>NC_068923.1:21124532-25924532 GCF_023091745.1 Budorcas taxicolor | reverse complement strand
TTGGCTTCTAAGGCCCTGGTGGGTGCTGGCTGGGCTTCAGGAAATGACCTATTGGGGTACTAAGAGTTGGGCAGGCCCCCACCCCCACCCTGGGGAGAAATGTGGTCCAGCCACAAAGATCAGGAAAGACTCAAAGATGAAATAGTTCTGAGGGGGTCATAGAAGGGATGTTGGCTCTTGCTCTATCAAGATAGGGCCGTTGGAGGCTTCAGAGCAGATCTGACTTGTGTTTTAACTAAATCTTTCTGGCCACTGGCAATGGACTGAAAATGGCTAAGACAGAAGCAGATGAACCAGTTAAGAGGCCACTGCAGAAATCCAGGGGCGGGATGATGGTGACTGTTGTCACAGAGAATGCTGTGAGAAGGGATCAGATATGACCATATCGTGAAGGTGGAATTGGCTGGTGGATTGGATGTGGGGTATCAGATAAAGGGTGATTGCAAGATTTTCCCTTGAACAAATAGAGAATGAAGTTTCCATTTATTCATAAGGAGGATCAGTGGATGAGTGTGGTGGGTAGGGATGGATTCATGCTTGAGATATTAGTTGGACGTTAGACATACAGGTGGAGATATTCAGGAAGCAGCTGGGTGTATGAATCTGCAGTGTGAAGGTTAATTTCACATCAGCTTAACTAGGTATCCAGCCATTTGATCAGTTTAGATGTCACTGTGAAGGTGTCTTTTGGATGGCATTAACATCTATACCAATAGACTCGGAGGGAAGCAGATTACCCTCCCTGGTGTGGGTGGGCCACATCTAATCAGTTGACGACCCCCAAGGGAAAAATACTGAAAACCTCCAAGGAAGTGGGGATTCGGCCTCCATTCAGCCTTCAGACTTGAGCTGCAGCATTGCCTCTTCCGTGGGTCTCCATCCTGCTGGCCCACCCTGCAGATTTTGGATTTGCCAGCCTCCACAATGAATGTTTAAGCCAATTCCTTAAAATGTATAAAGGAGATCCAACCAGTCCATCCTAAAGGAGATCAGTTCTCAGTATTCACTGAAAGGACTGATGCTGAAGCTGAAACTCTAATACTTTGGCCACCTGATATGAAGAACTGACTCATTTTTGAAAAGGGCTTGATACTGGGAAAGATCGAAGGTGGGAGGAGAAGGGGACGACAGAGGATGAGATGGTTGGATGGCATCACTGACTCAGTGGACGTGAGTTTGCGTAAGCTCTGGGGGTTGGTGACAGACAGGGAGGCCTGGCGTGCTGCGGTTCATGGGGTCGCAAAGAGTCGGACACGACCAAGTGGTTGAACTGAAATCTGTCCATTCTCTCCGGCTGTTTCTTTGCCTGTTTCTCTGGAGAACCCTGAGAACATGGGGTAGGACATGGAGTAAAGGGATATATATTTAGGTGCCTATTTGGGAGTCATGTTATTTAAGCCTTGAGACTGGGCATGAGCACCAAGAGGGCACATATGGACAAAGAGAATTGGTCTACTGGTCTCTCCATCCAAAGCTGAGAGATTCAGAAACCGTGTGTGTGTGTGTGTGTGTGTGTGTGTGTGAGATATTTATGGAGCCCTTACCATGTGCTGGGCATCCCCCATCGCTGGATGCTGCCTGTTCTTAAAGCCAGACCCATCTATCTCCTTGTCTGTTCTGGAAGGTTGGGAAATGATCCCAATGGAGCCACTTATTTATCTGACTGATGTTTTGCAATTCCTGTATCTCACCTCCTCTGGGCAGCAGAATGGAATTAGCTGTTCCTTCCCTGCATCAGAAACAGATTATCCCAGTCTCGTCTTCCTGCTAGGACGTTCCCTAGGTTCAGTTCCCTAAACCTCCAGCCTCTTGAAGCCATGTAGTGTCTCTTGACAGCGTAATAGCATTTATTAAAACCCATGAAGCCTCCTTTCTAGCAAGTGTTGGTAAAAATAGTTCTGCAACTCCAAGGAACAGGGTCATTTGAACTTGGTGACTCGAAAAACCTTTGGGACAAATAGTGAAAAGTACACAGGACTGGTGGTGAATTTTTCCCGCCCTCTTTGTTCTTCCCTTTTTTTTTAGTGTGTGTGAGGCGGAATGCTTAACCCATAGTTTCCAAGAACTGTGTAGGTGGGTTGCTGGGGACAATTGATTTTTAGGGAAGTATTGGTTTTCTGCGTGTGGAAACCATGAAGCAAAGAATAACATTGCGCAAAAGGTGTTCCGATGACCGGGTCTGGGCTAATTATGGTGCCGTGTGCTTGCGCCCCTGTCGTCCGAGGCATCACTTCTGCCTGAGTTGCATTTTGCTCTGGACTCAGGGTGATCCCAGGAGCCTGTTCTAGCCAGCTGTCATGTGGATCATCTACTTTCTAAGAGCGTGACTGGTTCTGAATGAGAGGAAGTGCAGCCTGGCAGGTAGGAGGGACACAGGCCTTTATATAAGGAATGCGAGTCCTGGTTCCCATCCTGCCACTAGTTTGCTGTGTGACCTCGGGCAGGTTTTCTCACCTCTCTGAGCAGTGATGTCTCCATCTGTGTTGAGTTTGGGCTTGGTTGTCTTTGAGGGATAGGACCCCAACCACCCCTGGGAGGGCTGTTGTTCAGTCACTTGAGTTGTGTCCAGCTCTTTGCGACCCCAGAGACTGCAGTCCATCAGGCTTCTCTGTCCTCCACTATCTAGCAGAGTTTGCTCAAATACATGTCCATTGACTCGGTGATGCTATCTAACCATCTTATCCTCTGGGAGGGTACATACCTTACATAAAGGACCACCCCACCCTCAGCATCCTGCCGGCTGTGGTATTGTGTGGGACCAGTGCTGCCAAATACATTTTTTGGACTTTGTAAGGAAATTTCCTGGATTTTTGGTGAATTCAGAAGTATTTTAAATATTCTATGGGTGAAACTTGTAGCCAGAAAGAGCCCATAGTAATTCAGTTTGTAACTCTGTACACATGCACTGTTCTTCCTGGGTTATCATAGTCTGGGGGCTGGAAACTGAGGAATGCTCATTGGATTTTTTGTTTGTTTGTTTTGAAACCAGTACAAGTATTTTCAAGGTACTGTGGAAACAAAGTCAGACTGGAAACCGGGTCATAAGATGGATACTGCCTGGAGGCCTAGAGGGAAGCGTGACCTTCCTTTTCTTGTGGGTGTGAGTATTCACAAGGCAGAGAACTCGGTCAGCTGATCTCCTTAGGACTTGACCCCAGGTCCAGCCACCAGCCTTGTCCCTGATTCCATGGACTCTGTGGCATTCAGAGCTGGAGGAGATCAAATATTTCAGTGTATTCAGTAGTCACTCAGCAGTGTATCTTGTAGCTTTCTCTGTGTACGTACACACCTTATTCACTTTTAAGTGCTGTGTAGTATTCCATGTTTCCCCCACCCGTCTCCCAACTCTTCCATACTAATGGATGGGCTTCCCGGGCAGCACTAGTGGTAAGGAACCCACTTGCCAACTCAGGAGACGCAAGAGATGCAGGTTCCATCAGGAAGATCCCCTGGAGGAGGGAGTGGCAACCCACTCCAGTATTCTTGCCTGGAGAATCCCATGGATGGAGGAGCCTGGCGGACTACAGTCCTAGGGTCACAGAGTCGGACACAGCTGAAGCAACTTAGTAGGAACGCATATTAATGGTAACACTTTGCTTTTATCTGTTTTCCGCTTTTATTCCTTCCTCCGCTGATGTCATGCCATAGGTTTGTTTCCTCACCCTCCTGCACACCTCCTCCCTTCCTTCCCTCTCTCCCTTGCCCTTGCATCCATCCATCTCTGGACCCACTGGTCAGGCACACTCTCCTTACAGTTGTGAGATGTATGGGGCAAAACCGTGAAGCCTTGCCTCCAGGAGCTCCAGTCCACTGGGAAATCAGAGAAAAAGCACATTGTGGAGACTTCCTGGAAGCAAGTTCTCTGACAGTCTTTACAAAGGAGCCTTTTGGAGTATGTGTGTCTGAGGCAGGTGCCCGTTTTTCAAAGGAGAAGTCAACTTTCGAGCCTGCTGTGTTACCGCATCTGCCTCCTGGGACCTTGCAGGACCATCACGGGCTGCCCAGCCTCCCCTTCTTCCCGTGCCAGAGGCTGTGATTTTAGCAGAAAAGCGCCAGTGTTGGCTCTGGAATGATGGCCCTGAGGAGGGCACGAGCTGTCCTGGGCTTTTTCCTTTGGTGTGGGAGCCAGGAGGACCTTGAACAAAGTTGCAAATCAGAAGCCAGCCTGAAATGGAGGTGGAAACTCAGGTCTTCTTCCTTCAGAGGAAAGTAAGATGAATAAAAAGGGAGTGAAGGTGGAGCATCTCGAGACAGAGAGGGCCACGAGCCTAGTCTCCGCCCCTTTATTTTCCAGATGGGTTTCAAACGTGTGTTTTGTGCCATGAGCCATTCTGTGCTTCCCTCTCCTTTCATCCTCTGCCTTTTCTCCTTCTTTTCTTACGAGCCTTTTGACCGTGATCACAGTAATGATCCACAGAGCCTCACTCTCTGGCAAAAGGGGTTCTAGGAATGGAAGAATTTATGTGTGCGATTCAGAGGCCCGCAGCCTACCCTGCTTTTCATCACCTCGGTCATCTGAACAAGTCATTTAAGCAATCTGTGTCTCAGTTTTGTCCTGTGTAAAGTGGGGAAACCATCACTGTCTTCTCTGTAGGGATGCCAGCAAGGTACATGAGTTATTGTATATGAAAAACCTAACTGAAGCCTGGAATGGCTACCTGGAGTATGGTAAATGCTCAATAAATATCACATACGTGCACATCCACACACACACACACGCACAAATGTCTCCTTACCTGAGAGACGTTTCTGGCCACTCTTGCATAAACAGTACCCACCTCACCCCCATCTCTCTCTGCCTTCCTTCCTCTGTTGATTTCTGTTAATCTGACCCTCTATGTAGTTACTTAAACTTGACTATCTTCCCTAACCCTACCCCCTCTCGCTCCCTGCAAATGCTGCTGACTGAGATCTCTGTTATTTGTGCTTATTCTTTTTATAATTTATTTTTTAAAAGTCTTTATTGAACTTGCTACATCATTGGTTCCATTTTTATGTTTTGGTTTTTTTTGGCCATGAGACATATGGGATCTTAGTTTCCCGACCAGGGATTAAACCTGCACCCCCTGCATTGGAAGGTGAAGGAAGTCTTAGCCACTGGACCACCAGGGAAGTCCCTGTTAGTTGTATTTAATGTTTTAGTCCCTACTATTTAAATAGTAGTAAATACAGGCTACATGGAAGAGTGTCAATTTTATTTAAAATTTTTGGCTGCATTGCATAATATGCAGGATCTTAGTTCCTTGACCTGAGATCACACCTGCGCCGCCTGTAGTACAGAGTCTTACCCACTGCACCACCACGGAAGTCCTCTAGGCGTGTGTGTTTTAGAGATGCCCTGCAGGCCCAGACTCAGGCACAGAGAGGTAAAGTAAGTGGCTGGCTCAAGGTTGAGCAAGTTGGGGAATCTAGAGACATTCAAGTCTAATCCTTTAAATTCTGATTTAAACCATGACTGCCTTCCTGCTGGTAAAACAGAAAAGAAAAAGTAAGCACAGTGACTGCAACAAGTCAGGATTCAGTAAACGTTAACTGAAGGTAATAGTGATCACCGCTCCTGCAGCTGCTGCCCCAGGACGTCCCTGTTTGGTTGTACCCCGGCTTTCTGAGCAGAACTTGGGCACCGGTGGCTGCCATCCCGAGAGGGTTAAGGGGGTGGTGCCCAGGTAGGTGGGCAGGTGTGGCACCAGGCTTGAAGCGAGCTCCTGCCCTTCTTGAAGGGCTGCCTTGTCACAGGGAGGGAACCAGCACCCTGTGGAAGACACCACGTTTCCCATGTGGTGTCTGTTTCCACATGGGAGCTCTTAAAATGTGCCAGTGTCTCTCCTGGTTGTACTTTCATTTGCTGTTTTCTTTCCCCCGAGATCTGTTGGGGGGTGTTTTGCAGGGATTTTAAAGATCAGGAAATTGTCTCTGTGTCCTGGATCTTGTCCCAGTTTTCTCAGGTGGGTTTTGTTGCTCCCATTTTTAGGATGAGGAAACTGAGGTTCAGGGAGGTATAAATACTGAAGCCGGGATTCACCCCCAAGCCTGCTACTTCCCAAATACCTCCCACCTCTGCTCCACTGCTCAGATGCTGTGAGAGTTGGATCCTGGTTTGTCAGCATGTATTGAGTGATGAGCCCAGGCTGGGTGCCAAGCCTCATTTTTTTTTTTTTTTCTTGTTTGCTTGTTATGGTTTTTAAACAGTTTTGTTGAAGTGATGGGGACAGTGCTTGTAGGAGGTTCACAGGGGAGGGTCCTCTGTCTTATTCTCACGTGACTGTCTGAATTACAGCAGTGAGCCACAGGGAAGGAGCTCAAGTGTTGGAGCACCGCTGCCCTGAATTCAGATATGAGCCCAGCCTCCAAGTTGCTGTGTGATCTGTGTTGAGTCATCAGCCTCTCGGAGCCTCAGTTTCCATATTTGTAAAATGGAGCATGGACTCTTGCTTGGAGAGGACACCAAGAATTTGAGATGTTAAATATAAAATGTCAAGCATGTCTCCTGGCGTAGAGTCAGCCGTCAGTATTATTATCGTTGTTGTGTTTTGGCACATAGTGTTATACTTAGATGTTGCTTCTTGCTCTGCCTTATTTATCTTTGTGGCTCTTAAGGGTGCAGACGGAACCTTATTCACTTCAGCATCCCCAGCATCTAACACAGATCTTGGTATGCAGTTGACGTGCACTGTTGCAGGGCACCTGAGCGAATGGATGAATGAACAAATAAGGCAGCCCCCGGGTTGTCAGAGCCGCTCTGGCCAGCTGTTGGAGGACTGTTTCCTGGAGTCTTATCCCCTCTCGTCAGATTCAGGATAGGACAACGGTGTTGTGGTTCCATTGTTCCTAGATAGCACTTCCTATCTTAACGTTTCGGCCGGGGCAGCGCTGGACCACACCCTTCCCTGCTGGCCTATCACCCACCCCACCTGGACCCCAGCAGGCTCCCTCCCAGCCTGCCCAGATGAAAACTTTCATGAAATGCTTGCAGCCCCTCAGTCACAACTATTGTCAAAGGGGCCATTTCTTCCTCCAGAACCTTTCACATTCCAGGGAAGATCTGGAAAATGCTCAGTTAAAATGTTCTGCATGGGAACTTCTCTGGTAGTCCAGTGGTTAAGAGTTTGCCTTCCAATGCAGGGGAATGCAGGTTCAATCCCTGGTTGGAAAACTAAGATCCCACATCCCACATGCTGCAACTAAAGTCCAAACACCTCAGCCAAGAACCACATGCTGCAACAAAGACCTAGTGCAGTGAGAATGTCAAACATTTTTTAAAAATGCTCTGCAGGAGCCTGATTCTTCATAGCTCAACCTGCGTCTTCCTGTCTTGCACCCCACTCTCCCCTCATCTGAATGGTGGGTCAGGTCAATCTAGCTATCCTGTTATCCCTAGTCAACAATTGAAGAAACGGAGCTTCAAAACGTTGAGACTGCTAGTAACACAGCTGGTTAGTGAGGGGACTTAAGACCATCACTAGCTCTCTGCTCCTCACCAGTGCTCTCACCACTGGCTCCCTTCCTGGTTTCATCACTGGGGTGCGGTACCCTCCTCTGTTCGCAGAAGAGCTTTGAGGGGCATGTCACAGTGCTAGTGACCCAGGCTCTCTCAGTCTGTTAGCCCAGGCTTGCCTCCCACTGCCCTGTGAGGTATATGGCGTCCAGGCATCGTCACACCCGCCCTTTGCGGGAGGAGCCCAGAGGGCTGAGTGCCTCCGGAGGTGACACGGCTCCAAGGGCGGCACTTTCCCTTCTGTCGGGTCTCCCTTTCCTGCTGAAGTTGACTCATAGGTCATGGGTGTGTGTTAGTCACTCAGTTGTGTCCGACTCTTTGCATCTCCATGGACTGTGTAGCCCTCCAGGCTCCTCTATCCGGGGGTTTCTCCAGGCTAGAATACTGGAGTGGGTTGCGGTTCCTTTCTCCAGGGGATCTTCCCAACCCAGGGATTGAACCTGGGTCTCCTGGATTGCAGACAGATTCTTTATTGTTTAAGCCATGGGGGAAGCTCATAGGTCAGTTGTTCTCAAACAGGGTTTCCCTTGGAATTAACTGAGGAATTTAAAAATCTTGTTGCCAGGACCCAACCCCCAAAGATCCTGACTTAGGCACAGAGCCCAGGCAATCAGCGTTCTAATATCTCCCCTGTGATTCTATGGTGCAGCAGCATCGAGAACCACTGTCTCAGGTCATGCTCTTACAGCAATGTAGGGAAATCTGACAAGATGCTGGTACATTCCCAAACTCTATTTCAGACCGGGGTTCCAGCCCTCCTAAAGCAAACCGTGCTTGTTTCACTCAGATCATGACCACTTGTGTTTCAAATGAACTGTCAGTGCTGAAAGAGGATTGTAGGGGAACACGGGAGATGGAGTGGTCCCAAAGCTGTCATGTCTTGTGCCCTTACTGTGTCCTGAGCCCTGGGATAAGCTCCTTATATATACAAACATCTAACTCACGATCCAGTTACTAGCACTAGGAGGGCACTGCTGATGTTACCTCATTTCACAGACGAGAAGACTGTACACAGAGTAGATAAGTTACTTGCTCAAGCTGGTAGGGGCAGAGCTGAGATTTGAAGACAGAGAGCTGGCTCCAGAGGCCACTGTTGTAGCCACTTTGTCTGTTGTTCTGCAGGACGGTTTACTGGTTCCCACACGGCTGAGAATTTGCACTCGCCAGCTGATCCTTCATGGTGATGCTGAGACCTAGATCTGACCTGTCACTCTGTTGCTCAGGAGCCTCTGTGAGTCTCCATAGCATCTGGTCACCTGGCAGAGGGGTGGGGGGTGCTGACAGCGGGCGGCAGCGAACTCTTAGCACAGCCTGTGAGGGATTCCCCTGTACAGCCTGAGTGCTGGTAGACTGTTCTTTCAGACTTCATGTCACATGTGCTGTTAATACCATTTGAAAGTTTCCCCACTTTTCCCTGCCTGGTGAAGTTCTGCTCTTCAATATCTCGCTCAAATATCCTCTTCTCTCATCTATGCAGAACGAGTCAGTGACGCCTTCCTCTGCTCCCAGAGCTCCTGGTCCCTCCATCCTGGACCACGTGGCCCACGGCGTTTTCCTCAGTGCCCTCAGAGCTCCCAGAGGAATGAGGCTCGGTCTTACTCACGGTTGTTCCCCTTCCCTCAGCATCTACCAGCCTCCCACATGGAGGATGACCTCCTTTACCTTAGCTTCCACTTTATTTCAGCCATGAAGACATATTCTCTTTGCCTTCTGGATATTAGAAGATTTTTTTCTGTTTGTAATGGATGCTTTCCGTCAGGGTGCCTCGGGTTCCACGTTGCATGACTTGACACTGATTTACTGTATTTTCATAGGCTGAGCAGTGATGTGAAGCGTTCTGAGGTCCCGTGGAAGATCTGCCTCTCTCCAGCCTTGGGTTCTCTGCATTCTTGAGCATCTCAGGGTCCAGAAGAAAAAGAAGAAAGCCTACCAGTTCTGGGAGCAGTTTGGATGAGGAGAGGTAGGTGTCTTATTTTGTGCTCGGCTTGATTCCTGAACTCAACTGCCACGAGCCAGTTAAGGCAGAGGCAGGAGAAATGGTGTCTCGGCGACCCAAGGGACACATATTTGTTTGCTCACGTGCTGTTTTGAGATTGGCAGCCCTTGCTCAACAAGGAGCACGAAGACACTTTTAGGGGAGTCCCTGCCAGTCTCTGAACAGGGCAGGTGCATTGGGAGCCATCAACTGTCAAGGTGAAGAGTGAAACTTTCTTATGCCTACTGTGAAGGGGGCAGGAAAAGTCAGGCTTAAAGATGCTGGCTGAATTCTTAGAGCTTATTCTGCACAGACACATGCATAGGTGCAGGTGATGTGAATAGCATCTTCATCTCAACGTTACTTGAAATAGCAAACAGTGAGGCTGTTTTTATTTACTTATTTCTCTATATTTATTGACATACAATGCCTAGCTTTTATTTTATTTTTAAAATCAAAGTATAGTTGAAAAAAAAAACAAAGTATAGTTGATTATAATACTATTAGTTACAGGTTTACAACATAGCGATTCAAAATTTTTATAGATTATACTCCATTTATAGTAATTATAAAATGTTATGTATGTTCCCAGTAGGCTTGTCAATTATTTTATACTTAGTAGTTTATACCTCTTAGTTTCCTAACCCTGTCTTCAATGCCTGGTTTTTAATCAGATTACTGGCTATGTGAAGAAACAGAAGACTATGACCCAAATTTAGGGGGAAAAAATTGTCAGTAGAAAACAGATAGAACTGACATTTTTTAGCTAAACTTACACTTGCCTGATCAATTGATTTTATTATTATTATTATTATTGTTATTATTATTAGGTTCACAGAAAAGTTGAAAGTATAGAGTTCCCGTATATCCTCTGTCCCCACATACAACCTCCTTACCAGCAGCATCCTGTGCCAGAATGGTATATTTGTTACAGTTGACAAATCTACATTCACTAACATCATCATCACCCAAGTTCATAGTTTGTATTAGGATTCACTCTTGGGGTTGAACATTTTTTAACAACTGTGCAATGGCATGTACCCACCATGGTAGTGTCATCTGGCATATTTTCACTTCTCTAACGGTCCCCTATGCTTCACCTATTCATCTCCCACAATTTACCTGCTCCTTAGTTGGGTATTGCTTGATTGCATCACAGTACCTCCATACAATGGACTACTGCTCCAGTATTCTTGCCTGGGAAATCCCATGGATGGAGGAGCCTGGCGCAAAGAGTAGGACGGGACTGAGCAACTTCACTTTTACTTTCATACAGCTGTTAAAAGGAAGGGGTGGCTTTAGGTAGTGATATGGAACAGTCTTGAAGTTGTATTAACTGCTGTTGGCCTTAACAATGTTGATTTTTTAAAATTTACTTTTTATTTTGTTTTTAACTGTTTTGTTTTTATATTGGAGTATAGCCAATTAACAATGTTGTGTTAATTTCAGATGCACAGCAAAGCAGACTCAGCCACACATATATATGCATCCATTCTCTCTCCCCCAAACTCCCCTCACATCCAGTTAACAAAGCTGACTTTAAAAAGTGAAAAAAGGAGGGCATGGCACAGTGTGCAGACTGTGCTGATGGCTCCGACGGTGCACACCCACCACTCCCAAATCAGCTGCCTAGTCTTCCTGCGTCTGCATTTACAATCTGTGGCTCCCAACGCTGCTGATTTGTGAGTTCCACAAGACAGATCCCTCCTTGAGGGCAGGATCTGTTCATTTGCAATGGTAATTATTGCCTGGACCAAGCCCAGATCCAGGCATACTAAGCTAAGGCCTTTCCCTTAGTATCTGTGAATACCTGAATGATGAACACAGGCGAAGTTTTCTTTCCACAGTGCTCTCTGCCTCGTACTCCTCAAATACAGCAGAGGAGTGGAAGCACTGGGTGTCCCTCCTCCTTCTCCTGGGTACCATCTATGGCCTCCCCTCCCCTGCCTCGATTTTCTATGCTCTGCCAGGCTTCTTTATTCCCCAGGTTACAGAGACTCGAAGGAGATGGGAGAGCAGCTTGAAATGGACCTTCCAGATGATATTGTGTAGCTGATACTGTCCATCGGGCTGATGTCACTTAATTTATTAATTTAGTTGTAACAGCCGAGTGACCCAGCAGCTGATCTGACAGCAGGCTGGTGAGTCAGACCGGATGGGTCTGATTCCGTGAGCTGGAGTGGCTGCCTCTGTAACCTTGGCCACGTTGCTTAACCTTGCTGAATCTCAATTTTCTGACCTGTAAATGGAGGCTAAAAATGCTTCCCTTGAGGTTGTCATGAGGATTAAATGCAATCACATAAGTGAAAGTGCCCTTTGAGGAAAGAAGACGGTGAAGGCACCTACTGAGTCAGGAGAGAAGTGAGGCAGGCCTGCTGGTGTCCTCTGGGGCCTCATCCTTCTGGAGGAAGAAAATCCTGACTCCCCCAGTCAGATAGACTCTAATTTGGCTTAGTCTCTTGTTCAGTGTGCTTCTCTCAGCTGCCCAGGGCTTTCAGCTTAAGCAAGTAGATGATCCTGCTCCAGCGGGCTGCGTTCTGCAGCCAGCCATGTGTTTGAGCTTGATAGAGATTCTTATCCGGCCGGGTAATATTACACAGCAAGGGATGACATTTCTTATCAGGGGCCCTGCGGAATCAGAGATAGGAGCCCTTTGTTTTTACTGGCAGCCAGGCCTTCGTGTGCAGGGCGGGCAGGGAGGGTCCCAGGGCGGGCCAGGGCCGGGAATGGGCAGCGTGGCCGGCGGTGGCATCAGCTGGCCCTGCTCTTTCGAGACAGCTGCTCCCAACGGCCTGCCTTGACTAAAATAGGCCACATGAGGTTTCTGCATGTGATAGAAGCAGGGCAGGGCCCCGGAGTGGGAATGAGGAAGGAAGGAGAGGGATGATGCTGCTGGACCAGCTTGGGGTGGAGGCATGTGTGGCATCCTGCCCTTGTACAGAGAGGCAAGCGGCCTCCTGCTGCGGAGTCTTGGCTGTGGGAGTGATGAGGTCCTGGGTAACCTCCATGTCCCCACTTGAAGTCCGACCTGTGTGGATGCAGTAGGCATGGTGCTGCACAGGGCTCCTGTGCCCTCGGGCTTCGGTTTCAGAGACACTGGCAGCCCCGATGGTAGGAAGCGAGCGAGATCAGAGTGTTTATTCCTTCGCTTCTCCCCTGCTGGGTCCCTGAGTGGCACAGGCAGGGTCTATACAGAAGGCCTGCGTTGGCAGCTTGATTCTGGGACACATTCGCTGTATATTGGGTGAGTTGTTTACCTCGCTGTGCCTCGGTCTCTTCATCCATTTTTCTTGGCGTCTCTCATCACTTGCCTTCGGGTTCCATTGATCTCTGGGCCTGGGTTTGGCCCTGAGATACCAGGGGCAGGGGCACCGCTGGGTCACCCAGGGCCTGAGGCCAGAGCGCCTGATGGACGGAGCTCCAGTGTAGACCGAGGCGGTTCGAGCGACCACATGATTTGGGTACTGTAGCATCTGTAGGGGACATGTGCCCAGGGTTCTTCCTCTCCTGTTGATTTTTGGGCGGAAGCCCTGTTCTCAAGGCATAATCTTATCCTCATCAGAAAGGGAAGGAAAAGTGGTTTCTCCCTCTCCTTGGACCCCTCTCCAGCCAGCAGTCCTGCCTCTGCTTCCTTCCTGTTGGCTCCACTTCCTGTTTCCTTCCATCGACCCGCATCCCCGCCCCACCTCCCGCCCCAGGTCTCATGTCAGCTATGCTGTTTTCCAAGCTCCTCCCCATGGCCAAGCCCAAATTCTGAAAGCGCAGGTCCGACCCCACCCCTCTCCACTTGTAAAAATAGCCTGACCTCTCAGCGTGATGTTTAAGGCCCACCTGATTGTCACCCCACGCCTGTGCTTTAATCACGGTCACCTTGTGTGGGGCGTCAGCCATGGTAAGCAAGGTCTAATCCTTGTCTTTCGAACTTGCCAATGTCTTTCTTTGACTTTTACGATGTGTTTGCGGCCTTTGTTCTTTGGAAGCCTGAAGGGTTCGTGGGCTCCGGCCAGCGAGAGGGCTGGGTTCAACCTCAGCTTTACCAGTGGCTGGCTCTGGGGCTGTGAGCAAGCCACTTCACCACCCTGAGCCTCAGCGTCCTCGGCTGTGACATGGACGTCTCATTCCTGTGCCAGGGCTCTTGTGAGAAGAACCTGTCTGAAGGTGTCTGCTGGGGTCTGGCTCATGGCAGGTCCTCAGTAAGTAGGGACTCCCTGCTCTCTGATGGCCTGGCCTGCTCTATCCTGATGCACTTGAGCTCAAGTTCCATCCCATCTTTCGCCTTCTCTCTGGGCTCTTCCACCTGGGAGTCATCTTCCTTTGCTGGAAGATCTCTGACCTCCTCCTGTCTGGAGAGCAGGAACAGACCTCTTCCCTTTCTGCCCATGTCTGACTTCCTGGCATGATGTGGACTCCTTTAGGGCATTGACTGGTGGTTATGGTTTTGGCTTGGCCGTGGGAATCGTTGATTTAGTGATTGAGAAGTTGACACCGAGGGAATGGAAGAGAGTCATCTGTTCTCTCACTGAATGTAGTTCGATTGGTATATGATATTGTTGGTATATGGTATGGTGGTATTGTTCAGTTGGTCCGTTGTTTCTGACTGTTTGTGGCCCCATGAACTTGCAGCATGCCAGGCTTCCCTGTCCTTCACTATGTCACGGGGTTTGATCAAACCCATGTCCATTGAGTCAATGATGCCATCCAACCATCTCATCCTCTGTCGTCTCCAGTCTTTCCCAGGATCGAGGTCTTTTCCGATGAGTCAGCTTTTCACGTCAGGTGGCCAAAGTATTGGAGCTTCAGCTTCAGCATCAATCCTTCCAATGAATATTCAGGGTTGATTTCCTTTAGGGTTGACTGGTTTGCTCTCCTTGCTGTACAAGGGACTCTCAAGAGTCTTCTCTAACACCATGGTTCAAAAGTATCAGTTTTTTGGCGTTCAGCCTTCTTTATGGTCCAACTCTCATATCCATACACGGCTACTGGAAAACCATAGTGTTGACTCTACAGCCCTTTGTGGACAAAGTGATGTCTCTGCCTTTTAATTTAGTGGCTTAAAACAACAGAGATTTAATTATCTTGTACTTCTATAGGTTAGAATCCAAGGTGGGTTCTACCACCAGGGAACACAGTGGTGGTTCCTTCTGTGGGCTCCTCTAGCTTCTAAAGGCTGCCTGCATCCCTAGGCTTGTGGCCCCTTTCTCCATCTATGAAGCCAGCTGCTTGTCTTTTTTCCATGCCTTTCTTCCTTTCTCACATCTTTCTCTTCTGCTTCCCTCTTCCATTTTTAAGGACACTGCAAATTATACTGGGCCCACAGAAACAATCCAGGATGATCTCACTGTCTTAAGGTGAGCACTTTAGTCATTTATTTCCATCTGCAACCTGAATTCCCCTTTGCCATGTAATCCAATATAGTCACAAATTTCAGGGATTCAGGTATGGGCTTCTTTGGAGGACCACTATTCTGCCTATCAGAGCATGTCTGAGAATAGAGAATAGAATCTTGCATGCACTATGTACTTGTATACACGTTGGTATTGATCAACCTTAGCTTTCTCAGCTGTGAGATGAGTAGACATCCCATCCAATGTCCACACAGATCCTCAGAAAATTTTTGTTTTCCGGGACACACTGCCTCCAGGAGACACATTTCATCCTTCAGTCTTGGATGGACCAGAGGCCGTGGGTTTATAGGAAGGGGGTGAGGTCACTTTCCTAGCTGGCTTTGGAACAGACCAAAGGTTCTTTAGCATGATGACGGCGCTTCTGATTAATTATCGTAATGACTCTCCTTTGTTCTCACTATCAGACAGAGGAACCCTCTAGCACAGGGGACTGACCAACTGGCCAGCAGGGCTGGGATGGGCCAGTCCAGAGGGGCCAGCCAGTATCTCCACGTGACCAGCTGGTTCCGTCCTTCATTTGACAGATCCCTCTGATCTTGCTGCATACAATAGATTGCAGGGAAAAAGAAACTTCCTGGCCCGATTGATACCAATATGAAGGAAGCAGCTGCCTTTGGTGGGGGCAAGGAAACAAAATCCAGTGACATTGATAGCTTCACAAAAGCCTGCATTAATTGAGGAACTGCTGAGTAACTGTAAGATATGTCCAGTAGTGTGGGAGGGTGTGAATTCCTACAAAGGTGAGTTAGAATCCAGCATGGGAGCAGAGTGGCATTAACCAGTAGGAGTGAAAGAGCCTGGGTTTAGAGGTTTCATTAGTGACTTTCTGTGTTTCTATAAGGTCAATGACACCTTCTGTCCCCTCGTTTGCTTACAGTGGTAAAGTGGAATTTGCTGGATTTCTCCCTCCAAGTCAAATGTAAATGCTATGGCAATGACTAGTGCTTAAGATGAAGCTAAAGAGGATCATGAGAAGAGCTTGGTAGTTCTTTGGACATCGCCAAGCTTACCTGGGAAATGAGGCCAGAGAGGTGAAGAGTGGTCTGAGATCACACAGATAGTAGTGAGTAAAGCCAGGGCCTGGAACCAACCATGGTTTCCTCCCTCCTTTTAAGTGGACATTCATGCTGCCATCTTTGTTCCTGTTACCTGTTGACTGAAACAGATGGTCCATTTCAGCCATGCCTGCTGACCTTATATTCTAGTCTTATTTGCCAGCCAGTGGCTTTGGTGGTGTTGGTCCCTTCTTGCTTTAGGCACCCCATGATTTAATTTGACAGGCTCTAACTGCCAGTGAATAGTATGAATAGGCAAAATGATAGGATACTGAAAGAGGAACTCCCCAGGTCAGTAGGTGCCCAATATGCTACTGGAGATCAGTGGAGAAATAACTCCAGAAAGAATGAAGGGGTGGAGCCAAAGCAAAAACAATACCCAGTTGTGGATGTGACTGGTGATAGAAGCAAGGTCCGATGCTGTAAAGAGCAATATTGCATAGGAACCTGGAATGTCAGGTCCATGAATCAAGGCAAATTGGAAGTGGTCAAACAGGAGATGGCAAGGGTGAACGTCGACATTCTAGGAATCAGCGAACTAAAATGAACTGGAATGGATGAATTTAACTCAGATGACCATTCTATCTACTACTGCGGGCAGGAATCCCTTAGAAGAAATGGAGTAGCCATCATGATCAACAAAAGAGTTCAAAATTCAGTACTTGGTTGCAATCTCAAAAATGACAGAATGATCTCTGTTTGTTTCCAAGGCAAACCATTCATATCACAGTAATCCAAGTCTATACCTCAACCAGTAACGCTGAAGAAGCTGAAGTTGAACGGTTCTATGAAGACCTATAAGACCTTTTAGAACTAACACCCAAAAAAGATGTCCTTTTCATTATACGGGACTGGAATGCAAAAGTAGGAAGTCAAGAAACACCTGGAGTAACAGGCAAATTTGGCCTTGGAATACAGAATGAAGCAGGGCAAAGGCTAATAGAGTTTTGCCAAGAGAACGCACTGGTCATAGCAAACACCCTCTTCCAACAACACAAGAGAAGACTCTACACATGGACATCACCAGACCGTAAACACCGAAATCAGATTGATTATATTCTTTGCAGCCAAAGATGGAGAAGCTCTATACAGTCAGCAAAAACAAGACCAGGAGCTGACTGTGGCTCAGATCATGAACTCCTTATTGCCAAATTCAGACTTAAATTGAAGAAAGGAGGGAAAACCGCTAGACCATTCAGGTATGACCTAAATCAAATCCCTTATGATTATACAGTGGAAGTGAGAAATAGATTTAAAGGCCTAGATCTGATAGATAGAGTGCCTGATGAACTATGGACTGAGGTTTGACATTGTACAGGAGACAGGGATTAAGATCATCCCCATGGAAAAGAAATGCAAAAAAGCAAAATGGCTGCCTGGGGAGGCCTGACAAATAGCTGTGAAAAGAAGAGAGGTGAAAAGCAAAGGAGAAAAGGAAAGATATAAGCATTTTAATGCAGAGTTCCAAAGAATAGCAAGGAGAGATAAGAAAGCCTTCCTCAGCAATCAATGCAAAGAAATAGAAGAAAACAACAGAATGGGAAAGACTAGAGATCTCTTCAAGAAAATTAGAGATACCAAGGAACATTTCATGCAAAGATGGGCTCGATAAAGGACAGAAATGGTATGGACCTAACAGAAACGGAAGATATTAAAAAGAGGTGGCAAGAATACACAGAAGAACTGTACAAAAAAGATCTTCATGACCAAGATAATCACAATGGTATGATCACTCACCTAGAGCCAGACATCCTGGAATGTGAAGTCAAGTGGGCCTTAGAAAGCATCACTACGAACAAAGCTAGTGGAGGAGATGGAATTCCAGTAGAGCTATTCCAAATCCTGAAAGATGATGCTGTGAAAGTGCTGCACTCAATATGCCAGCAAATTTGGAAAACTCAGCAGTGGCCACAGGACTGGGAAAGGTCAGTTTTCATTCCAACCCCAAAGAAAGGCAATGCCAAAGAATGCTCAAACTACCACACAATTGCACTCATCTTACATGCTAGTAAAGTAATGCTCAAAATTCTCCAAGCCAGGCTTCAGCAATACATGAACCGTGAACTTCCAGATATTCAAGCTGGTTTTAGAAAATGCAGAGGAACCAGAGATCAAATTGCCAACATGCACTGGATCAAGGAAAAAGGGAGAGAGTTCCAGAAAAACAACTATTTTTGCTTTATTGACTATGCCAAAGCCTTTGACTGTGTAGATCACAATAAACTATGGAAAATTCTGAGAGAGATGAGAATACCAGACCACCTGACCTGCCTCATGAAAAACCTATATGCAGGTCAGGAAGCAACAGTTAGAACTGGACATGGAACAACAGACTGGTTCCAAATAGAAAAAGGAGTACATCAAAGCTGTATATTGTCACCCTGCTTATTTAACTTCTATGCAGAGTACATCATGAGAAAGGCTGGGCTGGAGGAAGCACAAGCTGGAATCAAGATTGCCGGGAGAAATGCCAATCACCTCAGATATGCAGATGACACCACCCTTATGGCAGAAAGTGAAGAGGAACTAAAAAGCCTCTTGATGAAAGTGAAAGAGGAGAGTGAAAAAGTTGGCTTAAAGCTCAACATTCAGAAAGCTAAGATCATGGCATCTGGTCCTATCACTTCATGGGAAATAGATGGGGAAACAGTGGAAACAGTGTCAGACTTTATTTTTGGGGGCTCCAAAATCACTGCATATGGTGACTGCCGCCATGAAATTAAAAGACACTTACTCCTTGGAAGAAAAGTTATGACCAACCTAAATAGCATATTCAAAAGCGGAGACATTACTTTGCCAACAAAGGTCCATCTAGTCAAGGCTATGGCTTTTCCTGTGGTCATGTATGGATGTGAGAGTTGGACTGTGAAGAAAGTTGAGCACCGAAGAACTGATGTTTTTGAACTGTGGTGTTGGAGAAGACTCTTGAGAGTCCCTTGGACTGCAAGGAAATCCAACCAGTCCATCCTAAAGGAGATCAGCCCTGGGTGTTCTTTGGAAGGAATGATGCTAAAGCTGAAACTCCAATACTTTGGCCACCTCATGTGAAGAGTTGACTCATTGGAAAAGACTCTGATGCTGGGAGGGATTGGGGGCAGGAGGAGAAGGGGATGACAGAGGATGAGATGGCTGGATGGCATCACTGACTCGACGGACATGAGTCTGAGTGAACTGCAGGAGATGGTGATGGACAGGGAGGCCTGGCGTGCTGCTATTCATGGGGTCACAAAGAGTCGGACACGACTGTGCAACTGAACTTAGCTGAACTGCCAATGTCTTTCTTTTTGCTGTCTGTGAGATTAATGATGGTAAATCATGACTATGGGCTAGGAAAGTCAGGTTCAGGTTTGCAGGGCAAACTGATACAGAGTGGGGAAAATGCAATTTGAGCGTTACTCTTCTGTATCAGCTTGGCTAGGCTATGGGGTGTATGTGTGTGTACACACAGGCAGTAGACATTGGCTCCAGCTCTCAATGGAGAAACAACATATAAGTACAGAAATGAGAGGAATTTGGGGCAGACGCCAGTGGTCACAGTCTCCAGCCGGGAGCAAGGCACCCGCTTCAGCCTCTCCTCTGCTTAGCCTCTTAGTTATCTATCCTACGGTAGCAGGGTGCACAAGGACTCTAGAGTCAATCTTCCTTGTTTCAATCCTGTCTCTACCATGGACTGGTCTTGTAATCTTAGGCAAGTTTCATATTCTCTCCATGCCTCAGACTCTACATCAGGAAAATGGGCTATTAGTGCTACAGTAGAGATGTAAAGGCAATGGCACCCCACTCCAGCACTCTTGCCTGGCAAATCCCATGGATGGAGGAGCCTTGTGGGCTGCAGTCCATGGGGTCGCTAAGAGTCAGACATGACTGAGCGACTTCACTTTCACTTTTCACTTTCATGCTTTGGAGAAGGAAATGGCAACCCACTCCAGTGTTCTTGCCTGGAGAATCCCAGGGACTGGGGACCCTGGTGGGCTGCCGTCTATGGGGCCGCGCAGAGTCGGACACGACTGAAGCGACTTAGCAGCAGCAGCAGCAGCAGCAGAGATGTTTGAGGATCAGCTGGAAGACTAATCCTCAGACACATAATGTGTGTGTGCCTATACCTGTGTACGCATGTGTGTATGTAGACACGTGTGTGTATCCACTTGCACATGCATGTAAGTGTGAATATGTGTATACAAGTTTGTATGCGTGCCTATGTGTGTACACACACATGACTTTATACATATATACATATCTATGTACACACATATGTGGTTTTATGCATGTATACCTGCATGTGCTGTGCTAAGTTGCTTCAGGCCTGTCCAGCTCTTTGTGACCCTATGGACTGTAGCCCACCAGGCTCCTCTGTCCATGGGATTCTCCAGGCAAGAATACTGGAGTGGGTTGTCATGCCCTCCTCCAGTGGATCTTCCCGACCTAGGGATTGAAGTCACATCTCTATGTCTCCTGCATTGGCAGGAAGGTTCTTTACCACCAGCGCCATCTGGGAAACTCATATACATGTATACGTACACAGATAATGTGGTTTTATGCAACAACCATATATACACATATACATATATATACACATATATATACATACACACACACATATATATATAACAGTGCAGAGTTCATATGACTGTTTCCCTGTTTATGTTTGTAGCCTGCAGAGACGTCCCAGCCTGCCTTGCCCTGGGTCCAGTCCCAGAATTTTAAAACTGGTCCTAAGAGCTGGTGCCCAACTGGGTCTTGAACCGAGGCCTTCTGAGGCCAACGCCTGGCTCTTCTCTACTGCGGGAGCGATTCCCAAGTCTGTCCTTGGAAAGTGTCAGACGTATCCATGGGGCCTGGTAAAATACGGATTATTCACAGACTCCACCCCAGGCCTCTGGAGACCAAGAAGTAGACCCACACTGGGAATATTTAACCAGTCGCCCTTGGTGACTGTGATGGAAACCCACCATGGGCACTCTGCTCCTGGCTGGACTCCAGCTGCCCCGTGCCACGTCTGATGGAGCCATCTTCACTCTCCAGTGAGGACGTGTCCCTTCCCCTCCCCCAAGAAAAGCCTAGTCCATTCTGCTCATGCACAACCGGGGTCTCGGAGGGACGCAGAGCACAGGGCCAGCCTCAAATTTGGGTTTGCAGTCTAATTTAGCTTTCCCACATCACTGACAGAGACACGCTATCCTGGCCTCACCTTTCCCAGGCTGAGCTGAGGTCAGCCTTAGCTCTGGGTGGCCAGACCACCCTGGGCCTCCTTCCCTTTCATGATGAGCTGATTTCCTTCAAGATGCAGCTTCTGGGTGATGAGACCCCATTGCTTTCTGAGTGTCCCCCCGAATTAAAAAACAACTGCCATTTATTGAGCATCTATGCTGTCTAAATGCATTGTTCTAAATAATTACCCTGCGGGAAAGATATTATTATCCTGAAGCGAGGAGATAATAAATAATTTACAAAAGGGCACAGAGCCCACGTTCAAAACCCTGTTCACCTAACTGGAAAGGCCTTTTTTTCACTATCCCAGAGGTGAGTTACAGAAGATTTATTTTCAAGGCAATAGGTCCTAAATACTTCCCTTTAACATGTGAACAAAACCTCGCAGATAATTTTTTTTTCCCCTAATTTAACATGCACAGACTGTCCTCGGGATTCCAAACACATTCCAAAAGTCAGGCGCTGCCCGAGTTGGAAGGCACACTAGGCGTGAGCTGGCTGGGGCCTCTGACTTGGAATCAGGCTGCTCACTGCCTTGCTCTGTTCAGTCTTTCAGTCGTAAACTTGTTTTCTTCCCCACACATTGGCATCTATCACCATTTAAATTCTAGGTTGTCAGTCCTCGTAGGGAAGGGTTCAGATCTTGGCATTAAGCCCCCTCCATCATGTGTACAAAGCTATGTTATTGTGGAGCCCTTAGCTGATCTTTGTGGCCACCTGGAGAGGTCATCCACTTTGCAGATGAGGAAAACAGAGGCCCCCATGGTAGAGATATCAGGCTAGTTTTAAGTCCAAAAGCTAGCCTTATCACAGCTATTGAGACTCTTTCAGTTTACTAGATCTTTAGGGCTGAGTTTGTGAGGTGTAATTGAGTCTGCATTCAAAGTATGGGGAAAGATCATTCCTGTTTTCATAAGCTGGAGGCCTCTCTGCAAATATCATAGAACATATGACCACTGACTGCAAAGATGTGTTTACCTAACTAGCTTCCTCATGAAACAGGAGCTCTGTCTGCCTTATCTCCCTCCATCTCCCAGTGCATAACCCAGGCTCATGGTGGACTCTTCCTAAGGATGCACTAGATAAATTGAGTGAAGAATGATTCTTACCAATCAGACCACTTTGGGAGAATTGCACTCCTGTCTGGGCACCAGCTGTCCTTCATTTCTTATTACAAAGCACAAGATATCTTCTCCAGAAAAATACACAAATGCAGACAAACAAAGGGGAGAAGCTAAGAATACTTGTTATCACTCAAAGGTGACTAATTAAACGAATTAAAGCATATGCATATGTGTGTGTGTGTGTGTGTATACTTGTAATAGTACAGCAGTCTACACATCAGCTCGTAAATAGCTATTTTACTAAATACATGATAAATATCTTCCCACACGTGCCCTTCTGCTTCATCACCGTTTGACTCTTGGGACACCCAGCTTCACGTTGTTCAGACATAAGTGGCAAAGCCTCTCTGGTGTTTCTTAAGCATCTGGGGCAGACACATGAATTCAACTTTTGCACTGCTATGAACAGTGCTTTGGGCTTCCCCAGAGGCTCAGGGGTAAAGAATCCACCTGCGCTGCAGGAGCCACAGGAGACGGGAGTTCAATCCCTGGGTTTCGAAGATCCCCTGGAGGAGGGCATGGCAACCCACTCCAGTATTCTTGCCTGGAGAATCTCATGGATGGAAGAGCCTGGCCGGCTATAGTCCATAGGGTCACAGAGTCAGGCATGACTGATGTGACTTAGCATACACACACAAACAGTGCTTCAGTGAATATTTTCATCGTTAAATCTTTGCAACTGCAGTTTCCTATTTTATTAAGATGCATTCCCATAAAATACAATGACTGAAACAAAGACTCTTAAGCTTGTTTAACTTGCCACGTTCTCCTTCAGGGAGTTTGGACATTTATTCTTCGGCTACCACATGTGAGACTGCCGTGTCCTGAGCCATCCACAGCAGGACCTTCTTCTCTCGGCACTTGGCACAGCACCAGTCACCTGGCTCAGGCCACGTGCCCCTTTCTCAGAGGCCCTCCCTCCCAGTGGATTGCGCCATGCTCTTCCTCCCTCCAGCCCGTGATTTCTGCAGCACACATCTCCAATCAATGAAATCATGATTTGTGGCGTTTGGAGCTGAGCCTGCGTGGATCTGGTTCCCTGTTGTGTCCTGGCAGCTGGCACGATGTTTTATTATGGTCAGAAGCAAGGGCTTGAGTCAGAAAGACCAGGTTTTACTGTGACCCTGCTGTTTTGCTCAGCAAAATCTTCAGTCTCAGCTGAGTTACCACGTGACCCACCTCACACAAAGATGGTTGAGGTTTAAATGAGATACGGCATGTAGCTTAGTGTGGGGTCTTTTGTGACCGGTTCTTTCACTTGGCCTGATGGTCTCAAGGTTCATGCACGTCATCTCGTCTCTTCTTTCTGTACGTAATTCCTTGTGATGCCCAGACAGTGTTCCATTGTGTGGATATATATAAACATTTTGTTCATTGGTCAGTTGATGGACACTGACTTTGTCCATCCTGGAGTTACTATGAATATTGCTGCTCTGATGTACAAGGTTCTGTGTCTGTAGGTGTTCATCTTTCTTGAGTTTGTATACCTAAGAGGGGAATTGCTGGGTCATGTGGTGTCTCTCTGGGTAACCTTTTGAGGAACTGCCAGATTGCTTTCGGAAGCATATGTATACAACAGTTTTTCGTTCCCACCAGACCTGCCTCTTCTTGCTCATCATTCATGCTCAACTGTAAACGTCGCATGATTTCTTTTACATGAATTTTTGGAGCACACAGAGTTAATCAGTGGTGCTAGAAGTCAGTGCCATTGTCGTCTCTGGGAACAGGGCGGAGGGTGTTCTCTGGGTGGGAGAAGTGTTCTGTGTCTTGGTGGGTTAGTGTGTTTCCTATGTGCATTTGTCAGGACTCATCAAACTGTTCCTTTCCGATCTGGACATTTCACTGAGTGTTAATTGTGCCCAAATTAAAAAAAAAAAAAACTGAACTAAAAATGGGGGGAAAAACCCAACTAGGTGGAGGGGGAAAAAGAAAAAAATACACAAATTATCTCATGACCTAACTTACCTTACCCACCTTCTCCTGGACAGAAGGCCTGTGCCTGGCAGGCAAGGCCAAGTGTAAAGGGCTCTTAATTGATGTGATTAACTATGTCTCAATAGGGAGCCTCGTTAACATCAGCAGGGGGTGGGGGGTGATGGGAGGTTATTTTTCACTCTCCCAACTAGGGGATGGCAGGAAGTGAGGGAGGGAGGGGCGTTTGGAGGGCTGTTCCCTGCAGTGGGCAAAGGGGGCAGCGAGAGAGCCTGACTCGAGCTCTTCTGCATAATACAGCTGCAATTCCCCTTTGGTGTTAAGATACTTTCAGTTTTTTGGATCATTTTCTTGGTTGCTGCAAAAACCTATGCTCCATTTTCATCCACAGGGAGAAAGAAACCAACCTGATTTGCTAAGTTTGTTTTGTTGGTTTTTTTTTTTGTTTGTTTCTTTTTGGTATGTTTTCTAAAGCTGCATCATTCAGCAGAACAAAGGATTTAGACAGAACACTCTTTAATCCTTCCTAAATGCATTCGTGGCTGATGAACAGACAACAGAAAGCAAGCAACAGAGAAGTGAAAGGTTTTATCTCTCCCTCTTAGAATCTGCAAAGAAATATGGATTGACCTAAATGCACAGAAGATTAGGATTGGATAGGCATCACTAATTACCCATGGTAAAAATCAGCATTATAGCATTGTTGATAAAATTGCAAAAATCATATCATTTTATCTGTAGGCTAGAGAAAAATATATATTTGATGGAAAGAACACACTAGAAGTGTAAACAAACACCACCATTATTTAGGGGGAGAGATGTGATTACTTGCTTTTTTTTTTTTTATTGCTTATCTGTTAATTATTTTTTCCCAATGACCACGTATTGTTTGTGAATTAAATTAAGGAATTATTTTTCGTTTTCTCACTGACTAGAGAGATCAGTTTCCTCTCTCTGGAACAGATCCTCTTTTTCCCTCTCCACCATGTTTACAGCTTAAGATTTTTAAGGCAGCACTGCATAAAGCATTGAACATGAACTCTGGGGTTAGCGGGGTCAGAGTTCAGTCTTACAGGATGGTGGCTAAGTCACAGATCTTTTCTGTGTCTTGGTTTTCCTCATCACGAGAATGGAACTGATAATACTCTCCCTGGTCAATTGATGTGAAACATACATGGGAAAATCCCAACATAGTACTTGGTTCTTCCTATCTGTTTACTCCTTTGCCAACCCTTGATAGCCTAGCATCTTTCTGATATCTTGGAACCTAGCATTCAGCATTATAATCTAGATGACTTCTGACAACTGGGCTACATCTCTAATTACTGCAGGAACTTGCAGACACCTGCAAATAACATTGGGGTGTGTATATGTTCATGCGTGGGCTTCCCTGGTGATTCAATGGTAGAGAATCTGCCTGCCAATACAGGACACACGAATTCGATCCTTGGGTCGGAAAGATCGACCCTCGAGAAGAACATGGCAACCCATTCTAGTATTCTTGCCTGGAAAATCCCATGGTCAGAGGAGCCTGGTGGGCTGCATAGTCCACAGGGTCACAAAATAGTCAGACATGACTTAGCAGCTAAACAACAACATGTTCACACACACATGCAAGCATGTATGTAAAAACTGGTGCATATGGCTTGACATTAAACGAAACCTCCCTCTCCACGGATGAGCTAAGACCGCCCGCTGCTGGAGCTAGTATCTGTCACCAATCAAAGGTAGCACCAATTGCAGCAAACATCTGGGTGCCAGTACTATTTATATGTCCTTCTGTAGTACCAGTCCCCGGTAGCGGTGGTTTCAGTCTTCAAGTCTTGCACTCCATATGTTGGAAACGTTCTCTTCCCGCAAATCATGAAAGCGGATGTAGACCCAGGCCATGTGAGTGTGAGTAGCCCCCTCAGGAAGGGGCTCGGCACCGGGTGAGTCAGGGTTTTGCAAAGCGTGTTTACACGCAGGACGCACGTGGGCAGAAGCAATGTGCACACATGCAAAGCAGGAGCCACCGCGCTGTCATCTCTGTTTCACCTCTCCTTCTTCGGTCCCCTTTATAGCCCTGCTTCGTCCTCCAGAATCGCCTACCCTAGGTTCTTTTCTCAGCTGCTTTTTATGGCAGTGGTTTTCAAACTTTAGTTTGCAAATGATCACCTGAGAATCTTGCTAAAATACAGATTCCTAGGCACCTCCACCCAATTTTCTGATTCAGTGGCTGGTAGGGGGAGGAGGGAGTTAATGCCCGGAAATGGGCATTTTCACCAAACACCTCAGATAGGTCCTTTTGACTAGGAAGGCTCTACCAGCAGAGTGCCTGGGACCTCTCAGAATTCTGGGGCCCCACAAGCAAGTTAGAAAACTTATATGTTGATACAAGGACTAGTCTCAAAATATGAAAATGAAACTGCAAAACTGAAATAACATTACGTGTTAATATGTAACTTTATAGCAACTTATCGAGTTCTACTCAGCTTTTGCAGTTATATGGGAATTTTTTTTTTCAGGGGGATCTGGGTAGGTTTCATACATTTGACATACTGTGTGCTAGGCCCTCAAAAGCCATGCAAAAGCTCCAGTCCCATCGATATCGCTCTCCGAAGTGTAACCCTAGGTGATTTCTTATTCCTAGCGTTTTCATTCTTGAAAGACCCTTGGGAATGTTCGTCTTTGCTGGCCACGTTTTATCACCAGGGAGACTGAAGCCCAGAGCAAGAGTGACTCAGCCATGGTCACATAGCGAGTTTCCTGAATTATCCAAACCAGAGCCAGCCTTCACAACTCATGTGCGTGTGCACAAGTGTGCACGAACTTGTGACATCTCCTGGGGGTCTCTTCCTCCTGTCTCTTTCACTGTGGCCTCTCTGCCCTTTGTTCTTGTCCTCAGGCCAGTCTGATGCCCAGTCCCGGGCCCTGAAGGGAGGGGAAGAAGGGAGTGAGGGTCTCAAGGCTGAAACTGCTAACAACAGACATTGCACATGGTAAGGCCAGTCTTCAGCATAATCCCCACAGAGGAAGAAGGGCTTCATCACTCCCTGAAGCCGAGGCATGAGGAAGAGCTGGGAGACTTCCCTGAACCCCCATGAGCGACTCTGTGCTGGGTATCCTATGCCGTGGGGGCAGCTGTATAAACCTGACTCAGCCCCAGCCCCCAGGGGACTTCTGTTTATTCTTTCGTCCATTCATTCCCCCAGATAACCTGCTGAGCACCCTGCTCGGTGCCCGGCATTCTGAACAAGGCAGATGTGGAGCTTTGATCCTAGTTGGAGAGACAGGCAGTTAGCAAGGAGACAGATCCACATACGTGCCAAACATTTCAGCAAGACATTTTCTTTTAGGAAGATAAAAAAAGAAGCTAATGAGAAGGGGGTGACAGGTCAGATCTCTGCCTGGCAGCTCCTGTTGCCCTGGATGGATCGGTAGGGGGCTGCCAGAGCCTCAGTTGGCAGAAAATTCTGCGGTCCCACCTGGGGTCACAGCGACAGTGTGCTGTGACGGGTGGGTGACGGCAGCCGTGCTGGCAGATGGGAAGGGAAGGTCGAGTCCCCTGTGTCTCAGTCCCTGCTGTGACTTCTGTGGGGGTTACTCTAAATAACTGGGTTCTTTCCCGTGTCCTCCCTGAGGGCTACCCGAGGCCCATCTCCCCAGAAACTTCTCATCAGCTACACGGTGATCCATGGTCCTCACCTGCCCTTTCCCAGCACTGATTCCTCTGCCTGGCTTTCAAGGTCCTCAAAATTCTGGCCCCAACACACGCTCCCAGGACTCCCTGACCTTTTCTTTCTGTTCCAGCCTCCGCGGGCTCCTCACCGACCCCTAATATGCAGCGCCCCTCCCCATCCAGCCCCTCCCCCACTCCCCTACCCTATGACCCTCCTTCCCATCCGGGTTCTCAGAGGACTTCCCTTTGCAGCCCACAGGGACCTGCCTTCTTGCACCCAAACCATACGGTACCCACACACCATCCGTCTTCCACTGTCTTGTCTTGTTATCTCTCACTCCCTTCCTCCATGGTTATCTGAAATTCCTCATGTCAAAGCTTTGACTCCCTACCTATGTTCAGCACTCAAAGAATGGCCTTGGTGTTGCAGTTGCTCATCCCGGTGTCTTGGCGATAACAAGCACTTGAGAAATAAGTGCTTGAAGAACTGGCTGGATTGGTGGTGCAGGGGTCGGGAGTAGAAGGGGAGAAGCGAGAGCAAGGCCATCTAAGGACCTCTGCCCCAGTCCTCGCTCTCCCCTCTCCCAGACCAGACTCTGCTGCCGTGGCTGGCACAGCCCATGTGTTTCTGTCCACGCCCTGACATGCCAAGCTTCTAATCGAAAGGCCATTGGTGAAGCAGTCCAGCTCAAGCCAGCGCTGTCACAGACCCTGGGACCAGAGAAGCACAGGCTGTCTGGGCAGGGTGGGAACAGGCATCGAAGCAGCTCTCAGAGGCAGGGGGATTCTTCCCAGGGGAACTGATGATGAAGCTGGGCCAGGAAGGAAGTGTGGGAATTAGCCTGATCCGAGGCCAGAGGAGCACTCCATGGACTTCCCAGTCTGCAGAGAAGCCTGCGTGCTGGGGAGACGGAGTCAGGGGTGAGCAGGGGCCACCAGGGACGCTAAAAAAATTCTAAAGAATGCCCAAAACCCCGGAGCCAGAATCCACAGCGCTCCAGCTCTTACGGTCACTCCTGCAAGTTCCCTCCACCCCTCCAGGGTGTGCGGACATTTTATGATGCAGTCACATTCTCAGTGGATGTAAGACTTTTCTTTTTTAAGATTTTTTAAAATGTGGACCATTTAAAAAATCTTTATTGAATTTGCCACAGTATTGATTATTTTTTAATCTTTTGGGTTTTTTTTTAGCCAGGATGCATGTGGGATCTTTACTCCCCGACCAGGGATCAAACCCACACACCCTCCCATGCCTTGGAGGGTGAAGTCTCAGCTGCTGGACTGCCATGGAAATCCCAGATGTAGGGCTTTTTAAAGTGCAGTTTTTCATGCAAACGTTTCCATTGGTATCCCTCTGTTTCTCCTTCTTTCCTGGTGACCTCGGGCTGCTGCTCCTCCACCCCAACTTTCACATCATCCTCTCAGCCCACCTGAGTGAGGGCGGTCCCTTATGTGGAGACAGATCTCCTAAGGCAGACAGATCTCAAAAAAGGAAATACAGAGCATCAGTGAAGCTGGGAGGGAAAGTAAGGCTCACCAGAACAGTGTGACTGTGGCGACCCACCACCTGCAAGTCACAAGTCAGTCAGTTAGTTCAGTTGCTCAGTCGTGTCTGACTCTTTGCAACCCCATGGACTGCAGCATGCCAGGCTTCCCTGTCCATCACCAACTCCTGGAGCTTACTCAAACCCATGTTCATTGAGTTGATGATGCGATCCAACCGCCTCATCCTGTGTCATCCCCTTCTCCTCCTGCCTTCAATCTTTCCCACCATCAGGGTCTTTTCAAATGAGTTAGTTCTTTGCATCAGGTGGCCAAAGTATTGGAGTTTCAGCTTCAGCATCAGTCCTTCTAATGAATATTCAGGACTGATTTCCTTTAGGATTGGCTGGTTGGATCTCCTTGCAGTCCAAGGGACTCTCAAGAGTCTTCTCCAATACCACAGTTCAAAAGTAAGTCACCAAGAGCTAGACTAAGAGGATTCGAAATTCATTCTAAGAATTTGGGGGGGAACCTGGCATGCACTTCCATGGTTTGTGGCAGCTTATATTGTTCTATGGGGAAAACCAGTTGCCAGGAGTTATCAAAGCATCGCTTCAACCTTGTGTCCCAATTTGGGGAATGTATTTCAAAGACATGTTTCAGGAGGAGAGAAGGCGGTGGTGTGCAGGAAGGGATTTTGGTACAGGCAGACACACTTAGGGGCAAAACTGGAAAGCAAATGGTGCTGGAGGGGTATACATGGTATTTCTGGGCTACCAGATCTTTCCCAGAAGTCTGAGGGATTGCGGTGGAGAAGAGAGGACCGCCTTAAGGGCAGCAACAGCAATCTGAGATGTGGCAATCACATACATCATCGTGTCTTCCCTGGGACTGGGGAAGTTATAGAGAGAGAGCAGCTGTTCACTAGGAGCTTCTCAGACTCCCACTCCTCCCAGTGTGCTTGCCATGTGCCCCATGTGGTACCTCCTGTTTTGTTCTGATCAGGTATCTGTTTCTCATTTTGACAAACAGGATTCTGTTATAGATGTCCCTCTGTTTTCCTTTTTACTCAGAGCCGCCTTCTGTTTTTAGCTCCGCTCCTGCTGGCCTGTGCATGCTGGGCTCATGTGAGGGGCAGTGTCCACCCTCCCCTGACTGCAGGCCTTGCCTTGTTTACTTCCTGCATCCCTGCTGACACACTTCAGGGAGAAGCCCAGCCAAGTTCTGTGTCCGCGTGGCCAGTGGGAGAATCTCTCTGATGCGGACCCAGGGCTGGGGATGGGGTGGGGGGGGTGAGTCACGATGCCGCTCAAGCTTCATTTCACAAGCACCGCCAGACTGTTTTCCAGAATGACTACCTGTTGTGCTTCCACCTCTGGTGCTCAGGGGTTTCTGTTTCCCCATGTTCCCCCCCACCCCGACTTCCACTCCCGCCTGCCCCCAGCACCTGGTGTGGTCAGGTGTGTCGAAAAGGAGGCATTTGATAGCTCGGGCTCATCAGGGCACTGGGTTCGCTTCTCTGAGCCGCCCTTTTCTGCTGCAGTCGGCACCTGATCATGACAGCATCCAGAGCAGGAAGCATGGCAGGCAGGAAGAGGGGCGTCTTCTTAGGGCAAACTATCTGTTTTCTGTTAGGGAAAAAATATTCCCCAGAACTCCCCAGTATACTTCCCCTTGTGTCTTATTGGCCAGCTGGGGCCAGTTTGTCCTCCTAAGCCAGCCTCCAGCAGAGACAAGAGGATGGCCCCTTCCATGGGTGTTGCTGCCTGCCCAGGACCCGAACAGAACGGAGCGTGTCCACCCGAGGATGGAGAGACTGGCGGACAATCACCCCACTGTCCATAGCGGTTGCCACGCCAGGGCTCTAATTGCACCAGTTTTTTGAGACCACTCTGCCTCTTCCATACGAGGGATCTTCCCGCCCCTTTCCCCCAAATCTGTGTGATGAACCATTTGTGGAGAATCTCAGAAGCACATGTCTGTTGCCTTGGGGTTAGAACTGTTGATTCTGGAATCTGATGGTTCTTCCCACCAGGTGAATCTCAGACCTGGTCTGCCCCCCGCTGAGGCTGCCCCTACGTAGATCTCCATGCAAGCTCCCCACGGGAGAGGTCAGCGCAGAGATTCATGGGCACGGCGCCCCTGTTCCTGCCTGTGCCGAGACTCCAAGGCAGAATGCCAGCTGGGGACAGGTGGGGAGGACACCTGTCCAGGAATAGTACCATAGGCAGCAGCTTCCGCCCCCCAACCCCCGCTGCCATCAACCACGTGCCTGCTATAGTAATCCTGTGTTTTTGCCTAACCAAAGACATTAACTTCTAATCATTAACTTCTGTAACCTCTTGAGCCCTTACTCTGTGCCAGGCAGCCCAGTAAGCATGTTATTTTTTATGATCTCACAACACCACCTCTGACAACCTCATGAGAGCTTTTGTGTGTGACGGTTGAAGCACAGGCTCCCGTCAGACTGCCCATGGAATCCCAGGACTGACGTTTAATAGCTGTGTGAACTTGGGCAGATTACTTAACCTTTCTGGGCCTCAGCTTTGTCCTGTGTACACCAAGAACAATAATGGTATGTTATGAGCACTCAGTGAGTTGGTAAAGTGCTTAGAATAATGCTGGCTCGGAGTACACACATAGTTCACACTTGATAAATACTAGTTGTTGTTGTTGCTGTTTTTAAAAAATGAAGAAACCGGAGGCTCAAGAGATCCACTTACCAAATGTCGACAGCTGCAAGTAACAGGGTTGCAACCCAAGAGTTCGTGATGTGAGAACTGGCCTCTCATCCAATCAGCTAGATAGACGTCATCAGTAGTAGCCACGCACCTCAAGGGAACAACACCATCCTTGCTGTTCTTATCAATAGAATAAATGCTCAGCTGAAGACTCAGTAATACTTCTTATGAAGAAATAACATCCAGCCACCAACCATGAAGACGTAGTGCCATGTGTCCAGTGCCAGGAGATGTGTGGATCTTTTCTGAAGGTGACCGGGACACTGGGGCATGAAAGAAAGGGTGTGCCCGGGGACAACAAAAGCAAAGTTTCATTCCCAGTCTCGCCCCTGACCTCGCTGGGCCTCAGGCCTCATCCTTGGCTTCAGGTTTCTATTGTTCCTCCCGGTAAGGATTTAGGAAGCGCCTTGTAAGCTGAGCATGGCCAGGACTGCTTATTCTGCGGTTAGGATTTGCCATGTTGCCTTACATTTTGTTTCTTATCTCAGTTCACGCTTACACATTCACACAAAGTATAAGCGCTGTATCCCCTGACTCCACTTGAGTCCTTGGAAATCTCTGGAAACCAGGACTTAATGCATCTTCTGGGAAAGATCTTACCTTGCCTCACTGAGCTAAGTGGGCTGGAGTCAGGACCGTATGGCATTTTTAGAGAGGAGGGTGTCTCTAGAGAGGAGGGTGTATCTGTGAGCTTGGGGACAAATAAATAAGCTAGTGCTCTGCCACATGGGACATTCCCTGATTGAATTTCTCCAGATTTCTGAGCATTTTCAGACACAGGTATGCTGGGACCAAGTGCTCAACCTCAACGAAGGATTACAGGCTAAGTGATGTGACTTTAAGCCAAAAAAAAAAAAAAAAAGGCTTAGTGGCCCGAATTTTCCTGGGAGGACTTTTAAACTTAACCCTACACAACAAGTGACTCAGTTATCTATTATTTTCAGTTATTTTCTTTTAAATTGAATGTCCCTTCCTCCCTTTCCTTTCCTTTTTTTTCCCCTTTCTTTCTTCCCTTCCCTCTCTTCCTTGGAATATATTCACACCAGTGAAAATTGAGATGGTCCAGAAAGACATGCTGTGAAAGTAAAGTGTCCACTGCAGGTTCCACTTCTCCAGGTAACAAATCTTCCTCCTGGGAGGCAGTCCCTCTCAGAAGATTCTCGTCTGTCATTCTGGAGATGGTTTGTGCACACACAAGCACGATCCGAGTGTGTGTAGGACTTCTTTCTTGACTGGATGCGGCCTTGTCTTATAGCAGAGGCCCCATGATCTGTGGTTCACTCCGCCCTCCCAAGGCCTCCACTCCTTGCTTGCTCCACTCCACTGCTTGTTAGCAGCTGTTTTCATCTTTTCCACGCTCAAGGCCTATTTCCAGGCGTGTGTGATGACTCAGGGACATTTGTGATGACACGGCTCTGGACCCCAGAGTGGCCCAGCCAGGCTGACGGAGAATGCCTTGGTTTCAGTAGGGCCTGGGATCTGCCCCGATTTCCCCCCTGCAGACAGGAAGCAGGAAGCCTGGATGGCAATCCAGGACAGGATCCAGAAATGGTTCCCACCACAGGTGGTCCTCTGGGGAACCCACTTCTCCCCCTTAAAGGGCACTTTGTCTTGACTCAGGTCACCGAGCGCAGAGCCACACACCTGAGAGGTGGCTGAGGCCATTGTTTCTCGAATGTGAGCTGTACATAAACTTCTAGGAGCCCTTGTTAAATGCAGATGCTGTGTCACTGAAGCCAAGTGGAGCTGATATTCTGCACCAGTGATGAACTCCCAGGCGATGGTGATGCTACTGGACCATGGCTGACCCATTCTGAGTAGCAAGGAAACACCCGATGCTCCTTCTCGCCTTTCTCCTCGACACACACTCCCCATCTATGGAGTCCTAGGTCACTTACACATGGATTCCGGCTCCATCGCCCGTCAGCAGTTTAATGTACATTGACAACAGTCTGTCTTCCTCACCATCCAGTGAGGTGCACCAGCATAATCCTTTTTTTCTTTCTTTTTTTTTTTTTTTTAAACTTTTTAGATGAGAAAACTGCTCCTTAGAGATGTTAAACAACTTGGCAGAGGTCACACAGCTAGTAAGTGGCAAAGACAAAAGTTCAAGGGTGAAGGTCATTCCCAGTCACTGCAGTCCCCCATGAGCCCATAGATGAATGTGGTCCCCCTAGAATGGGACGGTCTGCAGCTAATGAACAGGTTCAGATGGTGAGTGTCAGATTCTTTTCTCTCCCCTAATTTATCTCTGAGATTTTGATTCTGGCTTCTTCTCTCCAGGAGACTAGCCAACACTTCACATGGTGGGTGGTCCCCACAGTAACACTGACCCAGAGAGAAGTGAATCCTTTAACCTGGTGGCTAGAAGACACATGAAACTGGAGAAAGGAACCTAGAATATTACCGCATTTAACTCACATCAGAGAGCACACCTTCCCTTTCGTCCTCTCTTCCAAAACACCTGAGAGCTTTTACTGGCCGTGTGGTCATTGCTGTGCATGCGTGCTTACTCACTCAGCTGTGTCTGACTCTTTGCGACCCCGTGGACCGTAGCCCGCCAAGCTCAGTCCATGGGATTCTCCAGGCAAGAATACTGGAGTGAATTGCCATCTCCTTCTCCAGGGGATCTTCCCGACCCAGGGATGGAACCCCTGTCTCCTGCATTGGCAGGTGGATTCTTTATCATCTGAACCACTTGGGAAGCCCATGGTCACTGCTGAACTATCCTCCTTTAGTGTGGTTTTGACAGAATAGTTGGTCTGGAAATTTTCTTTCCAATTTAACTTCCTTGTTGAACCACCTTGGTTTTGAAAGGATAAGGATGACTAGTTATATAGCAGTTGCTACAGGAGATATTTGCACTCAATTTCAACTCTTAGGTGATTCAGATCAAATGCTTTCTCTTTTCCTCCCTGGAGCTATGTGCGACCGTCTTCCTCTCACACAGCAGGCTTCTCATGAGTTATTTTTGGAGTTTCAAATAAAAACAGCAATTCTGGCGAATGGGAGCGCGAAGCGATACTCTAGCTGAGCAGAGCAAACCATATGTACTGATAAAGACAGCCAAAGACTCAGTGCCTGTAAAAGGCTTCCAAGCCATCTTCCTCCATGAAGGTTAAATTAGGGGGTAACTGCAGACTATCCCTGGTACTGTCATAGTCCTTTGTGAATTCATTTGAGGGACTTCCCCAGTGATCCAGTGATTAAGACTCTGCCTTCCAGGGCAGCGGATGAAGGTTCGGTCCCTGGTTAGGGACTAAGATCCCACATCCCATGGGGTGTGGCCAAAAAGTGAAAAAGACAGCTGAGATTCCTTTAAAATTACCAAAACTTGGTCCATTTGCAACGTATTGTCCTGATTGTTTAGCTTTAAGATGGCAGGTCTTGGCAAAATTCACTTGAGGACTTCGCTTCAGCCGCTGGATCTGCCTTGAAACACGGAAATCACTTTATTTTCCCACTCTGCTCTGTCTCCTTCCTTCACCAGAGCACATAGAACATCCCTGAACATGTAGACCAAGCAGGCAGACCTCCCCCCTTCACCCGTTACAGCAGAAGCGCCTCGTGGGCAGGGGGCTGTGCTTTTCATTTTGCTCTGTTCGGGGCACAGAGTTGCTGTTCAGAGAACTGAGTGAACAGATGATGTGCTGATTTGCTTCAGTTGCTTCTGACTCTTTGACCCTATGGACTGTCGCCCGCCAGGCTCCTCTAGCCATGGGATTCTCCAAGCAAGAATACTGGAGATATCATGCCCTCCTCCAGGGGATCTTCCCAACCCAGGGATGGAACCCAGATCTCCTGCAGCTTCTGCACTGGCAGGCAGATTCTTCACTGCTGAGCCACTGGGGAAGCGTGAACAGATGATGGATGAAAGAATGCTATTCTATTTCCATTTCTCTCTCTCTCTCTCTCTCTTTTTTTTTTTCCCCAAATCAATCACTTATTACATAAATAGTAACTGAATGTTTTTTAGCTTGGGAAAAAAAGGCTGTCCAGATAAGGCTAATGTTTTTTCTTGATCACAGCCCCCCAATTCTTGTTTCTGCGTCCTTTCTGCTTAGGTTATCAGTTTGGCACACATCCTTGTAGAGCTTTCCAGTACATTTACACATGCATGCACACACAGGCATACACACACACACACACACACAGAGTACTGTTTTTGATAAACAGATATTTTCCTCAGCTTGCTTTCTCCTACACAGCCATGTATCAGAGAGTGCTGTCCATGTCAGCTACCTTATTCTTGGCACTTGCTCTGTAGTTTTATTACATTTGTGTGGATATAATACCTTTTATTTGAACTAAGAGAGTATACTCATTATCTGCTTTCATGCTCATTGCTGTTCAGGGTCCCTTCTCCTGTACACATTGACAGACTAACCATGTTCACTCCTGTCTCTTGGTAGCTACAATACATTTCAAGAGAATCAGCCACCTGCCTCCGAGATTATGCCGGACCTTTGGACGGAATCACGTGAAATGCTGAGGACTGCCAGAGGAAACTGACCATCTGTGTCTGTAGAAGCTGGGCAAGTGCATTTGGCTCCCAGAGTCCCACAGGACTGGATAGGGGGTGATGTTAGAGCCAGTGTCACCTCTGCCTGGAGCTGCTTGAGTTTCCGTGGGCAGGTCATTTCCTCTCGCTGTACCTTACTTTTCTCGTCTGTATAGTGGGCTCAGTGAGTGTCCTTCAGCTCTCAGAGTCTGAACAACAGGGTTTAGGTAGTGCCACCAGATTGACATAAAGAACATATTAGCTTACATGCTGTTTTGTGTCAGAGTAGGAAAGGGGATATTTAAAACTATATTTAAATGTCTGTTTTAATTAACTAAATATATTTCATTATATTTTAATTTAAAGATATAAAATTTTAAAGTAGAGATTTGTCCCAGAGCTCTTAAATGTCACAGTTTATGATTGTCCAGGAATGTATCACCTTTGGGTCTTACTCTTCTTTCTTGTTACTTTATTTTCCCATTAAAATGTATGTATTTGTTTCCTTTGCTTTGTGTGGTCTTTTCACTCTAAACAAGGCAGGGTAGTGTTGCGGAAGGGGACCATGGACCCCTGAGTTCCACCTCCAGGTTTGTCTAAGTTACAGCTGTGTGTCCTTGGGCAAATCCCTTACCTTCTCTGAGTTTCCATCTGTTGATAGATGCGTCCAAGTTAACCAGGTATCCACTTGACAAAAAGTTGAAAATCACACCGACTTGTGAATGTTTCACCTGACATTTCTGAGCCCTATCACCTGCGGATAGATCATCTCGCGAACTGATGAGACATCCTAGGAGACCACCAAAACTCATGCAGTGGTCTCATTTCACATGAAAATTGTGCAGCTGCCCAGGCCTCTGGTGACACACACCGACTTTCAGTGGGTTCCCAGGGAGGCCCCGAGAAGCTTCTGAGCTGCCATGATTCATCGGTAGAGTTTCCCCCCTGAGCCCCTACTTGGAGATGCCACAGCAGTCACAGGGGCTGAATCATCCTCGGGCATGCTTCCCTGGGGGTCCCAGTAAGGTTTCTCACGTGGGGCCAGAGGTCTGGCCTCTTGTGCTGGCATTACATGTCGGTCTGGAGAGAACGGGGCTTCTGCAGGTGAAAGGTCGGGTGAATGGGTGTGAAAGCTGCGTGGGAGCTGAGCCCACAAGGTCTCTGGGGGTTGGTTTTCCTGTTTCCAGCATGGTTTTGCACCCCTTCTGTGAGCTTCTGTTTCTGAACACCCCTTGGGCTAAGCACTCCCTGATTGAGCAGGTCTGTGTGGGAGAGAGGCCAGTCTGAAGCTCTTCCCTGAAAGCCCCTGGGCTCGGTGACTTCACCTGTACACCTTTGCTTCCTGCCCTGCCGGGTTTTCTCTGAGAAGGCTTCACTCAGGTGCTCAACCCTCACTACCTTCCTTCCCTTTTCCCTTTCTTAAACGGAAGAGCATGGACTTTATAGACTCTGAATTTGTCACCAAGCTTCCAACAGCCTACCATAAACATTTTCCACATGAGCCAAAATAAAAGGAAGAGCACAATGAATGGAAAGAACATCATTAACTTGGTACATAACTTAAAATCAGTTTAAAAAGAAGAAGAAGAAAAGAATAATGGATTATTTCCATTTACCAAAGCACACTGAAAATTTTTCAACAGCTGCCCACCACGCCGTACTCCCGAACTGCCTCCACACCCCGCCGCCCTGTTTTGATGAAATAGGAGTGAATCTACTTTGTTGCAGAGAAACTCAGAGCAAGTTATAGTGTCTCTCCCTAATTTGATCCTCCTTTAACCTATCGATAGTGTTGTAAATTCACAGCCTGGAAACTTGAAGACATGAGTCAGCCTGACATATGATTCACATATCCTCGATCTGAAATGCTTGATGTTGTGTGGGGCCCGGGTGGGAGGTAGAACCAGAAATGAATTTCCTGACCCTCAAATTCAGCTTCGGTGAAGTCGCATGGGGGTGTTGTGGGGGGCAGTTATTATCTTGTGGTTTGTGGGGATTCTTCCTGCCTTCCAGGATCTGCAATGCGTTGGACAGAGGGGGAAACTCAAGGTGACCACATGCCCAGGACTGCTAGAAGAGTTCCAGTTTATGCCTCCTTGTCCCACATTTTTTTTTTTTTGCGCAGATAACCTGTTTTTCTACTCCCCAGAATATAGGATTCTGGGGAGACTAGATTAGGAGTTCTCAAAGGTCAGAGGTTTCATTTTATTCATAAGTACATCCCCAGTAAATAAAGGCTTGCTGAGGTGGGTGAGTGAGTAAATTCTTCACCGCCTCTCTTGGTCTCTGAATTTCTGTTTCCCATCTTTGTATGCCTAGGGTAACTACTGATTCTTGTTCTCAATAGCATCTTTTGACTAAGCCTGAGCTTCAGATGGCAATTGATTTGATTCCATGCACACAACCTGCCCATGCAGCTCTGTGACTTTCAGTGAGTTATCCAGATGAGTTACAGCATATCAGAGTACCAAGAACAGCGGCTTCCAGAGACAGTGAACTCCTAAGAAATGGCAGTGGAGGTGGAGATGGTGCTATTGTTACTAGGTGTCTGGCATTGCCACCTGTTTTTGTCATATCTTTTCCTAGTTAGAAGATTTATAGACCTTTTTTTTAAAGAAAATAATATAAAAATCTCATGAAATTGGGCAAAGACTAAAAAAGCTAACTGTACCATCATGACCTTTGGTAGCACAGTAGCAATTATCATTATCAATGTACTAGGAGCCGTCGGCGGTGTTTTACGCCAAGTTTTTCCATAGTGGTTATCTTTAGGAGCATTCTTTTTTTTTTTTTTTTCCCCACTTGCCCTTTTATGCAAGCATTGTTCATGTTATTTCAGAATCTTTTCTGCTACGACTTTCTAATTTGCTTTCATCCCCGTGGTTAGTGGTAACTACAGATTGCTTCCATTTTCCCTTCTGTGAGTGAAGTTTTCCTTCTGCTATGCCCTACATTTCAAGAGACTCTCAGAAGTTAAATTGCTGAATCAAAAGATACAAATGTTGTCAAAATCTATCTTTATCTATATTTAAAAAAAATAGACTGTTAGAGAGAAATTTTAGGTTTACAGGAAGCTACAGAGAGCTCCCATTTACTAGTCCCTGGCAATTCCGCATATTCTTAACATTTTGTATTAGTGTGGCACACTCGTACTTTATGAACCAATATTGATATATGATGATGGTCTAAAGACTATGGCTTACATATAGGGTTCACTCTTTATATTGCATAGTTCTGAGTTTTTGACAAATGCATAATTTTATGTATCCGCCATTACAGTTTCACATAGAATATTTTCACTCCTCTAAAAATGCCCTGTACCTCACTTATTAATCTCTCTCCCTATCCTCCCAAACCCATGGCTACCACTGATCTATTACTTTCTTTGTAGTGTTGCTTTATCCAGAACATCACGTAGTTAGAATTATATGGCATGCAGCCTCTTTTGTTTGACTTCCTTCATTTAGTAATATGTGTTTAAAACTCCTTCGTGTCTTTTCGTGGCTTGATAGCTCTTTTTTTTTTTTTTTCAGTACGGAATAATTCCTATTGTCTGGCTGTAGCGTAGTTTAATTATCAGTTCACCTACTGAAGGACATCTTTGTTGTTTCCGAGTTTGGGCAATTTTAAATAAAGCTAGTATAAACATTCATGTGCAAGTTTTTGAGTGGACATAAATTTTTAACTCATTTGGGTAAATCTCATGAAGCAAGATTGCTGGATCACATGGTAAGACTATTTTTGCTTTATAAGAAATTGTCAAAGCCTTATATTTTGAACATTTATTAAGCAATTTTAGTTATAATACCACTAACATGGTTAATCATCAAAATAACCTCTGGGTTGGAAGTTATTAGTTTCACCTTCTGATTAATGTTATCAGGATTTATTACTGAAAAGAGTTTTGAAGGTCTTTAAACCTCTTAGCTTCCTGAGAGCAGAATCTGCCTCTGGTGTCACCTCCAAAGCCTCCATGGCATATTGCATGCAATAGGTGTTCAATTAATGTTCCTTACACATCAAAAAACCACTTCACTGCACAAATAAGAACATGGAGATCCAAAAAAGGAAAGCAAAGTGCTTCTGGCCAAACATCATTTTAATCACGGAAAAAACTGTGCTAAGAGTTAACTCATGCTTTGTCAATTTTTGGACCAACATTTTGAGTGACCAGACTCTGGATCATTTTGTGTGATAAGTTGCTTCAGTCATGTCCAACTCTTTGCAATACTATGGACTGTAGCCCACCAGGTTCCTCTGTCCATGGGATTCTGCAGACAAGAATACTGGAGTGGGTTGCCATGCCCTCCTCCAGGGGATCTTCCTGACCCAGGGATCAAACTCACATCCCTAAAGTCTCCTGCATTGGCAGGCAGGTTCTTTACCACCTGGGAAGCCCCTCTGGGTCACTAAATTCAAGCAAATCAAGCTTCAGGACTCAGACATCCATACTTATTGTTGTAATAAACACCCTCTCCTCACTTTCAATCCCACCCACTAACATGTCTCCCAGAGAGGCCTGAAGTGATGTGTTCAAGTGGATGGAGTACTTGGTGGCTACAAAGTCTCATAGCAAGCAAAGGCAGCAACAACAGTGACAACAGTAGAAGAAGTCAAGAATTCTTGACTGCTAAAGTGTTTTCAGGCTGTTTACGTGTATGATTTCACTTCAGCATCACAGCTACTCTCTGGTTAGGCACAATTAAATTAGTGACAATTTATTGAAATACTGTAGTCCATGGGGTCACGAAGAGTCAGACTAAGTGACCGAACTGAACTGAACTATTGAAATGTGGTTAACAAACCACTACAGTGGGTTGCCATGCCCTCCTCTAGGAGATCTTCCCAACCCAAGGATCAAACCCACATCTCCTGAAGCTCCTGCATTGCAGGTGGATTCTTTCTGCTGAGCCACTGGGGAGTTCCCTAACAAACAACAATTTAGAGGTAAGAAGATTGACCCTCAAGGAGGTTGAATAGCTTGCTCAAGGCTCCACAACTCTTAGTGGAAAGCCAAATGTCCATTCAGTCTTGAGTCCACTCAGCTGCAACTTAAGAACATGAGATGTAGAGTCAAATGGACCTGGATTAGTATTCTGGGGCTAATCATTTTGCCCGCCCTGTGCCCTTGACCTTGTGATTTCTAACTGCAATGAATCTCCATCTGTAAGATGTGAATATTAATAATTACCTGTGGCAAATGCTTTCTGCTTTCTCCTCAGTAACCATTGCCTCTGCACTGCACAGAAACTTTATATGCTCAGGTCTCCTCAGAAGGAGGCCTCAGATCTCAAGAAAGAAAAGCCCCAATCCCAGCCTCATGAGATGAATCAAGATTGGTTTAAACCAGATATACATGGTAATGGCAGGTATGTTATCTAGTTTTGTTAGGAGAAGTGTACTAGGGAGATGAACCACACACCCCACCACCACTGGGAGGGGTCATTCTTATCTTTTTTTCTGAGTGGATCTTGGACATAATACCTGGAGGTGCAGCAGCCATCTTGCAACCATGAGGTGACAAGCCAACAGGCAGAAACAGGGGAGCAGAAAAGAAAGAAAGAGTCTGGATCTTTTATTGCCTTGTTACGTGGTTCCACCAGCCTAAGACAGCAGACTACCTTCAGACTTATTAAAATGATTCTTACTGGTTTATGCCACTCTAAGGGCTCAGACAGTGAAGAATCCTCCTGCAATGCAGGAGACCTGGGTTAAATCCCTGGGTCAAGAAGATCCCTTGGAGAAAGAAATGGCTACCCATCCCAGTACTCTTGCCTGGAGAATCACAGGAACAAAGGAGCCTGGCAAGCTACAGTCTAGGGGGTTGCAAAGAGTTAGACATAACTGAGCAACTAAGCACACGTGCACGCACGCACACACACACACACACACACACACACGTCGCTCTAAGCATAGTTGTCTTCTATTTGCAGCTGAAAACATTTCTAATGGATATATAGACTTCCACCAGAGCACAGGGTTAGGGAGTTTCATGTGGTGCTCAAAAACCCAAATACCAGAGCCAGAGTTTCTGAGTCTTGATCTAAGCTCTGCCACTAACAAGCTGCATGACCCGGCAAGTCCCCCAGCTTCTCTGTGAGTTGCTGTTCTTGTCTATAAAATCCTCACTCACTGTGTGTTGAGTTTTGTATGAAGGACAATACCAGTGCGTGCCTTGTACTGTTATTAGGAGCATTAAGTGACTAAATGGTTTATAAAATGGTTAGAACATTGCCTGACACATGGTAAGTGGCTATATACATGTTTGTCAAGAAAAACTGAGAGAAAAATTAGCCATTATCAAAGTCTTGATCTGACCATCAGGCCTCTAGTGGTATTTAAGCAGAATATTGACCATGTTGCCACTGAAACTCAAGGAGCATGAAAATGCCCCTAAATTTACTCTCAAACCAGCAATAGTAATGGTTTCTTTTTGACAGAAAATGTTCCTCAGAGAACACCGACTTGTAAAAAAGGAGGGGCTGTGACTACCAAGTCGTGTCATGAAGTGGAAGACTGAAATACCCAGACTCACCCATGCAAATGGGTGTGGGTCTCCCTTGGCGGCCCTTTTAGAAGACTCTAGACATTTTTGAACTTGTTTTTGAAAGGGTCTTTCCAGCCCGTGGCTTATTCTTTTGCATCTCCTTGCATCTTTCTTGCCAGTGCTTGGGAGGGTGAGGATGTGGAGGGAGGGGTGATGCCAGTGGTCTAGGCCCTTCTGTGCCAGGAGGGACGAGCCCCCTGGCCAGATGGAAGGGGGCAGGTTTCACCTGGATCTTTCCCACTTTCTACGACCCACATAGCGACCCTCCGTAGAGATCAGATTTGAATTTGGGCAATGACTAAGCGCTTTTGGAAACCTACCTTGTTCGTGAGGGTTAAGAATCAATCGGGAGGTGTGTCCATTATCAAATCCTGTGGAATCTGCCTTCAGACTACATACTCATCCCAGGCCTCTACTTTCTACTGATGACAGTCCAGACCAAGCCACCACTACCTTCCGCTTGGATTCCTGCAGAAGCCTGTGTCCTACCTGGCCTTTCTGTTTCTACCCTACCTACCCGCCTTTTCCCTCAGCAGTCAGGGGGAATCTTTTAGAAGGGTAAAACAGATTTCCCTGGTGGTCCAATGGTTAAGACTTCACCTTCCAGTGGCCGTGGTTTCTATCCCTAGTTCCCTGGAGGAACTAAGATCCCACATGGCACAGGCATGCAGGGAAAAAAAATAATAAAAGGGTAAACCAAATCGTGGCACTCATCTGCTCAAACTTTCCAATCAAATCCCATCTCATTTAGAATGAAATCCGAGGTTCTTAGTATGACTCGCAACACCGTCTCTGCCACTTTCCCCATTCCTGACCTTACTTTCCACACTGGCCTTCTTGCCATGGGCCAAACATACCTGAGTGCAGGTTGGCCTCAGGGCCTTTGCACATTATGGTTCCCTCCTCTGGGGACTCTGTTCCTTGTATTTCCTGCCCAGCTCATTTCCTCATTTCATGCAGGTGTCTGCTCAGATGTCAACTCTCACAGAGGCCTTCTTTGACCATCCCCTGGAACTTAGCTTCCTTCACTTCTCATTTTCTGTTATTAGCCATAATTCTTAGGACTCACTGATAATATTACAGATTTGGTGACTATTTATTTATTTATTTTTAATTAACTACTAATTTTTTGCCACACCAAGTGGCATGCGAAATCTTAATTCCATGAAGAGGGATCGAACCCAGCACCCCTGAAATGGAAGCACAAAATCTTAACCACTGGACCACTGGGGAAGTCCCTTGGTGACTTTTTACATCACCATCAGAATATCAGCCTTGAAAGGAAAGAGGCGTTGTTTTGTCCATTCAGGTGTCCACAGAACCCAGAACATTGTGTAACTGATGCTCAGTAAATACTAAGTTAGATAACATAATGTGTGTCTGGTTAGCGATAAACGGTGTCTGACAAAGTTTTAAGCCTGATATCTCTTGTGATCCTGCTAAGTTGGCCCTGATTCTACTTCCAGAAAACTCAGGACACATTCTGAACAACAAAAGCAACAACTGGACCAGTGTTTTAAAAAATCCAAAGAGAATGCTTTGAAAGTGAACATATAGGTGACTGAAAGCTTCCTCCTGCATTTGTTTTAAAGTCATCTACATCACATTTAGTTCTTCCTTTGAACCTGGGTGCCAGACAAACAGTCCCACACATGGTGTCTTTGCATCACTCAGACCAGGGTTCTCATCTATGATGGTTTAAAAACAAAACAACCCCATTCCTTGACATTCTCCCCATCGAAAGATGGGATTTATATCATTTACTTGAGTCTCGGTGATTGTTTAAGCGGCGATGGTCATGCAGCGTCTTCAGGTTTCCTTAGACACTCAGTCTAGTCACAGAGACTGCCTTGCTGAAGAAGCTGCATGGCGGTGCTCTGGTCTGTGGTCTCAGCTGAGCTCCCAGCCAGCACCCCAGGGTTGGCTGATAGCCATGCAAGCTGTCATTGTGGATGTTTAGACCATCTGTACTTTCAAATGACCACAGCCTGATATCTTACTACAAGGGCATGAGAACCATCCAGCCTAGCCCTTCCCAGGTTCCCCATCAAAAAGGCATGAGTAACGTAAAGTGATTGTTGTTTTAAAGGCTAAGTTTTGCAGTCATTTGCACTCAGCAGTAGGAACTAGAAGTCCACGCTCCTTCCCCCTCGTACGAAGCAGTCATAAGTAAGACTTTCCTAAATATTCGGGGCATCAGATCTCATATGCAAGTGAGGAGTGACAATATGTTTATGTGGTGGTTGCTTAGAGGAAAAGCAAGGTTTGTTTTAAACCTCGCATGGTTCCCAGCACATACTTTATTGCCTCAAACCTAAGATGCTATTAGTTATACAACTCATGATTAATTTGTGTGCCAGAAGAAATGTGTGTGCATGCTCAGTCGTGTCTGACTCTTTGTGACCCTGTGGACTGTAGCCCACCAGGCTCCTCTGTCCATGGGATTTCCCAGGCAAGAACTCTGGAGTGGGTTACCATTTCCTTCTCCAGGGGATCTACCCAACCCAGGGATTGAACCTGCATCTACTGCATTGGCAGGTGGATTTTTTTGCCATGCAACCACCAGGGAAGCCCAAATAGACTTCTAAGTGCCATTGACTGTAGGACACATACCATTTTTGGAGATGTTGAAATTTGAAAAGATGTATATATTAGGACCTTTGATTTAAAGAGTGAATAACATAAACACCTAGTTAAGCCTGGACACAGAACAAGACCCACCCAGCCTAATTTGAGGTTTTGAGGACCAAGAGGAGATCTTAAAGCAAATGCACCTTGGTATGAAAGTCTCTAAGTAGCCATGCCATTCTATACACTATAAACAAAGATTAACGGAGACAACCTGCGGTCCAGGCAGAAAGTGCCTTCCTTGGGCAGCTGTCAGATGGTTACAGTTCAGGTAACAATGCATCACATTTGTTTAGCAGAAGTGTATTTTGCAAGAGGGATGAAGTCAGATCCCCAAATCTGGCTGTGAGTAGGCAAGTTCTTTTCAGTGGAAACTCTTCTCTGGTAATGGTAATAGACCAAGCCCCATTTCTCTTTGATTTGGGAGTCTCTTATTTTTTAGGACTTGATGTAGTTAGTTCCTAAGAGATGTCAGCCAAGGAGCAGAAGGGATCTGAGCAGAAAGACAGAGGAGACTCAAGCCATGTCAACCAGAGCAGAAATGCAGAGAAGCCTCAGAGTGCTAGCAGGCACCGAGAGGGAGTCGGTACAACTGCCCAGAGTTAATGTGTTGGCCCTTATTTGAAAGGTGAGCCTCCTTCAGGACAAGAGAGGTTGAGTCTCTTGCTCAGCGTCACATAGCTCCATTATGTCCACTTAGTCCATCAGACACAGAGCCTGTGCTCTTACCCACAGTGCTGTGCTGGTCAGAATGTTTGCAGAGACATGGAAATGAATTCAAAGGAGACTCCAGGAAGCCCAGGTCTGTGGGCACAGCTGTCTTTACAGCCTTACCTAAACAGGGAATTCATTTTAACACCTACCTTGCCTTTGCCAATGTGAGTTTTCCACCTATGAGGCTTTTCTTGTCTCCTCCTCTTCCTATGAAAATCAAAGCATCTTTCAAGGCCCAGCTCTAACAGGGCAACTGAACCCTTGTTCCCACAGGGAGATTCCTGGCTGCCTTTGGATCTGAGTTCATTGTCCCTGGGACAAACTTGGCAGCCCTCCTGGTGTCGGCGGCTTCTATTAGACTGGAAGTTTCTTGAGGCTCTGGGATTAGACTGAATTTGAATCCTACCTCTGTGATTTATGATGTGTGTCTTTGGGCATGTTTCTTAGCCTTCCTGGGCTTTAGTATTGCTAAATCTTTGAAATGGGAATAGCCTGAGTATCTACTTTTCAGGACTGTTCTGAAAATGAACTGTGTTTGGTTAGGTCACATGGTTAGGGGTTGTTATTGCTTGTTATTATATAGAGAAACTTGGAAAGTATCTTTATGGATCCACTCACTTAGTTCTCACAACCAGCCTAGCAGGTGCTTTTACCACCAGCCCCATTTTACAGATGAGGAAACTAGGGTGAAGTCATTTGCTCACAGCCTCACAGCTAGAATAAGACAGAACTTTATTTTTATCTTTTTAAACTCTCTCTCAATGGAATCCCACTGGAAATCTTCCATGGAATGAATTCTGAGGAGGTTTTATCATGTACCAACCTCAGCAGTTCACTTCAGTTCAGTCGCTCGGTCATGACCAACTCTTTGAGACCTCATGGACTACAGCACGCCAGGCCTCCCTGTTCATCACCAGTTCCTGGAGCTTACTCAAACTCATGTCCATCCAGTCGGTGATGCCATCCAGCCATCTCATCCTCTGTCGTCCCCTTCTCCTCCTGCCCTCAATCTTTCCCAGCATGAAGGTCTTTTCAAATGAGTCAGCACTTTGCGTCAGGTGGCCGAAGTATGGGAGTTTCAGCTTCAGCATCAGTCCTTCTAATGAATATTCAGGACTGATCTCCTTTAGGATGGACTGGTTGGATCTTCTTGCAGTCCAAGGGACTCTCAGGAGTCTTCTCCAACACCACAGTTCAAAAGCATCAATTCTTCTGCGCTCAGCTTTCTTTGCAGTCCAACTCTCACAACCATACAGGACTACTGGAAAAACCGTACCTTTGACTAGATGGACTTTCGTTGTCAAAGTAATGTCTCAGCTTTTTCATATGCTGTCTAGGTTGGTCATAACTTTTCTTCCAAGGAGCAAGCATCTTTTAATTACATGGCTGCAGTCACCATCTACAGTGATTTTGGAGCCCCAAAAATAAAGTCTGTCACTGCTTACACTGTTCCCCATCTATTTGCTGTGAATGATGGGACCAGATGCCATGATCTTAGTTTTCTGAATGTTGAGTTTTAAGCCAACTTTTTCACTCTCCACTTTCACTTTTATCAAGAGGCTCTTTAGTTCTTCACTCTCTGCCATAAGACTTGTATCATCTGTGTATCTGAGGTTATTGATATTTCTCCCGGCAATCTTGATTCCAGCTTGTGCTTCATCCAGCCCAGAGTTTCTCATGACATACTCTGCGTATAAATTAAATCAGCAGGGTGACAATATGCAGCCTTGATGGACTCCTTTCCTGACTTGGACCCAGTCTGTTGCCCCATGTCCAGTTCTAACTGTTGCTTCCTGGCCTGCACACAGGTTTCTTAGACCTGCACACTTCTTCCTGCATATGCCTCTCGACCTGCGTACTTTCTCAATAAATGTTAATTAAACTCCCTCAACAAAGTGAATTAGATTCTATTTGCCAGAGAACATTCTGAGTAAATGGAGTAAAAGCCATTGCCAAGTCAAGCTCTTGCCTCACACTTGGGTAGCCCCATGAGAAGCTTGGGGTCCCTAAGCGTGGAGAGTGGGGAGGGACCCCATTTTGGCAGCATAGTGGTATCCTGTCTCATTGTGGACCTGGTGAAAGTCAAGGGGCTCAGAGGGGGCCCCAAATAAGCACAGTGCCCCAGCTCACTGCACAGACAGGGCAGCGAGTGTCGTGATGGGGTGCAGCTGTGTCCTTGGCTGGCAGTCGATCTTCACTGTAGCAGCCGCAGAAGGATCATAGCCGTGATGGAGAAAGACACTGGGGCAGAAATGCTTGAGGACCTACTCTGGGTCCAGCAGTAAGAGAGTTCTCCCAAACAATTGGGGATTTTCTTCATATCTACTCTTGCTAACTTTTATTTTTTCCCCATTGTCCTCAGAGATTTTCTGTATGATTTTAGCCCTTTGAAATGTATCGAGACTTATTTTGTGGCTCAGCATATGGTTGGCCTTAAGGAATGTTGCCTGTGCACTGGAAGGCACACCCTCCAGGTTTGGGGGGGTGTTCCCTGGATGGCAGGGAACATCCTGTGTTCCCTGCTCTTGTGCAAGGCCCGGTTGGCTGACTGATGGACAAATGTCATCACACTGTGTGCTGCTCAGGGGAGAGGAATGAGGGACTGACTGTCCGTGTGGGTGGGAGGACACGGCCAGCCCCTGACCCCAGGAGGCAGACCTTCTGCCAACTCGTTGTCCACATAGCCCAAATGAGAAGAAAAGGCCACGATTCTAAACAGACCTCTGAGGCCAAGAGAAAACATCTTAGGGATTTGCTGGAGGGAAGGGAAATATCCCCATGGACTCGAGGAGAGCTCGCTCTTCCTGCCTGCTCTCTTGCGCATTCAGCAAACACTTATCAGAGACTTGCTCTTCCTAGCTGCAGTGCAGTGATGCCTAGCAGGGCAAGGGGCATCATGGGAAAAGGCTGTACATATCGGAATAGAGTCATTCTTGCTTTGTCTCTCCTCTTGGTTATGCACATCCACAGGCAAAGCAGGAGGGTTTCCATCAGGAAGCTGAAAGGTGGGACAACATACTGCTATGTGGAAACCTATTAGAAACCTTCAGGGAAATATTTCTTGAAGCACAAGGGACTCATGCTTTCCTAAGTTCTGGTCCTTCCAGGTTCAGAGAGTTTTGGAATTTTTTCTTTTTGTGTGTGTGTGCCTTGGACCCTTTTGGGAGAAGGCAATGGCATCCCACTCCAGTACTCTTGCCTGGAAAATCCCATGGATGGAGGGCCTGGTAGGCTGCAGTCCATGGGGTCGCTAAGAGTCGGACGCGACTGAGTGACTTCACTTTCACTTTTCACTTTCATGCATTGAAGAAGGAAGTGGCAACCCACTCCAGTGTTCTTGCCTGGAGAATCCCAGGGATGGGGGAGTTTGGTGGGCTGCTGTCTATGGGGTCGCACAGAGTCAGACACGGCTGAAGGGACTTAGCAGCAGCAACAGCAGGACCATTTTGACTTTTCAGAATAATGCTTTCAAAATGCATATTAAAATGCATATTATAGAACACTCAGGATTACAAAGGAAAGCAATTATGTTGAAACACAGTTCTATGCATGGACCTCCCTGTCCCTCCCTGGGAGAGGGAGCCCAGCTTTTAGGAAAGGGTGGAAAGATTCTTGGTTGATAAGGAAACATAGTGTCTCCCCAGGTTGGTAATTCTATGTTTATGGAACTGATTACCTCTGAGGCAGGCAGGATGGGAGGTTTTGCTTTCAAATAGGTTTGGGGAATACTAGAGTGGGTAGCTGTTCCCTTCTCCAGGGGCTCTTCCCAAATCAGGGATCAAACCCCGGTCTCCTGCATTCCAGGCAGAGCCACCAGGGAAGCCCAAGAATACTGGAGTGGGTAGACTATCCCTTCTCTAGTGGATCTTCCTGACCCGGGAATCGAACCGGGGTTTCTTGCATTGCAGGTAGATTCTTTACTGACTGAGCTATCAGGGAAGGCTTACAGAAGACTGTCTTCACCTGCCTTTGGTGAGTTCAAGGTTTCTATTTCTTTGCACTCCAGACTGAGTGTCTTAACTTCTAGAAATAAGCCAGATTACCTCAGCTGAATTTTCTTTTACATTTCCTTGGTTGTTCCCTGAATGGAGGGAGGGTAATGAACTGTCAAGAGGATGAATGGGTGGGGTTAAAGGCTGACTGTGCTGGGATGGAGGAAGACCTGGGGTTGGGTGATCAGAGAACATGTTTTTGGGGTAGCCTTTGGGGTCACCTGATGCAACTCTAGCTGGGCGTTCACTAAAAAGAGAGTGTAGCCCAGGAGAGTGGAGTGACTCTTTATTATTTACTTTATTTTATTTTGGGGGGGGGGTGATTCCTGATGGGAGCTGAAGAGAAGCCTGAGGTTCAGAGAAGACCTATGCTGTACTCTGGTAGGTGGTAGAGGCTGTATGCCTCATGAGAACCAGATGCCAGTTAGGAAGGAACTATTGGCAGCCACTTTGCTTATATCCCTCATTCTCACCACTGCCCTAGAACCTAGGAATCTGCATTTTATCCATTAATTAATGGATGCTGACCATAGTTAATCCAAGGTCACCCATCTCCAGCGAGAAGCGGTAGAGCTAAGATCAGATTCCACACAGTCCCAGAATCTGAGATCTTTGTTTCCATGACCCCATGCCCAGCTGCCCCTCTTTAGCACAGAGGCCATGGGTGTACCTCCTGGGATCAGGTTGCCTGGGAACACATTCCAGCTCCACTGTGGAATAGCTCAAGGGTCCATGGCAAATTCTTGACCCTCATCTGTAAAATGGGATGATTTTAGTATTTTCTTTATGGACTTTTCTTTTTATACTCTTATTTATTTATTTATTTTTTGCCATGCTGAGCTGCATATGGGATTTCAATTCCCTGACCAAGGATTGAACCCCTGCCCCCCTGCTGTAGAGGCGCAGAGTCCTAACCACAAGACTGCCAGGGAAGTCCCAAGGACTTCTCTTGATGATTGAAGAGCTAGTGCATGCACAGCTTCTGAGACCTCCGAAGTCTGTCATGCACGTGATCCATAAATGCTGGCGTGTGATTATTCTCAGGCCAGCAGGACAGGGAGGCTGCTAGCGGGCCCCTGGTGTGTGATTAGTCCTCCGTTTACTCCTCTGACTGTCCTAACTGGCAGGCGTTCGTGAGCTTGTTTTTCTGGTACGAAGGTTGCCCTGGTGTTCTGGAGTGACCCGGCAGGGCTGAGATGATTATACAACTCTACGTGCCAGGCCAAGTTCAGCACTCGCCTTGGCAGCCTGCTAAGCCAGTGCCGCTTGGATAGAGCCACTAGCCTTCAGCCTGCTCTCTCACTCTGGAAAGCTTGACCTTTACTCAGAATCGCCTTCTAACCCCCGTGTCACCCAGCAGGCTCGTTCACCCGCTCCTCCACAGCACACACATGGCCTTTTTCTCCTCATCCGGGGAGACAACAGGGACTCCAGTGTCCCCCAGACGCAGATTCTTCCGTCATCTCTTTTTCTCTGCTACTGAATGTCGCTGGGGTGTGTCTCGTACACTAGAGGAGTGTCATAAAGATGTGAAAAGGTTTTGAAGGGTCTAATCCTAGCTGTGGACTCAGCACGGCACAGAGCGACTGCTTACACTTCAGATTTTTTGGTGGCATATCGTGTAATATTACATAAATATAATGTATATGTAATAACTTCTCATCAGGTTATAAAGATTAAATACTTAAATAGGATAGCCTGTGAAAACACACCGCCAGCACTCAATGCTAACCATTAGTTGTTATTCGGTGCCCAGTCACTCTTGTGTGATTCTTTGCGATCCCATGAATGGCAGCACACCAGGCTTCCCTGTCCTTAACTATCTCCAAAGTTTGCTCAAACTCATGTATGTTGAGTCAGTGATGCCATCTGGCCATCTCATCCTCTGTAGCCCCCTTCTCCTGTTGCCTTCAGTCTTTCCCAGTATCAGGGTCTTTTCCAGTGAGTCGGCTCTTTGTATCAGGTGGCCAAAGTATTGGAGCTTCAGCATCAGTCTTTCTGGTGAATATTCAGGGTTGATTTCCTTTAGGATTGACTGGTTTGATCTCCAAATGCGATCATTATTCACAGTCATAGGCAAAACTTGGGATGTATCTTCAATCAAGACTTTGTGACCTCAGGGACTCAGTCTCACAACCTCAGGCAGGACTGCTGATGGCCGCCCTGGTGTGAGTATCAGGATATAAAAGGGGATGAAGAAGCTGGCCCTTCCCAGGGTCAAGGATTGGACAGAGCTCTGCTCCTCTCTGTGCACCAGGTGCCTGAGCTTAAACCTGGAAGAACCATCTACCTCCATTCTCACTCCTTCACCTGTTAAGGTAGGAAGTTGGGCTCAGCAAACCCTCCCAGCACCACGGGGGCTGCAAACTCTCTGGCTGAGAATGTCCAGCTGGCGGTCAGCCCCTCTCCTGTGTGAAATTTTCTCCCCTACCCCCTTTCAAGACCCCCTTCTAGCACCTTCTGAAACCAGTCACACTCCTAAGCTAAGGCACTTAGCCCCCAGGAATTTCCAGCTCCCTGAAGCTCATCCGCTCCCCCAGGCAGGAGTCTCAGGTTTTCCTCTGGCCAACATGGCCCCCCTCCCCAGGGTCTTTGGTAACTTTTGCACAGCCTATCCCTTGCTCTCCATACAAACTTCCATCCCCTCGTTGGGACCTTGTTCTTTCTGCTCCTTTTCGCCCAGGGCACTCCATCTCTGATCGTTGAAATGCCACTTAGTCCAAATCCGTCCTCCACTGAGCTTTTCCCATTGGCTCCAGCTGGAACAGTATATGTATTTTTAAACTTTCAAATCTCTTTCTCTTTTTTGTTCTTCTGATTTTGCGTATTTCGGTTATGCTTTAGCACCTTAAGGAAAACATCTCACCCCCACAATGACTAAGCAGCTGAGAAAATGGAAAGAACACAGCTTCTCTCTATACCTCCGTGCTCTCATCTGGAAAATGGAGATAAACGTGGTAAATAACCAACTGTCTTAAGGATTGTTTTAAAGCTTAAAAGGGGCTCTTGACATGAATACTTTCCACCTCTTGGATCTGCACATTTTTAAAGGATCAATGAATGAATGAGTGAAAGCCTTCACTGTTTTACCTGCAATTGTCAAAGACAGATAAGCTTTTGCTAAAACCCTAGGAATTCTGCACCAGTAATCTGCAAACTTAGGGCTTTCCTGGTGACTCAGTGGTAAAGAATCATCTGCCAGGCAGGAGACTTGGGTTCCATCCCTGGGACAGGAAGATGCCCTGGAGAAGGAAATGGCAACCCACTCCAGTATTCTTGTTTGGGAAATCCCATGGACAAGGCAGCCTGGCAGGCTACAGTCCATAGGGTCGCAAAAGAGTCGGACACAACTTAGAGACTGAACAAAAACGGCAACTTGCGAGCTTAGGTTCTGGGTTAGACTCTTATACCCCTGTGATTAAGGCATGAGCCAAACATTCCTGCATAGCAGTGACATCATCTAGGACAGAGGTCAGCAAACTGTGACCTCTGGACAACATCCAACCCATTACACTTTTGTATGAAGCCAACAAACTAAGAATGGGCGTTGCATTTTAAATGATTTTTACCTTTAAAATGTTATGTCTCTGAATGTACATTTTAAAAGGAAATTAAGTTAAATGGCAATGTAAACATCTTTACATCATTTGAGTTAAAAAAATCAAAAGAAGACTATTTCATAACACGTGGAAATTAGAGGAAATTCAGACTTTGGTGTCTATAAATAAAGTTTTGTTGATAGATAGTCATGCTTCTTCATGTATGTACTGTCCACACAGTACCAGACCATGTGTGAAGAGCTTTCACACGATAATGGCCCAGTTGAGTAGCTGTGAGAGAGGCTGCGCAGCTCACAAAATCAAAAATACTTATTACCTGGCCCTTTCCAAAAAATGTCTACCGATCCCTGGCCTATGAAATGAGAGCAGCGGTGTGCACCCAGCCCCTTGTCTGGGGATGGAATGTCTCTTAAAGAATGAGCATCAAGTGGAAGCTCAAGAAAAGTCCCTTCTTCCACTCTCTTTCCCTTGCTGTCTTAATTCCCTTCCACAGAGAGCTCTTTTATTTGGAGATCTAAGCCACACAAAACCAGAAGAGGATGGCCGGCCTGCTGGGGCACAGGGCCCGGCACAGAGGCCTTCAGTCAGCAGGGCTGTGTTTCTTACCGCCTCCTCCTGCTCTGGGCCCTCCCCAAGGCCGAGGTCTGTGGGACCCTGTGGAAGAGGCTGCTGGGGTGGGAATGTCTGCATCCCAGGCATAGATGAGGCTGCGGCTCTGGATTTCTTAGAGGTCGGTGGTTTCCACTGCATCCTTTCTTGCCTTAGGCTTTGAAATGGAGGCTTACACTGCACTCAAGTTTGCTGCAACTGCAGTTTAGCTCAGTGCAGGGTGACAGCTTGGAAGAGTGAGACCCTGGGCTGGCATGGAGGGTGAGTCGAGGGCCTTGATTCCTGCATGAAGGATGTAATGAAGAGGTACCAAGAACTGAGATGTGGGGTTTAGCCTGGCATCTTAGCTCTGCTCCTCATGGGCTCTGGGATGTTTCCTCTCTGAACCTCTTTTCTGCATCTGAAAAGTGGGGGGTGATGCTTTCTCCTGGGGAGGGATGGAGACAGGGTTCCCTCTTATGTAAACGTGGGGAGCTGGGTTTTGTCTTTTACCACACTAAAACCCTGTGCCTAGAACAGTGCCTGGCCTGTGGCAAGCACACAGCAGATGCCTATTAGTGGAAGGAGATACCAGCATGCGTGGTTTTATTATGGTTTGCAGATACTGCATTTTTTACAAATTGAAGATGTGTGGCAACTTTGCATTTTGAGGTTTGGCAATTTTTTAGCAATACAGTTTTAATTTTTTTTTTAAATTGTGGTAAAAGTCACATAACATAAAGCATGCTATTTTAACCATATTCAACTGTGCAGTTCAGAGTACTAAATACAGTCACATTTTTGTACAACTCTCATCATCCACAGCAGTAAAGCATGTTTTAATCAAGTCACCTACGTTTTTAAATCTAGTCTCCTTTCTTTATTGTTGGCTGCACTGGATCTTCATCACTGTGCGAGCTTTCTCTAGTTACAGAGGGCAGGGCTGCTCTTTGTTGGGGTGGAGGGCTTCTCATCGCGGTGGCTTCTCCAGTTGCCGAGCACAGACTCAAGGTGCACAGGCTTCACCAGCTGCATTTCACTGACTTAGCTGTTCCGAGGCAGGTGGAATCTTCCTGGACCAGGAATTCAACATGGTCCCCTGCATTAGCAGGTGGATTCTTATCCATTGTGCTACCGGGGAAGTCCTGTGCTTTGTTTTTTTAAACATACTGCTATTGAACAGTTAGTACACTACGGCAGAGTGCAAATGCAACTTTTATGTGCACTGGGAAAAGAAAAACTTCATGTGACTCACTTTATTGTGATATTTGCCGTTTTGCGATGGTCTGGCACTGAACCCACAATATCTTTGAAGTGCACCTATAAAATATGTGGAGTGCCTACCATACTACCAGTTCTCATTGAATAGTCTTTTCGTTGTGTCTGTTCTAAGCCAGGAATCAGTAAACTATGGCCCACACACCAAGAATGGCTCATTGCTTGATTTTATTTATAAAGTTTTATTGGAACACAGCTTTGCCCATTTGTTTATATATTATCTGGGGCTACATTTCCGCCTTAGGGATGGAGTTGAGTGGTTGTGAGAGAAACGTATGACCTGCAAAGCCTCAAATATATACTGCTGCTGCTGCTGCTGCTGCTAAGTCGCTTCAGTCGTGTCTGACTCTGTGTGACCCCATAGACGGCAGCCCACCAGGCTCCACCGTCCCTGGGATTCTCCAGGCAAGAATACTGGAGTGGGTTGCCATTTCCTTCTCCAATGCTATCAGACTCTTAATAGCAAATCTTTGTGGCTCCTGCTCTGAATGTCAAGGGCACCCTGTCTGTAGGTGACCACAGATTTCATTTTCCCCTGATGGCAGGTGTGTGGGCAGTTACCAACTGAAAACAAGCAGTTAGCATATATTCTCAATGCCCTCTCTAAGACACTTAGTTTTTCCTTTGACGCCGTAATTCTACCGCATTATTCCGGCCTGGGCAGAGTTGACTTTTCTTTACCTTCCTGCTCTCCTATTTAAGATGGTGTTACTTTCATTTCTGTGTAAAAAGAAACTCAAGCCACTTGTGAGTTGCTGGCAGATTCATTAGGGATTGGTCTTGTGTCCCACACCAAGTCCAGGCTTAGGGAACCACACAGGAGATGAGTCAAGGTAAAAAGGGATGACCCACTAGATACAACTGACTACATGGTACCCATGGATAGGATGTTGGCAAGGAGCAGGAGGGATCCACTCTGTCCAGGGCACAAAGTGCCTAGGTTTCTGATTCACTCTCCCATTGTTACCGTTAGAATGACCTAGGGCACTGTAGTTAGCCTCCCTTAGCCTCAATATTCCCATCTGTAAAGTGGCAACAATGATATTTACCAAGTTGGGTGGCTCTGGATATTAAATTAGCTAGTGTATCAGTTGCCTGAAACATTGTAACTAGCTAGCTATTTTTATAACATAGTAAGTCATGTATTTGCCAATTTGGGAGAGAGATCGTCAAAGATCTGTGTTATATGCTGTCTTTCCTCTTGAGAGTTAAGACCCATAGTTAGAAACCTCTCAGGACCTTGATTTTGTGATGTGGTGATGGGGATCTTTCTAGATTGCGTGGCATTTACCAAGCACTCTGCGGTCTTTACTTGAAAGGATTCCTGCCCATTGTGCCAGCTGAGCAATGTGGGCTGTGCCCTTGTTTTGCTACCATTTCATACCTAGCAGATCTTTTTCTTCTTTTTTCTTCCAGAAGGTCAGGACAGCAGACACTCCTAACCCCAAAGAGAGGACAAGGGTGAAGATGGTGAGGTGTGGCTGACTCCTGGTCCTGAGCCTTGGCCCCTCTGTAGCCCCAGAGCTGTGGCTGAGACCCTCCCATCTTGGGGAGACAGAGAGAAGCCCCGGGGTTTAGAACTTCACAAAGAATGTGGGAAGCTTCGAAAACCAGGGGAGCTGTGCACTTTCGAAGCTGATGGTGCAATGGTGCCTCTGCGATCAACAGGGTCCATGCAGGGCCCAGGTGAGAATGGAAAAACAGCTGCCGAGGGAAACAGAGAGCTTCTCAAATCACCCCTGTTCCCTCTTTACCGCACCATCAGTGTTTCGACAAAACCCGTCCTTCCGGTGGAGGCCCCTCCGCTCCGGCTGGAGACTGATGGCTGTGAGCAGAGTGAAAGCAGACAGCCCATTTTCTGGCCTTGTGATCCGCACACTCTGCACCTCGCTTTCCTCTTCTTTTCAAATGGTGGTAATGATTACCCGGTGCATACTAAGTCGCTTCAGTCGTGTCTGACCCTTTGCAACCCATGGCCTGTAGCCTGCCAGACTCGTCTGTCTGTGGGATTCTCCAGGCCCTCTGCAGAGGACCTTCCTGACCCAGGGACTGAACCCGCATCTCATATGTTTCTGGCATTGGCAGGCAGATTCTTCACTACTAGCACCACATGGGAAGCCAACTCCTGGTAGGGTCTTATATTAGAGAGAATCTGGTTCCTGGCGCACAGTAAGTGCTCAGTATGAAAATGTTTTCTCCAAGGCTCCTCTTCATCCACCAACCCCCTTCTCAGGAGAGGTTTCCTTTCTGACCAGCAAGCTGGCAGCACCTAATTTCTTCCTGGGCACATCCTTATGGGTATTCCCTCCATGGCCATCTGCCCAGACCTCTCCATCTCCAGAAGTCAGAGGTCAGAACAGGCAGGGACTCTGATGTACCTTCCTTCTTGGTTATCCGCTGCTGCACCTCCTGGTGAATTTCCATAGGATAATTACTTGCTAGCATGCGTGAACAGTTATTGCCTAGAAAGCTGTTTCTACCCTTTTCTCATTCATTTCACAAACTTATCACACTTTGCCCCTGTAAGAGCCCCACGAGAGAGCCATTGTTCCATTTTACAGATGAGATACTGGAAGCTCTGAGATTAAGTGACTTCCCAGGGTCAGCCAGCTAATCAGTGGGGAGCTGATCACCCACCAAGGCCACTTCACTCAGCTCCCTCTCTCCACGTCATTGCGTAGGGAGCCACCAGGTTCGCTCGCTCCTGCTTCCCGGGTGATACAAAATCATGAGCTTTCCAGGGAAGGTTGTTACCAAGACACTGGATTTGAGGTTGTGTAGGAGGGCTCTAGGTCAAGGTAGGACTAGAGAGGCCTCTCAAGGGCCCAGTTAAGGCCTGAAGAGGCAGAGCGCTGGGGAGGGATAAGGCGCCACTGCCCAGGGTCACTGTGAACAAATGACAGCAGGAAATGCCCTCCCTTCCTGCCTGAACTACTTCAGTTCATGCCTTCCCCTCCTTCTAGAAGCCATGCCTGACCACTGGCCTACCCTTCCTATAGGGAATCACAGTGGATATTTGCAGCTTTCTATTGACTTACGTGTATGTTTAAAAGTAACTTGTTTTATAAAAAAAGTAACTTTGACTACATTTTTCTTGTTCCAAAAAAAGAAAAGAAAGATAATCACTACATAAAATTTAAATCAATAGCAATAACCAAATTAATATGAGTAATCACCTCATTTGGATATAATCAGCTGACATTTCAGTGTATAATCATCCAGTGCATTTTTCTTTGTCTGTATGTGTATATCTACACACATAGAAAACATGCTGCTTTCTAATTTGCTTTTAGTTAAAAATGTGTCATAAGTATCATTCTCTATAATTAATATGCTTCTACAAAAAACTTTGCTAATGGCTTCTTTATGGTTTTTACATCTACTGTCCTGTTATGTGTGTGCTAGTGTTGTTTCCTCAGTTACACTGTAAGCTCCTTAATTATCCATATTCCCCAGCTTGGTGCCAGCCTCAGGATGGTTTGTTCATTGACTAATGGCAAATCAGGGCATGGGAAGTAAGTGGGATTTGAGGTAGACAGACCTGAATTTCAGTTCTGCAAAATCCTCAGATTTTGCTTCCATCCTTCCTCTCTTCCCCCTTCCCTCCCATCCTCTCTTCCTCTCTCTGTCCTATCTTTAACGTATGCACTGTTAAATGTTTTGGATATTTATGCAAACACACATTTTTTTTTTTTAATATATTTTTTTTTCATTTTTTTTTTCATTTGAAAAATCTTTAATTCTTACATGTGTTCCCAAACATGAACCCCCCTCCCACCTCCCTCCCCATAACACACATTTATTTTAATATCCTGTGACTGCCTCCAGCACTTAGCCCTTAACATATAGTATTATACGTATTTATAGACCAGATCCCTGCTCCCCTGGAGTGTGCCGACCCAAATTAAATCAATAAAGGAAAAGGAAATAGAACACTAAAGCAGCTGAAATACACCAGGACTAAACACCAGGCTGAGAAAGATTAAAAAGGGGACACACTTAAGATGAGATGGGGGCCCAGTGAAGCCCTCTCTGCAGAGGTGAGTGTGAAGCCAAGACCTGAAGGACCAGCTACAGGGAATGGGGAAGACGTTCAGACAAAGGTCCTGAGATGGGAAACACTTTGGCAGTGCTGAGAAACTGAAGACTGTGTGGCCTCGGGTAACAAGGAGGGAGCAAGATGCCCATGAGGAGGCCGGGGGTGGGCAGGAGCCAAGCGATGCTGGGCTTGCAGGTTCTAGTGTGGAGACTGGCTTTACACAGTGGAGCAGTGGACCGTCAGCGAGGGATTTTCTGTGGGTAATTTGCATTTCAAGGTCACTCTAGCTGCTGTGTGGAAATTGATCTTTGATTGGGGAGGGAACAAAAGCCTCTGGGACTTGGGAAATACAAGAAGACAAACTTTATTCTGGAGCATTGAAGGAGCTACAAGCCAAGGACCCTGGAAAATGGGGCAGAGAAAACTCATATGGAGGGCTGGGGGTTCCAGGAAGCACTCACAGATGTATCCTCCTTGTTCCCACCTTCTGTGGAGGACAGAGGAGCCTGGCATGCTGCAGTCAATGGGGTTGCAAAGAGTTGGACACAATTTAGCAACTGAACAACAATTGCCATGGTTATAACGCAGAATCACACAGAGCCAAAGTTGAAATTCCAGAGCTGACTGGAAGCCCAGGCGTGATTCGATTCGGTCTTGTTCACTTTTAGCTTTAGAGACAGCCTCAACAAAGGGAGGTGGCCTGCCCAAGGTCACCTCGCTGGCACGTAGCGGACCAGAACATGAAACAAGGCAGCTCCCTAGGGTCAGAGCTCCTTATGTCTTCTTTCCAGCCTGTTCCCACCCTGGGTTCTCCTAGTAGGATGCTGTGTTTATCCTCACCTGTTAGGAGTGTGCTCTGTAGTTTCTGTGAGGAGCTGTCTGCTGCCCCAGGAGTGCTTTCATAGTGATTCCACGGTGGCCCTGACAGCTTCCCGTCCAAGCTTGAGAAGGCATGACTTCCAGGCCCTCCACAGCTGATGCTACAGCCAACCCCTCATTGGGCCTGCAGAGCTCCAGCAGCACTGCCTTCTGATGGTTGGCACCTAGACACGCTTAAGGAGGCAGGCAGATCTCCCAGGGGAGATGTCCAGAACTGGAGGGGACTTCCCTTCGCCTCTCTCATCTTGTCCTGCTTCTGCGTCCAGGCTGGTGACGGGCTCATTGACCCCAGGACAGGTCCCATCACATCTCATCTCTGGGACAAGAGAGGCTGGTTATCCATGTCCCCCCACCCCACAACACACACTCTTTTGCACCCCCCTCTCCAAATAGTCCCTCAGGGATTCTGCACAGACCCTTCTTCTAACTTTTTATTTTGTATTGGGATATAGACGATTAACAATGTTGTGATAGTTTCAGGTGAACAGCAAAGGAACTCAGTCATACATGTACATATATCCATTTTCCCACAAACCCCTTCCCATCCAGGCTGGCACATAACATTTAGCAGAGTTCCACGTGCTATACAATAGGTCTTTGTTGGTTATCCATTTTAAATATAGCAGTGTGTACATGACCTTCCCAAAGTCCCTAACTATTCTATCCCGCATCCTTCTCTCTCCCTGACAACCATAAGTTCATTCTCTAAGTCTTGCACATACCATTTTTATTCTGCCGTCTCCTCTTTCCTGCCACTGGATCCCAGTGAGGACCTCTAGAGGTGGCATGTCCCCTTTGCAGAGGAAATTCTCACTCTGTTTACCTAGACTAGTGGTTTCCAGCCTGTTCCCTCAGATGCTATGCAGAGAGGCCCTTGGGAAGGTTGGCTGGGCTGCTGTGCCAGAGACCACTGGTTGCAGAATTCTGCTGGGAGAACTCATGGAAGAGTACCCAGAAGGGTTACGCTTTCCTTTCATATGAATAATAGAATCTCATCTTTTAGCTGCGCACTTGGTTGCCCAGAATAAAGGCTAAGCTTCCCAGCCTCCCTTGCTGCTAGGTGTGGTCACATGACTAGTTGCTCATCAACAGGATAGAAACACAAGTATCCTGAAGGTATGTTTTGAAGATTTCCTAATGAGAAGGAAGGAGGGAGCACCTCTTCTTTTTTTCCAGCTAGTTAGAATGTAGAGTGATTGTTGGCACTTAAGCAGCTATATTGAACCATGAGGAAGAATGTAATATAACAGTATTAAAGAATCTCCTAAACTAGGAAGTCCTTTGCTAGTCCTGAACGCTCTCCCTCTTGACTTCATGTATATGAAGAGAAAATGCATTCCATCTTGTTTGACAGTCAAACATTGTTTTAAGGAATACAGCCAATCACATCACTGTATGTTGGAAATCAAAAGCCCTCTTGCCTTTTTATTCAATAATCATTTGTTTTATGATCATGGGAGCCATGATTTGTGTTAGGTGTAAGAGATACAAAGATAAAACTAATTTCTTATTTTTCAGTTGGTTTAGTTTGCTAAGGATGCCATAAAAAAAAAAAGCCACAGACTGAGAGGCTTAAAAAGAAATTTATTTTCTCACAGTTGTGGAGCCTAGAAGTCCAAGACAGGTGTCAGAGGACTTGGTTTCTTCTGAGGCCTCTCTCCTTGGCTTGAAGGCAGCCACTCTCTGTGTCCTCACATGGCCTTTTCTCTGTGTGAATCTCCAATGTCTCTCTTGTGGATTATGGTCTCACCCTAAGTGGCTTCATTTTAACTTACTCCCCTCTTTAAATATCTTGTTTCCAAAGAAAGGGGCTTCCCTGGTGACTTGGTGGTAAAGAACCCGCCTGCCAATGCAGGAGACTTGGGTTTGATCCCTGGGTCTGGAAGATCCCCTGGAGAAGGAAATGGCAACCCACTCCAGTGTTCTTGCCTGGGAAATCCCATGACAGAAGAGCCTGGCGGGCTGCAGTCCATGAGGTTGCAGAGTTGGACATGGCTTAGGGACTGAGCACACACGCAACTTCCAAATGAAGTCATTTTCAGAGATACTGGGAGTGAGGACTTAGCACGTGAACCCAAAGGAGCACAGTGCCACCTGTAACACCAGGAGCTGGTATAACACTACGACTGAACGGACTTCTGGTGGGAAGGATTGACAGAAACTCAGATTGTACGCAGACTTAAAATAACCTGGTTGTGTCTGGAGCAAGAAGTAAGAACAGAAAATCCATGTGTCAGGAGACCTCTTGCCCTCATTTCCAAAATCCAAGTGTACTCCACAGTGTTTGTGCCCAGCCTTGTTTTGACTCGACCATCAACTGTCTTTGATGCAGTTAGTAAACCCTCCTTGAAACAGCTCCCTCGTTTGCCTTCCTGAATTGCCTTCTCCCCCAGCTGCTCCACTCAGGTCCCTTTGCTTATTTTCCCTTCTTTTCCTGAACCTACATCTTAGAGAATCACAACTGCTGCCTTGAGGCCTTGATTCTTAGTTGCCTTTCGTTTCTATTTTATCTCTGTTTTCTAAAATATATTCTACTTTCTATTCCATAACGTCCTATGGAAAAATCCAAACAAATATTTGGCCAACCAGTATCTATGCAGAAGTCCTTGGAGAGCTCCGTTGGTCTCAGGGATATCTCGCCCTCCTTACTCAGACATCTTCCAAATGCTCTGTCCCCCTCCAGCCTGGGGGCTTCCAGCTGCCTTCCTTACCCGGGTGTCTAACCATCATTGCAAACTTCCAGTCTTCCCCCAGCACCTCATGTGCGGTCCTCCCCATCGTCAGTAATGGCAATGCCATCTTCCATCTGCTCACGCTACCTGCAGCCTTGGTGCTGGTCAACCCTGGACTCCTCTCGCTCACCCATCGCATCCAGGTGGTCAGTGACGTATACCCAGACTACTGCCTCCTCCCATCCCCACCGCCCCTGCCTTGGTGCTGGTGTTGTATTTCTTGCCTGCATTATTATGACGGCTCTTTATGTCCTTCCTGCCTCTGCCCTTGCCCCTCTACAATCTCTTCTCAAAACAGCCTGGGCGACTCTTTGAAATGGAAGCCAGAGCATCAGACCTCTCTGCTTCAACCCCCCACCCCCACAGGTTCCCATCCTATTCAGAACAGCCTTACAATGGTCTGCGGAGTCCATGAGATCCAGCTCTGCTTCCCCCATCATGTTCTAGTTCTTTCCATTGAACACATCCCCCTCTACCCTCCTGCCCGGTTATCCCGCAGACTCCCTGGGAGATCTGCCTTGGGATTCTACACCCATGGTCTCCTCCTGGCCCTCACCACCTGCTCCCTCACCTCCTCCACATCTTTGCTGTGATGTCTCCATCAGCAAGGCCAGCATGGCCACTGTATTTAACACCCAAACTCAGCCACACTCCAAGCTGCCCATTCTTTCCTTTCCTGGCTGGATGTTCCTCTGTGACCCTTGGTGCCTTTTAATGTGCTTTACTCTTGTTTTGGGTGATTCGTTAGTTTTCCCGATCCCACTAGAAAGTCAGCTCCAAGAGGGCAGGGAGTTTTCATTTCAGCCCCTGCCTGGAACAACATCTATGATGTGGCAGACGCTCAGTAAATACTTGTGGAATAAATACCAAAGACAGCCTGCACAGAACATAAACTTTTATTTCAAGCGTAAACCTTTTGGTCTACATGATATATATATATAAAGTGATAAGATATATGTGTTTTATATATTAATATATGCTTGAAACTTTCAATATTGCACTATATATATAGCATATCTATCAAGATATACATTATATATATATATATATATCTGAAAGACCAAAATACATTTGTTATATATAGCAAGGGACCATAATTTTTGCAAAGGAAGACACTTTCTGGTTTCCCCGGCTGCCTGTCAGGATGCACTCAGGCAGCAACTGTGCGGTAAAGGGGACAATTTTAGCCTCTGGTTTTCCAGAGCAGAGAACACAGCCCTGCCAGGAGGCTTCTGCCTCACATCCTCTTCTCCAGAGCGGCAGGCCGGGCGCAGGTGCAGTGCATCCGACTATGAAAACACCAGTGGCCCGCGCCTCCCTGCCTGCCGTGCATCAGCCTCTTTCAGGCCCGCTTTGGTGTGAGCTGGAAAAGGTGTGTCTTCCTCAGAGAGTGCTGAATCCGCTTCTAGATCCTCCCTGTCCCCCAGGACTGTGGGATCTGGCTCCGTCCACTTTCCCTCCCCTCACTGTGCCCTAGGCACGCTGACCTCTTCACGTCCCAGAGATGCCACCTCCCACCCTTCCAGCTCTAGCTCAGGGTTTGGGCAGCTGCTCATGCAGCTGTGTTGCTCCTTATACTCCACAGAATGGGTCCCCCCTCTCTCCACACACACACACACACACGCGCGCACACACACACGCATGGCAGGTTCAGGTCCTAGCCTGCAGCACCCGTAAATGCGACCTTATTTGGAAACAGAGTGTTTGCAGATGTGATCTGGCTCAGATGAGGTCGGACAGGGATTGGGGTGGCCCCTAACCAATGACCGGGAGTCCTTATAAGAAAGACACAGACACAGAGGGGAGAAGGCCACGTGCAGAGGGAGGTGGAGATTGGAGTGACGCTGCTACAAGCCACGGAATGCCAAGGATTGCCGGCAGGACCACCAGAGGCTGGAAGAGGCAAGGAAGGATCTTCTCGTTGTTGTTTAGTCCCTAAGCTGTGTCGGACTCTGCAACCCCACGGACTGTAGCCCGCCAGGCTCCTCTGTCCATGGAATTCTCCAGGCAAGAATACTGGAGCGAGTTGCCATTTCCTCCCCCAGGGGATCTTCCTGACCCAGGGATCAAACCTGCATCTCCTGCATTACAGCTGGATTCTTTACTGCTGAGCCACCAGGGAAGTCCTAGGAAGGATCTTACCCTGCAGGTTTTAGAGTGAGTGTGGCCTGCTGTGCCCTTGATTTTAGACTTCTCACCTCCCAAACTGTAAGAGTGTATTTCTGTTGATTTAAGCCACCCAGTGTGTAATACTTTGTGGCAACAGCTCTGGGAAGCTCACCCCACAGCGCTTTCATCCTTTGCTCTTGCCTTAAATGTTACCTTTTGGAAGACTTTGCCTGAACTCCCAGCCCCAGCTCTAGTTACATACTTGCGATGCATCTTACTTTTTCTCTGCCTGGTGCTTGTGACCGGGTGCCATTCTCTTTCAGATGCCCCCTCTGATCATGTCTACGCTCTGGGTTATCCCTGTTGTTCGCTGAGTGTTCCCAGTCTTTGCATCCAGGGAGAGTCTTCCTCACTTACAGATACAGCTTTTCTTTATTTAAATCCATCTGTGTCATAAGATCCCCAGTCAGAAAGTTAATCTGGGTGTTTCCCCTGGAAATCCTCAGTGTACAATTATTCAAATCGAGTCACTCAACCCATGTCACCCTCAGTTGCAGGAGACACAAGAGAGATGTGAGAACCTTTGAGAACTTTCCAAGCCAGGGTCCATTCTTACTGTTTAGCCTGAATGTGTTTTCCTACTAAGAGCATGAATCAGAAATGAGTTTTACCAAAGGGTTAGCAAAACCTTAAATAGAAAAGAAACCCCAAAACTATCAGTTCTCTCACACTCCCTCCCTCCTCAGACTTCCCCTCCCCACCTCCCACCCACCAGGACCTCCCAGGCTTGGCTCCTGGGTCATGATGAGTGGTGGACTTCTCCAAATTCTGCTGTTTTCCCTCCTGGGCTGTGCAGATGGAGATGTCTGGTAGATGCTTTTAAATCCTTTTAATTATTCATTCATTTTCCACCAGGGCTTATAAAAGTTTTTCTCACAGTATACTGGAGTCTACCAAGTGTGCAAAAGTATCTTTCGCCACCAAAATGCACCAATCTTAATTGAAAAACATCTCCCTGGGCTTCCCTGGTGGTCTAGCGGTTAAGAATCCGCCTGCCATTGCAGGGGAAATGAGTTCGATCCCTGGTCTGGGATGATCCCACATGCTGCGGAGCATCTAAGCCCCCGCAGCTACTGAGCCAGTGCTCTGGGGCCCTTGAGCAGCAGCTACTGAAGGCTGTGTACCTAGAGCCCGTGCTCCACGACAAGAGAGGCCACTGCCGTGAGAAGGCCGCACACAGCAATGGAGAGTAGCCCTGCTCGCCGTGACTGGAAGAAACCCGCTGGTCGCAATGGAGACCCATGGGAGCCAAAAAATGAATACATACATAAATAAATCTTAAAAAAAAACTCACTGCCAAAAAATGAAATGCCCAAACAACTACAATAAAAGCATCAAAGATCATTGATCACAGATCACCATAACAAATGCAATAATAATGAAGTTTGAAATATTGCAAGAATTATGAATACCCACTCCAGTGTTCTTGCCTGGAGAATCCCAAGGACGGCGGAGCCTGGTGGGCTGCCATCTATGGGGTCGCACAGAGTCGTACATGACTGAAGTGACTTAGCAGCAGCATGAATACCAAAATGTGACACAGAGACAAGAAGTGAGCAAATGCTGTTGGGAAAAAAATGGCACACATAGACTTTTTAGTCCTTTTAGAATTGACATCTCCCCGAGACTTGTCTGTCGCGTGGTATGTACGTTTGGCCTCTGATGGATTCGGGATGGCCTTTATTGAGTACCTAATATGTGCCAGCTTTCACACTAGGCAGGTTTACACTCAGTAGGTGTTTTTTCATTGAATCTGCTCCAGAAATTTATGTTCGCTACAAAATGATCTCCTTTCGTAGACATGTTACTGATGAGAGCACTGAAGCTCAGAGAGGTTAAGGAATTTGCCTAAGGTCACACAGCCACTAAGTGGTAGAACCCTTTTCGAATCTAGTCTGTCTGACTTCAAAAGTTGTGGGGGTTTTTAAGCTAAATTTTACAACTGATCAAAGCAACCCTAACTAGAAATTGCCTATTTAGTAGCAAGGGGCTCTATTCTATAAGAATTTCGCTGTGTCAGTGGTTATCAAGCAGTAGCCTCTTGGGAGCAGTTTTGACTCTCGGGTTTATGAACCCAGGACACTTGGTATGAGTTCAGGACACTCTACAGACCTGGCAAACACTGGCTGGAAGTCATCTGCTCCTGGGACTGTGATTTCTGACCTGGGACGTCAGGCTAGCTACATCTCTTTTCCAGCCTCACTGTCCCCAGTAGTAAGATCAAGACTCAGATTTAATGATCTTTACACTGTTCTCCTGCACTGATGATCTAGCATTTTAGCATCCTGAGACTACACTACCCTGTTCTTCCATATGTCTCAAGCTCAAACCTTTTAATTATATCTAGAGCCCACAGCTCACACCAAAACTTTCAAGGCACCTGGGCAAGTCCCTTCTGCCAGACACCCCACTCTCACCATGTCTCCTCATTCCTTTAGCTCACCTCCTCTTCTCTCCTGGAGTTAATCCTGCTGGGGCCCTAGGGTAAGTATCTTTGCTGTTCTGAGCTTCCGTGTCTACTCTGAAATGACCTCTAATGAGTATAAAACCTCACCTCATTGGCTCATTGTGAGGATTACATGAAATGGAACAGTAGCCATTGTCACTTTCCAGGGGCCTTGAACTATGCAGTCTTGACCCAGACTCTAGAGCTCTGCAGATGTGTTAAAATGTTGGCTGCAACTCTTACAGCCAAGATTTACCAGCTTACCAGCTGTGTGGGTTCGGGCAAGTTGCTTTACTTCTCTGTGCCTCAGTTTCGTCTTTTGTAAAGTGGAAATGGTACCAAGCTACCCATCAGCTTTTTATGAGGGTTAAGTAAGTTCCTATCTGTAGAGCACATAAAATAGCGTTTTATATAAGATCTGGGAATTCTTATTAGGTCATCTAATTCTCAAATCAGCCGAATATAGGGAGTCCTGTTATGATCCTTAGTTTTTAAAGGGGGAAGATCACACCTTTTCCTTCATGCTGGCTGTCAGGGCCTTAATCTTAAGCTATAATGACTGGCAGAGATGAGGGAGGTCCACTCTTGGGGTTGAAAGGTCTGCCATAGCCATCTGGGACCTCCCAAGGGGCGCTAGTGGTAAAGAACCTGCTTGCCAATGCAGGAGACATAAGAGAGGTGGGTTCGATCCCTGGGTTGGGGATATCCCCTGAAGGAGGGCATGGCAACCCACTCCAGTATTCTAACCGGGAGAATACCATGGACAGACGAGTCTGGCGGGCTACAGCCCATGGGATCATGAAGAGTCAGACATGACTGAACATCTGAGCAGCACATAGCCATCTTGAAATTCTTAATAATTTTATCTTTAAATTTATGCTTTGTAAGTGAAGTCCTGTCCTGGTTACCTTCTCACCTCCCCGGATGGGTTCCTGGCTGCCTCGTCCCCTGCCCTTGCTACACCCAGCAGCTGCCCTCTGCTTCTGGTGGGGACCTGGGTGCAGGGAGAGGCCAGGTCATGGGGCAAAGCTGAGGGCATCTGTGAGCAGCTGCACCCACCCTTCAAGTATCCCTAGCTGGAGGGCACACGACATGAACCAGCAAATTAAAACCTCACCGCCAATTAAGACAGAGCAGAATAAAGAGCTTTTCTCTTTCTCTTTGAACAAGAGGCTTTACATTTTCATTTTGCACTGGGTGGGCCTTGCTAGTTATGCAGGTGGTCCTGGGTACATAGCAAGTCATGGGCGAAAATGAAATGGTAGCTCCTTTCTCCTTCAAAACAACAACAGCAAATGCACATGCTGGGTTCAGTCATTCAGGGCAGTTTGTTCTTACTTCTGATCCGCAGGTAGAGACATTTTGATAAAGACCCTGAAAGTGGGGCATGCTTGCTGCTTCCCACGACGATGGCTTCCCTGAAGCTTCCTAAGTCTTTGTGTGATTTGCACCTTCAATATGTGCTGTTTCCCAGCCAGCAGCCCTGTTTGGTAGTGGAAGATGGAGAAATTTTGTTTTGTTTATTTTTTCCCTCCTTCTGTGGCTGTAATCCCCAGTGAAGAGTGTTCTCTTTAAAAGATGCTCTGGGCGACTACTTTATGCAAATATGGGCTCTCTGTGGCTCACCAGGCTGGAGCCAGGCCTCCCAGGTCTGGAAGGTAGACTGCATGGGCCGGGCAGGGAGGCCCTGTCTTCGGCCTCGCAGCTCTCGATGCTACTGCCAGGGCCCCTGGGAGACGACTCAGGCCGCAGTGCTGGAAGAGGGAGGGACCTCAGAGCGATGGGGAGGGAGAGCTCCTGGTCTGTCTCACGTCTAAGAGATGAGGACCACTAGGGCCGAGCTGACAGCAACTCCCGGAGATTGCAGGCCCACTGTAGATGGGCGTCCAGTAAGAGGCCTCAGATAAGAGTGCCACGGCCACTGTGCTCTCGTGGGAGCAATGTCTCCTTGCTTGGGAGCAGGCCGCCACATCCGCGACATCGTGAGGATGGAGAGTCCAGAGAAAGCGAGAGATACAGGAAGATCCTGCCAGGGGACACCAGTCAGGGGGACAGTTGGCCTGGGATTACATGGGAGTTTGGGGGACAGCTGGGCCTCGGCCAGTTGCCTTACTTTGGACTCCATCCTGTCTTCAGGAGCCTGCTGCCTAAGCAGCCTGGCCAGTCTCATTTCCAAGCTGGCATCTTGAAACCCTGGATGTAGCAGTGTGGGCCATGGGCCCGCCGAGGCATCTGCACAGCTTTGTTGTTAGTAAGCCTGTTTCCAGTCCTCCCTCAAAGGTGCCCTTTCCATACACCCCACTGCTCCTAAGAACAGCAGCTTCAGCCAGCAAAGCACTCCTCATCTGCTTCTCTGTCCACAGCAGGAAGGGTAGGAAGAGTGGGGAGATGGGCACAAAAGACTTAGTGCTTTTTGGTGGGTTTTGCCACATCTCAGACAGGCTTCTAAGGTCAGAATCCAGATTAGCACATTGAACTCCGAAGATACAGTTTAATAATTTATATGCTTCTTTTTCTTTTCTTTTCTTCTTCTTCTTTTTTTTTTTTTTTTTTTTTTTTTTTACTGTTTTTCTAATAGTCATTGACCTTACTGTGTTCTGTCCATCACCTTGGCCCCCTTGCTGAGTTTGTACATCCACGGTCCCTTTCTAACCTTTTGTATTGAGATTTAAGTTATATACAGCCAAGTGCAAATAACACGAAGTCCCGATTTTGGTGAGTTTTGATAGATGTGTACACCCATGCGCCTGCCACCCCAGTACAGGAATACAGGACATTTCTATCACCCCAAAACATTTCCTGCTCCTGTTTCCATTTGCCCTCCCACCCTACCCACACACAAAGGCAACCGCTGCTTGGACTTCAGTCCCCACAGATTGTTTCTCTCTTCTCGAACTTTCAACGGAAGTTCTGCTCTTCCATGTCTCTGTTCTTTTTTAATTATTATTTTCTTAAATTTATTTATTTCTAATTGAAGGATAATTGCTTTACAGCGTTGCGCTGGTTTCTACCAAACACCAACATGAATCAGCCACAGGTTTGCCCAAGTCTCCCATGTCTCCCTTCTGTTACCCTGTGTAGTGTTAACCGCATTCATCCGTGCATACTGGTGACTGTTTCTTTTTATTCTATTGTCTGGGTATTCCACACTCTGTTTATCCTTTGATCCACCGACGGACATTCGTTTCAGTTTTTTGGTGTTTATGAATGTCTCCTATGTGTTTTCACGTACAAACCTTTTTATAGACGTGTGTCTTGGGGAAATACCTAGGAGTGGAATCGTTGGGTCATATGTGAAGTGTATTTTTAGCTTTAGAAGCAACCGCCAAACTGTTTTTCCAAGTGGTCATATCAGGTTTTCACTCCCACCATGAGTGTATAAGGGTTCCGATTGCTTCACATCTTCGCCAGCACTTGATATGGACAGTCTTTTTCGTTTTGGCCACTCTGGTGGGGGTGAAATGGTGTCTTGTCACTGTGACCTGCATTTCATCGCTGACTGTAGAGACCTTCACATCTTTTCATGTAAATGTCATATATAGCTTCTGTGTAAATCTTACCCACATTGGAGGAAGGGGCTTGTTTGTCTTATTGCATTGCAAGAGTTGTTAACAGATTCTAGATCTAAGTCCTTTGTCAGCTAGATGGGCTGCAAATCTCTTCTATCTGTGTCTACACTATCCCTTTTAATCCTTACAGGAACCCTAGGAAGTGGATATCATCTCCACTTTGTTTTACAGAGGCAGAAACTGAAGCACAGAGAGGCTAAGAAAATGCCCGAAGTCACACAGCTACTCAATAGCAGATGGGAATGCAGGCCCACCGGTGTGTGACTCAGAGCTTTGACATCCAGAAAATTCCAGGGAGAATCTCTCCATACATGAAGACTTGTAGCCTGGCTACACCAGTGCCCGGGCTGGGTTATTTCAGTTCATTCTCGCTCCCTCTGCCTTGCAAATACCAGACCATCCTGGGAAGTAGGCCGGCTCCGGGAACCCAGTTGGGAGCACCGTCCTTTCGGGAGAATGCCACGAGGCTTTGAGCTGCCCCGATGAAAGACAAACTGTGGGCATTTTTACGGGCCTCTGAGGGTGCTGGCAGAATTACCTCGTGCCAGGAATAACAATGAGGGGCCCAAGCAAGCTCACCGCCAGCCCTGCTCTGGGAGGCATCTCTGGAGGAGGCCAGCCAGGCAGTGGGAAGGGAAGGTGGCCTGGGAGTGGAAAGTTGGGGCTCAGATATTCGTCCACAGCTGCCTCCAAGAAGAGCTGCTGGGTGCCCTGAGGGACTCAACAGGAGAAGGGGCCCCCAGTGTAGTCAGAGTAAAAGGCGGGGAGGTTTGTGAGAGTGGGAGCCACAGCCACACCAACCATCAACATGCTAGTTAGAATAAGAAGCCTTAAGTGAGGACCCTTGTGTGCCAGGCACTGTGCCTGCATTTGCCATCCCCATTAGATGCTACATATGGTGTGGGGGGTTTGTACTTACTAGCTTAATGCTCATAGTAACCCCATGAGATCAATATTAGTAAAATGCCCACAGGAAGAAACTGAGGTTCAGAGAGGTTAAGTAATTTGCCTAACGTCACATCGTTTGTAAGTGGTTGAGGTTTGAATAGAGGTTTAGCTGATTCTGAAGCCCAGTCACTTAAATGCTCTGCTGCCTTTCTGTTCACAAACTTGTGTCAAATTCTTATTTGTGTCAGGCACTGCATGAAGTGCCTAGCCCAGGGGGACATAATGCTGAACAAGACTCATCCCTGTCTTTGGGCCATGTGGTGGGGTGAATGGTGACCTGCCACCCCACTGAAAGATATGTCCACATCCCAGAACTTAGGATGTGAGCTTGTTTGACAAGAGGGTTTCTGTTATATAGTTAAGGCTCTTGAGACCATCCTCGTTTACTTGTGTATGCATGCTCAGCTGTGTCTGACTCTTTCTGACCCTGTGAATTGTGGCCCATCAGGCTCCTCTGTTCATGGGATTCTCCAGGCAAGAAAACTGAAGTGGGTTTCCATTTCCTTCTCCAGGAGATCCTCCCAATCAGAGATCAAACTTGTGTCTCCTGAGTCTCCTGCATTGCAGATGGATTGCTTACCACTTGAGCCATTAGGGAAGCCCCTGGGTTAGCTGGGTGGCCCTAAATCCAATGACAACTGCCCATAGAAGAGACAGAATGGAAGGCAGAAGAGAAGAAGGCCATGTGAGGATAGAGGCAGAGACTGGAGTTGTATATCCACAAGCCAAGGGATGCCTGGAGCCCCCAGACAATGCAAGAGGCAAAGAATTCTCCTCTCGAGACTTGAAAGGAGCATTGCTCTTGTGCTGACTCACCAGATCCAGCCCACACCCTGGAGGGGATTATTCAAAGGCTTGGATACTGAGAGGCGGGATCATGGGGGCCATGGTAGAGGCTGCCCCCTACAGTGCCTTTAGGCAGGACTCCCAGCTACTATTTCTCTGACTTTCCCAAGTCATCTGGCTCTGGATTGCATGTGGAACATGTGGGCTCCTGAGCCAGACTCTTTATACACATCACACCATGTTGTAACATTTACCCCTCACCTGAACTCAGCAAGGGGAGGTGTTCTCACCCTCATTTGACAGAGGGGGTTACTGAGTCTTAAAAGATGAAGGCCACATGGCAGCATATTAGAGTAAACTAGTGGTTCTTGACTTTGGTTGCATCAAAAATTCCCCAAAGAGAGTTTCTAGGCCCCGTGCACAGAATTTTTGATTCCATAGGTCTAGTGTGGGGCTGGAGAATTTGCATTTCCAAGAAGTTCTCAGGTGAAGTTGATGCTACAGGTCTGTGGACCTTGCTTTTAGAACCACTGGAGAATCAGTGTTGCAGGCACAGTAGAAGCCTGAAATGTTAGTGGATTAACAGCGTGCATGTGTGCTAAGTCACTTCAGTCATGTCCAGCTCTTTGTGACCCTATGGACTGTAGATTTTCCAGGCAAGAATACTGGAGTGGGTTGCTGTGCCCTTCTCCAGGGGATCATCTCAACCCAGGGATTGAACCCAGGTCTCCCGCATTGCAGGCAGATTTTTTACCATCTGAACCACCTGGGAAGGCCTGTGGATTAACAGATCAAATGTATTTTACACTCAAGTCGCAGTCTTGTTGGTTTTAGTTGACTCTGTTTGGAGCGTGTGGTTCCCCAAAGTCACCATGGAAGAAAAAAGAGCTCAAGAGGGTCTCGTGGAGTGTTTTAAAGGGAGAGGTCTGGAAGTGGCTTGCCTGCCTTTTGCTCACACTCCATTGGCCAAAACTCACTCATGTGTCACCAAACAACTGCAAGGGATGCTGGGAAATGTAGTCTTCCTCAGGAAGAGGCTATGCTGTGATGAGCATGCAGCTGATCAGAGCCGGGCTAGGGCTTGACCTCAGGTATTTTCCCCCTTCATCTTTTGCTTTTTCCCTGGTTCAAGTGCTTTCAGTGGGCTTTCTCATATCAGACAGAGTCAAGGGGCTTTTTTTTTTTTTTTCCTGTAAAAATGGAAAAAAGAGAAGAAGAAAGAACAATTTCTTGGGTCTTTCAGAGCATTCTCTTGCCAACAGCATCTTCTGAGGGGCCCAGGTGCTCAGCTTAACAGCTGCCAAGCACATTGAAAGCCTGTAGGGGTTTCTTGCATGAATTTCATTTCCACCATCTTAAGCAACACAGGGCCGGCACCTCCAACGTTGGAGGAGATCCCTGGCTATGCTTCTTCACGGCCTAAAGCCTGGACTTGGGGTCCACAGACAAGCTCCAGGTAGAAAGCCTACTTCTTCTGCCTCCCTCAACCCCTTCTCCAGAATTTCCAAAGGCAGCTGCCTCCAGAGTCTGCTGTTTCTAGCTCTCAAGCCTTTGTTCAGTTCAGTTCAGTTCAGTGGCTCAATCGTGTCTAACTCTTTGCAACCCAATGGACTGCAGCACACCAGGCCTCCCTGTCCATTACCAACTCCCGGAGTTTACTCAAACTCATGTCCATTGAGTCGGTGATGCCATCCAGCCATCTCATCCTCTGTCATCCCCTTCTCCTTTTGCCTTCAATCTTTCCCAGCATCAGGGCCTTTTTCAATGAGTTAGTTCTTCACATCAGGTGGCCAAAGTATTGGAGTTTCAGCTTCAGCATCAGTCTTTCAAATGAATATTCAAGACTGATTTCCTTTAGGATGGACTGGTTTGCTCTCCTTGCAGTCCAAGGGACTCTCAAGAGTCTTCTCCAAGACCACAGTTCAAAAGCATCAATTCTTTGGCACTCAGATTTCTTTAGAGTCCAACTCTAACATCTACACCTGACTACTGGAAAAATCATAGCCTTGATTAGACAGACCTTTGTTGTTAAAGTAATGGCTCTGCTTTTTAATATGCTGTCTAGGTTGGTCATAACTTTTCTTCCAAAGAGCAAGCATCTTTTCATTTCATAGCTGCTGTAACAGCCTTAGTATACACTGTGGTGTCTGCCTGAATACCCTCTCTTCCCTGCAGACTCAAGTGACACCAGCTCCCTTCTTCACTTAGTCAAATGAGCATTCAACTTGCCCACGCTTTGGAGCAGAGGCAGAGACAGGTCTCTCTGTCTCCGCCTGTGGTCCAGCACTTGTCATGGCCTGTGTAGACTCTAAAGGCTCCTGCCTGTGCCTGTTTCTTCTTGCAGAACAAGAGAAGTTTAAGAGCAAGGACCACATGGCCTCCTTTACTGGCCTCTTCATTACCTGCAGCACTAAGGTCAGAAGACTTGTGAGTGTTTCACAGAACATTCCTGTGAAGTACAAAACCCTCCCCAGAGGTGAAGAGTGAAGACTCTGGCATGGGTTGGAGTCCCAGCTCTGTTACTTGTGCAAGTTTGGGCAAATTCTTAGCTTCGCTAGACTGCAGTTTTCCCATCTGTACAGATGGGCTATTCATGTTGTGTGAATTCAATGAAATAATGTGCCTAAAGCCCTCTGAATAATGCCAGGGGCATGGGAAACAGTCCAGAAATGCCAAGCATCTTTCTGTTATCATCACTACTCTTGTTACTACCTCTCAACCGTGGCACACACTGACCACACCAACTTACTTCCCTGCTGACAGTTTTGGTGATTTTGCATGTCTCTGTGCTTGCTTTTGCACTTGGTGTTGGAGGTCCCTACTCTCACCCATTCATTTGTTCACTTAACAAAGTTTCTGCTGAGCTCCCAACTACTCACACTGCAGACTCATCTCAGTCAGCCCTTCCTGGCCAGCCCCATTTGATTCACCACTCCTGTTTTGCAGTCTGTTTTCTTTTTCTGTATCTCTGTGACTAACTTGAGAGCAGACAAACATGACTTTTCCCCACTGGATTTAACTGCTCTGAATCCGGTTTCTAATGGGGAAGATCACCTGGAGAAGGAAACAGCAACTCACTCCAGTATTTTTGCCTGGCAGGCTACAGCCCATGGGGTCACAAAGAGTCAGACACAACTTAGTAACTAAACCGATATCACACATGCCATGTCATAGGAGCTTAATAAATATTTGTTGAACAAATGCACAAATGTTACTCATCTCCAAATCTGGCCTCAATGCCTAGGATGTGGTAGGTGCTCACCCAGGTTCTCTTTCTCTCGCAGGAAACCAAATCACTCTGTATTCATATCACCAAAAATTCCCAGTGGAGGAGAGTCACTTTTAATCAGCATATCTGGAATTTGCCTTTTTTTTTTCTTCTGATCCAGAAAGCTTTCCCTGGTACTGCGTGACCAAGTTTAAAATGACCGGTGGGGCTCTCCTCTGAAAAGTGCAAGAGGATGTCATTTGCGCTTGTGTTTTTTGGACCATTGCCAGATTCATGAGACACTTCTCAACTACCATGCTTGCTGACCCACATCACAGTGTTTGCCTCAGGTCTTCTAGAACCCAGGGCCTAGATCAGTACCTGGAAATCAAGGAGGGAGGGAGAGAGAGAAAGAGGAAGGAGGGAAGGAAGGAAGAAAGGAAGAAAGGAAGGAGGAGTGCCTTCCCCACTGGCCACGTCTTAGAGATGAGGTTTGGAGGCAAATTGATAGCGTCTCTAGTCTAATGGTGTGGGTAGCAACATTCTGCCCACACAGTCCTTCAGGCCCTTCTATCATGAATTTTATTTTTTTGGCAGCTGAGGTCCAGTCTTGATCTGCCTCCTTTCTAGCTTACCCTCTGTAATTGCTTGGTTCGTTGGCCTCTTGGGGTAGCAGAATGGGAGATTGGCTTCCCCAGGGTGGTCCAGGATAGAGCTTCTCGTGCTGGTGTTGGGGCTTGGGGACTGGAAGGGCCACGTTTGGCTTTCATCCCATGTGGTCCCTTCACAGGGACGCATGAGCTGCTGCCTTTTTATGTCATGGAGGAATTGTATATGACTTTATGGAGAGTTTCTTTTTGTCTCTAATACTATTTATGGAAGGTTGTTCTGATGACACAACTTTTACTTCTTCCTAACAATTGTCATTCCTGAAGTCAGGGATATTTTCTGGGTATTCACTTTTCTTCCCCTCCATGAAGCAAACATAATATTAAGATTTTAGTATGTGTCAGAGACTTTCTTTGGTATTTTCCCACCTGTTGCCTCACTTATTCTTCATGATAATCCTGCAAGGCAAATATTATCTCCATGTTACAGGTGAGGGAATTGTGGCTCAGAGATTTTAATTTCACAGAGCTGGTAAGTGTCTTTTCATTACACATACAGTCTGTCTGCCCCTTTATCGTCCTGCCTTGGATCTACTTGAAGGTTCCTTTTCAGGCTATTTGGGCCTTTGGTTTCTTTGATATCACACATGATGTGCCTAGACTGCTGTGCTTTTGTTTCATGATCCCCTGTAATAAATGCTTCCAAACATTGGGCTCGAACACTAATTTGTTTGTAGTTATTATATCCCAGAGGAAAGGAAAATGTCCACTTAGGTTTTTTTTTTTTTTTTTTTTTTTAATCTTTCCAGACCCTGAAGGGCTGATTTTTCATGGCTCTTTTGGAGCAGATTTAACCAAGAAATTAATACAGCCATTCGGTTAAATCTTGGCAACCATACTGTTGCCATGCATCTCCTGCCCCTTTCCGCTGATGTTGACAGAGATTCAGAGCTGGGAGGAGGGGTGGTACTTAAAAGAAGGAACAAGGGCCTCTGAAGTGAACAGGAGAATTAAAACCCCATGGAGTCTCACTTAGCAGACGGGAAAGTGCAGGTGGCTGCCTCCGGCATAATTAGGTCCTCCTTCAGAGAAGGCAGTAGCTTGACATTAGGCATGGCAGGGGGATTTGCACCAGGAGGTCCTTCAGGAAGATGAAATCAGCCACCATGGAAGAGCAGCCTGAGCTGATACCAACTCTCTACCTTGAGTACCAGGGGCTCAATATCTGCAGAGGTGGGAGTGGGAGTGGGCAGGTCCCATGTGATGTTCTGCTTCCGGTGGATCTGAGCTTTTAAAATGGTGATTAATATTATTAACATTTCCTGATGCAAGGAGAGAGGGCATCCTTTACGAGCACAGGGCTTGCTTCATGGAAAGCACCCAGAATATGTTTGAATGGTGAATGCTGGTCCAGTCTGGTTAGTTGATAGAGCACATCTGGTTAGTTGATAGCTATGTATTGAGTGCCTTCAATGGGTCAGGTGTTGCTCTGGGTGCAGGGGATGAGGGTAGGAATTCTGCAGCAAACAAAATCCAGGAGGAGGAGGAGCTCCCCCCTGCCTTGGGGGACTCACTGCCTAGTGGAGACTAGGAATTGAGCCATTAGTTTGAATTTTCTCTCTCTTACAGAGTTGGCCAGCTGCTTCCCAGAATTTTCCTTTTCTGTGATAGACCAGCAGTTCTCAACTAGGGGGTGATTTTGCTCCCAGAAAACATTTGACAATGTCTGGAGATAGCTTTGTTTGCCATGAGCTGGGTATGTGTGTGTTACCAGCATGTAGGAGGTAGAATCCAAGGATGTTACCTGACATCCTACTGTGCACAGGAAAGCCCCACCACAAAGACTCACCCAGCCTGCAATACCAACAGTGCTGAGGTGGGCACAGAAGGGGCTTCTCAGCCAGTGACTGCATTTCCCAGCTTTCTGTGCAGCTAGGTGTGGTCATGTGACTGGTTCTTGCCAATGGATCGTGAACAGAAGTGCAGTGCCCACACCCAGGTGCAGGGCTTTTAATAAGTGCATATACCTCTTTCTGCTTCCGTAGTTTGGAGGAAGAGAACAAGGCCCCAGGTGACAACAGAGCCACCTGGGGCCCTAAATCACACATGGGGAGAGCTGTCTACCCGTCAAAGATGCTCTTCTTAGACTGTCATGGGAATAAGAAATGAACAGTAGTTTTTAGAAAAATTATTTATTCCTTAACTGGAGGATTATTATTTCATAATGTTGTGTTGATTTCTGCCACACAACAACATGAATTAGCCATAGGTATACATATGTCCCCTTCCTCTTGAACCTCCCTCCCACTTGTCACCCAACTGTAGCATTTTAACCCTATGCCTTTCTGGGTCCCTCAGGGATAGCAGTTTGGTCTACCCTAACTACTGAGGTCTTGTCCATGGTTCTTCAATGACAAGAACAGCCGACATGTATTGAGCATATACCATGTGGCAGACACTAAGCTCTTTAAACATAAGATCCCACTCTATCATCACACCAGCCCTAGGAAATAGGTACTATTATTATCCTTGTTTTACAGATGCAAATGTCCAAGGAAGTAAGCAGTGTATGTGAATACCATATGGGAGTTTTATGCCAGATTCCAGTCTCAACCACTGAGAACCAGTTTCCCTCTCCATCCTTAATACCTCTTCACTTGAACATCATCATTTCCCCTCGGGGTCACCATTACTGTTCTCTCTTTGGTCCCTCTGCCTCCATTCTTTCCATTCTGAACACTGCAGATAGACTGGCTTTTGAAAAACCAACACTGAACCTGCTTCTTTTCTGCCCAGCTTCCTTTCCTGACTCCCCACTGCTCCCAGGATAAGTACACCCTCCATGCCAGGGCAGAACTGTCCCCCTTTGGCCTCCCCCAGCTTCCTCTCCTCCCTTCATCATCGCTTGCTCTTTCTCCATTAAGCCATGCTCCCTGAGCTTCAGCAGCACTGCAAGAGGAAAGGATTATTCTTTCCCCAAAATTATTCTTGCTCTGCAGAGAGAATCACAGTGAAAGTAACAAACTTCCCCTGTGTATTCTCAAGAGTTCAAGCAAGGATTGTTTGACCATCTCCCGGGAACACGGTTGAAAGGATTCTTATATTGGGTGGGAAGCTCATTCCAACCAGCCATCACTATGATTCTTCAAAACACAGCTAATTGCATAATGTAAAATGAACCCAGTTTTTCAACTACGTTCAGTTCTCAGATTCTATTTGTTCTATTAAAGACCATATTGACTTTGGAGAGTAATTTGGCAGTCTTACACTAGAGCAACTTTACTCCTAATTATACTCCCCAGAGAACTCTCATGTGCAAAGGAGAAATGGAGTATTTGTAACGGAAAAAAAAAAAAAAAAAAAAAACACTGCTAAGCTAAATGTCCATCCACAGGAGGATGGACAAAATAAACTCATATAAACAGTATGATGGAGGAGTGAAAATAAATGAACTAGAGCTCCGTGTGGCAACCACAGATCAAGCTCAAAAATATAATGCTCAGCATAAAATGCCCTTTGAAAAAGGGTAGGGTAGAGTATGATGTCATAAATAATGTTATATGTTGTGCCAGTCAGGGTTCCAGTGGGAAACAAAAGGCACGCTTGGAATTCTAAAGAGCAGGAGAGGAAAGCGCTGTTCACAGGGGTGGCAGGTGTGATAGATTGTTATGTGGCCACAGATTCCTCCCATTCCATTAGGTATTCTCCCGTTGTTGCTCCTTTTTTCCAGATGCAGAATTATTTTTCCTCCCCTTTTCATCGGGGCTGACTCTGTGACTTGTTTGAATGAATAGATTGTGGTGAAAGTGACTTGGAGTAAATTCCAGAGGCCTAGAAATTTCTGCCTTCACCCTTTTGGAATGCTTCTGATATCACATAGAGAAGCCTGCTGGAGGCCCCATGGAGAGAAAGACCCAACCACCAGCCAACACCCACTACCAGATACAAGGGTGAGGCCAGCTGGGACCAGCTGGCCTCTAACTGACCACCAATTGTTTATAAATGTATAGTGAGTGAGTCCAGCCATGACCACTTTGAGCCGAAGAACTTTCTAGCTGAGCCCTACTCCAATTACCAACCCACAGAATTATGAATTTTATAAAAACTGGTTAATGTTTCAAGCCATTAAACCTTAGAGTGGTTTCTTTTTTAAACCTTTTTTTGAAAAATTATTTATTTATTTATTGTTGGCTGTGCTGGGTCTTCACTGCTGCGATGCGGGCTCTTCTCTAGCTGTGGTGAGCAGGGGCTGCTCTTCATTGCGGTGTGCAGGCTTCTCATTGCGGTGGATTCTCTTGTGGTGGAGCACAGGCTCTAGAGCATGGGCACAGAAGTTGTGGCAAACAGGCTTCGCTGTCCCATGGCAGGTGGGATCCTCCTGGACCAGGGACTGAACCCCTGTGTCCTGCATTGGCAGGAGGACTCTTCACCGCTGGACCACCAGGGAAGCCCCTAGGGGGGTTTCTTATGATTATGCAATTAACCTAAAAGAGTTGAAGAACCAAGAAGTACTGAGATCTCCAGGAACTAGCAAGGTGGGAGTTCCCGAAGCAGAGTGGCAGTGTTGTTACAGGAACCCAGTGAGGGCTGGCGCCTCAGAGGGGGCTGCCCCAGGACCCCCAAACCACAGAACTGTAGCTGAAACAGAGTAGCAGGGAGAAGGAAGTTCTCCAATCTCTTTCTCTTCTTCCCTCCAGTCTCCTTCCAGGCCTTCTTTTTGGCTGAGCCCAGTCAGAAGCCAGGAAGCAAGGGAGACCAGGAGATATCATTCTGGAGCCAGAGGTGGGGTGGGTGGGTGGGGGTAGGGTGGGGTTGCGTGGTTAGCCTCCTTGGGCACAGAGAATCTGGGTGGGTCTGAGGCAAACAGAGAATAACTAGGATATGCGTTGTTTCTGAACAGCAGACTGTAAGAACATTTAAGGAAAGGAGAACCTGCTCATCAGCATAGATTCTCTTGGGAAGGGGGGTTTCTAGCTTAAAGAAGGTAGAACATATTTCATGAGTATGTTTCCATATATTCTGCACGTAGCAAGAAAGGAAAGGCGTTTTGGGGCAGTCTCACTGCTCCTGACCCTTCACCATGTTCTTTCACAGAAAGAAAAAGTGAAAATGTTAGTTGCTTACTTGTGTCTGACCCTTTGCGACCCCATGGATTGTGGCCTGCTAGGCTCCTCTGTCCACAGGATTCTCCAGGCAAGGATACTGGAGTGGGTTGCCATTCCCTTCTCCAAGGGATTTTTCCCGACCCAGGGATCAAACCCAGGTCTCCTGCATTGCAGGTGGATTTCTTTACCATCTGAGCCACCAGGGAAGCCCCAGCCATGTATAAACTGAGTGGAGAGTCCCTCCTATGAGAGCTTAGGAGTCAATTACCTCTTCTTCCCAGATAAGAGAGTCAGAGGTTGAGGCGCGGCCTCAGGCCCTGTTGCTTGACACAAGGGCTGTTGAGTTTCAGATTCAAGTCTGTCCACCTCCAGCACCTTTGTCCGGATGAAACACTCTGTCTGGTGTCATGGCAAGGACATGCGTTTTGCCCACATCTCTCTGTTAGGTCCTTCCCTCTGTTTTTCCCTCTTTTTCTTTGCAGTTGAAAACGGAAGAAGTGATAAAATGATCCCAGAATATTATTCGTCTAAAAGAAAGGTTTAAGATAAAATAGGGTGTGAGAGGCCTGCCATTTTAAAAATAGGCCCCATGGCACCTGGCCTAGGTGGGAGCCGGCATTGGGATGATGGATAGGAATGTTTTCCAAATTCAGCTGTCAAAGCCAGGCAATCATCTCTGTCTCCTGGGTGGAAAGTGATTTACAATTTTCCTCTTTAGTGGCATCTTAAGACAAACAGGCACTTTTGTTTCCATGGAGAACCCACTCTTTGCTGGAAGGTAAATTGCCTGCCTTTCCTCCCTCCTATCTCTTTCTTTCTCTCCTCTTTCTCCTTCACTGACTCCTCAGATTCCTCTGCCTTCTCCTCCTTCCACTGAGCTTCCTGCCAGCAGCGAGCAGAACCAGAACCTTTGCTCTCCCAGGGGGAGGGCAGTGAATGTCTGCCCCGATGCCCCTGGGGAGGGGTCCTCAGAAGCCTCTGCGGCGAGGTGCGGGGTTGCTGAGAAGTTTCACCCTAGATCTTTGGACTGTTGTCTTCCTACGGGCTTATCTGGCAAAGAGCTCAGAGCAGGGGAGCAAGGCCAGCCCCATGGCTGGGGTAGCTGTTTCCAGTCTTGGTTCTGGTTCCGGTTCCGGGCCTCGTAGCTGCGTGGCCCTGGGCATCTCACTTCATCTCTCAGTTTCTTCACTTGAAGAGTGGGGGTCAGTCTCTCCAAAGCTGTGATGAAAAAACGCTGGTGAGGGCTGTAGAGAGATTCCTTCCCGCTGGTCACCTGGGTCACTCAGCTGACACCTCTGCTGTTCGGCCCTGGATTGTATTAACAGCCATCAAAGAGGGATGGGGCTTCCTTCAGAGTGGAGTCCTAAGAGGCCTGCCGAGAGCCGTGGGCTCGGGCAGGTGGAGCGGGTGGGGCCCTGCGGCACTGTCTTTACCATTCTGGCTGGAGAGTTTTCAGAAATGCCAGTATGCGTGGAGAGTGGTGCCTGGGTGGTTAAACCGAAGGTGAAGCTAAAGCTAGTCTCAGGGTGTGTGTCTGTTACCTGTTAGGAGCTCTAAATGGGTGCCTCTGAGTGTGTTTGTATAATGTGAAGGTGGGTCTGTGTACACGCATGAGCACACGTACACGCTCATGTGTCTCTGTGTCTGAATGGATAGTATGAAGGTGAGTCTGTGTATACACATGAGCGTCTGTGTGCACGTACATGTACATAGTAGGTAGGTCTGTGTACACATAAGCACGCCTACATGTACACATGGCAATGCTGTGTGTGTGTGTGTGTGTGTGTGTGTGTGTGTGTGTGTGTGCACCTTCCCCCTGGGTGGGGGGCAGGCACTTTGAACAACAGCCACCACTTATTTTGCATCCAGCTAGAGGGTCCAGTTACAGAATATGAATCCTTAGCATACAGTCAGAATGTTCAGATGTTCAGCTGAGTGGATGAGGCTGGTCTGGGAGGCTTGGTGCCTTGAACAGAAGCCCCTCTATCCACACACTGCTGGTGTGAGAGTAAGGTCTTTGTCTGCGAGCAGCTTTGTGTCCCTGTGGCCTCGTTCTGCTCTGAGATGGGACCTGGTGGCTGGAAACTCAAACTCAGGTGATCATGCACTTCGAGAATCTGTCTGATTTTTACCAGGGTTTCGTTGTGGGTAACTGTGTGTGTGTTTGGCTCCAGTTAAGTTTGTGCTGGTGCTTCTTTCCTTTTATCCCTCCTCCTCCCCTCCTTCCCTCCATCCCTCTCACACATACTGTGCATCTTCTCTTTGCCAAGCCCTGTTCCATGGACTAAGGATGCAAAGATGATTCAGAAATAGTCCCCATCAGTGAGAAACAGCCAATGTATTTTGGGGAAAAGATAAAGCAAGCTGCAGTAACTGAACACAGCGGTGGAGGTGACACAGGGTATTCTGGGGGCAAAGAGGGGAGCCCCTAGTCTCAGGGACACCATGAAAGCCTTCCAGGATATAGTGATGCTTGAACTGAGTCTTAAAAGTCGAGAAATTCACTGGCTTTGTCAGGATAGTGGCTACCCTTCTTTTTTTTAGGAGATGGTACTTTGGGGCATAGGATAGTTATCTACTCATGTTTGGAGGATTCTAAGAGGTCATAGGATCTTTATTAAAAGTGACTGGTCTGAGGCTTTCCTGGTGGCTCAGTGGTAAAGAGTCTGTCTGCCGATATAGGAGACACGGTTTGATCACTGATCTGGGAAGATCCCACATGCCGCAAACCATCTGAGCCCGCTCACCACAAGTACTGAGCCTGTGCTCTAGAGCCTGTGAGCCACGATTACTGAAGCCAACAAGCCCCAGAGCCTGTGCTTTGCAGCAAGAGATGCCACCGCAATGAGAAGCCCGCACACTGCGACTAGAGAGTAGCCCTTTCTCACTGCAACCAGAGAAGAGCCCGCATACCAACAAACACCCAGCACAGCCAATAAATAAATAAATAGGGTTATATTTTAAAAATGACTGGGCTGTGATCCAGCTTTATACCTGAAAGATGATGAAGTGGGGTGGTGAGCAGGGCAGGGCCAGCAAGGATTAGCAAGAACTGCCTCCTCTATCTGCCTATTTGGACTCCCCAGGGAGGATGGGGTGAGCACTTGCTGAGCACCTACTGTGTGTCAGGCACCTGTTGTCTCATTTTGTCCTCACCAACAGCTCCGTAGGTGGGGGAATGGTTAACCACATTGTACAGCTGGGAACATTAAGTCTCAGGTCCCAGCCCAGGCAAAGGACAGGACTTTGAATCCCAGTCCAGATGGCTCAGTTCCTCAGCCTGTGCCTCTTTCCAGCCAACCCCATTACCTACAAGAATCTTCTATAGAGAACATAGCATTGTGGTCAATAGACTTCTTATCAGGGATCATAAACTTGGAATTCAATATAAAGTCACTACTAATTCCCCCCGCTCCCCCGCCCAAGAATAAAAACCCAAATGCCTGCCCGCTTTGAAAAAATAGCGTGCCTTGCTGGGACAGACTATTAATAAGCATCCTCATGACATCAGTATTGCCGGCTCTTTCTCTTGAGGAGCCAGGATGTTGCTGATTTGCATACTGTTTTGCATTCATTTGCATCCACTCTCCATATGCAAAATCAAATGCAGCTAATTAGTGCAACTTTGTTACAATGAGAAGGCCCGGCCTTCTGTGCCAGGGCATATGGAGCCCAGAACAGGGACCCACACCACCCAAAGTCACTTACATCTTTGGTCAGACACACTAAAGAGTTGAAAGGGAGACTCACACACTGAATGAAAAATAGGGTAGCTGAGTATCATTATTTTTCAAATATTGTCCCTTTGAAGTAACTATGGCAGAGAGAGGGGGTGAGAAGGGAGAGACAGGGAGAGAGAGAGAGAAAGATCAAAGGATGTGGCAAGAACTCTGCTTCAGGCAGGATTTCCTTGGAGAAAGAGCATGGAATTTGGAGCCCAAAGACTTCAGATGAAGTTAGCATTGGAGTGTGGCTTTGCCACTTACAAGCACTTCATGCACTTGTAAGGATTAAATGGGGGAAAAAATGGATAAGAATGAACTTTGCAAATGTCAAGGCACAATATAGATTTTCAGGGCTCCAGGCGAAGCTGTGTTGTGGCAGAAGGCATCACTGCGGCCAGGTCGGGACTGAGGCTCACAGTCTTGCAGGGTCCAGATCTCAGATTCTGGGGGAAATGTATCTACACCTACATCTAAATCTATGTTTGTATCTCTGTCTCTATCTGTCTCTAGAAGTTAGCATTTAAAGAGCACATAATAAGGACTAGGCACTGTGTTAACGGCAACCCACTCCAGTACTCTTGCCTGGAAAATCCCATGGACGGGGGAGCCTGGTGGGCTGCAGTCCATGGGGTCGCGGAGTCAAACACGACTGAGCAGCTTCCCTTTCACTTTTCACTTTCATGCATTGGAGAAGAAATTGGCAACCCACTCCAGTGTTCTTGCCTGGAGAATCCCAGGGACAGAGGAGCCTGGTGGGCTGCCTTCTGTGGGGTCACACAGAATTGGACACGACTGAAGTGACTTAGCAGCAGTAGCAGCAGCAGGCGGCACTGTGTTAAGCACATCACAATCATTATTTCAGTTAATGAACACTCGGAGAGGTCTGAATTATTATGACCCCATCTTCCAGATTTCACCCAGGCAAAATCATACTTGTCAAGCACATCAAGATATTCTTGTCAAACTGACCAGCACTCTGTCTTCTGAGTGATGATGGTGACATCCACAGTTCATACTGCCCCACCCAGCCCTCCCCACCCTCCCACCTTTTTCAGCCCGTGTAGACTATGGTCTTTGTACTAAACTTCTTCTTTTAGATTTGCCTCTTTGGGATTGTTTTGATTTGGTCTTGGCTTTTATTCTATGCTATCTGAGGGCTTTTTTTTTCTCACCTGGTCATTTGGGTTAGACTCGAGTATTTCAGCTCCATAGTTACATTTCATTGCTTAGGATAGTCTCTGCAGAGAACAGCTTCCATTGACCAAGGCAGACGGCATGATGATTCACAAATAGTCACTGCATCTCACGGAGGTGGGACGATGCTCCCTGAATGTATAGCCCAGCCTCGTAGTTTTTCTCTGGCCAATGACATGTAAGTGGAAGCAATACCTGTTGCCACCAGGCAGACATGTGGTTTGTCGTGTGTTTCTTTCACTTCTGACCTGCGTGCTTGCGTTTTCAGTAGTACCCAACTCTTTGGTGACCCGTGGACTGTAGCCTGCCAGGCTCCTCTGTCCATGGGATTTTTTCTGGCAAGAATACTGGAGTGGGTTGCCTTCTTCTTCTCTGGGGACCTTCTCAACCCAGAGATCGAGCCCTTGTCTCCTGCATCTCCTGCATTGGCAGGCAGATTCTTTTACCCCTGAGCCCGCAAGGAAGCCCCCTTCTGATCTGATGCTGAAGTATATTCTAGATAGAATCTGCTCCCGCCACTGAGTCCTGGAACTTCTGGTGGGCAAGTCAGGTGCATAAGAAAGAAATCTCTATTGTTGCAAGCCTTTGTGCCTTGGAGGATTATTCAGTACAGAAGACAACAGGCTATCCTGATGGAAACATTCTTTCTATTGAATATTACAAGATTAGTGCTCCTATGAGCAGACTAGTTATACTGCAGATAGCTGGCCACTTATCCCAATGATATTGTCATTACTCAGAATATTTTGTAAAACTTCCATTTTGTGAACTGCTTTAAAATGATAACATTACTACTTCTGTTGATAACAGCTAATGCTTTACAAGCATTATCTTGTTTAATCTTGACAACAACCCCGTGAGATATGTTCTCTTAATTTCCATTTTTCAGATCAGAGAAACACAATCTCAGAAATGCTCAGTAAAGATTCAAGATCACACAGCTAAGAGGATGGTCAAGATTTAAATTTGCATTCTTCAGAGGCACAAACTTTAATGCCATTATTTTCTACTCATACTTTCCCCACCAAAATGGATATTTACAAGGTGAGTCATACACCTGAGTTATCAGAGATGACTACAGACATTTTGGCTGCTTAAGAAAAATTAAAATAATTATTAAGTAATGAAAGTTACATTGGATTTGATATTAGGAGCTGTGGGGTCAGTCTGCAGCTGTTTCTTACAAACAACCTTATTATGTGACCTTGGGATACATTTTTTCCTCCTGCTCTGTCCCCTGGTGTTTTCATCTGTAAAATGGAACACTTCACTTCCTACCACATGGCTCATGGATCTGAAGGATGGGATCCTCATTTCCCTGAAATATATGCCGAACATTGTATGTATATTTTTTCTTCCCCTGGGTAGAGGATCCATACTATTTATGAGGTCCTGGAAAAGTTCTGAGACACCCTAGGGAGAAGGAACTTGAACTCTCTTGGTTGAGTATGACATCCCTTTCGGCAGAAGTGGGTGTAGAAGTAAGGAGATTTCAGTCTGCCTAAATGGCAGTTGAGTTGCATAAGTGGAGTGTCGGTTTTAGCAAAGGATAACTGGAAGGCAAGCTGTATCATTCTATTAAAAATAATCATTAAAAAATGTTTCTGTCTCACATTCCTGTGGCTCCTTGCTGCTTACGCTGCACAGAAGCCGTTCTTTTGTCTCGCTGGCCAGGGACTGTGTCATTAGTTGTGGCTATTGGTCACTTCCTGTCTCACTCAGCCAAATAATCATGTTATTTTGACTGGGATGAGAATGGGTTCAGAGCTGTGAACTTAGCCTCACAATCACTGGCAGATGCCTTTCCTGGAATGTGGGAGGAAAGGAAAACAGAGCAGGAAAATAGCATTCATGGAGCCTCTACATGAACCAGGCTCTGCCAGCAATTCATTCATTGTGATATAGTCATGCGTGTCTCTTTCTAACCAATATTTATTGGGTACATATCCTCCCTTGGTTCTGGGGATATAAAAGTGAACAGTCAGACAAAAGAGTCCCCACATTTCTGGTATTTATGACCTGGTGGGAGAGACAAAAAAATGTTAGTAAAAAAATTAGTCAAATATATATGTTTCACATGTCCTACTTCAGGGCAGGATGGCAAGAGGTCCTGCATCAATAACCTCAGTATTACAGATGAGGAAACTACAGATTGGATACGTGAACTGACTCAACCCAGGGTCATATAACAGGTAGCAAGGAAGACCGGAGCTTTCAAAGTTAGATTTTTCTGACTCTCAGATTACTTTCCCCACAGAAAGCTGTGTGTGTGTGTGTGTTAGTCACTCAGTTGTGTCTGACTCTTTGCAACCCGATGGACTGTACCCAGGCTCCTCTGTACATGGAATTCTCCAGGCGATAGCCATTTCCTTCTCCAGGGGATCTTCCAGACCCAAGGATCAAGTCTGAGTCTTCCCATTGCAGGTAGATTCTTTACCGTCTGAGTCACCAGGGAAGCCTCAGAAAACAGTGGTCACAACTTAAAAAACCTATCCTTCAGTTGTGAACCTTTGAGACAAGTGTTCCTGAGGCTAATTCCACCCTGATGGAGATCTGAGTTTATGTAGAGAAAGCTGACTCTGCTACTGTCTTTGCATCCTGTTGGAAAGCTTGAGGTCATTATATACTCAAACCATTTTCTGCGTACTTCTGTCTTTACTTCCTCTTGGATTCTAATTACACACGTTAGACAGGGCTTGACTCTGTCCCTCAGGTCTCAGTGCTTCGACTTATTTTCCCTCCATAGTTTTAAATCTCTTCTGTTTGGGTTGGATAGTTTCTAATGATCTATCTTCTATTGCATATTTATGGTTGCTTTCTTCATTCTTTATCTGCTCCTTCATTAATATCTTATTTTAAACTTTTATCTGATAATTACTACATCCTTTCCTATGCAATGACATTTTCTATTGCCTGACCTTTTCCTGAGTATGCATTCCTCTTTTCTGTTTCTTTGCATGTATAGTAATTTTTGGTTGAAAACTGGACATTGCAGATAATATATAATAGTATATCTGTATTCTGTTGTATTCTTCTGAGGATTACTGGATTTGGGTTATAGTAAGCACTCAACTTGCCTGGATTCATAGTTTTGCTCAATTCATATGGCTTTCCACTACTGCTCCCTTAGCCTGGCTCTCTGGGGTCTCCCAGGTACCTGTGTCAGTTGGTTATTAGCAAGAATTTGGGCAGTAATGGGACTCACATTTTCAGTAGTTATTATTTTCTAGGATTTCCGTCCTACTTTCCAGTTTGTCTGCTAACCTCAGGTTCTATCTACTGACATGTCAAGCCCATAAAGCTAGTTTTTTGCTACCCAAGCTATGCAAAATTGAGCATACACAGAGTTAAAGATGATCATATTCTCAAAGCAGGAATAGACACACAGATGTAGAGAACAAATATATGGATACCAAGGGGGAAAGGAGATGCGTGGGAGGAATTGGGAGATTGGAATTGACATATACACACTATTGATTGCTATTGTTCAGTCACTGAATTGTGTCCAACTCTTTGCGACCCCATGAACTGTAGCATGCCAGGCTTCTCTATCTTTCACTATTTCCCAGAGGTTGCTCAAAGTCATGTCCATTGAGTCTGTGTATAAAATAGATAACTAACGAGAACAAACTGCATAGCACAAGGAACTCTACTTAGCGCCCTATGGTGATCTGAATGAGAAGGAAGTCCAAAAGGGAGGGGACACATGTATATTTATGGCTGATTCATCTTGCTGTACAGTAGGAACGAACACGGGTGTTCCCAAGTGGAGTGGTAAAGAACCCACCAGCCAATGCAGGAGACATGAGTTCAGTCCCTGGGTCTGGAAGATGCCCTGGAGAAGGAAATGACAACCCACTCTAGTATTCTTGCTTGGGAAATCCCATGGACAAAGAAGCCTAGCAGGCTACAGTCCATGGAGTTGCAAAAGAGTCGGACATGACTTATCAACTAAACCACAACAAACTAACACAACATTGTAAAGAAACTATACTCCAATAAAAATTGATTTAAAAAAAGAAAACAACAAAACAAAACCACCCAGAAAGCCCACAGATTTCACCCTCTGCAGCCCTACCTTTGAAGAGTAGGCTTCTTTCTGACTTCTCCATACTTTTTCCTGGTCCTTCAGCATCTCTTTTAAACATGTATCTTTTAGTGTCAGCCAGGGATTTGGGCAGAGATTACACTCAGCACTTGCATCTCACTACTTCCGTCATTCTTTTGTTGCCAGGAATTCCTCTTTAAATTTTCACCTGCTTCCCTAGCCCTATATTCTGATTTCTGGCACCTTGGGTCACAGAGGATTTGGGTTTTCACAGTTGCAGCCCAGGGGGCTGTGGAGCAATTTGGGGTCAGGAAGCCACAAATGCCCAATTCTTTTGCTTAGAGTTGTGGGGTTTTTTTTGTTTTGTTTTTTTTTGTTTTTTGTTTTTTTTTTTTTAATTAAACTCTTCTCTGGCTTCTGCTTTTGGATGCTTTCCAAAGCCTTTAGGGAATTTTTGTTTTTACTCTGGTTTTATAATAGTCATCTGCAGGGGGAATCATGTGACTATTCCATTCCTGCGCTGCTGCTTCTACTTGGATTTGACTCTGAGAAAACTGTGAGGTGTTCAGGGTGCGGTGAAGTGTCTGTCTGCTTCAGACATCTTGCTGAGCTGAGTCCCTTCTCTGACCTTTGGTCTCATTTCACTTCTTTTAGTCTTCTGCGTAAGTTATAGAGGCTGTCCCCAAGCGATATGTAACGAGGTTAGAGCTCTACATGCAGCTGAGCTAGGGGAGACAGAGAGGCAATAGGGGTCAGAATCCTTACCTATAAGGAGAAGTCAGTCTCACTGGGGTGACGAGTGGATGAACCTGCAGGAACTTTCATAGTTTAATGCTGAGTAACATGCTGCCAGCCATTGTGCTGCAGTTCAGGTGCCATTTGCTTTGCAATACATTGATTTAGAGATGTATGGCTGAACGTCATGGAAAACACCTGTCTGCTTTCTTTTGCAAACCCAAGTTTATTCAACCCTGTCACTCTCCTCTCTTGAATCTATGATCGGCATGTATTGTTTTTGCCTGCCAAATACCTACCCTACCTTCTGGTCCAACATGCCAATTTTTCCTTGGAGAACCATCTTGGAATCAACTGCATAAGCTGTGATTGAGTGGGGATGGGCCTGTGTTCAGGCTGAGTAGAATATCCCCTCCTCTGACTGCAATCATTAGTTAAAGAATGAGATGTGATCCAAGTTGGTCCACTGAGATTCATTCCCCAGACTTTTGTTAGAAACTTAGGGATAAAGAAGTCCTTCATTTGGAGCTGATGAGAAGATGGGATATAATCTTTACTAACTTTACAGTAGGGCTTCCCTGGTGGCTCAGATGGTAAAGAATCATCTGCCTGTTATGCAGGAGATGCAGGTTCGATCTCTGGGCTGGGAAGATCCCCTAGAGAAGGGCATGGTAACCCACTCCAGTATTCTTGCCTGGAGAACCCCAAGGACAGAGGAGCCTGGCGGGCTACAGTCCATGGGTTCGCAAAGAGTGACTAACACACATATACAACACTATAGTACCAATAACTGCAGATTAAAAAAATAAAATAAAAATGTAGAGCTGGCCCTTTGTCCTTTCAATCCTATTTCTGGAACTATGGAAGCTGCCTTGACATCTCTTGGCAAGAGTCTGTTTCAGAGAAACCAACAAAAGAGAAATTAGACTCGAGAGATGAGATAAGGTATTCATTTGGGCTTCTGAAAGGAGATACACCTGGCATTTTTACAGCTAAATTTATATCTAGACTTTTTAGTTACCTAAGCCCTTAAATTTCTTTTATGTTTATGCCAATTTGGGTTGCATTTCTGTCACTTATAACCCAAGGAGCCCTGCCTGAATGATAGCAATTCATTGTCTCTTCATCCCCTACAGGATGAGATTAGACCTTATGGGCTTCACCATTGTTGTAGTGGGTTGAATAGTGTCCCTTTAAGATTCATGTCAGCCTGAAACCTCAGAATGTGATCTTATTTTGAATAGGGTCTTTGCAATAATTAGTTGTGGGCCCAAAATCCAATGGCTGCTATCCTTACAAGAAGACGTGAGAACACACAGACACAGCATAGATGAAGATGGAAGCAGAGATTAGAGGGAGGCACCTAAAGTCGAGAAAGTGAAGAAATAGCCAGGAGTCAGCAAAATTTGGAAGAGGCAAGGATGGATCCTTCGCTAGACCCTTCACAGGAGCAGAGCACTGCCAACACCTCAATTTCAGTCTTCTGGCCTCCAGACTGTGACGGTATAAATTTCTGTTATTTTATACCACTCAGCGTGTAGTAATTTGTTATGCCAGACCTAGGAAATTAATGCAGTGATCTAACTCCTACTTATTTTTCCAGCCTCCTTGTAGAGACAACAGGTCATCGTGGATAATAGCACAGACCCAGAAACTGGGCTTTCTGGATTCAATTTTGGCTTTTTCACACTAACCTTTCCGAGACTGAGGTGTCTAAGGGAGCTAATGATGCACTTCTTAATGCTGTTGTGAGAATAAAATGAGTCTGTGTTTAAAGGCATCTAAAGCAGTTTTTGGCACAAATGATGCATTCAGTAAATGATGGCTGTTGTTATTATTATTGTTGTTATTGTGTATTTACATAACCTTCACCACTGTCTCCTGTTACATTCACAAAAGTGCTGCCTATTCCAACAAGAGGAAACTCTTTGTACTTTCTCAAAAGAAACTTAGGCCAGGAGAGTTCAAGGAACTTTCCGCTCATGACTGACCAGCTCCTGTGTGTCAGATTTGGAATTCAAATCCTGGTTGGCCTGTGTACATATCAGGCGTGCGTGCATGCGTGCGTGCGTGTGTGCGCATGCTCAGTGGCTTCAGTTGTGTCTGACTCTTTTCAACCCCGTGGACTCCAGCCGGCCAGGCTCCTCTGTCTATGGGATTCTCCAGGAGAAAATACTGGAGTGGGTTGCCATGCCCTTCTCCAGGGGATCGTCCTGACTCAGGGGCTGAACCCGTGTCTCCTGCTTTGCAGGAGGACTCTTTATCTGCTGAGCCATGTGGGAAGCCCGACCATGTCAGGTACTATGGATCATTCAGAGCAAAAGCAGTGAGTGGCATCGAAGGACCCCCTTGACCTCCCTCTCGTTGCCTTTATCCCGAGCCCTCTCCTCCAGCTCTGTCAACTCTTTGGATACTGTTCAGTTATCAGACTGTGGCCTCCAGTGCTGGGGCACTCTCTGAGAAGGGCTGTGATTTTTTCTGAGGCCGGCGGGAATTTTCTTCCTCAGGGTGATAGGCCCCTCTTCCTGTCTCTAAAACCATTGAATATCTTTGTTTGGGGGGCAGGGGTGGGGACTTAGAAATCTCATTACTCCCATTTGTGATATTTGCAATCAGTAAAAGCATCCCCTAAAAGCACTTTTTATATGCTCAGAAAGAGACAGACTGGGAAGGAAGCCTTGTAAACCTGAAGCAGATACTCCTGATAAAAGCCTGCAGGAAACATGCTCTTATTTACTTCGATGTTCTGCAAACTTTGCTATCGAAACCTTGTATTGATTTTGTCTCGGTCTCTGTCAACATGGTTACCCCTTGGGTCAATACATCCTGATTATCTATCTCAGGACAGTTTGGAACGAAGAAATGGCTTTCTGAAGTTTTCTTTGTGTAAAGATAATTTTTTTGATACTCTACTAAAACCCCAGAGAGGCTACCAGCATCTCTCTCTCTCTCTTTATATTATACACACACACACAAACACACACACAGACACACACATGAGCACACACACAGACCATATATATGTATGGTCTGTCAATGCTGATATCTATGTTTATCAATCCATAGATAAATTTCAGCATGTTAATAGATACAGATATACACACATGTAGCAAATATATAAATTACATAAATAGAAATTAGAAAAATAGAAATATTTCTAGATAGATGTACCTAAAATATTTAAATATTTAAGTGTAATATATATATGTATATATGTATATATTAAGCCTCCCATCTCTCTCATCACAGGTGTTTTTCTTCATGCCTTCCTTCTGCTGGGCTCTCATCTATGTCTTTATTTCTCTTCATGTGTCTCCATGGCTCCTTCAGCCCCTTCAGTTCATCTATTTCTCTTGTCTTCATTTTTCCAGTTCTGTTTCTGTCCTGTATTTCTGACTAAAACTACCACTGGGGCTTCCCAGGTGGTTCAGTGGTAAAAAATCTGCCTGCCAAGCAGGAGGCGTGGGTTTGATCCCTGGGTCAGGAAGATTTCCTGGAGAAGGGAATGGCCACCCACTCTAGTATTCTTGCCTGGGAAATCCCATGGACAGAGGAGTCTGGCGGGCTACAGTCCAAGGGATTGCAAAAGAGTTGGACACGACTTAGTGACTAAACAAAAACAGAACTGCCATTGACTGTCAAGAGAAAATTATTTTTTTCCCCTAAGCCCAGGGAGATTTCTCCATCTCATTAGCTTTCCTTCCTTCCTAAGTTGTTGTGTGTGTATCAAGAAGTCATTTCTATATTAATATTTTCTCTCCTTTTGCCCAGTGACCATCCTGTGACATCAAGTTTTAACCCCATGAGATTCTAGAACAGGGGTAGCAAACGTTGCTTATACAGGACCAGATGATACTTATTTTACACATTGCCAGTCACATGACCTCTGTGGCTGTTACCGGTCTCGTCCCTGTTATGTGCAAGACAATGTGTAAACAGAGAGTGTGTCTGTGCTCCAATACAGCTTTATTTACAAAGATAGAGTAGCTTGCGGCCCCTGCTCTAGAGCCCTCTCCTTGGGAGGTGGGGCGCCTCCCCACGTGTTTCCGACTCTTCCTTCTCTCACCCTTTTGGTGTGGTCGCCCATGATCTTGCAGGAAGAGCAGAGCCAGGATTTGGACCGACTGCCTGAACCGCAGCTTAGGCTTGTTTCCACTTTGTCACACTTTCCTGAAGAATGCACTTACGATCTGCTGAGGCCGAGGGTGAAGGCACCCTCCCTTGTCAAAAGCCTTTAGTCATTCCCCATTGCCCACTCGAGAGGGAGTTGTTCTCTAAGCCTGGTATCCAAACCCACAAAAGCAGGACTCCTTCTCCCCTCCCCTTTTTCCCTCTTGAACTTTTTATTTTATGTTGGGGTGTAGCCAGTTAACAATGTGGTGATGGTTTCAGGTGAACAGTGAAGAGACTCAGCCATACATATTCATGAATCCATTTTCCCTCAAAACCCGCTCCCATCCAGGCTGCTACCTGATATTTAGCAGAGTTTCATGTGCTGCACAATAGGTCCTTGTTGATTATCCATTTTAAATAGAGTGTACATGTCCATCCTGCACTCCCTGACTCTCTTCCCCAGCATCTTCCCCTTTTGAGTGTCTGGGCCAGTGCTGCATCCATCCATACTTGCCCACTCAGTCTCCTCTCAGCATCTCAAGGTGCATTTCCATCATTTTTCTCAGCTCCGCATGGCTTCCCTCAGCGGAACTCCTTTTTATTTTCCTACCTACTTACATCTCTTTCCCAATGTCTGCGTATCAATCCAGGAAAAGATATTAATGGTCCCCATTGAGTTACAGAACCCTCCCTGGGCAAGTCTTAATTTCAGGGGGACTGGTTTTTGTGATGGGGCTCCTTGTATCCATTCCTGAGCCTGGGGGTTGGGGTGGGCAACTCCAATTGAAGTTCTAGTAGGACCATTTGCAAGAGGAGAGGGAAGTTCCTTCAAGATGCAGAGGTCTTGGGCAGACAAAAGCAGATATATCCACTGCACAGATGCCTGTGAATGTTCTTAAGACATGGCTTTGATTGTGCCACTTCCCTGCTGCAGGGAACTGAAGGGATCAATGCTTCAGTGTGGCGATCGAGATCTGAGGTCATGAGGTTCCAGCACTGTGGCTCTAGGACGTCCCTGGAAGAGTTGGTTGGGCCACTGAGTACTGGAAGTCAACTTCCTTCTGCTCCTGAGCACTGTCTTTAGACAACTGTCAAACTGCACTTTCCAGAAAAGCGCCAGTCATGTTCCATCTTCCTTCCTATTCACTTCTGATATTTTCTCTTCCTGGAATGACCTCTTCTTCTTACTCCACCTGAACGTGTGTGGAAAAAGTGTTTTACTTAAAATGCATTCTGATCACCTTCTAAAATCCTGAAACCCTCTGCTTGAATCTTCATAGCCTCTAATTTACATAGATCATGAATTTTTGTGTGCTTGTATCCTCTCCTGTATCAGGGCTTCCTTTTTCTGATATATTTTTGTATCCCCCCTTGTTCATAGAATGTTTCTTTCATACAAAAGACACAATATTTGCTGGATTGAATTTAATTGAGCTGATTAGAACATGTCACTCTAACTTTGACAATCAGTGCCATTCATTTAGTATTTATATTTGTCAACTTTTATTGTTAATTATTTAGGCATATTTTTCTAAGTTGTATCACCTTTGCCTAGGTCGTCAAAAGATGCTTTCTTCAATGGGATAAATGTTGATCGTGTGCGTGCTACATGCCGGGCATCGTGTTAATTACTATGACCGTAGCAGAGAGCACGGCAGACCTGGTTGCTGCCTTTGTAGAGCTTATAGTACATAAAATATGTACCTGTGGAAACAAGTACTAGGGCTAAGATGGGAGAGGGATGAAGAAGCTGAAAGAGAATATGAGTAGGTTGGGGGAAGAAGGGTCACATCATCCATGTGTGTAAGATGAATGACTTAGCATTGTAACAGGTGAAAAATAGTCGTTTCCTTTCTTTGTTAGATCTGTGTCCCTTCTCCAGCTTACACTGAACTGCCACACAGGGCTAAACCTCACTTCTATTCTTCTAGGTTTCCGTGGTTCTCTCCTTTCTTCTTAGTGCATTTAACACAGTATATTAAAATCTTCTCTTTAAAGTCTGGCTTACAAAAAAGCAGATTGCAGCTTGCTCAATGGGTCTGTCTCTGAGTGTCTACCATGATGCCATCATGGTAGAAGTGTCTTTTGATTGCACAAATGAGCTAACCAAGGTGAGCCTGGTTTGGGTTGGGAGAAACCAGAGGCTTATCTGAAAGGTGCACAGTCAGGGGTTGCCTTGTGGCCTGGATCAGGTGCTCAGAGTGTTCATAATAGCCCCTTGTTACAGAGTGAGGGAAGAAGGCGCCAGGGTTGCAAGGACAAAGGCTGATGTTCTGATGTAGTTTGAAGCGAGATAATCTCCCAGCTTCAAATAGGGAAGCACATGACCCTTGTGCTAGACCAGAGGACTAGAGACCTTGACTTGGAAGCGCTGGTTGAGCGATGCCATTATTATCTTCCACCAAGAGGTTACTGGAAAGTACACCTCCCTCCCAATTCCTAAAAGCCAGGGCCATGACCTTGTCTGGGGCTTTGTCTTGTTTTGAAGAAGTCTGTACTTTGGCACGTGCAACTGTTTTCCTCCTTTAGAAACAAAAATAGCCTCTGTCCTTGGGTACACTGAATTCTCTGACAGAGGGAGGGGTGCTGAAGTGGCATTAGCAGAAGTCAAAGATAGACACCAAACCAGTCTTTGGAGACTTTTCATTCAGTAAGATTCATGTCTTAATAAATGAACAAACAAACAAAAAAAAAAAAGCAAAAGAAAGAAAGAAACACTATGACAAGTTGAGAGAGATACTGTGGCAAAAAGGAAAAGGGCTACATTTTAGGACTTTTCATGGCACTTTTCCCCCCTGCATTTCCACCATAGGACCAATTTTCATTATATCATCAGCCCCGGTTTCTTGTGACCAAGGGCTCAGAGAGGGTAGCACCTTGCCCTGCAATGAGGAAGTGACAGTCACCAAGGTGCCCACATCTGAGCTTTCCAGCCTGCTCTAGGTGGGTGGGCAGGGCCGTGAGGAAGCACTGAGCACGTGTGTGGTGGCATTTCTCTACCAAGAACCCCGCCGTGTGGGCCAGTTCGGCCAGTGGTAGAGACGGGAGACAGGCAGTGTTGAACTCCCCTGACTTCTCCAGTGTCTGTCTGTACACAAGTGTATCTCTAGACCAACTTGAAGAACAGTGAAGACTGGCTGAAGGAACTTAGAAAAATATGCACCTTTAAGTTAATGTGTGTGTGTGTACTTTGTTGCTGTTGTGTCTGACTTTAAGTTAATAGGTGTGGGTTAAAGTTGCTACTCCATCCCTTTTAATCCTGAGACCTTGGATGTCTGCTAAGTATCTCTCGCTCGAATATTTTCCATCTGATTCTCCACCTTCTAATTTGCCCAGATTGATCAGCTCAAATGCGCCTCCTTCCTGAATCCTTCCCTGATTCTCCTGGAGAAAATGGAATCTAGAGAATTTAGGCATATGCGAGTGTGCTAAGTCAGCTGTCTGACTCTTTGTGACCTTATGGACCGTAACCCACCAGGCTTCTCTGTTGGTGGGATTCTCCAGTCAAGAATATTGAAGTGGGTTGCCGTTTCCTCCTTCAGAAGATTTTCCTGACACAGGTACCTAACCCACGTCTTCTGCATTGGCAGGTGAATTCTTTACCACTGAGTCACCTGGGAAGCCCATTTAGGAATAGTTTTCAGCCTAATCTTGGATTCACATGTACCCATTACACTCTATTACACTTACAGTTTCTCAAACATACCATTGTTTCTGCTGCCTCAGGTCCTTTGCACATGCTATGACTTAGGCAGACTTCACTGCACACTCAAGGTGGTCTCACAAGGCTTCCTCCTGATCCTTCAATCCTCAGCTTCACTGCCCACCTGCTTGAGGAGTACTTCCTTGATCTTCAGTTTCAGATTTCCCTATGGCTCTCATCTCTCAAAGCGCTTTGCTCTCTTTCCTTCATGGTGCCGGGCACAACTCTTGCTTCCATAGTAACTCCTTCACTTGCTGTTTAATGTCTTCTTCCCTCTATAAAGTCTAACATGAACAGGTACAACAATAGTTTCATAACTAGACCTAAACCATTACCTTACTGTGTCAGGTACATATTAAGTGCACAACAAATCTTTTTTTTTTTTTGGAGCGGGGAGGGCTCTGGGATTAAACAAAGAGGAGTTGTGAATAAAGGGAGAGAAGGAAGAAAAAGCTGGAGAATGTAGAAATACTTATTCTCCCTGTGGAATTTGGTGATGGAGGCGCATGTGGCTGACTTGGAGAGACTCTGGGAGCAAGACACCTGGGTGTTCTGTGAGGCTGCTGTGTGCTACATGCTGCCAGGGCTGGTAAGGGGGTCTCGGGTGAACACAGCCCTCCCTGCAGTGTGCAGCTGCCGTGGAGGCCCAGGCCCAGCTGGGTCTTGTTGGAGGTCTGGCAGGTGGAGCTGCCTGCAGCGTTTTTCTTGCCTGGGCACTGACAGCATTCCAACTTCAAAGCTGGAACACACTGACCAGGAACACTGTGACCTTTGGCACAATTCCTTCCCTTCCCCTCCCTTGCTCCTGTGCAGGGCGGAGGGAGCCTCACTCCCTTGCATGGGCTCTTGCCAGCCTGGAGAGCAGGTTTTCCTTAGATCCAGAGACTAGGGGAAAGGAGAGGCAGAGAAGAAACAGAAGGGCAGCTGCTCTTTGAACTTCAGGAGAGTCAAACTGGATTCTACCATATTTGGAATGTGGTATGTTGGTAAATTACGCATCAGCTTGAGAGGCTTTCTCCCTCTAGGCCCCAGCTCTGAGTGGGAGCTACTCATACTTGCCTAGATTCTAGAAAAAAATTGAAGACTGGTGTTGCCACCTCCCAGCTACTTCCCATCTGGTCATCTTAATGAGTGGACTTGGATGTGATTTAGCTGATAGTTATTAGCAGGCTCATTGAACCTCAGTCTCCTCATCTTTAAAATGGAGAAAATAATAGAAATTTCCTAGGGCCATTATGAAGATGGACGCTAATGTGCATAAAATGCCTAGCATAGTGTCTGGCATGAGGCAGCAGGCAGTCATTAATAACAGTCGCTCTTATCACCATCAGAGTTATCATAGTCATCCTAGGCTACCTTGCCACTCTGGGAAATATGAAATCTTATTGACATAGCCCAGCTTCCCTGGTGGCTCAGTGGTAAAGAATTTGCTGGACAGTGCAGCAGACACACGTTTGATTCCTAGGTCGGGAAGATTCCCTGGAGGAGAAAATGGCAATCCATTCTAGTATTGTTGCCTGGGAAGTCCCATGGACAGAGGAGCCTGGTGGGCTACAGTCCACGGGGTCATAAAGAATTGGACACAACTTAGCACACATGCGTGCATTAACATAACTACTTCTCAGCTGAGAACATGGGACTGGGAGGCTATCAGATGATTTTCTCATGATCACACTGCTAATACATGTTGAAAAAGGGCCCATATATCCAGGTCTGTCCCTCTCCATTCAGGGGCTTTCCCTCTCTCTTCTTCTTTTATTTTTTTCTTTTTTCCTTCTTTGGCCATGGCTTACTTCCTTGAGCAACAGAATATGGTTTATGTTGTTAACAGCTGCAGAAGGCATATTATCTTTACTTTCAGAAACAAAGAGAATGAGCTGCCAATGTTTGTAGAGGATTTGATAGTTTATAGTTCTTGCCTGGAGAATCCCAGGGATGGGGGAGCCTGGTGGGCCTCCATGTATGGGGTTGCACAGAGTTGGACACGATTGCAGCAACTTAGCAGCAGCAGCAGCAGGATTCTTTTACCTCCATTGTCTTTTTTTGGAATCCATGATTCTGCTTTTGCATATGGAAAAAATCTAGGAAGTATCGAGACAGTGACTTCATGAGATACTCCTCTGAGCTAAGGCCTCGTTTACACGTGCTACAGGAGAGATTAGCTAATTCCTGGGAAGTATACTTATGTGGCCTGCTTAATCTCCACTCTGCCATTTATGGGCCATCTGACCTTGACCATTCTGTGTGTGTTTCTTCATCTATAAAATGAGAATCATTAAAATAGTATAAGACAATGTATATAAACCATTATCTCAGAAGCTGGTGTATGAGAGAACTTGATACATAGTAGACACTATTAGGCTGAGAAATACCCAAATTCTTTTCTTAGACTTCTGTTTTTGCAGCAGTGGGCAAAATCAGACTTAAAAATATTATGTTGGAGAATACCAAGGAAACCTGTGAGCACTGGGGGAATTAGGCAGAAACCCCCAGTATTCTAGGATAAACAAAAATAACAGTCAGTAAGGGTGGGGCTTTGGTTCAGGACCAAGGACAGTTCCAGCTTGTTCCCTGCCCCCTCAGTGGGGACACTCTATGTCTATAGTCTGTGGAAGGTTTCTACCTCAGGGCTTCCCTGTTTGGTACTTGCCACAATCTCCCCATCTTTCTGTGTTTGCCCATGCCATTCCTCCCATCTGAAATGCTTCTCTTTCCTCTCTTCAGTTCAGTTCAGTCGCTCAGTTGTGCCCGACTCTTTGTGACCCCATGAATCGCCACACGCCAGGCCTCCCTGTCCATCACCATCTCCCGGAGTTCACTCAGACTCACGTCCATCAAGTTGGTGATGCCATCCAGCCATCTCTTCGTCTGTTGTCCCCTTCTCCTCCTGGCCCCAATCCCTCCCAGCATCAGGGTCTTTTCCAATGAATCAACTCTTTGCATGAGGTGGTCAAAGTATTGGAGTTTCAGCCTTAGCATCAGTCTTTCCAATGAACACCCAGGACTGATCTCCTTTACAATGGACTGGTTGGATATCCTTGCAGTCCAAGGGACTCTCAAAAGTCTTCTCCAACATCACAGTTCAAAAGCATCAATTCTTTGGCGCTCAGCTTTCTTCACAGTCCAACTCTCACATCCATACATGACCACTGGAAAAACCATAGCCTTGACTAGACGGACCTTAGGTGGCAAAGTAATGTCTCTGCTTTTCAATATGCTATCTAGGTTGTTCATTACTTTCCTCCCAAAGAGTTAGCGTCTTTTAATTTCATGGCTGCAATCACCATCTGCAGTGATTTTGGAGCCCCCAAAAATAAAGTCAGCCACTGTTTCCACTGTTTCCCCATCTATTTCCCATGAAGTGATGGGACCAGATGCCATGATCTTCGTTTGCTGAATGTTGAGCTTTAAGCCAACATTTTCACTCTCCTCTTTCACTTTCATCAAGAGGCTTTTTAGTTCCTCTTCACTTTCTGCCATAAGGGTGGTGTCATCTGAATATCTGAGGTTATTGATATTTCTCCTGGCAATCTTGATTCTGGCTTGTGCTTCTTCCAGCCCAGCGTTTCTCATAATGTACTCTGCATATGAGTTAAATAAGCACGGTGACAATATACAGTCTTACCATGAAATATTTCTAACATAACAAGAAGCATGGAGAATAGAATAATCATCACCATTGCACCCAGCAGTCCAATTTAACACATGTTGGCATTTTGCCACAATTGCCTCTGATATTTTGGTTTGCTTTTTAAATTTTATTTAATTAATTTATTTTTTTGCCATGTCACAGAGCATGTGGGATCTTAGTTGTCACACCAGGGATCAAACCCATGCCCCCCACAGTGGAAGCTGAAGTCCTAACCACCGGACTACCAGTGAATTCCCCCTTTTTTAAAAAAAATGAGGCCACTGAAGCTCCCTTTGTGGCCCTCCCGCCATCACATGCCTCTCCTTCCTGCCCAGAGGTGCCCCTGTTCTAAGGTTGGTGTTAAGTCTTCCATATCTTCCTCCTTTTACCACCACCCATTTTCTTCTATCCATCTAAGTCTCCTGCATTTTTAAGAGCCAGGCCAAACCCCTTACTGCTCCAGTTCATGGTAACCTTTCTTGCAGAGCATTTTTGCATTCAGTTTTGGAGCGTTTTCAAGGATTTATCTTTTCTCATTGTAATCATCCATCAAGCATGTGTTGAGCAGGCCCTTGTTTGAGGCAGCACTCTTCTACTTGCTGGAGTTACAAGAATGAGTTACACATGGCCCCTGCCTCCGAGAGCTCAGAGAACATGTCACGTAGCTTCATACCATCTGTTGGTGAGAAAGCAAGCCTGCTGGGAGAGGGGCCTACCTTCAGAAGTCTGCCACAGCTCCCACACAGGAATCAGACCTCACATAAACGCTCGAGGCCTTGAGACCAGAAGACTGGAAGCAGTAGGAGGATAGGAAGCAAGGGAGAAGTTCCGGTGACATGTCAGGCTGTGTGTGGGGCAATTTAAATATATCATCTCATTTAATGTTCCACAAACCAGGGAAATGAGTTACTCTTTTCCTTTATTCCATGTAAAGTCAAGGCTTGGGGAGCCACCAGACCTGATTAGAAGTACAGTTCATATTTGAGTTAGGGTTTTCTAAGGCCGATGTCAGCATTTATCTGGCTCTGTCTTTAGACTATGAATGGCTTGAGACAGAGTCTTAACCAAATTCATCTCTTTTTTCCCAAGGACCAGAATGGTCCCTTGGCAGGTACTTGATTCATGAAAATTTATACTGTGCTTGATCTGTGGGGCACATTGATCTCTAGGTCCTGCCCTCAAGGAGTTTACCATCTAGACAAGAATGCAGGCTTTGGTAACAATGCAGGAAAGCAGGGTACAAGGCTGATCACACAGGATTTCTACTCTCAATGAGAGATGGGATATATTTTCTTTGTTGGCCTTGCCCTTTAAAAACATCAGACTAAAGCACTTGGAGGACACAGAATTCCCTGGGAACTCCTACACTGCACAGTCAGGCCAGCTCTTCCCCCCCGCCCCCCCAGGTCTGACTCACCTGGCCCCATCCCTGGCTTCTCCATCTGCTCTTTGCTCTGTCACCCTTCTGACTTTGGGCTCAAACTTGCCACATGGGTTCTCTGCTTCCTCGTTTCACTTTGGCATCTCTTGCTATCTTTATGAGAATCTTCTGCTCCAACCTGTGATACGTCATCAGCTGAATGAAACCCACCCCTGGTCCTCCTTACTCCTGTTGTTCACTGCCTCCAAAGTCAGAAGGACATGGCTTCAGATGAACGCTATGACCTAATGCCCCTTCCAGAACCCATATCTTCTCCAAAACAGAGTCTGGGGCAGAGGATCTTAATATCTGGGTGGCACAAACCACTTGGCAGATTGGTGAAGTCTATGACCCCTCCTTAAAGGAAATGAATTATACTGAGAGATAGTGTTCAATCAATGGAGAGTTGATAGATGATAGATACACAAACAGATGGTAGATAAGTGTATTTGTTATCTTTTACTGGGAATCAAATACATATGGAAACAATAGACATCTCTTTTCTCATGGTTTCTGTGGGTCCGGAGTCTGGCCATGGTTAGTTGAGTCTTCTGGTTCAGGATCTCTCACAAAGCTGCAATCTAGGAGCTGGGCAGGATGGCAGTCATCTTCAGATCGACTAGGGGTGGATCTGCTTCCAAAGCTCCTTTGTGGTTGTTGGCAGGATTTCTTTTCTCATGGGAGGTCAAACTGAAAGCTTTAGTTCCCCAATGACTGTTGACCTGAGATGGTTCTTCGTTCTTTCCTGTAGAGCAGCTCACAACATGGTAGCTGCTTCATGAGAGTGAGTAAGTGAGAGGGATAGGGACTAAGATGGAAATCACCATCTTTGATAACCTCATCTTGTAAGTTGCATCCTCTCACTGTTAACATATTCTGTTCATTAGAAGCAACAATCATGGGAGAGGACTATCCAGGGCATGAACAGCCAATGAGTGGGGTTGGGGAGGATCCTAAAGGACCATCCTAGAACCTGGCTACAAAAGCACCTGCGTGCCTCCTAGTTCACTTCAGTCATGTGTGACTCTTTGCAACCTTATGGACCATAGACCACTAGGCTCCTCTGTCCATGGTATTTTCCAGGAAAGAATATTAGAGTGGACTGCCATGTCCTCTGCCAGGGAATCTTTCTGACCCAGGGCCCGAACCTGCATCTCTTTTGTCTCCTGCATTGGCAAGTGGGTTCTTTACCACTTGCGCCACCTGGGAAGCCCAGCTACACAAGCACAATATGCACTTATTTATGAAGGCAGTAAATAAGATCTAAGAGATTCAGTAGCTCAGGTGACTCTGAAGGAGACTTGAGTACAGGCACACCTCAGAGATACTGTAGGTTTGGTTCCAGACACCTGCAATAAAACAAATATCACAATAAAGTGAGTCACATAAATGTTTGGTTTCCCAGTGCATATAAAAGCTATGTTTATACCATACTTACTGTAGCCTATTAAGTGTACAATAGTATTATGTATTTTAAAAAGTATAGACCATAATTAAAAAGTATTGCTTAGAAAAAAAAAACTAAGCATCATCTGACAACTCAGGGTTGTCACAAAACTTTAATCTGTAAAAAAGAAGAAAATGCAGTATCTGTGAAGTGCAATGAAATGAGGTCTATCTGTACCAACAACATGACATAAGGTATTTTTGTGGATGACAAAAATCACAGATATTATTTATATGCTGGGATTTGTTGCCTATATTCACAAATAATGAAAATGCTAAATTTCAGTTAATTTTGTGGGTGAAAATAAAGCTGTATTTTTTTCTCACCCAAACTCACAGATCTCCACAGAATTATGTCCCCTGATCCTTGTTGAATCCATGGACCCAAATGAGGAACCCCTGCAGACATGGGAGGCAGACAGAAGTAGCTTGTTGCTTGATCACAGGTGATGTACTCACTCTAAGTAATTCAGCTGGTTTGGAGCTAAAAGTTTTCCCAAGAAGGTTCACGATGTGGCCAGAAATTAGTGGGATCAATGCCATCTAAGTTCTGGTTCTCTGCCTTAAATATTTGTAAATTCAATTTTGGGGTGTATATCTTAAGGTGATGAGGAATTAAGATTAAAATTAACCAGATAAAAGGCTGATATAGAATATATTTTACTCAATCTGAAATGCATTTAATCATCCATCCAGTCTTTTATTCCTTCAGCACACATTGTTAAGCACACACTTACTGACCACTACAGTTTTCCAGGCACAGAGATAAATGCTAGGGCCAGTGGTATCCAAGTAATGGTTAAAGACATGATCCATGACCTCCAGAGGCTCCTGGTTGCTCCTGGTGGTTCTTAACTTCCCTTTTCGCCCAGACACTTGCATGACCATGACATTAACTGAACAGAGGCCTGTTCTCTTTTCCTACCAGCCCTGTGTCAGTCCACTTCCACATAGAAACTTCTGCAATTTCAGAAGATTTGGAGAGAAAGCGTCTACACTGGCTTGCTTCTTTCCATGAAAAATGACTTTTTTGCTGGTGAGCCTGGTATCCCCCTTCTTAGAACACAGCCTTGTCTTAGTGAACGGTCTTGCATAACTCAGTGAAGCTATGAGCCATGCCATACAGGACTACCCAAGTGGAGAGTTCTGACAAAACGTGGTCCACTGGAGGAGGCAATGGCAAACCACTCCAGTATTTTTGCTGTGAGAATCCCACCCATGAACAGTATGACAAGGCAAAAATATATGGCACTAGCAGATGAGCCCCCCAGGTCAGAAGGCATCCAATATGATACTGGGGAGGAGCTCATTTCACATACTAGTAAGGCTATGCTCAAAATCCTTCAAGCTAGGCTTCCGCAGTATGTGAACTGAGAAATTCCAGATGTACAAGCTCGGTTTAGAAAAGGCAGAGACACCAGAAATCAAATTGCTGGCACTTGTTGGATCATAGAGAGATTAAGAGAATTCCAGAAAAATATCTACTTCTGCTTCATTGACTACACTAAAACGTTTGTGTGGAAAATTCTTAAAGAGATGGGAATACCAGCACCTTACCTATCTTCTGAGAAACCTGTATGCAGGTCATGAAGCAACCATTAGAATTTAACATGGAACAACTGACTGGTTCAAAATTAGGAAAGGAGTACCACAAGGCTGTATATTGTCACGCTGCTTATTTAACTTATATGCAGAGTATATCATGAGAAATGCCAGGCTGGATGAAGCACAAGCTGGAATTAAGATTGCCGTGAGAAATATCAACAACCTCAGATATGAAAATGATACCACTTTAATAGTGAAAGTGAAGAGAAACTAAAGAGCTTCTTGAAGAAGGTGAAAGAGGAGAGTGAAAAAGCCGGCTTAAAACTCAACATTCAAAAGACTGAGATTACGGCATCCAGTCCCATCACTTCATGGTAAATAGAAGAGGAAAAAGTAGAAACAGTGATAGATTTTTTTTTCCCTTGGGCTCCAAAATCACTGTGGATGGTGACTGCAGCCATGAAATTAAAAGACACTTGTTCCTTGGAAGGAAAGCTATGACCAACCTAGACAGCATATTAAAAAGCAAAGATGTCACTTTGCCAACAAAAGTACGTATAGTCAAAGCTGTGGTTTTTCCAGCAGTCATGTACGGATGTGACAGTTGGACCATAAAGAAGGCTGAGCACTGAAGAACTGATGCTTGCAAACTGTTTTGATGGAGAAGACTCTTGAGAGTCCCTTGCACTGAAAGGAGATCAAACCAGTCAATCCTAAAGGAAATCAACCTGGAATATTTACTGGAAGGATTGATGCTGAAGCTCTAATACTTTGGCCACCTGATACGAAGAGCAGATTCATTGGAAAAGACCCTGATGCTGGGAAAGATTGAGGGCAGGAGGAGAAGAGGGCTGAAGAAGATGAGATGGTTGGATGGTATCACCTACTCAATGGACATGAGTTTGAGCAAGCTCTGGGAGATAGTGAAGGACAGGGAGGCCTGGCATGCTGCAGTCCATGGGGTCACAAAAAGTCAGACATGACTGAGTGGCTGAATAACAACACCACCACCTAGAAGGCTGAGATCAGGACCCTGACTGCCATTAGCCTGCTATTCATTTTCTCTCTCTGTTTGGAGTCATATGTGTTCTCTTGGTTCCTGCCTTTGACATAAGGTCAGCCCATGGAAGCAGGCTGCACCCTGAGTTGGGTGAGGAAAGGATGAGAGGGGTAAAGAAGAGAGGGAGGGGAGGAGGGAGGAAGCCCTGAAGTTCTGTAGCTGCAACTGGGTGAGGCAGCCCATCAGAAGAGGAAGCCATCTTCTCCCATCCATATTTACACCAAAAGGCAAACAGTCTGTTCCTACCTAACTCCCAGGTCTGCGGCTCGGTCAGAGGGGAGAGGGGTGTAATTATCAGCAAACATTTTACATCCTCCCACGGCCATACCCAGGCTGGTACATAATTCATGCCCTAGCCACAACTCATATTTGTTTCTCTCATGCAAGAATGCTACTCTTAAGGCCACAGTTCATTTCTGTGGGTCTAAGAGAGGATATATGTATATGAATAGCTGATTCAGTTTGCTGCACAGCAGAAATAAACACAATACTGTAAAGCAACTATACTCAGATTAAAACAAACAAGCAAACAGGCAAACCCAAAAACCTTATTATGAGCCAAGCAATGGGCAAGAGGCTGGGGATTGAGGCAAGAATAAGTCAGAGGAATTCTTACTCTCATGAAGCTTACATTTTGGAGGATAGAGATATATAATAAACAAACAAACCAAGGTATGGAGATAAGATGCTGGACATGTTTTACAAGAAACAGACAGCAGATTGGAGTGAGAACCACCGGGATACCATGGTGTTTGACACGGTGGTCAGGGAAAGCCTTGCTCTGTGAAGGAGGCATTGGAATGAGAGCTGCCAGGCCAGGATCTGGGTGGACAGAGGTTGGCTAGAGGAGACTGAAGGCAGAGACAATTGCATGGGCACTGAGGCTTGGTGTGTCTGAAGAAAGAAGTTTATATACTTTGACTTAATAATGTTCAAAGAAAAATAGCATGTAATATGATGCCTTCAGTATACAAGTGGTATAAACGAATACATTGTCTGCGTGCTAAGTGGCCACAGTTGTGGTTCCTTTGTGCTTGAGATTCTCCAGGCAAAGATACTAGAGTGTTTTACCATGCCCTCCTCTAGGGGATCTTTCTGACCCAGGGATCGAACCCCCATCGCTTATGTCTCCTGCGTTGGCAGGTGGGTTCTTAACCACTAGCACCACCTGGAAGCCCCAGTGAATTCGTGCGTGCTAAGTCATTTCAGTCGTGTCTGACTCTTTGTGACCCTATATCCTGTAGCCCCCGGGCTCCTCTACATTACCAGTAAAATAAGGTGCTTTTTTTTTTTTTTTCCTCTGTATAAGCCTTAGTTGTGCTCACCACACTTTATGAAAATGAATCACTGCTTTTAGGCTCATGCTAGAGAATGGAGAATAATTCTAGAGACTTGAATTGCTACCAGCCACAACACCTGTCTTTCTAGAATAAGGCTGGGTAACTCCCATCTTGGCCTTTCATTCTAGACTCTCCAGACACTGTCTCCATGTTGATCCATTTCATGTTTGATGGATAGACTTGGACTTTGAAGCAGTCTGCTCATGTGGCTATGTGTGTGTTAGTTGCTCAGTCATGTCCAACTCTTTGTGACCCCATAGACCATAGCCTGCCAGGCTCTCCTGCCCATGGAATTCTCCAGGCAGGAATACTGGGGTGGGTTGCCATTTCCTTCTCTGGGGGATCTTCCTGACCCAGGGATCAAACCTGGGTCTTTACCTGTAAAGAATCTGCTATTCCTTCCTATGAACTCATCCAAAGAGATTTCTAGATTTCTGGGAAGCTCCGGCCTTTCTTTTTGTCCTTGCTGAGATCCTTAACCTTTGAGGATCTCTGCCATGTTATGAATACTCACTCTTCTTTATTAGCATTCTTTTTTCTGGTTGTTTGTAAGTTTCCACCCTGGGGGGTCCAGCTGTGTTGGAATTTCCTTCTCTCCCTGCCTGCCTCTCGCAGCTGCTCCATCAGACCACACTCCATCCAGCTGGCAGAGCTCTCTGCCTCCCTCTTCTCCAGGTTCCCTTTGGCCTCAAATGCTCGTTGAAGAGCTCAGAAAGAGGACATAAAAGAGGGGGCTTCCTGGTGGGCATCCATGAGTCACTGTGCAGACAGGCTGTGGCAGATCCTTCTTACCATCTGATGAGTCATGAGTGTGGCCAAGCAGATGGTCATCAAGACAGATGATGTGTCAGTCACTCTGTCAACTCTGCTTGGCCCCAGACACCTAAAGAGCCTGAATCTGGGATCACTGGAGCCATGTGATCCAACTGTATAAGAAATTTCGGCCAGCAAAGAGGGTGGTACAGCCTTACTTTCTAGAAGGTCAAGCTGGAGGTTAAATATTGTCACAGAGATACTCAAGATAAGTTTGCCATCCTGGCCAGCAACCATCTGAGGGATGACTTGCTGACGCAAGTCCATCTCTCCACAAACATAAATGCTCTGTTTTTCATCTGAATGTGTTCTCGTCGTTATGGTCTCATTTCATTCATCAGGAAACAACACAGAGCAAATGAGGACTCCTTCCTACAAGGCAGGGAATAGTGACAGCATCTCTGCATTAGGCACCTCCTCTCCCATGCACTTGGCTGCCACCGTGACCTCACTTACTTTTACGCCTTCTAATACAGTACGACTCACCTTGGGACAAAAATGGCAAGATCGAGGCTCAGAGAGTTTCAACAATCTCCCCAGGTTCTCATAGGTAGGAATGGTAAAGCCTATTTTTGGAGAATTATAGTTTTTTTTTAATATGAAGAATACAAACCAGGACTAGCCAAATGAAGATATGCATAGAACAAGGTCTGGCAGGGTCCTGAATACAGAGTTGCTATGCCCTCTCCTTACAGAATCAGGGTGCCTCACTCTCCCCACATATCATCAACCAGGAAGCTCCTCCAAACTTTGATGTTCAGAGCTTTTTTTTTGTTTAAAATGCTAAAAGTCACGTAATATAAAACATACTATTTTAACCATATTTAACTGTACCTGGAGAAAACCGTAATTCTAAGGACACACACACCTCGATGTTCATTGCAGCACTATTTACAATAGCCAGAACATGGAAGCAACCTAAATATCCATCAACAGAGGAATGGATAACGAAGATATGGTAGATATACACAATGGGTAAAGCTGATTTTAGAATAAGGTGACCATACAATTCATCAACCAAGCCAGGGCACTTTTGAGGGTGAAAGGGGGCACTCTTAGGAATTTCATCAGGCAACAGATGTAAAAGTGGAATGTTTCAGCAGGTCAGAATATAAGGATGCTTTTGTTTCGAATCAATCTTTTCAGCTCCAGAACCCAGGTTTTCCCACTCATCATATGGATTCCTGGGAAGGTAACAGGAGAAATTTGAACTCAGCTCCCACTTTCTTTTGTAACACTCTTGCCTGCTGATTTATTCTTATCTCAGGATACTGCTGTGCTTTTAAGAAGTCCTGTGCTGTGCCGCTGGGTATGGGAACTTCGGCATCTAATGCTGTGGTGTCTGAGGACAGGAAGTCACTCTCATTCATTGTATCTTAGCAGCTGACACAGAAGCATTCAGTATCTGTTTAATAGATGTTTGTTCAATGGATGAATGAAATTATGTACAGAGGCAATCGGGTATGAGTGGCATACCTGGAGGTATAAATTTTGGGGAGTATAAATTAGTGGGAGATGTCCAGCATACAAAGAAAAACAAGGCAGAGATAAACAGGCTAAGCTTCAGTTTCATCCTTAAAGCAGAGCCACCAAAGGCTCTGAGTAGGAAAGCCACTCGGTTTGGTTTGCATTTTGGAAACAACATTCCCCATGGTCATGTTCCAGGTGAAGCCCACAAGCAACTGGACACTGGAGGCATTTAAAACATGTTTTCAAAAGGGCTACTGAATGCCCAGCATAATATAACCTTTTACATATTTGAGAAATCTCCAAGCTGGGGCAAGTACCAGCCAGGATCAGCATCAGCCTCTGGACACATCCTCTGAGCAGTGATGGGTCACCCCGGTGGGGCACCCCAGAGCCACTTTTTCAGGGGAATCAGTCCCCACTGGTTGTTCACCGGCTTCTCCCCCTATATCAGCAGTTCTGACCTGTGGGAGGCTGGGTGGGAGGGAGGCACCCGCCCAGATTCAGGAAGCTGAGGAGTGGATTCTTTGGCCAGGGCAGATCCCTTCAAGGAGAATTTTCCTGCTTTTGCTCTTCATCACCTCCGTGCCATTGGAGGGCCTGGGCTCAGGCTTGCGGCTGGGGGCAGGGTATGTGAGGGGCTTTCAGGCATGGCAGTTCTCTTCACCCCCCACCCCGAGTGGGGCTGCAGTTACTACTGCTCTTCCAGGGCAGCCCAGGGACTCTTGCTGTTTGCAGCCCTCTGCCCTCAGGCTACCCGCAAAGCTTTACCCTGTCTGGCCAGCAGGCCACCAGGCAGTGTGGATGAAAGGTACTGTTCACACTTACAGCGACTGGAATGCTCTGTCTGTAAACCAGGCGATGTGGAGACCAGCTCATAAGCACCTCACAGTCTGTTGGTGGATGGTGGTTCCCTGGTGTCAACCCTTTCACTGGCTTCCCTCCAGGCACAGGCTTCTTCTGACACAGTCTCAGGACAGCCTGGGTGGGAGTGTCCAGACCCAGTGCTCAAGGATGCCTGAACACAGGTTCTTCCCTTTCTGGTCAAAGCCTGCGTCCTGCACCCAGCCTCATCCTATCCTCTCTTCTAGAACCATCCACCACCTGGGAACCTCCTAGTACTACCCCAGTCCTCACCTCATTCCTCTGACTAAATTCTGAGTCATGCACAGCTTGTACACTTCTACCTTCATCCCTCAAGCACTCATGCACTATTTGTCAAGACTTGCCCTAAACCTTTGCAAGAATATCATCATGTAAATCTTGAGCTCTGTCAGAACTTAGTGGCTGACTTTGACTTGTATCTCTGGGGCCAAAAGGAGTCACATACACTCCTGGCTGCAAGGAGAGCTAGGAGGAGCTCTGAGATTCGGCTTCCTAGTTTCCATATGCAAGGTGGCAGTGGGGTGGGAGGGGAAGAAGGTGGAGAAGGCTTTAAAGTAGTTGATCAGCTCTGTTTGCTCCACTGTTAGCCCCGTCATCCCCATTTGGCAGATTCAAGAACTGAGTCACATGGGAAGAGAAGTAACTTTCTCCAGATCACCCAGCTAGAGAGTGATGGAGACATGATTAGAATTCCAGACTGACAGCTCCTGAGTCTGTTCTTGTATCCACCAGTCTTCTGTGGGACCCCTCATAGTGATGGAGAAGTAGGGGGATTCATGATATATACTAGGAAGTGCAATGGTTCCAGTAGAGGTTTGTTGTCTTGGGGAGGAAGTGGAGTCAAGGACAACTCTGGGATTTCTGCCTGAAATGGAGCATGTCGGAAATGTAAATGATACTGTCAAATTTTTGAAGGACTTCCGTGAACCACTCTCTTCAATGTCTTGGTTGTAATTCTGATAACAAGTGGGCATACCTGCCTTTACAAGATGAAAAACATCGCAGCTCATTGAGGTTACGTGGTTTGTCCAAAGTCACGTGGATGGTAAGTAAAGGTGACAGCTGGATGTGATCTGGGTCTGCATGGCTTCAAAGTCAAGTTGATGACCACGTTTCTCCACGCTGCCTTCTTACGAGGAAAAATGGGAACGGGAGGCCCTGGCAGGCTTCTGTGAATCGTGAGTTGTTGGGATTCCTGTCCTTCTTCGACCCAGATTTGTAAACAGAGGCTTTGCAAGCCAAGATACACATGGGCAGATGCAAAGGAGCAGTGCCAGCAGGAGAGAGTCGCATGTGTCCTGGTGGTGTGAAGCCTGTGTCCACGTGGACCCCTGCTGTCTCCAGGGCTGAGCTGCCCGGGGCCTGGCAGTCTGCAGATGGCCACAGAGTGGCTGTGGGCTTGTCTGGCAGCAGCCTGGGCGGTCCAGTGGGAGGAGATGCTGAAGGGGCCGTGTGGCTGGCTGACAAGCTTCCTCTGCTTCCAGGCTCCTTGCTGAGTCCTTTTAAAGGGAAGAAGGAAAATAATAAAAGACAGTTGTCACAGGAGCCAGAAAGTCACACTGAAACAGCGGCTGTCGCTTACTTATTTATGCCGAACTATTGATGGAGCCCCTCCCATGTGACAGGGTCTGTGCTAAGTACTGCAGACACAGCAGGAGTTCAAACAGAATCCTTGCTTTCAGGGAGCTTGCGGTTTACTGGATGGAGACAAACGATTGGATGTTTGTCCAAATGAATGTATAATGTGTGCTGAAACAGAAGCAGTGGGACATTCCTGGAGGTCCGGTGATTAAGACTGCACGCTTCCCACGCAGGAGGCATGGGTTCAATTCCTGGTTGAGGAGCTAAGATCCCACATGCCACGCAGTGCTGCCAAAAAGCATAGGGCAGTAACCCAGGATGAAGGGAGAAGGACTGGAGGGACTGGACGTGCTCTTTATAGCAGGGAGCGTCAGGAAAACCACTTCGAAGAATCACCATTTAGGCAGAGACCAGAACAAAGCGAAAGAGTGGGTTGGGCAGATAGCTGGGGCCAGATTGGTCTCTGGCAAAGGGAGCAGCAAGTTCTTGAGAAAGGAGGGGGACCTGGGCTTTCTGGGGGTGAGCAGAGAGCATAATGACGGAGGATGATCTGGAGGGGATGGAAACAGATGAAGGAGCAGGTGTGGAGGGCAGGAAAGAGGAGACCTACAGCTCACAGAAAGGCTTCACATTTGGAAGAGAGAGAAGATTTTTTTTCTGGGTAGTATCAGAAACTGGGACGAAAGACCAGCCAGTGAAAATCACTGGAGGCTGATTTCAGCTCCATGAAAGGTTGCTGCTGCTGCTGCTGCTGCTGCTGCTAAGTCACTTCAAAGGTTGAATAATGCCCAAATTGCCAACTCTGGATGTAAGGGACAAATATGAATTCATCCACCTATATAGTTATTGAGAACCTACTATGTGCTCGGCAAACATGCGTGTGCAATTCAGTGTGTTGTTTGAATCATTATTTAAATGAAATCGATCCACTGCAGTTGGTTGATGTGTCTCATTGTTGTTTATTTGTTAAGTCGTGTCCGACTCTTTGTGACCTGAGGGGCTGCAGTGAGCCAGGCCTCCCTGTGCTTCACTGTCTCCCAGAGGTGGCTCAAACTCATGTCCATTGAGGCAGTGATCTCTTAGGTTTCTTTCAATCATAGATCCCCTTCTCCTGTGTTAGTTAGCCAGGGCTGCCATAACAAAGTACATTGGTTGGTGGGTTAGGGGAGGGGGCTTAAACAGCAGAAGGTTCTTCTCTCACAGTTCTGGAGACCAGAAGCCCATGAGGAAGATGTTGGGAGTTAGGTTTCTTGTGAGGCCTCTCGCCTCGTCTTGTAGATGGCCAGCTTCTCCCATCCTCATGTGTCTTCCCTTTGTACCTGTGAGTCTTCCTGTTTCCTAAACCATGGTGGATTAGGGCCCACCCTAATGACCTCATTTTAACTCTTTAAAAATTCTATTTCCTTCCTTTTTTTTCAAGCTGTATTTATTTAAAGTTTTGGCCATACTCTGTGGCACGTGGGATCTTAGTTCCCCGACCAGGGTTTGAACCCACACCCTCTGCATTGGAAGATGGAGTCTTAACCACTGGACCGCTGGGGAAATCCACCTCATTTTATTTTAATCACTTCTTTGAACACTCTACTTCCAATGGTAGTAATAATCAGAGGTACTTGGGGTTGGGACTTCAACATATGATTTTATAGGGGACACAGTTCAGCTCATAGCCTCTCCCTCCCCTCACATGTCATCTGTTGAAGAAACTTGAGTTGTTGGTTCTGTCTGTGATTTTCAGGTTGTATCCTGTAGTTGATTCCATTTTCTGTAAATGGTAGTTAGGCACCTGACTGGATTCACGTTTGATTTTCAGGCAAGAATCCACGTTAGTGGTGGTGTGTACTTCCAACAGGAGTCGGATGATGCCTGGTTATCTCTCTTTCTGACATATACCATATGGTTTCCACAAGAGATTTAGATAAGTAAGAACCATGACATTTCTTGATTGTTTTTTTAAGTGCTGTTAGTATGAATGGCCTTGAGACACTGAAAAATGCTGAGGTGCTTTTGAATCAAACCAAGATTCAATTATACCCAACATCATTTTAGCAATGAGTATTTTATGGGGCTTTTCTTTTGCAGATATCATTAAATTTGCATATGAGATGAAACTGCAGTCTGGACCAGAATGTCCTGCTGATCTATAGTGTAATGGGACAGAGATTTCATGGAATTTCTGCATGAGGGGAAATCTACAGCTACATGAGGGGAAAATCTTCCAAGTCACTCAGATCTGGGTCTGGATCCTGGTGCATTCTAGGGGACTGAATTGGTTATTTGTTGCTGTGGAACGGATCACCCTAATACTCAGTGATTTCACATCACAACTACTTTTCTTACTCAGATATCTAGGGGGTTGACAAATTTAGTCTAAACTTGTCTGAGGGAAAGGGGTAGGGAAGCACACTCCATCTGTAGGGAGAAGAACTACAAAGATATCTGAGAAGGGGCTTGGATAAGGGCAAAAAAAAAAGGCATAGAGAATTGGGACCAGCAATTCAATCAGTAGCTTGGATTAAATGAAATAACATATGCGAAGTGCTCAGGGATTTCTGGGCTTATGTTCTGTGCCTTGTGAATGTTGGCTATTGCTACTACTGTTACTAATCATTAATCTTTATTTTGCAACAAATCATGGCTGGGAAGTGAGTGCCATGGACCTTTCTTTGAGCAGGCTCTTACAGACATCCTCAGTGCTGGGTGGCACTTAACTTCAGTACCATGACTGAAGGTGTAGGGGTCATCTGTGTTAGGGGACTGCTGGTTGACAGAACTGCTTCTCCATGCTGAGCAGCTGTTTACCATCTCTTGTCTCTTTACCATCAGGTGCTGTTCAAAACCAGGGAAATCATGAGAGCTCACATTCGGTGGAGAAGGAGAACACAAGCTCTTGTTTGAAAGAAGAAATGAATTGCTTGATTGGAGCTCAAACACCTGGACATTCTTGAGAGTGTGTTTTTGGCACGTGTTAGGGGGAAGAGGCAAATGAAGAGAAAGCAAATTGGTCTTAGAGATGTATTTTAAAAAGCAGCGGTTTACTTGCCGTGTCTATCCTGGGCTCAGCACAGCTTTCACTGGAACTCCATCACTAGCGGTTCCCACGTGCTCTCTTCTCTGCAGACCATTTGCACCAGAATCCCCTCGGGCATTAGTAACTCATCCACATTCTGATTTGGGAGGCTGCGGGGGTGACACTCGGATTTTACAAAGCTTTCTGGTGTATGTGATAAGCAGTTGGATAAAGGGGGGCATTGGTCTCCCTGTTTGGGCATTCAAATCTGGTTGCACTATTGCACAGAAACTAGATTCTTGCTCACAGTGGATCAGAACCAGAGAGCTCTGGAGTCTGTGGTCTTAAGGAACAAAGACCGTGTCTTATTCATCCTTGCATCCTGGGGCAAGGTGCCCTGGAGGGCTGTGACATTGAGTCCAGCATTTACGGGGCCTTCATTGTTCAGGACAGGAGACAGAGACCCAGAAGGGCTAAGTGACTCACCCAGGGGTGTTCTGCCGAGGCATTCCCCACTTGGTCTCCCCTGCCCCTGGGGTCTGGCCCTTCCAAACTTCTTCTTGGGGAGGAATCTCCCAGGTGTAAAACACCTCTGACATGTTAAGCCTTGTGCTAAGTGATTCAGACATGTTATTTCGCTTTCTTCTTTTATTAACAGATAACACTTAGTATATTAGCACTACTGGCTTCACTTGATAGATGAGAAAAATGTACTGAAAGTCACACTGCTACTGGGGAGGAAGTGGGAATCCAACTGAGGTTTGCTGGGTGGATGCAGTGATTGAAAAGAAGCACAAGGAGCCCTCCTGGGGTTGTGATGATGTTCTGGTTCTTGACCTGAATGCAGGTCACTTGTGAAAGGAGGTTCACACTGTGAACTATATGGTTAAGCTTTGTATACAACCCCTTTCATGTCCTTTCTCTTCAGTGACAAGACAGAAGAACCGATCTGGGTGTGTCTCTTTTGCAAACTCCTCTTCTGTTATCCTTGCTGCCTCCCACTGAGCGAGCTTGGCTCTTGCCCCATCAACTCATGACAGCCTTTCCCTGTGAAGACACTTGGTGTGGAAAAGGAGGGTCTGAGCTAGAAACCAGGTCTTTTTTTTTTTTTTTTTTCTTGATCAGTATTCTACATCAGCCATCTCTGGGGAGGTCCCAGCAGATGTCTGAATGTGACTTTTCCTGGGATTACTGAATCATAGGGCAGGTGTGTTTCAGACCTCATTTTATGCAAGATTGAGGAGCTTTCGTTATTACTGACATCTACGTCTCTGTTTTCTTTCATTCTTTCTTTTTTCTTTTAAAGAAAACTCAACTTTATCCATGCATAATTGACATACGCAAAATGTATAGTCTGTTTTGAAACATGTATTTACACCCATATAAACATCTCTACAGTCAAGATAATGCTGATGATGAGCATATCAATCACCCTGCAGTTTCCTGTGTCCCTTGATAATCCCTTGCTCCAGCCCCTCTCAGCCTGCCCTCATCTATCTCTAAGGGAACCAAAGACTTACTTTCTGTTGCTGTACATTAGTTTTCATCCCTTAGAATTTCACATAAATGGAGTTAATCATTACACTCTTCTGTGTGTGCGGCTTCTTTCGACCAGCACAATTATATTGATGCATATATCAATCATTTGTTGCGTATATCAATCATTTGTTCTTTTTATTGCCATGTGGTATCCACTGTAGGGGAGGATGTATCACGGTATGTGTATCCATTTGCCTGTCAATGGACGCATGGGCTGTTGCCCATGTTTGGGTCTGTCAGACAAAGCTGCCATGAACGTTCTTGTACAAGTCTCTGTTGGACGTGTGCTTTCATTTCTCTTGTGAAAATACCCAGGGAGAGAATGGCTGGGTCACATGACAGGTATATGTATACTGTTTTAAAGAGCTGCTAAACACTTTGTTTTTCAAAGTGCTTGTACTGTTTACATTTCCATCAGTACGGAGGAGAGTTCCAAGTACCTCTGCATCCTTCCTGCTACTTGCTATGGTCAATCTTTTTCGTTTTAACCATTCAATTATGTGTATAGACTTCTTTTTTATTGGCATGTAATTGCTTTACGATATTGCTGGTTTCTACTGTATGGCAATGTGAACCAATTCAAAGTATACATATATCCTTTCCCTCTTGAGTCTCCCTCTCAGCTCCACCCACATCCTACCCAACCAGGTCATCACAGAGCACAGAGCTGAGCTCCCTGTGCTATACAGCAGCTTCCCACTAGCTATCTGCTTTACACATGGTGGTGTGTGTGTGTCAACCCTACCCTCTGAATTCATCCCACCCACACCTTCCTTCGTGTGTCCTGAAGCTGTCTTTTTGTGCAGCTCTCTCCTGTCTTGTTCTGCGTTCTAAGAGCTCTAGCCACGCTGTTCTGTTGGACTTCTAGCTTCATCTCAGCTCACTGTGCTGGGCTCTGACAGAGTTCCTCCTCCCTGTGCTGAGGTCTGGAAACTTTCTTAAGGCAGAAAGGTAGGGCAATCACAGGGCTCACTTGAGCTAGAAACCAGATTTTTTGCCTCTTTGCCCAATATTCTTTATTTCCACACCATTTTTCAGGTATCATGCCCATTTTCTGACGTCCTTTGTTTTACAAATCATTGTTTCATTGTCTACTTTTTGCTTATTTCAGTTGTAAAAGCAAATCCTATCACTGTTACTTCTATTTGGCTGGAAGTAGAAACCTCTGTCCTAGGGCCTTAAATTCTCTCTGGCTCTCTAAAGAAGTGACTCCAGTTTCTCTTTCACGTAGAAGTTTCAGTGACTCAAAGTTGCTTAAAGTATTACTCTTTTCAGGGCACTTTTTATGTCAGGGAGAGTTCAAGTTTTTACATCAAGTGATGGTACTCTAAGGATGAAATTTAGGCATCTGTCTATGGGTATGAGATAATTCTATTCTCTCAAGAATACCACCCCAAACATGGTTATGAACAAAACAATACCAGTGAAGAATAAACAAAAGTCGAGAAGCAGCTCATGAATTTAATAAAGTCAATTGACATTGATGACTCAATAAACCTTTATTGGATACCACTTTTTGCCAGGTGCTTTAACAAGCAGTCAGGATCTTAATATGCCTGTCCTGAGTTTATACACTACTGGGTAAAGACATTCATGAACAACTACTTATAATCATTTTAAAGAAGTATAGGATTTGAGTAAGTGTCAGAGTGGTTCCCAGGACTGACAGCTGGGAAATCTGCCCCATGGAGTCATTCAGAGACTGAGTCAATATCCATCTACATACCATCTCCATCTCATGACTTCCAAGATCACACTGATCACTATCCCAGTCACCTGGAAGTGAAAGGAGTGTGGAGGAGAGCGTCCAAGGAAGGTTCTTAGGGGCCAGACCAGGAAGTGGTATGAATCATATGTTCTCTCTTTCTATTGGCTACAGCCTGATTACATGACCAAAACCAACCACAAGGAAGATTGGGATATGTAGTCCTATGAGCCCAGGAAGAAGAGACAACAGGTTTTGGTAAACTGCTATGAGAGTCTGTCATAGTAAGCATTTCTCTAAAATAAGTTTATAAAATATATACATTTTTTTGCTCATGAAAACAATGCTCTTATTTAAAGATATTTGGTGCAGTGAGTCTTCCTCAGCATTTGCTAAGGGACTGAGGCTGTCACACGCATTTGAAATTAACTTACGGCCTTTCTGCAATAAAAGACAGGTGGAAAGGAACGAGTGGAGTGAGGAGTGGTGTCCAGCTGGGCTGCAGAGGTGTGCACCTGGGTGCATCTGCTTCTTATCTTTTATAACTATCTGCAGTTAGCAGCCTGTGACAAAGAAACAAAAGGCCTCCTTAGTGAGGTGGCCCCAAAGCCACATCAGGGAAAAGAAGTGACAGAAGCAGCCCCAGAGAGATAGCTGCCCCACAATAAGCTGCAGCCTTCAGTGTGATGTGGGAACAACGTCCATTTAGTTACTCTGAACCCTGGCTTTAGGTCCCTATCAGGTCTTATCTAACTGGCCATGTTACAGAATGATTTTGCTTTAGACAGTCCCAGGTTTGAATCCCTGCTCCTCAATTGCTAAACTAGTGATATTAGGTGAATTACTTAACTTCCCTTGAGATCCTTATCTGTAAAGCAGGACTAACAAAATACCTGCTCTTCATATTGTAGCCACAATTAAATAAGTTTATACTTATAAAGTGGGTATATAAGCCATCCAGTATATTCTTCTCAGATGGCTCAGTGGTAAAGAATCTGCCTACCTTTGAAGGAGAGGCAGGAGATGTGGGTTTGATCCTTAGGTTGAGAAGATCTCCGGGATCCCCACTGGAAACACACTCCAGTATTCTTGCCTGGAGAATCCCTTGGACAGATGAGCTTGGAACTTGGTGGGCTATAGTCCGTGGGGTCACAAAGAGTCAGACATGACAGAGTGACTGAGCACACATGCACGCGTGCTTGTAAAACACTTGGTACAGTACCTGGCACAATAAAAGAGCTCAGAGTAGGCCCTTGACTGTTTATCTATTTTATATATAATTATATAAATATATATTTTTTATATATTTATTTATACTTATATTTTATATATAGTAGTGTGTATACGTTAATCCCAGACTCCAAATTTACCTCCCACCCCCACCCTGAGGGGATATGGGTCAGAGGTTGAGAGGCAGAGAGGAGGTCAGGAGCATTTCCAGTGGCGGTCATTGCAATAGTAAAGACTGGAAGTTGGATGGGGGTCCTTGTATCAGTGGCTTATAGGAAAGCTTCGTTGCAAATAATTTGCATCTTAGAAAATGGTTTGAAATAACGCTGGAGATGGAAGTGGGAAACCAAGATGTAGTCCCTTTGGGTCCTAGGGTTGTCAGATAGTCCTGTCACTGTTCCTTTCCCATCTGGGGCTGCTGTTAACTAAGGCTTCCTCTTTGACCTGGAAGTTGCCATGCTGATTCACACCCCAGTCACAGGCAGTCTGGATTCCCCTCCGCAGGGCTATTCTGGAAACCTACTCCCCCAAGTCAGACACTTCAGCTGTCATTAGATGCTTATTAAGGCGAGTGAGTCAGGGTGGTGGCCTAAGACACAATTTCCACTCTGTTCCACATCCCTTTCCTCTCCCCTCCATGCCATACTATTTCAAGCATACAAACTCACAAGGCTTTGTGGGGAGTGGAAGGGACATGGGTACCGAGCTTCTAGACCTCCCAGAAGAATCTCCATTTGCAGTTCACTTCCTTGAACAGAGAGCTAATCCGCTCTGGGCTTCAGTTTCCTCAGCTCAGTGCAGGGGTGTTAAAAGGATTGAATGGATTTAAACATAAAGGGCTCTGCATGGGATTTGGGGTAGGGTAGGTCTGCAGGAAGTGCCATGGGTGCCTGTGGTCTGATATGCATGTCTCCTTATTTGCTCCACTTCAGGATGTAGTCTACAGGGCCATTTTGATGTGGGTCTCGAGAAGCATCCTGGGAAATCATCCCCTCCTTCCTTCCCTCATAGCTGTTTGTGGATCATCCTTGCAACATTCCTTTCTGTGGTTCTCTGGGGGTGGGAGCGACACAGCTCAACTGCTCCCCAAACAGGAACCTTTCACAGCTTCCTGGTCAGCTGCCAGACCCCAGGGCTGGCAGGGCCACGTGAGTTGGTTTCTGCTTCATGGATTTCACCCAGTTGTCCAGACACAGAACCTCAGGTCTTTCTTCATATCAACTCTTTGGTGACATAAACAGACACCAGAGCAGGCACCCTTTGCCTGGATGCCCCTCCTCAAAAACAGTGGGGCTGTCCGTGGAATTTGCTCTTGCTTCTGACTTCTAGATGGGCTTTCAGATTCTGCTGAGGGGCTTATCCATCCAGCAGTCCCTAACTCTTTCTTTTTTTTTTTTTTAGACCACAAAATTCATATACCAGAAAATTCTTCAGGACAAATCACTCAGTTTCTTTTAACAAATAGATTGCAAGGGGAAAAAAAACAATAAATGAAGAAAAGACTTGTGAATTTGTAGATTAAAAGATACTTTAGAGATACCTTAATTAGTGACCTATAGGAGCATAATTGGATCATGACTTACAGCAGATTTTTAAAAACTTTTTATTTTATATTGGAGAATGAAGTGAAAATAAAAGTTTTAGTCATTCAATCATGTCTGTAGCCCGCCAGGCTCCTCTGTCCATGGAATTCTTCAGGCAAGAATACTGGAGTGGGTTGTCATGCCCTCCTCCAGGGGATCTTCCCCGACCCAAGGATCGAACTTTGATCTCCTGCATTGCAGGTGGATTCTTTACCATCTGAGCCACCAGGGAAGGAAGCCCATTGTGAAGTGTAGCAGATTAACAATGTGGTGATAGCTTTAGGTGGACAGCAAAAGGACTCAGCCACAGCAGCGCCTGACTCTTCTGTGGAGTTCCTGCCTATCTCTCCTCTCCCTGTTTCTCACCCAAACACCACCCCGTTGGGCAGACACACAGGCTAGCATCTTCTTGCCTCTGGGGCACCCAGCTGGTCCGCAGCCCAGGCACACGTTGACAGCCTGTTTGCTTCTTGTCAGATCCCTTGCCCATGGCATTCAAAACCATCCTGTTTTGTGCCCCTTCCACGCAGGCATCTTTTACTAGCCTTGACTTCCCCATTGTTAGGAGACAATGGGCACACAGACGATATCCATAGGCTGAAAGAATCACTCTCACTTTCCAAAAAATAGAGCTCCAAGAGAGGGAGCTGAGGCCATGAAATGAGAGTCATAAAACTCGCATTCCCAGCCCCACTACTCACTGGTTTTGTAATCCTGGACAAATCATTTAACCTCTCTGAGCCACCAGCGGTCCTATTTAAAAGGGTGGGGCCAATGCTGATTGCCCTGTTCCCTCCTCCCCCGCCCGACTCCCCATTTACTGTGAGAATCAAATGAGATAATGTCTGTGAAAGTGCTCTGTAAACCAGAGCTGTTATTATATGGAGGTGACCCATTATTATTAATAACAGGTTTTCCTGATTCTTCCAGCTCCCCCTCCTCCTCCATCCCCTGCCCTGGCTTGAGGCTGAGGCTCCCTGGAGGTGGACCTTTGGGACCAGAAATGAGAAGAATCCCACTCTGCTTACCAAGGAGAGTCTTCTGAATTGCTGTGATTTAGGCATGTGGAACCAAAGAAGGAGAAAGAAGTTCTGACACCCAGATATTTCTTGGTTTGGCTTTTGAACATCCTAGTGGAAACTACCCTGTTAAGCTCCATACAGAATTCACAGAAACACCCTGTTCACCTGGGTGCTCTGGAGTGAAGCTGTTTCTAAAGCCTCTGCTTCCAGGCCTGCCCACGTTGGTCCACTCATGTACCCTGATGAACTCCTTGAATGCCAGTCTCTTCATACTACTTCTTGGCTTGAACCCCACAGTATGGGTCCCCATGGGCCTCAAGGTGAAGTCTTAATACTTACAGGGGTTCTTGCTGAGCTTCCCAGCCTTCCCATGACCTCTCACCCCTTCATGCTTTACCCTTTAGTAGTTCAACTCTCACCCAGTATTTCATTCTCTGTTACCACTTCCTCTTCCTGTACAGATCAGCCTGGATATGACCCATTTATAAAGCTTACTTATCCTCACTTGCCTTGATAAAGTGGAGTACCTGCAATGTGCTCCTATAGCATCTTGGTTTTTCTCTATAGTAGCCTCTCCACTCTTGACTCAGGTCATGTGTTAGGATCTCTCTCCTCTAGGAAGCCAGAAGCTCCATTAGGTCAGGAGCTGATGTCTTGGTCATCCCTTGTAGTCATGGCACTGGTTCATAGTCGAGCAGTGAATGAATGAATGAATGATGTGTGTGAGCATGTTATGGACTTGTGTCTGGAAGGTGGGGAGCTCAAAAATGTTAATAAATAAAACAGATGTGCTCATTTTAGAAAAGAATTAATATATTCCTGAATAAAATATGCAAACTTTAGTATTAAGTGCAAGAATATTCTTGAGCCCAAGTCTGTTTTCCTCTAAAAGCCATTCTTTTAATCACTATACCTGACTGTGTTTTTTTTTTTTTTTTAAGGAAGTAAATTCTTTTTGTTTAAAACATTTACTTATTTACCAATATTTATTTCTATGGGTAGGGTCCTAATTGTGGCACATGGGCTCTTCGATCTTGATTGCCGCACGAGGGTATCTTTAACTGCAGCATGTGAATTATTAGTTGCATCATGGAGGGATCTAGTTCCCTGACCAGGTATCGAACTGGACCCCTTGCATTGGGAATGCAGAGTCTTAGCCACTGGACCACCAGGGAAGTCCCTACAAGGGTTTTAGTATTAGAAAAATCTAGGTTTGACTCCCTGGGACTTACCAGTTGTGTTCACTGAAGTAAGTTAGTTTGCCCTTGCACTCTATTCCTTATTAGAGCACTCTGTGAATTAAATAGGATGATGTTGGTAACATGCTTGGCTTTTAGTAGGTTCCTTACATTAATTGTTCAGTTGGTAAGTCAGAGACAGAGTTTAGATTTTCCAAATTCAGGCAATCCTAAAATGAAGACATTATTTTCTTCTATTACATCCTTGAAGAATGGAGGAGATCAGCATGACATTGAGCGTCTTACTTCTTGGGGGAACTGGTCATTTCTTGAGGTAGGTTAATGAATATGTCCTGTGACAGCTGAGCTTGTGGAGAGTGCTTTTGCAGTCAGCAGAATTCTGCTGTCCTGTGGTCCTACTTGCTCAAGATTGTTAGAGAAAATCTAAACGCACCTCTACAGTCATCCAAGGACAGTTGTCCTATTCCCATTCTTGCCTCTGTGGTCTTATTTCTCTACGTAGAATGATACTAGTCAGTCCCTCCAACTGTTCTCAGGGAACAAGGCATTATCCACCAGTTCTATACAACGTTAACAATAATATCTAAAAGAAAGACTTAGAAACAAGGATACTTACTAAGGCATTGATTGCATTTGTGAAAAACTTAACGTAACCACTTAAATACACATGATGGGGAACTGGTTGAATAGATTACAACATGTTCACAGTTCATATGAACAAATAGCAAGAAGCCTTCAAGAATGATTGGAGGAATAAATGTTCATTGACTTGGAAATATGCTTATAGTAGGTATTGGTAAATGTAAAAAAAAAAGCCAATTATAAACTAGAATGTCATGGATGAACCCCAACTTTGAACCATAATATTTCTGAATTTATGGAAGAAAATCTGAAAGTATTTAAAAGGGTGAAAGTGTTTATCTCTTGGGGCATGAGATTATGGGAATTTTCTTTTTGTTCTAAATTTTCAATTGGAGGAGGAAGTATAGCTTAGTGGTTATGAAAATGGACTTCAGTGTCAGGTAGACCCGGTTTTAGTCATTTTCTGCTGCTTCAGAGCCTTGACACCTTAGTTTCCTAATCGGTAAGCTACAGAGACTAAGAATGCCTCCTCTTAGTGTGGATGAGAAAATGATGAAGCTGGCTTTATTTCTGGAGGGAATTAGTGTGTGCCCTGCTAAGCAATTTACTCGCATGTCCTTTATTATGAGCTCCATTCCATAAATGAAGAAACTGAGGCTCAGTGAGGCTAAGAAGCTTACCGTTATGCTGCATGAAGGGGCTTAATTACTTTCTCCACTCCGCTTCAGTCCTTTCAAGGTTGTTCAAGTTCAAATTTGTTCTCCTGTCATCCACATCTCCCTGCTGACTCATTCTGGACCACTTTTGACTAAAACCCCCCAAACATTTTCATACTGGTCATGTCTCCTCTATCTTTTTTGTTGTGTTTTATCTTTTCTTTTTTGAACATGAATGAACTTATTATGGAGCAGACAGGTGGATGAGAAACCTGGGCATTCAAATCATACCATGAACGATGAGGAAGTCCGAGAATAAGCCCTGTAATTTGGTAGTGAGAAGTTGCTGATCACACCGACTTCACACTCTGGAGCCCCAGGGGTAGTATTAATAAAATGCATGAGCTTTGCATTTTCCTTCTCAACTCATCTGGAAAGAGTGACTTCTGAGGTGAGAGTGGGTGAATGGAGGGGTCGGGAGCGGTCGAGGGAGGGTGTCCTGGGAGACGCTGAGGGACAGCGGTCAACAGAACTGAGCGAGGACCATGGGGCCACCGCAGGAATGGGGGCGCCTGGCGGTTCCGAGTTCTAATTCCTGCTGTGTCATTGTGTGGCCTGAGCACGTTACCGAAGTCTCCAAACTTCATCCTCAAAACGCAGCCAGTGGTATATCGGTTCTGGAGGTCTGAGACCAAAATGAGATCATGAAAGACTCAACTTTGTGCCGGGACCAATTTCAGTCAGCATCTTCTCTTCCTTGAGAGCCCCCCACTCGCACCTGAGGGATCTGATAAATGTTGAAACACAAGACAATCTGTGCGCCCACATGCTCCATGCCTAGGGTGGGGAAACCATACAGAAGAGAAACTCAGAGCTGCCAGGGAGAAAGGCAGTCACTGAGGTCAAACTGGCCCAGATGGATCCTTTATCCTCATTTTGACAACTTCATTAATTAAAAAAAAATCAAAATCAATGTGTTTTTGTGGTTAAAAAAAAATCAAACCAAGCTGAAGCATCTGGAATAAATAACAAAAATTCCTCTTGGTCACCCTTCAATCCCGCTCGTGTCTCCAGAGAGAAGCACAGTGACCAGTCTCCTTGTGTGCTTTTCTAGGCATTTTGCTGGGGCTTTGAAGTGTGCGTATGTAGGTATATATACTTCCTCACCAACACCATGAATGTTCTGTGACCTGCATGCTTCACAAAGCTTTTACAGAGAGAATGAAATGCTGGCAAAGGGAAGAGAAGATTCCCCTGGCTCAGTAGTTTCCCCACAACTCTTCTGTGTGGTGTGGATGCCCCCCAAATGCAGAAATGGCTGGAAGCGGACATTCTACCTTCTCCATATGGCCACCACTTCACACTCTGGTCCTTGGGCTTCTGCTTTGGAGGTTGTCACCTTAGATCACTTCTGCCTATCAAGGGACTTGGGCCCTTTGGATAGAATGACCCTTCCCCATCCAAGGGGAAATGGGACAGGCCCAGGAGGAAATAAGTGTCCGGATGACAAATTGCATGAGTCAACGGGACTTGTGAAAATGACCAATATTATTTTAAAACATATGCTGTCTGCAGAGGAGGGAGGCAGTTGCTTCTGCTTTGGCTCTTCTTTTGAGAGTGAGTAGAAGCCCTTCAGAGGTGATGTTGGATGCCGTACTTTTTTTTTTTTAATTTTTTAATTGGTGGAAAATTGTTTTACAATGTTCCGTTGTTGGCTTCTGTCCTGTGCTCAGTCGCTCAGTCGTGCCCGACTCTTTGTGGCTCCATGGACTGTAGCCCAATAGGCTCCTCTACCCATGGTATTTTCCAGGCAAGAATACTGGAGTGGGTTGCCATTTCCTTCTCCAGGGAATCTTCCCAACCCAGGGATCAAACCCGCATCTCCTATGTCTCCTGCATTGGCAGGCACGTTCTTTACCACTAGTGCCACCTGGGAAGTCCAATGCAAATCAACCATAATTATATATAAACATATATATCCCCTATCTTTTGAGTCTCCCTCTCTTCCCCCAGTCCCACCCCTCTAAGTCATCACAGAGTGCCAGGCTGGGCTCCCTGTGTTATAGGTCAACTTCCCACTGTCTGTTTTACACGTGATAGTACATGTATGTCCACGCTACTTTCTCAGTTTGCCCACCCCCACCTTCCCCTGCTGTGTCCACAGGTCTGTTCGTTCCCTACTAGATTCATCATTACCATTTTCCTAGATTCCATGAGGCTGCTGCTAAGTCGCTTCAGTCGTGTCCGACTCTGTGCAATCCCATAGATGGCAGCCCACCAGGCTCCCCCATCCCTGGGATTCTCTAGGCAAGAACACTGGAGTGGATTGCCATTTTTTTCTCCAATGCATGAAAGTGAAAGATGAAAGTGAAGTCACTCAGTCGTGTCCAACTCTGTGCAACCCCATGGACTGCAGCCCACGGGCTCCTATTTCCATGGGATTTTCCAGGCAAGAGTCCTAGATTCCATATATACGAGTTAATACATGATTCTTGTTTTTCTCTTTCTGACTTACTTCACTCTGTAAAAGAGGCTCTAGGTTTATCCACTTCACTACAACAGACTCAAATATGTTCCTTTTATGGCCGAGTAATATTCCACTGTAGATATGTACCTTGTCTTTTTTATCCATTCATCTGCTGATGGTCATCTAGAGAGTTTCCATGTCCTGTCTATTGTAAATATTGCTTCAGTGAACATTGTGGTACATGTGTCTTTTAGAATTGTGTTTTTCTCAGGGTATATGCCCAGTAGTGGGCTTGCTGGGAGCTCTTACTTTAACGTGGTTAATATTTAAATGGTGATATTAGTGTTAATGTACCTTTTGGGTACACAGTTTTGGAGAAAGTTATTAATTGGACTCAATCCAAATAGTCTGAGGATTGTCGAGGGTACGACAAAAGCTCCATGGAGTTTCATTTTGCAGATTTCCCCACCCACCTCCCTCAGGACGTTTAGTGTGGAATCTGATTCTAACTAAAGTAGTTTCCTAATTGCTTTATATTGACATACTTCAATTGTCTGTATTCTTGCTGACCATCTATTTATTCATTTGCTTATTAATCAAAATGTTTTGAGGTGGTTTGATTTGCCAGGCCCTGTGCTATGTGCTGGGTATTGATATGGACACAAAAGAGAGCGCCATTGGTTGTCCTTAGAGCTACAGCTGGAACCGACTTTCAACAGAGGGAATACTCGAGAAAGGTTTCAAAGTAGGAATCGGAGTCTGCCCCCCCAAAAAGGATAGGGGAAGAACATTTCATGAGGGGAAGCACCATTAACCAATGTTGGAAATACAGGATGAGAGGGTAAGATTTTGGGTGATGAAAGTCATGGCCTGGACTGATCGACTCAAGTTGTTCCTTATGGACAAAATCCCAAATACTGATTAGAGAAAGATTTCCTTTTGTTCTATCTAATTGAGTTCCAATGAGCCACTGATTTACTCAAGAAAGATTTACTCAGTAACTACTACAGTCCTTGCATTGCGGTGGTGCTAGAAATATGATGTTAACCACTTCTTTTTGGCCATTTCCCCAAAGGCTCAGTAAATAGTATTAACGTTTAACTTGGCAGTGATCACCCTTTTCTTCCTCCCATGACAAATCATCTTTCTATTTAAGGGGCATCTATTGTGAGAATGGCATGGGTTTTTATGTTCTGGACAATGTAAGGGAGAATTTCAAACAGTTTTATTGCCTTCTCAAAAAAATCAAAATACAAATTTAGATGTCAGTGTAACTCATTGTTACATCTATTGATAATACATCGATATGATCAAACCTGATCTTGTGATAGACAACTCATAAATACCTTAATAAAATTTATAACCATGCCTCTGAACGCCATCACTTTGTTCAGTGCCCCCCTCCCCCTTTTCCCCCCCCACAAGGGAGAAATGACTTGGTTACACAATGAGTTTTATAGAGTGGCAGGAAAAACATAGTGGCTGGTGCCCAGGCTGCTGCATTCTGATGCCTCCGCAAATAAAACGCCCACGTCACACAGTCAGTCCATAACCAAAACAACAGTGGGATCTGTCCTGAGGTCAGCATTATTGCAATCCAACTTCCTAACCCCTCCTACCTCCACCGCCTCCTCCCCACTCCAGAGGTTAAAGGACAACTAGCTCGATTCTTGACATCCTGCCTTTGGTCTCTCTTAGCTTGGTTGCCTCAGAGAAGGCAACGGCAACCCACTCCAGTGTTCTTGCCTGGGGAATCCCAAGGATGGGGGAGCCTGGTGGGCTGCCATCTATGGAGTCGTACAGAGTCGGACACGACTGATGTGACTTAGCAGCAGCAGCAGCAGCAGCAGCAGCAGCAGCAGCTTGGTTGCCTGGTGTCTTCCCACCTGTCAGTCTTCCAAGAAGAGATGCTTCGCTTCCTTTTAAAAATCTTCTTTGAACAGCCCTTTCACTTGCTACTCCAAGTGTCTCTTTGGTTGACAAAGCCACAAACCCAGATGGGTAATTAGGGATTGAGGGCATCAGTGGTTTGGGATTTCTTTCAGCTAATTGCTGTCCTATGTGAAAGATTGCATCAGCTGTGACAGCTGGCCTGAATAATCATCCCTCTTTAGCAGTAAGTTTTCACCTTCTGTGTAGTGGGGGACTTCCAAGGCTATTTTGACTGGTGATAAATCTGAAAAGGTATTATAGATATCTCATTGGGTTGTTGTGAAAATTAAATAGGAGACAGCCATCAAGTTTTTGCCATCTGCCTCTTTACAGTAAGCATTTGATTTCAGTTAGGTATTTGAATCTTCTCAAATCTGCGTATCCTGGACCCTCACACCCTGCACTCAACTCCACTGCTCTCTGTTGCTGATGGCACGAGGCCTGAGATGGCTTCCTTTGTTCTGTACTGGTTTTAGAGGTAGAAAGGAGGATGCTGGGATGTGGATATAGTGATTCAGAAGGCTCTGCCAAGCTTTAGTTCTTTGCTGGCTGGGGGCAATGAGCTCTGGAACACGCTGCAAGGTCTAAATGGGCTTTTATTTTGGGTACAACGAGTTATGTTCTCATTTATACCAGTGTAACAAGGATTGCTACCTTGACTATTTAAACTGAGGTGGGAGGGGTGCATGGGCTGGGAGCAGAATGGAGAATTAGATGTTCTTATATATTGCTCTTAGAGTTATTTGGAAATAAGTAATTGTAGCAGGATTTCTTTCTTTCTTTTTTTTTTTCTGGGCTCATAAGGCCAAGTACAAACCCGGAGAAGGAGGAAGTTAGTTCATATTCTTGCTTTCTTCTAAAGGCAAACAGATCCACTGACCTGTTCCCAAGGGCTCATTTTCCATCTCCCTTGGGCTCATCAGCGTGGATAGTGAGTCTACAAAGGCCGACAGGGAGGAATGCTGCTGAGAGCTTACATTTTAGGTCCCTGCCTTTTTCTATGGAACATGTCCTGGTTCCCTGACCAGTGTGTTTGTAGTGGAGGCGGCCTGCTGGGCCATACAGGGGAGCTGCGGGGGGTGTCCAAGTTCACATGTCCCGCATTCCAGGCGAATGTTTTTGACATTGAGCAATAGCATAGCTCTGCCAGGTTTGGGTCTGTCGGATTGGAATGTAACCTAGAAGGAAAGTCCCGGAGTGATTCAAATGTTCACCTCCCTGCAACCTTTTCTTTCTTTTTTTTTTTTTTAAATTCCTTTTAATTCTCCGATGACAAACTCAACCCAGCACTCTCACCCGCCCGCAGCACTTGTTGGTGCTGATAAGTCCGGCTTCCCAAGAGATAGGAATGCAAATCTGAATATTTTGTTGAGTCATGTGTACTCTGCGGCTCTTTCCCAAACATTGCATCAGACCCGTCACTGGCAGCTCCCAGGACTCTGCTGGATGACATTGGAGGTCCAGGAAAAGCTCTGCTCATTTCTCGAAAAAATAAAAGGCCTCTCACTCTCTCCATCTGAAGGGTTGTAACATCCTGTTCTTAAGAAAGCCGAACCCCTGGAGGGTGCAGAGGAGAAACCGGTTTTGTAGATAAGTTTGAAAAATAGGGCTCTTGGCTTTTCCCACCCACTCCCGTCTCTTAGCAACAGGACAGCTGATGGTATCCACCCAGGGGGAAAAAAAAAAAAAAAAACACAGAACATGTGGGGGAGCCTGTCTGCATTCTTGACTGCAGTCTGATTTATTTAAACCTTCCTGCATTCTTGGGTGTGGAGACCCAGGAGTCACGTCAAGAAAGCATTCCCCTGCCCTTCTTGTGACCCTGCAAATGAGAGGATAGAAGACAATCTCAGAAGGAGATGGACGTTCTTCCATGTCAAGAATCGGCTTTATCTGGGAGCAGGCACTTCCTTTGATTTGGGGGAGTCACCGTTTGTAAACTTGAGCACATTCATAGAGGGAGGTAGACTGGGGTGTGGCTTTGGAGAGAGCCCTGGACTGGTGGGATGGGAGTCCAGTGCCCCCAGCTCTTCCTACCTTGGGACCCCTGGCAGGAAAGCTCTGATGCTCTCCCTGTTGGCTTTCGCAGCTGCAGAGTAAGGGCATTGAATGGACATTCTCTTAGGAAACTTCTAGCACTGGATCTATCATTTGAGAGTACACATGTGTGAGTGTACATGTACATAAACTTTCTGTTGTATCATGCACCCATCTGACTTTCTCTTTCTCTTGAGCTTTAGTGTTATTAAGTGTTAAGTGAAAGAGCAAGAATGTGAGGCCAGGTCAAGCCAAGCCTGAAACCCATATTTTTAATCACAGCCCTAATCACAGCCCTATATTTAGGTTCAGAGAAGGCAATGGCACCCCACTCCAGTACTCTTGCCTGGAAAATCCCATGGATGGAGGAGCCTGGAAGGCTGCAGTCCATGGGGTCGCTAAAATCAGACATGACTGAGCGACTTCACTTTCACTTATCACTTTCATGCATTGGAGAAGGCAATGGCAACCCACGCCAGTGTTCTTGCCTGGAGGATCCCAGGGACAGGGGAGCCTGGTGGGCTGCTGTCTATGGGGTCACACAGAGTCGGACACGACTGAAGTGACTTAGCAATACTTAGGTTATGCACACAGAGGTGCCATGCGGTTGGTATGTTATGTAATATCTTGTGACCTTTCTGTCTGTACCTGTGAGTCCATGGGAACAGAACTGGGATATTGCAGAGGGTTTAGGCTTTCACAGCCAGAGGGATCTGGGTTCAGATTCCTGCTCCATCTCTTATTAGTTTTGTGGCCTTGGGATTCTTGACTATGACATGAGAGTAACAAATCCTGTGTGACCAGGTTGCTCTGAGGATCAGGTAAAATGATGTCTTTAAAACACCTGGCCCAGTGCCTGCTACATGAAAAGTGCTCAGTGAAAAGGGGATTGAGGTTGAAATATTGATTGATTATAGGTTTCTTGATGGTAGAAATTTACTTTAATTGTTATATAACCCCAATATATTTTGTGGCACACAGGAGACAATTATGTTTGCTGAGCCAAGGAGATCTCTCTCTCTCTATCACACACGCACACACACACACCCAAAAATGATGAGTTTTATGATATCATGTTGCTGGAACTTTTTGGTAGGGCTCTGCATTTTAGAGCACTAAATCATATCTAAGATAACCAATATGATTTAGTTGCAGTTGGCTGTTTATCACACAACTTGAATGTTCTTCAATCATTTTCATATATGAGCAGTTGCTTTTCGAAGTACTTTTTAAAAAGCCAGATATTGTCAGGGTGTCTCTCTCTGTTTCTGCCTCTCTCTTGGTTTCTGTGTCTCTCTCTTTCTTTTCTATTGAGCTCTTCCTAGGGAACAGGCACTGTGCCCGTTGTTTTACATTCATTATTTCAACTTTACTTGTAACGACTCTGCCAAATAGGTTTTGTTATTCCCATTTAACAGCTGAGGATCTTGAAGCTCAGAAAGTGTGAGTCATCCACGACCACTGTTAAGACCACAACTCTCAAGCAGCAGAGAAAAAATTTGAACAGAGATCCCTCTGACTATTAAAATGGGGAGGAGAGAGATCAATTCATATTTTGTCTTAGTTATAAAGCCCACTCCCTTGGGAAAAAAGCCATCTATTCCCTTATTAATACTAGGGAACTCCAAGCAGGCACTGCACCTGGCTGTGCTAACTCCATTATATATTATCTTATTTAATGCTATTCACAATGCTGAAAGGCTAATCCTTTGTTATTAGACCTAAATATCAGAGGAGGTAATTACTGAGCTGCAAATAGATTCAGTCAGTTCAGTCCAGTCACTCAGTCGTGTCTGACTCTTTGTGATCCCATGGACTGCGGCACGCCAGGCCTCCCTGTCCATCACCAACTCCCGGAGCCTGTTTAAACTCATGTCCATTGAGTCAGTGATGCCATCCAACCATCTCATCCTCTGTCGTCCCCTTCTCCTCCTACCTTCAATCTTTCCCAGCATCAGGGTTTTTTCCAATGAGTCAGTTCTTCACATCGGGTGGCCAAAGTATCGAAGTTTCAACTTTAGCATCAGTCCTTCCAATGAATATTCAGGGTTGATTTCCTTTAGGATGGACTGGTTTGATCTCCTTGCAGCACAAGGGGCTCTCAAGAGTCTTCTCCTAAGCCCAAGTAACCCAGGCTACACTTGGCATAACTGGGAATTTAACTTAAGTAGTCTGACTCCAGAGTAAACTCTTCTCACAAGCTCATCTACTGGTTTTGTTAGTGTCCGTGAGGGCAAGCGGTCTCCATTACTCTTAGGAGCATTATTACAGCTTCTGCAGAACTTAACTGCTGTTCTTTTAGGTGATGCCCATCACCAACCTCTCCTTATCCCTGAGAATAAGCAGTGGACATTGAGGGAATGGAAGCTTTAGAATGATAGACTTACAGATTTACAATACTGAAAGATTTAAGAGATCACCGAACTCAGTGGCTTCTAACTATGGGGCATGAGCTGTTTGGCGGTGGTCCAGAGGATCTTCCTGACCCAGGGATTGAACCCAGCTCTTCTGCATTGCAGACAGGTTCTTTATTGACTGAGCCACCAGGTAATTCATGATCAATATTTACAAAGTGAGATGAATAGAATGGAAAATATAGACTGCATTGCACTGAGGGTGAAATAATGCTAAGAAACAATTGATTTACTGATCTGTGTGAACCTGTGTTCTGGGTCATTGTGTAAAATACCTTACTTATTGAGGGTCATGCTTGTCATACTTTGAAAACACTGGTTTCATCCAGTGGTTTTTGAATTTTGTTCCAAGGAGCCCTCAGATACTTTAATGGAGATGAGAGAAGTTGAGTAGGAAGAGCTTCAAGAATATCACTCTTACAGCTAAAGCAGTCCCATGTTTACCTGTTTTTCATGTTGAATTTTCATATAATACTTTATCTTTTTTAAAAAGGACTCTAGAATCAGTCCTGGGTGTTCTTTGGAAGGATTGATGCTAAAGCTGAAACTCCAATACTTGGGCCACCTCATGTGAAGAGTTGGCTCATTGGAAAAGACTCTGATGCTGGGAGGGATTGGGGGCAGGAGGAGAAGAGGACGACAGAGGATGAGATGGCTGGATGGCATCACTGACTCAATGGACAAGAATTTGGGTGAACTCCGGGAGTTGGTGATGGACAGGGAGGTCTGACATGCTGCAATTCATGGGGTCGCAAAGAGTCAGACATGACTGAGCGACTGAACTGAACTGAACTGAAAAAAACAATTGAAGAGCCACTGATTAATCATTGGAACTGTGTTGTATTGAATGTTGATTCATCCTTGTGTGACTTCACATGGTTATCAAGTACAATATACACAGCCAATGAGATGGCTGCCATTGAGATATACAGCAATATTAGAAAATATGATCTTCCCTGTCTTGAACTTGTTGTAAGAACCAATTGTTATAACAACTATTTCTTACACCAGATATGGTAAAGGAGTACATGATGATGATATTCAGAATTTGGTGGGTTTTTCGAGGTGGCTCAGATGGTAAAGGATCTGCCTGCAATGCAGGAGACCTGGGTTCGATCCCTGGGTAAGGAAGATCCCTGAGAGAAGGGAATGGAAACCCATCCAGTATTCTTGCCAGGAGAGTTCCATGGACAGAGGAACCTGGTAGGCTACAGTCCATGTGTCACAAAGAGTCGGATATGACTGAGTGACTAACATTTTCACTTTTTGAAAAGTTATACAAAGGATTGTTACAAGAATGGTTATGGAAGGATAGAAGCTGACTAAAGCAATGGAGATGAAATTTAAAAAAAAGGATTATACTTCGGTTCAGATCATCAGCATGAATACAACTGTAATATGAATTTACTTGATACTAGATGACTCCAAGTCTGAACTTGTTAACTGATTTCTAACTCTGTAGGTCAGTACAGTAGTGCCATGTGGACCAAAACCTAAGGTCAGCTTGCCTACATATCATGCGTTCATGGACATATGGTATAGAGGACCCCTGTAAAGAGAAATTGCTTACCCATGGCCAAAGTACTTTGCAGCTTTCCCCATGTTAGATAAAGTCTGTTTCCCTTCTTCTTGATTTTGGTGGACCCTATGGTTTGCCTTGGCCAATAGAATGTGGCCAAAGTGATGTGCCATCTGGAACCTACGCCTCAGGCATGCTGCCTTCACAATTTGGAACCCCTGGAGCTCTGATACAGGCATGTGAATAACTCTTGATTATCCTACTGGAGGAAGGCAACGTAAGAGAGACCTCAGTTGTCCTAACCAAGGTCATCCAGGACCAACCAACCTCTAGGCCATCTGCCAGCTGATGGCAGACACGTGAGTGAGCCCAGATACATTCAACCACATTCAGCGCAGACCAGAAGAATTGCCTAGCTGACCACTGCAAGAATGAGCTATTAGTAGTTTTTGAAGTGTTTTGTTAAGCAACAAATTCTTCAGATGTACCCTCTCTCCTGCTCTGGCAAATCCATGCTGGAAGACGCACCACAGCCACATCTGATCGCGATCAACATTAGTTAGAGATGTTAACACACTAGGATTTGCACAGGTTGGAGCAAGGAGAGGGTTTCTGAGGACGTACCAAATAAGGAATGAGGAAGCTTAATCTAGAAAGTAAGGGTATTTGTAGGAACATATGCTCTACCTTCTGAGATTTGACATTAGTGGGAGAAGCGGGATGAATTCTTTTTAACGTCTGTGGTTGCGATTTTTATCCCACTGCATCTATTCTTGCAGTCGCCTTATGGTGGGCAGGGTGTTTGTTCTGAGCACTATCTTTGAGCTTGGGTTTGGATGTGTAACTTGTTTTGGCCGATGCAATGGAGGCAGAAGTTTCAGTGTGCCTCTGGAGGACTCAGTTTTCTGTACTTTTGTTATCACCACCAGAACAGAATGCTGCTGGCCCACTGGTCCCAGAGGAAGACGAAAGTCATGTGAACAGAGCCACCTGGAGCCTGCAATACAGTCTTTCTGGGAGACCCATGTATTCATAAATGAAAGATGAATGCTTGCTCATATGCTGCTATGGTTTCCTATTGATTTTTACCCAGCCATAGGTGACCAGAAACACTTCTGAGATTAACATTAGAATCAAGGAACGGCTGCATTGGGGAAGCAGTCTTCCACTGCATTTAAAGATGGGTATCTTTGCTGAGGAAAGTGAACCTTTCCAAAGTGAAACACATGGTTATATTAGGAGTCTCCTATCCATGGACTATTCAATCATCAGGAAACTGTACATGGTCTTCTTAGTTGGAATGGGAATCAGATTTTCTTTCAGAGTGACTAAGATGCTAAGCAGTTTGGGAAATGACTAGCTGGTCATTTCATCTATGTTTCAGCAGAGAGGGAGGACCAGCAGGAGGGTAAGTGTGTGTGTGTGTGTGCGCGGAGAAAGTGTAAGTTAGGAGCAGTAGTTGGTGTGGGAAGCTGCAAATGCCCCACCAAGATGTTGACCTTTGATTCAAACTGGGAGCTTGAAGACCTTGTTTTTCAACCGGGAGCCCCTCCTGCTTATATCCAAAGATCCAGTTAAGTCCAATTTTCTCTCTGGGAAATTTTCCTGACCTTCCTAGTCTTCAGAGACCAACTTATCTCTGAGCTCTTCATCTTGATGTAGTTCATATGCTGTCTTAGCTTTTTCCTTGACTTTTTCAGGCTAAGATGGTGGATTTCCATGTGCTCACATAGTGTTTCCTCAAATTAAGGAGCTTGCTACTCTGTGCTATGGTCTTGTATCTTTCTTTAAAGCCATGTGTTGGTTGAAGTAAAGAATTTGGCTTATCCATTCTGGTGCCCCCCTCTATGTACCATAGTGCCTGGCACACTCTAGGGCCTCAGTAAATACTTCTTGGATGAATGGATGTAGATTCCTTTCATCTTTTTGACAAACTGAACTCCTGAAAGGCAGTTGGTATTTACATTTCCATAGTGCTTCAAGGTCTGTGCATTTATTCATTCAACAAATATTTGATGAATGAGCCTTATCCTGACTTACAAAGCCTTGTGCCATCTGGCTCCTATCCATCTCTTTGACATTATTTTGTGTGGCTCTAACCCTCATTCATTCACCTGTTCAAGCCATACTGGGCTTTTCTTCTGTTCTTTGTATTCTTAAGGCTCCTTCCCATCTCAGAACTTTTGCAGTCTCTTTGGTCGCAATCTCTACCCATTGCTCTTCTACGACCCCCTCCTTCTTGTCATTCAGTTCTAGCTTAAAGTTCTCCTTCAGGGGTCCTATCCTAAGTGTCCAATCAATGATACCACCTGCCTCTCTATCACATTCTTCAGTCCCTGTTCCCTACATGACATTCAACTCTTTCTGATAAATGATCTCATCCCTTCCTTCCTTATTTGCTTGATTGATTGTCTCTCTTCCAAAATATATCCAAAATATAAGCTTCATAATAATAGGTACTTTAAAATTTTTTTACTTCTCTATTGCTAGTGTCTGATACCTATGTCTTGAATGGATGAATGAATGAATATGGGTTCAGCACTGAACTGTGTTGCAAATTTAATGGAAAGAGGACTGATAATTTTATAGTTTTGCTGAATGTATGATCAAAGTACACATGGTACAGCAGAAAAACCAAAACCAAGCCAATGAACACTAAACACAAAACACTGGCGTGCGTGTAGCCCACTGATGCACTGATGCCTCAGCTTCCTCTGTGAGATGAGGATAATAACACCTGGCTTCTCATGAGCCTTAAGTGAGAGAAGGAAGGGATGGCACCCGGCATCATACCTGGTGTACAGCAGGTGCCCCACGAATGGTGTTCTCCACCCTCCCCCTCTGATGAGGCAAATAAAATGCACTGAAAAGCTTATATTGGTCTACCTAGACGATCCACTCCAGAGAACTGAACTTCAATTCCAAACATGGCTCCTAGGCTTAAATTCAATTCTGAAAATGTTGCTGGTGTTCCAGTGTCGACAGTGGAGGTGGAGCTGATTATCGTTCATTTGTGAACCACGTACTTTGAGTCTTTGAAAGCCTTGTTGAACCCAGGAGGTCTCATTAGTTGCTGTTCTAGGGCAGTGTGATGTGGAACTATGTGATAATTGGCTGTAAGCCACTGAAAAAACCCAAAGAGCCAGGAAATGATGTAGACGGGGCTGATCATCAGCAGAGGTGCTGTTGATAACTGCTGGTGTTGCCTGACACGCCATCCTTGGAGAATTAGTCCTTTAGCTTAAATCGTTGCCTGATTAAAAACAACAATTTCAGCAGTCACTAGCATCTTAGTAAGAGTTTGCTGCATAACATAGTTCCATTCTATTCATAGGCCTTTATATAGATCTCATTCAATTCTCACATCTAGAACAGTGGTGGTGTTGAGTGGCCAGGGTTACGGCAGGTTGAGTCTGCATCTTGGGGTAGTTCTTTCTAGAGGCTGGGTGGCTGAGTGTCTGGGGTGTCAGGTCCCATCGAAACCCTGGAGATGGGGCAAGTTTGGCCAGTGCAGGGGCAAGGGCAAGGACGATTACACAACAGAGCTCCCAAAGTGAACTCATATTTGTTTCCAGCCTGTTTTTCCTCTCCCCACTCCACCTACACAGATGTGCTCTTTAAATATTTCTTTGCCCACCTTTGCTGTGTGTGGTAGACTTGATCCCTTTGAAGGTGTTTACTAATTAGATCAGGCTGGGAAGTTGGGCAACTTCAGATGTATTTGTCCTGTGTAAAGTAGACCCCGGGCATAAGACTCCTGAATAGCTCCAGGGAAGTCAGTTGCTCGCTGATCCCCACTACCCGCAACCCCCACCCCCTGCCTACTGTCTTTATTGGAGGAAGTCCTAATGATTGCTCAATTAAGCTAAATGACACTGGCTCTTTTTCTGCCATTAGCTCCTGACACAATTCTGAGACAGACATCAGAGAGCCTGGAGCCGGAAGGCTAAATGCTCTTAGCGAACACGATTATGGATCAGTTGCATGCTGGGCTCAATTTGACACCATCCGCATGCAGTTCTTACTCAGTGACACAGCATCCAGGCCACACGTATTGACTCGCATCTGATCTTGGCTTGAGAGGAAAATCACTGCTGCAGGAATTCAAGTTCTACAGACCCTCAGGTCACTGGCCTCAAATATTTAAAAATAATATTTCCTTCAGGAGAATTTGTGCTCATGCATGAGTGGATGTGTCTGAGGGGATGTGAGCAGGGTGTGTGTGTATGTTTGGGCATATATATCCAGTTGAAAGAGTTTTAGAAGAGATGATGCATGTGGTGAGTGGGACAAGTCTATTGTACTGGGTCTAAAGGCATCCTTGGTTTGTGGTTCAGGTTTATTTGATGTCTTTCAGCCACTTTGGCTATTGTCACTGTTCTGATAGAGAGAGGTGAACAGCTGATGATGACCATGTGGGATGTCCATCTGTGTTCTCAGGGGATCTGTTAAGAGATTCTTGCCTCGAACATCTTAGCTTGTTTCAACGGTAAGATCAAAGCACTTCCCGCTTTCAGATCAGTGGCAAGAAGCCTGAAAATATGCTGGGATCGATGCCTGTCAACCTGTGACAAAGATGTAGGTGTACCTGGGCTTTGTTTGCCCTGGCCTCCTCTCTGTTCTGCGGACTCTTGCGTACATGTCTGTCACAGTCCAGAATCCGGTTTCTTGGTATGTTCACTGGGAGACTGGGAGCACCTTAGCCTTGTAACCTCAGCACCTCACTCTATTCCTGGGTCAGCAATGTATCAGATGAACCGAATAGGCACATCTCATAGGGAGATGTAGGCTTCCTGCTGATATTACTAAAGAATAAAAAGGAGAGCAGAGCCCCCAAAATGAGCATTGGATGGAGAATCTTGGGTGGGCAGGGTGGTGCAGGGCAGGCCAGTGTCCATCTGTCCCTGTGAGATTTGACTTTACATTTGGGGGTGGGGTGGCTTCCCTTTTAATCCTTGTGCTACCCTAAGATTGTGTGCGTGCTAAGTTGCTTCAGTTGTGTCTGACTCTTTCCAACTTTATTCACTGTAGCTCACCAGGCTCCTCTGTCCATGGGATTCTCCAGGCAAGAATACTGGAGTGGGTTGCCATCTCTCCAGGGGATCTTCCTGACCCAGGGATCAAACCCATATCTCTAATGTCTCCTACATTGGTGGGCGAGTTCTTTTCCACTAGTGCCACCTGGGAAGCCCATAATAATAGCTGACTCATTGGAAAAGACCCCAATGCTGGGGAAGATCGAAGGCAAAAGGAGAAGGGGGCAGCAGAGGATGAGATGATTAGATAGCATCACCAACTTAATGGGCATGAATTTGAGCAAACTCCAGGAAAGAGTGAAGAACAGGGAAACCTAGCTCTCGTTCATGGGGTTGCAGAGAGTCAGATGGGACTTAGCGACTGAACAGGAAGAGCACCATCAGGTTGGCCTCCAGTTCATTCTGTTTCTTGATGCAACACTTCGGTTTGAATAGGGATAAACTTCCTTCTTGTGATTGTGTTCTTTGGGAATAGAGCTTAGTATTTAGAGCTTCTAGGGCCATACTCAGAGAAGGCAATGGCACCCCACTCCAGTACTCTTGCCTGGAAAATCCCATGGTTGGAGAAGCCCGGTGGGCTGCAGTCCATGGGGTTGCGAAGTGTCGGACGTGACTGAGTGACTTCACTCTCACTTTTCACTTTCATGCATTGGAGAAGGAAATGGCAACCCACTCCAGTGTTCTTGCCTGGAGAATCCCAGGGATGGGGGAGGCTGGTGGGCTGCTGTCTATGGGGTTGCACAGAGTCGGACACCACTGAAGCGACTTAGCAGCATCAGGAAATCTGCTACCTGAATCTGAATCCCATCCCCACCATGTACACGCTGTGTAACCTTGTGACCTTACTTGTCTCTCCGTAGCCCTTTATCAGTTTCCTCAGTGGTGAAGTGGAGGGAATACCATTCTTTCTTTTTATTTTCCTTTTGGCTTGTGGGATCTTATTTTCCCAAGCAAGGACTGAACCTGAGCCTATTCAGTGAGAGCATGCCCTCCTAACCACTGGATTCCAGGGAATTCCTGATACTGTTATTTCTTAAGATTCTTATGAGGATCACAAGAGATTCTAAGTAGAGTCTTAGAAGACTATCTGGCTTCACGTAAATGCTCACATGGTTTAGTAGCTAAGTGGTGTCCAACTCTTGTGACACCATGGACTGTAGCCCACCAGGCTCCTCTGTCCAAGGGATTTTCCAGGCAAGAATACTGGAGTGGGTAGTCATTTCCTTCTCCAAATGCTCAGGAATGGTAGCTATTCCTTCCTGCGACACAGGGATACTCCCTCCCATCTCACCTGTAACTGTGGGAAGCACTGGGTACTAGACAGAAAGCACCTGGCCCTGTAAATATAGTGATTACTATTGCTAATATTGGTTCCTCAGAACAGATCAAAAATAGAAAAGAGCTTACAACCTCCTTAGGGATTGCACAGAGAAAATTTGGCACTGGGAACACCTGGACATTCTTCTTCCTTAACTAGTTCACTCTCTAGGGTTATGAGTCTTAAAAACTTTTGAGGACTGTGTCCCAGGGACAAAAGACCCAAGGAGGAAATTTTTCCTTTTATTGCTTGATTTCCAAGAGGTGCCCTTTTCTTCCCTCTGGAAAATGGACAGCAGGCAGGATGGCACCCACTTCAGAAAAAAAGCCCCCAAAACCCTGTCTCTTCTGTTCAGGAGCTTTAGAGTTACCTAACTTCAGATATGCCAAATCTTAGGGCAGTGCCATTACTGTGGGTACCAGGCCATCCCAGGACCATCATGCCGCAGCTTTTTTTTTTTTTTTTTTTACTATACTCATAATATATGCACTTAGGAATAGAGGACTATTTCAACGTGCTGTATTTTTGAATAAAAATGCAATATGGCTCCAACTATTATTTTGAAATCTTTTTTCTCCACTTAAAAATATATCATAAACTTCCTACCAGATCAGTGAAAAGACCTTTATATCATTTTGAATGAGCACTGAATATTATATAGTATGAACACACCACAGTGTTCTTATGTGGCTCAGTGGTAAAGAATCTGCCTGCAATGCAGGTGACACAGGAGATGTGGGTTCGATCCCTGGGTCGGGAAGGTCCCCTGGAGAAGGGAATGGCAACCCACTCCAGTATTCTTGCCTGGAGAATCCCATGTACGGAGGAGCCTGGTGGGCTATAGTCCATAGTGCTGCAAAGAGTCGGAGACAACTTAGCATATGAATATACCACAGTGTGTTTAACAAATGCCTGCCTATAGATATGTGGGTTGTTTCGCAGGGGCCCTCATTAAAAAACTCTGAAATGAACATTCTTATCCTTAAAATTTTTTGCATCTAATTTTTAGTATAGAATATATCACTAGTAGTGGCATGTCTGGTTTAAGGGGCATGTACTTTATCACACTTTTGATAAATACTGCCTAGTTGTCCTTTAAAAAAAGGGCTTTGCCAAGTTCTTCACCAAATAATAGGGCTTCCTTGGTGGCTCAGTGGTAAAGAATCTGCCTGCCAAGGCAGGCTCAGTGGTAAAGTGCAGGAAAGGCGGGCTTGATCCCTAGGAAGATCCCCTGGAAAAGGAAATGGCAACCCACCAGAAATGGACAGAAAGGCCTGGGGGGCTACAGTCTATGGGGTCACAAAAAGGGTCAGACACGACTTAGTGACTGAACAACAGCAACCAGCTGTTCGTGGTGTTAAATTCAAGCACGTTTTTCAGATTAGTTTCTAAGTCACTGGTGGAGGGTAACTCAGGATCATTTCCTGCTCGTCGGCAGAACCTGGTGAGTCTGAATGAATCATGACACGGCCTCCCAAGTCCTAGCAGACACAGAAAGGAATTTGAACAACCTTTCTGCTGAAACTGTATTAGAGAAGTGATGGCAACAACTGGTCTTTGTGAAGGCGACTGTGGCTGACAGCCTTTGTAATTCACTGTGTCTTGTAAAGCTTTTATGAAATCTCTGTCATCCCCTTGGTAAGAAGGATGTTGATCACAAGGAATACACCATCTATGACTTCTCCCAGGTTTCTGATCCTTCCAAGGAGGGAAAGTTAACGTTTTGGGGGCTCTTCCCAAGAAACCAAATTGCTTAAGTTGTGGGACTTGTTCCCAGTGGTCAGATCTTGTTTGATGAGAATTACTGTAGCTTTATGTTATTCTATATTGACCTCCCTGGTGGCTCAGATGGTAAAGCATCTGCCTACAATGCAGGAGACCGGGGTTCAATCCCTGGGTTGGGAAGATCCTCTGGAGAAGGAAATGGCAACCCACTCCAATACTCTTGCCTGGAAAATCCCATGGATGGAGGAGTGTGGTAGGGGTCACAAGGAGTCAGACATGACTGAGTGACTTCACTTTCTTTCTTATGTCATTCTGGGGCTTAAGGCTTGGGTGAGAACTCCCTGACATCTGTTGGAATTTGATGACTGAATGGCGCAGAGAGGAGAAATGGGGAAGGCAGATGTTTATTGACTCAACACAGACTTGTTAAAAAAATATCAGCTACATATATAAAATATCTTTGCATTAAAAAAAATTGCTAACTCTCAGGAGAGAAAATGATTATCACTCACTGCTATTTCTCCTAGGTAAGCAGATGATTATACATACCTATGTCAAAGAGAAAAGTTCAGCATAGGTTCAAATATGGGTCCCTGCAAGGCACAGCCTGCCATGTATTTTCCGGCATCTACTGACGAGACTTCCTAGGATTTCATCTTTCTCTCTATTTTCCTCTTCACCTACTCTCTTCTTTTTCCATATGGGAAAATAGAAACAAAGAAACAACAAAACCAACCAGGATTTAGAATCAGTTTTCCTGGAGTCAAGTCTCCAAGCCTCATTTTTGCCATCAGCAAAGTGGGCATAAGGGGATCACAGGTAAGTTGAATATCAACTACCCAGTTACCAGAAAGCAGAAACATGAGCTCTAAAACTTGGCATGTGTTCATTTTCATAGGGTTTACTTTCTGCTTTTAGAGATTCTGCTGCTCCTGTCCTTCTGGCTCCGTCTCTGCTCTCCCAGAGACATGTATAGGCATATTAGCTCTGCTGGTAGAACTATGGGTTCTTGAATTTTGAGGTTATTTGAAGACTCCCTGCCCTTCTCTTCTTGGTGCAAACTACTGCTCAGGAAATAATGCTAGAATCAGAATAAGCCTCTTTTCCTTTTATGATGTCTTTTTCACTGCTTCCAAACTTTCCATATAGCTTTTCTGTCTTTACCTATATCATTAGGCTGCTATTGTCATAAGGGGTGTTTTTGATTTTTTTTTCTCTTTCTTTCCTTGTCAGCACATCCTATACAAGGTATTCTTTCAATCCTTCACTTAGGAAACATGTATCAAATACATGGTTCTGAGCACTGTAGTTGGTGCTGGATTTGTCCCCTGACCAGTTCAAATGCCTCCTTCAGATTCCCTTCGCTTTTACTTAAATGCCAAGCTCCTTTGCCTCGGATTCAAAATTGCTTATATACTTATTGCAGCGTCTTTTTTAAATTATCTCACTCCATAATATTATCACCTCTCAGCTCTGGCTGGAACAAGCTCTCTCTCTGCCTTTGCATTTAGCATTATCTCTTCTAGGGATGCCATCCTATCTCTCTTTCACTTATTGAAATCTAACCTTCAGTGGAGAGCTCAGATGTTAATAATTTTGTGAAACCCTCCTGAGTATCCTTCCTGGGGACCCTTGTCGCTTCATATCTGAACCAGTATAATTCATATTATTAGTGACCTTTCTAAGCATATAGGAAGACAGTGAGATTTCAAGGTGTTTGAATGAAAACAGAGAAACATCCTGGCTTACACCTTCTTGCATCCTCCATAGGCTCTAATAATACAGTGTCTTGGGATGTTCCTGGAGGTCCAGTGGTCTAGACTTTGTCTTCCAGTGCAGGGCGTGCAGGTTTAGTCCCTGGTCGGGGAGCTAAGATCCCACGTGCCTCATGGCCAAAAAACCAAAACATAAAAGAGAAACAGTATTCTAACACATCCAATGAAGACTTTAAAACACTAAAAACACCCCACTTAAACCAGTGTACTGCTCAACACATGCTTGTCTATTTATTGTTTGAATCATATAATAAAACACACACACCAGAAATAATGCACTGTTGGAATTATCCCAACATTTTATTACTTTTCTCTCATTTTGGGGGTTGATGTCAGATGTTGTTAGGTCAGACTCCTATCGAAAGTATCTTCTGCAACTTGGTTGCCACAGCTCCTTAATTCCTCTTCCATCAAAGACCTCTTGCTTGGAAATTCATATTATCTGGTCTTGCCTGGAGATCTTGGTATCAAGTAGAAAGAGCTGCAGTTTTGTATAGATGTCTAGGTCTGGGTTGTAATTTTAACCATAAACTGTGTAGTCTTGGAAAAGTTGTCTTGCTTCTCTGAGTCTCAGGTCCCTCTTCTACAAAACAGAGTGAATAAGAACTATTGTAGGCCTGTTTTAAAAATCTATTGTGATAATATGTGTATATAGTACTTACTACCTTACTCAATTCATACTAGGTGCTTATTAAATTATAGATATTACTGATATGGACCATGAATGTTAGAGTGCTCCACATTTTCTAGAACATTTTGGAAGAACCATTGGAGTTATAAGGATCCATACCAAACTCACGTGTGGTGGGCTCTCTTGAACTTCCTTTTAGGGAGCTGTCCAGCACCCAACTGTCTTCTCTATTGGTACAACATCTTTTCTGTAGTCTTGTCACAGAGTAGGGGCTTCTGCCTACCACAGGTCTCAGAGAGTATCCACTCAACCCTCATCCTTAATCCACCAGAGCTGAGCAAACATCCAGGCCTGGGTCCATTAGGTGCTGCTGAGGCCTGACTTCTCAGATTTGGGATCCCAGCTGTATGACTCTTGCTTCTGAGATTTCAAAGCTAAATGACTCCTTATAATTCACTGGCAACTAGGTCAGTTTTGATGGTTATGTTCAACTGCATTCTTCCTTTTTCCTCTAAGATCATTGTTGCATTTTCTCTTCCTTAATTATCCAGACTAGCCTCTTGTTCTTGTGAGTCTGTGATAAACTTCCAATAAAACCTGTCCCCTCTCCCCCATTTTTTGTCTATATGCTACTTGAAACTCACCACTGACAATGACATAACTATGAAATTCAGGCACTTCATTTGATGACAAAGAATCCCTGGGGCATCAGCCTGATCTTTGATCCCGTCCCTATGATGGCCTGGTGGGCTCTTCTGCTGCCACTGTCTTCGAAGCTGGGCTTCATTGTTTATCTTCTGGGAATCCTGAAGAGAGGAAAGATGCTGGGTTACTCTCTGGCTTAGCCACCAGCTTTCAAATCCCCTCTCTTCTGTCTTTACGGGGTGGCACTTCTTGTCTTGAATTGTCCTCATGCTCCGGTCTTTCTCCCCTGCCTTCAGAAAACTGGCTTAGCCAATGAGCTTGGATGCCTTTCCTCTCAACACCTGAACTTGTCTAGAAAAATGGTTCTGAAGAGTTTATTTGCAGGGTAGCAATAGAGAAACAGACATAGAGAATAGACTTATAGACATGGGGTGAGGGGAGGAGAGGGTGAGATGGATGGAGAGTAACATGGAAACTTATATTACCATATGTAAAATAGATAGCAAGCAAATATGGCTCAGGAAACTCAAACAGGGGCTCTGTATCAACCTAGAGGGGTGGGATGGGGAGGGAGAGGGAAGGGAGGTTCAAAAAGGAGGGGGTATATGTATACCTATGGCTGATTCATGTTGAGGTTTGACAGAAAACAACAAAATTCTGTAAAGCAATTATCCTTAAATAAAAAAACTAAATGTAAAAAATTTTAAAAAAAAGAAGATATGGGTTGATAATCTTTATGTAAGCTAGCTCATCTCCTTGTTCTTCAGTCTTCCCACCTATAAACTAGGCTAAGTAGCCATGAGGGTCAGTTTGAGGAAGAAATAAAATGACTGGCATGCTGGGATCTTTGCAAAGACTGATGTGGTGATATGAATATTTTTCACAGTAACAGTGACAATAAAATCAATGGTGAGACTATTAGGAAGGATTGGGTGGGTTTTGGGTTTTGGCTGTTAACTGCTGAGAACTGTTCATTAAATAGCAGTGTGGGGGGGGGGGCTGAGGGTTAGAGGTCAAGCTACTGTTTTTCTTAATCAAGTAGTGACCTCTTCTGGGGACAGAAAGAGGCAAGCAGGGTCTTAACACCAAGGGACTTAAAAAAAAAACATCTGCACCAAGAAAAGCAACAATAGAGTAGATGGTCCCCAGGGGGAGAATCTTTCAGGGTAGATGTTTGCTCTGTGCAACCAGGTGAGGACAAACACTGATGAACTGAAGCTGAGCAACATTTGCCCGGTAGCCTCATCTGGAAGGACTCTCAGCGAGCTAGTGAAACTTTACGGACCCACTGGGTGCACTATAGTGAGACAGCTGGTCATGCAAGCTGCCCAGATCCAGGAAGCCAACACTAACTAGCCTTTGGGGAGAATGGTTCTTAAAAGGTCCAGATGAGAAATGCATTTTTTTTTTTAATATCTATCTGGATAAAAAGAGAAGTACTAGTTCTGATGTAGGAAATAAGGTTCAGAGAATAGCGAGGTCTAGGAGAGCAATGAGTTCTGCCCAGTGGTCCTTCTTTGGGGACAGGAAAGAAACAAGTTCTTACTGAAGACTTGTCAGCTGAATTGAGCATAAGGAAACCAGGAAGAGCTGTTTTTGTTTTTTTTTTTCCTCCAGCAAATGTCACCATATTCATTTGTTACTTCAGGCTCTTGGAAGGAGGAAGAAGGAAAACCTCCAGGAAGCCGTCTTCGCAACTCCAGTCACCACTGTTTTCCTCTGTACCGTGTGCTTAAAGGACTTAGGCTGCACAGGATGGTGGAGCATTTGGTGAGCCAGTCTGTACTGGGCAGGGTGCTGCATGGCACTCTCCTGAGGACACAGACCATGGCTTCTACTTAGACTTCTGGGTGGCAAAGTGCAGGGTTGAGGGAACCCTGCACTGAGTGACTGTGGATGCATTAAATGGATTAATAATATGCTGTTTTTTGTCACTAAGTCATGTCCGACTCTTACAATTCCATGGACTGTAGCCTGCCAGGCTCCTCTGTCCATGGGATTTCCCAGGCAAGAATACTGGAGTGGGTTGCCATTTCCTTCTCCAGGGGATCTACCCAACCCAGGTCTCCTGCATTGGCAAGTGGGTTCTTTACCACTAAGCCGCCAGAGAAGCCCAATCCATCTAGTTCAGTGCAGTTCAGTCGCTCAGTCATGTCCGACTCTTTGCGACCCTATGGACTACAGCACGCCAGGCTCCTCTGTCCATGGGATTCTCCAGGCAAGAAGGGTGGAGTGGGTTGCCAATTTTTTTCTCCAAATAATATGGTAGCTAAAATTTATTAAACAGCTACTATATGGTAGCCCGTGTTCATTCATTTATTCAGCAAATATTTATTGACTACAATGTGTTAGACACAGGGGACACAGTATTAAGTCCTCACCCATTGTAAAAATCTCAACCACAAAGATAAAACTAAAATGATGCAATCCCTGAAGGCCAGGGATCTGCTGCTGCTGTAAGAGAAGATGGGGCTATTAGTCCAGGAGAGCTTCTCAGTCAGTGGCCATTCTACTCATCTAGCTGCTCAGACCTAATATCTTTGGACATCTTGCCTCCTCTCACTTTCTTACTCTCTACATCCTATCCACCAGCCAATCTGGTTGTCTCTGCATCTGCCATATTCCGGAATCTATTTGTCTGACCACCTCCGCTACCATCTCCCTTCTTTCAGATGTCCCCTGCCTTTTGCCTGTTTCGTTGGGATGTGGTTTCTCTGCTTCGACTCTTGCCTCGTGGTCAAATCTGTTCAGACAATTCCGGGTCACACACATGTTTAAGTCGTGTACAGCAGGACTTCTCAGAGGCTGTCATATGCTAATCAACATGGTGAAACTCAGAGGGGGACATAGTACATACAGCCTAGTCCAGACATATTTGGCCCCAGAAAACCTTTCTTATAGAGCATCTCACACAGCTGCAAGTCCATGGAAACGATTCTGGATAACCCAGAAAAAGTCAAGCAGATACATTATGTAAAGTATTAATATTATCCCATGTGATGTGGGAAATGGAGCCACTCACAACCATTTGGCTGAACTGAGAGTCGGGTTGGCTGGGTTTTAGCCACAGTTAGCTTTTGCTGAGCTGTGTCACCTTGGGCAAGTCATTTGTTTTCTCCGAGCTTGGGTTCCTCATCTGTGAAATGCAGATAATAATTCCTGTCCTGTCTACTTTGCCAGGCTTTTGAGAGAATCAAACAAGATAATGAACATTAAAGAGAAGCTATCCTTACCCCCTACTCCTGACTAAACTAAACCAAAACAAAACCCAGTACCACTACTGTGCTACTGTGGATGCCTAGAAAAACATCATTTCCTGTTATACCAGCTCTGCACTTAATCGTAATCAATGAGCAACAAATTAACTTTTAGTTTATTTATTTGAGTGACCAGGAATAAAACCCAGGGGGTTGCTGGCTGTTGGCTAGACGTCAAACAAAACAAAGAATTAATTAAAGTTAAGGCTGTGGGGAGTGCCAGTTTGCGACATGTGAGGAAGCAGGCAAGAAAAGCCAGTTGCCTGGACTGCATAGTCGGAAGAATGAAAAGAGCAGGGATTGTTATAAAAGGCTTGGGAGATAAGAAAGCCTGAATGAACAACACTGTAGACAGACTATGAAATGCAGTGATGCTGATAAAGAATGAATGATCACCTCAGCTAGTGCTGGTGGCACAGTTCCCTGCAGAGTCACTGGAAGGCCCTGGGTGTGGTCCTTCAGTGAGGGTCAGTGAGGTAGTGTGGAGACTCGAAGCTGGTGAAGTTCTGTGGGTCTTTGTGAAGTGCCTATTCAGAGGGCCTGGTTCATGCCAGGTCACCAAGCTCTGATGATGTCCCATTCCAGATCCTGGATACTGCCAGCTTCTCTTTTTCTGCAGGGCTTTTGGCAGTGATTGACCAGTGACCTTGGTCTCAGGACTCTGATCCCCCAAATTAATTCATCACATCAAGATGCATTTGTTGAGTCCAACCCTATGATGACAATGATGATAATAGTATTAAGGATGACAATAAAAAGTACAGCATCTGGCAGCTTAGAAAGGAGATATCAAACCCCTCTGCTGACAGCAGAAAATGAAAATGCCCATCTCGAGATGCCTAGAAGGGAACAGAAATCACCCCTGGTGGTCATGTGCGGAAGGAGGGGTGTGTGTCAAAAGTAGGAAGGGGCTGCCCCTTTTACAAAAGAGGGCTGAAAGATTTGAGTGAAGGTGTTCATTGTTAGCTCTGGGTATTTCTTAATGTCAGCCAGTAGAGCTAATTCTCTGATATTGTCATCACCCATACTTCCATCTCAATACATACATGCATCTCCTTGAGTCTCTACACAGATATCTGTCCCTGCACAAAAGAAACTGCCTTAAGAGCCCATGGTAAAACCTCAGTGCTTTATATTTTCATGGGTGTGCTAGATCACTCAGTTGTGTTTGACTCTTTGTGGCCCTAGGGGCTATAGCCTTCCAGACTCTTCTGTGCATGAGATTCTCCAGGAAAGAATACTGGAGTGGGTTGCCATGCCCTCCTCCAAGGTATCTTCCCAGCCCAGGATCAAACCTGCCTCTCTTACATCTCCTGCATCTGCAGGCAGGTTCTTTATCACTATTGCCACCTAATAGTTTCGTGGATGAAAGAATCATTAGAGAGTGCATCTGTCAGTTTTGCTGCATAACAAAGAACTCCCTACTCTCCAGACCTCAGTGATTATAATAACTAAAATTTATTTTCCTTTTATTTTACGTGGCGCCTACAGTCATCATGGGCTTCCCTTGTGGCTCAGCTGGTAAAGAATCCAACTTCAATGCGGGAGACCTGAGTTCAGTCCCTGGGTTGGGAAGATCCCCTGGAGAAGGGAAAGGCTACCCACTTCAGTATTCTGGCCTGGAGAATTCCATGGACTGTATAGTCCATGGAGTCACAAAGAGTCAGATACGACTGAGTGAATTTCACTCAGTCATCATGGCCTCTGCTTGAAACTGTGGGTTGACTGTAAGTGAGTTCCATAGGCTTTTTTGGGATCTGTGACTGCATTGGAAGAACAGCCCCAAGGTACAATGGGCTGGTTGGGCAGAAGGCAAGAATCTAAGAAAGCAACCTCAGGTATGCAGTCACGTTAGACTTTTGCAGGGTGTGCCTCACAGTCCACTGGCCAAACAAATTCAATGGGCCAAATCTAACAATAGAATTGGGAAATTCACTTGCCCTGCAGGGAAGTTTTGTAAGGGTGTAGATGCACAAACCTTTTACAGAAGGACGAAGTGTGAGATAGGCCATCCCAGGAATATTCTGAGCATGCAAATTCCAGGGCCCTTCTCCAGCTATTTTAACTTATTAATAATGGGTCCGATTAAGTAATAACAGTACAGTAATAATAATAAAAATGATGGCTAACATTATCTGTTGGCCTGTTATGAGCCTGAGACTGTATTAAGTACTTAAACACCTGATGCAGCTTAGCTTAATCCTACAATCTCTCTGTGAGATAAGAACAAGGATGATCTCCATTTTCCTGGAGAAGAAACAGAAGGTCAGAGGGATTCACAAACTTCCCCAGGTCACACAGCTCATCAATGGTGGTGCAGACATATGGATCTGTGGAGTGGAACTTCAGAGCCCCAAGTCTTTTTCAGTTCCCCAACTATGCCCATCTGTCTCCGGCCTCAGGACTTTTGCACTTCCTTTCACCTCAGCCTGTGTAACATTGCCTCCCATTCATTCACTTCAGTTCTCAAGTTTCAAGTGGAAAGGTCACTTCCTCAGAGAGGCTCCTTGCCCTCGGCCCTTGACTGGCTCACTTTGTGGGTCTCCTAGGTTTTCTGAGCCACTTCCGACCCTCTGTACTGAGGCGACTCTCTCGATGGACAGCACCACCTCCTGAGTATCACCTGGCCTCCTTACACCTCAGGCTTTCTCCTGAGGATCATCTGGCCTCCGAATACCTCAGGTTTTCTCAGCTTTCCCCAGGGAAGGCAGGGGATGAGAAGGAGCCAGCAGACGAGTCTCTCTCCCTTCCTTCTCCTGGATGACTTACCACGTTTCCTCTAATGGCCCATCATCTGAGCCATTGGCTATATTTTTCCCCAGACTGTTGCCAGCTTGGGTAACATCACTTCGCATCTGCTTTCCCTCTTTCTTCTTTTGCTCTTCATCGTCTTTCTCTTGTGGCCCTAGTCTGCACCTCCCAAAAAAGCCTTCACAAATAAGCTTTAATTCAAAGGACAGAGGAACTGGCAGGCTACAGTCCATTGGGTGACAGAAGAGTCAGACACGACTCAGTGACTAAACAAGAAGGTAAGCTTTACCGCAGGCTCTGCTGTCTTGAGAATCCAGCCTAAGGGACTCCCTCTTCTAACCTACTCTTAACCCCTCTTTTTCTTTCTCTAATACCCTATGCTTTTCTCTCACAACTGGGAATCATATATAATATATACATTAATGTGATTATTTATATAACAGCACTTTCTCTTTACCTCCTGTAAGTTCCAAGAGGCAAAACTTATGCAGGGTGTTTTGTTTGTTTGTTTGTTTGTTTGTTTTTGGCCTGTGACTTGCAGGATCTTAGTTCCTCAACCAGGGATTGAACGTGGGCCCCAGCAGCGACAGCACCAGCTCCTAACCACTGAACAGCCAGGGAAGTCTCAGTGCAACGATGCAGTGGTTTTCCTGCTTTGCTCTCTGTACCTGGCGCATGCCCGGCACAGAGCAGTTGACCAACAACTATTAAATGAATGTACATGTCTAGGCTTCAGTCCTCACTTTGTCTGTGCTGCTTTTCAATAGGTTACTAAGGCTCAGTGGTGAAGAATTCACTTGCAATGCTGGAGGCTTGCAGAAGACATGGGTTCAATCCCTGGGCTGGGAAGATCCCCTGAGGGAGGACATGGCAAGCCACTTCAAAATTCTTTTCTGGAAATCCTAATGGACAGGGAAGCCTGACGGGATACAGTCCATGGGGTTGCAGAGAATCGGACATGACTGAGTGATTGAACAACAGCAACAGCAACACTTTGCTTCATTTTCCTTCCTTTTTGGAAAAATGAGACTGGGTACCTACTTCAGAGTTTCTGAGACCTAAATGTACCTAAATGTTCAATAACTGATCGTCGGTGCTGATCCTGTTATACTAGACCCACAGTCAGCAATCTTTCTTTGTAAAGGGCCAGAGAGTAAAGATTTTACACTTCACAAGACAAATGACCTGTGTCACAAAGACACAACCCATGGCATGAAAAGAGCCATAGACAATATCTGAACAAATAGGCTTGGCTGTGGTCCAGTAAATGCGTATTTCCAAAAACAGGTGACAGGCCAGATTGACCGTCATTGTAGTGTCGTTGTAGCTGGTCAATCTCTGCAATAAATAGCCTGAGCAGTGTGACTCTACAAGTTTGTAGTAAGAACATCAACAGATTGCAAATACTTGTGAACCTTCTAGGCAAAGCTTGTCTCTTCATTTCTTTCCAGTGTTAAACACGTGCAGTCTTTTCCTGGCAGTGACAGTGTGCTTTCAGGGAAATCTGTGTTCTCAGAGTTTGTGTTTGTTGATAATATTTCTGTAACACATGTGAGTGATAAGAGTCTTCCCACATATTTCCGCTCTGACTCCCTTTTGCCTGGTAACAGTGCACCTTTTCCACCTACCTCCAGGGCTAATCTGTGATGAGAAAACTTGGGATTTGGGAGACTAGAGCTTTACTTGTCTGCTTAGTAGAAACTTTAGTTATGTGGTAAGTCTATTTAGAATAAGTGGTTTCCTAGAAAAGAAATAGATGATCAACTTGAAAAAAAAAAAAAACTTAGCCAAGTCTTGAGAAGAGGGAAAATTTTTATATATGTTAAGTATATGAAATGAGGTTAGGAGAAGGTGAATCTCCTTTAAAGAGACCATTAGTAGATTTTTTTAGGACTTACTATGTGTCAGGTATGTGGGAGGGGAACCCAGACACCATGATTGCTGATTCATCCAGAACTGAGTGGACTGTAGTTACTTATAAGAAAATTAAGGTGCTATTAGCAGAAGAAGGGGGAAGGGATGTTAGAGGTTAAACACTATAGCCAATGTGGGCGAGTAGGACATGGCTCCCCACCTTAATCTTGTGAGCATCAGTTGTGCTGAAGAAAAAAGTTATTGTGAAAAGCGCCTTGTCCATCACCTGGTACAAAATAGAGCTGGAATAAAGAGATGTGACATGTTTTCATGTTTCTGTATTGTAATTATGTATAGAACATAGTGCTCTGCACATCCTGCTGCTGAGCTGATGATATGCTTGCTGGACACTGATGCATGTCGCCTTTGGATGTCACTGAGGACCCATGCTCTGTATGTCTTTCTGTTCTCCCATCCTTAGAGTTTTGGCCATGACTCTCCTCATGGTTTGCAGCATGTCTGCCTCAGCTTCAAGCATCATGTCTTCCTAAGACATCATCTCAGATGAGAATGAAGCAAGCAGGTGCAAAAACGGCTCCTTTCATGTATTAGGGAGGGAAAGTTTCCAAGAAGGCCTCTTGTAAAATTCCTTGCATGCCACTGACCAGAAGTATGTCACATGTCCAGCCCCAGACCAACCTTTGGCAAGGGGAGTGCAGCAACCATGATGAGCTGTGAAGAACCATGATTCATTCACTGGGGCTGGAACAGAAACAGGACATGGCCTTGAGACAGGTAGTACTTCCTTTGGCATCTCTCTTTGCTTTTCATGGCTAGAGAGGGTATCAGTTTTGTTCACAATTCTTAAGCTTGATCTAAACCAGACACTCAATGAATATATTTGTTGTGGAATTAATAAATGAATGAATGAATACATTATGACCAGATTATCCTATTTTTTTTTCATTTATTCATCTTGTTTCCTCATTTCTCAGAGTCTGGCAGTCTGTCCTTTCTGTCTGAAGGTGAGCCTTTCCTAAATTTGGTAACATGGTAAGAGATGACTCTAATGTATGACACTGTCCACTTGCAGTCTTTGGAGCAGGTTGATCACTGTGGTCAAGGAGAAGACAGGGAGGTTGAAGCCGTGTTCAAGGACTACATGCCCAGGCATGACCAAGACCATTCTCAGCAAAATGGGAAATCAAGATACACTGTTCCATTTCATTTTCTCTCTGGGCAGTTTCTTATGGCTTTTCAAGCTCCTTTAATACAATGTGAACAAAATCACAGCGATCTGCAGAAAATATTAAAGAGAAATGGTTTGAAATCTCCAAGCACCTTGCAGACATTCATTATCAAGCATTTAATGAAATAATTATAAACCTCTTCCATTGAGCACATAGCTCAAAATGTCTAAACACCCTTTCTAGGTATCACTTTGTTCATCCAGCTTGAATGAAACCATAGAAAATAATTTTTTTTAAAATAGGCAGGTCTCCTGTATTCTTCATGATTTCAGTCTTGTTTACCCCCAAGGTTGGGCCAAAGGTTTTACACTTGATTCTGGAGTATCCTTGGAATGGAGATAGAAGGATAGTTCAGTTCAGTTCAGTCTTTCAGTTTTGTCTGACTTTTTGTGACCCCATGGACTGCAGCACACTGAGCTTCCCTGTCCATCACCAACTCCCGGAGCTTGCTCAGACTCATGTCCGTTGAGTCAGTGATGCCATCCAACCATCTCATCCTCTGTTGTCCCATTCTCCTGCCTTCAGTCTTTCCCAGCATCAGGGTCTTTTCCAAGGAGTCAGTTCTTCACATCAGGTGGCCAAAGTATTGGAGTTTCAGCTTCAACATCAGTCCTTCCACTGAATATTCAGTGTTGATTTCCTTTAGGATTGAGTGGTTTTATTTCCTTGCAGCCCAAGGGACTCTCAAGAGTCTTCTCCAACACCACAGTTCAAAAGTAACAATTCTTCAGTGCTCAGCTTTCTTTATAGTCCAACTCTCACGTCCAAACATGACTACTGGAAAAACCATAGCTTTGACTAGACAGACCTTTGTTGGCCAAGTAATGTCTCTGCTTTTTAATATGCTGTCTAGGTTGGTCATAGCTTTCCTTCCAAGGAGCAAGCGTCTTTAAATTTCATGGCTGCAGTCACCATCTGCAGTGATTTTGAAGCCCAAGAAAAGAAAGTCTGTCACTGTTTCCATTGTTTCCCCATCTATTTGCCATGAAGTGGTGGGACCAGATACCATGATCTTAGTTTTTTGAATGATGAGTTTTAAGCCAGCCCTTTCACGTTCCTCTTTCACTTTCATCAAGAGGGTCTTCAGTTCTTCTTCACTTCATTAAGAGGCTCTTTAGTTCTTCTTTGCTAGAATGGTAGAGTGATTGTCTAATCTGAGTTGAATCTGATGTCTATAATTTATTAACTGTGACACATTGGGTAAGTTGCTTAATCTCCAAGCTTCAATTTTCTCATTTGCAAAATGGGGGCAATAAGCGAGGATAATTCTGGCACACTGTTTGCAACGAAGTAAGAGTATAATAAATGCTAACTGTAATTGCTTTTGCCAACATGTTAGGGTCTTCAGTCTTCCATTGACATGAATGCTTTTCACAAACACAGCTGTCCATTTGTCATATCTGAAAAATAGATTGGAAACCCCAATGCCAGTCCAATAACTGCAAGGCAAAGAATAAAGTGCATTCTGGGCATGGTGCTGGGCATTATATGCAGAACATGACAGGACCTTTCAAGTTGCTGAAAATTACTCTGACCATGCAACTAAGGGTGGTTAAAAACTACCCATGGAGTTGACATCTATTTGTTTTGCAAAAATGAATTTCTTTGGATTCAGTTGGCTTATCATTTCAATCAAAATGGCCACTTCATGTTGACTGAGTTGACTGTGTCTTGCAGTTGGATATGAAAGATGTAATTATGTAATGTGATAGCATGGAGGACGTAGGAGACCAGGGACTGGATGACGTGGGTCTTCATCATGCTATGCACTAACACATGGTCACTTCAGCAAGTCACCTCATCATGCTAGGACCTCTGACTTCCAAAGGGAGAATTTAATTTCCATCTCTACAGCTTAGCTGGTTATTGCAGAATAAAGATGAGAAGATTTTGTCGCGGTATCTATTATTATGGTTATGGGCTTCCCAGGTAGCTCAGAGGTAAAGAATCTGCCTGCAGTGCAGGAGACACAGGTTCCCTGGGGAAGGGAATGGATACCCACTCCAGTATCCTTGCCTAGAGAATTCCATGGACAGAGGAGCCCAGTGAGCTACAGTCCATGGGGTTGCAAAGAGGCAGACATGACTGAACAAGTAACACTATCATTTTTATTATTATGGTTATTCAGTGGGGTCTGAGAGGAGAGTTTCCTCAGATACTGGAAATTCCTTGGGTCAAGAACTATAAGAACACTTGCCCTCCTTTTTTCAAAAATATTCTATTTATTGTTTGCTATTTTTGGCTGTGTTGGGCCTTTGTTGCTGCACGGGCTTTTCTCTAGTTGATGAGAGTGGGAGCTACTTTCTAGGAGCAATGTGCGGGCTTCTCAATGCAGTATCTTCTCTGGATTTGGAGCAGGGGCTCTAGGGCTCAGGGGCTTCTGTAGTTACAGCTCCCGGGCTTTAGAGCTCAGGCTCAGTAGTTATGGTGCATGGGCTTTGTTGGTCCATGGCACGTGGGATCCTCACGGGTCAGGGATCGAACCCATGTCTCCTGTATTGGCTGGCAGATTCTTTACCACTGGGCCACTGGGGGAGCCCAACACTTGCCCTTGTATGATCAGTTCTTTCCAACTTTCTGGATAAAATCCACACCAAATGTAAGCAGGATAATAAAAAATGTCTCTGACTTGATCACCCGAACATCTGAATGGACTAATGTGGAAGTCTGGGTTCTGAAAGCTCATAAGAGGACAGGAAGCAATGCCCAAGAGATTTGCTGAAGGAAACACTTGTGGAGAAAGAGGAGGAGGAAGTAGAAGAAGGCAGGGAGAGCCTTCAGGCCCTGATGTGGATCTCACACCTGTGAAAGGAGAGGAAGAAGGAAGAATTGGAGAGGAAGAATCTCATGCTGGAGTACATTTCTACAATCTAGTATTTGGCTGGCCAGTGGGAGTTCTTGAGCCCAAACTGTTCAGGACAGCAGTTCCCTGTCTTGCAGAAATGGGCTCCCCTTGCCATCTTCAATCATTCGCAGAAAGCCTCTGAGGGCTCGAATGCAGTAGTAGACCCAGCAGCGAGGCATTCAGTCAACGATGCTTCCCATTGAAGAAAACGTGAGTACTATGTTTTCATGGCTACCTACCAAATTGTCATGGGTTTTCTCTTTCAAACAGAGATCTTAAGGAGTTTGAAAAACAAACCCAAATGTTTGTTGTAGTGTAGGTTTTGCACCCTGAATCACTGTTCCGTCCTGTCCTAGGACTTTCACTTCCCACTTTGTTTCAGCTAGACCAAGCATGTTGTAAACCCCACCCAGGTTTGTAGAGTTCCTCATTTGACAATTTTTAAAAAATCTGTATGTGAACAAGTCACATGAACTTCCTTTGTTTCACCTTCTCAATGAATTAAGATTTATGCTCTTGGAGTTTCATATGTTTTCTGCTTCTTTACACATTCATGGTTCTTTCATATGGGAAAGGTTCACTGAGGTCACTTTGCTCTTCTGCCTTCAAGTCTGACCAGATGGACCCAAAGGGTTTGGTCAAGATGTGCGAGTGTGCATGCTTAGTCACTCAGACATGTCTGACTCTATGCAACTCTATGGACTGCAGCCCACCAGGCTCCTCTATCCATGGAGATTCTCCAGGCAAGAATACTGGGGTGAGTTGCCATGCCCTCCTCCAGGGGATCGTCCCAACCCAGGGACTGAACCCAAGTCCCTCACATTGCAGGCTGATTCTTTACTGTCTGAGCCACCAGGGAAGCTGACCATCGAAAAAGATGTATGATAGAAAGGGGATAATTCACAGATGATGTGTGTGTGTGTGTGTCACTTAGTCATGTCCAACTCTTTGTGACCCCATGGACTGTGGTCCACCTGGCTCCTCTGTTCATGGAATTCTCCAGGCAAGAATATTGGAGTGGGCTGCCATTCCCTTCTCTGGGGGATTTTCCCAACTCAGGGACTGAACCTGAGTCTCCTGCACTGCAGACAGATTCTTTACCATCTGAGCCACCAGGGAAGCCCCACAGATGATGAGAGGGAGGCACTGGAAGTGTCTGTAGGGTTTACTGAACATATAGCATTCTTGAACTACATAATCATCATGGTATATTGCTTGGGTGATCTCTGAAGGATTGCACAAGAATTTGGCATTCTAGAATCGTACAAAATGGTTGTGTGTTAGATGTTTGAACAGGGGTTGCCTTATTTCAACAGAAAATCCATTATTTTTCCCATTAAAAAATTGTATTGATGGGGATTGTGGCAGAGACTAGCCGGACACTCCTCAAACCTCTTCCTCTTCCTTCTGACCATATCATTCGATGAAATTTCCTGTATTCCTTATAGTTATATGTGATTGTGTAATGAAGTCACAACCAATAGTAAATGAGCAGAAATGGTGACTATCACTTTCAGATCTGCCATCCCTGGCAGCAAATTCTCATGTTCTCTCCCACTCTTTGCCTGATGTCTGGATGCAGAGGGTAGAGTGGAAACTCCAAGGTCCTAGGAAATGGCAGAGCCACTGAATGAACAAGCCAGGGTCTCTAAATAACTCCAAATAAAAGAAGACGTGGCTGGCCCATATTGGACTGGAAATTGAGTGAGAAATAAGTACTTATTGAGTGAAGTGGCTGAATGTTTGAGTAAGTCTTACTGAGATAAAACAGAATGTATGGGAAATTTCTGATGAAGAATCATGCCAAGAGAAGGGAGACCTGGTGGAAGGTCAGTGAGCTCAATTTGACAAGCACTGTTTGAAGGATATCTTTAATTTTATTTTCAATCAGTGCATGCATGCATGCATGCTGAGTCCCTTCACTCATGTCCGACTCTTTGCCACCCTATAGACTGTAGCCCGCGAGCCTCCTCTGTCCATGGAATGCTCCAGGCAAGAATACTGGAGTGGGTTGCCATGCCCTTCTCCAGGGGATCTTCTCAACCCAGGGATCAAACTGGCGTCTCCTGCGACTCCTGCATTGCAGGTGGGTTCTTTACTGCTGAGCCACAGGGGAGGCCCTTCAATCAGTGCAGGGAATCTGTAATAGTAGACAATTGGAAGCTAGCATTATTCTTTTCCCTGTGGGGAGAGGTTTTGATCTCCGTCCTAAATGATCTTACTCCAGTAGAGGGAAAAAGTCACAGTCACCTATTTTTTTTTTTTAAGTTTTTATTTTGTATTGGAGTATAGCTGATTGGAGTATAGGCTGTATATTGTCACCCTGCTTATTTAACTTCTATGCAGAGTACATCATGAGAAACGCTGGGCTGGAAGAAGCACAAGCTGGAATCAAGATTGCCGGAAGAAATATCAATAACCTCACATATACAGATGACACCACCCTTATGGCAGAAAGTGAAGAGGAACTAAAAGTGAAAGAGGAGAGTGAAAAAGTTGGCTTAAAGCTCAACATTCAGAAAATGAAGATTGTGGCATCTGGTACCATCACTTCACGGGAAATAGATGGGGAAACAGTGTCAGACTTTATTTATTTATTTATTTTTTTGGCTCCAAAATCACTGCAGATGGTGACTGCAGCCATGAAATTTAAAGACGCTTACTCCTTGGAAGAAACGTTATGACCAACCTAGACAGCACATTCAAAAGCAGAGACATTAGTTTGCTGACTAAGGTCCGTCTAGTCAAGGCTATGGTTTTTCCTGTGGTCATGTATGGATGTGAGAGTTGGACTGTGAAGAAGGCTGAGCGCCGAAGAATTGATGCTTTTGAACTGTGGTGTTGGAGAAGACTCTTGAGAGTCCCTTGGACTGCAAGGAGATCCAACCAGTCCATTCTGAAGGAGATCAACCCTGGGATTTCTTTGGAAGGAATGATGCGAAAGCTGAAACTCCAGTACTTTGGCCACCTCACGTGAAGAGTTGACTCATTGGAAAAACCTCTGATGCTGGGAGGGATTGGGGGCAGGAGGAGAAGGGGACGACAGAGGATGAGATGGCTGGGTGGCATCACTGACTCGATGGACGTGAGTCTGAGTGAACTCCGGGTGTTGGTGGTGGACAGGGAGGCCTGGCATGCTGTGGTACATGGGGTTGCAAAGAGTCAGACATGACTGAGCGACTGAACTGAACTGAACTGATAGCTGATTAACAATGCAGTGATAGTTTCAGGTGGACAGCAAGGGGACTCAGCCATACATATACGTGTATCCACTCTCCCCCCAACTCCCCTCCCATTCATGCTGCCACATAACAAGGAGCAGAGCTCCCTGTGTTCTAGAGTAGGTCCTTATTGGTTACTTATTTTAAATACAGCATTGTGGACATGTTGATTGCCAAATCCCTAACATGCTCACCTATTACGTCATACTCATTTAATCGACTCACACTTTTGAGTTCCTATCACGTCAGCACTATGCTAATAGCAGGGGTGTAAGAATAAAGGCACACCACCTGTTCTCGACAGGTTTCACCTTCTTCTGGGAGAGGAAAAGTGACTGCAGTTGGTGGCTAACGGCCCACAAGAATGGAACCACTAGTGATATGGAAATTCAGTAAGAGAAAACAAGTCATAGAGGCTGGAGTAATGGAGAAAGACTTCTCAGGGGCCATGGACTTCAACTTAAGACTCATTCAGTGGGTTTTGAATGATGGCTTTGAGCAGCAATATAGATTATTAGGATGACAGAACGGACAGAATGAACCTTTGGTGTCTGGCTAGCTGGGTGGTGTGAATTCTGAGTCTACTTTCTATATAATAGTTAGCTAGAGAAATTACTCTCGGTACCCTTGTCTCCTCACCTGTAAAATGTTGAAATGGAGGGGACTCACCTGTAGGGCTGTGAAAAAGAGCAGCCGGTGTCAGTCAGTCTTTTCTGAAAGGATCAGATAGAATATGCGTTGGGTTTGCAGGTCATGAGGTCTCTATTGTAGCTACTAAACTCTGGCACTTCCCTGTATTATTCCTGCAGATGTGTGCCACTCCTGCATTAATATGTCGAAACCCTAGATACCCAATGTGATGGTATCTGGAGGTGGGGCCTTTGGGAGGTAGTTAGGTTTGAATGAGGTCATGAGGGTAAGGCCCACATAATGGAATTAGTACCCCTATCAGAAGACAAAGAATAGAGTTCTCTCTGCTTTTCATCATGTGAGGAAGACAGTAAGAAGACTGCTGTATATGAGCCCAGAAGTAGGTTCTCATCAAACACCGAATCTATTTGCATGTTAATCTTGGACTTTTTTGTCTCCTGAATCATGAGAAATAAATTTCTATTGTTTAAGCTGCCATTCTATGGTATTTTGTCAGAGCAGCCTGAACTAAGACTACATGGAAATATTCTAGACAATAGGTAAATGAATACTTATAGCTGTATACTAATGGAATTTTATTTACGGACACAAAAATTAGTTTCACATTATTTCCATGCCACAAAACATCATTATCATTTTTATCCCCCCCCCCCCCCCATCATTTAAATTGTAAAAATCACTCTTAGCTCTTGGCTAAACAAAGACAGACAGAGGATGAGAAGGTTGGATGGCATCACCAATTCGATGGACATGAGTTTGAGCAAGCTCTGTGAGTTGGTGATGGACAGGGAAGCCTAGCGTGCTGCAGTCCATGGGGTTGAAGGAGTCAGACACGACTGCGCCACTGAACTGAACTGAACTGAAACCAAACAAGAGGCTTGCTGGACTTGATGATTTGGTCTACAGATTGTAGCTGTTGTATCATAGCGTAACGTATTCCTAAGGTGAGCTATTATCATTGTTAACCCCACTTATCAGACAGGAAAGTGGGCTTTAGTGTATTCACAGAGACCTGGACAAGAATGTCAGCTGTGTGGCTATTCATCAAGTGTTCTGCCCAGTCAAAAGGGAGGAAGGTCACAATCTAAGGTACAAACCCTGAGTTCCTTACTCACCTCGGATGTGTCTCCACTTATCAGCTCTCTTTACATATTATTTTTAGAACTCTCAGAATGGCAGCCCCTGAATGCAGAATATCCAAAACAGAAGAAAAAAGGAACTAAGATGAAGGGAAACACCTTTTTCAGTGAACATTTAATTTGAGTTCAGCTATTCATCCCAGGATAGAAATGAATCAATGTTTACCCAATGATATGTGAGCATGAAGAGTTAAACCAATTTTTTTGTGTTTGTTTTTTTACTTTGAAAAACATATTTGATTATTTTTACTTTGAAAAACATTTTTGACTTTAATTATCTATGTCTTGCTGTTCTCCCTTGGTTCAGCCAGCTTCTATAGTAACCCTTATCCTCCTCATTTTCTGGGGAACAATGAATGTTTCAAATAAAAATAGGTGTAAATCACTGTGTAAGTAAAATGAATAAATATGATGTGCCTGGGAACAGTGCTTAATTTGAAGTTGCTTTCTTCCTTTAGCCTGAGGAAATGCATTTGTGTGTTGCCTTGGTTTTTTGAAGGTTTCCATGTATAGTTAGCTCATTTGTATTTTGCAGGTTTTTTAATTGTAAAAAAAGGTGTTTGCATGCTCTCCAAATTTACCATTTCTCCTTCTTCCACCACGGAATAAATAAAAAGAATTGTATAGTCAATGAATTGTAATGAACTTTCCCTTAGCCAGTCTCCCTGCCTATTTCTAGCTTTTATTTAAGTCGCATTCAGGTCATCTTTCAGAAACACACACATTTAACATCCTTAATGGCCATGGGATAAAATTCCAGTCCCCTCACATGGCATGTGAATGACTTTACTATCTGAAGCTTTCTTCACCTTTCCAGTTACATCTCTTCTCCTATTGTGTACTCTGCATTCAAGTCACTCCACAGTTTACGGAAGAGTCCATGCTTCCTCACATATTTATGGCTTTGCTCATAGTTTCCTTGAAATTGAACGTTTTCCACCCAAGAATCAGCCGGCCTCGAGCACAGACCAGAAAGAACAAAGGATGCAACTTGAGGAAGTTCTGTAGTCACCAGATCTCTCAGTTTTTCCTCACTCTTTTCAAACACCAGTTTCTGCTACTATTTTGAAGAATGAGAAATCCCAGAATGGGAACACCACTCGGTGTACGTTGTCAAACGTGCTGAGCATCTTCTGTGTAGTGGGTGCTGGGAATACAGCCGTGAATCACCTGTCAGTGAACCTGCAGCTAGCAGGGAAGATAAGGCCAGGCCATGCATTCCCAGAACACCAGGCACAAAGTTATAAGAAGACTAGGTATAAATAGACGGCTCCATATAAAGCTCAGAGGAGGGAAAATCTATATTAAGCTGGAGCAATCAGAAAAGACATTTTGGAGCATTGGCTGTGTGATTTGAACCTTAAAAATGAGACAGATTTGAAAAAGTGAAGATGGTTCAGGAAGTGGAAGAGTGTTGGTGTCAGAGTTCATTCTGAGCAAAGGCAAGGAGGCGGAAGAGAGCTGGGCTTTCAGAGAGAACAGAGAGACCCAGCTTAGCAAGCTCAAGGAGGGGCAGAAGGAATCAAAGAGGAACGGTGCGTCAGGGCCCGGTAATGGAGGGGGCAAAGGGGTTTGCTGATAACTCACCTGCACATCCCCAGACAACGAGCCAGCAGTAAACTCATAAAGCGTCTCTTCTGATTCAAGCTAACAGAATAGCTTGCCTGGCAGGGACACTCCAGAACTTGATCAGAAAGCTACTCATCAGCTTTCAGATGATCAGCATGGTAGTGCCAATGCTTTAGAGTTATATTAAAGTACTTTTGTTCATTTTGGACTTCTGTTGAGCTTATCAGAAACATGTACCCTGAAATGAGAGTTAGGGACCACTTGCTGATAAGACCTCAATATTGAACAGAAAAAGCCAGAGAAATATCCAGTGTGTATGTGTATTCACCTTCTCACAGAGAAATTATAGAGCTTTGCTAATATCATCTCTTGAAGCTTCCCTGCTCCCAGATGGCTTTTAAAGGTAGGAATTATAGATACATGGGCAGGGAAAGAAAATTCTACGTGGTAATGAAGATAATCAAAGAATTACCTCTATTTGGATATTTTCTGTGTAAGAGAGTACTACATTGGCCAGAGATGAACCTTGACTCTAGGCTGATCAAACTCTATATAGATCCTGAGTCCAGCCACCTGTCACAGCTTTTCTCAAATGGTAAGTGGATGACTTCTTATTTCTCATCAACAAATTTTTTCTAGGCCCCACCTAGGCATCGACGACTGTGCTGTCTGCTAACATAGGTAGAGGCATGCAATGAAATTAAAGTAGTCCTACCTCTTGAGGCCCTTTGGGGTAAACACAGATGCAGAGATCTTTTCAATCAATGTATCAGATAGCAGTAAGCACAGGGTGACAGGGAAACCCTGAGGAGGAGCATCTCAGCCTGGACTAAAGATTTGGAGAAGAGTCAGGGAGGACTGACTGAAGGAACTGACACGTCAGTCTAATTAAGATCACCTCTCCTGTTGGTCGGAGAAGGCAATGGCACCCCACTCCAGTACTCTTGCCTGGAAAATCCCATGGACGGAGGAGCCTGGTGGGCTGCCGTCCATGGGGTGGCTAAGAGTCGGACACGACTGAGCGACTTCACTTTCACTTTTCACTTTCATGCATTGGAGAAGGAAATGGCAACCCACTCCAGTGTTCTTGCCTGGAGAATCCCAGGGATGGGAGAGCCTGGTGGGCTGCCGTGTATGGGGTCGCACACAGTCGGACACGACTGAAGCTATTTAGCAGCAGCGTCTGTTGGTCCAACTTTACAATCACAGCATCTCAAAGCTGGTTATCCTCGAAGTTAGAGCGCCTATCAAATTTAATTGTCATCCCTTGCTTAACTGTCTTAGCTATGGTACACTTCAAAAGACTTCTACTGTTTCTATTTTGTGCATAGCTTGTCTCCACCTCATAACGGTATCTGACACCTTATAGGTTCCTATAAGTATAGGTTGTGTGTTAAGGAAGAAAATATTCGCCTGGGAATTTTCACCCTCCCTCTCCAAGTGCTAAGGGGAATTCTGCTGTAACATTTAATGCATTCCTAACTCTGAGTCAAGTCTAGAAGGAAACAACAAAAGAAAGAAAGGCATGTTAGGATGCTGGACCAAAAGGAACTTGGAAGTTGGCTGATGCTATGCCTCATTTCTGCAGATAGAAAATTGAAATTCAGAGAAGTTATATTGTAACTGTTAGTGCAAGGTCACCCAGTTAATTAGTAGCAGGGTGAGTCGAAACATCAGGTATGGTGATGTGCAGCTCTCACTTCTTTGCTGTGAGTCATATGTATTTTTCTGTCAGTTAGGGATATATAGTGAGGGAAGCACAAAGGATTCTGAAAAGGCTTATTTCTTTTGCCAGTGTATAGAATACTCAGATTCTAAAGGAGCCTCATGTTGCAAGGAAGGCTTTGTTTAACAGAACATTTTATGTGATAGGATGATGTTCTACAAAACCCCCAAATTTTAAAGGATGCTTTCTTCCGTGCTAAGCAATTGCTTCTGGCAGGAGCATCTTCTACTTTACAAAAAAAGACCTCTTCTCCTGCTTTCATCTGATATCTCAGGAAGGGCCCAGAGGGAAATGTTGAGAACTCATGCTTGTTTGAGCTGTAATATTCCCTTGAAAAGTGAAGCTTGAAATCCTTTAGGGATCCCGGTGTTCTTTCAAAATTGATTTTGACACTGTAGAACTACATCCTAACTAACTTCTATGCCAAAGTATATTGTGGCTAGTGGTTGGAGAGTTGAAAGAATATTTAAAAAATAAGTTTTCATATCAAGAGCAGAAAAATAAATGATTCATATGCTGTGCCCTGGGGATTGTCCTTAAAAATAATTTTCTAAAGAGGTTATTGGAAGAAATTATGAGAGGAGGCTTTAATTGAAGGCTATGGGATACTGTCCTAATAGAAAATATTAAATGATAAAAAAAAAAAAAGAGCACCAGGGAAAAACAAAATAAGAAAACTTTTTATTGTGTTGTCAACAATAGAAATCCATGATTTCTAACATCTATTAAGCACTCACTATGTGCTCGGCCCTGCTGTTTAAGCCCTTACAGGAATTAATGCATCTAATCTTTCCAACAATGGCATGAACAGGGTACAATTAATATCCTCATTTTATGTTATTTTTTATTTTTTTAAGAGTGAAACAAGGCACAGAAAATGAATGTAACAGTCTAGGTAGTGGTGGAGTTCATGTTCAGACATAGGGAGTCTGGCTCCAGAGTCCATGTTCCCTTTTATTTTGTAAGCTAAAAATTTCAATGCTAAGCTAACATGTCCTGCAGGCATCCCTCATGATTCCAAATTCCACTTAACATGAATTGAGAGGTACACACACACATATTTATGTATAAGGAAGTTCAGCAAACCATTACTTCCAGTAATGGAGGTTGGAAACAAACCAAATGCTGAGCAGTTAGGAATGTATTAAGTGCTCAATTGAAAAATGAAAAAAAGAAAGCAAAGCACAAAGAAGAAAATGAAATCCCTCATAATCCCTATGCTCTGAAATAACCAGGAAGAAATCTCTGTGTTTCTCTTTTCAGCTTTTTCCTGTATTTTGTTTCTGATACAAAATTGGGATCACACTGGATATATTGCTTTATAATTTGACTTTTCTATGCAGATAGAATTATAAAATCTCTTAAAGATGTTACTTGTTCTTCTATCACTTATTTTAATGGCTTAAATAAGTTCCTTTATTTGCACATATCATGATTTATTTACACCTTTTATTGTTGGATCTGTACTCTTTTAACCCTTATTCTATGATGCCTCAATGGATGGTATCTCGTTGATCACTGAAAATAGTCCAAGCTCTCTAACTTGGAGTTCAAGTTGCATGATTTGCCCTAACTATTCTGACTTAATCTTCCTGTGTTTCATAATTCACTAACCCAGAATTATAGAATCATTTGTTCTAGAAGTGTAACTGGGTATCTCTTTTAGCACTTGAGCAATTCCTCTTATGGCACGAATATATCTACCTAATGAGCTAGCTATGTTCTATGAGAAAGAGAACTTCTTGCCCGCAGAATTTCTACCTGAATCTGCTTGTTAATTCCACATGGGAGAATTGTGTCTTACACTTAGTAGATGCTCAGTAAGTGTTTATGGAATAAATGAAGGCTTTATGTATTTCTTTTTAACAGTGTCAGTTCAGTTCAGTTCAGTCACTCAGTCATGTCCGACTCTTTGCGACCCCATGAATCGCAGCACACCAGGCCTCCCTGTCCATCACCAACTCCCAGAGTTCACTTAGACTCACATCTATCAAGTCAGTGATGCCATCCAGCCATCTCATCCTCTGTCGTCCCCTTCTCCTCCTGCCCCCAATCCCTCCCAGCATCACAGTCTTTTCCAATGAGTCAACTCTTCACATGAGGTGGCCAAAGTATTGGAGTTTCAGCTTCAGCATCATTCCTTCCAAAGAACACCCAGGGCTGATCTCCTTCAGAATGGACTGATTGGATCTCCTTGCAGTGCAAGGGACTCTCAAGAGTCTTCTCCAACACCACAGTTCAGAAGCATCAATTCTTCGGCGCTCAGCCTTCTTCACAGTCCAACTCTCACATCCATACACGACTACTGGAAAAACCATAGCCTTGACTAGATGGACCTTAGTCAGCAAAGTAACATCTCTGTTTTTGAATATGCTATCTAAGTTGGTCATAACTTTTCTTCCAAGGAGTAAGCGTCTTTTAATTTCATGGCTGCAGTCACCATCTGCAGTGATTTTGGAGCCCCCCAAAATAAAGTCTGACACTGTTTCCACTGTTTCCCCATCTGTTTCCCATGAAGTGATGGGACTGGATGCCATGATCTTCGTTGAGCTTTAAGCCAACTTTTTAACTCTCCTCTTTCACTCTCATCAATAGGCTTTTGCGTTCCTCTTCACTTTCTGCCACAAAGGTGGTGTCATCTGCATATCTGAGGTTATTGATATTTCTCCCAGCAATCTTGATTCCAGCTTGTGTTTCTTCCAGTCCAGCATTTCTCATGATGTACTCTGCATATAAGTTAAATAAGCAGGGTGATAACATACAGCCTTGACGTACTCCTTTTCCTATTTGGAACCAGTCTGTTGTTCCATGTCCAGTTCTAACTGTTGCTTCCTGACCTGCATACAGATTTTTCAAGAGGCAAGTCAAGTGGTTTGGTATTGCCATCTCTCTCAGAATTTTCCACAGTTTATTGTTATACTACAAAGTCAAATATCTAATGATAGGGGGCAAGCTGAGTTTAAAAAATTTTGAACAATTAAAAGGAAAACCATAAGAAAAGAGAAAATGTCTGAAAAGAAGCAGAAATATAAATTCTGAAAAACCAGATCTTTTCCTGCCTCCTCCATCTCTGTCCAGTATTCCTCCACATCAGTCTAACTTCTTTGAATGGTTTGCTGCTCACAAACCTAAGCTTCTTAGCCTCCTTCTCTGAGAGTTTCTGCATCTTCTGTATTACAGTATACATCAGAATAGCCAGAGCACAGCTGGGGCTCAAGGAATGGTTAGCGAATGAATGATAAATGGAGAGACATGGGTAGACTGCAAGACTTAGGTCCTTGGTCTTGACATTAGCATTATTATTCTCCTATTCACAGATTTTCTTAAAGTGTTCTGCCTGAACCCCCAGGAATACACACACACACACACACACACACACAAATTGTGGTGATTATAATAGAAAAAACATATTTAGCTTTATTAATAATGCATAGGCTCAGCAAAGTGTCAAGTTTTTCTAATTTTGCTCTAATGAAATCAATTTAGTGGAGCAACACAACCTCATGCTAATTAGAAGCTCTAACTGGCATCTTAAGAAAACTGTGAAACATTAAAATCCCTGAAAATAGTATTTGAAAAAAATGGGTACATGATCTTTTAAAAACTTTCAACCTGTTGGGATAAAAATAATTAGTATAAAAGTGAAAGCTGCTTAAAAAATTGGGATTCAGTTTTAATGTTTGTAAAATGGAGATTGATCTCCTAGGTAAATCTCAGATATTTATATCCCAGGTACAGATTAAAATTACCTCAGTTCTTACCTTTGTCCACTGTTATATCATCAGAAGGTCAAGGTCTCATATCTTGGTTTATTTCCAATTCCTGAATCAGGAGTTGGGCTACACTAGCCATTAAACTGGAGAGGGAAATGGCAACCCACTCCAATGTTCTTGCCTGGAGAATCCCAGGGATGGGGGAGCCTGGTGGGCTGCCGTCTATGGGGTCGCACAGAGTCGGACATGACTGAAGTGACTTAGCAGCAGCAGCAGCAGCAGCAGCAGCCACTAAACAAATATTGTTGACTAGATAATTGAACAAGCTTTGAACACTTTCTGAAAAGGAAGAAAAGGAATTATATCCCAGGATATAAGTGAATCATTTAGGGAATAATGATGAGTTAAACCATACTAACTTTTGCAGAAAGGAATGGTGAGGCCACTTGGAAACAATTTGCAAGTTGAATAACTGCACTGCTGGTGGAGGGAGTTAGATAGGGATTCAATGAACCAAGCATCTTTGGGAATGGTCACAGACAGTAGAAACAAATAGGTAGAAATTTTTTGAAACAAGAAAAAGAAACACAGACAATTTTTACTACTGATTTTAACTATCCATCCTTGCTGCCCACAAGTCTTTTTCTTTAGTGCATGAATGAAGAAATAAAAGAGCAAGACCCATAATGACTGAAAAGTGAAAGTGAAAGTCACTCAGTCGTGTCTGACCTTCTGCGACTCCATGAACTATATAGTCCATGGAATTCTCCAGGGCAGAATACTGGAGTGGGTAGCCTTTTCCTTCTCCAGGGGATCTTCCCAATCCAGGGATCGAACCCAGAAGCAAGGACTCAAAAGAGAGAGTTTGCAGTATGAAGATGAGGATGATGATGATGACTGCAATGATGCTTATCAATGTTTTATGATAATCTACTATGTAAAAGGGACTTCCCTGATAGCTCAGTTGGTAAAGAATCTGCCTGCAATGTGGGAGACCCTGGTTCAATTCCTGGGTCAGGAAGATATGCTGGAGAAGGGATAGGCCACCCACTCCAGTATTCTGGCCTGGAGAATTCCATGGACTGTACAGTCCACGAGGTTGCAAAGAGTTGGACACAACTGAGTGACTTTCACTTTCACTATGTAAAAGACACCTTACATAATGGGGAAGGATGCAATGGAAGGAGAGAGGATGATAGATTAAGGGGATTAAATAACATTATTAAGTAAAGTACCTTGCTGCTGCTGCTAAGTCGCTTCAGCGGTGTCCGACTCTGTGCGACCTCATAGACGGCAGCCCACCAGGCTTCCCTGTCCCTGGGATTCTCCAGGCAAGAACACTGGAGCGGGTTGCCATTTCCTTCTCCAATGCATAAAAGAGAAAAGTGAAAGTGAAGTCGCTCAGTCATGTCTGACTCTTCGCATCCCCATGGACTGCAGCCCACCAGACTCCTCTGTCCATAGGATTTTCCAGGCAAGAGTACTAGAGTGGAGTGCCATTGCCTTCTCAAAGTACCTTAATCTAGTAGGAATCAATCAATATCAAGTCTTCTCTTTAGTCATTAGGATCAAACAGACCTCTATTTGAATACAAGTATATCAATTACTCACCATGTAACTCTTGGCAAGTTGCTTAACTTCTCTGAGCTCAGATTTATTACCTATAAAGGGAAAAGAATGCCTAGTCCACAGTACTATTGTGAGGATTTAATGAAATATTAAATACAAAAGTGATCTGTTAGACTTCCCTGGGGGTCTTGTAGTTAAGAATCCACCTGCTAATGCAGGGGACACGGGCTCCATCTCTGGGCTGGGAAGATTCCACATTCTTCAGAGCACCTAATTCTGAGTGCCACAACTACTGAGCTTAGGCTCTAGAGCCTACATGCTGCAACTACGGACATCTGTGTGTTCTAGAATCTGTTCTCTGCAACAAGAGATGCCACCGCCATGAGAAGCCCATGTGCCACACTAGAGAGTTACTCCCACTAGCTGTGGATAGAGATAGCCTGCAAGCAGCAATGAAGACCCAATGCAGCCAAAAATAAATAAAATTTTAAAAGAAGTCATTTGTTAACTGCCACACAAATATGAGATTTCAAATTCGTATTACTCAACAATTAGATAAGATGTGTACAAACAGCCATGAAGAGTAAGCAGGGGATATTTGTGTAAGAGTTGGAAGGAGAGCCGCGTGCTGAAAGCTGAGTAGCTGACATGAGGTAAGAGAACTAAAGGCTTCCCTGGTGGCTCAGATGGTAAAGAATCCACCTGTAATTCTGGAGACCTGAGTTCGATCCCTTGGTTGGAAAAATCCCCTGGGGAAGGGAAAGGTTACCCACACCCATATACTTATCTGGATAATTCAATGGACAGGGGAGCCTGGCGAGCTACAGTCCATGGGGTCACAAAGAGTCAGACATGACTGAGGAAGTAACACACACACACAAGGGAACTAATGGGGACCATTAGTTTTCTTCCCGCCATTCCTTCCACCTCTGCCCTGCCTTGATAACTCAATGATAACTCATAGGATAGAACCATCCATTCATACCTTAGATCCCTTGTACTTTACTGGTTTATTTTTTTGCCTCTACTCAGTGCAATGACTGCCACGCCTTGTTGAGATTTTGATCCAAGCCACAGAAGAAAACAATGAAACTGAGAGAATTAGGAAGTAAACCCATGACCTTCGATTCAGGAAATTGGTGCACCAACCAACTTCCAGAGATGAAATATTCTGCACAAGCATCAACAGATGTATAAATCAGAGAATAAATCAACATCAACAGAGTATAAATCAACATCCCTGCTTTCAACAAAACCCCCCATTATAAACACAAGTTCATTTACTCTATATTCTAGGGGATAAATGCTTGGTGTGTTTAGAGAGGTTATCAGAGAACCAGGAAAATTGCCTTTTGTCTTCAAGCAGTGCATGCTTCAGTGGGGAAGTTAGCCTTATTCATGAGAAACTGTATCATATATTTAGGAGAAAAGAAAAGGACCCTGGAAGGATGGAGGGATTGCTGAGAAATGAAGTACTCTCATTTGATCATTACATTCTAGAATACATGTCACGTCCCCTGCAAAGTCATCATTAATTCCTCGTAAGAATGATCAACAGATTCATGATTCTCCAGAGAATACATTTTATTATTATAAGGTTTATTTTATTATTGCAAAACTAATACTAATGTACCTTCTTTGTGATACTAATGTACCTTCTTTGTAAAAATAAAAAAAATAAAAATAAACAACCATAAAAACACAGAAAGTTTCATGACCAGAGATGACTGTGAAATTACATTTGGGGTATTTTTTTTTCTATGTATTTACTTATTTTACAAAAATAAGATCACACTGTGCTTCTTTGTAGCCTTTTCCTCACTTGATAATAGAGCTGAAGAGTCTTCATAAGCATTTGCCTACAACTTCATTTGAATATCTATTATCAATGTCATGACTCTATTATGATGGTGATGTGGGCTTGGGGATTGTTTCATTTTATTTTTCCTCAGCATCCAGGACAATAATGGATAACAGGATGTTCTTACAATCACAGAACTTTAGAGAGCTCAAAGCTCCCACAGGCATTGTCTAGTTAATTTCCTACTTTGCAGATGGAAAGTTGGGACTCAACATGTAAAATGGATTGCAGTTCAGGTGGTCAGAAAGTTGTAGAGCCAGAATCAGAACCAAGTGCCTGGACTGCAAGCACAGAGTCCTTTCATTACAAAGTCCAGACTGAAGGCAAACCCATCATCTGTGAAACAGACATGCAGTGAGAGAAGAGGGTATCCTTGGGCAGGGGAAGTTTGGGGAGGAGAGGTCTTTTGTGGTTCTTTTGGAACTTTCAGTTTTACTTCAAACCCTGAGACCCCAGAGGTTCATAGAGGGGTGAAGTTGCAACATGAGGTATGGGGAGGAGACAGCTTGAGGAAAGAAACTTATGAGCTCAGGTTTGCAAAACCCACAGTTGTACAATAGCTCAGCTCCAGCCAACACCCTGGAAGATGCAACAAAGCCCTAGTAGAATGTATAGCCACCCAGAGTCTCCATTCTGGTTTTATATTATATCTTATTAATCCTTCAGCACTGGGCTCTATGAAACCAAAAAACATTTTGGCTTTGCTCTTGGTTGGGAATGATTTTTCAGTTTTCATTCTGACAACCCAGAATGTTCCTGACTTCCTGGAATCACTCTCCAAGCCTCCTGGCTGTAGCAGGAGGAAAGAGGTGCTTTGAAAACTTCAGACCAAGGTCAACAGTGAGTGAAGAGCAAGGAATGCTGGGAGTTCTAGATCTGCTATTGAAATGACACCATTGTGCCAATTCGTCTTCATAGTTCCGCTGGTGTGATTGACCTGAAATGTACATGCGCTGTGCCATTCCTTGCCTAAAACCTTCCGTGGCCTCAGGGAAAAGTTCATGTCCCTTTGTGAAGCATGCAAGACCCTCTACAACTTGACATCTGCTCACCTCTGTCTCATCTCTGCCATTCTGTCTTTGGCAACACCAAACTCCCTACGGGTTCCTGTAAAGAATCATGTTAGTTTTTCGTCCAGTTTCTACTTTCCCGAAGGCCCTGCCTCTTCTTTCATCTGTAGTTCATCTCACTTAGCTAGACCCTCTGTATTCTGTGTCTACTTGTTTGTGTGTGCGTTAGCTGCTTAGTCGTGTCTGACTTTTTGCAGCCCCATGGACTATAGCCCACCAGACTCCTCTGTCCATGGAATTCTCCAGGCAAGGGTACTGGAGTGGGTTTCCCTTCTCTTCTCCAGGGGATCTTCCTGACTCAGGGATTGAACCTGGCTCTCCTGCATTACAGGCAGATTCTTTACTGTCTGAGCCACCTAGGAAGCCCTCTGTTTACTTCAATAACCCTAAAATTCTGTACTCTGTGATAATGTCTGAAGTATCCTTGGTGATTTTCAGTCAAATAATTGAACTTTTATCTTAAATCTTGTACTCTCATCTAGGATCAATGTTATATCACCCAGTGACATGTTCTAGATGAGATCAAGAGCGTTCTGCATGGTTTGGCCATAGACTAATGGCATATTCCAAATCACAGGACACCTGCTAAACATGCAACATTAATAAAGCAAGGAGCATCAATTTGCCAGACTTGAATCTAAAGAGGATTCCATTGCTTATTTTTCCCAGCTGCAAATGATCTGAATGGCATACACAGTTTTCTCTAGCAGTGCACTTAGAATATTTACTTAAATACTGGCAGTGATAAAATGGTGGGAAAGAAATTGCACATTCATCAAAAGTAGGCGGCCTGATAGAAGTGCATAAACATGGTACTCATCTCCAAATTAAATTACCATGTGTACATGGTTTGGCTTGTCATTTATGTACTTGTATATTTATATACCCATCATCCTTAATCACCTACAAGAATGAATGAGTGCATTTAAGAACAAATGTTTGCAACATAAGCTAATGGTTAATTGAAGATTTCTTCTTGGAGGAGAGAGCTGAAAGACAATAGCAGATTAGACAAAGACTTTTTAAAAAGAACAGCAAGACTTGCTCATACCATTCAGCGTAACTTTTGCTCATTCTAAAGGAAATTCCTGCTGGGAGATGCCTCAAAATTATTATTTTGAAAGCATGCTATACCCAGCCCAGAGAGATAGCTGAGAGTATCAGAAAGAATTTAGCATCGGGAAACTTCAGGACAACTCCTTGCATAGACTTTTCTGGGTTTGTGATCATAAGTAATTCATATAACTTCTTCAAGTCTATTTCCTCAAATTTAATTTGGGGATAATACTGCAGCCTCGCTATTAGATTTGAAAAACATAAAATACATGAGCTTTCATTGAGGTGCTAATTAAATCTTATTTGTGTTAATATGTTATTTTCTACCCTCATCTGTATCTTATAAAAATCAAGGTCCTAGAATCCAAAAATACTACTGCTACTAATGCTATTAGGCGCTACTATTACGACAATAACAATAATGACTACTATTAGCTGATAATTACTGAGAATACTTACACCTGCATTGTTTTAACATTTTACATGAATAAGTTATTTATACCTCTTAAAATGCTTAAGAAGCAGCTACTATTATTTTCTCCATTTTATAGGCAAACAACTGGAGACCCAGAGAAGTTAAGAAACTTGCCTAAGATCATACAGTTGGTAACTGCAAGACTGGGATTTGAACCCAAACTTAATCTCCATAGTCCTAGCAGTAAGAATTATGCTTTCTTCCCTATCTGAAAATAATAGTGGGGCTTCCTGTTGGCTCAATGATAAAGAATCTGCTGGCCAACGTGCAGGAGACAGTTCAATACTCTATCTGGGAAGATCCCATGTGCCGTAGAACAACTCAGCCCGTGCAGCACAGCTATTGAGTCTGTGCTCTAGGGCCCGGGAGCCACAACTGCTGAAGTCTGTGAGCCCAAGAGCCGCTGCTCTGCAACAAGGGAAGCCACCACAATGAGAAGCCCGCGCACCGCAACTAGAGAAAGGCCCATGCAGCAACGAAGATGCAGCACAGCCAAAAATAAATACATAAACACATAAATAAATTTAAAAATGAAAATAATAGTACAATTAACTTACAGTTGGATAGCTCTTCATTTTTTCATAGAGATAATCTCATTTTATCCCTCCAGTAGTCCTTTGAGATAAAGGTTACTATCTTTTACAGATAGGAAACTTGGGTCAAAAAGATTAAGAGATCAGCCCCAACTCACCTTGCTCCGGCATAGGAAAATCAGATGGACTGTGGACATCTCTCATCCTGTTTCTATCTCTATTCTGTTTTTGCAGTCACCTCCTCATTGAATATGCCTTCCACAAAGACCCCAGTGGAGTCCTGGTATGTTTTTATTTGTTTTGAAAGCTCTATTCTCTACCATTCTTTGCGACACTATCTGTGAGACTGTTTCTACAAGTATCATGTGGTTCTGCAGAATTTAGGAGTTACAGTGGACTTCCAGCCTAGAATTCATCGGAATTTAAGGGAGTCACCCTGAGAGAGTGAGTCCAGGCAAACTGGACCTCTGATGTCAAGGTCACCTCCTCTCCAGACCCTGAGCTCAACGCTCAACCACACTTCCTCTAAGGAAAACACAAGCTCATCCTTAAACAGAGTCTACACTATGTCATTGCTCTCTGCAGATGTTAAGCATGAGCTCTATTCTCTGCCGTCTTCAGTTTTGAACACTCCATAATCTGGCCTTGATTAACCTGCCTCCACCCGCCAGCCTGTTGTTTCCCAGTTATGTCATCTTCCTTGGCACTGACATAACACCCTGGGCTTAGGGTGTTCCTTTAACTAGAACTCTCTCTCTTTTAACCCTTGTTTTAGCTAACATCGTCTCAGCTTATATGTGACCTTCCTCGACCCCCTAAACCATGCCTCTGCTCTTCCATCTCATGTAATCTCTTTTAAAAAAAAGATATTCTACTCATTTTAGCATTTGTTGCATTGTCTTGAGATTGCCCATTTAATTGTCCATCTTCTGAAGTATGTAATGAGCTCTGTGAGGGCAGCGATTTTTGGTATCTCCTCTAATGTCTGTCGGAGAAGGCAACAGCACCCCACTCCAGTACTCTTGCCTGGAAAATCCCATGGACGGAGAAGCCTGGTAGGCTGCAGTCCATGGGGTCGCTAAGAGTCAGGCACGACTGAGCGACTTCACTTTCACTTTTCACTTTCATGCATTGGAGAAGGAAATGGCAACCCATTCCAGTGTTCTTGCCTGGAGAATCCCAGGGACAGGGGAGCCTGGTGGGCTGCCGTCTATGGGGTTGCACAGAGTCGGACACGACTGAAGCTACTTAGCAGCAGCAGCTAATGTCTGTACATAGTAGTTGCTCAATAAATAACTGTTGATTAAACGCCTCTGAAGTCACCAGATATTGTGAAAGAATCTGACTGATATCCTTTCCTTCTAGGCTGTGAGTTTTCTGAAGACATTCAGCCTTATTCAACACTGAGTCTTCAGTGTCTTGTATGGAGAAGGCACTCAGTAAATGAGGAACTGACCAGAATTTCAGATCCTCAAATCCTGCCCTTCAGCCTCTCCATAACCTGCCCTGCCTCTTCTGAAATGCATTCCTCTCCACCAAGGCTCCATCTTCCATTTTCTCTTTATTTCTAATGCCTTCATTTGTGGTTTGTTTTATATAATTTGTTGTTGCAGAGTCAGTAAGTCACGTCCAACTCTTTGTGACTCTATGAACTGCAGCACAGCAGGCTTCCTTGTCCTTCGCTGTCTTCCAGAGTTTGCTCAAACTCATGTCCTTTTGAGTCAGTGTTACATAATTTTAGCAATTGCTTATATTATTTGCTCTCACTTTTCCTGTGTTTTATTTGTTCATATCCCTCCCCTGCTAATGAAAATAAGTGTAAGCATAAATGGAATCGTACTTTTTTTGTATGATTATAAAAATAGGAAAAGGAGTACATCAAGGCTGTATATTGTCACCTTGCTTATTTAACTTCTATGCAGAGTACATCATGAGAAATGCTGGACTGGAAGAAGCACAAGCCAGAATCAAGATTGCCGGGAGAAATATCAATAACTTCAGATATGTAGATGACACCATCCTTATGGCAGAAAGTGAAGAGGAACTCAAAAGCCTCTTGATGAGAGTGAAAGAGGAGAGTGAAAAAGTTGGCTTAAAGCTCAATATTCAGAAAACGAAGATCATGGCATCTGTTCCCATCACTTCATGGGAAATAGATGGGGAAACAGTGGAAACAGTGTCTGACTTTATTTTTTGGGGCTCCAAAATCACTGCAGATGGTGACTGCAGCCATGAAATTTAAAGACGCTTACTCCTTGGAAGAAAAGTTATGACCAACCTAGATAGCATATAAGCAGAGACATTACTTTGCCAACAAAGGTCCATCTAGTCAAGGCTATGGATTTTCCAGTGGTCATGTATGGATGTGAGAGTTGGACTGTGAAGAAAGCTGAGCACTGAAGAATTGATGCTTTTGAACTGTGGTGTTGGAGAAGACTCTTGAGAGTCCCTTGGACTGCAAGGAGATCCAACCAGTCCATCCTAAAGGAGATCAGCCCTGAGTGTTCATTAGAAGGACTGATGCTGAAGCTGAAACTCCAATACACTGGCTACCTCATGCGAAGAGCTGACTCATTGGAAAAGACCCTGATGCTGGGAGGGATTGTGGGCAAGAGGAGAAGGGGATGGCAGAGGATGAGATGGCTGGATGGAATCACCAACTTGATGGACATGAGTTTGGATAAACTCCAGGAGTTGGTGATGGACAGGGTGGCCTGGCATGCTGTGATTCATGGGGTCACAAAGAGTCGGACACGACTGAGCAACTGAACTGAACTGAACTGAGATGAATTTCTACCCACCTTTTTCATATTCCAAATATTATGTATCCATCAGTGATAAATGCCCACATTTAATAAGCTCTTAAAGTGTACTGCTTGAAGGTGCTTTTCAGACAAATCATGTTGACCTGCACGAGGTCATTGGAAGTAGGCATGGGGGAAACTGAGTCTTAGTAAAGCTATGTCTTATCCAGATGGTGAATGACAGAAGCAAAATTTGAATGCAGAGCCCATGCTTTGACTCATTTCTACCTCTGCACTAGTGATAATTTAGAAAAGAATGGGAACAATAAAAATATTATTAAGGACAGCCATAATTCTGATTCCCTAGTACAGGCATCTACTACCACCATTTAGGTACATGGCTTTTCTGTTTCTGCATGTAGTAAGCCACCTCTGGCTTGAACATGGCTCATAGCGGGCCCTCAATACATCAGTTACTATTGAGTAATAATTGTAACTTCAGAACACCATCAAATAATGATTTACTACATAAGATGTAAGAAAGCACACGTACTTTATTATATTATTTTTTGACCGCACTGTGTGATATGCAGGATCTTAGTTCCCTCACCAGGGAGTGAACCTGTGTCCCCTGCATTGGGAGTGCAGAGCCCTAACCACTGGGCAGCCAGGGAATTCCCACCATACGTATTTTAAAACATCACAGCTTTATTTCTTATTAAATGAGAAATGCTCATGATAAAACAGTTTTAAAGAATTATTTTTAAGTATGAGCAAGAAATCAGCAAATCACTTCAAAATGCCACCAACAAGAGACAACCAACATTGACCCCAGAGGACATTGTTCCAGACATCCCTGTGCATAGATAGATAGTTTGGAAGTACATAAAGCTACTTAGGGCGGATAAAATGTTAGCTAACTAATTACAGGTCATAACATTTTTTCAAATAAAACATTACATAATTTCACTTGAATGTAACTAAAGAAAAATAAACTGAAGTGAAACTGAAGAAATTGCTGAAATTTAGATCGTGTTTCTTTCTTTCTCCATGGGCAATGATAGTATTTCCTCAAATATCTAAGTTATGTTAAGCAAAAACTTAATGAAATCAAGTAAGTTAGTTTCATTTTTTTCCCTTTTAATATACATCTTTCAATTTTTCAGGCAATGCTATTTAAAAATAACCTCCTACTATAAAAAAAGTGTTTTTTTTTAGAAACCTCCATGCTGTTTTCCACAATAATATTGATATTGAGCATCTTTTCATGTGCGTGTTGGCCATCTCCATTCCCTCCTTGGAAAACCTATTCAGGTTTTCTGCCCATTTTTAAATCAGGTTATCTGTTTTTTTTGATGTTGAGTTGTAAAGCTATTTATGTATTTTGGGTATTAACCTTTTGCAAATATTTTCTCCTGTTAAAAACAGAACTACTATATGACCCAGCAATTTCACTCCTGAGTATATATTCAAAGAAAAAAAAAATAATGAATGCTAATTCAAAAAGATGAATGCATCCCAGTGTTCATAGCATCAGTACTTACAACTGCCAAGATATGGCAGCAACCTAAGAGTCCATAAGAGATGAATGGATAAAGATGTGATGTGCACACACGCACACACGCAGACACACTGCACGGTATACTACTCAGCCATAAAAAGAATGAAATTTTGCCATTTGCAGCAGCATGAGTGGACTTGGAGGGCGTCATGCTAAGTCAGAAGTCAGACAAAGGCAAATACTGTATGATGTCTCTTATCTGAGGAATCTGAAACATACAACAAACTCATGAATATAACAAAAAAAGCAGCAGACTCACAGATAGAGAGATCAAACTAGTGGTTTCTAGTGGAGAGAGGGAAGGAGGGAAGGGCAATATAGGGTAAGGAATTAAAATGTACAAGCTATTATGCATAAGATTCAAGGATATATTGTACAACACAGGGAATATAGCCAATATTTATAACAAATGGAGTACAACCTTAAAAAATTATAAATCACTATATTGTACACTTGTAACATATAATATTGTACATCAATTATATTTCAATAAAATAAAAGAGATAAATGATTCATCCTCTGATACTTTCTCCTATCTCCTTTCCTTTGCCCTGATTTTTGTTTCTTTAATAATTTTAAATTTAAAATGATTGATAACATGTTCTGTTCAGCCATCAGAATTTTTGCTGTTGAAATGAATATAACCCCTGCAGTTTGTTCTTTGAACTATGTCTTCACATTACAGGGGTGTGTGTCTGTGTGTTGTAATAAATTTATTTTGAGATTTGATTAATCTTCCAGTGTATTTTCCAAAAGGGCTCGAATAGTTCCTCAATTCTTTCATGTTTCAGAATATCTTCAGTTTTAATCTTCTTAAGTTATGTTTACTCCTTCACTCAGGACTTTGTGTACATTCGTCTGATTTCTTCTGGAAGAATATGGTTGTGGTGAAGTCTGAGATGACCTGGAGCCCACCTCATCCCCTTTTCATCTGCCTGGAAAAAAAATCTTCCTCTATAGATAATGTTGATCTGAATAAGTTCAGTGCCTCCTTGTATACTGCACTGTTTTTTTCTAATACGTTAATTTCTTGTGATTTGCAGATTTAGTATTTTTCTAATATCTCAAATGTATATGAAATGACATCTCTGAAACAATCTCGTTTTTTGGTTACTCTCTGTAAGAAATGCGAGTGATCTTTACGTGGGACAGCTTTGAAGTCTTTATTTATCATCATCTATAATTGATTTATTCATTTATCTTTTCCTTTTTCATCACTGTGAGGCTCTAAAGCCTTTTCTTCTTGCTGTTGTTTGAACTTTCAGTTGCACCTAGCCTCTTCTCCACTGGTTTACATTTATTTATTTGATTTGTACAGATGCTGCTTTGACCCTCAAGTGTTTCCTTAACCTGGTAATCTGCCGTTTTATCCCAGCATATTGCTTCATCATCTTGTTTTTGAGTCTTGTATAAATGACTTCATGCTGAGCTTTTTATTGTTCTTTTGCAGATTGTCTTTCCTTTCCCTTGTGTTCTAGAATGCTTGCATAGTTGAAATGCCATTTTCCTCCCTTTTTTCTCATGCTTAGCATGGAGTGCTCTGTCCAGAACTTCTCTTTGCTCTGATCCAGTGTGGAAAGACGCGATTGTTCCTTTTTGACTTCATTTATGATCGGGTAGTCTTGTCACTTTTATACATTTATTGATTTTTGGCTGTGCTTGGTCTTCATTGCTGTGCGCAGGCTTTTCTCTAGTTGCAGTGAGTGGGGGCTGCTCTCTAGCTGTGCACAGGTGTCTCCCTGCGGTGGCTTCTCTTGTTGTGAAGCATGGGCTCTAGGTGCGTGGTCTTCAGAAGTTGTGGCATGTGGGCTCAGTAACTGCGCCTCCTGGCCTCTAGAGTGCAGGCTCAATAGTTGTGGTGCTTGGGCTTAGTTGCCCCATGGCATGTGAAATGTTCCTGGCCTAGGGATCGAACCCATGTCCCCTGCATTGGCAGGCAGATTCTTATCTACTGTACCACCAGGGAAGTCCTGTCTTGCTACTTTGAGTTAAATTGATTGGGCTGGAGGTTTCTTTTTGAAACTTCTGGAATCTGAGGATACAGGGCATGCGGTGAGAACTCAGCTCGAGCTGCTGGTTGACCCAACATGGGTTTTTCTCTAGAATCTCACAAAGTACCCTGGACTGGGGCCCACCTCCAGACATTTAGATGTCCCCCCATCCATCCCATCATCTCAGCATGAAGCCACAGAAAAAGCTGGTCCCTGGTGACTCTTCCTGTTTCTGCTGAGTCCTCTGCACCTCATCAGTATTTTATTTTCATTGCAGGTGTGACAACATTTGTTCAACATTATTTATCATATTATGTCACTCCCCTGCTCAAAGTCCTCCCAAGGCTCCCATCTTACTTGCTTAAAGCCATTTGTGTTGTTCAGTCACTCAGTCGTGTCCAACTCTTTGCTACCCCATGGACTGCAGCATGCCAGACTTCCCTGTCCTTCACCAACTCCCTGTCTCAACCACTCAAAGTCCCAGTCTTCCAGTTTTTACTGGACCCTTGGTGTGATGGCCCCTGGCACCACCATCCTATCCCTTGCTTCCCTTGACTTAAACCACACTGGGTCCCTTGCTGAACCCCAAGTGTGCCAGGTTCACATCTTCCTTAAAGAAGCTCCCAGCAGGTGTTCTCCCTGCCTAACTGGCTCTCTCCCAGACAGCCTCATGACTTCCCCTTCCATCCATCAAGTCTTGGCTTAGATGTCGGGATGTCAGTGAGGTCTTTGCTAAAGATGTCCTTTCACGTGACCAGTAACCGGGTGTTCCATCCCTCTTCTCTGACTATGGGGCTCAGCCACCTTGCCCAGGAAGAAGCGTGTGGGCCTCTAGGTGAGAGAGAGCTTCCTTCTGCAGGTTGCATGACTGGCTGTGAGACATGAGACTTCACAGACCCAGCCGGGGCCACTTGGCAGAAAGGCTGAGAGCCCACGGATGGGACAGCCTGCAGAGGCTGAGGTGCTGAGTGAAAACTAAACTTACAGTTTAAACTTGAAAGCTTCTGTGAAGAAATTTACAAAATACAATAATCCAAACTGAACTAAGACGTTGCCACCTTTTTTTCCCCCTCTTCCTCTGTGAATATGTTTTCAACCAGACTGTGTAGAAGAGAGAAGGACAGGCCACCATGGATGTCAGTTTGGGGATGTACATATTTTTGACCCTTTACAATAGCAGGTGCTTGGAAATTGAAAAAGTTCAAAGTAAACTGCTGCTGAATTCTGATTCAAAATGGTAGCTGGCTGAGAAGCTAGCAAGAAGCTGAGCATTTCAGTTCAGTTGAGTCATTCAGCTGAATGAAGCTGAGCCATTCTGTTCTTGTTAAAACCGTAGGTGAGAAGGAAAGCTAAGACTGAATGAATATAAGTATGGACATCAAGCAGGGAAAAAGAGAGTGAGATGAATTAGGAGATTGAGATTGCCGTATAGACACTACTATGTAAAAGGGCTTCCGTGGTGGTTCAGATGGTAAATAATTTGCCGGCAATGCAGTGATCATACCCTGGGTCAGGAAGATCCCCTGGAGAAGCGAATGGCTACCCACTCCAGTATTCTTGTCTGGAGAATCCCATGGACAGTGGAGCCCGGTGGGCTACAGTCCATGGGATCGCAGAGTCAGACACGACTGAGCGGCTAACACTTTCACTTTCACTATGTAAAAATAACCAATAAGGACCTATTTTATAGCCCAGGGAACTGTAGAGTGCTCGGTGGTGACCTAAATGGGAAGGAAATCCAAAAAAGAGGGAATATATGTATACGAATAGTTCATTCACTTTGTTGTACAGCAAAAACTAACACAACATTGTAAAGCAACGTTGTGTGTGTGCACACGCATGCTCAGTAGTGTCTGATACTTTGTGAGTCAACAGAGCGCCACCTGGGAAGTCCAGCCTTAAAAAAAAAAAAAAAAAAAAAAGACAGCCTGAGGACAGAAGGTAGAAGGGTTCACAGTGTTTATGGAGAAGATGGATCTGGATTGGGGACCAGCTCTCTTGACTGTAGTATACGGCACTCCGTTGCTTTCCTTCATGAAAAAACTCTACTTTGGAGATTTTAGAAGTATTATCTCTCCCTTTTCTCCCATTTTCCCCAGTTCAGATAAGCACTAGGAAATGCTGGAAATCACAGGAATGGAGTAATAGAAATGCTGGAGTCACAGGAAATGCTGGACAGAAAACAAGGAGAGATGGAAGTAGCCACGGGGAGGCAAGGGACCCTGCGAAAGCCTGGAAGTAGCTACCTAGTCCTGGAATCTTGGGTGGCCTCCGCCTGGCAGGAGTGGGGAACTTGTTCCATCCTGCATTGGCTCTGAAAACCAGAGGCTGGACTGGGGGCTGAGCAAGAGGAAAGCATATTCAATGTTCCTCATGACAGATGAGAGCTGGGTATGAAGCAGGATGTGGACTAAACCTGTGAACATAAATTGTGGATTGGAGAAGAGCATTTGACCCCCAGGGTGTGCATGGAGCAAATAGTCTTTTAGATATATTTAATTTATTTATTTGGCTGCACTGGGTGTTAGTTGGGGCACACGGGATCTCCCATCTTCCTTGTGGCATGCAGGATCTCTAGCTATGGCGTGATAAGAACTCTCAGTTGTGGCACGTGGGATCTAGTGCCCTGACCAGGGATGGAACCCGGAACCCTGCCCTGGAAGCGCAGAGTCTTAGCCACTGGGCCAACCAGGGAAGTCTCGCAAATCACTCTTCCTGGCTTTAACAAACACTGGCAAACCAACCTGGTCCTATCTGAGGAGAAGTAAAACCAACAATATCATTATCAACAAAAAAAGGGGGGGATTGAAAAATCTTGCCACAGGAAGGTGGGTCAGGTGGGAGGACTAAGGCAGAGAAATCCAGAGAATAGTTTATTGTAGAATCCAGATGGTCATTTCAGAAAACTGTATGAGGCTCACACAATCTGCCTGAAGGTCTCTCTGAAACAGAAGCAGCGGTGTCTGGACAAAAGATCTGGAGGGGAAAAGGCAAAACAATTATACCGAGGAATGATGATGGGAGGAAGCAAGAAAAATATGTGTGCTTAATGGCTGGAATGAGGTCCGTCTGAGAGGCAAGGAAGGGCAGTATCGCTATTTCCTGCTGCATGAAAGGTTACCGTGGGTGTGAAGGACATGTCTGAGAAAGTCCCTCAGAATTTAGGAAAAAGGAGACACAGTGTTGCAAGGATGAGAGTAACGATAAGGAAGATTGTAGAGATGTCGGCCAGAAAGTGTTCAGCTGTGTGACACCAGTGTGTGTGTGCTCAGTTGTGTCTGATTCTTTTGTGAGCCCATGGACTGTAGCCCACCAGGCTCCTCTGTCCATGGGATTTCCCAGGCAAGAACATTGGAGTGGGTTGCCATTTATTCCTCCAGGGGATCTTCCCGACTGAGGGTCTGAACCTTCGTCTCCTGCATCTCCTGTACTGGCGGGCAGAGTCTTTGCCACTGTACCACCTAGGACACCAGTATTGCTAAACGAAAGGGAGAGAAAGCCCACAGGAGGCAGAAACAAGTCACCCTGATTCAGGAAAGCACAAGGATAAGAGCCTCGAATCCAAGTAGTCTCGTGGAAAGGACAAGCTTCCCAAGGTAAATACAAAACTCTATAAATATTCAGAAGTGAAACACTGGGGTTGTTTCATGTCAATAAAAATTAACCTAGTCTTCATCGTCTTCTTTCCAGCTCACAAAATGGCAGAAGACAATTTAGTAACAAGGGCTTCTCTTGTGGCCCAGTGCTAAAGAATCTGCCTGCAAGTGAAGAAGACAAAAAGAGACACGGGTTCGATCCCTGGGTCAAGAAGATCCCCTGGAGGAGGAAACAGCAACCCACTCCAATATTCTTGCCTGCAAAACTCCACGGACAGAGGAGCCTGGCAGGCCACAGTCTGTAGGGTTGCAAAAGAGTCAGACAGGACTGATCCACTGACCATTACCACATCAGAGTTTCAAAAAGAAAAGGATGTGATCCTGAAATGTTCCATATATGTCCCAGTGAACACTGATGTATGCAGAGAACAGGATGCTATCACTGGATATGCCAAGGAGATAAAATATATTATTTGCAATCCCTCCTTGAAAAATTTCTTAAGGCATGTTTGCAAACTGAGCAATAAAACACAGTTAAGAGCTTGTCAACCATATAGGACTCTGGGTGAGCAGTGATAGCAATTAAAGAAGAGATGAGCTTCAGTGTCACTATTGTGGTTATAAAATTGAATTAAAGTCAGACATTCATTCAGGAAACAAAATTCTTATAATATGTAAAATAATACTGTCATAGCCATGATCTGGATCCCAAAACTTCAGAGAATTATTTTAAAAGACTGGGAAGCGCATGAGACAGTGTGGGGAGAAAAATAGTAAAAAATAAAGTGCTGAACTCATTGTCTTACAGGGGACTTATGAATTTATCATTGTAATGTGTTTCTAGATTTTAGTTTTCTTTATGTGGGTGTGTGTTAGTAGCTCAGTCGTGTCCGACTCTTTGTGACCCCACGAACTGTAGCCTGCTAGGCTTCTATGTCCGTGGGGTTCTCCAGGCAAGAACACTGGAATGGATTGCCATTCCCTTCTCCATTAGTTTTCTTTAGGTCTATCTATGTTTTTTATTTTTCTAATACAAATAAGTATTGACTTGACTAACAAAGAAACAGCAGAAGCTAAAGAAAGTGAAAGTGAAAGTGAAGTTGCTCAGTCGTGTCTGACTCTTTGCGACCCCACGGATGGTAGCCTACCAGGCTCCGGGTCCATGGGATTTTCCAAGCAAGAATACTGGAGTGGGTTGCCATTTCTTTCTCCAGGGGATCTTCCCAACCCAGGGGTCGAACCCGGGTCTCCTGCATTGCAGACAAACACTTTACCATCTGAGCCACTAGGGAAGCCCGACTTCACTTTATCAAAAAATAATAAATAAACCTCCCTGAGATGAATTTGACCTGAAATTTTGAATATCTACATAAGCTCTAGTCTCAGAAGAGCCCTCTCTGTCTTTCATGTCTTTGGGAAAATGATACAGAGAGAGGCCAGGTTGGAGGTGGCACCCTACTGTGGCTAATGTCACTGACAATGGTGAGATATTTTCTTGGGATGAAGGGGGAAGGAAGGGTAGTGAGATGAGGTCAAGCTTCTCCAGTCTTGCAAAGCAAAGGCTGTTTCAACCTCCATGTAACCCAGGAATGCCCCATGGAATTCAGAATTCACTTATAGTAGAAGAATGAAGGTTCCGCTATTTTCTTTTGAAGAGAGCAGTGGGTGTGTGACCTCAGAAATATTATTTTACCTTTCTTGGTCTTTGCTTCCTCATCTGGCAAGTAGGGGTAATAGGTTTATCTCAAAGGTCCCTTAAAGAAGTCAACACATCAGGGGCATAAAGCATCTAACGTAGCAAGAGAAACTGTAGGAGCTTCACGGATGTCTCCCCTTATCTTCCCAGGACTGCAAAGTTTCTGTCAATGTAAACTTTGAGGGAAAGATGAAAGATGAGCTGCCAGTGGGCTGGTGCTCTGGAGAGTTCCAGCATGTCTCTGGGAAGGTTAGGACGGGGCTATCAGGGAAATGGAGTTTACGATCAAGGTAGAGAGGCTAGCCCTGACACCCACTGAAGTCAACAGTTTCTTTCTCTTGACACAACAACTCCAAAGTGCCTATGAACTCTGTTCTGAGATTTCAGAGGAATACTTCCCACTTAGTTTCCATTGAGGAAGGTATTGCTGTTTGATTGAGTAACTCTCATTCTTAACTCTCTTTCTGTGGAAAAGTTGCTTGCAGTGATCCATCTTGAACACAAGATGCTGAGAAACTTGGGCTATGTATAGCCACCTCTTCTGGTTGCAAAAGATGAACACTTCTTGGGAAGGCGGTACTTCTCTTATTCAGGCTCTTGCAGCCTAGAAAGGGAAACTCCTTTGATGAATCATTGACCAAGGCCAGGGCTTGGCCAGCTCTGGTCTTTCAAAACATTGTCTCTGGCATCGCATTCTCTAGGAAGTCTTCCTGAATCTCCTCTAAAGTTGGATTATTAAAACCAACTCCACCTTGTTCCCTGCTTCCTTCTACATCTTCCTCTGCTTGGGAGAAGCTAGTCTGACAGTACAATCCCTCAGTTTCTGCTTGCAGGGGTTAAGGTTAGATTCTGGTAGGCAGAGGTACCAGTTTGGTGTTTTGAAGGCCGAGGAGAAGGAGAAGTTTTTATTCTCTATAGCAGCTGTCCTGTCCAGGAGTAGTGCCGATACATGTGGGATGTTGCCAGTGGCTTCCTCTCATTCATTCTGTTGAGAATTCACAACTTCAGCACTACTTCCTGCACTCTAGTCTCTGCAAATTTCCCTACTGACCTGACTCTAGGCCATCCCACTACTGTTCCAACTTTCAATTCACATTGTTAAGTCTCTTTCTACTTGAAATATCTGGTAAGCCTCCTGTCTTCCATTTCAAACTTGGAAACACTCAGACCAAATTAAGCACTCTGTTCTTGGCAGGCTTTTAGCACCTTGGACTCTTATTGCCCAGATCAACAATCCGGAGGTTGAGTCCACGGACTGTGGAGTAAAGCCGCAATTTTCACAGTGTCTTCAGCTGCCAAGACCTGCAAAAGATTCTTTAAAAAGAAACCTAATTGGGAAAAGAACTTGTGAAAAAATAGATACATGTAAATGCATAACTGAATCACTTTATTGTACACCTGAAACTAATAGAACATTGTTAAACAACTATACTCCAAATTAGAAGTTTAAAATATATATATTCATGATAAAGAAGATGTGCTGATTTTTCCCTCTCTTTATGTTGATCAAATAAAAATATTTTAATTTGCTAAAAAACTGTGGGGGTGGGACTTCCCTGGCAGTCCAGTTAAGGTTAAGCCTGGTGAAGACATGCTTCCACTGCAGGGGGCACAGATTCGACCCTGGTTGGGGAACTCAGATCCTACATGCCACATGGCATGGCCAAAAAAAATCTAAAAAAAATGTGAGGGCAAATCAAGAGCCTCCACAGCTAATTCTGATATAAAGGTTTTCATCAGTATTTGTAGCATTAACAGATAGTATGAGTATTGAACGAGGACCTAAACCCATGAAATCAATAGTAGTAAATTTGCAGACTCTGATGAGTCATTTCAGTACCACAGGGTTAACCACTCAGGCTGCAACTCTTAGCTATTAGCGCGCGCCTTAAGAGTGTTGCTTTTTTCTTGATTAGGATACAACATATTTATCTACTAGTAGAAAACCAACTGCCTGCCACTTGACAACCACATTTTTTCTGGTTTTGCAGAACTTGACAGTTAAGAGAGGTGGAAAGAATTTGGTAAAAGATGACCCCTAGTCTGCTTTAGAATATAAGGTCCTACTTCTTTTAGCTGGTCTTGCCATTTTACACCACTTTATCTTGGAGCACTGGGGCAGAAAATGACAGGTGTCAATCACCTTCAGACAAAATACCACACATATCCTACAGTAGGAGCAGGCAAAGTTTTCTGCCTCTAGGTAGATTACAAGACCCTCTTTGCAGACACTTATTCAGGCAACGCATATTCTGCACAAAATTACATTTTTGACTCCTTACTCCAGCCATCCATGCTCTTCAATGGAGGAAGACCCCCTGTTTCTGATTATTCAGGCTCCTTGTAAGCCTCTCACTCACACAGACTGAGCACCTGAGAGTATGGGCCTAACCGAGGGATGTACAGTGCTTGTCTTCTTGATATATACCAACACACTGATGTATATGGGGCTTCCCAGGTGGCTCAGTGGTAAAGAATCTGCCTGCTAATGAACGAGATGCAAGAGACACAGATTTAATCCCTGGGTCAGAAAGATACCCTGGAGAAGGAAATGGCAACCCACTCCAGTATTCTTGCCTGGAGAATCCCATGGACAGAGGAGCCTGGTGGGTTACAGCCCATGTGGTCACAAAGAGTCGAACACAACTGAGTGACTGAACATACACACACGCGCGCGCACGCACGCGTGCGCATGCACACACACACACACACACACACACACACAGAGGTATATGTCCTCTTGACCTTTCCCATATATACTGTAATTGTATTTTTCTCTTTCTCCTTTTCTCTTTTTCTTTCCCCCCATTTTAATCAGTTTTAGCTATGTAGTTCATTAGTGTTAAGGATATTCACATTACTGTGCAACTAATCTGCAGATCTTTTTTCATCTTGCAAGACTGAAACTCTGCACTCATTAAACACTAACTCCCTCTGCCCTCCTCCTCCCAGGCTCTGGGACCTACCATTCTACTTTCTGTTTCTGTGAATCTGTCTACTTTAGATACCTCTTATAAATGGAATCATACAGTATTTGTCTTGTTGTGACTGGCTTATTTCATTTAGCATTATTTCTTCAGGGTTCATCCATACTGTAGCATGTATGAGAATTTCCTTCTTTCTTAAGGCTGAATAATATTCCATTGAATGTGTGGACCATGTCAACCACTGATTGACACTAGGGTTGCTTCTATCTATTAGCTATTGCAAATAGTGCTATCATGAGATATGCACATCTCTTTGAGGTCCTACTTTCATTTCTTTTGGGTGTATACTCAGAAGTGGAATTGATCACAACAGTTTTCCAATGAACCACAACCTGTCACAGAAGTATTTATTTCAATGATGTTCATGTAAAATAAACTTTAGAATCAGTTGGCCCTTAGGGAAAAAAAACAGGACTTCAGAAGCACAGGCAACAAAAATGAGGGAAAGCCATTTTTTGAATGTCTAAAATAGAAAAGCTTGGCCTCTGATAGCCAGGTATATGAGATATGTTGTTCCACAATTCAGGTATGAGTAATGTCTACCTTTATAAGGTCAAAAATAGATTATCATTCAGGGCCTTCATGAAGACAGACAGCATGTTGACAGAAATATTTTCATGCTTTAAGACCAACACATCTGGTCTCCAATGTACGAAGACATTATTTCAGCAATAAATAGTTTTCAGTGTAAAGCTCAAAAATTGTATAATTATATTTTTATATTTTTTGAGGAATCCCTATACTGTTTTCCACAGCAGCTGAATCATTTGACATCCCATCAACAGTTCTAATTTCTCTGCACTCCCAGTTTCCTCACCAACACTTTCTATTTTCTGGTGTGTGTGTTTTAAAAGCAGCCATCCCAATGGGTATGATGTGCCTTTTCATTTCTTATAATTAAAAAAAACGGAAATCACACAATCTGGGAACCTACATTTTTCCCTTTAATATCATGAACATACTTTAAAGTCAACAAATATTCATTTACAATAGACTTTCCAATGTCTGCATAGCTTTCTGTTCCATCACTTGCTTTCTCTGCAGCCTTGGCCAGGTTACTCAACCTTTCCCTGCCTCCCTTGTAAACACTTTAAGAGACCTTAGGAGAAAGCTGTGAGGATTAAATGCAAAGAACCTAAAACAGCACATCTCGATACATGTTAGCTATGATTATCAATGCTTTCATTATTGTTTGCCCACTGCATTGATGGATGTAAGTAATTCCTATTGACTTTCAGATTAGTTTTGCATTTTTATTATTATTTTACTTTCATGGACATGAGCTACATACCTATAGTAATTTCTTTAAAAAAAAAAAAAAAAGCCATGCAAACAGGTCCCCCTTTTCAGGAATTAGTTGACCAAAGGAGAAATTCCACCCCAGCTGAGACCTAGCCTCTATTTTGGCTTCCTCAGAACAGCTTTCGGTCACGTAGAGCAGGCCTCCCCACCCCTTCCAGAAATACATTGCTCTGGCCTTGGTTTTTAAACAAGGCCTCTCATAACTCATTGCTGAGGTATCTCACCTGCAGATCTGTGGACCTGAAGTTTTTCTGGGGGCTCGGCACAATGATGCATGGCTCAGAGAAAGTTTAGTCAAATATTTACATGGAGGAATGTGGCACTTCCTACCCTGGTGCTCTGATTACCATCAGAGTCTTATCTTTCCCCATAAAAGGAAGTGCGGACATGTATTAAGTTGTCAACACTAGCAAAATACAAGGTCTAGCATAGAGGGCCTGCCTGGGAGGCTTCTTGAGGTCCTAATAACATCTGATGGTAAGAAGGAGATTCAGCCGGAAGAGGGAGATTGTGGGGTTTCTGAGGCTGGGAAGTCTATGAGGTCAGGTCTACTTTGATGGACAGTGATCTGCCTTCTCATTAAACACAGTTTTTTTTTTTTTTTTTTAATGTTTTAATTGGAGGATTATTGTGTTGAAACATGGTGCTGGTTTTTGCCATACTATAACATGAATCAGCCATAAGTAAAATATGCCTCCTCCCTCTTGAACCTCCCCCTGACCCCTCCTCATCCCACCCGTCTAGGTTGTCACAGAGCGCTGGGTTGAGCTCCCTGCATTATACAGAGACTTCCCACTAGCTGTCTATTTTACAGATGGTACTGCAAATGTTTCAGTGCTACTCTCAATTTGTCTCACCCTCCCCTCCCTCCACTGTGTCCACAAGTCAGTTCTTTAGGTTTGCGTCTCTATTCATACCCTGCAAATAGGTTCATCGGTACCATTTTTCTAGATTCCATATATATGCGTTAATATACGATATTTTCTCTTTCCAACTTACTTCATTTTGTGTAACAGGCTTTAGGTTTATCCATCTCACTTGAACTGACACAAACTCGTTACATTCTATGGCTGAAACTCAGGGTTTTTGAATGGTCAGTAGACTGCATTGTTATCATCAAAGGGAGGGAACTGCTAATGACCAAGATGGGCCTCCATCTCAAGCATCTTGGTGATAGAAACACACATCAGACAAGCCTTCTCTGAAATGAAGCTGAGCATTATGTGGGGAGAACTTGAGCTTAGAGGCAAGACAGAACTGAGTTGAAATTCTGCCTCTGACACTAAAGACTTCTATTATTGAGCAGGTAACCAAACCTCTCTGAGTCCCTGCCTTCTTGTCTGTAAGCTAAAGACAGCATGCCCTACCATACAGGTTTCACATAAAGGTTAAATTAGATCACACGTCTAAAGTTCCAGCATGATGGTTTGCTACCGGAGATAAAGAGTGACCATACCAAACTGATAAATTCCCAGATAAATGCAGAGAAACTGATGGTTTTGAATTTGGGGAAAGCAGTAACATGCAGAAACTCCCTAATTTTATTGGCTTTTTTCTTAATATTAAAAATAAGACTTCTAGGAGCTGAAAGACTCCCTGTGGGAAAGTATTAATTTAGACCAATATCATCACACACGAGCCTCACTATGAAATACTTATCTTGGCCCGAACTTTAAAAGATCATCATGTTTCTTCTGTGGGTTGTCAGCATCATCCCAACACACTTGGAATAATTCATTCATCCATCCATTCATTCTGCCAACCATTACTTAGGGTTTACTGCCTCCCAGAAGCTGTTACAGACACTGAAGATCCCAAGTTGGAGGAGATCCAGTCCCTGCCTTTGGATAACCCTAGCCTAGTGGAGGAGGGAAAACTCTAAATCAACCCTTTTGTGTTATAAACTGACAATCTGAGCAATAGGCACAGTTATAAAGGTATCAATGGGGGCAGCAGACAGTGGAGTTTTAGAACTGGATGGAAATGTAGAAGCCGACCGTCCAAACCCTACTGATGCGTGGAGTCTGCCGCAGTGATCTTTAATCTCAGGGGGTTCAGGACCCACCTGCACTCCCAGCCCTGGGCAGCCTTTGGGCAGCTGTGACAGTCTGAAAGTTTTTCTAAAAGTTGAATCAGTATTTGTCTCCTGGGAACTGTCACACAGCTCTGTGGAGTTAATCCCCTTCTTTCGCATGACAAGCCTTCAGATACTGGAAGTCAGCTCACAGGTGACAGGCCAGCAGAGATAATTTTAGCCTTGCATGGCCCAGGGGAATACTGGGATATCCTGGGATGCATCTGACTTCAAGAAGGGACTCTGTCTGACATTGAGGACATGATGAGACTGTCTCATTTTGGATTTATTTGGATTTTAATGACTAACCTTAATAATTTCCCTGGAATTTAGAAAGTACTTTAGTATTCATTATTTCGCAGTGTCCTCACATTGACCTGGTGAGATGGTTCAGAATGATTTATTATTTCCATTTTGTTCATAAATAAAGCAAGACTCTGAGAGGTGGCATGCTCAAGGTCACACTGATCACTTCTCGTTGAGTTGGGACCCAAATCTTGAGATCCTGAATGTAGAACAAATGCCACCCTAGTGTCTTGTCCCTTCAATGCTAGCTCTCCTGCATTCAGTTAGGAGAAATATACACAACAGGTCAACAGAAGCCAAGAGGACGTGGTGGGGAGAAGCAGCTTGGCAGCCGTGTGCAGGACACCATATAGGTCTCAGAGAAGGATGAGGCCATCTTGGAGGCAGAGCCAGTTCCCATCAGCTGTCACATTCAGGGAATTGGATTTTATACTGCAAACCGTGATGCACCAAATTGGATTAAAGCAGGCCAGTTGCAGCTCCATTTGGGATAGGCATTTGAGGGCCAGTCCTTTGGTGGCCCTGGTGAGGAGGGTGGACTGGAGCCAGAAGTTGGGGTGGATGAGTGGGAGCCAGTCTGGCTAAAGATGAAGTAAGTGAACCGTCATCATGAATCAGGGGAGTGAAGATAAAGGACAGTAGAGGCCATCCCGGGAAGAGGAAGGATCTTTACATATTTTAGGAGAGAAAACCAAAAAATCTGATAACTGGGTGCTTGTGGTGATTGATCAAGGAGAGGGAGAAGTCAGGCTGCTCACATTTCTTGGGAACTCCTAGACTGGGAGGAAGATGATGATCTTATTGCCACACTTATCCTAGACTCAAGGAGGTGTTGCCGGAAGGAGGTGTGCAGTACCTATTAGTAGGTACGTTGATTTCTTTGGGCTGATCTAAAAATAGAGAGTGTCCCTTCATGTTGGTGGCATGACCCCGGTGGCTGGCTATTCCTTTATACCCTTTCCCTCTCTTTCCTGGGGCAGCTGACAAACTTGACTTCCTGTGGTTAGGCTAGGCCTTGCAACAGGACTCTGATAGTCTAGCCTTGTCCTTGCCACACTCGGCCACATTTTGTCCTCTCCGCCAAACTGATGCAGAACATGATGGAGGCTTGAGAGGGAAGGAAGGTCCCTCTCTGCTGTGCATCAGAGAGCTGGCCATCAGCCAGGAACACCCGTTTTAGACATGAGTGAGCAAAAAAGTAAATTCCTATCATGTTTGAGCCATTGTGCATAGCATTTCTTTGTTACACCAGTGAGCCCCACCTAACCTAGTCTCCTTTCCTGTTTCCTAAGTCACCTGAACAGGAAAGCTAAATAGCTTAGCACAAAACTTTTCATGTCAGTCACTGCACTCAGTAGATTTATGTGCGTTACCTTATTCAATCCTGTAAGTGTTCTGAGATATTTAAACACTCTTGTTTTGCAGAAGAAAGGAAAACTCCCTCAAAAGTGTTGCTTTGCTTAAGGTTATACTGTGTTTCCTTAGAGACATACACAAGACTGTGCAAAGCAGACTTTTTTCATGGTTTTGAATTTTGTTTTCCTTTTCAGCTCTATTGAGATGTAATTGACATGTAACATTGTGTAGTTTTAAGGTGCCCAGTGGGATGATTTACTGTGTGTGTATATTGTGAAATGATTGCTGCAGTAAGGTTGATAACACCTCCATCACCTCTACAGCTACCTTTTTTCTGTATGGTAACAACTTTCCAGATCTCTGTGTGTGTGTTCAGTCACTCAGTTGTGTCCAGCTCTTTGCAACCCCATGAACTATAGCCTGCCAGGCTCCTCTGTCCATGGGATTTTTCAGGCAAGAATACTGGAGCGGATTGCCATTTCCTCCTCCAGGGGATCTTCCCAACCCAGGGATTGAACTTGTGTCTCTTGTGTCCCCTGTGTTGGCAGGTGGATTCTTTACCACTGAGATACCTGGGAAGCCCTTTCAAGATCTATTCTCTTCCAACTTCCAAGTAAACAACACAGTATTGTTACTTACAGTCATCACATTGCATATTACATCCTCAGAACTTATTCATCCTATAACTGGAAGTTTGTACCCTTTGTACACTTACAGTTTCTTACAAAATTCCCTGTCTCTGTGTCTCCAACCACACTTATAAAGCAAGATCATGATCCAGAAGAATAGACAGTGAAGAGGAAGAGAAGGAGAAAAAACTTAATAGACGGAATACTTCTCTTGTTTAGGTCTGACTTCTGTAAATATCAGAAGCATTAAAGAGCATGTGCATGGGATAAGCACACGTTCACAATGACTAAGTTAACAGTGAGTGCTTCTGAAAGCAGCTCTGTCCTCCTGATGCCTGGTTTTCATGTCCTTTCCTTCCATGTTGGGTCTCTAGGCTTTAGTCACCCTGGTCTTCTTTCAGTTCCTCAAACAACTCATGCTCCTTCTTGACCCCATGGCTTCGCAAGCACTATTTCCTTTGCCTGGAATATCACTACCCCCATGCAATTGGTTGTACTCATCCTCCTGCTTTCCCCTTCAACATCACTTTCTCAGGGAAGCCCTCCTTGACCCTGAGATTACTGTATGTCCCTTGATAACTCTTTCATTGCATTCTAAGCTCCTGCAGGGCAGTCATCAGAATTCTGATGACCTAATATCTTTTAGGGACTTCCCAGGTGGTGCCAGTGGTAAAGAACCTGCATATCAGTGTAGGAGAAACAAGGGATGCAATTTCTATCCCTGGGTTGGGAAGAACCTCTGGAGAAGGAAATGCCAACCCACTCCAGTACTCTTGCCTAGGAAATCCCCTGGCGAGAGGAGCCTGGTGGACTACAGTTCATGGGACCACAAAGAGTCAGACACAAATGAGCACGCATGCACCAGCATGCCCCAACTTCTTTTAGAATTCAGTGTTTGCTAGTCCATTCTTCCCAGTAGACTCTCAGCTCCATGAGGACAGAGATGAAGTCTATTGGGTTAGTTTCTCTATCCCCAGAATCTAGTAGAAGGGCAGGCACATAGCTTTCACTCCATAAATATTGGGTGAATGTGAAAAAGATTTTTTTTTTCTGAGTAGAATAATGAAAAAACAAACTTAAAGAAGAGCTACTCTTCCAAATGGCTTTCTGGGAAACATACTACACATGTAAAATTCTGAAATGAATCAGGCTACTTGGTAACTTGAGACTGACTTAAATCTAAACCAAGTAAGGGACTGTTCCATTCCACAAGTGAGGAGGCAGACAACACGAAAGTCTGACACAGATCCCTGGGTCATGAGTCAATGGTGGGGGCCTCTCCCACTCAGTTGCCCCTGCTCACTTTTGGTACTTTGTGTTGGATGTTGACTTTGATGAGGATTTGGGGGTCGAATGGCAGCAAGCCCCTGTCCCAAAGGAAAGGGAAAGAGCATCAAAGTTACCTGGCTTACCTACTTCAGGTGCTCTAAGACTTTGGACCACGCTGAGCTTCCATTTCCTAACTTGTAAAGTGGAGAGAATCTTTTTTTTCTAGGGTCTACCTGTAGGAATCTTGCAAGGTTCAAATGTGCCATTGTAGGTGGAGAGACCAACACTTAGCAGGTGCTCCAAAAATGTTAATTGACATCTAGTATTTTCCCAGTATTGGGGTTTCTTTCAGATGGCCAGGATATGTTTCATGTGAATGAGTAAGTCAGCAGCTCCATTAATAAAGACAAGAATGACTTTTCTGTTCACTGGTGGCTAAGAGGTTGATTTAATTCCTTTCCCAGTGACAGAGATCTGAAGACAATGATTTTATTCCCTGATCATGAACATGCCCCTTCTTCATAAAGTGTGAGAAGCTGAGCAAAGAGGAGTGCGCTGGTGGGGCCATGTTGCATGAAGCCTCTCTTTGAAAGAGCTTGTGTGTGTCCTATTCATTAGCAGACATGATGTGGTGAAGCAGTTTGTTTCTCCAGATTCAGACATTTCTGAGGACTTACTAAGTGCCAGGTACACCCTGTGAAACACTTTTCACATGCCATTTTGTTCACTTCCTGCTTTATTTCTGTGATGAATTTATTATCCCTATTTAAGGTAAGGGTAAGGAAATTCAGAGTCAAATCAATTATTTTGTCCTTGGTCACATATAGCAGAGTTGGTGTTTGGACCCTTGTGTGAAGCCGAAATGCATGCATTTCCAGATGTAGTTTGTTCTCTTCCTAGTGGGCTTCCCAGGTGAGTCAGTAGTAAAGAATCCAGCCAGTGCAGGAGATGCAGGAGACAAGGGTTTGATCCCTGGTTTGAGAAGATTCCCTATAGGAGGAAATGGCAACTCACTCCAGTACTCTTGCCTGGAAAATCCCATGGGACCCAGTGGGCTGCAGTCCATGGGGTTGCAAAGAATCAGATATGACAGCTTCTGAGCATGCATGCACACACTTCTACTAAAGTGCATTCTGCAGAGAATGAAGACCAAAAATACCAATAGGAAAACCTCGTCTAGCTTTGTTATTAATACTACTAACTATGAATAGCTCTTATTATCACCTGATAGCCTCGGAAACAACTGGTTTCCTTTGGAATGAAAGAACTTTCCATTTTCTTTTATAGAAGCTCAGTGGTTCTGATTTCTCTGTTTGATGGGGCACAAAAGCCCCTGGGTAGAAGGCTGTTTAGTGGAGTGGAAAAGGGTCAGACTGGGGACTCTTTCGAGCCCTGATTCTCCTTTGCATGACTTTGGGAAATTCATTCACAGCCTTCAAGCCTCATTTTTCTTCTGTGTGAAATGAGGACAATTATGTTGCTTGCTCGCCTACGTTTATGGGTTTTGTGAGGATCTATCAAGATAATTGTTACACAATGTTATGCAAAAGACCTCGTGTTATTATTCTAAGGCAGAGTCATCACTTTGTTCCCACTTTTACTTTGCCTACAGAATCTCTTGGCGTCCCACCCGGATGAGAATTTATGGCTCCCTGGATAGAACAGCAACATCTTGCTCCCTGTGACTTAAATGCATCCTGACGTGTTTCAGCTTTGGCGTACAGGAACGGTTTCTAGTTGGAGGAGACACAATTCTATTTTGAGGTTGTGGGCTCGAGTCGCCACTAAATGCAGATTCATTTGCTTCCATTGACGTAAAGTGAATCCTTCATTTGTGGACAGCTCTGCTGCCCAAACCCAATCTGTGACTGCAGCCAGTGGCCTTATCTGGCGAGTCTTGTCACTGTCAGAACCAAAGCCAAATACAGCAAGGACTAGTGATTTCACTGAGGTGGTCTTTCCTGTGACCACAGAAGCCTGCTGAGGGGGTTTCAGTCACTATCAGAGACCCGTGATGGGATAACAGCCCCCGAGTTCATTTTTGTTCTGGTTCACTATCTGGACACGCTCCATACCCAGCTCTCTTCTGCCTTATCTGAGGGGACAGAACCAGCCGTGAGTGAGTCATAGGATCTGCTCAATCACATTTCTACAATTTTATTAGAACGACTGGGTAGATTAGCTTTGTGAAACATGGAAAAAGTGTCTTGGGCATTCATCAGAGTCTCCCACAATTCCTAGAATTATTATTATTATTTTTTCACGGTAGCCTCTGTGGAAAGAGAGCGGGGAAGCCAGGAGACCTGAGTTACTGGGTCCTGACCCCGGTAACTCCAGGGGTAACCTCGAGTATGGTCAGAATGCTTTTGGTCTTGGCTGGTGGTATGGACAAAGTTCCATAGAGCTTAGGGCTTGGCAAGAGGGGCAGAGAAAGTTTCTCTAGGGAGACATTGGAGACTAGGGTTTTAAACAATGAACTTGATTTCACCAAGCAGACAGAGGCAAGGGCAAGGGGTTTCCAGTCAGAGAAACTGACTGAACAGAGTGATGCAAGGTGAAAGTTAGTGAAGGGTTTCAGGAATGGTACATCTTTGATTGTGGTGAGAAGGAAGGTTGTGCTGCAGAGCCTGGAGAGGTAGAGGGTGGAAGCCAGGTCTGGACAATGGGCATCTCCCAGAGGCTGTTGAGCATGGGGAGGCGGGAAGGGAATATGATTACGATTTCTTTCAGTAAGCAGTCGACAGCCACAATAAAACTGAAGGAATCACTTGTTGCTCACATTGGCCCTGCGCAGTATGTGAACCACCACTGATCTCCCCATTTAGCAGATGAGAAAGCTGAGCCTTGGAGAGATTACATGCTCAAGGACAGAATACAGAAGATAAAAATAATATTTCAGCATCATGATTCATGCTTAAGCCTGACAGGATTCCACTGAGTTCTTATAAATGTCAGAGATTAGATTGTATTTGCTCTGAGGCATTATCAGGGTTTAGACATTCATCCAAGATTCTAAAATGGAAAGAGGCCAATACTGCTTCAGTAAAATTCAGAGTCATTAGCAGAGAGATCATTTGGCCTCTCTCTTAATTATTTCTTACTCAGAACCAACATTTCATTCTTTTCATTGGTTCTAGGGGAGGCTGGGACTTGTCTGAAGATGGTGGGGCAACTAAAATTTTTGTAGTATTTTCTGCATCAGCTCTGATAAGGCAGACTTCATTTACGGATGTTAATGCCACAGTGGAGGCCTGAAAGATTCTGGGAGAGTGAAAGGAATTTTAGTCTTTACAAATATATCAGTCTCCCCTTATCCACCGAGGGGATACATTACAGGACACTCAGTTGATGCCTGAAACTACGGATAGTACCGAACCATATATATACCATGTTTTTTCCTCTATATACATACCTATGATAAAGTTTAATTGATAAATTAGGCACTGAAACAGATGAACAACAACAACTAATCATAAAGTAGACTGTGATAAAAGTTATAATGTGACCTCTTTTTTTTTTTTTTCCTCTCTCTCAAAATATCTTGTTGTACTATAGTCACCCTTCTTCTTGGAAAGTTGTGACATGAAAATGCCTATGATGAGAAGTGAGTTGAATGACGTAGGCTTTATGATATGGCATTAGGCTACTGACCTGATGATGCTTCAGAAGGTCAGTCTGCTTCAGAAGATCCTGGACCATTGAACTGTGATGATGCTGGTGACCGGATGCCAGGAGCAGATGATGGTGATGGCTGAGAAATCCCAGGTAGGCTGCAACGGGATGGGATGAGATTTCATGAAGCTACTTAGAATAGCACACAATTTAAAACTCATGAGTTGTTTATTTCTGGAGTTTTTCATTGACTATTTTTGGATCAAGTTTGGCCATGGGTAACTGAAATGGAAGAAAGTAAAACCACAGATAAAGGGAAAAACTGTATTTTCAGAGAGGGTGATGCTTTTCCACAGACTTGCAGATAAACTCAAAAGAATCCACTTGGCTGGATCAAGCTTAACAAGAGTTACCATATTGCATCTCAGATCAGGAAAGAATAAGACAGGGAAAGCATTGGAACTTATTTCTTGAGTTGCATTTTCAACAGTCATAACAAGGAATTCTCGCTTTTGGCACTGGGAGTTGACCAATCAGGACTGAAGTACTCACCCTCCATTTACAAGTGTAAACTTTGGGAAGTCACTTACCTGCCATCAGTCTCAGTTTACACACCTTTAAGGTAAATCTAATATCCCCTTCCATATAGAGGTGTTGTGAGAATGCTGCTGACACACACACATCTAGAGTGGGTTCAAAATATTTACGAAAATTCTGTAAGTTTGGAATTATTTTTCCCCCCTCAGGTCTTAGATGCTTTTTACTGGTTTTTGTTCTCCATAAGGTTTTATTATAGTGATTCTGATTTTGTCTCCTAAATTCCTCTCCAGTGGCTCATGACATGGCTCCAGGAAGACTTTCCCAACACCTAAAGAATTTCTTTATTCCTTTTCCCAGTCTGGTATTTCTACTTACTATTTTGCCAGCTCCTAGACCTACTGTGTCTGGGGTCCAGGGTGAAGCCAAAGGTAGGTGTATCCTTCAACACTCCTAGCTATAAAGTGCATTGTTGAGATTAGGAAGACGATCACATTTGGGGGCTCCCCAAATTTACTTTATCCCAAGGTACAAATGACATTCTAAAATGTATGAGAATAGAATTGATAGAGAACCAAGCTAAAGCTAGCACTTAATTGGAAAGAAGTTTATTTTTTAAATTTTTATATAGAATAAACCATTGTGCATTTATTACAAAATCACTAAGGATTTATAGCAAAAAATGAGGCAAATTCTAAAATATTACAAGTTTCTTTTCAAAATGTGTTGATGCATTTTCACCATCATTGGGTTCCCATGGGGGTAATTTAATGTCTTCTGCTCTTGAAATTAACATCCCCTCTCCTTTTCTTATCCACAGCCACAACCACCCTGATGCTCTGGATTGCTCAGAAATTCCAAATTTCCTGCTGCCTCACTCACTGGAACAGACTGGAATGCAACACAGCTGATGAGAACAGCAGAGGCCTCAAACCACAAGGGCAGGCAGCCCCAAGAGCTAATCCTTGCTCCACCACTTCTGGTGAAAGATAAGGTCCAAGTTACTTAGCCTTCATCATAGGTCACATTTCCCGGGAAAAAGAGACGACGTCTCTGAGGAGTGTGTGGAGGAGGCTCATCGGGGAGTGAATTCAGAAACAACATCTGCGATGGGGAGGGAGGCAGGACTTGGCAGAGGGAGAAGTTGGACCATGGTGCAGCTTCTATGGAGACCCCTAGCGATCCCACAGGGAGCTGCGATGGCTCTTCAGAATTGTTCTGGTTGCGGACAAATGGTTAGGCGCTTGTTCTTCCATGTTGACCTATCACAGATGCAGGCTGCCTTCTGAGAAAGGGTCTGAGACAAAAGATCTTTTTGATTGACTCTTAGAGCAGCAGCCAGAGGTCCTGGTAGTAGGCAGAATGAACACCTCCATCCTGAGGTGTACCTGGGCAGCCCATTGTATCTTTGCCTACATTCTCAGTATATCACAGAACCAAGAAGTGTCCTTGGCCACTCCACTGAAACTGCAACCCCTTAATTTCATGTCCTCCTACCCCATCTGACTGATATTCATTGCATTTATCATGAACTGACATCCTTTATAAGAATTTATCTGCTTAGTATTCTGTAACAACCTAATAGGGAAAAGAATTTGAAAAGGAACAGATAACATGTATATGTACAACTGAGTCCTTCTTCTCACCAGGAACTAAGACAACATTGTTACTCAACGATATTCCAATATACAATAAAAATTTTAAAAAAGAATTTATTGTCTTTCTGGAACTGCTCTAGAACAGTGGTCCCCAACTTTTTTGGCACTAGGGACTGGTTTTGTAGAAGACATTTTTTCCATGGACAGTGCAGGCAGAATGGTTTGGGGATGATTCAAGCACATTACATTTATTGGGCTCTTTATTTCTATTGTTATTACATCAGCTCCACCTCAGATCATCAAGCATTAGATCCAAGAGGTTGGGGACCCCTGCTCTAGGACACACTCCAAGTTACTTGAGGGCAGGAATTTTGTTTTGCTCATGATTGTGTATCCAGTCCCCAGAACAGAAGTTGGCATGGATTGAACTCTCAATAAATATTTTAACTGAGTGGAATAAATATAACACATACTGAGTACTTATGGGAAGTGTTCAAGTTCTAAGCACTTGCAGTAGCAAACACAATTGTCACAACTCCATCCAGGGGGCACTATTGTTATCCCTATTTTAAAGACGAGGAAATTGAGGCACAGAATGTTCAATGACCTTGCCAACCTCATGCAGCTTAGAAGTGTTGTATTCAGGCTCAGAACCCGGCAAGGGGATTCGTACCATAAGCCACCATCCCTTACTCTCTCTCCAGCTGGTCCTCCATCTGAGTCAGTTAGCTGTGCCCTTCTTCCCTTCCCCTTTCTGTGTCCAGTAATCACATCGCTGCATGCTTCAGATACTTTGGTTGAATCTTTGTTGTTTTATAGCTTCAGACCAAAAGGTGAGACCTCGACTGAGTTCGAATTCCTGCACTTTTCTTCACACATTCTCAACGCTAGTACCTTAGAACCTGATCAACTCACACAACTTCTTTTTTTTTCGGTCTAACACTGCCATTGACAGATGTAGATGCAGAGGCTATCATGGTTTATGGTGCTTTTTTGCATCCATTATCTCACTTGATTAGCCCAATAGTCATGGGATACGGGCTGCACAAGGATGGCCACCTGCAGTTTATAGAGGAAACAGAGGCTCAGAAAGATTAAGTGGAGCTATTTGGAAGCAGAATTTTTAGTTCTAAGTCACATGTTTGCTCTATTTTGCTCTTTCTTTTTTCTTGTTGGCGCCTGGAAGGCAGAAATTAAGCCCAAAGCATTTCTGCCCTCCATATTCATTGAAAGTCACTTGGGACATTGGTGAGCATTTATCATTGGCTTCTTCCTATTTGACAAATGGGGCACGACAAGGTTACATTATTTCTCCAGGTTACATTGTAATGTCACGGAAGCTGGGATGTTAATTTCAAAGTTCATGCGCTTGTACCCCTTAGCACTCTCACTGCTTTTATTCTGGGGTCTATTTCAAACCTCCATCCGCCTTTCCCTGAGTAATGTAATAGGGTTCATGCGTACATTCTCAGTCGCTCAGTCCTGTCCAACTCTTTTGTAACCCCATGGACTGCAGCCTGTCAGGCTCTTCTGTCCATGGAATTTTCCAGGCAAGAATACTGGAGTGGGTTGCCATTTCCTCTTCCAGGGGATCTTCCTGACCTAGAGGTCTTGCAGTGGCAGGCAGATATCACTGAACTACTTGGGAAGCCCAGTAGGGTTCATAGTTCACATTAAAAAAGTAATGATGGTTCCAAATAGAAAAGCCCAGTTTACTTTAAATGCACTCAGGATATATTACTGCCCTGCGAGTCTGAGAAGGTGTTTAAAGAGACAGTGTTGGGAAGTTTTACTTATTATACAGGGCTCCTTTTATCTAGTTACATCAGAAAAAAATCCATGGTATCTTTCAGAGACCTAAGGAAAGCAAGAACATTTATCCTCCTCTTTGAATTTAACTTAAACATAAAGACACTGGGGTCATCTTCCTGAGGCTGAGCTCCAGGTGACAGATTCCAGACAGGAGGAAAAGAACTTGAAGGAGCCTATTTTACACAGGCCACTGGAATGCTTTCTTTGGTTCTGAGCCTCATAAATGGACACAGATACACAGAAATATATAGCTACCTCCTGAGAGAAATGGACCATGAAAAAAGCTGAGAGCCAAAGAATTGATGCTTTTGAAGTGTGATGCTGCAGAAGACTCTTGAGAGTCCCTTGGACTGCAGGAGATCCAACCAGTCCATCCTAAAGGAAATCAGTCCTGAATATTCATTGGAAAGACTGATGCTGAAGCTGAAGCTCCAATACTTTAGCCACCTGAAGTGAAGAACTGACTCACTGGAAAAGACCCTGATGCTGGGAAAGATTGAAGGCAGGAGGATAAGGGGACAACAGAGGATGAGATGGTTGGATGGCATCACTGACTCAATGGACAAGAGTTTGAACAAGCTCCAGGAAATGGTGATGGACAGGGAAGCCTGGCATGCTGCAGTCCATGGGGTCCCAAAGGGTTGGACATGACTGAGTGACTGACCTGAACTGAACTGAACTGAGAGAAATGGTTAGGAGAATAAATGCTAAAGTTCTGTCCTTATAGTGAAGAAAATCAATTCAGTTCCCAGACTCTCAGAGCTCCTCATGGCCCTGGCTTGAGAACCACCACTCCGGTCAGAACGAGGGCAGTTGTGGCAGTTTTAAGACCTGACTATATCTTCTTTCACATACTGTCAAGAGGGAAAGTCTAGTTCTCTCTCTGGCTTGAAAGGAGGCAGGAATTTATGACTGCTTTGACAAGCAAAGGGTGGGAGAAGTGACCCTAAGTCATTTATAAGACTGGGCTAGAAACAGTCATGCAGCTTCAGCCTAGCTTTCTCTTAGGACACAAGCTCTTGGATGGAGACCCTGACCATGCTGTAGAGTCCACATGGAGTGAGTGAAGCCCAAGGACTCTAGCTGATGCCACATAGAACAGAGATATTTGAGGCTTATCTGTTGAGTTTGGCCCAAATTGTTTATTCATGAACTATGTAGATGGTTATCTTATTTACATGTCATATTTAAGCAGTTTGCTTCCCAGGTGGTGCTCGTGGTAAAGAATCTGACAATGCAGGAGGTGCAAGAGATGCAGGTTCAATTCCCGGGTCAGGGAGGTGTCCTGGAGTAGGAAATGGCAACCCACTCCAGTATTCTTGCCTGGAGAATCCCATGGACAGGGAGCCTGATGGGCTACAGTCCCTGAGGTCGCAAAGAGTCGGACACGACTGAGGCAACTTAGCACATTGCAGAAGAACAGATAATCTTAACAATAGCCAGTGCCATAGATGACATGCTGGAATGTGAGCTATCATTCACAGAATTGAATGGGTGTGAAGGTAGCATCTTATGTTCGGATTCAAACTACCATTTATACAATGCATTGAACATAGAGTTACTTCGCAAATGGTTGTTGAATGAACTGATGAACAAATGAGCAAAGAATCTTTGGGAGAGATCTTTCTCAGCAGAATCACCCTTGGGGTTGTAACTGACCACATTTCTAATTGAAGTCACTCATAGGATGAGGTTGTCAAAAATCTGTGCAGTCCAAGTTAAAGGAATAAATGTTTTTCTTATCTCCTGTAATGATTTGATCATAAGGAAGGCTGACATCTTTGGGGAGGTAATTTAAGGGGAATTGACAAGCTGAAGGGAGGCAAAGATTGTGTTGATGCTTCAAAACCCATTTCAGGAAAAGGTGAGGAATATTTATTTAGTCTGAAGAATAGAAGGGGAAACAGAGTGGTTTCAAATTCTTGAAGGAAGTGACAGATTTCTTTTCTGTTATCCAACAGCTGGATGAAAACAAACAGGCTAATGCTATAAAATACCAGCTGGTCAACTCTTTTAGTAAAGGAACTGATGTAAATACTTTAGGCTTTAAAGCCCTGTGATCTCTGTTGCAACAATCCATCCCATCTTTGTGGAACAAAAAGCAGACATGTAGACAAATGAGTACAGCTGTATTCCAATAAAACTTTATTCACAAAAACAAGCTTTGACTGGGCCAGGTTTGACTCTTGCCAATAGTCTTTCAATCCTTGCTATAAAGAAATGTTTTTTTTTTTCTTTCCTAGATAAGTCCAAGCTACCCAATACACAGAGCCATCATAAACTTCAGAACTAATTGTCTTAGAGAAGAATGATGTTTCCTTAGTATGTTTAAAATAGGCTGGATGTACAGATTGGATAAAAATACTCTCTCTTTATGGTATGTGCATATATATGTATATCAAAGGGCTTATATTGAGAATATATAAAGAACTCTTACAACACAATAATAATAAAAAAAATTAAATGCCCTTTACTCCCCATGGGTAAAAGTTATGAACAGGCACTTTACAAAAGATATAATGATGGCAAATAAATATCAAAAAAGATACACTATCTAATTTATCTTCAGAGAAATGCAAACTTAACCATATAAATTACCAATGTACTCATTTAAGTGGCTGAAATTAAAAAGACTGACAGTGTGTGTGGGCTTAGTCACTCAGTCATGTCCGAATCTTTGCTATCCCATGAACTGTGTAGCCTGTCAGGCTCCTCTGTCCTTGGAATTTTCCAGGCAAGACTATTGGAGTGGGTTGCCATTTCCTCTTCCAGGGGATCTTCCCTACCCAGGAATTGAACCCGGGTCTCCTGCATTGCAGGCAGATTCTTTACTGTCTGAGCCCTATCAAGTATAAATAAGAATGTGAGCAAGCAGAGCTTTTGGGCTTTGATGGTCAAAGTATGAAATGTTATTGTCACTTTGAAGATTTTTTGGCAATTTCTTATAAAATCAAATGTTCACATATCATCAACCAATAGATCCTATTCCTAGATATTGAGTCAAGAGAAATTAACACATGTGTCCACAAAACATTGTTGATGTTCAGTCACTAAGTCATGTCCAACTTTTAGTGACCCTGTGGACTGCAGCACGTCAGGCTTCCCTGTCCTTCAATATCTTTCAGAGTTTGCTCAGATTCAAGTCCAATAAGTCAGTGATGCTATCTAACCATCTCATCCTCTGCCTCTTGCTTCTTCTGCCTTCAATCTTTCCCACAAAAAGACTTGTACACAAATGTTCAGAGCAGCTTTATGCATAACAACCTTCAAATGAAGCAATCCAAATTCTTGTTAACAAATGAATGGATGAAGAAATGGTAGTATAGCCATGCAATGGTACATATTATTCACAATGAAAAAGAATAAACTATTGATATTCTCTACAACATAAAAGAATCTCAAAATATGTTGAGGAAGGGAATTCAGACACAAAATACTTAGAACTCTAGAACAGGAAACACTTATTTATAATGACATCCCACCATAGTGGAAAGTAGATGAGTGGTTGCCTGGCACTGGGGCTGGGACTGATGGACTTTAAATGGTTACAAGGAAACTTTCTAGTATCATGGACATGTTTTATAACATGATTGTGGTGCTGCTTTCATGACTGTATAAATTTGCCGATGCTCACCAAACTGTGCCATGTCTTTAACAGGTTCTCAGTAGGGTCTTGGAGAAGGCAATGGCACCCCACTCCAGTACTCTTGCCTGGAAAATCCCATGGATGGAGGAGCCTGGTGGGCTGCAGTCCATGGGGTCGCTGAGAGTTGGACATGACTCAGTGACTTCATTTTCACTTTTCACTTTCATGCATTGGAGAAGGAAATGGCAACCCACTCCAGTGTTCTTGCCTGGAGAATCCCAGGGACAGGGGAGCCTGGTGGGCTGCCGTCTATGGGGTCGCACAGAGTCGGACACGACTGAAGTGACTTAGCAGCAGCAGCAGCAGTAGGGTCTGACTGTTTGCGGCCCCAGGGACTGTAGTCTGCCAGGCTCCTCTGTTCATGAGATTTTCCTGGGAAGAATACTGGAGTGGGTTGCCATGTCCTCCTCCAGGGATCTTCCCAACCCCGGGATCAAACCTGCGACTTTTGTTTCCTGCATTGTGCTTCCTGCGTTGACAGGTGGATTCTTTACCACCAGTGCCACCTGGGAAGTCCTATTATATGCACAGTTTTCCTCAATAAAATTAGTTTTCAAAAAATAGGGCAAATGGCCATCCTTCGGGGATCTACTACTACTAATAAAGATACTCAAAGTGAAAGTCTCTCAGTCGTATCTGACTTTTTGCAACCCCATGGACTATACAGTCCATGGAATTCTCCAGGCCAGAATACTGTAGTGGGTAGCCTTTCCTTCTCCAGGGGATCTTCCCAACCCAGGTCTCCAAAACCCACATCTCCCACATTGCAGGTGGATTCTTCACCATCCGAGCCACCAGGGAAGCCCAAGAATACTGGAGTAGGTAGCCTATCCCTTTTCCAGCGGATCTTCCTGACCCAGGAATCGAACTGGGGTCTCCTGCATTGCAGGTGGATTCTTTACCAACTGAGCTATCAGGGAAGCCCAACAAAGATATTAATAGCTAATATTTATTGAATGCTCACAGTCTCCGATATTGTGCCAGGTGCTTTGATTATCTGTGCTAATTCTAGAACTACCTTTTGAAGTAGCAGTAGTGTTGGCTCCATATTCCAGAAGGAAAACCCAAGCCTTAGAGATTTAATGACTTTCTCAAGGGTATGCACTAGCTGTTTGCAGAGGTGGGGTCTTAAACCAGATCTTTCAGATCCTCAGACTTCAGCTTTATTTGTTACACCACAGAACCATGTTCTAAAAAAGTTTCTCCTAATTTGAAGTTCTAGGAATATAGGGAAAATCAGCTGTCTGAAGTTGAGTTAGCAGATAAGAATCAGATATCTGTTGCCTCATCCGAGCATATGTCTGAGCTATTTGGGGAGTAGCACCGCTGCTGACCATCTAGATTGCTTGGAAAGATAATCTGGAACATCATCTGAAGCATGTGAATGTCAACTCTTGGGTTGAAAAATAAAATGTGGTTGTATTTAGCGTTAGGACTCATCTGGTCATGATCTCATGAAGCATTTCTGAGGAGATCTGGTACACTGTTGATATACTGGTTCCTATTTTTATCCAAAAATAATTCAGCTGTTTTTTTTCCTGCTAACAATTTCTGGACTTTTTCATAGCATGGAGTGTTTATTAGATTACAGTGCTTAAGTTCACAGTTGGTTAAGAAGACATGGTGATGAATCAAGCCAATCAGGGTAAGAATTATGGCTCACAAGGCAGGAATCCTCTTCTCTGCTCTGCCACGGACTCTGGCAACTCATTCTCTGATCTCAGCGTCCTTATGTGAAAAATGAAGTAATGGACACTTAATTACTTTTCAAGCTTTCATAAGGATTTAATTTATGAATCTGTTAATAAACATACCATTTCCACAGGCTCATTGGCAAAGATGGAACTGTATTATTCAGATTTACTGTAGCATCAAATTACCCCCAATATCAGTGTCCTCAGTATGAATTTTATTCCTTGTGTATGGGGCTGTGGGTCAGGTTTGGTCTGTGGACTGGGTCTTGTCTGCATGTCAGGTTCAGGGGCCCTCCATATGTCCCTCATTCCCAGACCCAGGCTGAAGCAGCAGCAGACACTTGGACATCTACTTCTCATGGTGAATACAGGAAGGGAGACACAGATGGGAAATACACAAAGCTCAAAACTGACCTCCAATTGGGCAAAGCACGTCATGCAGCCAAGCTCAGAGTCATGGAGCCTGGTCATCAGGCCCTGACGTGGTGTTGGGAGCATAAAGGTCTCCTGACTAATGACGCAATCTGCAGTGAGTGAAACCTCAGAGACTTTAAGAAGATTTTAGGTAGCTGGATCTAAGAGTCAAAAGTCTTCTCTCTCATTTACTCAGAGACCGATTTACTAACTTCTGGTTTCCTTTTCTTCTCATCCTCTCCCTGGGTTCACTGGCTATTAAGGGTAGACTTTTAGACTCAGAAGTCAAACTGTAGGTCCTTTGAGGGCTTTTGGCATTACTAATCATTCACACAATTTAATGATTCAAATATTTTTAAAAACACTGACTTGTAGCATTAGTAATCTATTGTGATCTTGATGGTGTTAGGAAAACATTTACATGGGAGGATGTATTTTCTGAGTGGGGTCAGTCCTATGGTATATCTTGCTCCCATACCAGCTGTGACATTCTTTTTGGCTACACTGGTTCATGACTGTCAAAGAGGTAAAATGAGGAGTCCTGCACTGAATAAATTACTGCATCCTCACTCACCCTTTAGCTTTCCTCTACGTAGGAAGAATTCACAGGCTGGAGATGACTGAATCCTGTATTCGTTGAGTCAGGCTTCAGTCATCGTAACATGAAAGTGTCCATAGACAACAAGTAACTGAACAAATTTGACTGTGTTCCAACAGCAATTTGTTTACAAAAACAGGTGGCTGGCCAGATGTGCCTCATGGGCTGTAGTTTACAGATCCCTGCTCTAAGTGACAGCTGAGTGATAAAAAACCAATCTTGTTCTGATGAAGACTGATGTTACAACAGAGGTTGCTGGGTTTCCAACAAATTCCTCTTTTCTGGAAACTTGATGGTGTGTTTTTCTTGGAAAATCAAGTCTTTCATTTGGTCATGCAACCCATTACTATGTGATGTGTGTGAGTGTGTGTGTGTACATTTTAAAAAAAGTTTTTCAGCTGTACTGAAATAAAGTTGAAATATACCATTGCATAATTTTAAGGTGGTATGCAACTTAAGGTACAATGGCTTGATGTATGTGTATATTACAAAACAATTACTGAAATAAGTAAGTTAATACATTTTTCAGAGAGTAGTAGGGTAGGGTAAAAAAGAATAAGGATGCTTTTCATGAGTGGAATGAGGGAGAAAGTTTCTCCCACTATGTAGCATTGTCCCCACTGTCACTGATTGGAAAAATCTGTGAACTGAGATGTAATATGGTATGCTTACATTTTCACAGAAAAATCACTAAAGCTAGAACTGGAGCCCAGATACCTTGTCTTTGTTTCAGAGTTTCCATACCCACCCGTGGCTTCTCAAAAATAAATTATCATTGGAGAACCAGAGTTTTGACTCAGTTGGATACCACTTGTTTTACTGTCCATCTTATATTTTCTTTGAAGTAACTTTTTAAAAAGCTTAAATAGAGACATGACAGAGGAAAATGTGATCTTACTACTTTAAATGGAAGACGAATATCAATACTTACCCATAATTATTTAAAACACACTCAAAACTTTACAGGAGAAGAATAACATTGATCTAGGCACCACTTAGGATCACCTCCCTAGTATGGTCATACTTGAGCACACTGGGCAGGACTTTCTGCAGACCTCACCTGTCAGAAGCAGTCTTTGCATAGATGCTGCAGCTTCCATGATTCACCTTCCACCATCTCAGGTTAACTGACAAAGTTACAGCCTCCAAAAATTGAATGTAAATTACATACAAATGAACCAAGCGTTGACTCTGATGAAAAAAAACAACAAAACAACAAACCCCTTATGAACCATTTTACCTTATTTCTTCTTTACATAAACATAAATGGCACAAAAAAGCAGCCTTGAGGAAAGAAAAGGATCAATGAATCCTTTTATTCCCAACTCTTTTGCAGCATATTTTGATCACCTGCAAGTGTGCAAGCCCCATAGTAAGTGACAAGTGCAGCAGGTTCTTGTCCTTGAGGATTATGTTTGAGGCTGGATTTGGGGGTTATAAACCAGCTGGACTCATGGTGACTTGCTGACAACAAACCACTAAGCTTTGAGTGACCAGCTTGCTGCTGAACCTCACACTGGCCATAAGGGCACTTCTGCAGGTGGACTGCCTTTAAAAAAATTTTTACTTTCTCTAACATTTCACTTGACATAGTAGTCTCTAAGATCACCCATGTTCAATGACAAATGTTCCTTCTTCTTATGGCTGAGTTCAGTTCAGTTCAGTTCAGTTCAGTCACTCAGTTGTGTCCGACTCTGCAACCCCATGAATCGCAGCACGCCAGGCCTCCCTGTCTATCACCAACTCCCAGAGTTCACTCAAACTCATGTTTATCGAGTCGGTGAGGCCATCCAGTCATCTCATCCTCTGTCATCCCCTTCTCCTCCTGCCCCCAATCCCTCCCAGCATCACAGTCTTTTCCAATGAGTCAACTTTTCACATGAGGTGGCCAAAGTACTGGAGTTTCAGCTTTAGCATCATTCCTTCCAAAGAACACCCAGGGCTGATTTCCTTCAGAATGGACTGGTTGGATCTCCTTGCAGTCCAAGGGACTCTCAAGAGTCTTCCCCAGTACCACAGTTTAAAAGCATCAGTTCTTCGGCGCTCAGCTTTCTTCAGAGTCCAACTCTCACATCCATATTATATATATATATGTATATATATATATATATATATATATATATATACACACACACTGCTTCTGCTGCTGCTGCTAAGTCGCTTCAGTTGTGTCCGACTCTATGTGACCCCATAGATGGCAGCCCACCAGGCTCCTCCATCCACAGGATTCTCTAGGCAAGAATACTGGAGTGGGTTGCCATTTCCTTCTCCAATATGTATACACTACATCTTCTTTATCCATTCGTACGTGAATGGACATATAGATTGCTTCCATATCATGGCAATTGTAAATAATACTGCTATGAACACTGGGATGCACATATTTTTTCAATTAGTGCTTTTTTCTGGATACATACCCAGGAATGGAATTGCTGGGTGGTTCTACTTTCAGTTTTTGGAGAAACCTCCATAATGTTTTCCACAGTGGCAGCACCAATTTACATCCCCATCAACAGTGAACAAGGCTTCCCTTTTCTCCACATGCTCACCAATATTTGTTATTTGTGTTCATTTTGATGATAGTCATTCTGACAGGTGTGAGGTGACATCCCTTGTGGCTTTGATTTGCATTTCCCTGGTGATTAACGATGTTGAGCATCTTCTCATGTACCTCTTGCAGACAAGATTTCTTTTTTAATTCTCATTTCACCAGTGAGGGTCAAAGAACTTGAGCCATTTTCCTGGGGTTACATGTTTAGAAAGGAGAGGGAAGAGAGTAAAATGGTGAGAATGCAGACGTGAAAGGCATGGTTTTCTTTGGCTCAAGAGAGGCAAATGGAGAGGGTCTGAAGAGGCAAAAGTGGCTGTAGCTGATAAAACCCAGCCTCCTCCTGTGTCTTGTGTTCGAAAATTAGGAGGGTGTGTTTCTCAGTTGATGATTTCAGTGTAACTGCTAGAGTGAGGGAGGGAAAAAGGAAGCCCGATTGCTAATTTTGTCTTTGTGGCATTTTACTAAAATGCCCCTCAAGGTGGCCGGAAGTTGGAAGCCCTCAAGGCTTGAAGCTCTGGAGTAGCATGCAAAGAGAGGCGCTGGGCTGGGGGTGGGGCACCTGGAGGTGAGGCACCACACAGCTTCTCATTTGGGTTTTGGCTCTCAGCAGCTATTGAGGTGTTTTCTCTCTGGCTCTTCATTTGCATCCTGTCATACCCATATGGCATGATTTTATTTATCTCTTGAAGGGGAATGACTGATGTAGAGTGAGGCAAAGCCAGAAGCCTGGACTTTCCGAACCTTCCTTCTGTCCTTCCCATCCTCCCAGCCTCAATCTTTCCTCCCTCTCTTCTTTGCCTCCCTCCCTCCTGCCATCTTGACTGTTGTAAATGAGAACCTTGGCTGAGTGACAGGATTCATTTTTTTCAGGTGAATGGTTGCCAGGGGGCATTTGCCTTGTAGAAGGGTTTATCCTGGCAACATTCACAGCCAGGATGAGTTGAAGCTGTGACCTGCTGCCCTTTCTTCACCATGCAGGAGCATTTGGAATTGATATATATATACACTGCTGATACTTTGTATAAAATAGATAACTAATACTGCTCTTAAGCTCAGGGAACAATACTCAGTGCTCTGTGGTGACCTAAATGAGAAAGAAATACGAAAGAGAGAGGATATAGGTACGTATAACTGTTTCATTTTTCTGTATGGTAGAAACTAACACAACATTGTAAAAAAACTGTATTCCGATAATTTTAAAAATGTGTACTGAGGATGATTCTGCTCAGATAGATTAAGGGCTTAGTTTACATGCCGGTTTGCTATTTTTCCGAGATTTACAAAGAGAAAGTGATAAAAGTGAAAGTGTTAGTCACTCAGTCTTGTCCTACTCTTTGCGACCCCACGGATGTATAGTCCACCAGGCTCCTCTGTCCATGGAATTTTCCAGGCAAGAAGACTGGAGCGGGTTGCCATTTCCTACTCCAGGGGATCTTTGCAATCCAGGGATTGAACCTGAGTCTCTTGGGTCTCCTGCACTGGCAGGGAGATCCTTTACCACTAGATCCACCTGGGAAGCTCTAACCTCATCGATTTTGCCATTTAGGTGTGAATTTTGCGATTTACACATAGTTTCTTAGAGCTCTTCAAGACAGAGTTTGCATCCTATGTTGGGGTTAAGATAACAATTGTTTCAATCTTTCTTTGTTCTCAAAAAGATAATGGGTGATTCACTTATTCATTTATTTATTCTTGGCTTGCTAGCCTATGGGAGTCAAATGCCTGAGAAGTATGAAGTATTAAACAACAACCCCCAAATCAAACAAATAAGAAAGACCTTTAGAAATACAGCTAAAGTAGGATTCACTGTTCTTTTAAATGCTTTAATTCTGTGTTTATCTATTTAGCAAGCACATAGTTTAGGTGTATAATATGCTGGGCACTGGGCTAGATGCCCAGAACCCAGAGTTGGAGACCTGTTCTCTGCTTTGAATCTGTTCAGAGTTAGTTAATTTCACAACTTAGGGGCTACAGCTACACAAGAGCTATGGAAAAGGGCCCAGGAGGATAAAGCTTTAGGAAATTTGGGGATTCCACGAGATGTATCATATTATGCACGTGCATATTTTTGGGAGGAGGGGTTCATAACTTTAGTGGGATTCAAGTATTCATGAACAAATGTAGAAACATGGCTTCTGTAATTGCAACAGGTCTTTTAGATGACCTACCCACTGTGTTCTACAAGTAAGCTCTTCTCTCCTTGCTCAGTGTTGCATTTGGAGCCTGGTCTGCTGGCTTTATGGGGCTTCTGTGGTGGCTCCAGTGGTAAAGAATCCTCTTGCCAATGCAGGAGAAGCAGGTTCGATCCCTGGATCAAGAAGATCGCCTGGAGAAGGAAATGGAAATCCTATCCAGTATTCCTGCTTGCGAAAGCCCACGCCCAGAGGAGCCTGGCATGCCACAGTCTATGGGGTTGCAAAGAGTCAAACCTGACATATCAACTTAAACAACTACCGGCCTGAAAGTCTATCTTCTGAGGGTAAACATCAGAAGATACTGGGTCAGCATCTTTGTGTTGTTTGTCCTTTGGTGCAGGGCCTTGTATCATGATGTTTTTACATGTTCTGTAGTGCTTAGCTCGTATCTTATAGCAAATAGGAGAAATAAAACTTCATTGATTAATTATGTTCCAACCTTGTTACTCGATTCTCTCAAGCCTTGCTTGTCCCTGATTCTGCTCCATCTCTGGCCTCTGTGAAGTATCCTGCCTCTCCCAAGTCAGGATGAGAATAAAGAACATTCCTTAATTGGGGTGTGTGCACCACACAGCTTACTCTCACCCCTAAGGCTTTGTTCCTTGACTATCATGTGGAGAGAGGTGTTTGGACACCATATTAATAATAGCTCTTAGTATGTATGTGGCACATTCCATTTTCAAAGGCATTTATAAACATTGAAAGATGAAAGTATACACCACTCATCTTGGGAAAAAAAGGAATGTTAATCACCACCATGTCTGTTCCTTGGAGAGGGTCACAGAATCAGAGCTGGAAGGGATGTCAGAGGTCACTTTTCAACCTCTGGTCCCTAGAGGAATTCTCTTTCCTTGGAGCCCACCAAGGTTGGGGTATTATTCAGAATTTCTTCTTGAGTTCGAGCCAAGTCTGCCCATCTGTAACTTTTCAATTATCTATATCTATTTTATTAATTCCTCAATAACCCAAGGTAGCTGATTTTTTAAAATTATTTTTTAATTGGCAGGTAATTGCTTTACAATAATGTGCTGGTTTCTGCCTATATATGTGTTTGTGTGTGTGTGTGTATACATCAACATGAATCAGTCATAGGTATACATGTGTCCCCTCCCTCTTGAATCTCTGTCCCACTTCCCACCCCACCTCATTCCTCTAGTTTGTTGCAGAGCAAGGGATTTGAGCTCTTTGCATCCTAGACCTAGAGCAGATTCCCACTGGCTATCTATTTCACACGTGGTAATGCATGTTTCCATGCTTCTCTCTCCATTCGTCCCACCCTCTTCTTGCCCAACGTGTCCACAAGTCTGTTCTTTATGTCTGCGTCTCCACTGCTGCCCTGCTAATGGGTTCACCAGTACCATCTCTCCAGATGTCATATACATGCATTAATATATAATATTTGTTTTTCTCTTTCTGACTTATTTCACTCTGTATAACAGGCTCTAGGTTCAGTTACCTTATTAGAATTGACTCAAATGTTTCTTTTTTATGGCCGAGTAAACTTCCATTGTATATATGTACCACAGCTTCTTTAGGAAGTTGATCTTATTGTTCCCATTTTATAAAGGAGGCAACAGAGCCTTTGAAGAGCTGAGTTCCCCACCATCTTACAGCTGGTGAGGAATAGAGCTGGGCTTTACACTCTCTCTGACTCTAACAACTCTATTCCTTTGAGTTGGTTTCTTATTTCTGAGCTTTGTAATTACTGCCGAAAAGCACAAAGAATTTAAGAAATTAATTTCTGCAACTAGATCACGGGTAGTTGTATTATTCTATAGGACTTCATTTTTCTTACCATAGTTAACCACTGAGTTTGCCCACTGGTAAGATAACCCGTAAGACTATCTATAGGAGAGATATTAGCAGCATCATATTTACATTCAGATCTAATACAATTTTTGTGCAAATAATATTGAGGCATAATAACAGCAACAATAGTATAATAATGTAATAATAATAATAATAGCTGCTATCAGTGGAAAGCTACCATGTAAATGACACAGTTTTGTGCTAAGCACTTAGTTTTCTCCTACAATCCTCCACCCACTACATTTAATCTCTATTTTAGAGGAAGCCCAGTGTCTGAGACATTAACTAAGATGTACAGGTGGTACTAATATGGATCTTAAGATTTGGGTCCAGAAGCAAACTCTGGGAGATAGTGGAGGACAGAGGAGCCTGGTGTGCTGCAGTCCATGGGGTCACAGAGTCGGACACGATTTAGCGACTGAACAACCACCACCATCTGGCCCTAAGGCCTGGACGTTTAATCAATGTAATACACCAGAAAACATCATCCACGTGGAAAGAAACACATGGGGCCACCAAGTACCTTGACAGGAGAAACTTACACCTGGAGACAAGTGAGGATAATCTCGTGCAGTTGTCAGGCGCTATTTCTAAAGCATGAGGCCCTTGGTGACACAAGAATGGGGTCAAGGTGGGGGTGGTTGGTATTTCTGAAATCCGGAATTCTAGCAATAGCCATTCTGAAGAGTCTTTTCTGAATCTTGGTTGTTCATCTTTTGCACTGCATATGAAGCTCCTTGAAGGACAAGGTCCTTGAAGATGTTCCATAGTCCGTGGTTACAGTGAATGGCACATAATAGGGGCTCAATAAATGTCTTGAGTTGCTATGGAGTTTTGGGAGCAGATAAGAGACACCATTTTTTGCCTGAAATGGTAGGGGGAGAGGGATTATGAATGAAGCAGGGGTGATGTAAAGACAAACTATGGGTCCTCCCTGCTCTGCCAGTGACAGCTGTGTGGTTTTAGGTGAGTCCATTTGCTGTCTCTGAGCCCACATTTCCACAGAGCGTAATGTTACCTGCTTATCTTTACAAGAGAACTGTTATGAACTTGTAATACAGAGCATATGAGAAATACATGAAAAAGAATAAAGTCACATAAATGTGGCAATGGCATCAACTGCAGCAATGATAAGGAAAGCTTTCTTGTGTTGATTGCCATCCTGGCACTCTTCATATTTTGTCCTCATGAGAACCCTGGGGACCATTATCTCTAGTTTGCAGATGAGGAAACTTTGAGATATTATCATTATTATCACCATTATATAATTATCAAACGCATGCAAACAAATCCCAACTTTCACTCAGTTTTCTGGGAGATGGCAGAGTGAGAGAGTTGGGAATTCAGAGATACCTCTTCTTTGGCTAAGAAAACCAACCTTCCAATTAAGTCTAATTCAGCTTGTGCTGGGAACTTCTGTACAAAATTAGATTCACAAGGAACTCTTTTTTTTTTTTTAACATGTTAATTGAAGTATAATTGCTCTGCAATGTTGTGTTAGTTTCTGCTGTACAATGAAATGAATCATCTATCTGTAAATATACATCCCCTCCTGCTTAAGCCTTCCTCCCACCCACCCCCATCCCTCCCATCTAGGGAGTTCCCTGTGCTATACAGCAGCTCCCTGCTAGCTACCTGTGTTATATATGGTATTGTATACATGTCACTGTTACCCTCTCAATTCCGTCCAGCCCTCCCCTTTCCCTGCCGTGTCCTCAAGTCTCTTCTGTGTCTGCATCTCTAGCCCTACCCTGCAAATAGCTTCATCAATACCGTTATACATATGTATATATACACCCCCTATCCCAACCCTCTAGGTCATGACAGAGGGCCAAGCTGGCCTCCCTGTGTTATATAGCAACTTCTCAACAGCTATGTGTTTTACACATGGTGGCCTATATATGTTGCTGCTGCTTTATCCATTCGTCCCACTCTTTCCTGCCCTCACTGCGTCCACAAGTCCATTCTCCATATCAGTGTCTCTCCATCTTTTTTATTATTATTTTAAAGGAGTCTTGTAAAGTGGAACTTGCTCCTCTTATCAAACATTCTGCAAGAACTGTGATCCAAGGAAATATCCAGATTCTTCTAGAATGGACCCTTTTTGAATAAAAGCAGCTGATTTTGAAACCATGTGACCAGAATTTGGGCAACTCTACTGTCTCAGCCTCCATATTGTGTTGAAGAAAGTAAAATAATGACATTTTCCCAAGGCTGGGGCTGGGTGAGTCTTAATTTGTGAGTGCTTATAAGTGGCTTTGAAGCTGCTGGAGGTTACTTAAGTGCTAAATGTTATTATTATTTATTGTGGTTTTAAGCGCTGTTTCCCCTTCCCATTGTCAGGCTACAAAACAATACAGGACCTGATAAAAGAGCCTCTGAATTATCCAAATGTCAGTAAATTGGGTAACTTTGGCCTGAGTTCTGTGATGGTATCTGAAAACCTAGTTTTAGTTTTGCAGCATTTTTGTGTGGGTTGGTGGTTGCCTCATTTACCTTTAAACTTGCCAGCAGCAGGCCCTGACATACGTTCGGCACACACGGGTGATGCAAGCACTCTTTGGACAGGCCTGGGCTGCTGACATCATGCTTTGCTGAGTGCTCTTTGAGATGCAGATTAGGTCCTGGAGGGGCCCCTGGTCCTTTCATCATGATGCTTAATAGAAGAGAATTAACATTCATTGAGCCACACACCTCCTGTGTGCCAGACACTTTTATGAACATGATCTCACTTATTCTCACAACAATCTAATGGAGCAGGTCTGAATGGTCTCATTTTACAGATGAGGAAACGGAGGTTCAGAGAAACTGAAATAATTTGCCCTTGATCATGTAACTAGTTAAAGAGGCTTAACTAGAATTGAAATTCAGGACTGTCTGGCTCCAAAGGCCATGCTCTTCTATTGAACTATAAGCAACAAGTTCTACTTTACCCTGAACTGCCTGGTCAAGGTTCCCCAATTCCCTGGTAAGTCTCTTCAGTGTCTTTCCAATGCTTTCAGTGGAATAAAACCATACTTCTACTACGTATGCTCAGTTGCTCAGTCATGTCCAACACTTTGTGACCTTGTGGACTGTAGCCTGCCAGGCTCCTCTTGTCCACGGAATTTTCCAGGCAAGAATACTGGAGTGGGTTGCCATTTCCTCCTCCAGGGGATCTTGCTGACACAGAGATCGAACCCACTTCTCCTGTGTCTCCTGCATTAGCAGGCGAGTTCTTTTACCACTGAGTCACCTAAGAAATCCTATACTTCTACCATAACCCAACACAATCTGTCTCTGGCTTCCTCTCCAGCTTTATTCAACCCCATGCTTGTTAGTTTCATGACTTAAATATGCCAAAACTTCCCATCTCTGTGTTTTTGCACATACTGCCTGCAAAAGCTGATCTTTTCCTTTTTCTCCAGCTAACTCTTGCTACGCCTTTGTATGTTATTTTCCTGGGGATATCATCTCTGAAAATACTGACCAACAGTTCTCCAAGTGTTGTCCTTAGTCCAGGAAAGAGTAGCATCACCTAGGAACTTATGTGAAATGCAAATTTCGGGGCTCACCCCACACATTCTGAATCAAAAAGGCATGTCTGAAAACTACCAGGCTTTCTCGACCTGGACACTATTGAAACTGTAGGATGTTTAGCAGCATGCCAGTTTTTGCCTATTCAAGGTCTATACTCTTGATCATGTCCACACATCCCTCCAAGTTGTGACAACCAAAAATATCTTCAGACATTGTCTAATGTCCCTTTGGGGGAAGGGGGCAAAATTGCCCCTGGTTGAAAATCACTGCTTTAGAAAGTATGCCTCCCTGTGAGACACACCTATGGCATCCTACTGGAATCATTTGTTTAAGGCATGTTTCTGCTGTCATAAACTGGCAGGTAACATGTGACAGTATACTCAGCTGGTTCTCAAGAAATACAGCTGTATGGATAAAGTGATGTGGTGAATTGGGACCATTATCTCCTGAAGCCCAACTCTTGAACTGAGGAGGAGAAAGGACTTGGGGCTAAACTGGGATCACAGGCAAGTAGGATCCCTGAGATTCTTCACAATTTAAAGGTTAAGTCTCATCCATCAGAACCCTGGAGCAAAGGGAATCTTTTGTGCCCAGTTCAACAGGATCTAAGCACAGTTTTTAAAAATTTTTAGTGGCAGAGCATCTGATTAAATGCAGGAGAAATAAAAAGCAGTCATTTTAGGATGATGCAGTCAATCCTGACCAAGATAGGCTCAGATAGACCACTGTCATCGAAAGAGAAACAAAACCTCATTCTGCCTGCAAGAGCACCAAGGAGATTGACGGCTAGGAGACTTGACTCAGCTCACCTTCTAGGAGCTGGCCTTTATGTTGATGGTACAGTCACATCAAAGAGGATGGGGGAGGGAGGTTCTGGCACTTCTGCTGCCTTATACTTCGTCAGCCTTAGAAGTCATTTCTAGATCCCGGGTAAAGGACTGCAGCTTGAATTCCTTTTCTAAATGGATGCTCAGAGAATTCCCTGGTGGTCTAATGGTTTAGACTTTGCCTTTCAATGTAGAGAGTATGGGTTTGATCCCTGGTCAGAGGGAGCTAAGATTCCACATGTTTCATGGCCAAAAATCTGAAACATAAAAACAGAAGAAGGGCTTCACTGGTGGTCTAGTGGTTAGGAATCTGCCTTGAAATGCAGGGGACACTGATTCAATCCCTGGTCTGGGAAAATCCACAGGCCACAGGGCAACTCAACCCGTGTACCACAACTACTCAGGTCTGAGAGACCTACAGCCAGTTCTCCACAGCAAGAGAAGCTGCTGCAACTAGAGAAACTCCATGCTCAGCAATGAAGACCCAGCACAGCCATGAAAAATAAAAATGTTAAAAATAAAAAAAAATCTTAAAATTAAAAAAATTTACTAATAAGTAAACAAAACCAGAAGCAATATTGTAACACATTTAGTGAAGACTTTAAAAATGGTTCACATAAAAAAATCATAGAAAGAACGTAAATAGATGCTCATTGCCATCATCCTTGCTCCATATGAAGTGGTTGTGGACCTGGGACACTTGATTAGCTACGTAAACATCTGTCCTTTCAAGGCTCACATTGCTTCTGGGAATGAAGCCCAGCCAGCTGCATAGAAGGTATTGCAGTCACCTGGCTAATATCAGGCTTCGTGTAATCTACATGACTGTTACAACCTGAGAGTTACAGTCAAGGTATGGGAAGGTGTAGATGGAAGAGGCAATTCTTTTCAAGTTATATATATGTATATATATATATATATTTTTTTTTTTTTCTAAAAAAAAACTTTAATTTTTTTTATTGAATACTTTTTTTTCCAACAGTTCACCCTTTATTAAGGTCAGGGCCCAGGTCACTTGGAGCTGGTGTGCTTGGTCATGGCCTTGGTGCCCTCGGACACAGTGTGTGTGGCTGCCACTCTAGGCAGCCACAGACACACAGTTGTCTGGACCTCCCAGATGTCAGGATGGTTCAGCCGAAGTACTGGGCCAGCCACTCAAGCACATTGTTCACGAATGGGCCCATGATGCCCGTGGCTTTGGCGGAGATGCTGATGCCGGGGCGCACCTGCTTCAGCACCTTGCAGATGTACATGGAGTAGCCTTTTTTACACCACTGTGCCTCCTGGACTTCTTGTCCCCAGGACTCCAGCCCCTCTGGCCCCCAGATGGCTGCGGCTGTCCAGGCTCGGCACGCACCCTCCTGCTCCTCCTTGAAGAATTTTGAATTTCCATACAAATCGTGAAATTATTTGTTCTAGTTCTGTGAAAAATACTGCTGGTAGCTTGATAGGGATTGCATTGAATCTGTAGATTGCTTTGGGTAGTATACTTGTTTTCACTATATTGATTCTTCCAATCCATGAACATGGTATATTTCTCCATCTAGTAGTGTCCTCTTTGATTTCTTTCATCAGTGTTTTATAGTTTTCTATATATAGGTCTTTAGTTTCTTTAGGTAGATATATTCCTAAGTATTTTATTCTTTTTGTTGCAATGGTGAATGGAATTGTTTCCTTAATTTCTTTTTCTACTTTCTCATTATTAGTGTATAGGAATGCAAGGGATTTCTGTGTGTTGATTTTATATCCTGCAACTTTACTATATTCATTGATTAGCTCTAGTAATTTTCTGGTGTAGTCTTTAGGGTTTTCTATGTAGAGGATCATGTCATCTGCAAACAGTGAGAGTTTTACTTCTTCATTTCCAGTTTGGATTCCTTTTATTTCTTTTTCTGCTCTGATTGCTGTGGCCAAAACTTCCAGAACTATGTTGAATAGTAGTGGTGAAAGTGTGCATCCTTGTCTTGTTCCTGACTTTAGGGGAAATGATTTCAATTTTTCACCATTGAGGATAATGTTTGCTGTGGGTTTGTTATATATAGCTTTTATTATATTGAGGTATGTTCCTTCTATTCCTGCTTTCTGGAGAGTTTTTATCATAAACGGATGTTGAATTTTGTCAAAGACTTTCTCTGCATCTATTGAGATAATCATGGCTTTTATTTTTCAGTTTGTTAATGTGGTGAATTACATTGATTGATTTGCAGATATTGAAGAATCCTTGCATCCCTGGGATAAAGCCCACTTGGTCATAGTGTATGATCTTTTTAATGTGTTGTTGGATTCTGATTGCTAGAATTTTGTTGAGGATTTTTGCATCTATGTTCATCAGTGATATTGGCCTGTAGTTTTCTTTTTTTGTAGCATCTTTGTCAGGTTTTGGTATTAGGGTGATGGTGGCCTCATAGAATGAGTTTGGAAGTTTACCTTCCTCTGCAATTTTCTGGAAGAGTTTGAGTAGGATAGGTGTTAGCTCCTCTCGAAATTTTTGGTAGAATTCAGCTGTGAAGCCATCTGGACCTGGGCTTTTGTTTGCTGGAAGATTTCTGATTACAGTTTCAATTTCCGTGCTTGTGATGGGTCTGTTAAGATTTTCTATTTCCTCCTGGTTCAGTTTTGGAAAGTTGTACTTTTCTAACAATTTGTCCATTTCTTCCACATTGTCCATTTTATTGGCATATAATTGCTGATAGTAGTCTCTTATGATCCTTTGTATTTCTGTGTTGTCTGTTGTGATCTCTCCATTTTCATTTCTAATTTTATTGATTTGATTTTTCTTTCTTTGTTTCTTGATGAGTCTGGCTAATAGCTTGTCAATTTTATTTATCCTTTCAAAGAACCAGCTTTTGGCTTTGTTGATTTTTGCTATGGTCTCTTTTGTTTCTTTTGCATTTATTTCTGCCCTAATTTTTAAGATTTCTTTCTTCTACTAACTCTGGGGTTCTCCATTTCTTCCTTTTTTAGTTGCTTTAGGTGTAGAGTTAGGTTATTTATTTGACTTTTTTCTTGTTTCTTGAGGTATGCCTGTATTGCTATGGACTTTCCTCTTAGCACTGCTTTTATAGTGTCCCACAGGTTTTAGGTTGTTGTGTTTTCATTTTCACTAGTTTCTATGCATATTTTGATTTCTTTTTTGATTTCTTCTGTGATTTGTTCATTATTCAGAAGCGTGTTTAGCCAAAGCGATCTTGAGAAAGAAGAATGGAACTGGAGGAATCAACTTGCCTGACTTCAGGCTCTACTACAAAGCCACAGTCATCAAGACAGTATGGTACTGGCACAAAGACAGAAATATAGATCAATGAAACAGAATAGAAAGTCCAGAGATAAATCCACACACATATGGACACCTTATCTTTGACAAAGGAGGCAAGAATATACAATGGATTAAAGACAATCTCTTTAACAAGTGGTGCTGGGAAAACTGTTCAACCACTTGTAAAAGAATGAAACTAGATCACTTTCTAACACCACACACAAAAATAAACTCAAAATGGATTAAAGATCTAAACGTAAGACCAGAAACTATAAAACTCCTAGAGGAGAACATAGGCAAAACACTCTCTGACATAAATCACAGCAGGATCCTCTATGATCCCCCTCCCAGAATTCTGGAAATAAAAGCAAAAATAAACAAATGGGATCTAATTAAAATTAAAAGCTTCTGCACAACAAAGGAAAATATAAGCAAGGTGAAAAGACAGCCTTTTGAATGGGAGAAAATAATAGCAAATGAAGCAACTGACAAACAACTAATCTCAAAAATATACAAACAACTTATGCAGCTCAATTCCAGAAAAATAAACGACCCAATCAAAAAATGGGCCAAAGAACTAAATAGACATTTCTCCAAAGAAGACATACGGATGGCTGACAAACACATGAAAAGATGCTCAATATCACTCATTATTAGAGAAATGCAAATCAAGACCACAATGATTTGCCACTTCACACCAGTCAGAATGGCTGCGATCCAAAAGTCTGCAAGCAATAAATGCTGGAGAGGGTGTGGAGAAAAGGGAACCCTCTTGCACTGTTCATGGGAATGTAAACTAGTACAGCCACTATGGAGAACAGTGTGGAGATTCCTTAAAAAATTGCAAATAGAACTGCCTTATGACCCAGCAATCCCACTGCTGGGCATACACACTGAGGAAACCAGAATAGAAAGAGACACATGTACCCCAATGTTCATCGCAGCACTGTTTATAATAGCCAGGACATGGAAACAACCTAGATGTCCATCAGCAGATGAATGGATAAGAAAGCTGTGGTACATATACACAATGGAGTATTACTCAGCCATGAAAAAGAATACATTTGAATCAGTTCTAATGAGATGGATGAAATTGGAGCCGATTAAACAGAGTGAAGTAAGCCAGAGAGAAAAACACCAATACAGTATACTAACACATTATATATGGAATTTAGAAATATGGTAATGATGACCCTGTATGTGAGACAGCAAAAGAGACACAGATGTATAGAACGGACTTTTGGACTCTGAGGGAGAGGGAGAGGGTGGGATGATTTGGGAGAATGACATTGAAACAGGTATACTATCATGTAAGAAACGAATCGCCAGTCTATGTTCGATGCAGGATACAGGATGCTTGGGGCTGTTGCACGGAGAGATGGTGTGGGGTGGGAGGTGTGAGGGGAGTTCATGTTTGGGAACTCGTGTACACTCATGGCAGATCCATGTCAATGTATGGGAAAACCAATACAGTATTGTAAAGTAAAATAGAGTAAAAATAAAAATTTTTTAAAAAAAGAAAAAATAAAAATTAATAAATTATATGACTGTGGAAGAAAAAAAGAAATTTTGAAAAGAGGAAGGAAACTGGAAAAAAGTAGGACTTTTTTCTCTTCAAAGTGTTCATTTCTGCTTCATTTTTTGTTATCAGACTCTATCAATAAGTTTCTTTCAGACTTTTTCACTTAACGCTATCTTTTAAGCCTGTTTCCAAACTTCGCAAAATTGCATCCACTTCAAAGTGACCCCAGTATTCAATTTCAATTCATTCCCAAATGTAAAGTCATCAAAATGCCCCAAACTTAGAAAGAGAAATACAATATTCTAGCCACTCAGAAAGCACAAACTAAAGTGTTCATTTAAATCTAAAGACTGAGGTCACAGCTTCTTTGACACCAGATCTCTAAAAATTCAATAATTACGAGTTAACTGATCTGCAATGTGTAATAAGGGCTTCCCAGGTGGCTCAGTGGTAAAGAATCTGCCTGCAGTGCAGGATGGAGAAGGGAATGGCAACCCATTCTAGTATTCTTGCCTGGGGAACACTATGGACAGAGGGGCTGGTGGGCTACCGTCCCCAGATCTGTAGCTCTTTTGCTACAGATCGCAAAAGAGTTGGACATGACTTAGCCACCAAACAACAACAGCAAATATGTAATAAACTGCATAAAACCAAAGCTACAGCATAATCTCACACACCTTTATTATAGTCTATATGGAAATTGATTGAAACAACCCCATTGTTAGCATTTGCTGTCATAAATAATTTTGCAATATACATCTTATATCTAAGAATTTTTGTTTCCCTGAAATTAAGAGCATGGCAGATTAGAAATTCAATGATTGGTTCAAAAAATATGAGTGTATCTAACCTTGCTACAATTTCCAAAGGAACTACCTTCCAAATTGTACTTCCATTTGTGATGTTTGAGTGCGTTTATTTCATTTACTTTCATTAATATCAAGTGAACCTACACCTCAGTGTTTGCATTTCTCAGATGATGGATCAGATTCAAGGGGGCAAGTCAGTGTGAGTATTTGGTTTGAGGTAGATACTTGTGAACAGGCACAATCTGTTTGTCTTTCATCCTGCACACCTCTAACATCAAGAACATCAGTTCGCTTTGATTAGAGTTAAGGTGTTTTTCTGCCAGAGACTCTTCAGGCTTCCAGTTGTGAAATCTGTTTTAATAACTGGTGTCATGAATACTTTCCTTCCCATCCCACCCTTGAAATAAATTCAAATTCCCATAAGAACCAGATCTCTTCTTGGAGTTAAAGATAATTTGTCAGCATGTATGTTTCTTACAGAACCAAATTACCAAAGGGGGCTGTAACCTGGTTTCAAATACTTTTGGATGTCTTTCCTCAGAGCTACTTTTCATCACTGCAATTAGAGCAGTGCAATTTCAAACCCAAGGGTCCTTGTCCAGTCAGAAAACGGTGGAGAAAACCCCCCCTCCCCCACCCAGGGGAATTGCTTCCTTAGCTTCTTTGTCTTTTCTCCAGCCTCCATCCTTCACTCCTCACTTCCTCCCTTCTTTCTTTCTCTCTGTCCCCCTTTTCTCCTTCCTCTCTCCCTTCCTTCCTCTTTCGTTCCCTTGGCTTCTATTTAATCTCTGGTGAATTCTGTTTAATCTCTGGTGAATTATACATACATAGGAATTCATTAGGATAATTAATACTGCAATATCACTGTTAAAAAGCCATGGCTTATTAACTGGTTAGGATAACCTCCCAATTAACTAGACTGAATAAGGAATGTAACTTTTGGTAAATTAAAATTTCAAACTAATTAGGGATATATATTTTTTTTCTCCTTCAATTCTTGTTGAAACTCTTGTTTTGCCCTATAATATATCTCTTCGCTTTCATTTCTCAGGAGTTTTCCCATTATGGTGATATTTTCTTAGAGGAAGAAAAAACCTTCCCAGATCTTTATTCTACACCGGGATCTTGTATAGGACTGACGATGTGTCATTAGACCAGGTCTCACTTCTGTAGCCCCAAGGGCATACTCTGGAAACTGTTATTACTGTTCTGATTTTATTCCCTATTGTCATGGAGACTGGCTAGCAACACAACACATCCATTTCTTCTTCTTTCTGGGTACACAGCCTATATCTCCCAGCTTCCACTGTATTAAGTGTGGTTAAGTGAACTCTAACAAATGGAGTGTGGTCAAAGTGAAATGTTTCACTTCCTGGTTCAGCACATGAGGACCTCTCATGGTCCCTTCCATGCTCTTTCCTGTTGACCAGCTTGGTGCAGACATAGACAAGCCATTAGCCTTCAACAGGGAGCCCCATGTTGAAGATGATAGAGCAATGAGATGGAGGAGCCTATTTGCAAGAATCAGGACGAGGACTATGGCTGATCAATGCCACCCATTTTAGTTTTGACATGTGTGAAAATTTCTATTGTTTGGGACAATATAAAAGTTTGAAATTTGTTTATAAGAGCAGAGCATTGACTATAAGAGCATTATAAGAGTATAATGACACTTTCATTAATGTTATTATTAATAATAATAAGGTCAAAACCCAAATTTCAATTAACTCATGTTTATAATGAGTTGATTCCCAGGGAATTAAAGCTTTCTGACAATCATTGCCTAGAGTTGTCTCCTAGATTGTAGAAACAGCACCCATGCAGGGGAGGAGATGGAGGTTTAGCAGGTGGGATCAGTGATTCCAAAATTCTTATGGTGCTTCCCAAGCCTTTCCCAGCCAGAGAACTGATGCCTGGGAAAGAGAGGAATGAATATCATCTCCATTTTTGACCTTTATCTCTCAACATATGAACTCTCAGTATCACATTTGAATTATTTAAACTGTTGTGTACAAGAAGTGTCTTGGTTCAGTTCAGTTCAGTTCAGTCGCTCATTCGTGTCCAACTCTTTGCAACCCCATGAACTGCAGCACGCCAGGCCTCCCTGTCCATCACCAACTCCCAGAGTTCACTCAAACTCATGTCCATCGAGTCGGTGATGCCACCCAGCCATCTCATCCTCTGTTGTTCCCTTCTCCTCCTGCTCCCAATCCCTTCCAGCATCAGGGTCTTTTCCAATGAGTCAACTCTTCGCATGAGGTGGCCAAAGTATTGGAGTGTCAGCTTCAGCATCAGTCCTTCCAATGAACACCCAGGACTGATCTCCTTTAGGATGGACTGGTTGGATCTCCTTGCAGTCCAAGGGACTCTCAAGAGTCTTCTCCAACACCACAGTTCAAAAGCATCAATTCTTTGGCGCTCATCTTTCTTCACAGTCCAACTCTCACATCCATACATGACCACTGTGTCTAAAGAACAGATAAAATGAATACTGGCTTTTAGATAACATCCATGGAGTACATTGAGATCCTAGCTAAAATGCAGTGTCCAGTGTCTGATTTAAAAATTAGAAAAACAAAAAAAAAACCTGTTCTGGAAGAAGGGACAGCCTTTAAGTAGAGAACTGCAATGTAAGAGGCTCAATTTCCCTTCTTCTCATGGACTGCACATGATGGTCTCTAGGTATATCTACAGTGTATGCACGAATCATCCCTTTGACATTTGGGGGTACAGTTTGGGGTTTGGGTTAATAATAGAGTCAGCTACCAATTTCTGTCTTTTAATGTGGGGATTTTGTTGGGGTGGGTAGAAGGCAAGGATCTAGAGACTTTAAAAAGACAAATAAACTTTGCCTTATTTCTTTGAACAAAAAAACTTGACAGGGCAAGGAATGACTTCCTAAATGCACAAAGGAGATGCTCCCACAAATTGTTGCTGAATGGCTCTGTTTTTTTTTTTTTTTTTTTTAATCTGGGCTGACGAGGTGTTCTCTACCCTGGGAGAGTTACTTCTTTTGTTTTTGTGGCTTGATTCTCTTGTATCTCTGGAAACATTCATGCCTTTCATAAATACTATTGACTGAAGATTGTTTATATTTAACGGGAGCTCATAAATATGCCTGTTAATTTTTCTTCAGTCTTCTGGTTCTTCTTGATGTTTTTGATTTCCCATCACTCATCTGAGCCTCTACATTAAGATGAATTTGCATATATATATACATATACTTCATAAATGTATTTCTTTATCAAAGGAGCCCTGCACTGGGGTTAGAAGGCCTTGATTCAAATCATTGCCACTAACTACATTTGTGATGGGTCACAGTAATTTCCGATCTGCAGGATGAGAACTGGAAAAGAGTAGGAGACTGAGTCTCCTTGAGGTGCCTGCACAGTGCCCAGGAAATGGGGTTTCCATAGCATGTGCTCCAGGTGCAGCATTCTATGATCAAGGGATGTAACCTGTCACTTATTGCACCCTCCTTCCTAAATCTTTGTTATCCATTTCTTTCTCCTTCCTCTTGCTCTTGTTATCTTGGAGAGATCATTCGGCAGTGGAGTCAGGATGATGGATATGCCAGAGAAGCTGAACTGTCAGCTCCTCAGGAAACGCCCAGATTGTGGACCATTCATTACATCACTAGACAGCCATTGAGCATCTAAGATTTGCCTGATACTATGCTAAGCTGTTGTTGTTGTTTAGCCAGTAAGTTGTGTCCAACTCTTTTGTGACCCATGGACTATAGCCCGCCAGGCTCCTCTGCCCATAGGATTGCATCCAGGCAACACTACTGGAGCGGGCTGTCATGCTTTTCTCCAGGGGATTTTCCCGTCCCAGGGATCAGATCCGTGTCTCCTGCATTGGCAGGTGGACTCTTTACCACTGAGCCCCACTACACTAAGTACAGTGCTTTTTCCATCTATTTTTTACCTGTGCTATTTTCCTAATTACACAAACAACACTGGGTCATTGAGTCTTTTCTGAAGATACCAAAAAAGACATAATAAGAGGAAATCACTGACAGTTTCACTTTCTAGAGTTTACCACTATTGGTAGTTGAATGTGTATCTTTTCCAGGTTTTTTTCTATGTAAAAGCACACTTTACAAAAGGGAGAGAATATGAAGTTACATTGTACATCTTGTTTTATAATTTCATTTTCCATCTTAAAAAATCCACTGACTTCATTTCACTTCTTCTTCGATTCTGACTGTTTCATTGGAAGTGATCTTTTTTGGATGTGATGTAAATTCATTTCAGGGTGTATGCAACAGAAAAATACTGTAAGAGTCCACTCCAATGGACTGTACTTCCAATTTGGCCAAAAGGAGATGAAGGCACAGATGATGTTCAAAAAGGTCTTTATTGTGAATGACTTACTGGAAACACTGTCATCAGGTCAGAATCTTTTTTGGGTGTGAGAGGAAAATTACAAGACTGAGCAGATTCAAGAGTGAAACTCATCTGTGTCAGTGTGTGTTGGTCTAAGTAGGACACGCACGCAAACATGCTACCCTTTTACTAACAGATCATTGTTTCAGATGCAAAATAAACAGCTGAAGGATTTCTCAAAAGTTTTCCTTAAATGAGATAGGAAACAGCCTGCTCATACAAAATAGTCTAGTCCTAATTAACACATATTATAATCATTATTATTATTTATAATTAATGTTCCAGGTACCATGTGAATTATCTGATCATGATTTTGTTTTAAAAGTTCTATATCATAGAAACTTTTGCTCTCATTTAGTGTTGAAGAAATTTAAGCTTATAAAGATTAGGAGATTTACACCCAAGTCAAACAGCTAGCTGGTAAATAACCAGTCCCTGGGGCAAGTTAAAGCTGCCTGACTTTAAATCTGGAACTCTAAGACTACCACACACTGCTGCCTCTCCCATCTGAAAAGGACACAAACTATATTGAGTGAATAAATAAATCAACTTATCTTACAGATGGATCTTAATATATGTTAATTGACTGGGAACCATAGTTCTCTCACCAAATTTGCTTCTCCACATCAAATGAGACAGTGAATTACATGTAATGAACCTGCTGGCCAAGCTACGTTTCCAAGTATTTGAGACCTGGTTTTTCCAGTAGTCATGTATGGATGTGAGAGTTGGACTGTGAAGAAAGCTGAGCACCAAAGAATTGATGCATTTGAACTGTGGTGTTGGAGAAGACTCTTGAGAGTCCCTTGGACTGCAAGGAGATCCAACCAGTCCATTCTAAAGGAGATCAGTCCTGGGTGTTCTTTGGAAGGAATGATGGTAAAGCTGACACTCCAATACTTTGGCCACCTCATGCGAAGAGTTGACTCATTGGAAAAGACTGTGATGCTGGGAGGGATTGGGGGCAGGAGGATAAGGGGACAACAGAGGATGAGACAGCTGGATGGCATCACCAACTCGATGCACATGAGTTTGAGTGAACTCCGGGAGATGGTGATGGACAGGCACCCTTAAAACTCAACATTCAGAAAACTAAGATCATGGCATCTGGTCCCATCACTTCATGAGAATTAGATGGGGAAACAGTGGAAACAGTGTCAGACTTTATTTTTCTGGGCTCCAAAATTACTGCAGATGGTGATTGCAGCCATGAAATTAAAAGACGCTTACTCCTTGGAAGGAAATTTACGACCAACCTAGACAGTATATTGAAAAGCAGAGATATTACTTTGCCAACAAAGGTCCATCTAGTCAAGGCTATGGTTTTTCCAGTGGTCATGTATGGATGTGAGAGTTGGACTGTGAAGAAAGCTGAACGCTGAAGAATTGAGTGAACTCCGGGAGTTGGTGATGGACAGGGAGGCCTGGCGTGCTGCAGTTCATGGGGTTGCAAAGAGTCGGACACAACTAAGTGACTGAACTGAACTGAACTGAAAGTCTCCTGGGGATAACCATGAGACTGAGGGGAAAAAACACTGGAGGCAATACACCATCAGCACAACACTTCCTCTTTGAGTTAATATTGTGGCATCAAGCCATGGAGTCCTCCACCCCCCATGATTGCTATCCAGCACTTGGTTGAAATTAAGACACCAGGATTTGGTGCAACCCTGCTGCTCAGGGCTTCTTGACTCTGCCTCTGTCTCTGGACCCATATACTTAACTTGAAAATGAGACTTCGGTAGAAGATGGCGGAATAGGGGTTTTTTAGGATTCTTTGCCTTCTTTTGACTCCTAATAGCAACAACAAAGAATCAGAGATTGTCATACTAAGTGAAGTAAGTCAGACAGAGAAAGACAAATAACATGTTATTACTCATACGTGGAATCAAACTTAAAAAATGACATTCGAGTTGACCAAATAGTTCATGCGGGTTTTTCTGTAACATGTTACGAAAAAACCTGAACAAACTTTTTGGCCAGCTCAATACAAATGAACTTACTTAACAAAACAGAAATAGACTTACAGATATTGAAAACAAGCTTGCTTATCCTTACCAAAGGGGAAGTGTCGGTGGAGGTGGGGGGGATAAATCAGGAGCTTGGGGCTAACATAGACACTGCTATATATAAGGCAGATAACCAACAAGGACCCACTGTATAGCACAGGGAACTCTACTCAGAATTCTGTGATAACCAATATGAGAAAAGAATCTGAAAAAGAATGAATATATATGGATGTATATAACTGAGTCATTTTGCTGTACACCTGGAACCAGCACAAAGTAGTACATCAACTATACTCCAAAAAAAAAAAAAAAAAGGAATATGAGTAAAGATTTCAAAGAAGCCAAGAGATTGCCAGACATCTACCTTATAACAGTCAAACATGGTGATGTCTGGGTTAAGAAGGGGAAGAACTCTATATTTTGACCTTGAACAGTATAATAATTACACAAAAAGCAACTGCCAATATTCCAAAAATCCTGTTCCATGAGCTTCTCAATGAGTCACATTGAGAATAGGATCATGGAAGAATCTTAGGAGAGAGGAGACATATGCCTCTGGAGATCAATTCAACGAACTCTGCAGAAGAACATGAAAGAGAAACCAAGCCAAAATGCCATTTCTATCATCCACAAGCTTCCTGGTCAACTAAGACAGATGATGCATTTCTATTTCCTCAATAACTACCATAATGCCTTGCTCATGGTAGCTATAATACTCTAAAGGAATAAAAGGCTTTAGTGTGATGGATACACTTGAAGGACCCACAAGGACACTTAAAACTTTGTGCCATGTTTGAACCTCTGGATTTAACTTGTCAGGTAAAGCTGTGAGGTTCGTTTGAGTCCCTTTCTAGGAAGCATTGTCAGGGACATGAAATGTGAAGAGTGTGAGGTCATTCCTTAGTTCTAACATCCAGAAGCTATGCTTTTTTCAGAGGGTGTCTGAGGCAGCTGATCCAACCCCCAGTTATATCTGTAGGCTTTGTAGACAGTGAACATGTGGTAGTAGTCAGTCCACCTCCTAATCAGCAGGAGGATGAGGCCTGGTGATGCCAGCCCCTCTCTGACTCCATGATATAGCTATCCTGAAAACTCCCAGGCCCTGGTGCCGGAAGCAAGCAACCCAGGCCTCCCCAGGCCTGAGTCTCACTGACCCCCTCAGATGACTGTCTCTGAGCCCAGGGATTCGTGCATCACACTGTCTTTAGCTCTAGTGAGACTTTCTGGCAAACCAATGACAAGACACTTTCAGGTATTGGCCATTGTGATGATTCTAGAGAACTGGACACATCTAGGAACACAAGGGCCTGCTTCTACTTAATTTATTCTTTTTCTGCACAAGCAGGTGGGAGGATACTCTACGTCAAGTTCATCTCCGGGAACCCTCCAATCTGTATCCTGACCTCTCATGTTCATTCTTCTGATGGTGGCTTAAGTGGTCATCTTCCCTGGGGATTAAAACTTTACAGTAACAATAGCAAACTCTCCTTGATTATTTCCCAGGGGCTCTCTGAAAGGCTTTACATGCTTTATCACATTTAACTCAAGGAAGACTTTTTTTTCTTTAGGACAAATGAGACACAAGCTGCCTAAATAACTTGCCAAGATCACAAAGCTTGTGAGTCCTAGAGCTAAGATATGAACCCAGATCAATCTGACATCACAGTCTTAACCTGTACTCTCTCTATGCTGAATAATTCTGATAGTGAATCTTCAGGAAATTATGCACGGATTTAGGGCTTCATCTGTGCATTCCCTTGAACAGCAAGGAGATCACACCAGTCATCCTAAAGGAAATCAGTCCTGAATATTCATTGGAAGGACTGATGCTGAAGCTGAAGCTCCAGTACTTTAGCCACCTGATGGGAAGAACTGACTCATTGGAAAAGACCCTGATGCTGGGAAAGATTGAAGGCAGGAGGAGAAGGGGACAACAGAGGATGAGATGGTTGGATGACATCACTGACTCGATGGACATGAGCTTAAGCAAGCTCTGGGAGTTGGTGATGGACAGGGAAGCCTGGCGTGCTGCAGTCCATGGGGTCCCAAATAGTCAGACAGGTATGAGTGACTGAACTCAACTGTGCCTTCCCAATACCAATGGAGTCAGGGAACCTTGAACTCTATGTTCTCTTTGTAATAAATTAATAAATATCTGATTTGGACATTTCCTTCCTCCCTTCCTACGTCTCTTCTTTCATTCCCCAAACCTTCCTGAAGTCCCAGAAGGATACAACTGAATAAAGGTATAGAACCCATCTTGAACTTCATGCTGATCCCGACGTTACATATATTCAAGTGATTCATTTCCAAACCCAAATGTTTGAAGAGCATGGAATCTCTTGAATTCTCCTTTATTAACTCTCTCATTCCCCTTCACTACTTATTTATTTACTAATATTCATTGAACACTATCTATGGATCAGGTTCTATTCTGTCTTAATAATTAGCAAAGAGACTTCTGAGTTGTGTTCATTCCTGTGTGTGTTCACTGATATCATCAGCAGCATCAGCACCAATATCAACACCATCACCGTGAGTTCTTCATAATCTTATGTACAACACTTCCTTGAGACTTTGCAAATGATTTTCATGTCGCATTTCACATTCTGTGCTTCCAGCCTTCCCGAGGAGGCCGAGATCACTCCCTCTGCCCTGAAGATAGGAGAACTAAGGCTTAGGGAAGGTAAGTAGTTTACTCCAGGCCACATAATTCATCAGTAACAGACCTGAAAGTATAACTCATCTGACTCCTCATCCAGGACCCTTCCCTCTGTATGCTTGGGAGGTTAGTGTTGCTGACATAAACTGAAAAGGGTAAACACGCTACACTGCTAAGAAATGATAGAGTACTGTGGTTGAGAGAAAACCTGTGTTCAAATCTCCATCCCTTCTCAGTTGTTTGACCTTGGATGGTGACCTCTCATCACCCCCTGAGTCTCAGTTTTCTCATCTGTAACTTGGGAGTTATAATAATATCCACCTGAATAAGGACTGAATAAGGTTATACGTGGAAAGTGGTTGCACAAGTGCCTGTTACAGAATAGATATTCAACAAAAGTTAGCTAGTGTTGTTGTGGACTCTGACACTCTCTTTTGGACAATGGGCTGTGGCAGAGAGGGCAGCTCGGGGAATAGGCATGGTGGTGTCCTAGAGTACCCATCTGACTGAAGGCCACACACCCTACTGGGCACCAAGCCAGAGCTCAAAGGACAGCCATGGCTTGTTCCAGCCAAGGGGAATTAGCTGCCACTTGACCTTGTGTAATGGGACTTGACCCATGCCAGTTACAACTCCCTAGGGTCATGTACCATCGGGTCAGCCCTCCTAAAGATTTTTTCTTTCCTGAGATTCAGTTGCCCAGAGAAATGGCCCCAAAGTAGTGTGTTGTGTCTGTGTGCTGGGTGAAAATGTGTTGGAGATGCAATTGGTCAAGGAGAAAGAAGAAAGAAGGCAGGGTGGGTGGATACCATAGGACCACAGAACCTTGGCTTTGCAAATGAACTAATTACCCTAACTCTTATGGAACTGGCCTTTCTGGGACCTTCATATGACATTGGACTGGACCAAGATTTGCAATCATATGGATTAGGACCTTATATATAAACAGAATTTAATTTGTAAAACTATCTTTTGGGGGGGTCTATTATTACCTCTGTTTTATAAATAAGGAATAAATAAAGATGCAAGCTCACAGTGATCATCTTGAGATGGTCCAAATATAATTTCTCCTTTTCTCTCCCCAAGGTGATTATCCAATCACATGCCAATCTTACGATCTATAAGGTGAAAAAGTCAACGTCTTCATTTCCAGCCTTGTCTTCTCCTTTGAACTGTAAATTCCTGCATCTAAATGCCTACTTGACACTCATACTTGGCTATCTAATAACATCTCTAACCTATTATGTCCAAAATGAACCCTTGAATTCCCTTCCCAGTGGCACCAGAACTGGCTCCTCACCCAACTTCCAATTTTATTGATTGACACCAACACACCAGTTCTTCAGGCCAAAACCTAGAGATCTTCCTGGATTTCACCTATTCCCTTATCCTCCCCACATCCACCTAGTCAATGAGACCTCTTACCTCTACCTTGAAAACATTTTTCAGATCTGTCTGCTTTGCTCTGAATAAACCCAAACCATTCTTGTCCATAACCCATCCTCACCCTCCTTAAGCTCTGTAGTACCTTCCTAACTGGTTTCTCACCTTCCTTTGCACCCTGTAATCCACTCTCTACACAGTTATCACGTGGATGCTTTTCTCAGTAAAAATAAGCTCCTTCTCTGGCCTGCTTACTGTCCTCAAATAGCATCTACATCTCTGCAAGTACGATTCAAGCTCCTCGTACCATGTTGACAAGCTTCTTCCTGATGCAACTCCTGGAGTTCATCTCCTACTATTTTCTCCCTGGCACACTGTGACCCAGCCAAACTGGCTTTCTCGGTGTTCCTCAAGTACTCCAAACTTTCATCAGTGGTAGCATCTTTGCACTAGCTCTTCCCTCCCCCTGGCTCCCTTTGGCTTCAGACCTTCACATTGAGGGTCCCTTCTCCCTATTTCTCCCCAGTTCAAACATTACTTTCTCCCAGCCAACCTTGACCACCCAACCTATTATATGTCTTCTACTTGAATAGCTTTCTTTCATGTCACTCTTGCTTGTCCAAGAGTGTGTCTCAATTTGGTATCATGTTAATCATTTGGTTTGGAATTTAACACCCATCTCCCAACTAGAATGTGAATTCCAGGGGAACAAATGTTGTGTCTCTTCTGGTTCACTGTCATGCCTACATTGCAGAGTGAGTGGTCTGATATAGAGTAAATGCTCAATAAATGTTTGTTGACTGAATGAGTGGCTGCCATTCTGAAAATTCTGTGATTGCTTCAGGTGAGTACTAATGGGGAAGGGAGTCAAATGTGTGTATCAGTGTGGCCGCAAATATTATCCCAAACCCAAAGCAGCATTTTAAAAAAGTTCTACTCATTTGGGTGCATTTTGGAAGAAACCAAATAAAAACCAAAAGCTCTCTCAGTGTTCTGATTTTGGTTTAGGTGACACCTACACCTTGGTATAGATGACAAAACAAAATGCAACTTAAAAACAAGGCATTCAAAAAAGAACCCAACAAGACATTCTAATGCTGTGTGGTTTTTCTTGGGTGGAGAACTCAGAGAGGGCAGGGCTGGGTCCCTCCTGACAGCTGGTCCAGCTCACACCTCCTGCATCTCTATAGACCCACCTCCATCCAGCCTCCTGCCCCAGCACCCCATCTTCTCTGTGTGCCCTGGCTTACCTTCTGCACTCATCCAAGTCTGAGCCATCTCCACCTGGATGGTACCTTCCCCTCATCCCAGTGGCCAGGTGAACAGAATTAATGGCTCTGGGAATTAATGTCATCTTGAGTCAGCAGTTTATCTTTGCTGAACCCCATTGTTCTCATGTCTAGAAAGGGGCTGATACAATATCTATCCTACAGAACACTTGTGAGGAAGAAATGACCTGGTTCTTGTGACGTGCTTGCTATATAGGACTTTGGGCATGCCAAGTGTCTCATAAGACTTAACTGCAGTGCTTCTTCTGCAATAACCCTAAAAATGGCATTTTCGTAAGTAATTTCGTTCTTGGAAATGCAACTTTTCGATTTGAAACTTAAATCATTTTCATTCTAAATCTCCAGCTGTCCGATATGGATGTGTGTGAGCCCTTTTTCTGTACCAAGAAGTGGGTTTCATGAGAACAGAACCATCTGATACAGAAGTAAAGAGCACTTTTCACCTTCCTTCTTAGAATGCTTCTAAGCCCAGACTAATAATAACTACTGGCATTTATAGAGTACTTTATATTTTGCTATTGCTACTACTGTTATTACTACCACTACTACTGCTAGTATTACTAGTACGACTCTTAGTACTTCATTACCACTTTTGCTATTACTCTTGCTGCTTTTGCTACTACTGCTATTACTAACACTAGCTACCATTTATTGAACATTTACTGTGTGACAGACAATATTTCTGTACACTCTACACTTGTTACCTCATTTGATGAGTGCAATAGCCAGTGAAGAAGGCAACGTACACAGTGCTTAGAAATGCACATGGAAGTCAGACTTCTTGGCTTCAAATTCTTGGCTCCAATGATTACTAGCTGTGTGATTCCAAGAAAGTTACCTAACCACTCAGTCACTCAATTACCTAAAAATAAAGATTAATAATAGAATCGAATCAATGAGACAATGCAATGAAAAATTTTGATAATTTCTGAACAGGGTCTGGCATTTAATGAACACTCAAGTTGCTGTTCAATGGAGAAGGCAATGGCACCCCACTCCAGTACTCTTGCCTGGAAAATCCCATGGATGGAGGAGCCTGGTAGGCTGCAGTCCATGGGGTCGCTAGAGTCAGACATGACTGAGTGACTTCACTTTGACTTTTCACTTTCATGCGTTGGAGAAGGGAATGGGAACCCACTCCAGCGCTCTTGCTTGGAGAATCCCAGGGATGAGGAAGCCTGGTGGGCTGCCGTCGACGGGGTCGCACAGAGTTGGACACAGCTGAAGCGACTTAACAGCAGTTAGCAGCAAGTTGCTGTTGATATCAAAAGCACTTTTCAGTGTATTTAGGGCTTATTTATTATCCCTCTGCTCCATCCTTGCGTCTCCCCCAGGACACTGTATTCTGCAGGTCTAATGCATATCTTACAGGACTATGATAGTCTTTTTCTCTGTGAATTCTCCTACCAGCTAGATACATCTTTACAGTAGAGGAATAAACCTTGTTTACTGTTGTAGCCACATCTTCTGGTACATCTTGTTTTTAACAGACATTTGTTGAGTGGATAAAGGACTGAAATTTTGAGTGTGTATTGTAACTTCAATCTTTTCTTAACTTGCCATAATATTGAATGCACATAACAATCCCATAATGTGGAAAACATTCCTTCCCCTTTTCTTTCCTTTTTTTCTTTCTTTTACAATGACAAAGGGCTTTTTTCCCCCCCATTTTACAGATGAGAAGACTGAGACCTGTGATTAAGTAACCTGGCCAAAGTCAACAGTTTCTGTACAGAAGACCTTGAATCTACAACTTTGGACTCTGCATTCCTCCATCCATATAGACTGAACATACGGGATAGACTTGATTGCAATGACTATTCTTAAATGATGAGGCTTTACCTACGAATAACATCTTGGCATCACTGAAAATAAAAAGAATATGGAATCCCTCTGAGGACCCCTGAGTATTTCCATCAATTTGAATTAGTGAGTATGCTACTGACCTTGTCTATGTAATGAGAAAATACCCAAGTCTGTGTTTGGGCTCTTGGCCACGAACTGAGCTGACTGCATGGCTGATCCACATCAATGTAGGGAAATTGCCTGTTAATCTTTTATTACCGTGTTCTTGTTCAGAACACTGTTTCCAATTTGCCTGTAGTGTATGGACTCAGTAATTGGAAGAGTATATTATATTATTTCTGGCTGGAAAGCAATCTCCAGGTTTAAATGTTTGAAAGATTAAATACACATACACACTTATATCTTCCTTATTTACAATGGTGATAAAATTAACATAGAAACCATATGTAGAAAATTCAGAAAAGTTTAAAAATAAAGAATCACTCTTAATTCCATGACATCAGTACTGTTATTCTTAGCATATTGATGACTTTTCTTCCACAAATCTTCCTTATTTTCATATTTTCATTATAACAGTATTTGTAAAAACTGTTTCCCTTCCTTCCCTTTGCATCTTAACAGAATAATTTTCTTTATTATTATAATACAGTAAAAGTGTTAATCACTCAGTCATGTCCAGGTCTTTGCAGTCCTTGAACTGTAGCATTCCGGGCTCCTTGCAGGCAGATTCTTTATGCTCTGAGCCACCAAGGAAGCCTCTATGATACAGTAACCATGGTCATAATATTTAATTGTTAAATATTGTTTCCATAGACTATTATTAACTTTTCACTCCTCACTTAAAAATGGCTTATATTAGATCTAGTTTCAATCTGCAGGGCCAATGGTGAAGAGATATGGAAAGACAGATTTTTCTTTGCCATTGGTCAGAGCTCATAATATTGCCCCATTGATAGGTTTGGGGTCTCACGGTCTTCACTCGTGGCAGATGAAAATAGCTACAAAGTCATAACATTTTTGTGGAGGAACCTGAGAGATCATCTGATAAAATTACCTTGTTTTGTAGATAAGGAGACCAGGTCCAGTAACCTATGTGATGGTGGACCCAGGTGAGAGGTGTGCGTCATTTTTGGAGAAGCAAGGAGACTGTAGTTGTCAAGGGAGACATACATCACAGGGATACAAGGCCAGAGGGAAAACGTGTGTGTGTGTGTGCTCATGTAGGGTCTCATGGGTACTAGTAAAGAAATGAAAGTGAAAGTGTTAGTCACTCAGTCATGTCTGACTCTTCGCAACCCCATAGACTGTAGCCCACCAGTCTCCCCTGTCCATGGAATTCTCCAGGCAAGAATACTGGAAAGGATAGTTATTTCCTTCTCTGGAGGATCTTCCTGACCCAGAGATGGAACCTGGGTTGCCTGCATTGCAAGCTGATTCTTTAGTATCTGAGCCACCAGAGAAGTGCCAGGGTTACTAGTTAGGACTTGGGCTTTTACTTTGATGAGATGGAGAGCCAACAGTACCACTCAGGCTGTTGTGAGAATAGAATGTAGGGGGCCAGAGAGGGAGCAGGGAGATCTTTGGAGGCCATGAAGAAATCTTGGCGAACCTAAGTGGTGGTGGCTCAGGCCAGGGTGGTAGTAGAAAGATAGCCCCTTCCCTACATCTGTTTTATAGGTTGAGATGACAGTACAGTATTGGAGAGCAGATAACGGTAAAGGCAGACGGACTGAATGTGCATGTGAGACAGAGTGAGCAGTCAAGTGTTGACTTCAAGTTCTTTGGGCTTTAGCAATGGAATACCTGATGTTTCCACAAACTGAAGCTGAAAAACATTGGGAAGAACAGATCAGGGATGCAGAGGGGAGGCAAGGAGAGGTCAAAATTAATACTTCTGTTTGAATAATCATGGAATAATTATTGAATAATCATTCAATTGAGAATATGTTAGCTTTGAGATGTTTATCAGATTTTTGAGTGGAGATGTTAAGGTAAAGGCTGGAGGAGTAAGTCTAGTGTGCAGGAGAGAGGTATAGAGATACAAATTCAGAGGTTTTGAGCATTGAACTGTGTGTTAAAAGTCATACAATTAGGTAGGTGAGAGTAGCTTAGAAAAGGCTAAGGACTCCTCTTTGGAGAGATGAGGAGGAGCCTGTAGATGAGACCGAAAAATGGTATAAAGTGATGTATTTAATGGCTGTGTGCCATCCCACTGTATGGAGGAAATATGATTTCCTTAGCCATTCTGTGGGGGAAAGGCATGGAGTTGTTATTTCTATAAGCACTCTAGAATTTCTACTACCCACATTCTAACAGCTTTCTTACATTTTCCCTGATCTTTCACACAGATGTCAGCTATATGGTAGTACCTGGAGGCTTGATCCCCTAATCGAAGCCCTGGGAATGTCTCATTAAACCTCTGACTAACTCTGTCTTTTGCAAAATGTATTATAATTAGCCTTGAACTGGGCTAACGTTAACCTTTACTCTGTCTCTGAGGAGAGAGACATTCATTCAATTCACTCCAATCATCCTCATTCATTTTATAAATTAGCTGTAAGTTAGCTGTAAATTAGTTAATCTATACTGGGTAACAAATAGTATAAATAGTATTGGCAATGAGCATAATCTGCTTAAAGGAATGAACTGCTTACAAAGCTTTCATGCATTCACCGTTTGCTTACAATGATGGAGATTCTGGCCCTTTGGTTTTAGCCATTGTCTCTCATGCAACTGACCTCATAATGGCTTGCAGATGCCACAAGGCCAAAGAAGAGGTAAAAACCGAGGCTCTGGGATGATCCAGGTCCATATTAGGATCCTAAGACCTAATCTCCAGTGGTGTGTCCTTGGGAAAAGTACCTTCTTATAATCATTACAGTGAGAATATAATACTGATAACTAGAGACTGGTCTTCCCTGGTGGCTCATAGGGTAAGGAATCTGCCTGCAATGCAGGAGACTTGGGTTTGATCCTTGGGTTGCGAAGATCCCCTGGAGAAGGGAATGGCAACCCATTACAGTATTCTTGCCTAGAGAATTTCATGGACAGAGGAACCTGGCGAGCTCCATAGTGTCGCAGAGTTGGACATGACAGAGTGACTAACAAACACCTTAGAGACCTGTAGGAATTAAGTTAACTACGGCATATAAAATACGTGGCACAGAGTAAGTACTCAACAAAGATGAAGTTCTTAATTTTCCCTATGAGTTTCATCTTCAAAGCCCAGCTATAATAGTATCTCCTCTATAAAAGGAAATTGGTTATTTGCAAGCACAACAATGGCTCCAATCTGGAAACTTATACAGTTTGCAAACTTTCCCTCCCTTTTATGTTATTTCATGCTATCTCAAAATGAAGTGGGATATCTGAATGCCTTTCACCCAGGGAAGACCCTGGGTCTCTTTCATGAGCGTATTCTCCCTTACCCCTTAGAGTGGTATAGAGCAGACTGTGTGCTCAGTATTCTAATCTATTATATATCCTATTCAGAGAATTTCAGTGTGAATCTGTTTAATTAGTGTTGAGGTGACTGAGGTCCCCATGTGAACTTGAAGGTGTTACAATGGCATTTTTGAAAATCCTTCGAATTCATGATCTGTTCGTCCCTCTCTATTAGCCTGAGTTAAGGAGGTTAATTGGAGTGTATTTAATGAGATTTTCTTTCTTTGATGGGTGTTCCTGTATCTCGGGTAATTAAAAAACCCCACCATCTAAACTGAGAGCAAACCATGATTGCTGCTTAGAAAGAACAACACGACTTTAACTTTTCACTCAGCTTGGGCTCTTTTAATTTTTTCCTCTTTCTTCCTTTGATTAAATGACTTTCCTATCCCACACCACCCCTCTCTCCTGCCACACATACGTGCACTTGACGACAATGAATCACTTACTAGGCTTATTTGTTTAGTAAGCAATAAACTATGAGGAAGGTGGCAGTTGATTAAGCTGTAGCTTTTTCAACCTTAAATGCTATTTCTTTATGAGCCTTGGGGTCAGGGGAAAAAAAACAAAACTGCTTTCAAAAGAAATATCTGTGATATAGTTTTAATTAATATGATCGTGCTTATATGCTTCTACTTGAACTAGAATAAGAAAATTCAAGTTAATGTGTGTTTATAGGGAGCTATTCTTATGTACTATGCCAAGAGGTATGTAAAATAACTAAATAATCACTGACTATGTATTTGAAATTCAAAGCTACCTCTTGTCAAGATTTTTCCATGTGGGAATGAATGAAGTTTTACAGAGGTAATTTTGAATCAGATATAAGGAACCTGAAATTTCAGGCCAAAGGATTTACATTTTTTCTTCTCAAATAAACAGGGCTGATGAAAATATCACACTTTGCCAAAAGGCATTGCAATGCAACACAGGAGCTATTTAATGCTGAGTTACCTTCAATTTCTTTAAAATGACCTGGACTCCATTTGATTAAATTTTTGTGTTCTTAGCTTTGCAAAATAAACTTGCCTAAATTAGTAAATCTTTTGAAAAGTGGGATGACTATACTAAGGAGATACTGGAGACAAAACACTTTATTTTACTATGAATGCTCCAGGTACCAGGAGTCAGGTTGTCTCTGTAGACAAGTTTTCATCTCTGTCAACCATTTGTCAAGTACACATATAAATTCAATTTAGGGAAGCAGTGAAAATGGAGAGTTAAGTGTAGGGGAGAAGGTTCAGGGAAGGTGTTTTCCAGGAGACTTAATTTACCAGGCGCAATAAAAAGAAAGCGCCACCTTAAGATGCCAGAAATGACTATGTCATTAGCCACAAAGGACATTCAGCAGAAGCCCTGTGGGTTGTGTGTGAAGATGTCCGCCAGGGGCTTGGAGTCCAGATTCATCCTGAAAGAAGACATATTTGTCTAACTATTTTCTTGCTGAGTAAAAATGACCCCCGGAGAACTCTCTTTAGCTGTGTCTTGGGGAGGGCCAGTCCAACTGGCTTGATGGCCCAAACATATTAGGCTAGGGGTAGGATTGATCTTCCCCAAATATCTTTTTTATCTTTTTGTTCCATAATTCAGGAGTCTTCAGAGGGTCCTTAAGGTCAATAGTCAAATTCCTTGCAGTGTTACCCCAGAGGCCAACATACTATGACCTTGGTCTATTTTTCACACCACCCCTATCTTTTCCCATCATAGCTACAACTGAGATTTTCATATATATCCACAAAACAAAATGTCATGTCCCTGCCTCCGGTTTTGCACCCCATTATAAACATACATGACCTTGCGTCCATTTTCTTACTGCCTGATTAGGAAAGTTCATTCTTCAAGGCACAGTTTAGGTCTCACCTTCAGAATGTCCTTTCTGAACTGCTGACCCTGCCGTGAACTCTCCTTCCCTCACATGACTAGATGTATTCAGGGTCCTTCTAGTTTTGAGACCTGAATTTTACGGATTGTCATCTGTATCACTCCTTTGTCATTCATTTTTATGCTTCCAGACTGTTATCCTACACGTGTTTCTGTAGTATCAATTTTAGTTTCGGCTCATCTCTATAACTAGGCTACAATCTTCTTTGTGGGCCAGACTCTGTGTTGACTTATTAAAGTCACTCAACTTCTCAGTTCTTTGGTTTCTTCATCTTTATAATAGGGATAATAATAGAAACCACATTATAGAGTTGTTGTGAAGATTAAATGAAGAAACATGAAATAGAACTTAGAAGAGAGCCCTGATTAGGGAATATGCTTAATTCACCTGTGAATTGTGCTTTTTTGCTTCTATGACCCCCCAGGAAAGTAACATCATAAATGTTGAACTTCTATTTAGAGTGGAGTTTCCCCTATGTCTACTTAACCCATGCAAATTCAACTATGTACTCTTTTGTATGTAGTTATAATACTGTAAAATTATATACCTGCACATATCTTGCATATATACTGACTACTGCATATATCATATATTTATATGTTTATTTTACTGTGGCAAATTATATATAGAAGAAAATATATATTGCCCTTTCTGGACAATTTAACAGATTCTCAATGGTAATTTGAACTATATATAATTTCTACATGTTGTATGCAATTCAGCTCCATTACAATGCATTGGGTGCTTTACACACATTATCTCATGTAATCTTTGTGCCCATTCATTATATAGAAGAAGAATTTAAGGCTCAAGGAGGTTAATTAACTTGCCCAAGGTCACACAGCTAGCAAGATCAAGATTTTTAAATCACAACCCGAAAGTCTGAAACCCAAGCCTTTGGCCATTCATCCCATTTGTATTGACCTATGGGCAACAGGCATGAGGTGTGGTCAGTGGTCAACAGCAGGGATGAAAACTGGTCATCTCTGAAAATGTGGTCTTGTCTTTTGTCCTCATGGGAACTTTGTCAGTGCTCCGTGGCTGAGGGCATCTTCAGGAGGCTGGGGATAACCTTAGTCTGATCCTCTGGTTCTTTTAGGGACATCTTGTGTGTTCTGCATGTAAATGCAAGCTGTGTCTGGAAGCCAGACCTTGGTTTGGTACCCACTGGCTGATCTAGATGAGGCTCTGATGTCATCAGCTTGATGTCACTTAGTGCCTCTTTTATTACTCTCAAGGAGACATCTGACAGCACCAGATCACGTTGCTAGGTGAAAGGTCACAAAGGTTTGTTTTTAGGAATGTTTTCAGCCCAAATGCAAGCTCTTGATTTGATTTGACTTGATAGAGTAATTAATTGGAAGAGAGTTGGCTCATAGCTCAGGACTCCCTCCAAACACGTTATTATCCAAATAGAATAGTAACATGTTAGTTGCTGAATTCAACAAACATTCACTCTGCTGAGCTCCAGGCACAAACAGGTCCACAGGACGTGGCCCTTGCATTCAAGGAGCTTCTAAACTATCTATATTTGGTAATAAAAATTTCGTATTTGCTTTCTACCAAGACAGATGACTAGCTGCACTTCTGTATGCTTTGCTCATTTTAAGTTCAGCTTGTCTATCCATGTTGGCTATGCTTGCCTTGGCGTTAGAAAGAAAGAATGATAAAAAATATGGGGCAGGACATTGCTCACAGAGTGAGGACTTAAGAGACACAGTTCAGATTCTAGTTCTGCTTCCTATTTGCTGAGTGACCTTGGAAACATAATTAAATCTTGCTAAGATTTTCTATGTTTAATGCAGATAATCCTATTGTCTCCCTTATGGCATTGGTGTATCCTATTTGGTAGTGTTCTTCAGAGTCCTCTGTGAGCTATAAAACATTATTATTTCATATGAGGTTAAATGTACTGTGTTCTACTCTAGTCAACAATCTGGAAATCTACAAATCCGTCTTTTGCTATCTCTAGTATTTTTTAATTCACCAGACTATTAAATTAATGAGACCATCCCATCTCCTGGCTTTTAGGTGAATGAGAACTAATGGTCATACTTCCTGTCTTTGAAGAGCTGGCAATTAGTTAGGACTATAGTGATTACATTCCCTGGAAATGATCAGGCACCTAATATAATTATCCTTTCCAAAGAAAGGATTTGAAAAAGTTTAAGAAAGGATTTCAAGGGTACCTTTAGATAAAGAATAGTGAGAAGACCTGAAGGGATTTACATGAAAATTTTGTTGTTCATGGGTCTTATGATATGTCCTCTCTGAATTCTGGATTAATCCCAGCACATCTGGTCTTACCTTCTATCTTCTGAAATCAGGTTTTGGATGCTGACTGCTATGTAACAGCAGTCTTTTATTTTGGAATATGCAGATAAAATTAAGTCAGTGTGGGTAGTCAGGAGTATTTTGACCTACTTCCAGGGAATTAGTTTGATATGAAGTCTATTTCTTCTTAGCAATGACTCTGTTATTCAGGATAGAAGTCATAATAGGATGAAGATGTCAAGAACCTAACTAAGAGAATATTAACCCAGAAGAGAAATGTGGGTGGTAGAACAGCCTTTTTTAGCTGAATGAGCTTTGGAGTCAGACTCAGGTTTAAATTCTGATTATCCTTCTTATGAACTGTGTGATCCTGAGCAATTTTTAACCTTTCTGAGTTTGATTTTCGTCATCTGAAAAATAAGATAAGAATACTGCCCACCTCCTTGGGTTGTTTGTGAGGGATAAACAAGATAAGGAATGTAGAACATTTGCTCAAAATATTGATGACTCTCACCATGATTATAATTATCATCATCAAGAACATCATCAACTTCCTCATCAGCACAATCTGCTTTGACTTCTCCACTTATTCCGGTGGCTCAATTGAGGTCCATCTCAATTTTCCCATTTATTTTATTCTAGCCTGCCATCTCCTGTGTTAAATAATGGGGCTTATTTTTTTCTTAAAACAATCTTTCATGTTTTCTAAAACACATTTGCCTCAGCCATCTGAAAATAACTCTTGAGGATAAGAATAAATTATACATTTTGATCCTTGTATAAAATGGCCAAGAAAACCACCTGGATTTTCAAAATCCCAGCATTGGGAGATGAAATATGGTCTCAACAAGAGCTGTAATACAGTCCTTCTTTGACTGGGACATCCTCTGCTCCCCTCACACTGGAATCCCAGGGTATCATTCATGCTCTGAGAAACTAGTCTTTTTGACCACTTTGTGCTAATTGCCATTTGCTGACCATCTTCCATGGGGTCTCAAAGAGTCGGACAGGACTGAGCAACTGAACTGAACTCAACTGACCATCTTCCATTCTCTCATTTAGTCATTCACTTTTTCAAAGTCAACAGTTACTTTTTCCATGTTAGGTAACAGACTAGGGGGTAGAAAGGAGACATGATGGCTGTCCTAGTGAAACAAACAGTCTAATGAGAAATGCAAAAAAGTTAGTGGACAATTACAATTCAGTGTGATAAAGGCTATAATGAAAGAAGCATGGAGGGCTGGGAAGCATAGATGCATAGTAACTGACCCTAACCTGACCTGTCTCTGTGGATTGGGGAAGGGATGCAGAAAGAGTTGATGTTGAAGCTGAGTCTGGTCAGTAATAGAGGGAGGTTGCAGGTGGTACAGTCAGAGGAACCAACATGAGGCTAAGGGAGAAGTCCGTCTTCCAGTTCTTCCCAAGCACCAGCAATCAGCTGTTCTCAGTTGCCTAACCCCTTTTATTTTACTTTCTATTTTCTTAAGAAATTGACCAGATACAGGAGACACAGGGCAGTGTGAATGACAGACACCAGCTAACCTTGGAATCCTTACTCTGTGGCCTTTGAATCAAACACAAGTGTTTTCAGGCAGAGATGACTACACATTGTGCTAAACCTAGGCAGGACCCTCTGTGACACGTGATTCTGTATCCCTTCCTGCTTCAAACTGAGACAGGTCTCTGTCTCTCTCTTTCTTCGGCTTTTACAATGTGCACAAATTACACTCCGGACTGCAAATCTGAGAGACGAAATGAGATGTCTAGTATTATATAGTAAGTTGAGAGCAGGGACAGGAGTTGGAGACAGGTTCCAGCTCCATGAGCATCATCCCTGCATAAAAATGAATTTTCAAGCCTCCAAACACTTGGCCCTGCTTTTCTCTCTACCTGGAGTGCCCTTTCCTACATTCTACCAGGATGTAGGTGAGGTTCTCCATCACCAAGGCCACCTCCTGTAGAGACTTCTCACAATCCCTTCCCTTCCACTCCCGGTCCCACCTCTCCAATCTTACGAAGGATTCACCACTTGCTCCTCTGTGCTCTCTAGCTCTTGTTGAGGCATCTCTTTTTACAATTTATCTCTCAGTGTTATACATGTGTTATATTGAAACCATGAAAGACTTGTAAAGACTGGGACTATCTCTTAGTCATCTTGATATTCTCGGCACATAGTAGGTCCTTGATGAACCTTGCTGAATGACTCAACAAACAAATCCAAGATATTCCTTTTCTTTCTGGAGTCAAGGTGCCTTTTAGTTTAAAGCCCTCCACTCCCTTTTTTAAGCCCTAGAGAAGGTCAGATCCCTTCCAAGCCAGCCTTTATCTGGACACAGCTCATAGAGCTAGGGAGTTGTGTGGACCCAGCTATTGGGCAATGTGCAAACAGAACACTCTTGTGACGGATGGGTGGGAGATTGCCATCAAGTCACCATCAAGTCCAGTGACTTGACAAACTGGTATTTTTACAGAAGCAAATACAAACTGTGGTTACTCAAGCAGATAAAATGGAAATCCTTTCCCTATCTTAAATAGAATTTCCTGGGTAAATTCTTTTGTCTCCTTGCAAAGATCGCTGTGTACTCTGTGGCTTTCAAGTACAGTTTTCAAATCCAGGGGTCCAAGTCTGGGCCCATGGAGCTCAAGGATGAGTGATTTCTGAGCCTTGGAAGGTATCTTTCCATAGCCCAGGGTACCATAAAATCAGGGTGGTAGAAACTATGGCCTCAGACTTGGATTCTAAACATGGTTTCACTCTTGCAACTTTGGGCAAGTCACATTGCTCTTCTAAGCTTCAGTTTCCATGTCTGTAAAGGAGGGTGTTTTCCTAGAAAGGTTTTGGAGACAATTAACTGTGCTATCCAAGAGGGGCCTTAAAATAAACTGGGTTTATACTTGGCACTTGATAAAGCTGACTTCCTTCTCCTTCTAGGAAAGTGAGGAAGCTGGGGCAGACAAGAGATCCTGAGATCTCTTTTTTTGAGAGTGCTAAAAACTGCTAGAGACATTATTTTGCTGACTAAGGTCCATCTAGTCAAGGCTATGGTTTTTCCTGTGGTCATGTATGGATGTGAGAGTTGGACTGTGAAGAAGGCTGAGCACCGAAGAATTGATGCTTTTGAACTGTGGTGTTGGAGAAGACTCTTGAGAGTCCCTTGGACTGCAAGGAGATCCAGCCAGTCCATTCTGAAGGAGATCAACCCTGGGATTTCTTTGGAAGGAATGATGCTAAAGCTGAAACTCCAGTACTTTGGCCACCTCATGCGAAGAGTTGACTCATTGGAAAAGACTGTGATGCTGGGAGGGATTGGGGGCAGGAGGAGAAGGGGACGACAGAGGATGAGATGGCTGGATGGCATCACTGACTTGATGGACACGAGTCTGAGTGAACTCCGGGAGTTGGTGATGGACAGGGAGGCCTGGCGTGCTATAATTCATGGGGTCACAAAGAGTCGGACACGATTAAGCAACTGAACTGAACTGAACTGAACTGAAGAACTGCTAAAGGAAGAAGCACTGTGTACTAAAGACCACTGGTTTAATAAGTGCTGGAGAGGGTGTGGAGAAAAGGGAACCCTCTTGCACTGTTGGTGGGAATGTAAACTAGTACAGCCACTATGGAGAACAGTGTGGAGATTCCTTAAAAAATTGCAAATAGAGCTGCCTTATGACCCAGCAATCCCACTGCTGGGCATACACACTGAGGAAACCAGAATTGAAAGAGACACATGTACCCCAATGTTCATTGCAGCACTGTTTATGATAGCCAGGACATGGAAGCAACCTAGATGTCCATCAGCAGATGAATGGATAAGAAAGCTGTGGTGCATATACACAATGGAGTATTACTCAGCCATGAAAAAGAATACATTTGAATCAGTTCTAATGAGATGGATGAAACTGGAGCCGATTATACAGAGTGAAGTAAGCCAGAAAGAAAATCACCAATACAGTATACTGACACATATATACAGAATTTAGAATGATGGTAATGATGACCCTGTATGCGAGACAGCAAAAGAGACACAGATGTATAGAACGGACTTTTGGACTCTGAGGGAGAGGGAGAGGGTGGGATGATTTGGGAGAATGGCATTGAAACATGTATACTATCATGTAAGAAATGAAGTGCCAGTCTGTGTTCGATACAGGATACAGGATGCTTGGGGCTGGTGCATGGGGATGATCCAGAGAGATGATATGGGGTGGGAGGTGGGAGGGGGATTCAGGATTGGGAGCTCGTATACGTCCGTGGTGGATTCATGTCAATGTATGGCAAAACCAATACAGTATTGTAAAGTAAAATAAAATAAAAATAAAATAAAATAAAAATCTTAAAAAAAAATAAAGACCACTGGTTTGAACCTTTTTTTTTTTTTTTTCCCTTTTTTGGATAGAGGCAAGGGTCAGTGTTTCCCCTTCACCACCAAAGTCTGTTTCATTTTCTGCTTGCTCTTACCTCAGCTGCCTGAAACTACCTCAGCTGCAAAAAACTACCTTTTTCTGAATGGAGCCCCCTGGGCCCCCCTTCCCACCGCAGTGGTTCTCGGGTTCTCCTCTCACCTCTTGGACACCGGCCAGTACTATTCAGTGACAATTTCCCAAATACCGGGAACTCAGAGGCAGTACCACGAACAGCAGCTTCGCTCTGACCTTGACCAGTGTTGTGGCCCCAAGCAGCACATCCTGTTAGAAAAAAAAAAAGGTACCGAAAGCAATAATTATAACACCGAACACCCCTCCCTGTCACATCCCCAACCTGTGAAATTCCCCAGGAAGTGTTAGAGGGTTGAGACTGATGGGGCGGCCCTACTTGGAGGCCCTCAGAACAGACCAGAGCCTTCCCCTGACTCCACTACTTGTTCATGCCAGAGATGAGATACCCTGCCCATTTCTTAGAATCTATGCACATAGACCAAAAATGAAAAGATGCCAAGTTGTATCCAATGAAAGTCTCCCTCCCATTCCTGTCCTGCACCCTGAATTCCCCACCAGAGAGCCAATTTCCTGGTTCTTGTGTCTGTCTGCAGTATTGCAAGCATGTACACAGTCGCATTTTTTCATGCAAAAGTAGCATGATATACATGATATACCAATGGCTTCCCAGGTATCTCAGTGGTAAAGCATCTGCCTGCCAATTCAGGAGGCTCAGGAGATGTGGGTTCAATCCCTGGAAGATCCCCTGGAGAAGGAAATGGCAACCCACTTCAGCATTCTTGCCTGGGAAATCCCATGGACAGAGGAGCCTGGCGGGATACAGTCCATGGAGTTGCAAAGAGTCAGACACGACTGAGCAAATGAGCGCACACACACATGCACACACACACAGCATGACATAGATGTGATTTGCACCTCCTTTTGGTACTCAGTACTAGATTTTGAAGTTCAACCCCACACTAGCAGACACAGCCCTCTCTTTTTCTAAAGAGAGGGATAGAACTCATTTACATGCATGACTTGGAGTTTATTCAAGAAGTCATCTGCTGATGAACATTTAAATTCTTTGCAACATGCAATGAATAACTGTGCCTAAGTCACTTCCCCAGAATTCATCCCAAATTCATTTAGGAAATACGATGGTGGTGGTACTGTAAACTGGCTTAAACTCCTGAAATTCCTGGAATGTTCCTGGCCAGCTTGGCTTCTCCCCTGGAAAAACTCTCACTCTCCTTTGAAGACCTGTTTCAAAGGTCACTTCCTGTCTTAAACCTTTCTAGACCAGCATCAGACAAGCAAAGTTGCTCCTGAATCTTTTGGCTTTCTAGGCAGTAGTTCCCAGACTAGCTATGTAAGGATGGCCCCAAGGACTTGTAAAGACCAGACTGTGGGCTCTGCCTGGCTCCAGAGTTTCTCATTCATGAGGTCTGGGGTGGGATCTGATACTGTGCACTTCTAACAAATTCCCAGGTCATGTGCTTGCTGTGGGTCAGGACCACACTTAGAGAAACACAGAGTCAATGATTTTCCTCCTTCTGGAACCATTTGCTTAGTGAATCTCCTTACTGAAAAGACCCCTTCCCACCCCGTAGCCCAGACTAGGTTAGCTGCTCTTGACATACTCACTTATCTTTCTTCTTTGGGTTGAAAATTCCATAAAGGCAGAGACTGGCTACATGTTTACTCCACACTAGATCTGCATGGCTTGACAGAAATCCCAGAGATAAAGTAGGTGGACAATACATGTGTGTTCAATAAATGAATGCTTTGAAATTATTATTGTATCTCTTCAAGAGTACTAAATTTCTTAAGTCCAAGGCCTCTAGGTCCTTAAATATCTCGTCTCCATCTCCATTTTCACCTTAGCTGATCTATTGCTTTATAAAAAGTCTTCCCACTTTCACCCTCACCCTTCTTTAATCCCTTCTCCCTAGGGTGGACACACTGATATTCTAATAATATTGATTGGAAAGCTTGGTAACTAAGCTTATTTTCAGTAGTAGGGGCCTGGTTAAATAAATTACTGTATATCTATGTCACTGTATAAAGAATTTCCCAATTATTTACCGTAGTTATATATCCTCTCTTACCAATGTCATTCAATTAGTTAAATGCTATGACAATGGAGGGTAGGGTAGTTTAGTACGACTGAATGATGTCTTTCAAATGTCTATTTCACAGATCACCTTTCCATCAAACTTTTATAGAATTACTAGTTTTCTATTGACACAAATTATGCCTGGATCTTCAGTGAAGTAATTGAGGATATCAAGGTTCTCATTGGTAGAGAGTTTCTTATGGAAATCAATGAAGGGACTTCAGAGTCATGTCAAGGTGGATCTTGATGGCCATGTCTATGAGCTTGGATTTTATTCTACAGATAATAGGAGATGTGGAAGTGTGCAAAAGGGGAGAACTATGCTTGATTTCCATTTAGAGATATACCTCTGGCTTTGATGTGGAGCTTGGGTTTAAACGAAGTAGGGAGAACATTCAGGAAGTTCTCCCAATAGTCAGGTAAGCAATGATGAGGGTCTCAGGTCAAGGGCCATGGTAGCAGGGTTGGAGAGGTAGGGAGGATAGAGAGGCAAAATTGACAGGACTTGGCCTTTGCATATGGGGTTTATGTGTGTGTGTGTGTGTGTGTGTGTGTGTATACATGTGTACGTGTGTGTGTGGGAGAGAAAGCATATGGGTACACATCTGTGTGCATGAATGAAGCATGTGTATGCAATACACATGTGTGCATATATGTGTAAGAGAGAAAGCATGTGTGTGGTTTGTGTGTGTATGTTTGTGTGTGGTTTGTGCATATATGTGTGTGGTTTGGGTGTGTATGTGTGTGGTTTGTGCCTATATGTGTGTGATTTGTGCATATATGTGTGTGGTTTGGGTGTGTATGTTTGTGTGTGGTTTGTGCATATATGTGTGTGGTTTGTGTGTGTATGTTTGTGTGTGGTTTGTGCCTATATGTGTAAGAGAGAAAGCATGTGTGTGGTTTGTGTGTGTATGTTTGGGTCGTGTATGTGTGTGTATGTTACGGAGGTGATGCTTGTGAGAATCAGTTAGGATTAATAATGACTCCAAGTTCCTGGCCTGAGTAACTGGATAGTTAGCCATGTGGTACATCTAGTCTTGGGCTTTCCTAGGGGCTAAGAGGTAAATAATTCACCTACCAATGTAGGAGATGAAGGTTCGATCTCTGGATTGGGAAGATCCCCTGGAGAAGTAAATGGTAACCCACTCCAGTATTCTTGCCTGGGAAATCCCATGAACACAGGAGCCAGGTTGGCGACAGTCCACGGGGTTGCGAAAGGGTCAGACACGACTTAGCAACTGAACAATAGCGATGACAACAAAAACTAGTCTTAGACTATGGAAGAAACAGCTTTTAGACATGTAAGTTCAGTTTGGACCATGTGAAATTTGAAATACTTCAAAATCCTGCAAAGAGTTGGATATTCCAGTCTGGAGGTCCAGAAAAGAAGCCAGTACAGGATCGATACATAGGTTATCGGTATACTCAGATGGATTATCCCGGAAGAATGTGGACTGAAGTCTGAAGGGTTTGGAGAGGCCAAGTGTTTGGAGGTCACCAGTGTCTGGGAGTCAGGCAGAGAACATGGATTCTAGGAGGAGAAGAATGAAAAAGAAAGGTGAAGCACTAGAGTGAAGGCAAGAGGAGGATTCAAAAGTCAGTGAATGGTTGGGTTAGAAGACTGCTGGTAATTTCTGGAGAGAAACTGCAAGGGTGTAGAGCAGAAATTCAAAAAGTGTAGAGAGGAAGGTGGAGCTGGGGTGGGAAGGGGGTCAATTCTATCAGTAAATTCAGATGCAGAAGGACAGAGAGCAATGAGATTGCAAGTAGCTGTTTGCTTTCCAGATTAACTGAACATTGTTCAGATTTTGTTTGCTGTGAAAAATGAAAGAATTTTGTAAGTCTTCTTCTAATACCACTTTATCACTTTACCACTGAAAAATCTCGAAAACAGTAAAAAAACCAACAAACTCAAAGCTTAAAAATAGGAGAAACACAAAACAAAAAACCCTACTCCAATGTGGTTCTTTGATTTCTTTTTATGACATTTTCCTCCAAATTGTGCGACAGTCCTTGCAGGAAAGCAGAATGAGTGATGACTGCAAACACTGTGTTGCAGCATCTGCTAAAACCACTTGGCAGTCAGACTCATCTCGCTACGTATTGGTGCTGAAAATACCACATGGATTGCCTTCCCGACCTCACTCTGCAGCTGGGTGACCTTGGGCAAGTCATTTCACCTCTGGTGTGGTTTCTCAGCAGTATGAGGCTCTTGAAAGGAACTCATCGAACAAGGCTTTTTATACCTTGACAGCTGGCAAGGACTCCACTTTGTTCAGCCCCAGCTGAGCACAGTTTAAGAAGGGATAACAACTTGGGACAGCCTCCCCTAACCACATCTTTGTACTTAATGCAGCAAGATGCTCTTCTTTGCTAGATACCTAACACACTAGTAGTTTGCAAGTTGTGGAGTCAGGTGGCCAAACTATTGGACCTTTGGCTTTAACATCCATCCTTTCAATGAATAGTCAGGGTTGATTTCCTTTAGGATTGACCAGTTGGATCTCCTTGCAGTCCAAGGGACTCTCAAGAGTCTTCTCCAGCACCACAGTTCCAAAGTATCAGTTCTTCAGCTCTCAGCCCTCTTTATTGTCCATTAGCTTTCTGAAAGTTTGCTAGCAACTTGTTTTGCAACTGATTGCTCCAAGGCCAAGATAAAAGGGCATTCAGGTTTTTGATGACGGTCATTCTGACTGGTGTGATGTAATGCATATATATGGAATCTAGAAAAATGATATTGATGAACCTATTTTCAGGAAAGGAATGGAGATGCAGATGGAGAAAAAGGACTTGTGGACACATTTGGGGAGGGAGAGAGTGGGGTGAATGGAGAAAGTAGCATCAACATATATGCACTGTCATGTGTAAAATGGATGGCTGGTGAGAAGTGCTGTATAAGACAGGGAGCCAGTCTGGCACTTCTGTGTTAACCTAGAGGGTTGGGATAGGGGGAGGGCAGGGAGACTCAGGAGGGAGGGGATATACTTATGGTTGTGGCTGACTTGAGCTGTTATGTGGCGGAAACCAAAACAGCATTTTAAACATTTGAAAACAAAAAATAAAAAAAAAAAACTACATTCAGAACATCTGTAGTTTAAAGCAATAACATTTTAAAATGGCAGATTTCACAACTGAATTTTGTTATTAGCTCTTAGTTACTAACCACTGTAAAGCAGTGATTCTCAATCTTTAGCAGCATCAGAAACACCCAGAGGTGTTGTTAAAATCTGGAATGCTGGGCCTCAACACCAGAGTTTCTGATTCAGTGGTCCTGGGGTGGAGCTCAAAATTTGCATTTCCCACCAGTTCCTTGGTAAGTGGCGCTGATGCTGCTGGTCCCAGGATCACACTTTGAAAAACACTGGTGCAGAGGAAGGACCCCTGGCTTTCAGATCACAGGTGACTCAGTATCTCTGAGTCTCAATTTCCTCATCTGTGAAATGGGGAAATACAGACCCAACAAACCCAGTGCTCAAAAAAAGAAAGAAGGAAAGAAAAAAGAAGGGAAAAAGGCAACTAAAATGTTTTTTTCTGGATTTGTATGTTGTTGCTATTGTTTGTTCATTTGTGGCATTTTCTTCCAAGCTGTTCTCAGGAGGGCGGGGAGAATGACCATTTTAAGCACAATTTCAAGCATCTTCTATTTGATCTGGTAGTCACAATTCCTTAAATCTCTGTGCTGGAAGGAACTCTATAGTTTTCTTCCTCCATCCTCAATCTACAGCCTTGTGACACTGGGGAAGTCCTTCACTCCCTTGGAAATCTTTTCTGTTTGCCTCTCATTGGGCAGAAATGGATCATGCTGCTACCCCTAGAACCATCTTCACTTAAGGTATCTGCCCTTTTCTTTCTTAAGGCTTCAAGACCGTGGAGAGCTGAGATGGCCTTTTATCAATTTGGGAGTATAGGGACAGTCAGTTCAATTGCTCAGTTGTGTCCAACTCTTTGTGACCCCATGGACTGTAGCACGCCAGGCCTCCCTGTCCATCACCAACTCCTGAAGCCTACTCAAACTCATGCCCATTGAGTTGGTGATGCCATCCAGCCATCTCATCCTCTGTTGTCTCCTTCTACTCCCTCCCTCATTTCCTCAGATACATGGTAATGTAAAGGTCAGAATCAGATAGAACTAGGTTCAAATCTCTGCTATGCCACTTATTTGTTTGTGAACTTGGACAAGTGACTTGAACTCCTGGAGACCCAACATCTCATCCCGAAATTGGAAATAAGAGTACAATCGATCTTCCAGGAGGTCTGTGGGGGTTAAAGGAAATCAGAGACAAAGATTCTTGACAGGCTTTTGAATACATAGTAAAGAATCAATAAATGACAGATATTGTGTACATGGAAATTCCCAGAACAATGAGGTAGTTACACAATAATTCTGGACCCACGCCCCTCATCTCCCACTCCCCAAACTGCATCCTAGCTGAACAGACAGAGTATTAAAGGAATAACCCAAACCACCAAGAAAAAGAACAAAAATAGAACAGCCCATCTTTCCCTAAATAGGACCTTCTAAAGCTTCCCTTGTGGGTAGCAAGGGGTGGTACCAGGCTGCTCCAGGAAGATGAGCAGAAGCAGCTGGTTGGTACATCACGGGGAAGCACCGGCCAAAGCTCTCTGGTCCACCTGCAGCAGCAGCAGTTTCTGCAGTGTGTCCTTCACCAGATTCTAGAAGCAGAAGAAATTCAGAGAAGCCGAGGAGGGGGGCAGGGGGAGCAATGAGAGAGCTTAACAGACTTTGCAATTATCTCCCTGAGACTGTTTAGAATGTAATGTTCCTCTCCGCCCCCTTTCCTTTTCACGTTGTAATTTTCTTCACAGAAAAAACACAATGGAGAACATATTCCAGGCTTTCCAGAGCTTGCAACTAAACCCAGCCACCAGACACAGGAACAGATAAGGGAGAGGGGGAAAAAAAAAACAGGCATTTTTTTTTTTTTTTTCCCGCCTGCGGAGATTTCACAGAGATGGGAAGCTAAGAAATCCAATTAGGTTTGGACATTGCATTACACACCCACCTCATGATTTCAGTATGATCTGTTCTTGATGCTCAGTGCTCAGCAAGTTTCAATAGCTCTTTTCCTTGCCAGGAGGGTCAGGGCTATCCCATGGAATTTGCCCTCTACCTCCATCCCCAGGAGATAACCAGGAGGCAGCCTGTGTTTGCTCCACCTGGATTCCAACGTAAGTATTTAATTGCCCACAATTTCTCTCCAGGAAATGAAGAGAGACACAGTGCTTGGGGTCAGGGCATCAGCTGTCTTTGGAAGAGCTCAGGACTGAGGGGTCAGAGGGCATGAGGAGGCAGGATTCTTTCTCAGGTTTCTACCTCCTCCCACTTCCTATCCAGGCCCCCATCTTCACTTCCTATCCAGGCCCCCATCTTTTCTCCCTTGCCTCTTCCCTGCCACTCTCTGTCTAGCCTTTCCCCAACCTTTCAGCCATAAGCTCAAATGAGCAGCCAGGCTGCGTTTTGACACATATCACCAAGTTGCCCTCTAGAAAGGTTGCATGTTTCCTCCAGCAGAACATGAAGGAATGTGGAAAGAGAACATCTGATTTCTTATCTCTTTCCTTTTCACTCTTGTGGACCTGTCTGATGGAGTCACTTTCCCAGGATAGCTCTTAATGCTATTGTGTGCTCAGTTGTGTCTGACTCTTTGTGATCCCATGGACTGCAGCCCCACAGGCTCCTCTGTCCATGGGATTTTTCAGGCAAGAATACTGGAGCGGGTTGCCATTTCCTCCTCCTGGGGATCTTCCCTACCCAGGGATCAAACCGTGTCTCCTGCTTTAGAAGTTTAAAGCTGCCCTGCTAAACCTTCGCTTTTCAGAAGATTCCATCATCTCTGAGAGCAAAACTCAATGATCACAACTGAGGGCTTCCTGGACCAAACAGGCCCCTGCTGCCCTACTAGCTGGTTAGTGATGCTTATATGTGTCCGGTCAAACTGAACTGAGTCCAGATGACATCAGAACAGCACATCCAAACCTGCCGGCTCAAGAGAAATAAGAAATGTTTGTTGCTTATGCCATTGCCATGAACTGACTATGTACCATGTGTCAAAAACTGCGAAATGCAGAGAACACAATGAATGAAATAAGATCCCTGCTTTTGAATGGGTCACAAGCATTCACAATGTGATTAAGATGGAAAAGCACTAAAATGTCAGTTTTACAAGTGGGTAAAACAGCCATGATACAGTGCTACGGTTTGCTTAAGTGGACAGTGTGATATTGTGGCTACGCTCAAAGAAGAATCCCAGAACTTGGCCATCCTTAATTTAGCATTTGTTCCCAAGAAAACTTATAATCAGAGGAAAAATGGAAAGAACACTTCCTTTTCAATCCCTACTTCTCGAATCACTTGAAAAATATTTGCAATTATTTTACACTGGGGAAAATATTAAAAAATTTTCCCTAGCTTAGCTTATGGTTTATTTGGAGAGATGGAGCGAAAAGTCCAGAATTTCAATAACAATCAAGAGTTTAAGGGGAATGTTCATCAGCTAAAATGAAATTGTACGTTCAAATTAATGGTATTCCCTAACTTCCCTTGTGACTCAGCTGGTAAAGAATCCCCCTGTAATGCAGGAGACCTGGGTTCGATCCCTGGGTTGGGAAGATCCCCTGGAGAAGGGAAAGGCTACCCACTCCAGTATTCTGGCCTGGAGAATTCCATGGACAGTCCGTGGGGTCACAAAGAATCAGACACGACTGAGTGACTTTCACTTACTTATTCCTTTGACATGTTTCTTTTGAGTTTTTGGCTTGTTGATTTTGTTTTAACTTTATTTGAGGGCAAAATCAGAGCATTTCATATCTATAAAGAAGAGAAGGACTGACACTGATCAAACACTTGTCATGTTCCAGCAGCAGATTAGGCCCACCATATTCCTAATGACAGCGATCATAGCAGGCAGATTTTGTTATTGATATGAAGGCTCAGAGAGGTTTAGTAACCTGCTAAAGATCACACAGTGAGTATGTGGAATACAGTTAATAGAGCTTTTCAATTTAAAACTTACTCTTTCCCCCCACCTCCCAGTGCTAACATTCTTCCTTTTAAATCACCTGTTTCAGTCTCTTTCCCGATGACTCAGGAATCTTCTTGCTGGTGATTTTGAAAGGCCCTCAATGAGGGGAGTGAAGACGGAAGCTACAGTCTTCCAGAAGACTCATGCGTTTGCAGCTGGAGAACACTTAGAGTCACAGAGTTTATGGAGTCCCGGTGGGATAGATTAGCCCACGGGGTATATAATAACAGGGTTCACCAACATTCCTAGATTGAAGAGTTTATGCGTGCCTCCCTACTTTCACCAGCTGTACTTGCCTCTGACTTAATTATATGCTCAGGGCACAGATGCCTCTAGAATTGCAGGCCATATCTTGCTTCCCAGGATGGGTTATTGGTTAGATGACACTCAGCTCTTGGAATGCAGGGGGAAAATTGTTGTTGGCTGGTCTCTAAGTAGTGGATCTATATTTGAATCATTATAAGCCAAGATTCATTCACCTGGATCCTGCCATGCTTGAATCCCAACATTTGTAGCTTCACGGAACAGACACCTTCTCTGCAATCAGCTCTCGAGTTGGGAGCTAGCAATTTGGGGAAGATGAATTCCTTTCCTATCTCTGACTTTGACTTGTGTAGGGAAGACCCCGAGAAGTTTTGGAGAGGCATAGCTGATGTTATAAGGCAAGTGGAGGACTTGGAGTCAGAGCTGTGGGTTTGAAGCCTTGTCCTTGTGTTGGTCCTTTTGCAATCTGATTATAAGATTTACTGTTCTGGTCCTCGGGGAAGGCAATGGCACCCCACGCCAATACTCTTGCCTGGAAAATCCCATGGATGGAAGATCCTGGTAGGCTGCAGTCCATGAGGTAGCTAAGAGTCGGACATGACTGAGCAACTTCACTTTCACTTTTCACTTTCATGCATTGAAGAAGGAAATGGCAACCCACTCCAGTGTTCTTGCCTGGAGAATCCCAGGGACAGGGGAACCTGGTGGGAGGCCGTCTATGGGGTTGCACAGAGTCGGACACGACTGAAGCGACTTAGCAGCAGCAGCTGCAGCAGCTCTGGTCCTAGGAGTTGGGGCAACCATAGGCTGTCTTCTCATCCCATAGTGATGAGAAGTGGGGCATGCAAACTTACTAACTGGCTGCATAATTTTAGAAAATTAGTTGGCCTTTCTCACCCTCAATTTCCTTATTTGTAAATGGTAGCTAACAAGAATGCCTTTCTGCAGAAGTTATGAGAATCTAATGAACTAGTGGCTATGAAAGCACTTTGCAAATTATGAAGGGACCACACCCCAAATTTCTGCATGGGTGGGGCCTGATTTGGTTACCACTGATCAAGTGCTTATACTTAAGTACTAAGTGCCTACTAACCACGTGGTTGATGGTCAATGTATTTGGTGAAAGAATAAAAAAGTTATGTTATTTAGCAAATCCTCTTCAGCTAGACAGGCTGCCCTGGTGACTCAGTGGTAAAGAATCTGCCTGTCAATGCAGGAGACTCGGGTTTGATCCCTGGGGGAAGATCCTCTAGAGTAGGAAATGGCAACCCACTCCAGTGTTCTTGCCTGGGAGATCCCATGGACCGAGGAGCCTGGTGGGCTCTGGTCCGTGGAGTCCCAAAGAGTCAGACACGACTTAGCAACTAAATAACAACTTTAGCTGTTGCTGCTGCTGCCAAGTCATGTCAGTCGTGTCCGACTCTGTGTGACCCCATAGATGGCAGCCCATCAGGCTCCTCCGTCTCTGGGATTCTCCAGGCAAGAACACTGGAGTGAGTTGCCATTTCCTTCTCCAATACATGAAAGTGAAAAGTGAAAGTGAAGTCGATCAGTCATGTCCGACTCTAGGGACCCCATGTACTACAGGCTAGGCTCCTCCATCCATGGGATTTTCCAGGCAAGAGTACTGCAGTGGGTTGCCATTGTCTTCTCTGAACAACTTCAGCTAGATGCTCAAAATTCTGCTTTTTCTTTCTATAACCTGATTACAGTGTATCTCCAGAGAGGATCTGGCTTCCTTGACCATGAGAAACTTATCAAGAGGAACACTGTGTCAGTTAACTATTGTTTTGACAAACCACCACAACATTCATACTACTACTAATAAAAAAAATCTCAACCATTTATTATTATTGAGTCTATGGGTCAGTTGGATATTTCTGCAAATCTAGGCTGGGCTTGGCTGGGCTTATCTGTTCTCATGCATCAGATGCCAACTGCTGCGTCAGCTGGGGAGGGGCTGGTATAAGATGCCATCTGATGGGAAGTCTCCAACTCTTCAACAAGCTGCCCTGGGCTTCTGTTCTTGGAGGTGGCATGTTTTCAAAAGACAGTAGAATTGCTCAAGGCCTCTTGAAGTCTAGGCTCAGAACTGGTCCACTTCCTCCACATTCTATTTTCCAGAGCAAGGGTATAAGGCTAGCCTAAATTTTGGGCTTAGAAATATAGACTTCACATATCAAAATGCTATAGACACAGGGAGAATAGAAATTAGAATGTGTTTACAATCAGTATTTCACATAACCTTTGGGCTAAGCTAGGGAAGTTATGCTGTAAACCAAGAAAAAGAAAAATGTGGATTCTCTCCTTTCTTATCCCTTTGCCATCAATGCTGCTCAAAGAAGGACTGCTTTCATGATCTCTGCTGCCTAGACAATAAATGTAGCTCCAGCCACATCTGCCTGCCTTCAGACCAATTTGGCAAATATTTTTCTAGTGCCTTCTGTCTCTCTGGGGCTGTAAAACTCAGAAGAAGCAGACATTCTAAGAATACAGTCCTTCTCTCCTTTACCCCAGCCTAGAAGGAGGTACAGATTTATCTGACCTATAAGAAAGATGGATAAATGCCTCTCCATATTCTTATTGTAAATTACTCTCGAACTTGTCATCAAGGTTATTTCATTTTTTTCTCAAGGTTATTTTAATAAGGTTTCTTGTGTTGCCTACAAACTAATGTTCCTATTTCTTCTTCTGGAATTCAAAGCTTTCATGAATTGTCCCCAATCTGTCTTTCTAGGCACTTGCCCCATTATTTCTGGGAAAGAAAGCAACACCTCCATTATATTAGAATCTTCAGCATTTCCTAATTTCATATTTGTTTGCATGTAACATTTTCTCTGCCTGTATATGCCCATTCTCATCTCTTCCTGTTACAGTGCCAATCATGCTATTGAGATCCTGCTCAATTATCAACCTCCTCCACAGAGCCTTTCTTTCCTAACCTATTTAAAATCAATTTCTTATTTTTCTCTGTTCCCCTAATCATTCTTTCTTTTTTTTTTTTTTTTTACTATAATATCCTATTCTTGGGTTTTATACTACCCTGGATCACAGTTCCCTGAGGCTGGGCCTTAGTGCTGTCACCTGAGTGTCCTCCAATTTACCTGGAATGTCTTCCTCTTGGGAGGTACTGAGTCAACGCTATTGACCTGATTGAATCTCTTCCCACTTCTCTCCACCGGCTCTGCAGCCCTGCTTCACATCTCAGAGCTGGCGAGAGACGTGGTCACTTTCCAGGACTCCATTTAGCCAGCAGCGTAAACAGCACTTCAGTTGGGCTTACTCCTCGGCCACTGAATTGGCATGAGCTACAGGTCTAAAAAAGTCCTGCCCTGTAACAGGGGGTCAGCTACTAATTGTAGTTCCTCCTCTGGACACTTTTCTGAGGCTCATGCTGCTTGCTGACTTTATTTTTAGGTGTCTGGCAAGTTAAAAGAGGGCTGCAACTGTCTTTGGTTTATTATTATACTATGAATGGTCCTTGAAAACCCAGAGCCCTGATAATGATAAGATGACTTGCTCTGATGAGGACTCTACTTTAAGTTTAAACCCCCTTGTTTTAGATGAATGGCTTTTGGACAGTGTGAATCAGAACCATTGGGGTATTTGAAAGGCTGTGAATTCCTGGGGTGTTATCTCCAAGAGTGCCTGAATTCTTAAGTCTGGGCTGGTCCTAGGATCATGTAATTTTCTCAGGCTCCCTTTGGAATTCTGCTGCTAGCCAGTCTTACTTTGAGAAAAACTATTGTAATATTATAAGCATCAGACAATGACAATGCTTCAGTACTGCAGCTGGGCAACTAAAGCGATGCCAAAATTATCACGTCCCAGAGACCAGGGAGGTCTCCAAATACATTTCCTGTCACCATGCCACTCCTCTGCTTGAGAACTTGTGATGGCTCCATCTTTCCTTTTCTAGGTCAAGCCCAAATCCCTTCCCATGCCATTCCAGTCTCAGCTCAGCTGATTCCTGGGGTCTCACCTGTGGGTGAAGTGCTATTTCATTTCCTTTGCTTTTGATTCTGCTTATTTTGTATTCCATTTCTTCTTAGGAGTCACCAAATTTTTATTGGGTGCCTTCAGTGTATCAAACACTGTCCCACATATTGGGCTTCCCTGGTGGCTCAGATGGTAAAGAATCTGCCTGTAATACAGGAAAGTGATATTCAGATCAGTCTTTAGGGATAAAAGCAATATCATGCCTGTTGCTGCTATAAATGAGTTTCTTTGTCTTGCCCAAGGTCACACATGCTGGTAAGTGGACTTCAAACCCAGAGTGACTGAGCCAAGGGCCGTGGTCCTTTTACATGATGCCAGGCTACTTATATGAAGCCGATTTCAATTGTCTTCTTCCTTCACAGACTTGCAGAATAAACTTATGGTTACCGGAAGAGAAGGGTAGGGGGAAGGGATGGGTAGGGAGGTTGGGATCCACATGACCACACTGCTCTGTTTACAATAGATAATCCACAATGTCCTACTGTATAAGCACAGAGAACTCTGCTCAGTGTTAAGTGGCAGCCTAGGTGGGAGGGGAGTTTGAGGAAGAAAGGATACATGTGTATGTGTATGGCTGAGTCACTTCACTGTGCACCTGAAACTCACAACACTGTTTACTGGCTATATTCCAATATAAAATAAAAAGTTAAAAAAGTTGCATTCTTCTTTCAAAATTACAGACACATACTCTCTCCTAATCTCAGAGGTAAACCCCACTTCCCTCATCTGTAAATTGGGTGCATATCAAGCTCAAAGGTCGCTGTGAGGCGCTGTTCTGCGTGCTCAGTCATGTCTGACTTTGCGACTTCATGGGCTGTAAGCCCGCAGGCTCCTCTGCCCACGGGATTTCCCAGGTAAGAATACTGGAATGGGAAGTCATTTCCTTCTTGCAGGGGTCTTCCTGACCCAGGGACTGAACCCAAATTTCCTGCATTGCAGGTGGATTCTTTACCAGTGAGCCACCTGGGAAGCCCCATTAAACCCCAATTCCCTCATCTGTAAATTGGGTGTGCATACCTAGCTCGGAGGTCGCTGTGAGGAGAAGGGGCCAGATGTACTGTGCACTGTGTCTGCCACACCAGATGATGAAGGGGTCCTACTGACTGGATACAATTTGCCTAGAAACAAACAACGAGTCTCTTCAGGCTGGAGACACGACAGTTGTGTGGCTTTTGTGGAATAATGGGATGTACTGATCAGAATAAAGTTTCTGGCATCATTGCATGATTTGCCCTTTTTCTTGGAGGCCAGAGGTATTATTCAAGGATAACAATATTAGGAATCATTCTTCCGGCTGGAAATTTTTATCTCCTCTTCAAAGAGTAATCTCAGGGCAGCCACAGCCATGGCGACAGAATGTGGCAGGTGTAGCCACTCTCTGGATTAGAATTTATTTTCTGTGTTGGGGAGGAGAAAGGCTGTGGTCAGGGAAGACGAATGGACACAACTGTTTGGTCATGGTCTGCAGTGCCTTCTGCCCATGCCTCAATCAGTCAGCCCCCTTGTATTGAAGACCCTCTGTTCCATTTCTGAGTGACTTGCAGCCTTTTTGTGTCATCTTGGAGGGACTTCTCATCACTTGGGTGACCTCAAACTATGATGTAGCTTACAGCAGGCCCACAACGAAGAGGAGATTTGTTTCTTTGTTCATTCCAGGTAACTGGAAGCAAAGGGCGTTTGGAGTGTTCCCTAAGAAGAGCTCCATCGCCTGCAATTGCCCAATTTTTCTTGCTTTGTCAAGTGTGGACAAAGTTGTTACAGCCTCCCACGAGGAAAGAATGAAATGTGATGAGAATGAAGGGGTGGGCTTTGAAGTCAAGTCAATGCAAATTCAGATCCTGGCTCAGTGACAAAGCTCTGTCTGCCTCAGTTTCCCCAAACTGTAAAACGAGCGTGATGGTGAGTGCTTCATAAAGATGTGACAAGGATTAAAAATAGTTACAGCAAATATCAGATGTGTAGTGAGACCACTGTATGCAGTGTGCATGCATGCTAAGTCCCTTCAGTCATGTTAGACTGTAGCCTGGCAGGCTCCTCTGTCTGTGGGGATTCTTCAGGCAAGAATACTGGAGTGGATTGCCGTGCCCTCCTCCAGGAGATCTTCCCGACCCAGGGATCGAACCCACGTCTTTATGTCTCAAGCAATGGCAGGTAGGTTCTTTATCACTAGCACTACCTGGGAAGCAGGAAAGAACAAAAGCCAGATTCAGAATCTCAGCATTCACAGTAGTGGCTGGTTCCTCATTTCAATTCAGTCGACATTTATTTTGTGTGAGCCTTGTGTGTCTTAGGGTACTAGGTTAGCCTCTGAGGGTATAAATATGATGGAGATCCGGTTCTCATGGGGAGTTCATAGTACCAGGGTGCCAGGAAGAAATCAGAGCCCAGGTGATTTAAAGGACTCACATGGGGTCAATAGCTGCTTGTATATATAAAACCAGCTATGATATGGTATTATATCCCTCGCTTTGTCCACAGACCAGCAGCTCTTGTTCTAAGAAAAGAGCAAGGGACAGTTACATCCTTATGAACATAAGCTACCCAGAGATCAGACCAGAGGAGATTATTGAATATAACTAACCAAATAAAAGCTAACCAGGATAAAGTCTGATCACATTGGAGGATGGAGTCATCGTTTGCCAAGACTGAGCTCCTCATCTGCTGGCCTGGGGAGCCCTTGGCTGACTGTTCCCTTCCAGACCCAGCAAACAGGTCACTCTGGTGATCTAAGAGATGAGCCTGTGGTGATGTCAGCCTCCCCCTGGGCACACGCACATGCACTTTATCACATGCACTTGACTTTCACTCCCTAATGCTGCAGTCACTGCTCAGGAGTGACTCAGCAAGGGTGTGACTTTGTTTCTACTTAGAGAGAGGTCTGGTTTTCTCAGGACAAATGTCCCCTTGTCTACCCAGGTGTACGAAGTCACACCTTTCAGCCATTTCTGATCTGATTTAAGAGAATTAGGATGAGGATTTATCTTACTTAGCATCTGTGGATTTGCTTTTTTTCCCTCTAAATTTCATTATGAAAATGGTCATACATACAAAAATGTTGAAAGCATTCATACACCAATCACCGTGATTCTACTACAATCTTCTGATATTACTTACTTGTATTTTTACATATTTATCCAAGGTGAGGAAGGCTTCCATTCTATTCTGGGGATGTGCAAACAGGTTTAATGATTTTAAAGTAAAAGCTTTCTAGGCTGTGCCCTTCCATTTTGTAGGAAGAACATGTTAATAGGAGATATTGGTAGGAAAATACATTTGAAATAAGACTATGATTAATGTTTAATATTTCAAATGAGGTTGTCAAAATAACTTCAAAGTCAACAACAGACTTTAAATTTAACATGTTACTGAGTGTTTTCTCTGTGCCAGGCACTGGGCCTGTTGACTGTGCATTGTCAGCAGACTTGACAACCTGAACTCTGCCCATAAATGATGCTGTGCAATCATGTGTCCTTCTTGGGAGCAACTTGAAGAGTTGACCTGTTTACTTCCACTGTTCTCTCAGTTCAAGGTCTGAGTCATTTCATTAAATGAGTGTTCTGCCTTGGCCCTCTCCCAGCCAACAGCTGCAAGGTACCAGATTGGCATGAAGCAGGTGAGTAAAGTTAGCTTAAATTTAGCATCACAGAAATCTGTTCCTATCGACTCCTGGGAACCACTCAGCGTCCTCAGGACAGGGTAGTCACCTACACAGCCACTAGTCCCAGGAGGGAACTTTTCCTTCAGAGATTAACAAAGGCAGCATGGTTTTTCTTTAGTCATCACACTCCCTTGTGTAGAAAATAACGATAATCAATGGGCAGAGCTAGAGAACTATCGTAAAAGAAGGAAATGAAACATACACTTTATATACATATTCATAGAGTCCCAAGCCCACTCTGTAAGGAGAGAGCTCTTATTATTCCCATTTTGCTATGTGGCAGGTGATTTATGTTGGTTTGTCTGAGAATTTCCCATGTTTCACACTGTAAGTTCTACACCTTCAAAATCTGTGTCTTGGACCAGCCGGGACATCTGGTCACCTGAGGTGGATCTGAGATTCTGCATCTACTGTACAGAGCATCCTTATGAACTTTGCCTTCTCCTGCCTCTCCTCCATATGGTCTTCTGATCATTCAACCACATTGTAACTGGGGACATGACTGAAGCTACTTAGCAGCAGCAGCAGCAGATACCCATTTTACTGATGGGAAATGGAAGCTTAGAGAGAATACTGACTTGCCTAGGTCCAGTGACTAAGCAGTGACAGAGGCAGGTTTGGAATCCATCTTTTTTGGGCTCTGGGCACCTCTATACAAGTCCAGTTGAAAGGTAAAGAGTGGCAGGTGTGAAGAGGCAGTGACTTCTCTGGGGAGTCTGTCACCTGCTCTCGAGTCTCTAATAATTCATCCACCTCAGTTCAACAGACTCAAATTTGTTCCTTGTTATGGCTGAGTAACATGCCATTGTATAGTGTGTGTGTGTGTGTGTGTGTGTGTGTGTGTGTGTGTGTGTGTGTATTTATATATATATACCACAACTTCTTTATCCATTCATCTGTTAATGGACATCTAGGCTGCTTCCTTGCCTTGACTACTGTAAATTATTCAGAGTGAAGTAAGTCAGAAAGGGAAAAGCAAATATTGCATATTAACACATATATATGGAATTTAGAAAAATGGTACTGATGGACTGATCTTCAGGACAGGAATGGAGACACAGATGTAGAGAATGGACTTGTGGGCACAGCAGTGGAAGGAGAGGGTGGGACAAATTGGGAGAGTAGCATGGAAATATATACACTAGCATGTGTAAAGCAGATAGCTAATGGAAAGCTGCTGCATAGCACGGGGAGCTCAGCCCAGGACTCTGTGATGACCTAGCGGGGTGGGCTGAGGGAGGGGTGGGGTGGGTGGGAGGTTCAGGAGGGAGGGGATATATGTACACTTATGACTGATTCACGATATTGTATGGCAGAAACCAACACAAACCAACACAACATTAATTATCCTCCAATTAAAAAAAGGAAAGTGTCTCCAGTGAAATTTCGTTTTCAGAAATTTAACTCTTTATTCCAAAGGGCTTCATGGATTTCTGACCCTGGGCATGATGCAAAACAGCAGGGAAGGGATATAGTGGCGGATGCCAGTAAGGACAGCTGGAATCCAGGGGATGCTGTGGAAACAGTGGTCCAGCCGTCATCATCAGGAGCCCAGAACACAGCCTAGACTTGGTGTCAAGGCCTTGTGAGGGAAGGCCAGCTCAGAGAGGACAGGAGACCCCGAGCGAGGAGGGGCCAGAGGGCAGGGCTGGACCTCTCCTCACGCAGCAGTCAATCTGTCTAAGGGAAGAGCTTTCCCTCATGTGAGTCTTATTTGACCTGACAGCCTGGACCAGCTGGCAGGAGCTGCACACGCTGGGAGAGTCCTCCGCCCTAAGAACGCCCTTCATAAACATGTCTATATTGTTCTTTTTCCTCCCAGTGCATGTAAACACATCATATTTGAAACAAGTTGCTGATGCCTTGTATTTTATTCATCCTTTCATTCAACATTTACTGTAAGCCCACTGTGTACCAGGGACCTGTGTGAAGTGCTGGGGAGTGAGGGATCAATAAAACATGGCTTTTCTCTTAAACAGTGATGATTCATTGAGAAGACCGGAGAAGGCAATGGCACCCCACTCCAGTACTCTTGCCTGGAAAATCCCATGGACGGAGGAGCCTGGTGGGCTGCAGTCCATGGGGTCACAAAGAGTCGGACACGACTGAGTGACATCACTTTCACTTTTCATTTTCACGCATTGCAGAAGGAAATGGCAACCCACTCCAGTGTTCTTGCCTGGAGAATCCCAGGGACGGCAGAGCCTGGTCGCCGTCTATGGGGTCTCACAGAGTTGGACACGACTGAAGCAACTTAGCAGCAGCAGCAACATTGAGAAGACAGTGATGGAAGCAACTCATTGTACTGTGCAAAAGAGCAAAGGGCTTGGAGTCTTCACATACCTGAGTTTCCATCCAAGATCTGTTACCCTGATGAAGTTACTTAAAACTTTGTGTGAACCTCAGCCTTATCATCTGTAAAATAGGGTTATTAATTACACAATTGCTGTCAGGATAACGTGTAAACATACATGTTTAGTGTTAAGTCTAGGACCTGTTACATAGTGATTACTCAATTCATGAGATTTTGTTTTTCTAGTTTTACCACTCACCAGCTCTACAAGCTAGTTTATTTTTCTGTGCATCAGTTTCCATTCTGTAAAATGGGTATCATAGCAATAGCTGTCTTTTAAGTATGTTGTGATAGTTAAATCAGATAATACATGCAAAGCACTTAGAACAATGCCTGGTATACAATATAAATCGAATATACAATATAAATCGAATATACAATAGTGATTATTACTAATGGTAATGGTAACACATACTACAACAGATGTGGACAGAAAGTAAGATATTTAGGAGAGAATTCTAGGAAAATGGGTCGGAATGCATTCCAAGGAAAGGGGCAGCATGTGTAAGATATGAGAGGTGTGAAGAAGCATATTCTAAAGAACTGGGTCAAATTGGGAGATCAGAGTCAGAGGGCAGTGGGCAGAGGATGGATGGGCTCTAGAATGAACCAGAATCCAGGTTCTGCCAGTTATTAGCTAGTGACTTAACCTCTCCAAGCTTCAGTCTCCTCACCAATCACAGATTGCTAATAGCTTCTGTAAGTTTTAGGATGAAGTGACATACCTTCCGTAATTGCTCAGCCAGAGCCTGGCACTAAGGAGGCCCTTAATAAGAAGCAAGTACTTATTACTCTTTTCACTAGAGAAGTTGACAAGGGTGTAAGGGGACCAACAGAGGGAGGCCATGCTGCGGAGATAAATCATGACCAGATTGAAAGGAGCAGGTTATGACGATCTAAAAAAGGGAGACTTTTTTCCCCCTGGAAGTCTTGGGGGAGCACAGTCTTCATGACTCATGTTGGCGCTGTCTCTTTTTTAAAATTACTGTTTTAAATTGAAGTATAGTTGTCTTCCAGTATTATATTGTATGCTAAGTCGCTTCAGTCGTGTCCGACTCTTAGTGACCTCATGGGCTGCAGCCCACCAGGCTCCTCTGTCCATGGGATTCTCCAGGCAAGAACACTGCAGTGGGTTGCCATGCCCTCCTTCAGGGGATCTTCCCGACCCAGGGACTGAACCCGAGTCTCTTACAACTTCTGCATTGGCAGGCAGGTTCCTTACCACCAGCCCTACCTGGGAAGATCCCCACTGTATTGGATTCATTTCAGGCATACAATAGAGCGACTCCGTACGTTTACAGGCGGCGCGCCATACTGATTTACTCTGATAGTATTATTGACCGTATTCCCTGCGCTGTACTTCACAGCCCTGTAACTTGTTTATTTGACAACCGCTAGCTTGTACCTCCTGGGCTCTTTCTAAATGCTGCGCTGGCTCCTTTTCGCCCCGAGCCCAGCTTCTGAGCTCACATTCCCTCGGTTCCATCAGAGTCTAAATTTATCCTCATTGTAATTATTCACACTGTGTCCCATCAGCTTGTGAGCAGCAGAGCTAACGGAGGCCAAAACTGGGAGCAGGGAGGGAGAGAGAGAGGGGGCACAGAAAAGAAGAGAAAGAAAGAAAACTTCATGGAGTAGGGCTGCCCAGTGTCAATTACAAGTTGCGGGCATGGGCCCGTCCCCTCTGAAATAACTCCTAAGGACAGAGCTGGCTCATGTGTCTTCGAACATTAAAATTAGAGTGAACCAAGATTAAATGCTCCTGAGAAACTGACCAGCCTAACATTTTTCTACTCCCTCTCTCTTTTTATAACTATGACCACAGTAGTAATTCAATTGGAAACATGTCCCGTCCCTGATTGCTCCAACGCTGGCACTAGATCATTCCCAGGGCTTGATATTTTTATTAAATGCACACTGCCGTTATTTTCTGCTGGGACTAAAAATACCTCTGACTGAGCAGCAAAGACTCAGTGGGGGCCTCCTCCCTGTTCTCTCAGAGGCCAGGACGGAGGGAGGAAGAGCAGACTGATGGGCCTGTCAATTAATTTAGGCAGCAGCTCGTTTCCAAGGAAAACTGCCCCAGATACTAACAGAACTGTAAACATAAAGATGGGGCTCCAGGCTGACAGGATGAATAACGGGAACCTGCATCCCTAACCTCATTTACGACCACTCTTTTCTCACTTCCAGCTACCCCACCACGGCACCGTTTCGGGACACTTGATGTAGTTTTAGGCCCCCAGTTTTGGCGCACGCTGTTCCCTTGTCCCCTCCCCCTCTGTGCGTTTGTGATTGTCTCTTAGTCTCAGCTCATCACCGTCATATTTTCCGAGCCCCTAGTCCATCTGAGGTGCTCCTGTCTGATTCTCCTGCTCATTTTGCTTACTCCTGCCAAGACTCATCTTCTGCATTATCACTGATGGGTTTATGTCTGTCGGCCTGTTAGACCTTTACCTTCTTGAGAGAGGGATTGTGTCTTAAAAAAAAAAAAAAATTATTTATTTATTTGCCTGCACTGGTTCTTAGTTGTGGCATGTGGAATCTTTAATGGCAACATGTGGGATCTAGTTCCTTGATTGAACTTGATCTGCTCTGGGAATGAACCTGGGCCCCTGCCTTGGGAGCATGCAGTCTTAGCCACTGGACTACCGGGGAATTCCTGGGCTTGTGTCTTAAAGACTATTGTCTTCCTGACACAGGGCCGGGCCCCACAGGGCTGGGGTAGGGTGAGACAGGTGAGGCATTATGGATACAAAATTAAGGGGGTGTGGCTTTCAGGTGCTGATGATTCTGAGAGTGAGTGTCCCTTTAAAGTTTGCACCCAAGGCTCAGAGCTTGTCTCATCCTGGTCCCCGCCCTGGGGCCCAAAGTGATCAAAAATGATTCTTGGGTGCAGGCAAGTCAATTAGCTTTTCCTTTTGGAAGCTCTGTCCTGTCTATTGGCTTTTATGACAGCGCACCCTTCTGGTTTTTCTCCTCCCAGATCCTTCTCTGTTCCTCCTTGAATTCTTCCTCCATCTGCTCCTGAGACGTTGCTAATGAGATGCTGCTCCTCCAAGCTCTCACAATATTGTCGATGTACTACCCATCTGTTCCTTCAATCACGCATTCATCTACTCTGGCACTAGCTGCGGAGTACTGACCTGGCACCAGGAACTGTTTGTAGGTGTTTCAAATACGGCAGAGAGAAAGCCAGAGAATGACTCTGCCTTCATGGAACTTACATTCTAACGGAGCATGCAGAGATCAGAATAAAACATGTATCATAAAATGTTAGTTGTTTTATCATTCTATAATCTTTGAGAGCAAGGGCCTTGCTTTATTCAGTTCAGCTTCTCACAGTGTCTGGTAACCCATTATGATGCTCAACACATGGATAAATCAATGAGCACTTGAATGAATGAAAGATTGAATGGAGACCTAGTTTATTTTATAAAATTTTTTTCCTTAACTTAAAAAAAATTATTTGGAGACCTAGTTAATTATTTTTTTTTAATTTTCTTAAAAAATCTTTTTAATTTGAAGGATGATTGATTTACAATGTTGTGTTAATTTCTGCTGTACAAGAAAGTGAATCAGCTATATATACATACATATATATATACACACATATATCCCCTCCCTCTTGGATCTCCCTCCCATGTCCAACCCATTTAGGCCATCGTGGAGCGCCGAGCTAGCTCCCTGGGCTATAGCGCAGCTCCCCACTGGCTGTCTATTTTACACATGGTGGTCACGTATATACGTCAATCCTACTCTCTCAATTCATCCCACGCTCTTCTTCCCCTGCTGTGTACACAAGTCTGTTCTCTGCATGGAAACCCAGTTTAAAAGCAAACCTACCCTAAATAAATGCAAATAGCGTCCCTAAACTCTTTGGGCAAATTTTAATGATTAATTAATTAGTTATTAATTACTAGCTATTTCATTGGTTCATTCATTCATTCAAATGTTTATTGAGTGCCTCCTCTGTGCCTGGATATGTTCGAAGCACCTTGAAAACACCTGTTATGGTACCCTGCACAGTTTTTCAATTTTTTGTTTATTTGCCTGTCTCCAGCATTCCTCAAGGAATGCTCAAAGAGCTCAAGGAATTCTCAAGGGAATTCCTCAAAGAGCTTGCCTAATTCATCTCTGGATCCTTTGACTTAACCCAGTACCTGGTACCTCATTGGTCCTGAAGAAAAGTTCCTTGAATAAGAAGTGTAAGTTTAATAATTTACAGAGGAAAGAAATAACTACAGCATAACAAGGAGGGTGGGTGGCTTCTACCTCTCTGAAAATTCCTGGGTTGATGTTTTATTTATCTTAAAGTGGGCTTCCCATGTGATGCTAGTGGTAAAGAATCCACCTGCCAAGGCAGGAGACATCGGAGATGTGGGTTCGATCCCTGGGTTGGGAAGATTTCCTGAAGGAGATCATGGCAACCCACGCCAGTATTCTTGCCTGGAGAATCCCGTGGACAGAGGAGCATGGTGGGCTGTAGTCTATAGTGTTTCAAAGAGTTGGACACGACTGAAGCGACTTAGCACACATACATAATAAAATGTAGCAAATACCTAGTTTTGGAAGGAATCTTCATCCTCGCACAACTTTCTACTTTCGGTGACTTTAGAATATCATTTTTGTGCCCCAGAATTACAATGATTTTAGAGGACAACTTTGTAAAAGTCAGGGAGATTCTGAGCAACCCTCTTAATCTATAATACAGAGCTTCTAGCGCAACAGCTCGGTGAGAACTTCTCTCTGCTATCACAGAAAGCAGTTTCCAAATAGACTGTTACAAACCTTTTGAGAAGATTCCAAACCTACCTCACTATTGAGATTTAGGCTCCAGCCTCAGAGTTGCTCCTAACTCACAGTGTGACCTCAAATACACCACTTCTCTCTGAAACTAGATTTCCTTTCTGGAAAAGGAGATTATGCTTCTTAGTTGCACAAATTCTCCCACAATTTTGATCCTGGAAGGAGTCCCTGTGTCTTCCCCTCCACTCTGGGGGGCTAGTTCAGGAGCATCTTTCTTTCACCTTCTAATTGCTTAAGCAGGGGTCCCCAGCCTCCAGGATCTAGTGCTTGATGATGTGAGATGGAGCTGATGTCATAATAGAAGAAATAAAGTACAAAATAAATGCGATGTGGTTGAATCTTGCCGAAACCATCCTCCCACTCCAATCCATGGAAAAATTGTCTTCCATGAAACCAGTCCCTGGGATCAAAAATGTTGGGGACTGCTGGCTTAATGGACACAAAAATTGATCTTCAGAGGGAGTATTCCTTGCTATCCCAAGGTGGTCAGCTCCCAGACATTTACTGAGTCTTTACTATTCACAAGATCTGCCAAAGGTGGGTGGTATTGCAGAGACTGTATTTCTACCCTGAATAAAGCTGTTGTTGAACTGTTTCCGTCGGTTAATGAATTCCGAGGAATATGTTATGATGTAGCTGACATCAAGGAGAGGTGAGAGAAAAGTCATGGCAGTGAGCTTTAATTACGGAACCACAGTCTTACTCAGAATCAAACACCAGAGCAAGGGCTTAACACACTCTTTAGAGACACTATTACAGAAAGGCTCTTGCTGAAGGGCATCCCAGATCCATTATTTAGGAATCAAGAGGAAGAGAATCCCTGAGAACCTAGTTAATTGGGAGAAGTGTTTAGGAACAGGGTGGAACTTGGAGTTGATTCTAAAGGATGGGGGCCAAAGTTGGTGAAGAGGAGAAGAAAACCTCTAAAGTGAGCAGGTACCCATTGTGTGCACTGGTTTATCTGTTCATTAAACCCGTGATCAGAAGCACAGGTCTTCTGTGAGATTTTGAGTCAATCTGAGTCCGGGGTCTGGGTCCAAGACTCAGGATTGGCTGGGGGCAGAACCAGACATGTCATTAGCAGTGTGGTCATATGTGTGACATCCATCAAGGTGTTGTGTGGGCAGATACCTTAGACGAAATTTCTCTACCTTCTTTCTGCCTCTAAGTGAGTTTTACTGTAGGAGAGTCTCTTGTAGGAGGGGAAGAGAAACACCTCCTCTCTCTGTGAGATCAGGAAGAGACTTAACACTCACTGGCCTTTTCTACCTCACTATTAGGCTTATTTCTGCTTTTTGAGTCTTGATACTCAAAGGATGTGAGAGATCCGGTGAGCAGGAGTCCTTTGCAATGAAGAGTGAATAAAGCCTGTCTGCTCATTTGGAAGATAATTAACTGAGAGGTCTTGGAGGTAAGATACATTGGTTTCTATTATTTGAGTCAGAAATTTGGCTTCTAAAAAAATCCTTCCTATAAGATAATGTATGTGTGTGCCTATGAGTATGATTGTGGTTGAGGTGCTTATCTGCAAGTGTTCGTATGCATTTTGGTGGCCATTAGTTATTTTCTATTAAAACTGATAAAAAGTGGAGTTATACAAAATGGTAAGCTGTTAATAAGTTGGAGTGATTAACAAAATTTTGAAAATTCTGGCTAATTCTCTTGTCTGTATACCTGAAACTAACATAACATTATACATCAACCATACTCCAATAAAAATTTTAAAAATTTGCTAATAAGATACATATTTTTTAATTGTGGCAAAAGACACATGATGTAAAACACCATTTTAATTTCAGTGATTTTTAAGTGTACAGTTCCATGTCATTAAGTACATTCACATGGTTGTACAACCATCTCTCAAGCTTCTATTCATCTTCCCAAACTGAAACTCTACTGCTCAGCAATAACTCCCTATTCCTCTCTGCCCGCAATAGTCCAATAACTATTCTGTTTTCTGTCTATAAAACTGAATACTTCAGGTATCCCAAATAAGTGGATTCATATGAGTCACTAGCTTATTCCATTTAGCATAATTCTCATAGTGTTCATCCATACTGTAGCATGTGTTAGAATTTCCTTCTTTTTTAAGGCTCAGTAATATTCTGTGGTATGTATATGCTGCATTTTGTTTGTCCATTTACCTGTTGAAGGACATCTGGCTTGCTTTTACCTTTTGGTTATTATAAATAATTCTGCTATGAACATGAGTATACAAGTATCTGTTCAAGGCCTTGTTTTTTCTTCTTTTGTGTGTATACCTAGGAGGGGAATTGCTGGATTCTATGGTAATTTTACTTTTAATTTTTTTGAAGAATCACCATACCATTTTTCACAGCAACTGTACCATTTAACATTCCTATCAGCAATGCACAACATTCTAATTTCTCTGCATCCTCTCCAATAGTTGTTACTTACTATTTTGTTTCCTTGTTTTTGTCTTTTATAATATCCATGCTAATGGGTATGAAATGATATATCATTGTGCTTTTGATTTCTATTTCTCCAAAGACTAGTGATATGGAATATTGTTTCATGTGCTTATTCTTTCTTTCCCATTTCTATTTTTGCCTTTGATTTAAAACTAAGCTCTTCTTTGAACCACTAAACTAATTTGTACTGAAAAGCAATTAATTTAAATTCAGTATTGTTCAGTGAAACTCTACAGGCATTTATGGTACACATGCTCTGTGCAAGATTTGGCATCATGCTTTCTCTAGGACTCTGGGTTGCTCTTTTGAGACAATCATCTAATTAGGGGAGATCCATAAATACATAAAAGTAAGCCATGAGAATTACTACAATGAAGATAGTCAAATTACTGCATAAGTGAAGCAGAGATTATTGCTGGAATACATAGGTCAACCCTTAGAAGACTCTTTGAATGATTGATTGATTCATTCATTTATTCAGTAAATACTTGTCAAATATCTGTTTTGTTTCAAGGAACGTGCCAGATACAGGAGATGTAAAGAGGAAAAATCTCTAGTCTAATCCTGCTTCTTTACAATGGTCAACTTTCTCCTTTATCTTCAAGACATCACCAGAGAATCGAAGATCCCTAGAAATGACCCTCCTGTTTGCTACCCTACTTTCCCTCTGTCCTAAACCTTTCTACCATATTTCACATCACACTTCACTTTCCTGCTTAGTCTTTAATACCATGTCTGAGGACATCTATCTTCATATTTTACCTCTGGGTTTACAGCACTGATTGTGTCTGTTTTGGTCTTCCTGTGGTGACCCTCCTTGTTTCTGATTTGCGTCCAACCACTTAACCTATGGGCTTCCTAGGTGGCGGCGCAGTGGTAAAAAATCTGCCTGCCAATGCGGAAGATTCAAGAGATACAGATTGGACCCCTGGGTCGGGAAGATCCCTTGGAGTAGGAAATGGCAACCCACTCCAGTATTCTTGCCTGGACAAGTCTGTGGACAGAGGAGTCTGGTGGGCTTCAGTCCCTATAGTTGCAGAGTCGGGCATGACTGAGAGACTGAAAACGCCCGCATGCAGTATCTGCTGTGGGTAACCACCTGGTCTGCTCCAGCATCCTAGGGGTGGGAACTTCCCCAGAGCTGGATGCCTCTTGTCCTCTAGGAAACATAATTTGACAGTTTCTACCTCTAAGAGGATCACAGCTTGTTGTGAAAGTGATGTGCTAATGTATCAACACAGTGCAACATGCTTAGTACTGGAATAGAAAGGCATTTGCAGAGCAATTAGTGACACAGAGGCCAGTTATGGAAGCTCTTACCAAAGGATCTTTGAGCTGAGTTTTGAAGGAGGGGATGCACTTTGACCTAGCTGTAGCATTTAGTGTTTAGTATTTATTTATGTATTTAGTATGCAGCATTTAGTGCTAATGACAGGAACATTCATTAAAATGGTATAATAACTCCTAATTTTTATGGGAAATTGCAAAGTCATACCTTCTGACCAGATGTACCTTCTAACCCCAGACCAAGACCAAGTCATTGAGTGTTATTTTCAGTTAGTGCTTGATGACTTCTGCTAATAGGGATGAAGAGGTATGAGACTGTGATCTATATTTTGACATGCGTTCTCCAGCCTGGGGCTGTCCTTTGACAGCAGAGCCTTGTGTATCAGTTGGGGGAGTACAGATGTCCAGATGAGGTCCTCTGATGATGTGGTAAACATCTTGGAAACTTTTGATACCAAAACATAAAAGTTATCTATATTCTTTCTACAGTGGTTCTGGTTGGTTGATTAGATGGTGCAGAGAAAACATTGTGAGCTAAAAAGCACCACTTTAGATATTTCCGTGTTGGTTGTTGTATACGATTTCCTATATTTAATGCAAAAATTGAATGAAGCCATCAGAATATGTATCTGAGTCATTTGAAAAGTGAATGCTATAGATCTGCCACATGCCAGGAAATTCCTATGCATCCTGTACCTTCAAGTGGATGCCTCAGTACTTGTTCTCATTTTAGTATCACTGCCTAGTTAGCATACTTCGGTGGGCGTGGAAAAAGCCATTTTATGGATGTGAGTGGAAACCATCCTGAATGTAAGAAAAACCTACATTTCAGATCTTGCTCCCTCACTGCCTGGTGACTAAGTGAACTTAGACAAGCCCCTAGACGGACATGGAGAATACGTTGGCATTGCTGTCTGCTAATTTTGTCACCAGAAAATAGAAATTGAGTTAAGATAACAAGAAACAGGCTGGGCACAAACAGACCTTTGATGTCACCAAAAATTCCACCCATGTGCATTTAAGAGAACCCAAATGTAACAAAGATAGTAATAGCAGAAACAAAGACATTAACTCAGATTTACAAGAGTCCCTCAAAACATGTTCTGAAATCTCATGAGAAGACTAAATAATTAGCATCTTTAAAGTTGATTCATTGGTTTATGATGCTCTTAACAAGGACCTATTGAGGGGATAAAATGCTAATTATACTCTGAAGTCTAATGTTAATAGATATTATGTTTTGACTACCTACTGAGGGTCAGCTACTTTGTAAACAGTTGATATTCATCATCTAATTTAATACTTACCACCAACCTTATGAGGTTGATACTATTCTTATCCCTATTTTGCAATGGAAGAAATTGAGGTTTGGCAGGTTTAAGTAACTTGCCCCAAATCTAATGCCTGTTAAGCAGCAGAGACCGACCCTATCTGATGTCACACCAGCTGCTCTGGTATTGTCTTCTCAATTCCTTGCATGAGCAGAATGCTGAACTACTGGTTTGCACCTATATTGTTCCCTAGAACTTCAGATTTGAGAAAGATCCTTTCATTCAACATCTAACCAGTGAATATTTCCCTGCTTGGAAGCGATGATGAAACATCTTTCTTCCAAAAAAATAGCCTTTATCTTTCACTCCTCAGGTCAAAGCTTCTTTCTGTGGTTTCCTTTACCTTTAGGATAAAGTCCTAGCTCCATAATGAGCATTTAGTGACCTTCTAGGACTTCTCCCCATGTAGCTTTCCAGTGTGAGTGCTGTATCCTAACCCAGACTCCCTATTCAGGTCAAACAGGTCTTGTCATTGCCCTTGAATCACCTCCCTTCTCCTGCCACCCTACTTACTTAGGAGAGTTGCTGTCTATCCTCTCTGTATATCTAAAACATATCCATTTGAGAGTGCTCATTTGCTAGGTCCCTCTAAGTTCCCACTCCTTGGGTAGCACACTCTTGACATGTCAAGACATCCATTTCAAAGCTGTCTATATATTCATTCATTTATGCACTTATTTCCTCATTATGTATTGAGCATGTACCATGTACCTTTATGCTATGAGAGGCCTTGTAAACTAGATAACATTCCATATTTCTTAAATTATGATTAATTTTTGTAAATGTACAGAAATTTTCTTGATAGTAGATCATATTTTCTCATCTTAAGTGAGAACGAGAAAAACGAATATTGTATATTAACACCTTAGTGGCGATAGTGGTAAAGAACCTGCCTGCCAATGCCCGAAACGTAAGAGATGTGGGTTTGATCCCTGCGTCAGGAAAATCACCTGGAGGAGGAAATGGCAGCCCATTCCAGTATTCCTGCCTGAAGAGTCCCATGGACAGAGGAGCCTGATGGGCTACAGTGCATGGCGTTGCGAAGGGTCGGACATGACTGAAGTGACTTAGCACACACACAACACATATGTATGGAATCTACAGAAAGGCAGGATTGGAGACACAGATGTAGAGAACGGACTTGCGGGCACAGCAGGGGAAGGGCAGGGTGGAATGAACTGAGGGGGTAACACTGACATGTACACACTGCCATGTGTATAATAGAAAACTAGTGGGAAGCTGCAGTGGAGCACAGGGAGCTCTGGGATGACTTAGAGGGCCGGGGTGGGATGGGGCAGGGAGGCGGACTCACGAGAGAGAGATACATGCATCTGCATAATAGATTCACTTCATTGCACAGCAGAAGCTAACGCAAGACTGTAAAGCAATTATGCTCCCCCCAAAGCAGAACTGGACATTTGCACGTTTACCACTGGTATTGGAATTGGTCAGTAAATGGTTTTTTAATGAATTTTGGAATCATATCTCCTTTCTACCTTATTCATTTATAGAACACCTACAGGGATTCAAAACATGCATAAATAATTGGCAAGAAGTTTATGTCCACAAAAATATCAATTATTGAGAAAAGACCAGGGTTTAAAAGGTGTTTTTTGGTTCATTATTTTCTGTATTATTTTCTTATAGAAAACCCAGAAACATGTTATATGAATGTAACTGTGAGAAGCTATTTCTGTTATCCTTTTCTTATCTAAAGTTGAAAAGAGTATAAGCTAGGAACCTTGGTACAGCCATTTATTTTTTTCTTCCATAGATAATGTGCAAGAGATTTCTGGGACAAAGGTCCAGGTGGATTTTTAATAACTTCAGAGGAAGAACTTCTTTGTGGGAGTTTCAGCGTCAAAGTTAACTTGAAGTACTCTTGAATTTAACTCAGTTGACCATAGCGGTTTTTGCCTTGCATATGGGATTTATAACAAAGACATTGATAGATAACATGCTTTCTGGCAATGGTTTCACCCTTAAGGAAATGGTCCAGTTGGGGATGCCCTAAAACTTCATCTCCTGAGCATCATTTCTGGGAGATGTTAACAGAAGTACTGTACACACAGCGAAGGTTTTCCACGGACAAGTATGTTGGGAAGTACATCTTTACTAAGCACTTAATAAATATCATAGCCTTGGATATTTACTAAACACATAGGCATATGAAAATCTATCTGGAGAGTCCATTTATAATGAAGTCTAGCTGACTTTTTTCCTCCAAATTATTGGACAAACTTCAATGTCATCTTCCACACCCATCCTATTTAAATTTTGTTTCTCCCCAAAGCTTTACTTCTTCATCCATTCAGTTGGCAAACTGGCTTTCCCTGACATTGTGCTAGACACAGAGGTATGGGTCGCAGCCTGTCCTCAGTAGCTTGTTGTCTACTGGCGGATAGATAAGTACTGATGGATACACAAGACTGGAATGTAAGCTGTAAGGGACGCACTCGCTGGGGGCTGTCAAGCAGATGAGGCAAGGCCAGTGGTCCAGTAAAGAAGATTCAGGCAATGAGAAGCGTGTGAGGACCATCAAATCAGGCTAAAGGTGAAGTTCGGCTTGATTAGGGCTTGCACAGGGCGCTAGAGGGGAATGACATGAAAGAAGCAAGATATGACATGAAAGAAGCATGAAGAACCTTACAGCGAGTTCCCTATGTATGAATGAGTTCCATTCCAAGGGTTTTCACTTGTTAAGTCCAATTTGTTCGTAAGTCAAGCTTAGCCTAGGTACCCAACTAACACAATCAGAAGGCAAGTGGAAGCGTAACTCACAACTAACATTGATGAAATGCACTCGTTTTTTAAATAAAAAGATTTTAGTGGTAAAAAATAAAAGTAAACACTATGAAAATGGCGTTTTCATAGTTGTAGGGGTGGGGTGGATAAGAGTAGGTCTGGTCTGCTATGACTCTGGCCCTGATATCGATGGTCAAGCAAATTACAGGTGCTCAATAAATATTTATCCAAAGAAGGAAGAAGGAATGAAGTTCACATGATTTCATGGAAGGGGACAAGGAAGCCTTTGCAAAACCTCTCCAGGGAACAACTAACTACACAGCCCAGTGCCCTCTCTTTTCTGCAGCTTCCCATCCAGGTGTCTTTGATTTCTGTAATTGTCTCCCTCCCAGACTCCAGGTCAACCCCCTTCAGGTTGCACCAGTGGAATGCTTGTTTGCATCTTTGGAAATTCACAACTTGAAGGTTCTTAGGTAGGGGACTTACTGTATTTCTAAGAGATGTTTGCCTCTGGTTTTCTAGAACAGACTCTATGACTGGGTTTATTAATCTTCGTTTGGCTCTTCATTTCTTCTTTCCAGCAGCAGTGAGGGGAGGCTCACCGGGGTGACTCAGAATATGGGGGAACCAGTTTCCAAAGCTGTAAGCGTTGGTCAGAACAGGAAGCAGCTCTTGATGCCTCTGGAAACTCCCCTGAGAGTGATGAGTATTCTTGATAACACACATTTTCCCCTCTGGCAATTGTTTGTGATATAGCACAGCCATTTATGCTTTTATTGCTCCACCACTGCCCTCTCCTTCAAATGTGGGCATTCAGCTCACCATGGCTCTGCTTAGAAATTCCTGTAGAAAACTATGTCCATATCATGAACTGTCATAATTGACAAATGGTGACACTGAATCCCAGGTTCTTTCCAGCTCTTTAGATCCTGGCTGCATAACAATGTTTCTCCCAAGTAATTTTTAATTTTTGTCAGTTATGCATGTATGCATGTATTTATAAGATGATAAGTAATTAGAAGAGAAATAAAATATTCATAAATAGTGTCATGTCTTATCAGGTCTTAGAACAGGGAACACCATAGTAAAATGACATGGGGAAAAGAAAACTGTAGAAGTTATCTTTTCCTGTATCTGTTAATATAAAATGATGGGGTTGGACTAGTTGGTCTCTGAGGTCCCTTCTCGCGCTAATGTGATTTCTTGGATTCTAAGCAGTGGTAGATGATTGTGGACTGCAGAAGTGGAGTGTAATTGCCTCAATTGGATATTTGTCTCTCACTGACTCTCTGGGAAGTGGTGGGTGTGTATTTTGTTTGTTGTTAAGACTGGAAAATGTGAGCAATTATTATTGGCAACATCCATAGAATTTCCCCTGTGGTGTAAAATACAGATAAGACTTCTATAATATTATCCCTTGATGACAGAAATGTGTGATGGCTGAAATTCTCTAAGGGGCTCAGTGAGACTGTGCTTCTGGTCATCCTGGCTTGACTTGTCTATGGGTTGCCCAGGCCTTTGGGCTGGTTCCATTGATCAATCTATTCATCCATCTGACAAATCTTTATTGAACATCAGTCATGTGTTGAGCATGGTGTTAGGGCTGGGGACTCAAGGGTGAATAAGAGCTCACAGTCATAGGGGAGCATGGATTTGCATTCCATTCAGCAGACATCTATCGAATGCCAAAAATGTGCTCTGCTTTTCACACACAGAGACAAATAAGAATGAGAAAAATGAGACTTCCCTGGCAGTCCAGTGGTTAAGATTTCACCTTCCAATATTGCTTCTGTTTTATATTTTGGTTCTTTTTTTTTTTTTTTGGCCATGAGGCATGTAGGATCTTAGCTCTCCAACCAAGGGAGTCTTTTAAAATTTTTGCTTAAATTACACTGCCTCCAACCAAGTCATGATCTTGCACCTTGCACATGGTAGCCAATATTGTCTCTCCAAAGAAAACTCTGATCTGCTTTTTTTTCCTTTTTTTTAAATTGGAGTATAGTTGGTTTGCAAGGCTATGTCAGTTTCTACTGTACAGCAAAGTGAATCATCCCATGTATACATACATCCCTTCCTCTTTGATTTCCTTCCTGTTTAGGTAACCACAGAGACCAAGTACAGTTCCCTGTGCTCTAAGGTAAGTTCTCACTAGTTATCTGTTTTACACACAGTATCACTAATGTATGTCTGTCAATTCCCTTCTCCCAGTTCCTCCCACTCCACCATCCACCTTTTTTGGCAACAAAGAATTAACTCTTCAAAGACAAGCCTCCTGCCATGTTTACTGTTGTGTTCCTGACACTCTGCAAAGAGCATCCAACAGGAATCTCTCAACAAATACATAAATAATTAAATTCAGCTCTCACCTCCCCATTTGTTGGAGGCTCTTCTTTTGCACACACTTCTGCCTCTCCAGGCTTCCTCTAATCCTAAAATCCTCTATTCTGTCTGGGTTCCCCTTCTCTTTCTCACCTCTCTGATTCAACAGCATTGTCTAAGAGAGCAGCTCTCTGCCTTCATCACCGTGTCTGGTCCAAAGCAGATATCTAACGTAAATCTGATGAATAAAGGAATCCTTTCATGAATATATGAGTGGAGTCATGAGCCTGTGAGAGGACATTCCCTGGAATATGCAAACATTTGCAGCGTATTTGTACCTTCCAACTGAATTTTATGTGGCAGGAAATGAACAGCTGATTTGGGTCAGAAGGGATTCGTAAAGTTAATCTGGTCCATTCCTCTGAGATGCTCTGGAAAGCCGGTGAATTTGGGCAATGGTTCACCCTCTATTGGAGGCTGGCAATGCACAATAGCATTCTAAAGGTAAACAACTTGATAGTAGAAAGAACACTTCGACTTTTACAGTCATTTTAAGTCTTTCCCAAACCTTATACCGTGGAACCCTTTCTTCCTTCTATTATCTACTAACATCCTACAGCTCCAATGTCTCAATCAATAGAGTTTGGAAAGTGTCAGCCTAAGCAGGCCTTCACTATTTGTGCAATTTAACTTTTACAAGGTGAATAAAATTTATTTCAATGAATATTCTCCCCACTTTCTGAACCAATCAGATTCAGAGGAACCTTAAAATGACATTTTTTCTCTTTTTTTAACCTGCCAGAGCAGAAGCAGGTTTTAACATCTCCCCTGTCAAAGTAAGTCTTACCTTTCTTTAGAGGGGAGGAAAAAAAAGCAGGTAATTACCTAGTGATGGGAGAGCTATTCATTTTTCTCCCATTGAGTACCAATGTCAGTCTTCTCAAACAAAGGGGCTATTGAATCGGTGAATTATAAAATTGATTTTTTCCAACTTGTGGGCACCAGCTGGGATCAGGAGGAAAGGGTCTCTAGCACAGCGGAAGGTACTTACAGCCAGAGGTCTCTTACTGTTTCCTTCAGGCACTTCATGTAGTTATTCTGCATGCCATTTGTTCCTTCCATAAACATGCATAGAACCGCCATTCTGCTTGCCAGTATCCAGACTGTCAAAACCCATCTCTGGCCTCCTTGAGTGAGCTAAGATTGAATACACTCAGGTGCCATTTTGCTCTCCACTGTTGGGACACTCATTATGTCCCCTGCACCAAGCTGTGTGCTTTCATTGTCTTGCAAAATCCTCATAGTTACCTGGGAGATGATTCTCATAATGATATTACAACTCTGGAAACTAAGGCTAAAAGACTTGGTCACACACGGCAGTTATTAGGGGTCAGTGTCAAAGTTCTAACCTGGGATATATCCACTTCGTGGCTCACAGCTCTCGCGATTGGACAGGGTGATGTCATGGGTAGAAAACTCGAACGTTAAACTTTTGCTCAGGGTCAAGGGTAAGCTGGTCTGGAACAAACAGCCTCCAGTCTTTTGTGTGTGTTTTTGGGGAGCTATCACTCGGTTGCAGGAACTGCACAGGAACTTTTCCATCCTATCTCATGCAAATTCCCTCATAGCAGCACTGGCTTTGTGAAGAATTATATTTCCTGCTGCAGTGATTAGATAGTCAGGCTCATTTAAGCCCTATCAGCCAGAACTTAGCTCTGTGTTTTGCTGGTAAATTTGTGAATAAGCTCTTCAAACCAGCTTCTCCCCTCCCTTGTTTTTTTGCTGTGGGATAATAATTCAGGCTCTTTGTTTTCCATTTACTTCCATAGGCATTATTTCCTTTGAGATGTGCCTGTTGTCTGGCTGGAAAAACAGGTAGTTTCATCCCCATGAGTGAGTGGCAGAACTGAGGATCAGAGGCGCCTAAGAGCAGGGTTGAAAGTCACACAGATTAGCAGCCTATGAACCCTGCCATCCTAGTACTTGTCAAATAGTAAGGCATCCTTTTTCAGCTGTCTCTTTTTCCCATGGTTCTAAGAGTATCTTGAAGGCATAGATGTCTTTCACTTGTATTTTCCTAAGATGTAACCAAGAGAATCATTTCAGTTCAGTCGCTCAGTGTGTCCGACTCTTTGCGATCCTTGGACTGCAACACTCCAGGCTTCCCTGCCCATCATCAACTCCCAGAGTTTACTCAAACTCATGTCCATGGAATCGGTGATGCCATCCAACCATTTCATCCTCTGTGAGTATGGATCATATCAATATGTAAAATATTAGAGAAATGGATCTTTGAAAGGAATCATGATTCCTGAATTTTTATCTCTTCAGACTTATATATCTAAATGCCAGCCTGACCATAACAATAACGTGACCAAAGAAAAACTCTTGATTTTCCTTTACAAACCTGTTTTCCCCTGAACTTTGCCCACCAAATAGCTTTACAGTTTTTCATGCCAGAACTCTGAGTTATCTTTGAGTTTTTCCTTTTTTCTTCCCATTTTTTTTTTTAATGTGGACCATTTTTTAAAAGTCTTTACTGAATTTGTTACAATATCACTTCTGCTTCATGTTTTGGGTTTTTGACCTCAGGGCATGTGGAATCTTGGCTTCTTGACCAGGTATCCAACCTGCAGCCCCCTGCATTGGCAGGCAAAGTCCCAACCACTGGACCACTAGGAAACTCTGGTTTTTTTCTTTCTTCCACCTTCCAGGTCTAATTGGCCACAAAGTCGCCTTGACTTTCTGTTAAAACACGTCTAAAATTTCCACTTCTAATTATTTCCTGCTTTCCACCTTAGTTTAGGCCACCATCTTCTCTTACCTGAATCACTGAAAATCTTTTTGTCATTGGTCTCCCTTTTACTCTTGTCAGCTTAAATGCGTTCCCCGCGAAGCACTCAGAATGATCTTTTAAAAATGGTAAATGAGAGAATTCTCTGTTAGCCCGGTGGTCAGGACTCTGCTTCCAACGCATGGAGCACATGTTCCATCCTGGGCCAGGGAACCAAGATCCTGAATGCGGCATGGCATGACCAGAAAAAAAAAAAGCAAATAAGACTAAATCACTCTGTGCTTAAAGCTCTTTGCTGGCCTCCCTTATCATTGAAAAAAAACCCAAAAAACCAAAAAACCTAAATTTTCGCATGGTTTGTGAAACCCTCTGTGACCTGCATCCTCCACCCTCTTCAATAGTGTTCTCTGTTGCTGTTGCTGCGTCGCTTCAGTCAGGTCCAACTCTGTGCGACCCCATGGACAGCAGCCCACCAGGCTCCTCCGTCCAAGGGATTCTCTAGGCAAGAATACTGGAGTGGGTTGACATCGCCTTCTCTAGCACTCTCCAAACTCCAGCCATGCTAACCTTGATATGCCTTAAGCTTTCTAAGCTCACTGGCCTAAGGGCCTTTGCACTGGCTATTCCCCTGTCAGGAACATCTTATTCCATCATCCTGGTTATATGACTGGCTTCTTCTTTGCATTCAGATCTCAGCCTAAATGTGACCTTTTTAGAGAGGGTAGCCTTCTTTTAATACCCACCAGTTTAAAGTAGTCAAATAAAATTTCAAATTATCATGTCTCTCTTTAAACACTTATCCTGAAATTCATCTTGTTTCTTTTGTCTGTTTCTCCCTCCACCCACTTTTAACTCCCTGTATTATAAGTTCCTGGAGAATAAGAATGCCCCTGTGTTTTTCATCACTGTATCTTTGTGTAGTGCCTGGACTACAGTTTAAGCCCCATGAAAATTTACGCTATGGGTCTCAGAGGTGTCACTTTACACTCAATAGTGATTATTGGTATTTCCAGCAGAGTAGATGGTCAAGGACTAGAAGGATGTTGTCTAAATTAATTCTTGAACAGCCTATCCCTCATTTTTTCAGAGACAGCAACTGACATTCAGGCTTCCCAGGTGGTACAGTGGTAAAGAATCTGCTTATTAATGCAGGAGATGAAAGAGACTCAGGTTCAATTCCTGGGTCAGGAAGATCCCCTGAAGAAGGAAATGGCTACCCACTCCAGTATTCTTGCCTGGGAAATCCCATGGACAGAGGAGCTTGGAGGGCTACAGTCCAAGTGGTTGCAAAGAGTTGGACACAACTGAGCAAGTGAGCACCCATGCATTCATGCAATTGACAATCAAGGTGGTTAGGCAACTTGCGTAAGATCAGCAGCCATAGGGACCAGTTAGACTTGGAAGGTGAGAGAAAGAAGAGAATCAAGAATATTTCAGGTAACTTCCTTGGGGGTCCAGTGGCTAAAACTCTGTGCTCCCAATGCAGGGGCCTAGGTTTGATCCTGGTTGGGGGACAAGATCCCACATGCTACAACTAAAAGTTTGAATGCCACAACTAAAGACTCAGTGCAGCCAAATAAATAAAAATAAACTTTTTTTAAATTAAAAATAATCAATCAGATTTTGGTGTAAGAAACCATGACATTGTTTCCTGAGATGGGAATCCAGGAGGAAGCAGGTTTTCAAGAGTAAATCAAGATTTGTCCTTTGGTCATATTATTTTTGTGATGTTCAAAGATCCCCACTTCATCCTAGTGAGAAGGTCGTGATCTGAGCTCTTGTCTTTGAACTCCAAACATCATGCTGCCTTCCTCAACAGGGTTTTGAACTTTCACAGTCTCCTTCCTTCTCTGCAACTAGAGTGCTCCATCTAAGTAATTTTCCATACATATTTAGAGAGCTGGTCGGCCATGCATTTCTGCAGTCTGCAGATAAGAAAGATAATATTCCAACTGGGAAGTGTAAGTGATACCCCTTAAAAAGAAGCCAAGGAGGCAGTTTGCTTTGTGCACTCATGGCTGATAAATGGGGCCTTTGAAGGCTGGGGAAGAAGTGAATTTCATGGTCTGAATGGGAAAGACAGACTACACAAGAAGGGTAACTTTCCTCTGAGTCCTGGGCTCTGATAATGATGTCACTCTCAAATGCAGACAGGGTTTTACAGTTTCCAAAGCACTTCACATAGTTTAGTGTATGTGAACCTTACAACAACAGACAAGATGGGATGTTTTATTCCTGAGAAGCAAAACAACAAACTGAGGATTAAGAGAATTAAGTGATTGTACAAGATGACAGTGTTAAAAATGGGATGGGACCATCCTTTAATGCCAGCCTTCCAGCTAAGCCCCAGCCTCTACATGCTGCTCCCCTGACAAAATCCCTGTGGTTTTTCTTCTCGGTGCCCCTGTGGGGGACCACTTCCCTCTGGTCCTCTACATATCCCTGTATTCTACCCACCTCAGTTCTGGAGTTCACTTTCCCGACAGATCTGCAAAGCTGCATTTATAACTCCTCAGGGTCTCTGTTGAGGAGTTAGCTATCAGTCAGCTTCTTGCATGCGTGTTAAGTCACTTCAGTCATGTCCTACTCTTTACAACCCCATGGACTGTAGCCCCCCAGGCTCCTTCCTCTGTCCGTGGGAGTCTCCAAGTAAGAACACTGGAGTGGATTGTCCTGTTCTCTTCCAGGGGATCTTCCCGACATAGGGATCAAACCCATATCTCTTGTGTCTCCTGCACTTGCAGGCAGCTTCTTTACCAATAGTGTTAGCTGGGAAACCCATCAGTCAGCTTCAGGAAAGGGTTACTGAGACACGAAATCACTGGGAGTGGTCAGGGTGAGTTAGTGGTTGGACAACTAATAGCTCTGTTTCTTCTGCTTTAAATTGATGGTTCTCAGACTTCACTCAGCATAAGAATCATGTGGAGAGATTGTTAAAACCCAGCTTACTGGGTCCCACCTATGCTGGTAGAGTAGGTCTTGGGGGAGCACCTGGGAATTTGCATTTGCACATAATACTCTTGTTCCAGGACTCCCCCGGTAACCTACTGGTAAAGAATCTACCTGCCAGTGTTGGAGACCTGGATTCAGTCCTTGGGTCGGGAAGATCCCTGGGAGGAGGAAATGGCAAGCCACTCCAGTATTATTGCCTGGAGAATCCTGTGGACAGAGGAGCCTGGAAGGCTACATTCCATAGCATGGCAAAGAGTCGGACATGGCTGAAGTGACTGAGCATGCATGTATACCTCTCTGGAGGAGCAACCGGCAATTCCAGCTAAAATTTAAAAACTGTTTGCTGGGGGTTTGACGTATACGGCCTTTATCATATTGAGTGGATTCCCTCTATGCCCAATTTCTGGAGAATTTTTATTAGATACACACTACTATTATTAATAACAACCTGCTGTAAAGCACAAGGAACTCAGCTCAATACTCTGTAATGACTTATAAGAGAAAAGAATCTTTTACAAAAAGAGTGGATATATGTATGTATATAACTGATTCACTTTTTTGCACATATGCAACTAACACAGCATTGTAAAGCAGCTACATTCCAATAAGATTGTTTTCAAAAATTCTAAAAAGTATGCCTTTGACCAAGAGTTACACTTCTGGGATCTTTTTCTTAAAGACATAATTATGAGGATGATCAGAATATTTAGGCACTGTGCACCTGGCATTGTAGGAGCTCTAAATCTCTGTAAAATGAGCTGTTGAATGGAAGGATGCTCATCGCTAAAGTGTTCATAATAGGGAAAAATTAGATGCAGTCTAAATGTACAAATGTCAAAAGGGATTGATGGACAACATTAATATACATACTTCTGATTGGAAGCCAGGCAAGATTAAAGTGTTAGAAAGGATGACATGACAAAATAGCAATATGTGAAACCATTGGTATGACTTTGTTTCATTATATATTTTCAAAAGCAGTAACTGTGTTTGGATATCAGTTAATTCTTGTTTGTAATGACTTGTGTTTTCTACATTTGGTTCTTGAGCATATGTTATTTGTGTCATTAAACAAAACCTTAAATTATACCAGCATAAAAGGCTTTTTAGTTCGGAGCTCAACTCCGTGATTCAGGGCCTTCTTCTGGATGTACCATCTTGGAGGAAGCAAGAGATTTTAGGCATGGAGGGAAGAATGTTTTCTGCCTTTGAGGAGACTTTTGCAATCCCCAGTTAATGGAAACCAGATGTGTTTGAACCCCGGCTTTCCGGCTGGGTTACTCTTTATCTTGGAGCGTTCCTTTAACTCCAGTGCAAGCGGTCCTTCCTGTGGGGCTGATGTGCAAGGCTGGTTTTTAGTGGAGGTGAGCACCCTGCGGCTGTAAACATTAACCTGATTGGGCATCGTCTCGAAGTCAGCTTGGGCAAATTGTGTACATCTCCTTTGAAACTTTAAATTAGTTGGTGAATATTAACCAGCAAGGATTTGTTTGATCAACATTTCAAGGGAGGTTATTGATTACTCTTTGATGATTTCAAAAATAGCAAAGACATTGGTATCTGCTTTCTCCATGAAAAAAAAAATGTCACCACCAATAATCTCTGTAGGAGACATAACATTATAAACATGAAACTTTATGCATCTGGACTGTAAAAATGAATAATGTTACTTCTGGTTGACTGAATTTGGAGTAATATCTCTTCATTTTGCAAGGATTTTCCTGGAAAAAGTAATTGATTTTATAATCACTAAAAATGGGATAAAATATGAACTTGTTAAAAAAGAAAATGTCACTAGGGAAAAGAAGAAATTAGTAAATAGAAAATTGAGAATCTAGAAATGGCATGTATACAGCCTGGTGGTCATTGTGTGATGATTGATAAACTGCCTCAAAGGTTTGCCTTAGTTTCTAAATCTATGCATTGTGCGGATTTTGAAGTGAGATTTTCAAGTTAGGGTTTTTCTTATCAGTTGTATAACTTGGAGAAAATCCTCAATATTTGTAGACTGCAGTTACCTTATTGCATAATGAGAACCCAGAACTTCATATTATATAGGCCCCTGGTCAGTAAAAGTTTGCTTATGATAACGATGCTGATAGTAACACGAAATCTAGACAAACCTTTTCCCTATCACATAGATTCCCTGCATAAATCAGAGAATTGAAAATGCATTTATAAATATTATTTGCATTATGAACAGTAATAAAATAGCAATCAATTGGGAAGTAGTTAAAAAGAAAAAAAAACCCTTTAGTTCCACCATTTCATCACTGAAAGATAATAATATATTTTATAAATGAAGGATTGTAAGGTTAAAAATGTTAAAAACTCTCATTCCAGGTTGGAGATTGGATGAGAAGACTTTTTGTTTCCCTTCAACTCTAAAATCCCTTGATTCTAAGGGTCTAGAAAATTCAATTTGGAGATATCCTGTTTTCCCAGTATTTTTGAGGTTTAACTCTGAAAAAGTAATGAAACATTGTTACCATGAAAACACCATTGATTTTTATTAGAAGCAGTTAAAAATACAGCTTCATTTATTTAACAATTAACAAATATTTCATGATATTAAATATTTATATGCATTTGGAGCTAAGTGCTGGGGATACAGTAGTGAACAACAATAACAAAAAAGTATATAATCTCTGCTTTTGTGGGCATTGTAATCTGATTCAGGAGACAGACTTCAAATAAGGAATCACATACATCAAAACGCAGAGTTCCAAACTGTAATAGAGAATCATAAGGAAACACAGAGCCTCCTCAGAGACAGCATAACTTGGGGGCTATTTAATCCAGGAGTCAGAGAAAGACTTTTGAGTGCTGTTCATGATGGAGGATGGGTAGATACTAACAAGCCTATAGGATGGAATTAGATTAGAGTGGCTGCATTAATTTACATTCCCAACACTAGCGTACAATGTTTCTCTTTTCACATCTTTGCCTGCATTTGTTGGTTGTACCCTTTATGATTATAGCCGTTCTGACAGCTGTTGGGTGATATCTCATAGTGGATTTGGTTTGCATTTCTCTAACTATTAGTGATGTTGAGCATCTTTTCATGTGGTGTGTTTCCTTTGGAAAAATGTCTATTCAGGTCTTCTGTCCATTTTTTAATTAGGTTGGAGTGAAGTTAGATTAGAGGAATGGGTGAATATGGGAATTAAGATCCCGAAGTGAGAAATAACTTGGTGTGTTTGAGGATATGGAAGCAGAGCGGTGTGGTTAGGGCCTGGAAGTTAGCAGAATGTGCCCTGGCAAAGTGGCCCTCCTGGGTATGGTAAGTTATAGTAAGTTCCCTACATATGAATGAGTTCCATTCCAAGAGCAAGTTCATAAGGCCAGTTTGCTCATTAGTTAGCTTAGCCTGGGTACCCAGCTAACATAATGGGCTATATAGCACTGTACTATAATAGGGCTAGCATACTTTTCACACAAATAATGCAAGCATAAAAAGAAAGACAAAAAACAAAGAAAACGTGTTTGATCTTATAGTACAGTACCTTGAAATTATGGTAGGACAGTACAGCAGCTAGCATACAGGCCCTGGCATGCATGTTTGCATCTCCGAGAGTCTGAAACTTGAAGGTTTGTATGTAGGGGACTTACTGTATTTGGATAATATCTGAAATGCAAAAGTGGGTGTTGAAGTGTTTTTCGTGAATAAGTGGCCTGATCAACTAACACATTCAGGGAAGAGAATCTCTGCTGCTGTATGGAGACTGGATCAAAGAAAGTGAAAGGACAAGGGTAGATGCAGAGAGAACAGTGGGAAGGCTCCCAGGTGGTCCGGAAAAAGTGATGACATCTTGACATAGGATAGGGTCATTGAAGAGTTGAAAAGTGGGAGATTTGAGTATTTTGGAAGTCAACTTGATAAGAATTCATGAAAAACTTACCTTGAAGGTTAGGGAGAAGGAGAATGTCTCTCGTACTTCTGGCTTAAGAAACTTGCTGGATAGCAGCTCTTGTCACTGAGAGAGGAGGTCAAAGGGGAGGTTTGGGGGTTCGATGAAGCTTTCCGTTTGGAGCAGGTTGAATATGAGAAAGTGTGATGTGTCTAAGTGGAGATGTTAAGTAGCAGTTGAATATACAAATCTGGCAATTGCATGTATATCTCATTTCTCCCATGGATTCTGAGAACCAACGAGATTCTCTATTGCTTTACTGAGTCTTCCCTGGTGGCTCAGATGGTAAAGCGTCTGCCTGCAATGCGGGAGACCCAGGTTCAATCCCTGGGTTGGCAAGATCTCCTGGAGAGGGAAACGGCAACCCACTCCAGTACTCTTGCCTGGAGAATCCCACGGGCAGAGGAGCCTGGTACACTACAGTCCATGGGGTCACAAACAGTTGGACACGACTGAACAACTTCACTTTCACTTTTCTTTCACTTTCATTGTGTTAGTAATTTTTGCTAAGCTACATCTAATAGGCATCTCTGAAGCTATACTTGGTGGCTCACATGGTAAAGAATCTGCCTGCAATGCACGAGACCCCAGTTCAATCCCTGGGTTGGGAAGACCCTCTAGAGAAGGGAATGGCTACCCATTCCAATATTCTTGGGCTTCCCTGGTGGCTCAGGTGGTAAAGACTCTGTCCATGGGGTCGCAAAGAGTTGGACACAACTGAGTGACTAACGCTTTCTTTTTTCACTTTCCTGAGGTAATACAAGACAATTTCCAAATATTATCTTCTTTTGGACTGATAGGCAGTGAAATATTCTTCTCTAATTTCATTTGAGCAAATTGTGACCCAGAGACGTTAAATATCTGAGATAACGCACACATTTTGGAAGTAAGTAAAGTCTGCTAACAATGGATGAAACAAAGATTCAAACCTGGGTCTTGTTCTAGACTGGATCTCTATCTTCTTAAGCCATTTCTGCTGTGAACTTCCTTCCCTTCCTTCCTTCTTTCCTTCTTCCTTCTTTATTTCCCTCCCTCTGATCTATCATCCATCTATCTCTATCATCATCTTTATTATCATCTATCATCTTTCTTTATATAATTTAGCTTTCTGGGTTTTTTAAAAGTCTATCTATCTATCCATCCATTTCCCCAGGAATAAATATATCTCTTCCAAATTGAAAGCACTTAAAAGGTCATTAATCTGTATGGGTAAGGATATTGAGACCCACAGGAGAGAAACCTCTAGATCAGCGGAACTGGGTAATATTCCACTTCTGCTCGTAGCATCCCCCCTCCCACTTATCCAATACTTTTCATCACTGTGGCTCCTTAGGGAATGGCTCTGCTAGAAGGTAAGCCCCGAGAACACTGCAGCCCTTACTAGGAAGAGTTTGCATCTATTTCCAGCATTTCCTTCCCATGGCGCTTAACAGTACAGTACGGGGCTCCCCCTTGAAGTCCTGCAGGGTGAAAGTATCAGCAGGTGGCCTCTTTCAAGGAATCCACAGTCAGTCTGCTAACACACAGCTTGTCTTCCCTGCTGCTGGGGCAGGACAGAGAATGGGTTTATAACCGGGACAAAATAGTGATCAAAGGAAAACTTAGAGTAAGGGTTCCAGAAATCTCTCCTGTGGCTGATTTATAGGTAGAGAAAGTGGAAGCTGCCAGCCTCAAGGCTGCATGCAGATTTCGCAATCTGCCAGGAGTTAATTCTTTGGGAGCCACTGGACCGCAGGGCTTCAGAATAGGAGAGGAGCATCAGAAGAGAGTAGAGAAGGATGCTCTTCCCACCAGCCGTGCCAATTCCTGACTTATCTCTGCTTTGAATTCTCTCCAAAACTCAATGGCATGGAATGAAGAATTTAAAAAAAAAAAAAAGCAAAGGAAAAAGGATAAATCCACTGTTCATTTTTACACCTACTACATTTAATCCAGGAGTCAAATAGATACTAAGGAGCTCAATGGTTATGTCTCTTGGCTGATTACTACAGCACATATTTATCAAGTGCCTGCCAAGTACTAGGCATCACCAGGACACTAGGGAATCAACTGCGAAAAAGACCATTTTCTCTGTGCTGTAGCTCTGGGCTCCATGGTTTGTCCTATTTATACTCCCTCTCCTTCACATCAGACCCCAGACTCATCTCCTGGTCAAAGGTCTTGGCATGTGGTCTGGCCTTTGTTGAGACAGTCCTACTGTGCTCTGATCTGCCAGTGAAACATCTGTTCACCCTGCTCATCTTATCTCCAGTAATGACTGCCCAGGTTTCTTATCAGGGGCGAAGCCTGATGTTATGGAAAACACTTAAAGACCTCCCCTTAGAAACTTGACTTCAAATTAAGGCTGCCATATTCCACCGAGTAGACTAGATTTGAAGGGATAAAAGATATAACTACCCCCCCCTCCGCCCCCGCCAAAGAGATGACAATCAATTGGAATGGAGGTAATTGAAATTGAAACTGGCGCTGTATCACAATAGATGCAGTGATGAGGTGCAGTGATGGAGGTGAGTCTGCATATTGGGAGAACACAAAGGAGAGATCACTAGTCCAGACTAGTGGGGAGGTCAAAGGAGGCTTCCTGGAGGAGGTGTCATCCAAGTGAGTGGTACAGAATGGGTAGAATTTAGCAAGCAAAAATGATGGGAAAAGAGCAGGTGCAAATACAAAGGGTCTTGAGAGATTGCAGCCTGTTCAGGCAACTGCTATTAGTCCAGCCTGAGTGGGGAGTAGGACATGCAGTAAGAAAAGTACTGAGAACCAGGAAAGGAATAGATGATGCTGGTGCTGGTGGAGTGTAGATCGTGGAAGTTCTGATGTCTTGCTCGGAGTTTGGGTTGATCCTAAAGGCTTGTGACAACATCTCTTTTTCCTCCTCTTTTCGTTTTGTATTTTAAATGGGAAGATAATTGCTTTACAATGATAAATGCTTTACAATATAATAAATGCTTTACAATACAATATATACAAGATGCAAGATAAGTGCTTTACAATATAATATATCCCCTCCCTCTTGAGCCTCCCTCAGCTGTAGTGAAGTGGATGAAGCTAGAGCCTGTTATATAGAGTGAAGTTAGAAAGAAAAAAAATATTGTATATGAACTCATATATATAGAACCTAGAAAAAAATAGTACTGATGAACTTATTTACGGAGAAGAAACGCAGACTCAGACAGAAAACAGTCTGATGAACACAGTGGGAGAAGGGTAGGCTGGGATGAGTTGAGAGAATACCGTTGACATATATTCACTATCACGTGTAAAATAGGTAGCTGGCGGGAAGCTGCTGTGTAGCCTGGCGCTCTGTGACATCCCCCCTGCCTTTTGATGAGTAAATGTATTAGGTTTTGCTGTAAGATGCTATGGAAAAATCCAAGCGCACTTTTTGGCCACCCCAATGTTAACAAACAAGTGCCGCGACATCTCAGGGTGCCAGGACTTGATCTAAGGTTCATAGTTCTTTTTCTCATGTCTTCACAAAACCACGAAACCACAGAGGTAAGCAACATTCGCATGAAAAGGGCCCCCTTTCCTACCCTCCTGTGACCTCCTGTCCCCTACCTGCCCAGTCCTAGGGAGAAGCTGCAACTCACAGACATGCAGCTGTCCTGGGCTAAAACACGACCCACCCCCAACCCTGACCCCCTGTTATTAGTGTAGCTCCAAGCACGCCGAGCAAATACCCTCCTTTTAGGAGTTGCATGAGAAACAGCCCAGAAAAATAATATTAAGACCTAAAAGATGCAATTTAAGTTTTCTGTGGCTGTGGAGATGCCAGTGACGGGGTAATTACTGATGTTGAGCAAGGACAATGCCGCAGGGGACCCTGTAATTGGAGGTCCCAGGCTGTGGGCAGTAGAGGAAGGGGAACACCCGGCAGAAGGCCTGCGTACCCTGCTAGACTGGGCTTGGGTGTCACTGGTGCATGGCACCCATTCTAGGGGCCATTCATTTCAGAGGTAGAAGGGGCTAACGAGAGTGGTGAGTCCAGAGAGTTTTGTCATGTGACCATGTTCAGCATATTCAGAGCTGTCTAATGTCTGACCCTGAAAAATAAGAAACCCACCTTCGAGAATCAGCAGAACCAGTAAGAAAAATCCTGTGGCCCCTCTCTCAACTATCAACAGTTAGAAAAGTCTAGAAGAGATGTTGCCAGAGATGAGTCTGGCACTAAATATGTGAATACAGGAAAATCACTCATCTCTCTCAGCCTCTTTCTTTTTTTCATCTGTCAAATGGGAGCAATCCCCTTTGTTTACAGGGTTGACAAGAAGTTTAAATGAGAAAATAGGCATAGAAGTCTCCAATTAAAAACAAAAGTGAATGCTATGAAGACAAAAAGTGCTGCTAATTCTGAGCAGGCAGACGTTAACATGACGGGGAGCCACCAGCGATTCTGGTGGAGAAGATGGGTAGACACAGTGAATATACAGGAGTTTTGCTGATTTTTAAGTTTTTATCACACCATTGAAACAGTAATGCATGCTCATTGTGAAACATTTGCGTCAGAACTATAAAAAAGAAAATTGAACTAATTTCTAGTCTTATCACTCAGAACCAATGCTTGTTAACATTTCTGGGAAAACTTTTTCACATATACCTTAGTTTGGTGAAATAGAAGAGAAAGAAAATTCTGATCACTTAATATTACTTGAACACAGAGGCTTAGCTTGAGCAAGGAGAACGTTTGGGTCAGGGGTGGAAGAAAATGAAGCAGAAGATAAAGTTGGAGACAATCAGATGGATCTGTATGCAAAGGCACCAACAGTTTTCCCTTCCTCCATTTTTTTTTTTTAAAGGAAAGTCATAAAACCCTAAAGTTCGGTCTCCTCTTCCTGCTCTCTCACCTCCTGATCTTTATCAGTTCTTTATCAATTGACATGATTTGTTGTGGGAAAGGCAAACTCCCATTAGCCAAGGGAACAGAGTTTGAGGACACTTTGGTCCCCAGTGGAATTGTTGTGCCTGAGTGAATAGTACTCTCCTGAAAAATAAATTGGGAGTCTATGCTGGGTTATTGTATGGGTCGCCCACTGGGTTATTAATGATTGGAACACTTTGCAACCTTCAGTCTCTGAACCCTGCTGCACATATGAGCATCTTCCTAGAGTGAATTTTCTGGCTCCTGGCTTTCTGGAAGTGGGGCATTCTCCTCCCACCTGGTGCATCTTTTATACTACATTTAGATATATTTCAAAAGGTGAGAGGAGATGGTGGAGCAGGAGAGAAAGGGGTGTGTGTCTGTGTGTCTGTGTGTCTGTGTATGTGCGCACGTGCTTATGATAGAAAGAAACCCAGAAAAAAAGTCAAAGATGTGGCATAAAGAATGGATGGGGGAAAAGGCAGAGAATAGGGAGAGAACGATGATGGGAGACAGTAAAGGATGCGTGAGTGACAGCGTGAGTGCAGAGGAGTCAGAGACAGTCTAGTTAATGATTAATACAGGATCAAAATGAAATATTCATGAAAAGAAATTGGAGCTATAGACGAATCCAAACGCCACTTCCCCAATCCCCACCTCCCCATTTCTACTCAAAACTGAATTCCTTGGAGATTCATGCCCTCTATTGTCATTACATGGGAACAATTGATGGATGTAACCTTGAGAGGAAAAGCTTGTTCCTTTGATGGTATTTGGCTCCATTAAAAACATGTTGACTAATTAGCTCTGAGCTTCTGCGAGAGTGAAGCACTTTGGGGAATGTTCCTGGCACCTTGGCTTCTCTCTTCCTCTGAGCTCTATCTGTGGTCAGAGGCTCCATGTTCCTTGATTCAGGATCTTCCTTTCCTGCAAGTGACAATGAAAACATCCTTTGACATGCCAAACAGGGCCCCATGGTGGTTAAATAACAGAAACTCAATACATCCAGGTGTACTGCCATTTGCCCTCTGACCCCTGGTGGCTTAGATAGTAAAGAATTCGCCTGCAATGCAGGAGACCTGGGTTCGATCCCTGGGTCAGGAAGATCCCCTAGAGAAGGAAATGGCTACTCACTCCAGAATTCTTGCCTGGAGAATCCCATATACTGGTGGGGCTAGTCCATGGGGTCACAAAGGGTCAGATGCAACTGAGTAACTAACTCTCTGTGTCAAATCGGCAGGGGATGAAGCTCATGTCACCCCTAGATCTTGTCCCCTGGGGAGTAATGCCGAAGTTAGTGATTGGGAATTAGGGTCCTCTATGCCTGCCCCTGCCCCTGTAGTGTGGGGGAGGGTCACCCTTGGGGAAGTTGTACAGGCGCTCTACTTTTCACACTCCCCCATACGCCTGCACCAACCCCCCTGAAAAATGTTTTGTTTTTATATTGAAATTATGTATGGGCTAAATTTTTGCTTTTGCATGGTTTTTAAAGTACCGTGTTGCCTCAGTTCTGGAGGAGCTGGGAAGTTAATCTTCTTACCATAAGAATAATGGGAGCTGTCAAATTCCCATTAGAATGATGTCTTTAATGGTCTCCTTACCTTCTGACTTTTCTTGCATAGTCTTGGAATCTCAGTTACTTCATTTAAAATGAAGATGATAATATTTATTTTCTTAGGGTCATCTGAGGATCAAAGGAGGGCTTTTGAAAATGTTAAATCTATTCAGATGTTAAATATTGTTGTGACAGTGTGCGCTCAATCTTGCCTTAGTCTGGAAGCTCAGGGAAGATAGGAGACACCTCCGTATTTTCACTGTTGCATACCCAGCGCCTGTGCAAAATGCCAGGCACGTGGTAGTTGCTCAGTTAATATTTTCTGAACAAATGACAAAGCACAGATCTTCAGATGTTAATCTTTACTGCCTTATACCTATTTTCATCCCTTTTAAAAAAATTAGACTTTGTAGCTGCTGACATCCTTACTCCAGTCCCCTCAACCCGCCACTCCCAGTCCCTACCCTAGGCTCTGGGGGAGAGTTAATGAATAATTCAGCATTTCAGATGATCACTTGCACCAGACAACACTGGACCACAGGACTTGAAAGAGGCAAATACAAAGAGATTGGACCACTGTAGGCAGAATTAACACAGGTGAAACAGCTGTGTGCCTTCAGGAATGGTTTCTGTTTAACTCTATGGAATGGGTAAGAGGTAATTCCAAAACAGCACAGTGGTCTGAAAAGGGCACTGTCTCTACAGAGATATGCAGGCGTGACAGGCCAAGGATGGCTGGACGTAGATATCCAGAGGTTTCTAGGTACAACCTCAGATGATTAAACCACAGTTGGTCCCATCCTACAAACAGGATCTGTGTACAGTTTTCATATTATTGTATTTATTTCACTGAACCAGGCCGAACTTTCTATAGGGGTTTAGCAGAATTGGTTGATTAAATGTAGGTGCTCTCCTACCACCTTCCCCTGCATCTTCTTTCTTCTCTAGCCCTTAATACTATCTAACTTGCTGCTGATTTTCCTTATTTGTCTTTATTCTTCCATGTTTCCTTCCAGATCTATAAGTTCCACAAGAGCAGAAATATTTTTATTTTTGTTTTTCCTCTGCTCTGCACTTGGCATGTATTAAGTATGCACTAATTATTATTTGTTTATTTAGCTAAAGAGTGAATTTCCTATGTAAGTGGTGCTTATTCTTTCATGTTAAAAGAAAACCAAACAAATATATGTAACTGCATCTTCCTGTGTGATAGAAATGCCTTAGAATATATTAGCCAATCCCCTAAGTTTCTCAACAGAGCTTGAATAATAGTAGATTGGATTTTTAGTGCTTATTTCTCTTAGTAATGAATGCTGTATTGAATTTATTTAATTTTTGTTATCAGCTTTTTCTGTAGATGAAGATGAAGCACAGAGAGGGTGAGTGATCTGCCCAAAGTCACATAGTAATTAAGTTACAGATCTAGCATTTGAACCCGAGCCATCTGGTCTCAGAATCTGAGGACTTAAGCTTTACACTAGACTGTTTGTGAATGAGTTTCATTATTTGCAAAGAGTCAGTGTCTCCTCTATGAAGGTGAAATCTGCCATAGTGACTCCCTACCCTTGAGATGGGAATGCTTCTTCTTCGCTGTTAGCTATTACTAGGTGATGTTCACAAGATCCTGAGAAGTCCTACTGCCATGATGCTTCTGTTCTGCTAGATCCAAGAGGAAACCAGATCATGAAGACCTTGTTTCATGCCCCAAGGGAATTCATCTGAATCCCATTAGCGAGCTTCTGGAGAACTCTAATACTCTATAGAAAAATCAGTAGCCCCTGAAGTGCAGCCTCTTTACAGACTGAAACTGTTGAGAAAATGTCCTCCACAGGCTTCGAGGGCAGAGGTGTCCAGGTGTTGGACAAGTGACCAAACCAAGCATTGATGTGTGTTGCTCACGGCTCTTTATTTGTGATTGTGTTAACATGTGCTGGTTAACATTGTGTGTGTGTCAGTCACTTTGCACTTCCATTTTCATTGCATTGTAAAGGTGATGGTAAAAGCAACTCAGTGTGATACTCGGTCATAAGGCACAAAGCACTGCCCCCCCCTCCCCAACTGCTTGCAAACCAGAATAGAATTTTCATCTTGGAGACAAGTCAGGTCCTCATAATTCCCTAAGTATGAGTATGTTCTATACTAAAGCAATCATATGGGCTTCCCAGGTGGCTCAGTGGGTAAAGAATCTGCCTATAATGCAGGAGATCCAATCCCTAGGTCAGGAAGATCCCCTGGAGGAGGGCATGGCAACCCACTCCAGTATTCTTGCCTGGAGAATCCCGATGGACAGAGAAGCATGGTGGCCTATAGTCCATAGGGTCACAAAGAGTTGGACACAACTGAAGCAGCTGAGCATGCATGCAAAGCAATAATGCAAACATTAAAGGTAATAACATGCATGGGCTTTGTGACAGCTTAAAAGCTTTGGCCCTTGCGTCTGAGTCTGTGGTGGGAGGAGCCGAGGCCTACTATCTACATAGATTGTGCAAATTTACTGTCATTATCTTGGCCTTTCAAAGTGCTTTCTCCAGCCAATCAGGAAGGCACCAACCACATGAAAGCTGGGTGAAACAGACACATGGCCACTCATTTGTTTCCTAACCAGGTTTTTTTTTTTTCCTCTTAAGAAATAACTATTGATAAGCATGGGAAAAAAATTCAGTGATCATCAGTATTTTTATCAGTCAGGGTCAAAGATCCATCCTATAGATAATATTTTAACACTTATTTCATGTTGGGAACAGTACTAAGTGCTTTATTGGATTAATCCATGTAAACCTCAAAACATAAATGAAAAGCATGGGAATTAGGAACATGGAAAGCCTGTAAGATAATTTTTTTTATGAGTGTAAATTACTGTATAATATACCCCAAAATCTACCTTATTGACTATGCTGTTTAGGTCCTCTATGTTCTAACTATGTCATCACCTCTTTATCTCCTACTAGGAGTGACATCTCAGCATCTTCCTTTTCTTTGTTTTTAAATTAATTAATTAATTTTAATTGGAGGCTAATTACAATATTGTAGTGGTTTTTGCCATACATTGACATGAATTAGGCATGAGTGTACATGTGTCCCCCATCCTGAACTCCATCCCACCTCCCTTCCCATCCCATTCCTCGGGGTCACCCCAGTTCACCAGCCCTGAGCACCCCGTAAGACCAACATTTTACTCATTCCATATCAGAGAAGCCAGCCTTGGGGAAACCTGTAAATATTCCCTGTGACTAAGAATCTCCTCCTGATTTCCACTTTCAAACCTCTGATTCATCAAACATTGCTCCTCTACTGAAGTCGCCCTCATTTCTCCTAAAATAGGATCTCCTCGCCTCATTTACAACCCCAAACAACCTAGCTGTAATGTTCTCTGCACTGATCTTATTTTGCTAGGAACTGTCATTTCCTAAGGGTATGTGATATGCTCTGAGCAGGGGATTTGGAATCAAAAGGCACCCGTTTGACTTCTCCAGACTCACTGGGTAAGTGGTGCCTGTGTGTGTGCTCAGGTGTGTCCAACTCTTTAGGACCCTATGGACTTTACCCTGCCAGGCTCCTCTGTCTGTGGGATTTTTCTGGAAGGAATAGTGAAGTGGGTTTTCATTTCCTCTTTCAGGGGAACTTCCCGATCCAAGGATTGACCCTACACCTCTGGTGTCTCCTGCAAAGCAAGCAGATTTTTAACCTCTGAGCAATGGGGGCAGCCTAAGTGGTACTAGCAACAGTATTATCATCCTCAGCCATCTTACGAGACCTAATCAGGAAACATACAGATAGCATTTTGTTACTGGAAAGGAGGTTCACAGAGTTTGTTACTTTTGTGTGGGAACAAGTGGTGAGCTGAGATCAGCTTCATGACACTTTGAACATTGCCTGGAAACTGGCAGTCTGGTCTGATATTTTAAAATTAAGTTTTAGTGAGTATAGTTGCTTTACAATGTTGTGTTAATTTTGACTGTACAGCAAAATAAACCAGCTATATGTAGATATATATCCCCTCTTTTTTGGATTTCCTTTCCATTTAGATCAGCACTGAACACTGAGTAGAGTTCCATGAACTATACAGTGGGTTCTCATTAGTTATCTATTTTATACAGAGTATCATTAGTGTATTCTACCTGGAAAAAATCCCATGGACAGAGGAGCCTGGCAAGCTACAGTCCCCTGAGCTCTCAGAGTCGAACATGACTGAACCACTAGGCACGGGTGCACCAATAATGTCTATGTGTTAATCCCAGTCTCCCAGTTCACTCCACCCCACCTCCCAGTCTTGCCTGATTTGTATTGAAGGCATCTTTTCAGGAGATGACTAAGTGTCTTCTTAGAAGCCAAATAGCTCTGTAGCATTCCAGCATCACCCTTCCCAAGACTCAGAAGTAGGCTAGTTAGACCCTTAGCTGGTGCTGGGTTTTTTGAGATCAGTGAGGTACCAGGAATCTTTTTGATGGCTGGGAGGAGATGACTGATGGGGATGCTTTTGTCAGCAAAGAAGAAACTACTCTTTTTTAGAAAAAAATGTATCTTTATTAATGTAATGAAATCCTTTATCATGAGGTCAAAAGGCTCAAAATGAGAGATTAGGGTGGATTAGATTAGATTAGAGATTAGATTATAGTGCTCTATACAGGAGAAGTGGACAACTCTTCACCAAGTTCAGTTCCCAACCATGCAGACATGCTTGGTTGTTCCGTACTTCTGGAAGGAAGACTGCATTTGCAAGATGACGGAACAATTTCCATGGCAACAGACTGTCTGGTGTCGGAACAGAAATGAAAGCTTCACATGCCAGCTCTGTGTTTATGTGATGCTTATCAAGCTGCCTCCTGCAACCCTGAGAAGGCTTGATCTCTCAGCAGACAAGGATGCCAGTGCAGAAATCATGCCATCCTATCAGTATTTTCATATCTCAAAGCTGAGTGTGCTATTTTTGTCTTGTAAAGTTTTTAGTCGTCCGAGTGGAGCAGTCAGGGTCCTTGTAAACAGATCTTCTGGGACCTGCAGGGGTGAATAAGAGGGAGGCAGCGAGGGCTTGGGTCTTCTGGGAATGCAGCATCATCACCTACCTGTCCCCTTGCTGCAGAATAAGGGGAATAAGGAAGTGCAGTCAGACAACCTGGGTGGACCCTTGACTCTGGGTGGCTGGCCAGGTGGTATTGGCCTGAGCAGACAGGCTGGGCTGGCCTGCTTGGCCGCTGCTCCCTGTCGCTCTAAGCATTTTCCTGCAGTTGCTGACCCCTGCCCTCACCCTTGGGTCCTAACCTTTGATGTTTCCAAGGCTTTCTCACCATGATCTGTGCAGGTGAGACCTCAAATGAAAAGACTTTGCTCTCGGTTCCTTTCCTGACCTCAGGCTTCTTCACAAACCACGAAGCCCCATTGTGTTGCTTCTTAGGACTTAGCACTTTCTGACTCATTCCTGTCTGTGCCAACCATAGGCCAAGTGCATCAGGAGATGCCTGATCACACCTGCCTGGCTCAGAGACTGGATGCTGTGCAATGTCTCCAAAAGGGCGGGACTTTCTATCACTGTCAGTCAGCAAGAGGCCCACAGGAGGCATGCACATGAGCATTTTCAAAAGGGTGTTTGTTGTTTAGTTGCCAAGTCATGTCCGACTCTTTCATGACCCCATGGACTGTAGCCCACCAGGCTCCTCTGCCCACGGGATTTCCCAGGCACGAATACTGGAGTGGGTTGCCATTTCCTTCTCCAGGGGATCTTCCTCACCCAGGGATCTAACCTAGGTCTCTTGCACTGACAGGTCAGTTCTTTACCACTGAATTACCCGGGAAGCCCAAAACGGAGTTGGTCTCGATTAAAATGTCTTCAATTTTCCTGTGGCCATGGCTGCATGTTCTGTGAACACATTGAAAAACATTTTGGTTTCCTTTTTTTTTTCTCATTGGAGTTAGCAAAATTGAATTTTGCTCATTTTTTTTTATTGAATGAAGTATTCTTTAAATTTCATATTTTTTAATATTCAAAAGTTTCACACACATAATTTCATAAAATCCTGTAATAATCCCCCTTTTCCCATCTCAATATCACCTCTCCCCACTGGTGACCACTAGTTTGTTCTCTATACCTGTGATTCTGCTTCTTGCTGGAAAAAAACCATTTTGCTGTCAATTTTACACGGGTGGATTGTATGATACATAAATTGCATCTCAATAAAGCTCTTTAAAAATGAGTTAATAGGAGAATGACAATGACATAAAACTAGTGAGATCAACATCTTACAGGTATTTAGTTCAAAACTGAGTGGATTTAGAGAAAAATATTGTCTGTATCATAGAACAGGTGGTATGTGGATATGGTCTGGATGTTTAGGGAAAACTGGTAGAATGGGAAAAGTCTGGCTGTTTCCTCCCCTTCTGCCCACTCCCACCATAAATAATTTCTGAACTCTTTCTGGCTAGATTATATGCCATTTCTAAGACTCCATACACTTTGTACCTATCCTTAATAAATCAGTCATCACACACTGTGGTTACTGTTTTCCCCCCTCCTAAAATCTTCTGAATCAAGCACTGATCCTTGGCACTTTGTACCACGTTTTGTAGGCAACTTGTGGACTGAGAGTCAGGCTTTCTCAGTCTTGACACTGTTGACACTTTAGCTTGGACAGTTCGTCACTGCAGAAACCCTCCTGTGCATTGCAGCATCCTTGACAGCATCCCTGGTCTCTACTTACTAGCCAGATGCCAATAGTACACACCTCAGTTGTGACAGTACGAAGCTAAGTTGCTTCAGTTGTGTCTGACTCTCTGTGACTCTATGGACTGTGGCCCACTAGGCTCCTAGGTCCATCTCTAGACCCTAACAAATATTCCCTGTTGGGGGGGGAAAAACCATTAGTACTGTTCTGAGTCGGTTCTTGTTGAATATTCAGTTGATATTTGTGGTCATTTTGGATGAGCAAAGTGCCATTCTAGGCAGTGGGGACACAGCCTGAATGAGGTGAACAAAGTTCCTACTCTCAAGAAGTTTATATTCAATAGAGGGAAACAGGCAGAAACTAACTGAGAAAGGGTGATGGGATTGAAAGTGGTGGTTGGTCAAAGACAGCCTTTCTGGAGAGGTAACATGGGAGTGAGACCTGAAGATCTAGAGAGGCCAGCCATAGGGAGGGAAGGGACTGGCATAGAGACCGTTGGAAGGAGGAAGACTTGGGAAGTCTTGAGGGAAAGAATAAGCTTGGAGTGTTTGGGGAGCAAGAAGGAGGCTGGAGGGACCCAGACTAGTAATAGAGGTGGGAAGTGGACCTGGGTCGTGTCAAGCTTGCAGAGTTCAGGGCAAGATGCTTGGATTTTGCTCTGAGTGAGATGAGAAGCCATTGCTGTGTGTCAGCATGGAGTAATTCGTGTTTTTTGTTACTCACTCTTGCTGCTGCATGCAAACGGTCTATAGAGGTGCCCAGGTGGGAAAACTAAGGTCCATGAGACAGCTGTCATCCAGGAAAGCATTCCTGAAGCCTGAACTAGGATGGTGGTGATGGAAGTGAGGGAAATGAAGATGAATAATCATAATTGAGGGAGGGTATCAATAGCAATGAAAAGATGAATGAATGAATGCCTTGAGAGGACACGTGAGCAAGGCAAAAAGAGAGATGGAACTTCTCTCTGAAATGGGGAGTCCACAGAGTTTATGGAGAGGAGAAACATGACTGGCTAATCCAATTAGACTACACACTCATGAGATTTTCCAGCCCATGGTGCAAGTTGGGTTTCTATTTTGGAAAGACCATTGTTTTCTTCCTATAAAGGGGGTTAATCGACTGTAACACCAGCTTAATTATACCTGTTTCTTTGACTGCTTCTTTAGTTTAATATTTACTCAGCTTAGCATTTATCATTATCTCAGGGTAGGGTGAGGCCACTGGAAAAAAAGCAAAGCCCTGAATGTAAGCTTTCAATAGTTTAAACCTTGCATTAAAAGCAGACCAGTCTTTCATCACATTTTTTGGGGACAGGCAATAAAGTCCATGATTATTGCTTTGATTCAGCTTTTGTGAAATTCATAGTATTAGTAACAACAATGTGATAGGTACAACTACTGTCATTGAGCACCCACTAAGTACCAGGTTTTTATGTTATTTTAGGTTTAACTCCCACTACAACCCTATAGGTAGGTGTGCCTTTCCTCATCTAATAGAGGCCACTTCAAGTACCACATTCAAGATCACACAGATGGTGTGTTATTAAGTTTCCTAGGTTGGCTGTGATCAATTACCATAAACTGGATCACTTAAGACAATATAAATTTATTCCATCATCACAGTTCTGGAGGCCAGAAGTCCAATGTCAAGGAGTCGGGTGGGTCACTTGATCCTGAAGGCTCTAGGGGAGAATTGGTCCTTGGCTCCTCCCCCCTCTGGATGCTTAAAGTGTCCTTGGCTTGTTGTTGTTCAGCCGCTAAGTCATATCTGACTCTTTGCGAACCCATGGACTGCAACACACCAGGCTTCCTTGTTCTTCACTATCTATCTCCTGAAGTTTGCTCAAAGTCATGTCCATTGAGTCAGTGATGCCATCCAACCATCTCAACCTCTGTCACCCCCTTCTCCTCTTGCTCTGAATCTTTCTCAGGATTAAGGTCTTTTCCAATGAATTGGCTCTTAGCATCAGGTGGCCCAAGTATTGGAACTTGAGCTTCATCTTCAGCATCAGTCCTTCCAGTGAATAGTCAGGATTTATTTCCTTTAGGATTGAGTGGTTTGATCCCTTTGCTGTCCAGAGGACTTCCAAGAGTCTTCTCCAACATCAGTTTGGAAGCACCAGTTCTTCAGCATTCAGCCTTCTTTATGATCCAACTTTCTCATCCATACATGACTACGAGAAAAACCATAGCTTTGACTATATGGACCTTTGTCAGCAAAGTGATGTCTCTACTTTTTAATATGCTTTCAAGGTTTGTCAGAGCTTATCTAGTGATTGAAAAACTCTGCCTTTCTCTTCTTTTTCTCCCATGTTTTCTCTGTGTGTCTTTTATGAGGACACTTGTCATTGGATAGAAGCCCCATCCACATAGCCCACAATGATCTCATCTTGATATTCTTAGTAAGCACATCTGCAAAGGCCCTTTTTTTCAGATAGGTTCATATTCATGATTTCAAAGGTTAGAATAGGAACATATCTTTTTTGAGGAGTGGTAGGCACCATTTAACCCCTGACAGCTGGTTACTTGTAAGTGTCAGGGCCTTTGCCTTAAAGCATAGAGCCTTGTTCATACTAAATTTTCATCATAAAAATGTAGATATGCCTTTATAGCCTCAAAAATTCTTCTAGCTTGTTTTGAGTGACTCTGGGCTGAGTCAAACAATTTTTTCATTTAAAATGAATTTAGTAGCATACCACAGCAAAATAAAAGTTAGAATTATAGGTTTCACAAAGGCAGAAGTCTTCAAAATGATGGTGAGTATTTTAAGAACATTATCTTGTAAAAAGATGCTGGTCTTGCTAATTCTAATTATAAAAGAGGGTCAGTCAGTTCAGTTCAGTTCAGTTGCTCAGTAGTGTCTGACTCTTTGCGACCCCATGAATCGCAGCATGCCAAGCCTCTCTGTCCATCACCAACTCCCACAGTTCACTCAGACTGACGTCCATCGAGTCTGTGATGCCATCCAGCCTTCTCATCCTCTGTCGTCCCCTTCTCCTCCTGCTCCCAGTCCTTCCCAGCATCAGAGTCTTTTCCAATGAGTCAACTCTTCACATGAGGTGGCCAAAGTACTGGAGTTTCAGCTTCAGCATCATTCCTTCCGAAGAAATCCCAGGGCTGGTCTCCTTCAGAATGGACTGGTTGGATCTCCTTGCAGTCCAAGGGACTCTCAAGAGTCTTCTCCAACACCACAGTTTGAAAGCATCAATTCTTCGGTGCTCAGCTTTCTTCACAGTCCAACTCTCACATCCATACATGACCACAGGAAAAACCATAGCCTTGACTAGATGGACCCTTGTTGGCAAAGTAATGTCTCTGCTTTTGAATATGCTATCTAGGTTGGTCATAACTTTTCTTCCAAGGAGTAAGCGTCTTTTAATTTCATGACTGCGATCACCATCTGCAGTGATTTTGGAGTCCCCCCAAAAAAAGTCTGACACTGTTTCCACTGTTTCCCCATCTATTTCCCATGAAGTGATGGGACCAGATGTCATGATCTTCGTTTTCTGAAGAGCTTTAAGCCAACTTTTTCACTCTCCACTTTCACTTTCATCAAGAGGCTTTTGAGTTCCTCTTCACTTTCTGCCATAAGGGTGGTGTCATCTGCATATATGAGGTTATTGATATTTCTCTCAGCAAGCTTGATTCCAGCTTGTGTTTCTTCCAGCCCAGCGTTTCTCATGATGTACTCTGCATAGAAGTTAAATAAGCAGGGTGACAATATACAGCCTTGATGTACTCCTTTTCCTACCAATAATCTCAAAATATATCTTGGGAGTTTTCAATGCAATAAAAAAATAAGCTAAATGGCAACAACTAAATGGCAACTGATATCTGGATGGATAGATGATACAGATTTTTTCTTTCCTTTTCCCCGCATATTAATTAAAAGTTAGTTGTACTGTTAGAAAGTTAGGCCAAGTTTTTAGTGTCCCTCATTCGTGTTAAATCTGAAGTCTAATGAAAACCCCAGCAACTGGGTCTAGGCATCACAGAGTGAGGCAGAGAGCAAATACGTCACTTTCTAACATGACAGGGCATTTGAGCAACCCAAATGTTCTTGGTTGAGGAGAATTCCAGGCAGTTGACTGCACAGAGCTGGCTGGATCAATTTGTCTGAGTCTGAACGGTAATCTTTAAGACAGTTGATTAGTTGGCCATTAGTTGCTTGCTCTGCAAGGCTTCTCTCTCTTTCACAGGAATGGGAATGGCTCTGTCTTGGATGATGGGTGGGCCTGGAATTTCAGGCAATGGAGACCATCCTCCTCCCTTCCACGGCAAGAATCTTGACATCCCCAGGTCCCAGCTGACATTTAAATGAGAAAGGAAGGGAAGGCCCTGAGCAGAGTGAAGAAGAAACTGAGCTCTCGACGTCAGCAGCCTCCAAACTCAATGACCTTGATTGGATCCTTGTGGGAAAAAAATGCATGCACATACATACAAACACGCACATCAGTACGAATGTATGTAAGAAGATATCAGTTGAGTTCAGTTCAGTCACTCAGCTGTGTCTGACTCTTTGTGACCCCATGAATCGCAGCACACCAGGCCTCCCTGTCCATCACCAACTCCCAGAGTTCACTCAGATTCACATCCATCGAGTCAGTGATGCCATCCAGCCATCTCATCCTCTGTCGTCCCCTTCTCCTCCTGCCCCCAATTCCTCCCAGCATCAGTTCAAAAGCATCAATTCTTCGGTGCTCAGCCTTCTTCACAGTCCAACTCTCACATCCATACATGACCACAGGAAAAACCATAGCCTTGACTAGACGGACCTTGGTCGGCAAAGTAATGTCTCTGCTTTTGAATGTGCTGTCTAGGTTGGTTATAACTTTTCTTCCAAGGAGTAAGCGTCTTTTAATTTCATGGCTGCAGTCACCATCTGCAGTGATTTTGGAGCCCCCAAAAATAAAGTCTGACACTGTTTCCACTGTTTCCCCATCTATTTCCCATGAGGTGATGGGACTGGATGCCATGATCTTCGCTTTCTGAATGTTGAGCTTTAAGCTGACTTTTTCACTCTCCACTTTCACTTTTATCAAGAGGCTTTTTAGTTCCTCTTCACTTTCTGCCATAAGGGTGGTGTCATCTGCATATCTGAGGTGATTGATATTTCTCCGGGCAATCTTGATTCCAGCTTATGTTTCTTCCAGTTCAGCATTTCTCATGATGTACTCTGCATAGAAGTTAAATAAGCAGGGTGACAATATGCAGCCCTGACGTACTCCTTTTCCTATTTGAAACCAGTCTGTTGTTCCATGTCCAGTTCTAGCTATTGCTTCCGGACCTGCATACAGATTTCTCAGGAGGCAGGTCAGGTGGTCTGGTATTCCCATCTCCTTCAGAATTTTCCACAGTTTATTGTGATCCACACAGTCAAAGGCTTTAGCATAGTCAATAAAGTAGAAATAGATGTTTTTCTGGAACTCTCTTGCTTTTTCCATGATCCAGCGGATGTTGGCAATTTGATCTCTGGTTCCTCTGCCTTTTTCAGCTTGAACATCAGGAAGTTCATGGTTCATGTATTGCTGAAGCGTGGCTTGGAGAATTTTGAGCATTAATTTACTAGCATGTGAGATAAGTGCAATTGTGCAGTAGTCTGAGCATTCTTTGGCATTGCCTTTCTTTGGGATTGGAATGAAAACTGACCTTTTCCAGTCCTGTGGCCACTGCTGAGTTTTCCAAATTTGCTGGCATACTGAGTGCAGTATTTTCATAGCATCATCTTTCAGGATTTGAAATAGCTCAACTGGAATTTCATCACCTCCACTAGCTTTGTTCGTAGTGATGGTTTCTAAGGCCCACTTGACTTCACACTCCAGGATGTCTGGCTCTAGGTGAGTGATCACACCATCATGATTATCTGGGTCATGAAGATCTTTTTTGTACAGTTCTTCTGTGTATTTTTGCCACCTTTCCTTAATATCTTCTGCTTCTGTTAGGTCCATATCATTTCTGTCATTTATCGAGCCCATCAGGACAGTGTAAAAAAGTTTTGGAAGAAAGATGATACCTTAACCATACTGTTTGCTCAGTTTTGTAGGCTGCTTTTAAAAATATAACATTATAGACATCCTTTTAAAAATGTTGCTGTATGACCCTAAGACCTTATTTAAATTGTTCTCTACAATTCTGCAGAGGAGTTATGCTGCAGTTTAACCTACCTCAGCATAACAGGTTGGTTATGTGGATTGTTTGCTCTCCTCTGCTCTGTTTAGTAAGAGCAAAGAACATCTGGCTAGGGCATCTTTGTGCCCGAAGCCTTAAAAATATATTTATCTATCTTTTGGGAATGAAGAAGCTGCCTGTAGTAAACAAAGGATGCTGTGGCTATCAGGTCATCAACCACTGCAGCCACCCCTCCACCCCCCACACTGTGCATGCTGAGGCAATTTGGGATAGAGAAGAGCAGGATACTGGCTCTAGATAGTGACCGTGCATATCAAAGGAATGATTCCAATAAGCCCAAACTCTTGCATTTTCCCAGCATAGATTAGCAGCAAATTCATTAACTAGAGATATCTGCTTTTCTTGAATTAACATGAATATTTTGATGTTCCAACTACTGTTTTTCTTTTCTTTTTTTCTTATTTGCAACACCTCCTATATATCCTGGCTCTCCCCATTACCTCTTTGGAGCAGACTCTCAGAGTTATCTGAGAAGCTGCCTTCTGGGCTTAAGTCCTCATCAAGTCTACCAAATAAAACATAATTCTCATCTTTTAGGCTGTGCATTTTATTTTGGTGAACACTATCTTTTGTCCGTCCATCTATCCATTAGCTATCTATTTACCCATTGAGCCATTATCTATCTATTTATCCACCATCTATCCAACCATCCATCCATCTATTCATCTATCTCTCTAGCCATTATTTAACCATGTATTCATTATCTATCCATCCATTTATCCATTGTCTATTTATTGCCTATCTACCTGTCTGTTTATATATCCATTTCCCTATCTCTATATCTACCTGTTTATGTATCTAAGGGAGAAAAACAACCTTTTAGGACCAACTGGATAGAGCTGAAGTCTCCATCCTTCTCTCTCTTTCTCCCTTCTTTTCCCTGTCTCTTCTCTCTCTCCCTATTTCCCTTCTTCTTTTCTTTATTCCCCACTTTACAAATCGCTAAGACAATTATCTCTTCCCAGTAATCCTGGAGCATTGTCTAATAGGAGCTTTCAAGGGATGAATATAAAAATCATGAGAAGGGATGCCTTTTTGTGCATCGATACCCATGGACTTCTGCATATAAATGATGCAAAGAGTCTTAAAGTTGGAACTAGCTTTGTGCCATTTTTTTCTGGAAAAATTGATGGGCAGACAGAAGACCGACAACATTCTGATTTGGCATTTAGAAAATACACAAATATGTTAAACCACCCAAACCAACACCATATTCTGTCACCACTAATTCTTAAAAGATACTGACACCCTACCCCAAATGTCAATATATTTAACTTCATGAAAAATTAACTTCATGGGACTTGTTTTTCTCATTTTGTTGCAGATGAGGGAGTGCTTGATCATGAACTAGTATTTAAAAGTCATTAGTTCTGCCTGCAATGCAGGAGACACAGGAAACACAGGTTCAGTCCCAGAGCTGGGAAGATCCCCTGGAGGAGAGCATGACAGCCCTTCACCTGTATTGGACAATACTCCAGTATTCTTGCCTAGAGAATCCCCAAGGACAGAGAGCTATAGTCCATGGGGTCACAAAGAGTCGAACTTGACCTAACGACTGAACAACTGGATTCGAGGAACTGCTTTGAGCCCTGCCTGCTCCTTTTTAGTTTTCCCCCACCCCTTCAGCTCTCATCTTTAATCTTTCTAATAAATTACATTTTTGGCTTAGATTAGTTGCTTGTAATTGGGTGGCAGAGCCTGGAAATTAGAAACCTAGGCTCTTAAACCTCTGTTCTTATCCCAGTTCTGCTATTTACAACTATGTGACGCTGGACAAGTTGCCTAATCTCACCAAGGATGTTTTCTTACCTACAAAATGGGGCTAATAGGAGTGTTGAAAAAGTGAGCCGCTTCATATAATTCGCTTAGTAGACTGCTTTTTAAATTAAGTCCTTAATAAATATTAGTTCTCTGATGTGCCTTAGCAAGCTAAAGAGAACCATGTTCAACCCCATCTCAATCCAGGACCAGACAGTTTGAGCAATATTAAATATAGAGAGAGATCAGGAAAGAAAATCACAAGAATGAAATTTTACAAAGTCAGAACTAAGGATAAACTGAAGACATACAAAGCAGTAGAATATGGAGGATTTCGGGGCTAGAAATTTTGCAGATTTCAGAGCATTAAGAACTCACAAAATCATATGGTCCAGTGTCTTGATTTTCAGGTATTTAAAAGTTTCGATTTCCAATTTACAGCAGAGGTAACTGTTGACCTTTCGTTCAGTATTTATTGTGAGTCTGACACTGTGCTAGGTTCTTGGGACAAAAAGAAAAAAGATACAGCTAGGACTGGAATCCAAGTTGGATCTAGAAACACAAGGCGTCATGGATGCAGCAAGCATATCTGAATAATGGCACAAATCCGGAGTGGACAATCAGGAAATCTGACCAGTACTAATGACCTGTGCTACTTAGGGTCACATTAAGCCACAGGAATAAGCAAAATCTGTAACATTTCAGTGGTTTAGCATGAAGTTAGTTTTTTGCTCCCAGAACTCTTCTGCATGGGTATTCTTGGTTTACAAGGAATGTTTTCCATTTGATGATTCAGCAGTGTAGGTTTTTCCCATCTTGTGGAATTATCACCCTCAAGGGCCTCAGCATCCTCTGGGTCTAATCAGGAAATGGGGGAAGGGAGGTAGGAAAAAGCACAGCTGCTTCTTAACCTGAGATGGTTAAGGTGCTGAAAAGCCTGGGAATGACACTTCTGGCTTCCCCACCCCCTCCGTTGATGTGATCACATGGTCTATTTTGGATGCAGAGGCCACAAGACATGTGCTGCCCCTCCCAGCAACTCTGCTGTATGAAGGGAGCAGAAACATTGCTGGAGGTCCCGCCATCTCTGCCCCTCTGAAGACAGAACTCTCTGGGCGTCAGTTCTTTAATATTAAAATGATGGATTTGCACTGCCATGTGTAAAGCAGGTCGTTAGTAGGAAGTTGCTATATAGCCCAGGAAGCTCAGCTCTGTGCCCTGCGGTGACCCAGAGGGGTGGGATGGGGGGTGGGGTGGGAGGGAGGCCCGAGAGGGAGGGGATATATGCATGCATATAGCTGATTTGCTTCATGGTGCAGCAGAAATTAACACAACATTGTAAAGCAACTATTGTTGTTCAGACACGACTCTGTGCGACCCCATGGACTGCAGTGTGTCAGGCTCCTCTGTCCTTCACTATCTCCCGGAATTTGCTCAAGTTCATGTCCATTAAATCAGTGATGCCCATCTAACCATCTCATCTTCTGCTGCCCTCTTCTCCTTTTACCTTCAATCTTTCTCAGCATCAGGGTCTCAAAAAAATAAATAATAAAATGATGGCTTTGACCTCAAGATGACACATTCCAGGGTTCTAAAAGTTTATGAACACTAAGAGATGCTTGGTGTTTATTTGACACACCAAATTTAAGATTCCATTTATCCATCAACAGACAGACACACAGATAGTAGAAAACAGACAGAGTATTGAATCATTCTATTAACATTATCCTAGCTTGGTAATTCTTTATAGCCTTATCTAGAAATAGTCTACATACCTTAATTTAACACCACCATACCTTGAAAGGCAAATATTTTGTGTTTACATATATTTGTGTGTATTAAAGTTTTTCTTATCTAAGGAAATTCTGGTTTTATTCTTCTTGAGGAGCAAAAGAATCTGATATTTTGGCTATGATTTATTTTTAGTAGTGAGGTTTGCTCAAGTGATATTTATTTATTTTTATTAAAAAATTTTTTTGGTCATACCACATGGCCTGTGGGGTCCTAGTTCCCTGAACTCATGCCCCCTGCAATGGAAGTACGGAGTTTTAACCACTGGCCCGCCAGGGAAGTCCCATGGCTATTACTGAAACTGCAAGCTTTGAATCTGAGGTCAAGTTTTCCTCTTTCTTCCCCTTCTGCTCATTCTCTTTTTCACTCTCTTGTTTCTCCTCTTCTCATTTTTCATCTTCTTGAGCAGCTGCTAAAATGAACTGACTCCATGAAGATTAGTTCACACAACGTAAATCAGGAGATAGGAATTTTAGTGTGACTCTATGACTATGCAAATGACACTACGCTTCATATCAGGTGAAGAGCTGCCAAGAAAATTAAAGGGAAATGAAATCTTACTTCCAAATTTTCCCTACACTTGTTGTGAACTGGAACTGACCATTTTGATTCTTTAACAGTGTTTGTGTGCTAAATGGACTTGACCGCTGTATCCTTCCAATATTTTTCAACCACAGTCTGTATAAACATTGCATTTGTCCCATGTGTTAATTCAGATCAAACGTGCACACAAAATTGTGATGGCAAGCAGTCATTTTCTCCTTTGTCAGCTGTTTCAATCAATCATTGACCCAAAGGGTGGAAACAGAGCTGACAATACTGCCTCTGAGATCCTATCTATCTATCTATCCTCTAGGATTGTTTTAAATAATAATGTATCACGACTCCATAAAAATCGGCAAGTAAATATCCTTTTCCCTCCAATGGCCAGGGCTACTAGATACAACACTCTGTAGACACTCCATAGACACTTAACTAGGCAGCTAGGCAGTAATATGTCAGTTCTCTTTCCAATAGTGGAGACAGAGATGCCAAAATGACGTATGCAATAGTTAAAAGTAGGCTCCAAGATCACATTGCTTAGAATGTACAAAACCAGAATTTTGCACTGAGACAGAAATGACGAGGGGGAGGTGACACTGAGAGGAAGAAGGGCAGCAAGTGCTTGTCTGTAAAGCAGAACTCTTTCCTTGGAATCACAGAACATGAACATCTCATCTTGAGAGGGCTTCTAAATCAATTCTATCCATTTGCTTAGTTCATAGGTGAAGTGGCTGAAGTGCATCAAGTGGCAGGTCACCCAGCTAGATACTAGGATTCAGATCTCCTGGTCCCCAAGGCAGTGCGTGCACCATTATGCCAGAATCAATTCATGACACTGGAGGTAAGAGATTCTTTCAAATCAAGGGTTTCTTTCAACCATTTTTTTAAAAGTTAATTAATTATCTATTTTTGGCTGTGCTAAGTCTTGTTGCTATGGGAGGGCTTTCTTGTTGCAGTGAGCGGTGGCTACCCTTCTGTTGAGGTATGCCGGCTTCTCATTGCGGTGGCTTCTTTTGTTGCACAGCACAGGCTCTGGAGCACAGGCGCAGTAGCACAGGCGCAGTAGCTGTGGTACATGGGCTTAGCTGCTTTATGGCACGTGGAATCTTCCCGGGGCGAGGGTGGAACGTATGTCCCCTGCATTAGCAGGTGGATTCTTAACCACGAATCCAAGCCAATTACAAGGGAAGTCCCCAAACTCTAGGTTTTATTAGCTAGTTCTTTGCTTCCTTTTAAGTAGATTATGACATTGAGGACTTTGGTTTAAAACTGTCCCTAACCTTGCTCAGATCTGGGTTTCTTCCCTGAGGTAGAATTGTCTGCTTATTCAGTTTTTCCTGAGTACTTGTTGGTCTCACATCCTGCACCTGGAGTAGGAGGCAGGGTTTTAGCATGAAGGTCATAGAGATGGCTCTGTTGCTTACTAGATATTTGGTCATGGGCGAATCATTTAATTTCTCTTTCTCCTTTCTTTTTCCCACCTCTAAAGTGAGGGCCACGGTGAATACTTATCTGACAGGGTTGTTGTAATAATACAAGTTATGTGCAGAAATGGATTAAAACAGTGACTGTGAGTATAAGGTAATATACTGCCTTATTTAGGGAGGTTATAATCTAATTGAGTGAGCTGGCATTATTTTTATAACTAAGGTACACGTGTTATGTTAGAAGGAGACCAGGGTTCTGGAAGGCGATACAGGCACTCAGGCTAATGGAAGTGGGGACTCCGAGGGTCCAGGAAGATGGCTCGTCTGGACCAAGTCCTAGGGAGGGCATGTTGGAGAGGGAAGACCTGCAAGGGGGAAGGGCCTGCCACTTCCTGGGTGTGTATACCTCCATGTGCTCCTTTATCAGCAGAGAGACAGGTGGGGACAGGGGCAGGAGTTTGATGAGCCAGGAGAAACAAGGAGGTCAGACCACGTGGATCCTTGTGTGTCATGCTAAGGAGTTCAGACTTGGTCTTCAAACCAAGACAATCCAATTTGCAAAATCATTCAAACCACCTGTTGTGTGATGGGAAGAATAGGACTGAAGAAACTCAAAATTTGCTTGTGATACAGAGAAGTTTTGTTCCATGAATCCAGAAGCATTACTAAAGTTTTAAATTACGCAATGACTATTCAAAATATTAACAATTGGTTTGAACATGAAATGCAGAGTAGATCTCATGTCTTATACAATTGCTTGCCTCCAAAACTTAATTTTTTTTTTTTTACCTTATTTAAAGTGGTGTTTGATAAGAAGAAGCAATTTACTTTAAAATGCACAAGAAGGACTTGCTGGTGGTGATTTTGAGAGACTGAGTAGGAAATTCATCAGGAGACTGTGAGGGTGACTAACAGGAGTTTGCAAGGTTTTGTCAAACACTTGTCAGATGAGACCTGAGGAAGAGACTATTTTTCCCTCTTCACAGGGGAACACAAGCCAGGCCCTTCTCTACTACTGCTCTCTGGTTCCATGGACTTCTCAGGCTTTGGAACTCTGGAAGGGGTTTTGGTGACGATTTTCATAATTTCCACACTTTTTAAAGCTTTCTCCATATCTTTCAATAAGCCTCATTTTTCAATGCAGTCCCAGATGATCTATTTCCAGAATATCCTAGATGTTCTTTAATTTGGTACTCTCTCTTCACAATTGGACATCCAGACGACCGGCTTCAGGCCACTGGGGATTCCGATATAACCAAAGATTGGCTTGTTTCAGCACACTGAGTAGTTTTTATCTTTGTCTCAATCGTTTAGCTGCTCGTGTCAGTGCTTATGTTTTTCCACTTCCCATTCATCTTTATAAAACACTAGGGAAAAGTGCAGGAGAACACCAAAAGGATTGCACAAACACAGCTACAAAGGCCAGTGATGCTGCAGAACATATCTGGATTCTGATTATGAGGTGGCTTTAACGATGTCCACAAGAAAAGGAAATATGTGGAAATCAAATTATTCAGTCAACACATTGTCTCAGGGTGACTTTTCCAGAAGCAGAATCTAACACAAGGATTTGCATGAAACCGACTCATTTAGGAAGAGTTCCCATTAAAACCTCCAGGAGACTGAAGAAATGAAACAGGAAAAGGATACAAGCCAATCAAGGGTATACAGTTACTTTGGACACAATGAGAAAATAAGCTAGGAAGGTCCTGTGGAGGGGACCTTCGTTCACTCCTGTAGGTGAGAACTGCAGGCAGTGTAGGTCAGAGCCCAGAGTCGTCCCGGCCTGGGGGTAAGGGGGCTGGAGTCTTTACACCCACTACCCCACTTCCTCCCTGATGGCTCAGCAGTAAAGAATTGCCAGCAATGCAGGAGACATGGGTTCGATCCCTGGGTAGGATAGATCTCCTGGAGAAGGAAGTGGCAACGCACTCTAGCATTCTTGCCTGGAGAATCCCATGGACAGAGTAGCCTGGCGGGCTACAAAGTCCATGGGGTCACAAAGTGTAGGACACGACTGACACGACTGTGCACACACACACCCCATTTCCTGATCATTGGCCCGAGCTATACACATTCCCAGCCTTCAGTTCTCTGTGCTTCACTGCAGGTCAGTCCACCTGGCCCTCATCAGCCATGAGGGCAGCCCTCCAAAAGGAGAAGCAAGAGCTGGTTGTTGAGAGTGAGAGCCCTCTGGGCAGAAGTGTGCACAAAAATGATAAAGGAAGTTTAAGGGAAGGCGGACGAATCCCTCTGCCAGGCACTCTGCAGTGGAGAATGGGATAAATATTCTACCTCCTCTCACGGAGCTTATAGTTGGGTAGGAGGAAAATAGGCAATAACAAACCAGTTGCAGATTATTATACATGCATTGAAAAGCAAGGCAAGGGACTGGTATGGAGACTAAGAAATCTACTGTATATAGATAATCAGGAAAGGATTTTCTCTGGTGGTGATTTTAAGCTGTGGCCTACAGGATGTCAAGGAGTAAACCACTGGATAAGGCAGGAGGGGAAAATTTCCCCTGTCTAGGGCTCAAAAAACTGAGAGAAGACCAGAGAAGCTGGAGCCCAGAGCCTGAAGGGTGATGGTAGCCCCGTTATCCTTTGCTGCCTTAACATATCTCCCACCAACTTAGGGGCTCAAGACATGTCTTGGCGTTGTAGTCATGCTGGAGGCTGTATGGTCAAGGAGGGCCTCGCTCTGGCAAACGCTACTGGTTCTTGATGGACCACGTCTCTAATAGGTTAGTTTGGACTTCTTTATGTGGGCGGAGTATTTGAGACTGTGAAGCAGAAGCTGTAATGTCCTGTGAGGCCCTGCTTCAGGCCCTGCTTCAGGCCCTGCTTCACTTTCACCAAATGCAATAGGTCAAAGGCAGTCATAGACCAGCCCAGAATCAAAAGAAAATGACTTCACTTCTTGATGTGGGAGGCACTGCATAGTATTTGTGACCTGTAAAAAATCTACTACACGAGGAGAATATGACTTGAGATATGCCAGGGGTCATGTGAAGCAGGTCGTTGTGGGCCATGGTAAGGTGTGTAGATAGAGGATATGTGAGTGTCCAGGATCCATTCTTGATCAAGATCTAAATTAATATGTAAATATATTAAAGGTGCCTGCACATCAATTTGATGCCTGGACATCAAATTCTTCTTCTATCACTTAGCATGTGGTTTGTGTCTGTGGGCACATGAAGTCCCTAATAGAGAACCACAGAATTAAGCAGAATTACCCACCTGGTCACTGACAAAGCTCTTCAATTATTAGATGCATGGTCTTGAGCAAATTGCTTACCCTTTCTGTTAAAGAGAATACAAGAAACAATGCTTTCCAATGTATAGTCCAGTTTGTGCTGTGGAATGGGTGTTCTACAAAGTCTGCAACTGTTATTAATACAAGCAGGTAACTCTAGGTCAGTGATCTGCACAGAGTTCATGGAGGGTAGTATGCCTGCTGTTTTCTTCTTCCCTTATCTTCTTTTTTGAAAAGCCACTATTCCTTCTTTTATCATAGACTTTTCCTTTCCTTTTTGCCAACATTTTTGGTATTTGCTCTCATGGATGTCTCAGGCATAAGAATGAAAGAGATTTCAGCAGAGAAACATCTGTAGATCTTAACAAGTGGTGGTGGTGGTTTAGTCACTAAGTCGTGTCTGACTCTCTGCAATCCCATGGGCTGTAGCCTACCAGGCTCCTCTGTCCATAGGAAATCCCAGGCAAGAATACTGTAGTGAGTTATCATTTCCTTCTCCAGGGGATCTTCCCGACCTAGGGATTGAACCTGTGTTTATTGTGTCTCCTGCACTGGCAGTTGGATTCTTTACCGCTGCACCATCCTACTTAGCTCCCTTAAGAAGTAATCCTTTGCTTTATTATCTTAGTAAAGACGACAGTGAATTTTAACAAAAATAATCAACAAATTTCATTCTTTTATTCCATTATGAAGACAAAAACCATGAGAAGTGGTTCTTGGCATCATCTGGTGTAACTCTTTCTCAGAAGACAGACAATGAAATATTTTCTCTCAGGAAGATTCCACGAAAACACTCAGATGTATCTGATGCAGTCTCTCAGACCTGAGCTTCCAGACAACTAATTGTTTCTGTCTTTAACCCTTTGAACTGCAGGGAATCCATAAATTCCATAATTTGCTATATGTCATTGCTCATACAAAAATGATGATCGTTATCTCAGACATATTTATGGACCTGGCTAGTACTAAGTATTTAAAATGTTATTGGAGATTTAAATCTAGGCAAGTGACTTTCACCAAGCTTCCAGAGATATCCAATTTGCTGCTCCCCTTCCAGAGTGAGCCAGCCAGATATGGAAAAAGTATTACATGGTTGGATGAAAAGGAAACAGAATCACAGAAATCGCTTCCACCCCTAAAGAACAATGATCTATGAAACAGCTAAAGGGAATAAGGAAATGAAGTTTCTCAATTAAAAAGGAGCGTGAAAAGGAACTCACACACCAAAAAAAGGTGGATGAAGGACCTAGGCATCGAGCCACTCTACGTCCATCGAGAGACAATGAACACTCTTGGAAATCAACTTCCTGTGCATGCTTGCTGTATTTACATCTCTTGCTTAATTTCCTCCAACTGTTTCCTGCAGAAACAACAGTCTATTTCAGAATATTGCATAGTGTCCAGAATACATTTATATCACTTTATCTGATTTTCATAGTTTCATGAGACCTGCAAGATAGGGCTGGCAGATGATAGCCCTGCCTCAAAACAAGCTAATACAAATGGGTCCTCACACTCTAAAGCTTTATTGAAAATTTTTCTATTTTATCTCAGCTTATAAGAGCAGGGAAAAATTGAGAGCGATAAAAAAGATGAGCCACACACACACACACACACACACACACAAAAGACACAGGGTTGGGCTCTGAACCAGATCTCCTATTATTGGTTTGATCAGCTCTAGAAAGACCCTTGGGAATAACCGATTCCAAATTCTTCACTTGTCACAAGCAGAAACTGAAGTCCAAAGGCAGGGAAGTTACTGCTTCCATTCTCTGTAACAGCTGAAAAAGCTCATTTTAGAACATGGAATTTCTAGAACTTGGCCAAGAGTTCTTTCTTGATTCGCAAACCGATTTTCAAAGCACACGGTGAGATTTCTATACAAGAAAATGTGAAGAAACTAAAAAGGAAGCTAAACTAGTAAATTTTCACAAAGCTAAGGCCATCACTCTGTCGCAATGCATTTTAATGATACATTGATTAATGCACAGCAATTTTTCTATGTTGCTGAAATCTGTCTCTGTTTAAACACACACACACACACACAAAACAGTGAATCAATAAGTGTTTGTATATTCTGACTTCCACCTTGTTTTGTCCTTCCTTTGTGCCCTAAACCTCTTATTTTCCCTCTCACTCTCTTTATCCAGGTATTTTCTCAAATCTCCTGCCCAGTTTCACCTCTGCAGGGAGATCTGATGGAAAAGAGACAGACCTGAAGCCAGAGGGGGTTGGGTTTAAACACCTCACTTGGTCTCTTGCCAGGCGTGTCAGGTTGGACAAAGCACTCATCTTTGACATGCTGGTTTTTCTAGAAGTATCACTCTTCCCTTAGTAATCACCATCCCCTTTTTGGCTTGAGTCGATATGTACTCGCTGACCCACTCTCCATCAGCTATTTTTGAATCTTTGCCTCGTTTCAGTGTTTGTAGGATGTGATTACCTGGGCAGGTCACCTCCAAGGTCTCGGGGAGGCAGACAGAGCAGAGATAGCTCTGCAGCTTACAAGCTGTGCAAAATAGAACACTTTAAAACATTCTAATAGAGCCTCATGCATCCCCTCATTCATTAAGCACTTGTAATGTGGCAGGTAGAGGAAATACCACTGCAAACAAGATAGTAGGAAGACAGACAACAACCAGACTAGGAAATTCTCAGGTTGTGATGAGTGGTATGCAGTTATGATGGGGGTGTGTCCTCCTGTTACGTTCTCACCGGGTCTTTTTGTTTTGATTTTTTGTTTGCTTTGCTTTCTTTTACTTGGAACTATTTTAGGCCTTAAAAAAAAAACCACCTGTTTTTATTGGAGTATAGTTGATTTACAATGTGGAATTGGTTTCAAGTGTACAGCAAAGTGAATCAATTATACATATATATACTCTTTTTTAAGATCCCTTTCCCATATAGATCATTACAGAATACTGAGTAGAGTTCCTTGTACTATACAGTAAGTCTTTATTAGTTATCTATTTTATATATAGTATTGTGTATATGTCAATCCCAATCAGGTCTTGTACATTTTTTTCAATTTTCCCTGGTGCCCTGTAATTGTTTGCATAGTAGAATATGCATTAAAAGTCCTCCATTAGAATCCAAGTTTATGAAGAAATAGGACCTTATCATCTTACTTCTAAATTACCAGTTCTACTTGAGCCAGCTCGGTAAAAGTTTGTTTACATTTTCAATACTAACCTCATCCTTTCCTTCATCTTATTTTTTCTCTGTTCTGACTTCCTTTCTTCCTGAGGTCATAACATATTTGCACATGTTTTTATAAACTACCAAAAATCTTTTCAGAATGAGATGACTTTGTATAGGTCACTAGCAAATAGAGAAATAGACATATAAAATGCCTGAAGAGTGCGGAATGGAGAAGTGAGTAAATTTAGAAGTAAGTAAGCCTAGGTTAAGCAGCATTCCAACTTTTTTGCTGCTAACACTAATTTAGGACTTATGATGGACAACAGTAAAATAGTGAAGTGAAGACTTATCAGACAGACTTGAGTTTGAATATAAACTTTCCAGCTTCCAAGAGTTTTGTGACTTCTGGAAAGCAGCTTATCTTTGCTGACCCTCAGTGTTCTCATCTGAAAAATTAGGTTAATGATATTCGCTTCATCAGGCTTCTGAAAAGATTAGAGAGTATTATGTACAAAGAATTCTGCATCCGATCATGAAAGCTCACCTCTTTGAGTCCTACTTTGTACCAGCGCTTTATGTTTGCTAAAGACAGAGGCTCAGAGGGACTGATCAGTCTACCAGATGGTTAGAATCAACCTGATGTTCTTAATTGCACCTCTAGATCTTTAGGACCACAAAGTAGGCACTCAATAGAAGTAGCCACTGTAGGTATTATTTATTACCTCTTTTTGCATTATCTCTTTGGCAATATTTAACATTCCACAGAAATGGATTTTATGAGATGAAAAAGCACAGACCTACACTGCTGATATAAGGCATGATGACCTCAAACTAGGATGAACACACAACCTTGCTTTCCAGGAACTGTCCCAGGTTACTCTAATTGTCACTGGGTAAGAGTGCCCCAACTTCCTTTTTACAGAAATGTCCTGATTTATACAGTGACCCAATAAAGCTGACTCATCCAATGACAAGGGTGCCTAAGGAGGAAAAAAGAGGAAAAAAGAAAGAAATAAAAACACAAAGCACTCTCACTCTGTAAACATGTCTTCTTCTCACGTACACATCCTCAAAAGAGTCTCTGATTTATGGGTCCTGATACATAGCAACTGGAAGCGTGTAAGATTTGTCACCTTGGATTTTGAGGATCTAATTATTTACACTCTAAAACCATGTCTTCACCTCCCAGAAATGATGGAGGGGTGGTATGTGAAGTCTCATGTTAATGGGAGGGCTGCAAAAATCAATGGCAAGATTGGGGATAGAGCCATTTAATCTCATTTCTGCAGCTAGACGTGCCAGCCCATTTGTCTTTCTCAAGAGTACGCACACAGCTCTATTAGGTGCTGGGCATGCCATAATTCTACTGTAATTGCAATAGCATTATAAATTATTGTTATAACACCATGGAGTAAGTGTGCCAGAGCTTTGGTTCATGGCTCTGTATGTTCTCTGTGTGTGGCCATTTTTTTTTTGGAGATGGTATACGTGGCTGTGGGCATAAATATGCCCATACCCTCATGTCACATGATTAGTCTGCTGTCTGCTTCTCTGATCAGCTTTCTGAGATTGTGCAGTGTAGTGAGAGAATGGAGTTGTGTGCTCTACGTAACACTACTATTACTACTACCTATGTGACCTCATAAAGGTCATATTCCCTTCCTCACTTTCATGGTATGTCAAGCAAGTGCATTGAATTGAATCATGGATTTCAAATTTCAGTCATTTTGCTACCTCCTCATTTTGGGATGGTTTTTGCAAATTGCATGTACTATTAATCTTTTTCTTTTAATTGCCTATGCTCTATGCAAATCATTGTAATCACAGAGTTATGCAAATAGTGCGCACAAGGAGATGTGTGTGTGTGTGTGTGTGTGTGTGTGTGTATGTGTATATATAGATATATATATATATATAAAGTGGTTTTCCCCAGGTTTGAGAGTTTGTGTCACAGATGGAGACAGAAAGCACAAATGCCCTCTGTATTATTAGATGCACTTGAAGTCTGTCCTTTAGGCCTCCAAAACTTGTGTTCTAGCTCACTGTTATTCTTGTAAAATATGGTGCCTGCCCTGGCAGACATACAGCTGGTGCCAAGAAAGTGTGTCTGATAACCTTCTTCTTCTTATGTCTACTACCCACACTGATATGTTTCTGCTTTAGAAGCCCCTGGGGTGAGCCTAACATCACCACATGTCCCCAGTCTCTTTCACAGTCTATTGCTAAGTCTTGAGATTAAAGGCATTCTGTGGACTCAACTTCCAAACCTTTTGAAATTGAATTTGGAGGCAAAATGGTCTGACCTGCCCCTTGAGAAATCTGTATGCAGGTCAGGAAGCAACAGTTAGAACTAGACATGAAACAACAGACTGACTCCAAATAAGAAAAGGAGTACATCAAGGCTGTGTATTGTCACCCTGCTTATTTAACTTCTATGCAGAGTACATCATGAGAAATGCTGGGCTGGAAGAAGCACAAGCTGGAATCAAGATTACAGGGAGAAACATCAATAACTTCAGATACGCAGATGACATCACCCTTATGGCAGAAAGTGAAGAAGAACTAAAGAGCCTCTTGATGAAAGTGAAAGAGGAGAGTGAAAAAGTTGGCTTAAACCTCAACATTCAGAAAACTAAGATCATGGCATCCGGTCCCGTCACTTCACGGCAAATAGATGGGGAAATAGTGAAAACAGTGTCAGACTTTTTATTATTTGGGGCTCCAAAATCACAGCAGATGGTGATTGCAGCCATGAAATTAAAGGACACTTACTGCTTGGAAGGAAAGTTATGACCAACCTAGTTCTGTTCAGTTCAGTTCAGTCGCTCAGTCATGTCTGACTCTTTGTGACCCCATGAATTGCAGCACATCAGGCCTCCCTGTCCATCACCATCTCCTGGAGTTCACTCAGACTCATGTCCATTGAGTCAGTGATGCCATCCAGCCATCTCATTCTCTGTCGTCCCCTTCTCCTCCTGCCCCCAATCCCTCCCAGCATCAGAGTCTTTTCCAATGAGTCAGCTCTTCACATGAGGTGGCCAAAGTACTGGAGTTTCACCTTCAGCATCATTCCTTCCAAAGAAATCCCAGGGCTGAGCTCCTTCAGAATGGACTGGTTGGATCTCCTTGCAGTCCAAGGGACTCTCAAGAGTCTTCTCCAACACCACAGTTCAAAAGCATTAATTCTTTGGCGCTCAGCCTTCTTCACAGTCCAACTCTCACATCCATACATGACCACAGGAAAAACCATAGCCTTGACTAGACGGACCTTAGTCGGCAAAGTAATGTCTCTGCTTTTGAATCTGCTGTCTAGGTTGGTTATAACTTTTCTTCCAAGGAGTAAGCGTCTTTTAATTTCATGGCTGCAGTCACCATCTGCAGTGATTTTGGAGCCCCCCAAAATAAAGTCTGACACTGTTTCCACTGTTTCCCCATCTATTTCCCATGAGGTGATGGGACTGGATGCCATGATCTTCGCTTTCTGAATGTTGAGCTTTAAGCCAACTTTTTCACTCTCCACTTTCACTTTCATCAAGAGGCTTTTGAGTTCCTCTTCACTTTCTGCCATAAGGGTGGTGTCATCTGCATATCTGAGGTTATTGATATTTCTCCCAGCAATTTTGATTCCAGTTTGTGTTTCTGCCAGTCCAGCGTTTCTCATGATGTACTCTGCACATAAGTTAAATAAGCAGGGTGACAATATGCAGCCTTGATGTACTCCTTTTCTTATTTGGAACAAGTCTGTTGTCCCATGTCCAGTTCTAACTGTTGCTTCCTGACCTGCATACAGATTTCTCAAGGGGCAGGTCAGGTGGTCTGGTATTCCCATCTCTCTCAGAATTTTCCAGTTTATTGTGATCCACACAGTCAAAGTCCTTGGCATAGTCAATAAAGCAGAAATAGATGTTTTTCTGGAACTCTCTTGCTTTTTCCATGATCCAGCTGATGTTGGCAATTTGACCTCTGGTTCCTCTGCCTTTTCTAAAGCCAGTTTGAACATCAGGAAGTTCATGGTTCACATATCATTGAAGCCTGGCTTGGAGAATTTTGAGCATTACTTTACTAACATGTGAGATGAGTGCAATTGTTCGGTAGTTTGAGTATTCTTTGGCATTGCCTTTCTTTGGGATTGGAATGAAAACTGACCTTTTCCAGTCCTGTGGCCACTGCTGAGTTTTCCAAATTTTCTGGCATATTAAGTGCAGCTCTTTCACAGCATCATCTTTCAGGATTTGACCAACCTAGACAGCATATTAAAAAGCAGAGACATTACTTTGTCAATCAAGGCTATGATTTTCCCAGTAGTCATGTATGGATATGAAAGTTGGACTATAAAGAAAGCTGAGCACTGACGAATTGATGCTTTTGAACTGTGGTGTTGGAGAAGACTCTTGAGAGTCCCTTGGAATATAAGGAGATCCAGCCAGTCCATCTTAAAGGAGACCAGTCCTGAGTGTTCACTGGAAGGACTGATGTTGAAGTTGAAACTCCAATACTTTGGTCACCTGATGCGAAGAACTGACTCATTAGAAAAGACCCCAATGCTGGGAAAGATTGAAGGCAGGAGGAGAAGGGGATGACAGAGGATGAGATAGTTTGATGGCATCACTGACTCAATGGAGATGAGTTTGAGTAGACTCCAGGAGTTGGTGATGGACAGGGAGGCCTGGAGTGCTGTGGTCCATGGGGTCGCAAAGAGTCAGACATGACTGAGTGACTGAACTGAACTGAACTGGTCTTGTCCATCTGTCCTTCAGGCAGATCCCCATTGTACCATCTCTTCCCAATCCTCTACTCTTCTTTTCTGGTACTACAGAGGCAATTCTAGAGATTCACAGTTATGCAGGCAACAAATCAGGCTTCCCTGGTAGCAGAGCAGTAAAGAATCCACCTGCAGTGCAAGAGACAAAGGAGGCGCTGGTTCGATTTCTGGGTTGGGAAGATCCCTTGGAGGAGGAAATGGCAACCCACTCCAGTATTCCTGCCTGGAAGAATCCCATAGCTAGAGATGCTTGGTGGGCTACAGTCCATGGGATCACAGAGTCAGACATGACTGAGCGACTGAGCACACAAGTAGCTAACTTAGCACTCGGAGTGATCATTTGAAATTAAATAGAGGGGACCTCCTGGTAGTCCAGTGATTAAGACTTTGCCTCCCAGTGCAGAGGGTGCAGGTTTGGTTCGATTGTTGGTCGGAAAGTTAAGATCCCACAAGCCTTGTAGCCAGAAATCCAAAACATAAAACAGAAGCAGTATTGTAACTAATTCAGTAAAGACTTTAAGAATGGTCCACGTTAAAAAAAAAATCTTTAAAAAATAAATTAATTAAAGTAAATAGAAATCAGATCTTTTCACGTCTCTGCTTAAAACTCTTCAACATTTTTTCCTGTCACTCAGAAAAAAAGATATAATCCTTAAGTGAAGTGAAGTGAAGTCACTCAGTCGTGTCTGACTCTTGGCGACCACATAGACTGTAGCCTACCAGGCTCCTCCCTCCATGGGATTTTCCAGGCAATAGTCCTGGAGTGCATTGCCATTTCCTTCTCCAGCAGATTTTCCCAACCCAGGGATAGAACCTGGGTCTCCCGCATTGTAGACAGACACTTTACTGTCTGAGCCACCACTCAAATCTATGTACATGCTGGCCCCAGCTGAAATCTCCATTTGTACTTCCTCCTGCTCACCTCTATCCTCAGGCAACCTGGCCATGCTGTGTGCCATGCAGTTTTTAAAAAGCTAAGACATTTCTGCCTTGGGGTGTTTAATGCTTCCCCTTGCTTCTGCCCGGGATATTTGTCTGTTATTCTCCCTCTAGAGTCAGACACAACTGAAGCGAATTAGCACACACGCACGTATGCACAATTGCACGCACTCTCTCGCCTGAGTGTCCCCTTAGCTATGAAGGGGACTACCCTATCTAAGGCAGCAACTTCTCTTTCCCTTGGCCTGCTCTATCTCCCTTACTGTGTTTTACTTTTCTCCATCTTTTATCTTTTGACATATAATAAGTTTTTTTGGTCTGTTGTCCATCTCTCCTCTTTAGAATGAAAATCACAAAGACAGAGATTTCTATCTGCTTTCCTTATTGTCTCATACTCAGTACTAGACTGGTGACTGACACAGAGTGGAATTCAGTACGAGTTTGCTGAACACATCTGAATCCATAATTGTTGAAGCAAGCCTATTACTTTTCCTTCCTGTTTATTATGTTTCTATCTTGTTCTTTTTTTTCTGCTTAAAAAATTCACATGTAATAATTCATGTCATCCAGAAATTATAATAAATAAAATGCTGTATAGTGTGTAGCATTAAAATTATTACTTGTATTTTAAAAAACATGATTTCTTGAAAGAGAAGTGAAAAAATGCTGACTATCCCATCATGTTCATGTGGGAAATTCTTATCCTTGTTTTTGACTATGTTGATTCTCATTAGAATTCTCTAGAAAGCAGATTAAGTAGATTTCCTAGTTCTTTTTTTTTTTTTTTAATGCTCTGAGTTTTCTGAATTGAAGTGTTTGGGACTTCCTTTCTAGCAGTGTAGATACAAGTTTGCTGAGTCAATCATTACCTCTCATTCAGACTCCTATAAAAGAGTTGTCTAGGGATAGAAGTGTGTGGGCTATGAAAAGAAAATTTACATCTGAAAGGAATGCATTTTTCTATTGGGAGAAGTACTGGAGTTCACTAATACTCTTGCTTTAGAGAGAGTCAAGTTTATCTTCGGTCACATAATGTAACACCAGAGCCGGAAAGAACCACAGATGCATCTTGCCTCATACATCACTTGAAAGATGTAGAAAGTAAGTTTAGAGTCTGGAACTGACTTACCCCAGGGCTTCAAGGCCAAGAGTGTTGATCCAAAAAGTTTAATGTAAAAGTAAGCTGGAAGGTACAGGAAAAGTAACATTCTGGAACACTATTCAGATTATGCAGACCAGTGGGCAAGATAACTGTTGTATATACATACAATTGTTAAAAGGTTGTGGTAATAACCATTCACACTTTCTTTGCCTTATTCTTGTCAAAGACTAAAATAGTAATCTAACAATTCTATATAGCAGAAACCCCACATGTTACTCTTGCTCTACTATTCTTAAACATGTGCTGCAATTGTTAATCTCTCAAATCTTTCTTTCCAAGGGGCCCCCCAGAGGACCATGGATTTGTGTCTGGACTTGGAGGGTAGGTGAAACTCCTTAGACTTTTGTGCACTGTGTGAACCAATCCATGTCTCCAGCCCAACTAACCGAAGAACATATAATTGGAGTCAGCTGAAAGCTCATGTGATTATAATAAATATATAATTATGTAATATATAAATAAATAAGGTGGCCCTTGATTTTTTTATTTTCTATTTTCTCTTGTGCATCTATCTCTTTCAAGGCTTCATAAGAAGGTAACATGGAAACATACCTTACCATATGTAAAACAGATAGCCAATGGGAATGTGCTGTATGACTCAGGAAACTCAAATGGGGGCTTGGTAACAACCTAGAAGGGTGGGGTGGGGAGGGAGGTGGGAAGGATGTTCAAGTGGGAGGGGACATGGGTAATCCTATGGATGATTCATGTTGATGTTCAGTAGAAGCCAACACAATACTGTAAAGCATTTATCCTTCAATTAAAAATAAATAAATTTTTTTAAAAAAGACTTCCACAAGAAGGGCTGATAAAGCCTTGGCTGCTGCTGCTGCTAAGTCGCGTCAGTTGTGTCCGACTCTGTGCGACCCCATAGACGGCAGCTCACTAGGCTCCTCTGTCCCTGGGATTCTCCAGGCAAGAATACTGGAGTGGGTTGCCATTTTCTTCTCCAATGCATGAAAGTGAAAAGTGAAACTGAAGTTGCTCAGTCGTGCCTGACTCTTAGCGACCCCATGGACTGCAGCCTACCAGGCTCCTGCGTCCATGGGATTTTCCAGGCAAGAGTACTGGAGTGGGTTGCCATTGCCTTCTCCGAAAGCCTTGGCAGGGTGTGGGTTTTCATGGGACCTATAAATACCCTCTATATGTGTCCCCAAACTCACCATAATCCCAAACAGAAATTGCCAGTACACTTCAGCTATCTGTCCAATTGAGAAGTGGCTATCTTACTGCTTGTTTGTACAAGCATAGCTTAGCAGGGCAGGAGATGAAATTCTCTCCAAGTTTAAAGGCAGCCACATATTTAATTAAGCAAAATCATATGTTTATCATTTCCCAATATTTCTAAAGTATTGGTTCAATCTGTGCTGCAGATGCTTTTTAAGATGTATTGTAAACTAGCCAGGGTGACTTTGGGAATGCTTAGATTATGACTACATTAGCAGTGCAAGCAAATAGGCCACAGCGGGAACCTGCAAAGCTGCAGGCCTGATGAGTCCATAATGGATCCTCTCTTTGGTAAGTAAACTGGCATCTGCTCCTCTTTGAACATCATTAGAGCAGATTACCTTTCCCTTCTCTGTGCATCAGAGAGACTGGGGTTTTCTTCCGCTCTTTTCAAAATTTAATTAATTAATTTATGGCTGCACTAGGTCTTCGTTGCTGTACAGGCTTTCTCTAGTTACAGCAAGCAAGCAAGAGCTACTCTCTAGTTGCAATGCACAGGCTTTTCATTGCAGCAGCTTCCCTTGTTGCACAGCACAGGCTCTAGAGCACGGGCTCAGTGACTATGGGCTTAGCTGCCATTGCAGCAGGTGATATCTTTCTGGACCAGGGATCAAGCCCATGTCCCCTGCATTGGCAGGTGGATTTTTAACCCCTGTACCACCAGGGAAGTCCCTGAGGTTTTCTGCTTTAAGCAAGAAAAAAATTATTTTTGGACCCAAACTTTTGAAGATAAGATTGGAAAGAAAGGTCTAGGCAAGGGGAAGTACAGACAGAGGAGTACAAGTAAGTGGAAAGATGTCTTCATGATTATCAAATGGCTCTGTGTGGCTGGAGGTTCAGAGCAAGGACAGGAAATAAGGGGAAGAAAAGAAAGGCAGGGGAAGATAGCAGAAGAAGCAGCCAGGGTTGGATCTGGAAAGGTGTAATCTGCCACATTAGGGGTCCTGGACACTATTCTACGAAAAACAAAGATCTATTAGATTACTTAATGCATGGAAAAATATGACCAAGTTTATATTTCAGAAAACTGACTCTGGCTGCAATTTTGAGAGTGGATTTAAAGGAGGCAAGATTGGAGACAGGACTAACTTTGAAGCTACGGAGGTGAATGGGGATGACTGTGTAATGAGGGTAGCATGGCAGACATGGAGTTGGTCATTGTCATACATTAGGTGACTCAGTTCTCACTGCAACCCAGAGGTAGAGAATATCATGTCCCCTGTTTTACAGATGAGGACTGGCAGTCACACAGAGCATAAGAGGCAGACTAGGATTCCAACATGGGGGTCTAACTCTGGAGGTGGAATGTATTCTGGAGCACAAAACATGGAGTGCCTGAAATAAGCCAGATCTTGTAGATCACAGATCACTAGGTCAGGAAAGCACCTGTTCACTGGATGGTTCTAGTTCATCTGTTGACTCTTCCCAACTTTATAGCTTGAGCATTTCATTTATTTTTAACATGGATATTGTAGAGCTAAGTGAGATAATTTACCTGATGCTAAATTCTTAAAGAGATGGGAATACCAGACCATCTGACCTGTCTCTTGAGAAACCTGTATGCAGGTCGGGAAGCAATAGTTAGAACTGGACATGGAACAACAGACTGATTCCAAATAGGAAAAGGAGTACGTCAAGGCTGTGTATTGTCACCCTGCTTATTTAACTTCTATGCAGAGAATATCATGAGAAACGCTGGACTGGAAGAAACACAAGCTGGAATCAAGATTGCCGGGAGAAATATCAATCACCTCAGAAATGCAGATGACACTACCCTTATGGCAGAAAGTGAAGAGCAGCTAAAAAGCCTCTTGATGAAAGTGAAAAAGGAGAGTGAAAAATTTGGCTTAAAGCTCAACATTCAGAAAACGAAGATCATGGCATCTGGTCCCATCACTTCATGGGAAATAGATGGGGAAACACTGGAAACAGTGTCAAACTTTATTTTTGGGGGCTCCAAAATCACTGCAGATGGTGACTGCAGCCATGAAATTAAAAGATGCTTACTCCTTGGAAGGAAAGTTGTGACCAACCTAGATAGCATATTGAAAAGCAGAGACATTACTTTGCCAACAAAGGTCCATCTAGTCAAGGCTATGGTTTTTCCAGTGGTCATGTATGGATGTGAGAGTTGGACTGTGAAGAAAGCTGAATGCTGAAGAATTGATGCTTTTGAACTGTGGTGTTGGAGAAGACTCTTGAGAGTCCCTTGGACTGCAAGGAGATCCAACCAGTCCATCCTAAAGGAGATCAGTCCTGGGTATTCACTAGAAGGACTGATGTTGAAGCTGAAACTCCATGCAACCTCATGTGAAGAGCTGACTCATTGGAAAAGACTCTGATGCTGGGAGGGATTGGGGGCAGGAGGAGAAGGGGATGATAGAAGATGAGATGGCTGGATGGCATCACCAACTTGACGCACATGAGTTTGAGTGAACTGGAGTTGGTGATGGACAGGGAGGCCTGGCGTGCTGCGATACATGGTGTTGCAAAGAGTTGGACACGACTGAGTGACTGAAATGAACTGAACTGAATTTTTTTCTCACCCATCCTGAGGAAATTTATTATGTACTTATAAAAGAGAAGGAGAAAATTTAATCCAGAATTTATAAAGATTTTCAAATGAAAGTGGTTAGACTAATGGAAAGTATTGTCCCAGAAACACTCTGAAATCCTTGAAGGCAAATGTAAGTCAAGTAAATTACACTTAATGGTAGGGCAGATATTCCATGAATAAATGTAATTTGGTCTGTTTTTAATTTCCATGAAAAAAAATTAGTGCCCTGTGTTAGATCTGTTAGCTAAAAATAAGTCTCCTACATGTTAGGTTCAGAAAGAGTCATATTTTAGATTCTAAAATTGGAATACCACTTATATATCCAGTTTTCATAGAAAATGGATTTTTTTTAACCTTTCAGTAACCATAAGTTTTTTCTTATGATGAAAATAAGGACTGGATTAATTTCTCCAAACATCTTAAAATAAATTTAGCAGATTTTTTCCCTACCTTCTCTCTTTCCCTCCCTTCTCCTGTCTCTCCTTCCTTCCTCCCTCTTTTTTATTCTATTTTTGGCTGCACCGCATGACTTGTGGGATCTCAGTTCCCCGACCAGGGGTTGAACCCGGGTGAAAGCAGTGAAAGCACTGAGCCTAACCACTGGACCGCCAGGGGACCCCCACCTTTTTCTCATTCTATTTAAGCGTTAGCCAAAGGCAGGGAAACCCATTTGAAGAAAAAAGTGCGCCCTTCCCTCTTCCTCCTTATGCTGTAAAATCTGCACATCGTTGACAGAATGTTGATTTAGAATTACGCTAATTGGCAGTGAAAGACTTCATATAATCCTGCTTATATGGCCTCCAATAATGTTGAAAGATCAAATAAAAGCCCTACCCTGGCAATTTTCAGAAGCCGTCATAGAATATAACAGAAATGATTTAGATGGATGAACTTCCAGTTTCCACAAAATGTGAATTTACATTTGACACAAAACCCACTTCATCAGTCACCTGGCCTACTCCACAAGGAAGACTTCTGTGGGGACCAAGTGCCCGCTTTTCTTTATGGGCACATTCAAAAAATCCTTATTAACTGTTTCTAATAAGCTGCAAATACTGGTCACTTCTCTAGAAGAATTATCACTAGGTCTTTGTGTCCTTTATTCAGGAGGGACACTGGTTTTCAGTCTCAATGCCAAGAGCCATCAATAACACAACTGGCAATAGTCCCTGATGTTAGCAAGGGTCATCATCACCTTTTAACAGGTAGATACTGAAAGAAAGGGCCAGATCTTCAAAGACTGGTCTAAAAAAATATACATAACAAAATCTGAGACCATTCATGCTTTCCTAAAGGCAGATCTTTTTTCGACTTTGTTATAAAATAGTGATTCACACAATTGCTTATGTAATTTTCAACATACTATATCTTTTATCTAAGCTTCAGCATCTTTCTTTCCTGTTCTTAGAATAAGAACATCAGAACCCAGAGTGACCTTACTTAAGAAGCACCCTTTCCATCAGGGGCCGGGGCTCTAGTGCCCCAGGGGCAAACAGTGCTGAGAATGAGCGGCAGGACACGCACACTTGAGGCAGAGAGGAATGGAGACTGATGATGTGGGAGACAGAGGGACACTGTTTCAGACTGAGTAGCCAGAGACCTGAGCAAAGCTAGGGTGTTAGCCATGCAGATGTCTGGAGCCAGGGCCTTGGCGGAAAGAATGGAATGTGTAAGCCATCTGAGGTGGGAGTGGATGTGGCTGCGATAATAGTTATTCACAATCTTACAGGGCTCTGGCAAAGCCAGCCTAGGACACCATGTGTGATAGTATCTAGAACACTCTCCGGAACTTACTAATCATTTAAAGAATGCTTTTAAAGAATGAGAACTCTCCTCAATTGCTGACTTGACAAATTCAAATGCTATCTATAGAGCGATTATATGGAGCACGGTTGAATTCCTCAATGATTCACAAGTCAAAGGCTTTAGAACCTGACGGTGTCTCTCAGCAGAGTTGGTCTTCATAGTATTGTTGAAATAAGCTTGTTTAGATTCTAAAGAAAGCAAAATATGCCATCATGTAATGAGACTTTACTAGTCAGAGTAAATAACAGTAACCGCTGTAACAAATAATCCTCTAAAATATGATTTAACCCCAAAACGTCTTGTTCTCACTCACAAAATTCAACATGGATATTCTTGGTCAGGCAACTTCCTTCCACATGGTGATTCAAGCATCCAGCTCCTACTACTTTGGGATGCTGCAATCTTTAATATAGTTGTATACTTGTATAGCTGTATACTTTCATCACGGCCAGCACTCATCATAAGGCCCCACCCAGCTGCAAAAGTCTGGAAAAACCATTTACCTCAATATTCAAAAAGAAAAAAAAATAATCTGGTGAGCACATGGGCACAGACAGTATAGCCATTGTCTCATTTATAATATCGAGGAGGCAGGCGATATTGCTCCCATTTGTTTCCTGGGAAGAGACCTGTAAAAGGTCGCAGATTTGGCGGGTGTCACAAAGAGATTCCATCTTAGGTCTGCATGAAGAGCCGATGGCTTTATGACCACTTTACAGTGTCTCCTGAACAACAAACAGGAGACGGTGTCAGAAAGAGGCTGAACTGAGTGGAGCTGGGTTTCCTGGGGCACCTTGTTGCCGTGCCCTTAATAGCTCAGCAGCTCTGGGAAGACACTCCCTGCCTTGGCATGCCAACTTTCTCATAAAAAGCGGTACTATTTGATCATAACTGCCTCGCAACTGGACTCTCTACTTCTACTCTTGTTGCCCTAAGTCTTCAATCAATTTGCTTCCCATATAGAAGTCAGAATGGTCTTTTAAAAAACATGCCAAGTAGAGACCCAGGCGTGGACACAGGTTGGGGAGGGGATGGTGGGATGAACTGGGAGACGAGCATTGACATATAAACGTGTCAATGTGTAAAACAGAGAGCTAGTGGGAAGCTGCAGTCTACCATAGGGAGCTCGGCTTGGTCTGTGGTAACCTAGAGGGCTGCAGGGGGAAAAGGGTGGCAGGAAGGCTCAAGAGGGAGGGGATATATGGATATATAGAGCTGATTCACATTGTTAGCAGAAAAAATTCTCTAGCTCAAAAATTCATTTAGCTTTCTGGCTTTTACATTTTTTAGAAGTATGTCAGTTGGAGAACTACTTCTGCACCCCTTGTAATGGTCCTTACCAGGACTAGAGGATACTGGGGAACAGTTCTGCTAGAGTCAGATCCGTATGGAATACTCAACTCCTTCTCATTCCCTTTATTTCTGGTCCTCTTAAACAACTTCCCATCGGTTAGCAGACCCTTCTGTCAGAGAGCAGCTGATTCCTGTTGGTTTAGGAACGAGTCCAGAGTGGCTTGTGTTCAATAGCCCTGTTCTCTTTTCCGGAGCATCCTGAGTTTGGAAACTGCCAAATCGCTTTCACCCTAAACACGACGTGAAATGCACCCACCCGTCCAGGCTTCAGAGCCGGCCAGCTCATAAACCAGGAGATTGCGGAGGAAAAGCAGCTCCTTGCGCTGCTCCGAAACTCCTCCTCCTCCGCGTGTCCAGACTCCGCCCCTCTGGGTGCTCGCGGGGGGGGGGAGCGGGGGGGGGCGGGGCGGGGGGGCGGGTATGGGATGCTGAGGTTTTACAGGTTTAAAGTCAAGACTACAACTCTGGCCCTCAGCCAGCTTCCTCGGGGACGGGGCGGGGCGGGGGGTGGGGGTGAAAGTCCCTATCAGAATTCCCTCCGCCTTCTCTTCACCTTTTCCTCTCTGTCTGGTTGGAGCAGAACCTGCTTTCCCTTTCTTTTTCTTTGCCAGAAACAGGAGGCTGTTTCCTATTCACTGGCATGAACAGTGGCAAGTAAATGATGTCAAACATGATACCATGTTACTAAGACAAGATGGTGATTTTTGCAAGCCTCTGACATGGGAAAGCTTGGCCTGAGATGAATGACGAATTTCCAGAATGTGGTTGCTGAACGTTTTTCAGAATAAGTCGAGTGCTGTAGGTGTTACGGGGAAGGAAGAGATATTAATCACAACCGGCTGGTAAAGCACTGGCTGGCCATAAGTTTTCTGTAAGCCCCAGGATAATCTAACCCATGCGTTCATTCATTCTTTTATATTGAGCGCCTCTGCCCAGAACTGGGTGGGGAGCATCTCAGGTGTTGCAGTGGTAAAACATTCCACCTGCCAGTGTAGGAGACACAAGAGATGTGGGTTTGATCCTTGGGTCAGGAAGATACCCTGGAGTAAGAAATGGCAACCCATTCTAGTATTCTTGTCTGGAAAATTCCATGGGCAGAGGAGCCTGGTGGGCTGTAGTCCATGGGATTGCAAAGAGTCGGTCACAACTGAGTGACTGTGCTCATACACACCCATAGGAGACAATGAGTTTGGTCATGGAAAAATAACACCTGTAACTGGACTATCTACTTCTACTCTTGTTCCCCTAAGTCTTCAATCTATTTACTTCCCATAGAGAAGTCAGAATGGGCTTTTAAAAAGCATAAGTCAAGTAGAGAAAGGACACGTGGACCTGGATGGGGGATGGGGGGGGTGGGATGAATTGGGAGAGTAGCGTAGACACAGACACACGACCTGGTGTGAAATAGATAGCCAGTGGGGAGCTGCTGTATAGCACAGAACTCAGCTTGGTGATCTGTGATGACCTCAAGGGGTTGGGGGGAGGAGAGTGGTGGCAGGCAGGCTCAAGAGGGAGGGGTAGATACATACATAGAGCTGATTCATGTTGTTGTACAGCAGAAACTAACACAACATTGTAAAGCAATTATACTCCAATAGTAAAATGAAAAGATAAGTAGATAAATAATAAACACAAGTCAAATAATGTCACTCTTCATTGTTGTTTAGTCACTAAGTCGTGTCCAACTCTTTTGCAACCCCACGGACTGTAGCCTGCCTGGCTCCACTGTCCACTGGATTTCCCTAGCAAGAATATTGGAGTGGGTTGCCGTTCCCTTCTCCAGGGGATCTTCCCAACCCAGGTATCAAACCTGCATCTCCTGCATTGGCAGGTGGATTCTTTGCTGCTGAACCACCAGGGAAGCCCCACTCCTTCAGTAAATACATTTTAATACCTTCCCACTGCATTTAGAATACCCCAAACTCTTTTCTGTGGCCTGCAAGGCAGAGCCTGATCTGGTCTGGCTTTGTGTCTACTCGGTATTTAGTCTTGCTTCTGTCTCCCTGTTTCTTACCACTTCCCGTCGTCACACTGGCCTCCTAGCTCCCTACACGTCCTGAGCTTCTTGCCCCGGCATTCAGTGGGGCTCCTATGGGCTTGTCCTTGGCCCAGCGCATAGTGGACCTGAATCTTTCTTTTCCTTTAGACCACAGCATAAATTCAACTTCCTCAAAGAGCTCTTTTCTGATCGCCCAAGCTTAGAGGTTGCCTTTTCCCTCTATTCTCTTCTGTATCACCCATTTCTGTTCCTGCCAAGAACTTATCACAGTCTATAATATTTTGCTTGTTTATGCATTTGCTTTCTCATTCATTGACTGTCTCCCCTACTTGAATGAGAGCTGTTTTTTTCTTTTTCACCAGAAAACAGAGCCATAAAAATGATCTCACTAAAGCCCAGTCTCTAGGACTGTCAATTGAGTGGGGAAGAAAGATGTTCCAAGGCATACCCCAGGTATGCAGTTATAATGACCATATCAGAGGGAAGCAGGGGCAAGAAGACTAATCCTTAATCTTCTCAGGCTAAATGGTCAGGGGGAGCTTCATCAGTAAGGTGAATTCTGAGCTGGGCCTTGAACTTGACCTTGATGTGATTTGTGGATAGGGCTTATGGGATAGAGTCTTCAGTGTGTTGAGGGATGCAGGGATCTCTGGGCAGTTGAAGCACAGTGCATATGAGCTGAAGAAGGGAGAGAGAAATTGGTAGGCAGCTGTGGCCAGATCTGGGAGACTTTGGGATGACGGAGTGCGGAGAGCGTGTCAGTCACCACAGACACCTTGAATCCAGTGAAAAATTACATTCCTCCCTCTGCCGACAGTTTGCAAGACAGCTATGCTTCTGTTGAGAACTGTCTCCTTGGTGTGCTTTTGAAGGGGAAGAATCCATTAACTACACTTAATTTCTTGCCCTTATTATGGCCCCCAATTATATGTTTCACAAGACTTCAAGCCTATCTGTGTCTGATTTGGAAATCTTGGAGCCACTTAGAAGAAGAGAATGAGACAGATATGACAGGATTATTTTCTTTTTCATTAATGTCATTCAAATATACCTTTTGGAGAAGGATCAAGCTATCGTTGCTGTTTAAAGAAGGGCTGTTTAAAGTGACAGGATGGAGGCCTCTGCCTTTAGGAAGGCGCTCACCTGCTGTCCCTGAACAGTCTTGAATGCATTGCAAATACAAAGGCTTCTGTAAAGAGCAGTGTGAGTGGGGTCGCTGCTGTAGGATTTGCTTTTTCTTCACTTGCTTTCCTCCGTTCAGGAGGACAGGAGGTGGTAGAAAGTCACGGGTGTGTATCAATATGGGAAACTGGAAGGTCAAGAGTTCACGCATCTTTACTTGGTGTTGTTCTCTATTAGTGCTAATTGGTATAATTCTGCTTTTTTATTAAAGTCATGTAGTCAAATCAGTTTGTTTTCACAGTGGTGAGTTAGAGAGAATGAGGAAGTTCAGCATGAAGGCTAGGAGGGTGAATTTGGGTCAGACAGACCTGGGTTTGCCTCTTGGTTCTGTTCCACTTCCAGATGATATGATCTTGGTCATGTTGTATAACCTCTCTGAGCTCTGTTCTCTCTCCTGTAAAATGGAAATAATAATTCCTATCACAGAAGATTGCTTAAAATGCTAAAGAGATGATGCTGGCAAGAGGCCAATTATTGTGTCTGGAATGTACTGCACGTCAGCCTAGCCTAGTGCATTATATTATTATTATTATTGTTTACTTCTACTGTCACTAGAGCAATTTCTGCATGTTTACTAGGCTACACATGTTAAGTAGGCAGAATTCATATCTAATTCCTTTTTATCTCCCATAGCAGCACAATGACTAGCACATAAATAGCCCTTGATAAATATGTATGGAATGGTTTTTAATTATTAATATATTAATTTGATTTATTAATAGTTTCTTAATGGTTTTAATTCTCATTAAATTATTTGTTCAAGAAACATTTGACTAAATTCTTTTTTTTTCTCTCTTAGACTCTTCTTCCCATGGGTTTTAGCCAAACTCCATGAGGCAAGAGGCAGGGTGGCACTCTTTTGATAGGGTTAAGAAGAGGGGTTTTGAAGTCAGGCAGAACTGGATTAGACTACCTGCTATGTGGCCTCCTGGACTCAGGCTTTTCCTCTACAAAATGGGGCTAGAGTCCATGGTGTTGCAAAAGAGTTGGACCCAACTTAGTGACTAAACCACAACAATATTTGTAGTAATAATACTGACGACAATACATACTTTGTAGATTGTGATGCTAAGCCCTTAATCTATATTATCTCACTGATTCTCACAGATACCTAGGGAAGGACATGTTGTCATCATCTGTTAAGTGGTCTCCTATGGGGAAACAGAGGATCAAACCAGGTGAGATGAGTGAAGAGCCTGGTTCGTAGAGGCTGATGACATTGCAGCCCATCTTCCTCTCCCTTCCGTCATGTCACGGGGCACTAAAGTGCAGAGACATTCCAGCCACCCAGCTGCAGAGGGTTGGGCTGAGCGTCCCAGTTCATCCAGGTGGTTCCTGGTCTGTGCCGTTCCCACTGGGCCCTAGAGCTTCCATCGGAGGTGCTTGGAAGATGCTTTTGCATTTATACGAACCCCTCCGTCGCTCTCTAAGCCATCTTCACCTAGCTGTTTCAGGGCCAGGCAGAATGAGTCGGCCAGTCACAAGCCTGCTCTCAAGCCCAGCTTGCAGGTGATGGAGACAAAGGCCACACTCGACCCGGGCATAAAGACCTGTCTGGATTGGCAGCCCTTACGCTCACGTCCCTGGAAGCACCCCGCCATCGTCCTCACAAAAGAGCCAGCGCTGTCTGCCCACCAGCTTCCTAATGGGTAGTAGCTTACTGTGGAATCAATTTGAGGGCTTCTTGAAGCTGCCTTTTACCTTTTAAAATCGCTGATGGTTGAGCCTTGCTGAGAGGGCCAGAGCTGAGTCATCTTTGGCGTAAGCTACATTCACGTCTGCTGCCAATTGCCAGATGGGCACCCTCCGCTTTTCTGATGCAAGGGACAGCAAGCTCCCTTCTCTGAGTCAATGTCACCCTGCTGGCTGGCTCTATCCACACAGTTCAATAAAACAATTTAGCCTGGACAGAGGGAATGAGAATGAGAGAGAGAGGGGGAGGGAGGGGGGGAGGGAGGGAGATAGGGAGGGAGAGAGAGAGTTGGAGCTGGTGGTAAGGGAGGGAGAGAGGGAGGAAGAGATTCCTTAGACTCTAGGATGAAACCTGAGTCCTCCAGTTCACATACTTGGCATGACCAGGCAGAATGAAGACGTCTCATTTGGAATCACCCCTGCCCCCTGCTCTCCACCCTTGCTGTCGATACTCAGAATCTGGGAATAGTGCCTCAGGGAAGAGTTTTGACTCCCTGCCCTAAGCCTTTGTTTCTGTAGCATCATGACTAATAACTTGCAAGGCTGTCCGGGGACTAACCTACCTAATATGAAAGAGCAAGTGCCCCCGTCTCTGACTGCCACCCTCAGACTGTGTCGGGACCCGGTGTGGTCCACTTTCAGAGGCCAGGAAACTTCCTAGAATGTTTCATTCTAATAATGTGATTAATTGTGCCTATTGTTTAATATTTGTCAGCCTTACCAGAACAGGACACGGGTAGGTGTGTGGATCACGTCAGCCTTGTTCACCACTCCATTTTGTCTGTCTAGCCAAGTGTCTGGCAGCAAGGGTAGGTACTAAATTAATAGTTGTTGAATGATTACACTGAAAATTGTTTGAACACATTCCTAATGGGTTTCCATCAGTCCCTTGTATTTGTTTATATCCCCTCCCCAAACCATGCAGCTCAGAGGTGATGGGGTAATCTTTGTAAAATACAAAGCCTACTTTTCATGCCTTTCCTTAAAGTCCTGCTCCTTTTACAGACAAGGAATATTTCAGCTCCCCATTTTCAACCCCTGGTCTTTCCTCTTTGTAATTCAAACTCATCATCCCAGAGTTTTGGGGTGGCTCCAAGACATGACACTATTTAGAGCATCTCCATCTTTTCACATGAGATTCCTTCTGCCTGGGACTTCCCTGGTGGTCCAGTGGCTAAGGCTACCAATGCAGGGGGCCTGGTTTTGATCCTTGGTCAGGGAACTAGATCCCACATGCTGCAAATAAGAGTTTGCATACCTCAACTAAAGATCCCACGTGTTGCAATGAAGAATCAGTGTAGCCACATAAATAAAGAAATATTAAAGAAAGATTCCCTCTGCCTGAAATGTCCTCTCTTGTTTGGAAGTCTTCTTCATACTTATTCTTTTTTTTTTTTTGGCCATACAGCAGGTGTAATCTTAGTTCCCTGACCAGGGATCAAACCCATGGTCGCTGCATTGGAAGCTCGGAGCCTTAACCACTGGACCACCAGGAAAATCCCACACTTGTTCTTCTTGGAAAACTTCTGCCTGTTTACCTCCACTTGAAGCCATCCCTGAACAGTCACTCAGGCCTCCAAGTAGGATCGTGGGGCCCCTCTTTGTGTCCCCAGCTCTGTTCTACCTTCATTTGTTAATCGTTGGTTGCATACTCATCTTCCCCTAAAAGATAGTAAGTTTGGGGGAAGGGACAATGGGGTGGGTGAGGATGAGACAGTGGGAGGGGAGGGGAGGCAGAAATCATGAGTGAGAGGACCGGAAAGAAGACAGCTGGAAGGACAAGCCTCCACCAGAAACGGTGCGTCTCTAGCCCAGGATAGATGCAGAGTGTGCTGGATCCATCAGGCACCTGCAGCAGCCGCAGCTGAGGGTTCTGAAATAGATTGCACACCAGGTGAGTGTGTGTGCAACTGTGCTCCAGTGCAAGGCCTGGCACACGGCCCAGAGTCAGGCACCGATCCAGATTAGGCTTGAATTCCCCCATCAGCAAACAGCAGGGCAGGGAACAGAGGCACCGGCTAATGCCTTCTCTGCTGGAGACGTCCTAAAACAGGTCAAGAATCACGCCAGGATCCCGGACTGCCTCAGCTGGTCCTCAGTGATGCTGGAGGCGTGTGATTGGGGTTTTGCCCCTGACTTTGGAGAACTGGTTAATTGGCCCATAATATCAAGCTGGTTTGGGGAATTTTGAAATAGAAAGTGGAAATTAACAGCATAGTAGAAAGGACCTAGGCCTTACAGTCAGATAAATCTAGATAATCCTCCCACGTGACCATGGATAATCATTTAACTCTCTGAGCCTCACTTTATCCTTCAATAAAATGGAAATAGTTCTAGTATCTGCCTTATGCCCTGCTGAGGATTAGATGTGATACTATACTGTATCCCTAGGAGGCTTCCCAGGAGGTGCATGTGGTAAAAAACCCACCTATCAATGCAGGAAACATGAAAGATGCAGGTTTGATCCCTGGGTCTGGAAAGATCTCCTGGAGCAGGGCACAGCAACCCTCTCCAGTATTCTTGCCTGGAGAATTCCATGGACAGAGGAGCCTGGTGGGCTACAGTCCATAGGGGTGGCAAAGAGTCAGACATGACTGAAACGATTTAGCACATACACTATACGGCATCCCAGTGTTTAGTGCTTAAGTGTTTCTTAACTAGGGGCAATTTTGTCCTCCTGGGAACATATGGCAATGTGTCGAGACATTTTTGATCGTTACAACTGGGCAGTGTGCTATTGCCATCTACTCAGAAGAGACTGAGGATGCTGCTAAACATTCTGTAATTCATGACACAGCACCGCCCTCCCCCACCAAAAACAAAGAATTGTCCAGTCCAAAATGCCAACAGTGCTGAGGTAGAGAAAATCTGCCTTAGAGTAAGCTTGGCCATCTGGAGGCAGTAAAAATGCTAACTATTAAAATATAAACATTATCTCTTTCCACTTATATTTACTGAACATATATTTAGAAAATCTGTAAGAAGCTATGGCAAATTAAAAATGGCTATAATTTCTTTGGTGCTTCTTCCTTTAAGAAGTGGGGTCTCTGTCACCTCACTTTGAACCTAAGAAGGCTCTTCGATTGCTTTGAACAACAAAATATGGTATAAATGAACATCTGCTGGTTTATGGAACTAGTAGCTTCTGCTTCCTGCCTCTTAGAACATCCTCTTTGAGAATCCTAAAATACCATGTGGGAAGGCTGGCTTCTTGAGAATATCATGCTGGAACACTCAAGGCAGGTGACCTGGTGGACAGCCCCAGTGAAGTCTAGCCTTCCAGCCACTCCTGCCAAGGATCAGCCATGTGAGCAAATTCTCTTGAACACTCCAGAGCAGCCCGTCCACTAGGGAAATATCACTGGCAAAGTGACAGAGTCATCACACTGAGAATTGCCCAGTTGGGTCCTGCCTGGATTTCTGCTTCACAAAACTGTGTAATATGATAAAATTTACTGTCTTTAGCTATGTCCTGGGGTAATTTGTTTTGCAGTGATACATGATCACAAAGAAGGATTAGATCTGCTCAACTGATAATATCTTGATAAGAAAAGATCCCATCAACAGAAAAGAAGAAAGTGCAAGGCAAAATATTTGTAAGTATGGTCATTAGAGGAAGCCACTGCATTGGCCTTGAAGATTACTGCATTTAAATCACAAAGATCAAAAGTCTTACTACCTGAATGATTTGGGGCCAGTTTCTTAAGCTCTTAGGGCATAAAGGTTTTTAACTGTATATGTTGATAATAATAATACCTACCACATGGAGTTATTCTGAATATTTAATAAGAAAAAAATACATGAAAGTGCCTAATGCAGTCATTGGCACAAAACAAGCCTTTGTTAATATTTGTTGAATTTCAATACTTTTGGGGGTTAGGAGAAAAAAGATTAGTAAAAGCTTGTGTTATAGAGGTTAATTTCTGAGAGTCATAAATCTTGAAGAAAATCATAAATTATTATAATTCTGAACTTCTTCCTGAAGTATAAATAGGCAACACTTGGATTTTCCATTGGTTTAGGATGTGTATGGAAATAGATTTCTGGGGAGAGGGCTCAGGTGATTATTCTAAAAGCCCATTTGAGTTGGGCTAGAAGTCTTCTGAGAAAGAACTCCTTTAATATACATGTTGGACTTTACTCATAGAGAAAAATGAAGAAGGAGTAGTTAGGAGACACAATAGAAACTAAATTTCAAAGATGAACGGTGGGTCTCCTGGGGAAATTCTCTTATGTGTATTATTAAAAAACAACTTACACAACTTGAAAGTTGCTAGTTAAGCTTTATTTGGGGTAAAATGAGGACTGCAGCCCAGGAGAAAATGTTTTTGATAGCTCTGAGAAACTGCTCCGAGTAGGCGAGGGGAGGAGTTAGGATATACAGGAGTTTTGCAACAAAAGGCGGGTAGGTGGGAACATCAAAAGATTACTGTTAATTAAAGCAACCAGATATGACAAGTTGAGGAATTTAGTGCTTTTTTATGTATGGGAAGACGCAAGAGTCCGGGCTCACTGAAATCATTCCTTTGATAGGCACCTCAACTGTGTGGGGCCAGTACCCGTGTTTTCACATCCTAAGTCTCCTTAGGGGAGAGGCTGCAGTCCGGGACTGCTGTGTGGCAGGCGTTCTTTCTTCCCTGAGTGTCCTCAGGGCCCACCAGCTCACCAGCAGTGAGGGGCTGCAGTGACTGACATACTTTGCTTACCCATTTGACAGGAAATATTCCACTTCTCAGTATCAAGGTCTAGTAAGATGGATTTAGTAACTCAACCCAAGGTTTGGAGGGGACTGGATCTTGATGAGGGGACAAGACTAGATCTTTAGTATCATGACTGGAATGTCTAAGCAACCGCGGGGAAAGACGCTTGCATCTGGAGAGAAAATAAAGCGATTGCGACTCACCCTTAGAACCTGAGCGGTGCTGCTGTGGAAGCCACTTTGAGAAGAGGAATGAAAGAGTGAGAAGCAAAGTGACTCTGGAGCAGGGGATGCACGGCCCAAGAGGAGCACCAGATACAGCCTCCCCTAAAATATGAGGCCCACAGCAGCATGAAAGTTAACCTCAGGGACTCAGAGGGAGCCGAAAGACCAAGGAGCGAGACCCCCGAGAGTAAAATAAGGTCATGAACTTAGAAAAGGGGAAGTAACTAAGCTAGCACAATTTGGGTCTAAATTTGAGTCCATGGGTTAATGAAGTGTGGAGACATTTGGTTGACAAAGACATAATAAAACACTAATCCTGAATTGTGACTTTCTTAACCTTGAAAAATGTTTATTTTTCTCATCCAAAACTGTCCAAAGGAGTGATTTGAAAAAGCTTCCTTTCAGAGAGCTCATGATCTTTCCACTCCCTGTATAATTCCCGCTGCCTGTCTGGTATATTTTGTTTCTCTAAGGGTAATAGTTGGTCTGTGAAATTGGGCAGACTATGGCTCCATGGTTCCAAGAGTATTAATTGGTCTGTGAAATTGGGGAATAGCTCATGAAGCAGTCACAGAACAAGGCATGACTGCTGTAGGGGGAAAGACAGAAGGTATGCCAGGTGGCTCATTGGTAAAGAACCCACCTCACCTGCCAGTGCAGGAGATGCAGGTTCGATCCCTGGATTGGGAAGATCCCCTGGAGAAGGTAGTGGCAATCCTCTCCAGTATACCTGCCCGGAAAATCCTATGGACAAAGATGCCTGGTGGGCTACAGTCAATGGGGTCACAAAGAATTGGACACAGCTTAGTGGACAGAGGAGCCTGCTAGGCTGTAGTCCGTGGGGTCGTGAAGACTGGGCGACTTCACTTTCACTTTTCACTTTCATGCATTGGAGAAGGAAATAGCAACCCACTCCAGTGTTCTTGCCTGGAGAGTCCCAGGGACGGGGGAGCCTGGTGGTCTGCCGTCTATGTGTTCACACACAGTCGGATACGACTGAAGTGACTTAGTAGCAGCAGCAGCAGCAGTAGTAGTAAGTGAGCACCCATACAATCAAAACAGCTAGATGAAAGGAAGACTTTGCCTCTGGTTGATTACTCATCCTGACTCCTGCATCCATCCACAGGGGAGTACTGGACCAGGCTGAGCCCAATTCAACTCCATCTCCGGGGCCTGTCTATGCTAAAAATTCTTTCCCAACTCCCTACCCTGCCTGTAGTCCTCATCTTCATGGTACCACAAAGTTCCTTATACGTGCTCCTATCATGTCTATTCTCCTTGTGGAATAAGAAAAAGTGCACTTTGGGGATAAAACCTAGGATTTGTAATGAACTTTCTTAGTACTATAATTTAAGAACTCCATGACTTGGGGACAGCTGTGAAACTTTCCGAACCTTGCTTCTTTCATCTGTAAAATGCTAATAATAAACAAACCTTTTCCAAAGGCATGTGGAGGAGATGGATATTAAAATGCTCTGTAATATTATTTAGATGTTCTTTGTCTGATTCCTTCATTTTCTACTCATTAGTCTGCATCGGAATGGTCTTTTTTAGAACCAAACAACCATAAGCGGTCAAACTGCCCAGTATGCTTGAATTTATACCCTTCCAAAGAGGTCTTCTCAGGGCTGAAAATCTCTTATGTTCACTTGTCTTAGGGCAGAGAAACCCCAAGATACTGGGGAACATAAACAAGAAAGATGAATATGAGCCATGGTGTTTGGACTTGTGTGGTCTTTCTCCATACCTATCAGGGACTACCAATGGAAGAGAAAAAATAAGAGTGCGTGAAGTTGTTTACTTCTTTCCAGAGTGTTCACCATCATTATCTGATCTGAGCTATAACATAACTCTGTGAAGCAGGAACAGCAGACATTATTATTGTTACCCTTGGTTTACAAGCCAAGGCTCTAAGCCTTAGAGAAGTTCTGTGTTTAATGATTGCTTGATATATAGACTTTGGGTCATGAGGACAGTCACTAGAATGTGGCTGATCTGTCTTTTGTCTCCTGATTTTTACTGTATTGGATCACATATGGAGTTAGAGGGAAGTGCTAGTATTTTCCAAAATAACAAATATGTTCTACAGAAGAAATACTGTTTTTTCCATTTAATACTTCAGTTCAGTTCAGTTAGTCACTCAGTCATGTCCGACTCCTTGCGACCCCATGAATTGCAGCATGCCAGGCCTCTATGTCCATCACCAACTCCTGGAGTTCACTCAAACTCACGTCCATTGAGTTGGTGATACCATCCAGCCATCTCATACACTTTCGCCCCCTTCTCCTCCTGCCCCCAATCCCTCCCAGCATCAGAGTCTTTTCCAAGGAGTCAACTCTTCACATGAGGTGGCCAAAGTACTGGAGTTTCAGCTTTAGCATTATTCCTTCCAAAGAAAATCCCAGGGCTGATCTCCTTTAGACGGGACTGGTTGGATCTCCTTGTCACATCCATACATGACTACTGGAAAAACCATAGCCTTGACTAGACTGACCTTTGTCGGCAAAGTAATGTCTCTGCTTTTCAATATGCTATCTAGGTTGGTCATAACTTTTCTTCCAAGGAGTAAGTTTCTTTTAATTTCATGGCTGCAGTCACCATCTGCAGTGATTTTGGAGCCCCCAAAAATAAAGTCTGACACTGTTTCCACTGTTTCCCCATCTGTTTCCCATGAAGTGATGGGACCAGATGTCATGATCTTCACTTTCTGAATGTTGAGCTTTAAGCCTTACAACAGCCCTTCTAAGAAGTCGTTACCATCTCCATTTTATTTATGAAGCAAATAAGGCTGAGCAAGGCTAAATGACTGTACCAGGTAATATAGCAAGTAAGTGGTGAATCCAGGATTTGAACTCAGCTCCTTCGTCTCAAAATCCTGTGCTCCTTTCTTCCCAATGGGCCTCCTCTGTGTATGGTATTTCATGTCAAAAGAGTACTACTGTATATCTAAAATGACCTTCTGGAAATAATTCTGTTTACTAAAATAACAAGGTTCTTTCTCAGCAGAAAAAGATTTCACTTAATGGCAGTCACACACCCACTGACATTTCTCTTTGCTGTTAACTTAGTTGTTAAAAAAAAAAAAAAAAAAGGTTACAATCAGCGATTTTGCCACAAGAGTGGAACTGACACCCTTAGCCAGCTATGACCGAATGATCCATTATTCATGAAGCACAGAGGCTCCATGACTGCTCACCACCTTGCTCGTCTGTGATGGACTCTTGTTTGCTCTGGTCCCTTTGGGATATTTTCTGATTGTGACCACACAGAGCAAGCCCATTGGATCACTTATACCCAACAACCTCCCTATGCTAAAGATTCAGAAGGACAACTTTCTCTATTTCAATATTATAGAAAACATCTTTTTGTTGCTGTTACAAGCTAAAGACGTTTCTCATTGTATCCAAAATGGGAATCATCTGCAGTATGGCTTTAAGCCACATGGAAGCAAGTAATAATCAAAAAGAAGTCTTTCCAAGGGGACAAGTGGAGTGTTTTAAATTCCAACAGCTGTGGCCAAGGTGATTGATCGTACCACAACTGTAGGGACCATGGAGAGATGGTCTTCTCAGAAGAGGAGGAAAATATCCTAGTAACATTAAGTATGGAAGTTGTTCTTTTTCTGTCCAAAGCAATGGAGATTTACAAAAGCTTTTGTAGTGAGTGCGCGCATATTAAGTTGCTTCAGTTGTGTCCAACTCTTTGTAACCCTCTGGATTGTAGCCCTCCAGGCTCCTCTGTCCATAGAATTCTCCAGGCAAGAACTCTAGTGGGTTGCCATGTCCTCCTCCAGGGGATCTTCCCAACCCAGGGATTGAACCTGTGTCTCTTATATCTCCTGCATTTGCAGATGAGTTCTTTAACATTAGCAACACCTGGTAAGAGTTGGGCTTCACTTACTCATTTAAAAATGGTTCCTTTAGTTATAAATTTATGAGCTTCCCTGGTGGCTGAGGAAGATCCCCTGGAGAAGGGAAGGGCTACTCATTCCAGTATTCTGGCCTGGAAAATTCCATTGACTGTATAGTCCAGGGGATCGCAAAGAGTCAGACACAACTGAGCAACTTTCACTTTCGCTGGTGGCTGAGATAGTAAAGAATCTGCCTGCAATGCAGAAGACTCAGGTTCAATCCCTGGGTCAGGAAGATCCCCTGGAGAAGGGGATGTCAACCCACTCTAGTATGCTTGCTTGAAGAATTCCATGGACAGAGGAGGTTGGTGGGCTACTGTCCATGGAGTCGCAAAGAGTTGGACACAACTGAGCGACTAACACTTATTTACTCATTTAAAGATAGTTCCTTTAGTTCTAAATTTATGTCAGATTCACATATTTCCAAACTAGCAAACAAAACAAAAAATCCATGTCCTTGCTGCATGCAAAATCCAGGCGTATAGTTGAGTACATATAAGCACTTGGGTTTCAGTTTCCATATAACCTGGTATAATTTTATGCACATATGTAAATGCAGATATGTATATAATAATGTATACGTATGTATAAAAATTAGATAATTATGTGTGGAGGGAGAGAGGGGGTGGTAATAGCTCTCAATGAACCCTTTGTTATGCTTTTTACGTCCTGAGTTAGAGAATCCTCTAAGATAAGAATGAGAGGAGGAATCTGAATTGAAGTGGTTCAACTGTCCCATCCATTCACCTTCTTGGTGACTGGAATGGATCAGTAGTAGTCGCTCCCCAGGGACAATTCTTATTTGGATACGGCATCCCTTAAGGTAGTTGCTTGAGATAGCAGGGTCAACAGCCTATCTCAGGCTGCTTGGTTCAGCTAGTTAAAGATTAATGTAGAGGCTGGATTGCAAGTTTCAGGACCTGGGAGAGTCTGCAGCCCTATCCACTTGTTTGATAAGAACAGCAGAGTTCAGGGTAAGGGAATGTGAGCAGATCTCAACCATAATCGATTTTTGGTCTTAAAAGACAGTGTAGCACCGCAGCACGGAATGTTCCAAAGTTCCGGATTCAGGAAATGCGGGTTCAAGCCTGGTTCAGCTACCTCTTTGTTTAACAATCTTTGGTAACTTAATTAATCTCTCTGAGCCCAGTATTCTAATTAATGATGAGTGAATAACAATATTCCATTTTGGCATGGCAATGGAGAGTAAATTAGCTTGTTTGAGCAGAGCATATTACATAGTATCTCATGCATAGGAAGCAGTTAATGAATTATACTTTTGTTTGTCTTTTATCCATTATCCATCTATTCATTCACTTATCGATATATCTAACTCAGAGTTATGTATGATTGGTCAGAGTCAATCTGTTGTGCTTTCCAGATGATGATTTTGGAACAATGAATGAAGAAATCATTACTTGACACATTAATACTACAATAATCATTGATCTGTAAAGTTTGACAATGGTAAGTACAAATAGATAATGACAGGAAAAATTACTTTTATTTTGGAGGATTTATTTACTTAACATTTTAAAAGTAAACGTAGAATTTCTGTAACACATATTATTATTAAACACATAATATATTCTGAACTCACAAAATTAGTGGAATTTTATGAATTAATAGAACACACACAAGCATTTTACAAATTGTGTGCACCTTCTAAGCACCTTCTAAGTTCAGTGGGGCTTCCCTTGTGGCTCAGACGGTAAAGCATCTGCCTACAATGTGGGAGACCCAGGTTCGATCCCTGGGTTGGGAATTTCCCCTGGAGAAGGAAATGGCAACCCACTCCAGTATTCTTGCCTGGAAAATCCCATGGATGGAGGAGCCTAGTCGGCTACAGTCCATGGGGTCACAAAGAGTGACCGACTGAGCAACTTCACTTCATTTCACAGTTCAGTATGTGTTTAAAAATCTGCTTAAAATTTCCAAGATTTTGTTTACTTATGAATAAACTTTTATTGATTGCTTAAGAGTTTGATCATTAGATTCATTAAATGTTGCCTTGAAAAGAATAACATTGTTCATTGTGATGACAATAAAATATATCAAAAGTATAGAAGGTGGACTAAATTATTATTATCTCTATTAAAGTCATTCAGAATGCTATATACAATTGGTTGCTATTGATTTTCATTGATCAGCCTTATATCTGGGCTCCTGATCTGTATTCCACAGTATATCCATCTCTCACATTCATGCTGGCACATGTTCTTCTCAAGTTAAACTTTTTAATTTTTTCATATCTGTACATTCACTTTATTCAGCAACCTATTAAATGCCTACTGTGTGGGTTCATTCATTCATTCATTCATTCAACTTCTTTGGGGAGTTTAATATATTACAGACATTAAATAAGCTTCTGGGGACACAATGCAAACTTAGACATAATCTTCACCTTAAAGCAGCTTATGATACAATGTGGATGAGTGGCAAGGCTGTATAAATATTAAAACAATATAATACAGCTGGCATAGACAAGAACTCTGAGTCATGGATCATTTTGGAGAGTCAGTTAGCCCACAGTTAACCTGGAATCTGGGACAGCTTCTTGGAGGAAGTGACACCTAAGCTGACTATTTTAAAATAAAATAGATGAACACTAGATGAAATCGAGAATTAACATTTGAAGCAGAGGAAATAGCATGTGCAAATACCCTGGAGCAGAAGAAACAGCAGCATATTGAGAAATAGAAGGCAGCCCAGTGTAGGTGTATTAGACATTGAAGTTGGATAAATCAGAAAAATATTTCTCTTAAGTAGTGTTTCATCTGCAGTAAAGGAGAAAAATGTATCAGAAGAAAGTGTGTTAAGTTATTGTATTAACATGTGCCAAGTCTTAAGGGAGTAAAGGAGAGGGTGCGTCAGTCTGCCTGGCAATATCAGGGAGGGCATTACAGAGCGGGTGACTTTGTTCCTCCGTTTGATCATAAGCTCCTTGAAGTCAGAAGCCAAGTCTTTTTTTAAAAATGATGCTTTATTCATTTTGCCCAGCACAGTAACATGTGCCTCGTAAGTACTGGATAGATCCCTGGCTTAATGGTATTTGTTACAATGAACCCTGAGTGACTGGAGCAAAGGCTAGTACGAGATTGTGTGCATGGTGGTGACAGGCCAGGTCAGTACAGGGATACTACCATATGATTTTTCTGTGGCTCCCGCCAGAGGCTGCACAGTTTCTATTAATTCACTTTTGCATTCGTTCATTGACCAGCTATGTGTTGGGCATTGGTTCAACATGGTGAATGTAAAGATTAATTGCTCATGGCCTTGCCCTTGACAAAGTTGAACATGGTGCTGGGAGACAGTTATTAGATCAATGAGATGTGAGAAATGCTCTGACATAGTACAAAGGACTGAAAACCATATAAAGAGAAGTGATGATGTTTGTGGGTTTGGGTGATGAAATATGACTAGGACTTTTCCTTGGCTTCTCTCTCTTCTCTTTCTAGGGCCTTCCCCTTAGTAGTTGATCCAGGGCTGTATCTTCTCCTAACCTCTATGTGTCTAATTCCCAAATCTATTTCTGCAGATACGGCTTCTTTCCAAAGCTTCATCCTAGATATCTAATTCTTGTGACATCGCCACCTAATGTCCTGCTGACACCTCTAACTGAATTTCTTCAATGCTGAGCTCATCTTTTCCCTACAAATCCTGTTCATCATCCCACTTCTTATTTTAGACCTAGTGATACAGACTCTAAGTTTCACCACAAACTTTGATTCACCTCTTTCCTTTCCCCACACTGAATCCAATTTTTTTTGGTTAGTTCTCCCTCTGTGACACCACTCACGCCATCTTCTGTCATTCTTATTTTTACCCTAATTCAGGTCCACATTTCTTCTCTCATGGAAGCAACAGACCTTCAGCCATAAAGAAAACATCATGGATATTTATGAAGCAAAAGCAGACCTCCAAGGTTTACCTCTTTTTTAAAAAAAAATTATTCATTTGTTTATTTATTGATTTATTGGACTGCTTTTGGTCTTAGCTGCGGCTCCCAGAATCCTCCTTGCATCATGTGGGTCTTTCTTTGTGGTGCACAAACCCTTTAATTGTGGCAAGTGGGCTTAATTGCTCTGCAGGATGTGGGATCTTAGTTCCCTGGTCAGGGATGGAACCTGAGTCCCCTGCAACGCAAGGCAAATTCTTAACCGCTGGATCACCAGGGAAGTCCCCAAGGTTTACCTCTTGACGGACACTTTCCAGGGGAGAAGGGAGATTCTGGACTAAAGTTTCCCAACTTTGGTTGTATTGGAATTACTGGAGAGCTTTAGAAAATGCTGAGTCCTAGCTTCTGCCCTCAAGAGACTCTAGCTTAATTAATCTGAGGACTTTCAAAAACTCTGTAGCTGAGATTCTAATGTGAAGGTAAGGTTGAGAACCACCAAACTAGACCAAGCGAACTCAACTCTCTGTTCTTTGACTGACACACCCACCAGAAAGTTACACATTAATGCAGGATGGAAATTTTCAAAGGCTTTAAAAAATACTAAACAGAAGGGAAATAAATATAAAATACCTGAAGTACAAAAACCTGTTTCTGATGCTATGATAGTCAGCTTTCTCTAGGTTGACAGATGAATATGTCAGTACTGCACAATAGTCACAGCATCTGTACAAAAAACTATGTAAACATAGAGGCATAGAAACATCCTTCTCTCATACTTGTTTTCTTTTCTTCCAGTTTTTCTCTACTCAGTCAATCTCAAGCATTACTGTCAAATTAATTTTCCTGACAAAGGTTTTGAACTTACCAATCCTTTTCTTAAAATCTTTCAATAATTCCTTACTACTCATAGAAAAAAAATAAAAAAATCTTTTCCAATTTGGCCAACAATTGACCATTCCAACTTTATTTATTATAATTCTCTTTCATGCAATCTCATCTTCCGGGCCTTGCTTTTATTGGTCTGTATCATTTGTTCCTCCCAATTGCACATATATGCAGTCCCCTTATCCGTAAAGATTTTATTCACATGCTGCCTCCTCCACAAAGCTTTTCATGATCATTTTGGCAGGAAGTTACTTTTCCATCCTCTTAAATAGCATAGTCCTTTTGTAGTCTATAAAACTAGTTTATTAACAATGAGAAAATTTTCACATTAAAATCACTTGGTTCATAAAAATATTTCAACCATTCAACATGCAACAGCAACCTGCTGTATGGGCTTCCTGCTAGGAATAGACATAGACCATGGAAGACATGATTTCTGCCCCCAGTGAGGCTGAACTGGATGCAAGACTTTAATTAAGCAAGTAACATTATTATTTGTGATTGTGTCTGGGAATTTGAGGGGAAAATGCAAATGAGTGTCAGACTGTAAACTTCCACACTCTGATAAGAAAGTGAATTGTCTTTCTAAAGCAATAGTTGAGCCAATGACGATTAGGTGCTAATTCTAAGAAGCTGGTCCTAGAAGTAAATGAAATTATGGAGAAAAAATCTTGATTTTGATGAAACAACCTTGGAGGAGATGGACAACAGAGTAGGCTTAAAGGAGGCTCTGGGATGGAGGGAATCTGACAAAGCTTAGCCTTGGTTATAACTGGGCTTCTTGCAGTGCTCATCCTACACACTGGATGATGTATGAAGACTTCAACTGACTTTTGGGGTCTTGCTAAGGATAAGTGCTATTGGTGCGAACCCACCAGCAGCTGAGCCCCAAAGAATTGATGCTTTTGAACTGTGGTGTTGGAGAAAACTCTTGAGAGTCCCCTGGACTGCAAGGAGATCCAACCAGTCAATCCTAAAGGAAATCAGTCTTGAGTATTCATTGGAAGGACTGATACTGAAGCTGAAACTCCAATACTCTGACCACCTGATGAGAAGAACTGACTCACTAGAAAAGACCCTGATGCTGGGAAATATTGAAGGCAGGAGGAGAAGGGGATGACAGAGGATGAGATGGTTGGATGGCCTCACCGACTCAATGGACATGAGTTTGAACAAGCTCCAGGAGTTGGTGATGGACAGGGAAGCTTGGCTTGCTGCAGCCCATGGGGTCGCAAAGAGTCGGACATGACTGAGCCTCTGAAATGAACTGAACTGAACCCCAGCAGCAGGTTGTGCACTGAGCAGGATCACTAACATCTGTCACCAGCTGCATCCACCATGTAGAAGATGGAGGCAATGAGGGTCTCACAGAGAAGAACTGGGAGACTGAGGCAGGGAGGAAGCAGTAGCACTACTAATTCATATATTGTCCACTAAAACAAGCAGCAAATTGTACTTTTACTTCTAAGAGCTTATTGAGCCTCATCGTAATCAGCCCTTACAGCAGGGTCTAGAGAACTATTTTTTAAATCCTCCATCTACTTTCAGGGAGCCCCAAGAACTTTCACAGAGCCTTTATCTCTTTCTACTTTTGTTATATTAACTTAGATAATGTTTTTATATCACCCCTACTAGGCTAGGAGTCTCCTAGAGGAAAATCCAACTATCTTGATATTCCTTCAATTGCCTATTGCTATTTTTAGTACTGAATAAGTGTGTGGCATCCACTGGTTCAGTCAACAAATGAATGAATGATGAATGTCCTAGTGGGTTAAGTCTGTTGTCACAAACTGAGTGGCTTCAACAAGAGAATTTATCGTCTCACAGTCTTGAAGGCTTGAAGTTCAAAGCCACAGTGTCAATAGTGTTTGTTCTTTCTGAGGCTCTGTTCCAGTCCTCTCTCCTTGTAGATGGCCATCTTCTCTCTGTGTCTCTTTGTATCATCATCCTTCTATGCATGTTTCTGTGTCCAAATTTCCCTTTTTTATATGGACACCAATCACACTGGACTAGGGCCCATTCTAATGGCCACATTTTAACTTGATTATCTTTATAAAGACCTTACCAAATAAGGTGCTGAGATACTAAGGATTAGGAATTCAACCTATGAATTTTTGAGTAGACACCATGCAATCCATACAAAGAATCAGGTCTCTTAAACACCATGTTCTTCTTTCTTTTTCTACTTCCTCCCTTTTCCAGGAATAGTCTAGAGCAATAATGTCCAATAAAACTTTCTGTGATGAGGAAAATGTTCCCTATCTGAGCTTTTCAACATGACTGCCTCTCACCAACATGGCCATTGAGCACTTGGAATGTGGTTACTGTGACTGAGGAGTTGAATTTTAAACTTTGTTTGGTTTAAATTCATTTTTAAGCAAAAGTGGTCATATTTTATAGTCCAGATTTTACAAAGGAATACTTCTAATACAAAAGCATACTGTAATTGATTTATTCTGGAGAATTGATTCACACTATACAATGGTGTGCTGCGATTCATGGGATCGCAAAGAGTCGGACACGACTGAGTAACTGAACTGAACTGAACTGATACAATGAGTTTGGTTATGGTCTACATGTGTAATGCTCCCAGGTGAAGTTATCTTCGCTCTGAAACTCTGTGACTCTGTTTGACTTCATCTGGAGATGACATCAAAACATGTACATTTGTGGCCTTGGGGATATAAGGCTAGGCCTTGTGGTCCATCTGACTTCTCCTGTTCATAGGCCCTGCTTTGGACCCACACACTGGTCTCACTTTTTTGGTGATGATGGCATCTGATTCCTTCTGGAAATGCTTTATCACTAAATGTCATTTGATTTACATTAATTTAAATTTAAATAGCCACATGTGGCTGGCAGCAAGCACACTGAAGAGCATAGTTCTATACATTGGAAAGTAGGACCAATTACTCATCAAAAGTGAAAAATGTCACTTCTGTGATTTGAGGTAGATAAGGCTTATGTGAGTTCGTGTTTGCATGGCTTTTAATATCAGAGATGAATGTTAGGAGTATGTACTCCTCATAATGATAAGAACAAGACAAGGCAGAAAATGGAGGTTGCCTCCAAGGGCCAAGTGGTAACTGGTAGAAGTGGAATGCTGACTCTTCTGAATAGCAGCATTTACACTCCAGTCTAGTCAAATGCCGGAGAAGGTAATGGCACCCCACTCCAGTACTCTTGCTTGGAAAATCCCATGGACAGAGGAGCCTGGTGGGCTGCAGTCCACGGGGTTGCAAAAAGTCGGACATGACTGAGCAACTTCACGTTCACTTTTCACTTTCATACATTGAAGAAGGAAATGGCAACCTACTCCAGTGTTCTTGCCTGGAGAATCCCAGGGATGGGGGAGCCTGGTGGGCTGCTGTTTATGGGGTCGCACAGAGTCGGACATGACTGAAGTGACTTAGCAGCAGCAGCAGCTAGTCAAATGTTGGCATGGGAGAAGGTAATCCCAGTGCTGTTGGACTGACTGATTTTCTATGAAAACCTGGACATCTAGGTCTTCATGTGGGACCTTGTGGTTTTTTTTACATGTTGGAGACTGATTTTACCTTTTCTATCTGGCTAAAGCATCTTGTTGGCTGGATGTAACCTTGAGTATCCCAGTTTGTAATCTCTGTTTTGAAACAAAAATTTTGCAGAGACTTTCCTAGAAGATCTTTCCTTATTAACATCACAGAACTTTGGGGAAATATCAGTGTTAAAAAACATTCCTGTACAATGAATTCTCTTTATACATTCAGATTTAGAGAGAATATGAATGATGATCATTTTTAAATGAATGTATTGTGAATTTCAGGATCAGCTTGCTTCCAGAAGCTCCCAAAACTTGCACCGTGTTGCGATATTCCTGGGACTGACAGATGTGTTTCCATCTCTGATTTTTCCCATCAGTTCAATTCAGAGAACAAAAAAGAGGAGCTGATAGAAGGAAGATTGGCAATTGCCAGCTCCAGAGATACTCAGATATCTCTTGGACACACAGGGACTCTTCAAAAAGACATACCGTGATAACTATAGTAATTTCTTTGTCTCTTACAAAGATATTTGATTTTACTGAAATTTTTTTGCTCATTAAATTAGTCCTTTCAATCACTTAGCATTCACTGAGCATCCGCCTCATGCCAGGTCATGGGCAAGATGCTGCAGATAGTGGACCAGCCAGGTCAGGCGTAGGCTCTGCCCACATCAAGGCTGAAAATTGAGCAAGGAAACTGGACTTTTACTAATCTTTTTCAGTGCATTCATTCCAATGATAAGATGTGCTATAAAATGAAAATCTCTAGGAAATCTTGCAACGCGGAGTCCTATGGTTGTCTCGGGGTGTGTGTGCGATTGCAAGTTAGCTCTGCCAAGAGGGAGCTGGGGCCAGGACCAGGCATGTGAAGTCTTGGGAAAGAAGATGAGCTTGACACTGTCCAGGAGCTGAAGGCAGGCCATTGTGACTGTAAGATGGTGGAAGGCAAGGTGGTGAGGGAACAAAATGAAGGTGGTTGGTTTGTGTGAGGATTTGTAGCTCATGTTCAAAGACAATGGTCTAAGACGCCCTTTTGGCAAGAACAATAGGTGCAAGGAAGTCGGTCCTGTAGAGGCTGTGAGGGAAGAACTGGGCTTCTGCAGCTATGCTACCTGTGAATCAGAGCTAGTCCTCAGTGAAGTTTAACCTTAGCGCAAAGCACACAACCCCAGTGCAAAACCTCCCTGAGCTGTGGAAGTTTAACTCACTCGATGTTGATTCTCAGTGGAGACATTTCTGCCCCCCACAGGATATTTGGCAATGTCTGCAGACATATTTATTGTTAGGATTTGAAGAGGAAGTGCTCCTGGCATCTAGGGGGAAAAGGCAAGGGATGCTGCTGAACATCCTGTAATGCACTCATGGGGCAGCCCCCACAGTAAGGAATTATCAGCTCTAAAACATCAATTACACCAAGGGTTTGAAACTCAAGTTCAAGTGCACATCAAGGGAAGTAGTAATTGATGGAATTAGGAACCTGGACAGAAGCAACAGCAGGTAGAGATGCCGAGAAATAGGGGAACATTTTCAGTTTCATGACTAAATTAGCAAATGTGAAATTATTTAAAGATACAAACCCTTTGTTTTGTCTATTTGCTTCTTTCTTCTCAGTTTACCAACAGCCAGTAGCATCTCTCGAAATATCTGGCCTCAGCCAATCAGCCTTATTTGCCTTAATAATCCTGACTGTAATTCTGTCTGCTCAGCATTGAAATAACTGTTTAGAATATTGATTGAATAAATAAATGAACATTGACTTATTTCCAGAGAATGAAGTTTTGTTTAATTATGATAACTATTGAGCTATTCATTTGTGCAAAGCACATTCTACACTTTGATCTAATCCTTTTAAAAGCTCTGCAAGGGAATTATTAACTATAATTGACAGAGAAAGAAACAGAGGCTCGGGGATGTTAAGACCCCTGCCGAAGGTCAAACAACAAGTAAGTCTGTTTGATACCACTGCCTGTCCTTTTTCCTAACTTTGAAAGTGATTTTGCATTGAGAATGGGATGTGAGCCAAATTTTATTTGCTTCATGCACCAGTGGGAATCAAGTATGACTACATACATGAAAATGCCCAAAATAGTTTATTTTGATGCACATAAATCAAGTTCAAGGTAGACAGAGTGACTGCAAAGCTATCTATCAGAGGTCCAGACTCCTCTGTTTTACCTAGACTTCCTTTAATTTGCATCTCAAGGCTGCCTCATGGCCCACCATGTCAGCTAGATCTCTAACCATCGAGCTGTTCAGAAAGAATGGGATGGGATAAGCAGGAGCAATAAGCCTTATGTCCTGCTTGATTCAGCTCATGTTTCAGTAACTCCACCTGAATATCTATCTAAATGCTTTGCCTTACCAATCATTGGTCATTCCTCTGCAAGAGAGCCTAGGAGATGTCATTTCGGGGCTGAGAGTATTACTGTTATCAAGGAAGGGGAGGGATACTTACCATATGAAGCCAGCAGCCCTCTCTGCCAGACCACAGTAGTAACTATCACACTTACAGAGAAGCTTAGCGGTTTCTCATGTGGTTGAGAAATCCCAATAGAAACAGCAGTGTGACAGTTCAGTCACTGCCAGTTGATTGTGTTTGGATCCATGAAGCCCTTTAGGACTCCACTCTGCTCTAATGAGCCACTTGGCTTCTGACTGTCCTCTATCTCTTCTCCCCAAAATTTGACCTGCCCTCCTTGCATGTTTCTCCAGTCTGAAACCTCTTTCCATCTTTTCTTTCTTGGTCCTTTTTATCTTTTGCTTCTGGTCTGCTTTTGTCTCTTTTCCACACTTGGAGATTCTGAAAACAAGAAAGAGGGAACTGAACCCTGCAGAACATTCTGTGACCCAACGTTTTTACGTGAAATTATATTCATTATGAAACACTGCAAGCAGGAGAGACAGATGTTTTACTTCACCAAAGAAAAGGGGCTCAACCTGAAACGAACATAACATTGTAAATCAGCTATACTCCTATAAAAGTTAATTTCAGAAAAAGAGCCAGGATATGATTTAACATGTTACCTTTTGCATGTAGTCATGAAACCATCTGTCCAAATGGAACTTCAGCTGGAGATCCTGCAGATCATTTCGGGACACATAGCATGCGTGAGAGCTAAACCTTCGTTTTGTTAAGCCACTGCGATGTGGGCCTTCTTTGCTACTGAAGCATATTCTAGCCCAATCAGTAATAAATGAATTGATTTTACGCACATGCACACACACACACACACACACACACACACACATGAAGGAGGCTCAACTGGATTGCTAGAAAGATTTTTTTTGTCTTGGATAGGCTGTGCAAGGTCAAACACTGAATCTATGGAAGAAAGGAACGTCTATGATCTAAAACATCGCTCAAGGGACTAGACTAGGTTAGCATAGATAGATTGGTCTGCCCTCTGCATAGGAAAGTAGAAGCTGTTTACCACACAAAGCCTGGACCTGTGAAGAATGGATGAGATAATGCAAGAATCAAACCTAGATTAAGCTATGATTGATGATAATTGAAGTTTAGTATATGGAAAAACTACCAGCCTGTACCTAAGTGTTCACGTTTCTATAAATCTTGCTCTAAGTTGTGATGTATCATCTATATATTCCAGTAATGAACAAATAATTTATATCACTCCTTTAATATAAAGATACATTTTGTAGGAGTGCAGTCAGAGAGTTTGTTTGTGACTCATCTCAGTCACTTTTTCCTGCTTGGGCTCACCTTTGAGCCAAGAAAGTTTGACTGAAAACACCACATCTCATCTGCTGGCAGTTTTCCAACTTGCATCTTGGGAAAACACAATATGTTTCTTTCAGAAAGGTCATGTAAACCTAAAACCTATTAACCATTATAGCCAGGTGAGCTAGAGAAAACAGAGTGTTAGAGCAGTGCTGCTTAAAGAATAGTGTGTGGACCAACGCTGATGAGAAAAGTACAGCATCTCCGTCCAAGGCAGGGAGAGCAGTGTGTACAAAGGTCCTATGGCAGGAAGGAAGCTGACGTGGCTCAGATGCTATGGGAGAGGAGAGTATCTTGCAAACCTAAGCTTTCTTCAGTATACATGCTACTTAAACCTTTTAGTCTGGCTATCACTTAATGTTTTTTTTCCTTCTCCATAAACCAAGAATCCTAAAGGAAATCAACCCTGAATATTTATTGGAAGGACTCATGCTGAAGCTAAAGCTGCAATACTTTGGCTGCCTGATGCAAACAGCCGACTCATTGGAAAAGATCCTGACACTGGGAAATATTGACGGCAGGAGGAGATGGGGGTGACAGAGGATGAGATGGTTGGATGGCATCATTGACTCAATAGACATGAGTTTGAGCAAACTCCAGGAGATAACGAAGGACAAGGAAGCCTGGCGTGCTGCAGTCCATGGGGTCACAAAGAGTTGGACACAACTTAGCGACTCAACAACAATAAAAATAAACCAAGAAGTCCAGATAATTGTATTCATACTTTTCTCCATATTCAGGAGTCCCTGTATTGTAGTGGCTTGTTTTCATAAATGGTGACTCTTACTTCTTCTGGGAACTCTCCTTTCCCCAGTCAATGGCTGCAATCATAGTGATGAATTTTATTACTTCACTCTTGATCAATGGACTAAGTTTATCCATCCAGCAAAGCACCACATCCTCTGCTACATTCTTCCTTTGCTTTGGCTGTACAACATTCTTGGTCAATTTTCTCTAATACTAATTAATGCTGACTATTTACCTAGTTTCCCACCTTCTATATTACCAAATGCTATAAGTAGAACACTATTATTTTGAAAGATTTCATCTCTTTGCTGGAAGTGCATCTCACCTCTGCTGCTTCTCCAACTCATAAATTTGTTTAAAGTAAAGGGAACTTTCTGGCCTTCTCTATTACCTTTCAATCATTACTTCTTTGTTCAGATCTTTCCCTGATTTATAGCATACTCTCATTGTGGCTGAGACGGTAAAAGTGTCTGCCTACAATGATGGAGATCTGTGTTTGAGCCCTGGGTCAGGAAGGTCCCCTGGAAAAGGAAATGGCAACCCACTCCAGTATTCTTGCCTAGACAGTCCCATGGATGGAGGAGACTGGTAGGCTATGGTCCATGGGGTCGCAAAGAGTTGGACACAACTGAGTGACTTCACTTCTTCTCATGAAAATGGTGCAGTGTAAAGAGAGTAGACTTTGGGGCCAGATCAACAAGCATTCAGATCCAGCTCTGATATTCACCACTTGTGTGACCATAGGAAAGTAAATCCCCATCTCTGAGCTTCAGTGCCCTGGCTAGCCCCTAGAGTTGTGACTATTAGTTGAGTTGTATTTAAAGAACCTAATTCTCACTGAATGATTCTTTTTTATCTCTCCAGCCTGTGTTCGCTAAGAGTTGGACATGACTGAGCAACTTCACTTTCAGTTTTCGCTTTCATGCATTGGAGAAGGAAATGGCAACCCACTCCAGTGTTCTTGCCTGGAGAATCCCAGGGATGGGGGAGCCTGGTGGGTTGCCGTCGATAGGGTCTCACAGAGTTGGACATAACTGAAGCGACTTAGCAGTAGCAGCCTGTGTTCTAAAGCCTATTTGATCCTGAAAAAAACAACTCAAATAGAAAAGACACTTCATGAAACATGTACATTCAGTTCAGTTCAGTTCAGTTGTTCAGTCGTGTCCGACTCTTTGCGACCCCATAATTCACAGCACACCAGGCCTCCCTGTCCATCACCAACTCCCGGAGTTCACTAAACTCATGTCCATCTCAGCCTGTCATCCCCTTCTCCTCCCGCCCCCAGTCCCTCCCAGCATAGAGTCTTTTCCAATGAGTCAACTCTTCGCATGACCTGTACATTACTATATGTTAAATAGATGACCAGTGAAATTTGATGCATGAAGCAAGGCACCCAAAGCTGATGCTCTGGGACAACCCGGAGGGAAAGGTGGGGAGGCAGGTGGGAGGGAGGGTTCAGGATGGGAGGACGCATGCATACCTGTGGCTGATTCATGCTGATGTATGGCAAAAGCCATCATGGTGTTGTCATTATCCTCCAATTAAAATAAGATAATTAATAGAAAAGAAAAGAAAAGACACTGCAGCCTCACCTCAGACAAATCAGTAGAAACTTACATGGTCAATTAAAATGTTAGTCCTCCTCACTGAAGAATCTGACACAGATTGTGTTGTGTTTTTTATTAATATTTTATTTAGCCAACCTACCATTACAGAAGCCAGTCTCTCTCCATGATCTTCTCTTTAACTTTTTTATTAACTTATTAATGGGATTGGGGAGATGGATATCGTTTAATGGGACATTTCTCCCTCCCTCTGAAAAGCATGACATCCATAAATTAAAGAAGTTATACATTTGCATCCAGCCAAGGGGCTGGCTCTGAAGAGATGGTTTGTAATCCTGAATTCTGGACTTGTGAGAAGTCTGAGAAGTAAGGGAGAGGGGAAGAGTAACTGCAGATGGGGCAAGGAGACAGACAGGTTGGGGTCTGTGGATGAGAAAGCAGAGGCAAAACGGGCCCTAAAATAGATGAACTAAACACAACGTGATAATGAGAGCCTGGGTCATGGGGAAGGAGGGCTGGGAGATGGGATAGACAGTGACAGCCAAGTTTCTTTGCATCAGGAGGCTTCCAGTCTGAGGCGGGATGGAGGGTTTCCCATGAGCTGGAAAGAATGGAGTGCTTCCTGAATTTCTGTCACTGTGTGAGGGTACAGAGCTTCCAAAGGTACAGTCCTAGATCTAGAAGAACCAATGACCTATTGAAAGAGAAGGGCTTTCAGTACAATATTATCAGAACAATGTGGTAAAATGCCGTGATGGAAATATGTTATGCAAGCACTAATGATGAAGACCTGAAGTCTTTCTGGGAAGATGAGGAATGACATATCAGAAAAAGAGCCTGGCTTAGGTCAGTCCACCAGAGGCGGAGCCTGAGATGGGGATTTATTTAGGGTATAATCTTAAGGGAACCAGGTAGTAAAGGATGCAGGATAGGACAGAGGAAGGACCTATGCAAAGGTGTCCTTTCACATTGCACCACAGAGGTGGTCCTACCTAATGCAAGGGACCTGAGGTTTTATTTCCCTTCATCACTCAGTCATTTGCTCTGGGTGGGTGGGTGTCTGTGTGTCATATCCTGGACATCTCTAGGAAAGCCAAAGACAATCTTTCTGGAGAAGGAAACCATGAGTGGTTAACTTTAGCAGCCAGTGCCTGCAGCCAGTGATGGATGAGCGCACCAGTGCTGTACATGGACACTGGGCAGGGAGCTCACAGAGTCTGGTAGGGTGACATTTGAGGGCACTCCTTTGCTGAGATGGCTTGGAGGATGCTCCAGCATCCCATGGAGAAGCAAAAGTACATGCAAGGAAGCCAAAGATTTGTAGGATCAGTCTTTCTTAGAAGGGGCAGCAGTCAGGTGTGTGTGAGATGGGAAGATGGGAGAAGTGATCAGAGATGAGGCTGAGAGAATGGTTAACAGCATGGGTTTGGGAGTGAAACAAGTCAGGGTTTGAATTCTAAATGTTGCTTATTGACTGTGTGGTCTTAAGCAAGATGCATTATTTTTCCTAGCCTCAATGTCCTCATCTGACAAATGGGTATGATAAGGTTACTTATCAGGGTTGTTGTAAGAATGAAATGAGGTAATGCAAGGAAACCATTGTGAACAGGACCTACGATGTATTAACTTTTGATAAATGGCAGTTATCCTAATTATTATAAAGTTGGAAATAGTGACTGATTTTGAACATCTTGAATTGTATTCAAAGGAGTTTGGATTTGATCTAGAAATGATAATCATGATGATGATGGTGGTGGTGATGGTGGTGATTATAATGGCAATGTGCGGTGTGCTGTGCTTAGTCGCTCAGCCATGTCTGACCCTTTGCGACCCCATGGGCTGTGGCTTTCCAGGCTCCTCAGTCTTTGGAGATTCCCCAGGCAAGAATCCTGGAGTGGGTTGCCAAGCACTCCTCCAGGGGATCTTCCCAACCCAAGGACTGAACCCAGGTCTCCTGCATTGCAGGCAGACTCTTTACTGTCTGAGCCACCAGGGAATAATGGCAATAGTGGCAACAATAGCAGTAGCAGCAGCAGCAGCAAAATCTAGAGGTAAAGTGGAGAACCAATGGATGTCTTTTAAAAAGTAGGGAAATTGCAGGTCTGTGCTTGAGGAAGATATTTCAATCAGTCCTGTAGAGAATGGATTGATAGGAAGAGGCTCCCTCAGTAGTCTATGCAAGAGAAAATGAGGGTTTGAATTTGGTCAAAAGTGGCGATAGAGTCCCTTCCCTTGGTCCCAGGAAGGGACCAAGGCAAGATGAGAGTGAAGCCAATGGAATCCCATAGCAACAGGGCTCAAATTGCATGCTTGGGGCTCAGCCACCACTCAGATGAGCCCCTTCTACTACACATGGTACAAACACAGCAGCCTCTCACTCTGGAAGCGACCTTTTATTAATGGAAAATTGGCTTTGTGAGATGCAGGTGGCCCCTGGTAAGGATGATTTCAATGATGCTCCTGAGCCTTCTCTGTCACTTTTAATGAGTTTCTATGTACTCAAATTCATTAATAAAGAGACAAAAGAGGAACCTGGGCATATTTTACTCTCATCATTATCTGGAAGAGTTTTTTGATGAAACTCATTGAGCATGATGAAATCGCTCTTTCTGCTGAAAGCTCATCTCTATACAGATTGACCTTGGTTACAATCTTTGATGAAAATTGGGGAAACATTCTTTATTAAGTTGGTCTCATAAAAGCCCTCTATGGAGGAAGTCAATAGACATATCTCAATGCTGCTACTGCTGCTAAGTCACTTCAGTCGTGTCTGACTCTGTGTGACCTCATAGATGGCAGCCCACCAGGCTCCCCTGCCCCTGCGATTCTCCAGGCAACAACACTGGAGTGGGTTGCCATTTCCTTCTTCAATGCATGAAAGTGAAAAGTGAAAGTGAAGTTGCTCAGTTGTGTCTGACGCTCAGCGACCCCATGGACTGCAGCCTACCAGGCTCCTCCATCCCTGGGATTTTCCAGGCAACTGTACTGGAGTGGGGTGCCATTGCCTTCTCTGATAGATAAATGCAAATAAAAATCTCCTACTCAACTTCATTGAATTTCCACTGTATCTTCAGAAATAAGACCGTTAGAAGAGAACTTCCTATCTCTAGATTATACTGTTAGGTTTGACGGAGTGTCATATTTCTTCTAGCTCTAACATTTTGATCCTTTGACTTTTCCAAATTATAATAAGAGAATAATGCTAACATTTATTGAATCATTACTTTGTGGCAGGCACTGTGTTAACCACTTTACTTAGATTTCATGCAGTTGCTACTATTGCAATTTCCATTTTACAGATGGGAAAACTGAGGATTGATGAGGTCAAACAGAAAGTGGGCAAGGGCAGGGATTGAGAGAAGGAGTCCAATATACCAGGTTTCAATTTCTTTGAATTCTGAATTCTGTCCTTTGCCTCTCTGTTTCACTTAGTTTTAATAGTACTGTTTTTTGACATCCAGAACAAATCCCCCATCTGGTCATTTAACAGATAACTGGTAAAAGCCCTGTATGCTTCTAACGTCTCCGGTTGTCGGTGGACTATCTCAATGCATGCTCTTCCTGTGGACCAAAGGAACATGAGGTCACGTTGTCCTGTGCTGTTTTCTGCTTGTTTAATGGGTGGGATCCATCACCTCCCAGTCACACTTTGGGAGAAATGCCATACCCTGGCATGCCCATCATAAATTTTTAGCTCATGCTGATCACTTCCTGTTGGAACTGAACCACTAAATATCTGTCTCTTTTCCATGCTAAGCATTTGTTAATATACACCATTTTCCTGCCTCATACTTGAAATTATATTTACTCAGCCAGATTGTAGGCTTCCTGAGGGCCAAAGACAATATTTCTTTTTTCCTTTCTTCCACCTTCCCTACAGCACCTTATCCATAATATAAGGCATGGAGAAGCACAGTAATCACAGATTTATTAGAGATGCTTTCCTGGTATAGAAATAAGATGGTGAAGAGAGAGAGAAACAATTTCCTGGAAAAGAAGATATCCTATTTCCTGTGCCAGGTAGTTTTCTTGTTAATAGTATTCCACTCTCAGAGCTCCCTATTCAAGGATGGAGAACCTACTACAACCATCTGCATAAATAATATATGCTAAAATGCTTCTTTGTGCCACAAATATTGACCTTGTTTAATAATTGATGATGAACTCCGGTACTAGCCTGGAACCATGCTGACACAGTTTTGTGTCCTTGCCATGGCTTATATTTATAGCTTTTGTTTTCTTAAGCCTGAAATTTGCTTAAATTTCTTTGAGGAAGGGCATTTTTCCCCTGGGGATCTAATATGATACTAGAAACTGAATTCCATAAGACAAGTACAGTGGAGTTGAAAGGGAGGCATCTCACACCATCACTGTAAAGAAAGTCACGTTTCTTTCCTTTAAATGATATTCCTACTTTCCTTCTTTGCCATAATCTTTCAAAACTTTATTTTTGTCAAATAATAATACAAAACATGGGACTTCTTTGGTGGTCCAGTGGTTAAGATCCCATGCTCCACCACAGGGTTTATGAGTTTGACACTTGGTTGGAGAGCTAAGCACAAAAGCAACCAACCTACCAAACAAACAAAATCTACTTAAATTACTAAGTGCCAGATTCCCTTGTAAGCACTTAACTTGTATTGTCTGATTTAATCCTCAAAATTAAAGGGGAAAATTGTGATTATTTATATCCTACAGAGGAGAAAACTGGAATTTGGGAGGTTAAGTAATGTTTTAAACACACAAAGGAAGTGACAGGGTTATGATTCCAACATCAACAGCATGAATGAAAACCTTATGTTCTGAAACAGCATGACAAACTGACTTCCTGCTTGCACATCCTCATAGCGGAAAATGGCTGAGTTTGCTTTCTAATCATCACTTTTTATGGGAACAGCACTTCACTTTCCCCTTAGAAACCATCACTGCTAAGCTTTTTGTTCACACTCGGTTCATAGAATCTAATTTAAAGATGAGACTTTCACACAAGACCAATATGAAATTGATTGCAAAAATGATCTCAATTTCTCACCTTCCCTGTATCCATGCCCTTTGCAATGTGACTTTAAATTTCTTTCTGGGGACTTCCCAGGTGGTCCAGTGGTAAAGAATCCACTTTCCAATGTGGGGCACACAGATTCAATCCCTGGTCAGGAAACTAAGATTCCACATGTCTCAGGGCAACTAAGCCCGTGCATCACAACTAGAGAGAAGCCCACACATGCTGCAATTAGAGAAAGCCCATGTGCTGCAGTGAAGAGGCTGTATGCTGCGACGAAGACCAAGCACAGCTGGAAACTAACCAACCAACCAACCAAAAAAAAAAAAAAAAAAAAAAAAACACCCAAAACTCTTTCCAGTGAGTTTCTTCCAATTCTTTCCATATGAACTGGCTTTGTGACTTTGTATGACCAAAAGATTGTGGCAGAAGTAAGTTATATGAATTCTAAGTCTCGACCTCAAGCTGACTTGTGAATCTCCATCCTCTGTCTTACACCCGTGCAACTGCCATTAGAAAAAGGTTTGGAAGATGAGAGACATATGGAGGGGAGCCTGGTTGTTCTAACTAACGTCACTCTAGAGCAGCCAGTCTGTCATTGCCCAAACAAGCCGAGAGCCCCGACAAGATCAGCAGCCAGCTGTCCCCTTGCTGACATCAGACGCACCAATGAGCCTGACTGAGATGATCAGAACAACTAATTTCAACTGTAGACTCATGAGTGATAACAGAGTATCATTGTTCTAAATGATGAGTTTTAGGCTGACTGGTTACAAAGCAATAGATAACTAGTCTAACTGACTAGCAGAAAGCTTTTGAAATGTTTTCTATAGCTATTAGAAAGATAACTTGATTTTTTTATATTGCTAAGCAATTTTTCTATCAATTTTTTAATATTGCTAAGCTATTAGGATTTAAGATGAAATTATTCATGGTCATTTCTACCACCAATAGAAAGATGACTTAAAAAATACCAACACAAAGAAACAGATATGAAAGATTAAAGAAAAATATTTCTGATAACTTTTTTGATCACTTGGATGCACCAATGCCTGAAGCCAGTGCCAGAACTTTCTTGGAAGATGAAGTAATAAATTTCCTTTCTGGCTTAAAACACCTTGGTTTGACTGTCTGGCCCTTATTAACTAAAGAGTTCTGCTTAATATGATGACTATAGACTTTACAATAGCCTTTAATGAACATTATTAAATTCTTTACCTTTCTCTGTCCTTTTTCTCATACATGTCCTCATCCTGGAATGTCCTCTACTCATATTTTTATCTTAATCTTTTGAAGTCCAAGCCTTGCTTCAAAATCTTATGAAAGTAAAAGGTGGAAGATTTGTATGACCTGAAAAGAAACTAGAGTATATGGAAAATATTTTCAAGTCATATATTTGATAAGCGGTTAACATTCAATATATACAAAGAATTCATACAACTTGATAGTAACCCATTTGCCCCAGTCAATCCATCTGATTAAAATATGGGCAGACAAACTGAATAGACATTTTTCCAAAGACAAATGGAGTTCACAAATGGCTGATAGATACACAAAAGGTACTGATTATCATGAATCATCATGAAAATACAAATCAAAACCACAATGAGATATCACCTCATAGGTGTAGAATGACTGTCATCAAAAAGACAAAAGATAGTAAGTGTTGGCAAGGACACACAGAAAAAGGAACCACTGTACACTCTTGGTGGGAATGTAAATTGGTGCAGTTATGATAAAAAAAACTACAGAAGTTCCACAAAAATTTAAAAATAGAACCTCCATGTGATCCAGCAGTTCCACTGCTAGGTATATATCCAAAAGTATTGAAAACTGGATATTGAAGTGTTATCTGCACTAGCATATTAATTGTGTTATTATCCATGATAGCCAAGATATGGAAACCATCTAAGTGCCCATGAATGAATGAATGAATGAAGATGTTTTATACACACACACACACACACACACACACACACACACATATATATGTGTGTCAATACTATTTAACCAGGAGATCAAACCAGTCAATCCTAAAGGAAATCAGTCCTGAATATTCATTGTAAGGACTGATGCTGAAGCTGAAGCTTCAATACTTTGGCCACCTAATGCAAAGAATGGACTCATTGGAAAAGACCCTGAAGCTGAGAAAGATTGAAGGCAGGAGGAAACGGGGATGACAGAGGATGATATGGTTGGATGACACCACCAATTCAATGGACGTGAGTTTGAGCAAGTTCTGGGAGTTGTTGATGGACAGGGACACCTGGCGTGCTGCAGTCCATGGGGTCGCAAAGAGTCAGACACGACTGAGCTACTGAACTGAACTATTAAATCAATAGAAAGAAAGAAACCTTGCCCTTCGCAACAATATGGATGGACCTTGAGGGCCAGGGAAATAGGAAGAATTTGGTAAAATGGTACAAACTTTCGGTTACAAGATGGATAAGTCCTGAGGGTCCAATGTACAATACAATGACTATAGCTGATAATACTACATTGTATAACTGAAATTGCTAACAGAGTAAAACCTCAGTGCTTTCACCAAGAATATAAAAAGATAAATATGTAAGCTGATGGATATGATAATTAACGATGGGAGAAATCATTTCACATGTGTATATATATGAAATCATCATGATGTGTACTTCAAATAATTTTATCTTTCAATTATATCTCAATGAGACTGAAAAATGTTATGAAAGTACGGTCAAAGATCCAAAATGAGCTTAATTAGCAGGGATGAGAATGAAAGATACTAAGGATGAAATAGGAGGAATATCATGCTTTGGAGCAGTTTTGAGCCAAGGTTAAAATCATTCATTCATTCACTGAATAGATAGTTGTTGAGTAATTCCATGTACATAGGGTCATGCTAGGTTTTGGGAATATAGAGAAAGCAGATAATTTTTCTTACTCCAAGAAAACTTATTTTCTAGAGAAGACAGATACACACAAGAAGTGCACAATTTCAGAGAAAGATAAATATTTAACTTCAATACAGCTAGGCAGTGGAAAGGCAGTGATTCATGTGGAACTGGAGCAAATGAGTGGTCCTGGAGGCCTCTCTAAGCAATGACATTGACTAGGAGCCTAGGGGATGAGAAGCAGCTAGCTTGAAATCATCTGAAGGAGAAGCATTTCAGGCAGAGGTAAGCTCAGTGCAAAGGTTTGAGAGAAGCCTAAGATCTTGTGTTTTGACAAAGGGAAAAGAACAATAAAAAATTCTTGTTTTGAGGTAAGTGTGGGAGGGCTTAGCAAGAGGTGAAGTTGGAAGATTTGCCAGAGTCTTCAGGTCATGCTTAATAAGGAGTTTGGATTTTACTCTGAGTGTAAAGGTAAGCTGTAGAAGGCTTTTCATAGGAGAATGGCAGGATCAATTTTACAGTTTTAAACTGTATAGCTGTAAGAAGAGTGGAGTATATGATCAAAACTGATGACACAGAGACTTGTTAAAAGGCTTTGTGGTAGTTCAAGGGAGAGATGATGGTGGAAGCTTAGACTACAGAGGAGGCAATGGAGATAAAGAAAATAAGAAAGATTCAGAGCTGCCACACAGCAGAAAGGAGGGATCAAGAATCATCAGCACAGCACTGTCATAGATACACACCGCACACACAAGTGCTCAGATGCAGCTACATAGCACAGACCAAATGCAAGCGCCCAGTCGTTCAATGCCCTGCTTTTTGTGACTCTTTGGACTGTAGCCTGCCAGGCTCCTCTGCCCTTAGAGGAGCTACAGTCTTTCCAGGCAAAAATACTAGAGCAGGTTGCCACTTCCTACTCCAGGGGATCTTCCCATCCCAGGGATCAAACCTGTGTTTCCTGGATCCCCTGCATTGTAGGTGGATTCTTTACTGCTGAGCCATCAGGGAAGCCCAAATATCACAGATAATCAGACTGAATTTAAAGTTAAATAAAATCACCTGAGTTTTTTTAATGAGTTTTTAAACCTCTTTTATACTTATGCATCTCAAGAAGAAATAAATTTACGATAGTCAAGATATATTCAGACTCACATATACATATATACATATACATATACATACACATATACATATATATGTATCTACATATATATTAACTTTATAAAATTATAGTCATCATGTGCAGTAAACTAAGTTTATCTGCTTTTGCACTTGACATTACATTTACTCATTCAGGAAATAGTTATTGAATGTTATCTGCCAAGTAATTTTCTAAGAATTGGAGGCTAATACAAACTACAAAATAGACAAAAATATTATGGCCCTCATGAAACATACATCCAAACTTGAAAAAGCAAAAATAAACATAATTGGTGGGATGTATAGGTTTCAGGAAGGTCATGGAGGCTAAGAGGAATACAAGAGAGTGTTTGGAGGGCTGACATTTTAGAGATGAAAGCCACAACATACTTCTATTACCTTAAATAATTAACCAAACATTTTAATGACTCCTCAATATTCATTATGTTAACAAAACTTTAAAACCCCTATTTTTAATGACAGTATATATTCCTGTATTTAATATTCCTATTGAATTTGTACATTTTGATTGCTCTTACTTTTCTCTATTATATATAGTTTTATCTAATTCCCTGCAGACACCTAGGTTTCTTGTATTTCCTTCAATGTGAGCTTATTTAAGGCTCTTGAAACCTATACCTTCCACAAGGAGGTATAATTTGTCTTCCAAACATCAGTATTTGAGAATGCTTTACTGTTGAACACTAACTCAAATTCATGAGATACAGAGGCAATAAAACATTGTCAATTCTAAAAGGCCTTCAGTTCAGTTCAGTTCAGTTGCTCAGTCGTGTCCGACTCTTTGCGACCCCATGGATTGCAGCACGCCAGGCCTCCCTGTCCATCACCAACTCCCAGAGTTCATTCAGACTCACATCCATCAAGTCCGTGATGCCATCCAGCCATCTCATCCTCTGTTGTCCCCTTCTCCTCCTGCCCCCAATCCCTCCCAGCATCAGAGTCTTTTCCAAGGAGTCAACTCTTCGCATGAGGTAGTCAAAGAACTGGAGTTTCAGCTTTAGCATCATTCCTTCCAAAGAAATCTCAGGGCTGATCTCCTTCAGAATGGGCTGATTGGATCTCCTTGCAGTCCAAGGGACTCTCAAGAGTCTTCTCCAACACCACAGTTCAAAAGCATCAATTTTTTGGTGCTCAGCCTTCTTCACAGTCCAACTCTCACATCCATACATGACCACTGGAAAAACCATAGCCTTGACTAGATGGACCTTTGTTGGCAAAGTAACGTCTCTGCTTTTGAATATGCTATCTAGGTTGGTCATAATTTTCCTTCCAAGGAGTAAGCTTCTTTTAATTTCATGGCTGCAGTCACCATATTCGGAGCCAAAAAAAAAAAAAAAAGTCTGACACTGTTGTTTCCACTGTTTCCCCATCTATTTCCCATGAAGTGATGGGCCCAGATGCCATGATCTTTGTTTTCTGAATGTTGAGCTTTAAGCCAACTTTTTCACTTTCCTCTTTCACTTTCATCAAGAGGCTTTTTAGTTCCTCTTCACTTTCTGCCATAAGGGTGGTGTCATCTGCCTATCTGAGGTTATTGATATTTCTCCCGGCAATCTTGATTCCAGCTTGTGCTTCTTCCAGTCCAGCGTTTCTCATGATGTACTCTGCATATAAGTTAAATAAGCAGGGTGACAATATACAGCCTTGATATACTCCTTTTCCTTTTTGGAATCAGTCTGTTGTTCCATATCCAGTTCTAATTGTTGCTTTCTGACCTGCATACAGATTTCTCAAGAGGCAGGTCAGGTGGTCTGGTATTCCCATCTCTTTCAGAATTTTCCACAGGTTATTGTGATCCACACAGTCAAACGCTTTGGCATAGTCAATAAAGCAGAAATAGATGTTTTCCTGGAACTCTCTTGCTTTTTCCATGATCCAGCAGATGTTGGCAATTTGATCTCTGGTTCCTCTGCCTTTTCTAAAACCAGCTTGAACATCTGGAAGTTCACAGGTCACGTATTGCTGAAGCGTGGCTTGGAGAATTTTGAGCATTACTTTACTAGCTTGTGAGATGAGTGCAATTGTTTAGTAGTTTGAGCATTCTTTGGCATTGCCTTTTTTTGGGATTGGAATGAAAACTGACTTTTCCAGTCCTGTGGCCACTGCTGAGTTTTCCAAATTTGCTGGCATGTTGAGTGCAGCACTTTCACAGCATCATCTTTCAGGATTTGAAATAGTTCAACTGGAATTCCATCACCTCCACTAGCTTTGTTCACAGTGATGCTTTTTAAGGCCCACTTGACTTCACATTCCAGGATGTCTGGCTCTAGTGAGTGATCACACCATCATGATTATCTGGGTCTTGAAGATCTTTTTTGTACAATTCTTCTGTGTATTCTTGCCACCTCTTCTTAATATCTTCTGCTTCTGTTAGGTCCATACATTTCTGGCCTTACTACACATTTATTTTTGAACTAAGAGAATTTATAAGATCCACTGAGCCCATTATCAGCATTTAAAAGATGGTAAGTTGAGAACAGAGGAAAGAATTGATTTGGCTAGATCTTCAGCGATTTAATGACGAAATCTCTACTATATCCTAGATTATTTAATTCTCAGTCCTAGGCTCCTTTCACTCCTTGATTCAATCATTCTTATCAAGTGGGCAAACCTTAAAGTGTTCAAGGGAATTTCCTGTATGAACAGCAATATTTATTTTTATATAGCATTGCAAGGGCTATATACTATGGTGCTCTTTATCCTTTTCTGTGGAAATCTTACTTATATTTGAAAGATCCAGGCAGCTATCCAGGGTTCAGCACCAAGGAGAGCTCCAGCAAGCCTGTGGCCCTTGAAGTTCTACAGACTTTGAAGCTTATTTCATGAACAATTTAGTATTGTCTGTCTTCGGGAAGGAACTTCCTAAGCTTTAAGAGAGCTGGTGTATTAATATTAGTGTTGGTCCCTCAGAATAGAATAATAGATCTCTCCACAGAGACTACTAGCTCTTCACCCACATCAGATTGGCTGTGGAACCAGATCCTAGCTAATGGAATATGAGCAGAAATGATGTGCTCCAACTTCAGGTCTGGGCATAAAACCTCCCATGCAAATTCGTCTAAGTTCTTTTCCTTCGAGATGATAACATAGAACAAACTTAGAAGTCATGTGTCGAATATGACACAACCATTACAAACCTGGGTTTTCAGTGGCCAACTGAGGAAGAGCAATTTCTAACTTGGATACCTGACTCTGAGCATGAGAAAGAAATAAGCATCTTGTTCTGTTAGCTCTGAATTCTTTATTTAAGGGGGGAGGGACGATCAAGCTATTTTATTGGGTTGAAATAAAATGGGAGAGAATCAAAAGGTTGAGAGGACAAAGAGATCCAACATTCTTCTCGGAGGGGAGGGGGATCTTGACAGCTTCACAGTTGCTGAAAAGTCACTGAATTCTTTGAGTTCTTTTTGTCACAGTAGTTTACAATAATTTACCTTATCTTGCCCTAATATAGTTCTTTCTTTTATTAATGTAGAATCTTTCCGCTTTGTTTGAAATCTCTGCTCCCTCCCAAAATTGCTATTCAGAACTGATTGTGTGTTTCACAAACCCCCTTTCCTTACTTACACCTGCTTTTCTTCGTGCACATTTATAAAATAGTAAAGCCACCTAATTTGGAGTTTTTCATCTCATTTCCTCAAACGTTCATCATCATACCTATCTTGAAATTTCTTATCTTTACCTTCTTTCTTCTGCCTGAAGAGATATCCTTATACCAATGTTTTCAATTCCATCTCTCCTCACCACCCCAAGAAAAGTTGATATAACGTTTATCAGGTCTTCTCCTTAGAGCATCAATCTCTCATTCTATGTTGCAACCAATATTTCTTCTTATCACAACGGTTTCCTTTTCATGATCACATCAACCCCCTTACCTCTCCTTTTATTTCTTTCTCTTTTTACTGTTATCTTTATTTCTGTCTTGTATCCATTCAACACCAAACTATGAGAAAAGTCATTCCACATCTTTTTGCATTGACTTTCAATACAATCTCTTCCTTTCCCTTGAGATTTGATATGTTCCATGTGTTTTGAGGCTGGAATTGCTCTAGCAATCATTTTATCAGTGGTTTCTTAATTCTACTTTCTTGACTTCTACCTACATTTTAACCTTGACCATCATTTTTTCTTCTCCTTCTTTTGTCTTTAACCTCATGGAATACTGCAGCTTTTCTATGTGCTTCTGCCATATTAAAAAGCAGAGACATTACTTTGCCAACAAAGGTCCATCTAGTCAAGGCTATGGTTTTTCCAGTAGTCATGTATGGATGTGAGAGTTGGACTATAAAGAAAGCTGAGCACTGAAGAATTGATGCTTTTGAACTGTGGTGTTGGAGAAGACTCTTGAGGGTCCCTTGGACTGCAAGAAACTCCAACCAGTCCATCCTAAAGGAGATCAGTCCTGAGTGTTCATTGGAAGGACTAATGTTGAAGCTGAAACTCCAATACTTTGGCCACCTGATGCGAAGAACTGACTCATTGGAAAAGACCCTGACACTGGGAAATATTGAGGGCATGAGGAAAAGGGGACAACAGAGGATGAGATGGTTGGATGGCACCACTGATTTGGTGGACTCTGGGAGTTGGTGATGGACAGGGAGGCCTGGTGTGCTGCAGTTCATGGAGTTGCAAAGAGTTGGAGTGATTGAACTGATACTGATTCTTCTTAGTTGGTTCTTCTCCTTCTGGATTTATACTTAATGCATATTTTTTCTTAGCCCCTGACTTCAGCATCCATGAGCTGTTTTCTCTTTCCAACACTTTTTCTGTGAGGCTTTGTCATACTAAAGTAATTGCTGGGCTTCAAAGTTACATGATATCTGTGACATTGCTCTTGTTATTTCCTCTTGCCTTCCTTTTCTTAATATTTACTATAATGATATTCCTTCTTCTGTTACTGTTCAAACATTATACCCACTATGAAGCTTTCTCTGAATCTCTCAGATGAAAATTCTGTTGCAGTCTAAAGTCATTTTATACTTTACTTATACCTCTACCATGAAATATTTTATTTTACTGCCATGAAATATTTTTGAATAGAGCTAGACAGACACAGAGTTGGCCCTCATCAAATAACTTCTTCCTGAGATGAAGAAGAATGAAAGAGAGATGAAAGGTTCTTTTTTTCCTGGATAATTTTGTACAACTGCAACCAAATAGCACATGCACTGTCTGTGACCATCAGGATCTCGAGTCTAAATAGCAGTTAACCTCCATGAAACCTCATGCATCAAGCTCTGGATGTGTTCTGTGCCGTTTTCTCCTTTTCAGAGAATGATGAATCAGACTCGTCATGGTATTCAATTAATTCTATACAGCTGACTCCTGAGGGAGTTTGTACCCAATGTCCTCTAACTGATGATCAATCATGCTCTTGTGGTTGGTACCCAACGCAGCAGGCAGCAGGCCTGTGACACGCTCCAGGTTGTCGAACAGAACATGTCCCCATCCAAGCAGGAAAGGTTCTGGTGACCTTTGATGGCATTTGAGAGAAGTCATTTGCTCTGGCTTTTCTGAGGCCATATTGATCTCTGCCCAGGATTCAATTTTAGACAAACAGGAGACATAATTTATGTAAACTGGGCAGGTAATTAAACTCCCCTCCCAGGCAAAAAAAGGTCAGAGAAGAATATTTAAAATTTTATTTCTAAGTAGAAGCAGCTAGCTCAAAAAAAGAGAAAGAAATCTCACTGGGACTGTCATGTTGCCAACTGTTACCCTGTAAATTATATGACCCAGATTATCTTCCTAAGACTAGGTCTGAGTTCTTTTTGCTGAAGGAGCAATAAAAGACAAAAATACTCATCAAGTACAAAGTTTGCATATTCAAAACAACTGAGGGGTAGGAGGCTTAATGCTAGGTGGTGATGACACCTTTCAATAACTTTTTCAGAGTGATTTCTAAACAATATCATGTTTAAATAAAAGTTGCAAGACAATATAAAGATTTTCCCTTTTCTCCCCCTGAACCATTTGAGAGTAATTTACAACAGGATGTTGCATCACCCTCAAATCGTTTAAGGTTCATTTTCTGTAAATAAGAACATCCTTCTCTGTGATCACAAAACAACTGTCAAAGACAGAAGATAGCATGGATACGTTACTACCGTCTAATCTTCAGCCCCAATTAGGGTTTTTCAGGTATTCTACAATAGCTGTTTTTAGATAGCACGTCTCTTGGAACAATTTCTCCGTCTTCCTTGGACTTTAGGGATCTTGATACTTTTGGCCAGTAACTGGCCAGTCATTTTGTGGATGGCTCCCTCGGATTAGGCTGGTTTCCTGTTCACCGGTGGACTCACGATGTGCGTCTTAGTAAGCACACCACTGAAGTGCTGCCGTGGCCTTGTTTCCTGTCAGGTCACAGTCATTTCCACTTGTCCCACTACCAGTGATATTAACATTGACCACTTGATTAAGTGGACTCTACCGGGCTTCTCCACTATAAAATTATTCCTTTTTCTTTTGTGATTAAAATGTTTTGAAGGGAGCTATTATGTATGGAACTATGTAAATATCCCATTACTCATCAAGCTTTCAATTTATTCATTGATATATTTATATCAGTGTAGACACTTGGATTCTTCTTTTATTCAATAGGTCATAGCCCATTACTCTTATTATTTTTTGAGGCTATAATTGTCTGTAATTTGACAAATGGGAGCTCTTCTAGGTTGACATATGTGTTCTTTTGATATGTCCCCATTCATCTTTGAGCACTTTTTTACACTGGCCAAAAAAGGTGCCCCAGGCTCATTTTTTTTATTGTCCCTGTACAGCCCTAGATTCAGTTTCTCCAAGAAACTCTGACTCCTTTTACTGGAAAACAATACTTTTTAGAAACCAAGAGGTGACTGCCAGATGTGATCATTGCTATCAGAATGACTCAGCTCTTTGGCCCTTTCTGTGGCCAGAGCACGAGAACACATGCATATGCTTCAGATGTCCATGTATGCACCTTTGCATGACCCTCCTGGTTGTGCATATCTATATATTAAAGACCATCAGATTATACTGGCACCTCCAATTCCAATTCAACACTACAAGGTTCATTCTGGTTTTCTCTCTTTTTACATTTAAAACTCTCTTTTGCAAGAATCTTGAAGCCATTATCCTTAATGAGCTTACTTACTTGATCATTCTCTCTGCATGTAAACAGCTCCTCACCACAAAGGTCACCCTTTGCTTTTGCAGAGATCACCTGGGCACCCTGCTTGGGCTTTCCTGCTCTCTTTCACTGTTTAGCACTGATTCCTTCTGGGCACCCTCCTCACCAGCCCAGGCTGTGACATACCTCTCTGCCACCATTGCTGGTTCTCTGCCCACTGCAGAGATGCCTTCCTCTCCTCACCTGAGCTTCAATCTCCCAGGCTGGGCTACTGCTGCTGTGATTCTGCTGCATGGATGCCTCCTTTGCCCTGCCCAGGCTCTGGTGCCCTGCATTGGGCTAATCCCTTCCCCTATGTGGAAATCCTTCCTTGACCACTCAGGCTCTGATGCTGTGCCGTGATGCCCTCTACATCAGGTTTCCTAAGTCTTTCTGAACTCTGACATCCCATATCTGAATGCCAATTCTGCTGTCCCCCTATGTGTATGTGCCTCTCACTTCATTTAGGCTCCAGTAACCCTGCAGGTTAACACTCCCACATGAATGCCTTCCAGAGGCCAGTCAGACCCTGATATCCATGGTAGGCTGCCCCTCCCCTGGGGCACTCCCCAACATCTGACTGGGCTCCAGTCCTCTGGGCTGGGCAGCCCTGCTGCGCAGGTCCCCTCCTTACTCTGCTCAGACTTCAAAGCCGGGCCTGTGTGACTATAATCTGCCTCTTCCACCCACAGACACCTGCCTTACTCAATGTCCCCTTGAATCGCTTCTGCATTGAATTATTTGGGAAAGAAGGGCTTCCCAGGTGGTTCAGTGGATCAAAAATCTTCCTGAAATGCAAGAGATGCATGAGACCCAGGTTCGATCCCTGGGTCAGGAAGATCCTCTGGAGGAGGGCAGGGCAACCCACTCTGGTGTTCTTGCCTGGAGAATCCCATGGACAGAGGAGCCTGGCAGGCTACAGTGCATGAGGTCACAAAGAGTTGGACACAACTGAAGGGACTGAGCATGCACTCATGCATTTGGGAAGGAAACAGGAAGAGAAAACTATTTTTTAATTATTATTTTTTAACTTTGGAAATTTATGTGACTTTTTTTGTTTGTGTGGTTTTTTTTTTGTTTGTTTGTTTGTTTTTTTTAGTTAATTCTGGCATATTTGTCAGAACATGGTCCTTAATTTTCCAAAATTATTCTAACTTCTTTGTTATCTTGTGGTCTCAAAAAAGCATCTGGTTTTTATAATCTTCCTAGATAGGTGTGATCTTCTGACATTATAATATTAACACCTGAAAAAGAAGTGTTCCCAGTAGAAAACAGATGGCATGTGGAAATTAGGATGATTTAAGTAGAGTTTAATAAGGGAATTACTTACAGAGTTGGAGGTGAAGCAAAAAATCCACAAGGGATCATGCTGGATCTTGGAGGTAGTAACTATAGGCACACTCAGCATTGCCAGGCCTTGTGTCTTTGGATTCCTGCTTAGAATCCTGAGATTTGCACCCAGTCCTGGCATGGGTGGACTGTTCCTAGCTCTCTTCTTAGAGAACCAACAAGCTGGTGGCTTCATCCATTCTGAATTTTTCCAGTCACCTTCTGTACCAAGGAGGACTTCTGTTTTCCTTTTAGAGTAAGGCCTCCCCCACTCTTACGCTTTGTTCTCCCCTTTCTATAATTTCCTTACAGCCACTCCAGTTCCTTACATATTAAAACCATAAATAAGAGAAAGAGAGAAAAAGCAACCATGGGACTTCTGAGACTTACTTTTCTATTCCTAGAATCAGTTTGGGTTTCCTGGTTATTATCTCCCTGTAGGCTCAAGCAAACAACACTGTTCTGGAACTCAGAGGTTGATAGTGATGCCTTCCTTCTGAGCACCATTAGGGAGAGAAAGCCACATAACCATCAGGAACAACCAGCGATCCTCCAGTCAGTTTAGCTGCTCAGTCGTGTCTGACTCTTTGTGACCCCATGGACTGCAGCAGACCAGGCCTCCCTGTCCATCACCAACTCCTGGAGCCTATGCAAACTCATGTTCATTGAGTCAGTGATGCCATCCAACCATCATCCTCTTTCATCCCCTTCTCCTCCTGCCTTCAATCTTTCTCAGCATCAGGATCTTATTTCAAATGAGTCAGCTCTTCGCATCAGGTGGCCAAAGAATTGGAGTTTCAGCTTCAGCATCAGTCCTTCCAATGAATATTCAGGACTGATCTCCTTTAGGATGGACTGGTTGGATCTCCTTGCAGCCCAAGGGACTCTCAAGAGTCTTCTCCAACACCATATTTCAAAAGCATCGATTTTTCAGCACTCAGCTCTCTTTATAGTCCAACTCTCACATCTATACATGACTACTAGAAAAACCATAGCTTTGACTAGATAGACCTTTGTTGGCAAAGTAATGTCCCTGCTTCTTAATATGCTATCTAGGTTGGTCATAACATTTCTTCTAAGGATTAAGCAGTCCTTAGGAATTAGCAAAGGGGTCCTTCCAAGGGGTCCTTAGGAATTAGCAAATTCTCATTTAACTCATCATATAGAGTCTTCCACTATATGTACAGGCTATGAAATGGGTATTATTATCTCTATTTTACAGATGAGGAATCTGGCTCCAAAAACTATGTCGTTTTCCTGAAGACATAGCCTGTCATGACAGGTTCAGGATTCAAACCTATCTTTGACTATAAATAAATTCCTTTCTCACATTGCCTACTGTTACTCCATCACTCTCATCTGCATATAATAATCTATAATTTATTTATACAATGAACACTCATGATTGCTAACACAGCTCTCAAAATAATAGCTTGTGGTGAAAACTAGGGTCATTTTGTGTCTGTGTACTTAAAGAAATGACATTTTGTTGTCCTAGTTCTTTTTGTTGGTGGGGAGGGGACCATCTTAAATTTCAGCTGTTTAAAATATAGAGTGGTTGAGGTTGCTTAAACTGTCTGTGACTTATCGGTTGTTTTGGAGTCAGTTTCCAAAAACTGTGAAGCATAACCATCCATATGGTAACTCAGTGATCGCTAGAGAGAAGACGGTGCTATAACAACTCTTTGAGGACTGGTGTTCACCATTGGGATGTAGGGCTCAGATAATTATTTAACCAATAACTTGCTGTTCATTTGTAGGGAGTAGGGTCAGATGACATAGTCCAGCTATAGAATTCTTAGACTGGCCAAAACATTTGAGCAAGACTATACTCTTCTGGGGCATAAGGAGGTACCCATTTTTGCCCAATTGTGGTTGATGAAGGAATGCCCTTGCTCTAATGAATAGTCTTTGCTCTCTGTTGGTTGAGACTTTGTCAGATCTGCCACGCAGACTGAGGCTTTCCCTGCCCAGTCCTGCTTCCTCCTCTTTTTGTTATTCACTGGCTCATCCCGCACCACCCACCCTATAAGCCTCTGGCACTTGTAACTCTGTCTCAGCATCTCATTCCTGGAAGCCTCATTTGGTGCAAAACTACTAAACAGAGTGTTGAATCTTTTAGCTCCAGGGTTTACCAGTAGTGACACAAACAAAAGTTAAACTCAAGACTATTGGGCTCAGTTGATCACATTGCCTGATGATATCTGAGGAAGTAAGAAGCGTCATTAAATGGCTGTGTCAGGAATTTATAGATCTCAGCAAAACTGGGGTGGAAGCAATGGGGGATACTGACATAAGAGTGGGTGAGAGGTTTAGTCAAAGTAGCAGACTAGGCTGGAAACTATGACACAACCTGAAGGAAAGTTAAGGCAGGCCAAACCTGCTTATTTCCTGTGCAGCCAAATCATTCCCATCTCCATGACTCCATCTTTTTCTACTCATCTGTCTCTTGTAACTCTTACCAGATATTAATTAAGAAAACACATCTTTCTTTAAAATAATCTTAGGCATGCTAGAGCAGCAAGCACCATGCCTTGGGGCTCTCTGGAGCTCACCAGGGCACAAAATGGGACCCATGCTTCCTAGGTGCTCAAAGAATGTTTACTGAATAAATTTATGAACAATGATATATGAAAGTCCCTGATATTTTAGTTTCTAATTATGTGTTCTAATCACAACAAATTATTTCTTTAGACTTCACAGGTGTTATTCACAATGAACTGACATTAAGGTCCTTCCAGACAGAAGAGTCAGCCTTCTCTGTTTTAGCTGGCAATGGAGTCTACTGGAAAATCCACTATGGAACAGTGGAGTCACCAAGGAAGAGAGACTGGCTTGTCCGATGGGGTGTTAGTCGGGATGGATTTGCCACCAAGAGAGTCAGCAACAACCATATCATCTTGGTATTACTCAGATCTGTAACACTGTGACTTTAGCTTCCAAGAACCATCCTTTCTTCACCAATCATCCCACTGAACGTTTTTTCTGTCCATCTGAACTTCTCATCAGAAAACGTGCTTCAGATATTTGGTCATAGCACACCTTTTTGAATGTTCAGACCTAAATCTACACAAATGCATAGTGTTCTGTTCTGTAAAGCCTTTATTAGCATTGCATAATTATTGAACATTATTCCATTCTCAACACTGGTACTATTAAATGATTTGAATGTATTTAATTTGCTTTTGCTTCCTTTATCTTAAGTATATTTGTTTGTAACATCATTTTCTTGGGTCTAAAGTATGGTTTTCGAAATAAAAATGATAACACATTCATGTATACTAACTTGCTTCAGTCCTGTCTGACTCTGTGTGACCCCATGGACTGTAGCCCATCAGGCTCATTTGTCCATGGGATTCTCCAGGCAAGAAGACTGAAGTGGGTTGCCATGCCCTTCTCCAAGGCATTCATGTGTAGAAGACTCCACATTTTACAAAGAACTACCACATATATTATCTCCTGGGGGTAAGGACAGTTGTAGTACAAATCCATGTGCATTAAGAGATTTGAATGAGTTCATTACCATAGTCCTTTTGTCTGTTTAAGGATGGGTAATTACAGTATACTTTGAGCACAGTGATTATGAGACCTTCTTGAACATTTTCAATATGCTAAGGGATGTGAAAAATGTGTTCCAATGACACAGGTTCCTGAAGTTTTTTCTATAGCAGTATAGTGTATGCTCCACCTGTCTAGTCATTCCTGGAGGGTGGAGGTCATAGGGCACTGTTGTCCTGGCAGACTGTGGGCTGAGGGTTCTAGGCAGATGCCATGCAGCATCCTTATCCTGAAACCAGAGGGCCACTATTAAGTGCATTCAAGGGAAATGCCAGACAAGCTATAAGAGAAATACTTCATGCTTTATTGGCCAAGTCAATTGGAATTACTAGGACAATGATTGCTAAACCAGAATCACATGAAGCAGAGGCCAGAGTGAGAGGAATCTGGAGGTGGGTTGAGAGTCTGGGAGCAATTTAAATGTGAGAATGCCGACAAGCATGGCGGCATTTGATCTAGTACTGGGAGCCTCTTGCTTGGACTCTTCAGGAACATTGAAAGCCGCTGTCAGTCTGGCTTCACATTAGAAACATGTGAGTTGCTTTGACAAGTATATAGTTGCCTGGCTCCACCTCCTAAGACTCCAGCTCTTTTGATTTAGGGTTGGCCTAGGCAGGTGCATCTTTTTTCTTAAACTGTAATTTTATATGGAGCAGAATTTTCCTTAAGTAATGTTTTTTAACACCTTAGGACAAACTGTTCCAAAAAGGGACATTTTATTTCAGAAGGGGCTTGAGTAAGTGGTTTTTTATTCCTATCTTCCCCTCATTGTGAACATTTGCTTTATAGTTAAGTATATTCTTAGTTATACCCTTGTAATCAAATCAGGTGATGAAATTGCTGTCAGTACTGAAATACTATAGATAAGAAATAGGCATATGTATTTTTGAAAGTTTTTCAGAAAACTTGATCAGTTGAGAACAAGTGATCCCAAACAAATAACATTTAAGGTACAGAAGTTATTAATTCTGACTGCTGTTTCATAAACACAGGTAATTTTGATGAATTCTTGTGAAAGGTTGGTAATGAATAAAGTCAGTCTCCCCTGCTGAATTGATACACATAAGGTCAGTGCAATGGCAGTGAAGAATTCTTGCTGTGGTCCATCTACTGTTAGTGATATGTGGTATGATGTGTCCTTAGGGTGTGAACCCTTCAAGGCAAGGAAGTGTTTCGGGCAGGATCTGAGTAGGGAAGAGATGATGCACTCAAATTGGGTACTGCAAAGAAAGTTTAAGTACATTTACAAACGTGTCAGTGGGGAGTGTGGAAGCCCTAAGGAATAATTACCATCAAGGCAGAATTTAGCACTCTTGGACCTAAAGGGGAAAGAGGAGGAGCAGTTCCTGGAAACAGGTCAGGAGAGGGCTGTGACTTTGTTGAAGGAGGCACTTAGCCCTCATCCACCCCTAAGAGATGGAGCCAAGGAAATAAATTATCTGACCACATCCTTTCCTTCTTTCCAATTGGCCACTGATGCTTCCCAATCAAAATCAAGCCCAGTCATAATCTAGAAGGCAAGGAAACCTATTGACTTGGTTCACATAGGTTTAACTGATAGGACATAGTAGGGAGCATGAATCTAGAAGGCGAGGAAAGACAGCCACACAGGGACCAAACGCATTTCATCTATGTGATCATTCCCCATGATACCTACACGGCTTGGCATATATAATATTCTAACAAAATATAGAATTACTACGGTCAGTGACCAATGAGGTTACGAGAGAGAGAAGTAGCATTTACTAGATATATTCCATGTGTTGAGTGTCCTATTTCATTTTGTTGAGTTTCCTAAGAACTTGGTAAGATGAGTTATTATCACTGCCATTTACAGGTGAGAAAGAGCAAGTCAGAGAGGCTGAGCGGCTTAATGAGGAGCACGTGACCAGCACATAATAGAGCAGGAATGAGAGTCTGTAGAGCAGCCCATTCCTGGCTGACTTTATATCCAAATCTCTTTGATTAAAACATGCCACTCCAAACACAAATACCAGTCATTCCTACAGGAAATTTTATGCAATCTCCCTGTGATGAGGTAGATGTAAAGACTGATTCAATTCCCTTTGTCCTAACAAAGCCTGTCCAGAGTTCCAGAAGTCCAGGGCTTGTTCCCGCCCTCTCAGAGTGAGCAGTCTCACACATATTGTAACCATCTGTGGCAAGCTCAGTTCACAAGTGGCCCAAGCTTTAAAATAGAAGCCATCATTTATCTATCATTCACATGTTCATTCATCTATTGTTTCCATTGTTTTTATTCACTCAATTGTTCTTGTCAATGTTCTAGGCCTGGGCAGTAATGCTGTAAATAATTTAGAGTCTATGATCATATAAAACTTACATCATAGTGGGAGCAGACAAACCAACAAACAGCTAAATAAACAAGAAAAAGTGAATAGTGATATGTATTCATATATGCAGAGAATTAAAGTAGGTGATGTGATAGTGATGGGTGGCTAGGTCAGTTTGCATGATTAAGAAAGGCTCTTTTGAGGGATTTGCATCTAAGCTGAAATCTGCATGATCAAGAGGATTTTCCAGAGAGGAAACATTTAGTGGAGAGGGTCTAAGGCAGGAATCCCAGGAAACGAAAGACAACTGAGAATGCTAAAGCATGGCAAGTTAGGAGAAAAGTTGTGAGATGAAATTGGTGAAGTGTACCAGGGCTAGAGGACACAGGATTTAGTAACCTCTCTGAGGACGGTGGGAAGCCATTGGGAGGCTTAGAGCATGGCAGTCAGGTGATCTCATGCACAATTAAAAACATTACTCTAACTAGTGTCCAGAGAAGAGATTATAGTGGGAAGGAGTGGAATTGGTAAAATGACTATTACCGGGATACAGAGAAATATTGGCGGGTTGGACCACGGTGATGAGTGGAAGTAGATGGTCAATGGGACTTGCTGATGTATCAGATGTGAGAGATGTAAGAAACCGTATTAAAAACAAACTCACTGAGATAAGAAAGAATAGGGAGAGAGTAGATGGGGACAGTGAATGGTGATGGAAATCTGGAATTTTGTTTGAACACTGCTAATTTTTAAACACTTGTTAGAAGCCTAAGTGGAGATGACATTGGTAGTTAGATGCAGATATCTGGAAGGTCACGGCTGAAGACACTCTTGGACTTACTAATTTAGAGACCATAGGAAAGCCCTGGGACTTGATGAAATTACTTAGAAAGTGGTTACAAAGAAAGAAGAGGCAGAGTCTTGGCCAAAACCCCAAGGCATTCCAACATTTTGAAGGCAAGTAGAAGATGAGCCAGCAGAGAATGACAAGGAGTCACTTTTATAAAATATGTGAAGATCCTGGCATTGTAGAACAGAGAGACTTTTAAAAACGCAAAAAGAATTCATCATTGAAATCAAATTCACAGGCTTGGAGATACTTTGTCCACCCAGAACTATGTTGTGAGCTATAAGGGCAAATATAAATCCTTTTTCATGTTCATAGCAGTAACTTACATTTGTAAGTGCATGGTTGTTTACAGGACATTTTAGAATATATCAGTTTCTTTGAGCAGTCCCCAGTGTGTGGGAGTTAGGTGCCATTATCCTTTATTTGACATTTTAGAGAGGTTACATGACTCTCCTAACTTCTCACTAAAGACGAGAAGGGCAGGAAAAATTTGTGTAAAGCATCTGATACCAGTATCCTCACCCCCCACTGTCCTTTCCATCAATGCAAATTCTTTGAATTTCCCCTGAACCACCTTCACAGTTGACAGTATAGATGAACTGCACTACATACGGCATTGCTTTCTAGCTCTCTCTACCCCAAAGAAAGTGGACACCTGGGACCTGACTTTCTCTGGCTCAGCTAGGTACACTGCTTTCCATACAGGCTAGCATTTTACTGTGTCTCAGAAGACAACAGTGAACAATAGCTTTGAGACACAGAGGCTTTATTTCAAAGGCTGGCCCTGTCATTCATTAGATGTATGTTATCACATAACTCACTTAACTTCTCTGAACTTCTTTTTTCTCCTGGGCAAAATGAAGACAGTGTCAGTTTGTAATGGGTATTTATTGATATTGCTGCCTTGTATCCATTTTTTCTCCCTATTCCACTGTTACAGCAACAATTTCACTTTTTTTTTTTTTTTTGATAGTACCATCCTACCCCTCCCTTGGTTCTTCCCCTTTGAATGAATTTGTCTCAACCATTTCTCTCCAGAGTACAAAGAGGTGACATAGGTTAAGGTTAAGTCAATCGATGCAATCAAGAGCATTCATACCTCAGGCTTTGATGATTGGCTTAGGGTGAGTCGCATGATCTAAGCCTGACCAATCAGAATCAAGAAAATTTTATTCTGGTTTTTCTTTTCTAAGCTGATTGAAGAGATAGATTCTCTCTCTCTCTGCTGGACTGGTGCTATGCTTGTGAGTCTGAGCTGAGAGCTAATGGTCACCACAAGAGCTTTGAGAAGACAAGTTTATCTAGAAGGTGCAGATGAAGAAAATGATTCCAGGGATATCATTTGAGGCACTGGTTGAATCATGTCTGAGTTTCCTGGATTCTACCCTGAATTTGCAGACAACTTAATAAATCTTTCTTGTTTGAGCCAGTCTGAACTAGGTTTTCTGTTGCTTGAATGCGTGAGTTTAAATTGATAAACTTATCTTTAAAGGGTTGTAGCAAGGATAAAATGAATAATTATGAAAAGCACTAATCCAGAGGAGACTCTCAATAAATAGAAGCAATCATTGTGATTTCATCTTTAGGTTTTTTCTAAATGAGACACTCTTTCCATAATAACGATTGGAGTAGTCTCAAAAATTGAAAGCTATACAGGGCTCTGAGCAGAACCAGGAGCTGCAGGTGCACGTGTATTTTCAGAAGATCAAAACATCAAGTCAAAATGCCAGTTACTCTGATGCAGACTGAATATTCATCATCAGAAATACATATGTAGAAAACATATACATGTGCAAATGTGTAAGACACTATAAACATTTCTCCTCATATCCAGTGACTATGTAAGTCTAGGGTAAAAAAGAAAAGAACAAAACTTGGCATATCCTATCAGATGAAGTCAATGGAGTGTTCAAAGTAGATTACATTAATTCCAAAAGTAATTCTTAATATTTGTAATGTAGTATATTACTTGATAATATTGTGAAACCTTCTGACAGCTTATTAGCCAGTGCCATTAAAACCAAATGTCAACTTTATCAACTCTTGTCAGTGAAATTAGCAATGAAACTGTCTCTAAGGAATGGAGGCTCAGTTTGTGTTGGATAATGGTGTGAGTAATCACTTGGATTATACAGCAACTTTTTTTCTGAAGGGTTTAAAGTTTTTACATATATTTATTCCTTGGCGGCTGCGACAGCACATGAGTGCAGCCAAGAGGAGCTACCCCATGCCCGAGGTCAGGGGTGGCAGCCAAGAGGAACGACCCTGCATCCGAGGTAAGGAGCAGCAGCTGTGCTTTGCTGGAGCAGCTGTGAAGAGATACCCCACGTCCAAGGTAACTGAAACCCAAGTAAGATGGTAGGCACTGAGAGAAGGGATCAGAGGGCAGACAGACTGAAACTACAATCACAGACAACAAGCCAATCTGATCACATGGACCACAGCCTTGTCTAACTCAGTGAAACTAAGTCATGCCGTACGGGGCCACCCAAGACGGATGGGTCATGGTGGAGAGGTCTGACAGAATGTGGTCCACTGGAGAAGGGAATGGCAAACCACTTCAGTATTCTTGCCTTGAGAACCCCATGAAGAGTATGAAAAGGCAAAAAGATAGGAAATTGAAAGATGAATTCCCCAGGCTGGTAGGTACCCAATATACTACTAGAGATCAGTGGAGAAATTGCTCCAGAAAGAATGAAGGGATGAAGCCAAAGCAAAAACAATACCCATTTGTGAATGGGACTGGTGACAGAAGCAAGTTTCAGTGCTGTAAAGAGCAATATTGCATAGGAACCTGGAATGTTAGGTCCATGAATCAAGGCAAATTGGAAGTGGTTAAACAGGAGATGGCAAGAGTGAACGTCGACATTCTAGGAATCAGCGAACTAAAATGGACTATAATGGGTGAATTTAACTCAGGTGACCATTATATCTACTACTGTGGGTAGGAATCCCTTAGAAGAAATGGAGTAGCCATCATAGTCAACAAAAGAGTCTGAAATGCAGTACTTGGATGCAATCTCAAAAATGACAGAATGATCTCTGTTTGTTTCCAAGGCAAACCATTCAATATCACAGTAACCCAAGTCTATGCCTTGACCAGTAATGCTAAAGAAGCTGAAGTTGAATGGTTCTAAGAAGACTTACAAGACCTTCTAGAACTAACATGCAAAAAAGATGTCCTTTTCATTATAGGGAACTGGAATGCAAAAGTAGGAAGTCAAGAAACACCTAGAGTAACAGGCAAATTTGGCCTTGGAGTACAAAATGAAGCAGGGCAGAGGCTAATAGAGTTCTGCCAAGAGAATGCACTGGTCACAGCAAACATCCTCTTCCAACAACACAAGAGAAGACTCTACACATGAACATCACCAGATGGTCGACACCGAAATCAGATTGATTATATTTTTTGCAGCCAACGATGGAGAAGCTCTATACAATCAGCAAAAACAAGACCAGGAGCTGACTGTGGCTCAGATCATGAACTCCTTATTGCCAAATTCAGACCGAAATTGAAGAAAGTGGAGAAAACCACTAGATCATTTAGGAATGACCTAAATCAAATCCCTTATGACTATACAGTGGAAGTGAGAAATAGATTTAAGGGACTAGATCTGATAGACAGAGTGCCTGATGAACTATGGACGGAGATTTGTGACATTGTACAGGAGACAGGAATCAAGACCATCCCCAAGAAAAAGAAATGTAAAAGAGCAAAATGGCTCTCTGAGGAGGTCTTACATATAGCTGTGAAAAGAAGGGAAGCAAAAAACAAAGGAGAAAAGGAAAGATATACCCATTTGAATTCAGAGTTCCAAAGAATAGCAAGGAGAGAGAGGAAAATGCTAAGAATCAATGCGAAGAAATAGAGGAAAACAATAGAATGGGAAAGACTAGAGATCTCTTCAAGAAAATTAGAGATACCAAGGGAACATTTCATGCAAAGATGGGCTCGATAAAGGACAGATGGTAGGGACCCAACAGAAGCAGAAGATATTAAGAAGAGGTGGCAAAAATACACAGAAGAACTGTACAAAAAAGATCTTCATGACCCAGATAATCACGATGGTGTGATCACTCACCTCGAGCCAGACATCCTGGAATGTGAAGTCAAGTGGGCCTTAGAAAGCATCACTATGAACAAAGCTAATGGAATTCCAGTTGAGCTATTTCAAATCCTAAAAGATGATGCTGTGAAAGTGTTGCACTCAATATGCCAGTAAATTTGGAAAACTCAGCAGTGGCCACAGGACTGGAAAAGGTCAGTTTTCATTCCAATCCCAAAGAAAGGCAATGCCAAAGAATGCTCAAACTACCACACAATTGTACTCATCTCACATGCTAGTAAAGTAATACTCAAAATTCTCCAAGCCACGCTTCAGCAATACGTGAACCGTGAACTCCCTGATGTTCAAGCTGGTTTTAGAAAAGGCAGAGGAACCAGAGATCAAATTGCCAACATCTGCTGGATCATGGAAAAAGCAAGGGAGTTCCAGAAAAACATCTATTTCTGCTTTATTGACTATGCCAAAGCCTTTGACTGTGTGGATCACAATAAACTGTGGAAAATTCTGAAAGAGATGGGAATACCAGACCACCTGACCTGCCTCTTGAGAAATCTGTATGCAGGTCAGAAAGCAACAATTAGAACTGGATATGGAACAACAGACTGATTCCCAAAAGGAAATGGAGTATGTCAAGGCTGTATATTGTCACCCTGCTTATTTAACTTATATGCAGAGTACATCGTGAGAAATGCTGGACTGGAAGAAGCACAAGCTGGAATCAAGATTGCCAGGAGAAATATCAATAACCTCAGATATGCAGATGACATCACCCTTATGGCAGAAAGTGAAGAAGAACTAAAGAGCCTCTTGATGAAAGTGAAGGAGGAGAGTGAAAAAGTTGGCTTAAAGCTCAACATTCAGAAAACTAAGATCATGGCATCCAGTCCCATCACTTCACGGCAAATAGATGGGGAAACTGTGGAAACAGTGGCTGACTTTATTTTTTGGGGCTCCAAAATCACTGCAGATGGAGATCGCAGCCATGAAATTAGAAGACGCTTACTCCTTGGAAGAAAAGTTATGACCAACGTAGACAGCATATTAAAAAGCAGAGACATTACTTTGCCAACAAAGGTCCATCTAGTCAAGGCTATGGTTTTTCCAGTGGTCATGTATGGACGTGAGAGTTGGACTATAAAGAAAACTGAGCACTGAAGAATTGGTGCCTTTGAACTGTTGTGTTGGAGAAGACTCTTGAGAGTCCCTTGGATTGCAAGGAGATCCAACCAGGCCATCCTAAAGAAGATCAATCCTGGGTGTTCATTGGAAGGACTGATGTTGAAGCTGAAACTCCAGTACTTTGGCCACCTGATGCGAAGAACTGACTTATTTGAAAAGATCCTGATGCTGGGAAAGATTGAGGGCAGGAGGAGAAGGGGACGACAGAGGATGAGATGGTTGGATGGCATCACCGACTGGATGGACATGGTTTGGGTGGACTCCGGGAGTTGATGATGGACAGGGAAGGCTGACGTGCTGCAGTTCATGGGGTGGCATAGAGTCAAACATGACTGAGTGACTGAACTGAACTGATTCTCACAAATCCCTGAATTGAAAGAAGGGACTAACTTTATTACCCCTACGTGGTTGGTGGTCACTTTACAGCTTTGAGTTTGTGGAGCTATGCTCAAAATTGTATTTACATCTCCTCTAACTACTTTTCTTGCAGTTAGGATATAGTATCATTGGGTGTGGAGAGATGCCTGCATAGAAGAGACTAATACTAGAAAAAAGAGGATGGAGTTATTTTCCATTTTATTAAATTGAAACATTCAGTTCAGTTCAGTTCAGTTGCTCATTCGTGTCTAACTCTTTGCAACCCCATGAACCGCAGTACACCAGGCCTCTCTGTCCATCACCAACTCCTGGAGTTTACTCAGACCCATGTCTATTGAGTTGGTGATGCCATCCAACCATCTCATCCTCTGTTGTCCCCTTCTCCTCCTGCCTTCGATCTTTCCCAGCATCAGGGTCTTTTCCAGTGAGTCATTGCCTCTTATGTGAGACAAATTGAATAGACTTTGAACATTTGCTAATCAGAAAGATTTTATACATGTGGTGCCTCCTAAACCATACATGTCATGGATTACTAATTAACCTAAAGTTGCTTTTCTTTTGGGTGGACATGTAGTCAAGATGGGCTAGGGTTTGCTGTGGTAACAAACACTGCTGTAGTCATAGTAGTTTAAAACTATAATTTGTTTTTGTTTTTTCCAGCTTAAATGCAAATCTATAGTGGGTGGGCTAGAGGCCCTTTGCCTTTTCAATAAGGGTCTCATCTGTCAAAAAGACCCCACATAGGAAATATTGACAAAGATATGGAAAAAAAGAAACGCTTGTACACTGCTGGTGAGATGGTCCACTGGTAAGCATAATGGAAAACAATATGAAGGTTCCTCAAAATACTAAAAATTACCATAAGACCCAGCAATTCCACTCCTGAGTATGTATAGTCATGTGATTACTTTTATTTTTATATTTATTATTTTTTTTAATTTTAAAATCTTTCATTCTTACATGCGTTCCCAAACATGAACCCCCCTCCCACCTCCCTCCCCATAACATCTCTGTGGGTCATCCCCATGCACCAGCCCCAAGCATGCTGTATCCTGTGTCAGACATAGACTAGCGATTCAATTCTTACATGATAGTATACCATTACTATAGAATGGGGGTTAGTCAGGAAGTTTTATGGTTTGTTTCATAATAGTGTACACCATTTCTATTCCCATGCCATTCACATGATTCTATCATGTGATTACTTTTAAAACAATGGCATGGGAATAGAAATGGTGTACACTATTATGAAACAAACCATAAAACTTCCTGACTAACCCCCATTCTATAGTAATGGTAATGGTGGAAGTCACATATTGAAAACAGTAGAGTCATAAGGTATGAGGAGCTAGGATCATGGAATCATTTTTTAAAGAGAGTTACCCAGGAGAGTCAGAGATCTCCATAGACGCATACCATAAGAAATAAGCCTATAGTGCTAAGCCACTGTGCTGTGCTAAGTCACTTTAGTCGTGTCCAACTCTTTGCGACCTCATGGACTGTAACCCACCAGGATCCTCTGTCCATGGGGCTTTCCAGGTAAGAATACTGGAGTGGGTTGCCATTTCCTCCTCCAGGGGATCTTAAGCCACTGAGTTTGTATTTATTCTTTTTTAAAATTTTTATTGCATTATAGGTGATTTACAGTGTTGTGTTAGCTTCTGGTGAATAGCAAAGTGAATCAGTTATACATATACATGTATCCACTCTTTTTTAGGTTCTTTTCCCATATAGGTCATTACAGAGTATTGAGTAAGGTTCTCTGTGCTATATAGTAGGTTCTTATTTATTATGTATTTTATATATAATAGTGTGTACATGTCAATTCCAATCTCCCAATTTATCCTTCCCTCCTCTCCCCGCCTCCCATGGTAGCTATAAGTTATATTTATTCTCTTTTATAGCTGGTGTGGATTTTTCTCTAATATATCAGAATGTATAGAGACCATCTCAATCATTTCATAGCAATTGCTGCCTTGGGTTGCAATGACATAGGACTTCCCTGGTGGCTCAGCGGTAAAGAATCTGCCTGCAATGCAGGAGGTGTAGGAGTCATGGGTTCAATTCCTGGGTTGGGAAGATCCCCTGGAGAAGGGGTCCCCACTCCAGTATTCTGGCCTGGAGAATTCCGTGGACAGAGGAGCCTGGTGGGCTCTAGTCCACGGGGTTGCAAAGAGTCAGACATGACTGAGCATATATAGACAAAGAACACGCGCATGACTCGATTGAGTACACCCAGGTCATCTGGAATAGTCTCTCCATCTCAAGATTCTGGGGATTAGGTATTGTTGGGGGAGGAAGGACATTTTCCTGTCTACTACAGAACCTAAAGACAGTGTTTCTAATGAGCTTGTGTATGCAATCAAAATCACCCTGCAAAGCACTTAATAAGTAAGAGATTAGACCATTTTAGAAATGAGTATATTAGCTTTCATTGGCTCCTGCCCACCCAGTTTTCACTCCAGTGTTGCCTCAGAATCATTTTCTTCAACTGGGTGTTGGACAAAGCCATTGGTTGGTACTAGGGGCCATCATGTTAGAAAAAGTATGTTGTTGTCATTTAGTTGCTGTCTTGTCCAACTCTTTGGAGACCCCATAAACTGTAGCCCACCAGACTCCTCTGTCTGTGGGATTCTCCAGGCAAGAATACTGGAGTGGGTAGCCATTCCCTTCTCCAAGGTATCTTCCCAACCCAGGGATCAAACCAGCATCTCATTCATTGGTAAGTGGATTCTTTACCAATGAGCCATCTGGGTAGCTCTTGAAAAAGTATGTATACATATAAAATATCACACACAGTGTAGAGACATCCCTAGAGAAATCCAGATGAATGATGCTTGCAAACTGAGCTCACCAAAGAAGCAACCACACATAGCATGCATGTGCCACTACAGAGCATGAATAGAAAATATTGGGGCAGTGAGACAGGCTTGAATTTGGGGCATCTTTAATTAGACTTAATCTTGTTCAATGATAAATTTTGTGTATAGGTCTCTTCTGAGCTGGAGACTTTATTCTAAGAAAAATGCACATGTACATAATTTAATACCTTGCCTATCATTCTAGGAGAATTATAAATTTTGAAGTCCACACATGGATTCCCATGAGTTAAGAACTTTTGGCCTAGACTACCTTAACTCTGAGGATAGGATTTTTCTTGATGATTCCATGTACCAATCCCTAAAAATAATTTTCTAAGACTCCAAGATTTATGAGTATTAAATTCTGAGAACATGAGACTGTTACATGACAATTCAACCAGAAATACAATCCAAATACCTTTTCACTTGGGTCATGCTTTGGAGACAATTCTAATAAAGTCTCTTTTGATGTCCCCATGGATGACGTTTTGACAAGTCTTGCCCAGGATGACCTTATTGGCAGTTGAACTGCGGAATGATCTGAGTGGCTATCCTTGAATAATATTAATAATGGCTTTATGTCACAGGGGAGCATTGTCTCAAGTGGAGAGTGAGGACTAAACAGTATTTAATAGTTATATCTGTTATTTAGGAGATACACAGAAGGGAGGTATATGGAATATAAAGATTCTACAATTTAAAATGCCCTAAACAAATATTTTTTTGGAAGAAACCAAAGATGTGATTAGAAAACTAAAGTCCATCATTTACAGTGATGCCATAAATCACATTAATGGAAATACACCGAGTAGATGACCGACTTGCAGATCTTCTTATCGCTTCTAAGGGTACTCTTGGCAACTCTGCCTAAGAGACGGCAATGAATTTGAGCAAGTGCAAGTGTGAGCATCCAGTATGGTGGGTGGTGTGTGGTAAGAGCAGAATTGATCCAGAAATTATAAAGACTAGCTTTAGGAAATGAAGGACTTTTCCCAAGAGTAAAGAAGACCATGGAGAAAAAGAAATCTGCTTTCAAATACTTGCAAAGAATCTATGTTTTGCATGGCTCCTGGTGGTGAAGTTCCAGCTTGTACATGGAAGTCATAAAGAGGTACTTTTCATCCGTTCTGAGTGAATAAAAGCCTATGCTCAGTCCCTCATCATGTAATGATTTGTCTGAGTGTCTGTTGGGTTCTTATTAGGGTTTTTCTTGGAGAAGGCAGTGGCAACCCACTCCAGTGCTCTTGCCTGGAGAATCGCATGGACAGAGGAGCCTGGTGGGCTACAGTCCATGGGGACGCTAAGAGTCAGACACGACTGAACGACTTCACTTTCACTTTTCACTTTCATGCATTGGAGAAGGAAATGGCAACCCACTCCAGTATTCTTGCCTGGAGAATCCCAGAGACAGAGGAGCCTGGTGGGCTGCCGTCTATGGGGTCGCACAGAGTCGGACATGACTGACGCAACTTAGCAGCAGCAACAGGGTTGTCATTGGCCAAATTTGCTAAAGAAATCGTGTTAACATTCTGTGGGTGGTTAGATTGTGGATCCCAAAGATTCTTAGGATCTTACAACTATAATACTTTGTATCTGTGATTTACTGTAAGCCTTAAAATGATAGCCAAGTAAGAAGAACTCTGATTTAATGGTTAGCATCAGTATTAAAATGCTAAGTAAATAATGATTCATCAGTCCAGTTCAGTTCAGTCCCTCAGTCATGTCCGACTCTTTGCGACCCCATGAATTGCAGCACACCAGGCCTCTCTGTCCATCACCAACTCCCGGAGTTCACTCAGACTCACGTCCATCGAGTCAGTGATGCCATCCAGCCATCTCACCCTCTGTTGTCCCCTTCTCCTTCTGCCCACAATCCCTCCTAGCATCAGAGTATTTTCCAATGAGTTAACTCTTCACATGAGGTGGCCAAAGTACTGGAGTTTCAGCTTTAGCATCATTCCCTCCAAAGAAATCCCAGGGCTGATCTCCTTCAGAATGGACTGGCGGATACATACATTTCAGTGATTATTGTTCTGATATTAGATTTATTTAGAACCAGGTGTTTGATAAGTATTTCTAATTAAATAACTATTATTTGTTGAGTGCCTATGTATTCCAGATGTTTATGAAACACCTATGAAGTAGATATGGCATTATTTCCAATGTGTAAAATTTAAATAAAAGGGTCAATGATGTACAATGTGTACATGGCAGGGCTAAGATTCAAAGTCCAGGTGCTGACCCAGTCTGCCATTTTGCCATCTCCTAATTTGGAAGGAACTCACATTTCCTGAGGCTATAAATATGTTGGGTTTAGAATACATAGTCTTCAGGAGTGGTTTATTTCGGTCCATTCACTGTGGGTCATTTTCTCTGCTTGAACCCTTTAAACGCTAATAGGACCCATACAAATGTCTGAACTTGACAAACATTTGAAAAGCAAACATCAATGAAAAACATATAAAACCCTTTAGTGGGCTCTGAGGAGTTTTCCTAAATGAATCAGAGGAAGCTGAGAGGGGAACATCAAGCTGACCATTAGCACACATTTGAAGAGTCACAGATGCGATGCTTTTTAAAGCAGATTTGCATTTGTGAAAGGTCACTCTCCACTGAATATTTGCACTTACATCTAAGACATAAGAAGGCCACTTTACCTCGTTCCTCCAATTTGTCTGTTTTGTGATCAATATCAGAGTCTAGACTAGCAAGACTACAGAATCTTACTGCTCCTTAATTTCCCAGAAGATCAGCTGGACTTCCTGAGTGATCTCAGGTGGACCGCACAGAGAAGTGCGTTGGAGAGGCAGAGGTCCTTATGTGCCACTAAGATGCACAATTAACAGAGCTGAATGCTTCCTGTTGTCTTCATCCACCACTCTGCGGAGATCGTCCCGCAAAATGTTTATGTATGAAATAAAGAAAATGCTGCAGGACTGAGTCACAGAGCCCTGCTTTTGAAGAAAAGTCAAAGATGTATGTGGCATTTCACACTCTGTCTAGCAATGACCTGAAAATATGCTGCTCTTAATAGGCTTCCCCCCCCCCCCCCCCCGTAGAGCCTCTTGCCTTCCATCAGAAGACTGCTTAGTCAGGCTCAAGCACTGATGGCATCATCGACTCAATGGATATGAGTTCAAGCAAATTCTGGGATGTAGTGAAGGACAGGGAAGCCTGGCGCGGGGATCGCAAAGAGTCGGACATGACTGAGTGACTGAATTACAGCAATAACAAGCACCGAAGTTATCTTTATTCAAAGACATTAAAACAGGTCCACAGGAGTCCCCCTTGGGAGGCATCCTTTAATTCCTCTTCCTCATAGTCCTGTCCAACTGAAGGTCTTCAGTCCCAGGGACTAGGCATCTGCTTCAACTGAGATCATGTTCTAATTTAAATATATAAGTTTATGGTACTTAACCTTTCTTTCTGTCCCCGTGTCTACATCCTGTGCCTTGGAAGATTAGATCCTTGGGAACCCAAGGCTAACTACATGCGGATATTTCTTCCATCCAGCAAAAATGTACTGACTACTTACTCTGTGCTGGAAAACACAGTGATGAACAAGATAGAGATATTTTCTGCTCTCATGGAGCTTACAGTCTAGGAAAAGGAGATGACCAAAAATGTAAATTAAATGTGTGTGCTCAGTTGCTCAGTCATGTCTGACTCTTTGCGACCCCATGGACAGAAGCCCACGAGGCTCTTCTCTCCACGGAATTTTCCAGACAAGAATACTGGAGTGGGTTGCCATTTCCTCCTCCAGGGGATCTTCCTGACCCAGGGATCGAAACTGTGTCTCTTGAGTCTCCTGCATTGGCAGGCAGATTCTTTACCAAAAATGCAAATTAAATAAACAAGAACAATAAGATGCTAAGAGGAGGCCACAGCTGAGGAATGCTCAATGATCTAAGGGAGCAAGAGTACAGACATGTGGGAGAAGCTATTCAAGGTGGAGGGCAGTGACAACAAAGTCAATTAGGAAGCCTATGCTTGGTGTGTGTGAGAAAAGTTAGAAGGGCTATGTGACATTAAAAGGGGCAGAGTGGGAGTGACGGAGGCCCTGGCTTCTGTGCCTTGGTAAGTTGCACTGGGTCTTCTCACTTCTAGCAGTGGCACTGACTTTCTATTGCTGTGCATCTCTGAGTTGCCTCACTGTCCCATGTTTTGCTTCCCTGCTTTCTTATCACCCATGTATCTAATACCAAGTGCTAGATTCTCTTTACTGAAATATCTGAAGTGATTCCTGTTTCCTGGCTAGACACTGTCAGACTCATACATTAAGTACTTAACATATGTTAAGTACTGCCCAATCCTCAGCCTGACCAGTGGGTGAGATGGATGGGTAGGAACTTTCATAGTTATTACTATTTTTCAGTTGAGAACATTCCATTGAAAGAATGTGTATAATTCATCAAACGATTAGCAAATGGTGAAATCAAAGTTTGTTGTTGTTATTCAGTCGCTAAGTCATGTCTGACTCTTTGTGACCCCATGAATTGCAGCAAGCCAGGCTCCTCTGTTCTCCACTATCTCCTGGAGTTTTCTCAAATTCATGTCCATTGAATCAGTGATGCTATCTAACCACCTTATCCTCTGCTGGCCCCGACTTCTGTTAGTTTCAATATTTCCCATTATCAGGGTCTTTTTCCAGCTTGAATCTCAGCAATTCTTCTCCAGAAACCATACCACCTGACTTTTATGCTTTATTGTCTCCTATGAACAAATATCTGGGCTCTGCATTTCTCCTATGCATTTGACATAGCGTTTGTGTTTCTAAAGTTTGCACTGCTTACTTTTATCCTAGCTTCTAAAAATAACTTAGATTATAAGATTACTCTCTTCTGGGTCTGGCATCTAATGGATATTTTCCCTCCTCTCATTCCTGACAGACTGTTCTCAGCATGACATCCAGTTTTTAAAGGCTGAGCTGATAAAAATTCTCATAGTCTTTTTCAAGATTATATAACTAAGAAACAGGAAAGGTCACTTGCAAATCCAGGTTAATTTGAGTTTCAATCCAGCTCCCTCATTTCAAATAGTGTTGCCAAGAGTAATTTCTTTGCCTTTGTTAGTATGAAATGGAAATATCATTGGTTGCTGAGAAGAGTGAGTTAACTTCTGCTAACTATAACAGTTCCTTGTACATAGATGGCACTTGACTGTTAGCTCTAATTAATCTAAGTATACCAGATTTAACTGTTTCTTCAATTGCTTATTTGGCATCTTCATTTGGTCTCCTATCTTAAACTCAATTTATTATCTCTCATATCTGTTTTTTATTCATTGTTTTCTGTCTCAATAAACCATCCATTCAACTATCTAATGTGACCCAATTCTCTCCCTAAATTCCCCTACCTAATCAGTCATGAAGCTCATATGTGAATATTTAGGGTTAAAAATTCATCCAAATTGACCCAGAATTGTCCCAGTTTCAACACTGAAAGTCTATTCTGGGAATACTGGGAAATTTGATCATTCTATGTCTCTTTCTTAAACATTTCCCAAATAATTTTATTTCTCCCTATTCCTAATCTAATCTGCCATTTTTGTTCTCACCTGGACTACCTTAATAGCTTTCCAACTGTTCTGAAAACTTCCCATTTTACAATGGCCAGATCAAGCCTTTAAAAGACCAAAATCTGATCTTATCATGCACTTAAAATATTTCGATGGCTTCCTATTGCCCATGGGATAAAGCCGCAGTCCTTTAATTGGTCTGTATTTCCCTGAGTGATCTCTCTCTTATTTTCCTATCAAAACTCATATCTCATAACAATCATGTTTTCTTGTCTTCACCATATCTGCTGGACTCCAGACACCCTGCATGTTACCTAGCAGATTTGCTGTCAGGACGGTTGGTTATTCTTTGCCAGTTGTTTATTACTCAACCCCAGGAGCACTCTTCATCTTGTAGCCCTTGTTGAATTGAATGTTTTTTTATGACAATTTTTTCAGTAGATAAGAAACAGACTACTTTAAGGAAGGAGTCCTCTATCTGTAAGGATAGGCTAAGTTAGGCTGCATAACAAACAATGCCTAAATTTCAGGGGCTTCATCAAAAGCCTTTTTCCTGCTCACATGCAACTACTTCAAATCCATGGGGACTGTCTTCAGTAGCAGTCCTTCACTCTTTGTGATCCCGTGATGTTCTGGTTTTTGCTGCTGCCATTTCAGTATGAATACTTTGGCCACCTGATGCGAAGAGCTGACTCATTTGAAAAGACCCTGATACTGGGAAAGATTGAAGGCAGGAGGAGAAGGGGATGACAGAAGATGACATGGTTGGATGGCACCACAGACTTGATGGACATGAGTTTGGGTAAGCTCTAGGAGTTGGTGATGGACCGGGCAGCCTGGCATGCTGCAGTCCATGATATTGCAAAGAGTTGGGCATGACGGAGCAACTGAACTGAACTAATTTCAATATGAAGCTCCCTCCACAGTTGCTGAGTCAGAGGGAAAATATTCTGGAGGATCTTGCATTAAACTTTACCTAGGGTTGTCTGGAAAGGACACATGGCACTTCTCTCAGAACCACAAACTAGAGTCATCACATAGGTCAGCTCACTATAGAAAGGAGCTGGTGGGAAAGTGTCATCTTGCCGAGTTCATAGAAAGAAGGGGAAACTGGCTATGACTTATCATTAAATATTTATACCATGAAAATTTCAACCTAAATTGTACAAATTTTCCCTTAAGTTTAGTGGGATATACTTCTGAACACTTAAGCCATTGCTTTGTCTGTACAATCATTTTCTTGGGTTTGGGGAAGGCATCTGGTACTTTAAACCTGGAATAGGCATGTGGGGATGTCGCTTCCTAGGCAACAGGTACCCAGCGTGATATCAAATTGGAGGAAGTGCTAAACAGAACAAACGCTTCACCAGATAGTGGCTGGCTAGAGGGTGTTTTGAAGGAGAGTGATCTAGAGCTTTTATGGCATGATACAGCTTAACTTGGTCAAAAGTTCTCTGGACTTGATATTGCTTGCACTTGATCAAGAGTTCAAGTCCTCTGACTGTGGGATTTCAGTTGTTTAATATTCCTGAATTGGTTTTTATATTTGTCGAAAAGGATTATAATTGTCCTGTCTTCCTTCATAGGCTCGTTTGAAGAATCACATGAGACAAAGTATTTTTCGTAAAGACTGGACTCTTGGTTGTACTAGGTAGAATGGATGTGAAAGCACAATGAAAACTCTACAATACTCTATAGAAATATAATATGGCATTATTGTTGCAATAATTATCAGGGACAATTAAAGTGAACCTAGAGTAGGAGGATCATGGTGATCTCTTTTGAGTATTCACCTGAGTGTATCTCCCTTAATTTGTATTCCTAGAGGGAAGAATGTGAAGACATATTGACTTCATTCCATATTCACGTATTATAGATTGCCACTAGTGTGCACCGAGTGAAAATCTTTATGAAATAAATGGTGCTGGTACAGCAGACTATACTGTGGCAGTTTATTCACTCTTCTCTGAGGATTGCAGCCCTTTAGCCTTGAGATAAGAAAAAAAAGTAAATATTTCAAGTAAATAGCCTAAGATTGCCATATTAAAACCAAAAAAACAAAATACAATGCATGGATCTCATTTAGTTCTGATACACTGAATCCAATTGTAAAAAGGCATCTTCTAGATAATTAGAGAAATTTGAATATGGACATTGTATAAGATGAAATTAAGTGACTGCTGTTAGTTTTATTAGATGTATTGCTGTCATGGTGTTAGGGAAACCATACAAACAAAACATGACCTTATCATTCAGAAATTCATACCGAAGCATTTACACATGAAATGACATGGCATCTGGGATTTGCTTTAAACCAATCTAGTAAGCAAATAAATAAACAAAATTAGAAAAGGCACTCATAGATGAGAGTGCCTGGCACTCTGGCACACTGGCAAAGCCATGATTATTGTTGAAACTCAGGGCCTTGATAGGAAGGGGTTCATTTGCATATATTTATGTTAGAAAGTTTCTATAATAAAAGAACTTCAAAAATTTCCACATAGAAGAATGAAGTCATCTTGGGGGTGTGGAGGAGCTTCTAGAATGCTTTTATGAACAATGAGTACTTTTGGAAACATCGCAAGCAACTCACGCCAAGAAGAGGATTATTGTACTTCACTCTGGAACCTATCCCTTTTCTAAGGGTGACTAAGAGATAAATTCAAATGTATGCTCATAACAGAATAGTACAGTCAGTTCTCTTTCAAAGAAGGGGGAAAACTGACAAGAAACTGACAACTGGTCTTCAGTCACCAAAAATAATTTGAAAGTCAAGTTTTTCTCAGGGCAGTCCTCTTTGTTTTCTATGTGGGCCCCCACCAATGACTGTTGAATATTCTGACAGCTCATAGACATATTTATCTAAATATGTGTAAGTGTGTCTATATGTATGCTCAATTCCTTTGTTTTCTCAATTCCATGCAGACTAATCACTGATGCAAAGCTGTGGAAACAGCTAAAGGTTCCGGAAATGTGAACAGAGCTGAAAAGGATATTAGTGATGATTAATTGACTTTCATTTATTGGGTTGTTCACACATTTAACCAAATTTGAGTACCCACATGTGCCATGCACTATGCTAGGCACTGGGACTCAAGTGGTGACTCACTTATGGAAGTTACAGTTTAATGACCCAGGACTCCACATATTATTAATGAGGGCATAGGGGAGCCTGGTGGGCTACAGTCCATGGGATCGCAAGGAGCTGGACACGACTGAGCGACGACACACACAGGAAGCTGAAGAAGGTAAATCATGACTGTGCATGTGTATGAAATCACACACTAGGACAACGTCCATAAAAACAAAGAGTTTTAGCTTCATCTCTGATATCTGGCTTGCCCTGTTCTCACCCTCACCAATCATGGCACACATATTACAACTAGACAAAGTCATTCTTCTGTTCCCTAAACATGTCACCTCGTTGAATGCCTCTGGATCTGTGTCTCGGCCTGATCTGGCTTCCCTCCTCTGTCCTCGAGAGGACTGACTCCTCATCTTTCTTCACGTCACCACCTTGCACCCTTACTGTGATACTCCCTTTCTTGTCACCCAGAAGAATTACATCCTCTCTCGTGTCTTTTCTCACAGCACTCTGTGCAGACATGTGCGGTAGCACTTAAGACCGGTATTGTCATTTTTGTTTGTTTATACATTCAGCCTTCATGCTGAATCCTGAAACTCTGAAGGTAGAGTTTTTACATGCATCCCTGTAACATCAATGCCTAGGACCATGCCCGAATCATAGTAGGTGATCAGTAGAATATATTAAACAAGTGAAAGTGTTACTCATTCAGTCCTGTCTAACTCTTTGCAACCCCATGGACTGTAGCCGGCCAGGCTCCTCTGTTCATGGGATTCTCCAGGCAAGAATACTGGAGTGGGTTGCCACGCCCTTCTCCAGGGGATCTTCCCAACCCAGGGATCAAACCCAGGTCTCTTGCACTGCAGGCAGATCCTTTACCATCTGAGCCACCAGGTAAGCCTGGATGAATAGATTATATTAATGAATCATATACATGAGCTTTTGATATAAATGTTTAGTTCCCTAAGAGCAGTATACAACAGTTCTTTCAATCCGAGTCATAGGATTTCAAAGTTGGGAGAAATCTTAGAGATTATCTATTCTAAACCCATAATTTAGCTTTCAAGTATACATTATGATGAACTGGACTTTCCTGGTTGGCATGGAATGAATTGCCTTGTTATGCTTTGATTACTGTAATGATTCTGTGTTAACAGATTCAGAAAGAAAAGAGAAGAGCCAGGACACATGAGAGAGGAGCAGGGAGAAGCCAAGGCGAAGTTAAACATTTACAAAGGGGCTTATCTGCCTTCGGAAAATGGTCACATACTGCCCTAATGACCTCCTTATTTAGCAGTGCGGGCCCCTCCCTTGCCTCCTGATCCCCTTACCTAGATCTAGTCTTTCAGTTTTCCCACGACACTTATTAACTTTTAACATGCAATATCACTTATTTATTGAGCATGCCCATTGTTTAAAGTCTTCTGGTTCCTGATTTGGTGCTCCTTTCAATGTATTCGTTTATGCCTCACAGGTTTACGACTTTCACAGCAAACACTGAGGTTTGGAGGCCACAGGGCAGAGAGCAGTAGGTATCAAACCTTCTCTGGTGAAGGACTTGTTTTTGAATTTCCAGTCGTTCGTGGAGCTACATGTGGTCCTATTGAACATAACCAGCATGCAGCCTACGTCACATGTACTTTATCACGTGAGTTCGACCACACCGGGACTGTTCTATACCCTGTTCACTCAGATGAATCTGCTGATCATGCTCTTGGCAAAGGGCTATAACATGGGCTAGTGCTCACTCCAATTTCTGTGCTCATCTCATCACACTTGGGGCTTCCCGGGTGCCTCAGATAGTAAAGAATCTGCCTGCAACACAGGAGACCTGGTTTGATCCTGCAGTCAGGAAGATCCCCTGGAGAAGGAAATGGCAGGCCACTCCAGTATTCTCGCCTGGAGAATGCCCATGGACAGAGGAGCCTGGCAGGCTATAGTCCATGGGGTCGCAAAGGGTCGGACACGACTGGGTGACTAAGCACAGCAGCACACAGCACCACAGGCTGGTCATGGGTTGGGACCCGTCCCCAGACCACCTTTTTGACTTGAGGGTCCATTGACCTGGGTTTGAATTCTAGCTCCACCCTTCCCCAGGGAGCCTTCCTGGTCTCAGTTTCCTCTTCTGCAAAATGAGGATAATTGTGGTGGCCCCCATAAGGGCTGCTGTGTAAGTGACATAAGTTTATGCACGTGAATGGCTGAGAACAGTGCCGGGCACAGAGTCAGTTCTCAATAAACGTCAGCTCTTATTGTTACCACTTGACCTTTTCTCAATCAGGAGCACTCCCTTCATCTCACGGTTGCTGCATTTCACAGCCGTGAGTGCCCTGGGGGTGCAGGAGAAGTTGGCTATGGAGGCTTGCGGAGGAGAGCAGCAGGACAGCTGTCAAGAGATGGAGATAATTCCCCTTTCCTTCCTCTTTGCTTCTCAGCAGCAGAGGGGCTCATTCTGTGCTTCTAGCAGGGAAAGGAAAGAGAATTCATTGTCCTAGATTTGAATGGCCAAAGATGAGAAGAGATGTTTTTCTTGGCCTGGAGATGCCTGGTGAGTCTCTCCATCCTGCAATGAAGCATTCACTTCCGGGTAGAGCTCAGCTTGTCCCAGAAGAGGTGAGCATGTGAGTAACATGAACCCTTGCATCACTCTCTGAAGAGCTCAGACCCCGGCTTTCATCCTAATTTCACGGGCATTGCCTGGATTCAGTCAGCACCTCTTTGGGGAAACACTTTTTTGAATAGTTAGTAATGTCCTGAGCTGCTGCTGTTGGTTAGTCGTTCAGTCATGTCTGACTCTTTGCGACCCCATGGACTGTAGCCCACCAGGCTCCTCTGTTTGTGGGATTTCCCAGGCAAGAGTACTGGAGTGGGTTGCCGTTTCCTACTCCAGGGGATCTTCCTGACCCAGAGACCAAACCCATGTTTCCTGCTTTGGCAGGCAGATCTTTACCACTCAGCTACCAGGGAAGCCAGTGCCCTGAGAGCAGTGGTGATGCCAATGTTCTGGAAGATGATTTCTCCACCCTGGATGAGCATTTATTTGTCGAAAGGATTTGTGTATATAAGCGTAAGCCACTTCCTAAGGATATGACATCTCCTTATGTCACTTTGACACACTGACACTTAAAACAGATAATAGAGAACAGTCAAGTAATAAACAAGGAAGAAATCTGTTTGCTAAGCTGGCTCGCTTAATTTAACCAATATTTCAGGGACGGCATAACTAAACTTTTATGAATATACATACTTAGCATTGAGTCAGCTAAAAAGTTCATTTAGGTTTTCTGTACCGTCTTATGTAGAAAGCCAAATGAACTTTTGGCCAACCCAGCACTACAGACTTCTGTATAGCACCTCCTATAAGCTAAAGGTTTTTACATTTTTGTTTTTTTTTTAAGGTTTTTATGTTTTAACTAATTTAATCCCCTTAAAGTCAGCTACCAAGATTGTCTCTATTTAGAGATCAAGAAGCTAAGATGCAAATAGGTTACGTGATTTACCCCAAGGTTGCAGTGTAGCAAGTGGCAGAGTTGGGATTTGAAATCAATCTGGAGTTAAACACCCCTGTTCTTAACTGCCATGGCACCATGCAGGATGTTAGAGCTTCATTTATGGTCAAGTATATAAAAAAGTTTAACTGTTTAAGAATCAGGTAAAAAGATGGAGCTTTGGTCACTGTGATGTATGGCTCTAGATGAGTTACTTTCTGTCTCTGAACCTTAGTTTGCCAACCTTGTGAATGGAAGGATTTGATAAGACCCTTCTTGAGGGCTCTTTCAGTCACAGCATCCAAGGATTCTCGGCCTCTGGTAGTGTTTCCTTCTCAGCAGCTCTCTTTTGCCTCCCCACCTCTCCTTTACCTAGCACGTCCTACCTTTCCTGATTACTCTCATTTATTGCCTGACTTCTATCACAGCAGGCTGAAAGGAACATTCCATGCTGTTTCTGCATAAAGGTTAGCAACTCCACCAGGCACAACCCTGGGAGAGATCCAGACGGCAAGGATTCCCACATGGGGCAAAATTAAGGGTCACCTATCTCTTCATTATGTCAACCCCTCCCTTTTGCCCACCCTCCGTACAGACACCATACAAAAGCCCAGGATCAGAGAACAAAGGAAAGATCCTTTAAAAAGTCCTTAAATTATAGGAGTCTCCAAAAACCTGAGACTGTATTTTTTTTTTTTTTTGATTCACTGATACATCCTCAAGGCTCAGCATAGCACCTGCTACACATTAAACACCCAATAAATATTTGCAGTATTAAGAAGACGAGGTTCACCCCTGTCCTATGCATAACTCCGCATTTACAATGACTGTCAATATCTGTAGATCTATGTAGAGTGTAAAAGCCCCTGCGTATCCATTCTCTCACGTATTTACAATTATCTCGCCTAATTCTGCCTGGTCTCTAGTGCACCAAGAAAAGTTCAGTTCACTTCCTAGTTTGTAAGAGCACTTCCCCTTGCAACAGTGAAAACCTCTTTTCTCTAAAGTAGGTCAGGATTCAATTCAATAAACTTTCTTCTGAGCCTCGTAGGTTTTAGGCACTCAACCTGGGCACTAAAGAGCCAAAGAAAGCACTAACAGCCAACAATATAGCAGGCAGCAGTGACTTGAATGGCAGGGAAAGATTCTACAAGAATGTCCTTCTTTTTCTTAGTCAATGAAGCATTCAGAGCACTTGTAGAAAAAGACGTGACTCACACAGAGACTGACCACATCGTTGAATGAAATCTTCAAGACGGTCAATCTTGGTGTTCATGACTGGGGAGAAAAAACTTTGGATAATTTCTATGGCACACATAAGAAATAAACAGTTTGATTTATTCAGGAACATACTAGTTGTGTCTTCCCTTTCACTAACAATTGGCTGACAGGGGACAATAGTGGATACTGATAGTGTGTACAGAGACTTCTACTATTTTATGTAATTATTCATGAGGGCTTATTAAAAGCTTTGCTTTAGAGTAACTTGCCTGCCCTGAAGTATGTAAAGCTCTGGCTTATTAGATATATGAGTTAAATGATCTCTAAGAATTGTAAACTCCTCTTTTTAAATCAGAGATTTGAGTTGAAGATTGCAGTAGGCAGCTGTGGGCTTCATTCAGTCTGAGCCTTTTTGGAAAATGGAGAGTGGATATAGTAGTATTATGAGGTGGCATCGAGTAATAAATGTAGACCCTGGAAACCTTGGGATGGCGATTATTTTTTTTTTTAAGGATCATCGCAGTTCTCCCTGACTAATCAAGGTGATGCCTGGCACAGTGGAGGTACCTGATAAATGTCAGTTAAACAAAAGAATGGACAGCAAGATGTAAAATCCAGGGATGATGGTGGAGACTGGGTTAGTAACTGGACTCTGAAAACAAGGATCTGACTCAGACCTCCCTGCAGGTGTCCAAAGACCTGGCTCTGTGATTTGAATCCATTGCACTACCTTCCAATAGGGTGTCTGCTTCAAGGACATACTTTATTGAAACCTGTTTTTATTCAAGCTTCATTTTTTAGTTTGGGTTTCCCATTTAGCAGGAAACAACTACCCTTAGGGGCATACTTTCTAAACTCTCTTGAGTCATAAACACCTGAAGAGAAATAGAACTAAAGACTGGCAGGGGCTTCCCAGGTGGCTCGGAGGTAAAGACTCCATCTGTAATGAAGGAGACGTGGGTTCAGTCCTCCAGTCAGGAAGATCCCCTGGAGGAAGAAATGGTAACCTCTCCAGTATTCTTGCCTGGGAAATCCCATGGACAGAGGAGCCTGGTGGGCTACAGTCCATGAGGTCACAAAGAATTGGGCATGAGTAAACAACAGCAACAAAACAACTGGAGGCTGGTTCTGATGAATGTAGGGACAGAGACTATGAGACTTGTAATCATCTGGGAAGGAGTGCAGATAAGGAGAGGCCTCCAAAGGGGTAAGATGCTTCCCTCCACTCCATGACTGGTGCAAAAGCACCTTCCTCGTAATTTTGCTGAGGACTGTCCTTGAAACCGCCTATGTCTTAAATTACAGTCAAATTGAAGGGAGATAGCAAATCTCGAGGTGCGATTAAGAACCTTTTAAAAGAGCAAAGTTCAGAGGGAACAAAAACGGTCTGCACAAAACCATAAACAGTTATGGTCCTTCGGCCTTTTTCATTCATGATTGTTAATCAGCTCCTTGCCCAAGGATGGAAGATGTGATATTTGTGCATGTGCTAATCAAACTGTGCCAAACGTTAGGCTCACAGGAGACTTACCCTTCTGCAAAGTAAACACAGGCCCTTATTGGTTATCACATCAACTGCAAAGAATTTTAAGTCAGGTACTGCTGATCCCAGTGTGCTTAGTTGCTCAGTTGTGTCCGACTCTTTGTGACCCCATGGACTGTAGCCCACCAGATTCCTCTGTCCTTGGAATTCTCCAGGCAAGAATACTGGGGTGGGTTGCCATGTCCTTCTTCAGGGGATCTTCCCAACCCAGGGATCGAACCTAGGTCGCCTGCATTGCAGGCAGATTCTTTACCATCTGAGCCACTAGGGAAGCCCAGTAAAAGAGATTAAAACCTGAAGAAGTTAGAGCGCATGTGCTTTTCCTTGGGGCAACTTCTGTCCGTCTCTCCAGTTTCATATTTCATAGTGTCATAAAGTGAACTATGCAATGCCTCACATGAACACAGCTGTCACTGACATTGCCAATAATAACAGCTCCTGAGAGGCTGAAGGTGAGAAGTAGGTACAGTATTGGCATTGTAAGAGGAACATGGGCCGCAGGGCCAGACAGGCCTATTTCTGCAAATATTATTATAGTGTTACTACCTCTTTTCCGCTCTGGTTCCTGTCCAGTGCCATGATCTTTGTATATTTTGCAGCTCTTTTGTTTGGTGTAAACAAACAGGATTGTTATGTCTTCTTGTTGAACTGAACCTTGATCATTATAAAATCTTTCTTAAAAAAAAACACAGAACACAAAACTCTAATGGTGATTCTTACTTTAAAATAAATTCTGCTTCTCTCTGAAATGATTGAGACCACATTAGCTTGCTTTCTTTCTTGTGGTATAGCTTTTCCTGTGTTGTTACTTCCAACTTCTAACTTCCTTTTAATTTTAAGTGTGTTTCATAAACAACATATCACTGGATTTATTTTTTTGTCTTAAATCTAGGCTGACAGTTTAGTGATTGAATTATTGATAGAATGAATCACCAATTTATATTGAATCAGTTCAGTTCAGTCCCTCAGTCGTGTTTGACTCTTTGCAACCCCATGAATCGCAGCACGCCAGGCCTCTCTGTCCATCACCAACTCCCGGAGTTCACTCAGACTCACGTTCATCGAGTCAGTGATGCCATCCAGCCATCTCATCCTCTGTCATCCCCTTCTCCTCCTGCCCCCAATCCCTCCCAGCATCAGAGTCTTTTCCAATGAGTCAACTCTTCCCATGAGGTGGCCAAAGTACTGGAGTTTCAGCTTTAGCATCATTCCTTCCAAAGAAATCCCAGGGCTGATCAGAATGGACTGGTTGGATCTCCTTGCAGTCCAAGGGACTCTCAAGAGTCTTCTCCAACACCACAGTTCAAAAGCATCAATTCTTCGGTGCTCAGCTTTCTTCATTGAATACTAATTACTAATAAAATTGGGCTTATGTTTGTGTGTGTGTGCACTCAGTCACTTTGTCATGTCCAACTCTTTGTGACCCCATGGGCAGAAGCCCACCAGGCTCTTCTGTCCGTGAAATTTTCTAGGCAAGGATACTGGAGTGGGTTACCATTTCCTCCTCCAGGGTAACTTCCTGACCCAGGGACTGAACCTATGTCTCTTGCATCTCCTGCACTGGCAGGCGAGTTTTTTACCACTGTGCCTCCTGGGAAGTCCATTTTGGCTTATGTTTACACCTTGTTTTCTACTTGCCCCATGCCCTATTTATTTGCCCTTTTTTTCTCCTTCTTTTTTTCTAGATTAACCTAGTATTTAAAAAAAAAATTACTCCATTTTGTCATCACTTTCTTTAGGAGGAATTACTTCTATCCCTCAAAAGTTCATCTCTTTAACCTCATGCTCCAAACAACATTAAAAGATGGCAAATGCCTTGGGAGGAAAAAGGAAATTTCATGCTGCCTTTTCAGGCCACTCTCAGCCGCAGTGCCTCCCTCGCACTTGGCTCTAGTTTCTAGGGCTCTTCCAGGTTCCAATAGGCTTTACCTGTCCCTGTCGCTATCAAGCCCCCCGCAACTGCCTCTTTCCCTTGCTGGGGCTGTTGGCTTAGGCCAAGTCCAGTCCTCAGTCTGGGTTCAGGATTGGCCAACACCCTCAAGGGAAGAGAATGGTAGCCAGCTCAGCTGCCCTAAGAAAGACTCTTCTCTACAGTTCTAGCTCATTCAGCCCTCTATGTTTCCCCAGCTTGCCAATGTAACTAAAATTATGAATTTGGTGGTAGATGGGTAATTTATCATTTCTCATGCGAAGAGTTGACACGTTGGAAAAGACTCTGATGCTGGGAGGGATTGGGGGCAGGAGGAAAAGGGGACGACAGAGGATGAGATGGCTGGATGGCATCACCGACTTGATGAAGATGAGTTTGAGCAAGCTCTGGGAGTTGGTGATAGACAGGGAGGCCTGGCATGCTGCAATTCACGGGGTCGCAAAGAGTCAGACACGACTGAGTAACTGAACTGAGCTGAATTTATCGTTTGAATTTTTGTAGCCATTTTAGTAGAAGCAATGGCCTGTGACTACCTCCCCAGAAACTGAAGTCACCATCATCATTGAAATTACACATTTGAAATGCAGAGACACGTATGAGAGGTAAAGTGAGCAGGGCTGGAGTCAGATTGCTTGGTTTGAATTGCTGTTCTGCTAGGCAGCCTTTGTTGGGCTCTGGATATGGGATTTCACCACTGCATTTCTATTTCTTCTCTTGTAAATTGGGAATAATGATGGAACCCATAGGTCACTTTGAGGATCTGATAATATGTATGTGTGTGTGTGTGCACTCATTCATGTCCAACTCTTTGCAATCTCATGGACCATAGCCCACTAGGCTCCTCTTGCCATGGAATTATAGCCAGTCAAGAATACTGGAGTGGATTGACATTTCCTACTACAGGGGATCTTCCCTGTCTAGGGATCAAACCCATGTCTCTTGCATCTCCTGTCTTGGCAGGTGGATTCTTTACCACTGCACCACCCAGAAAATCCTTTGCTAATGTAATGACTGTCAAATATTTCACATGAAGACTTGTACATAGTAAATAATCAAACTGTTAGCTATTATTCAATATTACTGATTATATTGATTAGGAATCCAGAAATCACTGGTTTTGAATCAGGTATCACTTAGGAACAGTGCTACTTTGAATGACTTGCTTAATCTCTTTATGGATTCATCCTCTCATTGTGAAGCATTGGATTTGTAATTATATCTCATAAGGGCTTAATTTCTAATTTTATAAAGCCTCAGCTTTGAATCATAGGGGTGTGAGCTGGAGACATCATGATCTATAAAGCAAGGTTACTCATGACCAAGACTCATGTCATGGGTTTGAAGCTGAGCTAAGGTCTTAGAGAGAATTCTACCTATTGAAGGAATAGCACAATGGGTATTGTTCTCATTCTCATGACATGGAAATAGATTTCTAACAACAGTGTTCCAGGTCAAGCTGCATATTCCAGTTCAACTTTATGTGAGCATGTTGAATACAGATGTCCAAGTTTTAAACAAGCATCAGAAAATTCCATATTATTTTTAATAATATCATCTTTTTAATACTACCATCTATCAATGCATATCAGAATTTTTCTGTGTTTTCATATATTTGTGTTATTTAACCAACTTGGGAAATATGTTTGATTCTGAGATTATGGCTTTTATTTTTTTTTATTAAAGTGATTCTTGTTTTGTAAAATGATGCCAAATAGTAAAAATAGTTGAGTATTTTAAGTGATTTTATTTTGTTAAAATAAAATCCTGGAAAACTTAGAATAATCTCTTAGTTAAAAAAGCAAGCAAGCAAAACTTTTTGTTCATTCATGAAAGCAGAAAGTCTGAGAAGCACTCACTTGGGTATATCATAATTCAGATTCCCCTCAAACTTTGTTTTTCTCCTTTCAGCTTCAGATATGTTGTAACACTTGCCAAGTATCCACAAACTGTGGATTTCAATTTTTCATGTATACTTTGGTGGCTCAGATGGTAAAGGATCTGCCTGCAACGCAAGAGACCATGGTTCAATCCCTGGGTTGGGAAGATCCCTCGGACAAGGGAATGGCATCCCACTCCAGTATTCTGGCCTGGAGAATCCCATGGACAGAGGAGCCCAGTGGGCTACACAGTCCATGGGGTCTCAAAGAGCCAAACACGACTGAGCAACTAACACTTTCACCCTTACCAAGTATCACATTGTTGACATTTTAATTCCCTTTGTTACGAAAGGAAGAAACTGAAGCATGGAGAGTTTGGGTGAGGTGTTTGAAATCTCAGGATCAATGCTGAAATCTGGGAAAAAGATTTCCCAGAATTCCCAATTCTGTGAATTCCTAGTCTCTTCCAGGCAAGTGGAAAAGATGTCGGGTCTCCTTTCCAGTCTCCAGTCAGGGTAAACGTAAGAGAAGGTAGTAAGTCTCTTCCTCTACCCTGTGTATCACTCACCTGCCTCAGAAGTTGTATCACAAAATCACCCTGTTCCTTGGTGACTTCTGAATCCAAACCAACTCCTAGTCCATCTCTTGGCCTGCAGGAGGCTGGCCGCTCTCCCGCCTCTCTGGAGGCCGCCAGTCAAAGATGTGGATTCCAGCACATAGTTCGTACCCATGTTTCCAAGAGGTGCACAGAGGACATTTTGTCAGGCTTGCCCTGCACCTCAATGCCCTTCTATTTTTTTTTTTCTGTCATCAGCACAGACTGTTCATCTGGTTTGTGCATACTTTGTGGTTTTTTTCTCCCGTAGAACTTGGAGCCATGGTAATAAAGTCAGTTTTCAAGGAAGCAGTGGATTGAATGTGACTCTTTCAATGAAGCTCAGAATCACAGCACTTACTTGTCTCTCGATGTTGACAGGCGCATTTTTCTGAAAGGACTCTGGCTTGCCTATGTTGTATTTATGTGGGCCTCACACGATGACATGGTTTTGATCATTGGAAGTCAACTACCACATACAAGGTCCTAGAAGGTTCGCTTCTTAGCACTGTATGAACTTAGCATTGTTGATTTTTAAACAGGAATGTCAACATGTGTTTGGTTCAATTCCTTGTCACTGGGCTATTATTAACCCTACCTGGTTGATGAGCCAACTGAGGTTAACCACAATTAAAATTCCCCCAAATAAGTGACAGGGGAAAAGGAAGTGAAGCTACCTTATTTTAAAATTCTGTAAGTAATGAATCCTTTTCTCAGGGAAATCTAACTTTTAAACCCATTAAAGCAACTGGCATGCCATTATTTCAGAAGTCCTACTTGATTATGTTTATTTTACTATCAATAAATGAAAAAATCTTGAGGCAGTTTTGATGAAATAAATAAGCAAACTTGCCAACCTGAAGTGATAATTTATTTCATACTGGCATCAGCACTCCATTTACTTCTGGTTTTTGTTTCTTGTTTGAGTTTTGCAGTCTCAGGTAAGCCTCCACTCACATGTGAACAGAGATGTAAAAGTAGCAGTAAGAGAACCAAATTGCTGTACATTCTCTGGTTAAATTGACTAAGCAGCTGTGAAGAGCATGGAGTCTTTTCTACTCAAGTTGAATCACTAACCATATCTACCTATATTGCCCATATTCCTTATTATAAACACAAATATCAGAGGATCCAACACCTGCAAGTACTAAAATAAAAAAGGTGATGCTCTGGTGTTTTGTGTAACTTTTTGCTGGACCACCTACACCACACTGTGTTGAAAGTCTGCTCTGAGTACATAGAACCCCTGCTGAACAGTTAGTTGAACACAGTGTATGTGTGTTCATTTGTGCCATTTTTCTGAGAGCAGATGTGTACAGGGCTGAATTCCAAGAAAAAGGAATTCCAAGTTAGAAAAAAACCTTTCTAAATAATGATATAATTCCATGAAGTTTAGTTGTACTTGCAGAAATGGGATAAGAATCTCTAAGTTTTACACAAAAACTAGATAATTTAGCCTAAGAAATCACATTAGAGGGTCTCTGAGGTCTTAAAATGTAACTAACACGTTTGAGTGTCCTTCCTGTGATAGTTTGTTTTTTTTTTGTTTTTTTTTTAAATAGTGTATATTGGGTTGGCCAAAAAGTTTGTTTGGGTTTTCCTGTTATACTTTATGGAAAAGCCCAAATAAACTCTTTGGCCAACCTGATATACTATGGATATTTAAGTTGAAAATTGTTAAACTTCTAAAACAACCTGGAGAATTCTTTCGTATAGTGTGTACCTCTCTAGATTCTGGCTCTTGTTGGCTGCCCCATCTACAACTTCTATAATAATCCCCTCTCTGTACCTTTTGCAAAGTCCTTTCCCATTGGAAGATCTTTGTATTAGCTGTTGCTTTCTTTACACTCCTTCATCTATGTCTACTTCCCTCTTAATCTTAAGATCTCCACTCAAGGATCACTTCTGTAGTGGGAGAAGACCTCTACTGAAGGGATTATCTCTTCTAAAGCACGCTCCTTCCTTCAGCCACATCCTATCACATCACCTGTTAGACCCTAAGACATATCACAGGCCTTTACTTTTCACTATGTTGTTCCCTGCCTTCCTCAACTAGGAAGAACATGCTGCAAGGACAGAGGGTCTATGACCTGAATATATCTGGATTATCCTGATTTATACATAGCCATTGTTCTGACTCTTGTCTCTAAATTATGTCATTTTGGACAATAAATTACATGGTCTCTTAAGTTGAGTCTGTCTAATCTTAAGTCTCACCCTCTAGTCCTAATTTTGCACACATGACAGGATAAATGTTTAGTGAGATTTTGCTGATAGTCACATGTCCTGGATTGGAAATCATGAGTCCAGCCCCAGGTCCCATCAGGTAGTGATCCTAAGACCCCTAGTGATCAGAAAAGCAGGTTTTAGCAGACAACATCATCAAATAGTTTCTATGATCTTGCTTTCTACTGTATCAGGTAGATAACCGAGTACTTTTAAGCAAAGTAATTCTATTTCTAGAGGTTTACATGTAACTTCAAAGTTAATCAACACTTCCAAACATCCACTGACACAGGAGCAGTTTAACTTATTGTAAGGAAGAATTCTCAGAGTCAGGAAGACCACATGAGGTAGTGAGTGCCTGTTTCTGGAACTGCTCAGTGAGCTTCCCAGGGAAGCATATTCCTGCGGAAGGAATGCTAGGCTGTATGTTCTGATCTTGAACTGTCACGTAAGAACTGTGACACTATCTCCCTGAGACCAAGACTTCTCATGTGACACATTATTATATATAAAGTAAATAACTAATAGGGACCAACTGTGTAGCATGGGGTACTCTACTCAACAGTCTATAATAGCCTATTTGGGAAGATAATCTAAAGAAGAATGCATACTAAGTCATTTCAGTTGTGCCAACTCTTTGCAACCCTATGGAGTATAGCCCACCAGGGTCCTCTGTCCATGGGCTTCTCCAGGCAAGAATACTGGAGTAGGTTGCCATTTCCTTCTCCAGGGAATCTTCCCAACCCAGGAATCAAACTCGCATCCTTGCATCTCCTGCATTGGCAGGCAGGTTCCTTATTTTTGATGCCACCTAGGAGGCCCACAGAAGAATGGATATATGTATATGCATAACTGATTCACTTTACTGTACACCTGAAACTAATACAGCATTATAAACCAACTTAACTGCAATAAAGCATTTTTAAAATGATAATTAAAAGATGACTTCTCATGTATAAAATGTAGAATATAATTTTGGTTCTTCCTATCAGACTCTCCCATTTTCTGTCTCTTTTTAGTTTGCTGTTAATTAAAGGACTTGATTCATTATTTTATCATAAAGTGCAAGTGACAAAACTGTTTGTTGGCATATGAATAAGAAGGCAGTCCAGCATAAAATAATTCATCCCAGATGGTTGCCTGGATTTCCATTCCAGGAGTTGAGGGGTTAGGCAAACTATGTAAGGAACTCAGATGAACTGTTCAAGAGTCCTTTAGACAGAGATAAGTCTGTTCCTGTCTTTTATGTCTCAATTTTGAACTTTGTAAAATGGTTGTGATGAGTTGTTTTACTTCTGTTCCAAGATCAAAAGAGGATTCCATTTGAGAGTGCCGCTTGTGGTTGAGGAAGTACTATAGGGATATGAAAGTCTTGAGGTGTTGCACAGAATCTAGGTGGGGGCTCTTGCATGTCTAGATGGAAGCGAGAAACATTCAAGGGTGAATGAATTTCCCTTCCTCCAAGGTGATGAAGTTGAAGGCACAGTTGTTCCTATAGATGTAAGAGCCTTGAAAGGTGAGAGTGTAAGAATGAGCCTAGATGTCCATGATGGAGATAAAAGCAGAGTCGAAAGGAAAGTGGTACTTTTTAGCACTTATTTGGTGCAAGATTGTCTTACATAGTGATCTCATTTATCTTAAGTTTCATACAGAGCCAATGAAGGAGATGTTGTAATATTATTCTTATACTCCAAGTGGAGAAACTAAGGCTCAAAGAGCTTAAATAACTTGCCCTGGATACTGTAGGTCATGGGCCAGCTGGCTGGAATCCCAATAAGCAGAGACAGAAGTAAAAACTGGAAGTACGTGAATACTCCACAAGACCAAGCCTTGAGTGTTGGTCTGCGCCTCCTCCAATTTAGTGATATAAACAGTAGCAAGCTCTCCCTTTTCTTACTCCTTGGCATCATGGTTTTCTTACCCTCACTTCTCATGGAACCACTCAACTTCAGTTCCACTCATAAGGACAGCAAGAGAAGTACAAGGAATTGTGTCCATTCATCTGTATCCATGTCTTGTGTGACATCTACTAAGCTTGTTTACTTGTTTAGTGATGAAAGTAACCTTAAACCTAGTCCCAGCCAACATTCTCAGAAATCCTGGGACTCAACCCAGACCTCTGTGGTTTTGCTTAGGCATAAGGGCACACCAGTTGTAAGTGGCAGAACCAGAATTTTAACTCACTTCTTTCTAACCCACGCTCTACCTGTTCCACCATTCAGCCCCCTTGGTTATACACAAAAGGATAAACTCTACTTCATAGAAGATTCTTTTTCTGAACCATAAAAGGATAGTTATGGGGAATTTCAATTCTTTAAAATTCATTCAGACCCACAGGAGTTAACATCATATTAGTAGATAATGTATTTGCTTATCTGCTTCCAAAGAAATGAGTCTAAATTAAATACAAATGATGACTGTTCTATAAATATCTTTTTTTAATTGGCAAAGGAGATGGAATTGATGACTACCTAGTTCTTTTATCATCAAGGTCTATTTTCTTTTTCATGATGACCTTAGAGTAGCCAGGGCATTTATGATCCTATTCATATGGGCTCCCTGCCCAGAAGCACAAGGGAATGAGTCTTTCCCTAAAATGAATAATTGTGATGACTCTCAAGCACCTCATTGCCCCCTAAAATAATTTAAATATTTTATTGCTATTAATAAGTATACCTTTTATGTACATCTATGTTTCATTTATTTTCTGCCTCTAAAGAGCTTCACAAAGAGTTTCTTCCCATAGCATCTCCAAGAGTGAAAAAAAAAAAAAAAAGGTTCTCAAAGTGTTGCTTCTAGAATTATCACTGTGGTGTGGTGGGAAGCACATGTATTTGAGGATGTAACAGACTCAGGGTTAAAGGTCATACTTGAAGTTCCAACAAATTATGTGTCCTTGGGCGTATAGCTTAACCTTTCAGAACTTTGGTGACCTCATCTATAAAATCCATATCATTGTGCCCACCTCCCTGGGTGTAGGAAGCTGTGTGATACTGTCTGGGTTTTGTGATGGGCTTCCTCATTGCTCAGTTGGTAAAGAATCCACCTGCAATGCAAGAGACCCCAATTTGATTCCTGAGTTGGGAAGATCTGCTGAAGAAAGAATAAGTTACCCACTCCAATATTCTTGGGCTTCTCTTGTTGCTCAGCTGGTAAATCTGCCTGCAATGTGGGAGACCTGGGTTCGATCTCTGGGTTGGGAAGATCCTCTGGAGAAAGGAAAGTCTACTCCAGTATTCTGGCCTGGAGAATTTCATGGACTCTAAAGTCCATGGGGTCACACAGAGTTGGACATGACTGAGAGACTTTCACTTTCACTTTCTTTTTGCGATGGTTCAGTAAATCTTATTTCCATTCCCTTACACCTTCACAGGCTCCTGACTGATCTGATCTGGCACACTTTCCTATATTGGTAGTCATCACTGTGATTAAGTCAAATATTTATGTTATTTAGCTAAATGAAATTGATTTTAATCGATTTTAAGAAAATTTTATTTGTATTGTACAATAATACATCTTTATCTATAAGCATGTCCAGCCTGCAGGGGCATGTATTTGGTAAAAAGTAAGTCCCTTCTCATCTACCCTGAATACCTATGTGCCACTTCTTAGAGGTGTAACAATTTAAAGCACAAATTTCAAGAAAATTACAGCATGTATAGATGTATAAATATGGGTATAATATTGTTTCAGGATCACTTACTATGGCTTCTCTCCATTTTTTTCACTTAATTTATCTGAGTTATTTATTAGCATCAATTTACTTCATTCTGTTGAATAGACTCATAATATACCATAAGATAATCATACAGAATAATATTTTTAAACATAAATTAGCAGCAATGTTTAATATTTATTTTTGAGGCAAGCATGCTGGTTTTGGAAACAAATTTTGGTTCCAAATCTGGATCTGCCTCAAGCACAGTAAACTTGGACTCTCTAAGCTTCTATGTTCCCATCAGGACAAGATTAACTGGCTCAAAGTATCATAAGGATTACATAGATAATGCCAAAGATGACCTAGTATACCACCAACTTACATAACTTACTTAAGTTTCCAGTATATGTTAATGGTAACCTCATAACTTCTAATTGAAGAGCATTCCTTGTGAGTTGATGATTTTGAGAAACGACTGTTAGCAGGACGCTGCAGGATGTTGTGGTTATCACTGATGTTTTTTGGCCACCAATAGAGGGAGGCTGGGTAAGTAAACCACAGGTCTTGACCGCTCTAAAGAAATCTGCAGACGACAACATTTTGAGGTCATCTCTCGCGCTGTATTTTTCATTGCGTGCAATCAACTTGCTCCCTTTCTAAGAATAAAAGGGAGGTGTATCTTCTCACATAACTTGCACCTTACAGAGACTGAGAAATATTGTAGTAGAGATATGGGCTTGATTATGGTGGTGGTGGAGAAAGAAGAAATCTTAGTAGGAGAAGGTAATATTTACTGAATATCTGTGTTTGGGACTTTACTTGAATTATCTGATTTAAGATTCACACTATGAGGTAGGTGGTATAATTTTCAGCACACTACCTAAGTTTGGGGTGTATGTTTCCACGTGTGTAAGACAGGGATCTTTGCAGGAAGATCTCAGAGCTTAGGAGTAAGGTTTTATCGAGATCATATGTGCAAAGGGTTTAAGGTGTAAGGTTTTATTGAGATCATACATGCAAAGGGTTTAGAATGAGATTCAGTGTATGGAGAGCATCTAAAGAGCAAACTGAGGGTATAGTGGGGTTTTGAGGCACCCTCAAGGGAACCTGTGGTATAGACATAGCAGTCGAATTTACTGCTGCTTCTCTATGCTTGTCATGAAAGTGAGTCGAATGACTCATTGCCTTTATAGAGAAAAGAAATTCGATTTAGGAAAGCAGAGTGACCCAGGTGTATCTGATATTAGGACATTTCAATATCCTTCCAAGCTCTCTGTTTGGGGATGTTCTCCACTACCATCAGCAATGCAGTTTCTGGGTTTTGAATCAGATGCATGCTTGCATTTTCCACTTTTACTCAAAGGATCGGGAGGCTGGAGAGTGTAGGAATCCAGGGCCAAAGTTCCAGTGTTCCTCCTATGTTCCTTTGGACTAGTTACCATCATGCCTCAATTCCCTCATCTATAAAATTAAGACATTTTTGTAACCCCTTATTTCCCTATCAGGTTTACTCAGTTTTGTCTGTTTCTTACCTCTTATCCAGTGAGAGTGGTAATTGCTGCTTAGTTGCTAAGTCATGTCTGACTCTTTGCCACCCTATGGACTGTAGCCCACAGGCTACTCTATCCATGGGATTTCCCAGGCAAGAATACTGGAGTGGGTTGCCATTTCCTTCTCCAAGGGGTCTTCCTGACCCAGGGATTGAACCTTCATCTCCTGCATTGGCAGGCAGATTCCTTACCACTGAGCCACCAGGGAAGCCCATCCAGTGAGAGCTAAAAACCTATAAACCCATCTTCTCTCACTGCTCATTTGCCAATGATCTTCAGTAGTCATTGAGATGATTTATATGTTCAGGTTAACCTGAGCAAAGATATAATGAGAGTTAGCTGAAATTCCTTCTCTGATCCATTGACCTGGGACCGAATGAAGGGGCCAAGCCCTTTTGTAATGAGTTGTCCCAGTGACATCAGCATCACTTTTTTTGGGGGGGGTGCTATGATGAGCCATCTTTAAATGGCTCACACCTGTTGTTACTATATGTGTAGTTAAGGCTCAGATGCTTTGACATCAAAACAAGAATGGTTGCTGGGAGACAGAACAAAGATGTAGAGTTCATGCACACTTGTGTCAGTACTATAGAATGCTCAGCAGCATGTCAACTCAAATACTCGAGAGGCATGTTGGGGAGACAAAAGAAATACAGATATTAAATGCATCTAACAGAGAGTTTCAGACTTCTACAGTCAAAGGAGGTTGAAATAATGTTCATCCATTTCAGCTGCCATACGCAATGAGCTGCTTTACCCTTATTCTAGCACAGATGTGTCAAACTCCTGTTGTAACATCCCCTGAGATGGAAACCTCATTTCCTCATAACTGTCCTGAAGTCTAGACAATTCTATGATCTTGTATCCCTATGCCAAACTGAAGTCTTTATGACCTTCAAACAACAATCTCAGCTATATCTCTATTGGCGTACAGCCCAAACCCAGTCATTCTTCCACATGGCAGCTGTCAATACTTCCCAACTGTTTTCTTTACAGTAAGACATTTCCCCCTGATATAAACACATCTTTCTACTATTTCTCAAAGGATATGATCTCAAATCTTGTCCTAGTTATGACAGAGACCATGGTTGATTCAGTTCAGTTCAGTCACTCAGTCATGTCCAACTCTTTGCAACCCCATGAATTGCAGCACGCCAGGCCTTCCTGTCCATCACCAACTCCCAGAGTTCACCCAGACTCATGTCCATTGAGTCAGTGATGCCATCCAGCCATCTCATCCTCTGTCATCCCCTTCTCCTCCAGCCCCCAATCCCTCCAGCATCAGAGTCTTTTCCAATGAGTCAACTCTTCCCATGAGGTGGCCAAAGTACTGGAGTTTTAGCTTTAGCATCATTCCTTCCAAAGAAATCCCAGGGCTGATCTCCTTCAGAATGGGCTGAGTGGATCTCCTTGCAGTCCAAGGGACTCTCAAGAGTCTTCTCCAACAACACAGTTCAAAAGCATCAATTCTTCGACACTCAGCCTTCTTCACAGTCCAACTCTCACATCCATACATGACCACTGGAAAAACCATAGCCTTGACTAGATGGACCTTAGTCGGCAAAGTAATGTCTCTGCTTTTGAATATGCTATCTAGGTTGGTCATAACTTTTCTTCCAAGGAGTAAGCGTCTTTTAATTTCATGGCTGCAGTCACCATCTGCAGTGATTTTGGAGCCCCCAAAAATAAAGTCTGACACTATTTCACTGTTTCCCCATCTATTTCCCATGAAGTGATAGGACCAGATGCCATGATCTTCGTTTTCTGAATGTTGAGCTTTAAGCCAACTTTTTCACTCTCTTCTTTCACTTTCATCAAGAGGCTTTTGAGTTCCTCTTCACTTTCTGCCATAAGGGTGATGTCATCTGCATATCTGAGGTTAATGATATTTCTCCCAGCAATCTTGATTCCAGCTTGTGTTTCTTCCAGTGCAGCGTTTCTCATGATGTACTCTGCATAGAAGTTAAATAAGCAGGGTGACAATATACAGCCTTGACACACTCCTTTTCCTATTTGGAACCAGTCTGTTGTTCCATATCCAGTTCTAAATGTTGCTTCCTGACCTGCATACAGATTTCTCAAGAGGCAGGTCAGGTGGTCTGGTATTCCCATCTCTCTCAGAATTGTCCACAGTTTATTGTGATCCACACAGTCAAAGGCTTTGGCATAGTCAATAAAGCAGAAATAGATGTTTTCTCTTGCTTTTTCGATGATCCAGCAGATGTTGGCAATTTGATCTCTGGTTCCTCTGCCTTTTCTAAAACAAGCTTGAACATCAGGCATTTCACAGTTCACATATTGTTGAAGCCTGGCTTGGAGAATTTTGAGCATTACTTTACTAGCGTGTGAGATGAATGCAATTGTTTGGTAGTTTGAGCATTCTTTGGCATTGCCTTTCTTTGGGATTGGAATGAAAACTGACTTTTCCAGTCCTGTGGCCACTGCTGAGTTTTCCAAATTTGCTAACATATTGAGTGCAACACTTTCACAGCATCATCTTTCAGGATTTGAAATAACTCCACTGGAATTTGGAAGGTTAAATCATATACACTTGTTCACTAATTCAACCAGTCATTAAACATAAATATCTTATGTGCCTGCTGAAAGCAAGGCATTCTGAATTATGTACAGATGAATCATATCTGATCCCTTTCTTCAAGTTGTCTCAACTTTTTCAGTTTTTCCTTGCTGTGAAACTTTAGATGATTTGTTTAACCTTTCTGAATCTCAGTTTTCTCACCACTAGAATGTGGATCAGTTGAACAGCCTCACAGGACTGATGTGAGAATCAAATACAAAAAATTTTTGTGGCACACTGAGCGAACTGTGATGCACCATGAGGACATAGGGCATCCTGGTTAGAGAAGAGAGGAAGATTGCAAACTAACTAACCATCCATCATAGATAAGGGATCCATATCACAAAAGAATTACTAACCATGCACAAAGATTGAAAGACTGAATGTTAAATGCAGTCTTTTCTTGGTGTTGTTAAATACCAGAAAAAGGAAAAGTTCCTAAGCGCAATTCCAAATTAGGAATTGTTATGTGAACTTCCAAGCAGACAAAATTAACCCACAACAGAGATAGTGATGACTCTAAGGGAGAAAGGCAGAAACTTCTACTGTACAAAAATCCAAGTGAGAAATGACTGCATTTAAAATTCTTTCCGTGAGGCAAATGAAAGAAAAATACTTTTGGAAGTTGGCCTGAAAATGCACAAGTGTGTGTCTATCTCTGTCTACATGCACTTGGACGTGTGCATTTTCAGTGGCATTCATGTTATATGTTCCCTGCTTCCCATGACATAATAGCCAATGGCATGGCAAGTGCTCCACAGAATATGGGGCAACTGGTGGTCTCCTCATTGGAATGCCCCTGACCCTGGGATGAAATCCTAGTCAGGGGGCTTCTGATTGAATTTTTATCCGTGGCAGAGGTCAGAGTTTTCTCCAGGGAGATGGAAAGTTATAGGCAGATGATTAGATCACATGCTTTCTAAAATGGAACACTTTTGAGAGTACAAAAAAAATGACTTTAATAATTGTTCCAGGACAGTAGGTGGATACTAAGACTTTCCCAGACAAACAGGGATGTGTGGCTTAAGAAATGAGACCTAGGGTCGGTATAGACCAGGTTTCTCTTTCATTTCTGCCCCCAATTAACTGTATCACTTTAGGCAAATCATGAAACTTCTCAAAGACTCTTTATTTGTCAGACAGAGTCAGTAATACCCATTTCAAAGTTGTGTAGAAAAGACTGGAAAACATACTGTGTATAGAAGTACCCAGTTCAGTCATGACATCTTGAAGCTTGTGAGATGTGTTGGTGTTCTTTTGGTCCTTGGTTATGTCGGTTTTTTCTCACCTCTCTGCCTTCTCTTCCTTCCTTCCTGCCACCCTGCCCTTTTCCAGTCTTCAGGTAGCAAAGCTAAGGACAAGAATTGGCACACCCATCTACGCAGAATCCATCAGGGCTATCATTATGATGATTATGATCTACAGGCTCAGGTGCAGACAGGGTAGAAAAGAAGGGAGATTTTTGAAGTGTTTACTTAATGTCTGCACCACATGGCTTGCAGGGTCTTAGTTCTTCTCCCAGGGCTGGATCCTGAGCCCCCAGGATTGGAAGCACAGAGTCCTAACCACTGGACTGCCAGGGTATTCCCAAGAAGGGAGATTTTGTAAGAAGGAGGTCAGCTATAGATCAGGGCATTTGATTCACTGGAAAGTGGACATCTATATAACATCTATATAACATAGATAATGAAAAAGAAGAAGGAGTATATAAACATAGAATGTTGGAATTTATTCAACCATCCACCCATTCTTTCAAAAGTACTGAGTGCTTCTTGAGTCTCTGACCCTGTGCTAGGCATGGCAAACATGGTGGGAACATAAGACAGATTCTATGCTTATGAAATTAATACTTTAAACTTTCAAGAATCCTGAGAAACCCTAAACTGCTCTATGAATCTCAACAAGGAAGAAAACAATGATATTTTAGCAAGTATACTTAAAGTGTTTTCTTATTACTGAATTTTTGCATTTACTGGCAAAATCATAGATGCACATGGACACCTGAAACTGATACTGTGTGCTCAGTATGTCCAACTCTTTGAGACTCCATGGACTATAGCCTACCAGGCTTCTCTGTCCATGGAATTTCCCAGGCAAGAATACTGGGGTGGGCTGCTACTTCCTCCTCCAGGGGATCTTCCCAATCCAGGGATCAAATCTGCATCTCCTGCATTGGCAGGTGGATTCTTTACCACTGAGCCACCTGGGAATCCCCTTCTCAAATTGCAAATATCATATTACAGATACATATGTATCAGCATTTCACTCTGTTCTCCGGTATAGAGATTGCATAACAAAAAATTGTTATTGTTAATTATCATCAGCAGAAGTCATCATCTGTAATCCAGGAGTGTTTTTGTAAATAAAGTTTTATTGGAACACAGCCACAGCATCTTGTGTATGAATGATCTGTGGCTGATTTTTGCAACTGAATTTAATTGGGACAGAGTTCCTCAGACTCATAAGCATCTGGCTGTCTAAGAGAAAATTTCCTGACTCCTACTCAAATGATCATCCAAAAAAACACATTTGTATATTAAAAGCTCTGAGAAGTGTTGTAGTCAAGATTAACCCAGAACTTCTGGGCTGGGCATTTCCTAATATGATCATCAATGATTCCCATTCCCTGGTGTCCCAGTCCTTGCAGAATCTTCTCTCTTTGAGTATAAGCTGGATTTTTCTTTGCTGTTAATGATAATATTCTCTTGCTGATGAGATGTCACTTTAGAGATTAGGTTATAAAAGAAAACGTGATTCTGTCTCTGGTTCTCTCTTGCTTAAGATCACCGGCTGCCATGTCGAATACACTTGGGAAGTCTCTGGTGAAGCCCACGTGGTGAGAATCAGAGACCTACAAAGTACTACGTGAGCACATTTGGAAATACACCTTCTGATGCTGCCAACAGCCACGCGAGTGAACTTGGAAGTAAATTTGTTCTCTGTCTCATTTGAGCCTCGAGGTGATTGCAGCTATGACTGATTATCCCAAGGCTTCTTCGTGGGAAACTGAGCCAGGGGCATCCTGCTAAGCAGACACCAGATTCCTGGCCCCCTGAGACAGTGAGGCAATAAGTTCCTGTGGTCTTCAGTTGATAAGCACTGGAGTAGTTTGTTATACTGTAAAAGATGATACAACTTCTTAAAGTATTTGGCCATTGAAAACACTCTATTTTCTCTGTTTCCAGCTCTTTCCCATGAATCATTTATTGCCTTCTATCAGGATGCCAACCATCCAGAGAATGCCATTTGGGAAATGATAATATAAGATATTAAATAATGGAAACTTCCAAATATTCTGAACTAAATAAAAATAAAGATAAATTTTGTCTCTATCCTAGACTTGGATTAAAACCTCAAAGGGGTTGGTTTTAATGGCTTTTATTTGATATGGTACTAACATGTAATCTTTACAAAAAGGATGATTTTCAGATCAAGTTTCCCACACCACCATCAAAAAGAAATACAGTTATGGAAAATCATCAGAAATAACAACTGCTTCAGAAAAGAGTTTATCATTTGCTGCCCTCTAAACTGTGTTTTCCTTGTCCTAGAAAAGATAGAGATGCTGTGCAATAGAGACACATGTTTGTAAGCACTGATATCTTCCCTGCGTCCTCACTGGCAGACATAGAACTGAGCATCATTATTGTTTATGAGCTCCAGGGAAATGTCTTGGTTGTCCTGGAACCTGCTTTGCCTTCTGATTTAGCCCTCAACTGACTCATTGTTTCATGACGTCAGTTTTGCTGACTCATTAAACATGTGGGTTAGTGATGTATTTTTCCCTCATAAATGACCATAAAGCCTTTTCAATTGAGCTGGATCAACAACAGAAGAGACAAGAGCTCAGAATAAATGATTTTGGAGAGCTTAGATACTCAATCTATCTTTCATTGCCAGTAGCAGTTGAGCAAAATGCTCATCAATTCAATGATGTCTCTATAATAAGCTTGTTTTTAGTATCTATTTTGAGGTTTCCCTTGTAGCTCAGCTGGTAAAGAATCTGCCTGCAATGCAGAAGTGGGTTCAATCCCTGGGTTGGGAAGATCCCCTGGAAAGGGAAAGGCTACCCACTCCAGTATTCCGGCCTGGAGAATTCCATGCACAGAATTCCATACACAGAATTCCACTATACAGTCCATGGGCTCGCGAAGAGTCAGACACGACTGAGCGACTTTCACTTTCACTAGTGTCTATTTTGTGCTCAGGGCTGGGCTTGCACAAGAGCTTGCTTTTCTCTCAGTGAAGAATTTAAGCCCTTTCCTAAGTGGAACCCATGGCGACTCAAAAGAATGTGCACCTGAAAATTAGACAAGAGGGAGTTAGAATTCTAACTTCACCACTGGCTGGGTGTTTGAGCTTGGGCAAGATATTTTGTTTCCCCATCCATCAAGGTGTAAAACCATGATTTTGAAAATTATGAAATGTATGTGAAGTATCAGTTCAGTTCAGTTCAGTCGCTCAGTCGTGTCCAACTCTTTGCGACCCCATGAATCGCAGCACACCAGGCCTCCCTGTCCACCATCAACTCCCAGAGTTCACTCAAACTTAGCATCAGAGTCTTTTCCAATGAGTCAACTCTTTACATGAGGTGGCCAAAGTACTGGAGTTTCAGCTTTAGCATCATTTCTTCCAAAGAACACCCAGGGCTGATCTCCTTCAGAATGGACTGGTTGGATCTCCTTGCAGTCCCAGGGACTCTCAAGAGTCTTCTCCAACACTTCGGTTCAAAAGCATCAATTCTTCAGCGCCCAGCTTTCTTCACAGTTCAACTCTCACATCCATACATGACCACTGGAAAAACCATAGCCTTGACTAGACAGACCTTTGTTGGCAAAGTAATGTCTCTGCTTTTTAATATACTATAACCAAACATAAAAATTTGGTTAGCTTTTTCTATAAAAGACCTTTTGCTGTCCCCCTGAAACTATCACAACATCATTAATCAACTATACTCCTATATAAAATGAAAGTTTTTTTTAAAAAATAGGCAAATCCATAGAGACAGGAAGTAGATCAGGAGTTGTCAGGACCTGGTTGAGGGGGTGGGGGAGGTGATTGCTAATGGGTATGGGGTTCTTCTTGAAAGACCCAAATATTCTAAAATTATAATAGATAGTGGTAACGATTTCACAGTTCTGTAAAATACTAAAAACCATTGAATTGTATACTTTAAAAGGGTGTATTTGATAAGTGAATTCAATTTCAATATACAGATTATAAATGAAAAAACAAAGACCACATAGTAAATACATTACACTTTGTGGTCATTACCTCTCTGTCACAAGTGCTCTAGTTGGCAAATGTAGCACAAAAGCAGCCATCCCTTAAAAATGATCATTCCTTTCCTTATTTTACTCTCTTAGGAGACTTACATTTCACAGGGTGAGGTCCTTTTTCTACACTGCATCCTGGATGAGCTGAGCTACTGTTCTGTTTGTGTGTCAGTACCACTTACTTAGCTCATTATCTTTTGAATCCTTATTGTGTAGCTGCTTTTTCACCTCTGATTTACATGCGCTCTCTTTGACACAAAGGTTAGAAAACTTCAGCATTTTCCATAAATGACTAAGACGCTCAGTAGTTAATAAAAATCCTAACTCAAAGGATCTTAACTAGTTGAGAGATTATTGGGAAGCAGTATAGATCTCAAGCAAGGGTCAGTTAACTAAGGCTCTTGGACCAGATCTGGTCCATTGCCAGTTTCTGGAAGTGAAATTTTATTGGAATGCAGTCATTTGTTTATGTATTGTCTGCAACCAGTTTCCTGATACAATGGAGTGGAGTATTTGTGACAGAGACCATATGGCCCACCAAGCCCGAAGTATTTACTACTGGCCTTGTATAGAAAATATTTGATAAGCCCTAGTCTAAAGAGTTGATCTCTGGAGGCAACTTTAGGGGCTAGACTCCTGAAGGGCTGAACTGATAAATATTATTGTGGAAGTAAATTAGACTTGATAAAACAATAACCATCAGAATGTGGGAAAAAACAGCCTGAAAGGTCTAGAACTAAGATGCATTTCAATAAGATTAGCAAAGGTAGGTGGGAGAAAATAGGCATGAATTCAGGTATTTTGGGTATAAAGACATAGATTCCTTTCACAGCTCTGTCACTTTCAAGCCTATGACCTTGAACAAAATACGTTGCTCTTAAAGAACTGGTTTCCAAACCTGTAGAAGAAGGATGGTGGTTAGTCTTTTGTCAGAGAATTTTCTAAAGAGTCAATGAGATAGAGTACTCTATAAACTTTAATGCTTTATACAAATGTCATTGTCACATTGTTATAACTCACAACAGGCATTGGAAATATGTTTGCTGAGTTAATTAAATTAATTGCTTACTTGAATAGAAGTACATCTCTAAGGTTATTGGCAAATTTCTACAATTCTACATCACATTATACGTTATTTTAATAGTCAAGTATGGGTTAAATTCATCCTTGTCCAATGTATTCCAATTACATTTTGTTTTCAACTCAAATGATATTTTAGATTTTAAGGTGAACTTCCAACGTGGACCCTTTCAAATCCTTGTAGATGATGTTCCATGTGTAAAATGATAAAAGCCCTGAAATGCCATTGGATCCTGTCCATACTGATCAATGGCAAGATCAAGCATTCTTGACTCTTCTTTAGGGACTGTTCCATCACTGGGCCTGGAATGACCAGCCTGTCTCTGAACCACTGGAACCATATTGGATAAAACCCTTTTCCACTCTTCCTTCAGCCTAGGGTCATTGATACCATGGCAGTTTAGGTAAGTCTCTTTGTGTTCCTACCCCATGCGCCTTCAGGCCTTGTTTCAGATTCACCATGCCCATTGGTTTGTAGGCATCTGCAAATGATATCTTTGGGAAGGTGCTGGAAGAATCCAGGGGCTTTTACAACCAGGATGAGAGGGGAGGAAGAGTGAGGCAGTTAAGAAGATGACAGAGAAAGAGGTCTTCCTTGAGGGGGAGAAAAGGGGGTGAATTTAAATGAAAAATTATTATTCTGGGAAGATGCTGGCAGGATTCCCAGATTCCCCTTTGTGTGAATGGCATTCGGTTCAATTAGGTTTCCAGGCTGGAACACACTCCAGCTGTGACTGGTGCTGCCATGTCAGTGATTTACTTTCTGCCACTTTTAATCCACACATTTTCAGGACTGGTGACAACACATCCTGGCACCTAATTTGCAGTGACTGGTGTCATTCTGACATCAAAATGTCAAAAAGTAGAAAGTGCCTATAGGGAAAATTCCTTGTGAGTGTGGGCCACAGAGGGAGTTTGGTGCCCAGGGAAAGAACCTTAGGAAGACCTAAGGCCTATGCCCAGACTCCAAAGCAAGCTCTCCTTCTCTCCTCTTTGCTTCACATACATTTATTTCAGATACTGTGTATAGACAGATATTCTCACCATTTTACAGATGAAGAAACTGAGTTGAGGTGAAGAACTTGTGTATAGTTATTCAGGCAGCAAGTATTACCTGTGTAGAGAACACAGGTTAGTTTGTCCATATTCTTTCCATTTTAAAGAGTTGCTCTTATAAGCCCTGGCTGGACTCTTTACTGCCAGAAGTGTCTATGGCTTCCTTCTCTTCCTATTCCCTCCCTCCCTCCCTTCCTCCTTCCTTTCCTTCTTTCCTTCATTTCTTCCTTTTTAGAGCTTAGAATTGGAGTTCAGTCCAACAATCAGTCCATGCCAACAAAGCAACTTTCTCTTCCTGCTGTCAGAATCGAGAGTGGTTGTGAATAAAAGCATGGTGGTCCCCTAACCACCAAATCCAGTGCCAAGCCAACTCCATCAGAGTTCCTCAACTAACTGATACATGTGAGTTAATTTCTGAAGGAAAACGATTAACTTTTTCTGTAAAGATTAGATAGTCCACATACTAGACTTAGTGGTCACCTGGGCCCTGTCCCAGCTCTGCAGCTCCAGTGTAAAAGCAGGCATAGACTGTCTATAAACAGATGAGCAGGGCTGTGTTCCAAAGTAAAATCTTATTTATGAATATAAGCAGCAGACCAGCTTTGGGCCACAGTCTGCTGACCTGTGTACAAGACTGCCTTCAGCTTTAAGGGGCTGAGCTGGAATTTCTCTGCAGTCTACGTCAGATAGGATGAAAACAAGGAGACTGCCTGGGGAAAATGTCTGATTGGCAGAAAGTGCCTCCAAAGAGCTCCAGCTTCCCTGATTTTTGTATGATGAGGTGAAAGACGGTGATCACTGGTGACCAGAACAGCCAGACCCAAGAGCAACTGCTCCTGTGAGCCTAAATATGAGAGGGCAATTGATGGACCTCAGTCCTCAGGGCCAGCACTGGGGTTGAACTTGAATTTTTCTAGAGACATTGAAGAGAAGATAAAATAAGGAAGAGGTGGTGGAGGGATTTAAGGACCTGTGTAGGGACAGAAGTCAAGCATTTCAGGCATCTGCTCTGACATCAAACTGACTTTGAAAGATGGCAGGTACTTCTTTTGTCCTGTGTTCTAAGCAGCCAGGGCACACTCCATCTATCCAACCATCCACTCCCTCACTGACTCATTCATTACACATTCACACCAATCACATTAATTACTTCTGCATTGCAGGTCTCCGCCCTTGAGAAGCTTAGAATCTAACCGCACGGGCCTGAAAAGTGACTAACAAGTGCAGGGACATCTTGTGGATGCCAGGATAGAAGTTTATATAAGGTACACAAAAGAGGCACAGATAAATGAGTGTGTATCAGTCTCAGGTCAGAATACCTCCTTTTATTGAGCTTCGCAGATACTGCATTTTTTGCACACAGAAGGTTTGTGGCAACCCTGCATCCAGCATACCTTTTGGTATCATTTTCTCACCAACATTTGCTCACTCCATGTCTCTGTATCACATTATGGTATTTATCACGGTATATCAAACTTTTCCTTATTATTATATTTGTTATCGTGAACCGTGATCATTGATCTTTGATGTTACTTTGGCAAAAAGATTATGACCTGCTGAAGGTTCAAATGATGGTTGGCAAATTTTAGCAATGAATGATCTTCTATTTAAGGTATGTACATTGTTCTTTTAGACATAATGCCACTGCCCACTCAATAGACTATGTGCTAAGTTGCTACATTCATGTCCTTCTCTTTGCAACCTATGCACTGTAGCCTGCCAGGCTGCTTTGTCCATGGGGTTCTCCAGGCAAGAATACTGGAGTTGGTTGCCATTTCCTTCTCCAGAGGATCTTCCAGACCCAGGGTTTGAACCTGCGTCTCCTCCATCTCCTGCATTAGCAGGCAGATTCCTTACCACTTAACCACCAGGGAAACCTAATTTGTCATGAGGAACCAATAAAAAAAAAAAATTCACTTTGGGGCTTTTGCTAAGTGCAGCTTAGTAAGTATCAACACATTTTTATTATTGATGTTAATAATTATCTAGATAGCTAGTGTTTATACAGGGCTTTAGCATCTGAAGAATGCTTTTACATATCATCTTTTTTTCTGGCAATTGTATGAAACTGGATGAAGATGGAGGAGCAGAGATGTTAAATGACTTAGTCGAGTTTTCATAGTTTATTAGTAGCTGGACTGAATCTCAAAGGTGCTTCCCCAATTCCAAATTCTGGTTTAAAATTCTTTAGAATCCACCATGCCAGTTTTAGTTCTATTATTTCCCTCTGTTGCAGATATTAAATGAGCATCATGAAATATTATTTTTTAAGTTAACACAGAAGGGCAGGGAAGATAGAGCACTGGGAGCTTAAAGTTGGGAGGGAAATTGATTGCTGAGGATTTGCTCTATCAACTTCTGCCCTCCAAATGGGCAGGGGGTATTTGTGGTCATAAACGTATGCTAATCCTCTCTTAGTCTCTGGGAGGTTATAAAAAGAAGACCTAAAGTGGTAGGGAGATTTTGATATCTCTAAGGAGAGAGAATGGATCCAGTGATCTCATTATTTCAGGCTGGAGATGAGTGTTAGAATTATTCAGAAAGAATGTCACATGAGGATTTCTGTGTTTACTCAGTCTTACATTCTGTATAAGGATCAGGAAGAAAAGTTGGGGGGGGGGGGGGTGGAGTGGATATAAACCAAAAGGATTTTCAAACTTCCTTACAGTCCAACAAGTATTTTCTCATTGGTTATCTCATTGAGGCCTCCCAAATTTTTGGAAGTATCATGATTGTTTTTAAGTAGTATTATCACCACTTTCATAGAGTAGTGAGAAAACAGACTTAGTGAGATGAAAAGCCATGTTCATACTCACTCAGCAAATGACAGAGTTGAGAGCTGCTTCATTCTTAGTTCTATGTGAGGTCCAGGCTTTTCTTGGCTTATTGCTGTCTCTACTGAAAAGCTTATTTGTATTTTGTCCAGACGGAAGGAGATCTCTATCTTTTTTGGCCACCAGCCACTTTCATTGCTAGAGGACAGGGCAGAAAATTAGTTCCCCAGCATCACGCACAATCTGTCTCCTTGAGTAGCCTGGGTGTTCCCTGGTGCCTGACACATACACAGAGGAGATGCTGACACACACACAGAGATACCTGATACATGTTTGCCATGAAAAAGTGAGGAACTGATTAATGGATTAATGGGTGGAAGCCACGGACGTGTCATTGACCCAGAGCACAATACCTCAAGGACTATGGGCATGACTTTTATTCTCCCTGGGGACCATTTTTCAAATTCTTGGCTGTCAGAGCTGGAAGAGGTTTGAGGTCATTCTAATCCAACCTCCTGATGTTGCAGACAAGGAGCCATGAAGCCACACTGGAGAACTATCTAGATTAAGGCTCAGCTCGGCAGCCATAAAGTGCCGCTTTGTAACTATGCAACCCTATGGACTCTAGCCTTCCAGGCTCCTCTGTCCATGGGATTCTCCAGGCAAGAATACTGGAGTGGGTTGCCATTTTCCCCTTCAGGGGATCTTTCTGACCCTGGGATCAAACTGGCACCTACTGTGTCTCCTGCTTTGGCAGGCAGATTCTTTTACCACTGAGCCACCTGGGAAGCCCCTGGTAGCTATGCACAAAGGTGCAAATTAGTCACGAGGCTGGCCAGTTCAGTGGGGGAAACTGTGCATGCTGGTGAAACACACATTAGGTCTAATAATGCATGGGATGATGGAATAAATGAACAAATTCATGTTCATTCCTGGCAAATGATCCTAAATATATGCCTTACAGAGAACGAGTCATCCCATTCTTATCACGAAGAAAGAGAGTAGATGTGTCTGGGTGTCCACTCCAGAGAGAGTCTCAGAGCCTATTCATGTCTGACTTTTAAGGACTCATTTACTTCTGGGTCCAGAATACCCTGGCTGACAGGTACAAATCCCCTCTGCCTTTCCAGAACCATCTCAATTAGCTAGATGTTAAAAACCTTCTGTCTCTTCATTCAGAGAAATCGAGGTTAACTCTACTGTTTTCTCCTCCTTTTTGGTCTCTGATGAATTCTTGAAGACCAGCTTCCCCTCCCAACAAATTATCTGCTTTCCCATAGAAAAATGCAACCACAATGGCCATTTACGTTTCTGAGGAACATACCTGGAACAAAGGCATCTTTGTGTAAGGCTAAGTAAAGAAAACCTCTCTTTTCTGATTTTTTTTCTTTTAATGCCACTGGAATAAAATTTAGTTTCCACAATCCTGAAACTACAGTAAGATCAATTAACAGAAATATGGGTCCAGGTTAAGCCAGAGACTTCCTTCTTTGAAGGCTTTTGAGAAACCTACCTGAGCAAGTAAAATTCATTTGTATGTCCTTTCAAATTGAGGATGCTGGAAATCAAGCAATCAGACTTTTGTAAGTAACAGGTGATTTGTGTCCATATTGTATGGCTGAACAGGAAGAACATTGGCTCAGAGTTTGGGTTCTGCTCTATCACCATCATTTCCTATTTATATGACTTTGGGAAGGCAGGTCCCTTATAGTCTCCCCAACACTCCGTTTTCTTATTTCTAAATAGGAGAGCTTCCTAGGTGGCGCTAGTGGTAAAGAAGCTGTTTGCTAATACAGGAGAGTTAAGAGATGGGGGTTGATCCCTGGGTCAGGAAGATTCCCTGGAGAAGGGCACTGCAACCCCCTCCCGTATTCTTGCCTGGAGAATCCCAAGGACAGAGGAGCCTGGTGGGTGATAGTCTATAGGGTTGCAAAGGGTCAGGCTTGACTGAAGCAACTTAGAAGGTACTCAGAGGTTACCTGGGAAAAGAACTAACACAGTCTGAGGGACCTAGTTGGCTCATGGCTTGATTTCAAGCAGTGTGTGGAACTTTTGGAAACTAGATTTCAATGGAATGAACCTTGGACAAGAATGACATTGGGCAAGTAACTATTCCTTTGGATCTCAGTTCCCACACTGTGTTCTGAGTGTAGCTAGGTTGATCTCTGAGAGGTTTTCAAATAGTAGGAATTATATGCAAATGACTTAAAAAGTGCTTTATATATGTATGGGTATGTATGACCAGCCTGGATAGCATATTAAAAAGCAGAGACATTACTTTGCCAACAAAGGTCCATCTAGTCAAGGCTATGGTTTTTCCAGTGGTCGTGTATGGATGTGAGAGTTGGACTGTGAAGAAAGCTGAGCACCGAAGAATTGATGCTTTTGAACTGTGGTGTTGGAGAAGACTTTTGAGAGTCCCTTGGACTGCAAGGATATCCAATCAGCCCATCCTAAAGGAGATCAGTCCTGGGTGTTCATTGGAAGGACTGATGCTGAAGCTGAAACTCCAATACTTTGGCCACCTCATGCGCTGAGTTTACTCATTGGAAAAGACTCTGATGCTGGGAAGGATTGGGGGCAGGAAGAGAAGGCGATGACAGAGGATGAGATGGCTGGATGGCATCACCAACTCGATGGACATGAGTCTGAGTGAACTCCAGGAGTTGGTGATGGACAGGGAGGCCTGGTGTGCTGCGATTCATGGGGTTGCAAAAAGCCGGACACGACTGAGCAACTGAACTGAACTGAACTGATGTATGTTAATGTGATATATGTCCATAGACGAGTCTGGCAGGCTATATAGTCCACAAGGTCACAAAGAGTCAGACATGACTGAGTGACTAAGCACAGCACACACACACACACAGGAGTTAAATAATATCATCAGTTAAAAGAGGAAGGTGGCAAGGTTGGGAGAGAGCAAATCCAAGGCCACAATACCAAGAACAGGAATCACCAGATCCTGAAGACTATCAAGACCCTACACGGATCTGCCATACGACACTGTCATCTCTGAGATGGTGCCACGATGAAATATATAGGTATGTTGGGGGCAATACTAAGGCACTTTGATTCACTTGCCAGCCTCTCAATGATTCCAACACTGTCTTCCTAGGTCAAGCTTCCCTGAACCTAGACAAACTTAGACAAAAATTAAATAATCTATAATCTTTTCCTCCTTATTAATTTAGACTGATAAGTAACAAACTGACTATGAGCCCCTCTAGGGTGGATGATGTCTCTCCCCTTTGAATTCCCAGCTCCCACTGGACACATGGGTCTTTGACTTGAGCTTACCTGTACTTTGTCTCGGAGAAGGCAATGGCACCCCACTCCAGTACTCTTGCCTGGAAAATCCCATGGACAGAGGAGCTTGGTAGGCTGCAGTCCATGGGGTCGCGCAAAGAGTTAGACACGACTGAGTGACTTCACTTTCACTTTTCACTTTCATGCATTGGAGAAGGAAATGGCAACCCACTCCAGTGTTCTTGCCTGGAGAATCCCAGGGACGGGGGAGCCTGGTGGGCTGCCATCTATGGGGTTGCAAAGTCGGACACGACTGAAGTGACTTAGCAGCAGCTGCAGTACTTTGTCTATCTCAGTTTTCTGCTCATCTTTGCAGTATTTTTTAATTGACTTTCAGTTCAGTTCAGTTCAGTTAAGTCACTCAGTCGTGTCCAACTTTTTGCAACCCCATGGATCGCAGCATGCTGGGCCTCCCTGTCCATCACCAACTCCCGGAGCTTACCAAAACTCATGTCCATTGAGTCGGTGATGCCATCCAACCATCTCATCCTCTGTCATCCTGCCTTCTCCTCCTGCCTTCAATCTTTTCCAGATCAGAGTCTTTTCAAATGAGTCACTTCTTTGCATTAGGTAGCCAAAGTATTGGAGTTTCAGCTTCAACATCAGACCTTCCAGTGAACACCCAGGACTGATCTCCTTTAGGATGGACTGGTTGGGTCTCCTTTCAGTCCAAGGGACTCTCAAGAATCTTCTCCAACACTACAGTTCAAAAGCATCAATCCTTCAGTGCTCAGCTTTCTTTATAGTCCAACTCTCACATCCATACATGACCACTGGAAAAACCATAGCCTTGACTAAACAGAACTTTGTTGACAGAATAATGTCTCTGCTTTTCAATATGCTGACTAGGTTGATCATAACTTTCCTTCCAAGGAGTAAGCGTCTTTTAATTTCATGGCCGCAATCACCATCTGTAGTGATTTTGGAGCCCCCCCAAAATAAAGTCTGACACTGTTTCACTGTTCCCCCATCTATTTGCCATGAAGTGATGGGACCAGATGCCATGATCTTTGTTTTCTGAATGTTGAGCTTTAAGCCAACTTTTTCACTCTTCTCTTTCACATTCATCAAGAGGCTTTTGAGTTCCTCTTCACTTTCTGCCATAAGGGTGGTGTCATCTGCATATCTGAGGTTATTGATATTTCTCCTGGCAATCTTGGTTCCAGCTTGTACTTCCTCCAGCCCAGCCTTTCTCATGATGTACTCTGCATAGAAGTTAAATAAGCAGTGTGACAATATACAGCCTTGACGTACTCCTTTTCCTATTTGGAACCCATCTGTTGTTCCATGTCCAGTTCTGACTGTTGCTTCCTAACCTGCATACAGATTTCTCAAGAGGCAGGTCAGGTGGTCTGGTATTCCCATTGCTTGATGAATTTTCCACAGTTTATTGTGATCCACACAGTCAAAGGCTTTGGCACAGTCAATAAAGCAGAAATAGATGTTTTCTGGAACTCTCTTGCTTTTTCGATGATCCATCTGATGTTGGCAATTTGATCACTGGTTCCTCTGCCTTTTCTAAAACCAGCTTGAACATCTGGGAAGTTCAGAGTTCACGTATTGCTTACATGAGGAGCTACCCCATGCCCGAGGTCAAGATGCTTAGCCTGTGGAATTTATGTTCCTTATCCCTAAGTATTGAGCTGGCAAAAATGTTTTTTCAGGTTTTCCCTAAAATGGTATAGTAGAACCCAAACCAACTTTTTGGCCAGCCCAATGCAGCATTGGGATTGAGTTGAATCCTAAGACAACCATTTAATGTTTCAGTTTTTCTTAGATATTTGGGACCCTTCCCCACTGAAAGTGGGTACAGCACTCTTATCTCCCTAGCCACATGCAGGAATAATAAAAACCTATCAATTGAGATGCTACTCAAAACATGAGAAGGCCCTAGGGAAAAGAAAGAAGACGACTCATCAGGAGGAAAAAATGTATGGGCTAATATTTTATTCATTTCTCCACACTGAAAACTCTCAGTGGGCTATTCCATGTTAACAGCAAGACATACTTGGCCCTGGGATATCTGCCACAAGAAAAAAAAAAAAAAGGTGTCTTCAGTCTTATCAAAATTGGGCTTGGGCCAGCGAAGTCTGTGCATCTGGTGTCCCTGAGAGAGGTGCGTGGACAAAATCTAATTGTACCTTACTGAGAAGTTAGCCAAAGACAATAGCTCCTGCAGGCATGCTCAGTCATGTCTGACTCTTTGAGACCCCATGGACTGTGGCCTGCCAGACTTCTCTGTCCATGGTATTTCCCCATCAAGAATGCTGGAGTGGGTTGTCATTTCCTTCTCCAGGGGATCTTTCTTGACCAAGGGATGGAACCTGCATCTCCTGCATTGGTGGGAGGATTCTATACCACTGAGCCACCAGGGAAGTCCCTAAATGGCAAAAAGGAAGAGAATGTTTATTGAGTATCTACCATGCTCCCGGTCAAGAAGGCTTTAACCTACAAACCTGCAACCCCAGATCCTTAACTCTTCAGTTATACAACCTAGCAATGTATTTAATCTTCCAGTATATTATAAAGTTTTAATGAGCATGAAACCAGATCAATTAAATAAAGTTCTTAGAACACACCCTAGCATGTGGTAGCACTTGATAAGTTTTATCTCTTATTATGTTGAGGTTTTTCGCAATGTTTGTATGGGGGTGGGAAGGGGCAGAGAGGAGAGCATATTTTCAGTCACCTAGGTGACCAGGGGTATTACTGATATTCAGAGCTCAGCTTTCAGAGATATTTACTATTTTACAATGTATGCAACAGACTCACACAAAAGAGGGTTTTCCCCTCCCCAACGTCAATGGTACTTTTGTTGGGAAACCACAGAGCTAGGACCTATAACATGAGTTGCATAAGTTTTAATCATTACCAAATACAATACGGTCAGTTATGATTACCCCTAATTCACAGATGAGATACCTAAGATTTTCCATCACTTGCTCAAGGTCAAAAAGCTATTAATTAGCATGGCTTGCTTTTGAATGTACACATTTGTGTCTCTAAAATTAATAGGCTTTTTGCAATACACTGCTTTCTCAATTTTGGGGATCCAGATATTGGAGTTCAAGTCCTTTAGAAAAATGGAAAATTGGGAGTGAGTCCAAATTTCTATCATAATTTGAGTAGAAGTATCCTAATTGGGTGGAAGAAATAGCTAATTTACAGGACAGGTTGTTGAAGTTTAGCAGCTTCGGCTATGTGAGAAGCTGCTCATTAGCTAGGAGGGAGCTTGTGTTACTAATAACCAGTCTCTCCTGTATCTGGAGTCTCTGCTATCACAGATGGTGTGATCACACCATGGAGATGCCATGGACATCCACAGTGGCCACCAAAAACATGAGCTTCCCACATAGGTGTTTTGAGCTGATGTGCGGAGAAACCTGGTAATTAAATGAAGGATCAGACACATCAACATGATACAATTTAGGGCACTAGATGAAAGCACCTCTGTGAAATATATATTTTCCTTCAACTAAAAAAAAAAAAACAAACCAGAAACATAGCCTCCAAAGGCTTCCTGCATCTACTTCCCAATGTCCACAAAAATCCCTTGGACAGGGTGCAATACATTATTACCCAGCACCTGATTTCATCTGTGTCTATATTCACTTATTCATTTAACAGTTGTTTCTTGACTCCATTCAAGGACAAGCCATTGTGCCAAGAACTGCAGATACTAAGATGAATGTAGCATATTATTGTCTTTAGGTTTATGATTTAATGAGGAGGGTATTAAGAAATGATTGCTATCCCTTGTGCGAAGAATGATACTAGAGGGATTTACAAGGTACAAAGGTAGCACAAAAGTCTGAAAGGCTAAAGGCTCATCTGGAGAATCCAATCAGGCTTCCTGTATTTCAGTATTGGTTTGGGCATTCGTCAAGGGTACAAGAGGAAAAGACTTTCCAGGAAGAGAGGTGAGCAGGTGTGCCACAGTAAGAAGCTCAGCTCCAAGAAGTTTGGTGAGGTGTGAACAAAGGTAGGAGGGGAAAATGTAGACATACAAGGCTGGAGAGCAGGCAGGGGCAAGGTCAGGAAGGGAGCTTGCTGAAAAAAGTTGCCTTTTGTTTGACAGTTAATAGTGAACCAGTAGCAGTGTAGGGATATAACAAAATAAAAACTGAAAGTGGATGCCTCTTAGTATTTGATACAGGAGAAAAAAAAAAAGGTATTGAGATCTACCTTTTATCCCATGATGTCCCTGTTAATATTCAATGAGATACCAAGTCTATGCCTCTGTCCTTTAGGGCTGTATCTCACATTTCTTTCTTAGGATCCACTCAGTATGTGTGTATTAACTCCTCAGTTGTGTCTGACTCTGTGACCCCATGGACTGTAGCCCACTAGGCTCCTCTGTCCTTGGAATTCTCCAGGCAAGAATACTGGAATGGGTTGCCTTTGCCTTCTCCAAGGGATCTTTCTGACCAAGGGATTGAACCCTGGTCTCCTGCATTGCAGGCAGATTCTTTACCACCTGAGCCACCAGAGAAGCTCAGGTGTGAGTAAAAACACCATAGTTGCAAATTAAATATAATGGGAGTCTGAATTAGGGGACCACTCTTACTATTTGACACAGAAAAAGAAGGTATTGACATCTGCCTTTTGTCCCATGATGTCCCTGTTAATATCCAATGAGACCAAGTCTATGCCTCTGTCCTTTAGGGCTGTATCTCACATTTCTTTCTTAGAATCCATTCTCTGGTCCCCTAATTCAGACTCCAATTATGTTTAATTTGCAACTATGGTGTTACTCACAATTACTGTTTCCTTCCTTTCAGCCATCATGCTCTTACTGAGTTTTTTAAAATCAGAAAATCAGGGAATATGTGCAAAATACAAGATTAAAGCTCAATACATACTTCTTGAGGGATTGCTCCTTGTTGTTTTGTTGTTTAGCTGCTAAGTCAGTTGCAACTCTTTTGTGAGCCCATGGATTGTAACCCACCAGGCTCCTCTGTCCATGGGATTTCATAGGCAAGAATACTGGAGTGTGTTGCCATTTCCTTCTTCAGGGAATCTTCCTGACCCAGGGATCAAACTCTCATCTCCTGCATTGCCTGTATCTCTTGCGTTGCAAGTGAGTTCTTTATCACTGAGCCGCCTGAGAAGCCGGAGAGACTGCTGCTGCTGCTAAGTCGCTTCAGTCGTGTCCGACCCTGTGCGACCCCAGAGACGGCAGCCCACCAGGCTGCCCCGTCCCTGGGATTCTCCAGGCAAGAACACTGGAGTGGGTTGCCACTTCCTTCTCCAATGCATGAAAGTGAAAAGTGAAAGTGAAGTCGCTCAGTCATGTCCAGTTCTTAGCGACACCACGGATTGCCGCCTACCAGGCTCTTCTGTCCATGGGACTTTCCAGGCAAGAGTACTGGAGGGGGTTGCCATTGCCTTCTCTGGAGAGACTGCTAGTAAATGCTAATTAAAAGTCACATAGGATTTTATTACTTACATAGTATTTTTTCCTACCCTTTACATGTTATAGCTATCTTATGTTGTGTTCATAAAGGACTGAAGATTGTGATAAAGACAACAAGCAGATATGGTGAGGGTACAACGTCAAGAGTTAAAATCCCAGACAGCAGTACCAGGAGGTGAGACGGTGAATATGGGTATGGAAGTGGGTTACTGTTTTGGGGTTTAATAAAGTTTGTGAAATGGAAGAATATTGTTATAGATTGAATGGTGTCTTGTTAAAATTCATACATTAAAGTCCTAAACTAACCCCTAATACCTCAGAATGTTATCTTGTTTGGAAATAAGGTCATTGCAGATATTAAATAAAATTAGTTAAGAAAATGTCATGTTGGAATAGGATGGGCCTTTAATGACTTGTGTCTTTATAAAGGGGAAATCTGGAAAGAGACATGCATAGGGAAAAAACTGTGAGAGGAGACTCAGGGAGAAGATGTTACTGAGTCCAAACTCACTCTGATCACCTCACATCATGCCAATAAATCTGAGAGATGAGGGGCTGACGCAAGGATTATGACTTTATTCAGAAATCTGGCTGGCCATGAAGATGGCAGATTAAGTTCTCAAAATAACCATCTTATTTGTGTCTGGATGCTAGGGTTTTTTTTAGGAACAGAGATGGAATAAAGTAAAAAGACTATTAATATTGTAAATATTTCCTAGAACGGCAAGCCTCATGGAAGGGATGTATTAATTTCCTCCTTCCTGTGGCCACCCACAGGTAGACACAGTCCTGAATGAAGGCACTTTGGTTTAAATTTCAGGCAGAGGGTCCGAATTTCCCGAGGCAGTCCATTATGTATAAAGCAGCATCTTCTTAGTGAGCAATAGCACTTGGGAGCAAAGGAGTCAGAGCTGGTTCTTCCCTGCAACAAAGACAGATGTCTATAAGCCAAGGAGTGAACCGTGGAGCAGACCCTGCCCTCTTAGCCCTCCAATCTTGCCAACTCTTGGATTTTGAACTTCCTGCCTACAGAATTGTAAGACAATGCATTTCCTGTTGTTTAAGTCACTCAGTTTGTGATACCTTGTTATGGTAGCCCTAGAAGACCAATATGAATGTCAAGGAGTTATGACATTGGGCTCCGGATGACTGATCCATGTGGCTGCCTCTAGTGGATACTATTGGCATTTCACCTTTATTCCCTTGAGTGGGTGAAAGTGGCTCAGTCATGTCCAATTCTTTGCAACCCCCTGGACTGTAGCCTGCCAGGCTCTTTTGTCCATAGGATTCTCCCAGTAAGAATACTGGGGTGAGCATCCATTCCCTTCTCCAGGGGATCTTCCTGACCCAGGGATCAAACGCAGGTCTCCTGCATTTCAGGCAGATTCTTTACCATCTGAGCCATCCAAGAAGCCCTATTCCTTTAGAAGCCTTTTATCATTTTCTTAAACTCTGCCCCACTCCCTCCCTACTTCATTGGGCCTGATCTACTTTCTGGAAGATAGCCCTTAGCTTATAGGAGCAGGTTTGCCCTCACCTGCAGACTGTGGGAGTTTAGAACCACCCTCCCTATACCCAGTGGCCCTAGACCAATAATTGAAGGGTGAAGGTGTAGAAACACCCAGCTTTCTGGACTCTGAGATGGAATCTCCACTCCAGGGGTCCCTGGCAGGATGAGGATGAAGCTCGCTTTCACAGAGCTTCATCTGAGATCACCCTCTTTGCTTGCTGCCGCCATTTTTTAAAACCAGATTCTCCTGGGAATACTGCTTTCCTAAATCATTGCATCTGAATCCTCATTTCAGAATCTGCTTCTGAGGGCCCCAGCCTAGGATAATGTTGACTCTCCACCCAGAACCCGAAAGACTAAAATTAGAGTATAGGTAGTAAGACTGTGATTTCCATATGAGCAAACGAAGTGACTCTTCCCTGGTGACTCAGTGGTAAAGAATCCACCTGCAGTGCAGGAGACCTGGGTTCTATCTCTGTGTTGGGCAGATCCCCCGGAGAAGAGAATGACAACCCACTACAGTATCCTTGCCTGGAGAATTCCATGGACAGAGGAGCCTGGCAGGCTACAGTCCATGGGGTCACAAAGAGTCAGACACCACTGAGAGACTTTCATTTTCACTTTCAAAGGAAGTGAGGTTGGTAAATGTCAGCCAAGGTGATAGCTGAAAGGCAGAATGGAAAGATGACATGTTCCTTAGAAGACAGGGTTTGCATGAGGATGAAAAAAATAACACGTGGAGGTGACAAAAGGAACCTAGGAGAATGTCAACACAACCGCTATATCTTTGGCACAGAGGAAGTCATGGTAGTAGGAATAACATGAGTGGGACTTCCTTGGTGATCCAGTGAGTAAGACTGCACGATTCCACTGCTTGGGGCACTGGTTTGACCCTTGGTTGAAGAACTAAGGTTCCACATCCCACTCAGTGGGGCCAAAAAAAAAAAAAAAAAAAGAATAACATAAGCATACTTGTAATCACAGCAGATAGATTAAAGGTTTACACACCTTGATTCTTAGAATATTGTTTTACACCTCACTGTACTCCAAGAGTTAAGGCAACCTGTGTAGCTTGTAGCAAAGAAGTGACTTTTTCACCTGCAGAATTTGGCTCTGTGTTACTTAAATGCTTTGGAATTTAAGGTGATGTTTTTCTCTTTCTTTAAAATGTCTGAGTGCTGTGTTGATAAATGTCATAGACAATAACAAATGTGATGGAATGTGCTGAGGATAATGGGAGTGACTTTCTCGTTCACCTGAACCATGACTTGTCTGTGTTTAACAAGAATAATGAGTGTAATTTAATACAGCACCTTTGTAGGAAAGGAACTCAAAACACTTTTCACAGAGAATATTAAAATGCTGAATTATGCAATAAAGACATAGATTTAAGTAGATAATAATAAATCACATTTACAAAATCACACAGTGTAGCAGAGGGTACATTTATTTAAATATGCATTATATTGTTATTAGGTAGAAGTATGAACATAGAGAGGTCCATATGGAATAAAGAAAACAAAGGTCATAGAAAGATAAAACAGCTATTTTAATGAATAGAACCAGCATCAGATACAACACAAGAGCCAGACACAGATGGAAGATAATTGGATCCAACATGGTTGAGCTGGGTGGCTTTAAACAAATCAATTAACCGATTTGGGCTTTAATCTCTCTACATATGTAAAAGGAGCTAATATTACCTGCTTTATAGGGTTTTATGGGGAATTAATGAGATAATACATATTTTAGCAGGTGTTCAATAAAAGATAGCATTTTAAAATATTACCCTTATTTTCAATAAGATGTAATAACTACAGCCACCTTCTACTACCTCATAAGGTCCTACTACACACTTCAACATACATCAGTGACATGTCAGTCTATAAATCCTTAACAATCCCATCGCTCTCTATTCCATGGAATACAGTCATAAATCATGTACAGCACTCAAAGAAAAAAATTGGAATTCATCTAGTTCAACCACCTTACTTAATACATAAAGAAATTGAGGCTCAATGAGATGAAATGGTCTGCTCCTAATCACACCCAATTGTAGCTACTATTTTGTTCCATGGACTCTGTCCACACTTTAGGTGCGTTATTATATTGGATTCTTATGAGAAGTTTATGAAGGAGATATTCTTAGTTATCCTAAAGAAAATGAGGCACAGAAAGAGGAAACCCTTTGCCTAAAATTACCTGGCTGTCTGGTGGCACAGTCAACTGACGTCTGGATTTTCAGTCAACTGATGGTTTAGCAGATGTCTTTGGAGTCTCTACCTTCCATCCCATCTTCCCACCTCCATGTTGCTACTGAATTTCCACAGGGCCAGGAAGCAGCTTGGGTCTTACTTTGTTGGTGTTAATAGCTATGTGAGAAGGTTGCAGGTAACTACTGTCATTTCTCCTTCCCTAGAGATCTTCTGTGTCCCAATGGGAAAAACCAAAAATACCACATACTGTTTATTTTTTAAACATCAAACAAGAGGTGAGACTTAAAATGAGTTTTCAGGTAATCCATATTTTTTGACATAAAAGTGTTTGCTGACCCAATAGCCATAGGACACAGATTCACAAAAAATGATTACTCTGTAGACTTTTTATGTCATTATGGCTATAAAGGGTTTTTTTTTTTTTTTTTGGCTAAGCAGTTTTAAATTTAGAACAAAAGTAAAATATCAGCTACTTTGTTTTTATTTTTTTTGAAGTATAGTTTATTTACAATATTGTATTAATTTCAGGTATAATATTGATACAAAGTGATTTAGCTGTACATATACATTGGGTCGGCCAAAATGTTTGTTCAGGTTTTTTCATAACATTTTATGAATAAACCTGAACAAGGTTTCAAGACAACCCAATATATGTGTATATACCTATATAATCTTTTGTTTTTCAACTCTTTTCCACTCTAGGTTATTGCAAGATATTGAATACAGTTCCTTGTGCTATACAGTAAATCCTAGCTTTTCAAATATCAGTTACTTGAAATGATGGCTAAGGAAGTAATGGTTAAGAACTTAGAAATTTCACATCAGGCCACCAATATGACTTTCTGAGCCTGCAAGATCCTTGGCAGCAACTTCTTGTAATAAATCAGCATGTCAAAAGAAACAATGACCCTTCCCATGAAACAGGAATAAAACCACTGAACTCTCCAAGTAGACTTGGAACAGAAGTCTCCAAGACAACCTCGATACATCTCCTTCCCTTCCCACTCATTGAGGGCAAGTACGCAGGGTGATGGAATTCCTTCAACCTAATCAAGAGGTTCACCAATCCAGAACGACACTAGGGGACTCAGATAAGAGAGTGAATTAATTGCCCATTGTAAACAGCAGTTTCCTTTGGCCAAACCACCAGCCGTTAGTTATTCTCTGATGTGAGTAACATGAAGCATTTTCACTTGGACTGGAACCTAGGAAGCACATAAAAACACAATAGTTCATTTTAGCTTCCTGACAACAATTGAGGTAGGATGATTTGTCACCAGAAATTGAAAGGGAACCAGATCAATGGTGGGATATTTTCAATTTCATAGATCTTGAGAGATGAAAGGCAATTGATATATCATCCTGTCCAAACCCCTTGTTTTACCCGGGAGGAAACGTGCACCCAAGAGGCAAGGCAATCACCAGGGCACACTGGTAGTAACATGGTAGAGTGCGATCTAGTTGCTAGCCTCCTGGCCCTCTGACATTGCTTCTCCCGTAATATAGTGTGGTCTTTCTGATTGTGAGCTGGGGGTCCCGCATAACTTCCTCTGTGATGTGTGTGATGAGCACTTACTATGTTCTTAGCTATGTCTCCAGGACCAACTCTAGGAAATTAAAATGAATGAAGCAAATGATAAAAGAGCCACTTGTTAATGTGTATTGCCTCTTTAATTCTCACAGTGGCACTGAGTCCCTTTTACCAGTGAGGAAACCGAAGCTTGCTTATGACTACACAGCTAATTGATAGCAAAGCTGTGATTCAAAATGAAGCTGTTTAGCTCAGTGTTCTAGGCTTATGACCCTATCATTCTGCCTTTCACAATCCAGATGTTTTCCTCTTCAACTTGTATAACCCCTGACATATCCACAGGGCCTTTTTCTAATCTAGTTGTCAGGGATGAACCACAATATGGGAACATACAAAGCCCCTGACCTCAAGGAGCTGACATTCTAGGGGTCATAGACCAAAGATCATAAATAGATGCATACAGGATATGCTCTACTGGGATAAGGGCTAAGAAAGAATATGAAGCAGTGGAAAGAAGAATCTGGCCAGAGAGGGTGCTCTTTTAGGTGGGGTAGTCAGGGAAGGTCCCTCTGAGGAGGGAATATCTGAACAGAGGGTGAAAATGAAAAAGAGCAAGGAGAGACATGGCCACAAAGGGAGATTTGGGGGAGGGGTCAGCAGAGCCTGGCAGTTAAGGGCATTCACCATTATGTCACTATTCCTGGGATTAAATATCTACTGGACTGCACAGCTTGAGTAGGTTCACTCAAATTCTCTGAACCTCCTCTCTAAAATGAGACTACTACTCACTTCTAGGGTCATGTGAAAATTAAATGAAAATAATTTAATATCTAACACACACACACACCAATATCTAACACACACAAAAATATCATCTTTTTCTCCCTCTCTCTAAATTATATGCTCATCATCCTTTAACTTCAAATCATTGCCCTAGATGCTATTTCCACTTTTCAAAAAAAAAAAAAAAAAAGACATTTTATTTTTATGTTTTTATCACTTCAACAAAATATTGTGGAGAAGGCCAATAAAATAAAACAGATAAAAGGGAAGCTGTTCTGGTTGACTCAGGGGAGCAGCAGGCAGGCACAATCTGCTCAGCTCCACCTTTACATAACCCATCCCATGTGGTCCCTAGAAGGCCCTAGGCTTCAGAGAAAGCACTTAATCACATTCCCACCTGACAGAGCTCCTAACAAAATGACTGATGTGAAATATGGGCTGAACATGTAATTGTTAAAATAGTGTTGAAAACTGCAAAGTCTAGCCTCTTGGCTCTTTGATTTTTTGAGTCAAGAGATTACTAGGCCATACCGCACAAAGCCATCCTCCTTGAGGTGGGTGCTGGGGGGGTTGTTTATTTAGCTCAGGCTTAGTCACAAGTTCAGAACATTCTGTGGGTTTTACTGGAACTCGGTATCATGGCTCATCCAGTCTCAGATCACTCTGGCTAAGGCTGCCAGTGATCTCCCCTGGGGGAATGACTAGGGTTCCCAGGCTCCACAACAGCCAATGGGCTTCCTGCTTCTCCTTAAGCCTAAGGGACAGCCCCTGTGTGTCCTTGTCCCCAAGAGCTGAAAGGGGCCTTGGCCTGCGTGTCCAGTGCCCTATGAGGGAGGCCTCCCTGTGTTGAGGAACCTGGACAGCCTGCTACTTTAGATTTCTAGAAATATGTTCATCACCTGCAGGCCAACTTATGTTTTCATTCCTTTTGTGTGTTCCGCTTGTATGCTGCTGTGAATCTGGGTGTGGTTAGCCCAAATATGGGTCTGTTGTTGAGGGTTTGTTTGTCTCTTGGATGCTTACTTCACTTCACTTCACCACAGCACTTACCAAACCCTGTTTGCTTCAGTTTTTGAACCTCACTTTCTTCAGGGAAAGAGACTTCTGTTTGTTGAAGACCCTCCTAGGTGCCAGTCAGACAGTCACGCCCAACTACCGAAACTTATTCAATCCTTTCAACAGTCCTCTGAGGAAGAACTTGTCCTCTCTCTTTAAAAGAAGAAAATGAGTCCCAAAGACATTAAATATGTCACTCATGCTCATGTAGTGAGTGAAAAAGAGAGTCATTTCCAGCCAAAGTCAGGCAGGCTCAAAAGGCTGTGCTCTAATGAGAAAATCCATCTAATTAAAAAAAAAAAGCTGGTGCGCAGTTTAATCCTCTATGAAATAGTCACATTTTTAAGACCTGAGGTTGACTTATCCACATGAATTTTTAGGTGGATTAATTTCAGTGACAGTAGGTATGTGTGTGTGTGTGTGTGTGTGTGTGTGTGTGCATCTGTGTGGGGCAGAGAAGAAGGCAAGCAGAATATGGGGGAAATGAACTTAATCCTTAGAATGACAGCAGTTAAGAACATGGGTAAAGTAAGATGGGCTTGGGGCATCAACCATGGTACTTAATAGTTGTATAGCTCTGGGCAAAAAAGATAATCTTTATGAGCCTCAGTTTCTTTAAAAGAAACTGAAATTCTTTGCATTCTAGAGGGCATGATGTGAAGATTGAATAAGATGTTTATAAATTATTTAGCACATGCTTGGAATAAGAAAAGTCTTCAATAAAAGTTAACTTATGCTTTAAGTAAATACAGCTCATTTTAATCCTGTGAGCATCCTATGAAGTAGTTAGTATTAGCCCATTTTATGTGTGAGCAGATTGAGTCTAGGAGAATTTGAATTCAATTGACCATGGTACCAGAGCTAATAAATGGCAGAGTTGGGAATTAAACCTAGGCTGATAAAGCTACAAAATCTGTTTATTTCAATTAAATCACTGTGTCATCTATGTTGAGTGAAATTCTTCTTTCTAGTGACTTGGAAATAGCACATTATAGATTTTAAGGACATGAAATACTACTGCAAAAATCACTTGTAGTACTGCAAAAATTAGGTGAGATAATAAAAATATAGCACCTTACATACTGGCATATGGTATAGCACTCACTTGTGCTAAATTTCCACTGGTATTTCCATTGCCAGCACAGACCCTGGTACAGAGCAGGTGTTCGATAAGTGATGGCTCAATAACTGATGGCATACACTTTGAGTTTTGGAAGCATCATGGGTAAAGTCTACCCCTACTCAAGTACCATACAGATAGCAGAGGCATTTATCACATCTTTTCCCCAATTTCTTACCAAGGCTACCTTTCCCCACTACCGCCACCACCCCCGCCCCCCGCCACCCCCACACCCCACATCCTTCTGGCCATTTCTCATGCTTTTGGACAGAGGTCCATGGAAAGACTGCCAGGATCACTGTGGGAAAAACCCAAAGGAGAAAGTCACAGGCTTGACTCCCCCCACCCCCTGGTCACCCAGCCTCATTTCCGTTTCCCAAACAAGACACACTTTTATGAGACACTACTCTGATTTTCCCCTCCACTCTCAAGAAGAGAAAACTTTAAAGCCTGGTTGAGGAATGTAGCCTGGGTGAGGCCCACTGGGTGGAAATATTTGATGAGCTTGTAACACTTAGATTAGAGCCTGAGCACCATGCATTTGCAATGGGAAGTGGTTTTTTAGATCTCCCCAGAAGAGCTGCCTCACTCAAATCTTTGTTCTTAATATGGTATTAACCTGCTTTTATTCTTCAACTTTAGCTCTCTACCTGTTAACCCCAATTGCTCTTTCCCTTCTAATATTAGAAAATATGACATTGTGATAATGTGCAAGTGGTACATTATACGCTGGTAAAAAAATTTCTACAGGAGATGGGGAGCTTTTACCCCTGCAGTTTTAGTTCACCTGACAAGTGGAAGGAGGGCAGAGAGCTGTCACTCTATATCAGTGTGGAGGGAAGCTAGGAAGTGCTACCTGATTCCCAAGGACAGGCAGCCTGACCCGGATATTCTCTGGGGCAGTGCTCCCCAACCTTCAGGCCATGGATCAATACCAGTCCGTGGCTTGTTGGGAACCAGGCCACACCACAGGAGATGAGTGGTGGGCAAGTGAGCGAAGCTTCTGCTGTATTTACAGCTATTCTGCATTGTTCATATATCCCCCTGCTCTGTAGAAAAATTGTCTTCCATGAAACTGGTCCTTGGTGCCAAAAATGCTGGGGACTGCTGCTATAGGGCCTGGAGACCAGAGGAGGCCCACATGCCTTTGGTTACAGAATATAATCCATTGTTTCCATACTGAGAAAACTCTGCTTTCTGGAATTGGGGATACACAACCCTCAATGTGTAAATTGCTAAGGTTTTTTTCATTTACTCATATACTCATTTCACAAATTTCTTGATGATACTAACTGGCATTTATTGAAGATGTTTTCCTTCTGCTTTTGTTTGTTGTTTGTTATACATCAGACATTGTACTGATTTTTTAATGAGTTGTTTTACTTCATCTGCATGATATTTCTGAGAGATGAGATTGGTATCACCATTTTTAGGTGAGGAAATTGGAGCTCAGAATATTTATTACTTTCTGGTACTCTTAATTGTGGGGTTATTGGAACTTACCAATATTCGTGTTTATTACTGAATTAATAAAAGAGCTAAAATCTAAGCCCATAAGGAATTCACCCTATGTCTCCTAGGTGACATAGTTAGTTAACTAGCTAGCTAGATTAAAATAAGAGATGTACTTTGAGATTTAACTTTTAATAACATGAAAATCAAAGTAAAGCAATACAACCTCACATTAAGTATATATAAGTAAGCTTTTTTAAACGTGTATAGACAAAAGCTCAAAAGAAAGATAAATCTTTAAACACTGTAAGTTAAGAAGAAACTCAAATATGTCACAGTGGGAAATATCTGAGTAACATTATGGCAACTTGTGTCTGGATAATGAATTCAGAGTAGACTTTTCAGGTTGATGGTCAAGGTTTGATTGCTCCCTATGTGATTAGGAAGATCAAAGCTTGAGCCCGAGTACAGTGTGGAGATGAAATGTATGCCTTGCAAATACAGGATCCTGTAAGGTTTCCACTTATATTAACGGAGTCCTGAGTGGATAAGAAATGTCTCTCATGAGCAATCAAAACTTAAGCCTCTACATTTGGCCACCTGATGTGGAGAGCTGACTCACTGGAAAAGACCCTGATGCTGGGAAAGATTGAGGGCAGGATTAGAAGGGGACAACAAAGGATGAGATGGTTGGATGGCATCACTGACTCAATGGATGTGGGTTTGGGTGGACTCCGGGGGTTGGTGATGGACAGGGAGACCTGGCGTGTTGTGGCTCATGGCATCTCAAAGAGCTGGACATGACTGAGTGACTGAACTGAACTGAACTGAACTTGAGGCTATGGGATCTGAGCTTACAGGTCCTCTCTGGCATAGGTTTCCTAGAGTTACTGACATAAAAATTCATGAGGCTCAATACTAAGTTCAATATACAGGAATCAGTTCAGTTCAGTTCAGTTGCTGACATCCACAAACTGGATGTCATTCTGAAAGATGTATAAAGCATCCATGACTTGCACCTGTGTGAGTCCATCTGAGGCCAGGAATAGTCTCATTCACAAATGGAGACTAGCCCTTGAAAAATTATCAGTGAAAGGACCAGTCAACATCAAGTACTAAAAAAATTGATCAACCAAATTGCAATAAATAAGTATATAAATAAAGTCCTTATCTCACACCATCCACAAAAACAAATGCCAGGTGAATTAAGGACCTAACGGTGAACAACAAAACTTTAAAAGTTGTCAAAGAAAGTAAAAGAGGCTTTTGTTTTTACTATACTGGGTAGAAAAGGATTTTTTTTTTTAAGTAAGCCACAAAAAGACCAAACCAAAATGGAAAGGATTGATTAACTTTGAATACCTTGAAATTCAAATCATCTACACAACAAATGGACCAACAGCCAAATGGAATGACACAGACCAGTAAAAATTATTAGCAAAACATGTTATTGACATAAAGTTGGTATAAAAAATAAATCAGAGGAAACCCAGTCATAGAACAGACATTAAAAAAATAAATAAACTGGCAACTTATGAAAAAGGAGGCAAGAAGAATGGCCCATCAACAATAATATTCCATTTTACATTTTTTTAGCATTGATAAATAAGTTTAAGAAAATACCAAGTGTTGGTGAGGATATACAGAAATGGCAACTTTGTTTTCTGCTGGCTGGAGTTAGATTAGAATCCAATTTGTTCAGTAATTTGGCAATAACCATAAATCTGTAGAGGGCACACAATGCCTATCATGTCTCTCCTCCCTCAGGCAGATCATATATTTTAGGAGAATTGACCTTGCTCCTGGGTCTATGAGGCTCAGTACTAAGTTCAATATATAGGAATCTGTTCAGTTCAGTTCAGTTGCTCAGTTGTGTCCTACTCTTTGAGACCACATGGACTGTACCAACTCCTAGAGCTTGCTCAAACTCATGTCCATCGCATCGGTGATTCCATCCAACCATCTCATCCTCCGTCATCCCCTTCTCTTCCTGCCTTCAATCTTTCCCAGCATCAGCCTCTTTTCCAATGAGTCGGTTCTCCGCATCAGATGGCCAAAATATTGGAGTTTCAGCTTCAGCATCAGTCTTTCCAATGAATATTCAGGACTGATTTCCTTTAGGATGGACTGGTTGGATCTCCTTGCAGTCTAAGGAACTCTCAAGAGCCTTCTCCAACACTATAGTTCAAAAGTATCAATTCTTCGGCATTGAATTGCTGAGTTGGATCCATTCAGTCCAATTCTCACATCCATACATGACTACTGGAAAAACCATATCTTTGACTAGACAGAACTTTGTTGGTAAAGTAATGTCTCTGCTTTTTAATATGCATTCTAGGTTGGTCATAGCTTTTCTTCCAAGGAGCAAGCATCTTTTAATTTCATGGCTGCAGTCACCATCTGCTGTGATTTTGGAGCCCAGAAAAGTAGTCTCTCACTATTTCCATTGTCTCCCCATCTATTTGCTATAAAGTGATGGGACCAGATGGTATGATCTTAGTTTTCTGAATGTTGAGCTTTAAGCCAACTTCTTCCCTCTCCTCTTTCACTTTCATCAATAGTCTCTTTAATTCTTCCTCACTTTCTGCCATAAGGGTCATGTCATCTGCCTATCTGAGGTTATTGACATTTCTCCTGGCAATCTTGATTCCAGCTTGTGCTTTATCTAGCCTGACACTTCACATAAGGTACTCTGCATATAAGTTAAATAAGCAGGGTGACAATATACAGCTTTGATGTACTCCTTTCCCAGTTTGGAACCAGCCTGTTGTTCCATGTCCAGTTCTAACTGTTACTTCTTGACCTGCATACAGATTTCTCAGGAGACAGATCAGGTGGTCTGGTATTCCCATCTCTTTAAGAATTTTCCACAGTTTATTGTGATCCACACAGTCAAAGGCTTTGGTGTAGCCAATAAAGCAAAAGTAGAAATTTTTCTGGAACTCTTTTGCCTTTTTGATGGCCCAACAGTTCCTCTGCCTTTTCTAAATCCAACTTGAACATCTGGAAGTTCACAGTTCATGTACTGTTGTTGTGTACAGAAATAGATGGGTAGAAATTCTACCTGGCCATGGAGCAGCTAGAAGAGTTAAGGAGATCCCATTCGACCAAAGTCAGGACTTATATTCAATGCACATCTCCTTGTTTTTTGTGAACTAGTTAGTGTGAATCCCATTGGCAATCATTTTGGAGCCATGAGGGGAGGAGCTTGCAATAAGGGTGCCAATGCTGAGTGACTGGGGCAGAGAAATGGAGAGAAAGGACTTCTTGGTCTTATCTCATCACTATACGTGTGTGTGTGTGTGTGTGTGTGTGTGCGTGCGCACGCTCAGTTGCTCGGTTGTTTCCCACTCTTCATGACCCCATAGACAGAAGCCCATGAGGCGCTTCTATCCATGGAACTTTCCAAGCAAGAATGCTGCTGCTGCTGCTAAGTCACCTCAGTCGTGTCCAACTCTGTGCGACCCCACAGACGGCAGCCCACCAGGCTCCCCTGTCCCTGGGATTCTCCAGGCAAGAACACTGGAGTGGGTTGCCATTTCCTTCTCCAATGCATGAAAGTGAAAAGTGAAAGTGAAGTTGCTCAGTCGTGTCGGACTCTTAGCGACCCCACAGACTGCAGCCCACCAGGCTCCTCCGTCCATGGGATTTTCCAGGCAAGAGTACTGGAGTGGGGTGCCATTGCCTTCTCCGCCAAGCAAGAATACTGGGGTGAGTTTCCATTTTCTCCTCCAGGAGCTTCCCCTAAAATTATTAATATTTGTTCTTGGACCTTTCAGTCTTATGAACCAAAAAAACTATTCTATGCTAATTGTCATTTTGAGTTTTTATTTATCCTTGTAACCACAACCAACACAACCCTAAAATGAGTAGGATTTAACTAGACCCAAGGAAAACAGGTCATTTACCCAGAGCTGTGGGATAAGAAGAATATTGTGTTACTATGTTTATTTTCTCTGCTCTGAATATGTTCTCCCATACCACCCTGTTCCAAGCTTACCCGTTTTCACAGTTAATTGTAACTGCTTCTTTCCTACTTAAAGCAGAGATGCCATATCTATTATGGCCACCATTGTATACATAGACGCCAGTTCAGTGCCAAGCCTATAGCAGGTACTTCATAAAAATTTGCTAATCAATGTTGAATGAAAAGCATAAAGCAGAGCTGGTAGGCAGGATCAAAGGCGAGGGTGGGATGATTTGAGAGAACAGCACTGAAACATGTATATTATCATATGTGAAACGGATCGCCAGTCCAGGTTTGATGCACGAGGAAGAGTGCTCAGGGCCAGTGCCCTGGGATGACCCTGAGGAATGGGATGGGGAGGGAGGTGGGAGGGGGGTTCAGGATGGGGGACACATGTACACCCGTGGCTGATTCATGTCAATGTATGGCAAAAACCACTACAATATTGTAAAGTAATTAGCCTCCAATTAAAATAAATAAAACAAACAAACAAAAAACCCCCAATAGTTCACACAATCCACTTAGAGCAGAATTTGCTGGACATCATATTCAGCCCTTGGACCAAGAGGCAGATTGTGAGGAATGGCCAGTGCAAAGTACTTAGAGGAGAGATACAACAGAAGAACGTCATGGGAGAAACGAATTTGCAAATTCACTCATGCATTCATTTATTAATAAGAAAGGGGATTTAGGACACAAATAGGATGGCTCACTTATTGTAGGCCAGAAATTATTCTAAAGACTTAACTTTTACTTTATTTCATCCTCATGACATCCCTCTACATAGGCAATTGATGGAAACAACTACCTATATGTGCTTAATTTATTGAGCAATACTAGTTGGATAAATTAATACACCCAAGCCCTGTGTTCATCTCTTTTCTCATGTTACTTTCCATGAAGAGTGACTGGATGCCACTCCTGAGACAGTAAAGCCAAAAGCAACTGCTGGGGCAAAGAGAATAATCCTGGCAGGTGGTGCTCCATTGTTCTGGAACGCCTTTTTTCAAACCTTGATGTACAGGACCTTTTAAAAGCCCCACCAAACAAAGTTTACCCCTAACAAAGTTTAAATCATGGAGAGAATGATAATCCAATCTATATGGACACAAAGAGACTTCTGTCTTGGTTAGTACGAAAGTAAAGTTTTTGCAAGATGATAATAGCAGACAAGGTGAAGACACATAATGGACTCAATTAGAATATGGCCTATTTATTTATCTGTTCAGTCACTAAGTCGTGTCCAACTCTTTGCGACCCCATCAACTGCATCACGCCAGGCTCTTCTGCCCTGCACTATCTCCTGGAGTTTGCTCAAATTCATGTCCATTGAGTCAGTGATGCTATCTAGCCATCTTATCCTCTGCCATACCCTTTTCCTTATAGCTAAGGAAGGAGGCTGTTTTCCTTATCAGATGCTTGAGAATCTCTTCTGTGGCATGAATGAGCAAGGAACAAATATAGCTTTAAGAGTATCTTACAGAATGAAGTAAGTCAGAAAGAGAAGAGCAAACATCAGATATTAATGCATATATGTGGAATCTAGGAAAATGGTATAGATGATGTTATTTCCAAAGCAGAAATAGAGACACAGATATAGAGAACAAACCTATGGATACCAAGCAGGGAACAGGTGGGATGGGAGGAATTGGGCGATTGGGGTTGACACATATACACTATTGATACTATGTGTAAAATAGATAGGGCTTCCTGAGGCTTTCTCGGTGGCACAGTGGTAAAGAGTCCACCTGCCAATACAGGAGATTTGGGTTTGATCCCTGAGTGGGGAGGATCAACATAGGAAATGGCAACCCACTTCAGCATTCTTTTGGGCTTCCCTGGTGACTCAAAGTGTAAAGAATCTGCCTGCAATGCAGGAGAGCTGGATTTGATTCCTGGGTTGGGAAGATCCCCTGGAGAAGGGAATGGCTCCCCACTCCAATATTCCTTTCCTGGAGAATTCCATAAACAGAGGAGCCTAGCGGGCTATAGTCCATGGGTCATATAGGCAGACATGATTGAGCAGCTAACAGACACACATGAAACAGACAAGTGGAGGGAATATACTGTATGTGTATAGCACAGGGAATTCTACTTAATGCTCTGCAGTGACCTAAATGGGAAAGAAGTCCAAAAGGGAGGAGATAAAATATGTATACATATGGCTAATTCGTGTTGCTGTGCAGTAGAAAGTAACACGACATTGTAAAGCAACAATACTTCAATTAAAACAAATAATTTTTAAAAAGAGACTATGGAAGAAATGAACTAGACTTAGTGACATTGCCACGGGCAGCAGAACTGAATGGATAAGAGTGTCGATGGTAGAGTTAGAGTTCTAGGTTACCATCCCATCTCCTCCATTCAGAGGAACTACGTGAATTTGGCAGAAGATGACACAGAGTTTGGAATCGGAGTCATTGTTGTAAATAGTCTTTTCTACCACAAGAGAAGCATAGGCATGTGGACAGAGATTTGGGAGGAAGAGAAAAAGGGGGCCAGTGGGGAGAGCAAATGGGCCAAGGGAAAGAACGATGGATGAGAACAAAGGAAAGGAATGTGTCTGAGAACAGAGGGTAGATGGCGTTTCTACAACAGGGAACCAAAGGGATCCAGTGTCACTGAGAGGTCCGAGGGATTGAGGCTTGAGGCAAGATCTGGGGTAAGTTTCACAAAGGCAGTGTAGGTACCATTATGGGAGCAGAGATTCAACTATAGATGGTTGCAGCAGGAAACGCTTTCAGGGGAAATTTAGATGACCTGATAGCTAATAATGCCATGCAGCTAACATCATCCTCAGGATAAGAGGCAGTGTGGCTCCACTCCTGTGTCCAGATCTGCTCTGTGACTAGGGAAAAGGGTTACTTTCCTTTCTCAGTACACATTCAGCCTCCTTGCAGTTAGGTATGGCTAGGGGACTGAGTTACCGCCCCTGGGATGTGAGCTGAGTGATAAGCACCCATCATGAGTTTCCATGGACCATCTCCTGCTCGTTGTCAATTTCGAGCTTCACAAGTGGAATCCAAGTATGTAGAGGAAGATGTACTCATTGGAGGAAGGTGCCTTGGTCCCCAGATGACTTCATGGAGGAAGGAGTATCCTGTCTGCTCCCCACGACCGTCACTGGACTATGACATGAGTGAGAAATTCAATGTTATTGTGTTATGCCACTGTTATTTTAAAGTTCTTTGTGACTGTGGTTAATCTATCCTGCAATTAGAATAATTACCCGGGACCTCTGCTTCTTCATTTATAAAATATGGCTTCCCAGGTAGCTCAGGGGTAAAGAACCTGCCTGCCAATGCAGAAAATGTGGGTTCAATCCCCATGTCAGAAAGATCCCCTGGAGTAGGAAACAGCAACCCATTCCAGTATTCTTGCCTGGGAAATTCCATGAACAGAGGAGCCTGGTGGGCTACAGTCCACGGAGTTGCAAGAATTTGATAAGACTTTGCAACTAAACAATAACAACTAATAGCCACTTACCCAACAGTTTTCCTTTTTTTTTGCTAACGGGATCCTAATGATGATGGGTTAATTATCATTCTTTTGCTTTAATGAAGTCTGAGTCCCTCTTCAGCCCTAATCATGAGATGGGGTCTGAGGGTGTGTGTGTATGTGTGTGTGTGTGCATGCATGTGTATGTGTGTTGGGCAATATAAACCAGGTGTGGTATTCTGTCTCTTGCTTGTGAATGACCCAGTAATGGGCATAGATTACTGAGATGTGGAGGAAAGTCTTCTGGAAAATCTTTCTCATTCTTAAATAAGAACTCAGAAAGCAACATTTATTCCTCTTTTCTAATTTTGCACGTTGTTATGTGAGGATGTGATGCCTGGAATTACAACAGTCACCTGTAATCATTAAGAGAAAACTGCAACAGCTGACAGGCTGAAGATGGCAGAATCTCAAGGTTGTGGGGCCAATTCGGGAAGCATCTGACTGCCAGAAGTGCTTTAAATGGGATAATGATATTTTCTTTTATTTTTATCTTTCTTTGTTGGTTCTTTGCTACTCACGTCAGAAATATCCTAACCAGAAATTTCAGTTAGGACTAAATCAGTGAAGACATAAGAATTGCAGGCCATGCGCTAGGTGATCAAGAGCATCATCGTAGTAATAACCGCCGTCACCATCATCATAGAATCATGGGCTTCCTGAGCCCAGCCCAGTCTTCCTACGTCACTGACACCCTGATCTCAACAGGAGAGTAAAATCTCCTTTCAGACTATGACACAATGTACTCCAAGGGGTGGAATAATAGCCTTAGAAGGGCCACCAGAGTCTTGCCTCTTTTGGAAACTGAGGCAGAGATTTGACGATTGATGTCACTGGGATATACCTTTTCAATAATGAGATATTTGTAGGGCAAAGTGAAACCTTTGGATAACAGGTGTTCTATACAAATACGGGTATTACTAGCTGGATAATATTTAACAAACACTCCCTTCTTATCACAAGCAATTCAAGGCAATAGCATAGGCTATTACAGCTCCTGGCAAGCAGCAGGTGGGGAAAGTGTGGAATCCTTACGTTATTTCTAGTAATTGATGTATGGGGATAAACGCAGAGCCTCTCACCATCCTGTTTTCTTCCTTCACTCAGGTTGTTCAGAAAGACAAATGCTGCTCTAAGAAAGATAACGCCAATATAAAGTGTGTCTTCATCCTTCCAGAACCCAATAAAGAAAATCAAATCAGATATGTGTGATGAAGAACTAGATGACATGAAAGGCTCTTTGCTTGCACAAGAATGATAATAATAATAATAATAATGGCATCATGAGAAGACAGAGTAAAAGAAGAACAAAACCTTTTTTTCTGGTTTCCTCTATCTGTACCTTTCATATGTGAACTTATCGCTCTCATTTTAAAGTATATACCTTATTTATTTATTTACGCCATGCTGTGTAGCTTGTGAGATCTTAGTTCCCCAACCAGGGATCAAACTTGTACCCACTTCAGTGGAAACTCGGAGCCCGAACCACTGGACCACCAGGAAATTCTCTGTAATCTCTTTAAGTTTGATGCTCTAACAAACCAGTGAAGTTGTCTCCATTATTCATATTGATCAGATGGGGAAAATGATGTAGTGAATTTGACTGATGTATCTGGGATCACAACCAAAAAGTACAGGTAAAGGTCTTAAAATCAGGTCCCTGAGTCCAAACACCATGTTACTTTTGCTTAACTACATCTCCTTTCATTTCTTTCTCTCGAGCATGAAACTCTTGGATGGTCAAAACTTAAGACTCAGAAATTATAGTCCTCCTACCCTTAGACACATAGGAAGAGCAATGCTGTGGAGGGTCCCAGAAGACCTGACTCAGAGTTCTGACTAAAATACTATAAATGCTTCGTGATCTGGGGAAAACATCTCTCTCTCAGATCTCTTTCTTGAGTTTTGAAAGAAAAGGCCCCTTACTAGGTTGTGTCTCAGGTTTATTATAGTGTAATAATTCTTTTCTCTTCTGTTTTGCTTTATACCAATTGACCGCTATTAAAAGAAAATAAATTTAACATGGGAAAAAACACTCCTGCTCATGTGTGCTATTTATGCTCATCCTATATAGATGTTTTCTTAATGTGCATTAAGAAAAGTCCTTATGAATGTCACTTTTCATAAAGATGCTGCAAGTTGTAATTGTACAGAACTGAACATTTTAGTCATAAGGACTTCTCTGGGTCACAAAGCTAACATTATATAAAAATTGGCCAACAAACACTCTCATAAATCAAACTCAATCCAGAACCAAGTTGTTGGATTATTGAGTGCACATCTCACTCTGTTCCAAACTCTCTTGGCTGGATCACTTTTCTGGAAGATGAAACTGTGAGGATTATTCCTCTTGCCACAGACTAGATATCCAGCTAGACCTCTGACATTGCTCCTTGAGATGAACTAGATTTCTTTCTGGCTATGTGACCCCAGCCTCTCTTGTTCCAAAAATATTTAGCCCCAAACACTCAAGGTCAATACAGAACTTCTTTCTTCTCCTTAAAGGACATTTTTTTTTTCTTCTGGCACCTGGACAGCATCCATTCATGTTACAAACCACACCTACCTTGTAGCCACATGTGTTTCTCATTTATTCTTCAGACCAATCATGTCATGCAGGGAAATGATAGTCCCATTTCACAGAAAGGGAAATTGACTCAGAGTGATCTGATCCCATGTCAAAGCTGATGGTACTCCTGAGAGCTTAAACTAATCTTCTAGCCTCCTGTCTTCCTGTCTTCCTTCTCTAGCCCATCTCTACAAATTGTTTCAATGAACCGTTATCCTTGTTGACAATGTGATTTCTATGAAACTTTGTATACACTCACTTCTTTTCATGATCTATTAATTTTCTCTGCCTCAATTTTCCCATCTTTTAAAAAGACAAAAATTAATAAGGTTGAGTTACCTATGTTTGATCTGTCAAAGTAGTTTGAATTCTTCTGAATCAGCATGAATGCAAATTGCCTTGTTATTTCACTAATTGATGGTATCTGCTTGGAAATGCAACTATTAGTACACAATAAATGATAAGGCCTATAATTATGGATGACAGTAATTGCTTTTTATTTTATTTTGCCCTTACCTTCATCCAAGTTTATCTCCCTGAGTTATAGCTACCTCTGTAGGGGTTAGCAAAATATATTTTTAAAAAGTCTAAACAATAGGTTCTTTTCCCAAGGGTTTGGAAATTGATGAATCATCTTACTCTGCTTGCAGCCTTCAAGCTGCGTCTTTTGACACATAGGCGGAAGAGTGGGCTCTTTGAAATTCGAGCTGATCATGTCACCTGCCTGGCGCGTGACCTGTTCCACACGCCACCTGACCCTCTGTGCCCAACGTCACCTGGAGCCTGAAATCTGGAAGTGGAAAGTCCTTGACTGGAGTCAGTGGAGAGAAAATCATCACCTGCTTGGGCAAAAACATGCCTAGTGACTGCGTCACTGTTTGTTAAGTGGGATCAGCTAATAGTTGCACAGCGGGCCTTCAAAGCCCTAGGCTGCGGCTGATGAAGTTTCTGTAAATGACTCCCGGTGTGGAGGCCTTGGACTTTGAATTTCAGGTACACTGGCATGTTTTGAGCTTGCCGACAAGCTCTCTGGTGCGCTCTGTTTGGTTAAACTGTAGTGGAAAAGAACTGACTTCAGTTCCACCACCCCTCATCTGGATACAGCCACGCTCCTGCCTCGGGGCTTTGCATGTACAGTTCCCTCTGCCTGGACACCCTTCTCCTGGACATGCTTCCTCCTGCATACCAGCAGTTTGCTCCTGTGTTTCATTTAGTCCATCGTCGCCATGTTGAGCTCAGTCATGTCTGACTCTCTGAGACCTGATGGACTGTAGCCCTCCAGGCTCCTCTGTCCATGGGATTTCCCAGGCAAGGATACTGGAATGGGTTGCCATTTCTTTCTCCAGGGGATTCAGGATCGAATCTGTATCTCCTTCATTGGCAGGCAGATTCCTTACCACTGAGCCACCTAGGAAGCCCAATTATTTCTTTTCGAATCACCTCTTTAGAGACTTTCCAACTGCTCTCTTTGTCCTTATCCTGCCTTGTACTTCTTCATAGTACAATATCCTATTGATATTTTACATAGTTATTTGATTAGTCATCTGTGGTTTGTCTTCTGCACAAGCCACAACTCTTTATCCATTGCTCTGTCTAAAGTAGCACCGATTTGTAGCAGATCCTCAAGAAATATTTCCTGAATAATGAATGAGTGAAGGAAATATCTTCCCTTACTTTGCAAGTGGAAACACTGAAAAATAGAGGGAATAAGCTAGTCAAGTTTGACAGCCACTTAGTGACAGAGTTAGTATTAACGCTTTGATTTCCCGGCTCAAACAATCCTGTTTTTTTTTCTTCCATTTAACATTGTTCTCCAAATATTTGGCAACTACTGGAACTGGAACTGGAAGACATCCTTGACTCACCATGTGTTTAGCAATCTTTAACCATTTTGTGTCTGCAGCAATAACTAGAACTTCATGAAGGATAAGAGCTTATTAACTTCATTCTTGAGTTTGTCTGCTTTTTAACTTCTCAGAGCAAAACTGACTGAAAGTTGCTTAAGCTACTTGCTAAATTTTAAAACACTTTAATATAAATGATTATGAGCATTTATTATGCAAATGAGGATATACGTAAAGTGCAAAATAATAAAATTTATAGTTCCATATGTCATCTTTTAGGTATAGATCATATATATTCAATAACTAGAATCATGCTTTTGAAAAGTCTTCTAATTTGTGTTTTTACATGTTATATCTTAGACACGTTCTGATTCACAAAATCTAACACTGGCTTAGGGACTGCATGTATTCCAATATGAGTGTGCCACAATTTTACTTAACCTTTTTGCTATTAATCTATCATTAGGGTTATTTCCAATTTTTAGTTTTTGGGTTTGTAAGCTTTAGTGCTTTTATTCTTGTCAAAACTATGCAGTTAATAAACTGTCTAAGTCCTTACTAAAAATGCTGCAAATAATCTAAAATCCTGGGTTGGAAGCTCAAAGCTCACCTTCAAATCAATGCACACTGATGACTTCATTCATTTGGGCTTCCGGTCTTTGATGTGGAAAGTGGGAACCCGGGGTCGGTGGTGCTGGACACATTGGCCAATCTGAGAGCAAACAGAGGCTTGGAGCCTGTGTTTATGTTTCTGTCGTACGTGTGCAACTCTGGCCTTTGTAGCAAAGGGGACAGAAAGCCAGACTCTGTACCTTAACAACCTGTAACAAGTTGTACTGGGTTTGAGTCAGCATGACTCAGCCTCAGAGTGAAACTCCATAGTTCTGCAAAGTTCTGCATAGTTCTGCATAGTTCTTGGTCCTACCTCCCATGGCAGGGGGAAGGGAAAGCCCTCAAAGGTTCTCTCCCTCTGAGAAAGCAGCCTGTGTTCAGTGTGTGGCCAAACCTGTTGGGAGATTCTAGCCATAATTCTAGTTGGGGATGGCCTTGCTGCATGGCTCCCATACTTGGAAAGCTCCAGTCATTGTCACCTCTCCTTGTAGCCTTGCCTCTGTGATAATTGCCGCCATTGACTGAGCATCTTCTGTGTGCCAGCATGTAGCATGTTATGCCAGGTGTTTTCAATAGGCTGTCTTTTCTAACCCTCAAATAGGTCCTGACGTCAAGTATCACCAGTTGTTTTCCAGATAAAGACCCAAGTTCAGAGAGGTTAAGAGAGCTGCCCAAAGTCACCCAGAAATGAGATTTATAACTGAACTACTTGACTTGCAAGTTCATGCATTATGCACGCCTCTGGTTTTTCAGAGTAAAAGTCTTTCTTTACACTCAATGAGCATTGACTTTGTACCAGAGTCTCTACTATTTTCCACTGAAAGAGCTGAGTAAATGAGCTTCAGTGTCTTAAAATGGAAGAAAATAAGCACAAAGGACAAGATTTGGGGCTATTTAAGCCTCTATCCTTAGGACCTAGAGTATTATATTCAGCACAGGAACTACCTCATCACAGAAACTTAATATATATTTGTGGAAGAGAAGAATGAATGAAGGATGGGTGAACCTGGTCTGAAGATTTTACTTGGTATTTGCTGTGCAGCCTTTGGGAGCTATGAGCCTATCTCCTTATTTGTAAAAGTGGGGTAATTATCCTTGCCTGATTCCTCTCAATATTAGTGAGGATACAGTGGATCAGAGATCAGCTATGGATATCAGAGCTACTAAAAAATGCAAACATCATTTTCCAAAGTATCAAGAACTATTATCCTGCAATCCCACTTGTGGGCATGTATTTGGAGAAAACCATGATTTGAAAAGATACATGTACCCCAGGGTTCATGGCACCATGAATAATATCCAAGACATGGACGCAACCTAAACGTCCTTCAACAGAAGAATGGATAAAGAAGATATGGTATATTTATAGAGTGGGATATCACTCAGCCATAAAAAGAATGAAATAATGCCATTTGCAGCAACCTGGATGAACCTAAAGATTATCATGCTATGTGAAATAAGTCAAAGACAAATACTGTATGATATTACTTATATGTGGGATCAAAAAATGATACAAATGAACTTATACAAAATAGAAATAGACTCAAGGCCACAGAAAACAAACTTGCAGTTACCAAACTGGAAAGCAGGGGATGCCTTAGAAGTTTGGGATTAACAGATACACACTACTATGTATGAAACAGGTAAACAATAAGGACCTGCTGTATCGCATGGTGAACTATACTCAATATTTTATAATGACGTATAAGAGAAAAGAATCTGTGAAACAGAGATATATATGTATGTATTGAGATAACTGAGTCAGTTTGCTATATACCTGAAACTAACACAACATTATAAATCAACTATATGCCAATAAAAATAAACTCAAGGAAAAAACCAAAGTATCATGAGCTGTAATAGCTGTTGGTGAATTAACCTACCAATATTTATCTTGTACCACATGCCAGGTATTGGATTAAGAGATTCACAGTCACGATCTATACACGTGTCCTTTCCATAACAAACATGTGTCCTTTCCATAACAACACTGGTTGATGTAAACAGCTTCGCTGACACACCTGAGATGGCACAGTGAGCCAGGGCAAATGCAGGGGTCAGACCCCCAGCTGCCCGATGCTGATGTCCCAGCTCTCGCGGCTGCTCAGTCATTGGCCCTGGCGGCTTCATGGGAAAGTCATCCCACCTGAAACATTTCTCTAGGAAGAGGAATTAAGCACTGATTCTGATAGCTTCCCACTGAGTTAGAATCAGCTACAGGAAGTCAATTCATTTGCCAGAAGTCACCCCAGGGATGCACAGCTGTGCAAACCCAGAAGCCCTAATTACCCTCAGATCTTCATCTTCCAAGTCCTTTCTGTTCAGTATCCAAGGCCATCTTGCTTCAGCTCTGTCTGCTCTGCCCATCCCTCTTCGTAATTGCTGGGGAGTAGGTGTGGAGTGAAGAAGTTATGCATATTGTGTGTGAAATACAACTGAGGTGCCCAGGGCATTTGGGGAGAAGGATGGAACCCTGAGATTTTTGTACAGAAGCAACTTCCTGCCTCAGCTCTTTGCAGGCACAACCTCCTTTCTTCTTAAACCCTTGCAGTTCTTTCTTGCATCTCTGTTCTTGTGTCTCTGTGCTTTAGCTCGCTCTATATTTATGTTTGGAATGGTCTTTGCTGGACACAAAGACCTCTATACCTTCCCTGTGGCCTTTATAATACAAGGGGAAGTCTCGGCACTCCCAGATTTCATCTCTTGCTCTCAAAAGCCCTCACTCCAGCTCACTTCTTCGTGCTCAAACTTCTTGATGGTCCTTGAATTCTCCATGGCCTTTGGCAGATCCCTCTGTGCCTCCTGTCGTCTGGGTCTGGACTCCGCTTTACTCCCCACTCCCTCATTTTTCTTAGTGATCTGCTGTCTCTTCAGGGTCTAGCTCAGGCAACAGGTTTTTGTGTAGGGTACTCCAGGTGGTATTACCTCCTTCCTCTTCTGTGCTCTTGTGGTACAAGGTACCTAAGTCAATTCTGGCACATCTCCTGTTGCTACTTCTATATGTCTCTGACTTTCCTGCTGGACCATGAGCTCTGCTGCACAGGAATGATGTCAGACTCATTTTTACCAGCACAATGCTTGGTACGTAGCAGGTGCTTAGTACACATCTGACAAGTTTAATTGAATCAAAGCCTCAAGCATGAGGAGTAACTGATCAAAATTGTAGAAAACTTGGGAAAGAATTTGAATAGTCCAAAGAAATGATTAATATGAAAGAGTGAAGAATAATATGGGGCTTCCCATATAGCTCAGTTGGTAAAGAAGCTGCCTCAATGCAGGAGACCCCTATTCGATCCCTGGGTTGGGAAGATCCCCTGGAGAAAGTCAAGGCTACCCACTCTGGTATTCTGGTCTGGAGAATTCCATGGCCCGTATGGTATGGTCCCTGGGGTCACAAAGAGTCAGACACAACTGAGCTATTTTTACTTTCAAAGAATAATGTTTTAAAAATAGTAGTTATTACTTAAAAGATAAAGTTCTGGGTATTAAAATACCCAAAACAAAACAAACAACCCAAAAAGTGCAAGTGAAAATTTTTATTTCTAGGCTCCCTCTAGGACTTTCCAAGAAGCCGGGTTCTATTTATGTATTTAATTAACCTCTATCCCCAGTGGTTTCTTTTGATGACTTTCTGTTTGAGGAGCTTATAACACTGAACAGTCCTGAAACTGTGACTGATGTTGGCTTTGCTAGATTGATTTCCGGGTTCTGCTGCATTAGCAGTAAGATTGTAATATTTTGTTAGTTTGCCGGCTATCACCTCCTCTGTTCCTTTGCTTCCAGGTCCAGCCACCTTCTTGGCTCCTTGTCCTAGCACCAAAAAGAGAAGAAGAGGAAGTGGAAAAGAAGAAAAAAGAGAAGGCAGATGAGTTGTGATACTTCTGAACTACCTTTAAAATTCACTACAACCTGTTTTTTTTTGTTGTTGTTGAAATCAGTTGTTGTGTTGACCTCATACTAGGTAACATAGATGAGGTAAGGGTACCTCACATACCAAGCCTCATACATGTGGAGATTTTGGAGGGATGAGAGCTGAAAAGCTTAAAGGTTGAGAGCTGAAAGCTTATAGCCTTCCCCCAACCTCTCCGCATCTCCATGTAATAGAGTTATATATGTATGTATGTATCCATATACACATTTGCTTTATGCTTTCATCCACTGATGACACTTGGGTTGTTTTCATAGCTTAGCTATTGTGAATACTACTGCAATGAACATGGAAATACAGTTATCTCTACACAAACCTATTTTTATTTCTTTAGCAAATCTTCCAGGTGATTCTGATGGTCAGACTATCATTTTCAGTAGAAATATAATATGAATCACATGTAAATTCTTAATAGCTATGTTTTAAAAAGCAAAAACAAAACAGGTGAAATCTGTTTTCATAGTACACTTTATTTAACCCATCTATCCAAAACATTACCATTTCAAAATATAATTAATACAAATAATTACTAATGAAGATTTTTACATTTCATATGCAGTCTTTGAAATTTGACGTGTTTACAGCACAACTCAATTCAGATGTTCAACGTTAAAGTGAAATATAGCCTTATCAAAACAGTAATGTTTTGTATAGTGGTAAAAATATTTTACACTGCCTTAGTTTTTTACTCTCAAATGAGTTAAAATAAATAAGTTTTAGCTTATCAGTTGCACTAGCAACATTGCATGCAAGTATCCAATGGTCACAAATGGCTCATACCTACCTATGGGGCAACGCAGGTACAGACACTCACTGCCCACAAGTTCCAAACTCATTAGTTTTGGGGAATTCTAAAAACGGGTTGTCCAGTGGTTAGGACTTTGCACTTTCACTGCTGGGGCCCAGGTTTCATCCTTGGTTGGGAACTAAGATCCCGCAAACTGCTGCCAAAAAAAAAGCTCATTAGATTTTTACTTTTTATTACTTCCCAGGTGATTAAGTCAGAAATTATAATGAGGTGTTGCCCTTTCAACCCCAGGCATTTGCCTGGCATACTCTCATAATTCTGCAAAACCCAGATCATTGATGTTTTATCTTCTTGACCACCTTCCAGAATCTGCACCTTTCTCTCCATAATAGTCATGAATTCTCTGTTTGGGGTTACTTCTCAACCTGATTTACATGGCAATGATTACAGTAGATACTATTTGTCTACTAGTTATCAGCCCCAATGAAGCTGCAAGGGCTGAACCTCATTCATATTTGCACATTAGGTGCTCAATAATTTTGAATCAAATTGAATGAAATCAGTTATTTTTCAGTGTTCTGAAAGATATCTTCAAATAATGTTCTTAGATAGAATGGCCTTGTGTTGCCTTCACACTTGTATTCTGACCCCATTAGAGATTTCATTCATTCATTTCATTTATTTAACAATTATCTGCAAGGCATGTGCCAAGTGCTAAGCTAATATGCCATATCAGTATGGGTGGGCTAGGATATAACACATGTAACCAAAAACCAAAATGAATTAAACTGATGAGAATTATTTTTTGCACACTGTATAGATCCACTGTGGCTTTGCTGGGACCCTGATCTATGTTATGCTCCCACATGGGCCCAGGCTAACTAAGCTGTTCTCTGGAGCACTGTCAACATTGGCAAAAGGAAGGAAGCAGTAAGATGTGTATGGCCCATGTCACATGAAATGGTACATGTCATCTCCACTTACCTGTTATTGACTACAGCAAGTCACATAGCCTTGCCTAACTTACAGAGGTCAGGCAGTGCAACTCTGGCTATCTTGTGCCTGGAAGGCAGAGAGTCCTAATATTAATGAGTAGCTTTAATACCTACTATAATGAGCAGACACAGAAAATTCCCATCTTCATGGATTACATTGTCTGATGGGAGAGCCATTAATCAAAGTGCTGTGTTAATATATAGAGAGTGATGATCATCAGAAGTGTTGCAAAGCAGATGTATGTATTACCCTTGAGAACATAGAATAAGCAGATCTGGGAACTGAGAGATTATAGGAATCGACTAGGTAAGGAAGGAAAGAATACAGTCCAGGCAACAGAAACAGTATGTGTAAAGGCCCTGAGGTTGGAAGTAATCTGGTATATTTCAATATGCGAAAGGTCACTGTGATTGGCAGGTTAAAAGAAGTGGTAGATATTGCTGGAAGTGTATCTTCCTTATAAATGTATCTTTCTTATAAAGTGTATCATTCTTATAAATTCAATGGAAAATGCTTACAGTGTTTTAAGCTTGAAATGGTGGCATTATTTTTCGAAGTTGAGAGTTTTGTCAGCAAAGTGGAGGGGATGGAAGGAATTGGTTGAGCACTGAATCAAGAAGATGGATGTTAGCTAGAGAGAAAAGGTAAGGCTAGGAAGAAAATAACAGTGGCCTTTTGTGGAAGACTTTCTTTAGAAGTGATCTGTGGTTGGAAGAAAATGTTAATTTTAATTTTAGATGGTGAAGAGACAAAAGGGTGTTTCCACAGGGGTCTTAGTTCATTCAACAATAGTGTTCAAGGAAGGAAGTAACATGTCCATGGTGTTTATGAATATCTCTTATATCCCACTTCATCTTTGCAGGACAGAGAGGCTCAGGGAATTTATTTACGCAAGCTCCAGGACAGTCAACTCTATGGTAGAGTTGAGATTCTAGCATGAAGCCCTTTAGTGGGTACCATCTTGAATCTTGGATTAAAAAAAAAGAAGTGAAGTTGTTGAAACAGTCTTTGAAGTATATTTAAGTCTTTTTTTTTTTTTTAAATAGATACTCCCCAGAGATAAGTCTGGAGGTAGAAATTGCATCAGTTCTTTTCCTTATTTCTATAATTCACTAAATCTCTATCACTCTTTTTTCATTATGTTGACTTTTTAACCAATGAAATTTCAAGAGGTTTTTTCTCTCAGTGGGCCTATTAAACTCCACAGTGCTTATGTGTTATCAAAATGAAGAACCTGGCCTACATTTTGCATTTTTATACTTCTAGTCTCTTGTCTTTGACCTCTTACTTTAATTAATTTCTAAGGTGATTACCAGAATGTGCCTACCCACCGTATCATTTGCTTACTATCATTCAGATTTTAGAAGCTGGTTCATTAGCTGGTACCACCCAATTAGCCAAAGGCTAGAATATGACTTCTGCTCCAGGAAGTGAATTGGTGTAGGAAGACTTGTGATTAGCTTCGTCTGTCTCCATTGCTAATCAATGTCAAAGCAGTTTCATGTGCCTAAGCAAAAAGATGACAAATGATATTTTGGAGAAATTTTCTTCTTTTCTTGGCACTTGCAATGGCGTTTAATTCACTGGTTATTTTTTCAGAGAATGATTAAGAACAATGATTAGTTTCCTAGAGAATATGTTAAATTTTAATTATAGTTTTTAAACTAAGTTGTTCTGTGTTCTATATGAACTAAAAGATGTTTCCAGTAGTTTCCTTAGTAACATTAATAGGCATACCCAACTTCCTTTAACAGCCATTCTCTATGATAAAACTAGGACATATACTCGTTTGTACAGTGTGATAGTTAAACCACAGGCTTCAGAATTGCATTGTTTTGGTTTAAATCCCCACTGAAGTACTCAATAATAATTTTAAAATTAACCAAATTTCTCTGAGCCTCCATTTTCTCATCTGTAAGATGAAGATTATGATCATTTGTATCTTATTGAGTTCTGTAATATTTAAACGAAAGAGGTACATAAAGTTTCCCTAATAATGCTAGCTATTGTTGCTGCTTACATCACATAAGCACACATGTGTGCACACACACACAAATAAGCAAGGACAAAGGAATATGGATCTGGAGGCTATTTTCTGAGTCAATGCATTATCTAGGACACATGCAGGAAAGTGGAAGTCAGCTTAGAAAAGCTTCTGTGTTTCCAAGATTGATGGTTTGATGAAGACCTATTGTGTGACCACTTGTGGTCTTACTACTGAATACATCATAACGCGTACCCTCAAGGAGTTTAAATTCTAGCAGAAAAGACAAGTTATGACACTCTACAGCAAGAAGGAGGAGGAGGAGAAGTGAAAGAAGAGGATGGGGATATGAAGGGAGAAAAGGGGTAAAAAGATGGGAAAGTGGTTGAGGAAAGGAAGCAGGAAGAAAAGTATCAGCTCCAGAGTTTCTTTTGTTTTAGGAGAAAACACACTTTCTACTTCTCTGAAAAGTTGTGATTCTAGACTAAAAATTTGACCTGAGTTGAATGGAATAAGGTATGATTTTAAAATTTTTACCTGAGCCCCATGTAATAGCAAAACCAGCAAAAGCTTGCCAATTTCACTCACAGGTACAATCTTCTTTTAGTGTAAAGCAGAGTCAATAGAACATAACTGGAGTATAGTGGTGGAGACTGTGTGAGAACTTTCTTTATATACTTAAATAAAGTGATACAGTCAAATTAAAAACAACAACAAAACTTCTACCCGTTCATTATGTCAATAAAAATGAAAACGCAAGTAACAGCCTACATTTTTTGAGCTTTTCTAGGTACCAGGCACTGTGATAAGATCTTTCTATATAGTATCTTGTTTAGATTTTATGACAATGGAGAGATAGGACCCATTTTCCTCCTTTTACAAATGAGAATAGTGAGCCTTAAATATATTAAGCATCTTTGTGAAAGAAAGCAGTTTGGTGAGGACAGCAAATATCCAAGATCATAGGATGGTTGGGAATCGAGAATCCAAAGGAATGGGTGTTCGGGGTGAGCTGGGAAAATAGATGCTATATCCTTCCCTGACCTCCTCCATATCCTTGAACATTTGGGAAGGCTTGAAATTTCTCTAGAACTTGGAACAGTTATCCATGGCATTTTAGTTCTATGTTAATGGAGTCATTCAGGTTGTGCAAACCATTATAACATAGAGCAGCATATGTTGTGACGGTGGAGGGTCCAGGGACCTGGAGAGACACAAGTGAGGGGGACTCAGCCCAGTGTGAACAGTTGGACAAGACATCCTTGGAGAAATGGCCTTGGATAAGATTTAAAGGAGGAGTGGGAAAGAGAATTAGTGGGTGACAGGGAGGAGATCACAGGTAGAGGGAACAATGTAAGCAAAACCAGGATGTGAAAAGTAGTTTGGTGTGTGGAAAACCATAATTAGACAGGTAAATGAATACAATTAAATTACTTGTTTAAAGCCGTACTACAACGAACCTTGGGATGTTTGTATCTTTTTGAATTATGGTTTTTATCTGGGTATATGCCTAGGGATGGGATATAGAGACTGTCATACAGAATGAAATAAGTCAGGAAGAGAAAAAAATATATATATCAATGTATATATGTGGAATCCAGAAAAAAAATGAACTTATTTGTAAAGCAGAACTAGAGACACAGATGTAGAGAATAACATATAGATACCAAGGAGGAAATGGGGTGGAATGGAATGGGAGATCGGAATTGACATATGTACCCCACTATGTGTAAGATGGACAACTAATGAGAACCGACTGTATAGCAGAGAGCTCTACTTGGTGTTCTCTGGTGACCTAAATGGAAAAGAAATTTTAAAAAGGGGGGTATATGTATATGTGTAGCCAATTCACTTTGCTGCACAGCAGAAAATGATACAACATTGTAAAGCAACTATACTCCAATAAATTTTTTTTAGGCTATACTATACATCCATGGGAAAACCAGAAAGATTCATTCATATTCTAATTACCTGTTCTTTTCTAGGAAATTCAGGCAACTGAATTATCTGCTTTCCTAAGTCTCAGCAAATGTGGGTTAGGGTGAGAAGGTGAGATGAGAGACAGGTACTCTCAAAAGCAGTGGAAAGAAGGTCATAACGATAAAGTTACACATAAAAATTTTAAATAATAGCTGACTGCAGCCATATAGTAGGCTTTCCAGCTAGCTCAAATGGTAAAGAATCTGCCTGCAATGCAGGAGACCCAGGTTCAATCCCTGGGTTGGGAAGATCCCCTGAAGAAAGGCATGGCAATCCACTCCAGTATTCTTACCTGGAGAATTCCATGGACAGTAGAGCCTGGGGGGCTACAGTCTATAGAGTTGCAAAGCCATGTAGTACCTGGACAGACTCACAAACTTCAGCAGAACCACAGCTTCAATTCATTGTATCATAATAGCATGCTCTAGCCTTGTGTTATGAACTGAATGTTTAGGCAGAGATTAGATCAAGAACATTGGGTCCTCCGTGATGGGATTGATGTCCTTCAAGAAAACCCACTCCAGTACTTTTGCCTTGAAAATCCTATGGGTGGAAGAGCCTGGTAGGCTGTAGTCCCTGGGGTCGCGAAGTTGGATACGACTGCGCAACTTCACTTTCACTTTTCACTTTCATGCATTGGAGAAGGAAATGGCAACCCACTCCACGGTTCTTGCCTGGAGAATCCCAGGGACGGGGGAGCCTGTTGGGCTGCTGTCTATGGGGTTGCACAGAGTCGGACACGACTGAAGTGACTTAGCAGCAGCAGCAGCAAGAAGAGGTAGAGAAGTGAATCCTTCTGTAAAGATTCAGCAGGAAGGCAGCTGTCTGCAAATCAACAAGAGGTCTCTCCCTTGCCTGATCTTGGATTTCCCAACCACCAGAATCATGAGAAATAAATGTCTGCTGTTTGAGCAATTCAGTTAGTGACATTTTGTTATAGCATCCAGAGCTGCCTGACACTTAATCCCTCATCCAGTGCAAGAATGGTTTCTGAAATATGCCTGGAGCATTGTGGGTCGTTTGCATCTGGACATACAGCAGTGATGTGTAAGGTCACTTCAGCATGTCTGGGAACTGAGGAAGAAGAGGGTAAAGTACCTCTCAGGTTATAGATTTGGGGGAAGATGGAAGGTATAGCTGTAAATGGACTGTTGCATTAGATTAGGGAGAACTATTGGTTTAAGTTTAGATACCTATAGTATAAACAAAGGGAGATATCCAGCAGGCATTGGAATATCTGAAGCCTAGAAAAAGGTCCAGGACAGAAATTTAGACTTCGGGTATTTGTGGCTGAGTAAGTCATTACAACAATGAGAGTGGAGAAGTTTGCCTAAGAGACCATGATTATTCAATGAGAAGAGGCAACACTCCCAAAGAAGACAACATCAGAAAGTTGAGAAAACCCACCAGGACAAAGAAATTGCATTCAGCCCTTTGTTCTGATACTCTGAAGCTTCTGTAGCTGTCTCTTCAATGCTGGTATCCTGAAAGAGCTGGAAATTTTAGCTATCCAGAACATAGCTGAACTTTCACCTATCTTTTTAAAATTTCTTTGTAATTGAATTATTGCTGATTTGCATTATTTTATTAGCTACAAGTAAAGAACAGAGTGATGAAATATTTTTAAAGATCATATCCCATTAAATATTTTTATAAAATATTGTCAGTTTTCCCTGTGCTACTGTTTGCAATAGATAGGACATGGAAGCAACCTAGATGTCCATTGGCAATGAATGGATATGGAAGTTGTGGTACATATACACAATGGAATATTATTCAGCTATAAAAAGGAACACATTTGAGTCTTAATGCATATATGTGGAATTTAGAAAGATGGTAATGACAATCCTATATGCAAGGCAACAAAAGAGACACAGATATAAAGAACATGATTTTTGGAGTATGTGGGAGAAGGCAAGGGTAGGATGATTTGAGAGAATAGTGTTGAAACATGTAAATCACCATATGCAAAATAGATGACCAGAGCAAGTTTGATGCATGAAGCATGGCACTTAAAGTTGGTGCTCTGGGACAACCCAAAGGGATGGGGCAGGGAGGGTGGTGGGAGGGGGTTTCAGGATGGGTGGATACATGTGCACCCATGGGTGATTCCTGTTGATGTATGGCAAAAAACCACTGTAATATTGTAAAGCAATTATCCTCCAATTAAAATAAATTAATTAATTAAAATATTCCCTGTGCTGCACAATATATACTTGTAGCTTATTATTTCAAACTTAGTACTCTTTAACCTCTTTTTTCAATTGGATATGTGAGAATGTCATCTTTTTCACCTGTCTTATTTAGCTATAGTTTTATTTAGCTTATTTTTCTACAGTTCTACAAATGTAGCTTGTGTCTATATTAATGTTTTGTTAGCCATATTCCCACTGTTGGCTTCTTTTCAATTTTTAGTCAAACTAAAGCCTCTGTGTTATGTTCTCATGAACTGTTTTAAAGCCAAACTTCTGTAATTTATGCAGTTGGTTTTTGACCTCAAATATGTCTCATCTACATTAATTTTTTTATCCTTTGTTCCTTGGTTACCTTAGCAATCAAGAAAACAATGAGAATATGTTTCATTACTTTAATGAAAAAAGCCAGGTAAATGATTACTAAAAAATTATTATCAGAAATATTTCAATTAAAAGCTGTGGTTTATTGGGTCAGACTTCAGTTACCTGGGTGGTCATAAAATATGTATCGTTCTTTTAAAAATTAATTCTAGAAAGATGTTCTAAAAACCTGCTATTTGCCATGCACTGAACTAGAGGCTGGGTGTTCAGGATGTAAACAGTCCAGTCTTTACCCTCATGATTCTAAGTGAGGAAAAGAATCAGGAAGCAAATAAACAGAAATATAAAATCATTATGTACCATGAAGGTAAAATACAGGTTCCCATGAGAAAGAATAACAGAGACATTCATGTTAAATGTTGAGTCAGGGCAATCTTTTCAGAAGAAGTGGCCTCAAGCTAAATTTGAAAGTGTTAGCAGGTCTCAGTGAAGAGAAGATGAAGTGGATGGCAAAAGGCTTCAAGACAGATTGGGGCAAAGAAAAGATCCTAAGGAGCTTACCTGGTGGCTCAGCTGATAAAGAATCTGCCTGCAATGCGGGAGACCCAGGTTTGGTCCCTGGATTGGGAAGATCCACTGAGAAAGGGACTGGCAACCCACTTCAGTATTCTTGGCTGGAAAATCCCAGGGACAGAGGAGCCTGGCAAACTACAGTCCATGGGGTCACAAAGATTCGGACATGGCTGAATGACTTCATTTCACTAAGGACCAAAAAGAAGGTTGAAGTGATTGAATGGCAGCATGGAGGTGACCTCTGATGGGACAGCTAAATGAGGAAGAAGACAGGTCAACCTAGCCTGGTACACTAGGGTAAAGATGTGAGTGTGTGTGTGTGTGTGTGTGTTTGCCAAATACAATGGAAAGCTACTGAAAGATTTTCAGAAAGAAAACACATTTTTATTTGAGAAAGATGATTCTGGGAAACTAGTTAGAAGGTCATTGCTAAAATTCAGGTGAACAATGTTGGTGGCTTGCACCAGGATGTCAGAAGTCAAGATGGAGAGATTCACAATGGGCTTAGGAAAGATGTGTGGAAAAAGGTATAACTCATGATGGCCAGATTTTTGGCCAGCTCAGCTGGGTGAATGGAGGTTAACATTTACTAACATAATAAGAACAAGGGTAATAATAGATTTACAAGGGCAAGTCAAGATTTCCAACATTAACATATTTAGTCTGATAATCTGTTGGTTGTTATGCCAGTTGGGAAGATAAGAAATCGCACTTCTGGTGAGAGATATAAATTTGAGACACTTCGACATGAAGATGAAATTTAAAGCCAATAGATAAAGTTGTGTAGGAGATAGTGGAGATCAAGAACTGGCTTGAGATCAATGCCTTAGAAGCTCCAACCTTGAGAAATTGTGTAAAAGGACTTATTTGGCCAAAGCAATTGAGAAGGAAGACAGAAAAAAGAGAAGGAATTCCTGGACTGTAATTTCTTGGAACACAAGAGAAATGAGTGTCAATAAGAAGAATGTGATTAAATGTTACTAAAAGGTCAAGTGATGGGGTGGTCCTAAGATGGCAGAGGAATAGGACGGGGAGACCACTTTCTCCCTCACAAATTCATCAAAAGAACATTTCAATGCTGAGCAAACTCCACAAAACAACTTCTGAATGCTGGCAGAGGACATCAGGCACCCAGAAAAGCAGATCATTGTCTTCAAAAACAGGTAGAAAAAGATATAAAAGGCGAAAAAAGAGACAAAGGAGGTAGGGAGGGAGCTCTGTCCCAGGAAGGGCATCCCAACCTGCGAAGGGAATCTTAAGAAGAGAGGTTTGCAAACACCAGGAAACACTCTCCGGGCTGAGTCTGTGGCGAGCCTTGGAAGCACAGAGGTCAACATAACAGGAAGGAAAAATAAATAAATAATTAAAACCAACAGATTACGAGCCCAACAGTAACTCCCCCAGCAGAAAAGCAGCGCAGACGCCTGCATCTGCCACTAGCAAGTGGGGGCTGGGCAGGGAGGCATGGGAGGTGCGGGCTGCAGCGCTTTGTAAGAATCGGGCAGGAACGCCCCGCGCGTAACCAGAATGAACTAACTTGGGCTAGCAAACCAGACTGTGGGATAGCTACCACGCGAAGAGCTCGAACATAAGACACCACCAGGACCACACACAGAACAAAGGACGGAACAGAAACAGCCGGCTGCAGACCATCCCCTGCCGCTGACAGGCAGCCAGAGCCATAAGGGCTGGAAGGGGGCAATCGCAGCCCCGAGAGACTTTACCTACCAAACTGCAAGCAGGCTTCTTTGCTAAGACTTCTGGGGGTTCTGGACAGTCACCATCTGCCTCACAAGGGGTGCCAGCGGTACACCCAGAAAACTGAGCAGCAGAGAAGGGAAAGGCGATAAGTCACAGAGACCGTGCTTGCCAAACACCTGAGCTACTCAGACCTGGGAAGGGCACAAAACTCAGTCCCAACCGAATCTGTGCCTCTGAGGGCTACCTGAGCGCCTAACCTGAGCGGCTTAGACAGGGGAGGTGCATGCAGCCTAGGGCCGGCCTCAGACGGTTCCCGGCGGAGCAACGTAGAGTCTGAGTGGTCTGTGTGCCGCGAGTAGGGGCAGGCCCAGCAGGGCTGAGACACTGCGTGCACACGCCAGTGTTATTTGTTTGCAGCATCCCTCCGTCCCCACAGCACAACTGAACAAGTGAGCCTAAAAAAAAAAAAAGTGTCCACCACCACCCTCCCTGTGTCAGGATGGAAATCAGACACTGAAGAGACCAGCAAACAGAAGAAGTTAAACAGAGGGAACTGCCTTGGAAGTGACCCCACACTGCCCACAACACCAGAGAAAGGGTCAGGTATATCTTTACTATTTTTATAACCATTCTTTTTTTTTTTTCTTTTTTTGTTGATGTTGCTGTGTGGTTGTTTTTTCTTCTTTTCTTTTTCTCCTTTTTTTAACTTTTTAAAATGTTAAGTCCTCTATTTCTCCTTTAATTTTTATTTTTATGACCTACTATTACTTTTCAAAAAAAGAAAAAGACCCTATTTTTAAAGCAAACGCCATATATAGTCTTTGTGTGGCTGTTGTTGTTGTTTTTTTAATAATTCTTGTGGCTTTTTTTCCCTTCTTCTCTTTCTTTTCTTTAATATTGTATTTTTGAAAATCCAACCTCTACTCTAGATTTTTAATCTTTGCTTTTTGGTATTTGTTGTCAATTTTGTACATTTAAAAACCCAGACTTCACTACCCAATTTTACCTGAGAGCGAGATTACTGGCTTGACCACTCTCTCCTCCTTTGGACTCTCTTTTTTCTCCACCAGGTGGCCTCTGTCCCTTCCCTCCCCCTTTTCTTCTCTACCCAACTCTGTGAATCTCTATGTGTTCTGGAAGGTGGAAAACACTTAAGGAACTGGTTACTGGCTGGATCTGTCTCTCTCCTTTTCATTTCCCTCTTTTATCCTCCTGGCCACCTCTGTCTACTTCCTCCCTCTCCTCTTCCCTGTATAACTCCGTGAATACCTCTGAGCAGTCCAGACTGTGGAGCGCACATAAGGAAGTGATTACTGGCTTGCTCTCTTCTCTTTTGATCCCACCTCATCTCATTCCAGTCATCTCTAACTACACCCTCCCTCTTCTTTTCTCCATGTAACTCAGTGAACCTCTCTGGATGTCCCTCAATGTGGAGAAACTTTTCATCTTTAAGCTAGATGTTTTATCATCGGTGCTGTATAGATGGAGAAGTCTTGAGGCTACTGTAAAAATAAAACTGAAAACTAGAAGCAGGAGGCTTAAGTCCAAATCCTGAGAACATCAGAGAACTCCTGAATCCAGGGAACATTAATCAATACAAGCTCATCAAACGCCTCCATACCTACACTGAAACCAAGCACCACCCAAGGGCCAAGTGCCCGAGCAAGACATACCATGCAAATTCTCCAGCAACACAGGAACACACCCCTGAGCTTCAATATACAGGCAGCTCAAAGTTACTCTAAAACCATTGACATCTCATAACCCATTACTGGTCATTCCATTGCACTCCAGAGAGAAGAAATCCAGCTCCACCCACCAGAACTCCAACACAAGCCTCCCTAACCAAGAAACCTTGACAAGCCACTGATACAACCCCACCCACAGTGAGGAAACTCCATAATAAAGAGAACTCCACAAATTCCCAGAATATAGAAAGGCCACCCCAAATGCAGCAATATAACCAAGATGAAGAGACAGAGGCACACTCAGCAGGTAAATGAACAGGAGAAATGCCCACCAAACCAAACAAAAGAGGAAGAGATAGGCAATCTACCTGAGAAAAAATTCTGAATATTGATAGTGAAAATGATCCAAAATCTTGAAATAATAATGGAATCACAGATAAATACCCTGGAAACAAGGATTGAGAAGGTGCAAGAAAGGTTTAACAAGGACCTAGAAGAAATAAAAAAGAGTCAATATATAATGAATAATGCAATAAATGAGATCAGAAACACTCTGGAGGCAACAAATAGTAGAATAATGGAGGCAGAAGATAGGATTAGTGAAATAGAAGATAGAATGATAGAAATAAATGAATCAGAGAGGAAAAGTAAAAATGAATTAAAAGAAATGAGGACAATCTCAGAGACCTCCAGGACAATATGAAACGCTCCAACATTCGAATTATAGGAGTCCCAGAAGAAGAAGACAAAAAGAAAGACCATGAGAAAATGCTTGAGGAGATAATAGTTGAAAACTTCCCCAAAATGGGGAAGGAACTAATCACCCAAGTCCAAGAAACCCAGAGAGTTCCAAATAGGATAAACCCAAGGCGAAACACCCCAAGACACATATTAATCACATTAACAAAGATCAAACACAAAGAACAAATATTAAAAGCAGCAAGGGAAAAACAACAAAAAACACACAAGGGGATTCCCATAAGGATAACAGCTGATCTTTCAATAGAAACTCTTCAGGCCAGGAGGAAATGGCAAGACATACTTAAAGTGATGAAAGAAAATAACCTACAGCCCAGATTACTGTACCCAGCAAGGATCTCATTCCAATATGAAGGAGAAATCAAAAGCTTTACAGACAAGCAAAAGCTGAGAGAATTCAGCACCACCAAACCAGCTCTCCAACAAATGCTAAAGGATATTCTCCAGACAGGAAACACAAAAAGGGTGTATAAACCCGAACCCAAAACAATAAAGTAAATGGCAACGGGATCATACTTATCAATAATTACCTTAAACGTAAATGGGTTGAATGCCCCAACCAAAAGGCAAAGACTGGCTGAATGGATACAAAAACAAGATCCCTATATATGCTGCCTACAAGAGACCCACCTCAAAACAAGGGACACATACAGACTGAAAGTGAAGGGCTGGAAAAAGATATATCATGCAAATAGAGACCAAAAGAAAGCAGGAGTGGCAATACTCATATCCAATAAAATAGACTTTAAAACAAAGGCTGTGAAAAGAGACAAAGAAGGCCACTACATAATAATCAAAGGATCAATCCAAGAAGATATAACAATTATAAATATATATGCACCCAACATAGGAGCACCGCAATATATAAGACAAATGCTAACAAGTATGAAAGAAGAAATTAACAATAACACAATAATAGTGGGAGATTTTAATACCCCACTCACACCTATGGAAAGATCAACTAAACAGAAAATTAACAAAGAAACACAAACTTTAAATGTTACAATAGACCAGTTAGACCTAATTGATATCTATAGGACATTTCACCCCAAAACAATGAATTGCACCTTTTTCTCAAGTGCTCACAGAACCTTCTCCAGGATAGATAACATCCTGGGACATAAATCTAACCTTGATAAAAAAAACATTGAAATCATTCCAAGCATCTTTTCTGACCATAATGCAGTAAGATTAGATCTCAATTACAGGAGAAAAACTATTAAAAATTCCAACATATGGAGGCTGAACAACAGCCTTCTGAATAACCAACAAATCACAGAAGAAATCAAAAAAGAAATCAAAATATGCATAGAAAGGAATGAAAATGAAAACACAACAACCCAAAACCTGTGGGACACTATAAAAGCAGTGCTAAGAGGAAAGTTCATAGCAATACAGGCATACCTCAAGAAACAAGAAAAAAGTCAAATAAATAACCTAACTCTACACCTAAAGCAACTAGAAAAGAAAGAAATGGAGAACCCCAGAGTTAGTAGAAGGAAAGAAATCTTAAAAATTAGGGCAGAAATAAATGCAAAAGAAACAAAAGAGACCATAGCAAAAATCAACAAAGCCAAAAGCTGGTTCTTTGAAAGGATAAATAAAATTGACAAACTGTTAGGCAGACTCATCAAGAAACAAAGAGAGAAAAATCAAATCAATAAAATTAGAAATGAAAATGGAGAGATCACAACAGACAACACAGAAATACAAAGGATCATAAGAGACTACTATCAGCAATTGTATGCCAATAAAATGGACAATGTGGAAGAAATGGACAAATTCTTAGAAAAGTACAACTTTCCAAAACTGAACCAGGAAGAAATAGAAAATCTTAACAGACCCATCACAAGCACAGAAATTGAAACTGTAATCAGAAATCTTCCAGCAAACAAAAGCCCAGGACCAGATGGCTTCACAGCTGAATTCTACCAAAAATTTCAAGAAGAGCTAACACCTATCCTACTCAAAATCTTCCAGAAAATTGCAGAGGAAGGTAAACTTCCAAACTCATTCTATGAGGCCACCATCACCCTAATATCAAAACCTGACAGAGATGCAACAGAAAAAGAAAACTACAGGCCAGTATCACTGATGAACATAGATGCAAAAATCCTTAATGAAATTCTAGCAATCAGAATCCAACAACACATTAAAAAGATCATACACCATGACCAAGTGGGCTTTATCCCAGGGATGCAAGGATTCTTCAATATCCACAAATCAATCAATGTAATTCACCACATTAACAAATTGAAAAATAAAAGCCATATGATTATCTCAATAGATACAGAGAAGACCTTTGACAAAATTCAACATCCATTTATGATAAAAACTCTCCAGAAAGCAGGAATAGAAGGAACGTAGCTCAACATAATGAAAGCTATATATGACAAACCCATAGCAAACATTATCCTCAATGGTGAAAAATTGAAAGCATTTCCCCTAAAGTCAGGAACAAGACAAGGGTGCCCACTTTCACCACTATTATTTGACATAATTCTGGAAGTTTTGGCCACAGCAATCAGAGCAGAAAAAGAAATAAAAGGAATCCAAACTGGAAATGAAGAAGTAAAACTCTCATTGTTTCCAGATGACATGATCCTCTACATAGAAAACCATAAAGACTCCACCAGAAAATTACTAGAGCTAATCAATGAATATAGTAAAGTTGCAGGATATAAAATCAACACACAGAAATCCCTTGCATTCCTATACACCAATAATGAGAAAGTAGAAAAAGAAATTAAGGAAACAATTCCATTCACCATTGCAATGAAAAGAATAAAATACTTAGGAATATATATACCAAAAGAAACTAAAGACCTATATATAGAAAACTATAAAACACTGATGAAAGAAATCAAAGAGGACACTAATAGATGGAGAAATATACCATGTTCATGGATCAGAAGAATCAATATAGTGAAAACGAGTACACTACCCAAAGCAATCTACAGATTCAATGCAATCCCTATCAAGCTACCAGTGGTATTTTTCACAGAACTAGAACAAATAATTTCAAGATTTGTATGGAAATACAAAAAACCTCGAATAGCCAAAGCAATCTTGAGAAAGAAGAATGGAACTGGAGGAATCAACTTGCCTGACTTCAGAGTACACAAAGTACTACAAAGCCACTGTCATCAAGACAATATGGTACTGGCACAAAGACAGAAATATAGATCAATGGAACAAAATAGAAAGCCCAGAGATAAGTCCACACACATATGGACACCTTATCTTTGACAAAGGAGGCAAGAATATACAATGGAGTAAAGACAATCTCTTTAACAAGTGGTGCTGGGAAAACTGGTCAACCACTTGTAAAAGAATGAAACTAGATCACTTTCTAACACCACACACAAAAATAAACTCAAAATGGATTAAAGATCTAAATGTAAGACCAGAAACTATAAAACTCCTAGAGGAGAACATAAGCAAAACACTCTCTGACATAAATCACAGCAGGTTCCTCTGTGACCCACCTCACAGAATATTGGAAATAAAAGCAAAAATAAACAAATGGTATCTAATTAAAATTAAAAGCCTCTGCACAACAAAGGAAACTATAAGCAAGGTGAAAAGACAGCCTTCTGAATGGGAGAAAATAATAGCAAATGAAGCAACTGACAAACAACTAATCTCAAAAATATACAAGCAACTCATGCAGCTCAATTCCAGAAAAATAAACGACCCAATCAAAAAATGGGCCAAAGAACTAAATAGACATTTCTCCAAAGAAGATATACGGATGGCAGACAAACACATGAAAAGATGCTCAACATCACTCATTATCAGAGAAATGCAAATCAAGACCACAATGAGGTACCACTTCACACCAGTCAGAATGGCTGCCATCCAAAAGTCTACAAGCAATAAATGCTGGAGAGGGTGTGGAGAAAGGGGAACCCTCTTACACTGTTGGTGGGAATGCAAACTAGTACAGCCACTATGGAGAACAGTGTGGAGATTCCTTAAAAAATTGCAAATATGACTGCCTTATGACCCAGCAATCCCACTGCTGGGCATACACACCGAGGAAACCAGAATTGAAAGAGACACGTGTACCCCAATGTTCATCGCAGCACTGTTTATAATAGCCAGGACATGGAAACGACCTAGATGTCCATCAGCAGATGAATGGATAAGAAAGCTGTGGTACATATACACAATGGATTATTACTCAGCCATGAAAAAGAATACATTTGAATCAGTTCTAAAGAGATGGATGAAACTGGAGCCAATTATACAGAGTGAAGTAAGCCAGAAAGAAAAACACCAATACAGTATCCTAACACATATATATGGAATTTAGAAAGATGGTAATGATGACCCTGTATGTGAGATAGCAAAAGAGACACAGATGTGTAGAGCAGACTTTGGACTCTGAGGAAGAGGGAGAGGGTGGGATGATTTGGGAGAGTGGCATTGAAACATGTATACTATCATGTAAGAAATGAATCACCAGTCTATGTTCGATGCAGGATACAGGATGCTTGGGGCTGGTGCATGGGGAGGATCCAGAGAGATGATATGGGGTGGGAGGTGCGAGGGGGGTTCATGTTTGGGAATTCATGTACACTCATGGTGGATTCATGTCAATGTATGGCAAAACCAATACAGTATTGTAAAGTAAAATAAAGTAAAAAAAAAAATTAAAAAAAGAAGGTCAAGTGAATATTTTGTGTTTAGTGCTTCTATCATAGATATAAGGTCCTTCTGGATAGACATGACTTCATTTACTTTTGGACCCCTAAACATTTAGTTCTCACATAGTAGAGTCATAATATAATTTTGTAAAATCAATGAATGAATAAGATAGCAAAATTATATTGCTTGTCATAATTTGTACAATATTTTAATGCATAATTACAGTCACACAGTAAGGTAGTTTATATCAGCCCCACTTTCCAAAAGAAGAATTGACCTCCTGGAGAAGTTCAGTTTCTTGACAAAACTCAAATGTCTAGGGGCAAAATATGGACAGGACAATTGTATTGTTCATTCAGGATGATGGATCAGTGATGTCATACAACTAGGTATTAACACAGATGAACATGTGTCATATTAAGACATGTTAAGATACACATCTTGGAATGTATTTGCATATGGTTCTCTGTCTGCCTGCAATGCAGGAGAACTGGGTTCAATCCCTGGGTTGGGAAGATCCCCTGGAGAAGGAAATGGCAACCCACTCCAGTATTCTTGCCTGGAGAATCCCATGGATGGAGGAGCCTAGGGGGATGCAGCCCACAGGCTCGCAAAGAGTCAGATACGACTGAGTGACTTCACTTTCTACTTCCTTTCTCTGTGTATAGATGTGTGTCTGTATTTCCCAAAATGTGAAATATAATCAAAGACAAAAACCTTGAGGTTGGCAGTCAGCTCACAGAAGCAGTGGCCACATTCCCTAGTCTGAAGAGGGGAATATGATTCTAAATAGAGCATGCTGGTTGTTGCAGGCACAGACAGATGGGAAGAGGCTGAAAGTGTGAGATACCAAGAATTCTAGCCACATTCACTCATGGCAAACAAGTGCAGCTGCAGTGTCATCTTTAGATACTGAGCACAATGACCTAGAGTGAAGGAATTAGTCATTCTTCGCCTTCTTTGTCTCACATTGTCATTTTGCTGTAATAACGGTTAACGGATGGAAGGATCTTCCCTCCCCCATCACTTCCAGTTCCCATCACACCTGCAAATCCACATAAACCCTAAAATGTGGGATGGGGGATATACAGGACATCTAGGATTTGGGGAGCTTTGCTTTAGCTCAATGGATTTTATCATGATTTCAGCTTTAGAAACTGCATCTTCTTTCATCTCCCTTCTTTTATTCCTTCCCAGCTGATCTGGGAGTAAATGAACCCAGGAAGAATTCCTTAAGACACACATTTTTAAAGAGAAGATCCTCATGATCTTTTGGTTCCATGAGGACAGGAGCTTATTATTTCACAGCATTTTGATTCTGTAAATTTCTAGGAAGGAATCACAAAATGGAACATAAGTCCCTTTGTGGTTCTTGGAGCCAATGATCTTAGAAGATGAGTCTGTAGCTTACTACACTGTTGCTGTTTAGTCGCTAAGTCATGTCTGACTCTTTGCAACTCCATGGACTGTAGCCCACCAGGCTCCTCTGTCCATGGGATTTTCTAGGCAAGAATACTGGAGTGGGTTGTCATTTCCTTCTCCAGCTGATTTTTATGACCCAGGGATCAAACCCACATCCCCCTAATTGGCAGGCAGATTCTTTACCTCCAAACCACCAGGGAAACCAGCTCACTACATTAGGTACTTCTAAATTCATGATTTTAGGAAAAGGATCCTAGGAATGCTTTGAGATTAGCAGCAATGCTTGAAGCAAAATCAGCAGATCTATACTCTCTGGGCTCTTAATGGCTTCCTGGTGTGGACCATGTTTTCCCAGATATACCTTTAATGACTTGAACAGCAGTTCAAGTGATGAACCCAAAGGAGTCTTCTGTTCTTTGAGATATTATGAAAACTCAGAGAGTAGCACACAATGCTAGACTCAGGAAGCTGCTATACAATATTTCCCAGCACGTGTTGAGTCCTATGAGTGGCTTCTTATTGAAAGGGTGAGACTGGTAAAATGTTTGGGTCATAATTCAACCATAAGCTCTTCTTGGCTAATACAATATTTCATTCTGGGTACTAAGAAAAGTTCATGTTTAAGAAACCAATTAACTTTGTTTTATCCTATGCTTTCCAGATTTCTTTAACTATAGGACATTTGGGTTGCTTTTGGCTTCTCTCTACAATAGGAGTGTGTTTTATTGAACAGAGATTTGGCAAAGTCCAACTAAAACCAAGCTTGGAAAGACTTCGGTTCAAATCCTAGGTCTATCATTTTCTAGGTTACCGCTTCTGCCACTTAGAGTGGCGTGAACTTTGACAAATCATTTTAATTTCTGAAACTCACAAGAATAGTAATATTTGCCTCAGCGATCATTGCAAGGATTAAATGAGGCAACAGGGCAAAGTAGAAATCACAGTGTTTTGCACATAATAAAAACCTAGGAACATTAACTAAATCTAAATCTGAATCATGGCACAGAGGGAATCAAAATTTAAAAAGAAAAAAAAAAGGGCACTTTCCATCACAGTGAAGATTCCTGTGGCAGACTTTGCAAAGCATACAATAGCACACACACCAAGATGTCACACCACTGTTCACTGTTTAATTCTCTGTAGCAGATGTGTATGGTAGAAATGCTTTTAAGTAACTTGGTAAAATGTCCTTGGATGCTTTCAGCTTTATTTTAAAGCCCGATCAGTAAGTATACTGAGAGCCAGACCTTTGCATTGAACTTCCTTGAGGAAAAGCATCACAGAACTGGAAAGCTAGAAAAGCTATTCAAATACTTTCCTGGGAGATGCAAATTTTTTTCTGAATGCTGAATAGAAACATTATGACACTCCATCACAACATTAATGTCCGGTTTGGTCATGATGCTGAACACTGGAGTGGGTTGCCATTTCCTTCTCCAGTGCATGAACGTGAAAAGTGAAAGTGAAGATGCTCAGTCGTATCCGACTCTTAGCGACCCCATGGACCAGGCTCCTCCATCCATGGGATTTTCCAGGCAAGAGTACTGGAGTGTGTTGCCATTGCCTTCTCTGGAATATTTATTTTACATTGTGCAATTGAAAAAAAGAAAACATTTTGTTAAGGAAGCTCTTGTGGCCTAACAAGTTCAAGTTTAAAAAGGAATCATGTTCATGTACGGCAAAACCAATACAGTATTGTAAAGTAAAATAAAGTAAACAAAAAAAAAGAAGTTTGACTTCCGGCTCTCTTTCACTTTTAAAATAAGTGAATGCATTATTTTTTTTCAGCCAGCAAGGAGTTGACTGTATCCATTGACTTATGAACAGAATTTCCTTACACTAGGGTAGTCCAAGTCAACCCTGTATTTGTAAATTAGCAAAACATGACCAGACTTCCGACCAGAATGGAAATCCCTAACTGATCTTTCAACTGCATAGTACAATTTTGTCTGTGAATAAAGTGAAGAAGAAGCTTTCTGGGAAGGGTTATCTTGTCCTAGCTTAAACTGGAACACATTAGTCACCACCATAACTTATTAAAATCTAGCAAAACAGTGGGTAAAGAACAATCTCTCATTGGTATGCTTAATTTGTCAGTTAGCCTCCTAACAGTCTGAATCAGGAAGAGAAGAAGCTGGATCCAATGGGTGAGAAATGTACTCAGTAACAACTTACACCTCCAGGCATTTCCAATAAAAAGAGGGTGATATTTTCTCCAGACACGTCTGGAATCTGGAGATGATGACTCAGATTCACAAACTATCTCAGTCACTTAATTTTCAGGCCATGAATGTGACATGTGAGATTCTGTGTCATTCCAATCAACAAAGATCCATGTTAGATACGTGAAATGTACCTGAGCCTGAAGTTGTACCAAGTTTGAAAGATGGCTTCTTCCAATGATTCAGGTTGAAGCACTTTGTAATGAAAATCCTTCCAGTCTATGCAAAAGTCTAAGGATGTAAAATAGGGGCTGGTGAACTTATTTTAGGCCAAATGGTCTTCACCTAAAATATCACTGAAAAATGTTGTTGCTCAAGTCCCCAATTTAGACAAATTATGAAGTATGACACCAGAGTCTGAGGAAGGGAAAAGAAGATAAGGAGGAGATTGATATTTAGTTAGCACTCTCCTTGTTCCCTAGAGGCACTGTGTTAATTAATATGCATACGTGTTTTCATTAGTCTTTATTACAACAGTCTGAGGTAGGCATCCACAGTGCCTTTCTAAAAAGGCAAAGAGAGAATAGACACCTTACTCAAGGTCACACAGGGAAAAAATCAAATTCTGGTCTTCTGATTATAAAACAAGGGCTTTTTTCCTTCTCTGCTCAATTATCTCTAGGACGTGTTTTGTAAATCAGCAGTTTGGGTGTTATTCAGTAAGATAGTGTTCTTGTTAATTTTCTCAAGTCCTTTTAGCATGTAGATCTTTGTTCCTCTAAGTTAAAATTAAACTAGCTAATATTATTGAATGACAGAAGCCAAGCCAGGAACTTTATTTGTAAAATCTTCTTTAATCACTGTAAAAAGGCTACAAGTTCTAGCTCTCATTTTACAGATGAGAAAACAAAACACTTTCAGCATACTTAGCCCAGCATCACTCAGTTTAGAAGTGAAAAGACCAGTTTTGAACTTAGGTAGTTTGCTTCCAGACATGTTCCCTCAGCTATTTTCCTAGGCTAAATATACATACACAAACTGTGCATTTGCTTTATAAAACTGGGATGGCTTGGTTTAAACCTCTTCAGAAATACAATCATCCATGGAACCAGTACAGAACCTCATCCTTTGTCCACACACATGCTATGGCTATCTACTCCCTATAGGATGAGGTTTGATCCTGGGAATGTCTTTGCTCTCCCATTGGGTGTCTCATTTTGGTTGATGGATTGTCATTAAGATGATAAAACCTACCAGTCAAGACTAGTGGCCTGCAATTGATGTATTTATACTGGTAGATAAATTATCAAAAAAATTTGAGAGTTGCTTGCCATAAAAATAAGAGACCAGTAGATTGCTGTGGATTGCTAGGATAAACATTTTATAGCTCAATTCAATGGGTGGAAATGTACTTAGTAATATGAATGTGACTCATGAATACTAGACCCTAACACAGGTGTGATTACCTATAGTAACAATGAAGTGTGTGCCTTTTTAGGACTTTGTTTACAACAGAAAGCTTTATCAACATAACATGAAGTATGTAAGCTTCAGATTCAATTTAAAAGAAAAAAATCTTTTTGCATTTATCATCATTCTTACATGTTGATTCTTACATGACATTCTTACATGTCAATAACAGTTAAAATATTACTATAATCTTATTCAAATATGTTAACTTAATTCTTTTGGAGACATCATGTAGATTTGAATTGTCCCTAGAGTTTGTATAAGATCAAGGGAAGCCTACTACTCTTTCTTTTTAAAAAAAATTTTTTGGGGGGGATAGCTCATTCATTTAATTTATTTATTCAAAGTTTTGACTGTGCTTTCTCTAGCTGCAGCATGCAGGCTCAGTAGTTGCAGCACATGGGCTCTCTAGTTGTGGTGCATGGGCTTAGTTGCCTTGCATCATGTGGGATCTTAGTTCCCCAACTGAGGATCAAACCCACGTCCCTTGCACTGGAAGGTGGATTCTTAACCACTTTTGCTCCAAGGAAGTCTCCTACTCTTTCTTCTTTAAGAGACATTACCACTCATTCTCCATCAAAGGACAAAGAGAAAATACAGTTGCTCAAGTCACATTGATCTGTGCCCTCACACTGATAGTAAAACCTATATCTTAGTCATACAAAGAGTGATTTTTTTTCAATGCTTTAGTAGGACACAGAGAAAATATTCTTTCCAAAATGACTCACAAAAAATAAAATAAAATGACTTTAGTGAACAGACGTTTTGTTAGATATTTCTTACAGTTTAATTTAAAATGTTTTATCTTTTAATATCTGAGTTTGCCTCTAGAAGAAGACTATGGCTCTTCTAATTCATTTTCTTCTTTAAAAGATTCTCAAATACTTTCTCCAAATGGCCACAGAATTTTCATCCAATTTCCCTTCATGGCCAGTGTGGATCCCACAGTCATGGCTTGGGTTGGGCACTCAGAAGACAGGGCTAAGCAGGCCAGAGCATGGCTGGCCTCTGTTTAGGAGGTGCAGAGAACCTGGTGTCTGGGTGTGGGGGGAAGATATCTCCAGGAGGCATGGGGGGTTTCTGAATGTCCATTCCATGAGGACAGTCCTGAAGAAAAAAGTAAATGCACTTCAAAGGATCTGCAGTGAGTACCAGGCAAGCATCAGGAATTGAAGCCTGGACAGATGCCTTAGAGCAATGGTAGATGGAAAAATTAAAGCCATTTCAACTAAGTCAACATATTTTTTAAACTTTTTATTTTGTATTGGAGTATAGCTCCATAGCAATGTTGTGACAGTTTCAGGTGAACAGCAAAGGGATTCAGCCATACTTATACATGTATCCATTCTCTCCCAAACTCTCCTCCCATCCAGGCTGCCATATAACAGAGCAAAGCTCCCTGTGCTATGCAGAAGGTCCTTGCTGTTATCTATATTAAATGCAACAGTGTGGGCATGGCAACCCAAACTCCCTGGCTATCTCTTCCTCCCTGTTCTTTCCTTCAGCAACGTTTGTTTCCTAAGTCTCTGAGTCTCTTTCTGTTTTGTAAGTTCATTTCTTTTAGATTCCACATATAAGGGATGTCATATGATATTTTTCTTTTTCTGTCTGACTCACTTCATGCAGTCTAACGATCTTTAAGTCCATCCATGTTGCTTCAAGTGGCATTATTTCATTCTTTTAATGGCTGAGTAATGTTCCATTGTGTAAACGTATCACATCTTCTCTATTCCTCTGTTGATGGACATTTTAAGCCAACATATTTAATAAGACATTAGCTACAAGCTTGTTTAGACATTCTCAAATGTGAACCCTTCCAAACATAATTTGAACAGAAATTAGACAAGATATGTTTGCTAATGTAAGCAGCCTTTGTCCCAAGTTGAAGTTTCACATAGTGATTCTGTTTACTCAATGTCCTCCCCACAGTCTCACTGTTGAGACGCATTGTGCTTCGTTAGAAGCTCAGCTTCATGTTTCTGGCCCTCCCCAGATCACTAACACAAAGAGCTTGCAAGTGAACAGGGTGACGAGCCAATCTTTATGTTGCATTATAAACATAGTACAGAGTGTGGGGGTGTTTTGTTTCTTAAATGTAACAGTTTATTTTGGTGAAATTATTATCATTTTCAATCTCTTTCATTGTGTTCCAAAGTCTGAGCAATTCTTTTAATTAACATAATTATTTTTTGTTTTTCAGTTACATGTATGTGTTTCATAAGTCACATGGACATTTTCTCTGTACTGGTCCAAACCCTAAGTAGACGTGAATGACTATGCAGTGAATTCCAATCTGCTTTCCTGCATGCAGCGTTAGTCACTGTGTGGGAACAACTTACTGGTTCAACCTAATAGAACACAAAGATTCTCAGAAAAATGAAAGCCATAGATTAGAGCAGAACTGTGCAGTTCACATTTCAGCATCTTTTCCAAGACCTCATATTTTTAACTCTTGTCCAGGGGTTTTAAGAATTAAGAAAAAAAAATCAGCCTTAACTTTCTCTACTGAAATAGTGTGGGGAAATAGTTGTAAATGACATCAGAAATTCTAGGCTCATTTCCCCCAATTACTGACTGAGTAAACACGGAGAGGTCACATAATCTCTCTGAATCTTCACTACCTAACTAATCAAGTAGGAGCACCAATCCTTTCTTTGTCTTCATTGTCTCACAAGATTGTCCCTTAGATCAACTAAAATAGCTCAGCACACTGGAAAGCATAAACAAAATGTGAGAAATGTTTATTATACTTTCTCTTCTTGCTAATTTGTCAAAAAAGAAACTCAACCATGACCTAAAATAGCCAAAAGGTAGTTGGGTTGGTATACGGTTTGCCATGTGCAGCTGTGCAGTCTGTACACTGTAAGACTAGGGCTGTCAGGATGGGATGCAAGGTAACCTGAGGTCTGCTGACAGATCCATATAACCTGGCATGGGCCTGCTTTATTATTTATTTTTGCCAGTTAACATAGAAGGACTATTTGTGTTAACAGAAGCCTGGCTATTACAAGAGAAATTGGGGCTCTGTGGAATCAGTCTTGAATACTAAAAAAAATTATAGTTAATATTACTATATTAAATACATTATCATTCAATGGCATACATCTTAAAAGAAGAGGTTTACAATCAGGAAACCTAGATTCTAGCCCTGGCTTTGCTGGAAATCAACAATTTTAAGCAATTTCCCTGAATATTTGGAGCTTCTCATTGCTCATTTTTAGAATAAATTGGTTACCTTCCATGTAACATTGATGGTTAACTAATTGCAAATCTATTTCTGTAGTACTCTGAAAATGTAGACATGTTCATCATTCCATAGATGGTCTGACTGAATCTTATCTAACTATTTGCCTTACTTTTAAAAACCTTGATTAGTTGGTTCCTGAGAACAATAAACTCAATATTTAAAATACAGAAAACTCAGGCAGTCAGCCACCACCCAGGCAAATCAGACCTGATGTTCTTTACCCATGGCAAAAAACCCACGCCCACTCTCTATCTCCTTTCTCCATCATGTTTGGTCTCCAAATTCCCTTACTCATCTCAGTCAAAAATCGCTTGCTGGCCATTATGTAAAAGATAATTGATTTAATTACTTTAGGCTAAACCAACAAGGCCAAACATCACACGATGGGATTCACCACTGGCATCTCCAAGGTCTTAGGTTCCAAGGCACCCAGTTTAAACAGCAGGTTCACAGAATCGTGAAGAATGTTGGGGGAAGGGGGCTTATGGAGCATCAAATTCATCTTCTTTCTTTTGTAGAGAAGACATTGAGGCTTTCTCTGCAGAGCAGACACAGGCCCTGAATCTTGTGTCATGAGTGGCGGCATCTGACTCAGAAACCAGGGCATCTGACGTTGGGCGCATTACTTTTCTGATGACATCATGGTTTGACTGTACCAGCTACATCTCCTGACATTCTCCCTCTTGCTCGTTAAACTCACGGCCCTCCCAGGGCTGTGTCTAGTGTCTTTGAGCAGTTTGGGAAAAGGCAACCAACCCTTCCTCTGGGACACCATGCACAAGGGCACATGGATTTGTGCACAGACCATGAACTGGTTTGCCAGAATTTCCTCACGCTGAACTTGTTTCCACTTCAGGGTCTTTATTGTATTTACTTGTTTGGCCACATCAGGTCTTAGCAGCTGCACATGGGCTCTCTAGTTATGGCATGTGGACTTAGTTGCTCCAGAGCCGGTGGGATCTATGTTCCTCAACCAGAAATCACACCTGCGGCCCCTGCATTGCCAAGTGGATTCTTAGCCACTGGACCACCAGGGAAGACCCACCTCATGGCCTTTATACTGGCTGTTTCTTCTCCATGGATGCCCCTTCTCCCTGTAGACTCCCATAGAAGTCTCCTTCTCATCCTTCAAATTGTTCCTTAAATGACAGCTCTTATGAGAAGCCACTATCTCCTACTCCATCTGAAATCCTTGACCCTGTCATTATTCTCTATACTATGGACTTTAATTTTTTCATAACCCTTATCAGTCTTCAATATTATATTTGCATTATTTATTTTTAGACTTGATAATTATCTTATTTTTCTCCACTTGAATGTGAGTTCAAAATTTTTTTCTTGTATTTACTACCTTATCCCCAGGCACAAAGTAGGTGCTCAACATATTTTTTTTTTTCTGTTTTGTGTTATTTTTCAAGTGGACTATTTTTAAATCTTAATTGAATTTTGTTACAATATTACTTCTTCTTCTTTTTTTTAAATGTTTTGTGTTTTGGCTCTGAGGCACGTGGGATCTTAGCTCTCCCATCAGGGATGGAACCTGCACTCCCTTGCTTTGGAAGGTGAAGTCTTAACCACTGGACCACCAGGGAAGTCCCAACACATACTGTTGAATGAACCGATGAATAATTGAGTTTATGAATGAACTAGTCTTCTTAGATTCCAGAGGGTTTTTCTCTTTACTCTCATTTAGCAATGAAGCTTGTTGATTTGGGTTGTTCTAAGAAATTAGATTAGTATAATTCAGCCTTCGTTTAACACTATTTAAATGTCAAGTCCCTCTTTTTCTCTCAGCACTGAGTCATTCTTACTCTTTTTTTGTCTCATTTTACAGAGAATTACAGTGTAAGTAGAAGTATACTCCCACAAATTCTTTCTGGAAGTATCACAATAGATTCAGAGGTCAACATGCTGTTTGTGCTTTATATTTGCTTTGAAAAAAAAAACTCGAAGAAACCTCACACCTTGTCTTTATTAAGATACTAGTTGTTGATATTTGGTTCCAATTGCATGGTGACCACGATGCTCTGAAGCCAGAACTGTGCTTTTTTAATGTTCATGGAGGTCTCAGCAAATGGTGTCATGCTAATTTTGTTGTCTACTCAAATCCCAAAATAATGATGGATTATGGGCTAAGGGTCCTAGTGGAAAGCTACCAGAAGGGCTTCTTACCTGTTATGACATTTTTATTTAGCTCAGTCTTTATTTTCCAATCTACTTGTTTTAGAATCACTTCGTTTAAGGGGTTATTGTTCACAGAAAGAACATTTTTTTTTTTCCTGTGGCAGAGAGAAGAATGTAAGATTACAGTTGACGCAAGGGCAAGTTCAGAAGCAATCCAAGCCAGACTTTGGCTTCTGTGCAGAGCCAAATCCATCAAACCGAGGAGATGAGACAGAACAGTACACCCTTTAATTAGCTCCTACTTGCAGAGTGGTTTTTGACGGGGAAGGAAATACTTGGGTTCTCCATACAAGTGTCTTCTTGTCTCTTAGGGACTTCCTGTAGCCTTGAGGGAGGCTCTATTTGTTTGCAGATTAGGTATTTTTTTGTTGTTTAAGTCTCTTTCTCTCTCTATATACATACATATATATATCAAATTTACTTAGCCATTCACAAAGTTCATCTGTAAAGTTCTCAAAGGGCAGAAATATTCACAGTTTATACAGAACCTAGAGTAGTTTTTGGTACATAATAGTGCTTTTGAATCAATCAATCAATGAGAAAATAAAGTAAATCAGTGAATTCATTCTTTGTACATGATTGTTTATAATGAGGAATTAACAAAAGAATAACATGTGTGTAGTTAATTTGGCCATATCCCAGCCTCTTGTCTTGGTCTGGGGGAACTTCAGAGCTCTTTGCAGAATCAACTGAGGCCTCCGTTGTGACCGCACTAATTTCTTCTGTCGAGTCCCGCTCCATCCAATCTCTTCCTTCCAGATGTGGTTCCCACACGTTCTTCCCAATAAACCTTTTGTTTGCAAATCTCTGCTATTGACTCTGTCTCCAGGAAACCCAACCTAAAATCCTAACATAGAAGAAAAGTGTCCTAGTTGGTCATCAGTGGATGCTAATTTCTTTTCCTTTTTTCTTCACAAACTGTGCCATGATTTAAGTGTTTTGCTGCCACAAAATTAATGGTAAGCACATTCTTGTAGTATAAATGCAAACTGCAAATGCCCCCATGTGTCCTTTCTGTAGTATCCAGAAGGATAATACAGGTAAAGGCCAAAATGCTGAAATACCAGCCCATCTCATGTGGACTCTGCAAATGAAATTTCAAAGTTCAACTTCAGTAAGGTTTGCTTCCAGTAAGTTTGAGTTCTTCCTTTTATTAAAAGTAAAGAAAAGCCAGAAAATTACACCAGACTATTTTTATCTATTAAAAAGAATTTTCTTGCTCCCTTTTCTAGGCACAGAAGACGTTTCATTAACAAAGAAATTAGGTTAGTTACCTTCATCTGTAGTAGTTATACAGGTTTTCCTACAATTAATTTGGTTTTCTTTTTACATGCATTCTCAAGCCTGGCTTTAAGGAAAAATCCCTTAGATCTAAGCAGGAGTCCTCTGACCCATTTCCATCTTCCCACTTCTGATTCTCCTTTGAATTAAGACTACAATGTCTCAGGTAAGACTCTATGTCTCATTTTCTCTCGTGTAATGTGGAGTATACTCTCTGGTAATGGAGTATTTTGTTTAATATGGTATCGAGATAAATTCACTTAAATGCACATTTCATTTAAGGGCTCGATGTTAGGAGAAGGATAAGAACAGTTGGCTCTGCATTTATGCAGCATCTTTCATGTGCTGTTAGTTGCTCAGGTGTGTCCGACTCTGTGACCCCATGGACTGCAGCACTCCAGGCTCCTCTGTCCAAGGGATTCTCCAGGCAAGAGTACTGGAGTGGGTAGTCATTCCCTTTTCCAGGGGATCGTCCCAACCCAGGGATCCAAACTGAGTCTCCTCCATTGGCAGGTGGATTCTGTACCATCTGAGCCACCAGTGTTTCTTTTGTGTAACATTATTGCAGCAATAGTCAATACATACATGTTTCTAGCATATGAAAGAAACATTTATGGAGCCATCTTTTCTGTGCTAGAACCATATATTTGTTTACTATTGTTGAAATAATGTTATGCAAAAGAAAACCAACCCAAACAAAAGGCATATGAACAATAAGCATTTGTTTTCACAGTTGGTCATGGGATTTGGCTACCATTTGGCTGATGGTGGTTGGGCTTGGCAGAGTGATTCTGCTTTAAGTTGCTGGACCTTCTGGTCTTGGCCCTAAGAGGTGAATTCAGTTCATGTCTGCTCTTTGTAAGTTTGTTCTGGAGCCTGAGATAAAAGGGCCTTGCTTTCTGAAGGAACCCACTCCCCAAAGGAAAATACAACCCCTAAACTCTAATTCTGTAGTACCATCTGCTATTCTCCATCATCATCTATAATTACATAACAGTTGCCTATTGACCTGAACTTTTGGGTGACAATAGGTCTTAGTCATTTCTAGATCTTGTAAGTTGGCACATAAGAAGTGCTCAATAAATGTGTTTGATGCATAAATGAATAAAATCTGCATAAATCTATACCAATTCATTCTATAATACAGGATTGTGCTAAATGATTAATGGTTGAGTTACAATCTGTAATTAGGACAAGCTTGACCTGCTTGGGCACTTGCTGAGTCCTTTGAAGTTGACATTATGGAACACAAGTGACAGGTGACCATTTCATGTCAGTATCAGTGCTTAATTCTGGGTCCTAACACTGGGTGGAATGGACAACTGATCTGACCCCATATGTTTTGTATTCATTCATGAGAACACTATTGAGTAATTGAGAGATTTCAAAAAATGTCCCTGCACAGCTCTGAGTTCTTCAAAATATTGCCATTGGAATTATTTGGAGAAAATTATTTATTATCTATAAAGTATTAAACAAGAACTATTCCAGTAACTCAGGCTTCCCTGGTGGTTCAGTGGTAAAGAATCTGCCTGGCAACGCAGGAGCCACAGGAGATGCAAATTTGATCCCTTCATTAGGTCCTGAGTCAAAGGATCAGAGAAGGAATTTCAACTAACTCCCAATATTATCTTTCCTTGGGTTAGCCTGAACACACAAATCATCTCAATGACTACTGAAGATCACTGGCAAACGAGCAGTGGGAGAAGATGGGTTTATAGGTTTTTAGCTCTCACTGGATGGGCTTCCCCGGTGGCTCAGTGGTAAAGTATCTGCCTGACAATGAAGGAGATTCAGGTTCAATCCTTAAGTCAGGAAGATTCCCCTGGAGAAGGAAATGGCAACCCACTCCAGTATTCTTGCCTGGGAAATCCCAGGCACAAAGGAGCCTGGTGGGCTACAGTCCATGGGGCTGCAAAAGGGTCAGACACAACTGAGTGCTGAAATAACAGCAACAAATTTCAGTAACTCACTTATTACCTCATGGAGAGCAATTCAAAAATAATTCCATCAAGGCACATAGCATTCATGGAGATTATTCACATCAGAGTTCCAAGAGTCAACTTTCAGAAGCTCAGGGAGGTGTTTAGTAATGGACACAGAAGCTGTGAAGACTCAGGTTTGATTCCCTCCTTCAACTTTTAGCAGTGAATGATGCTGGGCATGTTGTTAACTTCTTTAAGTCTCAATTTTCTCTTTCTCCAAAGGGATATAATCAAATCGACATGTAGCTTAATAGCGAAGATTAAATAGGACAATGTATGCATGGTAACTGGTGATCAGTTCTTCTGATGTTTTTTTTTTCATGAAAAGTCCTTTTTATATTTTGAAAGTAGCTTTTTTGGTGAAATATTCATGGACTTTCCAGTCACTTCATTTAACTTTTGTTTTCCCATTATCTTGGTTTGCTATGCATGTGTGCTAAGTCACTTCAGTTGAGTCCGATTCCTTGAAACCCTAGGGACTGTAGCCCACCAGGCTCCTCTGTCCATGGGAGTCTCCAGGCAAGAATATTGGAGTGGGTTGCCATGCCCTCCTCCAGGGAATCTTCCCAACCCAGGGACTGAATCCATATCTCCTGCAATGAAGGTAGTTTTTGTTTGTTTGTTTGTTTACCACTAATGCTACCTGAGAAGCTCTGGTTTGCTATAGAAGTATAAAATTATTTTAATATTTATCTTTCTAAAATCTATTATCAGTATGATGTGGGTTCAGTTCAGTTCAGTCACTCAGTTGTGTCTGACTCCTGCGACCCCATGAATTGCAGCACGCCAGGCATCCCTGTCCATCACCATCTCCCGGAGTTCACTCAAACTCACGTCCATCAAGTCGGTGATGCCATCCAGCCATCTCATCCTCTGTCGTCCCCTTCTTCTCCTGCCCCCAATTCCTCCCAGCATCAGAGTCTTTTCCAATGAGTCAACTTTTCATATGAGGTGGCCAAAGTACTGGAGTTTCAGCTTTAGCATCATTCCTTCCAAAGAACACCCCGGGTTGATCTCCTTTAGGATGGACTGGTTGGATCTCCTTGCAGTCCAAGGGACTCTCAAGAGTCTTCTCCAACACCACAATTCAAAAGCATCAATTCTTCGGCACTCAGCTTTCTTCATAGTCCAACTCTCACATCCATACATGACTACTGGAAAAACCATAACCTTGACTAGACAGACCTTTGTTGGCAAAGTAATGTCTCTGCTTTTCAATATGCTATCTAGGTTGGTCATAACTTTTCTTCCAAGGAATTTCATGGCTGCAGTCACCATCTGCAGTGATTTTGGAGCCCCAAAAAATAAAGTCTGACACTGTTTCCACTGTTTCCCCATCTATTTGCCATGAAGTGATGGGACTGGATGCCATGATCTTCATTTTCTGAATGTTGAGCTTTAGGCCAACTTTTTCACTCTCCACTTTCACTTTCCTCAAGAGGCTTTTTAGTTCCTCTTCACTTTCTGCCATAAGGATGGTGTCATCTGCATATCTGAGGTTATTGATATTTCTCCCAGCAATCTTGATTCCAGCTTGTGCTTCTTCCAGCCCAGTGTTTCTCATGATGTACTCTGCATAGAACTTGAATATGCAGGGTGACAATATACAGCCTTGATGTACTCCTTTTCCTATTTGGAACCAGTCTGTTGTTCCATGTCCAGTTCTAACTGTTGCTTCCTGACCTGCATGTAAATGCCATTAAATTTTTTATTAGGTTATCTTCATTCTGATTCATTTATGAGCAATTTCTCAGTTATTTAACTGTTCTGAGTCTCAGTTTCCTCATTTGAAACTATTTTTTCGAGTTTATTGAAGATGCAAGAGTCTATGAAGGCTTCATCCCCCTGTCTATCTACTTTTCACTATCTGTTTTCTTATTTACACATGCATCCATCCAGATGTCCATAAAAAATACTTTTCATGAAAGAATATGAAAAAGATTGCTGCTGTTGTTGTTGTTTAGTTGCCAAGTGATGTCCAACTCTTTGTGACCCGTAGATTGTAGCCCTCCAGGCTTTTCTGTCCATGGGATTTTCCAGGCAAGAATACTGGAGTGGGCCATTTTCTTCTCCAGAAGATCTTCCCAACTCAGGGATCGAACCCATGTCTCCTGTCTTGGCAGGCAGATTCTTTACCTCTGAGCCACCAGGGACGCCTATGAAAAAGAATATGTGTATGGATCACTGAGTTACTTTGCTGCATAGCAGAAGTTAACACATTTTAAATCAAATATACTTGAGTAAAATTAAACAAAACAAAATGCTCTTCATGCCATTCACAAAATGACATTTTTATAATAAATGAATCTTCATATTAACTTGAGGATACAGGTAAACAACTAAAATTAACCAAAACTTGTTGAAACTGATGCAGTGATGATAAATATTATTATTGTGGATGAGAAATATCTACACAGTATTATATAGTAAAGTATATCATTTAACCAAGTAAAATTGAATTGGTGGCAAAAGCATACAAAACATGCATTGAGCTAACCCAAAACATGGAAATTCAACTTAAGTGAGCATATATAGTATTACTAGTGCTTAGTCCGGAGAAGGCAATGGCACCCCACTCCAGTACTCTTGCCTGGCAAATCCCATGGATGGAGGAGCCTGGTGGGCTGCAGTCCATGGGGTCATTAGGAGTCGGACACAACTGAGCGACTTCACTTTCACTTTTCACTTTCATGCATTGAATAAGGAAATGGCAACCCACTCCAGTGTTCTTGCCTGGAGAATCCCAGGGATGGGGGAGCCTGGTGGGCTGTCATCTATGGGGTCGCACAGAGTTGGACACGACTGAAGTGACTTAGCAACATACACACCATGTAATAAGCCAAGATTTTTTTTCACTGTTTCCACTAAATATGAGCCTCTATTTGGTTTTAAACTTTAATATTAGATCTTAGTTAATCCTTTTCTGAATTCAGCCTCTAAGAAGACAGATATTTTCCCCCAGTTCTCTCTTTCATATCCACCATTCCTGCCACTGTCTTATTCCAAACCCTTAGGAATTCTCTCTCCTGGTGTTTATAACAGCCTCTTAGCTGATCTCCCTGCATTCAGAGTCATCCTTTTTCAATTCATTTCATTGGCCAATCAAGTGATCTTTAAATATATAAAGCTGATTCCTAAAATCCACCTGATGATTTTGCATTTCTCTTAGGCAAAAGAACAAACCCCTTAGCAGAACACACATCACAATCCTACCATCTACCCCAAGATGGTGGTGAACTGATCTTCGTGCTCTTCCTTGAGCTTTTTTATGCCTCTCTGCCCGTTGCATAGATCTTTGCCCGGGAGGAAACAGCTTTTTCCCATTAACACATCTGACTCTATTTAAATCTCTGATCAAATACCTCCTCCTTCAGGAAGCCACCTCTGACCTCCACATGCGTCTACCTTCCCCCTAACAAGTGTATTATAATACTTTCTTTCTTGCTCGAAAGGTAATCTTGTTTACTTTTCTTGGTGCCTAACCCACTATGTTGTTGCTGTTGTCATTTAGTCTCTCAGTTGTGTCCCAGTCGCTTGCGACCCCATGGACTGTAGCCCTTGGGGCTCCTCTGTCCATGGGATTTCCCAGGCAAGGATACTGGAGTGATTTGCCATTTCCTTCTTCAGCGGATCTTCCTGACCCAGGGATGGAACCAGCATCTCCTTCATTAGCAGGTGTATTCTTTACCATTGAGCCACCAGGGAAGCCCTAACCCATTATAATTATCTGAAAAATAAAAATTGTTTTCATTTCCCCCAGTTCACTGTGCCCAGTTGAGTGTGAAGGTCCATGAGTCTAACATAGTGCCTGGCATGTGTTAGGATTTAGTAAACATTTGTAAAATGAGCAAAGTGAAAGAACTTTAATATAAAGCAGCCACAAATTGGTCGTCACATCCCAAATTTCAAATGAGAAAGAAAATTACCATACAAGATGATTTGTCTGAGTGCTTTGTTTCCTTGTCATAGTATGTCAGGGATCAAAGGATAGCGTTTTTTTCCTCTTCAAGTGGAGAATAGCTTTGTTTTTACTGCCTTTTCGTCCCTCCTATTAAAGGGCACTTTCATCATAGACTTTAATATGACTTGATTGTCTCTGTATTCATATCCCTTGATACCCTGCTTTTCACTGTAAGTCAGCAAGATCAAAATCTTCTCCTAATTATCTTCACTACCTGCTGAAGTATCTGCTGCTGGGAATGTGTCAGTTGCTCCAACAATTATGCTGGTGGTAACGGCACACATTCCCATGAGGCAGGGCGGTGATGCCTGGACTTCAAAGGGCCTACGCCAAGTGGTGATGTATATTGTACTCCAATTAAAGTATAATTAAGGTGGCATGCTATATTCAGACTTCTGCTTGTGTCAAAGATAATCCATTTCAGTAGTTCATACTGCCACCTTTATGGCAGCTCCAGAGTTACATGGCGGATGGTGAAGCACTGCTCTCTAACTCCTTCAGTGCCCATGCATGGGAAGATGACCCTGGATAGTCAGTGGGATCAGGTTTATTTCAGCATCCAGGTAATGAGCTGAAGCTTTGAGCCAAACCCAAAGGTAGTCTGATGTACAATACTTTACCAGCTCCTGGTGGCAGATTTTATTATTCTCATTTTTTTCAGATGGGTTACCTAAAGCTCAGAGAGGTGCTATACCATGCCCAAAGTCATGAGATCTGTCATTCATTAAGTCCATAACCTTGAGAAAGTTTCCTAACCTCTGAGAATCAGTATTTTTAGCTGAAAAGGAATCTATGGCTTTGTTACTGTGGTTTGCAGGTAATTTGCCATGAAACATACATATGCTTGGGCTTCCCAGGTGGCTCAGGTGGTAAAGAACCTGCCTGCCAATGCAGGAGATATAAGAGACATGGGTTCCTTCCCTGGGTCAGGTAGATCCCCTAGAGGAGGAAAAGGCTACTCACTCCAGTATTCTTGCCTGGAGATTCCCATGGACAGAGGAGCCCGGTGGGCTATAGTCCATGGGGTCACAGAGTCAGACACAACTGAAGTGACTGAGCATGCATGCATGCATACAAACAGCTGTGTGTATATTTTCACTGGTCTGTCCTCTATCCGTCTTGTTGTTTAGTCACTCAGTTGTGTCTGACTCTCCATCATCTGTCATCTCAAGTAGTGACCAACAGAATAGACACTCCTTAACTTTTAAAAAATTGTTGCCTTTTTGGTTATTTTCAAAGACCTCAGGAGCAGGTGAAACAGCCAGTCTCCCAGTTTTCTCATGCTTAATGGTACACAGAATGTCATGAACTCTCTATCACTCTATCAAGGAGCAAGTGGAAAAATACTAATATTTGGTCAGTCTCCAAGTTGACAGAAAAAAGCTATGTAAAGACTCAATTCCTCTCATACATGTCATAGTTGAAAGGGTAACCCAGAGGACTATAGATTTGGAGGAAGGTGTTTAGATGAGGTCCTTGGCACTATTTGGGCAGCTTATTTTCTGGTCTCCTACTGGTTACTTGGTGAAAGACACTGAGGTGGTTTGTTGCAGTTAAGAACATAGAATCCGGAGTTAGAAAAGTATGAATTTACTTTTAGGCTCTATGAGTTAATAATTGTGTAAATATAGCTGTTGCTCTTGCTATTTAGTCGCTAAGTCACCTCTCCAACTCTTTGCCACCACATGAATTTTAGCCCACCAGGCTCCTCTGTCCATGGGCTTTCCCAGGCAAGAATACTGGAGTGGGTTACCATTTCCTCCTCCAGGGAATCTTCCCAACCCAGGGATCGAACACACGTCCACTGCTTGGCAGGTGAATTCTTTAACACTGAGCCAAATATGCAAGCTAGAAAACTTATCTAAGTCTCAGTTTTGTCATCTAAAAAAAGAGAATCAAAACAGCACTTGCCTCACAGCGCTGTTGAAAGGTTTAAATAAGATAATGCATATTAAACTCTTGGCATTGTGTTTGCCAAATTCTCAGAATGCAATAGATAAACATTATTTTTACTCTTAAATACATAAGTGTGTAACTACCAAGAACGTTCTCGTACATAACCACAATGATGTTATGTCATTTAACATTGATATCATGCTACTATCTATGCCCTGTATTCAAGTGTTATCAACTGGCTCAGTAATGTTCTTTTAAAAAAAAAATGTTTTATTTGATATTGGTGTATAGCTGATTGATGTATATGAATAGCTGAGTCCCTTTGCTGTCCACTTGAATCTATTACTTTTATTATTATTACTACTTCTACTGCTCTTCCTCTGTCTCCTTGTAATCTCATTTCTTGTCACACACACACACTCTTGTCTAACCTCAAAATCACCTCAGGTTTTAAAATATTCTTGAAGCTACTATAACGCAGTGATACAAGTGAGTGAAAATACAGACTTAAGCAAATTACCTCTGGAATGCATTCCAAACCTCTATCTTTGCATTTCAATCAGATTCACATCTCAAAGGCCTGAGCCTTGTCTGACAATTCTCCTGGCAATAGCACAATGGAAGCAGAGTCCCTGAGCCATTTTAAAAGCCAGGTTTTCTAGTTCTCATAATTCACTGGATTTCAGAGTGTACCGAGCATTCTCAGTGAGCTGTACCAAACCTTCAGAAACATCCAGTCATGGGTTGGATGGAACAGTGCTCTGAACAGAACTCTATCATTTCCTGTCTCAGACCTAATCAGCGATACCAGAGTGGTTCCTGTTGCAGGGTTCCGGTTTAACAAGATGAAAACAGACTCAGTGTAGAATTCTGCTAATGTTTCAACTTGCAAGACAAGATTTAGTGGGGTATAAACTTACTTAAATCTTGACATACAAGTTTAAACACAGGGGGCAGAAGACCAATTAAGGAAGATAAAAGGGAAACAAGGAAGAAGTGAGAGAGGAAAAACAGCATGAGATGGTCGTTGTGCAAGTACTTGGTATTGCAAGACTATTTTCTAAGTATTTGCTATCTGCTAAGAACTTTCGTTTTCTCCTGATATCTACTATACCCTTTCAGCAAAAGATATTTTAAAAAAAAAATTCCAAACACTCAATGAATTCTCATAAATGGTATTAAAATTGAGAGAAAAAGATTCTCACTTTTTAAAGAATTATACTAGGCAGTTAGAAATTTGAATGGTTGGCAATTTTTCAAATATACAAGTTTACAGTAAAATACCCAGTTTTCTGGAAATAAGTGATTATGTGGGGCCAAAACTAGCTAATAGCTTTGTATTCATTTTTTTTTCAAATGCTAAATTTATGTTTTATTATTAGATGTACTTTCCCCTTTAATATATCTTGCACAATTCCTGGCCTTATGAAACTATGAAGTAGACTCCATCAAGTAAATTGAATCTTGTCTTCATGTATAAACGTGCTTGTTAACACCATCAATTATACCATATACTGACTTCAGGGTCAACCTGGGTAGTTAATTGCCCTACACTGGCTGGCCTCAGACTGCTGTATGTTAGGAATTCTTACGTTTGTTTTTTGTGGGTTTCTGTCCCCTTTCTCTCTCTGGTTACACATTGTTTGGGAAATTACATCTGCCCCCAAAAAAGCATTCTAATGAATCCTGTCTGCAGTGGCAAAGAAGAAAGAATTTTAAAAAAAAAACAAAAAAACAAAAAAACAACATCATCAAACCTTTGTTTGCTTTCAAAAAGTGAAGTAAATGTTTACTCCATGCCACATATGTGTTAAGTTGAGGCTACAGACATGCTAAACCCAAATAGCTCATAGATTAGTGACAAGAACAGGCATTTATAAACTTAACCATATGGCAAGAAAAGAAAAGTATTCCGATAGGGATCCTCAACTAGGGGCCAACAGAAGATGAATGACCAGATAAGATGAATTAGGCATATCAGAAAATTAGAGGAAACAGTCCAATGGGCGAGTCTATAGCCATTTTAGCCGGTACTTAGTTCTAACCCATTTTTGTCACACAAAAATGAGGAACAAGAGGTGGAGAAAGGGGGAGTAGCATTCTACAGACTTAGCACCATCTGACATACAGTATAACTTATTCATTCATGTGTCTGTTTCTTTTCTCCTTCCTCCAGGGTGAGAACTTGAGACACTCAATACATATGTATTCAGTTCAGTTCAGTCTCTCATTTGAGTCCGACTCCCTGCCACCCCATAAATTGCAGCACGCCAGGCCTCCCTGTCCATCATCAACTCCTGGAGTTCACTCAGACTCATGTCCATCGAGTCAGTGATGCCATCCAGCCATCTCATCCTCTGTTGTCCCCTTCTTCTCCTGCCCCTAATCCCTCCCAGCATCAGAGTCTTTTCCAATGAGTCATATCTTTGCATGAGGTGGCCAAAGTACTGGAGTTTCAGCTTTAGCATCATTCCTCCCAAAGAAATCCCAGGGTTGATCTCCTTCAGAATGGACTGGTTGGATCTCTTTGCAGTCCAAGGGACACTTAAGAGTCTTCTCCAACACCACACTTCAAAAGCATCAATTCTTCAGCGCTCAGCCTTCTTCACAGTCCAACTCTCACATCTATACATGACCACAGAAAAAACCATAGCCTTGACTAGACAGACCTTTGTTGGCAAAGTAATGTCTCTGCTTTTGAATATGCTATCTAGGTTGGTCATCACTTTTCTTCCAAGGAGTAAACGTCTTTTAATTTCATGGCTGCAGTCACCACTTGCAGTGATTTTGGAGCCCCCAAAAATAAAGTCTGACACTGTTTCCACTGTTTCCCCATCTAACTGCCATGAAGTGATGGGACCAGATGCCATGATCTTCATTTCTGAATGTTGAGCTTTAGGCCAACTTTTTCACTCTCCACTTTCACTTTCCTCAAGAGGCTTTTTAGTTCCTCTTCACTTTCTGCCATAAGGGTGGTGTCATCTGCATATCTGAGGTTATTGATATTTCTCCTGGCAATCTTGATTCCAGCTTGTGATTCTTCCAGCCCAGTGTTTCTCATGATGTACTCTGCATAGAAGTTGAATAGGCAGGGTGACAATATACAGCCTTGACGTACTCCTTTTCCTATTTGGAACCAGTCTGTTGTTCCATGTCCAGTTCTAACTGTTGCTTCCTGGCCTGCATACAGATTTCTCAAGAGGCAGGTCAGGTGGTCTGGTATTCCCATCTCTCTCAGAATTGTCCACAGTTTATTGTGATACACACAGTCAAAGGCTTTGGCATAGTCAATAAAGCAGAAATAGATGTTTTTCTGGAACTCTCTTGCTTTTTCCATGATCCAGCGGATGTTGGCAATTTGATCTCTGGTTCCTCTGCCTTTTCTAAAACCAGCTTGAACATCAGGAAATTCATGGTTCACATACTGCTGAAGCCTGGCTTGGAGAATTTTGAGCATTACTTTACTAGCATGTGAGATGAGTGCAATTGTGCGGTAGTTTGAGCATTCTTTGGCATTACCTTTCTTTGGGATTGGAAAGAAAACTGACCTTTTCCAGTCCTGTGGCCACTGCTGAGTTTTCCAAATTTGCTGACATATTGAGTGCAGCACTTTCACAGCATCATCTTTCAGGATTTGAAATAGCTCAACTGGAATGCCATCACTTCCACTAGCTTTGTTCATAGTGATGCTTTCTAAGGCCCATTTGACTTCACATTCCAGGATGTCTGGTTCTAGATGAGTGGTCACACCATCATGATTATCTGGGTCATGAACCTCTTTTTTTGTACAGTTCTTCTGTGTATTCTTGCCATCTCTTCTTAATATCTTCTGCTTCTGTTAGGTCCATACCATTTCTGTCCTTTATCGAGCCCATCTTTGCATGAAATGTTCCCTTGGTATCTCTAATTTTCTTGAAGAGATCTCTAGTCTTTCCCATTCTGTTCTTTTCCTCTATTTCTTTGCATTGATTGCTGAAGAAGGCTTTCTTATGTCTTCTTGCTGTTCTTTGGAACTCTGCATTCAGATGCTTATATCTTTCCTTTTCTCCTTTGCTTTTCACCTCTCTTCTTTTTACAGCTATTTGTAAGGACTCCCCAGACAGCTATTTTGCTTTTTTGCATTTCTTTTGCATGGGGATGGTCTTGATCCCTGTCTCCGGTACAACGTCACGTACTTCATTCCATAGTTCATCAGGCACTCTATCTATAAGATCTAGACCCTTAAATCTATTCCTCACTTCCACTGTATAATCATAGGGATTTGATTTAGGTCATACCTGAATGGTCTAGCGGTTTTCCCTACTTTCTTCAATTTAAGCCTGAATTTGGTAATAAGGAATTCATGATCTGAGCCACAGTCAGCTCCTGGTCTTGTTTTTGTTGATTGTATAGAGCTTCTCCATCTTTGGCTGCAAAGAATATAATCAATCTGATTTCGGTGTTGACCATCTGGTGATGTCCATGTGTAGAGTCTTCTCTTGTGTTGTTGGAAGAGGGTGTTTGCTATGACCAGTGCATTTTCTTGGCGAAACTCTAATACTCTTTGCCCTGTTTCATTCTGCATTCCAAGGCCAAATTTGCCTGTTACTCCAGGTGTTTCTTGACTTCCTAGTTTTGCATTCCAGTCTCCTATAATGAAAAGGACATCTTTTTTGGGTGTTAGTTCTAAAAGGTCTTGTAGGTCTTCATAGAACCGCTCAACTTCAGCTTCTTCAGTGTTAATGGTTGGAACATTGAGTTGGATTACTGTGATATTAAATGGTTTGCCTTCGAGATGAACAGAGATCATTCTGTCGTATTTGAGATTGCATCCAAGTACTGCATTTCAGACTCTTTTGTTGACCATGATGGCTACTCCATTTCTTCTGAGGGATTCCTGCCCACAGTAGTAGATATAATGGTCATCTGAGGCCAGAGGCGGCAGCCAGGAGCAGCAACCCCACATCCAAGGAGCAGTGGCTGCGCGGGCGCAGGAGGGCTTAGAGGAGCCATCCCACGTTGAAGGTCAGGAAGGGCAGTGGTGAGGAGATACTTTTCATCCAAAGTAAGGAGCAGCGGCTGTGTTTTGCTGGAGCAGCAGTGAAGATACCCCACACCCAAGGTAAGAGAAACACAAGTACGATGGTAGGTGTTGCAAGAGGGCATCAGAGGGCAGACACACTGAAACCATACTCACAGAAAACTAGTCAATCTAATCACACTAGGACCACAGCCTTGTCTAACTCCATGAAACTAAGCCATGCCTGTGGGGCAACCCAAGATGGGTGGGCATGGTGGAGAGGCCTGACGGAATATGTTCCACTGGAGAAGGGAATGGCAAACCACTTCAATATTCTTGCCTTGAGAACCCCATGAACAGTATGAAAAGGCAAAATGATAGGATACTGAAAGAGGAACTCCCCAGGTCGGTAGGTGCCCAACACTCTACTGGAGATCAGTGGAGAAATAACTCCAGAAAGAATGAAGGGATGGAACCAAAGCAAAAACAGTACCCAGCTGTGGATGTGACTGGTGATAGAAGCAAGGTCCGATGGTGTAAACAGCAATATTGCATAAGAATCTGGAATGTCAGGTCCATGAATCAAGGCAAATTGGAAGTGGTCAAACAAGAGATGGCAAGAGTGAACGCTGACATTCTAGGAATCAGCAAACATATGTATTGACTATATCTTTAAAATCTCAAAGAAAGATAATAGCACTTCATATACAATATGGATGTAAAAATGTATTTTGTGGTGAGTATGTATTAGATCTTGCTTCCTTCCCTCCCTTTTCTCTTTATTTATTTGACAAATGAATATCAAGACAATGAATATTATGTACCAGACACTGTTTTAGGTGCAGGGAGTACAGCAGGTATATAGTAGGAGTATAAATCCCTCTTCTCATGACACTTACATTCTATTTGGAAGATGTGGACAATAAACAAATAAATATTATATTTGTAATAAGTGTATACTTACACAATGAGTTTATAATTGTTCAATATATATTTATGTATATACTTATTTGTTTACTGTCTGCATCATCCCAACTAGAATAAAAGCATTCTGTACACACACACACACACACACACACACATATATACACATGTGTGTTGTGAGGATATACACAAATATGTATAGCTTCACAAAACATAGATATATGAATATATATACATATATGTAAGGATTTGTATATATGAAGGGGCTTTCCAGGTAGCTCAGTGGTAAAGAATCTTCCTGCCAAGCAGGAGATGCGAGTTCGATTCCTGGGCCAGGAAGATCTCCTGGAGGAGAAAATGGCAACCCACTCCAGTATTCTTGACTGGGAAATCCCATGGACAGAGAAATCTTGTAGGCTACAGTCCATGGAGTCACAAAGAGTGAGATACAACTGAGCAACTGAGCATGCACACATGCATACATAGATTATATATAATAGGAATTGCACTGGTTAAAAGTGGAGAAAGAAAGAATATACCAGGACAGCTATGGGAGATTTTATTCTTAAAGACAGGAAGTCAGAGAGTCTCAATGAGAATCCACAGCATGAAAGGCATATGTAATTTTAAGGACATCTGATAATAAAATATACCTTTAGCACTTGGAAGGCTGAATACAAAGTTATTAGCTATATTCGCCCCACAGAATCACTTTTGAAGTGAGATGAGTTAATATGGTATGTATTTTTCACAAGCCATTTCAGCGGCCCAATTCCAATAAGGAATTGGAAGAGTATGATTTAATGAAGTTTTAGGGTTTCACCAGGTGAGTATGAGAGGAGAAAAGTAAAGGATTTGAGATGTACATAAGAGTATGATCTCAATGATAGAGCTTGGAATCTAAGCTTTCTGTTTCCTTACACTGAATTTGGGGAGATGGGAAGATAAACAGACATGTTTCTTGCTCTTAGAGAAAGAACATATAGTCCAGTGAAATTTCCCAAATTTCAGTCAGTCAAATGTCCCCTTGTGTTTTTTTATATCTTTGTGCTCCCTACATTATTTAATGTTTTCTCTAATTATATATACTTTTATAACTTAATGAACTTCCTTTGAAAAGCAATATTTGTGGAATTTTGCTCAGTAGAAAACTCAGTTTCATTTGCTATAAATAGAAGGTAATTGTTAAATGAAATGCAATGAAAATAGTCACGTGATTGAATTTTCAAACCAATAACTTTGTGTGCTGAAGTCTCCAAGCATACGTTTGCTTGTCTCTTTGATAAACAATGGAGATTACAAAGCATTCAGTTCAGTTCAGTTCAGTTCAGTCACTCAGTCGTGTCCGACTCTTTGTGACCCCATGAATTGCAGCACGCCAGGCCTCCCTGTCCATCACCAAGATTCACTATATACATCACTTTGCCGACTAAGGTCCATCTAGTCAAGGCTATGGTTTTTCCAATGGTCATGTATGGATGTGAGAGATGGACTGCGAAGAAAGCTGAGTGCTGAAGAATTGATGCTTTTGAACTGTGGTGTTGGATAAGACTCTTAAGAGTCCCTTGGACTGCAAGGAGATCCAACCAGTCCATTCTGAAGGAGATCAACCCTGGGATTTCTTTGGAAGGAATGATGCTAAAGCTGAAACTCCAGTACTTGGCCACCTCATGCGAAGAGTTGACTCATTGGAAAAGACTTTGATGCTGGGAGGGACTGGGGGCAGGAGGAGAAGGGGACGACAGAGGATGAGATGGCTGGATGGCATCACTGACTCGATGGACGTGAGTCTGAGTGCACTCCGGGAGTTGGTGATGGACAGGGAGGCCTGACATGCTGCGGTTCATGGGGTTGCAAAGAGTCAGACACGACTGAGTGACTGAACTGAAATGAACTGAACTGATAGGCATGCTAGCACCAATTTCTTCTTAGGGTCATCAGAAGTATTGAAGATAATGAAAAGGAGAATTTCTCCCACTCATCCTTTATATAGTACATTGTGAAGCACAACAAAAAGGCAACTGTCATCCTCTAGTAATGCATACTCTATGTTTAACGAAACACACATCCAGGCAGAAGACAGTCATGCTAACAAGCAAGTACAATATGTGGGTCAAGGGATGAGAGACAGACCTGGCTAAGGCAACTAAATTAGTTTGTCATGTCTTAAAAATTTAAGTTTTGAAACCAATAGATGGCTTTAGTATGAGTGCTCCTAGACTTATGTCATAGTTGAATTAGAAGCTAAATTTGCAAGAGGTAAGCGCCACAAAACTGAACATTCAAAAAATTAAGATCATAGCATCTGGTCCCATCACTTCACTGGTCCCATGGGTGCTCCAATACTTGATGTGAAAATCCGACTCATTGGAAAAGACCTCGATACTGGGAACAATTAAGGGCAGGAGAAGGGGGAAGCAGAGGATCAGCTGGTTAGATGAGCATCACTGACTCAATGGACATGAATCTGAGCAAACTCTGGGAGATAGTGAAGGAGAGGGGAGCCAGCATGCTGCAGTCTATGGAGTCACAAATAGTCGGACACGACTTAGCGACTGAACAACAACAGCAAAGCTCTGTACCCAGTGAGGCATAGGATGATGGACTTACTCAGGCTGTTTGGCTACAGACGGTCCTGGGAGACTCCACCACCAAGCTGGGTTTAGTATCTTTCTTACATTAAGGCTTGTTTGGGGCATCTACTTTATCTATTTGATTTCTTCTGATTTTCAATCCTATGTTGGAGAAAAAGAAAGAAGAGGTAGTGAGATCAGCTAAGAATGAGCAATCCAAGTTGGAACCTATAATGTCTAAACTAAGTCAAGATAAGTTGAAATTAAAGGATATTTGACTGCAGAATCTATAGAGATTCGTGATAGATGAATTGGGAATAGTACTTTAAAGAGGGAAGTTCCTAAGATGACAGTGTGGTCCCGACATATTTAAGAGCAGGTAAAATGTACAGCATGATTTAAGAAACGTTTTTTATGTTATCCAAATCTGTAAACTATTTTAACTGGAAAGAGGCTTTCCTGGCTAGTTTCTACCTTTTCCTCTATTCCAGGCAGGTGGAGTTACCAAATATTTAAGTTTCTTATTTATGAGTCAAATATTAAAACATATATGAAATTGCTTTATATAAGAAGGCGTGATTTGCAATAAAGAACTAGTTTGAGATTTGGCATGAGAAGGTCCCACTTGGTGGTAAGCCCGATGAAGGCAGAAATAATGTCTGTTGCTAAATAAGTAGTGAGACAAGTCCCAAATCTTGCTATGTTGTATTTTTACTCTTTGAATCCTATTACACAGCTGTATTTGTGTATTCCATTAGAAAATATTTATTGAGAACTACTTTCTGCCAGGCATCCTTCTAGGCCCTGGAATATACTTAACAATCAAACTGAAATACTCTTTTCATAGATCTAGAAAATGATAGCTTAATCAAATAACCACATTAACACGTGTAAAATTACAGCTGTCATTGCATGTTACTAAGAGACATAAAATTGCATTGCAATGTTGCTCTGAGCTGTTGTGAGAACATGAATGCATTCATTCATTCATTCAACAATTAATTCTTGAGTCCTTTTTCAATCCCATCTTAAGGATGGAGACAGAATAATCTATGAAAAGGAAGTTACCTAAATTGGAACCCAGAATATCTAAACTAAGTGAGCAACAGTCAGGATGGAGAGGAAGAGTTGGGATTAAAAATAAATGTAAAATTCAACTGTAATTGCCTGCTACTCAGAGGGCTCTGAGCCATCAGGGGAACATGAATGCATTCATTTAATAATTTTGGTGGACTCCTATGATGTACTGAGAACTCTCTTCTAGGGATACAGTTCAGTTTAGTTCAGTTCAGTTCAGTTCAGTTGCTCAGTCATGTCTGACTCTTTGCGACCCCATGAATTGCAACACAGCAGTGAGCAAATCAGGCAAAGCTTTCTGCCATCATGGAGATGACATTCTAAAGGAAAGAGATAAATAATAAATGAGATAATTAACTGGCAATTAATTAATTGGTAAGCAAGGAAAGGGACAAGAGTGTAAAGAAAACCATGGTTTTGGATAATACACAATTTTTTTTTCTCCAGAACAAAAATAGAAACAAAAGAGTTGAAAACTCTCTCTCCTTGGACTGATTTTTAAAGGTTTTGCAGTGGAAATTCTTATAGGTACAGAAAGGTACCATCTCCTAGGCCTGGAAGAGAAGGAATGAGTGGGAAGGGGACTTTTAAATAAGGACAAAAGATATGAGCTCTTCTGCCTCCTCTGTCTCAAAAATGAGCTAAGTGTACAGAACCAAGGTTGTTGTGATGATGAAATCAGATCACCTAAGTGAAAGCTTCTAAACTCCTGCTGAGAGCCCCAGAAATGTTGGTTCCTAAGGGGCTAAGTCTAATCGTTCCTTGTATTCAGATGAGGTCCTGATATCTCATTCACGCGTGTGTACATTTTTTCCTACATTACTCTACCTAACTTTCAAAACAAATATGTCAGTCTCTCCTACCCACTCTGAAAGTGATAAGTAACATTTGCTTGCAGCTAACATATTTGACACTGAAGCTTATTCCTTTTGGTTCACCTCTTAGCTCAGTGGTCCTGAAGAAACCAGGACGCAATAGAGTCTTGTTTTGTTTGTTCAAGGCGTAGCTTGGAAGATATAGAAAAGTAACACCAATGGCATTTGGTGGCAGCGCCAGGGAAGAATGAAAAACACCCTGGACACATTTGCCTGTGTGAGTTCCCGGGGTATCTTCAGCAGGGAGGAGAGGATTAGATGGCATATTGCCTTCCTCAATGACCTTGGTAAAATGCATAACTTCCTTAGATCTCAGTTCCCTCATCTATAACACAAAGTGAGTGCTAACATTCTTTGACCCCTTGGAAGAATTAGGAGGGGGAAATAAGTTAATGTTTGGAAAGGCCTGGGTGACCCTGTGAGCCAAGACATTATTAAAGCACAAAGTAAATTACAGGCACTGTTTGCTATCCCATTAGTAACTCAAACAGTACAAGGGGCTCCTCCTGTCAGATCCTTGTAAGTTAAGCTTGTAATACACACTTGTCTTTTTTTCCACAGCAAAAATGGAAATGAAAGAGTTGAAAACTCCCTCTCCTTGGACTGATTTTTAAAAGGTTTTGCAGTGGAAATTCTTATGCATACAGAGAGGTCCCATCCTCTAGGTTCACTCTGTCCCAATCCTTTCATCAAGTCCTAGGAGCTAGGAAATAAGAAAAGATTTTGAGTCTGGAACCTGAATCCAAGGTTTCGAGACTTGTGATGTTTTAGCCAACTTGCTTAGCATCTCTGACAGTTTCTGGACATGTAAAATGAGAATCACCACCATCATCATCCCTTCTTGGTTATGATGTCTCTTTAATCAATTAAATATGGATAAGCTAGCCTCCCACAGTCTCATTTATATAATATGAAGATTAAGGATAATAATAATCCATAGAGGTTTGGAGAAGATTTACAGAGATAGTAATTAAGAGTGCTTAATGTTGTAAAAGGTCTATAGTCTATATATATTAGCTATTTAATTATAGACTATTACCTCTTACTATATTAAGCACTCAATGCTATCTCTGTAAATCCTATCCAAAACTCTATGAATTATTGTTATCCTTAAACTTCACATTAAATGAATGAGGCTGTGGAAGGCTAACTTACCCATAGTTAGATACTGCAATGGCAGGAAGGTTAGACTTTGCTGCAGATCTATATGATTTCTGGCAGGAAACCTGAACCTCAGCTCACTATGTTCTTTTCATCTTATTATTCACTCAGCTAGGCACAGAATAGGTCAGAGATCCTTAGTGCTAGGCACCCGAGAAGCAAAATTGATTTGTTATTTTTAAAGCATTATTCAAATGGTGGTTTTTGGATCAAGAGTCACATTTCCATGGACCAAAAGCGCTCATCAGCCCCTTGTGCAAGACAGTAAACAGACATTTAACCCCTCTGCATTTTTATCCCTGGGAATTTGTAATAATAAATCCTTTCTGTTGTTATTCAGTTGCTAAGTCATGTCTGATTCTTTGTGACCCCATGAACTGCCAGGGTCCTCTGTCATTTACTTTCTCCCAGAGTTTTCTCAAATTCATATCCACTGAGCTGGTGACACTATCTAAGCAACTTATCCTCTGCCACCCCCTTCTCCTTTTGCCTTCAGTCTTTCCCAGCATCAGAGCCTTTCCCAGTGAGTCTGTTCTTTATATCAAGAGGCCAAAATATTGGAGTTTCATTTTCTGCATCAGTCTCTCCAAAGAATATTGATTTCTTTTCATTTCAGTTCGGTTCAGTCGCTCAGTCGTGTCCAACTCTTTGCGACCCCATGAATTGCAGCACACCAGGCCTCCCTGTCCATCACCAACTCCCAGAGTTCACTCAAACTCATGTCCATTGAGTCGGTGATGCCATCCAACCATCTCATTCTCTGTCGTCCCCTTCTCCTCCTGCCCCCAGTCCCTCCCAGCATCAGAGTCTTTTCCAATGAGTCAACTCTTCGCATGAGGTGGCCAAAGTACTGGAGTTTCAGCTTCAGCATCATTCCTTCCAAAGAAATCCCAGGACTGATCTCCCTATAGAATGGACTGGTTGGATCTCCTTGCAGTCCAAGGGACTCTCAAGAGTCTTCTCCAACACCACAGTTCAAAAGCATCAGTTCTTTGGCGCTCAGCTTTCGTCACAGTCCAACTCTCACATCCATACATGACTACTGGAAAAACCATAGCCTTGACTAGACGGACCTTTGTTGGCAAAGTAATGTCTCTGCTTTTGAATGTGCAATCTAGGTTGGTCATAACCTTCCTTCAAAGGAGTAAGCATCTTTTAATTTCATGGCTGCAGCCACCATCTGCAGTAATTTTGGAGCCCAAAACAATAAAGTCTGACACTGTTTCCACTGTTTCCCCATCTATCTGCCATGAAGTGATGGGACCAGATGCCAAGATCTTTGTTTTCTGAATGTTGGGCTTTAAGCCAACTTTTTCACTCTCCACTTTCACTTTCATCAAGAGGCTTTTTAGTTCCTCTTTACTTTCTGCCATAAGGGTGGTATCATCTGCATATCTGAGGTTATTGATATTTCTCCCAGCAATCTTGATTCCAGCTTGTGCTTCTTCCAGCTCAGCATTTCTCATGAAGTACTCCGCATATAAGTTAAATAGACAGGGTGAAAATATGCAGCCTTGACATACTCCTTTTCCTATTTGGAACCAGTCTGTTGTTCCATGTCCAGTTCTAACTGTTGCTTGAAAATCTGGAAGTTCACAGTTCATGTATTGCTGAAGCCTGGCTTGGAGAATTTTGAGCATTACTTAACTAGCGTGTGAGATGAGTGCAATTGTGCGGTAGTTTGAGCATTCTTTGGCATTGCCTTTCTTTAGGATTGGAATGAAAACTGACCTTTTCCTGTCCTGTGGCCACTGCTGAGTTTTCCAAATTTGCTGACATATTGAGTGCAACACTTTCACAGCATCATCTTTCAGGATTTGAAATAGCTCAACTGGAATTTCATCATCTCCACTAGCTTTGTTCATAGTGATGCTTTCTAAGGCCCACTTGACTTCACATTCCAGGATGTCTGGTTCCAGGTGAGTGATCACACCATCGTGATTATCTGGGTCATGAAGATCTTTTTTGTACAGTTCCTCTGTGTATTCTTGCCACCTCTTCTTAATATATTCTGCTTCTGTTAGGTCCATACCATCTCTGTCCTTTATTGAGCCCATCTTTGCATGAAATATTCCCTTGGTATCTCTAATTTTCTTGAAGAGATCTCTAGTCTTTCCCATCCTGTTATTTTCCTCTATTTCTTTGCATCAATCACTGAGGAAGGTTTTCTTATCTCTCCTTGCTATTCTTTGGAACTCTGCATTCAGATGCTTATATCTTTCCTTTTCTCCTTTGCTTTTCGCTTCTCTTCTTTTCACAGCTATTTGTAAGGCCTCCCCCAGACAGCCATTTTGCTTTTTTTCCATTTCTTTTCTTTTAGGGTTGACTGATTTGATCTCTCAGAAGCCCAAGGGACTCTCAAGAGTCTTCTCCAACACCACAAAAAAGTGAGGGTTAGTGTGTGGCTGTTTGGAGCCAATACTTGGATATTCCAAAGGTTTATTCAGGCTTTGTTTAACTTTTAGGCTATGAGGTTAAACCAAATTACAACTACCATAATCTTCAATTTATCCCCCAGTATAAGTTCACACTAATAAAGGATAGAGGTTTAGAGGCTGTAAGAGGAGAAAGGAAGTGGCAGTAAAAGCCAGTGGAAGTATAAAACATTTAGGCCCAGAGGCCACTTTGGGCAGTCTTCAAAAGTCTTCTAGACACAAACCCTCATGTAGCAGAGAAGTGTATCTCATACCCTGGGCTATACAACGTTTGGAAAATTATTTGGAATGGAGATCTAGAATGCACTCTTTCCTAGTTTCTTAAAAGGAAAGACCAAAGTTGACTATGTGTTTATAAGAGGTATTGAGACCAGTATTTGCAACCAGTATTTCAAAGTATTGGTTACTTAATTTTTTCTCAATTTTAATAAGACAAGTTATTGAATACTCACTAACCCTTGTTAACATTGTCTTTAAAAATTACTATTCTTATTGTGATGGAAAGGGACAAGACAAGAAAAGTTATGAAGTGAAAGATCTAAACACCCTAGTCATTAGAACTAGTAACTCCATTGGAAATGATGTTGGTTTTGCAATTTCAAGGCATCTTCAATGATGATATTTAAGCTGTGCCTAGGATAAAGTAGATTCAAACCCATTGAAAATGTTACAGTTTGCTGCAGAAACATCTCAAGTGCATGAATTTGGCTATCACAGGATTGAAAGACAAACAGAAAAGTTCTTTTTTTTTTTTTTTTTCATTTCAAGGGGGAGCAAAATGCCATTTTAAAATGGGCTCTCAGTCTCCAAACTTAGATCTTCCATGTCCAACTTCTATAAAGTGGTGTTTTTTTGAGCAGTAAGCTCATATACATTCAGCAATATTCATTCTCTTCAAGAGAGAAAATAAAGAGTTCAGGTTATTTCTCCTACTGCTCCACTAAATGTAGCAATGTACTAGAATAATCCTCTAGATTGCTGTATACGATGCAAAGTACAGAAAGAAGGACATGTCCTTTGCTGGGAAAAAAAAAAAAACAACTATTGATAAAGGTTCTATTGTCCTTGAGTGAAAAATATTACTCTTCAAAATGGCCTTTAACCTTTCTAATCTATTTTCATGGTAATTTTGATTGTATATTAAAAAAAAACTCACATACTCATGTTAGAACTTTTTCAGAAAGATGTATTCTGACCCTACAAAATTATATTCTAAAGGTCAAGTTGGACCATAACTCTCCATAGTCAATGATTCTGTATTGGTCATTTCACAAATATTTAATAGGCACCTACTAAACAGAGATCAAATTGCCAACATGTGATGGATCATGGAAAAAGCAAGAGAGTTCCAGAAAACATCTATTTCTGCTTTATTGACTATGCCAAAGCCTTTGACTGTGTGGACCACAATAAACTGTGGAAAATTCTGAAAGAGATGAGAATACCAGACCACCTGACCTGCCTCTTGAGAACCTATATGCAGGTCAGGAAGTAACAGTTAGGACTGGACAAGGAACAACAGACTGGTTCCAAATAGGAAAAGGAGTATGTCAAGGCTGTATATTGTCACCCTGCTTATTTAACTTCTATGCAGAGTACATCATGAGAAACCCTGGGCTGGAAGAAGCACAAGCTGGAATCAAGATTGCTGGGAGAAATATCAATAACCTCAGATATGCAGATGACACCACCCTTATGGCAGAAAGTGAAGAGGAACTAAAAAGCCTCTTGATGAAAGTGAAAGTGGAGAGTGAAAAAGTTGGCCTAAAGCTCAACATTCAGAAAACAAAGATCTTGGCATCTGGTCCCATCACTTCATGGCAGATAGATGGGGAAACAGTGGAAACAGAGTCAGACTTTATTTTGGGGGGCTCCAAAATCACTGCAGATGGTGATTGCAGCCATGAAATTAAAGAACGCTTACTCCTTGGAGGGAAAGTTGTGACCAATCTAGATAGCATATTCAAAAGCAGAGACATTACTTTGCCAGCAAAGGTCCGTCTAGTCAAGGCTATGGTTTTTCCAGTAGTCATGTATGGATGTGAGAGTTGGACTGTGACGAAAGCTGAGCACCAAAGAATTGATGCTTTTGTGGTGTTGGAGAAGACTCTTGAGAGTCCCTTGGACTGCAAGGAGATCCAACCAGTCCATTCTGAAGGAGATCAGCCCTGGGATTTCTTTGGAGGGAATGATGCTGAAGCTGAAACTCTAGCACTTTGGCCACCTCATGCGAAGAGTTGACTCATTGGAAAAGACTCTGATGCTGGGAGGGATTGGGGGCAGGAGGAGAAGGGGATGACAGAGGATGAGATGGCTGGATGGCATCACTGACTCAATGGATGTGAGTCTGAGTGAACTCTGGGAGATGGTGATGGACAGGGATGCCTGGCGTGCTGCAATTCCTGGGGTCGCAAAGAGTCGGACATGACTGAGTGACTGAACTGAACTGATTCTGGTACAGGTGCTAGGAAAAAAAACAGCAAATAAAGGAAGCGAAATGTGTCTCTTGTTGAACTTCTATCTCAGTTCAGAGGAAGGCAGAAGATGCACATGTACTTAACCAAGGTGAGTGCATGTAGTAGGAAGCACTAAGGAAAAAGTGAAGCAGAGTGGAGAGACTAGCGGTGGGTCAATTTCAGATTGCGCTGGGAGGCGTTCGTTCTGAGAAGATGATATCTGAACAGAGATTTAATTGATAGTTGGTGGGAAGGAGCCAGCTATATGAATGCCAGGGAAGAGGGGACTAGAGCTATGAATTCTTGTAAAGGCTCTGAGGCAGGAAGAAGCTTGGCATGTTTGAAGAACAGACAGAAGATCAGCAGCATTGGAAATTCAGAAGCATTAGCGATTGGTAAGCACTTTTTCTGCATACAAAATAATACTTGATCTGATGTTAGCTTATTTTCCAACCTCAGCTCTCAACATTGCTCTACTCGGTTCTCTAGTTTTGCTGAACTGCTTGGAGAGTTTGGTGTGCACATACCGGGCTGTTCACGTCTCCCTGTTTTAGTACATGCTGTTCTCCCTGCCTGAAAGTGCTTCTCCACTTTGTCATCTGATAAACCTTACTCATCTTTCAAGATCAGTCTTCCATCCCATCCCTGTGGAGTCACAGAGAAGGAATGATTAACTGCCTGAATTATCCAGGCCTCTATAGATATCAAAATATTCTGTCACTTGTTTTAGAGCCTGTATTCTAATGCAGTACCCATCTCTTCTGCTCGATTTTGATCTGTCATCAAATTCAGTATAACATTCTAGATTGCAGACTCCAGAAAAACATGCACCTTTCCTGTGTCTAATGCAGAACTGAAGCATGTCTGCTCAATCACTAAGTCGTATCTGATTCTTTGCTACCCCGTGGACTGTAGCCCACCAGGTTTCTCTGTCCATGGGATTCTCCAGGTAAGAACATTGGAGTGGGTTGCCATTTCCTCCTTCAGGGAATCTTTCTGACCCAGGGATCAAGCCCACGTCTCCTGCATTGGCAGGCAGATTTTTTTACCCAATGAGCCACCCGGGAAGCTGCAGAAATAGAGATTAGCACTCAAATGAATCAATCATTTCTCCTTCCTTCTCTCCTTTCAATTCATTTTAACTAATTTATTTTAACTGATTTTCACTAACTCACTCATTTGATACCTCCTTTTCCCTCTTCCCTTGCAGCCATGTTATTAGAAAATCACATTGAAGCTACCTGCCTCACACGCAACATCTATTCACCTCTACAAACCCTCACTGTACCATCCTCCTCCTTCAAGAGAGATGACCCTGGCAGTCGGGTCTCCTCACTCCTTGTGCATCAAGAGATTTCTCACCAGGCCTTAACCTTGCTCCCTCTTCAGGCCTCACACAGAGACTGTCCTAGACCACCCTGTCACAAGCAACATACTTTCCCATACTCTTTATTACATTACCATTTATTGCTTTCATAAGATGTATCAAAATACTGGATTTTCTGCTTATATATTAGCTTATCATTCAGCCTCCCTCATTTTACGATAAGGTCACTGACCTTGTATATTTTACTCACAACTTTGTCCAGGACCCAGCATATGTGGTACATGTACAGCTTTAACAAGTGAATGAGTGAATGAACCGATACATGAGCAGCTGTAATGTGCCAGGCTCTGCATTAGATGATAGAATACAAAGAAGTTAGTTCATTGACTTTGGCACAGATGCCCTCTTTCCTTCTTTGTAAGTCCAGTTTTTCTTTCTTCTGTTCTCATGCATTTTTGGAGAGAATATTTGTTTAGTGCAGGGAGTTGGAACCTTGTGATAAAGCCCTAAAGCAGAGGTCATGGATCTCATCTGGAAGAGAACCAGTTATTTGCGTCCTTAAAGGAGTCCCTAACCTTGAGAACTTACTTTGCAGTCATTTGAGCTTGATAATTAGGTGATGTGAATGGGTTAGGGGCTTCCCAGGTGGCGCTAGTGGTAAGGAACCTGCCTGCCAATGCAGGAGATATACCAGATGCAGGTTTGATCCCTGGGTTGGGAAGACCCCCTAGAGGAGGAAATGGCAACCCACTCCAGTATTCTTGCCTGGAGAATCCCATGGACAGAGGAGCCTGGTGGGCTACAGTCCACAGGGTCACAAAGAGTCAGACATGAGTGGAGCAACTTAGAACAGCAGAGCACTATGGGTTAGGTCGAAGATATTTCTCTATTAGCATTCATCACAAATACTGTGGTTAATAGTTTAAGTATCTACCTTTCTTACCAAATTCTGAGATACTCAATAGCAAGCAGTGCATCTTACTTATTTTTTCATTCTCTTCATCTAGTACCACCATAGAAGTGCTCATTTTTCCCTAAAACAACTATCACAATAATTAAGGCACCTATTTAATCCTCTTTCAGAGCATATAAGAAGCTTTAGAGATTGTGTTGCCTAATTTCTAATATTTCAGATGAGAAAATGATGGGAAAGATTATGTTCAAATTAAATAGCACACACAAAAATGTGATTTGGGTCCATGACTCCAAGTCTTGACAGCTTCTTTGGTCCAAAGTCACATATTTATCAGAGAGAAAAAGCAACGTTCTTGGGAACCATGCTGGGCTGATGAAACCTCTGCTCTCATATGGCAAGGCAGCAAACAAGTGATTTAGAAATGAGTGCTGAGTTGGCATAGAGAGCTGATGTTTCATCTACAGAAGACTCAAGGCATATGCCAGTTTGACAGCAAGGAAATTCTGACTACTCTGAGTCTGTCACTGGCAAGAAGGAGATGAGAGCTGTCACTGAATTAATATATCAGGTGATGCTGGAGAAAAACACTCCCTTCTGGAGGATGGTCTACTTGCAGTGACAGCAAAGAATTAGACGTAGCCTTCGAGGTAATATATGTTTACTGGAACATTCAATTAACCAGAATGTTGCTATTTTGGAGAACTTTGAGAAAATCCTTGTTTAACTGCCTTGAGTTTTTCAAGTTATTTGAGGAGCAAAGATAAAAAGAGAGACCATAAGCAGTCAGGATCCCAACATTCATTGAAAGCCTCTGTTGGGGAGTACTGACTTCCAACAGAGCCTGATCATCATGGTGGTCTTAACTGTTTATGTAACATCTTGGATAATCAATTCCTCATCCAAATTTTTAATGCCAATTCCCTGTGTAGTTAGATTCCATTGATATCTCAACAGTCCATACTCTAGACTTTTTATCATTTGAGCTGTGAACAAATTTCTAGGTTCTTTATAAAGCCTTTTTGATAATTACGGTTTGCACACAAAGGTTAGAGAGCAGGGCTGTAGAGACCTCTTATCTGGTCTGAGCAATCCTGCCTTCTCAAAAACTGTTGTATTAGCTCAAACAATGTTCATACCTTACACAAAATGTAAAAATAAATTAAAAAGCCACTTTATTCTCTATGGGACTTCCTTGGTGATCCAGTGAGTACGACTCTGTGCTTCCAATGCAGGGGGTACAGGTTCAATCCCTGGTGAGAAACTTCTAAATGCTGTGTGGTGAGGCCAAGTAAATAAATAATAAAATAAAACAGCTCTACAAATAAAGTATATTAAAATTAGGATGCTCACTGGGTCTATGGGAAAATAAAGGAAGAGAAGCTGGAGCGTTTGTTGCATTTGCTAGATGGACTGTAATACCAGTTATGCCTTCCCTAGACCATCGGGTCATATTGCCTGGAAGGCACGTTGGAGTGAAGTAACCATTTTAGAGGGAGCTTAATGGAGAAGAGTCCAGCTAGAGACACTTAAGAGAGGCTTAAGTAGAAAAATCGGGGGTTGGGTTGACCCAGTCCCACTCTGGTCAACTTTTCTGACATCCTGATCTTTGTGAGTCATCATTTCCCTTCACCTTTAGTGACATGCTGGATGGATTTTTTTTTAAGAGTAAAAGCAACTCAGAAAGATGAATGTGTACAGCTGAGCTAAAAAATTCATCAGCCTTAAGCAGAAGAATCACTTATGAACATCTCATTCATTAGAAAACCACTAATTTGACATCTGTACTCACTTTAACTTTTATATAGTCACTCTCTATAAAGACAGCATTCAAAACATATACACTGTAGCCACAGATGTAAGAAAATGTTTAACCTCCATAAGAAAATTCACTGTATTCCATAACGATTTAGTGGCAGAGTAAGAACTAGATTGTAGACCTCCCATTTTCCAATCTAGTAATTTTTCTCCTAGTTGATAATTTAAGATGTTCTGGAAAACAAATAAAAAACTCATGCATTTCTGTGTAAATGTTGCATGTGGGCTATTTGTAAACAGAGGAGCTAAAACAATAGTTATTATTTTTACACAATTTCTATGTCACAAGTACTTCCCTAAGTACTTCAGATACACAAAATCATTTAGTTTGGCAAACAGCTTTATAAAGTGTGAACTACTGTTAGGCTTGTTTTAAAGATGAACAAACTGAAGCCTAGAGAAGTTAAGACTGTTAGCTAAGGTCATATATCTCCTAAACAGTCAGGTCTGGGCTACAAATCCTGGACATTGACCTCCAAAGCACTGCACTATACTGCCATTTTTATGTTCTTGTGGCTATTGAGCGTGGAACTTGGAAATTTAGCAAATAGTCCCTGACTAATGATGTGCTATAAGGAATCACCTTGGCCTATTTAGGGGTGCTAAGATCTCAAGGTCTCTGGAATTTGGATGAAAGAAGGCAGATTGAGAATACTGGAGTTCCTGAAGGTATTACAAAGATGGAAAGTCATCATAGTTACAAAGTGGAGTCTATTCCAGAGTACCCCGGCAAAGTTCCAAAGGCATAAACTGGGTCCTGTGTTGATACTGAATTGAGGGGTAGAGGATGAAATTGGTGCCCTAAGACTTTAGGAAGACAGACTGTTTGAGTGGGTAGATTAACAATGGAAATAGTGACAGACTTTATTTTCTTGGGCTCCAAAATCACTGCAGATGGTGACTGCAGCCATGAAACTATAAAACACTTGCTCCTTGGAAGAAAAGCTATGACCCCGAACCCAAACAGCATATTAAAAAGCAGAGACATTACTTTGCCAACAAAGGTCTGTCTAGTCAAAGCTATGGTTTTTCTGATAGTCATATATGGATGTGAGAGGTGAATATGAAGAAAGCTGAGTGCCAGAGAATTGATGTTTTTGAACTGTGATGTTGGAGAAGACTCTTCAGAGTCCCTTGGACAGCAAGAAGATCAAATCAGTCAATCCTAAAGGAGAGCAGTCCTAAATATTCATTGGAAGGACTGATGCTGAAGCTGAAACTCCAATACTTTGGCCACCTGATGTGAAGAACTGACTCTTTGGAAAAGAACCTGATGCTGGGAAAGATTGAAGACAGAAGGAGAAGGGGATGACAGAAGATGAGATGGTTGGATGGCATCACCAACTCAATGGACATGAGTTTGAGCAAACTCTGGGAATTGGTGATGGACAGGGAAGCCTGGCATGGGGTTGCAAAGAGCTGGACACAACTGAGAGACTGAATTGAACTGAGGGCTGCAATAGAATGGATATGAGGGAGAAAGAGAATTGAGAGAAGTAAGAAAACTTGCAAGGATACAAATGAGGTAGAATGATTTCTTGGGACAATAAGGTGAGATTGCTGCAAAATTTGAGGTCATAGGCAAATATTTCAGAGGAAGTGGATTTCCACCAAAGCATATGTCAATATTCTACAAATATCACTGAAGGGGCCTTGGTGTAGGAGCCACGCCTAACTTTGAGAGGTGAGTGGGAGTTCAAAGAGCTTGGATAGGCTAATTCTCTGGCTCTCTTCAAAACTACATTTGTTACATATTTTTTCAAAGTTCATTTGGAGAGGTTCAACCTCAATCTTATATACCCACTTGAAAACACAAACATCTTGTCCTTCACCAAATCCATAATTATTATAGGGCAGTTTAGATACGATCTTCTGTGATTTGAAAGTCTTATAAAGTGAGGTCCTCACTTTATACCCCATAAAGTTTACTTTATAGTGTCTTATAAAGTGAATTCCTCCTCTTATACACCATGAAACTTACCTAAGTTTTTGTTGTCTTTTTTTTTTCTCAATCATGTATAGTAGTCTCAGAAGATAGTTATAATGAATACAATTATGCCTGGGCACATTTCCAAAGAGGTTGAAATTCCCAGCAAGTGCTTAGTTCAGTTCAGTCGCTCAGTGGTGTCCAACTGTTAGTGACCCCATGGACAGCACACAAGACTTCCCTGTCCATCACCAACTCCTGGAGCTTGCTCAGAGTCATGTCCATCATATCAGTGATGCCATCCAACCACCTCATCCTCTGTCATCCCTTTCTCCTCCTGCCTTCCATCTTTCCCAGCATCACGGTCTTTTCCAATGATTCAGTCCACATTAGGAGGCCAAAGTATTGGAGTTTCAGCTTCAGCATCAGTCCTTCCAATGAATATTCAGGACTGTTTCCTGTAGGATGGACTGGTTTAATCTCCTTGCTGTCCAAGGGACTCTGAAGAGTCTTCTCCAATACCACAGTTCAAAAGCATCAATTCTTCAATGCTCAGCTTTTTTTTATAGTCCAACTCTTACATCAATATATGACTACTGGAAAACCATAGCTTTGACTATATGGACCTTGGTTGGCAATGTAACGTCTCTGCTTTTTAATATGCTGTCTAGGTTGGTCATAGCGTTTCTTCCAAGGAGCAAGCAGCTTTTAATTTCATGGCTGCAGTCACCATCTGCAGTGATTTTTAGAGCCCAAAAAGATAAAGTCAGTCACTGTTTCCATTGCTTCCCCCATCTATTTGCCATGAAGTGATGGGACCAGGTGCTATACTAGCTAATACAAGTGCATAGCTAGTATTCTGCTAAATAGAACTCTTAAAACTTTTGAGTTCTGGATATGCCCAGTGGAATCCATGTAATCTGGGCAATTTGTTTCCTGAGCACAGACCTGCTACCTTCTTCATAGAGTAAGGCTACTAAAATAAGCCAGACACACAGTGTATGACAGTTTCTGTGAACTATCCAGAAAGGCCAATTCATATAGATAGAAAATAGATTCTTGCAAGAATCTGGAGGGAGAGGGGAATGAGAAGTGGCTGTAATGGGTACAGACTTGCTTTTTAGGGTAATAAAAATGTTATATGGATATACTAAGAAGAAAGGGATTATATACATTAAAAGTGTAAATGTTACAGTATGTGAATTATATTTGTATTAAAAAAGGAGATACAAAGGCTCTTCCTAATGCTGACATTTAACAAATTTTCACAAATGAGGTATCCTTTTTTTTTCTTTTCTTAAATTTATATTTTTAATTGGAGTATAATTGCTTTGCAATGTTGTGTTAGTTTCTTCTGTACAACATGAATCAGCTATATGTTTATATATACCCCCTCCTTCCTGAACCTCCCTCTTACCCCACTCAATTCCACCCCCCTAGGTGAAGTGTCTTTTTTTTTTTTAAATAGAACTCAACCTGGAATAGAGTACAAAGTCAAAAAAAAATTTTTGATGATACAATCTTCTTTTTGATCATGGGCGTCAGACTACAATTTTTGCAGCTCCATCTAATCCTGGCTCTCCTAGCAATGAGAACTTGATAGTTCTTGGCAAATTTGCCAGATGGGCAAGTTCAGGAAGAAAAGAGAGTCACCTGAATTGGGGCCTTAGGAAATGAAAGATAAGTGTATTTATCTCAATGGGCTTCAGTCCCATTTCAGTGAGCAGTTTGAACTTGAATTCTAGTGATTTGGCTAACATACAAATAGCACACATTATATGCAGATTTCCCAAGCACATGAACACAATCACATTCATAGTTGGAAGAAAGTGAAACAAAATCTATATATAACTGTAGGATCACACACTAAGCTAAAAATACCCTCTCTTTCAAGATACAGCTTTGTACTGTACCCTCTGTGACACTAATGGTCAGTTGTAAAATTATAGCATAAAATTTTAATCTGCTCTTTCTCCCCACTTGGAGCAACTGATTCCTAAAAGCCTGTCTCCTGTTTCCCGGACTTTGAGCAGAAGTGATAATTTGACCACCTGTTTTTGTTTTAAAATTTGTACCATTTGGCAATATGTGTGATGACACAGGATGCCTAGCTATGCAGTTCTTACCCCACTTGTGACTTAAGGATATCACCACTTAGCTGGAGGCTGGGAAGCTTTTATTTGTTGTTTCTGATCACCATCCATAACTGGAAATTGCTGCAGTTGAAGGAAGAGGCAATGTTTGCCCTTAGTGCTGTGCAAGTTGCTTCAGTCATATCCGACTCTTTGCAACCCTTTGAGCTGTAGCCTTCCAGGCTCCTGGGTCCATGGGATTCTCCAGGCAAGAACACTGGAGTGGGTTGCCATTTCCTCCTCCAGGGGATTTTCCCAGCCTGGGGATTGAACCCTTGTCTCTTACATCTCCTGCACTGGCAGCAGCATCTTTATCACTAGTGCCACCTGGGAAGCCTTTGCCCCTTAGAACATGCCTCAGAGCCTCCACCGATAAAAAGATGCAGCACTGAGAGAAGAAGAAAGCAAGAGGAATGTCAGGCTTTTTTCTTTTTAACACTTCCCTCACCCATTTGATTGTATCTTCCTTCTTTAGTTGGAGGCAATCAAAACTGTTTTCCATGTTGTTTTTTTTAAGGAATGCTTGGTATATATGAGGTTTTAGAAATGTATATATACTTGGAAAAGAGTATTTTCCTTGTCCAAATTAAACAAACAAACAAACAAACAAACAACTGTGAGCCTAGAAGCCTGTAAGAGTGCAGGGTAGGAAGTAGAGGCAGATAACTTAGTGCTGGTGATGGATTTGAGGTTAATAATATTCCTTAGTGTATTAAAGACCCTGAGAAGCCTGCATTCAACTATCAATACAGTTGCATGGAAGTACATTTCACTGGTTGTCCAAGAGATCCTGTTTGGGAATGTGACCTACAGATTAAATATTTTGACTCTTGGGTTTCACTGGTGGCTTAGCAGTAAAGAATCTGCTTGCCAATGTGGGTGACACAGGCTGGCTCCCTGGTCTGGGAAGATCCCACATGCTGAAGAGCAACTAAGCCCATGCACCGCAACTATTGAGCCTGTGCTTGGGAGGTGCAACTATTGCAGCCCACATGCCCTGGAGTTTGTGCTTCACAAGCGAAGCCGCCACAATGAGAAGCCCAAGCACCACAACTAGAGAAAAGCCTGAGCAGCGAGGAAGACCCAGCACAGCCAAAAATAAGCAAACAAAATTATATTTTTAAAAATTAACTCTTACCCTGGCTTTATCTAATGCCTTTAAAGACGTTAAAACTCAAGTTTCTTACCTTAACACACACTTCTTTGTCAGAATCGTTTTCAGACACTATATTGACTTCCTATTTTCAATTGAATACTTTCCCTGAAATGGAAAAAGTTCTGTTTTTTGTGTCTCTTCTGGGTATTCTTATCAACTCTCCTAACTTGAGGATCACATATGAAGGCACATTTCCTGTATGCTGCTGCTGCTGCTGCTGCTAAGTTGCTTCAGTCGTGTCCGACTCTGTGCGACCCCTTAGATGGCAGTCCACCGGGCTCCCCCGTCCAGGCAAGAGTACTGGAGTAGGTTGCCATTGCCTTCTCTGACATTTCCTGCATAGCTCAGGTTAATTATTCCTATTTAAGCTAAAACAATCCCCAGCTTCAGTGATTTGAAACAGTGGTTTATTCCTTTCCACATTATAATCCAGTGTGAGTTGGGTGACTCCCCTTGAGTGATTTAGCTCTTCAAGCTCCTTCTATCATAAGGCTGCACCACCTTGAGCCTCTTTCACATTCAACATTCCAGATAGAATGAGAGGGCATATTGAGATGCATATGGGAGATTCTTAGGACAGATATATGAAGTCTCCTTAGTCCGGATGGGTGAAGAAAGTTCCATTTTAGGCTCTGATTTTGCTCTCTGATGAAGGAACTTCTTTGTCTTTTGCAATTCATTGTCTGTGGCTTCACCCTTGGAGGTCTTATGTTTGCCCAACAGTCTCTTAGGGACTTCTTAAGTGGGTGTTGGAGAATAGATCATTCTTGTTAGGGGCTTGGAGACTTGCTTCTGCCTGTGATGATAGGGTCCCAAATGTCGCCTCAAATGTTAATGTCAAAAGACTTCTTGAATGAGACTGTGATTTCTTTGACAACACAATTCTTTTCAACAGTTCCCTAACATCTAATCTCTACATTCCCAGTCATTTCTATGTTCAGGAACCACAACCTGAATATTTTTTTCTAGACATAGCTCTCAGGGCTACTTTATTGCTTTGTTTTGTAACCTCCTCACTTATTTCTCGAAATAAAGGTAAATTAAGGTTATTAAGATTGAATTGGGTTGACTGAATCAGGATTGATCATTGCCCCCAGTCACCTCATCCTGAAGAGTTTTTCAAAGAATTTTTCAGAGAAGAGTTTTTCTGAGACTTTGCATTTCAAAGTATTTAAAAATCTATATTAGTTTTGGGAGTCTAGAATCTTAACTTTTTCAATTCTAAATTTCTGGATTTTTCTCTATTCCCTATCATTTCTGCCTGAAAATATTTAATTCTCCTGTGAGTTCATATCTTACAATATCTTGCCAAAGGCAGCCATTGGTAGCCAATACACACTCCTAAGGTTCTGCTTTCCAAGCTTTTCTGTTAGAGCTGCTGGTTGACTAAACGTGATCTGTACCTCAAATGTGCGTGCATGTGTGTGCACTCATAGTTGTGTTCAACTCTGTGTGACCCCATGTACTATAGCTTGCCAGGCTCCTCTGTTCATGGAATTTCCCAGGCAAGTGGGTTGCCATTTCCTTCCTCAAATAAACACAGGCAAGAATTAAGCCAAATTCTTTGCAATTCATACTGCATCACCTGGAGTGCTATCCCTCCAGCCTTCTGTGTTAGCTTCCTTGATGCCCAGGTCTTGCGCTTGTGCATGCATGCGAAGTCGCCTTCAGTTGTATCTGACTCTGTGCGACCCTATGGAATGTAGCCTACCAGGCTCCTCTGTCCCTGGGATCCTCCAGGCAAGAATACTAGAGTCGGTTGCCATGCCTTCCTCCAAGGCATCTTTCCAACCCAGTGTTCCAGCCTGCATCTCTTACATCTCCTGCATTGGCAGGTGGGTTCTTTACCACTAACGCCACCTGGGAATTAATGCCAATTAATAATGCCAATTGTTTTTAAACTTTTTGTTAAGGCAGCCCCTGACCTGAGAGTACTGACTTTTGTATGAAGTTACATAACCAACGATCCTAAAATTGCAGTAACTTTGCTTGCAAACATGTTGAATTCTTGCTCAGACCAGAGCATGCTGCAGATTGGATGGCTTTTCCTAGGTTTTCCTCAAAGAGAAGGATCCACGATTCCTTCATGTGACCCTCATCTCTGAGTCCTTTTATTTTGTCATTTGGGCAAGTAGAAAGCATGAGTTGAATATCTTGAGAAAATTTTAAGAACTAGGTTTGGAAGCGGTGCGTATTACTTCTGTCAGGTCTCTTTGGCCCGAAGTAGTCATAGGACCAAAAAGGATTCTAGTAAACATAATTATCCTCTATCTTTGGCAAAAGGGAGAGAGATTGGGTAGCATTATATTACTTGCTTTCATGCTTCCAAATCTTTGTATTTCCAACTTAGGTTTATCTCTGAATTGAAAATAGATACCAAGGAATAGCTAAGGTGGCTCCATGGTAAACAATCTGCCTGTAGTGCAGGAGACACTGGAAACACAGGTTCAGTCCCCAGACTGGGAAGATCCCCTGGAGGAGGGCATGGCAACCCACTCCAGTATTCTTGCCTGGAGAATCCCACTGATAAAGGAGCCTAGCAGGCTATAGTCCATAGGGTCACAAAAAGTTGGACACCACTGAAGTGACTGAGCGTGAACCCATGCACATGAAGTTTCAGTTTTCTTAGGTGCTCTCACATGCATTATATTATTTGATTCTCAAAGCAGCCTTGTAAGAAATGCTTGTTTATTCCTCTTTGACAGAAGATAGTGGTGAAGTTCACAGATTTAATTTTTTAACATTTATTATCAAGCTTCTACTATATGTTTTTGAATTGCAGTGCTAGAGAAGACTCTTGACAGTCCCCTGGACTGCGAGGAGATCAAACCAGTCAATCTTTAAAGAAATCAACCCTGAATACTCACTGAAATGACTGATGCTACAGTTGAAGTTCCAATACTTTGGTCACCTGTTGCAAAAAGCTGACTCATTGGAAAAGACTCTGGTGATGGGAAAGACTGAAGGCAACAGGAGAAGGGGGTGGCAGAGGATGAGATGGTTAGATAGCATCACTGACTCAATGGACATGAATTTGAGCAAACTCCGGGAAACAGTGAAGGACAGAGGAGCCTGGCATTCTGCAGTCCATGGGGTCATCAAGAGTTGGAGATGATTTACCGACTGAATAAGAACCACTGTATGCTAAATATTCTGCTGAGCATTAGTGACAAAAATTTGACCTGGAAACAATCTCTGTTCTATTGCTTAAGTTCTAATGTAAGAAACACATACTGACTGATTAATAACATCAGTAAATGTGCATTTACAAATGAGATCAGTGCTGTATAAGAAACATGCATGATTGTGCAAGAAAATGTATTTTTAAAAAACATAGCCTACAAAGTTTCTTTTCGGAGCAATGAAAATATTAAAAATTAGATTATGGTAATGGTTGCACAACTCTGTAAATACGCTAAAACCATTAAACTGTACACTTTAAATGAGTAAATCTTATAGTATGTGAATTATATCTCACAAAGTTGTCAAAAAAGGAAATATATACTGGAAAAAAATACCTGAACAATTTACCCATGTTATATGAGTCATATGGACTATAAACACTTCAGACAATCAAAAGAGTGAAAAAGTACTTAGGTTTTACAATCAGGTCTTCAGGTAATTTCTCTAGGCTTCTTTTTCTTTGATAAATCAGGAAATGTAAAGAAATGTTACTTAAAAGGAAAATCCATGCCAACTCATTGACTTTTTATCTTTAAATTTTGCCCTATTCTTGGGGAAAATTATGTTAATGAAACAATCGAAGCCACATTTTCCCTTGATGACTTCTTCTGAAACAGAGTTATAGCATACTGTCTGTTGTTTTTCAGTGCTACAATAGACATTTGAAAGATAAAGCAAAACAAAGCACACAAAAACGTAGTCTAAACTGAGGGGTCCAAGGAGAGCTTCCTAGGAGAACTCAAACCCTGATATCTGAAGATGGATTGGAGTTAATAAGAAAAGAAGGAAGGAAGAAGAACATCCTGCAACAAGGTGCTGTGTATACACAAAGGATCATTTAAGGTATCAGGAGGTGGCTTAATCATCAGGAGAACAAAGCATAAGGAGATATCAGGCTGGAGGGCCCAGGGAAGCTTAGATTGTGTCAAGTTCAGACCTTTTATCCCCCTGTCCCCTAAACAGTGGGAAGATATTGAATACTTCTGAAGAGGACAGACAAGGTTAATTTTTTTTGCATTGATTTTTAAATTTTAAAACTTAATAATTTTTTTTTAATTGGAGGGTAATTGCTTTACAATGTTGTGTTGGTTTCTGCTGTACAACAATGCAAATCAGTCATAACTGTGCGTGTGTGCGTGTATATATATATATAATCTCCCCTCCTTTTTGAGCCTCCCTACCATCCCACATTCCACCCCTCTAGGTTGTCACAGAGTGCCAGGTTGGGCTCCCTGTGTTATACAGCAGCTTCCCACTAGCAATCTGTTTGACACAATGGCAATGTATATAGAGACAAGTTTAATTTTAGGAAGAATTTTTTTTTTTCTATAGCGGTCATCTCTATAAATTTCTTACCTAATTTCAGCTAGAAGTAGTTGAGCTGGGCTCTGGAACTCAAGTCATCAGACTATGGAGGCTACCAGATAGAACAAAATGTAGCTGGTACAGGTTTGTAATTCGGGAGGCCTTGGTCAGACCTGACCTACCAGGAAGCTAAGTATTCCTGGTAATGCAAGAAATATATTCAAAGTATATAATCATCAAATTTCTTTTTTTAAGTAATGTAATTTAAAAATTTGAAGTATAGTTAATTTACAATTGCGCGTTAGTTTCAGGTGTACATTATGCTGAGTCCGCCATATATGCACACAGTTATTCTTAGGTAGATCCTTTTCTCATATAGGTTATCACAGAGTCTTGAGTAGAGTTTCCTGTGTTATACAGGAAACTTGTCTATTATCTATTTTACATCTAGAATAGCATACATAAAAGTGTGTGTTCATCCCAAGCTCCCGATATATCCCTCCTCCAACATGTTTCCCTTTGGTATCCATAAGTTTGTCTTCAATATCTGTAAGTCTGTTTCTGTTCTGTGAATAAGTGCATTTGTATCATTTGTTAAAAATTAGATTCCATGTATTCGTGTTATTATATGATATTTGTCTTCCTCTGTTTGATTTACTTCACTTAGTATGATCATCTCTAGGTCCATCCAAGTGGCTGCACATGGCATTATTTCATTCTCTTTTATGGCTGAATAATATTCCATTGTATATCTATATATCTATATATCTATATCTATATATATATAGATATATATCACATCTTCTTTATCCATTTCTCTGTCAATGGACTTTTAGTTTGCTTCCATGTTAAAATTTCTTGATTATGCCAACAGTATGGATCTTTGAGATTTGAGGTTGCTTCCATAGAAAGGTAGGGAGCAGAAAGTTCTGGAGTGTACTGATTATTGATTCATCATCCAGTATGGACTGCTCAATCATGAACCCAGAGCACATTTCTGAGGAAGCAGGGTGGTGTTGAAATCTGCGTATCTACCTTCTGGTGTCTTCATTTCCTCTATATCCTTTTCATTGCTTGCTGGCCAGTTCAGTATTAAACTGAAGCAAAGGTGGTTTCCAAATCTACGTCTCTGTTCTAGCCACTACTGATAGGTGACCTGTTAAGGATGGCATGACTGCATTTGTCATTTTCAGCTGGCATCAATTCTGACTAATCAGTGCCCACACTATAGCATTCTACTTTCACCCCTGGTCTTGGCAGGTCTTCAACCTAGAAATAATAAATAGGCTTTGTGAATTAGCCTAGCTCCACCAGACTGTGCTAGGCTGTGATATCTATGTCGGAGCATAGATACATTATTTGGTAAAAAGATTCTGCTTTCTTTCCCTCCAAAAACCCAAGTGTGGACTGGCAGAGACCTCTGCCATGGTAGGTATGATGAGTAGAACAATTTGAGATGAGTGCAGAGGAAACAATGGAAATCATGTATTAGTCAAAAACCCTGCAGAATTTCTCTGAATTAAGATCTTATAGTTAAGCATACAGTAGAGGGGATTTCCCACTTCTACCCCAGCAATCCTGGGAAATTCTCCAAAGCTGCTCAGTCACTTCAGTTGTTCTTCATGAATGAAGTCTATAAACGTGGGAACCATTTTTCTTTCACATGCAATTCAATGAAGAAGACAATTTGCCTTCTACCTATAAAGATCCCATGGTAGATACTGAGGTTGGAACAAGTCATATGTGATCATATTTAATTTTAATAACACAGTCATGTGAATATATGTTTGTCCTCATTTTGCAAATGAGAAACTTGAGTGTGGGGTAGTTAAATATTACAGTAAAGATTATGCAAGTGGAAAGTGGCAGAATGTGGTTTCAAAGCCAGATCTTTCCTAATGTCATAAGACATGCTCCTTACTTATTCAACACTGAATCTTAAATATATTTTGATAAATGAAGAACCTTGAAACACGAGTTGTATATGTCTTGCCAAGATTGTAGTTCTGATTAGATACATAGCTGGGCTTCAGTTAATATCTGTTGGTTTACCTCTTCTTGAAGAAGCCCTTTCAAGTATTTTAGGAATAAGAGAAAGAAACTCAAGGTGAAGATGACTGACTGTCTCATTCAAACTGTTGAAATTTAAGCACAAAAGAACAGGGCTCATTTGTAAACAAACCTATCAGAACTTACCAATATTAGTGGGAACCAAGTCCTCACCAGACTAATTCTTTTGGGAATATGCCCACTTATCCCAGCAGTGCTGAGTGGCAACAGAGAATAAGCATGGACTTTGAAATCACAGGACCTGTGTCAAACCCCAAGTTCACCAATTTCCAATTGCTTGAACCTGGGATAAACATTTCTCTCTCTGAATCTGGATCTAGAGAAACATGTGGTTGCATACTCACGCTGTCCTTTATAGTACTGCTTCTGATCATTTTCTTCCCTTCCTCTCACAGTCTTTCTCTCTCTTCCCTGCCTGTCCTTCCTTCATTTTTCTTTCAACCATGAGTATTTAAAGCCCTTTCTAGCCACATCTTTCCTGCTATGTTTTATCATGACAATACTGTTTCCTAGCAGGATGATGGTTCTCATCTCTGTGCCTCCCTTACCTCTTCTGGCTGGAATGGCTTTCATTTCTCATTGTCTTCATGAGATTTTACTTGTCCTTGAAGATCTAACAGAAGTATCACATTTTCATTGCCATTATCTCTATTTCCCTCTTTCCTCTTCTCCAAATACAACTGCTTTCTTCTCTCTGGTCAAAGATTCAATCTTCAAATATTGAATATTTAACATCTCATCATGTCTGGCTCATTAACGGGGCAGAACTGTTGTCAGATATCTTATAAGAAGGATTGAGATATCTTATGGAAGATAATGCAGCATAGTAAAAAGGCCAGAGAAAGAAGTCTGTTTTAGCCTTTAGAAGCAAGGAAAACAGTGTGGTGTCTACCAGTAGGCTCGATCCTGCCCTCTTCCCATACCTCTGTTCCACTCATTCTTTGGTTCTAGGATTGGATTTAATCAAAGATAGATTTCATCTTAATTGCAATATAATACTGACTGGTTGTACTTGCCTAGGATAATGGGTTAAATGGAGTTTTGCATCTGTAGCCAAGTTTAGTGATTGATTAATAATGTCTCATGATTGATTAATGATGTCTGCCAGAATCTTAGAAAATTAAAATGGCCATACACGTACGCACGTTTACTCTCCCTAGACTAGACAGTTTCTGAGTCCACATCTAGTGCTGAAAGTTTATAAATAAGAATTAATCACATCTGACCTCTATTTAATGCTTCACGAATTATCCTGATGTCTACATTATGAAGATCAGTGCCAGTGAAGTATTAACAAAGATTTCAGTGTTCTGGACTGTTGGATAACTAGTTGTGTCTGTTCTTGTTCTTAGGCTGCCTCATATTTAGCACTTCACAGAACAGGCTTATTAACTAAAGTTATCTAATATTATTATTTTCTACTATGCATGATGAAATCCTATCTGTTTCATTTTGGTTTAATCTGAGAGACACTAGGTTCTCTTCAGTATGAAGACTCCTAAGGACCCACTGATGAATAACACTGATGACTTTACTAATATATTCCCCAGCATTTACAGTAAAACAGATGTGAAAACAAATTAGTAAAATACAAGGTGAGGTGTACAATCGCAGAAGTTTCCACCACTGCTTTTCAAGCTTTTCTACCAACATTGAAAAGACAGATTGCCTACATCAAAGAATCTGAAGCCAGAATCTATAATAGGAAATCATAAGTATAAATGGTGTCTAAAGATTCTCTATTGATACAATTTTCAAAAATTTAAAAATCCTACACAACAGCGTATCTTTTTGTTGCTAATTGATAGTGTTTTTCTCTTAAGGTCTTTTCATATAATTTGTGAACAAAAAAATGTGCCAAGTATCTACATGGATTCCTGGGACTTTTATATATTTATAGGGACAAATATATCAACACATATATGTGTGTTATACAAAAACACACATATACAGAAAAGTGATATAGATGAACCTATTCACAGGCAAGAATAGAGATGCAGTCATAGAGACTGGACACATGGGCATGAAGAGGATGGGAGGAACTGAGAGACTGGGAGTGACATGTACACACTGTCATGTGTAAACTAGGGGGAAGCTGCTGCACAGCACGGAGCTCAGCTCAGTACTCTGCTGACCGAGAAGGGTAGGATAGGGGTAGTGAGAAGGAGGTGCAAGAGGGAGGGGATATGCTGCTGCTGCTGCTGCTGCTGCTGCTGCTGCTGCTAAGTCACTTCAGTCGTGTCTGCCTCTGTGTGACCCCAGAGATGGCAGTCCACCAGGCTCCCCCGTCCCTGGGATTCTCCAGGCAAGAACACTGAACTGGGTTGCCATTTCCTTCTCCAGTGCACAAAAGTGAAAAGTGAAAGTGTTGCTCAGTCATGTCTGACTCTTAGCAACCCCATGGACTGCAGACTGCCAGGCTCCTCCATCCATGGAATTTTCCAGGCAAGAGTACTGGAGTGGGTTGCCATTGCCTTCTCCTAGGGGATATATATATATATATATATATACACACATATACATATATATGATATTTGATGTATTCTACAGCAGAAACTAACACAACATGTGAGGCAACAGTACCCAATTAAAATAAAAAAGAAGCAAGGATGAGTCCAGTAGAGAAAGTTTATAAAGTATACAGGAAGAAGCTATTCATCTTGTTTTGCAAAGGATAATAAGGAAAAGCTTCATCACAGGTCAAACCTGAGTGGGGAGGAGGAAAGGTAATTCATTCAGAAAAAAAAAAAAAAAACAATTTATGTAAAGAAAGAGATTTTAAATGACAGTTTGCCCAGGAAACTGAGACGAGTTTTATGCTATTGCATATGAAGTTTCCAGATTGAGCAAAGCGGGAATAAGTCTGGAGAGAGAGGGAGGAGTCCGAATGTAGAATAAGCAATTCTGTTGGGGACATTGCATTTTTCTAAATATGCATTTCTCTTAAATTTATAATTGCTCTTTTCCTTCTTGCTTAAATTCCCACTCACAGACCGAAAGCCAGATCAGGTGAAAGCATTTTTTCCTTATTTCATTCATAAACCGTACTTCAACATCAAATCATCCGTGGCAAACCTCAGTTTGGCCTTGGCCGCCTATCAAAGTCCTCCTCTCACGCGTGATCAATGGTCCTTTTAGCCCTGGAACTGAGCCAAAAGGAAACAGCCCACTGATGAAAGAGTGAGGTAGCAATGCAGTGAGACCAAAACGTTCTGACCAGAGAGCAGGCTGAGTATTTCTTCTTAATAAAAAGCTTTCTGCTGGTATAGGGATTGTTCATGAAATGACCTGCAAAGGGGTGGCAATATCCTCAGAAAGTCATTAATAACCACCTTCTATGTTTAACCTCCAGATCCTTTTGAAGAAATGTTTACAGTAGAAACCTAGATGTTGCTGCGGAAAACCAGCTCTTTTTGAGGGTCTGCAGAACCAGAAACCTTTGAAGATGACCTTCCAGCGTCCTTTGGCAGCTTGCCATAAAGGTACCCTTCTTAGGTACTGGTCGTGGTTCCCACCAGAAAGAACTGGACGAGATCTTCACATGCACGGAATCAGAGGCAATGATATTTATTTTCCTGAGAAGCAAAGAGATTTTAACTAATATTTGTAACGTGCATTACCTTTGAAGTACCCTGTGAATTTTTCTCAGTTGGAATAATGGACTGTATTTCCAAATTCTTTTGGGTAATGCTTGTATCTTATGCAGTCTTGAGATTACTTAGTCAAGGTGGTGCTGGGAGTAATAGACATTGTTAGTAAGACAATTTCTGCAGTATTGATACCAGGTGCTGATACCTTAAACTACATAATACTAGCAAGAGCTACTCAGTTACCACACCTTGATCTCCAACTTCCAGCCTCCAGAACTGTAAGGAAATAAATTTATGTTATTTAAATCACTCAGTCTGTAGTGGTTTGGTATGATAGCCCTAACACACTAATATAGCTCTCCTTTACTAATCTTAAAATATGTAATTAATTGCCAAATTGTGTCATTTCTACTCCTTAAAAACTTCATGAATTCACCTACTTCTTTTGGTCCATAAGGTTGTGGTCATTTCCAAGATTATTACATGTTTTTTCTTACCTGGATGAGAGAGAGTCTCTCAATAGGTCAGGAAGTATTCCATCTCATGTTCCTATAATTGATTCTTTCCAGTAATAATAAGATTATTTAAAATCCAGCAATGAAAACGTACAGGATCTAAAAAGTTTCCTTAGACTGAGATCTTGACTGAATGATGTAACATAGCTTTTGCCTCCATCTCCCTCTCTGATTTTGTTTCTCTCCAAAGGCCCCCTTGCTCTCTGTGCTGTACCTTCAGGATTCATTTTTCAGGCCCTCTAAGGGCCATATTCTTTCACTCTTAGGCCTGCATTACAGGAAAGCCAGGTATGATTACTGGATAAGGAATATTCCCTGGAGAAGGAAATAGCAACCCACTCAAGTATTCTTACCTGGAAAATCCCTTGGACAGAGGAACCTAGCGGGTTATGGGTCATGGGGTTGCAAAAGTCAGACATGACTTAGCAACTAAACCATCACATCAAACTTTGGTCCATTTTCTCTGCCATTACAATTTCTATCCCTGAACCTCACAACGAGGTTAGGCTATTGTATGATATACTTCCAGGACATCTTTTTTCTCCCCTCTAATAATATTCATGATAGATTGCTGTAATCTACTTTCAGTGATGATAACCTTAGCCTGGATGAGATCCCAGAAAACAAGGAAGTTATCTGTCTTATTCACAGTTGCATACCCATTACTTACAGTACAGTGCCTAGAGCATAGAACATATTTAAAAAGTATAACTGAATGCTGTTGGTTGAATCATTTAACTTGGATTTTAAACCTCACTAACTGGACCTCTCCTCTATACATGGTTCTTGTCTTTGTCTCAGTAGCACAAAAATTGAAGCCAGATCTGAAAAAAGGTCAATAGAAATAGACAGAGAGATATAGATAATCAATTTATCAGTTCAGTTCAGTTGCTCAGTCACGTCTGACTCTTTGTAACCCCATGGACTGCAGCACACCACGCTTCCGTGTCCATCACCAACTCCCAGAGCTCATGTCCATCATATCGGTGATGCCATGCAACCATCTCATCCTCTTTCATCCCTTTCTCCTGCCCCCTTCCATCTTTCCCAGCATCAGGATCTTTTCCAATGAGTCAGTTCTTCACAACAGGTGGCAAAAGTATTGGAGTTTCAGCTTCAGCATCAGTCCTTCCAATGAACATTCAGGACTGATTTCCTTTAGGATGGACTGGTTGGATCTTGCAGTCGAAGGGACTCTCAAGAGTCTTCTCCAACACAACAGTTCAAAAGCATCAATTCTTTGGCACTCAGCTTTCTTTAAAGTCCAATTCTCACATCCATACATGACCACTGGAAAAGCCATAGCCTTGACTAGATGGACCTTTGTTGGCAAAGTAATGTCTCTGCTTTTTAATATGCTGTCTAGGTTGGTCATAGCTTTTCTTCCATGAAGCAAGAGTCTTTTAATTTCATGGCTGCAGCCACCATCTGCAGTGATTGTGAAGCCCAAGTAAATAAAGTCTGTCACTGTTTCCATTGTTTTCCCATGTATTTGCCATGTAGTGATGGGGTCGAAAGCCATGATCTTAGTTTTTTGAATGTTGAGCTTTAAGCTAGCTTTTTCACTTTCCTCTTTAATTTCATTAAGAGGCTCTTTAGTTCCTCTTTGCTTTCTGCTATAAGAGTGGTGTCATCTGCATATCTGAGGTTATTGATATTTTCCCCTGCAATTTGTGCTTCATTCAGTCTGTCATTTCAATACATAGACACACATATATATATGTATATGTGTGTGTGTGTGTATATATATATACATACACACAAATTTAACTTGAGAATCAATGCAAATTCAGTTAAATCCACTCTATCTGCCATTTGGGTGCTACAAAACCATCACCAACAATTCAAATGATGAACCTGAACAAATACAGAGAGATTCCCTGTAGCCTATTCTCATCCCAAATGGAGGTTTGGTCAAATGGAAGGTGACCAAGGGTGAAGCCTGGGAAAAGAATACTATGGCCTGAGGATTTCCTGGGAACATGAGGTAAACCACAAGAGTCAAAAGGAGTCTGTTCTCTTTATGATGAAGTGGCCTGAAGAATTTCCCTCGGCCCAAGGAGTAATAATCCATGATTTTGTTTTCAACAATACATCATATTATGATTGTTTATAATTCTGCCTTCCAGGGTCTAGAACTTTTCTCCTTGTGCCTTTAGATCAAAATTACAATAAGTCATTCAGTTTTTCAAGTAAGCAAAAATTCTGATGCTCTATTTTTGTGTCAGGAACTCTACAAGGAATAGAGCAATAAATGAAAGAGACATGATCCTTGAGCTCTGGGGACTTTACTCTTTATAAAGCATTTTATAAAGGTATTGTTTTATGTATTCTCCAAACTACACCAGTAAGCAGATATTGAAAGTGAAGCTAAGACAATTCAAGTGAATTGCTCAGGATCATAAAGATATGTAATGAAAGGAGCTAGCAGAAGGCAATGGCACCCCACTCCAGTACTCTTGCCTGGGAAATCCCATGGACAGAGGAACCTGGTGGGCTGCAGTCCATGGAGTCGCTACAAATTGGGCATGACTAAGTGGCTTCACTTTCACTTTTCACTTTCATGCATTGGAGAAGGAAATGGCAACACACTCCAGTGTTCTTGCCTGGAGAATCCCAGGGACGGGGGAGCCTGGTGGGCTGCCGTCTATGGGGTTGCACAGAGTCAGACACGACTGAAGCAAATTAGCAGCAGCAGCAGCATCTACATGAAGTACTTCTGACCCAAAGTCCATGTTCTTTCCACTGCCCTCTGCCTTTGCATAAGTAAATTTCCTTCCCGAGATTACAGTGATTTCCACCTGTACTGAAAACCAGAGGGGAGGAGCAATCTGGTGAAGGATGTTAAAGCATGGATTTAAGTGTGGCATTCTGAGAATCAGAACCAGATCTGGCTCTCTCTTACCAGTCAAAAAAAAAAAAAAAAAGCTCTAATTTGTAATTCTTGGAAACCTAAGAAAAACTTCTGACAGTTAGGTTGGGACCAGGAGACTAGCTCTGTCTAGTGGGGCTGAAAGGGAGAGTGACAAAAGATATATCCTACTGTAGCAGTGCCCTGAAGAAGAACCTTTAGTGGAGAAAGAACTTGCTTTGTAAACAGAATAACCATAGCATCAGCTATTATCATAAAAGAAAATTGACAGAGGTTACTACTAAAATCTGTGAAGAACTTTTGAAAATATACATCTATTAATAACTGAGTATAGGAACCAAGTCCTTAAAATATTCTATTCAAATATTCATGCCAGGCTGAGCTTAGCAAAGTGAGGTTGTGACTATGGTGGAAATATTTCCAATTTTCTAAAACTTGCTTATTTAAAATATACATTTAATGTATAATTCCATCAGGTATAGAGTCAAAGCATTTAATATTTGGAAGTACTCTTGTTACACAGAATAGGGAAACACAAGGTTTTATGAAGGAAATAGCAAGTAAGTACTTTTACCAATAGGATACTCATTTTGTGAGCACACAATTAAATTTTTTTAAATTAAGCTTTAATTTTGAAATCATTGTAGATTTACATGAAGTTGGAGGAAACAGACTCACAAATATAGAAAACAAACAAAATGTCTAAGTGTTAGTCACTCAGTCATGTCCCACTCTTTGCTATCCCATGGACTGTAGCTTGCCAGGCTCCTCTGTCTACGGAATTCTCTAGGCAAGAACACTGGAGTGGGTAGTCATTCCCTTCTCCAGGGGATCTTCCCAACCCAGGGATTTTACCAATGGTTACCAAAGGGGAGAGAGATAGGAGGAGGGGCAAATTAGGGGTATGGGATTAAGAAATACAAACTACTATGTATAAAATACATAAGCATTAAGGATGTGTTGTATAGCACAAGAAATTATCAGTTCAGTTCAGTCGCTCAGTCGTGTCCGACTCTTTGCAACCCCATGAATCGCAGCACGCCAGGCCTCCCTGTCCAACACCAACTCCCGGAGTTCACTCAGACTCACGTCCATTGAGTCGGTGTGCCATCCAGCCATCTCATCCTGGGTCGTCCCCTTCTCCTCCTGCCCCCAATCCCTCCCAGCATCAGAGTCTTTTCCAATGAGTCAACTCTTCATATGAGGTGTCCAAAGTACTGGAGCTTCAGCTTTAGCATCATTCCTTCCAAAGAAATCCCAGGGCTGATCTCCTTCAGAATGGACTGGTTGGATCTCCGTGCACTCCAAGGGACTCTCAACAGTCTTCTCCAACACCACAGTTCAAAAGCATCAATTCTTCAGCACTCAGCCCTCTTCACAGTCCAACTCTCACATCCATACATGACTACTGGAAAAACCATAGCCTTGACTAGACAGACCTTTGTTGGCAAAGTAATGTCTCTGCTTTCCAATATGCTATCTAGGTTGGTCATAACTTTTCTTCCAAGGAGTAAGCGTCTTTTAATTTGTTAGGGAATTATAGACACTATCTTGTAATAACTTTGGAGTAGAATCTGTTCACTGTGCTATACACTTAAAACTAATATAATATCATCTATACTTCAATAAAAATAGATAAATCAAAGGTATCTCACATAGCTGTTACCGAGTTATCTCAATTGTAATCACTTGCAAAACTATAGAAAAACATTAAAAATATGGTATTGACATTGATACAAATACAAAACATTTCCATCATAGTGTGACTCCTTTTTATAGTCACACTGATTTCTTTCCAACTTTCATCCAGTCCTTAATTTGTGGCAACCACTAATCTGTTTCCCACTTCTGCAATTTTGGAGCACCAAGGCTCAGCTAAAATTTCCTGCTTGAAAATACTTCATACATGTCACACATCATTGCTGGGAGGATTAAATACCTCCCCATGCAATGTCTCTAGCAGGAGATACTTGCAAATTTGTGTCTGGTTTCTCCTGGGATTCGTCCAAGTACCTTTTTCCTTTTCTGACTTTTATCTGCATCCGTTTGCTGTAATGCATGGTAATGGTGAGTACAACAGTTTTCCCGGGTTCTGTGAGTCCAGTCATAATCAATCATGAGGATGGTGTTGGGAACCTTAACAGAGTAATATTTTTATTTTATTAAAGTCACTGTATTTTAAACATTTCCCCAGAGACTTCCTATTTGATTCATGGATTACTTAAAAGTATGCAGTTGAGTTTACATGTACCTGGAGATTTTTGTTATCACTGTTATGAATTTTAATTTCATCCCACTGTGGTCTGAGAACAATTATTTTCAATCTGTGAAGTGTGCTGAGTCTTTTTGTAAAAAAACTGTCCCAGGGTATGATCTATCAAGGTATGGTTTCCATAGATACTTGAAAATAATGCATATTTTACTTTTGTTGGATGGCGTGTTCTATAAATGTAGACTAGATCTCGTGGTTGGTGGTGTTCTGAGGTCTTCTATAATCTTATTGATTATTGGCCTAATTATCTTAATAAGTGGTGAAGGAGAGGTTGTTGAAGTTATCAAATATAACTATGGGTTTTTCTATTTATCTTTTGAGTTCTACCAGTTTTTGTTTCATGTGTTTTACACCCTGTTTTTTGATTCATGTACATTGAGGAATACTGTATCTTCCTGGTGGAGTAACTCTCTTATCATAACGCACTGTCTCTCTCTGTCTCTGATAATTTTCTTTGCTCTGATTATACTTTATCTAATGTTTATTTAGTCACTTCTATTTTTTTTTTTCATTTAAGTTTGCACAATATGTTTATTTCCATCTATTTACTTTCAACCTCCCTAAAAAATTATGCTTGAAATGAGTTTATTATAGACAGTATACAGTTGGGTCATGTTTTTAATCACCTTGCCATCTTTATCTTTTAATTGGTATATTTAAATCATTTACATTTAATGTAGCTATTGATTTGCTAGGGCTTAAGTTATCCATTTTACGCTTTCTTTTGGTTCTTTTTCACTTATCTGTTTTCTTTCTCTTGCCTTTTTGTGAGTTGCTTGAGTATATTTTAGGATTTCATTAAGATTTCTTTATAGTGGTTTGAGTGCATCTCTTTGGATAGCTACTGTTAGTGGCTGTTCTAATTATTACAGAACTTAACACATACACATATCATTACTTAACAAAGTTCCTGGTGTTACTAGCTAATCTGAAGTGGAGATATCCTACCCTCTTTTATAAACTTTATCTTTCCCTGTTTATAATATAATTGTCTTAATATTTCCTGTACATATATTTAGAACCACCTCAACAGTACTGCAGTTTTTGCTTCCACCATCAAACCCAAATTGGTTCCCTGGCTGATCTGTCTTCTCTTCATCTTTTCAAGTAGACTGAGGTTTGTTTTTGTATGTAATACGCAGGGGAGTGGGGGCGTAGTTTGTTGTTTTACTTAGCAGGAGGAATAGGAAAGATATACAGCTACTCCACCTTCCCAGAAGTGGTTTCACACCATTTATTTTTATAACAAAGAGGTTATCAATGTTTTTTTTTTTTTTTGCTTGCTTGCTTAGTTCTCTTCTTTTTCCTTCCCTTTCCTTCCATTTTTTCTCCTCCCCTTTCTCTCTCTCTCTATCTGCTCTTTCCTTTTCTGTTTCCCCTGTGCTACTCATTCTTTATTTTTGCATTTTATATTTGTTCTCTGTATCAATCTTAAATTTCACTTTAATACTCATTTTGTAACCTGCTAATTGAATACCTAAGCAGAGACCTTGGTGGTATTCTAACTCTTTCTTCTTCTTTGCCTCAATATGTATAAAACTGAGTTGCTGCTTGGGGAGCCACAACCGATTTTTTTTTTTTTTTTTACAAGTCTCTGTTGGTGTTCATTCCCTCCTTTGAAAGGTAGTCAGAACATCTTGGCTTTCTTCTCCAAAGTCTTCTGCAAAAGCCTTAAGCAAAATAATCTTTTCTGACATGGTAGGAAAAAAATGGGTTTTGAATTTATACTGTGCTGGGCTGGGTTTGAATTCTGGATCTATGATTTTTTTGTGTGTGTGATTGTGGGGAAGTTATCTAACTTCTTTGGTTAGATTTCTTCTCAGTAAACTGGGTATTTAGTGAGATAATGATTGCAAACGATAAAACACAACTCCTGTTACATAGTAAGTGTTCAATAAATCTTAGTTAAGTCTATAGTTATTCATTCTCAGTGCTCTTTAGCCCCCAAAGATCACTTTACCCACTTTGGCTATCAACTTTATTTCCCAAGGTCAGTATATATCTATCACTATCTTTGTTGTTGTTATTTTGTTTTCTGGAAGGGTTGTCTGTGTGTAGGGTGAAGAAGTTTCTGAGATAATTAGAATTTATTGACCATCATTATAATCACTAAGATTATCTTCATCCAACTCATGCTCCCATCTTATGACAAACAAGTTCCTCCACAAATATTTACTTCATTAATAAAGGGGTACTTCTTAACAACATATTTGTAACCTCTCATTTACAGTACCATGACTGTCATCAGATCCAGTGTTAAATATAGCATTTTTTTTTAATAATGGTGATTTTGCTCTTCATGTGCTTATGACAGAAAGACTGCTCAAAGAAAATCTAGATAATTATTGATTTGAGACAAAATCACTTTGACTTTTATCACTTCATGAGAAAAACAGCTTAACTAGATTATTTCAGAAAATTAACTCCTGTGGTTGTTTATCTGTAATATCAGTTCATTCTGGATTTGATGAGTTCTGTGCAAGAAAAAATACAAAGCTCACCTTACATTTGAAAATACACGGAAGAAAGGTTTCATTGTATTTGAAATCTAGTCACAGATGATGAAAGCAAAGTTCATTTCAGTTAGAAAAGGAATTTCCAACTATCTTCCCCAATATTTTTCACAAATTACTTTTTATATTTGTATTTTAACTTATAGCTTTGTGTCATGATATTATTTTATTAAAAATGCAAGATGTTTTAGATAAATACAAATACAAAACAGAAGCATTCCCCCCTGCCCGCCCCCCGCCCAATTTTTTCCTGTTATGCATATTGTCTCTTCCAATTTTTTCCTGTTATGCATATTGTCTCTTTGTCCTGCAAGTTTCTTTTTTTTTTCTTATCTCTTTTGGTCTTTATATACCAAGTTGGACACTTTTTTCAATTTAATGGTAATCCTTGGCTCTCCATCGATAATTGAGAATAGGTGCTATAAAGTTTATGGGAAGTTCTGGTTGGTTTTGTCAACTGGTGAGCTTTTGAATAAGATGACATGGCAGGAACCAAATTATGTCATTGATGTTTACCCAAATTTGGCTTCCCTGGTGGCTCAGAAGGTAAAGAATCTGCCTGAAATATGAGAGATGCAGATTCGGTCCCTGGATAGAGAAGATCCCCCTGGAGAAAGGAATGGCAACCCACTCCGGCATTCTTGCCTAGAAAATTCCAAGGACAGAGGATCCTGGTGGGCTACAGTCCATGGAGTCGCAAAGAGTCGGACATGACTGAGCAAGTAACACTTAGCTAAATAGCTGTAGTTGCAAGCTTAGGGGCTGTTTTGTGCCTCCAAACAACATTCTACTAACCTCCTGTTTGAGAAAGAGATGGCTCAGAGTGTGGTGAACTGGGGAACAGTAGTGGTAGCAAATCCCACTCAGGTTCTTGGAATCTAGCAAAGAAGGAGTGCTAAGAGTGTCTTCATCCAGTCTTTTTTGTTCTTGATCTTCCTAACTGTCTCTATGGGTGTGATATTCTTGAGTCTGAGGCCCCCCTGGCTCAATTTATCCATAGAATGACACTTCTACTAGACTAAGGTAGACATTTTGCCTGAATTTGGGAGTAAAGATAGTTATATTGGTGTCTAATAGCCCTGGTTCAGTCTGTCAATGAACCCTGTCTGAGACCTCTTATTTATTCCAATATTTAATGGCACGTGGTACTGCTAATTTTTGAGACATTCTACATTCCAGAACATAAGTTACCTTGGTACACACACTTCAGTGACTTTTCGCTTTTAGGCACTTACTGTTCAATTTCTCTGCTTTGCTGTTTTCCTTATCTATTTTCACTCTATCTCAAATTTATTGACAGTTCATTTTTTGAAGTTCTCTTCCATTTTCTTCATCTTTAGGGTTCATAGCTTGTTTCAAAGCACAGCAGATAATGACACACATTTATTCATCTATGTAGAGCTTTAAATCTTTCTAAGTTCTTAAAAGAGAACTCTTGTTAATAACTCTAAGATTACCAGGGTAGATATTGGGTTAAAAGGAATATGCTTGCAAGCTATCTGCAGAAACTTGGCAAAGGTCAATGATATTCTGAGAAATTCTTCACTCTAGGTTGACTACTGAAAATTTCTGGATTAGAACATCTTTTAGTGTGATATCTTTTCCCTTTAATTGACCTAGAAACCTGAAAATAGAATTTAACTCAAAACAATGTCAGAATTTTAATGTCATGGCTGGTATCACCCTCTCTTTTACCCCATCCAATCACCAAGCTAGGTTGATTTTTCTTATATTTTGAATCTGTTTCTTACTTCCACGTGCACAGCCAAGAGTGAAGTCCAAATCACCACTGTTTTCATTTATATTTCTGTCATAGCCATTTAATTGAATGGCTTTTCCTTTTTACACCCATTTTTCACTTTGTAATCAGAGCTATTTAAATCATTAGTACACACATCTTTTAATCTCAGAAACAAACATTCCTGGCTGCCATTTCTCTGAGTATAAAGACCAAAACCCTTACCACGGCCCATAGGGTCCTATGTAGTCTGAAGTTCATCTGACCCCTCTGGCTTTGCTGAACTTCTTTTAGCTCCTGCTCTATTATAACCTTCTCCTCAGCTCAGAAATTTTACTCAGTTATTTTGCCTGGAACCACTGAATTCTCAGAAACTCTATCCTTTGCATGCCGGGCATTTAGGGTCATTACTTGGTAGAGTAAGAGGTCAGGTACAGGGGGAAACCCTGAAACATTTGCAGAAACTGCTCATCTCTATCTTTTCAAGCTATGCACTCCTGAGTCACGCATGAGCTCTTTGGGGGTCATTTATTTGCTTATAATGGGTACTGAAATAATGGATGTAAAATATTTATCACAGTGCCATGTAAATAATGTTTATTCTGTACATATTAGTTCCTTTCTTCTTTTTTCCCTTCTGTTGAGGTATTGTTAACTATTTGGTGAAGGGTAAAGTTTGGAGCAAGTTTTAGGTACAGTAAGAAATAACATGTTAATACAAATAGACTGGCAATAACTCTCAACGTTAAAATAAAAAACAATTTCAATAAAAGCAATGAATTCTAAAATAAATTACAGAAAGAACTATTTTTGACATTCTTTTCAGAATTGTCCTTGTTTTCCCCCCCTCTGTGTAGATTCCTAATCAAGTATGTATCTTTAAGGTTTCAAAAGAAAGTGTTCCTAAATGTGAGGTATTCCATTTAGAAGGTAAGCAGAGAATATTAATGATAATGACAGTTCTAGTGTTGACTTTTACATTTATAGTCACATTTCTTTTCAAAGCACCACTCTATCTTTATGTAAAGGCAAGGAAAAAATTAAAGTGAAAATTTCTCAAATATGATTGACTGCACATTCGTGTCATGCAGAATAATGCCTAAGTGTGGGTTCCTCACAGGTGGAGGGGCCCATTATTTCACAGAAGCTTTTGTTTTATTCATTTATCATGAGTCCAGCTCAGGAAAATATCTACTCACTGAGAAATTTCCTCAGGCAATCCCAATATTTAAGGTAACTCATCAAACAGTACTCTCTATAATTGTTGGCCAAAATATAATTTTTGTCAAAATTTCTCACTTCTCTAAATTGTATTATATCACATTCCCAAACTGCATGTGTTGACTAAGGTTTCTGTCTTTTCTTCTACCTTCCTTTCAAAGGTGTCATGGTACCAGCCATTCCTCCAAACACTACTGAGTATGGTGGGCCATCAATAGCAAAAAAAAAAAAAAAAAAAAGAAAGGACCTGGATCAATTTCTTTAGACTTGCTTCTCCCATTTCTAACCTTTATAACAACCTTTACTTGACCATACAATCCAAGTCCCCAAACTCTGATCCTAGAATTTTATTTTAGCTCTATTCCAAAAATACCTATGATGCAAAGGTGATGCACTGGTAAAGAATCTGCCTGCCAATGCAGGAGATGCAAGAGGCATGGGTTTGATCCCTGGGTTGGGAAGATTCTCTGGAGGAGGAAATGGCAACCCATTCTAGTATTCTTGCCCAGGAAATCCCACGGACAGAGGAACCTAGTGGACTACAGTCCATAGGGTCACAGAGAGTCAGGTATGACCGAGCACAAACACACACACACACACACACACACACACACACACACACACACACATTTACTGCACACATCTTATTACTCTTGTTTTTTTCCAACTTCCCTCATGGCTCAGACGGTAAAGCGTCTGTCTACAATGCGGGAGACCCGGGTTCGATCCCTGGGTCAGGAAGATCCGCTGGAGAAAGAAATGGCAATCCGATGGACAGAGGAGCCTGGTAGGCTACAGTCCATGGGGCCGCAAAGAGTCGGACACAACTGAGTGACGTTCCTGTTCCCACTTGCTTTGTTATCCATTCTCAGAGCATCAGTCTGTAGTTCTGTGTAAACTATAAAATGACAGAGGTGCATAATTCAGATTGAACTGATTTCAGTATAAACTATATTCTTTGTTAGTAAAGGGATTTTTGCTTTTTCACTTTTCTATTTGAAATAAAATATACTATTTTAATAGTTATATCACATAAATTTTTATTTAAATCTGAATTTAAGATTTTCAATACTGTTCCTCCCCAGGAAGGGGATGGGATTTCCCAGAAAAAGGTTAAGAATTTTGTTCCATTAGTATTTTGGATAATTTCCCATTGTCACCATCGGTATGCAGAAAACATAAAGTAATTTTCATTGTATCTTTCAATTCAGTGCAATGAAGGCATCTGCAGTGAAAGAATAGGTTTCAGAGGTCTTCCAAATTTAAATTGTGCTTCATTGTGGATTTCAACACAGATAAAACATATGAAGTCCTTAGGACCCAATGGGAGGGCCTCCTAGCCAACCTCCCCCTTCAGCAGATAATGATCTGGAGACTCAGAGATGGGGCAACTGACTATTTAAAATCTGCAACTCTCTTTATCTGGGGGGCCCTTTATATTTTTTTCTTCTGACTACTGATTTTCTTTTCGAGTACCTTACTAGTCCTACAACCGTTACTATGTGAAGATTTTTTTTTAAAAAAAGCAAAAAAACTATGTTTCAGGCAACAGAGCTGAGAAGAATCTTGATCACTGCATTCTCATCTTTCATTCTCTCTTTTTGAACAGACCTGAAGATGCAATTCAGCAGAACAGAAATGTTGGGGAAAACCCACTCTGAACTTAGAGCAGTATGAAGTAGGCTCAATTAAACTGAAATGAAAAAATAGGGAGTGACAGAAAATCTCACTCACATTGTGAAGATTACCCATCAAGTTAAAGGGTGTTATATTCAATTAAGCAACATAATTATATTCCATGATCTTTACAGGGGAGCAGACCCAAAGAGGAATATATATTATTACGGTATTGGTCTATGGTGAGGGGTTGTTAACAGATATATTAACAGATATGTGCTTTCCTACTGTTAACAGTTAGGTCCTCTCTGAGCACCAGGAACCTGCTTGAAACCCCAGAGGGTTTAATTGGCTCAGATCTCACATCTTAAAGTTAGTAAAAGTGGTTTCTTAACTCGGGTCTTAAAGGAACAAAAGTAAATATTTTGTTGATAATGGCACCCACCTCATTTATTAAACACTTATAGGTGACAAAAAGTATTCTAGGCACTTTGTGTATATAATCTCTTTTTATTATAACCACAGTTCAAGAAATCTAGTGTGCATGCTCAGTGGCTCAGTTATGCTCGACTCTTGTGACCCCATGGACTGTAGCCCATAAGTCTCCTCTGTCCATGGGATTCTCCAGGCAAGAATACTGGAGTGAATTGTGATTTCTTGCTCCATGGGAACTGCCCAATCCAGGGACTGAACCCTCATCTTTTGTGGCTCCTGCATTGTAGGCAGATTCTTTACAACTGAGCCACCAGGAAAGCCCAAGAAATCTAGAGGTTGGTGTATTTATCTTCATTGTATAGTTGAAGAAACTGAGTCTTGGAAAAGTTGTCATTTGTCTTACTAATTAAAAAGCCAAATTTCCAAAATTTTCCCATTTTCTATACTCTCTACATTAACACACCCTCAGTGTCCAGGTATATTTGAAAGAGGTCTGGTATTAATTCATAATTCCTAATCACTAGAAAATATCAGGGAAATGAGGTTTTTCTTTAATTCGCCTAAAATTTATTACACACCTACTTCCTACTAAGTTCTGAGCTTTGCACAGAGGGAAAGAGATAGATTACAGAGATCTTAACTTAAAGGAGTACCTGTGCTATGCTGTGCTTAGTCTCAGTCATGTTCAACTCTTTGCAGCCCCATGGACTATAGCCCAGCAGGCTCCTCTGCCTGTGGGGATTCTCCAAGCAAGAATATTGGAGTGGGTTGCCATGCCTTACTCCAGGGGATCTTCCCAACCCAGGGATCGAACCCAAGTCTCCCACATTGCAGGTGGATTCTTTACCGTCTGAGCCACCAGAGGAGTTCGTAGTATCATCTTAAAGATGGATGTGAAAATCTATAACTTCATTCTAATTTGGGAAATGCAATGAGAGTGGTCTGGGTTTTACCTGTGACTGGCTCTGATTTTCTTTATGATCCTTGGGGCATCAGTCTTGGCCATTTCTGTATTGCAGCTTTCTATTCCTGCAAGTTAATTGATTGAGTACATTTACTGACTGAGTTACTGTGCAAGACAGTAAGAGGTACAGAAATGGCCAAACCATCGATTGGTCTGGTGCTTAGCACCCAGAGACTTGAAGATCTCACCAGATCCATTGGATCCACCCAGACTGGCCAGTTTCTTCTATAACAGTGATGAATATTCAGAGAGATTTCTATGATTCTGTATGTTCAATTTACTCATCTTGAAAGTTGTCTCCATTAATTATTATCATAGTTGATTTGATTTTTTTTTTTTTTTTTTGGTTCTTCACAAATCTTCAAAAGTGCTGAGGGTATGTATTAATATTTTCCTTGTCTCCCTATTCTGAGAAACTGCTGCTACAACATCTGTCTTTCCTCTGCAATGGTAAGTATTTTGTAGACCTCTTTTGCTTTTTGCCCGGAGAGGACAACTTTTATCTGAGACAGGCTTCCTTGATTCCCTTCGAAGCACCAAGTCTGCTATCAAACGTCTCCCAGGACAGTAGTTCAAATTAAGAATTATCTTCTGGCAGCTTCCCTCAGATCTTGCTAATGTACCATTTCACTTCCATTTGTCTCTGAAATGTAAGAGCAAGACCTGTTTTTTACTCCTTAATTCTTTTACCAGATATGAATCATTTGGTTAATTTAAAAAATGGCAAGGGTGCCTCATATTTACTAAACAAATAAAATGTGAGAGGAGATTATTCATTGCAACTTTCTTTTTAAAAAGGGGTTTTCCTTGGAGTGTTCCTTAGAGATGGGTCTGTGTATGGTATCTCTCATTTGAAATTCTGAGCTCTGACTCAGTGACATTTTGCTATGTGATCTTGGGAAGGTCATTTTAACTCTCCTGGCCTGCCCATTTTTACAATGAGGTTTATAGATGAGGTATTTTTATTTCAGCTGTAACATTTGATTATATTGTTTGAAATTAGGGGTCATTTCTTAGGAAGTTTTCTGAAAGCCCACCCTGCCTTGCAGCAGTTCGCAGCCAACATAGATTAGACACAAGTAAGCATGAATTTGTAAGATTACAAAGTCTTCAAGTTCATAGGAACTGTCAAGATCGTGCAGCCCAGCCCCCATGGGGATACCTGAATACCTTCTGCAACATCTCCACCATGTGGCCAACCTGCCTCCAGGTAAGGACCTCTATCAACCCTCACTACCTCCCAAGTCAACAAATTTTTCTCTTTTTTCTTTTTCTGTAGGCTATTATGAAATTCTTGCTTGAGTGTTTCCAAAATATGTTGCCATGCAATTTTCACTATTGGGTCAGACTTCTACTAGGAAGAATAATTCTTCTTTTTTTCTGAACAAGTTTGACTCAGTTCTAATGAGATGGATGAACCTAGAGCCAGTTATACAGAGTGAAGTAAGTCAGAAAGAAAAAAACAAATATAGTATAATAATGTATAAATATGGAATCCAGAAAAATAGTCTTGATGAACCTATTTGCAGGGCAGGAATAGAGACACAGACATAGAGAAGAGACTTGTGGCCCCAGCAGGGGAAGGAAAGGGTGGGATGAATTGAGAGAGTAGCACTGAAACATATATATATCACCATATGTAAAATAGATAGTTAGTGGGTAGTTGCAGTATAACATAGGGAGCTTAACCTGGTGCTCTGTGACAACCTAGAGGGGTGGGATGGGGTTGGGGGTAGGGGGTAGATTCAAGAAGGAGGGGACATATGTATACTTATGGCTGATTCAAGTTGTTGTAAGGGAGAAACCAACACAGCCTGGTAAAGCAATTATCCTCCAGTTAAAAAAAGTATTTCCTTTTTCACATAAAAATCCTTTAGATATTTAAAATGATGACACAAATACCCTTGTCTCCAGGATAAACAAACCCAGTTCCTTAAAGCATTCCTGCTGTAATATGGTGCTGAGCGTGTTCCTAATTTTGATCAATTTCCTCTTAATCTGGCCCAGATTGTCAGTGCCATTCTTACTGGCCTTCAGACCCGATCAAATGTCCATGGCAGTCTTTGATGATAGAATTTGAAAACGGACTTTTAAAGAGAAAGAAAAATAATCTGATGAGAGGTTATCATTGTAATTTGAGTCAAAAGTGACAGGGACCATGGCAAAGAGGGAAGGAGGACACTAATATGTGTTAAATATTGTGTGTTTTGTTTTAAATATGTCATCACAAGTAAGATAGTCAGTGAGCCCTTCCCATTTTTGAGTTTAAGTTACCTTTACAACACTAGTATATGATAGATCTGGGAATCCAGTCTATTTTCTATCATTCAGGTATCCAGTAGTACTGCTTAAGAGGGACTTTCCTGGTGGCTCAGTGGTAAAGAATCTGCCTGCCAATGCAGGAGACACAGGTTTGATCCCTGGGTTGGGAAAATCCCTTGGAAGAAGAAATGGCAAGTCACTCCAGTATTCTTGATTGGAAAAATCCCATGGACAAAGGAGCCTGACAGGCTATATAGTTCATGGGGTCACAAAAGAGTCTGACATGACTTAGCCTCTAAACAACAACAACTGCTTATCTGAAAGATTTCAAAGATTGTATGAAAATTGTACCTCAACAAATAGAGGGACAGGATGGAAAACCTTGTTCCCAAATTGATTTTCCAGAGGAATTATTTTGGAAAATGTTGTAGGTAAAGGCAAACACCACACAGAAATGCCAAAAAAAAAAAAAAAAAGAGAGAGAGAGAGAGAGACAGGCTTGAATTAAGGAGCAAAAAGAACAGTGTTTAAGATGACACCCAGAACAGGGCAGACTTTGGCTCCTGAACATAGCAGGTGTATGCTTTGTGATGTATGAATGAGTCATACCTGTGAGAAGCTTCAGAGGATCAAGAGGAGTATTAAGTGAGCTGATAGATATAAGCACTTAGAATGCCAACTGGTACTGAGTAAATGTCCAATAAATGGTAATGATGGTCACAAGAAATTGCTATTGGTTCAGAAACTTCACTTGTGGAAAAATTAAAATTATTTTGGGTATATGATGGAGGGGTATAGATTCATCGCCATGTCTTACAGTTTCTAAACTCTATCCTCTGTCTTTTAAAATTGTTATCTTTTATTGGAGTGTAGTTGATTAGCAATGTTACTTTCAGGTGTACAGCAAAGTGACTCAGTTATACATATACATGTATCTGTTCTTTTTCAAATTCTTTTACCATAAAGGTTATTACAGAGCAGAGTTCCCTGTACGGTACAGTAGGTCCTTGTTAATTATCTGTTTAAATATGGTCATGCATATATGTCAATCCTAAACTCTCAGTTTAGTCTCCCCGCCCCCCCCCCCCACCGCCTTACCATTCCCTTCTGCTATCATACGTTTGCTTTCTATCCTCTCTTGAAATTTGATAATGGACACTCAGACTGAGACTGACCCGATCCTTTGCAGTGAAGAACCATGAAAGTATCAGGATTGTTCCCTAATTTCAAACCTTCACTGGCTTCCTTTCTTGTACAGGATAGAGTCTAAACCCCCAGTGAGAGTAAACACACACAGCATAATATGTTCCTGCCTGTCTTCACACCCTCAGGCTCCCTGCACCCTCACTTCTCACTTTTTGCCCTTGAAATACCGCACCTGGCCACAGAGCCCCTTTGCCACTTTGTGTTTTGTCCTTCTTGCTCCTCATCCTAGAAATAACACTATCGGCCAAAGGAAGAGCTGAATCACATCATCTCATTTTCACATGACATGTTGATGGCTTGTGAAATATTCAGTGTTTGTGTTGGCCTAGCAGAGGATCACATGATTTATTTTACAACTATTTATGAGTTGCCTTCTGTGTGCCAGGCAAGGTGCTGAGATGGAAAGGTTAAGATAGAACCCCTATCTTTAGGAGGTTGTGTGGAGAGATAAAATAAGTGCAGTGTTAAATATCATGGTCAAGGTCAACATAGAAAGAAAGCTCAGCTGGGAAGCCCTGGATTAACCCTGAGTGTATCAGGAAGATGAGAGTGCCTGGGCTTTGCAGAAAGGGCAGTTTACCTAGCAAAGGAATGAGTGGGTGAGCATCCCCACGGAATGAGAAGTGTGACGGGACTTGATCTATGAAGGTCTATGTCTTTAAAAGAACCAAGTTTCCCAGGAAGAAGAGTTTTGCTCAAAACATCCAATGGTCAGGGTTTATTAGGATAGCTCCCAAACATAATACCTCAAGGAAGGGAAGTGGGAGATATGAGACTTCTGAGGCCATCTTCAGAGCAAGGTTGTGAGCATCTTTAAGAGATCAGAAGAGGATGGTTTCACCGGGAAAGGCTTTGCCAACTATGAGCTTCCGCAGGTGGAGAGAAGACAACACAGGGAGTTTCCATCTTGGTTTTCTGAGCATCGCTCTGAGTCTGATATGATTTTAAAAAAAAGAAAAAAAGATAAGCTCCCCAGAAGGCAGCCAACCAAAATTTCAGTCTATCTGAGTTCAAGTCCAGAATTTAAATTCTCAAATGCCTGCAGTTGCTGACAGGTGGCAAAAATTTATGAGTCAGGAAAGGTGTAACACAAAGGGAGGAAATTGCTTGAATTGGCAACCATTGACCCCATTTAGTTATATTCTCTTTCAAATAAATGCCTTGGGACCCAAAGGAAACAAACAAACAAACAAATGACCCCTCCGGTTCCTATCAGTGATCCCTTTCCAAGTATTCTTTTCCATCTCTGTGTTCCCATCACTAAACCCATACCCTCCTGTATCTCTGCCAAACAGAACCACGTGATCATGAGCACCATAGAGGGAAATACAAGGAGTGGGCTTTGGAGTAAGGTATCCATGGATTCAAAGCCCACTTCCGACCTGTATAACACGATTCAACTTCTCTGAGTCTGGTTTTGTTTATAATTCCTACCTTGGAGTGTGGCTGAGATTTGGCATCATGTAACCTGCCAGAGTGAAAGATCAGCAGATAGATGACAGCTCTGAAGACAGTTATTTCCACTACTATTATTTCTACTTATGTGGAAGGAGCAGGCAACTAGATCAAGACTTTGGGCACTAGTGTGAAATATGCTGGGTTCTCTGGGTCAGACAATATGTGTATTTCACTCACTGATTATCTGACCCATCAACCCCTTCAATGGCACAGGACGTGAAGTGCATCCTGCCCAGTAGCACATCTCTCCCTCCACCCCTCCACACCCCTAGAATCTAGAAAATGCCACCTCACCTTGTCTACCTTACTGAAGCCAGGGCCCACAATCTCTCTAATCTTTAATTAGAGACGCTGACCTCTGAAGGCCCCTCTAAAAATACATGTAGATGTGACTATTTTAATACCCACCCTCACATTAGTACAAAGGAATTTGATGGATGCCCAGAATGAACCAGTTTTGCAAGAAAGTAGGTGGGGAGGAGGAAGGGGAAGACCCTGGCAAGGTACAAAATGACAAGGAGGATGTGGTCACTGGATGTCGGGGGCAGCTTTTCAACCCAGAAGGGCATGAGGCAAGGAGAGCAAGTGATCCTTTGGGTGGAAACACGGTAGTTCTCTGTGGTGAGTCACCTGGCTGGGGTTCCCCAAACGGTAGATACTTAGTAGAGCCTCTGCGCTGTGAGCCCTTGAACACAGAGGCTGTGTGGGAACGTGGATCAGAAATTCTGACTCCTCCATCCTCATCTTGCTCACCGGTTGTGAGATCCCAGACATGGGGTATTCTTTCCTGGAGCCCATTTCCTCATTTGTCCATGGGAGTAGGTGTGTGTGTTTGGGGAGGGAGGGTTATTTACGTCTCTGATTCTGTCCTAATGTGATTCTTCACTAACAGAAGAGGAACAGAAAGTGAGACTGAGAAAGGTGATAAGAAAGACGGAAACCTGCTCAAAATCCTTCCTCCTTTAGTGGGCTTGGGCTGATGAACACGGAGGTGAATTCAACACCCTCCCATTCAAGAGCCACTTGTGGTCCAGTCAGGGAGGCAGCTAAGAAAACAGGCAACAGTCCAGGAACATGCAATGAACATCGTGCGCTAAACGCCAGGGCGGAGAAAGCCCGAGTTCTGGGTCCTGTGCATCTGACCCAAGGCAAAGGGGAACCAAGATGCTGTCAAAACCTCTGGGTGGCCACACCCCTGCTCTGGCTTCCTTCCGATCCTGGGCCCAGCTGTGCCAGGTGGTGGGAGTGGAGACAGGCACAGACCTTTTCCTTCTCTTTACTCTGTAAATTTGCATCCTCTCTTGAGCAAAAGACATCCTTCATATGAGAAAATGCCGTAAGTGAGAGGATCAAGATATATTCCTCAAAGAAACAGCACAGAACTTAGTGAGATTCTGAAATTGCTATAAATGTGAAACCCGTGATTTTTCTGTCTTGCCTACTTTTTTATAATGATGAAAGAAGAAAGGGATGATGATGGTGCTGACGACAACAGTGCTGACTGTAACGATGATGATGATGATAGCAACACTAACAGCTAAGATTTATCATGCCCTTACTATATACCAAGAACTTTGCACGCATTATGTGAAACAGGAGATTTATTATTGTGTCAGGTTTGCAGATGAAGAAGTTGATACATAGGCTTGCTGTGTGTGCTAAGTCACTTCAGATGTGTCCAACTCTTTGCGAGCCTGTGGACTGTAGCCTGCCAGGCTCCTCCATCCATGGGGTTCTTCAGGCAAGAATACTGGAGTGGGTTGCCATGCCCTCCTCCGGGGATCTTCCCGACCTGGGGATCGAACCTACCTCTCTTACAACTCCTGCGTTGGTAGGCAGATTCTCTACCATCAGAGCAACCTGGGAAGTCTATATAGGCTTGGCTAAGATCACACAGTTTAATAATAGGAGGGACTCTTTTCAAAGCCAGGTGTGTCCAACTTCAGAATCTGAGCTCTTCACCACTCTGCTTGCTCCCTGCATTGCTTTCTGATTTTACACTCTTGGTCTTGTGTGCTGGTCTTCCAGGGAAACAGGAAAGAGAGCAACTGGAGAGGTAAGGCTCTAGTCTAAAAAAGGGATGCCTGAATGCAGAAATTGGGAATGATAGCTGTGAAGAAGAGAATGAAACAGTCTGAAGGACTGGGGTCAGCCAGGAGAAATTAATGCATCCCTGGAGAGAAAGCTATGATCAAGTGGAATGGAAGGAGAATTTATCCAGCTGCTGTTGCACAAAGCATGAGACAGCTGCTAATAAAAAGGAGGTGATCTGGACAGCTAATCCCCAGCATTGGTCTACTCCTCCTCCTGAGAGGGCAAAGTGGAAGAGGAAAGGGTACACTTTGGAAGGGTCCCTCCTAGTGCTTGCAGCCTACATTTTAAGGACGCAGTTATCTCTCCAGTGTTTGTGGTTCTACTTCCCCTTTGGAGATATCTAGTAGCCTCACCCACTCACCCTCTGTAAAACTCAGGTGACTCTTTCCAAAAGTCAGTAGCTGCAAATGTCCAACCTTGCAAAGCATCTTTCCTGTCTCACTGGCTTCACAGGTGCAGGTGAGTTTGCACTGTAGGCTCAACTTCCTTCTGCTCAGCTCAAGAGAAACAGGCAGGCAGCTTTGCCACCACCTGTCCTCAATCTGGTGCTGTTCCACACCTTCCTTCCAGAAATTGCTTGGCCAATATCATTATGAGGGCTTCCCAGCTGACCCAATGATAAAGAACCCACCTGCCAATGCAGGAGCCTCAAGAGACTCGAATTTGATCCCTGGGTCAGGAAGATCCTCTGGAGTAGGAAATGGCTACTCACTCCACTCTCATTGCCTGGATAAATTCCAAGGACAGAGAAGACTGGCGGGCTGCTGTCTTTGAGGTCACAGAGTCAGACACAACTGAGCGTACACATGAGCACACACACATACACACACATCATCATGACACCTCTTCCAAACATTGCTTAATGAGAGCCACCCATAAGGGAGGTTGATCTATAACTCGAAGAATTTGGAACTCTGTGGAAGCTTTGGGGTTTTTTCTGAACAGGAGTGCTATATATAGTTGTTGCTTTTAAGTTCTTATCTACAGCGAAACAGAGCTTCCTCCTTTCTCTGTAAAGGGTACTTGAGCTCACCCAAAATGCCTGTATTCAGATCAGCATGGTTTACCTTTTAGAAGGCTGCAGGCAGGATTGGTCTCCTGAGGGGGAAAGTGGAATTCTTTTCCCCTCCAGTGCTTTTCCCTTGCCCTGTTTAACCCTCCCACCCCTCCCGCATCCATTTTCTTCCAGCCTTTCCCTGAATTTTTCTTTTAATGGAGGAGTTACAGAGTGCTCTCTGGCAGAATGGAAATAGAATTAGTACCTGACCTCCTGCATAGTTTCTGTTAAGTGCTTTTCTAATGCTGAAGACCCACAGTTTGACTGGTTTTGAATAAATTCCTGCAGAGTGAAGAACACTGGGCTGGCAGTGAGACGGAAGAGCACTTGCGTCCCAGCATTATGCTTGAGCTTTGCAACCTTGGCCAAGGTACTTTCGTTTCCTCATTTGTATATAAGGTCATTGGAAGATTTAAAAATCATTTAGAAGTGATAGCAATAATAGCTTGTTGTGAAGGACTTGGAGTTGGTTGCACATCATCGAAATCTTTCCAGATTTTATGCCCTGGGTGCTGAGGGTAAATATTGCTGTAAACATCATAGTCATGTTTTTCAGAACATGTAATTGTCATGGGTGCCATAAAAGTTCTTAAAATAGTCGACTCTTTTATTGAAGTAGATTTTTCATTTTTTTAAACCAGCTGCTGGCAGTGTTAACTTTGATCATTTGATTAAGGTGTGTTTGCCAAGTTTCTCCATTGTACAGTCACGATCTTTCCATTTGCAATTATTAAACAGCTTGTGGAGAAAACATCACCTAAAATGGGATGAACTGACACTATGTGAGTCCTAATGAGACGTACTGACATCACTTGGTGTGGTGGTGTTTCTGTCCAAAGTGAGTCAAATCATTAGGCAATATCAGCCAAACCCAACTAAGGTGTTGTCTACACAGTTACTGACTGGTGTTATTCAAAAGTGTCAGTCTTATGCAAGACAGTAGGCTGAAGAATAATCCTCAAAGAAAGAGACCAAGAGACCTGGCAACTAGAAGCAATATGTGATCCTAAATTAGATATTGGACTAGGAAAAATCAATATAGATAGTACTATTGGCAGAGAAGGCAATGGCAACCCACTCCAGTACTCTTGCCTGGAAAATCCCATGAATGGAGGAGCCTGGTGGGCTCCAGTCCATGGGGTCGCTAAGAGTCAGGTATGACTGAGCGACTTCACCTTCACTTTTCACTTTCATGCATTGGAGAAGGAAATGGCAACCCACTCCAGTGTTCTTGCCTGGAGAATCCCAGGGACGGGGGAGCCTGGTGGGCTGCCGTCTATGGGGTCGCACAGAGTCAGACACGACTGAAGCGACTCAGCAGCAGCAGCAACAGCACTGTTGGGACTGTCAGGCAAGTGTATGCTCCTCGGTTCTGTCTCGTCACAACAAAGATTTGGAGTGATGGACATTAAAGCTCCTCGGCGCGTCACAGCTCTCGGGTCTTGGACAGACCATGTTATAGCTCTCAGGTCTCAAACAGACTGTGTTATAGCTCTTAGACAAATCAGTGTTACAGCTCCATGTTACAGCTCTATTTTATTTAGAAAATAGCAGGAAAATTCATCCCCAAGGCATGAGGGGCATGCCGACCCAAAGACGTGAAGAGAAGAGAGTGGGGGAGTGCGCCAGTGCACGGGAGAGAGAGAGAGAGACCCTGGCCCTTTGGCTCCTCTTTCTATATGTCTTTTCCTGTCCCTGGGCCTGCCCTATGTAAATTGAGCTGGCCAGGAGTGCTGTGTCTTCTACCTGAGGTCCTCACTCTGGTCTTTGGACCTTCCTTTGTTCTATTTTCATGGGCTTTTCCCTTTTTTGTCTTTTAGCCACCGCCATTCTGGAGTCCTGTTTCCTATTCTAACTACCTAACAGGACAATTGGTGAAATTTGACTATGATCCTAGACAAATTAGTAATATTGTGCCAATGTCAAGTTTCCTGAAGTTCATAATTTGTATCACAGTTTTGGAGGTGAACACCCTTGCTCTTAGGAACTACAGAATGAAATATTTACCAATAAAGGGACAAGATGTCTGCAGCTTACTGTCATTAATTTAAGGGACAAGGTTTTTATATATATACATACACATACATACATACATATATGCCTGGTCAGGACTGGGTCAGGAAGATCCCCTGGAGTTGGGCCTGACAACCCAGCCCAGTATTCTTGCCTGGAGAATCCCATGGACAGAGAAGCCTAGCAGGCTACAGTCCATAGGGCCACAAAGAGTCAGACACAACGGAAACGACTTAGCGCGCATGCACGTACATACATGCATATGTATTAGAGGGAGAATGACAAAAACAACTGTGGCAAATGTTTAAAACTGATTGAATCTGGATGAAGTGTATATAAAGTTTGGTTTTGCTTAACTTTTACAAATTTTCTGTTAAGTTTGACGTGATTTCATTTTTTTTTTTTTCTTTTAACAATACAGTCAAATTAGAAACCAGTATTTCAGGAGAGAAAAGAAAGTAAATGGCAAAATCAAAGTCCTACATTCCTCAAAAGCTCAAAGCAGTGGGGCCTGGTTTCCATGAGTTCTGTTGGCTGAAGGCTGTGATTTTATTGTTGTGATCATGCTCCCAGGGAATATATAATCATTGCTTCTCTGTCACAGATGGTGACTGAGGTGGGGTAAGAATGCAGAGAAAATTCAAGCATTCCATTTGGGCTTTGTTGGTAAACTTTTGAACAAAGTTGCCTAACAAGATGTGATTCAAGCATTTGGTCATGGATGTCCTCAAGATTTATTGAACATTTGTATTTTTCCCCTATGCTAGGTTCTGGAACAAAGATTTGAGTAGTATCTTTTCCTTCACACAAGGGGCTTGGAGTTCAGATGGGGAGAGAGTAATATCATAAGTAGCAATAGTACAGAGTTGCAATGATTTTAACCATTGCAATAGATTAAAGCATAGAAATAAACCTAAGGTGTTATAAAGCAGGAAAGAACCAGTAAAGTAAAAAAGTCTTAATCTGTATATGACATTGATGTCTGAGTAGAACTGTAGCAGCTGGAGAAAAAGATGGTGGCCTGAACAATCACAGTGTATTTGCAGAAGGTAACTCACATGATGTTGATGGACTCTATACTTCACTTTCACTTTTCCCTTTCATGCATTGGAGAAGGAAATGGCAACCCACTCCAGTGTTCTTGCCTGGAGCATCCCAGGGACGGGGGAGCCTGGTGGACTGCCGTCTATGGGGTCACACAGAGTTGGACACGACTGAAGCGATTTAGCAGCAGCAAATGGGGTGAAAGTAAAGATGTTGGAAAGAGCTCTGTGCAAAGAGTGTCGTTTCTGTTGTGCTAGAGGGTTTAGGTGATTTTGATATTCTCTTTATGACCCGAGGACCAGACGTCTGAGTGTCTCACAAATCCTACAGTTGACAGTGGTTGGTCATTTTCCTTTAACACTGAAATAAATAGACTTAAGCTTCCATCTAGATACACTGAAGAACCCAGCAATAATACATCCTCCTGTTAAATCTGCTTGGATTCTTGTTGGGGAAGGTCACAAATTTCCCCTGTTCTTCCTTCATTCTTAGTTTCTTTCTGGATTCTTGAGCTCACTAATGACTTGCCACTTGTGGGTTTTATCCTCTTAGCTTGAGTCAACCCAACTGCAGAATCTAGTCTTCTTTCTCTGTTTTGATTCAAGATTTAGACAGAGGAGAAGGAAGGGTTTTTTGGTGGCAGTATGTAGAAAACAATGAGAAATTACTAACGTGATGTCCACTCCCAAGAATTCTGTAGATTCACTCCTCACAGCGCTTTCTCATTGGCTGAGTTTTCTTTATGGATTTCCTGGCTGTCGCATTAGCCAGATACTCTGTTTCCTCATATATTCCACTCTTTCGCTTCCATTCCTGGGCTCCTCTCTACCTCTGGTTTGGACTTCCTGAAAAACCTTCTTAGAGTTTTTGCTTTTTAATGCACAGAATAATTTATTTTTCAACCAAATCTCAGCTCTGTCAATCTTTAAAACGATGCGTTATTACATTTTTCTCCTAAACAGAAGGTCATCACTCTGAGGTTTTCAACTTTTGACAGCCGAAGAATTGGTGGACTCTTTGGCACTATAATCTTTCCTTTTGTATGATTCAGCATCTGGATGTGGTTTCACTTGTATTTGTAAAGAAGGGAACTGTATAAAGATATATCCTCCCATCAGTGTGTGTTTTTCTACTCCATGGAGGACAAATGTGGTTATAACTATTTATTAAAAGGACTAATTATCTTTATTTTCACTTCATTTCACTTCTGCAAAGAAGAGCTGTTGTAGGAGAAAGTACGTGGACACTGGAGACAGACAAATTTGAGTTCTTCCTCGACTTGCTTGAGTGAGTTAATCGAGCTCATGCAGATTTACCCACTTAGGGACCCAGTTTTTTTTTCATCTGTAAAGTAGGAGCAGAAATTTCTAGGAGAGTGATATCAGCAAAATTGCTGCACAGGAATTAATAGTGCTTGTCCGCCCCCCCCCCCCCCCCCCCAGGAACGTAAATTGAAAAACTCTCTGTGCACAAAAATACCTCCATGGGAGCTAAGAATTCCAGGTAAGAGAATATAGCACCTAGAAGAAGCACAGACATAAGACACATTGAAGAGGGCAGGGAGCATGGAACCACGCTTCCCCTGTCTCCTCTGTTTGAAATCCAGGCTTCTCAGTGTGGAAAGAAACACCCTCCCTGCGGGAAAAGGGGAGTGAAGTCAGCACCAGACTTTACAGTGGACCCCAGCGCTGGTCTGCCCCAATACCAGGGCCACTCCCAAGGGCGGGTGGCTCCTCCTGAGATCCTCTGAAACCTTCCCCCAGCCCACCCAAGTGTCAGCCAGTTCGTGAGGCCCCAGGTCATTCCAGGCCCACAGTCAGCCCTCATGAACCCAGGTTCCAGGTGGGAACTTACAAACCAGACTCCCACATGGCTCAATGCCAGGCCGGTTTCCTGACCAAGTCTTTCTATCCACCTGGCACCAGGCCAGCTCCCATGGGCCCAGCCTCAAGACCAGCTGCTAGGACCTCAGGTTCCAAGACCATCTTAGTACCAGATTGGCCACCACAGACCCAAAGTGCATGCCAGCCCCCAAAGCCCCAGGCTCCAGAGTGACTCTCAAAACCTGAGGTTTGGGGCTCATCCCATGGTAGAAAGGAATAGAAATCTTCTCTGAGAAATAATGGCTGTGAGTGCGTGTGTGCTAAGTTGCATCAGTTGTGTTGACTCTGCAACCCTATGGACTATAGCCCGCCAGGCTCCTCTGTCCATAGGACTTTGCAGGCAAGAGTACTAGAGTGGCTTGCCATGCCCACCTCCAAGGGATCTTCCCAACCCAGGGATTCAAGTCTCTTAAGTCTCTTGCATCGGCAGGCAGGTTCTTTACCACTAACGCCACCTGGGAAGCCCAATAATGACTGAGAATCTCCCAAATCTTGGGAGAGATTTGGACATCTGAGTTCATGAAGCTAATAAGTCACCCCAAAATTTAAATTCAAAATGAATTATATACATATTTGTTGCTGTTGTTTAGCCACTAAGTCATGTCCAGCTCTTCGCTACCCCACAGACTATAGCTCTCTAGGCTTTGTTGTCCATAGAATTTCCCAGGCAAGAATACATCAGTGGGTTGACATTTCCTTCTCCAGGGGATCTTCCTGACTCAGGGATTGAATCAGCGTCTCCTGCATTGGCAAGCAGATTCTTTACTGCTGAGCCATCAGGGAAGCCATGTTTGTTTACCCATCATCTATGGCTGTTTTCTCTTCAGTAGAAGAGTTGAGTAGTTGCAAAAGAAAACATACAGCCCACAGAATAGAATAGATTTCCTATCTTGTCTTTTACAGAAAAAGTTTTTAATCCACTGCTGGGAATTATGCAAAGTTGAGGAGTTATCACTTTCAACTCCAGGTTTCAAGATCAATGGTTAATTTAAATGTATTATAAAGTCTTCAAAATTCTTACCTTATTACAATTTTTGACATAGTTCTTGAATCCATGAGTCTATTCAACTCTAAAATTAATTTATGCATGTTTGTATATATTAGTAATAATCAAGTATACTTTGTGTGTATATTTGTATATGCCAAAGTCAGAGCTACACATATGTAGATTTGTACCAAGAAATGAATTTGAATGTAGAATATGGCCATTTTAGATCTCCCTGAAAAACTGTGTGCATTGATGATCAAGGTTGAATAAAATTACTCAGCATAAAATGAAGAATGACACTATCAAAATCATTTGTTTTTAAATAGATAATCAGATGCTCATTTATATTTTGTGGTACTTGCTGCTACATGTTCATTTTCTTAGGTAATTTCTTAAGTGCATAAGCATGGGTTAGGGCTTGTTTCACTTATGATGGGATCTCATCAGTTCAGTTCAGTTGCTCAGTCGTGTCTGACTCTTTGCAACCCCATGAATCGCAGCACGCCAGGCCTCCCTGTCCATCACCAACTCCTGGAGTTCACTTAGACTCGCGTCCATAGAGTCAGTGATGCCATCCAGCCATCTCATCCTCTGTTGTCCCTTCTTCTCCTGCCCCCAGGTGACTCCTATTTTCATTTTATTCCTATGATGCAAGTTTTGTTGGACTCAGAGAAGTAAAACAATTTCATTTCCGTGCCACTTTTAAGATGCTCTTTGGATTATGGATGTGTACTTCTATGGGCCTCTTTATTAAGATAATAGCTTTGTCAAATGTCACAGAATTATTTCAAGGGTAGGACAAGTTTCCTATTTCAGTAACCTTTCAGTGGAAAGCCAGTCTAGCTCTGTGAAATGACTCAGAATCCAAGTCTATTTAGAAAAAATATATAGATCCTTGACTTCAATGTGCAGGAAGAGGAAACAATGGTGTGTACTTCCCATCAGAAGGGTAAAGTGTTCTTACAAGTAGGGAAGGAGCAGGGGAGGTGGGTGGAGGGAACACCAGGCAGGAACTAGGATACCAGCCTCACTCCTGTTTGGTTGCAAACCAACATGGGGACTTTAGCACAGCTTCTTAATTGCTCAGTCTTCATTCTCCCCTTTTGAAAATCAAGGACTTAGTTGAAATCAGTAGTTTTCATGTTTTTTAAAGCAGTGAACACTGGTGAAATGATATCCTGACCTGGTGGAAGAGACGAGGTGCTCGACTCTCGTTCGACCCCTGGACATAGCTCCAGAAGCCCCTCTCCAGAGCTGAGGACTCTTTAGAACAGCCTGACAACTACAGGACCATTGACCAAACTGCCATTTCCTTCTCCAAATAACCTGTGCTTCTGTGGATAGCAGTAATCATGTGCCTTGTTTGTACATGCATTAACTCATTGCATTTGCTGAAAAACAATGTGTTCTCCTAAAAGATCAAGCCTTCCTATTGCAGGTGTATTTTCATTATTAATATGCTAGGCAAACCCTGCAGAGATGGAGGTTCAGTCATCTCAACCCCATGTGCTATCAATGGAAGTCACCCAAACACAGTAATTGCAAAAGAGATTCAGGGTCTTCAGGTTGTGCGACTTACTCTGAACTTTCACGACTATCTCTCCTGTCATACCCAAATTCTATGAGGTCTATATATTAATCCTCTTCTTTCACCAGTTCCTAGTCCAGTGATTAGCAATTGAAAATGCCCTGAAGTTTTTCAATAAATAAATAAACAAATGTGAATTTCTAAGTTCACCATACAGATTGTCAAAATGATACACTAAAAATGAATCATTATCTAAACAAAAGCAAAAGCATAGGAGGAAAATCTACCCATTGGAAATTGAGGATTAAAGTCACTGAGCAGTAAGAACCATAGTCCCGAAGTTCCATGCCAACATTAACTTTGGTTGTCATCTCAGATACCCATCTATTGATATCAGCCTGAGAGAGATAAACCGCACAATCTCTAAATTTCTTCCCAGCACTGATATTCCATAAGGCTATGATTCACTTGACTCAGAAAATAATCCTTTTAAAGTCTTTCTCATAAATTATTCAAGTAATTACTATACGTCTTCATGTCCTGAACCCTGCCATCTGCAAACTCCATGGATTCTCCCTAGTGCAGCCTTTTGAGGACCACGGTGGTCTAGTCACCAAGTCATGTCCGACTCTTGTGACCCCATGGACTGTAGCCCACCAGGCTCCTCTATCCATGGGATTCTCCAGGCAAGAATACTGGAGTGAGTTGCCATTTCTTTCTGCAGAGGATCTTCCTGACCTTGGAATCGAACCCCGGTCTCCTGCATTGCAGGCAGATTCTTTACCCATTGAGCTACACAGGAAGCCCAAGGAACATGGGGAAATATCAAACGATCTCAGACCCACACTTGACATTGACCCTTTATGCTGCACCATCCAACAAGCTCCCCCTGCTACCACCTCCAAATGTGTACCCAAATTTCTTGTTCTGAAATGTTCAGGGACAAGGGACCACGCAAAACGTTAACACCAGATGTCCACTGTGACCTTAAGCTGTTAGAGAAGCCCTCCACTGTATGTGGCACCAATGTGGAAGAGGACCACAAAGATGACGAGCTGCAGCTGTTTGTAGTATTTTATCAAAGCAATTGTATTGCATAAATAACATCAGTAGCTGTATCAGGGTTGTTTGGGGACAAACAAACAAAAGCCTCCTCTCTGTAATGTAGCAACATCACCAATTTTACACTGTACCTCAGATATCCAAAAAAAAAAAAAAAAAGGAAGGTTTCTTATTTTTGTATAACTCATCTAGGATTGGTTCTGATACTCAAGTCTTCTGGATAGGAAGAAAGAAATATCTTGACAGATAAGGACATTTCAGTTTTTTTACAATACAAATGGGATTCCTAACAGTTCCAAAGAATCTGTGGGGAATAAACTATCAATATTTTCACCCATTTCTCTTTCCTCTTCCCAAGATGACACCTGGATGTGTTACAAAACTCTCTCTACATTTCTGAAGGATGAAGGAGTCTTTGGATCAATGGTCAGGTCCTTATTTCGCTCTAGTCCTTGCTGGCTTTGGAGATGATGCCTCTTTTTCATGAGTCCTTATTTGCATGGATGCATGCACTGCAGAGGGGCTTCCTAGGTGGCACAGTGGTAAAGAACATGCCTGCCAATGCAGGGGATGTAAGAGTTCGATCCTTGGGTCAGGAAGATCCCCTGGAAGAGGGCATGGCAAATCCCTCCAATATTCTTGCCTGGAGAACCTCTTGGACAGAGGAGCCTGGTGGGCTATAGTCCACTGGGTCACAAAGAGTCAGACGTGACTGAAGCAGCTTAGCACACATGCATGCATACGCTGCAGAATGAAAGTTCTGGCATAATTCTTGGTCAGCATGCAGCTGATTTAAATACCAGATGAACCATTTCATAACCATGTTAACTTCTTAATCAAGTTGTTTGTACTGTCCTTAATTTTTTGCTTCTGTAAAGTGGAAAGTATCTTGGGGGTTCTGTGGGATAATATATGTTAGGTGTTTAGCACATGGTCAACAGTAAATAGGGGCTTCCCTTGTGCTTCAACTGGTAAAGAATCCACCTTCAATGCAAGATTCAATCCCTGGGTCGGGAAGATCCCCTGGAGAAGGAAAAGGCTACACATTCCAGTATTCTGGCTGGGAGAATTCCATGGACTATAATAGTCAATGGGGTCACAAAGAGTCAGACATGACTGAGTGACTTTCACTTTCATTTCACTTCACTGATGGCTCAGTGATAAAGAATCCGCCTGCCGATGCAGGAGACGCAGGATCCTTGGATCAGGAACATCCCCTGGAGAAGGAAATGACAAGCCAGTGCAATATCCTTGCCTGGAGAATCCCATGGACAGAGGAGCCTGACAGGCTTCAGTCCATGTGCATGTGCTCAGCCTCTCAATTGTGTCTGACTCTTTGCAACAGTATGGACTGGAGACCACAAGGCTCCTCTGTCCATGGAATTTTCCAGGCAAGAATACTAGAGTGGTTGTCATTTCCTTCTCCAAGGGATATTCCCGACCTAGGGAACAAACTCCTGTCTCTTGCATCTCCTAGACTGGCAGGCGGATTCTTTACCACTGCCTCCGTGGGGTCACAAAAAGAGTCAGACACAACAACTACACAAGAATCACTAAATAAATGCTAGTGTTATTGTGTAAATTATATAGATACTAGGCACAGCAAACTGCAAATTTTAGGCTCACAGTGGGATGGAACTGCATGTGAGTTATTGTTGTTAATTCTAGTTTTAGAGTCTATGTCTTCTGGTTTCAAGGTTGGACTCAAACACTCAAGAAAGAAGGCACTTTCATCTTTACTCTGTCTGGCTTTCAATCATTTCCTTATAGATTTGCAAACTGATACTAATTTCACAGCATTAAAGTGTGAGAAAAAAATCATTCCAATAGTGACTGTTAAAAAAAAAAAAACAACCCTACAGGGCTTCTAGCTGCCGGGCTATTGTACTTTCTAAATTATTCATTTTCAATGTGTGTGTATCTGCATTGGTGGTTTCATTGACCAGTAGGTGTATGTTCCCTTACTATGTGGTTTGCCGCTCTTTTTTGCTCACTTAGTCAATCTGCTCACAAGGATATCACATTCTTAGTTTTTAAATATCTTGGCCTTTATCCTTATTAGCCCTCTAGTCAAACAGTTCTTTCATTTCCTCTGGGTATTTCATGAACTGTAGCAGGTAGTTCACTAATAATAACTTTAATCTTTCAAAAAAATTGGTGGCGTCTGCAAAACGATGGGCTTTGTGTCATGAGCTGAGAATGAATACAGTAAGAAACACAGCTTTTAACTCTTGCCTTGACCAGTGGGGGATACCATGGTGGAGTTTTTGAGTTGAATGTGTTCTTGGAAGTCACTTGGTTCAACTGATGGCAGAAATAAAAGATGCCTTCTATATCATCTGGATCATTTCCATCCAGCTGTTGTCCCAGTTTTCTTCTATTCTCACCACATTTCTGTGTATCTTTCTCTACTTCCTTCCCTCCCACTCTATTCTGGCTTCTGCTTCCATCACTTCAGTACTTCTGCTTCTGTCGTTTATGGCAATGGCTGTCCATCCCAAAGGTCTCAGCAATATCCAAACATCCAGTTTCAGGCAATCTCCGCACCTAACACTTTTACTTGACATTTTGGGGATTTGGAAATGCAATTCATTTATAATTTTATTTTTATTGGAATACAGTTGATTTACAGTACTGTGTTAATTTGGGGGTATATAACAAAGTGAATCAATTTTACATATACATGTATCTATTCCTTATTTTACATTCTTTTCCCATATAGGTCATTATGGAGTGTTAAGTAGAGTTCCCTGTGCTATACAGTAGGTCCTTGTTAGTTATCTGTTTTATATAATGATGCATAGACAGTGTTGACCACCATTTTCTGAAGGCAGTCCTCCTTTCCTGACTGGTGCAGTAGTCTTCTGTTTCAATGGCACCTTTGATTGGTCACTCCTTCTCAGAACCTTTTACAATCATTGTTCCTCCACTAAATAGACATAAAAAAAACCTCAGGGTTCCTCATGGCCATTTGCTATCTCAGTTTAGAACTTCTCCTTAGGTCACATTTTCTGTGCCTATGGTTTCATTAGGGCTTCCCTTGTAGCTCAGCTGGTAAAGAATCTGCCCGCAAGGCAGAAGACCCCAGTTAGATTCCTGGGTCAGAAAGATCTGCTGGAGAAGGGAGAGGCTACCCATTCCAGTGTTCTTGGGCTTCCCTTGTGGCTCAGATGGTAAAGAATCCACCTGCAGTTTGGGTCAACACTTCAAAGGCTATAACTTTCACATCAATGTTTCTCATTTGAATCTTCTTCTTTTTCAAGCTCTAGACCTCAACCAGAATGTCAATTCACTGATTTGACATTTCAGCCCAGATTTTTCACAAGTAAAGATAACACTGTTGATCTCAGAATATTTTTCCTGGAAAATGTACTCCATCCAGTAGTCACATATGGATGTAAGAGTTGGACTATGAGGAAAGCTGAGCACCGAAGAATTGATGCTTTGGAACTGTGGTGTTGGAGAAGACTCTTGAGAGTCCCTTGGACTGCAAGAAGATCCAACCAGCCCATCCTAAAGGAAATCAGGCCTGAATATTCATTGGAAGGACTAACACTAAAGCAGAAACTCCAATAGTTTGGCCACATGATGCAAAGAACGGACTCATTTGAAAAGACCCTGATGCTGGGAAAGGTTGAAGGCAGGAGGAGAAGGGGACGACAGAGGATGAGATGGTTGGATGGCATCACCAACTTGGACATGAACTTGGTGGTGATGGGCAAGGAAGCCTGGTGTGCTGCAGTCCAGGGGGTCGCAAAGAATCAGACACAACTGAGCAACTGAACTGGACTGAGAGTGTTTCCTATCTGTTTGTGGCACCTTCAGTCTCCTATTTGCTCCGTCATTTTGAACATATATCTAACAATATTCAAGTGTAGGCAAGCCCTTTTCTAATTTTTTTTTAAAATCCAAACATGTATTTACATCTTGATGGTCCTAGTTCTAATCCAAGGTACCATGCCGTACTCATAGAAGCGTTTCAGAATCTTCTAACAGGACTTAATCCTTCTCTTTCTTGTCCCTCTTTTTCTAGTGTCCTGACAAAGTAATCTTTTAAATGCCCTTTTGACCTTGTAACTGCACTCATCAAAACCCTCCATGACTTTCTATTATTCTTATGATATTGAGGAGCTTTCCTGTGACTCGGTTGTAGCTGCATGTTCTGGTCCCTCCCTAATTCCACAGCCTCATCTTATGCCTCTTTCTTCCTCTGTCATGTCCTCTCAATCATTTGGCTGCTCATTCACCCTCAGTACTTAAAATCCATCCCAACTTACTATTCCATCTGCCATTCCTCCCTTCCAGCTAACTATTACTCATCTGTTATGTCTTGGCCTAAATATTATTTCCACAGTGATGCCTGTCTGAATACTCAGGTCAAATTACACCACTGTTTATATGCTCTCGTTTTATGATATATTATTGCAAATATAAATACAGATCATTTGTATGATCATATGTTATATTCTGTTTTTCTGGTAGACTGTAAGAGCTATGAAAGCAGAGGCTATCTATATTATATATTTGTTCTATCTTCATCACTGGCAGTCTAAAGTTATTTATTGAGTAAACGAATGAGTTGGACTTACATTTTCTGCTTAAGTGTTTTAGGCTGCTACCAAGAAATCTAGTATTTTCCCCAGTTATTTTATTCTGTGCCCCTCATTTATGTGTGGTGAATAGTGCCTCATTGGTGGTATTGTTGTAATGAGTAAATGTATTTCACATCTCTAACTATGTTAAATTCTACAGGAGCAAGTGTTTGGAGCATATAAGCCAACTGAATTGCAAAGATGCAAGCGGGCGGGGGGGTAACTTGATTCTGGAGTACTTTGAAATCTTCTACTTATTTTCTGAAAGGAGAACCTTAGTTACAAAGTTGGTAACCTCAGCATGAAGACCAGAAAAAAATGGAGGGTAATTGTGGATTAATTTCAATATGTTCCTACAGAAGAGTATCACATTTACTAGTGATGTACTCTGGGGAGAAGCACAGCTAAATTTCTGAACCCTCTCACCCTCATTGACTGAGTCAAGCTCACAAGACTATTTTCAGAGGCCCAGAAATAGTATAGACTCTTGAACACAGGAGGGAACCACTTGAGGTACTCAGCACATTTGTTCGGTCAGGCATTGCTCTAGAGAGACAAAGACACATCTTCAACACCACCTGTGTTGCACTTAATTCACTTAAAATCATTTCCTTTTCAGGGACTGTGGTGAGGACCCACAGCAGAATGCTAGATCAGGCAAATCTCAGCACATCTGGGGCTCTTCCTTTCACCCCCGCAGAGAAGGAGGCCAGGTGCCTTTCTAGGAAACAGAATTATCTGAATTGTTCTATTGTTACGTATTATCTAATAGTGGAAATAGCCAAAATTAATTTGAAGAATCAGGTTATAAATAGCCACCCACCTACCTACTTACCTAAAACATAACTGGTAAGAATTCCCCCTTCCACCAATTCTCTCTCCATTTCCCTCCCTTCTTCCTCTTTACTTTTTAAAAAATGTTTAATATTTGTTTATTTGGCTGAGCCAGGTCTTGGCTGTGGCATGTGGGATCCAGATCCCTGACCAGGGACTGAACCACAGCCCTCTGCACTGGGAGCGCAGAGCCTTAGCCAGTGGACCACAGGCAAAGTTTCTCTTTTTTTCCTCCCTCTTTAAAATGTATCGGTTTTATACATGGATGCACAAACGTCATCCTCACCACCCTGCACCCTCACTCTGAGCCAGTAAGCAGATTATTCAAAGTGAATTTAATTTCGAAAAAAAGTAAGAGACAAGACGAGGTAGTATAAAACAGGACTTGTGAAAGTGAGGCTTAAGTCAGACGGACCGCTTTTGAATTTGGGGGTGTCTGGCAGGCAGTGTAATCTTGAACAAGTTGCTTGACATCTTCAGGAACCCTGTCTTCAGTAATATAAGTGGAACTATCCCTATGGCTGAGTTATTTTCCATCCAGTCACGTCAACCGCTTAGTCCAGTGTCTGAAACATATTAAGTGCTGAGAAAATAATAACAACTTCCTTTCTAATTATTTTGCTTTTGCTAGTTCAACACTAGTTGTTAGTTAATACTATGCTAGCAAGCAAGGGATTCAGATGCTTTAAGCAGTCATTTATTATCCTAGGACTCTCTTCAGCTTTTTTTTCTCACCCACTCGCAGTCAGAGAAACTTGAAAGAAAGAAATAGATGAAACAAATTCTACCTTTTGTAGATATCCCTGGAAGACTCCAGAGAAAGCTGCAATTGCAGAGGGGTTGCAGGCTTAGGAGAAGTAGAGCTTGTTTCATCAATTTATTTCTAACTCTGAGGTTTGATGACTCTTTTTTCAGCTGTAATTCTGAAGAAAATATTATTGAGTGTTTAGCAGATTGACGGCCCAGACTGGGATTGAATTGTGTCCCTTCAATATTCATATGCTGAAATCCTAAGCCAGTACCTCAGATCATAATCTTGTTTGAAAATAAGGTCATTGCATGAGCTTCCCAGGTGGCACAAGCAGTGGATAATCTGCCTGCTAATGCAGGAGTCACAAGAGACACTGGTTCGATCCCTGGGTCAGGAAGATCCCCTGAAGAAGGAAATGGCAACTCATTCCAGTATTCTTGCCTAGGAAATTCCATGGACAGAGGAACGTGGGGGCTACAGTCCATGGGGTTGCAAAGAGTGGGATATGACTGAGCGACTAAGCATAAACACACACACACACACACAAGGTCGTTGCATATGCAGTTACTTCAGATGAAGTCTTTAGAGTGGGCTCTAACCAAATATCACTAGTACATTCATTTAAAAGGACATTTAAACATAGAAACACATTTGTGGAACAATGTCATGTGAAGATAGAGGTAGAGATCAGGGTGATGCTGCTAGAGATCAAGAAATTCACAACTTTCCATAAAACCAACAGAAACAAATGAAGAAGCATGGAAAAGATTCTCCTTCAGAACTCCCAGAGAGAACGAACCCTGCTGCCACCTTGATCTTGGACATCCAGCCTCCAGAATTTATGGAGACAAAACATTTCTGTTGCGTAAGCCACTTATTTTGTGATGCTTGATTACAGCAGTTCTAGCAAACTAATGCAGGTCAAAAATATCACATGTCAAATGTATTGCATGTACAAGAAATGTGATTAAGTTATTGCTTCCCCTTTGAGGGGATTAAGTCTCATCAGGGATGCTCACATTATACTTCCCCAGTGGATTCACATGCATTTATTGCTGGAGGCAGATTTTCATGCCTTCTCATGCTCATGAACTTCCACAACACACTTTTTGAATCTTTTATAGCACACCGACTTGTAATGTGTGTATTGCTCCCCGAGGATATGAACCATTATTAATCCCTTTTATCCCTACACAATGCTCTTGCAACAGATAAGAGCCAGAGAGATGAAGGAAGGGTGGGGGCGGGGCAAGAAAAGAGAGTTGAGGGGAAACAAGCTCCTTCAAACGATGGTGACTCAGCTTCTTCCCAGGAGTGTTTGATGTGACGTGTCACTCCCAATTTTCCCATCTCTTAACTGCTTTGAGTTCTAGAAAGTTGCTTCTAATTTTGAGCTAAAATTTGTCGTCCTGAATCTTCTGAAATGTGAGTCTTAGCTTTTCTTTTTAGAAAAATACACAAAAATTTCTCATTCTCTTTCTTCCTTTCAGTCCTTCAGATAATTAAAGATCTAGAACTAGTGGCCCAGGGACTTCTCTCCTGGAGAGTCTATCAAACTGCAGAGGGAGGTGGTTTCTGTTTCAGTTCATATTGATTGAGGGTCTAATATGGGCAAGGTTCTCTCATATATTCATTTCAACCTTAGGGCATACTTGCAAGATAGGTGCAAGTTCCACTGTAGAGTAAGAAATGTTAAACCGGGTGAGGCAAAGTGATTTGCTGGTTACACAGTTGAGAGGGGTTTCCCAGGTGGCGCTAGTGGTAAAGAACCCACCTCCCACTGCAGGAGACTTAAGAGAGTTTCCATCCCTGGGTTGAGAAGAACCCATTGAGGAGAGCATGGCAACCCATCCCAGTATTCTTGCCTGGAGCATTCCATGGACAGAGGAGCCTAGAGGGCTACAGTTCATAGGGTTGCAAAGAGTCAGACACGACTGAAGTGACTGAGCAGTTGAGAAGTGGCAACTGTGGAATTCAAGCACTGCTCTGTGATGTGAACTCAGTTTTTGGTTCCACAAAACCAGGGGAGTACTTTTTTCAATGGTGATTCTCTCTCTCTAACCTTAACTTTTGCATTAAGAAGGGGACTGAGGTCCATGACTACATTAATAACAACCGGAGCCTTACCCTTCTCAAACAAGGTCTATTCAACAAGAACAAGCACCAGCTGGCATATGGCATTGGGTGCCAATAGACCTGATGGTGCCAGGCAAAACAGCCTTGATTGGCAGCTGTTCCTTTGTCCAGCTGTCCAACAGATGGGGAGATGAGCTACAAAATGGCCTAGCTGGCATCAAATAAACCTATTCCTGTTTTTATGCTATCTGAATGTCAGAGCAATGAAACTGAAAAGTGATGTTGTCTCTAAAAGAGGGAAAGGCCTACACAACTGTTCAAAATCTGAACCCACCTCCCCCCCATATTGTGCAGTAGGAAAGAAATGATTTCGAGGTGAGATGTCTGGGTTTCACCCTAGATCTGTCATTGACATGCTATGTAAACAAGAGTTTCTCTCTTGGATTCTCTGGGCTCAGCTGTCTTATTTATAAAAACCTTCACAATTTTGTTTGATGATAAATACAAGGGTGTATTTGAAAGTTATTTAAAATGTAAAAAGTACAAGGAAGTATAAACAGACAAAAATTTTAGGTAATTTCAGATAACTACAATTTTGGGAGGTGATGGAAGGAAAAGTAGAGCATTTGTTTACCATGATAAAAGAAAAACTCCACAAAATTTAACAGAGCAGATCAGAGGACTCATCGTCCTATGCAGAGAGCTGTAAACCACACATCTACATAAAAGAGCAGAGCACCGAGTTTCTATGAAATTGATTTGTCACTTGTTCTGTGAGTATTTTCAGAAAATACAGAATTATTTTTTTCACTTTGACTTGGTTTGTTTTTCCTATTGTGCACTGGACTTCAACTGTAAAAGTAAAGCCCTTCTTTATAAACTTTACACCGAGGGAATTGGTGTCATTTCTAAGGAATAAATAAGATGTATTATAATTCAGCAACTATTTTGATGAAACAGTGGATTATTTCTGAAAGATTGTAAGGAATAGTTTTGACTCTCTTGTGTTGGAAATCTTGATGCCAATTAGGTGCTTATGCTGTAAGCATAAAATACTAGAATTTGGTGAGACACACTAAATTATATCGTCCAAATTCTTATTATAAGGAAAAGAAACATATTCAGAGAAACAAGATGGAAAAAGATAGCAAACATTTATGTAGCATCTCATAATTTTTTTGCTTCCCATAGTGATAGTGACAGTGTTAGTCGCTCAGTCATGTCTGACTCTTTGTGACCCCATGGACTGTAGCTCACCAGGCTCCTCTGTCCATGGAATTCTCAAGGCAAGAATACTGGAGTGAGTTGCCATTCCCTTCTCCAAGAGATCTTCCCAACCCGGGGATCAAACCTATATTGGCAAGCAGAGTATTTACTGTCTAAGCCACCAGGGAAGCCCCCTTGCTTCCTATGACTAAATGTAAATTGTTCATCTTTTAATTTCCCTTTGGAATTTGTCCATTGGTACTCATGTGTGTGTGTGTGTGTAAAAGCCTTCATTTGGGCACAGTAGAAAATCTTTATATTGGAAGACTGGATTTGATGCTATTCAGGCTGAAACTAAGAGCTTTTTCATCAAGACCCTAAAGTCAGTGCTGATGAGCCTGTGATGGAGCATGGGTGACAAAAAGCAGTCAGGTATTCTACAGGCAAGTTGGGTATTTCTCTTGTGACACTTATTACCGTGTGTGTCAGTCTATCTCTTTAAGTTGAACATTCTTGGAGGTAGAACTGCATTCTTGCTCTACCTTGCCATCTATAGTTTTCACATTAGTTATATGTGTTCAGTAATGTTGATTAAAATCAATACTGCAATATTTAAACAGAAGTTTCATTTTTCTTACAGAAAGTCAAGAATATTAAAGAAAACTCTCCCACTTGGGAGCTAGGCTTTTGGCAATTATTGGGAGATAATTTAGAATTTACTCTCTTCATTGGAGGAGAGTCATGAACTACACAGATATGGGAAATAATGGACAAAGAAATACAGTAGAGAATGTGTAGTAGATGAAACTTTGTGTTGTAAAGGTGGGAAAACTACACTTTATAAAGACTGAATTTGGTTCTGGGCAAAGTGAGACTTTTTAAGGAATTTTTACATTCAGCATTGACTGGTCTTAAATGAACCATTGTGAGACAGCATCAAGCTTATCAAAGGACAATAAATCAAGAACAAAATGTGTAGAAGAAAGGGAAAGAGGGAGAGAAAGGGAAAGAGAGAGGGAGAGGGGAAAGGGGTGGAGGGAATAAGGGAGAGAGAGATAGAGAGAGAAAAAGAGAGTTACGGTTTTGGTATACAGTCTGTGATGGCCTCAACAATTTCTCACATCCTGGTACAGACTCTCATTGCAATGTGTCTGCTGTTTCTTCCATCAGTTTGCAATATCTGTAATAGCTGGAATAGGGACTGGTCCTATAATTGCTTTGGCCTGAATGTGTCATACATGACATTGTGCATCTTGCAAACTTCAGTTTCAAGAAGTTTGCAGTTTTTGTTCTTGTCCTTTGGGAATACTTCCACCATCATTAGAAGAAGTATTTCTGGTGAAGAATCCTGGGCTAGCAGTTTGGAAGAAAAGAGGGTATGTGTGGCACAGACAAATTATCCCAGCTCTTGGACCAATCAGCCAACAGCCAGCATCATTTGCCAGAAATGTGAGTGAGGCCATCTGGGAACACCTAGCCTCTGTTGAGCCATCAAGTAATAGAGTGACCTCAGGCAAGATCAGCTGAAGAACCACCCAGCTGTTCAGTTCACTCGCTCAGTTGTGTCCGACTCTTTGCGACCCCATGAATTGCAGCACTCCAGGCCTCCCTGTCCATCACCATCTCCCAGAGTTCACTCAGACTCACGCCCATCAAGTCCGTGATGCCATCCAGCAATCTCATCCTCTGTCATCCCCTTCTCCTCCTGCCCCCAATCCTTCACAGCATCAGAGTCTTTTCCAGTGAGTCAACTCTTCACATGAGGTGGCCTAAGTACTGGAGTTTCAGCTTTAGCATCATTCCTTCCAAAGAACACCCAGGGCTGATCTCCTTCAGAATGGACTGGTTGGATCTCCTTGCAGTCCAAGGGACTCTCAAGAGTGTTCTCCAACACCACAGTTCAAAAGCATCAATTCTTTGGTGCTCAGCTTTCTTCACAGTCCAAATCTCGCATCCATACACGACCACTGGAAAAACCATAGCCTTGACTAGACGAACCTTTGTTGGCAAAGTAATGTCTCTGCTTTTCAATATGCTGTCTAAGTTGGTCATAACTTTTCTTCCAAGGAGTAAGCGTCTTTTAATTTCATGGCTGCAGTCACCATCTGCAGTGATTTTGGAGCCCCAAAACAATGAAGTCTGCCACTGTTTCCACTGTTTCCCCATCTATTTCCCATGAAGTGATGGGACCAGATGCCATCATCTTCGTTTTCTGAATGTTGAGCTTTAAGCCAACTTTTTCACTCTCCTCTTTCACTTTCATCAAGAGGCTTTTTAGCTCCTCTTTACTTTCTGCCATAAGGGTGGTGTCATCTGCATATCTGAGGTTATTGATATTTCTCCCAGCAATCTTGATTCCAACTTGTGCTTCTTCCAGCCCAGCATTTCTCATGATTTCTGCATAGAAGTTAAATAAGCAGGGTGACAATATACAGCCTTGACGTACTCATTTTCCTATTTGGAACCAGTCTGTTGTTCCATGTCCAGTCCTAACTGTTACTTCCTGACCTGCATATAGGTTTTTCAAGAGGCAGGTCAGGTGGTCTTGTATTCCCATCTCTTTCAGAATTTTCCACAGTTTATTGTGATCCACCCAGCTGAGACCAGTCCAGTTTGTTGGACCTCAGAATCAGGATTGTTACTCTAAAGGATAGGTTTTTGAGGTGGATTTTACAGAAGTGTATAGCAGATATAATGTGATCCTTCAGAATAAATTATTCATCCTAATGCAGCAAGCACCTATTAGTTCTATGGACATATTTATACCCTAATCAGAAGATATTGATCATTAGCACTAGAAATAAGTTTTAGTTTTCCTGAAGATTATATTTCCTGTTATGGAAGTAAAGTAACTCTTATTCATCCACAGTATCGCCAGTCTATGTCTGATGCAGGATACAGCATGCTTGGGGCTGGTGCACGGGGATGACCCAGAGAGATGTTATGGGGAGGGAGGTGGGAGGGGGGTTCATGTTTTGGAATGCATGTACACCCGTGGTGGAATCATGTCAATGTATGGCAAAGCAAATACAGTATTGTAAAGTAAAATAAAGTAAAAATAAAAATTTTAAAAAATGGATATGCAGGAGTATACAAACAATGGACAATTTTTCTCTTTCATTGATTAATTTCTGTATTTTTTCTCCCAATCATTTTTTAATAACCAGGTAATACTTCTACACTTCTAGTAAAAGAGAGGCTTCTATTTAAGTTAATATTACCATTATATATGGCTTTCCCTGGTGTCTCAACAGTAAAAGAATCCACCTGCCAATGCAGGAGATGCAGGTTCAATTCCTGGGCTGGGAAAATGCCTGGAGAAGGAAATGGCAACTCACTCCAGTATTCTTGCCTGGGATATCCCATGGACAGAGAAGCCTGGTGGGCTACATTTCATGGGGTTGCGAAGAGTCAGATACTGTGCAACTCAGCACACACAATGAGTTACCTTATGTCCCAGTGGTCTAGGATGGCCTCACTTCTAAGTCTGGAAGTTGGCAACCTGTCACCTGGAGCAAGTAATGGAGATGACGGAGTCTTTGCTCCTCAGCACTCTGCAGGCTACCTTGGTCTTAATTCTCACAGTAGAGATTCCAAGAGCGTAAGAAGAAAGATGCATATGATGTGTCTAGAGGATCCAGGGTGATAAAAGAGTGCTCCAAGTATATCACATTCAAATACTCTTCTCTGAACTACTTCCTGTTGCGTGCTGTATGAAACTCATATTTCTAACCTTGACATTCAGTGCTTACACAACAGGCATTGGATAACTTTCATTATCTTCCATCGCTGCTCTCCCTCACTTTCTAATTTAGATCTTATTAAATTAGATCTAAAGAGCACTGTTTATATACTTCCAAATAGGGCTTTCCCTTCCCTTTGGGTTTTCTCATGCCAGTCCCTCCATTTAAAAATGATTTCCTCTGACCACCTCTTGTGGAAACTCTGCCACCTTTTTAAGACCCAGGAAAAATGCAAATCCCATGCATATTTTAAAATTTGTTTTGTAGCACTTGTATGATATTCTCATTTTGGAACCTTCTAGCATGTTTTGCATGGATCATATAACTCTTAGTGTACATTTCCTGCACAATAGTTAGGTTATTAGTTCTCTTGAAGGCAAAAGTATATTTCCTTTTATTTTGCATCTCCTGTAGTACCTAGAATAATGTCCAAAACACACTTAGCAAAGGGAAAAAAACGTTTGCTGTTTGCTGACTTGAATTGAATTGAAAATTCAAATTACTTAATAAGGTATTATTTTCATGCTTTTGAAACTAAGATTGCTATCATAATGTATCTCTCCATAAGGGTCTTTGACTGTACTTTTAATAACAGCAAAAACTATGACTGTGAAGATAGCATTTTCCATTCCTCCCTCAAAAACAGAGTTTCAAGGCCATTTGTGAAAGAAGGTAGGAGGCAAAATCACTTGCCTGAAGTTGTAAAGGTGCTGTCCCATTTCCCTGAAACCACAGGATTGACTCACTCCTGCTCCAGATCTTTGGGCCATCATGCCCACCCATGCCAGCTTGCCAATCAGCAACTGCCCTCGAAGAGTCTCCTCCTCCTGAACTAATAGCAGTACTTGGTCTTCACTGATTTCCTTCTTTGAAAACTACAAGGAGCCTTACTCTTCTTTGAAAGTTTTGGCAGTTAGTAGTATGCTCCCCTAACCCCTGACACTGTATCTGGGTCTAAGTTGAAGCTATTGTTTTTACTACCAGCCATTTACCACTTTGGGGCATTGATAGTGAGTCTCAATATATTCAAAAGTTTTCCTTAACAGTTGAATAACATTGGACATTGCCCATGCACATGTACACACACACACACACACACACACACACACACACACACACACACACAAATCAAACACATATTTCATTTATAAATATTTTCTATAAGCACTGAAAGTATTAAAAATTAAAATTTGCTGGAAAAATTTCCCACTCTGAAAAATCACAGAAGATGGTATATTGCCATGTTTGCTTTAAATTTTACTTACTATTAAGGAGAACAGTTAAGATAAATTTTAAGTCTTCTTCACATATGCACTATTGATGTGCTTAGTTGCTCAGTCATGTCCGACTCTTTGCAACCCCATGGACTGTAGCCCACCAGGCTCCACTTCCCCTGGGGATTCTCCAGGCAAGAACACTGGAGTGGGTTGCCTCTTCCTCCTGCAACGAACTATTAATACTATGTCTAAAACAGACAACTGATGTAAATGTACTGTATAGCACAGAGAACTCTATTTAATGCACTGTGGCAACCTAAGTCCAAAAGGGAGACTATATATGTATATGTACGGCTGATCCATTTTGCTGTACAGTAGAAACTATCACAACATTGTAAAGCAACTATACTCCAGAAGAAATTAATTAACAAAACAAGTCTGAAATCTTCTTTATTCTCCTCTCCAATCTCATGCCCTTCTCTCCCTTTCATTGATATAACAACTGTAAAGAATTTGGTGACCTTCATTCCAGTCCTCATTGTGGACATTTGCTTTCTGTATACGTGTCCACAAAAAGCATTACTTCTTAAAGGTTCATAAATGGCATCAGATTGTACTTAAAATTCTTCAACTGATTGTTTTTAACTCACAGGAATTTGGGATTGACTCTTGCTATAAGCCAGGCTTCAGCAATACGTGAACCGTGAACTCCCTGATGTTCAGGCTGGTTTTAGAAAAGGCAGAGGAACCAGAGATCAAATTGCCAACATCCACTGGATCATGGAAAAAGCAAGAGAGTTCCAGAAAAACATCTATTTCTGCTTTATTGACTATGCCAAAGCCTTTGACTGTGTGGATCACAATAAACTGTGGAAAATTCTGAAAGAGATGGGAATACCAGGCCACCTAACCTGCCTCTTGAGAAATCTGTATGCAGGTCAGGAAGCAACAGTTAGAACTGGACATGGAACAACAGACTGGTTCCAAATAGGAAAAGGAGTACGTCAAGGCTGTATATTGTCACCCTGCTTATTTAACTTCTATGCAGAGTACATCATGAGACATGCTGGACTGGAAGAAACATAAGCTGGAATCAAGATTGCCGGGAGAAATATCAATCACCTCAGATATGCAGATGACACCACCCTTATGGCAGAAAGTGAAGAGGAGCTAGAAAGCCTCTTGGTGAAAGTGAAAGTGGAGAGTGAAAAAGTTGGCTTAAAGCTCAACATTCAGAAAACGAAGATGATGGCATCTGGTCCCATCACTTCATGGGAAATAGATGGGGAAACAGTAGAGACAGTGTCAGACTTTATTTTTTTGGGCTCCAAAATCACTGCAGATGGTGACTGCAGCCATGAAATTAAAAGACGCTTTCTCCTTGGAAGGAAAGTTATGGCCAACCTAGATATATGTTAAAAAGCAGAGACATTACTTTGCCGACTAACTTCCGTCTAGTCAAGGCTATGGTTTTTCCAGTAGTCATGTATGGATGTGAGAGTTGGACTGTGAAGAAGGCTGAGCACTGAAGAATTGATGCTTTTGAACTGTGGTGTTGGAGAACACTTTTGAGAGTCCCTTGGACTGCAAGGAGATCCAACCAGTCCATTCTGAAGAAGATCAACCCTGGGATTTCTTTGGAAGGAATGATGCTAAAGCTGAAGCTCCAGTACTTTGGCCACCTCATGCGAAGAGTTGACTCATTGGAAAAGACTCTGATGCTGGGAGGGATTGGGGGCAGGAGGAGAAGGGGGCGACCGAGGATGCGATGGCTGGATGGCATCACAGACTCAATGGACGTGAGTCTGAGTGAACTCCGGGAGATGGTGATGGACAGGGAGGCCTGGCGTGCTGCGATTCACGGGGTCGCAAAGAGTTGGACACAACTGAGTGACTGAACTGAGCTGATTACACTTAGATTGAACTGATTCATTTTAGTGCACAATATAGTAATTATTTTACTAGATTGCATTAGACTAATTTTTCATATATTTACTCCTATTTATATATATTTGGATTATATCTTATACTTTTCTACTATTATAAACAATGTTGCAAAGAATGAAAAAATGCTGTACTGTGTATGGTTTTTTTTTCCCCCTAGGATGTAAATTCAAAATGGAATTATTAGGTTCTTGGTTATTTTAACCCCATTTATGACTCCACATAGTCAGAAAGATGTGATACAAGTTTTTTAGTCAATATCCAAGACCCTTTATGATGTAGTTCTATCTACCTTTCCATTCATATTTTATCCCCTAATGATATTGAAATATTTCTTTCTCCACAGTGGCATAATGAAGTGCTCAATCTCTAACCTTTGACAAATTTCTTCCTCTGTTTGGAATTCCCTCCTTCTACATTCTTGGCCTCATTTCACCCTTCAAATCATATCCTAGGTTGACCTCCAATAGTAATAATAATAATAATAGTAAATAACATTCATTATGGTTATGTGCCTGCATTTATCCTTTGCCAACTTCTCGTCCTGTCCAATACTAGGTGATCCCTTATTTAAAGATCATCCCAAGAGTTAAATACGTCTTCCCCTGTTCCCACCTTGTTATTCCCCCTCTCATGCATATACATATATAAATATGTGTGTTATTAGATCTATAAGAACAATGTTAATAAACATCTTTGTGTGTGTGTTAGTGGCTCAGTTGTGTTTGACTCTTAGTGACCCCATGGACAATAGCCCTCCAGGCTCCTCAGTTCATGGGATTCTCCTAGCAAGAATGGTAGCCATGCTCTCCTCCAGAGGATCTTCCCGAATCAGGGATCAAACCCAGGTCTCCTGCCCTGCAGACAGATTATTTACCTCTGAGACACCCGGGAAGCTCCAATCATCTTTATGGTTTTCATTTGTTAATTGCCTGCTCTCACCAGTATCATCACTTTAGTTGTATTTTCTTCCTTTAAAGCCACTTGAAGCAAGAATTATTACCACTAGTCATCACTCCAAACTTACAAGACATTGAAGTTCTGAAAACTTCATGAATTGTCCTTTTAAATTCTATATTTCAATGACTGGTTTACATATCCACATCCCCACAAATCTAGAAACAACTTGAGGAGCCAACTGCACTGCAGTATTCCTAATGCTTAGCATTGTAACCCTAGTACTTAGTGTAAGGTAAGGGCTTATCAAATATTTGTTAAATAAGTAAGTTAAGCATCCTAGGTAATGAGGCATCTTTTCTTTTCTTTTCCTGGAAGTCATCATATAATGAAGAATTTGCAAAGAGTTCTGAGCTCTTCTCTTGTCACTACAGATTGTGGTAAAGGCATTTTGCCAAAGATGAGTTAAAAGTCACCTTTTGATGTTAAAACCACTCCTTAATAACCAAGTCATAAAGCCACAAAGGCTTCACACATTTCATCCCACCCGTTTCGCTGAGAGATAGCATCTTTCCTTTCCCAGGGTTTAATGCTCCCTTGACTTGGTCAATTTCCAAGTTTTAGAATTCATTGGTAGCCCAAAAAGAGAGAGTGCATTAGTTATGCTAGCTTCTCCTGAACCTAAATATTACATGAACTTAAAATGAAATACCATCTCTGATTGTGATACAAAGGGGCGCCATCAAGCTCCCGTAGGAGAGACTCATTCATCTTAGTACAGCTGAGCTACTTTCCCAACTGTGAGTGAAAAGAAGAGTGAAGATATTTTATAAGATGTGAGTAGATCATTTAGTGCAGACATACATGGAAACGTCCAGAGGGTTTGGGATATCAGTAGGAAATATCAGAACTCTAAATACATTGATCATTTCCCAGCTGGAATCCTTGACAGGAAGTCTGTGAACTCAGAGAAGGGAGACCTGGCAACAAGCACTAGGGACAATCCCTGGAGAAATAAAGTTGTATAATCTATGATCTTATGATTTCTACTTGTGTAAGAGCCCCTTTCAGGGAAGACATTATAATACAGGGTCTGCAGCCAACTGGAACACATAAGCAGAGACACCTGTGTTTGCACTTTGTAGATACACCTTGTGAATTAATTGATTTGTTGTTTTAGGAATCCTCGACAGTGTCTTTCTGAAAACTGATACCTAAAGAGAATATTTGTCAAATGGAAATATTTTATTATCAAAATTTTCTTGAGTTGGTGGAGAATCAATGCCTGGAATATCCATGTAGAATAGATGAAACACCAGATTTAAAATCTGCCAAGCTTAATGCCTTCAAAGTCAGCAATGTTGGTTTTGCTCATAAAAAGTTATCATTTCTTGAATATCTACTTGAAACTAGACACTTAACTGAGACACATTTCTCCTGTGTGTTATACCATACATAATCATCTGTAATCCCCATAATAAAGCTGTGAAATATGCATCACCCATCTTCCCTACCCTCATTTTAAAGATGAGGAAATGGAGGGCTAATAACTCATGAAACTCACTAAGCTAGTGGGTAGACTATAGTACCAGAACCAGAACTTCAAACTAGTGAAAACTCAAAATCACACTGCCTTTAATGGGCATCTCCAACAGCAGAATTAGACTCTGCCAATTACCAATGGGTGACATTTTGAAAGAGTCATCAGGAACAGTTGGCTTGACACAGCATGACCTTGTCTTCTCCCCAGACCTGTGGTGGCTCTTTCTATCCCTCTAGAGACAGGCCAATTCAGTCTCCATTCCAGACACAGAAGGCCTCCCAAGCTGCTTCTGGAAGTGAGGCTCATGAACCTAATTAAAGTTAGATGTTACTCTTCCAGCAGGATTGTAAAATGACAAGGCTGGGGATGTGGCTTCGAGTTGTAGAAATGTTAATATTATATGTCAGCATCTTCTATTATATAAAATGAGAAAGTCAGAGGGAGAGATAGGAGTGAGATAGACAGATACACAGCTGAATAAAGTGTGCTAAGTAAAAACATCATGGTAAAATGTGGGGCTTAAACAGACTTGTTTTCCATCATAGCCATGTAAAAAAATACTTGAGTTGTTTGCTTAATCTCTGTGGGCTTCAGTTTCCATGAGGATAAAAAAGAGCTCCTCCATAGTGCTGCTCTGATACTAAATAAAGGTGACAAGTGAATGGTGCTTAAGACTAACTCTGGATCAAGAGTTCTAGGGACTTAAATCTTGGTCCCAGTGCTTTGCTTCTTCATGTATAAAATGAGGGCAGTAACAGTACAAACTTGTATTAAAAAAATAAAACTTGAAACCAGCCCAGGCTTTGCATTTCTCACTATGAGAAAGTAATTTTCTACAGATGAACTATATGACATTTAACGGCACACGGTGAAAATTTAAGCCTTATTCCTGTGAGTGACTCATAATGTGTTTTCTAGAAGAAAAAACTGTCCTGTAAACCAAGAAAGGCCTTCTCAGAAAAAGAGCAAACAGAGGTCTGGTATTGTTTCTTGTGATTTGGAAAGCCTGTTCGAGAGGACTGCTTTCCAAATTGTGGTCACCATCTTGAGCCTGCAGACATTCATTTTACTTTAATATTATGGTTTAATTGAGAGACTGGACACATCCAGGATAAAGAGAATTTCAGGGAGTCTTATGGCAACCTCTCAAATAAGCACACATATAATCAAAACCATTTAGTACATTAAAATATTTACTTCTGATCTTCACTGGCTTTAGAATTTTGTAGACACAGTTGAAATATCACTGGTATTCACCTTATTTTCATAATCCTGCCACTCAGTCCAGGGGCAGTTATTCTGCTGAAATCAGTGTTTATTCTTCCACAATGGAGTAATTTTACTCCATCAGTGAATATTTTGAAAGGGTAAGATTCCATTTTAAGCATTTGCATACATGGTTTTTCAGTGAACAGATCAAAGTGTAAGATTAAATTTATGTTTTGGAGATTTATTTGTACTGATGCACATATTATTAAGTTGAATGGCATATGACTGCCAATAATCAAGAAATTTTGACCTATAAAAATGATCGTCTTAAATGAGTAAACACAGTATAGCAGCTTCACTCAGTTTAACTGCTGTATTCTGCTTCACAGCTTTTAAGACGCATCCCCCATTGTTACACATTGAACTTGATTCTACTTTTTTTATGATGACAAACTGTACTATAATTAATTTTCACAAGTCTGGGTCAAAGACTTTTAAAAGCCTGGAATTTTTTTACTATTTTATAGGCTAGCAAGTTTGTCTGCCACCATTTCATGAATTCTGGCAAAAGTCATGAGGTGCTTGTGGCAGAGGCAGAGGACTTTATTACTCATGACTCAGGGCTTCCCTGGTGGCTCAGATGGTAAAGAATCTGTGAATCTGCCTGCAATGCAGGAGACCTGGGTTCGATTCCTGGGTCAGGAAGATCCCCTAGTGAAGGGAATGGCAACCCACTCCAGTATCCTTGCCTAGAGAATTCCATGGACTGGGGAGCCTGGCAGGGCTACAGTCCATGGGGTTACAAAGAGTCAGACATGACTGAGCAGCTAACACTAACGTGAGAATTAACATATCTGCACCATTTCCCCTTGCCTCTCAATTCCTTAGGAGTAACCTGTTTGGGCAGGAGTAGATACTATGCATGCAGAGGCTGTGTACAGTAGCTGAGGAACTCTGAGCTTAGGGAACCTGATTTTTTTTATAATGCACTGTGTGTTGATAAGTATACAACACTGATCCCAGGAGAATTCCCAGTAAAGTAGTTATAGGTATGGGTAGAATGACCTTATGAGAACAGTAGGAATATCTCAAAGGACTGCTGTTCATATGACCCTTGCAAGATAGCCACATCTTTTTCTTTCAGTAAAGGAATCATAATTAGTCCTAATGAGTTAAGAATACCAAAAAACTGGGACTTCCTGGAGAGGTTATGAGTTCACCTACCAGTGCAGGGGATGTGGGTTTGATCCCTGATCCAGGAATTAAGATCCCACATACCTTAAGGGCTAAAAAACAAACAAACAAACAATAAAACCAGTAGCAATGTTGTAACATTGTAACAAATTCAATAAAGAGTTTAAAAATGTTCCACATCAAAAATCTTAAAAAGAAAAAGAATACAAAAGAAGTGAGGAAAGGAAGAGAAGATTCTCCCTTTCCAGGAGAAGTCAGGAAGAGTCATTTTCCTTATGCACACCTCTGTCTTTTTTCGGTCTATCCTTTTATCTCACCTCTCCTAATGGGGAGTGAGGCAATGACTGGAAATTTGCAGAGAATAAGCAGACATTCTGGGCTTAGCAATGAGAGACCATCCACTTCCTGTTTCTGTCCATAGAAAGCATATCCTAGTGCTCTCTGCCATGCCCAGCGGTTCCCATTTTGGCAAGACTGTGCCGGTCTACACTGGTAGGACTTGGTAACTGAGTTTTCCTGCTTCTGCTTTTACATTAGCAAGTCTGCTTGCCTTTCGTTCTCAAGATAGGATTCTCCAAATTGGCCTTTATCAGTAATTAAAGTGTTTTGTTTTTTTTAAAACCCCTTCTGCCATTCATTCAAGATATATATCTCTATATATCTCTCTATATATAGGTATGAAGTATGAAGTGAAGTATGAAATTAGTCACTCAGTCGTGTCTGACTCTTTGCGACCCCAGGGACTGTAGCCCACCAGGCTCCTCTGTCCATGGGATTCTCCAGGCAAGAATACTGGAGTGGGTTGCCATGCTCTCCTCCAGAGGATGTTCCCAACCGAGGGATCAAATCTGCATCTCCTGCATTTCCAGGAGATTCTTTAACCACTGAGTCACCTGGGAACCCCATATTATCTCAATTTATGCAAAGCTCTGATGATAGAGAGAGGTGTCATTTGCTGGGAGTTATTTAGGTCCCCATTATGTAAAATAAACTTAACATGTTGTTTAACATGTTATGTTGGTTTTCTAGGACTCCATAGCAAAATATCTCAGATTGTGTGGCTGAAGCAAAAGAAATGACTGTCTCATAGTTATGGAGGCAAGAAAGCCCAAGTCAAGATATTTTATTTCTCCCGAGACATCTCTTGTTGGCTTGTGGATGGCTGCCTTCTCTTGTGTGACCTTCTGTGTGCAAGCTTCCTCAGCATCTCTTCCTTTTCCTGTGAGGACCCAGTCATTTTGGACCAGAGCCTCATCTTTATGAACTAATTGAATCTTAATTATTGTGTTCAAGACTTTCCTCTAAATATAATGACTTTGGGAGGCAGGGCTTCAACATGATTTGGGGGCAAACATAATTCAGTCTGTAACAAACACATAAAAAAGCAGAGTTTAAAACATATATTTAAAATTTCCAAGTTTTTATTATTATGCATAAAACTGATATAAACAATTGTGTATAGGTTGTTTTGTGAACATAAATATTCATTTGTCTCAAGTAAGTGCTCAGGAATACAGTTTCTAGGTGATAAAGGATTTGAATGTTTAGTTTACTTTGAGAAAGTGCCAAACTTTTTTCCCATCAGCTGTACCATGGTACAACCCCACAAGCAATTTGTGAACAATCCAGTTTCTCTTTGTCTTTTGAGTATTTAGTGTGGTCATTCATTACTTATTTTTCAGTCACTTCTATAGGCATATGAAAGTGAAAGTGAAAGTCACTCAGTCGCATCCGACTCTTTGCAACCCCATAGACTATACAGTCCATGGATTTTTCCAGGCCAGAATACTGGAGTGGGTAGCCTTTCCCTTCTTCAGGGAATCTTCCCAACCCAGGAATTGAACCCAGGTCTCCCACATTTCAGGTGGATTCTTTGCCAGCTGAGCCACAAGAGAAGACCAAGAATATTGAAGTGGGTTGCCTATCTCTTCTCCAGTGGATCTTCCCCACCCAGCAATCGAACTGGGGTCTCCTGCATTGCAGGCAGATTCTTTACCAACTGAGCTATGAGGGAAGCCCCCTCTATAGGCATATAGAGATATCTCATTGTGATTTTTACTCTTCATTTTTCTAATGACAAATTAGTTGAACATCTTTTTACGTGCTTATTTGCCATCTGTATGTCCATACCAGTGAAGAGTCTCATCATATATTTTGTTTATTTTCTAATTGAATTGCTTGGCTTTTTGTTATTGAGTTTATATCAGACAATAGTCCTTTGTTTAAAAGTTTGTCAGTATTTCCTTCTCCTTTATAGCTTTTCTTTCCATTCTCATCACAGGGTCTTTTACAAAAGAGATGTTTTAAGTATTGGTAAAGTCCAAATGTACCCACTTTCAAAAATAGATATTACTTTTGATGTCAAATCTAAGAACTCCATGCCTAGCATTATAACCTGAATATTTTCTTTTATGTTTTCTTCTAAAAGATATATAGTTATATGCTTTACATTTAAGCCTGTGGTCCATTTTGAGTTAAATTTTCTATAAATTTGATACTCTGGTAGAGGTTCATTTTCTGATTATGGCTGTCCATTTCCTCCTGCACAGATTATGGAGGTGGTTATCTTTCCTCCATTGAATGGTTTTAGTATTTTTGCCGAAACTGTTGGCCATATTTGTGCTGGCCTGTTTCTGAATTCTCTGTTCTATTCCATCAGTCTATGTGTCTCTTCCACCAATAACACACATTCTTGATTATTGTAGCTACAAAAGAAATCTTAAAATCAAGCTGACTGATCTCTTTCATACTTTATTATCCTTTTCTCAAGATGAGTTTAGCTATTCTGTTTCCTTTGCCTTTCCATACAAATTACAGAATAATCTTGTCTGCATCTGTAGAAACTCTTGTTGGAACTGTGATGGAAATTGCATGAAACTTGCATATCAATTTGCGAAGGATTGTCATCTTTTCTTTTGTCTTCCAATTAAAAAAACAGTATATTTCTGTATTTATTTAGACCTTATGATCTATCTGTTTAGATCTTCTGGCATTTAGATCTTCTGAGAAGGAGAGGTGCAGCTTTATTCCTGCCAAGTAGAAGCAGGAGTCCAGGTTACCTACTTGGCCTCGGTTGATGCCTTCACAGGGTAAGTTTCTCATTACTGTTGGGATGTGGCAGGAATCTGGGTTCCACACAGGGTCTCCACTGGCACTGGATTGAGGATGGCCTTATTACTACTGGGTGACGGACAAAGTGCTGACTCCTCCCTAGGTCTCTCCTGTCAACACTCCAGTGGGAAGGGGCATCTTGTTACTGCTAGGCTAGGGTAGAGGTTCAGAATCTCTCTGTGTCTCTACTGACAGTGCAGGTGAAGAAGGACCTTCTACTGGCCAACCTGGATCAGAGTCCAGGCTCCCTAACTAGTCTTCTCTGACACTTTGGCAGCAAGAGAGTTGGGGTATCTTGTTGCAGCTTCTTGAGGGTGGATATCTAGTTGTCACTAGCATGAGTTGGCCTGTTTTTCTGTTTTATTTGGCTGGAATACTATGGCTATTGTTTGAAGGTTTTCTGTCTTCTTAAGCTGCCTGTTTCTTCATCATTTGACTACAGAAAGCAGGCTTCTGTTTTTTGTTTTTTTTTTGTTTTGTTTTGTTTTGTTTTTTTTAATCTGTACCTATTGGTGTTTCTAATTCACTGGCTTATTTGACTTCAAGGCTGGGGATAGAAGATGAAAACAAAACAAGACAAAAACACCCACGGGGACTCACCATCTTTTCATCCCTAGGATCCTATAGTTCCCAGCTCTCTGTTTTATTTTCCTATAAAATTCAGAGTCTTCTTTATGTTTGTTTTATACATAATATCCAGCGTTTAATTCCATTTATCAGGAGGAAAATGGAAAAGTATATCTTTTCTATCTCCAGGAAATGAAAGTCCCCTGCTTGACTTTTTAGAGACTAAAGAGTTGAAAATACACACAAGATTATCATTCATAAAAATATTGTGGAAAACCTTTTGTGTCAGTACATACAGATGTTCCTTGGCCCACACACAGCAAATCTGAAAAATAAACTTAGCTCTAGACCCCTAAAGCAATTCTCACTGGGGAAATTATGTTCCTGGAACACAATATTTACCACTGCCAAGAAGCATAGAAGAAGCTTAGTGATATGCGAGTGAAAAAGAAAATCTTGGTATGGTCTCTCCAGAATGTCTGTCAGTTGATTCCAGGTTGCTGGATTTCATGACCTGAAAATTCAATTGGGAAAAATCTCTAACTAAAGTTTTGTCACTAGATATCCACCTATTTCAGAAGGAAATCCCCCAGTACATAATTTCTTTCTAGTGGACACTGGTGTTCATCCTGAATTCCCTCGGTACTGCCAACCTACCCAGGTCTTCATGACCAGTAGCTGAATCTGCAGTCTACGGGGTTGCAAAGTGTTAGACATGACTGAGCAACTAAGCCTGCACATGTGCACAACCTTATAAACTACCACACTGGGTATGTGGAGAGTTAAATGTGTCAGCCTGTGTGTATGTCAGATACATTGTCTGATGCTAAGCAAGTTTTCAAGAAATGTGAAGCCATTTACTTTACTTTTCCCCATCTTATCTGTAATTATAGGAAAAATAAACAAGCAAACTCCGTCTTATTTGTTGATTGTGGTCCTTGGCCACTGTGGAAAAGAAGGATAAAGAATGGCTATTAAAGGAGACACCACCAATGGTTTGGCCTCTGGGTCAGAGTGTCCTGGCCAAGTCATCCATTGTCACAGATGAGCAATTCTATTGTAACAAGGCCAGAGTGACCATTCTCTGTGATTTTTCTGGAAATGCATTTTAAATATCTCTTCTACAGGAAATGAGGAAAGGCTGTGATGACACAGAGAGTCATCAAAGGTTTGGGATCTGCAGTTAGTGTTGGATACCCTGGCTCCTGGTGCATTTATAGTTGCTTCTAGCTGTATCAGAACCGTAGAACTAACTGGGAAATTTGGCACAAGCTCAGTCCTCCTTCAGGAGTCACCTTTTGAAGACTTTCTCATTAAAATAGGGATTCAATAAAATTTCCTGAGTTCCTACTTTGTGCCAATCCCTGGAAACGACAAAATAAGATGCAGCACATAATCCATTTTGACACATATAGAAATGGGCAGTAGCAATACAGTGTTTAAACCTATGGGAACAGAAAGCCCAAGGGATTAGGTACCACTGAGCAACCAGAAGAAACAGTGATGAATCTTGTCACTTTGTTCTGATATGGACATCAGAAAGCCACATTGGTAAAAAGGTAAGCTTGCTCTTCACAGGTGAATCCCAAAAAGGATGCCAGGATATTGTAATTTAGTAGAAGGGACACAAAGTTTGATTTAGGCACACTTGAACTATAATTTCAAACCTAGTTTTTGTAGTTGTTCAGTCCCTATGTCTTGTCCAACTCTTTGTGACCCCATGGACTACAGCATGCTAGGCTCTTCTGTCCTTCCTTATCTCTTGGAGTTTGGTCAAATTCATGTCCATTGAGTTGACGATGCTATTTAACCATCTGATCTTCTGCCAGCCCCTTTTCCTTTTGTCTTCAGTCTTTCCCAGCATCAGGATCTTCTCCAGTGAGTCAGCTCTTCACATCAAGTGGCCAAAATATTGGCGCTTCAGCTTATCAACAGTCCTTTCAAAGGATATTCAGGGTTGATTTTCCTTAGGATTGACTGGTTTGATCCCCTTGCAGTCCAAGGGACTCTCAAGAGTCTTCTCCAGCACCCAGTTCAAAAGAAGCAATTCTGCACTCAGCTTTATCTACGATCCAGCTCTCACATCTACACATGACTACTGGAAATACCACAGCTATGACTATACAGATCTTTGTCAGTAAAGTGATGTCTCTACTATTTAATGTGAATTTTATTATCACCTTTATCTCTTTTCTTTCCTTGTCTATCAAATGGTCATAATAATCCTCCCACTAAATTTGTCCATTGTGAGAATTAATTATATAAGGTAGAGTTGGGAATATACTAAGCTTGCAATAAATGATAAATTACCAATCTACCAACATGGTATCATGGGCTTCCCTGATAGCTCAGTTGGTAAAGAATTCACCTGCAGTGCAGGAGACCCCAGTTCACTTCCTGGATCTGGAAGATCCAGTGGAGAAGGGATAGAGTACCCACTCCAGTCTTCTTGGGTTTCCTTTGTGGCTCAGCTGGTAGAGAATCCACCTGCAATGTGGGAGACCTAGGTTTGATCCCTGGGTTGGGAAGATCCCCTGGAGAAGGGAAAGGCTACCCACTCCAGTATTCTGGCCTGGAGAATTCCATGGACTGTTGTCAATGAGGTTGCAAAGAATTGAACATGACTGAGCAACTTTCACTTGCTGGAAATACCTGTTGGCTTACCCAACATGGTATAGTCTTGGAGAAGAGTTTTGAGGTTTTGAGGACATGAGTTAGAATTTCAGATTTTCTATTCAGCATCATTTGACCTACAAGAATTATATAACATTTCCAAGGGTCAATTTCTTCATCAAAAAAAAAAAAATAGATACAGTACATTTGAAAGCATATGAAATGTAGTGGCTTGACAAATATTGTTCTCCTACTGTGAGTCTTCCATGAATGATTTATCCAGCCTTATTTTGAAACTGTGTATCCTCAACCAATATTAAATTCCCTATTTTATCTGTTCCTCTAGGTCTCTCTCCTGCTTCTCTCTGAGTAGAAAAGGACTTCATCTGCGTCCAGTGGGACTCTTGTCTAGGTGTTGAGAAAGTTTATTCATTGGGAATTCACGATGAGGAAATCAATAACTAGTCTTCAAGGAAGGCATACACATATTTTTGCTATGGAGACCATCCTTTTTCTCTCCTTTTCAAAACAAAAGAGTATACCCATAAACTTGGAGATGGTTTCAGTAATTCTTTTCTAAAGAACTTAAACAGTTGCTTTAAAGTTATAGATTCTATGTGTGTGATTCTATGTGTGTGAATGTGTGTGTGTGTGTGTGTGTGTGTGTGTGTGTAGTGTGAGAAATTTGAATGTGATGATGGAGATTAAGAGAAATATGGGGACAGAATATGATTTCCTTGGTCTCCCTTCTTGACCTTCTTTCAGCACAGTGTTGTGTAGTGTAGGCTTCTGTTGATCCCTAGATGGTCACCCATGTAAAATATCCCCTTTTCTCCTGTATCTCTCTTACCTTTCCACTTAACTCTTCTCCCTATCTTAAAGGATATTAAAGCTCTTCCCCTTCAAATAATCAAGTATCACCCTCCAGATATTTTCTTCTACCTTGCAGATTGGACAATTTCCATGGTCAATTTCCATTGAGGACTGGGAACCAGAGCCTGCTGGCCCTACCAGGAAAGGAGTTAGGATGAGCACTAGTCACACACTTAAAACTAAATGTATCATTTCTATTAAGATCTGTCCCCTTCTCCCAAACCACTATCTAAGAATTAATAAAATGTTTGCATTACTGGGTTGGCCAAAGCATTCATTCAGGTTTCTTCTGGAAGATGTTATGGAAAAACATGAACAAATGTTTTGGCCAACCCAGTATTATCATTTTGACCCTACTTCAAAAGAGTGAACAACTCTGGACTGATTACACAAAGGAGATGTTGATCCCTACCTGTCCTACTGTTCCTTTCATATAACTACATGGTTGTATAGTTGTTAGGCTGCTTGTGTTCATTCATTTTTAGGTAAACTTGAATAAACAAGAAGGTCCTTACTGAATACAGGGAACCCTACTCAATACTCTGTGATGGTTTGTATGAGAAAAGAATCTTAAAAAGAGTGGTATATGTATATGCACAACTGATTCACTTTGCTATACTCTTGAAACTAACACAACATTGTAAATCAGTTATGCTCCAATAAAAAAATGTTTTAAAAATAAAATGCAAATGCCATTACTTGATAAAATTAAAGTAATGATAAGCCAAAGCCAACTCGGAAAAAAGTAAAAGAAAAGGGTGATTTCAACCATCCTGTGCATTTTCCTCAAGTTCTATCTCTTGAGGTAGGGACAACTAGAAAGCTTTAATAATAAGGTGAGATAACATGTCTAAAGCATCTTCCCTTACACAGAGTCCTTTTCATACATATATTATCTAGTTCATCATCATAACACCATCATGAGGTTGGAAGAATTTCATTCACATCATTTAAAGATGGTGAAAGAGATTCAGAGAGGGAAGTGACTAACTTAAGACCACACAACTCATGAACTCTGGAACTAGATTTTACACCGATGTCTTCTGAATTCACCTAACAAGTCCCTGACACATTATGGAGGACCAATTATAGTTAAGGAGCTTAAACAAGTTTGTCACAGTTGGATAATCTCTAAGATTCCTCTAAAATTTGTCAGCTTAATATGTGGACTTTCTTGAACAGACACTATTGTCCTTATGCCTCACTCAGTGTTTATAAAGACATCCAATATAGATAAATCACAAGTATCATTCATTATCTTTTTGAAAAAGAAAGGTGCTGGCAGCAACTCTATCTTTGTTAAGCAGTTTGGTGCAAGACTTTAGCACTTACTGCTGATGCCCCTTAAGTTAATTACACAGGGTTTAATCTAATTTGAGTTTAATCTACTTTGGGGACACCATATTAAGTCTTCTGAATTCATCATATCTCTCTATGGAGTGGTAGCTAAGGGCTCTACATGTCCTCCTTTCTGCTGCCATGAAATTCTAAGCATTATTTTCTTAGCTCTAATAGATGCCTGTTTCTTATGTGACCTGGAAATATGTGTGCAGTGGTTGATATTAAACAAGGGTCCTTTCCATCTTTCTCTTTCTCTCTTTCTCTCTCTCTGTCACACACACACACACACACACACACACATTCATGGCCATAGTGAGAAATTACTATGTAATCATTGGTCAGTAGCTGAGCTTGTCAGAAAAATAAAACAAATTCAATGCTTATATAAACTCTTCAACTGATAGTTAGGCTATTTTGACCACCTTAGAAATGCTTTGACCTTAAACATGATATTTCAATAAATGGCTTTGTTTCAACTCATCAGTGATCAGGTTGCTTTCAAAATGCCCCACTTATCTCCAAATCTAGCTCCAAAATATTTTCCCAAATTAAACTTTTCTCCACTGGCCCTTTTTTTTTTTACCCAATTAGCCTCTAAAACTGTAAGCATCAGACTCCTTAGAACAAAGTCTCTGATATTTGGAACAACTGGCCTGTTTCCCACTTGCCAAAATTTTAAGGATCAACAGACATGCCACCCTTATCCTAAACACTTAATAACTTAATTTTGAAGATGAATAATCACCTTTATTTTGAATTATGACTAAACACTTATTTATGTCTGTTCTACTAGATTGCAATTTTTTGAAGATAGGAGACTGACTTTATTGGTGGTAGAACCTGAAAAATAATTAAAACATAAACTAAAATGTATCGAATGAAGCAATATGTCTATAAAATCTAGAGAAGAAAGCAGTCATCTTGGAATAGAATTAGAGATAGTATTAAAAGTAAATCTCAAAATCAACTTTGATCCACTCTATGGTGTACCACTCTATGGTGTAATTATCGGTTTATATATCTCTAACTACCACTGAAATGAAAACTCTTTTTCTTGGGTGGGGGTGGAGAGATGTGTCCTGTATCCACAGAGACTATGCATAGAGACTCTACACAGACGACACTCTTATTTGTTGAATGAGTAAGTAAATGTCCAATCTTCATTCCTCTCAGCTACCACCTAGAGAAGAGAGTAGTAACATTCTAAATCCCAGATAAACAGCAATGTCCTCTTTCAGACTCTATATTGGGACACTAAATCCTTTACCCTTCTTTTCCAGAAGTGGCAAACTTCAGTTTCCTTCCAGTGTATCTTCTGATCTTCTTTTGTTCAACAGCAGCAAAGTCAGTGTGACACAATAAAACACATTTGAGGATACAAATATTTAACCTTGACTCTGTTTCTGATTTGCTAATGACCTTGAAAAAGTCATTTCCATCCTCTGGTCCTCTATGTCTCATTTGTTAAATGAAGCTTTTTGGCAGAGAAAACAAGTTCCTTTTGGGACAGTGAACAGTTTTCAGGGTAATTAGAGAAAATTAAGCTACGTGGAATCAAATATTAATAAAAAGAATAATAATTCTTGGAAACAATTAACTTCAGTGAAACTGTGAGTTCAGCATAAGCATACCACTTATGAGTTCAGATAAATGGCTTGTACATTTATACACACTCTGACACTAATTTACAATGCTATAGAAAGAGAGTGTTTGTTGAAGTTTTGTAGAAAATCAAAATTGGTACCAATTTTCAATGGCAGGAAAATATGATCATGGTAATTATGGTGTAATTATGATGCTCTAAATCTAATTTTAGCATCTGGGTATAGGAAAGAATGGAAAACCAATATAAAAGAAGAACAAAACACATCGACTTCCCAAAGATAATGGAGCCATAAGAAATAACAGAATTGTGTTATAAAAAAAAAAAAAATTATATCCACAAACCTGATTATAATCCCTCCCCAAATTTTCCTTAGTGAGAAATATCCACTTTTCAGTGCAAAATAATTGATGATAAGTAACCCTTTAAAGGGAGAAGGCAATGGCACCACACTCCAGTGCTCTTGCCTGGCAAATCCCATGGACGGAGGAGCCTGGTGGGCTGCAGCCCATGGGGTCGCTAGGAGTCGGACATGATGAGCGACTTCACTTTGACTTTTCACTTTCATGCATTGGAGAAGGAAATGGCAACCCACTCCAGTGTTCTTGCCTGGAGAATCCCAGGGATGGCGGAGCCTGGTGGGCTGCAGTCCATGGGGTCACACAGAGTTGGACATGACTGAAGCGACTCAGCAGCAGCAGCAGCAACCCTTAAAAACTCAATTAGGCCCACTGCTGTTAGGGAGAGACATTTCTGAGCCAAGATGGATCCATAAGACATTTTTCTCGATTCTTCTATTGAGTGGGGCTTGATTTGCATGCTGATATCCATACATTGTTCAATCTAAAAAATGGATTCATGAACTAAATAACTGAACTTTTGTACCCAAAGAATAATTTTCTGATCCTCAGAATTAATAGGCATGTGAAAAAAAGAAGTTTCGGTGCCAGGAAAGAAATAGAAAGAACATGGATTTGAACCCTTTGACTCTTTGCAACCCTGTGAATCACAGCATGCCAGGCCTCCCTGTCCATCACCATCTCCCAGAGTTCACTCAAACTCACATCCATTGAGTCGGTGATACCATCCAGCCATCTCATCCTCTGTCATCCCCTTCTCCTCCTGCCTCCAATCCCTCTCAGCATCAGAATCTTTTCCAATGAGTCAACTCTTCGCATGAGGTGGCCAAAGTACTGGAGTTTCAGCTTTAGCATCATTCCTTCCAAAGAACACCCAGGGCTGATCTCCTTTAGAATGGACTGGTTGGATCTCCTTGCAGTCCCAGGGACTCTCAAGGGTCTTCTCCAACACCACAGTTCAAAAGCATCAATTCTTCGGCACTCAGCTTTCTTTACAGTTCAACTCTCGCATCCATACATGACCGCTGGAAAAACCATAGCCTTGACTAGATGGACCTTTTCTCCACTTAATAGTTTTTAGACCACTTATTAGGTCACATTTTGGCCTCTCTTTATTATCTGCAAAATGGGATAATAATGTTTACTGTTTTGAGGAATGATGATATTCCATATAAAGCATTCATCAGTGTCTGCTGCTGCTGCTGCTGCTGCTGCTAAGTCACTTCAGTCATGTCCGACTCTGTGTGACCCCAGAGATGACAGCCCACCAGGCTCCCCTGTCCCTGGGATTCTCCAGGCAAGAACACTGAAGTAGTAAATGTTCATTAATGAAATCTTTGCTCTCTTCCTGATTAAGGGAATGTTTCTCAAAATATCATCTTCTGACCACCCACTTGCATCAGAATCACCTTGCCTGCTTCTTAAAGATAGAGATGCTTTTTAAAATAGGAGAATCATATATTAATGTGTATATGTGGAATCCAGAAAAACTGCATAGTGAAAATATTTGCAAAGCAGAAATATAGACACAAGTGTAGAGAATAATGTGTGGATACCAAGGGGAGCAGGGGGTTGGGATGGATTGGGAGAGTGAGACTGACGCATATACACCGCTGTGCATAAACTAGGTAACCAATGAGAGAAGACTGTGTAGCACAGGGAAAGCTGCTCAATGGTCTATGGTTACCCGAGCGGGAGGGAAATCCAAGGAAGAGGGCATACGTGTGTGCATACCTGATCCACCTTGTTCAGCAGAAGCTAGCACAATATGATAAAGCAACTACACTCCAATGAAATAAATTAAATAGTAGAGAACCTCACCTGGTTTTTCTTGTCCTAAACTTTTCCAGGTAGCCAACCTACTAGAAGATATCTTTTGATACTTTCCTATATGAAGACTAAACACTGCTTTATATGAAATAGATAACCAAGATCACAGGGAACTCCACTCAATACTCTGTAATGGCCCATGTGAGAAGAAAATCTTTTTAAAAAGTGGGTATATTTAAATGTATAACTGATTCACTTTGCTGTATACCTGAAACTAACACAACATTGTAAATAAACTATACTCAAATAATTTTTTTTTAATGAAGGCTAAATGCTCTTATCACTAGTATTGAAATGTTGCTACAACTTCTAGTTATTCTATGATTACATTCAGTGTTCCCACAAATGTGGATGATCATGGCTGGGAGGAGCTATCCCGCGTCTGAGGTCAGGGGTGGTGGCCAGGAGGAGACACCCCGCATCCGAAGTCAGGGGCAGCAGCTGAGAGGAGCTACCCTGTGTCCGAGGTCAGTGGCGGCCGGGAGGAGACACCCAGTGTCCGAGGTCAGGGCTGTGGCCAGGAGGAGCTACCCCGCGTCTGAGGCCAGTGGCGGCCGGGAAGAGACACCCCGTGTCCGAGATCAGGGGCGGCCAGGAGAAGCCACCTCGCGCCCGCGGCCAGGGGCAGTGGCCTTGAGGAGCCACCCCAAGCCCGAGGCCAGGGCTGGCGGCCGGGAGGAGCAACCCAAGGAGCAGTGGCTGAGCAGGCACAGGAGGGCCTAGAGGAGCTATCCCATGTTGAAGGTCAGGAACGGCAGCGGTAAGGAGATACCCCTCATCCAAGGTAAGGAGCAGTGGCTGTGCTTTGCTGGAGCAGCTGTGAAGAGTTACCCCACGCCAAGGTAAGAGAAACCCAAGTAAGATGGTAAGTGTTGCAAAAGGGCATCAGAGGGCAGACACACTGAAACCATACTTACAGAACACTAGTCAATCTAATCACACTAGGACCACAGCCTTGTCTAACTCAATGAAACCAAGCCATGCCTGCGGGGCAACCCAAGACAGGTGGGTCATGGTGGGGAGACCTGACAGAATGTGGTCCACTGGAGAAGGGAATGGCAAACCACTTCAGTATTCTTGCCTTGAGAACCCCATGAACAGTAGGAAAAGGCAAAATGATAGGATACCAAAAGAGGAACTCCCCAGGACATTAGGTGCCCAACGCGCTACTGGAGATCAGTGGAGAAATAACTCCAGAAAGAATGAAGGGATGGAGCCAAAGCAAAAACAACACCCAGTTGTGGATGTGACTGGTGATAGAAGCAAGATCCGATGCTGTAAAGAGCAATATTGCATAGGAACCTGGAATGTCAGGTCCATGAATCAAGGCAAATTGGAAGTGGTCAAACAAGAGATGGCAAGGGTGAACGTCGACATTCTAGGAATCAGCGAACTAAAATGGACTGGAATGGGTGGATTTAACTCAGATGACCACTATAACTACTATTGTGGGCAGGAATCCCTCAGAAGAAATGGAGTAGCCATCATGGTCAACAAAAGAGTCTGAAATGCAGTACTTGGATGCAATCTCAAAAATGACAGAATGATCTCTGTTCGTCTCCAAGGCAAACCATTCAATATCACAGTTATCTAAGTCTATGCCTCAACCAGTAACACTGAAGAAGCTGAAGTTGAACGGTTTTATGAAGACCTACAGGATCTTTTAGAACTAACACCCAAAAAAGATGTCCTTGTCATTATAGGGGACTGGAATGCAAAAGTAGGAAGTCAAGAAACACCTGGAGTAACAGGCAAATTTGGCCTTGGAATGCAGAATGAAGCAGGGCAAAGACTAATAGAGTTTTGCCAAGAAAATGCACTGGTCATAACAAACACCATTTTCCAACAACACAAGAGAATACTCTACACATGGACATTACCAGATGGTCAACACCGAAATCAGATTGATTATATTCTTTGCAGCCAAAGATGGAGAAGCTCTATACAATCAACAAAAACAAGACCAGGAGCTGACTGTGGCTCAGAAAATTCCTTATTGCCAAATTCAGACTTTAATTGAAGAAAGTAGAGAAAACCGCTAGACCATTCAGGTATGACCTAAATCAAATCCCTTATGATTATACAGTGGAAGTGAGGAATAGATTTAAGGGTCGAGATCTGATAGAGTGCCTGATGAACTATGGAATGAGGTTCGTGACATTGTACAGGAGACAGGGATGAAGACCATCCCCATGGAAAAGAAATGCAAAAAAGCAAAATGGCTGTCTGGGGAGGCCTTACAAATAGCTGTGAAAAGAAGAGAGGCGAAAAGCAAAGGAGAAAAGGAAAGATATAAGCATCTGAATGCAGAGTTCCAAAGAATAGCAAGAAGAGATAAGAAAGCCTTCTTCAGCAATCAATGCAAAGAAATAGAGGAAAAGAACAGAATGGGAAAGACTAGAGATCTCGTCAAGAAAATGAGAGACACCAAGGGAACATTTCATGCAAAGATGGGCTCGATAAAGGACAGAAATGGTCTGCACCTAACAGAAGCAGAAGATATTAAGAAGAGGTGGCAAGAATACATGGAAGAACTGTACAAAAAAGATTTTCACGACCCAGATAATCATGATGATGTGATCACTAATCTAGAGCCAGACATCCTGGAATGTGAAGTCAAGTGGGCCTTAGAAAGCATCACTATGAACAAAGCTAGTGGAGGTGATGGAATTCCAGTTGAGCTGTTTCAAATCCTGAAAGATGATGCTGTGAAAGTGCTGCACTCAATATGCCAGCAAATTTGGAAAACTCAGCAGTGGCCACAGGACAGGAAAAGGTCAGTTTTCATTCCAATCCCAAAGAAAGGCAATGCCAAAGAATGCTCAAACTACCGCACAATTGCACTCATCTCACATGCTAGTAAAGTAATGCTCAAAATTCTCCAAGCCAGACTTCAGCAATACGTGAACCGTGAACTCCCTGATGTTCAAGTTGGTTTTAGAGAAGGCAGAGGAACCAGAGATCAAATTGCCAACATCCGCTGGATTATGGAAAAAGCAAGAGAGTTCCAGAAAAACATCTATTTCTGCTTTATTGACTATGCCAAAGCCTTTGACTGTGTGGATCACAATAAACTGGAAAATTCTGAAAGTTGGGAATACCAGAACACCTGACCTGCCTCTTGAGAAATCTGTATGCAGGTCAGGAAGCATCAGTTAGAACTGGACATGGAACAACAGACTGGTTCCAAATAGAAAATGGAGTGCGTCAAGGCTGTATATTGTCACCCTGCTTATTTAACTTCTATGCAGAGTACATCATGAGAAATGCTGGACTGGAAGAAACACAAGCTGGAATCAAGATTGCCGGGAGAAATATCAATCACCTCAGATATGCAGATGACACCACCCTTATGGCAGAAAGTGAAGAGGAGCTAGAAAGCCTCTTGATGAAAGTGAAAGAGGAGAGTGAAGAAGTTGGCTTAAAGCTCAACGTTCAGAAAACGAAGATCATGGCATCTGGTCCCATCACTTCATGATAAATAGATGGGGAAACAGTAGAGACAGTGTCAGACTTTATTTTTTTGGGCTCCAAAATCACTGCAGATGGTGACTGCAGCCATGAAATTAAAAGACGCTTACTCCTTGGAAGAAAACTTATGACCAACCTAGATAGTATATTCAAAAGCAGAGACATTACTTTGCTGACTAAGGTCCGTCTAGTCAAGGCTATGGTTTTTCCAGTAGTCATGTATGGATGTGAGAGTTGGACTGTGAAGAAGGCTGAGCACCGAAGAATTGATGCTTTTAAACTGTGGTGTTGGAAAAGACTCGAGAGTCCCTTGGACTGCAAGGAGATCCAACCAGTCCATTCTGAAGGAGACCAGCCCTGGGATTTCTTTGGAAGGAATGATGCTAAAGCTGAAACTCCAGTACTTAGGCCACCTCGTGTGAAGAGTTGACTCATTGGAAAAGACTCTGAAGCTGGGAGGTATTGGGGGCAGGAGGAGAAGGGGATGACCGAGGATGAGATGGCTGGATGGCATCATAGACTCGATGGACGTGAGTCTGAGTGAACTCCGGGAGATGGTGATGGACAGGGAGGCCTTGCATGCTGCGATTCATGGGGTCGCAAAGAGTTGGACATGGCTGAGCGATTGAACTGAACTGAACTGAACTGAACTGAACTGAGGGCATAGATATATCTTCCCACCCCACAGCAAGCATGGAGACATTTTCATACTTACTCATCACCCAGAATAAAGAGCTCAAATGAGTTATGAGAATTCACAGTTCTTCAGGCTAAAATGATAAAACCAAATTTAAAAGTCAAATGAGAAGAAAATGGGGAAAGTTTTTCATATTTTTCTTCTCTATTTCCAACCCAAATGGTCTTAATGTTTGGGATCCTTAGTACCTTTCTTACATGTGATTGCTCATTGTTGTGATTAAAAAACTGCTTTTTTCTTTTCTTTTTTTACAAAACCAATAAAAACACAAGTACAAAGATTCATAGGTGCATAAAAAATTTGTTGCATCTATGTAAACTAATTCATAAAAGTCCTTGACAATACTTGTAATTTAGATGTTTTTTTAACTTTTTTGTCATGAGCAAGTGATTCTATTTTAAACAAAAGATGCTTTTGTTTTTGTTTGTTTTTTCACTCTTTCATTTCTTCTCCTCCACCCACCCAGTAGGTTGGTTTTGTGGGTTTTCCTTCCTTTCACTGATCTTGAGACGACCCTGTGCAATGGAGCCAGAGACGTAAAACAGGACACTGTTTTAAATCTTACAAATGTTTTCCACGTCTGATTTTTTCCCCTTCAGCCTGACATTCTTTATCCTTAAGGAAAAAAGAAAAAAACCAGCAAAAACAATGTTACCTTGAATCAAAAGTGATTCTTGACTTTTAAGAAATTTTTCATAGACACAAGTTTCCTAAAAGGGGAACGTGTCATGAGGTGTATGTGCTCCTAAAGTTAGCTGGTATTCTTTCCTCTGTGAAGTAACATATTCGACTTCAGCGGTAAAAATTCACTTCTGGAAATGCCTGCCTGATCTGGATGCAGATGCCAGGAGTCTGAACTAGGTTAACTCTTCCTGTAGGGTTTGACCACAACACACTTAATTAAGAAAGGTGTTGGGTTCTCCTCCTCTTTTCTGCTGGAAGGTCATTCAAGGCCATTGGGGGGGAAAAAAGGCTTTTATCTATGCCAAAGTTCTTATATTTTCATTTTAGAAGAGGAAGATTTTTTTTCCATTCCTACCTATGACTTTTAATTGGGGTCTATTCAAGCCAAACTTACATTTTACTCAGAAAACTATACACAAAGCAGGACTTCAAAATCAAGCACTGGTAATCCATCTTTTGCCTTGTCTAAATGAAATTTCAAACGTATGGGTAATTGAGGTCCCTGTTTTTTGTTTTTTATTTTTCTAGTCCATCTTATCTCATTCACTTCATCCATTTGTTTCATCATTCCTTCATCCAACAAATATTCACTGGCTTACTTTGCAAAACAAAGTGTTGGATCTAATATTGATTATAGTGAAGTGATGGTGATGATGGTAGTAATGATGGTGTCAATCATGAACCATTGGGTATCACTTCAACTGATAGTGTATCTTATGTAGTTTTGCTTAACTCTCAGAACAACTGTGTGATTTTGTTTGTTCAAGCTCATCCTCTCCATTTCACGGTTGAAAAAAATTTTCTGGTCACAAAGTAATTGAATGGAGCAAAAATTTCAACTCACATCTCTTACTCCACTTACTATATTCTTTCACTCATGGAAAGGGGTTGGAAAAATGGAAAATTTTGATCCTTGTCCTTAAAAAGTTTATAGTCAAATATCAAAAACACACACAAAAATAATCAAAATACCTAGAAGAAGGACAATGATGAAAGTCATATATTGCAAGTATAAATAAATGTCCATTGTATTTTATTATGTGTCTGTGGTATTTTAGTGTATACATTTTCATCTCACACAGGTAACCCTTCTTGGTATTTCAGGAAATATTATTCCTATTCTTGTTCTGCAATCTTCATGTTTTTTTTTCTCATGCTTTCATTTATAACTAACGTTAATGTACTATATAAATTCATTTCCTGCCTCAATGTCCCAGCCCACAACTTCATTGGTATGGCATTCACATTCTGTATTACGTAAAGTGTTAGTGGCTTGGTCATGTCTGATTGTTTGTGATCCCATGGACTGTAGTCCACCAGGCTTCTCTGTCTATGGAGTTCTCCAGCCAGGAATACTGGCATGGGTTGCCATTTCCTTCTCCAGGGTATCCTTCCGACCCAGGGATCGAACCTGGGTCTCCTGCATTGCAGGTAGATTCTTTACTATACTATGTAAATCAATTCCTAAATCATGTCAGTTTGTGCATTAGCATATCACAGTCTGAGGGACTGAAAATAATAGTAGTGTCTTGTAGTTTTAGATTATAGATTTCATGTACATTAAAAAAGCCTGAGTTAGCCCTGTGAAATGGCTCTGGTAATTCACAGCCTCAGTTCAGTCCAGTTCAGTCGCTCAGTCCTGTCCGGCTCTTTGTGATCCCATGGACTGTAGCACGCCAGGCCTCTCTGTCCCTCACCAGCTTCTGGAGTTCCCTCAAACTCATGTCCATCACATTGGTGATGCCATCCAGCCATCTCATCCTCTGTCATCCCCTTCTCTTCCCACCTTCAACCTTTCCCAGCATCAGGGTCTTTTCCAATGAGTCAGTTCATCACATCAGGTGACCAAAGCATTGGAGTGTCAGCTTCAACATCAGTCCTTCCAAGGAATATTCAAGACTGGTTTCATTTAGGATGGACTGGTTGGATCTCCTTGCAGTCCAAGGGAGTCTCAAGAGTCTTCTCCAACACCACAGTTAAAAAGCATCAATTCTTCAGTGCTCAGATTTCTTTATAGTCCAACTCTCACATCCATACATGACTACTGGAAAAACCATAGCCTTGACTAGATGAACCTTAGTTGGCAAAGTAATGTCTCTGCTTTTTAATATGTTGTCTAGGTTGGTCATAGCTTTTCTTCCAAGGAGCAAGCATCTTTTAATTTCATGGCTGCAGCCACCATCTGCAGTGATTTTGGAGCCCCAAAAATAGTCTGTCATTGTTTCCATTGTTTCCCCATCTATTTGCCATGAAGTGATGGGACCAGATGCTATGATCTTAGTTGTCTGAATGTTGGGTTTTAAGCCATTTTTTTCACTCTCCTCTTTCACTTTCATCAAGAGGCTCTTTAGTTCTTTTTCACTTTCTGCCATAAGGGTGGTGTCATCCGCATATCTGAGGTTATTGATATTTCTCCCGGCAATCTTGATTCCAGCTTGTGGTTCATCCAGCCCAGCGTTTTTCATGATGTACTCTGCATGTAAGTTAAATAAGCTGGATGATGATATGCAGCTTTGATGTACTCTTTTTCTGATTTGGAACCAGTCTGTTGTTCCATGTCCAGTTCTAACTGCTGCTTCTTGAACTGCATACAGATTTCTCAAGAGGCAAGTCAGGTGGTCTGGTATTCTCAGCTCTTTAAGAATTTCCCACAGTTTGCTGTGATCCACACAGTCAAAGCCTTTGGCATAGTCAATAAAGCAGACATAGATGTTTTTCTACCGTGCAGCGTTGGAGTGGCAAGTGGTGGAGAGGAGATACCCATGTCCAAGGTCAGGAACAGCAGCTGTGCTTTGCTGGACCGGCCATGTAGAGATACCCAACATCCAAGGTCAGAGAAGCCCCAATAAGATGGTAGGAGTGGCGAATTCATGTTTAGAATCAAACCCCATACTCTCCAGAGACACTCAGAGGGCTCAAACAAGCCTTGTGCATGCCAGGACCCAGGGATCCCACAGAGACTGAGACAGAACTGTGTTTGAGCATCTCCCATGGAGGTACAGGTCGGCAGTGGTCTTCCACAGGGACCAGGGCTCTGGGTGTGGGTATGGCATAAGTCCTCTTGGAGGAAGTTGCCATTAATCCCACCATAGAGCTGCCAGGACTGACGTAGGACTGGGAAATAGGCTCGGAGGACACAGTAGCACTTTGTGCACTAGGACCAAGGAGGAAGGAACAGTCACTGCACAGGAGACTTGCCTGTGGGAGTCTGGGAGTCTCTGGCGAAGGCATGGGTCAGTGGTGGCCTGTTGCAGGGTTGGGGGCATGGACTGTAGCAGTACATGCCTGGGATCTTTTGAGGAAGATTGCCATTATCTTCATTACCTCCACCATAGTTTGGCCCCAGGTAAATAGCAGTGACAGGGAACACAGCTCCACCCATCAACAGAAAATTGGATTAAAGATTTACTGAACATTGCCCCGCCCTCAGAACAAGACCCAGTATCCCCCTCAGTCAGTCTATTCCATCAGGAAGCTTCCATAAGCCTCTTATCCTTCTCCATCAGAGGGCAGACAGACTGAAAACCACAATCACTTACCAACAAAAACTAACCAATCTAATCACATGGACTACAGCCTTGTCTGACTCAATGAAACTATGAGTCATGCCATGTAGGGCCACTCAAGACAGATGGGTCATTGTGGAGAGTTCTGACAAAATGTGGTCCACTGGAGAGGGAATGGCAAACCATTTCAGTATTCCTGCCTTAAGAGCCCCATGAACAGTATGAAAAGGCAAAAAGATAGGGTACTGAAAGATGAACTCCCCAGGTTCATTTTTTCTTGAGCACAGAAGAATTGATGCTTTTGAATTGTGGTGTTGGAGAGGATGTATGAGAGTCCCTTGGACTGTAAGGAGATCATACTAAAGGAAATCAGTCTTGAATGCTCATTGGATGGACTGATGTTGAATCTGAAACTCCAATACTTTGGCCACCTGATGTGAAGAGCTGAGTCATTTGAAAAAACACTGATGCTGGGAAAAATTCAAGGTGGGAGGAGAAGGGGACGATAGACGATGAGATTGTTGGATGGCATCACTGACTCAATGGACATGAGTTTGAGTAAACTCTGGGAGTTGGTGATGGACAGAAGGCCTGGTGTGCTGTAGTCCATGAGGTCGCAAAGAGTCGGACACTACTGAGCGACTGAACTGAATTGAACTTAAATGTTTTAATGAAACTCTCTTGCTCTTTTGGTGATCCAGCAGATGTTGGCAATTTGATCTGTGATTCATCTGCTTCTTCTAAATCCAGCTTGAACATCTGGAAGTTCACGGTTCACCTACTGTTGAAGCCTGGCTTGGAGAATTTTGAGCATTACTTTGCTAACATATGATATAGTGCAATTGTGTGGTAGTTTGAGCATTCGTTGGCATTGCCTTTCCTTGGGGTTGGAATGAAAACTGACTTTTCCAGCTCTGTGGCCACTGCTGAGCTTTCCAAATTTGCTGGCATATTGAGTGCAGCACTTTTACAGCATCGTCTTTCAGGATTTGAAATAGCTCAAGTGGAATTCTATCACCTCTACTAGCTTTGTTCATAGTGATGATTCCTAAGGCTCACTTGACTTCGTATTCCAAGATGTCCATTTATAGGTGAGTGATGACACCATCGTGGTTATCTGGGTCATGAAGAACTTTTTTGTATAGTTCTTCTGTGTATTCTTGCCACCTCTTCTTAATATCTTCTGGTTCTGTTAGGTCCAGACCATTTCTGTGCTTTATTGTGTCCATCTTTGCATGAAATGTTCCCTTGGTATCTCTCATTTCCTTGAAAAGATCTCTAGTCTTTCCCATTCTGTTGTTTTTCTCTATTTGTTTGCATTGATCACTGAAGAAGGTTTTCTTATCTTTCCTTGCTATTCTTTGGAACTCTGCATTCGAATGGGTATATCTTTCCTTTTCTCCTTTACCTTTTACTTCTCTTATTTTCTCAGCTATTTGGAAGGCCTAGTGAGACGACCAGTGTTTCTTTTTGCATTTCTTTTTCTTGGGGTGATCTTGATCAGTGCCTCCTGTACAATGCCATGAACCTCTGTCCATAGCAGGCACTCTGCCGATCAGATCTAATCCCTTGAATCTGTCACTTCCACTGTATAATTGTGAGGGGTTTGTTTAGGTCATATCTGAATGGCCTAGTGGTTTTCCCTACTTTCTTCAATCAGATTAATTATATTCTTTGCAGCCAATGATGGAGAAGCTCTATATAGTCAGAGAAAACAAGACCAGGAGCTGACTGTGGCTCAGATATTGAACTCCTTATTGCCAAATTCAGACTTAAATTAAGGAAATTAACAGTATACAAGCAAGGAAATGAAGTTCTGTGAGTTGAGGTGATTTTCCAAGACCATAAAATGAGCAACAACTTACTGATAAAGCTGTGAAGAGTAAATAAGTGAATACATGTAAAACTCTACAAACAGTGTCAGAGATTTTGTAAGAACTCATGAAATGCTAGGTATACAAAAAACTTGAGCCCAGTTTTCTACAAGTTCTATTTTGTCTCTAGCATAACTATATAGAAGTTCCAAGCCTGCTTCAAATTCAAAGCTTGTCTTCAAATTTTATTTCTTAAATCACTCTTATCTTTATATAATGTTGTTGTTCATTTGCTAAGTCGTGTCCAACTCTTTGTGACCACCTGGACTGCCAGGCTCTTCTGTCCTTTACTATTTAGATTTTTAGCAGAGAATACAAATATGTGGATATATGATGCTATTCTCATGACCTACATCCATGCAGGAAACATTCAAGGAGAAAACCCTGGGACTCTTTCTTCTAGCACTGTATGGAATCATGAAACAGATCTGTGCCTGCAGGAATCTGGGAACACACTAATAAACTAGTTATTGTCGTGTGAATCAAAATGTGCTTATATCTAAGCTTTGTGATTTCAATTGTTTAATGATTTCAGTAGGTCTGCATGACTCTAATAATATTTTCAAGCATAAGAAACACTGATTTAAGGATATAAAGTATCTTGGGACAAAACCAGTATCTTATATTTCTTTTTACCTCTGTTAGAGTCTGAAAGCTTCTGTCCTCCCCAAATTCACATATTGAGATCTTAATGCTCAGTGTGAGTTGTTAAGAAGTAGGGCCTTTGGGAGGGAATCAGGTCATGAGGATGGGTGTCTCATGAATGGGATTATGCCCTTATAAAAGAGACCCCAGAAAGCCCCTTCCATCATGTGAGGACACAGCAAGAAGATGATTGCAACCTGGAAGAGCACTCTCAACTGACTGTGTCAGTACACTCATCTTGGACTTCCAGTCTGCAGGATTCTGAGAAATAAGTTTCTGTTGCTTATCAGCTTCCCAGTCTGCTTATTTTCCTATAAAGCTTGAATAGACTAAGATAACTTTCAAAATGTATAAGTTACTGCTGGGTACATGATAACTATTCAAAATAATCTTAATGAGGAATAAAAGAAAATCAGATAAAAAATAACAATTAATAAATATTTATTGAGTATTGGTGTATGGCAAATGCTGGTTAGGTTTTAGGAATATAAGGCATTGCTCCCTAATCACAAGAAGTTTACCTAGAAACAAAGAGTAACTAAATTAAACTACACAGAATATGATCTCAAATCATGATGGAATTAAGCTAGAAATGAATAACACAAAGACAACTATAACCAACCTAGACAGCATATTAAAAAGCAGAGACATTACTTTGCAATCAAAGGTCCATCTAGCCAAAGGCGTGGTTTTTCCAGTAGTCATGTATGGATGTGAAAGTTGGACTATAAAGAAAGCTGAGTGCCGAAGAATTAATGCTTTTGAACTGTGGTGTTGGAGAAAACTCTTGAGAATCCCTTGGACCGCAAGGAGATCCAACCAGTTCATCCTAAAGAAAACCAGTCCTGAATATTTATTGGAAGGACTGATGCTGAAGCTGAAACTCCAATACTTAAGCCACCTGATGCAATGAACTGACTCATTGGAAAAAAAACCCTGATGCTGGGAAAGACTGAAGGTGGGAGGAGAAGGGGATGACAGAGGATGAGATGGTTAGATGGCATCACCAATGCGATGGACATGAGTATGAGTAAGCTCTGTGAGTTGGTGATGGACAGGGAGGCTTGGTGTACTGCAGTCCATGGGGTTGTAAAGAGTCGGACGTGACTGAGTGACTGAACTGAACTGAACTGGACTGGACTGTAAAATGTCCTGGGGATTCTGGAAATGTGGTAATGACTACAATACGGATTTTGAATCTCTCAGAATTTCCAGATAAAACAAATGGAGCAACAGGATAACAAAACTAAAATCCTTTGGCAATATTTGCAACAAAACAATACCCTTATGAACCCCACCAAGCAAGGAAGGAAAATTTGTCATGACCTGAGGACCTGCAGGCTGACAACATATACCATGAAAAAGCAGAGGGGCACTACTACTACTACTAAGTCGCTTCAGTCGTGTCCGACCCTGTGCGACCCCATAGACGGCAGCCCACCAGGCTCCCCGTCCCTGGGATTCTCCAGGCAAGAACACTGGAGTGGGTTGCCATTTCCTTCTCCAATGCATGAAAGTGAAAAGTCAAAGTGAAGTCACTCAATCGTCTCCGACTCTTAGCGACCCCATGGACTGCAGCCCACCACGCTCCTCCGTCCATGGGATTTTCCAGGCAAGAGTACTGGAGTGGGGTGCCACTGCCTTCTCCGAAGGGGGGCACTAGAGGATGTTTAACAGCAGGAAGAACAAGAAAACACAAAATAGCCTGTAAGTATCCACTGGAGATTGCAACAAAGTGATTTGAAAGCAGCAGCAAAAACTTAAAGAGTGGTTTCTTCCAGTTCAGGGAAGGCTGAATGGGAATTGACTGGACAGGACTGAGTGACTTCACTTTCACTTTTCACTTTCATGCACTGGAGAAGGAATGGCAACCCACTCCAGTGTTCTTGCCTGGAGAATCCCAGGGACGGGGGAGCCTGGTGGGCAGCCGTCTATGGGGTCGCACAGAGTCGGACATGACTGAGGCGACTTAGCAGCAGGAGCAGGAGTTGTATTAATTCTAGATCTTATGAACTCTCAACACTCGCCATTCAGAAACCCTTTCTAGGAGAGGGCTCAACACGGGCAAGAAATTTCTAAGAGCTGAACGAACAGGACACTGGAGAAAAACTGGAATGAGAAAAGAAAGAAGGTCCAGATAAAAGAGGGGTGGGGAAAGAAACCATGAAATCCCAGAAGGAAATCTGGACAGCACCTGAAGGATCAAAACAGGGGATAAAGTTGAAAATGCTACTTTGAAACCTGCAACCTTCTAAAAATTCATGCAAATTTATTTCACATAAAACTGAGCAGCAGAAAAGTATTGAGGTCATATCCCATGCTAAGTCATCATGAGAAAAAAGAAACAGAATAAAGAACAATTTTAAAAGCCTATAGACAATAAAATTATACCAGAAAGTTGTAGCCACAAAGCAGGTAAAAACTGTCACCTTCTATTTAAAAACTAGCTAAAATACTTTTAAAAAATTACTCAGAATATAAAAGAACATCATTTCTAATCAAACTTAGAAAAACTCAGACAAGAAGTAGAAAATTTTAGGAAATAACTGAAAAAATTTAAATATTAATAATAGAAATGAAGGCTAAACTAGAAAACACATAAAAGCAAGCAAACAAAATAGAAATGCCCAAATGTTTTGTGACTTCTGGTTCTAGCATAGGACTATGAATTGGCCATGGATATGGTGATAAGGGGCTTTCCAGGTAGTGTTAGTGGTAAAGAACCCGCCTGCTAATGCAGGAGACGAAAGAGACACAGGTTCCATCCCTGGGTTGGGAAGATCCCCTGGAGGAGGGCATGGCAATCCACTCCAGTATTCTTGTCTGGAGAATCCCATGAACTATAGCCTGGAAGGCTATAGTCCCCAGGGTCACAAAGAGTCAGACACAACTGAAGTGACTGGGTATGCACACATGTGGTGATAAAGAACAGACACAGGCCTAGCTGTTGTTTTCTATGCAAGAATAATCACACTGCAGGAAGCTAATTTCTTAGAATCCATATGGATACCACTTCTATGTATAGTGGTCCAACCACTGCACATTATTGCTTGTTTAGGGCAGAGTGAAAAGAATGAAAATTATGAGCAATGTTAACAGTTTCCTCACCTGTAAATACTACTACTTACCTTTCATAGTTGCTCAGAGAGTGACGTGTTACTATAAGAGGCAGTGGTTGATAACTTGGATCTTAAGACCCAACAATCTTATGACTTAGGAACTGTGTGAACATAGGCATATTGCTGACTCTCAGCAAGTTCATATGTTATGAGGAGATAATATCATCAACCTCACAGCATAGTTCTAAAGATTAAAGGAAAGTGTTAGTTGCTCAGTCACATCCTACTCTTTCCCATCCCTTGAACTATAGCCCACCAGACTCCTCTGTCCATGGGATTTTCCAGGCAAGAATACTGGCATGGGTAGCCTTTCCCTTCCCCAGGGTATCTTCCCGACCCAGGGGTCAAACCCAGGTCTCCAGCATTGCAGGCAGATTCTCAACCATCTCAGTCACTAGGGAAGCCCAAAGATTAAAGGAGGCAGACATCAAATATTTAACAAAGTGCTTGGTTCATGCCAATCCCAGGTGTCACTAGCGGCAAAGAATCCACCTGTTAATGCAGGAGATGCAAGAGATACAGTTTTGATCCTTGGGTCAGGAAGATACCCTGGAGGAGGAAATGGCCACCCACTCCAGTATTTTTTCCTGGAAAATCCCATGACAGAGAAGCCTGGCAGGCTACAGTGCGTGGGGATGCAAAGAGTCGAACACGACTGAAGTGACTTAGCACGCAGGCATATTTATCATTTTTCACTACTAACTTCTCAAAAGTCTTTGAAGTCAGGAGTTCTGTTTCCTTCCTTTTGCATTCTTCAGGCTGGTCAGTAAACAACCATTGATAAACAAATGAAGAAATACACAGAAACCAGAATTACACTTATATGTTGGCATTGCCTACCTCAAAGAACATTTGAATCAGAATCATTTGAATAGAAGAGAATGCTCAGGCCTTGGACTAGGATTTACTTGCTGTGCAATAAAACTTACACAAGCAATTAACCTCACTGCTTCTCAATTTTCTCCTCTATAAAACTGAGTTATTACTAAAATCTTTGTCACGTGGTTGGGGTTCAATTAGGATAAGTTAAATATTGGAAATCTAAAGCATTATGCAAATGTGGGGCATTATTATCATGATTATTGTAACAATATTGTCATTCTAAATTGCCACATCTTGAGCATTCTACTGCTCTGCAGAGGACATGTTCCTCAGCTTCCCCAGGGTGTTGGTATACCAGGATGCTTCTGTAGAAGAGAAACAATATATTTGATCCAAGGAAACAGAACCTTCTAAATATATTGGCATTTTCATAAAGGCCACACATGCACAACCATGTAATGGCCTCACCACAGCTTTCACACTGTGGTAGAGATTGCTACTTGTCCTCTAATATCCTGTTGTCTTTTATTCACACAACTTATACATTTAAGCTGAGCATAAACTGAAAATTCTTCAAGAGATGGGAATACCAGTCTGCCTGACCTGCCTCTTGAAAAATCTGTATGCAGGTCAGGAAGCAACAGTTAGATCTGGGCATGGGAAAACAGATTGGTTCCAAATCAGAAAAGAAGTACTTTAAGGCTGTGTATTGTCACCTTGCTTATTTAACTTATATGCAGAGCACATCATGAGAAACACTAGGCTGGATGAAGCACAAGCTGGAATCAAGATTGCTGGGAGAAATATCAATAACCTCATATATGCAGATGACACCACCCTTATGGCAGAAAGTGAAGAGGAACTAAAAAGCCTCTTGATGAGAGTGAAAGAGGAGAGTGAAAAAGTTGGCTTAAAACTCAACATTCAGAAAACTAAGATCATAGTATCTGGTCCCATCACTTCATGGCAAATAGATGGGGAAACAGCAGAAACAGTGACAAACTTTATTTTGAGGGGCTCCAAAATCACTGCAGATGGTGACTGCAGCCATGAAGTTAAAAGATACTTACTCCTTGGAAGAAAAGCTATGACCAACCTAGACAGCATATTAAAAAGCAGAGATATTACTTTGCCAACAAAAGTCTGTCTAGTCAAAGCTATGGTTTCTCCAGTATTCATGTATGGATGTGAGAGTTGGACTAAAAAGAAAGCTGAGTACCAAAGAATTGATGCTTTTGAACTGTGGTGTTGGAGAAGACTCTTGAGAATCCCTTGGACTGCAAGGAGATCCAATTAGTCCATCCTAAAGGAAATCAGTCCTGAATATTCAATGGAAGCTGAAAATATTCAATGTTCATTGAAGCTGAAACTTCAATACTTAAGCCACCTGATGAGAAGAACTGACCCATTTGAAAAGATCCTGATGGTGGGAAAGATTGAAGGTGGGAGGAGAAGGGGACAACAGAGGATGAGATGGTTGGATGGCATCACCAATGTGATGGACGTGAGTTTGAGTAAACTCCGGGAGTTGGTGATGGACAGGGAGACCTGGCTTGCTGCAGTCCATGGGATCACAAAGAGTCAGACATGACTGAGCAACTGAACTGAACTAAGATCTACGTAGAATAAAGATTACTTTTCTCCATCTCTTGACAATGAGCTACAATGACATGCCTAAGCTTTGGTGCATTTTTTTTGTTGAGTGAAAATAAGTATGCTACTTTCAGGAAATATTCTTAAAGGGAGATCCTCTTCTTCCTTCCTGCTGACTGGAACATAAGCATGATGATTTTATTTGAGCAGTATCTTGAACCAAGAGTTGGAAACCATGTGCTGAGGATGTTGAAACTACAAGATACATAGATCCTGGGCCCCTGACATTGAAGAGCCCACACTAATCTGAATTGCTATGAAACTGCTAAAGAAAGTAAGCAGCGTGGAGATTTTGTCCATGCACTATTGTTTACCCATTATAGCTGTTTTTGCAATAATACAGAATCTCTTGTCCTAATCTGCTGCTCAGGACTAGAATCTGCTAGAGGCCTGATTCTGGTTTGATACCTTTGATCTCTGCAACTAATTCACCACCACAACTTTGTGGTGAGGCTAATGGTCCAATTCTAGAAGCAGCCTTTTACATATACAAAATATTTTGGTCAGAGAACACAAAAATTTTTGTACAGATATCTTAGTGATAGAAAGTTACCATCTTAAAATTGCCTCATCAGTGAACATCTATGGTGTCAGATGGGAATGGACACAGGCAAAAGGCTAAAGAATAATGGAAAGGGTCTGATTCTAAGGATTATAGCAGGTACCCAAGCCAGCTGAGCTGATGATAGCTCATGGCAACCAGAGTGCCCTGGAAAGCCTTTTTAGGGAGCTGGAGGTACCAGCACTAAGCTGGGAGGCACAGCTCACTCTACTTGTCCCTGTCTAGCAGAGAGGAGACCGTGTGCTGTGGGAGGGGAAGTGCAGGCGAAGAGATGGCTGGATGAGGGTATCACTTGCTGCTTTCCGTTCCCGGCCACCGATACCAATCACTCACAGAATGGCTGCTCAGTAAAGGCTGCTTTTCATGGGATACGTTAATTTTTGCTTGTGCTCTGCTGCCAACTTGGGCAAGCCATATCACTCTTCTAGGTATCAGTCTTCCAATCCTTAAAGTAGGAGTGATAATAACATTTACTTCCAGGGGAGTATTAGGATGAAATTGGATACTGCATTCAAATATACTGTAGAAACTCTAAAATCCTATATAAACTTAGATGGCTTGAAAGAGAAAAAGAAAGTTATCTCTTTATTGTTGCTTTTTAACTATGCAGTAGTTTTTGTGTCTATAAAGCAGTATTCATTTCCTCATTGTGTAACAGTTATGATTCATTTCATTTCAAAGGATAGAAAACCTACCAATTTAAGTTAAAGAGACAATGTATTAAAAGGATACAGAGGGGTTATGGAAGCTCAGAAATGAATCTGGAATGAAGAAGGTGAATGTTATAAAGATTTCCTCTCTCTCTTCATTGCTTCACTTTGCTCTTCTGACCTAACTTTTCTTTCTTTCTTTCTTTTTTTTTTTCTGCAAACTTTCTTTCTCTGTTTCTCTGATCTGCATGGTGGGTAACATAGCTGACCCAATGGTTTGCAATTGCATATTTTATGTATTACTATTCAAGATACATAAGCTTTATTTTCAAAACTGGATTCTCAAATTCCTATTCAATCAAATCAGGAGATGTCTAAAATAGCCAAAATCATTGATCGTGAAGAACAAAGCTATAGGACTCGTACTTTCCAGTTCCAAAACTGCTGCAGAGCTACAGTATTGGTTTCCTTAGCTCATTGAGCATATTTGTGACATGTGATTTAACTTCTTTGCCTAGTGGATCCAATAGCTAGGCTTCCTCAGGGACAGTCTCTGTTCATTTATATTTTGCTTGAGAGTGGGCCATGTTTTCCTGATTCTTTCTTGTCTTCTAATATTTTGTTAAAAACTGGGTATTTTGAACATAATAACATAGTAAATCTTGGAATCATATTATCCTTCTTCCCTAGTGTTTGCTGTTATTTGTTGTTAAGCACCATAGTTATGTTTGTTTAGTGACTTATCCAAACTATAAAATATTTTTGCAAAGACTGTATTCCTTGTTGCATGTCATCACGGAGGTGTGTTCATTATATTCAACTAAAGTGACATGATCCCTTTTTTGGAGAGCCAGTTGTCTCTTTTTTTTTTTTTTTTTGCCCATGGGTTTTGGCGATGTATTTTGTTTTCAAAGTCTGATCTACCACCAAGGAATATTAGATACATTGACTATAGTAAGAGTCCTAAGTGGTCTTTCAACAATTCCTGTATAGCATTATGCAAAGGAGTTTAAGAAGAAAATGTTCCTTGGGCTATTCTGCCTCAGAACTAATGTTGAAAGAATCTAAAGCTCATTGCAGTGAAGTAAATTAAGAACTAACATTTGAGCAAGAGGACCAAACTTTACTTCTACTTCTGGCATTCCCTAAGGGCTCAGATAGCAAAGAATCCACCTGCAAAGCAGGAGGTCTGGGTTCAATCCCTGGGTGAGGTAGAACCCCTGAAGAAGGGAGTGGCTACTCACTTCAGTACACTTCCCTGGAGAGTTCCATGGACAGAGGATACTGACAGGCTACAGTACACGGGGTCGCAAAAGGTCAGACACGACTGAGCATAATTCTTCCAAGGGTAAGATGAGTAATTAGTGAAAGATTCAGAGAAGAGGTCCTAGTCAAGGTAGGTGATCTCTAGGTGGAAAAGAGAGAAAGGGAATCCAAGCAGAGAAATTAGCCTAACATACATGTCAATTGCTAATAGTCACAACTTTCCAGAGCCTTAATTTCTTCTTTTGTCAATTGGGATACTAGACTATACCTACTTAATTAATGTGGGGATTCAGATGAGATAATGCATAGAGCTTTAGATTTCTGTATGTTATCATTTATACTGGTATATTCTTATTCTAGGAGCACATTGCTCTCTTTGGAAGATGATTCAAATAACTGAATCTCTTTTTTTTAGGCAAGGCTTTACTGGAGCCCCTGCTGCAGCAGAGAGGAAAGAGAGCAAAGAACAGATTCCCTTGCTTGCTCTCTCCCTGAGTAGGAGCAAGTTTCTTTTTGATTTGAAGCTCTTTTCATCAGAAAACTCATGCTCATGATAAATCAAAATGGATCAGTAATGTTGGGGTATTGGTCTCAGCTCTATGTTTTGGCATCACACAAATAAATCTTTTTTCCTAGGGATTTCTTCCAACATCTGTTCTGTTATTATGGTACCAGCTAAGACATAGTTTTATCAGGACATAGTTATTGGCAGTTATTGAATTGGACTTAGAAGGACACAACAAAGTTATTCTACCTAAATCAGTAAATTCAATCAAATATAAGATAAACAGTGTTTACTAATGGCATATGTGCCCAGTTGCTCAGTCATGTCTGACTACTTGTGATCCTATGAACTGTAGCCCATCAGGCTCTTCTATCCATGGAATTCTCCAGGCAAGAACACTGGAGTGGGTAGCCATTTCCTTCTCCAGGGGATCTTCCTGACCCAAGGATTGAACCCACATCTCTTGAATCTCCTGCACTGAGAGATGGACTCATCATCACTGAGCCCCTGTGAAGCCTCTTACTAATGGCACTTCCCTAATAAGTAAACAAGAAATAGTTAAGGTATATATCCTGACCTTGAAAAACTCCCAGCCTACTCAAGAGGCAGACAAGTGACAAAGAAAAACAACTCCATGTGATGGATGCTATAATAGACTCAATATTTAACACATTGCCATGAGGATCTAACAGTAATTATTCCAAGAGGAAAATGGATAATTAGTCAAAGATTCAGAGATGAGGTCCTAGTCAAGGTAGGTGATCTCTAGGTAGAAAAGAGAGAAAAGGTAATATAGGCAGATAAATTAGCCTAAGAAAAGATATAAAAGTGGGAATGTACTTAGTGTCCTACAGGCATAGGAGGTTAAAAAAAAGACTATCCTCCAAAGATGATCATGGCCTCCTTCCCAGTGCCTGGGAATATGTTACTTTATGTGGAAAAAGCAACTTTACTGATGTGAGTATGATAAGATATTTAAGATGGGGCATTTATCCTATATCATCCTGATGGACCCAGTTATAAGGATCCTTTTTTAAGGAAGAAAGGAAGCAAAAGAAGGTCAGAGTTAGAGACAGATTTGAAAATTCTGTATTATTGATTTTGAAGAAGGAAAAATGGAGTCATAAGCCAAGGAACAGCAGGCAGTCTCTAGAAGCTGGGAAAACCAAGTGAACATGTCCTCCTCCAGAGCATCAGGAAGGGACACAACCCTGTACTTAGTACAAGATTTGCGTTGGACTTCCAACCTTTATCACTGTAAGATGATCAGTCTGCGCTTTGTTAAGCCGCTAGGTTTGTGGTGATTTGTAACAGCAGGAATAGGAAACCAACACAGTAGAAATCAGAGTATGGCTGAGAGGTAGGGCGGAGTGTGAGTGTGTGTGTCTAAGGACTGAGGAAAGAGAATTGGGAGACGGCAGAGGTAGAGAAGGTTGGGGTTGGTTGTAAAGGGTTTTGATAATCGGTTCCGAATCTAAATGGTCTGAGTTTTCCGTCCTTAGAGAATGTGATCCTGAAAGTAAGCTCTCATATACAGAAGCCGCCGTTCCATTAGCTCATTGGTCTGGTTCAATCCCCGAGTATGATAATTGAAACCCGTAAATAACCCCCCTCCTACCTGGACCTCCATTTGAGAATTCTGAGGCATGTTCTTATCTTGGCAGGCACTAGTGCTCACTCACACACATACACCACAAATGTGTGTGCACACTCATACACATCCCTCACTGTATTGCACTGAGCACCATCATTTTTACCTACTAATGGGCATTTCAGGGATCAAGAGTGGTGCCCATAGTTATAAAAATATATTTGCAAACTTTGATAAGAACTATAAAACAAAAAAGTAGGCTGCTATTTAGACACATTTGTGGGGAGTTTGTAGATATGTGAGATAGGAGAAGGCTTTTTGAAGTCGCTGCCTCTCTCCTCCTCTTCTAATTTCCTGTGTCACCTACATCCTCAGTTTGTGTTTCCTCTTTCATCACTTCGGTCAGAGGAAGTGACCAGAATTATGACAGGAGGATCTAGAAGATTTTTTTTTTTTTTCCTTATCTCCTCATTTCAAATCCTTTCTTGTACTCTCAATTCTTTTGTAAAACAAAAGGGTTGGTATGTGCATGACTAAATTTTCCAGTTATGAGAGTTGTTAAGGGAACTCTCAAAATAGAGAGTAGACCACCAAAATTAAGCCTGAGAAAGGGAATATGTGATACTCAAAGTCCTTGGAAGCATAAGAAAGAGGCTTTTTGGATGTCAGCAGACCTTCTCTGGGAATGGAGTCATTTCTCTGCTGTGCAGAACATTGCAAAACACACTGTTTCATAATCACGGCATGGCTTGCTGTGAAATCACTGGTGGCCTCTTTGCTTCCCAAATCACTTTTCAGTGAACACTTTGATCCTCTATGATATCAGTCTCTTGGGTTACTAATTGCTTCCAAGTGAATTCAGGCTTGCCAAGACTCTGGGTGGTGTCTCCCTTCGGATAAAATTCTTTGTGCTTATATATTTGTTTGCTTCCAAATTCCTCTGAATACTTTAACAACTGAAATTCTCTCAATCCAATCAAGTTGAAAGATACAACTGGATACCTGGGATTTTTCCTGGCACTGTAGCTGACTCCCAGGGGAATACCCTAAGAGCACAGATCTCTAAAACTCTTGTTTGCATCCCAAAGAAAATTTCTATCTACCTCAATGGATTGCAAGATAATGGTATGAAAATAAATCTGAAAAATACTCAAACAATTCAAAAATTATTATATAAGACCCACCCAGGCTTTTCAACTCTCTAGAGACTTTGAATTCACCATTGAGTATTCATCTTTCTCATTATTACATCCAACTGATAACAATTCTATTGGTTATGCTTTCTAAACTTCCCCAATATGTTGGATCCTTACCCTTATGCCCTTCTTACCCTGCCCTCTCTAAAACCATTAATCTGGCATTGACCTACTTTTGGTCTTTCCTAGAATTTTAAGTAGTTTCTCTACTCATCATTTCTCTTCTGATCATTTTTGATTCCCAGTTTCAAGAATTAGATCTTTCCTTTTAAAAATAAACATGCTGTGTTCTCAGTTGCTTCTGTTGTGTATGATTCTTTTCAACCCTATGGACTATAGCTCACCAGGCTCCTCCGTCCAGGGATTCTCCAGGCCAGAATATTGGAGTGGGTTGCCATTTCCTCCTCCAGAGGATCTTCCCAACTCAGGGATTGAACCCGAGTTCCTGGGTCTCCCACTTTGCAGACAGATTCTTTACTCACTGAGCCACCTGGGAAGCTCTGAAATAAACATATTAATGTTTATTTTTTCTTGGCTCACAAGGATTAAATGAGGGAACTTCAGTATTATCCATGAAAGCATCCAGTAAATTTCCTGGCACATAGTCATCACTCAGTAAACATTTCCTTCCTTCCTTGATCCTCAGGATCACTTTCCCCATCTTAGAATTACCTTTCTAAGACAAAAATTTCATTATCTTGCTACTCTCTTTAAAGAAGATCAATGACTTGTTATTGTTCAAGAGATTAAGTTGAACAGTAAGGCCAGATCTTCATAATCTGACCTTGACTAAGCAAACAAACAAACAAAAAACACAGTCTACCTTGCTATCCCCCTTATCCTATGGCTCAACAAAACACACCTCACTCTGGCCACCTCAAACTATTTTAAACATCAGACCTTCTCTTTACTCTTTGCCTTTGCATGTACTGATACTTTTCTTTGTAATTAGCTTCATCTCACCAGTATTTGCCATTCTTATCCTTCTGCAGAATTATCTTCCTAACTTTTCATATGGCAAACTTCTTCATCCTTTATGTTCAACTTCAAGTTCACCTATCCACCTATGTCTTTTCAGAATTCTTGAGCCTTGCTGATTGCTCACAAAACGTCCAGTGTTTATCATCACCGTGATACTTAGCACAGTGAATCATCATTATTGGTTTGCATTTGGAGTTTCCAAGCAGGCTGAGAGTTTCTGAAGCATCAGGAGATAGTTTTATTCATCTTTATGTCTCCATTGCCTAGATTTGTGTCTGACATAGTAACAATTCCCAAATCCTTATTGAGCAAATACATGTTGGAATTTTATATTATACTTGCTCCTTCACTCATTCATCCAATATAATTGAGTATCTGCCATATGCCAGACACTATGTTAGGCTCTGTGGAAGATAAATGTAAAAACAGATCCTGCTCTCAAGAAATTTATGTTCTGATTGAGAACATAACAGATATTTCACATACCAAGAACAGAGAACAAAAAGTGTCAAACTACTTCCAGAAGAGAGAGATAAAGCTCTGCAACTGATGGAATAGACACACTGAGTAATGCTTACAGATCAGTCAGCAAGTCATACTGAATCCCAACACAATTTGCATTCAACCTATTGTTATACTTAAAATTGATGATATGCTGGTTTCTATTCAATGCTAGGTCATGGATTTATGCTTAGGGCAGGGGGGTGAAGGGAAAATTTTGTTTGTATTTTAGAGAAAGGACAAGATCTTACTCATTTTGTTTTTCTTTTGTACTCAGTGTACCATCTGGTCCATGTGGTTACTTAAGTGGTCTTCACTGAAATTGCTTAGATTGCTGATTTCATGAGATCAGGGTGGAGTTTCAATAGAAATAATTTAAAGATGATTTAAATTGGTTTGAATGAGTTACTTTGTCAACATTTTAAGTGTAAGATATGTATTCATTTCTTTGACCAATTTTATTCATTCTTTCAATCATTGCCTTAGTCAGTTTGAGCTGTTACAACAAATACCATAGGCTTTTTAGGCAGTTTGAAGGACAGAAATTTATTTCTCATAGTTCTGGAGTCTCATAAGTTGAAGATCAGGATACCAGCAGGATCTTTTTCCTGATTCGCTTCCTTCTTGCTGTGTCCTCACGTGGTGGGGAGAGAAAAAGAGAGAGTGGAGGAGGAGAAAGAGGAAGCAAACTTTCCCCTGTCTCTTCTTATAAGGACACTTATTCCATCATGATGGCTCTGCTCGTGACCTAATAACTTCCCAAAGGTCCTACTTCCAGACAGCATCTCTCTGAGTATCGGGGTTTCAACATATGAAGTTGTAGGACATGAAGTCACAAACAATTCATAGCCATCATGTTATTCATTTATTCATGTGATGTCAATAAATAGTAATTAAACTAGCTCTTCCTAGTTCTTAACCATTAATTATCCTCTTTATCTTATGAATCACTGTTCATTCCCTGAATAAATTTTCATTTTCCAACTAAATTTTAAACCACCTTATGGCAAGGGTCCAGTCTTCGTCTTCTACTAAACTGGATAGATATCCAATGCTAGAATTTACTCGACAACTTCCCACTCTCTTCTTAACTATGACAAGCAGCTCAAGCCTCAATATAGACTTTAAATGGATTCCTATTTATGAAAATCAGAATTGATCAGACAGACTCATTTCTGTTCCATCTCCATGGAAACTTTTATTTTGCCTGGCTGTGGAGGAGGAAGCGCCATGGCGGGAGATGACATAACCTTGGAACAGCTCTCCTTTCAGGTTGGAGCACTTACTCAGAAAGCATTCATTTGTGTGCTGAAGTCCCCAGCCCTGGGAACATTAGGAAGCTCATAAAGACGAGTCTTCAGAAGCCAGAAGATTAAACAAATGCCAGCTCCATAAGGCCATGCTCTTTCATCAGAAGAGAGACACCATGTAAACAAAGAACCTGAAGGTGGAAATGAAATTTTAGAACAGAAAGAGCACACAAAAGAAGGATTCATACCAGGCCAGCCTGGGGGAGGAGGGGAAAAGCGAGGAAGTGAGGCACCGAACAAGCAGAAAGCCTGCAGAGAAAGAAGTCAATAGATCAATTAAAAACTGTGAGTCATTGGCTTCCTGATTCCAGGGGGCTAGTGGCAGAGGATTCAATCCGATTTAATATGTGTTAATTTATTAATGGTGGGATAGAACTTAAAAGCTTGAGTGGGAGAGGAGGTTACGGTGGAGAGTAGATTCTGGATGGTGGGAATGAGAGGTCTGGGGAAGAAACATTAATTGTATACCCTACGTGGTGCCAATCTTTCTATGTATTTCCTATTAGGGAGCCCTTAAAGCAAAATTTTGATGCAGGCAATGCTCTTCTCATATGATAGATGAGGGAACCAAGACTTGGGGACTATGTAGCTTTCCAAATCACACCGTTAGTAAATGGCAGATCTTATTTCCCAATGTAAATGTGCCTGATTCCAAAATTTCGTCCTATCCTCAACCTCATTTTATCACCAATGCCTTACTCAGTGCATTATGATAGAATCCAAGAGCAGGAATATAGCACAGAGTACAAAGCAGGTTTAAACCTCTTAAAAAATGCTCTGGATGAGTAAGAAAAGAAAGGCATGTAAACAATGAGCCAAATCATGTGATAGAGTGAAATGTGTGTTTGGGTGGTTATAAACAAAGTGCTGAGGATCCCAGATAAAAGAGTGCTTCGCTGCAGTTCTTGTAAGGAACAGGAAACGCTATCTGAGAATGTGGTGCTAATGGACTGAAATGAAAAGATCTTGGATTGAGTTTAGTAAGCGAAGAATTAAGGGAGGACTATCACACACGAGGAAGAGGCAGCGATTATCATGCACAGGACATGGAAATAAGATTGGAAAAATTGCTTGTAACCAGCCTGTGGTAACCCTTGAATATAAGTCTCAGCATTTGGATTCTGTACTGTAAGCAACAGAGGTCAACAGAAGAAATCTGAGGAAAGAGAAAGGTGGTCTGTTGCACAGATGTCTGGGGCAAACCCTGCCTCAATATAGTCACAGCTTACTTTGAGTAAGTAATATAAGGTTAAAGAGCTATAGAGAGGCTTTTACCTCCAAATTCCTAGTCCTTCCTCATCCTTACCTAGAAGGTCTGGAATTTTCTTTCTTTGTGTTTAAAGTTTATAACATGGAACCCAAGGATGTAAACTAGAAGTTTCATTATCATAATTTCCCACCCATTATAGATCCAGAAGAAATGTCATAAGGCTCCACATCTCTATCTATCTGGGATAGAGAATAATATTTAGATGGTACCTACAGGCTAAACCAAGAGGAGGATTGGCGGTCTTTCATTGTGGCAGAGGTAGAGAAGAGGATTTAGTTCTAATGAATGGGTTCAGAATCATAATTTCAGTCCCTAGGGACCCCAATCCTAGAAAACTTGGACACCAGAAAGGGACTTAGATATGAGAATCAGTTATAAAAATGCAGACCTTGAACTCAGAGTTTAGAACCCAGGGCACTGTTTGGAATAGAACTCAAAGCCTGACAGTCCTGACAATGGATGCTCAGGCCATGGGATTATTTCTCTTCTCAAGTGAACAGACTGACTAGGAAGAATGGAGTAAGATTAAATCTGTGGGCAAAATAGAAAGCTCCAGTTTTAAGGTCAGATGAGCAGAGTAGACAAAAATTAGGCTAATCTGTGGATGGCCAAGCGGCACTGAGGATTATCATAAAATAATGAGCCAGGGAAATTGAAAGCAAGAACACAAAGAACGGTTCCTTGCACTCCACAAAGCAAATATAACTCCTGGTCTTGGAGCTCTGTCTGGGGAAGTTAAGCATGTATGCAGTACATGCACGGATCCCCAGGGGCACTAGTGGGAAAGAACCGCCTGCCAATGCAGGAGACATAAGAGATATGATCTCTGGGTTGGGAAGATCCCCTGGGGAAGGGAATGGCAACCCACTCCAGTATTCTTGCCTGGACAATACCATGGACAGAGGAGCCTGGCAGGCTACAGTCCACAGGATAGCAAAGAGTCAGACATGACTGAAATGACTTAGCATGCACATGTGCATGCATGGAGTACACACATCTGAGAAAGGGCAATGGATGTCAGTCTTCCTAATAGAAATCTCTAGTGAAACAAAAAAGAAAAATAGAATAGTCTGCAGGTCAAACAGAAGTTGGAGCTGGTTTTTTAAAATATCAAGGTATTTTCCCAAAGGAAGAATCTCATCCCCAAGGGAAACTTTAATTTCAGTAGTTAAAATCGTTTCTTTACTTTACTACTGTGAAAAACTCCCAGAAAAGTGACAGAGAGAGAACAAGTATTTGATAGATATTAATGTTCCCTTCTTTTCCCTCTCTTACTTTCAACCTGCTATTTCCAAGGCATTTATGATGCTTGTGATGCCAAAGCAATTGGGTTAAGAACATGGTTCTTCAAGAGTTTTACTAACATGGATAAGATTATCTGAAGCAGTGTTTTTTGAATTGTCGATGGTGAAGACTTTTTCTTTCTAAAAGTGTTCAATACGTTATAGATGAATACTTTCGTAAACCCTAATAAAAATGAATGTCAGATGAAGGATCTCAAGCTATGTCTTCTGAATTTAGGGAGTCATTGAAAAGTTTTCTTTAAAAGAGTCACATAATCAAGACTGTGTTCCCAAAAAATAATTCTGGCAGCAAAGTAGAGGATTCAAGGTGTGTTTGGTGGATCCTTAGGAACTAGATGATATAATATTTCAGCCTATAGATGAAAAGAAGGTGTAGCAGGGGAATTTTTTGAAGGTACTTTTGGCAGGATTAATCCTGCCAAATTAAAGAAAGGAAGGAAGACAGACTGAGAGAAACCATTGATTGTAGGGATGAAGGTGATGGTCCGTGATCCACTCCCTAGATCAAATTGCCGTTAACTCTTTTTTAAATTGCTGCCAGAGCCTCCAAACTAGTCTCTACTTTATTCTTGACTCTTTTCAACAAATTTTGATACTCCAGACATAGACTCATTTTAAAGTCTAATTATGATTATGTTGCTATCCTCCTTTTCCCTCATTGCTCTCCACTGCTTTCAGGAAGAAGGAAAACACATTTTCATAGCCTACAAGCCCCTGTAGTAATGTCTGCTTATTCCTGTAGCCTTAATATGTCTCAGTTTCCTCATCAAATATTTAAAAAACATTAAAAAAAAAACCCAAAGCCAGAACTTGCTTTTTTTTTAAGCAAGATGATTAAGCATCTCTCTTGCTTCTGCAAACTGTGTTTCGAAAGACAGTGAAGAGATTTCAAGAAGGCATAAATTCACAAAGACAAAAAGACAAGAAACAAGAAAATTATCAATAGGAGAGAGCCAAGATATTTTGGAACTCTGAAACCCAAGTTAGAAATACAAGGGTCTTGAAAACATTCTATTCTGTACCCATGGAACTCCAGAAAGTTTCAGAAGTTCAAATGATCAAATACTTCTGAAAGGGGTCTCAGAATGATTGCCTAAAGATTGTGTAAGAAGAAACCACACCTTTAGATACTTTCTCCTCTCTAATATTATAGACATCATTTCCTTCCTACAGCACAAAATAATGGAGGGTTAGTCCTTAGAGTAGTTGAACTAGAAGCAAAGCTGATGTTTGAGAACCAAAGAGAAAACAGAGATTACACAGAAAGCCTACATACCCTATAATAATATTCTCTTCCTTCATGAAGCGATAAATCAGTGGGAAATAGGGCTTAACGTTTAAGGACAAAATTTTTATGGGGTATCTGACCAACCAAAGGGAAAAGAAATGTAAATACTGACATGTGGGAATTCCTAAACACTATGAACAATCCAGATCTCCCTATAAAGAAGCTCATCAGTAGACAAGGCTTACCCATGCATTGTGGGTTTTGGGCAGTTTTTAATTTCTGATGCTTTACTGTCATATATGAACAAATGAAAATGCAAAGTTAATAGGACATTTAAAAATCAATCAGTATAGTTTACCATATTAACAGAGTAAATGAGAAAAACCATATGATTATCTCAAGAAATCAAAAACAAGCTTTCATGAACAAATTCTAAGTAAACTACACTTACAAAACCTGCTATGTCTAACATTATATCTTTTATTGCTTCTAGTCCACAGCAAACAGAAGATCCTAGTTATTATAGTAATGCATGAAGATATAAGCATGATCAATAAGCATATCCAAGAATACTCAACATTGCTAGTCATCAGGGAAATGGCAGTTAAAATCACAGTGAAATACCACTAAACATCCACTTACAAGGCTGGAATTGACACCAGAATCAAAAGATATCAGTACTAAGTACTGGTGAAGATGTGGGGCAGCTAGAATTCTGGAAGTGTAAAATGGTACCACTCTTTTAAATACAGCTTGACAGATTTTTATAAAGTAAAAAATACGTTTATATGTGACCTAGATATTCCATTTTGAGGTATTTATTTAAAAGAAATGAAAGCATGTGCCATAGTCCTTCTTTTTTTAAATTTTTATTAATTTATTTATTTTGGCTGTGTTGGGCCTTCCTTGCTGCGTGGCCTTTTCTCTAGTTGCAGCAAAGGCAAAAAGGGGCTCCTCTCTCGTTGCGGTGCCCAGGCTTCTCATTGCAGCAGCTTCTCCGTTGTGCAGCACAGGCTTTAGGGCACACAGGCTTTAGTAGCTGCAGCTCATGGTCTCCAGAGCACAGGCTCAGTAGTTGTGGCACGCAGGCTTAGCTGCTACGCAGTATGTGGGATCTTCTAAATCATGGGTTGAATCCGTGTCTCTTACATTAGCAGGCAGATTCTTTACCACTGAGCCACCAGGGAATCTCATCATAGTCCTTTGGTATATGCAGGATATTGGTTCTATGACTTGCCACATTTACGAAAATCCACAAAATGTTCAGGTCCCATCATTGCCATTATATATCTGTGGTTCTGTATCCACAAATTCAACCAGCCGTGGATCATGCAGTACTATAGTATTTATTGAAAGACAATCCATGTATAAGTACAGTTCAAATCTCTGTTGTTCAAGTATCAACTGTATTCACACATAGGCTTGTCCGTGAATGTTTATGGCAGTTTTATTTTTTGTAGCCTAAACTAGAAACCACGCAAGTGATCATCACCATAGGAAAGAATTAACTAATTGTGGCATGTCTTTACAATGTATTGTGTTTAACAGTAAAAGGGGATAATGAATAAAACATACAAACAACATGGGTAAATCTCAAAATCAATATGCTGACACACAAGAGAACATGCTGCATGATTCTGCTTAAATGACATTCTAGAACAGACAAAACTAATCTATAATGACAGATTGGGGCTTGCCTAGGGCCAGGAACAGACAGGAGTTGATTGCAAAGGACTACAAGGGACTCTCAAAGGGTGATGTAAATGTTCTATATTTTGGTTGGAGTGGTTATATGGGTGAATATATTGGTCAAAGCTCACTGAATTGTATCCCCAAAATGTAAGTTACATCTTGATAAAATTTATTTAGTTTTTTAAACAGGAAAGATATTATGAAAGGAAAATTCAGAAAAACTTATAAAAAATGCAGTATGTATGTTTCCAGATTCTTCAGTTCAGTTCAGTTCAGTTCAGTCGCTCAGTCGTGTCTGACTCTTTGCGACCCCATGAATCGCAGCACACTAGGCCTCCCTGTCCATCACCAACTCCCGGAGTTCACTCAGACTCACGTCCATTGAGTCAGTGATGCCATCCAGCCATCTCATCCTCTGTCGTCCCCTTCTCCTCCTGCCCCCAATCCCTCCCAGCATCAGGGTCTTTTCCAATGAGTCAACTCTTCGCATGAGGTGGCCAAAGTACTGGAGTTTCAGCTTCAGCATCAGTCCTTCCAATGAATACCCAGGGCTGATCTCCTTTAGGTTGGACTGGTTGGATCTCCTTGCAGTCCAAGGGACTCTCAAGAGTCTTCTCCAACACCACAGTTCAAAGCATCAATTCTTCAGCACTCAGCTTTCTTCACAGTCCAACTCTCACATCCATACATAACTAGTGGAAAAACCACAGCCTTGACTAGACGGACCTTTGTTGGCAAAGTAATATCTCTGCTTTTGAATATGCTATCTAGGTTGGTCATAAATTTTCTTCCAAGGAGTAAGCGTCTTTTAATTTCATGGCTGCAATCACCATCTGCAGTGATTTTGGAGCCCCCCAAAGTAAAGTCTGACACTGTTTCCACTGTTTCCCCATCTATTTCCCATGAAGTGGTGGGACCAGATGCCATGATCTTCTTAGTTTCCAGATTCTTAGTAGATGTTAAATTAATATTTTTAATTTGATTGATGATATAAGGTATATGTGGGCTTCCCAGGTGGCACAGTGGTAAAGAATCTGCCTACCAATGCAGAAGATGCAGGTTCGATCCCTGGTTCAGGAAGATCCCCTGGAGCAGGAAAAGGCAACCTGCTCCAGCATTCTTGTCTGGAACATTCCATGAGAGCACCTCTGGAACATTCCAGAGGCACCTGGTGGGTTACATTTCATGGGGTCACAAAGAGTCAGACACAACTGAGCATGCACACTTAAGGTATATGTAATACTCCTAGCATGGTTCTTGGTACATGGAAGATATTTAATAACTGTCTATGGGACAAATGCCTAAATGGGTTCATTAATCTTTAGAATCCACCAAAATAACTGCAGATGGTGATTGCAGCCATGAAATTAAAAGACGCTTACTCCTTGGAAGGAAAGTTGTGACCAACCTAGATAGCATATTCAAAAGCAGAGACATTACTTTGCCAACAAAGGTCCGTCTAGCCAAGGCTATGGATTATCCAGTGGTCATGTATGGATGTGAGAGTTGGACTGTGAAGAAGGCTGAGCGCCGAAGAATTGATGCTTTTGAACTGTGGTGTTGGAGAAGACTCTTGAGAGTCCCTTGGACTGCAAGGAGATCCAACCAGTCCATCCTAAAGGAGATCAACCCTGGGTATTCATTGGAAGGACTGATGCTGAAGCTGAAACTCCAGTACTTTGGCCACCTCATGTGAAGAGTTGACTCATTGGAAAAGACCCTGATGCTGGGAGGGATTGGGGGCAGGAGGAGAAGGGGATGACAGAGGATGAGATGGCTGGATGGCATCACCGACTTGATGCACATGAGTTTGAGTGAACTCTGGGAGTTGGTGATGGACAGGGAGGCCTGGCGTGCTGTGATTCATGGGGTCGCAAAGAATCGGACACAATGGACCGACTGAACTGAACTGAACTTCCACTTATCTTGAGATTGTAAATGCTTACATTGAGGAAAAGAAATGTATAAGAGCTTCTTTATATAGGGGCAATCTGCCTTTCTTCCAAGGAGGTACTTCTCTTGTTTTAAAGAAGAGGCTGAGTAGACGGTTCCACTAGAAATACAAATGCAGTTGCTAAGGCATCAAATTAAGTGACTTTACAAAGAAGAGAGGCCCCAAAATTCAAAGAGGAGAAAATACAAGTGGTTAATGAAGTAAAATTGGACAAACAGAGTGGGACTAGAGAGCAATAAGAGCTTACTTAATGCAAAGCAGCTTCCTGAAAGGAAGCTCAGAGTATAGTAATATGGCCCCAAATGCTGATGTCAGTGATCTGAACCACAGGTAGGAGAGAAGCTTGGGCCTGGGCTATTTCAGAGCTCCAAGCTCTTTCAAACACCTGAGAAAGGCCTTCTAGAGCTTTCTACTCCACCTTTACTTAATAGGTGAGGAAATGAAAGCTTGAAGAAAGGAAACGACTTACCCACCCATGCACAGGCATGGAGTCAGAATTTTCCCAAACCTTTTCAGTCATGGTTGTATTTGCTGTTCGGTGTATGTGAAAACCAATCTATTTCAGAACTAGATTCAGAGCCTCTGAAAAGAGGCAGCTTATGACTGGCTCAGTTCCTGGTGGAAAACCTGTTCTTTTGACTTTTCACTGCTGAGAACTGAATTGTGATTCTTCCGGAGAATTGAGAGCTTGAGTTCCTGAGGCCAAATATGGAAAGAAATTGTCCCATGCCTCTGGGGATTCCAACCAGCCTGGACCTCCCAAGCTGAGCCAGTGACACTTTGCTCACCAGAAGGTGGTGTCTTCTGGTGCTCGTGAGCAAAGAGAATTGGTCTGAGCAGGCTTCCAGCTGGCACCAGTTGCAGCTGTGGTTTCTGGGGTCTCAATCTATTCCGGTTATTGAACCACATTTTTTTTTTGTGGTTCTAGGTGTCATCTGGCTAATTATGGCATGTTGCTGTAACTAAAACCCAATTCTTGTATTTTACTACTGACATCGCACGCTTATTTATAACCTTCAAGGAACATGTTCAACACCTCATGAATCTTACCACATCTAGTCAGTACCATACATGGCTTGAGTGCTTATTTACATGGAGGGCGGTAATTACAGCCTTTCTCTACATTACACTAAGAGGACTGCCCAAGAGATCCTTTGAGAACAAATCATACCAGCTTTGGGTTTTGAATTTTAAAACTAGATATTTTTCCAATAGATGACAGTATAAGGCACCATAATAAAGTAAAAATAGCTCAGGATTAAGAATCAGAAGATATCTGAGGAAGGTTGAAATAGAAGATAGATGATGCCTAGTATCAGAAGGCCAAAGAACAGAGCACCTGTCTGAGTTGGTTTATGTTGCCATAACAAGATATAAAAGACTGGGTGGATTATAATTGGAAACTTATTTATTGCAGTTCTGGAGGCTGGAAATCTGAGAGCACAGTACCAGTATGGCCAAGAGAGGGCCCTCTTTTGGGTGGCAGACTTCTAAGCTTCTGAGTTGTATCTTCACATTGAAGAAAGGGTAGGAGAATCCTCTTTGGTCTCTTTTATAGGAACACTAATCCCATCATGAGGTCTCCACTCTTATGACCTAAGCACCTCTGGCATTAGGATTTCAACATATGAATTTGGGGGGACACAAACATTCAGACCATAGTGGCACCCATTGTTTGTTACTTGTGTTCATTTGACACTATGTTCAATTATAAACTTTAAGCAATCTATGGACAGCCTTATTTAGTCACTAAGTCAGGTCTGACTCTTTCGAGACCCCATGGACTGTAGCCCCCAAACTCATCTGTCCATGGAATTTCAACTTCTGAGGCAAGAATACTGGAGTGGGTTGCCATTTCCTTCTCCAGGTGATCTTCTGGACTCAGGGAATGAACCTGCATCTCCTGCTTGGCAGGTGGATTCTTTACCACTGAGCAACCAGGGAAAACAAGCACAGTCTTATGTCCATTTTATTTTCTATACCAATGCTCATCACAGTACCTGACACTCTTAATAGTCCAACAAATGTTTTTAGAATGGATGAATGAATGACAGACAGGTACTCCTTTTAATCTTATTTCAGATTGAGAAATTAGGCTTCAAAATGTTAGCTGTTGTGTATAAATTCACACCGCCATTGTGTAGAAAAGCCTGAAATCTAATTAAAAGTGATCTCTTTGATTTCAAAGCATATCCTCTTCACTACATCATGGGTTTTTAGTCAACCAATAGATAATTAGTTAGATGTGTCCCCATTTGGGTGAAGTTTGGAAGATTTGGGATTGCAATGTAAGGAGGAGCATTCATCTTAGCTGTACTTAAAAAAGACAATTGAAACATCTTTGTAGAGAACTGTAGTGGGCGAATGTGGAAGAAGAGAGTCCATCTGAGGCATTAGCTGATGGACTTCCACACTAGTGGTAAAGAACTTGCCTGCCAGTGCAGGAGACATGAGAATGGCATTCAATCCCTAGGTTGGGAAGATCCCCTGGAGGAGGAAATGGCAACCACTCCAGTATTCTTGCCTGGAGAACCCCATGGACAGAGGAGCCTGGTGGGCTACAGTCCATGGGGTCACAAAGAGTCAGACACAACCGAAAAGACTTAGCAGGCACATGTAGAGAAGAAGGAAAGAGAGGAACTGGGCATTATTTCAGGCCTTCATTTCAGATACTGGGTGAATACTGGTACCATTCTCTGAGGTGCAAAAGTCTGAAGGGAGAATGGTTTTGCAGGGTAGAGAATCGAGAGTTTTGTTTTGAACATGGTATCATTGATATGTGTAACAAATAAGCAGGTAGAAATGTGGAATTGGCTGCTGGATAGATGAGGCTAGAATTCTGGGAAGAGGTGAAGGTAGAAGACAGACATTTAGGAGACTTTGATAGTAGGGAAGCCAGAGCTGGTATTTAAACACTAGGCCACTCACTGTAAAGGTCCCTTCAAAAAAACATGGTATACAGCAGTCAGACAACCATATCATACTTGACAAGAACGCTCACTATACCTCAGAGTGACTGGGTCTGATGACTGACGCCCAGTTTGGGCAGAAAGGTTGCAAGTAAAAACAGTCTTTACTGAGAATTCCCTCGGGCACAATATCAAATATGAAACACCGAGTAGACTGAGCTATAGACTTAGGCAGACAGAGAGTAGACGCGACCACTACGAGGTTTAGAGAAATTACAATGAGCCTTTGGGTTAGTCAAAACAGACTAATGGTATCAAAAAGTCAGCTATGTGTAGTCTGGATATGATGACTAACTTCTTTCTCTCTCTCCCTCTCTTTTTTCCATCCCAGGAAAGAAAACAAACATCAGCACCCCACATCCTGGAGCTTGGATGCACTGAATTTTTGGGACTCCATTTAGCTGCCGCTGGAGAACTGACTGTATGATATTGCAATGATTCATTCAGTGTCTGCCTTCTTTGCATAGGCTGGGATCCTTTAAGATGGGAACAAACCCTTTCTTAACCATATCTCCAGCCTCTCAAAATCTCTGGAGGATTATACTGAATTAATCATTGTGCACTGAGGAATTCAGTGAGTGCTTGAGAAGGTTAATCTTCCAAATATCTAACAGAAAATTTCTGACACAATATAAGAATAATTTTTCTATGAAATTTTCTTTCTGTGAATAGCAATGTGTCTTCATACTGCCGATGCTGCTGCTGCCAAGTCGCTTCAGTCGTGTCCAACTCTGTGTGACCCCATGGATGGCAGCCCACCAGGCTCCTCCATCCCTGGGATTCTCCAGGCAAGAATACTGGAGTGGGTTGCCATTTCCTTCTCCATTGGTGACTTATAAAATATATGGATTTTCCTGCCATCAGTTTTTGCTTCAGTCCTCTTTCTTTAAGGGCAAAGAATTATATACACACAATACATGATCATGGTGCTTAATTTCTTCAAACATGTTTCCATGGAGCCCTGCCCTGAGGCTAGCCCCTTGAACAAGTCAACCACAAATGGTAACTAAATCTAACCATTCTCTTGATTTCTTTGTTTAAAACCCAAGAGCAGAAGAATACATTCTTTCTCCCAGATCCAGGGTTCATCTTATTTTATTCCCCCTGTGATTGATTTATTCATTCAGAAGAAACCCTCAATGAATTCAGGTAATTAACTAGAGATATAAATAACTGGGGGTGAAGTGTTTATACCTCTAAAATATTTTTCAACAAATAATTTCAAAAATTGTAAGAAAAAATGTCAAAGGACTCTGTCTCAACCTTTAGTTCATATAACATGATATTTTTAATTTAGGCAATTTATAAGTATCTGTTTTTAATGTACACTTCTTTATTTTTGTGCCCATTCCCCAATCAAATAGGAACTTGTGTCCAAAGAGCTATCTGACCTCCACAATAGATAAGTACTCTTGTATACTCAGAGCCTAGCACAAGGCAAGACACTTAAAATGTGTTCAATAAATACCTGTTGAACATATGAATTACCTCCAGCATTTATATCAATATTACAAATTGGAGAGTACTATTTTTTTTAAGAGGGAAAAAATGTTTCAGAGATGTGACATCTCTAAAGTAAAGGAGCTGAGATATGATTTTAAATCCTGCCTTTTTCATTTTAAATCCTTCCATTTTTAAGGAATAAAATAGTGCCATTTGCAGAAATATGGACGGACCTATTATAGGTCATACAGAGTGGAGTATATCAGAAACAGAAAAGCAAATATCATATAACATCACTTAAATGTAGAATCTAGAAAAAAAATCTTGAGATGAACGTATTTGCAAAACAGAAATAGGGTCACAGACTTAGAGACTAAACATCTGGACACAAAAGAAGGAAGGAGCCGAGGATGACTTGGGAGACTGGGATTGACACATGCATACTACTATGTATAAAATAGATAACTAGAGAGAACCTAAAAACAGTACAGTACTCTGGACTCTGCTCAGTGCTCTGTGGTGACTTAAATGGGAAGGAAACCTAAAAAAGAGTCAGTATATGTATACTTACAGCTGATTCACTCTGCTATACACCAAAACAACAACAACAACAAAAAAAAACTAACACAACATTGAAAAGCAACTATCCTCCAATAAAAATTAGCTTAAATTCTGCCTTTTGCAAAATGCCAATGTACTGGTTAACCATATCATACCACTCTCATTGTCAAAACTTGGTGAAATTTGGTGATTGCAAATTTCTGTACCTCTGGCTGGTTTTCTACAATGATTAGCCATACAGACTCTTTTTTTTTTTTTTTTTTAAAGAAAGTTTACTCTTTCAGTTGAAAGACTCTGAGAGTGAAAGGAAACTCAGGCCACAGGTTGATGATAGTGGGAGATTCAAAAGAGAAAATTTAAAACAAGAAAGATTGAAAGAAAAATAGGACACAGTGAGCATATGTATTGTAAATGACTATGGATGCCTAACTAGCAGTAGGATATGTGATTTCCTGACATTTATGGCCAGTTTGTGTCGATCCCTGGTGTCTCAGATGGTAAAGAATCTGCCCCAATGCAGGAGACCTGGGTTCAATCCCTGGGTCGGAGACCCGAGTTCAATACCTGGGTCGGGAAGATCCCCTGGAGAAGGGAATGGCAACCCATTCCAGTATTCTTGCCTGGAAAATCCCATGGACAGAGAACTATAGTTCATGGTGGGCTATAGTGCATGTGGTCTCAAAGAGCTGACCATGACTGAGTGACTAACACTTTGTTGATGTTCAGAGAAGTCTCTAAAAAGAGATTCTGTAACTAAAACCAAACATTTTTGTTACAGACAAGAATGATTTTTAAAAAGAGAATATTAAATATTATAATGTATTTCTAACGGAAGTCTATCAGAAAAACAAAATTAGCAGATATGTCTTCCATTCAGTTCTGTCAAGACTATTGGTATAGATATGCCACGATCAATAGAAGTCTAAAGTGAAAGCTTTCTCAAATATGTACTCTGAAATATATACTGTTTACTTTGTGATTTTAGAGATGTACTTTTTGGTGCCTTTATTCTTACATTAGGGAAAGCAAGTCAAGATATAAAGAAATCTGCTGAATATGAACAAACCATACTAGAGAAATTAGGTCTATGCCTATTAAGAACCTAAACCTTTGATAAATTGAAGGCAAACTGTATATGGGCCAAGTAATGTGGTGATGCAAAGGAAAGTGGATTTTTCTGAAAAGAACAGACCAACTCTGCCTTGGAATGATGTAATTTAAAGTTCAGATGCAGAAGGTACATTTTGTTTTTATTTATTCTCAGCAGATAGGTTAGCTTATTTGTTCAAAATTATTAAGAAACTATATCTCTGGCTAAAAGGTGATATGTCACCATTTAAACACATTTAGGTTTTATGGTTTTGGGGGTCTAAAATTCTTTGATCTTGTGATTTGGTGGAAAACCATTCAGAGTTCAAAACAAAAATCAAATCTGGTGGTTGAGTTAAAACAAAATGCAATAAAATGACTAATGGCACTTCTATTCTCCTTTTCTCTGCTCTGGCCAAGAACATCAAGGCCTTATTTTATCATGGATGGTGTGGGCAGAAAGTGTGGGTCTGAATGCAAGCATTTATGGAAGTAAGATCGAGAAAGATGAATATCATTCGCTACATAGGAAACATAAGCACATCATAGAAACACATTCACACCCACAGATGATATCCCTGACAAGATGGGTCCCCGAAACTAAATTGGATCAGGAAGCAAATTTGGACAGGAACAGTAAAAGAAATAATTCTGAGAGCCTGCAAATTTAAAATAAAATTTATCTTTGTGGATATGAATATTTAGCAACTTTTATATGAATCTAAGGGGCAGAGGGTCCTTGACTGCTTCAAATTCACTGCAAGTGCTGCAAGATAGACTTTTTCTTAGTAATAAAGAAGTGATGTAAAGCCTTTTGCATTACGTGTGGACATAGCTAATAAATGAATACAAGTCCTTATTAAAGAAGGATTGAAAAATGCACAGGGCTTCCCTGATGGCTCAGTGGGTAAAGAAGCCACTTGTAACGAAGAAGATGCACATTTGATCTCTGGGCTGGGAAGATCCCCTGGAGAAGGAAATGGCAACTTGCTCCAGTATTCTTGACGAAAACATCCCATGGACAGAGGAGCCAGGTGGGCTGCAGTCCAAAGAGTTGCAAAGAGTCAGACACAACTGAGTGAACTAAGTAAGCAATCCAAAAGCACACAAGAAAGGAGACCAAGTAAGGATGAAAGCGAAAGAGGAGAGTGAAAAAGTTGGCTTAAAGCTCAACATTCAGAAAACGAAGATCATGGCATCTGGTCCCATCACTTCATGGGAAATAGATGGGGAAACAGTGGAAACAGCGGCAGACTTAAATTTTGGGGGGCTCCAAAATCACTGGTGATTGCAATCAGATGGTGATTGCAGCCATGAAATTAAAAGACACTTACTCCTTGGAAGGAAAGTTATGACCAACCTAGATAGCATATTCAAAAGCAGAGACATTACTTTGCCGACTAAGGTCCGTCTAGTCAAGGCTATGGTTTTTCCAGTAGTCATGTATGGATGTGAGAGCTGGACTGTGAAGAAGGCTGAGTACCAAAGAATTGATGCTTTTGAACTGTGGTGTTGGAGAAGACTCTTGAGAGTCCCTAGGACTGGTTGGAGATCCAACCAGTCCATTCTAAAGGAGATCAGTCCTGGGTGTTCTTTGGAAGGAGTGATGCTAAAGCTGAAACTCCAGTACTTTGGCCACCTCATGCAAAGAGTTGACTCATTGGAAAAGACTCTGATGCTGGGAGGGATTGGGGGCAGGAGGAGAAGGGGACGACAGAGGATGAGATGGCTGGATGGCATCACTGACTCGATGGACGTGGGTTTGGGTGAACTCTGGGAGTTGGTGATGGACAGGGAGGCCTGGCATGCTGCAGTTCATGGGGTAGCAATGAACTGAAGGAGACCAATTGGTTACTTTTGTGAGAAACCAGGAGGCAGTTGATGGCAGCCTCCCTGGAGGAGTGTCATTATGGATAAAAATGAAAAGTTGGACTCAAGATACGGTGAGGACATCACAGAACACTGAGACGGGTGGGATGGGGGTGGGCAGGGAGACTTGAGAAGGAGGGGATACGTGCATACATATAGCTGAATCATTTTGTTGTATAGTAGAAACTAGCACATTTGTAAAGCAACTATACTCCACTAAAGGGGCTTCCCAGGTGGCACTAGTGGTAATGAAGTTGTCTGCCAATGCAGGAGGCATAAAAGATGCAGGTTCAATGCCATGGTAACCCACTCCAGTATTCTTGCCTGGAGAATCCTATGGACAGAGGAGCCTGGCGGGCTACAGTCTATAGGGTTGCAAAGAGTTGGATATGACTAAAGTGACTTAGCATGCATGCACACACTGTATATATGTCAATGTTACTCTCTCAATTAGTCCCAACTTCTCCTTGCTATAGGGGAAGAATCTTCCTTCATAGGGTGGAAGATGGAATTAGATTATCTCTAAGTCCAGATATAATTTTCTAGTGGCCATACTCCAATTTCTTTATGTATTTACTAACTGTGAGACAACGTGGGAAAAGCTCTTCATAAATTATTTTATCAATGCTGCTGAAAATTCCATGAGGTAAATATTATTATTATCTTCATTTTATACTCAAGGAAACTGAGGCACCAGTCAGCGAGAAAAAGTGTCCAAATTGCCGCATAGCTCTTACATCTTGGAGCCAGAATCTCTACTGAATTTTCCTTATCAGAGAGGTTCTCAGCCTCAATACTATTAACATGTAGATTCAAAATGTTCTTTGCTGCGGGGCTGCCCACAGGATATTTAACAGCATCCCTGACCTCTGTCAGTAACACCTGCTTCCCTAAACTGTGACAACTAAAATGCTCTGTGCTGTGCTTAATCGCTGAGTTGTGTCTGGCTCTTTGTGACCCCCATGGACTGCAGCCTGCCAGGCTCCTTTGTCTGTGGGATTCTCCAAGCAAGAATACTGGAGTGGGTGGCCATTCCCTTCTCCAGGGGATCTTCCTGACCCAGGGATCAAACCCATGTCTCCTGCATTGCAGGCAGATTCTTTACCATCAGCGCCACCAGGGAAGCCCTGGGGTCGGTTGAGACTGACTAGCTTTCTATTGCGCCCGAGTCCATTGCTGTCTGACACCCACCTCTTTGTCCCCTGTGAACCCCATGCTCTTCATGTAATTTCCTTCTCCTTCTGACTATACATTTCTTGCAGTGATATAAGAAGCCTGCACTGTTTCTATAATTTGGAATTCTTTTAACTTGTTCTTCAAAAAAGCATAAATCTCTCCACAGCATAGAGAAGTGAGTTCAACAAGGAAAATACTCCATAGATTATTGCTCTTACCATCAGTGTTGATATCATTAATGACCAGTGTGATGGTGGATCTCAGGGTGGAACTCTGAGAAACCCAGAGGAAGAGATCTTTCAAAAGCCATGAGAAGAAGTGCTGGGAGGTTTGGAGGAGTCTGAGCAGAATGAGAGTATGACCATGTAATTGGGTAAGTTAAGGTGTGAAGAAAATGAGATCTTGCAAAGAAGTTGAGCTATTGGATAAATCTACTCACATGAGTATGAAAATCACCAGAGGAAGGAAGACAGCTGTAGGCATCAGAGAAAAGAATTCATGAGACAGGTGCTAAAACATTTTGTAAGAGAAGTACCCAAGAGTTCTGTCCTGGAGGTGTCAAGTAACAGATGATGTAGCCCAACTGTGTCTTTTTCAAAGGATATTTTTAACAGAAAAGAGGGTAAACAATTGAGAAATGCCCATGAAGAACAAGGAAGATACCTTCTCCATAAACACACCCCCAAATTACATGGGAGGCAAGACTGACTCTGACTTATTAAGCTTGAGGGGAATCAATATCCTCAGGTTTAGGTTATAGAGAATTTGCTAATGACAGACTACAAGTTCTTGAGTATCTTATGGAAAGATTTGGAGAATTGGGGGCAGTGTGAGACAAGTCAGATTAGGGAAAGTACACTTAATTGGGCTGAGGACCAGGTAACGAGGTGTGGATTTGTCTTAAATTATTCCACATATTCGATGACATTCCCATCAATTTTTCAGTAGCGTATTTTTCCCCCCACAGATCTTGACAAAATGTTACTTAAAATTCATACAGAATAGTTGTTCAAGAATAACTAAGAAAATTCTGCCAAAAAACAAAGATGTTATACTTACCCTAGTAGACATAAGGACTTATTTTTAAGCCACATTAATTAACACAGCGTAGGACTGATCAACAGGATGAAGCATGAAGCCCAGAGACAGACCCTGGCAAATTAGGAAATTGCTGATGTACAAATTAATGGGGAAATGGGCTTTTCAAATATAGAGTGAGAACGGTGAGCATTCTCTATTTGAAAAAAAAAAAGAAACAAAAACCCTCAAACTCATTCCATATTAAAAATACATTCCAGGTAATTTGGAAACTGAAGATGCAAATGCTAACTCAGTTTGAAAAAAAGTGTATGTAAAACATGTGTTTGTCTGTGTGCATATATATCTTGCTGTTGGGAAATAATTCTTAAGTAAGACACAATATCTTGACTTTTCAATAATATCATGATTTTCTGATCAACTGGAACCCTGGATCCTTGCCAAAGAAATAGCTAATGTGATAAGAGAGTGGCATCAAAGATCTTCCTAGTTTCTTTTAACTAGTGGATATATTCCACTTCATTCAGCAATTATTGTGACAGCCACAAGTTGGGATCCTTAGTTGCTGAGGTACTATAGCAAGTGAAATTTATTTTCAGATTCTTGCAAGAGTTTGAGTGTCATGGTTTTTAGCGTTGGGAGCTTTTGAGTTTTTGTCTCATTATGTATCATCAGAGGAGAAGGCAATGGCAACCCACTCCAGTAATCTTGCCTGGAAAACCCCATGGATGGAGGAGCCTGGTAGGCCGCCGTCCATGGGGTCACTACGAGTCGGACACGACTGAGCGACTTCACTTTCACTTTTCACTTTCATGCATTGGAGAAGGAAATGGCAACTCACTCCAGTGTTCTTGCCTGGAGAATCCCAGGGACAGGGGAGCCTGGTGGGCTGCCGTCTATGGAGTCGCACAGAGTCGGACATGACTGAAGCGACTTAGCAGCAGCAGCAGCAGCATATATCATCAGAATGATTTTAGGAAAAGATACAGAATATGCCAAGGTCTCATATCATATTATTTTAGCACAGGAAGCTCCCTGAATGGAATGTCAGAATTATCTGGGAATACTCAGGTGAAGAAGAAGACTTTAGGTGGAATAAATGCATTTGTGACTTGTTCACCTGGAAAGGAGACAGTGGTGGAGGGGCTGACCCTCAGACAAGGTCTGTTATCTCTTTAGGTCTCAGCTAATTAAGAGACACTATTTCTTGCCTTACATAACACACAAGGTTGTTTGGGATGTCAAAATCACTTTGGGGAAAAAAATGTCTTTAAACGTTGCTACTGTTTGCAAAATAAGCAGCGTGTTCAGTCGCTCAGTCACTTCTACCTCTTTGTGATCCCATGGACTGTAGCTCACCAGGCTCCTCTGACTGTGGGATTTCCCAGGCTAGAATACTGGAGTGGGCTGCCGTTTCCTCCTCCAGGGGATCTTCCACACACAGGAATCAAACCCAAGTCTCCTGCATCTCCTGCATTGGCAGGTGGATTCTTTACCATTGAGCCACCTGGGAAGCTCAAGCATCAGGCACAGGGTGAGGTAGCAGGATGTACAAGACCTGCGCCAACCCTCACAAGTTGTCCAGCTGGGAAGCCAGACCTGGAAAATGCTATCCGGCAGCATTAGGTGAAGTAAGAAACAGAAACTAACAGATACGCAAATGAACAAGTCATTGGAATATCAAATCTGGAAGTTCCTTTTTAGACCACAACTGTTTGCCCAAGTGAAGAACAGCTTTGGTAAAAATGATAATGTTACTAATGTGAGATTATGCTACTTATCTTGCTTTCTATTACATAATGGTGCTTATGTCAAGTAGCCAGGACATGAATACAATCTGCTGCTCTTTTCTGTATTCTAGAATATCAGCAGTCAGTTTCCCAGACAGATTACAAGACACATGTCTGTTATCTTTAGATGAATCACACGCCTAGCCCAATACAGCAAATTACTAAGTCTCCGTGGAGAGAAGGATGCTGTGATGCCCACATCTAGGTCTACAGTACCATTTTTTCCTTTTGAAATATTGCACTGCAAGAGACAATGATCCCACTTGATTGAAAACAGATTTGCCAATTTACAAGGCCAAAACAATAACTCTATAAAAAGCCTCAGTCATCCTATTCAAACCACTGAAGTTGAAATGAAAATATCATGTCTGTGTACTTCGGGCATGTTTCTTACTCAGCAGTCAGTGTCTCACCCCCCTTCTACTTGGGCCAAAGGGACAATCTGTTCCCCACAGCCTGAGAAATCTTGTCATTTCGCAAATTTGCAAAAAAAAAAAAAAAAAAAGAAAGAAAAAACCAAGTGCTTGGCTTTGTGGAAAAAGGGAGTTTGCTGAACATTTTCACACGTTTTTCTCTCCTTGCATAAATTTTCCTTGTTGCACCCTTTCAGGGGGTCTGAGAATTAGTCCAGGGATCTACTTTGGTGATGCCCCCGATGGCTTGGAACAATATTGTACAAACTTATCAGCCGACTGGCTTTGTTGAACACTAGCTATGGACACACAGACACTTTGACAAACACAATAAGAGGATCCAAAATAAGCATCAACCATAGGATCTTCCTTGAGAAAGATTAACAATCACGATGGTAAGGTGTGATTTCTAGTCAAGGAGCTATTTCAGCAGTAGTACTTGAAACAGTGCTGTGTAGACACATTATGAATATCATAAACTGAAACCAAATGAAGATAGATAATCTGGCTTGAATGTCTTGTTGTTACTGTTGTTCAGCCACTAAGTTGAGTCTGACTTTTTTTGACCCCATGGACTATAGCCCTCCGGGCTCCTCTGTCCATGGGGTTCTCCAGACAAGAACATCTGTCCATGGGGTTCTTCAGGCAAGAATACTAGAGCGGGATGCCATTTCCTTCTCCAGGGGGTTTTCCTGGATCAAGGATGGAACCCGTGGCTTCTGCATTTTAGGTGGATTCTTTACCAGTGAGCCACCATGGAAGCCCCCTTGCTTGAATTATGAACTAATATAGAAGATGGGAAAACTGAGGCTTTGAGTTGTCCAGGGCCTTGTCCGTGACCAGTTGTCCAGTTTGAAGACAAGAATCTAGTTTCCTTCCCAGACCTTTATTTTTCTTTAGCTGTCTGAATCTTATTTTCATGATGACAAACAAACTTTTAAAACCTATATGTCTGATTCACTTCTCTTCTTTTTCTTTCAATTTATTTCATCTCCTGCAGCCCATATTTTCTGTGCAAATTGCATGGTAACTAATCATGTCATGCTCTTGACACCTTTTCTATTATTGCCTTGATGTTGTACAATAACTCTTTAAGTCTTAATTTTTACCTACCCTGTGAAAATAGAAATTATGTCTTTCTTTTCATTTATTCTATAGGATCCTGCTAGTTGCCTGGCACACAGTAAATATCAAAAGTTTGTATTGCTGAAAAGTTCTTTTTCTATTATTTCATTCTGAAATGTACACACTCAGAGTTCACAGTGGACCTTGGAGATGGAGTTACAGAGGAGAAAACTGGGAGACGTTGCAGAAGGGAATGCCTGCCTGCACTCCCACCCCAGTGGGTAGCAGATGAGGACTTCTTCCCATTATCAATGCTATGCTTTTTCTGTTATTTTCAACTGTGCCAGCTATGGAATAACCCACTAAAGGTGCAGAACTGTTCAGCAGTAGTACTTGAAACAGTGTTGTGTAGACACATTGTGCATATCATAAACTGAAACCAAATGAAGATAGATAATCTGGCTTGAATTTCTTGTTGTTATTGGAGAATGCTCACCATTCTCCAAACTCATTCTCTTATTAAATATACATGAGAGATGTTTGACCAATGAACTTGTCATCAGGAATCCAGCTCTGACAACACCCATCATGAAGCTAAAGGAAGTCATCCTTGTCCCAAAACACATCCTGGTGTTGGGAGCTGATCCCCAGGGCGGTCTGAATGCTGAGAGACGACTGATGAGCTCAGCCATGAGTTCATTAGAGAATCATGGTCTGGCAAGGCCTTCATCCTCTTTTTCATAACTCTGGCCCTCATCATTGCCATAACCGAGAGAGGCGACAAGAGGCAGAGCTGCGGAGCCAGCAGCCAGTGGACCGTATGGAAATGTTTGAGGATTAGGAACAGTGCCACATGTGCTCAGCTCATTCTGGGTGAGGAATTTCTCCCCCTGCAGTGAGGAGGAAATTATTTGCAGTGATTCATATGGGAGGAAGCAAGCAGGGCCTGAGTCAAACCAGCCCCAACTCCATCACTTTCTGGAAGTAGCTTGTTGTGATCACAAATGACTGATTAGCCATGGAGCAAGTACCAAGTACCATTGTTCTAATAAAGCTATTTTGGATGAATGGGAGAGAATGTGAATTCTCTCAAGTCAATAAAAACAAAACACCTTCTTCCCCATCATAACTGACCACCTACTATGAGCTAGTGCTGTGCATATTTAACACTCTCAATTCTTTCCCTAACCCAGTGAGATCAGCATTATCCTCAAGTTACAGATGAGAAAACTGAGCCTCATTCAGATAAGAATCTACATGGAAGATTAAAAACAAGTAGAAAGAGCAGGATTTGACTTCAGGTCTCTCTCTCTGGTTCAAAGCTCATGGTTTTTCCATTATGAAGACAATGTGTACATTAGTAAGTGTTCAAAGAGAGGTGCAGAAGCACTAGGTATTGTAAATCTATGTATAATTAGGACTATGTCACAGGGATTTGACCTTACCCAAACATGCAGCTGGTGGAATAATGACTGTAAGGCTGTTGTCTTTGCATTTAATTCTAGACCCTGAAGTCCACTAGGCAGGCAGTAGAGAAGGAAAGCTAAATCAAATTGAAAAGTAAGCCATAACCCCAAACACAAGTTGGAACTCAAAAAAGATGGGCTGAAATCCATCTCGGTTCTCACTGCCGCTGACCTTGATGGTGCGGGTGTCTTGAAGAAAGTGACTGGCACTTTGCATCAACAGGACAAAACACACACACACCTGGCCCAGAAAATGGATAAGCGTGGGAAGGAAGTGGAGGAAGCTGGGTTAGTTGTTAATCCAACTATTGCCTCCTGCTGACAAAGTGAGCTGGCAGATAACGGCCATCCTGTGTAATACTGAAGGGTACTGTCACCCTTCAAATTTTGCGTAAGAATCTCTGTGAGTCCACACTAACCAGAGACATTCTGGAAAAAGGAAAAAAAAAAGTTCTGGGAAACTTAGTTTAGCCTCACCAGGTTAACACATTATAAAGCCCCCATGGTGTTTCTGCGGTAACAGGGCTCCGGTGAGTGAGTGAGTGAGTAAAAGGCGCTCAGTCATGTCTGACTCTTTGCGACCCCATGGACTGCAGTCCATGGAGTTCTCCAGGCCAGAATACTGGGGTGGGTAGCTGTTCCTTCTGCAGGGGATCTTCCCAACCCAGGGATCGAACCCAGGTGGCCCACAGTGCAGGTGGATTCTTTACCAGCTGAGCCACAAGGGAAGCCCAGCCTGGTCTCCACAGGACTCCAGACTGGTCTTAAATGTCTTAACCAGACCACATTGTAATCCAATAAACTTGACCTCCTGGTAGCTCTTCTTGGTCCCTAAAATAGGTCCTGAGTCCCTTTACTTTGTGTTACAACCTTTTTCTTTGCCCCCTGCCTCTGTTTCCAGTGTCCCTGGCTCCTGTCTACTGCCTAGAACATTGCACTTAAGATGTCCAATTGCTCCTCTGCACTGATCTGGTTTCTTCTATAACGCCTCTATCTGCTCTCCCCTCCTGGATGACAGCTGGTTTGGGCTGTTATTATTACTGTTGTTACTGTTATTTTTATTGTTAGAGGGCTTTGGTTCCCAGGAGACATTTATGACCAACTTTGTATTAGGCTGTTCACTTTCCCTTCTCATTTCCCCAAACAAAGAAGCCCTACAAGAAGCAGAATGTAATGCCACTCCAGGGGAGCAATTTGTACAGAGGAGTAGAAATCCCACTTGTACCTCCCAGAGGAACGAGCTTCAGATACGGCTTTTATAAACAGACCCTTGGATCTCAGTTGAGGGGATTTGAAAAGTCAAACATGCTGGGGCCATGACTATAAAAGTAAAATTACAAGGCTCAGGAACCTTTCCAGAGACAAGCTTATTTCAAACACTGCTATCTCGTAGGTGTTATTCTTAGCAGAACACAGGCTCGTGTTGGCTTTCATTTCGACATCCAGCTGGGGTGAGAGTTGCGCAGTAGCTTCATTAGGCGGCTGAGGAGTTCATTATAACAGAATCCCGGATTTTCCTGGAGTCTTATCATGGCCTGTGAACCCGTCTCCTTCCTCTCCCTAAAGAGCTCTCATTCATTTCATTGGGAATTTGTTTATTCAGTCAGTAAAATTGGTGCTTATACTGTGCCAGGTACTGTGCTGGGTCCGGAAAATACAAGGACAGATAAGACAGAGCCCCCACTCTCAAGGACTTAGAAAGAAGATAGAAGGGAAGAAAACACACTTAGCAATGTGCTAGGAGCGCTGTAGCAGATGTCTGGACAATGGAGCCATGGGAACCAAAACAGGGAAAGCGCAACTCACCGGGGGTGAAAATGGGGATAACTAAGCCTTCCTTGACGAGGTGGATATATATGGCAAAACCATCACAATATTGTAAAGTAATTATCCTCCAATTAAAACAAATAAATTGAAAAAATAAATAAATAATGAATGACTTTTTAATGCTTATCTTGCTTTATTTCTTTTTTGAGTGTTTTTAAAATTGAAGTATAGTTGATGTACAAAACTCTGTTGCTTTCAGGTATACAGCAGAGTGATTCAGTTATACACAAGTATGGTGGTGGTGGTTTAGTTGCTAAATCATGTCTGACTCTTGTGACCTCATGGACTGTAGCCTGCCAGGTTCCCCTGTCCATGGGATTTCCCAGGCAACAATACTGGAGTGGGTAGCCATTTCCTTATCCTTATGTGAATATAGCAAATGCTGAATGTTTGACAACCTTATTGAATCAGACACATCTCATCCTCCAAGGCCTTTTGATTAGTAATTTGTGGTCTCGTCCTCCTTCTCATTAGCCGTTCCTCCTTGTCCTCTATTCTTCTGTCTGACCTTAAAAAGAGTATCTGAAGGCAGTGCAGCAAAATGCTTGTGTTCAAATCCCAGCTCTGCCTTTGACTCTTGTGTCACTATAAGCAAGTATTTTAACCATTTTGTGTCTTATTTCCTCATACGAAAATGGGGATCATAATAGCACTCACCTCCCTGATAGCTCAGCTGGTAAAAGAATCCACCTGCAATGCAAGAGATCCCAGTTCGATTCCTGGATTGGAAAGATCTCCTGGAGAAGGGAAAGGCTACCCACTCCAGTATACTGGCCTGGAGAATTCTGCGTCATAAAGAGTTAGACACTACTGAGAGACTTTTACTTTATAGGGTTATTGAAAGAATGAATGGGATGTCAATGGAAAACAGAATATTGTTGGCAGTGTGGTCAGCACTACAGGAAAGTTTACCATTAATAAGACATTTCCTTTTTAAAACTGACATGAAGCCAAGTGCAATGTTCTAGAATTGAACGTTCTACCATCCTTTCACTTCCAAGATTGGAAGATCTCCCAGAGGCACTGTGACTTTGGACAAGTCACTTAATTTGGGGGCCTCTGTTCACCCATCTGCATAAATTTAAAACATAAAGAATGTCTACTATGTGTCAAACACCCTTTAAACTCTTCATAAACATCATCTCATTTTATCCTCACAATAGCTCAGTGAGGTGCACTCTCTCATTTTATTTGCAAATAAAGAAAATGGTACACAAATGCTTGTCTCCAGAGGCCATGCGCTCAACCCCTCAACTAGATGGAAGGAGAGAACTACACTTGGCTTTCACTCTCATCCTACTTGGGGGGCTCTGAGTACAAAGATTTATATTTATCATCTCATTCAGGTCTCAGAATAATACCCTCCTATATGACAGTATTATTTTTGTCCCATTTTATAGATATGCAAACTAAGAGAGGGCAAGTAGCCTAGTAAGAACCTACTGAATATCACAGGGAAATCTACCCAGTGCTCTGCAGTGACCTAAATGGGAAAGAAACCCAAAAAGAGAGAGAGAGAGAGATGTCTCCATATAGCTGATTCACTTTGCTGTATGGCAGAAAGTAAGACAATGTTGTAAAGCAACTATACTCCAATAATTTTTTTTAAGTAAAATAAAGAGAGGATAAACATCGTGCTCTGTGTAACGGAGTTAATGACAGGAAGAACCCTACTTGACCCAGCTCTATCTGAGCCCGGCACTTGCGTCTTTACCCATTGAGTTAGTTATGCTATTTCTCTCCACATAGGAATGAGGTGAGAGGATGATCACATACACACACATCTCCAAATGAGTCTACAAATAATTCCAAGAGATTTATACTCTTCTAAAGGTTGTTCACATAAGTATAAAAGGCACCACAGCATGCTTTCATCTGAACTTTTATGTAACTCTACTCAGGAACTTTCATTAAGCTTTACTCTGTTGACCTGGATGAGAAAGCAGACTTTTTCAAAGTTCACCCACTTAAGAGATGCTGACATTATCTTTAGTCAGCCCCATTATCCTTAGCCCTTCTGAATGTTGCTGGTACTCAGGTCATCTCTCCAGGATCCGAGTCCTTGGACTCTGCAAGTTCTTAGGTTCTTCTTGGTCTAAATATCTGTCTCTCTCGCTGGTTGTTGTTCAGTTGCTGAGTCATGTCCCACTCTTTGTGACTCCATGAACTGCAGCACATCAGCCCTCCCTGTCCTTCATAGTCTCCCAGAATTTGCTCAAACTCATGCCCATTGAGCCAGTGATACCAACCAACCATCTCATCCTCTGTCATCCCCTTCTCCTGCCCTCAATCTTTCCCTGCATCACCTTCCAAATCTAATTTAGTGATTTCCCACCATTGCGCTTTCATTTTTTAATACACAAAGAAGACTTTCCTACATACTTTATCCCTTCATCAGGGATTAGCAGACTATAGCCCATAGGCCAAAGCTGCCAGCTTGAAGTTGTATTGGAACACAGCCACACTCATTTATGTACTGTTTGTGGCTGCTGTAATACCGGCATGACAGAGTGCCTGTGACACCACATGGTCCACAAAGCTTAAGATAGTTACCATCCGGCCCTTTACAGAACAGGGCTTTCCAGGTGCCTCAGTGGTCAAGAACTGGCCTGCCAATGCAGGAGACACAAGAGGCCTGTGGAAGAGGAAATGGCAACCCACTCCAGTACTCGTGCTTGGAAAACTCCATGGACAGAGGAGCCTTATGGTCACAGTCCCTGGGGTCACGAAGAGCCGGACACGACTAGCAACTGAGCACACACCTTTCAGAAAGAGTTTGCTCCCCAACCCTGTCTTAGAGTATAAGCGTTCGGTGGCCTGAAATGTATCTTGCCTCACTTAGAATGGAATATAGGAGGCAGTGTGGTAAAATGGTTAGGACCCAAAGACTAGAATTGGACTGCTTTGAATTAAAACCAAACAATGCTTTGCCAGTTCTACCCCCTGTGCAGATGCAGAAACATCCCAGAGTTGAGTTTTTTTCATCTGAAAAATAGGACTTGATGATGCAGTATGTGTGAAGTTAATGGAAATGATGGTAGCTGAGATAGTTATGTGCACTAGAGAAAAATATACATGGAGCCTAGTGCCTGAAAGGCCTCCCCTCTGTATTAGGTGATATGATGATACTGGCCAAAATGTTCATTTGGAATTTTTCATAAGATGTTACAGAAAAACCAGAATGGAGTTTTTAGCCAATCCAATAATACTGAACCATTGTTGAAACAGGTCTTGAATCCACTTCCTCTTCCCTATGACCTCCAGTGCCCTTTTCAGCCTTTTACACCATCGATCTCTTGCTCCACCCCAACCCAATCCTCAGGGCAGTGCGTTTCATTCCTAAAGGGGAACTAGTTATTTTACTCTGGCTTGTGTGTGTGTTAAGTTGCTTCAGTCATGTCCAACTCTTTGCAACCTCATGGACTGTAGCCCACCAGGTTCCTCTGTCCATGAGACTCTCCAGGCAAGAATTACTAGAGTGGGTTGTCATGCCCTCCTCCAGTGGGTCTTCCCTACCCAGGGATCGAACCTGTGTCTTCTGCATTGGCAGGCAGTTTCTTAACCATTGAACTGTCCTTTAATAGCTCTCCATCACCTAGAACAGCTTACAAATTCTTCAGTGCCTATTTCTCAGATGCACAGAAAACTGCAGCTTGCTTCCCCTGATGTGCTGCTTCTGCTCTCCTTTCTCCTGGAGATAGCACCAACTCAAGCTGTAAAAAGTACTCCCTACTTAAAGATCCTACCTCTGTCCTGGAGTACACTCACCTTCTCTGCCTGAAGCAGCCTGATCACCTCCCCTTGTCTGCCTTTTGACATCTTACCCCTTCTGGGTAGTTCCAGTATTGGTTACTTATATGGAAGAAGTAGGAGATGAATGCTTGAAATTCAGTTAGAACTAAGTTTACATACAGTTGGTGTTTAATAAATGCTTTGAACTAAAATTTTAAAAGGAAAAAAATCCATCCTAAAATTCAGTTATCCACAGATTCCCTAGGAATCTCCTCCTAAGTGAAGACCAAAATCATCGTAGGTTTTTCTACTAAATTCTCATGATTCTACCAAAGTGGGCACTGCCTTTCTTCCTTTATGGAAATTCTTTCCAGGCCGGAACCCCTTCCCGCCCTCAAAGCCCTGCAGAATGCTGCTGCAGAATGCTGGGGGTGGGTAGCATGTTTCTTGCAGCAAAGACAAAGACTACATTGTTTCTTGCCTGTCCTCAGAATAAGATGATGCAAGAAAAAGATGAGACAAGACTGGCCGATGAGCTGAGCGGATGGGCATCTGGATAAACGCAGGAGAATTATCATCTATTCTTGGACAATTAAAATCGAGGAGATGGGTCAAAAGGTGCAGAGATCCCCACCCTCTCGTCTGAGTCTCGAACTTTCCTCTTCTCTTACTTATCAGAGAAAGGTCTGCACTTCGGAGCTAGTAAATCTGCTTGGCAGGTAATCGCTACCCATCCACCAGCTGCTGCCTTGGCAAAAGGCGCATCGCCATTGCCATGGCAACACAGAGGCAGGCAAATGGCGAGCAGGCCTGGCCCCTGGCCAAGGTAATCCGATGACATCGCGCTTTGTTAATAGAAAGAGAAAAGCAGGCCGGAGTCGCTTGCCTCTGCCTTTGCCAGTAAAGGCTGGACGAGAGCAGAGTGCAGGGCTCATTAACCCGCCTGACCAGCTGTTGGCTGCTGCTTGCCAAATCCGACAAGTGGCCCGGGCTTTCTCTCTCCCTAACCCTTGTCATCTTCCAGGGAGGCTGGGCCCTGGGGGAACAAGGGCCTTTTCTTGGTGATGTCATCCGGGTATTTGTAGAATTTCCTCTTTGTGGGAACGTTCTCTGGCAGAATCTAAAGGGATCTAACTTCCCTCAGAAGACCCCTTGGCCTTTTGAATTTTGAAGAAAGATTTTTCTAGATGAGAAAGGAGTGCAGGGTTATGCAGGAAGCAGGTTGGTGAGGGGGATGGGTCACTGATATTTTAAGTCATGCCTAACCGTAAGCAGTGTTCAGGCAGGAACATTTAACATCGCAAAACCCCTCATCAGGAAAAATAAGGCAAAGACTATCTTCAGTGAGAAAAAATGGATTGCCTTGGAAAAACTAGTTGTGACGGACAGGGAGCTAACATATTGAGCGCCTAGTACATGACATATGGCTCATGTATACAAAATCCGTGCCAGGTGGGTGCTGTTATCACAACTGTACAGACGAGGAAACCAAATGTGTAAGGAGCTTGCCAAGGTCACACACTGACCTTGAAGCAAGGTGCTGTTCCATGGCTGAGCTGAGATTAAAGCCCAGATCAGTCCAAAGTGCATATCTTTCTTTCAGTCCACACAACAGTGACCTCAGCTATTCTCACAGTGTTATTGACATCTTGGAGAACATCTGGTTTCTTGGGAATAAAAAAATAGGTCAAATGATTTCTTGGAATTCATCGATATGTGCCTAGTAAACACTTTACAAAGATAAACACCAATTTAGTTTTCCATGACCTTTATTTAAGGTTTTAATACTCCCTACATTAAGTGTCCATGTACTAGACATTTTATGTACATTATCGTTATTCTCCAAAATAGGGATTCTAACCACACTGTATGGATGAAGCAACAAAGCCTTGGGTTGCCTATAGGGAAGTTAAAAAAAAAACTGCATGACAACAGGGTTGATCAAACTGGGAAATCTGGGACATTGGTGGCTATATATGTCTGTAGCCTTGAAGTCTTAACAAGCAGGTACCTGGAGCAAAGCTAGGAGGGGAGGGCAGGGTTCCTGTGATTGAGGGGTGGAAATGCAACATGAGGAAGGTCTGGAAAAAAATCTAAGAGAGACTGACTTTTTACCCCAGGAGCACAAGCTACATCCAGGGAACTGGTAGGTCTTATCTCTCTGAAACTGGCTGATTTTTTCTTAAAATAGAGATAACACTTGCAAGAGGAAAGAAGTCAGAGCAAAATAGAGTTCATGGCCGAAAGAAAGCCATAGTCTGGTGCTTTTCATGGTTGAAGTATTTGCAGCCAGAACCATGGACTAGCAGAGCCAAAGGACGGAAGGAAAAGATAAGCATTCGTCATAACAATCATTCTACTTTCCTTTTTGCATTTAAAGCTGTGCTTTCTGTGACATAGATATTATAGGATTAACTAAAATGCAGAAAATAGTTCATCAACTTAAGGAAGAAGTGAAACGAGAGGATACATTTTCTCATCTGTCGTCACTGTACTCTCTGGCTTTCCGAGATCCACGTATAGCTCTCAATAGTTCAAGTTCAGGAATGTGGCCCAGTGAAATAGCATGAATTAATGTGGGCATAGGAGGTCAGAGGTCAAGGCAAACAGGGACCCAAGATAGGATGCTGAGCAGTTAAGTGGAGAAGCTAATTCCTTGTTTGGTTTGAGGTTAAGAATGGATTGAGGAAATTAGACAACACTGAGTTGGGAACAAGGCAAATTTAGTGTGGTAAGGATAACACACAAACCCATGAATGAGTTGTGAAGTAGACATTAAAGATTCTTATAACAGACTGGCAGGGGGCAAGAGAGATGCTGTAGGGAGAAGAGCTGGAGCAGCAGCCTTTGCAACTGAAAGCCTTCTCAGCTTTGCAACTTTAACATGTAGGCATTTCCCCAATGTCAGATTTTATGTATATAATATCACAGAATCCTCCCAGCAACCCACTGAAATAGGCATCACTATTTATCTCTCTATTTAAAGGTAAGAAACTGAGGAAAAGGGAAGTGAGGTAACCTGCCCATGCTCCCTGAGTTGGCTATCTTTTGCCGTTTAGCTAATTACCTCCAAATGTACAGGATCAAAATAATACATACTATCTTACATTTTCTTGAGTCAGGAAACAGGACATGGTATATCTGGGTTTTCTGCTTCACAGTTTCCCATAAGACAGCAATCAAAGTGTCCTCTATGAGTGGGCTTGACTGGGGAAGGATCTGTTTCTAGGTTGATTCACACAACTATTGGCAAAATTCAACTTCCCACTGTCTAACACAAGCTGTTGGCTGGAGGTCAGCCTCATTTCTCCCACATGGCAACTTGCTTCTTCAAAGCCAGCAAGAAAGTGCTGAGAAGATGGAAATCACAATATTGTGTTACCTAATCACCAAAATAACAACTGTCCAGTGTTGCCGTATTCTCCTGGTTAGAAGCAAGTTATTCAGAGGAGGGGATTACACACAGCTACAACTACCAGGAAGTGGGATTGTTTGGGAACACCTTAGAGGTTCTGCCTATCCCCAACTCCCCAGCTAATAAGCAGCAAAGGCAATACTTGAAGCCAGATATTTTTTCTCCAGAGTCCATGCTCTTAGCCACCATTATCTTACAGCTACTCAGCCACATGTCCTAGGGGTAAATACTGTACTTTTGTGAATCTCCATTGTCCTTGTCTGTAGAACATCCAGTGATAATATTTGCATTTCAAGATTGCTCTTGGGATCACATATAACGCATATAAAATCCCTAATACATTCGTGTTTCCTAATGTGTTGAAGGGCACCCAAATAAACTGAAATGGTGGTTAATATAGATATTGCTATTTAATCAGAATAATTCAGCTTAACTTGGAGGCTAAGGGGGCACTACCAAGCTCCCATTGTACAGCACAGGGTCTTTATCGACCTGTGCTGTGTCATCCTTGGTGTCTGGATTTTCCTTCTGCTGCTGCCGCTGCTGCTGCTAAGTCGCTTTAGTCCTGTCCGACTCTGTGCGAACCCATAGATGGCAGCCCACCAGGCTCCCCCATCCCTGGGATTCTCCAGGCAAGAACACTGGAGTTGGTTGCTATTTCCTTCTCCAATGCATGAAACTAAAAAGTGAAAGTGAAGTCGCTCAGTCATGTCCGACTCGTAGCAACCCTATGGACTGCAGCCTACCAGGCTCCTCTGTCCCTGGGATGTTCCAGGCAAGAGTACTGTTAGAAGCCCCATTTAATTCTCAACATTTGCTTTCCTCCCACTGCAGTGGGGTTGATGTTCCTTTCATCATACAATTGCCTCTGGGACTGAGATAGACCATAGCCTGCAGGTATAACTTATCAATGGACCATTGGTAGAAAAACTCAAAGCACACCCTGGACTATTCCAGAAAACTTTTTCAAACTCATCTTCTCACCTTTTTTTTTTTCTTTGCCTTTCTTCCTTTCTTCTTACTGCCTCACAAAACTGTAGGTAGCTAATGCACATCCTAACAGAAGCAGAAGATATTAAGAAGAGCTGGCAAAAATACACAGAAGAACTGTACAAAAAAGATCTTCATGACCAAGATAATCACGATGGTGTGATCACTCACCTAGAGCCCGACATCCTGGAATGTGAAGTCAAGTGGGCCTTAGAAAGCATCACTACGAACAAAGCTAGTGGAGGTGATGGAATTCCAGTTGTGCTATTTCAAATCCTGAGAGATGATGCTGTGAAAGTGCTGCACTCAATATGCCAGCAAATTTGGAAAACTCAGCAGTGGCCACAGGACTGGAAAAGGTCTGTTTTCATTCCAATCCCAAAGAAAGGCAATGCCAAAGAATGCTCAAACTACCACACAATTGCACTCATCTCACAGCCTAGTAAAGTAATGCTCAAAATTCTCCAAGCCAGGCTTCAGCAATACGTGAACCGTGAACTTCCAGATGTTCAAGCTGGTTTTAGAAGAGGCAGAGGAATCAGAGATCAAATCGCCAACATCCGCTGGATCATCAAAAAAGCAAGAGAGTTCCAGAAAAAACATCTATTTCTGCTTTATTGACTATGCCAAAGCCTTTGACTGTGTGGATCACAATAAACTGTGGACAATTCTGAAAGAGATGGGAATATCAGACCATCTGACCTGCCTCTTGAGAAACCTATATGCAGGTCAGGAAGCAAGAGTTAGAACTGAACATGGAACAACAGACTGGTTCCAAATAGGAAAAGGAGTATGTCAAGTCTGTATATTGTCACCCTGCTTATTTAACTTCTATGCAGAGTACATCATGAGAAACCCTGGGCTGGAAGAAGCACAAGCTGGAATCAAGATTGCCAGGAGAAATATCAATAACCTCATATATGCAGATAACACCACCCTTATGGTAGAAAGTGAAGCAGAAATAAAGGGCCTCTTGATGAAAGTGAAAGTGGAAAGTGAAAAAGTTGGCTTAAAACTCAACATTCAGAAAACGAAGATCATGGCATCTGGTCCCATCACTTCATGGCAAATAGATGGGGAAACAATGGAAATAGTGCCAGACTTGATTTTTTGGGGCTCCAAAATCACTGCAGATGGTAATTGCAGCCATGAAATTAAAAGACACTTACTCCTTTTTAAGGAAAGTTATGACCAACCTAGATAGCATATTGAAAAGCAGAGACATTACTTTGCCAACAAAGGTCCATCTAGTCAAGGCTATGGTTTTTCCAGTAATCCTGTGTGGATGTGAGAGTTGGACTGTGAGGAAAGCTGAGCACTGAAGAATTGATACTTTTGAACTGTGATGTTGGAGAAGACTCTTGAGAGTCCCTTGGACTGCAAGGAGATCAGTCCTGGGTGTTCTTTGGAAGGAATGATGCCGAAGCTGAAACTCCAGTACTTTGGCCACCTCATGCAAAGAGTTGACTCATTGGAAAAGACTCTGATGCTGGGAGGTATTGGGGGCAGCAGGAGAAGGGGACGACAGAAGATGAGATGGCTGGATGGCATCACTGACTTGATGACATGAGTTTGAGTGAACTCCAGGAGTTGGTGATGGACAGGAAGGCCCGGCGTGCTGCGATTCATGGGGTTGCAAAGAGTCGGACAGGACTGAGCAACTGAACTGAACTGAACTGAATGCACAGCCACGCCTGTCTTCTGATTGACTTTAAAGCTGTTTCCCTACAGCATGCAGGGGAGCCTAGTGGGCTGCTGTTGATGGGGTTGCACAGAGTCGGACAGGACTGAAGCAACTTAGCAGCAGCAGCAGCAGCAGCTGCAGCATGAGTGAAGCACATATCTTGTCCTGGACAAGATCCTGGGTAAAACTGGGTAGAAGCTCTGTCAGTTACTACTGCACTGGAACAATTGTGTTTCATTGTTTCTCTAGAGTAGAAACAATGCAAGGCACAGGTCGCTGTTCCCAACTTGTCTGTTGCCAGATCTTTTTCAGTTCAGTTCTGTTAAAGAGGGACAAAAGAAAATCTCTAGGCTATACAGAATAGCATCCTATGAGTCTTACAAATCTAGACTAATTGATCTTACCTTTCTTGGAGTTCCCCTGCTCAGCAGGGAAAGAATCTGCCTGCAATGCGGGAGACCTGGGTTCGATCCCGGGGTTGGGAAGATCCCCTGGAGAAAGTAAAGGCTACTCACTCCAGTATTCTGGCCTGGAGAATTCCATGGACTGTGTAGTCCATGGGGTCACAAAGAGTGGGACACAACTGAGCAACTTTCACTTTCATGTCCTCTTCTTACTTTTATAGAGCCAGTGATGATTCCTCTAGCCCACATTCTTGACACTGTTACAGAAACTCATCCCCAACGCACAACAGGACCCAGGTGACAACACCTGAGAAATACTATTTTTGGTCATTGCACTGGAAACTGGAATGGTGGAGTTAAAAAATGGGAAGTCCTTTCATGAAAGGGCTCCATTGAGTATGTTTTAGCTTAATTTCTATCTCATGCTTCATAGTGGCAGGAGACCTGTATTCCAGTCCTGGTTCTTAAACCATCGCTATGCGGTTTCGAATAACCTCTTCCCTCACCAGTAATCAGTTCCCGCAGCTATCATATGGAAAGCTTTAATCACACTCTCTAAGTGTCCTGGGATTGGACAGTGAAATCACGTTTTTCTTTGCATCTGTCACTGAGTTTTCTGTGTAAAATGTAGCTCAAGGAAAATTCTTTGTGAATCTGCACTCCAAGCTATCCTAAATATGGCAAAGCAAATCCATTTCCTGTTAAGTTTCCTTGGAAGCACAAAAAAGCAGAGATTGTGAATTCTCAGCTAAGTACATTTTTTCCCCCAGACCTACTTGAGGGAGGATGGGATGGGAACACTGTGTCAGACAAAATTAAAACGTACCACACAAGTGGAGCCCTCGGCTAATCCAAACAGAATGATGGGGGTGGATGGTCAAAGTCTGAACCATTTTAATGCAGGCATGAAGACAGGCCACACAGTTAGATCAGAATTTAAATAACTTCACTTCACATGTTGCATTTTAAAGCCCCACTCCCAAGCACTCAGAAAAACTTCCAAATGTTTCATTTGGGGAAGCAGATGCCCCTGAATGAAGACTGTTCCTCTATCGTCTTTTCCTTTCTCCCTTCCCCAGAGTTAACTGCTTATTCTCCAGGACTGAGAATTCTGGAAGATGAGGAGTCCTCTGAAAAGACGAGCTTCCCTGGTGGCTCAGCTAGTAAAGAATCCACCTGAATGAGGGATACCTGGGTTCGATCCCTGGGTTGGAAAGATCCCCTGGAGAAGGGAACAGCTACTCACTCTAGTATTCTGGCCTGGAGAATTTCAAGGGGGTCACAAAGAGTCAGACACTACTGAGTGGCTTTCACTGAAAAGACAGTGTCTCGCCATTTTAGTTTGAATCTCCTGTGATATAGGCTTGGTAAGGGCAAGTTCATGGGGTCATCTAAGACAGTGTCCCAAGTACAGACCAGAAGATGCAGACGTTTGTCAGCCACTATGTGAGGTCTCTCCTGATTGGCCAAAACTCATTGAGCATCTCCTCAATGCCAAGCACCATCCTAGGAACCAGACATAAAGTGGTGAGCCAAACAGTGTAGTACCTGCCTTCCTGGAGTTTGTTGCTGTTGTTGTTTAGTCCCTAAGGCTCTTTGCAACTCCATGGACTATAGCCCGCCAGGCTTCGCTATCCATGGGATTTCACAGGCAAGAATACTGGAGTGGATTGCCAATTTCTTTTCCAAGGGCTTGTCTCGACTGAGGGATTGAACTTGCATCTTTTGCATTGGCAGGTGAATTATGTATCACTGAGCCACCAGGGAGACTTAGACTTACTGTCTTTTAAATGTAGCCAGAGGAAAATTGAAATTGCTAGGGAGGAAAGTAAATTGGTACCGATTCCTTTGTCCAAGGGGTGAGGTGAGATCATAAGTGACCAAGGAGTTCAAAGGTTCAAAGTGAGAGGCTGGTGTGAGGTAGAATGCAATATAGGCAGAGTAAGCTATTCAGAACCAGGATATGGAAGACGGTGAGAATAGAGGAGTCCCAGTGCTTATGGAGCAAGCTGAGTAGTAAAAATTAGATTATTTCATTTTAAAGAACTCTTTTAGATAGAAGAGTAAACAGCCATCAAAGACCCCCTTCTTGCTTTGTCTCTTATTGTGCCAAACCAAATATTCTTAAAAGTGTGCATTTTAATATTTTCATTTGATATATTCGTATGTATACTCCCTTCTTTCTTTTCCTTAGCTACTGCTTCACAGTATGCTCCATACATAGTTCAAATGAAGGCCAAAATACTTGTTTAGTGCCCAAAATGTGCTCTAAGTGGACACATGACTACATTTTCACAGATAGTGTAGTCCTGCTGCTGCTGCTGCTGCTGCTAAGTCGCTTCAGTCATGTCCGACTCTGTGAGACCCCATAGACAGCAGCCCACCAGGCTCCCCCATCCCTGGGACTCTCCAGGCAAGAACACTGGAGTGGCTTGCCATTTCCTTCTCCAATGCATGAAAGTGAAAAGTGAAAGTAAAGTCGCTCAGTCGTGTCCGACTCTTAGTGACCCCCTGGACTGCAGCCTACCAGGCTCCTCTGTCCATGGGATTTTCCAGGCAAGAGTACTGGAGTGGGGTGCCATTGCCTCCTCTGTTACTACTTTTATGAATGGCTTCTTTCAATAATACAACTAGAGGAGAGTAAGTTAAAGAAGGACTTAGAAATTGTTTTAATCTCAAGAAACCTACTGGAGTCAAGGATAGTGCCCCAGTAAAAGAAAAGTTTTGAATATTTGAAGGCAGCATGGTAACTACCTTCAAATCACTGATTGGGTGAAATGTGAATAAGGAATTCGTCATGTGAGGATAGATGGTGGAGAATTATAAGGAGAACACTACTGATGCAATCTGATGTATATATAGAAAGAGATGTATAATACTGCCATGAGTTTTCTAAGGAGGTATTATGCATAAGCATAAGCATAGGATGGAACTTCTCTGGTGGCTCAGTGATAAAGAATCCACCTGCCAATGCAAGAGACACAGGTTCAATCCCTGAGTTAGGAAGAGCCCTTGGAGGAGGATATGGCAACTCACTCCAGTATTCTTGCCTGAGAAGTCCCATGGACAGAGGAGCCTGGTGGGCTGCAGTCCATGGGGCTGCAAAAGACTCAGACATGACTTAGCAATTAAACAACAGCAACATAGGATGAGGAATAATGTGACACATGGCTCGTGCAGTACACATTGTCATGGACTAACCAATCTCCCCTTAATGAAGAAATTGCAACCCCAGCTATAAGTCCTTTCAGGGACTGCCTGAGCTCTAGAAAGCCACTCACCCAAGGTCATGCCCCTTCCCTGCATATCTCAGACTCAAAGACTGATCCATGTGGGAGTATAGAGGTCTTCAGTTCAGTTCAGTTCAGTTGCTCAGCTGTGTCCGACTCTTTGCAACCCCATGAATAGCAGTACGCCAGGCCTCCCTGTCCATCACCAACTCCCGGAGTTCACTCAGACTCATGTCCATCAAGTCAGTGATGCCATCCGGCCATCTCATCCTCTGTCGTCCCTTTCTCCACCTGCTCCCAATCCCTCCCAGCATCAGAGTCTTTTCCAATGAGTCAACACTTCGCATGAGGTGGCCAAAGTACTGGAGTTTCAGCTTCGGCATCATTTCTTCCAAAGAAATCCCAGGGCTGATCTCCTTCAGAATGGACTGGTTGGATCTCCTTGCAGTCCAAGGGACTCTCAAGAGTCTTCTCCAACATCACAGTTCAAGGCATCATTCTTTGGTGCTCAGCCTTCTTCACAGTCCAACTCTCACATCCATACATGACCACTGGAAAAACCATAGCCTTGACTAGATGGACCTTAGTCAGCAAAGTAATGTCTCTGCTTTTGAATATGCTATCTAGGTTGGTCATAACTTTTCTTCTCTAAATAATTCCTGAAAGCCAGTCTTGTTCCTGCCCTTCTCATGGGGCCACCTAAAGGTTTTGAGAATGCTTTGTAGCTTGATGACTTCCTCTTCCCAATCTTATTTCTTTCCCTTCCTATCAAAGGTATTGACGCTAAGAGGCTTAAAGTATCATGCATGATTGCTCTAACTCTCTCTCAGAGTCTGATTCCCAGAAACCCTACATGTTACAGAAGTCAGCATATCAAAGTGCAAGACATTATCTTCCTTTGGTAATTATGGTTATTTGAACATGACTTATATGTAGAGTACAGCATGAGAAACGCTGGGCTGGAGGAAGCACAAGCTGGAATCAAGATTGCTGGGAGAAATATCAATAACCTCAGATATGCAGATGACACCACCCTTATGGCAGAAAGTAAAGAGGAACTAAAGAGTCTCTTGATAAAAGTGAAAGAGGGGAGTAAAAAAGTTGGCTTAAAGTTCAACATTCAGAAAACGAAGATCATGGCATGTGGTCCCATCACTTCATGGCAGATAGATGGCAAACAGTGAAAACAGTGGCTGACTTTATTTTTGGGGGGCTCCAAAATCACTGCAGATGGTGATTGCAGCCATGAAATTAAAAGACGCTTACTCCTTGGAAGGAAATTTATCACCAACTTAGACAGCATATTGAAAAGCAGAGACATTACTTTGCCAACAAAGGTCCATCTAGTCAAGGCTATGGTTTTTCCTGTGGTCATGTGTGGATGTGAGAGTTGGACTGTGAAGAAAGCTGAGTGCCAAAGAATTGATGCTTTTGAACTGTGGTGTTGGAGGAGATTCTTGAGAGTCCCTTGGACTGCAAGGAGATCCAACCAGCCCATCCTAAAGGAGATCAGTCCTGGGTGTTCATTGGAAGGACTGATGTTGAAGCTGAAACTCCAATACTTTGGCCACCTGATGCGAAGAGCTGACTCATTTGAAAAAAACGTGATGCTGGGAAAGATTGAAGGCAGGAGGAGAAGGGGACGACAGAGGATGAGATGGCTGGATGGGATCATCAACTCGATGAACATGGGTTTGGGTGGACTCCGGGAGTTGGTGATGAACTGGGAGGCCTGGTGTACTGCAGTTAATGGGGTTACAAAAAGTCGGACATGACTGAGCGACTGAATTGAACTGAACTGATCTGAGATATTAAGGATTTCTGCTTCATTATTTAAAGGCTGTATCCCTTTTTCCTTTTCACTGTCTTCCCTCTCATGTTCCTTTTCTCCTTTCCCTTTTCCCTCCCATCACTGCCTTTCCCTACTTAGTTTAAGGTTGTTAGCCCAAGACTGAACATGAGCCGTCATTTTCCCAATATCATTAGAATGAGACATATCACAACAGAAGCAATTTTCAGGACCATGGGCAGCAGCGCATATGCCACCCTTTTCCCATCCCATCCCCCCCACACTATAACATTTTTATTCTCTCAGGAGTCATTCCAGGAAGACCCTAGAGTAATCTTTGTCAATGGGGTTGATATTATTGATGTGATTCCTGCATTGGGATAGGTGAATTAGACCAGGGACTTGTCATCCATCTTTGAGATTTTATGATTTTGTTCTTGAATTTCTCATGCCAGTCCTGGTAATATCACTACCCTTCTGTTCAGTTCAGTTTAGTAGCTCAGTCATGTCTGGCTCTTTGTGATCTCATGGACTGCAACATGCCAGGCTTCCCTGTCCATCACCAATTCTTGGAGCTTGCTCAAACTCATGGCCATTGTGTCGATGATGCCATACAACCATCTCATCCTCTGTCATCCCCTTTTCCTCCTGCCCTCAATCTTTCCCAGCATCAGGGTCTTTTCAAATGAGTCAGCTCTTTGCATCAGGTGACCAAAGTATTGGACCTTTGGCTACAGCATCAGTCCTTCCAATGAATATTCAGGACTGATTTCCTTTAGGATTGACTGGTTGAATCTCCCTTCAGTCCAAGGGACTCTCAAGAATCTTCTCTTAACACCACAGTCCAAGAGCATCAATTCTTCAGTGCTCAGCTTTCTTTATGGTCCAACTCTTACATCCATACCTGACTACTGGAAAAACCAAAGCTATGCTTCATCCAGTCTGGCATTTCTGTAGTCGCATACTTTGAATCTGCCCAGGTATTAGATCTATACATTAATAAAACTGGATATGAGTGCTTCTGTTGGAAAATTTCACTGAATCATTGGAAACTATTCATGATCCTCTATGTATTTGGCTGTCTGGCTTGTCTAACCAATAAAGACAGCTAAAGAGTAGACAGTTCTCCTTGTATGTATTATATGAAGCATTAAATGTCTTACTCTGATTAATTTAAAATTGTAATATTTTCTTTACTCCAAAAACTATCTATGAAATATATCTGGAACTTTTCTCTTCTCCATACATGTTTCAAGCAAATGTTGGCTTTTTAACTTAAAATGTTAATATAGGAATGTTTGCACATTACTTCCATCATCTTTGATTTAAGTTAAGTGGAATATATCATAGGGAAAGAGAGGGAGAGCCTTAAATATTACTAGTCTCTAAGCTTCATGAGGACAGAGACCTTTCCTTTCTTGATTGCCTGATATCACTAGAACACCCCAAAAGAATAGTGTTTTAAGAAAAAAAAAAAAAAAACACTTAAATTGAGCCAAGTGGAATCAAAGGCCAAGTGGAATCACTTCCTACTTGCTGGAAATGAAGCAAGGACATTCATTCTAAGGACATTTCTGCTCAGAAGGGAAGAAATCCAAGTTTTGTGATATTGATATGAAGATAGTTTCCATGGAGTGCAAACTCAAGCAAAGAACAAATAACTCTCTCCTCCACAGGGAGCTTTTGTGCTTTCCCTGACAAAGTGTTGCCTCGGACTTCAGAGAGGACATATTAGTTCTACTCAAGGGACTGGAAACTGTCCTTAGGGGAAAGGAAAGTTAACTTGAAGTACTGATCTCATTGATTCTCTTTTCAAATGAGTTGAGAAATGGTCAGCATGACCTGCCTTGAGTGGATCTGCCTACTGGCCCTATGCCTTAGGCCACAAAGACTCTAAAAGTAGCCAAGGCACTGTAAACAGCCTGTTCTTTAATAGTACTTCTAATAATAATAATAGCAAAATAATAAATGAAACATAAGAATTATAATAAGAGCTTCCAATAGGGGTCTTCATTACATGCCAAGCACTACTTGAAGCATTTGACAACACTTAATTCTCTGAACAACTCCTGTGATGTATTATTGGTTTACAAATTTCGTATTTCACAAATGTGACAACTCAGGCTTGGATTTGTCCAATGTTAAGAAGTAAAAACAAAATGAAATGTTTGTTAAATTGATGGATAAATTCTATAACCCTGATAGTTCCACCTGTTGTACAACAAATTCTTCAGATAAATACTTGATTTCTATGAATTAATCAATTAAATAAAATTAATTAATTCAAGTGAAGACTTGATTGGGCATCGAATTTCAAAAATTAAAAATAATGTTGACAGTTGGTCAAAAAAATCAGAAAACCTAAGACGTAGCCACCTCTCTTGCCATTCATGGTGGCAAAAAAAAAATGTGTGGAATTTCCTCTTTCCCTGAATTACAGAAAAGTAATCTTTATAGTGTTTTCTGGGGTATTTGGAAAACAATAGTGTCTGAACATCCCTGACAGACAGGAAATAATGAATAAGCCTCCTAAGTGAAGTAAAAAGAGATAATTATTCATCCTGGTTTGATCAAAACCAGCATTGTGAAAATGAGTTTAAAAATATGCTTTAAGTACATTTCCTGACCAAGCCAGTTTTCCACCTCGATGAAATTAATTAAAAATTCTGCACACCACCCTCACCCTCTGCCTCCAAGTCCCTCTGCTGACAGAGAGGTAAGTGGGGATCCCCAGCTTTGTGATTGAGAAGTGCCCAGAATCTGGGTTGGCTGTGTGATGACAGGCGAGTCTTTTCACTTTGGTGGACTCCAGTTCCTCCTTTTGAGGAGGAACAACAACCAGCAGGCAGGCAACAACAACCAACCTGATCCCCAAAGCACTGATCAGCCACGCATTCTTTGATTCTGAATCACAATAGACATTATCACCAATTCTTCTATGTTTTTTTGCTCTAGAAATTTCTTACAGTATTAAGCATACAGCCAGACCAAACCAATATACTCATTCACTCTTTACTTTTTTTTTCATTCAACAAGTGTTTCTTGAATGCCTGCTATGTACCAGGTGTTGTAGGCTCAAGGGCTGACATGGTGAAAAATGTTTTTAAAAATCTTGTCATCGGGAAGCCTCATCTATGCTAGAAGGACATGGACAAAAGGCAAGGAAACAAGTAAAATAAAAACTGTGTCAGATAATGAGAGCAGATCAAGCAGGGAAACAGAGTGGGCAGTATGGAGCGCTGACCTGAAGCAAATGGACTGCCAGGTTTATTCAGGGTCAGCGGAGAACTGCAGTTGGGGATCTACAACTATGGTGAACCACATGCAAATCCTCCCATGGCAAGGGAGGGAAATGTCTTTCCTAGATAGTAAAAGGAAGTTGAGAGGGTTCTCAGAAACAAAGAATCCATGGCCGTTTATTGGCTGAGTCCTTGCCAGGAAAGAAGAGGAGTCTTTCTTCTTCCTATTGGACTCTTGCTATCATCACTGGGTATGAGAGCTCCCCCTTCTGGTCTCTGACTTTCTGTAGGTGAAGTTTCTTTTGGCTTATTATTATAATTTTTTCAATAGGAGGTGGCTCTTTCCTGGAGGCTCAGCAGTAAAGAACCCACCTACTAATACAGGAGACATGGGTTCCATCCCTGGGTTGGGGAGATCCTCTGGAGTAGGAAATGGCAATCCATTCTAGTAATCTTGCCTGGAGAATCCCATGGACAGAGGAGCCTGGTGTGCTACAGTCCATGGAGGTTTCAAAGAGTCAGACACGATTTAGCGACTAAAACAACAAACAAAAATAGGTTGGGTTGATTTGGTCACACAGAAGACCAGGCATTATATGAGAGACAGTAGAGGCATGGGAGAGAGTGAGCTGAAAAGACATCTAGGGGAAGAATTTACAGAGCAGAGAGAATGCAATGCAAGGACATTGAGGCAGAAGCCACTTGGTGAGGTCAAGGAAAGCAAGGCCACTGTGGCTGCAGCAGTGTGAGGGAGGGGTGGCATGACCTGACTCCGTTCCAGTGCAAAGAGATTGACGTGGGGCCAAGGTAAATGCAAGATGGTGGGGTTGGCAGTCCTTCTATAAAAGACTGCATTGTGGAGTAACTGCCTCATAGACACTGTACCTGGGTGCTCACCACCCAAGGTGAGTCTTCAGAGTTCATCCATAGGTGTGACTCAAATACTTGCTGTACTTCTCCAGATAAAGTTTGCTCATGGCTTACTATAAAACACATGGGATTTTTTTTTTTAAACACTGAGGAGTTTGGATACTTTTTTGTATCATTTCAACTCTTAAAACAGTAATAATGTTGCACATATGCAAAAATATATGTAAATAATCCAAGTCAAGATGTCAGGAAAATTCAATGGAATGTGTATAATAATAAATAAATTTAACTGCATTACAAAGGAACACTGTAACCAGTCTGATGCAGGTGGGAAAAAGGAAAACTAACCCTAAGTTACCTTTAAAAAAATAGTATTTTTGACTGCACATGCTGGTATGTGCTCAGTCGTGTCCGACTCTTTGTGATCCATGGACTGCAACCTACCAGGCTCCTCCGTCCATGGGATTTTCCAGGCAAGAGTACTGGAGTGGGATGCCATTGCCTTCTCCAGGGGATCTTCCTGACCCAAGGAGCAAATCCATGTCTCCTGCATTGGCAGGCAGATTCTTTACTGTACTCTGTAGAGCGAAAGACAAAAAAAAACCCTACAAAATATTGGTTATGGTACAATTATAATACAAATAACCAATATTTCCAGTACTCTTGCCTGGAAAATCCCATGGATGGAGGAGCCTGGTAGGCTGCAGTCCATGGGTCACAAAGAGTCGGACACAACTAAGAGAATTCACTTTGACTTTTCACTTTCATGCATTGGAGAAGGAAATGGCAGACCACTCCAGCGTTCTTGCCTGGAGAATCCCAGGGACGGGGGAGGCTGGTGGGCCGCCGTCTATGGGGTCGCACAGTGTCGGACACAACTGAAGCGACTTAGCAGCAGCAGCAGCAGCAGTACAATTATTATTCAAAAGTATTAGTATGATCTCATAAGTTTTAAGATAGATAGGAATGTGGTTACAGTTCAGTTCAGTTCAGTCGCTCAGTTGTGTCCAACTCTTTGCAACCCTATGTATCACAGCACGCCAGGCCTCCCTTGTCCATCACCAACTCCCGGAGTTCACTCAGACTCACGTCCATTGAGTCCGTGATGCCATTCAGCCATCTCATCCTCGGTCATCCCCTTCTCCTCCTGCCCCCAATCCCTCCCAGCATCAGAGTCTTTTCCAATGAGTCAACTCTTCGCATGAGGTGGCCAAAGTACTGGAGCTTCAGCTTTAGCATCATTCCTTCCAAAGAAATCCCAGGGTTGATCTCCTTCAGAATGGACTGGTTGGATCCCCTACAGACAGGGTTAAATACATACATTCTTTCTAACCCTCATCTCTGAAAGAACCTAGATGTAAATGACACCTCAGTAGCAATTAACACATCTAGCACCCAGGTATTGGTTTTGAAATACCATTATCCAATAGAAATTACCAGGACTTCTTGGAGAAATGACGTATGGCAGGGAAAGTACAACATGGAGTTCATTGACAAACTATGGGTAGCTTAAAACTAGACATGGTGAAATCAGGAAACAACAAGAGTGACGAAAAACCAAACATGACTCTCATTTTTCCTTATCTTTTTTTTGTTGTTGTTCTATTTTGTTCTTTTCTTCCTTCTTTTTCTCTGAGAACCAGGTGACCATCATATCCTTGTTTTGTGGTACCAGCATAAGAATACGGTTTAAAAATTGTGGTATCAATCCTGAAGGATCTAAGACTCAGTCTGAAGGAGTTCCTAATAGCTCAATCATGTTTAATAGGTACAAGAAAATAAACAACAGTAATGGATTATAACTCTCAAAAACTAAAATAAATCCATAAGTTAAAGCCATTTAAATTTTAAGAAAAACAAACAAACAAACAAATAAATGGGAGAAGTGGAAAAATTCTTCCTTACAGAACTTTAATATATTCAGAAGAAAAAATAGAAAAAGAAAATCACCCTTTGGGGAACATCATAGTAATAATTGTTGCCAAGAAGAACTATTAATAGATAGTAAAATTAATGGGTGATAGTAGGATAATAAACAGCTTATTTGCATAACCTCAAAATATCTCCCCACAAAGTCATTATTGAATACAAAGGGGGAAATTGCAAATGTATAAGGCAGCAATCTGGTCACTATAACCTTGTGTGCATGCATGCTAAGTCGCTTCAGTCGTGTCTGATTCTTTGCGACCCTATAACTGTAGCCCACCAGGGTCCTCTGTCCATGGGATTCTCTAGGTGAGAATACTGGAGTGGGTTGCCGTGCCCTCCTCCAGGGGATCTTGCTGACCCAGGGATCAAACTGCATCTCATATGTCTCCTTGTATTGGCAGGCAGTTTCTTTACCATTAGTGCCACCTGTGAAGTCCCAGCTATAACCTTATGCAAGCGTTATTAAATCACCAGTAATATCAATAATAAGGCATCAACATTTTGCAAAAAGTGATTAACTTCCTGAGTCTTCGTTTTGTTATCAGCAAAATGGGCATATCCTTGCCTACCTCAGAAGGTTATCGTGAGGGTTAAATGATGTACATGCATTCACAGAAAGCATGTAGTATACAACTTGGTACTCGCATTCAATCAGTGCTGATCCTCCCTTTTCAATAATTTGATCCCAGTATCAAGTTATTTCTGTTTATTTCAAAAGGATCACATTCGACTCTACACTCAGTATGTTGTTCAAATTTTTTTCTCCAGTTTGATCCCCAAATTTGAGTCTGCCAAGTTACTTTTGAAATCGCAACTTTTCTGCGGTAGGCAAAATTCTCACGATACTAGATTAAACTTCCCCATCTCAAAAGTTTACAAGGTTTAGTTACAGTTTACAAGGCCATTTCCATTACTGACACATTCCATCACATAGGCAGCCTACAACATAAATTATTTTGAACCACATTTTATAGATGAACATAGAACCTCAGAAGAATGATGATTTGTCCCAAGAGCAATGGTTCGCAAATGGACAGTCACAACTTGAACTTGAGAGGATTGCTCTTTTGAACTCATGGCGGCCCTCTGAACTATGGCAACTGACTATAGTATACATCACAGACTCCTTTAAATGGCAGCTCTGTGGAGAGAGGACGTATATTTTCAACACTGAGCCCTTCATCCATCTTTCTCTGATAGGAATATAAGTTTCAAGGCACAGAAAAGTTGAAGCTAAGATAGATGTTTTAATGAGCAATTGCAGCTGCTACATTTCCAGTTGGCCTCTTGGTTTTGAGAGTTGTTCCAAATTGTTTGTTCTGGTTTTTATTCAGCTCTTATCTCTTCCTTTCTTATAAGAGGAAAAATGAGAAAACTCATGTAAACAGACAGGACAGGAGGTAACGCAAGGAAGATAGTTACAGCCTGCTGCTATCCACAGCTTTCCCATTCTCACTAAAAAGAGGATAAAAGGAAAGTAGAAGTGGAAAAGAAACCATGTTGAAGAGGAAATACTCAGCTTTAAGGGCCGTTATGTGCAATCCAGATACCCTTGCCCTGCTAACCTTTAGGGAGAAAGATAGTTCAGCTGTGAGATAACTTAGCTGTGTCCTCCAGCACTAAGTAATTCGTTCTAATGAGTTTTCCAAGGAAAATTAATTTTTCAGCACTAAAGGAAAGAAGGCATGGAGTCACAGAAAAAATCTGAGCAGACGTTGCAATGAGGGTTATCTAAAGAACTGAAACTAGAGAAGCATCAAAGGCATTATCAATTCTGGCATTCAGGGACATGATCTGACCACTCTGCCCCCCGGCTCTGACATATCCAAAATGCCCCCAGAGTCTCTGAATATGAAGAAACATACTCTATCTAACCCATCCACATTTCACCTGAAAACCTGGGCACCAATATCACTGTCCAAAAAAATTAGCAAGAAGAGCAACTGTGATGGAATCCACAGAGAAGGTATTAGTTGGAGGAACAGATTGTAATGAATAATCCAGTCTTTGTCATCACTACCCCAGAGAGCACTGTGCACACTGACCTGTTGCTTATGCTAGAAATGATTTTTATTTGATGGCCCTTTTGGAGAAAGCAAATAGTTCATGCATTTTGAGTTGGCCTGATTGGACTCAGGACTGCCTTTCAAAGCCGGCTAGCTTATGGGGCCTCTGGGTCAGGTGACTGGTGGATTCTGCATTGGGCTTCTGTGTACAAAACAGAAGAGCCATTGGCAAGCACTGCAGGTATCTCTCCGAGCCATCCTGCTCAGTGGGCAAACAGCCAGGCTTATGCTTGTACCACTGTTGCAGGTACCATCAGTCACTGGGGGCTGGAGAAATGAGACCAGTGCTACCTATTAGACTGGCTGACTTCTTCAGTTCGGCTCTTGATTTTTGTTTCCAGTCTTCAATTAGGGAAAGTGTGTCCCTGGAGAAGGTATAAATCAGCCTCACAGATGAACGCAGTGTAGAGGCGTGGGAACACAAAGAAACCAGACTGCAAGCATGTTCCTATCGGCGTGAACAGGGACCGCACTTAGTTCCCTTGTACTTCCTTATAAGGGTACGGCTCACCTTGGGAATGACTGTGAGGTTCAGTTCAGTTCAGCTCCAACACATTTATCAGGATCTGTTATCTGCTGGGATTTAAGCTGGGATCTGGCTATGAGAAGAGATGCTAATAATGATCAATATTTACTTTGCACTTTCTCCTTACTCAACAAGGCTAACAATATTAAATCTGCTATCTCATTGAATCCTTACAACAACCCTGGAGATACAGTCTATTGATATTAAGTAACAAAGGAGGCTAAAAATGAGAGCTCTTAAGTGCTTGTCCATGTGCATATGCCTAAAAAAAGAGGAGACTAAGCTGCAGATCTAGGTCTGATTTCTCAACCTTGCATACACTGCTTATGGCAGATTGCTAGCTGCTCATCAAAATCCTTTTCCACACATTTGTAAGGTTTTCGTTTGAAATTGAGTCTAGCCATATGCAACTTCTCCCTGGTAGATTGTAAATAGTTGATTATGAAAAACACTTTTTTAGCAAGGAATCATTTTGGAATTCATTTGAAAAGACCATCATCTGAGAGGTTAAGGCAATTAGGAATAATAAGACTGACTATGCATCCATTTATCTGAACCTCAGACATCTTATCCATAAAATGAATTCTCTGGACTCAATTATGTCTTTCCTATCTCCTTAAGTTGAGATGTAGATGTATTCTTTTATTTTTTGAAGTTTTTTTTTTTATATGGATCATTTTTTACGTCTTTGTTGAATTTGCCATTATATTGCCTCTGTTTCGTGGGTTTTTTGTTTTTTGGCTGCAAGGCACATGGGATTCTAGCCCTCCAACCAGGGATCAAGCCCACATCCCTGCACTGGAAGGCACAGCCTTAAACACTGGACTGCAGCCTTATTCTTGATGTAACTGATACCATGCAGAGATTTTGCCAAATGTGAGGACTGAAGAAATCACTGGGGATGGTGACCCATTTTGCTGACCCAGATACATGGCCTGTTTATGTGTATTCAAATGAAAACCTAGGAAAACTATGACTGATCAAAAAGGAGAAACTTTGTCAGAATGAGCAAAGAGCTAAAGAAGTTCCATGTCCTTTGGAAACATCTAGTTCACTTTTAAGAACTGTTTACAAATTTCTTGCAAGTTGTTTCCCTGACCTACATAGGCCCTCTTCCAAGATTTTCAAGCAACATCTGCATTCTTCACTTTATTTAGGATTGATTCCATTAAACACATGGACCTATGTTTTCATGAAGCTTTATTTCCATGCAGATGCTACAGCTATTCATTACATTTTCTTGTGCATTTTAGGTTGCTATTTTCTCATTTTGTCTCTCTCTCTCCTCCTCACTGAGTCACAAGTTAGTCCTGCAGATTCCAGAACTAGAATATTTGAGGCTCTGTATCCAAAATAGCCTGGAGCCACTGGGTGAGTATTACACCGAAAAATTACTTCAGGCTTTAATCTCAAAGGTCCAGAGGAAGGGAATGGCATAAAAACCTGATGAGGGAAGAGAAAGAATCTCAAAAGTGCTAAATAGAGGGTCCTAGTAATCACTTTAATAGACATAGCATTTTTTACATTCATTTTATTGGCCTCTGGCTGCTTAAGTTATGAGTGGCTCCATGTTGGTGAAAAGTTATATGTTATGGATAATGTATTATTTATTTAGTCATTCATTCAGTAAATATTCATTGAGTATCTCCTAGGTCCTAGGGATATGGTCATAAGCAAAACAGGAAATCACTGTCTTCATGGAGCTTACATTCTGGGAGCAGGGAAGTGACAGATGAGCAGCAATAAAAGAATGTACCATGTGGGGGTCAGGTCTCCACAGGCTGCAGAAGTTAAGGTGATAGCAGTGGTTAGGTGTGTGGCTGGGGGTGCCCTAGGTCTTCTAGGGCAGACCAGACCTGGAGACATTGGAGCTGAGACCTCCAAGATGAGAAGGGGCTAGATACAGGAAAAGCAAGGGTAAAACACTCCAGTCAAAGAGAAGGGCAAATGTAGGACTCTGAGGCAGAAGTGAACACAGGCATCATCTAAAGATAGCCAGCAATGTATGACAGAGGAGAAGCTGGCATCATTAGAAACCAAAAAGGCAGAGCAGGGCAGTTTACTCAGGGCATAGGAGACCACAGTGAAAATTGTACTAGGAAATTTGCTCTTATTTTCTTTCTTCTTTCTTTTTGCTCAAATATTTTGGTCTTTCTCAATGTTAAACTTTTTATTTGGCTCCTTTGTTGTTGTTATTCCATCACTAAGTCATATTGAAAAGCAGAGACATTCCTTTGCCAACAAAGGTCCGTCTAGTCAAGGCTATGGTTTTTCCAGTGGTCATGTATGGATGCGAGAGTTGGACTGTGAAGAAAGCTGAGCGCCGAAGAATTGATGCTTGTGAACTGTGGTGTTGGAGAAGACCCTTGAGAGTCCCTTGGACTGCAAGGAGATCCAACCAGTCCATTCTGAAGGAGATCAGCCCTGGGTGTTCTTTGGAGGGAATGATGCTAAAGCTGAAACTCCAGTACTTTGGCCAACTCATGCGAAGAGTTGACTCATTGGAAAATACCCTGATGCTGGGAGGGATTGGGGGCAGGAGGAGAAGGGGACGACAGAGGATGAGATGGCTGGATGGCATCACTGACTCGCTGGACATGAGTTTGGGTGAACTCCGGGAGTTGGTGATGGACAGGGAGGCCTGGTGTGCTGCAATTCATGGGGTTGCAAAGAGTTGGACACGACTGAGTGACTGAACTGAACTGAAGTCATATCTGACTTTCTGCAATGCCATGGACTGCAACCCACCAGGTTCCTCTGTCCATGGGATTTTCCCAGGCAAGAATACTGGAGTGGATCACCATTTCCTTCTTCAGTGGATCTTTCAGACCCAGAGATCAAGTCTGTCACTTGCATTGGCAAACAGATTCTTTACCACTAAGCTAGCAGGGAAACACATTTGACTCATCAGTTCAGTTCTGTTCAGTCGCTCAGTCATGTCCGACTCTTTGCGACCCCATGAATTGCAGCATGCCAGGCCTCCCTGTCCATCACCAACTCCCGGAGTTCACCCAAACTCATGTCCAGCGAGTCAGTGATGCCATCCAGCCATCTCATCCTCCATCGTCCCCTTCTCCTCCTGCCCCTAATCCCTCCCAGCATCAGGGTATTTTCCAATGAGTCAACTCTTCGCATGAGTTGGCCAAAGTACTGGAGTTTCAGCTTTAGCATCTGTCCTTCCAATGAACACCCAGGACTGATCTCCTTTAGGATGGACTGGTTGGATCTCTTTCCAGTCCAAGGGACTCTCCAGAGTCTTCTCCAACACCAATGATCCTTTATTTTCTTTCCTTGTCTCATTTTCTGTCCCACATCTCACCTTCTTTTGAAGGGATTTGCACTAATTTCTTTTTCTCTCCATGCTCCCCTCTTAGTTATAGCAATATCTATGAGAGCATTACCTGGAATGCAGTCCTTTCTCCCCACAGTTTGTAGATCCCACCTGTAACATGACGATCAGATTCCCCTGACTCTGCTAAGGAGTTCCCTGTAAGACTCAAGCAATATGACTGCCTAGACCTTTAGGATTGTACTTAATCATTCATGGGCTTCCCCATTTGCATTCTGGTTTCACAAACATGCCTTAGGCTTGTTATCTTATTTATTGCTCACAGTAGTCCTTTAAGATAGATAATATGATTCCTATTTTTATTGATGAGGAAATTTCCAGATGCTCTCTACATGAGGCAGATAGTAAATTGTAGAACTGGGGGGTATGGATGCAGGTGCTTGCAGTATCTTTGCTGCTCCTTTGAGTTCATGCTTATGTTTTGTGTTGCTCTCCAACAGTTAACTCATTGTTTCTTAGTCTTGTCACTTTGATGGTGAATCTAGAGGGTGGAGACTGTCCATGAACCACTTTCCTGCAGACATCTGGGCCTTCTTCATGAATCCCCATCTTCATTCTTGTATGTTTGCTTTTCATACAGCTTGAAAAATTTCAAGCTCACTAAGAAACATTAAGTTCACCTTCCTCTGTGCTCCTTATGTGCCTTCTAACTAGCTTATCACATTATTATAATCACTTTTCCCCTTTTAGGTAGTCTCTAGCTTCTTCTGAACAAGGGTATCCTCTAGCCATGTGCAATATGGCTTGTATGTCTGAAGAACTGAATTTTAATTTCATTAAAATCTCTTGATTGACTTACATTTAGAAATTAAAGCACAATGAAAATGTTTCACTACATATAACTTTTATCATTTTGGTAAGAAAGCACTTCACTTTAACTATCGAAAACTTAACCTCTGAATTGAGATGTACTCTAAATATGAAAAGTGGGCTTCCCTGGTGACTCAGCTGGGAAAGAATCCATTTGCAATGTAAGAGACCTGAGTTAGATCCCTGGGTTGGGAAGATCACCTGGAGAAGGAAAAGGCTACCCACTCCAGTACTCTTGCCAGGGGAATCCCATGGACAGAGGAGCCTGGTAGGCTACAGTTTATGGGGTCGCAAAGAGTCGGGCACAACTAAGCGAATTTCACTTTCACGTCACTAAATAGAAAATACAATTGGATTTCATAAACAGAAAAAATGCAAGATATCTCGTTAATATTTTTGTGTTGATGACATGGAAGTGATCGTATTTTTGGACATACTGGGTTAAATATAATGCATGCAAGCATGCTAAGTCACTTCAGTCATGCCCAACTCTTTGTGACCCTATGGACTGTAGAATATCAGGCTCTTCTGTCCATTGAGGCAAGAATACTGGAGTGGGTTGCCATTTCCTTCTCTAGGAGATCTTCCTGACCCAGGGATCAAACGTCCATCTTGTTCAAACATAGTACAGCATAAAAATTAATTTCACCTATTTCTTTAACTTTTTAAAATGTGGCTACTAGAAAATTCAGAATAATGTATATGGCTTGCAGTGTATTTCTATTTAACTGTGTTGCTATCAGACTGCAAGATAAGGATGATGTTCTATTTATCTTTGTACTCCCAGATGTTAACACAGTTCCAGGTTTATAGTAAGTACTCAAAGTAAATGGTGTGAATGAATGAGTCAATGTAAGAATAACTTTGCTTCATCTTTTATAATTTGCACACTGCCTTACATGTCTGAAGTAGTCAGCAAACATTAGATCTTCAGTTGACTCATTGATCACAGGTCTAGATTAGAATATTTTATCCAGAAAATGGATCACTTTTTTCCCTTTCCTCTGGACACAATTTGTGACTTTCAGGTCTTTTTTGGAGGGAACATAAACAAACTCAGAGGGAAAAAAAAAGAAAAAACCCCACAAGTTGGAACAGTAAATGATCAGAATTTTCTTTGCTTTTATTATTAGCGTACAGCATGAGCTTTTGAGGAACATACCATCTGCTCTCTTTATCTGACTCTAACACGAACACGTTTCCCCAATTTTATATATCTGACAATTAGGTTGCCTCTTACAAATGAGGAATATATTTAATGTGGAGGGAAATAGTCATTTCCTTCTTTTTAATCAACAAATAGCTTTTATTAAATCAAAGTGGTTTCTTATCATCAATGACATCTTACTTTAGGGTAAGGTCAATAGAGATTCAAGACCAATACATTTGCATAGACAGAATATAGACAGAATATTCAGGGATATTCATTTTTCAAATTTTTTTCAAATGAGGTGTTCTTTCAGAGTTCTTCCAGGATTTTTACATGATGACAATGAGTATTAAAAAAAGAACAGATTAGTGAGATCCAGAGCAGATCAAGAGAAAGTAAAATGAAGTTTCAAGAAAACCTGGGGGTGCTTTGTTGGGGAAGACATCTGAAAATAAATGATGCAGTTGCTTAGAAATTCTCTTAGTGCATTTTCAATGGATAAAGTACACGACTGGAGTAAGGCCCTTCCTGATTCGACTCTTGCCTCCTCCTTTCATTTTTATTTCCACCGTCCTGCCCACCTCAGGCTCTACCTATCAGACTTCAACGCATTTGTCTGTCTGTGGTCAAAAGTTTGAAACTCCATCTTCTCTGTATATTCTGTATTGCCCTGTGCTCATGACCAGAACTATCCGGTAAGGTGCTTACCTGACAGAAAGGAAATTTTTGATCAGATACAATCAGTGGAGTTAGATTAAGAAGTCTCAGAAGATTTATGAGATTATATGGGGCATTTATACATACAGGTAACCAGAATTATAATTTGCCTTTATGCTGGATTAGCATTAATAAATATTCACTCCCCTTCCCTCATGGAAGGAAGGTACTTCCTGTTCCACTGATATTGAGCTTATCTAATTTGCTTTGGCAGTTAGAATTAGTGGATACTAAACATGCCACATTCAAGTATGTTTTTTACATTTTAATTAATTTCTTTTTAATTGAAGGATAATTGTTTTACAATATTGTGTTGGTTTCTCACGTTTTAAATATGACTGTGCAGCTTAGCTTGACTTTATGCCTTCTGCTGCTAGCAAAGCTTGTGCCAGATGTGGGCTGGTAGGCACATGGAACTCAAGCAAGCAGAGCTGGAATAGTAACTGACAAGTAATCTGATATAAAAAACAAACAGAAAATGCTTACTGTTTTAAGCTCAGATTTGGGGGTTGTTGTTAAGCAGAGAAACTGACTTATACAATCAACTTCTCATAGGCCAAGAGAACTTCAAACTATATATGCTTGTGAAACATGAAATTTTAAATAAAGACAGTATAGGCTTTGGCACTCCCATTGGAAATGTTAACCTATTCAGTTATGGGCAAGACTTATGACTAAAATAAAAAAGATTGGAATGTAACTGGAATGTATCTTCTAGGCTTCCCAGATGGCTCAATGGTAAAGAATCTGCCTGACAATGCAGGAGATACAAGGAGACCCAGTTTCCATCTCTCAATAAGGAATATTCCCTGCAGGAGGAAATGGTATCCCACTCCAGTATCCCTGCCTGGAAAATCCCATGGACAGAGGAGCCAGGTGTACTACAGTTCATGGGGACACATGGAGTCAGACACGACTGAGCAACTGCACACACACACACACACACACACTTCTAGTTATTAAAAAATGTTAATTAAGACTCAGGCTGTAAAGTAAGCATTGTGATAGGTAAAGCCTTTGTAAGAATGATAAATTTGAAGACATTACCATTATGATCAGAATAGTTTTAGGCCAAACTTAGCAGAAGATTAAATTTTCCTTTTAAATCATTCTAAATTTTAAAACTATATCATTACACAGTATTATCCATATGCTTTTCTCAACTGTTTCATTACAGAGGAGGCAGTTAAACAGATCAAGAGACTCTATTAACTGGCAAACTCAAAAGCAAATATGATGAAATGTAACTACAGGGAATAAATTATCTGAAGTTTCTCAGACCCTCTCAGAACTCAAGGAAGGTTTCATATATATACATACGCTTTTTTAGTTGCTCAGTCGTGTCTGACTCTTTTGTGACCCCATAGTCCACCAGGCTCCTCTGTGCCTGGAATTCCTAGGCAAGTATACTGGAATGGGTCACTGTTTCCTTCTCCAGGGGATCTTCCCAACCCAGGGATCAAACCTGTGTCTCTTGCATTGGCAGGTGGATTCTGTACCACTGAGCCACAAGGGAAGCCCTATATATTTACACTTGAAGGCGTATTGCAAAAACTGTGTTAGTTGCACTAATATCAATAATCCAATCTATGCTTCAATTTATGTAATTGTTCTATTTCTGAAAAATTGAGCTTGAGTTACACATTAGTCTTAAACATAAAAGTATGTCAAATCACAATACAAATGATCATAGACTCAAAGGATATCAAAACTTAGAAGAGACAAGTTTCCCCTAATTCAGCTCCTTTCTTAAGGATTTTTATAGTTTATCCTTGGGAAACTACTCTTTGTTCCTTAAAGAATATGTCTATCCCCTTTGAAGGCAGCCTTTTCATTTTAAGACATTAGAAAACAATTTTTCTCACATTGAACCAAATCAATCTCTTTGTAATCCCCACCCACTAGTTATGGTTCTCTATTTAGAAGTTACACAACTTTTTTCTCCATACAGTGGACACTATTATGTCTTCCTTAAATTCATTGCTTCAAGATAAACTTCTCTATTTTCTTTGACTATTCTTAAAACCCAATTTATCATGTGAATATTTTTTAGAAGAAATTATTTTTGTAAAGTAAATAACCATCTTAAAACATGCTTTGTAAGTTTAGTAATAGTAAGTTTGGTAATAGCTTTTCTATAAAGCCAAATAATTACAAATTCACAATTAATTAAAAATATCCTCTTCATGATATTACTAATATATGAAATTTGCAAGTCTTTACAAGCCTATGTCCTATTCTTAAATTCTCTTTATTGTTTTGAAGTTTCCACTCTGAATTTTATATTTGTATTCCTTTTATTAAGTTTTACTGGGACATTCTCATTACTTTTTAATTGTGGATGATATTCTCCTTGGAATTGTGCACTCTTAGGACATCTGTTATATACCTTTCTCAGAGTTTGGGGCAACAAATGGAAACGACCATAAGTGTTTTCAATAAGAAAGAGATTTGAAACAAGCATAGTTGCTTGTAAACTTTCTGGAAGGATCTGAGGAACGTGCTGAATGGTGAAGAACCAACCTGCTCGGATAGGAATTCCTCTAAAGTGAGGAAGGAAGGGAGATAGGAGCCCACTGCAACAGAGTTCAAGAACAAATTGTTATACTCTGATTCAGTGACCAGGGAGCCAAAACCAGGAAACAGAGACCAGCATATGGACTCTGGAGCTCAGAATCCTTCCCCACCAGCCACCGGGTTCCTCTGTTCATGGAATTCTCCATGAAAGAATACTCGAGTGGGTTGCCATTCTCTTTTCCAGGGGATCTTCCCGACTCAGGAATTGAACCTGGGTCTCTTGCATTGCGGGCAGAATCTTTAATGTCTGATCCACCAACACACACACAAGTTTATTCAATCTTTAAAATCCTGTTGTTAGGTATTATCTTCATTTTGTAGGACAGGAAATTGAAGCAAAGAGGCTAAGCAATTTGTTTCTAGCTTCCCAATATGGCAAAGCTAGAAAATGGACACTGATTCTCCACAATTTTACTTGTCACAGAGAAACTTTCCAAAGCTACAGGAAGGTGCTTTTGGCAGTCCTTTGCCTGTCAAAACTTGCATGAGTGTCCTGAATAAGTGGGATGTAATTTGCACTCAGATCCTGAGCTCCAAGAGGCCTCTGGAAAGGGTAGTTTTTAGCCTTCTGTGCTCAGCAAAAGAGGTGATACATCGGGAGATAGTGGGAATGGATACAAAGCATCAGTTGGCCACATCCTAAGCAATACTTAAGCATTTGGTCTTGCTGAAAAACATAAAATTAACCTTCACTTAGAGTCAGACATGTTTGAGGCATCACATTAGCCGCTTAACACACACAAGCTTATTCAAGCTTTAAAATCCTGTAGTTAGGTATTATCTTCATTTTGTAGAACAGAAACTAGGATCAAAAGTGAACATGTTAGTTGCTCTGTCATGTCCAACTCTTTGCTACCCCATGGACTCTAGCCCACCAGGCTTCTCTATCCACCAGGAATTCTCCAAGCAAGAATTCTGGAGTGGGTAGCCATTCCCTTCTCCAGGAGATCTTCCCAATGCAAGGATCAAATGTGGGTCTCGTGCACTGCAGGAAGATTCTTTACAGTCTGAGCCACCAAGTTTATTCAGTCTTTAAAATAACATTGTTAGATATTATCTTCATTTTGTAGGACAGAAAACAGGAGCAAAGGGTAAGAAATTTGTTCATGCCCACCTGGCTACGAAATGCAATAGGCTGATACCTTCTAGTTTAGAGTATTTGTCTTCTGATATGCTTTTTCTTTTGAGAAAGAACTTAGAATATTGTATAGCATCTCCTTCCATCACTGGGTAGTTTTAACTGTTATAAAGCTCATTATTACCAAGGCTAAATCTCATTTGTCTACACTCCACTCTTTGGGATCAGATACAATGATTCCATTATACCTTTTACAGAGCAACACTGTGTGTGGATATGTGGTTTACCAATTTTATTGTTTCCTTTTCCTCCCGTTTTTGGATGTCCTTTCAGTTTACTTTGTGCTAGGATCACAATTAATGCTATAAATAAATGAATCCTCATCAAAGTTTCTAGCCCAAGTCCATGTTTATGAGCCAACATTTTATTATGAAGTGCGATTGCTCTCAAGTTACCCAAGCCAGGTGGAACAAATGTATGAGGGAATCTGGGGAGACAATGGGTATAAAACAAACCATTGATTTCTTTGGTAAGTTCTTCAGAGAAGATGTATTGTATCTATTAGGGATTATAGCCCATCGCACTGTAAGCTTCTCCTGAGGAGAAAAAAAAAACTGATTTGTTCCCTGGAAAGAAATATACCCTCCAAAGACTGGTGGAAGGAGCCACGTGGATTGCAAGCTTTTTCTCCCTGCAATTACAGTGCAACAAATGCTCTAAACTAATAAACAGACAAATGATTGCTGCAATCTGCTTCAACAGTCCACATTTCAGAGGGAATATTCTAGGCAAATTCTTTTGACTTGAGTCCTAAACATGAAGCTAGTAACAGTTCACCCAGATAAATAAGATCCTGATACTGCCATCACCACAATATATGTATCTTTCCATTTTTCTAGACCATTTTGGGAAATGAGGCTAGAGAGCAGTTACATTATTGCTTGTGTGCAATAAGCCAGCATAAATTCCTTACATGCTTGTCACCAAAAAAAGGTACTGTTTCAGTCTTTTGAATAGAAAAATGTTATTCCTCTTAAACGGGGGGTGGTGGTATGGGGAAGCAGCAGAGACTAAAAAAAGCTCTTCATTTTGTAAAGAAAAATTTATCAACCTAATCAGTTCTTTAGGTTTACAATCTTTTTAAATTCTCCTGTACGGATGACTACAAGAATATAAGTGTATAATATATCTCAACGAAATAAAAAAAATAAGAGTGACTAAAATCTGTGTTGCCTTGTGCTGAGATACGCATGTTTGTGAAGAGGAGCCAAAGTTCTGTGAAGCCCTTGCTTATGCCCAAAGGGGGATGTAGGTGTCAAAAGCTAGATATACATGGTCTCAAATGTCAGTGAGGATTTCCATAATCCCAGGACTCTTGGGATTTTTCTTGGGTTAAAGAGAAAATTTCGAGGGAGAACAAGATGGTGGAGGAGTGGTGGACATGGAGTACATCTCTCTCCACGGATACATCAGGAATACACCTTCAGACACAGAAGTGCATGCAGAACACCAGCTGAGAGTGGACAGGAGTGCCTGACCAGAGGAAAAGCATATATAGACCCACGCAAAACTCGGTGGGAGGAAGGAAGCAGGGAGGAAACAGGAGTGTTAGTAGGACTGGACCTGCCCTCGGCCGGTGGGGGAACTGAAGCAGGGGTCCAATCCCCACATTGGGGCAATTGTCTGACTCAGAGGAGAAACATTTAAGGCTGAGAGTGAAACAGCTGATCTGTGGCAGCCTAAATGGAATGAGAATCAGACAGTCCTTGCTGCAGCCATACATACCCCAGACAGGGACACAGGTCCCCAGGAAGGCACAGAGGCTGGGAGCTGGAGTTTGGGGATTGTGGAGCAATCCCAGGGTCGGGGCTGCTGTTGACTGCCAAGATGGATTGAGGGGATGTGAGGGAGGAGATCGAGGTGGGAAATGCCTGTGGAGGAAAGCTGGGCAGCCATGGAAGCAAGGTGATACTGCTGAGTCACACGTAGGGGGTGGAGCCCTCACTGTAGCCTCTCTCCCCGGACAAGCCAGCATCAGCAGATGAACAACAGAGAAGCTGGCCCATCAGATGCCTGCCGCACTGAACTACAGAGCAGGACCCCACCCAGGGAACTCTTTTAAGTGCCTGATGCCTCATTCCACAGAATAGGACCCCAGCCAGCGGGGAGCCTCTATGTGCCTGAAGGGGCAAAGCTATGGAGAAAGACTGGTGAAAGAGGCCTTCTGATCACCAGCTACAAGAGGCTGGAAAAAAGACTCTGATAGGGCCATAACTCCTGTGGCTGAGGCAGTCTGTGTCCCTGCACAATTGGCACCACCAGGGTCCCCGCAAGCCAAGCAGCTGTGCTACCTTCACGCTCAACTCTCACTGGGGCAGAGCTGCCGTAGGCAAAAAAACCCTTGCGTCTATGCACACAGGGTCGCTTCAGTAGTGTCCGACTATTTGCGACCCTGTGGACTGTAGCCTGTCAGGCTTCTCTGTCAGGGAGGGGGGTTTCCAGGCAAGAATACTGGAGCATTTTGGCCAATACTGGTTCCCATACTTCTAGAACACTATATTTCCTGCTGCCCTAGCTGCCAACTGCCCTGAGTACCTGGTGCTGCCAGAAACCCTGCGACCCAAGCAGCTACACCACCTCCACACCTGGCCCTCACAGGGGCAAGCCCAAGTCCTCTAGGGCAGCGTCAGGAGCAAACCCCAGTGGACGACCCACATGCAGAGGGGGAAATAAAGCCACAGTTGAAACCCAGGGGCAGTGTGGCTAAGAAAGAAGACCCAAAACCTTCCCACCAGCTGTACAAACTGCAGATTAAATCCACACAATCAACTAGGCAGACTCTGTGTCTGTGGAATATATAAAAGGCCATTGACAGCAGCCCCCAAAAGAAAACACACTAGTTTTGGTAGCTGTGGACATTGGAGGCAGGAACACATAGGAGTAGGACCAGGTTAGAACCTGAGCTGCGCCCACAGCAGGTCCAGAGATCAGCACAGTGTTGGAGGGCATCCTAGGGAGGTGAGGTGGACTGTGACTCCCAGTGAGGGAAAGGATTCTGAAAACAGTGACTCAAGAAAAATATTTACTATTCTTATGTTTTGACTTGTTCTGTAGATTCTTTTGGATTTTTGGGGTTCCCCCCCCCCTTTTCTTTCCTCCTCTGTTGTAGTTGTCAATTTTATTGGCACTATGAAATCTAATTAAGCTTTTGAGACTTTTTTTCTCAGTCACATTTGTTATTGTTGTTATAAACCTCTGCCTCTATGTTGGGCTCTTGCAGTTCTGTGGAATTTTCCTTCCCCCCTCCCTCTCTTTTTTTAAATTTTTTAAACCTATCAATATTATTTCTAAATTTATTCCTTTGTTTGCTTTTGCTTGTGTTCTTTTCCCCTTGCAGTTAATCTTTACTGTATATAAATCTTATCAACCTATATTTAACTTAGCAATTCCTTCTTTCTTTTCTTTCTTTCCTTCCCTCTCAACCAACTTGTTAGCTTCATTTTCATTGCTTTATCCCCCAATTAACACCTTACTTTATTTTTATTTTCTGGTTTCTGCTTTAGTTAGTTTTGTTCTTGTAGATATAATTTTTGGTTTCCTTTGTTTGCCCAGTCAGTCTATTGTACTTTATCTTTGTTGAACTCTTGATTTTGCTGATGGGTGTATATGTATATGTGTATATTCAGTCGCACTTTTTATTGTTGACATTTGTTGTCTGCCTTACGTTGGGCTTTTGCAGTTCTGTGGAGTTTTCCTATTTATTCTTTCTTCTTCTGTTTTTTTTTTCTTTTCTCTTTTTTATAATTTTAACTTTCTTTAATCCTATTATATTTTTTCTACATTTAGAAATGTTTGCCTTTGTTTGCCTTTCCTACTGTTCTCTTCCCTTGCAGTTAATCCTTAATGTATATAAATCTTCTTCATCTACCTCTATTTAACTTAGCATATCTATTCTTTCTTTCTTTCCTTCCCTCTTAACATATTTGTTAGTTCTGTTTTTTGGCTTTATTCACCACTTAGCATCCCACTTGCTCTAGTTTTGTTTTCCAGTCTGTGCTTTAGTTAATTTTGTTCTTAACTGGTAAATATAATTTTTCATTTCCTTTGTTTTTCTGGGTCAATCTACCTTATTTTTGTTAGACTGTTTTGGCTTCGTTCATGGGTGTATATGTATATGTGTATATTCTGATATTTTAACTATTATTTGCCTGATTTTGTAACTGTCACTTTTCTGGCATTCATCTTTGGTTTATCATTTTTGGATATTTGTTTTAATCTCACTTAATGCCATAACAAATCACTTGAGGAATCTTCATTCCTGACCAGAGATCATGCCCAGAACTTTTGAAGTGGGAGAACTGACTCCAAGACTACCAGAGAAGTAACCCCAAGGAGTATCAAATAGTGAGAACTCACACAAAGGAAAACCACAAAACCTGGCATCACCCAACCACCAATAGCAGCCTGTGCAGCACACCTCATCTAAACAACAAATAAAACAAAAATACAAACCCAATCATCAGCAGACAAGATTACCACCTCATTCAACCTTGCCAATCATAGGAAAAGCAAAAAAATAAACAAACAAAAACTCAGCACAAATCTCACCCTAATACAAAGCTTACATAAATCTCTGGACCAACCTTAGGAGGACCAAAACCAAAAGGAACAAAGAATTCAACACTGAAGCCTGGGAAAAGAAAACCTTAAACACAATGTTAAAAACACACACACACACACACACACACACACAATGAAAAGGCATAGAAATACTACACAAATGAAGGAACAAACTGGAAACACAGAAGTCCAAATGAATGAAGAATAAATAGGCAAACTACCTGAAAAAGAATTCAGAATAATAATAGTAAAGATGATCAAAAACCTTGAAAACAAAATGGAGAAAATGAAAGAATAAATTAACAAAGACCTAGAAGAATTAAAGAATAAATATACAATATAAGAATAAAGAGACAATCAACACAATTACTGAAATTTAAAATACTCTAGAAAGAATCAATAGCAGACTATCTGAAGCAGAAGGATGAATCAGTGAGCAGGAATATAAAATGGTGGAAATAGCTTCTGAAGAGCAGAATAAAGTAAAAAGAATGAAAAGAACTGAGGCTAGTCTCCGAGACCTCAGGGACACTATCAAACACACCAACATTTGAATTATAGGGGTCCCAGAAGAAGACAAGAAAAAAAAGGGTATGACAAAAATTTTTAAGAGATTATAGTTGAAAATTCCCCCAACATAGAAAAGGAAAGAGTCAATCAAGTCCAAAGAGGCACAAAGAGTTCCATACAGGATAAACAAAAGGAGAAAAAAAAAAAAAAAGGCACATACTAATCAAACTAACAAAGACGAAACACAAAGAAAGAATATTAAAGCAGCAAGTGAGAAGCAACAAGTAACATACAAGGGAAACCCCATATGCTTCAGAGCTGATCTTTCAGCAAAACTCTGCAGGCCAGAAGGGAATGGCAGGATATATTTAAAGCACTGAAACAGAAAACTCTACAACCAAGTTTACTGTATCCAGCAAGGATTTCATTCAACATTGATGGAGAAATAAAAAGCTTTTCAGACAAGCAAAAGCTAATAGAATTCAGTACCATCAAAGTACAACAAATGCTAAAGGGACTTAAATAGTCAAGAAATACAAGAGAAGGAAAAACATCTATAAAATCAACCCCAAACAATTAAGAAAATGGCAATAGGAACATATATGTCAATAATTACTTTAAATGTAAATGGATTAAATGCTCCAACCGAAAGACACAGACTGGCTGAATGGATACAAAAACAAGACCCATATATATGCTGTCTACAAGAAACCCACTTCAAACCTAAAGACACATATAGATTGAAAGTGAGAGAATGGAAAATGCATTCCATGCAAATGAGAAGCAAAAGAAATCTCTCATATCAGACAAAACAGATCTTAAAATAAAGAAGATTATAAGAGATAGGAAGGACACTACATAATGATCAAGGGATCAGTCCAAGAGGAAGACATAACAACTGTAGATATCAATGCACCAACATAGGAGCACCTCAATACACAAGACAAACACTAACAGACATAAAAGGAGAAATTGACAGTAACACAATAATAGTAGGAGACTTTAACACACACTCACACCTATTGACAGATCATCAAAACAGAAAATTAATAAGGAAACACAAGTCTTAAATGATACATTAGATGGATCTCATTGGTATCTTCAGGACGTTCAATCCAAATGCAGAAGAATGCACCTTTTTCTCAAGTACACATGGAACATTATCCAGGATAGACCATGTCTTGGGTCACAAATCAAACCTCAGTAAATTTAAGAAAATTGAAATCATATCAGCCATCTTCTCCTACCAGAACACTATGAGACTAGTTATCAATTACAAGAAAAAAGGAAAAACTAAGAAACTCAAAAACATCGAAATTAAACATCATGTTTTAAAATAACCAACAGGTTATTGAAAAAATAAAAAGGGAAATAAAAAAAATTTCTAGAAACAATGAAAATGAAAATACAACAACTTGTGGGATGCAGCAAAAGCAGTTCTAAGAGGGAAGTTTATAGCAAAGAAATCCTACCTCAAAAAACATCAAAGAGACAATCTAAATTTACATCTAAAACAACTGGAAAAGAAAGAACAAAAATCCCCCAAAATTAGTAGAAGGAAAGAAATCATAAAGATCTGAGCAGAAATAGATGAAAAAGAAATGAAACAAACAATAGTGAAGATTAATAAAACTAAAAGCTGGCTTTTTGAGAAGATAAAATCGACAAGCCTTTAGCGAGACTCATCAAGGAAAAAAGAGAGAAGAATCAAACCAACAATATTAGGCATGAAAAAGGAAAGGTTACAACAGACAATGCAGAAATACAAAGGAATATGAGACTATTATGAACAACTATATGGCAATAAAATAGATAATCTGGAAGAAATGGACAGATTTTTAGAGAAGTTTGATCTTCCGTGACTGAACCAGGAAGAAATACATATTGTGAACAATCCAATTGCAAGCACTGAAATCGAAGCTGTGATCAAAAATCTTCCATAAAACAAAAGCCCAGGACCAGATGGCTTCACAGGAGAATTCTTTCAAACATTTAGGGAAGAGCAAACGCATGTCCTTCTAAAACTCTTTCCAAAAATTGCAGAGGAAGGAACACTTCCAAACTCACTCTATGAGGCTGCCATAACCCTGATATCAAAACCAGACAAGGAAAACACACAAAAAACAAAACTACAGGCCAATATCACTGATGAAAATAAATGCAAAAATCCTCAACAAAATTTTAGCAACCAGAATTCAGCAACACATCAAAAAAGCTCATACACTATGATCAATTGGGCTTATTCCAGGGATGCAAGGATTCTTCAATATATGCAAATCAATCAATGCAATACACCATATTAACAAATTGAAAGATAAAAACCATATGATCATCACAATAGATGCATAAAAAGCCTTTGACAAAATTCAGCACCCATTTATGACTAAAACTCCAAAAAATGGGTATAGAAGGAACCTACCTCAACATAGTAAGGGCTATATGTGATAAGCCTACAGCAAACATTATTCTCAATGGTGAAAAACTGAAAGCATTCCCCTAAGACCAGGAACAAGACAAGGGTGTCCACTTTCCCCACTATTATTCAGCATACTTCTTGAAGTCCTAGCTACAGTAATCAGAGAAGAAAAAGAAATAAAAGGCATCTAGATCAGAAAAGAAGAAGCTTTCACTGTTTGCAGATGACATGACACTGTACATTGAAAACTCTAAATGTAATATCAGAAAATTACTAGAGCTAATCAGTGAATTTAGCAAAGTTGCAGGATACAAAATCAATACACATAGAAATCACTTGCATTTCCATATACTAACAATGAAAAATCAGAAAGAAAAATTAAGGAATCAATCCCATTCACCATTATAACAACAACAAAGAATTAAATAGGAAAAAACTTACCTAGGGAGACAAAAGAACTGTACACAGAAAATTATAAGATACTAATGAAAGAATCCAAAGACTACATAAACAGATGGAAAGCTATTCCATGTTTCTGGGTTGGAAGAATAAATATTGTGGAAACAACTATGCTACCAAATGCAATCTACAGATTCAATGTGATCCCTATCAAATTATCAATGATATTTTTCACAGAACTAGAAGAAAAAATTTCACCATTCATAGGGAGGCACAAAAGACCCTGAGTAGCCAAAGCAGTCTTGATAAAGAAGAATGCAGCTGGAGGAATCAGTCTTCCTAACTTCAGATTATACAACAAAGCTAGTCATCAAGACAGTCCATACTGTCACAAAAACAAAAATATAGACCAATGTAACAAGACAGAAAGCCCAGAAATAAACCCATGTACCTATGGGTACCTTATTTTTGACAAGGGAGGCAAGAATATACAATGGGGTAAAGACAGCCTCTTCAATAAACGGTGCTGAGAAAACTGGATAGCTGCATGTAAAAGAATGAAATTAGAGCACTTCCTAACACGATACGCAAAGATAAACTCAAAAACAGATTAAAGACCTAAATGTAAGACCAGAAACTAGAAAAATCTTAGAGGAAAACATAGGCAGAACATTCGGTGACATAAATCAAAGCAAGATCCTCTATGACCCACCTCCTAGAGTAACAGAACTAAAAACATAAGCAAACAACTATACATATTAAACTTGAAAGCTTTTGCATAGCAAAGGAAACACTCAGCAAGGTGAAAAGACAACCCTCAGAATGGAAGAAAATAATAGCAAATGAAACAACTGACAAAGGATTAATTTCCAAAATATACAAGCAGCTCATACAACTCAATTCCAGAAAAACAAACAACCCAATTAAAAAGTGGGGAAAAGACCTAAACAGACATTTATCCAAAGAAGATATGCAGATGGCTAACAAACACATGAAAAGATGCTCAATATGGCTCATTATTAGAGAAATGCAAATCAAAACCACAATGAGATATCATTTCACACCTGTCAGAATGGCCATCATCAAAACGTCTACAAGCAATAAATGCTGTAGAGGGTGTGGAGAAAAGGGAACTCTCTTGTCCTGTTGGTGGGAATGTAAATTGATACAGGCACTATGGAAGACAGTATGGAGATTCCTTAAAAAACTAGGAATAAAACACCATACAACCCAGCATTCCCACTCCTAGGCATATACCCTGAAGGAACGAAAATTGAGAGACACATGTATCCCATTGTTCAATGCAGCACTATTTACAATAGCTAGAACGTGGAAGCAACCTAGATGTCCACTGACAGATGAATTGATAAAGTAGTTGTTGTACATATATATACAATGGGATATTACTCAGCCATAAAAAGGAACACATCTGAGTCAATTCTGATGAGATGATGAACCTAGAACCTATTATACAGAGTGAAGTGAGTCAGAAAGAGAAAGATAAATATTGTATTCTAACACATATATATGGGATCTAGAAAAATGGTACTGAAGAATTTACTTACAGGGCAGCAATGGGGAAACACACATAGAGAATCAACTGTGGACATGGGGAGAAGGGAGGCGAGGGTGAGAGTATGGAGAGAGGGGAGAGGGGGGAGGTATGGAGAGAGTAACATGGAAACTTATATTACCATATGTAAAATAGACAGCCAATGGGAATTTGCTGTATGACTCAGGAAACTCAGACAGGGGCTCTGTATCAACCTAGAGGGGTGGAATGGGGCAGGAGATGGATGGGAGGTTCAAAGTGGGGGGGTGGGAATTCATGTTGAGGTTTGACAGAAAACAACAAAATTATTTAAAGCAATTATCCTTAAATAAAAAATAAATTCAGTTCTGTTCAGTCACTCAGTCATGTCCAACTCTTTGTGACCCCATGAATTGCAGCACACCAGGCCTCTCTGTCCGTCACCAACTTCCGGAGTTCACTAAAACTCACATTCATCGAGTTGGTGATCCCATCCAGCCATCTCATCCTCTGTCATCCCATTCTCCTCCTGCCCCCAATCCCTCCCAGAATCAGAGTCTTTTCCAATGAGTCAACTCTTTGCATGAGGTGGCCATAGTACTGGAGTTTTAGCTTTAGCATCATTCCTTCCAGAGAACACCCAGGACTGATCTCCTTTAGAATGGACTTGTTGGATCTCCCTGCAGTCCAAAGGACTCTCAAGCGTCTTCTCCAACACCACAGTTCAAAAGCATCAATTCTTCGGTGCTCAGCTTTCTTCACAGTCCAACTCTCACATCATACATGACCACTGGAAAAACCATAGCCTTGAATAGATGGGCCTTTGTTGGCAAAGTAATATCTCTGCTTTTTAATATGCTATCTAGGTTGATCATAACTTTCCTTCCAAGGAGTAAGCGTCTTTTAATTTCAAGGCTGCAATCACCATCTGCAGTGATTTTGGAGCCCCCAAAAAGAAAGTCTGACACTGTTTCCCCATATATTTCCCATGAAGTGATGGAACCAGATGCCATGATCTTTGTTTTCTGAATGTTGAGCTTTAAGCCAACTTTTTCACTCTCCTCTTTCACTTTCATCAAGAGGCTTTTTAGTTCCTCTTCACTTTCTGCCATAAGGGTGATGTCATCTGCAGAAGTCAGGTTATTGATATTTCTCCCAGCAATCAGAAAAAATAAAACTAATTTTAAGGGTGTGAGTGTGTGTATGTGTGTATGTACATGCACGTGCAAAGTAGAACACAGTTCACAGAATGGAGCTTCAATAGAAGGGGGAACCAGTCAGTAACATCTCTGGGAGAAAGGAGATCAAGGGACCCAAATAATGATCAAATATGCCTCTGTGATCTTGAATCATAAGAAAGTCAAAGAAGTAACTTCCGCATTCTGTGAGCCAGGGGAATTCCATACCCCACAACTGCTGTCTAACATCTGAGAAGAGCATTTGACATTGGCCAGATTCCTCCTAGGTCTTTTTCAGAAGACACTGAAATATTCTCTCTATACTCCTCTAGCCACGAGAGCCCACTTTGGTGGCATGGAAGAGGCATGCAGACTGTGTTGGATCTCATACTAACCAGGGTTTTCAGATACAGGTTGACATCCACATTTGTTCTGTGAAGCAGGTCTCTTCGGCTTTACAATATAAATACAAATATTTGCATTTTCTATTATATGTTTGGGTTGAGCAGGTGCAGTTGAGGTAGGGGAGGCTCTTCTGGGGAAAAAGGAGGGGTGAATCATGAAGGGATTTTCAGAAATGAGCTATAAACACACTCTAGTTAACTTAAGCAAAAAGGGAGATTTGCTGAGAACACGGAGCAGCTTGCTGAAATAATAATAATAATATAAAAACAACTGCAAAATCAAAAAGGGAAAGCCCCAGGATCAGTCTAGGGTGTAAGGATGCAGTGAATCTGCAGTGGGAGCTCCATGTTTGTGCCATCCTGTTTAAGAAGAAAGTATCTAACTGGCTTATCGGGGGTCCCTGACTCACCATTTTTTTCTGGAAGAAGTCAGGGCAATTTCATTGAAAATCTCTCCATAATAACATGACATAAACTAATCCTCCAATCTATGTACAGTGTGTTTAACAATTTTGAAAATAGGGGGAAGTGATGCTGGGCAGGAACAGAGAAACCATCATAACCATTAAAGGGGTGGAAGTTATTGTTTTTTTGTAAAAATAATGAAAAGAGAGAACAAAAATAATATAACAGAAGGACAAGACAAAGCATAAAAAGAGAAGCCTGAGTAAGCAAAAGGAAGAAAGGAAGAGATGGGAGAAGAGGATAGAAGAAAGGAGAAATGATTGAAAAGAGAGGCATTTACCCTAATCCTTCATCAATGCGTGGCATCAGTATTATGAATTTCTTTTATCTGAAGAAACTGAGGCTTAGTGAGCATGAGTAACTTGCTAGTGGGCACACAGAGGAGATTCAAAACCAACAGGTTTTCTATTGCAGAATTCTATTCTTGCGATGATCCTTTTGTTCACAAATCCTAAAAGAGATCTTCTCCAAGTCCCCAAATATTTTGATAATCAAACAGAATGAGCCACTTTTCATAGTTATTATGTATTAACTGGAAGCTAGACCACCCAGGTCAGACACCAACTCAATTCAATTCTGTATTAAGGGACAAGCACTGTGCTGGTGAATTCCCAAGGCAGGGAACTAAGACATCAAACTGGACTGGGAAGAGTCAAAGAGAATCAATGTGGTAGAATTATAACACTGGTTTCTTTGGGTGGTAGCCAGCAGAAACTGACCTTGGTCGACTTAGGTAAATTTACAGGGGGACTGCCCACATGCATGACATAGGTAAGTATGTAAATTGATAGTTTGAAAACATGAACAAAACTGGACATGGTTAATGTATATATGGCAGAATGCTAGAAGAGCTCATTAGATATTGGATGAAATATTCAGAAACAATAAGACTTCAACACCCTCAAACAAATGGGCCAGAAACAACAAGGAAGCATGGAATAGGCTCATCAATTAAATCCTGCAATGTGATCTCCCAGTTGAGGGTTTTGAAGGAGTTCAAGTTGCATATGCTCCAACAGAATAATATTGCTACTATAAAGCTTATGCAAACTTAACATTCAGTTTATGCGGAGAACTATGCTATGCTTAGTCACTCAGCCGTGTCTGACTCTTTGCGACCCCATGGACAGCAGCCCGCCAGGCTCTGCTGTCCATGGAGATTTTCCAGGAGTGGGTTGCCATGCCCTCCTCCGGGGGATCTTCCCAACAGGTCTCCCACATTGCAGGTGGATTCTTTACCATCTGAGCCACCAGAGAAGCCCAGTGCAGACAGTCCTGATTTATTCTGTTCTCTTTATATTGCACTTGAAGGAGTCTTGCTCCTTAGCCACAGATTAGTGCCCGAGAATGTTTTACACAATACTACCCTATGAAATGTCACAGCAATTCATCTCCTTATTTTTTTCACATGTATTTATGAATTTATTATGGATTATTAGTGATTGTATAGTTTTGTTTGTTTAATTAATTTTCATTGGAGTATAATTGCTTTATAATGTTGTGTTAGTTTTTACTGTACAGAAAAATAAATCAGTTATATGTGTAAGTTTATCTCTTCTTTTTAAGATTTCCTTCCCATTGAAGTCACCAAAGAGCATTGAGTACAGTTGCCCTGAGTTATACAGTAGATTTTCATTAGTTACCAAGTTTATACATAGAATCAATAATGTATATATGTCAATCCCAGTCTCCCAATCCGTCCCCTCTTCTTTCCCCCTTCCTTGGTATCCATACATTTGTTCTCTATGTCCATGTCTCTATTCCTGCTTTGCAAATAAGATTATCTGTACCGTTCTTTTAGATTCCACAATATGCATTAATGTGATAATTGTTTTTCTCTTTCTGACTTACTTTACTCTGTACGGGCTTCTCTGTTGCCTCAGCTGGTGAAAAATTCTCCTGCAATGAGGGAGACCCAGGTTCAGTCTCTGGGTTTGGAAGATCCCCTAGAGAAGGGCATGGCAACCCACTACAGTATTCTTTCCTGGAGAATCCCATGGACAAAGGAGCCTGACAGTCCATGAGATGGCAAACTAACATTTTCAGTTTTTTACTCTGTACAACGTCTCTAAGTCATCTCTTTAAAGCATAAATTCCAGTCAAGTACCTGGAATGGGATGAGTTCCCCATTAGAAAGAACAGCACAGAAGACCCCAACATAAGTGTAAATTCAACAGTGAGGAATTCCAATTAGCTGCATTTTTTCAGAGGCTACAGCTGGTCTGTGAGCAGCTTAGATGATGGTCTCTGGCTCTAACTGTGAACAGTCAGCCCTACTTTCTGCCAGGGTTGCAGGATAACCCATGTTATTTAGAATAAGAAGAGAATCAAAGAAAGCATGTCATCAAGCTCCATCTTTTTTGAGCTTGCAGAGGATCAAGGAGGAGAAGTTTCCTGACCACTGTTGAGACAGAGGCTAGAATTTTGGTGTAACTTGAAATTCAATGCTCTTATCATTACTCTTTCAGCAACATCCTCCCTTCTGAATGTACAGACAGCTCCCTGGTTACTGCTTTCTCTGAATGCAGTCCAACCTATACATTGACTGGCTTCACAGATTAACCAAACAGATATCAACACAGCAGATTTCTTGGTTACATTACAGGAATTCCTCTTGTCCTGTTCAGCATAGTGTGGTAGAAGAGCACCTTCTCTGTTTGATCAGACTTTACTAAATACAGATTTTTTCTGTAAGTGCCCAGGGCTCCAAACAAATTTGATTACATCGATGGAATATAAGTAGTTCATCTAATGAAAAGCAGGCAGGGAACCTAATGGAAATCAGGAAGCTACTTTGAAAGAAATAAATTGATTTTGCTTCCTCTGGATTTGGATTTCAGTAGAGGTGGTGTTTGGAAAGCCACCTTGATCTCTCTAAGGCTGCTTCCCACTGTAAAGCAATAAAGGGTCCCTGGTTTTCATTGCCACCCCTCCCCTATTCATCTGACTGTATCTTTCTCAATATTCAACACTTCTCTGAACCATTACTGTTCCAGGGACATCTCATAACTCTCTTTGAGATCATAGAACTTCAGAATCTCCTATTTCCCTTGAATGCATTGACATCAGTTTGAGGTAGTTGTATTTGTTTTTTTCTTAATCAAGGTACAGTTGATTTACAATGCTGTGTTAGTTTAAGATGTACAATAAGGTGATTCAATTTTATATATACATATATGTATACACACACACACATATGTACACAGTTTGTCTCATTTTTTTCCATTGTAGTTATTATAAGATATTGAACATGTACTGCACTGTAGGACCTTGTTGATTTTGCATGCATGCATGCTAAGTCACATCAGCCATGTCCAACTCTGTGTGACCCCGTGGGCTGTAGCCCACCAGGCTCCTCTGTCCATGGGATTCTCCAGGCAAGAATACTGGAGTGGGTAGCCATGCCCCCCTCCAGGGGATCTTCCCAACCCAGGGATCGAACTCAGGTCTCTTTTTTTTTTTATGATGTTAAAAGCCATGCTGGGTTTTTACATCTATAAGTACAAACTGGGAATGAACCCAGGTCTCTTAAGTCTTCTGCATTGTAGGTGGATTCTTTACCACCAGTGCCACCTGAGAAGCTCATTGTTTATTTTATTTTTTTATTAAATTAAAAAAATCGTTTGGCTGCTCTAGGTCTTAGTTGTGGCACATAGAATCTTTGATCTTTGTTGAGACATGCAGAATCTTTAGTTGCAGCATGTGGGATCTAGTTTCCCAACCTGGGGCCCCTGCATTGGGAATGCAGAGTCTTAGCCACTGGATGACCAAGGAAGTCCCTATTTTATACAGAGTGATGTGTATCTGTTAATCCCAAACTCCTAATTTAGCCCTCCCCCACATCCCCATTTGGTAACTGTTTAGTTTGTTTTCTATGTCAGTGAGTCTATTTCTGTTTTGTAAATAAGTATATATTATATTTTAGATTTCACATATTAATGATAACATAATATTTGTCTTTCTTTGTCTGACTTACTTCACTAGTATAATAATTCCTAGGTTCATCCATGTCACTGCAAATGGCAATGTCCCATTCTTTTTTATGGCTGACTAATATTCCATTGTGTGCTTGCTCTGCTCCGTTAGTTTTCCCAGCATGTGGTTTAGAAGACAGTATCACCCTTTGTAGACACAAGGACCTCTTGAGCAAAATAGTCATAGCAAAACTAGCCATAATGACTAGCAACATTTATTGAGCAACTGCAAAGTGGACATTATCTTATCTAATCCTCAAACCAGTTGCAAGGTGATTACCAGTTTTCTTATTTGACCAAAACAGAAACAAAGAGTCTGATACAGGATTCTCAAGGTCACACAGTGAGTTAGGGGCAAAGTCAAGATTAAATCCTAAGTCTATAATGATTTCAAAGCTTATGCTCACTTTGCAGTTCTCAGAAGGCAGTGACTCAGTTTTACACTAGGGATGGTTCTGATTACTCTGGTCTAAATCAGAGTACATATTTGTTTCATTTGATCATCCTACACAGAAGTTTCTTTCCAACACAAAGGAGAAGTGCCATTTGAAAACACCCAGAAATAGTTGCTTTGTTGAGAATTAATTTATTGGATTATCCTAATAAATGTTTAGGAAAAAAGATGTTGATATTTTTCTCTTTCAAAACTGGGATCAAACAGTATAAATAATTCATGGAAGATGGAAGAGGTAGGGTCCAGCTAATCTAATATCAGTCAAGTTGACCCTCTTTCTTTCTAAGCTGATTCACTTACTCACATTAATTAAATTTGGCAAATATAGCAAAGGCCAAGAATAAAACTTGTAGCATTCAGAGCTAGGAAAAGATTCAGTGTCTCTTCTGAAAGAAGGCTCGCTGACAGGGCAAACCAACCAATTGAACTTTACTTAGATTGCCTAGTTGTCACTTTTGATCTTATTTTCATGTATGACCTTGTGTGCAAGCTCAGCAAAGTGATGCGGAATACAATGTACTAACATAGTTATTCAATCTTGGTGAGCAAGACTTACATCACAGTTGGTGAAGTTCACTAAATTAACTTTCTCAGGCTATGGAAATATTCAACCAGTTGTTCTTTTTTATAAAATTTTATTTTATTTTAGATTTTTATTTCCTCATTGATTGCTCCTGTACTCTGAATTCCGTGAAGCTTAATAACGGTTGGCTCTAGCAAATCTGAGCAAAGGTTTTATCTTGTTTCTTATTCATTAACATATTAAAATATATATCATGGTTGCTCTGCACTAGATAATTGACCACTTAATACCTGAAGGCAACACTAAATTTGTACTTGTGTCCATTCCAGAGATACAGAGCATAAAAATCAAATCACCCGGGCAGGTATTTGTAATATATATGAGAGAATGATGAGGGGAAAAAGCAGGAAAAGGCTGCTTTTTTTAAGGGGTTCTCAGATATAACTAGCCTTACAAGAGACAGTAATAATTTATCGAAAGCATATTGTGGGACAAACACTATACTAAATTCTTCATATTCAGTCAATAGAGCATAAAGATTTCTTTGAATTTGGCAAGATACCAACCTATCATCTTTTTTCATCTCAGATGGGTGATTTGAAGCATGTTTCTAACCCTCCTTGGATATCTTATCATTTAAGAGAGGATTTTAATTATGTGTACTCCATTGAGCTGACTTCATGAGACAAAACTTATGAAGTATTTACCTCTGCATCCAGCACACAGTAAGAGCTTTATAACTCACTACTTCCTGCTGCTTCAATTCAGTCTCTAAGACCATGATGTGTCATTGATTAAGGGATCAGAAGACGGGAGTCCTGGAAGTCCTCTTCTGCTCTCAAGAACTTTGTGACTTTAAAGGTCCATATGAAGAGGTCCTTACTGGGTCAGAACCCAGATTCTGATATGACCAATGAGTCTGAGTGACTGAGCCCACATTCTGCCTCTTCTGATGTGTCCACCAGCATCCACTGGTTTGCATGTGCTCTGCAGAGTCTTGAGAGATTGGAAATGAGGAATAATGACTTGCGCTACCTTCATCCTTGAGGGTTCAACCATTAACTAATGTGTCTGCCAACCTTAACATATTGACTGAAAGGGCTGAGAAGGCAGATCAGAAAAGAAAAGAAAGGGAGACTGATAGATCTTTATTGAGTAATGACCAAGCCCCGAGGATCATGCAAGAACAAAGGGGAGATGTGATTTAGAGAACAGTGGAAGAGCTCACCCTTCAATGTGGGTTGTCCCAGCTCTTCTAGTGGTGTTTATAAATACTGGTTAAAGAACAGGGTGTGATAGTAAAGTGTATGTGTCATTTTGACTGAGTCATATACCCAGATTAAATATTATTTCTGTGGGTGTCTGTGAAGGTGTTTCCAGATGAGATTAGCACAGGAGACTCAGTAAAACGCCCTTCCCTCTGTGAGTGGGAATCATCCCATCTATTGAAGGCCAGAATAAAATGGAAGACTGAAGAAGAAGGAATTTGCCACCTTTACTTTTCTGCCTCACACTTGAGATGAAATATCTCAGCTCACTTTCTCCTGCCCTGAACTGGGACTGGCACCATTGGCTTCCTCAGTTTTCATGCCTTTGAACCTGGGCTGAATTATACCACTGGTTTTTCTATGCCTCCCACTTGCATAAGATGCATTATTGGAATTCTCAACTTTGATAATCTTGTCAGCCAATTTTTCATCATAAATAAATAAATGAACAAATAAATGTATATGTGTATTTAATTAATTTCTTGGTTCTGTTTCTCTGGAGAACCCTAATACACAAGGTATGCTCTAGATGCTGTATGACAGGGTAATAAATTATACCATGAGCATAACAGAGAGTAGGAATGTGTCTATTCACACTTTGCAGGATGGCTAATTTGGTAATTAGAAGCAAAGAGGTCAATGCCAGACTGTCTGCTTGGATGGGAAGCCCTGGAAACCCACTGAGGCTATCAACACCAAGGTGGACTCTCAAGGACAGGAGACAACAGATACACTGCATTCAGGATTTGAGAAGTGAAGCTGATGCTGAGCCTTAGAGTCTGCTGGAGGGTGATATAGCCCACAACTCACATTTTGGTGCTGGAACTATCCACATTTGCTTGGTGGAAAATACAACTTATTTAGCTAACTATATGTATAGCTGATTCACTTTGCTGTACAGCAGAAAATAATGCAATATTGTAAATTAACTATATTCCAATAAAAATTATAAAGTAGAAGATAGGATTTTCTTTGAGCAAGTGTCACATGACAAATATTGGACTGATGCTTAAACTGAAGCTCCAATAGTTTGGCCACTTGATGTGAAGAGCCAACTCATTGGAAAAGACATTGATGCTGATAAAGACTGAAGGCAAAAGGAGAAGAGGGAAGCAGAGGATAAGATGGTTACAAAGCATTACCCACTCAATGGACATGAATCTAAGCAAACTCCAGGAGGTAGCAAAGGACAGGGCAGCCTGGTGTGCTGCAGTCCATGGGGTCACAAAGAGTCGGACATGACTTAGCAACTGAACAGCCACAAACGTGATAAATATCATGTCAGACACTATAAAGCATTCATGATTCTCCCAACTAACAACTCAAGTATTACTAACCCATTTTAAAGATGAAGAAGCCAGGAAACAAGAAGATATAACTGTAATTATCCATCAGACAGATAAGACTCTAACACAGATTCACCCACGCCCCAGGTTCTCATCCTTTCCTCTGTGATATGGCAGCTGGCTAGAGAAGGAAATGGCAACCCACTCTAGTAATCTTGCTCAGGAAATCCCATGGACAGAGGAGCGTGGCAGGCTATAATCCATAGGGTTGCAAGAGTTGGACACCACTTAGCGACTAAACCACTACCACCACCATGGCAGAAGATGATAACGAGATGCTTAGGAAAGCATCCAGCCATCCCTGACATTTCCTGGCTGCCATAGCAACCCTGTGATCCATTTCCACTGTCCTGAGGTGTTACTGCTACATGCCTCCAAGAGAGGAACATCATCTGAGTTCATGAGACTATTTGATGTTGGAGAGTCTGTTTGCTTTGGCCTATTGTAAATGAAACAGTGGTTTGAATAAACAAATGACCGCTGTGGCTTGTTTGAATAGGAGGGAGGATGTGACTTATAGGCAAGACTCCCAGCTAAATCAGCTAACTAGACAGCAAGCTCCTCATGTTAATCATGACTAAATGGGAGTCCTGTTCATTTAATACAGATTTAGAGATATATGAATTAGAGGCTGGCTGGCTGCATTCAAAAGTAATTAATGAATGAGAAAAAAAAATGGGCTATTTGTCTCAGTCTAGTAGAGCATCCCTGCCATTTTCAAGATGGTATTGCCATTAGACTCAGCCCAGAAATATATATCCTCTGACTCCTAGTTCAGCAAAATCAAGAAGGCTAAGGAGTATTAATAGTAGAGCTGGAACTCCAATGCCAAACCATGTACCTATTTCACAAGGCTGCTAAATAGCATTAAAAATAATAATATAGTGACAAAAACAACAATTCAGTACGGGGAAGGAAGAGAAGAAGGGAAGGAGAACAAGAAAGAAGAGGAGGAAGGTGAGGAAAAGAAAGCAACTATGATGACAAGTGTATAATGAGTCCTTTCTACACACCCTGGACTAAGCCCTTTTTGTATACGGTCCCATTTCATCCTCACAAGAGTGCTCCCAGGTAGTCATTTTAATCCCTATTCAGACTTCTCTGGTGGGCCAGAAGTTACAACTTTGTCTTCCAAGGCAGGGGGTGCAGGTTCAATTCTTGGTACTGGAGCTAAGAACTCACATGCAGCCAAAAATATCAAAAAATAAAATAGAAGCAATATTTTAACAAATTCAATAAAGACTTAAAATAAAATGGGCCACATGAAAAAAAAAAATCTTAAAAAAAAAATCCCTATTCTGTGGATAAGAAATCTGACCCTGGGAGTTTCTGTAATTTCTCTAACATTGGTCAGCAAGTGAGTGGCACAGCCAGGATTTGAAACTTTCAATGGGAATGTACTGAATCCCATATTCTGAGGCTAATCTCTTCCAAGGCTTGCCCTGAAAGATGGTAGACCCTGCCCTCAAAGGGAGTATAATCTGGCAGGAAAATGTTCTCATGCCATTGTATACTATTAGTGTGTCCTTGCAAAATTACTTCTGCTTCTCAGGGTTAGTTTTTCATCTATAAAAGGGAGATAATAATACACTATCTGTCCATCACATAGGATTGTCAGTAACACCAATTATGTTCCATAAAGGTAGGATTACTTCATTATTCTTGCACAAATATAAGTAGTATTACTCTTGCTGATTTTGTCTCTATAGCTCTCTTGCTGAATCAAGGGTGCAGTTCTGTTTAGCAATGTAAAAATACTTCCTTCTCACTTGCCTTTTCTCAGACAACTAGAGGGTACTGTGGTACAGGTCATAGTTTATGCAGGTGAGCCACAGGATGGGTTTCCTGTGGAATCACTGGCCTGCCACTCACCCTCTGAAGAGGTTCATTCACAAGCTGACACTAAGTGGGCAAGCACGCCTCTGGTTGCATTTCTACCCTGTTACAGCAGGCTGCATTTATTTTTCTGAAAAAGATTTCTCATGATCCCTGGCTCATACTACTACTACTATTTTACTAAGTCTCTTCAGTCGTGTCCAACTCTGTGTGACCCCAGAGATGGCAGCCCACCAGGCTCCCCCGTCCCTGGGATTCTCCAAGCAAGAACACTGGAGTGGGTTGCCATTTCCTTCTCCAATGCATGAAAGTGAAAAGTAAAAGGGAAGTCGCTCAGTCGTGTCCGACCCTCAGCGACCCCATGGACTGCAGCCTTCCAGGCTCCTCCATCCATGGGATTTTCCAGGCAAGAGTACTGGAGTGGGGTGCCATTGCCTTCTCCTGGCCCATAATAAGTGCCTAATAAATATACCAATGCCTTCCCTTCCTCTTGCCCTCTCCATATGGGCAACAAAAGTGAGATCAAAGAGAGTGGTGGGGTGTGAAAAACTGATCAGACTTAGAGGAAGGTGTTGGCTCATCCATGTCACTAACCAACTAAAGGAACTATAACTATCCAACAAGCAGAGACTATGAGAGTCTTATTCACCCCTTTATATTTAGTGACTGTCATAGAGGTGAGCAGGGAGTCCTTAATAAATACTTGATGAACACATGAATCAGAATAAGAGGTCAATAGTTAGTATAGTCAATGTGTAAAGCACTTCCTCTTGGAGGAGGTTGCCATTAACCCCACCATAGAGCCCTCAGAACTTACACAGGACTGGGGAAACAGACTCTTGGAGAGCACAAACAGAACCTTATGTGCACCAGGACCCAGAAGAAAGGAGCAGTAACCCCACAAAAGAATGACCCAGACTTGGCCGTGGGTGTCTAGGAGCCTCCAGTGGTGGCATGGGTCGACGGTGGCCTGCTGCAGGGTTGGGGGCACTGAGTTCAGCATTGCTTGCATGAGACCTTTTGAAGGAGGTCATCATTATCTTCATTACCTCCAGCATAGTTTGGCCTCAGGTCAAACAACAGGAAAGGAACACAGCCCTACCCATCTGAGCATGGCCCCACCCATCAGAACAAGACCCAATTTCCCCCTCAGTCAGTCTTTCCCATCAGGAAGCTTCAATAAACCTCTTATCCTTATCCACCAGAGGGCAGACAGAATGAAAACCACAATCACAGAAAACTAACCAAACTGATCACATGGACCACAGCCTTATCTAACTCAATGAAACTATGAGCCATGCCATGTAGGGCCACCCAAGATGGATGGGTCATGGTGGAGAGTTCTGACAAAACGTGGTCCACTGGAGAAGGGAATGGCAAACCATCAGTGTTCTTGCCTTGAGAACCCCATGAACAGCATGAAAAGACAAAAAGATAGGACACTTAAAGATGAACTTCCCAGGTCAATGGGTGCCCAATATGCTACGGGAGACCAGTGGAGAAATAACTCCAGAAAGAATGAAGAGACGGAACCAAAGCAAAAAAAACACCCAGTTGTGGATGTGACTGGTGATAGAAGTTAAGTCAGATGCTGCAAAAAGCAATATCGCATAGGAACCTGGAATGCTGGGTCCTTGAATAAAGGCAAATTGAAAATGGTCAAACAGGAAATGGCAAGAGTGAACATTGACATTTTAGGAATCAGTGAATTAAAATGGACTGGAATGGGTGACTTTAACTCAGATGACTATTTTATCTACTATTGTGGGCAAGAATCCCTTAGAAGAAATGGAGTAGCCATCATAGTAAACAGGAGTCCAAAATGCAGTACTTAGAGGCAATCTCAAAAAGAATGATTGCTGTTTGTTTCCAAGGAAAACTATTCAATATCACAGTAATCCAAGTCTATTCCCTGACCAGTAATGCTGAAGAAGCTGAAGTTGAACATTTCTATGAAGACCTACAAGACCTTCTAGAACTAACACCCATAAAAGATGCCCTTTTCATTACAGGGGACTGGAATGCAAAAGTAGGAAGTCAAGAAACACCTGGAGTAACAGAAAAACTTGGCCTTGAAGTATAAAATGAAGCAGGTCAAAGGCCAACAGAGTTTTGCCAAGAGAACACACTGGTCATAGCAAACACCATTTTCCAATAAGACAAGAGAAGACTCTACACATGAACATCACCAGATGGTCAACACTGAAATCAGATTGATCATATTCTCTGCAGCCAAAGATGGAGAAGCTCTATACAGTCAGTAAAAGCAAGACTGGGAGCTGACTGTGGCTCAGATCATGAACTCCTTATTGCCAAATTCAGACTTAAATTGAAGAAAGTAGGGAAAACCACTAGACCATTCAGGTGTGACCTAAATAAAATCCCTTATGTTTATACAGTGGAAGTGAGAAACAGATTCAAGGGATTATAGATCTGAAAGACAGAGTGCCTGAAGAACTATGGACAGAGGTTCGTGATATTGTGCAAGAGGAAGTGATCAAGACCATCCCCAAGAAAAGAAATGCAAAAGGGTAAAATGGTTGTCTGAGGAGGCCTTACAAATAGCTGAGAAAAGAAGAGAAGCAAAAGGCAAAGGAGAAAAGGAAAGATATACCCATTTGAATGCAGGGTTCCAAAGAATAGCAAGGAGAGGTTAGAAAGCCTTCCTCAGCAATCAATGCAAAGAAATAGAGGAAGACAATAGAATGGGAAAGACTAGAGATCTCTTCAAGAAAATTAGCAATACCAAGGGAATATTTCATGCAGAGATGAGCACAATAAAGGACCCAAGTGGTATGGGACTAACAGAAGCAGAAGAGATTAAGAGGTGGCAAGAATACACAGAAGAACTGTACAAAAAATGATCTTCATGACTCAGATAACCACAATGGTTTGATCACTCACCTAGAGCCAGACATCTTGGAATCTGAAGTCAAGTGGGACTTAAGAAACATCACTATGACCAAAGCTAGTGGAGGTGACAGGATTTTAGTTGAGCTATCTCAAATCCTAAAAGATGATGCTGTGAAAGTGTTGCACTCAATATGCCAGCAAATTTGGAAAACTCAGCAGTGGCCACAGGACAGGAAAAGTCAGTTTTCATTCCAATTCCAAAGAAAGGCATTGCTGAAGAATGTTCAAACTACTGCACAATTGCACTCATCTCACATGCTAGCAAAGTAATGCTCAAAAGTCTCCAAGCCAGGCTTCAAAAGTACATGAACTGTGAACTTCCAGATGTTCAAGCTGGATTTAGAAAAGGCAGAGGAACCAGAGATCAAATTGCCAATGTCTGTTGGATCATCAAAAAAGCAAGAGAGTTCCAAAAAAATATCTACTTCTGCTTTATTGACTATGCCAAACCCTTTGACTGTGTGGATCACAACAAACTGGATAATTCTGAAAGAGATGGGAATACCAGACCCCCTGACCTGCCTCCTGAGAAATCTGTATGCAGGTCAAGAATGAACTGTTAGAACTGGACATGAAACAATAGACTGGTTCCAAATTGGGAAAGGAGTTCAAAAAGACTGTATATTGTCACCCTGCTTATTCAAATTCTATGCAGAGTACATCATGCAAAATACCAGGCAGGATGAAGCACAAGCTAGAATCAAGATTGCTGGGAGAAATATCAATAACCTCAAATATACAGATGACACCACCCTTATGGAAGAAAGTGAAGAAGAACTAAAGAGCTTCTTGATGAAAGTGAAAGAGGAGAGTGAAAAAGCTGGCTTAAAACTCAACATTCAGAAAACAAAGATCATGGCATCCAGTCTCATCACTTCATGGCAAGTAGATGGGGAAACAATGAAAACAGTGAGAAACTACTTTCTTGGGCTCCAAAATCACTGCAGATAATGACTGCAGCCATGAAATTAAAAAACGCTTACTCCTTGGCAGGAAAGTTATGACCAAACTAGTGTGTGTGTGAGTGTGTGTGAAGTCGCTCAGTCATGTCCAGCTCTTTGTGACCCCATGGACTGTGGCCTACCAGGCTCCACCCTCCATGGGATTCTCCAGGCAAGAGTACTGGAGTGGGTTGCCATTTCCTTCTCCAGGGGATCTTCCCAACCCAGGGATTGAACCCGGGTCTCCTGCATTCCAGGCAGATGCTTTAACCTCTGAGCCACCAGGGAAGACAGCATACTAAAAGGCAGAGACATTAGTTTGCCAACAAAGGTCTGTCTAGTCAAAGAAAGGTCCATCTAATGAAAGCCATGGTTTTTCCAGTAGTCATGTATGAATGTGAAAGTTGGACTATAAAGAAAGCTGAGCGCCAAAGAAGTGATGCTTTTGCATGGGGGTGTTGGAGAAGACTCTTGAGAGTCTCTTGGACTACAAGGAGATCCAACCAGCCAGTCAATCCTTAAGGAATTCAGCCCTGACTATTCATTGGAAGGATTGATGCTGAAGCTGAAATTTCAATACTTTGGCTACCTGATGTGAAGAAATGTCTCTTTGGAAAAACCCTGATGCTGGGAAAGATTGAAGGAGGGAGGAAAAAGGGATGACAGAGGATGAGTTGTTTGGAGGCATCACTGACTCAATGGACATGAGTTTGTGTAAACTCCAGGAGCTGCTGATGGACAGGGAAGCCTGGCGTGGTGAAGTCCATGGCAGTCATAAATAGTCGGACACTGTTGAGCTACTGAACTGAACTGAAAATGTAAAGCACTGTGCTAAGCATTCAGCATAAAGTTTCTCATTTAATCCTTATAATTGTTATATTTTTTTTCCATTTTACAAGTCAAGAGATAAAAATTTAGGAAGGTCAGAAGCTTACTCAGGCTCATATGTCAGACAGGATTTAAATCAAGGCTAACTCTGTGGACTTTCAACTATTGTGCAAAACCACTCATTCAGTCCAACTCTCTATAACTTTACAGAAGAAATGAAGGGCTGAAAATATGTTGCAACTCACCTGAGGCACTTTATAGCTCCAAATAATGCCAGTGTGGGGTACTTCCTAGATTTCAGAAGTATGTGCCACAAGAAGGGAGAAGGAAGAGACACACAACCTTCATGGGGAAATAGGAAAATCTTTTCCTTGGAGTGGATGGGCACATTGCTGAATTTCCTAAATTACTGGAATTCTTGGCAAATGGAAAGTAAAGTCTGCAAGAAGCCTCAGAGGAGAAGAAAGCAGAACCCAGTAGTTTTGAAGATGATTCATTACTTGTACGACCCAGAAGGGAAGTCAGAAAATACCCACAGGGATTAGTGTGTGGTAACATCAACTCCAAGACCACAGGGTTGACTCTGATAGAGATGCATTTGCAGCAATTCAAAGCTATGGATGATTGAATGCAATGAAAGCTTTAGGAGCATAGTCATATCTGATGTATTCAGAATTGGCGGGAAAAAGCCAAGAACAGCAAGTTTCTCTGGGTTTTAATCTCCTTGTTTGGTCTCAGAATAATCACCATTTCCATAATATTTAGAAACTATTGCTGGAGATGACATAACTAGGTGGGGTTTGTGAGATTGTAGTAGCTGCTGTGGGCAGCTCTTGGCATGCAGCTGTTGCTGTGCAGTGTTACCCAAAATCCATTACCAGGCAGCAGTTACCATGAGACCACTAATGGTCACTAATCCATTGGGTGCCACAGCGGGCCCCTTCCCCAAGCAAGCAACTGTCAGTGAGTGACCGTTAGTGGTCCTGCTCAGTCAATGGTTGGCATCACATTGGACTCCGCCCCAGGTGAGCAACCGTCAGTGAGTGGCCATTAGTGGACCATTCAGCCAACGGTTGGTGGAGTGGTGGTCATCAGGTGGGGAGTAAGGTAAGAGGCGGGTCCCCGCCTTCTCCCCTGGGCCCTCCAGCTCATCTGGTCTCCATCCAGTGGGTGATCTGGGGGCCCAGGGAAGAGGCTGGGGGCTGTGTTCCACAGGGCTCCAGAGTCCTTGCCAAGGCCACCCACTGGCTGGGCCCAGGCCTTGAGGCTGTCATGAATGAACCTCTCCCTCATCCCCACCTCTGCAACCCCATGACATCGGCCATCTGCATGGGTTGCAGTCTGTGGGGCCTGGGCCCTCCCCTCCCCCATTTGGGCAGTCTGAGGAACCTGAGGGCCAGCTGGGTCCTGGGCATCTGGTTCCTTACAAGCATGGATGGCAGTTCAGGGTCTGGGGGCCTGGCCCTGAGGGAACTGCCAGCTGAGACCTGCCTCCTCTTAGCCAGGACTGGACCTCAGAGGGTGAAAGTTGTGCCTGGGGACATGGCCCTTTCTTTTCAGAATGGAGAATTTCATCGGATGGAGATTTACAGGAAAAAGGGCCTGACCATGACCTGACCTCAAGAACAAAACCTGTGACACCAAAAATGTTTGCCAACAACTCACACACCCCTCTCTCACCTTACTCAGAAAAGAGCTTTGCTGAGAGCTTCCGGGGAGTTCGGGGTTTTTAGGACATGAGCCACCATCTCCTTGTGGGGTCCTCAATATACCTTTCTCTGTTCCAGACTCTGATGCTTTGGTATTGTTTGGCCTTTCTGCGTGTTGGGCACACAAGATGTGTTTCAATAACAAGATTACATCTCAGACAGGACAAAATGATATGTGTGGACAAGAGGACTTAAAAATAATCTATGAAATTGGCCAAAAAGTTCATTTGGGTTTTTCTGTGATATGGAAAACCTGAACAAACTTTTTGGCCAACCCAGTAAAAACTGTGGGGGTTGAGGTAGAGAGAATTGACTAAATTATCCAATTTCCCATTAGCAACCTAGGACATTATCCTTCAGGGCCCCGTTGAAACCTCTGAGCCACTCTGGGAAGCTTTTTTCTGATCTGGTCAAATTTCTGTGACATCTGGCTCTTCTGACTCTAATTATTCTAAGAACCTGTATTTCAATTGAGCATTCAGTGTATATTGCATGCTTTTTTTGTTGTTAGTCATGTCTGAATCTTTGCAACCCCATGGACTGCAGCACGCCAAGCTTCCCTGTCCTTCACTCTCTCCGGGAATTTGTTCAAACTCATGTCCATTGAGTCGATGATGCCATCCAGCCATCTCTATGGCTCCCTTCTCCTCCTGCCCTCAATCCTCCCCAGCATAGGGTCTTTTCCAATGAGTTGGGTCTTCACATCAGGTGACTAAAGTATTGGAACTTCAGCTTCAGCATCAGTCCTTCCATTGAATATTCAGGGTTGATTTCCTTTAGGATTGACTAATTTGATCTCCTTGCTGACCAAAGGACTCTCAAGAGTCTTCTCCAGCACCACAGTTGAAAGCATCAATTAATGCATTAATTTTTTGGCAAGCATATGGCACTCTCCCCACCTCCCTCATCAAATCAGTTCTCCTCCTCTTAGAGATAGGAACTATATCCTGTACATCTTTTTATTCCTTGTTGTATAAGAAACGAAGCATGGTATTGTTAAATAGACGTACAATCTAGATTCACACAGAAGCAGGTCCCTACAACTGCTCTGCCACATTGTTGCATAATTTTGAGCAAGTAAGAGAGAAAACTAATATTTGTAGATTCCCTACTATGTGATTATGTATCTATGCCCCAAATCACCTTTTAGAACACTGCTGCTGCTGCTGCTAAGTCGCTTCAGTCGTGTCCGACTCTGTGCGACCCCCTACATGGCAGCCCACCAGGCTCCCCCATCCCTGGGATTCTCCAGGCAAGAACACTGGAGTGGGTTGCCATTTCCTTCTTCAATGCATGAAAGTGAAAAGTGAAAGTGATGTCGCTCAGTCGTGTCCGACTCTTAGCGACCCCACGGATTGCCGCCCACCAGGCTCCTCCATCCATGGGATTCTCCAGGCAAGAGTACTGGAGTGGGGTGCCACTGGAGCCTACTAAGTCTGGGCCAGGTGCAGTTTCTCTGACCTTAAACACATCCAGAGGATGGAATGTCATTTTCGCACTGGATGTATTATTTCGAATTGAGAAGATCGTAACAGAAGCAGCATGCTAGGAAAAAGCTCAATCAAAACTCGGCAGGATTAGAAAAGTCAATCAAAATTCAAAAGACTTGGGCTGGGGAAAAGATAGTCTTGGCCAAAGCAAGAGGAGGAGAGAGCCTGGGACAATGCCCTGAACATAGGAGCTTTGTTGCAATGATTCTGAGTAAAATCAGAAATTAATTTTCTACTATAGGTGCATCATATTTGCATTCCCAGTTACAGGGTAGCTCAGCTTCTTCACCTGCAAACTAGAATAAAGGGAAATCTCTACCTCACTGGGTTGATGTGAAAATTGAGGGAGCTACTGTAAGTGTCAGTGCTGAAGACACACTGAATCTCTATCTTTTGCTGAATGCCTGATAAATTGTTTATGCTCAAAACATGTTCACTGAATACATGAATAAGTGAATAAATAGCCCATGTATCCTTGCTGGATCTTGGGCACTGTCTCCTGAGTTTGCCTTAAAATTTCTTGTCTCAGATCCTATGCCTAGAGATTGATGCATTTCTTAATTGCCTGTCAGGAACAGAAAAATTAATTTTTCGTTGTGGTCTGTTCTGGTGACCGAGACTTAGGAGACACTGGCAAAGAACATCTTTAGCGAGGAAGTCTTGGAGTTTTACCACACCTTGTTCAGCCATTACAAATATTCCTTTTACAAGAATTATCCGACAGCCCATTGGCAAATCGAGAAATAATATCAGTAATGTGTAAAAGTTATGCCAGTAGGTACACAATTTTTTCAATATGTGGATGCTTTGAAGCAATCAAGGGCAACTTATCTCACAATTAAAGAGTAAGTACTGGATTAACAATTGAAAATCTATTGAAGAGACTTTCTTTAGTGCAAGAGAGAGCTAATTTAATGGCTTCCAGAACTGCATGCTTTCCATGTTAACCTAACAGTGAAGAATATGTATGCAAATGAAGAATTGCAAAGATACTTCCTCCTAAATTGAAACAATGTATCAATGAAGGAAGCTACATCTTGGATCAGACTTTTAATTGTGATTATTGAACGGAACTGATTGCTTTCTATGTTAGAAGCAAATGCTTTTCAAGGACTTACCTCTCTAAGTAGAAATCTTAAGCCCCACGTTTAAGGTTACAAAGATTGATAGGATGCAGGATACAAATATTTTAAAAATATTTTTCAACTAAATGAAAATGAAAACACAGTTTATCCAAAGTTATAAAATGCAGAGAAATCTAGCTATACAAATGTTTTTCAAATTCCAACAGTTATTATTTTTACTAGTGTTCCTGTACATGGATTTTGAGGGTCAATTCTCTGACAAAATATAACAATTCTTAACATGTGTATGAGGAGCAAGAGAGAGTCAAGCTGTGTTAGGCAAGAGCTGATAAAACTGCAAGGAAAGATAGATGAATCCACTATCATAGTTGTAGAGTTCAGCCTCCTTCTATCAAAAAGGGACATTTCCAGTAGGCAGAAAATCAGTAAAGGCACAGTTGACCTCAAAATAGTATCAATCTACTAGATATAATTGACACCCATAAACTATTTTATACAATGCCACATTGTTCTCAGTGCATATGAATCATTTACCAAGACAAACCACATTCTGAACCATAAAACACCTCTTAGCAAATCTAAAATAATATAAATAATACAGTAACTGTGCTTAGACCATAATGAAATCAACTGCAAATAAATAACAGAAAGATAAATGTAAAATCCCCCAATACATGGAGATTAAATAATAGATTTGACTAATTATGTGAATTGACAAAATCTCAAGAGAAGTTTTAAAATATTTTTTATCAAATGAAACACAACTTTTCAAAATTTGTGTGATGCAGCAAAAACAGTGCTTAAAGGGAAATTTATGGCATTGCATGCATATATTAGAAAAGAAGAAAGAGCTAAATTAATAAAGTTTCCACCTCAGGAAACTAGTAAAATTACAACAAATTAAATCCAAAGTAAGCAGAAGAAAAATAAGAAGATTTAAAGTAGATATCAATGAAATGGAAAACAGAAAATCAGTAGAGAAAAGCACCAATTCAAAAGCTATATCTCCGATCAATACGCCTCTAATAAGGTTTACTAAAAAGAGAGAGAGAACATAAACTGCTAATTTTAAAAATGAAAGAGGAAACATTACTATAGTTCATAGGGACACTAAAAGGATAATAAAGGGTATAGAGATATGAAGAACTCTCCACCCACAAATTTGATATAGATGGCAAATAAGCACATGTAAAAATTCTCCACATCATATGTCATCAGTGAAATGCAAACTAAAACAACAGTGGGCTACCACTATACAGATGCTGTTGTTTAGTCACTATAAGTTCAGTCACTCAGTCGTGTCTGACTCTTTGCGATCTCATGGACTGCAGCAGGCCAGGCTTCCCTGTCCATCCTCAAATCCTGGAGCTTGCTCAAACTCATGCCCATAGAGTTGGTGATGCCTTCCAGCCATCTCATCCTCTGTCATCCCCTTCCCCGCCTTCAATCTTTCCCAGCATCAGGGTCTTTTCCAATGAGTCAGTTCTTTGCCTCCATGGCCAACGTACTGGAGCTTCAGCTTCAGCATCAGTCCTTCCAATGAATATTCAGGACTGATTTCCTTTAGGATTGACTGGTTGGATCTCCTTGCAGTCCAAGGGACTCTCAAGAGTCTCCTCCAACATCACAGTTCAAAGCGTCAATTTTTTGGTGCTCAGATTTTGTAATGGTCCAACTCTCACATCCATACATGACTACTGGAAAACCATGGCTTTCACTAGACAAACCTTTCTTGGCAAAGTAATGTCTCAGCTTTTTGATATGCTGTTTCGGTTGGTCATAGCTTTTCTTCCAAGGAGCAAGTGTCTTTTAATTTCATGGCTGCAGTCACCATCTACAGTGATTTTGGAGCCCAAGAAAATGAAGTCCTCACTGTTTCCATTGTTTCCCTATCTATTTGCCATGAAGTGATGGGATCAGATGCTGTGATCTTCATTTTCTGAATGTTGAGTTTTAAGCCAGCTTTTTCACTGTCCTCTTTCACTTTCATCAAGAGGCTCTTTAGTTCTTCTTCACTTTCTGCCATAAGGGTGGTGTTATCTGCATATTTGAGGTTATTGATATTTCTCCTGGCAATCTTGATTCCAGCTTGTGCTTCATCCAATCTGGCATTTCACATGATGTACTCTGCTTTACATACAAGTTAAATAAGCAGGGTGACAATATACAGCCTTGACGTACTCCTTTCCCAGTTTGGAACCACTCTGTTGTTTCATGTCCCGTTCTAAGTATTGCTTCTTGACCTGCATACAGATTTCTCGGGAGGCAGGTAAGATGGTCTGGTATTCCCGTCTCTTTAAGAATTTTTCACAATTTGTTGTGATCCACACAGTCAAAGGCTTTAGTGTTGTCAGTGAAGCAGAAGTACTTTTGTTTTTTTTAATTCTCTTGCTTTTTCTACGATCCGATGGATGTTGGCAATGTGATCTTTGGTTCCTCTGCCTTTTCTATAACCAGCTTGAACATCTGGAAGTTCTCAGTTACGTCCGATTCTTTTGTGACCCCATGTTCTGTAGACCACTAGGCTCCTCTGTCCTTGGGACTTCCCAGACAAGAATACTGGAGTCGGTTGCCATTTCCTACACTGAAGGTCGAGGGGATCTCCTTGACCCAGGGATCAAAGTCAAGTCTTCTGCATTGGCAGGCAGGTTCTTTATACTGAGCCACAAGTGAAGCCCCATACACCTATTAGAATTGCCAAAACTCAGAACACTGACAACACCAAATGCTGACAAGCATATGGAGTAACAAGAAATTTCATTCAGTACTGGTGGGATGCAAAATGGCACAGCCACTGTGGAATAGAGTTTGCCAGTTTCTTACGAAACTAAACATACAGTTACCATATGATCAAGCAATGGCACTTCTTGATATGTAACTAAATGAGCTGAAAACTCGTGTCCACAGGGAAACCTGCACTGGCATGTTTATAGCAGCTTTATTCACAATTGCCAAATCTTGAAAGCAACCAAGATGTTAGAGATGAATGAATATATAGCAATGAAATATTACTCAGGACTAGAAAGCAATGACCAATTAATCCATGAAAAAACATGCTGCTAAGTCACTTCAGTCGTGTCCAACTCTGTGCGACCCCATAGACGGCAGCCCACCAGGCTCCTCCATCCGTGGGATTCTCCAGGCAAGAACACTGGAGTGGGGTGCCGTTTCCTTCTCCAGAAAAAACATGGAAAACCTTTAAATGCATTTGATTAACTGAAAGAAGTCAGTCTGAGAAGGTAACATACTGTATGGTTCTAACTAAATGAAAAGTCAAAACTGTGAAAATCTTTTAAAAAATCAGTGGTTGACAAAGGGATAATGAACAGGTGTAGCAGAGAGGATTTTTAGGGCAGTGAAAATACTGTACAAGATAATATAATGATGGATATATGCTATTACACTTTTGTCTAAACCCATAGAATATGTAACACCGAGAACAAATCCTCATGCGATCTATGGACTTTGGGTGATTATGATGTGTCAGAGTAGGCTAATCAGTTGTAACAAATGTACCACCATAGTGGGAGATGTTGACAATGAGACTACATGTATGATGGAAGGGGTCGTATGGGAAATCTCTGCACCACTTCCTCAATTTTGCTGAGAATCCAAACCTGCTTTTAAAAAAGGAAAAAAAAAGTTATTTTGAATAGCTAGCATATTTGTCACATTTCTTAAGCGTGTTGATGGAGTCTGACTTTTTTGAGTGTTTATATGATTCATTTGTTTTCCTGATCTGGCTATGTTGGAGATAATTTGTCAACACACTCTTTTAGCCTCAAATGATTAAAAATATTCCAGGATATTCAAAAGTCATCCAAAAAAGGAAAAGTCTTAGCAAACTGAACAATTCTAGAGGCTTTAGCCTTTGTGTGTGGAGCACTGGGCTGGGTCTTTGGTGCTGCCCACGAGCTTTCTCTATTGTGCCAAGCGGGGGCTACTTGTGGTGGGGTGTGTGGGCTTCTCATTGCATCAGCTTCTCTTGTTGCAGAGCATGGGCTCCACGCCTGAGGGCTTCAGTAGTTGCAGCTTATGGGCTCTAGAGAGCCTTCTCAGTTATTGTGTGGCATGGGCTTAGTTGCCCTGTGGCATGTGGAATCTTCCCAGACCAGAAATCAAACTTATATACCCTTCATTGGCAGGTGGACCTTTACCCGCTGGACCACCAGGGAAGTCCTGTTAGGTCTTTAATATTCAGCCATTGCTAGTGCAAGCATAGCATTTGGCACTTAGCAGGTATGAGTAGCTCCACAGATGTGTGTTGTGTTAGTTAGCTTTAAGCGTATCTCCTTTAGGACAGATGGTGCATCTCTACAACTTGAGATGGCTTTAGATGAAACTGAGTGGGAGGGCTTAAATTAAAGCACTCTATTGAAAGGCTGCATTTTTCGTGTTGCCCTCCTAAGTGTCTCAGTAGATAAATACTTGTTGATTACAACTGAGTGACATGGAGCCTTGAAAGGAGTTTGGAGGATTGATTAATATATCTCAGAAAGCCAAGTCAAATACCATGTAAATGACTCCTGGAGGGAAAGAAGAAGTCCCTGGCCAAATTTCCACAAGTTCCTAAGTTGATTTTGCTTTTCTATGGCCTCATCTGGTTATGGGGTTTTCTGTAGCCTGCTGTAGTTAAGACACCCATACAGTGTCCTAGCTTAATCATACCTTCATAAAATAAGCAAACATTGCTGAACCCTGACTACACATCAGGCACAAGGCTGGGTGCTGGAAACATGAAAAAGATGTGATTCAGATCAGTAAGAGTTCACCCTCTAGTTAGAAAGGCAGGCTGGTGTGATGAGCATAGGCATGTGCAGGAAAGAGGCTTGGAGGAGCTGGAAAATCTCTGCTTTTTGAATCAGAGACTGTGTTTGACTCCAGACCTTCCTAACTTTAAGCTGAATATTCTTTGACAAGTTATTAATTCTCTTTAAAATTCAGTTTTATTTGTTTCAAAATGATGGCGATGCTACCTATAAAGCACTTGGCACAGAGGAGACTCCTAATATATGATTATTCATACTCTCATGTCTGGGTGGGATAACCCAGGGATGTTTGTATCTCGCACAAGCCCAGACCACAGCTTCTCCCACTGTCAGGGGAGTATGTATGTGCATGTGCGATAAGTCGCTTCAGTCGTGTCTGACTCTGCAACATGCCAGGCTCCACTGTCCATGAGATTCTCCAGGAAAGAGTACTGGAGTGGGTTGCCATACCCTTCTCCAGGGGATCTTCCTGACCCAGGGATCCAACCATGTCTCTTGTGTCTCCTGCAGTGGCAGACAGTTTCATTACCACTAGCACCACCTGAGAAGTAGCCCTAGGGTCACTTCACAGCCACTAAACCCTCTGATGTTTTTATTTCACTACTGAGCTCTCCTCACTTTCTAGGAAACTTGGTGTGGAAATCTGAAGGATGCTGTAAACACTGGATGTTCCTAGGTGGTTTTCAGAATAGAAGAAAAACACAGGAGACAAGGAAAAAAAAAAAAAAAAAGACCTAGACTGGCATCCAGTCCCATCACTTCATGGGAAATAGATAGGGAAACAGTGGAAACAGTGTCAGACTTTATTTTGGGGGGGCTCCAAAATCACTGCAGATGGTGACTGCAGCCATGGAATTAAAAGACGCTTACTCCTTGGAAGAAAAATTATGACCAACCTAGACAGCATATTAAAAAGCAGAGACATTACTTTGCCGACTAAGGTCTATCTAGTCAAGGCTATGGTTTTTCCAGTAGTCATGTATGGATGTGAGAGTTGGACTGTGAAGAAGGCTGAGCGCCGAAGAATTGATGCTTTTGAACTGTGGTGTTGGGGAAGACTCTTGAGAGTCCCTTGGACTGCAAGGAGATCCAACCAGTCCATTCTAAAGGAGATCAACCCTGGGATTTCTTTGGAAGGAATGATGCTAAAGCTGAAACTCCAGTACTTTGGCCACCTCATGCAAAGAGTTGACTCATTGGAAAAGACTCTGATGCTGGGAGGGATTGGGGGCAGGAAGAGAAGGGGACGACTGAGGATGAGATGGCTGGATGGCATCACGGACTTGACGGACGTGAGTCTGAGTGAACTCCAGGAGTTGGTGATGGACAGGGAGGCCTGGCGTGCTGCGATTCATGGGGTTGCAAAGAGTCGGACACGACTGAGTGACTGAACTGAAATGAACTGAACTGAACTGAAGACTTTAAACTGTCATCAATCCCTGCTGTCATCTCAAGCTGGGCTGGATTTCCTGGTCTCACATGACAGTAGCAGAAACAAAGATAATTTTGTGGTCTAGGTGTGTTTGAAACTCCAAGCTGATAGGTACTTGCTGCTGCTGCTAAGTTGCTTCAGTCGTGTCCGACTCTGTGCAACCCCATAGACGGCAGCCCACCAGGCTCCGCCGTCCCTGGGATTCTCCCAAAATAGGAACCATTAAAGTTTCAAAACTCAGTTCAGACCTCAAAATCAGAAACAAATCCTGCCTTTTTCCTAAATTCAGATTTGGAGCAGATTCTTATCCTCTAACCTACTCTTATTTGGAGCTATGTCATAGGGAGGATAAAGCCTTCCCCGCCCGCTCCACGGATGTCCATTTCCTAAACCTTGGAAACTGTGAATACATTAGATTACTTAGTCAAAGGAAATTAAATGCAGGTGAAATTAGGTTGCTAATAAACTGATGCTAAATAGGAAGAATATCATCAATTACCTAGACATGGCCAAAGTAATTACAAGGGTGCTTAAAAGTGGAAAAGCGAGACTGAAAAGAAAGTAAGTGGGAGAGGTAACTATGAAAGAAAGGCGCACAGAAATGCAACGTTGTTGTCTTGAGATAGAAGGGGCCACAAGTCAAGGAATGTGGGCACTCTCTAGGAGCTGAAAAGGCAAGGGAATCCCAAGGCCTCCAGAAAGGAACACAGTTGTGGGAAACCTCAATTTTAGTCCAGGGAGACCCATTTCAGACTTCTGACTTCCAGAACTATACGATCACACATTTTGTTGTTTTATGCCACTAAATTTTTGTGGTGATTTGTTATAGCAGATGTGGGAAATAAATACAAGTTGGGACTGCAGACTGGATCAAGATCCTGAAATTTACTGGAACCTAGTGAAGTGTATTCGCTCAGTCATGTCTGACTCTGTGACCCCATGGACTGTAGCCCACCAGGCTCCTCCCTCCACAGGATTCTCCAGGCAAGAATACTGGAGTGGGTTGCCATTTCCTTCTCCAGGGGATCTTCCCAACCCAGGGATCAAACCTGGGTCTCCCTCATTCCAGGCAGACGCTTTAACCTCTGAGCCACTGGCAGTTTGGAATTGGAACCTAAGCTGGACTCATTTGTGAATTGTTCACTGGCCAGAAAATCATACCAAATCTTTGTCAGTGATTTCTCTAACAGAAGACCCAGACAACAAAAGTGCTCCCTGCATTTACTTTTAGTAAGTCAAAAATATATTAATAATAGCTACTAATTTATATAATATTTTCACATTAATGATGCAAAATAGAAAAAAGTTATTATTTGCTGGACACCTTTTATTTGCCAAGTTCAAAGCCAAATACCTTTTAAACATTATTTAATTAATTTTCAAAATAACTCTAGGAGCTGTATGCAATTTTTCTCTTGCTTTCATAGGTAAGGATACTAATATTCACAGGATCATAAAAGAAATGAGAAATGGGATACAAGTGTGTCTAAACTCCTAAGTTCACACTCCCTCTCAATTTTTATTTTAAGCTCTTAAAAACAAATGTATCTATGTCAAAATTATTAAACCAGAAATGTACTGCATCTGAAGGGCCTCTCAAGCTGAGACACACACATACACATACACACACGCATGCACACATACACACATATATATACGTATATTACATTCAGGCCAAGGTAAATGAAAGTTTTCAGTATTCAAACATTCAAACATTATAAAAGAAAAATATTACTTTATTATGTAAGAATTACTGTAAAATTCATTTGAGAACATTTATCCCTAAATGAATATAAAGCATATTTCTATGGCTAAAATGTAGATTCAAACTGTATCTTCTGAGAAATTAGCATTATAATACCTTCCTATAAGTCTGTGTGTCAGTCAGATTAGATTAGGCAATGGATATGGAAAACACTTTGTAAACTCTAAAGTGTTTTATGTATGTATTCATTGTTTGCTATTTCTTATAAACCTACCAGTAACAACACACATTTCTGTAGCCCATGGAATGTTTAAGGGTTTTCAATATATACTCTCTCATTTAATATAGTTTCTAAAGGTGAGCAAGAAGGCATTCTTCAGGAATGAAGAAGAGAGGCTCAAAGTTCAGATTCTTTCCAAAAACATTTACCAAAGGTAGCTATGTGGCATCACTATGGGAGACACAGAACATCAAAGATGGATTAGACTTGAATTCTTCCATAGAGAGCTCACCATCTACTGGAAACAAATAGAGTATAAATAATTTCAACATGATGGAGTAAATGATAGTATTAAATGACTGCACAGTGCCACACAGAGAGTTGTTCAGTCACCCAGTGGTGTCCAGCTCTTTGTGACCTCACGGACTGCAGCAGGCCGGGCCTCCCTGTCCCTCACCACCTCCTGGAGTTTGCCAAAGTTCATGTCCATGGCATCAGCGATGCCGTCCAGCCATCTCATCCTCTAACATCCTCCTCTTCTGCCCTCAATCTTTCCCAGCATCAGGGACTTTTCCAACGAGTCATCTGTTCACATCAGATGACCGAAATACTGGAGCCTCAGCATCACCATCATCGTTCCTTCCAGTGAATATTCAGGGTTGATCTCCCTTAGTATTGACTGGTTTGATCTCCTTGCTGTCCAAGAGACTTTCAGGAGTGTTCTCCAGCATCACATTTGAAGGGATCAATTTTTTGGCATTCTGCCTTCTTTACGGTCAGCTCTCACAACCATACGTGATCACTGGGAAGACCACAGCCTTGATCATCTGGACGTTTGTCTGCAGAGTAATGTCTCTGCTATCCAACATGCTGTCTAGGTTTGTCATCGCTTTCCTGCCAAGAAGCAATCGTCTTCTGATTTCATGGCTGCAGTCACCGTTTACAGTGACTTTGGAGCCCAAGAAGAGGAAATCTGTCACTACTTCCACCTTTTCCTCTTCTATTTGCCATGCAGTAATGGGGCTGGATGCCATGATCTTAGTTGTTTGTTTGTTTGTTTTTTAATATTTAGACTTAAGCCAGCTCTTTCACTATTCTTCTTTACCCTCATCAAGAGGCTCTTTAGTTTGTCTTTGCTTTCTGCCAATAGAGTGGTATCAACCGAAAATCCACACAGAAAAAATTAACCCCAATTTCCTGGCTTCTAACCTCTCTTCCTCTCTTTCTTTTCCTCTTTTCAAACACATTCTTCAAGCCTTTTTTTTTCAGTCCTGATCATCTCACTCCTGTGCCATAAGGTGCCAAGCATCTCTCTGTCTTCTCACAACTCTCCAGATTGAAATCCCCCTGGGCAAAGATGATTCGTTTCTTCAGATGGCCTCAAATCATATTGTCCACAGCAGTCATAAGGAGTGATAAAAATGGGTAGAGATAGAGGCTTATATTCTTCTCTGCACCTATCAATATGCTGGACTCTTAGTATATAGGCTCACTTATTTATTCATTCATTTAGAAAACACTCATTTAACATCTACTATCTTGTAGGTAACATTCTAAGTGCTGACAGTGTAGAAATAGCATCACTAATTGTAACAGCTATTGTCTACAGTGCACTTATCATGGACCAAGCATTCTTGAGGGCTTCCCTGGTGGCTCAGATGGTAAAGAATCTATGTGCAAGGCAAGAGACCCAAGTTCAATCCCTGGGTCAGGAAGATCCCCTGGAGAAGGGAATGGCTACCTACTCCAGTATTCTTGCCTGAAGAATCCCATGGACAGAGGAGCCTGGCGGACTACAGTCCATGGGGTTGCAAAGAGTCAGCCCTGACTGAGTGACTAGGCACACATGTGCAAATATTCTTATAAATATTTTGCTTAAGTTAATTTAATTCTGATGACAAAAATTATACTGTTGTCATTGTTTGAATGAGGGAACTGAGAAAAAGATTAGGTAATTTGCACAAGGCACACTTAGTAAGTGGAGAAGCCATAATTTAAACTCAGCCTGGCTTGGGCCAACACACTTAACCATTAGAATAATCCTGGACTTTGAGAAGAAACTCTTTTGCAGTCCTCATTTCTGAGAATTTTATTTTGAAAGAGTCTCAAATTTTATCACTTTATTGTGTATAATCATATCATGTGCTTTTTCTCCCCCATTCTGATAATGCATTAACTATCCTGATTAATTTTTTGAAAGACAAATACACATTATGATCCCAAAATAAATCCTGCTTTGCTGTGATTTTTTTTTTTACTGCATCTCTAAATTTGATCTGCTAATATTTTGCTTAGGATTTTACTTATAATTTATGAGTAACATAGGCTTATATTTTTATTTTATTTTTTTACTTATCCTTTTCTGCTTTTGGTATAGAGTCAGACTGTTTTTATAATATGTTAGAGTGTTCCTTTTCACCACTATTTGAAAGATTTGTGTAAGACATTATTTTTCTTGAAAATGCTTGTAGGAATACACTAATGAAATAATTTAGGCCAGAAGTTTCCCTTTCCTACTTTGGTATGTTACTTTGCTTGTTTGAGGGAAGATTTTTAATTACAGTTTCAATTTCTGAGATTTGGGGATTTTTTAGTCATATTGTTATTTATTGATTGATTAATTTCATTGTGATCACTGTATGAATTCAATCTTTTGAAATTTATGTGGATTTGCTTTTTTGCTTAGTATAATGCCTGTTTTGGTAAATATTCCAAAAACATTTGAAAATACTATGTATTCTACAGTTTTTTGGTTGTAGTTTTGGCACATAACGTCAATTAGTTCAAATTAGTTAAGAGGGTTTTAAAATAAATATTCTCTCTCCTGTATGACTTTTGGTTTGCTCTTTAAAAAAATATATTTTAGACTCTACAGCAATAATTGATATTTTGTCTGCCTTTACAATTAATTCTGTTTTTTATATGTATCTTGAACTATTTAGGAACGTATACATTTGGGCTTGTTATGACTTCCTATTGACTGTTTCCTTTTTCTTTATAAAAGATTCTTATTTTTTTCTTTAATACATTCATCAATGTCTGTTTTCTCTTATACTAATACAGTCATATCAGCTTTTGTTCGATTAGTGTTTGCATGCTATATATTACTATCATTGTTATTATTTTACATTTAATCTATGTTGTCAAGTAGATCACTCCTAAACACATACTTGACTCTTGAATGCATATATTTATTTTTCTTAGTGTGATAACTTTGCATTTTCTTTGGGTCATTACATAGCTTACATTTAGTGTAATTACTGAGATCAACTTAAGTCTGCTATTTTAATATTTGCTTTCTAACTGTTCAAACTGTGGCTTGTTTCCTTGTTCTTCCTCTTCGATTTTTAGGATTAGTCAAGAAACACTAGTATTCTGGGTTTTTTTGCTGTATTCAATTTTACTTACATTTGTATTATTTGTAGTGATACGTTGGTTATATGTTCTTAACTTATTGCTGCTTCTGCTGCTGCTGCTAAGTCGCTTCAGTCGTGTCCGACTCTTCGTGACCCCATGGACTGCAGCCCACCAGGCTCCTCCATCCGTGGGATTTTCCAGGCAAGAGTACTGGAATGGGGTGCCATTGCCTTCTCTGTAACTTATTGCAGCCTACCTTAAATTAGCTCTCTACCAATTCTTGCAAGACCCTTACAACAATTTAATCCATTGAGTCCATTCTCTTATTTCAATTTATTTTATTTATACATAGTTATAACACCCAAAGTACATTGTTTTTATTGTTTAACAACTCTAATATTTTACAGTTATCCAGTATGCATCCCTTCTCATATTTTCATTTTTTTCTGAAATTTCATGTTTTTATGATTTTCCTTCAATGTGCAAAACCTGCTTTAGAATATCTTACAGTGTGAGCCCAATATCAATACACTCTTTGAAACTCATCTGAAAATATTTTAATTTCATCTTCACTTTTTGGAAGGCAGCCATACTCACCACAATACTTCCAATGCTGCCATTTCACCTTCATTTTTAATCATATTTTTGTTGAATATAGAGTTTTAGTTTTTGTTTTTCTTTCAGCACTTTAAAGATGCTTTTCCAGTATCTTGTTTTTCATAGTTATTATTTGAAAGTTTTCTGACAGTTGAAAACAATGTGCCTTTTTCTATCGTACCTTTCAAAATCTTCCTTTGTCTTTAGCCTTCAGAAATTCAATTATTGTGTCAATACATCTTTTTGAATCTCTAAGTTTTATCTTTCATCAGTTTTGTAAACTTACCAGTAGCTTTTCAATATTACTTCTCCTTTCTTCTTTCCTTCAGAGATTCCAGATATATGTTTGTTAGCATATTTTACAGTTTCCCATGATTCTATTGTAATCTGTTCAGATTTCTTCATTTTTCTCACTCTACTTTGGTTTAAATAACTCCTATTGATCTTTCTACATATTCACTAATTGTCTTTTCTGCTGTTATAAATAATGAGTTCTTAATTTATAATATTATATACTTTTGTTTTAGAATATCAATTTGGTTTATTTTAAACATTGTATCTCTTTGTTAGAGTTACCTATTGATTCATATTTTCCTCATTTTAAAAATATGTGTATTTACTTTAAAGCATTTCTAATGAGTGATACACTAATCTATTTTTATTGGCTGTTTTCTCTATTGATTATGAGTTCTATTTTTCTCCTTTATATTTCAAACTATTTTTATTGAAGTATAACCCTTCTGTAAAGGACCATAAGGACTAAAGATGGTGTTACTTTTCCCCAGATGGTATTTCTCTCCTCTAGTAGGCAGAATCATGAGCCAACTTGATTTATTCAGCAAGCAAGCTAGGTCAAGATTGATTTGCAACCCTAGTCAGACTCAGTTTACCTCTGGTTACAAATCTCTCAAAGGCAAGAACTTTCCTGTGTTTTATTAAAGATCCAAACTTCTAGCAGAATTTTGGCTTAGAGTGCTGTTGATTCTCATGCTTCCTTGGCATTCTGCAAAAATCCTCTTTCTCTCTTTGGAAAATCAAACTTATCATTGGTAGCTCCTCTAGATTCTAATTTTCCACATGAGTCTGAATGGTTATCAAATATTAGCTTCTTCACCAGTATTCTACATATGAAAGAACTGATCTTTAAACTATGCTCAGATTCTGCAAATATTCCCAGTGAGTAAAATACTCCTTAAATTCCACCAAGTGAAATGGATTTTTTCCTGTTTAGATTAATTCTTCTAGACCTTTTACATGTACAAAGCCCTTCAGTGATTAAAAAAGTATAACATTTATAATTTATCCATTTTTCCAATTGTTATTATGGGGAAAATTGTCTACTAATAGATTTTAAAATTTAACAGGGAATAGAAGTCTATAATTGATTTTGTAACTAGAAAATTCAACTACATTAATTTTTAAAAATAAATTTAGAGAATACAATTATAAAACAATGTTCTACACTATTTAAATCCTATCAATTTCCTTATTTGTAAAATTTATAACTTGACTATGAAATAAAAAAGAGAAAGCTATTTCAGACCATTTTGGTAAATAAAGTTTGTCTTGCAAAACGGCCAGTTGAGTCATAGTAATAGGATCTCTCTCTTCATGATTCTTCTAATAATCTTTTTGTTAAACAGCTGTTATGTACTATGTGTCACATCAGTGCTGCGGATCTGTACTGAATATAAGAATAATAAATTCTAGGTTCAGAAGGTGGTCGATAGTCTCATGAATGTCACTTATGCAGAGGTTACGTCTTGCTGAAGGGATTGACAGTGCAAATAAATAAAATTTATTAATGTTATTGTCTAATGACAGTGAGTCACCTGGGTGTGTCGGCAGCCATCAAGAAAAAAGCCTATGTCCCAAAGAGATGTTTTTAAGCCTGTTGACAAAGAGAAATATCTCTTTTTAATAAATGTAAAATGACATCTTATAAAGTTAATGTGGCATAAAACTATAAAATGCAAAACTGTTGTAAAGGCCAATTATTTAGAAAATTGATTGTGCAGAATGTTAGCAAGTTTCATAACTGACTTGTAGAAGCAAGTAGTAACATAAAATATATAATATGCAAGTAATCAAAGAGCAAAATAGAGGCTAGAAAAATTTCAGGGCAGAGAAAGTAAAACTACCACCTAGATGTAGTGAGACTCTTTATGTATATTGAGTCTTTGGTATTTAAAATATAAAAAGACAAATCCTGAAAAAAATGAACACTGAAGACCCTAAAATCAGAATTCTAAGAGTATAAAGATACCTTCCTTGAAACATCCCTTGTGTTACTTTCTAGCTTCCTTAATAGGAAGACATTGGTAAAAAATAAAAGTGTTTATTTTTACAGAAAAGTTTCTATTAGTTGGAAATTGTTCCATTAAAGGATATAATGATGATAATAATAACTTACATCTGTTATGCACTATTAATTGTCAGTCCCTGCTCTTTCTATGTGTTTTATGTGTTTCAGCTCTTGTGATTTAATCCTATAGTCATCTTACAAGTTAGATACTGTACTATCACTATTTTCATTTTGCTGATGAGGAAAAAGGCAGCTTTTCCTCTTTTAATCCTCTTCAGTAATTCCTTTCATCCTCATAATTATACTAAGGTTGAATACTACTACTGTTTCCATTTTATGGGTGAAGAATTTACTAAAATTCTTCAATTAACCTAAAAATTAACTCAGTCAATGTCGCACTAGAAAACTGTGATGCCAAATTCAACTCAGATATTCTGGGTCCAGAACCATTGCTTTTAATCACTAACACTAAACCATATCCAATTTAAAAGGAGTATTATAACAGTAATATTTTTAAGAGTGTTTATATCGGTCAACTTATAAAATTACTATGACAGATTACTCATAGAAACTAGGTGCTTTCAGGGTTCCTCAAACTTTTAAAGACATATATGAGTTGAAATCATTGACCTAAAATGGTTTACTCATGTTCTTAAAAAGTCTCCTCAATGCCTCATTATTCACCAATGTTTATGTTCTTTATGGTCTTTCTTCTTCACCAGATTCTCAGAGGAAAATGTATTCTTCTTTTCTTTGTTGCTTATTATGTAATTGCTAACCTTTTTCACCTGTTCCAAGACCTCATTCCATCAACCATCTTTGTCACTCCCCTATATATTCAACTAATGCCAGTTTTTTGTTTGTTTTAATTTCCAAGTTTTGCTATAAGAAGGTACAGCATCTCAGCCAATAAAACCAATATTTCCCTCATCCTATAAAGATAAAAATAACACCTTCTTCAATCCTATTAATGTTTAATATCTTGTCTTCCTTTATTATCCAACTTTATTGAAAAGGGAGTTTATACTAAGTCTTCCTGTAGGAAAGAGTTGTTTGCTTGCAACCGAAAGAACTTAACACTGACTAACTTAATAAAATAAGAATATATCGGGAAGATGTATGATAGCTAACAGGACAGAAGCTGTACCTTTGGAAGGACTTTCTGGCAGAGAAATGCTCTCCAAACATTTCATCTTTAATATGTCATTTCTTACCCATCTTCCTATTAGGTGGTGCTCTTGGACTGGCTCTGACCAAAAGTCTGTTGGTGTTATAAATAAAGCTTATTTATAGTGAGGGCATAGAATTGCTGATGCAGGGTTCTCTATTTCTCTGCTACATTAACTGTCATAGGTGGAGTTCTCCAGGAACAAATACTGAGATAGAGTTGAGTCATGAGTAGTTTTTACATGCACACATACATGCGTGCATGCTAAGTCATGTCCAGCTCTTTATGACACCATGGACTGTAGCATGCCAGGCTCCTCTGATCATGGAATTGTCCAGGCAAAGAATACTGCAGTGGGTTGCCATTTCCTTCTCCAGGGGATCTTCCCAACCCAGGAACTGAACCCATGTTTAGTCTCCTGTGTCTCCTGCATTGGCAGGTGGATTCTTTACCACTTTGCCACCTAGGAAGCCCTCACAGTTTTTTATTAGGGATCAATACCTGCTAAGGGAAGAGGGTGCAAGTCAGTTTGGACAGAGAAAGAATTTGTCTGCAATGCAGATCCAAAAAAGCCTCAGCCAACCCAGGGGAAGATTTGGAATAAGTACACAGTTCCCGTTACAACCTGAGTTGAGCAGAAATGGCCAGGTCTTTGTAATCCCAATGTGCTCCATGTCAGAGCTGCCCAGGGAGAGGCAGGACCTTGGGCATGGGGACTCTCTACAGTAAAGGTAGACCGTGAAGTTTCTGAAAACTGAGGTTTTCTGGTTACATCACTCTCCATAGCTGGGAAGCAAGTCCTTTCTTGAAGGGAAATCTGGGTAGAGCATCTCTGTGTCTACCACAAATATCCAAGATGACTGAGTTTGGTTACTATGATTCATATGCCTAGATGTATATGGCTAGGAGAAGAAGGATAAGCAGTGGTTTCACCAGAACTCCAAAAGAGGAAATATAATAGTTTCCAAAAGGGAAATGAGATTCTGTTATCAGATAGAAGGTAGAAAGGATATTGGGCATGCAGAAACAACAGAATTTTTATTCTTTATCATTTCCTCATATCACTTCCACTTTCTAATTGATGGAAGGTGGATTCCCCCCTTTTCAATCTACTTAGATTTTGCTAAGCTCACAAATATTTTTATTAAGTTAGTTACATATGGTTCAAAATATTCCCTGCCCTTTCTTGTGGAAAGATGATATCTGCTTTCTCCTAGAAAGTCAGGCTTAAGCACATGACTTTGGCCATTTAGATAAAACAGGATGCGGCATGTATAGTTGATTGACAATGTTTCAGGTGTACAGCAAAGAGATTCAGCTATATGTATATATAAATATAAGAATATATGTGTGTATATATATATTTCAGATTCTCTTCCATTATAGGTTATTACAAGATATTGAATATAGCTCCCTATGATATATAATAAGTCCTTGTTGTTTATCTATTATATATGTATATATACAAGTGGTATTGTTGTTCAGTAGCTAAGTCATGTCTGACTCTTTGTAACCCCATGGACTACAGCATGCCAGGCTTCTCTGTCCTTCATTATCTCCTGGAGCTAGCTCAAACTCATGTCCATTGAGTCAGTGATGCTATCTAACCATCTTATCCACTGCCACCCCCTTCTCCTCTTGCCCTCAATCTTTCCCAGCATCAGGGTCTTTTCCAATGAGTCAGCTCTTCGCATCAGATGGCCAAAGTATTGGAGCTTCAGCTACAGCATCAGTCCTTCCAATGAATATTCAGGACTGATTTCTTTTAGGATTAACTGGTTTGATCTCCTTACTGTCCAAGAGACTCTCAAGAGTCTTCTCTAGCACCACAGTTCAAAAGCATCAGTTCTTCAATGCTCAGCCTTCCTGATGGTCCAATGAGCACATCCATACATGACTACTGGAAAAACCATAGATTTGACAAGATGGACCTTTGTTGGCAAAGTAATGTCTCTACTTTTTCATATGCTATCTAGGTTTGTCATAGCTTTTCTTCCAAGGAGCAAGTGTCTAAATTTCATGGCTGCAGTCACCATCTGCAGTGATTATGGAGCCCCCAAAAATAAAATCTGTCAGTTTCCACTTTTTCCCTGTCTATTTGCCATAAAATGATGGGACAGGATGCCATGATCTTAGTTTTTTGACTGTTGAGTTTTAAGCCAGATTTTTCACTCTCCTCTTATAGTAGTGTATATCTCTCAATTCCAATCTCCTAATTTATCAGTTTTAAGAGAAGCTGGTCATTCTGCCTTGTTCTTTTTCTGTTCTTCAGTGAACCTATGTCCAAATAGTAGCTGTTGTGCCTGGACCCCATAGTGAGGACAGGAAGCAGCGCAGCAGACAACCAATAATAGAGAAACAGAAACTGAGGGTTTGGGGTATATGATCATAGTGAGGACTCGGTGGACTTTGAACAGGGATTCATATCCCACTTACATTTTGTTGGATGTCCTATCCAATCCCAGAGTCTCAGACTCAAATGGCTTTAGAAACTGGACAGATGATTTCACATTATTCCAAAGCCAGTGGTCATTTTGTTAGGGAGAGCTGGTGCCCAAAGAGAAAAGGAATTATATACACTTGGCTGAAAGTATTCCAGTTCAAATGGTTTGTAAAATCTCTACCCAATCAAACCCATCTTCTGGATGAAATCAATCCTAGGATCACCAGTTGACCCTCCAGCTACACCAAGTAGACCTCTCAGTGTGGCCTAGGGTTGCACTTCCTACAAGCTTATAAGGATTAGTTCTTAGCACACTGAAGCCTGAATTCCAAGCAACCAGGCAGGTTCTTTCTATAGGGAGATCAGTGCTCATGAAGAGCATTGTACCTTTGTACCTTAGTACAAAGAATGGAATGTAAGCCATCCCAGTACAGTTTCATGAATAAAGTTTAATTCTTTTTTTCATTATTTGCTGTAAGAAAAGAAAAACAAACAAACAGATTCCTGCCCAAATATCTAAATTCCTTTCATCCCTGCCATCCTGAAATCCGTGTTTAAAACAACTTAAATCACCAGAGGAGCATTAAAGTCCTCTTTAGAGCTAATCTGTCCAGCAATGCCAGAAAAATGCAGACTGAGCAAGCAGCAAGTCGAAGCAAATTCCCTGGGACCAGAGCTCTTGAAGGGACAGAGGGACAATTTTCTTCAACATAAAAAGGAATGGAATACATTTGCTCTATTTTCCACTTTTCTGTTCTGAAATATGAGAGACACTTTGAGTGTGTTCCTTAGGCATCCTGAAGAATAAACTATTTCTGGCCCCACAAACCCATTTCTTTTTGTGGAAATCAGATTCCACCCTCCCAGGGACTTTTCAGAAGAAAATCAAAGCTTTCAACTCCGGAAACATCCAAATAGCGTCCTTTCCTCAGAGTATGCTGGTAGCTGAGGATCTCCAGCCGCACTGTGGGAGTGTGGGTTCATATCCTGCTATTGCTAGGCAGATGACATCACTCTTCTTTTCCATAAAGAGTTGTTCCATATGTGCTGCTTGCTGAGCAAAACACACATATGTGGGGACTGCAGATGAAATATGCATGCGATGTGGGCCCAGGCCAATTTCGTCTCTTAAAGGAAACAGCAACGCTATTTAAGTGGTACCAATAAAATAACATTTTATCTTCCGAATTTAAAAACAATTCCCAAGCCTGCATGGAATCAGCCCTTTCAAATAGTTCAGGAATCTTTTGTTATGTCCTCTGAACACAATAGTTTCATGTTTGAGAGTTGCTGGATCTAATAGAAAATAATAGGGACTTTTCTAATTGCTTGTAACCGGCCTGGCACTTAACGTTTAATTCTCATCATAAGCCTTTTCTAACAATGACATGCTTCCCATTTTAGGAGTGATAAAAATTACAACGGAGGCTCAGAGAAGTTCAGTAAACTGTTTAGAGTATTAATACTGGAGCCTGGGCTTTCATCCCTGGAAATCTGATCGTGAACCTGAAGTTCCTTCCACCCCTGCTCATCAGAAAACAATGAATAGGTGAAAGGCAAATGAGTATTTCTGATAACATTTTTTTTAAATAGGATGACTTGCCAAATCTCTTCTCTTTGGAATGCTTCACAATCTGTTCCCTTGATTTTTTTTTTTTTTTTTCCCTTCTTGAAGGCAGGCTGGAGTAATAGAAACAGGCTCTTGGAGGGCTTTGAAGCACAATAGTAAATAAAGACGTGACAGTGACTGCTGTCCTGAAAGCACAAACTAAATCTCTAGCAGGGTTTGATCATCTCTGAGTCTAAGCTGGGAGCTAAGAGATTTGTGACACTGGCAATGCCGTTAATTCTGGGACAAGGGTACTAATACATCGCCTTGTTCTGTCTGCCCTAAGGCTTTTTCCAAGAGACTCGGTGAAAAGAACCACTTCTCTTTCATATTTTTGAGGAACTCCAATTGATCTTCTCAGCAGCACCCATCTCTCCTCCCCTACCTTTCTACATCTTCCTAGGTGGCAAATGGATGGAAGGATTGGCTTCTTGGCCCTTTAGCAGCGGAATAACAATTGTTTCCCATCTCTCTCTTTTCTTCCCAACTCCTCCCCTTTCCCCATCCTGGGAAGTTAAGTTTCTTCCAGTGAGGTCTTCCCCTGTAATCCCAGAGGCCTCTTCATTTCAGTCCATCTACAGTCATTAACAAATTGAGAATTTCTCCAGAGCTTAAAGTTTGACTCTCTGGAGCTGGGAACAGATAGTGCTAATGATAAAAACAAAACAAAACAGCCTCCCTGCCCACCCAAACAGCTGTCACCAATCACACTCTCCAATCCTCAGGGGGATCCGTTGAGCTTACTAGAGTGAAGGATCAATCTCGAGTTGCCCTGGCAACAGTAATCAGCTTTGAGAACATCCTCCTGGGCTGTTTGGATGCACAGAAAGGAAAAAGCAGGATGGGAAACAAAGGTTTGTTCTCCCCATGTTTTGAGAAGTCCCTGCACAGCAGTTCACTGCGTTCACCATAAGGAGTACTTGTAGATCTCACAGCATGAAGAGGGTCTGCTGTGATGAGACTGACTTCACTTAAGAGGCCCTTGAAATATGCATGCACACCCTAAAAGTTTTCAAGAACGTTTATCAGGAGCCAAATTTCCATGGGGAGTTGGAAATCAATTCTTCAACAGCAAACTCCACGCCTGACAGTTGCTCAGATCCACACCCCTCATTCTAGGTTAGAAAATGAAAGAATCTCCTGAAATCCACATTGGAAAAGTAAGATGTGGTTGTCAGTGAAGACAAGAAGGCAGGGTTGTCCACCCCCATCCCACACACCCTCATTGATTCCAGCTTTAGCTCTGTGCAAGTTTATTTTTAAAAATGTGGATGCTCCATTTTCAGAGAGTGATCTAAAAATATACTCCTGCATGCCTGTGGCTGTGATGTGTGTATAAATCCAAAACCTCAGAATAGAGTGGATTACACTGAGAAGCACAGATAGACCAAAAAGCAGAAGAGGATGATTCCTTCTACCTTCTGTGTCAGGAGGCAGCATTCGTGGCATTAAGCACATCAAATGTTGTCAGAGTTGGTTTCATGAATAGGTTTCTGTGAGGAGTAACTTAAAGGACATGGAAGAAGACTGTTTTCCAGGTGTGATCCCATATTGCCCTTCTTCTCTGCCTAAAATGACATTTTGATAAAACTAAAATTGTAAGAATAAAAGCAAACATTGATTAAGGGTGTTCCATGTAAGAATAAAAGCAAACATTAAGAGTGTTCTATGTACTGGTGTGTGATCAGATCCCCCCCGTCCGGAGATGGCTCTTCTCTCTCTCACTCTCTGTACATCCCCTGCCGGACCAGTGCTTGCTTCACCTACCCCTTACTCACACCACTGACCTTCCTACATACTTGCCCCCACCCCAGTTAGTCATTGTTTTAACCCTTAGATCAGAACATCTCCACCTGATTGCTGATCAAATGGGTAGTGAGAGGCGTGCCCCTCGGCCAGTTTCCCTGGTAATCATGAGCCAACCGATTTCAATTCCCCCTCTAACTGGTAACCTCCCCCTTCCTCCAGGAGCTGCCCTGTCCTGCCTGTTGCCTGCCTGGTACCATAGAGTATTGTTGCTGTGTGGCTGGAGCAGGAGCGGTCACGTCCTGGGACTTGCAGGCATACTTAAGAGGGACTCATGGCCAAGTGAGGGTTCTTGGCTTCTCGACAGGGGGACAGAATTCAAGAGCCAGCCAAGGAAAAGTGAAGGTAAGTTTATTTAGAGGGATACACCTTCCATAGGTGAAAGGCGGACTGTCTCTGAAACTGAGAGCGGGCCCTGAAATTGATAGCGGTTTTTGCAGGCTAAGTGATTGTACACACTAGTGAGTGGGAGGAATATTCTTGCTATTTGATGGAACAGTGAGGGTGTCTGAAAAAAAAATGGGGCCACTGCCAACTTCTTCGCTTTTTATGGTCCCTCTCGGAACTGCTGTGGCATAAGAACCAGGGGTGTGTGGGGTGGGGGTGATGTTTGCCGTTACAGGGAAGGTATCCCGAGCTCAAGGTCAATGACCCTGCTGCTCTTCCCAAAACCATCTTGGTTTCGGCTGGTTCAGGCTGGCCTTTCTGACATGCCTACAGCTGTGCCCTTCTTCAGTGACCTAGCCTTTGCGTTCTGCTCCTTTCCCTTCCATCTCAGCTCCAGGGCCTTGCTTCGAGGTGTTAGATCCCCCATCCATGAAACCACTGAGGTCTGTTGCTAACTCTGGGCTCTTTCTTTGGTCTTGAGGATGGTCAGAGGGCCTACAGGCCTGCTGGCTGCAGCCCCAAAATTGCTGGAGCAGCCAGGAGACCAAGAAAACTCCTGAGAGCCCTGAGATGTCTGGAAATAAGGACAAGGAATGGAAAGTTCACAGAGGCTGTCCACTTACACGTGGGGCCCAGGAGTCACTGGGTGTAATTCTGCAGGTTATGGAGGACTCCTGCGGTGGCTGACCTCTTGGGGGCCACCAGGACAGATGGAGAACTCATAGGCACCCTAATTCTGTTGTGGAGATAGTGACTGCCATCGCAAAGGGAAAAGGTGTTAGATAATACGGCATTGGCCACAGCTGTGGGCTGGCAGTTGCTTTTCATATTGAGAAAGGCCACAGAGGCCAAGTTAACAGCTGAAGTGAAGGTTAGCTTAAATGCTGATTCATGTTCCTCTGGAAGTGAGGCAGGTGCATCTGACTGAGTGATATGTATTATGGTTACTCTTACTTATTTACACTGAATTGGCTATTTAGAAACTGTTAAACAAGAATCCCTGAAAATGTCCTAAATGGGAATCTTTTGACTTTATAAGACAGGTTTCTGCCTATAAGCTTAGAGGAAGTTAACTTTCTAGAAGGAATGTGTACTTCTCTTCCTGTGCTTTTGAGAGAGAAATAGTATACCTGAGCTCTCAGGAACTTTAATGCTTGAGAGCAAAGGAAAAAAAGAAGCCTTAAATTCTAGCAAGAAAACGGAGATCCTTGTGCCTGTATAGGTATATGTATGTGTTTGCCAACAAAGGTCTGTCTAGTCATAGCTGTGGTTTTTCCAGAAGTCATATATGGATGTGAGAGTTGGACTGTAAAGAAAGCTGAGCACCAAAGAATTGATGCTTTTGAACTGTGGTGTTGGAGAAGACTCTTGAGAGTTCCTTGGACTGCAAGGAGGTCTAACCAGTCCATCCTAAAGGAGATTAGTCCTGGGTGTTCATTGGAAGGACTGATGTTGAAGCTGAAATTCCAGTACTTTGGCCACCTGATGTGAAGAACTGACTCATTGGAAAAGACCCTGATGCTGGGAAAGATTGAAGGCTGGAGGAGAAGGGGATGACAAGAAGATGAGATGGTTGGATGGCATCACTGACTCAATGGACATGAGTTTGGGTAAACTCTGGGAGTTGGTGATGGACAGGGAGGCCTGGCGTGCTGCAGTCAGTCCATGAGGTCGCAAAGAGTCAGACACGACTAAGCAAGTGAACTGATGTGTATCTTAAAAATATGAAGTGTCTCTGCCTGCAATGGCATTGCCAAGTTGGTTTGTGGATGAGCTCTGTTTAATTGGCTTAAAAGAAACCACACACACACACATGAATTCTCAGAAAGCTTCCAAATTTGCCCACATCCTGGTGAATGACTGTTCTTAGCATAAGAACTCTTACTCACTCTTGATACTTTTCAGCTGTCTGTGGTCTCTGGTTGCCTCCGTGTACCTGACCCCAGGGATATCAGGGGAGAGGGGCAGACCAAGATTGTAAAGGTCATGTGGGGTATGTAGAGGTGAAGTACATGATCAGGCCACCCAAGATGGCTGTTCTTTTGCTCTCGGGACATCCCCTGTCAGACCAGTTCCTGCTTTACCTACACCCTACCCTCATGACTGACCTTCCTATATATGTGCCCCCACCCCAGCTAGTGACTGTTCTAACATTTATATCAGAACAACTCCACCTGCTGGCTGATCAAAGAGGTGGTGAGGGGTGAGCCCTTCTGTTGGTTTCCCTGGTAACTAATGAGCCAAACTGATGTCAATTCCCCCGATAACTGGTAACATCCTCCTCCTCACTCTTGCGAGCAAAGACTGCTGCCATGTCTGGAAGATATACATACACATATATATAATCTATATCCCTTAATATAATGGGATATTGCTCAGCCTTAAATAAGCTCTATCACTTACAACCACATGGATGAACCTGGCAGATATTATGCTAAGTGAAATAAACCAGACACAGAAAGACAAATTTTGTGTATCTCATATGTGGAATCTAAAATAGCCATACTCATAGAATCAGAGTGAAAGGGTAGTTGGAAGAGGCTAATAGACAGGAAATGAGGAAATGAGATTTTGGTCATAGGATCCAAAAAAGTTGATAAATTCTGGAGATCTAATGTATAGCATGGTGACTATAAAATGATACTGTATCTTACACTTCAAATTAGTGACACAAGAGTGAATCTTACGTGTTATTACCACACATACAAAAAGTAATAACTATGAGGTGATGCTTATGTTTATTAGCTTTATTGTGATAACCATTTCATGATCTATAGGTATATGAAAACATCACATTGTATACCTTAAATAAATACAATTTTTGTCAATTTAACTGTAAGAAAGCTAGGGGAAAAGCTTGGATGTGAGTTGGGCCTGGGTAACATTAACTCTGGTGCTTGGGGTAATAATAGAGGTTGTGAGAAGTGGAGTTGTGTAGCTACCAAAATGTAGTATGAAGGCTCTGAGAAGAGAGGAAGGAGGGTTCAAGAATTGGTAAAGGGCAGTAGTTTGCAAACTTACTCTGTAAAGAGACAGATAGTAAAAAGTTTCCATCCTACAGACCTATGGTCTCTGTTGCAACTACTCAGCTTTGCTGTTGTAGCACAGAATTCCCCATAGAGAGAGAAAATGAGAGAATGATCGTGGTTGTGTTTCTGTGAAATTTTTATTTATGGAGATTGTAATATGAATAATTTTCGTATATCATGAAACGCATTCCTCTTTTTTTCCCCAACTATTCAAAATGTAGGAGACTTCCCTAATAGTCTAGTGATTAAGACTTGGCCTTCAAATGCAGGACATGCAGTTTCAATCCCTGGTCTGAGAGCTGAGATGTGACATGTCTCACAGACAAAACCAGAACATAAAGTAAAAGCAATACTGTACCAAATTCAATAAAGACTTTAAGAATAGTCCACATCAAAAAATCTTTAGATCACAAGCCAAAAAAGAAAGGGATCAAAATATAATAACCATTTGTAACATGGGCCATAGGAAAACACACAGCAAGCCAAGTTTCACCCATGAGCTATAGTTTGTCCACCCCTAGCAAAGGGCATCGGAGAAGTCAATGGCACCCCACTCCAGCACTCTTGCCTGGAAAATCCCATGGACGGAGGAGCCTTGTGGGCCGCAGTCCATGGGGTCGCTAAGAGTCGGACATGACTGAGCGACTTCTCTTCCACTTTTCACTTTCATGCATTGGAGAAGGAAATGGCAACCCACTCCAGTGTTCTTGCCTGGAGTATCCCAGGGACGGGGGAGCCTCATGGGCTGCCGTCCAGGGGGTCGCACAGAGTCGGACACGACTGAAGCGACTTAGCAGCAGCAGCAGCAGCATAGGGCATGGAAAACCCGCAGAGGATTTGTCCTTACAGGGAGAGACTACCCAGGGCTACAGTGGAGACCTCACCTTTCAGGACCCAGTCAACTTCCAGGTACTTTGGAAGGAAAGGTGTATGTATTTTTGGTGCCACTTGTAAGTGCCAGGGCCTGCGCTGGCACTTTATATTCCTCATCTTTGCTTAGCCTCTCCTAGGAAGTGATGATATTACTCATTGTTTATCTTACAGCTGAAAAAGCCTTTCTCTGCATCACAACACAGCCAGTAAATGAGGGGACCTGTGATCAACACTGGTGACTAGCTCCAAAACCCTTTCTCTGTCCACGGTTCTACACTGCCTAGCAGGACCAGAGCTTGATCCAGGCAGGCCCTGACTGAATACAGTAGTTCATTTTTGTCTCAGTGACATGACAGAAGCATAACACTTTGGAGGTTGTGACTACCTAGTGATTTTTCATCCAACTCCCTAATTTTGCTGGACAAATAGATGGCTTAGCAATGCTAGATTTCAGGTGAGATATGATGATGAAGAATAAAAATAGACTAAGGCAAGCACTCCCGACTAGGAGTAATTTTGCCCTCTAGGGGACAATCCATTATATCTAGAGATATTAATATATTTGGTTGTCACAAGTAGGGAAGGAGGTATTGCTGGCATCTAGCAGATAACAGCTGGAGGTGCAGAAAGATATTAAACAAGGCATAGGAAGAACCTTACAGGAAAATAACTATCTGGCTCCAAATATTAGTAATGCTGCTGTTGAGAAATCTCACTCTAAAGGTTCAGTATTCTGCCATCCTGAAGGCTCAACTCTCACCAAATCAAGTTTCTGCTTTTAAAAAAGATAATTTTTATGGCCTATGAGATGGTATATAACCATTTTAGGATGCTCTATTTCTCCTTCCCTAGCCTGAAATACACCCCAACCAATTACCAAGATCTATGACCTAGCCACACTTGATTGCTTGAATTTCCCTGAAAATCCTACTGACTTTCTGCCTCTTCACCCTTGCTCAGGTTTCCTCTCTGCCTGGGAACCTCCTTCCACCCTATTCTATTTTATCAAAGTTCTTCTCATTTTCCCAAATCAAGCTCAGATTTCACCTCCTCTTTCAAGCCATTCATTGGATGTTCCTCTCTGACTCCCCCAAAGCACTAATACAGGGGCAGTAAACAGAATCTAAACTTATGCACTACTCCTAGCTTTTCCCACTTGAACCCCCAAGACTAGTCACCTTCAATACGTCTCTGAGTTCATAGGTGTCTCTGATTTAATCTGTTTCCTCTTTTGCTTAGTATCATGCCAGACACTGGGCTCTGAATAAATCAGGAATGTAAAGTTTAATACCATTGGTTTAGAACAATGAAGAGAAAGGCAAAGAGACTAGACATTGATTTAAGAAACACACTACCGTATGTTTTAGCATTTCCAAAATCTGTACGATGAACCAACTTCCCATCTACTGTTGAAAAGGTACACCCATGGCTGATTCATGTCAATGTATGGCAAAAACCACTACAATATTGTAAAGTAATTAGCCGCCAATTAAAATAGATAAATTAATTTTTTTTTAAGGGAGCATTTTTGTTTTCATAGATTGAAGTCCCCTAGGAGCTGGAAGGAAGAGCCAGTCTAGATCAGGACTCACAAGGCAGAGTAGAATAGCTGTGACTACTCATTCCTCTCCACCTTGTGTAACCTGTATTTGCTGGGGTGTCAAGGAGGCAAACAGAGGGATTCTTATCATCCAGAAAAGGGCAGGATTTATCCTCCTACAAGAAGGAGCATGAAGGACTTTCCTGGTGGTTATTTCCATTGGTTCATGAGGGCATTATCTCTGATACAATGGAAATACTTCTAGTGGGTGAAATTTCCACGTATGCACATTGGGTAATCCAATTGTCAGATCAACCTTGGTAGGTTTATGGCAGGTTTATGGTTAAACCATCCAAATTGTTAAGCCCATTATTGCCAATACAGGTGCCCCTCCCTCTGCTATCTGAAAGTAGTCCATTCCTGTGAAACCTTTTGTAAGCTGAAATGCTTAAAGCAAAGGAGCAATTACTTTAGGACACATCTTGCTAACAGATGCACAAAATAAATCGAGATAAAGCACAGATGCTCACAGACAGTATTCAAAGTCACGGTGACTTGGTGCTAAGATGCTGGTGTCAGTCCTGAGAAAAAGAGCTTGGCAGTGCCACTCTCCCTGACTGGGGTACATACCTCTATGACAACTGCTAGACAACAAATGCTGACCACTATTTTTACTTTTCACCTTTTTTTCTTAGAAGCAAAATCTTCTTCAAATGTATTTTGGTTAGCCAAAATAGGTATTGATATATGTCTTGATAAAAGTAAACTTTTGAAAAGTGGGAGATATCCATGTTTCTTAAGCCTCTACAGAGAGCCCAAGAGTGAGCTGAACAGTTAGAAAGCAGGATTTTACCTCTGCCTTTATGGATCTGATGGAAGAATATGATCAAGCATAATGCAAGACCTTGTTGGAAGTAAATGTAAATTTTTGTGTCACACACATCTTGTACTTTGGGTTTTAAAAAAGGATGAGGTCAAATGAAGCAGGGATCAGCAGAGCAAGCTTTAGGGGAGAAAGGCCAGTGCCTGGACCCTGAAAGGCAAGAGAGGTCTAGATAGGTGTGGAAGTGAAAGAGAAATATGCTTATTTTTAAACAATCATTAAATGGGAATGGCCGAGAGAATAACCTCACCTTGAGGGAGGCTGAAGTCATATTTTGTTTCTCAGAGAAAAAGCTGAAGTTCCCAAAGCATTTCCAAAAACATTTTGAAGAGAATTGGATGCTGTACTTTTTATGATCTAACTATTTCCGGGTGTGATTCCATACCTTTTAAAAATTTCTGCTCTCATTCTCAGAAGCTCTGGGAAAGGATTCTTTGTGGTTTGACATTCCTTTTCATTTACTCTGGAGGAAAACTCGCCATGACAATTTCCATATGTTGATCTTCTCCTATATATATTTATGTCAACAGTTTCCTTTTTAACAATTTTCAAAACACATGCTCTTTCTCAAGTTATTTGCCCTAGAAGTAGTGCAGAAATAGCAGGATGCAGGGATTATGGGGACTGTGCTGTCCATGCAAGCAAGTATGCCATTTCTACTTGGTGAAAGTCATTGTCCCAGAACACATCAAGTGGCAAGATTCACCCACTAGTTTGAGGTGCTTCTGCTGTAGTAGGTGATAAACCTGACTCTGATACAGGTTGTTGGTTTTATTAAGAGATTGTCATAATACCTATTTGTAATATAAAATGTATCCCGATGTAAAATAACACAGGAGTAGGAATGAGAAACAGTCGATAAAAACAAAATCTTAAGACTGGAAGCTCTTGATTTCCATATCCTCCGAAAAATTATGTGGAATTGGAAACAAGAAGTAAAAAATAACAGGAGAATATTTGAGGTTTACAAATAACAAAACAGGAATTTCCTAAAAATCCATTACAAGCATTTTTTGATGCAGTATGCCCCATCCTTAAAGACTGAATTTGAGTTTTGAAATGTAGATACATTATTAATAGTTTTGAGTAGTTTAGAATGTACTTTATGGTAGGCCAAAGAGGAGACAAGATTTACCTAAAGTAGTGAATTACCCAAGTTCATACTTCCAAAAATCGATAGTAAAAGTTCCACTCATTCTGAGTGCTCATTATCCTGGCCACATAGACATTTACTGGGGAAAGTTTTCCCAGGCAGTCCCATATCCTTACAGCTTCAAGCCAAAACAAGTATATATTGGTAAAGGGAGCTCGACCAAAGTCAGAGGTTGAAGAGCTCAGCCCATTATCTATCTTTAGGGCATATTTGTCCTTCTGCCCCATTTCCATCCTTGAAATGAGGATGTGACTAGAGAAACTATGTCTTATCACTGTTGTCTAGTCTCAATTAAAAAGAATCAGTGAAAATTTACAATGGCCAGCATACAAGGAGTGTTCTTGGTGTGTTAGGTGTCATGTAAAGCACTTCCCATGCATTTTCTGACTCTAAACTTACAGCACTGTCGGCCAGGATCAATGAGTTTCTACATGGAAAGCTCTGAGCACAGTGCCTGGCCTACAGCTCTTGGAAATTAAAAAAGATAGAAAGGAGGAGAGAAATAAACTGTTTTTCAGACAGTATTGTTTTCCCTATTTTAAAGGAGAGGACACTAAGTTTGTAGAGAGGTAAGATTATCTGCCCAAGGACACCCAAGTAACAGTGAATCCATGACTCAAACCCAGGTCCTGAGATCCAAAGTCCAGGTCTAATGAGTATTTGAACATCTAAAAATGAGAAAGTTGTACAGCCATGGAGCAAAGATGTCCCTCCTTCCTTCAACAAAATTATGAGTTGTCAAAATTTTTTAAAGTACTCCATTTTGGTGAGCAAGTGCAGAAAGAGAACTAGCATAATGGCAAGCTAGGACTTCAAGAGGTCTACATGGGATCGGAATTTATAAGGTGGATGTTTTCAGGTTCATGTATTGCTGAGAGTGAGCTACATCTGAAGTTTCTTTCACATTTCAGTTCTTATACATCCCAAATCAAAAATATGTAATATTTTAACTTGGGTTTGCTATGTTTATATTCTTATTCAAACTTCTAATGAAAATGTTTTTCACTGTTAAAAAATGGCCACAGTCTGATTTCACAAAAGATAGTCTTCCTTCCTTTTATTTTTTGATGCATTCATTTTCCACTTGTTTATTCAAAAGCACGTCAATTAAGCAAAGCTCTGTTGATACTCTGAAGAGGAAGGGGTACTTTGCTAGAGAATGAAGGAAGTCTTTTCAGAAAAATTGCAGATTGAATACAGTGTTGATGAATGAGAAGTTTGTGGGTTATGTAAGGGAAAAGGGAGTCAGAGGTCAGGCGTCCCAGGCAGAGCCTTCCTCTACAAAGTGCAACAGAAGATGGTCTTTTTGAGATGATGAGTTCAGGTAGTGGTTGCACGCTGCAGGAGAGGCCAGGAGGGATTTTTGCTGTTTAGGAAGTGGATGACAGAAGTAATTTTTGAGCCACACACCAAAGAATTTGAGTTGAGTGGATAATCTACAATACATTATAAAGTAAGACATTTGGAAAGGAAAGGTGTAATCTTTCCACTGGGTGCAAAGAAGAGTTGTTTAGACTAGTTTCCTGGTTATAAGGAAAGAGAGCCATTTTATACTCTGAAAATTTGTTTCAATCATAAGCCCTCTTACTTCCATATCTCCTTACACTTTGAAAAGTAACACTTTCAAAAGTAACACTTTCATGAACATCCCTGATCTGTAGTTCAGGAATAATGGGGATTTAGGTCAATGATCTTTGAAGTTTTCCCAACAGTATAATATTGACCACCCATCCTGGAGCCATCTGCTATATCTGTGGCCAGAAATACTATTTCATTTTCCTTCTCCTGCTGCACCACAACCTGATGCAGCCCTTCTTTTTTTTAATGTGTGTATATCAAATCCAAAATAAAAATAGCTCTTTTGGCTACATTTCTTAGTCCTTCCATTCATCCTCTTTCTCTCCCCCTCCTCTCCTCTTTTTTCTTTTTTTAAAAATTTATTTTTTATTGAAGGATATTTGCTGTACAGAATTTTGTTTTCTGTCAAACTTCAACATGAATAGCTATAGGTATACATATATCCCCTCCCTTTTGAACTTCACCCACATCTCCCTCCACATCCCACCCCTCTAGGTTGATACAGAGCCCCTGTTTGAGTTTCCTGAGTCATTCAGCAAATTTCCGTTGACTGTCTATTTTACATATGGTAATGTAAGTTTCCATATTACTCTCTCCATACATCTCACCCTCTCCTCCTCTCTTCCCATGTCTACAAGTCTATTATCCACTTCTGTTTCTCCATTGCTGCCCTGTAATTAAATTCTTCAGTAACATTTTTCTGGATTCCATATACATGCATTAGAATACGATATTTATCTCTCTCTTTCTGACTTACTAATAGGGTCTAGGTTCCTCCACCTCATTAGAACTGACTCAAAGGCATTCCTTTTTATGGCTTAGTTCTTTGGAAGGAAACTCCAGTACTTTGGCCACCTCATGCGAAGAGTTGACTCATTGGAAAAGACTCTGATGCTGGGAGCGATTGGGGGCAGGAGGAGAAGGGGACGACAGAGGATGAGATGGCTGGATGGCATCACCGACTCAATGGACATGAGTTTGGGTGAACTCTGGGAGTTGGTGATGGACAGGGAGGCCTGGCGTGCTGCAATTCATGGAGTCACAAAGAGTCGGACACGACTGAGTGACTGAACTGAATTGAACTGAATATCCCATTGTGTATATGTACCACAACTTCTTTATCCATTCATCTGTCAATGGACATCCATGTTGCTTCCATGTTTTAGCTATTGGAAATAGTGCTGCAATGAACAATGGTATACATATGTCTTTTTCAATTTTGGTATCCTCAGGGTATATGCCTGGAAGTGGCATTGTTGGGAAATATGGTGGTTTCATTCCTAGGTTTTTAAGGAAACTTCATACCATCTTCCATAGTGACTGTATCAGTTTACATTCCAACCAACAGTGTAAGAGCATTCCCTTTTCTCCACACCCTCTCCAGCATTTATTGTTTGTAGACTTTTTGACGATGGCCATTCTGATAGGTGTGAGGTGATATCTCACTGTAGTTTTGCTATGCATTTCTCTAATAATGAGTGAGGTTGAGCATCTTTTCGTGTGTTTGTTGCACATCTATAAGTCTTTGGAGAAATGTCTGTTTAGGTCTTTTTCCCACCTTTTGATTGGGTTGTTTGTTTCTCTGGTATTGAGTTGTATGAGCTGCTTGTATATTCTGGGAATTAGTCTTTGTCAGTTGTTTCCATTTGCTATTAATTTCTCCCATTCTGAGGTTTGTCTTTTCACCTTGCTTAGTATTTCCTTTGCTGTGCAAAACCTTTTAAGTTTAATCAGGTCCCACTTGTTTCCTTTTGTTTTTATTTCTGTTACTCTAGGAGGTGAGTCATAGAGGATCTTGCTTTGATTTATGTCATCGAGTGTTTGATGTTTTTCTCTTTTAAGAGTTTTATAGTCTCTGGTCTTACATTTACATTTAGGTCTTTAATCCATTTTGAGTTTATCTTTATGTATGGTGTTAGGAAGTATTCTAATTTCATTCTTTTAGATGTAGCTGTCCAGTTTTCCCAGCACCATTTATTGAAGAGGCTGTCTTTACCCCATTGTATATTCTTGCCTCCTTTGTCAAAAATAAGGCACCCATAGGTGCATGGGGTTTTTTCTGGGCTTTCTATCTTGTTCCATTGGTCTGTATTTCTGTTTTTGTGCCAGTGCCAAACTATCTTGATGACTGCAGCTTTGTAGTATAATCTGAAGTCAGGAAGGTTGATTCTTCCAGCTCCATTCTTCTTACTCAAGACTGCTTAGGCTGTTCAGGGTCTTTTGTGTCTCCATATGAATGGTGAAGTTTTTAATTCTAGTCTTGTACAAAATGTCATTGGTAATTTGATAGGGATTGCATTGAATCTGTAGATTGCATTTGGTAGTATAGTTATTTTCACAATATTGATTCTTCCTACCCAGGAAGGTGGAATATCTCTCCATCTGTTTATGTAGTCTTTGATTTCTTTAATCAGTGTCTTATCATTTTCTGTGTACAGTTCTTTTGTCTCCTTAGGTAAGTTTATTCCTAGATATTTATGTTTTTTTGTTGTTGCAATGGTGAATGGGATTGATTCCTTAATTTGTCTTTCTGATTTTTCATTGTTAGTATATAGAAATGCAAGTGATTTCTTTGTGTTGATTTTGTATCCTGCAACTTTGCTAAATTCACTGATTAGCTCCAGTAATTTTCTGATACTACATTTAGAGTTTTTGGTGTACAGTATCATGTCATCTGCAAACAAGTGAAATCTTTTCTGATCTAGATGCCTTTTATTTCTTTTTCTTCTCTGATTACTGTAGCTAGGACTTCCAGAACTATGTTGAATAAATGGTGAAAGTGGACACCCTTGTCTTATTCCTGATCTTAGGGGAAATGCTTTCAGTTTTTCACCATTGAGAATAATGTTTGCTGTAGGCTTATGATATGTGGCCTTTACAATGTTGAGGTAGGTTCCTTCTATGCCCATTTTTTGAAGAGTTTTAATCATAAATCGTGCTGCATTTTATCAAAGGCTTTTTCTGCATCTGTTTGGCTTATCATATGGTTTTATGTTTCAATTTATTAATATGGTGTGTCACATTGATTGATTTGTATATATTGAAGAATCCTTGTATCCCTGGAATAAACCCAACTTGATCATGGAGCTTTTTGATGTGTTGCTGAATTCTGGTTGCTAAAATTTTGTTGAGAATTTTTGCATCAATGTTCATCAGTGATATTGGCCTATAGTTTTCTTTTTTGTGTTATCTTTATCTGGTTTTGGTATCAGGGTGATGGTGACTTCATAGAATGAGTTTGGAAGTGTTCCTTCCTCTGCAATTTTTGGAAAGAGTTTTAGAAGGATACGCATTAGCTCTTCTCTAAATGTTTGATAGAATTCTCCTGTGAAACCATCTGGTCCTGGGCTTTTGTTTTTTGGGTGTTTTTTTTTTTTTTTAATCACAGCTTCAATTTCAGTGCTTGCAATTGGGTTGCTAGTAATTTCTATTTCTTCCTGGTTCGGTCTTGGAAGATTGAACTTTTCTAAGAATCCGTCCATTTCTTCCAGGTTTTCCATTTTATTACCATACAGTTGTTCATAATAGTCTCATAATCCTTTGTATTTCTACATTGTCTTTTGTAACCTCTCCTTTTTCACTTCCAAGTTTGTTGATATGATTCCTCTCTCTCTTTTTCTTGATGAGTCTGGCTAAAGTTTTATAAATTTTGTTTGTCTTCTCAGAGAACCAGCTTTTAGTTTTATTAATCTTTACTATTGTTTTTTTTTCATTTCTTTTTCGCTTGCTTCTGCTCAGATCTTTATGAGTTCAAGAGAACCAGCTTTTAGTTTTATTAATCTTTACTATTGTTTTTTTTCATTTCTTTTTCACTTGCTTCTGCTCGGATCTTTATGATTTCATCCCTTCTACTAATTTTGGCTTCTTTGTTCTTTTTCTAGTTATTTTAGGTGTAAAGTTGGGTATTCTATTTTATATTTTTCTTGGTTTTTTTTTTTTTTTGAGGCAGGATTGTATTGCTATAAGCTTCCTCGTTAGAACTGCTTTGGCTGCGTCCCATACATTTTGAGTTGTTGTATTTTCATTGTCATTTGTTTCTAGAAAATTTTTGATTTCCCTTTTGATTTCTTTAGTAATATGTTATTTAGAAATGGATTTTTTAATCTCCATGTGTTTGTGTTTTTTTACACTTTTTTTTCTTGTAATTGATATCTAGTCTCACAGCGTTGCGGTCAGAGAAGATGCTTGATACAATTTCAATTATCTTAAATTTACTGAGGTTTGATTTGTGACCAAAGACGTGGTCTATCCTGGACAATGTTCCATGTGTACTTGAGAAGAAGGTGTATTCTTCTGCATTTGGATGGAATTTCCTGAAGGTATCAATGAGATTCATCTCATCTAATGTATCATTTAAGGCTTGTGTTTCCTTATTAATTTTCTGTTTTGATGATCTGTCCGTTGGTGTGAGTGGGATGTTAAAGTCTCCTATTATTATTGTGTTACCGTCAATTTCTCCTTTTATGTCTGTTAGTGTTTGTCTTATGTATTGAGGTGCTCCTGTGTTGGGTGCATAGATATTTACAGTTGTTCTGTCTTCCTTGCAGATTGATTCTTTGATCATTATGTAGTATCCTTCCTTATCTCTTGTAATCTTCTTTATATTAAGGTCTTTTTGGTCAGATATGAGGATCACTACTCCAGCTTTCTTTTCCTTCCCATTTGCATGGAATATGTTTTTTCATCCTCAGTTTCAGTCTATATGTGTCTTTAGGTCTGAACTGGGTTTCTTGTAGACAGCATATATATGGGTCTTGTTTTTGTATCCATTCAGCCTGTGTCTTTTGGTTGGAGCATTTAATCCATATACATTTAAACCAATACAGTATTGTAAAGTAAAATAAAGTAAAAATAAAAATTTAATTAAAAAATAAAGTAATTATTGATATATATGTTCCTATTGCCATTGTTTTAATTATCTAGGGTTGATTTTGTAGATCTTTTTTCTTCTCTTGTATTTCTTGACCAAGTTCCTTTAACATTTATTGTAAAGCTAGTTTGGTGGTACTGAATTCTGTTAACTTTTGCTTGTCTGAAAAGCTTTTGATTTCTCCATCAATTTTTAATGATATCCTTGCTGGGTACAATAATTTTGGTTTTAGATTTTTCCCTTTCAGTACTTTAAATATATCCTGTCATTCCGTTCTGGCCTGCAGAGTTTTGCTGAAAGATCAGCTGGGGTTAAACATATGGGGTTTCCCTTGTATGTTACTTGTTGCTTCTCACTTGCTGCTTTTAATATTCTTTCTTTGTGTTTAGTTCTTGTTAGTTTGCTTAGTATGTGTCTTGGCATGTTTCTCCTTGGGTTTCCCTTGTGGCTCAGCTGGTAAAGAATCCACCTGCAATGCAGGAGACCCTCATTTGATTCCTGGGTCAGGAAGATCCCCTGGAGTAGGGAAAGGCTACCCACTCCAGTATTCTGGCCAGGAGAAATCCATAGTCCATGGGGTCGCAAAAAGTTGGACAGGATTGAGCAACAGTCACTTTATCCTGACTGTCTGCATCTCTTGGACTATAATTTTCAACTATAATCTCTTCAAAAGTTTTCTCATATCTTTTCTTTTTCTCTTCTTCTTCTGGGGCTCTGGAAATTCAAATGTTAGTGTGTTTGATATTGTCCCAGAGGTCTTGTGTCTATCCTCAGTTCTTTTCATTCTTTTTACTTTTTTCTGCTTTTCAGAAGTTATTTCCATCAGTTATCTTCCAATTCACTGATTTGTGCTTCAGCTATTCTGCTATTGATTCCTTCTGTAGAGTGAAGAAGGGCTTTCTTGGCTCAGATGGTAAAGCGTCTGCCTACAATGCAGGAGACCTGGGTTCAATTCCTGGGTTGAGAAGATCTCCTGGAGAAGGAAATGGCAACCCACTCCAGTACTCTTGCCTGGATAATCCCGTGAATGGAGTAGCCTGGTAGGCTACAGCCCATGGGGTTGCAAAGAGTTGGACACAACTGAGTGACTTCACTTCACTTCATAGTATTTTTAATTTCAGTTATTGTATTGTTTGTCTCTGTATGTTTGTTCTTCAATTCTTCTAGGTCTTTGGTAATTGATTTCTTGCATTTTCTCCATCTTGTTTTCAAGGTTTTTGATCATCTTTACTATCATTATTCTGAATTCCTTTTCAAGTCGTTTTCCCATTTCCTCTTCATTTATTTGGACTTCTGTGTTTCTAATTTGTTCCTTCACTCATGTAGTACTTCTCTGTCTTTCCATTATTTTTTATTTTTTTAACTTATTGTGTTTGAGGTCTCCTTTTCCCAGGCTTCAAGGTTGAATTCCTTGTTTGTTGGGAGCTGTGTTAGGCATTACTGACAAAATGGAGGCACGTCCCCAGCCCCCTCTCCTCATTCTGCAGGCACAGACCCGGGATGAAGGAGTTAGCTCTTGTGATTCTGAATTCCTTTCTTCGGTTGAGTTGGCTGGAAAGAATGTTAAGGTGCTTATTGTTCTTGAGAGAAGCATGAGAAAGCACAAAGCCTTCTGCAGTTGTGCCCAGAAAATAATCTACAAAGTAACCATTGACATTTGTTCAAGGATTTTTACAAAGAATGTCCCAGGATGAGCACATAGGCTGCAGCTTGAGGCCATGGGAAGGATTGTTATCTGAGACCTGTTTGTGAGGGAAATGTTTATGGCAAAGGAAGTTTGCTGAGTTTAGGGTTTACGAATAATGAAGAATAGTTAGAAGCCTTTTTAGGAGATAGTGAGCTTAGGATACTAGGGGCAAGCAGGATTTAGAAAGACAAGAAATAAACCGAGGAATGTGGTACGCAGCCCAGACATCAGCATGAGTCACAATGTAGTCACAAGTCAACACGATTCTGAGAGAATCGCTGAAACAGGAACTCTGCTTGAAGAGCAACAAGGAGATTATAAATCTGGGTGAGGGGGAGCTGAAAATGTAAAACCTCTGACCTAACGCTTTTGAAAAAGTATCAAAGAAGACCTGATGCTTGAAATAAACATGTGGTCCTGTATCTTGAGTCAGAGTCATTTCCCACCAACACTGCTCATTCCTTCAGGCTGATTCCCTGGCTGCTGGAGCTGGACTCTGGCACTTGCTCCTTTTGGTTTCTGCCCTCCTAAAGTTGGGCCACTGGTTTGTGTAAGCTTTGTACAGGGTGGGATTTGTGTTGAGTCTTTTGTTTGTTTGTTTCTTTTTCCTCTGATGGCAAGGCTGAGTGAGGTGGTAATCTTGTCTGCTGATGATTGGGTTTGTACTTTTGTTTTGTTTGTTGTTTAGATGAGGTGTCCTGCACAGGGTGCTACTGGTGGTTGGGCGATGCCACATCTTGTATTCAAGTGGTTTCCTTTGTGTGAGTTCTTACTATTTGGCACTCCCTGGGGTTAGTTCACTGGTAGTCTAGGGTCTTGGAGTCAGTGCTACCACTCCAAATATTCAGGTCCTGATCTCTTTAAGGTGATGATCAAGTCATGTAATCACTTTATGCCTCAATCTCCTGATCTTAAATTAAGTAATAACAATGATAAAGACAAGACTCCAATTTTGATCTTTTGCTCCTCTTCTTCCTTTTCTTTACCTTCTCTTTCCAGATCAAGTTCAAGGGAAGTAGTGATGCTCATTGTCCTTGTACAAGTTCACATGGTATGAAGAAGCACTGTGGGAAGAGTCTATCAGTAGCCACCACTGTCAGTAGTCTTGGGTACTCTGGATGACTTTCTGCTTCAGCAGCACTACCTCCAAGCAGGTCTTGAGGAGACCAGCTCCATTTGGCATGAACTGGACACCACAAGGTCCCAAAGCTGAAACCCCATCAGGTCCTGAGGACCCCCAACTTCCATTAGCGTTGACTCTACTCTCCTTTCTTTTCATTCATATTTCTCCTTTTATGTTCTCCCTCCCTTTCTCTATCCCTCCCTCCCTCCCTCCTTCCTTCGTTTTGTTTTTTTTTTCTTTAAGAAACATTTAATGGAAGAATTTTATGTGCAAAAACTCCATTAAATGATGCAGATTAACTGATACTTAAAGGCATAGTTCTTTCCCTAAAGCAATCATTGTATGGTAGGAAAGAAAAATGAGTTTATAATTTTCAATAAAACTATAATACACAGAAGTAGCAATTTACAGGTTTTTTTTTTCCCTTTCTTTGACATTTCCCCTATGAGGATCTATAGATTTTATGCTGCCAGAATTCTCTATCATGTTATTACATACCTCATTAAGCATACAGCTAATTCTTTTTCAGTGTCTCCATTGAAATCATTTCCATACCGTGTCCTCCTACTTGCCATATTTGTGACTCTTTAGCTAAGGGATGGGGCTTCCCAGTTGGCTCAGATGGTAAAGAATCTGTCTGCAGTGCAGGAGACCCATGTTCAATCCCTGGGTTGGGAAGATACCCTGGGAAAGGGACTGGCAACCCACTTCAGTATTCTTGCCTGGAGAATTCCATGGACAGAGGAGGCTGGAGGGCTACAGTCCATGGGGTCACAAACTGTCACAGCTGACCGACTAACACACATACACACACAGAGAGCTAAGGGACAGTGGGACAGCATATTGTCTCTGATTATAGTATGTTTGCAAAATTTTAGATTTCCTGTTCTAGTGTCCCAGTGACTTGAAAACACTGATCTTTTTTCTTTTTTTAATTTGTTTATTATCCAAAAAACACATTTAAGGGACTTCCCTGAGGGTACAGTGGTTAAGAATCTGCTTGCCAATGCAGAGGACATGGGTTCAATCCCTCATCTGGGAAGATTCCACGTGCCATGGAGCAACTAAGCCTGTGAACCCTACTGAAGCCTATACACCCTAGAGACTATGCTCTACAGCAAGAGAAGCTGCTGCAATGAGAAGCCCATGCAGCACAACTAGGGGAAAGCCTGCACATAGCATCAAAAACCCAGTGCAGCCAAAATGAATAAATTTTTAAAAAATGCATTTAAACTCGGGCAGATGTAAAAACTCCCGTTTTCTCCATCAGAAACCTAGAGAAATTATTTTACCAGGGTTTTTTATTTCTATCTATCCCTCTACAAGCTCCTGAGCTGTCTTTGGCTTATATTTCAAAACTGGATTTTGAAGGTGATTTTTAGAAAACTAAATTCATGAAGAACATACAGTATTTTTTAGATAGGACAAAAATATATGCAAAAATGAAATGAGATTCTTTCCTCAGTTTCTTTGTGATACCTTGTTGCAAGAGACTTCGGTGTATTAATTCTATACTCTGTAATTTGACCAAATTCATTGATGAGCCCTAATAGTTTCCTGGTAGAATCTTTAGGATTTTCTAAGTATCATGTCATCTGTGAACAGTGACAGTTTTACTTCTTTTCCAATTCATATTTATTTTATTTATTTTTCATCTCTAATTGCTATGACTAGAACTTCCAAAACTATATTAAATATAAGTGGTGAAAGTGGACATCTTGTCTTGCTCCTAATTTTAGAGGAAATGGTTTCAGTTTTTCACCACTGAGAATGATGTTTGTTATGGTTTGTCATATCTGATCTTTATTATGTTGAGATATGTTCCCCCATACCAACTTTCTGGAGAGTTTTTATATTAAATGGGTGTTGAATTTTGTTGAAAGCTTTTTCTGCATTTATTGAAATGATCATACGGTTTTTATTCTTCAGTTTGTTACTGTGATGTATCACATTGATTGATGTATACGAAGAATCCTTGTATTCTTGGGACAGTTAAGTCTGTCTGTGTCACTTAAGGCCTGTGTTTGCTTAGTGATTTTTTCTGTCTGGATCTATCTATCGATGTAAGCGGGGTGTTAAAGTCCCTCACTATTATTGTCACTGTTGATTTCTCCTTTTATAACTGTTATCGCTTGCCTTATATATTGAGGCGCTCCTAAGTTTAGTGCATTTATATTTACAATTGTTACGTCTTCTTGGATGACCCCTTGATCACTATGTAGTATCCTTCTTTGTTTCTTGTAGCAGCCTTTAAAGTCATTTTGATATGAATGTTTTGAAACAGAGGTGTTGCCTGATTCATCTTTGTAGCAGCTAACATAAGTTTAGGTACACAATTGGCATTCTCCAAAAAAAAAAAAAAAAAAAATTCAATCCCTAGATTTATAATTATTAGGTCAAAGATTATGAATGGCTTCTTAGCTCTTCTTATTCATTTCCCTGCTATTTACCTGAAGAGTTATATAGCTTTCCGTGATATAATCAATATACAAGTTTCATCACAGAAAGACAGTCCTGACTATTAAATTTTTATAATTTCACTAGTTTCATCACTTAGTAAAAAGATGCCCTTATTTAGAAGTCTTTGAATTCTAATGAGGGTTTTTTCCTTAAAATTTTAATTTTTTCTTGGCCCATTTTTCTTTCTAAAAGTCACCTCTTTATAAGCAAGAATTTCCTTAAAGAGCTTTCCATCAGCAAGTTTTGTGTGTGTATGAAGGAGGAATAGGAAAAAGAGGAGGAGGAAAGAGAGGAGGAGATGAAGAAAGGGAAAAAGGAGAATACAAGCCCAACTGTTGCACTCCATAAAGTAGAATTAAATGGGTTCCATTCAGGTAAGCCATCTTAATAAGACCCAAGGGCATGAAATTTAAAAACATATCAAGTTCACCTTTTCAAAGGAGATGTTGGTAAATGAAGTTAGGATATTCATGTATATTCAAAACTCTTAAACTTTGCTCCCAGCATCAAATGCTAAAGTACTACATAGCACATGAGCATCTTTGTTCTGTTGAAAGTGATATCACTCAGGTCAAAATGTCTCTGTGGCATATTTTCACTCAAGAAACTGTTCAAGGCACAAACAAGGACTACAGCTTCAGAAGCTAAAATCAAGTGCCTTTGCTGTGAAAAAGCAGAAGATTTTCCTCTGTTTATATATATTCTTAACTTTAAAATTAATTCTAGCTTCTTATAAGGAGCTTCAGAGAATATATTTAGACAATAAAGGCTTAAATGTACATCAGCTTTGTTATTTGTAAGAATAAAACTCGTATAAAGGAAGGAAAGAAACATTTGATAAGAATCCCCCTCCTATTAAACTTTTGTAGGTGCTTTTCATTGTTGCTTCTTTCATAACAATTGAGGTCCCTTGCTATTGTGCAGAGATTAAATTAATTGCCAAGATCACATAGTTATTACATGAAAAGGCTAGAACTCTATCCAGGTCTTTCAGACTCCAAAAGGCCTCCACTTCTTCACTGGCTATCATGTTAGACATAATTTTAGTTTCTGAGGCAAAATAACCTATAAATTTGCAAAGTAGATTGATTAAAAACAGTGCAACATACTAGGCAATGAGTTGAACTGTGCCATTTTTCTTTCTTTACTGTGAAAACTATGATTCTGTCTAAGGAAATCCTGTGCAATCCCACCCTCAAGATATACTCCTTCATTCTATGTATTCAGTTCTTTGCCAGTAATTTTATCACCAAGCATCATAGAATGTTTGAAGTGGAAGAGGTTTTGAGGGTTGTCTGTTCTATCTTATATGCCTCAGATATTGTGAAATAAAGTTTTCCAAATTTGCTTGAATCTTTGCATTTGAATTTGAGAAAAAGTGAGATCAGTTAAAAATTATTTGTGTATTATTTGAACCACAGAGAAGTAGCTCATAAGTATTTAATGGGTGAGTAAATAAAAGAATGCTTATTTTCCCCATGATATTTTTAAATTTTTTTCTTTTTGTTTTATTTATTTATTTGTCAAATGAGACAGAACAGTGGTTCTAGCAGTGTATAGATTTTTTTTCAAGCACCAGGTACTGTCCAATCTCATTACAAACTACTTAAGAAATGGCCTTTGGTATTTTGCTTTTCTCTGTGTCCTGATGGGGAAGAAATTGCAGACTTTTCCTATCTACAATATGTAGGTGTTATTATAAACCTGGTTCAGGTACCTAGTCACCTCTAGGAGGTGAGAGAAAGTTCTCTCATCTCTATATCTAGAATAGCTGGATTCTTCTGGCTATTGATTTACTTTTATCTGCTAAGAATTAACATTTTCACACTTACGACATTTGCCTCTTTATGTTACATGCTAGGAAACTCAGACCCAGAAACACTAGTTTTCCTGAAACATTTGAAGTTCTATGCATATAGTGTTAGTCGCTCAGTCATGTCCCACTCTCTGCGACCCTCTAGACTGTACCCCTACAGATTCTCTGTCCACAAAATTCTCCAGGTAAGAACACTGGAGTGGATAGACATTCCCTTCTCCAGGAGATCTTTCCAACTCAGGGATTGAATCTGGATCTCCTGCATTGCAGGTGAATTCCTTACCATCTGAACCATCAGGGGAAGCTCTATGGCGTATAGTTTGTATGTGAATCACGTCTGGTTCTAGGACTCTTTCTCATTTTTTTCCTGTCTTCATTTACCATTTACCCTTTGCTTGTCACTGTTTGTAATATCATGTCACTGTAAACATTGCCCCTGTTGAAATAAGATAAAGTTTAATACATGCATCAAGATAAAAATGTTCACAGACAAAAAAGAGTTAAGAATATATGCACATTCATGCTTTCAATGTTGCATATATTTTTTAAAAATTTAATCACATTTAATGTGAATTTTTCCCCCTCTCAAAGCATGTGAAAGTTGGCAATCTTATTTTAGCTTCTGCATTGCTCTCCTGGTTGAGGACAGAACATTCCCATCTACAGGGTATTCATTTCAGGTCTGCTGTCTGGAAACAGATCTTACTTTAGCTTCCATTTGAGAGACAGAATTCTACTCCCAAATTGAATCGCCAATACCCTAGAATGATTACTTGGAGGAGTTAGCTGTAAAGGCAAAAATTCCACGAGGTTTTTTTATTTATTTATTTATTTATTTTCGGTTTTGCTAATGATTTGGAGACTGAATCTAACATCCAGCAGTGCTTCGCTCTTCTTTATCTGGTGAGGGAATGACTTGATCTTGGTCTGCAGCAGGGAGAAGGCTCTAACAATGTCTCGGTGGGGAGGGGCGACTTCCAGCACAGGACATGGCGGAGCTTGTGGACACCAGTACACCTTGTCTAAATCTTGGATGGGAAGGTTAAAATAGGACTTAACAATGAAAGCCTTCTCCCCCAAAGCCCATTAAACTGTGCGGAAATCATGACACCTAAGAATTGTTTCACAGAGTATTGATGGAGTTTGGGAGTAGGGAAAATCATTACACATTTCTAAGATGCCATGATTATCCAGCCAGTTTTGAGGATTCTTGCAAAAGCCAAATAAGCAGAACATTATTCCAAAAATGGCATTTATTTCAACTCCTCTGTTCCTGTTGGGCAAAAGTCAGCTAGTGTGAGCCTTGGACTGTGTGTTGAACTAAGCTAATAAATACTTAATGTATTTACTTTATTTCAGAGATATGTGTGCTTGCAGACCTATTTGGTTGCTTTATTTTGCTTGTCTTTTTTCTATGAGTTTATATGTATATATGAATTAAATGCATATCATGTAAATATATAGGACATTTAATCTCATTACTTATATATGAAAATGCATATTTTTTGGAAGTGTGTTCTTGAGTACCTGGTGTATGTTGGGAACTGACATAGAATTGAGAAAACAAGGAAAGGTGGTCTTTTTCCTTATGAAGCTCCCAATAGAGTGAAGGAAATGGGCAATGATGGCGGTTCACTAGCAAAATGCTAGGATAAAGTAGGGTGGTTCATTAACAAAATGCAGGGACTTGGAGGGATAGAGAGAAGGAGGAGCTCAGAAAGTGCTTGAAGACCAGGCTACGTTTCATGAAGCATGCAAGGATACATAGAAATTTGTTAGCTTTACAGTGTTTCTATTAAAGGGTGGAAGTTTATCAGCTGCAAAATGAATGGGGAAGCAGTCTGGGCTGAGTGAGTATGCTTCTGCATGCAGAAGCATAGAGATTTGACAAGTTTGAGAAACTGAGAAATTTCATTATAACTTTCATGTCATTGAGTACTAGGGCCTGAAGTCGTAAGTGTAAACAGGACTTTGCATTTCATGATAAATTTTGCTGTATATGTCTCAGAGCATTCAAACAGGAATAATACATAGTGAGATCCATCCTTCCTAAGATTACTCCAAAGGCTTAATTGCTTTACCTTCGACTCCCAAGAGTTATTAACATGTTGATGCTAATCTGTCTATTAGAGCTGTTACCACAGTCCATGACAAAGGCAATACAATTATAATTAGGGTCTCTCTGTAGATATGGCATGTATAACCCAATCAGCTCACAAGTTCTTAAAAAGACTATTGGTGCGTACGCTAACTATAACTTGAGTTTTTCTCTGAAATACCTTAACCATTCCACGCAGCATTCATATTCAGTAAGAATGTCCATGACTTTTTTCTCCCATGATACACAGGGAATATCTTTTAGTAAAAATAAAATTAGTCTAGAATCAGAGAATTAGTTATAATACACTCCTATTATCCGCAGAATCAGGAATCATCCCAGGAGAATGAAAATATGGAGATCTTTTAGCCTACGACCTCACGTGGCAAAAAGGTAAATTTGAGTCCTAGACATATTAGGAGTATGTCTAAAGTTGTACAGTTAATCCTTACTTAAATTTCTCTCATCTATATATCAATATTTTATCTATAATTCATCTGTATATCATAAAAGTAGTAAGATTGTATTTGAAACAAAAAGAGAATAATGTCCAGACTCTGCTACTCTAACATAGATATTATTATGTATATGGATTATTTCTAAACTTTTTCCTAAACATTTGTATGTTTAGTTGAAATTAGGAGGTCTAACTTTATACCCCCTTTAATCTTACATACACACAAGCATACACACAAAGATACATAGCTTCCATAATAGCACATATATACGTACACATAAAGTATATGGGTGGCTATTTATTTTATAATAATAGGACCATACTAAACCAATACAATATTGTAAAGTAATTAGCCTCCAATTAAAATAAATAAATTTATATTTAAAAATAAATAAACAACTATTTTGAATCTTACTTTTCTGTCTGAATTTATCATAGGCCATTTTCCTGGTTCTAATATTTTTAATAGCCTCAAATACTGTGTAAAATTAATTAGCATTTTATTTAATTGTTAACCATCCCACTTTCAATGGCTATGAACACACTTTTCCATTTCCTCCTCATGAGCCTTTGTCTGGAGAAACTGAGAAAAGTATCTTTAAGAGTATAGAGGCTGGACTAAGAACCTAGTGATCAGGGTAGAAGTGGAAGAGTCAGCTGGGTTGGGAGGTAGTGACTCATTGCATGGGGAGATGGAAGGAAGGATGTGCTCTGACAACATTATATTCCCAAGGTCATCACAAATTTAATTCAGACCAGTACATTTCTCTTATAAAAAGAAGCCAAGTCCATAGATTAAAATAATGAAGGATTTGAGATTTGAATGAAAAGACTTTCTGTATAATCACAAATTTTATTTGATTAAATTCTGTAAACTTGCAGTGTCGTATTTCACAAAGTGTGAAATATTCTACAGAGTCACAGGTCTACCTCGGCCTCATCCATCTGCCCTGAGGGGTTACCCTCTAAGTTCTGATAAGGCTCGAAGACCTAACCTTATTTATTGTTGTTTTATTATTCGCCATTTCCACACCCTTTCACAGAATCAGAGCCATGTAAATAATAACAACAGATAATGAGACAATACAGTGATTAACAATAATAGACAATCGGCTATATAAGGTGCTCTTTGAGAAGTCTGTACAATGAATCCATGTCAGCCCTGTGGATTATGTCTGCAACCAAGTGATAAAATGCTTTCAAAGCCTGGTTGGTCAACACTGATTCCAAATTAAGAACTCCTTGCTCATCTGAGAAGATGTCATCGAGCATGTTCCTCCTGCATGGAGCGAAGGAAGATATGACCCCAGGGACTTCTGCTCTATCAGTGTTTGTTGTGGCTTCCTCTCATGAGAACGCACACAGGGTCCTCAGCATTTCCGTTTCCCTTCTGCCAAAGCGTGTGAAAATGGAGAGTAATAAAACAACAATAAACAACCAGAAAGTTGCAGTCAAACTCGCTCTCGCCTCAGGAGGCAGAGTTTGGGCTGGCTTTCTGTGTTTGGCCAAAGGATAGCACAGGAAATGGGGGTGGAAAGTTCTCTCTCTCTCTCTCTTTTTTTTTTTCTCGTTGTTAACATTATCTCAAGTCTATCCGTTGGATATAACCTCTGAATATAACCAATTACATTCAGTTATTCATTATTAACTTTAGACAGTTGGTGGGCCTGTGATCGTTTGGATAAAAGTCATTTGTATCTCCTTTATATCAAAACATATACTTAGTAAGTAATTTTGTTTCTCTGCTTTTGGCATCTTACCCAAATGATTAATTCTAAACCTTCCTCTCTTTCTCTTTTGTCTTTGTTTTTTCCCTCAGCCTGTTATTGCTGTAGGTACTAAAGAAGAGTGAAATGATCTCAAGCTAGGTCATAAAAGAGAGAAATCTAGGAGATGGAGAACCTGGAGCATTTAGCGTTTATTGACACATGGCTCAGCTTTTCAATTGTATCAAAGCAATTGTATCAGCTTTTCAAAGCAAAAAACACTCATCCGGTGTCCATCTCCCCAAGGTGCTCCAGGAGGCAGGAAGAGGCGGAGAGGAAAAACACAGTAGGAAAGCCTCCTTAAACACGTGGCCATGCTTTGGGGAGAAAACCCAAGTGCATGTTGGTTAGGGTTATAAGCTAGGAACGCACGCTGTGGGAACACACACCCTGAAGCATTTTATTTTGCCTGGAGGGTTCCTGGGAAGCTTGACACCAACTGACTGGACTGTCCCTGGCAAAATAGATTAATAAGGCACTAACTTTCAACCTTTTCTAACTGAGACTTACAGTTCAAAATTATTTTATATGCCTATTCCAAACACACAAACCCATGCACAGGTACTTAAGTGTTACAAAATAATACTCTGTGATGCACCCTTGTGTTTTTTTTTTCCCCCTTTCATTCTGCTTTTGTTATTGTAGACGCTGGTTGAAACCCATTTAACTGAACAACCTTGATCAAGTAATGAATTGTGATCTCAGCTTACAAAATTCTGGAGTAAAGCATGGTCTTTGGAGTGACACAAAACTGTTTTTGTATCTTAGCATGTGCTGTGTTGTGCTTAGTTGCTCAGTCATATCTGACTCTGCGACCCCATGGATTTGGGCAATTTGTTTAAGTTTTATGAATTTGAGATTCTGTGACTATAGCAAAATCATATGTGGCTACTCTCTACCTGACCAGAATTAAAGGAAATAATACTTGTAAACAGCTTCTTGTCGGGAGAATCAGGGAGGTGGGCATAATAGGCACACTGATTGGTTTGGTAGAGTTGTCCCACCATGCATAACAAGATCGATCTGGTGAGTGATACGCCTGAAAGTTTACAGAATACAAGGCAGAAGTGAAAATAAACAGCTTACCAAGGGCTTCCCTGATGGCTCAGATGGTAAAGACTCTGCCTGCGAAGCAGGACACCCATGTTCTATCCCCAGTTGGGAAATTTCCCTGGAGAAGAAAATGTTAATACACTCCAGTATTCTTGCCTGGAAAATTCCAAGGACAAAGGGGCCTGGCAGCTATGTAGTCCACAGGGTTGCAAAGAGTTGGACACAACTGACCAACTAACAAAAGGGTCTGTACCCAGATCATGTGTGTGTCTGCATGTGAATCAGTGAGTATATGGGTACATGTTTGTGCATGTATATACCTGAGTGGAAACTGGGGAGGCTAGTGTCAGTATACAGACTAAATTCAAGTCTCCTTTATTTGATAACCTCTTCACCAGTCCCAGTGAGCTTTGGTAAAACCAACATGCCTAAATCTTTCCTGGAACCTTCGTCTTAACAACAGACCACAGTCTTTCTATGACCTTGACAGTGTTACCTTCACTTTCTGAACTTACTCTTCCTTACATATATACTATAGTATATTAAACAGGATTAATAAGTTTTAAAAAATCTCTTAGAAAATGAGAAGTTTATTTCAAAAATAATCTTCCAGGAATACTGATATTTAATCATGGTCATAGAGGGAGAAAGAGTTGTAGGTACATAGTAAGAACTAATATTCATTGATCACTTCTCATAGTCCAACTCTGCGGTACATACTTTACATGCATCAACTCATGTAAGACTCATGACATCCCTATAACAAAATTGTTAGCATGCCCATTATACAGAGGCAGAAAGCTTGCTCAGGGTTATGAAGTTAGTGAGTGCCACGACTAGGCTTCAAATTTAGATACAAATGCATCTAAATGCGTATCTTTCTGTAGCTCCTTTACAGAACTCCAGGCCTTCGAAGACTGCATTTGAAAAACCCCTCAACTTAGATAATCTATCTCTGAGTCACCATTTTTGCTCTAGCAAACAATGACTTCACAAGTGACTTCATGAGGTTATAAATAAACTAACTTCTACAACTCTTTCCCACATCCGGGAATATATATACATATATACACATACACACACCAAATATAAACATATGTTCATATAAACATACATGTTTACCCAGACAAATATATATTTACCAATATGAATAAACTATATATAAAAGAATAAATTATGTATCATGGATGTATGTGAATAAACTATGATGAACATATATTACAAACACATATGATGAACTAAATGGAGGTTGCCGTGACACAAACACTGAGTGTGCAATAGATCCGTGATACAGCCAGGACAATGCCATTTCTTCTGAGCCTTATACAACCCTGGCCTCTGTCTAAGCCAGCACCGAAGACTGGAAAAGAGCCAAACTAGGAAAGTGATCTTCACACCTAATCAAGCTTCCGTTTTGCAAGCAACAATGAATTATAAATCCTGGATAACAAATCAGGCCCTATTTATTGATCCTGGTCCTTGTCATTATGCAGTTCTTTCTGCTGGGGTTGAGGGCAAAAGACTCTATTTGCAATTCCAGGGTAGCATTCTGAGACACATTACAGAGTATTTATTTTCACTGAAACCCATGCTTAGCTTCAGGGAAACACAATTGTTAAATATAATGCATATTTACTATTTTGCCTTGAAAGAGGATTAGTGAAGGCGGACATTGCTTTAATTTCTTCCATGTGGCTCTGAGTGCTGGTGGTTAATTTCTTCTCCATACTTCAAGAGGACATTGTGGTTAAAGAGTTAAAGGCTAATTAGGCTCCCTGTCCAAAGCAACAAAATCCTGGCTTCAGTGGATTCCCTCTGACAAAAACACCTTTTACTCCAAGGTTCCCACCTGGCCCAGTTTCCAACTTCTGATTGGAATTCACCCTGAGTGAGGGCTCCTAGAAAGAGCAGGAGGCTTGTCTCCCAGATGCACTGGAGTCAGGGAGTCAAAGCTTGATTTACATAGAAAAGAAGCTTGCATTTTTCAGTCGTGGTTGTAGCGAGTGGGGATGGAGACCTGGCAGATGGTGGGAACCAGACTGTTAACGCGGAGCATTGAGTAAGACAGGCAGGTGGGGCAGTAATTCATCAGCCTCCCTGGACACATCTTTATTACAGGAAGTTAATAAAACAACCTATCGTTTCCTGTGTGAGGATTAGAAACTGTAGGGAAAATGTATCAGAACTTCCAAAATCTCTGTTATAGCTCTATGTCTTATAAGATTGTTGGGAGAATAGAGTGCTGCTGCTGCTAAGTCACTTCAGTTGTGTCCAAATCTGTGCGACCCCATAGACAGCAGCCCACCAGGCTCCTCCATCCCTGGGATTCTCCAGGCAAGAACACTGGAGTGGGTAAGTGAGGCTAAAAAGATATTTACACTTTGTTTGGCACATAACAGGGCTCCCACTGCTGTTTCCTCATGACCAATAATAGCTTTAACTTCCGAGGATGCTCAGTCAAAAACCATTTTTTCTACTTACTGTCTGAGTCACATGGGACAATAATAGCAGGTAATACTAGCTGAACCCTTACTGTATGTCAGAAATGAGTGCAAATACTTTATATGTATGAATTTATTTATTGCCTTATTTCATTCTCTCAAATGCTCAAGTGGTAACTCTTTTGCAACAAAAAATAATATAGAACATTACTTGAATACTTATTGTTCTAAGCATATACATAACTATATTAACTTATTCTCCCAACATTGTTAAATAAGTACCATTATTATTCTCAGTTTTAAAGATGAGTAAACTGAGTCACAGAGGGATTATATAATTTGCCTAAGGTTATAGAGCAAGGCCTAGTATTCCATGAGCAGTGGGGTCCCAGAGCTCTTGTTCTTGACCCTCCTCAAGTCATATTGCCATTCCAGACTTGATTCCCTCATTTGTAAAGTTTGGTTAAAGCAATGATATCAATATCTAGGTCATGACTGAATAAGATAGCAAACTTGAAAACACTTTACAAATGCTACCGTGGTATGTGAGTGCTAAGTATTATTATAATTATGGGAATTATCACAGTAAAACCATAAGTCGATATAGACTATTAAATACATGATGAGTTTATTGGAAGGGGAGAGACAAGATGAGCATTTGTTGAATACCTACTAGCCTACTATGTGCTACTTTTTAAAAAAGTAACTCCTCCTCATTTTGCTATTTTTATTACCAATGTATGAAAGTGCAAACAGAAGCTCAGGAAAGTTCAGCAATGTGTTCATATGACTCATCTGGGAAATAGCATAGGCAGAATTAGAAACCAAGCTTGATCAAGTCTGAGACCTACTGTCTTTTAATTCACCATGACAGTGTATGCAAACAAAGGAGATATATTAATCTCTCCCCAGGGAATTTTGTCATGTGATGCTCATGTGGGTCTCTTTTAAAAGTAATTATGAATGGAGTTATCTATTGGAATATTGTACAATTGAAAATGAAATGCTTTCTCCTAAGATTTCTCATTGCCTTGAAAGTCAAATTTTCCAACCAGATTTTCATTATATATGTTCAGTCTATCTGGGTCATTCACTAAAATATCACTGGATCATTCACTAAAATATCACTGGATCTCCTTTACATACTTGGATTTCAGATCTGGTGCTAATAATTTACCTAAAGATAGATTTCTAGGAAAGAGAGTGAGTTCCATGTGCAGCTAGATTTCAAGGCTGGGCAGTTACTCATAGTCATTGCCTTTAAACACCCGGAGTCCTAAAGCCACATGTGAGCTTCAGAACAAAATGGGTTCAAGTCTTTGCTCTTGCTTTTATTGTGTAATTATAAGCAAATCATGTACTTTTCAACCTCTTTTCGCTTCTGAAAATGGGATTATTACACCTGCCATATGGGGTGAAATTAAATGGTGGTTGTCACATAGTAGTTGCCCAATAAATGTTAATTTTCTTCCTACCAGATCCCCTCTAGAATAGAGTTTTGGATTAATAGAAGTGCAGGCAGATGCATTATCTTTTCCTGGGATCCAGGAAAGATAGGATGAAGATAACTTCATATTATAGGACTAGAGAAGGATTTACCAAAAACAGTTAACTTCAGGTTTTAGGGTAAGGAGGGCATATCCATTAGGATGCCTGACACTCAGCACATAAAAGAATGACTTTTAAATGCCATCCAGTCTGGGGTTAAGGAGAAAAACTATGTAGTGGCTAAAGATACTAGTGAGAGATTCCAGGGGTCCCCAAGCCCTGAGCTTCAGATCAGTACTTGTCCGTGCCCTGTACACAATCAGGCCACCCCATCCCATCCATGGAGAAGTCATCTTCCATGACACAGGTCCCTGGTGCGAGCAAGGTTGGGCACCACTGATAAATGGGATGGGTGTGGGGGGTCAGGAGCTTACCTTTATACTCATTTCCTTCCTAGTAACTTGATGAGAATTGTCATCTGCTTATTGAGCCTGAAGTTACTCTTTTCCCTGGTCTTGGGTGCTATTTATACAGAGGCCTCTCTCGACAAAGGGACTTTCTTCTTGAGGGAAGTGACTTCTGGGCTGGATCCCTATCTTCATTTTTCTCATTAGATGAGGAGACTATTGGCTAACATTTATCAGGAAAGTTGTGGTTTGGAGCAACCAGGAGACACTCCCACAAAATTAAACGTCTTCTAATTTCTTGAACAGTACATCCACTTTAGGCCTGGGGGACTCTGTACGAGCTTTTTTGTCTTTTGTGCTTTGCCCACACTGCTCATCTTTGCTTGGTATCTTTCAGGTGTCATTTATTCAGAGAATTGTTCTTTGACTCCACTCATCTCCCCAAGACTATCACTCCTTGCTGTATGTTTACAAACATTTAATTGCACGGTTTCTGCACAACACAATTCTATTTCTTTGTTCACCGTATTTCTCTCCCAAGTACTTTGTATCCTAAGTAACAACTTGCTCTGTCTTGCTCACTGCTGCATCTCAGTGCTTCACACCATATGTAGCCTTTAATGGGCACTCAAATGATGTTTATTGAATGAGTTTATAAAAGAGTGATTGAGTATGTGGACATAAATGAGTCAAGTTAGTGTGCTGTAGCAGGAAAAATACTGGATTGTGAATGAAAATGCCTTGGGACCATTCTTAACTTCAGTTTTGACCCCTTGGCCACCTTAATTTCTTATGCCTAAAGACACTTATGCTATTATCTCAAAGGGTTGTGGGAATTAAATCAAGTGCCTGGTGTATGCATGGTGGATGCTTGATTCAAGTGGTCCTTTCCCACTGTAAGAGGGATCATTGGCGGAGGTTGTTACATTACCAGGGGTTCAAAATCCAGCAGAGCTGTTGGAGACCCTTAGTCAAAACACCCTCTTCAGAAGCTGCTAAAGATAAACTGAATCAAGAGGAGTTGACTCTGAAGGTAGGTTTCCAAAGCTAGGGACCTGTTTCCTTGCTTCTCCATCTGCACGGGGACTGTGGATGTGTGTGTATGGAGGGGTGGGGGTATAGATGCCATCTCTGGGTGAGAAAAGCCTCTTTCAGGAAGGCTCTCACTCTGGCACAAGTGACCCAAGTCATAAAGGTGATTCATTTTCCAGTTTCCAAGGCTTCAAAGGAACATATATATAAAGTGCCTGGGCTGGAGAGAGGCACGCCTCCTGCCTCTCCCCTGCAACAGCCTCAGCTTTACAAGGAACCCTTATGGGCACTGAACTGCTCCTGAGCGTTGCTGGAAATGTGAACGCTGTGCATACACATAAGCACTCACATGTGGTGCTGGGCAGGATGTTCTGCACATAACTCACCAATGTGCTGGGCCGGGGTTATGTTCCATTGAAATAACTCAGCAAAAAGTCACAGAGACAAAATCAGAGATGCAGGGGCTGGAAGCTTCTGTCAGCCTCTTGTTTGAGAAATGCCTCCCGTGATTCTGAATTCCAACCATGGTACATAAAGGGGCTGAAGACTGGACTCTTAGTGAATCATGCCTTTACAAGGGATGGGAGGGCCCTGGAGGACACACATCCCAAATGGGCCCTGGCAGGCAGGCCCCCTGCAAATGCTCTTTGGCAAGCCCAGCTCATGGGAAAGTATGATTTCCTGCTTGCCGGGGATGCCTGGAAGTCTGTGCATTTTTTTCTTTTCGTTTATTTTCTGCTTTGCCGTGGGATTTGGGAAAATCTAGAGCATCTCTCAGCATTTCATGTGGTGCTTATTAAACTGTTTAGTAATCTGTCCTAGGGGAGGAGTTTGGACTTTGAGGCAGGACTAAACTGAGCTTAATGCTCAGCTTTCCACTCACCAGCTGTGTGACCATGGACATGTCACTTAACCTCTCTGAGCCTCTATTTACTCAGTCTGTAAAAATATCATCTTTGGGGGCCTTGCTTTAGAGTTTAAATGAGACAACATGTGTGAAGTGCCTGGCAACTAGGACACTGCCTCCCTTTCCATTTTACTACAATTTTTGCCTTTTTTTTTTTAATGAGTGAGAATTATTTAGAAAAGTTGTTGTTTTCTCAGATGTAAGCTCAATCAAGGGCCAGAGAATATATGATTATTCCCACATATTAAATATATTTAATATTTAAAGTTTATTTATAACTTTACCTAAAAGTTATTAAAAGTTATTTTTTTTCTCAACTTTACATTCATATCTGTAATTGTTCCTTTTTCCTCAGGGAAAAACAGCACCCTATTAAGTGATTGGACCATTTATGACACCAGGAACAATAACTATGAAGTCTTTCAAACTCTGGTAACTTACATTTCATTTATAAACGTTTTACATTTGGCTTACAATAAAATTACATATTCAGTGGGATCAATAAACGGAGCACAGAGAGAACAGAAGTAAGATAGATTTGAAACACAGTGCCTTGCTAGGGAGGCTGAGAGTCTCAGGTCAGTTGCCCAGCTTGCAAAGCCCTCTTAGGACGGGAAATTAGACCCCAGGATGGGAATTTGTCAAGGAAGAGTGGAACGCTCTGTGAAGCTCCACTGATGGAGGAAAGAGCATCTCCCTTGGGTTTCCTAAAGTCTGTTCTCTTAAATATCCATGAAGAAAGAGTAAGGATCCCCAACCAAGATTACTGGCTGCAGTCTCTGAGTGTAATTGTGTGGTAATCCACATTATCATATCAGTACAGTTTCCCAAAACTTCAAAACGGTGGATTAAGTCAGTGCCCAATGGAAAGATAGTTCTACCAAGAGCACTCAGTCCAAATTCCCCTTTCTAAGTGGTTAATTATGTATATGGAAATTTCTGGATCTGTCATAGTGATGATAAGGCATTGACTATCGTAGAGATGTTTTAAGGCATCATCCTTAAAATATAGCAAGGTACCACAAGCTTATCAAAAGTAAGAAGTAAATGAAAAAGTAAGAAAGAAGAGTTAAAGTCAAAAAAAGGCAGGGAGAAAGAGATTCAGAATGTCCAGGTTTGTTAGGAAAGTGCCTAATTTTCTAGCATCCCAGCAGTCACTAAAAAATACAAAAGGTGTAAAATGAAAATATAATTACACAATTTACAGTCCATGGAAGAAATGTTGGCATACTATATGCATTAGGTACTTAAAATGCTTTCTTACCAATCCTGTCAAATCCTTGCGAAGTGACTAGTATCATCTCTCAACCATAGCAGGAATCAGAGGAAAAGGAGTCTAGCCCAAGTTCCTATAGCCGTTGTTTTTCAGTCACTGAGCCATATCCAACTGTTTGCAACCTCATGGACTACAGCATGCCAGGCTTCCCTGTTCTTCACCATCTCCAGAGTTTGCTCAAACTCATGTCCATTGAGTGGTGATGCCATCCAACCCATCTCATCCTCTGTTGCCCATTTCTCTTCTTGCCCTCAATCTTTCCCAGCATTAGGGCCTTTTCCAATGAGTCAGCTCTTTACATCAGGTGGCCAAAGTATTGGAGCTTCAGCATCAGCCCTTCCAATGAATATTCAGGGTTGATTTCTTTTAAGACTGACTTGTTTGATCTCTTTGCTGTCCAAGGGACTCTCAAGAGTATTCTCTAGCACCACAATTCAATTCTTTGGTGCTCAGCTTTATTTATGGTCCAACTCTCACATCCGTACCTGACTACTGGAAAAACTGTAGCTTGGACTAGACGGACCTTTGTTGGCAAAATAAATGTCTCTGCTTTTTAATATGCTGTTTAGGTTGGTCATAGCTTTTCTTCCAAGGAGCAAGCGTTTTTTAATTTCATGGCTGCAGTCGCCATCTGCAGTGATTTTGGAGCCCAAGAAAATAAAATCTGTCACTATTTTTACTTTTTCCCCATTATTTGCCATGAAGTGATGGGACTGGATGCCATAATCTTGGGTTTTTGAATGAGTTTTAAGCCAACTTTTTCACTCTCTTCTTTCATTAAGAAGCTCTTTAGCTCGTCTTCACTTTCTGCCATTAGATGCCAAATGGTATCATTTGTATATCTGAGGTTGTTGATATTTCTTATTTCTCCTGGAAATCTTGATTCTAGCTTGTGGTCCATCCAGCCAGGCATTTCTCGTGATGTACTTTGAATAGAAGTTAAATAAGCAGGGTTATTATATGCAGCCTTGATGTACTCTTTTCCCAATTTGGAACCAGTCCATTGTTCCATGTTCAGTTCTTTTGACCTCCATATTCTCAGGAGACAAGTAAGGTGGTCTGGTATTTCCATACCTTGAAGAAATTTCCATAGTTTGTTGTGATCCATACAGTCAAAGGTTTAGCATAGTCAATGAAAAAGAAGTAGACGTTTTTCTGTAATTCTCATGCTTTTTCTATGATCCAACAGCTGTTGGCAATTTGGTCTCTGGTTCCTCTGCCTTTTCCAAAGCTGAGTTAGGATTTAAAGTCAAGCGTTTGTTTTCTAGTCGATATTCTTATCACTACAGAATGCTATTTTCTCTTCTCTATGCATGGAGAGGCTTCAGTAGACATAAAACCATGATTTTAAAATCTCAAACAAGTCCTTTCCCAAATACTGTCTTCTATTGAAAGACTTATGGAAGTTTGGGAAATCAAAATTGATACCTCCTATTTTCCTCCTAATCTCAACTTTGTAGGTCCCTAACACCCTAAACTCCTGAAATACAGGCCTTCTGTACATTTTTCAGAGACAGGCTTTTGTGTTTGTAGAAGACATATTGGTGCTTCACTGTGCTTTACACATCTTTCCTTACTTTTTAAAAAGATTTCCAGTATTCAGGAGAAAATGAAATCAATGGCCTAGTTTTAGGGCATATTTTAGAAGAAGGGATCTAGTGGAAATTTATATGACTGTTGCTGCTTTTAGTGTCTTAATTGTTCATTACCCAATTCCTTTCCAAAAAATATCCCTGGTGGAGATTGATCCTATATCATTGTGTATATGGTCTGGCACGGGAGTGGTTCTCATGATCTGTTTCTCTCTGCTGGCTCACATGAGCAATCCTCCAGCACAATCAGGAAGCAAGCTATGACCTAAGTCAGCCAATGAGAGTCTTGCTGTCAAAGGCATGAGCCCGCCAAGATCAGATCACGATAGCAGCATTGCCAGTAGTGTCAGTCTAGCGGTAGTGACATTGGCACTGGGCCATGAACATGGGGATGGTATTGATGGTAGAGGTGGTGGCCTCACCCAAAGGAGGTGAGGTCCTTGCAGGTCCTGTGTTAGATGATTTAATTCCTCCTAGATGAGCTTCCCCCTGGACCTTACAATATTGGTGTTACTGTTTGAATTCATATAAATGAGAAGCTTAAAACTGATGAAGAGTATTAAGTTAAGCTATGTAATAGTTTATTTTACTGAGTATTTATTAGAAACTAACCTTTTAAAGTACCATCTCATTTAAAGTGCACAACCTTTGATATTAGGTAAAGCTATAATTCAGTGTATCTAAGACAATATTAATTGCACACTGTTGGCATTCTTCATGTATTCATGTATCACTAATACAGTAAAATGCTGCCAATATACTAAGATATGCCATTAATTGTAAGATGTGTTTTGATATCAGAGGTATTAATTTAAAAGTATATTTTAGAATAGCTGAATTGCAGCAGGTCGTTATTCTCAATTAAAAATGGGACAGCTAGGTCCAGAAAGGTTTAGGAACTTGCTTGAGGTCACATAATTTGCACATGGTAGTGTTAAACCTAAATCTACTTGGCTTCAAATATTGAGCTTGAGCTATTAATCACTATCCTATATTGCCCTATAGTCATCTAACCATTTAGTTGTAGGATTGAAATCAAGCTCATGTTTGTCTGACTCCAAGTTAATAAGGGACAAAACTCACTCTGTATCTATCATATGTCAGGGATAGTGCCTGGAGGTTTATGGTTGCCATTTTATTTAATACTGATAATAAACATGTAGATTAGAGATTACTAATCCCATTTTTGGAGAAGACTCTTGAGAGTCCCTTGGACTGCAAGGAGATCCAACCAGTCCATTCTAAAGGAGATCAGCCCTGGGTGTTCTTTGGAAGGAATGATGCTAAAGCCGAAACTCCAGTACTTTGGCCACCTCATGCGAAGAGTTGACTCATTGGAAAAGACTCTGATGCTGGGAGGGATTGAGGGCAGGAGTAACAGGGGACGACAGAGGATGAGATGGCTGGATGGCATTACTGACTCAATGGACGTAAGTTTGAGTGAACTCTGGGAGTTGGTGATGGACAGGGAGGCTTGGCGTGCTGCAATTCATGGGGTCGCAAGAGTCAGACAAGACTGAGCGACTGAACTGAACTGAACTGAATCCCATTTTGGAGATAAGGAGATTGAGACACTTGCTTATTAAAAGCCACAGAGCTAATGCAGAGCAGGGCCTTCTGTCTTCGAGCTACATGTTTCACCTCCTGTACCGCTGCTTGTTTTGTCCCTAGCTGAATTTTGCACAAAGCTCTCATGGAGATGGGCAGTGCTTATCTAAAGAAATTAATCCCTGTTGAAAGAATTTTGGACATTGATCTATAGCTACCTCATATTTTACTGCAAACACTATTACTCAAACTATTACTTACACAAAGGGTGGTTTGTTTTTTTTTTGGGGGGGGGGTACCTACTTCCTTTGCCCAATCCTGTCAAATGATATAACTATAGGGACCACTCAGGCTTACCAGGTGGCACTAGTGGTAAAGAAACCACCTTTCAATGCAAGAGACACAGGTTCAATCCCTGGGTCAGGAAGATACAGTGGAGAAGGAAATGGCAACCCAATCCAGTATTCTTGCCTGGGAAATCCCATGGACAGAGGAACCCTGCAGGCTACAGTCCATGGGATCGCAAAAGAGTTGGACATGACTGAGCACACAGAGGAACCACTCAGGAAATAGCTTTACCTGCTTGGGCATGTGACGCTCACAGGTGAATAGCATAGTATGTAGAACCTAAACAAAGACATGGCAAGGGTTCAGCACCCTCCGTTCTTCTGTGCTCCTTGAGAACTTCTCTACTTTTGCATAGTAGTTATAGCTAACTAGCATTATTGCCTCCTATCTTAGTTAGGGTTCTGCTGAAAAGTAGAGCCTATGATGAGGACTTTGGGGCAAGTTTATATGGGAGATGATCACAAATGCCCAATAAGTGACTGGAGAAAGCAAGATGGGAAGGGTAGAAAAACAGAGTGCATTTATGAGTGACTATTTCTGGGGGCCACTGCCAGGCTTTCACTGAGGAACTCTGAAGAACATGACTCAGAATTATCCCTGTGACGGGTGGGAAGCTGGGGTGTTTGTCCATTGATTCTCGCCTCATTGGCTGAATTCTCTTGAGACATTAAATTTGTAGTGTTTCTGGGTTTTAATCTATGTGCATTGGTGCACACTTCCACTGATGTGGAAGAAAGCCCTCAGATAGAGAAGCAGAGAGGTATAGGTACCTGAGACAGGAACTTGTCAGACCCCAAGAACTGTCCACTCTAGCTGCAGGTAAACTCAAAGGTACGTTAGAGGGATGGGATGCATAATCTACACCTTCTCACTGGGGACTGAGCATTATGTTGCTGTATTTATATTATTAATACTCAACTTAGTAGTATGTAAGTGTCAGTTGCCCTAATAAGCTATATTCTTTCTAAAATCAGAGGCTGTTTTATTTGTCCTGTCTCTGTACCTACAGACAGGCAAAATGCTGAGTAGTAATGTGAAGATTTGGGGAAAGGGCTATCAGTGCATAAGCATGAAAGTGAAAAACTGTATAGCTTTATCCAGGAATTCAAGTGGAAAAGAAGGTGGTCCTCTCAAACACCACTCTGGAACCCATTGCTCCCATGGGGTAGCTTGATTGCAAAAATGCCTTCTGTTCTTCACTCTTCCTATATCCTTACCACTTGAGTGGCAAGGCACGTCCTAATGCCTCTCATATTGGGCATGGCCATGTGACTTGTTTTGGCCAATAGAGTGTTAGCATTCATGATGCAAGTACAGGCTTGAAATTGTTCGTGTGCTTGTTCTTGCATAGCTTTTGTAATTCTGCATTGTTACGAGAACATACGTGGATTAGCCCACAGGAGCAGGATGGGCAAGCAGAGCAGAACCAAGTTGCTTTGGTTGTTCTGGCTGAGGCCAAACTAGACCAGCCAATAGCCTGTTATGATCCCACGTTTATATGTGAGCCTTGACAACCACGACCATGCTAACAGGAAACCCGTGTTTAAACACAAGCTTATACGCAAGCCCAGGTGAAATCAACCAATGCTCATACCCCACCCTCTGAACCCCACAGACACAGGAGCAAAGCAAATGTTTATTGTCATAGGCCACTGAGGTTTGTGGTTGTTTGTAGAACAGCATTTTTGTGGTAATATGTAAGTGATATACCCCATACAGAGTATACAGAGGAATAAACAAAAAAAAAATGGCAAAGTGCTGTTGAAAGGCATATGCTGGGCAACCAGCTAGTCTCACTCAGCAGCCATTGACTCTCTGATGGTCACCCACCTGAAGCATGTGTCACAAAAATTCATGCATTGGTAAATTTACCTGTTATTATATGTCATCATCTGCTTGGGATTACTTGTCACCTGTAGGAGCTGCATTCATTAAAACTGTAGATGACTGGAGTTTCAGGTTTGTAGGGCAGAGAAGCAGTGTGAGATGGAGCTGGCAACACAAGGAGCAGCCAGACATAGATGAATTTGGATGGTTTCCTGGAGTTATTGGGGATGCTTGAGGGATTAATGAAGGTCATTCGAAGGAATGAAATATTCTGGGAATGATGGGCATTTCCTGCCATGACTCAACTAAGGGTGGATCCTTACCTCAGTAAAAAAAACTGGCTCTGTGAGTTGGTGAAAATGCCATCTGCTACTGCAAATTTTACTCATGGGCTTTTTTGTGTGTGTGTGAGTAACATTTGCCGGGTTATATAGCATATAATCAGAGACATGGGGCACCTTTAAATGTTGCAATATTTCAAGGCAGAAAAGTCTTCTGTTAGAAGATGGGAAGAAGCCCAAATCAAATAACAATTATGAATAATACTCTACTCAGCCCATAACAAAAGGCTCTGGATTTTATAATATGTTCCTGCCAGAGGCCATGTGTAATATTTCCTTGTTAGTAGTTCCCAGCCACTATGAAATCCACAAAACCTCTCCCAGCTGTTTAAGACTTATTCTCCGTCCTTTCTCATTCTGGGACATATCCATAAGGTTTAGAAAATATGACTAAGTTTCCCAACTTGAATGACACTAATAGTAATTTTCTAAGGCTTTGGAAAAAGATGTAAGAAAACCACAGTGCATGTCTGTTTAAAAACTGTTCTGTTTAATGATTTTTACTGTTCTAAAGGTGGAGGGTGAGACAGAACTGTTTAATAAGCTGGCTTTCAATGATCTGAATGATGTTAGAATTTCATTAATAATCAGTACAAATTATATTACATTAAACCTTGAGGTTCAAAAGTGAAACATTAAGAAGGAGTTGAGCAGGTAGACAAATTTACTTCCATTTTGTAAAAGAACTTTATAGGACTTTAAACATGTGTAGGGAAGTTATGAATTCTCCTCTTGACATACATGGGATTGTAGTACCTTATTCTTCTTGAGTCAAACTTCTCTTGAGTAAGAAACAGAAATCTAGGCATATTTAGAAATGCAAGAATAGAAATACAAGAAATATAAGAAAGTCCTACGAAGAATGAAACCTTGAATGAGAAGAAAGTACCTTGAAAATAATTAAGAAAATATATAATGCAACAAGTCCTCATTTCTCTGGCGCTTGTAGCAGGTTGTGGGATCTACTGAAAGCCAACATTTATGCAGCCAGTGACTGAGCCAGACAATGTGCTGAGCATGTGTGTTAACTTGTTTAATTTTTATTACAGTGCATTCGCATGGGTACTATTTTTATCTTCATTTCATAGATAAGGGACTTGAGGTTGAGAAAGGTTAAATTCATCACCCCAAACTGCATAGCTAGTAAGCAGCAGTGCCACTAGTCAGCTCCATGTCTGGGTGATGCGAGAGCCCATGGTTTAATCACCACACTCAAATGTTTACACCTTCTGATGCTCTACCTGTTCAGAGAGCAAAGTCCCAGTGACCCTCTAATTCCAACAAAAAAAGGTATCAAGGTTGTTTTCTGTTGACCCTTGGAAACACTTCAGTTAGATGACAATAATTGCATATTAGTCCAGAAGCCTTTTAATTTGTACCTACGTTTTCTTCTTTCTTTAAACCTTGCTATAAGTACTTAGCAATACATGACCAGTTAAATTGCTTTCTAAATTGGCAGAGCATTATCTTTAATAGTTAAGGCATAATTACCTAGAAGGCTTACTTGTATTGTTTCTCATCCTGAAGAAAGTTAAGCCACTTAGTTCTCAAAGCAATAGAACAAGAAACTTGGGGTTGTTTCCTATAATCTTGCAAGCCTAAATCTGTAAAGGAGTTATAAATGCTGCAAAAGTGCCAATAACCTTGAATTTATGAGCCTTCATACTCAGGGGGACACCAGCAAGGTAGCTTTCACCATCACTGTACCTTTTGCTTCCTTCTGTTGTAGCAGTCCCTGGCTGTGTCTCCTTACAGCATCTTATTGCCCCCGTAACAGTGTAAGTCCCCTACTCTGCCTTTGCTAACATTGTTGCAAATCTGGGAGCTTTCTCCTTCTTTAACAATGCCAGTCCTTGCATTCTTGTTAGGAAATTAAGGTCATAAATAATATGTTCAGAGATTTTTTAATATATATTTTTTAAATTATGGTTTAGGTATGATGAGGCCAACAGATCAGGAGGTAACTGTCACTGAAGATAAGAGTTTGTTATACTCACAGAAAGGAGCATGCCATGGGCCACTTGGGGAAACACCAGGGTTGGTTAGCGGTTAGGGGAAAGAGGGAAACTGGACAAAAGTTCTCAATTTGTGGTTCCATAAAAAGAAACATACAAGGGTGATCAGACTTAGGATTGGCTAGTTTGAATGATTTCAGAGAACTCTGAGGTATAAGCTCTCCCTAGTTGTCTGGAACCTGGCCCTGGAATGATGAGGGCAGGTAGATAGTGGTGGCTGGGAGAGCCCAACAAGGCAGGTGGCTGGGGGTATGGCTCTGGATTGACTGGTTCACATTTGAAAGTCATGTTCATGGCCAAGTTGTTTACTACCTCTAGGAACTGGCAATTCCTGGAAGGAACAATTCTTCCACCATCAGCAAGCCTCCAGATGTCAAAGCACCAGAATATAAAAAAAGGGAATTCGTGGTTAATACAAGAGGGAAAGTGGGACAAGTTCATCTTTCTGATGGGACATGTGGCTCCCACATGTGTGTGTGTGTGTGCATGCACACATGTGTATACACATGTGAATGTGTGTCTATGCCATATTGGTTTCACAGTTTCACCTGAAGTCTTAGAATTTCTAGTGATTCAATATGCATTTCTAGGAAATGAGGCCTGCTCATGGACCACATTATAAATAGCACGCGTCCCCTGTCCATCTTCTGTTGGCTTGGCCTGACTCCAAGGACTCTGAGAAGCACAAGAAATGCTATACCAACTCTTCCTCCTTTTCTAGGAAGTCATCAATTCTGGGTGGAATTGGAGGTTTAGATCATAGTGGTGGTTCTTTTAAACTCTCATTTTAGCTACTACTAAACTGAAGGCTCTGGTCATGATTCAAGGTGAGACTTGTTCATCCTTCCTCTTAGTATGGCTGGAAGTTATCCCTAAGAGTTGAGCATTTTAACTGACCATTTTTTTTTCTTTCTTTCCTTCCACAAGAATATTTATTATCTTCTATATGCTAACACAAATCCAGACACCTTGAGGGTATGCAGAGAGAAACAAAATAAGAAGTTTATAGCCTCATAGAGCTTCTGAGATAAATCTTTTAAACCTGCATTTTTTATTGAAGTATAGTTAATTTCTAATGTATTAATTTCAAGTGTAGAGCAAAGTGATTCAGTTATATACATTTATGTGCATTTATGTATTTTTTGGATCCTTTTCCATTGTAGGTTAATGCAAGATATTGAATATAGTTCCCTGTGCTATACCATGGGTCCTTGTTGTTTATTTTATATAGAGAAGTGTGTATCTGTTAATCCCAAACTCCTAACTTACCTGCCCACTTTGGTAACCATAAATTTGTTCTCTATGTTTGAGAGTCTATTTCTGTTTCACAAATAAGTTCATTTGTATCATTTTTTAAGATTCTGTATATAAGTGATACCGTAGGATATTTGTCTTTCTCTGCAGAGATAAACCTTCATAATAGCTCTCTGAAAGTAAAGCTATACTTATTCATTTGATAATTCAAGTTCCTGTTGTATCTTAAATATTGTCTGAGCTTTGAAAGAGACACTGCTTTCAACTGGTGCTAGAAAATATGTCAAAAGTCACTCCTGAGGATGACCCACAGACATGGTAAAGACTGTCTACATTGGAGAGAAAAGAGTCAAGAGTTGGGGGTCCAGAGTCACATGTATCTGGTTTCAGATTACATCTCTGGGTCTTACTACTTCTAGGAACTTGGGCAAGTTGCTTAAGTATCTTAGTCTTAGCACTCTGCTTAATAAAATAATATTTATTTAAAAGTCATAGAGGAGGAAAGAATTAATTCAATTCGGATTATTGTCACGAAAACTGAATTTGTGGAAATCCCTTGAAATGAGGTCCAATACATATTAAGTATTCAGAAATAAGCTCTATTGCTGTTAACATTACTGTCAATAGTGATGTGTTTAAGGAGGAGAACCACAAACATTACCATCAGGGAAGTCTGAATCTTGGTGCTGATTCTGCTGCTTATTGGCATGCAGTCCTGGGGTATGTTACGTACTATTTCTGAATCAGAAATAATCACATCTACCTTGCGTGTGTTTCCTAAAACTGAAAGATAATGAGCGTAGCATGCCTATAGCTTATTATTTTCTGGCTTTCACAAGAAGTGGTAGCTGTTATCTAGTGTTTAATTAAGAATCTTAGGGTCCTGGAAAATCAGCTATGTATGTCTGTGGGAGAAGATGAGGGCAGGGAGGTCAAAGGATCCTTCTACATTTTGTGATGCTTCTTTCTTTTCTTATGACACTGTTTGAGTAGAGGTCACTCGTTGGCACCTGTACAGTATGCCTGTGGTTCCACCCACCCAACCCACCATGCCTTTGGTCCAATCTCCAGGACCTATGTTTCTGCCTGTCTCTGCAGCTACCTATGACCACAAGTGGAGGAAGTCCAGCCAGCTCGGGGAGCCTCACGTGTGCCTCTGTATTCTTGGCTGCCTGCCAGTGGATTCATCTTGCTGGAAGAATGTGTAATATGTACTGAGATTCTGTGGGGCCTCAGGGTGGGAGGACACCCAGAGCTAAGGAGATCCGGAACTGGGGTAAGGAGGGCAGTCTGTGCAAAGACATTTTTGCTGTTGGCCCCATCTTAATGGTGAAAGCTTCAGGGCTCAGTCCTGGGAGAGGAAGGGATGAAGGGAAAGAGAAAAGAAGGAAAGATGGTAAGAAGGAAGGCAGTGTTACTAACTTGAAAAGATGTACTGCACAATAGGCATTTTATGAGAACATACTAATATTTCATGACATATATTGGAAGCTTCATATTGACTATATTTGAACTAGAGAAAGGAACTGGGCACCAGAGAATTGAGGAAACAGGTAAATTAAACTCCAGTGTCATCTCTAGGGATGGGTAATATCATTGTGCTTAGTATGATAAGGTCAACTCTCTATACTTAAAATCTAGTTTAAGCAACAAAAAGATGTCATTGGGCTACACAGATATTTATATGGTATAAAAAGCAAAAACATTTCAAAATATATTTTAAATGATCCTCAGTACATGCATTAGTGTGCTAAACTGTGACACAATTTTAAAAGAAACCTTACTTTTTTAGGACTCTTACATTACCTATTCTTAGAGTTACCTTTTAAAATCAATCAGTGCTCAAAGAGAATTTCAGCTTTTTATTGCCCCCAGAATCATATTTCTCTTTGCGTTGCGTAGCTCACAGATGTTGTTGTACATTTATAAATGGGACAGACCTGAAAAACTGCATGTAAAATTAAAAGTGGCCAACTGAGTGCATGAAAGAGTCAGCTGAGTGTTCACGTACATGCAAACCACTCTGAGCGGTTTGGTGGGTTCTAGCACCATTGGCACAGCATCTTTGACTTAGCTTTGTCACTCCTTATAAACATTTGGCTAAGTAAATTGTTCATAACTTTACCTGGTTATGTCCTCTTTCCAGACACTTCAGATTTATCTTCCTTAATCTTTGCAACTTTCCTTTGCCTTTGTTAATTGGCCAACTTCTCCCTACTCTCTCTAAAAGAAATTTACAGTAATACTTTCCAAGGTGTTCCCCCCATTGAAAGTGGTAAGTTCAATGGCAACTTGGCTTTCTTCTCCACCTACAGTCATCTGGATATTCAAACAGTTGGCTGAGGGGACAGGAGTTACTGTATCCAACTGGAGGAAATATCACCTGTGAAATGGAAGAGGTGATTCCAACTGTTTTATGGGGCTCCTGGGAAAATAATCACACTACAAGAGCTCAGGATCATAAGTGTGTGAAGCCTGGTGTTTAATCACCTATGCATTCCTTTTGTGGTATTCACTAAAAGACTATTGGCCTCTGGAGGAGACCAGGAGACTGGCCAATGTTCACATTCATCCTTCCCCCTGTTGACAGCCAAATAAATACTTAGAGTTCTTCTTCCCAACAGAGGCTACACACCTCGTATACACACATTGCTAAGAATAATTTTCATATTTATGGAGTTTGCAATGCCAAGTTGACTGTGTGTGTGACTGTGTGTGACAAAATAGGTGAGATTGGTGAATAAAGTAGAATTCTTCTGTTGAACAATCCTGTACTATTTGGGGGCTACTCATAAAGAAGACGCTTAAAGAATATACATTGCACGTAAAGTTTGACAGAGTGAAACGTATATTCTTTCAAAAAAGGCATAAAATTACAAGTTCCACCATGGAATAAGAGCCTTTTAACTTCACCAAAGCGAAAAGGAAGACTAGTTCTTTCTGTCCTTTTTGCCTTCAGATGAAGGAAGGTAGTTGACATGTTAAAAAAAAATTGGTTTTGGAAGAGCACAGTATATACACAGTATGGGTTAATTCCCACAATCTCCATGCAAGATGGGAATTTTTATTTTCATTGCACAGATGAGACGGTGCAATTTGAAACATGTTTTGAGTGACAATTTATAAGTGTGGAGCCAAGTTTTGACTCATGTTGGATTATAAGCTTATAGAGGGCAGGCACATTCTGCACTCCCAGAATCTGAACCAGTGCTTAAGAATGGACCTCAATCAATTAATGGATCTCAATAGTAATAAAGAGTGAATAAATGAATTATCAATTAAATAATCAAATAGGCTGAATGTAATTAATCTATGATTAATAGATTAATCCCTACCTTACAATACAAACCTTCAGCGGTCACAGATCAAGGATAGGTAATGCATTGCTGGAAATAAAGAAGATGTGATGTGATTCACCAAACTGAACCTCAACTTGTTGCATAAAATGCATCCAAATAGCACAGTCTTTTTTTTTTTTCTTTTTTTGCACCACTGTAATGAATAGATAAACAGCCCATGTAACTGTTTCCAATGGTTATACCAAGGCATTTCTATTGAGACTTCAAGAACTCTATTTCATAAGGGGGCACTTATTTAGAAAAGGGAATGATTTCATAATAAATTTCTAAGAAACCTTACTCCTTACTCTGAGTTCTGCTTAAAATGCAGTTTATTAATGATAGGCTTTAATAAAGAAAGCTCTGTATTCTAAAAGATGGAAAAATAATATGGACTAGAAAAGTTGCAATTAGCTAGTAAAATAAGTGCACAGTACTATCACTTTGTGTTTTAATTTGCAGATCTCTGATTAGGAATGATTTTGATTATCCAATCATGTATATGCTTTTATTTTCTGTAACCTTCCTGCTTGCATATTTTGTCTAGTTTTTTTTTTTTGGGGGGGGATTGATTGACAGGAGATAAATTTATGTTCCAGATATCAATTTTTTAAATTGATTTCAAATACAGGAGGGGAGATTCTCATTAAATTTACAGTTTTGGTTTTCCCATTTATATCTCTAATCATTCCAGAATTCACAATTTTTTTGTGGGGTTAGATAGTGATCTGGGTTCATTTGTCATGTTAAAAGGAAGCAGTATTTGTTCATAACGATCTACTAAAAAATGTGTCATTTTCCCATTAATTAGTTGTGCCTATTTCATTATATATTTAGATTTCATTTCTGTCTCAGGGCTATTTATTATCTTCCATTAGTCAATTTTCCTTTTATTACACCAGTAAAACACTGTTTTTATTACTGTGTTCTTGATGCATGTCTTAATATCTCGTAAGGATAAGCTTCTTCCCTTTACTATTTTTAAAGTTACTTTAGCTAATTTTAGTCTGTTACATTTTAGTCTTACCAAGTATATAAAAATCACTCAACTTAAAATTTTATTGGGCTTGCTTTAAATTTGTAGATTAATTTAGGGAGAATTGATATGTTTAAAATGGTGTTATCCTATCGATAAGTGTGGAACTTTCTCTATTTATTAAAATCACCTTCTACATCCTTTACTGGATATGGAGTTTGTCCACAGGAATTTTGTTATCCTGGCTAAATTAATTCTTAAATAACTCAATATTATGTGGGATTATGGTATATTTTACTTTAAAAATATTTTCAGTTTAACATATTTAGTTCATTATTTCCTGTATAAAGAAATAACATCATAGGGTGATATTGCATAGACTCTTATTAAGCTCTTATTAAGTCTCTTTGGTTATCTGTTGATTTCATTACATTTTTATGGTCATTCATTTCATTTATATATAAGTAAATATAAATATGGGCTTCCCAGGCAGCACTAGTGATAAAGAACCCACCTGCAATGCAAGAGATGTTAAGAGACACCAGTTTGATCCCTGGGTAGGGAAGATCCCCTGGAGTATAGCACCGCAACCCACTCCAGCATTCTTGCCTGGAAAATCCCATGGACAGAGGAGCCTGGCAGGCTACAGTCCATAGGGCTGCAAAACATTGGACATGACTGAATTGACTTAGCATGCACACACAAATATACACACATATGCACCAGGGCTTTCCTGGTGCCTCAGATGGTAGAGAATCTGCCTATAATGCAAGCCCTGGGTTCTATCCTTGGGTTGGGAAGACCCCCTGGAGAAGGGAATGGCAACCCACACCAGTATTCTTGCCTGGAGAATTCCATGGACAGAGGAGCCTGGAGAGCTACAGTTCATGGGGTTGCCAAGAGTCGGACACATGTGCACAGGCATGCGCAATTAATGTTGTTGTTGGCACTATTATTTTAAACAAACTGTTATCTGCTATATCAATTAAGAAAAAGGGTAAAGGTTTGTTTTTAGCCTTCACTTATTCTTCAATACTCTTCCTTATTTTATGTGGATTGTAGATCCAAGTTTCTAACTTATATTCAAACTCTCGAAAGAACTTCTGTTAACATGCCTTGAAAGGCACACCTACTGGCAACAAACTCCCTCAGCATTCATTTGTCGAGGAAGTCTTTGTTTTTCCATCACTTCTGAAAAACAATTTTACAAAGTACAGAATTCTAAGTTGGTCCATTTTTATCTTTCAACGCATTAAATATTTTACTGTCTTCTTGCTCGTGTGGTTTCTGAGAAGAGGTCACATGTGATTCCTCTACAGGCATTTTTTCTCTCTGGTTTCTTTCAGGATTTTTTATTTATGTTTGATTTTCTGTAGTTTGAAAATGAGATGCATGCTAAGTTGCTTCAGTCATGTCTGACTCTTTGCGACCCCATGGACTGTTCGTTCCCCACCAGGCTCCTCTATCCATGGAATTCTCCAGGCAAAAACACTGCAGTGGGTTGCCATTTCCTACTCCAGGCAATCTTCCAGCCCAGGGGTGGGACTCAGGTCTCTTATGTCTCCTGCATTGGTAGGTGGGTTCTTTACCACCAGCACCACCTGGGAAGCCCTGAAAATGACATGTCTGGATATAATTTTTTTAGTCATGTATCTCTCTGGTGTTAAATAGTGGTGGTAGAAGAGTTCTACTGTCCAAAAGATTTCCTATACTCCACCTGTTTGTCCCTCCCCCTCCACTCAAACTCTTGGCAGCCATTGAGTTTGTTCGTTGCTATGGGTTGTTTTTTTTTTTTTTTTTTTTATTATCGCCACTGTTTTACCTTTTCCTAAATGACATGTAGTTGGAATCATTCAGTATGCAGCCTTTTCAGATTAGCTTCCTTCCCCTAGAAATAGACTTTTAATATTATTTCATGTCTTTTGGGGCTTGACAAATCATGCCTTCTTATCACTGAAAATATTTAATTGTATGGAAGTATCATCATTTGTTTATACAGCCACCTATTGTAGGACGTCTTAGTCAAAGCTGCTTTAAACATTTTTGTGCAACTTTTTATGTGGACTCAAATTTTCAATTCACATGTGTATACACTGAAGAGTGTAATCGTTGCATTGTAAGGTAAGAGCATCACTAGCCTTGTAAGTCACTGTTTTCCAAAATGTCTGTGCTGTTTTCCTTCTCCATAAGCAGTGAATTAGTTTCCGTTGTCCCACATCTTCGTCAGCTATTGTTCTCATTGTTGTGAATTTTAGCCATTCAATTGATGTGTAGTGCTATCTCATTGATCTTTTCATTTACAGTTCCCTAGTGTTCAGGTATTTTCTCTTTTTTTAAAAAAATTGGATCATGATTCGTATTATTGTTGACTTTTAAGAGTTTTTCATCCTATATTTTGGATACTGTCACATATCTCTCTAGGTTTTGCACGTATTTTCTCCCATTCTATGGCTTGTCATTTAATTCTCTTTATTCACTGTTTATGGCATATTTTTTACTTGAGATATTCTTTAGGTAACATAAAATTCACCATACAAAGTATACACTTCAGTGGTTTTTGGAATGCTGAACTATGTTTTTTTAAAAAAATATTCTAACAACACAAAATGTCACCTGATATAGAAATACATATTTTTTCTTTTTCCATTTTTGCGTATTTTTATTTATTTATTTATTTTATGGGAGTATAGTTGCTTTGCAATATTGTGCTGGTTTCTATTGTACAGCAAAGTGAATCAGCTATATAGCTACATATATCCCCTCTTTTTTGGATTTCCTTCCCATTTAGGTCACCGCAGATTACTGAGTAGGGTTCCCTGAGCTACACAGTAAGGTTCTCATTAGTTTGCTGCTGCTGCTGCTGCTCAGTTGCTTCAGTCATGTCCGACTCTGTGCGACGCCATAGACAGCAACCCACCAGGCTCCCTAGTCCCTGGGATTCTCCAGGCAAGAACACTGGAGTGGTTTGCCATTTTCTTCTCCAACATGTGAAAGTGGAAAGTGAAAATTGAAAGTGAAGTTGCTCAGTCGCATCCGACGCCTAGTGACCCCATGGACTGCAGCCCACCTGGCTCCTCCGTCCATGTGATTTTCCAGGAAAGAGTACTGGAGTGGGGTGCCATTGCCTTCTCCGCATTAGTTGTCTACTTTATACATATTATCAATAGTTTATATATGTCAGTCTCACTCTCCTATTTCATCCCACCCTCCCCTTCCCCCTGCTTGGTTTCCATACTAGAAACACATTTTTAGTGTTGATGGAGAAACTTGCCATGTTGGGATAACTGGAAAATGGCACATATAAATTTGCAGGGTTTATAAGGGTGCTTTGTGCAGGATTATCAATAGTAGTATTGAGAATGCTGACCTCTTTACGTCGTTGTGTCTCTGTTTTACCAGCACTCTTTTTTTCCCCTCCAATCTCAACACACACACACATACCCACAGCATCTAGCTATTACGATTATCTACAAGTTTTACTATCTTGTATTTATAAAGTTGAGAGAACAGAGACCTATAGTTGCCCAAGGGTACTAACCAAAATTAGTGAAGAATTGAAACCTGTTTATCTGTTCCTGGATACAATGCTTTTAAAGGTGTACATTTTGTTAGCCTTTATATATGTGTATATATGTATACGTGTGTTTGTGCACATGTATGTCTTTTATGGGATTCCCTGGTGGCTCAGATGGTAAAGCGTCTACCCCGCAATGCGGGAGACCCGGGTTCAATCCCTGGGTCAGGAAGATCCCCTGGAGAAGGAAATGGCAACCCACTCTAGTACTCCTGCCTAGAAAATTCCATGGATGGAGGAGCCTGGTGGGCTACAGTCCATGGGGTCAAAAGAGTTGGACAAGACTGAGCGACTTCACTTCACTTCATACATATGTACGTGTGTGTTTGTGCACATGTATGCCTTTTATTATATAAATTTGACAAAGTCAAAAACCAACTGACCTTGAAAAGAGAGTTTTTTATCCTTACAGATCTCAACAAGAAGGGATCGTGCTGCACTATAGGCAGAGGAAGGAGAGGGAAACTGAAGAAGTATTGAGGTCAACCAGGAGGCAGAGGGAAAAGGAAAATTGTGGCCCCAACGTTACTGTGATTTCTGCAGGAGGGAATGGACAGGTGAGACAAGGTAAGCAGGTTGGAATAATCTCAGCAGGCTTTGGAATGCAGAGGCTGTCCTTTGGTGACTAGAACCTAGTCTTAAGAGGGAGGGGGAGTGATTAGGGCAGGTAGAGAGTGGCCTGGAGTATATGGAGCTGGATAAAGGAGGTGATTAGAAAGTTATCCAGAGCTGGACGGGCTCTGTATTGGTCAATTTAAATATGAAAGATGCATTCATAGATCATAGATGAGGCAGCCCTCCAGGGTCAGCACAGCCCCCAAATGTCAAAATATCAGAATTATAGACTGCTGCTGCTAAGTTACTTCAGTCGTGTCTGACTCTGTGAGACCCCATAGATAGCAGTCCACCAGGCTCCTCCATCCGAGGGATTTTCCAGGCAAGAGTACTGGAGTGGGTTGCCATTGCCTTTTCCAGAATTATAAACTAAAGGGACACAATGGATATAAACATAGACATACACTTGTGTCTATGTGTGTGTGTGTTTGTGTGTGTAGGAATATACATATGTATCATAGATACAGTTATGTCGTTCTACAGTTAGGCTAAGAAAGAGAGGGTGATTTTTCTAATCATGACATAGCTGTTCAAACATGCATCTAAACTGGCAGTTCCATGCTTAACATCAGGACAACATGCATTCTACCATGTAAGCCATTCTGCTCATGGTTTGAGTTTGGCTCCATGGGGACATAAAAGTCTGGCAGAACACATTTCCTTGGTACTTGAAACAGAGTAATGCAAGAGCAGAGGCCTCCCATATATTCTGCATCAAAGGTTGGCAGGCTTGGCAAAATATCTTACAGAGTGGGGGAAAAAAGAGGAAAGGAAATAAGCTAAGATTCTTGATATTATTAGTTTATATTTGTTTTCAAGCCATTCTGCATTCTTGTTTAACTTGTTTTACGAGCAAAAAGGCATTGTGGTGGTGGTTGTTTCAATGGTGTTCTTTTAGTACAATTTTTGATTTTAAAGGTTTGTGCCAGAGGCCTATCTGTACATGTGCAGGATTCTAAAATTTAAGGCTGAAAAAATGGTATAAATTTGGGTACTCATTTTAGACACCAGGATATTGAGATCAAAAGGCCTTATATAAGATTCATGTTTCGTTAGAGGCTATTCTGATACTGGAATCCATGAATTCTTTTTTCCTGCACCTTGCTGTGCTTATTTAAGGAAGTGTGCCAACACTATTCTTAGCTTTATGGTCTGTCCTTGGCTTACATTTAGGGTCTCCCATATCCCCAAATTCATTGCCCACGATAACCAGTGAGGACTACTGAATAGCACAGAGAACACTACTCAGTACTCTGTAATGGCCTGTATGCGAAAAGAATCTAAGAAAATGGATGTATATATTTGTACAACCGATTCACTTTGCTGTACACCTGAAGCTGACTCAACATCGTAAATCGACTCTACCCCAATAAAGTTTTTAAAAAATATACTGCCCATAACAGTCGAATTGATTTAGAGGCAGTTCCGTAAATGTACTACAACAGACTCGGTTCCTCTTTCCTCCCTCAATGACCGTCTCAAGCTTCGCCCTTAGGGGCACAGTCCCTGATCCATCCTAGTTTGGGTTTTGTGCTCTGTCTATGTAATAATCATGTTATCGATAATAGAACACCAAACTGTAGGCTTTCTTGTCTCTCTTCTTGACTAGATTAAAGGATCTTTGAGGGTTAAATCTTTGGCTGTCAAGTCATTTCTAGTGCCTCTCATTCAGTATTTATACCTAAGGTTGCTTATAGATAAATCATTCACCATAGAAGGTAAATGATGTGTTTACATGTGGGTGTGGATGTCCCCTGTGCTTAAACATAGATGATCTTCTGATTATTTCCAAATCACTTGAATAAAAAGTATGGTTGTATAATTGAAGTGTGTGCTGTAGTGCTTGTGTTTGAAAATCAGCGAAAGCAAAAGTCAGCAAAGGTTTCAGTCAAACTCTGAATTAGACGTTGTCTTTCCTTATAGCTTTACATCTGTCGGAATGTTCTTGCATTTATTTTACATAAGACTTCCTTCTATGCCTCTAAGGTTCAGCTCCAAGAATCACTTGTTCATATTTATGTTCTTCGTAAATCTTTAAAATAACATCTTGTTCCCATATTTTGTTAGCATTAGATCCCGTCTCTCTTCTTTATGGTATAATCTCCACTACTCCCCCTTCTTATATTGGGGAACAACTGGATGTGTTTTTCTTCTTTGCAATGTAAATTCCTTGCATGCAAGGATTTTTAAGTCTTCTTTGATTCTTATAAGAGCTTTATTGGGACATAATTCACACTCATTTTAAGTATGCAATTCAATAGTTTTCAAATAGTCATAGATTTGTGTAACCATTACCACAATTTTAGAGCTTTTCCATCATCCCCAAAAGTAAGAAATTTTTAGTAGTCCCTCCCATTGCCCTCCTCCCCAACTTTCTTCTACTTTAGCCCCAGACAACCATTAACCTCCTTTCTGTCTCTATAGATTTGCTCTTCTGAGCATTTCATACAAATGTGATCACATGTATAGGGTCCTCGGTGGTGTGTTTCTTCCACTTAGTATTTTCAAGGTTCATCCATGTGGCTGAATAATTATATAATTCCACTCTATGAAGATACCACATTCCACATTTTAATTTATCCATTTATCTATTGATAAGCTTTTGGGTTGTTTCCAGTTTGGGCTATTATGAATTATACTGTACAAACATTTGTGTACAAGGCTTTGTGTGAAAAATACTTATTTTTATTTCTCGTAAGTACATACCTCAAAATAGAATTGCTGAGTTATATTGTAGCCACATATTTAACTTTTTGAAGACCTGCCAGACTGTTTTCTAATGTGGTTGTACTATTTTATATTTCCAGTAGCAGTATATGAAACTCCAATTTTCTATATCCTCTCCAGACTTATTATCTGTTTTATAAAATTATTATAGCCATCCCAGTGGGTGGGTGGTAGTGTCTCATTGTGGTTTTGATTTACATTTCACTGATGGGTAACGATGCTGAACATCTTTTCTGTGGCTGTTGTCCATTTGGATATCTTCCTTTGATGAATGTCTCTTCAGATTCTTTGCCCATTTAAAAAAGAAAAGTCTTAAAAAAAATTGGTTATCTGGGTCAGGATTCCTAGTGTTGCTTAACTGGGTCCTCTGTCTCAGGCTTGTAAGAAGGCTGCAGTCAGGCAGTGGCTGAAATTATCAGAAAGCTCAGCTAAGGAAAGATCAGCTTTCACACTCACTTATGTGATGTTTGGGCTTCCCTGATAGCTCAGTTGATAAAGAATCACCTGCAATGCAGGTGATCCCGGTTTGATTCCTGAGTCAGGAAGATCCCCTGGAGAAGGTATAGGCTACCTACTCCAGTATTCTTGGGCTTCCCTTGTAGCTCAGCTGGTAAAGAATCTGCCTGCAATGTGGGAGACCTGGCTTCAATCCCTGGGTTGGGAAGATCCCCTGGAGAAGGGAAAGGCTACCCACTCCATTCTTGCCTGGAAAATCCCATGGATTTGTATAGTCAATGAGGTCACAAAGCATCAGACACTGAGCTACTTTCACTTTCACTTTCACTTTATGTGAGGTTTGCAGGATTTCATTATTCTTGAGTTGTTGACGATATCCAATTTATCTATTTCTTTTCTTTTGTTGTTTACACTTTTGATGTCATATCTAAGAAATTCCCTACTAACCTAACATCATGAAAATTTAAGTCTATGTTTTCTGCAAAGACTTCTGTAGATTAAACTCTTACATTTACGTTTTGATACATTTTGAATTGGGTTTTTTATATGGTGTGAAGTCAAAGTACACCTTCATTTTTTTGCCTGTGATAATTTAGTTGTCCTAGCACCACCTGTTGAAATGACTATTCTTTCCCCATTGGATGCTTTTGGAATACTTGTTGGAAATCAGTTCACCACAGACATGTGGATTTATTTTTGAATTCTCAGTTCTATTCCACAGATCTATATGTCTTTATTTGTGCCAGTATCACACTGTCTGAATCACCATTGTTTTATAGTAAGTTTTGAAATTAGAAAGGGTGAGTCTTCCTAATCGTTCTTTTTCTGAATTTGCTTTGCCCATTGGACTCCTTACAATTCCATGTGAATTTCAGAATCTGTTCATACAAAGAAATAAACTGGGATTTTCATTATGACTGCAATGAATTTGTAGATCAGGTCGAAGAGTATCACCATATTAGCAATATTCTTCTTCAATCCATTAATGCAAGATTCCTTTCCAATTAGGAGTTCTATCATTTCTTTCAATAATGTTTTGTATATTTTAGAATATCAGTTTTGAACTTATTTTGTTTGATTTATTTCTATGTATTTGATTCTTTTTGATAGTATTATAGGGACACCATGGTCGATAAAATGAAGCAGGAAAACCTAGCTTTTTATCTTGTTTCTCAATAAGGAAACAATAAACACATATACAAAAGGGAAATGTATAAAATAAACTTATAAATGTGAGTCCATTGTTATCAGCTTCATGGTGGAGGCAATAACACAGAGTTAAGAACAGTTGGTGGGCCATGAGTGGAAAGGTGTCAAAACTGGGAGATTTTTCTAGCCACTTAAGAATAGAGCCAATTTGACTTTTGAAAAGCACAGGCCTGGATGCAGATAGGGATATTCTTCTTTCTTCCTACCTGCTATCTGTAAATAAATTCAAGTAATGAGGTATTGATAATGGGGATAAAAATTCTCATCATAAACAAGATGACTGTTTTCTAAACTGAGACCCATTTGAGAGTGAAAAATGGTGCTCTTACTAATTACACCAATGATATAGGCATAAAGGGGAACTGTTCTGGGCAAACTGAGAAGAATGATAATCTGAAGGATGCTTGTGGAGGATTCCTCCCCCACCCTGCCCCCACTTGGTAGATGATGATGGAGGCTTGAGAACTGGAAAGTAATCCCAATTTAAAAACAAGCACTACTGCCCACAGGAATATTTTTCATTTGTTTTTGTTATATTTTAAAGTGTGGCTTCTGGGACAAAGATACCCTCTCAGGAGTCACTCTCTCCTCTGAGGAACCCCTGGATTCATTCAGAAAAAAGGAAACACAAAGATTCAGTGGTGAGAATAAACTTGAACTGTCCTAGGAAATGATGAGAGGCCAAAATGCCAGGAGAGAAATGAGTAAAGAAGAAAGTGATGAGCAGAGACAGCTCATACAGGCTGGCTTCTCCTCATTTCAGAAGGCAGGAAGGCAGAGATGAGCGGTATTTACAGCATCATTCAGTTCAGTTTAGTCGCTCAGTCGTGTCTGACTCTTTGTGACCCCATGAATTGCATCACACCAGGCCTCCCTGTCATCACCAACTCCCGGAGTTCACTCAGACTTACATCCATCGAGTCCGTGATGCCATCCAGCCATCTCATCCTCTGTCGTCCCCTTCTCCTCCTGCCCCCAATCCCTCACAGCATCGGAGTCTTTTCCAATGAGTCAACTTTTCGCATGAGGTGGCCAAAGTACTGGAGTTTCAGCTTTAGCATCATTCCTTCCAAAGAAATCCCAGGGCTGATCTCCTTTAGAATGGACTGGTTGGATCTCCTTGCAGTCCAAGGGACTCTCAAGAGTCTTCTCCAACATCACAGTTCAAAAGCATCAATTCTTTGGTGCTCAGCCTTCTTCACAGTCCAACTCTCACATCCATACATGACCACAGGAAAAACCATAGCCTTGACTAGATGGACCTTAGTCGGCAAAGTAATGTCTCTGCTTTTGAATATGCTATCTAGGTTGGTCATAACTTTTCTTCCAAGGAATAAGCGTCTTCTAATTTCATGGCTGCAGTCACCATCTGCAGTGATTTTGGAGCCCCCAAAAATAAAGTCTGATACTGTTTCCACTGCTTCCCCATCTATTTCCCATGAAGTGATGGGTCCAATGTCATGATCTTCGTTTTCTGAATGTTGAGTTTAAGCCAACTTTTTCACTCTCCACTTTCACTTTCATCAAAAGGCTTTTGAGTTCCTCTTCACTTTCTGCCATAAGGGTGGTGTCATCTGCATATCTGAGGTGATTGATATTTCTCCCGGCAATCTTGATTCCAGCTTGTGTTTCTTCCAATCCAGTGTTTCTCATGATGTACTCTGCATAGAAGTTAAATAAGCAGGGTGACAATATACAGCCTTGACACATTCCTTTTCCTATTTGGAACCAGTCTGTTGTTCCATGTCCAGTTCTAACTGTTGCTTCCTGACCTGCATACAGAGGCAGGTCAGGTGGTCTGGTATTGCCATCTCTTTCAGAATTTTCCACGGTTTATTCTGATCCACACAGTCAAAGGCTTTGGCATAGTCAATAAAGCAGAAATAGATGTTTTTCTGGAACTCTCTTGCTTTTTCCATGATCCAGCAGATGTTGGCAATTTGATCTCTGGTTCCTCTGCCTTTTCTAAAATCAGCTTGAACATCAGGAAGTTCACGGTTCATGTATTGCTGAAGCCTGGCTTGGAGAATTTTGAGCATTATTTTACTAGTGTGTGAGATGAGTGCAACTGTGTGGTAGTTTGAGCATTCTTTGGCATTGCCTTTCTTTGGGATTGGAATGAAAACTGACCTTTTCCAGTCCTGTGGCCACTGCTGAGTTTTCCAAATTTGCTGGCATATTGAGTGCAGCACTTTCACAGCATCATCTTTCAGGATTTGAAATAGCTCAACTGGAATTCCATCACCTCCACTAGCTTTGTTCGTAGTGATGCTTTCTAAGGCCCACTTGACTTCACATTCCAGGATGTCTGGCTCTAGATGAGTGATCACACCATCGTGATTATCTGGGTCTTGAAGATCTTTTTTGTACAGTTCTTCTGTGTATTCTTGCCACTTCTTCTTTATATCTTCTGCTTCTGTTAGGTCCATACCATTTCTGTCCTTTATCGAGCCCACCTTTGCATGAAATGTTCCCTTGGTATCTCTCATTTTCTTGAAGAGATCTCTAGTCTTTCCCATTCTGTTGTTTTCCTCTATTTCTTTGCATTGATTGCTGAAGAAGGCTTTCTTATCTCTCCTTGCTATTCTTTGGAACTCTGCATTCAGATGGTTATATCTTTCCTTTTCTCCTTTGCTTTTTGCCTCTCTTCTTTTTACAGCTATTTGTAAGGCCTCCCCAAACAGCCATTTTGCTTTTTTGCATTTCTTTTCCATGGGGATGGTCTTGATCCCTGTCCCCTGTACAATGTCATGAACCTCATTCCATAGTTCATCAGGCACTCTATCTATCAGATCTAGGCCCTTAAATCTATTTTTCACTTCCACTGTGTAATCATAAGGGATTTGATTTAGGTCATACCTGAATGGTCTAGTGGTTTTCCCTACTTTCTTCAGTTTAAGTCTGAATTTGGCAATAAGGAGCTTCCTTAGCTGAGTCCAAAGCATGGCTTAGCCCCTTGCAGACTTTGTGCCCTTGGGCCAGTTGTTCAGTTTCTGTCTTCATCTCTTTATCAGAGCGAGGATAATAGAGCCCACATCAAGGAACTGTGAGGCTCAACTGTGCTAATCCACTTAGGTTTTTTTAAGTGTTAATAGTTGATATTATTATCTGCCTCAGTGGGAGCTGTGGTTTTTTGTTTTTTTGTTTTTTTTTTTTTAAGGAAGAAATGGACCAGACCCAGGGACTGATTTTTGAGAGCCTGGTCCTGAGTGTTTCTCCTACTACTTGATCATTTTATAGATAGAGATTTAATTTTAAAGATCCTTTAAATTCTGGATGATTATTCATAGGTCCACTAGCCTATGTGGAGGTCCACAAACAGATCTCCATTTTTAATTTTCAATGGCAGAAATGCTGGGCTTGGGTGCCTCACCTCTGCAATCTATGTCCATGAACCCTCAAATTCACCTTGGAATTACCTAGAAATCTTTCCAGGGCTTATTCCTCCAGATGGTAAGAAACTCAAGACCTACTCTGAAAAGTAATAATGGGACCAACAACAGCAGTAATAATAGTGAATTGTAGCCCATGTTTATTCTTCACTTTATGCCAACTGACCACCGTGCTGAATGATTTCAAGATTAGTGCATTACTTAACCCTCAAAACAACCTTATGAGTTCAGACAGTTTAGGCGGCACAGCTAGGGCCTGGGGGGTGCGGGTCAGGGATTCAAATCCACTCGTCCTGCTCTTATGTCTGTGCTATGCTGCCTCCCCATGGGTAGAAGTGGTTCTAGGGCAACAGCAAATATTTTAGGCAGAGAGTCATCTGTGTCTCCTTTAGCCTTTTAACCTACAAATCCTGAGGGAATAACCTAACTGATCCCTTTGCCAAAAAGGAAATGATGCCATCTTACAGCTATCTGGATTTTCCTAGCGCTTATGCCACTCATGGGAAGTCAGATGAAACGGCTTAGGAAAGAGCATCCCCATCAGGTGACTGAAGAGCTGGGGATGACGTTCATCTAGGGCCGCCTGAGTGATCCTCTTGTGCCCTGGTATGTGGAACGTGCTGTTGAAGAGATCTAGCCTATTCCCGGAGAATGACTTTTCACCTAGAGAATCCATGCCTCGCTCAGCAGTGGTAGCAGCAGTGCTCTTAACTCTGGTGCCAGCCCGTACTTGGGCCTGGTTAAGTGGCACTGGGCATTTACCTTATTAGACCTTTGGTGGATCCAGCAAATTCATGGAAAGCCATTACAGGAAAAGACCTGACTCTGGGCTTGCCTCCATGTAATTCTACTCTGTCTTCTATTTCAAGGTGACTAGCACATCTCAGTTATCGAATTTCAGGGAGAGAGGGATTTAGGGAGGCAGCCTTGTGTAGTAGTGACAACCATGGAAACTGCTTCTGAGGTCAGTGAAGGGGGGATTCACATCTCAGCTTTGGAAATTAATACCTAAATGACTAGTTACTTAAAACTCTGTGTTCTTCAGTTTCCTTTGGTATCTAGTATATAGGGTTGTTGAAAGGATCAGTTGACATCATGGATGTGAAAAGGCTTAACTCATGTGGAAGAAGCAGTTCATTCATTGACCCAATCTCCATTCATGGTCCTTTATCCTTTGGTCTCCTTCCAGCTCAGGATGGTCATATGAGACTCTTTTGTCCAATGGAACTAAAGTAGACTACTTTTGGATGGGCTTCTAAAAACACTTGTACTGATAGAATATTTCTTTGGCCTGTTTCTTCTCTCTCCCCCACACACTGCTTCTTTAATTTACTGGAACACATGTATGAGATCTGTGGTATAGCTGCCCTCTTATAACCATGAATAAATACATGAAAGCAATTAGGGCAGTCTTTGGTTAGAACTACAAAGTGTCAGTACTTTCATCATCATTAACTTTATCATTATTATGAGCATAAGAATAAGATCTATTGACTTACGATTATGAAGCAAAACAAAAAACTTCCCAAGTCCACAGTAGCACTGATGAGCCCACTTACCCACCTAATCCACCTAACTTTGAACTTCTTGAAATATTAAAGATATGGCCTTTTATTTCTCTAAGTTGTTTTAGGCATTGCATTTCTCTCAGGTCGATGAAATCCTAAGTGATAAAACACATAATTTTTTTGTTCTTGGTTGTTTCATTATTTTAGTCTAAAAGAGTGGCTAATGCTGGAACTCTCAGTACAACATCTCAAGCAAATGGTCACTCACCTATGCTTGAGTACTTCCAGTGAGTAGAAGTTTGCTACTTCTCAAGGCAGGTTAGTCTATCTTTGGGCAGATCTAACACCTCGAACACCTCAAAAGATATTTCTCATGAAAATATTTGTTAAAATATCAACTACCTTAACACTGAGAAGTAGTATTCATGATGAAAAAAGTCTGGGCCCTGGTGTCTGATTTATCCAAACTGGCGTAACTACTCACCACCAAGTCGGTATGTAATCAAAAGGAACTCTATACTTCCCTGGTGGCTCAGATGGTAAAAGCTTCTGCCTACAGTGCAGGAGACCCGGGTTCGATCCCTGGGTTGGGAAGATCCCTTGGAGAAGGAAATGGCAACCCACTCCAGTACTCTTGCCTAGAGAATACCATGGATGGAGGAGCCTGGTAGGCTACAGACCATGGGGTCACAAAGAGTCGGACACAACTGAGCAACTTCACTTTCTTTTCTTTCTCTCTTTCTATACATCTCAAAACTGGAATCTAAGACTTAACTGTAGAAATTGTTCCTTGGTCATAGATTTGTAATTATATTCATGATTGCCTGACACCCTTTGGAGGAAATTGGTGTTCATGAATATGTATTGAATAAGTGAGCTCTTATGTACATAGGTTTTGGTGACCGCCTTAATTGATGGATACCTGGCCTTGAGGTGTAAGACGATTTAGCTCATTCTCCTAATGTGTGTGAGCCAGAAGATTGCAGACAGGAAAGCATGCTGGGGAGACAGCAGAAACAGAATTTATCACGTCCACTCCCCAAGACTTGTCTAACTTCCGTGAAGTCCTCTTCTGAGGGGCCTGTGTGTTGTTTTTCAGGGATGGTTGTGTCAATTCCCTGGTATTTCTGGGCTTGTGTAAAGTCACACCTTTACCCTCAAAGTCCCCTCTGGTGAATGCTGAAGGAGTAGTCAGATAGAAAGGAGAAAGATTTCAACAATTCCTTGAGGAAATAAAGCCAAAACGTATAGAGGCCCAACTAATCTGATCTTCTCTCTTGTAGAGTATTCCTATCCCTATTTGACCCCAATCTCTGCCCTAACATCCTAAAAGCAATGGGGTTTTCTTTTAGGTGAACTCATGAATGAGACGGAGTTTATTGTTAACCATCAGGAAATTTTAGCAAAGGATGCCCTGGGCCTGCTTTGATAATACTTTGTTCTTCACAGAAATCATTTGAACTGGAGTTTGGGGAGCTCTTCACTGAAGTGAGGGCCTGCAGGCAGAGACAGAAGGCATGTGCCTATTCATTAGAAGATGCTCAAGAAGCAACTCTTTCTATCTTCACCACACCCCACATGCAAACATTAAGCTGTACAAAGATGATATGTTAGGACTGATAAGGGACCCTTTTCTAACACAGCATTCCTTTTGTACCAAATCCCAGGGAAATCAGAGTTGATGAGAGAACCAGTCAAAACAGTGAGTAAAAACATGGATTTTCAGGGTAAGTTTCATGCTTTCCACTCCCTTCTCTACTACTAATCAGGTACTGGGTTGGCCAGAAAGTTCATTCAGGTTCTTCCATATGATGTTATGGAAAAACCCAAATGAACATTTTGGCCAACCCAATAGTTTTAGGAAAGTTTTTTAAAGGCCACTAGTCTTTAAGTTTTCTCCACTACTAAGTGGAGATAGTGATGTCATTTTCTTCTAAGACTGTTGAAAGAATTGATGATAATATCCTTCAAGCATTTAAAAACAGTGATAGTCTAACAGTAAGCATCCAATAAATGTTATTTAAAACAGTGATAGTAGGCATCCAGTAAATGTTAAGTGTTGTCCCTTTATCCACTAAATATCTTACAATCTTGTATTACACCAAGAATGCTGCTGAAGTCTAGAAACAAAATGTTGAACAAAACACACATTGATCCCTGAGCTCATGGAATTTATGATATATTGAGGAAAAGGAAAGTTAAATAGATAATACCAATACAGTGGTAAACATTCTGCCAGTGGTAAGCACAAGTGTGCTCTGGCGATCAGAGGAGATACTGACCCCTAGTCAGTGAAGACTCTCCTGTAGAAGTGATGTGTAGATGGTTGCACCATGGTATTAGTGCTGCTGCAGAGGCAGAATGTGACTGTTTCAGGCACAGGAACCAAGGCCTCCCCAGGAGTTTTGTGCAAGATACAGTAGGGCTATTGTAAGGAGCAGAATAAAGTTCAGAGGGGTAGTGGCGGGGTGGGGGGGGGGGGGTGGGGGGGTGGGGGGGGAGGGGGCAGGGGGGGCGGTGCAGGGGGAAGGGGAACATCATAGGGGAGAAAAGGCAGAAGGTATCCTCCAGGGGGAGGATCCAGGACCAGGCCCGTGTATGGCGGGAGGCACTTTTAATGGAGAGTTTGCTGATCAGAGTTCCATTCTGTAATGGAGGGTGGGGAAAAGCAAATGACGAGACTGCCCCTTCTTTGGTTCTCAAGTCTCCTGTCCTTTAATCCATTGGAAACATCTTTGCCTCGGTCATGTACAGAGACCTGGACTCTCAGCCCTAGAGAGATAAAGGGAGCTCAGATCCAAAGCAGTCAAGGCAAGGAGGCCTGGGAAGGATGGTGTTTCTTTCCATCCCCGATTCCGCAGGGTCAGGTTAGAGGGCAGGCAGAGGGCAACTGAAGCGGCTCTTTCTCTCTGGTTGCCTCAGGCTGACTGTCCTGGTTTCTCCAGAGGCAGTGGCCACGGCTCACCAGAGCCAGCCCTCCCAAACGCTGAGGAGGTGGTACCGCCCTCCTCTTCTTGTGGTCTGTGGCAAATACTGCTTTCATCTGCAAAGCTCTTCAAGACCCAGATTTCCAAATCTTCCACGGTAGTGACTTCATTCAGTATATTCTTCCAATAATGCCATGGAATTTTGAAAAAGATGGATTGAAATTGTTTGGTTTAAATAAAAAAAGGAAAGCAAAAGTAATGAATTTTGTTCAGAACACCAAAGTTTTAGTCTCTGCTGTGAACTAGCTGTTTGACCTTGTAACAAATCCTGTAAACTTCAGACATCTCTGCTTCTTAAGGATTGGGAATGAGTGATTTCTAAGCTCCTTTTCCCCTTGATTTCCTCTGATTCCATCTTCCAGTTTTAGAGAAGAGGAAACAGGTTTAAAGTACAGAGGGGTTTTTACTCTCAGCCCTAGAGAGAGAAACCATTTCCCAGTTAATCATTTAGCTGAGGCATATCCAGGAGGTCTTTGTTTTTATATAAGTTAGCAAAATTACTCCATAGTACCAATCATGGAGAGTTTTGCCTCCAGTGTTGAAAAGTAAAATCATAGTATGCACTGGCTTCATAGGCCTTGGTTGGTTTAAACTAAAGATCTCCATTTTTTTTTTCTCAGTTCCCTCTGCTGTTTGAGTCAATTGGAGGGATAAAACCATTTGCTCTAAAATTAGCTGGTAGAATTCTTTCATCTTGGACTCTTTTGAAATGAGAATTGAAACCCAAGCCTCAAGTAACTGAAAATCTAGTTTTTCTTCCACAAACTCTTGGAATGTCTGGACTTCTGCCCTGACCAGACCAACATAAGGGTTTCTCAAGTGGGATACCATTTTTATCTCAAACCAGCTCTTTGGAGGGAGGTTCCTGAAAAAGCACTGGTCCAGGTTCTGTACCTCAAACCATGCCATATTTCTGTCTGGGGCTTCATGGATCAACCGTTCAGACCCAGGACATCCAGAGAGCCCTCCATTGCCTTGGATGAGTTACCATCTCTGAGCTGGACAAACATGAAATATAAAACTGACAGAGCTGTGCATTCCTCGGGCAGCACATGTGGGACTCTAATGTGCACTTTCAAATCTAAATGCTGAGCCAGTCTGTTCTCTGGCCACCACAGAAGAGCCAACAATCAAGAGAGTGGAAAGGAGGCCACCTCGTGGGATCCGCTACACATCCACCCGAGGCCTGCGGTTACTTGAGCACCATGAAGTAAGCAAAGCTCATGACATGTAGGCGTGGCATGGCATGGTTTAGGGGCCCCCCGGTCCAGTTCAGAGTCAACTACTTTGGAATCATCAGGCAAGTGTAGGATTGTGCTCTGGGGAGGCATTCCCCATTAAGTTATCCTGTCATAAATTGTATAGCACTGGCTGCCAGGCTGCTGGCCATGAAAAGCCCAGCTGTCCACATCAACTAGTCCTCAGGAACACTCTGAGCCTTAGCATCACTCGTGAGTGAATACAAGCAAAGCATTTCATTTCTAATCGCTAGAATCAGAAAAACAAGAGTTCAGATATCAAATACTGACCAGTGATCGTGGATAAGTTACACTGAATAGATTATCAAAGGAACAGTCTTATGCATACACACACATTGCATTTAACAGTATCTGGCACATAATGGCGCTCACTATAAACTATAAACATTGGTAATCATAATAAAAATATTATTAGGATCTATTACTCATGGAAATCATAAGCTTTGGGGTTAGATGAAAGGTTGAATTCTGTGTGTACTATTTCCTCTCCTTGTGACTTCTGGGCAGATATTTTGTTTGCTTGCTTGCTGTGAAAGTGTTAATTGCTCAGTCGTGCCTGACTCTTTGCGACCCCATGGACTGTAGCCTGCCAGCTCCTCTGTCCATGGAAATCTCCAAGGCAAGAATACTGGAGTGGGTTGCCATTCCCTTCTCCAGGGGATCTTCCTAACCCAGCGGTTGAACCCGGGTCTCCTGCATTGCAGGCAGATTCTTTACTGTTTGAGAAACCAAGGAAGCTTTGCTTGCTATGATGTGGCTTTGTAATGACTTAGAAGGAGGGTTGTTTTGAAGATTAGAAATATTTCATGGAAAGCATTGAGCATGTTGCCTTACATGTAGTATATGCTTCATACGTGTTTCTTGGTTACATAAAGAAGTTGCCCCAGATGACCTCTGAGCTCTATTCTTTCATGAGCATATGACACTAATGTTTGTAATCTGAGAGTGCTCCAAAAAGCACTGTAAGTGTAGAGGATGCTTGTCATCAGGCATTACTGCAAGGGCCAGTTCATATGGTGGGGCGCACACCTGGCCCACACATGTTCTTTTCCTTGTGTTCTTCCCCAGCTCCCTGTGAATACCCTTGCTGCCTCACCTGACCTCTGTAGAATGATGTTCATGGGCTTTTACACAAGTTCACTAATGTAACACTTTATGAACTGATCAGGACAGAACTGCTCAGACCTCGAGCACCAAGTCCATTTGTGTTTCTATGAATACATGCAGTCTCACCATTTCCCCCACCCCCCAGGAACAGGATAAGCTTCCAGGAGCCATGAAGTGAGACCCCTCTCCCCTTGTGTTGAGACTCTGGGTGTATAGTGCAGGACTCATTATTAATATTCAGACTCCACCCAAACTTGACATTCTCTGGGATGTTTTAAGTTATGGGGCAGGAGGGGATCAAACTGAACACATTTAGATTCTGTAAGTTTTTTTTTTCCAAAGGATTAGCTGTACTGGGGATGTACAGCTGTTCTTTCCAAAAGTCACTTTAGAGCAAGCTGCAGACAGTGGTAAGGACAGAAAGCTCAAGACCAAATTCCGCATTCCTCTCTTCCTGGCTGGAAATCGCTCTGAAAATTCCTACATTGTGCAGGAAATGTGTTCAGCTAAAGAGCGGGGAACTCCAGCGGGTCTAATGGAGAGTCATCCTTCTTCAGTCTCTAACCAAGCCCTCCTCTCTGCTGGTCCACATCTTCTCTTCTCTTTCACTCCCCTTATGAGGACATATGGTTTCTTCTTTTTAACTTTTTCTTCCCCAAAATAGATTTGCCATGATGCTATAATTTTAAGTTTTAGGGCCTGTTACATACACAGGCCACTTCCAGAGCCCTACAATTAATATTGCATTTGCAGTTTTATACTGATTTTCTTAAGTTTAAATCTCATAAAACCAGGCTCTCCTCTTGATAACGTATTTCTATTTCCTCTTGGGGAATCACAGCACTCCTATTCCCTAAGTCCATTTGGCTTGGGGATTGATGAATCCCAATGCTGGTGTGCTGGAAGCAGGATCTCGTCTAGCCAATCATTTATTTCATCTTTTGATCACCGAGATTGTTTCCAGAGTAGGCAAAGGGTGTATCAGTCCAGTGGTACTCAAACACTGGAACAAATGGGGAGAAAAAAAAAATCTTTTTTTCCCATTGAGTTTATTTAAAAGGAGGAGAATAGCTCTGTAACTTCTGAGGACATTCTCATCGTCACAAGAGAAAAACTCACCTAGTCAAGAGTCAAGAACTACATGTTTGCTCCTAAGTGCAGTCTTCATTCACTAAGCAATTGGTCTGTGCTAATAATTACCAAGCATGTCCTAGACAGTGGAGTTCCATGAGTGAACACAAAATGGGTAACGTTCCTGTCCTCATAAGCTGATATCATAATTGTGTGAGGTTATATAAAAATATATATGTGTGTGGGCTTCCCAGGTGGTGCTAGAGATAAATAACCCACCTGCCAATGCAGGAAGATCCCCTGCAGGGGGAAATGGCAACCCACTCCCGGATTCTTGCCTGGAGAATCTGATGGACAGAGGACTGGGTGGGTTATAGCCCATAGGCTTGCAAAGAGTGGGACATGACTGAAGCAACTTAACACGCACGGATGCATATATGCAGGTCACGATCAGTGCTATGATGAAAGATAGCAAAGTAAGGAAACTGAAAATAATGGAAAACTCTCTTTTTTAATTTTTATTTCTTCAGTGCTTAGGGGCGGTATGTGGTGGCGTGACAGTTGAGTAAGACCTAAACAAAGCATGAGTGTGAACCATTTGGATGTGTAGGAGAAGTGTGATTTAGCGTGGAGAATACAAGCCCCAAAGTCCTGATGCAGGAGGATGAGCAGGGTGTGTTCAGGGAGGGAGGTCACAGTGGGTGGTGCAAAGGGAGAAAGAGGGAAAGGAGAAGGGAGGGAGTGTTGAGAAAAGGGGTGATGTATTTATATTTACGTTTTTAAGGACTGGCTTGGCTGCAATATACAAAAAAAAAGGGAGACCGCTGTCAAGTCAGAGTGGAAGCCTAGAGCCCCACACGAAGATGACCACAGTGGTCAAGGAGAGAGGATGGGGGTATGGCAAGGACTGAGACAGTGTGGGTGGTGAAACGTGTTTTGAGTGATGAGTGTCTGAAATATTGAGGTTAGAGAAAGAAGATTTTCTATTGAATGTGTGAAGATGTATGTAAAACACAGGAGTTTAGATAATGTCCTACTAGGGGCAGGGGCAGAGAAGGCAACGGCACCCCACTCCAGCACTCTTGCCTGGAAAATCCCATGGATGGAGGAGCCTGGTGGGCTGCAGTCCACGGGTAGCGAAGAGTCGGTCGCAAAGAATCGGGCATGGCTGAGCGACTTCACTTTCACTTTCACTTTTCAGTTTCATGCATTGGAGAAGGAAATGGCAACCCACTCCAGTGTTCTTGCCTGGAGAATCCCAGGGACAGGAGAGCCTGGTGGGCTGCTGTCCATGGGGTCGCACAGAGTCAGACACGACTGAAGCGACTTAGCAGCAGCAGTAGCAGCAGCAGCCGCAGGGGCAGAGGCTTGGTGTTAAATGGAGTCACCCTTAACTAAATGGGGTGCACCAAGGAAGGAGCAGGTTTGGATTGGCATTTATAAACACTAGCATCTTCCTCCTCCTCTTTTTCTTATTAATTTTACTTGATGTCTCTTTAGCATTTGGAACTAATGACCATTTCTTCTTAATTGTCTCTTTAACACTCTACATTGAACAAGTTCTGTTTTTTTTTTTTCTTTAATCTTTCTTTCCCCCCTGCTTCTGCTAAATCTGGGTAAATCTGCCTATTGTTCTTTTTTTTTTTTTTTTTTGACTATTACATTTCCCTCTTTATAAGAACTACTCTTATTAAGTAAAAAAGAATTCTATCCCTATCTTCAAAGGGCAAAGGCTAAGATTCTATGTGTGGTTGTATCTGTGAGCTAAGTATTTGGAAAAGTCTTGCAAACAATCGTGTGTGTGTGTGTGTGTGTGTGTGTGTGTGTGTGTGTGTGTGTGTGTATGTTCAGGGCTAATGGTGCATCAAGCATTGTTTAAAACAGATAAAAATCAGATGAACTTTAAGTTTCTTTGTGATTCTGAGATTTAATTACCTCATGAACTTGAATTCCATTTTATCTCCCAACTCAATAATGAATACCTGGGGGCAAACCCATCTTGCCGAACACTGTTTATCTCCATTGGCACAGGGTCAGGATATGGCACTATTTTGAATGGATATTAAAAGGCTGAAAGACAGTGCCTGTGACAGAAGAATTATAATGGCCTTTTGCAGATGCCAAATGTCACTGTGTCCTCTAGGCTCTGCCTAACATCTGTGGGAGAAGGTGAGCATGTCATTTGAGGGAATGGAGCCAGATCAAGGCCACTGCTCTGTGAAATGGCACGCCTGATGAACAACCTTGCCTTGTGGTCTCAGGAAGTCAAGATGCATTGTGCTCTCTACCCTCTACATACAGTGGAAAACAGACAACAATAGCCAGGCCAACACACTTTCCTGAGTTAAGAAGGAAATCAAAGAGTCAGCAAAATAGTCAATAGAATATGGATTCTGAAGCCAGTTAGGCCAGGTTTTATGCCAGCTGTATTATCATTATCTGCTTCCTGAAGTTGCTCTCATTTGGTTTCTTTATCTATAAAAGCAGGTGTTCATTCACCTATTCAATAGTATTCATTTAGTGCCCACTGTGTATCAGAAACTAGGTTCTGGACTTTCAGTGATGAGTAAGAAGTAAGAGGCATACCTGATGTTCCCAGAGTATGTACCTCCTATTTGTCACAATCCTTGAGAGCACTCACCACCTGGAGTACAGTTACCTCTATACAGGAAGGTGTTCCATGCTTTATCAAATCTCTCTAATGAAGTGGTCTTATTCATCTTGATGCTCCCAGCTCCTATGGTGGTACTTGTTTGTTGGTTGCTATTCACTTCTGGAATTGTTGTCCACTCATCTGATACATTTTCTACTATTTTTATAATTGACTCACTGTTTCTCTAAATAAATCTCATGCCTCCCCTCTTGAATTCTGTTCACAGAATGTAGCAAGTTGCATTGTGTACTTCCCTCACCACACACCCAAAATAAATTCAAATCCTAATCTCTAATATCTATGAATATGACTTTATTTGAAAATAGGGTCTTTAGAAATGCAAATAAGGTAAGATCACAGGGATTCGGGTGGCCCCTAATGATTGGTGCTCTTGTAAGAGAAATGTGAACACAGACACACAAGGAAATACCATGTGATGATGGAAGCAGAGATGGCAGTGATGGGTCTACAAGCCAGGAGTCGTCAAGGATTGCCAGCAACCACCAGACGTTAGAAAGAGTCAAGGAAGGGTTTTCCCCTAAAGTGAAAGGGAAAGTCACTCAGCCGTGTCCGACTCTTTGCGACCCCATTGACTATACAGTCCATGGAATTCTCCAGGCCAGAATACTGACCTGGGTACCTTTCCCTTCTCCAGGGGATCTTCCCAACCTAGGGATCGAACCCAGGTCTTCCCCACTGCAGGTGGATTTTTTTTTACCAGCTGAGCCACAAGGGAAGCTCTTTCCCCTAAAATCTTGAGCAAATATGGTTTGGCCAATACCTTGATTTTGAATTTGGAGTCTCCTGAAATGTGGGCAAATAAATTGCTACTTTAAAAAATTAGTTATTTATTTATTTGGCTGGGTCAGGTCTTAGTTGCGGCATGAAGGATTTTCCCCACATCACGTGGGATCGCTCATCATGACACCTGGACTCAGTAGTGGTGGCACATGGGCTTCAGAGCGTGTGGGCTCAGGGCTTGTGGGGCAAGAGCTTAGTTGCTCCACAGCATGTAGGATCTTAGTTTCCCAACCAAGGGATCAAACCCACATCCTCTGGATAGCAATGCAGATTCTTAATCACTGGACCACCAGGGAAGTCCCAATTACTAATGATTTAAGCCACTGATTTTGTGGTAATTTTTTTGTTTGTTTTATAAAGTCAGCCTTACGAAACATAACATCGACTTCTATTTGAACTACATTTCTCTCCTACCTTTACCTGCTGAAAGTCTATTTCTTCTTTAAGGATCAGCTCAAATATTACCCTAAGAGTTCAATTTGTACTAACACACCTACTGAAGAACCAAGTACCACTTAGAACATATGTGTCTTGTATTTTGTATAGTTTCTGGCATAATAATATGAAAATAAAAACTAACACATGTCACACTTTAAAAATTATCTGTTATGAGACACTAACCTTTCAGAGTTGGAAACACTAATATTATCTCTGTTCTACAAATGAAAAAACTAATCCGAGAAGTTAAGCAACCCACCTAAAGAGCCATAGCCAATTTGTGCCCACAGGCAGAGGGAGTTCCCCACCTGCTATGCATTCGGGTCTGGTAGTCTTCAGACCACCTACATGAGTCTTCCTTATCAAGAAGACCTAATCTTCTAGAGCCTCTTCTCAGCTAATAGTGGGCATAGTGTAAACAGCCAAAATATTTTTTAAATGGATTTTAATGGATTCCCAAGTTCTGAAATATGCATGGAAGTTCAGACTCATGAAAAAGCACCATGTCTGGTGGATTAGATGCACTATTATATTGGAAAATGCCTATTGAGTGGATGTGCTGAACCTATTGTTCCCTCTGCCCCACTTCTCCAGCTCTGCTCTTCCCAGAACTTCTGCCCAGGCTAGTACAGGATGCGTCTTTCAGGAGGAAACCTGAGCACAGTTCCGTGTAAGCAGAGGAAAGGAGAAGCAGAAGGACTTTGCCATTGTGTCTCTACCGAGAGAAATGCATGACACCTCCCTGGCTCCTTTCAAGTCCAGGAAGCTTCACCAGCACAGATCACAGGAGATGAGAAAGAGCTCATGTCTGAGGAGTAACCTTCCTCCTCAGACATCTCCCCCATCATCTTCGGGAGATCACCAAGTCAGTGGAGGGGAAGTGGGACTTCCACATTCCAGGGTGAAAAGGATGCTGAAGTTCTAGAATTATTCACAAGCTCTCCTGTTTCCTCTCCCTGTTATGGAACAGATGGAAAAGGATTAGGGCCCAAACAACTTTGTGCGTTGCCATAAGTTACACAAGACACCTGCTATTAGCAATCTCCTGGATGAATCAATGCCTTCTCCCCAGTCAGAAGCACTGAAGACTGAACTTAATCTCTCTCCTCCTCGCTCTCATCTTTCAAGTGTCGTAACGGTGGACTAGCTGAGGTTTTAATAAGATGTGCTCTTTCTGACTCCCGCCTTTTGGATCATGAAATGCTCTTAGTCTATGCCTTTGCCCCTAGAGGCCCCTGAACAAAGTCAAATGGCAACAGCCTACAAGAACAGTATGTTTGCTCCCTCTTCTAGGGTCAAGCCAATCTATATCTTTTGCTTTGTGCTTCGTGTGCATCTTTACAAACTGCTGAAAGCCGAGCTTGGAGCTGTGCCCAGCACATGCTGATATCAATCTACGCATTTGTGGTATGCCCTTCCTGGGCTGTGCTGTAAGAGTATTAGCATGAACAGAGTGTTTGGACAACTGCCTGGGAAGAAGTGAACTTCACCCCAGTTTCGCCACATCAGATATTGATTTGTCATGCTGCATCCTAATGACAGGCAGAAGGCAGGTTCTTGATTTTTCCCAACAGAAAAGTGTCTCCCTGTCAGGTAGGGCAATGAAATAAGGAAGTCGGTTTTGGATGATGGTCTTGGTCAAAGCCTTGAAGGACCACATTTGGCACGTGGTTTTGCCTGGGTACCATCTGTTTATCCTTAAAAGCATCATTCACTTTCATCATCCTCCAAGAAGTCGCTCTTCCCCCTTGGTTTGCAGATAGCATTGAAAGCTCCCACTTTTATGCTTCAATCAGTTCCACTAATTTACAATAACATGTTTCCTTCTCTGTCTCCACTGTAAGATTATTATCACCCACAATGTTGTTTCCCTACCCAAGTCCTTTAGGATCCCTTTAACCTGTTGGATGGGTGTACCACCCCCCGTCCCGGTGCTGTGCGTATTTCAGATCCCACATTTCACTTACAACTTTCTTCAGAGGCTTCCCCTTGGACTCCTAAAGCCTCTTATCCTTGGACAACCTGAGATTATGATGTATAATATTTCCCCTGCTTTCCCAGTGGCTCAGCAGTAATGAATCTGCCTACCAATGCAGGGAATGCAAGTTCAATCCCTGCTTCAGGAAGATTCCCTGGGAAAGGAAATGGCAACCCACTCTAGTATCCTTGCCTGGGAAATCCCATGGATATAGGAGCCTGGTGTGCTACAGTCCATGGTATTGCAAAGAGTCAGACATGACTTAACCACTAAATAGCAACAACAACATGAACTCCCCCACCACCACTTCCCTCAAGTCCTGATTTGAAAACAGAGCCCAGGACAGATTCTGTGGCGCAATCTATGCTCTTGGCATCCACAAGGATTAGGCTAAAGTTAGACCTCATCTGAAACTAACTTCTGTATTGCTCCTTTTCCTTCTCTATCTTGCTCTTCTCATTCTCTTACCTGAAAGCACATGTGCTTCTAAATGTATTCCTTCCTTCAACTCTGATTCTAGGGAATTTTTTGACCTAAGCCTACAATCTCTATTAATTCTTACTACCACCCAACCAGAGGTAGGTATTAATATTCCATCAACTGAAGCTCAGGGAAAGTAAATAACTTTGCAATATATGTAACAAACACCTGTCATATACCAGGTGCTCAATAAATAGATATTAAATGAAATAGTAATACCAAGTCTCCATTAACTCATCAAATGACCTTGGTCCCCAGAGCAGTTATAGATCTGTGGTAGGACAGGATAACCTGAAGAAGACCAGAACTTGATAGGTAGACAGGTCCTCCAGGATAAATACTTAAAAGGAAATTCAGAAGACTTAGAGAAAGAAGGTAAGCCAAAAGTGGGTGAAATGCAATGTTAGAGCCCTAGCAGAAGGTAGAAGAGATCTAGCCATAGGAACCACAGTCTGAGAATGGCATTTGAGAGTTCCTGAAGGTCTCAGCGGAGCCTTGAAAAGTCTGCAGAGAAACTGCCTAGAAACCTAAGACAGAGCATCAGACTCAGAGGAATGAAGGAGAGACAGTGTTTTCCGAAATGGCAGGGAATGGAGCTTAGTTATCACTGTAGCAGTCATGCCTAGCAAAGCACCTGGCCTATCAATGGCAACAATAAATATTTGTGGAATAAACAGTTCAATGAGAGAAGGCTGCATAATATAAATTGAGTGTGAGGCATGGTCATGAACTTGTGGTAAGACTCTAGATACTAAACCTTAATGACCTGATTACACAGAACTGTCAGCCAAATTGACTTATTGCAGAGCTTCCCATCTCCTCTTATGCTAGGTCCTGAAGTTATCCCTAGAAAAGAATCGAAGCCAGATCATCTCACTGGTGACTACTGCTGGAGGAAGTTTAATGGCTTCTGATTGGAAGTTTGGGTTAGGAAGCCAAGTGGGGGCATTCCAATGGTAAATCAGTTTCTTTCTCTGGGACTGGCCATGGTTCACTTGTTAATCTAGGTATTTGAAGCAGATGGATTTTCAGAATGTTACTTCTTCACTATGGATAATGAGCTTTTTTTTCTTTTTGGTAGGTCAATTGAATTTTTTTTAATCTATTATTTATTATCCTACTATAGGATAATTGCTTTACAGAATTTTAGTGTTTTCTGTCAAACTTCAGCATGAATCAGCCATAGGTATACATATATGCCCTCCCTTTTGAACCTCCTTCATATCCCTCCCCACCCCACCCCTTTACGTTGATACAGAGTCCCTGCTTGAGTTTCCTTAGCCATACAACAGATTTCCATTAGCTATTTATTTTACATATGGTAATGTAAGTTTCCATGTGACTCTCTCCATACGTCTCACCCTCCCCTCGCCTCTCCCCAAGTCCATAAATCTATTCTCTATGACTATTTCTCCATTGCTGCCCTGGAAATAAACTCTTCAGTACCATTTTTCCAGATTCTGTATATATGCATTAGAATACAAAATTTACCTTTCTCTTTCTGACACATTTCACTCTGTATAATAAGTTCTAGGTTCATCCACCTCATTAGAACTGACTCAAAGGCATTCCTTTTTATGGCTGAGTAATATCCCATTGTGTATAGGTACCACTACTTCTTTATCCATTCATTTGTCAATGGCATCTAGGTGGCTTCCATGTTCTAACTGTTGTAAAGAGTGCTGCAATGAGCAATGGGACACATGTGTCTCTTTTGATTTTGGTGTCCTTGGGGTATATGAGTGGGATTGTTGGGTCATACGGTGGTTTCATTCCTAGTTTTTTAAGGAATCTCCATACCATCTTCCTTTGTGGCTGTATCAATTTACATTCCCACCAACAATACAGGAGTGTTCACTTTTCTTCACACCCTCTCCAGCATTTGCTGTTTGTACACCTTTTGATGATGGCCATTTTGACTAGTGTGAAGTGATACCTCACTGTAGCTTTGATTTGCATTTCTCTAATAACGAGCAATGTTGAGCATCTTTTCATGTGTTTGTTAGCCATCTGTATGTCTTCTTTGGAGAAATGTCTGTTTAGGTCTTTTTCCCACTTTTTTATTGGGTTGTTTGTTTTTCTGGAATTAAGTTGTATGGGCTGCTTGTATATTTTGGAAATTAATCCTTTGTCAGTTGTTTCATTTGTTATTATTTTCTCCCATTCTGAGGGCTGTCTTTTCACCTTGCATAGTGTTTCCTTTGCTGTGCGAAAGCTTTCAAGTTTAACCAGGCCCTACTTGCTTACTTTTGTTTTTATTTCCATTACTCTAGGAGGTGGGTGATAGAGGATCTTGATTTGATTTATGCCATCCAGTGTTCTGCCTATGTTTTCCTCTAAGAGTTTTATAGTTTCTGGCCTTATATTTAGGTCTTTAATCCATTTTGAGTTTATCTTTGTGTATGGTGTTAGGAAGCATTCTAATTTCATTCTTTTACATTTAATTGTCCAGTTTTCCCAGCACCATTAATTGAAGAGGCCGTCTTTGCTGCATTGTGTATTCTTGATTCTTTCCTCCGTTGTCAAAAATAAGATACCCATAGGTGCATGGGTTTATTTCTGGGCTTTCTATCTTGTTTCATTGGTCTATATTTCTGTTTTTGTGCCAGTACCATACTGTCTTGATGACTGTAGCTTTGTAGTATAATCTGAAGTCAGGAAGCTTGATTCCTCCATCTCCATTCTTCTCTGCTTTAGCTATTTGAGGTCTTTTGTGTTTTCTATAAATTGTGAAATTATTGCTGTAGTCTTGTGGAAAATGTCATTGGTAATTTGATAAGGACTGCATTGAATCTGTAGACTGTGTTTGGTAGTATCCTTTTCACAATATTGATTCTTCCTACCCAGGAACATGGAATATCTCTCCATCTGTTTATGTCATCTTTGATTTCTTTCATTAGTGTCTTATAATTTTCTGTGTATAGTTCTTTTGTCCTCTTAGGTAAGTTTATTTGTAGATATTTAATTCTTTTTGATGCAATGGTGAATGGGATTGATTTCTTAATTTCTCTGTCTGATTTTTCATTGTTGGTATATGGAAATGCAAGTGATTTCTGTGTACTGATTTTTGTATCCTGCAACTTTGCTAAATTCACTGATTAGCTCTAGTAATTTTCTGATACTATCTTTAGGGTTTTCTATGTACAGTATCAAGCCATATGCAAACAATGAGAGCTTTACTTCTTCTTTGCCAATCTGGATTTCTTTTATTTATATTTCTTCTCTGATTGCTATAGCTAGGACTTCCAGAACTATGCTGAATAATAGTGGTGAAAGTGGACACCCTTGTCTTGTTCCTAATCTTAGGGGGAATGCTTTCAGTTTTGCACCATGTAGGTTTATCATATGTGGCCTTTGCTATGTTGAGGTAGATTCCTTCTATGCCCATTTTTGGAAGGGTTTTAATCATAAATGGGTGGTGAACTTTGTCAAAGGCTTCTTCTGCATTGATTGAGATGATACGGTTTTTATTTTTCAATTTGTTAATATGGTGTATTACCTTAATTGACTTGCATATATTAAAGAATCCTTGTATCCCTGGAATAAACCCAACTTGATCATGGTGTATGAGCTTTTTGATGTGTTGCTGAATTCTGTTTGCTAAAATTTTGTTGAGGATTTTTGCATCTATGTTCATCAGAGATATTGGCCTGTAGTTTTCTTTTTTGTTGTTGTTGTCTTTGTCTGGTTTTGGTATTGGCTGATGGTGGCCTTAGAATGAGTTTGGAAGTATTCTTTCCTCTGTAACTACTGGAAAGAGTTTTAGAAGGATAAGCATTAGCTCTTCTCTGAATGTTCGATAGAATTCTCCTGTGAAGCCATCTGGTCCTGGGCTTTTGCTTTTGGGAGATTTTTGGTCACAGCTTTAATTTCAGTGCTTGTAATTGGGTAGCTCATAATTCCTTTTTCTTCCTGGTTCAGTCCTGGAAGATGGAACTTTTCTAAGAATCTGTCCATTTCTTCCAGGTTATCCATTTTATTGCCATATGGTTGCTCATAATAGTCTCTTATAATCCTTTGTATTTCTACATTGTCTGTTGTAACCTTTCCTTGTTCCTTTCTAATTTTGTTGATTTGATTCTTCTCTCTTTTTTCCTTGGTGAGTCTGGCTAAAGGTTTGTCAATTTTGTTTATTTTTTCAAAGCACCAGCTTTTAGTTTTATTAATCTTTACTACTGTTTCTTTTGTTTCTTTTTCATTTATTTCTGCTCAGATCTTTATGATTCCTTTCCTTCTACTAATTTTGGTGGTGTTTTTTGCTGTTGTTCTTTTTCCAGTTCTTTTAGGTATAAAGTTAGGTTGTCTATTTGATGTTTTTCTTGTTTCTTGATGTAGGATTGTGTTGCTAAAATTTCCCTCTTAAAAGTACTTTTGCTGCATACCATAGGTTTTGAGTTGTGTTTTCATTGTCATTTGTTTCTAGAAAGTTTTTCATTTCCCTTTTGATTTCTTCAATAACCTGTTGGTTATTTAGAAACATGTTGGTTAATGTCCATGTGTTTTTGTTTCTTACAGTTTTTTTCTTATAATTGATATCCAGTCACACAGCATTGTGATCAGAGATGATTGACATGATTTCCATTTTCTTAAATTTACTGAGGTTTGATTTGTGACCCAAGATGTGGTCTACCCTAGAGAATGTTCCATGTGTATTTGAGAAGAAGGTGTATTCTTCTGCATTTGGATGGAATGTCCTGAAGATATCAGTTAGATCCATCTCATCTAGTGTATCATTTAAGGCTTGTGTTTCCTTATTAATTTTCTGTTTTGATGATCTGTCCATTGGTGTGAGTGAGGCATTAAAGTCCCCTACTCTTATTGAGTTACTGTCAATTTCTCCTTTTATGTCTGTTTGTGTTTGTCTCGTGTATTGAAGTGCTCCTGTGTTGGGTGCATGGATACTTACAGTTGTTATGTCTTCCTCTGGGACTGATCGCTTGATAATTATGTAGTGTCCTTCCTTATCTCTTATAATCTTTTTATTTTAAGGTCTTTTTTGTCTAATATGAGGATTGCTACTCCAGCTTTCTTTTGCTTCCCATTTGCATGGAATATATTTTTCCATCCTCTTATTTTCAGTCTATCTGTGTCCTGAGGTCTGAAGTGGGTTTGTTGTAGACAGCATTTATATAGGACTTGTTTTTGTTTCCATTCAGCCAGTCTGTGTCTTTTGGTTGGAGCATTTAATCTATTTACATTTAAAGTAATTATTGATATATATGTTCCTATTGCTCTTTTCTTAATTGTTTGAATTTTGTAGATCTTTTTTCTTCTCTTGTATTTATTGACTATATAAGTCTCTTTAACATTTGTTGTAAAGCTGGTTTGGTGGTACTGATTTCTCTTAACTTTTGCTTGTCTAAAAAGCTTTTTATTTCTCCATAAATTTTGAATGAGATCCTTACTGGGTACTGTAATCTTGGTTGTAGAATTTTCTGTTTCAGTACTTTAAATATATCCTGCCATTCCCTTCTGGCCTGCAGACTTTCTGGTGAAAAATTCAGCTATTAAGCATATGGGGTTTCTCTTGTATGTTACTTGTTGCTTTTCCCTTGCTGCTTTTAATATTTTTTCTTTGTTTTCAGTTTTTGTTAGTCTGATTAGTATCTGTCTTGGTGTGTTTCTCCTTGGGTTTATTCTGTATGAAACTCTTTGTGCCTGTTGGACTTGATTGACTATTTTCTTTTACATGTTGGGGAAATTTTCCACTTTAAACTCTTCAAAATATTTCTCATACCCTTTATTTTTCTCTTCTTCTTCTGGGACCCCTATAATTTGAATGCTGGTGCATTTGATATTGTCCCAGGTGTATCTGAGACTATCTTCAGTTCTTTTCATTCTTTTTACTTTATTCTGCTCTTCAGAAGGTATTTCCACCACTTTATCTTCTTGATTCATTCTTCTGCTTCAGATATTCTGCTATTTATTCCTTCTAGAGTATTTTTAATATCAGTAATTGTGTTGTTTGTCTCTGTATGTTTGTTCTTTAATTCTTCTAGGTCTTTGTTAATTGATTCTTGCATTTTCTCTATTTTGTTTTCAAGGTTTTTGGTGATCTTTACTATCATTATTCTGAATTCTTTTTCAGGTAGTTTGCCTATTTCATTTATTTGGACATCTGTGTTTCTAGGTTGTTCGTTCATTTATATAATATTTCTCTGTCTTTTCTTTTTTTTTTTTTTTAACTTATTGTGTTTGAGGTCTCCTTTTCCCAGGTTTCAAGGTTAAATTCTTTCTTCCTTTTCCTTTCTGCCCTCCTCAGTTTGGGCCGGTAGTTTGTGTAAGCTTATAGGGTGAGATTTGCACTGAGTTTTTTGTTTGTTTGTTTATTTGTTTTTCCTCAAATGGGCAATGCTGAATAAGGTGTTAATCCTGTCAGCTGATGATTGGATGTATATTTTTGTTTTGTTTTTTTGTTGTTGTTTAGATGAGGTGTCCTGCACAGGGTGCTACTGGTGGATGGGTGATCTTAAGTCTTGTATTCAAGTGGTGTCCTTTGTGTGAGTTCTCACTATTTGATACTCCCTAGGGATAGTGGTAGTCCAGGGTCTTGGAGTCAGTGCTCCCACTCCAAAGGTTCAGGGCTTGATCTCTTAGCAGTCCTAATCTTCTCAAAGAAAGGCTACCTCACAATTTCACTCATCTCACATGCTAGTAAAGTAGTACTCAAAATTCTCAAGCTAGGCTTCAACAATAGTGAACTGTGAACTTCCAGATGTTCAAGCTGGTTTTAGAAAATGCAGAGGAACAAAAGATCAAATTGCCAACAACCATTGGATTGTTGAAAAAGCAAGAGAATTCCAGAAAAACATTTATTTCTGCTTTATTGACTATGCCAAAGCCTTAGACTCTGTTGATCTCCACAACCATAAAAATTCTTAAGGAGAAGGGAATACCAGACCACCTGACCTGCCTCTTGAGAAATCTGCATGCAGGTCAGGAAGCAACAGTTAGAACTGGACATGGAACAAAAGACTGGTTCCAAATAGGGAAAGGAGTACCTCAAGGCTGTATATTATCACTCTGCTTATTTAACTTACATGCAAAGTACATCATGAGAAACACTGAGCTGGATGAAGCACAAGCTGGAATCAAGATTGCTGACAGAAATATCAATAACCTCAGATATGCAGATGACACCACCCTTATGGCAGAAAGTGAAGAAGAACTAAAGAAACTCTTGATGAAATTGAAAGAGGAGAGTGGAAAAAGTTGGCTTAAAGCTCAACATTCAGAAAACAAAGATCATGGCATCTGGTCCTATCACTTCATGGCAAATAGATGGAGAAACAGTGGAAATAGTGAGAGACTTTATTTTTTCAGGCTATAAAATCACTGTAGTTGGTGATTGCAGCCATAAAATTAAAAGATGCTTACTCCTTGGAAGAAAACTTATGACCAAGCTAGACAGCGTCTTAAAAAGCAGACACATTACTTTGCTAACAAAGGCCTGTCTAGTCAAGGCTATGGTTTTTCCAGTAGTCATGTATGGATGTGAGATTTGGATTGTAAAGAAAGCTGAATGCTGAAGAATTGATGCTTTTGAACTGTGGTATTGAAGAAGACTCTTGAGAGTCCCTTGGACTTCAAGGAGATCAAAATAGTCAATCCTAAAGGAAATCAGTCCTGAATATTCATTGGAAGGACTGATGTTGAAGCTGAAACTCCAATACTTTGCCACCTGATGTGAAGAGTTGACCCATTTGAAAAGACCCTGATGCTGGGAAAGATGGAAGGTGGGAGGAGAAGGGGACAACGAGGATATGATGGTTGGATGGCATCACTGACTAAATTGACATGGGTTTGAGCAAACTCTGGAAGTTGGTGATGGACAGGGATGCCTGTTGTGCTGCAGTGCAAGTGTTCGCAAAGTGAACTGAATCTTCTCAAATCTTGAATGCAATGTTCAGGGAAACATTGGTGTTGTGATAATCTGCTCAGGCTACCACTAGAGGGATGGTTTTTGTCCACACAGGTTACTGGACAGCGTTTTCCAAGTCTCTGAGGATGGAGGTTTCTTCCAGGTCTTGCACTTGTCACAGAGCCACTGGCAAACCACACGTAGGAAGAAGGTCAAATTCAGGCAGAGCTCCAATCTTGCAAGATCTGATATTTGCTACAAGTGGGGATTTCTAAGGCACTTTTTCTGACAAGTTTGAAATAGCTTGACTCAAGGTGTCTCTGACTTTTATTCCACACCTCTCAAGTCTTTATTTCTGAGACTGAATCCTTGCAAAGGACCACAAAGCCTCTTCTCACAGTGTAAATTTCCTTGAGCAGATGAAGAAACTAAAGAAATGTGCCATCCCAACCTCAAACTTTCTTTTTATCCTTTGCAAAAGGGAAACAGAATGATCAGTCTTTCAACTCTTGCAGACCCCAAATGAGGGGCCTTCTCACATGGAACTGAACTTGTTTACAATGTTACCTCTGTTGGTATGGACTGCTTTTGCCCATATCCTTGACATTCAGCCTGTGTCAGCTCCACTGCACAGCTTTTTGTGTTCTTGGCACCATAATCCTACTTTAACTCCAAACTGGATTAGCTCTGAACTCTCTATAAAAATCCACTATGCTTATTTCTTCCATAGTACTTAATTTCCCACATTAAAATCTTCTTTTCCCTCTTTCTTCGTATATATCTTTCTTCCCACTAGATTTTGAAATCTTTAAGGAGAAATGTCTTTTTCTTTTTCCAAATTGATACACATGAAGGCCAGTACATCATAAACATTCTCTGTTTATTGTGTGAGTAAATCATGAACACTGTGAAAACTTGAGAATGCATGGTAAATGGATGGAGCCATAAGAAATTTTCCTATTCTAACTGCCATTCATATATAATTTTAGAGATAAAAATGCTTTGGAATTAAAAGGAAAGTTTAGTAAATATTTAGAGATCAGAAATAGTAGTTGGGCTTATAGAATAAAATCCAATTGTCTGATATCATAATCATTTCATATTTTAATTCAGTTCAATAAAACCTTATTGAGAAATGATCTGGAAACATTTTCCAAGGACAGTTGCACAGAGTATAAGAGAAGAAATGAGAAGGGGAGAGAACAGAGATGTAGCTTAGGACCAGATGCATTACACCCTTAGCATTCCAGTCAAAGCAAATTAAAATCACAGGAAAACTTATTTAAAAGGACTTATTTGCCACTAAGTATGCAATAAAAATTAATGCTGAAGTATAGGGTTGGACAGTATATAATATCTTATGGAAAAAAACCCAAACCAATATTGTTGGCACCATGAAGAAATATCCTAAGGATTTCTGGACCCAATTTGTGTGTGTGTGTGTTGATGTAGAAGGGGGAACATTTCTACACCACCACCAGGCAATTCTCAGGACACCAGCTGAGTGTCATACAATTCAACTCCATTCCAGCACACTACCTACCTGCACACAGCATCAGATTCCACAGGATAAGAGTTGAGTCTTGCAAAACTGCACTCCTCCCCACCACTCCAGACCTCAGTTGCAAGGCCAGGCTATTAGCTGTGCCTCTGACCAACTAGCTGTTGGGGGAAATGGCCCCAAGCTTCTATGCTTTCAGAGAGGGCTGCTCTTCCCAACAATCCAGAGGTTCACCAACCCAGGAATCAGAAGAGATTTAGTCAAGTTATGTAAAAAGCTTATGTAAACTATGAGAGAAAGTGACCAACTCTTGCTGGTCACCGCAAAGGTCAAAGCTAGTGTCCCAAAGTTAATAAGGGAAGAATGTTTATTGCTGACATTTACATGGTGTTTACTGCGCTCTGGGCACTGATCTAAGTGCTTTATGTGCAGTAGACCTTTTAATCTTCACAACAATCCTGTGGTGTGGATACTAGTGTTACTAGCTCCATTTTGCAGAGAGGTTAAGGAATTTGCCTAAAATCACACAGCTAATAAGAAGAACAATATCTAAGCCTAGGAAATTGGTTCACAGAGGCTGAGCAATACTAACTTGGAAGACTAAGGCTAACTCTTAGGGAGAAATTATTGAACTAAAAAGTTGTTCAGTTCAGTTCAGTCACTCAGTCATATCTGACTCCTTGAGAGCCCATGAATCGCAGGACGCTGGGCCTCCCTGTCTATTACCAACTCCTGGAGTCTACCCAAACCCATGTCCATCGAGCTGGTGATGCCATCCAGCCATCTCATCCTCTGTTGTCCCCCTCTCTTCCTGCACCCAATCCTTCCCAGCATTAGGGTCTTTTCCAATGAGTCAACTCTTTGCATGAGGTGGCCAAAATATTGGAGTTTCAGCTTCAACATCAGTCCTTCCAATGAACAACCAAGACTGATCTCCTTTAGGATGGACTGGTTTGATCTCCTTGCAGTCCAAGGGACTCTCAAGAGTCTTCTCCAACACCACAGTTCAAAAGCATCAATTCTTCGAAAACAGTAATAATAATACTGCTTGGAGAAGTGTTGGATGCAAGCAAATAAGTGCCTACTCTCATGGAGCTCAAGTTCTAGACAAGCAGAGTTCAAGCAAGAAGCAATCATATAAGCAAAACATTTCCAGAAACTATATGGGAGAAGCGAACTCAGGTAAAGTCGTGAGAATGGCAGTGACTACCTTAGCTTGTGTGTTCAAGAGAGGCTGTTTAATTAGGTGACACCAAAGCTGATTTCTAAATGGTAAGGTGTCAGGAAGACAGTTACCAGGGAAAGCAAGTATGTTCAGAGGCAGGGATAAACTCGACCTTTTAGAGGCTCTGAACAGGCTGACACAGGGAGGGTGCTACAATATTGGGTCTGAAAGGTGGGCAGAGATCATATAATGTATGCTTTGGAAACCAGAATAAAGAGTTTGCTAGGAAAGCACAAGAGACATGTTCACAGATGCATATGTTCCTGAGTGTGTGTGTAGTGTGGTGTGTGCATGTTCTTTTCTAAGCTTTGGGACAGAGCTCTGTTTTCTTTTTCACGTGTAAAAATAACAGCATAATAAGAACCTACGTACCATTGCCCCTTAAGAGAGAAAACACTTTTTTCAAAAAAAAAAAAAAGACTTAAACCCATTTCATTTCCCTCATGAACTCATTACTATAACTTTTTTCCTCCTGTCTTTTCTTCCATCCTTCCAATACATAATCCCTAAACTGAATTTGGTGACTTTCATTGTCATACTTGTCTTTATTGTTTTTCTTTATGCTTTCAAAGCATGCCCATGAATCCTTGAGTAATTACAATACTGTGTAGTGAATTTTTAACATTTTCATACATCATGTTGCATGTTTCCTCCAACTGTTTCTTTCTCAGTGTTATATTTGTAAGATTTATCTATGAATGTGTAATCCATGATGTAGACATACAACTTTGTTTTTTAAATTCTGCCAGTGGATATGTTGGCTATTTCAAAATGTTCACTATCACAAAATACTATAATGAGCATTCTGGTACAGGTTATTATTTGAGAGGTGGTTGAAGGCAGTGCTTCCCAATCTTCCTACAAGCATTTATAAACATAACAGTTCAGAGGAGAGAGCCCATAGGGGGATGAGTGTGTCAGCCTACCTGTAACCCATTAAGGCATACGCCGTAATTTCCCTTTGCTCGATCTATCAATTACTGAAAGAGCTATAAAAAAAAAAAAAATCACCATTTCTAAGCATAGAATTGTCAGATCTATTTTGTCACTATCTGTTTTCCATGTTCTGTGCTTCTGATAATAGATTCATTGACATTTAGAATTTTTATATCTTCTTGAATTGCTGTTTATCACTAGACTGTGATCCACTTTGTCATTAGAGATTTTGACAGCAGGGAGGGATATAACCTGAATCTTGTCTTGAAATGATTTTGCTGGCGGCTTTATGGAGAAAAACAAAAGGGGGAAAGATGGGGCTCGATCCGGAAGCTCCTAAAGCCATCTAGGCAGAGACATACCGGCAGCTTAAACTCAGATATTTGTCCTGAAGATGAAGACAACCTCAGATCTGTGGTGCATTTGGGGTTGACAGAATTTTCTGATTAATTGGATGAAAATGTGAACGTAAGAGACAGACCTAGGATCATAATTTGATTTTTGACTTGTTCAACTGCCTGAAAGATGACAGTGTCCTTGTCTTCGGAAAAGCATACTGGTGCCATGAATTTTCTAAAATTGGTTGTAACAGTATTTCCATGCTGCTTGAGAGCTTCCCTGGTGTCTCAGATGGTAAAGAATCTGCCTGCAATGAAAGAGACCGGGGTTCAATACCTGGCTCGGGCAGATTGCCTGGAGAAGGGAATGGCAACCTGCTCCAGTATCCTTGCCTGGAAATTTCCATGGACAGAGGAGCATGGTGGGCTACAGTCCATGGGTTCATAAAGAGTCTGACATGACTGAGTGACTAACACTTTCACTTTCTTTAGAGCCTTTGATTCCCTACCTTGTATCTGGTTATGTTTCCATGATTTCCTTTGCCAAGTGTGTGTGTCACAGCCTCATAGAAAGGATGCCTTCTTCCTGCATCACTGTGTGTTCACCAACCAGAAGGTCTTTGAAACTGTCCTTTTGGGGGTTTATGGAGGCTTCCATTACATGACTTGGCATGATTGATTAATTATTGGTCATTGTTAATTGATTCAACCTCCAGCCTCTCTCCCCTCCCCAGAGGTAAGAAGGATGGGGCTGAAAGGTCCACCAGCTAAACACAAGGTTGGTTCCTCTTTGGGTGATTTAGGGGCAACCCAAAAGTCAATTCATTAACTTAACAAAAGACACATTTATCATGCTCCTGATTAAGAAATATTAAGGGGTTTTAGGTGGTGTGTGCTAGAAAGGGATGATACCAAATATATGTTTCTTGTTATAGGTCATAAGATGTCACAGTCTTTAAACTCCACAAGAAATGATTAAATAAAGTTAAACAGCCATTGTTGGTTGGTTTGTTTTTAGCGACAGTTAGGTATTTAGTTATTGTGCCTTAAGTTCTTCCAGCATATTCTCTATTTTGCAAATGTAAAAACTGGTATTTAGAAAAGAGTGAAACAAGGAGTCACTGGACTAGGCATTTCTAGGATGCTCAGCTCTCACTCTGTTCAGCACCTCACTCTACTGTTCTGAAGGAAACCTTGAAATCTCAGCACCCTTGCTTCTGTGTGCATGTGTGTCTGTGTGCATGTTCAGTCTTGTCTGAGTCTTTGTGATCCAATGGGTGGTAGCCCACCAGGCTCCTCTGATCATGCAGTTGTTCAGGCTAGAATACTGGAGTAGGTTGCCATTTCCTCCTCCAGCTTGGTTCTATTAAGAGGGGAAAAAAAAACTAAGACACACAGAGCACACAGAGATAGAGATTGCTCCAAAACCAGTAAACGATAGCAGTTGGATTCAATTTCAGTTTCATCTCCTTCCAAGTCCAGGGGTTTTCTCACCCTTCCATCCCATATCTGCCTTTTTATTTAATCCTGGAAAATGAAGGAAAGGGCTGTTTGTTTGTTTGTTTGTTTTCACCCAACAGTATCACTGGTCCATATTTTGCTCTCTCCCAAATACTGAGTCAAGAATTTCTGTCTTTCCCTTTACCTCTGGTGTATTGCCCTCCATAAGATAAATTAGATTACTTTGAAAAGAGTCACTGTGATTTCTTTGGGATCTCTTTTATGGGACCTGCCTGCCTGGAGGCTGGCCACTTTCCTCCCTGAAATAAGCTGAGCAGCATAGATGGCATCTTTGAAAGGAACACCCTCAGGCTCCACCACTATATTTGTGACTGGGCTGGTCAGTTTAATATAGCAGGAAAGAGGCAAGTTTTATTTTGTATACAGTTTCAAGCCATACTGCACATTCTGACCTTGCTTTGTCAGTAACAAAGTTAATATGTCAGTTCATATTTGTATCTCTGTGTTTCAGTAAATTCAACATCCAGAGAGATAAAGGCAATGCCAGTAGTAAAGTAAAGACTCGGGGGGTCATCAGACATCAACTGTTTTTAGAAATGGGCTTCCCAGGTGGCTCAGTGGATAAAGAACCTGACTGCAATCCAGGAGACTCAGGAGATATGGGTTTGATTCCTGGGTCAGGAAGATCCCTTGGAGGAGGGAATGGCAGCCCACTCCATTATTTTTGCTTGGAGAATCCCATGGACAGTGGAGCCTAGCAGCCGACAGTACATAATTTGCAGAGTTGGACACAACTGAAGTTGGACACAACTGAAGTTGGACACAACTGAAGTGACTGAGCGCATCTCCAGTGTCCTGTAAAATTCACAGGAAATTATTCTTAAGACTCGCACCCTCTCCTTACATGTGTGTTGTAGCTCCTGAACTCCTTCTAAATAGAATTTTTGAAGAGGCAATTGGGAGACAGTCTTAACTATCCAGAGTGTCCTAAAAACCCCAATACTGATGACTAGTCAGTTCCTATGACAACTTCAATACTTGTGGATTCATTTAACAAATACAAAAGTGCCAGTTAGCATCAAGTGTTTATTGACTGATGAGTGAATTTAATCTGAAAGACCTGTTAGTTCTGGAATTGACATAGTGTCCTGGACTTTTATTTGAGCAGTCATGCTAGCAAAGCTGAGTACATTGAGAGAAAGTGTCAAGGGAATCAAGGAGATAATGTATCATTGCCACCAACCACTCACTCTAATTTCAATGAAACAGTTGATTTCCCTCAGGCCTACCATAATTCTTCATAAAGCTCCTGAGCCTGAACAAATGTGCATGACCACTCCACTGCTAACATCCGTGTGTCAAAGGAGAAGATAAGGAGCAAGTGAAATTAGACCTTGGCTCTCTGGTTTCCCCTAAAAGCTGCTAATGAATGAGAGCATCAGCTGCACCAGTTTGGGCTAGCCAGGGCTCTCATCCTTAACTGAACATGCTACGCCCAGGCAGTGAGCACATCCTGTGAATAGAGATGACTCAGACTCAACAGGTGTCTGATGGGTTTGCCAACCAACCGTCTGTTCCAATGGGCTGGAGTGGCAGTGGCATTCTTGGTGGCATGCAAAGACTATGATGAATAGCAGGCTTGTGTCTCCTCACAGAGGGCAGGGATTGGGTTGGGGGCAGGGTGAAGGGCAGACTTTCGTGCATAAATGCATATTCTCAATTCCTGTAGGATGTACCGCCAACTGGTACATCAACAGACTTTTAGATTCCAAAATGCCCCTTGGTGCTTCTCTTCCGTGGAAACTTTCAGTCAATATCAGTCATCAATGGCACTAGTTATAATGATACTTTATGAATGTTTGACATTTTAAGGATTCAAGATACATATTTATGAGCCTATTAAAAACCTTTCCTGCAACACATGTTGCTGTTCTGATGGACATAGTACAGAAAAATTAAAGCTCAGAAAAAAACATGAATCCTCAAAGTTACGTAGTTAATTCAAGAAGTAGTAGAACAGAATTCAGGTCCCTGATTCTCAGCCCTGTATTTTTTCCTATACTCGATGTTGTCTGTACATGACTTAAACTTAATTTTCAGAGACTCTTGGGAGGAAAGCTGAATTATATTGTTTTGAAATAGACTGAGCTGGACTATAGCAAATTCTTTCACATTTTTAAATTATCATTTTCATTTATTATCCCTGCAATCTATGCACTCATGTAAATAGATTTTTATCCTATCTATCTATCATCCACATGCATTTTCTCAGCCAGCACTGTGGAAATCACTTGATTCTATACTGCCAAGGTGAGTGCTTTTAGCATGATCATATGACTTTTCCTCAACTGCCATTAGCAGTCACTCCAATAAGCGTAACTACATTTCTCATTCTCAGCTATGAATCCTAATAGAAGATCCAAGACTGCTATGGGGCTCCGTAAACATCAGAGTCCCAGAATCCTTCCATGTTTCTGCTCTGCTGTCCTTCACTCCCATTTTCCAACTTGCAGGTTAAGTTTTCAACTTCATCTTGAAGCTCATAGTTCCATTCCAGCAGAAATATTCACATGAATATTCACAGAATTCTTTGAAGGAGAAATGGGGCAGAAAAGAACACACTTCTTTCCCTTAAAAGCACTTCCTGGGAGTTACCCACCCCATTTATTATATCAATTATATAGTGCTTATATCACCACATCTATCTTCAGGAGGGAATTAGAAATTCGATCGAAAATTGGAAAGCCATATATCTAGGAAATAACAGAAAGTTTTATAACTAGGAGAGTCCTGGGATTTGGGTTTTGCTGAACAAGCAGGGGTGGCCATCTCATCCAGTGTAGCTGCTCAATATGTGTGAAACAAACTGAAAAACCATAAGAAATAAACAGATAATGAAAGGAGTTTCAAAAGACAGAAATGATAAGGCTAGCTTTTCTGAATGCTTTCAAAGCAGGGTGCTCTAAAATAAGTGCTTTATGAGTTTCTGTTCTATCACTTATAAAGGCACTGTGAGGTAGTTACTGTTTTTGTAACAATTTTATAGGGAAGAGAACTAAGAAGCAAATTAAGTCCATTTCACAAGGTCTGACAACAATGACACCGCAGAGCTGGGATCCGTATCACGGTCATCTGACTCCAAGGCCTTTGCTTGTTAGTTACTTGCCTTCCATTGGCTTCCTCATGGTCATAGCCTCTCCATGGAAAGTCTCAGAAAGATTCCTATTTTATAACTAAAATAGGAGGTGAGGAGGTGTGTTTATGCTCACACAGTAAGGTGGCCAAGAGAAAATTTTGACCCGATTCTTTCCACCATGTCATGGAGCATACAGATTCCTGTGTTAATAGCCTTAAGATCAATTTACAAAATAACAAGATAATTAAGAAAGAGGGGAAGCTGTCTGCACAAGGTCCTTCATTTGCTCATTTCTCAATGCAATCATCGCTTTCATCACCTTCCTTGTCTTTGAGCAGAGTTCAATGGGTGGATCGATATGTTGGTGACAGTCTTGGAACAGATCAATTATTTTTGACTTGATTGATTATTCAGTGATGGAACAGTGAAGGCTTCCTTTGATTGACCTTGTGAAACCAGACAAGAAAAAGATTCCTTGAGACCACCTAAGTATTCTAGAGTTATTCAAAGTATTGTTCTCAATGATGCATGAAGAGAGACAAATTAAAAACTTCCCTGGAGTAGTGGGCAGCACCGGGTATGAGGATTTTGGAAAGATGACTTACAGGAAGAGCTTTACCAAGTTGGCTGTGGTATTTACTTATTTTTCAAATTTCAACTAACACTAAATGTGGCTTTGATTGCATTTTCTGGTTTGAAGGGAATAATGTATATTAACACATTAAGGAACATTGATAACGTTGATAAAATTTGGCTTCTCTCTTTGGTGACTGTAGACCCATGACACCATGGTATGTATCTCTTAGTGACTGATAACCATGTGTGTGTTCACCATTCTTTCCCAGGACAGGACTGAAAGAGAAACTGGTTGTTCATTAGGGTTAGGGGTTAGCATTGCAGGTATAGCAAATTGCAAAGTGGCCATCTTTTGGAAAGAATGACGACTGCTACCTTTCACTGTCAGTGATGTGTATTGCTCTTTTTATCACATTATCTCATTTGATTGTCAAAGCAATCCCACAACATAAGTGTTATGCTCCTCATTTTACAGATAAGGACATGGAGCTTCAGAGGTATTACTCAGTCTCATGTAACTTCACAAGTTAACACTGTTTCTCAAGGACTCTCCAGGATAAGAACAGAGTCTCTCTCTCTCTCTCTTTTTTTTTCTAATGTTTTGGAGCAGATTATCCAGCAAGAAAATGAAACAACATTGTTGAACTAAAAAGAATGTTTTATTTGGGGGCAAATTTTCTTTGCCAATATTTTATTTAACACAGGTCCACTGAAGGAATTGTAATAATTTCACAAGCCAATAGCATGCAGTAAGATGTCACTTAATAAGCCAATAAGGAGATATTCTGCAAACCAATGATAGATTAACTATGTTATTTTTCCAGGCAAGGGGAGATGAAAGGAATGAAGTGTGAATTTAATTTGACTAAGCTCTCCTACCTTTCTACGAGTTGGTTCCCAGGAGAGACTGCATAGCCGGCCTAGAGATGATGTCCAGCTGCTGGTACCAAAACTAAAGTCCCTTGTTGTTAGAGACGTTGCTAGGGAACAGAGGCTCTAGTGTTGGCGGGCAAGATGATCTTGCAGGGGCCACTGCATGGTTTTTACCCTTGCAGAACTGAGTCGCCTTGCCCAAGCAGGAGCGAATGCCCTAAGGTCTTTGGAGAGCTATTTTGATCAGGAAAGAGTGGCCTTGCCCAGACCAAATGCTCTTGGTTAGTCCTTACACATTCTGGGTATTTACAGTCTAAATATTTCCTGGCACTAGCTGCCTCTTCACATATTGTTACTGATAAGGCCTCAGCAGGGCCCCTCAGCAGCTGAGCTACAGACAGACACAATTTTATTTAATATCAAAACAGCTTATAAATACAACATCAATTTGTCATAAACAAGTGGATTTGAAATCGTATCAAAGCACTACACAACAGAGGGTAATGCGCACCGTAGAATGAGGGGAAAAAAAAAAAAAACAACCAAAAAAAAGCCTCTGTACCTTCAGAATGTTTATTATTGGGAGACATTTTAATTTTTACAGCCTTTAAATTTACGTGTGTGATTGTTTGGTACATGGGTGTGGCAGTTGGTGAGAGTATGTCATAGAAGACTAGTGTTTAGCTGACAGAGTCCCTCCAGACAGGATGTTTGCAGTATAATTTACATATTTGTAAATGTACTGATTACAAATTAGTCTATCCACTTTGTTAGAAGGCTAACAAAAATTTGTCGAGTCATTACAAGCTAGTGTCCTCTCCCTTTCTCGGGACTACTGCCTTATGCGTTTCTCTTCAGCTTAGCAGGCTCTACTGTATGCTAGGCCCCGACCTAGGCAGATGAAATGTGATCTCTGATTTATACAGGCTTCCAGTTATATTATCTGTGATTGTTGCCATTAAAAGATTGACACTGAAAATTAGTGTTGAAGTGTTAATTGTATTTATTATTTTAGTACTCAAGTAGCCTATGTTCAAGCCTTCCCCAGTGGCTCAGAGTAAAAAATCCACCTGCCAATGTAGGAGACACAGGTTTGATCCCTAGGTAGGGAAGATTCCTTGGAGAAAGATATGGCAAACCACTCCAGTATTCTTGCCTGGGAAATGCCATGAACGGAGGAGCCTAGTGGTCTACAGTCCATGGGATCACAAAAGAGTTGGCATGACTTAGCAACTAAACAGCAACCGTCTATATTTAACACAGTCAGTAATACAACATGAAGATAGTAAATGGAAACACACACAATACATCCTACCATAGAAAGATCAACACTATTAGCATATTAATAAATAGTGGCATTCACATACATTTATTGAGTGCTGATTATGTCTAAAATAGTTTTTCAACTTTATCACGACTAATATCTGGGGTCAGATAATTAATTCTTTGTTGCCTGGGCTACAAAGGTATCCTGGGCATCCCAGGATATTTAACACCATTCTCAGCTCCCCCCCATTAGAGGCCTGTACAGCCACCCCCTCTCCAAAACCAGCTTTAACAACCAATGACATCTCTTAGACTCTGCCAGATTGAAATTGTCCCTGATTGAAAACCACCAGGTTAAAATGCATTAAATATATTATTTCATTGGAACAACACTGAGAAATGGAGTATTTCCTGCCACATCAATAAACAAGGATGTCTCACAACCATCAGCACTCCAAATGTGGGGGTGGGGGGTGGGGGTGGAGAATGTGAAAAAATGCATTATGCCAGCCCCACACAACTGAGGTGTGTATGAATGGAATGGTTTCAGTGCACCCAAATTCTTGCATCTTCCTACACATTAAAAAAAAAGCTCTAAATTTCTTAATTTGGGATATCTGGTTTTCTTTAATTAGCAATAATCTTTAGAGGTTCATACTACCTACCATTTTTTGTACAACTTCTATATGACCTGACTCTCCCTACCCCTCATCACCCCCCACCCCCCACTCCTCCTCACCGCTCATTGGAACAGTCCTGTCAGGGTTATTTGAGATGCTGTCTCTGGGGCTTGAAGTCCTAAAAATTCCCACCAAATAAAACATAACTCTGAATGTCTAGGTTGTAACTATTTTTTAAGTCAAGTAGCACCAAGAAGCAGCCTTTATTTTTACTTTGCTTTATAGCAGAGAAAACTTATCATTAGAAAGGCTAAATGGTTTGATCTCGTCTACTCTGAAATGGAAGAGCAGAGATTTAAATACAAGCTGCGACTGCCTTCAAATCTATTTCTTTCTCTCTCTTTTTCATTTAGAGGGAAAAAACAATGAAACATCCTAATTATGAAACTTGCCTTTCTCAGTGTTTAACAATGTATCATATGCATCTTTCCTTGTAGGTAAGTATAGATCTAAGTCATTATTTTTAATGATAGCATAATATTCACATGTGGAATACCCATTGTTAATTTAGGTACTTCTTTATTGCTGAGCATTTATGCTGCTTCTCACTTTCAAATATTGTAAATAATACTCCAAGGAACATCTTTCTACGTTAAGCTGTGCATACTGCCTTCCTTTTAAATGTTCTCATTAACTGAAGATTTAGCAAGGAGTGTATTATTACAAATGTGAAATTTCTGACTAGGAAAGGTAATGCTACTAACACTTTTATCAGGATACATAACAGTTATGAACCAGGTTTATTCCAGGAAAATTGGTATGTATTCTTATCTAAGTTTCAGTCAATTTTTCAAAATTTGCACATATAACGACATCCTTTTTTTCTGTTATTTAGCTTTCTTTTTTCTCCTCCAGAGATCAAAAAATTTTCCGCAAGTTCATCATGATCTTTCCAGGAAATAAAGCAGTTTCTGTCCAAATAAGGAATGTGGGAATCTAAACTAATTTTCAGGCTCCAGGCATACAGTTGATCTAATAATTAAATACTGCTTTCTTTCAGAAGTCTCCATATTCAGTTGTTTATCTGAAGCCCACAGGATCAGATTTTTTTTTTAATTCAGAGATTGCGTATTTTTAAGAAGGTATTTCAGATAGCGTGTGGGTCTCTGTGTATGTGAATATGTGTTAACTACCCCAGAAGGATTTGAAATAACTCTTTGTAACCAAATATATTAATTTTTCTTCAGTGAAATGCATAAAGATTTGCTCTAAGTGAGAGTAAGAAATAATATAAACAGCCTCATGTGAAATTTAGTTATCAAATGAGTTGCATTAAATTACAAAATATTTGTTTTTACAACCTTTTGGATTTTGAATTATGATTGGGGATTTTGACCTATTTTATCAATATCATTGCTATTAATAGTTGGCCATGCCACTTGAAAATATTTCATAGCCAATGATTTCTGGAAAATTCTGAGCCAAGTGTATTTTTCCCCTAAACCATCAATATGGTTTAGATTTGTCTCCCATTCTGACTTTTATATCCTGAGTTGATAGAAATACCCTTTGTGGAATCACCTTGATCTTTAAAAGAATTGCTGCTCAAATGCATTGCCAGCCTTTGCTATGGAGTATTTGGAAAATATGGAGTATTTGGAAAAGCCATCATGAGCCTAAATGCTCTCAGGAGAAATTCTTCTTCCCTTTTAGATACTTTGTCTTCAAGGATCAAGTTTTTACATTACAGGCTTCCTATATCCCCCCAAAGTATAAAAATATGAGTCTGCATTTTTATTTCAGTTGCTCCAAAAGTCAAAGTGACTTTTTTGCTTCATGTTTCTGTGGGAGAAAGTTTCATTGCAAGTCATGAACTTTAAATGCACAACCCTCTCTTTTGCTAAAAAGACAGCAGCCCAAATTTCTGCCTTCTGACTCTACGAGGCATGACATTCTGTTTTATGGTTTTTTAACAGGATAATGGCTTGGACTTCTCTGGAGTGAATATGATTATATTTGTTGATTGGGTTTGTTAAAAATGCACTCACATTTGGCCTCTGCTAACAAGAACATAAAATACATTGCAGACATTAATGATCCCAGATAGTCTGCCCATTAGGACATTAAGAAGCAGATGTGATTAAAGAGACATGTACTCTGTACCTTACAGGCAAAATTACTCATACTACTTTGGATTAACTGAATGTTAAGGATTACAGACATGAGGCTTTTCTGGGCAGACATACACCCCCGCTCCCCCCCACCCCCCACCATGTGGCACATTCACTAGACTAATAACTAGAACAAGGGCAGCAACAACAAAACCTAAGTATCTATTTAAGTATCTGACTGCAGAAAATTTTTCTGTTCCCTAGCCAGCCACTTTGCTGGGAACTTTATCCATTCCTTTTTTTTTTTTTTTTTAACTTGGCTTGACAAATCTTAGAGCTATTATTAGCTTTTAGCATAGGTGAGGAAACTGAGGCTTAGCTATTTAAAATCAGGAGACCTCTACATGAGGAAGTGTTTATTGAAATGGAAGAGAAAAAGCAAAAGGAAAATAATGTTAAAAGAACACTTACTCTGTTCCAGATATTTTATGTCAGTTGGTATTCAAAGTAGCTCAGAAAATATATAATCTTATTCCCCAGATGAGAAAGTTGAAGTTTAGAGAGATTAAGTACAACAAAATTACAATTCTAGTAGAGGCAAATGGGAAAGATCAGATGGAAATACTCGAGTCTGACTCCAGGGTGTACTGCTTTCCATTACATAATGTGTGTGTACTCAGTCACTCCGTCGTGTCCGACTCTTTGTGACCCCTTGGACTGCAGTCCATGAATAAGACTGCTCTGTCCATGGAATTTTTCAGGTAAGAATACTGGAGTGGGTTGCCATTTCTTCTTCCAGGGGATCTTCCTGACCCAGAGATCTAACCAGCATCTCTTGCATCTCCTGCATTGGCAAGAGGATTCTTTATCACTGTGCCATTTGGGAAGCCCCATTACGTAATACTGTCTGCTAGTTGGGTACCATGCCTGGATTTACTGGGGAGGTATTAATCTCTGCCTTAGAGTAGCTCGGGCTTCCCCGATAGCTAAGTTGGTAAAGAATCCGCCTGCAATGTAGGAGTCCCCAGTTCGATTCCTGGGTCAGGAAGATCCCCTGGGAAAGGGATAGGCTACCCACTCCAGTATTCTTGAGCTTCCCTTGTGGCTAAGCTGGTAAACAATCTGCCTGCAATACGGGTAGACCTGGGTTTGATCCCTGAGTTGGGAAAATCCCCTGGAGAAGGGAAAGGCTACCCACTCCAGTATTCTGCCCTGAAGAGTTCATGGACTGTATAGTCCATGGGTTTGCAAAAAGTCAGACACGACTGAGAAACTTTCACATAGTACCTCACTGTTGGGAAGTAATTTGTATACACATGACTAGTACTGGAGTGCTAATAGTAATACCGGAGTGAAGAGGGAATTCTTAAAGTATGTTCAAGATGTGTATTTGAGGCTTTGGGGGAAGAAGTTTCCCCCATTTCCTTTCATTTGTAAGGAGATTAGTTGACATAACATTTCTGGTCTCTCCACTTTGTAGAACATGGTAAAGCAGGAACCCTCATCAGAAACAAAACAACACTACTTAAGAGTGTGTAATAATTGTACTTTATAATAAGAAAGATATGTTTGATCCCTGAGGCCTCCTTGGTGGCTTAGATGATAAAAAATCTGCCTGCAATGCAGGAGACCCAGGCTCAATCCCTGGGTCAGGAAGATCCCTAGAGAAGGAAATGGCAACCCGCTCCAGTATTCTTGCCTGGAGAATCCCACGGACAGAGGAGCCTGGTGGGCTACCATCCATGGGGTCACAAAAGAGTTGGACACGACTGAGCGACTAACACACATGTGGTCCCCAGGCCTGTTTCTGGCACCAGAGCTTCTACAAACATTGGAATTTCCTAGGTGGTGAGAATAATAAAGGTGTCTTGTGTTATGTTAGTAAGGTGACTCAAAAGTCATCCTAATTCAACTAAAGATGGGTTTGGGGGTAGGGGCCGGTCACCAGAGGAAACAACTAGATGTTTAGAAGGTTGAAAACTTTCAGTCTCATCCCCTTAATCTCTGGGGAGGAGAAAAGGATGAACATCCATTAAATCACCCCATCAGGTGCCAATGATGGTGATTTAATCAGTCATGTGTGAAGCAGCAAAGGGTTCTCACCATTGAATTCTACAAAGGTTAAATTGCTAGCCTTTGTAATTGCTGAGTGGTAGTACACCATGAAAGGAATCTAGGAGCAAACCCAGAGTGAGGTACCCTGAGCTTTAGAAAAACAGCCTCTTAGGTAGTGACAGATTTCTCAGGAAAATCTGTGATGATCTGCAGGGTGAGAGGAGGAAGGTGAGAACTGGTGGTGCAGTTCCAGTCTGGTTGGTTCAAATGTCTGAGAACCAGGAGAACTGATGAGAGCTCCTGTCCAAATACGGGCAGGCCCAAGACCTAGGAAGATCCAGTGTTTCAGTTTTGAGTCCAAAGGCAGGAGAAAAGCTAATGTCCCAGTTCAAAGACAGACAGACAGGGAGAATCCCCTCTTACTCAAGAAAGTGCTGGTGGTTTAGTTGTTAAGTCATGTCCGACTCTTGCAACCCCATGGGGTGTAGCTGGCTAGGCTCCTCTGTCCATGGGATCCTCCAGGCAAGAATACTGGAGTAGATTGCTATTTCCTTCCTCAGGAGATCTTCCCAACCCAGGAATCAAACCTGGGTCTCCTGCATTGCAGGCAGATGATTTACCAACTGAGCTATGAGGGAAGACCTACTCAAGGAAGGGTCAGCTTTTATATTTTATTCAGACCTTTGCTGATAGAATGAGGCTCAACCAAATTAGGGAGGGTAATCTGCTCTACTCAGTCCACTGATTTAAAAGTTAATCTCATCCAAAAACACTCCTACAGAAACACCCTGAATACTGTTTGACCAAACAACCAGACACTCCATGGCCTAGTCAAGTTAACACATAAAGTCAACCATCATACTAAATAAAATGCCTCATCTCCACAGGGCATTTTACAAATAATAGCTGTTATGTTTATTACTCTAAGATGACCATTAGAAGACATACAAGACTGTCCTTTCCTTTTTATAAACCTTCAGTCACTGAGTGGAATGAAACATAGTCCTTGGACACTGCTGGGCAGGCTGCCATTTTCAAAAAGGGCCTAAATCATCATGAAATGGGAAAATATAAGGAAAGAAAAACCCCTAAATAATATACCAAGGATTATCCTCCTGGATCTGTAGCCATTATGATCTGAGCTTTGTTAGATTCTGATTTCTTGTGGCTCCTTCTGAAAGAGGATTTATAGTTACTTGGGCTGATGGAGATCTGGCCTGGTAAGAAGCCAGTGATACCCCATTCCTTCTCTGCATTTCCACCTGAACAGAAAGACACATCTCTGTTACATGTCACTTAAAGCATTGCTTACTCCCTCTATAGTATCAGTTGCCGAAATGCCAAGAGAAATAGCATTATCATCATCATTATAGTAATAGTAGTAACAGCAACTTACATTTATTTGTTGCTTCCTATTTTAAGGTACTGTTTTAAGCACATCTGATCTTCATAAAAACAACTTTGAAGTTAGGCACTATTATTACCTCCAATTTTCATATAAGAAAACCAGGTCTTATATAAATAATTACATCCCTTTAATCATAAACACAAAATTGATAACATTTACTGAGTGCTTTCTGTAGATGAGACATTTTCCCAAACACTTGTACTAGATTATCTCATAGAATCTTCACAACAGATTTATTTGATATAAAGTTTATTAATGAACCCCATTAAACAGATTAGAAACTTGAGTCTTAAGAAACATCCTTTCCAAGATCATAGACTTCAAAAGAGAGTTGCTTGGATTATAATTTATGCCTGGTTGACTCTGGGACTTATGCTCATGATTAGAGCACCACCTGGCCTTTTCCATCTTTCCTAAGAGGTCAGGTGAAAGAAAGGACAAAGAGACTGGAACCAGGAGACCTGGATTGTCAGGCCAGATCTGATGTTAATGTCCTAGGACACCCTGATTAAGTCTCTTCCTGTCTGGGTCTCAATTTCATCTCAATAACCTAGGAAGGGCTCAAACTAGAGATCCCAGTGGGTCTTTCCCTTGCCTCTAGCATGTGACAGTGTAGTATAATGGAAGGACTGTGGAGTTTGGGGTCAAACAGACCTGGGTGTGAATCCTAGTGCCCTCTTTCCTACCCTCACTTAAAAGGTCTATAGTCTTGAGCATTTATTTAATTGGCCTATTCTTATTCATTTATTTAAAACTATAAATCGGGTACCTATTTTGTGGTTCCCTGTAGCTCAGATGGTAAAGCATTTGCCTGCAATGCAGGAGACCCGGGTTCGATTCCTGGGTTGGGAAGATCCTCTGGAGAAGGGAATGACAACCCACTCCAGTATTCTTGCCTTGAGAATCCCATGGACAGAGGAGCCTGACCGGGCTATAGTCCATGGGGTCACAAAGAGTTGGACATGACTGACTAATACCAGTATTACTATTTCGTGCTACAGATAATATTTCTCTGGGATGAACACAAGGATCACATCCATGCCTTCATGGATTATGATCTAGTGGAAGAAAAAAAATTACAACTAATCATACCTACAGCATAGAGAAGCTTATTAAGATTAAATGGCAATGCATGCTCAATGCATCCTGCCAGGTACTTGTAGCGCCTTTGGAGCAATGGTTGAATCAAGACTCAGTTCATACAGTCCTAAGAAATGCTTGAAATTGCTTCTTTAGCTTTTGTTTTCTGTAGTGTGATCTGAAAAGTTTCATCTCCACCCCCCCCCCCCCCGCCCCCCCACCGCCCCACTTCCTTAGTCCTCACATGGGTGGCTCCCATGAGTTAATTCTCTTCATTTTCACCCACGAGTCAGATGGACCCAGGGGTTGAAACTAAGATGTATGTTAGATTCTGCAGGTCAGGGCTCTTAAGTATCACTCAAGAGCCCTGAGAAAAGGTAAATTATTGTGGCCAATAACAGCAGAAAACACTCCATGCAGGGTCTGGAGCTGGAAGGGCAGTGGGCTGCAGGGTTGTGGTTAAATTTCATGAAGGGTTGGGGGGCAGATTAACAGGATGAGCAGAGATAAGGATGATGCTTACTACAAACTGGCTCGGTGATCTTAGGCAGATCACTGCTCTCTGAGCTATATTCTCTTCACCTCCTTGGAGCACTTAGAGAAGCTGGGTACTCACCTTTATTGTAGCACTTGTCATTTTACCTGGTAGTCATTTTTTCCAGTTGGGTGAGCTGTGTCCATGGTCTCTACCCTAGTCCAGCCATGGGCACCTCTGACTTGAATCACATCAAAACGTTCCTACACCAAGAAAAATGTTTCCCCCCTTTGCGCTCTGATCTATACGTTCAGTTCAGTTCAGTTCAGTTGCTCAGTCGTGTCCGACTCTTTGCGACCCCATGAATCGCAGCACGCCAGGCCTCCCTATGCATCACCATCTCCCGGAGTTCACTCAGACTCATGTCCATCGAGTCCGTGATACCATCCAGTCATCTCATCCTCAGTCGTCCCCTTCTCCTCATGCCCCCAATCCCTCCCAGCATCAGAGTCTTTTCCAATGAGTCAACTCTTCGCATGAGGTGGCCAAAGTACTGGAGCTTCAGCTTTAGCATCATTCCCTCCAAAGAAATCCCAGGGCTGATCTCCTTTAGAATGGACTGGTTGGATCTCCTTGCAGTCCAAGGGACTCTCAAGAGTCTTTCCAACACCACAATTCAAAAGCATCAATTCTTCGGCGCTCAGCCTTCTTCACAGTCCAACTCTCACATCCATACATGACTACTGGAAAAACCATAGCCTTGACTAGATGGACCTTAGTCGGCAAAGTAATGTCTCTGCTTTTGAATATGCTAACTAGGTTGCTCATAACTTTTCTTCCAAGGAGTAAGCATCTTCTAATTTCATGGCTACAGTCACCATCTGCAGTGATTTTGGAGCCCCCAAAAATAAAGTCTGATACTGTTTCCACTGCTTCCCCATCTATTTCCCATGAAGTGATGGGTCCAGATGTCATGATCTTCGTTTTCTGAATGTTGAGTTTAAGCCAACTTTTTCACTCTCCTCTTTCACTTTCATCAAGAGGCTTTTTAGCTCCTCTTCACTTTCTGCCATAAGGGTGGTGTCATCTGCATACCTGAGGTTATTGATATTTCTCCCAGCAATCTTGATTTCAGCTTGTGTTTCTTCCAGTCCAGCATTTCTCATGATGTACTCTGCATAGAAGTTAAATAAGCAGGGTGACAATATACAGCCTTGACACACTCCTTTTCCTATTTGGAAGCAGTCTGTTGTTCCATGTCCAGTTCTAACTGTTGCTTCCTGACCTGCATGCAGATTTCTCAAGAGGCAGGTTAGGTGGTCTGGTATTCCCATCTTTTTCAGAATTTTCCACAGTTTATTCTGACCCACACAGTCAAAGGCTTTGGCAAGTCAATAAAGCAGAAATAGATGTTTTTCTGGAACTCTCTTGCTTTTTCCATGATCCAGCAGATGTTGGCAATTTGATCTCTGGTTCCTCTGCCTTTTCTAAAACCAGCTTGAACATCAGGGAGTTCACGGTTCACGTATTGCTGAAGCCTGGCTTGGAGAAGTTTGAGCATTACTTTACTAGGCTGTGAGATGAGTGCAATTGTGTGGTAGTTTGAGCATTCTTTGCCATTGCCTTTCTTTGGGATTGGAATGAAAACTGACCTTTTCCAGTCCTGTGGCCACTGCTGAGTTTTCCAAATTTGCTGGCATATTGAGTGCAGCACTTTCACAGCATCATCTTTCAGGATTTGAAACAGCTCAACTGGAATTTCATCACCTCCACTAGCTTTGTTCATAGTGATTCTTTCTAAGGCCCACCTGACTTCACATTCCAGGATGTCTGGCTCTAGATGAGTGATCACACCATCGTGATTACCTTGGTTGTGAAGATCTTTTTTGTACAGTTCTTCCATGTATTCTTGCCACCTCTTCTGCTTCTGTTAGGTCCAGACCATTCCTGTCATTTATCGAGCCCACCTTTGCATGAAATGTTCCCTTGGTATCTCTCATTTTCTTGAAGAGATCTCTAGTCTTTCCCATTCTGTTCTTTTCCTCTATGTCTTTGCACTGATCGCTGAAGAAGGCTTTCTTATCTCTTCTTGCTATTCTTTGGAACTCTCCATTCAGATGCTTGTATCTTTCCTTTTCTCCTTTGCTTTTCACCTCTCTTCTTTTCACAGCTATTTGTAAGGCCTCCCCAGACAGCCATTTTGCTTTTTTGCATTTATTTTCCATGGGGATGGTCTTGATCCCTGTTTCCTGTACAGTGTCACAAACCTCATTCCATAGTTCATCAGGCACTCTATCTATCAGATTTAGGCCCTTAAATCTATTCCTCACTTCCACTGTATAATCATAAGGGATTTGATTTAGGTCATACCTGAATGGTCTAGCGGTTTTCCCTACTTTCTTCAATTTGAGTCTGAATTTGGTAATAAGGAGTTCATGATCTGAGCCACAGTCAGCTCCTGGTCTTGTTTTTGTTGACTGTATAGAGCTTCTCCATCTTTGGCTGCAAAGAATATAATCAATCTGATTTTGGTGTTGACCATCTGGTGATGTCCATGTGTAGAGTCTTCTCTTGTGTTGTTGGAAGAGGGTGTTTGCTATGACCAGTGCATTTTCTTGGCAAAACTCTATTAGTCTTTGCCCTGCTTCATTCCACATTCCAAGGCCAAATTTGCCTGTTACTCCAGGTGTTTCTTGACTTCCTACTTTTGCATTCCAGTCCCCTATAATGAAAAGGACATATTTTGGGGGTGTTAGTTCTAAAAGGTTTTGTAGGTCTTCATAAAACCGTTCAACTTTCAGCGTTACTGGTTGGGGCATAGACTTAGATAACTGTGATATTGAATGGTTTGCCTTGGAGATGAACAGAGATCATTCTGTCGTTTTTGAGATTGCATCCAAGTACTGCATTTCGGACTCTTTTGTTGACCATGATGGCTGCTCCATTTCTTCTGAGGGATTCCTGCCCGCAGTAGTAGATATAATGGTCATCTGAGTTAAACTCACCCATTCCAGTCCATTTTAGTTTGCTGATTCCTAGAATGTCAACATTCACCCTTGCCATCTCTTGTTTGGCCACTTCCAATTTGCCTTGATTCATGGACCTGACATTCCAGGTTCCTATGCAATATTGCTCTTAACAGCATCAGATATTACTTCTATCACCAGTCACATGCACAGCTGGGTATTGTTTTTGCTTTGGCTCCATCCCTTTGTTCTTTCTGGAGTTACTTCTCCACTCCTCACCAGTAGCATATTGGGCACCTACTGACCTGGGGAGTTCCTCTTTTGGTATCCTATCATTTTGCCTTTTCATACTGTTCGTTGGGTTCTCAAGGCAAGAATACTGAAGTGGCTTGCCATTCCATTCTCCAGTGGACCACATTCTGTCAGACCTCTCCACCATGACCTGCCCGTCTTGGGTTGCCCCGCAGGCATGGCTTGGTTTCATTAAGTAGAGTAATGTCAAATGGTAAATGTAATCTCATTCAAATTTACAAGGCTTTAATGGCTTTCCACTCTTCTCGAGATAAGTAACAAATCCTTAGCATGACTTCTGAGTCTTCTCCAGGCTTACCTCATTTTTCTTTCTTCGTACTCCCTCAACTCCAGCTATACTGACCTCCTCTCATTTCCTCCTGATTCTGGAGCCTTGACCCAGTCTTTTCTCTCTACCTGGAACACTTTTCCTGACCCTCAACCTACTGGTTAGTTGACTGTCATTTATTCTTCATATCTTGGACCAGGTGTTACTTCCTAAAGAAAGACTTTTCCTGAACCTTAAACTAGATGAGGGGCCTCTTCATAGCTTTACTATAGTTTGTCATTTTAACGGGGTAGTATTCTAGAACTTTTTATTTTGTAGTGGGGTGTAGCCAATTAACAAACGATGTTGTGATTGTTTCAGGTGAACAGCGAAGGGACTCAGTCATACATATACATATATCCATTCTCCCCAAACTCCCTTCCCATCCAGGCTGCCACATAACATTGAGCAGAGAGGTGTACTTTTTTTTTATATATATAAGACTTTATTTATTCATTTTTGGCCATGCTGGGTCTTCGCCGCTATGTGGGCTTTCTCTAGTTGTCGAAGGCAGAGACTATTCTCTAGTTGCGGTGCGTGGGCTCCTCATTGTGGTGGCTTCTCTTCTTGCAGAGCATGTGCTGTCGGCACATAGGCTTCAGTAGTCGTGGTTTGTGGGCTCTAGAGCATGGCCTCAGTAGTTACGGTGCACGGGCTTAGTTGCATGTGGGATCTTCCTGGACCAGGGATGGAACTGTTCTTGGATTGGCAGGCAGATTCTTAACCACTGGACCATCAGGGAAGTCTTATAGGAATATATAGGAACGTCACTCAGTCGTGTCTGACTCTTTGCAACCCCATGGACTGTAGCCTACTATGCTCCTCTGTCCATGGGATTTTCCAGGCAATAGTACTGCAGTGGATTGCCATTTCCTTCTCCAGCAGATCTTCCTGACCCAGGGATCGAACCCAGGTCTCCTGCATTGTAGACAGACGCTTTACCATCTGAGCCACCAGGGAAGTATTTGTAGGGAAGTCCTAGTGGTGTGTTTCCTTTGTATTAATATTTTATATTTTTTGTTTTAACATTTTTAAATGTCTCTCCCATCTCACTGTTAGTTCCATGAGCAAAGAGCATGCATTTTATTACTTGATGCTTATCATCTACCATAGTGCTTGTTACATACTAAACGTCAAATGAATGTTTGTAGAACAAATAAATGAAGGAAGGAAGAAAGGAATAACCTTATCTATCCCCACCCTTGGAGACTGAGGTCCAAGCCTTCTTTATTATGGTCCCAGCCCATAGTAAATTGCCTGGAATTAACAGAAAGTTTCTACAAGTGTGTGTTGATAGAAGGTACTTGAGCTGTTGTACAGGATGATCTGAGAGTCTCACTGAACAGTAGGTCCCTGTGACACTGAACCTCCACGCTCCCACTTCTCACAATGACAGGGAGAGCCAAGACTCTCACAGTTATATCAAAACCCAAGACTTTGGACAAAGTCTTTCTCTTTTCAAGACTTTAAGATGCTTGATGGTTATGACCCTGGTCATACTTTGTCTTTCTTGTTAATCAAGGACATATGTCTGCTGATTTTAGCAGAGCCTCAAGGGTTCCCTGAGCTACTGAGATAAGGAAAAGTCAGTGTTTGGGTAGCCTAAGGAAAACGGGGACAGAGGGATTGTGAAATGTTAATTGAAATAAAGTGTGTGCAAAGAGATGAAGGGTCACACACGTGAGAGGAGCAGTAAACAGAGAGGTTTTGGCCCAGGGTATTTAATAGGCTGCGTGCTCACAGGTATTTCTCTTAAGGATGCCCAGAGAGGCCCCTTCCAGAAAGTGTGTCCCTCCAGAAGGAACCCCATGAGCACTGATGCTAAGTCAGCCTATTAGTTTTCTGGCTTAAGTCCTGTTCTCTTTTAAAGCACCAGGCTGGAAGAGAGAGTATTCTTTATATTTAAAACTGTCCTATGGAAGACAGGGACAGAATTCAAAGTTCTGAGGACTGGAGTGGGTTGCCATTCCCTTCTCTGGGGGATCTTCCTGACCCAGGGATCAAACCTGGGTCTCCTGTATTATAAGTGGGTTCTTTAATGTCTGAGCTACCAGGGAAGCCCCCAAATCAAGGCAGCCTTATGTTTTTCACTTGGTGACCGCTGATGTCGATCCCTGCTCTGACTCTCTACATAATTAATAGCTAGTGCTTGCATGGTTGCTTGAAGATTTTAAAGAAACACTCACATGTATTTTCCTCAGCAAATCCCCACAACACTACAATGCTGATATTACTGTTTTGCATTTTATGCAACAAGAAGCTAGGATATGCGACTCAGCCAAAGTCAGGTGGCTGCTAAGTAGAAGAGCTGGGAAGTGGAAATAGTATCCAGGTATGCTGCACTAAGACGCAGGGTTTTGTTCATTTTATTTTGAGATTTCTGTGGTGATGCAGTGGTTAAAGTTCCATGCTTTCACTGCAGGGAGCATGGGGTTCCATCCCTGGATGGGGAACTTAAGATACCACATGCCATGTGACATGGCCAAAAAATATGTGGTTTTTTACTACAATGCCCTGTAGCACCTCATTACTTTGCTGCTTTGGCTGAATCATGTGGGCTCAGAAGCATAACAGTTTTTAGAGATCTCAGATTGTGCTCTTAGAGAAGAGAGAAATGCTCATATGTGAATGGAGATCTGAGGAATCGGAGGTTGTTCACTTCCCTTCTGATCAGCTGCCTGTTCTTCATGGTCCCGCCACTGTCTGCTCCCAGGCCTCTAGTATGTGTATCAGGCCACTCCGGGTGTCTCCTGACCCAGCTCTCTGCTCAGGTTTTCTCTCCATATCTCCCACAACCAGCTGTGCCTGCTCCAGCTGGACTGACTTTCCTTAAAATACAAATTTGAATCACATGATTTTCCTCCTTAAACTCTTTGGGGGTTTTCCATTACCTCCAGGATAAAGTGCAGAATCCTCAGCAGGGCAAATACATCATTCATAGCTTGCCCACTCTTTGTGATATCCCTTCATCCATCAAACTAACATTTACCAAGAGCCCACGGGTGGTGTGCAATAAATACCGGGGGGAAGCACGTGACTAGGTCTGCTGCACAGGGACAGCCCAGTCTGGAGAGGGGTTTGCGGACGTCGTGGAGTTTATATTCTGGCCACCATGGGAGGTTCCTCCTTTCCGAAACTCTGTGCGTGTTTCTCTCATCCTCACCCTCTAGGATGTCTACTGCACCTCCCCTCCATATACTCATCTACCCCAACCACCCACCACCAGTTTTCTGCCTAGTGAATCCATCCTAGAAGGTAAATTTGTGTTGTTACATTCTTCACTCTGACAAGCCTCTTACAGCTCCCAAGAGGTTAGTTTGTTCCACTTTCTTTGCCTTAATTAGAGCATCGCCCTGGCGGTGCATTATAATTATTCATGTGAAGTCTATGTTTCCATAGCCCTGTGAACACCTTGCTGGGAAGGACCCTGTTGTGTCTACTCTGAGTGCTAGCACAGCACAAGCCTCCAGGCACAGGACTGATTTCTCTTCAGCCTTCCCTGCATGTCTGACACATGCAGGTTTAGGTTCCAGAACAACCCTTGGCCACCTGTCCTGCCGCATTCATTAGAGGCAGTCATTCCATGAAGGGTAGTTTTGCTCTGTGTCATGTCCACTGGCAGCGAGTCCACTGCATAGCTCACAGTGAGATCTCAAGGAACAGCTGGTGCTTCGGGAAGATGACAGGGTTTGTTGTTAACACATAATTGACCAGGGGATTTTGCAGAAAAATAACCTGTGGCTTTAATAAGTCTCCAGTCAATAATGTATTAAAATTGATGGGGAAACATAACTAGCACTTTTTGTAATATATATATATACACACATATGCATTTATATACACACATATATACATCATTTCAGTTCAGTCACTCAGTCGTGTCCGACTCTTTGCAACCCCATGAATATTCGCAGCATGCCAGGCCTCCCTGTCCATCACCAACACCCGGAGTTCACTCACACTCACGTCCATCGAGTCTGTGATGCCATTCAGCCATCTCATCCTCTGTTGTTCCCTTCTCCTCTGCCCCCAATCCCTCCCAGCATCAGAGTCTTTTCCAGTGAGACAACTCTTCTCATGAGATGGCCAAAGTACTGGAGTTTCAGCTTTAGCATCATTCCTTCCAAAGAAATCCCAGGGCTGATCTCCTTGCAGTCCAAGGGACTCTCAAGAGTCTTCTCCAACACCACAGTTCAAAAGCATTAATTCTTCGGCGCTCAGCTTTCTTCACAGTCCAACTCTCACATCCATACATGACCAATGGAAAAACCATAGCCTTGACTAGACGGACCTTTGTTGACAAAGTGATGTCTCTGCTTTTCAATATGCTATCTAGGTTGGTCATAACTTTCCTTCCGAGGAGTAAGTGTCTTTTAATTTCATTGCTGCAGTCACCATCTGCAGTGATTTTGGAGCCCCCCAAAATAAAGTCTGACACTCTTTCCTCTGTTTCCCCATGTATTTCCCATGAAGTGATGGGACCGGATGCCATGATCTTCGTTTTCTGAATGTTGAGCTTTAAGCCAACTTTTTCACTCTCCCCTCTCACTTTCATCAGAGGCTTTTTAGTTCCTCTTCACTTTCTGCCATAAGGGTGGTGTCATCTGCATATTTGAGGTTATTGATATTTCTCCTGGCAATCTTGATTCCAGCTTGTGCCTCTTCCAGCCCAGGGTTTCTCATGATGCACTCTCCATAGAAGTTAAATAAGCAGGGTGACAATGTACAGCCTTGACTTACTCTTTTTCCTATTTGGAACCAGTCTGTTGTTCCATGTCCAGTTCTAACTATTGCTTCCTGACCTGCATACAGATTTCTCAAGATGGTCAGGTGGTCTGGTATTCCCATCTCTTGAAGAGTTTTCCACAGTTTATTGTGATCCACACAGTCAAAGGCTTTGGCATAGTCAATAAAGCAGAAATAGATGTTTTTCTGGAATTCTCTCACTTTTTCCATGATCCAGCGGATGTTGGCAATTTGATCTCTGGTTCCTCTGCCTTTTTTAAAACCAGCTTGAACATCAGGAAGTTCAGTAGGGGCCCAATATGCTACTGGAGATCAGTGGAGAAATAACTCCAGAAAGAATGAAGGGATGGAGCCAAAGCAAAAACAATACCCAGCTGTGCATGTGACTGGTGATAGAAGCAAGGTCTGATGCTGTAAAGAGCAATATTGCATAGGAACCTGGAATGTCAGGTCCATGAATCAAGGCAAATTGGAAGTGGCCAAACAAGAGATGGCAAGAGTGAACGTCGACATTCTAGGAATCAGCGAACTAAAATGGACTGGAATGGATGAGTTTAACTCAGATGACCATTATATCTACTACTGCGGGCAGGAATCCCTCAGAAGAAATGGAGCAGCCATCATGGTCAACAAAAGAGTCCGAAATGCAGTACTTGGATGCAATCTCAAAAACGACAGAATGATCTCTGTTCATCTCCCAAGGCAAACCATTCAATATCACAGTAATCCAAGTCTATGCCCCAACCAGTAACACTGAAGAAGCTGAAGTTGAACGGTTTTATGAAGACCTACAAGACCTTTTAGAACTAACACCCCAAAAATATGTCCTTTTCATTATAGGGGACTGGAATGCAAAAGTAGGAAGTCAAGAAACACCTGGAGTAACAGGAAAATTTGGCCTTGGAATGCAGAATGAAGCAGGGCAAAGACTAATAGAGTTTTGCCAAGAAAATGCACTGGTCATAGCAAACACCCTCTTCCAACAACACAAGAGAAGACTCTACACATGGACATCACCAGATGGTCAACACCGAAATCAGATTGATTATATTCTTTGCAGCCAAAGATGGAGAAGCTCTATACAGTCAATAAAAACAAGACCAGGAGCTGACTGTGGCTCAGATCATGAACTCCTTATTACCAAATTCAGACTCAAATTGAAGAAAGTAGGGAAAACTGCTAGACCATTCAGGTATGATGTAAATCAAATCCCTTATGATTATACAGTGGAAGTGAGGAATAGATTTAAGGGCCTAAATCTGATAGATAGAGTGCCTGATGAACTATGGAATGAGGTTCATGACATTGTACAGGGGACAGGAATCAAGACCATCCCCATGGAAAATAAATGCAAAAAAGCAAAATGGCTGTCTGGGGAGGCCTTACAAATAGCTGTGAAAAGAAGAGAGGTTAAAAACAAAGGAGAAAAGGAAAGATATAAGCATCTGAATGCAGAGTTCCAGAGAATAGCAAGAAGAGATAAAAAAGCCTTCTTCAGCGATCAGTGCAAAGACATAGAGGAAAAGACCAGAATGGGAAAGACTAGAGATCTCTTCAAGAAAATGAGAGATACCAAGGGAACATTTCATGCAAAGGTGGGCTCGATAAATGACAGGAATGGTCTGGACCTAACAGAAGCAGAAGAGGTGGCAAGAATACATGGAAGAACTGTACAAAAAAGATCTTCACAACCAAGGTAATCACGATGGTGTGATCACTCACCTTGAGCCAGACATCCTGGAATATGAAGTCAAGTGGGCCTTAGAAAGCATCACTACGAACAAAGCTAGTGGAGGTGATGGAATTCCAGCAGAGCTGTTTCAAATCCTGAAAGATGATGCTGTGAAAGTGCTGCACTCAATATGCCAGCAAATTTGGAAAACTCAGCAGTGGCCACAGGACTGGAAAAGATCAGTTTTCATTCCAATCCCAAAGAAAGGCAATGCCAAAGAATGCTCAAACTACCGCACAGTTGCACTCATCTCACACACTAGTAAAATAATGCTCAAAATTCTCCAAGCCAGGCTTCAGCAAATACTGCTAGAAAAATGCAAATACAGGAAAAAATGGTGCAGAAGACTTGCTCAATGCAGGGTTGCCATAAATCTTCAATTTGAAAAAAAAATCACAAAATCTGCAAAGTACAATAAAGTATAGCAAAACAAGGTATGCCTGTATATGTATAGACATGTATATACCTGTGTATGAATATAAGTATATATAATGTAATATATTGGGTTGGCCAAAATGTATGTCATATGACAAAACCTGAACAAATTTTTGGCCAACCCAATAGATATATCCATTCATTAGGCATAACCATACATATGCACATTCTAGTTTATGTGGAATTCATAGGTATTCACATTATTGCATATTTGCACACAAACATATGGACTACAAAAGTGCCATGTATATCCATTCCCATACAGTCTCAACAAAGGTATTACATGTCTCCACACATGATCCTATGTATCATTCATGTTCACATGAAGCAACACATGCAGAGCACAATATATCATCAGAGAAAGAATCATTGCATTCACACGTGCAAAATATGCCATTACACATACTGGTGAGAGCAGAGCTAATCTTTTATGCTCTGTGTATCCTCACTTCCAGAAGCATTTTCACAGATGCCAACGTTTTTCCTAATTCCTGTGTTCAGTCACTCAGAGGTATAAGGGATATGCATATTCATATATATGCACATGCATGTTTATATACTATACTTCTTTTATACAGCCATATGTACTCATACATGCATGTGCTCACATGCACACGCTCATGTACACACAGGTATACATGCACAGTATACCTTGGGAAGTTGCTTGAATTCCCCTCTGTGATAAGACAGCATTTAAAGAGAAATATGAAAAAAAGAAATATATCAATAAGTTGGTAAGTAGGTAGATGGACACAGCAGGAACACCCACAGAAGTAGGCAAATATTTTAACTCTATCTTACATCATCTACCTGTAACTACTGATGCATCTGCATTTTCTATGTATGTATCTTATATATGTGGGATACACGTTTACCACATCCACAACACAAAGAATCCCAGGTCAGATGATTCTTCCTACTTCCCATGTCACCCCAAATACCAAACAGAGCCAGTGGATCCGCTGATTCTTTGGGTCATCCTCAAGGAAAACAGAGGGTTATACCCAGGCCACTTGTAAGTGAAATCTTTGCAAGGCACCACTGCCAGTGAGGCCCCCAAAATTAGCATGGCTCAGGAGGAGACTGACCATGAAGGAATGTTTTCCTACTTAGCTAAAAAGAGGCGGCTCCTTTGAACACACACTTTCTGCTCAGAACTCCTAATGCATTCCACATTTGGCCATTAAATCCTAATTGGAGGCCTGCTGGGGAAGGTATGGGGGTCCAGTCTGCCAGCATTTCCTGAGTCACATCTCTGCAAGACCCAGCCTGACCCTGTGCCCTTGTTTGACCTGCCCTTCTGAACTCTTAATCCTACTACTGGTCACAAAGAATTAGGAGCTCAATTGACTCTTGAAACCACAGGAATGTCTCCTTTGGTCTTCCTCCTGTCATCTGCCATTGCTACTCCCCACCCCCATCCACCACCCTGACCCCGAACATATACACACTTTGTTATCCTTTTGTTTCCTCCTCCTTGGTAAAGAGTCAGGATGTCTTGTGAGGGCTTAATTGAAAGGCTCCAAAAGCCTGAGATTTTTATGATGGAACAATTGTCCTTGGTAAATGTCAGGCTTGTATTTGATGATATTTATTATTACTTTTTTTCTGTTAGACTGCCATTAGTGCTGCACTCAATATACCAACAAATTTGGAAAACTCAGCAGTGGCCACAGGACTGGAAAAGGTCAGTTTTCATTCTGATCCCAAAGAAAGGCAATGCCAAAGAATGCTCAAACTACCACACAGTTGCACTCATCTCACACGCTAGTAAAGTAATGCTCAAAATTCTCCAAGCCAGGCTTCAGCAATACGTGAACAGTGAACTTCCAGATGTTCAAGCTGGTTTTAGAAAAGGCAGAGGAACCAGAGATCAAATTGCCAACATCCACTGGATCATGGAAAAAGCAAGAGAGTTCCAGAAAAACATCTATTGCTGCTTTATTGACTGCCAAAGCCTTTGACTCTGTGGATCACAATAAACTGTGGAAAATTCTGAGAGAGATGGGAATACCAGACCACCTGACCAGCATTTTGAGAAACCTATATGCAGGTCAGGAAGCAACAGTTAGAACTGAACATAGAACAACAGACTGGTTCCAAATAGGAAAAGGAGTATGTCAAGGCTGTATATTGTCACCCTGCTTATTTAACTTCTATGCAGAGTACATCATGAGAAACCCTGGACTGGAAGAAACACAAGCTGGAATCAAGATTGCCGGGAGAAATATCAATAACCTCAGGTATGCAGATGACACCACCTTTATGGCAGAAAGTGAAGAGGAACTAAAAAGCCTCTGATGAAAGTGAAAGTGGAGAGTGAAAAAGTTGGCTTAAAGCTCAACATTCAGAAAACAAAGATCATGGCATCCGGTCCCATCACTTCATGGGAAATACATGGGGAAACAGAGGAAAGAGTGTCAGACTTTATTTTGGGGGGCTCCAAAATCACTGCAGATGGTGACTGCAGCAATGAAATTAAAAGACACTTACTCCTCGGAAGGAAAGTTATGACCAACCTAGATAGCATATTGAAAAGCAGAGACATTACTTTGCCAACAAAGGTCCATCTAGTCAAGGCTATGGTTTTTCCATTGGTCATGTATGGATGTGAGAGTTGGACTGTGAAGAAAGCTGAGCGCCAGAGAATTGATGGTTTTGAACTGTGGTGTTGGAGAAGACTCTTGAGAGTCCCTTGGACTGCAAGGAGATCCAACCAGTCCATTCTGAAGGAGATCAGCCCTGGGATTTCTTTGGAAGGAATGATGCTAAAGCTGAAACTCCAGTACTTTGGCCACCTCATGCGAAGAGTTGACTCATTGGAAAAGACTCTGATGCTGGGAGGGATTGGGGGCAGAAGGAGAAGGGGACGACAGAGGATGAGATGGCTGGATGGCATCACTGACTCGATGGATGTGAAACTGAGTGAACTCCGGGAGTTGGTGATGGACAGTGAGGCCTGGCGTGCTGCAATTCATGGGGTCGCAAAGAGTCGGACACGACTGAGTGACTGAACTGAACTGACTAATGACCTTTTCTCTATTAGTCTGCCTATTCCTGAGAAATTATAACTTCCGTCCTGTCATCCCAACCAGGACAATTTTGTATATAGCAAGTGCTGTGTGGACAACAAGAAGCCTGCTCTCCCCTGCCCAACTGACTCTCTGTCCCATGAGATTCAGGGCATAACTCACCAGGTACCAGTAAGCAACCAGGGAAGTAAGGACAAAACAGACTTGAAACGATGACTTTAGAGGGCGTGGACGACTGGGAGTGAGAGCTTGCCTGAGCTCTGTCTCTCATTAGCCATACTAACTTGTACAAGGATCAAGCATCTTGGATCTTCGCATTATCATCCACAAAGTAGTGATAATACTATTGATGTATGTGCTGCATGCTAAGTCACTTCAGTCATGTCTGACTCTTTGCTACCCTGGACCATACCCTGCCAGGCTCTTCTGTCCATGGGACTCTCCAGGCAAGAATACTAGAGTGGGTTGCCATGCCCTCCTCCCGAGGAGTCTTCCCAACCCAGGGATTGAATTTGTGTCTCTTACATCTCCTGCATTGGCAGGTGGGTTTTTTACCACTAGCTTCACCTGGGAAGCCCAATACTATTGATACTATATATAAAATTGATAACTAATGAGCACCTACTGTATAGCTCAGGAAACTCTACTCAGTGCTCTGTGGTGACCTAAGTGGGAAGAAAATCCAAAAAAGAGGGGCTAAATGTATACATATAGCTATTTCACTTTGCCATACAGAAAGACTAATACTACATTGTAAAGCAACTATTCTCCAATAAAAATTAATTTTTTAAAAGCCAGAAAAAAATAAAATGAAAAAAGTAGTGATAATAACCCCTGTCCTATAAATGCTGTGAAGATCAAATAAATGAATACAGGGAAAAGGGCTTTGAACAATTTAAATATTAATCCAATATCATTAACCTAGAAATAATAAAAGGACTCTCTCTTCATCAATGGGAACTACAAGATGGACTAAGAGACATGATGATTACCCTGAAATCTGATGAAAATCACTTTTCATGGCCACTGGTACAAAATACAGGGAGACAGATTCTGGTTCTAGCTAAGAAATAATTTCCCAAGGATGACATGGTAAGAGGATGAAATGGGATGCTTTGGAGTCTGTGGTTTCCCCATCATCAAGGGCTTTTATCTATTGCTTCTTGATCATGTCAGTTTCTTTACTTCTCCTGCTTCGATTCTACTTTTACAGAGATGATTTCTCCTGTAGACTGAAGTCTTCTCCAGTTACTGAGCTCACCAGAGAAGATCAGGCACAAATCGTTAGACCCCAATTTCCCTATCTAGAAAGGCCTGGGATGAAAGCACAAGTCTACCCTGAAGTCTCCATCATGACTACTGAGTACCACCTGTCAGCAAAGTAGTTAAAAACATGTGTGCTAATATCAGACTCATAATTTTAAATCCTTGATGCATCCCTTACTAACTTCAAGGCACTGAACAACTAAATGAAATTCTCTGAGCCTCAGTTTTCTTATTTTTAAAATGGGCATAATGATACTGCCTACTTTATAAGATCACTGTGAGATTAAAAAGATAATTCATTTAATGTAGGTGTCCCAGTTTCTAGCATGGAGAAACCTTTTGGTAACATTAGCTTTGGCCATTATAATGAGGACAGTGCTGATGGTGGGTTGATGATGCTCCAAAGCTGAATTTTCTTGAATATGGATTTTTTAATATTAGACTCAGGAGCCAGTTCCATGAAAAGAATTCAGTTCAAGACTGTTGCCTATATTCAGGGCACAATGGGGAAAAAAAAAGATGCTATAAATAAAATATAGCTAATTGGAGGAAGGGGGTTCATTTAGGCTGAGTGATGGAGGGCAGCTATAGAGCAGTGGCATTGAGCTTAACTCTAAAGCATGAATAGGGGTTATCCAGGTGTAGAGTGGAGGGAGGAGCATAAAGGTAGAGAAGAGAGAGAGCATGGGCAGTGATCTAGAGACATGAAAAATGTTCGGTGAGTTGAAGTAACCAGAAAAAAGATGTGCCTGGGGCATCCCAAGTGGCACTCGGCAAGATCCTTCAGAGCCTTGTCTATCAACCTTGTTCAACCTTTCTACTCAAGGAGGTATCTTAACACAAGAATGGCAGGGTCAGTTTTATGTAAGTCACATGCAATTAAATCAGGGGCAGGTTTTAAAACAAGCAACATCTTAACAGAGCCTAGTAGTAACTGCTCTTAGTCCTTTGCTAAATTAATGAAGAAGGAAAGGAAGGCTGACCAAATCACGGTTGCAATATGCTGCAGTGTCTCAGAATTGTTAACAACTGTCTTACCAGCTGTCATTTATGAGCACTAGTGCTCAGCAGAGGCTAGATCACCATCACTAAAATCCACAAGGTCAGATTCTTATCTTGTGCAGTATCACCTTCTCAGAGCCTAGAAACTTTATATGTCACATAAGTAGGTACCCGATAAAATTTTTTGGATTAAATGAATCAGATCTAAGGACTACCTGAGCCACCATCACCAGTGCAAGGCTTCTTCAGCTCTTGGACTTAGAAGCTCACTCTTTTAATACACTGGTCCTCAGATGAGTTCAGTCCAAGATGAAGTGTTCTCAGATCCCAGCATCTCAGACATTTTTGGGGAATCTAGGCCACATGCTAATACTCTTCTAAATAATTCTGCATTCTCACTGGACACTTGACAGCTTTCTTTGTGGACAAGCATATGGGAGAAGTTTAGTAAGATATTTAGTAAGTATTCTTGGTTTCTCTCAGTTTTCCCACACATTCCAAACTGAGTGAAATAATACTAGGAAGTTAAATTCAATTGGCATCATAAAACCCATGTGAATATTTTTACAATAATGTGATAAAGGAAGCATTCCAAACTGAAGAATTTGCAGTAAGAAAACAACTATAAGCAAGGTAATATGTGAAATATATCTTCATTCTGCTTTTTAAATTTTTCTGCATTCTGAAAAATTTTATATGTATTCATCCTATTTTGTTTTTGATGTGAAATGATAGCCCTAGTAGATTACAGTTCATTTAATGTATTTAGGTGTCAAAATAAAAATCAGTTTCAAAAATGTTTTAGTTAACACATTCTTAATCTTCAGAATCCTAAAATTTGGGATCCATCCAAACCAGAGAATATGTCAGAGAGATAAATGAAGATTTCAGGGATCCATGTGAAGCAGGCTCTCAATATAAAGTCTGACACTTGAACAAGTGGAATTTGTACATATGTCATTATTTTTGAGGAAAATATTTGAAATTTTACCTCCATTATGAGGTGGAATATAATTTAAGTTATTCTATAGCTAGTTAAGTGAGAGACAGGATTCACAGTTCTTTCTGGAGTCAGATTACATCTTAAGAGCCAGTACATGCTACTAATAGCACCAAAAGATTTACTGAATTAATAAATTAGTGAATGAATGATCTTAGTGGGAGGATTAAGGGCCTTAATACCATATAAATGGGCTTCCCAGGTAGCGCAGTGGTAATAAAGAATCTGCCTGCCAGTGTAGGAGACCCTGGGTCAGGAGGGAAATGGCAACCCACTCCAGTATTCTTGCCTAGAGAATCCCATGGACAGAGGAGGCTGGTGGCCTGCAGTCCATGGGGTTGCTAAGAGTCAGATACAACTGAGTGATTGAGCACAGACCATACCAATATGAATTGGAATTTTGGCTTTGTCAGTTGCCATTGTTAGTATTTTCTTTAAGTGTCTTAGCCAGTTGAGCCTGCTATAACAGAATATCAGACTGAGCAGCTTATAAAAAAAACAAAAATGATTTTTCATATTTGGGGGTGCCTAGAGTCTGAGATCCACTCCAGTACTCTTGCCTGGAAAATCCCATGGACGGAGGAGCCTGGTAGGCTGCAGTCCATGGGGTCACGAAGTCGGACACGACTGAGCGACTTCACTTTAACTTCTCAGTTTCATGCGTTGGAGAAGGAAATGGCAACCCACTCCAGTGTTCTTGCCTGGAGAATCCCAGGGACGGGGGAGCCTGGTGGGCTGCAGTCTATGGGGTCGCACAGAGTCAGACACAATTGAAGCGACTTAGCAGCAGAGTCTGAGATCAGAGTTGCAATCTAGTCAAGTTGCAAACTACCATTTTCCTCTTGTTTGCTCAACTGGCAGATAAAGAGGGTGAAGAGAGCTCTCTGGGGTCTTTTTTTTTAAAAGGGCACTAATTCCATTCATGGGCTTCCCAGGTGTTTCACTGGTAAAGAATCCACCTGCCAAGCAGGAGACTCGGGTCCAAACCCTGGGTCGGGAAGATCCCCTGGAGAAGGAAATGGCTACCTACTCCAGTATTCTTGCCAAAGAAATTCCACAGACAGAGGAGCCTGGTGGGCTACAGTCCATTGGGTCGCAAAAAGTCGGACACAGCAGTGACTAAACAGCAGCAGCAGCAGCAATCTCATTCATAAGGGCTCCAGACTCATGAGCTAATTATCTTCCGAAGGTCCCGCTTCCTCATACCATCAGACTGGAGGTTATATTCCAACATATGAATTTTGGAGGGACACAAAGATTCAGCCCATAACACGAAGCATTCAGTCTACCATTCCCTGTAAGGGACTCAGAGATTCTCACTCATTGCTAATGGGAGCAGAATGAATGTGATGACCTGGCAGAGATTTAAAAGACCATGTGGTTGACTTGTGACCTCTCCCAAGTTCTTTTCAGAGTCCCCCTTTTAGCCAAATCTGACCATGCAGACACATGAAACAAGCCAAGGCTGATCCACAAAAAATAAATGTGTGTTGTTACAGGCCTCTGAAATAGCTTTGGTTGTTCCTTTCTGCCTCATGAACTTGAAAAATCTGTTGCAATATTTGTTTGATCTCGGCCACTAAACCACTTCAAGCCTCTTTCCTCATCTGTAAAATGGGGATAATATATACCTCCTTGATAAAGGAACTATGGGGATTTTACGAGAGAACACTGTGCCAAACATAATACATAGAATAAAAAATGTCTGAATCTCTTCATTTATTTGAAATCTTTTCAAGCTCATTCTCTCACAGAGCTGCTTTATTTATTTTTTTCCCATTCAAGCATCTCCATTTATCAGACACCTATTATGAACAGCATTCTTCAGTAAGCATTGTGCTGACAAGGTAATGTTTTCTTACTCGTGCTTTCTAGCAGAAAAGGGGGAGAAACAAAAACAAAAACAAAAAACACGGAAAAACAATGTGCATATATCAGGTAGAGAGGTTTCTAGATGAAAGCAAATCCCTGTCTTAAAGGGAACTCTGACTCCCACTAGCGTTTTGATTAATAGATTTAAATATTTTATGAAAGTTCACATCATCAAACCCAATTAATAGGCCAAGAAACCAATCCAGATATCTAGACTACAAAACAGGATTGTTTTAACCTGTATCAGTGCTGAAATGTAGAGAAAAGTTACTCAGTAACATGGAAGTAGAAAATTGGCAATCAAGGGAAAGCTCATTAAAAATAGTGTTAAAAATATATCCTGGCACCAAAGAGAGGAGTAGTATTTCTTGAAGTGTGGTTCTCTGAACACCTGTGTCAGAATCACCTGGGAGGCTAATTAAAAGGCAGAGTCCTCATCTCTGCCCAGACTTATCTGATTGGAATATCTGATTGAACACATTAAAGAAGCCAATTTGTAAGTCTCTGCAGGTTTGCTTCAGGACCTTACATTTTTTTAATGCCACTATCTTATTACTTCATTTCTGATATGTTTTCACTATAGTATGTAGAGTATACACTGAGTGAAATATACAAATCCTACATGTTAGGTCTGGTGTACAGTTTATTCATTCGACTCAGTTAAACTGATTACACATGGCACTCACCACCAAAAACAAGACATGGAACATTTTCATCACCTGAGAAGGTTTCCCATGTCTTTTCCTAGTTCCCAACCTCTGCCCAGAGATAGCCTCTTTCTAACTTCTGTCACCATGCTGCTGCTGCTAAGTCACTTCAGTCATGTCCGACTCTGTGCGACCCCCTAAACGGCAGCCCACCAGGCTCCCCCGTCCCTGGGATTCTCCAGGCAAGAACACTGGAGTGGGTTGCCATTTCCTTCTCCAATGCATGAAAGTGAAAAGTGAAAATGAAAGTGAAGTCGCTCAGTCATGTCCGACTCTTAGCAACCACATGGACTGCAGCCCACCAGGCTCCTCCGTCCATGGGATTTGCCAGGCAAGAGTACTGGAGTGAGGTGCCATTGCCTTCTCCATCTGTCACCATAGGTTTTATTTAAATCTACATAAATGGAATTACACAATGTATGTAAGGGTGTGGTTTGCTTTATACATATTTTTGAGATTCAGTCATTTTGCTATAGATATCTATCATTTGTTCCTTTGAGTAGCATTACAGAATACTGAGTATATGAAGAATTTTTATCAATTGTCCTATTCACAGACATAAAGATTGTCTCAAGTTTGGGGCTGTTATGAATAAGGATTTTATAAACATTCTTTTTTCTTTTTTTTACTTTTTTCTTTTTTTTTAATTATTATTATTTTTATTTTTACTTTATTTTACTTTACAATACTGTATTGGTTTTGCCATACATTGACATGAATCCACCACGGTTGTACATGCGATCCCAAACATGAACCATTCTTATTTTTGTGGGCATATATTTTTTATTTCTCTTATATAAATACATAGTAGATATGGTGGATCGTAAACATATATTTAAATTTATATGATACTGCCAAAGAGTTCTCGTATTCCTACCAGCAATGTATGAGAGTTCCAGTTTGTCCACATCCTTGACAGTATTTGGTATGTTTAGTCTTTTTCACTTTTGCCATACTAGTGACATGGCATGACATGGCAGTCCTTATTTTCACTTCAGTGGAGCACTTCAGTGTGCTAAGTCACTTCAGTCATGTCGGACTCTTTGCGACCTTATAGACTGTAGCCCGCCAGGCTCCACTGTCCATGGGATTTTCCCCACAAGAATACAGGAGTGGGTTGCCATGCCCTTCTCTAGGGGATCTTCCCAACCCAGGGATTGAATCCCTGTCTCATGCATCTCCTGCACTGGCAGGCAGACTCTTTATCACTAGTGCAACCACGAGTGAGCGCTCAGTCTCTTCAGCTGTGTCCAACTCTTGGCACCACCAGGGAGACTAACGAAGTTAATTAACCTGACGGCTGATAATGTGCTCCTGACTATTTGCAGTTCATCTTTGGTAAAATGTCAGTTCAAGTCATTTGACTCATTTTCCCCATGCTTACCACGTTTGGAGAAGCACAGCTCTGGAGGTAAGTGCCCTGACCTCACAATCGAAAGCCTTGGTTCTCGACTGACACTGCCATGAATCAGGTATGTGAATTGTAGGTCAAGCTGGCTTGTTTATTTCCTCATCTACAGAATGTGGGACCTACCTCTGTCATTCCTTTACTTATTTCCTTTTTGTGTTTGTGGAAAGAGCACCAAAGAGAGAAATAAGGGAACAACCAACCATTCCTTAAAGAACAGACAGTCCTCATGGAGATCTGAAAAAAATGCACATATCAGACCTGCAGCTTTTTCCATTAGTTTCTACATTAACACATAAAGGTTCAATAACTAAAGGCTATTTTTTAGTAACTGCAGAAGCAAATGTAGGGAGAATATTGTTGATTTAAAAGTTTCCTTACCTCTACCCTTACTCTCACATCACTCTACATAGTTAATACTCCCCAGCTTCCATGAATGAGAAAGATCTGAAGGGAGCCACTGAGAGTGCAGAGGTTGATGGATCCCTGAGATTGTGTAATTTTTTGGCCATCTCCGTGAAAGCCAATGACAGGCCAAGATGGGTTTATGGAAGCACAGCTTTGAGGATGATCAGATGAGGCTTTAATATGGCAAGAAGAAACCAAAAGAAGGCAAAGAGTTCTGTGTGCGTGAGTATGCGTGCAGGTGAGCAGTCTCTGAAAAGACTTTCCACACCTTGGCATGGCCCAGACTCAGTTCTTCTGCTGTGTGCATCCAAGGCCTAAATAGGACTTGTAGCCAACACAGCAACAACAGGAGACTCATTGAATATCAAACAAGATCAGCTGCTGTGAGAGACTGTGTGGTCTCTGTTATTCTAAAATTCATCTTGAGGGAAATGGGACGCAAGGATCTTAATCAGTTTAGTTTTCCCGTCTATAACTATGCACGGCACTGAAACAATATAGAAATTAAGTTAATGTATACAAAATAAAGGCATGTTTATTTCTCATGGTTTTGTGGACTAAAACCAGTGTATGCAGGAAGAATTTTTGTGTTCTAATGCAACATGTCTAACTCTGGCAAGTAGCCATGGAACCAGCACAACCCACAGAAGTATGTCTGAGTCAGACCAGCCAGAAACCTATTCCCTTAGCAATACTTACTCACGTTATCACCATTTTTTTTTTAACTAAGAACGATTGGATACTAATGTGAGAATCTATTGCAGACACTTGTTTCCCCATAAAACTATGTACTGAAGACTTATTTAGTCATAGCACTCATTCTCGAAAAATCCTTTTGCTGTCTTTGGAAACTCCGAAGTTAAATAATACTCCCAGGTATATACACTGATTACTATAGATCATAGTAGCAGACATAAGACACAGTGTACCAGGTCTGTGCTGGTGGCAAGCGCCGTGGTGCTCTTTCCCAGTGAACCTGGAGGTGGTGAGAATCCTTCACAATTCAGATCTATAGGCACCCACAGCTGATCAGTCTGAACCACCATAAAAACAGAAACTGCCCTGTGGTTCCTTTCATCGATCCTTGGCCTAGGTACCTGGAATCTGACTCCTCTCTCGAGGAATATCAGGCCTGGAATAGCTGAAACTTGGTCAGACCCCATAGCCATGCTTATGTCTTGCTCATGATGCCACTTCTTTCATCACGTGTTGGGTTCCTCGTGTTCCTTCCCCTGTCCAGCTTTGCCTCTCTAGCTTCTGCAAATAGCATTCCTTTTGCCCCACCATTTCGATCAAAGTATATCAGACGCTCTTATCATACTCTTTATCAACTCTTCAGCTTTGTAGACACTGTGTTCTCTTCTTGTATCATTTTATGGCACTCTTCTCACCATCACCGCTGCCACTCCTGAAGAGGACCCTCTGATGAGGAGATGAACCTAATGATCAAGTGAGTGAAGTATCATGAGTTTGGGGCAGCTAGTTTCTGTTGTCCTTCAGCCTCATAGTCACTGTCCATATCCCTCCTTTTGACTCTTGGGACTAGCAGTTTACAAGCCACATCTGCCAGACACCCTTGCCAACAGGCTTCTTATCTGTTTAGGCCATTGGAGGCATACATGGGAGCCTGGAAGGAGTAAAGAAGAAAAAGTACTTTTTCCCCCATCTTTTGGTGGCCCTCTCCAGGAGTGGCAGCAACTGCTAGCTGGTATGTGTGCACTCCTGGGCTCCCATTCAGGCAGCTTGGTTCCAGCATCATCAGTGTTGGTGGCGGGCAATGGTGAGCGCCAAGTAAAACCATTTATGTTCTTGTTTGTTTCTGTAGCCTTAGAGGGGTAGCTTAATATTAGTGTCCTAGTTACTAACCTGTGACTGTCTCATTTTTATCCTTCTAGTCCTTCTAACACCTTTGTCAGCAGTCATCTGTTTCCAGTTCCTTATTTTGTAATATCCAGGAAGGACTGCTTCCTAATGCAGAACGTGAAGAGCAAACAGGGAGATTATTACTTATGAGCTGTCTTCAAAGGACTCTAAGAGGCTGAAGTAATAGTTATGAATCATATCCTAGAAGCAAATGCTATCAGGTTGTATCTCTTGGGCTTTATCACCATTTAAACTATAAGCATTCGAACATTCTCTAGAACAGGAGTCAGCAAACATTTATACAGAAGGAGTCAGTCAACATGGTGGGGTTGATGGCTTGTGCAGCCTGTATTAAGTACTCAGCTCTGCTACTGAGCAGGAAAGCAGCCATAGTCAATATGTAGATAGGTGGGCATGGCTGTGTTCCAATAAAACTTTAGTTACAAAAGTAGGCAGCAAGCCATTCTGAAGGAGATCAACCCTGGGATTTCTTTGGAAGGAATGATGCTAAAGCTGAAACTCCAGTACTTTGGCCACCTCATGCGAAGAGTTGATTCATTGGAAAAGACTCTGATGCTGGGAGGGATTGGGGGCAGGAGGAGAAGGGGACAACCGAGGATGAGATGGCTGGATGGCATCACGGACTCAATGGACGTGAGTCTGAGTGAACTCCGGGAGTTGGTGATGAACAGGGAGGCCTGGGTGCTGCAATTCATGAGGTCGCAAAGAGTTGGACACGACTGAGCGACTGAACTGAACTGAACTGAAGCCAGATTTGGCCCATGAGTGGTAATTTGATTCCTGCTCTGGAGTATCTAGAAAGAGAGGGTAAAACAGATGAAAGGACATAATCCAGGCATTCATTTCAGTCATCCATCATTGCTCATTTATTCACTTTTCAAATCAACTATCAGTTATTTATTGATATTGCTCTAGGTAACTGGGCTTCCCAGGCAACTCAGATGGTAAAGAATCTGCCTGCCATGTAGGAAACTCGGGTTCAATCCCTGGATTGGGCAGATCCCTTGGAGGAGGGCATGGCAACCCACTTCCGTATTCTTGCCTAGAGAATCCCACGGACAGAGGAGACTCATGGGGTTGCAACAGACACAACTGACTAACACTTTCGCTTTTGTGTAGCTGGGCTACAGTGGAGATTAAAATATACACATTTTGAAGAAGGAATATTTAACTTGATTAAATAACAAGAAAATAAAAATTTTAATAATTCTGGAAATAAATGTCCCTTACTCCCTAAACTCCACACCTTCCCCTGTTAGCTTTTCCCCAATCAAAACTCTCTGCCACCTGTCCCTGTGTAATCCTGCAATGTCTCTAACTCTGACTTAAGAAGTCCTTCTTTCATGCAATGAAAGGACATTTATTACACAGATGAGCACTAGCTTTCCAATCCCAAAGCAAGGCTTTAATCAGCCCTGAGAAACACTTAAAGCACGCAGGGCCTCTAAAATGCATTATCCTCTGGAAAAAAAAAAAAACTCCACTCCCCCATATAAAAAATAATTCTCTTGTTTTTATCATGAAAGAAACAAAAGATACCAACAAAATGCTTTCATGTATCCCCTAAATAATGCCTATAATTAAGTGCACCGTGTACGTGATTGGGAAAAATTTCATTTGCTTTCCAGCTTCCCCTAAATAATGCCATAAGATCAAAGCAACAGATCATTTTAAGTTTCTTAGATTTTTTTTTTCAAGCACTAACATTGACAAGAACCAAAATATCTTCCTCTATTCTGGAAAAGAACAATGGTAACTGAAGTTTCTCAAATTCATCTCAAATCTAATTATCAATTCAAAATCCTATTTGGAACTTGTTTGCTTCCTGTCACAAAATGGAATTACATCCAGAATTCAAGTTATCTTTTAAAATATTTTTTTAACTTTTAATTAGAAGCAATTTCAAACCTTAAAAAAATTGTTCATGTAAGATTACTGCAAAGAATTGATATATCTTCATTTACCCAGATATCCTGTTGATGTTTTACCAGTTGTCCCAATAATATTCTTTATGATCAAAGGGTCCAATCTAGTATTATATATTGTTCTGAATTGTCACATTTCTCTGATCTCCTTCAACCTGCATTAGTTGCTGAGTCTTTTCTTGGTTTTTCTGACCGTCACATTTTTGAAGATCACTGATCAATCATTTAGTAGAATGTCTTTCTTTCGGGGTTTCTCCAGTGTTTCGCCATGATTAGACCCAGGTCATACATTTTTAGCTAGAATATCAACAGAAGTGATGCTGTGTTCTCATTGTCTCCCATTCAAATGGCACAAGATGCCAACTTTTTCATTACTGGTGGCATTAATATTGGTCACCTGATATCATCTAGTTTACTCCATAGTTATTTTTGCAATTAATGGGTATCTCATGAGGTGGTTCTTTGAGTCTTCAAAATCCTATTTTACATCTCATTTCCATCCTTTAGTTTTACCATCCGCTGAAATTTCTCACCCAAATTATTTCTATGATGATCATCAAATAACTTTAAACTCCATCACTCCATCCATATGTATTACTGTAACAAAGAGCCCTCATCTTGCCCCACTTGTTTATTCATGTATATCATTGAAGACACATGGATTCCTAGTTTACTGAATGAGCCATAAACCTTTACTCTCATCATTGATATGCACATGCAAATGGCCTGAGATTTGGCTGCCCCATCAAAAAGCTTAGGTAACCTATTCAAGCCACACAGGTGGTAAATTCTGGGAGCAGGAGTAAGATATAGGTTTCTCACTACATTGATTTTGAAAATATACTTAAGTTTTTTGGAATAATGAAATAAGCATTTTATGACTGTGAATATTCAGAATTAGACATTTTGCATTATCTTCCTTTCAGTTCATACATTGCTAGGGTTTTTTTAGGTGAGCAAAAGTTGCTGTTTCAAATCACACACTATTAGTCGTGAGCTGAATGTTTGTGTCCCCACCTTCAAAATTCATAGATGGAGGCCCTAACCCTCCATGTGATTGTATTTGGAGGTGGAGCCATTGGGAACTATTTAGGTTTAAATGAAGTAAAAAGGCCAGGGCCCTCATGTTGGGATTAGTTTCCTCATCATAAGAGGAAGAGGGACCAGAGCTCTATCTCCTCATGTAAGGATACAATGAGAAGGAGGCCATCTGTAAGCCAGCATGATGTCCTCACCACAAACCACATCTTCTGGCACCTTGATCTTGGCATTCCAGCCTCCAGAACTGTGAAAATATATGACTATTGACCACTCCATCTGAGGTATTGTGTTATAGCAGCCCAAGCTGGCTAAGACACTGTTTTAACAAATCTAACAGTAATATAATAAAAATAGATTTTAAATAATTTTTGGCATTTGCAACAACATGGATAGACTTGGAAGGCATTATATTAGGGGAAATAAGTAAAAAGACAGATATTGTATGACACCACTTATGACTTTCCTATAGCTCAGATGGTAAAGAATCTACCTGCAATGCAGGAGACTGGGGCTTTGATCCCTGAGTCAGAAAGATCCCCTGGAAAAGGAAATGGCAAGCCACTCCAGTATTCATACCTGGAGAATTCCAAGGACAGAGGAGCCTGGCAGGCTACAGTCCATGGGGTCACAAAAAGTCAGACATGACTAAATGACTAACACACACACACACATCACTTATATGTGGAATCTAAAAAAGAAAAACAAAATACAACAAACTAGTGAATATAACCACAACAAAAATAAATAAGTAAATGAAACAGATTTATAGAGAACAAACTAGTGGTTACCAGTGCAGGGAAAGGACAGTTTAGAGGTGGGGAATTAAGAAGAATAAATTATTAGATAAAATAAGTTACTAAGATGTATGACACAGGGGACATAGCTAATATTTTATAGTAACTATAAATGAAGTATAATCTATAAAAATTTTTAATCACTATATTGTACATCTGTAACTTATATAATAAAAATATAATTAATTAAAATGAAAAATACTCTCAGTTCTATGAAAGCCATCAAGAAATGTCCTGTGCATATTTCTAAAGTAATGACACTGTTTCTGTCACTGTTAGAAATTTACAGAATGTTTTATGGCATATAGTCTTACTTTAGAAGGACAGAATTTGATAGCATTTGTGTATTTTCCATACAGCTCAGGAATTCCTGGTTTTGATTAAGAAACTCTCCCTCTCCAATCTTATGCCTGCAGGAATAAGGAAGGAGGACTCCGAGAATAATGACTAAAAATGAGGTAAAGAGGATCTGTTGGTAGCTTCTTCAAAGGTATTTTTTTTCTGCTACCGTTTACAAATGAAACCCAACTGCACTTACTCAAAGTTGAGTTGCTATTTTGGGCATTTGGATCAGAGTGAGCCATCCAACAGGGAACTAGGAGACATGGGACTTCATGTCAGGAGATTACAAGAGGACTCTGTGTGTTTGCTGTTGGCTCTGGTTTCTAGCTCTCTAGCCTGGCAGGGTCTTCATGTCCCACATAACTGAATGCTCAGCTCCTGCTGCTGGTCAAAAGTCTCAGATTTCTTCTTCAGTGACAGCAAGGGCAATTGAGGACTCCTGTCAGTGGCTACCGCTCTGGTGTCTTACTAACAGGCAGACGTGGGAAAAGCATGGTCCGGAATCATACAAGCTTGAGTTCAAATCCCAGCCCTGCCACTTCTTATCCTGATGTCTTTTTCCATCAATCTGTGCCTTACTTCTCTCACTACCATTTGAAATGTAGGAAATACTTATATATATTGTATATTCAATGTAGGATGTAGTTATGAATATGTTACCTGCTGAGTGTGAAATGATTGATACAGAAGTAACACTATACAACTGAGATGGAGTTTCTTCCAGGCTTCAGAGTGTGTGAAATCTTTTGAGAAGGCAAGCTATGCATTATAGATCACTGGATAGCTAGGATTAAAATTATTATAAATAGTAAAAGGATTTAATAGCCCAGAGGAAAAAGGACTGGATGATGGGAGGTTTCCCAAGGGTGAGAGAGGCTTCCATGGGTCTTTGTGGTTGGGCAGGACTGGGGTGAATGAAGCAGTGGGGCATTCTAGGTGTTTCCAGTTCAGTTTAGATAGCAAAGTCATTTGAATGTCTACTAAGCGGAAAGATTTATGTGGACATTTTAACTATGATGTTCAACAAGAAAAAGTTCTATTTGTTTCCTAGGCTGCCAGAACAACCTACCAGAGCCCAGGTGGCTTAAACATAAATGTATTCTCTCTCATCTGTAAGCTGGAAGTCTGAGGTCGAGGTGCTGGCAGGGCCTCCCTCACTGAAGGCTCTAAAGGAGAACCTTCCTGGCCTCTTCCTACTTCTGACAATCGCTGGCAACCTATGATGTCCCTCTGCTTGCAACTGTGTCTCTCCAATCTCAGCCTCAATTGTCACTTGATCATCTCCCCACCCCCCCGATGTTTCTTTGTTGCTTCTTGTCTTATAAGGACACCTGTCATATTCGACTAAGGACATGCCCTACTCTAGTATTAGCTCATCTTAACTTGCCTCATTGTTATATTTGTAAAATCCCTATTTCCAAGTGACTTCACCTTTATAGGTACCGGGGTTGGGGCTTCAACATATCTTTGCAGAGTTTCAAGAGTTATTTAAAAATAGTCAAGCCACAGTAAGTTCTCTCACCATAGGAATTCCTAGTAAGAGACAGAGACAAGAAATAAAAAGGCAATTGTAATATCATTTGAAATATGCTATGTTAAGTACTTGTCCATGGGGGCATATGGTGATAAATTAGATGATTAGTGTTTAATTAGCAGGTGAAGGGGACTGTCAGGGAGACTTTCTATGATAACGTGTCTGCTGAATTATGAAGATGATCTGCTGTCAGCCAGATGAAGACATGGAAAAAGTCAATCCAAATGAAAGGAACAACACAAATGAAGTCAAGGAGGAATGAAATACTTTTTAGGTAGAGAAAACTGTAAGCAAAACTTCAATATTTATAGACAAGTGAGAGTCAGAGAAAGCAGAAGAGATAAACCTGGGGATCTAGGTTGAGCCAGTATATAGGGAGCTGTGTCTTATCACTTTAGGAAGCTTAGACTTTCATTCAGCTTTCCATCAGTTACTAGAATAGTGCCTATCACAGTGTGGTCAGGTCATTGGTTGAGGTAAATGGCATATAATTGCCTTAATTACAATCATTACAGTGGGCCAGCCCATAAGTTCACAGTACTACTGTGCATGGAAAATATGAGTGAAAATTAAAATATGACCAGACTGCAAATGCATTGGAGTAATGGTTTTTAAATTGAACTGCCAACTCATGCAAGCATATCAAGGTTGTTTGGAAGTTCAAAGATGGAGTTTCTGATTCATGGACACTCAGTGACATAGAAGAAGACCAGGGACAAAAAAGGATTCATAGCAACATAAATCTTCTTGCTAATCATAATTGCAAACATTTAAGTTATAAGCTGTAATAGGCTAGCACTTTTTGTTAGCAGCAAGTATACTGTTTAAAATATGGCAGATTTGATAGTCTTGGCTCTCAAGGATTTTAATAAGTAGATTCCAAAATGTGTTTGGGGAACTATATACAAGAATGCACAGCCTTTAACATAGAACACAATTTCTTCTTCTAGCCCAGTACCCCTCCTTCATGGGGACAAGGAGACATTCCAGAGATAGTCCTTATTATTTCATACTGTTTCTTCCTCTAAACAAAACTCATTGTTGCTTTGCTATCCACGGCTGTCCTCCTGAGATGTGTCCATTGCAAACAGAGGTGGACCCTCAGAACTATGGTTCCCATAAGAGATTACTGAAGAACAAAGCTATTTGAGGGGCATTCCTTTCTGCAGAGGTTGGTGTCGGGAAAGAGCACCTCTGCTTTTTTATAGCAGGACCCTCATGCCCCTGTTCAGGCTGGAACAGGGGCTTTTGACAGGCCTGGAGCAAGGGAAGGAATCATGGGCACTTGAAGTGCTGAAGTCCGTGTCCCCAGACACTACTTACCAAGGGCCTTATTTTTGGCCTCATGCCCTTCTCCAGTTTCATTTCCACTGAAGAGTGGTTTGAACTCTTTGACCTTTTCCATCAACACTCATGGCTAAAATTAAATTGCAGAGTCCAGGTGAAGAAGGAGCTCAAGCCCTTTCTAAAGGCCATCATGATGAACATTGCTTGCCAGGAAGGGGAGGAGAAACTCCCTAACCCAGGATGTGCATCTGAAAGGGAAACAAAAGAAGCTTACACAAACTCCAGTGGATGATGAGGGATTTAAAGATGGATACACTCTGTTCTCAAGGAGCTTAAACTCTAGTGGGAAACCTGAGACGTACAGGGTGAATTCCATTATGGAACATTTTAGTACAAGTGATTTAATGAAGTGATTAAAGATAGTGATAATCATAATAGATATCATCTATAGAACTCAGTTTTCATATTCCAACTCCTTTCATATACGTAATCTCAAGTGATTATCACAGCATCTCTTTTTTATAAGATGGTTCATCCTATTCCCACTTGAAAATTGGAGAAACTGAGGGCAAAGTAGACAAAATGTACGGAACAAAAGAGAAGTGTCTGGAAGCAATGTAAATCTCCTCTCCATTTCTAAATACTATGCTGTGATCCCAAATAAAATGCTAATCCAGGGTGGAGCAGGAAGAGCTGGATTCTGACTGGTACTAGGCAGCAGTACTTTGGTTATAAGTAGATTCCATGGCCTGGATTACAAAATCTATAACATTGGGATTTGTCTTTATGCATCTGTTTTCAGTGTGGGCAGAATATTAAGAAACACAAGATATGTTTTCCAAATGGCTAGGAAGTTAGCTCTCATGTGTTTATTCATAGTTATTTCTAGTCATCTCTTTCTCAAATGCTTTTCCATTCCCTCCACTCATTGCTTATACAATTCAAGAAAAGTTTGATATAAGTCACTGGGAATCTCCTTTTATCCAATCAGGAGCCAGGTCCACAGGAAAGCAAACCCTTGGTTTCGGAAGCTCCCAAAATATTGAATTAAACATGTAACTCCAAGGTGGAAGGTGGAAGTAGTCTTCTTTTTAAGATATTCCTACACATAACTCCGGGAGTTGGTGATGGACAGGGAGTCCTGGCGTGCTGTGATTCATGGGGTCGCAAAGAGTCAAATATGACTGAGCGACTGAGCTGAACTGAACACATAATCAAGTGTGATGACTAACTTCCTGGAAATACTTACAAACTCTCTTTTAAGAGAGAAAGCCAGAGACATTTTGTGTCATTGTTTATTAGCCCTGAATGAAAATGCTCTTTTGCTCAGCCCCAGGTGAAGAATAAGTCCATAATGTACAAGAGACATCCCATCATTTCTTCAGTATGAAGATATTTCATTATTTCTTCAGTATAAAGATATTTCATTCATCAGTTAAATCTACGTCTCCTTGATGAGTATGTTACATGACAAGGGATCGTTAATCATATTTGTTGAAAAAGACAAATGTCAAGGAATAAGTACTTTGATATTGTTTGACTGTCTTGGTTATGTTCAGTTCAGTTTAGTCACTCAGTCGTGTCCGACTCTCTGCAATCCCATGGACTGCAGCACGCCAGGCCTCTCTGTCCATCACCAACTCCCAGAGTTAACTTACACTCATGTCCATCAAGTTGGTGATGCCATCCAACCATCTCATCCTCTGTCATCCCCTTCTCCTCCTGCCTTCAATCTTTCCCAGCATCAGGGTCTTTTCAAATGAGTCAGCTCTTCGCATCAGGTGGCCAAAGTACTGGAGTTTCAGCATCACCATCAGTCCTTCCAATTAATATTCAGGACTGATTTCCTTTAGGATGGGCTGGTTGGATCTCTTTGCAGTCCAAGGGACTCTTAAGAGTCTTCTCCAACACCACAGTTCAAAAGCATCAATTCTTTGGTACTCAGCTTTCTTTATAATCCAACTCTCACATCCATACATGTCATGCATGGGTATGTCAAACTGGAAATGCCATTTTTGGGGATTCTAATATCTCACTTGCATTAGGAAAATCAGTGTAGCATATGGAAGAGGGCTGACAGGTATTTAAAGACACAAATTCAATTCTGGTTCAACCAATAATTTGTCTGAGCCTCAGATTTCTCCTATAAGTTTTCTTCCCAATAGTGCAGAAAGTTTGGTAAAAGATTTCTAAGATTCCTTCTAGCTCCAAACACCTACCATGTATTTCGGGGTTTGCAACAGAAGACTGACAGTTTGATCTGTTCTGATAGCAATTTCCAAGTGTTTGCTCTTTGAAAAAATTGCTGTTCAACCCCGATAAACATACTTTCTTAGTCTGGCCCCATAGTGATCCTTGATAACTCAATCACACCTATTGGTAATCACCATTTCTACTTATCTTAGGAAAGTACACTGGTGTTGGCCTCCTGCTTGAAACATGGCTCAGTAGTGTTGTATCCTTCTTCTTGTCCTAACACAATGTCATTATTGAATTTATTTGTCTACTCAAAGAGAGATAGTCCTGGAAATGACTTGTCTGGGAAGAAGTAAGAGCAGCCCAAGAATTAAGTGACCATGAGCTATGTGATCTCAAGCATGTTTATTCTACAAGGTGGCTTAGCTTAAACAAAGTGAGCTTTTATCTCTGTGATCCATGGTTGACTTCTTTCCTTTCTATACTTGAGAACACTCACCTGATCCTTAGGAGGTAGGGAGACAGATAAAGCCATTAAATTTGTCAGATCAAAGGCCATTGTCAATTAAACAGAATTGTCGTTAAATGTTAAGGAATACTTGCTTTTTTGCTGCCTAGAAATACGAGCTATGAAGCACAGAGGAAGTGGAAATACCAGGTGTGATGCTTCTACTTCCTGGTTCCATTAGAAAAATCATTGTGAGATAGATGGCAGAGAGCTGAATTGGTATTAGAAGCAATGAGTTCAAGTCTGGCCTCTCTGCTGATGTCAACAAAACATCTTAAATTATCTGGGGGGGGGGGGGGGCTCCCAATTTCAATACCAATGTGAAAGAGGAATAAGAAGGAAAGTATTTGTGGAATACTCCTACTATGTGGCAGGCATTTCATCATAATTTAATCCCCTTTGCAAACAATCATGAAGGTATTATTGACTCCAGACTTATTCATAAGGAAACTAGGACTGGGACAGATTTAATAACTTCTCCAAGTTACTACTAGTAGAACAGAGATGAATTCTGGCCTTTCTGACCAATGGTTCTTTCTATAGCAGTACACTACCTTTTTAATTTAAGAAGAAAATTTTCTTTTAAAAAGTAATAATTTCCAGTCTCAGAATAAAGGGAAAACCAGAAATTAAAATGATAATATTACACCTATTATCTTGAGATATTTTGGTCAAGAAGGAAGTTTTCAGGGGAAGGTAAAGAAGGAGTTATGTGGTAGTGGTGGTTTAGTGGCTAAGTTGTGTCTGACTCTTGTGACCCCATGGACTGTATGTAACCCGCCAGTCTCCTCTGTCCTTGGGATGTCTCAGGCAAGAATACTGGAGTGGGTTGCCGTTTCTTTCTTCATTGGATCTTCCTGACCCAGGAATCAAACCTGCGTCTTCTGCACTGTAGGTGGTCTCCTGCATTGCAGGCGGATTCTCCACCACTGAGCCACGAAATACAAAGGAGTTAAATGAATGTGAAAACTTTTTACAGTTAAACCTGAAGATGTATTTAAAGAACAATGTTTTCCTCCTTATAAAGAAATAGTTGTTTATTATTTTTAAAAAAACTTAGGGGAAAATAAGCAGAATAATAATAATAAGGTACTCCCAAAATCACTGCAGATGGTGACTGCAGCCATGAAATTAAAAGACGCTTACTCCTTGGAAGGAAAGTTATGACCAACCTAGATAGCATATTCAAAAGCAGAGACATTACTTTGCCGACTAAGGTCCGTCTAGTCAAGGCTATGGTTTTTCCTGTGGTCATGTATGGATGTGAGAGTTGGACTGTGAAGAAAGCTAAGCATTGAAGAATTGATGCTTTTGAACTGTGGTGTTGGAGAAGACTCTTGGGAGTCCCTTGGACTGCAAGGAGATCCAACCAGTCCATCCTAAAGGAAATCAGCCATGGGATTTCTTTGGAAGGACTGATGCTGAGGCTGAAACTCCAGTAATTTGGCCACCTCATGCGAAGAGCTGACTCATTGGAAAAGACTCTGAAGCTGGGAGGGATTGGGGGCAGGAGAAGAAGGGGATGACAGAGGATGAGATGGCTGGATGACATCACTGACTTGATGCACATGAGTTTGAGTGAACTCCAGGAGTTGGTGATGGACAGGGAGGCCTGGTGTTCTGCGACTCATGGGGTCGCAAAGAGTTGGACACGACTGAGCGACTGAAATTTGATTCCCTTCTAATCTGTAAGCTCTTGAGAAAGACTATTCTTCATTGCATCTTTTTGGTTGTAAGCAATTAAAAATTGATGCAAATTACATAAATAAACACATATTTAACTGAAAATTCTAAACACACATAGCTCAGGTATACCTGGCTATAAGCAATTAGCTCAGGTATAGCTGGTTATAAATGTTTTATAGTGTCATCAAAATCAGATTCCCCACTTTTTTCTCTTCAGTTCTCACCTTCCCTTCCCCCTACCTCTTATATATTTTCAGATCTCTTTCCTTATAGATACAAAATGAATTCCAGTAACTTCTAGGCTCACATCCAAGATTCTAAAAAAAAAAAAAAAAAAAAACCCCTTCACTGCTTATCATTGCTTTTAATTGGGTTGTACTTTCAGTCTATGAAGCTAGAAGGAAGTATATACTAACTGGCTTAAACTTAAGTTCCATGGTGTAATTTTCAGCAAAATGTGGATTCCATCTAGAACAACTGAGACTGAAGTGGGCTTGCAGTGATCTCCTGGAGAAAATTAGAATATTTTTTCGGAATACTAGAACGGTAAATGTGTGTTGAGGAGCATGTATACACTCATGGATGCTCACACACACAAGCACACACACACATAGAATGTTACTTTGGTTAAATTCTACTGTCAGTCATGATCAATAAATGATAATTGATATCTGTTTAATGTGTATCTGTTTACTGATGTATGTGAACAGAGAATAGAGAACACAGTAGAGACTGATATGCCATTTTTTCCCTCAGAAAGAAGATGCTACATCAGCCAGTTTATGTTCTGTTATCCTTTGTACTTACTCATGGTTTGGCACTAAATGAGTGGTTCCAGATCTACTAATTAAATATACCACTTTGCTTCATGTTAAGAATACTTGAAGACTGTTTTCTTTTTTTTCAAATGCAACTTATTATACTGTTTGATTCTCTCCATGAGTCATTGGGACTTGAGGTTATTATAATTTAATAAAAAACTAATAACTCAATGTTAACATTTGGGGAAAGCTTTCATTCTTGGTTTCTATTTCTTTCCACTACCCCATCTCATAGTTACCACATTTTATGTTTCAAAAGTGCTTTCTTAACTAATATATGATAGATGCCTTTAGCAGCAGTCTATATGTACATTATCTCATTTTGTTTTTATCATCTAGGCTCTTTATAACAGACAATCCAATTTATTCATTCATTCAACCTACACCTATTTTTAAAGACTATATACACAGCTAGTCACCAGAGGGTCCATGACCATGATGACAAAAAAGGTATGTTTCTTTGCCTTCAAAGAACTTGCAGTCTAGTAAGTGAAACAAGCAAGAAAGCAGGTAACATCACTAGAATATACAGAGTAAACTTTGGTTGCTTTGGGACATCACAGCAAGTAGTCCAGTCCAGGGGTGGGTCAAGGAAGTGGGGGGACATCTGATGGAAGAAGTAAAACCTAGTTGCTCATAACTTTTCTTCCAAGGAGTAAGCGTCTTCTAATTTCATGGCTGCAGTCACCATCTGCAGTGATTTTGGAGCCCCCAAAAATAAAGTCTGACACTTTTTCCACTGTTTCCCCATCTATTTCCCATGAAATGATGGGACCGAATGCCATGATCTTCATTTTCTGAATGTTGAGCTTTAAGCCAACTTTTTCACTCTCTTCTTTCACTTTCATCAAGAGGCTTTTTAGCTCCTCTTCACTTTCTGCCATAATGGTGGTGTCATCTGCATATCTGAGGTTATTGATATTTCTCCCGGCAATCTTGATTCCAGCTTGTGTTTCTTCCAGTCCAGGGTTTCTCATGATGTACTCTGCATAGAAGTTAAATAAGCAGGGTGACAATATACAGCCTTAACATACTCCTTTTCCTATTTGGAAGCAGTCTGTTGTTCCATGTCCAGTTCTAACTGTTGCTTCCAGACCTGCATGCAGATTTCTCAAGAGGCAGGTTAGGTGGTATGGTATTCCCATCTCTTTCAGAATTTTCCACAGTTTATCCTGATCCACACAGTCAAAGGCTTTGGCAAGTCAATAAAGCAGAAATAGATGTTTTTCTGGAACTCTCTTGCTTTTTCCATGATCCAGCAGATGTTGGCAATTTGATCTCTGGTTCCTCTGCCTTTTCTAAAACCAGCTTGAACATCAGGGAGTTCACGGTTCACGTATTGCTGAAGCCTGGCTTGGAGAAGTTTGAGCATTACTTTACTAGCATGTGAGATGAGTGCAATTGTGTGGTAGTTTGAGCATTCTTTGCCATTGCCTTTCTTTGGGATTGGAATGAAAACTGACCTTTTCCAGTCCTGTGGCCACTGCTGAGTTTTCCAAATTTGCTGGCATATTGAGTGCAGCACTTTCACAGCATCATCTTTCAGGATTTGAAACAGCTCAACTGGAATTCCATTACCTCCACTAGCTTTGTTCATAGTGATTCTTTCTAAGGCCCACCTGACTTCACATTCCAGGATGTCTGGCTCTAGATGAGTGATCACACCATCATGATTATCTGGGTCGTGAAGATCTTTTTTCTACAGTTCTTCTGTGTATTCTTGCCACCTCTTCTGCTTCTGTTAGGTCCATACCATTTCTGTCCTTTATCAAGCCCATCTTTGCATGAAATGTTCCCTTGGTATCTCTCATTTTCTTGAAGAGATCTCTAGTCTTTGCATTTTGCATTTCTAGTCTTCCTCTATTTCTTTGCATTGATCACTGAAGAAGGCTTTCTTATCCCTTCTTGCTATTCTTTGGAACTCTGCATTCAGATGTTTATATCTTTTCTTTTCTCCTTTGCTTTTCACTTCTCTTCATTTCACAGCTATTTGTAAGGCCTCGCCCGACAGCCATTTTGCTTTTTTGCATTTCTTTTCCATGGGGATGGTCTTGATCCCTGTTTCCTGTACCGTGTCACAAACCTCATTCCATAGTTCATCCGACACTCTGTCTCTCAGATCTAGTCCCTTAAATCTATTTCTCACTTCCACTGTATAATCATAAGGGATTTGATTTAGGTCATACCTGAATGGTCTAGCGGTTTTCCCTACTTTCTTCAATTTCAGTCTGAATTTGGTAATAAGGAGTTCATGATCTGAACCACAGTCAGCCCCCAGTCTTGTTTTTGCTGACTGTATAGAGCTTCTCCATCTTTGGCTGCAAAGAATATAATCAATCTGATTTCAGTGTTGACCATCTGGTGATGTCCATGTGTAGAGTCTTCTCTTTTGTTGTTGGAAGAGGGTGTTTGCTATGACCAGTGTGTTCTCTTGGCAAAACTCTATTAGCCTTTACCATGCTTCATTCCGTATTCCAAGGCCAAATTTTCCTGTTACCCCAGGTGTTTCTTGACTTCCTACTTTTGCATTCCAGTCCCCTATAATGAAAAGGACATCTTTTTTGGGTGTTAGTTCTAAAAGGTCTTGTAGGTCTTCATAAAACCGTTCAACTTCAGCTTCTGCAGCGTTACTGGTTGGGTGGCTGGTTGGGTTACTGGTTGGTTACCCAACCAGTAATGCTGGTAATCAGATTTCAATCATCTGTAAACATATAATTGCAACTCATGGGGGCATCAGGTTCGAGAAATGACTAGAATATCTTTGGAAAGGAAGACACATACATACACGTGACTTGGGCAGAGTCAAAGAAGATGACATGAGAGAAAACTGTTCAGCTTGTCTTTGGGAGAAAGGGTGGGCTGTTGAGTCAAATAAGATGGGGGGAAATTATTTCACACAGAGGGACAAGTGTGCATGAAGATATAAAGGGGCCATACATACTTCAGTATGGGTGGATGGTGAACTAGTTTTGAAGTAGAGGTTGAAAAAATAGTTGGTGCCAGATGGTCAAAGACTTGAGTGGCATGGCCAGGGGCCTGGATATTGAGTGTAAGCAGGAACCCTAAAGAATTTTGAAGGCTAGAATGATCTGATTCCCCCTTTCCTTTGTTCACTTTGAATAAGATGGATTTGGAGGCAGGGAGGGAAATTAGGACATCTTTTTATTAACCTAAGGAAGAGATGATGTAAGGTTATAATAGTGAAAGCAGGAGGAAACTCTAAGAATCATGATCATTTCATGAATTTTAACTTTCTAGTCTAAAGTCATTCACCTGTTTTGTACTTGCTGGATACTCTTAAGAGGTAGCAATGTGTATGGCGAAGATTCTCAAACCAGAATTCAGGTTTGTACAAAGCTCTGTCACGTACTAGCTGAGTGGTCTTCAGTAATTACTTCAACTTTGAAAAATGGAGATGATCATAATATCCACCTATGGTGTTGCCGTGATAAAATAAATGAATACAAGGGAAGGGTTTAGAACAGTGCCTAGGACATGGAAAGCATTCAACAAATATGAGACAAGATTATTTCACTCTGCCTTCATTATTTCTGTTTACTCCAGATAAATTTCATTAATCACCACTACTCTTTGATTTTTACCCTGGGAGAAATTGAGGCTCAGAGAAGTCATGTGATTAGCTACATATACAAATTGAGTTAGTTGCAGAGCTAAGATGTGAACCAGCCATTTGTTTGGCTCTAAAGCCAGTAATTCAACCTTTGACATATTATATTCTTCCCTCTGTCTTGAGTCATGATTTCCCTGTGACGCCTGAAGAATTTCCTGTACTTTACTTAGAATGATTGCATTCTTAATAAAGCCACTCTCTGGCAGCCCAGAGTTTGCTCATCTTTTTGCCATAATTCTGTTGGAGACCTAGAATAGCATGTTTGATAGCTAAGATTCTGAGTTTTCAGTTTATTTATAAAAAAGTGGTTACAAAGGCTTTTCACTGAGAACTAGAGGTGGTAAAAGTTGTTCAGATGCTGGGGATTTTTGATTAAGGGTCGTATCTTGGTAGAACTGGTGGTTTTACTGTTGCTTTTGGTGGTGGTGGTGTGGTTGATCATGGTGCTTTGGTTATTAATCAGTTTTTAATTGCTCCCTTCTCTTTATTGACCAGAGTATAAAGTGAAAAATAGTGATGGGAGATGGGGTTAGGGGAGTGGTTCAGGCAAAATCAGAGGACCAAACCAGATTGGTGCGTCTGTACTTTGTCCTACATGATCTAGAATACTACCAGAATTTCAAGGCACTATTGAGGATACCAAATGAGAAGATAATGGCAGTGAAGGCTTGGGGCTACTGGAAGGCACATATATCCCCATCAGAGTCTTAATTCCTTCATCAGTTCAGTCGCTCAGTCATGACTGACACTTCGTGACCCCATGGACTGCAGCACACCAGGCTTCCCTGTTCATCACCAACTCCTGGAGCTTGCCCAAACTCATGTCCATTGAGTCAGTGATGGCATCCACGCATCTCATCCTGGCATCCCCTTCTCCTCCTGCCTTCAGTCTTTCCCAGCATCAGGATCTTTTCTAATGAGTAGGCTCTTCTCATCAGGTAGCCAAAGTATCAGAGCTTCAGGATGCTTCCAGTGAATATTCAGGACTGATTTCCTTTAGGATAGACTGGTTTGATTTCCTTGGAGTCCAAGGGACCCTCAAGAGTCTTCTCCATCACCACAGTTCAAAAGCATCAATTCTCTGATAATGAGTGATGTTGAGCATCTTTTCATGTGTTTGTTAGCCATCTCTATGTCTTCTTTGGAGAAATGTCTATTTAGTTCTTTGGCCCATTTTTTTATTGGGTTGTTTATTTTTCTGGAATTGAGCTGCAGGAGTTGTTTGTATATTTTTGAGATTAGTTGTTTGTCAGTTGCTTCATTTGCTATTATTTTCTCCCATTCTGAAGGCTGTCTTTTCACCTTGCTTATAGTTTCCTTTGTTGTGCAGAAGCTTTTAAGTTTAATTCGGTCCCATTTGTTTATTTTTGCTTTTATTTCCTATATTCTGGGAGGTGGGTCATAGAGGATCCTGCTGTGATTTATGTCAGAGAGTGTTTTGCCTATGTTCTCCTCTAGGAGTTTTATAGTTTCTGATCTTACATTTAGATCTTTAATCCATAGAGAAATGCAAATCAAAACCACAATGAGGTACCATTTCACACCAGTCAGAATGGCTGCGATCCAAAGTCTGCAAGCAATAAATCCTGGAGAGGGTGTGGAGAAAAGGGAACCCTCTTACACTGTTGGTGGGAATGAAAACTAGTACAGCCACTATGGAGAACAGTGTGCAGATTCCTTTAAAAAACTGGAAACAGAACTGCCTTATGACCCAGCAAGCCCACTGCTGGGCATACACACCAAGGAAACCAGAACTGAAAGAGACACGTGTACCCCAATGTTCATTGCAGCACTGTTTATAATAGCCAGGACATGGATGCAACCTAGATGTCCATCAGCAGACGAATGGATAAGAAAGCTGTGGTACATATACACAATGGAGTATTACTCGGCCATTAAAAAGAATACATTTGAATCAGTTCTAATGAGGTGGATGAAACTGGAGCCTATTATACAGAGTGAAGTAAGCCAGAAAGAAAAACACCAATACAGTATCCTAACACATATATATGGAATTTAGAAAGATGGTAACAATAACCCTGTAGACAGCAAAAGAGACACAGATGTATAGAACAGTCTTTTGGACTCTGTGGGAGAGGGCGAGGGTGGAATGATTTGGGAGAGTGGCAATAAAACATGTATAATATCGAATCGCCAATCCAGGTTTGATGAATGATACTGGGTGCTTGGGGCTGGTGCACTGGGATGACCCAGAGGGATGGTACGGGGAGCGAGGAGGGAGGGGGTTCAGGATGGGGAACACATGTATACCTGTGGTGGATTCATGTTGATGTATGGCAAAACCAATACAATATTGTAAAGTAATTAACCTCCAATTAAATAAATTTATATTAAAAAAGATAAAACATTAAAAAAGCATCAATTCTTTGGCATTCAGCTTCCTTTATGGTCCAACTCTCACATACATACATGACTACTGGAAAAACCGTAGATTTGACTAGATGGATCTTTGTCAGCAAAATAATGTCTCTGCTTTAATATTGCTGTCTAGGTTGGTCATAGATTTTCTTCCAAGGAGAAAACGTCTTTTAATTTTAAGGCTTGCAGTCACCTTCTGTCACTGTTTCCACTGTTTCCTCATCTACTTGCCATGAAGAGATGGGACTGGATGGGCTCTATTTGCCATGAATAGAAAAGTGATGGATCTATTTGGCCTGAAGTGATGGGGCCTTCGTATTAAATCATGAAAGGTTAATGTTTATATGCTTCCGTATCCCCTCACGTAGAACTTTGGCCAGTTTAGGTCCCTAATAAATATTTGTTGAATAAAATAAAAAAGAGTACGCAAAGACAATGATTACAGAGTTTCAGTTTGAGGTGATAAAAGCTTTCAGAAACAAGCTGATGATTGTTGCACACCAGTGTGAAGGAAAGTAAAGAGACTGAACTGTACACTTGAAAATGTTTAAGTGGCAACATATATATATATATATACACACACACAGAAACGTACATACAGATAGTTATTTTTTTACAACAATAAAAGAATAAGCAAAGAGCCAGCAAGTGAATGACTTAATGCATGCATAGATAAGTGGGATGGATGGGAGAACAGATGAACACATTTGCAAAAGAACAAGTGAACAAATTATTGAATTTTCCATGTGTTTTCAAGGATTAAGTCGTTTCCATAGAATGCCAAGTGCAAGTACTGGTCTCACACAGCATGGGACTCTGGCATGCTAAAAGGAAAAGAATAAACGACATTGTTTTATTTAGAGGAACAGCTGTTGATCATGAGCTGTAAATTTTTTTCTAATGTAATGGCCATTGAGAGAAAGCTCTAATACGTCACAGAATTGAGTGGTGGCAGAAATGGCTGGAACCCTCTTAGGGCCTCATGTGGTTGGTCTGCCAAAACAATGATGCTTAAGTGTTCAGAGGACTATCCCATCTACTTTCTTATCAGAAAAAGCAGTAGTCTGGACCATATGGGCTGAAAAAGAGAAACCTCTCTAAATAATCTTTTATTTTAAGAAAAAGGTTTTCCCCAATAAAAACACAAAAGGCAAGGTAATACACTGAAAAGATTATGATGAATTACAACTTTCTCTCATAATTAACAAAAAATTAAGTCAATTTAGATACATGCTGCAGTCTCACTTCATTGTTGTGAGATTAGACAAAACAATAAGCTCTTGGTAAGAGGGTTTGGTATTCTACATTTGCCGTAAACACTCAGGTCCCCAGCAACAGCTGAGGGGTGGTCAAGTTTCCATGCAAGACTGTTGAGAGGAAAGAGTTAATGCTTCTCTCTGGCGTCTTATAAACCTTGTACCCTAAATGAACTCTAATCTGCAAAATTTTCATTAGAGATTTTTCTTTAAATTACAAAGACTGGGAGAGGTAGCAAGATATATTGGAAAGAAAATGGAATTTGGAGTTATATGAATTCAACCAAAGGCTAGGGCAGTTTTGTGCTGTCAAATTTCTAAGGTTTTGAAGTCTTGTTTGGATTGAAAACACAATCCCTACCTTTTAGAGAGAGTATGTCGTAACCACTGAATATAATACTTAGTGCAGAGTAGACATAATAAATATCCTTTGATGTTAATTTAAAAACAACATTTGTCTAGAATTTTTAAAAGTAAATTTTAGTGAAATTTTTAAAATTTTCATTGATTTACACGAAACGCTGAGAAATTCACTTTATCTCTTTAGGTCTTCCTCTTGTTTACGTGAATGAATGGGACCTGATGAGTTTTAGAATCCTCCTTTGCTTTGACATTTTAAAAACTCTAGAGAAGAAATTTAGGGTTACCAGGGAGGAAAGGTGGTATGGAGGGATAGATTTGGAGTTTGGGACTGACATGTACACACTACTCTATTTAAAACAGATAACCTACAAGGATGTACTACACAGCACAGGGAACACTGTTCAGTATTCTGTAATAACCTAAATGGAAAAAGAATTTGAAAAAGAACAAGTATATGTATAAGTGAATCACTTTGCTATACACTGGAAACTAACGCAACATTGTTAATCAACTACGCTCCAATATAAAATAAATTTTTTTTCATTAAAAATCTCTTTAGTAAAGGTCAGGGATTCAGAGTGACCTTTCAGTTTCCTGGGCTTGGTAGTTGACTGGGGTCTTACTACACCAACAAGGAAAGGGGCATTAACAGTTTTATATAGAAACCAAAATCTCCACTATGTACACCAAAAGCCTATTCCAGGGAAAGGCTGTTTACCAAAGTAAGTTTCTTTGGTATTTTCTGTCCTTAAATCCAATTCACAAGCAATTTATGAGTGACTGGACTGATGTCCTTCCTGGATGTCATTCACAGGACTCTTCAGGCGGAATGGAAACCCTTGCCATCAGGTTGGGTCTGGGAGTCACAAGTAATCAGAGAGGCCATGATATCCCACAGACACTGAGCACGTGGAGATAACATCAGGGCAACCACCTCATCATCCATGCAGCCTGACAAATATCTGAGTCACCCTGACCCTACCTCTTTACTCCAGATCAGTTAATTCACTCATTCCACAAATACTGTCGGATCTAACTTCTTGAGGTCATTGGAATCTATCCAATTCTCTCAAATCCCCATTATCTAATTCCAAGTCTTGGACTACTTCAACAGGTTCTAACTGAGCCTGAAGCCTTTAATTTTAACCCTCAGCAAGCCATTTTCCAAGCTGTTGCACTCCACCTTTGGTGGTCCCCATTATCCTTAAGGCATAATTCAAGCTCCTTTACTGAAGGTGATCCTGAGGGTCCATATTAGCAGGCCTAGCTTTCATATTGTACCACATCCCCAGCCACTCATCCTTCCCCGTGCTTATCTCCATCCATCCCACACTACAATCTTGCCCTTCAACCTGTCATAATCTAACTTAATTCGGGTCTTCATGTATCTACTGTCCCCTGGATGGAATACGGTTCCCCCTTTTCTGATATTCATTATAGATTTCTCTAGGCATAGAGCATAATAAATAAAGCATATTTATTTAAGTGTTTAAATAAAGTACATGAATGCATACATGAATAAATGATAGGATTGAGGCTTGTCTATAGCACTTACTATTTCTTTGACCTTGGGAAAATCACTGAATTGTGTTCCCTTACTATTCTCAACAGAAAAATGAATATGCATTCTCTGACGTCTTTGATCTTTGATTGAGAGGATTTTGTGAGATCATATATGAGAAATATGAGAAGTAATGTGATATCAACAAGTGGGGACTGATTCTTATTTATTTGCTTTCTTCTATGAGACATATCAGCTTTAGTACCAGGAGAAATAAGAAGGTAGAGGCTCTAAATTCTTTACAATCTAGTTTGAAGGGAATGGTAATCTTGCTGACTGTTAATCAAACAGTTTCCCTGAACTTTGATTTCTATCAGTCCTCTTAGATTGTATCTTGCAAGGAGAGCCATTTGTTTTTGAAAACAAGTTGTACTCTGTGTTCTGTTATTACTTAACTCACCACTACCACCTGCTCTGCCTTTATGCCCAATTTGACTCAGGCAGAAGAGGATTCTTTTGGTTTGTGCATCCTGAGGAAGGTGGGATCCAAGATAAGTCAGGAGGTTGGAGGAAATCTGTGGACAGTTGATTGAGGGATTGTTGTCTCAGGTCCCATTTTGACAGGTCAGTATAAGGATGAGAGTTGGTCTGGAGCCAAGAATAAAGTCCAGCTTTCATACTCTGGACTCTGTGCTGCCCAGGGCAGCATGCCACCCTAGGGAAACAGGCTGAGGAAATGATGACTTTGTTCGGCTGTTCAAGGAGTCTTCCAGATTTCAAAGAAAAAGCATGACGCCTCATATCACAACTGTTACAACCTTTGGGACTGGGCAGGTGTGTCAAATTGGGCACATCTGTCTCTGGGTATTTGTTGATCTGAAATGCACATTTAGAATCTTTGGTATGAGAGAGAGACTGAGTTCGTCCTGGAAGTGTGTACAGAGTTTGTAAGTCTGTACAGTGATGATGTGGAAGGACAGGAGTAGACAGAATACAGGCAGAAAAATGTAAACCAACAGGCAGGGTGCCCTCCAAATATCCCTAAACCAGACTCTGGTTCAAGCACTCTTCTTTAGTTGCCAAAAAAGGATTTATTTCTTGGAGACTAGCAATGCAATAAAAGCCGACCCTCGATTTCCTATAATAACAACAAGCTTCAAGTTTGGCATCCATATCACTGGGGACAAATTGTGCCAAGCAACCAAAGAAGTTAGAACCAGCACCCACAGAGACTGTTCTCAATTCAGCAAAAGATGTTCTTCTAAAGTGACTGAGGTCTTAGTTCTTCCATCCTGCCCACCCACTGAGCTGCCTTTCGTTCTCCTACCAGCTCCTTCCACAATCCTTGTCTCTTTCTGCTGGGGCCAGGGAAAAGGTGACTTTCCCTATAGACTCTCCAGGACATCAGCTCCTCTGCCAGGTCAATTTTAACCTTTATTGAGGACATGCCTTGAGCTGAAAATGAGCCATGCCTTTCTGGTATGGTGTGGAGCAATCTGATCCTGCCAACGTTACTAGCAATTGAGATATGGGAGCATGGAGTGGGGGACATCTGAATGAGGGCACATCTCTCCTCTCTTGGGGATAGCTTAACTTTCTTTCAGCAGAGAAATGTTTTATGATCAATTTAGGAACTGTTTTTGTTTTTCCCCCTAAAGAAGCTAAAGTTTATCAACTCTTTTCCAATTTTCCCAGGTGTGTGGTGCCAAATCTAATCTCAGAGACAGAGTTTGGGGTAAAGTAGAAAAGAATAGCTCTACTGCTTTGCCAGGCAAAGGGGGCCCCCACAGACTCCTGCCCTCACAAACTATGTGTCGTAACCCAGGAGGATTTGATGAGGGGTTTCACAGCAATCAGTTCAAGGATGTGGTTGCCAATAAGCTTAGGGTGTGTGAAGGGCCTGCACTCTCTTAATATGCTGTGTTGTGTGAGTGCTCAGTCATGTCTGACTCTTTGCGATCCCACGCACAGTGGCCTGGCAGGCTCCTCTGTCTATGGAATTTTTCCAGGCAAGAATACTGGAGGAAATCCTCCGAGGGATCTTCCCAACCTAGGAACTGAACCCACGTCTCCTGTGTCTCCTGGATTGGCTGGTGACTTCTTTACCACTAGCGCCACATGGTCTCAGGTAATCTTGAGGGGCTTCTCTGGTTCCTCTAGTCTCGCCTCAGGTGGTATTTTCTCATAGGGAGAATACTGACATCTCCCATTTGTTGAGTTTTAATTTTATAAAAGGATTTAAAGGTATTGTTACAGGTGTCCCTTGAGGTCAAACCAGGACTCTGCACCAAGGCTGTACTATTGTTTCTTGACTGCTCAACTGCATCCCTCCTCTTCCTGGATTAACAATTGAAATCTGCCCTTTGGAACTCAGGGAAGGTCATGAAGGCTGACTAGAAAGGCTTCCCAAGCCCAGGAGCCTCTATAACATCTTGCTCAATTTCAAGAGTAGCTGCTTATAGCTATGAATGCTGAAATGCCAACGGCATCAGTCAACAATTTATAGAAAGGATGCTGCTGCTGCAGCTCAGTCGCTTCAGTCGAGTCCGACTGTGCGACCCCATAGACGGCAGCCCACCAGCCTCCCCCATCCCTGCGATTCTCCAGGCAAGAATACTGGAGTGGGTTGCCACTTCCTTCTCCAATGCATGAAAGTGAAAAGTCAAAGTGAAGTCGCTCAGTCGTGTCTGACTCTTAGCGACCTCATGGACTGCAGCCCACCAGGCTCCTCCTTCCATGGGATTCTCCAGGCAAGAGTACTGGAGTGGGGTGCCATTGCCTTCTATAGAAAGGATAGAAAGCATCAATTAACTTACCAAATCAACTGATAGTGGATGAATAAAGGACTTTTTAATATAATTGACTTGCTATGTTTTCCAGAATGAGCTTCAGGAAGATATGTTGCATTAATCCTCAATTATCAACCTCAAGAAATGTGTGTTATATTAAACCTTCTATTTAAATAGATTCTGAATATTAGAATATGGCAGTTATGAGCCTTAAAACTGAAAAGGACCTAAAAAATCCCAATGATTTGCATCTTGTGGTTACCACTATTGAACAGTTTTATTTACCTCACAATACAGAATTGTTCCATTAAAAAAAAAAAAACTGTAATGACCAACCTCCATTTATTAAAACTAACGTATTATTTTTCCTTTTACATTATTCAAAACATGAATGATGACATCAATATTTTTAAAACAGTAAACAATGATCCCGGTTACTTTCCCTGCTGCTGCTGCTAAGTCACTTCAGTTGTGTCCAACTCTGTGCGATCCCATAGATGGCAGCCCACCAGGCTCCCCCATCCCTGGGATTCTCCAGGCAAGAACACTGGAGTGGGTCGCCATTTCCTTCTCCAATGCATGAAAGTGAAAAGTGAAAGTGAAGTCACTCAGTCATGTCCAACTCTTAGCGACCCCATGGACTGCAGCCCACCAGGCTCCTCCATCCATGGGATTTTCCAGGCAAGAGTACTGGAGTGGGGTGCCATTTCCCTATGTCCTATAAAATATTGAAATATAGCTTTTGAATCCTCCACCTTACTAACTACAAAGAACACTTTAAGTCAAGAAGTACTAAATTAAGAACCATTAATCTAGCACAGTGCCCTCAATTCATAGTCATGAAAATTGTAAGAAATTTGACTTTTTCCTTAACCCAAAAAGGAAAGTTATACCTCCAAATTCACACCTCCTTTAGTCAAAAATCAAACAAATACGTAGATGCATTTCTTCCAATACTGACAATGAATGGGAATTGCCACTTATGGAGAGTCACTCAGATATCAGAATCTCAGCAGTACAGCATAGCTTGATTTCTGCCTGTGTAAGTTCAGTCCTTATTGCCAAGAAATTAACTTGGTGGCCACTTGACAGTAATTCTGAAGTCTCATGATGTAGAGTCCTAATTTCTGAATAAATGCCAATCTTGAGTTTCCAAGATTTAATTACAATTTCTGGGTTTTAATATTAAAGACTCTGAAGGTTTGTTGGGCTTCAAATGCTCTTAAAACTTTTTTGATGAGTTAAGTGTAAATGAATAAAAAACATATGTGTTAATTTTCCCTTAGAATACATGTGGGTTTAAAAATTAAGGGGAAAAGGACTTGGCAAACTTTGGCTTTGAGACCTGCCAAACCCAAGGCATTTGAAAAAAAAAAAAAAAAATTAGCTCAAATTTGGAGAATCCCAAAGTCTGGTAAAATTCATCTTTTCTTTAAAGAACAAATAAGAGTGGAAATAACTTTTTTAAATGAAATATTTTAGCAGGAATGTCTATGCTTAAACAATGAATGTGTATAAATATCTTGCTATTTTTGATTGCATACTCAAACACACACAAATGCATACACAGGTACACATACAAATATATTTTGGTTTGCCTAAGTTCAAATTTCAGTGCATATCAGCCTTACCTTGTTCATTTTAACATTAGCAATACAAACAAAAAAAACTCACAAATACTCAAACACATCTCAGCATGATATTTGATATGGTGGGCTATTCAAATACTAACAAATCTTATTAAGTTATTATTGCTAATGATTTCCTATTACAGACCCCAAATACATGAACCCTGAGCTTTCTTTGCTTTCCTTTCCCCAGACAGATCTACTTTTCAAAGATTTATTTCCCAATTCCTCACTATGTACACTCATTCTCCAGCAATGTGACATTAATTCTCATCACACTACTTGAAAATACCTATCATTTCCACTTTCCTTATTTATCCTCTCTGTCAGGAATGTCATTTCATCTCCACCTACAAAAGTCTGGATCATTCAAAGTATATACTCAAATATTAATTCTTCACAAGCTATCTCATTACTTGTGTGGACTTGGCAAATCTCACCAGATTCAGTTCAGTTCAGTTGCTCAGTCATGTCTGACTCTTTGCGACCCCATGAATTGCAGCAAGCCAGGCCTCCCTGTCCATCACCAACTCCCGGAGTTCACTCAGACACACATCCATCGAGTCAGTGATGCCATCCAGCCATCTCATCCTCTGTCGCCCCTTCTCCTCCTGCCTCCAATCCCTCCCAGCATCAGAGTCTTTTCCAACAAGTCAACTCTGCACATGAGGTGGCCAAAGTACTGGAGTTTCAGCTTTAGCATCAGTCCTTCCAAAGAAATCCCAGGGCTGATCTCCTTCAGAATGGACTGGTTGGATCTCCTTGCAGTCCAAGGGACTCTCAAGAGTCTTCTCCAACACCACAGTTCAAAAGCACCAATTCTTCGGCACTCAGCCTTCTTCACAGTCCAACTCTCACATCCATACATGACCACAGGAAAAACCATAGCCTTGACTAGACGGACCTTAGTCAGCAAAGTAATGTCTCTGCTTTTGAATATGCTATCTAAGTTGGTCATAACTTTTCTTCCAAGGAGTAAGCGTCTTTTAATTTCATGGCTGCAGTCACCATCTGCAGTGATTAGGCACCTTTAAAAATATTTTCCAAGTCTCCATCTTGCTCACAATCATAGTTCAGATCTATCGGCATTACAGAAGTGAAAGGATAAAGGATACGTATTTGCCAGCAATTTATCCACCCTTACTGGTTCCAACTGATTTAACAAATGGACCTGAGGACCCAGCTGCAAATCAAATACAGCATTAACTTCACCACTGCTAAATCTGGACTAATGAAAAGCGAATTACTTGTTCTGCTTCTAAACACGATTTTTAAAGCATCCAATAATATGTGGCAAAATATGTTGTTAGAAAAAACTTGGGAATATGAGTCAAGACCCTCATGATGCTGGGCATTATTTGGGTAAATGCACAGGGTCAAACCCAACTTTCCTGTCCAATTCTGATGCAATAACCCTTCCCCCTGATAATGGATTACAATGGATGAGACATGGAAATAGTGCCTTTCTGTGTTTTCTCCAGTACTTGGAGGGAGTGGTGAACACCCTTCCTTGACACAGGAAAATCAACAATTAAGTAGTCTTTTTCCAGCCAATATGGGGCTACCATAATGAGGATCCACCTTCCTTCTAGCTCTATGGTTTTTGCTTTTCTTACAGATGCTATGATCCAGCCATAGCTTGTGAGTCCTTAAATATATCACATTTTTCACCTGTATTAATTTATTTTTAACAAACCTATACTTTGAAAATGTTGTCCTCTATGTTTTGAAAAGCTCCTCTTGTCCACATGGTACAGCCATTCATACCTGGAAAATTTGGCTCAAAAAAATCTCTTCTGTAAACATTCACTGAGCTGCTTTGCAGTGTTGCTTAATTTTTAATCTACTCTCTCAGTATCTTGACCATATCTTTGATGATACATAATATACTGGCTTGTAATTTCTACTAAAATTTCTCTCCCAGAAGAATGTGCACTTCTTGAGGACAAGGACTGTATCTTATTTTATTCGTTCCTATCACCTAGGTTTGCTGTATGTAATCAATATAGTTCAAGAAGAAGTAATTTTTATTTAAATATGATTAGGTGTATTTGATGGATTGGCTTCTCTGATCCAGTCTGAACTGAGAATCTTTTTCAAAATAAATAAATATTTATTTGGCTGCACTAGGTCTTAGTCTCAGCACGTGGAATCTTTGTTCTGCTGGGGATTGAACCCCAGCACCCCTGCTTTGGAAGCACAGAGTCTTAGCTATGGACCACCAAGGAAGTCCCTGTACTGAGAATTGAATGCAACTGACCCAGCAAGGGAATCGGTTTTTGCAGATTGTCATGTAGGGGTGAAGAGGCCTGAGAAGAAAAGGAATGTGACAGTTAGAACATAGAGCCACTTCTTTCAATAAACTTACAGTCTGGGGAATTTCCTGGAGGTCCAGTGGTTAGGACTCAGAGCTTTCACTACTGTGACCTAGGTTTGATCCCTGGCCAGAGAACTAAGATCCCACAAGCTGTGCAGCATGGCCAAAAAGAAAAAGAAAAAAAGGAAGAAACTGATAGTGGCCATTAAGTTTAAATTCAGATTTTATGATACATAATCAAAAAACTGTAGTGCTTACCCTGCACCTGAGTAAAATTTATTGATAAAAGACTCCTCCATCACTAATTATGTATCCACTGAATACTAAAAGATGTAAATATCAACCAAAGTTATAGCCTTCCCCTTTCTCATCCCTGCAGGCCTGCTGCAGTCTAGCTTTCTGGAGGCCACATGGTTAATTTGATCTCTATTTGTGTATGTTGCTTTTTGTGAATCTGGGATTCTGATTCTCTGGGACTGAAGAGATGCTTGGAGAGAAAGAAAGAAAGCACAAAAATTCTTCTGTAATTAACGTTGGCATGAACTGGTGTCACAGCTTCTGGAGTTTGTTGGTATTTACAGTTGACTCTTTTACTGGGGGATTGGTTCATTATTTGGAGATACCATGTCTATCATTTTGATCTCCTACTTGCAGTTTTCTTGGTGACAATGATACACTTAGCCTAGCTGGTTGCATATATTCCCTTTGGACTTAGATTTCGTTAGACCACCTACACTTTTCCCTCTTTCACAGATAATGGAAATGAAGTCTTAAGTACAGTGTCTCAGTAGTTCTAAAGTCATCTCGGTTTCAAATATAGGTCCATCACTTTTGTGACCTTGGACAGATTAATAAATCCTTCTAGGACTAAGGTTCTTTATCTTTAAGAAATGGAGATAGTTATAGTATTAGCAAAAGATTGGCTGTAAAGATTCAAATAATGCATGTCAAGCACACTGTAAATATTCAGAAGTGATCCGTAATTATATGTCATTTTTCTTTTTAAAAATTTACTGTTTCTAAATGGAGTACTTGTTTTATATCTAAAAATAGAAAGCATTTAGATAAGGAAAGGACTTTCTGAAACAGTACAGAAGACCGTCTTAGACCATTTTGTTCACTTTGTAAAGCCTTGCCTATAAAACAAGCTGTGAATCATGTTGCCTCCTCATTCGTTTTAGCCAGCAGCTCCCAGGGTGTTCATTCAGTTGAGGAGGCAGGACAAGGTGTCTGGTCTAATCACGATATTCATTTAAAGCATCTTCCCACATCATACATAATTGCTAACTTCTCACCAGCCAAAGCAGGTCTGTGGTCCAAGCCCAGCATCAATGGAATGGGCAGATACATTCTTATCAGCTCTGGTGGGAAGTGCTACAAAATCACATGTATTGTGGATGTATTGATGGATGTATTGTTTTACCATAGGGAGGGGATAAGAACTGGGAGAAATAATACAATCTACCACACTGATAGCATACTCACATTCTGCCAAGCACCAAGGAGTGCTTGGCAGATCATCACCCCTCTATTTGTATTACAGTAAGATATACTGCTCTCTTCAAAGAAACCTCTGAGGTCAAATACATCTTGTGAGTTGAGTGAGTGGCTAGCTGAGGGCTGACCAAGTCAGGTATGACCTTGAAACAATACAATATCCCGGTGTGTGTTGTCTTGTGTGAACACATATTGGTTGTGAGGTGATAGCAGAAGCCAGGAATTACACTCAGAAGAGATGACTGAGTTCAATGTCCAGGTAATAATAATAAAACTAAATTATGGATCAAAGAGGCATAAAGAAGAAGTAGTAATAAAGATGGGGAACCGAAAGTTCCAGGAGCTAGGAGTGGTTTGGGTCCAATAAGAAGTAGCTAGGAATGAATATCCTGGGTATTTCAAACACACAGAGGCCATTAATTTAGAGAAAATTGAGCATAATTATACATACAATAAAACTTACTATTTACTGAGCACCTCTTTCACCTCTGGCTCTGCACTAGTCACTTTGTATACATTTTGTCTCCACCAATGAAATTTAATTCCTGTATTAACCACAACCTTGTAAAAATGATACAGATTTCACTATTATTTTTTTCTCAATATTCTGAAGAAAGTTATTTTAAAACATGACTCTGAATGATTAAATGTATTGTTTGAATATTCACTTACTGCTTTTTCCTACCTAACATATATAATAAATTCATTCACATATGATCTGTTACTATTTTAACAAATCCTAAGCACAATTTCATCATGGAAAACAGAAAGAAGAAGCAAAATAGAGCATGTACTGTGACTCATGCATAATTTCACTTATTTCTCCCTGCATTACACTGAAGTAGATGACCTCCACTCCTCATCCCACTTCACTGACAGCGAAGCTCAAACTAAAATAATGTCCCAAAGATCAGACTTCAAAGATTGTATTATTTCCTTTATACCTAACCATCAACTTCCCTGACAAGGTAATATTCTACCAATTAAATGCACCGAGAGTTCTCATCCACATAAACTGGATATCCATATAGAAAGAGAGACCAAATGTGGTCGGGTAATCTAAACACTCCCTCCTCAGTTTATAAGCAAAACCCCAGTGGTTTACATATCAACTTCAGTTTCACTAGAGGATACTGTGACTATAAGCCAAAGACATTTTTCCTACTCTTGCCCTCCATTGTGCATCTTGAATTCTGTGTATCACTGACCAATAATTATTGACAGCATTTATATAACTTCCCCTATAATCTCAGATTTTTCCTTAGCAGTAAACATTTCATGAATGAGACGTCATCACCCCCATTTATGCCTAATTTTGATGCCTTCTGGCCAGTTTAAAGACTTTACTAGAATTCAAGAAATGAAGTGTTATTTTTAATTCCATTGAGTTTTAGGATTTTATCTCTGTTATTCTTCAGTGAATTGTCTGAAGATCGAATTTATCTTGGGTGTGTGTGTGTGTGTGTGCGTGTGCATGTGTATGTACATATGTATGTGTTTATTTACTGGCAATCTACTATTTTAGTAAAGTGAAACACCTGGAATTTCTTCTAGCACTAAATGGCTCTCTGGAGAACAATGATAGCACTTCCAAAGTGCTTAGATTTTAGACGAATTGTCTTTTATAATTAGTTCTTTCCAGTCTAAGAAATTTCTAGAAAATTCTTTTCCTCAATAGTGAATTCATGATTGTTTTTCTCCTTAGAGGTATATTTTAATTTGAAGCTTCCAGGAGCAGTTTACTAGAAAGTAAAGGTTTTGTATGGCTTTGGGGCCAGACATATCTGCGTGAAAGTCCCAGTTCTGTTATCTGGTATATTGGGATAAGAGACTTAAGCTGTCTGAGCATTAATTTTCTAATCTGTAAAATGAGGATGGGAATACTGAACTCATAAGTTTGTTATGGGGATTAAATTAGATAAGACATGAAAATACTTTGCAATGTAGCTAGAGGGGAGCTTTTCAGAGTAGGAGAGCTGAGAGGTGATAAAAGTCAAGGGGTGTTGGAAATCTCCTGATGTAATTATACATTTCCTACCTTCATAGAATCCCTACATCAGAGGCTACTTGCAATGTAAAATAAAGTGATCCATTGGCTTACATTTGTCTGATGTTCCTGTGTGTTACAGAGGCTTATTAGTTCTCTTCTGTCCCTCACTAGACTGTCTCCTTGATGGTGCAGGAAGGATAGACACATGACTTTTGCTCTAAGTATCCGAGGAATAACTTTAGTGTCTTGTGATATATTGTTAGTTTCAGTCCTAGAACAGATTTAGTAAATAATTTCAGCAAGGGTTGAAACATTATTATGATTAGCTATTTCTACCCTTAAGTAGATTAATAAGGTGAAGTAATATGGCTGTAGTGGATACTGTGATTCACCAACCAGATTCCCTTTCAAGGCTGAGGTGCTTCTTCCTCCATCTGTCAAATGTGTTTATCACTGGTGACTCAAAGTTGAGTCTGAGAATTGCCTTAGGAAGCTGTTTTACTCAAAGTTAAGTAAGTGAAGTGAATGTATTAGTTGATCAGTTTTGTCTGACTCTTTGTGACCCCACAGACTATAGCCTGCCAGGCTCCTCTGTCCATGTAATTCTCCAGGTGAGAATACTGGAGTGGGTTGCCATTCTCTTCCCCAGAGGATCTTCCCGACCCAGGGATCGAACTGTGGTCTCCTGCATTACAGGCAGATTCTTTACCATCTGAGCCACCAGGGAAGATCTTCCTCAAAGTTAAAAGTCACATTAAATGGTGGGTGTGGCTACAAAGGTCTGGCCCCCTTTCCTCAATAAGAAGCAAAACTGGATAAAGTGAATCCATGAACACTTGGTATTTACATCACTTTTGTTCACTTTCTTGTAATGAGCTTCCCTGAGATTTATGCATAAAAATACATTGTGTGCAAAGTTGTTTCAGTTGTGTCCAACTCTTTGCAACCCTTTGGACAGTAGCCCACCAGGGTCCTCTGTCCATGGGATTCTCCAGGCAAGAATACTGGAGTAGGTTGCCATGCCCTCCTCCAGGGGATCTTCCCAACCCAAGGAAAATACATTAATGACCTGGAAAATCTTTGAAACAAGTTTCAGTTGAGCACAGACCAGAGTTAAGGAGGCTGGGCTGAAAGATACACAAGTTGCCCAAATAGGAAGATTGATGGCACTTGGAAAGCACCAAGGCAGCTGTGTCAAGTATTTCTTTTCATTTACGTAATTCAGATATTTGAATTCTCTATGTCTAGTATAGTTCTTTTCCATGACATATTTTCCAATTGTCCTTTCATACTTTGCCTGGATGTGTGTGTGTGAGTTGCTCAGTTGTGTCCGACTCTTTGCAATCCCATGAACTGTAGCCCACCAGGCTCCTCTATCCATGGAATTCTCCAGGCAAGAGCACTGGAGTGGGTTGCCATTTCCTTCTACAGGGGATAACTCCTACTTATATTAGAAACTCTACTCATGAGTCACTTCTTCCGAGAAGTTTTCTGTGACTTTCAAAGACTATATTAAATTCTGCTCCTTTATGGTATTTATGAGATGTAGGTCTAATTCTTTTCATATATTTTCTTTGTCTTATTATCATTTCAGCCCTAATAGAAGTGTGTTCTTATAATTAGAAACCTTTGTCCTATAAATATAGCAGTTATATTTACAAATTATATTATAAATGTAGCAGTTTAATCAATTACTAAATTGAACTGAAACAAAGAAAGGCCAGTTTTTACCACCATTTCAATATTCAGCTGGCTGAGATGAAAAACTATCATTTATGGCTCTGCTGCTAAGCTGTTAAGTCGCTTCAGTCGTGTCCAACTCTGCACGACCCCATAGACAGCAGCCCACCAGGCTCCCCCGTCCCTGGGATTCTCCAGGCAAGAACACTGGAGTGGGCTGCCATTTCCTTCTCCAATGCATGAAAGTGAAAAGCGAAAGTGAAGTCACTCAGTCATGTCCGACTAGTAGCGACCCCATGGACTGCAGCCTACCAGGCTCCTCCATCCATGGGATTTTCCAGGCAAGAGTGCTGGAGTGGGGTGCCATTGCCTTCTCCAATTTATGGCCTCTACTAAATAGCAAAGAGTTGAATTTTTTTTTTAACCTCTGGAATCCTGAGTTTTCATTCCAATAGTATGAATTCAGGTAGATAGATCCTAGACCTAAGGCTTTACAGAGAAAAGAAGAAGAATTTTCCACTAGGAAATACAGAAGGAGAGCAATCTGCTCAAGCTGAGTAACTGTCACCTTCACAATTCTATAGCAAAGCACAGATATGAGAACTTTCTGAAAACTGTTTCATGAGACTATAAGTCAACATAAACTCAAAGCTCTCTTTTCCTTTCATATTATAAAAGAAAACACTATTTTCTATTAAAATGTTCAATTACTCAACTATTTAAAATATTTATATCTTTTCTATCCCAAACATTCTCAGGCCACTTTGCACCTTATTCACTTCAATGATGGTGTATTTTAAAAATCTGGCCTTGGTTATACATCTCAGACCTTTCATCACAAATCATTCTCTGAGAAAGCGGGTATTTTTAAATAATATTATTATGGAAAAGAATAGATTGAGTGGTTTGAATTACAATTTCCAACAGATTTCTAGTTCAAATAAAACTGTCTCTAGTTTTAATGTGGTTCTTTTTGTACTATGGCAGGAAATAAGAATGGATAGACTTTTAAAGCTAAATGTGGTGGATACAAACCCACAGTATTTTGAAGAGACCTAATAGTGCACTGATTTACTGTTCAGATCAAGAGACTAAAGTTAAAGCAATGAAATAATTAGCCCAAGGTCATATACCTACGCAATAGCAGAAATATAACCAGAACTTCAGTTCAGTTCAGTCGTTCAGTTGTGTCTGACTCTTTGTGATCCCGTGGACTGCAGCATGCCAGGCCTCCCTGTCCATCACCAACTCCCAGAGTTTACTCAAACTCATGTCCATTGAGTTGTTTATGCCATCCAACCATCTCACCCTCTGTCATCCCCTTCTCCTCCCACCTTCAATCTCTCCCAGCATCAGGGTCTTTTCAAATGAGTCACCTCTTCGCATCAGGTGGCCAAAATATTGGAGTTTCAGCTTCAACATCAGTCCTTCCAATGAACACCCAGGACTGATCTCCTTTAAGATGGACTGGTTTGATCTCCTTGCAGTCCAAGGGACTCTCAAAAGTCTTCTCCAACACCACAGTTCAAAAGCATCAATTCTTCGGTGTTCAACAGTGTCTCTTTTGTGACCCCATGGACTGTAGCCTGCCAGGCTCCTCTGCCCATGGAATTGATTCTCCAGGCAAAAATACTGGAGTGGGTTGCCATTTCCTTCTCCACGGGATCTTCTGGACCCAGGGACAAACCCATGTCTCTTGCATCTCCTGAATTGGCAGGCAGATTCTTTACCAGCTGAGCCACCAGGGAGGCCCCATGTAATTACTTAGCTGAAGCAGATTCCCAGGACTGAAGGAGTCTTTAGCTCTCACGCCCCTTCCTAATCAAACATTTTGCCCTCTCCCTGACACATACATCCAGGTGATTCTTTTCATATGGACTAATTTTTTCTGTTCCTAAAATGTATGTAAGTGGGATTGCGTAGAATGCACTCTTTGTGTCTGGCTTACTTTCCTCATTAATATGTTTGGGAAAGTAACTCATTATTTTGTGTAGCACTGCTTTTTTCAGTTTTACTATTGTGTAATACTATGGAGAGGGCAATGGCACCCCACTCCAGTACTCTTGCCTGGAGAATCCCATGGACGGAGGAGCCTGGTAGGCTGTAGTCTATGGGGTCGCAAAGAGTCGGACACGACTGACCGACTTTACTTTCACTTTTCACTTTCACCCATTGGAGAAAGAAATGGCAACCCACTCCAGTGTTCTTGCCTGGAGAATCCCAGGGACCGGGGAGCCTGGTGGGCTGCCGTCTATGGGGTCGCACAGAGTCGGACACAACTGAAGCGACTTAGCAGCAGCAGCAGCATGTTGTTGTACAAATACATTAGATTTATTCTAATGTATTCTTTCATCTATCTGTTTGGATTGTTACCATTTGGGGAATATTATTAAAGAAAGCTGCTGTAAATATTTTTGTTCATGTCCTTTAGGTCAAAGCGCCCCAACTTCTGGGAGCTAATGCCTGATGATCTGAGGTGGAGCTGATGTAATAATGATAGAAATAAAGTGCACAATAAATGTAATGTGCTTATATCATCCCCAAAGCACCCTCAGCACCACCCAGTCCATTGAAAAATTGTTTCCATGAAACTCATGTCTAGGCCCACTGAGGTTAGGAACCATTGTTTTAACTGACCTATGCATTTGGTGGCTTCCCTGGTGGCTCAGCTGGTAAAGCATCTGCTTGCAACGTGGGAGACCTGGGTTTGATCCCTGGGTTGGTAAGATCCCCTAGAGGAGGGAATGGCTCCCCACTCCAGTATTCTGGCCTGGAGAATTCCATGGACTGTATAATCACGAAAAGCAGGACATGACTGAGTGACTTTCGTTTTCATGTGCATTCCTATCTCTTGGGAATTGCTGAGTCATAGGATAAAGCATGTACTTTAAAAGACGCTGATGAAGAAGTGTTTCAAAGTAGTTGTACCAATTTACACTCCTACCAGAAATATATGAGGGTTTTAGCTGTTCTACGTCTTCAACCAGGCTTTGCATTACCAGTCTTTTAAATTATTCTGTCAACTCTAATTTCAGTTCTATTTATGTTGTAAGGGGAAATTTAACAATGTGTTAAACAGAGCAGATTCTGCACCTAGTTGCTTGAATTTAAATCCTAGGTTTGTTACTTGCCACCTAGGTGACTTTGAATTATTCAACATCTTTGTGCGTTAGTTTTCTCAATTACAGAATGAACCTTATAGGTATTCTCACCTTGTAGATTGTTTTCAGGGCTCAGTGAGTGAGTTTTATATAGCTCTTACTGTAGCAGATACCACATACTGTCAGTGTTAGGTTGTTTTGTATTTTTAAGTAATATAGTCACATGTCTCCATTCAAAACATACTCAATATTCATTAACTTTAAAAATCAAAATGGCTATTATTTAGGTACAGTAGCCCCTTGATTGTACACAGGGCATTGGTTCCAGGACCCCAGTGGATACCAAACATGCTCAAGTCCCTTACATAACATGTTATAGAATTTGTATATAAACCACAAATATACTCCCATTACTTTAAACCATCCCTAGATTGTTTATAATACTTAATACAACGTAAATGCTATGTAAATAGTTCCTGGGTGGCAGATTCAAGTTTTGCTTTTTTGAAACTTCTAGATTTTTTTTTTCTGATTATGTTCCATCATGGTTGGTTAAATCCAAGGGTGCAGAACCCCTTGGCATAAGGCAGGCCCACTGAACTATGCTAAATGCTGCAGCTGTGGGACAGGAGGGAGGAGGCAAGATGGAGACGTGGGATGATAAACCTGTAGAGGGTAGCAGGAACCAGTCTTCAGGGGCCTTGTGAAGTTAAGGAGTCCAGACTTCACTGAGAAGGTAGTTCAGTTCAGATCAGTCTTTCAGTCGTGTCCAACTCTTTGTGACCCCAGCAAAGAACCACAGCACGCCAGGCCTCCCTGTCCATCACCAACGCCTGGAGTCCACCCAAATCCATGTCCATTGTGTTGGTGACGCCATCCAACCATCTCATCCTCTGTCGTCCCCTTCTCCTCCTGCCCTCAATCTTTCCCAGCATCAGGATTTTTTCCAATGAGTCAGCTCTCCACATCAGGTGGCCAAATTATTGGAGTTTCAGCTTCAACATCAGTCCTTCCAGTGAACATCCAGGACTGATCTCCTTTAGGATGGACTGGTTGGATCTCCTTGCAGTCCAAGGGACTCTCAAGAGTCTTCTCCAACACCACAGTTCAAAAGCATCAATTCTTCGGTGCTCAGCTTTCATCACAGTCCAACTCTCACATCCATACATGACCACTGGAAAAACCATAGCCTTGGCTAGATAGACCTTTGTTCACAAAGTAATGTCTTTGCTTTTTAATGTGCTGTCTAGGTTGGTCATAACTTTCCTTCCAAGAAGTAAGTGTCTTTTAATTTCATGGCTGCAATCACCATCCTCAGCAATTTTGGAGCCCAGAAAAATAAAGTTAGCCACTGTTTCCCCATCTATTTCCCATGAAGTGATGGGACCAGATGCCATGATCTTTGTTTTCTGAATGTGGAGCTTTAAGCCAACTTTTTCACTCTTCTCTTTCACTTCCATCAAGAGGCTTTTTAGTTCCCCTTCACTTTCTGCCATATGGGTGGTGTCATCTGCATATCTGAGGTTATTGATATTTCTCCCAGCAATCTTGATTTCAGCTTGTGCTTCTCCAGCCCAGCGTTTCTCATGATGTACTCTGCATAGAAGTTAAATAAGCAGGGTATACAATATACAGCCTTGACGTACTCCTTTTCCGATTTGGAACCAGTCTTTTGTTCCATGGCCAGTTCTTACTGTTGCTTCCTAACCTGTATACATGTTTCTCAAGAGGCAGGTCAGGTGGTCTGGTATTCCCATCTCTTTCAGAATTTTCCACAGTTTATTGTGATCCACATAGTCAAAGGCTTTGGCATAGTCGATAAAGCAGAAATAGATGTTTTTCTGAAACTCTCTTGCTTTTTTGATGATCCAGTGGATGTTGGCAATTTGATCTCTGGTTCCTCTGCCTTTTCTAAAACCAGCTTGAACATCTGGAAGTTCATGGTTCACGTATTGCTGAAGCCTGGCTTGGAGAATTTAGAGCATTACTTTACTAGCATGTGAGATGAGTGCAATTGTGCGGTAGTTTGAGCATTCTTTGGCATTGCCTTTCTTTGGGATTGGAAGAGAAGGTAATTGGGACACATGAATTTAGGCAAAAGGGTGTCAGTATCATGTCTGCATGATGGAATAGAAATGGGATGTGAGAGGGAGCCGGATACTAGGTACCTGTTGAAGAGCAGGGACATAGGTACCAGATAGTGTGCTAAATATTTTACAGATAGTTTCTCATGTTGGTTTCTCATGTATGGGGTGAACCGCTGATAGAATCTCATCATCATCTTCATTTAACATTATGAGTAGATTGAGGATTGAGGCTTGGGGAGATAAGTAACTTCCCCCCAAGGTCACAGATTTGCATGGGGATTTGAACTCTATGTGTCTGACCCTCAGAGAATCCTGGTGGTACCCAGGACTGTGACATGACCATGTCTGCACCATCAATTTATGTGTGCCACAAACACGATCTCAATACCTTAGAAACCCTCTAAGGATGGAGTGATCCTCATGTCACAGAAGAAAAACGCTGAGGCTCTGAGTGTAAGTTCTACGTGCAGGGTCATACAATAGAAATGCACACTTGTGTCTGTCATGCTCCTAGATTCCACGCTTTGTTGTGAGAACTCACAGTATACACATCTAAGAAATGTTCCTATAGTGTAAAGCACAAGTCAGCACACTTTTTTTCTGTAAAGATCCAGATGGTGAAGATTTTAAGTTTCTCACCCCTTCTGGTCTTTGCACAGCTGCTCATCTCTACCACTGTAGTGTGAAGTCTGTACAGGAAGGGGCATGGTTATGTTTCAATAACACTTTATTTGTAAAACAGGCAGTGGGCTATATTTACTTACTGCTATTATGAAATTTCTAAAGAACAAAATCACCCTTTCTGATCAGTTGTCACTCCGGTAAAAAAAAAGATTGCATTAATCTATCAATTATTTAGCATAACCTATTTAACCATCCTATTGTGCTTGGAATAGTTAGGGATTTATCTTTTTTTGTTTTTTTTTTTGTCTTGTTTTTTGCTAAATAGATAATGCTGCTCTAAAGCTTTTGCTTTCATAAGACTTTTTCTCTTTCAAAATTATGTTCTTAGGATAAATTCTCAGTAGGGAAATCACTGCTAAAAGGTATGAACATTTTTATAGGTATCTATAAAATTATATTTTCATTTGAAGCATAATTAAATTAATTTCCCCACTCCCTTCATTTGTCCCACACAAGCCTACATTTTGGTGTTTATTAAAGTCATCTTCAAAAATCCCCCCTCCATTGTTTTGAATGTAGACCCCAAAGTGATGCCATCAGGTGGGCGGCTGAAAGAAATATGCTAACATAGAAAATACTTGGGGACAAGTGGCTAGAGTTTATCACAAAATCCTACTAATTTCTCTAATTGCCGCCCTCAGTCTTAAACATATGGAACATTTTGTTTCCTAGGGTTTATCTGATTCTCCTTCAAGTCCTGAAACAAACTGATGTCCATATAAAGTCTGACATTGTCTGAAGAATTGTGTAGCCTGATTTTAGATGAAAAAATTTTATCTTCCCACCAAAAAATGTCAGTTTTTCTTCGATTTTCTTGACTGTTAAGGAAGTGAGATGGGAAAAAAAACTTTTTTTCAATAAAGAGTTTTCATAACAAGTCTCAAGTAATGACAAAGAATGAATGTCATATACTGCCAAAGAAAAGCAAAACCAAATGACTGATGGCAGCCTTGGCCTTTTCATCTTAGAACACTCTTCCAATCCTTTGCCTTTCTCTCTATGCTCACTCCCTTCAATAAGGCCATCCTAGCCATGAAATTAAAAGATGCTTACTTCTTGGAAGAAAAGTTATGACCAACCTAGAGAGCATATTAAAAAGCAGAGACGTTATTTTGCCAACAAAGGGCCGTCTAGTTAAGGCTATGGTTTTTCCAGTGGTCATGTATGGATGTGAGAGTTAGACTGTGAAGAAAGCTGAGCACCGAAGAATTGATGGTTTTGAACTGTGGTGTTGGAGAAGAGTCCCTTGGACTGACTGTAAGGAGATCCAACCAGTCCATTCTGAAGGAGATCAGCCCTGGGATTTCTTTGGAAGGAATGATGCTAAAGCTGAAACTCCAATAGTTTGGCCACCTCATGCGAAGAGTTGACTCATTGGAAAAGACTCTGATGCTGGGAAAGATTGAGGGCAGGAGGAGAAGGGGACGACAGAGGATGAGATGGTTGGATGGCATCACCGACTCAATGGACATGAGTTTGGGTAAACTCCGGGAGTTGGTGATGGACAGGGAAGCCTGGCGTGCTGCAGTCCATAGGGTCACAAAGAGTCAGACATGACTGAGCGACTGAACTGAACTCATGAGACTGTTATAAAACCTTCTTGTGTGTTCTCTTTGCCTTTAGATGTCTTGCTAACAATGCCACCTGATAAGGGGGCTCCCCTGCCTGTCAACTGTACATGCCCCCCGGTGCCTATGAGACAGTCAGATCCCCCACACTCCAGTTCCCACCTATGTTTTCTGACACATCTCTCACCTCTTCTTTCCAGTCAACCCCCTCAAAAGCTCCACGGAAATGCTTACCTTTTCTTTGACACATTCTGGCCTTTCACAAACAAATGTGTGTGTATAGGGCATCACTCCAACACAAGCTCCCAAACAAACTCCAGATCACTTGAATCAGAATCTAAAGGTTATGAATTAAGGTTTTATTTTGTTACACGTTCTCCAAAAAATTCATTTAGTCATTTGATTTGGAAATCTCTGCATAGGCTCACCCATGTTTTGAACAGCATTTTCTTACTGCTGGCAAATTTCAGCTCTTTCTTCAAGATTCTTAAATTTTGCCTCCTTTGGGAAGACACTTCTACTACGCCAAACATAAAAGCAATGCTGACTCGCTTTTCCCTCTCGGAGTACTTTATCTCCATTCCTTTGTGATTCTATTTGTTGCATTTTTCTGTTTGAGTCTTGCCTTTCTCCATGAGAAAATGCCCTCTGTGTCAATAGCTTCAAATATTCAAGAAGACTGACATGCAGAAAGTGGGATGAATTGTGCTGGGGAGTTGGGTTACATCTGATCTAGACCTTACAGAGAAGTTCTGGGAAGCTTAAGGATGAGGCAGCTCCTACCCCTAAGGAACTTCTACATTCTTCAGAAAAGCTCTTCTCCATTCTCCTTCTGGGCTGCCCTACTGGCCCTGTGGCTACTCAGTCCTGGCACACAGTACCATTTCACCACACTTACAAGGTTTCTTGGCCGATTTGCAAAGCATTGTGTTTCTCAAAGGCAAAGCTGCATCTTCTTCATCTCTGTATTCCCAGCACACCTACTGTCTGATTCTCCTGAATTTTTGTTGACATCAGTGAAACTTTGTGCTTAGGAGCAGGAGATGTGAAGTTAGAGGCTTGGGTTCAAGTCCCAGCTACTGGGCACACTGTGATCTTAAACTAATTATTTAGCCTACAGAGCCTCAATTTCCTCTTCAGCAAAACTGGAATAATAATACTACTACTTATCTAGTTCTCACCAGGAATAAAAAGCTATTGGCATACCTCTATCACTTAGCAAATGATGATTAAATGTTAGTTCTCATTAACTCTGTAGTTAATTTCCCCCCCCCCGCCCCCCCCCCCCCCCCCCCCCCCCCGCCAGGGGTTCTCCAAGTCTTCTTTGTGGTCAGTCATCTGATTTCAAATACTGAAATGTTGCCTGGAATTCCAATCCTGCTATAACCACCCAAGGCAATTGTCATATTGTGAAATGTTAGGGCCCCAACAAGGTTCCAACACCATCCCTCCCCATGCCTTTCTACTCCATGCATCCTGAGAGTATCATTAAGAGGACCATTAAGTCCTGCTGAGTTAGGATAAAAGTGCTCTGTATACAGCACTGTGCAAACATAAGATATTACTATTATTTTGCTCCTTGGCCGGGCTTTAAATTCTTTGTTGGCAGAGACCATTCTGTCACACACACTCAACCTATTCTTTTTGACTTTAAGAGCCTCAGAAACAATAAACAATAATGTGTATTTGAGAAGAAGTGAGCATGAATGCTCCTGCCCTGGACTTCAGACTTTTCAGGAATAGCATAGGTCATGCTGAGAAAATAAGAGCTAACTTGTGATAAAGGCTTAAGTGCCACCCTTCCATTTACTGAGGAAGCCTTATTCTGTATCCGTCTAGTAACTTGAAGCTGCCTCTAAATTAGGTATCTTCTTCAGAACATATATAGTATGCTCTCCATGCAGTTTTAAGATTTTTACATTTTTCTTACTGTGCTTCAAAAGTGCTTCAAATTTATGGGAGGCAAGTTATTGAAATGTGCCATAAAAAATAGTTCTATATAAAACAAATGGGAATAAAATATGAACTTTCTTTAAAAAACGAAGATCAGGATGCAAAATTCTTAGCGCTAGAGAGTACTCTGCTATAATATTAAAAAATAAATAAATGACCTATATGACTTCAAACTAATGCCCTACCTCCCTGAACATATGGAGAAAATGAGTGTATTTTTCATATGGGAATTGCTTCATTGCTCACTGTTTGTCTTATTTTTGCATTTGTCTTACTCTGTGTTTTGGTCAGTTGAGGCTGCTATCACAAATTATAGACTGGGGGCTTAAACAACAGAAATTATTTCTCACACTTCTGGGGGCTTCAAGTCCAAGATCAGGGTACCAGTGAATACTTGTGTGAAAGTGTGAAAGTACTTATCCTATGCATGACCTTGTAACCTTATATATAAAAGAAGACAGATAATAGAACCAACCTGACAGGGTCGTTGTTAAGCATAAGTGAAGTTGTGCATGTGAAATATCTTGAAAATTGCTTTGGCAATCAAGGCTATGTAAGTGTCAGCTGTAATATTAGTGTTACTATTAATATCTTCTAGAGTTGTTGTAAGAGGTGCTATTATATGAAAAAATGGTGCTTCAAGGATTTTAAATTTTAGTGGATAGGATGCTTTTCTGATTCTCTTCACTCTACTATTCTCTCATGGCTTACCCTTTTCTGAAGGATTTAAAAAGCAGTGAAGGTCAGATTAGGGCATTAGCATTTTCTAGCATTGCCAATTACCCTGTACATTCATCTCTCCCCACCTCCCAAGTTCATGCTTGCACAGAGCCTAATGTAATGATTATTTCCTGTATACCAGGTGTTTCAGATTTGTATTCTCTACCTCATTTAGTCTTTTTTTAAAAAAATTATTTTTAGGCCTTACATGAGGTCTATGATCCATTTTGAGTTGATCTTTGTATATGGTTCAAGGTATGATCAATTGTTGTTGCCATATTTTTGCATAGAGGCATTCAAGTTTTCTAGCACCATTTACTGGTCTGTAGTGCATGATGTGTGGGATCTTAGTTCTCTGATCAGGGATTGAACTGTGCCCCCCTACACTGGAAGAGCTGAGTTTTAACCACTAAACCACTGGAGAAGTCCCTCTACTTCATTTAGTCTTTAGCACAACCTCTGGAGAAGGCAATGGCACCCCACTCCAGTACTCTTGCCTGGAAAATCCCATGGACAGAGGAGTCTGGTAGGCTGCAGTCCATGGGGTCACTAAGAGTCGGGCAAGACTGAGCGACTTTACTTTCACTTTTCACTTTCATGCATTAGAGAAGGAAATGGCAACCCACTCCAGTATTTTTGCCTGGAGAATCCCAGGGACGAGGGAGCCTAGTGGGCTGCCATCTATGGGGTCGCACAGAGTCGGACACAACTGAAGTGACTTAGCAGCAGCAGCACAACCTTGTGAAAGAGGCAATGTCTTCACCACTTCAGAGATGAGAAAACTGAGTCTCAGAGTGGTGACAGACATTGCCCAAGTATGATCAGCTTTATACAGAAGAACTGGAATTTCTCCCTGAGCCTTCTGTGTGAACTTCAGAGCCCTTGCTCCCTCTGGCTCATGATGTCCTAGGCACGACTCTTGTGATTCCAGCTGTCTAGGTGTTTCTATATATAAACCTAAGGTGTCAATGATCTAGAAATAGGCCATCCATCAGTGGGCACCATCTGTAGGGCTGTGTCCCAGGGAGCAATGCTCAGTTCCAGTTGAGAAATTTCAATCCTACAAACTTATTAACTCCTCCCTTGCAGTCCTTTCTCTACCTCTAGAAGAGTTTCCATAGAGCTCCATCTAGTGCTTCTGGGCAGGGCCAGTCTGCAGGGCTGGGTGAGTAGAGACAAAGGGCAGGCTTCTCTTGGTAGCATCTTCCCTAGTACACTTTCCTGGTGGTACCCAAGGCCAGGTGGCAGTACTGGATGATGGGGACAGCCAGGTAGGAGGATGAGTGTAATCCGACGTCTCCTGACAGATCTATATGTTCCCACCCAAACCTAAAAGAGACAATCTCTTTTAAATTCACAAAGAATACATCTCATTACCCAAATGAACTCTCTTTCTCACCATTTATGTATGTATGCATTATCTTTTTTTTCTTAATTTCTCTGCCTTTGACCATGCTTCTCCCTCATTTTGTAGCACCCTTCAAACCTTTAAGTGTAACTAATATTTTTTTGAGACTTCCTCAACCTGAAGATTGTGCTAAGGGGTTCTACTCTGTGCTCATGGGATCTACCTTATTTCAAAAATGATTATGTAGTTTACAGTGATCAAGACAGTATAGCACTACGAAAATAATTGAATGAAATAGAAAAGAGACTCCAAAAATAGACCTACACAAATATATTTAATGTTTCACAAAGGGGAAAAGGAAATCTAGTTGAGGAAGAATACTTTTTTCAACAAATGGTATTGGAACAACTGGAAATCCACATCCACACACACACAATGAACCTAAATACAGATTTAAACTCTTCCCAAAAATTAGCTTAAAATACATCATAGGCCTAAATATAGGACAACAAAACTTTTAGAAGACAGCATAGGAAAAAGTCTACATTTTTGGTTTGGTGATGACCTCTTAGGTACAACACCAGAGGCATATGGCACCCCACTCCAGTACTCTTGCCTGGAAAATCCCATGGATGGAGGAGCCTGGTGGGCTGCAGTCCATGGAGTCGCTAAGGGTCAGACACGACTGAGCGACTTCACTTTCACTTTTCACTTTCATACATTGGAGAAGGAAATGGCAACCCACTCCAGTGTTCTTGCCTGGAGAATCCCAGGGACGAGGGAGCCTGGTGGGCTGCCATCTATGGGGTCACATAGAGTCGGACACGACTGAAGTGACTTAGCAGTAGCAGTAGCAGCAGCAGTAGCCAGAGGCATAACCCATGAAAGAAAAACGTAAGCAAATTGGATTACATTAATATTTAAAATTTCTGCTCTGCCTAAGTTACTGTTAGAAGAATGAAAATACAAACTGCAGTCAGGGAGAAAATATTTGTAAAACACAAATCTGATAAAATGTTTCTGAAAAATAGTATACAAAGAAATCCTAAAGTTGAACAACATGAAAACAAAAAAGTATAATATAAAAAATGGACTTGAAATATTAAGGCAACCTACCAAAGAAAATATACAGATGGCAAATAAATATATGAAAAGATGCTCTCCATATGTGTTATGAAGGAAACAATGAGATATCACTACAAATCTATTAGGATGGCCAAAATCCAGAACTACACCAAATGCTAGTGAGGAGGTGGAGCAACAGAAACTCTGATTCATTGCTGGTGGGGAGGCAGAATAGTGCAGTCACTTTGGAAGACAGTCTGGCAGTTTCTATGAAACTGAACACCCTTACCGTATATCCAGCGGTCGTTCTCGCCGGTACTTACCCAAAGGAGTTGAAAACTTACGTCTGCATAAAAATGGCACATAGATGTTTATAGCAGTTGTATCCATAAAACATAAAACCTGGAAGCCATCAAGATGTCTTTCAGTAGGGGAATGGGCAAATAAGCTGTGATATATCCAGACAATGGAATATTATTCAATAGAAAAGAGCTATCATATCATGAAAAGACGTAGAGGAATCGTATGTGCATATTGCTAAGTAAAAGAAGTCTGGGGGGAAAGAAGCAACTACATAGTGTATGATTTCAAGTATATGACTTCCTCTGGTCAGGAGTATCTCCATTTCCAGAAAAAAAAAACGTACATTGTTAACTATTCCAGTGAAACTAAGATAGCTGAAACTTCAGTAGCAAAAACAGCCTTGTTGTTATCTCATCTGCTGTATTTATTTGTTAGTAAGTGATGTCTTATCTCTCAGCTATCAACTTTCCCTCTTTCTCCCCATGTTCTCTGATGCTTTCTCAACTTCATCAACTCTGGACGGAGTTAAAACAGCTTCCTGACCAGTGGTAGTGGATTCTGTGATCTGCCACCTTGCTACCCCTTTCAGGAGAAACACACACATTTCCACAGCCTCCAGAAGTGGCGGCTATAGACAGTTGCTTATTTTATGTCTTCCTGATAATTTCTCTGAATGGTAATTGCTTTGTACAAGGTAACCTCCCTTCCTCAGTGTCAACTCACTGCTAGTAACTGTAAGGGCGTACAGTCCCATGCCATAGTTTAAGATGTTGCTGAAAGGCCATCCACTCTTCAGAGCACCCTGTGGGACCCACTGAGGGCCCTGTTGTAACTGCATCACAATTCAACTTCTTCCTCTGCTGAATCAGGCTTCCTGTTCCTAGATGTTATTCCTGAGCACGCTTCCTGGTAAGCCACCTGCCAGCTAATACCACCTTAGTTTTTGTTTTGTTTTGTTTTGTTTTTTCCCCATGGAACATTGACTTAACTCTGTTCCAGGAATGGTCTGAGAAACCAGATGCTAAAATAGGATATTAGAGTTGTTTTACCCATTTGTTGACTGACAAGGTTTCTATCATGGATGATAACTGGAGTACCCCCGGAATGGGGTAACAGGTTACTCTTAAAAAACACTCACTGGTGTTAAACAAGGTTGGGAGGCTAAGAAAGGCAGGAAACCCACTGAGGTATTTCAGAGGCACTGCCTCAGTGGCTTAACACATCTGGGGAGATAATGAACTCAAGAACAATGAAATAGTACAAGTATGCTATTGTGAAAGGACTCAATACTTTGGTCTGTTTTCCCATTATTTGCTGCTAGTATATAAAAATACAATTTAGGTTTTGTTTTATAGAAATCTTGTATCATAGGAACTTGCTAAATTTACTGTTTCTCACAATTGTTTTGCAGAAGCCAAGAAGCTTTCAACATAAGCATTTATTCGTCTGCAAATAGAAGTAGTTTAACTTTTGCATTTTCCATATTCACACATTTTTTTTTCTTCCTTTTTTATGATGGCTAGAACCTCCAGTAAAATGTTGAATTTAAGGTAAGAGTTGGCATCCTTGCTCATTTGCAATCTTAGGCAGAAAATATTTGATACTTCATCCTTAAGTAGAACGGTAAATATAGATTATTTTAGAGTGTTCTTTATTAGACAGAGGAAGTTCCCTTTTATTTCTAGATTGTTGAGAGCTTATTTCATGAGTGGATTGTTGTCCTTTATCAAATGTTATTTATATATCTGTCAAAAAAATCATATTTTCTCCTTTATTCTGTTATGACTGTGAATTGTATTGACTGGTTTTAAAATATTATATCAAGTTTACATTCTTAGGATCATAATACATTATCTCTTTTTATTGATTTCTGAAATCAGTTTGCTAATATTTGTTAAGAATTTTTACATTCATGACCATGAGGAATATTGGTTTGGAATTTTATTTTTTAATATTGTTTTTGTCAGATTTTAATATTCAGGTTATTCAGGTTCTACAAGTTAGTTTTTTTTCTGAAAAGTTTGTAAAAGATTAATATTCTTTTTTTCTGAATAGTTCAAGATAGTTGACCGATGAAGACATTTAGAACTGAATTTGTGTGTGTGTGTGTGTGTCTCTGTGTATGGGTGTGTGTGTGTTTAATAAAGTAGGTCGGGTTTTCTCTTTCATTTTTGGTCCTTTTTGGTAAATTGCATTTTCTGAAGTATTTGCCATTTCATCTTAGATGTCAAAATTATTGGCATAGAGTTATTACTAATCTCATTATTTTAATATATATAGGATTATAGTAATAATCCCTCTTCCATTTCTGTAATTTTTATTCTCTCTTTTTGTCTTCATCAGTTTAGCTAAGCTTTTAAGAATTCTGGTGATTTTTTAAAGCTTCAAATTTCTTTTTTTCTCTATTGCTTGGTTGTTTTTCATTTCAATGATTTATGCTCCTATCTATATTATTTATTTCCTTTTACTTCCATTGAATTTACTATGCTCATTTTTTCCCCTAACTTCTTAGGGTGGAATCTTAGTTCATTGTTTAGACTATTTACATTTATAACATTAGCATTTAAATCTATAAATTTCTCACTATTCATTACTTTATTTGCATCACACATTATTATGTTTACATCATCTTTTACTTATTATTATTGTCCTTTTTTCCTACTTTTGAATTATTTGAATATTTTTAGAATCTAATTTAATAATCAATTGGATTCTTAGTTTTACTTCTTTAGATTATTTTTTAGTGATTACTGTAGGGCTTGGCATATATATCTTTAATCTTTCACATTCTACCTACTGCTGATTGTAACCTTTGACATAAAATGTAAAACCTTGCAATCAAGGAGGTATATTCACTACTCTCATTCTATTTTATATACTATAGTTATCATTATGTATACACATAATTCCAGCAAAACAATGTTATAATTTTGCTTCACACAGTCATAAGTAAAATGAAGTAATTGAAAAGGGAGCTACTCTTCCATTTTTGCCCAGTTATCTACTTCTTCAAATGCCCTTCATTCCTTTGAAGAACCAAATATCCATCTGGTATTGTTTCCTTTCAGCCCAAAGAACTTCCCCTAGTATTTCTGGTAGTACAGGTTTCCTGGAAACAAATTCCTACTCTTTTATATGAAACCATTTTTCATTCACTGTCTTCTGATCCTCATGGTTTCTGATGAGTAGTCTGTATTAATTCAAATCAGTTTCCTTGTATGTACTGTTTCATTTCTCTCTGGCTCCTTTCTCTTCGTGTGTGGTTTTCAACATTTTGACTATGGCATGTGGTGGTGATGTACCTAGGTGGGACTAACCCATAAGAGTAAAGTGATAAGTCACAGAAACTGTAAGCAGACATAGGCTACTGGGGAGCAATATTAACTTGGCTTCCACACCCAGTTCGATGGCCTTGTTGAGAAAATCTACCACCCAGCCCATTGGGCGAATAGATCTGTATCTGCATGGTAGGAAATGTGATTTCCAATTTGTTTGTGGTTTATCATTGAAAAGCGAAGTTTACTCTCAGTATGAAATACAGAAAAGAGGAGCATAATGAAAGGAGCCTTGGACCTTGGATCTCACTCCAGCTCTAATAACCATTCATGGGGGCAAGCCACACTCCTTCACTGGGCCACCAATTTCTATGCATAAATCTGAGAGCTTCTAATAGGTGACTGCTAAGACTTTGACTGTGTGGATCACCACAAACTGTGGGAAATTCTTAAAGAGGTGGGAATACCAAACCACCTGACCTGCCTCTTGAGAAATCTGTATGCAATCAGGAAGCAACGGTTAGAACTGGACATGGAACAAAAGACTGGTTCCAAATCGGAAACGGAGTACGTCAAGGCTGTATATTATTACCCTGCTTATTTAACTTATATGCAGAGTACATCATGAGAAACGCTGGGCTGGATGAAGCACAAGCTAGAATCAAGATTACTGTGGGTGGGGGGGTAGGGGGTGGGAATGCAGATGACACCACATTATGGCAGAAAGTGAAGAAGAACCAAAGAGCCTCTTGATGAAAGTGAAAGAGGAGAATGAAGAACTTGGCTTAAAGTTCAACATTCAGAAAACTAAGATCATGGCATCTGGTCCCATCACTTCATGGCAAATAGGTGGGGAAACAGTGGAGACAGTGACAGACTTAATTTTGGGGGCTCCAAAATCACTGCAGATGGTGACTGCAGCCATGAAATTAAAAGACACTTGCTCCTTGGAAGAAAAATTATGACCAACCTAGACAGCATATTAAAAAGCAGAGACATTGCTTTGTCAACAAAGGTCCATCTAGTCAAGGCTATGGTTTTTCCAGTAGTCATGTATGGATGTGAGAGTTGGACTATAAAGAAAGCTGAGCACAGAAGAATTGATGCTTTTGAGCTGTGGTGCTAAAGAAGACTCTTGAGAGTCCCTTGGACTGCAAGGAGATCCAACCAATCCATCCTAAAGGAAATCAGTCCTGAATAATCATTGCAAGGACTGACACTAAAATTGAAACTCCAATACTTTGGCCACCTGATGCGATGAGTGGACTCATTGAAAAAGACCCTGATGCTGGGAAAGACTGAAGGTGGGAGGAGAAGGGGACGACAGAGGATGAGATGCTGGGATGGCATCACCAGCTCAATGGACATGAGTTTGAGTAAACTCCAGGAATTGGTGATGGATGGGGAGGCCTGGCATGCTGCAGACATGGGGTTGCAAAAAGTTGGAAGTGACTGAGCGACTGAACTGAAGTGCTTTATTCTTTCTATGTTTCTAGAACTGTTAAAGGCTTCAAAAGCTCAACAGTAGAAAATGACTGGGTGGATTTTGCCACCATCTCTAAACCCACATTGCTGCATTGTGCTCCTTAGCTGATGAAGGAAAGTAGAGATTTTCATCTTCAAACCAAATATAAAATTAAGTCATCTCTTCATTGAACTCCTTAACCATGTTACTTTTGAAATTAAAGGGTCTATCATATCCAGCCTCCCCAGATGAATTTGTGGTTTTTTGTTTCTTAGTGGAGTACAATCTGTCCCTATGTCTTATTTTTTTAAATAGTTAAAGATGTGCTCCTTGTATAAACAAACTCTTGTAGCCATAGTAACAGGAAGCAAAGCTACCCAGGCAGTGATGAATTGGGCCAGAAAATCTTTTTATCTGAAAAAATCTATACTTTTGCTGTTTTGATTAGATTTAATTTCTGTAGAAACTTTGGTTCTTTTAGATAAAAATACAGACAGGGAGGCCTACAATTGTTATTATAAGTTTTAACTTATTTAAATAGGATAAGTTAAAAAGTTTAAAGTTGCCTTGGAGATCAATTTCTCTAATTTTCTAAGGTAACTGTAGCCTATACTAAAATGGGTGAACTAAGAGAATAAGTTGGAAAAGTATTGATGGGTTTCTAAGTATCAGGTCCTTTATACGTGCTACCTAACGCTTCTAATCAGACAACTGTGTAGGATAGTTAGATTTATGTGTACTTTAGAGATAAAATTAAGGCTCAGAGACATTAAATTACTTACTCAAGGTCACAGAGTATGGTTTATAAGCTGTTGTGTGTAGCTTAAAAGCGATGGAGGCAAGATTCAAATCCACAGTATTTGAATTTCAAGCACTGTGATTCTAAAGTGTCTGTTTTTCCCCCTGGGCCATGTTGCTTCCTGCTACATCATAATATAATTTTTATAGAAATAGGCTAGAACAGGAGTTTCATGATTCCAAGACAAATGTTTTTCCGTAAATTGTATTATTCCTCTTTCTGACTCTCCTTAATCTTAGGGTGAGTTTCTCCAAAGTCTAAAAATAATGACAAAGAGACATTGACAGTGGTTCTTATTAAGAGATTGTTGTGTACCTAGGGCAATACTAAATAATAAATTACTGTATTCATTTCTCAAATAGACCTTTAAGTTTAGTATCATGAATGTTCTTTTATGCAGGTACAAAATGGAAGCTTACAAAAGTGAAATAATTTGCCAGATTCCCTGGAAGTGCTGAGACAGAAGGGCACCACTCAGAGCAGCTCAAGGCAATTCCTACACTGCAGAGGAAATTGCTTCAGATGACCTCTTTGGTCCTCCTAAACACAAAGATGCTTTGATTATTCTGAGAATAAGATGATGTTCAAATGCATGCTAAAAACCAGTGGTGTTGGTGGTGGTCAGGAAAGAGAGAGCTTGGCATGTGCTGACATGTCAAGAGGATGTACAGGTGTGAATATTTTTAGTTTTAAGGATATGTTGCAAACTGGTGAGATGGAAATCTGGATGTAGTTAAAACATGAGCTCTTCCTCTTGGCATTTTGTTACCCTGTGGAGTAATAGCTATTGATAAGAGAGTTTGTTTCTTTAGTCCTCAATTCCCTCATTATTGTATGAAAGGGGTTAAACTAGATGAGCTCCAGGATTTCTTCTAGTTTTCTACATTCTAGAATTATATTTTTCTATTCTGTCTCTCCCCTCCTCCCTCCCTCTCCATCTCCCTGCTTCGGTCTACTTTCCTGCCTTCTCCTATAAAACACGTTGTCAAGATGACATCATTGATTAAAATTATTTCAAATAAGGACATTAACAGCCACATGTGACTATTTAAATTTACATAAGTAAATTTAACAAAGAAGACATTTTGCTCTGGACCCCCAGAAACCTTTCTCATATTTTAGTGATTTCTGTATCACTCTCTCCAGAGCAATTTATGGACAGGAACGTGCCCCAGAATTTTAAACGTTTATGCAACTGCACAAAAGATAGCCTGCCTTTGTGGATATTAATGAGAGGTCACAAATTTAAACTGTGAACACCCATAAAGCAATCCAAATGGTGCTAATTAACACATTTATCTGTATCTATGGATAGGAGATAAAGTACTGGACTTGGAAACAAACAAAAGACCAGTCTTAATTTTGCTTCTTAATGGCTGTGTTACCTTGGGTGTATAACTTAATCTCCATGGACTCACAGTTATTTTCATTTGCAAATGAGAGAGAACGCTTGCTTTGTCCTGCGTCTGCAGTGAACATGAAGAGAGATATTTGAGGGAGGATGAATTGGACCTCTGATCCAGTGCTGGTTCATAATCAGCATCAGATGTTTATGAATATGACTCCAGGCAAAGTTGTGAGATGCGTTATCCAGCAGTCTCCTAAGACCACGTTTCTGTCTCTTGCATGGTTCACTCTGTGTGCTATTCTCTACAACATCTTATCCTCACAAACATATACCATGACGCAATGATGTGCAGAAGCTCAGACCTCACCGTTGGATTGGAGATGCAGGTGTCTGCATTCTCGCTTAAACTCCATTCATTCTCACAACAGAGTTCGCCTAGATTTTACCTTGTGGAGCCCCTTCTTTGCCATTAAATGACCCTCCCTTAGCAGCTGTTGAGTAGCTAACTTATCCCTTTCCTTGGCTGCTTCATCTAATTTACCTGTGTTCTGCAGACTCCCAAGTGTCCTGGTCACACATACTCACCAGCTCAGAAAGCAGTCTAGCAAGTGAATGGTTGCTAATGGATTCTCACAACTGTAGTTGATTATGACTCATTTTATTACGCCTAGAAGCAGGTTTTACCACTGGAGCTATCTGTTCCTCATACAAACACATTATAGCTCCTCTTGTAGTAGCAATAAAGGTAGTACAAGGAACTAAAATCCATACAGCTCTTACAGACATTATTGCTATTCACGCATTGACTCGCTTCATTACTCCCCCACTCCCCACCTTGATGTAAGTGGCTTCTACTCCTTTTTGGTCCCTATTAAACCCTGGACTAAGTCAATGCGAGGTCTACTTAATGTTGAGGGTAGGAATTCTGTCTGTTCATTTGTGTATCTCCAGCATCTAGTATAGATCCTAGTGTATAGGATAATACTGGAAGAAAGAGAGAAGGGTAGGACGATAGTGAAGGAGAAAAAGATAGAAAAGAATTAATTAATATTTGAGTTGCAAAATGGCTGGCTCCAAACTATAGAGCTAGTCTGTGAAAGAGCTAAAAGAGATCCAGGTCATTTGGTTCATAACTACTTAATGTGAGCCTGAATTCTGATATATTTTCCTGTGTGTGTGTGTGTGTGTGTGTGTGTGTGTGTGGTTGTGTGTGTATATAGGTGTGCGTTTGCGCATGCTCAGTCGTAACTATCTCTTTGCAACCCATGGACAGTAGCCTGCCAGGTTCCTCTGCCCTTGCGATTTCTCATGAAAAAATATTAGAGTTGGTTGCCATTTCCTTCTCCAAGGGATCTTCCTGACGCAGGGACCAAACCCATGTCTCTTTGTATCTCTTACACGGACAAGCAGATTCTTTACCACTGTACTACTTGGGAAGCCATATTTTCCTCTAGATTTGGGGAATTTTTATAAGAAGGTGTAAACCTTGAAAGAATCTTTTATTGGATAGAGTCTGTTCAACTGAATAGATAAACATTGAACACGCCCTTGTTTCAGTCACTCTGCTTTACTTTGGAGCTACACAGATAGCACAGAGATTGCTCCAGCCCTCTGGAAGAAAAGTAATGTTGAAGGCCATGCAGACCTACACACATTATCAATATAATGCAAAAAGGACATCATATGCATGTCTGATACAGAGTTAGCTCCATGGAAGATGTTTACTCTATCACAAGGGAACTGTCTGGAGGGGATGTTTAAGTTGTGTTGTCACAACATCATTGTTTTGCATATAAGGACACTGAAGATCAGTGATATATAAGTTATACATATCTAATGAAGAGATAAGAATTAGAATTTGTTTTGTTGTTTGTTTTTTATATTTATTTTGGCTGTGTTGGATCTTAACTGTGGCATGTGAGATCTTCAATATACGTTGCAGCATGGAAGATCTTCTAGTTTATGCCTTGCAGACTGTTAGCTGCAGCATACAGGATCTAGTAACCCAGGCCCTCTGCTTTGGGAATGCAGGGTCTTAGCCACTGGACCTCTACAGAAGTCTCAAGAATTAGAATTTGAACCAATGAAAGCTTACCAAATGTTTATGTATGAATCACTATTAACCATCAAGAAACAGAGCTAGTAAATTTCTTCTGCTAACTTTGGATTGTCCTAGGGTAGGCTGGCTTTCCCTGATGGCTCAGTGATAAAGAATCCACCTGCCAGTGCAAGAGGAGTGAGTTTGATCCCTGGTTTGGGAAGATCCTCTGGAGAAGGAAATGGCAACCCCTTTCAGTATTCTTGACTGGGAAATCCCATGGAGAGAGGAGCCTGGTGGGCTACAGTCCATGGGGTCACAAGCTTAATGACACAGCTTAATGACTAAATAACTACAACAGGAAGGTGGTAGTATGCTTGAATCAACAACCCAGTTTCTTTGCACCAGCCCAGGGAAACCACTCAGAATGTCAACAAAAGTGTATTTCTTTGAAACTCTCTAGTGTCTGCCCATCCAGTGGGCTGCTTTTGTTTGTGTCAGACATACCTGAAGACGTGTCACACACCCATCTCATATCTCCAGGGTCCCTTAAAATAGTTAATGTACCACAGTCCCCTAAGGTCCAAAGAGCCCAGCAGATACAGCTGGGAGGGCACTATGACCTGCAGCTCTCTTCCCACCCCTGAGGGCCATGCTCTGCTCTCGTCTTCTTGCCTCATACCATGCTCTGAGAGACTGTTTATCCTTGGTCAGTTTCCACGGCAACCACTTCTCCCACAGTACTATCTTTTTATTATAGAAATTGCTAAAAGAATAAAAATATGTGGAAAATAATTAGGAGATTTTATTGCAAGCTTTCTCCAGAGTGTGGCAGGTAGGGAAAGAAGTAGAAGATGAAGGCTTTAAGACTCTAGCAAAAAAAGAAAAAAAATCAGAGCACTGTAGGCAATTGTATTAATGCAAAAGATGTAATCTCATAGCCAAAGTGGAGTGTAATTTCCTGTCTCTGCTGTGGGAATAGGTGCATTTTCATTTTTACCTGTAGATGGTTATGAGAGGTAGGTGAAAGAGGTTTTACACACGGTATGTTAGTTCTAGACATGATTCTGTCTGGATTAACAAAATTAAAGTGTTCAAAGAATTTAGTTGCTGATGGCTGTTGAATCAACAAAAAGCACTACATCTTTGGTGTTGATCAATAAAGAACTGTTTCATCTAGGGGTCTAAACTTGAAGGCAATAAATGCTCCTTTGGGGAGCCTTTGGAAATAAGATGAGGTAAGAGTAATCACTGAATTGGGAGTCAGGATAGCTATTTTCTATCCCCCAGATAGTAAGTTTACTAGCTGCGTGATCTGGAACAAGGCGTCTAAACTCTCTACTATTCTGTTTCCCCATCTATGAAAGAAGCAGCTTGGATTTGATGGTTCCAGCAAGTTCTGAGAATCTTGAGCCTCCATATTTGTGAGTTCTGGGATGCTTTATCAGGTTGGCAAGGAAAGAAAAAGTAAACAAGAAAGGTCTGCTAATGATAACAGTGCTTGGTACTTTCTAACAAAATCGGATTGTTGTGTTGGACAGAGTGTTATAGGCCTTATGGGCATTACCTCACCAAATTTCATGATAAAGTTATGTGGGAGTGACTATTGCCCCCATTTGGCAGATGAAGAAGTTGAAGACTAAGGAGAAGGAGCACAGAGTTAGTAAGTCACAGAGCTAACCTGCAAACCCAGGTCTGCCCTACCCAAATGGAGAAACAAAACGGCATCCTAGCCTTGCCATGAGAGACAAATTTAGACTGACTCCTTGTATCACCTTGAACACACACATGGAGCATCCAGTTTTTGTTAATTACCAAATCCAAAACGCTGGGGAAAAACCAAAGTTCCCTCATTGCAGGAAACCATCCTCCAGGCAGAGTTATCTCTCTGCATCATTTATGTGCAGTTAGGAAGGGCCTGGCTAGATGCACCTGTGAGAGCAGAACCTGGGAATCAGAAGAACACCGTTCTGGTGGGGATCCAGATTCCCTTACTGCCACACCCCGCACCATCATCCCCCTCCTGAAAACAGAGAGAGAGAACATATGCAGTGTCCTCTGAGAGATCTCTTGAGGATAGGGTTTCTGTGACCTGAGCACCTAGAGCAGAGGTGGTCACCATAACATCTGAAGAAGATTAATATTCTGTAATCATCAATTTTGATTCTAAGCTACTGATGGTACTCAGTTGGCTCTGGGTCTCTAGTTTATTGCACCCAGATTCCTCTCTGTTATAAAAACCACTGGCTACCTTCATCATACTGCTATGTATGCCAAGGGTTAACCTACATTCCAGTTGCCCAAAAGAGTCCCAGTATGTTATACTGGTGTAATTGTAATGGTAATGGTGACCTTTCCACTTTAAAAAGTACCTATTTCAAAAGCTTGCATAATAAATTATATGGCTCACCTGATGTACCACACCATTACCCCTGATCTTCATGCTCTCACTGAAGATACAAAGAGACTCTAAAGACATAAGCAAGGACTTCCTAAGGGTTTGAAAATTATTTAGTAGCATGGAAGGGACAGTTTTTCTAAAGAAAGAAACAGAACTCAGAACTAAGAAAGAGAACCAAGCTGCTTATCATCAATATTATTAAAAGATGGATTTCTTAGAATGAAACATTGATAGGTAGGAATGCAGTGGGAGACTTCACGAAGTAACTTTCTGATCAGTCGTTGTAAATGATAAGGAATAAAGCACAAAGAAGGCAAAGGGAGGCCAAAGCTTGTGGCAGGTGGCATGTTAACAGATGGCAGAGAAAACCAGAGCTGCTTAGCTTTTAAGCACCTGTTGTTTAACTCAAAGCGGATAATTTTCAAACTGCAAAGCATAGAATAGATGCAGTTAGTCAGCAATTGAAAGCTACAATAGATGATACGATAATTAGGGAGCAAGCCCTACCTTCTTCATAGTCATTCCAGTTTCCAGATGCAGATTACATTCCAAGGTACCAAAACATCTTGTTAATATGAGTAGAGGAATTGCAAGTCATCTCGTAGAATCATGTAGAAGGAAAAAGTATTAGAAAAAATGGAAATGAGAAAGTGCTACCCTGAATTCTGACAGATTACAAAACCAACAAAGAGATAAAATACCTTATTAATCCCAAGAAAAATTCTGGGATAGATTATATATCTGTATCTATAAATAGATACAGATATATATAGTTATAACACATCAAACCAATGGGTATTCTAGAAAGCCCATGTAAATACACTTGGGATAACTTAAGGTTTTATTTCCTAGTTTGATGAAGTCATTAGAATATTTGAAGAGAAGAAAGACATAACTTTTACATTGCTTTGATGTTAGCAATATATATGACAAGGTCTCTCCTGATAGTCTTTATCAACTTGTTCTAAAAGCAAATGCTATATAAAGTGGATCATACCTCTTGTACTACTCCTAGAAGATCCTTTGATGTTGTTGTTTAGTAACTAAGTCATGTCCAACTCTTTTGTGACCCCATAGACTATAGCCCTCCAGGCTCCTCTGTCCATGGGATTTTTCAGTCAAGAATACCAGAGTGGGTTGCCATTTTCTCCTCCAAGGGAATCTTCCCAACTCAGGGATTGAATCCACATTTCCTGAATCAGCAGGTGGATTCTTTACCACTGAACCACCTGAGAAGCCCAGAAGATCCTAGTTTCTTCCTATTAACAGAAAAGTTATAGCCCAAGGTAATACAGGATGAATTTGAGGAGCCAGGTTTCAAACCCAGACAACAAGGTCTTAAAATCCATTCATTAGGTCACTATGTTACAATGCCTCTCCATTCCATAAGATGTAAACATCTCTTTAATAAATATGTTTCTGGATGTTTGGAATATGATTCAAAACTTCACAAAAAATGCAACAAATATTCCCTAATTCTATGTATTGGTTTTACACTAGATACCATTAAGAGAAAAACTTCATTAGCAAATGATTCCCATTTTCATAAACTTTCCATAGTAAAGTCCATGTTGCATGATTAGGAAAAAACAAGGGTAAGTATAGAAGTTTAAAGTGCAAACTTTGGAATCAGCCAAAACTGGACTTAAGTTTATATCAACTGCAAATCAGATCAAGTCACCCACATTGTTTTTAGCCTTGGAAGCAAAATATATATATATATATATACATATACATATATATATATACATATACATATATATATATATATATATATATATATATATATATATATATATATATATGCTGGCCCAAACTTGTTAACCAAGACTAATGCATGATGTACCAACATAGCTTTCAATTCAGGATGAGGAAAGCTGCCCTAACAGTTAGAGTTGCTGCTGCTGCTGCTAAGTCGCTTCAGTCGTGTCCGACTCTGTGCGACCCCATAGATGGCAGCCCACCAGGCTCCTCCATCCATGGGATTTTCCAGGCAACAGTACTGGAGTGGGGTGCCATTGCACAATTAGAGCAGTGATCAATAAATGCTGTGGCATCTTCAACACTGGGTGCACTTACTTGGAAATTAGATGACTGTCTTCCATTGAGTTCAGAACCTATTCACTTTCTCCATCTCTTTTCCTCTCTTAGTATCCTTGATATCCTCCAGGAAAATTGAAAACCCTTGACCTCCCTCCCCTTTCTGTCTTCATCCTTTTCCCTTTTGGTTCACTCTCATCAGTGCCAAGTGGTCTTTCTCTCCTCCCTTCCCCTTATCCCAGTGCTGGAGAGCTCCATCATATAGTTTGGTAACACCACAGGATGGACTGCCTGGGGCCATAGTACCTGGGTTCAAGTCTTAGCCCTGACTTTTACGAGTGTGTGACCTTGAGAAAGTCTTTAAACTCTTTGAGCCTCTTTGGTGAAATGAGAATGAACAGTGGTTCACACACTACTGTGATAGTTCACTGTGATTTTACATTGAGGACTTACTCAGAAGTCAAGTATGTGTGGATATACATTTGCCTGTTTATTGTGAATAAAAGTGGGTTGGAGACTATGGCTTGAGATATTATCAGAATCAAAGTTTCTCATGTAGTTCCTGAGGAACAGACATCTCTGTAGAACTACTGGCCTTCTCAGTCTAGACTAGAGAATGAAGGAACCAAGAATCTGTGAGTCTCAAAAAAAAAAAAAAGCTCCTCTGCAAAGTCAAGAGAAAAGAAGTCCAGATGATGCATATTAATACCTTACTAATTTCACAAGCCCACTAAATGAACTTATTCCTATGGAAAGAAGTGAAAGCAGGAATGGAGGAAAGGGCCAATGCTTCTTCCAAGAGAATGATGCAGAGTCAATTTTATGGACCCAGACAAACACCCTAAAAGAAAACAGTACCGCCTACACAAAAAGGCAATAAATAGGAATCCAGGTATAGGATGCTATGGTGTTCTTGCTGTATACAAAGAGAGCTTTGCTAGTGGATGGAGTCTGTGGGAAAAAGAAAAGAGGTTGTCTGCTTCAGTATATTACTAGAGCAAGTGAAGTCATAAAATCTATTTAGTCTAGTACCTGAGACTCCCCATGTACAGAGAAGCAAGTTTAAGACAAGTCACTTCAATTCATAGGTGATGTTATTGATGGAGACAGAAAGCTGGGATAATGAAAACAGTTTGCAATAAATGTACACATTTTCAGGTTTTTCTGATTATTTTACCAGTGCCAATTACTGATATTGACTATCCCTCTTGTGATATTTATGCTTTGCCAAAATGTGAGTGCAACACATCTTAACATTTTTATTTACCTAGTAGTTTTGCTATAGAGTTCTCAGTCAAAAGGCATTATTCAGAGAGCAAAGCATTCAAGGGAGATGCTTCATGCCAGAAGATTCAAGTATTGAAACTTCAGATACTGCCTAACATATTATTTTAATATCATTATCATGCTGCTGCCTTCAATGAGGTCTTGCCGCAGCTGGCTTTTTTCATTTGTTGTTTTTGGGTTATAATAGACTATAGTAGCTTCCAAGGACAAAAAAAAAAAAAAAAAAAAATCAGTATACACTGCTAAAAATACCTTGGTGTTATCCTAGCTTGTAGTCCTGCCAGCCTTAAAAGGGAAGGAAAGAACAGCAGAGATAGGTTTTCAGACCTTGGCATTTAGGATTCTATTTGATGATTTCTAAATCAATGCACCAGAAATACAGTCTTTGTTTCTTTTGTAAGGACGGCTCTCTTGCCTTGTTTCTCAGTAGCAGAAAACCCATAGTAGGTACTGCACTGTTGAGGCTCCACTGTGCATTTCTCTGTGTCAGCCCGCTTTCAGATTCCTGCTCACAAGGCTGGGCATGGTAAAGTTCCATGGAAGGGGCGTGTGCGTGTGTGTGCTGGGCACTGCAGAGGCACGTGGGCGTTGACTGTTCCCAGAAGCTCAATTTCAGAAATTAGGGGAGTCTGGGAGTAATGCCCAGAAGCACAAGTTAAAAACTCCTTTTCTCAGCCTCTGTCCAGGCAATGAGGAACTTTGCTTCTTGGGATTAGTCCAAAGTGCTCTCTGGCTTATGACGTTTTCTCGAACTAGAGAAAGTATTTTTTGGTAAATGTGCGTTCACTACTGCTGATGGGAGAAACTGGAAGTTGACAGGGGTTGACATCAAATTTGATATGATTAAGCTAAAAACAACTACTGAGACCCCTGAGACCCTGTATTAGACCCTGAGGCCTAATAAAGTTCAGATGTCCAGAACTTTATTACGCCCTGTGGGGAATAGAAAATTTCAACAGGACTCTCACTCCCCTAAAATTCAACTTATGCTAATAGTTAGCATCAAACTATGAGTCTTGGGTGAGTTTGCGGCAGAATTCAAAGGAAAATCTATCATAAATACCACCTGGATCAGCTTTTTGGAGAGGGTGGTGAGTGTGATGAGACTTTAAGGATGAACAGGATTTGAATGGAAATGAGGTCCAACATATAAGACATGTTGACAATAGAAGGTTATGGGTTCTTCTGGATAACTTGAGCCAACTAGGGCTGAGCTTATTGTTTTGAATTACTTAGGGCAGTTATTAAAATGCTATTTGAGCCAGAATTTATTTAACTAATGAGTTCTGAAATCAACTAGGCCTAGATTTTAAGCCTGGATTTTCTCTCCTACAGTCCTGGGTAAATTAACTTAACCATTATCAACTTCACTTCCCTGAAATAGGTAAGTAATACATACCACATGAGGTCGTGTTGAAAAAATTTTATCATTTATTTTTTCAACTACTATTCTTTATGCCATCTTGTACCAGGTATATAAAATTTGAAAATTCTAGGCACTAAATTATAAATGTAAACAGACAAAAATTATTATCTAAATTGTCCACCTCACGGCAAGAAAGAAAAAAGAAATCCACTAATGATGGCTTTTAATTTGATGCTTTGAGCTTTATGGAAAGAGGAGCTGAAGTGGGAGGAATTGTGATTAAGAAATATAGATCCATCCTGGGTGAGTAGAAGAGAGTAAGGGTGGCCAGAGAGGCCAGCTAAGAAGCTATTGTAACAGACCACATAATAAGAGTGTCAACTAGGGTGGGGGCAGTGAATATGAAAATTGCTGAGGGGAAGAGTTCAATATGGCACTTTCTCCCCTAGACTTCTATGCCAACATATTCAAGAATAGTTCTGAGTTCCCAGTCTCTCTCATCATGAAAGAATCATCACTAGACTTTCCACTGAGTATATATTAAGGCATTCTGACCTTTATTTACTTCTGAGAACAGCAGTTTTCCCAGGATCCCAGTTGGGAAAGAGGCTTATAAATAAACCATTTTGCTTGTTCACTGAACTAGACTGTCATTTGCAACGATATGCTGACTCAGGTGATGCTGAGTGAGTCCGACTGTTAACGTGAAGGTCTTTGAGGAGCAAAGAAACAACACTGCTCTTCCCCTGAAGTCAGACGAAGCAAAATCAAGGAGGCTGTGGTTTCAGCTCATTAAATGATCCCAAGTGTATTCATCAAATGCCCTGTCAAAAGTTGTATTATCGACAAAGGGATTCTCTTTTCTCTAATTGTGTATAGCTTGGAGCCTAAGAAATTGCCTGTTCTAGAAGCAAGTAAACCCTTTCCTTCCTGCAAAGGTAGGAATTCTTGATTTTTAAATCATAAGTACACTTGGAGGAAGAAAGCAGTGACAATAGCAACAGTAAACAGTGTTTATGGAGCTCTTACCAAATGCTGGAGCATTTACCATTTGTTAGGTGCATTATACACCTAAATTAATTCAAATAAAAATTAATGGAAAACTTACTATTATGCCCCACTGTAAGGAACCCAGAAACTTGATTAAGAATAACAGAATAGTTATCATCAAGAAAAGACCAACACCATCTTAAAGTAGAAGCTTACAAGGAAATGTTAAACTATCCTTTCCCAAAAGATGGTAGTGATAACCCTGTATGCGAGACAGCAAAAGAGACACAGAGTATAGAACAGACTTTTGGACTCTGTGGGAGAGGGAGAGGGAGATGGTGGGATGATTTGGGAGAATGGCATTGAAACATGTATAATATCATGTAAGAATCGAATCGCCAGTCTAGGTTCGATGCAGGATACAAGACGCTTGGGGCTGGTGCGCTGGGATGACCCAGAGAGATGGTATGGGGAGGGAGGTGGGAGGGGGGTTCAGGACTGGGAACTCATGTACACCCATGGCGGATTCATGTTGATGTATGGCAAAACCAATACAGTATTCTGAAGTAAAATAAAGTAAAATTAAAAAAAAAAAATACTGATAAGAACTTGACAGGAGCCTACTGTCTGCCACAGGGAAGCCTGACTTGAAATCCTGGAAATGCTGTAGAAAAATTGCAAACTCTCCTCCTGTTTTCCAAGTCAGGACCTCCTACCACACCCTTTTTTCCTTTCCCTTTTTGATTTCATAACTTTTTGCTTCTTCTTGTCAGTCATTTCCAGTTCACCCTCATTGTTACCATCCAATCCCTTTCCTCTTTTTCTTAATATTTATTTACTTTTAATTGACTGATGATTGGTTTACAAAATTGGTTGGATTTCTGTCATAATTCAGCATGAATTAACGATAGGTGTACATATTTCCCCTTCTTCTTGAATTGCCCATTCCCACCTCTCTAGTTTATTACAGAGCCCCAGTTTGAGTTCCCTGAGTCATACAGCAAATCCCACTGCCTATCTACTTACATATGTTGGTGTCTATGCATCCAGGCTACTCTCTCACCCTCTCCCTTTTCTCTCCAACCCTTGTCCATAAGTCTGTTCTCTATGTCTGTGTTTCCATTGCTACTCTGCGAACAGATTAGTCCTGAATCCCTTTTCTCCTATTTTCCACTGCTCCACCCCGCCAGGAAGCTTAGTAGTACAGCTGGGAAAACCATAGAGTGAGTACTGCTCTGGGGTCATAGTGTCTGTGTTCAAATCTTGGCTCTGATCTTTATTATCTGTCTAACCTTGACAAAGATCTTCAACCTGAGCCTCATATGTAAAGGGAGTGAACAGTGCTTAACAAACTAGTGTGACAATTCAGTGCGATTTTAGATAGATAGAAAAATAGAGATACATACATATTAATCTATATAGATATATAGGCATCTCCAAGTATATCTCAATATATATATATAGATACATGTATGTCAATGTTGATATATACACATATAGTTGAGATATAAATCACAATCTGTAATTTTCTTAATTAGCTCTTTATTTACCTATTTAACATTTTTCTACTGCAAAACTGCAAGGCTAAAGTAGGAAGGAAAATTGGTCTGTCTTGCTATTGTATCATCCTCAATGCCTAGAACAGTTTTGGGGACATAGTAGGTTATTTATTAAATATTTTGTAAATAATAAATGGATGGATTGCCGATGCTTAATAAATGTTTGTTTCTTTCTGAGCTTCAAGCAAACATTGGGGAGTTTTGCTTCTGTTCCTCAGCTGCAACCTGGAGGAAAATTGCATAATCACTCTAATTGACTTCATAACAAATTTATGATTTCCAGTCTCAGCTAGGCTCTGAGTGTTTCTTGATAACTCTTTAATGTGCGTCTACTCAGTATCCTTTGTTTTTTTTCCCCAAAACAGCTCTTTATAACGTCTTTTCTTGAGTTTTCTTGTTCTCCAGTCTACTCTCCCTTCTATCCATCTACAGAGAAAAACCAGAGCCCCACTATGGCTTCACTCAGCCTTTGCTGTCCCTTCAGTCTTGTGATGGTTAAATTTTTGTGGGAAGTTGACTGGATTAAGTGATGCCTAGTTAGATGGTAAACCATTATTTCTGATGTGTTTGTGAGGGTGTTTCTGGAAGACTTTAGCATTTGACTCCCAGCCTGAGTTAAGCCATGCCAGCATGGGTGGGCATCATCCAGCCCACTGTTGAGGGTTGACCAGAACCAAAGGGGAGAGAAAGGGAGCGTTTGCTCTCCGTTTAAGTTGGGGCATCCATCCTTTTTTGCTCTCAGACATTGGTTCTCAGGCCTTTGGACAGGGGCTGAATTACAGTACTACACCAGCTTTCCTGGGACTCCAGCTTATAGATGGCAGGCTGTGGGACTTCTTGACCTCCATAATTGCATGAGTCAATTGCTATAATAAATAAATTTTACCTATATATCTAGATAGGCAGACAGATACTATTGCTCTGTTTCTCTGGAGAAGCCTGGTTAATGCATCTACTTTCTGACCATTCTCCAAGTCTCTCCTACCTTCAGTCTCTTTCTTCCCCCTCAGCTTATATGAAGATACCCTCTACTAACTGCCAATAGAATTCCTCAAATGAAATTATTTCCTGTTGGCTTCGCAAGTGTGAAGGGAAACACAAAGGCAGACTATGAAAAAGACAGAAAGAATGGTTGTTTTTTTAAGGATTAACATGAAACCTATAGGTGAACAAGAACTAAGCCTAAGGATATAGAAAATATTCTTACCTATCAAAGCTAAACTTCTTGGTAGCATCTGACCTCTGGGATCTAGAAGAAACAAAACACAAATATCAGATGAAAGTTGCACTATTGTATCTTAGGGGCTTCCCTGGTGGCTCAGATGATAAAGAATCTGCCTTCAGTGTGGGAGACCTGGGTTGGAGACCTGGGTTCAATCCCTGTGTTGGGAAGATCCCCTGGAGAAGGGAACAGCTACCCACTCCAGTATACTTGCCTGGAGAATTCTATGGACAAAGGAACCTGGTGGGCTACAGTCCATTGGATCTCAAAGAGTTGGATATGACTGAGTGACTAAAACTTTCACAAACTTTCATCTTAGGTTCATACAGCCCATTAAAATGATACTTGCTGCAGCATCAAACCACATCAACCCTTTGAAGGTTGAGAAGCAGATGTTATTATTCCCATTTTACAAATAGGAAACAGAGGCTCAGAGGACTGAAATGATTTGCCCATGGTCAAAATCTTGATAACTTTCATGGCTGCACCGGGACACTAGATTGTCTTACATGAAATCCCAGACTTCCTCCACCACAACCCTGGACCTCTACTGGACTGAGCCTATGTCACAGACCCACAGTTCAGTTCAGTTCAGTTCAGTTCAGTCGCTCAGTCGTGTCCGACTCTTTGCAACCCCATGAATCGCAGCACGCCAGGCCTCCCTGTCCATCACCAACTCCCGGAGTTCACTCAGACTCATGTCCATCGAGTCCGTGATGCCATCCAGCCATCTCATCCTTGGTCGTCCCCTTCTCCTCCTGCCCCCAATTCCTCCCAGCATCAGAGTCTTTTCCAAGGAGTCAACTCTTCATATGAGGTGGCCAAAGTACTGGAGTTTCAGCTTTAGCATCATTCCTTCCAAAGAAATCCCAGGGCTGATCTCCTTCAGAATGGACTGATTGGATCTCCTTGCAGTCCAAGGGACTCTCAAGAGTCTTCTCCAACACCACAGTTCAAAAGCATCAATTCTTTGGCGCTCAGCCTTCTTCACCGTCCCACTCTCACATCCATACATGACCACAGGAAAAACCATAGCCTTGACTAGACGGACCTTAGTCAGCAAAGTAATGTCTCTGCTTTTGAATATACTATCTAGGTTGGTCATAACTTTTCTTCCAAGGAGTAAGCGTCTTTTAATTTCATGGCTGCAGTCACCATCAGATACTTATTTTATGTTCCAACTTTTGCCCCAGTCACTTCTCTTATGACCAGACTCCAAAAAGACTAATTCCAGATGCATCTATTGTAATAACTAAATGTACCATCTCAGGAGCTAGGCTTCTGTGTTTATAGCCTGTCTGTAAAAGTCACTAGCTATGTGGGGCCTAGCAATTTCCTTGATCTAGTTGTCCCTTCTCTGTAAAATGGAGATAATAATATCCTAATATCACACACTCATCCAAAGATAGTATGAATGAATACACATATGTGTGTGTTACTCAGTCGTGTCCTACTCTTTGCAGTCCCATGAACTGTAGCCCGCCAGGCTCTTCTGTCCCTGGGATTTCCCAGGCAAGAATACTGGAGTGCGTTGCCATGACCTTCTCCAGGGGAATCTTCCTGACCCAGGGATTGAACCCAGGTCTCCTGCATTGCAGGCTCATTCTTTACCATCTGAGCCACCAGGGAAGCCCTAAAAAGACTCCATGCATATGAATTCATCTTACGTAACCAAGGAATGTGTGGTGAGTTTTTTCTTCCTCTGTGTAACACATGGTTCACTTTAAACAGCAGGTAGTCAGATACACATTTATCAAGCATCTACTAAGTGCCATCTTATTTTTTTTCTTGACTCCATCCTGGTATGTTTTACCTGATTTCTAAAGTACTGATATCATTCCTCCATTCTGCTTTGGCAGATTCTTGCTGCCTGACTTGGTCCCCTTTGCCTCCCTATAAATCTTTCTCCTATCCTTGTCCTCAGTTTTAACAAAGGACTGTATGGCAGGAGTTATTTTTAGAAATGGCTCCTAAGATCCCATGCCCTAATACCCAGAGTTTGAGAATTCCTCCTATAATTATTTTATACAGCACATTTGACCTTAAAGAGAGGTTATCCAGGTGGTTCTAATCTAATCACGTGAACCTTTAAAATAAGAAAACTCTCTTCAGCTGGCTGCCAGAGGAAGTCAGAAGGCTTTCGAGCATGAAATACCACAGGGACGTGCTTTTGTTTGTTTGAAGCTGGAAGGGGCCACATGAGAAGGGATGTGGGCAGCTTCTAAGAGCAAACAACAGGCCCTGGCTGACAGCCAGCCAAGAAAAGAGGACCTCCATCCTACACCTGCAAGGAACTGAATTCTGCTGACACCTGAATGAGCTTGAAAGTGGGTTCTCTTCCAACACCTCCAGATAAGAGTCCAGCTGGCTTACAACTTTGTTTCAGCCTTGTGATACCCTGAGAAGAGCCCAGCTTAGCCTTCCAGGACCCCTGACCTACACAAGGTAATGAATGTTATATTAAAACGCTAAGTCTGTGACCTTTTAGCGGCGATAGAAAATGGATACTGCGAGTTTCCTCTTCAAAAAATGTCTATACTGTCGTACTGTTGGAAGGGAACTAAACCCAAGGTTCTTTCTTCTGGAAAACACAAAATCTTTACTGTGAAGCTGATGTCTTCCTTTTGTGTCTGGTAGTTGGGGCTGGGGAGGAAGGACAGGAAAGAAATGTGGCGACAGACACACTGCTTAATCAAAGCCTCCAGGTAGGGTTTCAGCATCTTGGCAACTCAATGACTGCTCTTCGTAGATGATGTTTGTAGAAACATCTTTAACGTACACCTTGGGAAGATGAGTTTGTAGAGGAAAGTGTTAGGGGTATCAGCTGTGGCATTAGATATCCCTTACTACCACTGAACTGCTGTGTAACCTTGGTTAAAACACCTTATCTAGTCAAGCCTCACTTTTCATATCTGTGAAATGGGGAAACTAAGAGCACCAAATATAGTCATCTGTTGTGAGAATTAAATGAGAATGTTTATGAAGAATTTCCTTCGGTCCCTGGCACCTATTACATGCTAAGTAAATGGTTATAATTATTCATGTATTTGATGCAGAGTCAACTCACTGGAAAAGACCTTGATGCTGGAAAAGACTGGAAAAAAGCAAACTAGAGAAGAGGGTGGCATAGCATGAGATGGTTGAATAGCCTCACCGGCTCAATGGCCACAGACTTAGACAAACTCTGGGAGATGGTGAGGGACAGGGAGGCCTGGCTGTCCATGGGGTCGCAAAGTGTCGTACGTGACTTAGCGACTGAACAACAACAACATTCATGTATTTATTCAAAAATTATGTATTAATCATCTGCTCTGTGCCAGGCATTGCTAGACAATAGAACACAGATATGAAAGAGGAATAGCCTCCACCCTCAAAACGCTCTCAGGGCACTGTGTCCATATGTATCCTCACTCATTCATACATGTAAATTTTCATATATGTTTCTGTGTCCTCAGGATGTGAGTGTTGTGAACACTGCATTCCCTGAAACCACTGAAGAACAAAGTACTGCATTCAAGCCTACGGGGAGGGTGGAGGTTACAGATCCAGCCATCCATCTTTCTTCTTCTCCTCAGAGGTAGGCGGCTGTTTACCCTGGGAACACTGACGGTGTAAGTATTAAATCATCTCAGAGCCATGGAGCTGGGAGGTCCCAGCACGGCCTTCCCTCACACCCGCCCAGTTCTGTTCTGGCACAAAGAGGGATATGTTATGCCTCATACATGCCGAGAGCCAGGCCACAGGAAAAGGGTTCCCCATGCCAAATGATTTTGCCCAGTTCTACCCTCGGACCAGGGAAGCAAAAAGTGATCCATCAGCTTGATTGTCTGGGAGTCCCAGGGCTGTTCAGTACAGATCCATTAGTTAAAAGGATAAATATTTACTCTGGGCTCATCAGAATAACCCAGAAAAGGGATTCTGTGTTTTATCAGTAATAAAAAACACTCCCACTTAAGCTTGGATTTAGAGTTTCTTGGTCTTTAAATCTTCCCTGCCTTGAACCAGTCAGACTTCCTGTGAGAGACTAGATTAGGATTTCCTCCTGGCCTCCGAGTCGTGCTGGGGGGCCGGGGGCGGTGGGAGCGAACATGAGCACAAAGGGAAATGTTCTGACAGGAGAGCCATGTTTTCTTTTCCTGAGCAAAGTATGTGTGGCCTCAGCCTGGCTCCTAGGACACAGGTAACTGAAATATTTGCCCTTGGGAGAGAAGATGCAGAATGCTCTCTCCAACGGGTGAAATCAGAGATTTTAGATAAACAGCTTTTGAGGGACCCTGTTTCCTGAGCTATGCTTTGATCACAGGACAACAGCGCCAGGGAAAACACTCTTGTTATCCTTTCAAGGGAGAGGCTCGAGAAAGAACACTTGCCTGGGTCGCGGAGGTGAGGGTATGGTCAGGATGAAGGCGGAATGGGGAGGGGCCTGGGGTGGGAGCTGGCCCCAAGCAAACCTAGGGCTCTTGACTCTCACATCCTCCAGCCCCACTTTCCGTTTCTACATCCCCACCCCCCTCTCCTTTCTGGTAACTGAACTGACCTGACAGAAAGAACTCAGACTGTGAAAGCAAACTAATTTTCTTCAAAAATGGGCCCTGAGTGGAATAGACACTCAGAATGTGCTGAATGAGTGAAAGGGTCCCTCATTTTTCTGTCGCAGGGGTGTTCCTTTCCCCTTCCCTCTGAGGAGGCCTCCATTTCTCTGTCTGTATTACGGGGATAATAATGCTACCTCAAGGGCTGTGTAAAGGCAAACAAGCAGATTTGATATATACTGAGCACAGAGACTGGTGCATTGTGGGGTCCCAGTGACTATTTGCATATATCTTATTATGAAAGGGGCTTTGAAACTTGGGAAACATACTGGAACTTTTATATCCTGCAGACTTGATCTATGGATTGTCAATGCAGTGATCAATGGGCAAGTCCTTCTCTGTCCTTCATCTACCAATAAAATGTTTCCACTCTCCTCCCACCACAGAGGAGAGTGCTGTGCTAGTTCCACAAGATAGGTTAGGTACCGGTAGTATTATTATAATAAGTATGCAACTCAAGTTTTCATAAAGGAATAAGTGAATGTGAAGATGTGATATAAATCTCTGTAACCTTTTCCTTTGAATTCATAATATGCTTTCTAGCCATCACTTTGGTCACTTGACTTCCAGGTTGATGTAGAGTTACTCCTAGCTGCTTTGCCATCGTGTGGGGACTTTGACCTATCATGGATGCTCGCAAAACATCCACCCTCCAGTCATGACTGGAGAGGCGTTTAAGGAAGGGAAGGAAAGCTCGGCTCTCTCAGTGTTGTTGTTACCTAAGGATGCTCATCTTGCCCGTATCTTTGTGCCTGTTGTGATCTGTATCTGTGTTCCTCCAAAGACACAAGGAATTGAGATGCCTCTCCCACATGTGATTCCACTGCAGGACAGCTTTCCCATCTCTTTTCTTCCCACCTCATAATGAAAAATTTTCCCAGAGAGTGAAGTAAGTCTGGCTCAGATTCCAGGAGAGACCATATCCTGTCTTGGAGTCTTGAGTTGTTTGTTTTGGGAGCCTTTGAGTTTTGATCCTACAACCTATCAGAATGGAGAATATTATTTTAATATGCTTATATCATTAGCCTATTGATATATAGGTTTATTTTATTATGTTAATATATTTATATTTATTGTTAATATTTTCGTTCTTTCTGAAGATTTATTAAAGGTATAATTTGCTTAGGCATTTTTATAAACATAATTGATGGGGTTCCTGTCATTATGGGACTTACTACTCTAGATGACGATACACAAACAAATAAATGAGAAAATAAACTCTGAATACTACAGAGTTTCCCTTAGGACTATTTTTATTCTATCACTTATTCTTCAAAGTGCCTGCCATGCACAAACATCCTTTTCATGTGCTGACGATAGGGTAGTGAATAAGATATTAATATAATCTTTGTCCCCAGCAGCATATATTTAGGGAGTCAGAAGTTAAATATCAAATTATACAGTTGTTTTAAAGGAAAACTTCAGGGCACTAAGAAGGTATAAAATGAAGCATTATAATTTAGACGTCAAGAAATGCTTCTTGGCAGATAAAGTGCTGGCCACCAATGAATATGTTTTGCTGAAAACACACCCTTGTGAGGACCTCTTCTACACTGACTTTGGGATTGGTCATGGTTAGCTTTGCTCAGGAAATGACCAAAAAGAATGTTGAAAATATATCAATTTTGAAATGTTGAAAAAGTATCAGTTGGCTTCTTTTGTTTGATATGTTTGTTTATTTGGCTGCACTGGATCTTAGTTGCAACATGCAGGATCTTTGATCTTTCCTGCAGTGCACAGAATCTAGTTCCCCAACCAGAGATTGAACCTGGGCCTGCTGCTTTGGAAGTACAGAGTCTTAGCCACTGGACCAACATGGAAGTCCCTTGACTGGCTTTTTTCGCTACATATGGTTAGGTACAGGAAGAGAGAGATGAACTAAAGAGAGAACTACTCACTTTGTAAAACACTTTAGAGGGACAATAATGTAACCAAGACTTTCTAAGTTGGAAAATAAAACTCTTTCATAACCTTTTTTCAAGTAAGAAATGGCCTCAAGTTAGATTAAATCAAGAATATAGCTCTATAATTCTTTGTTAATATCTCTAAAACATTTAGTTATGCTTAATAGGCCCTCTCAGCTAGGCAAAACTGTTTCTAAGAATTTTAGCAGCATCTTCCTATGGAAGTATAATCCCAAAACAGTCTGGATAGAAGGCTATCTCAGAAAGGAATTGTGGACGTGCATTTTGACTTTTAGAATGGATGCAATGTGATACACAGAAAACCCAAAAAAAGTTTTAAGAAAGTTCCACAATCTAAGATTAAGGAAAATGGGACCTTCCTCCAAACCCCCATTTTCCTTTGAATAAGTCTTTATTCACTATTTATTCTGTTACAGGATAACAGTAGCCTAAGGAACCTATGTTGGGGAGCACAGTCAGAGTAGGGTGTCCTGACAACTTGCACCTGGTTGTACTTTATAACTTTGATAAATCAGTGTTCTTCCTTCCATCTTTCCCTTTTTGAATGAAAGTTTGTGTTAGTTTTTGTTTCTATTTCACCACTGTGATTAGTCATTTGGTGGTAAATAACTTGTCTTTTCATGTCTCATGTCTCTGGATCATTAAGGACCATGGTCAAGGAACTGCTCTCAAGGAGTTCCATCTGCATCTAGCCTTGAAAGAAAGTGGAAGTGGAAGTGAAGTCTCTCAGTCGTGTCCGACTCTTTGCGACCCCATGGACTGTAGCCTACCAGGCTCCTCTGTCCATGGGATTTTCCAGGCAATAGTACTGGAGTGGATTGCCATTTCCTTCTCCAGGGAATCTTCCCGACCCAGGGATTGAACCCAGGTCTCCCACATTGCAGACAGATGCTTTACCGTCTAAGCCACCACGGAAGCCACCAGGAAGCATCTATCCTTAATGCAGATTATAAGATTGTAGACTTTTAGACTAATACCATGATAGAATGATACCTGGGGACTCTTCTTAGGGAATTAATATGTTTTTTTCAAGTTAGAGGGACAGGAATCATTAGAGCCAGAGGGAAAACTGTGATAAGCCTTTTTTTTTTTTATCATGACTCCCTATATACAGGCCCTTGGGTAGCCCTCTCACACATGACTCTGGGCTTGGCATGTGACTGTTCACTGATTGAACATCATAAGATGTGATACAGGCAGTCATTTTGTGCACTGAAACTTGTTCTTTCTTGCTGCTGGAGACTCTGCATCCGTGTAAAGAAGCTCAGGACACCCTGCTGGAGACATGACCCAGCTGAAAACTACATATTCCAGGTCGTGAATCTCAAACTATCTGTCTTCACTTGATGACTTGGGTGACGGAAAATGCAGCAGTGATCTTAGAAGCCAAGCAAAACTGCCCAACCCCCACTGTTTACCCATAGTTTCATGAGAATAAAATGGTATTTTAAGTCACTAAGCTTTGAGGCAGTTTGTTACTCAGCAAAAGTGTAATAGCTTTTCTGAGGCAAAAATGTCAATTGAAATATGAAGGCTCCGGGGAGATGAGTTAGGCAAGGCAGAGCAAAAGCAATTTTCCAGGTAGAGGAAATAGCGTTGATGAAGAACTACCCAGGTGGTGAGTTTGGGCCATATGGAAGCATGTCAGAGTGGCTAGAACAAGAACAGTGAAAACGGTATGAAGTAAGTTTGGTGAGGCAAGAGGCAGGCAGATTATGCATGGCTTCTGTATTCAGTAGCTATTGCCATAGCTCTGCTGTATACTAAAGTGTAGTGAAAAGTCTCAGTCGCTCAGTCATGTCTGATTCTTTGTCACCCCATGGGCTGTAGGACCCCAGGTGCCTCTGTCCATAGAATTTTCCAGGCAAGAATACTAGAGTGGGTAGCATTCCCTTCTCTAGAGGATCTTCCCAACCCAGGGATCAGACCCAGGTCTCTCCTGCATTGCAGGCAGATTCTTTACCACCTGAGCCACAAGGGAAGCCCTGTACACTAAAACACTCCAAAAGTCAGTGGCTTTAAGTAACTATTACCCATAATGTTTCTGCTATCAAATTTAGGAGCAGCTGCTGCAGCTGATCTTACAAGCTGAGCTCAGCAGGGCAGTTCTGTTTCAGGATACTGGTGAATCTGGGCTTTGCTCTTCACGGTTGTTTGAATGCAGGTCTTTTCCACTTGTGTTTTATGCTTAGGTCCAGGCTGTGAGGCAATAACTACAGAGAACACTCTTTTTAAATTTAATGTATTTATTTTTGGTTGCACTGGGTCTTTGTTGCTGCATGTGGGCTTTCTCTAGTTGCGGTGTGTGGGTTTCTCATTGACAGGGCTTCTCTGGTTGCAAAGCATGAGTTCTAGGGCATATGGGCTTCAGTAGTTGTGGCACTCAGGCTGAGTAGTTGTGGTGCATGGGTTTAGTTGCCCTGTGGCATGTGGAACCTTCCCTTCACTGGCAGGTTTAACAATTAACATAGTCAACTCCTAACCACTGAACCACCAGAAGAGTCTTAGAAAACTTTTCATGGTGACAGCAGAGATGCAAGAGAGAAACCTAACCACACAAGCTTGGTTCTGTTTATCTGTGACTATCCCATTGACCTAAGCAAGTCACATGGATGAACCGAAAGTCAAGATAGGAAGTACATTTCAATCATCAATATTTACAAGGAAATACTTTTGGCCAAAGCAAGTCACACTGCTCATAACAGCACTATTTATAGTAGACAAAACATAGAAATGATCCAAATGCCCATTAACTGGTGAATGGATTTAAAAAGACATATCCTTATAATGAAGTGGATGACAGAGGATGAGATGGTTGGATGGCATCACTTGACTCAAAAGACATGAGTTTGAGCAAACTCCAGGAGATGGTGAAGGACAGGGAAGCCTGGCATGCTACAGTCCAAGGGGTTGCAAAGAGTCAGACACAACTGAGTAACTCAACCACAGCAATTCATATAATGGGGTAGTCTTTGACAATAAAAAGATAAAAATGCAAGTACATGATACAATATGGTTGAACATCAAAGACATTCTGCTAAATGAAAGAATCCTGATATACAGGACTGCATATCGTATGGGTACATTCATATGAAATTTCTTGGAAAGGCAGATTAATAGAGACAAAAGCTATATATCAGTGGTTACTTGGGACTGAAGGTTAGAGTGAAAAGTACTGCAAAGGGACAAAATGTCGATGGAAATGTTCTAATACTGAATTTGGGTAATGATTATACAACTGTATTAATTGACTAAAGGGGCTTCCTTGGTGGCTAAGACAGTAAAGAATCTGTCTGCAATGCAGAATACCTGGGTTCGATTCCTGGGCCAGAAAGATCCCCTGGAGAAGGGAATGGCAACTCACTTCAGTATTCTAGTATGGAGAATTCCATGGAGAGGAGTGTGGTGGACTATAGAGTGTGGGGTCGCAAGAGTCAGACACCACTGAGCTATTAGCACAACAACAATTTACTAAAAATCATTGAGCTGCTCACTTACAATAAGTGAGTTTTGTTAAATATAAATCATATTTCAGTACCAGTATAAAAATGTATAACTAATGGAACCGAAGATACCTTGACGTTGTGCTTATAACAATGAACATTTTCCAAAGCACTATTAAATAATTATTTTATACACTGTAGTAATATTTTCAAAACTCTGGCTGACTACTGTCTCTTTAAGCAATTGCTGAGGTTAAATTTTTTCTTTAAAGTTATTATTCCAAATTTTAGTCATTTTCCTTAGTTAAACAACTTTGGCTGTAAATAATAAACATTTTATTTGTATTTTGTTCTTTGAGCTACTGCATTTTAAGTTAGTGCATGTGTATAAAAAATTGGCATGCATAAAAGCAGCTGCAATTAATGAAGCATGCTCTACTTATTGAGTTCTCATATAATATGTACAACAGAAACATGCTCTTATAAACAGGTCAAGAACTGTAAAATGTTCACTAATTGCTGGAATTTGTTCTTCTGTTTGAAATAAAAATGGATTTAACAGTCAGAATAGCTATTCAAGGGGTAATAGAAGCAGGAAGAAGGGACCTCTGTTATTAGCTAATCTAGCAATTATTCCCACATTGGAGCCTTGTGTTCTACATGAATATCAACTGAGTTTGTTGAGGAGGTACAGCTGGAGAGGTGAAAGCAGCTGCCTACTCGAATGCAAAATTCCTTTGGTTAGGAGAATGCACTAACATTAATCTAATGAGATGTAGAATGAGCTTAATTCTTTGAGTGGAAAATGCCTATCTCCTTCACAGGCCAACAGCAATTTTCATACTTCCTTTCAAGGCACATGGAGAATATACCCAATGTGACATCATCTCATTTACAAACTCTTCCAAATTATTGTTTACAAGTTAAGCATTTATACTGATTCAAGGTGAATGTGCCTGAGAGCCTAGTCAAGGGTGAGCTTAGGAAATTTTATTCTTTTATTAAGAGGCTGGGGAGGAAGTCACAACTAAGATTCAACACAAGAATAATTAAATGTCTCAGCTTACAAAACATCATCACAGGCATTGTTTCTAAGTTGATATTTGTTCAACAAATATTCACTAATTCTGTTAGGTGCTCTACTCACATTATCTCATTCAAACTCTCTGAAGAAATTCTTGTTCAAATCCTTAAGTAGGTTCTATACTTGGTTCTCACTTTCGTGAATTCTGTATCATCACAATGTACACCGAAGGGTTTAGGAACTTCAAGTGCTTATGTATTTTTTCTTTTTTTAATGAGTTGATTTACAATGTTGGTTTCACTATGTATGACATAGTAGTTCCATGGTTTTATAGATTATACCCCATTTAGAATTATATATACACACCCTGTGCTTCACATTACATACTTGTATGTTATTTATCATATACTCAGTAGGCTGTTATTCATTTTGTACCCAGGAGTCTGTACCTCTTAATCCTCTTTGTCTATTTTGTCCCTCACCTGCCTCTCTCCACTGGTTACCGTTAGTTTGTTCTCTGTATCTGTGAGTCTGTTTATGTTTCTTGTATTCATTCCTTTTACTTTTTTAGATTCCACACACAAGTGAAAACACACAGCATTTGTCTTTCTTGTCTGACTTATTAAGAATATTCTCCAGGTCCATTCATGCTGTTGCAAATGGCAGAATTTCATTCTTTTATTGACTATGTTCTGGTGTGCATAATCATTTTCTCTTTATCCAATCTTCTGTTGGAGGATGCTTAATTTGCTTCCATACCCTGGCTGTTATAAATAATGCTTCTATGAACATTGGGGTGCACATATCTTTTCTAGTTTTCATTTTGTTCATATGTATTCCCAGGATTAGAATTGCTAGATATAATTATGGCAGTTCTATTTTTGACATTTTGTGGAATCTCCATAGTGTTTTCCTATGGTGGCTGCAAAAATTTACATTCCCACCAACAGTAGAGTTCCCTTTACTCTACATCCTCACCAGCATTTATTATTTGTTGTGGTTTTGATGATAGACATTCTTAAAGGTGTGAAGCAATATCTCATCATGGTTTTGATCTGAAACTCATGGATGATTAGTGATGCTGAGCATCTTTACATGTGTCTGTTGGCCATCTATGTGCCTTCTCTGAAAAAATGTCTATTCAGCCCTTCTCATTTTTTAATAGGGATTGTTTGTTTGATACTGAGTTTATATATATTTTTGGTATTAACCCCCTATTCAACATATCATTTGCAAATATCTTCTCCCATTCAGTAAGCTGTTTATTCATTTTGTTTTTGATGATTTCCTTTACTATACAAAACCTTTTAAGTTTGAATAGCTCTCATTTGATTATTTTTGCTTGTTCCCCTTACCTGAAGAGATAGATCCAAAAAAGTATTGCTAAGACTTATGTCAAAGACTGAACTGCCCGTTTTGTTTTATTTTTTTTCTAGGAGTTTTATGGTTTCCAGCCTTATATTTATCTTTAATCCACTTAGAGTTCATTTTTGCATATGGTATGAGAAAATGTTCTAATTTTAATCTCTTATGTATAGCTGTCTAGTTTTCCTAACACCACTCATTGAAGACAATGTCTTTCTCACGTTGGGTACATCTCCTTTGTTGTAGATTAATTGACCAGAAGTGTGTGGATTTACTTCTGGGCTATCTATTTTGTCCGATTGATCTGTGTCTGTTTTTGTGCTACTACCATACTTAGATTACTTTAGCTTTTTATCATAGTCTGAAGTCAGGGAGCGTGATACCTCTAGCTTTGTTCTTTTCCCTCAAGATTGCTCTGGTAATTCAGGGTCTTTTATGGATTATTTGTTCTATTTCTATGGAAAATATCATGGATATTTTGATGGGGATTGCACTGAATCTGTAGATGGCTTTGGGTAGGAAGGAAATTTTAACAGTGTTGTTCAAAGCCGTGAACATGGGATATCTTTCTATTTCTTTGTATCATCTTCAGTGTCCTTGTTCAATGTCTTATAGTTCTCAGATCATAGGTCTTTCACCACCTTGTTTAAGTTTATACCTAGGTATTTTATTCTTTATGATGTGATTATAAATGGAGGGTTGTTTTCTTTCTTTCTCCTTCCAATAGTTCATTAGCATACAGAAAAGCAACAGATGTCTGTTTATCACTCTTGTATCTGTAACTTTACTGAATTCATGTATCAGTTCTAACAGTTTTCTCATGGAGACTTTAGGGTTTTGTGTATATAGTATTATGCCATCTGGAAATAGTGACAGTTTTGTTTCTTTCCAACTAAGTTGGATGCTTTTTGTTTCTTTATCTCTTCTGGTTGCTGTGGCAAGAACTTCAAATACTGTGTTAAATAGAAGTGGTGAGAGTGAACATCCTTGTCTTATTCTTGATTTTAGAGGGAAAACTTTCAACTTTTCACCACTGAGAATGATATTAGCCATGGATTTTTCATAAATGGCCTTTATTACTTTAAGAAATGTTCCTTTTGTGCTTGTTGAGAGGTTTTAATCATAACAGGATTTTGAATTTTGCTACATGCTTTTTCTGCATCCATTGACCTAATCCATGTGATTTTTAAAATTTATTTATTTTTTAATTGAAGGGTAATTGCTTTGCAGAATCCATGTGATATTTTATCCTTCTTTTTGTTAACATGGTGTATCATGTTGATTTTTTTGGATATTGAGCCATCCTTGAACCCCTGGGAAAAATCCCACTTGCTCATGAGCATGATACTTTTTATGTATTGTGGAATCTAGGTTGCTAATATTTTGAGGAATTTTACATCTCTATTCATCAGGGATATTACCTGTAATTTTCTTTTTTGTGTTTGTAGTGTCTTTGGTATGTGCGTAACTAACCATGTCCTCTTAACAGTGAATTTGAGAACATTCTCTTCTCTTCAATTTTTTTTTTTTTCTTTTTTGGTATTAATTCTTCTTTATATGTTTTGTAGAATGCCCCTGTGAAACTATCTGATCTTGAACTTTGTTGGGAGTATTTTCATTACTAATTTAATTTCAGTACTAGTAATTTTTCTGCTTAGATTATCTATTTCTTCCTGATTCAGTCTTAAACGATTGTATGCTTTTAGATTTTCCAATTTGTTGACATAACTGTTCAAAGTATTCTGATAATTTTTTTGTATTTCTGTGGTATTGATAATATGTCCTCTTTCATTTCATGTTTTGTTTATTGGGGTCCTCATTTCCTACCTTTTGTTTTAAGATTTATTTATTTTATTTTTTGCATATGGTGGGTGTTCATTGCTGCACATCAGCTTTCTCTAGTTGCTGCGAGCAGGGGCTACTCTCAGTTATGGTGGGCAGGCTTCTCATTGCAGTAACTTTTCTTGTGGAATGCAGGCTTTAAGTGCAGGCTTCAGTAGTTGTGGCTCATGTGCTCTAGAGCGCTGGCTCAGTAGCTGTGGTGCAAAGGCTGAGTTGCTCTGCAGCATGTGGGATCTTCCTGGACCAGGGATTAAATTGATATCCCTTGCATTGCAAGGCAGATTCTTAACCACTGGACCACCAGGGAAGCCCCTGTCCCTCTTTCTAATGAACCTATAGGCTTAACAATTTTGTTTTCACTTTTTGAAAGACAGTTCTTACTTTCATTTTCTATTTTTTTTCTAATTTGTTTATTTTCTCTCTGATCTTTATTATTTCCTTCCTTCTGTTGACTTGGGACTTTCTTTGTTTTTCTTTTTCTTGTTTTTAAATGGTAGGCTGTGTTGTTTATTTGAGATTTTTTCATTTCTTGAGACATGATATAAACTTTTCTCAGAATTGCTTTTGCTGGATTCCATAGATTTTGGAAAGTTATGTTTTTATTTGTAAGTTATGTTTTTATTTATATGTCTCAAGGTTTTCTGTGATTTCCCTTTTGATTTATCCATTGAGCCATTGAATTTTTTGTTGTCATGGTGCCATGTTGTTCAGTCATCGTGTGTTTGTATTTTCCCATTTTTCTTCCTGTAACTGATGTTTAGTTTCATACAAACAGAATATAAGGCAACAGTTTTAAATGAGACAATAGATGTATTGGACTTGATATCTATAGGACAGTCCATCCCTAAACAGAAAAAACAAGTATTCATTTCAAGTGCATATGGAACATTCTCCAGGATAGATTACATACTGGGCCACAGGTCTCAACAAATTTAAGAGAGTAGAAAATAATTTAGACATCTTTTTCTACCACAACTGTATTCATGGTAGAAGAAACATTGGGTTAAGAGTTAGGAGGGATATATTTGAAGGCCCTGCTTATTTGCAGGACCTACAGAATCTTAGGAAATCCAATCACCCTGCTGAGTCTACATTTTCTTATTTGTATATGAGGGCTGCTGCTGCTGCTAAGTCGCTTCAGTCATGTCCGACTCTGCACGACCCCCTAGATGGCAGCCCACCAGGCTTCCCCATCCCTGGGATTCTCCAGGCAAGAACACTGGAGCGGGTTGCCATTTCCTTCTCCAATGCATGAAAGTGAAATGTGAAAGTGAAGTCGCTCAGTCATGTGCGACTCTTAGAGACCCCATAGACCGCAGCCCACCAGGCTCCTCCATTCATGGGATTTTCTAGGCAAGCGTACTGGAGTGGGGTGCCATTGCCTTCTCCAGTATCTGGGGGCAAATCATAGCTATTTGTCTCCTAAGCTTATTTCAGCAAGTCAAGTTTTGCTTGGAATATTTGATGGACCAATTATATAGGCTGAGTCTTCATTTCATTGAAAGCTGAAATTTTTCACAATGAACTTGCATCACATCTCTTTCATGGGTATATATTTGACATAAATGTCACCACATGGCTGCAATTTTTTGTTTTATTCAATTAGTCAAAAAGACCAGTAAGATATCTGGAAAACTTTTTTAAAACTCTGAATGTATTTATGTTTGGAGAAGACTCTTGAGAGTCCCTTGGACTGCAAGGAGATCCAACCAGTCCATTCTAAAGGAGATCAGTCCTGGGTGTTCATTGGAAGGACTGTTGCTAGAGCTGAAACTCCAATACTTTGGCCACCTCATGCAAAGAGTTGACTCAGTGGAAAAGACTCTGATGCTGGGAGGGATTGGGGGCAGGAGGAGAAGGGGACAACAGAGGATGAGATGGCTGGATAGTATCACTGACTCAATGGACATGAGTTTGGGTGAACTCTGGGAGTTTGTGATGGACAGGGAGGCCTGGCGTGCTGCAGTTCATGGGGTTGCAAAGAGTCGGACACGACTGAGCGACTGAACTGAACTGAGCATTCTTGCAGTGATTAGTTTTAACTAAGCTGAGCCCTGGTGGCTCAGTGGTAAAGAATCTGCCTGCCAAGCCGGACACATGAGTTTGATCCCTGGGTTGGGAAGATCCCCTGGAGAAGGAAATGGAAACCCACTCTAGTATTCTTGCTTGGGAAATCCCATGAAAGGGGCACCTGGCATGCTATAGTCCATGGAGTTGCAAAGAATCAAACATGACTTAGCACCTAAACAACAACAGCAAATCCTCTCTCTATTCTATGCAATTATTTTTGAAGATCTCAGATGTCACTGGGAGTTTAAGATAATTCTGTAACTGTCTCATCACTCATGTAAGAAGTTGCATTAATTTTTTTTTTTTCCAACATAGTGTTTCTGGTAAGTCAATGTGTCTGACAATCACAGGGAAAAAACTACTTATCTTTTCAGTTATGTTTGACTGATTTCCTTTTTCTGAGGAGAATTGAAGAAGGAGGCCTCTGGAATTGTCTTTAGCTCTGCGGTGAACTGCTAATTCGAAACCACAGGGTGCTCTTTGAGAAACTGCAGACTTGCATCTGATAACCATTTTATGGGAATGTGCCTTGGTCCTTTAGTTGTGGTTCCCCGCAAAATGCCAAGATGAGTGACATGCTTCCAGCAGATGAAAGCTCCACAGGGGTCTGTGCCAGAGACCTCTGACAACATCACTTGGCATTTGCTGATTTCGGCCTATTTTCAGTATAAGTGAATGTCTCTGGGCTACACTCTCATTTGAATCTTTGGTATTTCAGTGAAATTCACATGTGGTCTAATGGAAATGCTGTCTCCAGAATGATACAAAGTGAACCAAGAGAATTAGATTCTAATGTTTGAGAAAATATATAGAGAAGTTCTCCAATCATTGCCTTTAGGTGTCTTTTTAGGAAGAGTATTTTATTTGTAAGATGTCAGCACCTCCATAAGCACTGGCTTTTGAATTTCTGTTCAGTTAAGACAGGGATGGAAGTAAGTCAGAATAAAAAGGAGAAAAAAATTAAATAATAGTTGTTGAATCCTAGGAATATAGTATGTATTTTTAAAATATAGTATTCTCTTAGGCTGGCAGTAAAATTGCTAAAGTGCCCTACCCTGGAACTAGACTGCCTGGTTCAAATCATAGCTATATCATTTAAAGCCCCAGGACTTTGAGCAAATCAATTAACTTCTGTACCTTGGTTTTTGCACCTATAAAATGGAAATATTTAGTAGTATACACGGTTCTTGTACAACGACATTGGAAATTATGAAACGTTTGTGATTTCTCCTGTAACACATTGCCTTCCATGCCCTTAGCTCCAAAAGGACTTGACATGCTCACTCACACAAGAGGCAAAAGATATGTTTGTTTTCTATTTATTGATGGTTTACTCTGTGCTAATACACTATATGCCAGAAAATGGGCATTAAATAATACATCCCCATTGCCCTCCAGACATGTATAGTGGGATACAAGAAACACACATAAGAACAAATAACTTACTATTGCTTTTATAAGCCTAGTTCTTTTATGGAGGAAGTGTATTAATAGAAAAAATGTCTTGGTCTGCAGAGAAAATAACATTTGGGCTCTATCTGAAATAAATATTAGGGACTGGACATTGCAGACAGAAGAAAAAAGCAATAACAAGACAGAGGCAGGAAAGCACATGGTGTCTGAGTACACATTTGGCAAGACTGCCTCATCTTTGGTTGGTCGTGGACATGTCAATCTCACCCGTTATATTTAAAATGGCCTAATGGCCAGCAGAGACCCTTTTATCTCTATATTTCCTTAGCAGAATGTCTTATATGTGATATAAGTGCAAGAAATGTATAGTGGATTGGTTTTAACTGAAAATATAACTTAGATAATAAGTGCTATAGGATTTCAGAAAAAAAACAGTAATTCATTCTATCCTGGAGGTTTTATGGACTAGATCTGATAGATAGAGTGCCTGATGAACTATGGACTGAGGTTCGTGACATTGTATAGAAGACAGGGATCAAGACCATCCCCATGGAAAAGAAATGCAAAAAAGCAAAATGGCTGTCTGGGGAGGCCTTACAAATAGCTGTGAAAAGAAGAGAAGTGAAAAGCAAAGGAGAAAAGGAAAGATATAAGCATCTGAATGCAGCGTTCCAAAGAATAGCAAGGAGAGATAAGAAAGCCTTCCTCAGCGATGAATGCAAAGAAATAGAGGAAAACAACAGAATGGGAAAGACTAGAGATCTCTTCAAGAAAATTAGAGAAACCAAGGGAACATTTCATGCAAAGATGGGCTCGATAAAGGACAGAAATAATATGGACCTAACAGAAGCAGAAGATATTAAGAAGAGGTGGCTCCAGTTTCACCCATCTCATGTTGGAGAGGGTTTTGCCTATGTTTTCCTCTAGGAGTTTTATAGTTTCTGGTCTTACATTTAGATCTTTAATCCATTTTGAGTTTATTTTTGTGTGTGGTTTGAATCAGTTCTAATGAGATGGATGAAACTGGAGCCGATTATACAGAGTGAAGTAAGCCAGAAAGAAAAACCAATAGAGTATACTAACACATATATACGGAATTTAGAAAGATGGTAATGATGACCCTGTATGCAAGACAGCAATAGAGACACAGATGTGTAGAGTGGACTTTTGGACTCTGAGGGAGAGGGAGAGGGTGGGATGATTTCGGAGAATGGCATTGAAACACGTATACTATCATGTAAGAAACGAATCACCAGTCTATGTTCGATGAAGGATGCAGAATGCTTGGGGCTGGTGTACGGGGATGATTCGGAGAGATGATGTGGGATGAGAGGTGGGAGGGGGGTTCATGTTTGGGAGCTCATGTACACTCGTGGTGGATTCATGTCAATGTATGCCAAACCCAATACAGTATTGTAAAGTAAAATAAAGTAAAAATAAAAATTTAAAAAAAAAAAAAGAAGAGGTGGCAAGAACACACAGAAGAACTGTACAAAAAAGATCTTCACAACCAAGATAATCACGATGGTGTGGTCACTCACCTAGAGCCAGACATCCTGGAATGTCAAGTCAACTGGGCCTTAGAAAGCATCACTACGAACAAAGCTAGTGGAGGTGAAGGAATTCCAGTGGAGCTATTTCAAATCCTGAAGGATGATGCTGTGAAAGTGCTGCACTCAATATGCCAGCAAATTTGGAAAACTCAGCAATGGCCACAGGACTGGAAATGGTCAGTTTTCATTCCAATCCCAAAGAAAGGCAATGCCAAAGAATGCTCAAACTACCACACAATTGCACTCATCTCACACGCTAGTAAGTAATGCTCAAAATTCTCCAAGCCAGGCTTCAGCAATACATGAACCGTAAACTTCCTGATGTTCAAGCTGGTTTTAGAAAAGGCAGAGGAACCAGAGACCAAATTGCCAACATCCGCTGGATCATCAAAAAGCAAGAGAGTTTCAGAAAAACATCTATTTCTGCTTTATTGACTATGCCAAAGCCTTTGACTGTGTGGATCACAATAAAATGTGGACAATTCTGAAAGAGATGGGAATACCAGACCACCAGACCTGCCTCTTGAGAAACCTATATGCAGGTCAGGAAGCAACAGTTAGAACTGGACATGGAACAACAGACTGGTTCCAAATAGGAAAAGGAGTACGTCAAGGCTGTATATTGTCACCCTGCTTATTTAACTTCTATGCAGAGTACATCATGAGAAACGCTGGGCTGTTAGAAGCACAAGCTGGGATTAAGATTGCTGGGAGAAATATCAATAACCTGAGATATGCAGATGAAACCACCCTTATGGCAGAAAGTGAAGAGGAACTAAAATGCCTCTTGATGAAAGTGAAAGAGGAGAGTGAAAAAGTTGGCTTAAAGCTCAACATTCAGAAAATGAAGATCATGGCATCTGGTCCCATCACTTCCTGGGAAATAGATGGGGAAACAGTGGAAACAGTGTCAGACTTTATTTTTGGGGGCTCCCAAATCACTGCAGATGGTGACTGCAGCCATGAAATTAAAAGATGCTACTCCTTGGAAGAAAAGTTATGACCAACCTAGATAGCATATTGAAAAGCAGAGATATTACTTTGCCAACAAAGTCCGTCTAGTCAAGGCTATGGTTTTTACTGTGGTCATGTATGGATGTGAGAGTGGGACTGTGGAGAAAGCTGGGCGCCAAAGAATTGATGCTTTTGAGTTGGAGGACTCTTGAGAGTCCCTTGGACTGCAAAGAGATCCAACCAGTCCATTCTAAAGGAGATCAGCCCTGGGATTTCTTTGGAAGGAATGATGCTAAAGCTGAAACTCCAGTACTTTGGCCATCTCATGCGAAGGGTTGACTCATTGGAAAAGACTCTGATGCTGGGAGAGATTGGGGGCAGGAGGAGAAGGGGACGACCGAGGATGAGATGGCTGGATGGCATCACTGACTTGATGGACGTGAGTCTGAATGAACTCCAGGAGTTGGTGATGGACAGAGAGGCCTGGCATGCTGAGATTCATGGGGTCGCAAAGAGTCGGACACAACTGAGCGACTGAACTGAACTGAACTGAACTGAAAGGATCGTGGGGCTTCCCTGGTGGCTCAGTAGTAAAGAATCTGTCTGCCAATGCATGAGAGACCACGCGTTCGGTCCCTGGTTTGGGAAGATCCCCTGTAGAAGGAAATGGCAACTTTACCTGGGAAAATCCTATGGACACAGGAGCCTGACGGGTTACAGTCCATGGGGTCACAAAAGAGTCGAACATGACTTGGCGACTAAACAAAAAACAACAGCAAGGGATCATGAGGATATTTTGCAAGTTAGATTTTGGTAGAGAGGAATCCAGTTAGAGCAAAAAACATAAGCATATGAACTTTTAATCCCACCTTAATTATCCTTTGGGTTCCAGGAGTTACAGCATCAGAGGAGTATATAAGCTAGCTCCATGTTACTCATCTCCACTTTACCAACAGTCTTTCTCTTCACTTTGAAAAGTATCCTATTCCAAATCTACAGGGATGGACACACAAGATTTAAGTTGACATCTACCTGTCCTCACTGATTGTCCTGAGAAGGGCAGTTACCCAATCAGGCGGAATCACCTCAAAGATGATATAATCACACACCTTGATATTATCTGAGACTCTCCAAAATTTCACAGTTTTCCAGCTACATTGCAAAATAATCTCTTTTCTCTCTCTTTTTGGTTTATATTTTCTTTCCATGCTGTCAAATAAAAGATTATACCCTAATAGGAGATGAGTGGCAAAGGTTGAGAAACCATCATTTGGGGAATTATTTCCTTAGAATCAGAGGTTTAAGTAGCACATGGGAAGAAATTTTTCAGGTGTGATCTTAAAAACAGGTAACCAAAGCAGCCATGATTGGACTCAACATACATAACTGATTACTCAGTTAAGTGAGTTAAGTGAAGTCGCTCAGTCGTGGCCAACTCTTTGGGACCCCATGGACTGTAGCCTACCAGGCTCCTCTGTCCATGGGATTTTCCAGGCAATAGTACTGGAGTGGATTGCCATTTCCTTCTCCAGCGGATCTTCCTGACCCAGGGATTGAACCCGGCTCTCCCGCATTGTAGACAGACGCTTTACCATCTGAGCCACCCAGGAAGTCGATTACTCAGTTAGGTACAATCTAATGTTGACTCTCTATTACAGATATTGGATAGCCTCACACCAGGACTTGAAAGTCATACACACAAGCAGCATCCTACAAAGACTACATGTACAGTCCTATTCTTTAGTTGCCATGTATAGTCGTCATTAATTTATCACTCATTCATGACAGTCATAAATTGATTGTTAGGCCATTCACTCAACAAATGACCATATAACCAATTTGAAGAGCGTGAGAGAGAATGGGTATATCCTAGAGAATGGGAAAGCTAACTGGTTTTAGAAATTATTTTCAATTCCCTAAATTTGCCTGAAGCACACATCCAGCCAGTGTTCTGCCAACTACTGTTAAAATAGTGTTGTATAATTGTTCCAGGCTATACCGGAGGAGGCGGTGGCACCCCCACTCCAGTACTCTTGCCTGGCAAATTCCATGGACAGAGGAGCCTGATAGGCTGCAGTCCATGGGGTCGCAAAGAGTCGGACACAACTGAGCGACTTCACTTTCACGTTTCACTTTCATGCATTGGAGAAGGAAATGGCAACCCGCTCCAGTGTTCTTGCCTGGAGAATCCCAGCGGTGGCAGAGCCTGGTGGGCTGCTGTCTATGGGGTCGCACAGAGTCGGACACGACTGAAGCGACTTAGCAGCAGTAGCAGCAGCATAGTGGTATTATGACACTGAAATATTGTCAAAAGACTTTCACCAGTTTCTAATTGCTTTCTGACCTTTACCCCTTCTTTCCACACCATGTACTTGAAAGAGGACCAGCACTTAACCTGATACTTTTTTAGCTCCTTTGTAACACATCTAAACCATATCTTACACATCTCCAGTCAGCTATCATAACTTAAAAAAAAACCACAGGGTACAGTGTAAATATAAATGCGGACAAGGTGGCTCACGGTGAAGTGAGCAGCATGGTGGACCGTTGCAGAGCATTCTCAACTCATGTTAGCATGGTAGAAATCATGTGTCATTGGCTGAGACCTTTTACAGTGTGGCTCACCAAACGTCACTGCCCAACCAACTTGCTGAGAGTCATAGATAAGTAAAAAGTATACTAAGGGCATAATGTCATGTGTTGAGATATGTATACATTAAAAATATTATAGACAAAAGTAGCTTTTCACTAATCAATGTTGTATGTGGAGTCACTCAAGAGATATATGTTTTTATCATAAGTGCAGAAATTACTTAGACATTATCCCACATACTATGCATTATGCCACAGAGCTGGTGTGATCCCACTTCTGAGTACATATCCAAAGGAAAGAAGATCAGTATCTGAAAGAGATACCTAAACTCCCATGGTAATTGTAGCATTATATGCAATAGCCAAAATATAAGAAAAACCTATGTGTATACTGATGATGAGTGGATAAATAAAATTGCTTGTGTATAGAGACAGAGACAGAGTGTGCATGCCTGTATTTATCTCTCTTCAGCAGCAGGGGTCTTTCCTCAGATTTCAGTCTGTATGGTTCCCTCTAGTTTCAGGCCTTACTGGGTTGAAGAAGAGCTATAATCTTTCACTCAATACTCTTTCCACTATTCTATGTATTAAGTAGAAATGGAACTATATTGTTTATTCTTTCAACAAATGTCTCTGTAGAACCCATGATATTTCAGTAACCTCTCTGCGTGCTCCAGCAAGAGTGCTCCTCAGTAACAGGTTGAAAATTTAGTTACTAACTGTTAGATGCTCAGTCTTTTGAAATGAAAAATGTCTCATATTTTAATTCAACTTAGCAAGTTCTATTACAGGAATATAAGCAAAGAACTATAGGAATACGAAACACAAAATAGAATACTTCTACATAGAGAGCTTAAACTGGGTGATAGAAACAATTACACCTAAATTGGAGTTTAAAGAAAAATCCTTAGCTCCACTATGCAGTATTCAGAAAAGAATTTCACACAGAAGAAACAGCCTTTGAGAAAGCATAGTGCTGTGAAAAGTCTGTCGTGTCCAAGGAAGATTCTGCAACTTAATGTGTCAGAGGCATGGGGGAGGCTGTGACAGGTGTTAAGTAGAGATCATCTGTAATAGATTTTAAAGCAAAGTCACGTGGCTTCTATTGTTACTCAGTGTTATTAGTTTTGATGCAATACATTTGGGACACACAGGTACTCAGGTACTGCTGGGTAGATTCAGTTAATTAAACCAAGTGACTCATTTTTCCTTCAATGATCAGTCTGTTTTTATAGAATAGGTAATTCATGCAAGTTTATTTCTTTCATTCACTGGAATATTTTAATTCATATCTCCTCTTGAAGTAAAAAAAATTAGAGTTCAGTTTATATCATGTGGAAATCTCTATTTAGAGCTTCCCACAAATAATTGGAAGAGTCAGCACTTCTGGCTGGGATTCTTGTATGGGAGTGACAGATTGGGGCAGAGAGGCTCTTTTTTCCTTTGAAAAGATCACGTGTTATCTCAGTCTCCACCTGACATATTACCCAGAGTCCTCAGCTAGCCTGCTTCGCAGCGTTCCTTTATTCCCCTGGTCCCTGTAGCATTTTGAGCATTCTTGCTCTATTATCTTCACATACCCCTCTCATTATAGACTGGAATGCAAAAGTAGGAAGTCAAGAGCTACCTGGAGTAACAGGCAAATTTGACCTTGTAATACAAAACAAAGGCTAACAGAGTTTTGCCAACAGAACACACAGTTCATTGCAAACACCCTCTTCTAACAACACGAGAGAAGACTCTGCACAAGGACATCACCAGATGGTCAATACAGACATCAAATTGATTATATTCTTTGCAGCCAAAGATGGAGAAGCTCTATACAGTCAGCAAAAACAAGACCAGGAGCCAACTGTGACTCAGATCATGAATTCCTTATTGCCAAATTCTGATTTGAAGAAAGTAGGGAAAACCACTAGACCATTCAAGAATGAACTAAATCAAATCACTTATGATTATACACTGGAAGTGACAGATTGAAGGGATTAGATCTGATAGACAGAATGCCTGAAGAACTATAGATGGAGGTTCGTGACATTGTACAGGAGGCAGTGATCAAGACCATCCTCTAGAAAAAGAAAAGCAAAAAGGTTATCTGACGAGGCCTGACAAATAGCTGAGAAAGAAGAGAAGCTAAAGGCAAAGGAGAAAAGGAAAGCGGTACCCATTTGACTGTAGAGATTCAAAGAATAGCAAGGAGAGGTGAGAAAGCCTTCCTCAGCAATCAATAGAAGAAAATCTATTCTTCAAGAAAATTAGAGCTATCAAGGGAAAATTTCATGCAAAGCTGAGCACAATGAAGGACAGAAATGGCATGGACCTAACAGAAGCAGAAGATATTAAGAAGAGGTGGCAAGAATACACAGAAGAATGATACAAAAAAGATCTTAATGACCCAGATAACCACTATGGTATGATCACTCACCTGGAGCCAGACATCTTGGAATGTGAAGTCAAGTGGGCCTTAGGAAGCATCACAACGAACAAAGCTAGTGGAGGTGATGGAATTCCAGTTGAGCTGTTTCAAATCCTGAAAGATGATGTTGTGAAAGTGCTGCACTCAATATGCCAGCAAATCTGGAAAGCTCAGCAGTGGCCACAAGACTGGAAAAAGGTCAGTTTTCATTCCAATCCCAAAGAAAGGCAATGCCAAAGAATGTTCAAACTACCACACAATTGTACTCATCTGACACTCTAGCAAAGTAATGCCCAGTATTCTCCAAGCCAGGCTTCAACAGTTTTTGAACTGTGAAATTCCAGATGTTCAAGCTGAATTTAGAAAAAGCAGAGGAACTAGAGATCAAATTGACAACATCTGCTGGATCATCAAAAAAGCAAGAAGAGTTCCAGAAAAACATCTACTTTTGCTTTATTGACTATGCCAAAGACTTTGACTATGTAGATCACAACAAACTGTGGAAAAGTCTTAAAGAGATGGGAAAACCAGACCACCTCACCTGCTTCCTGAGAAATCTGTATTCAGGTCAAGAAGTAACAGTTAGAACTTGGCATGGAAACAGACTGGTTCCAACTCAGGAAAGGAGTACGTCAAGGCTGCATATTGTCACCTTGCTTATTTAACTTCTATGCAGTGTATGTCATGCGAAATGCCAGATGAAGCACAAGTTGGAATAAAGACTGCCAGGAGAAATATCAAAAACCTCAGATACTCAGATGACAACACCCTTATGGCAGAAAGTGAAAAAGAACTAAAGAGCCTCTTGATGAAAGTAAAAGAGGAGGGTGAAAAAGTTGGCTCAAAACTCAACATTCAGAAAACGAAGATCATGGCATCTGGTCCCATCACTCCATGGCAAATAGATGGGGAAACAACAACAGTGAGAGACTTTATTTTTAGGGGCTCCAGAATCACTGCAGATGAAATTAAAAGACATTTGCTCCTTGGAAGGAAAGTTATGACCAACCTAGCTGCTACTGCTGCTAAGTCTCTTCAGTCGTGTCCGACTCTGTGCGACCCCAGAGACGGCAGTCCACCAGGTTCCTCCGCCCCTGGGATTCTCCAGGCAAGAACACTGGAGTGGGTTGCCATTTCCTTCTCCAACCTAGAGAGCATATTAAAAAGCAGAGACATTACTAACAAAGGTCCGTCTAGTCAAGGCTATGGTTTTTCCAGTGGTTATGTATGGATGCGAGAGTTGGACTGTGAAGAAAGCTGAGCACCAAAGAATTGATGCTTTTGAACTGTGGTGTTGAAGAAGACTCTTGAGAGTCCCTTGGACTGCAAGGAGATCCAACCAGTCCATCCTAAAGGAAATCAGTCCTGAATATTTACTGGAAGGACTGATGCCGAAACTAAAACTCCAATGCTTTGGCCACCTGATGCAGCGAACCAATAAGACCCTGAAGCTGGAAAGAATTGAAGGTAGGAGGAGAAGGGGAAGACAGAGGATGAGATGGTTGGATGGCATCACTGACATGATGGGCATGAGTCTGAGCAAGCTCTGGGAGCTGGTGATGGACAGGGAGGCCTGGTGTGCTGCTGTCCATGGGGTTGCAAAGAGTCAGACACAACTGAGTGACTGAACTGAACACGTTTCGTGTCTTTCTTCCCCCATCTCCTAGGCCTTAACATGCCTGGCACAGGTCATGCCAGGATGGTCTTCATTTTTTAAAGCTTATTGATTTATTTTTGGCTGTATCAGATCCTAATCACAGCTCAAGGGCTCCTCTTGCGTCACACAGGCTTCTCTCTGGTTGTGGCCCATGGGCTTAGTTGCCCAGTGGTATGTGGCATCTTCATTCCCTGACCAGGGATTAAACCCTCATCCCCTGCATTGGAAGGTAGATTCCTAACCACTGGACCATCAGCAAAGTCCCCAGGATTGTCTTCTTTTTCTCAACATCAGTTATAGCTCCTGAGTTGAATTTACCAGACATATTTACATTCATGATTTTATTTGAAACTCATCTATTGAGGTGTGGATAACAAATATAGAAAGTGTTCTATGTATGTGTGTGTATAAACCCATATGTGTGTGTGTGTGTGTGTAGTGTTGTTCAGTCACTAAGTGGTGTCTAACTCTTTGAGACCCCATGGACTAGAGCACAACAGGCTCCCCTGTCCATCACCATCTCCCAGAGTTTGCTCAAACTCATGTCCATTGAGTTGATGATACCATCCAATAATTTCATCCTCTGTCGCCCCCTTCTCCTCCTGCCCTCAATCTTTCCCAGCAACAGGGTTGCTTCCAATGAGTTGGCTCTTCACATCAGTTGGTCAAAGTATTGGAGCTTCAGCTTCAGCATCAGTCCTTCTAATGATTATTCAGGGTTGATTTTCTTTAGGATGGACTGGTTTGATCCCCTTGCTGTCCAAAGGACTCTCTAGAGTCTTCTCCAGCACCACAGTTCGAATGCATGTGTGCTAAGTCACCTTAGTCAGGTCCGACTCCTTGAGACCCTATGGACTATAGCCCACCAGGCTCCTCTGTTCCTGGGATTCTCCAGGCAAGCATATTGGAGTGATTTTCCATGCCCTCCTCCAGGGAATCTTCCACATGGTTTAAATGTTTGAGGATATCAAGCCCATACTAGAGCTGCCACTGCTGCTGCTAAGTCTCTTCAGTCGTGTCCGACTCTGTGCGACCCCAGAGATGGCAACCTATCAGGCTCCCCTGTCCCTGGGATTCTCCAGGCAAGAACACTGGACTGGGTTGCCTTTCCTTCTCCAATGCATGAAAGTGAAAAGTGAAAGTGAAGTTGCTCAGTCGTGTCCGACTCTTAGCGACCCCATGGACTGCAGCCCACCAGGCTCCTCCGTCCATGGGATTTTCCAGGCAAGAGTACTGGAGTGGGGTGACATTGCTTTCTCCGGTACTAGAGCTAGTAAATAACTAAAATTCAGCTAAAGACTTACATGTTTTGTCACTTAGTTTCAGACTTTTTCTCTAAGACACTGGGTTTCACATTTCCAGATTTTCTTTGTATAATTCCAACCATCACTGAGCAGTCCATTCATTGCAATAGTCTCTCACCTCACTGCTTTTCTCCAGGTTTCCACACATTTTTGGTTTCCTTATTATGTCTTTCTCACTAAATTTGAGGTAGTCTGGAATGAAGTAAATGCAAATTGTTTTAGTGGTTTAAATATTTATACTCCCATCCCCCTCCAAAATCAACAGAAGCTGCTGAGTCTTTAAATTTTAAAAGTAGAATTTAGACCAGTAATTATAGTTATAAAGTTAAAGAATTTTCAATGTTTTTTTTTTTCTTTTCTTAGACTTATCATCTCAAAGTAGAAATCTGAATTCCTGATCCTCTTTTCTCAGAATTTCATGTGAGAGGAACAAATCTGTTTACATAGCATTCCTAATGACCATTAGTAGGATAAATAAGGGGAATCGATAGACTTATTATTTGAGCCTGTCTTTTGAAACATAGCAACATCACATGACACATGTTCCCGGAGGAATCAACTGCCTTTTTAAGCAAGGTATGTTTTTAGACAAGGAATGTTTTTTTATTCTCCCTAACCCAGAGGAAAGTGTGAGAATTCAGATAAGATCAACTCAAAAATGAATAATGTAGGTATTTGCTATTGTGTGGAATAGAAATAACCCACCTTTTAAAACATCGTTATTTATGAACTTGACTTTAGCTACTCTGTGTAAATCTTTTTTTTTTTTTTTTCCTTTCCTGGCCAAGTATTTGTGACATGAAAAATGGAATGGCATTTATCACTATTTTGATACTTTTAGAAGTATATTAAGTAGAAAGAAGTTGACCTCAGTAAGTGAAAGGACATCACACCTAAGAATTCAAGGAGCAGTTCACAGCTGTCCTCCTTGTTTTACAAGATCTTCTATTCTACTCCGAAGCTTTTCTGTTGGAAGAGATCACGGCAATTGTAGACTAAAATACGAATTAATCCTCCTCTTTCATCAGTAAGAAAAATAAGCAAGGATGGTGTTTAAACTGGAGTAGAAAATGGCAACCTACTCCTGTACTCTTGCCTGGAAAATCCTATGGACAGAGGAGTCTGGCAGGCTACAGTCCATGAGGTGGCAATGAGTTGGACATGACTGAGTGAGCACACATGGTGTTTAAAATAATGATTTTCATCAAATAAAATCATTCAGAATTTTGTATATATATGTGTACATATGTATAACGTGTTTGTGTGTACATATATAGAGAGAGAAAGAGTGAGAGAAAGAGGTTAACAATAAAAAATTGGCTCCTATGATTATTAAAGTGGGAAAGTTTTAAAATCTGCAGGGTGAGTCAGCAGCCTGGAGACTCAGAAAAGCCATCAGTTTATTTCCAGTCTGAAAAGGCCTGAGAACTAAAAGAGCTGAGGGTGTAGTTCCCACCATAAGACTGGCAGACTCAAAACCCAGAAAGTGTTAACATTTCAGTTTGAATCTGAAAGCAGAGAAAAGAGTGGATGCCCCAGTCTGGAGTATGGGTCAACCTTTATCTTCTAGCCAGACCTTCAACTGATTGGATGAGACTCACCCACATTAGGAAGGGCAATCGGCTTTACTGATTGTTAATTTAAATGTTCATCTCACCCAAAACACCCTCATATGAACAACTAGAATAATATTTGACTGACTGTCAGGGTACCCAAGAGTCCAGTCAAGCTGACACAGAAAATTAACCATCATACAGGGTAATCCATTAAGGAAGGATATACTCCTCACAGATCACTCACAGGTTTTCCAAGCCTTCCATTCCCAACAACAGTTAGACCAAGGGCCTTTATTTTTTTTACTAGTTGTTAACTAGTGGTTACCCTCAGTTCCTTGCCACGTCGGCTTCTTCAACATAACAGCTGGTTTCAGCACAGACAAGAATAGAAAGATAATCTGCTAGCAAAATGGAAATAACAATCTTTTTTATCCAAAGCACAAAACTGAAAGCCTAGTACCTTTGCCATATTCTGTTGGTTAGAAATATGTTGCTGGGTTCAATTCATACTGAACTCAAGGAAATTACATTAAAGTGTGAACACCAGGAGCTGGACATTACTGGAGGCCATTGTAGAAGTCTACCTTTCACACACCTTCCCTAGTAGCTCAGCTGGTAAAGAATTGACCTGCAATGCAGGAGACCCTGGTTCAATTCCTGGGTTGGGAAGATCTGCTGGAAAAGGGATAGGCTACCCACTCCAGTATTCTTAGGCTTCCATGCTGGCTCCTGCAATGTAGGAGACCTGGCTTCAATCCCTGGGTTGGGAAGATCCCCTGGAAAAAGGGAATGGCTACCCACTCCAGTATTCTGGCCCGGAGAATTCCATGGATTGTATGGGTCCATGGGGTCACAAAGAGTCAGACACAACTGAGTGACTTTCATTTTCACACAACTGAAATGCATGTGGCATGTTTGAGGAAAAAAATACAAACATTTGAACCAGAAAAAGGGGACTTACTTCAAATTTACAAAATCTGGATTTGAAAGTCATTTTTTAAAATGTATCATGCTAGCTCTATGAGCTTGTGCAAGTTAATTACTATCATTTGGCCAATTTCTTCATTATTGAAGTGGATATGTTTTTATGCTGTACTCCCTTTTTCCTCTGGTTAGACAACTTGGTTTTCTTTTTCCCTCTCATCTCAGGTCAAGTGATTAAGGTAGCGCTGATATAATTTCCCTGCTCTTACAGGGATTGGCATAGGTCTGGCCATGCAAAGCCATAGTGACGAGCTCAGGATGGAATGCAACATCCATTCTGTGTTCATGAGAAGCAGTTATAGGGTGTTTCCTGGAAGTATGGGGCAACAGAAAGCCTTTTCTCAATGAGATTAAAGCTGAGAGAATGTAAGCCTGAAATTGCCTGTGGCCATGTGGTTATCAAGTAGCAAAAGTCTTAAAGCAAAAGCTTTATAAGAATAAAGCTAGTAAAGAAATATAATTCTGAGATACAGAGAAAGGTGGATTCCTAAAGATACTGAACACATGGATCCAGCCTCACCTGAAGCTAGACAACCCTCTTATATGGGGCAATACATTTCTGCTTAAATCCATCTGAGTTGTGTTTTTGGTCATTGCCTGATCCATCCAGCACCTAAAACAGAGTGCAGCACACAGCCGACTCTTTAACACTGATTACTGTACAAATGAGCAAATTTTGGAAGATTGACATTGAAATCAAAGGGGCAGGAAGTTGAAATATATTCCCTCCGCACTGAGTCTTCCTGAACCCTAAAATTCTGTGATTGGCTGCTTCCCAGAATATTTATTTGAGACTTGTCTTTTGAACTCCTATCCAAAATATTTAGGGATGACTTAGGCGGCTCATTTCTATTCATTCATCCCTATCCCCAGGCTCACAGCCGAGTAGGTGGGCCAAACTCATAAAACTCTATCACTCACCAGCCTCAGGCACAGGAAACTGGCTCATAGAAGTTCCAAAAGGAAAAAAAAAGAAAGAAAATCACCAAGCATATAAGACCCAGAACAGGAAGCAAAACTAAAGAAAGAATGTCCTTGGCTTTCACAGGAAATTATTCTCACTCCACCTCTATAAAAAGTAACAGATTTGACCCCTCATCTCTCCCTACCTCCTTCTCTCCATAACTTTCCAATAGATGTGATGGGGGAGAGCAGAGGTGAGGCTGAGGCAATGAAAGACAGACCACTTTTCACAAAAATCATCATCAGAAACCACTTTGTCAGAGGCTGCCACTGACAAAAAAACCCACTATAGCCAGAGGCTTCCATAGCCAGAGTAGTTAAGGCTGGTGAGTTGCTGAATTGGACAATTTTGAGTGAAGAAATTCATAGCAGTTACCAGTGATCACAGAAACAAAACATCTCTTGCAGATAAAAAACTAGAGACCTGAACCGGGGCAGGGGGCGGGGTGGGGGTGGGCAGGAATGTTCAGGTTGCTTTTCTCACTGTTTTTCTTACTGTTTACTGTTCATTAAGAGAAATTCAAAACATTTTACATCAAATACCTTGATTGGATTTTGGTACTATGTGGGAATTGAAAGGATAAAATGCAATCAATGATCCTAGACCAACAATGTCCCAGGCTGAAACCTCTGAAGAACCGGTTCATTCTGCATTTTTCTCTATACCCACAGCAGCTAGAATTTATTTATTTTTTGGCCAATTGGTCCAGAAAACAGTCTGCTATCCACCCCAGCTGGGGTAGGGGTGGGGGCATTGTGAAAGAAGAGCCTGCAGCCATCACTGCCATGCAAAGAAACAAAAGGTTCAGGTGGAAGGTCAAGCCAACCATGGATCAAAGGAAAGGTTCAGGTACAAGATCTAACCAACCATGGATCAAAGCATCAAACCTAGTAAAGAGTCCAAGGGAGAAGGCAGGACAGGACAGGCACTGAAGTGAGAAACCACTCAGCCCAAACCTGAGGGAATTTCTCCAGTCTCATCCATTGTGACTGATATCCACAAGGCTTGGGGCAACTTTTCTGTTATTTCCACTCTCCAGTGTCTGCTATGTAGCTTGGCGGATATATTTATTGGTTGAATGAATGTGTGATTGTTTCTGACATAAAAGAGAAAATATTTAAGACTAGACTACATAATCAAAATGGAGTTAGAAAATGTTTTGGGGACACTTCAATAAATGATTCCTTACACAGGCACACTGTTGTGCAGTTTGGGATTTAAAAAGAGCGTTAGTATTTAGTATATGTTCCCTGGTGGCTCAGACGATGAAAGCATCTGCCTACAATGCGGGAGACCTGGGTTTGATCCCTGGGTTGGGAAGATCCCCTGGAGAAGGAAATGGCAGCCCACTCCAGTATCGTTGCCTGGAAAATCCCATGGACAGAGGAGCCAAGGGGGTGGCAAAGAGTCAGACACGACTTAGCGACTTCACTTTCACTTTCACTTTAGTCATCATAATCTAAGATGTCAAACAGGCCTGATATATTATTTCATTTATTCCTGAATCAACATATGTTAAATTACTGTTACTGCAGTCAGTTGTTAGTTATTTGGCATATAGGACTGCCTAAGCTGTGACCTGCTCCTGTGTCTTCAAGTTCACAGTGGAGTGGAGGGTGTATACACACACACTGATAAAAATGACAATGAAATATGCATTTAGACAAATAATTGCAATAAACCATGTCAAGTGTTAATGGAGGAACCTAGAATGCACATAAGATGTTGTGCAATTTGTCTATGGGAGCCAGAAAAGCTTCACACAACTGATGACAGGTTAAATGAAGAAAAAGATTTTGGCAACTAGGGTTTCCCCAGTGGCTCAGCCATAAAAGAAGTCTCATGCAATACAGGAGACATCAGTTCGATCCGTGGGTCGGGAAGATCCTCTGGAGAAGGCAATGGCAACTCACTCCAGTGTTCTTGCTGGGATGATCCCAAGGACAGAGGTGCCTAGTCCTACCAGGGGTCACAAAGAGTCAGACATGACTGAGCACACACACACACACGCACAGGTAGGGCAAGATTTGCCAGAGAAAAAGTAGCTGAAACACAGAACACCATTTAATACAACAGAACAAGAAATACTTGCCAGTCAGTGGCAGAATGAGACTGGGAAAAAAAGTTGAGGCCAAATCATGGAGGCTTGGGAAGCATCGAGCTTGAACCATGACATGACTTCCAGGTCATGGGAGTCATTTAGAAATGTTAATTGGGGTGTGTGTTGAAAGTGTTCAGACCTGCATTTTATTATCTAGATTTCCAGAAGAGAAATCCAAGCAACAAAGTTTGGGTAATTTCTCCAGGGTTATAGGGAGAATAATAGCAAAGCCAAGGTTTTGCTGGGTTGAAATTAAAATGCCCTATGTCTACTTCCTGCTCAGTGCTTACTCATTAGAGACAATATTTGTCATGTGGAAAAAGAATTGATTATAATCAAGCTAGAAATTCATGTACCTGAAAATCTTTAGAAGGGAATATGCAGGGGAAGAAACAAGATAGAATAGCAGATACGAATCAGTTCTTATCAGTCTGAATCTGTTTTACATTTCATTCCAGGCTCTGCACATTAGCACCAACACAATGAATCTTTGTAAATTAATGAGGATAACAGCAGGGAAAGAATCAATCAGCCACTCTTGTTCCAAAACCCTCCTAGGTAATAACCTGAAATGAACCTTAGAGTCATGACCCCAGACTAATAGCCTGCTTCATACTCTTTGAACAAAACAATTAAATAATCACATTTCTCATGGCCCAACTTCCTGAATGTATTAATTAGATTAAAACACAACTTGTCAGGATCCCTTGAGAGGAAGGGGTTTGCTGAGTGCATTTTCTCCTGCCCTCCAGCTACCAATGGCACATCCTGCTTTCACAATGGAGGTAACCTGTACCTGCCCAAGCAAGCCTCTTTAACACACATCTGAGCGTATTCCTTCTAGACCTGGCCCCCTTACACCTTCCCTCATCTGGGCTACTCCTCTGATCTACTAGGCTCCTCCTCATCTACTGGGCAAACATCGGCATTTCAACTCCAATTGGTTACAGATCCTATCTTAAAATATAGAAGCCAGTTGATAGCTCTTCTTGGCTCAGTTTTAACATCCATTCCACATCCATTCATTCATTTATCCCTCCAGTTTCTATGAGAGATGTGCTCAAATCCTGGTACTGCTACTTCCTACCTCTGTGTTCCTAAGCAAATTATTTAACCTCTTGGTGGCTCAGTTCCTTCATCTGTAAAATGAAGATGATAACAAGTCATGCTTTGGGTAGTTTATATGAGGATGAAATGAGTTAATTGCTGTGAAGCCATTCCAGTGGTGTCTGGCTCATTTAATGAGCAACTTCTCAGTAGGATTTCGGGGATTCAAGTACAAAAATGGCACTGTTCCTACCACAAAGTTCTAAAACACAAAATGGATCCAGCCATACACCAGGATACATGCAGTGACAGGTGCGTATGTCACCCTGAGAACACAACAGATGGGATGACTACAGCCAGGCCAGCATACTTCCCACCAGGATTTCTGCCTGTGCTGCCACTGGTCATGTGATGCTCTTGTGAGAAACCTAAAAACTTCAGGTCTCTGCCAAGTAAAATGCCTTTTCTGATTCTCTGACCTAAAGTATCAGCACCCACCTCCCTGCATCATTCTGTCCCTTTCCTTGAATTATTTTTCTTCATGGCAGTTATCACTAGCTGGGATTATATTATGCATTTACCTGTTGATTTGTTTACATCAGTATATTTATATTGCTCTCAAAGTGTGGTCCATGGAGCCAGGAAACTTACTAGAAATGCAAATTCCAGCCCTAGGAGATCAGAATCTCTAGGTGAAGTGTTTAGAAAGCCATGTTTTAACAATCACCTGCAGTAGAATTAGATATCTTTCTAAAGTTTGAGAACCACTGGTTTATAGTTTGCCTCTACTTGAGAATGACAGCTTCCTGAAGCAGAGACTTTTTTGTTTACCACTGTATCCCTAGTACTTAGATCTGCACTGAACACATAATAGGTGTTTAAACAGTAATTGAATGAGTGGACAAATGAATGACTGCATTTTAGTGGCTGAGCCAAAATCAGTATCTAGCTAGTTCTTCATTTCCCAGGTCTATTTTCTCACAACCTGGCTCCAAGATATAATTTCTATTAAAAATACCAGCATGCTAACATAAAAAGTTAAATCATTTATATTCAAGGTAAAAGACAGTAGATTTTTGACATATATATTGATACATATATCTTTTTGCTGGGGAAGATACCTAGAAAATGCTTAGTATTTATATAGAAATATATACATGAAAACAACTGTCAGAAGCTCTTCAAAGTACAGTCTTTGGAGCTTAGGTTAATGCTGAGGCTGGTTTCATAATGCTCAGGAGACACAGGGCAAAGGAGTTTGATAGAAATCCAGTTTGCAGCAGATTTTTGTTAAAGTAAACATATTCAACCTGACAAGAATGTCTATATCCACCACAAAGAGCACAAATATATGAATGGGAAAGAAGGGAGGAAGGCAGGTGTTGGCGATGGAGGCAGAGGGAACAGAGATGAATGCTCGTGTTAAAGTTCTATGGCCTTTTCTTTCTCAAGAAAGCAGGTGTGCTGTCTCAGCTGCTAGCACCATAGCAACAAGCCCACATCACGTACCACACCCTCACTCTTGAGGCGATTCCTTAGAAAGTTAAGAAGCCAGAGACAAGAGAAGCAGAAAGCTTTCCCTAGAGAGAAGGTTAAAGATGGATGGTGAGAGCATTCCATGTGGTGACCTGGTGCTCAGACAGCAAGTCATTCAAGTCCATTTCTAGAGAAGGAAGTGAACAAGCCCAGTCTGTGGCTAAATGTTAGCATGTGTGTAGGGTGGAAGGTCAGGGTGGGGGCAAGGCTGCAAAGCACTTTAAAGACCAGCATCTTAGCAAAGACCAAAAGCATCACAAAATACAAAGCAGGTTTTTTTTTTTTTCCTAAAGAGGAGATGTTTTCCTTCTTCCCAACATTTGATGTGTTTGATCTCAGCGTAATTATAGAAGCAGCAGCAGCAGCAAGGAAAACAGTTGATCTCTCAGGCCTTAGAGTTAGCATTTTTCCATTGGGTTTAAATTTCCATTGTTAAAGTTACTTATTTTCTCACATTTGTATAGATACCATAGGTTACTAATGTACATTATTTTAAATAAAGGTACATGAAAAATTCTTGGTGTTGGGCACTCTTTTTAGCAAGCACAGGCTAGGTTCTGCTAAATTAAGGTACCTACCCAATTAGAATGACTTATCTAAAGTTTACATATTGTTCAAACTACCTGTTCAATGAAATTCAGGGAAGAGGATGCAAAGCATCCTTTCCAGGTAGGTTTGGCATATCCTTCTCACTGGGCCAACTATTATAACCTATACACTCAACACCCTTTAGAATACCTGCCTAGCAACTTCTTACCAGGGGTCCCTAATCCCCAGCCTTCCAGGGTGCAGACTGATACTTCCTGTCAGATCAGTGGTAGCATTAGATTAGAAATAAAATACACAACAAATGTAATGTGCTTGAATCATCCTGAAACCACTCCCCACCCCCACCCCTGCCCCAGTCCATGGAAAAAATTATCTTCCGTGAAACCAGTCCATGGTGCCACAGAGATTGGGGACCACTGTTCTAACTACCTTTAAAAGCTGACTTTGATCTGCAGCTACAGATTTGACTGTTCTCATTTGTAAGAGAGGGCATTCTACATGAGAAGACCAGTATAATGAAAGACAAGGAGGCTGGCTTTGAGTAGATTTTATATTTAAGATATGCAAATATTTCCCCTTAAAACTTCAACGTCAAGGCATTTTTTAGACACGTGGGTCAGTAGCCAATAAGCCACTGTGGGTCCTGATACCCTCCATTCTTTTTCTCTTAAGCATGATGTTCCCATAACAACCAGACAGGACATCAGCTCTTTCCTTTTGCCTTCTGAAGGCTGAAGGTGGTTGGGAAGGTAGAGAGGAGGAAAATGAAATGGAAGCAGAATGTGTGTAGCCACTGAGTGCCAGGCCGTTGGACATCTGCCTTTCATGCCATATTCACTCTATTCATTCCTGAAATAAGCTTTATTTCCTCTTTATTCTTGATTCTCCTTGATTCTCAGACTCCAGTTTGTTCAGTTTTCAAAATATTGCCAATTTCATCACACTCTTATTACTCCAGGTATGGTCCTCAGGCCCCCACCATGGACACGTCCTGGGAGCCAGTTAGAAATACAGAATGTCAAGACTTTCTCCAGGCCTACTGAGTCAAGTCTACAGTTGCACCAGCTTCTCAGGTGATTCAGGCAGATTTTAAAGTTGGAGAAGCATGGTGCTTTACTCATGTTTCTCAACTTCAGGTGCCCAGGAGAGTCACTTGGAGAGTGATTTTTAAACAATCCCCATTCCTGGATCCCACCCCAAGTCAATTAAGCCAGAATCTCTGTGGTTGGGGCTAGGACATCAGTGCATCTTAAAAGCTTTTCCCACCCCAGTGATTCTAATGTGTAATCAGAGTGAAGAACTCTTGTGCACCAATTCACTTCATTATGGAGACATGTACTAACTCTACTTATGATAACAGAACCCTCTTACTACCAGACGCCTGGATACCCAAATCAGGGTTGTTGTTACATGCTCTTCTCTTAAGATAAAGCCTACAGTGCAACAGGACTAGGAGGACTGTTTGTTTCTGTTGGTGTCAAAGGGATGTCAGCTTTCCAAGTTCAGCAAGAAAACATACTTAAGGCAAATGCTTCTTTGCTTTTCATTCATATTCCAGAGCTGTTTAAAGTCTGGTGAAAACATGCTTTGTAAACATTTCACACCCCAATTACCAAAATACTAGTAAATGCTACAGAGGTCTTTAAGTCCCATTCCTTTTTAAAGAGGAAGTGACAATTTGTTGGAGGGAAGATGGTAAAAGGTTGTAAAGTAAAATAGTTGAAGCCTGAAAATTAAACCCTTAAAATTATAATGACTTTCAATCTCAGGATAATGAGAAAATGTTCTTCCTTTTAGCATCTGGTGGGAGATTCCTCTTGGGAAAGACCCGCCAGTATAGTGAAAATATGAGGGGTGGTGGTTTGTTGGTTTAGTCACTAAGTCGCGTCTGACTCTTGTGACCCCATGGACTGTAGCCTGCCAGGCTCCTCTGTCCATGGGATTTCCCAGACAAGAGTACTGAAGTGGGTTGCCGTTCCCTTCTCCAGGGCATTATCCCGACCCGGAGAATGAACCTGTGTCTCCTGCATTTCAGGTGGATTCTTTACCAACTCAGGGTTCGAACCCGGTTTACCTGAATTGCAGACAAACTCTTTACCATCTGGGACACAAGGGAAGCCCCCCAAAATATGGGTATCCCCTGCCATCTGAAAGCAGAGCATTCCTATGAAACTTTTTTGAAGCTGAAATGTCTAAAGTGAAGAAACGGTTGCCTTAGGACACCTCTTACTAACAGACGCACAAAATAAATCGAGCTAAAGCACAGATGCTCACAGACACGGTCAAAGCTATGACAGCCTGATGCTAGATGCTGAATGTAGTCACTGCAGAAGGAGCTTGATGGAGCTACTCTCGCTGCTCAGAGTATGTGTTGCCTCTGTGACACTCCCTGCAAAACAAACGCCTTTTTTTTTTTTCATTTTTTTCCTTTTTTCACAAAAGCAAAATTCTTCTCTGAATTCTCTTGGTTAGCAAAAAGTATAGGTCTTTGGTAAACACAAAGTGGTATACAGAAAATTTTGAAAACCAGGGAATATGTGTATATAAAAAAAAAAAAATGCCCCCTTGATGTACATGAGTCCTAAGTGATGTAGGTAGGACTGATGGTGTGGCTTCAGATGTAGGGAATACTTCAGCTTTATAGAAGGAAATAAGAGAGAAAGGAATTCTATAATTCTTTGTGCAGAGAGACATGTCTCCTTATAATGAAACAGTGAATCCCAGTCCAGTGCTGGGTGTGACTGGGTTTCTCTTAGACAATGATTAAGGAACTTGGAACTTCGTTCTGCTTTTAGGTTTATATGGAACCAATTCAGAAGAGAGGCTGAAAATAGAATTGTTAGTTCTTGAGCATTTTGCTAAAATCTTGGAAAAAACTTTGGGTAGTCCAAGCTGTGGAATTTAGCATACTGAGGAAATTCATCCTAAAAAGAGAAAGTTCTGACTGACTGTAGCCTAGTACATTGGGAAAACATGTTGCTTTCTTCCCTGCATTATCATAGTAACATTTGGGGGTTTTGTTGTGGTAGTTAGTAGATCACCTTTCCACCAAAAGTTGAGAGTCATCTCCCCAAATAATGATGTAGATTTTTAAAAAATCAGGAGTTCACAAGGCAGTATGCAGTATGGGTATTTACGTGAAGTAGTGGCATCTTCCAGGGGACTGGAGAGTGGGTCCTTCAAATACCCGCTTTTTCAGGGACTGCTTTCCATTGTCTGTCATTTGGTAAGCCCACAGGAGCTTGTCAGTTTCCCTTATTCGCTTTGTTCATCAATCTTTGCCAGTGTCTGGTCTTCACCCGGGGTCTGAGGTAGACCTGACCAGGACATTAGCGACCCATGAGCCGCTGATTACATCTGAGAATGAAGGAAGTTTTCCACTCAAAATCACACATACACATGCATGGACAAAAACAGATGTAACTGAAAGCCAAGTTTGAAATACTTCAAGAGGGTTGCATATCAGTACAGGTAAATTGCCCAAAGTTCTAGCTAGAGCTGGAAAAAGACAATGAAAAAAGTGGAAAAAAAAAATTAAAAAAGCTATGCATGAATGAAACACAGTCTTAAACTGTATAATGGATTAGACTGTTTGCGGTACCCCACCCCCATCCTCCGCCAAAAGATAGGTTCATGTCTTAATCCTTGGAACCTGAGAATGGAAATGTATTTGAAAAAAGTTCCTTGGAGATGTAATTACATTAAGATGAGGCCATACTGGATTAGGGTGGGCCCTAAATCCATTGGGGCTGCACAAAAGTCAGACATGACGGAGCACACACACACACACACACACACACACACACAAAATCTTAGAAGTGGAGAAATCACACACAAAGGGACAAACACAGACAAGAAGGCCTTGGGAAAACACTGGCAGAGACTGGAATGATACAGCCACAGGCCAGGAAAAGCCTGGAGATGGCTCAGTGGTAAAGAATCCGCCTGCCAAGGTAGCAGTTGCAGTTTCAGTCTCTGAGTCGGGAAGATCCCCTGAAGAAGAAAATGGCAACCCACTCCAGTATTCTTGCCTGGGAAATTCCATGGCCAGAGGAGCTTGGTGGGCTGCAGTCCATGGGGTCACAAAGAGTTGGACACTACTGAGAAAATGAGTATACATGCAAAGAAGAAAAAGATTCTTCCTAAGGAACTTCAGAGAAAACACAATGATGCCAAAACCTTCATTTTAGACATCTAGCCTCCAAAAGTGTGATAATAAATTCTTTTATTTTAAGACGCCCATCTTGGGGTCCATTGTTACATCATCCTAGGAAACTAATACAGGCTGGAGTATAATTGGGGGCCATACAGGAAAATATATCTAGAGGTGAGCAGGTTATATTTAATCAGTTGTATTTCTTTGACTGCCTAGTTCAGATGTCCTATAATATCACACAGCATTGTAAATGTCCATTCATATATCCCAACCCTGGAGACTCCACTCACTGATGAGAGAGATCATGTCTGTCTTGTTCAAGGCATATCTTCAGCAGTAGGCCCAGTGCCTGCCACATAGTAGGAGCTCAATAAATCTATTCAGTTGAATCAACAGGTTGACCTGGGTCACAGGCAGATCCCTATCTGGACAGAGGGCAAGCACAAAGATCCTCCTGATGCTGGGTTTCCCTGCCATCAAAGCAGAAACTTGCTTCTTCGAGTACCCAGCTTCTTGTGTTGGCTGTCTTCCTCCCTTTCGTTTTGCCTGCATTTAGATGTAGTGATATGCCTGTGGAAGCAAAGAACAATCTGTACCCTATCTACGTGCACACAGCATCAGTATCGCAAAGGATCTTTGAGTTGCTGTATGCCAAGTGTTACCACATATGCACTGGCATCCTCTAGGATCTATAACCTGGATGCTGCCAGCCACTGGGATTCATCACTTTGACTATCCTCAGGCCTCTCCCTTTCAAAAGCCAGTGGGTCTGATGGATGGGATGGCCTCTCCCAGGGGCTCTGCTTGCCTGCGATGCAATTTTGCAAGTCTAGCAAGAACTGGCTTTCATTTCAAGCACGTCTCAAGGATGGAGACTTTTAGAGGGGAAAGCAAATTTACCAAGGAGGAAAGACTGCAAAACTCCAGGTAATAAATGGGATTTCAAATAAGCTTTATCTTCCTCCTTTTCAACACCCTGCCCGCATCTAACACCATTAAGTCTGTGTCTAGTTATTGGAATTAAGCAACAATAAACAGTTCACAATATATAAATTATAGGTGTTTCTGTTCAGTTTTTTACTGTCTTCTTCACAGTTGCTACAGAAAATTGAGGAGTAATCAATCAGTAGTTTCATTAAAATAGGGCAAGGCTGTATCCAAAATAAATAAGGGGTTCAAGTGCTCACCACACATTATCAGCATGTGCTGATAATGGCTAAGCCGTGCCCTTGAACAGACATGATAAAACATAGTTTCTCCCTCAGCCTGGCAATGGATGCTTGACTCTTCCACCTAGTACTAGCATTATCCCAGCAGGAAAGATTCCCCTAGACTCCTCAAGATCACTTTGATATACCTATTTAATAAAATAAAATAAAATAAAATCTGCTTATAGTGACTTAGTTTTTATTAACCAATCACAAATGAGTTTTCATACTATAAAATAAAATCATCATAATTCTATTTAGATACCAATAGAAAATTATATGAGATACCTCTCATGTATTTCTCTTTCTAGATTTATAGACTTGCAAACAATCTAAAATAAAATAATAAATACATACATGTGTATCACAGAAAATAGGTCTGTGTGAGTATATAAATGCTTTACACACAACCGATCAGCATCTTTATTTCAAAGCAAGATTCTCTCTAATAAAGTCAACTCATATATTATGCTCAGAATCAACATTTCTTCTTTAGGATTATATTGAGTATTGAATGAGTTAATGTGTGTGAACTGTTAGAAGAGTGTCTGGCTTGATAAAGGTCATTCATTTTCATGTTTGTTTGTATCATTTATTCAACTAACTTGTAGTTAGTTTGTTGAACACCTATTATACTTCAAGGCAAAAGTAGCCACTTCCACTCTTTTGGAGTTTAAAACCTAGAGGAAAAATGAACACTAAATATTATCACTCTGTCCAATCAATGTAATTTAGAAGATGTGTGGTACCTTTGTAAGAAGAGATTTGTATTGACATTCAATATGATTTGTGCCCCAGGCCTCCTTCTAAACTATATGTGCCTTAACAAGGTCAGACTTATACTGAATTGAATCTAGCCATCAAGATCCCTTTTCCATAGAGGGGTCATAGACCAGTTAATTTCTACTGGTTTTCTGCCATTCTTGCCCTTCACTGTCTCAACAGCTCTCTATGGTTCAACTGAGCTTTTTGTCAAGCAGCACACTCTCTCTCTCCACTCTTACATCAAATATTATTTTAAGAAACATGATCTGTGTTGATCATTCATCACATTCTTTTCTTTTAACTTTCCTTTACCTCCCTGACTCCAGCAGACATCACTTTCCATTGCTTTTCAAGACCATTTTCTAATAGGGACCACTGTAACCACTCTACTCCTGAAATGAGTTTTCCCATTTATAAAATCTTCAAGGTCAGCCATTCAGGCTTTGACCATGACTCCCTCTCCTCTGAGATTTCCCTCTGCCATATTTCCACCAGGCCTGATCTTTGGCTTCATTTGCCCTTTAAATCTATGAAATTTTGCTTTGCCCCAGAAGAATTTTTGTCCCTCTCTAAGTTTTCCTTCAGCTCCTACTGAGCCTTGTCCCTAGGCACATCTCCAGTGAATCCTTAATGTCTTTGGGCAACATTTCCATTTGTGTGCCCAGGGAATCCCCCTCTTTAACAATGCCAGCTGATCACACAGTGCCACGCAGGGGTCCTTTGTGTACTTCTGGATGTGTTCTCACCATTCTTCCTGAAATACAAGCTTGGGTCTCCCCCACCAAATGCATATGTTTTGAAACCCTCACCTTCAGTGTGATAGAATTCGGAGGTGGGGACTTTGGGATGTAATTATGTTTGCACGTGCATGCTAAGGCGCTGCAGTCTTGTGCCACTCTTTGCAACGCTATAAACCATAACCTGCCAGCTTCCTCTGTCCATGGGATTCTTCAGGCAAGAATACTGGAGTCAGTTGCCCTGCCCTTCTCCAGGGGATCTTCCTGACCCAGGGATAGAACCCGGGGTCTATTGTGTCTCCTGCACTGGGAGGCAAGGCGGGTGGGTTCTTTCACCACTAGCACCACCTAGGAAGCCCATAATTATGTTCAGGTGAAGTCATTGGAATGGGGCCCAGTGGGGGGATAATAGGATTAGCGTCTTTATGAGAAGAGGAAGGGATTAAAGTCCTCTTTCTCTCTCTTTGCCATATGAGGTGGTGGTCTGCAAGCCAGCAAGTGAGATCTCACTAGACACATCCACCAACCGCTTGACCTCAGGATTTTCAGCCTCCAGAACTGTGAGAAGTATTTTTTAAAACTTTAAAGGTTTTTTTAAAGTCTCCCAGTTGATGCTATTTTATAATAGCATCTGACTAAGCTATATCTCAACCAGTCTTCTCAAATTTTCTCCATCAGCATATCTTTGCTTCCTTCTTTTATAAACACAATTTAGTCCACATCATCTGATCCATCTCATCTTTATATTGTCAAATGAGGATTCATAATAATCTATGTTGATTAAAGTGGGATTTGTTTTCCAGACCATTTTCTTTTTCTTCCTTTTGTATACTTCACCAGTGTGTGGACATCCTACATTTAATCTGTTATTATCTTGCAAACCTATTTTTTCTGTGATCTTTGTTCTACACTATATGACCAACCTTTGAATGGCATTATATTCTAGATGCTGAAGAACCAGAATCACTGGTAGAATATTTCATCTGATATATGCAGAGACACTCATACAAGGTTATTACCATTTAAGAGGCAAATGAAAACCTTCTGACTCAAAACTTCTCATTCTGTCTATTAAGCAACTATGGGATGATAAACACATCATATTCCAGCATTTGGGTTGTGATGAAAGAACCATTGTCCATCAGCCAATGCTTGTTTAGGATCAGGATACTATGTTCTAGCTATAAAGCCAACTTCTGCCATTAATTGACTGTATGACTTCATACAACTTGTTTATACTTTCTAAACCTCTGGTCAATCATGTAGAAATTAAGTGAACTGGACTAGATGATCCCTGAAGTTTTCTTTCAACCTAAAAGTAGTTTTAAATAGATACTTCTATCATGATATTTGTGTGCATGCATGCTAAGTCACTTCAGTCTGTCCAACTTTTTGCGACCCCATGGACTGTAACTTACCAGGCTCTTCTGTCCATGGGATTCCCCAGGCAAGAATACTGGAATTGGTTGCCATGCTGTCCTCTAGGGGATCTTCCTAACTCAGGGATCAAACCCATGTCTCTAATGTCTCCTGCATTGGCAGGTAGCTTCTTTACCACTAGCGCCACCTGAGTTTTAGTAATGGGTTTAATGTGAGTTCCACATGTAGTAAATCATATGGAAAAGTGGAGAAAATATAAAATGTTGAGAATCTTAGACCCTACTTTCGGGGCCTAAGATTATAGAAATTCAGTTTATTGGAGCACAAGTAAGGAAATCTGCATTCTAGTTCTAATTGTGGCACTAACTTTTTGAATATCTGAGGGTAAGATACTGCCTTTTTTAGATACTGCCTCAGTTTTCCCTTATGTAAAATGTGATGATGAGCAGTTGGTCTTTAAGTTCTGTGATGCTATTATCTAGCTACAAGACAAAGATGAAGACATCAATTAATTCAAGAATAAAACACAGTGGTACAAAATTATCTCTCGCTATCACTGAGCTGCTTCTACGAAGGATACAGATGTGGAGTAATTTATTCAGCCACCTCTTTTCTAATGCTTGCTTGAGCTCTGTGGGAGCTGAGCCAACTCCTCAGTGTTCTTCACTCAATAGCTTGTCAGTTCCTCTTTTAATAGTAACATTGCACCCTCAATGAAGTGCTAAGGCATTTTTTTCCTTGCAAGATGAAAAGAGGTGGCCACAGACCTGGCACAATTCTGGGCTGCAGACAGCCTTCCAAATCTCTTTTCTCTGAGGAGCCAAATGATTCATTCAGGAAATGTACGAGTGCCCAGCATGGAGGAAATTAGGAAGATTATCTCCTCTCCCCTCCCTCAATTTCCCCCATCCTCTTGATGTTTGCATTTTGGTAGTTTTCAAAAGGTTTACTATCCAGTTCCTCAAATTTTCTTTCAGGAGTAGGGAGCATGAAATCACAATCTAATGAATTCAGTGAATAAAAGCTATGTTTTATTTCTGAAAACTTAGTCATATGGAGGAATATATGAAAAAGACACTGTTCAAAGATATAGCTGTCTATTGAAGAGGGGCTCCAACCTCTGCCTTTAAAGCCTCATCACTTTCCTGACATCTGTCCAGTAGCTTCCTGTGGCACTGAGGTTGGGGGCCAAAAATCTCAGCTTCAAAAGCATAGATGACCTCACTTCCTTGTCTTTTCTCTTGTTCCTGCCTCCTCCCCTCGCTGCTGCCAAGTGCGTACATTCTTCCAATAGATCTCTGTTGAGTGTCTGAGAGAATGCATGTTGTCATGGCAGTTGGCTTGGGTTTGGATGGGTGACTGGAGTTCATGTTCCAGACCCGGATCTGTGTCCTATGTGACCATGGTAGGGCTGTTCTTTTCTCTGTGTTTCAATCTGTCCAGCCATCAGATTGTATTCCTCTGCCCATAATTAGTCACCCCAGTACAAACTGTGACAACTCTGACCAGAAACTTTTTGAAGACAGAAATGTGGAATCTTATCTCTGTATTCCTCACCTCTAGCGAATGCCTTACTCACAGAAGGTATTCACTGTAAATCTGCAAAATGAATAATTTAATGGCTAATCCTGGGGCTTCCCATCCTGCTACATAAACTAATGTTGAGAGCTTCTGACAGGCAGGCAGTGGGATTCAAATGGAAGAAATGCCTCCAGCTATAGCACAGCATGTGCGCATGTGCACACACACACACATAGACACACACACACACACATAGACACACACACACACACATAGACACACACATGTGAAGCTCATATAGGTGCTCAATTGTTTGCTTCTATCAACAAACCTGGCCTTTGTCTATCTCACCTATTTCCATTAGATATATTTTTTCTCAACAATGATCTTTGTGAATAATTTTCTGTGATTTTACATAATAATATAAGAAAGTAGAAGACATGTATTTACCTGGGACTCATGAGCTCCATATATGATGGGTCTATGAGTAGCAAAATGCTAAGACTATGGAAATTATGAAATGAAATCTAGCAAAACAGAGACTGTGGGTCATTTCCCCTTGGGCTCATCCTAGCAATTCAGCTTCCTTAACCGAGGATCTAGATATTTAAGTCCAAAAATATAAGATTCATCCCAGTTATCAGATGACTATAATAAACAATAGCCAAGCTACTTCAGCATTACCCAAAAAACAAAACAAAAAAATCTTCTTGGCACATCCTAAGGGCTGTTGACTCACCAGGTAGCTTAAGCATTGGCTTTGACATTGGACAGTTCTGGGTCACAACTTAGCCCTGCCACTTTTTCAAATAGTGCTTTCTTGAAAGTCACTTTTTCCTGAGCTTGATTTTCTTCATCTCTAAGCAGAAGCTAGTGTAAGAATAATATATTTATAACTGATGAAATCATATGGAAAATCAAGGTGGAATGTGGAATTTTCTTAAACTCTAATATGTGTTGATGATCATCAAGGCCCTGGAGCCACGGTTTTTTTAGGGGGGCCCTATACTCCAACTGGGGAGACAGAGTGTAGTCTTATGAAAAGGCATGTCGACAACTGAGGAAACATTGCAGGAGATGACATGAGGCAGTGGCAGATTGAGTGCTAAATGAATGGATGGAATCTATCAGGCTGTGTTTTCACAACTCACTGCTGTGCCTGGCTCTCAGGGAGCCTTAGTTGTTTAAGTAGCTGTCTAGGGTTCCATAAAACATGTAGGAGCTTTGTCCAGTCCCACACAGAAAGCTTTATAAGTTTAAATGGACTTTATCCCAACCTCAGGTTTCAGCTGAACATCTATGCAAGGATTCAGTTTAGTATCTTTGAGAGATTAAGGAGTCTCCGGGGGCCTTCCTACTAGTTCCAGAATCTTGCTAGAGAAAAACACACTGGCTCAATTTCAGAATTAAAGAGACAGATGCTCCAAAGTGATCTTCCCCTAACGTCCTATGCAGGTTGGATGTCCAGGCCTCGTGCCCACATTTATTTCTCTTATTGGGGAAATAAGTGCTTGGACATCATCCTAACTTCCTGCAAAAGGATTGCATGACTTGAGCCCTTGCAGAAGAGACCTCAAGCACATAACTGACATTGTCGAGTGAGACTGACTAAGACATATCTATAACAGTGATATAGTCATAACAATTATTTATCGAGGGGTACCGTCGGCCACAAACTGTTTTAATCTCCCTAGATACCGTATTACTGACAAGATTGAGCAAGAGCTTTGTGAGCTGGGTATTTTATTTCTTATTTTCTGGAGGAGGTAACAAACTTCGGGAGGTTTTATAACTTTCCCACAGTTGTTTGGGTCTGGTAAGTGTCACAGCCTAGACTCTGGCCCATGTATTTATAATGATATGTATTATTATAATAATCAAAATGTAATAATTATTAACATATCAATGACAAGAAAAGCCATAAATGACAATCCACTTTTCTTGAAATAGTAATGACTGAATCTTTATAACAATTCCATCCTTTCAGTACCACCATCCTCATATCATAATTGAGGAAAATGGGCTTTGAGAATTTGTAGGTATATGATCCAAGGTTACATAACTGGTGAAGGGTTGTTTCATTCCCACGCCTCTGCCCTTTACACTACTCTGCACTCCATTCAAAGAGAAAACATGATTTATAGTCTCCCTAGGCAGGAACTTTGCCATTTCAATCAAGAGCAGGCTGCCTTGTAAGACATGTAGGATTTGTCTGACGGTGGGCGGGAGAAGTGGACTGTTTGGGTGTGTCTGGACAAAGGGCATAGAGTGAGGGATTTCCTACATACAGAAGCTCAGCCATTTGATTTCATGTTGAGCGTATTTGCCCAGATGGTTCTGAGGATAAAGAACAGCTCTACATTTTCCTTCTGTGGTTTCTGAGCTCACAGCTCAAGTGAGGTTGATGACCATCAGATGTGAGGAACACACAGAATGGACTTGGAGTCGAGTTCAGACAAGGGCTCACAAACCAGGGGCTTGCAGCCAGGCCCCACTAACAGACAGATGGTTTTTATTTATTAAGACTGTGTGAACAAAAATAGAACTGGTTAACAACTTTTAAAAATCAAGAGATTTCATAAGGAAATCCAGATTCCAAGATTCTTGAGGAAAACAATAACAAACAAACAAAACTCAAAAGTTCTGGTGGCTCAGGGCCTGCACACCTGCATGGCAGTGATCAGGCCTCTGGAGGCGATGGATGCTCCTGTTTGCTATAATGTCCTTCCTGTTCATGTCACTCATCTAGGATGCCTGGTCCTATAGATATTTGAGTTTGCCTCTCCTGTTCAAGTGTCAACTCTGCTACTAGCTAGGTGAACGTAGACGAATCTCTTAATCTTTCTAAAAATAAGAGAGCATTGGATGAGATTAGCAGTTTTGAAAGTATTTTTGAGCCATGAATCACTCTCTGTTAATAAATCTTGCCCTTGAAACTCAAGAGTAGTAAAGGTAAAGTGTATTTACAATGAGTGGAGAGGCTAGTACCATTCTCTCCCCTACTCCTGGAAATACTCTGAATTTTAATTTTTTTTTTTTAGTGGGTTGCAATGGGTCTTCATTGCAACATGAGGACTCAATAGTTGCCACATGGGTTTAGTTGTCCTGAGGAATGTGGCATCTTAGTTCCCCGACCAGAGATTGAACCCATGTCCCCTGCAATGGAAGGCAGATTCTCAACCACTGGACCACCAGAGAAGTCCCTGGAAGTACTCTTTAAACATGCAGCATAGAGTTCCCTGGTTCTAATCACCATAGACTTAAGGCTGCACCAGAGTTGGGAGTGAAGGATTGGGTGGTTATTCTTCACTGGAATCTGCAAACTGATAGTTCTTGTATGGCTATTCATACAAGATCGATCATGGCTATTCACTGTCCTCTCATCTCAATTCTTTTTTTCTGTTCCTTTTTCATTGTTTTTTTTCTTTCTTTTGTTGTTTCATAAAAGGGCTTAATGTGATGTGCATATCACACCATACTATTTTTCAGTTCTTAAAAACAATAATTTACATGCAAAGCATTTATCTTTTATTTTACAGCCTAAGTTTTAACAAATTTATACAATACTAGCACCATCAAGATATAGAAGAGCTTTATCACCTCCAAAATCTCTTTATGCCTGAAACTAATCAGTTCCCAGTCCCTGGCAATAAAAACTCACCCATTTTCTGTCCCTATAGTTTTGCCTGTGCAAAGATGTCATATCGAGAGGAGCTACTCCACGTTCAAGGTCAGGAGGGGCAGCCGTGAGGAGATACCCCTCATCCAAGGTAAGGAGCAGTGGCTGTGCTTTGCTGGAGCAGCCGTGAAGAGATAACCCACGTCCAAGGTAAGAGAAACCCAAGTAAGACAGTAGGTGTTGTGAGAGGGCATCAGAGGGCAGACACACTGAAACCATAAACACAGAAAACTAGTCAATCTAATCACACTAGGACCACAGCCTTGTCTAACTCAATGAAACTAACCCATGCCCATGAGGCCACCCAAGACGGGTGAGTCATGCTGGAGAGGTCTGACAGAATGTGGTCCACTGGAGAAGGGAGTGGCAAACCACTTCAGTATTCTTGCCTTGAGAACCCCATGAACAGTATGAAAAGGCAAAATGATAGGATACTGAAAGAGGGACTCCCCAGGTCAGTAGGTGCCCAATATGCTACTGGAGATCAGTGGAGAAATAACTCCAGGAAGAATGAAGGCATGGAGCCAAAGCAAAAACAATACCCAGTTGTGAATGTGACAGAAGCAAGATCTGATGCTGTAAAGAGCAATATTGCATAGGAACCTGGAATGTCAGGTCCATGAATCAAGGCAAATTGGAAGCGGTCAAACAGGAAATGGCAAAAGTGAACATTGACATTCTAGGAATCAGTGAATTAAAATGGATTGGAATGGGTGAATTTGACTCAGATGACCAACTCTACTACTCGGCAGGAATCCCTTAGAAGAAATGGATTAGCCATCATGGTCAACAAAAGAGTCAGAAATGCAGTACTTGGATGCAATCTCAAAAACGACAATGATCTCCGTTCATTTCCAAGGCAAACCATTCAATATTACGGTAATCCAAGCCTATGCTCCAACCAGTAACACTGAAGAAGCTGAAGTTGAACTGTTCTATGAAGACCTATAAGACCTTTTAGAACTAACACACAAAAAAGATGTCTTTTTCGTTATAGGGGACTGTAATACAAAAATAGGGAGTCAAGAAACACCTGGAGTAACAGGCAAATTTGGCCTTGGAGTATGGAATGAAGCAGGGCAAAGGCTAAAAGACTTTTGCCAAGAGAACGCACTGGTCATAGCAAGCACCCTTTTCCAACAACACAAAAGAAGACTCTACACATGGACATCATGAGATGGTCAACACCAAAATCAGATTGATTATATTCTTTGCAGCCAAAGATGGAGAAGCTCTATACAGTCAACAAAAACAAGACTGGGAGCTGACTGTGGCTCAGATAATGAGCTCCTTATTGCCAAATTCAGACTCAAATTGAAGAAAGTAGGGAAAACCATTAGACCATTCAGGTATGACCTAAATCAAATCCCTTATGATTATATAGTGGAAGTGAGAAATACATTTAAGAGACTAGATCTGATAGACAGAGTGCCTGATGAACTATGGATGAAAGTTTGGGACATTGTACAGGAGACAGGGATCAAGACCATCCCCATTGAAAAGAAATGCAAAAAAGCAAAACGTCTGTCTGAGGAGGCCTTACAAATAGCTGTGAAAGAAGAGAAGTGAATAGCAAAGGAGAAAAGGAAAGATATAAGCATCTGAATGCAGAGTTCCAAAGAATAGCAAGGAGAGATAAGAAAGCCTTCTTCAGCCATCAAGGCAAAGAAATAGAGGAAAACAACAGAATGGGAAATACTAGAGATCTCTTCAAGAAAATTAGAAATATTAAGGGAACATTTCATGCAAAGATGGGCTCGATAAGGGACAGAAATTGTATGGACCTAACAGAAGCAGAAGATATTAAGAAGTGGCAAGAATACACAGAAGAACTGTACAAAAAGATCTTCACAACCAAGATAATCACGATGGTGTGGTCACTCACCTAGAGCCAGACATCCTGGAATGTGAAGTCAAGTGGGCCTTGGGAAGCATCATGATGCACAAAGCTAGTGGAGGTGATGGAATTCCAGTGGAGCTATTTCAAATCCTGAAGGATGATGCTGTGAAAGTGCTGCACTCAATATGCCAGCAAATTTGGAAAACTCAGCAATGGCCACAGGACTGGAAATGGTCAGTTTTCATTCCAATTCCAAAGAAAGGCAATGCCAAAGAATGCTCAAGCTACTACACAATTGCACTCATCTCACAAGCAAGGAAAGAAATGCTCAAAATTCTCCAAGCCAGGGTTCAGCAATACGAGAACTATGAACTTCCAGATGTTCAAGCTGGTTTTAGAAAAGGCAGAGGAACCAGAGATCAAATTGCCAACATCTGCTGGATCATCAAAAAAGCAAGAGAGTTCCAGAAAGACATCTATTTCTGCTTTATCGACTATGCCAAAGCCTTTGACTGTGTGGATCAGAATAAACTGTGGAAAACTCTTCAAGAGATGGGAATACCAGACCACCTGACCTGCCTCTTGAGAAACCTGTATGCAGGTCAGGAAGCAACAGTTAGAACTGGACATGGAACAACAGACTGGTTCCAAATAGGAAAAGGAGTACGTCAAGGCTGTATATTGTCGCCCTGCCTATTCAACTTCTATGCAGAGTACATCATGAGAAACACTGGGCTGGAAGAATCACAAGCTGGAATCAAGATTGCTGGGAGAAATATCAATAACCTCAGATATGCAGATGATACCACCCTTATGGCAGAAAGTGAAGAGGAACTCAAAAGCCTCTGATGAAAGTGAAAGTGGAGAGTGAAAAAGTTGACTTAAAGCTCAACATTCAGAAAATGAAGATCATGGCATCTGGTCCCATCACTTCATGGGAAATAGATGGGGAAACAGTGGAAACAGTGTCAAACTTTATTTTTTTGGGCGCCAAAATCACTGCAGATGGTGATTGCAGCCATGAAATTAAAAGGCACTTACTCCTTGGAAGGAAATTTATGACCAACCTAGATAGCATATTGAAAAGCAGAGATATTACTTTGCCAATAAAAGTCCATCTAGTCAAGGCTATGGTTTTTCCTGTGGTCATGTATAGATGCGAGAGTTGGACTGTGAAGAAAGCTGAGCGCCAAAGAACTGATGCTTTTGAACTGTGGTGTTGGAGATGACTCTTGAGAGTCCCTTGGACTGCATGGAGATCCAACCAGTCCATTCTAAAGGAGATCAGTCCTGGGTGTTCATTGGAAGGAATGATGCTAAAGCTGAAACTCCAATACTTTGGCCACCTCATGTGATGAGTTGACTCATTGGAAAAGACCCTGATGCTGGGAGGGATTGGGGGCAGGAGGAGAAGGGGACAACAGAGAATGAGATGGCTGGATGGCATCACAGACTCCATGAATGTGCATTTGAGTGAACCCCGGGAGTTGGTGATGGACAGGGAGGCCTGGTGTGCTGCGATTCATGTGTTTGCAAAGAATCAGACATGACTGAGCAACTGAACTGAACTATGTCATTTAGAATAATGCATTTTGAGATTTATCTATGTTATTATATATGTCAGTTGTTTCTTTTTATTGTTGAGTGGTATTCTGTTATATACCAATTTTTTCATCCATTCACCAACTGATGACTTTTGGGGTTGTTTCTAACTTCTTGCGAACAGGAACAGAGTCATAACAAGTATCTGCATACAGGACATTATGCAAACAAAAGTTTTTATTTCACTTGGGTGTTTACCTAAGAGTAGGATTGCCAAGTCATTAATAATATACGGGTTTAAAGGCTGATGTACCATTTTGCTTACATGTTAGCAATCTGTGATAGTTTCTTTTTCTACATCCCCACAACCTTGGGAATTGTCAGTTACAGAGGGATTTTGTTTAATGGCTTGTCTTGTCATTTCAATAGTCATATAACAGTATTGCACTGTGACTTTAGTGTACATTTCCCTAGTGACTAACGATGCTAAAAAATTTTATGTAATTATTTGCCATCTATATATGTTCCAAGCTGAAGTGTCCGTTCACATTTTTTGCCCATATTTTGTTGGGTTGTTTGTTTTCTTATTATGGGTGGAAAGAGTTCTTTATGTTTTTAGGTCCTTTAAGAGATGTGGGATATTTAAAACAATTATCTCCCAGTCGGTGGCTTCCCTAAATATCCTCTTTTGGTATCTTTAGAGGAGCATAAGTTTTTTTATTTTGATGAAGTCCAATTATCATTATTTTTCTTTTATAGATTTAGCTTTTGCTGTCAAATTGAAAAATTATTGGCCTAATAATAGCTTACAAACATTTTTTTCTGCGTTTTCTTCTGGAAATTGCTTTTATTTAATTTTTAATTTTTTTATTTTTCCTTCTGAAATGTTTATATTTAGTTCATTGTCAACTAATTCTTATGTGGATGGAGGTTTCTTTTTGCTCACGGATATATAAATATTCCAGTTCAAGACACTATCCTTTTTTCAATGAATTGCTTTTGCACCTTTGTAAAAAATAATTTGACCATATATGTGTGTGTCTATTCTTGGACTCAATAATATTTTGAAATGAAGTATCTTCTACTTAAATATTCAGTTCAGTTCAGTTGCTCAGTCGTGTCTGACTCTTTGCGACCCCATGAATCGCAGCACACCAGGCCTCTCTGTCCATCACCAACTCCCAGAGTTCACTCAGACTCATGTCCATCGAGTCAGTGATGCCATCCAGCTGTCTCATCCTCTGTTGTCCCCTTCTCCTCCTGCCCCCAATCTCTTCCAGCATCAGAGTCTTTTCCAGTGAGTCAACTCTTGGCATCTGGTGGCCAGAGTACTGGAGTTTCAGCTTTAGCATCATTCCTTCCAAAGAAATCCCAGGGTTGATCTCCTTCAGAATGGACTGGTTGGATCTCCTTGCAGTCCAAGGGACTCTCAAGAGTCTTCTCCAACACCACATTTCAAAAGCATCAATTCTTCAGCACTCAGCCTTCTTCACAGTCCAACTCTCACATCCATACATGACCACAGGAAAAACCATAGCCTTGACTAGATGGACTTTTATTGGCAAAGTAATATCTCTGCTTTTCAATATGCTATCTAGGTTGGTCATAAATTTCCTTCCAAGGAGTAAGTGCCTTTTAATTTCATGGCTGCAATCACCATCTGCAGTGGTTTTGGAGCCCCAAAACATAAAGTCTGACACTGTTTCCACTGTTTCCCCATCTATTTGCCATGAAGTGATGGGACCAGATGCCATGATCTTTGTTTTCTGAATGTTGAGCTTTAAGCCAACTTTTTCACTCTCCTCTTTCACTTTCATCAAGAGGCTTTTGAGTTCCTCTTCACTTTCTGCCATAAGGGTGGTGTCATTAGACATGATATAAATATATAGCCCAGATTTCACTGTGTGGCAGAGAGAATAAACACAAAAAGGGTAGTGGGAGGACTTGTAGAACATAAAACTTCACATCATGTCTAAGAGTGATGAGAAACCTGTGGATTATATAAGCAAACTTAGAAAGATCTTTACCTAGGCATGAGAAGATCTGAATTAGAGTACGAGTTCTGCCACTAACTAACTTCAAGAACTTTTGCAAGTTACTTATAGTGGTTATCTGCCACAGTATTGAGAAAGACTATGTACACAGTTTAGTCTAGTGCCAGAGACATAGTCAGTATTCCAAAAAAATAAACAAACAGTGCAATGATTATTAAAATATGGTCTCTAGGATTCATTCTAGCTCTAAATTAGGAATCCAACAAGGTCCAGTGAACTCAAGAGACCTAATTCTACTCCACAGTCAGGCCCACTGGCCATGTGGTTAAGCAGTAACATTCAGTTTTTTGAACCTCAATCTCTTTATGTGTAAAATGGGATAATTATGCCCCATCTGCCAACCACTAAAAGTGCTCATGAAGATTAAATGAATTTCTTTGTGAATATATTTTTAAAATGCATATTGTATTGAAGGAATATGAAAGGTCTTTATAATTATCTGGCTGCATGAAAAACAGAATGATGAAAGGGTGTTTAAAATAACATCTGGGTAATAATTTGTCTTATATTTTGAAGTTTTAACTAAGTTATTTAAAACTTACCAAGAAACCAACTTACACAGAAAGGTCTTAAACAGCAAACAAGCTGTTCAGTTTGGAAAAGCATAGACTGTAAATGTCTGTGCCAGAATAATGGACTGAGATTACGGCCCACAGAAAGCAGTGAGGAATGAGATGCAAGGATAATGGGTAAACAGGTATTGTTAAAAGATAAACTAAGGCATATTAGAAAATTTTAAGAGTTTATTTCTGCAAACATAGATTCAACTGGGCAGCATGAAAAGCTTTTAATAGAAAAGACACAGAAGTAAAGCAAGGAAAGTATTTGACTGGCTATAATGTAAGCAGTTGCCTTACATGGGAAAGCCCATTTGGCTTTTTGTGATGGGTTGTCTTCAGGTTTCAACTTCTTATCCTTGAAGCATTTACAGCTTTAGGTTTTGGTTTGTTCATGAAACTGCTAAGGCATTACAATAACCTCAGTCTAATGGCCTCTTTATTTAATTAATTTGACAACATGAAGACATTATCCAGAGGTCAAAGGTCCAGATGAACTCATTAAAAAAAAAAAGTTTAAGACAAACAATATGTTAGAAAATAGATGTCAGAACCACAGGAACATAATGGCAAGCAGGGAAAACCAGTATTAATATTTAATGTTTTTAGTGTTTGCTATGTTTCAGGTACTGTTCAAAGCACTTGACATGTATTAACTGTTTCAATGCTCAGAACAGTTCTATGACAAAAAGTAACTATTATCGCTCAGTCTACTCCCATTGTGGATGAGCAACGAAAGCAACAAGAGGGGAGGTGCTGCACTGGACTTCCTCCGTTTGCTTCTCCATCGTGTTCCATGCACCAGCTCCTCCACCTGGAGCCAGTGTGCTACCACATGCTTTCTCGTCCTGTGACACCCAGTTGGGTTCAATGCAACAGAAAACCTAACCTGGAGACCTCAGGGAGGAAGAAAGGGCCTACACCCCTCCCCGCTAAGTCATGTAACTGACTGCATCCCTCAACCTTTGTGCTGAAGGCTCAGCCTCTTGCTTCCCTAGGCAAAGAGGGTCACAGCAGGCTCCTGCCTGGAAGAACTATGTGTCCCAGTTCTGCAGGATTTGGTGAGGAAATGGCAACCCACTCCAGTATTCTTGCCTGGAAAATCCCATGGATGAAGGACCCTGGTAGGCTACAGTCCATGGGGTCTCAAAGAGTCAGACAGACTGACTGACTTCACTTTCACTTTCACTTTATAACCATCTGTTCAAGGGTGGGATTGCTGATAAGATTAGGTTGTGTACAGGGTCTGCACTCTTTAATCTTGCCTTGGGTGGGGTGGGGGTGGGGTGTCTCTGGTTGTCTCAGTCCAGTCTGACTCTTTGCGACCCTATGGACTGTGGGCAAGAATACTGGGGTGGATTTCCATGCCCTCCTCCAGGGGATCTTCCTGATCCAGGGATCAAACCTGCCTCTCTTGCATTGGCAAGCTGGTTCTTTACCACTAGCTCCACCTGGGAAGCCTCTGTTTCTATAGGCTATCAAACCATGACAAGTGTCTCTGAAATGAGGATTGCTTCATCTTCCATTTGTTGGGGGTTTTACTTCTATAAAATCACTCCTTGGTGGCTCAGATGGTAAAGAATCTGCCTGCAATGCAGGAGACCTGGGTTTGATCCCTGTGTCAGGAAGATCCCCTGGAGAAGGAAACAACAACCCACTCCAGTATTCTTGCCTGGGAAATCCCATGGACAGAGGAGCCTGCTGGGCTATAGTCCATGGGGTCACAAAGAGTCATACATGACTGAACAGCCAACACTTCAGGTCTGTAAAGAGTTCAAATATTGTTCCCTTGAGGCAGAACCCAGGACCCTGCCCCAGAGCTGCACTATCATTTCTTGGTGGCTGGCCCCTCCCTTGTCTTTGCATCCCCCACCTCTTCGCTGATTAGCAACTGTTTGAATCTGCTTTATGGGACTCAGGGAAGGTCTTGGAGACTGGACTGTGTTCCCTAAAACAAGGAACAGGGAACACAGAAAAGCTTCCATGCCCAGGAGCCCCACAGGGTCCTGCTCAGTTTCACCTAGGGGCTCAGGATCCCTTCTCTTTGGATAGTTCTCTTTGCCTTCTTCCTAAAGGTTTTAGGACAGTAAAGGAAACCACCTAGTAGTAACCCTGGGGTTCTGCATTGTGAACAATCAAACAGGCTCTCACTTGGCACCTGAGAGCAAGGTGAAGCCATTTTTAGTATTTTAAACAGGGAAGTGTTAATTCCATTTAGGATGAAGGCACTGCTTTAAGTGCTGAGCAGAGGGAAAAAAAGTAAAATTCTGCTCTCAAAGGACTGGCAGACTGGCTGTGCACATGGACAGAGTTCATATGAGCTCATAGAAGAGGAATATATGATCCCTGGGAGAAAGCAAACGAATGTTGTGGCTGGAGCAAGCTTAGAGGGCATGCGGCTTGTGTAAAACGATGTAGCGATCTTCCAAGCTCTTTGGATGAGGGCTTCTGAATGCAAAGAATTGCTTAAACAAAGGTAATTATTTTCTTTCAATGTTAAAAGATTTAACTTATATCATGAAAGATATACATCATTTTTTAGGTAATGAAATATAATAAAAAATCAGATAAAACCTATCCAAAACATATGAAACAATATAAATACTTTACATATATGAATATCCTTTATATATAAACAATTATACAGGATATAATATACCCTGTCCATTTTCATTTTAGAATATATGATGAGTCTTTTACACTGAGTTATTTTTATGTTATTATAGAAGCCACTCTAGTTTGCCTGCAAAATTGCATTTTTTTCCTAGTACAGTATTTAACCGATGATTTAATTTGACAGGCTCCCAACTTTTCCGAAACATATCCTCATAGTTAGAGGAGTTTTTGCCAGTATTTCAGGAAAATTTCCACATAGCTCTGTCTACTTAAGACAAATGTTTCCAGCCACAATAAATTATAGGGCCACAAAAATATCAACCATCTTTCAAAGAATGTCTTTTGGCCTAGTAAGGCAGGTACAAGTCCTTTATCTATACACTTTTGGTTCATGAATAATCCATTCTTGGGAGGCCTAGTCATGGTCATAATAATAATTAAGGTACTAATACATACAGGAATCAGGGAAGGTTCAGCCATCAGATTTTCATCTATTCATTCCTTCACTTATTTCTTTCATTTATTCAACAAATATTTAAAAGGTGCTTCTATAATTCTGGTCCTGGAATGGCTTTGGGTTTGGGCTGTGCAGAATCCAAGCTTGAGATTGTATGTGATGTGCTTTCCAGTGCTTGGTCTGTAGACTTGGTTCTGGAAACATCTGTGTCATCTGGCATTGAATACTTGAAACATTTAGGACTAAATGCTTTTTCATCAAGGCTACACCTCGCTGTCGATGTCCTTGATTTTTGCCTCTTTTGCACACTAACTTAAATGTCCCGTTACATAATGCATTATTTACAGATGTTTTAAGTGTCAACACAGTGTAAAAGTGAGGATTTGGGGTCATACCAATGCCTGAATACTATCTTTGCTATATATTGTTGTATTATTTGGGTTAGGTCTCTACCCCAGCTTTATATCACAATATTCCCAACCTAAATAAGGGTAGTAACAATAAGAGATAACTCTTATGATTATATGGATTAAATAAAATAATCTGAGCATTCAACATAGTCTCAGGAATGTAGAGAAGTCCAGTATCTATTATTTTGAATATTTTCACATTATTGGCCAGGGGATTTGTGCAGAAATTAATGTCTGTAGCCTTAATATATCCCTAGTCAATATGGTGCTAACAGTTTGAGGGAAAAATGCAAAGTGATTTTCAAGTGCTATACAAAATAAGTCCCAGCAATCTACTGCACATACTCTGCTTTGTTGTTCCTCAGTCACTAAGTCATGTCCAACTGTGACCTTATGGACTGCAGCACACCAAGCTCCTCTGTCTTCCACTATCTCCTGGAGTTTGCTCAAATTTACGTCCCTTGAGTCATTAATACTATCTAACCATCTCATCCTCTGCCATCCCCTCTCCTTTTGCCTTCAGTCTTTCCCACCATCAGGGTCTTTTCCAGTGAATCAGCTCTTTGCATCAGGTGGCCATGGTATTGGAGTTTGAACTTCAGCATCAGTCCTTCCAGTGAATATTCAGCATTGATTTCCTTTAGTATTGACTGGTTTGATCTGCTTGCAGTCTAAGGGACCCTCAAGAGTCTTCTCCAACACCACAATTAGAAAGCATCAATTCTTTGGTCCTCAGGCTTCTTTACGGTCCAACTCTCACATCCATACATGACTACTGGAAAAAACTTAGCTTTGACTAGACAGACCTTTGTCAGCAAAGTGATGTCTCTGCTTTTTAATATGCTGTCTTTGTCTGTCATAGCTTTCCTTCCAAGGAGCAAGCATCTTTTAATTTCATGGCTGCGGTCACCATCTGCAGTGATTTTGGAGCCCAAAGGGGGGAAAAAAGATCTCTCACTGCTTCCATTTCTTCACTTTTTATTTGCCATGAAATGTTGGGACCAGATTCATACTCTGCTTATCCAGTCTCTACTTGACATTTCGTGTTTGAATCTAGGATAGAAAGTTGGCTCTTGATGTTTTGTGTATGAGATTCAGTCAGATACCTGAAGTGAAGAAGAAACTGTGAGGAAGCATAGTCTTTCTTTTAAAATATGTAGAAACACTTTTCTCAGTGGAATCTTCTGTTTTGCAGGAAAGAGTAGCTTCTTTCAGGTTTTCAGAATTCTTCATTGCCAATCACGTGGTGAGCAGTCCTCATGGAATTCACCTTCACTATTTACTTAACTAGATCTGAAATTACAAAACTGACTCTTAGATTATTTCTTTAAATTCTCTTCAGGCCTAGCCTTACTTTCATGTTTTTATCTTGATTTTGCAATCTGGATAGGGGGGAAAAATACACATTCATATGATCTCTGATTTAGCATGACAACCTTATTGGTGATACAGGAGGAAAATGCTTTCTCTATAAAACAAGACAAAAGCTTTGGACTCCGTAGAACAGTCCAAAATGATCTATTCCAGATTTTATAAATTAGCTCCAGGATATCAAGGTCAGGCTTCCCCTATCTCCCATCTTTCGGATGTGGTTTAACTACATGATTCAAGATGGCTATGTGTCCTTCAGCTAACAGTGCCTGCCCTTCAGGCAGCAAAATGGAAAATAGGGAAGAAGAAAGCTTGTCCCTCCTTTTAAGAAGAATCCTCGAAAGTGACACAAAGCCTGTAACTTGATTTTAATGAAAATATCTTCAATAATGGCCATAATTTACATAAAAGGGAGCAGGAAATTATAGTCTTATACCCTGGCAGAGGAAATGGCAATCCACTCCAGTATTCTTGCCCAGAAAATTCCATGGACAGAGGAGGCTGCCAGGCTACAGTCCATGCGGTCTCAAAGAATCAGACATGACTGGACACACACACACATACCTAGGTGGCAATATGACCAGCTGAAAATGAAGGTTGAACTTGCCAGTTGGCTCAGTGGTAAAGAATCTTCCTGCCAACCCAGAGATGTGGGTTCAGTCCCTGGGTTGGGAAGATCCCCTGGAGAAGAAAATGACAGCACACTTCAACATTTTTGCTGGCAAATCCTATGGACAGAGAAGGACCGGCAATAGTCCACAAGATCACAAAGAGATGGACACACTTAATGACTAAACAACAGTAAGTGAATGTTATATAACCAAAGAAGAATGTAAAATTGTTACTGGAAGGAAACAATTAGATTTACCTTCCACACATAATAATACCTAGGTCTTCCAGACTCACTCACCTACTCCAGCACATAGGCCTGGGCTCAAAATTAGGAAGAACATATCATCTGTTCACATTATCTTAATTCTTTTTTTAATTAAAATTATTGCATGTAATTCCAGTTGTGTTATTTCAGATCCTGAAAGATGATGTTGCGAAAGTGCTGCACTCAATATGCCAGCAAATTTGGAAAACTCAGTAGTGGCCACAGGACTGGAAAAGGTCACTTTTCATTCCAATCCCAAAGAAAGGCAATGCCAAAAAATGCTCAAACTACCACACAATTGCACTCATCTCACACACTAGTAAAGTAATGCTCAAAATTCTCCAAGCCAGTCTTCAACAGTACGTGAACCATGAACTTCCAGATGTTCAAGCTGGTTTTAGAAAAGGCAGAGGAACTGGAGATCAAATTGCCAACATCTGCTGGATCATGGAGAAAGCAAGAGAGTTTCAGAAAAACATCTATTTCTGCTTTATTGACTATGCCAAAGACTTTGACTCTGTGGCTCACTACAAACTGGAAATTTCTGAAAGAGATGGGAATACCAGACCATCTGACCTGCCTCCTGAGAAATCTGTATGCAGGTTAAGAAGTAACAGTTAGAACTGGACATGGAAAAATAGACTGGTTCCAAAAGGGAAAGGAATACATCAAGGCTGCGTATTGTCACCCTGCTTATTTAACTGATATGCAGAGTACATCATGAGAAATGCTGGGCTGGATGAAGCACAAGCTGGAATCAAGATTTCTGGGAGAAATATCAATAACCTTGGATATACAGATGACACCACCCTTATGGCAGAAAGCAAAGAACTAAAAAGCCTCTTGATGAAAGTGAAAGAGGGGAGTGAAAAACTTGGCTTAAAGCTCAACATTGAGAAAATGAAGATCATGGCATCTGGTCCCATCACTTCATGGGAAATAGATGGGAAACAGTGAGAGACTTTATTTTGGGGGGCTCCAAAATCACTACAGATGGTGATTGCAACCATGAAATTAAAAGACACTTGCTCCTTAAAAGGAAAGTTATGACCAACCTAGACAGCATATTCAAAAGCAGAGACATTACTTTTCCAACAAAGGTCCATATATGGATGTGAGAATTGGACTATAAAGAAAGCTGAGTGCAGAAGAACTGATGCTTTTGAAATGTGGTGTTGGAGAAGACTCTTGAGAGTCCCTTGGACTGCAAGGATATCCAACCAGTCCATCCTAAAGGAAATCAGTCCTGAATATTCATTGGAAGGACTGATGTTGAAACTGAAACTCCAATACTTTGGCCACCTGATGCGAAGAACTGACTCATTGGAAAAGACCCTGATGCTGTAAAAGATTAAGGGTGGGAGGGGAAGGGTACGATACAGGATGAGATGGTTTGATGGCATCACCAACACGATGGACATGAGTTTGAGTAAACTCCAGGAAGGAGTTGGTGATGGACAGGGAGGCCTTGCGTGCTGCAATCCATGGGATCACACCAGTCAAATGGCTATCGCTCACTCGAACATGACTGAGCAACTGAACTGAACTGATTGCATGCAAATTGCTTCCAAAATAGAGGAAAAAGTAAACCCAGAAGTGTAATGTGATACACAAGCAAATTTTTTCTTTCCTTTTGGATTGATAGACCCTGATTCCATAAATGTCTCTTTATCAAACATTTTGTATATTCATCCAAAAAAAATTTTAACCACAGTAATGTACCTCACAAATGTTTCTACCTTTGTGTTTTTGTTTAAATAATGATGTATTTTTGTTTAAGCATATGTTCTTTAAAGGTTATATGGAACTCAGCTATGAAACTGAATTGCTGATACACCTACTTTCCTGAGTATACCTTTAACCATCTGTCTAATTTCATTATCATTGATCTATTCAATTTTTCTGCTTCTTAAGAAGACATTTTGGAAATTTCCCCTAGATTTACAAATGTCTCATGTAGTCTTATGGAGCATATGAGCATACTTTAATCTCTTCATTCTTTTTTGTTCTTTTAAATTTTTTTAAATTGAAGGATAATTGCTTTACAGAATTTTGTTGTTTTCTGTCGAACCTCAACATCAATCAGCCAAGGGTATACATATACCTCTCCCTTTTGAACCTCCATCCCATCTCAGGCCACATTCCACACCCCTAGATAGATGCAGAGCCCCTGTCTGAGTTTCCTGAACCATAGAGAAAATTCCCGTTGGCTATCTATTTTACATATGGTAATATAAGGTTTCATGTTACTCTTTCCTTATATCTCACCCTCCTCTCTCCTCTCCCCATGTCCATGAGTCTATTCTTTATGTCTGTTTCTCCACTGTTGTCCTGTAAATAAATTCTTTGTACCATTTTTCTAGATTCTGTATATATGCATTAGAATATGATATTTATCTTTCTTTTTCTGACTTCCTTCACTCTGTGTAATAGGTTGTGAGGTGCATCCACCTCATCAGAACTGACTCAGATGTGTTCCTTTTTATGGCTGAGTAATGACTCACTGGAAAAGACTGATGCTGGGAGGGATTGAGGGCAGGAGGAAAAGGGGACGACAGAGGATGAGATGGCTGGATGGTTTCACCAACTCGATGGATGTGAGTTTGAGTGAACTCCAGGAGTTGGTGATGGACAGGGAGGCCTGGCACGCTGCAATTCATGGGGTCATAGAGTCAGACTCAACTGAGCAACTGAACTGAACTGAATATTCCATTATGTATGCGTTCCACAACTTCTTTATTCATTCATTTGTTGATGGACATCTAGGTTGCTTCCATGTTCTAGCTATTGTAAATAGTGCTGCATTGAACAATGGGATACATGTGTCTTTCAATTTTGGTTTCCTCGGGGTATATGCCTATTTCTAGTTTTTTAAGGAATCTCCATACTGTCTTCCACAGTGGCTACATCAGTTTACATTCCCACTAACAGGGCAAGAATGTTCCCTTTACTCCACACACTCTCCAGCATTTATTGTTTGTAGACCTTTTGATGATGGCCATCAGACTGATGTGAGGTGATATCTCATTGTAGTTTTGAAGGCTTTTCTCTAATAATGAGTGATGTTGAACATCTTTTCATGTGTTTGTTACCAATCTGTACGTCTTCTTTGGAAAAATGTCTGTTTAGGTCTTTTTCCCACTTTTTGATTGGGTTGTTTGTTTTTCTGGCATAGTGTTTCCTTTGCTATGCAAAAGCTTTTAAGTTTAATCAAGTTCCACTTGTGTACTTTTGTTTTTATTTCTGTTACCTTAGGAGGTAGGTTATAGAGGATTTTGCTTTGATTTATGTCATTGAGTGTTCTGCCTATGTTTTCCTCTAAGAGTTTTATAGTCTCCAGTCCTGTATTTAGGTCTTCAATCCATTTTGAGTTTATCTTTGTATATGGAGTTAGAAAGTGTTCTAATTTTATTCTTTCACATGTAGCTATCCAGTTTTCCCAGCATCATTTACTGAAGAGGCTGTCTTTGTCTCATTGTGTATTCTTGCCTCCTTTGTCAAAAATAAGGTACCCATAAGTGGATGGGTTTATTTCTGGGCTTTCTATCTTGTTTCATTGGTCTGTATTTCTGTGTTTGTGCCAGTACCATACTGTCTTGATGACTATAGCTTTGTAGTATAATCTGAAGTCAGGAAGCTTGATTCCTCCAGCTCCATTCTTCTTTCTCAAGACTGCTTTGGCTATTCGGGGTCTTTTGTGCTTCCATATGAATTGTGAAAATTTTTATTCTAGTTCTGTGAAAAATGTCATTGGTAATATGATTGGTAATATGATGCATTGACTCTGTAGACAGTCATTGGTAGTATAGTCATTTTCACAATATTGATTCTTCCTACCCAGGAACATGGAATATCTCTCCATCTGTTTATGTTGTCTTTTATTTCTTTCATTAGTGTCTTATAATTTTCTGTGTACTTCTTTTGTCTCCTTAGGTAAGTTTATTCCTAGATATTTAATTCTGTTTGTTGTAATGGTGAATGGGATTGATTCCTTAATTTCTCTTTCTGATTTCTCATTGTTTGTATATAAAAATACAAATGATTTCTATGTATTGATTTTGTATTCTGAAACTTTGCTAGATTCACTGATTAGCTCTAGTAATTTTCTGATAATATCTTTAGGGTTTTTTAAGTACAGTATCTCATCTGCAAACAGTGAGAGCTTTATTCTTCTTCTCCGATCTGGGTTCTTTTTCTTTTTCTTCTCTGATTGCTGTAGCTAGGACTTTAACAACTATATTGAATAATAGTAGGGAAAGTGGACACCCTTGTCCTGTTCCTGATCTTAGGGGAAATGCTTTCAGTTTTTCACCATTGAGAATAATGTTTGTTGTGGGCTTATCATATATGGCCTTTACTATTCTGAGGTAGATTCTTTCTATGCCCACTTTTTGAAGAGTTTTAATATTGCTGGGAGAAATATCAATAACCTCAGATATGCAGATGACACCACCCTTATGGCAGAAAGTGAAAAAGAATTGAAGAGCCTTTTGATGAAAGTGAAAGAGGAGAGTGAAAAAGTTGGCTTAAAGCTCAACATTCAGAAAACAAAGATCATGGCATCCGGTCCCATCACTTCATGGCAAATAGATGGAGAAACAGTGGAAACAGTGGCTGAGTTTATTTTTCTGGGCTCTAAAATCACTGCAGATGGTGATTGCAGTCATGAAATTAAAAGACGCTTACTCCTTGGAAGGAAAGTTATGACCAATTTGCTGCTGTTGCTGCTGCTAAGTTGGTTCAGTCGTGTCCAACTCTGTACAACCCCATAGACGGCAGCCCACCAGGCTCCCCCGCCCCTGGGATTCTCCAGGCAAGAACACTGGAGTGGGTTACCATTTCCTTCTCCAATGCATGAAAGTGAAAAGTGAAAGTGAAGTCGTGTCCAACTCTTCATGACCCCATAGACTGAAGCCTACCAGGCTCCTCCATCCATAGGATTTTCCAGGCAAGAGTACTGGAGTGGGGTGTCATCACCTTCTCTGACCTAGACAGCATATTAAAAAGCAGAGACATTACTATGTCAACAAAGGTCCATCAAGTCAAGGCTATGGTTTTTCCAGTGGTCATGTATGAATGTGAGAGTTGGACTGTGAAGAAAGCTGAGCACCGAAGAACTGATGCTTTGGACTGTGGTGTTGGAGAAGACTCTTGATAGTCCCTTGGACTGCAAGTAGGTCCAACCAGTCCATCCTAAAGGAGATCAGTCCTGGGTGTTCATTGGTAGGACTGGTTTTGAAGCTGAAACTCCAATACTTTGGCTACCTGATGCAAAGAGCTGACTCATTTGAAAAGATCCTGCTGCTGGGAAAGATTGAGGGCAGGAGAAGGGGATGACAGAGGATGAGATGTTTGGATGCATCAGTGACTCAATGGACATGGGTTTGGGTTGACTCCGGGAGTTGGAGATGGACAGGTAGGCCTGGCGTGCTGCAGTTCATGGGGTCACAAAGAGTCAGACACGACTGAGTGACTGAACTGAACTGAACTGAATCATAAATGGGTGCTGAATTTTGTCAAAGGCTTTTTCTGCATCTATTGAGATTATCATATGGTTTTAATCTTTCAATTTGTTAATATGGTGTATCACATTGATTGATTTGCATATATTGAAGAATCCTTGCATTCCTGGAATAAACCCATCTTCATCATGGTGTATGAGCTTCTTGATGTGTTGCTGAAATCTGCTTGCTAAAATTTTGTTAAGGAATTTTGCATCTATGTTCATCAGTGATATTGGCATGTAGTTTTCTCTTCTTGTGTTGTCTTTGTTTGGTTTCAGTATCAGGGTGATGGTGGCCTTGTAGAATGAGTTTGGAAGTATTCCTTCCTCTGCAATTTTTTGAAAGAGTTTTAGAAGGATAGACCTTAGCTCTTCTCTAAATGTTTGATAGAATTCTCCTGTGAAGCCACCTGGCCCTGAGCTTTTGCTTTATGGGAGATTTTAGATCACAGCTTCAATTTCAGCACTTGGGTTGTTCACAGTTTCTGTTTCTTCCTGGTTCAGTCTTGGAAGATTTAACTTTTCTAAGAATCTGTCCATTTCTTTCAGGTTATCCATTTTATTGCCATATAGTTGTTTATAGTGGTCTCTTATAATCCTTTGTATTTCTGCATTGTCTGTTGTAACCTCTCCCTTTTCATTTCTAATTTTGTTGATTTGATTCTTCTCTCTTTTTTTCTGGATGAGTCTGGCTAAAGGCTTCTCAATTTTGTTTATCTTCTCAAAGAACCAGCTTTTAGTTTTATTAGCTTTACTATTGTTTCTTTCATTTTTTTTCATTTATTTCTACTTAGATCTTTATGATTTCATTCCTTCTACTAATTTTGTTTTTTTTTGTTCTTCTGTTTCCAGTTGTTTTAGGTGTAAAGTCCAGTTGTCTATTCAATCTTTCTCTTGTTTCTTGAGGTAGGATTGTATTGCTATAAACTTCCCTCTTAGGACTGCTTCTGCGGCATCCCACAGGTTTTGAGTTGTCGTGTTTTCATTGTCATTTGTTTCTAGAAATGTTTTTATTTCCCTTTTGATTTCTTCAGTAACCTGTTGGTTATTTAGAAATGTGTTGTTTAATCTCCATGTGTTTGTGGTTCTTACAGTGTTTTTTCTTGTATTGATAGCTAGTCTCATAGCATTGTTGTCAGAGAAGATGCTTGATATGATTTCAATTTTCCTAAACTTACTGAGCTTGATTGGTGACCCAAGATATGGTCTATCCTGGAGAATGTTCCACGTGCACTTGAGAAGAAGGTGTATTCTTCTTCATCTGGACTGAATGTCCTGAAGATATCAATGAGATCCATCTCATCTAATGTATCATTTAAGGCTTGTGTTTCCTTATTAATTTTCTGTTTTGATGATCTGTCCATTGGTGTGAGTGGGGTGTTAAAGTCTCCTACTGTAATTGTGTTACTATGTCTGTTAGTGTTTGTCTTATGTATTGAGGTGCTCCTGTGTTGGGTTCATAGATATTTACAATTGTTATGTCCTCCTCTTGGATTGATCCCTTGACCATTATGTAGTGTCCTTCCTTATCACTTATAATCTTCTTCATTTTAAAGTCTCATTTGTTTGATATGAGGATTGCTACTCTAGCTTTCTTTTGCTTCCTATTTGCATGGAATATATTTTTCCATCCTCTCACTTTCAGTCTATGTGTGTCTTTAGGTCTGAAGTGGGTTTCTTGTAGACAGCATATATATGGGTCTTGTTTTTGTATCCATTCAGCCAGTCTGTGTCTTTTGGTTGGAGCATTTAATCCATTTATATTTAAAGTAATTATTGATATATATGTTCCTATTTCCTGGGGAAGGATATGGCAACCCACTCCAGTATTCTTGCCTGGAGAATCCCATGGACAGAGGAGCCTGGCAGGCCATGGTCCATAGGGTCACAGTTAGTTGGACGTGACTGAAATGACTAAGCACGCACATACACATGCATGCTACTATTGTCATTTTCTTTATTGTTTGGTGTTGATTTTGTAGATCTTTTTTCTTCTCTTGTATTTCTTCACTATGTAAATTGTTGTTGTCAAGCTGGTTTGGTGGTACTGAATTATCAACTTTTGCTTGTCTGAAAAGCTTTTTATTTCTCCATCAATTTTGAATGAGATCCTTGCTGAGTACAGTAATCTTGGTTGTAGATTTTTCCCTTTCAGTACTTTAAACACATCCTGCCATTCCCTTCTGGTCTGCAGAGTTTCTGCTGAAAGGTCAGCTATGAAGCATACAGGGTTTCTTTTGTATGTTACTTGTTGATTTGCCCTTGCAGCTTTTAATATTCTTTCTTTGTGTTTAGTCTTTGTTAGTTTGATTAGTATGTGTCTTGGCATGTTTCTCCTTGGGTTTATCCTCTTTGTGCCTCTTGGACTTGATTGACTCTTTCCTTTTCCATGTTGGGGGAATTTTCAACTATAATCTCTTCAAAAATTTTCTCATTCCTTTCTTTTTCTCTTCTTCTTCTAGAAGCCCTATAATTCACATGTTAGTGCGTTTGATATTATCCCTGAGATCTCTGAGACTATCCTCAGTTCTTTTCATTCTTTTTACTTTATTCTGCTCTTAAGACATTATTTCCACCATTTTAGCTTCCAGCTCACTAATTTGTCCTTTTATTTCAGATATTCTGCTACTGATTCCTTCTAGAGTATTTTTAATTTCAGTAAGTGTGTTGTTTGTCTCTGTATGTTTATTCTTTAATTCTTCTAGATCTTTGTTAATTGATCCTCTCTGTCTTTTCATTATTATTTTTTTAACTTATTATTTTTGAGGTCCCCTTTTCACAGGCTTCAAGGTTGAATTCTTTGTTCCTTTCGGTTTCTGCCCTCCAAAGGTTGATCCAGTGTTTTGTGAAAGCACAGTATAGGGTGAGATTTGTGCAGAGTTTTGCTTGTTTGTTTGCTTTTCCTCTAAGTGGCAAGGCTGCCTGAGGTGATAATCCTGTCTGCTGATGATTGGGTTTGTATTTTTGTTTTGTTTGCTGTTTAGAGGAGGCATCCTGCATGGGCTGCTATTGGTGGTTGGGTGATGCCTGGTTTCATATTCAAGTGGTTTCCCTTGTGTGAGTTCTCACTCTAGGCAATGGCACCCCATTCCAGTATTCTTGCCTGGAAAATCCCATGGGTGGAGAAGCCTGGTAGGCTGCAGTCTATGGGTTGCAAAGAGTAGGACACGATTAAACGACTTCACTTTCACTTTTCACTTTCATGCACTGGAGAAGGAAATGGCAACCCACTCCAGTGTTCTTGCCTGGAGAATCCCAGGGACAGGGTGGTGGCGGGGTGGGGGGGGTGCCTGTTGGGCTGCCATCTAGTGGATCGCACAGAGTTGGACACGACTGAAGTGACTTACCAGCAGCAGCAGCAGCAGGGTTAGTTCTCTGGTGGTCTAGGGTCTTGGAGTCAGTGCTCCCTCTCCAAAGGCTCAGGGCTTGATCTCTGGTCAGGAACAAAGATTCCACAAGCAGTTTTTTATGGCATTAAGTAAAATTAAAACAAATATCCAAAAACAAGAAATCAAAGATGAACCCCAGACAAATGGCAGTTACAAAATCAGGCAAATAATAATTAATACAGTGGAATATACACATATACGTATACACCCATAGCAAAATCAAAACAGTCCAACAAATATAAAGTATAGTAGATTGACCTGGCGAAAAAAGGAAATCAAAGATTATATTTACCAGTTAAGAGAAAGACTAACTGAAGCACAAACTGGAAAACAAAACTAAAGCAAGGTGTTCAGTGGGGAATAAAGCAATGGGGGGAAAAAAAGAAAGCTAACAATTACATTGAGAGAAAAGGAAAGAAATAAAAGAGAAAATAGATATGCAAAGTTAAATAGAGATAGATGAAACTTATATACATTAAAGATTAACTGCAAGGGAAAAAGAACAGTAGGGAAGGCAAACAAAAGAATAAATGTAGAAAAAAATTATAGGTTTTTAAAAATTAAAAAATAATATAAAAAAGAGTAAAGAGGAAAAAAATAGAAGAGAAAAAAAAGAAAAAAAAAAAAAAGGAAAACTCCACAGAACTGCAAAAGCCCAATATAGAAGCAGAGGTTTATAACAACAATAAAAAGTGTGACTGAATATACATATATATATATATATATATATATATATATATATATACACATATACATCCATAAAAGAGTCCAACAAAAATAAAATACAATAGATTGACCCAGCAAACAAAGGAAATCCAAAATTATATCTACCAGAACAAAGCTAATTAAAGCACAAACTAGAAAACAAAACTAAAGCAAGGTGCCAAGTGGGGAATAAAATGATGAAAACAAAATTAACAAATATGTTGAAAGGAAAGGAAAGAAAGAAAGAATAGATATGCAAAGTTAAATAGAGATATGTAAAGATTTATATACATTAAAGATTAACTGCAAGGGGAAAAGAACAGTAGGAAAATCAAACAAAGGAATAAATGCAGAAATAATAATAAGTTTAAAAAATTAAAATTTAAAAAGAGAGGAAAAAGAAAATTGCACAGAACTGCATAAGCCCAATAGGTTTATAAAGCCCAAGAGGTTTATAACAATAATAAAAATGACTGAGAAAAAAAAAAAAGCTCAAAAGCTTAAGTAGATTTCATAGTGGCAATAAAATCGACAACTACAACAGAGGGAAGATAAAAGGAAAAAAAGAAAAAAAATCAAACAGAATCTATAGAACAAGTGAAAACTTAAGAATAATAAATGTTTTTCTTGAGTCACTGCTGTCAGAATCCTTTCCCTCACTGGGAGTCACAGTCCACCTCACCTTCCTAGGATGCCCTCCAACACTGTGCTGATCTCTGGACCTGCTGTGGGGGCAGCTCAGATTTTAATCTGGTCCTACTCCTGTGTGTTCTTGCCTCCAATGTCCCAGCTATCATAACTAATGTGTTTTCTTTTGTGGGAGCTCTCAATGAGCTTTTATATAGTCCATAGACAGAGTCTCCCTAGTTGATTGTGTGGATTTAATCTGTAGTTTGTACAGCTGGTGGGAAGGTTTTGGGTCTTCTTCCTTAGCCACACTGCCCCTGGGTTTCAACTGTGGCTTTATTTCCACCTCTGCATGTGGGTTGTCCACTGGGGTTTGCTCCTGAGGCTGCCCTGGAGGACTTGGGCTTGCCCCTGTGAGGGCCAGGTGTGGAGGTGGTGCAGCTGCTTAGGTCGCAGGGTTTCTGGCAGCACCAGGTACTCAGGGCAGTTGGCAGCTAGGGCAGCAGGAAATATAGTGCTCTAGAAGGGTATGGCGACTAGTATTGGCCAATATGCTCCAGTATTCTTGCCTGGAGACCGTCCCCTCCCTGACAGAGAAGCCTGGCAGGCCACAATCCACAGGGCCTCAAAGAGTCACACAGTAACGAAGCAACCCTGCGTGCATAGACACAAGATTTTTTTTGCCTGTGGCAACTCTGCCCCAGTGAGAGTTTGAGCATGAAGGTGGCGCAGCTGCTTAGCTTGCAGGGACCCTGGTTGCACCAAGTGTGCAGCGACATGGACTGCCTCTGCCACAGGAGTTATGGCCCTATCAGTCTTTTTTCCAGCCTCTTGTATCTGGTGATTAGAAGGCCTCTTTGTCCAGTCTTTCTCTGTAGCTCCGCCCATTCAGGCACTTAGAGGGCTCCCTTGCCTGGAGTCCTTCTCTGTTGTTTGGTACATCAGGCACATAGAGGGGGCACCCTGGCTAGGGCCCTACTCTGTAGTTCCACATCAGGCAGTTAAAGAAGCATCCTGGGTTGGGGTCCTGCTCTGTAGTTCAGTGCATCAGGCATCTGATGGGCCAGTCTCTCTATTGTTCAGCTGCAGATGCTGGGGTGTTGGGGGAGAGAGGCTATGGTGAGGGCTCTACCTGCTACGCGTGACTCAGCAGTGTCGCCTTGCTTCCACGGCTGCTCAGCTTTCCTCCACAGGCATTTCCCACCACAGTTTCCTCCCTCACCTCCGCTCTATCCGTCTGTCCACAGTTAACAGCAGCCCTTGCTCTAGGAACACTCCAAAATCCCTAAACTCTGGCTCCCGCACCTTCCTGCAGACCTGCATCCCTGTCCGGGGCATGTATGGCTGTGGCAAGGACTTTCTGATTCTTAGTCCATTTAGGCTGCCACAGATCAGCTGTTTCACTCTCAGCCTTAAATGCTTCTCCTCTGACTCAGACAATCGCCCCAATGTGGGGATCGGACCCCTGTTTCAGTTCCCCCACCCGCCAAGGGCAGTTTCAGTCCTACTAACACTCCTGGTTCCCCCCTAGTTCCTCCTACCGAGTTTTGCATGGGTCTATATATTCTTTTCCTCCGGTCAGGCACTCCTGTCCACTCTCAGCTGCTGTTCTGCATGCACTTCTGTGTCTGAAGGGGTATTCCCGATGTATACGTGGAGAGAGACGTACTCCATGTCCACCTACTCCTCTGCCATCTTGTTCTCCTGCAACTCGACAGTGAGTTTCAGCTCACTATCAGAGATGCTGGGTACTTCAGGGCCACAGGGTTCCTGCTCTGCTCTTCATTCTTAACATTGCTTTGAGGATCTCTGTCATTCATCTGTTTAAGAAGTTAAATAGAACAATTTATTTTGTAATTATTTAAATTAACTTTTCTTAATCCTACTCATACACTTTTTTACTTTGCTTTCATTACAACATATCTTGGAGACTATTCCATGTTGTTATATGCAAATATAGATCTTTTTTCTTACAGATATATGTTACTTCATTTTAGAGTCATGATATATAATCCTTTTAGGGCTTCCCTGGTGATTCAGTGGTAAAGAATCTGCCTGCCAAGCAGTATATGCAGGTTTGATCCCTGGATTGGGAAGATTCCCTGAAGAAAGAAATGGCAACACACTCTAGTTTTCTTGCCTGGAGAATCTCATGGACAGAGAAGCCTGATAGGTGACAGTCCATGAGGTTGTAAGGAGGTGGACACAACTTAGCAACTAAACGACAGTAACAAGTAGTCTTTTTAACTAGTTTCCTATTAGTAATTGTGGACCGAGTTGGAGAGTTATTTGTCAAATCTGTTTCCTTTGCCTCTGAGTAAACAAGTAGGCTACATTGTCTAATAGATTCCCATGTGAGTGGGTGTGGCCATACAACTGATATCTGGCCAATGGAATGTAGACAGAATAAGGCTCATCCTCACTTGATGATTAACATTTGTGGCTACATTTTCTCCCCTCTCTTTTGGAGACCTTAGAAGTCCAAGATTAAAGATGATTGGAGTCACATAATGGAATTAAGTCATATCCCTGAATTACTATTTGGGAGAGTGTCCCCCAGCAATCAAGAATACCCATATTGACTACATGAGTGAGAAATGAACTTCTGTTGCAATAAGTTCTTGTGGTCTGTCATTTACCTAATTAAGACATACCCTATAAGTATACACAAATAGAACAACACTGTATATTCTTTTACCAAAGACTTTGAATTCCTATAAATTTAACATACAGAATCAGTTTCTGAAGATAACATTGTTGATCAAAATGTATTCAGTTTCAAAGATAATTTTAAAGACCTCACCAAGAGTCTGAAGCACTTTATGCCTTTACAACTATTCTAACAATATTCTGCACTATCAGATTACTTGATCTTTGGTAATCTTTGAAAAGTAGTAGCTGAGAGTTTTGAGTTAATAGTTGAGACTGACCATCTTTCCATGCTTGTGGTTTCCATGAATTGTTCACAATTCTTGGATATGTAGACTGCCCAGTTATGTCATTTTTCAGTTTGCTCTTGAGATTTGAGTCATTTTCTTGGTGATTTGTGATTTTATACATCAAGATTTTAAAACATCCTAATACATATACATCACATAAAATTTTTTTCTTTCAAGAACTTTGGGTCACCTTTTCTTATAAAGGCCTTGCCCTACTACTCTTGTGGTGCTCATATTTAACTTCAAAAATTAATTTAAGGTAAATGGGAGCTAGAAGGTATAGCTTAGTCTTTTTTTTTTTTTAACCAAATGGCTAATCAGTTGTCCAAACACCCCTTATTATTCTTGTCTACACTGACTTGACATGCTTTCTTTATCATATATTATGTCTACACAGATATGTAGTTTCTTGAGAGACTCCTATTGGACAACTCTCTGTCTATTCGTAGACCAGAATGAAACAGATTTGTTACAGCATTAAAGCACACCTAAATATTTAGGTTAGTCTAAGTGTCTCTTTAGTCCCATTGTGCAGCCTTTGATAGCCATTCTTATTTTTCTACTTATTTCTGAAAAAAATCAATTAATATTTTTATTGGATGCATATTAAACATATAGATTGTTAAGTCTAAATAATAACAGAGCTAAAAGCTTTATATCACTCTCTTTTTAAGAAAAACTTATGTCAATTACAAAACATCAGACTCCTTAAAATTCTGTTCTAATTTTTCAAAATGATTTTAATTTTTCTTTTCTAAGTACACTTAGAAAATAATGACAATTTTATCTTCTTTGTCACCTTTAAACGTATTTATTCTTCTTGACAAGAGTCATTGACTACTACTTTCTAGAACAAATTAAATAATTTAGAGCTAGAAGTCAACTTTGTTTACTAGCAAAGACAAATTTTCTGCTTGCCTAAATTTAGCACGTGATGTCCTTTTTTCCTGTTTGATTCAAATGGAGCTAAGTCTGGAAAATATTCTTCAGAGTAATTTATTGGGAGGTACCCATTCCTTAGGATCAGGGTTAATAATGTTTTATTTCTTCTTAATCCTTTTGTCACTTTTGGTTCCTTTTGATAAGTTTTGGCAACAGAAAATACGTAAACATGCATGTACTCTTCACATTTCCTGTAGTCCAAGTTTTTCATAAATCTTTTTGAAGCATTTTACTATTCCTGACATCTTTTACGAGAAATAGTTAGATGGATAGCGCACAGATTGTTTTGGGATCCCAAACAGGAAGCACATTTGTGTTTAAAGCCAAAATCACTCACGTAATTATATTTATGTCAACCTACAAGCAGAGAGTTTCTTAATTATTATTATTGATGACTTCTACAGAGGATTTCCTGAGAAGCCCACATATGTTCTGAATCAATTGCATTGTCTCTAGTTAGTCCTAAAACTACCATGACTGAACCCGAATCAGGGAGCCTGGGCACAAGCTGGGTTCACGGCTAATTAATCTCCTTCATGGGAAGTCAAGTGAGTACCAAGACTCAAACGTGGGATGGTGAACAGAAGGAGCCCCGGGCATGTACTTTCTGCTTGTGAAAGAAGTAAAGAAGAGAGGATGTACACTTTGTGAACCTTGTCTCTCCCAGTGGGAAGGAAACGGAAAGTATTTGGTTCCTCTCACTAGAAGATACCAAGATATCTGGCCATGACCTCCATGCCTGAGAAAAGCAACACAGAAGTCTGTGTGGAACATGAGGCTGTCTGACTCTTATGGGTACCTGTGATAGAAAGTTAATTAGGGCCTGATATAAAATAAATATCAAATGCCCAATAAGTCAACACCCTGGGCTAGATGTATTTGAAGAAACTGAGATGCAGTCTCTTTCTCAATAACTTTCTAGTTTGGTTGATGATGAAAAGATAGTTTAAGTCAAGCTAAGGAGTTTCTGAAACTAAGATTATGATATCCAGTCCCATCACTTCATGGCAAATAGAAGGGGGAAAGTGGAAACAGTGACAGTTTTTATTTTCTTGGGCTCCAAAATCACTGCAGACAGTGATTGCAGCCACAAAATTAAAAGATGCTTGCTTCTTAGGAAAGCCATTGTAAACCTAGACAGCATATTAAAAAGCAGAGACATCACTTTGCCAACAAAGGTCCGTATAGTCAAAGCTGTGGTTTTTCCAGTAGCCATGGATGGATGTGAGAGTTGGACCCTAAAGGAGGCTGAGTGCTGAAGAATTGATGCTTTTTAATTGTGGTATTACAAAAGACTCTTGAAAGTCCCTTGGACAACAAGGAGATCAAACCAGTCATCTTAAAGGAAATCAGTCCTGAATATTCACTGGAAGGTCTGATGCTGAAGCTCCAGTACTTTGGTCACCAGATGCAAAGGGCTGACTCATTGGAAAAAACCAAAAGTGCTGTGAAAAAGTGAAGGCAGGAGCAGAAGAGGGCAACAGAGGGTGAGATGGTTTGATGGCATCACTTGACTCAATGGACATGAGTTTGAGAAAACTCCAGGAGATGGCAAAGGACAGGGAGGCCTGGTGCACTGCAGTTTACAGGGTCGCAAAGTCAGACACGACTTAGCAACTAAACAACAACAAGAGGCACTAGACTGGTCACAAGTGTATAGATGCTAAAAAGACACAAGCATATGAATATGAACAAGACACAACAAAACAGATCTATATTTTAATCCAGGAAGGAAGTTGGAAAAAATAATAGACCATTAGAAACTATAATAAGCACTAGGATCGCAATAATGGAAAGTAGTGTGAAAACATACAAGGCCAGGTAACTCAGCTTATATGGAGTAACTGAATGTTTCACCAAAGAAAAGTGCTCCCTGGATGTCTTGAAGGGTGTTTAAGAGAGATAGGCAAAGAAGGCTCAAATGGATTTTCTAGATACAGGGAGCAGGAAACAAGTAAAAAAAGGCAATATTTCTTATGATCCATTTGCAAGCTGGTCACTATCTGAAACATTTTAATCTGTATTCACTCATTTTATCCACACTACAACCAGCTGTAGAGTGATCTGAGGTCAAGTGTTCGTTGTAATTACTGTGTTTGAAATGTGAGGTGGAGGGATGGGTGCAGGAAGTGCGGTAGAGAAGCTGGTAGGATGCAGGTCAGGGAAGCTTAAACAAACAACTGGGCTCACAGGCATGACAGTGTAACAAACAATACTGAAGAACATGCATTGTGAGGGTCTCTGACATACTCTAATAATGCAGATGCTTGCTGAAAAATGTTCTTGTTTGTAAAACAGAAAGGATAATTCTCTTTGCCCTGTTAACATGATTATTTTGAGAATGAAAAATGAGCCTATAAACACTAAAGTGCTCCATGAACTATTAGGTCCTCTGCAAAGGTTGAAGGATAAAGGGCCAGAGGAATTCATTTTCCTACGGATACACTTGCAAGTTGTTTGCAGGGAGAATGACATTGCCTCCAAATACCCTGAAAAGTTACTCTTCTCCCAAAAGTTTTGGCTGTAGCCTGGATTCCCTCTCAAGGGAAAGAAAAGTGTTGGCCCTGTCCAGATTCCAAGATCTTTCTCTCTGAGGATAGTACAAAGAACTTACATAGTTCAATCTGATTATTTTCTGTTGAATATAAATGCACAGTAGGCATGCCACCAATCCATTTCCACATCCAGAGTACAATCAGCCCTTACAGAAGAGGCTGCCAGCAAGCATTCATAAGGCTTCCAGACAAAACTCTGTTAATCCATTAGCACAATGGATTGTCATGTCCTATATCCATTTGGCAGTGTATAACTCAGAGTTCTTTTTCAAGCATTCTCCTCCTGGTCAATGGTCAAGCTAACTTTTATTGAGGGTCTGTAATGTACAAAGTGCTGTACATAGATTATTTACAATCCATGCAACAATGCTGTCCACAAGGTCACTTCCCCAGAAAGGAACAGATTTGGGATCAAAGACCTTCTGTCTAACAGCAAAATGTATTTTATTTCCATCAAAACATATTTTTCTGCACACTTACAAAGAATGTGGTTGCAAACTAGAGACAAAAATAACCAAGACTTTTATTCTCTCTGCTGCTAAGAAAGATTTTGGATAGAATATCTAGTGTCCTAGGTCTCAATTTTTTACCCATCTGCATTCATTGGACATAATCATTTTTCATATTGCTTTTCCCTATACACCTGTGCAGAGGGGTACAATTCCGCTCTCCATACCTCTATGTCTGCCAGCCAATCAACTGAGTTAAGGCAGCAAGCAGCATAGTGACAGATGTCACAGCCAGATCTCCCCAAAACCCAGGATGTGAACCTCAGCTAACATTTTCCACATGTCCTCACCCACAAGGGATAAGAGAAGAACAAACACAGTCTGAGGAAAACTTCAGCACATTAAACTCTGCACCTGATTGGGAAATGTGCACAGTTTTAAGATTCCTTTCAAATGAGACTGAGTGGCTGATAGCCAGAAAACTAAAATCTTAAGCAGACATAAGATGGAGAAGCCAGATCTGGGGGTGGGGGGGGGTGGGAAACTGGAGTAAAAATAGTTGAAACTAAGAACTGGGAACAGCATCTGAGGGAAAGATGAGGCATACATATAAACTCTTCTGAACAAGTAGGTATCTCATACAGAAAATCTAAGAATTTCTGGTATTCACACAACACCTCCTCTTCCGAAAAGTTCAAAAGGCTAGGCAGTCACACCGGACTTCAAATGCAAGTGCAGTGAATTCTAATAGAGAAGGGATGTGCTGACCTGGAATTCATTCCTCTCAGGGGCATCACTATCCAGAGGAAATGCTTTCAGTGTGAACATTCTGGATGCACAAAACTGTAGCAAGATCCTTGATCACTGTACTCAGGAAGAGAGGCTCTTATGGCAAAAAGTCTCAGAAAGGTGATTTCTTTCTCTCCCATCCTCCAGCCATTTTCTCCCCAAGGTTAAATGATATAAAGTTAAAAGAAACCAATTAATTACCCAAGTGGTGACCACCAAAAGGGGGGAAACATTCATTTTGATACGTATTGATAGAGAAATGTCTTAATGCTTTATTTTATATCTCTCATAGTGTTCTTTCAACATTCTTATAACGAAGAGTAGATGTTAGAGTGTGATTGGAGGTCTAAATTCTTAAAGGTATGATGATGGAGGAAGGGAAACACAAACTGGGCGCCTAATATGTCAGGCATCCTATAAGGCATTTTCTCAGATTATCACACAACTTTATGAGATGGGCAATACACTCATGCTTTAAGGTGAGCAAAGCCAGGCTCAGAGAACTTTATGTAAGTAGTTCAAGTCTAAACTGTTTCTAGTATCAGTTCAGCTCAGTCACTCAGTCGAGTTCAACTCTTTGCGACCCAAGGACTGCAGCGCGCAAGGTATCCCTGTCCATCACCAACTCCTGGAGCTTGTTCAAACTCATGTCCATTGAGTCAGTGATGCTATCCAACCATCTCATTGCCTGTCATCCCCTTCTCCTCCTGCCTTCAATCTTTCCCAGCATCAGGGTCTTTTCCAGTGGGTCGGTTATTCGCATTAGCTGGCCAAAGTATTGGAGTTTCAGCTTCAGCATCAGTCCTCCCAATGAATATTCAGGACTGATTTTCTTTAGGATGGACTGCTTGGATCTCCCTGCAGTCCAAGGGACTCTCAAGAGTCTTCTCCAACACCACAGTTCAAAAGCATCAATTCTTCAATGCTCAGCTTTCTTTATAGTCCAACTCTCACATCCATACATGACTACTGGATACCATAGATTTTATGGTATCACTGTCTGACTATTTAGTTCAGGATGAAATGATAATTTAATGTCTCACTCTGTCTTCAATACCTTGTGCTTTAGCAAGAGCAGAATTACTATCAGTTCCCTGAATTTATCCTTCTCGCTCATGCCCTCATGATCTTTATAAATGTTTTTACCTTGGTAAAAATGATGAGTCCTTCCTGGACACCTCCACTACTTGTCTCCATCCCTCTGGTGAACCTCAAAGTGAATTAGACTCTTCCTCCCCTGTGCTCCCACTTTATGAAAGTATTATACAAGAAAAAAGTGCCATTGAAATTATCTGTTTTGTGTCCATAACCCAATGAGATTTGGGTTATGAACACAAACCCAGTTGGGACTTCCCTGGTGGCTCAGATGGTAAAGCATCTGTCTACAACCTGAGAGACCTGGGTTTGATCCCTGGGCTGGGAAGATTCCCTGGAGAAGGAAATGGCAACCCACTCCAGTACTCTTGCCTTGAAAATCCCATGGACAGAGGAGCCTGGTGCAGGCTACTCTCTATGGGGTCGCAAAGAGTCGGGCATGACTGAGCGACTTCACTTTCACTTTTAAGGGCAGGACTGTTTTTAATGTCCATAGCTTTGGGACACCCAGCATGAAGTAAGTGTTCATTATAACTTTCCGATGGAGGAAGGGAAGTTGGGAAGAGGAGAGTGGTAAGGGAAGACAAAAGAAAAGAGAGAGATGATGGAAAGTCAGAAGTATATAAAAGGGGGAACAGGGTAAAAGGAAGAGATGAGCAGAAAGGAGAATTAATGGAGAAAAGGAGAGACATGAACAAAAGAGGAGGCAACGAAGTTAGGCTATCTACTAAAACATAAATTATTCCAACATTTAGTAGCTAAAATCGTAAGTATTTTCTCCCAGTCTTTGGTTCAGGAATTCAGAAGTGGCTTAGCCTAGTAGTCCTGGCTCAGAGACTCTGAAGAAGTGTCAAGTATCCACTCGAGGTGGATCATTTGGAGGCTCAGCTGTGCTTGGAGGACCTAGATCCAGGATGAGTCCTTCACATGGCTTGCAAATAGGAGCAAATTGCTAGCAGGAGACCTCAGTTTTTCGCCATGTGGACGTCCATAGGGAAGTGTGAGAATCCTCATTATAGAGTTGGTGACACCTCCACAAAACCTAGAGCATCAGGTTTTGAGAGGAGAATAATTTTAGCTGCATGTTGGTTCATTCAGTTCCTGTAGCCAAGAAATATGCTTATGCTTCATCACTCGGTTGTGACTGACTCTGCAACCCCATGGACTGTAGCCTACCAGACTTCTCTGTCCACAGGATTCTCCAGGCAAGAATACTGGAGTGGGTTGCCATTCCCTTTTCCAGGGGATCTTCCTGATCCAGGGATTGAACCCAGGTCTCCTGCATTGCAGGTGGATTCTTTACTGTCTGAACCACCAGGGAAGTCCAAAGAGACAGCAACCAGATAATCAATCCATGCTCCAAAAAAGAGGGTAGTTTCTCTCTTAACTGGGATTAGGAACACAGGAGGAGAAGAGTTAAGGGTCTTGAGTGCTGTATCATTCCCTGTGGATAATGCAGCAAATTACCATAATCTTGATAGCTTGAAACCATAGAAATTTATTCTGGAAGCTAAAAGTCTAAAACTGAGGTGACAGGAGGAATGCACTCCCTCCATGGTCTCGAGGGAAGAGGTCTCCCTGCCTCTTCCATCTTCTGGTAACTCTGGGAGTCCCTTGGTCTATGGATGCATCACGCCAATCTCTGTCTCTCTTCACTTGGCCCTCACCCTTTTTTGTTCACATCTTTTTTTTCTTCTGTCTCTTGTAAGAATACTGTAGTTGGATTTAGGACTTCTCTGGTGGATCAGACAGTAAAGAATCTACATGCTAATACAGGAGACACAGGATACCCAGGTTCGATCCCTGAGTCAAGAAGATCCCATAGAGAAAGGAATGGAAACCCACTCCAGTATTCTTGCCTGGAGAATCCCATGGACAGAAGTGCCTGGCAGGCTATAGTCCATGGGGATGCAAAGAGTCAGACACAACTGACTAAACATACATCCACAAGTAATCCAGGTAAACTCATCTCAAGATTTATCTGCAAAGACACTTCTAATAAGATCACTTTCACAGGTTCTGGCTAGACCTATTTTTTAAGGGGCCACCATTCAACCCACTACAATGTATTTGATTATTATAGAGTGCTTTTATCTTTCTTTTTCCTACTTGGTTACTGCTAATATGTAGAAAATGTCTTGACTATTTGAAGATGTATCTGTATCTTGCCTTCTTTCTGAGCACTCTTTTTAGTTCTTACTGTTTTTTTTAAGTGATGCTTAGAATTTCTAGGGAGACAATCAAATCATCTGCATAAATGATAATTTTGTTCCCTCCTTACCATTCATAACTGCACTTGACAATCGTACTTTTGAGACGTGGTTCTTAAAAAGCAAATTATCTTAAGAGCAGGCGTAGGAGTTATTGCTAACAGTTAAAGGAAATCAGATTTGCCGAGGCACAGGAACAAAGTAAGAATGTCAGGGTAATTCAGGTCACAGACTTAAAGAGCTGTTTTGTCTTCAAAATTATTTAATCTCTTCCCTTGATTCTGCCAATAGATACAGCAAGGCTCAAATACCTGAAGCTACAACAGAGAAAGAACTAACAACACAAAAAAATAAATCTCACCTTCAATCTCCAATAGCCAAAATGACATTTTAAACTTGAATGTGTAACCATGTCAGTTTAAAATCTTTGATGGCACTGTTTCTAAGGCAAAACTTTGCATGGCCTGCAAAGCCCTGGGTGACCCTGCTCCTGCCTGTCCCTGCGGTCTCCTCACATTAGGTCACTGTTTCGTTCTGTTCAGGATACATTTCTCTGAACCTGCCAAGCTGCTCTCAGGGCTCTCAGCTTTCTGGATGAAGGAAAATTATTATACATAAAATAATGCACATGCCTCCATTTGCACATGCCTCCATTCTCCCCTTGCTAGACCCTGTTCTCTGTTTAAGTCTGGTTGCCCAAAAGAAGACTGGTGTCACCATCCTCCCTAGATGTGATCAATGCTAGACTTTTCACTCTCATCACAAATCAAAAAGTACCTTCATATCATGTATAGCAACTACAGTTAATTAAAGTCTTTATTTAATGTATTTGTTCAATGTCTTTCTTCGCCACTAGAATGTAAACTGCATGAAAACCAAAACTTACTTGTTACCCATTATTATGTCCGGCACCTTGCACATTACCTGGCCCACAGTATTCATTTAGTTTTAAAAACTGTTGAATAAGTGAAACATTCATATTTATGCTTGTTTTGTGACACTGTAGCCTTTCATTCTTCATTCCTTCAAATATTCCATTGGTCTCTCTTCTTGCTATTGCTGTGTATTTCCTGAGACTCTTCTTTCTCATTTTCTAACCACCTAAGGCAGAGTGGTGATTTTAGAAAAACGCAAAGGTTAAACAGCATCAAATAATAATTTTAAACACTTGAAAGAATCAGAGAGATTGTATAAAAATTAGTGTGGGCAGAATCAGTTATGATTCAGGAAATATCTTAAGGGGTTCTTTTTTAGTGACCTTTATTTATGCTATAATGAGAACAATAAACTTAATAGTCAGCGTTTATGAGATGTCGTCTTTATAGAGACATTTATTTATTCTCAATTCTCACTTCCTTCCCAAACCTAAAGGATCTCATCTTTCTAGAGTATATTGTAAATTGAGGAACCAAACATGTAATTCCTTCTGTTGTTTTGAAAAGTTTTGCAGGTCGTGAGCCATCTTCTAAAACTGATCTAAAGCTTAAAGTTTCCCAAAATGAGAATATCCAGCCACCCTACAATTGTCACAATTACATATTGTTCTTGTTTTCTATTTTATGCATATAAAAACAAATAATAAAATACCGCAAATCAATTTTTCATGAAGGCAATAGAGTACAGTAATTATTTCACTAAGAGCCTGCCAAATTATTTTCAGGAAGTACATATAGAAAATGGCTGTGTTCTCAGCATCCCTCACATAGCATCAAGTCTCAGGCACAAATTGCATGGCGTGAAGGAAAACAAAATGCCATTCCAAACATCAGGTTTCTATCCTCTTGCAATGTGTGTAAAATGCACCCATGATGAGGTCCTGAGGGTGAAATCATTCTTCCTCCTTCTTGGTAACTTTCTTAAACTGTGCAATGATTACTGAGTAGCACCAGATTTCCAAACCTGAAATGTTATGTACAGTGCTTCTTTTCTGTGCCCTGATTACACAGCCAAATGACCATATGGGACATGTTAACAAATATTAACAATAATTCCTCATTATGCTGGATTGGTCATGTTCCACATGGAGGGAGTTTCATCTTTAATTCTAAGTGCTTATGTAAATGAAAGAAAGATAGAATGCAATATAGTATACCCAGTAGACCCAGATGGGATAGGAACAAAAACTATGTCATAAGGTCAAGAGTTAAAGGGAGGAACAGGTGGCATATAACCTGGATCTGACAGACGGACACCTGAAGGCTGCCTGCACCCACGTGAAAGATGGTCATGTTGAAGACGGATGGCCTCCTTATCTTTAATGCCTCATGGGAGAGAAGGACCCAGTGGACAAAATCCAAAGTTCAGTTTTCTTTAAGGAAAAGTATTCAAACTTCAGAAATACAAACTTTAGTTTTAAGGAAAATATTCTTTTTAAAATTAATTTTTAAATTTACTGAAGTATAGTCAATTTGCAGTACTATATTCGTTTCAAATGGACAGCATGGTGATTCAATATTTTTAGAGATTACACACCAACCACATTTATCATAAAATATTGACTATATTTCCTGCACTGCACATTACATCACTATAACATTTATTTTATAACTGCTAGTTTCTACCTCTTAATCCTCCTCATCTATGGGGGTAGTTGAGGAAAAGTATTCTTAAGAGAAAAGTTGTTAAGGATTAATGGTTATCTTAAGAGGATCGGGATTAGACTCTCTACCGCCACCCTGCCTCTGGCAGAGGCTGACAGCGTGAGCAGCCCTTTGCCGACATTCTTAGAGAAAATGTGTGTGTCCTACGGAAACATGTCCTGCTTCAGTCATTTTCAAACCATAGTCTGGCGGGGCAAGAAAAACGTATAAAGAGGCAGACATCTGGGTCTCCTGTTTTTGTTTGTTTGCATCTTTCCCACTACTTAAGAATTTCCAGAATAGTGTTTGTGTCCAGTCACTCTGGTCATCGCTGAGGGCTGTTGATTTTGTTTTAGGGTTCTTTTGGCATCATTAGCAAATGGTAGACTGTGATGTATTTAATGTACTGAAGTCATTATTCTTGATGATTCCCAAATATCCCATCTTAGGCCAGTGAGAGCTCCTTCAAACTGTCCCCTATGTCCTTTTGATGTGACACCGTTAGTCTCTGTGTGGCTTTTCACTCTGGCACAGGAGGTCCCAGGCTCATCAAATATATCCCTGCCTCAGACTGGAATCAGCCATTTCTCCAAGGAGCACTGTTTCCTTTTGCTCAGGAAAGTATTTAGTGGGGGCAGAACTGATCCATTTATATATGCTTTATATATAGGTGTTTGGGTAAATAATCATTTGAAAATAAAGCAAAACTTTGCCATAAAGCAATTTAAAAAAATAGCCATCCCTTAAATCCCTTCTTTTTTTGTGCCTCTAGATAAAATTCATTCCTAATGGAGGAATTCAGTATTTTCTACAGAATTCTTTTGGACCTAGAAAGTTTATCGCAGGAATTCCATCCAACAATAGTTTCCTATGTAATACTTGGGGAAACTCTCAGTTGGTAAGCAGAATTTTTTTTTCTTTCTTTTTTTTTAATTTTAAAATCTTTCATTCTTACATGCGTTCCCAAACATGAACCCCCCTCCCACCTCCCTCCCCATAACATCTCTGTGGGTCATCCCCATGCATCAGCCCCAAGCATGCTGTATCCTGCCTCAGACATAGACTGGTGACTCAATTCTTACATGATAGTATACATGTTAGAATGCCATTCTCCCAAATCATCCCACCCTCTCCCTCTCCCTCTGAGTCCGAAAGTCCATTATACACATCTGTGTCTTTTTTCCTGTCTTGCATACAGGGTCATCATTGCCATCTTTCTAAATTCCATATATATGTGTTAGTATACTGTATTGGTGTTTTTCTTTCTGGCTTACTTCACTCTGTATAATCAGCTCCAGTTTCATCCATCTCATCAGAACTGATTCAAATGTATTCTTTTTAAAGGCTGAGTAATAATCCATTGTGTATATGTACCACAGCTTTCTTATCCATTCATCTGCTGAGGGACATCTAGGTTGTTTCCATGTCCTGGCTATTATAAACAGTGCTGCAATGAACATTGGGGTACATGTGTCTCTTTCAATTCTGGTTTCCTTGGTGTGTATGCCCAGCAGTGGGATTGCTGGGTCATAAGGCAGTTCTATTTGCAATTTTTTAAGGAATCTCCACACTGTTCTCCATAGTGGCTGTACTAGTTTGCATTCCAACCAACAGTGTAGGAGGGTTCCCTTTTCTCCACACCCTCTCCAGCATTTATTGCTTGCAGATTTTTGGATCGCAGCCATTCTGACTGGTGTGAAGTGGTACCTCATTGTGGTTTTGATTTGCATTTCTCTAATAATGAGTGATGTTGAGCATCTTTTCATGTATTTGTTAGCCATCCGTATGTCTTCTTTGGAGAAATGTCTATTTAGTTCTTTGGCCCATTTTTTGATTGGGTCATTTATTTTTCTGGAATTGAGCTGCAGGAGTTGCTTGTGTATTTTTGAGATTAGTTGTTTGTCAGTTGCTTCATTTGTTATTATTTTCTCCCATTCAGAAGGCTGTCTTTTCACCTTGCTTATATTTTCCTTTGTTGTGCAGAAGCTTTTAATTTTAATTAGATCCCATTTGTTTATTTTTGCTTTTATTTCCAGAATTCTGGGAGGTGGATCATAGAGCATCCTGCTGTGATTTGAAAATGAGTATACTACCCAAAGCAATTTACAAATTCAACGCAATCCCTATCAAGCTACCAGCAATATTTTTCACAGAACTAGAACAAATAATTTCAAGATTTGTATGGAAATACAAAAAACCTCAAATTGCCAAAGCAATCTTGAGAAAGAAGAATGGAACTGGAGGAATCAACTTGCCTGACTTCAGGCTCTACTACAAAGCCACAGTCATCAAAACAGTATGGTACTGGCACAAAGACAGACATATAGATCAATGGAACAAAATAGAAAGCCCAGAGATAAATCCACACACATATGGACACCTTATCTTTGACAAAGGAGGCAAGAATATACAATGGAGTAAAGACAATCTCTTTAACAAGTGGTGCTGGGAAAACTGATCAACCACTTGTAAAAGAATGAAACTAGATCACTTTCTAACACCACACACAAAAATAAACTCAAAATGGATTAAAGATCTAAATGTAAGACCAGAAACTATAAAACTCCTAGAGGAGAACATAGGCAAAACACTCTCAGACATAAATCAGAATTTTTTTAAAACATTGAAAACGTGTGGCTTTGGGACCAGATTGAAATAGCTAACTTTTTGGCTAACACAGTTCTAGCTGCTTTTGAAAAGGTGTTTTCATCATAAAATAATTCATACAAGCATACACTTCCATAAAATCATATATCTGTATAGGCAGAATCAAAATTTTAATATTTTGCCATATTTAATTTTTTTTCCAGAGAAATCTTGCTTCTGAAATACAGCCTGCAAATACATGTAGTTCTTTTTTATTTGTGTTAAGTGCTGTATTATATTCCATTCTATGAAAATACTATAATTTACAGTAGTGATATTACTGGTATCACTTAGAAGACTACTGAGGTTGTTTTCAGCTTGTGTTACTATAAGTGCTATTACAATACACATTTTTAAACATGGGTCTTCGTGCTTTCAAGTGAGCTGCTTTAGATTATATACACAGAGAAATTTCTAGATCACATGACACACATCTTCAGCTGTACTGTATATTACAGAACTGTTTCAAAACCGGTTATACCATTTTTCACTCCCAGAAAAGGTGGCTGACTTCCCCAAGCATAACAAACACATGCTTTTTTATTGTTTCCAGATTTCTGCCATTTTATTATATTACCATATATCTTAAGTTTTAAATGTATTCTATTTATCCAGTTAGACAGAGCTTTGATTTAAATCCATTTATATTTATTACTTCTAGTTTATAAATAAATATCTCTAGATTATAAATTTACTAAGTAAGTACCACCTTGGATATTATACTTTTATTGACATTTCATTTTATCTTGTTTGTATGGTGGTATATGCTGTCTTGAGCCAGATTTTCTGTATACCTGAATGTGCTTATAGGGGCTATTTTGATCTATTTACCTCCCTTGGGGCATGTCACACTGATTTATTTACTGTAGCTTCACAACACATTTTGATGTCATGAAGGAAAATTCCCCCAGACTTGTTCATCCTCAAAATTATGTAACATCTCATAGTTGTTCTATGTATATTTTTAAATCAGCATATTAAATTCCACAGAAAAGCTGAACTTTAATTTTATTTATAAACTATTTTGGAGCAAATGATATGTTTATGGTACTTATTTCTGACTAAACATAGGTATATTTCTCACTTGACTTAGGCTTACTTTAATATTGCTTAGAAAATGTTAAAATTAAATTTCCCAATGAACAGTATGTATATCTTTTGTTAGGGTTGTTCTTTGGTTCTTATATTTTTTGATTTTATAAATGGTATATACTATTTATATTTTATTTTTAAACAACCTGTGACTGCTGTTTATAAAGTAACTGTATTTTGCCTATTGATAGTCAATATAGAAAGTCTGCTAAACATTCTTAATTCTAAAAATGCATATAACCTAGACGGTTTAGATAGATAACCATATTATTGACATGTAAATCAGTTTGCTTCTTCATAGAAAAATGTGTCTAATTTCTGACTTTAAAGCAGATAGTTCTAACATTTCACTGTTAAATATTACCTGCTCTAGAGTTATGGTATATATTATTTGTCAGGAAAACAATTCTCTTTTATTCCTAAAATTTTAAGAGCTCTAAAAATTAAGAATAGTTTCTGAATTTAACCAAAAGATATTTTGTTATCCAAGCAGATTATTACTTTTTCTTTCTTCATTTTTTGTCAATAGATATTTTAAAATTAAGCCATCCTTCAATTCCTAAGAAACTTTAAAAAATACTTTGATACTTTTATATTGATGGTTACAGTGAAATCCTTCTATATTGGCTCTTGTACTTGTTTGATAATTAAGTAATATCTGTATAAGATTAGAATGACCTCTTGTAATTTGTGCATGCGTGTTGAACTCACTTAGAACTCATCTAATGTTCTCCTTTTGAGAAGTTTTAAGCTAATCATTTGGCACTCCACTCCGGTACTCTTGCCTGGAAAATCCCATGGATGGAGGAGCCTGGTAGGCTGCAGTCCATGGGGTCGCAAAGAGTCGGACGTGACTGAGAGACTTCACTTTCACGTTTCACTTTCATGCATTGGAGAAGGAAATGGCAGCCCACTCCAGTATTCATGCCTGGAGAATCCCAGGGACGGGGTACCCTGGTGGGCTGCCGTCTATGGGCTCGCACAGAGTCGGATACAACTGAAGCAACTTAGCAGTAGCAAGCTAATCATTTAATTTCTTTAGTGGTAACTAGTATATTTGTTTTCCTTTTATTCTTGAATCAATTTTGGTAATATATATGGTCTTGCTTACTGTTCTCTGACAATCTTGGATATGTCATTTGCTGTCTTCTATTATTTTGGACAATTCTTGGCCTTTGGTCTTCACATATTTGTGTTTTCCCTACTCTCTCTTTTCTCCTGGGAATTAGTCATGTTAGATCATTTTACATTGTCCCAAAGTTTTTGGATTCTAATTACTGTTTGTTTTTTAATTTACTATATTTTTTCTTTTTACATTTATGTTTCCATCGAACTATCTTCAAAATATTCATGGAAAAAATATGCTTTGCAAAGATAAATTTATTTGTTCTCTCGATGATAGACTTGGACATACACCTTTCATTGGCAATGGAATGTGGGTGGAATTGTCATTTGCCAGGTTTGAACCTAAGTCTTAGAGACATATACTGTTTCTGCTTGTCCACTTGGGGCTATGAAAACTTGACCCATGATCTGGAGAAAAGCCCACCTAAGCCCTATCTAGATCAACTAAAGCCTAGCTGTCCTGTGTTTGTATGAGCTAGAATGATACTCTTTGCTATATGGCACAAAGGCTGCTGGTGGTTTCCTCCTTAGAATTATGTGAAAACTACAAACTTGTGCATTTGTTTAACTTTAGTAGTTACCACGAAAAATTTTTCCAGAGTTCTTGTATAAATCTATATACATCAACCAACAGTGCTCAACATTTTTCCCAAAATTGGGAGTTGTAGGTCAATTTAATTTTAGTCTGTATGGTGGCTAAAAAAGACCACTGTTTTATTAAACACACAAAATATGAGAGTAATTATATAGTATTAAGTAAGTTTTAAAAATTTAATATAATCTAATGTATAAACAGCAGTAAATAAATATTTGGAAAATCAGGCAGGTATCATTATCTGGAAGAAAATTAAGTGAAAGTACATGGTAGAAGCAAGACAACTGCTAATGACCTAAATAATTCAAGGACATTGAATTTTTAAATAATTAAAAGAATTAAAATTTTCTAAGGTTGTTTCAAAAAATCAGTGACAACAGGTTGGAATACATCTACTTCAACAGAATAGTTTATGTAACATTGGTTTTATTCATTGCAATTGAATGGCACCTGTACAGTATGCCTGATGTTCTTGTCTTTAACCTTGAAGGAAAAGAGAAAATCTTTTGTTGCACCTATTTGAAATAACTCTGAAACAAGGCTCCCTTGATGATAGTATCCATTCAGGTGAAAATACTCATTCACATTATAATATTCATTCATGTGAAGTCATCCATAATGGTAGTAAAAAGACCAAAAGATAAAGGATTCCATAGTTCTGGGTGAGTTTGGTTAATTATATAAAATGAAAGATAAATACAAGCATGATCTGTTTAACAAAACTTTGAGGTACATAAGAAAGAAAAATATAAAATGTCCTAAAATCATCTGTGATCACCAAGCATACGAGACTGAAGTTAAGTCTCTGTTAACCTGATACCTTCCACTTCATCAGTGCTCTGATGAAAAGCTCGACTTCCACAGGTAGGACTTTTATCCTAATGGGAAAGCAAGTACTTCTGATAACAAGCCACCATAGTTTTTACTAGGGTCTGCCTTAGGGTAAAAATCGGTCAGGTAAAAATCTTTGGGGTAAATTCAAGTATCCACTTACCACTTCATGCACTCAAATTGCATTGACTTCAGCTGTACTTGGAAAGAATTCTCGCACAGTCAAGTTTTGGCTCTCTTGTACATAGCTGCATACAGAGGCATGAGGCATGTTTAGGGAAAAAATGACACTTATACTAGAAATTTATATTTTTATATAAATATATAATTATTTTCCAAGTAACCTTTTGGTACTATAGATAAAAGAGGTCCTCAGATGGTAAAGGTATGTTTGTTAATGAACTAAATTGTGTGCTAAGCAAATTTTACTCATCAGGTAACCCCCAAGTTATATTTGCTTGAGTGTCTATTTCCTTAATTACAAATGCAGTTGATCTTCTTTAGGTTTTTTGGTTAAGGGTTTCTTTCGTTTCACATATTTGTTTTATTGAAGCATAGTTAATTTATATTATATTAGTTTCAGGCATACAATATAGTGTTCCAGCATCTTTATCGATTATACTCCACTTAAAATTATTGAAAAATATGGCTATATTTCCCTGTGATGTGCAAAATAGTCTTTTTACTTATTTCTTTTATACATAGTAGTTTGTATCTCTTAACTCCATAGGATCATGTCCCTCTTCCCATTGGTAACCACTATTTATTTCTCTGTATCTGTGAGCCTTTCTCTGTTTTGTTATAAACATTTTACTTTTTATATTCCACATGTAAGTGATAAAATACAGCATTTGTCTTTCACTGCATTATTTCACCAGGCATAATACTTTCAAGCTCCATACACCTTATTGCAAATGGCAGAATTTCATTGTTTATTATGGCCAAGTAATATTCCTGTATGTGTGTGGGTTTGTAAGCCGCATCTTTTTCCAGTCATCTGTTGATGGACACTTATGTTGCTTCTATACCTATATATGGTTATCATAAAAAATGCTGCTATGAACATTGGGTTGCCTATATCTTTTCCAATTAGTGTTTTCACTAATTAGTGTCTTAGGATATACCCAGCAATAGAATTGCTGGATCACATGGTGGTTCTATTTTTAGTTTTGGGGGTAACCTCTATAGCGTTTTCCACAGTGGATTCACCAATTTACAATCCTACCAACAATGTACGAGGGTTCTCTTTTCTGCACATCTTATCAAAATTTGTTGTTTGCAGACTTCTCAGTGATAGTCATTCTGAAAGGTGTCAGTGTGAAGTGGTATCTCATGTGGTTTTCGTTTGCTTTTCTCTAATGATTAGCAATGTTGAACAGTTTTTAGTGTATCTGTCAGGCATCTGCATGTCCTCTTTACTCTAATGCTTATTTTTTGTTTGGGTTGTTCATTTTTATTTCACACTGACTTGTATGAGTTGTCTATATATTGACGATATTAACTACTACAAGTCACATCATTTTGAAATATTAAATATTTTCTCCCATTCAGAAGTTGTCTTTTTATTTCATCTATTATTCCTTTGTTGTGCTAAAGCTTTTAGTTTTGTCCCATTTGTTTATTTCTTACTGCTCTTTCTTTTGCCTTAGGAGATAGATCAAAAAAATATTGCTTTATGTCAAAGACTGTTCTGCCTATATTTTCTTCAAGGAGTTTTATGGTTTCTAGTCTTAGATTTGGGTCCTTGATACATTTTTTAGTTTATTTTTGTATGTATTGTGAGGAAATGTTCTAATTGCATTGTTTTACATGTAGCTGTCCAGTTTTCCCAGCATTACTTAATGAAGAGAGTTCTCTTTTCACCATTATATATTCTAGATTCCTTTTCATAGATTAATTGACTGTAAACGTGTGAGCTTATTTCTTGGATTTCTTGGACCTCTTTAATTCTCTTGATCAATGTGTGTCTGTTTTTGTGCCTGTACCATGCTGTTTTGATGATTATAGCTCTGTATAATATTAAATCAGGGAGCACGATACCTCTAGCTTTGCTTCTTTTTTCTCAAGAATGGTTTGGCAATTCAGAGTCTTTTGTAGTCCATAAAAGATATAGGATCATTTGTTCTCATTCTGTGAAAAATGCCATGGATATTTTGATAGGGATTGCATTAAATCTGTAGATTGCTTTGGGTAATATAAACAATTTAGCAACATTCTCTCAATCCAACGACACATGATATCTTTTCATTTCTTTGCATCATTTTCAAATTCCTTTATCAATGGTTTGGAGGATTCAGAATAGAGATCTTTCACCTACTTGATTAAGTTCATTCCTAGGTATTTCATTTTTCCCTGCTGCTGCTGCTGCTAAGTCGCTTCAGTCATGAACGACTCTGTGTGACCCCATAGACGGCAGCCTACCAGGCTCCCCCATCCCTGGGATTCTCCAGGCAAGAACACTGGAGTGGGTTGCCATTTCCTTCTCCAATGCATGAAAGTGAAATGTGAAAGTGAAGCTGCTCAGTCGCATCCGACTCTTAGTGACCCCATTGACTGCAGCCCACCAGGCTCCTCTGTCCATGGGATTTTCCAGGCAAGAGTAGTGGAGTGGGGTACCATTGCCTTCTCTGTCATTCTTCCCTAGGTGATTATAAATGGGATTGTTTTCTTGCTTTCTCTGATGGTTAATTATCAGCGTATAGAAAAGCAAGATTCCTGTATGCTAATCTTGTATATTGCACCCTAACCATGTTTGTTTGTTCTAGTAGTTTTTGGATGAAGATGTTTCAGTTTTCTATATCCAGTATTGTGTCATCTGCAAATAATGACAGTTTACTTCTTCCCTTCTGATTTCTATGTCTTTTATTTATTTTCCTTATCTGATTGTTGTGGTTAGGACTACAAATCTTCCAATACTACAATAAATAGAAGTGGTAAGAGGGGCATCCCTGTCTTCTTTCTGGTTTTACATCTTCATGTTTATTCCTCTACTGATTATTGTAGTCCTAGTCAATTGCCTGCTTTTAGTCTTTGTACTACTGCTGCTGCTGCTGCTGCTGCTGCTGCTAAGTCGCTTCAGTTGTGTCCGACTCTGCGACCCCATAGATGGCAGCCCACCAGGCTCCCCTGTCCCTGGGATTCTCCAGGCAAGAACACTGGAGTGGGTTGTACTAGCTTATTTAAATGGTTGGTTCTCAGCGTTTACTGTATTTTCACTTTGTGGAATTTTTCCTTTCCTATAGCTCCGTCTTGTTATAGCTGTTAATTTCTACTCAGAGAAGAACTTTTAACATTTCATTTAGGGTCAGTCTAGTAATGATGAACTATCAGGTTTTGCCTATCTGAGAAATTCTTTGTCCTTCAACTATAAATGATAATCTTGCTGGGTAGAGTATCTTAGTTTTGGAGGTTTTTCCCTTTCAGCACCGTGGGTATATTATGCGACTCCCTTCTGACCTTTAAAGTTTCTGCAGAATACTTAGTTGGTAGCCTTAGAAGGGTTCCCTTGTATATGACTTTGTTTTTCTCTTGCTTCTTTTAGAATTCTCTCTTTTAACTTTTGACATTTTAATTGCAGTATTTTTGGTATGGTTATATTTGTGTTCATCATGTTTCAGACCCTCTGTGCTTCCTGCACATGGATATCTGTTTCCTTCTTCACATTTGGGAAGTTTTCAGCCATAATTTCTTCAGATACATTTTTGACCCCCTTCTCTTTCTCTTCTGCTTCTGGGACCCCTATAATGTGAATGTCTGTATGCTTGATATTGTCCTCAGTTCAGTTCAGTTGCTCAGTCGTGTCCAACTCTTTGCGACCCCATGAATCACAGCACGCCAGGCCTCCCTGTCCATCACCAACTCCTGGAGTTCACTCAAACTCAAGTCCATCGAGTCGGTAATGCCATCCAGCCATCTCATCCTCTGTTGTCCCCTTCTCCTCCTGCCCCCAATCCCTCCCAGCTTCAGAGTCTTTTCCAATGAGTCAGCTCTTCGCATGAGGTGGCCAAAGCACTGGAGTTTCAGCTTTAGCATCATTCCTTCCAAAGAACATCCAGGACTGATCTCCTTCAGAAAGGACTGGTTGGATCTCCTTGCAGTCCAAGGGACTCTCAAGAGTCTTCTCCAATACCACAGTTCAAAAGCATCAATTCTTCGGCGCTCACTTTCTTCACAGTCCAACTCTCACATCCATACATGACCACTGGAGAAACCATAGCCTTGACTAGACAGACATTTCCTAGATGTCCCTTAAACTGTTCTCATTTTAAAAAATGTGTTTTTCTGTTTACTATTCTGATTGGGTGATTTCTATTCAATCTTCCAGGCCACTTTAGCATTCTGTATCGCCTACTCTGCTGTTAATTCTTTCAAGTGTGTTTTTCACTTCAGTTGTTATATTCAGTTCTGGCTTGTTCTTTTTTATATTATCTAGTTCCTTGTTGACATCCTCACTGTGTTCATCCATTCTTTAATTCAGTTAGCACTCTTACTATGAAAGCTTTGTATTCTTTACCTGGTAAGTTGCTTATTTCTGCTTGGTTAGTTGTTTTTGTAGGACTTTCTGTGGCTCTTCAATTGAGACAAACTCCCCTGTGTCTATGAAATTAGGTGAAATGCTTTCTTACTGTGGTCTTGAAGGGGAGTCATTATGCTGGAGCATCCACATAGAATCTGTGTGTGCCCAGCAGCTTTGGTGGAAGAGCTGACTTTGAATGAACATGAGTCAAATCTTTCCTCAATGTGTGCTGGTAGCTATAACCTTGGCAGAAGGTGGGGCTGGAAATGGAGGGTCTGGATTCAGAGCCAGATGTGAGTGGAGGTTTCCCCTCTGCTCAGCAGCCATCATCACCCTGTGAGGGATGGAGACATGTCCCATGTTGCCAAAGCAGAAGCCCTAAAGAGGTGAGGCTGAGCTGGCTCTATTCCCTCTAAGTGCCTACATCCTCACTCCAAATGGGAACAGTTCTGAAGCAATGGGTGGTGTGGGCATGCAATGTGGGGGGTTGGGGCATTGGCTGCAGCAGTTCAGCTAGGGTCAGAGACCCAGACTGCTTCAACACCCTGCTTGTCTAAGCACCAGTAATGGCTGCGCCCACCTTGCTCGTGAAGATACCACTGCAGGTCTGAGCTTTCTTTGTCCATCACAGCTGACCTCCCCCTTCAGCCTTTGCTGCCCTCATCCTGGAGTGGAACTGTACCCCAGGGCATTGGTGCCTGTGTGGGCTCTTGGCGCAAGTCAGGACAGGGGCTGAGGGGGTCCAGCCACTGAAAGAGATCAGGGCTTTTTCTGGTGTGCTGTGTGTGTAAGCATCCGTACTACTGTCCCTGCACTGCTCAGACAGATGTGGCTTTGGGTCTGAGCCACCTCTCTGTCTCAAGGCCAAGTTTTCACCTAGGATGTGGAAGCCTTCACTTCAGTGTGAGACTGTGCTGTGATGCAAGCAGGGCTAGAAGGGTCAGTGAGCTCAGGTTGGGGCATATGCCATGTCAGGCAGGGGAAACCAGGCGGCCACTGGAGGAACTCTCCATCCACCCTCCCCACCCTGTTTCAGGAGCAAGCATGCACATTCCTCATGAGCGGAGTTCTGGTTTCCTCCAGCCCTGATGTTAGTCCTGGTGGCCCTCCAACCAGCCAAGGGGATCTGTCTTCTGGAGGATCCCAGTATGTGGCTGGCAAAGCTCAGTCCTCAGAGAGGGTCTCTACCCACGTTATAGCCCTTTTGATCTGAGCCCCTTCACAGAGGCAGTTCCAGATCTGACCACTTATCTTTTCTTCCTACCCAATTCTGTGTGTGTCTTTCTTACAACCTTGGTCATATAGGAGTCTTCCAGCCAGTCTGATTAGTTTTCAGTGAGAATTGTTCCACATGTTGAAGTATTTTTAATGTTTCTGGGGAGGGAGGGGGATTTTTCAGCCTCCTACTCTGCCATCTTAATCTCCTCTCCTCTCCTTCTTTGTATTAGTATATTCACCTTTTTTCTTCTCCTGGGAGCTGCATTTTTCTTTTGTCTATTTTTTTGTCTATTTTGGTGTTGGTCTTTTAATATTTGATTTGTCACACTTACTGTGTCTTAAGGAAATTAGCTTGAATGTGTTCAGCAAAGGTACATTAGGAAAAGGCAGATAAAGTAACTCAGTAAAAGTGGATAAGTGATAAATCATGCTAAAAATAGTTGTGAAGTTGCTAAAAGTTACTTAAGATATTAAATGAATTTTCAAATTGGTTAGCTGAAATTTCAATCCAGGCTTGGTTCACTAAAAAGCCTAAGCTTTGAAAGATTAAATTTATTTTCCCACGTGTCAAGAAACAGACATTGGCATTGGCAGTGTCATATGTGTGTGTGTATGTGTTTATGAGCACTACCACAATCTCTGAATTATTGTTTATGCAGGATTCATATTTCAGCCATTCACGTATTAGTCATACGAATTTCTGTTAGGGTCCTTTAATGGACCAGGACCTGGCAGTCCAGAGGCAATGATAAGAAAAGTGAAAGAGAGAAAGAGGCTGATACTCCCTGGTTTACGCAGAGAACCAATCAAGTCCTTGAGACAGGACTTGCATCTCTCGCGAAGGCACCAGGCACCCTCTCGAGGTGGGTGAAGGCACAGGGCGCCTTTCTCAAGAAAGTCTTAGAAGCCCAGGCAGGAGAGTGAGCAAGATGGGTCTCTGTGCTCCAGAGAATCAGCCTAGGAGAGAGAGAAAGAAAGAAAGACACAGGGACCCAAGCTCTGATGGACCAAAGTTGCTTTATTAGCAGAAATGCAGGCTTATATATCTTTAGTAAGATGATTACTCAGCTATTAACCGGGATGAAATTTTATCAATAGCCACAATCTGGATAGCCTAATACATACAAGGTCACTAACGCTGAAGAAAGAGTCACTGCATGTCTCATCCCATGACCTCAGTCTTGAGAACTGCGTGCAGCTTTACTCATTCTTGGAATAGGAACTGATAAAGAACAGAGAATCCTTGAGAAATAGAAAACAGCATGCAGGAATCCTCCTGTTAAATGTTCCCGGACAAATTTCAGCAAGGTATTTGAACTTTGTATGCATCACTTTCTTCACCTGTAAAAGCTGATATGATAATACTTAACCTCTTATTACCTAATTTTTCACATTTGTATGTTTTTCACACAGCTGAAACATAAAAATTACATGTGTTCTCTTCTCACATGAGAATTAAATGAGAAGTGGCAGTCCTGCAGAGTTCAGGAGGCCTGTTCTCTTTTCTCTCTGCTTAGTCTGAGAGGCAATTCCTAAGCATTAGTAACATGACAGAGAAGAAAGTTTCCTTGTGTGTGTGTTGCTCAGTCATGTCTGACTCTTTGCAATGCCATGGACTGTAGCCCACCAGGCTCCTCTGTCCATGGAATTCTCCAGGCAGGAATACTGGAGTGGCCATTCCTTTCTCCAGGGGATCTTCCCAACCCAGGAAGATTCTTTACCATCTGAGCCACCAGGTTTCCTTGCTGCTGCTGCTGCTAAGTCACTTCAGTCGCATCCAACTCTGTGCGACCACATAGATGGCAGCCTACCAGGCTCCCCAGTCCCTGGGATTCTCCAGACAAGAACACTGGAGTGGGTTGCTATTTCCTTCTCCAATGCATGAAAGTGAAAAGTGAAAGTGAAGTAGCTCAGTCATGTCCGACTCTTCGCAACCCCGTGGACTGCAGCCTACCAGGCTCCTCCATCCATAGGATTCTCCAGGCAAGAGTACTGGAGTGGGGTGCCATCACCTCCACCAGGTTTCCTTAGGCTTCCTCAAATCACACAGCAGCAAAACCCAGTCTCCACCTAAAATATGGGTGGAATTTGGAAACATTTCTGGATGGGTGTTCCTCCTGTGGAGAATTTATGACAACTTTTCCAAAACTTTTCCTCAAATCTTTATTATATTCTGTTAATGACTCAGTGGACTTTTGGCAGAAAGGACAAGTTTCCTTTGGTTCAAACACTTCTATAGAGAGTTCTGATTAATCTATCCAATGGTCTGAAATCCAAATAACATATGCAATCTTTGGCTGAAAATGCTCACCCGTGGTGTTATAACAATAATTCCTCTCCTTGTTTTCATATATAACCTTTTGGAAATATTTCTGTTGGAGCCAACATTTCTATATTTTGGAAACTTGGCCTATGAACAGATGATGGCTCAAGTCTGCCATTTATTTTCCTTTCAGGGTGTACTGGAACAGGAAGAATGGTTGTTAGACTATTTCTTACAGGAAAATTTGTAAGACAACCCAAGTAAATGTGGAATAAAGCCCCTTTCTCTGTCATCCATGTCACAAAGCATATTCATTTCAAGATATCTTTCCTGACCACCCAAATTAAAGTACTTGTACCCCAAATAGTCACTTTCTGGAACGGGCCAGAAAGTAAACATTTTACGCTTTGCAGGCCATATGGTCTCTGTTGAAACTGCTGAACTGTACCACAGCTGCATGAAAACAGCTGCAGACAACACATAAACAAATGAGCAGGGTTGTGATCCAATAAAACTTTATTTATCATGCTGAAATTTGAATTTCCTATAGTTTTTTGTGTCACAAGTATTACCCTATTTTTGATATTTTTCCAACAATTGAAAAGAATGTAAAAGCCTTTCTTCAATCACAGACCGTACAAACCCAGGTGGTAGGCTAGATTGTGTTGGTGGACTACAGTCTGACCTCTTGTTCTGCAATGGTGCTTTATTTAGGATTTTTTTTTTACATCACTTATTATTTAATTAAAAGATTCTACTTATGTATTTATATTGTTTCTTTATTGTCTTGTGCTAGATTTCAAGTTTTATATCTGAAAGAAGGGACATTATATCCTGTTCACCCTTGAACACAGCATCACAGACACTCAGTAAATATGTATTGAATGTGTAAATCTGCAGCTTTCTGGTAAATCAGTTCTTCTAAATAAGTAATTCATTTAACTTGTAGACCATATTGAATTCTTTAAGTGATTTAATTTTTTTTCAAATATTACATATAGTATAGAATTTCATGGTGAGGAAACAGTACAGAAAAATGCCTTTAGGCTTTAGAGTTGTGAAGCTCAGCCGGTTCTATCAATTAGTGTTTGTGATTTTGCGTAAGTCATTACACCTCTCTGTTTTCTCAGTATAAAAAGAGAATAGGAATCGTAGCTATTCTATAAGACTTATGGTGCAGTTTTGCCTGAACTTCCATTTTCCTCCCCAAGCCCACCCCGACTCTTATCCACCCTGTTCACTGCCCTGGTAGGCCAGCAGGTAAGGATCACATTAGTGATGTGCCTTGCCCTCTGAATTCCAACTGGGCTTTGCTAATGTGGGAGGGAGAAAAATGAGCTAAGGAAAATTTATTCTCTTAACTTGCTCCTAAGTTTCAAGACTGGCTGTATTCCTGGAAGAAAAGTATCAGCTCACAGAATTATAAATTTATAGGTGTTCTGCAATGTACCCAGTCAGGGAGAACAATCCTGCTACCAGCTCCAGGGCTCTACACTATCTCCCGTGGTTTCTCTTTACTCACAACATTAAAAATAATCTTTTTTCAAGTTTCAGATAAACCTAAATTCCTTCCGGGACCATGAACTGATCATAGAAGTTTAAAGAGAAAGTTCTTGAGAATGAATGGTAGCTCGAATTGAAGCTGTTCTTAGAAATCTGGTTGTCTTCCTTGAAATTATATTAAAATACTGACCAATTCTTCTTGATTCATGTTTCTTTACAGAGTTATGAACTTGGGGGAAAGGGGTGTTTATAAGGTATTTCCTAGCTTGCTGAAACTTTTTTTTTCACTAGATATTTAAAATCAGGAAAATTTACATCAAAGTATGAATTTTCAAATTCTCTTGAAAAGGCCACACTTTCTGACTACACTAGCCTGGATCTGAGAGCATTTAACCGTTCCCATCGCTCTGGATTTGGCAGGCAGCTTTAGTCCCCATCATTCCCTGTTATGCACAACTCCTAGTTCTGCATAGTATTATGTTAACAACCTTGCCCCTGTGAACATTTTTCTTAGAGAATAAGAAGCAAAGTCATCAGCTCCCAGGAAGGGTGGGGCCAGAAGGGCGTAAGGAACAAAAGGGAGTATACGGCCCTCTAGGACAACAAAAGAGTGATAAGACCTGGACACAGCAGGATTGCAGGGTGGGGAAAAAAGTGCCCTCTTGGAGTTCTGGGTTATAAATGGAATGATCCATGAGCAAGCCTGTGTGTATGTATCCTGCCCCTTTGTGTCTTTTTTGGGTAGATGTTGAGAAGACAGTCGAGTTGGGCTTGACCAGAGTAGGGTTTTGTCCAGAGAGAACTGGAGAGCAAGAGAGGCCAGAAGGATGAACCTCTTTACGAGGGAAGGAATGTAATTATGGATCATGGAATCTAGGTTGATTAAACAGCACTGAGGACAGGAAGGGGTGATGGACATTGGTTAAGAACATGTGTACAATAGAGCCAGACTGCATGGATTCAAATCCTATCTCTATCTGTACTACCTGGGTAAATATATATATTGTCACATATAATATATAGAATAACAATGTATGTTACATATAACAGATATATGTAAAGTGCTTAGAACACTGCGTAGGTCATGGTAAGTGCTAGGCAGTGCTATAAGAGTACTTTTCATGCCTTACATTGAATTTAATTTTAAAAGTAAAATTTTAATTTACATTTTGATTAAGATATTTATGGAATGTTTACAATGTAAAAAAAATATTAAGAGATATTCTGTGGGGGCTGGAGAGATGAATCAGATATGAAGTGGATTAGAGGCTCACAAAGCATCTTTAGGGCATATAAAGGGATAAGCTCCATAAAGGGAAGCACAGAGCAGGCTCACTATGGGGGGGTGTTCCTGACAGACCTGGTTAGTTTTGGACACAGACCAGGAAAAAACAAGTGGCTACTATGTGAAGTTCATCAGTAGGTGCTGAGTCTGGGATTTTGTGGATTTTTTTCTAACAGTGCCTTGGAAGCAGACAGTGGAATTTCCCCAAAGTCTGATTCATATAGAGAATTTCTGACACTCTGTCAGTCAAAGTGAGGAGATCTTTTCGAGGAGGTGGAACTTTTTTTCTTTAATAACTAGTTTTTGCTTTGAAGTAAAAAAAATGAGGAACGTGTATGGTGGCAAACATGTCAAGGAGTAAAAATGCCTGTAGATGATAAAGAGTTTTGCATCCAGCACTCAGTCCGTTTCTAGAGTAATCACAGTTAGCAGTTGTTAGTGTCTATCAAAAAATATTCTTTTCAACTGTAATATGTATATTTATACATATTTATATCCATATTTATGGTACTGATGAACCTATTTGCAGGGCAGCAATGGAAAAATAGACATCGAGAACAGATCTGTGGACACAATGGAGGAAGGAAAGGGTGGGCTAAATTGAGAGAGTAATATGGAAACACATTACCATATGTAAAATAGGCCATGGGAATTTATTGTATGAAGCAGGGAGCTGAAACTGGTGCTCTGTGACAATGGGATGTCATAGAGGGATGGAATGGGGTGGGAGGTGGGAGGGAGGTTCAAGTGGGAGGGGACATAAATATGCCTGTGGCTAATTCATGTTGATAAATGACAGAAACCAGCAAAACACTGTAAAACAATTATCTTCCAAATAAAAATGTTTTAAAAATATGTATATATATATATCCATTCTTTTTTCAATTTTTTTCCCATATGGATTACTGCAGAATATTGAATAGTATTCCCTTTGCTATACCTTAGGTCCCTGTTGATTATTATTTTATATATAGTAGTGTGTAAGATATTATATAATATTTCTCTTTCTCTGACTTAATTAACTTGTTTAGTATAATCACTTCTAAGTCTATCCTTGTTGTGGCAAAGGGCAATATTTCTTTTTGATGGCCAAGTAATATTACATTGCCTATATATACCATATTTTCCCTATCCATTCCTCTGTCAGTGGACATTGAGGTTGCTTCCATGTCCTGGCTATTGTAAATGATGCTGCTATGAACACTGGAGTACATGTATGTTTTCAAATTATGGTTTTTTCCAGATATATGCCTAGGAGTGGGATTGCTGTATTATATAATAGTTCTATTTTAAGTTTTTTAAGAAACTTCCATAAGTTCTCCATAATGGCTGTAGCAATTTTCAGTCCCACCAGCAATGCAGCAGGGTTCCCTTTTCTCCATACCATTTCCAGTTACTTATTGTTGGAGACTTTTTGATGATGACCATCCTGAACTGGTGTGAAAAGAAATCTCATTGTAATTTTGATTTGCATTTCTCTAATAATTAGCAGTGTTGAACATCTTTTCATGTGCTTTTTAGCCATCTGTATATCTTCTTTGGAAAAATGTCTATTTAGAATTTCTGCCGATTCTTTATTGGGTTTTGTTTGCTGGTTTGTTTTTTGACATAGAGCTGCATGAGCTGATTTTGGGGACTAATCCCTTGTTGGTTGCTTTGTTTGCAAATATTTTCTCCCATTCTATTGGTTGTCTTTCCATTTTGTTGGTGGTTTCCTTTGCTGTGAAAAGCTTTTAAGTTTAATTTGGTCCCGTTTGATTATTTTTGTTTTTAGTTTCATTAAGCTATGAGGTACATCCAAAAAGACATTTTTGTGACTTATGTCAGAGAGTGTTCTCTTTTAAGAGTTTTATAGTATTCAGCCTTCATTTAGGCTTTTGATCCATTTTGAGTTTGTCTATGATGTTAGAATGTTCTAGTTTCATTCTTCTTTTAATACATGTAACTGTCCAGTTTTCCCAGCACCACTTATTGAAGAGACGTCTTATCTCCGTTGTATAGTCTTGTCTCCTCTGTCATAGATTAATTGACCGTAGGTATATGGGTTCATTTCTGGACTTTTTATCCTGTTCCATTGATCTATATTTCTGTTTTTGTGCCTGAACCGTACAGTCTTTGAGTACTGTAGCTTTGTAGTATAGTCTGAAGTCAAGGGTTCTGATTCCTTTATTTTTCACTTTTCATTCTCAGGAAAGTGCTAAATTTTGTATGTGATAATTTGTTCTTTTCTCAGTAGATTGTCCCAACATCATTTATTGATTATTCTGCCTTTAACACACTGATTTAAAATGCTGATATTACCATAATCTAAATATCCACATTATTTGAATCTTTGTCAAGACTCTATCTCATTTCTTTATTTATATACAATGTAAAAGTACCAAGCTCTTATTACAGAGGCTTTGTAAAATGTAAAAATGTAGTTTGTTCCTTTATATTCTACAAAATTTTCTGCCTAATCATTACCTGACTATAGACCTATCATGCCTGGTTTTATAAAAAACAATTCTATTGGTAATTTTATTGGGATCACATGCAATTTATATATTAACACAGGGTAAATTAGAATCTTTACAGTATTATTGTATTATTTTAAATAGAACTGGGCATTAATTCCCATTCAAAATGTATTTTAATTTTTCTTAGATCACTTTAAAATTTTTTTTTTTCATTTTTGGTGTCCTTTTTATTAGAGCACTTGAAAGTTTATTCACATAAATCTAGTACATTCCTACTTACCCCTATCTCTGGATATTTGGGGCTTCCCTGGTGGCTCAGAGATTAAAGCGTCTGCCTTTAGTGCGGAAGACCTGGGTTGGATCCCTGGGTCGGGAAGATCCCCTGGAGAAGGAAATGGCAACCCACTCCAGTATTCTTGCCTGGAGAATCCCATGGACGGAGGAGCCTGGTGGGCTACAGTCCATGGGGTCACAAAGAGTTGGACACGACTGAGTGACTTCACTTTCACTTTCACTTTCTGGGTATTTACTTAGTAACTGATTTTTCTTTAACATTAGTACATTTTATTTGAACAAAATAAAGCCAACAGTGTTTTCAATATCAATTTAAAATTTTTCTTACTAAATTATTCCCTCATTCACAACAGTTTTCCCAGTTTTTACTTCTATGTTAGAACTTTTATAATCTCATATTTATCATTCTCAAATCATTGGAAAGTATTTCCCACAGAATTTTAGGTAATAGGAGTGATAATCAACATCCCTGTCTTATTTATTTAATGGAAACATTTCTATGTTTCACTATTAGGCACATTGCTAATTAAGTATTATACATTTCTACTCATCAAATTTGATATTGGCATTTTTACCAAGTACTTGGTTAGCATCAATCATGTTTCTCTGCCTTGACCTGTAATTAATATGGAAAACATATTGACATATTAAATTTATTAAAAGAATTACTCCTGAAGAGTATCTCTCAATCTTTTAATAAGCTGCTGAATTTGATTTGCTAGCTCATTTTAGAAGTTTTACATCAATATCCATTAGGCAAATCCATCAGTAGTTTTATTTTATTATTCTGCCTTTATTACATTTTCTACCAAAAATTTCCATATTTGTTAAAAACCCTTTACAAACTTTCACTTCCTTTATGCTTTCAAACAATGTAATTGCCCTTAGATATTTTGTAAAATTTACTTTTGAAATAACTTTATGCTGATGCTTTTTGAGATGGCTTTTGACAAATTTCTTAATCTCGTTTCATTACATATATTTTCTAGAACGTTATGCTTCATAGTCAAAATTTCAAATTCATTTGCATGAGATTAAGCAAAGTGATCCTCATATTTATCTCCTCGATATACCTGGTTGTTTATTCTAATATCTTATTTTTATATTTCTGCCTGTTTCTTCGATTCAGTGTTCTATGTATTTCAATATATTTTTTCATAGACTTGATCATTTTTCTTAACTTGTTCTGAGTGCTAGCATATGTTTTAAGCAGGTAGTTGTATTGGTAATCGTTCATATAATCTGTCATTTATCTTACATTCATTCACCATTTATGACTGAAAGAGGAGAGTGAAAAAGTTGGCTTAAAGCTCAACATTCAGAAAACGAAGATCATGGCATCTGGTCCCATCACTTCATGGGAAATAGATGGGGAAACAGTGGAAACAGTGTCAGACTTTATTTTGGGGGGCTCTAAAATCACTGCAGATGGTGACTGCAGCCATGAAATTAAAAGACGCTTACTCCTTGGAAGAAAAGTTATGACCAACCTAGAGAGCATATTCAAAAGCAGAGACATTACTTTGCCGACTAAGGTCTGTCTAGTCAAAGCTATGGTTTTTCCTGTGATCATGTATGGATGTGAGAGTTGGACTGTGAAGAAGGCTGAGCGCCGAAGAATTCATGTTTTTGAACTGTGGTGTTGGAGAAGACTCTTGAGAGTCCCTTGGACTGCAAGGAGATCCAACCAGTCCATTCTAAAGGAGATCAGCCCTGGGATTTCTTTGGAAGGAATGATGCTAAAGCTGAAACTCCAGTACTTTGGCCACCTCATGCAAAGAGTTGACTCATTGGAAAAGACTCTGATGCTGGGAGGGATTGGGGGCAGGAGGAGAAGGGGACAACAGAGGATGAGATGGCTGGATGGCATCACTGACTCATGGACGTGAGTCTGAGTGAACTGTAGGAGTTGGTGATGGACAGGGAGGCCTGGCGTGCTGCGATTCATGGGGTCACAAAGAGTCAGACACGACTGAGCGACTGAACTGAACTGAGACACTAAGCACATGCTGTAGAATACCAGAAGGCATCCAAGGTTCCCTTTACTGTCAAAGACTTTAGTTAGTCATGTTCTGGCACACTGGGCTAGAGCTTGAGAGTAGCATCAACCTGGAAATTGATGAGAAAATGTAAAGACTTATGGTCTCTCAACTAGGATGAAGCAGAGCAAGTTCTTAAACGTGGATCTATAGGACCTCAAGGTTAATCCTATGCATTTAGTGATATACCTTCAAATATATTTTTAGACATATTCCTTAACAACTACTTTCTGAATCTGTAGATATCTGAGAATGTCTTGCTGTTGCTCTAATATATGTGCACATACACACTCTGTCTACCATAATGGTTTGAAAATAGAGTTGTTGAATCATAAAGTTCATTCTTCATGATTCCATGATTTTCTGGAAAAGTCCTGGTCAGGATTACTTACATTCCTCTGGAGATGAACTGTTTCTTCCTAACTCACTAATCACAACCTTACATTGAGAATTATTTTCATCACGTTTACCTTTCTAAAATTTCACAGAATATGTTCAGATGGTTTCCTAGTTTCTTAATTTTTACCTAGAATACAGTATATGGTGTATTTCAGCCTCCATATTCTGGTTTTTTTTTTTTTTTTTTCAGCTCAGGAAATTATATTTTATGTCTTTGGTTTTTTCCTTGTTTGCTTTTTCTTTCGGTTGTTGTCATGTCTCGCTTTGGAGTTATAAAAGGCAAGGTCACTGAAAGTGCTCCTCTGCTTTATAAAAGTAGGTCCTCAATAAAGCATCATTTCTAGGTCATTGCCAAACTCACAGAAGATAGCAAAATGATCAAATGTCAGTAAGAGCTGTACGCTATAAGAAACAGCTAAAGATTCCATTGTCTAGGGGTAAGTTCTGATACTACCACTCCAAAATACAGAATATTGTAAAGAGACTCAAAAAAGAGGAGAAATGTGGAGAATCTAGTACAAAGATTTGAAATGCATGTAACCAGAGTCTCAGTCTAACCAGACATACAGCTTAATAAGCTGATTGTAGTTGAGACTTAAAAGGATCAAAACCATGTATTTGCTTATGAATCTGCAATTCAGGCAGGGACCAGAAAGGATGGCTTGTGTGCACTGTTCAGCATCAGCCAGAGCAGCTTATCAGGGGGCTGCATATCCCATTTTCAGGATGATGAGCTGGGTTTGATTGCTACTGGGAGTTCAGCTGTGCCTATGATCCATAATCCTAGGTTTTTCTCTGTGTGATACTTCCCACAGTCAGCTTGAAACTCCCAATTAGTCAGGATTTTTTTACAATAAAGTGGCTGTGTTCCAAAAGAATACATCGTATGGCATTAATCACATAGCAACAATTCCACGATATTCTGTTGGTCTAAGCCTACATCATCCAGTGCAACAGCCAGGGAACATATATGTCTATTTAACTATAAAACTAGAGCTCAGTTCTACAATTATACTAGCTACCTTACAAGTACCCACTATGGCTAGTGGATATTGTATCAGTTCAGTTCAGTTCAGTCACTCAGTCGTGTCCGACTCTTTGCAACTGCATGAATTGCAGCATGCCAGGCGTCCCTGTCCATCACCAACTCCCGGAGTTTACTGAAACTCACGTCCATTGAGTCGGTGATGCCATCCAGCCATCTCATCCTCTGTCGTCCCTTCTCCTCCTACCCCCAATCCCTCTCAGCATCAGAGTCTTTTCCAATGAGTCAACTCTTTGCATGAGGTGGCCAAAGTACTGGAGTTTCAGCTTTAACATCATTCCTTCCAATGAACACCCAGACTGATCTCCTTTAGAATGGACTGGTTGGATCTCCTTGCAGTCCAGGGACTCTAAACAGTCTTCTCCAACACCACAGTTCAAAAGCATCAATTCTTTGGTGCTCAGCTTTCTTCACAGTCCAACTCTCACATCCATACACGACCACTGGAAAAACCATAGCCTTGACTAGACAGACCTTTGTTGGCAAAGTAATGTCTCTGCTTTTGAATATGCTCTCTAGGTTGGTCATAACTTTTCTTCCAAGGAGTAAGCGTCTTTTAATTTCATGGCTGCAGTCACCATCTGCAGTGATTTTAGAGCCCCCCAAAATAAAGTCTGACACTGTTTCCACTGTTTCCCCATCTATTTGCCATGTAGTGATGGGATATTGTATAGGCAGCACATTTCAATAATTGCAGACTGTTCTGTTGAACAAGACCTTGATAAGGAAGCCACAGGGACCCATTCAGGTTCAAGCAGAAGGAGCTAGAATACACCACTTCTGGAGGAAGCATCATGGTTGTAGTATAATAAGAAGTGTGTGGGATGGGACATATTGTTGTGTCTGTCCTTGTGAAATATAATTTGCTACATCAGTTGGACTTCCCTGGTAGCTCAGCTGGTAAAAGAATTCACTTGCAATGCAGGAGACCCCAGTTCAATTCCTGGGTCAGGAAAATCCCCTGGAGAAGGGATTGGCTACCCACTCCAGTATTCTTGGGCTTCCTTGGTGGCTCAGCTGGTAAAGAATCCATCTGCAATGCAGGTAGGCCTGGGTTCGATCTCTGGGTTTATAAGATACCCTGGAGAAGGGAACAGTGACCCACTCCAGTATTCTGGCCTGGAGAATTCTATGGACTGTATAGTCCATGGGGTCACAAAGAGTTGGACACAACTGAGTGATTTTCACTTCACATCAATTAATTCATACTATAAAAAATGATGTAGAGAAAAACTATCAACTGGTATGTGTACTATAGCTTAATATATGCATATCCTATAACCCAGCAATTCTACTCCTAGGTATATCCAAAATAGAAATGTTGCATGTGCAACAAAAGAACAAGAATATTTTTAGAACAGACCCAAACTGGAAGCCATCCAAATGTCCATCAGTAGATAAATGTTCAAGTAATGATTTAAATCTTAGATCTGACTGTGTTTTCTGTGAAAGTTGGAAAACCTCTCCAAAGTGTACTTTTATTAACTATAAAATAGAGGTGATTCTATCCAGAATTGTTGTGAAAATTAACTAAGATCACATATGCAAAAGCATCTAGAATATGGTTAGCGCTTGATAAAGTGTTAGTACTTTCTGGAACACCAGTGACTACCACAGTTACTTAGTATGCACAGGGTCTTTATAAACGTGTGCAACAAATGAATTTATGTAATAATCTGATTTACACATCTGTAGTCTGCCTCTCTACAGCTCATAGAAGTGGATTCTCAAAATTAGAAAGGACACCTCTCTTTGAAGACAATAACTAGTATATCACAAGTACTCAGTATTTGAGTATAAGTGGACATTTATGCAGAAACCTAACACAACTCACTTATTGAGATTCTATCCTCTGTTTAAAAATCCCACCCCCTCCCCACAAGAACTCTTCTTGATTATTGAACCCATACTTGGCAAGATAATAATGGAATCTCAGAAAAGTAAAAGAGGAAGAATGGTTATGGATCTAAGAGCATACAGGGACCCACCTCTGGTCTGGGAACTGCAGCTGGAAGTCTCTTGAGAAAATGACACCCACGTGGAATTCTAGGGCTTCAGGCTTCAGCAGGGTTTCAGCAAGGGAGGGAGACCACAAGTATGACCTTCCTGTTGGTATTTGGGAACCTCCGCTTCAGGTCCAAACCAGAAACAGGAAGCTCAGTGCTTGCTAAGCAAGAAAAGGGAATCAACTAGAACACATTGCAGCTTGAGGCTGGCGTTGGAATAGTTCTTCCTTTGTCTAGGATATTTCTTTCATTCCTGTAATGGTCCCAACCTACTGAAAAGGAAACATTCCTTTCAATAGTATGTAGCAAAAATGTCTCAAGCACTTCCTAGGTATGCCTGTCTAATTGTAAGATCTATTCTCATTTTACATAAGCATTGTTTTACATTTGGTCTTAGAGAGATAGGTAAAACGCTAAAGATGGAGGGTAAGACAAACACAAGTTAAGAAGATACAGTTCAAAGTCAAAAGGTTTTGGTGACTTGCAATACAGAAAACATGGTCTTGGATTTGTTTTTTTTTAGTATCTTTCTCATTTCAGTTAAAGTCACAACAGAACTGTACGTGAAGGACAGGGATGAATATTCCTGGCAAAAACGTATGAGCAAAGACATAAGGGGTGAACAAATGAGATATTTTGTAGGAAAGGTAAATCATACCTTCCTTTGGGGTCCAAGGGCATATTGAAGGGATAGGAACAAGGTTAAAAAACAAAAAATGTATTAAACACCTACTATAGCCTAAAACATATGCTAAGCTCCTCACTCATGTTACTCATGTTCCTTAGTTAGGGAGTTTAAGCTTATTGTAAAAGATCAAACAGAACCCATGAAGCTAGAATTCATATTTTTTGTGAGCTTTTTTTTACAAGGGCAGTGCATTTTGGACCATGAAAGATAAAGCATTTAGGACACTTCAGGGTAGACAAGGGGATGTCTTAAGTGCAAAGCTAGGCAGCTAATTTAAGTGTTACAGGAAGTTTGAAGCATGATTCCAATATGATGGAGTCTGACTGTGCTAACTGTTGTCAGTGGGGTGGGCAGGCTGGGGAGTGAGTTACACATAGGGCCTCAGATCCTGGGAAAGCTGGTTCATTCATTTGCAAAATGCCCAGCCAGTGTATGTGGACAGGCTCTGGTTTTCATTATTAGCAGCAGAAAATTGGGGTGGAGGCCTGGACAGGGTCACCACTGGAATCAGAACCAGAACTGGAATGAATTCTCAGGGCACTTGGATGCTAATTACACGCATGTCACCTCTTGCTACTCCACCTAGGTTCCTGACCTCCTAACCTCAGTATTTCTTTCCTGTGTGAGCTTTGAAATTTTGAAAGCAGATTAATTTACTGCTTTCATCTGGAAGAATTTTCTGATTTGGATACAGATATTTAAAAAATCCCCCTAGCTTTTCTGTGTTTCATATAATGTGCACACTGTGCATACTTCTTGAGAAGCCGAAACAAGGCAAACATTTACCATCTTCTCACCACTGGATCTCTATAGCACTTCATCCTACTTTTATGGTCCTTTAGTGCAGACTGATTCTAATGAATACGATACCCACAAGAGGCAGAAACTGTCCCTTCTACTTCAGAGCTCAGAAAATATCACATCTATCTTGCTACTGCTGCTAAGTCACTTTAGTCGTGCCCAACTCTGTGCGACCCTATGGACTGCAGCCCACCAGGCTCCCCCATCCCTGGGATTCTCCGGGAAAGAACACTGGAGTGGGTTGCCATTTCCTTCTCCAATGCATAAAAGTGAAAGTGAAGTCACTCAGTCATGTCCGACTCTTAGCGACCCCATGGACTGCAGCCCACCAGGCTCCTCCATCCATGGGATTTTCCAGGCAAGAGTACTGGAGTGGGGTGCCATTGCCTTCTCTGCACATCTATCTTAGGCTGCTTCTAACTTCCAGTGTTATGAACATTGAGTTCTACATGTCTGTCCTTATATCTGCTTGTTTATTTGTGACTTTCTATTTCCCTAGAAGTTGAAATTCCATTATCAAATATCTTAAATCTTTAAAATATTTATCTAAAGTTTTCTCAAAGTGTCCATTTTTACCCCCCATCAACAAATTAACACATTATTGACCAGGGGATTTTTACAGAAACTAACATCTGTGACTGGCGATTTGTTATGTAAGTGAATATTGAAACACTCTAGTCAATAAGGTTTGGGTAGAAGCAGCCTGGTGGGCTATAATCCATGGGGTCGCAAAGAGTTGGACATGACTTGTTGACTAAACAACAACAAAAGACATATTAATACGTCTCTGGTCAATAAGTTGTTAAAATACTTTCAGATGCTCTTAAGCAAGTCAAAAAGGCATTGCTTGGAAATTTGACTGAGGAAGTTTCAACGGTTCACAAGGTCAATGACTTGCTGTGCCAGGATTTTTCCGGTCATCCCCTGACTCCACCCACTGCTCTGGATGGAGCACTGGGGATTGCGTCTTCTAGGTGCTCTTGTCAGCTGGCTTCCAGGTAGATGTGGCCACTGGGTGACGCTGGTGGAAAAGTGCAAAGTCAGCAGCGGAGAGATAGCAGATTTCTCCCCTCTTGCTATGTGCTTCTGGCAGCGTTTCTGATGGTAGCTGCATCTCTTCTGAAGTTAGTTCCAAACCCTTTCCAGACAGACCCTCCCTCGCTGGCTCAGGCTCCCACACGGTAGCCCCATCACAGTTTAGCGCCTCCCGTTTCATCGTCTGCTCTCTGGTACACTAGCATCTCCCCATGTTCCTTCAGCCCCTCTGTTGCCAGTGGCCTTCTGCTGTTGTTACTCTTTGGCTGTCTCGCTGTCTCCAGTTTGTCTTAACAACTTCTACCTGTGCGTTAAATTGCCTCTGTGAATCTCCGTAGTGTGGACACTGTTTTCCCAATGTCCCCCTGGCTACTACACATAACTGAAATATGCTTGTCTACAAGTGGTGATATGAGAAGCAGGATCTAGACCTGCTAACTGATGTCTGGTGCTCCTTCTGCTGAATCATGAAAGAAGCCTTAGTATTTAAAAGAGGGCTTTAAGTGACCAGTGTAGACAACTGCTGTGGCAGGCCAGAGTGGGAAGGTATGGCCTGAACAGGTCATAGATGGCTGTGTGGAAAAGGTGTCAGCTAGACAATGTCTCAAGCGTGTGCCTAAAAGCAGACCATTCTTGGGCAGTTAAAAATACCATCATAACTACTGCTGGATATCCCCAATCAAATTCTGACCTACATCCTCTTTTTTACTGCCCCTAGGAAAAAATTTTTTTAATGTGAGAAAAAATTTTGAAAGATTTTAAATTTGAACTTGCAAAGTACATATTAGAAGATTAAAGATAAATATCAGAAATACTCTAATCCTACTTTACCCTTAACCTTACTTTACTGTTAGTGGTGCTTTGATTTCTTCAGGTATCTAAGGAATGGCATAAAGCGAAGAAGCACTAAAGAGCCTCTTGATGAAAGTGAAAGAGGAGAGTGAAAAAGTTGGCTTAAAGCTCAACATTCAGTAAACTAACATCATGGCATACAGTCCCATAAATTCATTGCATATAGATGGGGAAACAATGGAAACAGTGAGAGACTTTATTTTCTTGGGCTCCAAAATCACTGCAGATGGTGACTGCAGCCATGAAATTAAAAGATGCTTGCTCCTTGGAAGAGAAGTTATGACCAACCTAGATAGCATATTAAAAAGCAGAAACATTACTTCGCCAACTAAAGTCCATCTAGTCAAAGCTCTGGTTTTTCCAGTAGTCATGTATGGATGTGAGAGTTGGACCATAAAGCAAGGTGTGCGCTGAAGAATTGATGCTTCTGAAGTGTGGTGTTGGAGAAGAGTCTTGAAAGTCCCTTGGACCACAAGGAGATCCAACCAGTCCATCCTAAAGGAACTCAGTCCTGAATATTCATTGGAAAGACTGATGCTGAAGCTGAAACACCAATCCTTTGGCCACCTGACGTGAAGAGCTGACTCATTTGAAAAGACCCTGATGCTGGGAAAGATTAAAGGCAGGAGAAGAAGGGGATGACAGAGGATGAAATGGCTGGATGGCATCATCAACTCGATGAACATGAGTTTGAGCAAGCTCTGGGAGTTGGTGATGGACAGGGAAGCCTGGCGTGCTGCAGTCCATGGGGTCACAAAGAGTCGGACACAACTGTGCAACTGAACAGAACTGAAGGAGAAAACATGATCTTTTACTAGATATTTTTATAATCTCTAAACATTATAATCTATTCTTGACTATGAATAAAAGAAATGAAAAACCACAGAATATCTACTATGTAAGACTTAGAGCTTTCTGCATCAGTGATTAATAATGATTTTATTTAAAAAGCACTACTTGATTGGGTCTGCTTAGGTATTCATTTCACAAAGCCCCCTGATAGCTCAGTTGGTAAAGAATCAGCCTGCAATGCAGGAGGCCCTGGTTCAATTCCTGGGTCCAGAAGATCCTCTGGAGAAGAGATAGGCTACCCACTCCAGTATTCTTGGGCTTCTCTGCTGGCTCAGCAGGTAAAGAATCCACCTGCAATAAGGAAAACCTGGGTTCAATCCCTGGGTTGGGAAGATCCCCTGGAGAAGGGAACGGCTACCCACTTCAGTATTCTGGCCTGGAGAATTCCATGGACTGCATAGTTCAAAGAGTCTCAAAGAGTCAGACATGACTGAGTGACTTTCACTTCATTTCCCTTTCCTGACTGGAGTATTTCTGTTGTCTTATATCAACCTTTTAATTCATTGTCACCAATTTCTATTCCAAGGATCTTGTTAGGAATTTTTTTTTGTTTTTTAGCAGTGACTTCCACTTCATGTAAAATGAACATTCTATAATAGAATTTCAGTGACCTCTACAAGGTTCATGTCTACAAAGAAAAGTATAAATATGGCTTTTTGTGTATCTTCCTCCTTGATCTACATTTAGACTGTAATTGATTGATTCTAGCTTTCAAATGTTTCATTTGCTCTTTCAGAGCAATAAAAAGTGAGTAACCTAAAAATCTAATTGACTGAAATGATCAGTTTTACCACAGTTCACTACACTTGTTCAGAAAGCTGCTCTGAGTGGCAATTTGAAAGAGCTGTCCTTTGAAATTGGCATTCTCTAAGTATTCTAAATTACAGTTGGGCCATAAATACAACAGGTTAAAACTAAAGCAGCTGAGAAATTATATAGGTGAAAAATTACAAGGATATAATCTTTCCACTCGGGCATGTAAAGATTTAATCTCCCAGAGTAAAAACCCAGAACACAGTGATGGGGTCAAGATAACAGTGGGAAGATGCCTCAGGACAGAGTTCCCATGGTGTTTTCAGGGGACCAGGTCTGTAGCTAACAGGGGCAGGTGCTACGCAAAAGGAGCCCAGAAGCCCTTTCACCACATCGGGCCAGCTGGGAGCTTATCTGTGGCATCTTGCTTTCAAGGAACGGTTCCCCATTGTCTGCTTAAGAGAACAGAGATAAACCACCAACATGGGAACCTCACTGCATATTGACAGGAGAAAAAAGTCATGAATGAGAAAGGCTAGGGGGCTTAGTTATATAAAAGAGGGATCTATTCTATTATCATGTCTGTTGTAGAAGATACTAAAGTATCAATTGTCCGATTAACTAAATAAGCAGTGTTCTTCTTCCTAGTTCGTCTCCAGAATCTCTCTCAATCCTAATTCCCATATGGATGTCCATGACCACTGCCCTTCTTTAAGTCCTATTCAGACCACACTAGAGGTTTGCTTCTCAGCAGATGATGTCTCCAAACCACTGTTGCTTCCTTCTAATGCAGCCTTATTATTGCAATCAGAGTGGTCCCTTTGGAAAAATAACCTGTCCATTGTCCTCCTACCCATAAAACTCTCCTGTGGCCACACCCTGCCCTCAAGGTCCAGCCTGAGATCCAAATCTATTATTTAAATCTTCCATGAAATAGCTTCTGCTGACATCACTGACCTAAGCTTTTAACTCTCTGCCCCATATACCTTATGGACAGCTCTTTCTTTGCCTGTGTCCACATCTGCTTTGGAGAAGTTTAATGAAAGCCTTTAAGAGGAAATAATAGTCATCACATGCATGGCAGTCCCAGGATCTGCAGGCACAGATCCGAAAAGAGACGTGTGGAAGCTATGTTACCTTTTGTGATCCTGGTTTTACATCTCATAGCATCACTTATGTAGCATTCTATTAGTTGTTTTCACAGAGGTCTGTCCAGTTTCCAGGGGAAGGAACACCAATACTACTTCTTGATAGAGGTTAAGGGAGGCAGCATGATTCTGGAAGAGCATCAGAGACTAGTAGCATTATTGAAGCCATTTCTGTAAAACACAATTTGCTACAGAGAAGGAGTACAGATTACTCTTTTAAGAAGCTTGTCTAAGAAAAGGATAGAGAGATAAGAGAATAAAGCAGGATCAAAGTAAATGTTTCTTTGACCTGGACATATAAATGCACCACTGGCAACAGCAGTTTGGAAACAAATGCAATAGTCTGCTTAAGAGATTGAATATTTTTTCAAAGTTTGCACTTTTAATCACCTTGCTGAACAGTAAGGGTCCCCAAACTATAACTTGTAGATCAAGTACAGACCACTGTCTGTTTTTGTAAGCCTGCAAGCTAAGAATATATTTTTTTTAATTATCACTGGAGTGTGTTTGATTTACAATGTAAGTTTCAGGTGTACAGCAAAGTGAATCATTTGTGTATATGTGTGTATGTATATATATACATACACACACTCTTTCTTAGATTCTTTTCCCATATAGGCTATTAAAGTATATGGAGTAGCGTCTGTGCTATACAGTAGGTCCTTGTTGGTTATTCCGTATGTTAAATAAATGTGGTGAGAGTGGACATTCTTGTCTTGTTCCTGATCTTAGGGGGGATGATTTCAGATTTTCACTGTTTAGTATGATGTTAGCTATGGGTTTGTCATATATGGCCTTTATTATGTTGAAGTAAGTTTCCTCTGAGCTTCCCTAGTGGCTCAGAGGGTAAAGCATCTGCCTTCAATGCAGGTAGACCTGGGAAAAGTTCAATCATACTTCAATGTTAAACTTTGTCAAAAGCTTTTTCTGCATCTGTTGAGATGATAATATGGTTTTTTTCCTTTAGTTTGTTAATGTGGTGTATCAAATACTGCTTAATTATGGTGTGTAATTCATTTAATATATTGTTGGATTTGGTTTGCTAGCACTGTATTTTTGCCTCTGTTCATCAGTGATATGGATCTGTAATTTTCATTTTTTATGGTATCCTTGTCTGGTTTTGATATCAAAGTGATAAGTGGCCTCATAGAATAAGCATAGAAGCGTTCCTTCCTCTGCAGTTTTTGGAAGAGTTTTAGGATAGGTGTTATCTTTTTCTAAGGGTTTGTTAAAACTGACCTGTGAAGACATCTGGTTTCAGACTTTTGCTTGTTAGAAGATTTAAATCAATTTCCATTTTAGTACTTGTGGTAGGTCTGTTCATATTTTCTATTCCCTATTTTTCTTCAGTCTTGAAGGGTGTCCCTTCCTAAGAATTTATCCATTTCTTCTAGGTTGCCCATTTTGTTGGCATATAGTTGTTTGTCATAGTCTCTTATGATCTTTCGTATTTCTGTGTAATTTTTCCTCTTTCGTTTTTAATTTTATTGATTTTAGCCCTCTCCCTTTTCATCTTGATGATTATAGCTAAAGGTTTATCACCTCCTCAAAAGAGCTTTCCACTCCAGTTTCTTCTCTAGAGTATGTGCAAGGTAAGCTTGTAAAAGATGATAAATCCAATCATCCTTCAGTGACTTTATAGTGTTCACCAGAAATGATCAAAATATCTTAAGTATGGACACACAGACCTTTTAGATGTTGCTTGAAAGTCCCCTTTCCAACCTTAAGTCCTTCTCTCCTTCCCCAAGGATTGTCCCAGTAAATGCTCCGTTCCTGACACAAAACAGGGCCCCTTGCTTAGTCTTCTCTTTGTCTAGGATGCCCCATATTTTTACGTGAAACTCCCGCTCCTCTACTTCAAGATTCAGCTCAACTATGAACCTCTGGGAAACCTTCCCCAAGGCTCCCCGAGGAGCGTTTACGGTTCTGTCCCTCTGTTTCCTGTCTCTACGGCCCTGCTTGGCCGTGTGGCTCTCCCGGTGTGTGTTCCGTGTCTCTAACTCTCTTGTTCTCTCATGGGAACATAATGCATGATGTTATAGTCTTCCTGTATCCAATCTACATTTGCCCTCCTGCTCAATTACAGTGTCATGTTTCAGACCAGCAGCAATTTATTATTCTTTCTGAATCCTCAATCCTGAATATCTCCTAGAACACAATTTTTGCTGGAAAGAAAAAGGAGAAGGAGAGGAAGGGAGTAAAGAAGAGAATAAATACAGGAAAGCAGTGTCTGTAGAAGTGAGTGAAATCGAGTCAGCAATGACCATGGAAATGCTTTTTAATGGCTACGGCACCTGCGCTGAATGGTCAACACCAGTCAGCCAGGGAAATTGATCCTAGAAATGATGATGCCCCAAGAGGCCACTGCAGTGGGTTGAATTGGTGGAGAAGATTTGTCATCTAAAGTCCAATTTCCTGGTTTCCTTCTTAATAGCTGTACAGCTTTGGGAAAAGTGGGTTTCTGCTGAGTGCTTCCACTTCCTCATCTGCCATCTGGGATAATATTATATTTATCCTGATTTTTAAATTTTAAAATATCACCTTAAAAATAGATAAATGTGAGAAATATTTGTTTAGATCACAGCCCAGCACACTGAAAATAATCAAAGCTAGACTACATAAAAACTACAAGCAATGCTAAGATAATCAGACTGAATAACTCGGAAGTCTTTTTGCAACTGAGAAAACAGGTCCAGGAAGTGGGAGGAGAATAAGCTCTTCTTAATCAAAATCCAGAAGCAGTGGATTTTGGTGACTTCCCAGAAGTCACCACAGCTAAAGAGGCAGTAAGGACAGATAGGAAAGGACTATGGAGAAGAAGACAGGGCTAGTAATTAATAATTGTTACAAAGCAGAAAGCATATGCCAAGAGCTAGTTCATCTGTTCCTCCTAGCATCCACCAGAGAAGGTGACATTATTCCAGCTTTGTAGATGTGGAAATTGAGGAAGTGGCCACTTAGTAGAGACAGTTAGGAGAACATATTCACTGCTGCGAAGTCACTTCAGTCGTGTCCGACTCTGTGCGACCCCATAGACAGCAGCCCACCGGGCTCCCGTCCCTGGGATTCTCCAGGCAAGAGTACTGGAGAGGGTTGCCATTGCCTTCTCCAGTGCATGAAAGTGAAAAGTGAAAGTGAAGTCACTCAGTCACGTCCGACTCTTCGCGACCCCATGGACTGCAGCCCACCCAGGCTCCTCTGTCCATGGGATCCTCCAGGCAAGAGTACTGGAGTGGCTTGCCGTTGCCTTCTCCTACATATTCACTAGTGCCGCCTTAAAGCCCTTATTAGACAGACTAGCCTGTGAAAACACAAACCCCATACCTGCTGTAGAGTGCCAAACACTGGTGGGGAAAAAAATGACCAGCGATGCAGTGAGTAATGAGAACACAGCCTCTTAGTTAAGAGAAATATTATTCTAAGTCATTGTTGTAATAATTAAAAGGGAGAGTGAATTGTAAAATACAAGTTGTTTCAAAAAAAGAACATAAATTGATAGTTGGGCTGGTTGCATAGTCCTGGTTTATATGTTAAAATGTACTAGCTTTGAACAGCTTCTTTGAAATGCTCAAGGGAGACAACAAAGTATAAACTGCTTTGAGGAGGTTTTCTTTTCTATTTTTTTCTTTTGTGTCTCTCAAAACTTTTAAAAAGTACCTTAAGGAAAACTCACCAGTTTGGCTTAGAAACCATTTATTTAAGCTCATTAGGCATATACTTTCTGAATATTATCCAGAATTATTCTTGTTTCCATCATTTACAAGATTTTAAAGCATCAGGGTTATCACTCTCCTTCTAAAAGATAGTTACTGGTTTCTCAATCCTCTTAGGAAAGTGTCCTCAAACCTATGCATGCAGAGAATTGCCAGAATACAGCTTTAGGGGGATTTGTAAGTTATACCAGAATAATGTGTATCAGGGTTCCCGAAACCCAGGGGTCTAATGCCTGATGCTCTGAGGTGAAGCTGATGTAATAACAATAATAGAAATAAAGTGCACCATCAATGCAATGCACTTGAATCATCCCCAAATCATCTCCCAGGCCCCGGGGTCCATGGAAAAATTATCTTCCACAAAACCGGTCCTGGTGACAAAAAGTTTGGGGACCGCTGAGGTATATGGAGTTATCTTTGAGACTAAGATCAAATTATGTTTACTCTATTACTGAATTCCCAAGAGTGTATGTGCAGTCATTTCAGCAGTTCTGGGTCCTGACCTCCAGTAATACTTTAAAAGTATAAGTTTTTTAAAAAGTTTCTGTTTTTTCTGGAGACTTCAGTTAATGACAGTTTCACATATACCCCTCTATTCCCTGGTGGCTCAGATGGTAAAGAATCTGTCTGCACTGCAGGAGACCCAAGTTCGATCCCTGGGTTGGGAAGATCCCCTGGAGAAGGGAATGGCTACCCACTCCAGTATTCTTGCCTGGAGAATTCCATGGACAAAGGAGCCTGGCAGACTACAGTCCACGGGGTCACAAAAAGTTGGACATGACTAAGCGACTATCTCTCTCTCTCTCTCTCTCTCTCTCTCTCTCACACACACACACACACACACACACACACACACACACCACACAAGATGTTAAGAGCTAAGGCTATATAGGACAAATTCAGCAGCTGTCTATAAGTAAGGAAGTTATAAGGGATACCGAGATTTGAACCATTTGAATGGTTTCACACGTGATGCTTCTTCAGGTTCTTGTGAGGTCCTGATTGACATGAATCACGGCAGAGTATCCATATCATACCCTCAGTGGTACTGACAACTCTAGACACAGTGGCTCGAAATAAACAAGAAAAGCCTTGTTGCACCAAGTGCCTTAGTGGTCACTTCTAGGGCCACAGGTGCTAAGGTTAGGGTCTTGAGGGCTAGAACTGGTAGCAAGTTTTCTTCTGGAAAGATGAAGATGAGGAGTTTAGAGAAAGCAGACAGTGAATAAAGGGAACCGAACTTAACTGTATGCAAGGAGGCTGTGGGTTATAATGTTTTGAGAAATCTTTGACAGTAGAATATACGGTGTGCACCTGGGTTTAATGGGCTGAATGGCTCAAGCCCAGAATGGGTCTATTTTTTCCTCCATTTTTGGTTTCTTCTTTATGTCTTTGAGTCAGTCGAAAACAGCCAAAGTAATCTCTACATTTTTTTTTTCAAATACTCTGTTTTCCATTTTGTCACTATGATAATCTTCCTATAATATGTAATTATGATAAATTTCTAGCTAGAAGCTATTGACACAAAGAATAGAGTTTTTCAACCTGTGGGACCACCTACCTCAGAGGGCCACAATAAATACAATAAGAAAAATATAGCACATATCAGAGTGTGGAATCCAGATATTTGGGAACTAGCCAAATTGTGATAAATATCGTTGCCTATTTTAATTAGTAGTATAAAAAAAGACAGTTGTTTGAGGAGATGTAATAAACTTGCATAAGCTACAAAATATGTAAATATATATAATTATGAAATAACAGTTGAATATTTATCCTATTGATATATGTTAAAACATCTATTTGCAAATAGAAGCTTTCTACAAAGAGTTAGTAGAATTTATATGAAAAACAATGGTATTTATAATAAAGGTGAAAGTGAAAGAAGCTCAGCCGTGTCCAACTCTTTTCGACCCCATGGACTATACAGTCCATGGAATTCTCCAGGCCAGAATACTTTCCCCTCTCCAGGGGATCTTCCCAACCCTCAGTTAGAACCCAGGTCTCCTGCACTGCAGGTTTATTCTTTACCAGCTAAGCCACAAGGAAAGCCTTGGGGTTCAAATCCTAGGTCTGCCACCTACAAGGTGTTTGGTTTGGTGTCATGTAAGCCATCATGGAGAAGGCAATGGCACCCCATTCCAGTACTCTTGCCTGGAAAATCCCATGGATGGAGGAGCCTGGTAGGCTGCAGTCCATGGGGTCACTAAGAGTCGGGCATGACTAAGCGACTTCACTTTCACTTTTCACTTTCCTGCATTGGAGAAGGAAATGGCAACCCACTCCAGTGTTCCTGCCTGGAGAATCCCAGGGACAGGGGAGCCTGGTGGGCTGCCATCTATGGGGTCGCAAAGAGTCAGACACGACTGATGCGACTTAGCAGCAGCAGCAGCAAGCCATCATAACCTCTTAGCCTGTTGATTCTCTTTTAGAAGGGTGAAAATTTAAACTGAATATGCACAAACATAATGTGTTTAGAATAATCCTGAAACCCAGTGGGCATGCAATTGAAATTAGCTTTTTTACATTCAAATTCTCTCTACCTGGCTTTTCATGGATGTTAAGTATCAATAACAAGTCAATAAAAAGAAAATATACTCACTGGTTGGTTCAGTTGAATGTGGTCCTGAAGTTCTAAGAAACCATGAAGGTTAAACATTGTAATCTACAGTTAACATACAAGGATGTTGTCTATTGATGAAGAGAAAGCTATTGTTTTTATAAATGGGGCAGTAGGCAGAACTTATTAATATAGAGGTTTTCTATAATCTCTGTGCAGTTCTAGAGTTTAAGGAACTAAAACAGAACAAATTGGATTTATATTGATTTCCCTCCAAATCCACTCAGATCAAAGAGAAAAGCAATGATTTTCTTGAACAACTCTTACAGCTGGACACAGTCTTCAGACCCAAGAGGCTTAAATTCTCATGAGAGAGACTAATACGTAACACCTAAGATGCACAGCTATTGAGAAAGCATACATAGAAGTGGAGAAAGTTGGCTCAAGGAGTCATGTATTCTGACCCTGGCCACGCAGAAAATTTCAATTTATGAAGGAATATCAACAAATAAGACTCTTGAAAGTCTCACAAGCCATCAGCTGCTGCCTCCTTGATACACTGCCCCCATCTTTCACACTGGTGTCCTCTTCCATGGCTACTGGGAAGCATTCTGATTGGAGAGGAAGAAGACCCAGCATCATATGTGTCCTTCTCTCCCCCGTGAGGTGGCTTTGTCATCAGCATAGTGACAGGAACCTCACTACCTCTCCAGATCTTCACAGTGCTTGGCTTCTTGTGGGCTCTACCTACTTGTTGGGATCCTGAACTATCAAAGATGAGAAAGGCCTATATGCAGTCTAACTATGTACAAGTAAGCATTTCCCAACCAGCTCCAGTGTGTCTGTGTAAATATTTACATTTATATAAAAACAGATATACTTTGGGTGGCTCACTGGTAAAGAATCTGCCTGCCAACGCTGGAGAGGTGGGTTTGATCCCTGGGTTGGGAAGATCCCCTGGAGAAAGAAATGGCAATCCACTCCAGTATTCTTGCCTGGAGAATCCCGTGGATAGAGGAGCCTGGCAGGCTACGGTCCATGGGGTCACAAAAGAGTTGGACACAACTTAACAACCAAACAACATATAAATTTCTATAAGGGATATGTAGCTCAAGTTAAATAAAAGTGACTTATAAATTCTATAAAGCCAAATGACTCTCAGTAAATATTTTCAATGATTGTACTGAATTCTTCACTATAGCTAACCTATCACAACTGAGAAATGAAAACTACCAACTAATGTTCATTTATGTTAATAAATAGAAAAAGAAAAAAACTTGGTTGGAACTTCTTTCATTTAAAGACATTGAGAGCTTTCTTTTATGAACGGGATCGTAGTTTTCAAATATTGGGAGAATATCTCTTTACTTTTTGTGCAACTCAGATGAGATGCCTGTAGATGTGACATTTTGCCTTTAGTCTGTACTATGTTTTCTATCACTTTCATAAGGCAATACAATCAACAAGAGTAAACCCAAAAAAACCCAATAAACCACACTTTGATTAGTGGTATTTGCCGATTTTCATCACGTAAACACTCGCATCTGGCAGATGTTAAGCTATAAAATGATCCCACTGAATGGGAAAAGTTGTCAGCAGCACAGCTATTTTATAATATTTCCACCATGGAGGTGCAATAGCTAATAATATCACTCTCCTAAAGAGAATAGATCATAGTCAAATGAAGTCAAATATTAAAAAATAATGATTTTGAGTACTTTATTTTAATGTAACATGTTAAATGTGTAGTCTATATAGTTTGTCATGGTGCTGTGTTTTTTTCATTTTTTTATTGGAGTACAGTTGCTTTAAAATGTTGTGTTTCTACTATACAGCAAATTGAATCAGCCATGCATACACGTATATCTCCTATTTTTGGATTTCCTTCTCATTTAGGTCACCACAGAGCATTCAGTAGAGTTCGCTGAGCTATGTAGTAGTTTCTCACAATTATCAAAAATGATGCTGTTTAAGACAAGTTCCCTAAATTTCTGAAAATAAAACCATCATCTCTCAAATTCCACAAGGGCTCCAACACACAACTGCATATATAAACCCTAGGATTAAAACTTCTCATTTTACAGATGAGAAACTGAGGCCCTAGGAAGAAATAAAAATGGTCCAAATTTCAGTAATTTCACTATTTTAGGTTTAGTGAGCAGAACTATGGATTTGATTCTTATTACTGCTTACTCCTAAGTAGTTTGATTCTCCAAACCTCAGCTGCCTTTTTGTATTTTATAGAAATAATAGTTTCAAAATGTTAATAATTCCAAAATAATAAACTTATAGGGAATAAAGTATATTCCAGGTCACATACTTAGTTGATATTTAGAAAGTGCTTCATTATTAATAGATATCATTTGTTATTTTTTAGTCACTAAGTCATGTCCAATTCTTTGCGATCTCATGGATTGTAGCCAACCAGGCTCCTCTGTCCATGGAATTTTCCAGGCAAGAATACTGGAGTGGGTTGCCATTTCCTTCTCCAGTAATAATTATTAGTAGTAGAAGGTTACTACGTGCAATGAAGGCAACTTGAATCCTAGTTCCACATGACAACCTTTCAGATACCTGTAGACAGTTCTCACATTCCACTAAATAAATATCACTCAACTGCACAACCCAAGTTCTTTCAAAATCTGAATATTCAACTTATGCTATTCTTAGCACTTAGTGCTAGTAATAAAACTTCTAACTGGAACGGTTTTCCTCTTTGACCATCTACAATTAAAAGTATCTTGAATGAAGGTTTGTTTGGTTTTGCTTTTGATCTACATCTAGAATTATTAATAGGTTCAGATCTGAGCAGCATTTCAAGAATAACATTAATAAACAGTGTGTCACGAGGAGGTTTTTATGATAAGGGTTCTAGAAACCCTTGTACTTCCAGAGAGAGCTAAAGGAAGGGGGCCTGTTTGTCCTGGAGGAGAGAAGATTTGAAAAGAATTAGATGCAAAATCACATAAAACAGAGCTTATTTGACTATCTGACCCTGCTGTAATCCCAACTTGCCATTTGTGTTCTCACTGGGCTTTTGTGAAAGTATAATGAAATACTGAAAGAGAGAATGCATAAGTGAATAGACTATGAGCCACATGTAATATAAGCACTGCATAAATGAAATTGGGCTGTTCACTATAGGCTCTTGACCCTGAATTTCCTCATTGGTGATATGGGATGACAGTAACCTCTCCAACAGGTGGTTATAAAAATTAGTTATATAACAGAAACACTCAGCACATGACATACACTTGATAAATGGTTATTATCCTTTTTCTTGTTCTCCAGCTTTCTAACTTTCGAACTAACTGATCAATCACTTGAGTCCCTCAAAGAACTGAGGGGAAACAGGGCAAGAGCTGGACAGTATGTTCCAGGGATCTGTGTTCAGCAGAGTAAGTTGCATACTGGAAGCTTGGGCTTTATAAAATTTTTGGAAGGAATAAGGGGGATTCATAGAAATATATTGTTGGTGCAAGTGACATAAGCTTAAACAGCTAATGTGATTACTACATCTTTAAACCTATAATGAATTTCAATAAGACTCAAATAATTTCACAATTTGTATGGAAATGCAAAAAACCTTGAATAGCCAAAGCAATCTTGAGAAAGAAGAATGGAAGTGGAGGAATCAAACTGCCTGACTTCAGACTATACTACAAAGCTACAGTCATCAAGACAGTATGGTACTGGCACAAAGAAATATAGACCAATGGAATAAGACAGAAAGTCCAGAGATAAATCCATGCACCTATGGACACTTTATCTTTGACAAAGTAGGCCAGAATATACAATGGAGAAAAGACAATTTCTTTAGCAAGTGGTGCTGGGAAAACTGGTCAACCACCTGTAAAAAGAATGAAACTAGAACACTTTCTAACACCATACACACACACACACACACACAAAAAAAAACCTCAAAATGGATTAAAGATCTAAATGTAAGACCAGAAACTATAAAATTCCTAACGAAAACCATAGGCAAAACACTCTCTGACATAAATCACAGCAGGATCCTCTATGACCCACCTCCCAGAATAATGAAAATAAGAGCAAAAATAAACAAATGGGACCCAATTAAACTTAAAAGCTTTTGCACAATGAAGGAAACTATAAGCAAGGTGAAAAGATAGCCTTCAGAATGGGAGAAAATAATAGCAAACAAAGTAACTGACAAAAAATTAATCTCAAAAATATACAAGCAGCTCATGCAGCTCAATACCAGAAAAATAAATGACCCAGTCAAAAAACAGGCCAAAGAACTAAGCAGACATTTCTCCAAAGAAGATATACAGATGGCTAACAAACACATGAAAAGATGCTCAATATCACTCATTATCAGAGAAATGCAAATCAAAACTACAATGAGGTACCATCCCATGCCAGTCAGAATGGCTGCTATCAAAAAGTCTACAAACAATAAATGCTGGAGAGGGTGTGGAGAAAAAGGAACCCTCTTACACTGTTGGTGGGAAAGCAAACTAGTACAGCCACTATGGAGAACAGTGTGGAGATTCCTTAAAAAACTGGAAATAGAACTGCCATATGACCCAGCAATCCCACTACTGGGCACACACACCAAGGAAACCAGAATTGAAAGAGACATGTGTACCCCAAAGTTCATCACAGCACAGTTTACAATAGCTAGGACATGGAAGCAACCTTGATGTCCATCAGCAGATGAATGGATAAGAAAGCTGTGGTACCAGCAGGATCCTCTATGATCCACCTCCCAGAATACTGGAAATAAAAGTAAAAATAAACAAATGGGATCTAATTAAAATTAAAAGCTTCTGCACAACAAAGGAAAATATAAGCAAGGTGAAAAGACAGCCTTCTGAATGGGAGAAAATAATAGCAAATGAAGCAACTGACAAACAACTAATCTCAAAAATATACAAGCAACTTATGCAGCTCAATTCCAGAAAAATAAATGACCCAATCAAAAAATGGGCCAAAGAACTAAATAGACATTTCTCCAAAGAAGACATACGGATGGCTAACAAACACATGAAAAGATGCTCAACATCACTCATTATCAGAGAAATGCAAATCAAGACAGTAATGAAGTACCACTTCACACCAGTCAGAATGGCTGCGATCCAAAAGTCTACAAGCAATAAATGCTGGAGAGGGTGTGGAGAAAAGGGAACCCTCCTACACTGTTGGTGGGAATGCAAACTAGTACAGCCACTTTGGAGAACAGTGTGGAGATTCCTTAAAAAATTGCAAATAGAACTACCTTATGACCCAGCAATCCCACTGCTGGGCATACACACCAAGGAAACCAGAATTGAAAGAGACACATGTACCCCAATGTTCATCGCAGCACTGTTTATAATAGCCAGGACATGGAAACAACCTAGATGTCCATCAGCAGATGAATGGATAAGAAAGCTGTGGTACATATACACAATGGAATATTACTCAGCCGTTAAAAAGAATACATTTGAATCAGTTCTGATGAGATGGATGAAACTGGAGCCGATTATACAGAGTGAAGTAAGCCAGAAAGAAAAACACCAATACAGTATACTAACACATATATATGGAATTTAGAAAGATGGCAATGATGACCCTGTATGCAAGATAGCAAAAAAGACACAGATGTGTATAATGGACTTTTGGACTCAGAGGGAGAGGGAGAGGGTGGGATGATTTGGGAGAATGGCATTCTAACATGTATACTATCATGTAAGAATCGAATCGCCAGTCTATGTCCGATGCAGGATACAGCATGCTTGGGGCTGGTGCATGGTGATGACCTAGAGAGATGTTATGGGGAGGGAGGTGGGAGGGGGGTTCATGTTTGGGAACGCATGTACACCTGTGGTGGATTCATGTCAATGTATGGCAAAACCAATACAGTATTGTAAAGTAAAATAAAGTAAAAAAAAAAAAAAATAGCAAAAAGCTGTGGTACATATACACAATGGACTATTACTCATCTATTGAAAAGAATGCATTTGAATCAGTTCTAATGAGGTGGATGAAACTGGAGCCTATTATACAGAGTGAAGTAAGTCAGAAAGAAAAACAACAATACAGTATATTAACACATATGTGGAATTTAGAAAGGTGGTAACAATGACCCTATATGCAAGAGAGCAAAAGAGACACAGATGTAAAGAACAGACTTTTGGACTCTGTGGGAGAAGGCGAGGATGGGATGATTTGAGAGAATAGCATTGAAACATGTATATTATCATATATGAAACAGATCACCAGTCCAGGTTTGATGCATGAGACAGGGTGCTCAGGGCTGGTGCACTGGGATGACCCTGAGGGATGGAATGAGGAGGGAGGTGGGAGGGGGGTTCAGGATGGGGACACATGTACACCCACGGCTGATTCATATCAATGTATGGCAAAAACCACCACAATATTGTAAAATAATTAGCCTCCAATTAAAATTAATTAATTAAAAATATCTTAGAAAAGACGTATAAAGAGCTAGTGAGAAAGTATACACCAGTGTCCATACATGGGTCTGAGATATTTGAGAAGAGTGACAAGTGCATGTAAAACCTTGAAAAATTACCTCCTAATATCTATCCTCTGACAATGTGTTCACCTAAAAGACGATTTTTGATCCTAATAGGTAGATGAGGTATGTGCTAATTCTGGCCAACATGATTAAGGCAGAATTATTTTCTAGAATTTCTTCCAAGTTTCCTTTAAAAGAGTCAGTAAGGGTTTTTATTTCTTTCACCTTTTAAAAAGTCTTTCTCTGGCCTACAGCTAGGAATTGAAGCCTGGAGTTTCACCAGCAGCATTCTGGGAATAGGAAGTGACTATAAGAATGGAAGGAATGAAGTGGATCGAAACAGACAGAGTTGCCACCTAGTGTAGGTGTAGTTCAGGTCACCGTCCTACACTGAACTGTACGACCTCCTTTCACATGACAGAGAAAGGTACTCTATCCCGTTTCCTACCCCGTTACAATATCAGAGATGTTCAGTAGTAAGGGAAAGAACTCAACACTTTGCCTAATGTTTGAGTCCTAGTATATTAAGACAAAGCTAACAAAATCTCTAATAGGCAGGGGTGCCCCAAGCGATATGAGTTCATTAATAACTAGACAGTAGGGAATTAGACTTCCAAGCCTGTGAATGCTGATCAAGTTTCTTAAATGTCTGTATTAAAAAATATAACTCTTACTACAAATGTTGAAACTGAGGTTCGAAGAGGAGAAATGACATTTCCAAGTTCAACTGATACTAACACAGTATCCAGATTTGGGAGCCTCATTTATGTATTCTCCTCACCATATCATGCTGTCCTTAAAAGACATGAAATACTCATTCACTACAAGTATCTATTTTTGTCTATTTTCCTAAACCATGGAATCACAGTGATTGCCTTCACTTGAAAACTATGGCAGAAAATGTAAATTTACTTGAGTCAGTCTATTCTTAAGGCATTCAGAAATTACAAATGAGCTTTTTTTCTTAGAGTATCTTGAAAAGAATTCCAACCTTATTTAGCAAATAGGAACTAGAGAGAACATGAAGACAGGCCATGGCAGAAACCCCATTTTTTTAATCTTCAAGTTGAACCCCTCATCTCCCCACATTCCTAACACTGAGGAATGAGTCTGTACTTGACAAATGGCTGCCTGGTAGAGAGACCCCCCATCATTACCCAAATCCAGTTAGAAAAGGAATGCACCCTAGAGAACGGGGCCTGGTGAAAAGAGCTTAGAGACAGTCTGGGCTGAAGCAGGGTCCTTCTGATTCCATTTATCAGTGGTGTGGTGGTGTCTTTTGAAGTGGCTTCCTTCAGTCCTGGCAGGAGCTCAGAGAGCCACCAGCGTAGGAGGAAATGCCACCCACAGCCTCCATGAGGCTCCTCAAGAAGGGGGCACAGCTGGAGCCAGGCCTTGCTAAGACCAGGCTGTGCCAGGGAAGAAGAGGAGAGAAACATGCTGACTCATGTCTTTGGCCACCTCCAAATTATTAGGAATTTCCTGAACCAGGGATTGCACATACACTTATTTTTTTTCTGGGATATGAGAAATCATGAGGCCTTTTTCTAAATAAGAGGGAAAAACCAATTTGCTACCGTGAAAGTGTTAGGGATATCATATACACACATATTTTTCAATAGCCCCTACAGATCCGCTTTCCAGCCTTCTCTTCTCTACTGTGTTACCTAGGAGGCTGACACCATATATACTGTATCAGTGGGTTCTGTTGCCATCAAGCTACCAGATGACTTTGGCCAGTTGGAGACACCAGTAAAGAGATGAGAAGGGCTGGAAAGAAGTTTGGTCAAACTACTTAATACTCCAGTCTTCTTTATATTAGATCCCATAGGTTGGTTGAGCCCCTTTTCCAGTAGGCAGGCCCTATCAAGCAATATTCAGAAAACAAAGATCATGGCATCTGGTCCCATCACTTCATGGGAAATAGATGGGGAAACAGTGGAAACAGTGTCAGACTTTATCTTTTTGGGCTCCAAAATCACTGCAGATGGTGACTGCAGCCATGAAATTAAAAGACGCTTACTCCTTGGAAGAAAAGTTATGACCAACCTAGATAGCATATTCAAAAGCAGAGACATTACTTTGCCGACTAAGGTCCGTCTAGTCAAGGCTATGGTTTTTCCAGTAGTCATGTATGGATGTGAGAGCTGGACTGTGAAGAAGGCTGAGCACCGAAGAATTGATGCTTTTGAACTGTGATGTTGGAGAAGACTCTTGAGAGTCCCTTGGACTGCAAGGAGATCCAACCAGTCCATTGTGAAGGAGATCAGTCCTGGGTGTTCATTGGAAGGAATGATGCTAAAGCTGAAACTCCGATACTTTGGCCACCTCATGCAAAGAGCTGACTCATTGGAAAAGACTCTGATGCTGGGAGGGATTGGGGGCAGAAGGAGAAGGGGACGACAGAGGATGAGATGGCTGGATGGCATCACTGACTCGATAGGCGCGAGTTTGAGTGAACTCCAGGAGTTGGTGATGGACAGGGAGGCCTGGCGTGCTGTGATTCATGGGGTCGCAAAGAGTTGGACATGACTGAGCGACTGAACTGAACTGAACTGATTCAAGCAATATTCATGGAACAAATGATCATGGTCCATCTCTATTATCTGTTGACGTCTTTGTAAGACTGTCAATTGAGGGGTATATAATGGGCACATGATCTAAACTAGGCCTATGAATTTTTTTTTTCCTCTTGGGAAGCCTGGTGATAGAGATGGAGAAAGAGTTGGAACTGATTGTTGCCTGTGTTTGAGCCTTCTTACCACCACCAAAGAAAAGGTCCATTGGTTCCTTAGATTCCAAGAGCTACACATTGGTTTTCTATTCTTTTTATTTTTTTTTAAGTCCTGGTTATTCAGTGTTTCCTTAAGTTTTTTGATCCATCCACATTCAATTGAAAAGAAAGCTATAACTGAAGAAATTAAAGCTCAGATTATTGTAGCAACATGTCCAAAGTCACACAGCTAGTAATTAGAAATCATGGGATTCAAATTTAGGTTTGTTTCCAATATAAAACACTGCTTACAGGAAGGCAAGATTTAGGAGTTCAAGACCTATGTACACAAAGACTTGAAAAAATGAATCTTGCTATTAAAAACTGAGTAAGCTCATGGAAAATGTCTGCCCAGTGCCCAGATACAGAGAAGTAAACAAAATAAAGAGCAATTTAGAAAGTTTCCATGACCAATAGAATTCTATTTGATATAGTATATGCCCTCCTGAAGAAAAACTCTCAGTGTATGAGTCTAGGGTCATTTTCAGAGGACCTTTCTCATATAGGGCTCTTTCTTATATTTTTCACTGCTTGCTCTCTCTTCTGAGAGTAACTGGATAAGGGAGCATGTATTTATATATTACTGGCAATGGGATTTTGTAGTGTATGGTATCTGATATAGATTGAATGTGTGTCCCCCAAAATTTTTGTGATGGAATTATGAGGTGGGGCCTTTGGCTCTGCCCTCATAAAGGGGATTAGCATCTTATACAAAATGACCCAGAGAACAACTTTGCCCCTTTCACTATACAAGTACACAAATGAGAAGGCACTGTCTACGAACAAGAAAATGGGCCTTCACAAGACAACAAACCTGCCAGCACATTGATCTTGGACTTCCCAACCTTCCGAACATCAAGAAATAAATTTCTGTTGCCTGTTAAGCTATCCAGTTTATAGTGTTTTATTATAGCAGCTGAACAGACTAAGGCAATCTCTCTTAATTCTTACCATTATCCTGTGCAGAAGTTATCTTTGTCCTACTTTTCAGGAAATAAAGGCATCATTGACCAAAGTCATATCATTGTAAAAGAGAGAGCAGAACCTTAGAGTTTGGACCATGTTTTAAAGAGCACTTCTCAGCAAGGATGCTATCTCACAGGCATCCCTGAAACAACCACAAAAATACTACCCTGATTGAGAACCTCAAAATTACTCAGGCCTATGAACATATATTTCTATCCCATTTTTCTTCCTAAAGTTCTACTTTATTCTTTTTCTTTTCCCCTACATGCAGCAACATCTTTGTTGCTGTTTTTAAGATGTGATAGATGGGTATATCTAGCAGAAGATTGGATGTAACATCCTAAACAAGGAAAGTGTTAGTTGCTCAGTTGTATTTAACTTTTGCAACCCCACCAGGCTCCTTTATCTGTGGAATTCTCCCAGCAAGAGTACTGGAGTGGGTTGCCATGCCCTTCAGGGGATCTTCCTGACCCAGGGATTGAACCCTGGTCTCTAGCATTACAGGTAGATTCTTTACCATTTGAGCCACCAGGGAAGCCCCATCTGTTAGCAGCCTCACATAATGTAAAAGCCCAGTCATTAAATATTTGAGTATATAATATGTTTCTGACAGTGTCCTAGTCAATGTGAATAAACTGATACATTCTGGCTTTTATTTTAAAAAAATCACTTTTAAGCAAGTGAAAAAACTGTTTAAAAATGTACTCAAATATGCTATATACAATATTTGTAAGATAATTTTGACAGTGAAAGAGGAGAGTGAAAAATGGAGAAAAGTAAGATCATGGTATCTGGTCCCATCACTTCATGGCAAATAGATGGGGAAATAATGCGAGACTTTATTTTCTTGGGCACCAAAATCACTGCAGATGGTGACTATAGCCTTGAAATTAAAGATGCTTGCTCCTTGGAAGAAAAGCTATGACCAACCTAGACAGCATATTAAAAAGCAGAGATATTACTTTGCTGACAAAGGTCTGTCTAGTCAAAGCTACAATTTTCTAGTAGTCATGTATAGATGTGAAAGTTGGACCATAAGGAAAGGTGAGTGCTGAATAATTGATACTTTTGAACTGTGTTGTTGGAGAAGACTCTTGAGAGTCCCCTGGACTGGAAGGAGATCCAACCAGTCTATCCTAAAGCAAATCAGTCCTGAATATTCATTGGAAGGACTGATACTAAAGCTGAAGTTCCAATACTTTGGCACCTGATGTGAAGAACTGACTCATTGGAAAAAACCCTGATTCTGGGAAAATTGAAGATGGGAGAAGAAGGGGACGACAGAGGATGATATGGTTGGATGGCATCACCAACTCAGTGGACATGAGTTTGAGTAAGCTCCATGAGTTGGCAATGGACAGGGAAGCATGTTGTGCTGCAGTCTAATGGGGTAACAAAGAGATGGACATGACTGAGCAACTGAACTGATACCATCTGGCAGATGTCATAGGTAAGACTCACCTTTACATTGGCAAACATGTCCTGAACACTTCTATGTCACATGCTGGAAATAGTATGTTGAATGTCCTCCACTGGCCCGCTTCCCCTGTCCTCAACACACAAGCAGTCCAGGCAATAACTTCCAGAGCCATTGCCTTTGTTTGTCACGTGAGGTCCCCCTGGAGCCTGGGGGTGATCCTCACCCCACCTGTTAGCAAATCTCTCAGCATCTATTGTGCACATCTGAGAAACCCCCTGCCAGATAAAGAGGGGGTTGGGGCATGTATACTGGCAATAGAGCAAGAGGCTCTTTATTGGAAGATCAGCCAGAGAAGGTGATGTGATAAAGAATAAATGTCAGACCATTTTTAAAAAGAGAGAAAATGTACAAATGGCTTAAGAGAGGTTTTCTGCATTGGGAAAGTTTATGAGCAAGCATTTGACAAGCAGGTATTGAAGCTTCGTTTTCCTCCCCCTGTTCTTTGTCAGCAGATCTATTAGTGCAAATCTAAGAGCTGACATCAGACATACCAACATTTCAAGCAAAGCCTAGTCCCAAGTTAGAGACCTCGATAAGGAAATAGTGAAGAAACACACCAAGCAGAATGTTAGCCAAAGATGCTGGTGCAATGCTGGGAGTGTAACAAGATCAGAGAGTCGGCCCAGCCTCTGGAAATTGAGAGCCCAGCTTCTACAGCCAAAGAAACCTACTTCAAGCACTCATCATGTGCAAAGCCCTTAGATTCACACATTCATAAAAGAGTCTCCTGTTCAAGTTACATTAACACTTGTGTCTACCTTTATACTGACTAAATGATTTCTCAATTTAAAATGAACTGGTTCATTTCTCTAAGGGTTTCACTGTATGGAATGATGGCCATTTATTGAAAACCAGGAACCTGGCCACATTCTCTACCTTGTTTATTTAATTTAACCTCACAACAAACCTGAATGTAGGTATTATAATAGAAATCTTTGATACTGATGAGAAAAATCAAGGCTCCAGGAGCCTACGGAAACTGCCCCCAAGCCAGAGAGCTGAGAACTGAAGCCATAATTCAAGCCCTTAATTAGAAAAAATAAAATAAAATCCCTGATCTTTTTGTATAAAACTTGTTCTTCCTTTTAACATGTTCATAATTATATTTTATATAAACTGGGAAAAAAAAAAGTACAAAGCTTCTGTGTTCACCCTGGACCATAAATGAAGAAGATGTTTTCCAGTATTAGCTTCTGTATCTTTTTTTAAATAGCACATTGGATTTTTAGTTAAGAGTATATTTATGTTACAAATATCTAATAGAGTCTTCTTAGGAAAGATAGAAAGTATGTTATTTAAGAAAGAAAAAGCAAAAAGAAAAGGAAGCAGGCACAACAATGTTGGCAATACCCTTCCCTCTATGTCACACCCATTTTCACTCTGTAAGCTGAATTTTTGGTGAGTGCACGGAGACTCTCTGACACTTTTGGATACATATCAATGAGTCACCCCCTGGAAACATCGTGGTGATTTTTCTCCAGTCTTGAGTTTTATCTCAGTGTTCACTTAATTTTCTATTGGATCACTAGGAAATATGAACTTTATCTGATTATTGTATTCATTTTTTATCATGTATTTACTCAGTTTATTTTTTGATAGGCTCATTTTTCTTATTGACATATTCACAATATTATTTTTTCGGACACATATGTTACTGTGTACCATTTGCCACTAAGTAGTATGATATGCAAAAATACTATTTTCAAAATATTTATATTATCCATCTTTTTCTTTACTTTTTCTGACCAATACCAGTATCTTAAATAGGTCTACTTTTAGCACTTGTTATATTTTTATAATTTCATGATTTTTGCTTAAACAATTGATATATATAAAGTTTATTTTGGTGTGTAATAGGAGTCAGAAAGCATTTTTTCAAAAGTGAAATTGCTCGTCACTCAGTCGTGTCTGACTTTTTGTGACCCCATGAACTGTAGCCCACCTGGCTCCTCTGTCCACAGGATTTCCCAGGCAAGAATACTAGAGTGGGTAACCATTTCCTTCTCCAGGGGATCTTCCTAATCCAGGGATCAAACTCAAGTCTCCTGCATTGCAGGTGGATTCTTTACCATCTGAGCCACCAGAGAAGCCCCATACCTTTAGTAAAATGAAAGACAAGCAATATTTAATACTTATATTTGTTACTATTTTCCTTACAAAGAAAAAGAAAAAAATTCCTTTGCTCCAAAATGTGCCCCAGTTGCTTAGAAATTTGTAGACACTGTTAACATAAGATATATAAAGGAAAACAGAATATGCAGATCTTCCTCATAGGAATGTATACACTGTTAGGGAGGTAATAAAAATATGAAAAAGTGTATTATGTTAATTATACCAATTGCGAAATATTAATGAAGGCCAGATGGATAGGGCAATTTGGGGGAAGAGTGAGAATGAAGTTGAGCTTCAGAGAGTAAGTAGAATTTGGCAAGATGGAATGGATGACAAAGGACACAAATGCTGAGAGGAATTACTGGGCAACATCAGGACATGTAACAGCACCAAGTACACCAAGCTGAACAGCGCTGAGTTGAACAGGAGATGAAATTAACCATGGGATGTGACAGCTGACAGTGAGCAGTTAATCTGACTTTTTACGTTTACAATCATTTTGCAACAGAATTTGACTATTCTTTAACCGATTAGATTAAGCCAACCATTGACCTAGAGAAAACCAAGAAGAAAATACAATTTGAACCGGTAGCAACAATTCGCATAATTCATCCCTATGTTCCCTTGCCCATTGCCATATCGGAATTTTAGCCACTAGTTATCTTTCTACTCTTTCATTGAACAAATAGTTTCTGTGTCTCCATGAGGTACCAAGCACTTTACAAAGTACTAGGGGTCAAAGGAAGCAACCTGATTCCTGCTCCACAAATGCTCACAGCATAGAGGAGGGAAAAACAGCACAATTGAAGAGACTGCTGTCGCACAGGAGTGTTAACCCTGAGAGCACAAGGGAAAGCATAAGCTCGTGCACGCTCAGTCGTGTCTGACCCTCTGTGAGCCCATGGACTGTAGCCCACCAGGCTTCTCTGTGCATGGGACTCTCCAGGCAAGAATACTGGAGTGGGTTGCCATTTCCTTCTCCAGGGGATCTTCCCGACCCAGGGATCGAACCTGCATCTCTTGTATCCCTTACACTCGCAGGCAGATTCTTCACCACTAGCGCCACCTGGGAAGCCCTGTGAGAGCATGAAGGAGCAAGGAATGCTACCTGGGTCCTTCACAAAGGCTTGACAGCTGATGGCACTGAGCTGATCTCTGAAGGCTGAATAGCAGTCTATCAGTTTGGGAAGGCATGGTTCCTAGGTGAACCTCAAGGGACTGGAGCCCATAGTGTGTGTAGGGTAAGGTCATCAGAGAAGCCCCTATTTTATAGCCCTTTTCCCTCTTAAGGTGGGTCTTCACCGAAGGCATTACGCCTACTTAAATCCCTCTTCTTAATCAACATGTGCTGGTTGGATGCTTAACCACCGAGTGGGTGTGAGAAAAACCATCAGCTGGATATCATGTGGGCATCTATGCAGTAAGGAACATAAATCATGACATATGACATTCACAGAACACTCATTATGTGACAGAAAGCATTCTATCCATTTTTACTTATTTCATCCACACAGTCCTTACAACATCTTTTTGCAGCTTTGGAAACTGAGGCCCAGAGCTATCAGAGACATTATCCAAAACTCCTGGACACAAAATAGTGAACTTGAGATTCAACCTTAGGTAGCCAGACTCCAGAGCTGTCCTACTGAATATTAAATACCATCCTAACTTAAGTTTCCTGGAATTAGGAAAAGAAACCACAACTCTGGCCTAGAATAACACAACACTGACAGTTCATCTCCCAGATTAACCTGGAAGGGAACACAGAAGAGTGAAAATGATCAGAGAAGAACAGATAGATTTTATGGCTTTTAGGGTAGACACAATGTAGTTCACACTGAGTTATAACATCATTATGTTATTTTTTTTCTTGGTTAAACAGGCTATGTGTGTATAGTCAGGTAAACAATATATGATCCCATAGATTGGGTCCCTTTTTCTCCTCCACTCACTCCAAAATAAGAGTGGGATTTTTGCTTTCTTCAAACCAAGACGCAGATTACAATGATCTGGTATTTAGCAAGGTCTCTATAATCATGACTTAGGTAAAAATGCATCTTTTAGGTACAGCCTCAGAGATTGTTTGAACCTTCTACACATTATCTAGGTGGAAAAGCAGAGCATGCCCAGTAGGTATGGCAACGAGACTAGATTAGCCCTCCCAGCTCCCCCTTCAGCCATCTCCCGGCCACCCCAGCACTAACAGTTCAATCAAGTGCAGTCTGTGATGCTCAAATCCTTGTCTAGAGAATATCCAGTTTGACCCCATCTAGATGAAAATCGCATTAGAGTGAACAATCAGAAGTTGAATCAGAACAGTCAGTGTTGGTCTTCTCTTCAGAATGGCCTTAGGATGACTCTCCCAGGCGGGGTAATGAATGACTTAACATCTTCATGATTTCTCATCACCATTTAGAGCTGAATTCTTCAGCAGTGGCTAGTGGACCACAGCCAGTCCTATAATGTGTTTTTGCTTAACTCACTATTTTAAATGAATGAATGATGAACAAATACTACACTAAAATATTCAGAGATTTCCATAAAAATCTGGTTTTCCAATTTCCTGTGAAATCAGAAGGCCTGGCAACAACAGCCCACTTTTCTGCACTGTGCCTGTCAACAACTCTCTCTAGTTTACTAGAAGCTACACCACTGAGATGGGACATTCCTTACCCTATGCATGTGGCCTCTTTCACTCAAGGTATTTGTCTGGCTCCAGTCTGGATTTGTTTTTGAACACTGACTTAGAGCATTGGGAAGAATGAAACCTAATTTTCACAGACTACTCTCATGGCTATTTGCTAAGTGATAACTATGTCAAAGCAAATGATTGAACCATGGCTAAATCAGGCAGCAAGTGTTGAACAAACATCATATGTGTTTATGTTTCTGTTTTCATTGTGTATAGTCTTTTATTTCCAACATAAATCAAAGCCTGTCGGAAGAATTTTATCTATCGATGTGATTAATGTAAGAAATTCTATGTGAACTGCTTAGCTCCCTGGGGTGAAATTCAACTACTCCTGCAATGTGCAAAGAATACTCATGTTTCCTAATATTAATAATCAGAAAAGAAACCCTTGTGTTAAATGATTAACAAAGAAGATATTCCCTTAAATAAAGTGTGGTGTCTATGTGCAAAATCCATAAAAATTATGCCCAGCAACAGGAAAAGCATCCAGATTTAAGAAAGACCCAATGTAATGAATGGTTTTCCTGAGATACAGAAAAACAAAAGCATAACCTGCTAAATTAAGAAATGGGTACCATGTTTTCAAGCCATTGTTCTTTTAATTAAATATAATAGACTTTTAGGCAAAATTAACATGACACGTTTTTCACATGTTTAGCCACCTGGCAAAATCTTATCTGTCAAAAGCCACATCAAGCAGCTTCTGTGAAGCATTTAAACAAAACTCCATCTCTCCTTTGTAGCTCCCCATGAGGATCTCAATCCTCAGTCGCCGTATTTAATTTACTTAAGTATGATTATTAGTTACATGCTGCTGCTTCTAAGTCGCTTAAGTTGTGTCCGACTCTGTGCGACCCCATAGACAGCAGCCCACCAGGCTCCCCCGTCCCTGGGATTCTCCAGGCAAGAACACTGGAGTGGGTTGCCATTTCCTTCTCCAATGCATGAAAGTGAAAAGTGAAATTGAAGTCACTCAGTTGTGTCCGACTTCTAGCTTTTCTTTTAAAATTGTGAGCTATTTGGTAACAGAAAAGAAAGCCAACTTCTTTAACGTGGATGAATAAATACATGAATGAATATTAAGTAATCAAGCTTTAAGCAAGCTTTGGGAGGCAACTGTACAGCTATGAAAACAGCACTGAATATATTTGAAATATTTAGAACTAAACTTTGTGTCTGTCACCTACAGCTTTGAGACACTGAACATGGGATTTTACAGATGGACAGAAATATTGCCTAATCTATTTGCCTAATGGGGCTATTGTGAACATCTAACAACATATCGCCTATAGAAGTAACTTGAAAGTGTTAAGAGTTTATCAAGTATATGGGGCTCACAGACATTAATTCCATCATTTTCAGAACCCAGTAACAATCATTTGCTTTCATCTTCAGCTAAAACTTGCAAATACAGCCAGTGACATTTTTGTTTTTTTATTTGTCAGTCGGGGCTCTCTCAACAGAGACCTTCCATAGTGTCCATATTGTTTCTGTGGGTACCTCTGTGAAAAACCAAGATGGTAGTGCATTTTCAAGTTAGTCAGACTGGACATTCGATTGCTGGTGGGAGCAGGGGATGGAAACAAAGAATTCTGAAGAAAGCGGAAAGAAAATGCTTGCAGGTTTCCGATCAAAGAATACAAAACAAATCTAAATTCTTACCATTCATAATGGGAGAGGTGGAGAATAGATGTTGGGGTGAGCATAATTATGCAGAAATTCTATTTATTCTCACAAAACCAATGACCGTGGAGCCTCAGTACTCTCATGTATAAATTGGGAATGATGATAAATAGGCTTTCAGGTGTTGGGGATTAAATGAAATAACCTGTATAGGGCATCTGGTACAGCATCTGGCACATTCCTTTTGGAGGGGAATGTTCAACCTCCCTAGGTATGCTGACAAGAGCGAGCTAGATTGGCAGTCTATGGTGTGCCTAGGGGAAGATTTAATGTTGCCTTTCATGTGGGACCCAGCCCCAGCAGTCTTCAAGGGAAGTTATTGCATCTGGCCCCAGAAGCTGAGCTGTCGTATCTGATAGGGCCCGAAGTGCAGCTCTCCCTGGGGTGCTGTAACTGAGACAAGACAGGGCAGGTGGCAGTAATTGGCATCACATCCACTCAGGGATTGGATATAACATGGATTACCATGGAATTCTCTGTTTTAAAGAGAGGCTCCTATGAATCTTAGCCAGTTCTAAACCCTTTGATAATTATTTCTATCATCAATTACACAGCTGAAGGTTGAAAGGAAAGGCCATATTTTCTTGGGAATAAGCAGATTTACCCTCTTGTTCTCAAATAGAACAGTAGTATTAATAGCTAGCAGTTTCCCATCACTATTATACTACTCAGACTTACACATCAGTGCTTGGACCCAGAGGGTACCACTTCATTTCCTGATACACCTCACCATGTAAACTCTAAAATTCTAAGTTCCCTAGACACATCATGCCCTTCCACATTTTCATGCCTTGCTTCTTGTAGATCCTTCAACTTAAAAAAAAAAACTGTTCCATTTTCCACTTCTATAACATCAAACATCTTTAGGAGGCAGCAAAGACTAAACCCAGATCCTAGGGCATAAGGCTTGTCCTTTCTAATCCTCAGTTATCTGCAAAATAGGAGCAAATCTCTACCATGTGGGGTCAGAACATATATGTAAGAGCTACACAGAATTTGGCAGAAGTAACTCCAATGTGCTTAGGTCTCTGCAAACCAGCCCTGCCCCTCCACCTTGAAATTAATAGCAGCATATTACTACACATTTCAAAGAGAAGATAGATATTAATAGGTGGATAAATGGATAGACAGCCTAATGATAGATTCTAAAACCAATGCTTGAAAATGTGGCATTTGCTAATGGTTTTCTGGGAGAATCAAAAGATATGGTTCCTTTTACTTAGCAGCATTCACCTTCAACAGGTACTTTTCAGCTCTGTCATCTCATAGCTTAATTATATTCTGAGTGGAGAAAGAAGAGGATATTACATTTATAAACAAAAATATCAAATGAAAAATGACTTTTTAATAGCAATTATTTTTAAAGGTGTGTCTCTATTAATTAGGGTTCTCTAGAAAAAAAAATGTGTGTGTGTGTGTGTGTGTGTGTGTGTGGCATCCCAGGTGGTGCTAGTCAAGAACCTGTCTGCCAATTCACAAGACATAAGAGATGCAGGTTCAATTCCTGGGTCAGGAAGAGCCCCTGGAAGAGGGCATGGCAACCCACTCCAGTATTCTTGCCTGGAGGATCCCATGGACTGAGGAGCCTGGTGGGCTACAGTCCATGGAGTTGCAAAGAGTTGGACACAGCTGAAGTGACTTAGCACACACACCCATGTGTGTACATAGATTTACATTAAGGTACTGCTTCATGAGATTTTAGAAACTAAATCCCATGATCTGCCATCTGAAAGATGAGCAAGGCCAGTGATAGAGTTCAAAGACCTGAGAACTGATGGTGTAGACTCTAGTCTGGGTCTGAGGTCTTAAGAACTAGGAACATGAAAATAGAAGATTATTTCCAGCATGGCAGTTAGGCAGAGAGTGGATTCAACCTTCTTTCATCTTTTTGTCCTATTCAGGCTCTCTATGAATCAAATAAATAAGTGATAAATGGTTGGATTAATGTGGCCTATCTCTTTGAAGAAGGCCATCTGATAGTCTTAATCCACCAATGCAAATGCTAATCTCGTTAGGAAATACCCTCACAGGCACACTTAGAAATGATGTTCAACTATTATCTGGGTAGCCAAAGGCCCAGTTAAGCTGGTGCATAAAAATAACCATTATAGTCTCCAAAGGCTTATACTGGGAATTTGTGAAGAGTAATGGACTTGGGGTAGGTACTTGTACCTCTATTTCTCGTAATGACATTGACACAATTTCTTACTCTGGGTGGAAATATGAAACTGGGCTTCTTCAAATAATTTCCCCTTCTCACCTGCTGTTTGGAATCACTGATTTAACAAATATTTATCAAGCACCCACTCTCTGTGAGGTAACAGTAAGGAAAAAAGGAAAGATGATAAGAAAGAAGTTAGTCTCTGCTCTCATGTAGATTATACTTTAACATAGGAAAACAGATTCACACCAAATAACATACTGCAACCATGAAATAAGTGTACATGGGGCTGTAAAAAAAATAACAGGAAGATCTATTTTATATGAGACTGGGGGCACAGAAAAAGCCTCTAACAATGATTATGTTTCCTAGAAACGAAAAGCTTACTTTCTAATAGGCAACATGTGTTCTGTTCTTCATTTCTTTTTTCCTCCCTTCCTCTCTCCCTTCCTTTTTTTTTTTCTTTTGATTTTGATTATAAAAGATAAAACATGAAAATGACCCATTTCAAAAAAAAAAATCTAGACAACAAGGCTTTACCTATGACTTCCCAACAGCAGAATTCAAAAATAAAGAAGTAATAGTCCTAGTGAAATTGGGCTTGGCTCACCCATCCTCAGAGTGCAGGGAATGATTATTCAGACAGACCTGGAAGCTATAATAGATTTGGTTGTTGTCAAGAAGACAGAGAAGCTGAAGAATACATATTTAATAATAGTCCCAAGTAGATAAGCAGAACCATGTTCTAAATTAATCATAATAATTGCAGTGATTTGATGATAATAGGCTATGAACCATGTTCCAGTTCCGGTTTGAGGGACATCCTGTACACAGTGTCCTTTAATGCTGGTAACAGTCTGTTTTATTCACATAAATGTCCAAATGGCTTTGTCTAAAGAGCCATACAAAAACTCTCAGCTTGCTCTGGTCAGTAAACTCTCAGGGAAGCGGAGAGGACCTGGCAGGGAGATCTGCAGTGAGTGGGGCTGGTGTCATGGCTCCAGGTGAGGACAGAGGAAAGAGGATTCAGTCGTCTCCAGGTGTAAAAGCCAACAAGATGCCAGAGAGCATTCTTAGTTCAATTTATTTATTTCAATTTATTGTTTAATCTTTCACCCAACAAAAAATATTTTGAAATCAAATATATGATATATCAGTAAGTAATTACAATTAGCCTTTGTATATATAGTACTATTATATTACCATGGACAGAGATGCTGGGATGCAGAGAGGATTATCCAGCCTACAGTCATCTACAGGGGCTTCCCTGGTGGCTCAGAGGTTAAAGCGTCTGCCTGCAATTCAGGAGACCTGAGTTCGATCCCTGGGTCAGGAAGATCCCCTGGAGAAGGAAATGGCAACCCACTCCAGTATTCTTGCCTGGAGAATCCCATGGACAGAGGAGCCTGGTGGGCTACTGCTGCACACAGAGGGCCAAGGTTGGGAAAAAGTAGCCCATAGGCTATTCTGATCTAAGTCCAGATCTTTTGTTTTCCATATAGGAAAAGTGGAAAAGGGAAGCCATGCAAAGGGAATAACCAGCTCAAGGTCACATAGTATACTGCTACTGCTGCTAAGTCACGTCAGTCGTGTCCGACTCTGTGTGACCCCATAGACAGCAGCCCACCAGGCTGCTCCGTCCCTGGGATTCTCCAGGCAAGAGTACTGGAGTGGGGTGCCATTGCCTTCTCCAATGCATGAAAGTGAAAAGTGAAAGGGAAGTCGCTCAGTCATGTCCAACTCCTAGCGACCCCATGGACTGCAGCCTACCAGGCTCTTCTGTCCATGAGATTTTCCAGGCAAGAGTACTGGAGTGGGGTGCCATTGCCTTCAGCTAGGGTCAAAGCCACAATCTATACCACATTGTTGGACTCCTAGGCTCAATGGCATTTCAACGTGCTAAGCTACCTGCATCAAAGCTCAGACTGACCCTTGGGTCAGCTGCCCCTTTAAAGGTCAAAACTGAGTTAAATCCTCCACTGATCACTACTCAGGAAAGATAGTTGGGGAATGGCCCATCACATAACAAAGCCAGATAAAAGAATATGCATGACTCAATGCAAATCATATGTACTTTCAGAAGAGCAAGTCAGAGCCTAGGCTTGTCCCGTTAAAGGGGAAACAGCATTTTCTCTGTGTGCAAGAAATGGTGATAATTTAATCAGTATCAAGTTGCTTTTCTCCCTCACATGTAAGCTCTCACATCCAGCAACTCTCACCATCACTCACAAAAAGAAAATAAAGCTAGTTAGATTTATTTTGTTTCTATGAAGCATGGGCTTGATGAATTGTGCACTCTCTATCCATTTCTTAAGGGTGTTTTACAAAAGGCAAAAAGATTACCCCCAGAGTTTGAGACAGTTTCGCAAAAATACAAGCAAACAGTTCAAGTGTCAACTAGCAGAGTACAAAACAAAAGAGTACTCTAGAAGCCATCTGAATAAACTGGGTTTTAATACTATTCTACGTGTAGCCTTGGGCAAGAAACACGGTTCCTCTAGACTTTGGTTTCTTCCTCCATAAGAAGATGAGCTCTAATGTCTTTGGTGGCTCTGCCTTTCTGAAAGTTTCTAATTAAGAATATGTATAAACTACCACATGTAAAAAAGATAGCTAGTGGGAAGCTTAGGCATAGCGCAGGGAGCTCAGCTCAGTGCTCTGTGGTGACTTAAATGGGTGGGATGGAAGAGGTAGGAGGGAGCTTCAAGAGGGAGGGGATATATGTATAGGTATAGCTGACTCATGTTGTTGTACAGCAGAAACTAACACAACATTGTAAAGCTGTTATACTCTAATTAAAAAAAGAAAAGAATATGTGTAAAGTACATAAGTTTATTCCAAGGCACAGGAGTACATGTCATCTCTGGAGTGGAAAGTCAGGGTTCATGCAAGAGATGATTGTTAGATAGTTGAAGGTACCCAACGAGTCCACAAGGTATTCATAACCCAGTCAAGTGTCAAAGGATCATTGAGGGGAAATTCCACTCTCATCTCCAGACTGTTTTCCTATGACTCCCCATCCAACTCAAGTACATAAAAAGGGCTTTTTTAATGTTAATATTTGCATATCCCAACTCTAACATTTCCCACCAAAATAGAATACTTTTGTACCCCCATCAATTCATCACAAGAAGATGTCTAGAATCCACATATTTATAAATTAAAAGTACAAGGTACAATTTGTATCACTATTAAAGAGGGCAAAAAAGAGGGGAGGGTGTGAGCAGTCTAAACGAAACATCATGTAAGAAATAGAATAAATTATCTAGCAGTAAGATTAATGTTCCTAATACTTGCTGAAACTTAAATTCAAGATGGTATGAATTCAGGAATAAAAATGACTGTATCTATGAAATTTTGAATTTTAAAAAGAGCCCTTTTATAGGCTTCATCTAATTTGTAAGCACTTTCTAATTTTTAAATTAACACAGTGTAAAATTAATTTTTTTATGTGAGTACAGCTCTATGCATTTTAACACAAAGTATAGATCTCTGCGGTCACCACCAAGCCACAGGAGCATCAGGCTCATCACTCTCAATAACTCCCTCATGCTACTCGCTTACAGTCATCATCTTCCCCCCCCCCATGACCCCTAGCAACCTCCTGATGTGTTTGTCGGTTTACATGGCACCATGTTTGAAACTTCTTTCATTCACCTCTGGGATTCAAGGGCTTGTGTTTATCAAAATTCTTTTCAATCGTGTCTGACTCTTTGTGACCCCATGGACTGTAGCCTACCAGGCTCCTCCATCCATAGGATTTTCCAGGCAAGAGAACTGGAGCGCGTTGCCATTTCCTTCTCCAGGCGATCTTCCTAACCCAGGGATCAAACCCTGGTCTCCCGCATTGTAGGCAGACGCTTTACCATCTGAGCCACCAGGGAAATCTATGGAGGTACTACAGTTTACCTATTCTCCCATGAAGAACATTTGGGTTGTTTACACTTTGGGGCAATTACAGGCACAGCTGCTATAAACATTCAGGTATAAAGTTTCATGTGAACAAACATATCTGTTTACCCAGGGTTAAATACTTAGGAACAGGCCACACTGTATGCATAGACTTAATTTTATAATAAATTGTTAAACTCTTTTCCAGAGTGCCTGAACTACTCCCAGGTATCTGAATGAATGCACACATTTTCTGCCACCAGTCCTCATCTGTCTCCTGGTTCAGGCCCACCCTCTTCCACATATATCCTACCCTGTTGCCCAGCCAAACCAAAGGATTTGCATGTCTTAGAGACCACCATGGTCTCTCACTTTTAGGCCTTTGTTCCCTCTGCCTGAGTTGGCTGACCTTCCTAGAAAACTTAGCATTTTTGAAACAGAGTTCAGGCCAAAATTCTCTTACGTCTTCCTTGATTTTCATTCAAGCAGTATGTTTTCTGCATTGTTCTCTAATCATGCTTCTTCCACCAAATCCTGACTGTAAATAGGCAGTAACAGTGAAGTGTTTGATGTTCTACCTTCATTCATTCACTTACTCATTCACACCTTCAGCAAATATTTATTGAGGATCTACTATGCTCCAGGCATTGCCTAGATATTCATGTTAAAGCCCAGTCTGGTATCTGGCACAAGATCAGGAGAGGTATTCTGGGTGCAGAGCATAAACAACATGGCTAAGGTTACACACACTTTAAAAATTAAAACCTAGATCTATTGCTTATCCAGCTGCTTCTCAATTAAACATACGTAACCCCAGGGGCAACTGCATTGTTCTAAAAGTCTCTTTGCAGGGAAGGAACTGTTTTATTAATCTTTATATCACATGAGCTGACATGTGAGTACTCAGTAAATATTTGCTGGAATGCATTGAGTCGGTAGTGGAAACTGTATTTTACAGTGTTAGGTTTGCCATTTGATACAAAACCAGGCTTTTTTTTTTTAATATTTTATTGGACAATAAACTTCTTGTTTTTATATTGAAAGATTTTTGTCCAACAAAAATTATGTCTCCTCATCATAGTCAAGGTTTCCTTAAACATAAAATAAAACATATCCTCTCATTTCATATTTCATGTAGTAAGCATATTTCCTCCATGGCAGCTCATTTTCTTTGGCATCTGAGATTTGCTCAAATAATTGACTGCAGTCTGCAACAGCAGTTTGTAATGCCTGTGGTAGTGCCTAGATAATAAGACATTGTGGTAATTTGGTCATTTTGTTCAAATAGCTGGCAGGTTTAATAAATGCCCATTGAAACTGTTATTTAACTAATGTATCATTTATTCATCAAACACTGATTGAGTGCCCGCACCATGGTAGGCACTGATACTGCAGAGATGAATAACACATTGTCCTGATCATTCTGAATAAGAAAAAGACACTGTGTAATCTAGTCCAGGAAGGATGGGGACAAATGCTTAGTAAAGGAATGCATTCCACAGAGATTTGAAGATTACCACCTACCTCTATATCTTTGCCTGCTTATTCTTTTGTTTCAACTTCAACAAATGCAAATCCCTTAGGTTTCTTGCAGATGACAGTAAAGGGTGTTGGATTTAGCCAGCATTTCTCAAATACTCTCTGCATCTAAGCATGATTAATACTCTTTGGAAGCACTCCTAAAATGTAGCTAGATGTGAGCAAGAATGTTTTAAAGCAATCTAAAGTCAAAAATTGCCTTAACTAGGTACTTGGAATATTAGACCTTCACTCTGTCCTATGTGCTAGTTACAACTAAATCACTGTCTATAGCATGTTAATATGTATAACCACCACCACCACGTCTTTCCAAATGGAGCCCACAGTTTCAGTTCAGTTCAGTTCAGTCGCTCAGTCGTGTCCAACTCTGTGACCCCATGAATCGCAGCACACCAGGCCTCCCTGTCCGTCACCAACTCCCGGAGTTCACTCAGACTCACGCCCATTGAGTCCGTGATGCCATCCAGCCATCTCATCCTCAGTCGTCCCCTTTTTCTCCTGCCCCCAATCCCTCACAGCATCAGAGTCTTTTCCAATGAGTTAACTCTTCGCATGAGGTGGACAAAGTACTGGAGTTTCAGCTTCAGCATCATTCCTTCCAAAGAAATCCCAGGGTTGATCTCCCTCAGAATGGACTGGTTGGATCTCCTTGCAGTCCAAGGGACTCTCAAGAGTCTTCTCCAACACCACAGTTCAAAAGCATCAACTCTTCGGCACTCAGCCTTCTTCACGGTCCAACTCTCACATCCATACATGACCACAGGAAAAACCATAGCCTTGACTAGATGGACCTTAGTCGGCAAAGTAATGTCTCTGCTTTTGAATATACTATCTAGGTTGATCATAACTTTTCTTCCAAGGTGTAAGTGTCTTTTAATTTAGTGGAAAATAAAGCCTGTGATGATACTATGAGAGTATAAACAACAGAGTATTTAGCTTTGTTTGAAGGGAAGGAGTCAGCAGTGACTTCATAAAGGAAAAGATACTTAATTGAATCTCAAAGGATTATTAGGTGTTTATCAGACAGACAAGGGACCAAAAGGGTTTATAGAGGAAAGCAGGGAGTTATGTAGAGCATGATATTTGGAAAAAAACTAAGTATTTAATGATGGTTTGATGAGCTGGTAGAACCTATTGCCAGTAGACTATATGGAATCTTCCTCTATCTTTTCCACTGAGGCACTTCAAAACATTGAAGAGTGCCTCACTCACATTAGATGCTAAATAAATATTTGTCAAATGAGAAGCAAGAAAGATTGGCAAGAAGGGGGCCACACACACACACCCTTCCATGTTTATCGGATTTTCACAAATGCCAAGGTATGGACACAGCTTAAGTGCATATCAGTGGGTGAATAGGTCAAAACAATGTGCCATACATATACAATGGAATATTATTCAGCCTTAATAAAGAATGAAATCCTGCCACTTCCAATAACATGGATAAACCTGGAGGGTATTATGCTGAATGAAATAAGTCAGGCTACAACGGTCGGAGAAATGCAGAGAGATTTGTAAAAGGATTCAAACGTTTAGTTATAAGATGAATAAGATCTGAAGACCTAAACTATAACATAGTAACTGTAGCCAAACTATACTGTTTAACTGAAATTTGTTAAGAAAGTATAAGTGTTTTTACCATTAAATAAATAAATACGGGATGTTATGAATATGTTCATTAACTTAGAGGGAATTCTTTCACAGTCCCTACATATAACAAAGTTGTGCTTTATAAACATATTATAATTTTTATCTGTCAATTGTATTCATTAAATTCAGAGAAAAATCTACAAATGAATCCTGCTGGCCTGGGGAATACCAATTCTGTGGCTACATCCTCTAACTGCCCAGATAGAGAAAAGGAAGCTCCATGTGCACCTTTGGTGATAGTAGCTCCAGATCTCCTACCCTGTCATGGATTAGGAGGGTGGTGATGCCCTGGAGCCAGCTTGTATTGGGAATTTTGCTATCCGGAGGTTTTGCTAGCCAGTTGTTAAATACCACCATCCTTGAAATCAGTCTTAATGGGAGTATTCACATGACAAAGATCAACAAAAGCTACAGAGCAGGGTTGCTTTTGTTTTCTGAGAGCTGGTTCATACCACCTGAGTGGAAAATTGATTCGAAGCTGCCTTTTTGTAGAAAGTGAAAGTGGCTCAGTTGTGTCCCACTCTCTGCAACCCCATGGACTATACAGTCCGTTTCCATGGAATTCTCCAGGCCAGAATACTGGAGTGGCTGGCCTTTCCCTTCTCCAGGGGATCTTCCCAACCCAGGGATCAAACCCAGGTCTGCTGCATTGCAGGCGGATTCTTTACCAGCTGAGCCACAAGGGAAGCCCAGGAATACTGGAGTGGGTAGCCTATCCCTTCTCCAGGGGATCTTCCTGACCCAGGGATTGAACTGGGGTCTCCTGCATTGCAGGCAGAAGAAAGGCTACCCACTCCAGGATTCTGGCCTGGAGATTTCCATGGACTGTAGAGTCTAGGAGGTTGCAAAGAGTCGGACACAACTGAGCGACTTTCACTTTTGTAGAAAACCTACTGTTTTCCCTTTGAGTACATGCTTTTCTGGGCAACACAGGAAGAGAAGTAGTGAGGAACATGAAGAATTCCCAAAGCTATCCCTTTATTTTATGACTTCACTTGGTTGACCATTTGAACCACGACAAGTCCACTTTGGGATGGAGTAGAATTTTTCCCATAAAAGGAGATGCAAAGGGGATCCCAAGGGTGGACTCCTCCTATCTTCTCTAAGTATATATGATTAAATTGTAACACACAGGGTGTGATATTACTGATGAAAATGGTCTAGGACCAATTGACCCATGTCTGTAAAATTACAAATGGTGCTATATCAACCAACATTTGTTTTCCAGTATGAATGCAGTTATGTTTTACATTATGAATTGTGGGCCTGCATAATGTTCACTCCTGGAGAAGATGAAAGCTTACATATTACATGTCTTCCCAACTCCCACAGCTCCTCTCTTAATCAGATAAGCCTTTCCAGCAATTATAAAAAACTATCCAGTTGTAGCAAGGCTTTGTGAAACTCTTCAGTGCTCCCCAGTCTGTCTTACATCTTGTGCCTCACCCAGCCCTCCCGGATCCTCTCACGTTGCTACAACCCCCTTTTATGCTCAGCCACATTTCCTCAGTACTTTACAATCATTTTGTTCTGTATTTTTGGCTCATCCTCAGGTAGAGAGAAAAGAGTAGCCAGCTGTGGAACATGGTTTACTTAGAGGAGTCCTTGCAGGAAAGAAATACCTTTGACTTTGAGAAAGTAAAGGATCCCTATCAAGTTTTTATATGACTTTACATATGGCCATGCATTGAGATTTGGGTATTAGCCCTGCCCATCTGAAGTCAGTTTGTCTTGGCTTTGGATCTGAGTGGATTCTGCCATATCTCACCTTTGGGACCCTGCCTACCCTATTCAACATTCCCCTTCCTCCATGTCCTCACCTGGAATATGGAGATAAAATGCAGCAGAGGCTTGTGAGTGTAGGCCAAACTAAATGGTGTATGCACGGTGCCTGGCATAAAGTAAGAACTTAATAACTGCTTTTTGGCTTATTTTTTAATGCTATAAAACCTTAGCTCAAGGAAAATTTATGTCACATATGGTCTTCTCTGTAGATTATAGTGTAGAATGCTATAGTTATTTATAAGACAAGCATATATGACAGAGGTCAACAATACAGTTACATAAACACTAATAACAACAAACACTAACAGACTTAACAGCAGTTACCAAGCTCCACGAACTCTTCTAAGCGCTTTACATAATCTAACTCATTTAATCAACAAAATAACCCTATGAAGGTTCATTTCCAATTTATAGATCAAAGGAATGGAGGCCAAGTTTAATTCACCAAGTTCACCCAGACAGAAAGCTACAGAGCCAAGATTTAAACTCAGGGAGTTTAGAATCTTTGCCCCAAACCACTAAACTATATAGCCTTTTACAACAAAGAAAACATTTTTATGTACATTGTCTCACTGACTTCACAAAACCCTGGGAAATAAGCCACTTCAGAAATTCCCTGGCATTCTTCCCTTTGGGCTTCAGCTTGATTTGCTGTCCCTAAATCTTAGTCGTAGCTCTGCCTGGGGCTTTCAGCATTCAGTTGTGCTGCCTTGAAGTTGCAGACTGAATTTCCTGGTTGATTTCTAGAACTGTAAAACACATGGCCATCCTGGAACACCAGCCTCTGCTGGCCTCCATGTGATCGACAACTTAAGTGTTTTGTTGTGTTTTTTTTTTTAATTGGAGTATGATTGCTTTACAATGTTGTGATAGTTTCACAAGAAAGTGAATCAACCATATGTACACATATGTCCCCTCCCTCCCACCACCCCACCCATCCCATCCCTCTAGGTCATCACAGAGCACTGAGCTGAGCTCCTTGTGCTACACAGCAGCTTCCCAGCAGCCATCAATTCTACACATGGTAGTGTATATACATGTCAATGTTACTCCCTCAGGTCACCCCACCCTCTCCTTCCCTATGTCCACAAGTCCGTTCTCTACATCTGTGTCTATTCCTGCCCTGCAAATAGGTTCATCTGTACCATTTTTCCAGATTCCATATATATGCATTAATATACTATATTTTTCTCTTTCTGACTTACTTCTCTATATGACAGACTCTAGGTCCATCCACTTCCTACAAATGGCTCAATTTAGTTCCTTTTTATGGCTAAGTAATATTTTATTGTATATATGTACCATATCTTCTTTCTTTGTTCATCTGTCAATGGACATTTAGGTTGCTTCTCATGCCTTGGCTATAAATAGTGACAGTCTGGTGTTTTAACAAAGGCTCTTTGGGTAGCAAGTAAAACAAATAAAAAACATTCTGCACAAACAAGCTTAAGCAGAAAAAACTAGAAAATGTAGAATCTAAGAAAAGGAGACAGAGATATTTGGTGGAACCCAAAGAAAAGGAAACACAGAAAAGATTAAAACCTAGAAGCTGAAATCTGCCAGAAAAACCTAATCTCAACATCCCTTAGCCCCTCTCTCAATGACATCATGCTTCAGTCCATGTTTTGTTTACATTTCCTTTAATTTTTTTCTTTCTACAAACTGGTTTTCTCTCCTTTCCTGGATGTCAACACAGAATGGTCATCTTATACCTCCAAAGTTCATATGCTTCTCATATGAGACCAGCAGACTCTAGCACCTTGAATTCCCATTTTAATTTCTGAATTGGGAGAATATCCTTAACCCCTGGGAGGATTCTGTGTTCACTCTTGATTCTGTACCTGTACGGAAGTGTTGGTAAAATAGGGTCACACAGTAAAATTCTAGTGGACAAATCAAAGCCCATGCCTGTTGAGAGATGGCATTTGTTAGAAAATGACATATCACTTGTTGGCTGGGCAGAGACCCCAGGAAAAACATACTATAAAAAGGTCTACTTGATTCAAATCTACCTTCACTGAGGAATTAGTGACATTCCTCAGTTCTGTCCTTCTCTTTACCATTAAGGTCCCGATGACTATATTATTCACTGGGATTCTTGCAGATGGCTTTTTAGCAATGAAGAATCTTCTTCAACATAAAATTCTCTATCAGAACACAGCTCAATATGGGCAGTGTAACCTAACAGACGCTGTAATAAATGGAGAATATCCTCCAAACTGTGAACTGTTTTTCAAGATGAGAGTTTAAAATGTTCTCCTATTTTAAAATTCAGATTTTTCAAATGCACATTTACTTATCACAGGGTGGAATCTTTGTCACTCTTAGAAAAAGAATCTGCAGATTCTAGCTTCAAGTCAGAACATTTTTTACACTCAGAAAACATTCTCTGCTTGCAGAAATATTACTAAGAGCAGGAGATGACTGTTTCAGCTGCTGAAAGCTGTCTCTTTGCCAGGTGATTTTAAAAATCATTAGTTATATTCCAAAAGTACTTATTTAACACATTTTTTCCTTAAATTACATTAGTGGTTTTTTTTTTTATCCTTGAAGAATAATTTAAAGCTGAGTATAAAACATGGGTTTCTGCTCAGCTCTTCTCTCTGATAGCGAGTTGGGCTTAACATAACCAGGTATTAGAAATCCCACATCTTCTCTTCCTTACCTGAGAACTTCAGCAAGTGATTTAATCTCTCAGAGCCTCATTTCCCCATTTTAAAATAAGGATAACCATGCCTAAAGATAAGGAAGCATGTAAGATTCTTAGCAGAGACCCTGTACTTATAGCATAAACTCCATAAATATTTGTTCTCTATTTGCCCAACCATTTCTCTGTCATTGAGCCCATATTATTTTATGCTGGTCCATTTAATGAGAGGAGTTAATACTTTACTAACCTGAGATTTACAGGACATTTTACTAATTGGCTGTACATCCAAACATATGCATGTGCCACATGACACTGGAGAAAAGAAGGTACAGTTACTTCTGGCAAGAAATCGCTCCTGTCATGTGTCTATAACCAAACACAAGATATTACATTGCAATCAGAAAGAGACCTGGGACTGTACAAGAGGACCTGTGTTAAACTGCCATTCTTTCCAACCCAAACTCCACCTCTACTGCCCCAAAGACCATCAAAGTACCAACTCATAGTCCCTCGTCTATGTGGTCCCTAGAACAAAAATTACTGATGTGTGCTATGGTTCACTTAAATTTCTTTAACTACTAGTGAGTCTTCTCAGTTTTCTTAGGTTCATTTGCTAGTTTTATTTCCCTTTTCTAATTACAACTTCATGTCTCGTGTATTATTCTATTCACTGATAATCTTCCTTTCATTAATTTGTAAGAGACCTCACTTATGACATTGTCTGCCAAATATGTCATAGTGTTCCCAACTAGTTGTTTGATTCATCCATGTTCCTTTTTAATCAACATGGTGTTTAAAACTTTAGATATTCAAAACCAGATATTTGGTTTCAAAATTTTAATTTTCTATTCACTTCATCTTTAGGAAAACATTATAGTTAACTGACTATCACCAATTACTGTAGGATAGCTTAGGGCCACCTCAGTAAGTAGAACTTACTAAGTGAAACACAAATAAACAAAATTTTTGTTAATGAGAAGAATTCAACACAAATGATGTCCAGAAGCAGAGAATCTGTTCCAAAGTAAAAATTTAGACTTGATTTAATAGGACTTAGTATTCAAAATTCTGAAACTGAGGCCATTTAATAACACTCTGCTCTTTCCAATGAGCTGCCCAAATGAACAGGAACCAGATGCAGAGGGGCAGGGACCCTTCTACAAGCACTGGAGCAAATTGCGAAGGCTTCACCAGAGCAGGGGAGAAGGCAATGGCACCCCACTCCAGCACTCTTGCCTGGAGAATCCCAGGGACGGGGGAGCCTGGTGGGCTGCAGTCCATGGCGCCTCTAAGAGTCAGACACAACTGAGCAACTTCACTTTGACTTTTCACTTTCATGCATTGGAGAAGGAAATGGCAACCCACTCCAGTGTTCTTGCCTGGAGAATCTCAGGGACGGGGGAGCCTGGTGGGCTGCCATCTATGGGGTCACACAGAGCTGGACACAACTGAAGTGACTTAGCAGCAGCAGCAGCAATCAGAGCAGGAATTGATGCCAGAAGATTCATGGCCCTAAGCTGCTGGCCTAGGACACTTCCAACTGCCCTGTCTAGAGAATAGACTAGCTTTGATTCAAGTCCCTTTCTGCTACACAGTGTGCCCAAGGTAAGGCTGCAGTAAAGCAGCCAGTGAAAACCCGTGTAGCCACACCAGAATCCACTTACCATCAGCAGGAAAGGACCTCATATGTCCTAAATACCTGCTATGTGACAGGCATATTATCTTCCTTATCTCATTTAATTTTCACAATAATACTCTGTGATGTGATTCATTATTCCCATTTCACAAATTAGGAAGCTGAGGCTGAGAGAGATGAACCAGTGTACTAAATATTAAATAGCTAATAACTGGTGTGGGAAAACAGGAACTCATGTCTGATTATCAAATATATTTTTCTATTTATTTTATCATAGAACTTCTTCTCCAATACTTTGGCCACCTGATGTGGACACCAACTCTCCATTAGAAAAGACTCTGATGCTGGGAAAGCTTAAAGGCAGAAGAAGAGGAGGGCAACAGGGATGAGATGGCATCACCAATGCAATGGACATGAACTTGAGCAAACTCCGGGAGATGGTGAGGGACGGGAAGCCTGGCTTGCTGCACTTCATGGGGTCATGAAGAATCGGACATGACCTGGCAACTGAACAACAAGAAGAACTTCTTGTGGCCAAAGACTCCTCCAAAAAGCCAAATTATTTTTAGTCAAAATATACTCCTCATTGTCTGGTGACAAGTGTCGTCTCTCTACTCTAGAACACATGGCTTTCTTTCACTTGGAATATCTGCACGTATTTGTAGCCAGAACTTCCATCCATCTCTGACACTGCTGTGGGAAGTCCCAGGACTGCCTAAAATAGGCTACAGTTCTTTGAGCTGAGCTAAAAATAAGAGCCAGTCTCCTTGAGGGACTTGCTCTCCCACTGTAACTGCTATTAGTGGAAAACACTCTGTTGCCCTTTCCCTGACCTCCTTTGCGAAGAAGAAAATGTTTCTCTCCACCAAGTCTTCCAAGTCTAAAAGACAGCTAATGAGGTCATATGGTCCAAACACCTGCATCAGGGCAGTATGGTACATCCTCTTCAGGAGAGAGGCACGGTTAAAGGGATAAGCATGATTTAATTATAGGAATAGAGATGAAAAATATAATAGAATAATAACAAAAATAATCATAGTGAACATTAACTAAATATCTGTAATGTATTAGACCATAACACAATATTAAGTCTGAAAAAATTTTTGTGCTCTAAGCCAAACTTAGGTAGGTTATATTATATTCCTTATATTAAATAAGAAGCAGCAGAAGTGTATAAGGATCCCTAGTGGCTCAGATGATAAAGAATATGCCTGCAATGCAGGAGACCCTGGGTCAGGAAGATCTCCTGGAGAAGGAAATAGCTACCCACTCCAGTACTCTTGCCTGGAGAATTCCATGGACAGAGGAGCCTGGTGGGTTACAGTCCATGGAGTTGCAAAGAGTTGGACATGACTGAGCGACTAACACTTTGACTTTGAGTCCCCCAAGGTCTCACAGCTAACATAAGTAAAGCTAGGATGTGACCCAAGATCTGTCTGATTTTTGCTCCATTGCTATTGTAAGGGACTGGCAAAGGATGATGAGAAGAATGCAAAACAATAAGGAAAAGATCTGGCTTTAAAGCAAAGTACTGAATTCAGTTGATTCATTTGGGGTTGCCAGAATATTTGGAGATGTCTGAGAAGGACTGAGAAACCAGCAGTAAATACTTGTGGGGAGACACGAGGATGAACGACAGGACCCAAGAGGGTGTTCAGAGTGAGATGAGTGGATGGAATCCTAGAGAAAACCTGAATTTGAGAGGTGAGATATAATGGAAGCAATTTTTTAAAAAGAAGAAACAAAAGGACTTATTCCAGAACAATAACATAAGCCAATATTTATTGACACACAAGTATAAGCACTCTTAGAGCTTCAACTGAGTAATGTATTTCTCACAACAACTTAGGAAACAGATGCTGTTAGTATTTCCCTCTCACAGATGAGGCAATTGGAGCACAGTTACGTAACTCAGGCAAGGTCCTTCATCTAGGGAGAAAGAGAGCCAGGATGTGTACCCAATCTAGTACCAGAGCACATGTTCCTTTTCTTCCCTAAAATCTTTTTTTTTTTTTTTTGAAGCATAACCTATAGAGAAAAAGTTAACAAATCATGAGCATAAAATACAATAAACTTTCACAAATTGATACATTTTTATAACCACTATTTGGTTAAAAAGTAGGTTACTCCCAGCAATTCCAGAAGGCCCTTTCTCACACACCTTGAATGGCTATGCATTCCCCTCCCTGAAATGTGACAATCATATGACTTCTAACACCATGTATGAGTTTTGAACTTTATATAAATTGAATGGTACAGTTTATATCTTCCACCTCTAGTCTTCTATTCAAAATACTTCTGTGAAATTTATCCACTTTTTGATTTAGTTATTAGAAGTACATTCCATCTCTGTGAAGTTTGATTTTTATGAACATAGCAAAATGCATTCTACCCTACTGATGATGGACATTTTCACTGTTTCCATTTTGGATATAACACAAATAGTTCAGTCACAGACATTTTCCAATCTTTTGGTCCATATGTGCACACATTTCTGTTGCATATATAACTAAGAGTAGGATTGCTAGATGATATGAGACATATGAATATATTCAAATTTACCAGATAATACCAAACAGATTTTTTAATGCAACTAAGTTATACATATATATTTGCAAATAATATATCTGATAAATGATATATATCATAGAAAACTCTTACAACTCAAAAGTAGAAAAACATCACAAAAATTTTAAAGGGTAAAATATACAAATAGATACTTTACTAAAGATGTCATACAAATGGACACTGACACATGAAAAGATACTAAATATCATTAGTTAATAAGAAATATAAATTAAAACCATGATACAAATACTTCTGTATAGCCACAGAAGAATGCCTATAATCAAAAGACTGACAATACCAAGTGTTGACAGGGAAGTCGAGAAACTGAAACTCTCATACATTACTGGCAAAAATGTAAAATGGGACAGCCTCTTTGGAAAACAAATTGGCAATGTCTTATAAAGTTAACTTTAAAACGCACTTAATTGTATACTTGAAAAGGGTGGATTTTAGGATATATGATTACAACTCCACTTGCATGTGTGCGTGCTCACTCACTCTTGTCTGTTTCTTTGCAACAATATGGACTATAGCCCACCAGGCTTCCCTGCCCTTTACTATCTCCCGGAGTTTGCTCAAACTCAGGTCCACTGAGTCCATGACACCACCCAATCATCTCATCCTCTGTTGTTCCCTTCTCCTCCTGCCCTCAATCTTTCCCAGCATCAGGGTTTTTCCAATGAGTCAGCCCTGCATCAGGTGGTCAAAATATTGGAGCTTCAGCACCAGTCCTTCCAATGAATAGTCAGGGTTGATTTCCTTTAGGATTAACTGGTTTGATCTCTTTGCAGTCCAGGGGATTCTCAAGAGTCTACTCCAGTACCACAGTTCAAAAGCATCAATTCTTCGGTGCTCAGCCTTCTTTATGGGCCAACTCTCATATCCATACATGACTACTGGAAAAACCATAGCTTTGACTCTAAGGAACTTTGTCGGCAAAGTGTTGTCTCTGCTTTTTAATACACTGTCCAGGTTTGTCACAGTTTTTCTTCCAAGAAGCAAGTGTCTATTGATTTTGTGGCTGCATTCACCATCCGTAGTGATTTTGGAGCCCAAGAAAATAAAATCTACCACTGTTTCCCTAATTGCCACGAAGTGATGGGACTGGATTCCATTATTTTAGTTTTCTGAATGTTGAGTTTCAACCCAGCTTTTTCTCTCTCATCTTTCACCTTCACCAAGGGGCTCTATAGTTCTTTGCTTTCTACCATTAGGGTGGTGTCATCTGCATATCTGAAGTTTTGATATTTCTCCCAACAATCTTGATTCCAGCTTGTGATTCATCCAGCCTGACATTTTGCCTAATATACTCTGATTAGAAGTAAAATAAGCAGGGTAACAATATACAGCCTTGTTGTACTCCTTTTCCAATTTTGGACCAGTCTTGCATCAAGTCTCATGATTTGATTTTACAGAGTTCTCTGAGATACAAGAAAATTACATATACAAACACATACTCATGTACACATATGTGCACGCACATGTTTGGGTGGTTTTTTTTGTTTGCTTTTTTTTTAAACAGGTGAGGAAGAAAGATATGTCTAAGAAAAAGAGTTTATAAAGCTAGGTTTGTAAAGCTGTAAAAAAAAAAGTTTGTAAAGCTCAGAATGGAAACTCCTATTAAATATTCACCCATACTGAAGGAAATGAAATCATGTTCTTCAGACTCAACAGAGGTGCATTCCTTTGGCGGGAAATTAGAGTAATTTTATAAAATCACCAAGTGTTTTATTTGGCACTTTGTCTCTTTAGCCTACTCTGTATCATACTTAAATGTCACTTCAAAAAGAAACATGACTCCTCGTGCTGCAAACTCATATGTCTTATTGGAAACTAAGATATTACATCTCTCTTGACCCATATCTCCCACTCCATCATCAAAACTTATACTCAGGTTCAATGCACGAGACAGGGTAGTTGGGGCTGGTGCACTGGGATGACACAGAGGGATGGGATGGGGAGGGAGGTGGGAGAGGGGCTCAGGATGGGGAATACATGTACACCCGTGGTGGATTCATGTCAATGTAAGGCAAAACCACTACAATATTGTAAAGTAATTGGCCTCCAATTAAAATAAATAAATTTATATATTAAAAAACTTAGACACAGATGCAAATACATGTACAAATTCTTACAATAGGAATTCTTAGATACATTAGTCACATATGCAGACATGTTCCTACATAAATGGCATCTTAACCACACTTACATCAGTACTCACTCAGGTACATGAACACACATTGCACAACTCCAGGGAATGTTATTCACATCATAAACCATGCAAATGGTGACTCCTTTAGTTGTGCAGTACTCAACCTATACAACTAAATATGGCAACCTTGCTCACTCACCCAGTTAAAAAGTCTTAAATCTATGGTTCCTTTTTCTCTCTAAAGCTGCCTTTCACCAAGCATAAAAAATCAAAATGAAAAGAAAAATAAAAGCAAGGGGAATTTTAAGAAATGAGGTAGTGACCTAGACATGAAATAAGAGAATATCAATAAGATGAATTGCCCACAGCTTGCTGACCATGACCATCATCAGATAGAGAAAAATGAACGTATTTTAAAACTTCTAAATGCACAGCCAAGCATGCTGCAGCCAGCAACTATGACTGCTTTTCCAAAAATATATTAAAATTAGATGAAGACAAAGCTGATCAGAACATGGGTACTCAAATCAAACCATAGTTTCATAGTTGTCTAGTTTTACTTATTGTTCAAAAACACAAATTTCCCTTTTCTCACTTCTAATCAAATAAGAAAAACCATAGTGAACCATTACATTTCAAATTATAGATTCTTTAAGCCAGTATTTACTAATAGGTTATGAAGTTCACAAATCTTAACCCTTATTTGAGGACTGAATTCTAAAAATACTCTATTAGGGTTAAGTCAGAGGAGCCCATAATCACCTGTATTGAATCTCATCACCATTACTTCTAATCATGTGATATTGGGTAAGTATGTTAATAACTTTCACCTTAGTTGCCTTATCTATAACACGAAAAATGTTTCATGAAGTATGATGAAGATTAAATGAGTTAACATGTATAAAGTCTTAGAAATTTCCTGAAAGATATTAAGTGCTCAGCAGATCATGGATTAAAACATTTGTGACTTGCAGTTTCAGATATGCCGCTTGAGCTGAGTCTCTCAGCCACACACACACTTGCATTCAAAGCCCAGCTTTGCCACTTGGGATCTTGGGAAGTCTTGTGCAAATAAACATCTCTGAGCTTATGTTTCCTTATTTGTAAATGTGTCTAGTGGTGGAGGATTATGGTGGTGATAATGAAGGCAATCACACAAAGTAAATATTCAAATACCAACTCCCTGCTTCATCAGGCCATATGTAGAGTACTGCTATTTCTGAAATTTCACTTTGCAAAAGGCCCCTGCACCTGTTACCCCTTGCACACCTTACTAATAGCCACATACATCATCACTGCATCAAAACTATTTCATGACACCAGTGTTCTGTTGGTCCCATGCCCCCAAATTTCTTCCTCCCTAGACCATTCATGCAATTCCCCAGATGCAAAAGCTAAAAATAATGCATCTTCTCACAGAGGAGATACAACCATTACAAGAGGTAATGTTTGTGAAAATGGTTTTACAGTTTCTACATACTTTAAATATGTTTTTTATTAGAGTATAATTGCTTTACAATGTTGTGTTAGTTTCTGCTGTAAAACAAAGTGAATCAGCTATATGGGTACATATAGATACTTTAAAAAAATAATTTCAAGTTCATCCCAGAAACTTGATTAGTGATTTACACAAATGATTTCATATGTGTTATCTCCATTTTATACAAAAAGGAATTGAGTCAGAGCTTAACTAGTTCAAGTTCATGCAGCTGGTAAGAAGCAGAATTTGACTTTGAATCCCAAATGTACTAAGCCCAGAATTTTTTTCTGTAGTCTGCTGCTAATTGATGGGTGTCAAAAATTAGTAACTGGTATAATACCTCCAAAATATTTGGTGAATGAATGAATATATAAGTAAATAATTAAATAAAGGTACACTAAACAGAAGTTCAGGAATACTGTAGTATTACCATATACTGTAGTATACTGTTGCTGCTGGTGCTAAGTCACTTCAGTCATGTCCAACTCTGTGTGACCCCATAGATGGCAGCCCACCAGGCTCCCCCGTCCCTGGGATTCTCCAGGCAAGAACACTGGAGTGGGTTGCCATTTCCTTCTCCAATGCAGGAAAGTGAAAAGTGAAAGTGAAGTCGCTCACTCGTGCCCGACTCTTAGCAACCCCATGGACTGCAGCCCTCCAGGCTCCTCCGTCCATGGGATTTTCCAGGCAAGAGTCCTGGAGTGGGGTGCCATTGCCTTCTCTGTAGTATACCGTAGTATTACCATATATATACCAAGTATTACTATGGCATAGAGTTTTCATAATCTTTCATCCCATAAGTTCTAAGAAAGGCCAGAAGTTCGATCATGTGTTGGGATTTATTGATCTAAGAACATTTTTGGTCAATATACACATATGAAGAATCTGCCCCACACCAGGTACCTTACTAGTAACAGAACTATCATAAGGCTGTGAGCATTTCAGAGACTAGTTTGTCAAATCATGTGTTTGGATTTCATTCACATAGAGAAAACGTAAACAGTAATCCTGTAATGTAAAGGCAAAACCTGTCTCCTAAGAGAGACATTAAAGAATGATGCCTAGTAAGAATTAGACAACCTCCCATCCTGGAACTGTTTTTTGCAGATGTCACTTTGGTATAATCCTTTGGAGAAGAGATGAGTCATGCTCTACAGATCAGTAGGCCACCTACAGGCCACCATTCATCCACATTGTTACCTTTTACAATGGCACCAAAAAAAGACTCTTGGAGAAGAGATCCAGAAAATATCTTCAGGTTTTAAAATAGAATCTCAAAATTAGGGCTGTTTATTTTTCAAAGTAAGGTTGTGACTTGAAACAGTTTCTGAAATGGATCAAAGATTCTTTTTCTTGCAGTTGACCTGGGAGACAAGTGGTGTTCCAGAAATATGTTAAATTAGAGAAGCTTCCTGAAATTAAGTGTGTGCCATTTGGGGCACCATGGGGATTGGCTAGTAGAAAGGCTTTAGATATTTGGGGGTGGGGGGTGTCAAGCATACAGCTGGTTACCATTTGTTAAACACACACACACAGTCAGAGAAACCAGAACTGAAAAGATATGTTGTGGGGAGGAGAGAAAAATGCTAAGCTTAAGTTTTTGTTTGTTTCTTTTTTTTTGGTCAGAGGACTCGTCATAGACAATTAGATGTGGCTATGGAGAAGAGAAATGGCAACCCATGCCAGTATTCTTGTCTGGAAAATCCCATGGACAGAGGAGCCTGGTAGGCTACAGTCCATGGGGTTGCAAAGAGTCAGATATGACTGAGCAACTTCACTTTCCTTTCCTTTCCTAAGGGGAATTCATCCCAAGGATTTTCATCACCTTTTATAGATGAGGAACTGGAATCCAGGGAGATAACTAAATTTTTCCCAGTCAGCTCAGAAATCCAAGACAAGAAGGCTGGTCTTCCAGCTTTCTTCCAGTAAGCTACCCCATCACTCAGCTGCCTCCCGCTGCCCCTTCTTCAGTCACTCCTCTCTCCCTCCTCATCCAAAGCCAGAGAGAGACCATATGCATGTGGAGGGAAGAGACGGTGTGGGGAAGTGTTCCTAGCTTATAATGGTTGTGAGAAAGGTCAAATATTAAGGTTGCGAACGAGGTTAAATATTATCCAGGTTTCTTTTTGCCTGTATATAGACCTAGAATACATTCCTTGTGAGAAAAGTTGTAAAACTCATCAAAACAGAAGAAAAAAAACCTATGATGGGGGCAGTCCTAAGATGGCAGAAGAATAGGACGGGGAGACCACTTTCTCCCTCACAAATTCATCAAAAGAACATTTCAACGCTGAGCAATCTCCACAAAACAACTTCTGAATGCTGGCAGAGGACATCAGGCACCCAGAAAAGCAGATCATTGTCTTCAAAAACAGGTAGGAAAAAATATAAAAGACGAAAAAAGAGACAAAGGAAGTGGGGAGGGAGCTCTGTCCCGGGAAGGGAATCCCATCCAGGGAAGGGAATCTGAAGAAGAGAGGTTTGCAAACACCAGGAAACACTCTCCGGGCTGAGTCTGTGGCGAGCCTTGGAAGCACAGAGGGCAACATAACAGGAAGGAAAAATAAATAAATAATTAAAACCAACAGATTACAAGCCCAACAGTAACTCCCCCAGCGGAAAAGCAGTGCAGAAGCCTGCATCCGCCACTAGCAAGTGGGGGCAGGGCAGAGAGGCGCCGGAGGCACGGGCTGCAGTGCTTTTTAAGATTTGGGCAGGAACGCCCTGCACATAACCAGAATGAACTAACTTGGGCCAGCAAACCAGACTGTGGGATAACTACCACATGAAAAGCTCGAACATAAGACACCGTCAGGACCGCACACAGAACAAAGGATGGAACGGAAATAGCCGGCTGTAGACCATGCCCTGCTGGGGACAGGCAGCCAGAGCCGTAAGGGCTGGAAGGGGGCAATCGCAGCCCCGGAGAGACTTTACCTATCAAACTGCAAGCAGGCTTCTTTGCTAAGACTTCTGGGGGTTCTGGACAGTCACCATCCGCCTCACAAGGGGCGCCAGTGGTACACCCAGAAAACTGAGCAGCAGAGACGGGAAAGACGATAAGTCGCAGCGACCGCACTCGCCCTGGGAAGGGCACAAAATGCAGTCCCAACCGAATCTGTGTCTCTGAGGGCTACCTTAGCGCCGAACCTGAGCGGCTTAGACCGGGGAGGTACATGCAGCCTAGGGCCGGCCCCAGACAGTTCCCGGCTGAGCATCGTAGAGCCTGAGCGGTTTGTGCACCACGAGCAGGGGCAGGCCCAGCGGGGCTGAGACACTGCATGCACACGACAGTGTTATTTGTTTGCAGCATCCGTCCCTCCCCATAGCACAACTGAACAAGTGAGCCTAAAAAAAAAAAGTGTCCACCACCACCCCCCTGTGTCAGGACGGAGATCAGACACTGAAGAGACCAGCAAGCAGAAGAAGTTAAACAGAGAGAACCACCTTGGAAGTGACCCCACACTGCCCACAACACCAGAGAAAGGGCCAGATATATCTTTACTATTTTTACGATCATTCTTTTTTTCTTTTTTTTTCTCCTTCTTTCTTTTGTTTTTTTTTGTTGTTGTTGTTGTTGATGTTGTTGTGTGGTTATTTTTTCTTCTTTTCTTTTCCTTCTTTTTTCTAACTTTTTAAAATTGTTAAGTCCTCTATTATCCTTTAATTTTTATTTCTATAATCTACTATTACTTTTCAAAAAATAAAAGACCCTATTTTTTAAAGCAAACACCATATATAGTCATTGTGTGGTTGTTGTTGTTGTTTTTTAATAATTCTTGTGGCTTTGTTTTTGGTTTTTTTCTTCTTCTTCTTTCCTTTAATATTGTATTTTTGAAAATCCAAACTCTACTCTAGATTTTTAATCTTTGCTTTTCGGTTTTTATTGTCAATTTTGTACATTTAAAAACCCAAACTTCACTACCCAATTTTACCTGAGAATGATATTGCTTGACCTCTCTCTCCTCCTTTGGACTCTCCTTTTTCTCCACCAGGTGGCCTCTATCCCTTCCCTCCCCCTTCTCTTCTCTACCCAACTCTGTGAATCTCTGTGTGTTCCAGACGGTGGAGAACACCTAAGGAACTGGTTACTGGCTGGATCTGTCTCTCTCCTTTTCATTTCCCTCTTTTATCCTCCTGGCCACCTCTGTCTACTTCTTCCCTCTCCTCTTCCCTGTATAACTCCGTGAATACCTCTGAGCGGTCCAGACTGTGGAGTGCACATAAGGAAGTGATTACTGGCTTGTTCTCTCCTCTTTTGATTCCACCTCATCTCATTCCAGTCAGCTCTAACTATCCCCTCCCTCTTCTCTTCTCCATGTAACTCAGTGAACCTCTCTGGGTGTCCCTCAATGTGGAGAAACTTTTCATCTTTAACCTAGATGTTTTAGCATCGATGCTGTATAGATGGAGAAGCCTTGAGGCTACTGTAAAAATAAAACTGAAAACCAGAAGCAGGAGGCTTAAGTCCAAAGCCTGAGAACATCAGAGAACTCCTGAATCCAGGGAACATTAATCAATACAAGCTCATCAAACGCCTCCATACCTACACTGAAACCAAGCTCCACCCAAGGGCAAACAAGTTCCAGAGCAAGACATACCACACAAATTCTCCAGCAACACAGGAACACACCCCTGAGCTTCAATATACAGGCAGCTCAAACTTACTCCAAAACCATTGACGTCTTATAACCCATTACTGGTCACTCCATTGCACTCCAGAGAGAAGAAATCCAGCTCCACCCACCAGAACTCCAACACAAGCCTCCCTAACCAAGAAATCTTGACAAGCCATTGATACAACCCCACCCACAGTGAGGAAGCTCCATAATAAAGAGAACTCCACAAATTCCCAGAATATAGAAAGGCCACCCCAAATGCAGCAATATAACCAAGATGAAGAGACAGAGGCACACTCAGCAGGTAAAGGAACAGGAGAACTGCCCACCAAACCAAACAAAAGAGGAAGAGATAGGGAATCTACCTGAGAAAGGATTCCGAATATTGATAGTGAAAATGATCCAAAATCTTGAAATCAAAATGGAATCACAGATAAATAGCCTGGAGACAAGGATTGAGAAGATGCAACAAAGGTTTAACAAGGACCTAGAAGAAATAAAAAAGTGTCAATATATAATGAATAATGCAATAAATGAGATCAGAAACACTCTGGAGGCAAGAAATAGTAGAATAACAGAGGCAGAGGATAGGATTAGTGAAATAGAAGATAGCATGGTAGAAATAAATGAATCAGAGAGGAAAAAAGAAAAACGAATTAAAAGAAATGAGGACAATCTCAGAGACCTACAGGACAATATGAAACACTCCAACATTCGAATTATAGGAGTCCCAGAAGAAGAAGACAAAAAGAAAGACCATGAGAAAATCCTTGAGGAGATAATAGTTGAAAACTTCCCCAAAATGGGGAAGGAAATAATCACCCAAGTCCAAGAAACACAGAGAGTTCCAAATAGGATAAACCCAAGGTGAAACACCCTAAGACACATATTAATCAAATTAACAAAGATCAAACACAAAGAACAAATATTCAAAGCAGCAAGGGAAAAACAACAAATAACACACAAGGGGATTCCCATAAGGATAACAGCTGATCTTTCAACAGAAACTCTTCAGGCCAGGAGGGAATGGCAAGACATACTTAAAGTGATGAAAGAAAATAACCTACAGCCTAGATTACTGTACCCAGCAAGGATCTCATTCAAATATGAAGGAGAAATCAAAAGCTTTACAGACAAGCAAAAGCTGAGAGAATTCAGCACCACCAAACCAGCTCTCCAACAAATGCTAAAGGATATTCTCTAGACAGGAAACACAAAAAGGGTGTATAAACCAGAACCCAAAACAATAAAGTAAATGGCAACGGGATCATACTTATCAATAATTACCTTAAACGTAAATGGGTTGAATGCCCCAACCAAAAGGCAAAGACTGGCTGAATGGATACAAAAACAAGACCCCTATATATGCTGCCTACAAGAGACCCACCTCAAAACAAGGGACACATACAGACTGAAAGTGAAGGGCTGGAAAAAGATATATCACACAAATAGAGACCAAAAGAAACCAGGAGTAGCAATACTCATATCCAATAAAATAGACTTTAAAACAAAGGCTGTGAAAAGAGACAAAGAAGGCCACTACATAATGATCAAAGGATCAATCCAAGAAGAAGACATAACAATTATAAATATATATGCACCCAACATAGGAGCACCGCAACATGTAAGACAAATGCTAACAAGTATGAAAGAGGAAACTAACAATAACACAATAATAGTGGGAGACTTTAATACCCCACTCACACCTATGCATGGATTAACTAAACAGAAAATGAACAAAGAAACACAAACTTTAAATGATACCGTAGACCAGTTAGACCTGATTGATATCTATAGGACATTTCACCCCAAAACAATGAATTTCACCTTTTTCTCAAGTGCTCACGGAACCTTCTCCAGGATAGATCACATCCTGGGCCATAAATCTAACCTTGATAAATTCAAAAAAATCGAAATCATTCCAAGCATCTTTTCTGACCATAATGCAGTAAGATTAGATCTCAATTACAGGAGAAAAACTATTAAAAATTCCAACATATGGAGGCTGAACAACACGCTTCTGAATAACCAACAAATCACACAGAAGAAATCAAAAAAGAAGTCAAAATATGCCTAGAAAAAATGAAAATGAAAACACAACAACCCAAAACCTGTGGGACACTATAAAAGCAGTGCTAAGAGGAAAGTTCATGGCAATACAGGTATACCTCAAGAAACAAGAAAAATGTCAAATAAATAACCTAACTCTACACCTAAAGCAACTAGAAAAGGAAGAAATGGAGAACTCCAGAGTTAGTAGAAGGAAAGAAATCTTAAAAATTAGGGCAGAAATAAATGCAAAAGAAATAAAAGAGACCATACCAAAAATCAACAGAGCCAAAAGCTGGTTCTTTGAAAGGATAAATAAAATTGACAAACCATTAGCCAGACTCATCAAGAAACAAAGAGAGAAATATCAAATCAATAAAATTAGAAATGAAAATGGAGAGATCACAACAGACAACACAGAAATACAAAGGATCATAAGAGACTACTATCAGCAATTATATGCCAACAAAATGGACAACGTGGAAGAAATGGACAAATTCTTAGAAAAGTACAACTTTCCAAAACTGAACCAGGAAGAAATAGAAAATCTTAACAGACCCATCATAAGCACGGAAATTGAAACTGTAGTCAGAAATCTTCCAGCAAACAAAAGCCCAGGTCCAGACGGCTTCACAGCTGAATTCTACCAAAAATTTCAAGAAGAGCTAACACCTATCCTACTCAAACTCTTCCAGAAAATTGCAGAGGAAGGTAAACTTCCAAACTCATTCTATGAGGCCACCATCACCCTAATACCAAAACCTGACAAAGATGCAACAAAAAAAAGAAAACTACAGGGCAATATCACTGATGAACATAGATGCAAAAATCCTCAACAAAATTCTAGCAATCAGAATCCAACAACACATTAAAAAGATCATACACCATGACCAAGTGGGCTTTATCCCAGGGATGCAAGGATTCTTCAATATCCGCAAATCAGTCAATGTAATTCACCACATTAACAAATTGAAAAATAAAAGCCATATGATTATCTCAATAGATGCAGAGAAGGCCTTTGACAAAATTCAACATCCATTTATGATAAAAACTCTCCAGAAAGCAGGAATAGAAGGAACATACCTCAACATAATAAAAGCTATATATGACAAACCCATAGCAAACATTATCCTCAATGGTGAAAAATTGAAAGCATTTCCCCTAAAGTCAGGAACAAGACAAGGGTGCCCACTTTCACTGCTACTATTCAACATAGTTCTGGAAGTTTTGGCCACAGCAATCAGAGCAGAAAAAGAAATAAAAGGAATCCAAATTGGAAAAGAAGTAAAACTCTCACTGTTTGGAGATGACATGATCCTCTACATAGAAAACCCTAAAGACTCCACCAGAAAATTACTAGAGCTAATCAATGAATATAGTAAAGTTGCAGGATATAAAATCAACACACAGAAATCCCTTGCATTCCTCTACACTAATAATGAGAAAGTAGAAAAAGAAATTAAGGAAACAATTCCATTCACCATTGCAACGAAAAGAATAAAATACTTAGGAATATATCTACCTAAAGAAACTAAAGACCTACATATAGAAAACTATAAAACACTGATGAAAGAAATCAAAGAAGACACTAATAGATGGAGAAATATACCATGTTCATGGATCAGAAGAATCAATATAGCGAAAATGAGTATACTACTCAAAGCAATCTACAGATTCAATGCAATCCCTATCAAGCTACCAGTGGTATTTTTCACAGAACTAGAACAAATAATTTCCAGATTTGTATGGAAATACAAAAAACCTCGAATAGCCAAAGCAATCTTGAGAAAGAAGAATGGAACTGGAGGAATCAACTTGCCTGACTTCAGGCTCTACTACAAAGCCACGGTCATCAAGACAGTATGGTACTGGCACAAAGACAGAAATATAGATCAATAGAACAAAATAGAAAGCCCAGAGATAAATCCACACACATATGGACAGCTTATCTTTGACAAAGGAGGCAAGAATATACAATGGAGTAAAGACAATCTCTTTAACAAGTGGTGCTGGGAAAACTGGTCAACCACTTGTAAAACAATGAAACTAGACCGCTTTCTAACACCACATACAAAAATAAACTCAAAATGGATTAAAGATCTAAACGTAAGACCAGAAATTATAAAACTCCTAGAGGAAACCATAGGCAAAACACTCTCCAACATAAATCACAGCAGGATCCTCTATGATCCACCTCCCAGAATATTGGAAATAAAAGCAAAAATAAACAAATGGGATCTAATTAAAATTAAAAGCTTCTGCACAACAAAGGAAACTATAAGCAAGGTGAAAAGACAGCCTTTGGAATGGGAGAAAATAATAGCAAATGAAGCAACTGACAAACAACTAATCTCAAAAATATACAAGCAACTTATGCAGTTCAATTCCAGAAAAATAAACGACCCAATCATAAAATGGGCCAAAGAACTAAATAGACATTTCTCCAAAGAAGACATATGGATGGCTAACAAACACATGAAAAGATGCTCAACATCACTCATTACCAGAGAAATGCAAATCAAAACCACAATGAGGTACCACTTCACACCAGTCAGAATGGCTGCTATCCAAAAGTCTGCAAGCAATAAATGCTGGAGAGGGTGTGGAGAAAAGGGAACCCTCTTTATACTGTTGGTGGTAATACAAACTAGTACAGCCACTATGGAGAACAGTGTGGCGATTCCTTAAAAAATTGCAAATAGAACTGCCTTATGACCCAGCAATCCCACTGCTGGGCATACACACTGAGGAAACCAGAATTGAAAGAGACACATGTACCCCAATGTTCATCGCAGCACTGTTTATAATAGCCAGGACATGGAAACAACCTAGATGTCCATCAGCAGACGAATGGATAAGAAAGCTGTGGTACATATACACAATGGAGTATTACTCGGCCATTAAAAAGAATACATTTGAATCAGGTCTGATGAGATGGATGAAACTGGAGCCGATTATACAGAGTGAAGTAAGCCAGAAAGAAAACACCAATACAGTATACTAACACATATATATGGAATTTAGAAAGATGGTAATGATGACCCTGTATGTGAGACAGCAAAAGAGACACAGATGTGTAGAGCGGACTTTTGGACTCAGAGGGAGAGGGAGAGGGTGGGATGATTTGGGAGAATGGCATTGAAACATGTATACTATCATGTGAGAAATGAATTTCCAGTCTATGTTTGATGCAGGATACAGGATCCTTGGGGCTGGTGCACGGGGATGATCCAAAGAGATGATATGGGGTGGGAGTTGGGAGGGGGGTTCATGTTTGGGAACACATGTACACCCATGGTGGATTCATGTCAATGTATGGCAAAACCAATACAGTATTGTAAAGTAAAATAAAGTAAAAATAAAAAATTTAAATATATATATATATGAGTCACTCAAAATTCTACTATTGAGATACTGTTATACTTTTCAACCTTTCATTGTACCTTTCATATAGATTAATATTGAATATGCAATTTTATTTCCTATGCTTTTTGTTTAGCCATATATCAGAGAATTTGGCACATCAAAAATTTTCCCATGCAAAAATTTTAGTGGCAACACAATTCTTCATTAGAAATATATACCATAGGTTAACTGTCCAGTAATGCTAGACCCTAAATTATTTCCAGTTACTAATTTGTATAACAAAAGGATAATGAAAATCTTGATGCTTCAATCTCAGTTTTCATTTCCAAATGTTTCCTGATGGTTGAATCCTGGATGTAAGATTATGTCAAATAGTATATATGAACATTCTTAAACATCTTGGTGACTTTCTTGGAAGGGCTTATAAATTTATACTTTTTCAGAAATGGCTGTGAAAAGGAATTTGACCTTCTTCTTTCTGTTTTCTTCCTACTTTTCCCAAGGTCACCTCTTAGCAAAACAAGTTCCAAAGATACTGAATTGTATAGACAAATCAACTTGATAAAATTGTATAAAATTAAACCCTATACATTCATTGTCCCGTCTATGCAGTGAAAATAAGTAGGCAAGTGATAACTTAAAAGAAAAACAGTTTATCTTTTTGGAAATACTCAAATGTTCTAGGTTTTGAGCTTTCTGATGTGGGATCATTAGCCATACTGTTCACTGGAAATGTGGCTCATTCAAAGTGAGATTTTCTGTAAGTATAAAATCTTTTTTGACACACCTCCTACAGTAACGCAAATAAAAACAAAAATAAACAAGTGTGAATGAATTAAACTTAAAACCTTTTGCAGAGCAAAGGAAACCATAAATAAAATGAAAAGACAATCCTCAGAAAGGGACAAAATATTTGAAAAAAATAAAGCAACTGACAAAAGATTAATCTCCAAAATATACAAACAGCTCATGCAGTTCAATATCAAAATGACAAAGAATCTAGTCAAAAAATGGGTGAAAGACCTAAGCAGACATTTCTCAAAAGAAAACATACAGATAGCCAACAAGCACATGAAAAGATGCTCAACATCACTAATTATTAGAGAAAAGCAAATCAAAACTACAATGAGATATCATCTCACACAAGTCAGAATGGCCATTACAAAATCTACAAACAATAAATGATGGAAAGGAGGTGGAGTAAAGGGAACCCTCTTGCGGTGTTGGTGGGAATGTAAATTGATACAACCATTATGGAGAACAATATGGAGGTTCCATAAAAAAGCTAAAAATAGAACTCCCACATGACACAGCAAGCACACTACTGGGCATATGCCCAGAGAAAACTATAATTCAAAAAGATACATACACCCCAATATTCATTGTAGCGGTATTTACAGTAGCTAGGACATGGAAGCAACCTAGATGCACATCAGCAGAAGAATGGATAAAGAAGATATGGTACACCCACACAATGGAATATTACTCAGGTATAAAAAGGAACAAAATATATCCAGACAGACCTAGAGACTTTTATACAGAGTGAAGTCAGAAAGAGAAAAACAAATACTGTATATTAACACATATATGTACAATCTGGAAAAAAAATGGCATAGATGATCTTATTTACAAAGCAGAAATAGAGATACAGATGTAGAGAACAAATGTATGGACCCCAAGGGGGAAGAAGAGATAGAATGATTTGGAAGACTGGGATTGACATAGATACACTATTGATACTATGGATAAAATATACAACTAATAAGAACCTATTGTATAGCTCAGTGAGCTCTACTCGTGATCTGTGGTGACCTAAAGGGGAAGGAAATCCAAAAAAGAGGGGCTATATGTAAACATATAGTTGATTCACTTTGCTGTACAGTAGAAACTAGCATAACATTGTAAAACAACTATACTCCAATAAAATTTTCTAAAAATAAAATACATAATAAATTTTGATGATCACTGCAAAAAATTAGAATATCATATTTTATATTGATTACATGTGGAAATGATAATATTCTGAATATATTACAGTAAGTAAAATATAAAATTAAAATTAATTCCATCTGTTTTTAACCTCTTTAATGTGGCTACTAAAACATTTAAAATCACACAACTGGCTTTCACCATGTAACTATTAGATGGCATTGCTGTATTAGTTCCCAGATTTACCAATGAATATACATGGCTAAGGGCTTCCCTGGTGGTTCAGCAGTAAAGAATCTGCCCACAATGCAGGAGACACGGGTTCAATCCCTGGGTCAAGAAGATTATCTGGAGGAGGGCACAGCAACCCACTCTAGTACTCTGGCCTAGAGAACCCCATGGACAGAGGAACCTGGTGGGCTGCACAGTTCAGTTCAGTTCATTTCAGTCATTCAGTTGTGTCAGACTCTGCGACTTCATGGACTTCAGCATATCAGGCCTCCCTGTCCATCACCAACTCCTGGAGTATACTTAAACTCAAGTCCATTGAGTCAGTGATGCCATCCAACCATCTCATCCTCTGTTGTCCCCTTCTCCTCCCACCCTCAATCCTTCCCAGCATCAGGGTCTTTTTAAATGACTCAGTTCTTCATATCAGGTGGCCAAAGTATTGGAGTTTCAGTTTCAGCATCAGTCTTTCCAATGAATATTCAGGACTGATTTCCCTTAGGACGGACTGGTTGGATCTCCTTGCAGCCCAAGGGACTCACAAGAGTCTCCTCCAACACCACAGTTCAAAAGCATCAATTCTTTGGTGTTCAGCTTTCTTGAGAGTGCAACTCTCACATCTATACATGACTACTGGAAAAACCATAGCCTTGTCTGTACGGACCTTTGTTGGCAAAGTAATGTCTCTGCTTTTAAATATGCTGTCTAGGTTGGTCATAACTTTTCTTCCAAGGAGCAAGCATATTTTAATTTCATGGCTGCAGTCACCATCTGCAGTGATTTTGGAGCCCAAAAATATAAAGTCTCTCACTGTCTCCATTGATCCCCCATCTATTTGACATGAAGTGATGGGACCGGATGCCATGATCTTCATTTTCTGAATGTTGAGTTTTAAGCCAACTTTTCAATCTCCTCTTTCACTTTCATCAAGAGGCTCTTTATTTCTTCTTCACTTTCTGCCATAAGGGTGGTGCCATCTGCATATCTGAGGTTATTGATGTTTCTCCTGGCAGTCTTGATTCCAGATTGTGCTTCATCCAACCCAGCATTTCTCATGATGTACTCTGCATAGAAGTTAAATAAGCAGGGTGACAATATACAGCCTTGACGTACTCCTTTTCCTATTTGGAACCAGTCTGTTGTTCCATGTCCAGTTCTAACTGTTGCTTCCTGACCTGCATACAGATTTCTCAGAAGTCAGGTCAGGTGGTCCAGTATTCCCATCTCTTGAAGAATTTTCCAGTTTGTTGGATCCATACAGTCAAAGGCTTTGGCATAATCAATAAAACACGGCGGCTGTGCAGCACTGGAGCGACTATGAGGAGATACTCCATGTCCAAGGGCAGAGAAGCCCCAGCAAGATGGTGGGGGGTGGGGGGAGGGGGGATTTGCATTTAGAATCAAACCCCTTACCCGCCAGAGATGCTCAGAGGGCTCAAACAAACCTGGTGCACACCAGGACCCAGAGACCCCACAGAGACTGAGACAGAACAGTGTTTGAGTGTCTCCTGTGAAGGTACCAGTCAGCAGTGGACTGCTACAGGGACAGGGGTTCTAGGTGGAGCAGACCTGGGTCCGGCATAAGCCCTCTTGGAGAAGGTCGCCATTAAACCCATCACAGAGCTGCCAGAACTTACACAGGACTGGGGAAACAGACTCTTGGAGGGCACAAACAGAACCTTGTGTACACCAGGACCCAACAGAAAATAGCAGTGACCCCACAAAAGACCTACCCAGACCTGCCTATGAGTGTCCAGGAGTCTCCGGTGGAGGTGTTGGGTCAGCAGTGGCCTACTGCATGGTTGGGGGCACTGAGTGTAGCAGTGCATGCTTGGGACCTTTTGAAGGAGGTCACCATTATCTTCATTACCTCGCCCATAGTTTAAGTAAGTGTTAGTTGTTCAGTCATGCCTGACTCTTTGCGACCCCATGGACTGCAGCCCACCAGGCTCCTCTGTCCATGAGACTTTTCAGGCAAGGATACTGGAGTGGGTTGCAATTTCCTTCTCCAGAAGATCTTCCCGGCCTAGGGATTGAACCTGGGTCTCCTGCACTACAGGCAGATTCTTTAATGAGCTACAAGGGAATTCCCCACCATAGTTTGGCCCCAGGTAAATAACAGGGAGGGAACACAGCCCCACCCATCAACAGAAAATTGGATTAAATATTTACTGTGCATGAACCATTTGGGGGGCTCCAAAATCACTGCAGATGGTGATTGCAGCCATGAAATTAAAAGATGCTTACTCCTTGGAAGAGAAGTTATGACCAACCTAGATAGCATATTCAAAAGCAGAGACATTACTTTGCCAACAAATGTCCATATAGACAAGGCTATGGTTTTTCCAGTAGTCATGTACGGATGTGAGAATTGGACTGTGAAGAAAGCTGAGCACTGAAGAATTGATGCTTTTGAACTGTGGTGTTGGAGAAGACCCTTGAGAGTCCCTTGGACTGCAAGGAGATCCAACCAGTCCATTCTAAATGAGACCAGCCCTGGGATTTCTTTGGAAGGAATGATGCTAAAGCTGAAACTCCAGTACTTTGGCCACCTGATGCAAAGAGTTGACTTATTGGAAAAGACTGATGTTGGGAGGGATTGGGGGCAGGAGGAGAAGGGGACAACATAGGATGAGATGGCTGGATGGCATCACCGACTCGGACGTGAGTTTGAGTAAATTCCGGGAGTTGGTGATGGACAGGGAGGCCTGGTGTGCTGCGATTCATGGAGTCACAAAGAGTCAGGCACGACTGAGCGACTGAACTGAACTGAGCACGGCCCCACCCATCAGGACAAGACCAAGTTTCCCCTTAGTCAGTCTCTCCCATCAGGAAGCTTCCTTAAGCCTCTTATCCTTGTCCATCAGAGGGCAGACAAACAAAACCACAATCACAGAAAACTAACCAATCTGATCACATGGACCACAGCCTCGTCTAACTCAGTGAAAATGTGAGCCATGCTGTGTAGAGCCACCCAAGATGGAGGGGTCATGGTGGAGAGTTCTGACAAAACGTGGTCCACTGGATAAAGGAATGGCAAACTGCTTCAGTATTCTTGCCTTGAGAACCCCATGAACAGTATGAAAAGACAAAAAGATAGGACACTGAAAGATCAATTCCCCAGGTCGGTAGGGCTGCACAGAGTCGGACACAAATGAAGCAACTAAGCAGCAGCAGCATACATGGCTAATACTTAATTCCATTTCACCTCAATGACTTTTATGAATCCAGAAAACTGGAAATCTGGAACTGATGATTTCTACTTTATTGTAAACTCCTCATCAGGTTAAGTATAGCCTCTTTTGTCTTTCTTAATTTCCTTTTTTTCTTGTGCCAGCCTATATTCTCTAAACCAAACTGTACCATGAGAATTCACTCAGTAAGTCATTTCCCTTCTCTCCATTTATGCACTTAAGAAGAAATCACTGATTGCTCACCTGTAAGATAATCACTGTGCTTTCTAGGCCTAGGAGTATGAAGACTAATAAAGACAATATTCTTGTCTTCATGAAGCACACAGTATAGCAAGAAAGGCAGACCACAAATAATTACCGTCTAGTGAGACACCTTCCAAAATAGAGTTAGGTTCAAGATGCTTTGGAAGGACAAAAAAGAAAGACTTGCTCTCTCCACCTGTGAGATGGGGCAAGAAGAGTGATAAGAGTGTGTGTGGCCCAGGTGATAGCTGACCTGAGCCTTAAAGTTGAAGCCCACATGCTGGAGCTTGCCAAAGCAGAAGGAATACCTTGGGATAATCATCAATGTGTGAAGGAGCCCAGCTGGGAATTCACTGCTAAAGGTTGCAGGCAAGGAGTGGGCAGTTAGTAATGTTGAGATCATGTGGTGAAATATGCCATGCTCTGTTTTTCAGTCTGTATATCCTAGAGAGAGGGTGGGAAGCTACTTAGGTTATTAATTATGGAATTTATATATTCAGACATAAGCTTTAGAAAGATCATTCTTACAGCAGGAACTGAAGATAGAAATGCAAGAGTTGAGAGAAGTTAAGAGCCAGTGTTGATCTCACAGCCTGGAAGGTTTCAAATAGGCTTTCTCATTCCCCAACAGTCAGTGGAAATACCCTTTCCTCTAGGAAAATTTTCCCCATGGGCCTAATAAGAGCAGGTAAGCCCCTCTTTGTTCTCTATCCGCTGCTATTTCCTGCAACTGTCCTCAGCAGGAAGTATCTACTGCCGATTCCTACTCACATTGCCCACCAGTCTTTCGGTTCCTCCTGAGTTCAGTGTCTGGCAGGAAGCTGAGAGAGCTTCTCTGACCACCCTTTCATTTTTATTCTCTATAACTGCACCTTTTTAGTTTCTTCCAGAGCACGTATCACAATTTATAACTTTACATGCATGCCTTTACATCTGTATTGACTGTTTTGTCCAGGATCCTATGATTCCCAATAGAGAGGTGTTCCTGTCACAGGCACCAATTCATCCACAGCTTGAACACTGAACAGATAAGAAATGTGCTGAGTGAGTGAAGGAATGCACAGAATGAGTGACAAACAAGGGTTGTTTTTTGTTTGTTTTTCCTGGCTGTGCTGTGTGGCTTCTGGAATGTTAGTTCCCCAACCAGGGATCGAACCCCACCCTTCACAGGGAAGGCATGCAGTCCTAACATTGGACTGCCAGATAATTCCCCAATTATGGCTTTTTAATAAATGTTTAAAAATTTATTGAAAGAATGAGTTTATTTATGGATAAGTAAATGAATGACCTATTCCAAGAAATAAATGTGGATAGATGGTATTGATATTTTATTTTATTCAGAGCCTGGTACACTAGCTCTCCAGCAATTAATCCCATAATCTATGCTAAGTAATAATTTCAAGATAGGAGTACATTCACTGGTGTTGGCAGAAATTTCCCAGGGATTCATTCTACCAGGTGTGTTGGAACTAGAGAGTTTAGTCACTGTATTCTGAAGGTGGTAATGCACCCTTCTCCCCAAGTTGTCCATGGTTTGTTGGAGAAGACAGGTGTGTCTACAACTTGCACTAAACTGTGAAGCAGTGAGCTGAGGCAGCACAGGGTCACAGGGACTCCCAAACCTAGTGTTGCGATCAGGGAAGGCCAGTCCTGAGCTGATTCCTGAGGAAGAAGTAGGAGCTATTCTGTAGAGCTGACTGGGAGGTTGCACCAGGCAGGCAGAGGTGAAAGGATAGACACTGGGGGGGAACAGAATATAGCATCAGCAGCTTCACGGGTCCGTTCAAAAGGAAACCCCAGGGTCTTGCTTTCTTCTTCTCCTTTGCTGTTTCTCCTTTCTGGCCAGCTTGTACCCTCTCCTTTTTATTCTGAAAAAAAGTTACTACTTCCTCTTATCCTCATTGTTTATTTTTATTTTGTCCTCCTTGTTCCCTGATATTTCTGCTCTCCCCAGGTAACCTTGGAAAGGGCACAGTTAACCGAGGCAGTCTGTTGTAGAAGAAAAAAGCATGAAATTCAGAACTAGGTTGCCTGGGTTGGGATTTTGGTGCTGCCACTTACTAGCCATACAACTGGAAAAATTTCTTAAACTCTCCAAACCTCAGTTTCTGCTTCTGAAAAATGGGGATAAGAACATCATCTGCGTCACTGGGGTGTTGGGAAAACTGGACGAATCAGCGCATAAGAGTGCCTTTCGTGTAGTGAGAACCTCATGCATGTTAGCTCTCACTGCTAACTAAGAGGCAGAGCACTACAGAGAGAACAGTACAAAGTCAAGGAACTGCATGTCATGTTCAGGCAAGAAGAAGTCATCTGACATGACTGACTGGATCACTATGTTGAGTGGATACAAAAAAGCATGAAAAGGAAAGGGAGCTTGGGTCAGACCACGGAGAGACTTCGGCTGGTTGGTGTCCACAGGCTATTAAATACTCAGTCAAACAATAGAGATTGTATTCATCTATTACCCATAACTGTGCTGAATTCTATAGGGAAGATGATAGAATTATTAGACCCCATTCTCATATCATATGGAGGACAAATTTGCCACATGGTCTGGTATAAGCAGCCAAACTAGGAACAAGTATGTAATTCAAGAACTGACTTACACACAAACGAAACTAAGACAAGCCCTAGAATGTCATCACAATACTAGTTACAAAAATATGTAATGAAACACCTGAGCCAGTCTTTCTCAAGTCTCAGTATCACAGACTATCAAGGGCAAACGGAACATTAGGAGAGAAACATCCAACCCCATTTTTCACTTTATAAAGGATAGAATTAAAATGCAGAGAGAAGCTTGCCCAATGTCTCAAAATTTCTAATGGCCCACCTGGGATCAGAATGCAGATGTCTTAATCACTAGAAGATAAAGATTATGCACAGAGAAAAGAATGAAATGAAGCCAAAATCTTTATTGAGCACCATTCTGTATGGGTTCTCTATGCTAGCTGTGATGTCATCATTTCAGCAAATCATTTAACACTTTGAAATATCACAAAAAATAATAAACATATCCACATGTAGGAAAGAAAAAGTGAAAGTATTAGATATTCAGTCATGTCTGACTCTTCTTGACCCCATAGACTTAACCTGCCAGGCTCCTCTGTCCATGAAATTCTTCAAGCAAGAATACTGGAGTGGGTTGCCATTCCCTTCTCCAGGGGATCTTCCCAACCCAGAGATTGAATCCCAAGCCTCCTGCACTGCTGGCAGATTTTTTTATCATCTGAGCCACCAGGACTATACTTATTGAGTGATGAATGTCCACCCTTCTCTCTGAATATTAGGAGTACTGTGTTCCAAATGTGTGTCAATAATAGCTACCAAGACTTAAATACCTACCCAGGGACAGAGAGCCTGAAGTCTTTGCAACATGTTTTGAGACATACTAAAAGGAGCATTCAACTGAGCATCATACCGTGGGATCTGAGACAGCAAGAGAAGGGAAGATTTCAGTCTCTCAGGGTGGGGTGGGGAGGAGAGGAACTAGCTCAGCCCCCCGTCAGCCATAAGAGGCTAAGGAATACATTTTTCCTCACTGCTCAGACACAGCAGCAGCGCATCAGAGTGCTTACGAACATGGGCTCTAAATAGGGCTGCCAGCTTTAACAAAAACTAAGCAGGGACTTCCCTGATGGTCCAGTGGTTAAGAATTCGCCTGCCAACTCAGGGGACACGGGTTTGATCTTTGGTCCAGGAAGATCCCACAAGCCACAGGGCAACTAAGCCCATGCACAGGGCTACTGAAGCCTGGGCATCTGGAGCCCATGCTCCATAATATGAGAAACCACTGCAACAAGAGGGCAGTTCCCACTTATTGCAACTAGAGAAAGCCCACGTGCAGCAACAGAGACCCAGCACAGTCAAAAATAAACCAATTTTTTAAAAGCGTAAACAAAACTAACACCACACATAGCACACTCAGTTAAATTCAAGTTTCAGATAAATGACAAAGTTTGTTTTTGTTTTATATTTTTTAGCATTCAAATGTCTCCTGCAATATTTGGGATGTATGTTGACTAAAAAAATTCATTGCTTCTCTGAAATTCAGAATCTCATGAATGTCCTGTATGTAAAGTGGCGATCTAGTTCTGCAGTTGGACCACCTGTTTCAAACATTGTTCTGTGGTTCATTAGCTGTGTGACATTAGACAGATTCTTAAAATTTCAGTGCTTCTTTAAAAATGTATGGAGAGAAAATATTAACAGCATAGAAAATGAGAAAATGTTTGCAACATTCTTAGGATAGTAGTGTCTGAATCATAATGTGCACTCAACAAATTACTGCTGTTGATGTTGTTGTTGCAATAATTGGGTGAGACTAGATGATTTCTGAGAAGAGTTAAACCTTGTGTTTCTCCTGATAGTAGCTCTGAGAAGCATTATGTTTGAGTATCAAAGGCATAACTTCTACAAATAACATCTGAGTGTGACAAATATAGGGCAGAGAGAATTTAGTATTTGACTGAAATATTACCCTTTTCATTGAAGAATACCTGCAAATAAAAAGGTGAAAAACACAAGAAATAGCACTTTCCAATGAAAAGGTCTCACAGTGAAATGTAAGGTGAGTTTAAAGCAATACAAGAAAAGATTTGCTAAATGGCACCTTGGCCTCTTTCCCACGGCTGTATACTGAAGAAGTCGAAACAAGCCCAGTATTTCTGAGCAGAATAATTAGGTCGGCCTTGTTCCCAGAGGATTAATTCAATTTCCACCAGATCATGGCAGCCACCTTTCATTTCCACAAACAGACTCCATCATCACAGTGATTTCAATTAGAAAAGTGATGCTCTATCGACTTATGGTAGACACAAGGAGACGCAGCAGACAGATAACAAACTGGATAACAGCATTAATCTTACGGTTGTGGCATCAGAAAGATTTTTAAACGTGTTATCTCTTTCCCATAGGAATAACAGAGAAGATGTTTTACTCTCCTATTGCAGGAGGTTTAATCTTTATTCGAGGTGATGGGTTGATACACAAATTGAGACTGAAGTTAAACCTCTCTCGCTTCCTGAGAGGTATTAAGTTCCTAACTGGTCTTTGGCTGGAGCTGTGTCCACCAGAAACCACACCTCCAAATACGAGCCCTCAACAAATCTCTAGGTGAAAAGGAAACTCCAGGTGAATTGCCTGCATTTCCATAAAGGAGGCACATAGGTTGACAAAACTATACAGACAAGATGGAAACAGCTCCATGCTAACAGTTAGTACCCCATGACCTTAACAAATGGAGTAAAACCAAGAATATTTGGAATGTCTGCTCATGTTATGTATTTGAACTTCTAATCATCTCATGCCTCTTTTCCCTCCTTGTTGTTTAAAATCTCCTTGTTTAGCAGTGATTCATCCTTGTCATCATGCCATTTGAGCTGGGTGACCAGACATGGCCCACCTCTCCCTGAATGATGCATAAATCCATAGGATACTCTATTTAAGATTTTTCTAAGGCATCTTGGCCCAGACCCCAAATACCAGGCTGCATCTCAATGTCTGCCCTGGCCTAGGATAACACCATCCAGATTTCAACCTTCTAATCACCTTGGGAAGAAGAAATAGTAAAGGAATGTAAAAAGCTATCACAAATCTAAGCATCAAGTGAATTTCTAAAAGCTCCAACCCCATCAAAAGAGACAATCAGCAGAATGAAAGGGCAACTTATGGAATGAAAGAAAATATCCACAAATCACGTATCTGATGAGCAGAGCAGTTATTATCCAGAATACATAAGGAATGCCTACAACTTAAACAAAAACAAATCACATGATTAAATGATTAAACAATGGTGAAGGGCTTAAATAGATATTACTCTGAGGAAGATATACAAATGGTCAACAATAATCACCAATTATTAGGGAAATGCAAATCAAAACCACAATGAGATATAATTTTATACTCAATAAGATGGCTCCTATCATAAAACAGAAAATAACGAATGTTAGCAAGAACGAGGAGAAATTTGAACTCTTGTGTGCTGTTGGTGGGAATATAAAATTATAAAACCACCATTTAAAACAGTGTGATGGTTCCACACAAATTAAACATTGAATTATCATATGATCTAACAATTCCACTTCTGGGTATATTCCCAAATAATTGAATGCAGGGTCTCAAAGAGATATTTGTACATCTATGTTCATAGCACCATTATTTACAATAGCCAAAAGGTGGAAGCAAATCAAGTGTCCATCAACAAATGAATAGATAAATATACATGCAACTGCATCTTATATAACCTTAAAAAGAGTGGAAATCTTGACAACTACTCTAACATGTATGAAACTTGAGGATATTTTACTAAGTGAAATAAGCAGTCACACACACACACACACACACACACACACACACACACACACCAAACACTACAGCATTCCACTTCTATGAGGTACTCATATATAGTACTCAAATTAATAGAGACAGAGAGTAGAATAGTGGTTGCAAGGGGGAGTGAGGAGTGGGGAGTTTTTTAATGGATACAGAGTTTCAGTTTTATAAGATGAAAAGAGTTTTGGAACTTGGATGCACAATGAGAATGTGCTTCACATGAACGAACTGCATACTGAAAAATGGTTAAGATGATCCATCTCTACAAATGATCCAATATTGTTCCTTTGGTGGCCGAGTAATATTCCATTGTATATATGTACCACATCTTCTTTACCCGTTCATCTGTCAGTGGACATTTAGGTTGTTTCCATGTCCTATCTATTGTAAATAGGGCTGCAGTGAACATTCAAGTGCATGTGTCTTTATGAATTACAGTTTTCTCAAGGTATATGCCCAGTAATGGGATTGCAGGGTCACACGTCATACAGAGTGAGGTAAATCAGAGAAAAACAAATATATATTAACATGTGTATGTGGAATCTAGAAAAATGAATCTGTTTTCAGGGCAGGAATGGAGATACAAATGTAGAGAACTAATGGACTTGTGGACACAGTGGGGAAAGCGGAGGGTGGGACAAACTGGGAGAGTGGGACTGCTACATGCACTACCATGTGTGAAATGGATAGCCAGCAGGAAGCCACTGTGCAGTGCAGGGAGCTCAGCCTGGTGCTCTGGGCTGGCTCAGAGGGATGCGTGTGGGGGAGAGGTGGGGGAGGCTCAAGAGGGAGGGAATACACACACACACACACACACACACACACACACACACACACACACACGATTCACTTCGTTGTATAGCAGAAATTAACACAATATTGTAGAGCAATTATACTCCAATAAAAATGACTAAGAGGGTAACATTTACGTTATGTGTATTTTTCCAGTTAAACATATTTTGGAAAGGCTCAATCAAACTCGTGCACCCTCTACAGAAATGATACCACCACCAAGGCCACAAAACTGGTCTTCAGGGAGAGAAATGAAAAAAGATTCTCATCTTTTTATGTATAAAACATAGATAAGCATAATGTCATAGACAAATATACAGTGTATCTGGGCTTTTAAAATCCTATGGGGATGATTAGAAGTAAAAATGTCTAACAAGGCTCCTTAGGGGGCCAATAATGAAAATTACCGAGAAACTCTACCCTAAGCTATCATCCATGTTCCAGTTACCAATTCCAAATTGCAAGAGATCTCTGCCCACCTCAGACACTTGGCCATGACCAAAGTTAGAATCCTCACCTACAACCAGTATTTATTGAGCACCAGTGTCAACAGTGATGCATCAGACCCAGGATTGTGCTGAAAGGAAAACTCTTATTAACCAATGAGAAAGCAGTTATGTCCAGCTCTGTTAAACCAAACCTTCAATGGTCCTAAGCACAGTACACAAGTATAAAGCCCAAGCACAACTTACCCCAATCTAATTAGGCTAATTTCTCTCCAGTCATATTCTATCTTAGGATGTCCTATTACCTGTGACTACAAAGCCCTACCTTCCCATGGCTTATTCTTTAACAAATGAAAAATAATCTACCTTTTACAAGCCAGCCCAAACGTTATCTTCTCAGGAAAATGAAGTGAGTCACTCCTCCTTCTGTGGTTCTGAGTCACTGTGTAAGTGCACACATCCATGGGATATTGTACGTTTTTTAAAATCACTGTTAATTATATGCTTACCTTTTGCATAAATGGGGCTCTTTTAAGGCAGACAATATATGTTATGTTCCCTATTTAAAGCCCTGAGTATAATACACAGATTTACAGCAGACAAATTAGTAAATGAGTGAAAGTATGAGAAGAGAGCATTTTTGTTTTTTTTTTTAATTTAGAGGACATGAGATTTCATAAAGAAAGCATTTCTATTTGAGTGTAATACTGTCTCAATGTCAAAAACAGGTGATTAAAAATGATTTTGAAATCCCCTCTGGGTCATCATACTAATACTTAAGGTAAAAAAAAATCAGAAATTACAGACATATTCACTGAAGCAGGGAAGAAAATCACTTATTCTCTCTTCCGAGAAGCAACCATCATTAATATTTTAGACATGTTTTCTTTTAGCCTTGTACTAAGCATTTTTCTCTCTATAATTGAGATAATATAATTTTATAATCTACCTTCCTTACTTAATGCTATATCAAAGTATTTTCATTATCATTAACAAGCATTATAAATATAATTGCTAGTGATTGCATTCTATTCCTTCACATGAATATATATCATGATTTACATAATCATTTTCATAGTACTGGATCTTTAGGTGGTTTCCAGCTTCTCGCTCTCATAAATAATGCACATATTTGTTCATAAATATTTATTACCATTTCTGATTATTTCCTTGGAATGCATTCCTAGAAATAGAAATAATGGGTCAAAGAATATTAGAATGTGAAAACTTTTGAGAAATAAGGTCCAAGTATTTCATAAAATGTTGGTTGCTATTTATACTTCCACTAGCACTGTGAGAGGTGTATGTTTGATAGCATCTTGGCACGCACGAGATAATACCAGCATTATTATTAAATTATCTTTATCTTCTCTTTCCTTTTTTCACTGTAACAAATCTATTATTAGGTCCAGCTGTTTCTTATTATAAAATGCTACTAAGCTTTTTCCCCTTTCAATTTTCAAGTTGCTGTCATAAACTAGATTCTTAGTTATTTTACACAAACAGATGTACCAATATCTCACATGCAAGTGTATCCCACTCATATCCAGGCTGATGCAAACTTCAAGGTTAACTTCAACCTAGTCTTCAAAGTCCTTTTGCCTCTATAGTCAATATCATATAAGCTCAAGTTCAAATGTTCTTTGATCCAAATGGATTGTTTGTTTTCTCAGAGCAAGAACCACTCACATAATAACTGTTTCCACCAACATCTGATGAGCATCTATGATGTATAAGACACTACACTTAACACAAGACCTACAAAGAGAAGAAACACAGTCCAGGCATCTAAAGATCAAGAGGAAAAGAAGAAGAGTAAGTGAATAGACAGTAATAACACAGACCAGTGGATGCTTTGGGAGTAAGAATCATAGTGGTAGAAAGGAGTGGAAACTATTATGATCTAGACTTTACAGAAAAAGCAACATCTAGCTACAAATCTTACAGTTTCAGGTAAGAAATGAATGAGGCAAAGCCATTTGTTAGGAACGTCATATGTGTGTCCACCTTCCTCAATTCTTACCTTGAAATCCTAGCCCTCAATGTGACAGAATCAGGAGGCAGGGCCTTTGAGAGTTAATTAGGGCTTGAGGATGGAGCCCTTATGAACAGGATTAGTGCCCTTATAAGAAAAGATACAAGACCTTGCATCTTGGTGCCCTGTCTGCTATGTGAGAACAGAGCAAGAAAGTTGCCTTCTGTAAACTAGGATGAGGGATCTCACCAAAAACCCAGTCATGCTGTCACCTGATCATAAGTATTTCAGACTCCAGACTACAAAATGCTGCTAAGTCACTTCAGTCGTGTCCAACTCTGTGTGACCCTGTAGACGGCAGCCCACTAGGCTCCCCCGTCCCTAGGATTCTCCAGGCAAGAACACTGGAGTGGGTTACCATTTCCTTCTCCAGTGCATGAAAGTGAAAAGTGAAAGTGAAGTCGCTCAGTCGTGTCCAACTCTTCGTGACCCCATGGACTGCAGCCTATCTTCCAGGCAAGAATACTGGAGTGGGTTGCCATTGCCTTCTCCGAGACTAAGAAATAAATGACTGTTAAAAAAGTCACTCTGTTTATGGTATTCTGTTACAGCAGCCAGAACTACGAAGATACCACTCCACACAGAGGCACAGGCAGGTGTGAAAACACAGAGGTAAGAGAGAGGAGAATGTGAGAAGACAAGCCATACAATGAGGAAAACGTCTGCACAAAATCCACTTTACAAATGATTAATAATCAAAGGACATTAGGAAAACTGAATAAAGTATGGTCTTTAAATAATAATCTATCTTTTTAAATTTATTTTTATTTATTTTTTTTAATTTTTACAGTGTTGTGTTGGTTTTTGCTGTATAATGGCATGAATAAGCTATATATATACATATATGCCCTCCCATTTGAGCCTCCCTCCTATGCCCCAATCCCACCTCTCTACGTCATCACAGAGCACCAAGCTGAGCTCCCTGAGGTATGCAACAGCTTCCCACTAGCTATCTATTTTACACATGGTCATGTATAGGTCAATGCTACTCTTCCAATTCATCTCACCCTCCCCTTCCTCCGCATGTTCAAATGTCTGTTCTCCACATCTGTGTCTCTGTTCCTGCCCTGCAACAAGGTTCATCTGTATCGTTTTTCTAGATTCCACATATACACATTAATATATGATATTGTGTTCCTCTTTCTGACTTACTTCACTCTGTATGACAGACTCTAGGTTCATCCACCTCACTAAACTGACTCAATTTCATTCCTTTTTATGGTTAAGTAATATTCCATTGTGTGTGTGTACATACACATAACAAAAAGTGATGTGTCAATCCATACTGGCTTATTACTTGTAATAAAGGTACCACAAAATGTAAGAAATAAGTAAAGACCCAAATGTGAAAAGTATCCTTTTAAAACTTTTGTAAGAAAACACAGGACAATTTGTATATGAAACTAGGAGAAGAAAGGATTTCCTAAACAAGATATTAAAAACATGTCATACAACCTAGAGGGGTGGGATGGGGTAGGAGGTGGGAGGGAGATTCCAAAGGGAGGGAACATATGTATACCTATGGCGATTCATACTGATGTACAGCAAAGACCAACACAATACTGTAAATTAATTCTTTTTCAGTAGAAAATAAAATTTTTAAAAATACAAGTCATAAAAGAAAAAGTTGCTAAAATTGCCACATCAAAATTTTTACATTTTCAGTAAATATGTATACAAATATATATATTTGCAAAGATAAACAATTCAGTCAGGCTGAAAATGTGCATGTTGATAATTTGGACATTTCACATTTCAGGATGTAACCTACAAAATTTCTCATACATCAACCCCAATGTACACTCATGTTTGATTCATGTTGATGTATGGAAAAACCACAATATTGTAAAGTAATTAGCCTCCAGTTAAAATAAAGTAATTAATTTTTAAAAAGAGAAACTTGTTCATTGTAGCACCAATTATACCAACAAAAGAGAAAAAAAATCAAGAGAAGAACACATACACTGTGACTTTTTAAATAGAACACAATAGCTATTACAAAGGGAACCATGTGTCTATGTGTGTTAGCAGAAACAATAAAAGATAAAGGAAAAATACAAATGGCATATACAGTTTGATATCATATATATATATTAATACACATATATGTATACATGTAATACTATCAAAAGTTATGTATAAATACCTGCATGTATAATAAATATTTTTAAAAGCATAAATTAGAAGAATGAACAACTGTGTGATTTCTTGCCTTTGATTAAGGAGGGAAGAAAGAGAAAGGAAATAGAGCAACTAAAAGTAATTTCAAGTAAATTTATATTCTTCTTTGTCAAAGCCTGAAATATGCATAAAAATGTGAAGATTTGTAAATAACAGAGCGGCAAGAACATGAATGTTTATTATACGACACTATAACTTTGTTCATATTCAAATCTTTTATATTGAAAAAAGTAATTTTAGTAATCCAATGACAGAGGAAGCTGGCATGGGGGTAGTGCAATGTTAATCAGGAGAAGCCAGCTGATCAGCAAACCTGACTTTAATGCAGAAGTTAAGAGAGAGCGGCAGTGAAAGGGTGTGTCCTGGATTTCTAGTACAGTAGAGTATGGAGGAGGAGGTGCTATTCACTGAGAGAGAGCTGGAGGAGATGAAAGGAGTTTGATGTGATGAGAATCTTCTCTTGTACTGGTCATCATGAGAGGTATGCTAGAACACTCAGTAAATGTTTTCTTGACCGATTAAAAAGGAAATACTCAGGAAGCTGGCACAAAGATGCTCTCTTTCAAAGACCACATCCTCCTCCTTCCTGGGTATTTGGGTACATTAGGTCTATGTGTTCATCACAGGCTAAGTCAACCAGGTAGATAAAAACAGGGACAGCATTCTCGCATAATCTAATACAGATATATAGACAAAGGATTCCAAGTGAATCTTATTCTGAACTTCCACAACACCCTGGAGAACACAGCTACTACATTTCAAGTGGCAGAATATGGTTCCTCTTTTAAAAAAATCAATAAGATTCTCTGGAGGAAAGCCGTAAATGACTTCCTTTTTAGAATTTTATCACTAGCTTTCCCGTTATACAGGCACGGTCTATAAAATCATAGCCAAAGATAATAAGGCTGAAAAGAAAGTCAACAACAATACGGAATAAAAGCTTTTCTCATACTTGACACATCTGAGACATTTGCCACTTGTTAGAAGTCCCTTCAAATCTAACCCAGCTTTCTAAAGAGCCTTGGTGACCAAATGACCGCTCGTTTCTCTTTGTCCACTGCTAGGTGCCAGCCAGAAATAAATAGCACAATGTACACCACCTGGGGACTCCCCAGGTGGCTCGGTGGTAAAGACCCACCTGCCAGTGCCAGAGACACGTGAGAGGTGGGTTCGAATCCTGGGTTGGGAAGATCCCCTGGAGGAGGAAATGGCAACCCACTCCAGTATTCTTGCCTGGAGAATCCCATGGACAGAGGAGCCTGGTGGGCTATAATCCAAGGGGTCACAAAGAATGGGACACAAAGGAGCATAAGCACAAATATCACAGCAGTCTGTAATTTTTTTTGTCTTCATGCTCTTTTTAAAACCTTTTATTTTATGTACCGGAGCATAGTTCATAAACAATGTTGTATTAGTTTCAGGTGTAAAGTGATTTAGTTATCCATGTACCTGTATGCATTCTTTCTCGAATTCTTTTCCCATTTGGGTGGCTTCATAATATTGAGCTGAGCTCCCTGTGCTACGCAGTAGGTCCTTACTGGTTATACATTTGTAATGAATCATTAGACTACTTGGGAACAAGAGGTAGTGCTGGATTAAGGAGTGGACCAGCCAAGCAGCTACTCAGTATCTGTAATCTACAATGGATTTTAAAACAAAGCTGGAGCAAATCAGAAACGTGTCACCCATTGGATTATATCTGTTATAATCTTATAACAAATCTTATATAACAAGCAAAAGGGAAACTGCCCCCACTGCCTTAGAGGGAGATGACATACCTAAGCAGAGATTCAAAATACACCTCAACAGCCTCAGTCTCTGTCCCCTACAAAGTTCATTGCACACATGTGTAAATTACAGTGTACAGCTCTGGCCTCACCACTAACCCCATGACTAGCCAACTGAGCACTACTTGGTATCAGCAAATTACCTGCAATCTCCACCCCAAGTGATGCACAATCTCATTGTATTAGCTAAGACCCCAAAGGATGAGATGGTTGGAGGGCATCACTGACTCAATGGACCTGAGTTTGAGCAAACTCAGGGAGATAGTGAAGGACAGGGGAGCCTGGCGTGCTGCAGTTTGTGGGGTCACAAAGAGGTGGACATGACTTAGTGACTGAACAACAATGAAGGGGCATGTCTTTATCATGCCAAGCAGGAGATGTGGGCTCAGTCCCTGGGTCTAGAAGATTCCCTGGAGAAGGAAATAACAACCCACTCTGGTATTCTTGACTGGGAAATCCAATGGACAGAGAAATCTAGCAGGCTACAGTCCATGGGGTCACAAAAGAGTTGGATACAACTTAGCGATTGAACAAAAAACTCTTTAAATATGACAGCCAAGTTGTCTGGCCCAGAAAATTATAATCCCGAAACATTGCAAATAAGTAAAAATATTTTGCATCTGGATATTTAACTTGTGTTTTAACCAGATTCACAGGTGATTCTTATACATTTCAGCTTTCAAGAACCACTGGTCCACACTACACCTAGATAACTTCCCGTCTCTCACGAGTCTGAAGTGAGCATCCCACATTTTTGTCCCTATTGCCACTCACAAGCCTCTTATCACACATGCATGGCACTGTGTTGAAATGGTGTGATTAAAATCTCCCTTTCATTTCTGGATGTACTCTCTTCAAGGCAAAACGGTGCCTTGCACCCTCACCACTATAACCTTTGGCACCTAACAGTGCCTAGCACAGAAAGTTTTCCCTAAATATTTGGCAACCCCACAGGATTGTGAGCTTCTCAAGGTCAAGAACCACATATGACTATTTGTGCATCTTTTAAAGCTACAAGGTTCTGGCATATAATGATTGCTCAATTTATGTTGATCTCATGATCACTCTTCTCTACTATCCTGATTATTGTAATCAGATGGTATCTGATCTTTTAAGAACGTTAGACATTAGCTGAGACTTGCTTTTAGTTTGTATTTTTGTCATCACTATTTCATACAGTTTTGTATATTAATTGTCATGATTTAAAGGAACTGTGTCCATTTGGTTAGCACTGAGTGCCTTCTTCATCTACACATTCATTTATATATGCAATCATGCATTTATCCAACAACTTTTCACTGACTTCTTTGCACTGTGTTGGCCCAAGAGTACTCATTCAATATTTGTTTAATTGAACTTATTAGCTGCCTTTGATCAATATTGATGATTTGGGTCCCTGAGATTCACTGATAAAATAATCACACTGTGAAATAAAAATTATAAAGTCATCAAACATTAGAGCTGCCAGATGCCTTTAGAGATTACTTCCTCTAACCCCCATTTCTAGCAGATGAAGAGGCTGAGCATCAGAGAGGAAGGGGGACATGCTTGACTGTACATTACAAAATGTTTTATGTAGCGTTTCCTGTAGAAATCTACATTATCTGTCTGATATACTTGCATTGATCACAAGCCAGGTTGTTGACAGATCCCCACTTAACTTGGGCATAGAATCAAATAATTTTAAAAATACCCTCAAAGCCCCCATATAATAGTCACATGCCTTCTAAAGCTTGCAACTGACAATGTACTCATATTGCTGATCCTAAGAGAAATCTGGAATGACTGGGATGGACAGCCACATATAAATATTCATGATACAAACTCATCAAGCTTTGAACAAGAACATATGTGAATAATTAACAAGGTAGTGATTTGTAGTATCATCATAATAGATAACCTGGCTCCTAACAAGAGGCTAACTGAAGCTGTTTTTCCTTTTACAAGGCAACAGGAAATCCAAGACAGTACATTTAGTATTTGTTTTCACTTCTGCGATATAGTTTTAGAAGTTAAATCTTCAAGAAACAGTTTTTCTTCTTAAGTAGTTATTATTGCTAAAATGAAAGTCTCTCAGTCGTGTCTGACTCTTTGCAAGCACATGGACTATACAGTCCATGGAATTCTCTAGGCCAGAATACTGGAGTGGATAGCCTTTTGCTTCTCCAGGGGATCTTCCCAACCGAGTGGGCAGATTCTTTACCAGCTGAGCCACCAGGGAAGCTCCATTATTGCTAAAGCTGTATTTAATATGATACGTTCTAAACTTTTAGAGAAAGTGACACAAAGATGTAACTATGGAGTTTATCCACTACTTCCTGCTATTAATATTTTTCTTTTCCTTCTTTCCCACCATGTTTCTAAGGAAAAGTAACATGGCTTCTTGCAGCTACTTGCTTCAGTACTGAAACATCGGGGTTATTTTCAGTTTACCTCTGTGATTCCACCTGACATCTTCATTTCAGTCTCCCATCTGTAGGCTGCAGTCTGTATCTTCACCATTAGGCAGGGAGCAAGGAGAAGCAGCAAAGCGAAGAGACAGAGACAGATGGACAGAGACTCAGGATTCCTCCCACGGCGGCTTTTCCTTAAGACAAAAATTCCCTCTGCCTTTTCCACCTTACAAAGAAGAAATTCTGAGAAACAGTTTCATGTGCATCCTATAAAGGTATGGTCCAATATCTCTATTTTTCCCCACACTTCTCAGAAAAGAGTCTCCTTTTTTCTCTTACAAGAAAATCATGACTTTGGAAAGCCTTTTAAAACCAACAATTTTAAAAGCTAAATACATGTCTACCCTGCTGCTGCTGCTGCTGCTGCTGCTGCTGCTGCTGCTGCTAAGTCACTTCAGTCCTGTCCAACTCTGTGCGGCCCCATGGACTGCAGCCTACCAGGCTCCCCCATCCATGGGATTTTCCAGGTAAGAGTACTGGAGTGGGCTGCCATTGCCTTCTCCTGTATGTCTACCCTGTGACCCTGCAATTCCATGCCTTTGGATAGATAAATGAATATATTTGTCTGCCAAATGAGAAGGATAAGAATTTCATGGCAGTTTTATTCATAATAGTTAAAGCCTCAGTTCAGTTCTGTTCAGCTGCTCAGTCGTGTCCAACTCTTTGTGACCCCATGAATCATAGCACACCAGGCCTCCCTGTCCATCACCAACTCCCACAGTTCACTCAAACTCACGTCCATCGAGTTGGTGACGCCATCCAGCCATCTCATCCTCTGTAGTCCCCTTCTCCTCCTGCCCCCAATCCCTCCCAGCATCAGGGTCTTTTCCAATGAGTCAACTCTTCACATGAGGTGGCCAAAGTATTGGAGTTTCAGCTTTAGCATCAGTCCTTCCAATGAACACCCAGGACTGATCTCCCTTAGGATGGACTGGTTGGATCTCCTTGCAGTCCAAGGGACTCTTAAGAGTCTTCTCCCACACCACAGTTCAAAAGCCTCAATTCTTCGGCACTCAGCTTTCTTCACAGTCCAACTCTCACATCCATACATGACCACAGGAAAAACCATAGCCTTGACTAGATGGACCTTTGTTGGCAAAGTAATATCTCTGCTTTTCAATATGCTATCTAGGTTGGTCATAACTTTTCTTCCAAGGAGTAAGCGTCTTTTAATTTCATGGCTGCAATCACCATCTGCAGTGATTTTGGAGCCCCAAAAAATAAAGTCTGACTCTGTTTCCACTGTTTCCCCATCTATTTCCCATGAAGTGATAGGACCAGATGCCATGATCTTTGTTTTCTGAATGTTGAGCTTTAAGCCAACCTTTTCACTCTCCTCTTTCACTTTCATCAAGAGGCTTTTTAGTTCCTCTTCACTTTCTGCCATAAGGGTGGTGTCATCTGCATATCTGAGGTTGTTGATATTTCTCCCGGCAATCTTGATTCCAGCTTGTGCTTCTTCCAGCCCAGCGTTTCTCATGATGTACTCTTCATAGAAGTTAAATAAGCAGGGTGACAGTATGCAGCCTTGACGTACTCCTTTTCCTATTTGGAACCAGTCTGTTGTTTCATGTCCAGTTAAAACCTAGCACAATCCAAATGCCTGTCTAGAATGGATAAATTGCAGGATATAAATAAAGTGGAATACTATCCTACGAGAAAGACAATGCCTGTTACCAGAAATATCACAGTTGAATATCACACACATAGCAATGCATGAAAGAAGCTAGACACAAAATAGTGAACACTGTATAATTTAATTTTATGAAATTCACAAACAGGAGAAAGTAAACAGTGATGATGAAAGTCAGAACATTGGTTACCTGATCTTGGGGTGAGAGAGGCATGAGGGATCCCTCTAGGGTGTTGAAAATATTATACATAGTATGTAATAAATAAATATACACATACATATATATTTACATATACATGTGAAAATCCATTGATTTATACACTTAAGATTTGTGTGTTTATCTATATCTCAATAAACATTTTGTTGAAATGATAATTGGCTCTTTCCTTCCATCAGTGGGAAGTTTCTGAGATTGTGTATACAGTAGTGTTTCTAGTCAACTGTTCTTTCCCTTTACTATCATCCACTTGGGTTATCCACATTTTTTTCATAGGAGATTTCCTCTAAGGAAAGCATGTATCCTGACCACAACAAAATATTTTGAAATAAAAATTTAAAAGAAATTTAACAAAACATTTTAACAAAGCATCATTTTCATTATACATGCAAATTCAGGGCAGATGTGTTCAGAAGAATAATGCAAGTCCACCCACCCGTAGAAGAAAATTAAAACTGAATATAAATTTCTGAAACATTGTAATGATTTCCCGCCTTGGCTTCTAGTCAAGTCTGGCAACAGGAATACAGAAACGCTGTGAGAAAGTCCTCTCAGGGTACACATGACTGGAGTTATCAAAGTGTTGGTTGACTGGGGAACTCTGACTCAGTTTTGAAGTTTAGGAGAGCCATTTAGGAGGGAAAGATGAAGCTCATTTTGGGGGTGACCCATTCAATCCTCTTTTTTAAGTGGGGAAACTACTGCATTTTGAAGCAGTATATTTATGTTCACTAACAATTTAATTTTGAACAAGTCACTTTATATCTCTAGCTACACAATTTTCTCTTCTGCAGAACAGAATATTTACCCCTAAAGGGTACCCTGTGAGGTTCTTTAAAGCTGTGTCTCATATTACAGGAGAGTTATTACCTCATTTAACACCTTTACCATCAGCAGCATTATGAAGTAAGGCTTATAGACATTAAGCAACTCTCCCACTAAGGCAAAGCACTTTTTGTTTGGGGACCCCACTTAGAGTCCTCAATGTCTGACTCCCAGCTTCTGTGGCATGTGTCTTCTAATTTGACTGGTTAGCTTTCTTAGTATTGTTTCTAGACTAAAATACTTGGGAAGAGGCTTATCAATCACGCAAGTTAGTCATGGCAGGCTTTTCCCAAATAAACTGTGTCATCATTTTTTTATAGTCTATCATGATAAAAGGGCTTCCCTGGTGGCTGAGACAGTAAAGAATCTGCCTGCAATGCGGGACACCTGGGTTTTACCCCTGGATTAGGAAGATCCCCCGGAGGAGGACATGGCAATCCACTCCAGTATTCTTGCCTGGAAAATCCCCATGGACAGAAAAGCCTGGCGGGCTACAGCCCATGGGGTCACAAACAGTTGGACTCAACTGAACGACTAAGCACAGCACAGGATCATGATGAAAACTTTGGGACTTCATCTTGTCACAAATCAAATGGAACAAAAAGTGATCTTTTATAATTCACATAACAGTTTATCTTGCTGCCCTAACTTGTTCCTCCTTGAGAGAAGAGAATGTTGGGGGTGGGTTAATGGGCACGATCCCTGACTTCAACCTGACTTACTGCTCTCAGACACCTGTTCACAGTACATCTTGGTAACCATGCAGTTCACACCTGGTTTCAACCAGCAGCTTACCCCTGACTGTTAACTGGCTCTCTGCTCTTGACATTGGAAACTAATAGAACCACAGTCTAGAAACCAGCTTCCAACTCCCAACACCCACTCCCCTTCAGACTCTACTCTCTGGCCATCCTGGCCATTTTTACACATACAGCCTCCCAGTGAGCCCAAGAGGCATCAGAAGCCTGCTGTGTATTGAAAATCTTACTTAGAAACAATGCCTAAAGGAATTAGAACATTGCTAGCCGGTCCAGGCTTCCTTCGACTCTACATCAGTCTTTCTCTAAAAAGCTGTAGTTCACTGGTTCCCCAGACAGACCTGGGCAATCCACTCAGGTTCCATTGTCTCACAGACTATTTGCAATTGGAGATGCTTCTTCAGAGCATCAAAAGGAGAGCATCATAAGTTCCTGAGGTGGCAAAGACTCCACATGATGGTCACTCAAAGGATATTTGCAACCTCATCTGTCCAAATAAGAACCACAGAACTCTTTATAAGTCTGCATATGATGACCAAAGCCATAGTTTATAGAAATAGGGTAGGTGGTTCAGATGGTACAGAATCTGCCTGCAATGTGGGAGGCCCAGTTTCAATTCCTGGGTTGGGAAGATTCTCTGGAGAAGGGTATTGAGCATGTTTTCAGGTGTTTATTGGCCATTTGTACATCTCTTTTGGAGAAATGTCTATTAAGGCCTTTTTTTTTTTTTTTTTTTTGTGGAGGGGGTGGGGTAGGGGGCAGGAGCTTCCATGGTAACTCAGACGGTAAAGAATCTGCTTGCAATGCAGAGGACATGGGTTCAATCCCTGGGTCAGGAAGATTCCCTGAAGCAGAAAATGGCAACCCACTCCAATATTCTTGCCTGGGAAAAAACCATGAACAGAGGACAAAGAGTGAGCAACTAACACTTTCACTTTCAGCCATGTATAATTTGGATGCATTTTGATATTAACAAAACTTTTTTAATTGAATAGCATAAGGAGAAAGTTCAGGTTCTCGTTATTAAAATGGGAAGGGCTGGGCCACATAATAGTAACTCCTGCGCACTTAGAAATAGAGAGGAAAATCTTGTGACCTTCTTTCTCTTCCCCCGTCACTCATGCCTCTGTCCCGGGAAGATTAATGGCCATGGGAACAATCAACTCAGCCTCTTTTCTCTGTGACTGCTGTCTTATGATAAGGTCAATAGAGCAGGAATTCTTTGCTCTGTGCCACGTGGACAAAGTTAAGTCCTGGAGAAATTACTGGGAGCCCATTTTGTTCTTGAGCCCAAGCCATATATCCCAATGTACATTTGCCAACCACAAAGTTTATGAAAATACTTTATGTGTGTGGATATTTAACACAAGCTTCCCTGGTGGCTCAGTGGTGGGAAGATCTCCTGGAGTAGGAAATGGCAACCCACTCTAGTGTTCTTGTTCAGAATACTGTATTTTCAATATGCATGTGAACTGAACATAAATTCCAGCTATTCAACAACTTCAGATAATGCTGGAGAACAAAGAAAACTACTCCTACCACTTGACTTAAGAGCTAAAACACTATCCCTACAATGGCAGTTCTTTGTATACTTTGTCTTATTCCCATTTTTCTCCTACACATTTCCCACTGCAGAGAGAACCACCACTGAACTTTGTGTTTATCATTTCCCTGAATGTTTTTTATATTTATACCACTTATGTATTCTTCAACAATACCAACATTTGTTTTGCTCATTTATAGACTTTGTATGTGAATAGTATCATATTCACATCTTTTTCATAAAAAGTTCCTATTTTTTTAACCTGAGTAAAATATTTTACTCAATAGTATGTTGTCAGGGTTTAACTCATGTTGATAGATGTATTGCTAGCGCATTCATCCTAACTGATTATAGTATTCCCAAGGATTAAGATACTGTATATATGCGGTGATGGATATGTAGGTAGTTTCCCATATTTCATTATTATAGACAGACTACTATGAGTATTCTGTGATATGTTTCCTTATAAACACATGTGAGAGCTTCTCTAGGGTATGTATCTCAGAGGAGAATTATTGCCTCCTAAGGTAAGTGCATTTTTACTGTTACTAAATATTGCTAAAGCTGATATTTGGATCTCTGATTCTTAGTTACTGCAGATCCCATAGGAGAGTGGAGATGATTAATGATTCCTCCTCCCTCCACCTAAGGTAATCTTTCTTTCTCCTCTTTCTCATAAATACTTAATCATTTTCTAAGACTCCGCTAAGTTCCTCTCTTCTGTGAAAGCTTCCCTGAACCCCACAGGTAGAGTGATTCCTCCCTCATTTGAGTTTTCATGGATGGCACTTTCATATGAGACAGGCCAATTACCAAACCCTATCTATGTAGCTACACAAATTTCACAAAAACTATAATCTCTAGAAGAGCAGGCTCTAAACCACCATATGGTAGGGACATTAGGTCCTTTAACTCAGGGGTCCCAACCTCCAGGATTTAATGCCAGATGATCTGAGGTAGAGCTGATATAATAAAAATAGAAATAAAGTACACAATAAATGTAATATGCTTGAATGACCCTGCAATCATCCACACCCCCTGCCAAGTCCACGGAAAAGCTGTCTTCCTCGAAACTGGTCCCTGGTGACAAGAAGGTTGGGGACTGCTGCTTTAACTGATTCCTAATCACCCAAAACACCAACAACTAGAAGAATTACCCCATGGTAAGATCCTTGGCATTGCCCTTGACCCATCATAGCCTCATTTACAGAAGTTGGAAAGGAAACCAATTTTATTAACTCTAACACCTATAAGCACACAGATAACATGGTCCAGACCCTTGCCATCTACTTGACCAAAGAAGATACACATGAGAAACTATTATAGGAAAAATCCTTGTGCAGGATGACAAAATTATGGGGCTTTGAAAGTTGAGAGGGCTTAGAAGTGATATCAGCAAGATCTCCTTTTGCTAAATAAGAAATTGTCTTTTGAGGTGATGCTTCACCTGAGATAACACAGCCAATTAGCAACAAAGTCAGAGCTCACAGTAACTCATTTTCTTTAAATCGGCAAATATTTATAGAACACTCAACCATACCACCTATCTCTATATATGTTAATTTAGGATAAACCTGAAGAATTCAGCTTAATTAAAACCGTTTTCTTGCAATCTCCTGATATGGGATCTCATTGGAAAGATCAGCCATTTACATAGAAATCTTACCAAAGGGAGTTTCCCTTCTTTCCACATAGACTGGCCCACTGGGGCTGCCCTAACAAAGTGAGTGGAATGAGAGGAGAGGTCTCAGTTTCTAATGAAGACTTAAGTATCAATTTGTAGATCATCATGTCCATTATTCATTGAACATTTCTGACTCATTTGTTCCTGATATACAAGGGGACTGATTTTCTATTATCCAAGAATGCCTTAAAAAGATGCATTCTGTCACAATATTCAACCTCTTGCCTGTGTAATTGCCCCCAATAATTAAATAATAGAGTTGAACACAAATTGGAAGCTGTGTTTTGACTATATTCCATGAGTCCTGGTTGTTAAATATACCAGTTACAAATTTTACTAAGTAACAGGTAGTTTAAATGATCTCATTTAATTCTTATCATGGCCCCATAAGTTGGATATTAATACACTCACTTTTCAGAAATGGCTTAGAAGTCAAGTCACTAACCTAATTACATACAGTATTCAGTGAATAAAAAAATCTTCTACTCCTACCCCATCCCACCAGAAAAAAAATAAATAAATAAAGAGCATCTTTGTGTCTCCAAAGGCCATTCTCCTTCTGCTCTATCATGGTGTCAGATGATACAGGCAAATGGCAAGATGAAATAACAAAATAAGTAGCACAGTTTTAATAGGTATAAGATGAAAGGCAGGTCTCATATGACTGTCAAATCCAAAAGAAAACCTATACTCCTCCAAAAAAAGAAGTCTTGGGAAGAACTGTAAGTACTGACTAACATCACTTAAGGCACCAAAGAGAAACTGCATTTGTAACACATAATATTCTTAGAATCTTTATTTTCTTCTAATTTCTCATATAGTCAGCTGCTCACAGTCATTGATCTCTACTCTCAAAAACATTCAAAACTCCTATTCTAAACTCAAGGAGTTTACTGACTTTTCTCTCTAAATTCCCTTACTAGCCTACCAGCTCAACGGTTTCATGCAAGGAGAAGTTCCTTACTCTTCATAATAATAATAAAGTAAACATTTCTCCCATCCTGTATCCTGTCTACCTGACCCTCATCACCACAATCAACTTGCTGAGAAGTGTAAGAGATGACAGGAGAGGGGAGAAGGCCATGAAGACTACAGGTTATTGTGTTTTATAGTACATATATAGCTTTACAGAACGGGTGTCTCCATTTTATTGGAGTAACTGAAGGACATCAAATAAGAATAGCAATTATATCAGGCCTTAAAACAAGGGCTGTGTTGAAGTATTTATAATGCTAGCACACCAACATTATACCTACCCTTATTCAAAATAATACAAAGTTAAGATTCAAGTATTCTCCATCATGAAACATTTCCTCCTACCTTTCAAAGGTATTTCCTGAGAAGAGCTGCCATCCCTAAATGCAAGCTCTAGGAAACCTATAATCAGTTTCTCTCTCTCTCTCTAATTGAGCACTTTCTTTCCTTAGATTTTAGAAGAAGCATGAAAATGATTTACTGATTTAGGAACTGGGTGGAGCAGACCACAAAAGGCCAAATCAGAAACATCTGGAATGAACTAGCTGAGGGAGAGGGATTGAGAGAGAGAGAGAGAGAGAGAGAAGTAGGGCTTTCAAATGAAACAAAGTACAGATGATTTGGCCAAATTTAAGCCAAGCCAAACACTCACATTAAACATTGCACTTGGGTCTGGTTCAATAGCGGGAGCCGGCAAGAGGGAGCGTCAGCCAGCATTGCATCAGACGCACACTGTGGATGGAGGAAATGAGTTTAGTCAAGCCAGCTGTGACTTCAAAGGGGCTGCTCTCCCAGAGAACAGTGGGAAAGGGTTCCCTCTTCAGTGAAGACTGCAAAGTTCAGCCAAATTCAGTCCAAAGGGAACGGACTTACAGGAGGAGAAAATTACATTCAAAGTACGAGAAAGAATACTTTCCTTCCATGAAGTAGCTTGAGAGAAAAGGAAGACACATGGCAAGGAAGAGGGGTGACAAGAAAAGATTCAGATGCTCATTTGAGAACTGGAGTCCTATGTGCAGATGCAAAATGGAGTGGTTTGTGTACGGATAACGTTGCTTTTCAGTTCAGACACCTCGTTGTATGAATCATGTTTTGAAATCTCTGGGAGGAGAGGCCAATGGACCCCTCCCCCAAGTGACTCCCAAAGATAGTCTCTTTCCCTCTTTGTACTTCTAGAAAACCACACATTTCTTTCCAATTGTTTATTCAACCCAAGTTTATTGAGAGACAAACAGTGGGCTAGACCCTGGAAATACGAAGACAAACAAGACAGTCCTAGTTCAGGAGTTCAGGAGTTCACAGTCTCAAGAAAACCTAGACACATCAATAGAGGATTATGGTTGGAGCAATAAATCTTATACTAGAGCAATGATTCCTGAAGTGTGGTCACCTGACGGGCATCAGCATCACCTGCGAAGTAGTTAGAAATGCAAATTTGTGGGGCCCCCACCCAAACGTTTCCTTTCCATTTCCTTTCAATCCTAAAGGAAGTCAACCCTGAATAGTCATTGGAAGGACTGATGTTGAAGCTGAAGCTCCAATATTTTGGCCACCTGATGCAAAAAGCTGATTCATTAGAAAAGACCCTGATGCTTGCAAAGATTGAAGACAGGAGAAGGGGATGACAGAGGATGAGATGGTTGGATGGCATCACTGACTCAATGGATATGAGTTTGAGAAAATTCTGGGAGATGGTGAAGGACAGGGAAGCCTTGCGTGCTGCTCTCCATGGGGTCACAAAGAGTTGGACACGACTGAGTGACTAAACACCACCACCACCCGAAAACACTGAGTCAGAAAGCCCAGGCTGGTTTGACAAACTCCTGGGGTGATTCAGAAAAGCTTGAGAGCTTCTGCTTCTGTAGGTCACTTCTCAGCCCCTTCCAGGCTAGATTCTAAATAGACTGCTCTCCAGTATTTCACAAGAATGAGCCCCAGGTATAAGTCTTGTGTAAGTAAGCTATAAGAACTTTAAGGGCAGGAGTTGTTTTTCCTTTTATGAATTCTTTCCTTTCTCTTCCTACTTTCAGAAATCACCCAGTATTTAGAAGATATGGGCATTGAAATTTAGATATTTAATTCAATAGAAATTTAATTCAGAACTTAGGTGGTGCAAGGGTTTAACACTCACGAGGAGAAATGGGCACACCTATACCTACAAGTTTTCATAACTCTCATTGGTGGGAGGAGAACATAAATACTATCTCTCCCAAGCACTCACCTGATGCTTGAGGCCTCCTGGTGATACTTCCTTGCCAAGCATTTGTTCTTCTTATGCTTGAGCACCTCTCCTGGTCTCACTATCTCAGGCTGCAGTTTCCTTTCTTTCAGACAGCTCTGGTAGAAGGAGCTAGCTTCTTCTGGGCTGAAATCCATCATCATTTAAATTCCATTTGTTAGTTATAGTCCTACCCCTTGGGAATCCATAGCAAAGATACTTACATATTAATGTGACATTTTTCAAGTATTTGAAGATAGTAATTATGTAGCATATGACATAGGTTAAACTCACAGTCTCTGGAAGCAGCCTGCCTGCATTTAAATTCTTGTTCTGTCATTCATGAGCTCTGTGACCTTGAGAGAATTATTTACTATCTCTGCAGCTTTGTGTATGTGTGTGTGCATGTGCGTGTGTGTGTGTGTGTGTATAATGACATTATATAAAAAGACTTTTATAAGGAGTGCATGAATTAATATATGTAAATGTTCCCAGAACACAGTAAAGTGCTTTAAAAGTTTTAGCTATTATTAATCATCATCATTATCATAGAGAGCTTGTCAGATACCTGACATAGGCCATCTTTCCAATTCTATAGTCAGGCATTAGGTGAGTCTATTCATTCCTTTGGGTTCAAACACTATCGATACACTTGAGAAATATCTCTTCATTCTCCTTCTGAGCACACAGCTAAATGTAAGTGGCTAGTTGCGGATGCATGAATTGTTCTAGTCACTATAATTTGGATAGAAATGATGAGCACTACTTCTAGACCTGACCCCTAAAATCATCCTGAGAAATCCTGCATTCTCTTAGTCCATCAGACAGTTAAAGGCATAGGAAGCAAGGACTCCAAGAAGGTCATGGGCAGTGGTGGAGCCCCACACTGGAAGAAGTATATGTCCCTGAGTCAACACTTAGAGGAAAACTGCCTAGGAAAACCACCAGCCCGGAGCATCCACACTGGGCTTCGTGTGAGTGAAAATAAACGTCGGTTGCATTAAACCTTTGAGACTCTGTAGCCCACCACAACTACTACATTGACTCCCTAATTTATCCCTTGTTCAGCTTTTGCTTCTGAGTTTCAGAACTCTATATTTTGCTTTATATTCAGTCTTTCTACATGAACTTTCAAATAGGTTAATAAGTAAACTCAAGGCTTCTAAGATCAGACCATTTGTGTTGAAAAGCCAGTCCTACCAGATATCAAGCCATACCACCATGAGTGAATTATACAAATGCTTCAAAATTGCATAAGCTTCAGAGCTGTGGAAATAAATAAATAAATAAATAAATGTATTATATATAAAACACTCAGAACAGTCATTGGCCAGTAGTAAATGCTCAAAAAACGCCAGATATCCCACCCTAGTTTTCCATATGGACTATAGGTAGTTTCCCTACCATCCAAGAGTTGTTAAAACCAGAAACTTGCAATTTAATCCTGAATTTTATTTTCATCATCATCTCACATGGAATAAATCACCAATAACTGATAAATCAAGCTCCCTAAATATTTTTCTTTTTTTTTTTTTTTTTTTTTGCTAGTACAGAGGTTTTAATTTTTTTTCTTAATTTTAAAATCTTTAATTCTTACATGTGTTCCCAAACATGAACCCCCCTCCCACCTCCCTCCCCATAACATCTCTGTGGGTCATCCCCATGCACCAGCCCCAAGAATGCTGTATCCTGCGTCAGACATAGACAAGCGATTCAATTCTTACATGATAGTATACATGATAGAATGCCATTCTCCCATATCATCCCACCCTCTCCCTCTCCCTCTGAGTCCAAAAGTCCGTTATAGACAACTGCGTCTTTTTTCCTGTCTTGCATACAGGGTCGTCATTGCCATCTTTCTAAATTCCATATATATGTGTTAGTATACTGTATTGGTGTTTTTCTTTCTGGCTTACTTCACTCTGTATAATCGGCTCCAGTTTCGTCCATCTCATCAGAACTGATTCAAATGAATTCTTTTTAACGGCTGAGTAATACTCCATTGTGTATATGTACCACAGCTTTCTTATCCATTCATCTGCTGATGGACATCTAGGTTGTTTCCATGTCCTGGCTATTCAAATCCATCCACTTGTCTATCCTATTTTTTTGTTCCTGCCTCATCCTAGTCAAGGCCACCAGTACATGTGGCTGTATTATAACTGCATCTTTACTATTCAAATCCATTCATTTGCCCTTCAAATGCATTCTCCCCATGGAATTGTTAGTGTTCTTTTTAAGCTCAAATCTGATATGGTCACTCCAAAATTTAAAGTATATTAATACTTTTCATTAACATTTGGTAAGTCCAAATTCTTGACCCATCACTTCAACTTCTCATCATAACCCACCAGGTGACTCTCTGGATTTTAGCCATGCTGGGCTTCTGTGGGCTTCATAAAGGTGCTCCCGATTATCCCATCATGTTGACTACTTCTACTTACAGTGAGCTTCCTCTCCACCCCCAGCTTACCTAATTCGTTCTGATCATCCTTTATGTTTCAGCTCAAATGCTACACTCCTCAGAAAGCCTTCTTAGCAATCTCTGCCCACACTAACGAAAGACATTCCCACATAGCATGCACCACATTTCATTAAACTCGGTGCACTTGCCATTATTTGTACAAACATGTCTTCCCAGCTAGCCAGAAAGCTTCATGAGGGCAGGGATCATGTACATATGGTTCTCTGTCTAGGACAGTGTGGCTTGTATGCAAGAGAGGTTCACTGAATTTTTTTAAGCGTGAGTTTGAGTCTGTTTAGGTGATTTTGTGTGTATGTATCCCATGTGAATTTTTATTTATTTGGATCATGGAAAAAAAGCCCTATAGACAACACAAATTAAATTCAGTCAACAAATTTAGAAAACCCAGCATCTGACCTCTTTGAGTTGAAAATCTAGTTGACTTGACTATAAAAGTAAAAATATTTTTTACAAAGTAAAAACTATATTATATAATTATACCAGGGCTTCCCTGATAGCTCAGTCAGTAAAGAAACTGCCTGCAGTGCAGGAGACCCGGATTCAATCCCTGGGCTGGGAAGATCCCCTGGAGAAGGAAATGGCAATCTACTCCAGTATTCTTGCCTGGAGAATCCCACGGGCGGAGGAGCTTGGCGGACTATAGTCCATGGGGTCACAAGAGTCGGACATGACTTAGTGACTAAACCACCACCAACATATTATATAAAGTAAATGTATGTTATAGTATCACGCATGCATGATGGAATGATTCTAAGACCTCCACTAGGGTATGGGGCATGGGTACTTGGGATGGGTCAAAAAGTTGAATGTTTCTGGAATCAGTATTATGAGTGCTCTCATATTCTAAGCACCCAACAAGCTCTCCATCCACAGTTCACAGAGCATCTGTGACACCAGACCAGATTACGAAACACAGATGAGGAGGCTGCAAGCAAATTGGAGTTCAGAATTCAACCAGGTTGGTTTTCCATCAAGAAAAGATTTGTGTCAATGTTGGTCCAAAATTTAACGAAGTGCAAGGTTGGTTGGAGAAGGACCGACAGAAGGATGCCCAATAAACAGTGCCATCTAGAGAAAAATGCATTCCAGGGAAGGAGACGCTGTCAAGTGGACTCGGCATAGTCACTGAGTTGTACCAATGAGGTTTCAGAGCCTAGCTCCAAACCTACTAACTAACTCTGTTTTTGGTATAAGTATGGAATTTCTCTAACATTTTTTGCTCACCTATAAAGTTGAAACAATAGGCTCCAAGTCACCAGATTGCATATGACAACCTTAGCTATCTCTTAGCTATGGCTCAGAGAAGTTTGGAATTTTTCCTGGAGCAACAAACTAATAACTGATAATAGGTAGCACTGTACCTACTACATCTCCTGACTCTCAGGCTACAGCTCTTTCCATTAAATTTTAAAGGAATGCCTTCTCCCTTACAAAAATAATAGGTGGCTATGGCCAAGAAAGTAACAAGTTAGCCTAAGTTTTACTGAGCACTTATAAGCACCTTGAGTTATACCGGTGATATGTGTCCAGTTTAAACCAACAGATGATGTTTTCGGTTTTAGAGAGCTTTATGGTTATAGTTTCCAGAAGAGTTAAAAAAAAAAAAAAAGCCAAAAATAAGTGGTCCAAATTCAACACTACTAGTACTTCATTCTGCTCTCAGCCAAAGAGGAAAAAATTGTGATATGAGCCTTTGGCTCTGGCAATAGCTTTCCATTAGTTCCTGAATGGTGTGGGTTTTCTCTAGCTACTTTGGAGTCACAACCAATGGTTCTGTTGCCTTCCCTGGTTCTAATAAAACTCTGTGTTGGGTTTCGGATTACTTTCATTCCAAGAGGACCCCTTGTCAGTCCTCTGGTGGCCTTTATTGTCCACAGCCGCTGGCAATGAATCTGGGGGCAAAGGCCTCTGGTTACACCCACCACTGAAATCAGTCTCAGCTACACCACACCAGGAACGGATTATAGGGTGGAATTCAGCATTTGTCCCCACAGGATGAAGGCAATAGCTTTGCAGTTATTCCCCAACAACTTCTGATTCTGTAACTTATTCCCTCCTGCACTAGAGACAGCCAGCATTTCTTAGCAACTCTGACCTGAACAGAAAATGAAACAGCATGCCGCAAAGGAGTCAGATTGAGTTTTGGGAATGTTTTCTCCAAGAGAAGAGGTCGAATGAGTTTAAATACAAAGACTTCTAAATCCCTCCAAGTATTTTCCCCTCCTTAATGGTTTCAACCAGTGCCTTATTATTATTCGCCCCATGTTTGAATAATGGAACGCTAAGATCACTGTATTCATCAAGGGAAGGAAATGCTATATATTCTAAAAAGCACGTTGAATAAAGCTCTCTCCCTCTGTGAGGCCATGCTTCATGGAGTTTTCCTGTCTGCTAAATGCATGGCCCTGGCTTGAAATTCAAGAATTTGAAAAATTGTAGAACACTCACCACGCCAGTACCATCAGACCACATCACATTCCAGGGCCTTCATTATCCAAGCAAACTATTCCAACCCCAAATTACCACAAATAGTATCAAGAGTTTCTACCTGTATACATAAATATCAGATTATTACAAATAGTGTCAAGATTCCATATAAATATGAATTATATTTATAGTAGATGAATTATATATATGAATATATAGGAAGAACTAGGAGAGAGAAGGCCTAGGTTCTGGTCCTCAGGTGCTGCTACCCAACAGTAGACTGAGTTTGGAAAAGTTCTGAGCCTCAGTTTCTTCATCTGCCTAATGGGTTAATGATTCTCTTGCTCACAAGTTAAGGTTCTTTTTTCACCCTAATGAAATAATGAGGGTCCTGGGGCTCAGTGATGCAGGACATGTCCAGTGACTTCTGGAAGAAAGGGGTTTTCTTAGGTCACCTGTACTATCTACCCTGGAATCAAAATAATTCAGAGGATGTATTCACTCTTAAATCCACAGCATCTCTGCTATCTTCTATGGGAGCTGCGGCAAAGCTAATTGGAAAGCTCGGAGCCCTGCTCTGAGCAGGACACAGCCTCCTCCTATTTCCTGTCTAGCATCATCCTGAAGAAATTCATTCAAGTGGGACAATCAACCCATTGTGTGCAAGAAGCCCACGTTTCTTGAAAATCTAATTTTCAGGTCCATTCCCCTGGGTGAGTGGTAATATTCACTTAATTCAATGCTTTATGAAAAAAGAATTAAAACTCAACTTCACTTGTTCCAAATGCCTTATATGGTTGTACATGCGTAATTCTGAGTGTAAAATGTAAATTACTTGGAACCATCCAAACATCCCCAAAATCACTGGGGAAGCACAGGCATCGAATGGATTGTTATGCAGCCGTGAAATAGTTATGTAGATTCTTTTGACTATGACGAAGTGCTCCCGTTATAACCTTAAATAACAAAGCAAGTGGTGGATTCATGTCAATGTATGGCAAAACCAATACAGTATTGTAAAGTAAAATAAAGTAAAAATAAAAATTTAAAAAAAAAATTGTGTAACCTGCATTACAGGTATCCCCTGCTTTTCAAAAATTAGCTTTCTGCTGCTTCACTTTTACTGAAAACCTACTCAAATACCTGCTTCCACAAGAACTAATCACAAGAAATTAAGAGTTTCACTCTTACAAAAAAAAAAAAAAAGGCAAAAAGCAAAAACAGTGTTCAGCATTTGCTTGACCACAAGCTTTGATAGAGGCAGTGGGCACTCTGAACAGTATATCCATTAACAGAAGCAAGTTTGCTTTATCACGATGGACTCCAGTGTATAAACGAAAGTAGCTTTCTTCTTTGGTTTGGTTGTCCCTTTAAAACTGTACAGTGGACTTGTAGAGACAAGCCTTTAACTTTTCTAGGTCATCTCCAATTCATACATACACACACATGTATGTGTGTGCATACATACACACACACACACACATATACTCTCAAGTCATCTTCAGGTATGAAAACTATCACATTTCAATAATTAAACTATCCAGTTCAGTACACACCACCACCCACTAATACAATTTCAGATTTCCCTTCTAGGACAACGTGGGGTTTGATGAGGCACAGGTACACAGTCAGCCTCCTCCTTTTCCTTTTTCTCCTTCACAAGGCTGCCTCAGGCTGCCCCAGAGTTGAAACAGGCTTGGACAGCATCTGATCATTGTGTGTCTTCTGGGCTGGCAGGGTCCCATACGGATGACTTCTCCTTGAAGAGTTTCCCTAAGTTCATCAGAAATTCCATGGGCCTCCACCACCTGAAGCTCCAGTGACCTACCCTATCTCTCACTACACCTTTCCTCTCCAGGTCCCAGCCCTTGATACGGCAGTCCAGCTCTCTGCTGCATTACTCAGACGCCTCAAACAGTCCTTTCATGGGGAGCCACTTTTAAAACAGCCCAGATCTATTACATGTAGAGTTATATGTAGGGTTATTGACTTATTTGAGCATCTGATTGTCTATGCCGTGATCTAAAAGCTGCATGTTTCATACATCAATACCACTATCACTGGCACTGACTTTGGGCAAAGTTCTGTGCATATGCTAAGAAGATGTTAAAACATCCCAGATATCATATCTTTTCCTCAAGGTATTAACCATCTTCCAGGGAAAAAAGGTATATTCACAACTAGCTGCAAAGACCAGCAGGATGAGCCACCTGCCTGACCCTGGTTTCCCAAAGCAAATCTGACATCTGTTACCATCTACCATGACATTTCTAAACCTTTCTTCGACTGTCTCTCTTTCTCCAGCGAGACTGTGACCCCAAAGCAGGAAGGGTCTATGCTTTGCTCATCTTTTCCCCTTCAGTTCCAGCCTTGGCTTATGATAGGAAAACAATAAGAATGTGGTTATCAAGTGACTGAAATGCTAATTTTTTGAAAGAGAGTGAGGATCAGACAATTTTTGTAACAGTATAGTGTGAGTGTTAAAACTGAAATCTGTTTCTAGTTGATTTAGCTCAATTCCACTATTGCCTCTCAAGCTCCAATTTCAGAGTGAATAATGCCTTCCTTATTTATGAGTGCTAATACATTTTGAGAAAGATAGACATGCTAGAGCATTTGGTGAGCTGTGTAAGTGTTCGGCAAGCATTACTCATTATTTGAGCAATGGGCATAAGAACACTAATAAGAACTGAATTCTCTGATGCTTTTTAGCTGAGTGCTTTCATAAGACCCTCTCTGAAGTTCATCTGGCTCATCCAGGTGATTGGTACACAAAAACTGTAATAACACATAATACACTACAGTATTCTGTGAACTACTGTAAACAGAGCACCTAGAGTATAAAAGGGATTTAATAAATGTTTGTAAAAAATTGCATTTGACTTTATAAAAAGTACTAAATCTATAGAGGGATTGTAAGGCTCATTTCATCCATCTTCTCAAAGCTATGGTTTTTCCAGTAGTCATGTATGGATGTGAGAGTTGGGCCACAGAGAAAGCTGAGCACTGAATAATTGATGCTTTTGAACTGTGGTGCTGGAGAAGACTCCTGAGAGTCTCTTGGACTGCAAGGAGATCAAACCAGTCAATCCTAAAGGAAATCAGTCCTGAATATTTATTGGAAGGACTGATGCTGAAGTTTTAATACTGTGGCCACCTGATGCAAAGAACTGACTCATTGGAAAAGACCCTGATGCTGGGAAAGATTGAAGGCAGGAGGAGAAGGAGACGACAGAGGATGAGATGGCTGGATGGCATTACCAACTCAATGGGCATGAATTTCAGCAAGCTCCGGGAGTTGGTAATGGACAAGGAAGCCTGGCGTGCTGTAGTCTATGGGGTCGGCAAGAGTCAGACGTGACCAAGTGACTGAACTGAACCAAAGGTTCAGTCCATTGTAACAAGTATAGAAACAGCTGTGATTTCGTAAACAAAGTTCCCTGTGAGTAAATTTATTCAGTGTCACAAAGCAAAATAATTGAGTTGCCTGTCTGGGAGATGGTGAGCCCCTCTTTCTGGAATGGTATATGTTTACGGTAACAACCATTAAGCCAGGTACAGAATGCAAGTTAGGCTAGATGGTTTTGAGAATCCCTTCCACTTTAGATTATATGAGTTTGAACATTCAGAAATTCATCATTTATTCACTCAACAAATAAAAAAAATTGCTAAGTCCTGGTCCCCAAAATCCCTAACCATACAGAAGTTATTTATACTGAAGGAAGATAGACAATAAACACATAAATGAATTAACGTTTACTATGCCAGATGACAACGCCTGCTAATATAAGACCTAGCATTTTTAGTTAGTGCTGAGTTTTAAAGTTAATTTAGAATGCAAACCTAAGTAGCAGGAAGGCAAAGAGTTTCAAATTCATGGGCCTCTGAGTCCCAGATGTTTCCTTTTCCTCTAACATTTAATATCATCTGATGCAGATGGATCCCTGGTCAGCTGAGTGAACTAATTAATAGTTGATAAGTTTCATCAGGGAGAAAAGGATTTCTATCACAGGGGTTCAGTATCCTTCATCAAAGCATCCAGGTGATACTATAAATTTTTCCCCTCTGGTTAATCAGGAAGACTAAATCCAGAAGGAGGGTTAAACAAGGTCAGAGAGATGGAAAAACAGTCATAATTTGCATTTGAGAGCACATGATGGAATCTATTTATACCTACCTCCAGGGATATGAGAAAAAGACTCCAATATGCACAGGTAAGATTTTCAAAGATCCTAAAAAGCTAAGTGAACCATTCAACCCACTCAGAGAAGATTAGTAACAAGTATCTGCTACTAGACAGTATTAGGTTATTTATCACAATACATTTATAATTTAGAAAAGCAATTTTGACACATTTATATCCAAGACTGGATTAGATTATGTTTAAGCAAAGACACAGAATATTTCTAGGCTTAACCTCTCATACAAGTAATTCCTGAAATGACCTCAAATCTATTATTTAACATATTTATCCATGCACAAACAAACCTAAGAGCTAAGCAAAATGAGCCTTCAGATTACAGGTGGAGGTGTTAGAAGAACGTAGATTCTTGATGTCTTCATATATGTTTAACCCCTCCCAGTTGGAAGCCCTCTTAAAGTTTAATAGGCATATAAGAGAGGGCACATAGGTTGCAATGTACCATCCATTAGCTTGTTTGGTTTTTTTTTTTTTTTTTTCCGCACACAAACATGCTAGTCACTGGCAAGGAGTCTGAGGCTTACAAGTCCAGGAAAGAGAAGACAAGTTCCAGCAATAATAAAAGCTGGGATGTGGAAAGCACCATTAGAAAGTAATAGAGTGTTATGCGAGTTCACAGGAGTAATATACCACATTCATTTTCTTGTCAGAGGATCCCAGTGGGCTTAGTGGCAGCTGTACTCAGCTCAACTGGTGCAAGGAAGGGGCGGAAGAATGGAATTACTATGGTCCATTGTTCCAATGCACCCAAAACTTCCCAAAGCATCGTCCTTGTCAGACACTGAGCACAAACATCTGTCCTCATAAGGATGTGCCCATGGGGTCAGATGCCAACCCAGAGACCCACCCTGTGATGCTGGACATTTGGTTCCAAGAAACCAAATGAGCTGGTCATCCTACCTGAGAAGGCAGTTCTCCGCACCTGAGCAGACCCTGAAGGCGCTGACAGCTGGTATCTGTCTGCTGAACCTCCTCTGGATATCAGGTCCTTCCTAGAATGGGCACCTGGAGAGTACCTCTCCATGGGTACCACTCTTTCCTTTGCTGTAGTTAGTCCACTGTTTTGTAGACAAGGAAGTTTAGCCAGATGAATTTCAGTACCTAATCAAAAGAATTGAGCCTGTGAACCTGAACCTAACCCATGTAGATAATTCTCCTTCCAGTTCTCTATTAAAATGGGCTCTGTCCCTGAAAAGAGACAAGGGGTTTGTCTCAAGGGATAGCATCCAGGAGAGGTTGGGGATGTCAGGCATATTTTTCTCTGGCCAGTTTAAGAAAGGGGGTATCCTGGAGAAGAGACCAGTGGCCAAAACTTTGGAAAGAGGAGGAGCAACAGTCCTTGGTTTTACAGTGAGAAAGGGGCTGAGCCCTGGACCCTGCCAGGAAGGACTGGTAGCCTGGGGACAGGTTTGATGCAAGAATTTGTACTCCCAAAGGCAGTTTTCCTCCCCCTTTTATTAGCCCCCACTTTACAAGCCAGCAATGAGATACGCTGAATTCTATAGAGGTGTTCACAAAAGCGTTCCCCCTTTCCTAGAGGGAAAACAGATGAATGTTAGGTCTGTTAATGGCAAGGAAAGGAAGTGGTTGAAGTGAATTCTGCACTTCTTGGCCTTTTAAGCCTGAAGATGACTAGTTAAAATAATCTGATGTACAGACCCTGACCACCATTCTAATGAGCCCTGCTAGCTGACACAGAAAATTAATAATAACAAATTAATTCCAGAGAATTCCATTTTAGGTACTCAATTATTAATGGTATTACAGTGTTATTAATGGTGTCAATTATTAATGGCATGAATAATTAAGAGATCACATCCATGCTATGATGTACAAGGGTTCCAAAATTCAGCAAATTGCCCAGAATAAATAAACCTACCATGGTTCAGACCTATAACACTCAGCCTTTGACATGTTTCTTGAAAGAACTCGGTACATCTGTTATTAGAATAATTCTATTGATGAGATTTCTGTTACCAGGACTCCTGCCCAAGTTTTATGTTATGACAGTAACAAGAAAAAGGTTATGGGATGGAGTGGGGGGAGGGGCACGTTTCCTTGGAAGTTGAGATCTTTCTGGGAGGACTCTGGCTGAAATTGGTGTCCAAGGGAATTTAGGAATGAGATCAGGGAGAGCTCTGTGGATTCAGTGAATCCGGAAGAGCTAATCAAGCAACCTAAGGCTGATCAGTTAGGGTTGAGCTTAATTTTAAAGACAGCAGAAACCCCAAACAGCTGTTACCCACCCAAATAATGCAACCACTGTTTTGATAAGTAAAAATGAGGGAGATACTTCAGCAAAGTATATTTGGGCAGGGGACGGCGGGTGTGGGGGGGTTGGGGGGGGTGGGGTTGGTGGCACAATTTAGCCACTGTGTGAATGAGTATCCTGTCATATCTCTCTGAGCTTCAGTTTTCTCATTTGTATGATGGAGATAACATAGGGTTGGCCAAAATGTTTGTTCAGGTTCATCCATAAGTTGATATGGAAAAATGCAAGAAAACTTTTTAGCTAACCCAAGACTATTCGACAAAATCAATGTGTGGTTCAGAATAAAGCCACAAGAAGTAATTTCTATCTGTGTTGGTATTTTATTTATTTATTTAAATATTTTATAATCCAACTTGCCAATTGTATAAGTGAAGAACTCAAAGCCTAGGGAGTAGATGTGATTTGTCACTAAGTTTGTGTGTAGGTCGTTCTCCCTTGCCCTTCTGGTTTGCTATCTTCTCTATCCTTCTCTGAATTCTAGGAACCAACTTCCAGCCATGATATTGACAAGGCTCCAGTATCTGGATGGGTTCCACCAACAGGGAGACCCAGCAAAATGTGGGAAGAGGGAGGAGAATGAGATCAGGAAATGTCTTCTCTTAGCTTCTCCTATGAGCAGATCCTATCAGCTGCTGGCTCTACAGAAGCTACTAGTGCTCCAAAGGGGCTAACTCAAAGTGACTTTATCAAATTCTGAACCCGCTCCCATCTCTGTACCCTTCCAGGTGACAGATGGTTACGTGTTTGCTGCTACTGTCTCCGAATTATTGCACTGTCCCTTTGTGAAAAATGTTTATCAAATTATCCTTCTTTGAGCTTTCTGCCAGATAACAATAAGTGACAGAAATGATACTGGAATGCAAGACTCCTGGTTCTTGGTAGAGAATCTGTCCTTCACACTCATTTAACTTTCATTCATATGTTCATTAAATTATTGGCCACTAACAGAAGAGCCCTGAACTGGGCACAGAGAGCTTAATAATCAGCAACACATGGCTGCTCATTCTTCCCAAACACCACTTGCTAGTGCTCCAATGCGCAAGCTAGCAAACTGTTTCTGTATAGGAGCCAAATGACAAATATTTTAGACACTGGACCCTATGCCTTTGTGTCAACTATTCACCTATTCCACTGTGGGACCCTAGCAGTCACTGGCAACATGTCCCTCAATGAGTGTGGCCGTGTAACCAATAAAACTCCCTTCATGTCCACTGAAGTGTGTACTCCATATAGAAAGTGTGTACTCCATGTATAGAAAGTGTGTACTCCATGTATAGAAAACATTCTCCCTTTGACTTTTTTCCTCCAGATATTTAAAAATTATTTTTAGCTTGTGGGTCATACAAAACCAGGAAGCAGTCCCGAATGTGACTTCAGGCCATACTTTGCTAACCTCTATGCTGACACATGAACTCAGTGCTAAGAGAGCAGTCAAGGAGGCCAAGAGATGGGAAGAGAAAGCTGAGAAAGGATTCACAAAGGAAGTGACATCTGCACAGAGGATTAATGGATGATTGAGTTGGTTTGGCAGGGGAAAGGGAAAGTACTTTTAGGACACAAGTAATGAGCAAAAGTAGGCTTCCCTGGTGGCTCAGACAGTGGAGAATCTGCCTGCAATGCAAGAGACCCAAGACATGAGTCTGACCCCTAGGTGAGGAAAATCTCCTGGAGAAGGGAATGGCAAGCCACTCCAGTATTCTTGCCTGGAGAATCCCATGGACAGAGGAGCCTGGAGGACTATAGTCCATGAGGTTGCAAAGAATCTGACATGACTGAGCAACTACGCACAATGAGAAAAAGCAAAGAATCTTAGAAGAGCAAGATGTGGGCAGGGAGTGGAGTCTGACCTAGTAGGGCCAGAGAACAGAGGTTTTAGGTGGTAGGAGGGCAGATCCTGGGGTTGAGGGCGTGGGCAGGCTGCTCCTGGCCACATCCTGGAGGAGAAGAGTGCCCTGCTGAGAGACTGGACTTCAAAGGTAGAAAAGCCAAGCAGTGGGGTTTTGGGCAGCAGCAAGACGAAAATGGCAACCCACTCCAGTACTCTTGCCTGGAGAATCCCATGGAGGGAGGAGCCTGGTAGGCTACAGTCCATGAGGTCGCAAAGAGTCGGACACGACTGAGCAACTTCACTCACTCACTCACTCACTCACGACCTGAGTGCAAAATCCAGCTCTACTCCTCTCCAGCTGAGTGATCACAGACAAATTACATAACATGTCTGAGCCTCATTTCTTACATGCAAAACGGTCCTCATAACAGCTCCAGCTTCATGACGGGCGTAGTGAGGATTAAATGGGGTGATGCACACAGACTGCTCTCAGCAGTGCTGGCTCACAGTAAAGGGCTCAATAAAGGTTTGCTATTATTAGCATTATCATGATTGGGCTCATTGACTAGCCTGGCTCTCGCGACGCTTTCTCTAGCCCAAATTCAGAGTGCTCCTTGCCACTGCTGATGCAGATGGCTGCTGGACAACTGGCAGCCCTGAGGTGAACATAAGGTTTTCCTTTTAGCCCTGTGATAGCATCAGCTCTAATGAGTCTGCAGTGGCAGAAATCCATTTCTCTGAACTTGAACCTCATAGACCTTGGTTCATTGAATGTGTAGCCAAAGCCACAGTTCTCCCAGTTCAGACAATACCCTTCTTAGAGTGTTTGAGCACACAGAGCACTGATTATTACTTACCTAAGAGTTTTCTTTCCTGTTTAGGCTCCAAAGGGAGAGGACAATGTTTGGATAGTTCTCTTTTTTAACAATTCCTTCTTGAGTCTCCTGGCTAGCAGCCTTCAGTGAATTTCTGTGGTGCTCCATCCATCTGAAGGAGGAGAAGAAAGGCAAAAGCAGATGGACATTAGTCAGTGACATCACGTGAAATAAACAAGTTCTGTATATCCAAAAGATGCCCAAAGTGATACATTTTGTGATTAATTCGGTGGATCCTTAAAAGACTTCAGATTTTATTTAAATACATTGGAAATCATAAATTTAATTAAGAGACACTTAGGAAAACTAAGAAATGATGAGGAAGAAGACTAATTTGTTATTAAGACAAAATAATTTTGGTATTTAGTTACAATTTATGCACTTAACCATTTCACAGATTTTGGGGGTACATTTCAAGGTGATGACTTTAATGTCACTTTTTAAAAAACTAAAAATTCTGTTGTAAATGTAATAAATGTTCATCACACAATATTTGGGGAGAAAGGGAAAACTATAGAAAATTAAATATCACTTACTCAGTAACTCTAAACCCAGAAGTGGTATTGTAATATTAATTATGTAGTTTCTCCAAATTTTCTTTTCTTGGCATATTGTAAATCTAGATAACCTCAGGGGAGACCAAATAAAGAATGTGGGAGGTCTCACTTGAAAATATGAAATGGCCGAAGTGAAAATGGCAGAATGAGAGCTTAACTACACAGTCAGAAGAGTACTGAGCCATCACTCTTCACCACCTTCCTAGGGTGCAGAGGCATGTGTTTTTCCTTCAGCCCAAGTTCAGTGGGAAAAGGACAGATAGATAAACAGATAGGCAGGTAGATAGATATTTCTAATGAGTATCAACACTAGCAATAGTGACAGCTGATTATATAAGAGAAAAGATGCTGCTGCTGCTGCTGCTGCTGCTGCTAAGTCACGTCAGTCATATCCAACTCTGTGCGACCCCATAGACAGCGCCCAACAGGCTCCTCCATCCCTGGGATTCTCCAGGCAAGAGTACTGGAGTGGGTTGCCATTTCCTTCTCCAAAGATGGGAACCAGAGAAAAACTGAAATGACATATTCAAGATATTGAATAAAACAATGACTACCCTAGACTTCCATACTTGGTGAAAATATCTTTGAAAAATAAAAGTTAAAAACCATTTTAACAGATAAAATATAAAAGTATTTTCCATGTTCAATTCTACACTCAAGGAATGAATAAAAGGAGACCTTCAGGCAGGAGAAAATGATAGGGGCTTAGGGAAACTGGAAGGAATGAGAAGCAACTGAAATAGTAAACAGGTAGGAAAATCTAAATGAACACTGACAACTTAGAAGAAATGGACAAATTCTTAGAAAAGTACAGCTTTCCAAAACTGAACCAGGAAGAAATAGAAAACCTTAACAGACCCACCACATGCATGGAAATTGGAACTGTAATCAGAAATCTTCCAGCAAACAAAAGCCCAGGCCCTGACAGCTTCACAGCTGAATTCTACTAAAAATTTAGAGAAGAACTAACACCTATCCTACTCAAACTCTTTCAGAAACTTTCAGAGGAAGGTAAACTTCCAAACTCATTCTATGAGGCCACCATCACCCTAATACCAAAATCAGACCAAAATGCCACCAAAAAAGAAAACTATAGGCCAATATCACTGATGAAGATAGATGCAAAAATCCTTAACAAAATTCTAGCAAACAGAATCCAACAACATATTAAAAAGATCATGCATCATGACCAAGTGGGCTTTATCCTAGGGATGCAAGGATTCTTGAATATCTGCAAATCAATCAACGTAATACACCACATTAACAAATTGAAAGATAAAAACCATATGATTACCTCAATAGACGCAAAGAAAGCCTTTGACAGAATTCAACATCCATTTATGATAAAAAAAAAAAAAACCCTCCAGAAAGCAGGAATAGAAGGAACATACCTCAACATAATGAAAGCCATATATGACAAACACACAGAAAACATTATCCTCAATGGTGAAAAGCTGAAAGCATTTCCCCTAAAGTCAGAAACAAGACAAGGGTGCCCACTCTCACCACTACTATTCAACATAGTTTTGGAAGTTTTGGCCACAGCAATCAGAGCAGAAAAAGAAAGAAAAGGACCAGATTGGAAAAGAAGTAAAACTCACTGTTTGCAGATGACATGATCCTCTTCATAGAAAACCTTAAAGACTCCACCAGAAAATTACTAGAGCTAATCAATGAATATAGTAAAGTTGTAGGATATAAAATTAACATGCAGAAATCCCTTACATTCCTATGCACTAACAATGAGAAAACAGAGAAATCAAGGAACAAATTCCATTCACCATTGCAATGAAAAGAAAAAAATACTTAGGAATATATCTACCTAAAGAAACAAAAGACCTATATATAGAAAACTATAAAACACTGAAGAAAGAAATCAAAGAGGACACTAATAGATGGAGAAATAAACTGTGTTCATGGATCGGAAGAATCAATATAGTGAAAATGAGTATACTACCCAAAGCAATCTATAGATTCAATGCAATCCCTATCAAGCTACTAATGGTATTTTTCACAGAACTAGAACAAATAATTTCACAGTTTGTATGGAAATACAAAAAACCTCAAATGGCCAAAGCAATCTTGAGAAAGAAGAATGGAACTAGAGGAATCAACCTGCCTGACTTCAGGCTCTACTACAAAGCCACAGTCATCAAAACAGTATGGTACTGGCACAAAGACAGAAATATAGATCAATGGAACAAAAGAGAAAGCCCAGAGATAAATCCATGCACCTATGGACACCTTATCTTTGACAAAGGAGGCAAGAATATACAATGGACAAAAGGCAATCTCTTTAACAAGTGGTACTGGGAAAACTGGTCAACCACTTGTAAAAGAATGAAACTAGATCACTTTCTAACACCATACACAAAAATAAACTCAAAATGGATTAAAGATATAAATGTAAGACCAGAAACTATAAAACTGCTAGAGGAGAACAGAGGCAAAACACTCTCCAACATAAATCACAGCAGGATCCTCTATGACCGACCTCCCATAGTAATGGAAATAAAAGCAAAAATAAACAAATGGGACCTAATTAAACTTAAAAGCTTTTGCACAACAAAGGAAATTATAAGCAAGGTGAAAAGACAGCCTTCATCATGGGAGAAAATAATAGCAAATGAAGCAATGGACAAAGAATTAATCTCAAAAATATACAAGCAACACCTGCAGCTCAATTCCAGAAAAATAAACGACCCAATCAAAAAATGGGCCAAAGAACTAAATAGACATTTCTCCAAAGAAGACATACAGATGGCTAACAAACACATGAAAAGATGCTCAACATCACTCATTATCAGAGAAATGCAAATCAAAACCACAATGAGGTACCATTTCACCAGTCAGAATGGCTGCTATCCAAAAATCTACAAGCAATAAATGCTGGAGAGAGTGTGGAGAAAAGGGAACCCTCTTACACTGTTGGTGGGAATGCAAACTAGTACAGCCACTATGGAGAACAGTGTGGAGATTCCTTAAAAAACTGGAAATAGAACTGCCATATAACCTAGCAATCCCACTGCTGGACATACACACTGAGGAAACCAGAATTGAAAGAGACATGTGTACCCAAGTGTTCATCGCAGCACTGTTTATAATAGCTAGGACATGGACACAACCTAGATGTCCATCAGCAGACGAATGGACAAGAAAGCTGTGGTACATATACACAATGGAGTATTACTCGGCCATTAAAAAGAATACATTTGAATCAGTTCTAATGAGGTGGATGAAACTGGAGCTTATTATACAGAGTGAAGTAAGCCAGAAAGAAAAACACCAATACATTATACTAATGCATATATATGGAATTTAGAAAGTGGTAACAATAACCCTACATGTGAGACAGCAAAAGAGACACAGATGTATAGAACAGTCTTTTGGACTCTGTGGGAGAGGGCAAGGGTGGGATGATTTGGGAGAATGGCACTGAAACATGTATACTATCATATGTGAAAAGAATTGCCAGTCCAGGTTTGATGCGTGAGACAGGGCACTCAGGGCCAGTGCACTGGGATGACCCAGAGGGATGCGATGGCGGGGGAGGTGGGAGGGGGTTCAGGATGGGGAACACGTGTACACCCGTTGTGGATCCATGGTAATGTATGGCAAAACCACTATAATATTGTAAAGTAATTAGCCTCCAATTAAAATAAATAAATTTATATTAAAAATTTAAAAAATAAATGAACACTGAGTAAATAAAGATAAATCTTATAGAATATAACATACAGAGAGAATATATTTAGAATTAAAATAATAACAATAATGTTCAATAATGTGGGACATGGTAAATGGAATTGAATTCTCTAGGATAATGACAGAAAGCATAGTGAAAAAACATATAGCTAATAAAGTAATAAAAGAAAATTAAATAATAAAAAAATTACTCCAAGTGAAATTGATAGAAATGGAGAAATGGTACATAGAAATAAAAATAGACTATTAGTTACTTTAAAAGTAAGTGAATTAAATATTTCAATTAAAATAACAAAGGTTAATAGCATAAATTAAAAATAAATTGACTATATATTTCTTTAAAGAGTCATATCTTAAACACAAGGATACAGAATACTTGAAAGTAATATTGGAAATATTTATACAATGCAAATATTAGTAAATTTGATATTCACTAATATTTGGCAGTTATTTTAAAGCAAGAAACATCTCTACTGATTCAAAGATGTGTTTTTTTTTATATAAAAGGATTAACCTATGTGAAAATGTTCCAATTCTAAGTTTACACCTATCTAATTACACTGTTTTAAAATACATAAATCAAGTACTAACAGAACTAAAAAGAGAAACAAAGTCACAGTCGTTTGGCAGATATTCATGCATTTCTTACTCAAGTTCTAATCAAATAGGCAAATCAGCAAGAATGTAGGATATCTGAGTAACATGAAAAACAAACAACCTGACACATAGAAAACAATGTTCACGTTAACTGCAGGCAAAAATAATCAACAGAAGGATGGGAAGGATGAACACAAAGCAAACTTTCATTACTGGAGAAGGTGACTTCCAGGACAGGCTTTAACCCTTTGTCAGAATAAGCCTTGCAACCATTCCTCCTGACACCACTGTCTCCATTATATTAAACTTTTTTCCCTGTAGAAACTGGACAATTGTAGGCCCACTCCAACAAGGAGGAAGAAAAGAAAGCTGAAGCTGTGTACAAGCTTCACACCCAGATCTGGGACTTGCTTTGTCAGGACAGTGGCTCAAAATATTTCTGTCCTAATCCACTTCTCTCCTGAAAGTGGAAGTTTCTTCCTAAAAACACACAAGTAGGAAATTTCCCCTAACACCATCTCAAGGAGATTCTATGATTTGGTGAGTGACATATGTTAGATATAATTCTAACACTGATCACAGTTTTAATGAAATGTCTGCATTCCTTGCACTTCATCTCTAGAACCAGATATTATTAACACATATATCCCAACCCTTTACACAGTGCTTGGCACATCACAGATTTCTAAAAGAATTTCTCAAATAAATAAAAATTGGAATAAAATGAGAAAAGGCTCCTGGCAGAGACTAAACAACAGCCTAAGAGTAATAAACAGCACTTTCCAGAGTAACCCTTCCTGAGACATGCGGACCCTTGCATTGTACATGTGGTCCTTGGGAAACCTGGAAATCACCCAAATTCAACCAGAGTAACTGTGTGCATCTTCAGATCTCAGATTTGACCCAGAACAGTTGCTAGTTCATGCTGAATTACAGCTGGACATTCTGAGGGAAGATGTGTGTTAATAGGTCTATGTGGTTTGCATGGAGATGGAAACTGGGTCAAGGTCAATAGCATAGTACAAGGAAGAAGCAGTAGCCAACCTCAGGTTTTTTATATCCTGGAGATGGGGGCACCTGCATTTGCACTGCCAGGAATTTCCACTTAATTCTCCACATCAATCCTTTAAAATCATTACCTCTTTGAAATGAAATAAAACACTGAAGTCCAGAGAGAATGAGAAAACTGTTCTAATTACTGTTATAACTGAGAATCAGATCCTGATCTTTCTATGTCCCCAAACCTGGGCCCTTTCAACTTTTCTCTACAGATTCCAAAAACACCTTTTAAAAGATGCTGTGGGTCTAACTGCCTTTGTTCAATAAGCTACTGATACTGACTTCAGTTTCCTTGGGAACTTCCCCACTGGGGAAAAATGCGATGACAAACAGGAACTCCTCAGTCCTCATTATAACTATATTCTCTATGTTTCATTCATAAAATAGAATATGGACTAATAATCAGTATCTGATGATATCTGTTACTCACTAGGATTGGAATTGCTTCTTGCAGGAAAGACAGGGAAAGATAGGGTATCCAAAGATCCAAATCTGGCCCATCCATCGGCAATTCTGCTTTCATGAACAGCACATCCAGAATACTGTCTCCTTGATACCTTTTTTAAAACTGTTAAACAACTTACCCACTAGTCGCATAAGAAATAAAAAGGTCAGGGACTTCCCTGATGGTCTAGTGGTTAAGAATCTGCTTTGCAATGCAGGGGGACATGGGTTTGATCCCTGGTTCAGGAACTAAGATCACACATGTCATGGGGCAACTAAGCCCATGCACTACAACTAATGAACTGCTGTCTAGATCTCAAGAGCCACAACACAAGAAGCCACCGCAGTGAGAAGCCCATATATCACAACTAGAGAAAGTCCAAGAACAGCAGTGAAGAGACCGTGTGCTGGACCAAAGACCCAGCCCAGCCAAAACTAATAAATAAAAGAAATAAAAAGGTCACCCCAATCTATATTTCCTTTTTTATGTGTTGGAGCTCGATGGATTTTGAAACTTGTTAATATGTGCTACCAACATTTTCTTCATCTTTCATTGGTGCCTCAAAATGTGTGATTTCTTTTTTTACATAATAAAGAAGTACTTTTACAAATAGAGAAGTATTTTCTCTTCTACTCCTCTCTCTCTCTCATCCCCACTCTATCTCTGTCTTGCCTCATTTTTCTTCTGTTTCATTCTTTCTCACATTCATCTATTGTTCTTCCTTTGTTGACCCTTATCTTTTTATCATGGTGAGTTTTTTAATTGAAATATAGTTGATAGACAATGTACTTTCAGGTGTACAATATTTGTGATTCACAAATTTTAAAGGTTATACTCCATTTACAGTTATTTTAAGATTTGACTCTGTTCACCATGTTGTACAATATATTCTTAAAGCTTATTTTATACATAATAGTTTGTATCTCTTAGTTCCTCCTAACCCTGTATCACCCTCACTCCCTTCCTTGGCCAATTATCTTTTCACACCAATGATAACCAGATGCAATTCCCCAAATTCTACCCACTAGAAGTCTTTTTCCTTGCTACTGTCTTTCAGGGCCATTAATGCAATGCTAGCCCAAGAAACCCTCTATCAACCTGGGGCAGGGAAGCCTCTGGAGTAAATATTACCTATCAGAGTATCCCCGCATTGGCCACAAATGACTGTCTTATGCCTCCACTTCAATTAGGCACAAGATATAGGCTTCCCAAGGAATGGTGAGATCCCAGGTTAGGTAGTTCTGGGTGGCTGCGGTAGACACTGAAGAGCTGACTGATGAAGGCGGTCACACACTCAGTGCCTCGAATATAGTACCTATACATTTGCAAGAGATGGGAATCTGACCTCAGTGACTTACTGTTTTCTTTTATAATATTTTGATTGAAGTTAGAACTGGACATGGAACAACAGACTGGTTCCAAATAGGAAAAGGAGTACATCAAGGCTGTATATTGTCACCCTGCTTATTTAACTTATACGCAGAGTACATCATGAGAAACGCTGGACTGGAAGAAACACAAGCTGGAATCAAGATTGCCGGGAGAAATATCAATAACCTCAGATATGCAGATGACACCACGCTTATGGCAGAAAGTAAAGAGGAACTAAAAAGCCTATTGATGAAAGTGAAAGAGGAGAGTGAAAAAGTTGGCTTAAAGCTCAACATTCAGAAAACGAAGATCATGGCATCTGGTCCCATCACTTCATGGGAAATAGATGGGGAAACAGTGTCAGACTTTATTGTTTTGGGCTCCAAAATTACTGCAGATGGTGACGGCAGCCATGAAATTAAAAGACAATTACTCCTTGGAAGAAAAGTTATGACCAGCCTAGATAACATATTCAAAAGTAGAGACATTACTTTGACGACTAAGGTCCGTTTAGTCAAGCTATGGTTTTTCCAGTGGTCATGTATGGATGTGAGAGTTGGACTGTGAAGAAGGCAGAGCGCCGAAGAATTGATGCTTTTGAACTGTGGTGTTGGAAAAGACTCTTGAGAGTCCCTTGGACTCCAAGGAGATCCAACCAGTCCATTCTGAAGGAGATCAGCCCTGGGATTTCTTTGGAAGGAATGATGCTAAAGCTGAAACTCCAGTTTTTTGGCCACCTCATGTGAAGAGTTGACTCACTGGAAAAGACCCTGATGCTGGGAGGGATTGGGGGCAGGAGGAGAAGGGGACGACAGAAGATGAGATGGCTGGATGGCATCACTGACTCGATGGACGTGAGTCTGAGTGAACTCCGGGAGTTGGTGATGGACAGGGAGGCCTGGCGTGCTGCGATTCATGGGGTCGCAAAGAGTCGGGCACGACTGAGCGACTGAACTGAACTGAGAGTTAACTTACAATATTATATTTGTTTCAGGAATACAATATAGCAATTCAACATTTTTATAGATTATGCACACCATGCAAATTTATTACAATACCATTGACTATACTGCCTATGCTTCCATTATATCCTTGTGATTTCTAACGAGTAGTTTGCAACTCTTAATCTCTTTCACCTCTTTACCCCTTCTTCATCCTACATCCTTTCTGGCAACCACTTCTTTGTTCTCTGTATCTGTGAGTCTGTATCTGTTTTGTTATACTTGTATGTCTTTGGGTTTTTTTTTTTAAGATTCTATATATAAATGAAAACATACAGTGTATGATAGACAGATAGATACATATAGATCTTTATCCATTCATCTGTCCCTGGACACTTAGGTTGCTTCTGTATCTTGGCTATAATAAATAATTCTGCTATGAACATTGAAGTGAATATATCTTTTCTAATTCATGTTTTCATTTTCTTTGGACAAATACCCAGGAGTGGAATGTGGAATTGCTGGATCGCATGTTAGTTCTATTTTTAAAGTTTTTGAGGAACTTCCATGCTGTTTTCCACAGTGACTGTACCAATTTGCATTCCTACTAACGGTTATATAAGAGTAACTTGTGTCTGTTCAATAGATCAATAAAGTCTACAACCTTCTTGCCAGTACCCTCATGGTCACAAGGTGGCGAGTGTCATATTTACAGTCAAGGCCAGAATGAGAAAGGACATTGCAGTGTGTCTGTCCTTTTTCATCAGAAAAACAAAACCTCTTTGAGAATTCTGCAGGAAATTTTCATTTTCCTAGGTCTCCTTGGACAAAACTGAGATACACTGGTGCTTCCAAGAATGCTAAAAGAGTGAGAATAAGATTATCATGATCGACTTACACCAATAAAAATTTATTGCTTGGCTGTGGGCATAATGCTTCCACTCAAAAAAAAAATCCATGAGAGTGCTGTTAGCAAGGAGAAGGGAAGAACAGCTGAACAGTAGGTAGAATACCAACAATATCTGCCACAAGGAATAAATATTTATAGAATGGAGAATGATTTTTTGGCTACACAAATAATTCCTGCCTTGGGAAGAAGTTTGACTCAATCATTTCTGAGGTCATTTCAATACCAGTCCATGAACTAAGGGGAACATTAAAGACTACCCATAATTAATCAAAAGAAATCTTTTAACTGTGGCAAACCATCAAGAGAGCCAGCAAAAGAGAGGAAAATTCTTAAGCATCGTAGCCAGACTCATTCTGTATCCCCAGAGATACCTCCATGCAGCCACTGACTTTCAGAACAGAGCTGTTGGGGCCACAGTGAGCCAAAGAGGAATAATAACCACTTTGTCCTCCTCCTGGACCAGGGAAAAAGTGATCAGCTGTAGCCTCCATGAAAAGCCTTCCTCTTACCACCTTTAACGACTCGCCCCCGCTTTCCTCCCCACCCTCGACGGAGTCCCCTGCTCAAAATCTGACGTAAATTGTTCCCTTACCATGGCAAGCTGCCTAAGATTTCTGGGAAGTATGTTTGAACAGGAGTCCTGCCAGGGCTGGAATCAGCAGTGCTTCTGTGTAGCCTGCAATATAAGTTGTAATTAGGGATATTGAGATCCCTGAAGTTGTAGGCCAAGCAAGTGTGTTGTCTGTGTGTGTGTGCGTGTAATTTTTTTTTCCTATTTGTTTCTTCACTTAGAATATGAAAACCAAAGGCCATTAGAGACTGTTAGTTTGATGGAGTATGGCATTCCTCCCAAGGCTGTTTTCGCTTTCCTCTCCATTCATTCATTCACTCACTCATTCTTTCAATTAAAGAACTTTTCTCCAGTAAAGAGTAGCTAACAGGGAGATAAGGATCTAGAGATTATGGTGAAAGGCAGACTTTAAACCAATACTTTAAATCGTTTCTTGATGACGTCTACTCTTTTACCTCCTTCTGTTTTTCCCATTCTTTACTGTTTCCAGGGTTGAAGTAAAATATTGCCTGCTGAGATGGTATAGCTGAAGAAGCATGAGCTATGGAATAAAAAGACGTTGATGAGAATTCCAGCTGAACCACTTATGAGCTGCTGGACCTTCAGCAAGTTACTTAATCCACATGAAGCTTTTTTCCTTCATCTGAGCAGGTGGCCAGTGGTCTATTCACATGCTGATATTCCAATTTGCATTCTTCTTCACTTCCTCACTTATATTTTCTTAAATACACTATCTCCAAAGTTGTTAGTAATTTTTCATGGAATCATCTCTCTTCTTGGCACATAGAGATACTCATTGTGTCCTGAAGGCTCTAGTTCGCTATGTGGTCCACTTAGTAAAATGCTCCAATACTCTGGCCACTTGATGAAAAGAACTGACTCATTGGAAACGACCCTGATGCTGGGAAAGATTGAGGGCAGGAGGAGAAAGGGACAACAGAGGATGAGATGGTTGGGTGGCATCACTGACTTATGAGTTTGAGCGAACTCTGGGAGTTGGCAATGGACAGGGAAGCCTGATGTGCTGTAGACCATGGGGTCGCAGAGTCAGACATGACTGAGCAACTGAACTGAACTGAGTAAAATGCTATTGAGGAATAGTATACAAATCATAAATATACAGCTTCATGGATTATCACAAACTGATAAGCCTATGGAACCAGCATTTATATCACAGAATGGAACATCTTTAGCACCCCAGAATCCTCTGTATCCTCTTCCACAATCAAAAGCTAACTTCTATACTTATATCTAATACCAATAAGAGTATTGTAGGGACTCTTTCATTGCATGGGGCTTCTTTCATTAAATTCCATGTTTATAAGATACACTAATGTTGTTACCTATAGTGTTACTCTTCACTGTCATCGCTGTATAATATTCCATTGTGTGACTATATCACAACTTGTTTATTCATCTCTCTGTAGATGAATATTTAGATTACTCCAGTTGCAAACTATGATAAATAGTGGTGCTATAAACATTCCTGCACATGATTTTTTGTCAACAGATACACACCCTTTTTTAGCATATCTAGGACTAGAATTACTGGGTCATAGAGTATTAAAATATTTAACTTTAGTTAATATGGTCACTTTTCCAAAGTGCCTGCAACAATGTACACCCCCACCAACATGTATAGAATTCCTGTTACTCAATACATTTAGTAACTCTTCTTGCTATTAACTACTATCATCATTCCTTATCAGTTCCTTCTAAATAATGTACTTATTGTTCAACATGTTTTGATATGTTCCATCTTTTACAGCTGAGCCATTCTGATCAATGTACAGTGATATTGCTTTGTGAAAGTAATTTTCATTTCCCTGATAACCAAGGAAGGTGAGCAGCCTTTCAAAAGTTTATTGGTCATTTGAATATACTTTTAATGATGTTTCTGTTCAAGTTTCTTGCTCATGTTTTCCTGTTGAATTGTCTTTTACTTATTGACTTGTAGTTCTTTATATATTTTGTAGAGTCCTCTGGCTAGCACACGTGGTGCAAATATTTTCTCTTGCTCAGTGGCTTACCTTTGGTTTGAGTCATTCATTTCTAAATATTGCTCTGGAAACAAATGAAGTGGAATCACACCTCTGAAGCTTCTTATCTGTGAGACTTCAGGTGAGTTAATAAGTCTCTCTGAACCTCAGTTTCCTATCTATAAAATGGGAATAATAACCCTCACCCAACCTATATCATATTGCTGTTGGGAGGAAGAAATGAAGTCCTACCTATGCAACAGCTTGAGAATCCATACATTATCTAGGTCAAGAATTATAACTATGGTTTATAACTATTATAGATAACTCATATTACTATTATTAGTGGTAAGTTGGCACCAGAGGAAAAAATAATCGAATTGTATGCTGGGTAGTAAAATAGCTTAGGACTAAATCACTGTGAGGGTGATATCCTTAGTTCACACCCATGAGATAAAGGACTTTTAGTTATACATCCTACACAAAAGAAGGATCTTGTAAGACTGAAACAGTGTTCCCAGACGGGAGCCTCAGCACCCATACAGGCATTTCAGAACTTGACACTGAAATTCTCATTTCCTCTCAGTTCCCTTACTGTCCGCTGAATACATCCAGTCAGGCAAAGATGTCTTCCCCAAGAAGGCAGTGCCACTTCTCAAAAACCTGAGCCTCTAACAAGATGTGTTTTCCATCCATTTTTATCCTTAAATGAAGAAACAGCTGACTTTTGTTGAGAACTTACTGATATAAGGGCTGTGAGGGAATAATGTGGAGTACTAGAAGGTTGAATGCTGACACACTGAAATCATCTTATCCTACCTCCTAATTTTACACCTGGAGAAATGGAGATTTAGAGAGGCAAAGTTACTTACCTAAGGATGTACATGAAGTGAGGGAAGGACAAAAGCCTACAATTTTGCTTTACAGACTATAGGCTGTGGAGGACCATAAGTGTCTGTTTTGTTCATTGTCATAACACGTGGCACACCAAGCATGGTGCCTATCAAACAGCCTTCCTGACACTTTCCAAACACACTAAGCTCATTTCTATCCACAAAGAGAACTCATTACATGGGAAGGGCTTGGCACTTAAAATTTTATAGAATAACGTAAATAAGTGACTGATTGTTTAGGAAAACACAGAGCTGGGAAAACCTGGACAAATGATTAATGGTGGGATATTTCCCATGTTCCTCGGAGAATCCTCCCCAAACCACCTAAAGCCTAAGACAGAGGTAGTCTGTGTTCACATAGCGATATGTTCTTAACTCTGTTATAGCAGCGTGTATTGCATTGCCTCATGTCATAGGTAGCCATTCGTGTGTTTAAAATCCACTAGCCTGTGCCTAGTACAGACCTTGATACCTGGTGGGTAATCCATGAATAGTTACTACATGAGTAACTCAACCAACCAACCGATAGGCAACAGCTGATCTCCCTACTACTTCTGCATCTCAACCTACATTCCCAGGGCTGAAATTAGGGATATCGAAATCCCTGAAATTATAGATCTGTTATAGTATGTTGTCTTTAGGGAAGGAACGCACACACACATATATGAATATTTTCTATTTCTATGTCTTCTACCTCTGTTGTTGACTTTGAGTATGAAGAAAAACAGTGTAAGAGACTGCTAGTTTGATGACGTATAACACCCATTCTAAATTCTAAGTCTACTTCTTTTCACTGTATCCTCACAAGGCAGAAGGGTTGTGGGAGCTCTTTGAGGTTTCTTTCATAAGGGTATTAATCCATTCACAGAGGCTCCACCTCCATGACCTAACTTACCCCCTAATAACATTACATTTTGTTTAGCGGCTAAGTTGTGTTTGACTTTTTTGTGACCCAAGGGACTATAGCCCACCAGATTCCTCTGTCCATGGGATTCCCCAGGCAAGAATACTGGAGTGGGTTGCCATTTCCTTCTCCAGTGGATCTACGTTGAGGGTTAGGATTTCAACATATGACGTTGGGGGAGAGCAAAGCATTCAAGCCATCACACTCATCCTTGAGCACTTTGGTAAGATCACCCATCGCAATCATGACCAAGAAGCTGAGCTAAACTGATAGCCCCTCAAAAGTTCTCCCTGTCTGTGCAGACTCAGTGGTCCCATTAAGATAAATGCACTGCAGAGGCACTGAACTAGTTTCTGCATGACCAATCTTTTAAAATTTAATCATTTAAAATAAATACAAAAATACATATATAGCTGATTCACTTCATTATATGACAGAAACTAACACAATATTGTAAAGCAATTGTTTGTGTGTGTGCATGTGTGCACTCCATTCTGTCCGACTCTTTACAACCCCACAGACTGTAGCCTGCCATGCTTCTCTGTCCATGGAATTTTCCAGGCAAGAATACTGGAGTGGGTTGCCATTTCCTCCTCCAGGGGTTCTTTCTGACCCAGGGGTAGAACCCACATCTCTTGTGTCTCCTGCATTGGCAGGTAGATTCTTTACCACTGTGCCACCTGGGAAGCAGGTGGGAAGAAATTATACTTCAATAAAAAATAAAACCATTCCTTTTTAAAAATGAATAATAATGCATATTTAAGTAAATAGCATCCCTATTTTTCATTCTGATCTTTTAGGAAAAAAACAGTCAAGCACCATTTTTCCGACTTTGTTGAAGAAACTAAGGCTCATGGAGTTTAGATGCTTTGACCAAGGTCACAGATTTACACAGTTTCGTGATTGAATGACTAGGACTTTTGCTGCTTTTGCCCTAGATCCCTCTCCTCTTTTTATATCATCAGCACCATTCATCTACTCTCCATCATCATTTTCTCCAGAGAAGGAGAAATTCAGGCAAGTATGGTACCTCTGGGGATTCTTCATGACTCACTGAAATAACTGGACACATCCTCTGGGAAACAGAGTCAGAGAAAAGAATGTGGGAAGACCCTCGCCTTTCTCTGAACTGACAGGGCAGGTCTCTGACTAACATTCTCAGATTCCCACAAGGAGAATAATACTTCTTGTCTCTCAGCTGTGTAACTCTGAGCCAGAGGCATCTCTTTATCTTTTCTAAGAAAATGGAAACCAAAAGAAAACTGTCTTAACCAAGAGGCACAATTGAAGCAAGACAATGTCCCTTGCAAAAGATGCCCCGAGAGTCCAGGTCTGGCTATGGCCAAGTAGACCAGACATGCTGCATTTGGGTCCTCACTAGGGCAGACAGCCTTTAATTTCACTTCAAACCATTTTTATCAGTCTCAACTAAAAGTTGACATATTGAGACACATATAATATCACAATAAATGTGCATTTTTGTATTGAGTTGTTTCTAATAACATATATTCCCTAATGGGGTTTTGAGAACACAGAATACTAACAAGTAGAACCATGCCCGTTGGTCCCAGGACCATCTCTGATATAGGAGCACAATTGAATCCACAGAGTGTGGAAAATGATGTGTTATCAGTAATACTATTATGCTTCTTGATTAGGGTGCATTTATTAATTTATATAATAATACCAAGAATAATTGAGAGCACTTTTTGAAACTACAGTTGTACTAGAGAGAAGAATCAGATGCAATTTCACTCATGAAATAGACACAATTTCACTCTTATGAAATAACTATGAAGTGCTATTAAATATATCAGTTTAAGTACTTCATCTATACAGTTTTCTATGATTCATACAAGAGATACAAAGAAGAATTTGAGAAGCAATTCTTAGCCTCAAAGAAAGACAGCTACGTCCTTAAATAACTACAGACCAAATCATGCCATAGCGGTTGTCTGCACTCTGCGGTATGTTAAGAACAAATGTATGAATGACCAATTCTGCATGGCGGCAGGGGGCGGGGGGGCAAAAACAAATCCAGCAAACGTCTGAGTCTGCTGGGATGGCCAGTAAATCAATCAGACTCAGTCCCTGTAAGATGGTCTTCCAAACCCCAACTCAATGACCAGTGGTTGATTCAGTGACCACACAGACACACAGACGTATTTAACTGCCAGCCCTCGTTGAGTCTGGTTTCATTGGGTGAGTTTCCTTCAGGGCTGCTGCATTCAGTTTTCTTCTTCCATTCCAAAAAAACTGAGGTCAGAACACTGGTCCAGAATGTGACAAAGTCTAAAGTCTTGCAAAATTTTCACAAGAAGGAAAGGTCATTGATTGTGTGTACAGGGCGAGAGTTCAGTGTTCAGGGAGAGTCTGATATTTAGTCTTTTAACTCTAGATAGGCGTTATTTCCTCCAACTCATTGAGTATCACATAATATTATATAGTGAACCTTTGGGCTATGGGCCTCTCAAGAACCAGTCAGTTAAGCTTTTCCAATATTCCATGAACCATCAATAGTACCAAGTCTTACACTGGGCACTGGGAAATCAAAAATAAATGAGCCATGATCCTTGTCTTCAAATGTTATACAGTTCAGGGAAGAGACAAGAATCAAACAGGGCAATTAAAAGTCTGATTCCAGGGGTTGATGTGAGCAGAGGAGGGTGACAAATTGCAGGAATTGGGAAGGTGGGAGGTGGAAGGAAAACTTCCTAGAAGAAGAAGCATCTAACCTGAGTTCTGAAATGAAATGCAGAGGATATGCAGGTGATAAAGGGGGAGGGAAGGGAGTATTTCAGCAAAGAACTAGTGAAAATAGACGTATGGAGGACAGAAACATGGAGTGCAGTCAGAACCTCAAGAAAGTTCAGAATAGATGGAACATGGCAGGAGGGACAGAAGCCTGAGAACAGAGAGGGGTAACTCTAGAGTTATATTTTTGCCAGGTTTCATAGTTCATGCTTTGAAGGCAGCAAAAACTTTGAAGGTTTTCAATAGGGTAATAAGGATGTGTGTCTGTGGTGTGTTATTGAAGAGTACCCCAAAAGCTACTTCTTGGAAAGTGAGTTACAGAGAGTGAAGATGGAAGTTAGAAGCCAACCAGAAGGCTGTTTTGGTAGTCCAGAAAGGAAATGACAGAGTACTGTCATTTTTTTTTTAGAAATGACAGTGTGGTAGAGAAACATTAGTGCAATAAAGAATCTCTAACAACTTATAAAGAAGAATTGGTAGTTAAATAGATGTTGGACATAAAGGAAAGGGAGGAATCAAAGCTGACATCTAAGTTTGAAGCTTGGAAATTGGATAGATAATGGTTCTATTTATTAAGAATGACAATACTTTATTTTCAATGGGTTCTGTTTTTTCATATTTTCAGTTCCCATATCAAATAGGAGATAATTTGCTACTTTCTAGAACCAGAGCTCTGGAACTAAGTTTTCTTTTTACCTGATATGAAGTCATCTAAATTAACATAGTTTCCTTAAATATGTACAAGGGAGGAAGTCAGACACAGAAGGTCACACTGTATGATTCCTCTTCTATATGAAATATTTAGAGTAGGTAAGTCCATAAAAACAGGACACAGCTTGGAGGTTGCCAGGGGCTTGGGAGAGGGCAGGGTGGGGAGGAACTGCTTGATGGCTTTAGAGTTTTATTTGGGAGTAATGAAAATATTCTGCAACTAGACAGTTGTGGTGGTTGCACAAGAATGTAAATATATTAAGTACCAATGAATTGCTTGCTTTAAAATGTTAATTTTACATTCAATGAATTCATCTCAATACATTTTTTAAAATGTACACTCCTTAACCCTTTCTGGAGATCCTCACTTCCTCTACGCAAATGTAATATTGGTCCTGACAAAATCAATGTTATAATCAGAGAAACAGGAGAACTTTCAGAATGAAGTAAACAGCACGGTCCTTTGGAGCCTTTAGTGGAATCTCGTTGACACTTTGATGATTCCACGGGGGGAGGGACAGCCACGGATGTGTTGATGTGCCTGTCTGTCTGGAAGTCTTTTCTTCTTTCTCTTACAGTAAACAGTTTTCCCCCAGCCTGAAGGCCATTCAGCAAGCACTAAAGCAGTTGTGGGACCACCTCACCGCCTCCCCTCCCAGAGTAACCTGTCGTGGTGGCTCTCCAAGGACACGCCACGTTTACGGGGTATCCATTTCAAAGATTGGCTAATTGCTCCACAGGCTGCAAAAAGTGCACTCTCAAATCATAAAAGGGAAACACTCTGGCTTTTCCCAGGCCACAAAGCATGACCAAGTTGATTAGGACTCATAATTCACACTCCCAATACCTGAGCATGATCCTCGGAGAAACAGCTGCCCTATAAAAAGCCCAGACAGAGCACGTATATCAGGCTGTTCAAGCGGCCCCAGTCACAGCTTTGCATCCGCAATAAATGGCTTCTGCCATGTCTGGACTGGGGCTGTGCTGGAAATGAAACAATAAGAGTGGAAAAACCACCCTTATTTATTGAGTTCACCTACCCTTAACAGCAAATCAAACCCCCACTGATGCTGCTCACAGAATCCAAAGAGCTAAAGATGGAAATGCTTCAGTGGACCAGCTATGCTCTCCCGGGACTCACCCTGGTCTTTGTCCCACAGCACACACATCAATGTCCATGTTGCCAGCACTTGGAATTACAAGGCAATCAGTGTTCTCTCGTGACACCCGGCACCAAAGCTGATAGGTCTCACCAATTAGAGTTCTGCTGCTGCTGCTGCTGCTAAGTCACTTCAGTCGTGTCCAACTCTGTGTGACCCCATAGATGGCAGCCCACCAGGCTCCCCCATCCCTGGGATTCTCCAGGCAAGAACACTGGAGTGGGTTGCCATGTCTTTCTCCAATGCATGAAAGTGAAAAGTGAAAGGGAAGTAGCTCAGCTGCATCTGACTCTTAGTGAGCCCATGGACTGCAGCCTACTAGGCTTCTCCATCCATGGGATTTTCCAGGGAAGAGTACTGGAGTGGGGTGCCATCGCCTTCTCTGAATTGGAGTTCTAGAGCCTTGAAAAGGATCAACTTGTTAGTGGAATGAGTGGAGAGCAAGCATCAGGAGAGAAGTTACACAAAATCATATCTTATGACCGTTCATGTCAAGATGAGAGATGCAGTGTGAAAGAATGTGTTTTATAGCACAGAGAAGAGCCATATTCTATGGCAAAACCAGGTGGGTGAACATGTTCAGGGGAAGATAAAGCCCATCTTGGATTCTGTATGCCAAGACAGGTTTTTTTCTTGCTGACAAGGGCTCTCAAGTGATGCTGAATATCACTCGGTTAGATAGACACACAAGCTTTGGGATTGCCTCGAAGTGGCTTTGAACCACAGCTCCACCACTTCATCCACGCATCTACTGATTCATTCACTCACTTACCGGACAGTTATTTCTAAGTGTCTATTTTGTGTTTGTGTGTAAAGCAGTGGACAAGCTATGGTCTTCTTCTCAAGCTTATTACCCAGGAGTTATGGAACAAGAAAGCTAGGATCATAGGAAAGTTGAGACATGCTCTGATAAGAGGTGACACAAGGTGGGACTACAGAATGGAGGAAATTGACCCAGAAGTATGGGCTGGAATTCCTGGAGGAAGTGACATCTAAACTGAGGCTCCAAGGACAAGTAAATAAGCGAATTGAGATACTGTACTCTGTGTGTGTACAGAGTAGTAAATTGGAGATTAGAAAGAATGGATAAAAAGACTCAGAATATAGAGTACTGGGGAAATCAGAGAAAAATGAAATGAAACTAAAGAGTCTTTGTAGGAAGAAAAAAAGACAAAGACTTAAAATTTTTACATAGAGAAGTGACATAGGAAGAGAAATTTTAGGAAAATGCTACCAGTCAAATAACTTTGGACCAGCGACTTCATCCCACTGAGCCTCAGTTTTTAGTGTGCATAATGCTACCTAACTTGCTGTACAAATTTAATAAGAATACATATAAAATGCTAAGTGCCTGAAACTTAGTAACTAATTTCTCAGCAGTAACCACAAGGAACTATCCATTAGCAAATTTGATGTAACTTTTCACCTTCTCTTCCTGTACAAGTTCAAACATTTTATGAAACATTTCCTGTAAATTCAGGTACAAATTGGTTAATTCAATATTACAGCTCTGACAGAAGTTTAAGTTCATTTATTCAATCAATTATGCAGCATATATTTAATTTACTGAGCATCTTTTCTGTCCTGGTCAGTCACAAGCTGGTGACTGGGGATGCTGTGATGAAAATACTGATTGGATGGTGATTCATTTAGAAAAATAAGTGGTTGCTTACGTCAAATACTCAGCAAATTACTGTGGTTCACTGTGGTTTGGGGTTTATGCCAGAGACTACCAGTTGCCAACAAGTATCTATTCCCTTCTTTTCTTTATGTAAAGAATTCTCATTTTAGGTGCTGGAAATGTTCTATTCATACTTGGATGTTTTCTTACAGAAATGTATTTAGTTTGAGAAAATTAATCAGGGTATGTATTTATTATAAAACTATATATAATTATAAAATATGTTATATACACAATCAAACAAAATTAAATTTTTTAAATCTTCACTTTTATCTGGGCATATTGTTGTTCCAATGCACAAGACATGGAAGATGTGGGTTTGATCCCTGGGTCAGGAAGACCCCCTCGAGTAGGAAATGGGAACCCACTCCAGTATTCTTGCCTGGAAAATCCCATGGACTGAGAAGCCTGGTGGGCTGCCATCCATGGGGTGGCAAAGGGTCAGACACAACTGAGCATGCACAAATTGCTGTTCCAGCTTAAAAGATACGCTCTAGGACTCCTGTGTAGCTAGGAATATGACATGACTGAGTTCTGGCCAATGAAGTATAAACACAGATGAGAGCAGTACTGCCAGTAAATTTTTTAAATTTATTTATTTTTAATTGGAGGATAATTGCTTTACAATGTTTGCTGGTTTCTGCCATACATCATCATGAAGCAGCCATAGATATATCTGTCCCCTCTCTCCTGAACCTCCCTCCTACCTCCCATCTCACCCCTATAGGTTGTCACAGAGCAGCAGTATGAACTCAGAGTCATACAGCAGATTCCCACTGGCTATCTATTTTACATATTGTAGTGTATATGTTCCAATGCTACTCTCTCAATTTGTCTTGCCCTCTCCTTTCACCCCTGTGTCCACAAGCCAGTAAGTCTTTTACAGGGACGTACACATGTTCCTTCTCATTCTCTCCCCGACCCTAGGCCTGGGAACACATATGATGTAGAGGCTATCTGTAGCCAAGAGAACAAGAGCCACATTTGAGGGATATTCGAGGGGTTAGACAGAAGAAGCTTTGATTCAGTTTGACAACTTTTTACAAATGCTAAAACAGTCCTGACTTCTAAATGTAGTTTATGTGAGAAAGTAGCAGAGTGGTCTTGTTTTAAAATATTCTTATTTTGGATTTTTCTGTTAATTCAGGTGAAGTTAAGTTTCACTAATACAAAGTTCAAGGTAGAATTCTATTCAATCCTTGCTTTCACACCAGGGACACTCAAATGATTATACACACAGACATATACATATACATATACATACACACATACATATATATATACGATTTTATGTGTATGAGTTTATATTTTTTGCTGTTGTTTTAGTCACTAAGTCATGTCCCACTCTTTGAGACCTCATGGACTGCAGCCTGCCAGGCTCTCTGTCCAAGGGACTTCCCTGGAAGAATACTGGAGAGGGTTGCCATTTCCTTCTACAGGGGTTCTTCCCAACCCAGGGATCAAACTCAAGTCTCCTGCATTGGTAAGTGGATTCTTTCCCACTGAGCCACCCAGGAAGCCCATCTGTGTGCATATACATATACATATGTGTGTGTGTGTTATATGTGTGCTGTGTGTGTGTGTGTGTGTGTGTGTGTGTGTGTGTGTGTGTACAGGTCAAGAAGCAACAGTTAAAACTGGACATGGAACAACAGACTGTTTCCAAATTGTGAAAGGAATACATGAAGGCTATATATTGTCAATCTACTTATTTAACTTATATGCAGAGTACATCATGTGAAATGACGGGCTGGATGAAGCACAAGTTGGAATCAAGACTGCTGGGAGAAATATCAATAACCTCAGATATGCAGATGACACCACCCTTATGGCAGAAAGTGAAGAAGAACTAAAGAGCCTCTTGATGAAAGTGAAAGAAGAGAGTGAAAAAGTAGGTTTAAAACTAAACATTCAGAAAACTAAGGACATAGCATCTGGCCCCATCACTTCATGGCAAATACATGGGGAAACAATGGAAACAGTGACAGACTTTATTTTGGGGGGCACCAAAATCACTGCAGATAGTGACTGTAGCCATGAAATTAAAAGACGCTTGCTCCTTAGAAGAAAAGCTATGACCAACCTAAAAAGCACATTAAAAAGCAGAGACATTACTTTGCCAACAAAGGTCCATCTAGTCAAAGCTATGGTTTTTTCAGTAGTCATGTATGGATGTGAGAGTTGGACTATAAAGAAAGCTGAGCACCAAAGAATCGATACTTTTGAACTGTGGTGTTGGAGAAGACTCTTGAGAGTCCCTTGGACTTCAAAAAGATCCAACCAGTCCATCCTAAAGGAAATCAGTCCTGAATATTCATTGGAGGGACTGATGCTGAAGCTGAAACTTCATTACTTTGGCCACATGATGCAAAGAACTGACTCACTGAAAAAAGACCCTGATGCTGGGAAAGATTGAAGGTGGGAGGGGAAGGGGATGACAGAGGATGAGATGGTTGGATGGCATCACTGATTCAATGGACATGAGTTTGAGCAAGCTCTGGCAGTTGGTGATGGACAGGGAGGCCTGGCGTGCTGAAGTCCATGGGGTCACAAAGAGTTGGACATGACTGAGTGAAATGAACTGATGTATATTAGTTGCTCAGTCATGCCTGACTCTTTGCGGCCCCATGGAATATAACCCTCCTGGTTCCTCTGTCCATGGGGTTTTTCAGGCAAGAATATTGGAGTATCAAATTACCAATGGCATTTTTCACAGAAGTAGAACAAAAAATTTCACAATTCACATGGAAACACAAAAGACCCTGAATAGCCAAAGCAGTCTTGAGAAAGAAGAATGGAACTGGAGGAATCAAGCTTCCTGACTATACTACAAAGCTATAGTCATCAAGGCAGTATGGTACTGGCACAAACACAGAAATATAGACCAATGAAACAAGATGGAAAGACCAGAAATAAACCCATGTCTATAGGTATCTTATCTTTGACAAAAGAGGCAAAGACAAAAGAGGCAAGAATATACAATGGGGCAAAGACAGCCTCTTCAATAAATGTTGCTGGGCAAACTGGACAGCTACATGTAAAAGAATGAAATTAGAACACTTTCTAACACCATACACAAAGATAAACTCAAAATGGATTAAAGACATAAATGTAACACCAGCAACTATAAAACTCTTAGAGGGAAACATAGGTAGAACACTTGATGATGTAAATCAAAGCAATATCCCCTATGACCCACTTCCTAGAATAATGGAAATAAAAACAAAAGTAAACAAGTGGGACCTGACTAAACTTAAAAGCTTTTACACAGCAAAGGAAACTATAAGCAAGGTGAAAAGACAACCCTCAGAATGGGAGAATATTATAGCCAATGAAACAACTGACAAAGGATTAATTTCCAAAATATACAAGCAGCTTATACTAGTCAACACCAGAAAAACAAACAACCCAATCAAAAAGTGGGGAAAAGACCTAAAACAGACATTTCTCTAAAGAAGACATACAGATGGCTAAGAAACACATAGAAAGATGCTCAACATCATTCATTATTCAGTTCAGTCACTCAGTCGTGTCCGACTCTTTGCGACCCCATGAATCGCAGCACTGCAGGCCTCCCTGTTCATCACCAACCCCCGGAGTTCACTCAGACTCACGTCCATCGAGTCAGTGGTGCCATCCAGCCATCTCATCCTTGGCTGTCCCCTTCTCCTCCTGCCCCCAATCCCTCCCAGCATCAGAGTCTTTTCCAATGAGTCAACTCTTCTCACGAGGTGGCCAAAGTACTGGAGCTTCAGCTTTAGCATCATTCCTTCCAAAGAAATCTCAGGGTTGATCTCCTTCAGAATGGACTGGTTGGATCTCCTTGCAGTCCAAGGGACTCTCAAGAGTCTTCGCCAACACCACAGTTCAAAAGCATCAATTCTTCAGCGCTCAGCCTTCTTCACAGTCCAACTCTCACATCCATACATGACCACAGGGAAAACCATAGCCTTGACTAGATGGACCTTTTTTGGCAAAGTAATGTCTCTGCTTTTGAATATACTATCTAGGTTGGTCATAACTTTTCTTCCAAGGAGTAAGCGTCTTTTAATTTCATGGCTGCAGTCACCATCTGCAGTGATTTTGGAGCCCAAAAAAATAAAGTCTGATGCTGTTTCCACCGTTTCCCCATCTATTTCCCATGAAGTGATGGGACCAGATGCCATAATCTTCATTTTCTGAATGTTGAGCTTTAAGCCAACTTTTTCGCTCTCCTCTCTCACTTTCATTAAGAGGCTTTTTAGCTCCTCTTCACTTTCTGCCATAAGGGTGGTGTCATCTGCATATCTGAGGTCATTGATATTTCTCCCGGCAATCTTGATTCCAGCTTGTGTTTCTTCCAGTCCAGTGTTTCTCATTCATTATTAGAGAAATGCAAATCAAAACTACAATGAGATATCACTTCACACCAGTCAGAGTGGCCATCATCAAAAACTATACGAACAATAAATGCTGGAGAGGGTGTGGAGAAAAGGGAATGCTCTTGCACTCTTGGTAGGAATGTAAATTGATACAGCCCCTATGGAAGACGGTATGGAGATTCCTAGGAATAAAATGACCATATGACCAGCAATCCCACTCCTAGGCATATAACCCTGAGGAAACCAATATTGAAAAAGACACATGTATCCCATTGTTCAATGCAGCACTATTTACAGTAGCTAGCACATGGAAGCAACCTAGATGCCCATCGACAGATGAACGGATAAAGAAGTTGTGGTATATATATACAATGGAATATTACTCAGCCATGAAAAGGAAGACCTTTGAGTCAGTTCTAATGAGCTGGTTGAATCTAGAGCCTGTTATACAGAGTGAAGTAAGTCAGAAAGAGAAACATAAGTATCATATTCTAGTGCATACATATGGAATCTAGAAAAATGGTACTGAAGAATTTATTTACAGGGCAGTGATGGAAAAACAGATATAGAGACTAGACTTATGGACATGGCAAGAGGGGAGGAGATGGTGAGATGTATGAAAAGAGTGACATGCAAACTTATATTACCGTATGTAAAACAGATAGCCAACAGGAATTTGCTGATTGGCTCAGAAAATTCAAACAGGGGCTCTGTATCAACCTAGAGGGGTGGGATGGGGAGGGAGATGGGAAGGAGTTTCCAAAGGGAGAGGATATATCTATACCTATGGCTGATTTATGTTGAGGTTTTGAGAAAAATCAAAATTCTGTAAAGCAATTATCCTTCAATTAAAAAATAAATAAATTATTTTTTTTTTAATAATACTGGAGTGGGTTGCCATGCCCTCCCTCCAGGGAATCTTCCTGACCCAGGGATCAAACTTGGGTCTCCTGCATTGGCAGGCTGATTCTTTACTGTCTGAACCACCTGGGAAGCCCATATGTGTGTGTGTGTACATATACATATATAAACGTTCCCCTGGAGGAGGGCATGGCAACCCACTCCAGTATGCTTGCCTGGAGAATCCTATGGACAGAGGAGTCTGGCAGGCTCCTCTGGGGTTTCAAAGAGTTGGACATGACTAAAGCAACTGAGAATACCTGCAGACATACACACACAGACACACACACACATATATATTTATGTGTGTGTATATATGCATATATGTGTATATGCATGTATATATGTATATATGCATATATGTGTATATATGCATGTATTATGTGTACACACATAATACATGTATATATACACATAAATCTGTGTATACAGATATATATGTGTATATATACACACACATATATATATACATATAAGCAAACAAAAAACCAAGGAGCTACCAAAAGTGTAAGAAAAATTGTAGAACAGTATGAGTCTTAAATTAAGACACAGTCTTAAAGTCTTAAATTAAAGGTATGGCTTCACTTTCTACTATTTATTTGCAACTCTACATTCTTGTATGTAATATGGAGATTTTTTAAAAATCTACTCTGTTTTCTCCATTGTTTCCATTCTTTCCTGGTGGCAAGTCAGGCTAAATCTAGTAAACTTAAAAAGGGAATGTATTGGAATGTTGTCAAAGATGTCACAAAGTAAATTGATAGGCTTGTATCCAGCCTTAGGAATGAGGCAAAAATCGGAATGAAAGTCAGTATAGGATCAAGGTAACAAGAGCATCCTCCCAACTCAGCAGAGTGCACACCTGAAATGAAAGAGCCAGACCATTTCCCACCCCCCACTCCTGCTTGTGAGTCACTCGATACAACATGCAAACTCGAGGGAGAAAACTCTAATCGACTCAGTGTAGATTACAAATCCATTGGCTGCTTTGAAATAGTGAGAGAAAGAATCTCAAGGGAAGAGAACACATCGCCTCCAGGGGCCTCCAGTCCTCTATTAGGAAGGCAGTGGACATTGATTAATAGTCCCACTGAGATTGTACAAAGTGGGGGCTACTTAGGTCCCTCAAATTAATGGATGCTGGACAGTCATAAATCAACAAATGTCCACCCTTACCACCTCACAAGGTTGTTGAGAGTGGAATAAATCAGAGACGAAAGCTCTGGAAACTGAAACCCACTATACAAATTATTACTGTTGTTATTATTAATAATATGAGAATTTGTGAAAAAAACAAAACACCTCTAAAATCATGGTCATTTCAAACTTTGAAGATTTCCCTCCTTTACTAAAGAAATTATTCATTAGTATTGGGCCCAAAATTAATGTCCCTCAAATTAATAGCAGGGAATATGTGTAGATAATGTTGATATTGACTGTTAAGTGAGAAACAAGTGCCCTTTTTACACAGGTTTGGAAGATCACATTTCATTTTAGGTGGGCTTTGAAAGTAGAGTGTGGAGGAGGGGGAAGTGTGAATTTCTAGACAAAAGTCATCATCTAGAACGTAATTCTTAGCAATGGTCTTTAGGTGCATGAATGGCTTCAGAGCTATTAAATCCTGAAACTGCATTTAAATATTTTGTTTGTTGCACATAGAAGTCTGCGTGTGTACGTGTTCAGACACTAAGTTGTATCCAACTCTTTGAGACCCCATGGACTGCAAGCCCACCAGGATCCCCTGTCCACAGGATTTTCCAGGCAAGAATACTGAAGTGGATTGCCATTTCCTTCTCCAGAGGATCTTCCTGACCCAGGGATTAAATTTGCGTCTCCTGTGTCTCCTGTATTGACAGGAGGATTCTTTACCACTGCACCACCTGGGAAACCCGAAAGAGTGTGTACATTTATATTTCTCCAGGATATAGCCAATCCGTTCACAGTTCACCTTTTTTTCCCTTTACAGTCCTCTGTCCTATTCAGGAAATATTAGACAACAAAATTATTGGATTAAAGCATGAAACATTTAAGTAATAATACATGGCAGGCGGAATTAAATAAGCATTTTAGTCACCACAAACAGTAGATCAAAGAAAAAAATTGTACATTAAAAAGCTACTAAAATTCAAAAAAGTTCCTAAAGCATATCATGCTTCAAATAGAGACAGAAATAGTATTCCCAGCATAGAGTTAGTGCTTTGTTTAAAGTAAATAAATTCAAAAAAAAAAAAAAGATACTAGATTTCTGAGGAACTTTCCACCCATTCCAACTGGTTTCATATTTTAAGCTGCAATATTTTGAAGTTATTAGGACATTGGAATTTTCCATGGAACCTGTGTCCTTCCGAATCTCATTACCTCATGCAATAATGATTATGACCTAAAGTAGTTAGATTAATATATGAGGATTGAGGCTTACTTCTCTTATACAATAAAGACTCATTTTTTTAATCCTCTACTACTGTTTTTACAGCTCATTTACATATTCATTGATAACTTTCCATACATCAAGCCCTGTGCTTGGTACTTGATTTTTGTTTTAACCTTTCCCAGTAAGGTTCAAATTATTATTTTGACTTTCACAATGCAGGGAAATTGGAAGCCTACTGAGGGTAGGTGACTTGGCTAAAATGACCAATTAATAAGTGTCAAAGCTGGAATTACAATACAGGTCTTACAAGCTCACTTTAAGTGTTTATATTCTGTTTAAAAGACCAAACTACTTTTAAAAATACCATCAGTAGTGCTTCCTGGGTGGCTCCGTGATAAAGAATCCACCTGCCAATGCAGGAGACACAGGTTCAATCCCTGATCCAGCAAGGTCCCACGTGCTGTGGAGCAACCAAGCCCCTGTGCCGCAACTACCAAGACTGTGCTCTGGAGCCGAGCAGCCACAACTACTGACGCTTGCACACCCCAGAGCCGGACCTCCACAACTGGAGTATCCACCGCAATGAGCAGGCCACATACCATGGCTAGAGAAAAGCCCAGGCAGCAGTGAAGACCCAGCACAGCCAAAAAGAAACTAAATTATTTTAAAACAAAAGTGCTAATATGCATTTGCCCCACCTAAGAGATTTTCTGTTTGTTTCTTTGTTTGCTCTTCAAGACTGTGTCAAAGATTCAGAGATTACATGATCACCCAAAGAGAGCTGACACAGTTGAAATAGGTCTAGTATCCTTTTGTGAAAGTCAAAGTGTCTTAAGACTCTTTATGATCCCATGGACTGTAGCCCTGCCAGGCTCCTCTGTCCATGGGATTCTACTAAACCATTAGTACTAGAATTTTTATCATCATGAAAGAAATATCCTGGCACACATAGATAAATATTAATATTTCACCCCATCCAGTCTCTTTAAGAGGACATGTGATTCATGCTTATATGTTCCAAGGACCCTGGCCAGATTTGGAGTGTGGTCCAGATTTAAGATCTTGATTCCTGCCATAGTTCTTGGGCCTCTTGACCCTCCTATTAATTTACCAAACCTGAGTCATAATTCTAGATGGTCTTACAGGGGATCTTTAACTCAGAAGAGCCTCATAAAAGCTTTTATGGGAAATTAGACACTAATGTCAGGGTTTCACACAATTGAGATATCTTGTGGTGTTGGATTTGTGGTGCAGTCCTTCGACTGCAAGGAGATCAAATCAGTTAATCCTAAAGGAAATCAGTCCTAACATTCATTGGAAGGACTCATGCTGAAACTTTAATACTTTGCCCACCTGATGTGAAGAACTGACTCATTGGGAAAGATCCTGATGCTGGGAAGGATTAAAGGCAAGAGGAGAAGGGGATGACAGAGGATAGGATGATTGGATGGCATCGCTGACGCAATGGACATGAGTTTGAGCAAGCTCCAGGAGTTGGTGGAGTTGGACAGGAAAGCCTGGCATGCTGCAGTCCATGGGGTAGCAAAGAGTCAGACACGACTGAGCAACTGAACTGAACTAACAGTATACTAGATCAACCCCACCAAGATGTTACTTACCCACTGCCTCCTACTGCTGCTGTTTAGTCACTAAGTTGTGTCCGACTCTTTGCAACCCCATGAACTGTAGCCCGCCAAGTTCCACTGTCCATGGGATTTCCCAGGCAAGAATACTGGAGTGGGTAGCCATTTCCTTCTCCAGGGGATCTTCCCAACCCAGAGACCAAACCTGGGTCTCCTGCATGACAAGCAGATTCTTACCACTGAGTCACCTGAGAAGGTCCTCAAATTAAAAGATATATTTTTCATTGAGGTGTGGTAGTTTTCATATCTCCATTTCTCTTTGAGAAACACAGGAAACCAGACCAGAGTGTAGGGTTATAGCTTATCCTCTTAGGATCATAAAATTTCAGTGCTAGAAGTGACCTGAGAGACACTCCAGCTCAATATTGTATTGTTAAGAACACTGAGACCCTTAGACAAAAAAAAAAAAAAAAAAAAAAAAAAATTTGGCCAAAGCCAGATAAGGAGTTGATAGCAGGCTGATATTAAGATCTAAGGTTCCTAACTCCTAATTCAATACCCTTTCCAATATACAGGCCTCTATGTACTGACCCAATCATTTTCAATACACAATTAAGGACATTCTGCTCCCATTTTACAAATCAAAGCAGTAACCAGTGTGACATGTGATTTATCAAGTGTGGTGAAGACTGACCCCAGGTCCCACTTCCTGTTGTCTGCAGTTTGCCTACTTCTTCAACATTAATTCTGAGACTAATGATTTTTTTATTCAACAAAATTTTACTTAGAAACTGTAACACTGTGAACTATTTATTACCAATGACCAGCTTTGCTCATCCTGGTCACCTCTGACAATATGAAGGTCAGAGGATGGTAGGAATTAAGATCTACAGAATTAAGGAAATACAATTTGGTAGAAACAACCACGTAAGAGATGAGATTTGGAATATGAAGGAAGGAATGACTCACTCTTCCAGGGGGAGATAAGGAGACTTCCTGATGGACATGACATTGTAATACTGGGCCCTGAAGACTGAGAAGTACTTTGCTAACTGTATAAGGTAAAGGGTATTCCAGACAGAGGAAAGAGCAAAATCATATTTGGATTGGCCAAAAAGCTCATTCGGCTTTTTCCATAAGATATTATAGGGAAACCCAAATGAACTTTCTTGCCAATCCTATATAACAGTGTGGGATCACCTGTTATAGAGTTCATAGAGTTCATAAAAGGTAATTGGGAGATATATCCTGGTAAAGAATCCTCATGCCAGTTCAGGAGATGCAAGAGACACTGATTCTATCTCTGGGTCAGGAAGATCCCCTGGAGGAGGAAATGGCATCCCCCTCTAGTATTCTCGCCTGAAAAATTCCATGGACAGAAGAGCCTGGCAGGGTCTCTCTGCAACCGTCCACGGGGTCACAAAGAGTTGGACACAACTGAACACGCACACACGCAACTTAAATGCTAGACTAGAACCAGGCAATCAGGGGTCTTGAAGGCCATGAAGTATAAAGAAGGTCAGCTTGCGGATGCTAGGAAGCCAGTAGAAGCAGAATAGCATCAGTTTCGGAGAAGGCAATGGCACCCACTCCAGCATTCTTGCCTGGAGAATCCTATGGATGGAGGAGCCTGGTAGGCTACAGTCCATGGGGTCGCTAAGAGTCGGACACGAATGAGTGACTTCACTTTCACTTTTCACTTTCATGCATTGAAGAAAATGGCAACCCACTCCAGTATTCTTGCCTGGAAAACCCCAGGGATGGGGGAGCCTGGTGGGCTGCAGTATATGGGGTCGCACAGAGTTAGACACAATTGATGTGACTTAACAGCAGCAGCAGCAGGTTATATGTGTGTTTTGGGAAGGTCCATGAGACAGGACTGCAGAAGATTGCTCAGAGGTACCGAGAGTAGAGGCAGGAAGACCATTTCAAATATTTCAGTACTCCTGATGACAGATGATGAAAGTCTCAATGATTAAAGTAAGCTTAGAGGAAAATTACACTTTTGGCAAATTCACAAGGTAGGACTCAGTGATACACTGGATACTGCTTATGACAGAGCAGCAACGGCTGAAGGTGATGGAGACTCTAACTTAGGTGACTGTCACATGGTCATGAAACTATATATGCTAGAACAAATGTTTAACTATTTGGGTTCACTGGGACTTTAACGTATCTGACAGAAACTCAAGCCACTACCGAGAAAAAGTCACATATGGACATACACAATTGTTCATGCAATTTTAGATGCTTTATTGGCTCCCTGAAGCCTGTGAATGAATGGGACTTCAGATTATTTATCCCTGTTTTAGCAGAATTCAATGCACAAGCACTGGTGAGGTTGAGTTGCCAATTATTAACGTCCTAGAATTAATGTCAGCTTCTGACACTGGAAGTTGGATTACCTGTACTCCAATGTATCAACTGGGGGTATGGTTAAAAGCACTAGTCATGTGGTAGCCATGGGGCAGGAAGTGTGATCACAGAGTGGGAACAAAGCACAGAGTGGGGATCAGAGAAATGATCGTCACCACCCCCCAGATTTTTCTGAGTTATTGTGAGTCATGGTCCTGAATGAATCAAGCATATCCCACGTTTTTATCATCCCTCCACATCTGAGACTCTATTTAGTACTCACAATAGCCCTATGACATCAAGAGATCCATGTCGGAAGATGAAATGATCAAAGCTCAGAGACATGGAGTGATCTTTCCCAAGATCACAAACAGTTAGCAGCAGAGACAGGGCCTCGTCTGTTCCTTCCTTCTCAAGGCTGTTTTCTTTGAAGACATGTTGCCTGAGACACCAAGATGAAAGATGCCTGGATACTGATCCAGTTGTTTGTTGTTTTTTTTTTTCACTTCACACTGATGGTGCTGTTCAGAGCACTGATACCCGGGACACTGCTGAGGTCACAGCTTTCAACAGTGGGGAGGCCATAGGTTGGAGCCACGAATGACATTGTTTGCAGCTTAAGGCAGACATGGGTTCAAATGCCAACTCTGCCACTGATATCTCTGTGAGACTGGTCAAGCTCTGTAATATCACTGGTGTTGTTTCCTTGTCTTTAAAATAGAGTTAGCAAGATGCGTCTCCAAATTTACCAGGCTCAAGTGAGCATGAAAAGTGAAAACGACCTCTCTATGCACTGGCTCTTCTTCTGAAGGCTTTCAGCAGGCACCCCAATTTCCCTGGGATCATAAATCCTATCTGCAGTTTCCTGACACAATCCCCTTCTCTCAGATCACTCACTGGGGGCAACCAGCCTTCCAGAACAGTCCACTGGCTGCCCTGCCTGGAACACGCATCTCTCTTGTGTACATCGCCAAAACAATATGTGCCAAGAATATCTGGGACCTTAATACTTGAAGGGCGAGTCTTCACAGACTTAATGAGCATCTATTTTTAAACGACACATGCTCAGAAATAAAGGACAGTAAGAGTGTAAATGTGGAACATTCCTGACGGAGAGTGGTTACGGGGTCTGTGTCATGGAACATTCCAACTGTGTTGACTGTCCTCATAATATTCATATATTTAGACAGTCACTTGCAACATTTGAATGCCCACCATCTATAAGGAAATAAAACATGAGGTAGTGTGTCTTAGTCCAAGAAACTAGGCAAGAAAATGCTGAGTTATTTTTTTCATTTAAGTAGTTAACTGTAACGAACATGAGTAATCCTGCCATGATGGAGAGGCATGCCTTTGCACACCATTTACTGCAGAGAGAAAATGAGAAAACCCCAAAACTACCATTTTGAACATATGATGTGTATCCGCTCACTAATTCTGTGACTTTGAGAAAACCTCTCTGAGATCCTGATTCCTGATTTCTCAACTGGGGATGTAATGCAGGCTCATCATCCTCACACTGTGCTTCCCCCATGGTTTAGCAATAATGGATCTGCCTGCCATTCAGGAGATGCAACAGGAGCTGCAGGACTGAGCCCTGGGTCAGGAAGATCCCCTGGAGAAGGAGATAGCAACCCACTCCAGTATTCTTCCCTGGGAAATTTCATGGATAGAGGAGACTGGTATGCTGCAGTCCATGGGGTTGCAAAGAGAGTCAAATACGATTGGGTGACTAAACAACATCTTCACGGCCTCTTTAAGAAGACTATAAAGCCCCATATTACACTGAGGGATTACTATCCCCTTTCTGAACTTCCTTCTTCTATTGTGTTGCTTCTTAATTAAAGTTTTCAAGATTCAGTGTGCCAAGGACATGCACTGTGGTTGTCTTCCAGGGCATTAACATGCCATTCTGGATTGTTGTTCTTTGTCAACATTAAGCAATGGGATATGCATAAGATCATTTTCTTGGATGGTGTGTATATATATATATATATATATATATATATATATATATGCCACCATATATATGCCATAAAAATATGCCATTATATATATGCCACCATATATATGCCATATATATATATGCCACCATATATATGCCATATATATATATGCCACCATATATATGCCATATAAATATGCCACTATATATATATATATGCCACTATATATATATATATGTGTGTGTGTATATATATATATATATATATATATATATATATATGTATATATATATACATATACATATTGGAGAAGGCAATGGCACCCCCACTCCAGTACTCTTGCCTGGAAAATCCCACAGGTGGAGGACCCTGGTAGGCTGCAGTCCATGGGGTCACAAAGAGTCGGACACAACTGAGTGACTTCACTTGCAGTTTTCACTTTCATGCATTGGAGAAGGAAATGGCAACCCACTCCGGTGTTCTTGCCTGGAGAATCCCAGGGATGGGGGAGCCTGGTGGGCTGCTGTCTATGGGGTCGCACAGAGTTGTACACGACTGAAGTGACTTAGCAGCATATATATATATATGGTGGCAAAACATGGAACTTTATTCTGATCCAAAGTTTTCTGGGCAATTTTAAGTCCTTCAGTGTTCTCTGTATATTTTAAAATCATCTTATCAATTTCTACAAAAACATATGATGGGATTTTTACTGTAAGGTATTGAATATTTTTACTGTAAGGTATTGAATCTAGATTCAATTTTGAGATAAATGATTGGTTATATGTATTTCAGACCCTTGATCTTGTCTCTCTTTTATTGGAACGCATCTGCCCACAAGGAAAAACATATCTTGTATCACCCTCTGTGCCCTATATTTACTTGAGGAGTTTCCTATACGTGGGACAGTCTTTAAATTGTCTGCTTATATCTACAACTGAATAATTCCATTTCATGTGTGGAATATCAAAGTTATTTGCTCATACGCCAAAGCCAGTAGATCTATCAATAATAAAGCTGACAGCTCACTTTCTACATCTTAATTATTTTTTCTACCTCTCAACTCTAACATCAAATGGAAAATAGTCATTAAGGACATCTTCAGTTAGATACACCTTGACAAGCCAATAAGAAAACCAGAATTACAATTCCTTCTAATAATGCTTGCTTTGCTTAAATTTGAATTTAGATTACCTGGGCTAATATAATAGAAGCAGTACTAAAACTAGCATTTGATATTTTGATCAGTCACATTCACAAGGATACATCTTACAAGGAGAGAATATTGAGGGATTAACAATTATTGAGCATCACATTTATTCCTCATTGCAGATTTCTGGAGTACTATTATTCCCACTAAGCAAAGTGGGGAAACATCATTTTAGAGGTTAAGTAACCAGAGGCTTGAACTTACACACTTAAATAGAACCCTCAGAAAAGACATAATCAACTTTTCATGTAAAGTGCTTAAAATCTTTAAATGTTTTCACATATATTTTATATGCTACTAGGAATTATACTGTAAAGATGTCAGGCAGTTAGCCTCAGCTTACAAAGGGCAGAACTGAGGCTCAATAGATTACCTTATTTACAAAGCAGAAAAGGAGACACCAATGTAAAGAACAAATGCATTGATACTAAAGCAGGAAAGGGGGCCAGGATGGATTGGGAGATTGGGATTGACATGCATACACTACTATGTATAAAATAGATCACTAAAGAGGATCTTATGACAAACCTAGACAACATGTTAAAAAGCAGAAACATTCTTTTGCCGACAAAGGTCCATCTAGTTAAAGCTATGGTTTTTTAAGTAGTCATGTATGGATGTGACAACTGGACCATAAAGAAAGCTGAGCACTGAAGAATTGATGCTTTTGAACTGTGGTGTTGGAGAAGACTCTTGAGAATCTCTTAGATTGCAAGGAGATCCAACCAGTCCATCCTAAAGGAAATCTGTCCTGAATATTCATTGGATGGATTGATGCTGAAGCTGGAACTCCAATACTTTGGCCACCTGATGCAAAAAACTGACTCATTTGAAAAGACCATGATGCTGAGCAAGACTGACGGTGGGAGGAGAAGGGGATGACAGAGGATGAGATGGTTGGGTGGCATCACCAACTCAATGGACATGAGTTTGAGTAAGCTCTGGGAGCTGGTGATGGACAGGGAAGCCTGGTGTGCTGTAATCCCTGGGGTTGCAAAGAGTAGGACACGACTGAGCTACTAAACTGAACTGAATAAGAATCTACTGTGTAGCACTGGGAAATCTACTCAATGCTCTGTAGTGACCTAAATGAGAAGGAAATCCAAGGAAGCAGGGATGTGTGTGTGCTTGTGGCTGATTTGCTTTGCTATACAACAGAAACTAACACAACACTGTGAAGCAACTATAGATCAATTTAAAAAGCAACAACTGAGACTCAAAGAACTTAAGTGACTTGCTCCTGGTCATGCACTCACCACCAAAATATGGTAATGGGTCTTGTTACTCACAATGAGGCAACCTATTACTATATCATACTCAAAAGTGGGTTATTTCTAGTCACTTTTATTACTTTTGACATTAGGCCCCTAAGCACTTACCCTATTTTTAGACAACAATGTAGGCCAGGAGAGAGCAAATATGAATATTTCCTTCACAGCTTATAGGAAAGAAGGACCCCAGTATTGATCTACTACAATCAATATAATGGATGTTTTAGGACTGGATAGATGGAAATCTATACCAATTCATTTGGCTGTTTTGGTGCTTGTAACTAGTAGAAAATACTTGAGTAACTGTCTCATTCCAATCACTGTAAGGCAACTGGCTCTTAACTTTCTAACTCATCATCTATGTGATATTTTTTCCTCAGCATGGATTCCATATAAATGGATAAGAATCAAATATGGTTCTAATAATAAATCAAAGATGTCAACTTACCATAAAAGAATGAACAGTCTGATCTAGTCTAATTGGTTTATTTGTCAACTAATCCTTACTTATCTAGTCTAAGCCCTTTAGCTTCAGTCAGTCACAAAATAATACTCTTAATCCAGATAAAATGTAATGAGAGCATAAATGAAGACAGTGTCACATGTCATGGAGAGAAGTGCCACAGAGCCTACTACATACCAGGTGTTCAGTGAGTAACTGTGGAATCAAATATTCCACTTTCTAATAATGTATCCATATTCTATGAATACTTAGATAATTGAATTCATAGTATATTGTGGGAAGTGGGTGATGAAAAAGGATCAATCAAAGATGGGCATATACTCAGAGAAAACCCTAATTTAAAAAGACCCATTCACCCCAATATTACAGCACTGTTTACAAGAGACAGGACATGGACGCAACCTAAATGTTTATCAACAGACTGATGGATAAAGAATAGGCGGTACATGTATGCAACAGAATATTACTGAGCCATAAAAAAGAACAAAACTGTGCCACTTGTAGATATGTGGATGGACCTAGAGACCGCCATACAGAGGGAAGTCAGAAAAACAAATATTGTATATTAATGCATATATGTGATATCTAGAAAAATGGTATGTATGATCTTATCTGCAAAGCAGAAAGAGAGACACAGACAGAGAGAACAAAAGTATGGACACTAGGTTTGAAAGGGAGAGAGGGGAAGAATGAATTGGGAGACTGGGATTCACACATATACCCTATTGATACTATGTATAAGATTGATAACAAAAACCTACTTGTTAGTTATCTATTTAATCTATAGCACAGGGAACTCTACTCAATGCTCTGGGGTGACATAAATGGGAAAGAAATCCAAAAACGAAGGGATATATGTAAACATATGTGAATCAAGAAGCAACAGTTTGAACTGGACATGGAACAACTGACTGGTCCAATATTGGGAAAGGAGTACAACAGGGCTGTATATTGTCACCCTGCTTATTTTATGTATATGTAGAGTACATCACGGAGAAGGCAATAGCACCCCACTCCAGTCCTCTTGCCTGGAAAATCCCATAGACGGAGGAACCTGGTGGGCTGTAGTCTGTAGGGTCGTGAAGAGTCAGACATGACTTCACTTTCACTTTTATGCATTGGAGAAGGACATGGCAACCCATTCCAGTGTTCTTGCCTGGAGAATCCCAAGGATGGGGGAGCCTGGTGGGCTGCCATCTATGGGGTCCCACAGAGTTGTATTTAACCAGAACCATGCCCATCCACTCTTGAGAAGGAAATGGCAACCCACTCCAGTATTTTTTCCTGGGAAATCTCATGAACTGAGGAGCTTGGTGGGCTACAGTACATGGGGTCGCAAAGACTCAGACACAACTTAGTGACTAAACAAACAGCAACAATGCCCATCCATTACAACATGACTGAAGTGACTTAGCAGCAGCAGCAGCAGAGTACACATCATGTGAAATGCCGGCTGGATGAATCACAAGCTGGAATCAAGATTGCTGGGAGAAATATCAACAACCTCAGAACTGCAGATGATACCACTCTAATGGAAGAAAGTGAAGAGGAACTAAAAAGACTCTTGATGGGGGTAAAAGAGAAGAGTGAAAAAGCTGGCTTGAAACTCAACATTCAAAAAACTAAGATAATGGCATCCAATCCCATCACTTCATGGCAAATAGAAGAGGAAAGAGGGGAAGCAGTAACAGATTTTATTCTCTTGGTCTCCAACATCACTAAAGACTGACCACAGCCATGAAAAAACATACTTGCTCCTTGGAAGAAAATCTATGAAAAACCTGGAGGCATATTAAAAAGCAGAGACCTCACTTTGGCAGTAAAGGTCTATATAGTCAAAGCTACAGTTTTTCCAGTAGTCATATACAGATGTGAGAGTTGGATCATAAAGAAGGCCGAGAGCCAAAGACCTGTTGATTTCAAATTGTGGTGTTAGAGAAGACTCTTGAGAGTCCCTTGGACAGCACGGAGATCAAACCAGTTAATCCTAAAGCAAATCAGTTCTGAATAGTCACTGGGAGGACTGATGCTGAAGCTGAAGCTCCAATACTTTGGCCACCTGATACAAAGAGCTGACTCATTGGAAAATACCCTGATGCTCAGAAAGACTGAAGAAAAGAGGAGAAGACGCAGTTAGAGATGGTTGAATGGGATCACCGAGTCAACAGACATGAGTTGGAGTAAACTCCGGAAGATGGTGAAGGACAGGGAAGCCTAGGGTGCTGTAGTCTATGAGGTCACAAAAAGTCAACTTAGCAACTGAACAAGGTGTAGTAGAAAGAAAGTAACCCTTGGATTCAGATGTATCTCAGAGCAAACCCATTCTCTCTATTTACTGGTATTATTTGGGACAAATCAAATAATCCCTAAGAAGGTGGGTTTCTTAATGTGCAAAGTGCTGATCAGTGCTGTAACAGGAAAAGTACAAGAAGCGACTAGACCTGGACCCATGACCAGGAGTGACAAACAAACTAGGAAACTTCAAAGGAGGCATTCCAGAAAGGAAGTCATATAAACAAATTCAAGAAGAATCAGTAGGGATTACGAAGCAAAAACTGGAAAAAGAAAATAGTAAATATTTTGCGTCTATACAGTCCCTGTCACAACTGTTTCATTCTGTGTTGTAGTGCTAAATCAGCCATAGACAATATGTAATGGATGGGCATTGTTGCTGTTTGTTTAGTCACTAAGTTGTGTCTGAGTCTTTGCGACCCCATGTACTGTAGCCCACCAAGCTCCTCAGTTCATGAGATTTCCCAGGAAAAAATACTGGAGTGGGTTTCCATTTCCTTCTCAAGAGTGGATGGGCATTGTTCTGCTTAAATACAACTTTATTTCAAAAACAGACTGCAGACAGTATTTGGGCCATAGGCTATAGTTTGCTGATCCCCAGTATAAAGAAAACAAGAGGAAGTCAAGCATAGAGATTGAAAAATATTTGAAGGACATTTAGTTAGTTACTAAGTTCACTCATTTAGCACATCTCCAAGGAATACGTTCTATGTACCAGGAACTTCCCTAGATGCTTAGGACATGAAAGACAGAGTTCCTCTTTTGGTGATACTATAATACAGTGAATCAGAACCCTATATAACTGAGAATAGACTTAATAATAATAGCTTTGTAAGCTAAAAATCCTGAAATCATATAAATCATCATCATTGAGATAATTCAATTTCATATTCAGTATGATTACTTTATTTTGAGGCCTTTTTTAACACAATGTCAAGCACACATTTACTGACCACTTGAATAGAAAGATGTAAGTTGCTGAAAGTTCCAGGAAAACAAACCTAGTGTAGAATTTAAGACCCATGCCTAGAACCCTGCTAGTCCTATAAGTGATCTCCTCTGGCACTCACAATAGCTTTTCAAGGTGGTTCTTCTTGGTCCCACTTTACAGATGGGAAAATGTGGCCTAAAGAAATTTCCTCTCTTCCTGGGTGCTAGGGAGTTGAGATTTAGACTCTAAAGATGGTTGTCTTGTCCTACCTCCAAACTGCCTATTTGGAGAAAAAACATGGACAAAGCAGCAGGGAGTTGGACGCTGGAGTTTCATGGCAGGGGAGTAAGCAGAGAAGTTAAGATGAGTCTGTCAGAGGCCCACAGAGAACTCAGATAGTCCTGGGAACTGAAATCAAGCATCCTAATTGCCACTTCCTGCTTCTAATCACTTTCCCAAGAGAGCTGCCCCAGCGATTCCTGAGTGGAAGGAAGGCTGAGAGAATCTTTTAAATCCCAGCCCTTGTTATAAATTTAGACTTCAGGAGAGGAAAAGAAGAAGAAGAAGAAAAAAAATGTTGGCTTAAGAAAGTAAAGTTTCCCACTCATCAGATCAAGGGCAGTGGACAGAGGGAAAGAACATCAGTTCAATCACTTTGCCTGCTGGCCCCAAGGCAGTGGAGCCCTAGTTTTCCCTGAAAGCTCAGCCACCCAACTTGGAGGGAATGCAGTCATGCCCAGAATTACGTAGCAACACAAGGCAGGCTTCTGTTTCTCCCTAATGAGTTGATTATATCCTGTCAGAAGAATCATAAGGCCATCAAATGTCAAGTCAATTTTCTCAAACATATTATTTTCATAGCAGCTGGGTCTGACTAAACTCTTGAAACAGAGCATCCTATTGTTACACTTTACTGGGAATGTTAAAGTGAAATTCAATTAAATAAGAAAGAAAAAATCCTCACAGGACATATGATCCTGACTCATGCAAGTTTACAGTTCAGTATTTAGAGGCCGGTTTTATTAAGATGATTCGGTCACTTAGTTTGTAATTAACAGATCATGACAGAGGAAATAAACGTGGGATATGTTATCTGTCCATAAGAGCCATTTGCTCAGAAGGCAGGTGGGATGTGTCTTTAGCTACTGACTTGACTTAAGGAGAAACTTGGAATTTTCAAGGTACTGCATTCTGATCCTTATATTACCAACATATGATCCTGAATGAATCTACTTTATCACAATCTCGAAAGACACAGACATGATACTGAGATAAAATACTGGACTTGAGTCGCACAACTAGAGTTTCAGCCACTTATGTGCTGAATGGTCTTAAGTGAATTTATGAAGTGAACACAGTAATAACTATGTAAGAGCTGCTGAAGGAATTGAAAAGATACATGGCACACTGATACAGAATAAATATTCAATGAACTGTAGCAATGAAAATGATGCTAGCAAGGATAATAATGACAAGTGGAAAAAGATAAAGAATTTGGTAAAACGTGCATCCAGGGCCAGTCAGAGAGAGGGAGAAAGCTATGAAATGTGGAGCTAAATCAGTAACACAGCCTCCAGTTTACATTGACTGATGTTTGTATTGGACAAGGTTCTCATTCTATAACATCAAACATCACCGTTAGAACATGACTCCCTCCACCTAAATCCAACTATGAGCACCAAATTCTGTTGTAGATTTTCTATTTGGTTTTCAGTCATTTTTATTTTTTATACTATTTGCTGATGTGGCAGGCAGAATTATGAAATGGCCCAGGAGACTTTTGGATCCTGGCATATTCATACTTCTTCTTTAGTCACTCAAACACTAATATAGCTACTGCTGTGAAAGGGTTTTGCAGAGGTAATTAAGATCCCATATCAACTGACTTTATAACAAAGAAAAAATAAACTTTCAGTTGCTAATGGGGAAAGGGGGAGAGGAATAAATTGGGAGACTGGAATTGACATATACATACTACTACACCATGGCTGATTCATGTGAATGTATGGCAAAAACCACCACAATATTGTAAAGAAATTAGCCTCCAATTAAAAAAAAAATAGATAACTAATAGGGCCTACCATACAGCACAAGAAATTCTACTCAATACTGTAATGACCTACATGGGAAAAGAATCTTACAAAGAATGGATATATGTATATGTATAACTGATTCAGTTTGCTGTACACCAGAAAATAATGCAATGTTGTAAATCAACTATACTGCAATAATAATTTAAAAAAAGAGTATGAGGGTGGGCCTGACCTAAACATATGAGCCCTTTAGAAGCAGAGAGTTTTCTCCAGCTGGCAATTGAAAAGAAAGTCAGCAATTCAACCATGCAAATAATTGGCCACACCATTACAAGCTTGCAAGGCAGGGCACCTGGGTTCAATCCCTAAGTTGGAAAGATCCCCCCTGGAGAAGGAAAATGGCAACCCACTCCAGTATTCTTGTCTGGAAAATCCCATGGACTGGGAGGAGCCTGGCGGGCTACAGTCCATAGGGTCACAAAGAGTCGGACACAACTGAGTGACTTTCACTCTCACTTTACTGACTTGAATATGGAAGGGTCTACCTGGCAAATAATGCAAAAGGCTTTTAGAAGCTGGGAGCTGACAGCCATCAAGGAAATAGGAACCTGAGTTCTACAATTATTAAGAACTGAATTCTGCCAACAAGAACGAGATTGAAAGAGAGATTTTTTTCCTAGAGCCTGAAGATGAAAATTCAATCCAGCCAACATCTTAATTTCCACCTTGCAGTACCCTGGGCAGAGAACCCAGACAGTTCATGCTGGACTTCTGACCTAGAGAACTAAGAGCTAATTAATGGGTATTATATTAAGCCCACTGATTTTGTGGTAATTTGTCACACAGCAATATAAGACTAATACAAGTGGCCTGACTTCTCAAAGTCAGAAGTTATTCTAAGTTCTCTGGCCTCTGAGTAAGACTTGTTTATTCATCCAAACTCAGATGAGGAAAGATTGACAGTAATAATGCTAATCACTCAAGTTAAACATGTATGAACATGTGCTCACTCTCTCAGGCTTCATCTCAAAATATCAGAATAATTGAGACAAAGTAATTTGCTGAAGCAATTCAGCAAATGCCCCCAGTTTCCTTTTTCCAGTAGACATGCCATAACTTCAATAAGCATTTATTGAACAATTATTGTATGCTAGGCTCTATGACAGACTTCAGGATATAATTTTAGTAACAGAACCACAGATCTTCAAAGAGGTCACTAAACAGTAGGGGAAGCAGATAAGGGAAAGCCTAGTCCTAGAAATCAGGAAAGGCTTCCAAGGGCAAGCAATTGTTAAGCTGAAATCTGAAAAATTACTCACTCAAAAGGATGTAAAGGGAAGCAAAAGTTTCCAGGAAGCAAGAGTATCATGTGCAGATTACCAAGAATGATGGAAGCCAGAGTCCTCTGGAAGAAGCACACAGCATCCATCCTGACTGAAACATGTCAGCAGTGTGGTGGGGTGCGGGATGGAGTTGAAGAAGGTAGCAGAGACCATTGGTACAGTGAGATCCTCCTAAGAAATTTGGAATTCTTCCCAAAGTCAAGAATAACCCCTGAAGATTAATAAGCTGATAAGCAACACTATCAGTCTTGTTTAAACCAAAAATCACCTTGCTAGAGTTTACAGAACTCAAGTTTACAGCTTGAAAGTGACCACTCAGCACTGGAGACAATACGCCATCATGTCAATTCAAGTGAAGTTGACAAAGGATGGTGGTCTGAATTCAGGCAGTGCTAGGTGGATGTTAAAAATGGAGATTTTAGATTTTTCAAGACTTGATTAGATGTAGGAGGAGAGGGAATATGAAGTGAGATATCTGTTTTGGGAAATAGGCTGGGTAGAAATGCCAATCAATGAGCAGAGTAGGCTGGAGAAGATGATCATTCACTTGGGGGTGGGGTGGGATGGGGGAGGAGGTAGAAGGTGATGGGTTTGGTTTGGGACATGCTGGATTTTAGGTATTCATGGGAAACTGAAAAGATATACAGAGGAGGGAGCTGGTTTATTTGGTAGCATCAGGTGTGACTCTAGAACCTGGTTTATGTGGATTGTAAATGCCAAAACATGAATTCCCTATCAGCATCATGTATTTCTTAATATTTTTTTCTTAACTCTTCCTTCAGATAATTAAAGTTGTTTTAACTTCTAGAAAGCGTGGTTGATAAAAACTGAAATGCTGGGTGTGCTGCCATCACAATTAGTCTTCTCCTTTCCTTTAAGGTGGATGCAAGTACATTTTAAGTGCTGTGAACATAGAGGCATTCAGAAATTCAAAAGTCTGAGAAAGCACTGATCAATGTGTAGGACAGTTTCCTTTTATTAAACCTAACTTCTTTATGTTGTTAATAAGGACACCTATTACTCATATTGTTAAATTTAAATAGAGGAGATTAAAGGTAAGTAGCAGAATCAAGTCCTCTCTAGAAAACAAATGATCTCATTGAAGTGCTCATTTGTGTCTGCCTTCTTATAAAAATAAAAGCAACATCATTCCACGGTGACTAGCAAAATAGGGACCAATAGGGAACATCTTCCATTAGAGAAATTCTAATTAGGTTTTATTTTACAGATAGTTATTTACTGAACAAATATTATCATTTGAAGTAGTTAGTAAACAATGACAGGTGTATCGGAATATAATTGGTGCTCTGATCGTGCAAGCAAGCCTTCAAGATGGCGCCGAAGAAAGACAAGAAGCCTAAGAAGTCAACCTGGAAATTTAATTTGGATTTTACTCATCCAGTAGAAGATCCATCTATGTTTTTGATTCTGGAAATTTTGAACAGTTTCTGCAGGGAAAAGTTAAAGTGAATGGAAAGAGTGGAAAACTTGGGAATGTCGTTCACACTAAAAGTTTCAAGAATAAAATCATGGTCATTTCTAAGAAATGGTATTTGAAGTATCTTACCAAGAATTACCTTAAAAAGAACAATCTTCTTGATTGGCTTCATGTGGTTGCATCTGACAAGGAGACCTACGAGCTTCCTTACTTCCAGATTAGTCAAGATGAAGGTGAATCTGAGTCTGAGGACTAGATGAAGCCGTCCTTTATAGGGCTTTGCTTGCTAATAAAACAAATCAATCATACAAAAGAAAGAAACATCTTGAAATGGACCTTTAGCTTATCAGCAAATGAAAAACATTACTCTGTATGTTAAGAATTCATCTCTTTTATTTAAGTGTATGTTGTTTATATGGTGCTGGCTTTCCTTTAATACTTTTTAAAATTTTTATTGATGTAGTTGACTCACAATGTTGTGTTTCAGGTATACAGCAAAGTGAATGAGTTATACACATATCCACTCTTTCTTTTGTCATACAGACCATTACAGAGTATTGAGTAGGATTCTCTGTGCTATACAGCAGTTTTTCTTATCTGGTTTATGTATGCTAAGTCATTTCAGTCATGTCTGACTCTTTGCAAGAGAGTGGACTATAGCCCACCAGGCTTCTCTGTCCATGGGATTCTCCAGGCAAGAATACTGGAGTGGGTTGCCATTTCCTACTGTTTTATGTATACTAGTATGTATATGTCAGTATCAATCTCCCAATGTATTCCTCTCTCCTGTATCCACTGGTAACCATAAGTTTTCTACATCCAACTTCAGTTTTGTAAATAAGCTAGTGGAATTTCTTTCAGGATTTCTGTAATGTACTAATTTTACAAATGTCTTCAAGTTAAAGTATATGGTGAAAAAATGAAGCTCAATTTTAGAGATAAGTATATAATAAAATATTTAAATTCTGTCAGAAAAAAAGTATCATTGACGATAAAACCTTGAATATTAGGGTGAAATAGACTTAGGTTTGCATTTTAGTTACAATATTTATGAGATATGGAAACTTGGATGAGTTATATATTCTTTCTAGGTAGTGGTTTTTCTCACCTCAGAATTAGGAGAATACTAGAATTCATACAGCTGACATCAGCATTGTTTGAAATAATATATGGAAAGACCTTTACTCATAGAAAGAACTTTTGAAAGTGGCACATTCACTTGATAAATGTTGGCCACTTATCCTTTTTATCATCTTATATTAATTCCCTTTTTGAAGGGCTTCTGACATCTGTTATTATGCTCTTTAGTTACTATTCTATAATTCTATACCACCAAACTTATATACATGGAGATTAAACATTTGCAGTCCAAATAGAAAATAAAGTAGAAAAAATATTATGTAACATTTTAATTGATCAGCCATATATTCCAAATTGTTCTTTTTTAAATTATATCTTTATGTTTTTAATCTTTTTTATTTTTATATTTATCTATAAAACTCTAGGTGTGAAACTGGATTTTAAACAGAACTGACTTTCTATCTCAAGTCACACTGAACCACTCTAATATGATAGACATCCACATGAACCACCTTATGTATGTATGCTTGTATGTTATTGTTGTTCTTCAGTTACCCAGTCGTGTCCAACTCTTTGTGATCCCATGTCTCAGTGACCCCATGGACTGCAGCACACCAGGCTTCCCTATCCTTCACCATCTCCCAGAGTTTGCTCAAACTCATGTCCATTGAGTTGGTGATGCCATCCAACCATCTCATCCTTTGTCATCCCATTCTCCTTTTGCCTTCGATCTTTCCCAGTATCAAGGTCCTTCCCAATGAGTTGGCTCTTCGCATCAGATAGCCAAAGTATTGGAGCTTCAACTTCAGCATCAGCCTTTCCAATGAATATTCAGGGTTAATTTCCTTTAGGACCGACTGGTTTGATCTTCCGCAGTCCAAGGAACTCTCGAGTCTTCTCCAGCACCACAGTTCAAAAAGCATCAATTCTTCAGTGTTCAGCCTTCTTCATGGTCTGATTCTCATACCCATACATGACTACTGGAAAAACCATAGCTTTGACTACACAGAACTTTGTTGGAAAAGTGATGTCTCTGCTGTTTAATATGCTATCTAGGTTTGTCATAACTTTTCGTCCAAAGAGCAAGTGTCTTTTAATTTCATGGCCGCAGTCACTGTCCACAGTGATTTTGGAGCCCAAGAAAATTAAGTCTGTCTCTGTTTCCATTGTTTTCCCATCTATTTGCCATGAAGTGACAGGACCAGATGCCATGATCTTGGTTTTTTGAATGCTGAATTTTAAGCCAGCTTTTTCACTCTCCCCTTTCACCCTTATCAAGAGGCTGTTTAGTTCCTCTTCACTTTCTGCCATAAGGATGGTGTCATCTGCATATCTGAGGTTATTGATATTTCTTCTGGCAATCTTGATTTCAGTTTGTGCTTCATCCAGCTCAGAATTTTACATTATGTACTCTACATATAAGTTAAATAAGCAGGGTGACAATATTCAGCCTTGATGTACCCCTTTCCCAATTTTGAACCAGTTTGTTGTTCCATGTCTGATTTTAACTGTTGCTTCTTGACCTGCATACAGGTTTCCCAGGAGGGAGGTAAGGTGGTCTGGTATTCCCATTTCTTGAAGAATTTTCCTCAGTTTGTCTGTGTGTATGTGCTATTTATATGTACTTTTTTAAACTGGTAAACTTACGAACCATTTCACTTCTGAATCTCCAACACCTGTCCTTTGGCTTCAACAATGTCCAGGATGTGTGTTGTCAATAACCTAACACATTTATCTGAAGCACAATAATCCAAGGTATTTACTAGAGCTCTAAACTAACATACATAACTCTAAATATTACAATTTGTATAAAACCATGGTATCAAAATAGTCTTCAAGGCTTGAACAAAGACAGTTCTAGTATAGATAACATTTATTGAGTGCTTTACCATAAGCTGGGCACTGTGCTTTACAGGCGAGTGTTTTACATGCATTTACTCCTCAATACCACTTTTTGAATTGAACATTACTATTATTGCTTTCATGGTAAGATTGACATTTAAAGAAGCCAGGAGTCTTTTAAGTTGGAAATATTTATGGAGTCTCCAATACCAGGACTCAAAAATTATTCTTCCTACCTCCAAAGCCCCTGCTCCGAAGTTCACTTCATTTTATTGCCTTCCTTTCTCATCCTTAAATATGCATAATTTTTATTAATAATTCAGTATCAACTTTATGGCTTAGACTCCACTTCCAGATTCACTGAGAAATTGATTGGCCATGTCAGATAAGCAAGAGCAAGAAGGAGAAGCAGAGATCGGGGGAAACCAACGGGATTAGAGGAAAAGACCTGAACTGGACCTGCAGGGTATTTTGGCAAACACTGTCCCAAGTCTACTCTGTGCCCAGAACACCTTTTTGCCCAAATAACCTAGATTTTGTTCTGAATCATGATGTACTCATTCCTGAGTGATTAACTGTTATTGATTAGTAGCCAATCATTATCATCTTATGCTCTACTTTTCTTGCCACCAATATAGCTGTGGTTCAAATTTTAGCTCGTGAAATGTAAGAAGCTTTCTGGGGGGTTGAAAAAACAGACTTGTTTTCATGATTTCAAAAACAAAGTCATAATCATTTCTTCCCACCATCTTAAATATGAAAATGATGTCTGGAGCTACAGTAACCACCTGAGCCCATTTGAGAAAAGCCAAGTAAATCATAATTGAACCTCAGTGTAATGGAACCATTCAACCAGCACTGTCTTCCAGTTTCTTGGTACAGGAGATATCCACTATCAGTCAAATGTCCCATTCAGTTCAGTTCAGTTCAGTCGCTCAGTCATGTCTGACTATTTGCAACCCGATGAATTGCAGCACACCAGGCCTGCCCATCCATCACCAACTCCCGGAGTTCACGCAAACTCACGTCCATCGAGTCAGTGATGCCATCCAGCCATCTCATCCTCGGTCGTCCCCTTCTCCTCCTGCCCCCAATCCCTCCCAGCATCAGAGTCTTTTCCAATGAGTCAACATTTTGCATGAGGTGGCCGAAGTACTGGAGTTTCAGCTTTAGCATCATTCCTTCCAAAGAACACCCAGGACTGATCTCATTTAGAATGGACTCATTGGATCTTCTTGCAGTCCAAGGGACTCTCAAGAGTCTTCTCCAACACCACAGTTCAAAAGCATCAATTCTTCGGTGCTCAGCTTTCTTCACAGTCCAACTCTCACATCCATACATGACCACTGGAAAAACCAGAGCCTTGACTAGATGGACCTTTGTTGGCAAAATAATGTCTCTGCTTTTGAATATGCAATTCAAAGACATTTGTCTCTGATAAAAAGATATAAGGTATGAATAAATACAGAGATATAAGTATTTATATTATAAGACTTCAGAAGCAAACAAAAGCAAAGGATTTATAGTTATTTTACTGTTTAATGCCTTCTTCTGGTTGCTTTTCCTGCCATATTTAAATGGCTTTCCTAAGTATGGTGATACGTTCCTGGAGAGACAAAGTTTAGTTCTATAAACGACCCAATACCAGATAGATTCAGCTTCATATTTTGAAGCTGCAACCCTGCCTCAAAAAGGTACATAGCTACATACCTCAGAGCACTGAGTGATGGCAGAACCAACCGAAGACTTAGTGGAAAACTCTCTCTGCTTCTTCATATGCATCTAATTCACTGCCCCTTTGTACCTCAGCAAGTAACAGACACAATAAAATTTCAGTGTAATAGACCCAGCTCATAAAGTTTCCATTTCTACCAGGGCTTTTCCTAACATAAAACTGGACACCCCAGCAGCACATTTGCTGTCTACAAGTGCTAAAACTGTGGTTAAAGCTGAATATTAACAGCATTTCACACTTGTGTTGTCATCTGGATTATATAACAATGTGTGGATTTTATAAACAGCAACTGCTCGTTTTTGTGGTTGGCTTTTTACTGGATGTGCCCAATAGCCATGTGACTGTATGAGCTGGAAACAGTGAGATCAAGCAGAAGCGAGAAGTGGCATTCCATGGCACAGGCAAAACCAAGTTCTTCAGGAACTTACAGAAGAAATGGCTACCAGAAAAGTCCTCACACTCCCAAACTGTGGTCAGAACACTACAAAAATCTGAATGTCCATTTTCTTGTCGATTGACTCAGCCATGTGAGAGCTTCTCACAGCTCTTCTAACATATCATTTTGTCCTAAGAATACTGTTGGACTGTGATACTGAAAGAGTAGAGCATGGTACTGCCTAAAGGTAAATAACTTTTAGAAGATACATGTCAAATAATAAAAGCACCCATTATGTTGAAAATCACTGTTGTGGGTATTGATTCCTTCAGTTCAGTCACTCAGTCATGTCCGACTCTTTGCAACCCCCTGGACCAGAGCACGCCAGGCTTCCCTGTCCATCACCAATTCCCAGAGCTTCCTCAAACTCATGTCCATCGAGTCAGTGATGCCATCCTCTGTCCTCCCCTTCTCCTTCTGGCTTTAATCTTTCCCAACATCAGGGTCTTTTCCAGTGAGTCAGTTCTTCACATCAGGTGGCCAAAGTTTTGGAGTTTCAGCCTTAGTATCATTCCTTCCAATGAATATTAGCACTAATTTCCTTTAGGATTGACTGGTTGGATCTCTTTGCAGTCCAATGGACTTTCAAGAGTCTTCTTCAACACCACAGTTCAAAAGCATCAATCCTTTAGCACTCAGGTTTCTTTATAGTCTAATTCTTAGGGCTTCCCTGATAGCTCAGTTGGTAAAGAATTTGCCTGCAATGCAGGAGACCCCGGTTTGATTCCCGGGTCAGGAAGATCCACTAGCCTACCCACTCCAGTATTTTGGGGATTCCCTTATGGCTCAGCTGGTAAAGAATCTGCCTGCAATGCAAAGAGTCAGACACGACTAAGTGCCTTCACTTTCACTTTTCACTTTCAGGCATTGAAGGAAATGGCAACCCACTCCAGTGTTCTTGCCTGGAGAATCCCAGGGACGGGGGAGCCTGGTGGGCTGCCATCTATGGGGTCACACAGAGTCGGACATGACTGAAGCAACTTAGCAGCAGCAGCAGCAGCAATGACCCGGGTTCAATCCCTGGGTTGGGAAGATCCCCTGGATAAAATTGATTCCTAAGAACCATTTTACATCTGCCTGACAAATGACCTATTATTTCATGGAATGATGCAATGTTTTTAGAGGTCTTTTTGTAATACTGAGGGCTTCCCAGGTGGTTCAGACAGTAAAGCATCTGCCTGCAACGCGGGAGACCTGGGTTAAATCCCTGGGTTGGGAAGATCCCCTGGAGAAGGAAATGGCAACCCACTCCAGTATTCTTGCCTAGAAAATTCCATGGATGGAGAAGCCTGGTAGGCTACAGTCCATGGGATCAAAAAGAGTCAAACATGACTGAACAACTTCACTCACTCTTTGTAATACTAGTGCTGAAAATGGAAGTGAATGTAATTGCCCATGACTGTGTCCAGAAAAAATGTATGTAACATAAAAGATGAAAACAAATCACAACAGAGATGAAAAAGGAAGAGCAAATTCCCCAAATACTATATATGGATAACATCTTTAGGGAAGAGCCAGTAGAGGTAGAGAATTAGGTACAGATGGATAAAGTGTCTTGTGGTCTACTAAAGATCCTGTTCTAATATAAATATTAGAAGGCCCTCTTGCAAATCAATATTTTTAATGTATTGTTGTGTCAATTGGCTAATATTGACATTTAAGGAAGACATTGGAATTTGTCAAAAAAGGCAAACAGAGATACCTCTATCACTGTAGATCTTCTAATACAACTGTGGGTTTGAGGCATAATCTCATAATGAACTACAGAAGAATACAAGAATTGGATAACAACCTAAGTTAGGCAAAAGATGTTCCAATAGAGAATGGGATTAGAAAGCAAGTGCATTGACAATACATAAGTTGTACTGGATAAAGATGAACTGCATTTAGCTGTAGGGTTATAACAAAAGTAAGACACGACTGACCTCAGGACATTCTCAGTTTACCATGGAGACAGTCTTACTGTTTCAGTAAAATATCTGTGTTGCAATCCTTTTACATCTATTCCATCTCAAAACTTATAGTCTTACACTGAAAGCTTATATTCATCATCTCAAGGCATCAGCTTTTTCATAACATCTCACTCTTTCATTAATTCTGGACCCACATCCTATTCTCCACTCCAATATATCTCCAACGTGATTCTATTTCATGGTGTCTCTCTACCCAACATTTTCAAAACGTTAGTTGTGCCTGCTATCTATCTGATCCCCTCCATGCTACCTATTTCAAATTCCAAAGAGAAGACCACTGATGGGATATGGCCATGTTTTCAGGACAGGACACATTATGGCTTGCTTATATCCTGCAGGTTAACCCTCCTTGGATAAGTGCCCTTCCTGATCCCAGAGCTCGCCAATAAAATGGATTAATAGTGCATGAGAAACCACCTAGTTCTTTTGAGAATGAAATGTGATATTATAAGCCACGTGTATAGAACTGGCACCTTGCAGACATTCAAGAAATGCTGTTCCACTTTTTTCTTCCCCACCTCCTAGTTCTAGGGCACTGGTTATTTTCCTTTCCATCTGTGACTAGGAATCCTTTTGTGATCCAGGGACTAGAAACCTTGCACCGACTGGAACATGGCAGTCATTCAACATCTCCCCTGTCTGCTCTCACTAAGTTCATCTGACCCAATGGGAATGGAGAATTTCAGACTGCTTCATGGGTCACTCTGGAAAATTCCAAATTGAAGCTTTTTTGAGAAAGGAGACATTACCTCAGAACTTCCACATGTAGCTATTATGGAGTTTCTGTTTGTGTGAATGGATATTTTCACCAGATATTGGAAAAATGCTAAAGCTCAACTCTAGTGCAGTAAAGGCAGCTCATTTAGCCATTAGCTTAAGGTATTATGAGAAATATAGTCTAATTAGACAAATGCTCCATGAGAACTGTGGCCAAAGCAAATTATTATTTCAAAAAGAGAAAAATATATAAAGAAAAAACAGATGTCTGTCATTTTCTTTTTGTCAGTGCCTTTGAAAAAACAGACTTGGTCTCAAATGAATGCCTTAAATTCCAAATGACCATTGAGAAATTAGGGAAGCCTAGTCTCTCTGCTGATTGGATGGATGAATAGATGAGTGTTCAAGGTTTTTTTTTTAATTTTTATCTACTGTGAATAAATCAGTGGAATATTAACCGAGAGGGCTTCAGAATGCTTCTTGGAGGACAGGCATTTGAAGAAAATAATAAAGGATGAGCAATTAGAAGTGAAGTTTGGGGAAAGAATATTTTTGATTGAATAGAAAGTATGAAGAAAGGCATAGAGAAAACTAAAATAAATATAATTTTATCTCCCATGTAATGAACAGTAAAAGTACCTCTTCACTTTCATTTGTCAATAGAAAGAAGACTTTTTTTCCAAAAGAAATCAGAAAACTTCAAAAAGTACATAAAATGTGTTTTTAGTAAACAATATTTTCTTTTTAATTTATGGCCCATTTCTTTTTTAAAAATATATTTACTTTGGATAAAAGCAATGAGCATACACTTGATTTGAAACTAGAAAAATTCTATAACCTAAAATATAATTTTAATTGTCCATATGTTTCTACTATTCTTATTCATACAAATACATATTTATTTAATTACCATAGTATATTTGATATTTCATTTTAACACTATTTTGTAAATGTTTTACCATTATCTTTATAATTATTATGTTTAATGATTCATAACAGTTTATTGAATGGAGAAATCATAACTTACTGAGTTGTACCATTTAACTGTTTTAATGTTTTTGTCATCATATATAAATTTACAAAGAATAATCTCTATTAATATGCCATTTTTATTTCAGTTAGCTTCTTTCTCTAGGATAAATTGTCAGAAGTGACATTACTAGATCGGAGAACAGAATCTTTATTACTGTGGTTCTTTATGCATATTGCCAATTGCAATCGCAAGACAATTACCAATCACACACCAACCAGTAGTGAAGTGAAGTGAAAGTCGCTCAGTTGTGTCCAACTCTTTGTGACCCCATGGACTATACATACAGTCCATGGAATTCTCCAGGCCAGAATACTGGAGTGGAGTGGCCTATCCCTTCTCCAGCGGATCTTCCCAACCCAGGGATCTAACCAGGGTCTCCTGCATTGCAGGCTTATTCTTTACCAGCTGAGCTATCAGGGAAGCCAACCAGTAGTACATTAGTGTATTAATTTGGTAGAGAACTGCCAGATTTGGGTGCCAACATTTAATTGTTGAATAATTTAGCAGGTATACAAATAATTGGGAGAATTTTAACTATAATGAACTACTCTACTGATACTAATTAAGCCCAGGTCCAGGTAGGGAGTGTCGAGATGACTTTTTTTTTTTCTTTTTTTTTTTTAATTTAATTTTATTTTATTTTATAGTTTTTTATTTTTTTAATTTAAAAATCTTTAATTCTTACATGTGATGACTTTTTATTCTCACTTCATGCAGCAAAATAGTAGACAAAGAGAAGCAAGATAAGAAAGGGAATCTGGACACTAAGGCCACTGGTGTCCAATGGCCACCAATATCCTTGGTTAGGATATTGTCTTTGATTTCAGTGCTGTGCAGAGCTGCTATAAGGGAAATTGGGGATTTCATTTGACCCCGGACTTCCAAGAGCTTTTTAAAAATCTTAGTGAAGAGATTAGAATTAGGGACTGTTCTCCATCTTTTAAAAAAAAAAAAAAGAAAAACCTGCCCCTAACTCCATCCCCACTAATGTGCAGAAACCAGAGTACCACAACCAACCCTTGGAGGAATGACTCCACATCTTTAAGTAAGACAGGATAAAGGGAGGATATTAAGGGCCCCCCTGTACTGGGAGCCATGCTGGGTGCTCTACACGTCTATCTCTTTACCCTAACAACAGTCCCTAAGGCCAGTCCCAATCTTCCACTGAGGGAACTAAGGTTCAATGTACTTACTTTGGAAACACCTTCTATTTGTCCTTCTTACTGATGAAGAAGCCAGACCATCCTCAAAGAACTTTGATAGAATTAGAACCATTCTTACCCTGTCTTTCCTTTTTAAATCCCCAAGGTACCTTCACTATCTCCACCCTGTGGAAACTGGGGGCCTCCATACTTCAGAAGACTGGCACATCAGGTGAACTGAACATATTCCCTTCACCCATCTTATACATGTTTAGAACTTCTACAGGAGGTCAGCTGTATCCCACTGATCTAGGAATGAACTTAACTGAAAGTCGCTCAGTCATGTCCAACTCATTGTGACCCCAAGGACTGTAGCCCGCCAGATCCTCTGTCCACAGAATTCTCCAGGCAGGAATACTGGAGTGGGTAGCTGTTCCCTCCTCCAGGGGATCTTCACAACCCGGGGATCAAATCCAGTCTACCGCATTGCAGGTGGATTCTTTACCATCTGAGCCACCAGGGCAGACCAAGAATACTGGAGTGGGTAGCCTATCCCTTCTCCAGGGGATCCCCCTGACCCAGGAATCAAACTGGGGTCTCCTGCATTGCAGGTAGATTCTTTACCAGCTGAGCTACCAGGGAAGCCCAATCTAGCAATAAATGAGATCAGAAGTCCAAATCTTGACTATCTTCTATGATTTTAAGCTAGTCCCCTCTGCTCCCTAGGTCTCAATTCCTCAAATGTGCATGGAGACACAGGGAGAGACCAGGAGATTCATGGGATTATTGCTGCGTTACTGATGAATCACAAAACTTTCCCCATGGACGGCACAACCAGGAAGAAACCAGGCTGAGAACTGGTTCTCCCCAGAAATGTGATTCTACAGTTTCAGTTTCCTGGAACAACTGAGGAGTGTGGTAATCAAATCCATGGAGAGCGACTTTATGTGGCTAATATTCCAAAGCTTTTTAAGTGCAGTAATAAACAGAGCACATCTTGGTGACACAGAAATTATGAGGCAGAGACCATAATAATAACTCATGTCTGCTTCTATTCACCAGAATAGACAAGAGATACTTCCACTCCCAAGACACTAGTGCAGCAAAAAAAAAAAAAAAAAGCAATTCCATTAGTTGCCACCACATGTATTTTGCTTTATGCTAGTTGGGTTTTTTTGTTTTTTTTTTTTCCGCCACCCACAAAAGTGAAACCCAATCATCTGGAGAAGCTGTCTTATGTCTAGGAGTTAGTGGTGGTTAATTAACTGAATCATTTGAAGCTAGGCATCATGCTTTCCATCCTGGAAAGCAAAGGTCTTTTTTATTAGGCATTTTTGGCTTACAACAATATATATTCAATAGCTGGGAAACAATTTTGAATATTAATACATCACATTTGCAAAAGATTTCCCAAATTCTGAAAATTTCAAGGAAATTCAGTGATCATGTTAGCCTAAGTTTATCTCCTCCATCTCACCACCTCCCACCCTTAAAATAACTCTTGGGGAGATTTTTATCTAACTTTTGCTGAATACATAGACACTGAACCTTACTATTTGATTTTCTATGACTCACCCCATTCTATCTTGTGTAAGAGTTCCAATTAATGGTCTGAGAAAGGGAGGAAGCATTTATTTTTTGGTACATCTGTTCTTCGAGGAGGGATAATGAGCCTCACACTTCTTCTCCCCATGTTAAGCACAGACAATTCCTCCACCATTCCTGGCTGGTGATAAATATCAGATCCTTTTCCCATCTTGCTTTTGCTTCCCAAAGTGGAATGCACACTCGACCAATGCACACTTTAAAACAATCCATCTACACAACAACACCTCTGATGTGGGCTGTGTCTGAGAAAATGATTAGAATTATCACCTCCCTTAATCTGTACACTCCATCTCTAGTAATATTGCCTAACCATGCTTTCAGTCTCTTTCGGCACTTGTGGCACTTATCTGGCTGTGATTAGTCCTGTGGTCAATTTGTGAGCTGTACTCTTTCTCCAAGACACAAGCAGGGGTAGATTGAGAATCAAAATGCTCACAGTCACTCAGAAGAATGCCATTTTACAAACTCAAAGTCAGCCTAGATTGTATTTTGGACATCCCCTTCCTTTTCGCTGCTCTCGGACCCTCTGTGTCTCTTCTACCTCAACACAGCTATCAGGCTTCTCCTCAAAGGTAGTGTGCTATAATGGTTAAGAGCCTGGCATGCTCAGGGTTATCTCCCAGTTCTGACCTTGGCTAACTCTGTAGATTTCAGAAAATCACTTAATGTTTTTGTGCCTCGTGTATAAAACAATAGTACCTCCTTTATTGTGTTGAGTATTTAATATATCTAAACATCTCGGACAGTGCCTGGCACGTATTGGGTGCTAGCTGTGCTATATATAACTCTAGCAAAGTATTAGGGATAATCAGGCCTGGGGGACAGGCCACCAGGAGTATAGTCATTACCCAGGCTTCCGTAACCAATGTCTCCTTAGACTTGCCATGTTCTTTCAGGCTTTCGATTTCTCTATCATCAAGTGGGGAAACCTAACAAGATTCCTAGGGTCCTTTCCAGTCCTATTTATCAAGCTGTCATTGTTGGCAAGTCTTGGGTCATCTAGCTCCTGCCATGTGTCGAACAAGCACTCCCAGCTTGGATAGTAGGTGATAAAAGATGAGATCTGGGGGACTTCCCTAGAAGCCCAGTGGTTAAGATTTCACACTGCCAATTCAGAGAGCACAGGTTTGATCCTCGGGGGAGAACTAAGATCCCGCATGCCATGCAGTGAGGCTAAAAAATAAATTTTCTTTAAAAAGATTTTTCTAAAAGCTGAGATTTGACTTGTCTCTAAGATACTGCTTTTATCATCCAAACAAATAAAGAAGTCAAGGTGAAAGGCTTTGTAATTATGGAAGGGAAATTTGAGAATACTGCTAAAGACAGTAGTGTCTTTTCAGAGTCTCTTTATATTATACCATGGAGGCAGGAAAGTAAAAGTGTTAGTCACTCAGTCCTGTCTGACTCTTTGCAACCCCATGGGCAATAGCCCGCCAGATTCCTCTGTCCATGGAATTCTCCAGGCAAAAATACTGGCATGGGTTGCTATTCCCTTCTCCAGGGGATCTTCCTGAGTCAGGGACTGAACCCAGGTCTCCAGCGTTGCAGGCAGATTCTTTGCCATCTGAGCCACCATGTAGGCAGGATTCTCATCCAAAAATTGCTGTAGTTGGTAACATGGTGAATGTATTATTAAGAGCTACCTGGGCAGTCAGGGATGAGGACTGTGTCATCCTGAGGACTGAAATAGAAAAAGGGAATCAGTTTTTCATGGAAATTCTTGGCTTTGCCTGGGCTTCTGAAAACCCACACGGTAAATGCATTGAAAAAGGCAACGCACCACAGCAGAAGGCCAGAGGTCTGGGGCTGCTTCGGCTACAAAACCAACACAGCACCTCATTAACCTCGGTGTCTGAACCAGCCAGAGATGCGCCTCTTTGTTGGCCCAGTGGGATCCTGACACTCTCCCTTAGATCCTGAACATGACAGCTATGAAAGCAGGAAGCATGCATCGGCTGCAAGGTGGTTAGTGACACTAGGGTGCCAGACCCCCCAAGACTAGAATCTGCACCCTGTAACCTCTTCTTTCATTTAGTTCTTGAAGCTGGATATAAAGCTTCAGCCACTCTGAGATACGAAGGCGCAATTTTTGCCTTTTCCTGCTCACTGCCCTCACACAGCTTTCTTGACGTCTAGAGCTCTTTGTGGTAAAGTTCTCTGTCACTTAGTGCATAGCTAGGAATACCTTTCATGATCTGACCATCTCATCTCCTCAGCTTTCACTTTCACACATCCTGATTATTTTTAAGCAACCTTTTTTTTTTCCCCCTTTTTGGCTGCACTGTGTCTTCATTGTGGTGTGCAGGCTCTTTGTTGTGACGTATAGACTGTTGTAGGTGTAGTGCCCAGGTTTAGCTGCCCAGAGGCAGGCAGGATCCTAGCTTCCTGACAAGGGATCAAACCCATGTCTCTTGCATTGGAAGGCAGATTCTTAACCACTGGACCACTAGGGAAGTCCCCACATCCTGCTTTCAGTTCTAAGATCTAGTTGACCACTCTTCCGTTTTCTTCAACATTCTTGAGCATTTTCTCTCACTTTATGCTGTCCCTTCTGCTGGGCTTGTTTCTAATAATCTTTTGAGTCCCAGCTTTTTTACCTTTTCTAACCCTTTCCTCTTTAGACTACATGTAACCTAAGCACCCTGTACCTCTCCACCGTGGTCCGCAACCACAATCAATTGGAATTAATTATTTAATTTGCTGTCCTCCCTTCTGGAATCTATAGGAATCTTTATAATTGCAGAGACCACCTGCTGCTGCTGCTGCTAAGTCACTTCAATTGTGCCCTGACTATGTGCAACCCCATAGATGGCAGCCCACCAGGCTCTTCTGTCCCTGGGATCCTCTTAGGCAAGAATACTGGAGTGGGTTGCCATTTCCTTCTCCACAAAGATGTCTTTAATTTTCAATATCCTCAGTACTTAACAGAATGACTCACATATATTGGCATTCAATAAATATGAATGACTTACATGTTAAAGAAATATGACTTTAAAAAATTATTTTTTTGGCCACACCGCAGTATGTGGGATCTTAGTTCCCTGACCAGGAATCAAACCTGTGCCTGCTGCAGTGGAGGCTCAGAGTCTTAACTGTTGGACCACCAGGGAAGTCCCAAGATACACAGCATCTTTTATTGACTTTCTGTGAATCTCTTCTCCCTTCACCAAAACCATATTCATATTCTTTTTTTTCTTTAAACATTCTCCCAATTCTTCCCCTTATTTCTAGTGCCTGTCCTTGGCATGAAGAACTGCTGCATTTCAGTTCTTCTTATAATAGGTAACTTAAATGTTACCTCCTGCAAGAAGGCTCTCTGACCTAGTTCTCAGGCAGTGAGGTATGCCCTGTACCCTGCCTCTCGTCTATATGATCACCAAAGGAATTACTATACTGATTTCTTGTTTACATGCCTGTCCTGACTGAGTGCTGAGGCCTGTGGGTACAGAAATCTGATCTTTTCATCCTTGCTTCCTTCTCCCTGCAATATCTGCAGTGAAAAAAACAGTAGCACTTAATGAATATTGAACAAGTGTTAACCATCCTCTTCTTTTTCATGATGAAAATGCCAAGTACCTACAAAGGTGAAGAAACCTTACTGATCCGGGAAAAGGACCCAGACCACCTCAGCCTAATTCACTCTTTCATTTAGCAAACATTTCCTTCATTTGCTCTTTCTGGGTGATAGAGTCTCAGTGGAGAGAACAAAAGCCACCTGTAATCACTCTGAGATAGATAGCCTATGCTTACCACTAATGATATTTTCACTTTTTGTCCTCTTGACCTTAACTACCACCATTCTTCTAAAAGACCTCAAGAGAGTAAGACTTAATTTTGCTAAAAGAGTGACTGAAATCCCTGCTTGAACACAAAGCATAGGTGTTCCTTAGTAAAAACTTCCTAGCTGAAATTAGTGAGCACCATGATATTATTGTACTAAATGACTTTTTAGTGTCATTGTCTTGATTGCAGCATGCCATCTGGCAAAGTGCTACATTTATTGGAATAAGCTCTGTGGTCATCAAGAATCAATTGGAGATTAGAGGACTGAAATGAGAATGTGGAAAACTCCCAGAGTCACAGGGCTCTTGACTGCTTCTCATGGGAAGAGCTCTCTTAATGGCATTGTTCCCATTGGCCTTAGCTTAGTCTGCTCAAGAAGACTCATCATGCCTTCCTTCTACTTTGACATCCAGTGATTAATTACCCCTAAGACCGTGAGTGAGTCAGAAAATAATACAACATTGAATCGGAAAAATCATCACTCTCCTTATAGGAATCAAAACAACAACATGAGGGATTGGGTTGCACAGAAATGGATTTCAGATTAGTAACAAAACTTGCTGAATTAGCCAAATTCAGAATACAGGTTACATTTCTGAAAAGAAAGAGTCTGTCATACAGAGTGAAGTCAGTTGTATATGTTAGTTGCTCAGTTGTGTCCGACTCTTTGCAACCCCATGGGGTATAGCCCACCAGGCTCTTCTGTCTGTGGGATTTTCCAGACAAGAACACTGGAGTGGGCTGCCATTTCCTTCTCCAGGGGATCTTCCTGACCAGGGATCAAACCGGAGTCTCCTGCATTGCAGGCAGACTCTTTATCATTTGAGCCACCAGGGAAGCTCTGCAATCTACTTGATTTCTCTGGATCTCTAGTTCCATTATTTATAGAAGGTAGATGATGACAAAAGCCATTTCACAGGGCTATGGAGAAGGCTATATTATGTTATGAATGTAACATAGTGCCAGTTAGCATTAATTCCTTGGCATTCTCTAAAATTAAATCATTCTCTCTTATAGGTCAATAGGGGATAACCCAGGTTGAAAAATCAGTCTGCATATTTTGAAAAACTGTGTAAGCTCACTAAATGAATTCTAGTTCCGCCCACCCCTTACACCAGCCCCCATGTAATTCATTGATTACTTCTCTGAATCTCTATTTCCTTGTTTTTAAAATGAAGAGAAGGGGAAATACAGTAAGTTTCCTACATATAAACCTCCCAGTTGCAAACTTTCAAAGGCAGAAATGTATATTCCATCAACATCAAGTATGAGTTAGGTTGCAGCTTGCCTTCCATCTCCTGTTTCTGATGATCCTTCTGCTCTATCATCTCCCACCTCCCCTCCCGCCTCTAGTAATTCTTCTCCTGCTCACTCAATGCCAGCCCCTATATGCTAGCTGTTGTACTACACTGCTGTACTTTTCAAGGTACTGAGATTAAAAATATTTTATTTTTTGCTTTTTACTGTTGTGTGAGAAATGCAATAAACCTATACACAGTACTACATAGCCAATTGTGTTAGTTGCATACCTAGGCTAACTTTGTTGGACTTACAAATAAATTGGACTTAAGAATGCACTCTCAGAACATAATTCACTCATATGTAGGGGGCTTATTAGACCTTAAAGGACTATTTTGAAATTCTCATGAAGCAGCGCATGTAAACGACTTAACACTAACTGCTGTGGTAAGTCCTACATAATACTAGGTGTCCTGATGATAGAAAGCATTATTATAAATATATCTGACTTTCATCATTCATGCCTGCCTTTTCAAATATAGCTTCTCTGGTGGCTCAGATGATAAAGAATCTACCTGCAATGCAGGAGAACCAGGTTCAATCCCTGGGTCAGGAAGATCCCCTGAAGAAGAGAATGGCTAGTATTCTGGTGGTCTAGTATTCTTGCTTGGAGACTTCCGTGGACAGGGAAGGCTGTCAGAGGTTCCTGTCAGGCTACAGTCCATGAAGTTGCAAAGAATCAGACACGACTGAGAGACTAACATTTTTGCTTTCTCAAAAACAAACAAAAGTGTAACTGGGAATATGAAGCTGTGGTTGCTGGTAATTTTTGAAGGATCTTCCCAGTGCCAAAATTCAAATCCATGAATTCATTATTATTTAAATTGTTGTTTATGGCCATTGCCTGGGCTGATGCTTGACAGTCCAGGTCTCAGAATTCCACTTACAGAACATTTTCACGTCCTAACACTCTGTTTGAAACTAAGAATAAAGGGAAGAGGAAATACACTTCCTAACCTCAAAGAAATCACATTGGAAAAAGAAATACACAGAAAACTATAAAAATCTCCCCTTCCCTTCACATCACTTGGGGGGGGAAAAAAAAAACCAGATCCCCACTGAGAATTGTAAAAGTTCCTACAATAGTAGCAAAAGGCTGACTGGTCTATAGCTATGTTAACAGGTAACCACCAGAATTGCTTTTAAACCTGTTGCATTAATCAGCAACAACTCCCCTCAGTGAACTTTTTCAAGCCAATCAATCAGTGACAGTGTTCCCCCAAATGACCCTCTTTATGCAGATACCAGACCACTTATCTCCCTAAAACCCACCATTTCAACCTCCACACTTCCCCAAGGCCCCGTAAGACCCACCACCTGCACCAAGTCAGGAGCATGGCTCTCCCTAATCAGGAACAATATCACCAGCTTCATCTTTTAATCTGAGATAATGAGTGATAGGGGACTTCCCATGGGGCTTAGAGGTAAAGAATCTGCCTGCCAATGCACAGGAGACCCAGGTTCAATCCCTAGGCCAGGAAGATCCCCTGGAGGAGGAAGTGGCAACCCATTCCAGTATTCTTGCCTAGAGAATCCCATGGACAGAGGAGTCTGGTGGGCTACAGTCCATAGGGTCACAAAGAGTCAGACATGGCTGAGCACAGCACACAGATGCAATGAGTGATGGCATCCTGATTCTTTGACTCTATAACACACTTCATATCAAGTTAATTCCAGATAGATTAAGATTAAAATGCATGTGAGGGGGTTTCCCTGGTGGCCCAGTCATTAAGAGTCCACCCTGTGATGCAGGGGACACTCGTTCAATCCGTGGTCTGGGAAGATTCCACATGCCACAGAGCAACTGAGCCCGTGTGCCACAACTACTTAGCTCATGTGCTCCAAAACCCATGCTCCACAACAAGAGAAGCCACTGCTGAAGTGACACATCTGCACACCACAACTGGAGAGTAGCACCCGCTGGCCACAACCGAAGCCCAAACATAGTAATGAAGGTTCCATGCAGTCAATAAAATATGTATTAAAAAATAAAGTGCATGTGAGTGCATGGTATGCATATGATCATAAGAGCATTAGGACAAAATATACACTTAAAAAAAATACATAGTTTTGCCATAGCAATGGTCTTTCTTTTTACCCAGAATGGCATCAAAGGCAGAAACTATAATAGCAAATTCAGGTAGAATTGAAACTTTGGGAAGGTAAAATGACACAACACTAGCATCAATACTTAAACCACCATCACCACAAAACAATCACCAACAGCACCACTATCACCATTCCCACTACTATAAACAGAACTAAAAAGCAAGTGGCAGAAAGAAGAGGAAATATTTGCAATATATAAGATAACATAAAGATGAATGTTCCCAAGTATAGAGAGAGAGCTCTTAAAATCAGTAAGACAAGACAGGGTTAGATTTTTTAAAAGGTCAAAATATACAAAAGTAATCACAAAAGGAAGGCAGGCAAACAGCAAGAAGGAAGGCTTAAGGACAAAGATTGAAAACAAAGCTCATTATCAATAGTCAAAGAAATGCATATTTTAAAAGACTGACAATGCCTAGTTTTTTATCAAAACTATTGAAATATATCTTCATATGCTGGTAGTGGAAAAGTAAATTGGCCAAATCTTTTTGGTTTTTGTTTTCTTTTTTAATATAAATTTATTTATTTTACTTGGAAGCTAATTATTTTACAATATTGTATTGGTTTTACCATACATCAACATGAATCTACCACGGGTGTACACATGTTCCCCATCCTGAGCCCCCCTCCCTCCCCATATGATCTTTCAGGGTCATCCCAGTGCACCAGCCACAGCATCCTGTATCCTGCATCGAACCTGGACTGGTGATTCATTTCATATATGATATTATACATGTTTCAATGCCATTCTCCCAAATCATCCCACCCTCTCCCTCTCCCACGGAGTCCAAAAGACTGTTCTACACATCTGTGTCTCGTTGGCTGTCTCACATACAGGGTTATTGTTACCATCTTTCTAAATTCCATATATATGCGTTAGTACACTGTATTGCTGTTTTTCTTTCTGGCTTACTTCACTCTGTATCATCGGCTCCAGTTTCATCCACCTCATTAGAACTGATTCAAATGTATGCTTTTTAAAGGCTGAGTAATACTCCACTGTGTGTATGTACCACAGCTTTCTTATCCATTCGTCTGCTGATGGACATCTAGGTTGCTTCCATGTCCTGGCTATTATAAACAGTGCTGTGATGAACAATAGGGTACACGTGTCTCTTTCAACTCTGGTTTCCTCGGTGTGTATGTCCAGCACTGGGATTGCTGGGTCGTACACGAAGATCATGGCATCCGGTCCCATCACTTCATGGCAAATAGATGCGGAAACAGTGAAAACAGTGTCAGACTTTTTTGGGGGGGTTCCAAAATCACTGCAGATGATGATTGCAGCCATGAAATTAAAAGATGCTTACTCCTTGGAAGAAAAGTTATGACCAACCTAGATGGTATATTCAAAAGCAGAGACATTACTTTGCCAGCTAAGGTCCGTCTAGTCAAGGCTATGGTTTTTCCTGTGGTCATGTATGGATGTGAGAGTTGGATTGTGAAGAAGGCTGAGTGCCAAAGAATTGATGCTTTTGAACTGTGGTGTTGGAGAAGACTCTTGAGAGTCCCTTGGACCACAAGGAGATCCAACCAGTCCATTCTGAAGGAGATCAGCCCTGGGTGTTCTTTGGAAGGAATGATGCTAAAGCTGAAACTCCAGTACTTTGGCCACCTCATGCAAAGAGTTGACTCTTTGGAAAAGACTCTGATGCTGGGAGGGATTGGGGGCAGGAGGAGAAGGAGACGACAGAGGATGAGATGGCTGGATGGCATCACGGACTCGATGGACATGAGTCTGAGGGTACTCCGGGAGTTGGTGATGGACAGGGAGGCCTCGCGGGCTGTGATTCATGGGGTCGCAAAGAGCTGGACACGAATGAGTGACTGAACTGAACTGATGGCAGTTCTATTTCCAGTTTTTTAAGGAATCTCCACATTGTTCTCCATAGTGGCTGTACTAGTTTGCATTCCCACCAACAGTGTAAGAGGGTTCCTTTTTCTCCACACCCTCTCCAGCATGTATTCCTTGTAGCCTTTTGGATCACAGCCATTCTTGCTGGAATGAAATGGTACCTCATAGTGGTTTTGATTTTCATTTCTCTGATAATGAGTGATGTTGAGCATCTTTTCATGTGTTTGTTAGCCATCTGCATGTCTTCTTTGGAGAAATGTCTGTTTAGTTCTTTGGCCCATTTTTTTGATTGGGTCATTTATTTTTCTGGAATCGAGCTGCATATGTTGCTTGTATATTTTTGAGATTAGTTGTTTGTCAGTTGCTTCATTTGCTATTATTTTCTCCCATGATGAAGGCTGTCTTTTCACCTTCCTTATAGCTTCCTTTGTTGTGCAGAAGATTTTAAGTTTAATTAGATCCCATTTGTTTATTTTTGCTTTTATTTCCAATATTCTGGGAGGTGGGTCATAGAGGATCCTGCTGTGATTTATGTCTGAGAGTGTTTTGCCTATGTTCTCCTCTAGGAGTTTTATAGCTTTGGTCTTACGTTTAGATCTTTAATCCATTTTGAGTTTATTTTTGTGTATGGTGTTAGAAAGTGATCTAGTTTCATTCTTTTACAAGTGGTTGACCAGTTTTCCCAGCACCACTTGTTAAAGAGATTGTCTTTGCTCCATTGTATATTCTTGCCTCCTTTGTCAAATATAAGGTGTCCATAGGTGCATGGATTTATCTCTGGGCTTTCTATTTTGTTCCATTGATCTATATTTCTGTCTTTGTGCCAGTACCATACTGTTTTGATGACTGGCTTTGTAGTAGAGCCTGAAGTCAGGCAGTTTTATTTCTCCAGTTCCATTCTTCTTTCTCAAGATTGCTTTGGCTATTTGAGGTTTTTTGTCTTTCCATACAAATTGTGAAATTATTTGTTCTAGCTCTGTGAAAAATACCATTGGTAGTTTAATAGGGATTGCATTGAATCTATAGATTGCTTTGGGTACTATACTTATTTTCACTATATTGATTCTTCTGATCCATGAACACAGTATATTTCTCCATGTTAGTGTCCTCTTTGATTTTTCTCATCAGTGTTTTACAGTTTTCTGTATATAGATCTTTAGTTTCTTTAGGTAGATATATTCCTAAGTATTTTATTCTTTTCATTGCAATGGTGAATGGAATTGTTTCCTTAATTTCTCTTTCTATTTTCTCATTATTAGTATATGCTGCTGCTGCTGCAACCCTAAAGACTCCACCAGAAAATTATTAGAGCTAATCAATGAATATAGTAAAGTTGCAGGATATAAAAGCAACACACAGAAATCCCCGGCCAAATCTTTTTGAAAGGTTATTTGGCAATGTACTCCAAGAGTAGAAACTTTCAGTTATAAGGTGGATAAGTTTTTGGAATCTGATGTACAGCAAGGTGAATACAGTTAACAATATTGAATTATACACTTGAAAGATGCTAAGAGAGTACATCTTACAGGTTTTCACCACACACACACACAAATGGTAAATACATAAGATGAAGGATGTGTTATTGAGTGATCATTTCACAGTATATACACATTGCACACCTTTGATTTACACAGTGTTGTATTTCAGTTGTATCTTAAAGCTGGGGAAAAAAACGCTATCCTTAAAAAATAAAAGTGCAGTACATGAAAACTGGTACAGAGTCCTCAGTTTCTCAGAATTTGGGATGATTTTAGGAAGTACATGAGTGCTAAGACCACATGAAATCAGCTAGATTAACACAGTGAGAGCATGACTCCCCTTTCAAATCTCCTGATTGTCAAGAAGAAGGCATCAGTTGGGTGCTAGAGCTATCCTACCTATCATTTGCTAATAGACATTTTTAATAAATAGAGAATGTGCTCAAAGTTCACAGTCTTCTGGAAGAAAACATTTTCTAGTTAGAACATAGTGGCTTTTCCTTATGTTTTATATATGTGCATATATATATTATGTCATGTCTAGGTCAGTCTCTTGTGGGGTCCTTGATCTTTTCTCCTGGGTCCTGATGTGCACAAGGTTTTGTTTGTACCCTCCAAGAGTCTGTTTCCCCAGTCCTGTGTAAATTCTGTAATAAAATGGAGCAAACAAAACAAAATGGAGCAGTGACCCCACAAGACTGGTTCCAAATAGGAAAAGGAGTGCGTCAAGTCTGTATATTGTCACCCTGCTTATTTAACTTATATGCAGAGTACATCATGAGAAACGCTGGACTGGAAGAAGCACAAGCTGGAATCAAGATTGCCAGGAGAAATATCAATAACCTCAGATATGCAGATGACACCACCCTTATGGCAGAAAGTGAAGAGGAACTAAAAAGCCTCTTGATGAAAGTAAAAGTGGGAGCAAAAATTTGGCTTAAAGCTCAACATTCAGAAAACAAAGATCATGGCATCTGGTCCTATCACTCCATGGGAAATAGATGGAGAAACAGTAGAAACAGTGTCAGACTTTATTTTTGGCGGCTCCAAAATCACTGCAGATGGTGACTGCAGCCATGAAATTAAAAGACGCTTACTCCTTGGAAGAAAAGTTATGACCAACCTAGAATAGCATATTCAAAAGGAGAGACATTACTCTGCCAACCAAGGTCTGTCTAGTCAAGGCTATGGTTTTTCCAGTAGCCATGTATGGATGTGAGAGTTGGACTATAAAGAAAGCTGAGGGCTAAAGAATTGATGCTTTTGAACTGTGGTGTTGGAGAAGACTCTTGAGAGTCCCTTGGACTGCAAAGAGATCCAACCAGTTCATTCTGAAGGAGATCAACCCTGGGATTTCTTTGGAAGGAATGATGCTAAAGCTGAAACTCCAGTACTTGGGCCACCTCATGCGAAGAGTTGACTCATTGGAAAAGACTCTGATGATGGGATGGATTGGGGGCAGGAGGAGAAGGGGATGACAGAGAATGAGATGGCTGGATGGCATCACGGACTCAATGGACATGAGTCTGAGTGTACTCTGGGATTTGGTGATATACAGGGAGAGCTGGTGTGCTGTGATTCATGGAGTCGCAAAGAGTTGGACACAACTGAGTGACTGAACTGAACTGCACTGACTCCACAAAAGACTGACCCAGACTTTTCTGTGAGTGTCCAGGAGTCTCCGGCACAGGCATAGATTGGAGGTGGTGCTGCAGGGTCAGGGCACTGAATGCGGCAGTGCATGCATGTGACCTTTTGTAGGAGGCACCATTATCTCCATTACCTCCACCATACGTTGGTCTCAGGTCAAACAACAGGGAGGGAACACAGCCCCACACATCAACAGAAAATTGGATTAAAGATTTACTGAGCATGGCCCCACCCCATCAGAACAAGACCCATGTTTACCCCACAGTCAGTCTCTCCCAGCAGGGAGCTTCCATAAGTCTCTTATCCTTATTGATCAGAGGGCAGACAGAATGAAAATCACAATCACAGAATAGTAATCAAACTGATCACATGGACCACAGCCTTGTCTAACTCAATGAAACTATGAGCCATGCCATGTAGGGCCACCCAGGGCTCATGGTGGAGAATTCTGATCAAACTTGGTCCATTGGAGAAGGGAAAGGCAACCCACTTCAGTATTTTTTCCCTTGAGGATCCCATGAACAATATGAAAAGGCAAAAAGATATGACACTGAAAGATGAACTCCCCAGGTTGGCAGGTGCCCAAAATGCTACTGGAGAAGAGTGGAGAAATAATTCCAGGAGATGGAAAAGATGGAGCCAAAGAAAAACAACACCCAGTTGTTGGTGTGACTGGTGATGGAAGTAAGTCCGATGCTGTAAAGAACAATATTGCATAGGAACCTGGAATGTTAGATCCATGAATCAAGGTAAATTAGAAGTGGTCAAATAGGAGATGGAGTGAACATCGACATTTTAGGAATCAGTAAACTAAAATGGACTGGAATGGGTGAATTTAACTCAGATAACCATTATATATACTAGTGTGGGCCATAATCTCTTAGCAGAAATGGAGTAGCCCTCATAGTCACCAAAAATGCCAAAATGTAGTAATTGGGTACAATCTCAAAAATGACCAATGATCTGTTTGTTTCCAAGGCAAACCATTCACTATAACAGTAATCCAATTCTATGCCCCAACCAGTAATGCTGAAGAAGCTGAAGTTGAACGGTTCTATGAAGACCTACAAGACCTACTAGAACTAACACCCAAAAAAGATGTCCTTTTCATTATAGGGGACTGGAATGAAAAAGTGCTAAGTCAGGAGATACCTGGCGTGACAGGCAAATTTGACCTTGGAGTGCAAAATGAAGCAGGGCAAAGGCTAACAGAGTTTTGCCAAGAGAACACACTGGTCATGGCAAACATCATCTTACAACAAAGCAAAGGAAGACTCTATATGTGGACATCACCAGATGGTCAATACCAAAATCAGATTAATTCTATTCTTTACAGCCAAAGATGGAGAAGCTCTATACAGTCAGCATAAACAATACTGGGAGCTGACTGTGGCTCAGATCATGAACTCTGTGTTGCAAAATTCAGACTTAAATTGAAGAAAGTAGAGGAAACCACTAGACCATTCAGCTATAACCTAAATCAAATCCTTTATGATTATACAGTGGAAGTGACAAATAGATTCAAGGGATTAGATCTGAGAGAAAGAGTGCCTGAAGAATTATGGATGGAGGTTCAGGATATTATACAGGAGACAGGGATCAAGACCATCCCCATGGAAAAGAAATGCAAAAAAGAAAAATGGCTGTCTGAAGAGGCCTTACAAATAGCTGTGAAAATAAGAGAAGTGAAAGGCAAAGGAGAAAAGGAAAGATATACCCATTTGAAGGCAGAGTTCCGAAGAATAGCAAGGAGAGATCAGAAAGCCTTTCTCAGTGATCAGTGCAAAGAAGTAGAGGAAAATAATAGAATGGGAAAGACTAGAGATCTCTTCAAGAAAATTTGAGATACCAAGGGAACATTTCATGCAAAGATGAACACAATAAAGGACAGAAATGGTATGGCAGAAGATATTAAGAAGAGGTGATAAGAATACACAGAAGAATTCCACAAAAAAAACCTTCATAACCCAAATAACCATGATGGTGTGATCACTCACCTAAAACCAGACATCCTAGAGTACAAAGTCAAGTGGGCCTTAGGAAACATCACTATGAACAGAGCTAGTGAAGGTGATGGAATTCCAATTGAGATATTTCAAGTCCTAAAGGATGATGCTGTGAACGTGCTGCACTCATATGTCAGCAAATTTGGAAAACTCAGCAGTGGCCACAGGACTGGAAAAGGTCAGTTTTCACTCCAATCTCAAAGAAGGGCAATGCCAAAGAATGTTCAAACTTCTGCACAATTTCACTCATCTTACATGCTAACAAAGAAATGCTCAAAATTCTCCAAGCCAGGATTCAACCATATGTGAACCATGAACTTCCAGATGGTCAAGATGGATTTAGAAAAGACAGAGAAACTAGTGATCAAATGGCCAAAATCTGTTGGATCATAGAAAAAGCAAGAGAGTTCCAGAAAACCTCTATGTCTGCCTTGTTGATTACACCAAAGCCTTTGACTGTGTAGATCACAGCAAGCTGTGGGAAATTCTTCAAGAGATGGGAATACTGGACAATCTTACCTGCCTCCTGAGAAATCTGTATGCAGGTCAAGAAGCAACAGTTAGAACCGAACAGGGAACGACAGACTGGTTACAAATAGGGAAAGGAGTACATCAAGGCTGCATATTGTCACCCTGCTTATTTAAATTATATGCAGAGTACATCATGCAAAATGTCTGGCTGGATGAAGCACTAGCTTGAATCAAGATTGCCAGGAGAAATATCAATAACCTTAGATATGCAGATAATACCACCTTTATGGCAGGAAGTGAAGAGGAACTAAAGACCCTCTTGATGAAAGTGAAAGAGAAAAAGTTGGCTTAAATCTCAACATTCAAAAAACTAAGATCATGGCATCTGGTCCCATCACTTCATGGCTTATAGAGGGGGAAACAATGGAAACAGTGACAGACTTTATTTTCTTGGGCTCCAAAACCACTGCCAATGATGACTACAGTCATGAAAATAAAAGACACTTGCTCCTTGGAAGAAAGGCTATGACCAACCTAGACAGTGTTCTAAAAAGCAGAGACATTACTTTGCTGACAAAGGTCTGGCTGGTCAAAGCTACTGGTTTTTCCAGTAGTCATGTATGGATGTGAGAGTTGGACTCTAAAGAAAGCTGAGTGCCGAATAATTAATGTTTTTAAACTGGTGGTGGTGGTGGTGAAGGCTCTTGAGAGTCCCTTGGACTGCAAAGAGATCAAACCAGTCAACCCTAAAGGAAATCAATCCTGACTATTCATTGGAAGGACTGATGCTGAAGCTCCAATACTTTGGCCACATGATGTGAAGAACTGACTCATTAGAAAAGACCCTGATGCTGGCAAAGATTGAAGGCAGGAGGAGAAGGGGACAACAGAGGATGAAATGGTTGGATAGCATCACCAACTCAACGGACATGAATTTCAACAAGCTCCAGGAGTTGGTGATGGACAGGGAAGCCTGGTGTGCTGCAGTCCATGGGGTTGCAAAGAGTTGGACACACCTGAGTGACTGAACTGAACTGATATATTATGTCAGACCTCCAAAGAATAATTCTCATCTTCCTTTTATCATGTTTTTTAATATAAAGATTTTTCTTTAAACAAGTAAGTGTGTCTGTAAACCTACTAGTACAGTAAAATTCAGTAACAATTATAAAAATGGGTGAATGTGGCAAAAATGTAAAAGGAAAAGGAAAATATTGTCCTGAGCCTTTGCTTCCATCAATCTATAACATCTGTCACTCTGCCACAGTCTTCCTTGTTGAAAATTTGCTCCACAATTTCGATTCCAACCTGAGTACTGAAATGCTCTCAGCCATTTTTCCAACTTGACTTGGTGACTGCATTCATTCTCAGAGTCTGTCCAGGGTATGTATTGAAGAATCACCGGTCTCTTTCAGACCAATGCATATAGGAGCCGCTGATGCTCTCCCAGCTGTGGCAGGGACTCTCAGCTAAAGAGTCTGCTTGTTTCAGAAGCTACAGGGCATCAACAGAGCCTTCATCAGTCTAAATCACCAAGTGACCACGTGGAGAAGAGCTGAACTGTGTAGACAAATACTTAGTCACTGAGATTTGGGGGTTTCGGTTATTTGCATGTCTGTTGCAGACTGTTTCCCTGTGGAAAGAGTATCTGAGACTGGCATTACAGAACATTGTACTGGGAAATGCTATCAGAATAAACACCCATGGGGAAAGAGAAAGAACCAGAATCAGGCAGTAACAGAAGATGGGCAACAGGATGGTCCCCACAGGGCTCAAGTGGCTCCATGGGGAGCTCTGAAGCTACACTGGCCTCTTACAGTTGTCTCAAGCTGGAGACAGGGGCTGAGACTTTATGCCCCCAAAGCAATGAGTCACAAACAAAAGCTGCTCAAGGAGGGAGTTGTGATGCTGGGTGAGGAACTCTCACCAAGGGTAACTCCTGTGGAGGACTTGAGCTTAGAGTTAGCAGCTAGGACTACTCCTAGCAGTTGGAAAATTCAGTTCTCTTGGGCTTCCCTTGTGGCTCAGCTGATAAAGAATCCACCTGCAATGAGGGAGACCTAGGTTTGATCCCTGGGTTTGGAAGATCCCCTGGAGAAGGGAACAGCTACCCACTCCAGTGTTCTGGCCCAGAGAATTCCATGGACTGTATAGTCCATGGGGTCACAAAGAGTCGGACACAGCCGAGTGACTTTCACTTTCTCTTTTCACTGTCATTCCTGAAAAGAGATCTGGGAAAAGCATCATGGTGTGCTCTCCAGCAGTATAACTGGCCAATTCTGACCTCTATGGAGAGGCCAAGTCACTTCCCCAAGTCACAAAGTTGAAAATGGCAGAAATAGCATTCAAACCCACAACTGTATGACTCTTAATCTTAGCTATTATGTGGAACTGCCTACCTGTCTAAACATAATCCCAGTCCTATCTTTTGCCTGGAAGCCAGTAAGTGGGGTCATTACCATTTACTAAGAAATTTCTCTAAATGCTATACTTGTTCAACATCATGAGAAAGAAGTAGGTTCCCTATCATGCAAAAGGCAACCCAAGCTTAGAAAAGATAAGCTATATGTCCTTGTTAAACAGTAAATTAATGAGACAGGGACCCCGATGTGCTTTACTCTAGGATCCATATTCTATTTCTGAAGACTTGGGCCAATCAAAGCCTCACAAGGAAAACTAAATACAGAGCTTCTTTGATCTACAACGGGCTACATCCTGATAAACCCACTAAAAGTTGAAAATATCTGAGGTCAAAGGGTATTTCATACACCTACCCCACCAAACAGCATAGCTTAGCCTAGCTTAGCTTATACACGCTCATGTTGTGTTAGCCTTACAACTGGGCAAAACTAACACAAAGTTTAAAGTGTTGAATAGCTCATGTAATTGAATGAATACCATACTGAAAGGAAAACAGAGAGTTTGTTGGGTACAGGATGCTTGTCAGCGTACCAGTTGTTTACCGTCCTGGATGATTGTGGGACTGCCTGGGAGCTGCAGTTCTTTCCCACCACCCAGCAACACTGGAGTATAAAATAGCAAATAGCTAGCCCAGTGGCAGGGGTAGGGGGGAAAAGGTGCACAGTAAATCAAGTTTCAAAATATTAAGTACAGTTTTTACTGAATAGGTATCACTTTCCCACCACCATAAAGTCAAAAGAGAAAAACACCCTAAGTCAAACCACCCTAAGTCGATGAATGTCTGTGGTCCAAAGCTTCTGGGGTTCGGCCACATGATCTCCTCCACTACTGTTGGCATTTGTTTAGCAAGGAATGTTCATTTTCGAAGCTTCATAAGTAAGACTTTCCCAGTATCACATGTTTCTATAGGATTGTATGCAGATTTTACAATGCCTAATTTCCTGCTGATATTCTGAATGAGGGAATAGCTTTCCTTCACTAGTGTGCTTGATAAGGAATGGAGATCAAGGTATCTGGTCCTTAGTCCTGCTCCTACTATATCTGATGTGAAAGTGAAACTCACACAGTCGTGTCCAACTCTGTGCAATCCCATGGACTGTACAGTCCCTGGAATTCTCCAGGCCAGAATACTGGAGTGGGTAGCCTTTCCCTTCTCCAGGAGATCTTCCCAATTCAGGGGTCACCACATTATAGGTAGATTCTTTATCAGCTGAGCCACCAGGGAAGCCCCCATATCTGATGAACTTGGACAATTAACCTTACTTGACCCCAAAGCTAAGGGGGATGGACACTATACATAGGTTCTAAATGATAGTTTCTTATTCAGATTCAATTCATCAAGCATTTATGGAGCTTGTTCAGTTCAGTCACTCATTCATGTCCAGCTCTGTGACCCCATGGACTGCAGCACACCAGGCCTCCTTATCTATCACCAACTCCTGGAGTTTACTCAAACTCATGTCCACTGAGTTGGTGATGCCATCCAACCATCTCATCCTCTGTCACCCCTTCTCCTCCTGCCCTCAATCTTTCCCAGCATCAGGGTCTTTTCCAATGAGTCATTCCTCACATCAGGTAGCCAAAGTATTGGAGTTTCAGTTTCAGCATCAGTTCTTCTAATGAATATTCAGGACTGATTTCCTTGAGGACTGACTGGTTTGATCTCCTCATAGTCCAAGGGATTCTCAGGAGCCTTCTCCAACATCACAGTTCAAAAGCATCAATTCTTCAGCATTCAGCTTTCTTTAGAGTCCAACTCTCACATCCACACATGACTACTGGTAAAACCATAGCTTTGACTAGATGGACCTTTGTCGGCAAAGTAATGTCTCTGCTTTTTAATATGCTGCCTAGGTTGGTCATAGCTTTTCTTCCAAGGAGCAAGCATCTTTTCATTTCTTGGCTGCAGTCACCAACTGCCGTGATTTTGAAGCCCCCCAAAAATAAAGTCTGTCACCATTTCCATTGTTTCCCTATCTATTTTCCATTAACTGATAGGATAAGATGCCATGATCTTAGTTTTCTGAATGCTGAATTTGATCTTCATGCTAAGTTTTTGAAATCTTTTCTGAATGTTGAGTTGGATACCATGATCTTAGTTCTCTGAATGGAGCTTATACTATATATCATGTACTAGAATGGATCCTACATATTTACTAATTTTAACCTCCCTTGATCCCTCAGGCAATTCTCATCATTTGAAATAGAGTTCTGAACAATGACTAAAGGTTTAAAACAAAGCCATGCACTCAAAAAAATAATAAACATATCTGGTTCATTTAGCAATAGTCTTGGTTAGGAAAAGCTTTAAATGTGGGTATCCATAGAATTACCCATGAAAATAGCCCATAGAATAACAGTGCTTATTAAAATACTTTAATTTATTCATTTATTCATTAAGAACACACCAGAGACTGCACCAGACTATCAGAGATAGAGAAGGAACGAAAACAGTCTATGACCATGAGGATTAATAGAGTGGAAGCTGCGATTTATAAGGACAGAGGGAGATACACATGTATGTCATTAGAAACAACATTTATAAAGGTAATATAAGGAAAATTTGAGGTTTAAATATACTTCAGTTACTATATTACCTGATTAGATTATAAATTATGAGAAATGACATTTCAGTTTCTGTTCAGTATTCTATATCTTTTAGTTGGCATTTGCAAACACTCAATAATTATGTGTTCAATGACTATATGTGATCTCATTAATCCATTTTATAGGTGAGGAAATTGTACAGTAAGTGGTAGTTCTATTGGTGAAACTCAGAAATTTCTGTTAACCACCTTCTAACTCCTCTTTACAGATTCCCATAAATATATACAAGGTGAACCTAGTGAGGAAAATTCACAAACATCTGACTGTATTTCCAGTGGACCATGAACTATAAGACATCAAGAGGCATATCTGTCTTGTTTATCATAATATTCTCTAGCGTGCCAAGTATGTACACACACACACACAGAGTCTTTCAGTTTGGGCATTTGATTCAAACATGTGGTTCCTTCCAAGGATATATTTTATACCTATTAGTGTTAGTCACAGAAAAGGCAATGGCACCCCACTCCAGTACTCTTGCCTAGAAAATCCCATGGACGGAGGAGCCTGGTGGGCTGCAGTCCATGGGGTCGCTAAGAATCGGACACGACTGAGCAAATTCACTTTCACTTTTCACTTTCATGCATTGGAGAAGGAAATGGCAACCCACTCCAGTGTTCTTGCCTGGAGAATCCCAGGGACAGGGGAGCCGTCTATGGGGTCACACAGAGTCGGACACGACTGAAGCAACTTAGCAGCAGCAGCAGCAGCAGCAGCAGTGTTGGTCAGCTCTTTTATTCGTTTGCTGAGGCTACTTGAAAAATAGCATAGACTGAGTGACAAACAACTGAAATCTTTTTTCTCATAGTTCTAGACACCAGAAGTCCAATATCAAGGTGTCAGCAAGGTCAGTGTCTGGTGAGAGAGCTCCTTCCCTAGTTTGCAGGTGGTCACCTTACCAGATCCCCACAACAGCTTTCCTCCTTGCATGTACATGGATAAAGCAAACTGTCTTCTTATATGGCCACCATTTCTGCCTAATTAGAACTCCACCCTTATGATATAATTGAGACTTAATCACCCTCTAAAAGCCCTATCTTCAAATATAACTTCACATTAAGAGTTTGAGCTTCAACCTACAAATATTGGGGAAACATATTCAGTCCATCACATCTCCTACTCTTGATCTCTTCTCAACTAGATGAAAAGAAGCAAAGAATCCCATTAATGTAGCCCATACAGAAAGGTGTCCTAGGCATACAGCAGACAATAAGACTGGAAAACATATCTGGAAAAGCCAGGAAACTTCCACTGCAGTAGGTTGAAAAAATGATGAATAGAATAAATGAAGTTTTAAAATGTTGTATAGACTTGGGAGGTATGAGAGCACATTAGTTCAGGGCAGAGGAGTTGTAAGTCATAAAGTTGAAGTCACCAGGGACTAGATGTGGAAGGATTTTGTATGATTAGCTAAGGATTTTAGACTTTATTTATCCAAAAAGTATGAGAGAAAACACAGAAAAGGGGGAGGACAGAATTAAAGACAATTGATGATAATAACCAAATTCTAAAAACCAATAGTAATATCTCAAAGTCCTCTATAGAGAAAAGTTACTATTTACAGAGGAACAGAAATAAAGGTAAGAGATAAAAAAGTTTAACACTATGTAAACCAGAGAAAATGGCTTACAATCTTAAAAGTGCTGAAGGAAAAACACTTTCCTACCTCCAGAAAAAACACTTTTCAAAACTTAGGTAAAAATAAAGACTTTTAGACATACAAAGGCTGCAAGAATTTGCTGATAACAGATACAGTATACAAAAAATGAAAATTAAAGGAAGAATGGAAATGCTATTTAAAAAGTTGTATTAACACAAAAGACTGTAGAGTGCCAAATATGGTAAATACATGGGTAAATACAAATGACATTTTCTAATTTTTTTCAAGTTTATTGTGGTAAGAAAAGTTAACATGAGATCTGCCTTAAGAGAATATTCACTTTTACCATGATGTCCTTAGCCATAAGAGAAGTCTCAAATTTCAAACAACTGAAATAAAGCTGAGCATGCTCTTTGATCACAATAGAATTAAAACTAAAATTATCAGAAGATAGCAAGATAACTCAAAATTGCCCACATGTGTATGAAATCAATAATACATTGCTAAAGAAACCATTTGAAGAAGAAACAAGAGAAATTATAAGGTATTTCAAACTGGATGAAAATTAAAACATATTAATTTTTGAGATGTGGTTAAAGCAGGAAAAGTAAACGGTAAAGTCAATTACCTAAATTCACACATTAAAAAGCTGGATATAGAAGAGCAAATAAAAACCCAAAGTGTGTGAAAAGGAAAGAAACAAATAGTGTGCGATACACAGAGTAACAGAAAGCAGATCAATAATTGCATGGGCTGGAAGTTGAAGGTCATTGATCACAAAGGGTCAGCAGAGAACATCTTAGCATGAGAGTTTTCCCTATTTTGATGGTAGTGGTGATTACAAGAAGATATAGAATTATCAAAAGTCACTGAACTTTACAGCTGAGTGTTTTATTGTATGTAAATTCTGCCCCATTTGGATTTGATTTAAAATTTAACAAGTGCTCTCAACATTTAGTGGGATCATTTTGTTAAGCATGGAAGTTGGAAATAAAAGTTAATGAAAATGGCGATTCTGATTACAGCAGCTACTAGAGATAAGGTAAACATCTATTTTCCAAATGCTGACCTGAAAAACCAGTTTGGATAGAAAATATAACACACTTGTCAACAACAACAACAACAAAACCCTGAGTGGTATGTATAATTACCACCATTTTCCAAACAAAAGAGATTTAAAAGTTTAATTAACCAACCCACAGTCATACAGACATTAAAGAAAGCAACAGAGATTGAAATCCCAGTCCAAGTGAGTTGACCACCCAGGAACAGCATATTGGTGGCCAGATACATCATTGGCCACCACAATTGGTGGGTTAACACAAGCAAGATCTTGTCCCCACAATGTGTTTCCATTTGGTGAATTTAGCACTGTTCTCTTGTTTCAACCTACTTTCACTTGATTCATTCCGGTGAATCTACATTTAGGTGCGCTTCTTTGTAGTGCTTTGCATGTTTAGTTTTACTTACACCACCCCGCCTCTTCCATTTTCACCACTCACCTTGGACACTTAATTATCAGCATATCCTGTGTCCTCTGCCTGGCATGAAGTCTCTTGGAGCTTGCGCATGGGAGAGTGTTCTATACAATGGAGCCTCTCTTTCTCCATGGAGGCTCAGCCTTTCCCAGCGCAGCAGGTAGAATGCTGCGGGCAACCGGCCAGACTGTGCACACAATCTGTTTAAGAGATGGAAACAGAAGCAGTGCTCGGAAACACGTTCTCGGCCTTTATGCATTTTACAACATATGTGCCAGGAAAGTGTCCCGTTGGCTATATTATTTCACAGGCTGAGTGTCCAGGGCAAAGTGAGACAGGGCTGCAGCTTGGAGGGCGTGTACATCTTGTGTGTATCAGCCTGGTAGCAACTGCAATAATGATTTTCCTTCTGAAATAGAGGTCCGCCTGAATTTGACTAATGAGTCATAAGAGACATGCTTGTGCTTGCTGCTTTTTATCCCCTTCTTCCTTCATAAAGAATGGATTTCACACCTACAAGAGCACCTTTCCCCAATGCAAAGGTTTGAAAACCTGCTGACCCACTTTAAAGGTTGTACATGGATTTGTGACCTGGCCCTGCCACTCAGAGGTTGAAAGATTGTGGGTAATTCACTTATCTTCTCTCAGTTTCATTTTCTTTAGTGGCAAGTGAAGGAAAAGATACCAGCATCACAGGCTGGAGATGAAAAATTCGATGAGATAATGCATCCAACCTTTTACACAGGCTTTAAGAGAACTATAACGTAATTCACAATTATTGCTCTTGGTTAACATCTCATTGTTGAGATCCTTCTCCTTACTAAACACCCTTGCTTCCTATTCAAGGGAAAAGCTTTTGAAGATCACATCGTAAAATCATAAAAATGTGCTAGCAGGAACTTGAAATCCAAAGCTTAGTATTTTCACAAGTGAAACTGAAGTCAAAGGAAGGGAAATATTTTGCCCATAATTCTGACCTTGGTTATTCTTATCTGCTCTGAGATTTGACATTTGTTTGGATTCTAGGGCCTTTTGAGATCAATGAATATTATTACTGACAAGACATGTCTATACGACAGATCCCAGTGCTGATCCTATGCCACTGTTAAAGGCACACTTCTTCCTAGGCAAAACATAGTGTACATGCAGAGCATAATATTAATATTTTGCACATTTCAGATCATCCAAATTCCAGCACTAAAAACCGAATCATGAAATGTCAGAGTTGGAAGTAACTTTAAGGATAATTAGTCATTCTATCTGTATTTCACGTTTCTTTGTTTGCTGGGTACCAAGAACTCTGGAATTTCTGGTCCAGACTTTTTAAGGGGCATGCCAAGAGGCACTGAAGTGATAGGTGTTCATGGGTGTGGGTTGCGGTCCATATCTTCCAAGCAAAGCCTCTTACTGCTTCAGGGCTGAGAAAGAATGTGGTTCTCAGGAGCCAGTTCTCCCCAGGCCACCACTTTCCAGCACAAAAATCCAAGGCTCTGAGAGTTCTAAATCCAAACCTGGCTTTGCACATTGTTATGACATTGTATTTGTCAAGCTAGGAGGATAGATTTGAAAGTTTATTAGCTTGATTTGTAACCCTTAAATATTTAGACACATGGTATGTGGGCCACTATTTGTACTCTTATCCTGGGCCCTGCAAATGTTAGGGGCAGGCACACTGAAAGCTACACTTGAAGACTGTTTGCTGGAAATGAAGGTTTCCCAAACCATAATCCCAGAAAACTAATCTAAGAAACGCAAAAAAGGTGCTCCTCTGAAAGAAAAAAAAAAAAAGACTTGTGCTAAGTGAAAGAAGAGCAGTCACACTGCTACCTATTAGGTACTCAGCCCTCCCTTGCTGGCTATAATCGTGAGTACTACTACCATCTCAGTAGTAGTAGCTATCATAGCTCCGTTATTTTCCAGCCTTCAGAGCATATATTACTGCTTTAAATTATTATTTGTTTAAGGGTTTGTTACCTGTCATTCCACTAAAATATGTTGTATAAGAGAGTGGGCCTTATCTGCCTTAATCACCTGTTTCCTCGGGGACTATAACATTCTTTACCAACTGAGCCTCCAGGGAAGCCCCATTTAACACACAGTAAGCATTAAATGGGCTCCCCAGGTGGCACAAGAGGTAAAGAATCTGCCTGCCAATGCTGGAGACGCTAGAGTCACAGGTTCCATCCCTGAGTCAGGAAGACCCCCTGGAGTAGGAAATGGCACCTCACTCCAATATTCTTGCCTGGAGAATTCCATGGACAGAGGAGCCTGGGGGGTTGCAGTCCATGGAGCTGAAAAGAGTAGGATGTGACGGAGCACACAACACAAGCTTTAAATAAACACTTTTTAAAATTCCGTCAGACAGCTGATTTTAGAATACACTCAGTATCAGGCCCCAAAGATTTATAAATGCCAGCTGCTTTTACCCATGACTGGGCAGGAGAGAGTCGCAGTCACAATCACACACCACGTTATTGCCTGCCCTCCATCCTTCAGGAACGGCCACAAGAGAAAATTTAAAACAAACAGTTTAAAAATCAAAAAGCAGAGTCATTTTCTATGTCAGGGTCTTGCAGGCTATCTGCAGGAAGGCAATCAAAATTTTCAGGAAAGAGGATATAAGGCTTAAATAAGACTGGGTAAAGCTGCATTATCTCATTATCTCTAAGGGGAGGCCGGAGCCATATCCCCATTTAAGAGAACAAACATATGGACACCAAGTGGGGAATGGGGCACGGGAGGGGTGTTGGGATGATCTGGGAGACTGGGATTGACACATACATTATTGATAGTATGTATAAGATTGATAACGAATGAGAAATTGCTGTATAGCACCGGGACTCAACTCAGTGCTCTGCGGTGACCTAAAAGAAAAGGAAATGCAAAAAAGAGAGAGTATATGTATACTGATAACTGATTCATTTTACCGTACCAGAGAAACTAACACAATATTATAAAGCAACTATATTCCAATAAAAATTTTAAAATAAATAAAACTGATAAAAAAATACTAATAAAAGAACTGCAGACTCAGGGTAATTAATTGACTCTAGGTCAAATAGCCAGTAAGAGATGGCATGGGCTTTGAATTAGGAGAGTTCAGCTCCTCCTGAGCCTGGAATTTTACCACTGAACTTTCCGAGTATAGTGTGAATTTGATAGTGTGTCTCCTTCATTCACGGAACAGCTCAAGAATTCACAGTGTTTCCCAAAGAACAGCGAAATTTCATGATTTCTAGTGGTTCCATCACTTAAACCTTGCGAAACCATGGCTTAGTAGTGAAGGCCTGCTATTGAAAGCTTACCCCATTCATACCACCAAATCACTGCCAGCTTTCCTTGTATCAGGCAGTAAGCATGAGCCTCCAATACTTTTGAGGAAATACCTACATCGAGCTATATCTCTGAGTCCTCAACAGTGTAGCTTGCACATAGAGCAAGGGCTCAATTCACAATCAGTGAATTAACTGGGAAATTGGGGGAACTAAGATTCTGCAAGCCTCACGGTGAGTCAGCAAAAAAAGGGAAAAAGGAGAGAGAGAGAAAGAAGAAAGAAAAGCACTGGAGCTAAAGTTTTAACTTACCTCTACCACTTACTACTGGTACACTTTTAAACTGCTTAATTGCTTTGAGCTTCCATTTTTCCAACAGAGGTAATGCTACTGAACCAGGTTCATTTTTCCTGACTCACAACAAGCTAAATTGCTGAGAGGCTGGAGGCTTGCAGTTAAGAGAGGGTTTTTGACAGAGGCAGCCAATCAAGGAGACAGAAGGACTCCAGATCCACTTCCCAGGAGGCAAGGTGCTTGTGGCATTTATGGGATAAGGAAAAATGCAGCAAGGCAGTCCAAGGTGTGGGGAGAGCGTTTAATAAACCGAGGCGCTTAGCTTGACCTGAGGCCCTCGGATATAAAGAGGTCAAGGAGCTGAGACTTGCACATGCCCAGTCTTAACCAACTTAGCCTAAACTAGACACAGCTGACTCCAAGTTCCTGGAAAACTCAGGCAAACATCTTATTGTTTAGCCTACCATGCTGCTTGAAAGGCATGCAAAGTTTTGGTAGTTTTCACTCCACCTTGATGAGGGAAGGCAGGTGAAATGGATTTGGCTAATGATTACCATGGCAACCCACTCCAGTACTCTTGCCTGGAAAATCCCATGGACAGAGGAGCCTGGTAAGCTACAGTCCATTGGGTCGCTAAGAGTCAGGCACAACTGAGCGACTTCACTTTCACTTTTCCCTTTCATGCACTGGAGAAGGAAATGGCAACCCACTCCAGTATTCTTGCCTGGAGAATCCCAGGGACAGAGGAGCCTAGTGGGCTGCCGTCTATGGGGTCACACAGAGTCGGACATGACTGAAGTGACTTAGCAGTAGCAGCAATAATTACCCAGTTTCAGTAATATCTGCTCTACTCTGCTGGCCATTTGTAAAGAACAACTGAAATAATAATAGCAAGCACATTTATATGGCATTTCCAGGTAGCAGACAGTCTCTCAACACTTCTTCTGTGGGATCTTTTTTAATCCTTGTTCAATCGTGCCCAACTCTCTGAGATCCCATAGACTGTAACTCACCAGCCTCCTCTGTCCATGGAATTTCACAGATACGAATACTACAGCGGGTTGCCCTTCCCTACCCCAGGGAAATCCTCCCAACCCAGGGATCAAACTCAAGTGTCTCGCATCTCCTACATTGGCAGGCATATTCTTTACCATTAGTGCTACCTGGGAACCCCTATTTAGTCCTTACAAAAGTTCTAATAGGAACATAATGGGAGGGTTTTTCATCCCTAGAAAAGTAAGACAACAGAAGTTTAAACATCTTGCCCAGGTTCATTCAGCTTATAATTGGGAAGAGCTGGATGGGAACACAGCAATCTAACCATAGGGTTTCTGGCTGTTACCCTCTCTCTCCACTGTGCAATTACATTTTGTTGATTTGTTGTTTAGTTGCTAAGTCATATCCAACTCTTTTGCAGCCCCATGGACTATAGCCCACCAGGCTCCTCTGTCCATGGGATTCTCCAGGCAAGAATACTGGAGTGGGTTGCCTTTCCTTTCTCCAGGGGATCTTCCTGACCCAGGGATCAAACCCCCATCTCATGCATTGCAGGCAGATTCCCTACCACTGAGCCACCTGGGAAGCCCTTTGTTGATTACAAAGCACTACTCAAAGAAGAGAACTTCTTACTGTTATCTTCTCTTTTAGAAAAGACATTTCCTCCCCTACTTTGTACATCCAGTTCTTGTCCTGATTGCTCTGCAGGTTTGTTTGTATTGTTATCCTGTAGTCACGAAGCAGAATTTTGGTTCTGAAGAAAGGTGTAGACTTACTTGCCCTATACTAAGCTGGCTTGTCAGCCCTGTTAGCTGTGTAAGGCCTTGTGTTCACACTTCCCTCTGCCTACCCCAGCCTGAGGAGTGTAAACCAAAATTCTCATGAATAAAAGAATGCAGAAGCCCTCTGGTTGTTTATTGCTGGCTGTGCATCCTGAATCCAGTTATCCCCACCACTAGCTCTGCAGCCCCAGGAGTGGTGTGTTTAGAGCCTCATTGATTGAAACCAGCCAGATGTTTGGAAATTGAGATGTGAGCCCATGCTGCCACAAAGGAGCCTCCAGAATGTGAATTCCTGATGGTCGGCAGGGGAGGGGGAGTGAGAGGGGAGGGGCCCATAAAATGAGCAAACAGCACCAAGATGGTTATAGGTGTCTCACTTCAGCACCTGGGTTGGTAGCTGAGCATACCTGAATTGAGTTTTAAGCTTTAGTAATGAATTTAATGCTCCCGTTTGGGAGATGGCAGTTTCAGCTTTCAGTTTAGTGCAGACAGTATTATTTTCAAATGAAAAGTGGAGAATTGGAGAAACAGAGGTGCTTAGCTTCAAGAATGGAGCTGTTTGTGATAATGATGACTTGAGGAAACAGCATATTGTAGTGGAGAGAGGCTTGGAATGAGGGTTCAGAACCCTAGGTCAGTCACTGGCCAGCCATGTGGCCTTGAGAAGTTCCTATTCTAAACTCCCTTTTCCCCTTGGTAACATAGGAATTACACATTTATCTTAAACATTTGTGAATATAAAATTTCTCTTTCTTATTTCTATGGTTATATTCTAAAGTCAACATAAAAGGGGGAAGGATAAGAAAAAAATAAGGTAGAATTTAATCTACTGAGCAGTTATTAATCACTAATTTTACAAATATCTGGCTATTGGATACAATTTGCCCCTTGAGCATTATGTCTCCCCCTATATTTACAGAGATGTCTTCCACATCCTTTTTTTTCCCATTCCAGGTTCCCAATCTGGTTGCTTCCTTTCTACAACTCAACAAAAAACTTGAGTTGATCCAGATTAAAATACCAACTGTATTATTTTTGTGAACTGTGCAGCTGCAGGCAGTTTTCTTAACCATTCTGAGGCTCAGTTATTTCGTCTGTAAAGGAGGACAGTGATATTTATCTATCAGGGGTGTTGTGAAGATTAAATGGGGCCATATTTATAAAGGACTCATTTCAGAGGCACTGGTAAACACTCAAAAGATGATTGCTATTAGAGTTGCATTATTATGACTGCTACATTTCAAATATCTGTATGTATTATCCTGATCAAATATCTAGAATATATGATGCTGGGACTTCACTGGAAACCAGTGGTTACGACTTCACCTGCCAATGCAGGGGGTGATGGTTCAACCCCTGGTCTGGGAACTAACAGCCTTCAAACCTCAAGGCAAAAACACCAAAACATAAAACAGAAGCAAAATTGCAACAAATTCAAAAAGACTCAAAAAAAATCCATATCAAAAATAGTATTTTTAAAACAAGAACAAAATCTTTAAAAAATATATATGATGCATTTTGTTTTTAATATATTATATGGTGTCATGAACCAATATTTAATTTAAAATATTCAAGGACTTCCCTGATGGACCAGTGGCTAAGACTCCATGGTTCTACTCCAAGGGGCTCAGGTTCGATCCCTAGTTGGGGAATTAAGATCCCATGTGCTGTGTGGTGTGGCCAAAAAAAAAGAATTGTACTTGCATAGCACCTACAACAGAGAAGGCAATGGCACCCCACTCCAGTACTCTTGCCTGGAAAATCACATGGATGGAGAAGTCTGGAAGGCTGCAGTCCACGGGTTGCTGAGGGTCAGACACGACTGAGCGACTTCACTTTCGCTTTTCACTTTTATGCGTTGGAGAAGGAAATGGCAACCTACTCCAGGGTTCTTGCCTAGAGAATCCCAGGGACGGGGGAGCCTGGTGGGCTGCCGTCTATGGAGTCGCACAGAGTCAGAAACGACTGAAGCGACTTAGCAGAAGCACCTACAATCCACATGTACTTCTACCATGCAGTCTGTGGGCAACAGTCACATAAAGAAGCAGAACATAAGCCTAGACTCAGTAGCAAGGAGATTTATAAACCTCCACATTGAGGGAAAGCAGACTGGGTTAACAGTGATAGATCTGAAACAGTAGCCATGATTAAGGTTCTAAGGCTTTTTCCTCTATGCCACTCTTACTGTTCAGTTCCTGAGTTGTGTCTGACTCTTAGCAACCCTCTGGCCTGCAGCACACCAGGCTTCCCTGCCCTTCACTATCTCCTTGAGTTTGCTCAGATTCATGACCATTGAGTCAGTGACACCATCTAACCATCTCATCCCCTGCCACCTACTTCTCCTAGCCTCAGTCTTTCCCAGGATCGGGGCCTTTTCCAATGAGTCAGCTCTTTTTAACAGGTGGCCAAAATTTAGGAGCTTCAGCTTCAGCATCAGTCTTTGCAATGAATATTTAGGGTTGATTTCATTTGTGATAGTTTTTCTATAAAGTTAAATTTGTGATAGTAACATTAAAATTTTTTTAAAGAGAAACGGGAAAAAAAAAAAGAAGCAGAACATGTTACCATCAGGTGGACTGAGCCTCAGAGAGATTAAGTGACCCATGGAATCTTGGACCACAAGCCAGGGGCAGCTTAAGAAACTGAAGGCTGGAAATGCCTCCTGATTTAGCCAATAAGCAGAAGGAACAGACATGACTTAAAAATTTGTCAACCAAAGCCTGATGTGATGCTGCCCTACTTTTTCTGTCTCTTTTCCCCCCATCTTCTCAGCTTGTGTCCAGCCTAAGCCTCAGTGTTTGGAATACTTGGAGATCCCACAACACACTCTGCTCTTCCATCCCTCCAAACTCTTCCCAGGCTGTTACCCCAGCCCAGGAAGGTTTTTCACAGGCATCTGGGCTGTAGCCCATCTAGCCAGCTTCTCCCTGTGATTCTACGAGTGGTCAGTCAGTCCACTTCACTCACAGTTATCATATTACATGGATAATGATAAGAAGAAAGGAGAATATTTTCTGACCTCTTTCATTTCAGTCGCTCAGTCATGCCTGACTCTTTGAGAACCCATGGACTGCAGCACACCAGGCCTCCCTGTCCATCACCAACTTAGAGTCATATGAAATATAATTCTTAAGTTCCTAAGAGGCAGGTAATTATTAGCACCCTTCTTCGATATGCAAGCAAACAGGATTGCAGATGTGGGGGATATCTACTAAGGTCACATAGATGGTCCACAGACCATTGATTTGCATAAACTGACTTTCAAAAGAGGGAAGACGCTGTGAGAGTCATTTTCAAGGCCTTAGATGCTGAGTACCATGGAGGCGTTACATTCAATAAAGGCTGAATGCAAAGACCAAGACTGTTGCTGATATTTTGCTGTTTCTCTATCTAGTCTCAGCCAGACCTTCCCTCTCCCCACACTAACTGCATCTCCAGCATCTCCTATGCACCACATTCAATAAGCAAAGCCTTTCTAAGGATCAGCTGTATGTTACCCTTCACCAGTGCAAGCAAGTAAAAAGGAAAACCTTCCCTAATACACATTGCCCAGTGAGAGATGGCTGATGCTCAGCCCTGTGGGTTTGAGACACAGATCTGAATTATAATCCAAGCTCTGTCCTTTACCACAATCTTTTAAACACTTATGCTTCATATACATCATCACTTCAGGTCCTTATGCCAAAGAGCAGAGATAGGTTTTATTCCTGAGGATCAAAATGGTTCAGGGACCTGCTAAAAATCAGCTAGTAGGTAAGCAGAGCTGGAATGCAAACCCAGGTCTGAGATTCTAAAGCCCTCATCTTAACCACCATACTACATACCTCTGGGACCACTCTAAAGATCCAAACACAAATAAATCCTGTCAAAGAGCAATGCAGGAGACTTGGGTTTGATCCCTGGCTTGGAAAGTCCCCCTGAGGAATTTCATGGACAGGGGAGCCTGGTGAGCTACAGTTCATGAGGTTGCAAAGAGTCAGACACAACTGAGTGACTAACATACACACAAGGAGTTTCAGAAAAGAATGAAAATAAGGAAATCAGTCATAATTTTTCATGGATACTAGATCTATATGGCAGAAAAATTTGAGATCAAAACATCTATCAGCTTCAATTAGCCCCATGTTGAAACTGAGGTTCAGAAAATAGACATGATTTTTCCAACCTCAAGCAGTTTTTTAGCTGCATATATAACAGGAGAACCAGATGTGCTGGACTTTAACTTATTTACCTTCAAGTCTTCCACTATTAAATTAATATTGTGAAATTGCCCAATGGGCTAGCCAAAGGTGAAATCAGAAATGGAAGAACTGTTTAATGGAGGAAGTCTTCATGGCTTACCCAAGTTTATCTAATAATATAAATTTCTGAAATTCCCTTGGTAATTCTCGCATTGTATTAAGCACTTTAGGAAATAAATAAATGCAAAGCATAGCCCTTACCCTCAAAAAGCTTATACTTTGTTGGGAGAGGGAAGATTTAAGCATGAAATATCACAAACACCACTATTAAAACAGCATACAATTATGGTGGTTGAAATAGCTCTCAGATATAATTCCACAAAGTCTTGTCTGGATGTAGACAAAATCCAGCAGAGACAAAAATCAGAATATGGTAATCAATGAAATTTTCATTAAAAAGGAGAGATAGAGATCAGCATTGACGTATAAGGATCATTTTTTTGGCTGGAAAGGAAACAGGTTTCAAAGTTAGAAAGAAATAGAGAGAGGTGGTATTTCCTGCTGTAAAATTCTTTGCACTGAAAGAATGAGAGTTTGCCTTAGTTAAGACTTCCTAGTTGCAAGGAAGGGAAGAACTATTTGTGTTACCTCGAGGAAAAGGGGTTTATTCTAGGAAGTACATATAAATGTAATGAATAAAATAATAATAGTAAAAAGGCACAAAATTATCAAGCTATGTTTCAGGAATTATGCGACAAACTGTATCTGCAATCCCACAGGATCAGTGGTACTATTAGTTTCCACTACATTTCACTTGAGGGAAAACTGAGGCCCAGAAAATTTAAATAAGTTACTCAAGGTCCCACAGCAATTTAAATCTGAGCCTACTCATTGGAAAAGACCCTGATGCTGGGAAAGATTGAAGGCAGGAGGAGAAGGGGAAGACAGAGGATGAATGAGATGGTTAGATGGCATCACTGAATCAATGGACTTGAGTTTGAGCAAACTCCAGGAGATGGTGAGGGACAGGGAATCCTGGCGTGCTGCAGCCCATGGGGTTGCAAAGTCAAACACGACTTAGCAACTTGACAAGTGTAACTTCAGAGTCTTCATGTCTAAATCTGCGCACTAAATGATCTGGAATTAGTCCCTAAAGTAATTCTGTGTGTGTTTGTACGCACACATATACTCACTCACGCATGTGTCTTAAGATTCTCACAAAGTGTCAGTCATAACACTTTTTCCAGTCTTTTTTATTGGACCCAACTACTGCCAGCTCTGCCGTAATGTCAGTGTATTTGGGAACCACACCCTCTGCCTCAATCCTGAACTGACCTCCTGGTTTTTGTGTTCGGCTTCCAAGTGAGTCAGTTCTGTCCATCATTTTCCTATTCATCAGTTCCCTCATGTAGGCTCAAGGTCACTGGCCTCCTGATCTGCTTTTCAGTAGGATGCCCAGCCTTGTTGTCAGTAGGTTGTGGCTTGGATGTAGCAGTCACATGTCCCACTGCCAATCTAACCAGTGCTTGGGACACAGCAGCATCCTGTTAAGGGATGAGGTCAACAGGGTAGGTGGCCACCTTCAGTAAAGTATTTGTTTTCACTCACTAGAGTTCTCTTTTTTTCCAAAGCAGGATTTTAGAGATGGAAGCATCTTGGATCCATTCCCATTTTACATATGAGCATATTAAGGTCAAGGAAGACAGCCTGCAGCCCCAATCCCAGATCAGCTCACAAATTAACGGAAAAGCTGAGAGCAGAAGTCTAGTGTCTTTGACCTACAATCTGGCTCCCTTTTCCTTGTGGCACTTGGGAATCTAAACTGCACATTAGAGACTTCCCTGGTGGCCCAGTGATTAAGACTTTGCCTTCCAGTGCAGGGGGTGTGGGTTCGATCCCTGGCCAGAGAGCTAAGATTCTCTCAGTCAAAAAAACCAAAACATAAAACAGAAGCAATATTGTAACAAATTCATTATTTTAAAATGATTGACTTTTTAAAAAAATATTTTAATATTTAAAAAATAAAATACCCACTAAAGTACAAAAACCTCAAAAAGGACTTTTGTCTCATGGCTCCACTTTCTCTCAGGGCATCATGTGACTTTGAAGGAGCTAGGGGTCAAAAGAGCTGTTTGATTCTAATTGTCTCAATAAATTTTAAAGATGTTATTACATTGTAGTCATTAAGAACTGGTAAGAGTAGATGCAATATGATAAGATCAAGGCCATGAAGCTTAATCGTCCTTAGCTGATTGTCACCCTCATATTTTTTTTCTTTTCTTTTTTTTTTTTTTTTTTCTTTCTTAAGAAAGAACAATGCTTCCCAGGACTCTAAAGCATCTGGATCCAACAGCACTTTATATTTCCTGCCATAAAATTCCTGGACCGGGGCAGCTGCCAGCTAAAGTGAGGACTGCACAAATAAACACTGGAGTTCTGATCCTTACAGCATAGCCAGGCCAGCCTGCCAGCCTGAGAGAGAGGAGGAATCGATTCCTGTGCAAAGAAATGTGACCTTTCATACACTTTGAAATACTCTCTCTGTTCTTATTATTGTCTGACATCTTTCTTTCCCTTTCTTCCTCCCTTCCTTCCCTCTTTTCCTTTCTTTGGAGCAGAGTTAAAAGAAAAAAACTTGATTGCAAAAACCATTGATTTGAAAAGACCCTGATACTGGGAAAGATTGAGGACAGGAGGAGAAGGGGACAACAAGGGATGAGATGGTTGGATGGCATCACCGACTCAATGGACATGGGCTTGGGTGGACTCTGGGAGTTGGTGATGGACAGGGAGGCCTGGCGTGCTGTGGTTCATGGTGTCGCAAAGAGTCGGACACTACTGAGTGACTGAACTGAAGTAAACTGAAAAACCATCACCTATAGTTGACAGTGGAATTTTGTGAACCTAGGACTCCACTTAATAAATAAAGCATATTAAAACAATGCCATATATATAATGCCTACTATATATAAGAACTGGATCTGGCACTTTATTGAAGTCATCTTCCTAAATTCTACCTCACAAGGTGGTCATGACTCTTCCTATGACGCAGAGGAGGACACTGCATCTTAGAAAAATTCTTAAATTATTTCCATCTATCGTATGGTTATGGAATGGTAGGATCTATTTTGCAGCAGAAGTGAAGGATCCATTTAATGATCCATGGATTGATTTTTCAAACCCCTAAATTATCCACAAATGCAAATTTCAGTGTTGGCAAAATCTCCTTAAGTTCAAAGATTCCAGGAAGGATAGATCCACAATTTATTCAGATCTTTCCTACATTTATCGTAAAACAGCAAATCTCTCCTCATTCATGTTAAACCGAATGTGTGTGTGTGTGTGCTCAGTCGTGTCCAACTCCTTGCAACCCTGTGGACCATAGCCCCCCAGGCTCCTCTGTCCATGGAATTTTCCAGGCAAGAATACTGGAGTGGGGTGCCATTTCCTTATGCAGGGGATCTTCTCAAGCCAGGGATCGAACCTGTGTCTTCTGCACTGGCAGGTGGATTCTTTACCGCTATACCACCGGGGTTATATTTTCTCCCAAATCCTATACCCTCTTTGTAACCCATCATGAGTCAACATTTGTCATTCCAAGTTCAGCGCATTTTGCTGACACTGCTATTGCTGTGTCTCTTGGCTCCATGACAATTCAAGTAGCAGCAGAGATGGGAAGAAGGGTTTCTGATATTATCACGGCAATGGCCCAGGTCTCCTTTTGTACTCCAAGGATTTCCACACACTCTGTGCTTTGATGAAGCAAGCTACCTAAATGTTACATAGCAGGGCAAATGTTTTGTAACAAGACATTAAGGAAAATATCCTCCATCTTGTAATATAACAATACAAAGTAGTAAGCAGGGACAACAAAATAAAAAACAAATGGAGAGTCTATCCATTATGCAAATGCACGGTCATTCAAAGTCATTCAAAGTTATTATTGCTTACTGGAGATAAATCAGATACTAAAAGCAGAGATTTCTGAATTCTCTGGTCTCATATGATATTAAACTCTATATATGTTTCTGGCAGCATCAAGCCCCAACAAGCTTAACTTAAGCATCCTTTACAGAGGGTAGTAAGAGTCAAGGAAATTCAAGCCACATGGAGAGCCATGTAACAGTACATGTCTGAGCAAAGGAGGGGCAATGACCAAAGTCTGAGGCAGAAATGCGAGATAAAGACTGGCTGGGGTGGGCAGAATGTAGGGGAGAGAGACAGGAAGCTTAGCAGGGAGGCCCTGAAGACATGCTGGGGCAAAAATACCCCATCTGGAAACCTCTGAGGCTGGGCCATGCCAGTAGTGTCTTGGTTCTTAAGTCAGCGTCCTGATAAACACACATAATTGTCTGCTTTGTGTATGCTTCCTCTCCAAAGACTGGAATCCTCTAAACAAGAACTCTTTCTGTTTGCTTCTGTGTTGCCAGCACCCATAGGGTACACAGGACCGCATCAGCCAGTTCAGTTCAGTCGTGTCCGACTCTTTGCAGCCCCATGAATCGCAGCACGCCAGGCCTCCCTGTCGATGACCATCTCCCAGAGTCCACTCAGACTCACGTCCATCGAGTCGGTGATGCCATCCAGCCATCTCATCCTCTCTCGTCCCCTTCTCCTCCTGCCCCCAATCCCTCCCAGCATCAGAGTCTTTTCCAATGGATCAACTCTTCACATGAGGTGTCCAAAGTACTGGAGTTTCAGCTTCAGCATCATTCCTTCCAAAGAAATCCCAGGGCTGATCTCCTTCAGAATGGACTGGTTGAATCTCCTTGCAGTCCAAGGGACTCTCAAGAGTCTTCTCCAACACCACAGTTCAAAAGCATCAACTCTTCGGCGCTCAGCTTTCTTCACAGTCCAACTCTCACATCCATACGTGACCACAGGAAAAATCACAGCCTTGACTAGATGGACCTTAGTCGGCAAAGTAATGTCTCTGCTTTTGAATATGCTATCTAGGTTGGTCATAACTTTTCTTCCAAGGAGTAAGTGTCTTTTAATTTCCTGGCTGCAATCACCATCTGCAGTGATTTTGGAGCCCAAAAATATAAAGTCTGACACTGCTTCCACTGTTTCCCCATCTATTTCCCATGAAGTAATGGGACCGGATGCCATGATCTTCGTTTTCTGAATGTTGAGCTTTAAGCCAACTTTTTCACTCTCCCCTTTCACTTTCATCAAGAGGCTTTTTAGTTCCTCTTCACTTTCTGCCTTAAGGGTGGTGTCATCTGCATATCTGAGGTTATTGATATTTCTCCTGGCAATCTTGATTCCAGCTTGTGCTTCCTCCAGTCCAGCGTTTCTCATGATGTATTCTGCATAGAAGTTAAATAAGCAGGGTGACAGTATACAGCCTTGATGTACTCCTTTTCCTATTTGGAACCAGTCTGTTGTTCCATGTCCACTTCTAACTGTTGCTTCCTGACTTGCATATAGGTTTCTCAAGAGGCAGGTCAGGTGGTCTGGTATTCCCATCTCTTGAAGAATTTTCCACAGTTTACTGTGATCCACAAAGTCAAAGGCTTTGGCATAGTCAATAAAGCAGAAATAGATGTTTTTCTGGAACTCTCTTGCTTTTTTGATGATCCAGCAGATGTTGGCAATTTGATCTCTGGTTCCTCATAGATATCTGGGACTGCATAGCTGCTCAAAAATATTAGGAAAGAAATACAGAGCTCTGGGCTCCACCACACTCTAGAATGCCTGGGATCCAGAAAGAGACATTCTCTGTGTCTCTCAAGTAGTTATCTAAATGAGACTATTTTAAAATAGATAACTATCGGGAAGCTGCTGTATAACACAGGGAGCCCAGCCTGGAGCTCTGTGATGACCTAGAGGGCTAGAATGGGAGTGGGGGAGGCTCAAGAGGTAGGGTGTGTGTGTGTGTGTGTATAATTATGATGGATCTGCATTGATGTGCACCAGAGACCACCACAACATTGTAAAGCAATTATCCTCCAATAAAAAAAAATAAGAATATTTAATGCAAAGTCTATCCCTGGCAGCATCATCTCCTTGAGCAATGCCTTTTCCCCAAAAAGACTAACTTGCCCATTCCAACAATTTGGTGCTTCTCAAATATAATGTACCATACTTTGTGTAAGACATTGTCTTTGAGAAATAGAGTCAATATGGGCTGATCACGTTATGTTCCCAAATTAGCAGTCTAGGTAGGGAACCCCCTTCAGACTGAAGGTCTGGGGGTTTAAAAAAAAAAAAAAAAAAAAAAAAACCTTGTGGCTGAAATAAAAGTGTCTACAAAATTTGCTGCAGTTGCACCAAGGAAATATATTTCCTATTCTTCTCTCGATTAGCATTCTAATGGTTTCTGACTCAGGTCTAACAGCTTGGAGAGAATATTACAGGCAATTGTGTAAATAATACAGGTTTTTTTTTCAGTGTGTCCAAATGTATAATTAAATGGATAATGTTACAGCTCCCCAAACCCACTAAGGCTTGCTACCTAAATGGAGAGCTTTGGAAATTTCATCCCAATACATGGTTACATGATACATTGCTTTCATGGCCCGCTGGGCAAATGACTAGTGGTTTGGAAAGGGTCTGAATGCATATTTATAGTAGAGAACACAATGATATTCAGAGGGCCAGTAAAATCGTTCTAGTAAATAACATGAATTATACAAAAGCATCTCTTTATGTATCTGAACTTTTCGGATGCAGGATGCGTGTCAGCACAGACACACTTCAGCTCCTTAATGTCTGAAGGTAACTCTGGCTCCAAATTCTGTGCAATCAGAGGTCAGGGTTAACCAGATTGGAAGGAGAAATTCTATTTTCTGAAGTCCTGCTATGGTCAATGTCTTCTAGAATTCTCAGAGGATGTATCTTCCATTATCAGTAAAACAGGCTCAGTCTTGAACCCAAGCTTATGTGTCTGTGTGCGCCCTTTTGCTCATGTTTCACAGAAACCTACAATGAGGACAAATCAGTGAGACTTTATCGTTTGCGACTCTGAAGGTCATGTGTGAGAATAGGGCTCTGTGTGTAAACTGTGCTCAGCACAGAATCCAAAGCTTTGATACTAACCCTTCTATACCAGCTGTACAACCTCAGAGAAGCCCCTTCACTTCTCTGAACCTCAGCTTCTTAATCTACAAACAGAATATAATTCCATCTTCCCTCTCCACCTCACAGTTTTATTACAATGATTGAATGAGGTGATATACTTGAATGCAGATGACTCCTAATGAGCAACATCAGCCCATGGTAAGCAGCTTATGAAATAAGAGTGTTTTATTCATAACCTCACTTATTCGACAAATTTTTTGGACATGATAATAGGTGAAGATTTAATGGACATGAGTTTGAGCAAACTCCAGTAGATGGAGGAGAGGGAAGCCTGCAGTCCACGGGGTCTCAAAGAGGCAGACGTGAGAGTGACTGAACCACCACCAGCAGCATCACAGGTGAAGGCATGTACTAGGATGTGGGGATAAAACCATAGCAAGAGGCAAGTCTCTACCCTCCAGGAGAAGTTCACAGTTTAGTGGAAAAGAAAAATAATTAAGCACAGTGTAACATGTCTTATGGGCTTCCCTTCTGGCTCAGTGGTAAAGAACCTGCCTGCCAAGCAAGAGTTGAGGGTTTGATCTCTGGGTCAGGAAGATCCCCTGGGGTAGGAAATGGCAACCCACTCCAGTATTCTTGTCTGCAGAATCCCATGGACAGAGGAGCCTGGGGTCGCAAGGATGGGGTCACAAGGAGTCGGACATGATTTAGTGACTAAATGATAGCAACAACAAGTGTTATAATTGGGGAAATTTGTAATTTTTTTAAAAAGGCAGTCTTGGGTAGAAATGAAGTATCTATTTCAGTCCTGGGGATGGGGGTGAGGCTGGTATTGGGGATTGGTAAGGAAAGTTTCAAGGAAGATATGACAGATCAATAGGCAGCAGGTTTTGATGTTAGAAGGGAAAGGAATGGGCAGAGGAGGATGTTCGAGCTGAGACGTGAGTATGTGGAAGGTTTGGGCAAAGGAAAGCTGCAGGCTGATTGCCAGGAGCAGATATGATGAGCAGACCATGGAAATCTTGGGAGATGTGAACACAGGGACATCCCCCAGCAGTGCTCCTGGGTCCCAAGAGGGTGGGCATAGCCTCCGAACCCTCTTTCCCTTACCACCCTTGAGAACTTTTCTCCAGGACAATTGCAGGCTCCCTTCTTCTCAAAGCCTGGGGGTTTGCAGCTGCCTCTCATCAGCTGGGCAACATGACCCTTCCTGGGTAATGCCCCCTTCACAGGCTTTTCAGAAGTTAGAGAAGGTTCCATTTCAAACACACTTGAAGTGTAACATAAGAAGTACCCCCACCTGGGTAAAGGAGAGCCACAAACACCATGCATTTCCTAGATTAATCCCTAGGTCTTTTTCAAACTGAGAGCACTGCCCATTAGTGGGTCTGGAAATCGAAGTAGAGGGCTTTGATCAGCAGCACTTTAAATACGATATAGAACAGACTAGGATAGAATAGGATGAAATAGAATAGAATAGAAAAGAATGGAAAAATGGGGCGTTTAGTTTTCGAAGAGGGCATTATATCATGAAATACTTGATTCCAATTGTACACATTTGCATGCATGTGTGCACTTGTAAGGCACAATGTATTTCTTGCTGTGAGTCTCTGTCACAAAAATTTAGGAAACACTGCTTTAGCTGAAAGAGAATGTGAAGCATGCCCAATCAGTTACTGATGAACACTGTTAATAGATGCTTTACACCAAAAAAAAAAAAGAAAAAAAAAGTGAAGTTAACAAGCTTTTCTTCCAAAAACCAACTAAACTGTGTTTAAGAAGGCAAACAGCTAAATGCATGTATATAACTAAAATTGATATTATACCATAAGGAATGAGGTGCTTTCTCAGGGAATAAACAGAAATTGCCTGAGATCCTTGGCTGTGTGACACAGGAAGCCACAGGCGGCAATGGCGAGTGTATGAACAGGCTCCATGTGTATGATGGTCACAGGTTGGAACATGCCTGAACGTGATTTGGTGTTTCTTATTGATCAAACATTTATGTTCTCAAGAATGACTATAACTTCTATTAGTACCTTAGCATTTTTTAAAGTTTCTGAGGCCAAACAAGTATGGGAAATTCTGCCATAGTTATTTTATATTCAGGAAGGACCCAAGTGAATACTGAACCATCTCATTTTTAGGTGCGATTTAGACCTTGGGCAGTGACATGCCTTGCTAAATAATAACAAAACAGCTATTGGGTGTTGAGAAAATATCATATGCCTGGTGCTCGACTGACATGATCTTATTTAGTTTTCACAGGAACTTCACAAGATAATATTTTCTTCAAATTACAGATGGGAGAAAACTAGAGTTTGGGAGACAAAATTATTAAAATAACAAAAAAAGAGGACATTTTTCCATGTGCACAATTAATAAATGGTGGACCCCCAACTCAGATTTGTGAAATGCCAAGCCTATGATTTGGGGCAGGGTGAAGGTCCCATTCCTCTTTGGCCCATTGCCACAGAGAAGCACACATCTTTCCTGCTTCACCCTGGTGTTTCCCTTTGCCCCATATTCATAATTCATTACAGGAAAAGGAAATTTACATGAGGAAAGTCTAAAATCCACCAAACCATTGTTTTTTTAACCAAAAGTAGGGTCATGGTACCAACAAGGTCGTGTAGCCCTTACTCCCGTATACTGCATTCTATTAAAGGCTGTGAGTGGACTTCATGGTGGTCCGGAAGTTAAGAATTCCTCCGCCAATGCAGGAGACATGGAGTTAATCCCTGGCCCAGGAAGATTCCACATGCCGTGGAGCAACTAAGCCCATGTGCCACAACTGCTGAAGTCTGGGTGCTAGGGCCTGTGCCCCACAACAAGAGAAGCCACCGCGGGGAGACGCCCACACACCACAACTAGAGAGCAGCCCCGGCTCGCTGCAGCTAGAGAAAGCCCACGCACAGCAATGAAGACCCAGCCAGCCAAAAATGAAACAGATACATAAAACTAAGTTTAAAGAGGCCATAGGGAAAGTGAAAGCTGCTCCAGCATGTCTGACTCTTTGCAACCCCATGGTCTATACAGTCCATGGGATTCTCCAGGCCAGAATACTGCAGTGGGTAGCTTTTCCCTTCTGCAGGGGATCTTCCCAACCGACGGACCAGACCCAGGTCTCCCGCATTGCAGGTGGATTCTTTACCAGCTGAGCCACAAGAGAAGCCCAAGAATACTGAAGTGGATAGCCTATCCCTTCTCCAGCAGATCTTCCTGACCCAGGAATCAAACTGGGGTCTCCTGCACTGTAGGCGGATTCTTTCCCAACTGAGAAGGAAATGGCAACCCACTCCAGTGTTCTTGCCTGGAGAATCCCAGGGACAGGGGAGCTATCAGAGAAGCCCCTAAAAAGGCTATAGCTGTTGAAAAAAAAAAAGAATATGAGTATAAGCCATGCCATAGTTCCTCCATGAGGGCTAACTAACAGCACACAGACCCTATTTTTCAGATCTAAGTGTCCTCAAAGCAGATTCTAAAGTTAATTTTAAACAATAAAATAGGAAGCCCCGTTTTGGGTTTGTCAGTCACAAATTGTACTGAAAATCCTTGACTCTTCAGAGTGATGAAACTGCTTTCATCAAGCAGACTTACATTCCCTTTTACCTCGGTGGAACTATGTATTCTCTACCAGTCAGAAGCCAGGAATACAGCAGTAAGGATGCCCTAAATATCCAACAAACAACTTCAATGATCATCCTGAGATTTTACGACCTGTCAGTGTTTGGAACACTCCCAGCACATGCCCTAGTCATAGTGAACTAGCTTTGAGCCAATGTCTTTGGAGATTCAAAACATTCTAGAGATAATTTGATCATTTAAAAGAGAACAGAACTAAATATAATCACATTGCTTTTCTTAATCTATCTAAATTATGTTGCTTTTCTTTAATATATCTTTCTGAAAATATATATGTCCACAGGTTACAACCAGGTGGGAACAGACAGAGCATATAACACAATCTGCTTATGTTACAGACACAGAAAATGAGGTTATAAGTGGGATACAACTGGAAAAGAGTCACCAGGCTTTAACATTTCAGTTCTTCAGTCTCTTTACTTTCGTCACTATGGTGTATTTGGCTTTGCTGTAGACTAGTTTGAATACAATTCACTTCTTGCAAAATCCAGCTTATGTCTCAGAGAAACAGGGTAGGTGGCTGGGTAAAATAAGAATAAGATGTGAACCGTTAGTCCAACAAGTTACATCATTCAAAGACTTCCTGAAGACATGAAGACTCGAGATAGTAAAATGCCCTAAGTGTATTACCTACCAAAAAAAAAATGTTCTGAAAGAATTTGTACATCTTTAGTCCATTTTGAAAGAAGCCCCCAAGCAAGAACAGAATAGGAACAAAAGGAGGCTGAAGCAAGGATGAAATAAAATACTGTTTAAATGAATAGGACTTGATTCTAAGATGGCCCAGTTCAAATTCTCCCAGAGCAGTCTGTAGCCTTCTGCATAGCAGGTTCCTCCAGGGAGGCCAAGGGTGTTATTTATGGGTCTTCCATGCTCCCATATTACTGAGAAGAGGGGATTTAAAAAAAAAAAAAAAAAGAAAGAAAGGGGAAAGATAGCATGGAGGGAGCATTGCTATGTTTCCTAAATATTTTGATACAGTAAGTCTGCTACAAAAGAATGAGTTCCCTTCTGAGCACTCATAAGTCCAATTCACATGTAAGTCCAAAAAAGTTAGCCTAGGTACCCAATTAACACAATCAACTATCAATTGCCACTTTTATGCTTGCTTCCAAACATCCTAGGTTTGAATTAAAGACACTGTCCTACCATACTCTATACAGTACTATACTGCTAAGTACACAAAAGCATAACCACTCGTAGAGGACGAACACCCATACCAATGTATGCCAGACATGTGAACTAACTTACATGATTGGACATCCAATTGTACAGTTTCACATCTTTGAAAGTTTGAGCTCGAAGCTCCATATGTAGGAGACTTACTATAATCCAAATTACTCTCTCACTCTTCAGTGTATACGTAGGAGATAAACTCCCTAAAACATGAGATGTTGAAATCCACAATCTGTTCATAATACCATGGGTACCATAATTGTGCAACAACTTAAAATAAAACCTACACCCACTGGCTTGTGTTCTCCTAATATGATGTTCAAAGGTCTGCTTTCCCACGCTTTTTTCCTCAGCCGCCTTCGAGAGCCTGTACACACACCTTCCTGACATCCTCCTCCCACCCAAAAGCCCTTGAACCCAACTAGTCCAGTCTTCCCATTTTACTGATTAGCAAACTGAGTTCCAGAAAAGGACAGGTCAGATAACACGTAACCAGGAGCAGAGCTGGGAAGAGAGAAAATATCCTGCTTTTCTGTGTTCTCTGCAACTTACTAGTCAACTGCTTAATCAGACTTCATCTTGATACGGAGTGAAGAGTTGGCTGTAAATTGATCCTTTATTTCTAGTGATTCCTAGTGTTTTGATAGTTTCATATCACTCCAAAAATAGGAACATAATTCTAGATGTGGTTGCCACAGTTCATATCGTGATCAAATTCAGAGGAGAATATTTAAATAGAGGAAGCCTCTGGATGATGGAAACAATTGGCCAGCCGTTTATACCAAGAAAAAAAAAGCATCAGTGTGCTTGACTGATGGAGACCTGTGTTTGTTGGAATAAAGTTTGGAGTGATGCTGGCTAACTGACCGTGGGAAGGAAAGTTACCATGACAACTGGCAACAATCACTAGGGTCTTCCAATAAGACACTGAATTCTACTCCTCCTGCTTCTCTCCCCACTCCTCTTCCTCCTCCTTTTCAAGAGATTCATTTCAACTTAAGCATGGTTGGGCCTGAGTTACAGAATGGTGAGTCCTGATTCAGAAAGTTGGGGAAGCGATTGAAAAGTGAATAAATGTTTTTATGACTTGGTAAGTGATTGGTTTTATCTTTCTGTTCGGAATTTCTGAATGGTCTGGCGCAGGCTGCTGGTCTGTGTCTTTTCTCCTCGGGCCTTGCTGAAACAAAAGAAAACCACAATAACATTGAGTTCTGTGCTCCCGAATGAAGTACACTCACTTCATTTCCCACCTTCCATTAAGTGCCCCATAACTACTCATTTATGCAATTGTAGCAGGTGTCTTGCAGGCCAAAATTACCCTAATATTTCAGGTGTTCAAGAATGGAGAGACCAAACCAGAAAAAAATGCAAGGGAGACCCTGGCACTTCCCTGTGGCTAAAGAAGTCTGTTAACAGGAGGTTCCACCTGGCAGGGGGCGATGGTTGCTTACCTAGCAGGTGCAAGATCACAGACATACGCACACACTTGCAGAAGCTCTACATATTCCATCTGGCTTGGGTTTCCCCGTTCTTGTTATTTCTGTTAATGATCAGATACCCGCCCCAACTACACTCTGAAAAGTTACAGGATGGGGACCAAGCAACGCATCAGGCTCAGGTCTTTGGTTTCAAGAGCTTTTCATTGCACACATGCACACTGGTGTTACCATCAAAGGACTATGGTCTTGTCACCATCAGAAGGTGCACAGAGGCTTGCATTATTGAACAAGATAGCATCAAGGTTTTTTTGGTGTCTTTGTTTTAGGTACATCTCTTATTAAGTAGACTTTTATCCCAAAAGAATCATAAACTCTAGAGATAAGAGGCAGGTGCTCACTAACGAGCTGCATAGAATAACTAGAAAAATACAATTTTGTGACAAATTACAAATAGACACATTCAAAGCCTCAAACCATGTGAGAAAATATGACTTTCAACATGAAGTAATTAGAGTGCTTTACTTAAAGGATGGAATTCACTAAACTGGAAACTGGCCATTAACTAGGTAGTTAAACAGGAAGGTTTTTTTCTCTTATTTTTTAATATTTGGCCCCAATCTTTTTGCCTCCTCCTCCAAACAAACAAACAAAAAAATCTTATTCTGACCCTTGGGCAAATGAACCAGTCCAGAAAGCCAAGTTTTATATTTCTTTTAATAACTGTAGCTTTCAATTTCAAACTGTTGTGTCCCTAATGGACATAATTCTTAAGACATACACACACACATACATACACACACACACACACACACACACACACACACACACACATACACATCCCTTTTTGCTGCACAAGGAGACACAATTTAACTTGCCTGAACACCGTCTAGTTTTGATTAATGAGTAAACTGGTTATAAAATATTGGCTTGCCGTTGAAACAAGATCTAAGGCTATTGTTTACTGCATGTGGTACACAGATGCTTCAGGTATAGTATCTATAATCTTTACAGTTATGCTGTTAGATATCTCATTATTCTCATTTTCTGCTGAGTTAAAAAGCTCAAGCTCAAAGAGATAGGTTGGGGAGAATTGCAAAACTTATTGGTGATGGAGCCAGAATCTGGCTACCAAGTTTGGTTCTTTCTATCACTACATTAAGAGAAGGAAGGAAGTAAGATGAAGCAGGATCAGAGGCTCTGGTGGGCTGCTCTCTGCACTACTGTTGCTGAGGTTCAGGGTTTGTATAGTGTGAAGATCTGAATGTGTCAGTGGCTCTGAAACCCTTGTCCTCAGGACATTCGATACGAGTTCTATTTTTCTTTTCTCCTCCACTTTTCTCAAAGCCTATTCCCTTTCATGGCTTGCTAAACCTCCTTGTACATTTGCTCAGTGAAGTGAAAGTCGCTCAGTCATGCCCAACTGTTTGCAAACCCATGGACTATACAGTCCATGGAATTCTCCAGGCCAGAATACTGGAGTGGGTAGCCTTTCCCTTCCCCAGAGGATCTTCCCAACCCAGGGATCAAACCCAGGTCTCTGCATTGCAGGTGGATTCTTTACCAGCTGAGCCACAACGGAAGCCCAACATTTGCTCAAAATTAAGTCAAAAGCAGCCTCATCTTTTACATCTGCTCCATACAATCTGAGCAGGAATCTCTGCACTAGAACATTGCAGGGCGCAAATGGCTCAAACCCATGCACAAGTCACAAACCTAATCATTTCACTTGTGAAAGTCTGCTTTAAGAAGCTAAAGAGGAGCACCAGTCATCATTTTACAGTATTTGATGATAGTGATGTGGAAAAGGAATATCACGATTTATGTAAATTCACTATTTATGTAATGTTGATTTAACTTGTCAAATAAAAATATATTGTGTAATCTGTCCAAGGTCAAATCATACCATTGCCTTCCTCAGAACATGCCAAGAAGTTTTCCGAGATTTTTAGAAATTATAAACCTTCACTGTAAGAAATTCTACCTAAATTGAGTCATTGATTTCCTTACATTCTTTTCTTTTTGCTTTCCTTCTCATCTTCCTTCCTCTAAGACCAATTTGCTAACAAGAAATAGTGTTTTAGGGACAACAACAAATCTATCACAATAACTATCATCATATGTAACTGTGTCTAATATCCTGCATCCCTTTTCCCAAATCCAAAAATAAAACAGAAATAAAGGTGACACTTTATAAGTGTTCTAAAATTAGACAGTGATGATGGTTGCATAACTTTGAATATACTAAGTATACTAAAATAAGCATTGAATTGTGCACTTTCAGTAGGAATGTTGCATGGTATGTGAATTATATCTCAATAAAGTCATTACCAAAACAAAATTTTTTTTAATTCCTTTAATCTGGTAGCCTCTTACCTATGTCAATATAGATATTAAGTCTTTGGAATAAAGGACACCAAAACTGAGGTGTTCCAAATAAAAATGAGAGAGAAGGGAAGGTGGGGGGAAAGAACTTAACAAAGAAAAAAAGAGGAGAGAGAAATGAAAATGAGCAAAGCAACTTGATGGGTGATAACAAAAGTTTAAAGATTTTCCCAATTCCAAGTTTAAGGAAACCCTGTATCCTCAACCTTGACTCTCCCTTCACCAGCATTTACAGGAGGAGCTTAGAGCTCCTCTGTTGACTGAAAAATCCCCATTAACTGCAGCCCATACTGTTCACAGCAGAAGTCTGGAAATTAACTTAATTAATCCAAGCATAACATTCTGCACTCTTTCATCTACACCCCTAAGAGAGCCTCAAGATTAACTCTTCCTTTCGTATATCCCATTGTTCTCAGCTTCTAAAAGACATTCAAAGTGCCAGGCTTCCCTCATGAGCTGATGCTTATCGCCAAACTAAATTTTGAATTGGATGAAACCTTCATTTGCATTTCTCCATGAGATGGTACAGACAAACCTGAACAAATTTTTGGCCAATCCAGTATCTCTCTTCATCGGATGTCATACATGTTGCCAAAGTAAACACCTCAGGCTCCCCCATCTGCCAGATATTCCAATGCTTCAGGTAAATTCTGTGATGTTTTTCCTTCTTGTTTTATTTCTGAAAGTCATGGACAGAGGCTTATTTCTCCAGCTATTTTTCAAAGGAAAGAGAGGCAACACCTTCAGGAAGGCAGCAGAATGTGTTAAGTAAACAACTTCAGAAAAATTCAGAGAAATGACCTTCTGGAGAACTTCTGTCCCTTAGGAACTCAAGGCGTGATGTAAGCCATGTTGTGCAATCTTACCTGCAGTGCAAGAATAGGGTAGCGCCAGCAAATTAATGAGATGCATAGTCTTATCATGATCCTTTTAAAAGTCTTATATCATGATCGTCTAGAAAAGCTTATACACTGGCACCACTCTAGCTATGAACTCTACACTGAGGTCTTTAGTTAAGTTGTTGTCTAATAAGTCCTGCTTCCCAGTGAGTGTCAGTAGCCTGTCCTCTTCCTCTCTCCCTCTCTCCCTCCACCCCCATCCATCTCATATTTAACACCATCTCACACGCTAATAAAGTAATGCTCAAAATTCTCCACGCCAGGCTTCAGAAATACGTGAACCATTAACTTCAGATGTTCAAGCTGGTTATAGGAAGGCAGAAGAACCAGAGATCAAATTGCCAGCATCCACTGGATCATCGAAAGAGCAAGAGAATTCCAGAAAAACATCTATTTCTATTTTATTGACTATGCCAAAGCCTTTGACTGCATGGATCACAACAAACTGTGGAAAATTCTTCAGTTCAGTTCAGTTCACTCACTCAGTCATGTCCAGCTCTTTGTGACCCCATGAATCGCAGCACACCAGGCCTCCCTGTCCATCACCAACACTCGGAGTTCACTCAGACTCACGTCCATCGAGTCTGTGATGCCATCCAGCCATCTCATCCTCTGTCGTCCCCTTCTCCTTCTGCCCCCAAATCCCTTCTAGCATCAGACTCTTTTCCAATGAGTCAACTCTTCGCATGAGGTGGCCAAAGTACTGGAGTTTCAGCTTTAGCATCACTCCTTCCAAAGAAATCCCAGGGCTGATCTCCTTCAGAATGGACTGGTTGGATCTCCTTGCAGTCCAAGGGACTCTCAAGAGTCTTCTCCAACACCACAGTTCAAACACATCAATTCTTCAGCACTCAGCCTTCTTCACAGTCCAGCTCTCACATCCATACATGACTACTGGAAAAACCATAGCCTTGCCTAGACGGACCTTAGTCGGCAAAGTAATATCTCTGCTTTTGAATATGCTATCTAGGTTGGTCATAACTTTTCTTCCAAGGAGTAAGCGTCTTTTAATTTCATGGCTGCAATCACCATCTTCAGTGATTTTGGAGCCCCCAAAAATAAAGTCTGACACTGTTTCCACTGTTTCCCCATCTATTTCCCATGAAATGATGGGACCAGATGCCATGATCTTCTTAAAGAGATGGAAATACCGGACCACCTCACCTGCCTCCTGAGGAATTTGTAGGCAGGTCAAGAAGCAAAAATTAAAACTGAACATGGTACAACAGACTGGTTCCAAATTGGGAAAGGTGTACGTCAAGGGTGTATATTGTCAGCCTGCTTATTTAACTTATATGCAGAGTACATCATGTGAAATGCTGGGCTGGATGAAACACAAGCTGGAACCAAGATTGCCAGGAGAAATATCAATAACCTCAGATATGCAGGTGACACCACCCTTATGGCAGAAAGTGAAGAACTAAAGAGCCTCTTGATGAAAGTGAAAGAGGAGAGTGAAAAAGTTGGCTTAAAACTCAATATTCAGAAAACTAAGATCATGGCATTTGATCTCATCACTTCATAGCAAATAGATGGAGAAACAATAGAAACTGTTAGAGAGACTTTATTTTCTTGGGCTCCAAAATCACAGCAGATGGTGATTGCAGCCATGAAGTTAAAAGACACTTGTTCCTTGGAAGAAATGCGCTGACTAACCTAGGCAACATATTAAAAAGCAGAGACATTACTTTGTCAACAAAGATCCGTCTAGTCAAAGCTATGGCTTTTCCAGTAGTAATGTATGGATGTGAGAGTTGGATTATAAAGAAAGCTGAGTGTCGAAGAATTGATGCTTTTTGAAGTGTGGTGTTGGAGAAGGTTCCTGAGAGTTCCTTGGACTTCAAGTAGATCCAACCAGTCCATCCTAAAGGAGATCAGCCCTGAATATTCATTGGAAGGACTGATGCTAAAACTGAAACTTCACATGATGTGAAGAACTGACTCACTGGAAAAGACTCTGATGCTGGGCAAGAATGAAGGCAGGAGGAGAAGGGGACGACAGAGGATGAGATGGTTAGATGGCATCAGCAACTCGATGGACATGAGTTTGAGTAAGCTCCAGGAGTTGTTAATGGACAGGGAGGCCTGTCATGCTGCGGTCCAAGAGGTTGCAAAGAGTCGGACATGACTGAGCAACTGAACTGAACTGAAGCATCAGATCCTCCTTCTAAGTAAAGAGAAGTGGCAGAAGAACAATGACAGGAACATGTGCATTATTTATTTGGAAATTAGAAGTTTTCTGGAAGTCAGCTTCTCCTGATACCTCCTGCTAGACTGCTTCATGTGGAATCTAACTGCAAGCGTCACTGGGAACACTGAGAAGTCAGGGTCTTCGTGACTGGCTTAGTCTTAGGCCAGTGATGATCCATGGCATGGCTTGGAGCAATTTCTATTCCATATAAAACCACACTTTTGTTAGCAAGAAATGAGGTCACAGATAATCAGCTAAGAGTGTCTGCCACAGGATGTGGCAGCAACACAGAATATTTTGAAACCAGACCAAGAATAAATATTTCTAATTTCAAACTGACTGATGGGAATGAATGTCAAAGCAACCTCTCCTTAGGTCTTCTCATTGGGAACCCAAAACATACATAATCCTGTAGTCAGTCCTCTCTCAGCAGTTAGGGCTCTTCCTCCTCCTTGTGGCTCAGCTCATAAAGAATCTGCTTGCAATGCAAGAGACCTGGTTTCAATCCCTAAGTTGGGAAGATCCCCTGCAGAAGGGACAGGCTACCCACTCCAGTATTCTGGCCTGGAGAATTCCATGAATGAGTCCATGGGGTCGCAAAGAGTCAGACACGACTGAGCGACTTTCACTTTCCCTCCTCTTCCACTCTAGTTTCATTTCCAGGTTCTTTTCTGTCACTCTCTTCCTTCTCCCAAGTGTCATTCAGCCTCATGAGCACAGGTTGGAAGATTATCTCCTCAAAACGCAGCTTAAATTCCTTATAAACTCCCCTCAACCTGCCTAGTGAAAAGAATCTTACTTCCTATCATGTCCCACCTCAGCCCTGGGAACATGATCTGCAGATCGTACCTTGCATTCTGATGCATACTGGTCCTCATGTATTATCCAGAGGTTCTCTGGAAGCTAGAAATTCCCATGTCATTGAAGATTTTTCAAGCAGAGAAAGAAATGACAACTCATGTCAGTATTCTTGCCTGGAGAATCCCATGAACAGAGGAGTCTACTGGGCTACAGTCCATAGGGTCGCAGAGTCGGACACAACTGAAGTGACTTAGCATGCAGGCAGCCTTTTAGCTAGGATAATATCAAGGAAATTCAAGTATGAGGTGTAGATTTGGAGTAGATGAGCCTTGAGGCCACTTGCAGCAGTCACTGAGTGAACATTTAGGACCAGGTCCTAGGCCTCATGCTTACCTATATATCTGCACATAAACCTCACACAATCCTAAGAATCACATTACTTTTCAAGGTTAGAAAGTAAGTAAGGGGTGGAAATGGAAGCCAAACCTAGATTTCTTTAACTCCAGATTTATTTCCATGTTACGTGAGAAAAATAGAGAAGAAAAGAAACAAAATGAGTGGTTTCCACTCCACCATTCTAATACTTACAGCAAGAAAAAGCTGAACCCTCTAAAAATCTATGATTTTTCTTGGACCAATCAGAGGATGCAGGTCATAGGGCAAACTGCCACTCTCAAAATCTGGACAGACATACAAATCTAGAGTCATAGAAAACATCACCTTACCTGGTGCAGAAGCTCACAGAACTATAAACTAGTAAGAACATTTCAACAGTAGTTCTGCTGAATTATTGGAGTCTGAGTGTGGACTCTTTCAATAGTGAGAAATTTCTGGGGACCACAGTCTTAGAAAGGTCCTTGTTTCCAAGGGCTTTATCTCCAGGAAACACACCAGGTTCATTCTCAGGGTGAAGAATCAAGAAGGACTCCCCCTGAGTCTCTGGCAGAGTGAAGAGGAAACATTGTGAAATATGCTCAGAACTTTCTCTATAACAGAAACCTGCTCTCCCAGGGAAACGATGTGACCCTCCTAGAGAAAGTCATTTCTCTTCCTCCAGCCTCCTCTAGACCTCCTGCATCACCTAAGGGTGGGGAGAAGGAAGACAAGGTCACAGCCTGAAGGGACAGGCTGTCTACAAGACTGATCTTTAATTATAAGATTGTACTGAGATGGCCAAATAGTTCCTTTGGGTTTTTCTGCAACATCTTGGTAAAAGCCCTAAATGAACTTTTTGGCCAACCCAATATAGCATTCTGCTTCCCACACCTCACCCCCATAACAATAGGGCTCCTGCCTAATGCAAATGACAGCTGAAAGAGCTGTAAGAATCAGATTCTATCAGATGACGAGTTCTTAGGGAAGCTTAAAAACCAGAGAGGTGACAAAACAAGGGCTTCCTTTAGGAACTGGAAGTCTCTAACACCTGCAGCTGTATCACAACACAGCTCAGCTCCTCACCAGACTAACACAAAACTTCACACTCAACACCTATTGCCCAAAACATTATGTCTCGTTTGCAACAAAAAAATTGCAAGGCATAATAAAATTCAAGAAAAGAAATAACTAATGACTTGTGATGCCTTTAATATAGATATACCTGGTGTGATCTTTCAGTTTTCAAAACTCAAAACCAAGGTCACAGAGGGCTTGTCAGGCCATCTATTTAAGTCAGCAACCTCTAAACGTTTTCACCGTTTTCTCCATCAGAAAATAAAAACCACCTTTCAAAAGATACAGTTACAAATTATTTATATATATATAATTTTTCCAGTGAGTCAAATTCATCATAAATCTCACAGAAATTAAAATTAAAATGGTTGAAATAAAAAGTAATCATAAATTCAGGTTCTCAAACTTGTCCAAAACACCTGATGGGTCATGTACAAATTGAACATGTACACTTGTTTTGGAACCCATTGGCAGAATTCTAAGATTTCTATTCCCTGATAGCTACACTCATGTGTAATTTCCTCTTTTCAAACGAGTCTATGGCTTGCATCTCAATAAGAGAATGTGGTAAAGGAGATGGAATTTTGTAGAGGTAATTAAGTCTCGAATCTCTGGACTTCAAGTTAATCAAAGAGAAGACTATCTTGAGTAATCATACCAAGGATATCAGCTGAGCTCTTTAGAAGGACCAGGTCTTCCCTGGAAGAACAAACTCCAAGCAGGAAAAACCCTCTCCTGCTGACCTTGAAGAAGCAAACAGCCAGGTTGTGAACTGCCTGTAAAGAGAGATGGTGTCTAGTCTAAGAGTTGAGAACCTTACTCCTACAACCACAAGGAATGGAAATCTGTCAATAACCTGTATGAGCTTGGAGGAGGACCCCAAGATTCAGATGACAATGCAGCCCAGCCAACACCTTCACTGCAGCCTTGTGAGAAGCTGCACAGAGGACCAGGTTAAGTGACGCCTGGACCCCTGGGCCGCAGACACTATGGGTAATAAATGGTTGTTCTTTTAAGCCTACAGGTTTGCAGTAATTTGTTACACAGCATGCATAGAAAAGTAATACAACTGGCCTTAGCAAATTTGTTGACTCCGAAAGTTCACAATTTTCAGTGGCAAGGACTCTTGGGTTGGGAGATGCCAGCCTTGTGTTCTTTTGGTGCATATTAAATGGAATGTCCCCCTCTTTTAAGATTTTCTATGGCTGGGTTTCCCAAGTCTTACATCTCAGTCACAGGGATCAAACAGTGACATCATGTTTACTCATTTTACCTCTCAGAAGCCCTAAAAGTTCAATGAAATTTCTCAGACTTAAAGGTTCTCAGTTACAGCTCCTGAGATGAATGGTCATTAAGATTTTTTGAACAGGTGTTGCGGGGGGGGGGGGGGGGGTGGGTAAGGCACCGACAACCTCTTAGAGTTCCCACATCAGGAAAAAAATATCTGCCACTCATGGGAACACAAACCTCTCTCACATACCCTTTGTCCTCCCATGTCCATATTTGCCAACCTCATGCCTTGAAACACACAGACATGCAATTCCTCCATCCCAAAACACACATATGAACACACATAAACATCCATGTACACACCGCTTTCCTCCTCCTCTCCACAACACACACACACTGCTGCTTCAGAGATTCAGATGAGAATCAAGTGAAGAGATTAAGTATCAATGGGGCTTCATACTTCAGATTTGACTATTCATTATGAAAGGAATTACTGGTAAATGTTTGGATGTGAAAGCACTATTGTATTTGACTCTGGGTTGTGCTGTGTTCTGGGTTTATCTGGACAGGTGGGGACGCCTGCTGGAGTCCATCCTTTGCAGCCCAGAGCGTCACTGAGATCTTGATCGAAGTCCCTCCAAATTCAGAGGACCTGAAGTTGCATTTTAGTTTCTCTCTCACTAACTACATGAATTCTAAAAAGCAATTCATTTCCTTGATTCTCTTCCAAAATGAAGACGCTAAAACCTACTTCACAGGATTGCTATGAAAATTAAGTGAGATAAAATGAAAGTATCTCCATAATATGTGACAGACTCCAAAACCACGTGCCTGCTTGTTACATCAGCTAGCCTGTTTTACACTTGTATTTTAGGATTAGGATTTTTCATTTCCAGCAGAAATAAGAACATAAACATAGAGAACAAATATACAGATGTCAAGGGCAAAGTTAATGACTAACTGATTTGAGAGTTCAAAATGCCTTTTACTTCATGGTAGGAAAACTCTATGATGTCACTTCAAAGCATAAATGGACTTAGCAACAGAGCACAGAGCACCACTTTACAACCCATTAGTATGGTTATTTTGGCTTCCCTGCTGGACCAGGTGGTAAAGAATCCGCCTGCAAGGTGGAAGACTGGGTTCAATCCCTGGATTGGGAAGGTCCCCTGGCGGAGGGCGTGGCAACCCACTCCAGTGTTCTTACCTGGAGAACCCCCATGGACAGAGTAGCCTGGAGGGCTATGGTCCATGGGGTCACAAAGAGTCAGACACGACTGAGAAAACTAAGCACATACTTCAAAGCACCTGTGGTATCCATACATTTGTTCTCTACGTCTGTGTGTCTATTTTGCTTTGCAAATAAGATTGTCTATGTGGATCCAAGGGGAAAGGGTGGTGGGGTGGGAGGAACTAAGAGATTGGGATGACATAATATACACTACTGACATCACGTATAAAACAGATAAATAGTGGGAACATACTACATAGCACGGGGAACTCTACTTACTGCACTGAGGTGACTGAATGGGAAGGAAGTCCACCGGGGAGGGGATACATTTCTAGCAGATTCATTTTGCTGTACAGTAGGAACTAACGCAACATTGTAAAGCAACTCTTTTCCAACAAAAATTAACTTTAAGAAAAGAACTTTGCATTTCATGCATGCATGCATGCTAAGGCACTTCAATCATGTCTGACTCTTTGCAACCCTATAGACTATAGCTCACCAGGCTTCTCTGTCCATAGGATTCTCCAAGCCAGAATACTAGAGGGGTTGCCACGCCCCCCTCCAGGGGATCTTCTTGACCCAGGGATCAAACCCACATCTCTTATATCTCCTACATTGGCAGGCGGGTCCTTTACCACTAGAGCCACCTGGGATGCCCTTGCATTTCATGTCTTACCTTACATCACAGTTGCCTGCTTCAGTTCTGATCCCTCTTAGAGTATTTATTTACCCTATATAATGAAGGAAATTTTACAGCATCAAATCATGCCTAATTAAACTCCTGATACTTTGAGGTAACACTGTGCAGTCTCTTCCTCTTTATGTTTCAGTATTGGAAATAATCCTTGACAGCTCTAAAATGAACAGAGCTATCAGACATAGCATTATAACTGGCAAAAAAGAGGAAAAGATTTCCAGGGATCTATTTTGCACTCTTTTTTTGTTAAATTATTAAATTGAGTAGCAACTCCATAAACACCAATTAATGTCATTTATTTAAAGCATACCCTAGCAGTCAACCTTGTCCCTTTATATCAAATAGGTATAAATAATAAACAGTGTTTGTTGAGTACTTTAAATTTCACAAAATGTTACAACCTTATCAAAAACTCTATATGAATAAAGAACCCAACTTGTGGCACACTTATTGTAAGTCAGTCACCAGTCTAGGCACCTTTTTTACATTTTTTCATCGAATCCTTGTATCAGCCTTATGAAAGAAGTGTCTATTATTACAAGCTGATAGTGAGTAAAGTAAGGCAGGGCAGTTATCTATGTCCCCATGGATTATACAGATATTAAGCTGTTGGTCCCAAACTTGAATTCAAGACTTGTTATTTCAAATTCGTAACTCTGTTTTGCTGGAGGAAAAGGGTTGATTTCCTTGATGGCCTTCAGTTCAGTTCAGTCTCTGTCGTGTCTGACTCTTTGCAACCCCATGAATCGCAGCACACCAGGCCTCCCTGTCCATCACCAATTCCCAGAGTTCACTCAGATTCACGTCCATCGAGTCAGTGATGCCATCCAGCCATCTCATCCTCTCTCGTCCCCTTCTCCTCCCGCCCCAAATCCTTCCCAGCATCAGACTCTTTTCCAATGAGTCAACTCTTCGCATGAGGTGGCCAAAGTACTGGAGCTTCAGCTTTAGCATCACTCCTTCCAAAGAACACCCAGGACTGATCTCCTTCAGAATGGACTGGTTGGATCTCCTTGCAGTCCAAGGGACTCTCAAGAGTCTTCTCCAACACCACAGTTCAAAAGCATCAATTCTTTGGTGCTCAGCCTTCTTCACAGTCCAATTCTCACATCCATACATGACCACAGGAAAAACCATAGCCTTGACTAGACGGACCTTAGTTGGCAAAGTAATGTTTCTGCTTTTGAATATGCTATCTAGGTTGGTCATAACTTTTCTTCCAAGGAGTAAGCATCTTTTAATTTCATGGCTGCAGTCACCATCTGCAGTGATTTTGGAGCCCAAAAAAATAAAGTCTGACACTGTTTCCACTGTTTCCCCATCTATTTCCCATGAAGTGATGGGACTGGATGCCATGCTCTTTGTTTTCTGAATGTTGAGCTTTAAGCCAACTTTTTTACTCTTCTCTTTTACTTTCATCAAGAGGCTTTTTAGTTCCTCTTCACTTTCTGCCATAAGGGTGCATATCTGAGGTTCTTGATATTTCTCCCAGCAATCTTGATTCCAGCTTGTGTTTCTTCCAGTCCTTAGGAGGGCCATATTTTGTAAGCTAGGAGAGGAGGACAAAACTTTGTAGGAAACACAATTTATAAGCCCCTATTAACATTTCTGGTTTTGTCTTGGCATTGATGCCTCTTGAGAGGCAAGACTTCACCTTCATTGGATCTCCTACAACACACAAACAGGATCTAAATATTACAATTTTTAAATGAATTCTCATAGAATTTTCTAAAACAAAAGTTTACTGAGATATAACATTCATACATACACACAAATGCACAAAAACTTATGGAACCATAAGATGAATCCATCTCAAACTATTATAAAATTTTCCTTGGCTGGATGGAGAATGGAAGATGATTGTCCATCTCTTATAAATCAAACCATCTCTCCTGCCTTAATGTAGTAACATGACCAATATTTCTTGAATATGAAGGGAAAAAAATAGAAGGTATTTTAATTACATGAGGAACCAGCTCCTTCAGAAAAGACAGTGGTGACATGATTAAGGAATGTCTCTTGATAGTTTCTGAGACACTTCTCTCAATGCATGTTCATATTTGCCAATCTGGCAAGAAAAAAAAAAAAAAGAGAACAGATTGATGCTCTTCTAGAGGAAAATGGAATAGCTGTTCATACATATTTGTCATATTTGCTCAGTCATATTTGTCACTAAGATGTGTTCCTAAGAAGCATTTAGGACATACTTATGCATCCCAGTACTGACCTGGTCAGTGGACCTACCAGGCTGGTTGGGACCAGTGAGGGCTCCATGGATCCAGAGAAGGAGAGAGCTCTCACTACCTTCAAAGTATAAAAGAGCTTAACAAAAAGAATGTGGAAGCAGAGAAAATGGGGAAACTTTCACATAAAAATTCACATTTGGGTCTTGCAGGTCAAAAAGAATTTCAAGCTAAGGGAGAGGATATTCTAAATCTAGGAGCAGGAAGAGCGAAAGCACGGAGTCCCAAATACGCTTCTTGTGTTTAAGGCTATAGGACACAGAATGAAAACAGTCTTTATGCCCCCTCTGATGGATAATGGTTGCCAGGACAGATTTTTAGATTCCACTCAGATTCAAAAGGAAAGATTTCTGTGATCGATTAGTACTGCTTACACAATACCAAGGAAAAGGCGCACCTCACGTCTTGCTTTCCCCATCCCTACCCGAAAGAGAAGAACATTGGAAGACATCCTCCTGGGATTTCCCTGGGGGTCCAGTGGTTGAGAATCCACCACGCGGTACAGGGGGCTCAGGTTCGGTCCCTGGTCTGGAAAAAAAGGTCTCCATGCCGTGGAGCAACTGGACCCATGCACAACAATTACCGAAGTCTGTGTGCACGGGGACCCACACACCCCAACTAGAGAGTTCATGAACCTCAACAAAAGATCCTGAATGCCACAACTAAGATCTTACACAGCCAAATAAATAATACATAAATAAATATTTTTAAAAAGAAAAGGTCCCCCAACCTTTGTGGTACAAGAGAAATACCAAGGAGAATGGAATGTGAGAAGGGTCTTGAGATAAAGAAGAACTTAGGTGTACGCAACTTCCTTTCTTGGTCCTCTTGAGACACTGCTTCCTATTTGGCCAGGAAAAGTAATTCTGAATTGACGCAGGTGGTTCAGTCTAACGTCCTCTGAACTGAGGAACAAAAATCCATGCTCGGTCTCTCCTAACACTCTGCAAAATCTCTAGGCTTTCAGCTTCTTTTCAAAAAGCACTCTCAATCTGAAAGAAGCCTCTTTTGATGGCACATATAATGCAGGCTAATAGTTTAGAGTCCAGCATAAGAAAGAGGTGTCCTTTCCTAAGTCTACTCAGTTTATTATAAATTCTAACTAAAAAAGATTGCAGCCATCCACTGCTTTCTGGCGCCACCTTTAGCAGCTGGAAACTCATTTCATTTTGCGGTGAAAATGTCGCACTTACCAATTTATTAGTTCTCGCTTTATAATTCAACTAATTTTTTAAAATTTATTACTTATTACTGAGTACTTGTTGAGACCAAACACCATGCTTTGTACTGAGACTAGTTACAAATTTGGGGAAGACATTGTGTCTGACTTCTAATAAAGCCTGTCACAAAATGAAGAATCCAGAGAAATGAATAATGGCCCTGAGTTGATGCCAAGGAAGAAAGCTGTATTGGGCACCATGAGGACGCAAGGAAATTCTAATTCTACCAGGAATGTTTGAGAAGAGAGGCAACAGTTCATATATGACTTACAAAGTGACGAGAGACGTGAGCTGAGTTATGCGAGACAAGTAAATAGCTCATGTTGATGAGAACGGGAGGACAAGGAGAACTGGTCAGTGAGAAGGAAGTGAACTGGTGTGGGCTCCCCAGGCGGTGCTTGCGGTAAAGAATCCGCCTGCCATTGCAGGAGACATAAGAGACGCAGTTTCGATCCCTGAGTCAGGAAGATCCCTTGGAGGAGGGCATGGCAACCCACTCCAGTATTCTTGCCTGGAGAATCCCATAGACAGAGGTGCCTGGCGGACTACAGTCCATAGGGTTGCAAAGACTTGGTCATGACTGAGCACAGCACAGCACATAGAATGGGAACATGAACCAGCTGGGCATGCCATGGAATTCAAATTAAGGCAGAAGCCAAGGATGTGAAGGGGTAGTGGGTGCTGGAGGCGATGGCACTGTCACTGCCAGCTGCACATCTTACTGTCTTTTCTCAGAACTGACAAGCTGATGAATCCCTGCATCCATGTCCTCATTGTTCACTGCCCCCTGTTTCCTAACCCACCAGTAATTTCAAATGCTCCCTGTTACCTGCAGGATAAAGTATTTTAAAAGTTCTTTAAAATGGCAAATGGAGTCCTTCATTATTAACTGGTGCCCAAGCTTCCCTGGCTGCATCTCCTACCACTTCCTCATTCATTCAATCATACACTCAAAAAAGATTTAGTCAGTAGCATCCACATTCCCAGGTGGCGCTAGCGGTAAAGAATCTGCCTGCCCAATGCAGAAGATACATGAGACTCAAGTTCGACACCTGGGTCAGGAAGATCCCCTGGAGTATACAAGAATACTCCAGGGTTCTTGCCTGGAGAACCCCATGGACAGAGGAGCCTGGCGGGCTACAGTCCATGGAGTCACAAAGAGTCGAACACAACTAAGTGACTGAGTGCACACACACACACGTATCTATATTCCAGGCGTAGTATGAAGTGGTTGTGCAACAAAAGAGGCATTGCCCCTCCCTCATGACAATTATTCGCTAACACCAAAAAATGCACATAATAAAGCCACAATAAATTACACCCAGTTCACCAAAGATCCCACAGACAGCCTTTAAACATCTTATTTTCTTTACTTCGAATGTCCTTCTAGCCTTTCAAGCTGATGAATCCCTTCCCACCCTCCACAATATCACTCGGCCCCATTTCCTCTAATAATTGCCAGAATTGAGCATCCTGCTCTCAGGATACATTGTTCTTACCTCTTTGATAGTTCTTGCTGCTTGATTAGACAAGTTATGCAGGCAGAATCCTGAAAAGACTTAACTAGCTGGTGTGGCAGGAATTCTAACTAGTTCTAACTGATGTTGGCTGGAAGCAACTAACACAATCATATAAATGAGTGCCAACTGAGCTTCAACTTTTCAGTTCCCTACTAGACTGGTCAGTGGGCTTGTGTCTGGTTCATAAGTGTACTCCTCAAGTCCAGTACACAGTTAAGTCCTCAACAAATTCCCTGAATGAACAGAGAACTAATGTGGTTGTTTTTTTTTTTGTTGTTGTTCTTTTCTAACATGAACACACTTTCTTTGCTCTGAATTCTTCAATAATTATAGGGGTCAATTATTTGTGAAAGTGCTGGTAAGACTAGTGCTCCCCTGGAGGCATTGTTGCCATGGAAAAGTTGAGTCCAAATCAGAACCCTGGCCTGGTCTCTGTTGCCTCTGCTTCTGGAGGCTTCATGATGAATTAACATTTCTCAGAGCAGATGACGGGCTTCATACTGCAAAAGCCCCAAAGAGAAATAAAATTACAGTGAACAACCCTATTGCTTCATATTAATGCTAATAAAATCGACAATGTATCTTCTCCCTTTGTGTATTAGCTCTAGTTAAAATGTCAAATTTTTAGCTGATTATCTCTTTAAAGGGAATTGATGATGTATTTTTATTGTTCTGACTTTGTTTGGCTGGTTTGTGTTGCATTATTGATTTTTTTAACACTTGCTGGCTATTCGGATGATTTCTGAATTAGCTCTCAGTCCTGCATGCCAAACTGAAGCCAGATCAAGCATCTTTGGTGATGACAAAAATGCCCACAAGTCCCCAGTGGTATTCCTGGATGCCCCTCCTCTGTCACTCAGGTCTGGGGCTTGAGTAATATGCCACAGAAGAAAGGTAAAGAGAATCTGAGCAACTTCCCCATCACAAATACCTCCCTTATTTTTCTTTAGATTTCCAGGGTAGCATTAGGAAATCTTGGATAAGATCAACTCAGGAGCCATCTCTGGTTAACTGGTAGTGGCTTCCTGGAAGGATTCTCCGTGAGACAGGATCAAGATCAATTAGCAATGTCTGTCAAGGTCAAGGGACAAGGCAGTAAGCACATGTGTGCCACAGGCTTGTCCATCCTGATCTAGTCCTGCTCCTTTAACTGACAGATGACTGAACTTAGGTCCAGAGAAAGAGCTGATTACATGAGCGAGCCTGTTATGATCACATGGACAGTTACTAGTGTTTGTTAACCCAGCACACACGCACACATATATGCTAGAAAGAAACAAGATTTTGTAGAAGATGAGTCCAGGAAACATGAACATACCCTAACATCATGACCAGAGGTAAAAGACTGTTTTTTTGGCCACGGCACACAACTTGCAGGATCTTAGTTCCCTGACCAGGGACTGAACCCAGGCCCTGGCAGTGAAAGTGCCACATCCTAACCACTGGACCCCCAGTAGGTGCCCTGACATAGAAGACTTGCCCCAAGACTTTAGCAGACTCAGGCACACTTGAGGGTCTCTGATCTGATCTGCCAGCCATATGCCAAATGTTTACCATGCTGAGGGTCAGTTAATTGTCCAGATAAGTTTGTGAAGTAGGTAATTTCTAATCCCATTTCACAAAGGAGATACTGAGCCTGAGAAAGATTAAATGGTATACTCCAAACTTTTAATATATGTCAGAACTGGGCACTGAGCTCTGAAACTGTCACTCTGTTGCTGTGCATTTTGCAAGATTATTTCCATGTGCCTTTGAGGAAAGAGTAAGCCAGGACATTTTCTCCAAGAAGAACCAACCAACTAATAAGACGAGTTATTCAAGCATCCATTAATTTAAAAAACATACTTCATGGATCCACGAGGAGTCAACTCCTCTCCTCGATACTTGGATTAAAAGAACGCATGTGAGATAGTCCCTGATAGGACCCCAGGTTTCTTTCAGATGGAGTGTGAGAAGACTCAGGAAAGGATAAAAGTGTGGTTCCTTCCAGGAACCACAAATCGCTCAGGAGTTTGAGCAGTTTTGGAACTGAGTCTAGAGAGTCAGGCAAAAAATGATCAAAGCCATGTACTCTGTAGGTGGGGCTTCAGCTGGGGATAATGGACTTCTTAAAGGGCCAACTTCATGCACAAGATACATCCCTCTGGGAGCAGCATGGACCAGGGAGAGACTGGAACCAGAGGGACAGCTGGCTGCCTGCTGTATTAGTCCAGGTGAGCAGTGCTGGAGGAGACAAAAGGAGGGAAACGTCTATATTACTGGAGAAAACCATTTTCTCCAATCTCTTCATTCTGCAAGTGAGGAATAATGCTAGAGTACCCAAGGAGGGATTTCCTGGGTGGTCCAGTGGTTAAGACTCTGCACTTCCAATGCAGGGGGCATGGGCTTGATACCTGATCATCGAACTAAGACCCCACATTCTGCATGGTGTGGAAAACAACAACAACAACAACAACAAAAATATATATAGAGAGAGAGAGAGAGAGAAAGCACCTAAGGAACGTATGCAGTGATCCTGCAGCTTGGACCAAGTCATGCAGGTTCATTCCTCTCTGAGTTTAGATCATACATAACTGTCTCTTTCACCACACAGATCAAGGTAATCCTAGAAGAACTGAGCACCTAGTGGTTCTCAAGTCAGGGATCATTAGACCACTGAAAGAAAGAAAGAAAGAAAGTGAAAGTTGCTCAGTCATGTCCGACTCTCTGTGACCCCATGGACTGTACAGTCTATGGAATTATCCAGGCCAGAATACTGGAATGGGTAGCCTTTCCCTTCTCCAGGGGAATCTTGCCAACCCAGGGATCAAACCCAGGTTTCCCGCATTGCAGGTGGATTCTTTACCAGCTGAGTCACAAGGGAAACCCCGTTAGACCACTAGCAACTGGAAACAAGGGCCCTTCCTCATTGGTTATTTTTCTTGAGTATTTCTTTCCCTTGTGTGTTCCTTTCCCTTGCCCTCTGGCTCACTATGAGTCGCTCAGTGAGTGCTCAATACATGTTTCTTTGGGGCAATCACAGCTAGCTCCACAGGGGTCCTGACTGGCAGTCTTTGTTCCTGGAGTCGTAGACCTAGAGAGAAATGGTCCCAGCCACAGTGTTCACTGACAGCACCTTGGGGAGGTGGCGTGCAGTGGACTAAGCTGCCACAGAGCAGAACACCTGCCACCAGACGTTGTTTGAAGTGGAACGCCATTCAGCATCCCTTTGACAAAGTCCCCCGGAGAGTGCCTTCTGCCTGTGTCATTCCTGTTCAGTCTGCCAAGAAGCTTTTGTGATGTCTTGCAGGTAACCTCTTTAAAGTCACAGCACTTTACAGCTCTTGAAAGGGCTTTTGCTGCTGATGTTTTGTCTGTTACATGAAGGCGTAGACACGGAAGGCCATTAGGGCAGGGGCTGTCTTTTCTGTTTGCTGGGACAATGGGAGAACTGAAGCTTCAGGAATGAAGACTACGTCTCAAAGTGAAGGTGAGTGTTAAAATGTTTACAACTGCTGCCAAGAATAATTTGATCCTATTTCAACTCTTGCTGTGCTTAGTCACTCGTCGTGTCCAATTCTTTGTGACCCAATGGACTGTAACCCGCCATGTTCCTCTATCCATGGGGATTCTCCAGACAAGAATACTGGAGTGGGTAGCCATGCCCTCCTCCAGGGGATCTTCCCAACCCAGGGGTCGAACCCAGGTCTCCCACATTGCAGGCAGATTCTTTACCATCTGAGCCACCAGGGAAGCCCATGAATACTGGAGTGGATAGCCTATCCCTTCTCCAGGGGATCTTCCTGGCACAGGAATTGAACCAGGGTCTCCTGCATGGCAGGTGGATTCTTTACCAGCTGAGCTACCAGGGAAACCAATTCCAGCTCTTAAGAATGCACATTGCTTATAAGCCAATGATTATGTTTCCAGGAATGCAGTCCCTGAGAAACTCTCATTTACACAAGGTAGTATTGTTTCTTGACTTTTTAATAGTGAAACAGTGTAAACAATGTAACTGCACATCCAGCAGGGGGGTGAATAGGAAAAGTGTGCTACCTTAGTATGACGGAATAGCATGCAGTCATTAAAAGGACTAAAGTAGATACCTATGTCAGCAAACAGAATTCAAGAAATACAGGACTTGGAATCTAGAAAAATAATATGGATGACTTATTTACAAAGCAGAAATAGAGACAGACATAGAGAACAAGTGTGTGGATGCTAAGGTGGAGTGGGAAGAATTGGGAGTGGGATTGACACATATATTCTCCTGATATTATCTACAAAATAGATAACTAATGAGAACCTTCTGTATAGCACAGGGAACTCTACACAATGCTCTGTGGGGGCCTGAATGGGAAGGAAGTCCAAATGGAGGGAATATATGTGCATGCGTAACTGGGTTCATTTTACTGCACCATAGAAACTAACAGAACATTGTAAAGCAAATATACTCCAGTAAAAAAAAAAAAAAAAAGTAAGAAATACAGAGCTGAATATTGAAGCAAGTTTCAGAATGATTGCTGGATATAAGACCCTTTTACAACTTAAAGCAGAGCCAATATTATATAACTGGGTTTGGCACACTTTTTCTGCAAAAGACAAATAGTATTTTAGGCTTTGCAAGTCATATATGACATCTGTCACATATTATTCTTTTGTTGTTGTCTTTTTTCTAAACAACTCTTTAAAATTAAAATTAAAAGCTTCTGCACAACAAAGGAAAATATAAGCAAGGTGAAAAGACAGCCTTCGGAATGGGAGAAAATAATAGCAAATGAAGCAACTGACAAACAACTAATCTCAAAAATATACAAGCAACTCATGCAGCTCAATTCCAGAAAAATAAACGACCCAATCAAAAAATGGGCAAGAACTAAATTAGACATTTCTCCAAAGAAGACATACAGATGGCTAACAAACACATGAAAAGATGCTCAACATCACTCATTATTAGAGAAATGCAAATCAAAACCACAGTGAGGTACCATTTCACACCAGTCAGAATGGTTGCTATCCAAAAGTCTACAAGCAATAAATGCTGGAGAGGGTGTGGAGAAAAGGGAACCCTCTTACACTGCTGGTGGGAATGCAAACTAGTACAGCCACTATGGAGAACAGTGTAGAGATTCCTTTAAAAATTGCAAATAGAACTGCCTTATGACCCAGCAATCCCACTGCTGGGCATATACACCGAGGAAACCAGAATTGAAAGAGACACGTGTACCCCCAGAGTTCATCACAGCACTGTTTATAATAGCTAGGACATGGAAACAACCTAGATGTCCATCAGCAGATAAATGGATAAGAAAGCTGTGGTACATGTACACAATAGAGTATTACTCAGTCATTAAAAAGAATACATTTGAATCAGTTCTAATGAGGTGGATGAAACTGGAGCTGATTATACAGAGTGAAGTAAGCCAGAAAGAAAAACATCAATACAGTATATTAACACATATATATGGAATTTAGAAAGATGGTAATGATAACCCTGTATGCAAGACAGCAAAAGAGACACAGAAGTATAGAACAGTCTTTTGGACTCTGTGGGAGAGGGAGAGGGTGGGATGATTTGGGAGAATGGCATTGAAACATGTATAATATCATATAAGAAACGAATCACCAGTCTAGGTTCAATGCAGGATACAGGATGCTTGGGGCTGATGCACTGGGATGACCCAGAGTGATGGTGTGGGGAGAGAAGTGGGAGGGGGGTTCAGGATTGGGAACACATGTACACCCGTGGCGGATTCATGTTGATGTATGGCAAAACCAATACAGTATTGTAAAGTAAAATAAAGTAAAATAAAAAAATAAAATGTAAAAGACATTCTTAGTTTGCAATCTTTAGAGAGACAGGCCATGGCTTGGATTGGCTCCAAGGACCATAATTTGTTAACTCCTGCTATGTATCAGCTGATGCATATATTTGTATGTAAATATATAAGAAAACACAAAATGCATTCACAAAAGATGCATAATAGTACTTACCTCTGAGGAGAGATAAAGTAGAATAGGAGTAGGGTATAAGACAAAGGGTCATATTAATCTAGAATGTATTGTTTCTTTCAATAAAAATCTGAAGCAAATATGAAAAAATGTTACCAATGGTTCATTGGAATAATGAGTGTTTTCTATTATTCTTCATACTTTTCTGTTTTAAAAATAAATTCTCCAAATAAAAGCATATTGCAAGAATAAAGCAGTCATCCAGACCATTCATTCAAAACCAGATCAACTGTTTTGCTCAGACTGAAATGTTACTCATGAAACTCATTCATTCTTTATCACACACAGCAAATATTCCCTAAACATCTGCTCTGAGTCGGGTGCTCTGGTCGGCACTGTGAGAGGCATCAGATTCGGTTAGGTCAATGGGAGCTAGTTCTCAAGAAGCTTAATGCTGGGCAAGAGAGAGGATGCTCACAGAAGTAGCACCACACGTAACAGGGAATAACATTTTCCAAAAGAGACACTCAGGCCACATGCTGTGGGAGCTCATTGCTAGATCAAGAGAATCCTAGGTTGCTATCCCCAGGACGCTCAGCCTGGCACCTACAGACCACGGGAAGTCATGGAAGGGACATGGTATGACCAAGGACATGGACTGTTAAATTTTTAAACTGTGTATTTGTGAGGAAGAATGAAAACCAGAAGCAGAGGGACCAGCCAGCCATGCCCAGCTTTAGAGAAGGATAGGGTACTGGCTCCCTTTGAGAGACAGCAGGATTCTCTGAACATTCATCTATCCCCAAAAGTCACTGCCAACTGTGACTGCTGAGTAGGGGGCTCAGACTGGGGCAAATGCCACCTGGAGTGAAAGAAGCAGTGAGAGGAGAAGGATACAGCAGTCACCTGATGGGGGCCCAGGTGTGATAGCTGAATGATAGCACCGGGGAAAGTGTTTCTGTACAGCCCCTGGGACCATGCCCTGCTCAGCGCAGTCACATCAAAACCAGGCCTTGGCTGGAACCTTCCCAATGGCCCAGAGGCTAAGCTTCCAAGATCCCATTGCAGGAGGCCTGGGTTGGATTCCTGGTCAGGGAACTAGATCGCACATGCCGCAGCTAAGAGTTCTCATGCTGCAATGGCGATTCAAGATCCCATGTGCCGCAAGTAAGACCGGGTTTGGCCAAATCAAATAAATAAATATATATTTTAAAAAGCCAGACTTCGGCTGTCAAAAAATAATTCAATACTTTCTTTCGAGGAACAAGTCTAGGAAAGCATTTCCCTGGGCCCAGAAAACACAGGAGTGTGCCAATAGCTCACCAGCAATGCTGTTTGTGTATCCACAGCCTTGTTTGGCCGCTTGGCAAAGGTTCTGACTCCATGTGCGCTGGCCAAGAGGATTTCTTTCTAAGTCCGATGCAACATGAGCAAGACCCTGCTGCATTCCCACCTCTCATCCTTCTGAAAATTAGGCTTTTGTGGGTATCAACTTTGTTTTTATGTTTCTCTTGCTTTCTCCCAATCTCCTTGTCTAGAAACACTAGCTGACCTCTGTCAGTTGCTCTGATTTTCCCAGCCAAGTTACGAAAGCACAGATGTAAGGGGAAATCTAAAAAATTGCCAAAATGAGCTATTTCCTCCCTAGTCACCTCCACCCCATAGGACTGTTGGAAAGAGACAAGAAGAGGGGCATGAAAACACTTTAAAGTGCAAATAAATGTCCTCAAAGGTAACGCTCTAATTATTTAACAGCATAAGGGCAAAAACAAGACATTCCTAAACTCTGAGATATAGTCAAGTAAAAATCAGCATGCAGTGAATGAGATAAGACATTTTCATAAAGACTGTGTAACTGACTCATCTCTCAGGGAAAAGACAGAAGGAAGAAGATCTTGGTAATCTAATCAATTGTCCTCTAAACTGTAAGAAAATCCAGTGAAAGTCACAGTTCTGAATGTGTGTGGAGAAATATGGTGTAAATAAAATGGGTCTGGTACGAGAGGAACCTTGGATGAAGAAAGGCAATAAGTGTCTGCCTCCTGATTTGTCTTAGCTTGAATTTCCTTACCATCACCAACACAGTGTCAGTACAAGGTCACAAAAGGCCAATAGCAACAATTGAGAGGTTCTAGCATTGTACAGTGAAGGGACTTTTGGTCAGAAGGTTAAGTATTTGGCCATTTTAAGAGGTGTCTTTCTGTTTTAAAGTGGGTTATATGCAATGTAGGTACCTTGATGCTGACAGCCACTAAGATGCCCTAAGTGCATTAAGGGAACCCCAGATTTGTCTGGCTTACTGTTTCAGCAAGAAACATGCTCACCAGAAGACTCAAGAGTCTTATACTCTCATGCTGATCTTTTAAATTAATAAATATTTATCCCTGTGTTTGCACTGGGCTTCCCTGGTGGCCCAGATGGTAACGAATCTGCCTGTAATGTGGGAGAGCTGGGTTTGATCCCTAGGTTGGGAAGACCTCTTGGAGGAGGGCATGGTAACCCACTCCAGTATTCTTGCCTAGAGAATCCCAGAGGAGCCTGGCAGGCTACAGTCCATGGGGTCGCAAAGAGTCGGACACGACTGAGCAACTAAGTAAAAAAGTGTTTGCATTAGTCTCTTCTAAGTTGGGTAGCATGGGCACACATCACAAACAAATCAGAATCCAAATGTGAAAACCCAGGAAGCAGAACCTGGAGTAAGGAAATAAGTAGCACAGCAGAGCCCCTATCTTGGAAGCCAGAGTCCTCAGGCAGCAGCTCTATCAATGTTTGACAATAAATTACAAGGATAAGATTTTCCTTTGGGAGGAGTTGTGCTGATCCAGTGATGATTCAAGCTTCATGGAGCAATAGAAGCTAAAACAAAGCATCACGGGGCTTTAACTTACTCAAGATGTCAATGCTTCATTCCAACATCTTGAAAGACTACCAGAGAGGAATGAACCAATATATATGCAGGTTTAAAGGGATGAACAAGTAAGTGTCTCTCAAGGAATTAAGAAGTCATTAAGAAGTCAATCATTCAGGAAACCATGAACTACTCTTTCAGACGTTCTCTGATACTGTTTGAGAAGCCACAGGGACTTTGTTAAAAACAAGCAAATGTAAGAGCACCTAAAAGCTACCATAACATAGCGAAAAAGAAAATGACAGCAGAACTATGATCTAATTATTGGGACTTTGCAGGCAGTCTGGATGAGCAAAGGTCTAGAAATAAGAGGCTGGAAAGCCAAGCACAATCCAGTCCACCTAAGATCCATCTGAATGATCTTGGGTTAGTTTCTTGGCCTTTCTATGCGTTTAGGCTCTTCAAATGTTTAGTCTCTACAAACTAATAAGGCTTAATTTCATCACTGAGTGGTCAAAAAAGTCTTGAAATACTATAGGTGTCAAAAATGTTCCCATCTTCTTTGACTAAATTGAAAGATCGCTTGTTAATATGATGCCCAAATTACCAAAGACCAGTAAGATATCATAAATGACTGACTTGCTGGCCATGGCTCAGACATGGCAGGTCCCATTACGTATTTTAAGGAAATTTTTATGCAAATTTTGACATAATATAATGTGGCAAAACTCTTCTTTCCATTCCATGACATTGACCAATATATCTTAGGGTGATTACAATACCCAATCTGCTAACTAATTAGTGACTAATTAGCCAACATGTATATTTATGAATGCTTCCAGTTTCTTAATTGCAAGCTTGTGGAGCCCTGGGAAATATTTGTGCCTGTCAATGGGCTGAAAAATATCAGCACACTGGGTTACAAAGCAGTGATATTAAAGACTGGATAATAATAACCCTTCATGTCTTAATAGCATGTCAAAGCACACATAGGTCCTTTCTACCTACATTAGCTTATTTACTTTTCACAATATCTCCAGGGACAAGCATATTGCAAATTTTTATACCTGGCATTAGTGCCTAGAGTGTGGTACATCCTCAATAAATGTTGACGGAATGGATCAAATGAATGAATATTAAGTGCTCAGTAAATGTTTGAGTGATGGATGGATGAATGGATGGATGGATATACTTTTACTCAAGAGAAAACAATGAAACAGCTTTACCTGCTAGGGCCATCTTATCACCCCAGCTTTATTACTGTCCTCTTTGTAAGGAGAAGTTGAATTTTATAGCCATGATATGTCACAATTTCTTGGTCTTAAAAAACTGGTAATACTATTGTTAGTGTATTTCTATACTCATCTTCCCAAATAAAAATATATTCATAGAAAATTTTAAGTTGGAATACTCTACTCACCCTTCCAAAACTTCTGGAAATGCTAGAAATACACAGCATGTACTTCCAGCCAAAATTATATAGTTTATCTTTAACATAAAATAATATTGACATGATGGCTGATATAAAAAACTGAAAACCTTTTTTCCACTGTGCCATCAATTTCCTGTGGGTATGTCCTGGATGTACTGTAATTGTTGAACACATAGAAATTTTTTTTTTATTTTGGTCTTTCCTGATGTCATGGGAATCCTTAATAATCAGATTAGGATGGATTTCTGTGGACTTTACTTTCCACTTACCTGAAATTCATCACCTTCCTTACTAAATGCCAGCTGACTCAGCTAGATTCAGACTCTTTGTCATGAAACTGACTTAAGGACAAAGACTCTCTTCTTCCTTCAGCTGTGGTGGCAGTCTTTCTCTTTCATTTATTTAAGTTCAGCTTATTTACAATATTATATTAGTTTCAGGTGTACAGCACAGTAATTCAGTATTTTTATTTTTTATTTTCCCTGGAAAATCCTTCCACTACCCCTTTTCTACAAGTAGCTAGTCTGACTCAGTGACCATTTTTATTCAGAAGAATTCTTATTTCTTTCCCTCTAAAACAATGGTCTTTTCCCTGGTTACACTTTACAAACTCTTAAAGAACTTCTTAAAATACCAATGTTTCCACTTATACCCAGGGATTCTAATTCAATTAATCCAAAATGCAGCCTGTGGATCTGTATTAAAATAGACAAAACTTCCTCAGATTATTCTAATGAGTACACCAGGTTACAAACCATTGCTGTAACATACAGCATCCCAGGGTACACAGTCACAAGTATTCCAAAGACTTTAATAATAACAAATGATTGAATGAAAGAAAAGTCAGGGATATAACCTACTGTATCAGTCAGCAATGTATAAGACACACAACAGTAACAAATAAGCCCAACAACATCTCAGTGGCTTGTAACAATAAAGGTTTGCTTCTCACCCATGTAGAAATTCAAGAATGTATGGCTCTGATCCTGTCTTATTCTTTTCAGAACAAATGCTGAAGGAGATACTCCTATCACAGACATGATCGTCTGAGGGCAAAGAGAATGGAATAGAGCCGAACCTTGCATTGGTTCTTTAAGCTTCAACTCAGCATTGTTCTTCTCACATTTCACTGGACTCAGAGTAAGATTCAGTTCAGTTCAGTCGCTCAGTCGAGTCCAACTCTTTGCGACCCCATGAATTGCAGCACGCCAGGCCTCCTTGTCCATCACCATCTCCCAGAGTTCACTGAGACTCACGTCCATCCAATCGGTGATACCATCCAGCCATCTCATCCTCTGTCGTCCCCTTCTCCTCCTGCCCCCAATCCCGTCCAGCATCAGGGTCTTTTCCAATGAGTCAACTCATCGTATGAGGTGGCCTAAGTATTGGAGTTTCAGCTTTACATCATTCCTTCCAAAGAACACCCAGGACTGATATCCTTTAGAATGGACTGATTGGATCTCCTTGCAGTCCAAGAGACTCTCGAGTCTTCTCCAACACCACACTTCAAAAACATCAATTCTTCGGCACTCAGTTTTCTTCACAGTCCAACTCTCATATCCACACATGACTACTGGAAAAACCATAGCCTTGACTAGACGGACCTTTGTTGGCAAAGTAATGTCTCTGCCTTTCAATATGCTATCTAGGTTGGTCATAACTTTCCTTCAAAGGAGTAAGCATCTTTTAATGTCATGGATGCAATCACCATCTGCAGTGATTTTGGAGCCCCCAAAAGTAAAGTCTGACACTGTTTCCACTTTTTCCCCATCTATTTCCCATGAAGTGATGGGACCAGATGCCAAGATCTTCATTTTCTGAATGTTGAGCTTTAAGCCAACTTTTTGACTCTCCTCTTTCACTTTCATCAAGAGGCTTTTTAGTTCCTCTTCACTTTCTGCCATAAGGTCCAGCCTAAGGAAAAAGGTGGGCTTCCCAGGTGGAGTGAGTGGTAAAGAACCCACCTGCCAGTGCAGGAGACATAAGAGACATATATATATGGAATTTAGAAAGATGGTAATGATGACCCTGTATGCGAGACAGCAAAAGAGACACAGACGTATAGAACAGACTTTTGGACTCTGAGGGAGAGGGAGAGGGTGGGATGATTCGGAAGAATGGCATTGAAACATGTATACTATCATGTAAGAAACGAAGTGCCAGTCTATGTTCGATACAGGATACAGGATGCTTGGGGCTGGTGCATGGAGATGATCCAGAGAGATGATATGGGGTGGGAGGTGGGAGGGGGATTCAGGATTGGGAGCTTGTATACACCCGTGGTGGAATCATGTCAATGTATGGCAAAACCAATACAGTATTGTAAAGTAAAATTAAGTAAAAATAAAATTGAAAAAAAAAAAGAGACATGGGCTTGATCCCCAGGTCAGGAAGATCCCCTGGAGAAGGGCATGGCAATCCACTCCAGTATTCTTGCTTGGAGAATCCCATGGACAGAGGAGCCTGATGGGCTATGGTCCAGAGAGTTACAAAGAGTAGGACACAACTGAAGCGACTTAGCATGCATGAAAGGAGGGAGAAAATGTAACACTCTCATAGGAAAAATTTAGACACCAAAGCCAAAATAGTGACTTGACAAAGTAAAAGAATTGAATGAAGGTTTGGTTTTTTAAAGAGAAAATGGATCACAATACTTTCTGAAGACAAAAAGCAGAATGTCAATGTATGGCAAAACCAATACAGTACTGTAAAGTAAAATAAAGTAAAAATAAAATTTTTTTTTTAATGCTAAAAAATCAATCAATCAATCAATGCTTCAGCCACTGGAAAAAAAAAAGAAAAAGCAGAAGGGAAATTGAGGACTGACATTCTCTGCGCTATTATAGCCTCATTAGTTGCTCAAGTCAAATTTCATCATGGATTTTGAGAGACATATCAAGGGAACTGAGGCTGTAGAAAGAGATAAACAAGTGAAGCCCAGACAGAAGTTAAAATGTATTCTTTACTTTCCTCCGCCTTTTAAACCTTGGAAATGCTGAAAGTTTGCAAGGACATTTTAATGAGTTCATCTCTGTCTGGATGCTGCCTCCACGAGGCTTCAGGGTTCCTATAGCAGGTGACATACATAATACAATCAAGGTGAAGGAGAAGGGGTCTTCTGAAGCACTAACAGTTTGGAAAGTTAATCCGAGAAAATGAGAGGACCAAACATTTGTTGCTAAGATGTTGTAGCCCTGTGAAGGTGGGCATCTCTCTCACATTCAGAATTTCATAGATTTGGTACAGCCCAGAGCAGTGGAAGGACGTGGACTCTGGGATCATCACCCAGCTGACCCCCTGCTCCCATCTGGCCTTGGAAAATCCACATTATACCTTCAAAGCTCTATCTCCCCATCTAGAAAACAAGGCTTCACCACCCACTTTATGGGATTGGTTAAAACATCATAATGACAGGGACTTCCCTGGTGGTTCCCTGGCTAAAACTCCACCCTCCCAATCGAGGGGGCTGGGGTTCAATCCCTGGTCAGGAAACTAGACCCCATATGCCAAAAGTTCACACGCCTCAACTAAAGATCCCACATTCCACAAGGAAAATGGAAGACATGACTTGCTGCATGCAACTAAGACCCAGTGGGTGGTGGTGGTTTGTGGTTTAGTCGGTCAGTTGTGTCCGACTCTTGCGACCCCAGGGACTGCAGCCCTCCAGGCCCCTCTGTCCATGAGATTCTCCGGGCAAGAATATTGGAGTGGGTTGCCATTTCCTCAGCCAGATAAATTAATTAATTTTAAAAAAATCCTAATGATAAAAATGTGTGTGAGTCAGAAACATAGCAGAGTTTCAGGGGCTACAGTTTATTGCTGTTGTTATCTTTGACCTTATAATCCCATAAAATAGGGTAGATATATTACATACATGTCACAAAAGAAGAAATTGAAGCTTTAAGAGGAAAAATGATCTCCCCAAGGTCACACATCTTAACACTCTGCAAAAGGGATGAAATGACCCTTTTTCATTATATGTCTGTGTAGTAACTACATTTTGTTTTAAATTCTCTCATTTTTAAGTGAAACAAAGCAACACACAGGATAAATACTACAATCTTAACATTTATGCATGTGGTATATATCCATATCTCTCTATATCTGTCTACTTACTAAGTGAAATAATTCATTTAAAACACTTCGCACAGTTCCTAGCACATTATAAGCACTAAATAAACCAGCTGTCATCTTTATCATTGTTATCATTATAATATATGCCTAGAAAAAGAGAAAAGAAATATCCATGGTAACAGGTTATTAATGGTTATTTCTCAATAGAAGAATTACTGGTCATTATCTTTTATGCTTTTCATCATTTTAATATTTTCAAGATGTGAAATTTTCATTTCTTTTATAATAAAAACATAAATATGTATCTGGTTTATAACGTAAATAACCAATCATTCAAAGAAAACATAGAATGAGCACAGATAGGATGAAGGATGTGTGTTTCATTTCAGAGTATGAAAGAACATTTTGTGTCAGAGAGGCCCAGAGAATGAAAGAAATTGCTCAGAAGGCACGGAGCTACTCATCTTGGGTAATAAGCCGACAGCAGCTACATGGCTATACTTGCAGGGAATTTATAAAAACACAGGGTGAGCTGATCCCCAAGACTGTGCCACTCTACATATCATATTTAGACATCAGGATAGTTACCCTCAGAAAACAATCAGTTTCATAATTTGCAAGGCCCAGTGTAAACTAAAAATGTACATTCCCCTAAGATATTAGGATTTTCAAGAAAGGGACAGTAGAGCATCAAAACAAGCACAGGGCCCTTCTGAGAGCAGGGTCCCACGTGACCACATGGGTCACATGCCCATGAAGCCGGCCTTGCTCCATGGTCCACAGTGTAAATATCTTGTTTACCCAAGATGACTTGGACAGGCCGGTTGTCTCCTAAAGGTTGATTAACAGGGAAAATCCAGCAATTCCTGAGGACTTAGAGAACCTAAAGCACAGCCTAACCATCAAAAACCCTTTTTTATGATCACTTTCACATCACAAAGTAAATCAAAGGAGTTACTTTCCTGAGGGAGGCTTCAGGTGAAAAACGGTGCCTAGACCACAGACATTTATCACTTATTCTACACAAAATCCAGCCAGAATGAAAGCAGAGGCATGACAAGGAATACAAGACAAATGGATCGAGAGAGGGAACATCAGTAAATCAGCGGTTTCAGCCACATTCTGTAAAAGTGAAAGTGGGTAGAGTCAGTATCTGACTCAGCAGATGAGAGAAATTTCCAACCTAAGTGTCTATAGATGGAAATATTCTAAGACGTGAGCCAAACTGGCCTGCAGATTCCCTGAGTGTCAGCATTTAGGACCAAGAAGGATGGAAGGCGTGGGGAGTTGGATGCTAGTCTGAAGACAGCAGTACTGGTAGAAAGAAAGAATAGATGCTGGTAGAAACTACAGGACCCCTCTCTTGGGTTATAACTGAACCCAAGAAGGATCACACTGGATTCAAAACCATCAGACTACAGCCAGGCTGATTTGATGATTTACATGAGTATTCAATGAAAGTCTAAGTACTGACTTATGGAGAAGGAAATGGCAACCCACTCGATACTCTTGCCTGGAAAACCCCATGGATGGAGGAGCCTGATAGGCTACAGTCCATGGGGTTGCAAAGAGTTGGACATGACTGAGAGACTTCACTTTCTTTTCTTTTCTATGAGATTCTAGCAGAATAGCTGGAAAAAATAATGTAGAATACCCTGTCTCCGAAAAAGAAGTGGTCATAGAAATTAATAACACCATAGTCAAAATAAATAATTGAGTAGAAGATTTATAAAAGAAACTTCATATGAATTTGAAGGACAAAAGGACAAAGAATGGGGGGAAAATTTTTTAATAAAAGCTTTGTGAGAAAGGTCAACATGTCATGAAAATGAGTTCTAAAAAAAAGAGGAGGAAGTTGAGCATAGGAAATTCTTTAAAAATGCAAGAAAATTCACCCAAACTGAAGAACATGAAAATCCAGAGGGGAAAAAAAAAAGCAGCTCAGATAATATCATTAAGAGAGTTAGAAAAGCACTGAATTTCCCAGTAGCTATACTATAAAATAGAAGACAGTAGAGAAATAACCAAAACTCTAAGCTTTTAACAAATCTACAATGGAGACATTCACACTAAACAGAGGGACTGAATAAATCTCTCAGTGAGGGAAGAGAAAAGATATGCAAGATATTTCACATATGCAAATTCTCAAAAATTTAACTGTTCACACATCCATTTCTAGAAAAAGCTACTTGAGAATGCACTCTAGTTGAAGTGTACAGGAGAAGATAGATATGGGGCCCATGGGTAATTTCCTGGTGGTCCAGTGGTTAGCACTCCATGTTTTCACTACCGAGGGCCCGGGTTCAATCCCTGGTAGAGGAACTAAGATCCCACAAGCTATGCAGCCAGCAAAAAAAAAAAGATATGGGATCCATGAGACAGGGGAATCCATGGGAAGAGAAATGAAAAGAAATATAAGCAAGGTAGCTGTGTAACTACCCAAAGAGAAATAATTCAAAGTCTACTTCAAAAACAAAAGGCTTTTTGGGAAACAGATCTTAAGAAAAAAAATGTTTAATTGATTTTTTGAGCTTCTTGTTTGGCCTTTAGCAGAGATATTCCCATTCACGGATCACTGCCTTGTCATGCTTGTGTAACTCAGTGAAGCTATGAGCCAGGCCGTGCAGAGTCACCCAAGATGGTCATAGTGAAGAGTTCTGGCAAAATGTGGTCCATTGGAGGAGGAAACAGCAACCCACCCCAGTAGTCTTGCTGCAAGTATGAAAAGACAAAAAGGTATGACACCATAAGATGAGGCCCCTAGGTCTGAAGATGTCCAATATGCTACTGGGGAAGAATAGAGGGCAATTACGAATTCCTCCTGGAAGAACAAAGTGGCTGGGCCAAAGCAGAAATCACACTCAGCTGCGGCTGCAGCTGGTGGTGAAAGTAAAGTCCGATGCTATAAAGAACAATACTGCATAGGAACATGGAATATTCTGGCCTTCAGGAAAAAATTATACACACACACACACACACACACACATACACCCATGTGTCAAAATAGATGTATCATAGTAAGTCTGTAAGAAAATCAAGACAATGTAGAGAAATTCTACAAAAACAGAGAGAGCTATTGACCAGGGAAACAAAGGTCAGATATAGAAGGAGGAAAGGTTACACGACCTGGCTTAGCTGGGAACAATATTTGCACTGTGATAATCAGAGAAAAGATGTGTAAGTATTGGGTTAGCCAAAAAGTTTGTTTGGGTTCTTCCATACCATCTACCTGAATGAACATTTTGGCCAAGCCACTAGGATGTGGGAAAAGAGAGATGGTGTGAAGGAGTCAAAGGGTTCAGTCCTCAACCACCAGGAAGCATCAGTGGAGCAGGAGATTGTTGCTACAAAGTTTTATCCTTGTTTAACCTCTATTATGTATATGCATGACTTTGATGAGAATACAGTGAAGTGAAAGTCACTCAGTTATGTCCGACTCTTTGCGACCCCATGGACTGTAGTCTGCCAGGCTCCTCCATCCATGGAATTCTCCAGGCCAGAATACAAGAGTGGGTAGACTTACCCTTCTCCAGGGGATCTTCCTGACCCAGGAATTGAAGCGGGGTCTCCTGCATTGCAGGCAGATTCTTAACCAACTGAGCTATCATGGAAGCCTGGTGATAATAAAAGTGGAGACATTAAAATACAAACAAGCATCGTTCTCACACTCAAGGTGTTCTAACCTCTGTAATAAACAGCCTCCAAATTATGGCTATTTATTTCTCATTCAAGGTTTATTTCTCATTCAAGTCAGTTATATTCAGTCTGGCCAGTGCTCTGAAAACCCCAGTCACCCAGAAACCCCAGATTCTCTCATCTCTTGGCTCCTTGGTCTTTAAAACATGCGCTCCAGATTTGCTGCAGAATGGAAAAAGAGCAAAAGAGGATCACTCTGGGGTTGGAGATCAGACTGGAAGCGGTGGACATCACTTCTACTCGGATGCCTTCAGGCAGGACACACTACATGATTCTAATCAACTTCAACTGGGCTGAGCTCTGCAATCCTTCTCCATGTAAAGGGCGGTCAGAACTTGGCACTGTCTTTGCTGGAGCTTTAAAAGAAAGTCTAGCCTGCTGCTGAGTGATGCTCTAAGGCAGTAGCTCTCAATCAGGAGGTGGTTTTACCCTCCAGGGGAAATTTGGTCACGTCTGGAGACATTTTTGATTGTCATGACTGGGGTTGCGGGGGAGGCCAAGGCTGCCACTAAACTTTCCACAATGTACAAGACAGCCCCCTCCTCTGCAACAAAGAATCATTTGGCCCAGGATGTAAGTACTGAGGTTAAGAAATCCTGCTCTAAATTTCCTGTCCCTGGGATTCCTGATATGCAGAGATCGGTGTCTGAGTGCAGACTGTTCTTGTCTGAGTCAAAAGTTCCTAGTTCTCTCCTGTGTATGGCCTTGTCCAAGTCATCCACGCATTCAGATACTCCCTTCCCTCCTTGATAATAAAGGGAGAGTAAAACTTACTTCGCTGCCTGAATGGTTTTTTTTTTTTTTGTGGTAAAAATCACATAATGTAAACAATATTATTTTAACCATATTTAAATGTATGGCTCAGTGGAACTGAGTACTTTATTCACCCGATGATACAACTCTCACCGTCACCCATCCCCCAGAATTTTTCACCTTCCTAAACTGAAACTCTGTCCCCACTGAACACTAACTCTCCATTTCCCCCACCAACTCTCATGCTTCTTGTAAGGATCAGCTGAAGACATCTGGAGGTGATTTTTTTAATTCATTAATGCTGTTGTTTCAGGGGGTTGTACTTAAAAAGAAAAATGCTTTTGATGAAAGGTTATCATAAAGGATTGTTCACTAGTGTTACTAAAGAATCGATTCACTGAAAACAAATGCTCGACAGTTAGTAAGCAGGAGAGGAAATCAGATCCTGCTAATATATATGGTTACTGCAACCAGAGTTCCCATATTTTCTAGTGCAGTCTCGTGACACATGGCAATCCTTTGTGTCATTCACATCTTCTGAAAATTACATTCAGTTTACAAGCTAAATCTCCAAATGGCCTTTGACACCAGACATAGCCAAGAAGTCTTTTGTCAGAACTGAGACTCTGTTTTTAGTTCAAGACAGGTTCAATCATACATACAAGAAAAATATGCCTGCCTTGTTTTACATTCTATCCCTGTTTCCAAACAAAGTAACTGGCCCAGAATTATGTTTAATAATTATCTGTTTGTTGCATAGTTGAATGAATATAAAAAGAAACAGACATCTACGCTACTGTGAGATCTCTGAGGCAACCCTTACAGCTTTTTCTTTGGATTCTCTACTACTGGCACATCAACAGTCCAAAATGATGAATTAACTAATTATAATTACTAAGAATTGACTTTTTGAGGTAAATGTGTTCTAGACAGAATTTATGATAAAACAGGGTGGCATTTATGAGATAATTTCATAGGAAGTGTAATAGAAGGTCTGGCTAGTCAGTGTTAATTGCTCAGTCGTGCCTGACTCTTTGCGACCCCAGGGACCATAGCCCACCAGGCCCCTCTGTCCATGCAATTCTCCAGATAAGAATATTGGAGTGGGTAACCATTCCCTTCTCCAGGGGATCTTTCTGATCTAGTGATCAAACTCAAGCCTCTTGCACTGCAGGCAGATTCTTTACTGTCTGAGCCACCAGGGAAGCCCAAGAGGAAGTCCAGACTTCTCTGAATTAAAAATATGTTAGTCAATATTTAAGCATTTAAGGGCACTAAAAACCATATACCAGCAAATGACGTTGCTGTACCATAGAAACTAATGCAATATTGTAAAGCAACTACACTCCAATAGAAATTAATTTTTAAAAATTGTCACAGTCATTTCATTGGTCAAATTCATAAAGGGATCTGACCAAAGCAGTCTGTAGTAACCCAGAAAGTTGTCTGGAAGAGGCGGAGCTTAGGCTAGGTTTTATAAGACTTAAAGAGAACATGAATAGGTGGGCAATGCAGCAGAGTCAAGCCCACAATCAAGTGTATGGTGTGAGCAAGCACATTAAAATATCACCGCATTATTATGCATATACAACTCTCAAGCAGACGTAGGAAATGGCATTCTATTTTTTTTTAATAAATTTGAAACATAAAAGAAAAGCTTAAAGAAAAAGAATATTTATATTCTTGCAGCCCAGAAATAGTACATCTTAACATTTTCCAATTTTCTCCTTCAGAATCAGAATGTAAAGAACTAGAACATTACAGCTATAGGTGAGGCCTATGTCTCTCCTGACTCAGCCTTATAACCCTCCTTTTTCCAGATCCACATCTTATAAGGTTAGCATCTATTTCAAGTCTATGTTCGTATAATTTTACAATGATAAGAATTCATTTTAAAATGTTTAAAACTTTTTTCGATTTAAAAAAATAATTCTTGAACTTCCCTGGTGGTCCAGTGGTTAAGACTCCATGCTTCCAATGCAGGAGCTGCAGATTCAATCCCTGGTGAGGGAACTAAGATACCACATGCTAGGCAGTGCAGCAAAAATATATTTTTTCAATTTAAAAAATTATTATTGACATCAAACTGATCATGTCTTTCTACAACTGTGCTCTTTCCCTACATTATATTTCCCAGATTTTTTATATGAATATCAATCATGCCAGTTCATCCATTTTTTAGTTTTCTGGTATTCATTGAGCAATTTTATGTTAAAAATGCTTTATCATCCTCCTAGTAACAAATACTAAAGTTGTTTCTAAGCTTTGTTAGTTTATTTGCTTTTGCTTTAACAAATAATGTTGACCAGGAACATTCTTGTATATGTGGGACAGTTAGTGATAAATTCCTGAAAGTATTGCTTCAGTTCAGTTCAGTCGCTCAGTCGTGTCCAACTCTTTGCGACCCCATGAATCACAGCACACCAGGCCTCCCTGTCCATCACCAACTCCCGGAGTTCACTCAGACTCACATCCATCGAGTCAGTGATGCCATCCAGCCATCTCATCCTCTGTCATCCCCTTCTCCTCCTGCCCCCAATCCCTCCCAGCATCAGTCTTTTCCAATGAGTCAACTCTTCGCATGAGGTGGCCAAAGTACTGGAGTTTCAGCTTTAGCATCACTCCTTCCAAAGAAATCCCAGGGCTGATCTCCTTCAGAATGGACTAGTTGGATCTCCTTACAGTCCAAGGGACTCTCAACAGTCTTCTCCAACACCATAGTTCAAAAGCATCAATTCTTCAGTGCTCAGCCTTCTTCACAGTCCAACTCTCACATCCATACATGACCACAGGAAAAACCATAGCCTTGACTAGACAGACCTTTGCTGGCAAAGTAATGTCTTTGCTTTTCAATATGCTATCTAGGTTGGTCATAACTTTTCTTCCAAGGAGTAAGCGTCTTTTAATTTCATGGTTGCAGTCACCATCTGCAGTGATTTTGGAGCCCAAAAAAATAAAGTCTGACACTGTTTCCCCATCTGTTTCCCATGAAGTGATGGGACTGGATACCATGCTCTTCGTTTTCTGAATGTTGAGCTTTAAGCCAACTTTTTCACTCTCCACTTTCACTTTCATCAAGAGGCTTTTTAGTTCCTCTTCACTTTCTGCCATAAGGGTGGTAGTGAATTGTAAAATATGCATATCCTCAAACTTACTAGATATTGAGAAATTACCCTCCAAAATGGTGATGCTAATAAACATTTCCACAAGCAAATATGAGTCTAAGTTTGCTTCACATTTCTGCCAATACCGCTGCTGCTACTGCTGCTGCTGCTGCTAAGTCACTTCAGTCGTGTCCGACTCTGTGCGACCCATAGACGGCAGCCCACCAGCCTCCCCCGTCCCTGGGATTTTCCAAGCAAGAACACTGGAGTGGGCTGCCATTTCCTTCTCCAATACTAATATTATCAAATATTTTAAACTTGCCTATGGAACAGGTTCAAAATCTCATTTTTCCCTACTGAGATTAAATTTTTCTCCATGTATGTATTGGTCATTCTCGTTTCCTCTTCTGTGAATCGATGAACCATATTTTCCATTGTTCCTTTATTGTTTGTTCTTTTTGTTGTAGTGTTTTTTATATTGGATATAAATCTTTCATATTTGTATAGTAAATAACTTGACAGGAAGTTTTGCCTGACTTATCACTTTTTTAAAGTATCTTTTACTGAAAACTTTTTTTTAACTTTGTATTATTTTAGAGGACTTCCCAGGTGTGTCAGTGGTAAACTATCTGCCTGCTAATACAGGAGATGTAAGAGACCCGAGTTCAATCCCTGAGTCAGGAAGAACCCCTGGAGAAGGAAATGGCAACCCACTTCAGTATTCTTGCCTGAAGAATTCCACTAAAGTAATTTTCCCAGGCAAAACACATCTATTACTCAGAAACAGTTGCTGGTAGAAAGGAGCAGAAAGAGAGAGGACTGAACCATCCTTGAACCTCTGCTTTGTCCCAAATGCTGACAAGCCATCTCAGTGAGGTTCCCTAGAAGAGAGTCTGGGACAAGTATGACTAAGGTAATAATTTATTAAGAGTGCTGTCAGGATAGGCAGGGGGAAAGTCAGGCGAAATTCCCTGAGTTGTACTGTATGTTCTCATTAATTGTCTATTTTATACACAATATCAACGGTGTGTATATGTCAATCTCAATCTCCGATTCCTCCCACCCACTAGCTTTCCCCCCTTGGTATCCATGTAGATGATCTTATTTGCAAAACAGAAATAGAGACACAGACATAGAGAACAAAAGTAGGTACCCATAGGGTGCTTTGAAGTGTAAACAACATCAGAGAGTTCTCCTGCAAAATGCCACTTGCTTTAAGGAACTCCCAGATCAGGCAGTCATTAGCTTAAAGCTATTGACAAGTTTCTTCATCCCAGAAATTTCCAGATAAGGCAGTTGCCATCTGCAGAGTGCAAAGGGATATAGTTATGAACAGTCAGCACCCAAATGTCACAAGAGCTGAAAGATGGGAACCTGCACACCCCATAAAGTAGAGCTCTGGAGGGCAATGAGTCATCATTTCATCTTTCTAGGACCACAGGGCACAGGTAATATCATTTGCCACTTAGGTCAGAATGAAGTGGGGTTGAGACAGGCTGGTAGAATTGCTCAAAGACCACCACACTCATAATCTGAGAAACCCTAAGTTCCAACCTAGTTTTTCCTGACTCCAGAACGTGTGTCCTGTGTAATTGGCCATGGCAACTCCTCTATGAAGCTCTCTGTTCAGCACCTCCACTAGCTGATAATGGAGTAGGCCAGGGGAATTTTCCTTCTACACATAGGGGTTTATGACTGCCTTCATCTGTCACCAGGAGAAGACCTGCAGCTTGCCTGAGACAGGTGGATGGGAGATGCTCCACCAGGTTCACCTTTTATAAGCATCCTATTTGCACCACATGCAGGGCCTTTCGCTGGAAAATGGCGAAAGACCTTCCCTCCTCGCAAGCAGGTTAGGAATCTGATGGAATCCAGATGCACTTTAAGGAAATACCTTGTAAAGAACTAAATCAGTTTCATGTCTTGATATTAGGGAAACCTCTGATTTCATGTGTGACTTTTTCTACTGTCAGAAAGACATGGGTGGGGAGAAATAGCACCTGCACTCCCTATAAATTAAAGGTCAGTCGAGCTGAGGTTTTTAAGTCCATCATCTTGCTGCAAATCAAAGCTGTCAAAAAACTCTGAACAGGTACTGTTACAGAGAAGGTCTACACTGTTCAGTGAGGAACTGTTCATCCTTGTGCTTAACATTATGAAGATTCAAACACGCCTCACCATCCGTGCCACTGTGGATTCAACTCCCTGCTCTACTCCAGGTTCACATGAACTATCCCATTTAACAGAGCGAATGATCCAGGAGTATTCAGGTATTCAGCGCTGTCAGGTTCCTTCCCCCATAGCAATTTACTCATGAGCCAGCCTGCCATTTGTAAAAGCAATAGACACAAGGTTTGCCAGATGGCTTGGGAATCTGAGAGAGTAGGAAACAATCTTACACAGTATGTTCTGTTGGGTTCCTGATGTCACAGGCAGTAAAGGCAAGGCGATGAGATGGGAATACTTACAGGCTTACTAGGAATTCCATTTTCTTCCAGTTGCAAACAATGCCCCAAACCACCATCAGGACCGTGAGAATCTGTGTCCTTTCTTCTCTAAATAACACTCTGCTCCCTGTATATCATAGGAGGATGCCATTGAGGCTGTGTGGCATTCATAAAGAGGATGTTCTATGATAAATTCACCTGCTGCAGTGAGTGGTAAACATGGCAAAGCTAAGTGGTAGTACAATTAAAATGGAGTCGCAGAATGGAAAGGAATCTCAAATCAGGTGCAATTATACTCATTTTTATATCAGTCTCTTAAATTTTAATGTTCTTTATGGGCCCCTGAATAAATGAATTATACAAGATTCATAACTTTTGAGATGAATTTTGGCTTTCTCCAAAATTCCCTAGTTTCACAGAGATGGTAACAACCAAATAAAAGAATGGACTTGAGGAGAGTATCTGTAAATACTGCACTGAAGAAACCTATATGTAAAATTTGTTGTATGTGTAACATAATTGTAAAATTCCAGGCTGAAAAAGAAGACATTGAGTGAAATTTGGTACACCAGGGTTTTTTGTTTTTTTTTTTACAACAAGTCTTTATTTCTGACACCCCTAGAAACACCTCTACCTATAGGCATTCCCATCATTGGCTCACTTGCTAATCACATATACGAAGTAATTCTTTGTAACCAGAATGGGTTCAATTGATGAAGACTCCTTTATATCCTGAATCAATTTATATCTGGTACCACGTGGAAAATAAATCCTTTGTTTATTCATTCATTTATTCATTTATTCCTTCATTCAACACTGGGCTGAGAGTATATACTCCTCCACATACTGCCACTACCATCAAGTCCCTTAATCTCCTTGTGTTTCAATTTCTTCATCTGTAAAAGATGGGACTAAGTTTATAAATTGTTACTCATAAGATTACTGTAAAAATCAAATTTAACAATTTATATAAATCCATGAGAACAATGTCTGCTACATAGTGACCACACAAGTTAAGCCATCCTTATTCATCCATTCAACAAATATTTTTTGAGCATCTACCATATGTCAACCATGACCCTAGATTTAACAGTCCTAAGAATGACTAGGGAAGGCTCCATCTCTGATGTCAAAGGACTTACCTTGATCCCAGCTTTGTTTTCCTCTTCCTGCCTCTCGAGTATGCTGGATAATAAAAGATGTAACGAGTCAACTCTTCACATGAGGTGGCCAAAGTACCAGAGTTTCAGCTTTACCATCATTCCTTCCAAAGAAATCCCAGGGTTGATCTCCTTCAGAATGGACTGGTTGGATCTCCTTGCAGTCCAAGGGACTCTCAACAGTCTTCTCCAACACCGCAGTTCAAAAGCATCAATTCTTTGGTGCTCAGCCTTCTTCACAGTCCAATTCTCACATCCATACATAACTATTAGAAAAACCATAGCCTTGACTAGATGGACCTTAGTCGGCAAAGTAATGTCTCTGCTTTTGCATATGCTGTCTAGGTTGGTCATAACTTTTCTTCCAAGGAGTAAGCGTCTTTTAATTTCATGGCTGCAATCACCATCTGCAGTGATTTTGGAGCCCCCAAAAATAAAGTCTGACACTGTTTCCCCATCTATTTCCCATGAAGTGATGGGACTGGATGCCATGATCTTCATTTTCCGAATGTTGAGCTTTAAGCCAACTTTTTCACTCTCCTCTTTTACTTTCATCAAGAGGCTTTTGAGTTCCTCTTCACTTTCTGCCATAAGGGTGGTGTCATCTGCATATCTGAGGTTATTGATATTTCTCCTGGCAATCTTGATTCCAGCTTGTGTTTCTTCCAGTCCACTGTTTCTCATGATGTACTCTGCATAGAAGTCAAATAAGCAGGGTGACAATATACAGCCTTGACATACTCCTTTTCCTATTTGGAACCAGTCTGTTGTTCCATGTCCAGTTCTAACTGTTGCTTCCTGACCTGCATACAGATTTCTCGAGAGGCAGGTCCGGTGGTCTGGTATTCCCATCTCTTTCAGAATTTTCCACAGTTTATTGTGATCCACACAGTCAAAGACTTTGGCATAGTCAATAAAGCAGAAATAGATGTTTTTCTGGAACTCTCTTGCTTTTTCCATGATCCAGAGGATGTTGGCAATTTGATCTCTGATTCCTCTGCCTTTTCTAAAACCAGCTTGAACATCAGGAAGTTCATGGTTCACACATTGCTGAAGCCTGGCTTGGAGAATTTTGAGCATTTTTTTACTGGCATGTGAAATGAGTGCAATTGTGCGGTAGTTTGAACATTCTTTGGCATTGCCTTTCTTTGGGATTGGAGTGAAAACTGACCTTTTCCAGTCCTGTGGCCACTGCTGAGTTTTCCAAATTTGCTGGCATATTGAGTGCAGCACTTTCACAGCATCATCTTTCAGGATTTGAAATAGCTCAACTGGAATTCCATCACCTCCACTAGCTTTGTTCATAGTGATGCTTTCTAAGGCCCACTTGACTTCACATTCCAGGATGTCTGGCTCTAGATGAGTGATCACACCATCGTGATTATCTGGGTCGTGAAGATCTTTTTTGTACAGTTCTTCTGTGTATTCTTGCCACCTCTTCTTAATATCTTCTGCTTCTGTTAGGTCCATACCATTTCTGTCCTTTATCGAGCCCATCTTTGCATGAAATGTTCCCTTGGTATCTCTAATTTTCTTGAAGAGATCTCTAGTCTTTCCCATTCTGTTCTTTTCCTCTATTTCTTTGCATTGATCACTAAAGAAGGCTTTCTTATCTCTTCTTACTATTCTTTGGAACTCTGCATTCAGATGCTTAGTTCATCAGGCACTCTATCTATCAGATCTAGGCCCTTAAATCTATTCCTCACTTCCACTGTATAATCATAAGGGATTTGATTTAGGTCATACCTGAATGGTCTAGCGGTTTTCCCTGCTTTCTTCAATTTCAGTCTGAATTTGGTAATAAGGAGTTCATGATCTGAGCCACAGTCAGTTCCTGGTCTTATTTTGTTGACTGTATAGAGCTTCTCCATATTTGGTTGCAAAGAATATAATCAATCTGATTTCAGTGTTGACCATCTGGTGATGTCCATGTGTAGAGTCTTCTCTTGTGTTGTTGGAAGAGGCTGTTTGCTATGACCAGTGCACTTTCTTGGCAAAACTCTATTAGTCTTTGCCCTGCTTCATTCCGTATTCCAAGGCCAAATTTGCCTGTTACCCCAGGTGTTTCTTGACTTCCTACTTTTGCATTCCAGTCCCCTATAGTGAAAAGGACATCTTTTTTGGGTGTTAGTTCTAAAAGGTCTTGTAGGTCTTCATAGAACTGTTCAACTTCAGTTTCTTCAGCATTACTGGTTGAGGCATAGACTTGGATTACTGTGATATTGAATGGTTTGCCTTGGAGACGAACAGAGATCATTCTGTCGTTTTTGAGATTGCATCCAAGTACTGCATTTCAGACTCTTTTGTTGACCATGATGGCTACTCCATTTCTTCTGAGGGATTCCTGCCCGCAGTAGTAGATATAATGGTCATCTGAGTTAAATTCACCCATTCCAGTCCATTTTAGTTCACTGATTCCTAGAATGTCAACATTCACTCTTGCCATCTCTTGTTTGACCACTTCCAGTTTGCCTTGATTCATGGACCTGACATTCCAGGTTCCTGTGCAATATTGTTCTTTACAGCATCAGATCTTGCTTCTATCACCAGTCACATCCACAGCTGGGTATTGTTTTTGCTTTGGCTCCATCCCTTCATTCTTTCTGGAGTTATTTCTCCACTGATCTCCAGTAGCATATTGGGCACCCTACTGACCTGGGGAGTTCCTCTTTCACTATCCTATCATTTTGCCTTTCAATACTGTTCATGGGGTTCTCAAGGCAAGAATACTGAAGTGGTTTGCCATTCCCTTCTCCAGTGGACCACATTCTGTCAGACCTGTCCACCATGACCCGCCCATCTTGGGTTGCCCTGCGGGCATGGCTTAATTTCATTGAGTCAGACAAGGCTGTGGTCCTAGTGTGATTAGATTAACTAGTTTTCTGTGAGTATGGTTTCAGTGTGTCTGCCCTCTGATGCCCTCTTGCAACACCAGCCGTGAAGAGATACCCCATGCCCAAGGTAAGAGAAACCCAATAGAGTATAAAACTACAGGATATATGTATCTTACAGTTTAGTTAAGGAGGATACAATAGCTGTATACAATACAGATTTCTGATATTGCTAGAAACCAGGGAAAGCAGAAAAAAAATGATGAATCGTATGAGTCATTTAACTCACGTGACTCACTGGGGGAAATAGCCTCTTTTTTGTTAGTATTTATGACCTTGATATGCAGATGACCTCAGATATGACCTCAGATATACAAATGACACCACCCTTTATGGCAGACTGTGAAAAGGAACTATAGAATCTCTTGATGAAACTGAAAGAGGAGAGTGAAAAAGCTGGCTTAAAACTCAATATTCAAAAATCTAAGATCATGGCATCCAGTCCCATCACTCCATGGCCAATAATGGGGAAACAATGGAAACAGTGACAGACTTTATTTTCTTGGGCTCCAAAATCAGTGCAGATGGTAACTGCAGCCGTGAAATTAAAAGATGCTTGCTCCTTGGAAGAAAAGTTATGACCAACCTAGACAGCATATTAAAAAGCAGAGACATTACTTTGCCAAAAAGATCCATCTAGTCAAAGCTATGGTTTTTCCAGTAGTCATGTATGGATGTGAGAGTAGGACCATAAAGAAAGCTCAGCACCAAAGAATTGATGCTTTTAAACTGTGGTGTTGGAGAAGACTTTTGAGAGTCCCTTGGACTGCAAGGAGATCAAAACAGTCAATCCTAAAGGAAATCAACCCTGAATATTCTTTGGAAGAACTGATGATGAAGCTGAAACTCCAGTACTTTGGCCAGCTGATGTGAATAACTGACTCATTGGGAAAGACCCTGATGCTGGGAAAGATTGAAGGCAGGAGGAGAAGTGGACGACAGAGGATGAGATGGTTGGATGGCATCACTGATTCGATGGACATGAGTTTGAGCAAGCTCCAGGAGTTGTTTATGGACAAGGAAGCCTGTTGTGCTACAGTCCATGCAGTTGCATAGTGTCAGACACGACTGAGCGAATGAACTGAACTGATAGCCTTGAACTCCGAGATTAATTTATCAGTTAGGACCAGTCTTCACAGAAGAATTTTGGAATAACATAGCAAAGGATGTCTTTCACAGCAACCCCCACTCAAGCCCATAAAGGATCATTACCAAGCATCCACCTTCTATCTCTCTATCTCCTCTGTCAAATCAACTGACTAGGAGTCAGAAGGACATGAACCAGGGCACCCGGATTTTAAAAAAGAAAACTGCCGAGAAAGTCTCCAAGAAAGAAGATGAATTGATACCACAAAATTTTCTTCCTCAGGCTTCCCTGGTGCCTCAGGGGTAAAGATTTTGCCGATGCAGGAGACATGGGTTTGATCCCTGGTGCAGCAAGATCCCACATGCTGCAGGGCAATTAAGCCCATGCACCAAAACTACTCAGCCTGTGCTCTGGAGCCCATGTGCCCAACTACTAAAGATGGTTCACCTTACAGTCCATGCTCTGTAATAAGAGAAGCCAGGGCAATGAGAAGTCCATACACCACAACGAGAGAGTAGCCCCTATCTCTGAAACTAGAGAAAGCCCGAGCAGCAACGAAGACCCAGCACAGCCAAAATTAAATAAGTAAATAAAATAAGTTTGTAAAAAAATTTCTTTCTCCAATGTCAACATCTTAACTGTGTTTGTAACAGAGGTGGGTGGTGGGCACATCAGACTGGTCTTGCAGGAAAGAATAGGCAGTTTAGTGTTTTTTGTTTGTTTTTGCCATCTTAGTTCCCTGACCAGGAATTGAACCCACGTCCCCTGCACTGGGAGTGCAGTCTTAACCTCTAGACAAGGTTAGAAGTCCAGGGAAGTCCCACAAGAGAGAACACAAAGGGTTTCTCTCCCATTGTGGTCACTGTGAAAATAATAACCTAAATTCCATAGGCCCGCTTGAGAGACACTTGTCTCCAGCACTGTGCTAAGAATGCTGTGCACATCATCTTTCATTAAGTCATCACTGCATAGTTTTACTGTCTTTGTTGCTGATATAATTATTACAATCAATACACCACAAGGGAAAAATAGGGAGCAGAAGGAGTTAAAGTATTTAACATTCCCAATGCCATAGCTTCCCTAGTGCCTCAGACGATAAAGAATCTGCCTGCAATGTGGCAGACCCAGGTTCGATTCCTGAGTCAGGAAGATGCCCTGAAGAAGGAAATGGCAACTCACTCCAGTATCTTTGCCTGGAGAATCTCCTTGGACAGAGGAGCCTAGTGGGCTACAGTCCATGGGGTCTCAAAGAGCCGGACACGACTGAACGACTTTCACTTTCATTGCCATAGAGCCCGTAGATGACACAGCTGTGCTATGAATCCCGCACTCGGATTTTAAAACTATTATTTTCTTCTAACATTAAAACCTTTTCTAGGATATTATGGTTAATATTTTCAAAATAAATAGGTCTCCAAAAAAGAGGGGATATACATACACATACAGCTGATTCATTTTGCTATACAGTAGAAACGCAACATTGTAAAGCAACTAACTCCAACAAAAAAATAATTTTAAAATAAATTAAATTAACAGGTGTGTAATCATAGCCTTAGTCAGAGTCAGCATCAGTGCAGAAATGAGCATGAGATTGGAGAACCTGAATTCAAGATGTGGGATCTTGAGTTTGTTAATGATCCTCTTTGAACATCATTTTCTTCATCCATAAGATGGCAAAAAATAATAAGTAGCTTTCAGTGATATTATAACAGTCATAAGTCCTGGAAAGACTTACGTCCTGTATGTCATAAGTCCTATATGAAGCTCCTGGAATGCAGTAGTTACCCAGCGAATGAGAGCAACTGCAGTTAGGATTTAAGATCACTCCTTCCACATGGGAGAAGGTGGCATTACTGCTCTCAGAAGGTAGGAATGGACCTACTGAGGAACTCTAGAACATCTGAAAGGGGATGAAAAACATCCTGAATGAGACGAGTGGAAAGAGAAGGGCGAGGACATTACCCAAGTATCAGATATGAGCTTATGAGATTTACTTAGTTATGCCATCTAACCATTCCAATGACTTGATACAGAAGATGCTCTGTATTTTTGCCAGAAAAGTAAATTAAAGCTTAGAAAAGTTAATCAATTTGTTTCAATTCACCATATGGTAAATGGCAGAACTGAGATTTAAGTTCAAGTCCCTCAGTCCCAAACCCATTGCCCTGAACCATCCCACGTGGCATGCCAATTAATCAGGAAATAAGTTCACAGGTGTTTTGATGCATGTTTCCATGTTTTTAATATCACTAGAGAGACAGAAGAACTAGATTTCCCCCTGGTCTCTGCTACTAACTAGATATGCAACCACTGCCCTTTTCTCCCTCTCAGCTCCCCTGTCTCTAAAATGAAGCAGTAAGTTTACATGATTTCTAAAGCCCTTTTCAGCTCTAACGTTTTATGAGGAGTCTTCCCCTCCAAAGAACTCTGCTGGCAATACAAAGCGAAGACATAGCACATATGTACCAAAGTTCCTCCGTTTATGTTAAATTCCACATTCCTGCAGCGATATGTAATGTCTGTTGCCCTTCAGTCGACTCCATCCCCCGATGTTTGTTTACAATCATCGGGGCATGAACAGCTATTTTTAAACCTGGCTTTTCATGTACGAAGGTTAAAACTCAAACTGAATTTGATTTGTTGGAGAACTCAAATCCTCAGGATTATGGCAGGAAAGAGAGAAATGTAAGTCACTTTAATTACCCTTTGACTCCCCTTCTCCCCCCAGTGCCTCCCCCCTAAATTCGACTAACAAAGATGCCATTGGCTAAGCTGACTGTATCCAGGGCAGAAAAGCCTTTACATTGGTGACTGATGACCAAAGGTCTTGGGGGTGTTGACTTTATATTTTTGTTGGAAACAACAGGAAGTCATTGTTGCAGAAGGCAGCTGGCTTGGGATGCAGCAAATCCAGGGATTTGCACAGCTGGCTAAAGCGAAACTTCTAGTGGTCTCATTCAACTGTGTGTTTTTATCTGTCATGCTCTCTTTTCAAGAATATAGGCTTTGAAGCCAGAGAGATGCCAGTCCATCACTTACAGGCAGAGTGAGCTGACAGAGAGCTTGGCACATACTAGGAATATAACAAATATGTCTTCCTGCTTCTTCCCATTACTATATAAGGCTTGTTTTCAATGGAGTGGGGGTGGGGGGGTGGGATAGCTTTGTAGATGCCAGACCAAAACATAAAGAGTTCTGGGGCTGCTGGGGTCGCCTTCTTGGTTGTCTCCCTACCACTGAAGTCTGGAAGAGTAGTTTCAATAACCACAGCAGTTTCAATAACTATTAGATGACTTACAATGGTGTACATTCCTGGACCCCTTTAGAGAAGGATGAGAGAGAGAGGTTTGTTACAGAAATGTTGCATAAGGTGGGGAGCCACTGCTAATGAGCATAGGGAATTCTCAGTGAGGACAAAAATGTTCTGAAGCTGATTGTATTGCCAATTGCACAACTCCATGAATATCCTAACAAATATTGAGTTATACACATTAAATATGTGCATTGTATGGTGCATGGATTATATCACTATAAAACAATTTTAGGAGACCTTTTATCCCCTCCAAACTGTACATGTTCATGAACCCCACCCCCGATATTTAGGCTGGAAATTGACACCAGTGATCTGGATAACTTGTGGAGCAGCTGGTAACCGAATGGGCTGGGAGAAAAGGGCTATAGGAGGAGGAGTGCGTGTCCCATTCAGGAAAGAGATATACAGTTCCAACATAATGAAGACAGGCTCTGTCCTTCTCAGTATGTAGACTCAAGACAAGCCTTATAAAGATAAAGGAGCCTGATAAAGATAGCCAGGCCTTTTCCTTACAGACTGACCCATTCCAAACCATGCTATGACAAGCTGTCCAATGAAAAACCCTTGACCTCTAACGTAACTTCTGAAATCATAAGTTTTCAGTGTTGCCAGGGATTCCTGAGACCTGATGATCTGAACAATTCTTTCATATCAGAAATCACATCCTTTGCATAAGGTACACACATACTCCAGGCATATTTTTAAATGATTCACTTATACATCCAGCAAGCATTTTCTGTTTAGCATTTACCAAACGGGAGTTTCCCTGGTGGCTCAGTGGCAAAGAATCTGCCTACCAATGCAAGAGATACAGGAGACATGGGTTTGATCCCTGGGTCAGGAAGATCCCCTGGAGGAGGGAATGGCAACCCACTCTAGTATTCTTACCTGGAAAATCCCATAGACAGAGGAGCCTGGTAGGCTACAGTCCATGGGATCACAAAAAGTCAACACGACTTAGTGACTGAGCAAGCACGGATTCACCCTTCAGCGAGCTAAGTGCTAGAAACCAAAAGATAAAACCTAGGAATGAGTTAACACTTTCAGAGCCTGCCATGTGCTTCCTAAGGATTTGACCTGGTTAGTTATCCTAATAACCACTGAAGGCAAAGACAAATATCAACATTGCCCCCATTTGGCAGATGAGAAAACTGAGGCACAGAAAGGTTGAGTAACTAACTGAAGGTCACACCCTCAGGGAGTTAAAGACCTGACATTCTTAACTGAGGCTGGCTGATTTCAAAGCCTGTTCTCTTACCTCCTTCCACATGCAAGTCAGCACAAGCTCAGCCAAAGAGCAAACACCTAGTAGCAACACAACAGAGAGAGCTCTGCCTGAGGGATGAACAAGGTACAGCTGGAAGGATCATAGTGTTCACGTACTAACTACATCTCAGGATTTTCGAGTTGAAAACAGAGGGAATTTTCTCCATCTCTCTCGCCTTTCAAATGAGGAAGATGTTACCTGCCTGTAACACAGCTTAGTCATCACTGAACTTGATCCCACATCTCTTAAGTCCCAAAACAATACACTTTCATTCACTGATTCAGAAATGTTTGTGCCAGACACTGTGCTCTGTTCACTACACCCTACGGCACATACCAATTATAATTCTGAGAAATTATTTTAAGCTATGTAAAAATCAGACATCATTCTTTATTTAGCTGTTTAAGGATCATATTGTCCAAAGACAACTTTGAAAATACATTAAGTTACTCCCATGAGTCATGGGAGTGGAGGAAAAGAGTGACAAAAAGGAAGGAGAGAATGAAACTCTTGCTTGGTGTTACTCTGTATTAGGATGATTTCTCCCCACTATTCCAAGTACTCTACCAAATAACCCTATTAAATGTAATCCTTGGCCATTTTGTTAAATGATGACATGTGCTCAAAAAATTTAAAATGATTTTTCACAAATTTATAAGTCTAATAAGTATAAAAAAATCTAGATTTGAGCCCGTTTTTACTGATTTTAAAGCCCAAATTCTTTTCACATTCATGCTGATTTCCAACATCAGTAATTGGAGAAGTCATTGAATAGTATGAATTCTTTGCATCTGAAGCATTAATCATTAGATAAATTATGGTTAGGTTCGGAGTTGCATAAAGGCAGTAGGGTGGTTAAAATGACCTTTCTTTCTCCCAGCCCTACCTGTCTACAAACATAAAATGTCATCTTCAAACTCTCTATTTTACTACTTCCTCTTTTTTTTTTTTCCCCTCAAACATGCAGCCTTAATATGTCTTCTTTAGCACAGCCAACTGCCATGGGGACTTGAAAGCAGATGACCTGGCCAAGAGATCTTATCAACTGATTTTTAATGAAGAGTTCTTTTCTGAATGCCAAGTATAAGAGGTGAGTCAAAATGGGCATTTCCAAATGTTAAAGAAAGCCACAGATATCCTTAGGCACTCAGGTTTCTCAATCAGGCTCCCTTCGTCCATGCCAGAGGTCACTCTGAGTGACATCCAATGACAGACATTATTTCACAGTGGCTCAAGGCTTTCTGCAGACACAGACGTTCCTTTTCCCCTTTCTAACATATTCTCTTGAGTCAGCAGTCAGTATGTATCCCCTTACATCAGATACAAAGATGGTGAATTTATATTCTCTTCATAATTTTTGAACAATAATATTTTTAAAATTTTCAGCAGATTAAAATGATTTGGTTTATTCCTGCTATCACTTAGCTCAGTGGTCCCCTAGCTTGACTGCACATTGGGATCACTGGAGAGCTTCAGAAAGTATCACTGCCTAGGTCTCACCCCCAAAGGCTGTGATTGAAATAGTCTGGGAGCAGTCTGGGCTTTAGAAATGTTTAAAGATCCCCAGGTGATTCTCCTGTGCAGAAAGCTTGGGCACTCCATTAAATACTGTTCTCATCATTAATTAATTAACCAACTCTAGGGGGAGGGTCATTTAGCTGTCTCTTCCCAAGCTAGACTTGCTTCTTTCATAGCTCCCCCAAAGTGTAAGACAGGGAAGGAGGAAGCACCAATAAATCATTACTGAGTGGGCTGAATTGATCTTTGGAAACTGTGCTGGGAGAGGCTATATGAACAATTGCATCCTGGGACAGTGAGTGGTTAGAGAAAGAATATATCTTCCAGCCTTGTGTTCCACAAAACCTCCAATTCCCAAAGGAAACTAGAGGCAGGAGTTAAGAGGGCAGAGGGCAATGAGGTGAGGCACTGTTGGGTTACACCATGTAAAGAGTTGGTAGGCATCCAAGCAGAAATAGCCACCCCAACTGTGACTTGGTGAAAATAAGCGACCAAATATAGTAAGTCCCATGCTGACGACCTTCAAGTTGTGAACTTTCAAAGATGCGAACATGCGTTCCACCAGCATCAGGTGTGAGGGACACTGCAGCTTGCCCTGAGTCTCCTTCACTGAAGATCCTTCAGCTCTGCCATCCCCACCGCACCCCCCCCCCAGTAGCTCTTCCAACTGCCCGCTCGATGCCAGTCCCTGTGTGCCAGCTCCTGTACTATACTTTTCAAAGAGCGGGGCTGTAAGATTTAAATTATTTTCCTCGTTTTTTGTGTTTGATTTTTATGTATTCTTTGTGTGAAAAGTATTAGAAACCTATTACATTACTGTACTATATAGCCGACAATGTTAGTTGGGTGTACCTAGGCTAACTCTGTTGGACTTACTAATTGGACTTACAAATGCACTATTGGAACAGAACTCATTCATATGCGGGAAACTTGCTGTATGCTGAAACAGGCAATGCTGAGAGGACCTCTGAGGGTTCATTTAGAGGGACCTAGCCATGGCAGGAATGTTTGGCTTATCTCAACAGGGAATGTCAGAGCCATCCATATGTGAGCAATTGTAGTTTTGCTGGATGACTGGTAAAATCGCAGCACTCCGAGGCTGCTATTATTTGGGGCTTCCTGTCTTGGACCTAAGACAGTGTTGCCCACTCCTGTTGGGTTATTCTCATTTCTCTCTTCCATTCATTCTGTCTGCAAGCTGGGTACTTGAACCTGGAATCTTCTTGGGGTTTGACCTTTTCACCTTTCTCTAGACACAAATGAAGACCCTAGCCCTCACATTTTGAATTTAGTATGTGAGTACACAGGTGAGAGCCAAAGAAATTCCACACTGGATTCAATTCTAACTCACCTACTTCATTCCAGTGTTGGTCAGAGGACCCTCTAATGGGCAACTGAATGCTCATTCAGTGATACTCAATAATATTTCAGTTTATATGTGTTCCTTATATAAAATCCTATGGGTGAAATGATGACCAGTTGGCATGATTGGGAAATAGTTTGGTCATTGATCATATCAGGACTGTAACCACACCCTTAAGCTGTACTGCAAACATGTAATAGCAACTACTGTGTTTCCAAGGACTGTGCTGGATGCCAATGATTTAATGAGAACCAGGCAGAGTTCTTGCCTTTAATGAAATTAGAAAGTAATGGAGAAGAGAGACATGTAAATAGATAATCAAAATATGGAGTTTGCTTGCTCTGATCAAAAGAAGTATGAGGTTTTATGAAAGCACAGAAGGGATTTCAGTGATTTCTCCTTTTTCTGGGAGAGTCAGAGACGGTGTTAGAGATCTAACATTTGAACTGAATAACAAAAGATGAGTTCTAATAAGAATTACATTTGTAGAACATTCTATAAAAAAGTGCAAAGTTCTTGCAGATCCACCTTCATAGAATAAAAGCTTCATAAAAGCAAGGATTTGTCTATCGTATTCACCCCTGTATTTCCAAAGTATCCGAGGAACACTGAATCCATTATTAATTTTGATTCTCATATCCTCCCATGCTTTTGGGAGGAGGTACAAGGGACAAATTTCAAAGGGAGAAAATAAATGCACGGAGACAGCAAATTCACAGTCCATGACCTCATGGAGTTCTGACCTGTAGACATTCCAAGAAAAGAATCTCAGTAAACTCTGCCAATGGCTATGTTGGCTATACTAAGGGGAAAAGGAAACAGTCTGCCCTACATAATACCTCACAGTGTTGCATTTAGTACCTTAGGAAATTCACCATAGCTCGGAGTCTGGTCATCTTTGTAGGTTTATTTTTTCAAAAACAGGCCCCATCATTCAGGGCCCTGCATTAGCCTAGTTTGTGAGACTGCTAGAACAATAACTGATTAATTTGTAGTGAAAAATTACCATGACGGGAACTAAAATAGTCATCTTTCATGATCAGCCTATCCTAACTGTCACATTTGAAAGTGAAAGTGTTAGTTGCTCAATCATGTCTGACTCTGTGTGACCCCATGGACTGTAGCCCACCAGGCTCCTCTCTCCATGGAATTCTCCAGGCAAGAATACTGGAGTGGATAACTATTCCCTTCTTCAGGGAATATTCCCTAACTGAAGATCGAAGCCAGATCTCCTGTATTGCAGGCAGATTCTTTGCCGTCTGAGACACCAGAGAAGCCCAAATTTCACATTTAGTCAATTACAAATAATTATCATGATGGTTAGAACACTCACACCCCCATCAGAAGACTTTTTTCTTCTTGTATACGTTCAGAATCATCGACATCAGATAGCTTAACCAGTATGGAATCAAATGTACTGAGTGCCTAGAAGAACTCACATAGTTGTTGTTGCTGTTGTTCGGTCCCTCAGTCATATCCAACTCTTTGCGACCCCATGCACTGCAGCACACCAGGCTTCCCTGTCCTTTACCATCTTGCGAAGTCTGCTCAAATTCACGTCCATTTGGTCGATGATGCCATCCAACAATCTCATCCTCTGTCACCCCCTTCTCCTCCCGCCTTCAATCTTTCCCAGCGTCAGGGTCTCTTCCAATGAGTCAGTTCTGCACATCAGATGGCCAAAATATTGGAGCTTCAGTTTCGGCATCAGTCCTTCCAAAGAATATTCAGGGCTAATTTCCTTTAGGATGGACTGATTTGATCTCCTTAAAGTCCAAGGGACTCTCAAGAATCTTCTCCAACACCACAGTTCAAAAGCATCAATTCTTCAGTGCTCAGCCTTCTTTATGGTCCAACTCTCACATTCATACATGACTCTGGAAATACAATGGTTTTCACTATATGGACCTTTGTTGGCAAAGTAATGTCTCTGCTTTTTAATATGCTACCTAGGTTTGCCATAGCTTTTCACAGCAGAACTCAGCCTGATACACGCCCCTCTCCACTGGGACAACTGCACCTGTGGGACCAGACTACACGTTATCTGCCACTTGACCAGTGGCCTTACATAACGAATCAGAATAATCAAAGATCATGAGCTAAAGCACCCTCTCCTGGACAGTATTTCTCTTTGCTTCCCACTGCCATTCAAACAAGTTCTAATCAACATTTGCAAGGCTGGAGGTCATTGTATTCCTTCAGGATGACCACAACAACATTGTGCACTAAACACCTACATTATCTCATTTAATCTTCACAATTACGTGACAAGAGTAAAGCTAGTAGTAAACTAGGTCTTGAGAGATTAAATTACTTACTCCAGTGACTACAACATAGATGGCAAAATGCAAATTATCTCTGAGTCATTTGAAGTCCATTTAAGACTTCCACTGGAAGTTCGCTTCCAACACCATCCACGTGGGGGGACGAGGCATGTATGCTTGACCAGAAGACAGAAGCCCTCAGAAAGCTATGATGGAATGGGTCAGGAAGCATATGCTGCAAGAGACCTGAGAACGAGGATGTCGTTATGGGCCAAAGTGGACAAAAGTTTGGGAGAGAGGTGATTTTGAGTTAGGAATCATTTCCTGTCTTCAAATGTTAGAACATAAAAGGTAAGTAAACAGAGGGTATGTGAGCCGCACTTCCCTCTTCCCACAACCACAGCAGAACTGTTTCACATTAGTCCCAGATACAACCTCAGTTTCTTTCAAAATACATCAATCCACAGCATAACAGCCACAACCTTTGGCATAGCACACCCATTAGCAGTGAGCCACATTTAGCATAAAAGACAGAATTCATCGGCTCAAGATTGGAGGCTAAATCCACAAGGTATTAAAGAGGATCAATGATTTGGTCTCTCTGATGTGAAAAACAGCAACAAATTAATTTAAGTGTGTGTGTATGTGTGTATGTATGTAAACTCTCCAGAGGTAGTCAAGTAATTGCAAAATCATTATGTGATGATATTTTTTTAACTCTTAATTGTTTGGTCATGCCACACAGCATGTGGGATCTTAGTTCCCCAACTAGGGATCAAACCCATGGATCAAACCCATGCCTCTGCATTGGAAGCATGAAGTCTTAACCACTGGACCACCAGGGAAGTCCCACATCTTTGGACGGCAGGAGAGAGAATCATTTCAGACTCACCACTTCTACAGCAGATGCCCCACTCCTAAGTAAAGCTGATATTAACCCCTAAAGAGGACCAATAGTTTTGGATCAATAGTACTGATAAGGATCAAATCTGCAAAAATCTGCTAAGGGTTCTTTAAAAGCAAATTATGCCTGATTCAGCTTCCAGAAAAACAAGTAGTTCCTGATCAAAATGTAAAGGAGACGTTCTTGCTAAATCAAGTCTCTACCAAACCATCCATCCCGAAAGAAGAAAGGAAGTCTGACAAGGGAACTAAGCCAGCTCATTTGACCCACTGACTTCCTCAACTCTGATCCCAAGGAAGAAGAAGTAAGGTCTCAGCCTCATTTAATCTTTCCGCTTAGGGGCATGAGAAATCCAGTGGAGTCACGACTCTATTTGCTCATTCATTCAACATCCAATAAAAATGCATGACTTTATCTATGTATATTCATTCACACATTTGGCAATTTAGTAATTCATTAGCAAGGATGTGCCAAGAACCTATACTTTTCTAGACGTTCTGCTGTAACTGGGGATATAGAGAGGAAAACAAATTCCTGCCTTCAAGGAGCTCACTGTACAGTTGGGCAGATGATGACTGAAAAAATTGAATGACAACTGAAGAAATGATTGCAGTATGCTGTGAAAAGCCTGGTGGTAGAATTATGCAAAATGCATAGCAGAAGCCACAAACAAAAGAGCCCCCAGCCCTACTATTTGCCAAAGTCACTGTCTATGTACAGGACATTTTTCAAGGCATCCAAGCTTCTCCAAACCATGTAACAATTTATTTCCAGATTCTGGGAGCTTAGTAGAAATCCCACATACTCCAGTTATATGTAGATTCCAGCTTCTACATACATCACATCTCTCCCCACACTTAAGTAAATTTGATGCTACTTAACCCTCTACTGCTGCCAGCTCTACTCTGCTCCAACATCACTGGACAGGACTGACTTAGAGAAAGGGTAAAATAAACATTCAAATTAAAGAAAGAGGTGAGAATTAGCATTTATATGAATTATGACTATGTATCCAGAAAACTCAAAAGAATAGACTGAATAACTATTGGTGTCAGTAGGAGAATACAGTAACATCACTGAAGAACTTCCCATACAAATGGAAACAACAACCAGTTAGAAAGTATAATATATGAGAATCTCATCTATAACATAAGTAATAATAAATTTCCTGGGTGGCACAGTGGTAAAGAATCTCCCTGCCAATGCAGGAGACACAGGAGACATGGGTTCAATCCCTGGGTCAGGAAGATCCCTTGAAGGAGGGCATGGCAATCCACTTCATTATTCTTGCCTGGAAAATCCCATGGACTGAAGAGCCTAGCAATCTACAGTCCATGGGGTCGCAGAGTTGTACAGAGTCATGCACTACTGAGCACAATAATAAATTAACAACAAATGTCAAGATTTATATTAAAAAACTTTTGATGGGATCAGATATTTAAAGTGATGCCTGACAGATACTATTAAGGAGAGAAAGGGGCTAAGAATTATAAGGATATGGTCCCATAAAACCCAAGATGGGAAAGACCTCTCAAAGAGAGGTGTGGGTGTGGTCTTCGTCTAAAAAAATAAAATAACATTTACAATGGAACTGTTCCAGCTAGGACTAAACATGACAGAGATAGTTCAAAAGGAAAAAGGCATCTGGAAACTTCCATGGGAACAAAACATATTAAGAAAATTACTACATAGCAAAAACAGTCCCTTTCTTATGGAAAAAGGAGGAGGATATATTATGCAACAATAAACATGCAAAACAGTCTACAGGAAAATACTCTCTAAGGATGTGAACTGTAATGTTGTAAGAGATAGCAAGAGACTAAAAGCAACCCACTTTGGCATCAATAAAGCAATGATTAAATTACAATACATAGATACAGTGGAAATCTCTTGTGAATTTATGCACTTTTTATCTGTCCCAATTTGGAAAGATCTCTGTGATTATATTATTCTTTATTTTATTTTCAAATTTGTACCTGTTGCAGGTTTGGTACCCTGGGAAGTAGGCTCTATGATGATAGGAACAACGTCTCTTTATTTCACTGCTGTATCCGCAGCCATCAGGATTACGCCTGGGACTACATTGATGTGTAATAAGTATACCTTCAATGAAGAAATTCATTGAAAATGTTTAATAATCACCTGGCATATAGTAAGTTCCTAATAAATATTAGCCAAGATTGCTGGGTTGTTTTTTTTTTTTTTTTAAAGAAACTCAGCCGTATAAAACTGACAAAATAGATATTACTGCACAAGCTATCATAACCAGCCAAAGAAAGCTGCTTTCAAAACCTGCTGCTGAAATGTCTTGGGGCACGGGTTCAGAGAACTTCCTTACTCAAGAAGCTCTTTCCTGGAATATAGCTCTATTAAAAGACAACGAAGTCAGCAGCACAGCTGACACCCCGTTTCCTCTCTGTCCATTCTTGAAGCCGTTTTTAGATGTCAGGCCTCACTAACTTCTCTTTTCCCATCAATCTGTCACTATTTCAACGTGCGTCCCCGCTTACAGGGAGTGCCCAGGGCAGTCACACCACTGGCCTCCTTGCCCTTCCTGCCAGCTCTGCAGCAGAGCAAGTTCATGGTATCTTCCCATCTTAGAGGCTGTCAGAGAACTGGCCGGGCCCAAAGAAATTGCTCTAGTGTTTCTTTGCAGTGGGTGTTTGTTCCTTCAATTGTAATGGCAGCTTTCCTGGTGACTCAGATGGTAAAGAATCTGCCTGCAATGTGGGAGACCCAGGTTCAATCCCTGGGTCAGGAAGACCTGCCTGGAGAAGGGAATGGCAACCCACAATGGTATTCTTGTCTGGAGAATTCCATGGACAGAGGAGCCTGGAGGGCTACAGTCCACAGGGTCACAAAGAGTCAGACACGACTGAAGCAACTCACACCGTGAACTTGCCACTGTACTATGAACGCCACACATTATTGCATTTATTCCTCACAACTATCTGTGAAGTGGACACTGGGTGACTATTATTTCCTAAGAGGCAGACCTCGAGGCCTAGAGAATTCCAAGGCAGGGCAGGACCTGAATTCTAGCCTTCAGATTTCAAAGTTCAGACTCTAAACCAGCACAGAGATTATATCCTCTCAGTTTCACTCCAAATCCTTCCTCAAGACTGATGAGAGTCCTCAGCATTTCCTGCCTGGAGAAGGCAATGAGAAGAAAAAGTATTAATAAGAAGCAGTGAGAATGACCTGCAACAACCCATGACATAGAAAAACCAACAGCTACCTTTGGATAGACTTCTGGGTAGATGGGGTACATGTCTGACTTTGGTTACTCAGGACAGCACAAGCTTGGCTGTTATGGTTGGGTCAGGTCCAGTCAATGAGGGAATAGCAAAAAGGGAGTTTTGTATACTATTGGTGGAAATTTCAACCAATACAAACTCTTTTGAAATTCAGCTGTACAAATTGTGTTAAGAACCTCATATTGTCCATATCTATCAACATAGTGATGCTAATCACCATAGCAAACAGGTTAAAATATGGAAAAGGATTCTTTTATCCATTTATGACAGACATATCAGTTAGCATCTGTTATTAAGACAGATGTGTTCTAGAGTACTGGGAAAGCAAAGATGAGCAAGGGAGGACAGAATCCTGTCTTCATAGAGATTGATTTAGTGAGAAAAATAAGAAATACATATTGTTGTTCAGTGCCTAGTCATGCCCTTCTCTTTACGACCCCATAAACTGGAGCATGCCAGGCTTCCCTGTCCTTCACTATCTCCTAGAGTTTGCTCAAATTCATGTCGATTGAGTCAGTGATGCCATCCAACCGTCTCATGCTCTCTCACCCCCTTCTCTTGCCCTCAGCCTTTCCCAATATCAGTGAGTCGACTCCTTGCATCAGGTGACTAAAGCAGTGGAGCCTCAGCATCAGTCCTTCCAAGAAGATTCAGGGTTGATTTCCTTTAGGATTGCATACTTAAATGTATAATAATACCAACCAACAGTCCATAAGTGCTAGAAAGAAAATGAGCCTTCCGAGAAAAGAGACAATGAAGGGAGGGGCCAAGGCAGGCATCTCAAAGAAACTGACTGACAAAGACATGAATGCAATGAGGAAACAGACTGCTTCCACACACTGGGGCTAGAGAGTTCCAGCATAAATTAAAATCAGTGCGAAGCCCCAGTGGCAAGAGCCAAACTTGATGTGCTTAAAGAATAGGAAGATGATAGTGGGGAACTGGAGTGGTGATTAAAGCAGAGATGAGTCCGTTTCATCAAAATATTCAATCATTTGTAGTACTGAGGCTAGATAAGTAAACTGCCCTATATCCACTTTATAGACCAACAGTAGTCCGAGAGTTAGCCCAATAGAGGTTGGAATCCTGATTCTGCCATTTGCTAATTGTGTGACCTTATAAGTGTACTTAGTTTATCCATTCCAGTTGATAAATAAGGACAATCAGAGGCCCTCATTATATAGATAGAGAGAATGAAACAATCCAAGAAAAGCGTTTTTCACAGTTCCTGGCAAACTTTGATAACATAAAAGTACGATGCAAATAATAGCAATAGGGTGATGATGATGATGTTTCAAGAACCAGAGGAAATGTTTAGGCTGTGACTTTACAAAGCTAACAAAAGATTACAGTATGTATAAATGAGCTCTTACTCTAAAATGAGAAATATGTGCTATTTACTATATTTTTACCTAAACATCTCAGGATGCAACATACTATAGGCTATATAAGACATCCTGACATTATGTCGCTAATGGAGAGCTTGTGTGAATATTAATTAGGTAGAAATAAAAGTTCTATAGGACATTTTTCCCCATGGTTTCTGCTGCTCAGTCTATGTTTACAGATTTGATTTATCCCAGAGGAGTTTAGGGTGGATTATCACTAATTTGCATCAAGATCTTTATTTTCAGTTTCTACCAGAAATCATCTAACTGAAATTCTCATCAACCGATTCTTAGAAAAGTTTTAGTTCTCCCATATACCTTGGGAAACTGATAAACTGTCTTCCAAAATCTCCCCTTCTGTTTCGCAGAACCATACTATTTCTTACCTCTCTCCTGCCTGGGCTCACTCACTCCGTCGTGGCTTTGTGGCCCCAAGGACTGTACCCCACCAGGCTCTTCTGTCCATGGAGTATTCTAGACAAGAAGACTGGAGTGGGTTGTCATTTCCTCCTCCATTGGGATAAGCAATGAAAAAAAGTAACTTCCTGATTTTTCCCATTTCCAATTGGCAGGATTAGTACTATTTTGGGTTGCAGAAGACATAATTTCTATTTTTTTTACCTCCAATTCTCACTATAAAGTAGATTATACAAGTAAACTTCATTCTCATGCACACGATATATCCATGGTTATATACTAAAAGTATCAGAGAAAGAATCAAAAGGTTTTAGCTCTGGTTTTGATCATGCCCTTTTCTAGGTAGGCTTCGTAAACTGAGCCTTGGGTAGCTGCGAAAGAAATGAAGACTTCCTAACCTGTGTTGAGAATAAAAATGAGCTATTGTGGAAAGAACACAGCTTTAGAATCAAGAATTATTTCTACCTTAATCTAGCTCCTTAATCAAAGATCTTGGGCAATAAGACATGGGACTTTTGAACTAACAACATTTTGATGGGAATATGGATTTTCTTAAAGATTGTTTTGCTGTGGACCATTTTTTAAAGTCTTTTTGAATTTACTACAATATTGCTTCCATTGTTTAAGTTTTGGTTTTTTGGCCACGAGGCATGTGGGATCCTAGCTCCCCAACCAGGGATTGAACCCACACCTCCTGCATTGAAAGGCAAAGGATTAACCACTGGACCACCGAGGAAGTCCCAGGAATATAGAGTTTGAGTTGATGCTGGAATGGGTTGATAAGGACTCTGGGATGGGCTGAATGCATTTTGCATAGCAGACAGCATGCATCTTTGGACCTCAGAGAGCAGACTGTGAAAGGTAGGATTTGATCCTCCATTCTAACCCCCAGACCGACCTGTGGATGTGTGACCATATCTTGAAAAAGGAGACTTAGAGGTGAAGGAACTTGCTGTGGGGAGATTATCCAGAATTACCCAGGTGAACCCAGTGTCACTACAAAGGTCCTTAAAAGGGAGAAAAGGGAGGCAGAGAGTCAATGTCAGAGAAGGGATGAGAAGATGGAAGCAGAGGCCACTTGAAGATAACTTGCTGCTGATTTTGAGGATGAATGAAAGAGTCACAAACCGAAGAATGCAGGCAACCTCTGGAAGCTGGAAAAGGCAAGGAAATAGATTCTTCCCTAGAACCTCCAAACAAAACACAGTCTTGTCAACACTTTGATTTTAGACACACAAAACTTATTTTAGGCCTTTCCCCTCCTGTACTGTATCTTACAGTATTACTGTACGACAATAAATTTGTGTTGTTTTAAGACACGAATTTTGTGGCTATTTGCCTCAGCAGCAATAGGAAACTAATACAGTTTCAGAGCCCCACTCCACACTCCCACACTTCCATCTCTAGGCATATTCCTACCAGTATCTCAATATTGGTCTCATCTCACACTGAGCCTCACAAATTAAATCAGAGATGTGTGATGAATCCTTTGGTACTCACTCTCACACAACCTTGGAGCAGCCCTGTGCTTAACTGCTCAGTCGTGTCCCAGACTGTAGCCTGCCAAGCTCCTCTGTCCCTGGGGATTCTTCAGGCAAGAATACTGGAGTGGGTTGACATTCCCTTCTCCAGAAAATCTTTCCAACCCAGGGATGGAACTCAGGTCTCCTGCATTGCAGGCGGATTCTTTACTGTCTGAGCCACCAGGGAAGCCCTGAGCCAATACCAACTGCCCAAGATGTCAGCCACCTTTGTGCTATAAGGCACTTTTGAATGAGGTACATCCTAACAGTATGAGGGAGGAAATGAAACAAATATGAGAGGGAGCCAAGATGAGTCTCTTAGGTTCAAACTATGATGTAACAATAATACGTCTTTCTTTCTCCTCCAGAGAAATGACAGCACCACCCATTAATGAAGTACCAATGAATGAGAGAGCCAAGATCACAAAAGGGAGAAACTTACTGAGAAACAAGGGGATGGGTAGAAAGAAGTTCAGCAAAAGCCTGGAAATTTCAGCCCAGCCTTTAGAAATTAGGATGTAATTACACTTGGGAAATAAAATTTGCTTCATTATAATTCTATTTCCTATAAGTATTTTTAAAGTTATTTCAGGGAAAAAAAACTAAATGTTTCTAAACTATATGTTAGGGAAAAGTAGTTGTATGAATATTACTAACAAAGTATGAATAGCTTCACTATATAAAAAATAAAAATCAATAAGAAAAAGTAAGGCCTTATTAGTGGAATTAATCATAAAAATTTCAAAAAAATTTTATATAAAATAATTTCAGTTGACCGATATAATGAAAAAATGTTTAAATTATATTGTAATCAGATAAACACAAGTAATATAAGTCAAAATATGAGTGAGAGGGACTTCCCTGGTAGTCCAATGGCTGAGACTCCACACTCCCAAAGCAGAGAGTCCCAGTCCAGTCCCTGGTCAGAGAAGCGATCCCATATGCCAAACTGAGAGTTCAGACGCCACAAAGAAAGGTTCCACGTGCCACAACTAAGACCTGGTGTGGCCAAATAAAGATCTTTTTAAGTTAAAAAATACATAAATAAAAGGAAAATAGTTGTGAGATTAATTTTTGTCTGTCAAACTAGCTAGGAGGTGGGTAACAGATGCATACTGCTATTTGGGATAATATACTAATAAAATAAGTAACATTTACTGACTACTAACTGTATCTAAGAAGATGAAATTGTGCTTTGCATATACTGTATTACTTCAATCTCATACTCACCCTCTCATATAGTTACTAATTTAAATCTCACTTTAAGATGAAGAAAAAATGCCTGAGGGCTGAAGATATTTACCTATAATTTACTTGAGGTCACAAAGCCTATAAGATGCTCAACACCATTATCACACAACTTGAAAAATATGTATCAGAAGCATAAGTACCATTTGACCCATTATTCTAATTTTAATAATTATTTTGCACAGATATAATATTAACTACTCACACAGAAAATGTGTATTAAGGAGTAATTTATAGAAGCAAATGTGGGAAAGTAAAATAGTCAAATAGATAAGTAATTGTGTAATACTTATTCAATAAAATTTTATTCAGTCTTTAAATGATATGAATGAAGCTGAGAAAATACTTGTGCTATAAATGTAGGAGAAAAAATTGGCACAAATTATATCTATATTATGTTGAAAACAGCCAGCCACTGTGACATTTTACATAAAATGTATAATATTTAATTTTGTTTCTATCAATATATATTTTTCAATCCATTCTGTGAGAAAGTGATAAAAGAATTAAAACTCTAAAAGGGTAAGGAAATTTTCAGTGAAAAGCTATTAGTTGAGACTTAGCCTCTCTGTTGGACTGGAGACCAAATCTCTCTGCTACTGAAAATTGTTTAAAATTATGGCTAAAGAAAAGGAGGGGATAAGAATTGACCCAAACTCAACAATGGTATCCTGAAGTACTGAATGTATGTGCAAGATGACTTTATCTTGTTTATTCATTTTTTTTCTTTTTCTTCTTTAATTGGAGGCTAATTACTTTACAATATTGTGGTGGTTTTTGCCATACATTGACATGAATCAGGCGTCGGTGTACATGTGTCTCCATCCTGACCTTCCCTCCCACCTCCCTCCCCATCTGATCCCTCAGGGTCACCCCAGTACACCATCCCTGAGCACCCTGTCTCATGCATCAAACCTGGACTGAAAAATTATGTTTGCTTCCTTATGCTATAAATAGGACATTATACCGATCTACATAACTATATTTTACACTTATTTAAATATTTTAATATACATTTAATATATTTGAGTACATTATAATAAATTAAGAGTACAGCTATATCTCCTATGAATTGTATATCAGGATAGAAAAGGTGATATTACAAATTTTTAACCACTTTTTCTATATAATTTTTTAAAGTTATACTACTCTTATTATACTCCAGTTATTATGAAATATTGGCTATATTACACTCCAGTTATTATAAAATATTGACTTTATTCCCCATGTTGTATAATACATCCTTGTAGCCTATCTTATACCCAGACACAATACCTCTTACACCCCAACCCTTATTGTGCCCCTCCTGCCCACCTCAGTTTGCTATCTCTGTTGAGTCTGCTTCTTTTTTGTATTCACTAATTTTTTTTTTTACAGGAATTTCCATATTCATAGCAGCATTATTTACAGTTGCTATGATATGGAAACAAACTAAATGTTCATCAATTGGTAAGTAGATAAAGAAGACGTAGTGGTGTGTATATATACACATGTGTATACATATATACATACACACACACATAAATAATGGAACCGTACAGTCATAAAAAGGAATGACATTTTGCCATTTACAGCAACATGGATTAACATTGGAAGGCATCATGCTAAGTGAAATAAGTCAGACAGACAAAGACAAATATTGTATGATATCACTTACATGTAGAATCTAAAAAATATCTTGCTTATTTTTTTAATATTTATTTGTCTGGCTGCATCAGATCTTAGTTTCGGCATGTGGGTCCCTTAGTCTTGGCATGTAGACTCTTAGGTGTGGCATATGGGGTCTAGTCCCCCAACCAGGGATAGAACCCAGGCCCCCCTCACTGGAAGTGTGGAGTCTTAACACTGGACCGTCAGGGAAGTGCCTAAACAATATCTTGCTCATTTTTTAAGGTGTGAAATATTTCAAATGGCACCAGGACTCGTCACTTGATTTTTATCAACTTTAACTTTATACTATATTTTTTCTTCATATTTTAAAATAAATTTAAATTTTAGATGTATCTTTCCATAACTTGTCCCACTCAACATTCGATTTCTGAGAGTTATCCATGGGGATAGATATACCTCTATTTCATTTATTTTAGCTGCTGCATAGTGGTCCATTTGCATCACGATTTATGTATTTGTATCACAATTTATGTACTCTTTCTTCCACTGATGAACAATTATTTCTCTCATTCCTATTCCTCTGCAAATATATAAGGTTTTCCTTTGAATATGTCTAGAAATGGAACTGTTCAGTTATAAGGCATAAATATCTTCAATTTGGGGCTTCCCTGGTGGCTCAGTGGTAAAGAATCCACCTACAAGTGCAGGAGATGCGGGTTCGATCCCTGGGTCAGGAAGATCCCCTGAAGAAGGAAATGGCAACCCACTCCAGTATTCTTGCCTGGGAAATCCTATGGACAGAGGAGTCTGGCAGGCTACAGTCCATAGGGTCGCAAAAGAGTCAGACAAGACTTAGCAACTAAACAACAACCCTCAATTTACTTGCTAGTATATTTTCCTTCTAGCTGCGTTAGGGAGAAAACAGGAACTGCAGTAATAATCTCAGAATTGCAGTGATTCAACACATAACATCCTTGCTTCTCCTCCTTTTGCTGATCATCTTTTTCTGCATCTTAATTCTCAAAGAAGATAGCTGTCCCTTGGCACTTTATGTCAAGTGACCAACAGGGACTGAGGCATTTTGACTCTAAAGGGAATATAATTTCCCAAGGAGGAAAACATGGCAAGTCATCCCAAGGCATGCTTCTATTGTTGGCAATTATGTAGGGCTGCAAGAGTGGATTTCCAGTTCATAAGGGGCTATTACAGACCACCCTTTTTTTTCTGTTGGCAACTGCTGTTTCTGGTATTATTTTGTTTTTATAACTTTTTATTTTATCAATACTTCCCAGGTGGTGCTAGTGGTAAAGACCCCACCTGCCAAAGCAGGAGACATAAGAGACATGGGTTCAATCCATGGGTCGGGAAGATCCCCTGGAGGAGGGCATGGCAAACCACTCCAGTATTCTTACCTGGAGACTCCCATGGACAGAGGAGCTTGGTGGGTTACAGTCCAGGGTTGCAAAGAGTTGGACATGACTGAAGTGACTCAGCATGCATGCATAGTCAATTAACAATGTTGAGATAGTTTCAGGTGGAAAGCAAAGAAATCCAGCCATACATATACATGTATCTATTTTCCCCCAAACTCCCATGCCATCCAGGCTGTCACGTAACACTGAGCAGAGTTCCCTGTGCAGAGGTCCCTGTTGGTTATCCATTTTAAATACAGTGTATGTACATGTCCATACCAAACTCTATAACTATCCCTTCCTCCCACCCATCACCCCTGGTAACTGTAAATTCATTCTCTAAGTCTCTGAGTCTGTTTCTGTTTTGTAAATAAGTTAATTTGTATCATTTCTTTTCAGATTCCGCATACAAGGGATATCAGAGAATATTTCCCTTTCTCTGACAGACCACCCTTTTACAGTGGACTGGGGAATGAGCTGTTCTCAGTTCCAAAAGAAGTCTCCCCTAGAAGGACACAAAGAGAAACCCTCTCTGTTCTCATATCTACTGAAGATTACCCAACTTTCTCTGGTGCATGGTTTACAGAGCAACAGATATAGAAATTCTTCACTTAGAGATTTTGCTCCCTGGCTATTATACTGTAAGTATTTTTTAAACTTTCTTGAGATCATGAATTGTGACAAAGATCATTGAGTTTCAGATCTCAAGAGGAGAGAAAAAAATAAAGTTCAAGTGGAATAAGAGTAATACATCTGACCTAAAAACCTCTTTCCCAAGCCTAAGCAATTTTAGACAGATGGCCTTTCCAGGGTGATATATAACTTGAAAGATTTTATCTCAGAATGGAAAAAAATAGGAGGTTGTTGACATGTGGCCTTTTCTAAGCCTGGTAGCCTATGTTCTAGTTTCAACAAGGGCATGTAACCAATATAATACTTGTCATTTGCACTGGCAACCAGTCATGAACAGATATCATGCTTCCTGTGTTTATTCCAAAATCTAACTTTCCCACTGAATTTTCACCTATATGTACAGATTAAAAATATATAATTATATATAATAATTATATTATATATAATATTTCATAATATATTTCATAATATTTTTAATAAAATGAAATGTTTCATATCTCATAATATTTCAAATATATAATAATTCATAACTTCAGCATCTATGCAGGCAGGGCTTAGGCATAGGACAGCTGTGTGACCTTAGGCAAGTTCGTTTTTAGCTTCTCTCTGTAAAAGAAGAGAAATCATTACAGTATTTCCAAAGTCCCATGAAGCTGAAACATTCTGTGAATATGCGCTGCAACACACATCTCATTCTAACACTGACCAGGATCATATCTAATGAGGTGGAGGAGGGGAAAGAGAAGGATCAAAATAATGAGCAACATATGCTGAGCGTGAATTTCACGCCGGATGGTATTATCATCCCCTTACATCCTTGATGTCATTTGCTCAGCCAACCACCACACAAGGTTAGTACAGAATTGTCTTCACTTAGCAGATCTAAGGCACGGACAGTTCATAGCGATGCAAGAAGAGTTTGAAGGCTATGGTGACGCTGCAGAGCCAGTTCACCAGTCTACTGGGCACAGTTTACAAAGTATTTTCACATATGTGGCTCTCTCTTATAAGCTGGGCAAAAATCTTCTGAGATACAGATATATATGTTTATATTAATCACCCTTTTAAAACTGAGTAAAATGAAGCTTTTAGTGGTTAAGTAACAGTCCCAGATCCCTTGGACTTCAAGGAGATCAAACCAGTCCATCCTGAAGGAAATCAGTCCTGAATATTCACTGGAAGGACTGATGCTGAAGCTGAAGCTCCAATACTTTGGTCGCCTGATGGGAAGAACTGACTCACTGGAAAAGACCCTGATGCTGGGAAACAGTGAAGGTGGGAGGAGAAGGGGACGACAGAGGATGAGATGGTTGGATGGCATCACTGACTCAGTGGGCATGAGAAAGAGCTCCAGGAGTTGGTTAAGGACAGGGAAGCCTAGCAGGCTGCAGTCCATGGGGTCGCAAAGACTGAGCTGAATTGAACAGTCCCAGGTAGAATTAATGAAGTCAGACTTCGACTCAGGTAGATATCTATCTATTGTCTTGGTTCAAAGGTTCGTATGTTTTTTTCCATAACATTTTACAGAAAAAGACACTGAACAAACTTTTTGGCCAACTCAACATCTGTCTGTCTGTCTAACTATTGGAAAGAGTAGGTCAAAGAGAAAGAATTTATTATAATAAGAAACATGTGTAGCAGACAGCATGGAGAGGGAACACAGCCCACACTATCCATCTGGAAGAATATCTGGGAATAAAATCCTAGTTTTGTTACCTTAAGAAGTTGTTATACATGGGCAAGTTTACTCCATTTTGCTGAGCAGATTCAGAGAGGCCCTCAGTAAGTGGCAATTATCTTCTGCTTTGCAAACAATCCTGCAACTTTATTTTATACAACATTTTGTTCTTGGTGATCATTAACAATATGGACTGTGTAATTTTAAAGTTCTAAGCCATCCAGGGTCTTGCTAGTTCATTTTAAAGTTTTTTTTTCAATGTATCCATATTGGCTAATTTATTTTTAATTAGAGAAACGCAGGATGGTTCTTGTCTAAACTACCTACAATCGGTACTAAGAGACCCCATCCTTTCTTTGTGCTCTCTTTCTGCCTTGGATTTCTTCTACACTTAAAAAATAATGAATTAATTTAAAATTCTTAAGGAGATGGCAATAAACAGACCACCTTACCTGCCTCCTGAGAAACCTATATGCAGGTCAAGGAGCAACAGTTAGAACTGGACATGGAACAATAGACTGGTTCCAAATTGGGAAAGGAGTATATCAAGGCTGTATATTGTCACCTTGCTTATTTAACTTATATGCAGAGCACATCATGAGAAATGCTGGGCTGGATGAAGCTCAAGCTGGAATCAAGATTTCAGGAAGAAATATCAATAGCCTCAGATATGCAGATGACATCACCCTTATGGCAGAAAGCGAAGAACTAAAGAGCCTCTTGATGAAGGTGAACAAAGAGAGTGAAAAAGCTGGCCTAAAGCTCAACCTACAAAAAACTAAGATCATGACATCTGGTCCCATCACTTCATGGCAAATAGATGGGGAAAAAATGGAAACTATAACGGACTTTATTTTCTTGGGCTCCAAAATCACTGCAGACGGTGACTGGAACCATGAAATTAAAGGAAGTTTGCTCCATGGAAGAAAAGTTATGACAAACCTAGACAGTGCATTAAAAAGCAGAGACATCACTTTGTGCCAAAGTCTGTCTAGTCAAAGCTATAGTTTTTCCAGTAGTCATGTACAGATGGGAGAACTGGACCATAAAGAAAGATGAGTGCTGAAGAACTGATGCTTTCGAACTGTGTTGGTGGAGAAGACTCTTGAGAATCCCTTGGACAGCAAGCTGAGGAAGCCAGTCAACCCTAAAGGAAATCAACCCTGAATATTCATTGGAAGGACGGATGCTAAAGCTGAAGTCCCAATACTCTGGCCACCTTATATGAAGAGCCAACTCATTGGAAAAGACCTTGATACTGGGAAAGATTGAAGGCAGGAGGAAAAGGGGACGACAGAGGATGAGATGGTTGAATAGTATCAGCAACTCAATGGACATGAGTTTGAGCAAACTCCAGGAGAAAGTGAAGGACAGGGAAGCCTGCAGTCCATAGGGTCACAAAGAGTTGGACATGACTAAGTGACTGAACAACAGCCTTGTCCAAGGGGCTTCCCAGGCAGCGCTCATGGTAAAGACTTGCCTGCCAATGCAGGAGACATAAGAGACGCAGGTGCATTCCCTGAATAGGGAAGATCCCTTGGAGGAGGGCGTGGCAACCCACTCCAGTATCCTTGCCTGGAGAATCCCATGGACAGAGGAGTCTGATGGGCTACAGTCCATAGGATCACAAAGACTCAAACACAACTGAAGCAACTTAGCACACACACACATTGCCCAAAGGACTTCCCAGGTGGCACTAGTGGTCAAGACTCACCTGCCAATGCAGGAGGTAAAAGAGACTCTGGTTCAATCCCTGGGTCGGGAAGATCCCCTGGAATAGGAAACAGTAACACACTTCAGTATTCTTGCCAGAATTCCATAGACAGAGTAGCCTGGAGGGCTATATTCCATAGGGTCACAAAGAGTGAAGCAATTTAGCACGCACATATGCATTGGCCAAAGCCAGTCATGACTTTTGTGTTGAATAAGGTGTTTGATGAGAAAATCTCTTATTTCCCTTTCATGGTTCATTAAGGGGGAAATTACCAATTTCCCAAGCATTCTTTCAATTCCTAGCATTGTTTCTAGTTGTCCAAGAAATACTCCAATAAATGGACAAAGGAATAATCAGACCAGACTGGAGCGGAAAGGAAACTTAGAGATGCTCTCATCCAACCTCTTACCATGCCATGCTCAGTCATTCAGCCATGTCTGACTCTTTGGGACCCCAGGGACTATAGCCTTCCAGGCTCCTCTGTCCATGGGATTTCCCAGGCAAGAATATTTGGGGTTACCATTTCCTCCTCCAGGGGATCTTCCCCAACCAGAATCAAACCCCCATCTCCTGGGGCTCCTGCATTGGTAGGCAGATTCTTTACCACTTAGCCAGCTGGGAAGCCCCATCAAACCTCTTACCCGATGCAAAAATCATCTTGACAAATCCCTTATAGGTGATCAAGTGAAGCCTTGAACACTTGTGGAGAAGGTTACTCAGGATCTCAGATCAGAGCTCCAGCTTGTTCATTCCTGCATGGAGCCATCAGATAATGAACATTTACTGAACATCTGCTGCATAGAGGGACTGTCTTAGGCATCATGGATAAGAAAACAAGACAAAGTTGCTCTCTCACAGAGCATACATTCTGGTGGGTGACAAAGACGAAAACCTAAGCCAATACATATACAATAAAAACCCCAAAAAAGCACAGAATAAGAGAATACAAAAAGGAGGTTTAATGAACTGGTAGAGGATGGAATCCCAAAGGAGGTGACATTGAGCAAAAATTTCTCCTAAAGTGAAGGAGTGGCTCATGCACAGACTCGGAAGGAAGAACACTCCAGAGACAGAAAATAGAAAACGGCCCTGAACTGAAAAAAACCTTGAATTGTTGGTTTCCAGAACAGAAAGAGGAGACGGCAATGGCAGCCCACTCCAGTACTCTTGCCTGGAAAATCACATGGACGGAGGAGCCTGGTGGGCTGCAGTCCACGGGGTTGCTAGGAGTTGGACACGACTGAGCGATTTCACTTTCACTTTTCACTTTCATGCATTGGAAAAGGAAATGGCAAGCCACTCCAGTGTTCTTGCCTGGAGAATCCCAGGGACAGCGGAGCCTAGTGGGCTGCTGTCTATGGGGTCGCACAGAGTCAGACACGACTGAAGCGACTTAGCAGCGGCAGCGGCAGCAGAACAGAAAGAAAGTCATTGTGGCTGGAACAGAGCAGGCAAATTTTATTAGGGTTTTTTGCTTTGTTTTGTTGAATCAAAGCAAGCTTTCTGTAACTTCTACCTAATGAACTAATTACCTGTTAATTCTCACTTAGCATGTTCAAATAAACAATTGAACCAATGAACAAATACATGGGTACATTATCCCACAGCAGGTATGCTGACAGGATTTTAATACCAGGAGATGAAACAGCACAAACCAGAAGAGGCACAGGCTGACGCTCCACGTTCCCATAAGCCCTAGATATTGAGACTTAGGGAGAGCCTCTCAAGCCTGGTAACCCTGGCCCTCCACCCACTATGCCTAACTCTCACCATCTACAAATCCTCCCCATCATAAATAACTTCATCTCACCTCACTTATGGGCTCCCAGATGTAGAAGTTCCAAGCTGAAGCAATGCCTTTGAATTCCAAGGCTGGCCACCACCCCAGACCCAGCTCTATTTCATATTCCCCTCCACATGTGTCTACTCTGTCCTTTGGAAAAGTACCTCCAGAAAACTTCTCTGTGACCTACAGTTCTTCCCAGATCATTCACTCCACTTTCTTTCCACAACAGAACTGTGGCTCTCCTCTAAAGATATTGCTCCTCTCACAGTTTTTCCAACAGCCATTTTTATTGTAACACGATCACAAAACAGGTCAGCACACTATTTTCTGTCTGCTTTGTGGCATCTTGTCACTTTTCTGACTACTCTGTTCACTTAAGGCTCAAGATATCTGCTTCGACCACTTTGGTACCACCTTCGGGCTCTTACTGGATCCTGAGTTACTCCATCTCATTCACGTAAGAGTCTGGGTTGTAAGCTATGGAGGCAACCTAAGTATTCATCAACAAATGAATGGAGAAAGAAAGCAAAATTAAAATAGATGAATAGATAAAGAATGTGTGGTGTATATATGCAATGGAATACTACTCAGCCATAACAATGAATGAAATGTTGCCATTTGCAGCAACATGGATGGACCTGGAGGATATTATGCTTTGTGAAATGTCAGACAAAGAAAGACAAACGCTGCATGACGTCACTTATATGTGAAATCTGAAAAATACACAAAACTGGTAAACATAGCAAAAAAGAAGCAGACTCACAGATAAAGAGAACAAACTAGTGGTTACCAGTGGGGTGAAGGCAGAGGCAATATAGGCATGGGGGTGGGAGGTACAAATTATTAGATATAAGACAGGCTCAAAAATGTACTTAAAAAAAAAGAATGAATGGTAATGACAGTCTTATATGCAAGGCAGCAAAAGAGACACAGATGTAAAGAACGGGCTTTTGGACTCTGTGGGAGAATGCAAGGGTGCGATGACTTGAGAGTATAGCACTGAAACACTTGTATTACCATATGTAAACTAGATGACCAGTGCAGGTTCAATGCATGGAGCAGGACACCTAAAGCCAATGATCTGGGACAACTCAGAGGGATGGGGTAGGGAGAGAGGTGGGAGGAGGGTTCAGGATGGGGGGACACACAGGCACCCGTAGCTGATTCATGACGATGTATGGCAAAAATCATCACGATATTGTAAAGTAATTATCCTCCGATTAAATTATTTTTGAAGCAATAAATTATTATCTATTTTTAGCCCCCAAAAATGAATAAAATGGTTAGATAGCATCACCGACTCAACGGACATGAATTTGAGCAAACTCCAGGAGACAGTGAAGGAAGGACAGGAAAGCCTGGCATGCTGCAATCCATGCAAAGAGTCAGATAGGACTTAGCGCTGAACAACAGCAACAATTATATAATATGGGGAATATTTGTTGTTCAGTCGCAACCTCATGGGCTGAGTATGCCAGGATTCCCCATCCTTCACCATCTCCCGGAGTTTGCTCAAACTCATGTCCATTGAGTCGGTGATGCCATCTAACCACCTCACCCTCTGTCGTCCCCTTCTTCTCCTGCCTCCTTTCTTTCCCAGCATCAGGGTCTTTTCTAATGAGTAGGCTCTCATTACATAGGCAGAGTATTAGAGCTTCAGCTATGGCATCAGTCCCTTCAATGAATATTCAGGGCTGATTACCTTCAGGACTGACTGGTTTGATGAGGAATATATTAATAGCTAATATTTTGTGTTAACTTAAAGTAACCTTTTTAAATGCATTTTAAAATAATTTTTTTAATTAAAAAGAATCTGGCTTCTGACTCATTTTCCTCACATTCAATACCTACAAATCATTTGTGACTTGAGTGACAACACAGTGGAGTTATCCAGTAACTTGGCTTCTCAAGAACTTGAACTTCCTTCTCCAAGTCTGATTTACCTCCCGGGTTATTATCACCTGACACTGTGCTACCTCTGAAGTTACTGACTCAGCCACTCCTCTTCTGATCATAAATCCTTCTCCTTCATCTTCTTAGTCACCGCTTCATATTTCTCCTATTTGTCAACACTGAAACTTACTGTAAACTGACCTCACTGCCCAAACCAGGATCAATTCCTTTCTTGCCCTAAGCAGTTCATATGACCCATTGTTTCAGCAACTTTTGGACAAAACAGTCCAAGTTCTTCTGTCCCTCCCTCATTGTCCCTTTTTAATCTCCAAATACAAAAACCCTATCTTTGAACACTTCCCTCTGTCTATATATGGGCAATTAAGCATGGCTGGAGAGAAAGACTTAATAGGATATTTCAGTTAAGCTCCCAGCAAGAAATATATAGCAAACCCAAATTGGGTTGTTCCTGGAAAAAAAAAAAAACAACAACAACGAACAGAGATACTGTTCACAAAGCTGTGAGCAGTGTATTGGGAAACCCAGAATGGACCTTGTGATACCAGGACTAGCAACAGCCAAGGCGAACTGATAACTCCAAGGCCTAAGAGCAGACAAAGGAGCAGCAGCCGCCAGTCCCAGAACAAGGCCACCTGGCAGGATCTATGTCCTGCAGGCGAGAGATGCAGCTGAAGCTCTGGCAGCAATGAAGGAACAATGGAGTAAATGAAGGAATCAACAATGAAGGAATCAATGGAACAAACTCCCCCAACCTTCTTCTCCCTCCTTGCCTTTGACTTTCTGCTGAGATTTGCCATTAACAAAACTTCCCAAAGGGCAAAAGAGATGGTAAGTGTAGCCATATAGGTCAGTCTTTAGAGGGTTAGGAGTGGTTTTTAAGGAACAAACTGAGATTATCAAGCACAGTAAGTAGAATGGGACAATCCACAACTTTACATAAATGATCACCACCCCAACTGGACCTCGAATATACTGACAGTTCTCTTGCTAACACTTTCTCCAACTTTTCACCTTTAATTTCCAAACTTCTCTCTTCTTTGGAACTCCATACTGTACCCTTGGTCCCACTGCACAAATGGTCTGACATCTGCTTTCTCAGAGAAAACTATCCGAATACACTGTTACTATAAATCTACAAAAGGCATCTAAGCCATCCTCTCCAACCCTCCATAATGAGGAAAGTGAAGTGAAAGTGTTAGTTGCTCAGTCGTGTCTGACTCTTTGCAACCTCATGGACTGCAGCACGCCAGACTCCTCTGCGCATGGAGTTCTCCAGGCAAGAGTCCTGGAGTGGGTAGTCATTCCCTTCTGAGCCACCAGGGAAGCCCACCCATAATAGATGAGTCTCTTATGCAATACCACTCCCTCCTCTTACATGTTGGATCCCACCCTTCCCTCCTTTTTCTCCCTGCATAAAATCTCCTTCTGCCAGATCCTTTCCCATGAGCATATTGAATATATTTGATATAGCCCATCTTTTAAGAAATGATCTCAACTCCATCTTGGCCTTCCAGTAAGAACTCATGATCACTCTTCGCTTTTACTGCCAATGTTCCCCCTCCCACAAAAACAATGTATATATTTTGTATGTACACAGACAAGGGGCAGCAAGTCCTGGCCTTGAGATAAACTAATCTGGACAGGAGCAGAGGGTGAGCTAGATAACACAATCCCTTTATGTGATGGAGGAAGACCAGAGATGAGCGGTGATGTGCTCATGATCACACAACAAGTTTTAGGATTGAAATCTAGTCTGATGGCTCTAGGCTCATCGGCTGGTGCTGCTTCTACTACACCAAGCAGCCTCCTTCATTTGACTCACCCCAATAGTTGTAAAAGTGTTCGTATTTAGAAGGTATTCTTCACTCTCATAAATTACTTTTAATAGCTTGTATAAAATGGAAAAAGTAGTCAAGAAAATGACCTAGGAATCATAAATCTAGCCACATCTCAACTGCCCAAGGCAGAGGAGGGTGGAGGGACCAGGTTGGGGAGAGAGAGTAGGCATTGTTAAAGTGAAAATTTTTAAAGGGCAGTGCCTGACTTCAAAAATCTTTAGGCTCCTCTCTTCATGCCTTGAGATTTGCTATCATTTAAAACATTTGTGTCCAAGAGTCTTCAATCTTATTAAAATACTTGGCCATATTAAAGTCACATGACATTATCCCATGATAAATTTTTCTACTCCCCAACCCTGATTTATGAGAGCCAGCTAGTAAATAGTTTCTGATTCAAAGAGTGATTAACCATTATTCACAAAGCAAAATGAGCCTGCCCTGCCATGTCATAAATTTAATGTAAGCTCATCCTGCTTTACTTTTTTATCCACAGTTTTATTCTAATTTCCATCTTCTCCCATCTTGCCACAAACTTCAAGAGACATACACAAAGGAGTGTGAGACATTTTCTGCCAAACTGTGTCTTTGAGAGATGGTGAGAATGACTTGGGGATCGTGGCAACTGACTATAGTGAATATCAGAACAGAGTCAGAAATAGTCTTTGGGGGAGGTGTAAGAGTTGCCATTAACCCCCTGACTTGAATCAATTCAAGACTAGCCATTAACAGGAAAGCCCCAGCAATTGGAAAAGAAGAAATTTGACTACTGAGGATGTAATATGGGGAGCCAGTGTTTGGAAGATCAATGGTAATTTGAAAGGCTTTCTAACTACAGTGGTGGGAAATCCAGGAAGCGAATCATTCCTCAGAGTAACGGCTGATCAGAGAGTAAATTCCTCCCTCCACCATGGATTTCCAGTCACTAGAGTCATCAGGTTGCCCCGAAGACCACTCAAAATAATGTGCTGCAGTAGTAAAGGGCCTCCTGTGACTCACTACAAACCACATCGGATCTGCTTATTCAGCCTCCTTTCCCACCATTTCCTGCTCACCTTAGGCTCCCAGTTGCTGCCACTCTGGTTTCTCTGATGACTACTCTGCCTGGAAACCCAAGCCCCCTCTCCTCCTGTTTCCCACAATTCTTTCTGGCGTGGGTACTAATCATCACTTGAAATTCATCTCAGTCGTCACCCTTTATGGGATAATCTCCCCTGTATATACCTCCCCTTGTCCTTGACAGCAGCTCTTCTTAAAATTGAATATAAACATAAATCACTGAGGGACCTTGTCAATATGCAGGTTCCCATTCAGTAGCGCTAAGGTGGGGGCTTCTGTTTCAGCAAACTCCTAGGTGATGTTTGTTGTTACTGCTGGTCTGTGGACCACACTTTGGGTACCAAGCCTGAGTAGCTTAGGAACACCTCTGCTGACCTCTTGCAGCAGCACCCTGTGCATTGAACTCTTTCCTAGAACTCTGCTGCAGTGGCTCAATCATTTTTTTCTCTACCAGTAAAGACCCGTTGAGGTCCAAAACTATTCATATAAATATTAAAGTTTCTAATGATATGAGTCCAACTAACTCTAGAATTAAGAAAAGGGAGAGGAATGTTTTGGCACAATCAACTGAACAAAAAGTCCAGAAATAGCTAGCTTCAGAGACAACTGTAATCAGGTGTTCAAATGTTGCTGTCAATACACACGTCTTTCCTTTTCTGGGCTCTGTTTGATTCCATGAAGGCTTCTTTAATGGGAAACAAAAATGGTGAACTTGATTATCTCAAAAGGAAGAAATACACCTTTTTCCAGGTGATCACAGACTGAAGGAGACATAGTTTAAACAACTACAAATCAAAGGTATAACTCCAATAATGGAGACGCCTTGAGGGTGCAATGGACCCTAAGGTGAGAAGGAACCTACTCCACCTGGAAAATTCAGAGAGCAGTTGGGAGGGATGATGAAAGAGGTTTGGGAGAAGTCATCCAGGGGAGGTGATATCAAACCTAGATTTTGAAGGAAGACTGTTAGTTTCCTAAAGAAGAACATCCAGGCAGAAGTCATCTTATATGCCCCACAATAGCAACATCATTAAGAATGTGTTGATGTATGGCCAAACCAATACAGTATGATAAAGTAAAAAATAAATAAATGAATAAATAAATAATCCCAAATATCAGGGTATTTGAAAATATCTAAATGATCTGAGTAAGATCACTAACTCTTAACGCTGGTAAGTTAAATGCTTTCTAATCTTTCTGATTTTACAGATGAGAAAATAAATTAAGACCCAGAAATAAGAAATGATCACACACTTACTGACTCTTCTGAAGAGATTAATAACCCCTCTGCCTTGTCCCCAAATACGTAGGAGAAGGGAGTAACACTAACACAACCATAATTTCAGAGATCAATAAAATAACTGTTCCAAGGGAGGCAAATTTCCTTCTAATCAAGCTTTTTACAAGCAAAGAAGTTTTCTAAGAAATATATCCATGCACATTTCAAAAAGACTGCAAAAATGATAGAAGGAAAGAAGTGTCATAAATTAATGCAGCAAATATTTCATGCACAGATACTATGGGGCAGGCACGGTGCTGAGGAATCCAAAAGGGTTATGAAGATAAATAAGAGGTCGCCTCTGCTGTGTAATGGGAATCACTGAGAAATTACCTCGAGAGATTAAAAATTCCCAAAGCTTGGGCTTTAAAAGAGAAAGTAACAGGAATGAGTGTCAAGTTACACTGTAAACATATTAAATTCATTTAAGTCACACAACATACCAGAGAACAATTCAAAGACGCATGCAAACATGTGCATACATATGAGGCAGAGAGCTCACTGGTTATTACGAACCTTGAACCCTCAGATTTTCCACATGCAAATTCCAGCCCCACTGAGAGCTAACTGAATGATGTGTAACAAAGCATTTAACTTCTTCTGCCTTAATTCTCAAAACTAAAAAGTAGGAAGAGTGAAGTATATGTATATCACAGTTGCTATGAAGATTAAATTATATCATGCATGTGAAGTGTTTGCAGCAGCTTCTAGAACATTGTTTGGTCTTCTAATAGAAAACTGCTCTGCACTCCATCACACCCTAAGAACATATTCCCTCAGTAATGATGACAATCATGATGATGACGAGGTGGTCTATCAATTCAGTTCAGCTCAGTTTAGTCGCTCAGTCGTGTCTGACTCTGCAACCCCATGGACCACAGCACACCAGGCCTTCCTGTTCATCACCAACTCCCAGAGCTTAATCAAACTGATGTCCATCGAGTCGGGAAACGCCATCCAACCATCTTATCCTCTGTTGTCCCCTTCTCCTCCCGCTTTCAATCTTTCCCAGCCTCAGGGTCTTTTCAAATGAGTCAGTTCATTGCATAAGGTGGCCAAAGTATTAATTTCAGCTTCAACATCAGTCTTTCAATGAATATTCAAGACCAACTTCCTTTAGGATGAATTGGTTTGATCTCCTTGCAGTCCGAAGGACTCTCAAAAGTCTTCTCCAATGCCACACTTCAAAAGCATCAATTCTTCGGTGCTCAGCCTTCTTCACAGTCCAGCTCTCACATCCATACATGACCACTGGAAAAATCATAGCCTTGACTAGATGGACCTTTGTTGGCAAAGTAATGTCTCTGCTTTTTAATAGGCTATCTAGGTTGGTCATAGCTTTTCTTCCAGGGAGCAAGGGTCTTTTAATTACACAGCTGCCATCACGATCTGCAGTGATTTTGGAGCCCAAGAAATAAAGTCTCTCACTGTTTCCATTGTGTCCCCATCTATTTGCCATGAAGTGATGGGACCAGATGCTATGATCTTAATTTTCTGAATGTTGAGTTTTAAGTCAACTTTTTTACTCTTCTCTTTCACTTTCATCAAGAGGCTCTTTAGTTTCTTTACTTTCTGCCATAAGGGTGGTGTCATCTGGATATCTGAGGTTATTGATATTTCTCCCAGCAATCCTGATTCCAGATTGTGCTTCATCCAACCCAGCACTTCGCATGATGTACTCTGCATATAAGTTATACAAGCAGGGTGACAATATACAGCCTTGACATACTTCTTCCATGTATAGTTCTAACTGTTGCTTCTTGACCTGCATACAGATTTCTCAAGAGTCAGGTCAGGTGGTCTGGTATTCCCATCTCTTGAATAATTTTCCAGTTTGTTGTGATCTACACAGTCAAAGGCTTTGGCATAGTCAATAAAGCAGAAGTAGATGTTTTTCTGAAACTCCCTTGCTTTTTCAATAATCCAGCAGATGTTTTCAATTTGATCTCTGGTTCCTCTGCCTTTTCTAAATCCAGCTAGGACATCTGGAAGTTCATGGTTCACATACTGTTGAAGCCTGGCTTGGACAATTTTGAGCATTACTTTGCTAGCGTGTGAGATGAGTGCAATTGTGCAGCAGTTTGAACATTCTTTGGCATTGCCTTTCTTGATGAATGGAATGAAAACTGACCTTTTCCAGTCCTGTGGCTACTGCTGAGTTTTCCAAATTTATGGGCATATTGAGTGTAGCACTTTCACAACATCATCCTTTAGGATTTGAAATAGCTCAACTGGAATTCCATCACCTCCACTAGCTTTGTTCATAGTGATGCTTCCTAAGGCCCACTTGACTTTACATTCTAGGATGTCTGGCTCTAGGTTAATGATCACACCATCATGGTTATCTGGGTTATAAAGATCTTTTTGTATAGTTCTTCTGTGTATTCTTGCCACCTCTTCTTAAATCTTCTGCTTCTGTTAAGTCCATACCATTTCTGTCCTTTATTGTGTCCATCTTTGCATGAAATGTTCTCTTGGTGTCTCTAATTTTCCTGAAGAGATCTCTAGTCTTTCCCGTTCTATTATTTTCCTCTATTTCTTTGCATTGATTGCTGAGGAAGGCTTTCTTATCTCTCCTTGCTGTTCTTTGGAACTCTCCATTCAAATGGGTATATCTTTCCTTTTCTCCTTTGCCTTTCACTTCTCTTCTTTTCTCAGCTATTTGTAAGGCCTCCTAGACAACCATTTTGCCTTTTTGCATTTCTTTTTCTTGGGGATGGTCTTGATTGCTGCCTCTTGTACAATGTCACAAACATCTGTCCATAGTTCTTCAGGCACTCTGTCTATCACATCTAATCCCTTGAATCTATTTGTCACTTCCACTGTATTATCGTAAGGGATTTGATTTAGGTCATACCTGAATGGTCTAGTAGTTTCTAGAGGTGGCCTATGGGAATCTGTAATTTCCTAAGCCTTTCTCAGCCCCTGGTAGCTCAGTTGGTAAAGAATCCACCTGCAATGCAGGAGACTGTAGGTTGATTCCTGGGTTACAGAGGTCCACTGGAGAAGGGACAGGCTACCCATTCTGGTATTCTTGGGCTTCCCTTGTGGCTCAGCTGGTAAAGAACCCACCTGCAATGCAGGAGACCTGGGTTTGATCCCTGGCTTGGGGAGATCCCTGGAGAAGGGAAAGGCAACCCACGCCATGATTCTGGCCTAGAGAATTCCAGGGACTGTATAGTCCATGGGGTAGCAAAGAGTCGGACACAAATGAGCGACTTTCACTTCTCAGCCCCAGTTGTCTCATGGTGTGAGATGTCAAACTCTTCAGGGTGATCCTGTGGTCCAGGGAGCCCTTAAATGCAATTCCACAGGGATCCAGGTCTTTTTTTTTTTTTTTTTTTTTTTTTTAACTATCCTCGATTTTCCCAAGGGAGAGCTCCCTCTAGAACCTTACTGCCAGTGAGCTATCACTTTAAGAAGTAGTGTGATTACTGGGAAGGGCCCTGGACCAGGAGTCAGATATTTATATGCTTGTTCCAATTCAGCCATGACCACTTTCTGGGACAAATCACTCTAATCTGTGTCTCATTTTTCTTCTACTAAAAATGAGGATAAGAGCACCTACTATTCTGCTCCTGAGGCCATTACCAGGATCAAATTAATATGAATGTGCTTTGAATATGAAAGAAGGAAATTAGGAAGGGACAGAGGGACAGAGGAAAGGAGGGAAAGAAGAGTAACCTAACCTCCACTTTCTCTCTCTCTCCTATATAATAGTTCATGTTAATATTAGTCAACACCAATGGCTATATTATCATCATTTCTTGACCTTGATAGTAAACAACTTGTATATAATATATATCTATAGTATTAATAATAGCAAAACAATATTTTAGAATGTTGCTGTTTAGTCGCTGAGTCATGTCAACTCTTTCATGACCCCAGGGACTGTGGCCCACCAGGCTCATCTGTCCAGGGGAATTCCCAGGCAAGAATATTAGAGTGGGTTGCCATTCCTTCTCAGGATCTTCCTGACCCAGGGATCAAACCTGCATCTTCTGCTTGGCAGGTGGATTCTTTACCACTGAGCCACCTGGGAAGCCCAATTTTAGAGTATTACCCTACAGTTAGAAAATTTTTTTTTACTTATTAACTTATTAAGTCTCAAATATCCCTATTAGATAATCAGGGAACTTATTATGACCCTCACTTTAGAAGAGGAAATCAAAATTCAAAAGAATGGAATGATCTCTGAGAACTGCCCAGCTGAAAAAAACCTTTAAAACAGCACTAGAAGCCAGACCCTCAGACTCTTTTTATAACGTTCCTTCTCCAAGCACAAATTCGTTCCAAGATCTCCTCCTGGACTGAACAAACCCCACCCATCTGTATAGAGTACAGGAAGAACCACTAAGCACTCTTAGAGTATGCAGTCCTAATTTATTGAGATTTTGTAAGGATTACAGGACATTTATACATATGTAAATATGCAGGATATTTACCATCTGAAAAGTGCTGCATATTTAGACCATGAAATTTTATGTTTCTGGATATGTTCCGGTGACACCTAGTTTATAGTCTATGAGAACTTGAATAGAATTTGTGTCCTACTGTTGTGTGAGTGAATTTCAAGTTGCTCAGCTGTATCTGACTCTTTGCGACCCCATGGACTATACAGTCCATGGAATTCTCCAGGCCAGAACACTGGAGTGGGTATTTCCCTTCTACAGGGGATCTTCCCAATCTGGGATTGAACCCAGGTCACCCACATTGCAGGCAGATTCTTTACCAGCTGAGCCACAAGGAAGTCCCCAAAATACTGGAGTGGGTATCCTATTCCTTCTCCAGTGGACCTTCTTGACCCAGGAATTGAACCGCCATCTCCCGCATTGCAGGCAGATTCTTTACCAACTGAGCTGTCAGGGAAACCCACACTGTTGTGTGAAAATTGTATAGATCTTAATTATGTTTAACTGGTTTTTTTAAAGTACTGCATAAATGTTAGACATGATTATCCCATTGTTCTTATTTCAGATGTCTTACATTTGTAATACACATCCCAAGTCTCTACCATGCTGGTAGAGTTTGGGTTAACTGATCCACTGTTTGCCTGCAGATTTCACATTTGTCAAATGTGAGGGAAACCAGACTCCATGGGGCAATTAAGCCATCCTAAGCCAGGTCAGAAAAGATGTTTTGCTAGAAGCAATGGGAGCCAGACACATCCAGATATGTGTAAATTATTCACGTGTCTGCTTCAGAGATTGTATCACCCCTTCTTTTTCTGTTCAACTTGGCCCTAACCCCATGGACTCAACTCCTCCTTAGGCCGACAGTCCTCACTTGTGCCTTCCACAGTTTTGGCCAATATTTCTCATGCCTGCTAGGGAGTCTGGTCAACTTGACCTAAGCCAAGCAGTTTATTGAATTTTATTTAAAGGTAGATCATTTGTTTCCCTCAATAAGCAAGTCTAATTCATGGAAAGCCTTCAACAACAGTTTGGAAAATGAAAATAATAAGCACTGACCTTAAAGTTAAAGTTCAAATAAGGTGATGTGGTGGAAAGAACCCTTTTTTAAAATCAGGGAGACCGGGGCGTCATTCTCTGTTCTGCATTATAAACTTTGAGTTCAAAGTATGCCCTGTAAGAGATACTTTTGATGAAATGTTTACATGTTCTAGGATCTATATTACTCTTTTGCATATCTAATTTTGCAGTGTCCACATTTAAATGCACATTCATTCAGTTCATATTTACTGAGCGATTAGAATGTGTTAACCACTAACCCACAGCACTGAGCCTGGAACCTACAATCCATTTGGGAAGACACACCAAACAAAAAATTACAAGTGTGATAAGCATCAGAAGGGAGAAGTTCAGAGTTCTGTGGGATCATATAATGTGGGTCCCCGAGCCAAATGACAGTCAGGGAAAACCTAAGGGGTGAGCAGAAGCTAGCCAAGCAAAGGAAAAGTGCAAGAGGGAGGAGCAGAGCTTTCACAGAAAAGGGGGAAAAAAGGAAGTGTGAAGGTTATGCAATAGCAAAGAGTATGTGACCCATCTGAGGCACTGAAGAAAAGCCCAGAATGACGAAAGCATGGAAAACAGGTGATGTGACAGAAGATGGGTCTGGAGAGATACATACAAGGCTTTGTTAAACATTTGAAGAACTTTGGATTTTATCTTCATCTCTATGGGCCGTAGAGAGTCATAAAACGATTGTAAAAGGGGGTGCTAGAGAATTAGATTTGGGGCTTTAAATGTACCCTCTGACTGCAAGTAGAGAACATTCAGAAATCAGGGTGGGCACAGGAAGATGCAGGAGGCTAGAAGTGAAAGGACAGACCATGGACTGAAGTAGTAGGGGCAGAGAGAAGCAGACAGATTTGAAAAGCGGTCAGCACTTAAGCAGCAGGACTTGACTGATGGGATGAGGAAGCGATGCAGAAGAGACAAAAATCACTCCCAAGAATCAGCCTTGGTCAACTGGGTGACTGGTGGCTCCATTTATTAAAGTAGAAGATACTAGAGAAACAAGTGCCTATGAAGGGAGAAAGGAAGATGGTGGACATGAGGAAAGAAAAGCTAAAAGTAAGCTTCCCAGGGTTGTACAGTTGCTGAGTGGCAGAGCTGAGATTTAATCAGATAATGAAACTTCAAAGCCCCAGAGCTTTACTATGGTACACTGTTTTTACTAACCTGTCTGGGCTTCTGTTTCCTCATCTGTAACATAGATGTAATTATACTAGCCCTACAGGTAGGTGGTTATTGGGCTTCCCTGGTGGCTCAGCTGGTAAAGAATCTGCTTGCAATGCAGGAGACCCAGGTTTAATCCCTGAGTCAGGAAGATCTCCTGAAGAAAGGAATGGCAACCCACTCCAGTATTTTTTGCCTGGAGAATTTGATGGACTGGGAGCCTGGCAGGCTACAGTCCATGGGTTGCAAAGAGTCAGACACAACTGAGAGACTAGCACCTTCACTTTTTCACTTTACAGGTGGCTATTAAAGTTACTTATTTAAATCATATTGTTTTCTAGGAGGAGTTTTCCATCTGCCTAGAGCTGATTTAATAACACTTCAACTTAATGACTTCCCACCACCAAAACAGAAAAAGACGTTCAAAATTATGGGTAAAATTACAATTTTTATGGAGAACAGAGGAGAGCATTTAAGATTTTCTCTGTATATTTCCTATAACTTTCCTCTACAGTGAGACATGGCGAGGAATATGAGCTTGCTTTGTGTCTGAAAGTATATGTCAAAACTGGAAAAAGCCAAGCCACCATCAGCCCAGGAGACCACGTCTCATCATGACATAGGTTGTCATTATGACCTATTAAACATGTATGCATAAAAACATTTACGTAAAACTGAACTTGGATATTGCAGCTCATGAATAGTTCACAGCATGTGGGAAAAAATCAGAAAAAAAGTTTCATTGGTTAAGCTATTTGATGTCACTTGAGATCATTTGAGATGACACAGCTAAGAATCAGGCAGCAAAATATTAGGTAAGTTGTCAATACGAAATTTCCTCTAATTCCTGCCCTTGACAACCTATTGATGCTTTTGAACTGTGGTATTGGAAAAGACTATTGAGAGTCCCTTGGACTGCAAGGAGATCCAATCAGTCCATCCTAAAGGAAATCAGTCCTGAATGTTCATCGGAAGGGCTGATGCTGAAGCTGAAACTCCAATACTTTGGCCACCTGATGCAAAGAACTGATTAATTTTAAAAGACCCTGATGCTGGGAAAGATCGAAGGCAAAAAAAAAAAAAAAGATTGAAGGCAGGAGGAGAAGGGGATGACAGAGGATGAGATGGTTGGATGGCATCACCAACTCAATGGACATGAGTTTGAGTAAGCTTTGGGAGTTGGTGATGGACACAGAAGCCTGGAGTGCTGCAGTCTATAGGGTCGCAAAGAGTCAGACATGACTGAGCAACTGGACTGAACTGACAACCTATGCCCGCTAGGTGGTCCCACCAGTCTCCTATGTTCTTAGCCAAGGGATTAGCTCCTGTCCTGTCCTCCTGCGAAGGACAAGAGGAGGGAGCACTTCCTCAGAATCAAGTCCTGGAAATGCTGACACTGGAATTGGATGTCTAGCTTCCAGATGGCTGCTCTGAGTTCTGTTGTATCTCCATGGTCTCTAGTCCCTGACTAGTTTCTGGGCAGCCATTTACCTTAGCCTCAAGTCCTTTTCTTAATTTCTGTTCCTGAGCTGTAGTGCCTGAGTGCACTTGAATGCCACCTTCCCACGCAACTCCCTGTTCATCCAAGCTCCACTTCCTTTCCTCTGCCTCTGTCTACTTCCCATTTGTTTCCACTGTCTGCCTTGCTCTAACTCTAGCCTCCTGCCATATTTCCAACTGTCTACAGGCCCAACATGACCTTAAAACAGCTCACAGGTTACATTTCCCTCCAAGGCTTCAAATGATAACCACTGCTATTTCCAGGCTCCAGAGTTACCTCTCCAAGGGCTTTCCCTGCTCCTCCAGGCTCCCATTACTCCCGTGAGCCTTTAGGGTTCCCATGCATCACTTACTCCTTGTTGTTGAAAAGTCTACTTTATAGGTCTCTCATCCCTACTAGGATACTTGAGGACTGAGGAGTCTTGTGCCTTCTATATCGCCAAGGCTTACCGTCAGTTCAGTTCAGTTCAGTCACTCAGTCGTGTCCGACTCTTTGCGATCCCATGAATTGCAGCATGCCAGGCCTCCCTGTCCATCACCATCTCCCAGAGTTCACTCAGACTCACGTGTATCCAGTCAGTGATGCCATCCAGACATCTCATCCTCTGACGTCCCCTTCTCCTCCTGCCCCCAATCCCTCCCAGCATCAGACTCTTTTCCAATGAGTCAACTCTTCGCATGAGGTGGCCAAAGTACTGGAGTTTCAGCTTCAGCATCAATCCTTCCAATGAACACTCAGAACTGATCTCTTTTAGGATGGACTGGTTGGATCTCCTTGCAGTGCAAGGGACTCTCAAGAGTCTTCTCCAACAACACAGTTAAAAGCATCAATTCTTCGGTGCGCAGCTTTCTTCACAGTCCAACTCTCACATCCATACATGACCACTGGAAAAACCATAGCCTTGACTAGACGGACATTTGTTGGCAAAGTAATGTCTCTGCTTTTTAATATGCTGTCTAGGTTGGTCATAATTTTCCTTCCAAGGAGTAAGTGTCTTTTAATTTCATGGCAGCAGTCACCATCTGCAGTGATTTTGGAGCCCAAAAAAAGTCTGACACTGTTACCATAGTAGGCTTACCATAGTAGCTGGCCAATAGCAGACATCTAATAGGGCTTTGTTGACTAAACCCCTCACTTTGATCAAGCTCCAGAATCTCTTCCAACAGCAGGGCCTATATTGTATCAAGTCGTGGTATATATAGTATCATACGGGATTGTATTTTACAGAAGGCAGAGAAGTGAGTGTATACCAATTAACACTACAGATGGAGTTACTTGTCCTTCACATATTATTCAAATTTTTAGATACTTATTTATCTCATTTTGGCCTAAAGGAGTCAGGGGAAATCTGACTGGAAATCCCCAGTCACTTAAAGCAGAAGGGTAGACTGTTTTCCGGAGAAGGCAATGGCACCCCACTCCAGTATTCTTGCCTGGAAAATCCAACGGACAGAGGAGCCTGGTAGGCTGCAGTCCACGGGGTCGCTAGGAGTCGGACACGACTGAGCAACTTCCCTTTCACTTTCCACTTTCATGCACTGGAGAAGGAAATGGCAACCCACTCCAGTATTCTTGCCTGGAGAATCCCAGGAACGGAGGAGCCTGGTGGGCTGCCATCTATGGGGTCGCACAGAGTCGGACACGACTGACGTGACTTAGCAGTAGCAGACTGTTTTCAGAACCCAGTTCCTATCTCCTCACTCTCTCCTAAGGACAACTATTTTAGAACAAAAAGTAGTTTATATTTTCAAGTAAAACAAAACATTCATCAGTTTACCAAGTTCCAGGACCATGGCTTATAGATCTCATTTTGGGCTTCCCTCATAGCTCAGCTGGTAAAGAATTTGCCTACTATGCAGGAGACTCCAGTTCTATTCCTGGGTTGGGAAGATCCGCTGGAGAAGGGATAGGCTACCCATTCCAGTATTCTTGGGTTTCCCTGTGGCTCACCTGGTAAAGAATTTGCCTGCAATGAAGGAGACCTGGGTTCAATCCCTGGATTGGGAAGATCCCCTGGAGAAGGAAGAGGCTACCCACTCTAGTATTCTAGCCTGGAGAATTCCATGGACTGTATCATCCTCAGGGTCGCAGAGTCAGAGACGACTAAGCGACTTTCACTTTCAGGGTGGGAGGGGAAAACAGAGAGAGAAGCAAAGTACAGACCATCTGGAAGATGGTAGGTCATTGATAATTGTGTGTTCAACAAACGAATCAGAAAATTTTAGACTTCTTTGAACTCTAATATCTTTGGGATCGCAGGGCGATTCCATCAGACCCTTGAATGAATTCCCGCTTTGGAAGGGCTCTGGGCTCATGTTTGGATATTCCACCTCCCACACTTTTCTAGGAGGTCTAAGATTAACTGAGACTTGACCTTCCAACTTAGCTTTGGTCCTTGACCATTTCTGTCCACATTTCTATTTCTCTAATTTCCTCGAACACCAGCCTATGAAAAACCATTGCATTTTCCCCGTTCTCTCTACATAAGTAGTTAGTTTAATTCTTGTTTATGTTGGTGGAAGGGGGAGAGTAAGAACCTTAACATGAGATCTATCCAGTTAATGTAATTTCAAGTGCACAAGACAGTATTGTAAAGTGTAGGCACAGTGTTGTATAGCCTATCTCTAGAATTTAAACCTCTTGCAAAATTGAAACTGTATACCAGTTGAACAGGGCTTCCCTGGTGGCTCAGTGGTGAAAATTCCACCTGCCAATGCAGGAGATGTAGGAGACTTGGGTTCAAACCCTGGATCAGAAAGATTCCCTGAAGGAGAAAATGGCAACCCACTCCAATATTATTGCCTGGAAAATCCCATGGGCAGAGGAGCCTGGTGGGCTACAGTCCTTGGAGTCACAAAGAGTTGGACACAACTGAACAACCTAACGTGAGCACACACCAGCTGAATAGTGTTGAAGAAAGTTACATAATATAACTGAGACTGTGTTAGGCTGGAGGATATGAGTCCTTCTCTGTCATGAGTGTCCGAGCACAGGTCTGCTAATTTCTCTCTACCCTCAATTGCGTCAAGGACAACAGGAGTGTAATGATCATTTCCCTGTCTGCCTCACATGATTATAATGAAAGCCATGAAACCACATTTGGCTTTACAAATATTATTACTACGTATTTAAACACTCTGAGGTGCTACAACGCTAATGTGTGAAAAATATTTACATCTTAGGAGGAATACTAATAGAGATCAGGGACTCATGGGAACCTCCCAGAAATATTTAGATCTTAGGAGGAATACTAATAGAGGTCAGGGACTCATGGGAACCTCCCAGAAATATTTACATCTTAGGAGGAATACTAATAGAGATCAGGGACTCACAGGAACCTCGCAGCCACTAGATGCGTTTTCTTTGGCCCCCGTGGTATTTGTATATATTGGGGCTGGTACTGAAAAAGAAAAGGATTTGATATTAAAAAAAAAAAAAACAGAACTCTAGTTTTTCTTGAAAACTGGAGTTCTAACAACACAGGGCCTGCTTTCCCACAGGGTACATTTGGCTGGGGCTGAGTAGCACCTGCCCTTCTGGGTAAGTCATAAGCTTTGCAATTTACTACAGGCCTCACGTGTCACACGGGTGTATGTGTATTTACACACACCTGTTTCACTCATTTTGGCTAAAGGTCTGGGCCCAATAGCCATTCTTCTCCTGACCCCCTGGAGTCACTGAAATAGCGAGAACAAGAAAATCATAAATTCAAATCTTGACTTTTCCACTTAAAACCTAGGTAAATATAGACAAATAATTAACCCACCTGAAATCATTCATCTTCTCACTTTTTTATGGATATAAAATTACCTACTATGTAGAGTTTGATGAGGTTTAGACATACTATTTATACAGTTAGGCACATATTCATTAAAATATGTCATATTATTTGTGGGGTTTTTAAGATTATTTTTGGGTGCAGACCATTTTTAAAGTTTTTATTGAATTTGTTACAATATTGCTTCTGTTTTTTGCTTTGTTTCTTTTGGTCACGAGGCACAAGGGATATTAGATTCCCACCCAGGGGTTGAACCTGCACTCCTTGCTTTGGAAGGTGAAGTCTTAACCACTGGACTTCCAGGGAAGTTCCAAGGTGTCATATTATTTGAAATGGAACTTATACTGGAAGAAAATTACAACAAAAGGAAATTATTGCTAATGATAGAAATATAGGCATTGGAAAAAAGACAATTTTCAATAGAGTAAATTCAGTATGTATGACCTGAACCTTATGGGAGACCACATAGCTGCTGCTAGAACTTCAGTCATTAATACAAATAACTAATGGTCTGTCACAATAACCAGGCAGTCTCTGACCACCTTCAACTTTCAGTTTCTAATTATAGGGACCTGTGTGTGTGTGTTTATTTCTTCTTCCCAACTCCTGTGTTTTGTCATGTTATTCTCTCCTCTATCTGGCCAAATCTTTATGCATCTCAACTTTCAGGATCCTGCTTGCCTGTCCATTTTCTAAGACATCCTCCCTGATATCCTCAGGTGAGATTATCTGTTCCCTCCTATATGCCTCCAATGGTGCTTGTGATTCTCCCCTGTCACTAACAATAATTTCTAGATGTTTCTGTGAAGGTCTATTTTTGATGACAGAACATTTAAATCAATAGACTTTGAGTAAAGCAGAGTACCCTCCATAATATGAGTGGGCTTCATCTGATCAGCTGAAGATCTTAGAAGATTAACCTCTCTAAGAGAGATGGAATTTTGACTTTGGACTTGAATTGCAAACATCCCCCTGGGTCTCCAGCCTGCAGGCCTATTCTACCAGTTTTGAACCTCTCAGCCTCCACAATCTTGGAGACAGCTGCTTAAAATAAATCTCTCTAGATAGATGATAGATAGATAGATAGATAGATGAATGGATGGATAGATGGATAGGTGGATGGATAGGTGGATGGATGAATGGATAGAAATGGAGATACATATCCTGTTGATTCTTTTCTCTGGAGAACCCTAACACAATGTCCTATGAACCTCTTTCTCTTCTGTATATGTGATATACAGCAGACACTCAGGAATGTGGAATAAGTAAGCAAATAAATTGACTTTTGAATGAATGATATTATGGAAAGAACTTTTAATTGCAAAAAAAAAGTTAGTTTAGTTCACTTTTTAAACTCTCCTCTGACTTCAGAAATCTGCAATTCTATTCCCATTCACTTAATGGAATAGCTTTCTTCCCGAAAGTTACAGAAAACTTAGGCCACCTTGTATTACAGTTTTGCAGCTCCCTCTTAAATTGAGAATTCCTTGAAGACAGAGAAATTTAACTGTTACCTTCTCCTGTTCTAGTGCAGTACCTGATATTTAATAGAAGATATTCAGTGAACAATTCCAATAAATTAGATTAAACGTCACTGAACTATTCCTCAAGTCTGTCTCCAATTGTTTCTTCCAAGTGAGGCTTCCATAGGCACCAGGGCTACTAATAAATAATGAATTGTTTTGCTCATTTGTCATATTTTTATAATTGTTTTAATGCACCATATTGATTTTTGCATAACATTTTTAATAAAAATCCTGAAGTCTCTCAATGCCAACCACCAATAATAAACGCTAAATTAGATTGGGACCCATTTAAAAGTTATTTTTCTTTTAGTTCATTGAATAGGGATTAAGTTAGTGGGGAAAAAAAAAAACAGACTAAATGGGAAAGTTTAAACTTAAACAGAATTATACAGGCTAAACTAAGTCCCATTTGCTTAGTACCTTACTGTTTACAAAACATGGCACTATTTCATGATGTTAAAACAACCTGAACTGCTTAATAATAACCTCCTTTCATGTGTCAGAAAACAGATCCAGAGTGACTCAACTTTTTTGAAAGACGTTTTAATATTATATTATAAAAATTGGAAGGGAAGAGGTAAAATAATCAACTTTTTATCATGTTTTATCATGCTTACTGTGTGCTAGGCACGACTAACTACATGTTTTAAATAGGTGAACTCATTAATCTTTAATATTTTTATTTTTAATTGATTGATGATTGCTTTACAAAAGTGGTTTGATTTCTATCAGACATCAACATGATTAACTATAGGTGTACATATGTCCTCTCCCTCCTGAATCTCCCTCCCACCCATTCCCACCCCTCTAGGTTATTACAGAGCCCCAGTTTGATTTCCCTGAGTCATACAGCAAATCACAAGAGATGTTCTTAACTTTTCTCATTAAAGTCAGGGGACTGAAGACAAGAGAAGTTAGGCAGCCTGTCTGTGGTGGTCCTTTCTATGCGTCAGCAGGACTGGTTCACAGGGTGTAGACACACCTGGTTGAGCATGGTATCTGGGTGTGTCCGTGGAGGTGTTTCTGAATGAGATCAGCATGTGCATGAGTGAGTGAAGCAGACTGCCCTCTCCAACATAAGTGAGCACCATGCAATCCTACGAGGGCCTGAATCGAATGAAAAGGCAGGGGAAGGGAGAATTTGACCTCTCCTGTCTGACTCTTTCAGCTGGAACTCTGGTCTCGCCTGTTCTCAGACTGAGACTTACACCATTGTCTCCCATGGTTCTGACTTGGCCTGAATTACACCACCCACCTTCCTGGACCTCCTTGAAGACAGCAGATTGAAGGACTACTATTAATAGGATGTATATCTTATTGGTTCTGTAGCGCAGGTGAACCTCAATTAATACCCTGTCCATGGTGAGATAGCTCAAAATCACACAGTTAGCCTGTTTGGGGCCAGAACTTAAACCAGGCTTTTTAAATTGAAAATCTCTTCTTTCTCTATACCCAGCTGTCTTGAGATCGCCCCCACGACACATGAAATCCTTATGCAAATATCTGTGGTTGATAATGGGCTTGATTTGTATTTTTCCCTCAGACTGCACAGCTTGGAAGCATCAAGGAGAAGATCCCCTTTACTATTAAGTCATCTTCAGTTCAGTTCAGTCGTTCAGTCATGTCCGACTCTTTGCGACCCCACGAATTGCAGCACGCCAGGCCTCCCTGTCCATCACCAACTCCCGGAGTTCACTCAGACTCATGTCCATCAAGTCAGTGATGCCATCCAGCCATCTCATCCTCTGTCGTCCCCTTTTCCTCCTGTCCCCAATCCCTCCCAGCATCAGAGACTTTTCCAATGAGTCAACTCTTCGCATGAGGTGGCCTAAGTACTGGAGCTTCAGCTTTAGCATCATTCTTTCCAAAGAACACCCAGGACTGATCTCCTTCAGAATGGACTGGTTGGATCTCCTTGCAGTCCAAGGGACTCTCAAGAGTCTCCTCCAACACCACAGTTCAAAAGCATCAATTCTTCGGCGCTCAGCTTTCTTCACAGTCCAACTCTCACATCCATACATGACCACAGGAAAAACCATAGCCTTGACTAGATGGACATTTGTTGGCAAAGTAATATCTCTGCTTTTTAATATGCTATCTAGGTTGGTCATAACTTTTCTTCCAAGGAGTAAGTGTCTTTTAATTTCATGGCAGCAGTCACCATCTGCAGTGATTTTGGAGCCCCCAAAAAATAAAGTCTGACACTGTTTCCACTGTTTCCCCATCTATTTCCCATGAAGTGATGGGACCAGATGCCATGATCTTCATTTTCTGAATGTTGAGCTTTAAGCCAACTTTTTCACTCTCCTCTTTCACTTTCATCAAGAGGCTTTTTAGTTCCTCTTCACTTTCTGTCAATGTTGAGCTTTAAGCCAACTTTTTCACTCTCCCCTTTCACTTTCATCAAGAGGCTTTTTAGCTCCTCTTCACTTTCTGCCATAAGCGTAATGTCATCTGCATATCTGAGGTTACTGATATTTCTCCCGGCAATCTTGATTCCAGCTTGTGTTTCTTCCAGTCCAGCGTTTCTCATGATGTACTCTGCATATAAGTTAAATAAGCAGGGTGACAATATGCAGCCTTGACGTACTCCTTTTCCTATTTGGAACCAGTCTGTTGTTCCCTGTCCAGTTCTAACTGTTGCTTCCTGACCTGCATACAGATTTCTCAAGAGACAGGTCAGGTGGTCTGGTATTCCCATCTCTTTCAGAATTTTCCACAGTTTATTGTGATCCACACAGTCAAAGGCTTTGGCATAGTCGATAAATCAGAAACAGATGTTTTTCTGGAAGTCTCTTGCTTTTTCGATGATCCAGCGGAGGTTGGCAATTTGATCTCTGGTTCCTTTGCCTTTTCTAAAACCAGTTTGAACATCAGGAAGTTCATGGTTCATGTATTGCTGAATCCTTAGGCTGTATTCATTCTTTCACTCTCCGTGTTTACATAAGAATCATTGTTTTTGCAGCCACAGATTGAGTACAGCCCCACTGAGTACAGCAAGGCCGAAAAGGTGGGACACCTGAGGGCAGTCATTCCAGGGTCCTGAGCAAACACCCAAGCGTGGGCTTCAGTGTTCTGTGAATTCAGGGCCTCGGTTACACTGGGGTTTGAACAGCTTAACTTCAAATGGTTCAGCAATTTTAATTGAAAGCCATGTTCATCTTTTTGCTAAAAAAAAAAATCCAAAAGGAGGAAAAAAATTTTTTTCATTTAAGGAATATTCTGTCTCCGTGAGACCACTGAAAGCCTAAAATATTTCCCAGCGAGATCCATTTGTTCAGCTATTAATATACTTTACTACTTTTCCACTATGGCAAGAATCTCACTGTTCCTTTAGTTGATATCTCTCTTAGATGGAAAAAAGAAATCATTATCATTTCAGACTTCAAAAATCCTGTTTTCCCTCACATGTACAGAAAATGGAAGCAAAAGCAGGCTTTGCTATGTGGAAAGTCCAAACTGAGTATATAGGTTTGGTCTTGTTTCTTTTTTCCCATCTATCAAATTGAATTTGAAAACAGAAAAGAGAAATTCACAAAACTGCCCGTTCAAGTGACCTTGAATAAGAACGATATAAGGTCCCTAATGTCAGTGCTTGTGTGCTCAGTCACGCAGTCGTGTCCGACTCTCTGTGACCCCATGGACTATAGCCCGCCAGGGTCCTCTGTCAATGGGATTCTCCAGACAAGAACACTGGAGTGGGTTGCCATTTCCTCCTCCAGGAGGAGGTATCTTCCAACTCAGGGACTGAACCCAAGTTTCCTCTGTCTCCCACAGGTGGATTCTTTTACCACTGAGCCACCAAAGTCAGTAAAATATGCTTAATTTTAAAGTTTCATTTCACATTCAGATAAAGATCAAAAATTATTTATTAGGATCTTTAAAAAAAAAATCTTCCTGGCACTCAGTGCCTGAGATGTGTTTTTTTATTGCCTTCTCTCCCAGCTAGGATACAAGTTTCACGAGCCCATTAATAGATTAGGAATCTATTAATAGACATCTGATGGATGACCACCCACAGTTGATCACAGCTCTCCAGAACCTGCCATCATCCCTACCCCTGAGAAGCGGTCCTTGGAGTAAGGGAGCCCAGCGTCTCCTCAGCTGGGGACAGGAAGCTTGCAGGACTCTAGGTCAAGTGTCACTTTCTGAACCATCCGCCCTTTCTCTGGGCCCCCGTGTCTCCACTTGCCCTTTGATACTCAGGCCTTGGCTGGGTCTTCATCTGGCCCATGTGTCAGGGTGTCCTGACATAGCAGTTACTGTAGCATCCCAGGAACTCTGCCTGACCCATGTGGGAGCTTCCCGAAGCAGCAGGACAAGTCATACCCACAAACAGAGCTATGGGACAGTGTGACCCTGCTCACCCTGGGACCCCAGACCCCGCACACACCTGCAGCCTGGCTCCTTGGGGCAACCACAGTCCCCACAGGCCAATCCCAGCATTATTGCAGCTGCCGGGAGAGCAGGGGTAAATGTAGAGACAAGGCAGAAGTGAAACAGCCTAGGAGAAGGGGCACAGAAACATCTTCAAAGAAAAAGAAGGTGGAAAGGAGGGCAGAAAAAGACCCCGTAGGCTCCAAGTTCTATTAGCTGATCCCAACTCCAGCTCTCCTCTATCTCCATCTTTCTATGGTGCCTTCCCGGAGGTATCCGCCCCTCCTGTCCCTTCCCCCACATTTTATCCACCTTCTGCTGCCAAGTTGCCTCTCTCTGCCAGCAAACCTGGCATAAGCTGTGGCCTCTTTATGTGAGAGCTCCGTGCCCATGCCAGGTTCAGACCTCGGAAGTCCTTGCCCTAATAAGAACTGTGAGCAGGCAAAGGCATTTGCTCAATTAAGGGATAGCTTTCCTTCCGAGAGGGCCACCCTGGCAAAGCCCCAAGTGCTCCGAAGTCTCCCCCCACCTAGCTTTGATGCTCTGATTATTCTATTGTCAGATCAATAGCCCATCTGCTCCTTGGAGTAGTCTAAGCCATCCTGTGCTAAATTAAAACAGATAGGATCAATCTGTGGTTAATTTCTCCCAACCAAACAATTTATCTTTCTTTTGGATTCCCTAGGAGAGTGAATTATATAATCCTGACACACCATTAGGGCTCCCTGACCAAAGAAAGCCCTGCTATGATGCTCGCCCGCTCTCTTTATTAGCAGCTCAACAGTGTGACAAAGCCAGAGATTTATCTGAGAGTATTATGCAGACCTGGCGTGAACCTTGCAAAGTCTCTGCCAGGGCACCACAGAGGGAAAAAAAAAAAGAATCTGAATAGCAGTGTATGTTAATAATTGTGAAGGAGGAATGAAACTCAGATTTGATAAGCCAAGCATAGCCTTCTTATTTCTGAAGAATCAATTGCCATCATGAGTGAATATTTTCTCTGCTTAAGGTAAAAATCAGGATACCTTGTACCAAATGTCAATGAAAACATAGGGTATAAATTCAAGCTGAAACAAACTGCAGGTGGGGAATGGAGAAATATACACGGGCAACAGTAGGTGTTATCAGTTTGTTTTTGTTTAGCTGCTAAGTCATGTCCCAACTCTTCTGTGACCACAAGAACTGTAGTCCATCAAGCTTCTCTGTCCATGGGATTCTCCCGGCAAGAATACCAGAATAGGTGGCCATTTCCTTCTCTCTCCAGGAGATCTTCCTGAACCAGGGATCAAATCTGCATCTCCTCCATTGGCAGGCTAGTTCTCTACTGCTGAGCAACCAGTGAAGCTCGGGTATTATTAATACTAATAGTATTATTGGGCACATACAATATGCTAACCCAAGTAATGCTAAACACTGTGAAAACTAAGGCTTGAATAGGCTTGTGACCTCCAAGATCACAGAAAGAGTAGTCGGGATTTATTACCAGAAGGCATGCACAGAGAGCCCTACCAATTGTTAGGATATGGGGGTGCTTCCATACTAGTTGGTAAATAGCAGTTGTCCCAAGTCTTTAAACATTTCCTACATGTAAATCCAGCATATATATACCTACCCAGTTCCATAAACCCAGACCACTCACAGCACAGTAACTCAGTGATCAATACCTAGAAGGTCTCCAGGATGCTGCCTCAATGGTTAGGGCCAATATCTATGACAGTGGTTAGTATTTTGATTAAAAGTGAAAGTCACTCACCCATGTCTGACTCTTTGCAACCACATGGACTGTAGCCTACCAGGCTGCTCTGTCCATGGAATTCTCCAGGTAAGAATACTGGAGTGGATTGCCATTTCCTTCTCCAGGGGACCTTCCTAACCCAAGGATTAAACCCAGGTTTCCTGCATTGTAAGAGGATTCTTTACTGTCTGAATCACTGGGGAAGCCCAGCATTTTGATTACTTCTGATAATTCCAGGACTTATTTCCAGGGATGCCTGACTTCCAAACTCATACACTTAAACAACAAGCTCTTGTTCTCAAGAGGAAAGAGGACCAATGGGACAAAGTCTGGAGGATTCTAAGGAAGGGAGGGGAATGGATCCAGTAGAACATTGACGTGATCAATCTGGCCCACTATTGGTTTAAGTCTCTGGGAGGAGTTTCTATGGGATGGTAAGGACCATATTAACTAATACCTACTGATCACGAATCATATGTCTGGCACTATTTGAGCACTTACAATTATTATTTCATTTGATATTCTTGAGAAAAAACTATTGTCGTATGTGATGAAGAAAAGAAGCTCAGGAAAGAAATGAAGCTGAAGAAAAGCACTATTATCCTGATGTGCAAAAAGGTTGAGTAACTTACGCGAAGTCAAAGAACTAATAAGAATGGGTACTATGGGGACTTCCCTGGTAGTCCAGTGGCTCAGACTGTGCCATCTCAATGCATGAGGCCTGGCTAGGTTCAATCCCTGTTGAGGGAACTAGATCCCAAATGTCGCAACTAAGAGTTCGCATGCCACAATTAAAGATACTGCATGCCCCAATGAAGACTGATATCCTGCATGTCACAACTTGAGACCTAGCAGAGTCAAATAAATAAATACTACTACTACTACTGATAATAATAATGGTGCCTCAATCCAAATCCAGGCTATTTAGCTGCAGCAAATCCAGGCTATCAGCCAGTTCACCATACATTTTCCAGAAGGAGAAATAAAAAGGGAAAGTCCCTCACAGAGTGAGAGAACAGGCAAGCATGTCACAACCAGGACTTGCTCCTGTATCCAGTATCAAGGCTGCTCGCCCTAGACGCAAGGTTGTGTGCAGAGGGTGACCATCATGGGGAGAGTAAAGCATTCCATCTTGACAAGCGAAAGTCTTCCAAGCCTCAATGTCAGCACTTCGTATCAGATGGCCAAAGTATTGGAGCTTCAGCATCAGTCCTTCCAGTGAAAATTCAGTGTTGATCTCCTTTCACATTGGCTGGTTTGATCTCCTTCTCAGTCCGAGGGACTCTCAAGAGGCCAATACTCTGGCAGGTGACATTTGCTGTATTTGCCGCCCCTGAATCTATTTCTTTTTATTCTAGAGATACCACCTTGATTTCCATTTGATGTGCCACCCTACCTAAACTCTCAGTAACATGGCCAAGGTCCAGCCATTCGGAGATTCTTCTCCCTGTATGGTTTACTGTGTGTATATGAGAAGCAGATTCTTAGAGATATCATTTGGAGCAACTGGATTCAGCTATTCTTGAAAGAGATACGCTAAACTTTTCAAGTCAGAAGGACTCTCTTTTCTTTTTTTTCCCCACTTTTTTTTAATATAAATTTATTTATTTTAATTGGAGGTTAATTACTTTACAATATTGTATTGGTTTTGCCAAACATCAACATGAATCCTCCACAGGTATACACGTGTTCCCCATCCTGAACCCCCCTCCCACATCCCTCCCCATACCATCCCTCTGGGTCGTCTCTTTTTTCATTAAGAGAGACCGAGTTGGATTTTTGTCACTTATAATAGAAAGAGTCCTAAGTTATATAATTTGCAGAGCAGAAAATTAAGAGCAGCTAAGACCAGTTTGCTGAGATCTGGAGTCAAGCTTGAAACAACTTATTGAGGAACACCACTAACCAAAGGACAGTGGCTTTTTTATCTATCTCTGGCTAACCTAGCAGGATGATCTAGCACAAGAAATAACATTTTGTAACCATCTGAAATGGTAAAATAGCCTTAATTCATCAACTTTGAAAGAACTGAAAAAAATGGCAGAAACAATTTTATGGGGAGAAAGGAAGGAAGAATGACAGCGACTAAACCTACAGTCTAGCACCAGAAAGCAGCAAGATGCCTTGGCCTGTTTAAAGGGAGAACTTATTTTCTTCTTTGATTGCACCCTGCAGTGTGTGGGATCTTAGTTCCTCAGCCAGGGACCGAACCCACGCCCCCTCCAATGGAAGCACAGAGTCCTAACCACTGAGCCACCATTCAGGGTTCTTTCTAGGTATGCTGTTACCCTGCAACAGTCAGGCCCCAGTTGGGAAGAATGGTTTGAACAGAGAAAGTTAATATGGGAGTTGCTTAACAAGTTATTGGAGAAATGACAAAGTTTTAAAAATGGGAATGATAAGACAATGCAAATATGGTGGCCAGCCACTACATTAGAGCTGATGAATGGGAAGGCATTGGGGTTATCAGAAGTCAGAAGCTCAGAGAAATGGCTGCAGGGAGCTAGGACTCAGACCCTCTGGAAAGAGGGTACTGCCTGGCTGCTTCTTTCTTACAAGAGCTTCGAGGAAGAGCCCTATAGAACTAAGTTTCCATCCTGTAAGGAAGAAATGCTATCGGGCTCATTCTGAGGAGTGCAATGAAACTAAACGTGTGCAAAGAGGCTGGCAATCAGAATCGGGCTGGGATGAAGGGCTACTGATGGATCGCACAGAGAGGAACAGTAACAAACGCAAAGAAGCAAGTCCCCACTCTCTCCTCCTGCCTTCTGGTTTCCCTCGAGGGCCCCTAATGGGAGAAACTGAAAGGGAGCAAACAGCAAAGGAAGAAACAGAGTTGGCAGATTTCAAACTCCAGTATCCCAGAGTGTGATACGGAATTGGAGATTTGGAGCTGAGAGACAATAGCTTAAAAATCAGCATATTCCTACCCATCCCAAAGTAATCTGCCAAGCAAGGTTGCAGAATTGTTGTGAAAGTCATTGTATCAGATAAAATAACACTGAAGATGGCACATTTATTGGGCATTCGATCTATATAAAGTACTATGCCATGCATATAACAGAGATTTGTTTATTAATTCTCACAACCCTAGGTGTAGATACCATCCTGATTTTTTATTTTATGGACAAGAAAAAAACTGAGGTCAGTTATATTTTCAAGGTCACTCAGAACTCAAATCTTTTTAACCCCTAGCCTATACACTTAACCATTACAAGTTAACTACGCTAACTCACCTCTTCTAAGGAAGACTTTCTAAAATGCTATTTCCAGTGAGAACGAATTTCTCCCTCCTTCATATCCTCATGACAGGTTATTATGTCTGTCACTTGTTGCATTTAGTTAAATAAGTGAGCACAGCCTTTGATTGAAAACCCAGATCCTTCTGACCCTCCCCTAACTGACAGCTTTACATGTGTATGCACAGAATCCTGGAGGAATACTTTCTTCTTTACTTTACATAATCCTCTTGTTTGTCTCCATCTCCGTTCACTGCATTGGGTGATCTGAACTTTATGTGGATTAAAGCCAATGCACATACGCAATTAGCTGTGAAAATGTTCAAGAACCACCCGTGTCCCACACTGGACATCAACAAAGAAAAATGACCCTGGGTTCCCTAAATTACTCTAAACTGAGTTGCTCTCAGATAGACTGGGTGACGTACCCAGTCATCGCAACCATAAGACAAGCAAAGGATCCTAGGTCAACTCTACCCAAATGCCAGGAGGAAAAAGTTGTCTGATTTACTCTGCTCTTTCATTATGTGTCCTCAGTCACAGCTTTCCCCCAGGTCAGAACTAGAGGAATTTGAGGGTGTGAGTGGCGAGGGTCAGATTTGGCAGTGGTGCAGGCATTGGCTACAACATGCACGCTGCAGTTCAGCCTGAAAAGCCTGTGGTTTGGTTACTCCTGGGCCTCTGGATGCCATAGGCACACATCTAACATGTAAGGTGTGCCAATTTCTTGATGAAAAGTAAAATGACTACAGGAAAACTGGGCAATGGAACTCCACCACCCACAATCAATTCATTCAAGACCACAGAGACCAATACATCATTTAGACAAGTCATTGACCTCAATGCACCTCAGTCTGACCTTCTCCACACAATGCCACTATTATTGATTAGTGTTATGGTGAAAACCTATAGAATCTTGGATGGAGGGTCAGATACCCAGGCTTCTAGGCATATCCAAACCTGCTCCATGACCTCAGGCAAGTTACTCACCATCTCTGAACTTTCCCATGCATTAAAAAAAAAATGAAATATTTACATGAGTTCAAATTATTTGGGTTTCTATTGGGCTGCCCAAAAAGTTTCTTCAGGTTTTTCCACAAGGTGTGACAGAAAAACAGAGTGAACTTTTTGGCCAACCCAATGTTAGTTAGGATTCAAAACCCAATGTGAATTCCTTCTTCACTCAAAAACAAAAAAAATCTCTTTGCCTTTGGCAAGGGTGGTGCACATGGAACGGATGATGGTAGAATCATAAAATCTCAGAGCTTGAAGGAACTTCAGTTTAGAGAATCAGACAACCTAGATTCCTTGAGCAGAAGTATTTAGCCCAAATTCATATCCTGGCAGACTTAGACCATTAGGTCAACTCTGCAGACTGCTCATTCTTCAACATTTTTTCCATAGTCACACTTCTTGACATACATGTCAGAGTCCAGCCCTAATGCACTACCATTCGTCATTTCATCCTCAACAAAAATATCTGACACTGAATACTGATACGCAATATTCACTTATTCAACAAAGAATTACTAAGTGCTGATTTAGGTTTTGCTTCTAACAGCCAAAAATAGAGCCGATGCTCGGTGGGGCACTGACCATCATCAACTTGGCTCTCTTCGGTTGTATAATCATTTGCTTGCAAGAGTTTGAACTTTAGGAACCATAAAAACTGTGAAATTTTTGCTGGTGCCAAGCAAATATCCTTGGTGACCCTGGAAACACAGTTAACTTCTTTCTGTTTCCTTTAATCCTTGTCAGAATTCAATGTCAAAAATCTTTCAGAAATCCAAGCTAGGGAATGATATCAAGTGCTTGAAACTGATGGATATAATCAAAGTTGGTACAATCTTTGAAATAAATCCTACCCTTCCGGTGAGGGCAAAGCCACCAAGGGGTGCAATTGCTCAGGGGAGGAAAAGCCCCCACTTACCAGGTGCTAGAAAAGTCTATGTCTTGTCCTAATATAATCTCCTTACCCTAAGTCAGTTACCTTTATGTTCACCTTTTCTTCCAAGTCACAATTAAAACTCAGTTGTTTAGTCATTCAACAAAATTTTCTGAGTGCCTAATATGGCACTCCACTCCAGTGCTCTTGCCTGGAGAATCCCATGGGCGGAGGAACCTGGTAGGCTGCAGTCCATGGGGTCATGAAGAGTCAGACATGACTGAGTGACTTTACTTTCATTTCTCACTTTCATGCACTGGAGAAGGACATGGCAATCCACTCCAGTGTTCTTGCCTGAAGAATCCCAGGGACAGGGGAGCCGGGTGGGCTGCCGTCTATGGGGTCGCACAGAGTCAGACACGACTGAAGCTACTTAGCAGCAGCAATATACACTAAGCACTATTCCAGTCCTGAGACCAATATGGTGAGCCAAGGAAACGAGCACTCATCTCAATGGGGCTTTATGTTCTTACATGCCTCTCATTAGAGCAAAGCTCACTCCTTTACCCCTGGGTCTCCTGTGGTGCTATGTTACTCACTTTGGACAGCCTCTTTCATGTTATGTTTTCATTAATTGTCCTGTGTCCATCTTAACTTCCACACCTGGGTCCCTTCAAGGACAGGTACCTAGATGAGTTTCCCTGTATCCCTTGAGCTTATAAAATCTGTCATATAATAAGAACTCAACCTTTGCCTTAAGCACCTATTTAACTTGATTTCAACCCTCCATGCTGTGATTTAGACTGGCCTAAACTCTTCCCCTCATCCCATGTTCCCTTGCCCACCCAGAAGAGAGCCATGAAGCAGACAACAGACGAATAGTATTACAGCCTTGAACTGTGGTGTTGCAGAAGACTCGTGAGAGTTCCTTGGACTGCAAGGAGATCCAACCACTCCATCCTAAAGGACATCAGTCCTGGGTGTTCACTGAAAGGACTGATGCTGAAGCTGAAACTCCAACACATTGGCCACCTGACGCAAAGAGCTGTCTCATTGGAAAAGACCCTGATGCTGGGAAAGATTGAAGGCAGGAGGAGAAGGGGACGACAGAGGATGGGATGGTGGGATGGCATCACCGACTTAATGGACATGAGTTTGGGTGAACTCCGAGAGTTGGTGATGGACAAGGAGGCCTGGCGTGCTACAGTCCATGAAGTCACAGAGTCGGACATGATTGAGCGACTGAACTGAACTGAAGCATTACAGTTTACAGGACCAATTCATATGTATGATTTTGTACAATCTTCTTTGAAAATAGAAAGGACAGTTATATAGAGAGAAACACTTAATTCAATGGGGATGGGAAGTAGGCTTAAGGAACTCTACTTAAGGCACTCTGGTGACCTGAATGGGAAGGAACTCCAAAAGGGAGGAGAGGGTGTGTATACGTATATACGAACAGTTGATTCACTTTGCTGTACAGTAGAAACTATCACAACATTGTAAAATAACTATACTCCAGAAGAAATTAACTTCAAAAGCAAACAAAGAAGTCTCACCCTCTATCACAATTTTCAAACAATGCTTATCAACTCTTGCGTTCAGCAAACATGTATTAAGAGATACTTTTATGGAACTTTGAGCTTGGGGAACTTAAAATAAAAAGAAAACCACGGATGTCCTTTCCTTTCTGAACGGTTAATGCATCCAGGACATTAACTTACACTTCCCTAATAGATTAAACTCCCCAGGGACAGTCGTTCAGGGACAGAAAAAGATTGATACAATACATCCAAAAAATAAAAAAGGCTTCAATTGGCTGTCAGAACTTTAATTAAAACACTTATAGATCAACTTCACTGCAGCAAATTGTCTGTGCCACTATTACTATAGCAAGATGGATGTTCGCTGGGAAAACAGACAGAGAACTCTCCCCTGGACTAATGTGTAATTTCATAGCCATTGATTTTTTACTTTGAAAATTCTTCCCGGGCTCTTGGGAATTGGAACTTGTTCTGGGTGACCTGGCAGCAATGTTAATTTTTTTTTCTTTTATGAAAGTGGAAGAGCATTTCCTAAGCTCTTCATTCATATTTTATCTTCATTGCTTGAATCAGAAACAAACTGAAGTTGTGTGGGATCGCTGAGGGTCCCAAATAGAAGCTTCCAAAAGGACAGGATGAAGAGAAGGGGCTTAAGGAGGAAAAAGAGAAAACATACAAAGAAAAAAAAGAAAGACCAGAGGAGGAAATGAATAAGAATGAGAGAGAGAACTGAGAAAGATAAGTCCAATTTTTTCAATAAGATTGCTACTGAGTTCTGAAAATATATTAATTTAAATTACAATCTCATGTAAGAAAAGTATTAGGAGTTGGAGAAAATTTTAAAAATCCTTCACCTAATTTACTGACCAATGCTGCTTCAACCAACAACAAACATAAGAATGAATACAGGGCTTCCTTGGTGGTTCAGTGGTTAAGAATCTGCCTTCCAATGCAGGGGACAGGGTTTGATCCCCGATCCAGGAAGATCCCACTTGCCACAAGGCAACTAAACCCATGACCCTCAACTACGGAAGCCTACGAGCCTGAGAACGCGTGCTCTGCAACAGCAGAAGCTCCTACAAATGAGATGCTCTCACACTGTAACCAGAGAGTAGTCCCCACTAGGCACAACTAGAGAAAGCCTGAGTGTGGCAACAAAGACCCAGCACAGCCATAAAGAAATATATAAATTTTTTAAAATGAATAGAAAACTCAGCCCTATTCCCTCCAAACATCCACATATGTGCACGCACACACACACACACACACACTCACACTCAGAACTGCCCCTATCAGCTACACTGATAGAGTCTGAACTTCTACCACACACCTAACTCAGGAAAACCGTCATGAAACCAGAACTTTGAGTGTATGCTGCTGAGCAGAAGACTCTAGAATCTATCTCCCTACCTCCATCCTCTGCACCTATAAACATCTCTTCCTCCCCTGCCTCCCAACAGATTCAAAACCTTGCATTATGTACCTGATTTCTATGAGCCAGAGTTTGCCTGTCTCTAAATTGGGAGTTATAATCCCTCCTCTGCCAAGTTGACCTAAGAAGAAATCAAATGTTCTATGTGAGAGTGCTTAATGTAGGGTCTTGCACGCATAGGGGCTCTGCATGAACACAGCCCTGATTTTTTCAGACCTCTCTTATCCCTGGGCACAGATGGCATTCTGGAAGCAGGGACAGCTCATAGCTCAGCCCTACCACCTTGCTGACTTACACCATCCTTCAGCTCCACTTAGAAGGTCTCCCTTTATGACTAAGAGATCCCAGCAGGTACCTCCCAATACTCCTGTCTGTCTCCATGGCACTCAGCATGTCTGTGTCCTTCCACCTTGGAGGTACCCTTATTGACCTGCTGGATGTGGAACCAACTGTGGAGACCTCACCGTTGCACCTGCTGCCAGTGCCCTGGAACAGAATGGTGATGCCCACAATGAGAGTGGAATGCTGCTGAAGCTGCCAGCATTCAAGGTGCTGGAAAAAGTTGTGTTCCACGCACAAGTGGATCCCCAGGCAGAAAAGGTCTTTACCCCACTCTGCTCATGTGTCCTACCACTACCTAGCTGGGAGCTTCAGACAGGTTATTTCAGGTCTCATTTCTCTAGTAAAATAGGTTTGAATAACACCTACACCACTGAGCTGGAATGAGGAATAAATGGGGGTGATACACATATGCAAATGCATCAAACACAGATGGCACCCAAGCACTCAGATGGGGCCCTTGCCTTCCCCACCTTCCCTTCCAGGAATGGACACTGAGCAAAGACATTTGTGTCTCATTGACTCACAGAGTACTTTAAGGAAAGAGTCCCTGTGCCTCTTCCTGGGAGCTTGCTGTGGACTGAATGTTTCTGTCCTCCCAAAATTCATATTTTGAAGCCTTAATCCCCAATATGATAGTGTTCAGAGGTGAGGCCTTTGGGAGGTGGAATCTGCATGAGTAGGATTAATGCCCTTGTATAAAGACACAAAGATGACCTCTCAATCTCTCTCTCTGCCATGTGAAAATACAGCAAGAAGGCAGCCATCTGTAAGCCAAGAAGAGAGCTCTCACCACAACTCAACCAACCTGGCACTCAGATCTCCCAGCCTCTAGACTGTCAGAAATAAACACCTGCTGTTTAAGTTACCCAGTCTATGGTATTCTGTTATTGCAGCCCAAACAGACTAGGACAGGTTTTCTACAGAGGACTGAAGGTTGGGAAAGTAACTGATTTCTGCAAAGGATACCATGATGTCCAGGTCTCAACACACACGGGCAGAAACAGTTCACACACACACACACACATATATGTACATCATCTCTCTTCTTTAGTCCACAAAAAGAACAAAGACGAAAAGAGAAAAGACAGCCTAAAATAAAGCAAAGTAAGCATTATGCTAATTTTTTCATACCAGGCATGCCCTGAAATTTTGATTCTCAGTTCAGGTTCAAGGAGGCCTGTTATAAAATGAACCTCCTTCCCACTAACCATCAAGCCAGAGTCAGGCTGCTCATTTGCAGGTCTCCAAAGTAGTTATACCATAAAGTGAAGCTGAACCCCCTCCACACACTCAGCCAGAAAATTTAAACATTCAGTCCCTCATCCAACTGTGAATTCTTCAGGTGTTTGAACACACAGGTTGCACTTTGAGGTGTGCAAACCCAGTGCTAAGTAATGTTGAAACAAACAATGCAGCTGATCAATTGCACAGGATAGGGGGAACACCAGCCCAGATATCACAGAGAGGTCAGGGGTGTGATCATGATGACAGCATCAATAGAGATATTATTGTCGCTGGATATAGTTGAGAACACAGTCGAGTTACATGGCCAAAGTCATAACTAGAAGAAATAGCAGAGTAAGTATTAATACTGACTCTAAAGCCCAACTCTTACCTCTTAGGGATAAGGAAGGACTTTGTAGAGAAAATTTAGGAAATCTGTGTGATGAGAAAATAATTATATCTTCATTTGGATTCACCTCTAACTGAAATTTAGCATCTCCATCAAGTTTGAATCTAAGTAACAAATGACAATATTGTTAACCATAACTGTACCTGTTTTCAGTGTAAATCGTAGATATTTTCATATCACACTAAAATTGTTGTAAACATCACAAAATGCCATTTGTACTCATTACCACTTTAAAATTAGGGTAGCTATTAAACTTGCTGCTAGATCTTGTTATCTGATGTGTTAATAAGGAAGATCACATATCATTATAACACAAATGCTTTTTAAAATATTTTGATAACTGTATTAAATATAATTGGTTTATTTTGAATTTTATAATGCATATTTTAATGTGCATTATATTACATCTTATCTATTATACTGTAATAGATATCTTTTGATTCATTTAAAAATATCATTCTATGCAACTGACAAGGCTTAATTTTTAAAAAGTACAAACAGTTCATACAACTCATAACAAAAGAAAATGAACAACCCAGTCAAAAAACCCATGGGCAAAAGTCCTAAATAGACATTCCTTCAAAGAAAACATAGAAATAGTCAAAAAGCACATGAAAAGATGCTCAAGAACACTAATTATTGGAGAAATGCAAATCAAAACCACAACAAGGTATCATCTAACACCAGTCAGAATGGTTATCATTAAAAAGTCTACAAATAATAAATGTTGGAGAGGGTGTGGAGAAAAAAGAACTCCCTGGTGGCTCAGTGGTAAAGAATCTACCTGCCAGTGCAGGCGATGCAGTTTCGATCCCTGCCTGGCTCAGGAAGATCCCCTGAGAAGGAAAGGGCAATCCATTCCAGTATTCTTGCCTGGGAAATCACATGGACAGAGGAGCCTGCTGGGCTCCTCCAAGGGGTTGCAAGAGTTGGACACAACATAGCTACTAAACCACCACCACCACCTACACTACTGATGAGAATGTAAGTTTGTATAGCCACTGTAGAGAATAGCATGGAAGTTCCTTAAAAAGCTAAAATAGAGCTACCATATGATCCTGCAATCACACTCCTGGGCATATATCCAGAGAAAAACATAGTTTGAAAATATACATGCACCCTAGGGTTCATAGCAGTTCTATTTACAATACTCAAGACATGGAAGGAAACTAAGTGTCCATCAACACATGAATGCATAAATAAAATTTAATTAATATATATTACAGAGAAGGGGATGGCACCCCACTCCAGTACTCTTGCCTGGAAAATCCCACAGACAGAGGAGCATGGTAGGCTGTGGTCCATGGTGTCGAGAAGAGTCGGACATGATTGAGTGACTTCCCTTCCACTTTTCACTTTCATCCATTGGAGAAGGAAATGGCAACCCACTCCAGTGTTCTTGCCTGGAGAATCCCAGGGATGGGGGAGCCTGGTGGGCTGCCGTCTATGGGGTCACACAGAGTCGGACACGACTGAAGTGACTGAGCAGAATATATATTAATTACATTTATATATTATAATTTATAAAATACATTATATATGTATACACATGCATACACATGGGCTTCCCACATAGCTCAGTTGGCAAAGAATCTACTGCAATGCAGGAGACCCAGGTTCAGTTCCTGGGTTGGGAAGATCCCCTGGAGAAAGGAATGGCAACCCACTCCAGTATTCTTGCCTGGAGAATCCCATGAACAGAGGAGCCTGGCGGGCTACATTTCATGGAGTGGCAAGAGTTGGACATGACTTAGACTAAACCACCACCAGCACACGCATGCACACACACACACACCCACACACACACACACACCCACACACACACACAGTGGAATACTACTCAGCCAAAAGAAAAAGAATGAATAATGCCGTTTGCAGCAACATGGATGAACCTAAGGACTAGCCCACTATGTGAAGTAAGTCAGATGCAGAAAGAAATATGTTATCGCTTACATGCTGAATCTAAATAATGACACAAAAGAACTTACTCACAAAACAGAAACAGACTCACAGACACAGAAAACAAATGTATGGTTACAGGGAAATGGAGTAGGGGAGGGATAAATTAGGAGTTTGAGATTAGCAGGTATAAACTGCTATATAGAAAATAGGTAAACAATAAGGACCTATCATGTACACAGGGAAACTATTCAATATCTTTTAATAAACCATAATGAGAAATAATATGAAATCTATCTACATGTATATAAATCTAAATCACTTCCAGAAATTAACACATTTTAAATCAACTATCAGTTCAGTTCAGCTCAATTCAATCTCTCAGTCAGTCATGTCCAACTCTTTGTGACCCCATGGACTGCAGCACACCAGGCCTCCCTGTCCATCACCAACTCCCAGAGTTTCCTCAAACTCATGTCCATTGAGTCGGTGATGCCATCCAACTATCTCATCCTCTGTCATCTGCTTTTTCTCCTGCCTTCAACCTTTCCCAATATCAGGGTCTTTTCCAGTGAGTCAGTTCTTCACATCAGGTGGCCAAAGTATTGGAGTTTCAGCTTCAGCATCAGTCCTTCCAATGAACATTCAGGACTGATTTCCTTTAGGATGGATTGGTTGGATCTCCTTGCAGTCCAAGGGACTCTCAAGAGTCTTCTTCAACACCACAGTTTAAAAGCATCAATTCTTCAGCGCTCAGCTTTCCTCATAATCCAACTCTCGCATCCACACATGACCACTGGAAAAACTGTAGCCTTGACTAGACGGACCTTTGTTGGCAACGTAATGTCTCTGCTTTTCAATAGCTATCTAGGTTGGTCATAACTTTTCTTCCAAGGAGTAAGTGTCTTTTAATTTCATGGCTGAGTCACCATCTGCAGTGATTTTGTCTATTCTACAGATTAAATCCATTCTACAGATGAAAAACTGAGACTCAGAGAGGCTACCTAACATCACAAGCTGGAGGGGACTGAGTTGGTCTATATTTCAGGTTTCCGATGGCCTCACTACCTAAGATGCCCCAGGAGGTGAGTTAAGAGCCAGCCCTGGCCTGAGTTAGCCACTTCTGGCCTCCAACTCTCTCCTCGATATACATTTAAATAGCTTTAAACAGAAGCTTGGCAACATATGATTTTGGCATCTAGTCCAACTGCTTTGACTGCCTCTGGGTTTTTATGTTCTAATCAATTGGTTTCATGCTTTTGAAATGTTCATATATATCCTGGTGCGCAGCGATCTGAAAGGCATCGTGGAACAACTTTGATTTTTCCATTTGTTCAAAGAGTTTAACAGGTTGATCACATCAGCAGTGAGCTGCGGGTCCCTCCCCCTCCCGGCTCCTTCACAGAAATATGACCACAACTTGCCTTGCTGGTTTCTCTGGAAATAGCTGCCTGCCGTAGTGATAAATCTTAGGTTCACTATGTAACCCCTGATGCCTTTCCCATTTTTCCCACCGAATTCCACTGTCCAAATTTGGAGTCCCGACTTGACCACAAGCAGATACAATTTCACTTTGTGGGATTTTCCCAGCTTTTCCTTGCATTACGGTTGCAGGGTTTGTAACACTAGCCGTGTCTGAGCCAACCCTCCAAAAAAGGCATTTGTGCTCCCTGATAGAATCGCAAAGCACGGAGCTGCTGCCAGCTCGGCTCCTCCAGCGGCCTTTTCAGGATTCTGGGGCTGCTTTCAGCCCTTCCTCCCCCCTCCACTGGTTAGTGATGTGGGCCCTTCAAAAGGCTCAGAATCCATTAAAAGACCAAAGAAAAGACGGGAGCAAAATCATGTGTATCCTTCCTCTATCAGTTTTTGGGACTTCATTTTTATTTGCTTCATCACCAAGAATCTTATCCTTCTTTCATTTGTTTAATCAATACACACTTATAAATTACCAACCATGACCCAGGCACTTGTGCTAAAGGTTGGTGGGGGCGGAGGCGGGGGGGGGGGGAGGGGTGGGGGTGGCTAAACAAGACAGGCTATGATTCCTACAGGGACAAAACACGGGAAAGAGGTATGAGATAATAATGACAATAATACCAGTCCACAGATCCTTATCCAAGTGGAGTTTCAGGATTCAGAAATGTTCAGACTTATGGATATGACATGTCCTATTTAGTGTATTTCACAGGGCCCTGATACCAACTCTAACTGGTGTAGTAAGACTTACAAGTAGCCTCCTTCCAGTTCAGGTCAGGGTTTGTCTCCATACTCATTATGGCACCAATTTTCCATTTCAGGTTAAGGAATGCAGGATTGTGGAACTCTAATAGTTATCATTTACTGGGAGTCTACTACGTCTCACTCCTGTATTCTTGGGCTTCCCTGGTGGCTCAGCTGGTAAAGAATCCGCCTGCAATGTGGGAGACCTGGGTTTGATCCCTGGGTGGGAAGATCCCCTAGAGAAGGGAAAGGCTGCTCACTCCAGTATTCTGGCCTGGAGAATTCCATGGGCTGTATGGTCCATGGGGTCACAAAGAGTCAACACGACTGAGCAACTTTCACTTTCACTATGTCCCAGGAAACAGACACATCTTACCCTCTTTTGAGGGCTCAAATGATAAAGAATCTGCCTGCAACACAGGAGACTCAGTTTTGATCCCTGGGTCAGGAAGATCCCCTGAAGAAGGAAATGGTTACTCCCTCCAGTATTCTTGCTGGGAGAATCCTACAGACAGAGGAGCCTGGCAGGCTTCAATCCATTGGGTTGCAAATAGTTGGACACAAATGAGCAACTAACAATAACACAACACTCCAAACAGCCCTTCAAAGGAAATTATTGTTTTATTGTTACTGAAGACTCTCCCTGATAAACTTCCACATACACCACCTTAAGTGAGCCCTGTAACACTGCAACATGACAGCGTTCTCTCTGTTTCAAGGAAAGGATGCTAGGGTTCGTGGAGGTTAAAGAACTCTCATAAGGTTGTGCAGAATGTAAATGACAGGCCTGGGACCCTCATCCGCTGGTACCAGAAGCTGTGTTTTTCCATGACATGAAACTTTCTTGGGAGCCACTTTGATTCTACTGAATGCTCTTTCTGTCCCTTCTACTTTTGGTTCCAAGCCCTTCCCAGTTACCCCAAGAGGCCTCCACTACATGAGGAAGTTAAGTCCTACCCTACGGTTTTGTTCCCAGTAACACACACCCCTGTTGATGGTCCTTGGTGTTCTCTCTGGGCTTCATTGCAAAAACTTTTGGAAACTGATCTGTCTAGTGCTGATTTCATTCCTGACTCTAACAAGAGCTTGAGAAAGCCCCTTAACTTCTCTGAGAGCATCATTTATAACGGGAAAAATAATTCCATAATGATTAGAGTTACCATTGGGATAAAATGAGCTAATTTGTATAAAGAGAGTGAGTGAGTGCTAGTCATTCAGTCATGTCCAACTCTTTGTGACTCTATGAACTGTAGCCCGCCAGGCTTCCCTGTCCATGGAACTCTCCAGGCAAGAATACTGGAGTGGGTTGCCATTTTCTTTTCCAGGAGATCTTCCCAATCCAGGAATCAAACCTAAGTCTCCTGAATTGCAAGCAGATTCTTTACTGTCTGAGCCAAACGGGAAGCCCCTGTGATATCTGAAAAGCAGTAAGTGCTTGCCAAAGGGTATCTATTACTATTTTTACCACTTTTGTTATCATTATTGTAAAGTTATTGTGTGAACTTTGCTGTGTCTTAGGTAGCATTTGAGGTGACCAGCTGCAGTAGCATAGAGAAAGCTACCTGATGACTCTAAATACCTGACAAACCAGTCTCTTCTCAAGAAAGCTGATCAGATCACCCTTGATACTGTGAACAAAGCGGATCGACCTCAAAATAGGCACTTGACCCATGAATGGTCATCTATAGTGACTTCTAGATTTCAGGTTCTCTTGGTACAAAGCTCTTGCCAGAAAGGGCTACTAATGACTTACTGAATTCATCAGACAGCTTTTATAAAGGAAATTTGGATGTGAAACATGTAAAAGAAAAGGTGGCTGATCCTGGGGTCAGTAGTCAAAGTACAGACAAGACATGGGGCGAAATCCATAGGGCAGCAAAGCCAGAATCTGTAAGATCGTAGAGGGCAATATAAGGGGTGTAGAAGTATCAGGAAGTGTTTCTGTGGAGTCTGGAGATCCAGGCAGGGAAAGCATCGCAGTCAGGTCAGCAAAGTGCCAGAGGACGGACTTGGTCCGGCCGCCCTTGAACTCCAGAGTTGATGCCCTTGGCCTCCACAGCAGGGACCAGAGATCCTCATGCCTCTTAGGAGCAGCCAAGTAACAGAAATGAAGGAGGAGGCCTGTGTCAAGGTGGAGAGTGTGTAGCCCTTCAGAAATGGACAAAGGCTAATGCATTTTAGCAAAGAGTTATATATATATCACTATGTAGAAACAAGAGCCAAAGATGTCAGGTCTTCTGACTTTTCAAAGGAAGCCAGAAATCCAGACATCTACAGAAAACTCCAGTGCTTTAATGTTAAAAACGAATTAAAAAACCAACAAAAACTAGTTTTTTAAAGCGCTGTAAAGGGGAAAATAGACACACAAACAACACACAGACATGCACACACACACATCTATGGGTTAGATTTAGTCTACAGGCTTTCAGCTTGAGAACAACCTTATGCCATCAGTTACAACAGAAGCAAGACTTTTAGTGCTATGCCCAAACTTTCTTCTCCAACCAATGAGGACAGGAAAAGGAGAAAGATAATGCTATCAGCCCAACGAGAAAGTATCCCAGAGACTGCCATGTAAAGGCAATTTCTAGGAGCAGAATTCAAACGGAGTGCCTCTTTAAAGGATCCAAACAATTTCATCAAGCCAAAGGGAAAAGAGATGTATGATTCTGATCAAGATGGAATAACAGGGATCAGATATACCCACCTTCCTGAAACACCTAAGAAGCTGACATACACATGAGACAGTATTTTTCAAGACAGTGAACATAAGGCAATAAAGGACAGTGACCTCCATATACACTATCGATAATATGTAAAAATTAGAAAACTAATGAGCATATACTGTATAGCCTGGGAACTCTGCTTAATGTACTGTGGTGACGTGAATGGGAAGGAAATCTGAAAAATAGGGATTATGCGTATACATATAGCCGATTCACTTTGCCATACAGTAGAAACTAAAACCACACTGTAAAGCAACTATACTCCAATAGAAATTAATTTTTTTAAAAAAGAGTTAACTGGAAGGAATGTTACTGAAGGAGGCTAAGAAACCTTTATGCTAGACTTCCAAACTTTAGCTCAGTTGGTAAAGAATCCACCTGCATTGCAGGAGACCCCGGTTTGATTCCTGGGTCGGGAAGATCTGCTGGAGAAGAAATAGGCTACCCACTCCAGTATTCTTGGGCTTCTCTTGTGGCTCAGCTGGTAAAGAATCCACCTGCAATGTGGGAGACCTGGGTCCGACCCTGGGTTGAGAAGATACCATGGAGAAGGGAAAGGCTACTCACTCCAGTACTCTGGCCTGGAGAGTTCCATGGACTGTATAGTTCATGGGGTCGCAAAGTTAGACACAATTGAGTGACTTTCACTTTCACTTTCCAAACATTATAATAAATGAGAGAGACCCCACTTTCCAATGAAAATTTTCAAGTCAAAAGTATTTTCAACAGATGAATATTTACTATGAGATTCTGGTAATTCTTTCTCGCAAGGGCATTGCTTTTTTTAAAAAAGCTAAGGTCAAAAATGTTTTGTTTCTGGTCCTCTTGATTTATTTCTGTTTAACTGCCAATATTTTTCAGTTCACAATGAAACTGCACACAGTGTGAGGAGAAGCCCTGTGGCCAGCAGGTTTGGGAGGAGGAGGGGCACAGGGATAACTCCCTGTAGCTCACGAGGGCCCAGAACAATTCTTTTTCCCAATAGTCAGAGGGGGAAAATCTCGTATTTCATGGAGTATTGGATAAAACACTTGGAATAGTTTTGCCTCAGTAAAAGGGGAAAATAGCCCTAGACAAAATGCTGCTCTGTTGTGCTTTAAAAAGCTTGAAAGCAAAACCCACAAAGGTCAATTTGTTAAATTTTGACAGATGTATACACCTATGAAAGGGTCATTGCAGTCAACACAGGTCATGGCCGACATCTCCAAAAGTTTCCTTGTTCCCCGTTTACAATCCCCCTTCCCCCACCCCAAGCCCCATCTGTAACCCCCTTTCCCCTCCATGACCACCAGGCAAACAGTGATCTGGTTCCTCCTTGACGTAGATTGTTCTGCATTTCTCAGGGCTTTGTAGACATGGAATCAAACAGAATATATATATGTATATATTGTACCTACTTCTTTCACTCAGTGTAGTGTTTTGGGGGTTCAGCTATGTTGTTGCACTCCTTTTATTGTTCACTAATATTTTTCATTACTTTGCCAACAAAGGCCCATATAGTCAAAACTATGATTTTTCCAGTAGTCATGTATGGATGTGAGAGCTGGACTGTGAAGAAAGCTGAGCACTGAAGAATTGATGCTTTTGAACCATGGTGCTGGAAAAGACTCGAGAGTCCCTTGGACTGCAAGGAGATCCAACCAGTCAATCCTAAAGGAAATCAGTCCTGAATATTCATTGAAAAGACTGATGTTGAAGCTGAGACTCCAATACTTTGGCCACCTGATGTGAAGAACTGACTCATTAGAAAAGACTCTGATGCTGGGAAAGATTGAAGGCAGGAGGAGAAGGGGATGACAGAGCACGAGATTATTGGATGGCATCACTGACTCAATGGACATGAGTTTGAGCAAATTCCAGGAGATGGTGAAGGACATGGGAAGCCTGGCATGCTGTGGTCCATGGGGTCACAAAGAATCAGACATGTCTTAGCGACTGAACAACAATATTCCTCTAGAGAGCAGAAGTTGAGAGAGAGGCAAAGAATCCTTCCATCACTTGGGCAGTTTGCTGTCAAAGCATGTAAACATGTAAAGAAGGCAGGGACTCACCCAAAGGGAAGTAACATTTTATGTCCTCTGAACTGGAAGTGAGAGTATGATGATCAGACAGTCAGGCGGCCGGGAGGTGGTGGGCTCAAGGCCAGCTGTGGCCATCCAGAAGGAGCTGTGAGAGGTCATGGCAGCACCCCAAGGCAGACCCCAAGGGTCTCCAACCTCTGGGATCTGATGCCTCTTGATCTGAGGCGGAGCTGACATAATAATAATACAAATGACGTTCACAATAAATGTAATGCCCTTGAATCATCCTGAAACCATCCCCCGTACCATTCCATAGAAAAACTGACTTTCACGAAACTGGTCCCTGGTGCCGAAAATGTTGGGGACCGCTACTCAAAGGAACCAACAGGGAAGGATTGGGAACAAGGGTTTATAAAGAATTATGCATAGGGGTTGATTCAGAAATGGTGCATAGGAGTTGATTCAGAAATAGTGCTTTGTTCTTCAAAACCTGATTTACTGATTGTTATGTAACAAGAACCAGAGAAATGGGTTGGAAAGGACTCTGAGGATACTTGGAGATGGAAAACTCAGTGTGTTTCAGCAGCAACATGTCAGAGGAGAATTACAGACACGCCTGCACTATATCCGCCACTCTAGCCCTAAAGTGTCCTCCAACTGAAGGTGTGAGGAAACCCAAGCATAAGTCCCTTTTAATCTGACTTCACCCTTTTCAGGACAGCATCTCTCTTTGAAATTCTTCTCCTCAGTCCCTCTGCCAATATTAGGAGAAACAGAGCTTTCTACTAGGAGTGAGGCAGCTGGATGTGGAGATTTGGTCTCTAATTGATGCTTCCTTCCTTCCTGCCATTTCACCTACTTGAGCCTCAATCTCCCATCTATTCCATGGGTTATGCACTAAAGGCTTGTGTTCTCCCCAAATGCATATGTTGGAGCCCTACTGTGATGGTATTTACAACCCAACACAATAATATTTGCAGGTAGGGCCTTTGGGAGGGCATGAGACTGAAATATAATGGAGTTAATGTTCTTATAAGAAGAGGAGAGCAGAGCTCTCTGATACCACGTGAGGATACAGCAAGAAGGTGGCCAACAGCAACCAGGAAGAGTGTCCGTCACTCAGAGCCATATCCTATGTTTTCCAACCTCCAAAACTGAGGAATAATTGCTGTTTAAGCCATCTGGTCTGGCATTCTGTTATAGCAGCTCGACCTGATTAAAACACATGAGCATGTTCCGAATTCCCTGGTGGTCCAATGGTTAGGACTCAGTGCTTGCACTGCAGGGGGCCCAAGTCCCAGGTTTGATCCTTGATCAGGGAAAATCCTGAAAATCGCATGACATGGCCAAACAACAACAAAAACAACTCACACAGACATATTAAACGAGATGATCGAAAATTGATAATAAAACAAACACAACTATTGCTGTCCAAGGTGATATTTCTCTATAGCAGACTTTGTATAAATCCAGGGGCCAGAAGGAATTTTTTCAAACATTAAGAATTTAATCTAACTCACATTTCAATATTACCAGTTATTTTCCATATTCACTCACTCCACTTGTGTACATATTTCGTCTGTACAGAGTCATTAAACACTTTGCAAGGATAAGAAAAATTGATTTTGACCTTTGGGGAATGCAATTTAGGGTTTATTGTTTGGAAAGCCCCAGGTAAATAATGATTATACAGTAATAAATTGTGTAATTGCATTTAATCTGTGCCTGGAGGCTAGGAAGCACTGCAAATCAGTACCTCACAAATAGAAGACTGCATAATGCCGAGATGCAGCAGGAGCCAGCTGGTGGAAGGACGCCTGTCGCTGCAGCAAGCATCTCTCCAGAAGTTGAAACAGCACAGAGGTTTGGGTTTGGTCCACTTTCAATGACTGCATGACCAGGACAAGCTATTAAAGGTAGAGGAAACAGGTCCTAGGATAGAAGATCAAAGAATTCCAAGCTATGCTGGTTTGCCAGGAGAAAATGAAGGGCCAGTTCTGGGGATGTGTTCCCAGACCCAGCGAATTGAATGGGCTGGAAAAAGCCATAGAGTAAAAGGAATGAGGTAATTAGCGGAGGATCTATTCTGAGCCCGCTGCATGTGTGACCTTGAATAAAGGATGGCCTTTCTATGGACTGGGGACAGGAAAACAGTGATTAAGATGTGAGCACCAGAGTAAGGTTACCTGGGCTTTAATCCCATCTCAGAAGCAGGGGAATACAAAACAAACCACCGGGTGATGGGGAAATCATCACACTTTTCCTGGCAAGAGAGAGTGAAGCTGAAACTAAGGCAGGGGTCTGGGTGGGGAGGAGACCACCGCATGACTAACCATCACTCATCGCTCTATGGTTTTGTCAATATGATGTTGAATAATGAGGATATAAGGTCAAATCTCAACTTTCAGAATAAGAGAAATCTAGGTTCTTATCCACATCTGCCACTTACTACCTTGAGACAGTCATTCTGCCTTTATGAGCTCATTTGTAAAATGGGAATATAATAAATACCTTAGAAGGGTCTCCATGAGGATGAGAGAAAATATACAGGAAGTTCCTGAGTTAGTACCAAGTGCCAGGCATTTGGTTTCACAACAAATAGCAGAAGCTATTGTTTCTACTGAACCGAGCTTAATCAATCAGCCAAGATGTTGAGGACCAAATGGATAGAAACATAATAAAGGAAAACACACATATCTCTATGTAAATTAGAAAAGTATGCATACAAGAGAAAATACACATGAAAAAGGAAGACACCATGATACTTAGAAAGATTCATGAAAAATGTTGCCTTCTGTGCTAATATAATGTCTGTAGATGACCTATTATAGAGATTTTTCTAGACCAATATAAATTTAATCCACATCTAAATTCCATCAAGGAACTTAAATATATTAATTTTTCTTTTTACTTATGAAATGTTGCTTGCAAAGAATTAACTCCCAAAATAGATTCCCTTCCTGAAATCTAATACGGAATGGGTGAATTCATAGAGTTAGCCAAAGTTGGAGAGATTGACTAAACTGAAGAAAATAGCAGTTAGCCAACCTGGTGACCCATCAGAATCTGGCTACACAATCAACAGAGCCATTTTTCCTTCTATCAAAGTCATTATAGTTGTTTCCTCCTGGCCTAATTTTGTCTTATCTTCTCTGTATTGATAAGCTAAGTTTCAACTGTGAACCTGATGGGCAACTAGGCAGAATCTTTTAAGTTTATATCAAACTGGCCAATCCTTTGAACACCAGAATCTGCCTTATTGTTGGTAGCTCTGTCACTTATTTTTCTCTGCACTCCAACTTTTTCCTTTTATTTCTACTTTTTTGTGAGGAGATTCTGGGCTCCTCAGAACACACTTGAGTCTTCTATGATGTGAGAATTGTATACCTTGAGGGGAAAACTACCCTCAATAGAACTAAAATGTTGGTAGACTGGTTCCAATCCATCTAGGTTTCTTGGAAACAAGCCCTGCAACATTCATCAGTTAAGTCTTTGGTTAACAGAGGAATAACAAACACTGCATCGAAAATTCTAGACTTTTCATTTCAGTTCAGTCACTCCATCGTGTCCAACTCCAGGCCTCCCTGTCCATCACCAGCTCCTGGAGTTTACCCAAATTCATGTCCATTGAGTCAGTGATGCCATCCAATCATCTCATCTTCCGTTGTCCCCTTCTCCTCCTGCCTTCAGTCTTTCCCAGCATCAGGGTCTTTTTAAAATGAGTCAGCTTTTTGCATCAGGTGGCCATATTATTCATTTTTCATGAATCTGAGTTTCAGCTTCAACATCAGTCCTTCCAATGAACACTCAGGACTGATCTCCTTTAGGATAGACTGGTCGGATCTCCTTGCAGTCCAAGGGACTCTCAAGAGTCTTCTCCAACACCACAGTTCAAAAGTATCATTCTGCGGTGCTCAGCTTTCTTTATAGTCCAACTCTCACATCCATACATGACTACTGGAAAAACCATAGCCTTGACTAGATGGACCTTTGTTGGCAAAGTAATGTCTCTGCTTTTTAATATGCTATCTAGGTTGGTCATAACTTTCCTTCCAAGGAGTAAGCATCTTTTAATTTCATGGCTGCAGTCTAGACTTTTAGGGAACTTCTATCTTTAAATTCTGGATGACAGGAACATATAACTAGAAATTTGATAAGACACATGCTTTACGTGATCAGGGCTGGGTGACAGAGACGGACATGACAGTGTATTGAAAAGCAGAGACATCACTCTGCCAACAAAGGTCCGTATAGTCAAAGCTATGGTCTTCCCAGCAGTCAGGTAGAGTTGTGAGAGTTGGACCGTAAAGAGAGTGGAGCACCAAAGAATTGATGCCTTTGAACTGTGGAGCTGAAGATTCCTGAGAGTCCCTTGGACAGCAAGGAGATCCAACCACTCCATCTTAAAGGAAATCAACCCTGAATATTCACTGAAAGGACTGATGCTGAAGTTGAAGCTCCAGTATTTTGGTCATCTGATGTGAACAGCTGACTCATTGGAAAAGTCCCTGATGATAGGAAAGATTGAGGGCAGGAAGAGAAGGGGGCGACAGAGGATGAGATGGCTGGATGGCATCACCGACTCAATGGACATGAGTTTGAGCAAAGTCCGGGAGATACTGAAGGACAGGGAAACCTGGTGTGCTGCAGACCAAGGGTTCACAAAAAATCAGACATGCCTGGGCAACTGAACAACAACAACAATGTCACACAGCTCCCTTGGTGGCTCAGGTAGTAAAGAATCTGCCTGCAATGTGGGAGACCCCGGTATAGTCCCTAGGTTGGGAAGGTCCTCTGGAGAAGGGAATGGCAGGAACAGAATGGTATGAGATCTAGCATACATTTTAATGTGAACTCCTGGGTCAGAGGTCATTTCATCACATCCATCAAGATAGGAAAGAAAAGAGAGAGTGGAAGTACACAAAGATGAGGGTATAAAGGTCAAAGAAAGAAACTGATGAAAATCTCACTTTTGCCCTGGATTTTCTTCGCAGTGAAGTTGACAGTGCATTCATCTGCTGCAAGTGAGAAAAAATGGTAGTAAGAAGGAAGTTTGAACAAAGAAGTGAAAGTTTAAAATAACTGCTATGGGAAGGGAAGATGGTATGAACCATGGAGAAAAGTAGGCGAGCTGTCTGAAAGCATCAAAAGCCAGTAGAGACTGAATTTGTACTCATATCAAATACCCATGGGAGTTTGAATTCACTATCCAAATTCAGCCATCTAGCTAATGAAATGAGAAGTAGAGAGGTTAATTGGGTTTTGCAATACAGACAAGGGAACAGTGAAAGACCATTCATGAAAACATGAGTGAAACTCTGATCACAGTAACATAATGTTACCCAAGCTAGATAGCAAGAGATGTTCAGCAAGAAGCAGGGTGGTAAGTGGAAGAAGACAGCCGAGCCAGAGTTTGGAGATCTAAAAGACAGAGGCAAGGGATAAAGTAAAAGAACTAAAAGTAGAGGATGGAGAGTGGGATCTGAGTTCCAGATCTCGAGAAGGAGTCTCTGCCCATGACAATGACCAGGGGAGAAGGGGAACAAAGGGGAATTCAGCTAAGGATCACTGGAGACGAGAAGGTTAAACACTGCCTCCTGCTCCCTTTAGCCTGCACTCCGCGCTTTTTACCACTGGGGCTCTATCCAGAGGCAGAGAAGACTGGATGAAAACTGCTGACTTTAAATGTTTCCCCAAAGTGTGAATAATAGTGAGATGAGGAGTTTCATTTACTGGAATTCACAATATATGGTCTTTCTGGACTCTAATATCTCAGCTCTTCCAACATGTAAAATTTAGAGAATTTTACATCCCCTGGGATTGGGTCCAGGGATGGCGGTGCATTTGACTCTGAGCTGACCCTTTGCAATTGTCTATATTTGGTTACCACTGAAATGCACTGGTGTTACATTAGCACTAAATTAGAAAATATTGTTCATGTTTCTAAATGTCCAAGACCTTATAAAACAAGCGTAAGCATCTACAGAAGAGGAGGGAACACTGGTAAATAATTTTCCATTAGACCATTGTACTTGTCAAGGTCTCCCAAGGGTTATTTATGAAAAGTGGGAGAAGTTCTGCAATTTTGGCAGAAAAGAAGTGCCTCCAATTTCTCTGGCCAGAATTATGAAATCTGTCCAACTTCTGATTAGTCAAGAAATCAGAAATTTGGTACCAATTCATTTATCCACTCAAAAATTTTATTACCTGCTTTCTTAGTACTGTCAACAAATTGAGTTAGCTCAGACAAGCTTTTTGAATTCAGTGAAACCAGGGATCCTTATCTATCTGGTGGGCCTGTGGAACATGACTTACTGATATCAAAGAAATAAAAGAATAGTAAAGCTGGAAAATATTATTTCCCCTTCAAGGAAGTCTAAATCACTAAGTCTGTAAAGCCAAGCTCTCCAACTAAAGTAAACTGTGATGAAATATATATTTCCATTTTTATTGGTTATATGTGTATATATGTATATTTGGACATTATATATATTATTATACATATATAAAATATCTAGAGCAATCATTAAAAATTCTACACAAAGACATATACTCCAAAACTCTAGAAATCAAAATGGAATTCTGAGAAATATTCAAGTAATCCATAGGAGGTAAGAAAACAGAAAAATTAAGAACTGAGAAAAAACCAGAAATTAAAAATGGCAGAAGTAGGCCCTTGCATATCAAAAACTACATTAAATGTAAATGATAGAAATACACCAATTGAAAGATGGAGATTAGCAGAATGGATTAAAAGCATGACACACCTAATAGGCAAGCCACAAGAAACTCAATTCAAATATAAATAGTAAAAGGACAGAAAAAGGTATACCATATAATCCTTAATCAAAAAGTAGGAGCAAAAACAAAAAATAAAGTAGGAGTGGCTGTATTAATACACAATAAAGAAGACTTTAGAGCAAAGAAGATTATCATTGACAGAGATAGTCACTAAGAAGCCATAGTAATCCTAAGTATATACACTAAACAACAGATCTACAAAATACAAAAAGCAAAACGCTTTATATAATAACTGACACAGAAATCTACAAATCAAAAAAATACTCTGGCTACTTCAACACTCCTCTTTCAACAATTGATAGAACTAGAAAGAGAATCAGGGATATAGGAGAATTCAAAAACAACATTGACTAATCTAATGGTTAGATTCTGTTAAACACTTTTAACAGAATCGAATAGACGTTTGTAGAACCTTTATCTGATAACAGAAGATTACAGTCTTTTCCAGTACCCATAGAACATTGTCAAAATAGATCACATCCGAGGCTATAAAGCAAATCTCAACAATTTTTTCTCAAATTGAGATCATACAGAAGGTACCCTTTGACCACATAAAATCCAACAGAGACTAATAACAGGAGGAAAACAGGAAAATATCCATGGGACAAAAATGTAGGCAACGTTTCTACCAGTAGCCTGTGATAAATTAAAGATAGACAGAAAATCACAGTCTACTAGTATTGTCATTCTACCAATATAATGAACAACACACTTACAAATAATTCATGGGTCAAAGAGCAAATCTCAAGGCAAATTTAAAAAGTCATTGACCTAAATAAAAATTAAAATAGTTCCTATCAAAATTTGTGGTACACAGCTAAAGCAGTGCCAAGAGGGGAATTTATAGCACTAAACCTCACACCCACTTTCAGCCTCACTCAAAGCCTCACATTCTCTCTAACATTAATCCTAACCCTGCCCCAACCCTCCTAACCCAAACAGGAACACAAACTGAAGCCCAAATCCTAACGCTCACCTTAACTCCACTGAATGCTTTTTAAGTTCTTATTTTATAAAATTTCTTATGAAATCTTATTTCATGGAGGGTCACATTTCATAGGATGTCTCTGCATTCTGTGATTTTCATTCCAGGAAGTTAGTTAACCAAGATTTTCATTCTAGGAAGTTAGTTAACCAAGCTGGATTCAAATTCCAAACTGACTTCCCTTGCAGTTTATAGAAGCTGAAATCCCTACTCAGGTTTTTCAATTTTCAGCTGTAGCTTTTTCACCGGATTTGCTAAATCTACTCCCCTTAAAACATGTGTAGTTTAGCAATCTGCCAAAGATTTGGGAAATTTTTATGTACAGATTTTGTGACTCACTCTCTGTAGAACTTCCTCGTCTCCAGAAACTCTTCTGCTAGCCCTGAACTCTTTCCTCCTCCTCTGCATGTTTGCCCCTTTTAGTCTGATCTCCAGTGCCATCAACAGCTGTTTTTATACATATTCCATAGTGTATTATCACGGTCTATAGGAACTTTAGCCCAGCCAGACTACTTTATCACTACCAAAAGTTAAGGATCTTGGGAATCAAGTTCAACTGATCACAGGGGGCCCTTCTAGAGCCAAAGGTCTGGGGGGTGGCAACAGTGCATTCAGATGGATGTCAGAAGAGTTTTATCTACCTGCTCATGCAATTGACTGTGCCTTCCCGACCTCGTCCAGCCCAGGCTCAGATCCCCCATTTCCTCTTAATGGTGGATTGCTACTGCACACATCCGATCTTATGTCTTAGTGGATCAGATAACCAATTTTTGGCTCCTACATGGTGCAGTGGTCAAATATTTATTCTCTTTTGGGACTCAGTAGCAACTCAAAGGGTTTTGCTCAAAAGGAGAATAGTGATTAGTCATATGAGCATAGATTTACTCCAAAGCCCTTGGTGGATCTTCCCTGTGATTCTTCTCTGGGAGCCTTCCAACGGCTCCAAGTAGCATGGCTATTTGCTACAATGCTCCGAGTAAAACCGGGTCTTACTGAAGCATTCTAAAGTAAGCAGTCAGATTAATCAAGTCCTTCTCTTCTGAAGAAGAGTGAGTGAGGGCTGGAGAGGATCTGAGTCAGTGAACCTCCGTGCACATGATAAGGAATGATTAAAAATGGGAATAGCTATCTCCCTGACTCCCAACATGAAGACTGACATAGAACTGGCACTCAATCCATATTAGAACACACAAGTATATAAGTGAATAAATAAATCACTATCATCGCTATATCAAATTTAACACTGATCCTGTATAAATGTTGCATAATAAGTCACATATTCAATTATCATACATTTCAGACAGTGTAGAATTCTGGCCAGTGAAAGTGTTGGCATTTACTTTGTACTGAGCACTTGTAAAAAGCCAAAGGTGTATTTATTAATGAGTTATTCATTCAGTACATGTTGTGGGTCAGGTATCATGCTAAGCACAAAGGAAGGATATGTGAATGAATGAATGGCATTGTCCTTGACCTTAAGAAGCTAAGAGTCTAGTAGACAATATGTCATGGGCTCATTCAGCCAAAAGTCAGAAGACTTAATAAGTTCCCAGCCCAGCCTGCCTCTTCATAGCCTTCTTCTTGACCCAGAAGATTTCCTCTTCCACAAGAATATCTTGACTCACTGACCTTGTCACCATTCCACTGACATAGTCTGAAATCCAAAAGAAGGAAGGCAGGTAAGAAATATTGTGCCAATCCAAAGAATGTATTTTTACATAATCCTTGGAGCCATAAATAATGTAAATGCCAAACAGCAAGAAGCACAGAGGAGCAGAGCTTGGAAAATATGAGTCTCCACAAATTCTGAAACACTTTCCATGCCGCTTATGATAGTAAGGGAACAACAGAAAAGACTGGTTAGACAATGTTCCGTTTCTAGTTAAATGTACAGAAAATCAGGGTACGAAGCAGCCTGTTAAATCCTTACATACTTGATGCCCTCTATTTAAACTGAGTAACAATTTTGAAGACAAAAGGAGAAGGGGGTGGCAGAGGATGAGATGGTTAGAGAGCATCACTGACTCAATGGACATGAATTTGAGCAAATTCTGGGAGATAGTGAAGGACAGAGGAGGCTGGTGTGCTGCAGTCCATGAGGTTACAAGGAGTCGGACTGGACTTAGCAACTGAACAACAACAATAAATTTAAACTGGGTAAAGAGACAAGAAAGGAGACAGGCACAAGGGGGAGAAGAAAGAAAGAAATGAATCAAGAAAGAACAGATTACAATTCAGTTGATACAGCAGATTTTATCACTTCTTTCTCCTCTTTGACCGATTGGTTTTTCCTTACGTTGCAAGTTTCCCCATTGCTCCTGGGAGACGCTCCAGGCAGATTCTGCATGCTGGTTTTGGCCTCAGCTGTGTCTAATGAAGTTTCTATCTAATGAGGATCATCATGGATCAGTGGGCTCACATCATTCATTTCATTCATTTCAAAAGCAACCTCACGCACACCTCACACTCAGAATGCTTCATTAATTTATAGTAACCAGGACATTTTTTAAAAGAGCTGATTGAAGTTTTCATATCAGTTTTTAAAATTATGAATGCTAAGTATGTACAATTTTGAAAATACCCAAAAGAAGAAAAGAAAAAGGAAAAAAAACAAACACAGAGCCCCACATCAATAAATTATTTCATTTTCACATCTGTGCAAATCCTTTCCAATTTTCATTTACATGGTCCTACTTTGTCTTATTTCTTACTTGCTTTGCCTGGATCAAATATTTTGTATATAACAGCATGCCCATTTTTCTAACTATTATTACACGTGAGCATTTTCCAAATTATTTATAAATCATTCCTCATTTTTAAAGACAGCATAGGTTTATATCAACTGAGTATTCTATTGTTTATAACCATTCGTAAAATTCATCAAGGATCATTTAAACTGTGATTACATCATTCTTCATAAATGATTCCTCTGTCCATAAGAGATACCAGTATTTAGATAGTCAGATGTCTCCCACTTGTCTATTGATTCTGTGTAGTCTTGAGGGCAGGGAGTGTATTTTTCTACATCTTCTTCCAAGACCCAGCACAGTGCCTGACTTACAGTAAGTAAGCAATAAATGCTTATGGAAAGAATAATCCAGCCAACCAATCATTCAGGTACATATAGAGGACCTTATAGAAGTTAAGCAGAATTATAAAAAGCAGTGCTCATGATAAGGCGTGGTAATCTCCTTATCATACCAGTGGTTGCCAGGGAGCCCAAGGACATCAAATTTCTCAGGGGGCCTTCTCAGCAGTTAATGACCTGACCCAAAAAATTACCTCCTCTCCTTGGTGATGTGATAATGTCTATTTCTATTAATAATTAAATGGCCTAGAACAAGAATTCCTTTTCTGAGTACAGCTCAGTCAGGGACAGTTGAGGTTCCTATTGGTATCTCTGACTCAAGTTCCTTTCCAGCAAAGGAGACTGGCTAAAATGCTCTCCCTGGGTGTACCCACGGACCCCTACAGATTTGTCTCTGTACTGATCTCCCTACCTTCTCACTTGCGTCCCTACCCCCACTGCAAGCTTCTGAAGACAAGAATCAGATCAGCTCCACTCTGTCTCCCCAATACCGAGCACAATGCCTGAGACAGAACGCTGCTGCTGCTGAATCACATCAGTCGTGTCAGACTCTGTGCAACCCCATAGATGGCAGCCCACCAGACTCCCCATCCCTGGGATTCTCCAGGAAAGAACACTGGAGTGGGCTGCCATTTCCTTCTCCAGTGCATGAAAGTGAAGAGTGAAAGTGAAGTCGCTCAGTCATGTCCGATTCTTAACGACCCCATGGACTGCGGCCCACCAGGCTCCTACATCCATAGGATTTTCCAGGCAAGAGTACTGAAGTGGAGTGCCATTTCCTTCTCCAATGCATGAAAGTGGAAAGTGAAAGTGAAGTCGCTCAGTCGTGTCCAACTCTTCGTGACCCCATGAACTGTACCCTACCAGGCTCCTTCATCCATGGGATTTTTCAGAATACCAGGAGTTCAAATTTAAACTCAGTCTATATGATTCCAAACCCTGGCATCTTCCATTTATTCAGCAAAAATTGGTTGAGGTTCTGCTATATATGTGGCTATTTGGTACCTGCTAGGGACACAGGGCAAGCAAGACAGAAGAACAATCAGGAGGCAGCCATCACAATGCTTAGGGTACATTAACAAAGTCTTGGAGACGTAATCTGAGAGATTTTGTAAGCGGCCCAAAGATCATGCTGAAACAACAACCTAACTTAGACTCCATTTAACTGGAAAATAATAGGCCCCAACTCCTCAACTAAATGTCTAGAAGAAACAGCTTCCTTAAAGAGCCTGAACACTTTGGTGGCAGTAGTAAAAAAAGGCTCTGATTCTTCCTCTTACCTGGAGCTTTTTGAGCTGTGGCATCTGCCAACCAGGAATCAATAGGTGTGATCATGACACACTGGGTGAGACTAGGAAGGTTAAACCTGACTTCCTGATCACCGTGATTAATTGGAGGTGGTCCCCTCAGGTTTGTACTGTCATCCTTCAGGCTGATGCCCCATGCAAATCAGACACATTTGAATAAGCAACTTGAATTCCTTTTGACACAGAGAATCCCCAGAAACACAGAAAGGGGTCAATGTGTGACCCCGAAAGGCAAAAATTCTCTAAGTGAAAGGCAATACTCATGATCAGAGGGGGTTTATTCAGCCACGTTTAGAGAAGCAAATGATTAAAGCTATACGAGCTCCCTGGGTGCCAGTTCCTCCTGGAACTGGCTTCTCAAACCTTAAATGATTTCTGCTTCCCCTACTTTCTTGGTGTCCTTTGTAGCTAAGAGCCGATATCTGGGGGCTCTAAAAGTGTCTGTTCCAGCCCAGACTTTGTCCCATATGGATCGTATTACTGTGACTGAGGCTCAGTTTAGTCGTGTAAAGAACAGAGATCAAAATGCCAGTGTATCAGTTTCCTAGGGCAGCGAGACAAAGTACCATAAACTGGGGGGCTTATAAACAGAAATTTGTTGTCTCATAGGTCTGGAGGCAGGAAGTCCAAGATCAAGCAATCAGTGGGGTTGGTTTCTTCCCGAAGGCTGTGAGACTCCCTCTTCCATGACTTTTTCCTTTTAATAGCCATTTCTTCCTGGCTCTGCTGGGCCTCCACTGCTGCGTGGGCTTTTTCTTGAGCTGTGGCAGGCGGGGACTGCTCCCCAGCTGCGGGGCACAGGCTCCTCATTGCGATGGCACCTCCTGATGCAGAGCACGGGTTTTGGGCATGCAGGCTTCGGCAGTTGCAGCTCCCAGGCTCTAGAGCAGAGGTTCAACGGTTGTGGCTCACAAGCCTCATTGCTCCGCAACATGTGGGATCCTCCCAGACCAGGGACTGAACTCCTGCCTTCTGCATTGGTGGGCAGATTCTTTGCCACTGAGCCACCAGGGAAGCCCCCACACCTCTCTTTTAGCTTGTGGTAGCCTCGAGCATCCCTTGGCTTGTGGATGGCTATCTTCTCTGTGTGTCTTCCCATTGTCTTCTCTCTTACACGCCCATATCCAAATTTTCTCTTTTTATAAGAATACTGACCATAACAGATTAGAGCCCACCCTAAGAATATCATTTTAACTTGATCACCCCTGGCAAAAACCCTATGCTAAATTAGGTATAGCCCAATGTTTAGGTTACATTGTTAATGCTTTCAAAGAAAACAGTGAACATGTTTGTAATAACCCCTTTTTTAACTTCTAATAAGTATCAAAAGGCCAAAATCACCTTCAGAAAGTGTAACTTATTTTCCTCAAAGGGTCCTTTTGGCCTATCTGGCCATATACAAAGGGACAGTTTGTAAGGATTTATACATATCTAATTACTCAGCAAACACATTGCAAACATCCCATGGTCGGGAATTGAATTTGTTTAATGTATGCTTAAATTAATACTTTAATATCATTTAATGTAAATGGTAATCTCATAAATATTAGTCCAAGCCAAACATTAACTAATTTATGCAACTTGACTTGCTGGGAAGAAGCAATGGCTTGTGATTGCTTAGTACAGATGAAATATTTATGTTTCATGTGTTACCTGGAGAATTAAAGCATTCTGTGCTACTGGGCTGGTCCTTCAATTAAAGATGTGCTAATAACATTACGTGTGTTGAAGGAATGAGAGGGGCGATAAGAAGGATATTCTATTCGGTGCCCTTACCACATGGCCTCAGATCCTCCTTCAGCCAAAATGAGACTTGACTTCACATCACAGCTCCTTGATATTTGCTCCAGTCCCTAGCTTTGCCTGTGGGAAGTCATAATAGCAAGATCTTCCTTATAATTTTAGCATACCAAGGAGAAGACCAAAAGCACTCTATACTTTCTGTTAATTAAGTACATTTTATCTTACATCATGATTTTATGCACATCTACCAGTAGATGTTTGCCTACAGCAAAAACTCATTAGCTGATGTTTACACCTTTAGGCAAGGCACTACACCAACAATATGAAATAGAAATTATCCAATAATTTAGTCAAACTGGTACCATGTGCCAATAAGATAACAGGAATACATAGATGGAAAAGTGTCTTCTGTGCTATAGTATTAACTCATGAGTGTAAGTGAGGCAATGAACACCTTAAGTTATCAGAAGGAAGAAATGCATTTGTGGAGGCACCAAAGCGGCCTCTGGCCAGGACTCCATGTTCCTGTTCTTGTGAGATCCTCCAGCAGGAGGATTCTTCCAGTTAGAGGAACAAGGCTAATGCTTGGCTCATCACGGGGCTTTTGTTTAGCCAAATGAGAGGCAAATTACCAGAAAAACAAAAGGGTTTTGTTTGTAAATTGCAAAGAGAAATGATGCTTTTGAACTGTGGTGCTGGAGAAGACTCCTGAGAGTCCCTTGGCGATCAAACCAGTCAGTCCTAATGGATATCAACCCTGAATATTCATTGGAAGGACTCATGCTGAAGCCAAAACTCCAATACTTTGGCCACCTGATGCAAAGAGCCAACTCATTGGAAAAGACCCTGATGCTGGGAAAAATTCAGGGCAGGAGGGGAAGGAGGCATCAGAGGATGAGATGGTTGGATGGTATCCCCGACTCAATGGACATGAGTTTGAGCAAAGTCCAGGAGATAGTGAAGGACAGGGAAGCCTGGCATACTGCAGTCCATGGACTCACAAAGAGCAGGACAGACACAATTGAGTGACCAAACAACAAAGGGAAAGAAAGAGTAGTTGCTAGGGAAAACATTCGAAATGAGAAGAGAGATTTCTTGATAGATTGATACATATATACACACGTATATACACAGATATTTTTTACTCACATATATAATCATCATAATTGACACATAACTTTAGTTACAGGTGTATAACATGATGATTCAATATTTGTAAATAATTGTCAATGATTCAATATTGTAAATATTTATAAAATAAATCAAGCTATCCTCCATCTCAGGTAGATATTTTGATGGATTTTGCTACATGCTCTGATGAAACCCACAGAATATTCAGTATTGTGCCTCTTTTTCTAGCCATTAGTGCTGATGTGCAGTCCTCCTCTTTTTTCAGGCACACTGAAGACTGAACTTCCTGACCTCTGTGTGTTTGGCTAAGGTCACTTATTAGTTTGCTGTAACAAAGTATCACCAATATGGGTGGCTTAAAATGGCAGAAATTTTCTATCTCACAGTTCTGGAAGCTACAAGTTCAAAATCAAGATGTCAGCAGGGCCCTGCTCCCTCTGAAATCTTCCCATAACAAGAAGAGAAAACACAGGTGCTTATGGGAAGAAGAAGGCCAGGTGATGGTGGAGGCACGGATTACAGTGCTGCAGCCGCAAGCCAAGGATTTCCTGCATTTCAACACAGACCAGAGGCATCCCAATGTATCCAAATGACCAAAGGCGAGGAAGAGGCCAGAAAGGACTCTCCCCCAAGGATTTCATTATATAGAACTGTGCTGAGGGGGCTTCCCTGGTGGTCCAGTGGTTAAGAATCCACCTTGCAATGCAGGAGATGCAGGTCTGATCCCCAGTCAGAGAACTAAGATCTCACACGCTGTGGAGCAACTATGGCCATGCGCCACAACTATGGAGCCCACCTGCTCTAGAGCCCAAGAATCACAACTAGAGATGCCGCACCCTGCAATGGAAGATTCCATGTACCGAAACTAAGACGTGATGCAGACAAATAAATAAATGTGTGTTAGTCGATCAGCTGTGTCCAACTCCTTGCAACCCCATGCACTGTAGCCTGCCAGGCTCCTCTGTCCATGGGATTTCCCAGGTAAGAATACCAGAGTGAGCTGCAATTTCCTTCTCCAGGGGATCTTCCCAACCAGGGATCGATCCCACTTCTCTTGTGTTTTCCGCACTGGCAGGTGGACTCTTCACCACTGCACTCTTGGACTTACAACAAATCCCAAAGAAGAGAGAGCTTCTCTTCACCCAATCAATGAATCTGCGGTTTCACACCGAGTGGACCAACTTGGATTAAGTAACCATGTGTGGACCTACTGCTTTGACCCTAGGAAAGCCCACTGAGTTACATGCCCTCCCTTCAACCAATCACAGTGTGAAGATGCCAGTGGTATGACGTTAGCACAGGAGGGATCATTGCTGCAGGCTCAAGTGTGGCCAGTCTCACTATACCACACCAATGCTGCTAATGGAGAAAACATGGAACAGGGTGCCAGGGAGGCAATGGTAATACAGACCATAGGAAGCTGTTGCTGTAGGGCAAGTAAGAGCGCAGAGGACTTGTTCCATGGCAATCATGCCCCGTAGTAACAGGGGCAAAAACAATCAACATAGGTAAGAGTGACAGTGGGGAAGTTTATAGAAACGCAACAGGATTTGGTACCTGAGTAGATGTGGTGTTTGAAGAAATAGGTGGAGTTGAAGAGTTTCAAGATTATGCCAGTGAGAGGCAATGACACCTACAGAGCTAAAGACTTCAGAAAGACACACAGATTACTAACAGAGTAAGAGTCTAAGTGCCATAGTTTAGATCATCATTTCCCATCCAATTGCTACTGTGGTTTCTGTAAATTATTAGAACCTGACAAGCTTTTTCTAGTCTCAAAATTTTATGTTTCATGTTCACTCCATCTTGCTTGTTTTTCCATGGTTCTTGGAATCGCTGATCATTTTCCTGACCTATCTAAAGGAGAACCTCCCCCGAATCATCTATAACAACACTCTATTTATTAGAAAATATCTGGAAATACTAATGTTTATCTGACCCCCCATGCTAGAATAAAAGTTCTATCAAGGCAGAATGCTCTTAATGTCTTTTCCTTATATGAAGGACAGTCCTTTAAAATAGGAGCCCAAAAATATTTTTATATGGATGAGACAATGTATCGATTGCATATCAACAATCAAAAATATAAACCCTGATCCCTGTCTTTCTGGAACTTACATTATAGAGACAGCCAAAATGAACCATCAGGACCACAGGAAATAAACTAAATAGCCAGCTACATAGTGAATTCAGTATCATTCAAAAATACCTCTGTGCAGTAAATTCCCACCAGCCCCTCCCCTGTTAAAATAAATAAAAAGGCAAGGTGTAAGAATAGATCTTCCAGGACTTAAAGCCACAATCCTGAGCAATCTAGAGCCTCTTGTATTTTCACTTCCTTTGAAATCACTTTCTCTTCAGCTTCTGTTGTTTCCTTCTGAATTTTCATCCTATTTTGATCCCAAGTACTGTCTCCATTTGACAGAGGGGCACAATCTTAGCCATAGAGGGGAAATAGGACCTTGTAGAAAATGTGTAATAGTGATGTTCTCACGCTCAGTTCTGAATGGAGAACAGATTCCTGTGCATACTGGAAGCAAATAGTCTTTTACTGTATCTACTGTTAATACATAGGGCAGGATTTGAGAAACAGTAATCTGTGAATGGTTTCCATATGACTACAGCATACAGCAAAAAGTGGGACAGGTCTAGGTGGGAATGAGGAGGCCTGCATTGTCTCACCAAAAGGATCTTCTGAAATAGATACGAACATCCACATCTGACAGAAATGGAAACCAGTTTTCAGAGAAGTTAAATCACTGCTCACACGTACAGGTAATAAGTGTTGGAATTTGATTCCTAATACTGCTCTTTCTGATGCCATGCTCTCCCTGTTAAATCTCGCAGCAGGAGAACAGCATACATGAGCATTCACTCCTCTGTTCACTGAATCCATCTGAAACTGGCGTAAGTTCTACCAACCTCGTCACAGTTATGCACACCTGATCTCTCACCTGCCAGATTAGTAACAAGTCATTTCCCTCGAGACTCCCTTCTTCCACTAAACTGCCTATATTGTCCCAGAACGTAGTTCTTTCGAAATTAGTTGTAGAGATCTGATGTATAGCATCATGCCTATAGTCAGCAACACTGTACCATGCGCTTTAAAATTTGTTAAGAGGGTAGATGCAATGTTGAGTGTTCTTACCGTGAATAAAAAGAGGATGGGGGCTTCCCTAATGGCTCAGTGGTAAAGAATCTGCCTGCCAATGCAGGAAACATGGGTTCGATCCCTGATCCTGGAAGATCCCACATGCCCAGAGCAACTGAGCCCATGTGCCGCAACGATAGAGTCTGTGCTCTAGAGCCTGAAGCTTCATCTACTGAGCCCACATGCCCTAGAGCCCGTGTTCTGCAACGAGAGAAGCCACCACAATGAGAAGCCCAGACACGGCGACTAGAGAGTAGTTCCTGCTGGCTGCAACTGGAGAAGAGCCCAAGCAGCAACAAAAACCAGCACAGCCAGAAATAAGTAAATAAATAAAATTATTTTTTAAAAGAGAGAGAGACATAGGAAACCTTTGGAGGTGGTGGATATGATGATTTCACAGGTGTATACCTATGTCCAAACTCATCAAATTGCATATATTAAATATTTGTACTTTTTTGTGTATCAACTACACATCTGCAAAGCTGTTAAAAATAAATTGTATCAGAGCAAGTGGTGTAACAAATTCCAACATGCTGCCACTGGCAAGACCTTATCATTCTAGGTTGATGTAATGGAATATTGGTCACCATGGCAATACTCTCTCACTAAGTCAAGCTCCTTGCTCACAGCACTACTATTCAAAAGAAAATGATCTCACTCCTCCAGGAGCAGTATGAGCCAAAGAGACTCCAGGCTGAGACTAGTGCTCAGTTTTGTCACCGTGTTCTGCTCCTGTTACCCAGAGCAAGGCTTGTTGCGATGGCTGAATCCAGAAGATTCAGACACCTCTCACAGTGGAGGCAACCAGCTCACCTGCAAGGTGACTGAGATTCAGGCCATCAGCATAAGTCTTCCCATCCTTCAGAAGGATTTTATCTGGAGAAGTTTATTGCCTTTTCCTACATCTAGCTCTTCAACAGGCCCATCCAGCTTCACTCCAGTGATTTTCCCTTAATTAGGATCTCTGGGAGAAGGGACAGGTTTTGTTGTCCCTTCTCTTTTAAAAAGTCATGGGAACCTCATACAAACGTATTCACCTCCTCCTCTGCCAAGATCAGCTTTGCACACCATCGATCTAGAGAGTGACACTCTTGATAAAGTTATAAAAGTTTCTGCTATACATTATCTCAACACAATGCTTATGTCTCTCTTAGTGTACAGTTGTATAAGTAAGTGGCCCCACTCAGATAAGCCTTCACAAGTAAGTCCGTTTCCTTCAGTTAAGATTTTAAAAAGTAGAAGATGTGTTTTTGTTTGCTGTGTTACAGATCAATAAACATTTAAATGGCATTAATGGAGCACTTGCTGAGTATCAGACTTTGAATACGATGTCCTAGCCTCTGCCTTCCAGAGCTCAGAGTTTAGGAAGTGGGTAAATAACTGTAGACCTCATTATAAGAAAACATACAGAATACTGTAAGAGAATAGCATATGTGATGCCATAGGTACAACATAGAGAAATAAATTAATTTGTAAGATATTAAGGGAGGGCAGGGGGAGTAGACAGTGAAGACACAGTGATTAAGAGTTGAAGACACTTGATCAAGAAGAGGCAAGAGCACAAATATTTGCAAAGGCAAGACCAGTTCATATCCAGTTTCAGTGGTCTTTTGCATGTATAATTTGACTACCCTACAACCCTCAGTTATTCAGTAAAACACCGATCTCAGTGTTGCTATGAAAGTATTCTGCAGATGTGACTAAAGGCCATAGTCAGTTGACTTTGATTAAATTAAAATTTTCCTAGATTCAATTGGCTGAATGAAAAGCAGTCTGCAGCTGCCTTGAGAGAAGGAAAAAAGTTCACATATGGACAGAAGCTTCAGTCTACTTCCAAAAGTTCCAGTCTGCTCTCTCCGATGGCCTGCCTTGTGGACTTTGGACTTGCCTAGCCAGCACCTACAGTCACATCAGTCAATTCACTGCAGTAAATCTCAAAATTTACTTCCCATTTGGTCTGCTTCTCTGGCTAAACTGACTGATACAAATTTTGGTACCTGAAAGTGGATTGCTCCTGTAACAAGTACTTTAAAATATCAATGTGGATTTGGAATCTGATAATGGACGGAAGTTGGAATAATTTTGAGGAGCATCATAGAAAAAGCCCACATTGACTTGAACAGACTGTTAGTAGAAATATGAATGTCCAAGACTCTGACTGAGACTCCCCGGATAGTCCAGTCATTAAGAATCCGCCTTGCAATGCAGGGGCCTTGGGTTCAGTCCCTGGTTGGGGAACTAAGATCCCACAAGCTGCAGAGCAACTGAATCCATGTACCACCGAGCACCTGCACGTGCCACAACTGAGACCCAAGGCAGCCAAGTAAATGAATATTTAAAAAAAAAAAAAAGGAACTGAAGAGCATGGTAGAAAAATGCAAATTGCTAAGCTGGGCAGGAAGCTAAGTGTACAAGTAAATAAGCAAACAGAGGAGAGTTTTTATCAATACTAATATCTTAGATTGGGCTGCTCTAGTAAAACTATCATAGACTAAGTAGCTTAAAACAAGAAGAAATTTATTTCTCATGACTCTGAAAGCTGAAAGTCCAAGATCAAGTTGCCAGCCAGTCTGGTTCACGATGAGGACCCTCTTTCTGGATTACAGGAAGATGCTTTCTTGCTATGCCCTCACATAAGACAGAGGTCATCTTTCTTTTGTCTCTTCTTAGAGGGGCACTAGTTCTATTCATTAGGATTCCACGCTCATGAACTAATTACCTCCCAAAGGTCCCACTTCCAAAGGTCATCACATTTGGGGATTAGGCTTCAACATTTCAATTTCAGGGGTGAGTCACATTCAGTTCATAGCACCAAGATATTGAGGGGTCTAATATTGGTACCTACTCTGAAGGAAAACCCTGGGAACACCCCCTACTTTCAGTTTGTAAATTTGGAGGGTTACATCAAAGAACAAGGGTAAATACAAATTCAGATATAGCTGCCCAAACATTGCAACCAAGCCTTAAATGAGCCCCACTCATGAGTAGATTATGATAATTTTCTGCTACTGTAGATGCGGATTAGAGAACAGAATGACCTCTTCCCCCAAGAAAGAGAACATCATTAAGACCCTCTACAACTTTTCCCATACTTTCCCCAGGACTTTAATATAAAAATAACAAATATAACCCAAAAATAAGATGAACATGAAAAGATACAGAAATAAACCCATCAGTGACCCATCTTCACTTTCTAATGCTGTAGAACAAACCACCCACATTCAGAGAGTCAAAGTAACATTTATTATCTCACAGTTTCTAAAGGTCAGAAGTCCATGCACAGGACAGCTGGGTTCTCTGCTCAGGACCCCACAAGGATGAAATCAGTGAGGCCACAATCTTATCGGCAGCTTAGGATCCTCACCCAAGCCCCCTTGAATTGTTGAAAGAATTGAGGGTCTCATTTTCTTGTTGGCTGCTCAGGTCCTCGCCATGTGACCGTCACACAAACTGGCAGCTTACTTCCTCAAAGACAGCAGGAGAGTGTCTCTTCCAGCTGCTATGAAGAAGTTTTATCACCAATCACTATGTCATCATGTTTGTTACATAACATAACCTAATCAGGGAGTCATATCACACCATATTCACAGGAGCCACTCACACTAAGAGGGAGGGGACCATGTACATAGGTGGCGGGAGGGGTGAAACTAGGTGTCCAACTTACGATTCTGCCTGCTGCATGACCCAAATATTGTTTTTAACTATGATTGACATCTTAAAAATGAATAACAAAATGGACAATGCCATCAAGGAAATTAAACTAGCAAAAAATGCAAATACTGAACTGAGAAATGCAATAACTGAAATTAAGAACTCAATCAGTAGCCTTAGCAGCAAATTGAGGTGCAGCAAAAGAAAAGAATAGTCAAATGGAAAATAGATCAATGGAAAATATACAGGATGAAGCACAGAGTTAAAAATATTGAAAATACATAAAGAGGATAAGATAAAATGATAGATATATCTATACATATTATATCCATATATGTAAATGATGTGTATATATATATATGAATGATAATGTATGAAGTTTTAATAGGATAAAGTGATAGATATATCTATATATATTATATCCATATATGTAAATAATGTGTATATGTATATATGAATGATAATGTATGAAGTTCTAATATATATATATATAATTGTTCTAGAAAAGATGAAACAGACTGTTCAAACAGAAAAGCAATGGCTGACAATTATAAAAAAAAAAAACAAGATAGTTAAACAACCCAGTATAATCAAGGTGAAGGTGACAGTCGCTCAGTCGTGTCCAGCTCTTTGCGACCCCATGGACTATACAGTCCATGGAATTCTCCAGGCCAGAATGCTGGAGTGGGTAGCCATTCTCTTCTCCAGGGGATCTTCCCAACCCAGGGATCAAACCCAGGTCTCCCGTGTTGTAGGTGGATTCTTTACCACAAGGGAAGCAAAACTATGGTTTTTTTCCAGTAGTCATGTATGGACATGAGAGTTGGACCATAAAGAAGGCTGAGTGCCAAAGAATTGATGCTTTTGAACTGTGGTGTTGGAGAAGACTCTTGAGAGTCCCTTGGACAGCAAGGAGATCAAACCAGTCCATCCTCAAGGAAATCAATCTTGAATGTTCATTGGAAGGACAGATGCTGAAGCTGAAGCTCCAATACTTTGGCCACCTGATGTGAAGAGCTGACTCACTGGAAAAGACCCTGATGCTGGGAAGGATTGAAGGCAGGAGGAGAAGGGGACAACAGAGGAGGAGATGGCAGGATGGCATCACCAGCTCAATGCATATAAGTTTGGGCAAGCTCCAGGAGATGGTGACAGACAGGGAGGCCTGGTGTGCTGCAGTCCGGCGGTCGCAAAGAGTTGGACACTGTTCAGCAGCTGAACAACAAGAAAACAACTCAAGCAGGATAAATATAAAAGAAATCACTCCGAAGCATATCATAGTCAAACAACTGAAAACCATAGACACACACATACACAAACTTAAAAGCAAAGGAAAAAAAAGGACATTAACTTCCAATGAGAAATAATAAGACTTAAGACTGACTTCTCAACAGAAACAATAGAAGCCAGAAGACAATAGAAACTATAGAAACTATCTGTGAAAACCTAGAAGACAAATAACCCAAATGTAGAACTCTGTGCTCAGAGAAAACATCCTTCAAAGTGAGGGGAGCGTAAAGGCATTTCCAGGCAAGCAGAACCAAATAATTTTTATCCAGCAGATATTCAGAAAAATAAATTTTTAGGCAGAATGAGAATCATCCCAGTTGGAAACACAGAAATGGGAGCAGAAATGAAGAATAATAGGAAAGGCAAGTATGTTGGCAAAACTAAATAAATATGGACAACACAAAAAATTAAAATTTTATGGGCTTAAAATACATGTAAAGCTACAACAAACATAAAGCACTTAAAAAGCAACAGAAAATAAAGTGCTCAAAACTCTAGCATTGTTGGGAAGGTGATAACCATGTTAATTTGTGTTAAACAATAATTCTATAGAATTTAGAAATATTTGCATATTTCTAAGCAAGCATGAAAGAAAAAAAGTAAATATAAGTGAATGAAATAAAAAGATTTAAAAGCATAAACATAAGTAACTATACTTAATGCTAATGGACTAAATTCTTTCTTTGAAAGACCCACACTGTCAGACTCGGAAAAAAAAGAAAATCAGTTTGCTGTTAAGAGATGTCCTTAAATACAAGGATACAGAAATGTTAAAATTCAAATGGTTTTACAAGATGAACTCTGCAAAATCTCACCAAAGAACTCTGGTGTAGTCATACTGACATCAATCAATAGAAACTCTAAGGTTATTATTAGAAGCGTTATTAAAGATAAGGAGACATATTTTATGATATAAGGTCAACTTGTTAGACGTAGCAATTCCAAATTTGCATACAACTTATTAACTGTATAAAGCAAAACTTTATAGAAAAAGGAAAAACAGAAAAATAATCACAATGGAAAATGAACGTGGTGTATAAGGCCTCTCCAATCTGAGTCTCTCTTCCCTGACTGTAACTCCTCATTTGTCTGCCGTGGGGCCCATTGCTCCCCATCTGTACATGTTGGTTTTTAAACTTTCTTGGCTTTTACGTGCCACTACTTCTCTTCGGACCCTGCAAGTAAGCACTGACTTGCCCTTAGACTATGTAGTCTTCAAGGCCCAACTCAAATATCACCTCTACTATGAAGCCTTCCCAGAGGCCACTGAGAATCCAGAATTCCTCCCAAACTCAGAAACATAATCAAGACCCTTGGCGTGTTCTAGCTTATATTGTAATTATTTTTTCTCATGTCTTAGTGTCTCCTTTCACTAAGGTAGGGCTCCCACATGCTTCAACCTTGTGAGGGTTATCCCTGACAAGACACCGTGCAGACCATAATGGGAGCTCAACTGATATCCGTTACACAAGTGAGAAATAAATTTTCCCATTCCCCTTTCTCCCCAAAGCCTCCTCCTTTCCCAAAGCATGAGAAAGAGAGAGAATTAGAGATCTGTCTTTGGAGGAAATGAGTCTCCTTTCAGGCAAGAGTTCCTGGTACCAGAAGCACCTAGAACTTTTGCAGCTGACTGCCCTTTAAATGGAGAAGGCAATGGCACCCCACTCCAGTACTCTCCCCTGGAAAATCCCATGGACGGAGGAGCCTGGTGGGCTGCAGTCCATGGGGTCGTTAAGAGTCAGACGTGACTGAGCGACTTCACTTTCACTTTTCACTTTCATGCATTGGAGAAGGAAATGGCAACCCACTCTAGTGTTCTTGCCTGGAGAATCCCAGGGACGGGGGAGCCTGGTGGGCTGCCATCTATGGGGTCACACAGAGTTGGCCACGACTGAAGCAACTTAGCAGCAGCAGCAGCAGCCCTTTAAAAAGGGATCCCTGCAACGATGGAGACACAGATGCGGAGAACAGACTTGTGGACGCAGCGGGGGAAGGAGAGGATGGAAGTAGGAAAAGTGAGAAAAGGATGGGAGTGGGGTTCAGGATTGGGAACTCATGTATACCCATGGCAGATTCATGTCAATGTATGGCAAAACCAATACAGTATTGTAAAGTAAAATAAAAATAAAGAAAGAAAAAAGAAAAAAAAGCGAGAAAGGAGGAGGGAAACATGCGCTTTACCATATGAAAAGAGGTAGCCAGTGGGAACTTGCTATACAATGCAGGGAGCTCAAATCCAGTGCTCTGTGACAACCTAGAGGGGTGGCATGGAGAGGGAGCTGGGAGAGAAGTTCAAGAGGGAGGGGACATACACATACCCATGGCTGACTCTTGTTGGTGTATGGCAGAAACCAACACAATACTATAAAGCAATTATCTTCCAATTAAAAGTAAATAAATTTTTAAACAATTTAAAAAATGAGCTCCCTGGAAGCTATGACAGAAATCCACAGACACATAAAACCCTGCCTGGCCAAGACCTGGGGCACTGGTCATCTTCTCAGACTAAAGTAGATATCAGTGTCTAGAACTTATAGCTCTTACTATCTTCTCTTACATCTAAATAGTTCATTAAAGCTACCATATTTCTGTTTCCCTGCCCTTGATTTTCAACCTTCTCTTGCCTGAGTTAAACAAGGGCAGCAGGTAGAAGTGGCTGAGATGTTGGGACATAATTTAGCAATCCTGCCCTTCTAAAAAAGCTACTGTGATGAGATGATTTAATGTCTCCAAGTCTCTGTGCCGTCATTTATAAACGGGAAATAACAACACTCACTACTCAGATTGCAGGGTCACTGTGAGAATTAGATGAGAAAATACATGTGAAGCCACTCAGCAATGCCTGTGAAGAAAGGTTAGCTCCTTCCCGGTCTTCCCCGCCTCGAGGGGCCATTTCCTCTGTTCAGAAAACGCTGGTGGAAGAGGGGAGATGACAAACTCACACCCACTATCTCCCTGGAGGAGAAGGGAGATTTCATCCTGCCTGGCTGGCCTTTCCAGGAGTCCTGCAGCCTTCTGAGGATCCCTTGAGCACTGAATGAAACTGGATTTCCAATTAAGTATTCCACGCCAGGGCATCGCCCCGGCAGAGGCTCTGACGCCTGGCCAAAATTGAGCTGAGTTTGCCATCTAGAGGACATGCGTGGACAGGCAGTCACCAGTGCCCACTTGGGTGCCTGGCACAGAGATGGAGTTTCACTCCTTCCCTAACATGCAGAGAGCATCCGCTGTGAGCCACACACCACAGAAACAGAGGGCATGCAACGCAGCCCCTGCCCTCAGCAAGCTCACAGTTTGGCGGGGAGTCACAGTCTAGCTGATTTCAGGGTCCAAAGGGAGACGTGCTTTCCGGCAGAAGGGCGAATCCCTCCTCTAACAAGACAATGGATTTGCCCACGGGTAAGTCACAGCATTCTCCAGGCAAGAATACTGGGGTGGGTAGCCATCCCCTTCTCCCAGGGATCTTCCCAAACCAGGGATCAAACTTGGGTCTCCTGCATCACAGGCTGATTCTTTACCATCTGAGCCGCCAGGGAAGCCCAAATCATAGCCAGGAAGCAGAGTGGCTGAGCTGAGTCTTGCACTTGAGGTCTCGGGTTCCAATCTTCGGAACACTCAGTCATCGTTGTGATTGGACATCAGAGGGCCCCACCTCTTCATTTTACAGCCAAGGGGAGGAACAGGGAGCTGATCTGGGCCACAGAGCTAGAAAGTAGCAGAGCTGGACGGTGAAGCCTCTGGCAATGCCTGTACTCCATCTAAGACACCGAGGAACTGACCTACGCCTGAAGCAACCAGACACACCAGGGCAGTGTAGTAGACGGTTGGGAAGGGAGTTTTCTGGGCCAAGTGTCTTTCAAGGGAAGGAATGCAGAAGCCAGTTGCTTTTATATCTTAAGTTCCTTACATGCCAAAGACAGAATAAATGAGGAACCTTGGCCTGTGGCCTAGATTCACATGTCTCTTCTCACCCTATAAATCCGGTCCATTTGGAGTAAGCCTCTCCGACTTCCTTGGGTGTTCTTTCAGTCACTGGGAATGTCTCTACATTTAGAACTGCACTTGTGGTCCAAGAGTAACTCAGCTTCTGAAAGGTGGCAATGTGGCTAGATACAATTCAGGACCCCTAAAGTAGAATGGAAATCTCTTTTCCAGAAGCAAGAATGTGCTCCAGTGTAACTAAACATCACACCCACATTCTATCCTTTTCAGACCCGTATCAGAGCTCTTTACTGCGTGTGTGACCAGTTTCAGTTTGTTCGGACAGCCATTAAACAAAGAGGCATCCTGCTCCTACTATGTGCGTAGTACTGTGCAAAGCAAAGACAGAGGATTCAGTGATGACCACAGAAGCTCCATCACTGCCCTCATGGAGCCCACAAGCCATTATCCAGATAAGTGTGTCAAGTTTTGATGTGTGCATTAGAAGGAAATACATATGTGGAAGCTAGAAAAATGGTACTGATGAACCTATTTGCAGGGTATCAACAGAGACACAGAGGAAGAGAATGGACTTGTGGGCCCAACAGGGGAAGGGAGAGTGGGATGAATTGAGAGAGTAGCATTGACATATACACACTGCTTCGGCTGCTGCTGAGTCACTCAGTCCTGTCTGACTCTGTGCGACCCCATAGACAGCAGCCCACCAGGCTCCCCCGTCCCTGGGATTCTCCAGGCAAGAACACTGGAGTGGGTTGCCATTTCCTTCTCCAATGCATGAAAGTGAAAAGAGAAAGTGAAGTTGCTCAGTCATGTCCAACTCTTAGCGACCCCATGGACTGCAGCCCACCAGGCTCCTCAGTCCATGGGATTTTCCAGGCAAGAGTACTGAAGTGGGGTGCCATTGCCTTCTCCGGACATAAACACACTACCACGTGTAAAACAGACAGCCAGCAGGAAACTGCTGCCTAATACCAGGGAGCTCAGCTCAGTGCTCTGTGATGACCTAGAGGGGTGGGGAGGGGAGGGGGTTGGGAGAGAGGCTTCAGAAGGAGGGGATGTATGCATACATATAGTTAATTCAGATTGTCATACAACAGAAGGTAACACAACATTATAAAGCAATTATCCTCTAATTTTAAAAAAATAATAAATTTTTTAAAATAAACACAAGGAAAATGATGGCTTCTCTGAGTAAATGCCAAGGATTCACTAACTGCAAAGTGAAACTGGACCTTAATAAGCTTTTCTGCTCACTCCCTATGTACCCAGAGTATCTTATGCTTAGAACTCTGCTCAATATTTTTGTTGTCTTCATTTTTCAGTTTGAGGTTAGATTTTGTTACAGTTTGTCTGGATCACCCACAAGACTCTCAGCTTCTTGAAGTCAGGGGAAAATCCTTTTCTTAAGGTTTTCCCCCAACCCACATCCTCGTGTCTACTAAAATAGATGCTGGTTGACTTTTTGGAGTGAATAAAAGAAAGAATCAAATTGCATCAATCCATCAATCAATCAACCTGGAATTAATACCAATAAAACCACAGTCATAAAATTTTTAATTTGAAATACATGAGACTCTAGACATAGTTATTGATAATTGGCAAAAATTATAGTTATGTGTTTCCATCCAAAGTATATCACTGTGAGTCATTCATCATTTATTACACAAGCAATCTGTCAGACATAGGGAGGGATGCCATGTCGAGCTGGAGATGAATATTTACATAAAGAATCAAAACATGGTTGAGGGTTTTCAGAGAGGCCCATGCCTAATACTAGCAGGATTAATGAATAATGAGAGTAAAAATAATAAGGCTCATCTTTCCTGAAACCAAACTTCAAATCCAACCATAATTATTGGAAATAGTTGCCTCAATGGAACCCTCTGTTCCGGGAATGAGGGACAGTAAGGGGTATGTAGACAGAACGCCGCAAATGAGCAGGCCCTTGCCAGAGTGCATTCAGTTCCTGTATGCATAAATATGGAATACTGAGAAATAAATTTTAGTACCCCCAACTTGGTTTTCAGTGAAGCTAGTTTTAAATAAATAGCCCTGGCATCTCCTAGCTGCATCATGACCTTCCAGCCCATCCACCATTAGCATCTTTATTCACTCTCTGAGACTTGGGTTAAATCACACTTTGACCGGACAGCACTCCCCAGTCCTTGAAAAGGCAGCCTCCTTGTGCATTGTACATCCTCTAACACTAAGCTTTTCATAAGAAAGGCCACTTAGTACCTGTTGTTGCTGTTGCTTAGTCGCTAAGTTGTGTCTGAGTCTTTGTGACCCCAGGGACTGCAGCCGACCAGGCTCCTCTGAGGGATTTCCCAGGCAAGAATACTGGAGTGGGTTGCCATTTCCTTTTCTTCAGGACCTTTATGACCCAGGGATTGAACCCATATCCCCTGCATTGGCAGGAGGATTCTTTACCACTGAGCCACAAAGAAAACTCCAGTTAGTGTCTAGAGGCATAAATTTCATGAACACCTATCTGCTACATGCCCAGAACTGGACTAGGTACTTTCTCATAGAGTCATTTCATTTTATTTAGCATAAAAGCATGACGTGGTATTATTAACTCTGTTTTATACATAAGCTCCAACACTTTGGCCACCTGATGCAAAGAACTGACTCATTGGAACAAACCCTGATCCTGGGAAAAGATTGAAGGCAAAGGAAAAGGAGGTGTCAGAGGTTGAGATGGTTAGATAGCATCACTGACTTGATGGACATTAATTTGAGCAAACTCTAGGAGACAGTGAAGGACAGGGAAGCCTGGCATGCTACAATCATGGGGTCTCAAAGAGTCAGGCATGAATTAGCTACTGAACAACAACATACATACATAAGGAAAATGATGTTGAGAGAAGTTAGCTTCTTGTACCCAGATAATTAGCCACGGAACTAGGACCTCAATCTCTGTCCATCTTCTGAATCCCACTTTATTACACCTACACCAGTGCTTCACAAACTGGTGTGTTATCAACTATAGATAATGCTCACTTTACTTTTTTATTTTTCTATTTTATCTTCCACTATTGACAAGTGATACTACTTTTCAAATTATAATAAGCAGGCACATTTCCTATTAAAGAGATTTATTTTTTAATGAGAGATTTAAAGAAATCTGTTATATAAGGAATAGTACAGTTTGCTGGACAAGACTCTTGGGAGTCCCTTGGACAGCAAGGAGCTCAAAGCAGTCAATCCTAAACGAAATCAACACTGAATATTCATTGAAAGGACTGAAGCTCAAATTCAAGCTCCAATACTTTGGCCACCAGATGTGAAGAGCTGACTCATTGGGAAAGATCCTGATGCTGAGAAAGACTGAAAGCAAAAGGAGAAGGGAGTGGCAGCGGATGAGATGGTTGGATGGCATCACTGATTCAATGGACATGAGTTTGAGCAAACTCCAGGAGATAATGAAGGACAGGAAGCCTGGTGTGCCGCAGTTCGTGAAGTTGGAAAGAGTCAGACACAACTTAGGGCCTGAACAACAACAGCAACAGTTGGTTGTGTGTATATAATACACCAAGAATGTGATGCACAACTGACCAATGTCTGGAAAACACTTTGGCCTTTAAGTGTTTCCCTATTTCCTCCATTTCTGTCCTTGCTTTTTGGTCTCTTAACCTTTAGACCAGGTTCTCTCAATACCCAGTACACACCAATAGTCATCTAAAAATACTGATGCCCAAACCCCATTCTAACCCACTTAAATGAGGATTTCCAAGAATGAAGCCTAAAAGTGATGCTTTTTCAAAGATTCTCAGAAAACTCTCGTGGCAGTCAGAGCCAAGAACTGCTTTGGGCATACCAAGAGTACAGCACACAGCCTAACATGTAGTCAGAGACCAATAATGATTGCTCATTGCAGGAATTCCATCGTCCTGGCTCCACACCAAGGCTAGGGCCCTGATGGGGTCCCTGGGGTTATACCTCAGATCATAGCTTCTAGCATATTCACTGAGCATATAATGTGAGCCTGAACAAAAGGGCAATCAGTCGGTTATGGACTGAAACTCTATTATAACCAAACTAGCATTAAATGATTCCCAATTCCTTATACATGTCAGTGTGTTTATACTGCTTTTCTACTTGCTGAAGAATACAAGGCAACTTAACCCATCTATCAGCAGAAGGTAACCATGTTCAGAGAAGAAAGCCCTGGATCTGTAGGTGGTCCCAATAGAGGCACTTCTTAAGCTGTCCATGCATCACTCTCAGCAAAGCAGATAATGCCAAATCTCACCTAAAAATCAGTAAAGTGTAGTGAAAATATGATGGATTTTAGAAGCAGACAGACCTGAAATTAAATTACTTCTCCCTCTCCTCAGGTAAATCACTTTTCTGTCACGAGCGTTTGCTCCCTCATATTAAAATGAAAATGATCATATTTACCTAGTAGGACCATAAGACTAAAGACATGAATGGAAAGGTCCCCAAGAGTGCCTGGCACATAGCAGATACTCCACAGAGACGGATATATAAACTTTTCCGTGACTGAAGGAACAAAGGAATGAGAAGCTCTGTAAGGCTATATAGGACTATGACCATCAGATCTGTATGTTTCCCCCTTTACAAGAGAACACAGTATTTTTCCCACCTTGAAGAGTCCCATTCACTTTGGACAAACTGACTCAATGAGAAGATTCTCGAAGTCTTAGGAACGCATGTCACCTCACTGAGTAAACATACAGTTTTAGATAAAAATTCCATCATTGCTTTACTTTAGTCGAAAAGGATATGAATGATGAAAATTAAAGACTCTGGGATTTTGTATATGACTGAAAAACAAAGCCTGAGAACGGGCTGATGTGTGGGGTGAAATCTTGGCTTGAAAAGTTGCCTCAAATGGATGAACTACAGTGGCCTTTTGGACCCTTTTCCACTGAGAACTCAAATCATCTCTAACAAAGAAAGCATCACTTCCAAATCTTTCAAATAGTCAGATTTAAACCTCGAGACTGTTTTCTCATTATCCACATAAAAAGGAAATTCTCCATCCCACATACTGAGTTCCTGATAGATGCGGTGTACCATTTCAATCAGCATTTTTTAATGCTCACCATATGGTAGGAACTATCTGAGGTATCCCCTTTTAATTCCCTGACTTTTACCATGTGACAATCTATTTACATCGTCATGGAGAAAGAAGGGTGGGGGGAAGACATTTCTGGCTAAGGAAACATAGAGCAAGGTCAGAGTCACGGAATAAGTAAGCTTAGTGTCTTCAAAAAGGGAATCCATCTGCTATACCTTGAACATAATGGCAGGGGAAGTAAAAAGTTTGAATAAATTGTTCCTTCCCTGAGACTCCTTCTAGGGCATTGGAAATACAGTGATGACTGTGACATGGTCCTATCTTCAAGAAACATACAGTCTAGATGACTAAATGAAAAAGGAAACAGATAATCCTAATATTGCATGATAAGTGCTACCATAGGAGTAAGAATAATATACTATGGAAAACACAGACAAGGACTCACAATCCAGACTTAGGAAGGTTTCTTGAAAGAAGTCATAGCCAAACAGGGCCCTGAAGAATGAATAAAGCTATTGAAGATGTGTCAATAGAACCGTTAAGACAGAAGAGGAATTAAATTAAAGGAACCACAGTTAAAGAGAACAAGGCCTGTCTTGAATACAGCCAAGAGTTCAATATGGTAGGTTCCTAAAAAAATGAAAAGTGATGCTGGGGTGAAAGTCATAGATCAAGTTGTGCTGGACATTGCAGGTTGAGATTGTTATTTGGGGCATTATCCTAAGAGAAAAGGGGACCATTGAGAATGTTTAAGCAACTGAATGATATAAAGAATGTATGCTTTGGATGGATCAGTGAAACCACTGATTGGTGGATGGGATGGAAGAGGGCAAGACGGAAAGCAGGGAGATCAGTCCTCTAAGGATGGCAGTATTCTAGAGGAGGAAAGACAAGGGCAGGAGCTATAACTCTGGGACAAGTGAATGCAGCCAAGCAATATGAATGAAGTGGAATCTGCACGTTTTAGAAATTGGTTAGCTATTGAGAGGCAAGAGTCAAGAAAAACTCTCCAAGTAGGGCCATGGGTGGTACAATGGGATGTTCACCAAATAACTTCTCGGTGTGCAGTATATGTCCATATGAATGTAAGGACCTGAGATGCACAATAGTGTCTTTGTTGACACTGCTCTAATAATTCTAAGTGAAAAATAATGTATCTGACAATTCCACTACACATACTCAACTGACTGGCAAAAATAGATGGTTACACTAGTTATTTTAGAGAGTGAGTGGAATAGATCTTGCCAAGTTTATATCTTGTCACACAGTTTGACTTCCAAGAACTAAATACAAATCAAGACATCCCAGATTCGAATGCTTTTTGATCTTGACCGAGAATAGGAAGAGCTTGCCAGGTAACACAGTGGTAAAGAATCCACCTACCAATGCAGAAGAGGCAAGAAATGTGTATTCTCTCCCTAGGCCAGGAAGATGCCCTGGAGGAGGAAATGGCAACCCACTCCAGTATTCCTGCCTGGAAAATCCCATGGAGAGAGGATCTTGGCAGGCTACAGTCCATGGGGTCGCGAAGAGTCGGACACAACTGAGTGAGCACACAAGAATAGGAAGGGGAGAGAGAGTGGGGAAAAAAAGCTTTAGTGGTATTTCAGCAGAAATCATTGGATATCCTGGACACCTTACACAAAACACAACCCTAATAAGCGAATCATGGATTAATAAACTCTGAGAGCAAAGACATCCCCTGCCACAATGTCAAATCAGTTTAAACTTCATGCAGAACGTGTCTGGCTACAAGAGTTCTGGCTTTTGCCAAACCTCATAGAATGTGTTGGAGCCATTTTATAGACCTCTGCATTCCTATAGGTCTTCCCACCCTTAGCTCTGTCCCCTCTAATGTTGTGTTTCTCTAGGGATGATGGGTCTTGGGTCTTGGGTTCAATTCAATGAACGCCAGGACTTGGATACATTTTAAACAAGTTAAAAGCCCTATGTTGCTTTCAATTAAAGGCTTTGTATGGCAAAGGATACCAGCCCAGCCACCAAAAATTTGGGTCTGGGGCAGCTTCTTCAGCCTTCCTGACAGGGCGAGTGTGTTGCGGTGAGCCTGGCTTCTGTCAAAAGCAATGAGAGAGACAGCAAAAGACATTAGGAAAATTAGACTTGGCAGCAAGCAAAGCCACTGAATGAATATTCAAATGCATGGAGTGTGAAATGTGGTTTGACCATCATGGACTGGGAAACAAGTCCTCACGACTGAGAATTCTGGATAGAATTTGGGTCCTAGTGAGAAATGACTGAAAAGCTCCATCTCAAGGCAAAAAGGAAAAATGGGAGAAATATCCAGTCAGACAGAGTAGGAATGAGTAAAACTATGTAAGTCCTTCGTAGAATTTTACATTATTTTTGATAAATCCACTTGATACCGGTTTGCTCACCAAATTCATTCATTCAGCGAATACTTATCAAGCGTGAATTTGGTGTGTTTGGAAGTACTATGAAGGCTATAAAGGACTTTGATCCTGCAAGTCACGAGAAAGTTGAAGATTCCGTGCACCACAGCTAAGACCCAGAGCAGCCAATAGATAAATGTTTTTTTAAATGTCAAAGGAAGACAGAAAAGTGATCTGATACCACTGAAAACTGAGCTTCCTGAAAGAAGCGTGAGGGACAAAAGAGAAAGAATGGGGATCCCCAGCACTGCCCAGAGGAAACAAGGAGAAAAATACTACAGACACTCCTGAGATTTCCTGCTGTCTCCATACCAGCCAGCACACTGGCTGGAGCTACAGAATACACTTAAGCCAACTGTTTGTGTTAGGCGTCCTGTGATGAGGTGTAGGCAGAGAAAGAAATCATGATACAGATATTGTCACAGGGAAGCACAATGAGTCAGGCTTGCATTCACATCTCATCAACTATTCCTAGCTGGGTAATTCAAGCAAGTGACTTAACCTCTCTGAGCTTCAGTTGCCCCAACTGTCAAAGACATTTCACAATAGTATCTCACAGGGTCACTGAGATGATAAATTTTTTAATTGCAAAATGCTCAGCACATAATAAAGTGCTCAATAAATATTCAAAATATTACAAACAAGAACACTACGAAGTGCTAAGAAAATGGGTCAGAGACAGCACCTGGGAGGAGACCGTGTTTCAGCTGTATCTTAAAGGAGTATAGATGCTCACAAGGTGAATGCTCTTCAGGATGGATGGAGTATAATAATGCTGGAAGGAGCTAGAGGTGAGGATGAGAAGATGAGCTTCATTCTTCGTCTCCATCATAGCCCAACTGCTTTATTCTCCACTCCAACCTTAAGTACAGCTCTAACCCTATCACTACCTCTGCTTAAAACCTATGAATTAGTCTATCTGGATTGAGGGCAACATTCAAACTCCTTGGCATGCGCATACAATGAATGTGCTCATTCAATGAGCATTTATTTAGTGCCTACGGTATATCACAAACTGTTCTTGCGAGGACTAGCACACAGGCCTTGAAGGTAAGTTCACAGACAAGTAGGAAGAAAGATGAACACCAAACAGGTTCTGCACAATATAATCAAAGCTATAACAAGTCTGTGTCTATGACACTATAGTGAAGAAAAGGACTCATCTCTCCTTAGATTGGCAGTGTCAGGCAAAATCTATGGGGATAAGGTGAAGCGGAGTTTTGAAACCAGTAAGATAGCTTCTTGGCCTTTTGGCTAAGATCAAGTGAAAACTAAGTAAAAAGAAGAAGGGGAAGAAGACATGAAAAATGTGGAAGCAAAACAAAACATCAGAAACACGATTTGGATTCAACTGTTTAACAAGCTAGTGGGCTTTGCTTTACTATACCTGTCTAGCGGCTAACATTTTAAGATAAAAGCTACAAGGTCTCTCTTTGTTTCTGGCAGTATGCTTATGTATGTCTCTATGCATGTATCTATGTTATGTGTTATTTTGTTTCTACTTCCTACTGGTATTTGCTCCTTGGAAGAAAAGCTATGACCAACCTAGACAGCATCTAAAAAAGCAGAGGCATTACTTTACCAACAAAGATCCATCTAATCAAAGCTATGGTTTTTCCAGTAGCCATGTATGGATGTGAGAGTTGGACAATAAAGAAAGCTGAGAGCCAAAGAATTGATGCTTTTGAACTGTGGTGTTGGAGAAAACTCTTGAGAGTCCCTTGGACTGCAAGGAGATCCAAATAGTCAAACCTAAAGGAAATCAGTCCTGAATGTTCATTGGAAGGACTGATGCTGAAGCTGAAATTCCAATACTTTGGCTAACTCATGAGAAGAACCGACTCGTTGGAAAAGACCCTGATGCTGGGAAAGATTTGAGGCAGGAGGAGAAGGGGATGACAGAGGATGAGATGGTTGGATGGCATCACCGACTTGGTGGACATGAGTTTGAGTAGGCTTCAGGAGTTCGTGATGGACAGGGAAGCCTGGCATGCTGCAGTCCATGGGGTTGCAAAGAGTCGGACATGACTGAGTGACTGAACTGAACGGAGCTAATGGTATTAGAATGGTATTTGTAAAGAGCCCTATTCAGTAAACAAAAGCTAGTCTAAGTTAAATTAAAACCACCCTGTGTTTATTAGCATTAAATATAGCACTTTTTTTCTGCCTAGGTTTACTTAAAGTCAAATATGCTCATGCTATCTTTGTTACACAATTTGTCAGTAAGAAAGATAATTTAAGAGGATGATTAGGTATTTAATGTTCCAGAAATTTTCATGAATGATCTGAACAGTATTGTTATGAACAAGTAAATACAGATGGGTAAAAAGTTTATAAATAAACTTTTCAACAATTTAAAAAACTTAGCATTTCAGTGGTGTCCTTAAGAGTTCAATATGACTGGAGCTTAGAGAGGTACAAGTGAGGGGCTGCAGGAGATGAGAGGGATCAAGTGGGCAGAAGGTGATCCTGGATGCTACACTAAGGAGCTTGCACTTTATCTCATGAATAACGGGGAACCCTAAAAAGCCATGGTCAGTGCTGCAGATGATAATCTAGATAGGAGCAGCAGAGAGATTATTGAGGGGCTCTAGAGGATGAATGAATGAACAGATAAATGAATGATCACAGAGATGAATGGTTCTGATAACTTCTTCTGGAGTTTCTACTCGCAGAAGAAAGGGAAGTGGCTTTCATATCCTTTTCAACTGCTATCCCCTCCCCTGCCCCCAGCATTCATGAATGGTTTCTCTCTTTGGCACGCATGTGTATCTCTTCCTCAAATGCTGGGATCTCAGAGCCACTTGTATTGTGCCGGTTATATTTAAACAATCCGCTCTAGGAGATCAGTACCCAAACCAATTAAATCAGAAATCCCAGGGATCCCAAGTAGAGAATAGAAATAAGCAGTCAAAGCAGTGTTTAGACCAAAATAGTCATCAATTAGAGGTATTCCAGGTTCGATCCCTGGGTTGGGAAGATCCCCTGGAGGAGGACATGGCAACCCACTCCAGTATTCTTGCCTGGAGAATTCCTACGGACAGAGGAGCCTGGCGAGCTGTATAGTCCATGGAGTTGCAAAGAGCAACTAAGCACAGCACAGCATAGAGGTATTCTGAGATTGCTGTGATCGGGTAAAAATGAGGATGCTGAGACAAAGCAAAGGCTTGGAAAGTGGGTATAAATGATTAGTCTCATAAGAGGACGACACTGCTCTCAGATGCATCACAGTAATTCAGACATCAGCGCTGGTCCCTTTTGATTCCTTGATGATTAGTACTCATACACCAATTTTACGCATGCCAGGCAGTGGACAGTAGAAATAAAGAGGAGTAAAGCACAATCCATACCTTCAAGGAGCTTCCGGCTTAATGGAGAAAGGTGGGAAACCAATCATGCTCACTACATTGTGATAATTGCAAAGACAGGTGAAGAAGAAAGGAATATTTCAGGCTACCTGTTAGTAAAAAAAAAAGGCCTTAATGCAGGGGAAAAAAAAAAAAGTCAAGTCAAGCAGGATGTAGAAGCATGATGCGTAAGACTTCATGAAATCAAGCAAATAGCTCCCACAAAGGCATAGAAGGAAGGTCTGGAAAATTTGAAAAAGAACTTAGCCAGTCTCAGCACTTTCAGTTGAGAGCCTTGCTCAAGATCTCTTTGTCCCTCTTCACCTCTCACTCAGGGAAAAGGCCTCGAAAGGCGGCTTTCTCCTGTCGACACCAGAAAGGCTGGTGGGCAGACACGCTCTTCAGGCAGAAGACAGCTACCAGTGGGGTCACAATTAATCAGCACATCAGAAAAACCTGTGATCCAGCCATTGTTAAGAATGAAAGCGATGCTATACGGTCCATCTGTAGGGAACTTCCTAAAACACACGTCTGAGACTATGAACTTGGTGAGCTGCACAATAAACCAAAGGCAAACCTGAACTGCTTTCTCGGCTCTGTCACTTGCTGAGCTGCATGACAGTAGGAAGGTAAGAAGCCCCCTAGCCTGTTTCCGAATCCTTAAGAGGAAATGAGTTTTGTGTGATAACTCCAGCTCACAGGTTACTGCAAGGATTAATATGACCTATGTGAGATGGCCGCACAGAGCCTGACATCCAAGAGACGATGAACGTGAGCCCCTATATCACCCCTTCCTCTTGAGTCCTGGAGTTCAGTACGCCTATCTTGCTCACCGTAGGTGTTCTTGCCTTTTTTTCTCTAAGTTAATTTATTTTAATTGGAGGCTAATTACTTTAAATATTGTATTGGTTTTGCCATACATATAACGTCTTTATTGAATTTATCACAACACTATTCCTCTTTTATGTTTTGGTTTTCTGGCTGAAAATGTGTGGGATCTTTGCTCCCTGACTGGGGACTGAACCCATACCCAATGCATTAGAAGGCAAACTTTTAACCACTGGACCACCAGGGAAGTCCCTAGGTGTTCGTATATTCTTGGCGTGAATACCTATCAACCTCTACATAGCCACTGGGTCTAATTAAAAAAAAAAAATGGCAGAAGAAGGGCCCATGGCAGCATTTACTACATGCTAAATACTTTGCCTAGGGCTTCCCAAGTGGTGCAGTGGTAAAGAATCCACCTGCCAATGTCAGAAATGTAAGAGACACAAGTCGGGAAGATCCCCTGGAGAAGGAAATGGCAATCTACTCCAGTGTTCTTGCCTGGAGAATCCCATGGACAGAGGAGCCTGGCAGGCTACAGTCCATGGGGTCATAAAGAGGCAGACATGACTGAGCTACTGAACACAAATACTTTGTCTACATTTCCTCATTTAATTTTCACAACCACTCAATGAGGTAGCTGGAGGTTATGCATCCCCATTTTGCAGCTGAGAAATTCTGAGGCTCAGAGAGTTGAAGTGGTGTCTGAGGTCATACAGCTCACTAAATGGAAGAGTCAGCAGCTGACTCTGGATCTAAATCACTGTTGTGTCTACCCAGATCCTCCAGAGAAGGCCATTCCAAAAAAGAGACTGGGGTAACTTCAGGTGACTTGGCTCACCGGATCAGACCTGGACGAAGTGAGACAGCTTTCTCATGCATGCCCTGGAGTGAATCTGTCTCCAATCCTGCTTAGTTACATCTGCCAGGATCTCCTGTGCATCAGATGATACAACCCTGTGACTTGCTCTTTTCAAGGAAGGATTTCTGGAACTTTGTTATTAATAATAAATTATAAGATTAATTCTTGTGGTACAGAAGAAGAATTTATGAGAAAGGCTCTGGGACAATAATTGGTAAACTTTCTTAATTCTTAAATGAATAGGAAAAAAGAATGAACTAAATGAGATTTGGGACAAATGACAAGTGAGTCAATATTCTCTGCTTCTCCATGTCAGTCATTTTTTGGCCACTTTGGAGAGATTTTGTGCCTTTTTTAAACTTCCAGATTTCATACTTTCTGTTCAGCTTTTGCAACTTCCCAAGAGCACGGTTTTTTTAAAAAAAGAAAGAAAAAAATAGAACCTCAGCCCTTCTGTATCACTTTCAAGAAGGTACCTCTTACAGAAGGAAATTTGGGCCCTTAAAAAACCCTCACAGGCTTGCTTCAGCCCTTTCCTTCAAGACTATTCTTTTTTTTTTTTTTTTTTTTTTTTGCTTTTCTTGCAGTCTTCGGATGATCAGTGTTGCGTATCTTTGGGAAAAATTCATGCCAGACTAGTCAAATTGTAACGGCTGTTATCATCAGCTTGCAAAGGTTTCCAAGTTACTCCCCAGCAGAGAAACCACACACATACAAGCACACAGGTCTTCTCTAATTTTGACATTGGAAATATCTATTTGAAAGTTTTCTTAATTAAAAAAGAACACAAATGATCACAAAACAGCATCATATCATCACAAACCTAAAATAGAATCTAGACCATGCAGCATGCAACACTCATTGCCCCCCTTCTGTCTACCTCTTAGCACACAGAAACAAACTCCGGGTGTCTGCATGGCACACTCTTCACAGCAGTCTATCTGCTAGAAACATCTGCTAGGTCACTCAGTGTGAACCTCCCAAGCAGAAGAAGTATAGTGTACCATTAACTGGAAAAAAAAAAAAAGGACAAGGAGAAGAAGAGGAAAATACGCCTTCTCCCAGCTTTGCCATTGGCTAGCTGGGAACATTTGCAAACCACTCCCACCCCACCCCCACCCCCCCACACACACACTGTTTCTTTAGCTTCAATTTCCAAACATTTCTAACATAACTACATTTGGCCTCATCTTCTTGAATAAAGGATGCTAAACATTTTTTTCTGTAAAGTGCAAAGCAATCATTCTACCCAATGAAACAAACATTCTCAGGGGCGACGTAGTCTGTACTAGGCGTGCAGAAGAGAAAGACATCACCCCTTATTGTATAGTTCTGTGGTACTCTCTGAGATGACGCTTCCCAATCAGTGCACTGAGGCCCACAGGACAGTTGCACCAAGGTGGTAATCCCCTTAGACCTCAGGGAGGGTAGACAGGGTAGGCTGGCTGGTTCCCAAGGATGGTCCAATCTGCAGTGAGCAAGTTCGTCTATTTATTCAGTGAACTGATCAAGCATCATCTTTCCTGTGAATGCTGGACTGTGGAAAAGACTAGGAGGAACTTGACTAAGATTATTAACATGACTGGGGTTATCTGCCCCACCATGAATAAACTAATCATATGCTTTTAAAGCTGTAGATCTTTTTTAAAAGTTTTATTGTTTTGTTTCCTTCCAGTTAATTGCCACATCCCACTGTTGTGACTGTTACTTCCTTCTCGGTGATCAATTCTAGTCTTCTTTTAGCCAAAAAAAAAAACAAACAAACAAGAAAAAAAAACCCAAATATGCAAAAATCACCTTATTACTCAATAAACACTTCCTATGCACCTACAGTGTGTGAGGCACTCCAGGGTCTTACAGAGGGAGAGAAAGAATAAATGGAAATGGTACGTAACTACAATCCTTAAAGGGGTCACAACTTAAAATTGTAAACAAAATAAGAATCACTAGGCATAGCTAATAATTAGATCCCCAGATCCTAGGGCATACGTTTGAGTCTACTGCAAAATGTTTGATGTTTTTTTTTAAAGCAAAGCCCAATGAGAAGTTTCCAAAGTTTGAGCTGAGAAATAAACTGCATGTGTACACACATCAACAGAATGAAAAAGCAGAAAGCTCACAAACTGAAACTGAAGTGAGTTCACAATCTTGGCTCAATCTATTGTAATTGAAGACTTGATATTTCAAGCTGCTTAATCTCTCTGTCTCAGGTTCCTGTTCGAAAGCATGTGAAAAATAATAACCTACCTTCAGGCTACTGTAGATGGTAACTTTTTTAAGTGTTACATGCTATTTGGGAAATTTACATATTGCTGATAAGAACATTTTTGAAGTATAAAGATTTAAATGCCAATTACTGAAATGCTCAGTGAGTATGGAGGCTCTTGTCAATATTTCCAATTTTTCCACTATCCAGCAATTTCAGTCCTTGGGTGTATGCTCAGAAAAAAGAGGAAAAGACACTAATTCACAAAGATATACCCCAATGTTCATAGCAGCACTATTTACAATAGCCAAGATATGGAAGTAATCCATGTTCACCAACAGACAAATGGATAAAGAAGATGCGGTGTGTATGTGTGTGTATGTTCACATATATACATATACACAGAAGAATTTTACTCATTACTAAGCCATCAAATAGAATAAAATTCTGCATGTGCAGCAATGCTCATGGACCTAGAGAATATTATGCTTAGTGAAATAAGTGAGAGAAAGACAAACACCATATGATTCCACTTATACGTGGAATCTAAAAAACAAAACAAATGAATGTACATAGCAAAACAGAAGCAGACTCACAGATAAACAAAACACACTACTGGTCACCAGTGGGGAGAGAGAAAGGCGAAGGGGTGAGATAGGGGTATGGAATTAGGGCATATAAACTACTATATATAAAATAGATACACAACAAAGACATATTGAACAGCACAGGAAATCATAGCCATTCTTGCCATGATTTTTAATGGAATATATATAATCTGCAAAAATGCTAAATCACTATGCTGTACATCTGAAACTACTATAACATTGTAAATCAACTATCCTTCAATTTTGTAAAAACAGCATCACTTTGCTTACTGTCTTGGTATAAAGAACATAGATAAATGTTTTTTGTTACACACGCATGAAGTCATTGTTTTGAATTCCAGTATCCTCTGTGACACTTTGTACACAGGATGTCTTCAAAGTTTGCTAAGGAAGTAAAGAGATGATTGAACACAGTTTCTGATGTAGGTAGGGGAGCTTGTATTAAGTCAGCTCCAGGCAGCTTCCCTTTTGATCACATCTTGAGATAAGTCCATTTGCTGTCAAAAGCCTCCGGTTCTTAACAGTGGAATCACATGGCAACAAGATGTGGGCAAAAACACATTTCCAGTCCTGGCTGCCACACTAGACAATACTATCAACCCACTGGAAGTCTGATTTTTTCATCTATAAGTGGGGATAATGCTTACCCCATAAAGTTGTTACCAGAATTCAGAAAGGAACTGTCTACGGTATACCCACCACTGCATTTGACATGTAATTGATTTCCAACTAGTATTATCTTCTAGGACCACCCATTTTGTGTGTGTGACCATCTTAGGCCAATAATTTAACTCCCTGAATCTTGGTCTCCTCACTAATACAGTGGGGACAATAATACCTTGAAAGTTTCGGTGAGCAGTTAACAAGACGGTTTTAGGACTGTCTACAGGGGGTCTGTAGCATGGTATCAAGAACTGATGCTTTTGAATTACGGTTTTGGAGAAGACTCCTGAGAGTCCCTTGGACAGCAAGGAGATCAAACCAGTCAATCCTAAAGGAGATCAACCCTGGATATTCATTGGAAGGACTGTTGCTGAAGCTGAAGCTCCAATACTTTCGCCATCTTATATGAACAGCCAACTCATTGGAAAAGACCCTGATGCTGGGAAAGATTGAAGGCAAAAGGAGAAGGGGGTGACAGAGGAAGAGATGGGTAGATAAACAGCATCACCAACACAACAGACATGAATTTCGGCAAACTCCGGGAGATAAATGAGAGACACAGGAGCCTGGCATGCTTCAGTCCACAGGGTCTCAAAGAGCCGGACATGACTTAGGAGACTGAACAGCAACAAATGTACTTAACATGACTTTCCCTTCACCCCACAGAATTATTTTTACAGATTATGATTGATTGGAAATTCTAATCACTGAGGATTACGTTTGTGTGTGTGCGTGTGTGTGAATTTCACTTGCCAAAAAGCCAGTATATATTTAAACACCATAAGAAAAGCCCATTGTAATCTACATGCCCCTTGGAACTATTTCCCACGTCAAAAGGTCTGCGGCCCACACGGCCATGCTCATTTTGAATGGCGGCCTCTCCAGACCAGCACCAAGAATCTGCAGAATGCTAAGCAGTCAGAGTCACCCAGAGGGAACGGGGCTGCGTGAGCCTGAGTCACGCGGGCGGTGCAAATTCTGCGCAGCAGTGCCTGAAGGCTGGCTCCACAATGGAGATCTTTATCTCTCATGTGAATCAAGTGGGGAAAGTGTGGTCATCTCTTCCTGCGGTCTACTGGGTTTTCATTGACAAAAAACTAAGAGCACTTTTGTTGGCTCACACGCTGCCCTTTCCAGCCAGCGAGGGCCCAGCCATGTGAAGTTGCACTTCATCGTTTCAGTGGAGCACATCTCCCCCAGTGAGAGAAAAGGTTACTTCCTCCATCGTCCTCCCCTGACCACTACCTCCGCCAGATTCTATCATGTGCTAGAGAGAGAAGACGAAGCAAAAAAAAAAAAAAAAAAAGCAGAGCAGCCAGCAGAAAAACCACTTCTCAGTCTCGCCCAGCGTCTGAATCCAAAATGTTCACGTCCAGGGCTGTTACGAGGCTCCTCTGTGGTCAAGCCCCTTCCCCAGTTATGATTCACAAGCAGAAATGGTGTGGGAAGTCCTCTTACACACAGATATCAAGTAGTGTGTTGGAGGTGGCGGTGAGAGCTAAGGAGCATGATCTCACAGACTATTCTGTGAACACTCGCTTCAGACAAGAGAAACAAGACAATTACGGCTTCTCTCAATGACCATTCTATTACTGATCCCACTCTTTGATCATCTCAGTTAGAGGTGACCCCCCATTTTAAACCTCCTCCAAAAGAGAGAAAAACTGAGGTCTCAGGGGTCAGTGATCTGCATGAAATCACCCAGTCAATAAACGCCAGGACAAAATTGCAATTTAGAGGAGGAAAAGCCTTGTCCAGAAACTTATATCTAAAAACTCTGTTGAAATGAAACGCACACAGAATATCAAGCACAGGGCCTGGCTTTCAGTAGGCATCCAGAATTTTTTTCTTCGTCTTGGGAAAAAGGAAAACATTCTGGTTAATTGATGGTTCTACCACACTGCAGGCCCTTTCATCAGCAGAAACCTCTATCTCCACAGATGATGACAACCACCACAATGACAGTACTAATACTTACTATTCTTTATCAAATGGCCTTTACCCAACCACTTATTATTTTTGAAGTTTTAAAAACGTTTTAATCCCAACTGACCCCCCAAAAAGGAAAATATCACAAAAAGGATCATCTGTCTACTCACACTGGCAATCAGAAATATTGTTAGTGAGTTTTCCCAAGCTTGGGCCAATTACCAGGTGATAAGGGTAGGGTCACATAATTAATCACCTAAACCAAGACAGATATCAGAATGGAAAGCTGTGCTGTGAGTAATTACTCTGGGATAACATGCATACACGCAGGACTGTCCCGCACAAACCAGGACACATGGTCACCCTAGTTTAGCAAAACTAAAGTCCCAAGTCACCAATTAATTATTTTTCAAGTAACGATCATGGCTGATGAGAAAGGCATAGATCTTCAATGGGCTCCACTTTAATTCTAGGCCTTGAACACCTTGAAGAGAGGCTACGATCCATGTGCTCAAGGGAATATTGTCCCCATGTTCACCTCTAGCTAATAAATCCCTTTAGCATGGGGAATATGTGTTTCCAGTGACCACAGTCAGCTCTCCAGGTGCTCACTTTTACCTGTGTGACAATTCTTGGGATACTGAATTAGTAACAAGAAAGTAGCTTAATGCAGAGCTAATCACAACCATGAAAAGTATGTGTTGCTCTATTTTGTCCCAAACTGAAGAATTCATTCTGCCTCCAGCACAATAAAACCTATCTCCCTACGGCCTAGGGAGTATCCTTGTTACTCTATTCTAGCTAGTTTCCTCTCTCCGAGATGGGGTTACATAAACCTTGCTAATTCCTGAGGACTTCATTCCTTTTCCCTGTTGTACATGCAGACTGTGTTCTCCCATTATTGCACTAAGCATGTCACCTTGCCGACAAAGGTCCATATAGTCAAAGCTATGTTTTTTCCCAATAGTTATATACAGTTGTGAGAATTGGACCATAAAGAAGGCTGAGCACTGAAGAATTGATGCTTTCAAACTGTGGTGCTAAAGAAGACTCTTGAGAGTCCCTTGGACAGCAACAAGATCAAACCAATCAAACCTAAAGGAAATCAATCCTGAATATTCATTGGAAGGACTGATGCTGAAGCTGAGACTCCAATACTTTGGCCACCTGATGCGAAGAGCGAACTCTCTAGAAAAGACCTTGATGCTGGGAAAGATTGAAGGCGGGAGGAAAGGGGAATAACAGAGGATGAGATGGCTGGATGGCATCACTGACTCAATGGTCATGAGTTTGAGCAAACTCCAGGAGATGGTGAAGGACAGAGAAGTCTGGCGTGCTGAAGTCCATGGGGTTGCAAAGAGTTGGACACAACTTAGTGACTGAACTGATGGAAGATGTGTTTTTTCTCTTCCTAAAATTACATCAATTCTATAAGGTATATACTATCATCATTACCATTTTACAGATGGGGAAAACGCAGGTTTAGACAAGTTAGTTAACTTGCCTAAGACAAGTTAGTTAACTTTGCCATACAACTACTCTGGCAAAGTTCAGATCTGCCTGACTCCAAATCCCAGGTCCTCAACCGCTAGTTAGAATAATTCTTATAATTATGGTCCAGTCCTTGATCATAAGGTCTTGTCATCATCAGTTACATTTCAGTGATTCCCAAGTACATTCAATGCTAAAGTCCTCTTTTTACATGGAAAGGCTTGTCTCTACAGATCATCCAGAGAAGTGTTCCCTGGAACTGTTTCCCACATTGTATTCATCAGTAGGAAGTTGGACCCCAGTGATTCTGCTGAGAGAGGGTCAGTTCCTTTTCTATCGGCCGTTTTTGTTCCTGATAAGACAAAGGCAGTGTCTATCCAAAAAGGAGGCCTTTCTCTGACCTCATGTACCAATCTGTTGCTCAGTGACTAAGCTGTATCCAACTCTTTGTGACCCTATGGACTGTATCCTGACAGGCTCCTCTGTCCATGGGATTTCCCAGGCAAAAGTACTGGAGTGGGTTACCATTTCCATCTCCAGGGGATATTCTCAACCCAGAAATTGACCCTGTGTCTCCTGCATTGGCAGGCAAATTCTTTTATCACTGAGCCACCTAGGAATCTGAATGGCACATAACTCCATTGACTTAAACAGAAAGAATAGACCTTTATTTCACAGCAAGCCTAAGAGGAGGAAATGCCAATTTCCTGCTTCCTACCATACAGGCCTCTGGGCACCTCCACTGAATTTCCTCTTTCTTTCTTTGTACAAGCTTTCTTTCCACTGGTTAATTTCTTCCCAACTGGGCTCCCTGTTGGGAGGTAGGGGGAGAAGATTACCCGCTACCTCTTGGGACCACTAGGCCAGAAGAGCCTTCCCAGTGGGGGTCTATCAGAGGAAGAGAGAGCAGATGGACAACCTGAAGTGAACTGGGGTTGGTGCAAAAGCCTCAGGTGTCTCCGGCACTTGCCGCTTGCCGGCAGTACCAATTAACAGCTATTGCCCAATGACCAGATGCCGCAGAGAAAAATAGTAAGTGACTAAGTGTTCATAGATCGGTCAGTTTGGAAGATGTCTTATAAGTTAATCTTGTTAGCTTGAGGTATCCACGACTCTGAGATAAAACAGAAACCAAAAATGCTACATGAGCTATGTTCCAAATTTCTAAAAGCTAGACACCTTTTTATTTCCTCTTGTTAGAGTTCTTGTTTTGCACAAAGATTGTGTTACTTTCATGATTGCATTTGTTTATAATTATTAATCAAAACAAATTTTTTATTCATTAGACTTGATGAGCTAATTAAAATGTCAGGTTTAATAATAATTTGAGGAAGAAAATAAGATACACACACCCATACTCTAATACAAATCAGAAGATTACACTTCACTGTGCAAAACCACACAGCTTCTCATGGCGCTTTAAGTTCTAAATCCTCAATGGAGCCTAAAAGACCTCAAATAGTGGTAAAGAACTCACTTGCCAATGCAGGAGACATAGAGATGTGGGTTCAATCCCTGGGTCAGGAAGATCCCCTAGAGGAGGAAATGGCAACCTACTCCAGTACTCTAGCCTGGAAAATCCCATGGACAGAGGAGCCTGGCAGGGTGCAGTCCAAAGGGTCACAAAGAGTCAGACACATCTCAGCAACTGAACAACCTACCATTCACCTCCTTATTCACTGCAACTGGTTTCTTGAATATGAGAGTCAATCTCTGTCTCAGGATATCTGCACAAGCTATTCCCTCTGCTTGGAAGACTCTACCCTCCTTTATCCACTGGAGTCTCAGCTCCAGTTTCTCCCCCTCAGCAAGGCCTTTCCCAACACACCATCCAAATCTGCATCTTCCCAGCCTCCTCACAATCACCCTCCAGAACAATACCTATCTTTTTTTCTTGATGATACTTACTACTGTCTGAAATTATCTTGTTAATGTACATGTTCCAAGCTATTATACATTTCAATAGAAGATATAATCATGACTCCCATACAAATATAAAACAAACATATATCAAAGTATTTTTTAAGACGTTTGCTTAAATTTATTTTTATTTATATTTTGGATGAGCTCCACAGCATGTGGGATCTTAGTTCCCCCACCATTGAACCTGTACCCCCTGCAATGGAAGCTCAGAGTCTTAACCACTGGACCACCAGAGAAGTCCTTCCAAGAATTTATATAGCTCAATAATTAATGAGGTAACCACAGTGAAATGTGACCACTAGTTCAACAGAGAAGTCCAAATGCCACACACTGATATTCAGCTAAGGAATGCAGAAATGGATTTACAAACTGATGTAAAACAGGGAGAACTGCTCAATAGCGACAAGGTAATAAATCATTTGCATTGTTCCTGACATATTTTGCAATTCTATGGGCAGGAATTAATCAAATGACTAACAGTTTTCTACAACTTAACTTCCATCTCTACAGAGCTGTAAAGATAGTTGTATTACTATTACTATCTGAAACTGTCCTTTGTTCCTTTTTCCTAAACTCCATGCCCTGAAATATAAGTTTCATGAAAGCAGAACCTTTGCCTGCCTTATTCACCAGAGTTTCCCCAAAGCTCTGAATCATGACTGATTTATACTAGGGGCTCAGGAATATTTCTTAAATAAATAGATGATCAAAGACACAGTTTCACTAAGCATAAAGCCTTCCAGGTCCATCTGTATTGCTGCAAATGGCAAATTTTTCATTCTTTTTTATGGCTGAGTAATATTCCATTGCACACATATGTGCACATACACATATACACACCCTGTATCTTATTTATCCCTTCTTCCATTGATGAACACTTAGAGTGCTTCCATATCTTGGCTACTATAAATAATGCTGCTATGAGCACTGGAGTGCATATGCTTTTCCAAATTAGCATCTTCCCATCCTCCTCACAGCCATGGGTTTCCTAAAGGGTCAAATGATATAATTTTTCATCTGGAGCACCATACCAATGTAGGGGATTTATTTACTCCATTCTCATTATACAGCAGAGTGGTTATCATGAATCTCTGGAGTCAGTTGCCAGGGTTCAAATCCTGGCTTTGCCATGTGTTACATTAACAAAGTCACCTAGCATTTGAAGTTCAATAAAGGTGCAACTTGCCCAAGGGCACACAGCTAGAAAAATAGAAGGGTATGAACTTCACCCTAAGTCAGGCTAACTTTACCTTCCCAGGATTCTTTCCTTTGGGCCATTAGTCATAACCTTTAATTTCAGATTTCCAGTAACATTGTGATTCACTGCATTATCTGCAACTTCCACATCCTGGGATCTTGTTCCCTGAGACATCAAGAACCAGCTCTTAAACACTGTCACTGAATTACCCAGAACCTAGTATAACACCTGGCTTCCTGGGTGGTTCAGAGGTTAAAGCGTCTGTCTCCAATGCAGAAGACCCGGGTTCGATCCCTGGGTCAGGAAGATCCCCTGGAGAAGGAAATGGCAACCCACTCCAGTATTCTTGCCTGGAGAATCCCATGGACTGAGGAGCCTGGTGGGCTGCAGTCCACGGGGTCACAAAGAGTCAGACACGACTGAGTTACCTTACTTTACTTACTTACTTAGTATAACACCTGGCTCGCAGTAAGCCCTAATATATCCTTTTCAAACAGGTGAAGAAATCCACACATGTCCAAGTCAATGGGGAAAAGATAGAACAATTGTCTCCCATCTATTCAGGGTTTATTTAACTAGCAAGAATAAAAGCTGTGAAAATAGTAACCACTTAGCTCCCAGCAAACTGTCATACCATCCCCGTTTAGTCTGGCATCAGCTTCAATCAATGTGCAAGCCTATGGCACATTAAGTGGAGAATTTGATGCAAAAGAAACACAATCAGTAGGCACATAGGCAATTGTTCTGATTAAACACTGCCTGCTGGAATTAAAACACCACAGGCTGTTTGCAGAACTCCTTGATTTTAATTAGATAAACCCCATCTTAATAGCAAAGACACAACAATGCATTCCTCAGGCCCCATGCAGTGACCAATGTAATGACTCTATGATAGAGTGAGGCAATTCTGCATCCAGTCGGGGAAATTACAAGATGATCAATTAAAGTTGCCCAGTTTAATTCCTCCAAGTCTCATTTGGTGGACCGAGGTAGGCAGTTCTCCCTGTCTCAGCCTTCAGGGAGCAATTTATCTCACCAGTATCCCAACTGCAAGGGGACTAACATTTGTTATCAGCTGATTACGCACTAGGCTATCAGCTTAGGTATTTGCATAGAGGATCTCTGTCAGTCCTCCCCGGTGACCACTATGTTGCAGATGTGCAAACTGAGTCTCAGTGAGGGTAAATAATATATTCTGACACATCTGATAAGTGGTAAAGCTTGGATTCAAACCTGGAATTGCCTGGCATCAAAGATGTTGGTGTTTGTGGGGCAGGTAAGAGGTAGCCCTGCCTAGATTCATACCCTGGCTCTGGTATGTATTAGGATAGAGCCTTGGTAGTTCAGTTCAGTTCACTCCAGTTGCTCAGTCATGTCCGACTCTTTGTGACCCCATGAATCGCAGCGCGCCAGGCAGCCCTGTCGATCACCATCTCCCGGAGTTCACTCAGACTCACGTCCATCGAGTCCGTGATGCCATCCAGCCATCTCATCCTCGGTCGTTCCCTTTTCCTCCTGCCACCAATCCCTCCTAGCATCAGAGTCTTTTCCAATGAGTCAACTCTTTGCGTGAGGTGGCCGAAGTACTGGAGCTTCAGCTTTAGCATCATTTCTTCCAAAGAAATTCCAGGGCTGATCTCCTTAAGAGTGCACTGGTTGGATCTCCTTGCAGTCCAAGGGACTCTCAAGAGTCTTCTCCAACACCACAGTTCAAAAGCATCAATTCTTCGGCGCTCAGCCTTCTTCACAGTCCAACTCTCACATCCATACACGACCGCAGGAAAAACCATAGCCTTGACTAGACGGACCTTAGTCAGCAAAGTAATGTCTCTGCTTTTGAATATACTATCTAGGTTGGTCGTAACTTTTCTTCCAAGGACTAAGCGTCTTTTAATTTCATGGCTGCAATCACCATCTGCAGTGATTTTGGAGCCCCAAAAAATAAAGTCTGACACTGTTTCTACTGTTTCCCCATCTATTTACCATGAAGTGATGGGACCAGATGCCATGATCTTCGTTTTCTGAATGTTGAGCTTTAAGCCAACTTTTTTGCTCTCCTCTTTCACTTTCATCAAGAGGCTTTTTAGCTCCTCTTCACTTTCTGCCATAAGGGTGGTGTCATCTGCATATCTGAGGTTATTGATATTTCTCCCGGCAATCTTGATTCCAGCTTGTGTTTCTTCCAGTCCAGGGTTTCTCATGATGTACTCTGCATATAAGTTAAATAAGCAGGGTGACAATATACAGCCTTGACACACTCCTTTTCCTATTTGGAACCAGTCTGTTGTTCCATGTCCAGTTCTAACTGTTGCTTCCTGACCTGCATGCAGACTTCTCAAGAGGCAGGTTAGGTGGTCTGGTATTCCCATCTCTTGAAGAGTTTTCCACAGTTTATTGTGATCCACACAGTCAAAGGCTTTGGCATAGTCAATAAAGCAGAAATAGATGTTTTTCTGGAACTCTCTTGCTTTTTCCATGATCCAGCGGATGTTGGCAATTTGATCTCTGGTTCCTCTGCCTTCTCTAAAACCAGCTTGAACATCTGGAAGTTCACGGTTCATGTATTGCTGAAGCCTGGCTTGGAGAATTTTGAGCATGACTTTACTAGCATGTGAGATGAGTGCAATTGTGCGGTAGTTTGAGCATTCTTTGGCATTGCCTTTCTTTGGAATTGGAATGAAAACTGACCTTTTCCAGTCCTGTGGCCACTGGTGAGTTTTCCAAATTTGCTGGCATATTGAGTGCAGCACTTTCACAGCGTCATCTTTCAGGATTTGAAATAGCTCAACTGGAATTCTATCACCTCCACTAGCTTTGTTCATAGTGATGCTTTCTAAGGCCCACTTGACTTCACATTCCAGGATGTCTGGCTCTAGGTGAGTGATCACACCATCGTGATTATCTGGGTCATGAAGATCGTTTTTGTACAGTTCTTCTGTGTATTCTTGCCACTTCTTCTTAATATCTTCTGCTTCTGTTAGGTCCATACCATTTCTGTCCTTTATCAAGCCCATCTTTGCATGAAATGTTCCCTCGGTATCTCTTATTTTCTTGAAGAGATCTCTAGTCTTTCCCATTCTGTTGTTTCCCTCTATTTCTTTGCATTGATTGCTGAAGAAGGCTTTCTTATCTCTCCTTGCTAATCTTTCGAACTCTGCATTCAGGTGCTTACATCTTTCCTTTTCTCCTTTGCTTTTCGCTTCTTTTCTTTTCACAGCTATTTGTAAGGCCTCCCCAGACAGCCTTTTTGTGTTTTTGCATTTCTTTCCCTGGGGATGGTCTTGATCCCTGTCTCCTGTACAATATCACAAACCTCCGTCCATCAGGCACTCTATCAGATCTAGTCCCTTAAACCTATTTCTCACTTCCACTGTATAATCATAAGGGATTTGATTTAGGTCATACCTGAATGTTCTAGCGGTTTTCCCTACTTTCTTCAATTTCAGTCTGAATTTGGCAACAAGGAGTTCATGATCTGAGCCACAGTCAGCTCCTGGTCTTATTTTTGTTGACTGTATAGAGCTTCTCCATCTTTGGCTGCAAAGAATACAATCAATCTGATTTCAGTGTTGACCATCTCGTGATGTCCACGTGTAGAGTCTTCTCTTGTGTTGTTGGAAGAGGCTGTTTGCTACGACCAGGGCATTTTCTTTGCAAAACTCTATTAGTCTTTGCCCTGCTTCATTCCGTATTCCAAGGCCAAATCTGCCTGTTACTCCAGGTGTTTCTTGACTTCCTACTTTTGCATTCCAGTCCCCTATAATGAAAAGGACATCTTTTTTGGGTGTTAGTTCTGAAAGGTCTTATAGGTCTTCATAGAACCATTGAACCTCAGCTTCTTCAGCATTATAATTACTGGTTGGGGCATAGACTTGGATTACTGTGATATTGAATGGTTTGCCTTGGAAATGAACAGAGATCATTCTGTAGTTTTTGAGATTGCATCCAAGTACTGCATTTCGGACTCTTTGGTTGACCATGATGGCTACTCCATTTCTTTTAAGGGATTCCTGCCCAGAGTAGTAGATATAATGGTCATCTGAGTTAAATCCACCCATTCCAGTCCATTTTAGTTCGCTGATTCCTAGAATGTCGACGTTCACCCTTGCCATCTCTTCTTTGACCACTTCCAATTTGCCTTGATTCATGGACCTGACATTCCAGGTTCCTACGCAATTTTGCTCTTTACAGCATCGGACCTTGCTCTATCACCAGTCACATCCACAGCTGGGTATTGTTTTTGCTTTGGCTCCATCCCTTCATTCTTTCTGGAGTTATTTCTCCACTGATCTCTAGTAGCATATTGGGCACCTACCGACCTGGGGAGTTCCTCTTTCAGTATCCTATCATTTTGCCTTTTCATATTGTTCATGGGGTTTTCAAGGCAAGAATACAGAAGTGGTTTGCCATTCCCTTCTGCAGTGGACCACATTCTGTCAGACCTCTCCTCCATGACCCACCCGTCTTGGGTGGCCCCACAGGGCATGGCTTAGTTTCATTGAATTAGACAAGGCTGTGGTCCATGTGATTAGATTGACTAGTTTTCTGTGATTATGGTTTCAGTGTGTCTGCCCTCTGATGCCCTCTCGCAACACCTACCGTCTTACTTGGGTTTTTCTTACCTTGAACATGGGGTATCTCTTCATGGCTGCTCCAGCAAAGTGCAGCCGCTGCTCCTTATCTTGGATAAGGGGTATCTCCTCACCCCTGCCCCTCCTGACCTTGAACATGGAGTAGCTCCTCTCAGCCCTCCTGCGCCCGCACAGCCACCGCTCTTTGGACGTAGGGTTACCAGAATACTATTTTTGTTTTATTTGATTTCTTTCCCAAGAAATGTACTTGTTTACTCCTGGAAGAAGGAGAAGAAGGTGGTAATTCTGTTTACTACCCCCAGTAACAGGGAGAGTCCACCTTGCTAAGGATACAGAAAGACAAAGTTCACCTGCTTATTATCTACCTCTTAGAATTGTTGAGAGGATGAAATGGGACAATTCCTGGAAAGATCACGGTGGTGACTGGGGATCCACCATAACTTCCTGATGCTTCGCAAACTAAACAAGTATCACAGGATATCCCAGAAGGTGATGTGAAGTTCTTTCAGCTCCAACACTCTTCAAATGGAGGCTTTTCTATTTGCATGAAAATGAAAGTCACTCAGTTGTGTCTGACTCTTTGCAACCCCATGGACTACACAGTTCATGGAGTACTCCAAACCAGAAGACTGGAGTGGATAGCCTTTTCCTTCTCCCGCGGATCTTCCCTAACTTGGAATTGAAGCAGGGTCTCCTGCATTGCAGGCAGTTCTTTACCAACTAAGCTATCATCTATTTGCATATAAAACAGAAAAAACCCCATGGGCTTTGGCAGTATCTACTAGAAGTACAATTCATTTACTGTTTGATGCATTAATTCGACTTCTAGAAATCAGTCCCATAGAACACTTTGATAGAATGTGAGAGTACATACATGGAAGGCCATTAATTGTAGCATTATTTGTAAGTCGAGACATTAAAACAACTGACATGTCCAGCCATCAGGTGCGGTTAAAGAAGCCATGGTCCACTCACACCGTGGAAGACTATGCAGACTTGGAGAATGAGAACAGTCTGTCTGCACTAATATGGAGAATTCACCAGGGTATATTTCTAAGTGAAAACAGGACTAAGTGTAAACAAGCTATAATATACTTCCTCTTGTCTAAGACAAGAAAATAATCTCCATATGTTTCATACATTTGCAAAAACAACAAAAGAGCACAGGAAATACAAACAAGAAACTAACAAAAATGCCGTTTGTGGTGGCTGTTTAGGCGCTAAGTTATATCCAAGTCTTTTGCAACCTCGGTTACTTCACAGGAAATGTATTGAGAATTGTGGAAGGGAAAGAGAAAGACACAAAACTTGCTTGTATTTGCGTTTCTATACCGTCACACCCTTTGACTGATGTGAGTTCATACCTATTAAAAGTAAAGCTAATTTTTAAAAGCCTTTCTAAAAATTGAGAATAAACCAAGACAAATCAACCCAACCATCCATCAATTTAGTAACATAACCACACAGAGAAACGATCATTTTTCCCCCCAAGATGCTTTGACCACAGTACTTTGATTGCACATCCTCTGCAGAACATGTTCCATGGACAAAAAGAACTACAGGGTAATTTAAATCTGACTGTAGTATGTTAGTGAGAAAGCTCATACTGTTATTCTGAAACCATTTTATTTATGTCATACAATAAAACAAATGAGGAATTATGAATGACTGTCAAAGAGAATAAAAGATTCAATCATGAGATCAAAAATTAACTATAAAACTAATGTTGACATTGCAGCAGAAATAGTTAAATGAATGAATGATTCTACTAATTGTGTATTATCTATCTTAGTCCATTGAAATGGTCTAGCAACGATGTCACTAAAGTAGGTATAATCACACCTAGCATTCTGATTTTGCTTTACAAAAATCTATTTTTCCTGGAGAACTGGTTGCTTTCAGGACTGGGTTAGGGAAGGTACAAGTTGAGCCTGGAACACATTGTCGTGTTCAAAAGCAAAGAAGCTTTCAAATAGTAATTGGATATGTCAAAAAGACACAAGAACCACCTGGAAGGAGCTCATGCTACCCAAAATTGTCATGATTGAAGTCCTAAAAGAAACAATGATTATAATGGATTGAAATACTTGGGACTTATGAAAGCCGTGAGTCCATAATGATACTCAAAAAAAATGAAAAACAAAAAACCTCTGAACAAAAAAGTATATTTGTTACCATTTGAAGTGGTTACTAAAGCAACATCTTCCTTTGCAAATTAGTAATTAAAGAGAAGTAATTAAGTATTCATCCTACCTTGTCTGTAAAAACTGTATTTCAGGGCAAATAGACCCATTTATGACAGAGAGATCTGCTTTATGGAAGCGGGTCAAGCAATAAATGTAGAAGGAATGTTGGAATTAAAAAGCTAACACATCACCACTCCTAATAGATCCTGAGGCATGGAAGGCGTCTGTTAGCACAGAAGTGCAGGTAGTGATTAAGTACAGTGTGAGAAGAGTGAGAGAAAGCTCCCAGGGAGTCAGTGCGGGCTGAGGCTTGAATGTGAGAACAGAGAAGAACACAGGGGGACTTATCAGGTCGGGGTATGTGCTGGGGAGCTGGGAAAGCTTTGAGGATCTGTGCTGATACTGAAGGTCATTGTTAACCATTCAAGAGATCCAAAGTCAGCATAAAACCTGTACGTTGCAGAGAGTCCAAATTTTCTTGAGAAAATGCCTTTGGAAGGAGCTTTGTGGTAGCCCCATATGGGAGACCACCCCAGCACATTTGCCCAGAACTGGGATCACCACACTTTTGAGAAATAAGAGGTGGTTAGCAACTGACCACAAAGACAGTACGCTCTGAGACGCACATGGAAACTGTAGCCAATTGAGGGTCAAACAAGAGCCCTGTCTCCCATCTTTGACTTTCTCAGGGATGCATGGCACATTCAACAGATTAGCTGCCATTCCTGACATCAGTAACACTGCTCATCTTGTTCAGTGTTATCTCCATCTCCTCTCAGTCATAACTGAAAACATCCATGTAGCCAGTCCCTCTTGCTGAGTATTCACGTGCTAAGATATATAAGAAGGGATGACAGACCAGAGGTGACACTAGAAAAGGAAGACATTAGGTCTTCCTTCCTTCCAGAGGTCACATTAGGAAGGAGCTGTGTTGGAACAGTGTAGGTGAGACGGAGTGAAGGAAAGCTACTGGAGAGAGTTTCAGGTAGGGTATGGCATCGCAAGATTTGTGCTTGGTGCACTGAGACGACCCAGAGGGATGGTACAGGGAGGGAGGACGGAGCGGGGTTCAGGATGGGGAACACGTGTATACCTGTGGTGGATACATGTTGATGTATGGCAAAACAAATATAATATTGTAAAGTAATTAACCTCCAATTAACATAAATAAATTTATATTAAAAAAATTACTGTGGTTTCACTGTAAAGAAGGGTGTGGAGTAGCCTTAGAGAATGAACTTATGGTTGCTGGGGGAAGGGATAGGGAGTTTGGGATGGGCATGGACACTGTAATGTATTTAAAACAGATAATACCAAGGACCGAAAAAGCTGGCTTAAAGCTCAACATTCAGAAAATGAAGATCATGGCATCTGGTCCCATCACTTCATGGGAAATAGATGGGGAAACAGTGGAAACAGTGGCAGACTTTATTTTGGGGGGCTCCAAAATCACTGCAGATGGTGACTGCAGCCATGAAATTAAAAGACACTTACTCCTTGGAAGAAAAGTTATGACCAACCTAGAGAGTATATTCAAAAGCAGAGACATTACTTTGCTGACTAAGGTCCGTCTAGTCAAGGCTATGGTTTTTCCTGTGGTCATGTATGGATGTGAGAGTTGGACTGTGAAGAAGGCTGAGCGCCGAAGAATTGATGTGTTTGAACTGCGGTGTTGGAGAAGACGCTTGAGAGTCCCTTGGACTGCAAGGAGATCCAACCAGTCCATTCTGAAGGAGATCAGCCCTGGGATTTCTTTGGAAGGAATGATGCTAAAGCTGAAGCTCCAGTACTTTGGCCACCTCATGCGAAGAGTTGACTCATTGGAAAAGACTCTGATGCTGGGAGGGATTGGGGGCAGGAGGAGAAGGGAACGACCGAGGATGAGATGGCTGGATGGCATCACGGACTCGACGGATGTGAGTCTGAGTGGACTCCGAGAGATGGTGATGGACAGGGAGGCCTGGCGTGCTGCGATTCATGGGGTCGCAAAGAGTCGGACACAAATGAGCGACTGAACTGAACTGAACTGTGTAGTACAGGGAACTCTGCTCAATGTTAGCTGCCAACCTGGATGGGAGGGGAGTTTGGGAGAGAAAGGATACATGTATATGTACGGCTGAGTCCCTTCCCTGTTCACCTGAAACTGTCAAAACACTGTTAATCAGCTATACCTCAAAACAAAATAAAAGGTTTAAAGTGAAAAAAAAAAAGGGCATAGAGGCCACAGGAAATTGGGGTGAGGGTAAGAAATAAGAACTTACTATATAGTGCAGGGAACTCTACTCAATACTCTGCAACGACCTCTACAGGAGAAGACTCTAAGAAAGAGTGGATATATGTATGATTGATTCGCTTTACTGTGCAGCAGAAACTAACACAGCACTCTAAATCAACTATACTCCAATAAAAATTCATTTTAAAAGATAATGCAGATACTTCAGGGGGATATTACCGTCACTGTGTGTATTTTTTTTATTGGTTTTGCCATACATTGACTTGAATCCACCATGAGCGTACATGTGTTCCCCATCCTGAACCCCTCTCCCACCTCCCTCCCCACCCCATCCCTCTGGGTCATCCCAGGGCACCAGCCCCAAGCATCCTGCATCATGCATCAAACCTGGAGTGGCGATTTGATTCACATATGATATTTTACATGTTTCAGTGCCATTCTCCCATATGATCCCACCCTCTCCCTCTCCCACAGAGCCCAAAAGACTGTTCTATACATCTGTGTCTCTTTTGCTGTCTCGCATACAGGGTTATCGTTACCATCTTTCTAAATTCCATATATGTGCATTAGTATACTGTATTGGTGTTTTTTTTTTTTCTGGCTTACTTCACTCTGTATCATCGGCTCCAGTTTCATCCACCTCATTAGAACTGATTCAAATGTATTCTTTTTAATGGCTAGTAATATTCCATTGTGTATATGTACCACAGCTTTCTTATCCATTCATCTGCTGATGGACATCTAGGTTGCTTCCATGTCCTGGCTATTATAAACAGTGCTGCAATGAACATTGGGGTATACGTGTCTCTTTCAATTCTGCTTTCCTCAGTATGTATCAAGACAGTATGGTACCGGCACAAAGACAGAAATATAGATAAATAGAACAAAATAGAAAGCCCAGAGATAAATCCACACACATATGGACACCTTATCTTTGACAAAGGAGGCAAGAATATATAATGGAGAAAAGAAAATCTCTTTAACAAGTGGTGCTGGGAAAACTGGTCAACCACTTGTAAAAGAATGAAACTAGAACACTTTCTAACAACTTACACAAAAATAAAATCAAAATGGATTAAAGATCTAAATGTAAGACCAGAAACTATTAAACTCCTAGAGGAAAACATAGGCAAAACACTCTCCGACATAAACCACAGTAGGATCCTCTATGACCCACCTTCCAGAATATCAGAAATAAAAGCAAAAATAAACAAATGAGACCTAATTAAAATTAAAAGCTTCTGCACAACAAAGGAAACTATAAGCAAGGTGAAAAGACAGCCTTCAGAATGGGAGAAAATAATAGCAAACGAAGCAATGGACAAAGAATTAATCTCAAAATTTTACAAGCAACTCTTGCAGCTCAATTCCAGAAAAATAAATGACCCAATCAAAAAGTGGGCCAAAGAACTAAACAGACATTTCTCCAAAGAAGACATACAAATGGCTAACAAACACATGAAAAGATGCTCAACATCACTCATTATCAGAGAAATGCAAATCAAAACCACAGTGAGGTACCATTTCATGCCAGTCAGAGTGGCTGCTATCCAAAAGTCTATAAGCAATAAATGCTGGAGAGGATGTGGAGAAAAGGGAACCCTCTTACACTGCTGGTGGGAATGCAAACTAGTAACAGCCACTATGGAGAACAGTGTGGGGATTCCTTAAAAAAACTGGAAACAGAACTGCCATCACTGTGTTTAAATCTGACTTCCCTCTCAGTTCTTCCTCGAGGGACCCAGCATTACATAAACTGGATATGAATGCAAAGTTTTAGATCTGAAGGGGAAAGTGGATGCCAGCTTTGAAACCCCAGTGCACAAAAGAGAGCTTTTTTAGGGATCTATAATAGATTCCTCAGCTACAGAAAGCCAATGAGTGAGAAGTGGCCAGTTCCCACTGAATTCCTCTAGGCAAATGAGAGGAACCACGTGAAATTTCTTCCCAATAAGTGACCCATAGTGGAAATTATAAGTGGGGTCAAGAAGGGGTCCTTTTCACTTCAACCTACCTAGAATGTACTAAAAATAGCTGCCACCTGGAAAAACAAATACCAAAATTCTAAACAGTTTACTTAGCACATATTCATTTATCCTACAAACTTTATTGACCATCTACTACTACCTCAGGGACTGCACTTTAGATTTACAAAAATTAGAAATTAGACCCCTTGATAAATGAAACAGACAACTGAACAGGAAATTCAGAACAGGTAATGGGTATTCTGAGGTGGGTGAGCAGATCTTTCACAAAACCAGGCTACTGGCTTCAGTGACCCTGGGAAGCTACCCCTGAAGGTAACTGGATGGGAATGGGCTGCTTACTAAATGTCATCAGCGTGGAGTATGAAAAATGAAAGAACTCTGCTGGATTTCATTTCCAACCTGCTCCAGCATCCACCATGTTTTTGGTTTCCGGTCTCACTATTAAAAATACTGTTAGGGTGAACAAGACCACTGTGCTGGTTAGTAGTCATAGCAAAATAAATGAAATTGAATTATTCAGTGACAGTTATATAACCTTAAGAATTTTGTTTCAGGAATTTAAGACAAAGGTGGGAATGCTTTACTCCTTTGCTCTTCAGTGCTAGAGTAAACAGTGCTAAACGACAGATACATCAATGATTGATAAAGCAATTGCTAAAGATTACATACAACAAACTCCCTTTTTACATATCTGGTATGTGTCATCTTTTTCACATCTTTGTGTCACAGTTATTTGCTTTCTTCAAAATACTTACTCAAAGGAAAATAACTCTTAGTTAATCTGAAAATTCTAGTGAGTTTTGATCGGGCCGCATACAATGTTGTACAAAAAACACTTTATATCCAAATGCCCATCAACTGGTGAATGCATTTTCAAAATGTCATATATCCATATGATGAAATACCACTCGGCAATTAAAGGTAACAAAGTATGATAGTTTTATAGTATGGATGAGCCTCAGAAATATTAAGCTAAGTTTAACAAGTCAAATACAAAAAAAACTGTATATCATTTACATGGAAGGTCTAGAATGACTACATATTTCATCTTTAAGAAGGCTATGAAGGGCCAATTTGTACAGATAAAAAACAAATCATGCTTACTTGTGGCTAGGAGTAGAGGTAGAAATTAATTGCAGACCAAAGGAAACTTATTGGGGTGATGAACATGTTTTAAAATTAGATTGTGCTGATAGTTACACAATTCTATAAATTTACTAAAATAATTAAATTGAACAATTATAAGTGGTGAATTTTATGATGTGGAAATTATAGTGCAAAAAGGTTATTAAACCACATATGTCCCATATTTCTAATTCAGGTAACCAGGAAGTATTGAAGAAATTTCAAGTACCTACCTTGCATTGACCATCTCCTTAAGAACAGGTACTTTTATCTCTGTTCCAAAAAACCATCTTCAGAGAAAGAATGCAATTAGCCCAGAGACACACATCTAACGCTAAGCTAAATTAGGAATGGAAGCCAACTGAATCCCCTTCTAAGTCCTGTACACAATTTGCTTCATCGTGAGGTGGACTATGAAAAAATATAATTCAGTCTTACTTCAGTCTTATCTAAAAGTTCATGGGTGTTACAGAAAAGTTTCTTCCAACATGCTCATCCTCAGTGAATCTTAACTATTTGTTTTTAAACTACCTTATCATGAGAATACTATTAAAAGCAAAGAAAAAATAGTTAATTGCAAAAGAATAGCCAAGAAGCAATGAAGAAATTCTCAACAAAATACCAGCAAGTCATATAGATTCATAGAAGAAGAATTAAACAATTTGACCAAGTGGAATCTGTCAAAGAAATATCAGGCTGTTTTAGCACAGAAAAACAAAAAACCATATGATCAGCACAATAGACAGAACATGTGTATTTGACAAAATCCAATCCACATACGTGATAAAACTCTCACAGAAGTTGAAATAGAATTAAACTTTTTGACCATGATAAAGAAAATCTACAAAAAAAAAATTACAGCTAACATCATATTTAATGGTAAACAATCCACATTTCTCCATAATATCCAGAATAAAGAAAAGGTGTCTGCCCTTGGCGCTTGTATTTAACATTAGACCAGAAGTTCTATCCAGTGCAATCAAACAAGAAAAAGAAATAAAAGTCATCCAGGTTGAAAAGGAGAAGTAAAACTGTCTTCACATAGATTTGACATGATCCTAATGTAGAAAACCCTAAGAAGTCCATTAAAAATACTAGAAATAATAAACAAGTTTAGCTAGGTCACTTGACAAAGGATCAATTATACTAATACACAAGAATCAATTGTATTTTGTAGAAGCATTGAACAATCTGAAAGTACAGTTAAGAAAACAATTCAATTCACAATGGAATCAAAAGAAATAAATACTTAGGGAAAATGTCAGCGATAGATGTTCAAGATTATATACCTAAAAGTTGGAAAATATTGTCTGAATAAATCAAAGATTTAAAAATAAAAACAACAGATGTTTCTGTATTGGAACACTCAATATTGCTACAAAGGAAAGTCTACCCAAACTGACCTATAGGTTCAATGCAATGCCTATGAAATTCCTAGCTATCTTTCTGCAGAAACTGAAATAGCAAACAATATTAAGAAATCAGAATAAAATTAGAAGATTCAGATGTCCCAACTTGAATATTTACTGTAAAGCTATACTAATCAAAACAATGATACACTGCCACAAGAATAGATATGTAAATAAATAAACGTAATTGAGGGCCCAAAAATAAACTCACACATTTTCAGTCAACTGATTCTCAACAAAAATGCCAAGAAAATTCAATAGGGAAGAAAATTCTCTCAATAAATGTTATTAATACAATATTCATTTTCAGAAATATTAATTTGGACACCTACCTCACACCATACTAACTCACAAATACTAACTTGAAATTGATCAAAGACCAAAGGGTAAAATCTAAACCTATAAAACTTTTTAGGAAAAAAAAGAAAAAGAAAATCATGATTTGGGGTAGGGCAATGATTTCTAGATACATCTCAAAACCACAAGTAATGCAAGGAGAAAAAATTGGTAAAATGGACATAAATTTACAACTTTTGTGATTCAAAAGACACCATCAAGAAAGAGAGAAGATATGCACACAATGGGAGAAAATATTAGCAAATCATGTACCTGACAAGGCACTTCTATCTAGAAAGCACAAAATGCTTACAGCTCAGCAGCAGACAACCAATTTGAAAATGGGCCGAGTATTTGAATAGACATTCTTCCGAAGAAGATAAACACAGAGCCAGCGAGCACATGAAAAAATGCTCCACATCGTTACTCCTCAGGAAGCACAAATCAAGACAACAACATGTCACACCCAGTTGAGCACTTAGAATCTAAAATTCAGGTAATAACAAGTGCTGACAAGGATGTGGAAAAATTGGCATCTTCATATATTGCTGGTAAAATATAAAATGGTACAGCCACATGGGAAAGCAGTTTGATGGCTTCTTAAGAAGTTAAAATACACTTACCATATGTGACCAGCAATTCCACTCCTGGGTAATGTCTGAGAGTAATGAAAGCACGTGTCTAAAAGAAAAACAAAAACAAATCTTGTACATGAATGTTTATAGCAGCATTATTCATAACAGGCAAGTGAAAAAATCCAAATGTCACTGCACACTTTTTATATGGATTTGCTAATCCAGCTTAATTTGAATGTCAGCTTCTCTAAAGCATTTCACGTTTGTCTCTGAACACCAAATAATCAACATTTTCTATTCTCAAGATGAGACTTTAATTCTACCAACTTTGCTATTCTTGCAGTCTTGCATCCTTCCCTACTCCCTCCCTTCCACAAACCCTGCCTCTGCTACAGTCTTTAAGCAAAATCATCTCCTCTTACTAGGAAATAGTTGCAGCAAACTGTTTTAGATCTGGTCTAAAATATTTGTTTGACAGTTTCTAGGGAATTAGGCTGGTTGCTCTTTTCGGCAAAATTACTTTCACTGAATAGGTTTACAGGGAATCAGTGTTTCGGTGAATTGCTTTTTGGCAAATGGGATTTTCAGCAAATTGACTGAGAGCCAAGGAACAACTCCATTCCCCTGTATTCTCTGCCTCCCCACAGCTTCACTCTTTGTTCACATAAATGAGTCTATTGACAGTCACATGTTTTCATTGTTTGAGCCTCTTAGGAACTTCCAGTCTTCAAGACCTAAAGCTTGGCAGTTCAGATTTGATGACCTGACTGTAGAGCATAACAAAGCTGAAGAGTGCCAACCAGGCAGTGTAGACTAGGAGTCCCTCCCCTTTTTCCCCCAACAGCCATGAAACCCTTTCTTCTAAAGGATCCAGGAGTCCAACATATAAGGGAGGCTCTTGCCAATGTAGAATCTGTTAAGCTTCCTCCCATGACCTCCCCCACATGCAGACCTATTTCTTTATCAGCCTCTGAGTTCCTAGGAAGGTGACCTGGTGACCTACATCACACAGCTAAAGAATTACTAGCCTCATCCCACCGTATCTTTTCAGGCAGAAAACTGAGCCACAGAGAGTCCCAGTGACTTAATCAAATTCAAGAGGAAGAATGAAAAATAATGACAGGATATTTAATAACCATAGTCAAATCTCCGTATTTGGTATAGAAATCTTTCCTAGTATCCAAATGGATCTTCCCAAACTGACAATGGAAAGAACATGAATTTCTACTCCATCAGGTAATATTCTAGTTCTATTTCTTTCTATATATGTAAATGTGCACTTTTTTTCCTTTCCCTTCTCCTTGCTTACTCCCTTCCTCTCTGCTTTACAGAGGACCTAAGGATTTGAATGATTTCTATCTTTTAAAAGCAATTCTCCCCAAAAGAGTCACCAACACTCAGAATAATCCGTGACCACAAGTCCAAATAAAGTTCACATTGATCAGTCAATCAAAACCCACAAAGTAAATAAATACTTCTGAGAGCAGCCAATAAAGCTGAAAATAGTGACAACCCATATAAATTTGCATCAGAAATATCACTTCCCTTTGACATTTCTCAAATCAACCGCCTTTAGGCTCTTTACACAGTCTTTTCTCTACCCTTCTACTGCAGTTTCCTATGAGTTTAAGAGAGATGTGTGAACCGATGACTTTCCAAGAAGCTCCACACACAGTCTCTCAGAGGAAATGATGCTAAAGACCCAGCTGCTACCTTCTCCAGTTCCCCTGTCCAGGTATTCCTGGAGAGCTAAATCGTGTACTAATGGAAGGATCTTCCACAGAAAATTTGGAAATGAAACAGGTTACCTGGAATTCGTATTAAGTCTTCAGCTGCAGGGAACAGAGAAACAGCGGTAGGAAGAGAAACATATGGATTAAAAATATTGGGAAGCAGAAGAGAAGAGAGAGGTCTCTGGAATCTAGTTTGCCCTCTGTTCCTGAGGGGTGATTGGTGAACGTTCTGTGTTGGCAAGAATGACCCTGGAGGTCAAAACAGGCCAAGTTGCTTCATCAAAACCAGCCTCATAGCTGCCTTTCGTTGAAAGCCCTTTATAAAATGGGCTCCAAGCTGAAAGCTTTATATACATTATTACATTTGAATCTTAGATTCCCCACCTGAGACTTCTTAATTTTAAAAGAAAGGAACTTTAACTTTGAAAGAACAGTGACCACTTTATCCCAGTGATCAGATATGAAAGATTCCCCATTGGGGTCACTCTGATTCCCTTTCATTTCTCCTAAAATGCCTCTCCTTAAAACTGTGACAGTAGCATTGACATGTATACACTACCTTGCGTAAAATAGACAGCGAGTGGGAAGCTGCTGTACTGCACAGCGAGCTCAGCTCGGTAGGGGCTCTGTGAGGCAGTAGACGGGGGCGGGGTGGGGAGGGAGGCTCACGAGGGAGGGGGTATATGTATACATATCCTTGATCCACACGGTTGTACAGCAGAAACTAACAACATTGTAAAGCAATTATACTCCAATTTTAAAATAATAGAAAACTTATCATTCACCATTGCTTTTATACTATAAACCAAGCTCCTCACAACAGCCAAAAAGCCTGATATGATCATCTCACTCTTGCTTCCTCGTCTTGTCTCCTACTTCCTGCTAGTCCCGCCTTTAATCTTGTTCATTCCCAACGTACATAATTATGTTTTCTCTCCTGTCCCTTTCACATTTCCTCTTCCTCTCCCCCTTTGTCTCTCTCTCGCCTCTATTCCACACCACTTCATTTATTGCTCGAGAAAGTTGCTGATGAAATATTTCTCACCAAGTCATGCATAATTGGTTTAATGCCTTCGTCTCCCTAGAGCATTTGCATTTTAATAGAGGACAATATTTTATTAGCATTAATGTTAATTATTAACTAAAATAGCTTTCACTTTTATAGCACTTTAGAGTTTACATGGCACATTTACATATAGTATCAAATCCATACCCGCAGAGGTGAAGAGAGGAACATGTTTTTATTGAAAGAAAAAAGCTGCCTTGAAATGCATTTTCTTCCTTCGGTGTGACTCCTCCTTTTACTTGGGAGGAAGGGTACTTTAATTGAGACATTGAACGCAAACAATGAATAATGCTAAATCCTAAACAATCTGTACAATTAGGAAAGACTGATTTCTGCATGTTAATAGGCATCTTTTACTTTGTTTATAATGAACAAGTAACGCTCACAGCAACAGATTTAAGAAATTTTACCTCAAAGAGAATTTCTGATAAGAATATTCTCTTATTGGAAGAACAATCAGTCATCAATAAATAAGAATGGCATGCCCCTTACAATCGGCTTCCCTGGTGGCTCGGATGGTAAAGAATCTACCTGCAATGGCGGAGACCCAGATTCGATCCCTGGGTCGGGAAGATCCCCTGGAGAAGGGAATGGCTACCCACTCCAGTATTCTTGCCTGGAGAATCCCATGGACAGAGGAGCCTAGTGGGCTACCGTCCATGGGCTCACAAAGGGTCAGACATGACTAAGCAACTGACACTTTCACTTTTACTTACGATCATACTGGAAACATTAGCCTGGGATGTTAGGACAGTTAACCAGCTTCCAACTTTGCATCTTATTGGCTCGCTTATACTTGGGAATCCACTATAGGGGGAAATGTGGTCTTTTCTTACTAGATCTCAGTTCTCTGAAATCAGGTATTGAAAACTTTGTATAAAAGTAAGGATGTAGTGAGAGGAATTTTGCAAATCTTAATCTAATGGCTATGGCCAAATCGCAATGACCTGAGAGAATGAAAATGGGTCAGAGCTCTAAATAAAATACAATTAAGGTCCAACCCAGGGTTGCAGCAGTGGATACAGAAAGAAAGTCAAACGTGTGGAGGTAACATGAATTTACAACATCTCCGTATATCGCTGGTATTGACTGAAGTGTCATCTTCCTGCCCCTAGGTGACTTTCCTAATCCCATTATTAACTTTGCCAAGAGCTCAAGAAGGGAAAGCCACAGTCAACACAGTGATACAATCAGAGTCCCTGCTGTTTTATATACAAAATGTCCAGCATTCATTCAATAATTACTAAGAAGAAGAAACAGGACTGAGGAAAAGAGAAACTGACGCTAGAAGCACGAGTCACCAGGACAATGGAAATGAAAACGACAAAGTGATAGCATCACTTGGCCACCAGAATGCCTTAAATAAAACCACCACCAAAACAACATAGCGTTAGTGAGGCTGCAAGGCCGTCAGGACGTTCCTGCTCTACTGGAAGGACCACAGCTTGGTAGCACTTTTGAAAGCTACTTGGTATCATCTCTCGAAGTCAAACCCATGCGCAGCCTCTGGGGCAGCATTTTCCACTCCAAGCTATAAACCAAATAAAAATGAGTGCATAAGGTACACACTATGGCTTCCCTGTGGCTCGGACAGTAAAGAATCTGCCTGCCATGCCAGAAACGTGGGCTAGATCCCTGGGTCGGGAAGATATCCTGGAGAAAGGAATGGCAACCCACTCCAGTATCCTTGCCTGGAGAATTCCATGGACAGAGAAGCCAGGTGGGCTACAGTCCATGGGTTACAAAGAGTCGGACACAACTGAGTGACTAACACTTTCACTAAGGTACACACTGCCATATTTAAAATGGATAATCCATAAGGACCTACTTATAACATAGGGAACTCTGCTTGGTATTTATGTGGCAGCCTGGATGGGAGGGGAGTTTGGGAGAGAATGGATATATGTATGACTGAGTCCCTTCACTGTTCACCTGAAATTATCACAGCATTGCTAATCAGCTATACGCCAACACAAAAAGTTAAAATGAAAAAAAAAAAAGGAGTATATAAATATCCTAAAGAAGGTGAACAAGGATATCTGTAGCATGACATATTCATAATTGCAAACAATAGAAACAAATATCCTCAGAAGAATTTTTATATTCATATAATGAAATAATATACATACAGTGACAAGGAAGGACAGGCCACGGCTGCACACAACCGCACGACTAATTCTCATGAACAGAATGTTGAGCAAAAGAGGCCAGACAAAAGAGTATGTGTTCTATGATTCCGTTTATATAAAGTTCAAAAGAAACACAATTAGAAATGAGGGTAGTGGTTCCCCTCGCAGGGATGTAGTGAGGGAAAGAGAACATGAGGGGGTCATCTGGAGGTTTGGTCATCAGCTGTTTCTTGATTTGGGTACTAGGTGCTAGGGAGTGTTTATTTTTGAAAATTCATCAAGTTGTATACTTTTAAGATTTGTGCCCTTTTCTAATGTTATTCTTTTTTCCTTTTCATAAAGCTCTGTTTTTTTTCGATAGTCATGTACAGATATGAGTTGGACCATCAAGGAGGCCAAGCACCAAGAATTGATGCTTCTGAATTGTGGAGTTGGAAAAGACTCGAGAGTCCCTTGGACAGCGTGGACATCAAACCAGTCCATCCTAAAGGAAATCAATCCTGACTATTCATTGGAAGGACTGATGCTGAAGCTCTAATATTTCGGCCACCTGATGCAAAGAGCCAACTCATTGGAAAAGACCCTGCTGCTGGGAAAGATTGAGGGCAAGAGGAGAGGGATATGGCAGAGAATGAGATGGTTGGATGTCATCACTGAGTCAATGGACATAAGTTTGAGCAAACTCCGGGAGATAATGAAGGACAGGGAAGACAGGTGTGCTGCAGTCCATGGGATCACACAGAGACATGACTTAGCAACTGAACAACAGTAACAAAACTGATGTTATTTATGAAAGGTTTGTTTAGTAAGAAATTTACTTACAAGAAATGTGTGTGGCATTCCAAAGTCTTATCAAATCTACCCTTCAGTCCCTGAAGAGTCCCTTCACCCATCTTTCAGGTTTCTGGGCCCAGTAACAAAATGTGCATTGGTAGGAGTGGGTTTCCAACACCAGCAACTCTCACGATACTGACGGGGGTCCTACAATTCAACTCAATTCTGACACACTCTACCCAGAGGTAGCATCCGATTCAATATGTTAAGGGTTCAGTCCTACAAACTTGCCACCCACCCACTTCAGACACCCGTACAAGCCCAGGTGATAACCAACTAGCTATAATCAGAGGTTTCCACACCTCCTCCTCAGGCTCAATTAATTTGCTAGAGCAGCTCACAAAACTCAGAAAACATGTCACTCCCTGGATTTCTAGTTTATTATTAAAGAATATAATTCAGGAACAACCAGATAGAAGAAATGCCTAAGGCAAGGTCATGGGGAAAGGACATGAAGCATGCATGCCTCTCCATGCGTGTCACCCCTCAAATTTACCAAAAGGAAATTCTCTGAACCCCGTTGTTTGGGGGCTTTATGGAGGCTTCACTACATAAGTGTTAGTCACTCAGTCATGTCCAACTCTTCGTGACCGCATGGACTGTAGCCCACCAAACTCCGCTGTCCATAGAATTCTCCAGGCAAGAATACTGGAGTGGGTAGCCATTCTCTTCTCCAGGGAATCTTTCCAACCGAGGAATGGAACCCAGGTCTCCTGCATTGCAGACAGATTCTTTACAGTCCACCAGGGAAGCCTTTAATTACACAGTCATGTTTGACAACTCATTGGTCATCGGTGATTTATTCAACCTCTAGCCCCTCTCCCCTTCCCCAAATGAGGGAACAAGACTGAAAGCTCCAACCCCCTCCATGGGGGGCTCCCCTGCAGGCCTGCAAATCCAACCTCGAGACCAAAGAAAGAGGGCTGACACAGCAACAGAGACATCAACCACATGGTGAACAGGGTACGCTTACGAGTCTGAAGCAAAGTCCTGGGGTGACATCCCACTGTATATGGCAAACAACAGGCAGGATAGGGCCACAAACTTCACTCTTCCAGGGGGAAGGAGACTACCGTTTATAAGTTGATAAGGGGATTAACATAAAGTTGGCTCACCAGTTACCAGGGAAACCAGTGGCTGGGGTGAGGGCAAGCATGTAGGTAGTTACTGATTCAGTTCAGTTCAGTCGCTCAGTCGTGTCCGACTCTTTGCGACCCCATGAATCGTAGCATGCCAGGCCTCCCTGTCCATCACCAACTCTAGGAGCTCACCCAAACTCATGTGCATCAAGTCAGTGATGCCATCCAGCCATCTCATCCTCTGTCGTCCCCTTATCCTCCTGCCCCCAATCCCTCCCAGCATCAGGGTCTTTTCCACTGAGTCAACTCTTTGCATGAAGTGGCCAAAGTATTGGAGTTTCAGCCTCAGCATCAGTCCTTCCAATGAATACCCACGACTGGTCTCCTTTAGAATGGACTGGTTGGATGTCCTTGCAGTCCAAGGGACTCACAAGAGTCTTCTCCAGCACCACAGTTCAAAAGCATCAATTCTTCAGCACTCAGTTTTCTTCACAGTCCAACTCTCACATCCATACATAACCACTGGAAAAACCATAGCCTTGACTAGATGGACCTTTGTTGATTAAGTTACTGATTAAGCCCTATGATTAAGAGGGTTGGATGGTCATGTGAGTGGGGTGTAGGTAAAGCAGGGATGGGGTAGCAGGAGGTGTACAGAGAGCAAGAGGACAGCCATGGTGAGCAGCCTGATCATACCCCCACCCCATTCACAGCTGGTTCCCCTGGCAACCAGCTCCCATCCTTAAGTGCTTTCCAAAAGTCACCTGTTACAGAAACCCAACTATGGTGGAAAAGAGAATGTCATGAATATTAAGACACTGGCTTCACCTTTATGGCTCGGACGTTTTCAAGCAACCAAGGACAAGGCACCCAGCAACAAAAGATATTTTCATTTCACTTAGCAGGAAATTCCAAGGGTTTTGAGGGCCAAGAACTGTGAAAGTGAAAGTGAAGTCATTCAGTCACGTCCAACTCTTTGTAACCCCATGGACTGTAGCCTACCAGGTTCCTCTGTCCATGGGATTTTCCAGGCAAGAATACTGGAGTGGGTTGCCATTTCCTTTTCCAGGAGATCTTCCCAACCCAGGGATTGAACCCGGGTCTCACACATTTTAGGCAGACGCTTTACCATCTGAGTCACCAGGGAAGTCTGAACATAGGAACTGTGAGTGATGATCAAATATATATAAGAAATATATTTTGGTCATATGAATGATTGATTATATATGTATTTTTCTTTTTTAATTTTATATTGTAATTGATTAACAATGTTCCATTACTTTTGGATGTATAGCAAAGTGATTCAGTTATCTTGCACCCTATTTTTAATTATTGTTTATCCAAGACATCCCCTCTAACTCAAAGCCCAATATGGTCTTCTGCTATTGGGCAAGAAAAAGTTTTTTTAAAACAATAGAAATGTATCTGCTTAGAATAAATGAAAATGAATATATCAAACATATGACATGGAAAGTAGGGCTTTTTAAAAATTAAGACAATAAAAGGATTGTAATTTATATTAACAATAAAAATATTAGGAAATTAAGAACAGTTCGCAGAAAGTTCTTGAAATTTTCCCCTGAATTATATGCCAGGGACCTTCAGATTCAACTCTCTGGATTCAGTTGAATTGAATTTCAAAAGAGGAGGAAAAAAAAAAACACACAGTAAAGTCACAAAATCATCTCTTCTGCTCATGAACTGCTGAATCCTCAGTGGCAAATGGCTGAGTTCCTAAACAGGTTCTGCACATTAGCCAGCTAGCAAGGCTGTAAAAGCATTTGCTACCGTCTGCACCTAAGCCACCAGGAGCACTAAATTTTCCTTTCATTTGAAATTCTGCCACAACCTCCACCCCAAAGGGCAGGCCTGACCCCAGCAGTTTGATGTCCCAAGCAGATGTGGAACACAGGAGCCTCGCTGGGGAGGCGATTCCGAATGAGCATCTGCCTTTGGATCCTAGTCCCCAGACTATCTCTTTGCAACAGAACCTCATCTGGAAACAAGACAATTATCTTTTCTAGCGGGGGCTGTGAGGGAAGAGGAAAGGCTGGAAAGGAGAAGGAGTTGGGGCTGGGAAACCAACCAAATGTGGTTCGTTTTCAGGAAGCGGCTGGGCTGGGTCTTTCAGAGCGGCTCACATGGGTTCACGATGCATTTTCTTTGAGGTTCCCCAACTCCAGATACGCCAGTGCCCTCTTTTCAGCCCGGGCCCTTGCATCACCACCAACCAGGGGAAGGAGCTGGGCCAGCGGTCACCGTTCTCTTGGATAAGCTTTACCGTAATCTTCATAAACCTCAATGCTCAAGGTGCAGAGGGAGATTGGAGGAAACTTGCTTTTCCGTTGGTTTCTCTGTGACTTCTGTGGCTAGCCATTCCTAGAACAGGAAGCTGGAGAAACTTAGGTGGGAAACACTCTTCCGACCAGCCGGGTTCCTCACCCTTGTAGGGTACAACTGATTAGGAAAAGCTTCAGGGTTACATAAACTCCTTCCTCAGCTGGTTGGGGATTGGGGGGGTGGGTGGTTCTCATCAAAAGGGAAATGGGCTGCTCACCCCTGAGAACTGCAATGCCCCCATCCCTGCCCCAAGAAGCAGGGCAGGAATCTCTTGGTTGTGTTTCAGTATTGTTGCCAGCTTCATTTCAACACCCCACTGGACCAGTCAGAAAGGACAACCAAGTCCATTCATTCACTCAACAAGTATTAATTAAGTGCCCACCATTGCAGGGACCTGGGATCCATCAATAACACATTAGAGAACTCTACCCTGGTGGACTCATCTTCTAGGGAAAGGAAACAGAATGAACAATAGTAAAGATGTAAATTAAAAGCATGTTGGAAGGTGAAAAGTTAAATCAATGGAAACAGAGAAAGTACAGTGGTGGAGGTGGGGAAATGAGAGATGCAATTTTAAACAGGGTTCGGAGCTTGAAAAGATGACATCTGAGCAAAGCCTTGAAGAAGATAAACAGGGTCAGTTATGTGACCTCCTGAAGGAAAAGCAAAGGGCTAAGGTCTGAGTGTTCCCAGTGTGTTCAAGGGACCACAACAACGGTCAGAGTGGGAGGATTAGAGTGAGCCAGGGAGGAGAGTGGGAGGTGATGTCTGAGAGATACAGGCCAGAGTAGGTAGGATTCTTCAGGTGAATGTAAGCATTTGGCCTTCTTGAATAAATAAAACGGTAACCATTGCTGTTCTAGGCAAAGGAGCGGCAGAATCAGGCCATTCACCATCGTGCTCACTCTGTAGTGAGAACAAACACAGGAAGGCTTTTTGGGTATCATTATATCCTCCTCCACTGGAAGCCTCTACAAGCTTCTGGGTCACACCAGATGACCTATGGACCCAGCCTATCTTGGCCTGGGTGGGCTAGGTGAGGTCAGGAAGCCCAACAGCCTACATGCTTAACCACACAGTTTAAATCATCCAAGTGACCCATCAAGAATTACAAAGACAATTTTTTTGCTTATTTCCCTGCAGAAGGACTTTAAGACCCTCCCCCTTCCTTTCTTCAATTTCCTAGTGACCAAAGAAACAGATTCCAAGGACTGCTAGTGGGATATAATCGATACACTCAGAACACAGAGAGCTAAACTGCTTCTGTGTTCCCAGGTTCCATTCATACTCGCTCTAACCTTCCAAACTGATCACCCATAATGCTGTATGGAATGCAATATTTTCTTTAAATCATGACATAGTGAGCACACCATTATTTCAGTGGTGTGGTAGACTGGGGGGACTCTTTCAAGGCTATCAGTCAGTTCATTTTGAGCAGGGCTACCAGCTTCTTTAACAGGAGGATATACTGTTTGTTCCTCTGGAGGCATGAAACCAGGAAGAGATAGACATTCTGAAAGGGAAAGCCACCCTGAGGCCATGTTCAATTTAGTTGCTCAGTCGTGTCTGATTCTTTGCAACCCCCTGGACTGTAGCACGCTAGGCTTCCCTGTCCATCACCATCTTCCAGAGCTTACTCAAACTCATGTCCACCAAGTTGGTGATACCATCCAACCGTCTCATCCTCTGTCATCCCCTTCTCCTCCTACCTTCAGTCTTTCCCAGCATCAGGGTCTTTTCCAGTGAGTCAGTTTCTCACATCAGGTGGCCAAAGTATTGGAGTTTCAGCTTCAGCATCAGTTCTTCCAATGAACACCCAGGACTAATCTCCTTTAGGATGGACTGGTTGGCTCTCCTTGCAGTCCAAGGACTCTCAAGAGTCTTCTCCAATATCACAGTTCAAAAGCATCAATCCTTTGGTGCTCAGCTTTCTTTGTGATCCAACTCTCACATCCATACATGACTACTGGAGAAACCATACCTTTGACTATATGGACGTTTGTTGGCAAAATAATGTCTCTGCTTTTTAATATGCTGTCTAGGTTGGTCATTACTTTTCTTCCAAGGAGCAAGCATCTTTTAATTTCATGGCTGCAGTCAACATCTGCAGTGATTCTGGAACCCCAAAAACAAAGTCTGTCACTGTTTCCATTGTTTTCCCATCTATTTGCCATGAAGTGATGGGACTGGATGCCATGACCTTAGTTTTGTTGAATGTTGACTTTTAAACCAACTTTTTCACTCTCCTCTTTTTCATCAAGAGGTTTTTTAGTGGCCATGCCATGCTCACCCCCAAATCCCAACAAATAATAGCAAGAAGTTGAGGTTAAAAGTAACGCGAGGAGATAAGCCAGGTAAAAATGGCTGACTGTTGAATTTTGGATCAAGAAAGTTAGAAGGGTTTCACTGGTGGCTAGGGGTAAACAATACCCCTGCCAGTGCAGGAGACACAGGTTTGATCCCTGATCCGGAAGATCCCATGTGCCGTGGAGCAACAAAGCCCGGGTGCCACACTGTTGAGCCTGCGTTCTAGAGCCTGGAGCCACAACTACTGGGCTCACATGCTGCAGCTACTGCAGCCCGCGCTTCCGAGAGCCCATGCTGCACAACAGGAGAAGCCACCCCAGCGAGAAGCCTGCACACTGCGACTCGAGAGCAACTCCAGTTCACCACACCCAGAAAAGCCCACCCAACAGTGAGGACTCAGCACAGCCTCAAAGAAAAACGATTCAGAAAATAAAAAGTTAGAGGTTGGCCAGTCCTGACGTCAGCCTGTGGTCCCACAGCTTGACACCCAAATGACACATAAATTCTGTTTTGAAGTTTACAGCTTTAAAAATTTTTTACATTGTTGCAGGATATATCACATACAAAATTGTATTTCTTACTTCTCTTTAAAAACATGAGTAACTGGCTACATGCTGGCAATACCAAGTCTACATTGTATGGCAGCGAGAGCTTAATAGTGACTACAGGAATCAGGCAGATGGTCCCCAGTTCACCCCAAGTCCCATCTGATTTTTACTGATTTCTGACCCATTTCACTTATTAAAGATCTAAAGTTGTCAAGCCCTCACCTCATCTATTACTTTTTTATATAAAATATACAAACTAGAAGCCTAGAATGAGGGAGACAGTAGAGTTGTCAGGCATAAAATCAGAATCTGTGCTTTCCAGCCTCCCTCATATGTGCAAGGGCTAAAAATAAAAACCTCAAGGAAGTCATTTTCCAAAGGCCCGTCCTTCCTCCTCAAGCAACCTGGTGCCCCAGCCTCCATGACACTCTGAGGTCAGGTTCTTGGTTAGGTTTCAGAATTATTTTTAATTTGGCTTTGATTCTGTTTCACTTGGTACCCACAGAGAGATGCATTTGTGGCCAAAGGCTTGAACAAGCACACAGGGTTCAGGACCCCAGGCTTCACCAGAGTTCAGGTGGAAACCGTAAAACCAGGTTTCACTGAATGCTGGTGGAAACCTCTCATCCTGCTTGGTTAGTGGTGCTTAGACCTTGGACTGGAGTCAAACTGACGAGTCTGCCTGCCCCCTCCCTCACTGGGATTGTGGCCTGGCCTGACCTATAGCCAGTGGTGAATATGTTAGGAAATCCCATCTTTGGGACGCGACAGCATCACTCTCTCTACTCTTCCATTTGATCCATGCCACCACCTACTCTCCGCTTTGGACTTGGAAAGGCCCAGGTGGTTCCATCTCTTGCCCCATCTCATGGTCTTCAGGAAAGACCTAGCATTGTGCCTGTCACCTCGCCCCCTTTCCTGGGGGAGTTCTAGCATGAGGCTTTTCTATAACAGGTGAGGATAAAAGCTCCATGCATCACAAGAAGGTGGTAGAGGGATTTGGGCAAACAGAATGCTTTCTTACTCATTCATTCACTCACTCATATAACCAATCAGTATGGAGTACCTTCTGGTCTGAGTGCTTAGAAGACCTAAATGTCACTGACATACCTGCTCTATCCTCAGTGAGCTCACAAAACCCAATCCTGAGCTCACAGTGTAACACAGGCGACGGCTGAGGACTTCCCTGGAGCCTCAGTTTCCTCATTTGAGATAATAGGACCCCATTGACTCACACACAGATGAACTTTGGAGAACAAATGAGATGAGTGGATGTTACATTCTTTACAAACCACAAAGCACAACTTCAGCAGCTGATTACTGACTCATATTTTACTTGTGCTCGAGGATTTGACTTTGTGGGCCTCCCAGTTGGCTCAGTGGCAAATCCACTTGCCAATGCAGGAGACACAGGTTCTACCCCAGGATTGTGAAGATGCCCTGGAGAAGGAAATGGCAGCCCACTCCAGAATTCTTGCCTGGAAAATGCCATGGACGGGAGAGCCTGGAGAGCTACAGTCTATGGGGTTTCAAAGAGTCAGACACGACTGAGCATGCAAGCCGGTGTGCAATAAAGGATTTGAACACTGTGAGCCAGGCTTTTAACTAAATAAATACAGAAGGGAAGTCTCGTCCTTACCATCAAAAGCTAACAAATGTAGAAAGAATGATGGAACTAGAAAAACATTTGGCAACAATTATAATAATCCTGCCAAGGCAGGAGAAGCAAGAGATAAACGTTCGATCTCTGGGTCAAGAAGATCCCCTGGAATAGGAACTGGCAACCCACTCCAGGATTCTTGCCTGGAGAATCCCATGGACAGAGGAGCCTGGCAGCTTACAGTTCATGGGGTCCCAGAAGAGTTGGACACGACGTAGCACACACATAATAATAATCCAGGCAGGCAAGAATTATGGATGCATTTTAAAACTAGTGGCTTAAGGTGTGAAGAGTTATAGAATGTTTATATATCAAGTATCTTCTGCCAGGATACTTACAATTAATGAGAAAGACAGTAAAAAATAACCTGGCAGACACAACCTGCATCAAAGTCAACATCACCAGTAATGGGAGAAATTGATGTCACATGCCTCTTGATACAATACATGGAAAAAAGCATCACTTCTATGATAGTTCAGCTGAACATGCACAACCTGAATCTCATGAGGAGACATGGGAGAAACCCAGATTGAGGACCATTCTACAAAATACCTGATGTGCACTTTTCTAAACTGCCATCGTCATAAAAGAGACTGAGGAGGCCTAGGGGACACAAAGCTTGGTGCAGGGTTTTCTTCTTCTGTATAAAATATCACTGAGATGACTGGTGAATCTGGATAAGGTTATAGGCAAGGTAATAGTTCTGTTTTCATGTTTTCCTAGTTTTGATGCATATGCTATGGTTATGTGAAGAATGTGTTTGCTTTTGGAAAACATACACAGAGGTATTCAGGGGCTAAGGGCATCATGTATAAAACTTACCTTCAAATAATTCAGTAAAAGAATTATTTATAATTGTACATATGTGTGTGCATGCTAAATCATGTTGACTCTTTGTGACCCCATCAACTGTAGCCTGCCAGGCTCCTCCGTCCATGGCATTTTCCAGTCAAGAAAACTAGAACAGGTTGCTATTTCCCATTCCAGGGGACCTTCCAACCAAGGGATCAAACTCGAGTCTCTTGTACCTCTGCATTGCAGGTAGATTCTTTACCACTGTGCCACCTGGGAAGCCCCATACATAATATGCAGATATATAAATATACGTGTATAGAACAATTATGTATATATGTATTTATGCATAGAGAGGAAAAATTAACCAAAGCTGACAGAATTACTAACACTGAGGAATTCCCTGTACTACTCTACAGACAGTTCGGGCTGCAATTTCTGGAATCCCCAGACGCCAAATGTGTTGCACTCATTTTCATCTCTCTTGTCAGGGCTTCTGATATTCATGACAAGGTGGGCAACAATGCTAAATGGGACCCTTCCTTCAGTGATGGTTTCCGATAACTACACACCCACACACCAGAGCAGAGTCGTTAGGACTAGCTATCATTGCCGAGCCAGCTGGGGTCTTAAAAATTTATCTCTTGGAACCTACAGTCCAACATCATCTCTTCCATTCCTGATGGAAGGCAGAAGGATATCTCTACTGCAGTGCACCAGGCCAGCAGACATAGATCACACAGAAATCAGGTGGCAATTTAATCGCGGTGCTATTCCCACCATCTGTTTGTTGTGCTGGGTTCTTCACATGCCACCTGGGCCAGGCGGTCAGCTCCTATCTGTCCTGGAAAAGCCACTGGTAAAAATCAACCCATGCCTGAACCCTTTGCATTTGGGGGAGTCATGAAACGGCCAGTCCCAGAGAATGGGCAAAATGTAACCCACCAGCCCCATAGTGCCAAGGATTAAACAGGACTTTGACCGCTCCCTTTCACTTGGTTGAAACAATCTAAAGAAAGTGCAAGAGTGCCCCCTTCTGCCCAAAGGTGGAATCACTCTCACTAGCCCTTCCCACATTTCTGTCTCAAGAGAACTTAAAATCATGCCTTTCACAGAGAAATGTGATTCCAGAGCTCACGTTTTCAAACACTATGCTAAGCTGGTGCTTAAATCAGCCCTTATCATCTACAATAAGATCTCACCTTTATTACTTCATGTTATCCCTTCCATGACCTCCAGAGGCAAAGAGACCAGTGGACATTACATCCCCTAACAAACGACTTGAAACCAACAGTGAGGTTAATTCATCCAAGGCCAAAAAGACTCTCCCCTCCATGTCTCCATCTTTCAATTCAGTGACTGCAAAGAAGGGCTTCTACCCTCGCCCAACAATACGGATGAGCTTCTGTGATCCTGGGTCATCCTCGATGCCACAAAGAGTCAGGAAGAATAGGCAGCTGCCGTTGCAGGCAATCCACAATGCCTTATGTCATTAAAAACCAAAAGCACCAACTTGGTTAGCTTCCCTGCTGGCATGTGATCTGCACAGCGTCATCGTAGTTCCCTAAGAGCCCACCGTTTCTCTCTCCCCTTCCTGAGTAAACAGCTGCCAGAATGGGAACATCCATCAAGTTTGAAGAGAATACTCAGTAGACCTAAGTGATGCTGAGTACAGATCCAGGTCTCGGTTATATACATACCAAGGTACTCCATCCTGTCTACAAACACACTGATAGAGTGCGGAAGGACACGTACCAAAATGTTAATAACGGTTTCCTCCAAGAAAAGTTCAGGGGTGGGAGAAGACAGCCTGAAGGCAACCTTAATCTTCCTTGTAATATTTTACTATATTATCATATAAGAATGCATTTTATGTTAGATATGCCAGTGAACAGGACATTTCTTCAACTTCAAGACATTTGTACTGAACATCTCAAATGTCAACTCAGATACCTTTTGTACCACAGCTGCTGTTAGCCAACGCAACCCTTCACAGCTCAAACAGTTGGCAGGATTATAGGATGCTGTTTGCTGTTTAGTCACTAAGTTGTGCCCGACTCTTTTGCGACCCCATGGACTATAGCCCGCCAGGCTCCTCTGTCCATGGGATTTCCCAGGCAAGAATACTGGAGTGGGTTGTCATTTCCTTCTTCAGGGGATCTTCCTGACCTAGTGATCCAACCCAAGTCTCCTGCTTGGCAGGCAGATTCTTTACCACTGAGCCACCTGGGAAGCCCCAAATATCAGTGTTGGACCAGAAAATACCTCAAAAGTCCCTTCCAGTCCAGAGATATCACCAAGTGTGCTAAGCATGTACCACTGAGCTATGCAGGCCTGGTTCAAACTGGGTGGGAAAGACCTACACCCCAGCTGCCAACCCGTACACTCACTCCCATAATGCACACACAAGTGTCCATGCCCACATACACACACACACTCTCCCGCTCCCAACTAGGTTCAGTGAAATGAGTCAGCTCCAAATGGAGGCACAGCTTCATATTCTCAGGTCAAGGTTTCCAGCCTGGGGGGAGAAAAGGGGGTCCAAGCCTAAGGTGAAAGCACATTTAAAAATGTGTGTGTGGCAGACATAGAGAATCGACTTAGGGACACGAAGGGTGGGGAGGAGGGCAGAGGAAGGAGAGGGTGGGATGTAAGGAGAGGGTCACAGGGAAACTCACATCACCATATGTGCAATAGACAGGCAATGGGAATTTGCTGCATGACTCAGGGAACTCAAACCGGGACTCTGCAACAATCTAGAGGGGTGGGAGGTGGGAGGGAGGTTCTCAAGGGAGGGGACATCTGTGTACCTGTGGCTGATTCATTTTGATGTTTGGCAGAAAATAACAAAATTCTGTAAAGCAATTATCCTTCCAGTAAAAAATTAGAAAAAAGACAAGTGTGCATGGTTCTTTCCTGAGAGAGACATTCGAGTTGCTCAGGACAGAAGATGGGCTTTCATGGCTGACTAGACAAGCCAAGTGGGTCCTCGGTGAGTGCTGGCTGCTTCCTCCCTCTTCAGACGCAGCGATCCAGCAGTCTGGGATTGCCTACACGCAGCTGAAGATGGCTAGGATCCTTGTTCCTTTAGCAGAAAGCCAAGAGGTTACGGCTCAGTGAGCTGGACTGCATAAAATGGGGGTGCCCTAGGAGTCAGCACTCTATGATAGGGAGGGGCTGCGAGCCTGCAGACCACCCCCACCCCAAGTTCAGAGGGCTCTTATCAGCCGCAGGTGGAGGTTTGCTTAAACTTAATGATACACAGTGGCTGTGTTCACCTTGAAAAATACTGATGTCTGCAGTGGTGGTGGTTGCCCTCTTGAAAGTTTAACACAAACAGACCCAAGAGGGCCTGTTCATAGCTGACAATGGTGCCAGAATAAGAAATGTTTTGCTGAATAACTTAGAAAGAGTGATTGATTACTCAGGCTAAAAAAAAAAAAATGAGAAATGGAAAATGCACTACGCTCGGAAATGGAAGACCAGGGTTCAACAGGGTTGAAGGGAAGACCAGGGTTCAACACTTAGTCTGCACCTCACTCATGGTGTGAACTTAAACAGTACAGTAGGCCTCTCGGAGACGTATTTGTCGTCTACAAAGTAGGTATAACGCTAACATGCAATTAGTCGAAAGGTTGTCAGTAGGAAACTAATACAATAGTTCTCATGGGAGGGGAGTTTGGGGAGGAATGGATACGGGGATATGTATGGCTGAGTCTCTCTGCGGTCCACCGAAACTATAAACATTGCTAATCAGCTATACACCAATATAAAATAAAAAGTTTCTTTAAAAAAGGATCTTTCTACTCACAGACATAGAGAAGAGTTTGGTTGCCAAGGGGGAGGTGGGAATGGGGAAAAAAAGGATTGGGAGTTTGGGTACAGTTGGATACAAACTGTTATGTACAGGACTGATAAATAAGGTCCTACTGTTTAGCACAGGAAGCTATATTCAATATCCTATGATAAACCATAATGGAGAATATGAGAGAGAATGTATACATATGTATAACTGAATCACTTGCTGCACAGTGGAAGCTAACAACATTATAAATCAGCCATACTTTAATAAAGTTAAAAATATTTTTTTAATTAAACAGTTCTCATTAGCCTCAGATTACACATAAGAAAACTGAGATGCAAAGGGTTAAGTGGATTACCAAAAGACACCCAGCGAGGCCAAGTCGAGTTTCAGACTCAGGTAAATCTGGCTACAACATCTCAGTTTCTTCTTTGCCACCTGCCCTTCTGTTGCCTGGGACCTGATACGGATTATCTGACTAGTCCCATCCATGACTAGTCCCATCTTCCAGCACTCAGCATATTATGGCACATATGGGTGCTTACTAACATATGGGTGTTTGTTGAATCAACCAACCCAAGTTCAAAGCATGAGTGAGCTAAGAAACTGGCCATTCACTTGCAAATACTGTTAAACAGTTACATGCACAACACATGGGATATGGCTGTTTCATGACCATAAAGTCAAAAATACGTTTCTCCCCATTTGCTATGGGTGTTTCGAATATGAAAGCGTGTATGTGTGCGGTGCACCTATCACGTATATGTGTGTGTCCAAAGGAGAGGGAATGGCATGAGAATAAGACAAAGACAAAAGCAACCACCCTTCTGTTAGCAGCCCCCTCAGTATGAGCTGGAGGCCAGGCACCTGTCTTTGGAAACCCTGGAAGCCCTCTGGGTACGACCTCCCTCCACTCCTCAGCTGACAGCCCTTACTTTGCACTGCAGAGGGAACTGTCTTTGAGGAGCAATTCTAGCTCCTTTCTCCATTGGCGTTTGGTATTCAGAAAAGGTCAGGTTTGAAATTGGATCCACCCTCTGCATTGCCAAGGTTCTGGCTCAACGGGAACCCTCGGAAAGCTTTGTGATCAAATAACCAGTGTCATCAGATAACCTTTCATTACACAAGAAAGGCCACCGGTGCCTGCCTCTGTCCTGCCACGCTGGAGGAAGGGGATCTGGGGAATGCCAAATTTCTAAGGCTGGCTCAGAAATGCAGCTTGGCCTCCAAGACAACACCCAGCTGCTTTTCCTACAGGCATTTTATGTTTTCTGTTTCTTTTTGGCTAGTTTTCAGGCTGACTAGGAAAGTTTAGTGAACTCCTAGGCAATTAGGAGCTGCAGGGGTCAGGTTCTTACTCCACCATTTCCCAGCTATGTGATTTGGGCAAGTTCCTTGACCCCTCTGAGCCTCAACTTTCTCATCTACAGGATAGGAATGATGATACTTCGAGGCTGAAATGAATAGCACGTGTGAGGCACAGAATGCAAATCAACCGGGAGGTTTCATTAAGCTGCAATATTGCTAAGAATTAAAGGTACCGTTTTTATACCTTTATAGGAAAAGAGTGAATTTCATAGAAAACAAGTGGCTGTGAAATTATACTCCTCATTCAAGACCAAGACTCAGCATCATCTCCTTGGGACACTTTCTCTGAGCCCCTTCAGGCATAGCTGAGCAGTTCTCCCCCAAGCCCTTCCCAGCACTCCAATACCACTTAGAAGACATTTACCTGCAACCATTTGTCTACAATCCTCCAACCAGATTATGGTCTAAGAGCCAGGGCTGTGATGTCTCATGAATCCTTCCACCTCTGCCTCTCTACACAGATCATTCAGTTAAAAATGCTTATTGAAATCACTGACTTGAAATTTTAATAACCAACATGAGATGACCATTTAGTCACTAAACAAAGCGTAGTGCAAGGCAAGATTCTTATGCCCTCTTTTAAAATGAGGGCATTGAGGCTCAGACAGAAGCGGTGACTCTCCTAAGACTAGAGAGCTGGTAACAGAGCTCAGACTTGATCTGGGGTTATCCAGCTGCAGCCCACAGGCCTGCAAGCCTTGTAACTCTCCAGCCTCAAGATCAAAGAAAAGACCCAGAGACTTCAACGTTCTTTGGACAGGGGGAGTCTTACATGTCTGAAGCAAACGACCCCGGAGCAACACTCCACCACACACAGCAGACAGCAGGCAGAAGAGCTCTCGCTGCACAGGGGAGAAGCCAGCTACCATTTATAGGGGGTCTTGACATCAGGTTGGCGCCTCAGTTACCAGGGAAACCAGCAGCTGGGGTAGGGGGCAAACACACAGACAGTTATTGATTAACCCCTATAATTAAGATGATTGGAGAGTCATATGAGTGAAGCAGGGCCTGGTCAAGCAGGGGATATACAGAGAGCAAGAAAACAGCCATCTTGAATGGCCTGATCATACAGGGATCTTTTGGCCTCAAACCAGTGTTGCCCCAAGAGATCCAACTACTGAGCCCGTGTGTCACAACTACTGAGGCCTGCACACTCTAGGGGCCACGAGCCACAACTACTGAGCTCCCGTGCTGCAGCTACTGAAGGCCATGGGTCTAGAACTTGTGCTCTGCAATGAAAAGCCACCACAATGAGAAGCCCATGCACCACAGTGAAGAGTAACCTCCACTCGCCGCAACTATCGAAAGCCTGCAGGCAGCAACGAAGACCCAGTGCAACCAAAAATAAAGAGATTTCTTTTTTTAAGTGTCGCTTCTTGTGCCAAATATCTTCTCCCAAAGAGGGTTTCCCAGTTAAATTTGAATTTCAAATAAACAACAAGGTTTTAGAGTGAGTATATCCCTTGCAGTATTTAGGACATGCACCTACTTAAAAGAAGCATTTATCTGAAATTTGAATCTAACTGGGCATCCTGTACTTTTTCATGAATTTGGCAGCCCCACTCCCAGACTCCAACGTGGATCAACTCATCAATCCACAATCACCTGGCTGACGTGACAACTTTTGTGAAAGTGGTGAAGTCAGGGGAGGAAGAGCAGTGTGACACTAAGTGGGGAGCTTCTGGCCACAGGCACCTGGGGAAGAGGCGTCAAGAAAGGTGTGCTGAGCAGGAACAGAGAGAGGGAAAGGAGGCTTTGCAGTCAGAGCCAGAATCCCGTTGAGACTCTGCCCCTGTTCACCTGGAGATGTGTAAAGCTGCAATAATAGTTTGACGACCTCATAGAGTCAACACAATGATCAAGTGAAATAACAAATGTACGTTTAGTGTTAAGCCCTGGGCCCTAGCACTAAAAGCAGGGGAACGTAGCAAACTCCCCAAAGTAGCTTCAGTTATTATTATTTTTGAGGGAGTGAGAAGGGGCATTTATCAAACATATTGCCTATATCCAGCACCAAAATGAGAATTATACATATATTATCTCATGCGAACCTCATAACAATTGCCCAGGGTAATTATGGATATTAACTGCCATATAATATACTAAGGTTCAGAAAAGCTGACACCTGCCCAAGGCCCACAGATGGTAAGCAGTGGAGACAAGACTTGAAGCCAGGTCTGCTTATGGTTAAAGTCACTCTTTCTCCACTGGACCAACTGCCTTGAAGCATCCTTTGGGGGGGTCTCTGCGTATGGATCACCTGTTCAGAGCTGACACCCACCAGGCTTCAAGCCATTCCTTCCTGGAACAGCCCTCTGACCCCTGACCCAGGGAGGGTGTGTGGGAGCAGAAAGAACCACTACAATATTGTAAAGCAATTAGCCTCCAATTAAAATTAATTAATTAATTTTTTAAAAAAAAGAAAAGCAAAAAGTCCAGTAGTGGAGATAAAGCACAGCGGGGTTCACCCCCATGGGACAGTCCCCCTTTCTTAGTCCTCAAAGTGACCAGCCGGTGTGAGCAAGGCTGCTCTTTCAGGGGTGAAGCCCTCGGGCCCCCTCTTCCGCTCCATCCCCCTCGGCCCAGAGCCAGGAGTGGGCTGTGGAAAGACACGAGGGTGGACAAGTCTGAATGGAGCCCCCCCACCTCCGATGGTCACACCCCCCAGCCCCAATTCAGTTAAAGATTGCAGGAAGTGGTTTGTCCGTTTAGAAGTCCTCTCCAGCTCGGGGGCCTTTCTGAGAAATGAACTTGCAGTTCTCTAAAGATAGATTGCGCAAAACGGGAGGGGGCAGCCCCCAAGGACCCTCCAACAGCAACCCTCCCAGGACATCCAGAGACTCTTCAAGCACCTCGTGTTCCCTGCCCCACCCCCCGCCCCCACCCCCGCCGCCACCAGCAGCTGCCAGCCTGGGACGGACCTAGTCAACGCCCTGCTCTGTGGTGTGCACTCTTGTGCAAGGCTCAGGTTTCGTGTCTTCAGCGAACAAACTCTGCTCTGAAGAGCTAAAGGAGGGGGTCAGGGGACAGGAACATAAAAAAACAGGGGGAGGGGAGTTGAAGCTGGTGGGGGCGGGGTTTTCAGCTGTTCCTGTCATTTCTTTTCCATGGGCTCTTAACTGTAATTTCAAACTGCATCTGGGTTTTCTGAAACTATGTGATGTGATGTGAGGTTCACAGAGTTTAGGCCTCTCTCCAGACTGCAGTTCTTTCATGCCTAGGAGAACAGGTGGCGGAATCTTGGAGACAGGAGTGACGGGAAGAAGCTGGGGGGTGGTCCCCGATAGAGGTGCAAGAAAACAAGCCAACCAGCAACTGGCTTGGGCATCAGTAGAGAGTGAGGACCCAGAGCCAACGCCACTCAGAGACTGACATTTCCCAGCAATCTGTTAGGGCCGGCCTTCGGTAGAACAAATCCACTTTCTACTTTGGATGATGAGTTTTTCAGCAACTGTTTTTGGAGAAAGGATGGAACACAAGCTAAAAAGGCTAACATAGGCTTGAGGCTTCCATATGCCATTGACTCCTATCTCCAACTACCACTCTGACCAGAATGACTCCTCCACTTATGCAGCCCTCAATGTTTATTTCAGCTTGTTTGCGAAGCGTCTGTTGAGTAGTGGCAGTGCAGAGGCAATTCAGACAAGATGAACTTATGATCTAGTGAAAGAGAAAAAAAACATATACAGACAGAGAGAAGACTGAAGTTCCATGTAACAGCATGAGTACTGCAAAGCATGGGTTTCCAGAAGAGCGAGTGAGGGTGGAGAACATCTGGGAAGCCTTCCTGGAGGAGACGGCAGTTGAGCTAGGTTTTGAATTCACCGGGCAGACAAATTAGGCAAAACCAATTCTGACAAGAACAAACAGCACATGCAAAGGCTCAGAGACATAAAACTGCCTGGAGTGATGGGTGAGGGTCTGCAGTTGTGCAGGAGGAAAGGACATTGGGCACAAGGGACCAAGGCACCCAGAGGCATTTGGCCCTGGGACACGGTAGGCCGGGGTCTTCTCTGAACTCCACCCAAAGCAGAGTGGGCTTTGAGCCAGCTGGGAACCTATAAAAGCAGGCACAGTGAGGCTGGGAATCCCACAGTCAGAATCCCCTCAGCTAGACAGGAGGTCATCATCACTTCACCCACTGGTCCCCAATTCCCCAGGAGAGACTTGCTGCGAGAGATTTCCACCGTGGACCCGCCCCAAAGCCTGATCCCACATTACTACCTGGAGCCTCAGGACAAGCTGCAAAACCAAGGTGCCTCGTTTCCCTGGGGTGTCTGCTCACCTCCCCAGGCACAGCCTCATCAGTGGTATCTTCTGTGTTCTCTGCCCCCCAGTTTGCAATGCCAGAGTCTCTGTTGCCCCATCCAGCACTCGGTTCTCCTTCACACATTCCCCATGCCATATTTTTTTCCCTTTCCACTGAATGCTCATCCTTCCTCTTCCACCTCCTTAATTTAAACCTGATTCAGAAGTATTTTGGGGAGCCGCCAGCCCTCCTCCCAACGCGTCAGGAGGGTCACCCAGCACATTCCTACACATTCCCACAACCTGGCAAAACCCCAAACCCAAATTCAGTTGCTTTCTTGATTGACTTAAATGGATCTTCTATTGGGGTGACTGAGCAGAGCAGAGAAAATCACTACGCTCTGTAGCAACACCACATCCCCACCATTGTACTTCAAACGTGTTTCATCAACACCTGAATCTTTCTGAGAATTGAGATCACCAGTCAACTGCTTTTCTTCCCAGTTCAGCGGGCTCTGCCACTGACTTTCCTTTCAATATTTCTATCCGATTCTCAAATTCCCTGGTAGTGCAGTGGTAAATAATCACCTGCCAAGGCAGGAGACACAGGAAAAGTGGGTTCCATCCCTGGGTCAGCAAGATCCCCTGGAGAAGGAAATGGCAACCCACTCCCATATTCTTGCCTGGAGAATCCCACGGTTAGAGGAGATTGGCGAGCTACAGTCCATGGGGTCACAAAGAGTCAGACATGACCACAGATGCATCCAATCCTCACCATCCTAGCATATAACCTGGCTTCCTAACCCAACAAAGAATTGAAGCCACTGGGTATCCATGACAGAAACCCATGACTGCCCTTTCCCAAAAGTAATTATTTGTATTCTTATATCTTCTCCTTGGCTTCTCTGATAGCTCAGTTGGTAGAGTCCACCTGCAATGCGGGAGTCCCCAGTTCGATTCCTTGATGGGGAAGATCCCCTGGAGAAGGGATAGAGTACCCACTCCAGTATTCTTGCACTTCCCTTGTGGCTCAGCTGGTAAAGAATCCACCTGCAATGTAGGAGACCTCAGTTCGATTCCTGGGTTGGGAAGATCCCCTGGAAGAGGGAAAGGCTACCCACTCCAGTATTCTGGCCTGGAGAATTCCATGGACTATATAGTCCCTGGAGTAGCAAAGAGTCGGACACGACTGAGCGGCTTTCACTTGCACTTCACTTTCATCTTTGCCTGCCTTCACTATCAAGTATATTCATTTCCTGCTGCTGCTGGGAAAACTACCACAAACATAGTGGTTTAAAATGACACAAATGTAGTCTCATGCAGTTTCAGAGGTCAGAAGTCCAAAATGAGTTTGGCAGGGCTAAAATCCAGATATCAGCAGAGCTATTTCCCTCTGGAGAATCCAAGAAAGCATCCCTTGACTCTTCTGGCTTCCCGTGGCCACCAGCCTTTGCTGGTTTATGACCACATCACCCAGTCTCTGCCTTGCTATTGTTTTAGTCGCTAAGTCATGTCCAACTCTTTTGCAACCCACCAGGCTCCCCTGTCCATGGGATTTCCCTGGCAAGAATACTGGAGGGGATTGCCATTTCCTTCTCCAGGGGATCTTCCTGAGCCAGGTATCAAACCCACACCTCCTGCAGTGGCAGATGGATTCTTTACCACTGAGCCACCTGGGAAGTCCCAGGCTCCACCTATGTGGATACAATTGCCTTCGCTTCTTCTATAGTTAAATCTCTCTCAGCCTCCTCCTCCTCAAGAGGATACTTGTGAGTATATGTAAGTTCCACCCTAAATATCCAAGATAACCCCCACATTTTCAGATCCAGTTAACCACATCTGCAAATTTCCTTTTGCCGTAGAAGGTAACACCCACAGGATCTGGACATGGGGACTAGACACCTGGGGGCCATTACTCAGCCTACCACAGAACAGGAGGTGATGGCTACCCCTGCACAGCCACCCCTCCACCTGCCCTCTCTCTGCTCGCTGTTTCTCCCCTTCTCTCTGGCTCCTACCTTTGCTTCTGCAGGTCCTCCATTCTCTATGGGCTCTCCCCATGAGTCTAGAAAGAGAATCAAGTGCCTTCCATATTAAAATGTGAGCACTCCAGATCTAACACTTTCAACTGCTACTCTGTTCCTACTCTACTTTTCTTCTAGAAAGTTCTAGAAGGAGTGTTATTTACCTGTGGGTCCTACTTCTCACCTCCTATTCACTAGCCAGGCTACTACCATCTCCCTCTCCCTCACCACTCCCCTGGAACTGTTCCTCAAAAGGTCTCCAGTGACCACAGTATCACCAAAACAATGAAGACTTTTCAGTCGTATTCTAACTGGACTCTCTGATGCATTAGACCATGGATTTCTCACAGCTCTTCAGAAATTCTCTTTCCCTTGAATGATACTGATACAGGGCAGGACTCTGTGGGACTCCTGGGCACAAAAGGCTTTCTGTGTCCCCCATTTCTTAATTACTGGAAATAGGCTTCATTCAGCCTCCATGAGGTTCCCTAAGTTCCCATGAGCAGGTTCAAACAGTTGCTAATTAGGGAAGGCAGGGGATGCAGAGACCAAGGAGGAACAGTTAAAAAAAAAAACAATAGTGCAGCCGTGGGGCAGGGTCCAAGCTCCCCATCAAGGGATATGCATGCTGTGCTCATCGCTCAGCTGTGTCAGCACCTCTTCAAAACTCCATGGACTGTAGCCCACCAGGCTCCTCTGTCCATGGGGATTCTCCAGGAAGAACGCTGGAGTGGGTAGTCTTTCCCTTCTCCAGGGGATCTTCCCAACCCAGGGATCGAACCCACGTCTCCCACTTTTCAGGTGGATTCTTTACCGTCTGAACCACCAGGGATACACATAACCATGTTTTTGAGCTGTTTGCCCATAGTGAAACCCCCACCAGGGGGAAGAAGTTAGCAATGATGTGCTGCCCACTAGCATGTAGGCCCCAGACAGGTTGGAACCAGAAGGTTAATGATGCTGACTCCTGCTTAGCTCACCACCAGTCAGTCAGAAGAATGGCCACCCTCTTTGAACCATTACTCTAAAACTCCTCACTACCCTCTCCAGGTTGGGATACAGTTTTGAGGGCATTAGCCCTCAGTAGCGCTCTTCGCCTGGCAGAGCCATAAAGCTCTTCTACCTCATCCGAAATTCTGTCTCCAAGATACTTCAGTGTCAGGGCACAGAGGCTGGACTCAGCTTCACTCCTCATTTCCATATTATTATTTATGGCCTTCTCTTTCTACTTTTTGAATACCAGCATTAAATCCTTGGCATACTTTCCTCTCTCCATAGGCACTCTGCTTGGGTTACAGAATCTCCTCTGTCATTTTAAGAACCATCTCTATGTTGATGTCTTCTAAGTCTGCATTTCCAGCACCAACATCTCACCGATGCGCTATAGTCAGCTCTCCACTTGACACCTCCAGCTTGATACACCACAGGTGTCTCAAGGTCATTACACTTGTCCATCCTCCTACGTTTCTAATTTCAGACCAAGTCATCATCACCTACCAAGACCTCACTTACTTTCTCTCAGTTACCAAATCTTAATTATTTCACTACTCTTGTTCTCCTTTAATCTACTGACCTACTGACCTAGTTCAGGACATCCTACAAAAGCCCCATAGCTGAGTGTAAACCACCCCTTCTCACCTCTGTTCACCATGGATCCAACCTCTGCACAGCCTTAAGAGGTTATTTGGCTATGCCAGGTCTGAGGTGTAGCATGCAAGATCTATTTCCCTAACCAGGGATTGAACCCCAGCCCCCTGCATTGGAAGCATGGAGTCTTAGCCACTGGACCACAGGGAAGTCCCTCTATGTTTAACTTCTTGAGGAATCTTCAAACTTTTCACAGTAGCTGAAAAAGTACCATTTTTCACAGTACCGTTTTACATTCCCAATAACCGTGAGTGAAGACTCAGATTTCTTCACATTCTCACCAACATTTCTTTTCCTTGTTGCTGTCCCCACTGTCATCATTGTTGGTGCTGCTGTTACAGGCATCCTGCTGAATGTGAAGTGATCCTTCACTGTGGTTTCCATTTCCTTAACGACTGACAACATTGAACATCTCTTCATGTGCTTTTGGCCATTTGTATAGATTCTTTGATGTTTATTCAAGCCCTTCACTTATCTTTTTTAATATAAATGTATTCTTTTTTTAAAAAAAAAGCTTTTTATTTTGTATTAGGGTATAGTCAATTAACAATATTGCAATGATTTCATGTGAACAGCTCACTTACTTTTTAATGGGTTCTTTATCTTGGAATTTTAGTCATGGGGGGACTTTTTGATCACACATTTAATCTATTTATTATCAGTTCAGTTCAGTCTCTCAGTCATGTCCAACTCTTTGTGACCCCAAGGACTGCAGCACTGCAGGCTTCCCTGTCCACCACCAACTCCCGGAATTTACGCAAACTCATATCCATTGAGTCGGTGATGCCATCCAACCATTTCATCCTCTGTCGTCCCCTTCTCCTTGCCCCTTCAATCTTTCCCAGCATCAGGGTCTTTTCCAATGAGTTAGTTCTTCGCATCAGGTGGCCAAAGGATTGGACTTTCAGCTTCCTCATCAATCCTTCCAATGAATATTCAGAACTGATTTCCTTTAGGATGGACTGGTTGGATCTCCTTGCAGTCCAAGGGACTCTCAAGAGTCTTCTCCAACACCACAGTTCAAAAGCATCAATTCTTTGGCACTCAGCTTTCTTTATAGTCCAACTCTCACATCCATACATGACTATTGGAAAAACCATTGCTTTGACTAGATGGACCTTTGTCGGCAAAGTAATGTCTCTGCTTTTTAATATGCTGTCAACGTTGGTCATAACTTTTCTTCCAAGGAGTAAGCATCTTTTAATTTCATGGCTATTGTCAATTTCTTCTGGAGTCAGTTTTCGTAGCTTATGTCTCTAGGAATTTGTCTGTTTCATCCAATTCGTCTAATTTATTGGCATACAATACTTTTTATTTCTATATGGTCAGAAGTAAGGTCTGACAATCTCTGCCTTTTGATTAGACTTAATCTATTCATATTTTATGATACTATTGATATTTTTGGATTTACATTTGACATTTTATTTCATTTTCTCTATGTGCTTTTTATTCCTCTATTCCTTTCTTTTTTATTGAGTATTTTTAACCAGTATTTTCATTTCTTTCCTCATTTTTTCATCCTATTTTTGAGTTTTTTTTTTAATGTCTGCTCGAGGATTTGCTGTATATATCTTAACTTATTTTAAAAAAACCAACTCCGGTGTACTTATTTGTGATATGAGAAAATAAATCTTTCCATGTGGACCTAACAGTTTTGTTTGTCTTTGTGGCAGAATGTGAAACCAGTGCATAAAGTGAAAGTACTATCAAGAATGCAACTGAGTTGTCCCTTAGGAGCTCTGAGACTTGAGTAAACCTAGTTCAACTCTCCCACCCATCCAACATACATAAATATGGTTGAATTCTGAGTCTTTGTTATATTTCCCCCATATTCTCTTATTCTTGGTCCTATCAGTCTTCCTTTCCCATGTCCTTAGAATACTGCTTGGCATATAGTATGCACTCCATCAGTTTTTATCAAATACATAATTGAATGATTTCAAAGGATCTTCAAGATTCCTTCCAACTTTTAATATTCCATGTTTCTTAATGTTTCCCTCTCTCATTACCCTTCAAGGGGTAGCAACAAAGAGCCGCAGGCTCTGAACTACTCATTGAGCCACAGATTCTGGCCCTCTGAAAATCACACCTGGGCGGGAGGAGCCCTGAAGGATGGAGTTGGTGATGGTTGGCCAGAGAGATCTGGTCCCTGTTTGTAGAGCTCTGCAATCCCCCAATATATCTCTAATTACACGGTGAAGGGGGCTGCCAGAGCCTGGATTTCAGGAGCTTGATGAGAGCATCTCTACTTTTTCTTCACCCTTCATAGAGATTATGAGAGATCTTTGTTCTCTAAAAGAACAACAGCCGCTTGGGAAATAGGTACCATCTGTTTTTAGACCAAGCACTTAGAGGGAACCTGGGCCACTTCACTCCCATTCCTCAAAACCTCCAAAACTGCAACCACTTAAACTCAATTACAGATAAATGAACCAGCAGACAATTATAGGACCATGGCATGAATGACATGCAGGATGGAGAATAGGGTGCTCTGGGGCAGAGGGAAAAGGTGCTGAAGCAGATGCTCAACTTTTTGTAAGTGGCTTCTCCTCTCTTGCCCAAGGTGACCCACCTGTCAAACATGAAAATATACTAACTTTTAGCCAGAAAAGAAAAAGTACTTCTTGTTCTTGTTTCCAATCTGCTACTACCTTCCCAGAAGGATATGACATGATCAAAAATGGAGATATTGCAACTTGGAGATGAGACGACAGGAAAAAGTGCTAGAACCAAGAACCTGGGGAGATACGATATCTGGGTTAGATGATTGAGACAGAAGAGAAAGAAAGAGACTTGGAGAATGTAGCCAAGAGAAGAGATTTTATAGAGAAGAGCACAGACTCATAGAAGAATTTTATCAAGTAATTTTGAATGATGTACAATGTAACCTAACCTTCCTTTCTCCATATCTCCAATGAAATAGTCAAGTAAAAATTTAAAACTCGATAAGGATGGAGTTTATTTGGGGGTGGGACAGAGTGAAGAAGGGTGCTAATTCCTGCTTAGGTGGTGCAGACACAAGAGTAGAAGCAAGGATGAGAAAAGAAATGGCACCAATAGACCTGGTCACATCCAGGTAACAGACACGTGAAGGGAGGAGCCAGAGGACTGTCTTCCCACACTGGTTAGACCAGTCCTCAACAAGAGGTGTGCAGTGCAGCCTCCGCACGATGCTCCTCCCAAAGCTCAGGGCAAGAGACCAGGAAGGATGCCAAGAAAGGAGGAAGGACTTAGAAGAGCAGCCTGTGACCTTCCTAGAGAATGGATGAGTTTCGTGCGTCTCTGTAACTTCCACACTTAACAAGTATCTGGTTTATCTCCTGGGCTCAGAGAGCTTCTAGTGAGCAAATGAATGAATGAATGAAGAAATATAAAAACCAGTGGCCTACCTGTCCACTTGCTCTAGAATGATTTCTTGGAAATGGACAGCAACCCATATTTCTCAGAGCAATAGTAGGTATGTCTCCCTTACCTCTCTGGTTTCAGAAAGCTTGCCCTTCCTAACTATCTAAAATTGGATTTTGCATTTGCTACACGTATGGGTGGAAGAAGCACAAGCTGGAATCAAGATTGCCGGAGAAATATCAGTAACCTCAGATATGGAGATGACACCACCCTTATGGCAGAGAATGAAGAAGAACTAAAAAGTCTCTTGATGAACGTGAAAGAGGAGAGTGAAAAAGTTGGCTTAAAGCTCAACATTCAGAAAACTAAGATCATGGCATCCAGCCCCATCACTTCATGGCAAATAGATGGGGAAACAATGGAAACAGTGGCTGACTTTATTTTCTTGGGCTCCAAAATCACAGCAGATGGTGATTGCAGCCATTAAATTAAAAGCCGTTTACTCCTTGGAAGGAAACCTAGACAACATATTAAAAAACTGAGACATTACTTTGTCAACAAAGACTCGTCTAGTCAAGGCTATGGTTTTTCCAGTGGTCATATATGGATGTGAGAGTTAAACTATAAAGAAAGCTGAGCACAGAAAAATTGATGCTTTCGAACTGTGGTGTTGGAGAAGACTCTTGAGAGTCCCTTGGGCTGCAAGGAGATCCAACCAGGCCATCCTAAAGCAGATCAATCCTGGGTGTTCATTGGAAGGACTGATGTTGAAGCTGAAACTCCAATACTTTGGCCACCTGATGCGAAGGGCTGACTCATTTGAAAAGACTCTGATGCTGGGAAAGATTGAGGGCAGGAGGAGGAGAGGACAGAGACAGTTGGATGGCATGACCAACTGAATGGACATGAGTTTGGGTGGACTCTGGGAGTTGGTGGTGGACAGGGAGGCCTGGCGTGCTGTGGTTCATGGGGTCGAAAGGGTCAGACACGACTGAACTGAACTGAATACACATGGGGAAGTGGTGTACAGGCTTACTGACAAGCTAACTTAAACACCTAAAAATCAGAAGAGTTTTATTGGGGACTTCCCTGGTAGTCCAGTGGTTAAGAATCTGCCTTGCAATACTGGGGACAGGGGTTCAGTCCCTGGTCCAGGAACTAATCCCACGTGCTGCAGAGCAACTAAGCCTGTGCCCCGGACTGTCTGGAGCCCAAGTGCCACAACTACAGAGTCCCTGACCCATAAAAAAGGGCCCTGCCTGCTGCAACTGAGACCCGACACAGCCAAATAAATAATTTTTTTTTTTTAAAGATAGGTTTTATTGTCCCACAGGCTCTGACAGGTAACTAAGAACCTGAATTCTACCGTAGACAGCTTTCTTTCCTATGGACTAGATAATGTCCCCACACAATTTCAAACTTGATTCCTGAAAGGTACTGTGAACTCAACCATATCTGCCATTGGCCATGAGATAGGTCACTTGGATAGGTCACTTCTCCTCACCATGTTCCGTTTTCTGAAGCAATGTCTTCCATCAGCTCCGGTAGTCCATGAACCTGAGACTTGACTGGGTTCTTCCTGTTGACAAAAGTACAGAATCTAATCTATGGCCTGAAGACTCCAGCTCCAAGTACAGAAGCTATTTTTGGACCCCTAAAATCACTTTACTTCCATAATTTCATACACTGATATTCGGAAGAACAAGTTTCTGTTTGGAAAAGTCTGTTCATTGCCAACCATAAACTTTGAAAGCAGATAAAGAAGATAATCTACACGAACTAAAGGTTACTTTGAGTCAAGCTCTCTGCGTGGTATACACATGATTTCATTTAATCCTTCCTCACAGGCCTGCAAGGTCAGTCTGATTGTTCCTTTTTTACAAATTGCAGAAACTGAGGCTGTCAGCAGGCAAAAACTGCATTCAAAGTCATACAGATGACAAGTGAAAGTCAGGTTCAAGCCAAGTCCCCCTGACACCAAGGTGACATTCTTGCTACTACAACAGGAATAAAATAAAACTAAGGCTTTGCAGAATGTAATTAGCAATTAGATCAACAGCATCCTGTAGGGACCCAGTTAGTCAGTCAGTTCAGTTGCTCAGTCATGTCCAACCCCATGGACTACAGCACGCCAGGCCTCCCTGTCCATCACTAACTCCCAGAGCTTGCTCAAACTCATGTCTATCGAGTCAGTGATGCCATCCAACCATCTCATCCTCTGTCGTCCCCTTCTCCTCCTGCCTTCAATCTTGCCCGGCATCAGGGTCTTTTCTAAGGAGTCAGTTCTTCACATCAGGTGGCCATATTGGAGCTTCAGCTTCAGCATCAGTCCTTCAGATGAATATTTAGGACTGATTTCCTTTAGGATGAACTGGTTTGATTTCCTTGCAATCCAAAGACTTTTAAGAGTCTTCTCCAACACCATAATTCAAAAGCATCAATTCTTCAGTGCTGAGCTTTCTTTGTGGTCCCACTCTCACATCCATACAGGACTACTGGAAAAACCATAGCTTTGACTAGTTGGACCTTTTTGGCAAAGCAATGTCTCTGCTTTTTAACATGGTATCTAGGTTGGTCATAGCTTTTCTTCTAAGGAGCAAGTGTCTTTTAATTTCATGGCTGCAGTCACTATCTGCAATGATCTTGGAGCCCAAGAAAATAAAGTCAGCCACTATTTCCATTGTTTTCCCATCTATTTGCCATGAAGTGATGGGACTGGATGTCTTGATCTTAGTTTTTTGAACGTTGAGTTTCAAGCCAGCTTTTTCACTCTGGGGACCCAGGATGTATCCAATTGTTCTTTCAACCTCACCCAGTTCTGCAAGATGACAATTTATCTCCTTTCACTTGACCACAGAAATAGAAAAATAAACATTTCCTCACATCTGTATTAGGAGCTGATAAGTGGTTATGCAACTAATAACATAGATTTCGCCTCCCATATCTCGACCTATCTCATAGTTTGGTTAGATTAAGAGATCATTCAGAAACATTTTTGAAAAGTATACATTAAAAAACTCCAGCGTTCCCATTAACACTCAAAAATCTGTTAATAACTTAATTTAAGAACAAATTAGGAAATTTCCTACTGTCCAGTGGCTAACACTGTGCTCCCAGTGAAGAAGGGCCAGGGTTCAATTCCTGGTCAGTGAACTAGATCCCACATGTCATGACTAAAAAGATTGTGCACACTGCAATGCAAATCGAAGATCCCATGTGTTGCAACTAAGACCCAGCACAGCCAAGTAAATAAATATTAAAAATAAACACTTTTCTTAGAATAAATTAATACTTTGTATTTTCCTGCTACATTCCAAGAGTTTCTAGATTAAATCTTCGTTGCAGAAGTACTACCAGCAGTTCTAAGCTCGTTTGTCTTGAAACTGCTGATGACACTCAGAAAAATAATAAATAAATAAATAATAAAGGAAAATCTCCAAAAATCAAAACCCCTGACCTGGGTACATGATTCTATGGTTTACAAAGTCCCATCAGGCCTCTTATCTCATTTGAGTCTCTCCCAACACTCTATGAGGTAAAATGGTCAGGAGTTCATGATCCCTGATACACTTTCATTCAGTGCAATATATTAATTGAGAGCCTGTTGTATGCCAGGTTCTCTGTTAAAGGCAATGACCTAAATACACATAATTCCTGCCCCATGGAGCTCCTGGTCTAGTCATCATACAGACATTACACAAACCGATACATGAACGAGCCTGGACATTATGAAATTCACTCACTGGCAAAAGCTAGCAACAGCTAGTAAGTACTGAAGCCAAAGCTCAAATCCCCAGTCTTCTCTCTTCAGGATTTCCGATTTATGGGGTCATTTAACCTATCAGAGTCTTGATCTTCTCATCTGTAAAATGGGATGATGATGGTACCTAGCTTATCTGGTCACCACCAGGGTGAAAAGAGGTAACGTATAAATACAGTGTGCTGCTGCTGCTGCTGCTAAGTTGCTTCAGTCGTGTCTGACTCTGTGCGACCCCATAGATGGCAGCCCACCAGGCTCCCCTGTCCCTGGGATCCTCCAGGCAAGAACACTGGAGTGGGTTGCCATTTCCTTCTCCAATGCAGGAAAGTGAAAAGTGAAAGTGAAGTCGCTCAGTGGTGCCCAACTCTTAGCGATCCCATGGACTGCAGCCCACCAGGCTCCTCTGTCCATGGGATTTTCCAGGCAAGAGTACTGGAGCGGGTTGCCACTGCCTTCTCTGAAATACAGTGTGAGTGAGCACTTACTCTGGAGCACACAGGAAGTGCTCCCTTCTTCTGCCCCTACTTTCCTCCTTTTCTTTCCAAGTTCATATTTGATGAGAAGGCTTCTCTGCCTACCTTATCCCTCATCTACTGGGCTATCTACTCTGAACCATAATAGATCTTGCCCTCTATTTCACTCCTATAAGAGTCTTAAAATTAGTTATTTTATTGTTTTCTTATTTTTCTAATTATAAAAGCAATATACACTCGTTGCAGGAAAATATGTAATAATACTGATAAGGCAAAAAAAAAAAAAAAGGAAGACAAAAGCGAAGTAATTGCTTTAAACTCAGAGATAACCACTCTGGGTATATGTATTTTATGCATTTACTTCCAGATCTTTCTCTAAGCATATTTTCATTAAAAATTTTATAGCCATTTTATAATATGCTTTCTCCATAAACATCTTTCTATTCAAATAAATATGCTTTTGCATTATTTATATCAGTCCATTGCATAGATGGAATCTATTCTATTGCATGGATGCATTTTCTTAATCAGTCTCATATATTTGCATATTTATGTTGTTTACAACCAGTGTTGCGATGAATATCAATCCTCACAGCTATTTTTTTGTTTGTTTTTTTGCACATTCTGAATATTTCCTTAGTATCCACTCATCCTTTTTAACACAAAGCCTTGTTCTGATCATAAGTTCCATTAAGTTGGCATGTATCTATGTCTTGAAAAGCTTAAAATCCTTCTCAAGGTCTGCAATGAGTCTTTAAAATTTGAAATTTCTCATGAAGCTTAGCCTGATGAGCCTGTCTATCCCATAGTGTTTCTTTGAGGGTCCAGGACTATGCTGTTCCATATGGGAGCCATTAGCATGTGTGTGACTATTTAAATTTTCAAAAATTAAAGATAGATTAAAAACATAGTCACTCAGCCACTCTTGACACATTTCAAACACTCAAGAGCCACATGTAACAGGGGCTGCCATATTGGATGGTAGACAGAGAACATCTCAGAAATCCCTCATCACAGGAAGTGTACTGGATAGCCCTGGTCTCGTGGAATATGGTGATTAAAATTTGCTTTAAAACAACAGCAAAAAAAGACTGAAGCAGTTACTTTTGTTCTCTCATCCACCTCTCCTCAAGGCAGCCCTCAAGAAAATCCAAGACATAGATCCAAACTTCCGTTCTCTCTCCTCCATCATCTCTCTGTCATAGCTCTTTGGTTGGACTCCCCTGGTCTCAGGATAAAGCCTGTGGTGTTCCTAACAACTCTCTCATCTGCTGAATCGTCTCCCTCTTCCTCTTCTCCACCCCCCAAACTGAATGACTGGCATTTCCAGAACATTCCATGCCCTCTCACACGCCTGCGCTGAAGCCAATCACGATCTCGGCTTGGAAGAGCTTCCCTTTCTTGTATCTATGCTTCTATCTAGCTAAATTTCACTCATCTCTAGGACTTGGTTTAAGCTTAGGCTTCCCCTGCCAAGTCTTTTCAGGTAAAGAAGCTAGAAAAGGCCTCAGGCAGGAGTTTTAGCACTGTGGTCACAAAATCACACATTCTTATAAAGTTGGTAAAAATGAGATTTTTTTCTCTGAATCAGTTAGGGAACACTTCCCTCCTATTATTCTTTCTAGCATGTCAATCACATTGCGGAGGCTGCCAACCTTTGCAGCCTGATGCCTTGTTAGACCTTAGAAGCAAACAAATGTGGGACAGCTTCTTGGGGTTTTCTCTTTCAAGTTCCCTAAAGCTCTTCTTTTCTCTACCATCATTTCTCCATTTTTTTTCACCTGCTTGGATGGATGAAAGAATCTTAGTGAAATAAAAAGCTCAATGAGGTGAAAACACTCATAAACACTCCCATTAAGGAGTTTACTGAAGGGGCTTGTACCCTTGTCACTTAGATGGCCATATTTTATTCCTCCCAAGGAAACTAGACACTCTTAATCCAAAAAGAATGCAATGAGAATCAAAGAGAAAAAGGAGGGTCAGGTTGCAATCCTTTCATTTTCCAAAGAGGATTCATGGGGGAGGGATAGGAAGAAATTTATAACTAGCATTCTAGAGCCTTCTGAGCACAGAAGTTAAATCATTCTAACTTCTGCCTGACTTCCTCGACCTCAACCTGGTGAACAAAGCAAGATTCGGTGTGAAAGGGGAAATCTGGGAGAAATGGAAAATAAAAGAACAGAAAAACAAATAATGAATTTAGAATATACCTTTACCTATAACATGTAGATAGACTGCACTAAAGGATGCTGTCTCCACTGGATGATGCAATACAAAGAAGGAAAAGAACCTGAGGTGTGGAAGTGGACAGATTCGAATCCTGCCTAGGTCATTGAGTGACCCTGTCACCCTAAGGCAGGTTATTTAGCCTCTTTGAGACTTGGTTTCTTCATCTGCTAAATGAAGACAATAATACCAATTGGCCAAAAAATATGTGGATTATGTAAAAAAAAAAAAAAGGTACCAAATATAAAATTATGTGGCACAGTGCCTATCTCAAAATAAGCCCAATTTACGGATTTAAAATAAGGGGTTTTACAAACTTAGAGCTACCAAAGAGGGGAAGGGAGAGAGGGATAAATTAGGAGGTTGGGATTAACAGATACACACTGCTGTATATAAAATAGATAAACAACAAGGACCTCCATATAGCTCAGGGAACTCTACTCAAAACTCATAATGGGGACTTCCCTGGTGGTCCAGTGGCTAAGCCACGTGCTCCCAACACAGGGGACCGGGGTTCGATCCCTGGTCAGAAAACTAGATTCCAAACACTGCGACTAAACAGATCCTTCACGGGGCACCTAAAAGACCTAAGATCCCACCTGCCGCAACTAATATTTGGAGCAGCCAAATAAATAAAAATATTTTTAAGGGGAGGGGGGCAGGGACTAGGTAGACAAAAGCAGGGGTGGAGACAAAAGGACACCCACAGAGGTGAATGGCTACAGTCTCAGGGGACAGAAGCCGGGATTGGAACAGAAACAGCCACTGAAGCAACCGAGTCTCCGTTTTCGAGAAGCATAAACAGCAGCAAGAACCGCAGCAGTTCAGCCAAGCCAAGAAGGGAGCCAGATCTGAAACGGAGCGCCCTCGTCCCCCCCTCCCCACCCCCCGCATCTTCTCCACCACCAGGACAAAGGGCCAGTTTGAATGTGTGCCTCGCTATTTTAAGAAGCAAAGATTTTCGTTTGGCAAGCGCTCTTCATACAACACAAACCCCTCTTTCCTCTGACATAAATTCTTCCTTTAAGGAGAGAAAGAAGAAAGCCTCCATCGTCGGAATCCGCGGGTCCCAACAATGGGCCGAGTGCGGCTGCCAGCACTCCTGAAGGAGGCCTGTGTACCCGGGCGGCTGCCCTCCTTATCTTTTATCTCCTGCCCGCGCCAGAGCTCCTGTTTGTCCGGGGTGTTTTGCCGACTTCTCTCCTTCAGCGGCTCGGACAGAATTTGCCGACTGCCGGCTGATGGGAAACAACCATCTTCTTGTGCCTCGGCCGTCCTGTCTTCTCTCCAGGCCACGGGGGAGAAAACGTGTCTTTGTGGCCTCCCTTCAATAGCTTTCTGCATCCAAACGCCTCGTGGGCTCTGGCAGGAGCAGCCCGCGAGGCTCTGAATAGACGGTGTTGTGTGCTCCTCTTTGCAAAGCTGGCCTCTGATCCAGAAGGGCCTCTGCCGCCCAGCCCTGGTAGTCCCGGGCAGATGCCGCAGCCCGTGGAGAATCATCATTGCTTGTCTGTGTACGGTGCATTCAAGCCCATCTACAAAACGCTTTTAGAGCTGCTGGCTGGTGGGATGGACATTCACCGTGGATCTGCTCTGCGCCTAGCACAGCCCTCGCCATCTACTCTCTCCTGAAGCCTGTGATTAGGCTCCACTATGGGTACCATTCTAGGCTCATCACTTTATAGTGGAGGAAACCGAGTCTCAAAAAGGGTAAGGTGACTAAACAGTTACAAAGATCCAGCCAGGGGTACCAATTGCTTCAGAGATGCTTAGGCCCCCTAAAAAGCATCTTATTCTCTGCTAAGCAATGAAGAGGGGATATAACTCCCACCAGCCTAGTTGCTGGGTACCCTTTCTGCCCACGTCTAAGCCAAAAAGGGGAAGTAACTGATTTTCCTTTCCTTCACTCCATATTCCTCCCTCCCACTCTACAAAGCCCCCTTGAAATAAAGAACGGAGCCTCTCACCAGGCTGACAGGTCAAAGTAGCCTTTTTCACTCTTATATTCTGAAACTACGCATCTCTGATGTGTCTGGTTTGACCTTTGCTGGACAATGTAAGGTGGCCTGGGGTGTTCCTTGGGCTCAAGTAGCAAAGCTCAAGAGATTCAACTCTGGGGCTCACCTGGTGGCTCAGAGGTAAAGAATCTGCCTGCCCATGCAGGAGGCACGGGTTCAATCCCTATTCCAGGAAGATCTGACGTGCTACAGAGACTAAGCCCGGACGCCACAAGTCCTGAGCCCACGAGCTGCAACTACTGACTCCCGGGTGCCCTAGAGCCTGATGCTCCACAAGAGAAGCCGCACGACGAGAAGCCTGCATACCACAAAGAGGGAGCAGCCCCAGCTTGCTGCAACTAGAGGGAAGCCCAAGCAGCAATGAAAACCCAGCACAGCCACAAAGAAATGAACAAATAAGTTAAATTGGTTTTTAAAAAAGACTCGACTCTGGAACTTTGAGCTAAGTGACCTTCAGCAAGTCACTTCTCTGGATCTCATTTTTCCCTCTGGTAAAATGGGAGTGCTGATGCTCCCTCCACAGGGTGTTTAAAAGGGGAAAATGAATGTGGGAGGGCGAAACGATAATACCAGTTATTCTGTGGCAGTGGCAGCTGTATAAATACCGGTACTAGGGTAGCAGCAGTGGTAGGAACAAGAACCTCACTACAGCCCTGGAGGCCTGAGCACCGACCTCAGCCTTCCACTTTGCTCAGTCATACAAGCAACGTTTCATGTGCACTCACCAGGAATATACCTTATTCCATAAACTCTCAGAGCTTCCTCATCTGCAAAAGGACTAGTGGTGGCAACAGGGAGGCAAAGGGATGGGCTAGTTGGTATCTCGGCCAGTTAGTATGGAATTTGCAATCTGATGACCAGTGGGACAGACTGATCTCATAGATGTGTTTTATTTGGCACCTAGTTTTTTTCTTTCAAGTGAGACTGATTTAAAATTGGAAATTCTGACCACACTGAGCCTCCATTTGTACAAAGGAGCAATCAAGTAGAACTGATAAAGCCTCCTTGTTCCTTGCACAGAGCAAGCAGGTGCCAGTTCGCCACAGTCTCCACCACTCCCTATTGCCTTATCAAAACTCAGTGTCATTTCCACTTGGTTTTGCAATTACATTATTGTTGTCCTTGTAGTAAATGTCTGGTCCACGTGTATCAGAGTAATACTAGCTGCTGTAATTAACAAAATTCCAAATATCCATGGCTTAATGCAGTAAGTTTATTTCATGTTCTTGTAATAGTCTATGGTGGTGGCTTTCCTCTAGGTGGTAATTTAAGGACCCAAGTTCCTTCCATCTTATAATTGTGCCATTCCCTCAAGTTCGCTATCTGGCCTTCAGTTAAAAAAATGGAGAGAGAGTAGAAAAACCCCATCTGCTTTTTACAAGCCCAGGCACAAAGTGGGGACATATATGATTTCCCCACATACTTCATTGGTCAGAACTAGTCACATCCCCCCAACCACCCCAGATGCTAGATGGATGGGGACATATAACTTCCAACTGGAAAACCGTCTCTGACATAACTTGAATACAGAAGAGGGGAACTTGCTTTTTGTTGCCATAGATCTCTGCCACATTTTAGCTCTAGGAAAGGGAAGGGTAAATAAAACACAGGCTAAACGCTATAGGATTTTTCTTACATTCACTTCTGCAAGCCCAGAAACAGTAGATTCTGATCCCATAGTCTGGGTCTGAGCCTGAAATTCTACATGTATAACAGGTTCACAGGTGATGTCATGATGTTGGTCTGTGGGCTACGATACATGCTCGATACATGTCTGCTGGAAGAATGCATGAAATTTCACTAAGAACCCCAGCTATATATATGGTAGGCAAGCTCAGTCGCTCAGTTTTGTCCCACTTTTTGTGACTCTATGGACTGTAGCCCACCAGGTTCCTTTGTCCTTGGGATTTCCCAGGCTAGAAGTGGGAAGCCATCTCCCACTCTCTGGAGGGGGTAGCCATCTCCTCCTCCAAGGGATCTTCCCAACCCAAGGACTGAACCCACATCTCCTGTGTTTCCTTCCCTAGCAGGTGGATTCTTTACAACTGAGCCACCTAGGAAGTCCTGCTATATATTCCAGGATATGTGGTGAATGAAATGAACACACTCTTAGTATTTCTTGTGTACCCACCATGGTGAAACATGAACCACAGTGTGGCAAGAACACTCTGGCCTCAAGGGGCTTTATCTCTAGATGGGGTGATGAGATGTAGGTCAAAGGAAAACGAGGGGAGAAGAGTCAAGCGTCAACTTGCGTGCTGCCCATTCAGGGGATCCAGGAAAGGGAAAATGGGAGGGAATAACTGCTCTTTTATATGCAGAATCAGCTATATGTTTGCAATGGTGCCAACCAAAAACCTCTTGTGCTATGGGCTGAATTTAACCCTAACACCTAGTATCTTAGAGTGTAACTGTATTTAGATGTGGGATCTTTAAAAAGGTGAAGTGAAAGTGTTGGTCACTCAGTCATGTCTGACTCTCTGTGACCCCATGGACTATAGTCCGCCAGGCTCCTCTGTCCACGGGATTCTCCAGGCAAGAATCCTGGAGTGGGTTGCCATTCCCTTCTCCAGGGGATCTTCCTGACTCAGGGATTAAACCCAGGTCTCCTCTATTACAGGCAGATTCTTTACCTTCTAAGCCACCAGGGAAGCCAGGAAATTTTACCATCTGAGCCACTAAGGAAGCTTTTGATTAAAAAGGTAATCAAGCTGAAATGAGGCAATTAGGGTAGCCCATAATCCATTATGACTGGGGTCCTTATAAGAGTTTAGGGGGACTTTCCTGATGGTTCAGTGTCCAAGACACCACACTCCAAATGCAGGGCATCCAGGTTCAATCCCTGGTCATGGAACTAGATCCCACCTGGCGCAACTAAGACCAGCACAACCAAATAATAAATAAAAATATTCTTTTGAATAAAAGAATTTAGGACACAGACATACACAGAAGTGAAACCATGGGAGGACAGGGGAGAACACAACCATCTTCAAGCCAAGGAGAGGAGCCTCAGAAGAAACCAATGCTGCTGACATCTTGATCTTGGAAGTCTACCTCCAGAACTGAGGAGAAGCCATTTTTTGTTTTCTTAGCCACACAGCCTATAGTACCTTGTTACAGCAGCCCTGGCAAAGTAATACACAGGGTCTACTTAACTTCTCTGCTACTCAGGGTCCTTGCCTCTCGATGCAGGAAAAGGAGGTGGGAGGTAGATGTCTGTGGAACAGCTCTGGTGTGATGTGTTAGGCAACTCCTCTTATCTTGTATCATCTTCATCACAACCCATGTAAGATAAATAGCTAAATTTCCCCCTTTTTGTAGACAGAGGAAAGTGAGGTTCTTCTTCAGAGAGATGAAGAACTTTTCCTCTTTTGCAGAGAGAAGTCAAGGAAGCCAGGTTTGCAACCATCTGCATTTACTATAGACACTAAGCTCCCTAGGCTACACCGTGTTGCTTCTCTCAATGTCAGCCCATGGCCCTGCTGCGAACAATCAAACTGTAGACTGTGTGTCAGAGCCCTGGAAAGTATTTTTAATCACTGTCCATCTGAGAAGCATTAGAATAACTAAAACAAACCTGATGCCATTTCTGAACAAAGTGAATGGAAGAAAATACTGGGGCTCTGGCCTCAGTACCCATACTTCTAACCTTTTAACACTAAACAGCCTACGACGATAGCAAATTCTACTCATGTTCCTACTCTTTCCACTCAAGTTGGCTCTGTGAGTTGTTGGTTTTATCAAAATTGAGTGAAAGTGTTCAATACAATATTGGATTCATTGGGGAGAAAAAAGGGAACAGAAAAACCCCGGTGCTTCAATGCCAGGAGCTTACAAAGACATATAAACCATGAGGAATTCCAAGGACTTACTCAGAAGCCGCTCTGCAAATGCACTTCTTGAACAAAGGGCCAATGTTCCTTTCAGGGAAGAGGGCAGTACTGGTTTCCGGCATTTTTTCTTTAAGTCATTAGGACCATGCCAACAAGCAAACATATACTTCTCCTGGGAGAAAGAATCTCATTCAACACGGCTTACAAGAGTCTGATTATTGGGGAGGGGGTGCTTCATGGCACGTGCCTCACCAGCCGGCCCCCGAATGTACAGATCTGCTTAAAGGGCTTTATTGATGGAGGACACAGACAGATCAGGGCTTGTGGAGAACACTGACATCCCAGGAATACTGGCGGGTCAGCTCCATCCTGACAAACACACAGTTCCGCCAGGAAGCGCTGAACAGTCTGCCTCATTCCTCAGGAAATGTACTTCCTAAACATGCAAAAATATAGAAATAATAAACTCAAGTCTGACGGGTTTGCCATTTCCTTCACAATGACAGCTTGGGGGCACCTGGGATGATACAAAATGGAATGACAGAAAGTGAAATGATAATTGAATTCTTAGCCAAATGCAAATTTCAGTTTTCAATGAACTGAAAGTATTATGTGGTAGCTCTGAGAACACACCAGCATTGGATTAAGACAGACCATAGTTCAAGCCCCAGCTCTCCTGCCTACTCCTGGGTTGGCCAAAAGGTTCATTTGGGTTTTCTGTAACAGCTTATGGAAAAACCCAGAAGAACCTTTTGGCCAAACCAATAGTTACATGACCTTTGGTTATACCTTAACTTCTCTAAGCTTTAGTATCTTTGTGTCTAAAGGATGATGAGATCCTCTTAGCATCTATGGAAAGATGAAATTAGATTACATAGCATGTTCAGACAGCTCCTAGCATAAGGATAAACTCTTAAAATAGGTGGCCAATTCTTTCTTTCCTCCAAGGAACTGGCTTCAAATATGCAGCATGTTTGAAGTACACCTGAGACTACAGATGCAGAAAACAAATGGATGGTTACCAGGGCCTAATGGGAGGGGTAAGGTGGGAGACTGGGATTGACATACACTCACTACTATGCGTGAAACAGATAATGAATCCGGACCTGCTGTATAGTAGAGAGAACTCTATTTACTCAATGCTCTGTAATGGCCTATATGGGAGAAGAATCTAAAATTTAAACAGTGGATATGTATAACTGATTCACTTTGCTGAACAGCAGCAACTAACACAACACTGTCAATCAACTGTACTCCAATAAAAAAAATTTTTTAAGAAAAAATACAATAAAGTACACCTAAGATTAAATACTATTAGTAGTACTAGTTAGTGAAGGAATAGGTTGTTCTACGCAGTTAGTACGGGGTGGGTTTTCTACTCATTCACACGTTCAACTCTATATTCATCCAGCCAAGCAACATTTATCGAGCACCCACCCTGGGCTGTACCAACCTGCTGGAATGAGGAGGCCACAGGGATGAATAAGGCCGTCTCTGAGGGCTCAGGCTCTGCAGGAGGTGACAGACGTGTAAGAACACACCATAAAACAGGCAGAAGAAAGCAGGGTTGTATGGGAGAGCAAGTACTATGTGAAGAGAAATCTGACAAATTCTACCTGCAGGCCAGACACACACATGCACGCATGCGTGCACACACACGCATACACACACACACAAAACATATCACTGTAGACCGGAAGCTTCATGAAGATAAGAGCTTTGCTTTCTGGTTTGTGTGCTAATACTGAGAACATTTCCTAACACTCAAGCAGGTACTCTTTAAAAAAAAAAAAAAAAAGGTTGTGGAATAAGTGAATTGATAACTTTCTTAATCCACTTTGAGAAGGCTCTAGATGTGGAAAATTGCAGTTATCTTCTTATCTAGAATAGAGGATGCAAGAGTAGGTATGGGGAATTATTATTTTTTAATTAATTTTATTGGAATACAGTTGCTCTATAATATGGTATTTATTTCTGCTGTACAGCAAAATGAATTGGCCATACATATACCCTCTCCCTTTTGGACTTGCTTCCCATTCAGGTCACTACAGTGCATGAAGCAGAGTTCCCTGGGCCACACAGTTCATTAAGAATAGAGTGTTTTGGTGGGAACCTCCAGATGCAGGGTCCATCAGGTATCTCCATCAGGGAGGGGCGGTACTTAAGACATAGGCCTGGGCTGGAGGTACAGATCTGGGGTCACTTAAAGATGGGGATTGAAGCCAAGAGAGGCAAGCACCCAGAAAGGAAAGGAAATACTGAGAGCCAGTACAGGAGTCACAAGACAACAGTTTCTAGGAGGAGTCTGAGAAGACCTCTCAGAAGAGACAGCTCCATCACTGGTGAGTCAAGAGTACAAACAAGGAGCAAAAGGTTCATCAACCACTTGTCAGGAAACACCCGTGGGAAAGGCAGCCTGGGGTGGAGGCGGGGGATCAGGGAGAGCGTATGTCCCCTGGCTCCCCAGCCCTGGTGGAAAATGTTATCTTCATGTGACCACACACTCCCACGGACCCTTCTCCCACACCAGCCCTTCCTCAGCTATTTGTGTTGAGGCTGTGGTTTTCCTTTCTGACCCTTCTTATTGAAACTTGGGAAGAAAAAGGGGAAGAAAGCCAAGATGTCACAGAGGGCCTGGGGTTGGGAGGGGGGTGGTCTTCACCCTAGGGGGGGCGGTCTCTGGGGAGGCAGCATGAGGCCATAGGAAAACCATAGATGCTTCAGTCTCTCTCCTCCTACTCACATCAGCAGTTCTGTATCTTTTCTTCACCTCTGCTTCTGCATCAAACGGAAACACACACACATTTCACGCTGTTCTCTAGACAATGCAATAAAATTACAAATGAGCTTCCTTTCCTTTGGTCAAGTCTAATAACTGCTCCAGGTCTCCATTCTTTTAGAACATAGAATTAAACTAAGTGCTAACTGTCTTGGTTGTACTGAGGATTCAGCTGAAAGCTGTTTTATGATATAGGTATCTCTATTTCCTTGCCTACTTCTCCTATTGGAGGAGACAGTCATAAGGTAAAGAGTTGGGATGCTAGAACTCACATGTACCTGAGAGATTATTAAATAAACATACAAATAAGTGGCGGATGGGAGGATGGATGGAGGGGTCTGAGTTAATACTTACAGATACAGAATCTTACAAATTCAAGATGTTTCAGCCTCTGAATGTTCTCCTGAGAAACTAAGGGTCACAGAAATCATCTCCAGGGTCCGAGGACTATGAGAAAAAAAGACTTTCTCCCTATTTTGTGTACCAGCAAATTAGCCATTCTTCATCAGGTCTTGTTTAGAAATGGTGGCGCAGCCTGAGAAAATTGGGTTCAACTTGCCATGTAGAATTTTGGTCATGGAGTTGTATAAACATAGCTCTTTATTAATCTAAATTACTGGCCTTCAGGGTGAGTTTATTTTATTTGCACACATGATCTTCAGTCCTGGGAACCCTGAAGGACAAGTGTGTTCCAGAGAGAACAAGCCTCTTGTGAACCACTTAGCAATGGACCGTCAGGAGGTGCTACATAAACAAAATGTAATGAATTGTTCCCCCTGTCAAAAATGAACAATTCATAACGTGCCCTTGAACGAAACCAACTGGTCCTCTTGTCAAACACTCTGTGCTTTGATGTCCATTTCACTGGTTAGAAAAAAAAAAAGGAGAAGAAGAAAATAAGTCCTTTTTAATAATTTTTTTCAGTGTAAAAAGGGAGAATAAGCTATCAGCTACGAGACACAAGCACCCTTCCTAGCTAAGAGAGAATTTTGGGTATCTGAATTAGACTTCTTTAACTGAGAGAAACTTACATAATGTAGTTAAAGTATCCTTTACTAGTGTTGTAAAAACAAGCTAAATAAAACAACAACAATATTCTTAAGTGACCAATGGGTGCAGTGGAAACAACAACAGTAGTAATTACTCACACTTCTCTCTTAACAATGCACCAGGTACTGCACGTTCAGACAGTACAGATGCAGTATTACACAATATAGTTTATGTCACAAACCTATAGGGTTCATGCTATTGTTATTCCCATTTCACAGCAAAGAAAACTGAGGCAGAAGGAGATTAAGTGACTTATCCAATATCACACAGATAATTATGTAGTGGAAACAATTTTCAAACTCCAGACTGAGGGATTGCTCTTGAATCACTATGCTATAAAGAATACTAGACTAGGAATGACGAAATATGCTTTTAGTCCAGATTCTGTCATTAACTCCCCATCTACTCTGAGACAAGTCACAAAGAGTCCTCAGTTTGCCTATCTGTAAAACAAAAAGTTTCCATGAGATGATTTCAGCATTAGTTGGGGTTCTCTGGTTGCTTGTCACTGAAATTCACTTTAGCTAATTTAAGTCAAAGTAAGAGGAGGAAGAAGAAGAGAAGAAGAATGAAGAAGAAAAATGAGGATGAATTCATTCTAAGATATTTAGGCAGCTCACAGAATGGACAAAAGGCTAGAGACTGGATAGCCAGACTTACAGAACTTACATCAAGACAAGAATCAGTGTGGCATTTAGGGTCTCATTGAAAACACAAGTAAACTGTCTAAATCAAGTGCCACCAAAAAACAAATGAGCCCTCAAAATTTCTCCATTCTTATGTCATTCCTTAAGATTTAAAGTATCCATAGATAATACACTGTTCTTGCTTGAGTCAGGTAACCACCCCTTGCCAGGGAGAGCAGGACAGCTGATTTACAACTCTACAATACTACACACCAGTGAGACTGGGTTTCAGAGAAAATCTTGATGAAAGGGGATGGACTGTTTTTAATCCACTATTCCATGGAAAGTCATGTGCAAGATAATTGCATAGATTAAATGAGAGGTGTATATAAAGTCTGAGTTGGGCCCAGTTTTTAGTTACAGAGCCATAGGTATTGGGACACTCTGTTATAGGAAGGTTGAGGCAGCAGCGACTCTCCCTGCTTTTTCCCATTATTGTTGTCATTCTCAAAATAGAAATGGTAGGATTCTCTGAAGCACCCAAAACTGGTCAGGGGATTTACATCAGCAAGTCACTGGTAGTCCATCAAATCCACTTCAAGTTTAGTGGAGTGCTCGTGTCTCTCAGAGATACTGACCACACTCATTTGAGTCCTTTGATGTGATTCCTTCTATGAGGGGTAGTAGAGAGAATGAACGAGAAGGTAAACCATTGGATGGTTTTGCAATATTTCAGGTAAGAGATGATATGTGTCTAAAGCAGATCAAAGATAATAGGAGTGGAGAAGACAAAGCACATTCAGTGGACACTTTAAAGACTGATTTGACAGGACTCAAAGACCTGGCAAACGAAAGGGAAATAGTAAGGATGGTCCTGAGGTTTCTGGATAGATGCCTGAGTGGAGGGAAAAACACTTACTGCAGAAATGCTGGAGCACTGATCGTTTACATGAGAAGGTAATGGACACAGCATTTTTGGACACACTGAATATGAAGTCCTTGTGCACATTTCTAGCAGAGAGGTCTAGAAATCAGTTGCATATAAGAATCTAAAGCCCAGTGTGGAGTCTGAGAATGGTATTTGGCAATAATTCACTGCGGCATTAGTTGGAGGCATAGGTCTGCTTAATCAAGAAAGAGTTCATAAGTTGAGAATGAGTGAAAGGGGGTGTGGGGGAACATGAACTGAAGGTAGGTCCATGAAGCAGAAAGGGAAGTGGGAAAGAAGCCTACAAGGAGACTGGAAAGGAAAAATCAAGGAGGGAGGAAGAAAACCAAGGGAGGTGACATTGATGTCCAAGTCTAGGAGAGAGACCATTAGCAATAAGATCTGAAACTCAGAAAGCAAGAGTACAAGTTAAAAGTCAAGGTTGAAGATTGCTTTCACAAGGGTCCTTGTGGGAGGGCAGAGAACTACATAATCTACTATATAATCAGAGAGCTGATGGACCTAAAATGAATAAGATTGACCACATGGCAAGAGGAGGCTGGAGGGTGAGCAAGGCCAGACCATGAGTCTTATGGGCCGTGATAAGGAGTTTGGACTTTATACTTAAGGCAAAGCAAAGCCATTGGGAGTTTTCAGCAAGATGATGACATGATCAGAGTGAGTGTTGAACAACCTGCAGGATAAAGATTCTTAGAAGGTCAAGAGTGGATACAGTGAAACCAGTTAGGAAACTCTTGCATAAATGTTGGATGATTAAAGTGGGCAGTGGGCTAAGACATGCGCTCTAGAGTCAGACTGCCTGGATTTGACTCCTGGCTCTGTCACTTACCAGTTGTGGACAAAATGTGGAACTTTTCGTTGCCTCAGTTTCTATAACTGAGGATAGGTTCACAAATATTTCCTACTTCCCAAGCTGTTACCAAGATCAAATGCAACCATATGTATCAAGCACTCAAAAGCGTGTCTGATACACCCAGTAAACACTCAAAACATCACCCGCTGTTGTAGCAATGCAGTGAGAAATAATAGTGATCAGAACTGTCGAAGAGAAAATGGAGAGATGCAGATGAATTTAGAAGAATCTTTGAGTGACGAGAGCAGAAGCTTTACTCTTTAGCAAAAGCTGAATTCATTGAATTTGCCTTACTTGTAGGAATGTAGAAAATGACGTTGAAATGTAACTTGCAAAAGTATGGTATTTTGTGTTTTTTTTTAGAAATTGTTACAAATTCAGATTTTGTGTAATGAACATAGAAGTTGAAGTTCAGGAGAATAAACAAGCAATGTAAAGGTTTGCATTTCTCAGAATGAGTGTGAGAAGCAAATTGTAACCTCATCTGCAAACAGGCCCATTATGTGTGAAGCATTACCAATTGTTATGCCTGGTTTTTTGGAGAGATTTCCCACCACTGCGAAAGATACTAGTGATGAAACAGAAAAACTTGCAAAGACAACAGCAAATTCTCGTTCTTCTCTCGACACTGAGGTTTAATAGCCTAATTTTATTAGGGAAATTTTAAAACTATATGTGAAGGCAGAAAGCACACAGCACACAGTCTCTAGCTCATCGAGGCTACTGAATAAATACTGCTTTCTTTCATGACACTTGATGGCAATGATTACTTCTTTGTAATCCATGAACATTACACACTAGGAGGGTAAGACTAAAACACAGAGGGCTTTGTTAGCTATGTATGTTCAGAATATGTCACTTTGCTTGAGAAGATAATAGCTCATCATTTGCTATGTCCATTTTCAGGGCAACATACCTGATTACCATTAAAGAATTACAGTGGCAGCATATTCATTTTCACATTAAAAAAAAAAAAAAAAACTACAGAGTTGGACTTTGTTGATGGTCCTATGGTTGAGAATCCACAAGCTGATGCAGGGAACACAGGTTCGATCCGTGGTCCAGAGTCCACATGCCACACAGTTACCAAGCTGGCACTCTAGAGCCTGTGAGCTGCAACAGCTGAGACCCATGCGCCCTAGAGCCTGTGCTCGGCAGCAAGAGAAGCCACGGCAATGCGAAGCCACAGTGAAGAGCAGCCCCCGCTCGCCGCACCTAGAGAAGCCCATGCCCAGCAACAGCCCCAGTACAGCCAAAAAATCAATCACTTTTTAAAAACTATGGGGTCATTTACTTAATAATGGAAAGTGAAAGTGAAACTTGCTCAGCTGTGTCCATCTCTTTCCAGCCCCATGGACTGTAGCCTGACAGGCTCCTCTGTCCATGGAATTCTCCAGGCCAGGATACTAGAGTGGGTAGCCATTTCCTTCTCCAGGAGATCTTCCCAACCCAGGGATCAAACCTAGGTCTCCCACATTACAGGCGGATTCTTTACCATCTGAACCACCGGGGAAGCTTTTATTAGGTAAATGTCAACATTAAAATTCTTGCCTGGAGAATCCCAGGGACGGGGGATCCTGGTGGGCTGACATCTACGGGGTCGCACAGAGTCGGACACGACTGAAGCAACTTAGCAGCAGCAGCAGCAGCATTAAAAACATGCTGGTGGGGGGATGAATCGGGAGATTGGGATTGACATATACACATTACTATGAAAAAAATAGATAGCTGATAACATGCTGTGCAGCTCAGGGAACTCTACTCAGTGTTCTGGGGCGACTTGAATGGTAAGGAAATCCAAAAAAGAGAGGAGAGAGATATATATACATACATACATACGCCTGATGCACTTTGCTGTACAGTAGACACTAACAGTTTTCATTCCAATCCAAAGAAAAGGCAATGCCAAAGAATGTTCAAACTACCACACAATTGTATTCATTCCACATGCTAGCAAAGGAAATCTCAAACTTCTCCAAGCTAGTCTTTAACAGTACATGAATCAAGAACTTCCAGATGTTCAAGCTGGAAGTTCAAGCTGGATTTTTAAAAGGCAGATGAACCAGAGAGCAAATTGCCAACATCTGTTGTATCATAGAAAAAGAGAATTCCAGAAGAACATCTCCTTCTTCTTTATTGACTATGCTAAAGCCTTTGACTGTGTGGATTACAACAATCTGTGGAAAATTCTTTAAGAGATGGGAATATCAGAATGTAGGTCAAAAAGCAACAGTTAGAATCAGATATGGAACAACAGACTAGTTCCAAATCAGGAAAGGAGTACATCAAGGCTATATATTGTCACTCTGCTTATTTAACTTATATGCAGAATGAATGAAGTATGTGAAGTCACTCAGTCGTGTCCGACTCTTTGCGACCCCATGGACTGTAGCCTACAAGGCTCCTCTGTCCATGGAATTTTCCAGGCAAGAGTACTGGAGTGGATTGCCATTTCCTTCTCCAGGGGATCTTCCTGACCCAGGGATTGAACCTGGGTCTCCTGCATTGCAGACAGACGCTTTACCGTCTGAACCACCAGGGAAATCCACCTGGTGTATATGCAGAATACATCATGCAAAATGCAGGGCTGGATGAAGCATAAGCTGGAATCAAAATTGCCGGGAGAAATATCAATAACCTCAGACATGCAGATGACACCACCCTTATGGCAGAAATTGAAGAAGAACTAAGGGCCTCTTGATGAAAGTGAAAGAAGAGAGTAAAAAAACTGGCTTAAAACTCAACATTCAAAAACCTAAGGTCATGGCTTCCAGTCCCATCATTTCATGGCAAATAGATGGGGACACAATGGAAACAGTGACAGACTTTATTTTCTTGGGCTCTAAAATCACTGCAGATGGTGACTGCAGCCATGAAACTAAAAGACACTTGTTCCTTGGAAGAAAAGCTATGATCAACCTAGACAGCATATTAAAAAGCAGAGACATTACTTTGGCAACAAAAGTCCATCTAGTCAGCTATGGTTTTTCCAGTAGCCATGTATGGATGTGAGAGTTGGACTATAAACAAAGTTGAGTGCCAAAGAAGCGATGCTTTTGAACTGTGGTGTTGCAGAAGACTCTTGAGGGTCCCTTGGACTGCAAGGAGACCCAACCAGTCCATTCTAAAGGAAATCAATCCTGAATATTCATTGGAAGGACTGATGCTTAAGCTCCAATAGTTTAGCCACCTGATGCAAAGAATTGAATCTTTGGAAAAGATCCTGATGCTGGGAAAGATTGAAGGCTGGAGGAGAAGGGGATGACAGAGGATGAGATGGTTGGATTCCATCACCGACTCAATGCACATGGGCTTGAGTAAGCTCCAGGAGTTGGTGATGGACAGAGAAGCCTGGCATGCTGCAGTCCATTGGGTCACAAAGAGACGGACATGACTGAGTGACTAAATTGATGTATGGATGTGAGAGTTGGGCCATAAATAAGGCTGAGCACAGAAGAATTAATTCTTTTGAACTGTGGTGTAGGAGAGGGCTCTTGAGAATCCCTTGGACTTCAAGGAAATCAAAGCAATCAAATCCTAAAGGAAATCAGTCCTGAATATTCATTGGAAGGACTGATGCTGAAGCTGAAGCTCCAATCCTTTGGCCACATGATTCAAAGAGCCAACTCATTAGAAAAGACCCTGATGCTGGGAAAGATTTAAGAAAGGAGAAGGGGACAACAGAGGATGAGATAGTTGGATGGCATCACCAACTCAATGGACCTGAGTTTGAGCAAGCTCCTCAAAGAGCTGGTGAATGACAGGAAAACCTGGTGTGCTGCAGTCCTTGGGGTCACAAAGAGTGGGACACAACTGAGCAACTGAACAACCAGAAACTACCACAACATTCTAAGACAACTAGTCTCCTACTAGGTTTTTTAAAAAATGCTAAAAGTCCCCCTCAAAGCTTCCTCAGATCCATGACCCCCATGATTCTTTCTTATACAGAGAGTAGACAGTTTTGGTCAAAAAAAGAAAGAAATAGGAACAGAGAAATGAAGAAAGGAAGTGAACTACTACCAAGCTGACAACACCCTAAGTGCTGTGCTAAGCACTCTCCATACATCCAATGAGAAACGCCCCCACTTTCTGTGCAGGAGGAATTGTGGTCCCATTTGACAGAAAAGGAATCTTCAGCTCAAGGAGATTTAGAGTCAAGGTAGCAGGGCTAGTGAGTTAACAAACTGGGGATCCAAATTTAGGTGTCTTTGCCTCCCTTTCCCCTGCACTGGTGTTTCTATGTGACTCTTAAGACCCGTACAGCACAGAAAAAGATATCTTTTGGAGAAAGCAAGCAAAGAGCTTACCTTTAAAAACCTAAATTTGGATTAAAGAAAAGTATAGGTATATTTCCTAGCAATAGTAGAATCAAAAACTCCTTGCTTAAGAAGTCTTTGCCACAGTGAAATTGATAAAGTAACTGAAGAAAGTATCAGAGTTCTGGTCATCCACCAGGTGTTTGCTATGGCACATGCAACTGGCAGGTTCTTTATTTTTCTACTAATATTGTGGAGTCATAGGAGCAGAATGTAAGTTGGCCTTTATGAGTAAAAGAAATACAAATTTAAATAGTGTGAGGAATAGTGACAAGTTGAGGACATTTATACAAGGAAAGTGGGTAGGAAATAGAAATTGACTCACAAGACACCAAGAAAGCACAATGATTTGGAGTTTAGGTAAATCAGTTCAGTTCAGTCACTCAGTAATGTCCAACTCTTTGCAACAGCTTCCCTGTCTATCACCAACTCCCGGAGCTTGCCCAAACTCATGTCTATTGAGTCAGTGATGTCATCCAACCATCTCATCTTCTGTCGTCCCCTTCTCCTCCTGCCCCCAATCCCTCCCAGCATCAGGGTCTTTTCTAATGAGTCAGTTCTTCACATCAGGTGGCCAAATTTTTTTTCCCAATTTAGGTAAATAGTTGTTTTTAAACACTTCCTTGTCATTTTATAAAATTATATTTTATGGCTGTTAATTGTTTACATGCCTATCTCTCTTACTTCGTTTTGAACTCCTTGAGTTTAGCATGGTATTTATCCTTCTATCTTAGTACCCTACACAGTAACTGGCATATGGAGGATATTTAATATGTTTTTTGATGAGATGGATAAATAAATCAAAGAATAAAGAGATACTAGGATAAATGAATGAAGTGAGTGCATTTATGGATACATTTGCATTGATAATATTTCTCTGAATGATAAGTGCTTATAAACAAAAAAAAAAAGCTATGGTTTTCTCCAGTAGTCATGTATGGACGTGACAGCTGGACTGTAAAGAAAATTGAGCACTGAAGAATTGATGCTTTTGAACTGTGGTGTTGGAGAAGACCCTTGAGAGCCCCTTGGACTGTGAGGAGATCAAACGAGTCAATCCTAAAAGAAATCAGTCCTGAAATTTCATTGGAAGGACTGATGCTAAAGCTGAGGCCTCAGTGCTTTGGCCAACTGATGTGAAGAACTGACTCACTGGAAAAGACCCTGATGCTGGGAAAGACTGAAGGCAGGAGGAGAAGGGGATGACAGAGGAAGAGGTTGTTGGACAGCATCACTGACTCGATGGACATGAGTTTGAACAGACTCCAGGAGTCGGTTCTGCAGTCCATGGGGTCTCAAAGAGTTGGACACGACTGAGCAACTTAACCAAAGTACTTTAAAGTTAAGATAGTTATCAAAATTCTATCACCATTTCTGCTCTATTAAAAAGAACTAGGACCAGATTTCTTTGGCCAGTGGCCATGCAGATGGTGGTAGTGAATAGGTTTTATAGGGTCAGAAAGAAATTTGGGAAGGGAACCCCTCAAATAGAAAGGAAGGCAGTATGTCAATCCATTATTTTAACAGGTTGCTGGTATTCAAATACCAAGAAGACCAAGGATAAACCTCCTAATGGGCATCAGTTGACTATCTCTTTGCTGTCCACTTTCTTAATGGTCAGATTTCCATCGACTCTCTCAGGGCAGAGTTCATAACTTAGGCCATGTCAGCCAGCCCATTCCAGGCCATAACCAAAAAGTTGATTCAAGGAAGTTCTGTAATCTTAGCCAATTCAGAATGAATCTCAAGACATATGCTGAGGGACTTCCCTGGTGGTCCAGTGGCTAAGACTCCATGCTCCCAGTGCAAGGGGCCCAGGTTCAATTCCTGGTCAGGGAACTAGATCCCATATGCTGCAACTGCATTCGAATGCCTCAATTAAAGATCCCGCATGCTGCAAGGAAGATCACAGATCACGTGTGCCACAACTAAGACCTGGCCCAGCCAAATAAATAAATTTTAAAAAGACTTATGCTGAGGAATTTCAGGGAAAGTAGTTTTCACACCTGCTGGATGAGACTAGAAGACAGGTTACTCTAGGAGCCATCGGTATGCATCTTAAGAAGCAGACTTAGTGTGAAACTTTGTTTCTACAAAGATGGAAGAAAAAGAAATCAAGTCTTTGGTGATTGCATTATCTGAGGCTGAAGCTTTGTCTCTGAACTTAAGAGTTGTTTGTTTTCTTGCTGTTTTAATGCTGGGACAGCAAGCAGCACACACCAGTCAATTCTAAAGGAAATCAGCCCTGGATATTCTTTAGAGGGACTGATGCTAAGGTAAAGTCCAATATTGTGGCTATCTGGTGCAAAAAGCCAACTCACTGAAAGAGACCCTGGTCCTGGGAAAGACTGAGGGCAGAAGGAGAAGGGGAAAACAGAGAATGAGATGGTTGAATGGCATCACCAACTCAATGGACATGAACCTGCTCAAAGTCCAGGAGATGATGACGGACAGGGAAACCTGGCTTGCTGTAGTCCATGGTGTTGCAAGGAGTCAGACACCACTGAGGGACTGAACCACAATAGTGTAAGGCATCCTAACTGGAACCATCATCATGTATCAAGCAAAATCCCATCTGGAGAAATAGGAGGAAGAGGGTCTCAAGGGGTTTCCCCAATTTCAGCTATTGCTCACACTTGTCTTTATGGGCCAGAGGATGTATGATGCACGATAGTGTCCCACAATTTAAAGGGTCACGATGGTCAAATGGAAGGGAAGACGTACGCGTGAGCAAGCTGTAAGGACTCTCTATGCTCACTGGTTTGTTCTTGTGCACCTTTGGGGAATCTGGATGGATCGAACACAGTCCATCGCTACAGTCGGACTTCGGAGTCTGTTGGAGAAGCTAAGTGACCTCTCATCAAGACGCAGATCTGGTTCTTTTCCTTAAAGAACCCTATTGTTAAGACAGTCCATGCAATCAGGTATTCCTCTCCCTAACCGCAGCTGCACCAAAAGTAATTATGACAGAACAGACCGAAAGTGTAGAGTTGGGGAAATGAACAGCATTCTTAAGTGGCTATCTTTTTTTTTTTTTTTAATCCCAGAGCATATTAGGGACTAGCGGTAGGAGAACACTGAGCAACAGCTGTCAGCTGGAAATCTAACACAGGGTAATGTAATCAGGTTGGATTTGCAAAGCCCATGTGGTTTACAGTGTGGGAGAGAGCTTTCTGAGCCCGCATCACCCAAGTTTAGGAATCTTCTGTCTTCTGGATGGGAACTGAGGTTTTCAGCCACCACCACTTCATCCAGTGAGGTTTGCCATGGATCTGATTATTCAGGGAGTTTCTTTGGCGGACCAGCACAGGCAGCCCACCCTCCAAACTGAATGCTAAGCCTGCCTGCCAGCCCATACCATGTAATCAAGCGAGAAAAGTACAGGGTGATGCAATGAATTCCAACAGGATGGGGTAGAAACAAGAAAGAAAAACACTCAAAAACCCCCAAATCTTTTCTAAGTCAGTACAGCAACTGGCGGATTTAAGATGAAATTCCTATCCGTGGGCCGATGGCCAAGCCAGGAGACAGCATAATTACAGGAGATAAGACTTGGAAGGGGATAAATTAAAAACACAGACCCAATGTTACAGAGTTGACAGGAAACAAAGATAACACACACAGTGAAAGTTCTGTGATCAAGAGAATACCTCAGGATTAAAGCATGTATATTTTTAAGGAGCTATATTCACATAAATTTAAATTTATATAAGTAAGAATGCATGTTTGGTAGTTTTATTTAATTTAACAAACATGTATAACGAGCCTCCTATGCACCAGGCACTAAGCTGGGCCTTGGGAATAGACCAGAGTCTCGCAGCCTCAGAACTATTAACATCTGGGACTGGATAACTCTTTCTTGGCAGGTAGGTGGAATAGAGACCATCTTCTGCATTGTAGGATTTTTAGCAGCATCTCTGGCCTCACCCACTAAATACTGCTAGCAACCTCCACTCCAGCTGAGGCAACAAAACCATCTAAAGAAACTGCTAAATGTCTCCCCTGGGTGGGGGGCACAAAATTGTTTCTATCCAAGAACCACAAGAACAGAGAAATAATAAACACAGAATCATCATAGGGTCAATGCCTCATACATCAGGGCTCTGGGATTCAACTCTCTGTTGTTAGATGCCAAATCTGCCACTTATTGGCTGTGTAACCTTGGGAAAGTTTTTTTTAATATATTTCTAACTGCAGGATCCTCGTCCATAAAATGGAAATGACTCTGTGGAAATGTTGTGAGGATTAATGAGAAGATATATGTAAAATATTTGATATAGTACCTGACCCAGATTAAGAATGCAGGTCTTTTTCTAAGGTGCTCATGGCATAATACAAAACAATTACAGCAAGTAAATAATTTTCATAGATTCCCCTTGAGTACCATTCAATATTTCTCCCATATTGCTGAAATTCCAACTCCACTTCTGATAAGTGAATATATTTGATCAAGTCCCATATACAGTAGGACACGGATTTGGGCCTTAGTCAAATATATTCATATTTGATTCATATTCATATCTGATTCATATTCATCCATGAATCAGAATAGACTTTGCACTAACTTTCCAGTTTCTATTATCCTTCTCCAATGCATCTTCCATCTTGCTGCCAAAGTTCATTTGCTGAAAGATCAACTCTAAAAATCATGTTATGGAGCCAACTGAGAAATGGAATATTTCCTAACATGTTGATAAACAAGGATGTCAGAGTCATCAGCAATTGCAGCCCTCCAATGTGAGCTAGGAAGCCCTAAGGACCTTCAGGAAGGAGAAAAATACTTGTGATCTAGCAGCCATCAGACTGCAGCCACTCCCTATGGTGAGCCTCAAGGAAGCTCAGAATGTGCAAAACACAATACCAGGCCCAAATAAGTGAGATGCATGTTAAAGGATTGATTTCAGTGAGCCCAGACTCTTACATGTTCCCATACATAGAAAAGTACTGAGTTTCTTAACTTAGGATATCTGGTCTTCTTTAATTAATAATAATCTTCTGATGTTCAGACCACCTGCACTTTGTTGCAAAACTTTTATTTAACCTGTCTGCCTCCCTTGCCTCCTTGGAGCAGTTCTCTCAGGATTACTTGAGAAGCTGTCTCTCAGACTTGAAGTCCTAAAAATTCCTACCAAATAAAACATAACTCTCAACTTTTAGGTAGTGAATATTTTTTAAGTTGACACAACATTGGCTCCATATGGCTTTGTCTGGCATTCAAAGTCATAGACAATTTGGTTTCACCATAGTTTTCCAGCCCACCTGTCTTGCAAGAGTTAGTTTAACTCCAAATTCTTTCAAAAAGTTTTCTCAGATCGTCCTAGGTAGAATTCCTTTCTTCCTCTGCCATAAGCTGTCTTGTGTTTCACACATCTATAAATTCATAATAGTCTCCATTTAAGAGTTCTTCATGCTTGTCTGTCTCCTTCATTCATGTGAGAACCACAAGGGAACTGAAACTAATCTTTCCATCATTTCTGTATCTTTGAGACCCAAAGTTCAGTGATATCCTACTGGCAAAGAGAACAGAACATGTATAACACAAGAAAAAAATAGAATCCAGACAAGAACCAGACAGAATGGACACCATTTGGTCAGCAGTGGTTCTTGGCCTATTAGAATCACTAATTAATCAGAATCTCTAGAAGAGGACCCCAAGTATCAGTTTATTTTTAATTCTGCCGGTGATTTCAATTGCAGAAAACTAGTTGTACAATTATTTATAATATCTGGCCTGACCATTTTTTAGACCAAGTCTAATTAATTGTTGGTGGCTGCCTGAGCACTGCCTTGAGGAGGATTTTGAGGATCCCTTGTGTCTCTGCAGAAGAGACAATGATGATTGATTTGTCATGTCTGCCAAGGCAACTAATCAGGGAGCTGCAACATCATGCTACTAATTGACAGCTCTGTGATTATTGCATTAATGAGCAGAAACTGGATACACTTGATGACTATAATATATATATGTATAGAATCCCAGTGACAGGAAAGCCTTGTGGGCTGCCGTCTGTGGGGTCGCACACAGTCAGACACGACTAAAGCGACTTCGCAGCAGCAGCAGCAGCAGCAGCAGCAGCATGCCCATATGTAATGCTATCATTTAAATCAAATCCCTTATGATCATGCAGTGGAAGTGAGAAATCGATTTAAGGGACTGGATCTGATAGACAGAGTGCCTGATGAACTATGGACGGAGGTTCGTGACACTATACAGGAGACAGGGGTCAAGACCGTCCCCATGGAAAAGAAATGTAAAAAAACAAAACGGCTGTTTGAGGAGGCCTTCCAAATAGCTGTGAAAAGAAGAGAAGTGAAAAGCAAAGGAGAAAAGGAAAGATATAAGCATCTGAATGCAGAGTTCCAAAGAATAGCAAGGAGAGATAAGAAAGCCTTCCTCAGCGATCAATGCAAAGAAATAGAAGAAAACAACAGAATGGGAAAGACCAGAGATCTCTTCAAAAAATTACAGATACCAAGGGAAAATTTCATGCAAAGATGGGCTCGATAAAGGACAGAAATGGTATGAACCTAACAGAAGCAGAAGATATTAAGAAGAGGTGGCAAGAATACACAGAAGAACTGTACAAAAAAGATCTTCATGACCCAGATAATCACGATGGTGTGATCACTCACCTAGAGCCAGACATCCTGGAATGTGAAGTCGTGTGGGCCTTAGAAAGCATCACTATGAACAAAGCTAGTGGAGGTGATGGAATTCCATTTGAGCTGTTTCAAATCCTGAAAGATGATGCTGTGAAAGTGCTGCACTCAATATGCCAGCAAATTTGGAAAACTCAGCCATGGCCACAGGACTGGAAAAGTCAGTTTTTATTCCAATCCCAAAGAAAGGCAATGCCAAAGAATGCTCAAACTACCGCACAATTGCACTCATCTCACATGCTAGTAAAGTAACGCTCAACATTCTCCAAGCCAGGTTTCAGCAATACATGAACCATAAACGTCCAGATGTTCAAGCTGGTTTTAGAGAAGGCAGAGGAACCAGAAATCAAATTGCCAACATCCTCGGGATCATGGAAAAAGCAAGAGAGTTCCAGAAAAACATCTATTTCTGCTTTATTGACTATGCCAAAGCCTTTGACTGTGTGGATCACAATAAACTGTGGAAAATTCTGAAAGAGATGGGAATACCAGACCACCTGACCTGCCTCTTGAGAAACCTATATGCAGGTCAGGAAGCAACAATTGGAATTGGACGTGGAACAACAGACTGATTCTAAAGAGGAAAAGGAGTACGTCAAGGCTGTATATTGTCACCCTGTTTATTTAACTTATATGCAGAGTACCTCATGAGAAACGCTGGACTGGAAGAAGCACAAGCTGGAATCAAGATTGCCGGGAGAAATATCAATAACCTCAGATATGCAGATGACACCACCCTTATGGCAGAAAGTGAAGAGGAGCTAAAAAGCCTCTTGATGAAAGTGAAAGAGGAGAGTGAAAAAGTTGGCTTAAGGCTCAACATTCATAGAACTAAGATCATGGCATCTGGTCCCATCACTTCAGAAATAGATGGGGAAACAGTGTCAGACTTTATTTGGGGGGGGCTCCAAAATTACTGCAGATGGTGATTGCAGCCATGAAATTAAAAGACACTTACTCCTTGGAAGGAAAGTTATGACCAACCTAGACAACATATTAAAAAGCAGAAACATTACTTTGCCAACAAAGGTCCGTCTAGTCAAGGCTATGATTTTCCCAGTAGTCATGTATGGATGTGAGATTTGGACTGTGAAGAAAGCTGAGCACCGAAGGATTGATGCTTTTGAACTGTGGTGTTGGAGAAGACTCTTGAGAGTCCCTTGGACTGCAAGGAGATCCAATCAGTCCATTCTAAAGATCAGTCCTGGGTGTTCATTGGAAGGACTGATGCTAAAGCTGAAACTCTAGTACTTTGGCCACCTCATGTGAAAAGTTGACTCATTGGAAAAGACCTTGATGCTGGGAGGTATTGGGGGCAGGAGGAGAAGGGGACGACAGAGGATGAGATGGCTGGATGGCATCACCAACTTGATGGACATGAGTTTGAGTAAACTCTGGGAGTTGGTGATAGACACTGAGGCCTGGCATGCTGCGATTCATGCGGTGGCAAAGAGTCGGACACGACTGAGCAACTGAACTGAACTGAATGCTATCATTTATATATAAACATACACGGAGACATGTGTGTGTATATATATATATATATATATTTGTTATATACAGTAATAGCTACCATCTTTAGCTATAGGCTAAGCACTGTGTTAAACACTGGAGGTATTACTGAGCACTGCTAACGTGGCTCTGGCCTCAGAATATGGACCATTAAGGGGAAGGCAATTTATAAAATAATCACACAAATACATAACTAAACACTGGGAAAGAAAAGTAAAGGATGATCTAAGAAATCTCCAAAGTGGGGGTACTGAGCTACTTTGGAGGGCAGCAAAGCCACCCTAAACAGGTGGCACTTGAGCTGAGATGCGAGTGATGAGAAAGACTTAGCAAGAGAAGTGTGGAAGAGTTTTCCAGACTGGAGGCTAACACATGAAGGGAAGATAAGAACCCAAACTCCCACACGTAGAGCTCTGTGTTCTTAGCAAGTTATTCCAGCTCTGTTGAACTCATCTGTAAATGGGGAACTAACGAATCATAGTACACTGAATCACTTCAAGGGCACAACCAGCCATTCTATGTTACATATGTGGCACTGTATGTAGCACCAGACAGCAGGGGGGAACTGTTCCTCAGCAAAAGTACGAACACTTTGGAGCCAGAGAGACCTGGGATCAGGTTTTGGCTCTGCCATTTCCTAGCTACATGGCTCAGTCAAATAATTTCACCTTGCTGAGCCTCAATTTTCACATCTGTAATTTAAAGGTAGTCATGAGTTCAACTGAGAAGCCCACAGTGGTGAAGAGTCTGTGCTCTGGGGTCTGACTGCCCCCATTTAAACGCTGACTCTACTTCTTTGTAGTTATGTATCTTGAGCACATTAGCCTCCCTGTGCCTCAGTGGCCTCATCCATAAAATGGGGATAATAACCGGGTCATCTGTGAAAATTCAATAAAGCAATGAAAGGAAAGAGTTTAACACACAGCCTCTCAGGACTTTCCTGCTGGTCCAATGGCTAAGACTCCACGCTCCCAACACAAGGGGCCTAGGTTCCATTTCTGGTCAGAGAAGTAGATCCCAAGTACAGGAACTAAGACCCAGAACAGTAAAATAAATAAATATTTTTTAAAAAACTCACAAAACCTCTCACCAAGAATGCACTTGGCAAAACTGACTCTGTTGGTAATTCCTTACTTGGTAGGATTTTTGCGCTGCATTATGATTCAGAGCATTAAATTACTCACAGGAGTTAATTCTGTTTACACCAAAATCAGTTCAGTTCAGTTCAGTCGCTCAGTCATGTCTGACTCTTTGCAACCCCGTGGGCTGCAGCACACCAGGCTTCCCCGTCCATCACCAACTCCCGGAGCTTACTCAAACTCACATCCGTCAAGTCAGTGATACCATCCAACCATCTCATCCTCTGTCATCCCCTTCTCCTGTCTTCAATCTTTCCCAGCATCAGAGTCTTTCCAGCTGAGTCAGTTCTTCACATCAGGCAGCCAGTGGATTAAAGCTTCAGCTTCAGCATCAGTCCTTCTGATGAATATTGAGGACTGATATTCTTTAGGATAGACAGGTTGGATCTCCTTGCTGTCCAAGGGACTCTCAAGAGTCTTCTCCAACACCACAGTTCAAAAGCACCCAGCACAGGGTGACAATTCTTCAGCACCCAGCTTTCTTTATAGTCCAACTCTCACATCCATACATAACTCCTGAAAAAATCATAGCTTTGACTAGACAGACCTTTGTTGGCAAAATAATGATATCTCTGCTTTTTAATATGTTATCTAGGTGGTCATAACTTTTCCTCCAAGGAAGAACTGTCTTTTAATTTCATGGCTGCAATCACCATCTGCAGTGATTTTCGAGCCCCAAAAAAGAAAATCTCTCACTGTTTCCATTGTTTCCCCATCTATTTGCCATGAAGTGATGGGACTGGGTGCCATGATCTTAGTTATCTGAATGTTGAGTTTTAAGCCAACTTTTTAACTCTCCTCTTTCACTTTCATCAAGAGGCTCTTTAGTTCTTCTTTGCTTTCTGCCATAAATGTTGTGCCATTTGCATATCTGAGGTTATTGATATTTCTCCCGGCAATCTTGATTCCAGCTTGTGCTTCATCCAGTCTAGCATTTCTCATGATGTGCTCTGCATAGAAGTTAAATAAGCAGGGTGACAATATATAGCCTTGATGTACTCCTTTCCAGATTTGGAACCAGTCTGTTGTTCGTGTCCAGTTCTAACTGTTGCTTCTTGACCTGCATACAGATTTCTCAGGAGGCAGGTCAGGTGGTCTGTTATTCCCACCTTTTTAAGAATTTTCAATTTGCTGTGATCCACACAGTCACAGAAAGCTACCAAAAGTCTTGAGCTTTCAAGAACCTTCAAGCTAAGAGACCCACAGCAGAGCTGCCCTTCAGGAAATTTCTGTCTCTGACCAAGGAGACCTGTCACTGGATGATGCTGTGGGTTCACGTGGCTCCTTGCTTCTGTGGTCGCAGCTCTAGAAGTTTTGCGTTTTACTCTCCACGAAGCCAGGGGCCTGCACAGAGCCTACGTGCTTTATAAGAGACAGCAAACCTGATTTCCCATGGCCAGCACAAAGTCAAGGGAGGCCTTGGAATCACCTGGCATTGTGTTTGAACACACAGTTATGAGGAAAAGAGTTGCAAGAGGTCTATTTTGAACTTTTCCAAGTATTGAAGGCCAAAGCCCAGCTCACAGCAGCACGAGAAACAAGAAACTCAGGCTATTTCCAACCAGCAAGATTTGTATATTTCAGCACTCAATAAATATGTACTGAGTTTCTGAATAAATGACCGAATGAATGAAAGGACAGGGTGAAGAAACAAAAATAGAATCATACTGTGTTGGCCCTTTATGTGGATTCTCTTACTGAATCCTCAAAACAGCATTCTAGATAGTGACTAATCACCTCATTTTGCAAATGAGAAAGCTTAAGTTTGCCAGGTAAGGGGCAGAACTGTCTGACTTCAGAGCTTTGCTTTAAAAACACAAGATCAGCATCTCTCATCACATGCTTCATGGATATTAATAGATGTTAGTCAACACAGGGCTGCAGAGTTAAATCCCAACCTTGTAAAATACTTGCTCAGATAACTTTAGACAAGTTTCTCTCCTGCAGTACTTCTCAGAGTCTTAAACATAAAAGTCTATACTACAAATTTGCAATGAGGCATTTATATACTATAGGATCTCAGAGCCCATGCATCACAGAATACCTTTCAGGACAAGTATTTAGCAGAACACATGTTGGGAAATTCCACAGTATGTTAGACTACCTTTCTGATTGATAAATAAATATAATGAAAGGATGAGTAATGGAATGAATGAAAATTCTAGCAGTAAACTCCAGGTATCAGACCTGGAATATGAGGCGTGATCTGTACATTATTGAATAGTTTACTAGGGCTTGACAAGGTACCTCTGAGCATTGATTTCTTCATCTGAAAAATGCACCTCATAAAAAGACCTCTCTCTTCAAAGCTTCATAAGAATTCCAAGAGACCATGCAAGAGCTGGGCATTGCCAATTTTATGAGTAGTTCTACTAATGTATATATTAATTAATGGCTGCATTAATAATCATCGTACTAAAGAAAAGTCTCTGATATCCTCAAACAGAGCAAAGTATCTGACTTATTACAAAGAATGTCAGAACCCCTGCACCAAATCAAACCAGCCAAGAATTCAATTAAAGAAACCATACCAAATTCATTTCTAATCACAACAGAGATCCTTAAAAAAAAAAGAAAAAAAAAAAAAAGGAGATCCTTAACTGGTGGCCTCAGTCTCCAAGAACAGACAGCTCCTTCCTAGCTGTCATTCAAGCTTTCTTCCCATTCCTTTTTTATCCCCCCAGAAAAAGAAGTAGTCTCTAACCATGCTCCATGTTTAAGCAGTAATAACTACCCAGCATGTCACCTCTTGGGTTAAAAACTTATGGTTTTTCATTTCTGCTCCAAAGCAGACGCCATCCAGAAATATGATCACAATATTCCAAAGGGAAAGTATAATCATTTTTCATCTCTCTCAGATGCCTGTGACACTATCTCCTAATTTGTGCATGTCACAAATCCAGCTTTTAACATAAAAACAGACTTTGATTACAGACCTCCTCCAATACTACTTTGATTTTATTGAGTAAGGTGTTGTCATCTTAGCTCTGCTATTAATTTGCAGTGCAACCTTCACCATGTTGCTTCCCCTCGCTGGAACTCACTTTCCTTCATTCAAGAAATGAGGGATTAGGGACTTCCTTGGTGGTCCAGCGGCTAAGACTTCACACTTCCCATGCAGGGGGCCCAGGTTCGATCCCTGGTCAGGAAACTAAATCCCACATACTGCAACTAAAGATCCCACAAGCTGCAGTGAAAACTCGGTGTAGCCAACTTAAGAAATGAAGACTAGTTGATTACTTGGATTCATTCTAGTAGCTACCACTGGCAATTTTTAGCTCAAATTCTCACTACAAACTCAGAGACCTGAGTCTCAGCAAGATGACATCTGGGTTTGAAGTCCAGCGTGACAGGATACTGCTCCTTCAAACATTATGATATGATCTCAAAAGTCTGCTCTTTTCTATTTTATCATGTTTTAATCTTTCTAAGTAAGTCGCTGATTTCTGACCCCTTCTTGGTCTGGATTATGATTTGAGCCATGTGACAAGCTGTAGAATTGAAGTGTCACTTCCAATAGCTTCCTGCACAGGAAGGGTCCAGGGTGGAAGAGTGGGAGTGTCCTAAAGGGGTGGGGAGTGGAAAGCTCTGGGAACACTGAGGCCTCTCTAGGCACCCCATCTTCTTGATGGGCAGCAGTCATCCAGCTGACTGTTCACCCCACCTACTCACTAGAAGCAACCCTAGCCCCTCTGAGAACTAAGGGTGAGGAAGGCAGGCCCTTCCCCAAGTCCACTTCCCTTCATCAGCTTCACAAATACTCTCCAACACAGGTCATTCCAAGGGATTAAGCATCAGAGTTCAGGGAACCCCAAGGCTGGGTCACCTCCAGCAAAGTCCTCCTTTATATCCTTTCCCAAGCTTGGTGGGCCAGCGCCTTCTCGCCTCCTGGCCTGATTGCCTGCCATAAAGAGTGTGATGGGAGGGAAGGGAAGAGAGAGGTGATGCCCATTCTCAAGTCAGACAAAAGATAAGATTAAATATGTTGTTGAGGGGGTCTCAGTGAAATTAATGTACTTCCCTAGGCCAGACGAGAAAGCCGCTCCTTCTCTAAATCCATATGCATGAGAATGTCAGCCCAGGAACCTGGTTTGAGATTGGCTTAATGTCAGAAAGAAAAAGAGCTGCAGGAATGGATCCAAGATCTTTGTCTTTCTCAAGTCATCTGTGGAACTCAAGTACTCAGCAAATACCCTGATTTCACCATTCTTAACACTCTTCAGAATGCAAGCCATAATCTGGGAATCTGGATTCCAGCTTTGTGAGTTCCCTCAAGAAGAAAAATACCACTACATGGCCACTGCGTGGCCTTCAGCAAGTTGCTTAACCTCTCTGATCTCAGGGTCTTCAACAGTATCACTCTTACCCAGTTGTTGGAAGGAATAAGCATGAGATAAGATATCCATGTCTTCTAAGCTTAGAAGAAACGGAGTAGTCCTCATAGTCAACAAGAGTCCGAAATTCACTATTTCGGTGAAATCTCAAAAATGACAGAATGATCTCTGTTCGTTTCCAAGGCAAACCATTCAACATCAACAGTAATCCAAGTTTATGCCCCAACCAGTAATGCCAAAGAAGCTGAAGTTGAACGGTTCTATGAAGACCTACAAGACCTTCTAGAACTAACACCAAAAAAAAGATGTCCTTTTCATCATAGGGGACTGAAATGCAAAAATAGGAAGTCAAGAGATACAATAAGAAGCGAACAAAATGAAGCAAGGCAAAGGCTAACAGAGTTTTGTGAAGAGAACGCACTGGTCATAGCAAACACCCTCTTCCAACAACACAAGAGACAACTCTACACATGGATATCACCTGATGGTCAATACCAAAATCAAACTGATTATTTTCTTTGCAGCCAAAGACGGAGAAGCTCTATACAGTCCACAAAAATAAGACCAGGAGCTGACTGTGGCTCAGATCATAAACTCCCGATTGCAAAATTCAGACTTAAATTGAAAAAAGTAGGGGAAACCACTAGACCATTCAAGTAGGACCTAAGTCAAATCCCTTACAGTAGAAGTGAAAAATACAGTCAGTTCAGTTGCTCCATCATGTCTGACTCTTTGCAACCCCATAGACTGCAGCACGCCAGGCCTCCCTGTCCATCAATTCCCAGAGTCGGTGATGCCATTCAACGGTCTCATCCTCTGTCATCCCCTTTTCCTCGTGCCTTCAATCTTTCCCAGCATCAGGGTCTTTTCCAATGAGTCAGTTCTTCACATCAGGTGGCCAAAGGATTGGAGTTTCAGCTTCAGCATCAATCCTTCCAACGAATATTCAGGATTGATTTCTTTTAGGATGGACTGGTTTGGTCTCCTTGCAGTCCAAGGGACTCTCAAGAGTCTTCTCCAACACCACAGTTCAAAAGCATCAGTTCTTCAGTGCTCAGCTAGTCCAACTCTCCCATCCATACATGACTACTGGAAAAACCATAGCTTTGACTACATGAACCATGTCAGCAAAGTAATGTCTCTGCTTTTTAATATGCTGTCTAGGTTGGTTATAGATTTTCTTCCAAGTAACAAGTGTCTTTTAATTTCATGGCTGCAGTCACCATCTGCAGTGATTTTGGAGCCCAAGAAAATAAAGTCTGTCACTGTTTCCATTGTGTCCCCATCTATTTATCATGAAATGATGGGACTGGATGCCATGATCTTAGTTTTCTGAATGCTGAGTTTTAGGCCAACTTTTTCACTCTCCTCTTTCACTTTCATCTAGAGGCTGTTTAGTTCCTCTTTGCTTTCTGCCATAAGGGTGGTGTCATCTGCATATCTGAGATTATTGATATTTTTCCCAGCAATCTTGATTCCAGCTTGTGTTTCATCCAGTCCAACATTTCACATGATGTACTCTGTATGTAAATTAAATGAGCAGGGTGACAATATACAGCCTTGACATACTCCTTTTCTGATTTGGAACAGTGGTAGTGACAAATAGATTTAAGGGATTAGATCTGATAGAGCCTGAAGAACTATGGACAGAGATTTGCAACACTGTACAGGAGACAGGGATCAAGACCATCCCCCAGAAAAATAAATGCAAAAAGGCAACATGGTTGTCTGGGGAGGCCTTACAAATAGCTGAGAAAAGAAGAGAAGCTAAAGGCAAAGGAGAAAAGGAAAGATATAAGCATCTGAGTGCAGAGTTCCAAAGAATAGCAAGGAGAGATAAGAAAGCATTCCTCAGTGATCAAAGCAAAGAAATAGAGGAAAACAATAGAATGGGAAAGACCAGAGATTTCTTCAGGAAAATAGACATACCCAGGGAACATTTCATGCAAAGACGGGCTCGATAAAGAACAGAAATGGTACAGACCTAACAGAAGCAGAAGATATTAAGAAGAGGTGGCAAGAATACACAGAGGAACTGTATAAAAGAGATCTTCATGACCCAGATAATCACGATGGTGTGATCACTCACCTAGAGCCAGACATCCTGGAATGTGAAGTCGTGTGGGCCTTAGAAAGTGTCACTACGAACAAAGCTAGTAGAGGTGATGGAATTCCAGTTGAGCTATTTCAAATCCTGAAAGATGATGCTGTGAAAGTGCTCCACTCAATATGCCAGGAAATTTGGAAAATTCAGCAGTGGTCACAGGACTGGAAGAGATCTGTTTTCATTCCAATCCCAAAGGCAATATGAAAGAATGTTCAAACTACCACACAATTGCACTCATCTCACACACTAGCAAAGTAATGCTTAAAATTCTCCAAGTGAGGCTTCAACAGTATGTGAACCATGAACTTCCAGATGTTCAAGCTGGGTTTAGAAAAGGCAGAGGATCCAGAGATCCAATTGCCAACATCTGTTGGATCATTGAAAAAGCAAGAGAGTTTCAGAAAAACATTTACTTCTTCATTGACTATGCTAAACATTTGACCGTGTGGATCACAACAAACTGAAAATTCTTCAAGAGATGGGAATACCAGACCACTTTACCTGCCTCCTGAGAAATCTGTATACAGGTCAAAAAGCAATGTTAGAATCAGACATGGAACAACAGACTGGTTCCAAATTGGGGAAGAAGTACATCAAAGCTGTATATTGTCACCCTGCTTATTTAACTTATATGCAGAGTACATCATGAGAAATGCTGAGCTGGAAGAAGTACAAGCTGGAATCAAGACTGCCAGGAGAAATATCAATAATCTCAGATACTCAGATGACACCACTCTTATGAGGAACGAAAGAGGAACTAAAGAGCCTCTTGATGAAAGTGAAAGAGGAGAGTGAAAAAGTTGGCTTAAAACTCAACATTCAAAAAAACAAAGATCATGGCATCTGGTCCCATCATTTCATGGCAAATAGATGGGGACACAATGAAAACAGTGAGAGACTTTATTTTCTTGGGCTCCAAAATCACTGCAGATGGTGACTGCAGCCATGAAGTTAAAAGGCACTTGTTACTTGGAAGAAAATCTATAACCAACCTAGACAGCATATTAAAAAGCAGAGACATTACTTTGCCAGCAAAGGTCCATCTAGTCAAAGCTATGGTTTTTTTCAGTAGTTATGTATGGATGTGAGAGTTGGCCCATAAGAAAAGCTGAGTGTCAAAAAATTGCTGCTTTTGAACTGTGGTGTTGGAGAAGCCTCTTGGAGAGTTCTTGGGCTGCAAGGAGATCAAACCAGTCCCTCCTAAAGGAAATCAGTCCTGAATATTCATTGGAAGGACTGAAGAGGAAGCTGAAAGTCCAATCCTTTGGCCACCTGATGCAAAGAACTAACTCATCGGAAAAGACCCTGATGCTGGGAAAGACTGAAGGTGGGAGGAGAAGGGGACGACAGAGGATGAGATGGTTGGATGGCATCACTGACTCAATGGACATGAGTTTGAGTAAGCTCCGGGAGTTGATGATGGACAGGGAAGCCTGGTGTGCTGTGGTTCATGGGGTCACAAAGAGTCAGACACGACTGCGCGACTGAACAGAATAGAAGATATGGAAAGCAAATAACTGGTCACTAGGGTGCTGTTTCCTCCCTTCCTCCCTGCCATCTTCCTCCTTTCCTTCTTCCCTTCCTTTCCTCTTTCTTTCAACTGAACACAAATTTCAGTACCTGCTCGGGAGAGTGATTTTTCAAAGAGCCAAGGTAGAGGTAAGTGTTACACCACATCTGTCTTATTGTCCAATGAGGAAACAATTTCAATTGTGTGATAAGAGTAACAGAAATTACTCCCCAAGTAGAATGTAAAAATATTAAGTGCCTTCATCCTAAGAGTTCTAGGTGATGTTTCTCAGGCTCCCCTAAGCAGTTGCTAAATGTATAATTCACCAGGTGATTACTCAGATGACCCCCACACGCTACCAGGGTGCAGTCAGGACCAGGACTCACATCTGGAAACTTCTGGTCCAAGTTTTTTCAATGTAAACCCAACGACAATAAATTTTAAAGGCCATAAGCCATGATTTTTAAATCTACCATTGAATTCATGCTCAAACAGGAACTGCACTCCTTTTTGTTTTTATGCTTCTGTCTCAAAAGAATAAAAGAGATATTGATTATTTTTAAAAGTAAGATCCCTTTGGTGATAACACGAGTCTATACACGATGTAGCCTTGAAAAACAGCTCATGGAAATGTAAACCCAGAGGACAAAGATCACTGGCAGAAGAAAGTATCACACTTACCCCACCCTTTTTGAAACCAAACCACATAGAACCTTCAGTAGGCAGCTCAAATTCTGAGATCACAGACTGAGAGAGATGCTTAAAAAAAAAAAGCCAAAAATTCGTACACACAGCTGGCCTTTGTAGTGGTGTTGATTATGTCTAGAAGGGCAGCGTGGAAAGGGCGATATGCATGATGTCATCAAGGGACCTCTTTAACTGCTAGCTGAGGGGCCTGGGCTAGCCTTCATCTCACATCTATGATGTTCGTTTCCTCACGTGTGAGATACTGAGACTTGCACGCACACAAGGTATTGAGAGGATGTAGTACGTCAGCAGGTAAGAAAGTACTTCAAAAATATACTACTGTGTCATCCAATATGGTGGCCACTAGCCACATGCACCTGCTAAGCCTTAAATTCAGATGAAATAAAATTTAAAATTCAGTTCTTCAGTCACAGCAGCCACATCTCAAATGTCCATTATTTAACATATCCCCCACTCTTACTGCATTAAACAGTGCTGAAATGGAATACACCTTCATTGCAGAAAGTTCTATTGACTTCTATGATCTAAAAGGATGTACTAAACCACGCTGTTAATAGCTGCTACCCCTGAGAAGAAGATGGGAGCTGAGGAAAATTTCACATGGTCACTTGGTAAATTTCCATATTGTTTATCTTGCCGTGAGCAGGCATTTCACTTATAACTTTAAAAATACAGAGCCACAAGGACATGATTAATATTAAAGACAGAATAATAGCTGCCTCCAGGGAAAGGGGAGAGGATAATCTGGAAGGGATTCAGGGTAGAATTCTAGGATGCTGGTAATAGAATATATGGACACAAATACTCAGCACAAGAAACTGATTTTCCCATTCCTAATAACCATTGGTATAGATAAAGTTTTAAATATATAATATGTTTGTGTGTATGTGTGTGTGTGTATATATATGTCCACTTTTAAATTTTTTATATCTTTGTTTTGTGCATCTTTTTCTATGTGTTTTATTTTGCAACATACTTTAATAAGACTTTTAAAATTATACGTAAGTTGTGGGGCTGTCGTTCTTGATAAGGAAGTACCACCTTGAGCCTTAATAAAAGATCTCAGGCTTGGTAAATGAGGAACAGGATGCAGCATCCCCTTCAACTCTCCTCTTTCAAGCTGCCCCTTCTTAAGGGCAGCCCAGCACACATCTGCTCAGCACAGTCTCCCTAGCTGGCCCCCACCAAGCATGCTCAGGAGAAATCAGCAGCACGTAGCCGGTAATGGCAATGTAACTTTTCTAGGGGGCATTTCGACAATATATAGCCCTGAATTTTAAAACATGCATGTGCTTTGATAAGTCTATTTTAATTAGATGTTTACCTAGAAAAACATAACCATAAAAAGATTTAGCTAGAAGGATGTTAATAGCAGTGATTTTCATCATATCCAGGAAAAATAATTGGAAACACTTTAAAATGGCCAAGGTAACAGATGGATTAAATTCTGCTATATGCAGACAACTTGATACTGAACTATTGAAAGTCATGCTATGGAGGACTATTCGATGTCAAAAATCCTTTCAGGCTATTATTATTAAGAGGAAAATGGCAGATTGCAGAAAATCATACACACAAAAAATCACGTGTATGATTCCTTTTTGGTGAAGAAAAATTTGCACTAGAAACTACCTTTGCTAATATATTAATATGTAGGTCATCCCCACTTTAGGAGGTGGGGCTTAATTGTTCTTTCTTTGTGCATGGGCTGGGCTTAGGGGCTCACTTCCAAAGAATAGTGTATGGACAGAGAGAGAGCAACTTACAGTGAAGAAATTTTTGATCAAGAATAAGTCATGTCACTTGTCATCTTGAAAAGGATTAACAAAGGAGACCCTAAGGAGCAAATGGAGGTGGGAAGAAACTAGGAAAGTAAAACTGATGGTGATCAACCGTGGACATGCCTTCAGTGAACTCAGTAACAAAGTCTCTGAAGGTAGGGATGGGTGGATGGAAGGGAATCCAAAGGACCTGTGCTTCTTCCATAATGACGAAAAGAGAAGGGTAGATGAGAATGTCGAGTCTAAAGGTCGGTAGCCAGAAAATGGTGAGTTATCTGGCTAAGACGATAAAAGTCTTTCATCTTTAAAAAAAAAAAAAAAGAATACATCATGTACTCATAGACACTGAAAACAAACTTATGGTTACCAAAGAGGGGGGCGGAAATCAGGAGTTTGGAATAAACATGTACACACTACTGTATATAAAATAGATAACCAAGAAGGGAACTATATATTTTGTATATACACAACTATAGAACTGGGAACTCAATATCTTGTAATAGCCTATAATCAGAAAGAATCTAAAAAAGGATATATATGCGTAACTGAATCACTTTGCTGTACACTTGAAACTAACACATTATAAATCAAGTATACTTCAATAATTTTTTTAGATAAGTGTTTTTTAAGAAAGAATAAGTCATGTTGATTGCATATAACCCCGAAATGCCATAATGACAAGGGCACTTCACCTCTGTGGCATTCTTTCCCAAAACCTGCTTCCCTGGTGGCTCAGAGGTTAAAGCATCTGCCTGCAATGTGGGAGACCTGGGCTCAATCCCTGGGTCCGGAAGATGCCCTGGAGAAGGAAATGGCAACCCACTCCAGTATTCTTGCCTGGATAATCCCATGGACGGAGGAGCCTGGTAGGCTATAGTCCATGGGGTCGCAAAGAGTTGGACACGACTGAGCGACTTCACTACACTAATCATGAGAAGAAAGCATCGGACAAATCCAAGCCAAGGGACAGTCTACGAAATACCTGATTCATACTCCTCAAATCTGTTATGGTCACGAAAAACAAGGAAAAACTAAGAAGCCGTCATAGATAAAGAGAGACTAAGATGTGATGACTACAGACAATGTAGTATCCTGGGTTAGAACCTGGGACAGAAAAAGCACACTCATGGAAGAAAAATGTTGAAATTCAGAAAAATATCTTGAGTTAATAGTATTGAACTATTTTAACTTCTTAGTGTAACAAGTGCACCATGATTATATAAGACACTAACACTAGAGGAAGTCAGGTGAAGGGTCTAAAAAAATTCATTTTATTTTTACAGTTTGTTTATAAATCTGAAATTAGTCCAAAATAAAAAGTTTGTTGTTTTTTTTTTTTTTTAAGAACTATCTTTGAAGTTGTTTCTGGATAGTATACATCTTTGAATTGGGTTGGCCAAAAAGCTCGGATTTTTTTAAGGAAAAATCTGAATGACCTTTTTGGCCAATCCAGTACTGTTTACCTGGAGGAGAAAATGGCAACCGACTCCAGTATTCTGGCCTGGATAACCCCTTGGACAGAGGAGCCTGCCAGGCTACAGTCCATGGAGTCAAGACTGAGGAACGGAACATGCACAAACTTCTGAAATTCCACTTTCTAATTTGTCTAGAGTGAACATGCATTGTTTTTTAAGTCAGATAAGCAATTCATTACATTGGGAACCTCTCCTCTTCCCCATTTGAATGTGACATTTGAGTCGAACAGGAGTCTACGGGTTAATTTTAAAAAGCAGGTCAACTGACTCATTTTATGAAATGGACAGTTAACTGCAGCTGACGTAGGCTGGGCCAGTCAGAGCCCTTTCCTGGTAACTGACAACTAGAGAAGCAGGAGACAGAGCCTCTTTGACTCTGCAGTGATAGAAAGTGGGACTTCGGTGTCCTGTTCCTTTACCAGTTGGAAGAGCCAGGCTGGAGCAGGAGATGATGAACTCACCAAGACAGAGAGATAAAACATGGAGAGCAAAGCCTAGTGGCATTTCATTTCTCTTTGGCCTTAATACACATGTGCTGTCCCTAACTTTCCAGCCTAAAATTGTTGGAGTTGGGGTTCTATCTCTTGCAACCCAAAGTATTTGGTCTTGTCTTTTACACAGAGAAAAGAAAACTCCTCCTCCTAATTCAAGCCCCTGGAAAGCCCCCAAAGGTACGTTTGTCCAGCCTCTAACAAGACCAAATTGGATCAGATTGTTATGAAGAAAAAATGAAGGGACTTCCCAGACAGACCAGTGGTTAAGGCTTCACCTTCCAGTGCAGGGGATTTGGGTTCGATCCCTGGTCAGGGAGTTAAGATCCCACATGCCTTGTGGCCAAAAAAACCAAAACATAAAACAGCAGCAATATTGTAACAAACTCAATAAAGACTTTTAAAATGGTCTACATCAAAAAAAGTCTTAAAAATTAAAACAAGTAAAAAAATTCAGAGGAAAATGGAAATTCTCTAAAGAAAAAAAGACCAACAGTAGTGCAGGCCTCTCTGTCAGAATCTAAAAATAAACTTGATGTGGTCCTAGCCCCTTCTGTAATCTTCTTTGGTGTCTGTGTATATCTTGTAGTTCTAAGAACCTTCCACTGCTAAGGTGTGGTAGGTGAACTCCTCTGATCTCTTCTACAAGGTTAGAAGGCCTGCAAGGGTGGGACTATGCCTTGTTGGTCTCTGCATTCCCTAGCATGTAGCACTTGGCCTTGTGAATACTAGGTACCCATGAATTTGAGGGCTGTTACGCTTCCCTGGTGGCTCAGATGGTAAAGAATCTACCTGCAATGCAGGAGACTTGGGTTCAATCCCTGGGTCGGGAAAATCCCCTGGAGAAGGGCATGGCACCCACTCTAGTATTCTTGCCTGGAGAATCCCATGGACAGAGGAGCCTGGTGGGCTACAGTCCAGGGGGTCGCACAGAGTCGGACATGAGTAAGTGACTAACACACACACACGAGCTCTTCTTGAATAGTGCCTACATTTCTGAAACACAGCACAGTGCCTGGAAGGCAGGAAGCACTTGATAAGCATCCACTGGGTCCACTGACTGCAGGGAACTGAACTGCCAAAATGTCAGTGTTGTGCTTTGACTCCCCCCTCGGAAATTCTTTCAAACACCTTCAAGAAGGCTAAGCACAGTCTGCTATGCACTCTACAGGCTTGACTGTGCATCTAAAGCCAGCCAGTGTTATCTATAAACTGCTCACTAGGACCAGAAAAGGTAGGCATCCCTTTCTCCTCTTTCATGATGAAGAGACTGAAGCATAAAGAGTTGAATAGCGTCTGCCTAAAATGCAGGAGTCCCGGGTTCGATCCCTGGGTTGGGAAGATCTTCTGGAGAAGGAAATGGCAACCACTCCAGTATTCTTGCCTGGAGAATCCCACGGACAGAGGAGCATGGTAGGCTACAGTCCATGGGGTCGCAAAGAGTCGGGCACGACTGAGCGAGCTTCACAGCTTCTGAAGTCATCCAGGTACTAAATGACAGAACCAGGTTTGGGATGATGATTTGTGTGGATGCAAAAGCTCCCTCTTGTCCATTTTGCCTCCCTGGTGTCTCACCCCCAGATACTCAAATATGTTTGCATGTGTGTGTGTGTATGTGTGTTGTGTGTGTGTGTTTGTTTAGTCACTAAGTTGTGCCCAACTCTTTCCAACCCCATGGACTGTAGCCCACCAAACCCCTCTATCCATGGGATTTCCCAGGCAAGAATTCGGTAGTGGGTTACCATTTCCTTCTCCAAAGGATCTTCCCAGTCCAGTGATCAAACCCAAGTCTCCTGTGCCTCCTGCATTGGCGTATGTGTTCTTTACTTCTGAGTCACCTGAGAAGCTGTGTGTTTGTACACACGCATGCACACACAAGTGGTAATATTAGTTCTTTTGCCTGAAAGATGAATGGGTTCAAGAGACATACACACTCAGGGTCAAAACCAGCCACAACAACCTGTGTTCCCTCACTCATTAAATTCATCTGATGAAGGTTTTTTGAGACCCACCATATACCTGGAACTTCCCAGGAAACAGCAGTGGACAAAGCAGGTAGGGAGAAAGAGCAGGGGTCCACAAATGCCTTCTGTGGAGGGCCAGGAAGTAAATATTTTAGGCTTTCGGGCCAACAAGTTTGTCACAACTCCAGCTCTGCACTTAGAGAGCCAAAGCAGCCACTAGAAATGTGTAAACAAATGGGCATGGCTGTGTTCCAACAAAACTTTATTTATAAAAAATGGGCAGGATTGATTTGACCCACTTTGCCAGCCCCTGAGAAAGACAATAAACATGGAAATACATGGAGAGGAACAAAAAGTCTGGAGATAAAGGTAGATTCTCTGGATAGAATAAAGCAGTAAAATTAATAAGATAGAGAGTGCTGTAGATTGAGTAGCATGGGAAAATAAGACATTTGAGGTAAGGCCAGCGTGCTGATGAACCAGCCATGCCAGGATCCTGAGTTTTCCAAGCAGTAGGAAGAGCTTGACAAAGAGCCTGAAACAAAGTGTATCTGGGGAACAGAAAGTCCAATATGTCTGGAACAAGGTGGTAGCAGATAATGTCAAAGGGTGAACAGGATCAGACCCCAGGCACATTAAGGGCATGTGGAAGAGGTGGGATCTTCTAACTGGGATGGAAAGGGTTTGGGGGAATCTTAGCAGCAATACGGGGCTTCCCTGGTAGCTCAGATGGTAAAGAATCCGCCTGCAGTGCAGGAGACCCAGGTTTAATCCCTGGGTTGGGAAGATAGACTGGAAAAAGAAATGGCAACCCACTCCACTTGCCTGGAGAACCCCACGGACAAGAGGAACCTGGCAGGCTACAGTCCCTGGAATTGCAAAGAGTCAGACACAACTTAGCGACTAACAGTTTCACTTAAGCAGAATTATGGCATGCTTTAATTTCCAAGTTTGAAAATATTAACTCCAGCCGCTGCTTGGTAAATCAACACTAGAGACGCAAAAGTGAAAGGAGGAAAACCAGGGAGGTGGCTGGCAGACGGAGGCAGCAGGGAAGGGCGGAAGATAGGGTTGGATTCGAGAGAGATGGTAAAGACGGTGGAGCCACTGGAAGTTGCTGGAGGCTTGCACAAAGGGGAAAGACAATGAAGGATTCCAGCCTGGGTTCATCTGGCTTCATGTATCCACACAGACCAACTGCCAGGCAGTGAACAGTCTTCATAGGTCAAAAGTTCAGTTCAGTTCTGTCCCTCAGTCATGTCCGACTCTCTGCAGCCCCATGGAGAGAGGCCAGGCCTCCCTGTCCATCACCAACTCCCGGAGTTTACTCATTGAGTCGGTGATGCCATCCAACCATCTCATCCTCTGTCGTCCCCTACTCCTCGCACCTTCAATCTCTCCCACATCAGGGTCTTTTCCAGTGAGTCAGTTCTTTGCATCAGGTGGCCAAAGGATTGGAGCTTCAGCTTCAGCATAGATCAAAAGGGAGTGGCGCAAACAGAAAGCACGATAGGTTGGGTGCTCTGAAGATTGACCCTAACTGACTTCAAGGTGGCTCAACTCAGAGCCATCTGCTAAGAGGCCGCAACAGAGCTCCCAAGTACACCCTCTTGTATCACACAGCATTATGAAACACGCAGACCCGATGAGTAGGAGCTATTTGAAGACTGTTCCTATTTCTTATCATCAAAACACCAAACTGAGGAAACAAAAACTATCCATGGCCCAGTTGAGCCAGGGCCAATTTGACCCAGGGAAAAAAACTCAAACATTCAAGCGCATTCTCCACTAGAAATCTCTCTTTGGGGTTCTACAGGACCACATGTTTAGAAGATCTTAAGAGTGATTGTAAGAAATGTGAATATAACACATTTCCTGGGGAGGGGGGGTGCAGAGACATGGGGCCAGGGAGACAGCCTGAGGAAATTAGTGGCTTCTCTAACGCTCTAAACGGCTCAAGACCAGACTAAATCCATTTCAAGGAGCTTGAAAGCCTTTCCCTTGGAGAGAGGCGTACTTTCTGTTCTCTCATTATCAGAAATGCTGTCAGGCACAGAGTAAGAGTTATGTAATAGGAAGCAATACTTTCCGGCCTTTCTCCATCCTCCTGTTATATAATAGTCACGCCAAGATGAAGTGCCAACGTCTAACCGCGGAGATGCAACCCTGTCAATTAAATTTATAGTTTACACTTCCTTTTCTCTTTTTTAGCAAGAGCTCCCTCCCCTTCCCTTCCCCCTCCCTCATGCCTTCCCAACAGGCTGGTCTCCAGGCTGATTTTTTTTCTCATTAGGTGGACCTGCTCCATTCATGAAAAAAAGAAGGGAAAGTTACTTTCATTCATTCATTCATTCATTTACTCATTCTGCCAATCAGCCAACAATCATTTAATAGCCTATCATGTAAGAGATTCTGCAACAAGGAGGAAAGAGAACAAGTGTCAAATTACGGATCTGTGCCCACCAGCTAGGTGACCTGGGATCTGTTAAATGGGAAAGAAGGGCAAGCTGGTAGGGTTTGGTGGGAATTAGAAGTAATAGAGGCAACACACCTCTTCATAGCTATTATTCCTCTCCATATTATCATGATTTTGTATCAAAATGAGAAAGATTAAGTATCAGCTCTTAGAAAATTTAAATCTAGTGAAGGAAGATACTAAGATAGGACAGGAAAGTAACCATTGCAATCTGTTATAAAATTTACAGGCTAAAAAATAAGAGGGTGCTGTGGGGATGATGAGAAAACTTAGTTAACTCAACCTTGTCTCTTTCATTTTAAGTGGTATCATTTCAGATTATGTGTGCAATTTTAGGATCTAAAAAAAAAAGTCACCTTACAGCTAATTTTAAAAGGGGGTCAAGACCATGGTAGGAATTTAAAACAGGAGGTACCAATCAGCCAATCCTAAGAATTCCAAGCTCCTTTAAGATTCAAAATTAATCAATGCAACTCACCATATCAATAGAAGAAGGGGAAAAAAAAAAAAAGAAAGCATAGCCAACTCAATCCATACAGAAAAAGACATCTGACAAAAGTGAAAATTCATTCATAATAAGAAAAAAAGAAATTCTCAACAAACTAAGATTAGAAGGAAATTCCTCAAGCAAAGAATGTCTATGAAAAACCTACTTTAACATCATCCATAATAATAATGATTGAATGTTTCTCTCTACATTTGAAAACAAGGCAAAAATATCTACTCTCAACATTTTCAACCAAAATTTACTAGAGGTCACAGCAGTGTTATAAGGTTAAGAAACAAAAGGCATACACTATTGTAAAGTAAAAAAATAATAATAATAATAAATAAATAAACGATAAAGGGTTTTAAAAAAAGAAACAAATGGCAAAAATATCGGGAAGGGAGAAGTAAATGTCTTTAGTTATAGGTGGCCTGGTCATATATAAGAAAAGTCTTGAAGAAATCTACCAAAATAGAAAGGTCACAGGGTAGGAGACCACATTAAGAAAATAGTCATAAATTGTACTTCTATGCATCAGCAGGAGAATTTTTAAATACCATTTACAATAGTATCATAAACATGAAACACACAGAGGTAAATCTAAACTCTATGTAAGACCTGCACATACAGTTTAAAGAAGACCTAAATAAATAGAAAGATGTGCTGATTTTCATGGATTGAAAGATTCAACACTGTTAAAATGGTCATTCCTCCAAAACTGATCAACAGATTCACACAATTCTCATCTTAATCCTAGCAGGCTTTTTTGTTTGGAAAAACTGACAAACTACTCTAAAATTTATATAAAATCCTACATGCCACAACTAAAGATTGCCACATGCGGCAACAAATATCACAGATTCTACATGCCACAACTGAGACCCAGCACGGCCAAATGAATAAATAAGTTTTCTTAATGCTTCCACTTAAAAACAAAAACAAAAATCCTTCAAAGCACCTAGAATAGTCAAAACAATCTTGAAAAAGAGCACAGCTGGAGTCTAGCACTAAGTTCAATAATTATTAAAAATTTATATTAATCAAAACCCATGTGAAACTGGCATTAGGACAGACTTAAAAATCAAAGGAGAAGAAAAGGGAATTAATAAATGAATACTTGACTGGTTAATTAGTGTTTGACCCAGAAGCCAAGGTTATTCAATGGTAAGACTGTAAGTAGCCTTCACAACAAATGGTGTTAGAAAAACTGGATATTACACTGCAGGAAAAATTACCCTCAACATTTACCACATATCATTCACAAAAATTAATTTGAAATAGATTATAGGTCTAAACGTAGCACTAAAATTACAAAACTTTCACAAGAACACACAAGAGAAAATCTTTGTAGCACTGAGTTACGCAAAGATTTCTTGGGGGAAAAAAGTAAAATATAAGGAAAACAATTGATAAACTAAACTCGATCAAAATTTAAGACTACTGCTTTTTAAAAACACCATTGAAAAAAATGAAAAGGCAATCCTAGAGAAAAAAATTCATAACACATCTATCTGACAATGGCTTTGTATTCAGAAATACATAACTTTGCAACTCAATAATCAGCAAAACAGGGACTTCCCTTGTGGTCCTGTGGCTAAGACTCCACGCTCCCAGTGCAGGGGGCCCAGGTTCGATTCCTGGTCAGGGAAACAAATCCCACATGCCAGAACTAGAGTTCGCATGCCACAGCCAAATAAAGAAGACAAATTTTTAAAAAATAAGCAAAACTGTCAAACTTGGAAGGAAAAGGTAAAACTGATGTGCATCACAAAAGATGTACAAATGACCCATGAGTACATGAAAAAAATGCTCAAAATTATGACTTATCATGGAAGTGCAGATTAAGAGCACCATGGACACACTATTACACACTCATGAGAACGTCTAAAAATCAACAAAACGGACAACGATATGTGCAGAGAAGGAGATAATCGCTATTCTCCATGACTTCACCTCTCTTAAAATCTCCAAACTCTCCTTCCACTAGGCTTCCCAGAAACCTACATGAAACCATAACTCAACATTCAAGGCAGCTTATACCTAATATAGCCTTTCTTTCCCCTTCTTGCCCTCACTGCCTTCTCAGGCTCTCTAGACTCTCGACTCACAGCTGAGTTTGAGTTGGCCCCTTGATAATAGCTGCCTTTTGAGATAGTAGTCCCCCTTTAAGAAAGTTTTATCAAGCAAGAGGAATTTCAAATAAGTGGCTTTTCCAAATTATAGAATTTTTTTATTTTTTTAAATATGAATTAAATATCTTAGCTATCTTGAAAGGAAAAGTGTCTCGCCTTCCTTGGCTTTGTAAATTGGGGGCATTAAGCGTAATTTTAGTCCCGTTCAGTGACCAAGGGTCATTACTCATTGCATGACAACAGCCAAGGGAATTTACTGACTAACAGCACACTGTTGGGGCTTCCCAGTTGGCACTAGTAGTAAGGAACCTGCTTCACAATATGGAAGACATAAGAGATACAGGTCTGATCCCTGGGTCAAGTGATCTCTTGGAAGAGGGCATGGCAACCCACTCCAGTATTCTTGCTTGGAGAATTCCATGGACAGAGGAGCCTGATGGGCTACAGTCCATAGGGCCACACAGAGTCAGACACGACTGAAGAGACTTAAGCCCATATAGCTCGCTGTTGTCTTTGCATGAAATGCCAGAAGATGGGCCACTTACTGAGTTTTCTCTGCTTTTTACTGATTGGTCAGTATCAAGGTCTCTGGATTTTATGCAGCTTTCTTGAGCTGAATCGTGCAGACCTCTCCCCTTCACCCTTTTAATTTTCTGTATCTAATCAGCTATGTCTTGGGAAACCAGGTTGCCCAGTTAGAACTGTTTCTTAAGGAAAAAACATTCTGCACCAAAGTCAGAAAGAAAGGGTTTTACTCCATGGCCTTTACAATGCTGGCTTTGACATCTCCAAGTCTTTTTTTTTTTTTTTTTTTTTTTTTGCCTGTTTCCTGGTTCTCAGATGTTTGTCCCATAGTCAGTGTGGCCAGATAAGTGACCTCTGAATGAGAAAGGTTACATTCACAACCTAATAAATTAGTAGGTGGCTCCCCTAGCTTTGGCTCATGAAACTGTTCAGGCTAGTATTCACATCAGTTCCCACATCTCAGGGGCGTTTTCCAGAAAGTTTCTGTCTCCCCTTCTGTCCTCTTTGCAAAACTGAATTATCATAGGAAATAAATATCCTACAGAAAGCACAACCCTGCCATCCTGCAAGAAGGGCATTCTTCATCATCCCAGCTTCTGAGATTTACCTGGGTTTACACCCATGGACCAAACCAAAAAAGGCCTCCACTTGTCTTTCCTCTCGGGTGAGCACACTAACGTGATGAGTAGGAAAGTGTCCTTCCAGCATAACTGGATCTTCAGCAAAAATTATGAAGGGAGTGTTTGGCACTAGTAACAAAGAAAAGAGCAAAACAATTTTTAATTTTTCAGCATCTTTTAAGATTCAGCTAAAACTTCACTGAATCTCTTCCTGAATCTTCTCTTCTCTCATCTGCAATTAATTTTTCCTCCTTTTTTGCCTTTGGTGTTATCTGTAAGCCCAACAAAACCATCATGATTCTTTATTGAACTTGTATATTTACCACAATACTTTGGCCACCTGATGTGAAAAGCCAACTCTTTAGAAAAGACCCTGATGCTGGGAAAGACTGAGGGCAGGAAGATAAGGGGGTGACAGAGGATGAGATGGTCGGAAGGCATCACCGACTCCATGGACATGAGTTTGAGCGAACATGGGGAGATGGTGAAGGACAGGAAGCCTGGCATGCTGTAGTCCATGGGGTTGCAAAGAGTCAGACATGTCTTAGTGACTGAATAACAGCAATTTACCACAAAACAGGCACTCAAAAAAAAAAAACAGATCTTTGGAACGAATGAATGAATGATGAAGTGTAGCTTAGGCTTCAGCTGTTGTGGTCTCTCACTGTCTTTATGCTCTTCCTCTATCCCGTTCTTTAGAAAATCTCTCTTTGAGAGGATTATCATTGATTACTCCACTTCAATGAATATTGAATTCAAAGAGATTCTTGAAATTTTGGAGAGTTAGGAAACAAGAAATTCTTCCCTGGTGGCTCAGCAGTTAAGAATCCACAAGTGACATGGCAACACAGATTCGACCCCTGGGGTCAGGAAGATCCCCTGGAGGAAGAAATGGCAACTCACTCCAGTACTCTTGGCTGGAAAATCCCATGGACAGAGGAGCCTGGCAGACTACAGTCCATGATGGGGTCACAAGAGTCAGACACAACTGAGCAACTAAACAACAAGGGAAATAAGAAGCTGCATTTTTATTCCATCTTTGCTGTTTACTAGCTTTGTGACCTCAGACAAATGACTTGAAGTCAAAATCTTGGGGTGGTGCGTGTCTGTAAAACAAGATAATTATATCTTCCCTCACCTTACAGAATTGAGAAAATCATATGAGTTAAAAAGTGTTTAAGCCCCTGGGCGGGGCGGGGCGGGGGGGGTATCTAAAATTCTGTAAAGCTACTAGAGGCAATCGCTTCATAAATCATGAAGGAAACTAAAAAGAATCAACCATTTGCCCAAGAATGTGGCAAAATGAGACTCTTGTTCCAAGTCCTTCTCTCTGTCCATACTCTCACCTGGAGCTCTCTGTCAGAGGGGGAAAGAGGAGGAAGGCATTGCCCAGAGGCAGGGTTCTGAATCTCCCTGCCTGATCTGATACCTGTCTGCCTGTGTTCTCATCTTCAGCTAATCTCTCAGAAAGCCATGCAACCAAGGGGTCACAAAGCTCCGCACAAGTGCCGTTTCCTCTTCTGGCATAACAGTCACCAGGACCCCGTACGCGGAGAACAGCTGGTCGAGGCTCGGGAGACCAGAGCCAACACAGGTTTGCCTGTCCATTCACCCTTCATGATGATTAACTCTTCCATCACAGGCCAAGACGTGAGCATTTATCTTCGGGGGTTCTTCAACTATTAGTGCTCAGGACTCTTCCCAGGCCATACATCATGGCACTGGAAGCGGGAGGTGCAGACAAAAGTCATCCCTCGTGCTGATGTGGTGTGAAGAGGGTGATTAATGACAGTCACACACAGCTACCCGGCTTCTGACTCACTCAAGCTACTCAGACGCCGACTTTGCTGACTTTGCTATTTTCCATGAGCCATCTTCCCCACTGCCGCTCTCAACTATAGCTCAGCTTTGGGAGTCTTACTTTGAAAGAGGTGGAGGGAGAACGTTTGCTGTCATCACCGAAACCCCCCCAGGCTCTCTCTGACAAGGTGGCGGGCTCGACTTGGGGTTCTCCGTCTTATCGCTGCTCTTAGGGAATTTGAAATTCAACCACACATTCAACAAACTTGGATGAGCATCTCCTCTAGGTGCCGGGGACACATCAGGAAGGAAAAACAGACTGATAATTCTTGCCTGGGTGAAGCTTCCATTCAGGACATGAAGATAGGTATTAATGAGTAAACTGTGAAGCGAAGTGAAAGTGAAGTCACTCAGTCATGTCCAACTCTTTGCAATTCCATGGACTGTAGCCCACCAGGCTCCACCATCCATGGAATTATCCAGGCAAGAGTATTGGAGTGGGTTTCCATTTCCTTCTCCAGGGGATCTTCCTGACCCAGGGATCAACCCTGGGTCTCCCGCATTGCAGGCAGACGCTTTGCCGTCTGAGCCACCAGGGAAGACCTGGTAAACTGCGAAGGATGCTAGAAAGTGGTTAAGTGTGATAGGAATCAAAGAGCAGAGGATGGGAGGTAAGTACTGGGGTGTGGGATGGGTAGCAATTTTAATTAGAGAGTCAAAGTAAACCTCATGGATGATGTTTGAGCAAAACCTGAAAGAGACAAAGGTGTGAGCCAAACAGATAACTGAGGGAAGAGGGTCAAAGGAATAGCAACAGCCACTGCAAAAGCCCAAAGGTGGAAGTATGTCTGAATTTCTTGAGCAGCAGTGAAGCTAGTCTGGCCTGGGGAACACGTGTGAGGGATGGATGGAGTAAGGAAGCTATAGATATGAAAGAGGGGCAGGATGTTGAGGGGACACTAGCTTTTTATCCCCTTCACAAGGCAGAAAGTCATCAGAAGTTTTTGAATTTGTGTTTTAAAGGAGTCAAACCAAGCCAATGGACTGCCAGCTGAGATGGAAGGGAACCACTCCAGAAGCTGCGACAGTGAGACACGATGGTGAGACGTGGTGAGACCTCATCCAGGTGAACATGACGGTGACCTTGATCTGAGCAATAACAGCAGAGAGCTGAGAAATGGCCAAATCCCTGCTACACCACATCTATGAAACTTAAGATGCCGCTGTCTGGGGCACCTTCCCAATCTGGAGATATTAAAAAGTGGCATAATCTGTATCTTGATATCAAGGAAATGAGATGTTTTAAAGCTGAACTAAAGCGTTTCTGGCAGATTAGAGGTGGGCTTGAGAGAGAAAGAGGAGTCAAGGAGTCAAGGATGTCTCCAAGGCTCATGGTCTGAGCAACAGGAAGGATGGGGCTACCCTCAGGGGAGATGAGGAAGACCACTGGAAACCCAGGTTGGGAGGGGCAGGCGAGGGGTGAATCAGGAGTGCAGTTCAGGACATGTTGCCTTTAGATGTCTATTAAAAATACAAGTAAAGAAGAAAAGAGGCTGAGAGCCAAAGAATTGATGCTTCCAAATTGTGGTGCTAGAGAAGACTCTTGAGAGTCCCTTGGACTGCAATGAGATCAAACCAGTCAATCCTACAGGAAATCAACCCTGAATATTCGTTGGAAAGACTGAAGCTGAAGCTCCAATACTTTCGCCACCAGATAGGAACAGTCAACTCACTGGAAAAAATTCTGTTGCTGGGAAAAATTGAAAGCAGGAAGAGAAGGGGGCGACAGAAGATAGGATGGCTGGATGGCATCATCTTCTCGATGGACATGAGTTTGAGCAAGCTCTGGGAGATAGTTAAGGACAGGGAAGCCTGGTGTGCTGTAGTCCATGGTATTGCAAAGAATCAGACAGGACTTAGCAACTGAACAGCAACAATAACAAATACAAGGGAGAATGCCCTGCAGGCAGTTGAATATATGAGTTCAGGAGAGAGGCTTGGACCAGAAATACAGGTCTGAACATCATGGGATATAAATAAGAATTGAAGCCAGAAGACTTAATGAGATCACCAAGAGAAGTGCAGATAGTAACCAGTGAGATTAGAGGAAATAACAGAAATAATTGAAAATGGCCATGCTCTGGATTAGTCGGGGGTGGGGTGGAGGTTAGGGGGTAAAATCTGCTTAAAGGCTGCTAAAATAGGTACCATAAAAATGGCTCCCGTCTGTGCTTAGATGATGCCAAGAGGACTGGGGTTATGGTGGGAATAACCATAGCGAGGGGCGAAAAGAACTAGAGCAGGGGGTAAAAGTAAAGTGGAAGGACGACCCTTCTTATTTAACATATATCTTCACAAGCCACCTTGTTCTAGAAAGATGCAAGGTGTTTGTGAGAGATCAGCTTGTTAGTTGCACTGATCACTTTTAGCTTCACAAAGCCATTTTACCTCCCATTTCTAAGGTCCACCCCATCTCTTTCTATCATTCACTGATTCACTCATGCCACAAATACTTATTGACAACACTGTGGGCCAGCGTTCCCAGGGCCAGGTCTGGATGGTTGACTGGAAGATACACGGTTTCAACCTCCTTTTCAACTTAAAACCAGTCTAGACACAAGACTAAGCACTGAACAAACCAATTTCTCAGACATTCACAAAATCCTGTCTTTAAATCCACAAAATGCAGAGAAGAAACCCAGAACACACAAGCCACGGGTCACCAGGCCAGTAGACCCCAAAACCTCCCAGGCCTGGAGGGTCTACACTGCACTAAACTCACGTGTCCTTCCCAAGGTTGGGGCTGGGGGGAGAAGTAGGGAGTCACCAGCAATGACAATAGCCAATATACGCAGTGCCTTTCAAGTTCAAACTCAATTTCATATTCTGCATTGAAGTTCAACTATATGACCGTGTCTGGAGATGAGAACAGCTGCCATCCTGTCTTGGATGAGAGAGCAAAGGCTCCAGGGATCCGGGGGTGCCCAGGCAGGAGGGGATTCAGCCGGAACTCAAGTCCAAGTCTTCAGATGCTTTGTAAGCAGCCATGGGGGAAGCTCCGAACAGAAGAACCCTGAAGGGGCAGACCCAAAACAAGAGCAAGCGGGCCATGGAAACAGCTTGGGGAGCACAAGACCCCGAGCAGAAGAGGAGCCAGCTCTTGGAGACAGATAAGGAGGAGCACAGCACGTCCTGAATGGGGTGTCAAGAGAGAGCCCCAGCCACACGCCGCTGACGGTCAAGAGCGGAGCCAAGGACACGTCTCGGCACCAACGTGGCAGAGCAGACAGAACCCGACACACCTGGATGTCAGGCTGCCGGGACCCCGGCGGTCACTGGGACATGGGGCCTTTAGTTCTTTATTTTTTAACTGGAGGATGATTGCCTTACAATGTTGTGCTATGTCATTCCTGCTGTACAACAGCGAATCAGCCGTAAGTACATACATTATATACATGTGTGCGTATATCCCCTCTCTCTCACCCCAACCCTCATCCCTGGCTCTTGATCTTAAAATTGGGCAAGTCTTGCAACTTCGCTGGCAGTCCAACAGTTAATACTCTGAGCACTCAATGCAGGGGACCCGGCTTCCATCTCTGGTCAGGGAACTAAATCCCACGTGCTGCAACTAAGACCTGGTACAGCCAAATTTTTTAAAAAATTTTTAAATGGGAAAGGCAAATGCCTTTCCCGTCTCCCTGTCCTCCTCTCCACTAACCCAGGTGTAAAACAGGATCCTGCAGGTTTGCCGTGAGATTTCAGGGCAATAAGTGAAAACTCCCTAACATACCATCTGGCACTTGGAAGGCATTCAATTAATGGTGGCTATGATTATAACTGCGAGGCTATGAACACGAGATTTTCGACTTACTTTCTCACCGTTCTGGGAGCTGACACGCAGTCTCTGGAGCCCTCCCGGGCATGGTGCTTCTGGGGGCCCGGCTTGGAACCAGCTGTTTCGGATCTTCATTAAAACCGTAAACGTTTTAAGCTGAGGCAGCACTCTACAAGGAGCGAGGGAAAACCCAGCTGGCTGCTCTTTGGAAGTTTCTGTAACTTCCAAGATAAAGCGTATCCTAGATAAACTTGACCCCTGGAAAAAGTTTATCACACCAGATTGACCCTAGGGATTACAGGGAAGCCAACCAAGGAACCTCATGACAGCTTAAATACCAGGCACTCGGGGATTTTTTTTTTTTTTTTTTTTTTTTTTTTTGCCTATGCTGGGTCTTTGCTGCTATGCGAGCTTTTCTCTTGTTGTGGTGAGCAAGGGCTACTCTCTAGCTGTGATGTGCAGGCTTCTCACTGCTGCGGAGCACGGGCTCTCGGGCACACGGGCTTCAGTAGTTGTGGCTCATGGGCTTGGCTGTTCTGTGGCATGTGGGATCCTCCTGAGCCAGAGTTTGAACCCATGTCTCCTGCACTAGCAGGCACATTCTTTACCCCAAAGCCACCAGGAAAGCCCACTCAGGGCTCTTAATCTGAGTCTACTTATCCTAGACTTTCTCCCCATCCTTTGGCCCTCCCAGCACACTCCCCCAAGACTGAAAGGGGTCTTTGGTTCATCTGATAACATCCTAGTAACCAGCCCTAGCACACACGTTTCTAAGTACCCTCTCTATGAATATCACTTTAATTTCCAGGAGCATTAGCTGCAATACTCCACAACTCTTGTTATTAACAGAAAACTCAGTTCCTGTACAAAAATAATCCTTTCTCTCAGTAAAAGCCCTTGCTTTTAAATCTGTATTACGTTGTAGGTTATTTGCTCTTTGGGCCTCAAACACCGTGTTTCTTGCATTGCAATGTAATACTCTAGCTTGGCGCCAGCAGAATTCTTGGAATGTACAAGACATCTCCATGCTTCATTCATTCATGGAGCTGGACTGTAGTTCATCCACATTTATGTCCCTCCCAGAAATGGGTTTTGCTTTTTAAAAATGGCCCAGATTTCTCTCTGAATCCAGAAGCTCTATTAAGCACGACCAGGATCCCGCACTGATTCATCACTGCAGGAACATCTACCAAGCATCAGACTCAGGTGAGGTCTTACCCCTGTAAGAGAGGCAAGATGGAACTGGGCTCCAAGCACCAAACTGGTTCCAGTGTGCTGTGCCTTCCTGGGGCTGGGAACTGCAAAGAAATGCTTTTCCTTTAAATGTTGCCCCTTTGTGGCTCATAAACGAGTAAGTTCAGACAGCAGCTGTCAAACCCAGCAACAGAAAAGCCTGCCAGGGCAGCATTCCCAGGACAGCCGTGGGGGAGATGAATCAGGTGAACGAAGAACCCTAAAAGCCCAATTCAAAGGTCTCTAGCGCCACCTACTGACGCACTGTGTATTCTGTTGGCAAAAAGCCCAGAAACCACTGTAGGGTGGGAGGTGGGGGGTGGGGCATGGAAAATTGTAGCAATTCTTCCCAGGCATAATTGAAGGGAATTTATAAACCAATGGGTCCATCCCCTCATCTTCCTGATAGAGTGTGTTCCAGTCACTCAGTCGTGTCCAACCGTGTGACCCTCTGGACTGTAGCCCACCAGGCTGCTCTGTCCATGCGATTGTCCTGGCAAGAATACTGGAGTGAGTTGCCATTTCCTTCTCCAGGGAATCTTCCTGTCCCAGGGATCCAACCCGGGTCTCCTGCATCGTAGGCAGACTCTTTACCATCTGACCCACCAGGGAAGCCCCCGATAGAGAAACTGAGGCCCAGAGTGATATGGTGGCTTCTCTTAGGTCACAACTCTAGCCCACCAGAGCCTACACCTCCGAGACCCAGCTCTTACTGACCTCTGCCCCAGCTCACACTGTCCTGTCTGAAAGCATAAACTTGCAGCAGCAAAGCTGGCTGGGAGAGAGGAGTTTCTGGGAGGCACCCGTCTCCTCTCCGTTTTCTGCGCCGTCTTCTTCCTTTTGTACCAACAGCCCGAGACAGACCTGACATTCTCCTCTGCTTCTAGAACCCTGATGTCTTTACTGTCCCGCAGTCCCTTTCAGGGAGAAAGTGTTGAACTACTCACTTGAAGGTGTTTGCCTGCATCTTTAAGAATGTGAAGGGCCGGGCAGAGACCCTGCTTAGTAGACACCCAATACCCCCATATGATAAAGAAGGAAACTAAGGCTCTGGGAGATCAAAGAATTCACTTGGGGCAGTGGTTCCTAACACACCTGACATTAGGATCACCTGGGGCTCTTTTACAAACTCCAGCACACTGGCTGTGCCTTAGGTCTGCTCCCTCAGAATCTCTGGAGATGAAAAAACTCTTGAGTTTCTGAAGCCCGCCCCTCCTCCAGGTGACTCCAGTGTTCAGACAACCTCAGGAGCCACTGACTTATGCGCACGCAGTTAGTAGGTGAGACAGCATAGCCCCTGTCTTTCAACTCCCAGGCCAGGAGGAACGGTGTAAGCAACAGTGGTTTGCATCACTTTAAAGATTTTTGCCAATGACACATTCTAACTAATTATTAATAACATTACAAATGATCCTGTTTAACTTATGTTAATGTACTCTCAAAAGAATACTGTTACTAGAGAAAGGCAAATATATGGTATCGCTTATATGCGGAAGCTTTTATATGTGGAAGCTTTTATATGCGGAATCTTTAAACATGACACAAATGATTGTGTTTATGAAACAGGAATAGACTAACAGACCTAGAGAACAAACTTATGGTTACCAGTGGAGAAGGGTGAAGGGGAGGGACAGATCAGGTGTTTGGGATTGACATGTACACAAATGTTCTATTTAAAATAGATAACCAACAAGGACGTGCTGTATAGCACAGTGAACTCTACTCAATACTCTGTAATGACCTAAATGAGAAAATAACCTGAAAAAGAATAGATACATGCATAGGTATAACTGAATCACTTTGCTGTTCACCTGAAACTGACATACAATATTGTTATTCGATTCCACTTCAATAGAAAATAGAAAGAATACTATTGCTTTCAGAAATGGAAAGATAATTTCACTCGCCATGAAACAAAATGCAACCAGAAAAAGAAATACACTTAAATAAAAAATTGTTTTTAAAATCTCACTTGGTGCATATACATATATGCATACTGAATCAATTTGCTGCACAGTAGAAACTAACACAGCATTGTAAATCAACTATACTTCAATAAGTTTTTTTTTAATTACATTCCGAAAAGCAATTAAGTGACTTCAGTTTCCAGTTTTGGAGCCAATGCTTACTAAGAGCAAAGGAAGGTAGCCCCTCTGCTCCTGAAAAGACAGAGAGAGATGTGACAGAAACACACCGAACAGTGAATCTGTGTGTTCTGTTGATGCCTTCACGGGTGCAGTTGACGCCTCTGCTTCTGTGTGAGCCGTGGTTTCTTTCATTCTGTCTCCCTCCAATTCTACTAGGGAGCTTAGGGGAAACGCCCCTTCAGGATCCTCCGTGCCGCAAGTCCAGAGCCCAGGGACTGTGGGTTCTCAGCCAAATCGCAATGACATCCTGCCCACGGTCTTATCCAACAGCTGAGGCACTCTGGCGTGCTACTCAGAGCAACAGACATGCTTTTCACATGGCTCTAGGCCTTGCTCGATTGGCCGGCCCACCTGTTGGAATGGGACCGTCTGCTCTTTGTCCCCCAGCCTGCAGGCCAAGCTCACCACTCACATTTCCTGTGCAGGTGAGTGTTATCCTGCTGCTGGCTCCAAGCACAGCTGTTTGGCAAAGGCGAGCGGCAGATGCAGCCTCCGGGCCCCCATGCGCTTGGCAGCAGCATCCCACTGACCCGGGGGGCAGCTGAAAGCGGCTGTCTTTGCTGAACAAAAAGAGGGTTAATCAGCGATTACTGGGGATGAGATATAATCTGTGTTTGGAAAGATCGAAGGACTGGGCCTCATTCAAGCGCCACCTAGATGTAAACTGGTTATCCGATTTTCTCCCCCAATCAATCTCACCTGCACACTTTTAAGAGAAAAGTTTTTTAAAAAAACAAATTACCACATAACATATAGTCAGCTTACACATTTAAAGAAAATCAGGGGCGTCCCAGATGGCACAAGCGGTAAAGAACCTGCCTGCCAATGCAGGAGACACAGGAGATGTGGGTTTGATCCCTGGGTTAGGAAGATCCCCTGAAGGAGGGCATGGCAACCCACTGCAGTGCTCTAGCCTGGAGAATCCCATGGACGGAGGAGTCTGCTGGGCTACAGTCCATAGCATCGCAAAGAGTCGGACATGACTGAAGTGACTTAGCACGCAGGCAGAAAAGCAACAAAGAAGTGAAAAGCACTGGTCGTACCAGGAATGCCCCAAACCATAACTAGCCCACCTGTGATGGTCCTTCTTTCTTCCTTGTATACTTTTCTTTACATTTTTATACAGAAAGAGTTTGTACAAAACATGTTACTTTGTACCGTTTGTTTCCCATAGCAACATACCACAACCATCTTTCCAGCATTCCAAGCACCTACATTGCATTATTTGCAATGAATGCTGAATATTCCATTTACAACTAATTCAGACAAAATGAAGAAAGCAAGAGTACTCATGTACAAGTATCCTTGGATATGGTATCAAACACTGGATGTGATATCACCCATTTTAGAGATGGAAAAATGAAGGGAAAGGAGCAGCCGTTAATGATGGACTGAGCACCTGAGCACACACGCAGAAGGCCACGTGCAGTGGGAATGGCTCTGGCAAAGACCAGCCATGGTTAGCTACGGCTTCCTGCTCTGTCAACACTTTAAGTGGCAAGACTGGGAGGAACTCTGATAGATATCTGAACTAAACATCAGAAGATCTAAGGGTTTTGGCTCACCTTGTCTGTCCACCAGCCAGAGTGGTCTGGCTTTGACACTCAACTGACCTGAGCCCCAGCTCCCTAATCGGTATGCTAGAGGAACACGCAGCACTCCTGCCACGCTCTGAAGCTTCTAAACAACAAATGAGAACAGGAAAGAACTCTACAAACATTGGAGATCTTGACAAATTCTGGGATGGATCTATCAACGGTGATGTATTTTAGTTAGTTCATCTAACACTTGAAAGTACATCAGAGAATTTTAAATAGTGAAGGAAACTCTGAAGCCAACTAATTTTAGAAATAGAGAAACTGACTTCCTGAGAAGTTAGGAGGTTTGCTTACTGTTTCAGAGTGAGTAAGAGACCCAGAGTAAGTTAGGATTCACAGGGCAATATGCCTCTTACGAGGTTAGCTTTAGAGCGACGAATATTCCAAACATGCATACAAAAATGTGCTGAAGGCAATTCAGTTTATTTCCATTGATTTGAGCTCCCAAAATACGAACTTGGGCCACTTACTGAAGGGTCATTGAGTTGCACTTCTGATTCTTTTTTTAACTGAATGCCTTTCGACTTTAAGGGTTGTATATTCCTTCCCTAAAAAGAGCTGCCTGCAAAGAATATGGACATTCATAAAGCAACTCGGGGCTTGAGTTTTTCACATGCTCTCATACTACATTCCAGAGACGGCTTTCTCCTGAAGCTGACCTGAAGTTGTCTGGTCACTTGATCGTGTCCAGGAATTTGGAGAATTGCCACGACTGGGACAATTAGTTGCAGTGTCACAGAGCAGGGCAGACCCATCACGTGAGAGTCACTTTCAACTTGGAACGGATCACAAATATCTGCCTCCCAAGGGGTGTTTCAGATGGCTGGGAGCTGGCCTGGCGGTGGGCCGCTCCCAAAGCAGCAGAAGGAAATCCAGGGGGGCCAGGCTCCTTTGACACCCCAGGCCCGAGACCGACCATCCCAGAAAACAATGGCCTTCTAATGCTCCACCGAGCCAAGCCTTGACTTCAAGTTTGTGATGAACAAAAATATCAAGCTTCAATCTGCCTTCATCTTGAAACACAGAAAGCATTTGCTTTTCAACCACATCAGGACTCTCCTACCAAAACCTGGGGCTTTTCCATACTCTCCATGCCGCATACACAAGGATCACAGGGTTTCCCATTTTTGTGTCAGAACCTCTAAATTCTTACTGGGTGCCAAGCACCGTGAAAGTGTTAACGTTAGTTGCTCAGTCATGTTTGACTCTTTGCAACCCCATGAACTGCAGCCTGCCAGGCTCCTCTGTCCATGGGATTCTCAAGGCAAGAGTCCTAGAGTGGTTGCCATTTCCTTCTCCAGGGGATCTTCCCGACCCAGGGAACGAACCCAGGTCTCCTGCACTGCAGGCAGATTCTTTACCATCTGAGCCACCAGGGAACCAGGCAGAAAGACCTCCAAATCCACTGGTGACTGTTGAGGATCCAGCCTCCGTTTTATAGGTTCTGGGGCCATTTCGGGTTCCCAAGTCAATCACTGCAAGGTTTTACAGGCGTAACTTTCGGAAAGTCTTCCTGACGTCAAAAGGTGTCATCACCCTTCATTCCCATCCCAGGCACCCCACCACCGTCCTCCTGGTTTCCAAACTCCCCCCTGAGATGTTGGTCTTAGGCGCCTTTCCCATGAAACAGAACCCCCGACATTGCAAAGGGACTGTTGTCTAGCTCCCATACTTCCAGCTGAAATGTAAGCAGTGCTCTTCGCTCTCACCTAAGGAAAAGAGCATGCCGGTCCCCTATTTCACGTTGCCCTCACAGTTACAATATGTGCTTACATCTGGTGCTGTAAAACATGATTACATTTTTCATAAAACCTTAGGGCTTGAACAGCCTTCGAGATTTTATCTTTTCCTTCCTCCTGGCTTCAACAGGACCCCCTAAATCAACAAAACCTAGAAACACTCTGCAGGAAGAGCATCATTAACCTCACTTCACATCCTTGGGACGCTCAGAAGCATGACTGATCTGAAGTCCATTAAGGAAAGGAGGAGGCAGGAAGAGAAGCCTTCCCAAACAACCCTCTTCCATGGCATCAGTGCACTGCTGCCATCTACAAGCTGTAGACACCAGAAAGACACGTGGGAGTATGGACACAGCATCTTCTTATATGCATGAAATTTCACTCGTCTGACAGTTTCTGCACTGTGCTCTAGATGTAGAGGAAGGTAGGTCAGTTAGGTGGTGCAGTGGTCAAGAATCCGCCTGCCACTGCAGGAGACCCAGATTCGATCCCTGGGTCGGGAAGATCCCCTGGAGAAGGAAATGGCAACCCATTCCAGTATTCTTGCCTGGAGAATCCCATGGGCAGAGGAGCCTGGCAGGCTACAGTCCAAGGGGTCGCAAAGAGTCGGACACGCCTGAACTCACACATTATTGCTGCCAGCTCCCCAGCCACTCAGGCCAAATCAGAACCAGTCACCACATTCATAACAGACTGACACTGAGCGCCCTCTGTGGGCAAAGCAGAGCTTTGCAAGCCAGATCGCTAAGGACGGTCCCATGTTCTCTGAGGTTCCTTCTATTCATGTTCTGCCGTAGACTGAGGATGAGTCTCAGCCCTGTTCTGCCACCCACCAGCTGAGGGACCATGGACAAACCACCCCCATGCCTTGAATCCAGGTTTCCTCATCTTCACAACAGGGTTAATAGTGTGTGATAGTGGGTTAACAGTGGCTTCCCTCTCAAAAGATATGTCCACATCCTGACCTCCAACACCTATTAATGGGCTGAAACTCCAGTACTCTGGCCACCTCATGTGAAGAGTTGACTCATTGGAAAAGAGTCTGATGCTGGGAGGGATTGGGGGCAGGAGGAGAAGGGGACGACCGAGGATGAGATGGCTGGATGGCATCACTGACTCGATGGATGTGAGTCTGAGTGAACTCCAGGAGTTGGTGATGGACAGGGAGGCCTGGCGTGCTGCGATTCATGGGGTCGCAAAGAGTCGGACATGAGTGAGCGACTGAACTGAACTGAACTGAAAAAGAAGTCTTTGTAGATGTAATTAAGTTAGCTATCTTGAAATCACCCTGGATGATCCACCAGTAAGTGTCTCTGTAAGAGACACCGGGAAGAGATGGGCAGAAGTGATGTCTGTATGAAGACAAAGGTGGAGAAGGAAGTTTTCCAGCCACAAGCCAAGGGTCGCCCAGGGTCTTCATAGCCTGAAAGAGGAGAAGTTTCTCCCCAGAGCCTTCCAGGAGAGCACAGCCTTACCAATGCCCTGGATTTCAGATTCTGGCCAGCAGACCTCTGAGAGATTAAATTTCTAGAGTTTTTCTCAAGCCACTAAGTTTGTGGTCATTTTTTCAAGCAGCCCTAGGAAATCAATTAGTTTCTATTTCACGGACTGTTCAGCTTGAAACCCATCCCAGGGTACATGCTTCATGGTATCACTGGTGGGATTCTTGTCCTGTGTTCAGGGCTGACTTCAGTCTCTTTTCGTTCTGTGGATACCCCCCCGGACACCACTCACCCAACCAAAGAGCAAGAATAAAGGTCTTAGTGTTTCATTGGGAGGGAGTAGATTTACCTATTTCTTCTGGATATTATTCAAAATGCAAGCCAACTCATTGGCAAAGACCCTGATGCTGGGAAGATTGAAGGCAGGAGGAGAAGGGGACGACAGAGGAGGAGATGGCTGGATGGCATCACCGACTCAATGGACGTGAGTTTGAGCAGGATCCGGGAGATGGTGAAGGACACGGAAGCCTGGTGTGCTGCAGTCCGTCGGGTTGCAGAGACTCAGACACAACTGAGCAACTGCACAACAACAAATCCCCCCACACATCCAACCACAATTATAATTCAAAAAGACACATGCATACCTGTGTCCACAGCAGCACTATTTACAGTAACCCAGATATGGAAACCATCTAAATGCCCATCGACAGATGAATAAAGAAGATTCAGTGCATATTAATAGATACAGACATACAGATGATATCATTCTAATGGCAGAAAGTGAAGAGGAACTAAAGAGCCTCTTGATGAGGGTGAAAGAGAGTGAAAAACCTGGCTTAAAACTCAACGTTCAAAAAACAAAGACTATGGCATCTGGTCATCACTTCATGACAAATAGATGGATAAAAACTGGAAACAGTGACAGATTTTCTTTTCTTGGGCTCCAAAATCCCTGTGGACGATGACTGCAGTCAGGAAATAAAAAGATGTTTGCTCCTTGGAAGGAAAGCTATGACAAACCTGGACAGCATATAAAAAGGCAGAGGCCTCACTTTGCTGACGAATGTTTATGTAGTCAAGGCTATGATGCTTACAGTAGCCATGGGCCATAAAGAAGGCTGAGCACCAGGAACTGGTGCCTTCGAACTGTGGCGCTGGAGAAGACTCCTGAGAGTCCATGGACTGCAAGGAGATCAAACCAGTCAATCCTAAAGGGAATCAACCCTGAATATTCATTGGAAGGACTGATGCTGAAGCTGGAGCTCCAATAGTTTGGCCACCTGATGTGAAGAGCCGACTCGCTAGAAAAGACCCTGATGCTGGGAAAGATAGAAGGCAGGAGCAGAAGGGGGTGACAGAGGACAAGATAGGTAGATGGCATCACTGACTCAATGGACACGCATTTGAGCAAACTCCAGGAGATAGTGAAGGACAGGGAAGCCTGGCGTGGTACAATCCACGGAGCTGTAAAGACTCAGACACTACTTAGTGACTGAACGACAACAACATATACAATGGAATAATAGTCAGCCCCCGAAAATAATGAAATAATGCCACTTGCAGCAACATGGCTGGACCTAGAGATTGGCATATTGGCATACTCCGTGAAGCCATAAAGAAAGAGACAAACACCATATGACATCACTTATGTGTGGAATCTGAAATATGACAGAAATGAACATATCTATAAAATAGAAACAGACTCACAGACATAAAGAACAGATTTGCGGTTGCCAAGTGGAAGGGAGGGTGGGGAGGAGAAGGACTGGGAGTTTGGGATTAGCAGATGCAAACTATTATATTTAGGACAGATAAACAGCAAGGCCCTACTGTGCAGCACAGGGAACTATATCCAACATCATATCCTGTGATAAACCATAATGGAAAAGCATGTGTGAAAGAGTATATGTCTAACTGAGTCATTACACTGTAAACATCAACGATACTTAATACAAAAATTTAAGTAAAAAAAAAAAATTTTAAATATCAATAAAAGCCCCCCAAATTTTTATTCAAAGGAATCTGAATGAGACCCAAAGAATGTATTTTGAAAACACCATATGATTCTAACACCAAAGAAAAAACAACATGACTGACGTCCAACCAGTTAACTAACCAGCATCCTTTCTATTCAGTTTGTGACAGGGTCATAATGGGTAAATATTTTGACCCTTGTCCCTATACACAAGCACTGCTCTGCCAGCTCTGTTGACAGGGAGCATCACCGAAGCGGCCTGGGAGACCTAGAAGAGACAGCTGAGAGTGACTAGCCCGTGGAGTTTCCCTCTTGTCTGGGGAAGCCAGTTTTACACACATGTGCCTTGGGTACACACCACACAATAGCTCTGAAGGGCAGGAAAGAGCTTCTCTTTTTATCTGACTTACAAACTTGGAATATGGATATAATTCCTTTTTGTTAAAGAAAAACTTTAAAGTATTCTTTCTCTTTTTTTTTTTTTTTTTTGGAAGATGTTAAAACCACTGACATGACACATTTATTTTTTAAGCAAGAAAGTGAGATCCAGAGAACCTGGATCACACTTTGTCCAGGGCCCACCTGCGCCAGCCGCCGCAGCCCCAGCCACCCAGCTCCACGGCTGAGGCCTTGGAGAGCTGTCATCACAGGCCCTGGTGCTTCCGTTTTGGGTGTAGGAGCCCCCACACCCCTCCAGAGGCACGTGCCTGGGATGGCAAAGGAGCCATCAGCCCCTCCTCCAGGGGCGAGCCTGGTCTTCACGTGCCCCCGGGCAGCCCAGGCTCCCGCCCAGCCCAGGCTCCTGGCCATTGTTGCCAGAGGTGGTTGTTTCCCTGCCTGAAGAATCTTCCCACTGATGAGACCTTCTTTTCTGCTGTAGCTTTTCCTTCCTTAGAGCCCACCCCCAGGCCTTATCTCAGGTGAGGCCACATCCAGGACACAGGGCCGTTGCAATGTTTCCTGGAACAGAGTTGCAAGACTCCTGTTTTCACAGAGGAGAAAAAGAGAAGGAGGCATCCAACGATCAGTGAGCTGGTTCCAAGAACAGGCACTTATCTGCTCTGGCCCAGCTCTGGACCCAGGGCCAGGCGTCAGCCTCACAGCTGGTGACAGGGGCAGCCAGGAGAGTCCACAGCCAGGCAGGGAGCACGCACTGTGCCAAGCTAGAGATGCAACAAAACGCAACTCATGAGAGAAGGGGGACCGAGACGCTCTAGCTGTGCCAGCCCGGCAAGGTACCACTGTGGAAAGGAAATGAGGCGCTGGAAAACCCAAGCCCTGCACGAGGCTCCTGGAACAGAGGAGGCTCTGGATTGCTCGGCAAACTGTAGTCAAGTGGAGGGTCTCCCCGAAGGACATCCCACCACAGTGAGGAGGTTACTTATTGTTTAGTCACCTAAGTTGTCTCTGACTCTTTGCAACCCCATGGACTACAGCCCACAAGGCTCCTTTGTCCATGGGATTTCCCAGGTGAGAATACTAAAAAGGGTTGCAATTTCCTTCTCCAGGGGATCTTCCCAACCCAGGGATCAAACCCGTGTCTCCTACTGGGCAGGCAGATTCTTCACCACTGAGCTATCAGTTAATAAAGGGAGGATGCTAGGTGTGTTCAAAAAGCTAAGGGTCCATAAGATTCCAATAGTAGTTCCAAGCAAGTAGTGAGGAAAGGTGATACAAATTACTGCATGGTCTACATGGTCAATAACTAACCAGATAAACATTAGGATCAATAAATACTAGGTCCAGGGGGAAGTTCAGGCAGGAAGGACTGGCAAGATTTGGCTTAATAATATCTATCATTTATTAAGCACTGAATACCTGCCAGAATTTGAGGATTTCACTTCCAAGAACGCTACCAGGTCTGTATAAATACCTCCACTTCCCTATCTTGGCTATTGTAAATAGTGCTGCTATGAACACTGGGTTTCCCATCAACAGATGACTCATTTTATATATACATACATACACACATATATATGCATAGTAATATATACAGTGGAATATTACTCAGCCATGATAAAGAATAAAATATTACCATTTGCAGCAACATTGATAAACTTAAGAGAATATCACACTAAGTGAAATAAGTCAGACAGAAAAAGACATATAATGTCATTCATATGGGGTGGTACAAAAAAATCATACATATGAATCTATACATAAAACAGAACCAACTCACAGACATAGAAAACAAATTAATGGTTACCAAAGGGGGAAGCAGGGAAGGATAAGTCATGAGTATGGGATTAACAGATACAAACTATACACAAAATAGATAAGCAACAGGGATTTACTGCATAGCACAGGGAACCATATTCAACATTTTATAATAACATGAAGGAAAATAATCTGAAAAAAAAATGTATATACATGTAACTGAGTCACTTTCCTGTACGTCTAAAACTAACACAAAATTGTAAATCAATTACATATATGATATATGTTTGTATCCACTTCAGAGAACAGGGGACTGAAACCCAGAGGCCCAGTGATGTCCTGAGAAACTCTGGTGTGGAACCAGAGTGGCGGAGAGGGTTTATCCGGGTCAAGGCCTTTGCCCAAGTTTCCTCGGCTTTGAACAATAAGGAGGACTTGGATATGGGCAAAAGGAAGGAGTGGTCATTCCAGGCTGGTGAAAGGAGCTTTTGAAAACAGAAGTAGCAAAGAAAAAAAAACCCACACAAGGCCATTAACAGATAAAGATTTCGTTGCGATGGAGATTTCTAGAATGAGTAACATTGATGGAGTACTCGCTATACCAAGTGAAGTTCTAAGAGCTTCATCATCAATGAAACGTATCACCTCATTTAACCCTCACGACAACCCTATGAGAAATGAAGTGTGATGATTCCCAGTGTGTGGACGACGCTATAGACGCACAGAGACATTAAGTAACTCACCCAAGACCACCCAGCTGGATAGTGGGACACGTAGGATTTGAACACCGTCTAGATGGAAAGTCCACGCCCCCCATCACCTTGTTATACTTGAAAGAGTTCCATCTTGACATCCCCAGAGTGCCCAGCACCAAGGATGGCCCCTGAAGAGATGAAGCATGTTTCATATTGCCGGCTTCTTGGATGAACTGACCGCTATAAGTTACCTCCTTGGTGCCAACATTTCACTTCTTCAATCCAGCCTTCATGCTGCCTCTAGAGGTGTAATGCTAAATTGTTTCCTTCAAAAATGCAATCCTTGTCCTCCTTTGAGGCAGGTCTGTTCCCCCAGCTCTGCCCTCCACCCTGGCTCAGAGGCAGAGCCGCTCATTTGACCCCTCTTTCTGCTCCATCTGTATGAAGCTCAAAAGCCATCTTGCCCACGGGTGCTTTGGCATCCTTACCATGACAATCCCCTCCCACGCCGCTTGGCTGGTCCCCCACCACCCTGCACTCCTGAGTGTGCACTCCATTACACCATCTACTGTTTGAAGAGCTGTCGTGGCCTTCCTTGTGTCCTTAATAAATGGTGGTGCATGTATGCATAAAAAAAAATGCATGAATGATAGATGGGTTGGTCTGTGAATGAATAAATGCGCACAGAGATGACAGGAGGGAAAGATGAAGGATTGGGATGCAGGGCTTATGTGGTACCCGGTACAGAGTGGGAAAAGCGGCAGATTCTATGTCAGAGGCTCCGAAGGCTACACAGAGCTTTATCTGACTTACCAGGTAATCTAAGAAAAGTTGCGTCCCCCCTCTTGGACACTTTACCCTTGTGTTTAAGAAAAAAATGTTTCAAAGGACTAGAATTGCTGCAACTCTGCATTCTCCAGTTCTGTGAATGAAAAGATCACTCTCAGACAGACTCATTAACAGATGTTTTGCGCCTTCACTCAAGAAAAACAGCCACTCTGCTCCCCCAGCGTCTTATCTGAAGCCACCCTTCTCCACCTCATCTCCACCAGGAGCATTGCTATCTCACCCAGGACCTCCTCTGGGTGTTTGTGAACAAAAGCCAGGGTCTTATCTGGTCACTCTCTCATGCCCCATCCTTGGAAAATATGAATGGATGCGCAGGGGCCTCTCATAGTCTTTCCATCCCAGGAAAGGCGAGTAAGGCAGCCTCGGCTTTCTCAGAAAGATTGTGCAATTTCTTGCTGCTATCAGAGCTGACAAGGAGGCAACTCTGAGCCCCGGACCCTCCAGCTAAGTTCAGCTTCAGGTCAAGTCAGGGGCCCCCAGCAGCTGGGGGGCATAGGATCCACAAGGAAGACATTCCAGGATGTGGCCAGAAGCAACAACAGTTCCCAGCTGTTCCCAGCCCCGTCCTGCCAGCGAAGGAGTTTGCCGTGGGGGTCTTCACACGGATGCGGCAGAAGGAGGGGTCAAATGAGCGGCTGTGCCCTGGGCCCGGGGTGGAGGGCAGGCAGAGGAGAACAGACCTGGCTTTGTTATTGGCAGCTCCTGCACATCACCCTGAGGCCCTCTGCAGAGCCCTCCCTCTCTCTGGTCCCCGAGGGGGACCCTGACATCAGTTGTTCTGATGTGCTGTCCTTGGGCAATGACTCCAAAACCTTTGCTTCCAGCTCGCCTGAGCCTGGGAGCCTGACCCCACAATGCATTTTGGAGCCCATGCTTTGAAACTCTCTTAATAAAAGATAGTTCTAGAACTGCCTTCCCTCGAGTGGAACTGAACCAACACCTACCTTAGAGTGAATTTTGCTTGTAACCCTCACACAACCCCACTTCTCAATCTTTGGCCCACTCCTTCTCAGCCTTCAGGTCTCACCTCTGATATCCCCACCTCAAAGACGCCTGCCTTGGGATTTCCCTGGTGGTCCAGTGGCTAGGACTCCACACTCTCAATGCAGGGGGCCAATGCTTCTCAAGGCAGAGGTTCGACCCCTGGTCAGGGAACTGGATCCTGACTGCCATAACTAAGACCCAGTGATGTTGAATAAATAAGTAAACAAATATTTCAGAGAGGGATGTCTGTCTTGCCCACTCTCCAAAACCTACTCATGCCCCTCCTCTTTCCCAACACATTCATCCATTTTTCCTGTTTTTTTTTTTTTCTTCTTGGAACTCAAATTGCATTTATGCACATGTGTCTGTGTAATGATTATACCCCATGAGTACTTTCATCTCAGGATAGGGAAGGATATGTTGGCTTTTACAGGTGACTGGGGGACCAGACATGTGATTTGTAGATTACAACAGTGAGTCTCATTAAATCCCCATACGTGGCCGTAAGCGTTAAGATCCACATTTAACCAGAGGGGCTCTGAGGCTCAGAGACACCAAGTTCTTGGCTCAAACCACAGAGCACGTGAGTTATCAGAGCTGGAACCCAGATCTCCTGAATCTCAGTACAGAAGGTTTTCTACTTCGAGCCCTCTTGCCCTCAACTTGGATGGCTTGTTAATTCTTGCACTTGAGAGCAGATGGAGCCAGAGTTCTGGGAACCCACATCATTTGCCAAAAGTGCTTCTGATAAGACCAGGATATGGCCTTGCTTCTGGACCTGTTCCTCTGCTCCCTCCTGCAAGCTGGGGACTGGACCAGCCTGAGCAGGAGGCTTGGGGGAGTACTATCATCCTTCAGATACACAGCTGATACCCCTCCAATGGCAGAAAATGAAGAGGAATTAAAAAGCCTCTTGATGAGGGTGAAAGAGGAGAGTGAAAAAGCTGGCTTAAAACTCAATATTCAAAAAACTAAGGTCATGGCATCCTGTCCTGTCACTTCATGGCAAACAGAAGGGGCCAAAGTGGAAGCAGCGACAGATTTTACTTTCCTGGGCTCCAAAATCACCGTGGACAGTGACTGCAGCCAGGAAATTAAAAGATGCTTGCTCCTTGAAAGAAAAGCTTTGACAAACCTAGACAGAGTATTGAAAAGCAGAGACATCACTTTGTCAACAAAGGTCCATACAGTCAAAGCTCTGGCTTTTCACAGCCTTCCCAGCTCTAGGAGTTCTTACCGGGTTAAAGCCTAAGAGACTTCCCTTGGGCGCCAGCAACTACAGAGCATGCAAACCATCAGCAAATGACTGCTCGGACTGCTCTACTTGCTTCTCTGGGTGTCAGGAAGGAAAGGTTGCTCTGACTTAGGAAGTGCTCCCTCCACACCAAGGAAACCAGAATTGAAAGAGACGCGTGCACCCCAATGTTCATCGCAGCACTGTTTATAATAGCCAGGACACAGAAGCAACCTAGATGTCCATCGGCAGACGAATGGATAAGAAAGCTGTGGTACATATACACAATGGAGTATTACTCAGCCATTAAAAAGAATACATTTGAATCAGTTCTAATGAGGTGGATGAAACTGGAGCTGATTATACAGAGTGAAGTAAGTCAGAAAGAAAAACACCGATACAGTATATTAACACATATATATGGAATTTAGAAAGATGGTAATGATAACCCTGTATGCGAGACAGCAAAAGAGACGCAGATGTATAGAACAGTCTTTTGGACTCTGTGGGAGAAGGCGAGGGTGGGATGATTTGAAAGAATAGCATTGAAACATGTACATTACCATATGTGAAGTAGATGACCAGTCCAAGTTCGATGCATGAAACAGGGCACTCAAAGCTGGTGCACTGGGACAACCCTGGGGGGTGGGATGGGGAGGGAGGTGGGAGGGGGGTTCAGGATGGAGGACATGTGTACACCCATGGAAGATTCATGTCAGTATATGGCAAAAAACCACTACAATGTTGTAAAGCAATTAGCCTCCAAGTTAAATAAATAAATAATTTAAAAAAAAAAAAAAGAAAGAAAGAAAGTGCTCCCTCCAGAGGTAAGTCAAGGAGCACAATTCCTTCACTGGGAAGTGCAAAGTTTCAGACTCACCCCCCAAGTGACTAACTGGTGGTCCAGTGGCTAAGACTCCATGCTCCCAATGCAGAGGGCCCCAGGTTTGATCCCTGGTCAGGGAACTAGATCCCACACACCAAAACTAAGATCTGGCGCAGCCAGATAAATAAGGAAATATATATTTAAAGGAAAAAAGTGACTCTGATACCAACTATGTCACTTGGGGAAAGTTACTCCAGTTTTTTGAACTTCATCTTTCTAATATGAAAACATAGATTTTCGTGGCTATTGTGAAGACTCCCTAAGACAAATCGTACAGCTCTGTGGTGTAAGTGCTCATCCTGTGATGGCGCTCACCGCCTTCCCCCTGGTTTCTAACCTTTACTTCCTTCCCTACTCCCTAGTCCATGTCTCATTTGGTCTTGATCTACTTTTGCTATTTTCTGACTGTTCCTCGTACAATCAAGGTCCTTTGGGTTCTGACCATCTCCTCTGGGGAGGAAGTTCCACTGCTCAATGGTCGGCATGCAGAAGGCCCCAAAAGAAGGAGCAGTTCTGTTTTCCTGAGAGCCAAGGAAAGCAGCACAGAGGAGGTGATTATGACCTAATCATTGAGTATATAAGGTCACCAGGTGAAGGAATGTGCAAGGGCCCTTGGAGCCTGGCGTGCCTGGCACGTCCCAGCACTGGTCATGAAGCTGAAGCTCAGAGCTGGGCCAGGGCGGCAGGGGAAGCAGAGAGTGACCAGGCCTCATGGGGCCCTGTGAAAGCCCTGGATGTCACCCGAAACCTTTGAAGACCATCCTGAGGCTCTGGGTGGGTTCTGAACATGGGAGAGACATGATCACAGCTGTGTTTAGCTCCAGCCCACACTAGAAATGGGAAGAGTGGACAGCAGAGAAGCAAAACTAAGGAGTTAGAGACCAGCTGGGAGGTCTTCCAGGCTTTGCTGGTGGCTCAGATGGTAAAGAGCCACAATGCAGGAGACTCAGGTTCGATCCCTGGGTCGGGAAGGCCCCCTGGAGAAGCAAATGGCCCCCCACTCCAGTATTCTTGCCTGGAGAATCCCATGGACAGAGGAGCCTGGCGGGCTATTCGATAGAGCTGCAGAGTCAGACACGACCGAGGGCATGTACATACATTCTGTTTGTGCAATTAACAAGTCCAAGTGTAATCGTTCCTAATTCACATTACATTGCTTAAAAAATTACATGTGTTAAATAAATAAAGTGCTGCTGACACAGGGAGGAAGGACGCAAGGACTAAGGAAGCGAAGAGGGGGGGAGAGGAGAGGGACCGTTGATACTGACCGATAGACTGATCAACAGTATCACAGGGAAACACAGAAGCCTGAGAAGACGATATGATTTCTTTCAAATTCATTTTAAATCCTACCTAACGCTTAGAAGTATACGTCCTTTTAGAAAGCTCCCTCCCCAATTTTCAAAGAAGTGGGTGGGGGGCGGGAAAGGGTTATTTTTCTTCTGGAAAGGAAGGAAGCGGCAGTTTCAAGCCACGGGTTTCATCTCCCCATGCGTGCAGTAACATCGCCATCTGCTGGACATGGATGACATCGCCACAGAGCGTAACGGAGCCCAGACCTTCCGCGTAACCCAGGAGTGGGTTCCTTCCACCCCCTCCCCCGTTAAACACTCTAGCACCCCCATGGCCACAAAGAAGTAAGCATCAAACAGTACCAGGGAGTAACGGGGAGAACCCCACTGAATGCAAGAGGCGCTGGATGTGATTTAAGACGTCTTATGGCCAAAAGGCAAGTGGTTAGGTTGGTTTGGAAAATTGAGACTCCCACGTCCCAAGCCTGGTATGCCGCTGGCGTGGTGAGACTCCAGAACTCCGAACAAGATCACGGCTTTGCCACTAACGGAGAAGCCCTCCGGGTTCACATCACAGCAGCGCTCTCAGTAGTGTGGGGTTAGCCAAAAATTTTGTTTGGGATTGTCTGTAACGGTGTGTTAAAAAAAACAACCTGAACGAACCTTTTGGCCAATCCAATAATTAAGTTGATTGGTATGCCTCCAGTTGCCAGCTCCCTTTCTCAATTTCTTAGTAAGTTCTAGACTCAGAGTTATGAAAGAAGTATGACTAATTAGCCTCCTCAAACTTCATCGGTTCACAGAGAATATCTTTGCAACAAAGGATGCTTGGCCCACCAAAGCCTGCCGTGGAAGACACAGGCGTCCTCAAGAGCCCACTAGGAGAAGTGATTTGAAGTGAGGGATCTCTCCTTACCCCCTCCTGTGACCCTCACATATGAGACCGCCTGTCTGCTCACACACAATGAAGCCCTGTGCCATCGCCACACGTGAGCCTCTGGTCGTAGCTCAGAGACAGGACAAGTCCTAGTCTCTCTTCAGGTAGACGACCCGCCAAGAGCCCCAATACATGAGGCTGGGAGATTCTCAAACAAACAAACAAAAATGAGCTTAGAGCTCAACTCCTGGGGTTGGACTTACATGAGCACCAAGATTAAAATGCTTCTTGGGCTCAGACTGCAGCCTAGAAGACAGATGTGGGCCTGACCACTGTGTCCAGCAAGGGAGGAGGGCGGGAGGGAAGCAAGCAGCTGGCAAAGTGAGGGATGAGGAAGAGAAGAGACCAGGAGACGCTGGGTGCCCACCAAGTCCACAGTGCAGACCCACAAGCCTAACCATGACCTCATCCTCCAGGGAGCTTCATACAAGGCTCTGCAGTGCTTCAACGATAGAAACTTCTGGCAAAGGGGAAAAGGTTGCATTACCTGCCTACTGGCAAGGTAAGCGAAAACACAGTTAATTTAATTCTTAGAAGGGACACTTGGTCTTTCTACCATGTCTAATTACTCTTCTCTTGCTTAATAACATCATGCAGAGAGGCAATCAACTCATAGGGGTTTGGATGTGTTACGCTTTCGTTCACAGAGCATGTTTATTTAGTGTCTACCTTGGCCAGGAACCATACGGACACACGTAGGGGATACGCCATTCAGTACGGCAGACTCAGGCGCTGTCCTCCTGGAGCTCACAGCCACAGGAGGCTCTGGGACGAGACGACAGGGCTCTGGTCTACCGCCTCCTACCTGTGTGATCTGGGGTGGGTTGCTAAACCTCTCTGCATCATAACTGTCCTCCTCTGGAAAACGCAGGCCATAATAGTTCTGACCCCCTAAGGCTGGTGAGCATTAAGTGAGGTTGCAGCTTAGAGTTTAAAGCTGGACCAGAGAACCCAGAAAGCATCTAAAGAAAGTGCTAGTTGCTCAGTCGTGTTCGACTCTTTGAGACCCCGTGGACTGTAGCCTGCCAGGCTCCTCCATCCGTGGGATTCTCCAGGCTAGAATCCTGGAGTGGGTTGCCACTCCTTTCTCCAGGGAATCTTCCCGACCCAGGGATCAAACCTGGTGCTCCTGCATTGCAGGCAAATTCTTTACCGTCTGAGCCATCAGGGAAGCCCAAGCAATCAATAAAAATAGGCAATTATTATCACGTAACAAGTCCGAAGGGTCTTCATTCTAATGTAATAACTGTACTGAACAGTGCAGATGACAGGGTTTAAAAGGGAGGCAATTACCCTGAGATCACACTGACTTAAAACCTTACTCAGATATCACGGTAAGCAGAATGATGGTCCCAAAGATATGCATGACCTCAGCCCTGGAACTTGTAACTTTATGTGCCAAAAGAGACTCTGAAGATGCGACTCAGTTGAGGATCCTGAGGAGAGGAGATCACCCTGGATTATTCAGGCGGGTCCACTGTCGTTACACAGGTCCTTATAAAAGGAAGGCAGGTGGGTTGGATGCAGAAATAGAAGAAAGTGGGCTTCCCTGCTGGCTCAGTGGTAAAGAATCTGCCTGCCAATGCAGGAGACACTGGTTCAATCCGCGATCCAAGAAGGTCCTACATGCCACGGAGCCACGAAGCCCACGCACCACAACCTCTGCGCCGGTGCTCTAGAGGCAAGGGGCGCAACTGCTGAAGACCACGTGTGCCCTAGAGTCCCTGCTCCGCAATAAGGGAAGCCACCACGATGAGAAGCCTGCACATCACAACTAGAAAATAGCCCACGCAGCAACAGAGACCCAGCACAGCCAAAAACAAATAAATAAAAGTATCTTTTTTTAAAGAGGGAAATAGAAGAAGGTGGTATGATGATGGGAACACGAGAGAGAAACGGGGATGGGATGAGACTCCTTGGCCACAAGTCAAGGAATGCGGGAAGCCGCTGGAAGCTGGAAAAGCAAGGAAGCCTTCAGAAGGAAGAGAAGCGTGCTGACACTTGATTTCAGCCACTTAAGACTCATTTCCGACTTCTGACCTCCAGAACAATGAGAGCAAATTTATGATCTTATTCGCCTCTAAGCATGTGGCAATTTTTCACAGCAACAATAGAAAACTGACACGTATTTGAATAAGAACACCGGTTTATTTCCTTACCACATGTACGTGTTGAAACACAGCACCACAGAGCAGGCAAAGCCCTGGACTCTGGTTGGAACCCTGCTTCTGCACATTACTGTGTATCTTCGGATGAGTTTCTTAACTTCACTGAGCCTCATTGTTCCATCACCAAAATAAACACGACTAGTTCCAGTCTGGGTTGCAAACATACACAGGAGGGCACTCAACAGTTGCATCAGTCTTTCCATTAAAAATACAGAGCCTTCTCCCCTTCCCCTCAAAAGCTGGTAATTTAAAGGCTTCCGCTTTAGCTCAACCCAGTGTTCTGTGAGAAGCTAGAGGGGTGGGATGGGGTGGAAGGGAGGTTCAAGAGGGCAGGCACATATGTACACTTCGGGCTGATTCGAGTTGTTGTATGGCAGAAACCAACACAACACTGTAAAGCAATTATCCTCCAGTCAAAAATAAATTTTCTTTACAAAGCTCTAGCTTTTCTTCACTTTAATTAAGGATATTCATTTGAACTCAGGCCACTGTCCATTTCTGAGTACTCAATTTCTCGTTGCTCCTAGAGGTTGAGACTGACAACCTAGATAACATATGTTTGCCAGAGATAGTATTTTGCTTTCTGTTACCCTAGTCTGCAGATAACCTGAGCCCCACCCAGCCCCGCTCTCCACCCCTACTGGTGAGAGTCAGACCCCCCGCTGACAGTCTATCCTCTGCTCTGCGGCACCTTGTCGTCAGCGCACCAATTCACCACCTTATTTTGGAGTGGCTAGAGAAACATCATCAGAATCTTCACATGCCCATTGGAAATACCACTGCTACTATTACTGCTACCAACAATAACGATGGCCAGCCCCTGTTACTTCCAGGGCACTGGAGACTTTGTATAACACACTGCAGGGGCGGGAGGGGGCAGTTTCATCCATCCCAATCTTTGGGGGTTTTGGTAAGAAGGAAATGTAGCCTTGGTTAACTGAACAGCACGCTGGCAGTGTGCAATAAGGGTCATCCAGATCGGCAAACAAGAAACTTGGTCTTATAGATGTCTCACTCCAAGAGAAAGCCTCCGCCTACTTCCCCACTCCACCCCAGCCCCCATCTCTGCCCCCACCTCCAGCTACGAAAGGAGTTAAGGCGTTCCTTCCTCCCTAAATAGGGTCAAAGACAAACAAGAGGGTACCGGTGGAACCAGAGCGTGAATTCTTGGTGGGGACTGAGATGAAGGCAGAGTGACTGTCCGCCCTTGGGGACCCTGAAGAGAAGGAGGGGTTGTCAGGGAGGAGGGGACTCACAGAAGGAAAGCTCCCTCTTCCCCTTTGCCCCCGATTCTCTCCCTGCAGGGTCATCGAATCATGTGGTTCTCAGCCTGGTAGTGACCTGAACCTCTCCATCTTTCCCCAAGTGGCAGACAGAGCTAGGAAACTCCCTCATGGACCTCATTTTATTGAATCCTCATGAGAACCTGTTAGACGGGTGATATCGTTCCCAGAGGGTAGTTGAAGGGTCAATGCCCAAGGGAGCCTCTCATCGCAGCCTGGATCCAACCCCCCGCGCCCAGGGCCCGCGCTCTCCCCAGAGAGCCTGGCCCTGCCACCACCGCCAACCTTCACATCCCCTCCCCAGGACGGCCTCCGGAGCCAAGAACATTTCCAGGGCCTCTTCCAGGGAGGCCCAAAGGCCTGGGTGGTCTAGAAACCTTGAAGCAAGCTCCGCGCTTTATCCCGGAACAAATGAGAAACGGGAAGGGAAGGTCCATCTGGGCTGGAAACAGCTGGGCCCAGCTGAGGGGCAGGACAAAATCACCTCTCGGCTCCGCACCATCCTGCAAATGGAGCCCCATCGCCTGCGGGGGCTTGGAGGAAGGCCAAGAGTGTTTGCAGAGAACTGCATGGCCGAGCCGGGCCTCAGAGCCTGGGGAAGGGGTGGCCAGGGATGTGGGCCAGCTGCTGGGGTGAGGGCCCCTGAGCCCAGAAGAAATGCCCCCTGCAGCTCTGGGCACAGCTGGAACTCAGGCTAAACTGCCAGGGTCCTCCCTGCCCGTCGGGAGGCTCACACTTTCCCGGAGCACCTACTGTGCGTGGCAGGCTCTGCACCGTGTGCTTTCAGGGATGTGGTCAGAGACAGAGCTTCTCAGGGTCAAAAGCCCTCCGCTGCCAGCCTGTAGAGAGCTCTCCTCCATTTACGGCTCCGCCCGAATTCAAGTTCAAGCCTGTACACCGTGCTGTCGCTCCAGTCGTGTCTGCTCTGTGTAGCCTACCGGGCTCCTCTGTCCGCGGGATTCTCCAGGCAAGGATACTGGAGTGGGTTGCCATGCCCTCCTCCAGGGGATCTTCCTGATGCAGGGTTCGAACCCACCTCTCTGACGTCTCCCGTATTCACAAGCAGGTTCTTTACCACTAGTGCCACCTGGCAAACCCATGTTCAACCAACGCTATGCTGGGCCTTTTTCTTTGAACTGGATGGCACAGGCCTGCTCCTCCTAGGTTCATGGCTGGTTCTAAACCTTCCGTGTAGGCAATAATCACTGGTTTCATGGGTCTAGTTAGGAGACCGGGAACTTATATGTTTAACAAGCCTCTCCAGGTGACTTTTTCTTTTTCTTCCTGCCATACCAAAAGGCTTATAGGGGTCTCAGTTTCCCAACCAGGAATCAAAGCTGGACCACGGCAGTGGAAACCTGGAATCCTAACCTCTAGGCCACCGGGGAACTCCCCTCCAGGTGACTTTTTTTTTTTAATGTGGACCATTTTTAATGTCTTTATTGAACTTGTTACAGTATTACTTCTGTTTGATGTTTTGGTCTTTTGGCCATGAAGCATGTCGGATCTTAGCTCCCCAGCCAAGGATCAAACTTGCACGCCCCTGCAGAAGAAAGCGAAGTCTTAACCACCTGGACCACCAGGAAATTCCTCTCCAAATGACAAGGCTTCTAGGTAAGCTGGCCCCAGACCGCAGTTTTGCTCTTTCTCTAAACCATGGCCTCCAAGCCCTGCTCTTTCAGACCCCACACTAGCATGTGGTACAATGCCCCTGCTCTCAGAATGCCTGGCTTCTTCCTGGACATCCAGGCCAGCTTCCTGCTTCTTTAGCACCTCGATGGTACAGCCAGCCCTTCCTGGACTGAGCTTTGAACAGCATCAGGCACCTGACTGAGACAGTCGGCCCTGGGTCACACTAGCGCAGCTGGGCCCACAGCGTAGTGTCTGCCTGCAGAAAGACCTGCTTTGAAACATGCCTTGCCTGGTGGGTTCCTCTCTTTGGCTTGTGGGACCCCCCAGCCCCTCTCCCTCCCTCCCTCATTTGACTCAAGAATGTCTTCTCCAGGCTCAGAGCCTTTTCCCAAGCCCACCCCGGCCCCCTCCCAATCCAGCCTTGGCCCCACACTCTTCACCAACAGAGACTGCCCTTTGCCCACCAAGGCTCCACGGCAGGGGAGAGGGTCCTGAGGATTCCAGAACTCTTGGGCATCATGAAAATATGCGGTCAGACAGAAGAGAGAAATAGAGCAAAGAAGTGCTTCTCAGAGTTCGTAAAGGAGGTAGGCCAAATGGCAGGAGAGGAGGAATAGGTCATTGCAACAGTCTGACACGGGAGCCCAAGTGAGCCCCCCGGCGGGGGGGCATGTCTTTGAAGTTTCTGGTCTCAGCTTAAAGTTTAAATGCATGAGCGTTCAGCCCCACCACAGAGCTGCGCTGGTTTGAAGGTACAATTGATGTTTGAAATCAGTTGTGACTAAGAGGGGTGCAGGGGATGAAGAAATGTGTCTCACGTGGGATGATGGGATAGAAGAGCACTGAACCTCATGCAGAACGAAAGCCAGTGGGAGCTCGATGTGCGATGCAGGGAACACAACGCCAGTGCTCTGGGACAGCCTACAGGGGTGGGATGGGGAAGGAGCTGGGAGGGGAATTCAGGAGGGATGTCAATGTACGGCTGAAACCATCCCAGTACTGTAATTATTCTCTAATTTTAAAAAATTATATATATATAAAGAAATCATCTCATGATTAATCCCTGTCTTTGTCTACTGTGTAACAGGATTTTAGAAGTTAGGTTTTCACACGCCAAGGAGGTAGAAAGAGTCTGATTCATTTCTCGGAGGTGCCCAGAATGGGTGAGGAAAATACACCTGGTACAGAAAGAAGGAACCGGGGCAGGAAATGAGCCAGGTCTCAAGGCTCCAAGACAGGCTCAGGATTTCAAGCGGAGGGCAGTTAGGACTTCCCTGGAGGTCCAGTGGTTAGGACTCTGTGCTTCCAGTGCAGGGGGCGGAGGTTCAGTCCCTGATCAGGGAACTAAGATTGGCAGGCTGCAAAGAGCAGCTAAAAAAAGCGGGGGAGGGAATTAAAGAGAGCAAGGAAGGTGGCATAGACCAGGGGTCCCCAGTCTCTTGGATCTAATGCCTGAAGACCTGAGGTGGAGCCGACGTAATAACAGTAGAAATAAAGTACACAATAAATACAGTGTGCTCGAATCATCCTGAAACCATCCCCCCCACCAAGCCCAAGTCCACGGAAGGATTGTCTTCCACAAAACCGGTCCCTGATCCCAGAAAAAGGCAGGGGACCTCTGCCGTAGACAGCATGACCTGCATCAACGGTCCTGCCAGGAGACATGGATGTAGAAGAATGTGAGAATATTGTTCCCGGTGACGAGCACAGGAAGAATTGACCTCCCCACCACCAGAACCTTCTTGCTCAGCCCCTCATTTTACAGAGAGGAAACCGAGACCCAGAGAGAAGCCACTCAGCCAAGGACCTCATGGCTCAGCTCGTAAAGAATGCACCTACAATGCGGAGGACCTGGGTTCATTCCCTGGGTTGGGAAGATCCCCTGGAGAAGGGAAAGGCTACCCACTCCAGTGTTCTGGCCTGGAGAATTCCATGGACTGTATAGTCCATGGGGTCGCAGAGAGTCGGACACTCCTGAACGATGTTCACTCCACTCCACTTCAGCCGCGGGTCTCGATGAGCTCAGGCTCGGCTGTGCCCCAGGCCTGGGCTCCGCCCCTCGGAGCATGCTGCTCCCGGCCCGAGCATCCCCCCTTCCGGTACCCCGTCCCCATCCATCACCAGGCTTCAAGGGCCTCTGTGATGGGCACCGCCGTGCGGTGCTCTGACCTGAAATAAATCACAGCTGTTAATGGTCTTCTTGCTCCCCGTGACCGACGGCAGACAGCCCTGCTCTCACTCACTTGTGCAATAAAACAGCTGAGGCCACGGCTCACCGTGAGGGAAGTGTGGGAACCAGGAGATGGGAGAGGCCCTGAGCGGGATCTCGTCCCCCTCCCCCATGCCTCCTTCCTCCCTCTCTCTCCTCTCTTGCCTTCCCTCCTTCTTCCCTCCTCCTGGCGTCACACACATAGGGCACTATAGGCTAACAATTTCTTTGTGATGACTCCACCACCTCGGTCATTGGGAGCACCCCCCTAACACAACAGGGTCACTTTATGATTCGGAGGGTCTTACTCAATGTGGAAGCTGGTGGAGGATGTGGTAGTGATGACCACCCACCCACACAGGAGGCTGCAAAGACGCCTGCCAGGACCCCTGCCGCCAAGTGCTCTGGGTTGGGCAGCCCTCTGCTGCTTCTGGGCCAAGCTCCAGCCTCAAGAATCCCTGACCAGCGGCCTCGGGCAGCTTGTCAGACAACCGGCTCCCTCTCCCTCACTTGGATCTCCAGGCCTCCCTGCAGTACTACATGGGCCAGCCCCGCTCTGATGCCCGAAAAGTCCTCTCTGCTCCTCCAACCCGGGGGGAATCTCTTCCAGGCCCTGGGGGCTCAGCCAAAGACTTTCCTTGCCCAGGAGTGTCCATTCTTGAGACGCTGCTTTTTCAAAGGACACAGGCCTAAGCCATTTACCTTCGTGGGTCTCAGTTTCCTCTGCTATAGTAGTACCGTCTCAAAGGATTATTGAGAGAGTCTATGAGCTGGTACTATTATGGAAGAGGAAACGAAGACGTAATGTACTTAGAACTCTGGCTGCTATACAGTAACAGCATACTAGCAATGACTAGGTTATCAACGGTGTACAGCAGCTGCCCCCTCTCAAGAAAATGAGTGATTTGTTAGGTTGTATTAATGAGACTATAATATGCAGATTGGTGGAGGTGATTGTACTTATGCCATATCCAAAGATCAGACCAACAGACTGTATCTCAATTTCAGGGGGAATATTTTAAGAGAAACTTAGATAAACAGAAGGCCATTCAGAGGAGATGGATCCAAATGATATAGAAACTTAAGAGAAGTGTTAGTCACTCAATTGTGTCCAACTCTTTACCACCCCATGGACTGTAGCCCACCAGGCTCCTCTGTCCAAGGAATTCTCCAGGCAAGAATACTGGAGTCGGTAGCCATTCCATTCTCCAGGGGATCTTCCAGAGCCAGGGATGAATCCAGGTCTCCTGCACTGCAGGCAGATGGCTTCCCACCAGGGAAGCCCCCCACAGAAATGTGAGATTTTCTCATTTGAAAAGGGTCTGAAAACTAGAGATGGTTAATCGGAAGTAGAGATAGTTCGAGGACTGAAGAGATGGAGTAGAGGTCAGTGCACATTTCATCCTCAAATATATGAAAGGGCTATTATGCCATCTTCATCTTTGTATCCCCAGCTCCTGGCAGGAGGCATGGCATTTTGGTCATGTTTAATCAATGTTAGCCTCCGATTGAGAAGGCAACCAGGTAGTCCACCCACCAATGAATACTCTTATGGACAACATAAGAATAGCCCACACAGGCAGAAACTGATATGAGAAATGACAGGAAAATAAAATAGACATAAAGAAATTCATATAAAGACACTGCAAGAATAATTTGTACAAAGAGTCAGGGAGTTTCTCTGCCCTTGGCGGAATCTCTATCAGTGTTCCTTTCAGGATGATGTGCAGGGTGGTGATGCTGCTGAATGAGGGACAAAGAGGTGCAACTGGACACCAACACCTCCCAGATTTTGTATGTGTGATCCTAGTTCCCTAATCAGGAATTGAACCTGCACCCTCATCAGTGAAAGCGCGGAGTCCTAACCACTGAATCACCAGGGAATCCCCCAGATTTTGTATTTCATGGACCAGTAAAAGTTTTCCCCACCCAAATGTCAGAGGACTGACAGACAGAGGGTTGCCCACATTTTGCCAACAATGGATACGAAAACAAATTCAGCTATCATCCACTACTGCAGTCATTCTGCTTTAAAAACAAATGCACATTTACATTTTAATGATTGCAGAGTAAAGGAAATCCTTTAAATTCATAAATTTAGCTCTGTGAAGCCTCAGGCTCATCTCACAGCCTCAGGCTTTTCTTCTGTGACCCAGTGAAAACATCACTCAGCAGGACCGGATTGAGGGTCCCCGTTTGGGAATGCATGTGTGCAATGAATCCTAGGTCCTTTCTGTATCTGGGTGTTTATGGTTCTGATTCATACGTGGAACCAGTACCTTAGTAGATGTTCAATATATATTTGTGGGAGAAAAGACCAAATTTTGTTCAGACATTTGATATCGGGTGGCACCCCTCACCCCAAGATAGAAATCTCATCTCGATAGACACAGAAGCAAGACACCTGTCCAACACCCCCAAAAGTCCAGGCTGTGTTAGTCAATCGTGTCTGACTCTTTGAGACCCCATGGACTGTAGCCCACCAGGCTTCTCTGTCCATGGAATTTTTCAGGAAAGAATACCGGAGTGGGTTGCCATTTCCTTTTCTAGGGGATCTTCTCCACCCCGGGATTGAACCCAGGTCTCCAGCATTATGGGCAGATTCTTTACCATCTGAGCCACTAGCGAAGACAAAGATCTTCCCGAGCCAGGAATCAACCCAGTGTTTCCTGCCTTAGCAGGTGGACCCTTTACCACTGAGCTACCCAAGTGCATGGAGGAAACCAAATGGATCAGGATTCACGAGGACAGGGCAGAAGAGCCTCTTGCTCTGCTCTGGCTGAGCTCTGGATAGCTATATTCTCTGCGGTACCTATATTTTCCCCACCACCAGGGATAACCCTCCTATTTCCATAATGTTAAGCAGTTAACAAGACACTTTCAGATTGATTACATCACGTATTCTTTCATCAAGCATACATGGAGCCCTCCCCATGTACCAGGCCCTGTGCTAGGCTCTGGGAAACAGAATGGGGTAGGTGAGCCTCAGCAGACATGGCACCCCCACCTCCCCACACACAGGGGTGCCCCTGCCCTCGGCTCCCCTCACTGGACTGGAAACTCCTGACCGAGCAGGGGGTGCATCCTGTTTATCTGTGGATGGCCAGCACCTGGAAGGATGGCGTGATCAAAGAATGAAGGAACCAAGGCAAGCTCAGCTGTCTCTCAGCTGAGTACTATAGCTGTCCAGGTCAGGCACACCAAAGATGTTTGATAGGATAAGCCCTGAATGCAGGGAGAGCTACATCATTTTTGAGGTGTAGAGCAAAATAAAAAATATAGGACCCCTTGTCCAAGAGGGAAGACAAAAGAGCCCTCAGAGGAGCTGAACTTTTTCCTTTTTCGTGGTCTCATTTTCAGCTAGTGATGGTGTGTTTGTATGTGCTATGTGACATGACTGTAAGGAATGAATTATTAGCATGAATTTTAGTGTTCATCTTTATATTCCTCTGAGGCTGGTCTTAGGAACCTCTTTGAGCCTAGAAAGGGGGAAAGGACCAAGACAACATTCCCAAACTCAGTAGGACTCAAATTCCCAGGGAATTCCAGTCCCAGTTCCACAAGAAGCATGTCTTGCATACACACTGATGACAGAGGTCATCAGATCAGAAACAGGAGGGCACTGGAGGTAGAGGGGACCAGCCCTGCTCACTGGCAGTGCAGGAGGGTGGGCTCCCTTTAGGACACGGCCCACTCCTAGCCCTGACTCACGCACTGCCAAATGGAAAACTGGACCACCACCTGCGTGCCTCAGTCAATCCCGACTCTGCGACCCCACGGGCTGTGAGCCCGCCAAGCTCCTCTGTCCCTGGGGTTCTCCAGGCAAGAATCCTGGAGTGGGTTGCCTTTCCTCCTCCAGGGGATCTTCCCGACCCAGGGATCAAACACACATCTCCTGCATCGGCAGGCGGATTCTTTACCCCTGAGTCACCCGGGAAAGCCTACTCTTCACCTATGACAGACAAAATGACCGAAATCTCTCTTCAAACACTGAATAGAACCATTTCGTATGTTCTTCCCTCTGCCCCCACGTTTGGCATAACCATCTCTTCCTCTTAACTGCTGCTGCTGCTACTGCTGCTAAGTCGCCTCAGTCGTGTCTGACTCTGTGTGACCCCATAGACGGCAGCCCACCAGGCTCCCCCGTCCCTGGGATTCTCCAGGCAAGAACACTGGAGTGGGTCACCATTTCCTTCTCCAATGCATGAAAGTGAAAAGTCAAAGTGAAGTCGCTCAGTTGTGTCCAACTCTCAGCGACCTCATGGACTGCAGCCTACCAGGCTCCTCCGTCCATGGGATTTTCCAGGCAAGAGTACTGGAGCGGGGTGCAGATCTCATTAATTTTGATGTTCTTTGATGGCTGCCTCTAAGGCGGTTTCCCAAGGCTCCTCGATGGTGGAAACAATGTATCTGCTGCTCCTCTCTGGGTATGGCATCTAACATAGAGCATGACACACAGTTAGTTAGTGTTAAATGAATGTGAAGTGAAGTAAATATTTTTTCCTTCTGCCCTATGCATGTAATTCTTTTCTGGGTGTTTTGCAAATGCAAATTGTATCTCCCATCAGCATGCAGGCAAGGTAAGCATTATAGATTCTTTTGTCTGCAGTACAGTATAGCACTTGTATATGACACTCAAGAAATGTTTGATGAATGAATGGCTGGATCACTGAATAAACAAGCAGTCGGGCACTTGCCCAAAACTTGCTGGACTGAATTAAGCAGACCTGCGTGTGCAAAGGAGGTGCCACAGCCTCACGACAGCCAACATGTGTTCTGCATTTGTCAGCCCGGCTTTCTTACACTCGGGCCCCTCACGTGGTCCTCACCCATCAGCCCACTAATGGGACCATAAAGGGAAAGGGTCCCGGGTCCTGGGCTTTCTCAGAGTCATCTGCTCCAAGCCCTTTTAATGTGAGTTCCTGACTCGACTGGGTGTGGAGAGAAGAGAAAAGGTGATGAATGGCCCTGAGACGGGAGAAACTCAGATACCTGACTTTGTTCTTATCTCGGGAAGAAGGCGGCAGCCTGAAAGAGTCAGCAGCAGGCACACTGAGGGCTGATGAACTAAGAAACTCAAGAATGTCCCTTGATAAATGCTTGCTGGATAAATGAATAGGTGCTTCTGTTGCTTATTACCTTTTAAGTGAATAGGGTCAAAGGTTGGTATGAACCCAAGGCTCATGGGGTAAGATATTCTTTGTCATCTGGCAGGAATTATTATGGAGGGCAGACTGGGCCAGCCGGTTCACATGGCTAATGAAGGCAAGGTCACAGGTTTGAGGCCCCCTGGAGACTAGTTATCTGCAGGCAGAGGAAAAATCTGCTTCGCAGCCACACTCAGTGCGCTAAGTCTGGACAACCATCTCGCAGATTCTTGTGTTTGTCCAGGAGGGGAGGAGAGCATATGAGTGGCTTAGCTGAAAGCCTCCATCAGAGGAAAACAAGCAAATTCTTATTTGCACAGGATGCCTTAAGGATGATGATGATCATCCTAGCAGCATCAATTGAGAAGCTGCTCTGTGCCAGACAGTGTGCATGGATTTTCTCACTTCATCCTTATAAGCAGGTATCACCGTCCCACTTTCCAAAGGAGAGACCTGAAGCGTAAAGAGGTTAACAAGACGCTTTCACACCCACTTATTCACGTCATCTAATTGAATCCCCTGCAGCCCTGTGCTTTTACAGATGACAAAACCCACGGCAGTAGAGATTGGCGGACTCACCCGGCTGCGGAGTGGCAGAGGCTGGTCCCAAACTCAAGGGTTCCCGAAACCAGTTCTGTTCTCTGAACCATGAGACTAAGAGGCACTGTTTTTTTCTTAACAAGCAGATTAATAATGTGGTCTTTACCAATGCAAAGTTCAAAATCAATGAAAGCAAGGACTTTGAGTGTTGCAAAGAAATGCCACCTAAGGCATCACCCAGGCTAATCTCTTGGCCCCAAGGCTGAGAAAGGGGGCAGGGAGATGCAGAGAGAGAGGCCGCCTTAGAGCCAGAGGGCCTTTCTACAAGTCCCAACTTGACTGTTTACTGTTACTAGGCATGAAGCTCAATATCTCTGGGCCCAGCGAGGCACTGTTCTAAATCACAACCCTTGGAGATGGGCATTAGTAGTTTTATTCTATGAGTAAGAAAAAACGACTGAGTCAAAAAGAAGCTAAGCAGCTTTTCCAAGGTGATGGTGGTTTAGTCACTGAGTTGTGTCCAACTCTTTACAACCCCATGGACCATAGCCTGCCAGGCTCCTCTGTCCGTGGAATTCTCCAGGCAGGAATACAGGAGTGGGTTCCCATTCCCTTCTCCAGGGGATCTTCCCGACCCAGGGATCGAACCTGGGTCTCCTGGATTGAAGACAGGCTCTTTACCATCTGAGCCTCCAGGGAATTGGAAAACAGCAGAGTAGGCATTTCAGTCGGGTACTCCTGCTCCAGTGCCTGTGCTGTGAACACAGGACTGAAATAGCAAGAATAATTGTAATAATAATAATACCACCCACCTCATAGGCTTTGGGGATCTGACGCACGTAAAGTATTACATGCAAAGTGTCTGGCCTGTAGTACTTATTCAATACAGGATACATTTTATCCTTAAACAGGTTTCCCACCTCAGAAGATTCATTCATTTTGCAGTAGGTGCGTAGGGACTATCTTGAGAAGCTACAGCTGGATGATACACAGATGGTCCCAGGCAACCCAGGATTTGAAATTAAACATTCTATGCATGGGCTGAGCTGCAAGTCCTAGGAAGGTGGCTAGCCCAGCAGCCTGACTCCAGTGCAGGGTGCCTTCACCAGTGAGGGGAGCTAGCTCAGGGTTTCCACCAGCCCCAGAAGACAGAGCATGGCAACAAGAAACTGGGAGCAATTTATGCTCAAGGTACGGGTCTACACTGAGGAGGAGGGGAAGCAAGCAAGATTAGCCAGCAAGACCTCAATCAGTGGGCTGGGCCCAGGGACAAGGCTATAAGCCCTGGGGAGATGATCTTCCCAGGACAAAGCCGGGCTGGGAAGTAGCTACACCATGAAAACCGAGGAGGAGGGATGGGTAGCTGGTGCAGGGATGGCTTCATCCCAGTTGCTAGATAACTGGGCAAAGATGGGGAATAGAGGAGCAGCCCAAGGGGGACCTAAATGTTAGTTTCACTAACTCCTCGAGGGTTTCTAGAAATGCTCCAGCCTTGGGATAGCTGGGGTCCTGAGAGCTCCAGCCAACAGCAGAAGATGCCACAAAGGCTGGGCACCAGGCAGGACCCACCAACTGAGCCACCAATGGGCGCTTGTCTCGAAGGTCAGGGTGGGATTCTCGCATTCCGTAGTGTTGGACCGGACGACCTCTAACGTGCCTTCCAAGTCTGCAGTCCCAGGACTGTTTCAGGCTCACTCCCCTGTGCTCCCCCCATCCCCTCCTGGAACGTCACACGGCATCTTCAGGCAGGACCAAGGCATCTTAGGACTGCTTACAGATAACTGTTGTTGTCCCAAATACAGAGGCAGCATCAGTTCTCCGAAACCCGACCCTGACAGAGACATCTACCGAGGACCATCTTCCTACAAGGTCAAGGCTCATCCTGAGATCTAGGACTCCACAGTCGTGCGTCTGTTCCCCCCAGGGGATGCGATGGGGAGGTTGGAGCCCCTAGCGTGGCGCCAGGTCTCTCGAGGAGCAGGGATGGGATGGTCCTGGGCATCAATGGAGCTCTGTGGCCTCCGAGCAAAGGGAGGAACGCCCTGTCTGAGGAATGCAAACCTCCAGAGAGCTGAAGACAGCTGCTCTTTGCCATTATGAAACCCCAAACACTCTGGGTGTGGTGGGGTTTTTAAAAGCGGATTCTGCCGCCACTGAGGAGCCTTGGAAATGTGGACGGCATACCAACCCAAGCCATTAAATGCCCAGACGGCTCAGGACAGAGTCACGAACAAGGAGCCAATGAGTTTGGGGCAGAGTGTCTCAAAGAAATAAACATGCGGTGAAGGTGTTTCCATAGCCGGTAAATACTGTCTTTCAGGGGGTTCAGAAGGAGACCAGACAGCCTGCCCCCACGATCCCCCCGATAAAAGAGTGACACTGTGTATCGAAGGAGCAGGCCGCCAGGCACAGAAGCCAGCTTTGCCAGCCACCCTTTAATTTATAGGCCGTAAATGATGGAGCTCATGATCTATTGCCCCTGACTCAGGGGGGGATTTATCCTGGCTACAGGCACACACAGAGCCACTGATATAAGTAACGGCCTTGGGTGGAAAAAGGTCGGGCTCTCGCTAAATGCTAAGTAAAGACGTTTGGAACAGACAGTTATATTACTGAGCAATGGCTCTGAATACATCACAGGAAGCAGCTCACACCACCCATCCTGGCTGAGGCCAAGCTGGAGGGGAGGAAAAGCTGGGAGGCTGCATCCCAGGGAGGGGCGGGGAGGCAGGGTGTGGTCTGCAGCCACTGCCAGCCAGTGTTGATCCCTAATGACCTTTCTTCCCACCGGGGATCATCTTTTCAAGTCTTCCCCTTACCCCAGCTCTGGCCTCCTCGAAACCTGCTCTCAGGTAAAGGCTGGTTCCTGTCCTTCATGTGAGTTGCACAATCACTGCACCTTGAGATCCGAAGCTTCACGTATTCCTTGATCACTGTGATGCCAGAGGCAGTTCAGTCCTGTCCCAGTAAAGAGGCTCAGGAGGTCTTCATTGAGTGAATGGACAGAAAGTCTGCTTCTGTTCGTTCATTTATCCATCCATCCATCCATCAGTCTATCCATCTAACCATCCAATCAGTGTTTCCCAAAGGGCATGATTGTTGGGAAGACAGAACATATTTCACACTCAGTGCCAGGCCAGCAAGAGAGAACTTACTCATGTTTCATTTTCACTGTGTGTGTATGTGTGTGTGCGTGTGCATGCTAAGTCACTCAGTTGTATCTGACTCTTTGTGACCCTATGGACGGTAGCCCACCACACTGTTCTATCCATGGGATTCTCAACACAAGAATACTGCAGTGGGTTGCCATGCCCTCCTCCTCCAGGGGATCTTCCCAACCCAGGGATCAAACTTTCATTTCTTATGCCTCCTACACTGGCAGATGGGTTCTTTACCACTAGCACCACCTATAACTAAAAACTACTAAACTAAAACTCTGTGAAGTAAAACCTGATTGAGAAACTGGCATTTCCAGGCTGAGAGTTCAATACCCATGGGTATCTCTCGAAAGTTGCTATAACAGTAAGGATATAGAAAATATGAACAACCCTATCAACCAATAAGAACCAATAAACATTTATAGAACACCACACGATACCAGCGTAATACATGTTCTTCCCAAAGGTACATGGACCACTTACCAAGATAGATTAGATCCTGGGCAGTAAGAGACCTCAGTATATTTAAAAGGATTCAAGTTGCACAAAGTGTATTCTCTGACCACATGGATCGTGTAACTTCTCTGAGATGCAGTGTTCTCATCTGGAAATGGAACTAATATTGGGAACTCTCCTTTAGAGGGTTCATATGAAGCTTAGACATAGTAATAGATATAAGAGCTTCAACATAAAAGGCACTCAACAACGTAACTATTTAAATACACTATGATAATGCAGTATAACTATGATAAGATACCAAAGCTAGTAAGTTGGCAGAAGCCAGAATAGAAACCTGAGTTTGACAAGCATCAAAACATGTGCTTCTCCCAACATACAAATTGGGAGCCCTCATGAGGATGTGGTGAGAACAAATAGGAGGGTGCTCATGACCACATTTTATAGGCTAAAAACCACAAATTCACTAAAAGTGAAGTTTAATAACTATTATTATTAACACCCAAGACTGTGAATGTGTTTATGTTCTGATACCAGGACATGCGCAATGTTTTCTTTTTCTGCTTAAATTCCTCTTTAATAGAGTACATTTTAAAAGCCAGTAACATGGCTGTTTTCTGAGCACCAAGATAAAAACACACACACTCACCCCAGTACACATCACATCTACCACAGATATATCGTGCATGAACACACTTGTGAAAATTCTAAACTCATAAAATATTAATGCTATTCTGCATTCATACATACATGATTTATTACATATTAATGAACATACACACAGACATTGCAGCCATTTGTAATAACGCCACCTTAACACACGTACAAACATAAATTATAAAGGCTTATAATAGGAATGTCAGTTTATAGTCATATGTTAACTTACCATTTACAAAGCCATTTCATATTCTTCGCTTCATTTTAGGGTCTCAATTGTCTTACACTGGAGTCAGGCTAGAAATCGTTCCAGCAAAGCATAGCGGGAAAAGCATGCATTCTAGAGTCAGTAGGATTTGGTCCAGAATCCTAGCTAAGTCTGTTGCAGAAGCAAATTCATAGGCATAATGATAAAATGTGTTTAAATGCAGAGCGAAGCTGAAATAGGTATTAGGAAGGCAACCTCAGGTGCATGTGAGCGACAGGCAGGGAGGTCTGCCTGGAGGGGGTGCCATCTGTCTTACAAAGTAACTGACAGACCATTGGCTCCCAGGGGATCTGGAATACACACATTTGTCTGCAAACACACACACACACGGTAAGAAATCACCTTCACTGGTTCCTCTTCCTCCTCTCAAATCCTAAACCTGGGTCCTCTACCTGGGTCTACCCATGGCCCATCTTTCTTATACGCATGCTATGGACTGAAGTGCTTCCCTCTAAAGATCATTATGTCGAAGCCCTGGTACCTTTGTGACTATATTTGGAGATAAGACTTTTAGGAGATAATTAAGATTTAAATGGGGCTTCCCTTGTAGCTCAACTGGTAAAGAATCCGCCTGCAACACAGGAGATCCTGGTTTGATTCCTGGGTTGGGAAGATCCCCTGGAGAAGGGATAGGCTACCCATTCCAGTACTCCTGGACTTCCGTCATGTCTCAGATGGTAAAGAATCTGCCTGTAATGAGGGAGACCTGGGTTCAATCCCTGGATTAGGAAAATCCCCTGGAGAAGAGCATGGCAACCCATCCCAGCATTGTTGCCTGGACAATTCCATGGACAGAGGAAGCTGACAGGCTACAGTCCATGGGGTTACAAAAAGTCGGACACAACTTAGCAACTAACACTTTCAATTTTCACTTTCTTTCAAGATTAAAATGAGGTCATAGAGAGAATCGTACTGAGTGAAGTAAGTCAGAGAAGGAGTACTATCTTAACGACATCCCTTACATGTGGAATCTAAAAAGAAATGATGCAAATGAACTTACTTGCAAAAGAGACAGAAAACAAACTTCTGGCTGCCAGGGGGAAGGGACAGTTAGCGACTTTGGGAAGGTCATGTACACACTGCTGTATTTAAAATGGATAACCAACAAGGACCTACTGTATACACATGAACTCTGCGCAGTGTTATGTGCCAGTCTGGATGGGAGAGAGGTTTGGGGGAGAATGGATACGTGTATATGTATGACTGAGTCCCTTCACTGTTCACCTGAAACTACCACATTGTTAATCAGCTATGCTGCTAAGTCACTTCAGTCGTGTCTGACTCTGTGCAACCCCACAGACAGAAGCCTACCAGGCTTCCCTGTCCCTGGGATTCTCCAGGCAAGAACACTGGAGTGGGGTGCCATTGCCTTCTCTGGTTAATCAGCTATACCCCAATACAAAAGGTTCTTGGGGTTAAAAAAATTAAAATTCAGTTCAGTTCATTCGCTCAGTCGTGTCCGACTCTGCAACCCCATGGACTGCAGCACACCAACTCCCAGAGCTCGTGCAAACTCACGTCCATCGAGTCGGTGATGCCATCCAGCCATCTCATCCTCTGTCGTCCCCTTCTTCTCCTGCCCCCAATCCCTCCCAGCATCAGGGTCTTTTCCAATGAGTCAACTTTTTGCATGAGGTGGCCAAAGGATTGGAGTTTCAGCTTCAGCATCAATCCTTCCAATGAATATTCAGGACTGATTTCCTTTAGGATGGACTGGTTGGATCTCCTTGTAGTCCAAGGTACTCTTAAGAGTCTTCTCCAACACCACAGTTCAAAAGCATCAATCCTTTGGTGTTCAGCTTTCTTTATGGTCCAACTCTCACATCCATACATGACTACTGGAAAAACCAAAGCTTTGAGTATATGGACCTTTGTTGGCAAAGTAATGTCTCTGCTTTTTAAAATGCTGTCTAGGTTGGTCATAGCTTTTCTTCCAAGGAGCAAGCGTCTTTTAATTTCATGGCAGCAGTCACCATCTGTCGTGATTTTGGAGCCCAAGAAAATAAAGTCTGTCACTGTTTCCAGTGTTTCCCATCTATTTGCTATGAAGAGATGGGACCAGATGCCATGATGATAAAAACTGGTGTCCTTGTAAGAAGAGGAAGATTCACCCATCCTCTCTCTCCCTTCCTGTCTCTATCCATACCCATGCGCCTAGGGAAAGCAAGAAGATGCTGCCTGCAAACCAGAGGCCTGAGTGTGCTGGCAACCTGAACTTGACTTCCAGCCTCCAGACAGAACCACGAGAAAACAACTTTCTGTTGTTAAACCACTCTGTCTCTGCTCTTCTGTTACGGCAGCTGAAAGATAACGTATCCACCCCCATGTTCTCGTCTGGTAATTTTACCCACTATGTTTTTGTTTTTAATGATTTCCTCACATTTTAAAGATAGTCTCCCTCCTTAGCTGCGGTCCCAAGTTTCCCACTGCCAGGTTGGACGCCCAGGCAGCACTGGCAACTCACCATGCCTATAGTGGGTGTCATGCCTTTGCCCTACTCCAGACCATTCTCCTGACTTCCTTACTTCAGTTAGGACACTCCCAACCTAATCATCAGGCTCAAGATGACAAATCTGGGCTTCTCTGGTGAGTCAGTGGTTGGGAGTCCACCTGCCAGTACAGAGTCACAGGTCCAGGAGGATTCCACACGATGCTGGGCGGCCAAGTCCGAGTGCACCGCAGTTACTGAGACCACATGCCCTGGAGTCTGGGCTCTGCAACAAGAGAAGCCACTGCAATGAGCAGCCCACGTGCCACAGAAGAGAGGAGCCCCCACTCACCGCAACTAGAGAAAATCCACGCGCAGCTATGGAGACCCAGTGCAGCCGCAATTAAAGAAAAAAAAGATGCCAAATTTTATTGGCTTCCTCCTTCTCTCCTTCATCTGCCATATTCTTTTGCAGTTTTTCTCAAAACTTTCCCTAATTTCAGTTACTGCCATTGGCAGCAACGTGGATACAACTAGATATTATCATACTAACAGATAAGTCAGAACGAGAAAGACAACCCTCGTGTCACCTAAATGTACAGTCTAAAATACGGCACAAATGAGCCTCTCTTTGAAACAGAAAAAGACTCACAGACACAGAGAACAGACTTGTGGTGGCCAAGGGTGGGGGAGAGGGACGGGCTGGGATTTGGGGGTGGTAGAGGAAAACAACGGAGAAGGCAATGGCACCCCACTCCAGTGCTGTTGTCTGGAAAATCCCATGGGCGGAGGAGCCTGGTGGGCTGCAGTCCATGGGGTCGCTAAGAGTTGGGCACGACTGAGCGACTTCACTTTCGCTTTTCACTTTCCTGCACTGGAGAAGGAAATGGCAACCCACTCCAGTGTTCTTGCCTGGAGAATCCCAGGGACAGGGGAGCCTGATGGGCTGCCATCTATGGGGTCGCACAGAGTCGGACATGACTAAGGCGACTTAGCAGCAGCAGCAGCAGCAGCAGCAGCAGAGGAAACGGTCACGTTTAGAATGGATAAACAACCAGGTCCTGCTGTATAGCACGGGGAAGCACATCCAGTCTCCTGGGATAAACCTTAATGGAAAAGAATATTTTTAAATATGTACATGTGGGGTGGGGGGAAGGTGGGTATAACTGAGTCGCTCTGCGGTCTAACAGAGATTGGCACAACACTGTAAATCAACTATACTTCATTTAAAAAAAAAAAGTCCACACCTCGAGCACGGTTCACAGCAAAACATCTAGAAATGCCGATTTGGGGATTTCTGTGTAGCTGTCAAAATTCTCATACACGCCCACAGGAGTCCTCTTTCCTTCTCCTTCACCAGGAGAGCTACATGAGTTTTTCTCTTTCCCATTATGTCACGAGCCTCACTAGAATGTAATACTATGAGGACAAGAAATATATCAATTTTATTTATGTCTATATTACCAGTGTCGTGCAGAGTAACTGGCAGACTGTATCCTCAATAAATCTTCATTGATTGAATGAATGAATGAGCGAGGTCAAACATTATTATTCTTGCAGTTCAGGAGCATTTAATCCAGAGACTTGCATATAGCGTATGCCCGCTAGATGTTTACTGGATTTTATTTAATTCAAAACATGTAAGAAAAGGAAAGTACGATTTTCTGATTTGGGGCTAATGCAAATTTTGAGAAGTAGCTGGCTTTGCACTATCTATGTACCAATATGCCCAAAATGTGTAGCTTTTAATCCTGAAACTGTAGACTATTTCACTGGCAAATAAGCCGCGTTGTGTTTTCTACATCATTCCCATTTCAACTCAAGTGTTGCTGAAGCAAGTGTCAAGGACATTTGAAAACAGGTCTTATCCTTTCTTAGATGTGAATGATGTCATTCTTAGCCATCCGTAAGAAGACACGTCGGTCTTGTGTGCACACCCCTCCCCTAACCCTAGGTAAACTTCCCTCCCGTGCACAGCCAGGTGACCCTCAGTGCGCTCAGCCTCCAGAGTTTCTCTGCTGCTCTAGAAACACAATGAATTTTAATCCCGTTGAGCAACTCTGTTCCAACACTCCTGGTGTGAATTGAGAACAAAGCTCTGGTTGCTAGGCAACCGTTACAAAAGCAGAAGGATTTCCAAAATAAAAAGCAACCTAGAATACCCTCGACTGGAGTACATCTGCACTCTTGACTTGCAGTTGGTTGGCATGCACCCTTACCTTGGTCAGATGGTTTATTTCTTGGTTACTCGATAAGATTTCTTGTTGCTGTTGCTGTTGCTCAGTCACTAATTCATGTCCGCCTCTTCGCAACCCCACAAACTGCCACACACAAGGCTTCCCTGCCCTTCACCATTCCTGGAGTTTGCTCAAACTCATGTCCATTGAGTGAGTGATACTCTCCAACCATCTCATTCTCTAACACCCCCTTCTCCTCCTGTATTCTGTAAGATAACTCTTCAAATTTTTTAGCTAAGCTGAGAATTGTCTTAATTCTTTCCAGAGTCTCAGTGAAGAAATAGAACTATGTTTCACTGTTGGGATCGCGAGCAAGTAGTGGGCGCTCAATGACTGTTTGTTAAATGAATGAATATCTGGGCACGGGGCCTGCTTCTAAATCCTGAAGGGATCAGGACATTGGTAAGTAGATAAAAACATACTTATACATCTATGTGATGGTTTTAAAAGAGTCCACAAATTATTTGGTACCCTTCACTTCACGAGATGGAGCGTGAACGGGAGTTGGGCTTAGGGACTTTTTTTTTCTTCAATCATTATTTATATCTTTCTTAGATCAGGCCGTGAGAGGCATGTGGGATCATAGCTCCCCAACCAGGGATCCCATGCACCCCCCTGCACTGAAAACAGAGTCCCAACCACTAGACCATAAGGGAAGCCCCAGGGACTAACTTTCAACAAATACAATATGGAGAATTCACAGTGTGTGAGTAGATTGTATGAGGCCTGGAAACTTTCTTCTCTCTCTCTCTCTCTCTCTTCATTCATTCTGGGGGAAGCTACCTGCCATACTGTAAGGACACTCAAGCCATCCGTGGCTTGGCCCACACAGTATGGAACCAAGCCTCCTGTCAACAGCCACGTGACAGACCCATCTTCAAATCAGATTCTCCAGCCTCAGGTAAGCCTTCTGAGGAGCACAGCCTCAGCCAACATCAGACTCCAGTCACATGAAAGACCACAAGCCCAAAACACCCAGCTAAGGTCGCTTCCAATTTCCTGACCCACGGGAACAGGGAAACACACATTAAATGTTTGTGATTTGAAGCCACTATGTTTCAGAATGATTTGTCACACAGCAAGAGATAACACAATCTTCTTCCCCGTTTTCTGAGATGACAGCTTATAAAATATACATTCCTTGAAGCTGTCTTATTCTCTCTATGTCCTCAACACCTGGCATCTTGTGTGTGGTCAGTCAACCATAGGTAGCAGCTCATTTAATGACAAGTTTTCCTTTAATCTTTTATGGAAACCTATACTTACATGAGGCGGGCATGGCAACCCACTCAAGTATTCTTGCTTGGAGAATCCCCATGGGCAGAGGCGGCTGACAGGCTGCAGTCCATAGGGTCGCAAAGAGTCAGACACGACTGAAGCGGCTTAGCATGCATGCATGTAAAAAGTCTCTCCTGGTGGCTCAGTGGTAAGGAATCCGCCTGCCAATGCAGGAGATGCAGGTTCAACCTCTGGGTTGGGAAGATCCCCTGGAAAAGGAAATAGCAACCCACTCCAGTATTCTTGTCTGGAGAATTCCACGGACAGAAGAGCCTGGTGGGCTACAACCCAGGGGGTCACAAAAGAGTCGGACATGACTTAGTGACTAAACAACGACCTCCCCTAATTGGAGATGAGATGGGAGGGCCCTACGTCTAGAAGGAATATTGAGCCTTGGTGTGTCCAAGGTAAGAACAGTGAACAAGAACAGCCTGAGAAGTCCACGAGAAGGAAAGGGAATCAATGGTCTCAGGTCTTAGATCCCACATGGGGATTTTCTTGATGTTCACCTGAAGCAAAGTCATCAGGGGCACTCAAGCTTACAAAGACCAGTTGGATGGCTCTTAAAGATTGTTGAAAATGAATACGAATGGATCTAAAATATCTACAATCTAGCATTTACTTCTTGAAAAAAAAACAAAGAAACAACAAAAAGAAACAGCCAGTGGGAGGAGATAACCCTTCAGTACCTTGCTGACTTGAGCTGCCTTAACTGGAAGACCCCCACCTGCCTCTGCTCCCTGCCCACCTGGGAGGCAGGTGGGGTGTGCAAAGTAAACCGAAGAGAAGGACAGGACACCTGCATTGCCCATATTCAGGTTCACACGCTCTCTATCACCATCACGGGATGAGACTATCAACTTGCAAACAGGTTACACACCTCCATAGATACAGGGTCTCCTTGATGGCTCAGCGGGTAAAGAATCTGCCTGCAATGCAGGGACACAGGAGACATGGGTTCAATTCCTGGGTCAGGAAGATCCCCTGGAGGAGGATTATCAAGATGAAAGACAAGATCATTCCATTTTTTGCCTGAAAAGTCCCAGGGACAGAGATGCCTGGCTGGCTACGGCCCAAAGAGTCACAAAGCGTCAGACGTGACTGAGCGACTAAGCGCGAGTGCGCGCATGCGCGCGCGCACACACACACACACGCACACACACACGCACACAGATAAGAGAGCGTGAATGGTGGCAGCCAATCACCGTCTTGCTTCCTCGGTGATGACAAGGATGATGCAGATGGAAAGCTGGACTTGCCCTCCGGGACCCAGTGGACTATACAGTCCATGGAATTCTCCATCCTGGAGTAGGTAACCTTTCCCTTCTCCAGGGGACCTTCCTAAACCAGGGATCGAACCCAGGTCTCCCACATTGCAGGCAGATTCTTTACCAGCTGAGCCACAAGGGAAGCTCCCATGGAGGGCTAACTGTACTCTGGTAAAGAGACCCTGTGATGCTCGTCCTTCTTTTTAACAACTGGTGTGCGCTCTACACACGTGTGACACACGTGAAGCGTGCAAGGAAAGTGGCTTCAGTTTCTGACTCCAGTTACTTATGGTTCCACTCCAGAGGGAGGGGACATTTTTAAATATGCTCAATTACCCAAGAATACCTATAAACTTTAAATAGCGGTTTAAACGTCCCAAAATAGAGAATCACATTTTTCTCTTCTTTCTCTTTCTTTCTCTTCTTTCCTCTGCTTTTGAGTTTTCCCCACTCTGGTGGCTCAAATGGTAAAGAATCAGCCTGCAATGCGAGAGATGAAGGTTCAATCCCTGGGTCAGGAAGATTCCCTGGAGAAGGGCATGGCAACCCACTCCAGTGTTCTTACCTGGAGAAGGAGACTGGCAGGCCGGAGTCCATAGGGTCGCAAAAAGTCGAGCACGACCAAGCTATCAAACACAACACAGGCCATAATACCAAGGATACAGCCTTAAAAACTTCATGTTACTTCTGCCCTTATTTCCACCCATTCAAGGAAATCTTATTGAGTAGCAGCTATGTGCTAGAGGCATGGGAGGATCCTATACAACTTATTTAATTAGATCCAACAGCAGTTCCCTAAGATGAGAAAACTGAAGTTCAGAGACTCTGAATTCTCTACCAGAGGTCACAAAGCTAGTGGTCTGTCCAACTCCAAACCCAGACTCTTGTGTCTGACCCCACCAGCCAGTCACAATCACTCTCTAAGTACATGAAGACAACCTTTGTTTCCACCAAGACAGTGAATCCCAAGATTTTCACACTCCTGTTTTCCCATGTGTTAACCAAGAAGAAAGTTTAATTGCCTGGCTGAATTTCTCTAGAAATAATATTTCCCTGCTTTTTGAGAAGCACGTAAAACTCTCAACCTGGGCTTTTGCTCAGCCTGAAAACAATCAGATTTACCACAGAATCCGTAGTAATCCTAGCATAAGCAGCTGACATTTTACAAGTCACAGTTTCTCTGAAACACTGAAAATAGCTCGAAGTTCCCTGTGTAATTCAGGTCTTATCCCCCCATCCAGAGATTTTTAAGAGAGCCGTTTCCAATCGATGTCGTGTTTAAGAGGGATACTCTATTCTCAGGATATGAAAAGAAACCAGTAATAACGCCCTCTGCCATTGTCCCATTTCTCCCAGCAGAGAGGAAACTGGAACGAGAGGAGAGAGAAGTGGGGGAGGGCAGGGAGGGAGCATAGATGAGACTGAGAAGGTAGAGGCCTGATACAGCCGTCCCTCCGCAAATGAAGGCATTGCAAGCAGCCCCTACAAGCTTCCAGCTGCTTGACAATGCTGCCACCTTCTGGCCTAAATTGGAAATGCGTGAGAAAATACTGCCAGTCACTGGCACTCATCGGATGAACTACAAAGATGAGATCCTATATACAAATAAAGATTATAAAAACAAAATTATGCTCCAAGGTCTCCCTGGCATCTGTTTAAACTATAATTCAGTATAATTCTTTTTTAAAGCTCCTACCATCTAGTGCTTGGACAATTAGAGAAACTACTTCAACGGTCTCCCTATTTCCTCCTAGGCATGGTGGCCCCCCCGTCCAAACTATTCCCCCAACAGCAGCCAAAGCTTCCACTGACTCTTAACTTGGAAACGAATTTTTCTTGGAACAAAGTGTTACTCTGGCCCAGGAGAGATCCCCAGCTGGCAGCCTGCAAGCCCAATTTGCAGCAGCTCAGATGTGTGTGGGCATGTCCAGGGCAGTGTTTGAAATGACTATGGGGAAGGCACCTCCTACGTCCTCAGGCTGCTGGTAACCCCCTGAGCATACCTGATACAGACAGGCACACACCCCTCCTTCACAGGTTAATTTATCCACGTGCTCCCTGAACTCAGGAGAGCTGGGGAAGAAATTCACATTCACATGGACCGCCACCCCCCCGACTCCCACCAGATGCGACAGTATTTGGGAAATAGAATCTTTGCAGATGCGATTAGTTAAGTTAAGAAGAGGTCATCCTGGATGAGAGTGGACCTAAATCCAGTCTTTATAAGAAAGGACACAGGGATTTCGCACTTTCATTGCAGGAGGCATGGGTTCAGTCCCTGGTCAGGAAACTAAGATCCCGCATGCCATGTGGTTGAAAAAAAAAAGAGAGAGAGACACGAGCCAAAAGACTGTGCAAAGAAGGAGGCAGAGACTGGAATGATGAAACCGCAAGCCAAGGAATTTCAAAGATTGTTGGCGACTGCCAGAAGCCATGAGAGGTGAGTTAGGATTCTCCCCTAGAGTGTTTGGAGAGAGCACATCCCTGCTGAGTCCTTGGAATGTATCTGAGGAGACACAGAGAGGAGAGCATGCTAACAGAATACAAAAAGCTTGACTTTAACACAAGGAAGTTCCCAAAGATTTGTACAGGCCAAAGCACGCGTGAGAGTTTAGCTAAAAATAAAGTGGATAAATCAGAACAGGAGCACATTAGAAACAATTAGAAATCATTGTTTTAAAAAAATCTCACTTTTCAAAAGAGAAAGAAAAAATCACAGAGTAACTCGCCTGTATCCCTATCTCTCCTGTGTCTCCAGCGTCTCCCTCTGCGCCGATGCAACGCGTCGGGTTTTTATTTATTTCTTTTGGCGGTACTGTCCTCGTCGTCACGCAGGCTTTTCTCTAGCTGCGGAGAGTGGGGGCTCCTCTTTAGCTGAGTGCGTGGGCTTCCCGTTGCCATGCCTTCCCCTCCTGCGGAGCACAGGCTCTAGGGCATGAGAGTCCAGTAGTTGCTGCTGCCCAGCTCTGGAACACTAGCTCAGCAGTTGTGGTGCCCGGGCTTAGCTGCTCCATGGCCTGGATCGGGGATGGAACCCATGTCTCCTGCATTGGCAGGCGGATGCTTTACCACTGAGCCACCAGAGATGCCCCCCACCCCCCGCCATCAGTTTTTAATCATGTTCAAATGAAGAAGTTCTCATCCCACCCTCCAACCCCCTCGAGTTACTTACTGCCTTATAACAATCTTCTTTCACCATTAACAGAAGGGAATTTAAGCAATGACTACACTTGCCTCGCTTCCCTGATACCTCAGTTGGTAAAGAATCCGCCTGCCTTGCAGGTGACCCCAGGTCGATTCCTGGGTCAGGAAGATCCGCTGGAGAAGGGAGAGGCTACCCACTCCAACAATCTTGGTCTTCCTTCCCCTGTGGCTCAGCTGGTAAAGAATCCTCCTGCCACGCGGGAGACCTGGGTTCGATCCCTGAGTTGGGAAGATCCCCTGGAGAAGGGAAAGGCTGCCCACTCCAGTATTCTGGCCTGGAGAATTCCATGGACTGTATAGTCCGTGGGGTTGCAAAGAGTCGGACACGACTGAGCAACTTTCACTTCACTTCACACTTGCCTCATTTCTCAACTCACGGCCATGAGACTTCAGGACTCATCAGTCCACACAAATAGATCTTGCTAACCTCCCCAAATGACATCCATGTAGCTAAGTCCCATGTGAACGTTTAATCCATTTTTAAAAAATTCTCAGCAGCATTCAAATCTTTTGGCCATTTTCTCCTTCTTAGAGAACACTCCTTCCATAATGTTGGTGATTCCTCCCTAGGGTTTCCTCCTGGCTTCAGCCACCTGCATTTATTTTCTGTTGTTTTTCAACAAATTACTACCAGTTTGGCAGCTTAAACACCATTTATTTAATGACCTCCTGGTCTCTAGATGTGAATTCCAGACAAGTTTGCCTGGGCTCTCTGCTGAAGGTCTCACAAGGTCGAAGTCATGGTCCTAGGGGTCTCTGGGAAGAATCTGCTTCCAAACTCACTCAGTTTGTTGGCAGAACCCAGTTCCTTGAGGCTGTAGGACTGCCATCCCCATTTCCTTGCCAACCTCGGCTGAGGGCCTCATCCTCTGTTCGTGAAGGCTGCCGATAATGCTTCTCACATGACCCCTCCCTCATCAAGGTTAGCAACAGCATGTGGAATCCATCTCACACTTGGAATTTCACCAGATTGTTTTGACATCCGCTGACGGAAACACACCACTTTCAAGGATGTCTTTGGTTAGGTTAGATCCATCAGGATAGCTCCATGTTTTAAGACCAGTTGGGCCATAGAATATAATCACATGAGTGAAGACACAGGATCTGGGGACCAGGGCGTGGAACCTTGGGAACCATTGCTAAAAGTTCTGCCCACCATACCACCTCATTTTCAGTTGCCTTTCCTGGTTCAACCTTCTCCAGCCAACCACCTTTGCATGTTAGGAAACCTCAGACTTGGTCTCAAGTACACCTTTCTTCTTCCATATACTGCCTTTAAAGTCAACCTTATCTATTCTCATGCCTTTAATGGCCATGTATAGAGCTGCTTCTGCTGCTGCTGCTAAGTCGCTTCAGTCGTGTCTGACTCTGTGTGACCCCATAGACGGCAGCCCATCAGGCTCCCCCATCCCTGGGATTCTCCAGGCAAGAACACTGGAGTGGGTTGCCATTTCCCTATCCAATGCATGAAAGTGAAAAGTGAAAGTGAAGTCACTCAGTCATGCCCGACTCTTCGCGACCCCATGGACTGCAGCCCACCAGGCTCCTCCATCCATGGGATTTTCCAGGCAAGAGTACTGGAGTGAGGTGCTATCGCCTTCTCTGATTTATAGAGCAGTCTCTCCCAAATCCACATCATCAATCCAACTTTCTCAACTCCAAGACCATTATTTCAAGCTACCTATTTGACACTTTCATCGGGAGATCTCACAGACTTTTCCAATTCAATATGCCCCCAAGTTGGAAAAGGCAATGGCACCCTACTCCAGTACCCTTGCCTGGAAAATCCCATGGATGGAGGAGCTTGGTAGGCTGCCGTCTATGGGGTCGCACAGAGTCAGACACGACTGAAGCGACTTAGCAGCAGCAGCAGCATGCCCCCAAGTTAATAGGGCTTCCCTGACAGCTCAGTTGGTAAAGAATCCACCTGCCAGGCAGGAGACCCCAGTTTGATTTCTGGGTTGGGAAGATCCAGAGAAGGGATAGGCTAATCACTCCAGTATCCTTGGGCTTCCATTTTGGTTCAACTGGTAAAGAATCCACCTGCAATGCGGGAACCTGGGTTCGATCCCTGGGTTGGGAAGATCCCCTGGAGAAGAGAAAGGCCAACCACTCCAGTATTCTGGCCTGGAGAATTCCATGGACTGTATAGTCCATGGGGTCACAAAGAGTCGGACACGACTGAGCAACTTTCACTTTCACCAAATTAATAAAAGATCTCCTGCCGCCTGACTGTCAGCCATTACTTCTCAAAGCACAGCATTACCAGAACCCAGGGCACAAGCCAGAAACTCAAACCCAATTAGATCAGATCCCTTACCCACTCTTGCTCTGCTCTAAATATTCATTCCATCATCAAACTGTTAAACAAATAAATAGACATTTATCCAAAGGACACTACTTAACTGAACAAGAACCCTGATAGAAGTGCCTGCACGTCCTGTGTTGACCACCAGGTGGGGGCTTGCTTATTTACACAGTTTAGGCCCATCCATGGGACTCTCCAGGCAAGAATACTGGAGTGGGTTACCATGTCCTTCTCCAGGGGATCTTCCCAACCCAGGGATTGAACCCGGGTCTCCCGCATTGGAGGCATACTCTTTAAGCTCTGAGCCACCAGGGAAGCCCAAAGAGAAGGAACATTACAATGGGTCCAATGCAGTAAACACTGGACCTACCTGAACTAATTTCATCCTCATGACAAACTAAAAAAGAAAACAGGCAGAAAAGATCTATCATTTGCCATAGCACTTGCTATGTTTCAGTTGTGGGGGAAGTATAATTAGAATCTCCCAACCTAGAAAATCTGTCCACAAAGGTAGTAAAAAAAAAAAAATAATATTATCATTGAATAAGCATTAAACCAGAATATGGTGCATGTCATCAGCAATCCGCTAAGAGACTACAAAGACAGAAAAAAAAAAACTCACCCTTTATTTACATATAGTCCTGCAGTTATAACCAACTGTGTGTGCATGCATGCTCAGTCATGTCTTTTTGTGACCCCACTGACTACAGCCCACCAGACTCCAATGTCCATGGGATTTCCCAGGCAAGAATACAGGAGTGGGTTGCCATTTCCTCCTCCAAGGGATCTTCCCAACCCAGGGATCAAACCCAGGTCTCTTGTATCTCCTGCATTCGCAGGTGGATTCTTTACCACTCGCGCCACCTGCGAAGCCATGTAAGCAATTCAGTTCAACGCAGTCGCTCAGTCGTGTCCGACTCTTTGTGGCCCCATGAATCGCAGCACGCCAGGCCTCCCGGTCCATCACCAACTCCCGGAGTTCACTCTGAGTTGCATCCATCGAGTCAGTGATGCAAACCAGCCATCTCATCCTCGGTCGTCCCCTTCTCCTCCTGCCCCCAATCCCTCCCAGCATCAAAGTCTTCTCCAATGAGTCAACTCTTGGCATGAGGTGGCCAAAGTACTGGAGTTTCAGCTTTACCATCATTCCTTCCAAAGAAATCCCAGGACTGATCTCCTTCAGAATGGACTGGTTGGATCTCCTTGCAGTCCAAGGGACTCTCAAGAGTCTTCTCCAACACCACATTTCAAAAGCATCAATTCTTCGGTGCTCAGCCTTCTTCACAGTCCAACTCTCACATCCATACATGACTACTGGAAAAACCATAGCCTTGACTAGACAGACCTTAGTCGGCAAAGTAATGTCTCTGCTTTTGAATATGCTATCTAGGTTGCTCATAACTTTTCTTCCAAGGAGTAAGTGTCTTTTAATTTCATGGCTGCAATCACCATCTGCAGTGACTTTGGAGCCCAAAAAAATAAAGTCTGACACTGTTTCCACTGTTTCCCCATCTATTTACCATGAATTGATGGGACCAGATGCCATGATCTTCATTTTCTGAATGTTGAGCTTTAGGCCAGCTTTTTCACTCTCCTCTTTCACCTTCATCAAGAGGCTTTTTAGCTCCTCTTCACTTTCTGCCATAAGGGTGGTGTCATCTGCATATCTGAGGTTATTGATATTTCTCCCGGCAATCTTGATTCCAGCTTGTGTTTCTTCCAGTCCAGCGTTTCTCATGATGTACTCTGTATAGAAGTTAAATAAACAGGGTGACAATATACAGCCTTGACGTACTCCTTTCCTGTTTGGAACCAGTCAGTTGTTCCATGTCCAGTTCTAACTGTTGCTTCCTGACCTACATACAGATTTCTCAAGAGGCTGGTCAGGTGGCCTGATATTCCCATCTCTTTCAGAATTTTCCATAGCTTATTGTGATCTAAACAGTCAAAGGCTTTGGCATAGTCAATAAAGCAGAAATAGATGTTTTTCTGGAACTCTCTTGCTTTTTCCATGATCCAGCAAATGTTGGCAATTTGATCTCTGGTTCCTCTGCCTTTTCTAAAACCAGCTTGAACATCAGGAAGTTCACGGTTCACGTATTGCCGAAGCCTGGCTTGGAGAATTTTGAGCATTACTTTACTAGCATGTGAGATGAGTGCAATTGTGCGGTAGTTTGAGCATTCTTTGGCATTGCCTTTCTTTGGGATTGGAATGAAAACTGACCTTTTCCAGTCCTGTGGCCACTGCTGAGTTTTCCAAATTTGCTGGCATATTGAGTGCAGCACTTTCACAGCATCACCTTTCAGGATTTGAAATAGCTCAACTGGAAGTCTTATCACCTCCACTAGCTTTGTTCGTAGTGATGCTTTCTAAGGCCCACTTGACTTCACATTCCAAGGTGTCTGGCTCTAGATGAGTGGTCACACCATCGTGATTATCTGGGTCATGAAGATCTTTTTTGTACAGTTCTTCTGTGTATTATTGCCATCTCTTCTTAATATCTTCTGCTTCTGTTAGGTTCATACCATTTCTGTCCTTTATCGAGCCCATCTTTGCATGAAATGTTCCCTTGGTATCTATCATTTTCTTAAAGGGATCTCTAGTCTTTCCCATTCTGTTCTTTTCCTCTATTTCTTTGCATTGATCGCTGAAGAAGGCTTTCTTATCTCTTCTTGCTATTCTTTGGAACTCTGCATTCAGATGCTTGTATCTTTCCTTTTCTCCTTGGCTTCTCGCTTCTCTTCACAGCTATTCGTAAGGCTTCCCCAGATAGCCATTTTGCTTTTTTGACTTTCTTTTCCATGGAGATGGTCTTGATCCCTGTCTCCTGTACAATGTCACGAACCTCATTCCATAGTTCATCAGGCACTCTATCTATCAGATCTAGGCCCTTAAATCTATTCCTCACTTCCACTGTATGATCATAAGGGATTTGATTTAGGTCATACCTGAATGGTCTAGCGGTTTTCCCCATTTTCTTCAATTTCAGTCTGAATTTGGTAATAAGGAGTTCATGATCTGAGCCACAGTCAGCTCCTGCTCTTGTTTTTGTTGACTGTATAGAGCTTCTCCATCTTTGGCTGCAGAGAATATAATCAATCTGATTTCGGTGTTGACCATCTGGTGATGTCCATGTGTAGAGTCTTCTCTTGTGTTGTTGGAAGAGGGTGTTTGCTATGACCAGTGCATTTTCTTGGCAAGAGTCTATTAGTCTTTGCCCTGCTTCATTCCACATTCCAAGGCCAAATTTGCCTGTTACCCCAGGTGTTTCTTGACTTCCTACTTTTGCATTCCAGTCCCCTATAATGAAAAGGACATCTTTTTGGGGTGTTAATTCTAAAAGGTCTTGTAGGTCTTCATAGAACCGTTCAACACATGGTTCTTATTTTCAAGATTGTCCAGTCACTAAGTCATGTCCAACTCTTTGCAACCCCATGAACTGCATGCAGCCCACCAGCCTTCTCTGTCCTCCACTGTCTCCCTGAGTTCACTCAAACTCATCTCAACTGAGTCAGTGCTGCTATCCAACTATCTCATCCTCTGTTGCCCCCTTCTCCTCTTGCCCTCCATCTTTTCTAGCATCAGGGTCTTTTCCAATGAGTTGGCTTTTTGCATCAGATTCTTATTTAGAGCTTCAGCTTCAGCATCAGTCCTTCAGTGAATATTTGGGGTTGATTTCCTTTAGGACTGACTGGTTGGATCTCCTTGCAGTCCAAGCAACTCTCAAGAGTCTTCTCCAACACCACAGCTCGAAAGCATCAATTCTTCGACACTCAGCCTTCTTTATGGTCCAACTCTCACATCAGCACGTGACTACTGGAAGAAAACCATAACTTTGACTAGATGGACTTTTCTCAGCAAAGTGATGTCTCTGCTTTTTAATGTACTGTCTAGGTTTCTCATAGCTTTTCTTCCAAGGAGCAAGTGTCTTTTAATTTCATGGCTGCAGTCACTGTCTGCAGTGATTTGGGATCCTAAAAAAATAAAATCTGTCACTGTTTCCACTTTTTTCCCATGTATTTGCAGTGAAGTGATGGGACAGGATGCCATGATTTTCTTTTTTCTGAATGTTGAGTTTCAAGCCAGCTTTTTCACTCTCCTCTTTAACCTTCATCAAGAAGCTCTTTAGCTCCTCTTCACTTTCTGCCATAAGGGTGGTGTCATCTGCATATCTGAGGTTGTTGATATTTCTCCCAGAAAGATAAATAAAAGACTACCATTTATCACATGTAGTTTATCCTGACTTTACCTGGTCATTGTGTGAACACCTGTGAGTTAATTGGCTTTTATCAAAAAGAAAAACAAACCTTCTACAACAGGGAATAAGTTTGTGCCCTAGAGCAGGTATCCATGGAAATTAGGTCCTGCCCTTCCACAGAACTGGGAGGGGTGATACTAGGTGTTTACATTCAAAGAGCACTTCTCAGGTCCTAGAGAAAGACATTCCTGGGTCCTAAAGCTGAGTTTTCAAAACAATTTATATACATTTCCAAGGCAGGAGACAGTGCAGACTTTTTATTTTCTCCCAAGTTTTCTAAAACAGTCTAAGGAAAAGGAGAGGAGGGAAATCTCTCCCCTGACTGTCAACTGGGAGAAATAAGCTTATTTTTAATTTGTGTTTGTTCTTACACAGCCTTCCCATTTGTACAGAGACCTTCTCTTCAGAGTTGATGTGATGATTAGAGAAAGGTGTCCAGCGAAGTGATGGACACAAGCTTATCTTCACCCTCTCCAGGTCACCCAAGTGCTTCCCCAGGACCTGATGACCAGATCAGGCCTCTGCCAGCTCGTAAAGCCCTTCACCCAAGTGCCCTCCTCCAGTGATTCCCCTCGTCCCACCCACCTGCCCCTCATAGAAACTTCCTTAAGGATCTCCTATACCCCCGGCACCCACACCTCAGCCTACTGCACTGTCCATTAGTGAATGTACTCTGCGTGCACCACCACGGACACACACTTGATCATTCCCTCCTAGAACTCTCTTCTCCCCAGACTCTGCCACACCGTGATCTGTGGGGTCTCCATATATGGGACCATTTCCACTCTGCTTCCTTATTGGGCTCTCATCCTCTGACAAACACTTAACGTTTGGTCTTAGGCAAGACTAGGGCCTCTGTATATTTCTTACATGAAATTGGAAATCACCCAGGGTGATGGTAGAATTAGATACAGACAGGTGAGGGAGGAGCTTCAAGGAGAGTAAGATAACAGGGAACAGGAAGACAACCCTAGAGGGCACCCCTAGAACACCGATTTCCTCTCCTTTTAAAGGTGGTGTAATGTATACGTTAGATTGAATGTTACAGTCTAATATCATGTTTTCAGTCATGTCTGACTCTCTGCGATCTTAGGGACTGTAGCCCACCAGGCTCCGCTGTCCATGGGTTTCTCCAGGCAAGAATACTGGAGTGGGCTGCCGTTTCCTCCTCCAAGGGATCTCCCCGACCCAGGGATCGAACCCACATCTCTTCCGTCTCCTGCACTGGCAGGCAGATGTTTCACCACCAGTGCCACGTGGGAAGCCCAGAATCACGTAAGGCAGTATACAATCGCCCTGGAGGCGTTCATTTAACATGTAGGTGCCATGCCACTTTTGTGCAACACTGGATGGAGCCCAAGGACATCATGCTACGCAAGCCAAACCAGCAGAGAAAGGCAAACAGCGTGTCATCTCACTTACGTGTGGAAGATAAAAAGGCCAAAGTCATACAGAGAGTAGAGTGATGGCTGCCAGGGCCTGGGGGGTGGAGGGAATGGGAAGGCATCAGTCAAAGGGTACAAATTCTAATTCTAAGATGAATATGTCTTGGGAATCTAATGTCAACTGTCATTAACAATACTGGGTTGCACTTCCCGGGCGGTCCTGTGGTTAAGAATCTGCCTGACAATGCAAGGGACACGAGTTCGATCCTCGGTCTGGGACGATTCCACATGTCGCGGAACAGCTAAGCCCAGACACCGCGGCTACTGAGCCTGCGTTCTGGAGCCCGTGCGCCGCACCGTGAGAAGCCGCTGCAAGGAGAACCCCGCGTACCGCAACTATGGAGTAGCTGCCGATCGCCGTAGCTGAAGGAAAACCCATGCAGCAACGAAGATCCAGCACAGCCAAAAATAAATGAGTTCACAGGAATTAAAAAAACAGTAGCACATCATATACTTGAAGTTGTTAAGAGCGGAGATCTTAAACGTTACCCCCAAAAATGGTAATTATATGAGGAGATGAAAGTGTGACCTAACCTAATTGTGGCAACCATTTTGCACCATATACATGCATCAAATCATCACATTGGACACCTTAACCTTGTACATGTTATAGGTCGATATCGCAATAAAGCTAGGGAAAAAATAAAATGTGAACTAAAATAGAGGCCCCAGCTTCCTCTTCAGAAAGTCTGATTCAGTGAAAAGTGTTAGTCGTTCAGTCATGTCCAATTCTTTTGCGACCCCATGGACTGTAGCCCGCCAGGCTCCTTGGTCCATGGGATTCTCCAGGCAAGAATACTGCAGTGGGTTGCCATTTCCTTCTCCAGGGGAATCTTCCTGACCCACGGGTCAAACCTGGGCCTCCCACATTGCAGGGAGATTCTTTACCATCTGAGCCACCAGGGAAGCCAGCGTAAGGTCAGCAATTCTGAGCCTGAATGATCATTCCAGGGGATTCTGATGCCGGGGGTTCCCAGCCACACTGAGAAAAGTTTCTGCATCGGGCCTGGGGTGGAGCTGGGGGGCGTGAGGGGGAAGTGGGACACTGAGGGGCAGGGACATGAAAGGACCCAGCACAAATAACCTGGCTTCTTCGCCATCCAGCCGTTCTCCTCGTCTCAGATCATGGCAGGTAGAAAACCCTTGTAGAGAGGCGAGTCTCAGGGCTGGGGGGTTCTCTGCCCAGACCGAGGGCCCTGCTGAACACTGACCTCCATTTGGGGCCAACTGGACAGCCTGTGTATCTCCTGAACTCCCACCACGGATGCTCTGAAGACCCAAGGGAGGCTCAGAACTATCACCCACTGCAGGGCCAGATAGAGGGCTGGGAATGGTAGAAATCCACGAGCAGCGGGAGAGGCAGTGGTGGGCTTGGCAATTTGACCGGGAAGGCCTCGCTGAGAAGGGAGTTTTGAACAAAGACTTAAATGGTTATAAGACGGGAAGTGGACCATACAGCCATTGCGGGGGGAGATAGTGCAGGCACAGGAAGTGCTAAGACTCTAAAGGAGAAATACTTGGCGTGAAAGCGGAAGAGCACGTGTGAGGATTCATCAGAGTGAGGACAGGCTGGTGCAGCCCATGCTTAGTCATTCTTACAGCTTGGTTTGGACTTGAAGTAGGATTGGCAGCTATGGAAGGGCTTGAGCTCGAGAGTGAAAAAAAAAAATCACTGCATCTTTTGAGAAGACGCCTGTGGTTGCTATGCTGACAACAGACACGGTAAGAGCCAAAGTAGGAAGTCTGGTTGGGAGAGGATTACGTGGACGCAGGCGAGAGGTGATGGTCACCGGGCCAGAGTTCAGAAACTGATAGCAAGAGAGCAGATCGGAACCCATGTGTCCCAGACTGGGACTTGAACCCGTGGTCTTTTAACTGAGATCACACGTCTGGCCTCAGGACTCAAGCTCAGGTTCTTGATGAAGTAGTCAGTGAGAAACAGATGACAGGTAAGACGTGGACTGATTAAGGGAGGAGCACACTCCACTCGCAGAGTGTGGGCCATCTCGTGTCGGTGGGTAATTTTGTAGGCTCATGAGTAGGAGAATTAGTCCAGCTGTTTGGAGGAAAAGGCAGGGGATTTCCAGGAATTGTCCACCACCCACTGGTTGACCTTTTACGGCCGGACTTGGAACTGCCATGGCCCCTGTGGGTGTGTCATTTAGCTTGCTGATCCCCTACAAGGAGCATATACTGAGGCTACCGGCAGTCTCTTCCACCTCCTTAGACCTAGTCGGTCCTCACCGGTTCGTGTCATGTCCTGTGGCAATGTCATTCTTTCAAATGTGCCCTGCCCCTTCCCTCCTGTTTCAGGTCCAGGCCTGCTGTGAAGGCAGAACCAACAGCGACAAAAAGAGGGGTTTGGCTAAGTGCCCACCCTGGCTTCTTAAATGTGACACTTGGAAAGAGTCGGGAAAGTGCCATGTATACATCAGAAAGGTAATTCCAAGAGGGACTGTTCGGACAATCCTGGCAAAGGAGTGAGGTAAGCACAGGGCGTTAAGGGAAAGTAGATGCTGAAGAGGCAAGAGGGCGAGGTGGAGGAACCGTGAATCCTGGCAGACAGAGGGCAGCCGGCCTGCAAACTCAGCATAAACCATACACGCCCTTGGCCACAGACATGCTCTCAGTGCACTTGTCAGGACACGCTTATTCTCCATCTTCTTTACTTCACCAATCTTAAAATGGGTATTGTCCATCTCCCCCGCAGTAAAGGTAAGTGTTTGGAGTCAGGCACTCTTTCTTTCTAACCTCTGTACCCCTAACACTGGAGTCCAGACAGTGTGTAAGCAAATGTAGACCCAGAGACTAGAAATTGTAGCTGGCAGGTAGCAGCTGTTTGCTGACCGAGTAGTTCAGCGAGGGAGAGCTTTGAGAAGCTCAGGTTGCCCCGGAAAAGAAAGAGAAGAGAGAATGTGCTACAGAGCAGAGACCAAGAAGCGAAATGGCAGAAACAGGCAAGACCTTGACCAGGAGAGGAGAAACAGGAATGGGAGAGACAGAGGCACAGGCGTGAGTCGGGAGGAGGAAGGAGGGGCTGAGAGGAAAGATCTGCGTGAAAACCTCTCAAAAGATGACTAATGGAGGATTCTTAAGAAACTAACCTGGGTTGTGCAATGCCTCTACCCCACCTCGCCCTCCTCTGAAATCTGCAGTAAATCAGCATTGCTGACTCTTGGCCCTTCCTCGCTGATCCAGGATTGCATTTTACATACAGCACCCTTAAGATAAAATGTGAGCCAGGTGTGTTATTACAGTCACAATGACTAATAAATGCATAAATCAAAGACATTCAGCCAGTTCTCTTTGTGCCAGGGAAAAAGTATCACTTCCCAATATCTCTGTCCAGTCTGCTCCAAGACATCCTAGTAAACATAGAACCAAGCACTGCCTGATTCTACGCTGCAGACTTTTGGCTGATAAGAACTTAAGAAGGTTAGATTCCATGATCCAGAATTCAGCTCTGGCCCTAGTCTCCTGGAAGAGAAGAGGGCCCATCGTATGCTTGTTTTTCCAGGACTTTGCATTGGAAATTGAGTCAGAGACTTACTGGTGGAGAGAAATCAGTGAGTAGAGTCACATGTATCTACTCTCTGAAGTTTGTCAAACTCGGCTTGACATCAGGAGGTCTGAAGCAACTCTACTCAACTGGAATCTTTTCTACAAGGCAAAACAATACACAATCTGGTAAGTTCTATTTGGAGACTCAGGGGATGAACAAGAAGAGAAGATATTATACTCTGGCCAGAGACAGAAATGTTCAGGGTAGATTTGTGAAATGAACAGAGGTGCATTTGTTTGGGTTTTTCAGACGGTAAAGAATCCTCCTGCAATTCGGGAGACCTGGATTCGATCTCTGAGTAGGGAAGACCCCCTGGGGGAGGGCATGGCAACCCACTCCAGTATTCTTGCCTGGAGAATCCCATGGACAGAGGAGCCTGGCGGGCTGTAGTCTGTGGGGTCACAAAGAGCCAGATACAACTGAGCATGCACACGCATCCTTACTACACCAGTAGTAAGTGATAAGTAAGTCCTACACCAGGAAGTGGTAATACCACTTCAGTTCAGTTCAGTTCAGTTCAGTCGCTCAGTCGTGTCCGACTCTTTGCGACCCCATGAATCGCAGCACGCCAGGCCTCCCTGTCCATCACCGACTCCCGGAGTTCACTCAGACTCACGTCCATCGAGTCCGTGATGCCATCCAGCCATCTCATCCTCGGTCGTCCCCTTCTCCTCCTGCCCCCAATCCCTCCCAGCATCAAAGTCTTTTCCAATGAGTCAACTCTTCACATGGGGTGGCCAAAGTACTGGAGTTTCAGCTTCAGCATCATTCCCTTCAAAGAAATCCCAGGGCTGATCTCCTTCAGAATGGACTGGTTGGATCTCCAATAATTCAAACACTTGGATCTCCAGGGCAGTTCTTGGCTCTGAGCTCCATCTACATTATTGCCTGGGATTTACTTCCTTTTTGTGCTGTTTTATAAATCTGTTTAATCCTTTTTTCAGATTTATTGAGGTATGAATGACAAAAATTCTATATATTTAAGGTTTATAACTTGATATTTTGATATACATACATACAGTGTAAAATGGTCACCAAAATAAAGCGAATAAACATATCCACCACCTCACATGGGCTTCCTGGTGGCTCAGACTGTAAAGAATCTGCCCGCAATGCAGGAGACCCAGGTTCGATACCTGGATTGGGAAGATCCCCTGGAGAAGGGAATGGCAACCCACTCCAGTACCCTTGCCTGGAGAATTCCATGGACAGAGGAGCCTGCTGGGCTACAAGCCATGGGGTCGCAGAGGAGGACACAACTGAGCATCTGATACTTTCCACTTTCCCCACCTCACATACTCCCCTTACTGTGTGTGTGATGAGAACACTTAAGATACATCCTCAGCATATTTCAAGTATACAATACTGTTAACTATATAGTCACCATTCTGTATATTAGATCTCCATGTTTTTTTCATCCAGTATAACTGAAACTTTGAACATTTTGACCAATATCACCCCATTTCCCGCCCCCCAACCCCCGGACACCATCATACTCTCTGCTTCTTCCATGAGTTTAGCTATTTAAAATTTGCATATAAATAAGATTTTGTAGTAGTTGGCCTTCTGTGTCTGGTTTAAGACCTAAATTCATCTCCTATCATGTCCATTCCTTTGGGGAAAAACATCAAAGTTCTATCAGAGGTTGCCCCCTTTCTCCCAAATGAAATTTGTACTCACCTCTGCGCTCCTAGCATCATGCCCTCCCTGTTTGGGCGTACTAGCAAGAATTTGGTCAAAGAGCTTGGCGACAAAGACTTCAGGCCTGTCCAAAACCCGCTGAGTGCCAACAAATTCTGTCAGCTGAAGCTACTGCGGAAGAAGAGGAGGACCCTCTCTCAGTTCTGGGAACGACCAGATGTTCCAGTTGACCGCACCCTCACAGACATCCTGGAGCCAAGCCCTTCAGTCCCAGGTAGTGTCAACCAGAGGTGAGGGAGGTAAGGAGTGAAACACAAGGGTGCTCACAGTCGAGCAGCCAAGAAACCCCTGAGACACCTGCACAGGTGGATACCAAACCAGCCTTGTCTCAAGGCACTGGGCAAGGAGCCACGCTTCTTTGAGAATCTAATTATCTGGACCCAGGCACGTTTTTAGTGCACTGAATCCTTACAGCAGCCTCTGAAGTTGGGATTAATAGGTCCATTTGCATTAGAATAAATGGAAACTTACTTCCCTGGTGGCTCAGGCAGTAAAAGCAGCTGCCTGCAATGCGGGAGAGCCGGGTTCAATCCCTGGGTGGGGAAGATCCCCTGGAGAAGGAAATGGCAACCCACTCCAGTACTCTTGCCATGGAAAATCCCAAGGATGGAGCTGCAGTCCATGGGGTCTCAAAGAGTCAGATACGGCTGAGCGACTTCAGTTTCACTTTCAAGTTGAAACTTACAAAATACCTTGTTCAGTTACACACCTAGAAGCTGGTAGAACTGGAATCCAAATCAGGTCTGCCTGGCTCTAAACCCCAGACATTTTCTGCTCGGTGTGCTGCACCATGGGGCTGACACAATGCCTGGAGAGATGGTGCTCGGGCTCTCCTGGATCTGCATGCAAGTGACACCATCCCTTCTTGGAATCAGGACACCGTCCCTTGCTATCCAACCCCTGGGGAGATGTATTGTTTGTCCTCAGCAGTAATTTACGTTTAAGACTTTAACTGATCAGTTGGCTTCTCCACTGAGATTTACATGAGTAAGAGGAATGGGGTAGGGACTTCCCTGGTGGTCCAGAGGTTAAGACTCTGCACTTCCACTGTAGAGAACTCGAGTTCAATCCCTGATGGGGAAAGTAAGATCCCATGGGGGGTGGCTAAGTAAATAAAAATTCACAAATATATATATATATATATATATATTTTTTTTTTTTTTTAAGAGGATTAGGATAAAAAGAGGACTCAGTTATTCTATTTCCCACACCGGCTGTTCCAGAGTGAATTCTTGGCTAAAACTAAGGTCATCTTTTTCTATCCCCAGTGCCTGTAGTAACAGAAAAATTCGTCTTCATTGACAAAATGGTCTGGAAGGGGGCAGCTGAGGTGGATGTGACTGCTGGGCTAGAAGTGAGTGTGTCGGGGAAGGCTAACCAGTCCTATGAATGCTCCCTGGAGGTTCAGTCTGTCACCATCTCACCATGCGACTGGGAAGACCTCCAGAAGAGGTGAGGCCAGGGGAGAGGAAGAACGGGTCAGGGAGCCCCAAGGGCTCTCCTCATGGGCAAGGAGGCATCCAGCAGAGCTTGTTGCTGAGGTTCAGAAGGAAGAAAATGACATCCCATATCATGTGCTCTTCTTAGATATTCATGCATTCACTCATTCATGAAACTAATGGTCATTATCTTATACACACTTATTAAAACAGTAGTTACCTATTACTGTGCTATTACGTGCTGGGTATTGAATAATAACAAGATATAAATATCTTTGCCCTATCTTGAGAAACCTGTACGCTGGTCAGGAAGCAACAGTTAGAACTGGACATGGAACAACAAACTGGTTCCAAATAGGAAAAGGAGTATGTCAAGGCTGTATATTGTCACCCAGTTTATTTAACTTATATGCAGAGTACATCATAAGAAACGCTGGGCTGGAGGAAGCACAAGCTGGAATCAAGATTGCCGGGAGAAATATCAATAACCTCAGATATGCAGGTGACACCACCCTTATGGCAGAAAGTGAAGAAGAACTAAAGAGCCTCTTGATGAAGGTGAAAGAGGAGAGTGAAAAAGTTGGCCTAAAGCTCAACATTCAGAAAATGAAGATCATGGCATCTGGTCCCATCACTTCATGGCAAATAGATGGGGAAACACCGGAAACAGTGGTTGACTTTATTTTGGGAGGCTCCAAAATTACTGCAGATGGTGATTGCAGCCATGAAATTAAAAGACACTTACTCCTTGGAAGAAAAGTTATGAGCAACCTAGACAGTATATTCAAAAGCAGAGACATTACTTTGCCAACAAAGGTCCATCTAGTCAGGCTATGGTTTTTCCAGTGGTCATGTATGGATGTGACAGTTGGACTATAAAGAAAACTGAGCACTGAAGAACTGATGCTTTTGAACTGTGGTGTTGGAGAAGACTCATGAGAGTCCCTTGGACTGCAAGAAGATCCAACCAGTTCATCCTAGAGGAAATCAGTCCTGGGTGTTCACTGGAAGGACTGATGTTAAAGCTGAAACTCCAATATTTTGGCCACCTGATGTGAAGAGTTGACTCATTGGAAAAGACCCTGATGTTGGGAAAGATTGAAGATAGGAGGAGAAGGAGATGACAGAGGATGGGATGGTTAGATGCCATCACCGACTCAATGGACATGAGTTTGAGTGAACTCCAGGAGTTGGTGATGGACAGGGAGATCTGGCAAGCTGCAGTTCACAGGGTCGCAAAGAGTTGGACACAACTGAGCGACTGAACTGAACTGAAAGCCACTTTTAATTAGTGTAGACAGGCAAAGGACAGGGAGTGAGGAAATAATCAATAAAAAATAAATTAATAAAATATTAATTTAAATGAGACAAAGACTCTGAGACTGTTTAATTAAACTCTGCAAGTGTCCAGTGATTTAATTTACCTCCATGCATATAGGCAAAGATGGATAGCCAATGAATCTCTAAGAACTTAACAAAGAACTTAAGTCTTTACACCTTTTAAAAACTGAGATGCCAGTTTAAATAGATTTTTATGATGGCAACAAAGGTGGAAGCCCGTGTTAAGGAAGCAACTAGAAACTCAACAGAAGTTACTTTGACAGGGCATTGCCCAATTTCTGTCTTCCTTGTGTCTTGCCAGCCCTTATCGGAAATAGCATCTGCAAAGACTGTCTTGCAGGAAAATATCTGGGTTTCTGGAACTAAGAAAATAAAAACCATTTTTCTCCTTGATGAATAAAGAGAAAATTTCTAGAATAAATTGTATCAGCTAGTTTCAAGTAAGATAAGTAAGTCTGAGATCAAAGCTTTAAATATAAAGGCAGTTAGATTTTTAATAAATGGCATGTGGAGGCTGCAACGTGTTTCAGCTACAAAGGTAATCACAGTTTGTGATGGGGGCTCACATCTTGTCTTGTGAAGGTAAGACAAGAAGAAGCAACAGAGAATGCCTGGAGGGAGGGTAGTCTGTTTAGGTCTCGGAGGGGCTGAGTTGAGTTCAGACCTAAAGAATAAAAGAAGCAAGCAAGAGCAGGATGAAAGGGATCCAGAGGAGGGGTTAAAGGCAATGAGGCAGGGCAGAGGTGGGTATTGTCAAGATGTTGGAAGGGGGAGGCTGCAGGTTAGCCAACCAAGATGAAGGTGATGGAAAATGAGGCTCAGGAAGTAAGTAGATATCAGATAACACAGCCCTTAGACACCAGATAAGCAGCTTGAGAGCAGAGTGAAGAAGTTGAGTTGAAACTCAACATTAAAAAAAAACTAAGATCATGGCATCCGATCCTATCACTTCATGGCAAAAAGAAGGGGGGAAAGTGGAAACAGTGACAGATTTTATTTTCCTGGGCTCCAAAATCACTGAGGACAGAGACTGCAGCCATGAAATTAAAAGATGACTGCTTCTTAGAAGGAAAGTGATGACAAACCTAGACAGTGTATTCAAAAGTAGAGACATCACTTTGCTGAAAAAGTTCATCTAGTCAAAGCTATGGTTTTCCAGTAGTCACATACGGATGTAAGAGTCGAACCATAAAGAAGGCTGAGTGCTGAAGAATTGATGCTTTCGAATTGTGCTAGAGAAGACTCTTGCGAGTCTCTTCGACTACAAGATCAAACCAGTCAATCCTAAAGGAAATCAACTGTGAATATTCATCAGAAGGACTCTTGCTGAAGCTCCAATATTTTGACCACCTGATGAGAAGAGCTAGCTCATTGGAAAAGACCCTGATGCTGGGAAAGATTGAAGGCAGAAGGGGAAGGGGGCGGCAGAGGATGAGATGGTTAGAGAGCATCACCGACTCAATGAACAAGAATTTGAGCAAACTTCGGGAGACAGTGGAGTACAGAAGAGCCTGGCAAGCTGTAGATCATGGGATCTCAAAGAGTCAGACATGACTTAGCAACTGAAAAACAAGTGGCTTGAACTGCACTCCAAAGGCCATGGGAAAGCTCAGCCCTGGATCCTCAGTGACCCCCTCCACTGAAAAGCAATCTAAGAGTTTCTCAGGCTTCCACACGGCCGGTATCCGGGGCACCACCCCTAGTAGGGGCCTTGAGTGGAATCAAAGATGAGTCTCAGAAATGAAATGGAGATGAAATTTGTCTTCAGGACTTCACACCGCTCGCATCTCCCACCCAAACTTACATCTTCAAGCCAGGCCTACCCACCTACCAAGGATGTTCAATCCATAAACACCTACCCATACTAGTCAAGAAAAAAAATCATCCAAAATCCTCCCAGCGTCATCATACTTTACCTGTGTGCTCCACATCCCACCCTGACTATGTCTCTGGACAAGGGTGGGTGTGGAGGTCCCCAGGTTTGACAGCAGGATCTCCTAAGGACTCTTCTTCACCATCTAGACTTGTCTACTTCTGGATCTTCTGGTCAGAGGCCCTAGAGCTGGAGATCTATAAACTGCCCTCTAAAAGCAATAACATAATTTTGGAAAGCCTTAGGAAGGTGGCTTGCATACTCACACCCATCCCTCCATAAGAGAAGGGGGCCTCTCCATCATGCATGCCAGAGACATCCTTCTTAGCCTATAAGCCAGAACCTTCCCACCATTTAGGGCTCCACACAGGCTCTGCACGCTTCAGGTCCTAAGGAGAGGAGAAACCTGAGAAGCCATCTCTTTCGCACTCTGACCCTCCTCCTCCTTTATGTCCACTAGGAAAGCGTTGGATCAAGAGCCGTCATTTCTGAAGGAGTGCAGGACCAGAGGGGACAACCTGTATGTGGTGACAGAGGCTGTGAAACTGAGCAACAGTACCGTCCTGCAGGACAGCAGCAGTGTGAATGCCGCGGGCAAATTCTCTGTCCCTTGGAGTTTTTATGCCAAGGTATCGTGTTGTCCTGAAGAGGGGTAGGGCCCCAAGAGCACAGCCAGCCCAGCATCCCTTCCCAGGGACCCTGGGCCCTCCTAGGACCTGTTTTCAGGGGCTGGGGTGAATGGGGTCATTATTTAGGACCTGGTTTTGGGTGGGTGGGGTGAGTGGGATTACTCCCCACTTCTCATGTGCTGAGGAAGCCTGACCCCTGACCTGAGAGTCCATCTAACATCCCCCCTTTAGTATTTCAGTACAAGGGATTATTCCATAGTGATAAAATGGGCAATAGATTTAATTATTTGGGATTATATTTTGCTTTGGGCAAATGATAGATCCTTGAAATTACTAAAATGTAGTCGCTGTACTATATTCCTGTGTGGCTTGCTAGAGGAAACAAGGAATTATTGTTTAGTCGCTAGCTCACGTCCAGCTCTGAGACCTATGGACTGACTGTAGCCCACCAGGCTCCTCTGTCCATAAGATTTCTCAGGCTAGAATACTGGAGTAGGTCACCATTTCCTTCTCCAGGGGATCTTCCCAATCCAGTCAGGGATCGAATTTGTGTTTCTTGCATTGCAGGCGGGTTCTTTATCACTGAGCCACCTGAGAAGCCCAACGAATCATTAACACAAAACAAAACTTTGGCAGTTCAAACACCCTAAATACTGTGATACCTGAAGCAGAAAGTTTATAGATTCAGAGTTAAATACATTCAAGCACATATGATGTACACAACTCACTCATGATGGCCAATTATAATCTTTCAAAATTGACTTAGACAAATTAATATATCAAATATGTATGCAATATCAGCTAGGATTCACGGAGATAAAGAAATTGTGTGTGTGATAACGTGTTTTCTATGCAATATACTGTGTGTAAGTTGTCCTCATTTAAGAGATTTAGGAACTAAAAAGGGGGGAAAAAAACCTGAAATATGAACTAGCTTTCCCCAAATCGGTTAATTTGTCCTGGGAGAGGCCAGATCCCACCTGCATCATTTGATTCCAAAGAAACCTGAAATAAATAAAACATGACTCCAATCTGAAGGACATTTTGATGTTCAGCTTTGGGTTTCCATCTGCTTGGGCTGGGCAACTGGACTTTGCGAGAATAAGAGAAAACCAGTATCCTTTCACATAGCACAACTGCTCACAGGGTCCAGCAAGGTTCTAAATATCAGCTCCGGGGCTGAGATGCTGTTAAAACAGCTTGCTTCTCACCCTGATTCACGGCCGCATCAGTTTTGCCTGGTACCGCCTGTGTTTCAATATGTCAGAGCTCCCCATGGCCTTGGTCTACACTGGACTCTCTCTTAGGAACTCGAGGGTTGCAGGCATCCTGGGGGATCAAAGCACAGAGCTGATTCTGGAGAGCCAGTGACTCATGAGGCTGCCTGAAGACATTGTGTGTGTTTCTGAGGAACAGCTCCCTGATCCAAAATAATTAAAATAATAGCATCTACAAAGAGCTATGATGATACATTTTTTTTTACTGGCGTGTAATTGCTTTGCAATGCTGTGTTAGTTTCTGCCGTAAGTGAACTGGATTGGCCATGTACACATATATCCCCTCCCCCGTGAGCCTCCCTCCCAGCCCCCCACCATCCCACTCATCCAGGTCATATGAGGATATATGTTAATCGGCGTCCGGGTCTCCTAGAATACAGGAATAACTCCATGTGACAGTTAGTTTTGTGTGTTAGCTTGACTGGTCCACAGGGCGCCCATATACATGCAATAACAACATGACATTGAGAGACGTGAAGGTAAATACTGGACCAAAGAAGAAAAAACAACGGGTAACCAGAAATCAGGACCAGGATGGGGGGTGGGAGGGCAGGAGGCTGCTGGGTCCTCAGCTCGTGAGCTTTTAGAAGCTCACGCACACATGACCGTATTGCCTGGCTTCCCTCCCCAGAGCACAGGAGATGGGTCGGGTCTCAAAGTGAGAGAAAGGACGCTGACTCTGCCCCAGGGCACCGTGATGGCCTATAAGAGGAAGCAGCTGGTGTTCCGGGAGAATGGCCGAGGTGAGCAGGGCCTGAAAGGGGTGGGGGGGAGTGGGAGACGGCCCAGAGGCCACCCTGGCTTCCCTCCCTGCTGGGGGAGGGGAGGAGCACGGTTTCTCAGCCTCCCACAGCCGCCTCCAAGCCGGCAAGAGTGAACCATGAGCACACAGAGACCCAGAGGCAGTGTCCCACGCGGAGACGGACACAAGGGGGCCCAACGCGGGGTGTCCTTAGCACCAGGCAAAGAGCAGCCCCGATCCCAACCAAGTCTATGCATTCAAGGCCCTGCCGCTCTCGGCAGCTCACCTGGGGGAGCCGCAGAGCCCCGTAAGCCCAGGTAAAGCTCATAACACAGTGGCTCGTCAGAAACACAACTGCAGATGTAAGGCCATTTCCTCCTCCAGGGCATCTTCCCAACCCAGGGATCAAACCCGGGTCTCCCGCATTGCAGGCAGATTCTCTACCATCTGAGCCACCAGGGACACCCCAACAACAGAACACAGGAATCTATCTATTAATATGTCTTTCCCTCACTAGCCTCAAAGTGCACAGCCCCCAATCCACATACCCTCGCTTTGGGTTCTGACTTCACATCAGTGAACTAGTGTCATCAAACATCAACCACACACCCAGGAGGAATGGTGAGCACTGGGAACACAGCTCAGCGTCCTTGGTGTCCTTTCTCTCAAATGCTGAGACCCAGCTAGAGGCCATCCTGACACAGCTGAGGTCCAAGGGCAGAAGTTGCCCTCAACACACACACACACACGCTGTCCTGACAGCTGAGGTCCAAGAGGAGAGGATGCCCTCAATACCTGCACACGCACACACAGCTATAGCACCCTCTGTGTAGCATCTCATCAAGGCCGGGCGCGGGCATCAGTCGCCGCCTGTCGACAGCAGTAGAAAAGAATCGAGCTCTCCAGTCTCGTGGGGTCAGAGGACCTCAGCTTCCAGAAAAACGGCCAGTCCTACTGAGAGCAGAGACAAAGACGGGATTCACGGCTAATTTAGAGAAAGACCAGAGACTGCGCAGAGGGGATCAGGAGATGGTAGTGTTATTAACAAGCATGAGGAATGACGAAGTGTTATTTATTTAGGAGGGGGTGAGAAGGAGCCTCATTTTCAAAAACATGTTTTCTAAGTGTTCAGTTCAGTTAAGTCGCTCAGTCGTGTCCGACTCTTTGTGACCCCATGAATCGCAGCACACCAGGCCTCCCTGTCCATCACCAACTCCCAGAGTCCACCCAAACCCACGTCCATTGTGTCTGTGATGCCATCCAGCCATCTCATCCTCTGTCATCCCATTTTCCTCCTGCCTTCAATCTTTCCCAGCATCAGGGTTTTCTCAAATGAGTCAGCTCTTCACATCAGGTGGCCAAAGGATTGGAGTTTCAGCTTCAACATCAGTCCTTCCAATGAACACCCAGGGCTGATCTCCTTTAGAATGGACTGGTTGGATCTCCTTGCAGTCCAAGGGACTCTCAAGAGTCTTTTCCAACACCACAGTTCAAAAGCATCAATTCTTCTGCACTCAGCTTTCTTCACAGTCCAACTCTCATATCCATACATCACCACAGGAAAAACCATAGTCTTTGCTAGATGGACCTTTGTTGGCAAAGTAATGTCTCTGCTTTTAAATATGCTATCTAGGTTGATCATAACTTTCCTTCCAAGGACTAAGTGTCTTTTAATTTCATGGCTGCAATCACCATCTGCAGTAATTTTGGAGCCTCCCAAAATAAAGTCAACCACTGTTTCCAGTGTTTCCCCATCTGTTTGCCATGAAGTGATGGGACCAGATGCCATGATCTTCGTTTTCTGAATGTTGAGCTTTAAGCCAACTTTTTCACTCTCCTCTTTCACCTTCATCAAGAGGCTCTTTAGTTCTTCTTCACTTTCTGCCATAAGGGTGGTGTCATCTGCATAGCTGAGGTTTATTGATATTTCTCCCGGCAATCTTGATTCCAGTTTATGCTTCCTCCAGCCCAGCGTTTCTCATGATATACTCTGCATATATAAGTTAAATAAACAAGGTGACACTATACAGCCTTGACGTACTCCTTTTCCTATTTGGAACAAGTTTGTTGTTCCATGTCCAATTCTAACTGTTGCTTCCTGACCTGCATACAGATTTCTCAAGAGGCAGGTTAGGTGGTCTGGTATTCCCATCTCTTTCAGAATTTTCCAGTATATTGTGATCCACACAGTCAAAGGCTTTGGCATAGTCAATAAAACAGAAGAAGCTGTTCTTCTGGAATTCTCTTGCTTTTTCCATGATCCATCGGATGTTGGCAATTTGATCTCCGATTCCTCTGCCTTTTCTAAAACCAGCTTGAACATCTGGAATTTCACGGTTCATGTATTGCTGAAATCTGGCTTGGAGAATTTTGAGCATTACTTTACTAGCATGTGAGATGAGTGCAATTATGCGGTAGTTTGAGCATTCTTTGGCATTGCCTTTCTTTGGGATTGGAATGAAAACTGACCTTTTCCAGTCCTGTGGCCACTGCTGAGTTTTCCAAATTTGCTGGCATATTAAGTGCAGCACTTTCACAGCTTCATCTTTCAGGATTTGAAATAGCTCAACTGGAAGTCCATCACTAGCTTTGTTCATAGTGATGCTTTCTAAGCCCCACTTGACTTCACATTCCAGGATGTCTGGCTCTAGGTGAGTGATCACACCATCGTGATTATCTGGGTCATGAAGATCTTTTTTGTACAGTTCTTCTGTGTATTCTTGCCACCTGTTCTTAATATCTTCTGCTTCTGTTAGGTCCCTATCATTTCTCTCCTTTATTGAGCCCATCTTTGTATAAAATGTTCCCTTGGTATCTCTAATTTTCTTGAAGAGATCTCTAGGTATTAGCCGGTAGGAACCAAAGACACTGGGACTCAGGAGAAAGAGGATCATCACAGCCCTGACCACGAGGGGGCGTGCAGGGCCTCTCTGCACCCTTCAGGCCGGAGGGTGAAGGGAGAGGGCTATGGGTGCAGACGTGTGAAAGGATTCAGCAGGAATAACCTGAGCTCTCCTGACTTGGCTTCTTCCCCTTGCAGCCATTCTTCTCATCTCAGATGATGACAAGCGGAAAACCTTCCCAGAAGATGAGTTCCTGAGTTGGGCGGGGTCTGTGCCTAGACCTCAGTTTCAAGGCGGCAGCCACACAAGGCACTCAGTCCTACAGGAAAGACTCCTCCAGCCAGGTCCTCCACCACCTCCTCATTTCTTCCCCTGCCCTTGACCCAGACACAGGCCCCTTGGCCCCGCAGACAGCCACCTCTCTCTTCTGAATCCTGAAGCAGAGTCCTGGGGGTGGGGGAGGGGGTGACGGTACTTGCCAAGTTTCCCTGTCTCCAGGCATTGTGTCAGCTGAGAGGTGAGAAATAAGGGGGAACAGGGAGGAGTTAGAGAGGCTGGGAGGAGGAGGGAGAGGAGATGGGAGGGGAGAAAAAGCACCTCAGTAAGAAACTGCAGGAGCTGCGGATGTCACTAGGTAAGTGAGTCATTTTAGAGCCAGGAAATTGGGATCGGACCCTTCCACCAGGAATAACCTGGGCTCTCCTGACCTGCCTTCTTCCCCATCCAGAAATTCTTTCCATCTCAGAGGATGACAAGCAGAAAGCCTTTTCCGAAGATGACGAGTTCCTCAGTGGGGCAGGTTCTCTGCCAAGCCCCCAGGCCCTGCTGAGCCCTGACCCTCTCTGGATGCTAATAAGAGCAGTGCAAGGTGTTTAGCCCAGGTGTTAATCTGCAATGCAGACCCAGAGGAAAACTACCCTCCTTCCTCCATAGCCTGCTATCTTTTCTGTCTTTCACAAGCCATAGACCTTTGTGGCCACAGAGAAAGCCACTTTTCTCCTTTGAATACCAGGACTGCTAATGGGGGTTTGTGTTTGTGTGTGTTTTGGGGAAGGGGAGGTTAACTCTTGGCGAATGATCCCTTCTGCTTATCTTTCCAGAGAAATGGCAGATGCAATCAGCGATGGGTGAGTGGGTGATCTTACAGCCAGGAGAGTGGGCTCCGATCCCTTCCCGAAGCCTCCTGTCACAACCCAAGTCCCATGTGCTTGCCTTTGCTGTCCTTACCCATGGCACTGGCTCTGGCGCCTGGGCAAGGAGAAGGGGTGGACAGAAAGCGGGGGGTTCAGGCAAGTAAGGGGCAGAAGTTCAGAGAAACCGAGTGTCCTCACAGACTAACTCTTGGATGGGGAATTAAATTTCCCTTCTAGGCACCATAAGACGTCTCATCCTCCCAATTGGTGAGTGTGTGTTTGCTGGGATTGGGGTGGGGTCCTAATGGCAAATACACGTCTGGAGATGGCCCCTGCCTTTGCCACCACTGCCCTGGGGCCTGGCCCTAGTTTCTGTGGAATGGGAAGGGTCTGGGAAGGCCAAGGAGGTGGAGGGATGGGCTGGAATGGGGGGAGGAAGAGGTTAAACAAAAGGAAGGAGGTGTTAGGAGGGCACGACCCTCTAAAACGTCTCAAGAGTAAACCTGGGGAATGAGAAAGGGAGATGATCCCTTGTGACTCTTTCCAGGAAGAATACAGGAACCCATTTGCCAAGGTCAGTATTTATGAAGAAACCTGGGGCTTCCTGGGTGGAAAATGCAAAGCTAAGTACCCAAAAGGTGATGTGCATGAACTTACAAAACTGAGCTATTCTTCCCAGTTGACGCTTTGTACAGCCCCACTCATTCATTCACTCACACACGGATGCATGCACACAACAAACCCTTGCTGAAAACTGTTCTAGCAACAGGCATTATTCTGAGCAGTGGGGATACAGCCACGGGCCAAACAGAAATTCCTGCCTCACTGGACTGCTTCCTCTTAGCAGACCATCTGGAGGCCACCTGAAGTCTCCTAGGAGAAGCAGAGAACCCCCAACACCATGCCTTGATTGTGTCTGTGGTCACAGATGATACAGGCAGTTACACGATGAGATGGATAATCTATGCGTGCCAGGTGCTACCCCCACAAGCATTTTACTTAGTAAACACATGTAATCCACATAACATCCCACTCAATACATGTGGAAACTGGGCCCAGAGCACCTAGGATTCTCATCTCTAGAGCCCATCACAGGAATCCACGTTGTTCTAGACATGACCCAGAACTGAGCACTTGGTAATTTTCTTCCACTTCCTGTGACCTCTTTCCAGAATCTCCTTCTCGCCTCCAAGCCTTCTACTCCCCTCACCCCCTACCCCCCGGCCCCTTCTCAGCACTAGGACCGCCCACCTTTCTAGCCTATTATGATAGCTCCATCCTCAGAGTTCAAACACGCCATCCACAGAAATGCTTTTGGTTGGCAGATAAGTGGGATGGAGGTGCCCAGCTTATCACACCACAAACCTTCTAATCAAAGAATTGTCCCCCACTTTCTGGTTGATGTTGATGTTGAGGACAGATTTCAAGTCCCTACAAAATGAGGTTTCCAGGGAAATGGAGGCAGTGGCCGAGCTCCCCAGGGACATTCGAGATGCTCTTTTCCATACCATCCTGGCCAAGCTCAAGGACCAAGGGGCTCTGCAGGACCTCACAGACATGGTGAGAAGGGGGTCCCACTCTCCCTAAGGCTGATCAGAGCTCTGAAGGGGCAAGTTTAGGAGGTCGACAACTGAGATACCCAGGGAAGGAGGGCTGAGGAGGGGACCCCAGACACTGGCCCAGCACAGTGACCAGGTCCAGAGCATGCAGCCCACGTGCTGCAGCTGCTTGGAATCTCCTGGTAAAGAGCCCTCCCCCTCCTGCCTGAGCTAATCACTTGTAAACTCAAAAGATACTGGCAGAATTGTACCACAATATCTATTGCTATTACTATTATTGTTGTTGTTGTCTTAACTACTTATACGGGTCTCCTCTAGCTGGATGGGAACCTTTGGATTCATACGGGCAGCTTGCTAAGTGAGCTGCAGGAAGACTCAAGAAATGTGTGGCTTGAGTCAAAACATATCATTTACCTCCTTGAAGCCTTACTGGGTAAGAGGGACTTGAGGGAAATGTGGGAACATCATAAATTTGGCCTCTAGACCCAAAAGGAAGGGATTAGATGCCATCTGCCACCTCTCTAATGAGGGCTTCCCAGGTGGTGCTCGTGATAAAGAACCTGCCTGCCAATGCAGGAAACATAAGAGATGTAGGTTTGATCCCTGGGTGGGGAAGATCCCCTGGAGGAGGGCATGGCAACTCCCTCCAGTATTCTTGTCTGGAGAATCCCATGGACAGAGGAGTGGGGAGGGCTACCGTCCATGGGTCACAAAGAGTTGGACATGACTGAAGCAACTTAGCACGCATGCACACACACCTCTCTAAAATCTTTCTAATGACCTTCATCTCACATCATACGTCTCTGCAAGGTCAGGAGAGCTCAGCTCAGTGAGATAAATTTACCATAGGATATAGAACCAGCCCAGACCTAGAAAGACCAGCCCAAGTCCATCCAACCTATCACTGGGTGTGGACGATTCCAGGCTCCAGTCTGGACTGTGTTACAGAGCATCCTGGAGACCATCCCAAGAGCAGGAGGGAACTTGACCTTCATGCCTAACGGGTTTTATTCCTCTGCCTCAGGGTTCTCCTCTCTTGGGGTCCCCTAGTTCACAGTGAGGTAAAAAGCACTGACTCCTCATTACTCTCTCTCCCCAAATGTCCCCTTGTCCCCAGTGCTGAGTGACATCCAACATGAGCTGCTGGCCTGGTCCATGGAGAAGAAGATCCTGCTCCAGCAGCAGGAGCTGGTGAGAAATCAACCCCTACAGGCCAGCGTCCTGGGACAAGGGCGAGGGAACCGGGGATAAGAATGATCCTGAGGAAAGAGAGGATCCTGCTGGCACTGGGGACAGAGCTGTGTGGCTCCTGGGAACTCCCTGGCTGCCTCTCCCTCTGGGGAGCAGGCCCAGGGGATGGGGTCCACCTCAGGAGGGTCTCCATTTCCATGGCAACCCCAGCAGAGGGTTCCCACAGTTCTAAAAGAGCCACACAGGAATGCACGTTTGGGGGCTCATGCTTTTCTCATATGGTTACCATTTGCAAATTGTCTTCCTCCACATATATGTATATGTAAGTACATGTGTGTACAGATGTACACACATACATGCACACATTGCAGATACACATATACACGTAACTGCAGATAACACTATTTAGCAAGGTCGATGTTAGTATCACTATTTGGCAGCTGAGGAACCAAAGCTCAACAATTTTCAGAAACATATCCAAGCTCACCCTGACCACAGGTCAGAATAGGATGAGCGTTCTGGGCCCCTTGACTCCATTGCTCTCCTTCTCCTATGACCCTGAGAGGCCCTGGCTCACAGGAGAGAAGGTCTTGATTCCCAACCTCAAAGGCTGGCCTGCAACAGCTGACCCTGTTTCCTCCAGGTGAAGAGCATCCTGGAGCCCAACTTCCGGTACCCCTGGAACATTCCCTTCACCCTGGATCCCAAGCTCCTTGCCTTGCTGCAGGAAGAGGGGTTGGCCGTCACCTTTGGCCTGCTGCAGGAGTGTGGCCTGAGGGTGGCACCCGACAACCCCAAGGGGACTTGGGACCTGGAGGCCAAGAAGCCCCTGTCTGCCCTGTACGTGTCCCTCTTGGTGCTGCAGCAGCTGGCTGAGGCCTGAGCCCTCCCCAGGGGCGCTGAGTCCAGAGAGGCCTGGCTGCACCCTGGTCTAGCTGTGAGCATCCTCAGTGCACAGGGAACATGGAGCCCCACCTTCTGCCACTCCAGTTTGGGTGGACAGAGATCGATAAAGACCGGAGGGAACACTCTAGGGTGATGGAAATACTCTGTAACTCTGTATCTTGCTAAAGGTTTATGCGTTTGTCCAAACTCAACAAATAGTATCTAAAGATCTGAGCATTTCATTGCATGTTAATTTTACTTCAAAGCAATGTACACAAAGGTTGAACTCTCATGAATAAGCATTCTGAATTGCATTGGGTAAAGTGTACTGACATCTGTAACTTACTTGGAAATATATTAGAAAATAAGGTGAAATTGATGGATGGATAGAGAAGCATGTGATCAAGGAAATGTGATAAAATATTTAAAACAAGAGTTATTTTTCATTCTGAAGTGTTCTTGTATGTCTGGAATTGTTTCAAACTTATAACTACCTCCCCCCCACCGTGCAACACACACACACACAATTATACCTGTGCCTCTATCAGTCAGCCTGGGAGTTTTCAGACAGTGCCTTCTGAGCTGTGGGTTCAGTTCTTCCTTCATTTAAGGAAGATTCACTCATATCACTAAACACATTACACATTCTGTTTGTTGAATTCTCTCTTTCTCAGTCACCAAATGTCCTTGTGCTGTGCTAAGTCCCCTCATTTGTGTCTGACTCTTTGCGACCCCATGGACTGTAGCCCACCAGGCTCCTCTGTCCCTGGGATTCTCCAGGCAAGAACACTGGAGTGGGTTGCCATTTCCTTCTCCAATGCATGAAAGTGAAAAGTGAAAGTGAAGTCGCTCAGTCATGTCTGACTCTTCGAGACCCCATGGACTGCAGCTTACCAGGCTCCTCCATCCATGGGATTTTCCAGGCAAGAGTACTGGAGTAGGGTGCCATCGCCTTCTCCAGCCTCAGCTGGGAAGCCCACAAATGTCCTCTGGGTCCTCTAAATACATTTTACCTTGTCTATTTGCTATAATCTCTCCTTTTCCCTTTTGCATTCTCTGAGATCATGGCAGGTCTTTCCTCAATGCTTGTGAGTCAGCCCTCGACTTCAATCATCATTCTATTGCTTTCCTAATTTCTTAGCTCAGAAATTGTCATCCTGATATTCAATTTGGTCCCTTAGCTTTGCAGTCTCCCTTTTGGCTTAAGTCTTGTTGTCTCTTCTTCTCATCTTTAAGGTCTTGTTTTACTGAGATTATTTCACTTCAATACAAAATAATTAAGGACACTGTGGGCTCTTCTTTAACTTCTCTACCCGAATGGATTCTGCTGCTGTCTTTCTTTCCTCTAGTGTTTGCGTAGATGCCACATAACCCTTTTTTTAATTCATCTTGCTCGTCCCCAGGCAGAATGTGAAAACATGGGATATTGGTCTCACATAGCCGAGATGCATATGAAAGGAAAGATTTCAGTGAGCCCAGACTGCTGCTGCGGCTGCTAAGTCGCTTCAGTCGTGTCTGACTCTGTGCAACCCCACAGACGGCAGCCCACCAGGCTCCCCCATCCCTGGGATTCTCCAGGCAAGAACACTGGAGTGGGTTGCCATTTCCTTCTCCAATGCATGAAAGTAAAAAGAGAAAGTGAAGTCACTGAGTCGTGTCCAACTCTCCGCGACCCCCATGGACTGCAGCCTACCAGGCTCCTCTGTCCATAGGATTTGCCAGACAAGAGTACTGGAGTGGGGTGCCATTGCCTTCTCCGAGACTACATCTTTCCATACATAGAAAAAGCGCTAACTTCCTTAACTTGACATATCTGGTCTCTCTAATTAACGGTGATCTTCTGATGTTCAGACCACCTGCTCTTGATTGCAAAGCTCCTATATGTCCTAGCTCCTCCCTTGCCTCCTCGGAGCAGTTTCTCAGAGCTATCTGAAGCATGTCTTCTGGGCTGCGGTCCTCATTTTGCCCCCAAATAAAACCTAAATCACAGCTCTCACCTTGTGCAAATTGTTTTCAACACCAGCATAAGCACCTCTGTCCAAACCTGCTCTCTGCACAAAGATGGAGGGTAGGAAGTTTTTCTTTCTTCCACACCACCTGAACTGAGACCAGTGTCTCTTTCAACACAAAAGACTGCTTGGAGCCTGTTTCTACTGGAGTGAAAAAAGAAAGAACTTACCTGGGCTCTGAGAAGCCCTGCAAGGTTGGCCTGGACTCTGTCCTGTCTTGTACGGATTTACTAAATGCCCGGAGCTTGGGTTCCCGCGCCCAGGAGAGGCATTTGCTTGTCTCTTCACACAGAACACCCAGCATCTTCAGAGGGGTTAGGGTGTGGTGGGAGAGGGGTTCAGGAGTCTTAGCTTCCTTGAGAGAGTTCACCCGGCTTGCCTGGGGAAGAAGAGGTGAGCTGGCTACAGGTGTGGTTATTCTTCTCATTAATATAGCTTCACTTCTTTGTGTTCAGGGTCAGCCCCTCTTCCCAGAAGCAATGCCTCGTCTTCTCCTCCCCATCCCATCTCCCCTCCCTACAAGGTCTCAACCAAGCAGATGAAAATGAAGGATTTATTTTGTAAAACTCTGGGACTTCCCTGGTGGCTCAGTGGTAAGGAATCCGCCTGACAATGCAGCAGGCATGGGTTTGATCCCTGGTGCAGGAAGATCCCACATGTTGTGGGGCAACTAAGCCCAAGCGCCACAACCACTGAGCTTGTGCCCTAAGGTCCACAATTACTGAAGCCCACAGGCCCTAGAGCCGGTGCTGCACAAGAGACGAGCCTGAGCACCACAGCTGGAGAGGCGCCAGCGCAGACAAAGACAAATAAATAAACCTGTGGCCTTGGGCTCAGAGCCCGTAAAGCGGTGCAAGGTACCTCAGCCTCCCCCTGTTGTTTTCCCGGTATTGCAAAGTTCTTGGGGTTTTTTGTTTGTTTGTTAATGTCATGATAATTAACTCTGGGTGCCTATTGCTCTCTTTTCTCTTTCCACCCAGCAAAAAGACAACAGAAGGATACATTCCGGAAGTCTCTCCTGTCACTAGAGGGGTACACAAGTGGCCAGAGAAAGCCTCTTTTTCATGGAACGTTCCAGGTCAACCCTTGCCTCACCTTCTCTCCCAGCTGGGAGTTATGAGCGCAGTCTTTCCCAGTTGACTGACTCCTTTTGGCCAGGAAGGAGACCAGAGGATTCTTCCTGGGGACCTGGCACAAGAGAAAGTCCTACTGATGTAGATGTTCGGTTTCCACAAAGAAAGGCACAGCAGAGGTCCTCAGCGTTGGGTACACACAGAAATCAACGGGTGCTTTAAAAATTGCTAATGCCGGGTCCCACCCCCACAAGTCTGATTTAGTTGTTTCGCAGTGAGAACAGGTGTCGGGCGGTTCGAGAGCTCCCCAGCTGATTCTAACACGCAACCAAGCTGAGCACTGCTGCCTGCCAGTGAAGCTCAGTCGCTAAGCTCCACCCACTGCTCAGAGTTTCCAGTCTGATTTTTGACGCCCGTCCCCCAAAATGGGAGCTGACAAGCATCATCAGATATCTGAGAAACAGATGAGGCCAAAACTAACAAAAAGCAACTGGGAGGGCCACACCCTGGTGGCTCAGTGGTAAAGAATCCACCTGCCAATGCAGGAGACACGAGTTCAGTTCCCAGGTTGGGAAGAGTCCCTGGAGAAGGAAAGAGGGATGCAGGCCTGCCTGGACCTGGCAGCTGTGCCACAGCTCTACCTAGTTACTGCCAAGCGGGAATGTGAGCTCCACGGCACCGCTTTTGTTGTGATTTTTTTTTTTTTTGAGAAAAACTAAAACTTGGGTTTTGAGGGCTCAGTCAGTAAAGTATGCACCTGCTAATGCAGGAACCCTGGGTTTGACCCCTCGGACAGGAAGATACCCTAGAGAAGAAAATGGCAACCCATGCCAGTTTTTCTTGCCTGGGAAATGCCATGGACAGAGGAGCCTGGCAGGCTACCAACAGCGGCATCACAAAACAGTTGGACATGACTTAGCAACTAAACAACAAAATTTTAAAAGGAACATTGAGAAAACAGAGCTCTTAAAAATTAAAACTATTATCACAGAAATGAAATTCAAGATTAGAGGATAAAGTTGAGGAAATTTCCCAAAAAGTAGAGCCAAAAGCCACAGGATAAAAATGAGAAAAGAAATTTAGAAGGGCAGTCTAGGAAGGCAAACATTTGGATAAAACAGGCCCCTTTTCCCAAAAGAGAACACACACAGGGAATCGTCAAGAAAACAATTCAAGAAGATACCCCATAATTAGGACACAAATTTCAAGATTTAAAGAGCCCACTGACTGCCCAACACAAATATTTATACATGAAAATGAGCTCATACCACAACATTTCAGGGACATTTCAGAACGTGTGGGACGAAGTGAAAATCCATGGGGAAAAACAGGTTATTTACAAAAGATCAGACATGAGAATGCCGTTAAAATACAACCACTGCAGACTAGAGGCAATGGAGCAAGGGCTTCCTACATTTTGGTGGAAAATTATTTCCGGTTTAGTAGTCTATATCATGAAGGTAGAATAAGGATATTTTCAACCAAAAATTTTTTTTAAATAATTACTGCCCATGTTCCCTTTTCCAGAAAGTTGTAAGAGGATGTGATACATCTAAGTGATAGGAGGCCTTGGGGAGAGATTTCTCCAGGAGTATGAAACTGATACAATACTTGGAACCTGGGCATAAGACAAGGAGATTTAAGCATTTGGCGAAGTTTGGATTTAATTAGATATAAGTACATAGAAAATAGAAAAGAAAAAAAGGACAATGAGAAACTATCCAAATCTTCCTGGAAATAAAAAATAATTACAGTTTATTCATAGCTGAGTAGAGTTTACAGAGTTACAGTAACAGTAAAGAACAAAGAGAATTATAACTCAAGAGGAAGAATGGGACTCTTGCGGGTATAGCGGGAGGGGCCCTAAATTCCTTTTCCCAGGTGTAAGTCCACGTTTAATGCCTACAACTGAGCAAGCTTATTATTTAAGTAAGGACAGATTCAAAAGACCACATCTTGTATAATCTCATTTATATGAAATATCTAGAATAGGCAAATCCATAAAGCACATTAGTGGTTGGGATGGGGTTCTTGTGGTGGGGTGGGGGTGGGGGGTGGAGTTGATAAAAATATTCTAAGATTGACTGCAGTGACGGCTCCACAATTCTGTGAATGTACTCATAGTCACTGAATTGGACATTGAAGTGTGTGTGAATTACAGTGAACTGTGTGTGAATTACATCTCAATATAGTCCTTAAAAAGAGAGAAAACAACCACAAAAAGAGTTCAAAGTGATATCTCTGGGGAGGAGCTGGGGGGTGGGTGAGGGGCTAGTGGAGAAGGGGCCATCTGAGGTTTAAAAACAATTACAAACCTGGGAACAGTTTGATTCTTTAAATCACATGAAAGAAAAACAGCATGCTTATTAGTGTACATCCACAGCACCCTTGTTGAAAGCCGGAGACTCTCCCCCATGGGTCAGGGTCAGGGGTCAGAGGGAGCAGTGGAAGACTCCGGGCACTATGAGCCGGGCTGGAGACCCTGGTGGTCTGGGCTGGTGTCCGAGAGGGCTCCTGAATGGGGCACAGCCTGGGGTTCAGGACAGTCACCCCCGTCACTCGGAGCTCAGATAGGGGCTGGGGGGGCTGGGACCCAGGTCCTGGGGGACAACGGGGTTGATCTCTCTCTCTCTCTCTCTCTCTCTCTCTCTCTCTCTCTCAGTCTCCCCATGAGCTGGGGTGGCGCGTATCACACACTGTCCCCCCGGGGTCCTCTCAACGGTTGCAGCCCAAATTCTCAGGTCCCCTCGGGCAGCGCCCGGCTGCAGGCACTGAGTGGGACCGTCTGCAGCCACCCCTAGCCGGCCATGAAGTCACCTTCCTCCCTAAAAATACTAAAATTGGGAGCAGTTTTCTCAGAACCTGCTCCTGTACTCTTGCCTGGAGAATCCCATAGACAGAGAAGCCTGGCGGGCTACATAAGTCCATGGGGTCAAAAGAGTTGACAAGACTTCAGTTCAGTTCAGCCACTCAGTCATGTCCGACTCTTTGCAACCCCATGAATCACAGCATGCCAGGCCTCCTTGTCCATCATCAACTCCCAGAGTTTACTCAAACTCATGTCCATCGAGTTGGTGATGCCATCCAACCATCTCATCCTCTGTCATCCCCTTCTCCTCCTGCCCTCAATCTTTCTCAGCATCAGGGTCTTTTCCAATGAGTCAGCTCTTTGAATCAGGTATCCAAAGTATTGGAGGTTCAGCTTCAACATCAGTCTTTCCAATGAACACCCAGGACTGATTTCCTTTAGGATGGACTGGTTGGATCTCCTTGCAATCAAAGGAACTCTCAAGAGTCTTCTCCAACACCACAGTTCAAAAGCATCAATTCTTCAGTGCTCAGCTTTCTTTATAATCCAACTCTCACATCCATACGTGGCTACTGGAAAAAGCTCTGAGTAGACAGACCTTTGTTGGCAAAGTAATGTCTTTGCTTTTGAATATGCTGTCTAGGTTGGTCATAACTTTTCTTCAAAGGAGCAAGCATCTTTTCATTTCATATGACTGAGATGCTGCCTCCCAGACTCAAGAGTCCTTAACACTCCCACGAAAAAAAAAAAAAAAAAAACCTAAAATTACCATTTAAGACTGTGTTGGCCCACTCCCAACCATATGTTACATTTCTCTTTGGTCTTAAGTGTATTCGTATACAGACAAATATTCTAATATTAAGTATTATGACATTCTTTGAGAGTTAAAAATTTCTTTCTTCTGATTTTACTCATATTAAAAATATTTTTTGTGGGGCCCTGGGCACCATGCCTAATGGAGAAGTAAGCCTCTCACTTCCCTCCACCCATTACACTCTCCCCCAGGCCCCAGCTGGGAACACACCTGTCCTGTTGGTTTGGAGCCCACGGTCACATCCCTTGGATGTACTTATAAGCTCTTCAAGTCTCCGCTTTCCACTCGGTTGTGCTCCCGGCTGTCAAGGCGCTCCTCCTGAAACTCACGCGCTGGTGTACATTCTCGCTGTCCTGCGTAGAGCCCTCTGTGGCTCCCCGGCGCCCTCAGAGCTAAGGTGCCCACCGCCATGGCAAGTGCTAGCAAAGACTAAGCAAATTGCTGCTGCCCCCACCTGCTCACCCCCCAACCACCCCCCACCCCAGCTTTGGACCCTGTCTGGGCCCCACTACCTGGGAGAATGAGATGGGCCAGATCCCCGAGGGGACAGCTTATCAACGTGTGCCAGCCCTGTTCCAAGCGCTTTACAAGCAGCGCGTTAGTCTTGGTCACAATCCCCAAGAGGAGGTATTGTTATAGATAATAATAATCTATGAATATGGGCTTCCCTTGGAGAAGGCAATGGCACCCAATCCAGTATTCTTGCCTGGAGAATCCCGTGGACGGAGGAGCCTGGAAGGCTGCAGTCCATGGGGTCGCGAAGAGTCAGACACGACCGAGTGACTAAGCACAGCACACATAAATATTTTATGAAAATATGTATATACTTAACAAGGCACAGAGTAACATTCCCAAGGGAACAGCTGTTCAGACTGAGGCATCCTTGGTCCTGGAGTTTCTCAGGGTCCCATGCAGGCAGGTGGTGGTGGGGTGATTGGAAGGATGGTTCCAGGGGGTTCTGACCACCTGTGATTTCCACCTACATGCTGACTTTAGCACCGAGGCATGGGGGTTGGGGGCCCTCTGCTCAGGGCACCCCCCTTCTCACTGTGTTAGAAGTTCAACTGGCTGAAAGCTTCACCAGGACCCCCCACACCCACATCCCTGGGTGACACCCTCCCTTCTCACCCTTCAAGGAACATGTCATCACTGTTCTCAAGGGACACCGAGGGCCAGGTCAGAGAGCTGGGCAGGAAGGGAGAGCTGGTGCCCACGGACAGCCTGGCCAGCACCCTGCGCCTGCACCCCTTCTGCCTGGTGAGGAAGAAGCACAGATGCCCCCTCTGGCCTTGGGACACCCCCCTTCATCCCCATGCACTTCTCCCTTGTGGATACCCTGGAGCCCAGCTCCCCCATCGGGCTGGCAGCTGGCAGAGTGGAGGGGACTGCGGGGCGGGTTGATAAAGGGTCCACCTGGGGGAGAAAGCTGATGCCCTCTCAGCCCAGGCATGTGCCAGGGGCACCCCCAGACAGCATGTGCCTGCCATGGGGAGAAGGGTGCACCTTTTCCTCCCTCCTGTCCCAGCTCCCTAATGAGTATTCATCATCATCACTTTAATCGCCATAATGGCTGACACGCACCATGTGCTTACTGGGTGGTAGGGACCCTGTTGGCAATTTCTTTGATAAATGCTGACCACCACTCTTGGAGGGAAAACCCTGTTATTCTTCCGCCCCTTTTAGACATGGGGAAACTGAGGCTCTGGGAGTTGAGGGCTTCTTGCCCTGGGGTCACACTGAGCCGGTAAGAGGTGGAGGCCAAACTGGGGCCTGAGGCCCCGCGCCTGGACACCTCTCCCCACAGAGCTGAGCCGCAGTGTACCCATCTGCTTCAAGGAGACGGTGGCGGGAGCCGTGACGAGGGGCGGGAGCCTGGGCACCGGGCAGCAGGGGAAGGCAATGGGCAGCGGCGCGCTGAGCCGCAGCTCCCTGCTGGCCATGCAGATGCTCAGGGTGCCCCCCACACCTGGGAGACTCTGGTGGGGGAGAGGTGGGTACATCAGCCAGGTGGGCCCAGGTCCCCGGGGCCGGGGGCCAGGAGGCAAAAGCCCCAAGGCCCCGGCCACTTGAGGGTCTGGCAAGAAGCCTTCTGAGGAGTAGCTTGGCATGGGGGGATGTCCACTATTAGCAGCAAACCCAGGGGCAGGGCCCCCCCACCCCGAGGAAGAGAGAGTTGGCAGTGAGAGGGACTCATGTTAAGTCAGAGATTTCAAACCCTTGGTTGTTTTTAAGGCCAGAAAAAGAAACAGAAGTGGGGTAGCTACCAAGGGTGAGGCAACAGGGCATGGTGGGGACTCCGGCAAACTGGGAGACACAGGCCTGCTGAAGCCGACAGCTGCGCCTGCCTATTGCCAGGTGGGAATGTGAGCTCCGTGGCACTGGGTTGTTTTTTTTTTTTTTGAAAGAAGCTAAAACTGGGGTTTTGGTGACTCAGTCAAGAATCTGCCCGCAACGCAGGAGACTGCAGTTTGACCCCTGGGTCAGGAAGATCCTCTGGAGAAGGAAATAGCAACCCACTCCAGTATTTCTTGCCTGGGAAATTCCATGGACAGAGGAGCCTGGCAGGCTACAGTCCAGGGGGTCGCAAGAATTAGACACAACTGAATGACTACATCACCACTACCACCAATTTCAATGTTATCTCAAAATTTTTAAACACCACATGAACCATCGAACATACGCCTTTTGCTCGATTCAGTTGGCAAGAAGCCCAGTGGCAGCCCCTGGGCTGGTCATTTTATGTCTTGCCAAAGACAGATGTCTCAGGTGGTGGATGTTTCCAACCACCCCCACCTGACCTTGAATTCTAGTCCTGAGTACAGGCCAGGCCCTCGCTGTAACCCACCCCCAACTCCCCCGCCCATATCAGCACAGAGTCCAGGCTGCCCACTGCGGAAGGCCCCAGAGCAGGGGAGCCCTAGAGAGCACCCCCCAAGCTCTGTCTCTTCTCCTGCCCCCACCGGCACCCCCGGCAGGAAACTGAGGACTCCAAGACCCTCGTTCCTCCAAGAATTGCAGAGCTGGAAGGAGAAGGAGAGCCTGTATGTGGTGACCGAGGCCACGGAGGCCGTGCAGGACGCCACGTTTCAGAGCCAAGCAGAGGAGCCGGGCGGCTATCTCTCCTCCAGCTGCGCCACGTCCAGGTGCAGGGGGTGCCCTGGGGGCACAAACCTGGTGTGCCGGGTGCTGAAAGCCACCAAGGAGCCCACCCCTCCCTCCTGGCGAACCACCCATCTCACCCAGGAGTGTGGAGTCCCTGGGCCCTTGTGTCAACTCTGCATTTTAGAATCACCTGGAGAGGTGTCTTGTTGGGTTTTGACTTTTTAAAAATACCAGTTCACACGCACACACACACAGAATTTTCACTGGTGTGGACTAGGACCCAGTCGCTGGTGTTCTGACTCTCCCAGGTGAGTCTTACCTGCTGCTGGGGAGCAGTATCATAGTGCAGTATCGTATTGCATCAGCTTTGACATTGGGTGTGTCTGGCTGCGAACCCCAGCTCTGCCCCTGGCTGGCTGTGTGGCCTTGGGCAAGTCACTTGGCCCTCTGAGCTTGCCTTATCTGGTCCATGAAGCTGCGCTGGAATCAGGGTGAGACTCTGCAGCGATATGAGAAGAGTGCCCGGGATGTGCTAAGGGCAGGGACCAGCAGGGTTCCTTCGACGGGCCTTCAAGACTCAGACCTGCTCCTCACCAGCTCTGTTCTTCTGCCATGCAGCGTCCATGGGCTGCCCCTGGTCCCCACTGTGACGGGGGAGGCAGGGTCCCGAGTTGCACTCACAGCATCACCTCTGGGCCCTACCTCTCACCATCCCCATGAGTGCAGGTGAGGGCCGGTCACCTGGAGGTCAGTTTCCAGGCCACCATACCGAATATGGTCCGGAAGCTCAGACATTGTACAGAACGGTCTCCATACTCTTGTCTCATCCATTCCTCAGGATAGTTCTCTTGCTTCTCGGTAGCACTTCTCCGGTGGGATCTGGTGCTGACAGTGGCGCCACTGGTCCCACCTCGGGAGTCCCAGCTTCTGGAGAGCCCCTCCGTCAGCTGCCCACTGACAGAGGACGACCTATGGAGGTTCTCAAACTGCCACGCCCCAGGCTTCCAGCTCAGCCCTTCCCGAAGTGAACCCTCCAAACTCTGAACACCACCTAGTGAGGCAAAACAAAACTCATTTCTTTGCAGTGGGACCTTTGAGCGCTTTTGCCATGCCACCGTGGATTGCTTTGACCCCAGAAAGCCTTGGGGTTTTTGGAAATGTCTCATGTGTAATGTATTTTGCAGAGTGCCTTCCTGCTGTGCCCAAGTGACCCCTGCCTTTGCACTTTTCTCTGCTCCAACCTCAACAGCCCCTGGTCATCATGTTGGCTTCCTGCAGCCCCTCCCCCTGTGCCCGCCATCCTCTGTTCCTGTTTAGCCCTGAGACCCCATCCTGCAGGTCCTAGAGTCTCTCCCCCCACCTCCCAGCTGCAGGTCAGAGCACCGTGGCCAAGAAGAAGGCAGTGGGCATCCCACAGGGCACTGTCTTGGCCTACAGGGTGCTGCAGCTGGTGATGAGGAGGATCACTGGGGCACGTAGAGGCCAGAGGAACTGGTGGGGGTGGGGGCAGCTGCTGAGTAAGGGGCAGGAAGAGGGAGAGGGGGGCTGTTTCCTCGTGGGCCTGAGCATTCAGGTGGCTTTGATAGTGGGCTTCCAGGCCAGATCTCAGGGAGGCCCCACCATCCCGCCTGTGCCCAGTTTGCCCGGAGGTGTGGGGACGGGGCCTGGGCATTGGACCTGAAGAAGGGAGAGACAAGAAAATCACGTGGACTGGGGTGGGCCTCTCATCAGTGGTCCAGGGACTTTTCTCTTTTCTCTACCCCTGCTCCCACGCAGCTGTTCTGTACCTGCCTGAAGGGAAGCTCTGTAGAAATGCCAGTGGAGGTGAGTGACCCCTGCCAGGAGCTCAGGAACCCAGCCAGAAATCATCGCCTCTCTGGAGAAGGCCCTGACCCCGTCGTCAGGCCCCCTCCTGCCCCAAGCAGTCGTCATGTGTCACTCGGGGCCCCGGAGGGCCCTGTGTCCTCTCCCCGGGGGGATGGAGATGTGCTCAAAACCCCAGGACCAGGCTGTGGGCAGGACGGTGAGCACGGGGCTCGTGGGCCAGGTCCAGCTGTGTCTCCCAACCTCACAAGGGGAAGGCGGGTCTTTCTTCCCAGGTCGGGAAGATCGGTGGTGATGTCTGGGCAGCACTGGGTACCTGGAAGGCTCTCCGGAGGCAGCCTAAATGGTTAATAAAACAGGGGTGGGAAGGCAGGGCCCTCTGGCCACCCTGCCAGATCCACCCACGCACCCGCCTCTGCAGGGGCGCTGAGACCCTGAGAAGCCCCGCCTTAGCCATCCCGGAGGGGCGATGGGGCGGAGGGGGGCTCAGTCCAGGGATCCGAGAAACAAACAGAGCAGGGCAGAGAAGTGGCCTCTCCTTGAGCTGAAGCATCAGCCCTAGGCAGGGTAAGCGACTGAGGAGGAGGAGGAGAGGGAGATGGTGGAAGGCGGAAGGTGAGGATAAGGTGAGGGTGTGCAGTGCCTGGCATGCAGTAGGCGTTCAGAACATGCTGAGTGCCTACGGTGTACCAGGGAAGGCAGGAGGGGTGAGCACATCAAGGCACACTCTGCCTGACGCGGAGCTTCCTGGGGGCTGATCAGGGCAGGGCTGGCACCAGGCAGGAGTCTGAGCACAGGACGCAGCAGTGCCAACACCTCCCCCCACAGGCAGGGCCCCTGGCGAGGGGCCTGGCCTCCAGGACCTGAGGAGGCAGGCGGGGGCTCAGCTGGAGGCCCTGGCCAGGCTGCCCCCAGAGCCGCGGCTCTCCCTGCTGGGTGCCCTCCGGGAGCTGCTTCAGAGCCCCCGGGCCCTGCAGGAGCTCAAAGACAGGGTGAGGGGCCCGGTGGTCAGGGCAGGGAGGGGGCGGGGGGTGATGAGTGGCAGGAACGAGATGCTCTGGGTCTTGGTGGCACATGACCTCCTGGGGCCCCGCTCACTGGGCGCCAGCTGTTGTGCGAGGTTCCTTCTGAACCCTAAGGAGAGACTGTGGTCCAGCGCTGCTGGCGCTGAACCCAGGCTCGTCCCAGCCTCCCTGGCACCGTGAGGGGCTGGGGCTCCAGGGTGTGGGGACGGGTGCATGGACGGAGGACAGATGGGAACCCACGGTTGCCTCTCCTTGCTCTTCCTTGCCGCCCCCCTGCAGCTGGAGCAAGTCTTGGACACCGGGGTGCCGGGACAGCTGGGTGGCCCCAGGGGCCTCATCCTAAGCACCCTCCGGGTGGTCTGTCACCCTTGAGAAGAAGGGCCATCCTCTGCGTTCTCAGAGCACTGGTCGGTAAGAGGATGCTGTGGGCTGGGGCTGGAGGAAGGGCCGGGTTCTTGTGCTGGCTCGGCAGGGGGAGCCTAGGCCGGTCTCACCATCTCCCGGTTAGTAACCACCTCGCAAAGCCACCGGTCCCGGAAGTGAGCTACTACACACGAACGCTCTTGGTCAGTGAAGGCCACCACACACTCTCGACGGATTGTGATTTAGGAAAACTGAGGAGGGCCATGGAGTGGTCTTACTGAAGGCCACACAGCACTTCCAGGGCAGGCACAGATCCCGCCTTCTAGAACCTTCTGGGGAAAGATGGCCCCAGAGATCCCAGGTGGTGGGGGGCATGTCCCCACCTCAGGGCTCCAATATCCCAGCCCATCCTCCCTGGGGCTGCCAGGTCCCCAAGGAGAGGCTCAGGAGCTGCAGGTCTGTGGTGGCCCTGACCCCTGCCTCCCCGCAGCGCTGAGTCCCACCCAACACTGCCTGCTGGCCTAGTGCCTGGAGAGAGGGGTCCTGGCCCAGCAGCTGGAGCTGGTGACAGCCTGGGGAGGGGGCAAGGGGGGTGCACTGGGCTCCGACCCCTGTGGACCCAGACCACTATGGCAGCCACAGGCAGGCTCACTCAGGGGTTAGGCTGGGTTCCTGCCTTGAGCTGGGCCCTCTGCTCGGGCTTCAGAACACAGGCTGGTCAAGTGGAGACTCTAACAGGTGATCACAGACAGTGCCCGGAACAGGAGACGCACTGGGTAGCTTATGTTGGCAGCTGTGGGGGCTCAGGGGTGTTTCCAAAAGGGAGCCCCTCCACGCAGCTCAGGGATTAATGGCTGAAGAGATGGGGTGGGTCTCCAGGCAGAACAGTGTATGCAGGGGCTGGGAGCCCTGGGAGTGCTGGGAACCAAGGCCCCAAGCAGTGCAGGGAAGGGCGCGCTTTGGGGGCATGGTCCTTGGAGCCCCAGTTCTGCAGGGAGCAAGGCCCCAGGCTCAGGTGTGGCGGCGGAGATGGGGTGCGGAGTGGGGGTCAGTGATCAGAGGCCCCAGGCTCCCACCCTAGGGGTGGGTCCCACTGCTTCCAGCCTTGGGAGGCCTGTGTGTTCACCCTGGGTGATTCCTGGCAGGTGACGAGCATCTTAGAGCCGAACTACAACCAGATGGAGGAAACAGGCTTCTCGCTGCACCCAGAAGTCCTCTCCTGGCTGCACCATGAGGACGCAGCCCTCACCCGGAGCCTGGTGGAGAGCTGTGGGCTGGAGCTGCGGGGCCCTGGCCACTCAGTCACCAGGGACCCTGAGGTGGTGCCGCAGCTGTCTGTGCTCTATGCGTCCCTCTCGGGGCTGCAGCTTCTGGCTGAGCCCAGCTCCACGGCCCTCCAGGCTGATGCCTGAGGAGGGTGCCCCACCACCTTGACTCCAGGGAGCGGCTGGCCCAGAGCCTCCACACAGGTGGCCCCAGGTGACGGTGGGGCTCCACCCAGCTCAGCTCACACTCCTCTCTCCCTCTCAGGACCAGCCCCCAGACCTCAGTTGCCCATCCAGGTCTGGGGCAGTGGGGGCCCCAGTAAGGCTAGAGTCCTACCTTGGATCAGGATTCTTCCAGGAGGGCCTGTAGAGGCTGGTACCAGAACACCCTCCCCATTGCCGACAGTTGGGTAGCTCTGGGCATATCCTGCCCTCTTTGTGCTTCTTTCTCCTGTAAAATCACCACCCCCCATAAAATGGGGTGATTAGAATTCCTAGCTCGTAGGATTGTAGTGAAAATTTTAAAAGTTGTAAATAAAGTGTTCAGCACAGTGCCTGGGTGTCAGCTATTACTGTGCCATGTCATTAAGAATGGGATCGCTGTCGTGGAAGAAGCTGCTCGACCTCTCTCCAGGTTCACAAAGGACTTGGCCAGCTTCCCGTTCATTTCAGCACCCTGCCGCTCTCCTTCAGCCTGTTTCCCCACCTGTAAAATGACAGCGGTGGGTCAAACTGCTCCGTTGTCACCCAGCGGCACTGTTCAGGGATTTCACTACAGACCGGGGTGCAGGCTAAGGGCTGTGAGTGTTCGTGTGTGCAGAGGGCAGTGTGGGTGTGCACATGTGTGTGTTTCAGGCAATTCACGGGGAGCAGAGGAAGAGCCTGAGGCCAGGACCGGGTCTCCCCACTCCCAGCTCCGTGCTCTTCCTAGCAGAGCCCACCCAGAGGGAAACGAGTAAGCGCTCAGAGGCAGGGCGATCACTCAGCAGGAGCACTTTATATATTCTCTTCTACCGATGAAACTTGTCTGACAATCAAAACAGTGGTCACTGTGAAACAAAAGTTTCAGAAAGGAATGAAGAACATTTTAATCTCCTTAATTCCACTTCTCAGAAATAACCAATATTGACATTCTGATGTTTATCCTTTCAGTATTTTTCCCATCACTCATATAAATTATCTTGCAGTAACTTAGTTTTATACACTTACTTTTTAAAAAAATGTAGTATATTGCGTGCTACAATCAGTTACAGTTACAGTCTCTGTAACCTGAGAAGCGAGGTTTCAGGCAAGAGGATCTTCACAGACCTCATACTAACCCCTGGGAGGCCCTCTTCTGGAACCAATGCACCAATGTCACGCTTTCACCACATTTGAGTGTCCTCAATTCTGTCTAGGGAGTGTGGACAGGGGCTCCGCCTTGTGGGGAAAACAAGAAAACACACACTTTTCACTCTACATTGCCAGAATCGTCCAGCCCATCAAATAAATCAAGCCTCTTGTTTTGCATTGTTGCTCTGTGGGCTCAGTGAGGCCCACATTTTTAATAAGTTAATGAGCCACAAGTAATTTTAAAGGGATTAATGTTTAACTCATGTGTGTCTTGTTGCTGCTGCTAACTTGCTTCAGTCATGGCCGACTCTTAGCGACCCCATAGACGGCAGCCCACCAGGCTCCCCCGTCCCTGGGATTCTCCAGGCAAGAACACTGGAGTGGGTTGCCATTGCCTTCTCCAAGGCATGAAAGTGAAAAGTGAAAGTAAATTTGTTCAGTTGTGTCCGACTCTTAACGACCCCGTGGACTGCAGCCTACCAGGCTCCTCTGTCCATGGGATTCTCCAGGCAAGAGTACTGGAGTGGGCTGCCATTGCCTTCTCCCATGTGTGTCTTAAAGGACATTAAATGAGTCCATATACATGATCTTCATGAAAATCCTTTCTTTCCCTCTCTGAACTTCATCACACAAACTGGCCAGTCTTCTCTCCCAGCAAAAGTCTTCCCTTTTGCAGGGGAGGGAGTGGATGTCCAGTGGCAACAAAAGCCTGCTCTCTTGTAGTCTGGTGAGCACATAATATTCTTCCATAATTATATGTCTTTAAGTTAAACTTTCTTGAAAAATAGCTTTTGCCTCAAATGAGAGGTGGTCATAAATGAACCAACACTGTACTAATTAAATCAAACTAGTTCTATTGTAGAAAGTGAGGATTCTGTCATCAAAGTTGGAGAAAAATAATATGTTGAGCAAGGGCTCTAAGGGCAGTAGATTTTGACTGAAAATTGGCCCTGTCAGTAGCTGTGTGACCTCAGGCAAGTTTCTTCACCTCTCTGAACATGTCTTCTCATGTTTGCACCCCTTGAATAGCAAGCTTACATACTGTGGTTTCCTCCCTTTGGAGGACCACTAGCAAGCCCATCCACCGGCCCTGAGAGGATGATTCTTGTCTGAACTCTCCTTTCAGCAGCTAAGTCTGGGGCTCTAGGAGGTGTTAGCTTGGGGCCGGCCACAGAGCTGGGACAGGTGAGCTGCCCCGCAGCCCTGGGGGTCTGGGCACAGGCGCCTCCGCCGCCTTTGACCCCTGGGAGCAGCTCTCCCCTCTCAGGACCCCAGAAGCCAGTGTTGGCTCAATAGCTACTCCGGGTCTGAGGTGGAACCGTGGAGATTGACTTTTACAGATGGGGAAAGCGGGGCCCAGGGAAGTCGTAAAGCAAGAGAGGGGCAGAAAGGGATCAAACCTGCAGAGTGGAGACTCCCCTACACAGACTGTCTGGCGGTCCACCCTCCACAGCCCTACCCCTTCTCCCAGCCTCTCACAGCCAAATGCTCCCGGGAGAACCCCCACCCCAACCCCGGACCAGACCAACGAATGCCAGGTGCTCAGGGCAGAAGCCCTGCCTGGAGCAAGGAGCCGATGCTTTCGGGACCTAGAAACCACCCCTCACTCTGCAGGGCACGCTCCTGGCACCTGCCCCCAGCCCCGTCCTCCCGGGTGGCTCAGGTCCCAGGCCAGGATGGCCCTGGACTCCTCTCACACCCACATCCGGTCTGTGGAGGGTCCCTGGGGGCTCGGGTCCCTGCTCACCGCGTCCACTCAATGACCCGCCATCATTTCTGCCTGTTAGCGCAATGGCTCGCCCGGCCTCCCCGCCTGTCCCTGCTCACCTCATTCTGTTCCTGGCACAGCAGTTGGAGTGAACCTTATCAGATACATCAGATCCAGTCACTCCTTCGCTCTGAGCCTGCTGATGAGGAGACCGAAAGCCAGTTTTCCGGTGGCCTCTGCAGCTCTGCCCTCCCCACTGGTGGCCTCTGCTCCCCATACGCCCTCTTCTTACACCCAGAAACCCGCTGCTCTCCTCCACAAAAGCCCCACTCGGCACCCATCTTTGGTCCCAGGACACTGTCTAGGTGGGCTGTGAATAGGTACTAAGGTTGCTGACACCAGAATGTGCTGTGAGCACTGCTGGAATTACCACTAGACCAGAGTGCTGTGTTTAAAATAATCACGCTGCTAGTTTTGGTTTCCAATAGGCAGTTAATCACCTGCCCAGTTAGAGAAATGGCACTTCCTCACAGTTAGTTTCAGTATTCTTGCTGGGAGAATCCCATGGACAGAAGCTCCTGGCAGGTTAGAGTCTATGGCGTCCCAAGAGTTGGACATGACTGAGCGACTAAGCACACACAGTAAGTTCTGGCTTCCCGGGTGATGCTAGTGGTAAAGAACCTGCCTGCCAGTGCAGGAGACCTAAGAGGTGTGGGTTCAATCCTTGCGTCTAGAAGATGCCCTGGAGGAGGAAATGGCAACCCACTCAAGCAATCCTGCCTGGAGAATTCCATGGACAGAGGAGCCTGGCAGGCTGCAGTCCATAGGGTCGCACAGAGTTGAACCAGACTGAAGCGATTTAGCAACAGCACACAGCACCGCAGTTCAGTTCAGTCGCTCAGTCGTGTCCAACTCTTTGCGACCCCATGAATCGCAGCATGCCAGGCCTCCCTGTCCATCACCAACTCCGGGAGTTCACTCAGACCCACGTCCATCGAGTCCGTGATGCCATCCAGCCATCTCATCCTCTGTCGTCCCCTTTTCCTCCTGCCCCCAATCCCTCCCAGCATCAGGATCTTTTCCAATGAGTCAACACTTCGCATGAGGTGGCCAAAGTATTGGAGTTTCAGCTTTAGGATCAATCCTTCCAAAGAACACCCAGGACTGATCTCCTTCAGAATGGACTGGTTAGATCTCCTTGCAGTCCAAGGGACTCTCAAGAGTCTTCTCCAACACCACATTTCAAAAGCATCAATTCTTCGGGGCTCAGCTTTCTTCACAGTCCAACTCTAAGTTACTATTAATCAGTTATAGGATCTCTAAAGATCATTAAAATTGGGTATCTTTGCCCAATAATACCCTCCTAGACTGAGGAAAGTAGTCAGAACTGGTGCTGGGGACAACTCTGGAGTAAGTGGAGAACCGTACACGTTCATGGACGTGACACCTGGAACAGGCTACAATACAAACATCATGATGGTTACGAGACTGGCAGGCAGCACTCGTGGTGCACACGGACAGTACAGCACCAGCCAGCACAGCCCCAGGGCCACAGTAGAGGGCTAAGTATTTCAGGTATTCCGTTTCATCAGTGAGGACACACGAGACTCATCCAAAGTTACGAGTTTTAAACACAGCTCCACCACCTCGGAAGTCTACGTTTTAACTGTTCACACGGATGCAGCATTTGGCAGACAGTATAGATAAGACGTGTACTGTATGACATGAAATCAAACGTTAGAGATACTGTCTCCATTCTCATTTTACTGATGAGGAAGATACAGTTCCAAAGAAGCAATGTGGGTGGGATTATCTGAGTTTTAATCTACAGACCTTCCCACCGCCATCTTCTAGGACCACCATGCAAAGACTGTGAAATATGTGAAATAAGGGATCATTTTTTAAGAACTTATGGAGTAGCAATTACTGCCATCTCACATGGAATCAGTATGGCATTTCAACTTCAAAGACCTGGGTTTGAGCACAAATGCCTTAAGTCTAAAATACTTGGAACAATCTTAAAATAGTCTAGCATGCTTCTTAATCCAAATCCCTAAAGTGGGAAAACGGCCAAGTGAAAAGTTCTACTCATCCAGATATAGGTTGAGGGCTGCAGAAACAGGATGAAGAACACATCATGAGGGGTGTCGCTGGTCTAACGCATGAAGCAACAGTTTATCCCGTGAAGGAAGAGGCACCGGGGCCAGGGTACCGGATGAGTAAAGCGATACTGACCGGGCTGTGTTTTAGAGGTTAAGGGGGGTAAAAGGCTTAGAGTGGTAGGAGATTCACCTGCACAGAGCGGAGTCACACCTCCCTCCAGCACACCGGGCAGACCTGCTTATTGTAAAATCGTGGTCCTCTTTCCTGATGAGCCCATGGCCAGTCCCTTCTTTCTGAGGATAGACATGAATAGAGATCAGACTCGGCGGACCTTCTTACTATCTGAACGGTAAATACTAAACCTACTTTCCGGAAGCAGAGATGGCTCCTTGTAACACTATGCAGCCCCATGCTTCCAGCACACGGAAGCTGTTGTTCCGTGGTTCCAACAACCTCAACTTCTTTGAGGTTCTCAAAGACACCTGTTCTTGGAACTAGAGAACGGTCAACTTTCTGAGGGCCATATGGCCTGTCACAAGAATTCCATTCTGCTGTTGTAATGCAAAAGCAGCCAAAAGTAACATGCAAACAAATGAGTGAGGCTGTGTTCCAGTAACATTTTATTTATGGACACTGGAATTTGAATGTCATGTATTTTACACATGCCACAAAATATAGTTTTGACTTCTGCCCAACTTTTAAACATGTAGAAACTATTCTTAGTTCATAGGCTGTACAGAAATAGGTGGCAGGAGGACGGTCGCAGAGGAGTTTGCTGAGGCCTGGTCGGAGGTTGAGAGAAACTCCCACTTGTTCTGTGATGCGGAGACGACAGACTACATTAACTGCAAAGGCCACAGCAGTATTACTGTTATCTATTTCAGCCACGACATGATTTTTAATTTATATCCATTCAAGCACTTACACTTGGCACCTCCTTAGATCCAGGTACTGGGGAAAATCCTAGGGATGCTTAAGGGACATCAGACGAGGCTCTTAAGTTTTCATGGGATAAGGAAAGTGGTCCGGTGAGACGGCAGCAATGTTGGATGAGACACTTGTAAGAGAGTCTTAGGGCTGCCATGACTGACTAGCCTCAACTGCGTGGTTTAAAACAAGACAAGTTTATTCTCTCCCAGTCCTGGAGGTCGAAATTCTGAAGCAAAGGTGTCGGCAGGATTGGTTTCTTTGGCAAGGCTCTCTGGGAGAAAGTTCCCCAGCGTCCATTGCTGCCGGCAACTCTGGGCCCTCAGTTTGCAGACACACGGCTCCCTCCACTCACGCCTCCATCTTCACACGGCCTCTGCTATATCCAGTTCCCCTTTTTTCCTCTCATACTGAGTTTATGACCCCATGTAATCCAGGATGGTCTTATCTCCAGATCCTTGACTTAATGTCGGCTGCAAACACCCTTTTTTCCAAATGACGGGGCATCTCCAGGTTCCAGGTGGACTTACCTTCAGGGAAGCGGGACTATTTAACCTTACATCCTCTTTATTGGAAGGTGGCTCCTATTATCCCCAAGGCTTTGTCAAGGAGATGACACAAGCTGATCCTCCAAAGATGAGAGCTGCTATTCCTCAGATGAACGTGAGGGAGGAAGGGGATGACAGGCTCAGGGACCAGTGGGACCCAAGTGTGACACTGAGTGGAACAATCTGAGCAGCGTGCAGCTGAGCCTGGCTGGTAGCAGGCTGTGGGTGGCAGAGAGGTGAGCAGGGATTCTATCATGACAGGCTGTGAGCATGGCCATCTGGTACTAGTGAGCCAGAAACATGGATGGAATTCTCTGGGATTTTCTCCCAGATAACCCTTAACCCAGCATGGGTGGACGAGACAAACTTTAAGCAGTTTCTCCCCACTAGGACACTTTATGGTTACGATGTATGATCTTAAATAATCACATGAAGCTTCCTACCATTAGCAACACTGCGGCCTTCAGTTTCTCCTGGGAAGTCCCTCGTATACTCTCTCTCCTCCCAGTATTCAGGACAGTTCTTCCTTCCACATACTATTTCAAGTTGCTACCTTCCAGCTCCTGAGAACAGCCCTTCAAGCAAAAGTGTAGTTTCCCTTCTGTTGCTACATCCATGCAAGAGTAAATCAAGGATAAAAGTCAAGTGTGACAAGATTACTAGGTCTTATCTTTTGGTAAAGAATCCCCCTGCAATGCAGGGTTTGATGACTGGGTCAGGAAGAGCCCCTGGAGAAAGAAATGGCTACCCACTCCAGTATTCTTGCCTGGAGAAACCCATGGACAGAGAAGCCTGGTGGGCCACAGTTCGAAGGGTCACAAAGAGTCAGACAAAAACTTGGTGGCTAAACCACCACCACCTCTAGTCTTGTACACAGCAAGATTTTAAAAGCAATTAAAGTAATAAAAAAAGGACCCAGTTCTCCCCTAAAAGGGGGAAAAATGTATTATACACATACATTCCAAAAAAACACATAGGGAAAGCTCTAGAGACCTAGAATCAAAACATCAGTAAGCCAAACCACACTTAGAAAAATGAAAGCTGATTTTTATTTTATCATCAACAGCCATTCTTTAAACATGAACATGCATACGTAATATTCTACGCACACATCACAGTTTTTTAACGTTAGTTAATAAAGGTTAAACACACAACATACATCCTTACAAAAAAAGTCAAAATGCAAACTTAAAACTTTAAACAAAAGTCTTACTAATTTAAAAAAAGTGTGTGTTGGGTACCATTTGTACAACACAGTTAATTTAAACATTTTTATTTTGGCTGCACATGAAAAAAGCGGCAGTAGAAAATAAAGTCATTGAGGGTTTTTAAATAGCAGAATAGGCAGTTTTGCCATGCAGGAGAAGCAATATTAAATATTAGTTTTCAAAAAAAATCCACATTTAAAAATATTTAGTTCAAGTCACAGAATTTTTCTCAGTAGAGACCCCAATGCGATGCATAATTAGCTGCCTTAGATGGCCTGTTTGAAAGGACAATATCCCTTCAGAGTATAACTTTACTGATTTTGGCACAGAAAAGAAGTCTTAAAGATCAAGAACATGATTAAAAAAGAGGGAGAGGAACAGAGGAAAGAAATAAAAAGCAAGAGTAAATGAGATAGTAATTGCAATCACTAAAAACTGTGCATTCTCAGTCACTGCAGAATACTGTCTTCTGTCTACAGCAGGTGCTTTTCCAGAACTGTTATTGCAGCATGGATTTAATCTGCTTGGAGGTAGTCTCATCATTCAAATGTTTTGTTGTGTACCTATGAGGGGCAAAACATCCATTTTAGGGGGTTAAAAACACAAACAAACATAACCTGCATCAGGTTCTGTAATTACGGTAAGAGAAACAACTGCCCAGGAGAGCTTGTCTTGCGCGAGAATGCCTTTCAGTCCAGCTCTACCCCTGTTCAGCCCCTGCTGGCTGATGCTCCTCCTACCTTCAAACAGAGTATCCAATGGCTGTTTTACTCATTTGGAACTAACTACCTCATTGAAAAGATTTGGTGAGATTCTACAGTAAACAATTATCTATAACTTCCCTCTCAAAGGAAAATAGCTGTCCAATATCAAAGGATGGCAAATTATACCCACGGATCAAATCCAACCTACCATCTATTTTTGTATCGCTAGCATATTTTTGGAGAAGGCAATGGCACCCCACTCCAGTACTCTTGCCTGGAAAATCCCATGGATGGAGGAGCCTGGTAGGCTGCAGTCCATGAGGGTCCCTAAGAGTCGGACACGACTGAGACACTTCACTTTCACTTTCATGCATTGGACAAGGAAATGGCAACCCACTCCAGTATTCTTGCCTGGAGAATCCCAGGGACGGGGTAGCCTGGTGGGCTGCCGTCTATAGGGTCGCACAGAGTCGGACACGACTGAAATGACTTAGCAGCAGCATATTTTTACATTTTTAAATGGTTGAGAGAAAAAGTAAAAAAAAAAAAAGAAAAAGAAAAGTATTTCACGTTAATGTGGAAATTCCATCAAATTCAAATTTCAGAGCTTATAACATTTTACTGGAACAGAGCCATGCTGATTCACTTAAGCATCGTCTGTGGTCACCTTCCTGCTACAAGGGCAGAGCTGAAGAGCTGTGACAGATGCCACAGGGCCTACAAAGCCTAAAATATTTGCTTATTCTCTGCTCCTTTATGAAAAGCTTGCAAACTGCTGTTCTCCTTTGTATTTAAGACAGTTCATCCTCACATTTTCATCAAGAAAAGGCCAACAGCATCTAAGAAAAGCAACTACTAACACTATTGAAGAATAAGAGGGTAACTATCTAGCACTGAACCCGACTCCCAGGTCTAGTTTTATTTCTCTTTCTCTTATGGTCAAAGAAACCTGGTTCCATTTCTCCATCTGTAAAATACAGACATGGCTCGTTGCTTTCTCCTCATTGCATAGTGTCAGTTGGAGGGAACTATATCATTACTACAGAAAAGTATTCAAAACAAGCAACTATATACATATATATACGCACACACAACTATATTATTTAAAACTTGATTCCGAGGAAAAGAATGGAGTGAGCATCTGTAGTAAATAAGCTATTCCTTAAAAAAGAAAATAATGCAGCAAAAATGTGTTCTATTTTGTAGAGACAGAAGTAACAACACTTGCACAGCATTTTGGGGATTCCAAAATGCTTTCTTAACAGTATCTTCTTTGCTTTTAGTGAAGCATGTCAAGAGCTAGGTTGGTTTAGTTTAAGCAGTGTTTCTCAAAGTACCAACAATATCTACAACACACAGGGTGCTTATTTATAAAATGAGGTGCCTGCCCCCCTACTCCAGACCTAACGAAGAAACTAGACTCTCTGGAGGTGGTAACCTGGGAATCTGCATTTCCCTTCCATCCAGATGATTCCAGAGCACAATGATTCATCTCAGAGTAAACCTATGGCTTGATAATGCAGTATCAAGTATATGGGATTTTGAGAATAAAACCCTGAATCTGAAAATAGACTCCAACATTTATTAGTTGTATCATCTTTAAGTCTCTCAAGAGCTTCAGGTACCTACTGCAGGATGGAGACACCCCCACTGGCCCATACCCACCAGCTACTTCACTAAGCTGTGGTGAAGAGACAATAAAGCCGCAGACATGAAACTGCATGGTAGATGTAGGGTGATATAAAACTGTTACTAATTATAACCACCACTACATCACAACAGGTATACTGGTTAACCTCACACAACCTCCCAGGGGGGAAATAACAACCGGACACAGAATATGTGTTTCACTCTGAGTAAGAACAGCTCAGGAATTATCTCTGCAGCGAACTTTTATTTTCTGACTTCTATCATATTATTTAAAAGGAAACCTACAGCTGCCAGGTGGCTCTTGCCTCAACTGGCAGACAGTGAGTCTTCTCCCCCTTTCTCTCAAACATAGCCTGTTTGCGGCGGACGTCAACAGCTTTATACTCACTGCCACTGCCCTCCTCTGTCCCACACCAAATTACTTTCACACTGTGAAAAACAGAAGTGAACTTTGCGTTTTACATTACTATTGGAAGCACAGTCCCGTCAGGGTAAATAAATGTTACACTAAAACTTCCTAGACCTCTATTATTTCTTACTTTAGGGAAAAAAGTGTTCCTGTCACTTGCTGGCTTTGGAAGAGCCTAGCCAATCAGAAAGGAAAGGGCTTGGGAGAAGAGCTCAGGCTGACTGCAACATGGGGAATCCTCAGAAAGGGATCAAGCAGCAAGAATCACAATACTGTAAATATTGATAGTGAGAAGTCTCCAGAGTAAAAAATTAAAAGAACTTAAGGTTTCTGATAGGCTTATGGTTGAAACAGTTTGACCTAAGGATTTTTTTTTTTTTGGTTGTTATGTTATGTTCCTTAATCATTCGGGTTTTCACTTAGAATACATCTTCTTTTTATTTATTTTTTAGTTGAAGGATAATTGTTTTACAACACTGTGCTGGTTTCTTCCAAACAACGAGAATCAGTTAACTATACGTATATATATATATATCTCCCCTCCCTCTTAAGCCTTCTTCCCACCCCCACCCCCAGAACAGATCATCTTTATTTAGACAGTCACTGCTTATAGAATATTTTTCATCATCTTAATAAAATAATTTCATGGTTCCACTCAGCTGAAATGACACAGCCTAGATTCTGCTTAATGATGCACCAGATGTGACTAAGTGTCCAAAAAGAATAAACAATGTTTTGCTTACGAAACATGTGAGGAAAGTAATACTATATTGGAAATCAGTTTATTCTATTACGTGAATTACAATGCACTACAATAGCCTATGACTTCAAAAAGTCACTGAATAAATATCTGCATTCACAGTTTTGTGTTCAAACACAAAACAATCAAGTAACAAGCAAATCATCTTTTACATTAGGGAAATGATAACTACCAATTAAATCTTTGTAGTCAAGACTCTGTAACGGGTTGAGATTTTCATTTAAAAATAGTCCAGGATTCGAAGGAGCTTTAGTAACTACTATAAGTAAATAACTTGTTTAGTAACTAAACAAGTAAGTCTAAACTGAGAAGACAGACATCAAATAATGACTGCTTTATTTTCATTATAAAAACTGCACAAAAGTAATAAAGATCTGTAGTATGAACACAGAAATATAATTATACTATACTAAGGGAAAAGTTCAGCTATAAAACAGTTTGTATAATATTATTTTGTAAAAGGTAACTTTTATATAAAGCTATGACTATATACAAGTATTTTAAAAAGAAACTCTGGAAGGATATGCATCATGTTAAAAAAAAAAAACTGAAAGGGTATATATCAAAATGTGAATAGTGGTTTATTTCGAAATAGTGCGGGTTCTGTGTTTTCTTCTTAAAATTTTCATGTTTTCTGAGTTTTATACAATTGCTTTTATTAAAAAAAACAAAAAAGCAGTGTGTCCTTTGAGGCGGGCAGAAAAGTGAAAGCCATACTCCACGGCAAAGAAATGAAGCTGCTATTTTCTGTGGGACACATACACACACATTCTTCATTATAAAAAATACTGTGACCAATATTTGAAAGCAAGACTACCAATAAGCAACATGAGATCTTCACATTTCTAACATTTATGTGTTATTCACACACTGAAACAACATCTTAACACGTCCACCCTATCCACATGTACCTGTGCGCATACCCACCTGAGAGCATTGAGAAGACCTTCTACACTGTTAGGAGGCTGGTCCTTAAGAACCTTGATACAGCCTTTCATCTATGTAGAAAATGAAACAGAAAAGGTGAAACATTGAGTTTTCATCTAACATTCATTCTCAAAACAGTTAATACTTAAACCAGCTCTGTAACTATGGCACTCATGAGAAATTACACACTACAAATGTCAAAACAATTATTCTTAGAATGGGGGAAAAAATCTACCCAAGTGTTATTTTCAGTTTGTCAATCAAACAAAACTTTTTGGAAACCAAATCAGATGAACAGAACATACCCAGCACACTAATGAGAAAACTAAGGGTTTACTAAAGTAGGACATTCAGGAAAAGTTGTTGAGTAGCCTTTTAAAGGATGGAATGGACACACTGGTAAGAAAAAGAGGCATTCCAGGTAGACGAACCCAATAAAAAAAGTAAGAAAGCTCATCATATGCAGAGGGCTAAGGTGAATCGCACAGGGCAGTTCACAGAGGGCCTCAAAAGCCAGGAGGACTCATGGGGAACTGATGGGGATGGCAGCAGAGACTTGTCACAGGCTTCACAGAAAGGGAACAACTTGATGAAAATGATCCGCAAGGAAGATGAGCCCGATTACTGTGAGAAAGCATAGCATGGCAGAAACACCACAGGCTTCGAAAGCCATGGAGACATGGATTCAAAATCCAGGTACCGTTCACTAGCAATTACATTAAGAAATCTCCCTAAACTTTCTTTCTCTATTAATACAGGGGAAATAACACCTACATCCTAAGAGTATTTTCAAAGTTAAATGAGAGAGCAAATGTTGAAATTCCTGGGACACAGTAATGACTCAAAAAATGTTGATTTTCTCTTTACATGGGATAGATGAAGACAAGACTGATAAATCATCAGTTCTCTATACATGAAATGCCAAGAGTCTGTCAAAGGGTAACTGAAAGACAATTCTCAGAAAATAATGGTTAAAATTCTCATGAACCCGACGTGAGAGTAAGGCAAGAAATTAGAAAGCAGAGAAACTCAGGCTACGACCACAAATCGTGACGACTGGGAGGAGCAGGAACAGTGTACGGTCCTCAGCTTCCTTCACTGGGGCACCTCTACTGACCTTTAATCTATACGTGAAAGCAAGTCTTTTGTTTAAAAATGGCCTTTGGTCGAAGGAACGAAACGAGACAATAAAAAGATTTTTTAATGTTTCATTATTTATTTACATATACTGCGAAATATGTGGAAGTACCACTTTATGAATGAGGCTTCCCCACAAGGAGATACTCTAAAACAGTGCAGTTACCTTCAGTCATTCTATTCCACCTGTATAAGAAATAGCATGAGAGAAGAGAAAACCAAAATATACCATTATCACAAACTATAAAACTAAATTTTGAGACAAAGTGTAGCCGGCCAGCTCTTTAAATAAAAGTCTATGGTTTCCACTTATGTTTGAAATTACTGGGAATTACATAAAAAACAAATACAACTTACATCAATTTTTGAAGTTTTGGCAAATGCTCCCACTGGATGCACGTGGTCATAGAGTATTATGACGCCCACCATTACCCTCAAGCAGAATGACACTGTCTCTTCATTTGTAAATCTGCTTCTGTACTCCCTGGAGGGTAGGAAACATAAAGGTGGATGAGGCCCATCACAGACTCATGAGCTGGCTGATGCTCAAAGTTATCTCCTGCTGATATATAAAAGGGACGCTGAGACTATACCCTCACCTTCTCTGCAACGAGATTCCCAGAGAAATAAGGGGGCGGAACAGTTATCACTTATACATCCTGGTCTCATACGCATGTTGGTATCTTGCCCCTTCTGCTCAGTAGAGATCAGACAATTTTAGAGAGATTAAAAGTAGCCCCAAAGTAAAAGTTTGGGGATAGGTGCTCTGAGAAAGGCTGTCATCATCAATGTGATGAGAAAAGCCACTAGCTTAATAGAGAAAGTATTGGCATTTATCGACATTAACTTGATCTAAACATATTACTATACTGCAGGCTTTTAATATTCTAAAATTCAATCACAGTCTTCTCTCAAATGGGAAAAAGGAAACAGCACTTTTCGTCTACAAGGAGGGCAGTATGGCATAGCAGAAGGAATCCAGACCACAATGGAGACACCCAAGCATGCGTGTGAGGCCAGTCACCATGCACAAGTCCCTTCACTCCCCAGGACCCTGCTCCCCTAGATGAGGATGACAACGGTCTGAGGGTAAGCAGTTGCTCTCTTACTTCAAAAGGTTTTCCAATAAGATGAGTATATAAAATTGTTTTGGAAAATAAAAAGCTCCAAAAAACTAAAGTTATATAATAAAATCATACTATTCAGGAATATAGGAAGAATTCTTTCCGCCTGCTGACAGGAAAATCCAGACAGAAAACATTGTGGTATATGTTACAAATGGTTTGACAGCGAGGAGAAACCCAGAAGAGAATTTAGGTCAGTGCTGGGGACAACAAAGAAGACTTAGGACTAATAACTAAAGCTGAGAGGAAGGGATAAGCGTTTAAGAATATTTCTAGCCCTCTAGCAAAAAGGCAAAGTGCTCTTTGAAAAGGAAAGAGAATACCTGAGAGGCATAACCAGATGAGCTTTAAAGTTCTTCCCCTATCCTCTCAAAAGCACACAAAACCCCTATTCTGAAGCATCTGACTGGTCTGATGAACCTGAAAACCATATGTACTTTACACATTTAACCAGAACCTACATTAAGCTGCGTAATTATTTTAATTTTGTTTATTACATACTTGGGATATATTTAATTCCACCTTCCAAATATGACATTCATATCTTTGTCAATCATTTCAACAGGACTGTTAAAGTGAAAAAGATCAGCAAATACTCACGGTGTTTCAAGCATGACTCTGCACACACTAGCCATGGTGCTTAGACAATCTGTGGTATTTTCTATTGGTAAATTTTTATTCTGTAAAAGTGTACAGAGAACAAAAGAGTGATGAACAGCTATTACTTACGAAAAATTTAAAACCTACCATAACATGAAAAATTATCAACTTTAAAATCTGATTTCTCCTCTAAATTTTGTTTTAGAAAATGCACTAGAAAAGAAAATGCACTAGATTCTAGGCCCTGTTCTAAGCTCTGAGGACACAGCTAGGAGCAAGACAGCTGAGATCCGCCCATCTCTCAAGAAGCCCTTACATTTGAGAGCTGGGCGGGAACAGCCACGACATGCAGACGACGCCCCAAGAGACCCGTGACACGTGGATTTGATCCTAAGGGCCCTGGGAAGTCGACTGGAGACCTTTCCCCGCTCCAAAACCTATTCATTTTTAATTGAAGGAAAACTGCTTCACAATATTGTTGGCTTCTGCCATAGGTATACATGCGCCCCCTCCCTCTTTAACTTCCCAAACTGGAAACCTTTTATGCAGAGAAGGGAACGTGGTTTGGGTCTTAAGAAGACTACTTGGCTACACTCAGGAGACAGGCCCAGTGGGTCAGAGCATGAATGCAGAAATCCAGGTAGGAAGAGGTGGGGTGCTACGGAGAGGTAGCTCGAGGTAGTAGTAAAGAGTCAAGTTCTCAGACTCAGCGTACACTTTAATAAGAAGAACCAGTAAGACTGATGTAGGGGTGAGATAAAGAAAGGAACTGGCGATGAAAACCCTTAAGTTATCTGCTTGTACAGTGTCAAGACCTCACTGTGGTCAGCAGATCATGGAGGTGTCGACTATCCATCCTAATGGTGACTGCCGATAGGTGGCAGGTGTGTACACGTGGGTCTCAGGGGAGAGGACCAGACTCAGTGCACAAGGCGCATCTATCAGCTTAGAGGGTCTGTAGTGGACTCACTGAGCCCATCCTATCTGAACACAGGCTGAAGAAAAATGACACAAAGAATAACTTCTTAGGCAATGCCTACCTCTGATACAAACTTTGTTGTAGCATCACTTAAGGTTTTCAGCATTGGAGTTGCCTCAGCATAAAACAAAGACATTCGATTTGCCAATTCATTATTTACTTCATTTTCTCCTTCTGCCTGTGTGGAAAAGAAGGACACTTAATATCAGCTTCTTAAGTTATTAAAATAATATTATAAACGGACCTAGGCCAAGGTGCCTAGCTAATGCTTGCCAATCTATTAATTATAAATGCGTACATTCTAGACCCTCAAATGTACACAAAGCTTACATTATCTTTAACAAGAAAAAGATTAAAATATAAAGAAATTTTTTTAAAGATTAACTTCTTTAAAAATATTTTAAATGATATTAAGCCACTAAATGAAACGTGAATGGGCTGCCTGCTGTACACAAGAGACCATCTAAATGCCACAGAGGACAGAAAGATGCCTATGACATCACACCCTATTAGGAGCAAGCAAATTTCCACACAGCTTATCTTAGTAACATGCCAAGAGACAAGGAATAAAGTGGGGGATGAGGGGAGGACTAAGACTGGAAGGAACTAAACAGATGCATGGAAGGGCTAGGCTTTGGCAGATGTTGATAAACAGGTACACAGGGCATTTCAACCAGACAGGGGGCAGAATATGCTTTCAAATGACTTGGCAGAGTGTAAATTCAAATAGGTCAGTGTAATAAGGGACAGCAACCAGTGAAAGAAAGCTGGAAGGGAAAGCTGGGGTCAGACTAAATCTTAGCTTCAGGTCATATTTTTCTTCTGTAGCTAATGGGAAGCCACTCAACGTTAGAAGAAAGGGGTAACAATTAAGCCAATCTTCAAAATAAAGTTAACTATTGATGGCGGACTGTACCAAAAATAGAGAGAGAGATAGTGTGCCAGAAAATAAGTTCTGCAGCTACAGAACAGTTGCCAAAAACAGTGGGAATTAGGCTCTCAACTGGGACAGAAGTACTAAGAGATGAGATGGGAAGGGGGGCAGGGCAGTGAAGAAATCTGAGAAAAATGGCACTTGACCGCGACTGAACTGACCTATAATTACTGACAGCAAAAGGCACTACCAAGCAAGATTTCAGTGCCTTTGGTCTTGGATGATGGCAGGATGGCTATAACAGAAAATTGGGTCATTTTATTTTACTTTATTTTACATAGTGAGTATGAAAAAGACAGACAGTAAGGTCAGCCTCACAGAATAAACTGGCTTATGCAAAACCAAACAAATACATGTAACAGATGCTTAACTAAAAGAAATCTTTCTTCTGATCCAGGCCTGTCTTAAGAGCAATGACTTCATGAAATATTTACTCAATGGTCTTGTTTCTTTGGTTTTTTTAACTGGAGGACAATTGCTTTACAGTATTGTGGTGGTCTCTGATGACCTTTTTGGTTTTTTAACCTTTTATGCCACTTAACACTCCTTACAAACTTACATAGTATTTCTTCATTAAACTATCTACTTGAGGCCAGGGATGATCCTAGAAATTTTCTCTGCTTCCCATACAAATCAGCACAATATAGGTCCACAAAATATCCAGAGAAAAAGATAGTATTTTTCTCACACTTAAGGTTGGCATTTGATGTCTAGGAGAAAAGAGTATTAATTAAAACGAGAGGTCGAGAGGCTAACAGGCCAGAAGAGATGCTATGCTAGCCGACCAACAGGCTCAGAGCCGTCTTCTCACACGACAGTGTCACACAGACGTGCTTGGGGTCCAAGACCCCGCTCCCCTTCCTGCCAGAGTTAGTGCTGTTCCTATTCCAGGTCAACCTCTCCCCAAGAGTTTTCCAATCTAAGAACATGGGGACAAATAACTCATAACCACTAATTCATGAAACTTTTCTGCAGTTAAAACAAGAAAACAAAGAGAAATTTTTTATCAATGTTATATAGACAAAAAGCAGTTTTACTGGAGTAGCTGTGGAACCAAGTACAAAAATAGGTAAATACCATATGGCTTGCTACAGTTTTCTCTTTTTTCCCACAGCTGTGGATGCCTGTAATTATTAACTTTACTACTATCTTTAGCTTTATCTGAATGAATGAGGGAATGAATGAATGAGTAAAAGACCAAACTGAACAAATCGAGATCTGAATTATTATTGTCATGCCATAATTCAAGCTTTAACTTACTGGAACATTATTAATCCTCATGCGACTCAATGTCCTTCTGTAATAGCTGAAGTCATTCTGTATGGCAGGATTTGTCATCTAAAGAAAACATTTATAAAAGAAAAAGTTATTAGTATAAAAATTAAATAAAGTATCTATTAGAGTTGAAATTAGTTAATTTACATTATTGAATTTGTAATACCACTTTAAGAACTAAAACCGTTATCATCCAAGATGACGATCTGCACTTACATTATGTAACACTGTGCTTACTGCACTGATTTGCTAACTGTCTCATGATGGACACAGAAGACTGTGCACACTGGTTTTCAGTCACAGTCAGTACACTGTCCTTCTTTCTTCTCATTAATTTCAGGTACCAGATGAAAAGGCTGCTCACCAAAAATGGTATTACCAAATAGACAAAAACAAAAAGGAATGTGTAGCCACTCACTGTGGGTTATTACAATTAATATAGAGGGCAGTCGTCAAATAGACTAAAATTTTATAAACAAACCATTTGTGTTCAAAGTATGAATAAAGGAGAATAGCTGTCTATGATATAATGTTCATAAAATGCTGGAGTTAGGAATCCAGCTCTTCCATTTTCTAAACAAGGTACGTGGGGTGCTGCAAAGTCAGAGGACTTGCCTCATTGTTCGTTACTATGATAGAAATGGAATTAAGGTCTCCTGATATGGAATTTAAGGCTTCTTTCTTTAAATGCACTCCTTCTAGTAAAAAGGATGTAAATAAGTAGAGGCAGGGAAGGGGAGGGTGTGAGAGAGAAGACAGAAGGGAAGAAAGGAAAGAAAGAGAGGGGTAGGAGAGAGAAAGAAAAATCAACATTGTTATACATTAACAGAAGAATGCTGGGGGAAAAACTGGGGATGAGCAGAAAAGAAAAAAATATTAGAAGATGTCAATATTGTTTCAGAGATACTTTTTAAAATGAAGCTAAATGAAAACTGAATATTGAGCAATTTGTTGTTTGCTATGCTACACCAAAAAGCCTGCATAATTTTTAAATCCAGTTTTCCACTTTTGCTGAGGAACAGCAGACATCATGCCACCACATTTTAGTAAGGGCTCCAGGCATTTCCTCCTAGTACTCATTGAAAGACGCATGATTTTCTTCTATAACAAGGAGGACCAGCAGGACAATCCTACCTTAAGTTCATCAAACCGGAGTGTAAAATGAAGAATTTCTGCGAACTGTTTAGCAAGAGCCTGCTCTCGCTCTAGATGCTGGGTGGGAGAATACGGGGTACTTGTCAGGGCTCCCAGAAGACCTCTTAATGCTGCTTCTAAAGAACAAAACATTAAGATGTTGTTTGTATCTACTTATCAAAAAGTGAGCATTTTTAAAATATTTTGATTTCAATTTCCATAAAAATAAGGTTTCTTTAAAAGTTAGATTACCTAAACATAACACTCAAACTGAGTACTGTTCACTACAATAGAAACCCTGAAGTGACTAACTCAATTTCTGTAAACCCAAATTCAGAATCATGAAGAATGTGAATCTGAATGAAATATCAGGATCAAAGGACAAATCTTACATGATTTTCACATTCTACACAGTGTTGATTTTTATGAAATGGTAACTGTGACTATGTCTTTTTTGGTGAAACTATGGTCAGTCATAACTGTATGTGGGTATGAATGAATTACCAACTTCACATACTTTGTGCTGTTTATTTAATATGTGGTTTAATAAGTAGCTTCCTGAGTGTTGTATAGCTCGCTATCTCAGGGCCATAATATCAAACATTCTAATTCATTACACAAATAAAATTGTCCCTTGAAACAACTGCTACTTTTGGAATGCCAGACTAATATTGTGTTTAAAAATGGAAATACTAAAAAATAAAAATAATAAAAATATAGAAATACTGATTCCACTTCAAAAAAATCCCAGAAATCAAACTAATACTGTTACATACTACAGAATCATGCAACAAGGCTAGTTTCTATTCAGAGAAAACAAAGTTTATAGAGTTAGATGGTGGTCTGCCATTTATGAATAAATGCTAGATTAATAAAGATATTAATGAAAACAAATTTATCTCACATCAACTTTTAAAAAGCTGAAAAACTACCAACTCTACCATTTATTTTTTTTCGATTTGATCTACCCAATTATGAACTAATACCCATAATTGTGTACTTAACCTAGTCTGTCATTTAACTTTCACTGTCAACTATGATATGGACATTACAGATGGATAAACTGAGTTTCAAAGAGGTCAGACCCCCAAGGGTATATTTCATAAATGCCAAGTGCTTCTGGCTTCACAGCCCTATTACTTCTACCATAATAAGCTGTTTTGCATATAAAATGACATTCTAACTAGCCTTCCATAACCTTTTAAGATTAAATTATTGATGAGTACCAAGAGTAAGTACTCTTTATGCGTCTATTATGTGCCAAGTACTGAGCTAGACACTATTTGTAATCCACACAGTAACTTCAAATGATAGTTATCATGGCTTTTTTAATAGTAAGTTACAAAATATATTGATGGTCTAACACGGGTCAAGCACTGGGTACACTGATGAAGATGGACACACCCTATGCTCACACACACAGAGACTAATTATACAGAGAGAAGACAGACAACTTACTACAGCTGGGATATATACTGAGAAGGGTATGGTACCATGGAAAGGTGTGAAAATGGAGCTTCACCCAGTTGCAGACTCAGGGAAAAACCTGCCTGAGTACATGACACCTGGACCAAGACTGGACCGCGCGCTAAGGATGAGAAATAGTCTGCAGACAGACAGGGCAGGGAGCCCAACCCTGAACGGAGAGGGGCACGACCGAGCAGAGAAACTGCAAGACAACAATGCAGGTGGAACAGAGAGGCAAGGAGGAGAGGAACCTAAGACTAAAACCATATGCACATCATCTGTGGGCCACACGAAGCACCCTGGCCCTGCCATCTTAGCATCCCTAGAGAAACTAAGCAGGGTAGTGACATCATCAGATTAGCATTTAAACTTCACTTCGGACTTCCCTAGTGGTCCAGTGGTTAAGAATCTGCCTGCCAATGCAAGGGACTCCGGTTCAATCCCTGGTCCAGGAAGATTACACAAGCCACAGGCAACTAAGCCTGTGAGCCACAACTACTGAGCCTGTGAGCCACAGCTATTGAGCCTGGGTACACAGAGCCTGTGCTCCACAACAAGAGAAGCCACTGCAACAAGAAGCCCCAGGCACCTCAACTAGAGAAAGCTCTCAAGCAGGACCAAAGACCCAGCCAAAAACTAATAATTGAAAAATAAAAACTCCACTTCATCTGCAGCATGGAGAACAGACTGTGGGAGTATGGATGACTTATCGAGTGGAGAAATAATGACTGATCAGGCCACAAAGTACATCCAGAAGGGGGAACAAGGCCTGACTAGGAAGAGGAGGCCCCTTCAGAGACCAGAGCCATATAGTCTCTTACTGCCAGGCATCCACTATCAAAGACCAGTCTGAATCCTCAGGAAAGAACCCAAAGGATACGGACTGCAGGGGATTTGAAACAGCCAAGAGAGATAACCACCATTATTGTGTACTTCAGAACCTTCTAAACAGGTTTTGGTGAATTTAGCTCACTAAAGAGGAGTCAACGTGCTGGACAGACTCACTCACTGTGATCTCTGGAGGTGGCCGCTGTCAGCCCCTGCAACGGGAGGAAGACTAAGCAGACACAAGGCAGTTGTGTACTGTCTGGACACACAACCTTCCCTTAGACAGCTGCCTCGCTTGGGAAGGCCTCTGACCAAAACAAGCAAGTACAGGATGTTTCTTAGGTCAGCAAGGTTAAACCATGTTGGAAAGCTCAGTATCTTCTGAATTAGTCAAGTGATCCCTCTCCTGGAGTCCAGCCCATGGCTGATCTATAGTACTCGAGCCAAGCAGCCTTCTCTTTGAAATTCTGAAGGACCACATGGATCTTCACAGTTTGTGTGGTGCTCCGGGTGCTGTGTTCGGTGTTTATCCTCATCTCTGGCTTGACAGCGCGGAAGAGAAGAGACAACAGAGGTTACGTGCACTTAAAGCAGAGGGCTCAACTCACTGGAGGTCCAAGTAGGACACTGAAGCTCACAGAATTTAAATGATGGAGCCAAGAGCGCACAGCTAATAACCACCAACACCAGAATTCAAACACAGGCCATTAGGCCTTGAAAGCCTGAAATCTACTATTATTGCTTATCCTAAATACCAACAAATATTTGATATATCAGACACATGTATTCGTTAATCCATCACTCGCTCACTCGTTCAACACTGAGTTCCTATCACATGCAAGCAAGGGTATGCATCCCGTCAGCAACGCAACTGGAAACACGAACCACGTTACCAGCCAAGAGATGAGGAGTGAACCACCAGATCTTAAATGTGTCCTTCGTTCGCACCTTTACAGAAGTCCTAGCCTACACAACCAAGGCTCAAGGCTTCCACACGACAGGATGAAAACCCCAGAGCTTTTTGCTACTATCCGTGTCGTTACAACCTCTGGTGAGATGGAACACAGCACTTGTGCCAAAACACACACCACTCACCTGATAGAATTCCAGTAGTTAAAATAGGAACGTGTAAGCCTGCCTGGTTTGACCTATTTTATAATTATTCCTTTTTAATTGGCAAATGCTAAGAGACCAGTATGAGCGCGAGAAGGATCTATGCAGCAACAAAAGCATTTTAACTTCAAAAGCAGCTGGGAACCAGCCACACACAAGAAAACTCTTATTTAAAGTAGCAGTGATACTACTAAGAAGTAGAACTACTTATTTAAAGTAGCAGTGAAGATAACCAAGAGGAAAACACCTAGACCCCCTGAGGTTACAAAGCTATGGATTACATAAGATACCTGACTGAAAGAACTGACCGCTATGCTTGAGGAAAATAATTTATAATTCTTCCTTCTATAAGAAAAGGACAGTTTACACAAATGCTTCTATCTCAACTATTACTTGTCTTTGCATTTGACAGCATGTACTGCATCTAAGGAAAAATAGCAATTCTCCTACTTTTAAAAAAATACGGATATTTAAAAAAAAACAGGATTTCAACTTTGAAGCAGAGGTTGACACAAATGGCCAAGTAGTTTATTTAAAGACATAAAGAGAGCAAGATGTAAAAAAGCAGGATGCAGTAGGGACTCACGGCAACTAGAAAGCACATGCCTTAACTAATGGACACTGTCAGTTTGCCACTTAGCTTCCCCAACTGGAGGAAAGATCAATTGATCAGTTGTTGCCCAAGCTCCTGATTTTTCCAAAGCAACCAAAGACTTAAGACACATACACACAAAACACAAACAATTACCAATTTTAAAATGTGGCAACTAATTAGGAAGTTTTAAAAAACCACATGGGCAAAACAAATCATATCTCGGGTCTAAATTTAGCTTATAAGCCCCCAAAAGGTATCACCAACTCAATGGAGGTGAGTATGAGCAAACTCCAGGAGATGGTGATGTACAGGGAAGCCTGGCATGCTGCAGTCCATGAGGTCACAAAGAGTTGGACACGACTGAGCAACTGAACGACCAGCTTCTATCTTACAGTACTAGTTTTCTTATTAAATTGTATGTACTCATTTAGGATATATAACATATTTATATGATTCAAAAAGTACAACTATATAAACACATGTCAAAAACTTAAACTGAAATGTTTCAAACTTCTAACACAATCTACACCAGTTCCCACCCCACGCTCCCAACTTCACAAAGTAAAACCTCTTCCAATTTACACAAGCAGCTAAATGGCTAAATCTTATCTGGTGTCTCTTCCTTCTTCAAGAAAAAGAACTCCAATTCTACTTATTCACTGTATTAAAGGCACAATTCTGATCTTGGAATAATTTTTCCCATACAAGGGAAAAAGCATACCATTCCGAATTCTTTTTACTTAATAACTCCCTCGGTAACTTCACATATACCATTAGCTTCCCAGTTCTCATCGTGTACAGTTTTAGGTACATGGATTTGATCAATCTTAGGAACACAAAAATCTAAATCACTGAGGAGACTGAGGATTAGTTCCCACACATGGGGAAGGATTTGCTCCAGAGCTGGAAAGGAATTCTACCAGCAGTTCACACAATAGGACACTTTAGGCTGCAAAAAATCAGAAATCTTCTTATAGAAGTTTTAATTTGTTGAGGAAAATGGTCTAAATAACTTAAAAGACCTAGCCGAAAAGGAAGACAGCAACATTAAGCTATATAATCTTAGAGTCCACCAAGCTGCTTTACCTATGAGACATATATATTTAGCAGTGTGAACATGAAATCTTGTAAATAGCTTCCAATATCAATAAACTCCTTTTTCACTGAGGAAGTCATAATGATAAAACTTTTCACTTACCTAACCTCTGAGAAAATTCATAAAATTTCTTTAATTTGCCTACTAGTGGAACAACTGCACCCCATGCCTTCTCTTGTAACTTCTCGTCTGCTGGATGCTGGATTGCCTTCAAAATCCAAAGAATAAAAATAATCAAGATTTATTTTAAAATCATAACAGTATTATTTTTACATTAAAATACAGGTTTTGGCAAACATAGGAAATCCTGGTATAGTCTATGAAACTCAGTATAATGGATCCAGGAGAGCTGAAACTGGCCTTCTCAACTCCAGGGGTACTTTAAACCTAGTATAATAGTTTTCATCACCCTTGCAATGGATATGGATAGAAGAGAATAAAAAAATGACACAATGTATGTTTGTCAGGTATATTATGTCCTGATACCTGTTAGAGTCTAAAATTTAGACTCTCAAATTTAGAACCAAATAAAGATACCATTTTATATTTTTTCCCATATCACAGATAAGCTTTCTTAGAAATTCTTTAAGAATTGTTTTAGTGGATAAAAGGAACAAAAAAGGCAGGTGATAAGTGAAATAAGACCCAATTCTGGGGAAAAGGCTAATAAACTCTCAATAATTCAAATTCCAAGGTTCAACCTAGCTTAAAAAAAGCTATCAAATACTGAAGAACCTAAATCAACCTGAAAAAATGTGATTTAGAAATTGTTACTTATCCCTTCCCTATAACTAAAATCCTATTCTGGAATCTAAATTTTTTAGGTTTTCTTGAAGAAGGTGAAAAAGTTTCACATGTGAAAGGGGAGAAAATAAAACATAATCTAGAGACTCTATTGTAAATATGAATATGTTCTTTCCCTGCCCAGTCTTCCAAGTCATTGAGCAATCATTTGTAAGTACAGAGGGCTATTCCCAAAGAAATGTATATTATTGATTTTATCTTTCTTTCACTTATAGATGGCTTTTCTTCACCTTTTTTCCATAACCTGGTCTGCTTTTTCTAACATCTTCACATGAGCTAAACATTCCATCTGAAAGGTGAAGCGCCTGTTTACAATATCATCAGAAGATAATGGCACATTCAGATTTTCCCAAGACACTAGTACTCTGACTCCATCCACACAAAACCAGAAAGAAACAAATAAAACTGAAACTAAAGATTTAGAAGATGCTTCAAATAAATTAGCGACAAGCTAAATAAGTGGGCTATATACACTGTTTAAACAAACTGCTTTATAAGTTTGTGATTATATTCAATCTTTTTTTACATAAACATATAGGAGTCTGAAATGAACCTCACTTATATGACTATCTAGAAATAATGTTATGTTAAAGAAAACTGGAGTTTACAACATGTAACAATCCTTATTTCACATTTTGTTAATATGACTATTTCAAAGGGACTGTGATATTATTCTGATGTGCACGAAACAATCCTTTTAGCCTTTAAGCCAAATCTCAATGGTTTTATATCAAGTAGTACAAACTTGTTCATTTTATTATTTGGGGAATAAGCAAACATAAAAATTTAAAATTTATTTTCTTCTCTTCAGAAGCCTATTCAATCTCTCTTGCAAGGATTTAAACACGATTTTCTAAATACCAACTCATTCTCATAATATTAAAATGCTCCAGCAAACGTCACCCACTGTCAAGACTGAACAGAGTTAACTATTTCCCTGGGTGTGCCTTGCCTGGATTCAGAACCGAAGACACTGGCTGCTCTTCTATGACAACTGTTTATGGTTCACCTTATACTTGTGACTCTCCTCTCAGAGCAGTTCCACCGCTGTTAGATAACACTTTTGACATAGCACCTATATCATAGTCCAATGTGGAAAATGGCACTTAGTGAGATGTCAAGGCTTTTTTAAAAAAAAGTGATGGCCACCATTAAAAAATATAGTAATAACATGCGAAGTGCTATGGCAAAAGAGTACAGGGAAATAGATTATTGGGATCTGAAGGAAGGCTAGGAACTGAGCAGGAAAAGAAAAAAAGCAGTGCCGTGTTCCAAACAAAAACAAAGGCAAGGAACTGTACATGTGCAAGACATCAGGGAAACAAGCAGTCCAGTGTAGGAGAGGTAAAGAGAACAGAAGCAGGTGAGGCTGTCGTGGAGTAGGCATTATAACTCTTATTTTCAAAAATGTTAAAATGTTTGATATATCAAAACATTAGCAGAAAGTTCTTATTTCCCTCTCTAGAGGTTTATTCTAGAGCATAAGCTTTGTTTATTTAATAGATTCTTTTTTAAAAAAAAGTATCTTATTTATTTGACTGCACTGGGTGTCAGTTGCAGCACACGGGATCTTTGCTCTTGGCTGTGGCATGTGGGATCCAGTTCTCTGACCAGGGATCATACGCAGGCCCCTGCACTGGAAGCACAGTCTCAGCCACTGGACCGCCAGGGAAGTCCCTAGATTCTGTCTTAAATCAAATTTTATTCACCTTCAGAGCTGTGTTTAATAAAGTGCTATTTAAACAAATACATATAATAATTCACCTCATTAGCATAGTAATAACAGTAAACTCTCAGTCTATGTTCTGTGTCAGCTTCTATTTGTCTCTTCTGATAAGATTATCTAACTTTATCCTCAAAACAACTCTATGAATTGCTTCCAAGTTTTTGCTATGATGAATAAGGCAGCCATAAAGATTTTTACATTTATCTCCCCGTTGAATGATAGCCTTCTGGAGAGAATCTTCTAAAATTAAGTATCTGACAGAAGAGTACAGATAATTTTATAGATCTGATTTTACACCTTGTCAAACTGACCTCCAAAAAGACAAGGATTCTACAATGCCACTTGCATTGATTAAGACTGTTTCTTTAAAAACAAAACAAAACATGTTTCTTCATAAACCAACCTCCATTAAACTTTAAACACTTTGTTATTCTATTGTGTGCCTTCTCAAAAGGTAGAATAGTTGTTCTACTAAGTCAATTAAATCTTCACACTGACCTATGACAGTTTCAGTAGTCACATTTGTTCTTTATACATTAGATTTATATTCAGCTTTGGTATGTTTAGAAAACTTGAAATTCACAGAAATGGTTACATGCCTTCATTTACTGAAATCGTAAGGTTTTACCTCAAGCCAATGATACTGGCAAGATTAGTCTTCTTGCATTTATTCTTCAGTAGTTACTAACTGCTTACCAAGCACTGTACTAGGTGCTGATAACACAAAAATAAGAAAGAAACCTTCCTCAAGCTAGAAGGCTGAAAAAATAGACATCATATATCAGTGATTTTTAAAAAAAATGTGCAAAGTGCTATGGCAGAAGAGTACAGGGAAGCAGAAGATTATTGGGATTTGATGGAAGGATAGGAACTGAGCAGGAAAAGAAAAAAAGAAGTGCACGTTCCAGACAAGAACAAAGGCAAGGAACTGTACATGTGCAAGACATTTGGGAAACAAACAGCAGTCCAGTGTAGGAGAGGTAAGAAGAAGAACAGAAGTAGAAGGTCAGGAAAAAAATGAAACAACAAAGTGTGAGCTATGCCTTCAAGAAATATAATGAGAAAAAAGAGACAGACGGTCCAGAGGCCAGGGAGTTTCTCTGGGTAGCACAGGACACCCGAGTGTATGTGGGCATGCATGGGGAAGAACTCAGTAAAAGAAAAAGATGCAATTAAGAGAAGGAAATTCAAAGAGTAAAGTTTCAGAGGAGGGTGGAGAACAAAGGTAGAGAAGTTGGTCTTGGTAAGAAGTAAGGACACGGCTTCTTCTGGGGGGGGGGGGGGGGGCAATAAAAGAAATGGAAAAAAAGATGGATGAAAACCTGGATAAGTTCAGAGGTTTGGGAGAAGAAAGCTGAGGGAGACCACACCATACATTTGCTCTCTGGTGGCGTCAGACACAGTTGAGGGGATCCAGACCACAGAGATGGTTTTGTTTTCTCCTAGGAAGCTTAGGAGGAGCAGAAAGATAGACTGGCAGAACTGAAAAGCCATAGAATGCTCGATGGTCTCCCCTCCAAAAACAGTATGAACAGCACCACCATGGATACTGTATATTTCAGGTACGAGAGTACACCAAAAGAATTCTCTTTAATGTATATAAATTACGTAGTTATAGAACCTTGGTTTGTTTACCCTTATATCACTGCAACCACTTCTGAAATAATGCAAGTGATCTTCCTTTAAATAATTGTGACTATGGAAATAGACAATGCAATACAGGAAACAATAAAGATTAAAAAGAGTGACAGGAATTTTCACCTCCCGTATTTCATGGCCAGCTCCTCTATATGACTGCAAGTCCTCCAGGATGCCTTCTGCATCTTTTAGAACCACATTCACCTGGTTATAAATTTCCTTCTCAGACTCTGTCGGCTGGGCATCTAAACAGCAGGAAAGCACAAGAAAATTTACAGTCACATGATTTTTTAAAGTACATGTACAATAACTCAATTATTAAATAATCCAATTTTCTAAAAAGCTGGTTTGACTTAACATTTTTTCCAATGCTAACTTCACACTTCTTAGAAAAGACTGATCATTTTCCCACAGTTCTGCATTTGAATAACTAGCCTCAAGTTGGTATCATAGAGAAGCAAGGAACATCAAACATTACTATTCAAGTTGCAAATCATGACATGTTAAATTAAACAAATGAGAGTTGCAACTCAAAAATTTTAATTGTCAGTGTATACTCACTGCTTCTACTATTCTCACCACTAACAGTAATGACTGAAAATGCATGAACAGTCACCTATTTAACTCAACAGAAATGAAATGTGATGTACCTGGCTCATCTACAGTTTAAGACATAAACTACTTTCCTATAAGTTCAATGTAATGACTGAGTTTTGATATAAAAAATTAGAAACTAAGAAAAAAGACTTCAGTGGTTCTAAAAACCACTTTATACTCTGACTAGTGAACTTCTCTGCTGATGAACAAAAGGTGCAGATTACTATGCAAAGGAGTTTGAGTTAAGAAAGGACTCCAGAATTACTAGGCTAATAAAAACTAGATACTTTAAGATACAATATTATCACTGAAATTTTGAAATATTAATGTAAAAACTGAGTTTCTATATACTTGAGACTGAGTGAGAAGAAAAATGAAGGGGGAATTATAAAAAGCATAGTTAGGAACACAAACATACGGGCATGTCCACCATGTGTGGTGTTAGCCACAAAACATAGGTTTTAATAGATGAGTAATTCTAGATTTCTCTGTTAAGGCCCGAGGTGACAAAAATCCTGTTTTTAATACCCTGGTCATTTGTTTTGCTACGGATAAATCTTTTTTATTCAATACATTTGATTTTTGGTGGGGGGGGAATGAGGGAAATGGATGTTCTGTGAGGAATCTGAGTTTTTCATAAATCTTTCCCACTAGACTATATTCAAGACTACAGACAAGGCAAAAAGCACTTAAAATAATAAACATTATGATTACCATAATGTTTTAGAAAGCAACTGTGGTGTCAGAATTCCTCCATGTTAAAATTTTCTCTTATACTCTGGAGGGTAGGGGAGGCAGACCAAATTTATAATATGAATTAAGAACATTTCTCATAAATATTGTTTACCAATCATTTTCTGCACATACTCCACCTTCCCATAAATACACAAAGATCTATTTATTCCTTTCTTTAAAAATTTTTTAAAAACTTAGTTCACACATGAAACTAGGAGTCCAGGTGCCTAAAACCTGGAACTTTACTTTGTGCTTAAGGCAAGTCATAATTCAATTTCCTTTACTAAACTTGCCAACTAGTCAAAAATATATCATTTATATTTCTAAATCAGCAAATACAGTACCAAACTTTAATTCCAACACACTTAAGACAGTACTACAGCGACACTAAGAGTAACAGTCACATGCAAAGCCAACTTAAGAATTTGTGTTCTCAAGTCTATCTCCTTATTTTGAAAATCTCCTTTCAGAAATCATGTATTTTTTAAAAAATGAAACTGCTATGACAAATTACACAAGAGGAATCGACTCAAAAATTTAAAAGACTGTGTCCAAAGCTATAAAGGTATTACCAGGAGCAAATACTGATATTATAGCTAAATGATTTTTTAAAAATCAGAGTTTGTCATTTAGCAGTAATATTTTTTCATTTAGCCAGACCATATTCTCCAGTCATTAGACACACACTAAAAAAAGGTACACCTCAGTTATAATTTTTTATACTTACACCAGATGCAGTAGAGAAAAATTTTACATGCAAAAAACAGCAGTTTTATACTTTCCATATGAAATTATGAAACTACAGACATAACATCAATAGTAGACACGTATCATACTTTGAATTCATGAAGTGGGAATTCATGACAAAGGACAATATTTTGACTATTATATATTAAAAGATATTTGTGAAGTTTGAAAATACTAAACTATGTATTTTGGGTGTGGTGACTAGCTGTTAACAGAAAAACATGACACTGAGAATATATACAAAAGAAATATTATCAAGGAGATTTAAATAGACCTTGGAAATGGTTAATCATTATTAAAGGTTTAATAAGTACCAAGAAATTTAAAAATAAAGGAGAAGATTCCAGTTTCCCTTCAGGGTGGAAAAAATACCCAGCACCACACTGATTAAACATTTTTTAGACTGCCACAGGAAAGTCACATTGATAATTTTGAAAGCTGCTGAAGACTGCTGCAGAAATGAAGACAGACAGAAAAGAGCAGACAGGTGAGCACTGCGTTACTGACAGCAAGTCATGCAAAAGGCGGAAATACTCGGGCGGGGGGGGAGGGGGACAGGACTGCATAAGATAAGGCATTTTTCCCCAAAATGGGGTCAACCAAGACTTGTCACTTTGATTTTTCATAGCAAAAAAATGAAAAATTTAATTACTTGAGGAAAAACATATCACTTAGCCAATTAACAAAAGGACATTCATTTGATTGTGAAATGCTATCTACTACTGAGAGTAGGCATAGTGATTACTCATCAAGCTTAGTTTTAAAAGCTGTTCACGGGAAATTAAAGCATGTTTCAGTTGCTCTTACTATTGGAAAGTAGAATTAATTATTTTAATAATTTCACACCAGTTTCCTACTGAAAAGTCACTGAAAGTAACTGCTAAAATTGACGTTGTTATGGTACAGAGGCAAAGATGAGCTACAAAAGGAAAAGAATTTAAAGTCACATAAAAATTGTAATTGTGATAAGAGGTCTTTCTGCTTTAATCTCATTCATTCATGCAGTAAATATTTATAATCCCACTGAGGCAGGGTATGTACAGTATATACCACTGTTCAGTATATAAACTTAGTACCTAGTAGATTTTCAATGATAAATAATTGTTGAATGAATGAGAAGGTACAGATTTTTAAATATGCCTTCAGCATGTGTTAAAGAAGGCTATTGTGCATTTTTATATCTAAAGAAAACTACCCTACATCATTTTAGAAAAATAAATATAAGAAAATGCCATCAGAAATTTCAAGTACAGGGCAAAAGCAACTGAAAATATATAAAAGGTAAAATGGAAAAACAAAAGACTAAGAGAGTGGGTACTATCAAATTATTTTTTGACTTGGGGGAGAGGGGAACAGGAAACACAAAAGACAAGAATTCGAAGAAATGTATGACTAAGTGGAAAGGCTCTATAACAAAGAATTAGAAAAAGTAAGAGTCTATTTCTCACAAACAACCACCTATATTTACTCTTCTATTTGGTCTGCCTGGAGTTACACAAATCAAGGTTAACTAATGAATACTGAACTTCTGTGATCATGAAGCACCTTGCTAAGGTTGGGAAGGGACATAAAAATACAAGTCCCTCTGTTCGAAAGAGACAACTGCGTGAACTGATACACACAGTAGTTATAGTTACTCAGGCTGAAGGTCTGTCATTAGAGTGAGCTATAAATTAACAATGTCATTATAAAGTAAGAAACTTTAAGAACTAGCAGAGGCTGTATAGGCCCCGATTCAGTGCTTTTAATATGCTGGCATTAGCACAACTTGGCAAAACTTATGGGGCAACTCCTGGACTTTCATATGTCAATCAAGCCACTATTCTTAAAATAAGATCATATAGGGATGATTTGTTTTAAGAAAAAGACCTTCCTTCTAGTACCGCAAGTAGATAATACGCTTCACTGAACACAGAATGTCATTTCATGCCTGAAGGCTCTTTTTAAAACACATGTTGTTCCTTTTTCTCCAAAACACCCTGCACTAAATTAGCATGAACCATTCTCATCGCCCTTCACAACCCAACTTACTATCACCGTCAGGAATTCTCTCATCATGTCCAACCCACTCATAGGTAAAGGGAATCCCTTTCCTGACCTATATACTTTGAATGATGTAAATAATTAGCTTGCATTTCTATCTATTCTACTGGATTGAGAACTCCCCAAAGGGAAGGGTTGTTTGTTAGTTATCTTGGCATCCCTAGTATCTATTGGCTGGCACACACGAGGCAAGCTGAAGCGAAAAACTGTGTGTGTGCAAGCACATATATTAAGGGATAATGATGTACTTTAAAGAAAGTCTTCATTTTGTAAAATATAGGGGTCCATTAAATCATAGTTCAAAATTACTAGAATAGTTAATTTTTATACAGCTTGATGCAAAATGCCAATATATCTGTCTGTATGGTACTGTTTCTATAGCTGCCCAACCTTGGAGAACTAGGTAGGCTTAAACCAATTAAAATGATGGTAAGAGTAAAGCTAAATTATTCTGGTAACCTAAATATTACAGTTTATCTAGAAATAAATAAGGTATTAAACATTGTTTAATAACAGAATATGACTTTAATCTCACAAGCCTATGAATTGGCGAATCAACTGTGTTTGGCAATTTTGAATCTGGTATAAAACAGTTAAAAAGAAAGGAAGTTTCAAGGGGTCACTACAGTAGCTGAATGATAAAATACACTTTTACAAATGCACATTTCCAAAAAGATAAATATGCAAATGGATGAGAGATAAAACTGATTAAGACAACTCTGATGTTAGATTCAAAAGAAAACATATTTACAAAATATAACTAACAGGGACAAACTCTGACCTAGTTTGCAGTCTGTTTTCACTACATTTCATTGACAGGTTACCAGTAAGTGTCAAAAGTTTTACGTTGGCTGATATAAGCAACAAATACTTATTTTACATCTGCCTTTAGGAAGTTAACACTTTATATGTAGTTCTTCACTGTTGGTTATTGTTGTAATTAGTTTTAACCTTTTCCTGCTACTACATTAGCTATTTAAAATTTCAGGATCATGATCCAAACCCTCCGATTAGGAAACCAAGATCAAATAATCTTTTGAAAACTACAGTAAATTCATGCTTCTCACTTGACCACAACATAATGCTAGGTTTATAAAAAGATCAAGTGCCAAGTCTTGAACAAGATCTTGACTGTATCAAAGCCAAGATTCTGCAAATGTAAGGGACTTGAGACAAAGATAATAAGGAGACAGAATAGCAGAAAAGTATACAACAGCAAGTTTGAAACAAATGCAAGTAAACTAAAATACAGCTCTAATGTAAGCTGCCTCATCTGAAAGAATAATCCTCAAATCAGCAAATTGCTCAATATCCCCAAGCTGATTAAAATTCATGCTAAACATGCATTTAAAATAGCACTGTTAAATTGTTGAGAAGGGTCAAGAAAACTATCATTCAATAACATCGTTCCCTAAAAACCAAACAATATGGTCCTGATGTTGACATTACTACTCTTCACTAGCCTGCATAGAGTATGCAAACGGTCAGTATGAAACATCAATAGGAATGTAATAAAAGTGGAAAAATATCAGAGACCACAGATGGCCCCATCAAATGGAGACAAACTATATATTAATGTGCTCATATGATCCGTCCTCGTTTAAAGAAAAAAAATACAAATTATTCATAAACTAGAATGAACTGTATAATATCACATAAACTGAAGTTGATGGAAAAAATGCAACATCTCTGGGAGGATTTATTTTAAGGGATTTGTTTTAAAAACCATAAAATGTCTGAAGTATGTAAAAATCTGTTCAAATGTTTTAATCTCAGATGAAAATGCAAGTGGTAATGTGATTTATAACCTAAAGGCTCTTCACCCTTTCCTAACAATTTTCTAATGATCAGTTAAAATAGCAACATTCACACTAAAACACCAATTGAATATCATTGTTCCCAATTTGACAACCAGAAAAGCTAAAGCAATACTGACAGCCAAAAAAGCAAAAGCCTTTCAACATGCACAGAGGTCAATGACACTTACCTGCCACTCTTAGACCATATTACAATAGGTCATGCAACATAAAACAAACAGAAGGCAAATTACTTAAAGGTCTGTGAACCCATTATTTTTCTTTTTATTTAGAGTCAGAAAAAAAAATGAATTCCTGAAATAAATACATTTAATAAATTTAACTTTTAAAATCAGTTAGCTGCAAAGATTAAATAATTAAGGTTCACACTTACCTTTTAATATTATGCCCAAATTACTGAGCTTTGAATGGCCTTCATGAACAGATTTTGTATTCAAAGTATTTCAATACGTACACAGAGTAACTGAAACCTAATCAATTTTTCTCAACTACAGTAAAATTTTCCCCAAATATTGCTTCTAATGAACAAATCTTGAAGAAGCATATCCTTTCCATCAAAATCTTTTCACAAAAATGTTTTCAGAGCATCTCAAATGTTTTTACTAGAGATCTCAAATTATAAATTAATGTCCAACTAAGAGATATAAATCTCTTATAAAAATTCAAGTAAAAATATTATCACAATTTAATCTATAAAATATGACTTCCAGTTCTAGAAGGCACAAGAAGTTTTACTCAAACAATTCATAGCTCAGTCATGCAAAGCAAAAGTTAAAAAGATGGCAAAGTGGAAACATTCATTTAGTGCAAGACAAACGCAGTCTACTGCAGGCAAGGAAAAATAGATATAAAATCATCTTCTCACTTTCAAAATCAAGGAAAAAATTTGGCCCCTGCTCAAGGTCTGTGCAAGTCAAAACTTTAAGAAGATTCCCCATGTTAAGGTACCTGTCAAGACAAGAATGAGAAAAGAGAAAATATCCCTTTATAAAAAAGAACATCTGAAATTTAACTTAAAAAAAATCGTAACAGGGAAAATGTTCATTAGGCCATGAATTCGTCCTTCAGGTTACCCAGACTGTGCTCGGGCAGTCAGCAAAGCGGGCTCTCCAGGTGCTGATATGTAGGACCTAGAGGTGAAATGTAGTTTTCCTGTACACAATGGCACAACTGTTGCTCTAATTCTTCTTAAAATTCTCCCAAGTTTCATTAATGGCCTTATAATGAAAAATTCTTTGAGTATTCCAATAGTGCTAGTATTCTGAAAAAGAAATTTCTGATCATAATTATTCACAGGTAATCTTGTTTAATATTGCACTGAAACAACAATTTATTTTAAAGCCAAATGTTTAGAGTTTCGGCCACAGCTCACCTTGCTTTCATCTTAAGAGTAGCAGAATATCAGACTACTTCCTGTATGCCGTTCAACAAAGCATGTATTTCTAACCGAATTTGGATTCTCAATAATTTGTGGAAGTTATTTAAAGAATTAATTCTGGATATGCAGCACAACTCTGATTCTTCATATGAATAGAATTATGATAGGATTATAAGCAACCAGATTGCTGGGCAGTCACTGAGGCATACTATTAGAATGTTCATCATAAGGCTAGTTGCTTCATGGACTAATGAAAGGACAGCACTGGCTACACACTCGACATGATTCAGCAAATGAAAAACTAAATTATACATATGATGGTGATGTTTGCCTACGATTAAGAAAAAAGTCATGCAAATTTTGTGTGATTCCCGTATTTTATTAACAAATAGCTGGCCTTCACTGCGGTGTGAGTATTAATTTATCTTTCACCTTTACCATTATGCACCAGCCATGAGGGGCTAAGAGACTTACTTTCAAAGTCCAAGAAAAAATGTGCTGCATTGTGGTCTATGTCCCTGGTTAGCACCTTAATGAGATTACCCATGCCAGCAAACCTAAAAATAAAAATGGCAACATCGTTTAGTTCCAGTAAAAAAAGTTTTAAGCAGAGGCCTGGGATTCGGCAAAGGCTGGCTTGCTCATAATTACCAACAGGTGCAGGTTTATATGCTTCTGGCATTGAAAATTTGGAACAACAAAAGCACATTTGGCTCTGAGTTTATAGCCCTTGTCCCTCTTTTCCACATATCAAAAAATTTACATAAAGCAAAACTGGAAAGAAAAATTAGATTTTTACATTTAGCTTACAATAGTTACATTTCATTAACATCTATGCTAGTGTTACTCCTTTAAAATGCTTAAGGCATATATTCTCAATTTAAATTAAGAATAGATTTCTCACCTAAGGAAATACTGAGACCATTATTTTTAAATACTGGGGATATTTTCCCTCTTGTAGAAGCAAATCCTATTAGGAGTATAAGGAAGACAGTATTCAAACCACACTTAACCATTAAAGACTGAAAGGAGATACCAATTAATGACTCATTTTTAAAATTTTACCATACATAGACCAGTATTTCTACATTTTCTACATTTCTAAGATTAATCAAACTTTTTATTATTTAACTCATAGGTTAATTATTCAATAATATCAACTGTACACAAAGTATGTCACTTTGGAGTTAACACAGCAAAAAAAAAAAAAATTCCTTAAGTTTGCAGAGGAAAAATAATGCACTGATATAAACCTTGCCCAAGAATTTGCCATGACTCAGTGGGGATGAAAGTGCAAGGAGGGGTCAGGATCCTCCAGGAAATCAGATTCACACCTTAAAGATGTGGCAGCTATAGGGAAGGCAGTCTAAGGCACCACAAACAGCCCCTCCCCTCCTCTCCTCTAAGCTCCATGCTTTTTCTCCAAATATGGAAGCTCTGGTAAAGGTCAATGAAGTGAAATGCAAAGTAACAATCTTTTTATCAACGAAAGAAAACACCTTATTACTCGACCCCTATTATAAAAAAGTCTGAAAAGAGTTAGCACCTGGCGTCCTGTGCTGTGCTCCCTTCCTCCACCGGCTCTCTGGACACTGGCATATGTTCCTAAGCGTTTAACGGTTATTCACTTCACAGACCAAAATCTGATGAACTAGCGTACACTTCTTAGAAATGTTAAGAGCAATTTAGCTTATTCACAGCAATGGTTAACAATGAAAGGACCCCTTTCTTAAAATAATGCCCTTAAGGCAGCAACAGGGATCTATGTAATTTTTGATACTAAAATTCCTATTACACAGAATTTCACTGAAAGGATTTTGTACAATGTATGACACAGATGGACTGTCTGAGATTAAAACTAAAAGAGAAATATTTCACCTTAATCATCTTCCACACTGTAAAAAGTTTAATAATACCAAGCTTCTATATACAAGAAAAAAACAAAACATCCAAAGAATGACCTCAAAGTATTATGAAATCTATTCAATAAACTTTTTAGGAACATTTGGGAAAAAACTATTTCACAGATTCAACTTTCAAAACCTTTCAAATATACATGGAGTATCTGTTTCCAAACATACATAAATTCTGTCACTAATAAGAACTAAGACCAAATATACCTGGAAAATCCCATGGATGGAGGAGCCTGGTAGGCTGCAGTCCATGGGGTCACTAAGTCGGACATGACTGAGCGACTTCACTTTCACCTTTCGCTTTCATACACTGGAGAAGGAAATGGCAACCCACTCCAGTGTTCTTGCCTGGAGAATCCCAGGGATGGGGGAGCCTGGTGGGCTGCCGTCTATGGGGTCACAGAGAGTCAGACACAACTGAAGTGACTTAGCAATAGCAATACAAAGAATTACCTACTGGTATCAAAACTTCAACCATAGATGGAAAATCAGCATATGAAAGGACGGTAACTGTCTTTAAGAGGAAAAGGCAGCACGCCATTTGTTGTTAAAAGAGCTTTATCTATGGAATCAAAACAAAAGTTTAACTCTACCTAAAGAGCTGTTTGCCTTGACAATAGTAGTCAACTTTCCTGGGACTGATTTTCCTCAGTAAAATACACATTTCATAGTAACCATCTTAAAAGGTTATTATAAGAAAATACAGATTTATTAGCACAGTGTATGGCACACAGAAAGCATCCAATTAAAATGTTCCCTGTGTTATAAACCAAAATTCACAAAGTAACTTAAAAAAAATAATGGCTCTGTTTAATACAAACTACATTTTTATAAATCACAAAACTCATGGCTCACTTCTGTCAAGAACACTGCTAAAATGCTGCGCTGTAATTAGTCCTATGAGACCACCACCAGGTAGAGAAGAGAGGGAGAAGGGAGACTTCAGTTTCCTTACCTTAGTACTTGGATGCACACAGCTGATCCTCAGGGAAAACACCGAAACTAGCCAAGTTTCTCTGCTCCATTTTTCTACAACTCTTTCAGTAAATTTCTTCCACTACTTAGTCCTTCTTTCGAGGCACCCCAGCCTAACCTGACACTAACACCCCTCACCCTGCATCATACTTGGTCTTGACCTATTCACTCCTCACAAGTACACAAAGATTCAGAATCCTTTTTACATCTTCATCCCGAACAGTGACTCTTAAGTTAGAAAATGGCCCAGTTTATCTAGTACAGGTTTCTCAGCCTCAGGCCTGCTAACATTTGGGGTCAAGTCTGGTGGCTCAGCTGGTAAAGAATCGGCCTGCAATGCGGGAGACCTGGGTTTGATCCCTGCATTCGGAAGATCCCCTGGAGAAGGGAACTCACTCCGGTATTCTGGCCTGGAGAATTCCATGGACTGTATGTACGGTCCATGGGGTTGCAAAGAGTCAGACACAAGTGAGCGACATTCACTTTCATGCCTTTGTTGAGAGGAGTCTGTCTCACACTGGAAGGTCTTCAGCAGCACCTTGGGCCTCTACACACTAGATGCCAGTACTAACTAACCCACCACACAAGTTGTGACAGACAGAAATGATTCTGGAGAGCAGCAAATGTCTCCTAGGGAGCAAACTCCACAGCACACAGGAAGGAGGCTGTGCAGGCAACACACATCACGTGTTTCTTTGAACAAAAACCCATGGAATTTTTCAAAGGTCTGAAAACGGTTCATTATAATATTATCAGTTGTCCTATCTTTTAATGGTCTTGTCTTCCCTGTAGCTCAAACAGTAAAAAATCTGCCTGCAACATAGGAGACCCTGCTTCGATCCCTGGGTCAGGAAGATCCTCTGGAGAAGGGAATGGCAATCCACTCCAGTATTCTTGACTGGAGAGTCCCATGGACAGAGGAGCCTGGAGGGCTACAATCTGTGGAATTGCCAAGAGTCAGACACGACTGAGTAACTTAACACTACACTACACACTATCTTTTAATAAAGTCAAAGTTTTACTCACTCAGTCCTGTCCGACTCTTTGTGACCCAATGGACCGTAGCCCGCTAGGCTCCTCTGTCCATGGGACTCTCCAGGCAAGAATACTGGAGTGGATTGCCAATCCCTTCTCCAGGGGATCTTCCCAACCCAGAGAACCTGGGTTCTCCTGCAATGCAGGCAGATTCTTTATCATATGAGCCACCAGGAAGCTTATTATTTTTTAATAATGAACAAAAAAATTAAAACCATATTCCTGCTGTCTTCCATAGTTTACAGTTAAAAAAGAAAAATCTCTCCATCTCCAGTGTGATCGATTTCAATACCTATGAGTTTGCTGCTGCTCAGTGGTGCCCAACTTTAGGTAACCCCGTGGACTGCAGACCACCAGGCTCCTCTATGTGATGCCTCAGACAAGAATCCTGGAGTCGGCGCCATGTCCTCTCCATCTCCCCAGTGGGACTGAGTTCAATGACTATGACGTCACAGTATCTGTCAGTTCTGTCAGGTAGCAGACTGCCAGGGTTTAATACCCCCACCCCCGGCTCTGCCACTTCTAAGCTTTGAGACTTTGTCAAGTTTCCTCACTTCTCCATGCCTCAGTTTACTCATCTGTGTGTGCTCAGTCATAACTGACTCTTCATGACCCCACGAACTGTAGCCTGCCAGGCTCCTCCGTCCATGGGATTTTCCAGCCAAGGACACTGGAGTGGGCTGCTATTTCCTTCTCCATCTCATCTGTGAAACATATATAATAACCACCTCCACTGCAGAGGGTTCATAAAATCATTAAATGGGTTAATGCAGTGTAAGCAAAACCTTCAGGACCACGCCTAGCAAAGCAGCCACTGCCCCGCTCCAGGTGCTGTCAGAGCGATCTGACTGACCCACAGGGTCTGTTCCCAGCGGCAGAACCTGCGCACGTGCGACTCTGGAACCCGTGAGTTTCCTGCCCTTGAGGAGGCCGGTCTGTCACAAGCCAACACGTAGCTGAGAGTCACACGACGTGTCCTCAAGTCCTTCCTTTCTCATTCTATTTATCCCGAAGCTTCAGCTGCTGCCATTTGCCTCAGTTCAGTTACAAGATTTTCCTCTGGTTTTAATACATCCTAGCTTCTTTCAATGTCCCTTTTACCTTTTTAGTTGAGCAGAATCTCTGTCATTTGCATCTAAAAGAGTTCTAATACGATCTCTGAATTTCAGATGAATAAATGAACCTGATACGAAATACGTAAAAGATTTTTCACATTATATAAAACTTGGTCCAAAATACTGACAGACTTGAGAGGCACTATTTCAAAGTTAAATAATAAAAATTACTATTTACAATGCTAAACTGTAAGTCTGACAATCTGAATTGGGCGGAAAAAGTAAAGAATTTCCTTTTGACTTGCTTTTTATTGTAATTCTTGGATTTAAACTAAACATTATAAATATTTACTAAACAAGCTAAGAAGAAATTTAATACGCAGAAATCACATATAGTTTACTTAAAGTGTTTGCAAGATTTCTGGCGGAATTTTGTGACCATGAGCTCTCATTTATATGTTTGTTTCAAAATTGGCAGCTTATCTGGAAAGGAGCATGTTTTTCCCGGCTGGTAGTCTGTCAAATGTATTTCTGAGCTCACAAAATGCACTTAATAAATACACCAGACCATTTTCCCATACAACATTTGAAAAGAAGTTTCCTTAACTAGAGTAACAGAAGCCCCTGGAAACACAACTACGTGGTACAGTTAATGTGCTATTTCATCCTTCTTTCCAGAAAATCCCCAAGAGATGCTGCTACCTCATTTACCCTTTGGAGCTCGCGGGGGTCTTATAACGCTGTCTCCTCTGGCTAGAATGCTACTTTCAAGGGTTTTCCCCACAGCTGGCTTCTGTTCATCCCTCAGCGTGTGCGAGTGCTTACTCGCTTCAGTCGTGTCCGACTCTCTGTGGCCCTATGGACTGTAGCCTGCCAGGTTCCTCTGTCCATGGAATTCTCCAGGCAAGAATACTGGAGTGGGTCGCCATGCCCTCCTCCCAGGATCTTCCTGACCCAGGGATCTAACTCTGTCTCCCACAGCTACTGTACTGCACGCGGATTCTTCACCGCTGAGCTGGTGGGGAAGACCCTCACCCTTCAGCCTCGTCTCAAACGCCCCCTCTTCAGAGAGGCTTTCGTCCCCAACCTTACCGACAGTAGCTGCACCGCTGCCCAGGTAATCTTCTATCACACTGCCAACTCTCTCCTTCAGCACACCTAACATATTCTGAATGACTCTGGTTAGTATCAGTTTTGTTCACATCCAGTTTATAAATTTAATAAATACTTCTTGGTGGGGGAAGAAGGAAGGAAAACTCAAACATACTGACAAGATTCACTATAAATTACAGTTTCTTAAACTTGACACTATTAACATTTGAACCACGTAATTCTTTGTTTGAGGACTGTTCCCTACGTTGTAGGATGCTTAGCAGCATCCCAGGCCACTATCCACTAGACACCTGGTATCACCCCAACACCCAGCTGTGACCACCAACAAGGTCTCCAGATATCATCAACTATTCCCCAGGGGGCGAAACTGCCCCCAGGTAAGAGCCACTGCATTTAACGTATGACCATGGACATGAAGCGTGCTCTCAGGTTAGCTGAGCAACCCTACTCTCCTCTCCTCACCTCTACCAGCTGACTATTCCACAGGCTTTTAACAAAGAGCGCCTCAAACCTCAACCAATGGATATCCCATCCTCACGTGAACAAATGACCTCCTTATATTTTTACCCCACAAAAAAACAAGAAAAGCAAACTCCTATTGTCCTTTCTACCCCCTTATTTCATTAGCAATCACTTGCTTTACCTCTGCACCTGTTCCTGACAGACGCCCTGCCCTCGGGGGCCTGTTCTCCTCTCTATATGAAAAGCAAGCCTTCACATCCTCTCTGCAATCTCATCATCCTGCCCATCCTCCCTACAGCAACCTGTCAAACGAGCTGTCTGTAACTCTGTCCTCCTATTTTTCTACCTTTCATTCTCTCAGCTCATTCCAGTCTGGCTTTTACGCCCACTACTACTACAGGGAAGCTGGTCCTCTGTTAAGCTCACTGAGTCCTGCATCTGGTAAAATCCAAAGGCCAATTCTCACAGCTCAACTCACTGGACCTCTCAATAGCCTTTGACCCAATTTATTATTTGCTCCTTCCTGAAACATTTTCTCCACGTGACATTTAGGGTAATACACTCACCTGAGTTTCCTTCTTGCTTTATGGCTATTCTTCTTCTATATGCTCCTCTTTGGCATACACGCAGCTATTTCTCCCATCTTAATACAAAGCAAACACTCATCCGGATACTCTTTCCCACCCCAGCTCCCACTCTATCCCCAGCGTCTCTGTGCAGGAAAATCCCTTAGGAAGAGCTGCCTGCACTCAGTGTCTTTTATTCCTCTGTTAAGTCCACTCCAACCTTGCTTTTGCCCAATCCTGTACCACCAAAATTGCTCTGGTAAGGTCATCAAGTAACACCCACTGCTGACTCTAATCATCAGCTCTCAAGTCCACACCTAATTTCACCTGTCAGGAGCATCTGACATAACCGACACTCCCTCCTTAATACACTTTCACCATTAGCTTAAAGGATGCCCCGTCTCACTTCCTTCACTGCTCAGCAGCCTGCTTCTTGCCACCACCACCTCCTGCCAGGATGCCTTTAAAAGCCTCGTAACTGCTTCTACCTTTGCCTCCTGCTACAATCTCTGAGGTAAAGCAATCTTTCAAAAATACAAATGGACATCTCTACTCCACTCAAAAACATGCAATGGCTTACTCCTACACAGAATAAAATCCAAACTCCTTACCAGGTCGTACAAAACCCGACATGACTTTTCCCTGACTCACTCCAGCCTCAGCTCTCATCGCTCTCCACAGCAGCCTGCTGCAGTTTCTCTAACACAGCAAGACTTCTCTCTCCTTGGAGTCTCTGAACTTGCTTCGCCCTGGCCTGGGATGCTCTGCCCACAGACCTTTCTTTAAGTGAGAAGCCACTGCATGCACTTCCTGCGGTCGTCACTTCAGTTAGACCACCTCAGAGAGTGCTTCCTTCACCAACCTGTCCATCATGCCTCTTCTCTCTTTCTCCTCTCTGTCCCCTTCCCAAATTGATGGTTATCACCATCTAATACATAATCATTCCTTTGAATATCTGTTTAGCCTATCTTCAACTGCAACGTGAACTCTAAAGAGACAGCAGTTTTGCTTTGTATACTACTCTATCCCCCATATCCAGAATAAAGCCTGGAATGTTGCAGGTAGCAATAAATATTTGTTGAATAACTGCATGATTAAAAACGCACAAAGAACTTCCCCGGTGGTACAGTGGATGAGAATCCACCTGCCAAGGCAAGGGACATGGGTTCAACCCCAGATCTGGGCAGATCCCACGTGCTGAGAAGCATCTAAGTCTGGGAGCCACAACTACCGAAGGCCGTGCCTAGAGCCTGTGCTCCACAACAAGAGAGGCCACCGCAGCTGCTACAAAGAGTACCCCTGCTCTCTGCAACCAGAGAGCTGTGAGCAGCAATGACGCAGTGCAGTGGTTTTGGTGGGTGGTGGGCAAGAAATTAAAATTTGTCTGTAAAATTATAGGAGTATTCCAAAGAGGAGAAAACAAATACCAAAATAAACACTGAAAACTCTTGAGTTGAAAAAAGAGAGGAAAAAAAAAAAAAAAAGACCTGAGAATTTAGGAAAAGCTTACTCCCTTCTCAGTCAAATACTATGAACATCAAGAAAATTACAGTTTGCCAAGATAACTTACAAAGAGCCTAATATCTTCCCACAGCCATAAATATGGCTCCAAAATACAAATAAAGGAGACTGGCCAATATCAGAATTCTGATCTTTATAAACCTGAACTTCACTCATAACATTAAACAGTAATAAGCTTTAAGGTATGGGTTTAAATGTTAATTTCCTTTAGACGATATATCCTCCAAAGAAACTCCTATTTGGGAATTCTTCACATCTTCTGATAAAAAATTAAAATCAGAGTGTTAATTGTGCCCCCTCAAAATTTTACGAGGACAAATTCCAAAATCAAGCCAATATCCATTATCATCAACTCAATAAATGAATAAGGAACACAAAGAAATATGAAGTGTTAAGAGAAAAAAGATACTGAAAAAATAGTTCATTCCTTCTAACAAAACTTAAAAACAATCGATTTCATAAGAATACTTTAGTATCATCCCATTTCTTTTAATTTATGGTGACTAAAAATGCATAAATGTGAAAAAAAATTTGTCAAAATGATCACTAGAGACTACCATTTTTAGTGTTAAAGACAAATTTCTTTTATTTACCCAAGCTCGGAAATCTAGGCAAAAAGGTCTTCTTTTGCCTAGGATTACATATTATCATACAATGTTCCTGAACTATATTCTGTTGCATATAAAATTTTACTTAATATTAAATACTCTATTTCTCGATCTTACAGCTATTAAGACCTCTGAAAATCTTTAAAATCAACAAAATGGTGGGTATGGAATTCAGCTATGCTTCTGCTTTACTTGTCTATCAAGAAATTTTTGATTCTCATAAAACCTGTACCATGACTCTGAAGCAGTATTAACTGAATGGAAAATCAGCAATGAAAAATATGACACCATGTTCAGTAACAATGGTACATACATGAAGGCCAGGAATGACTCGAGTCACAAGCTTACATTTTGTTCACACTCTTCAGCTGTGTATTCAGAAACTATTACACAAAGTAATGTAACAAACTGTAGCTTGTACAAGCAAAAAATAATAAATCCCTGTAATAATTCTCCTTCCAAAGACAAACTACCAGAGATAAAAGAGAGTCTGGAATTGTTTTGTGACTATATTCAAGTTATTACAAGTTATTACATGTTTAAAAGTCTGCCTTACTGTAAAAAGTATCAATATTGTACTCTGAAGATAATTAACAACACCTTCACAAAAAAAACACTAATAACTTCCACCTGCTGGAGCCTGTTGAAGAAATAACCAAATTCACGTGCTCTATCTAAGAGAGTAATTACAGAAATGACACACACTGAAAAAAGCCTTCTGATCAATCTACTACACAGAAAATGTTGCAATCTGGTGAGTGAAAAAGAGAAAGGCAGGTAGAAACTCATAGGGCTTTGCTATCTTGAAAGCCATCACATAACTACAGTGCAATATTTCTAGGTCTAAGGTTTAAGGATAAGCATTTCTCAAGAGATTACACAAAGCAGCAAGTACAGGCTAAAATAGTAGAAACTTGAAAATAATTCAAGTGATATCAACAATCTCACTTGGCATGCTTGCCTCTGAAATATTTTCAGGCACCATCTTCTTCAAACATTGCACAAAGTTCTGTTTGTAGACATGCTTCTAGACTGTAACATCACCACCATTTGAAAGCAAATGCCAATTTAATATTGCAAATGAACAGCAGAAGTGACTCCAGGAGTAAGCTAGCAGCTGGCAATAGTACAAGAATAAAAAATTTTCAACAGGTCAAACTTTTAAATCTATTACAATTAATAACATTATATAATTCTGATAAATTTTCAGATTTATTCATCTATCTCAGAAGTTTCTTCTACAATGATTTTCAGCTTTGGCCTTAGGTGAATTTTGAAAAGTGAAAGTGTCAGCTGCTCAGTCATGTCCGACTCTTTGCAATACCATGGAGCTCGCCAGGCTCCTCTATCCATTGAATTCTCCAGGCAAGAACACTGGAGTGGGTAACCACTCCCTTCTCTAGAGGATCTTCCTCATAATGATATTCACTTTTGCGCTTAGCTGAGTATTAATTATTCGCCAAATGTATATTCAACGTGGTAGTGGTTTAGTCGCTAAGTCCGACTCTTGTGATCCTGTGGACTGTAGCCTGCCAGGCTCCTCTGTCCATGGGATTCTCCAGGCAAGAATACTGGAGCGGGTTGCCATTTCCTTCTCCAGGGGATCTTCCTGACCCAGGAATTGAACCTGGGTCTCCTGCATTGCAGGCAGATGATTTACCAACTGAGCTATGAGGAAAGCCAAAGGAAATACCCGATATAAGACAGGGTTCATATTCAATAAATATCTAATGAATTAACTTAATGACTGTCAACAGGTGAGTCCAACGGTATTTCTTTAATTTAAAGGATCAGTTAGGTACACAGTGGCTTAAAGGAGAGGTATAATCACAATTCCTTCTTAGCTTCTGATATAGCTGCAATTCAAACTAGGAACACAGCAGTTAATGCTATTAAACACACTAGTTTTATGTAAGAAGCTGAGAAGTTGCACCCCAATAGGTGAGCAACAGTATGCTGCTGCTGCTAAGTCGCTTCAGTCCTGTCCGACTCTGTGCGACTCCAGAGATAGCAGCCCACCAGGCTTCCCTGTTCCTCGGACTCTCCAGGCAAGAACACTGGAGTGGGTTGCCATTTCCTTCTCCAATGCATGAAAATGAAAATTGAAAGTGAAGCCGCCCAGTCATGCCCGACCCCTAGCGACCCCAAGGACTGCAGCCCACCAGGCTCCTCCGTCCATGGGAGGTTGCCATTGCCTTCTCTGATCAACAGTATAATGGAGAGAAATAACCAACTCAAGCAAGTCTGCCAATAAAGCATCTGCAATAATTAACATGACGTTACTCTGTCTGCTCTCCTGATGGCACTGCAAATGTACATCACACACTTACGTTCCTGTTCCTACTTCTCCCCTGTCCTCCCCGCCATCTTGCCAATAAGAGAAGCTGCTCAGCAGAATCATTCTGACACAATGACAATGACAGTGACAAATACCTGCTCGTTACATGGTACAACCAAGACCTTCCTTCTGCTCCTGACCCTGCTGTTTGCTGATCTTTTTTGTGGTAAATGTGCTTAAGCAGAACCTGAGCTCCCAGGACTGCAAGTCTCTCCCCATGTCTGATTCCACTAAACTTGGAAAATAAGAAGACTCCTCATTCTCTCTGTGACTCTAGATTCATAGAACCTTTCCCCCTCCCACCTGAACCCTTAGAGCATGAGCTATCCAAGAACAAAAATTCAGAGAGGAAGCATGAAACTGCTGTTACTGTGGTCCTTAATGCAACACAGATAAGCAAGTGCTGAGGAGTCAGAGGTAGACTGTGATGGTTATTCACCTATTTCTCACTCCCCACGCCAATCTTTCTATAATCTGCTTTGTGATGTTGGGACTAGGAAGCTGTAAAGGTCACGTCTTAGACTACTTTGTTAGCTGAATGCTCAGTATATTCTGTCTGGGGGAGCCATGAAAAAAAAAACTGGAAGGTGGGGAGAAAGAAGGTCCTTCTTTCTGTTTTTCAAGTTCTGTTAGCAATTCCTGTGAGCAAAAGGCAGCTGTGGTTCCAAGTTCTAGTTTCTGTGGCACTCCTGGCAGCAGGGAAAGGCCTGGCCGCCCCCTTCAGAGGTCTAAGCATCCAGTCTTCCTCCTTCAAGCATCTAAATTCTTCCTAATCCACCTCTTGCCTTTTGCTTTAGAAGTGATGGCTACTTCCTTTAGGTACCATTAATATCTAAGTTACTTCATGTGATATAACACATATATATATTTATCACCAGTTCCTTACACAGAGCTCCTAAATACCTTGGCTTTCCAGGGTGGCAGGAGCCTCTTTTGTTTTTGTAGCTGACTCTTGGCAAGCCTCTAGTTAGCTTCAAGATGGGGACTGGTTGCCACGAAGACCAAGGCATGACCAGAGAGCTGCAACTTTCAGCCCCATCTCCTGACCTCGCGGCATTCAGGCCGGGGGCGGCCCACCTCCACATGCCCTTAGCCACTCCGCTCTACTGAAGTCTGGGTTGATGTTGAATCAGAGAGCGCCTTGGATGTTAGGTTAAGGAATTTTATTCTTTGCAATGAATATATTCTCTATTCTCTGTAAAGGAAGGGTCATGGGTGGCATTAAACATTTTTTAATTGTAAAAAAAGAACTGAGTTTGATCAACGGCCAGTGACTTATCATTAGTCAGGCTAGCGTAATGAAGCTTCCAGGCTGGTAAATGCAGCTACCCAATGGAAGAGTGGGACAGCCCAACTCCACAGGGACAGAAACGTCTGTGCTCAGGATACTTCCAGACCTCTCACCTTATGCACCTCTTCAGCTGGGCTGTTCATTTGTATCCTTTATAAAATCCTTCATAATAAACTGAAACAAGTAAAGTGTTCCCCTGAGTTCTATGAGTCACTGATCAAAGCAGATCACTAAAATGTGAGGAGGGGGTTGTAGGAAGCCTTGATTCATGGGGGTTGGTGAGAGGTAGAGGAGGCCAGGGACTTGTGCCTGGCATCTGGAGTGGGGGACAGTCTCAAGACATGGAGCCCTTAACCTGTGAGGTGTATGCTCACTTCACACAATTAATGTCAGAATCAAAATGAAGTGCAGGACACGCAGATGGTGTCTGGAGAGTTGGGGAATTGGTGGGTGTGAGGGAGAAACTCCACAAATTTGGTGTCAGAGGTGGTGTTGGAAAACAGTCCAGAATTGGTGACAGAAGTGTTGTATATAAAAACACAGACCCCAGCATCATTTTGCTTGGGCTCCCAACACTTGTGTAAATAAAACCATATATTAAATTTCCTGTTTTAAAATACTTAGCAAGGTTTCTGCCTTCCTGGTTGAAATCTGACTTATACAGAGGAACTCAAAGAGAATAACTTAATTCTTAACCTTACCAATACTATTAATCTAGCATCACCAGGTAGTGTAGCTCCCAGTAAAGTGACACTGATTCTCCTTACTCTGAAAAATATAAAGACCGAGAAGCAGGATCTTAGGTGTTTCTGGGTGCCCAGCTACAGTATCATTATAGTAGTACTAAAATCTCACAAGCACATGTCAAGATCAATATATTTTATTAGTCTAGCAATTACATAGAGTTAAGTTACTGGCCTTAAAGAAATGTGACATAAAGAATGGAAAGAAAATTGGGGGATTTTGATTTCTAGTTCTGACTCTATCACAAAATACGTGACCTTACATGAGCCAGTTTACTACTCAGACCCGACCTCTCACATTTCTTCTGGCTGTGATTCTACATGAGGTACGATACACCTTTCCTAAGGCTGACATCTAGTGGATACACTTAAATTTAGCATTTAAAAATGAATAATCTTAGTTAAGCTATTTTAAGTAAAGGACTCACTAGGATGCCTGGTTATGTGCAATAAGTACAATAAATTAGGAGACCAATATTGCTCCTTAACTGAAAATGAACCATGATAAAATAGTATTACATCAGACTGTCCTGGCATCTTTGAATCCGATTCAGAGATTACGGGTACTCTTCCATACACCAGCCATTAAAAATTAAACCACTATGCAAATTAGCTGCCTGAGTTGCAAATTTAAAAGAAAGCAAAGAAATGCTTCCTGCTCAAGTGTCCTGCATTCAGGGACAGACACAGGATATGACAAGGGCTAGTACCAATTTCTAAGGTAAGTGACTTAGGAGTGTATAAGATAGTATATGATGGAAACATGAAAAAAAAAATTCTGAAACTCAAAATTATCTGTTTTATAAGGATTTATTATGAAGGTTTCTCTTTAAAAACTATGACCACTGAACAAAAACAGTATTCTGAATTCACTTTCTTAAAACCTACCACTATTTTGAAATCATGAAAAAATTATATATAGCAATACCTGTATGTGGTAAAAATACATATATTAAAATGCAAGGGAATGATAAACACAATTAGGATACTGGTTATCTCTGGGAAGGCACAGAGCCACAGGACTGGGAAACTTTAAAGGCTTAGGAAATACTCTAGTCGCTCAATGGCTAGTAGAGTCATGGGATTCTTTTTAAGCTTTTAAATTCCTAAATAAACTCTAGCCTCTGGCAAACATTCTATTATATAGTCACTACTCGATAAACAATGAATGAATGAATGCATTAAAATTCAAGTGAAAAAAGCTTGCTCATCAAAGTAGAACATATCTACACCAAGGGCATCCGTGAAAGGTGCAGCTTTAGGTCAGATGAAACAAACTGCAACTTTACAAAGTGGGCGGTAAGCTTATGGAATGTGCTACCTACAAAGGAGTAATTCAACTATAAGTTGAATTAAATCCACAAAAGCTGAGAAACTCAATTAAGCGCAAGGCTAACAGGCAAAGGTTTACTGCTAGCATGTTAAAGCTGGTCTAGACAGCAAAGATATTTTCCCACAACACTCTTAATCACCACTGAACAAATATGCATTGGTATTTCTCATGTTCTTATGCATTACAGCAGTGAGAGCCAAAATTCTTAAAATCTTGATCCTAAAACCTAACATTTATCCTCAGAAAAATCGCCTTTTAACATATCCTGGCGGGGAGGTTAAGGGCTACAGAGACGTTCTCATCCACTACATATACACATTCTGCCTCATTCTCCAAGAATGAGAGCCTCTGATTTCTCTCCCAGCCACCAAACTACAGCAGAAAGGGAAAGGAACTCGAGCCTCACTCCCAGGTAAGGAGGTCTCAAGGTGGTGAAAAGGAGGAAATACGAACCCACCATCATTCTTTTCCCTCAAAGATTACAGAGCAGGAAGGAGAGGGAGAAAACAGGAGACCTCCAAGCTCAAAGAAATCTGCCAGTATTTGATATACACAAATAAGAATTTCTAGTTACTACATTATGACTGCAATGGTTAAGAGGCTCTTAAAAACTGTCCTTCAGGGACTTCTCTGGTGGTCCAGTGGTTAAGACTCAACGCTGCCACTGCAGGGGGCACAGGTTCAATTCCTGGTTGGGGAACTAAGATCTTGAATGCCATAAAGCACAGCTAAAAAAAAAATTTTTTTTTCATTAAAAAAAAAAAAATTGTCCACTTTCCCTCATAATTTGAATTAAAAAATATTCTCTGAAGCAAGAATTCCATTTTTTTGGGGGGGGGGGGAGGGGACTGTGGTTTCTTTTTCTGTTTTTTGACTGCACCATGTAGCACATGGGATCTTAATTCCCCCACCAGGGATCAAATTTTTGCCCCCTGCACTTGAAGCACTCTTCCTAACCACTGGACCGCCAGGGACGTCCCTGTGGTTTCTCCATAATGTTAACAGTCACCATGAGGAGTGAAAGATACCAGACTGCTGCTGCTGCTAAGTCACTTCAGTCGTGCCCGACTCTGTGCGACCCCATAGACGGCAGCCCACCAGGCTCCCCCATCCCTGGGATTCTCCAGGCAAGAACACTGGAGTGGGTTGCCATTTCCTTCTCCAATGCATGAAAGTGAAAAGTGAAAGTGAAGTCGCTCCGACGTGTCTGACTCCTAGCGACCCCATGGACTAAAGGCTTAATATCCAATCATCAATGAATAAGAAAATCTTAGACCAGGAAGGGACCGTTCACACTGGCCTTGGACTGATTTTAAGCTTCCAAAGCAGTGAGAAATAAATTTCTGTTTTTTATGAACCTAGTTGGTGGCCCTTTGTTAAAGCAGCCCAAACTAAGACGTGCACTAAAATGGAAGACTCAAGGTTGACCATCTAACCTTAGTAAGAATGTATTCTACAACATCTATTTATGCCAAGTTGTAATCGAGTCTCTGCTTAAATACTTTACTCTGCGTGAGTACATCCAAAGAGGAAGTCATTCTGTTTTCAAATGACACCTTTCTAGACGTGAGTCAATTTTTAAAAACTTTTTTAGGAACTTCAGACAATAATCAAATGACACACACTTAATCTGACATGAACCCCACCCTCAACCACCACACAAAACATGCATGAAGCTGGAACTTGTTAACTTCTCCTTGGTCCCAGTTTTCACCCGCCTCCTAGAACCAAATTAACCAAACAACCCCTGTGCTGCTTGACAGTGCCGCTTTTAAGAACATCTTTACAATATGGTATCAGAGTCAGATTACAATGATAGAATCAAAGGACCACAACCAAAAAAAAACAAAAAAATATACCCCACAAATGTTCTATTCAAAGCAAGCAACTGGAAGACACTCAGTGACATTTTACAAGTCTTGACTTTTTTTTGTGCTTCCATAACACAAGCATCAGAGCACTTACTATTCACATCCTCCCTATGACAATTATGACATTTCTTGTGTTAAACTTTAAGTATCTCAAACTGATACATTATTTTTTACATGTTTACTTCATATTCCTTGAACTAGAATGTGAGTTCTTTGCAAGCAGGATCTCTCCAAGGTTTAACTCATCTTCTACTCCCTTTTCTACAGACTATGTTGTTATTTCTGTGATTACTGATTAGCAAAGATAAGTTTTTTCAAAGCTATTTCTGTTAGGATATTGCTTAAGGAATCGATGTGTAACTCTACTTCTTTAAGATTAGTTACACAGACATAAAAAACAACACTTACTCAAATGTGATGGACAAAGAAAGGTCTAATGGATTTTTCAGTAATAGGAGTTCTTTATCTGAGGTTCAGAGAGAGAATTCAGTGATCTGTGAACCTGGATGTGAAACTTCTGACTAACCTTTATGTGAAATTTAGCAATTCCTTATAGGATTACAGGCAACAAGCCACAGTAGGATTAGAAATATCTATTAATGTGCCATTGATAAAAATCACAAGTATTTTCATATTACAATTATTGCAAATTCATCATTATTTAAAATTACAGTACTTAACAGAATTGTCACTAAAGCTTATTCTCTAATGTGAGAAACATATATAATGATCGAAAATCTGTATTTTTAATATTTGTTAACTGTATTTCAATAGTAACTGGTTTCTTTTTTAATTCTATGCATTTTACTTCATAAAATCATGGATCATTATTAGAATTCATGAAGCAACAACAAAATAAAAGGGGGGTAACTCCTGCCCTATAACAGAGAGTGTAGGTGAGGTGATTACAATTCCAAAGAATGACCATAACTGTCATGCTGCTGCTGCTGCTAAGTCACTTCAGTCATGTCCGACTCTGTGCAACCCCATAAATGGCAGCCCACCAGGCTCCCCCGTCCCTGGAATTCTCCAGGCAAGAACACTGGAGTGGGTTGCCATTTCCTTCTCCAACGTGTGAAAGTGAAAAGTGAAAGTGAACTCGCTCAGTCATTTCCGACTCTTAGCGACCCCATGGACTGCAGCCCACCAGGCTCCTCCATCCATGGGATTTTCCAGGCAAGAGTACTGGAGTGGGGTGCCATTGCCTTTTCCAATAACTGTCATAATCATATCCATTTTAATAAAATGACAGGCAAGCTTTGAAATATAAATATCTGCTTACGATTGGAAAAAAACACAGAAAGGGACTTTAAACTGATCATTTTAACTTAGACAACACAAAGTATACCTATAGAAAAATTAATTTTCAAATACCTTTTAACTTGTTATAATTAAAAAAATCAAGGACTGTAAATAGTAAGGTACTGAGGGCCCTTTAACAGTGACTATTTACTGTTGCTGTTGCATTCTCTACATTTACAATTTTATAAAAGGACCAAAATCCATTACAGGTAGAATTCTTATTTAAGAAAATATGTAAAAATGTCTTTCCTTCTAGCTAGCTTCAAAATATACGCATACATTTTATTTCTAACTACTAGAACTATGCCTTAGAGTTTTCCTACTCAGCTATACTGGTGATAGCTAAAATGACTTAGAAAGGAATTCAAGGAAAAACACATACCTCTCCTATTGAAAGGAAGCTGTAAAAAAAAGTTCCAATTAATCTACATTACTTCCCATTCTAAGCCAGAAACTAAACAATATAGGGTTTTTCCTACAGACATTTTTAGCAGTTCAATAATATGCACAGAACCTTTTCCTTAAATTATGTTTAGCAGATATCATTTTTCATTTAAACCATAACTTTTCACATGTATTTGAATAATCATTTCCCCCAAAGACATATTTACCTTCAGCCAGTGCTGGTGATTCTGTTCGTGTCCCTCTTATCTGTTTAAAAAAAGGAAAAAGGAAGACAGTCTAAAACATTATTATAATTTAAAACAAAGTTTAATTTTATTAAAACTAACTTTAACCACAAAGTTCATCAATGCTATCATATATCACATGCATAAGCCATGTTTTTCCCCTCTTGAGTTAACTCAACAACTATTTATGGAGGACTTACTAAGGCGTTATCTTAAGCCCTCAGAAATATTAGTAAGTGGTATACTCTAGTTGTCACCATCAAGATATTCAAAGACAAACAGGTGTGCCAAGTACTCAGTTCTCATCACAGCTTATGAAGCAGGAGGTAACGAGAAAAAAAATAAATTCTTTATTCAGATGACAAGAGAAAAAACTAGGAATTCCTCTTTATTCTTGTAAAATTATCAAAATAGGCATGTTTTTATATTCTTAGCACAGTTTAAGTTCAGTTTCAATGTATTAGAAAATCAGTTTTACTACGAATACTAAGATCCTTATATTCCATGACAATAATGCCAGAAGCACATCTGACAAAACTCACTGAACCACAAAGTCCTCTCGAGGACTGGTTTTACTATTTCAAAGCCTTATTAAGTAATTTTAGGTGAAATAAAGTTTGCAGAACGAGTTTAACTTTGTAACTAAGAACAACTGTAGCCATATGACTAGCTGAATTCACATAGAATGAGGGGAAACATTTGACTAATGTGACTAATAACTTTTATGAGAAGATTCCTTTCCCTATTTATCTGGTATAACCCAAGAGTCTGAGAGTAACCAATATAACAAAACTTTCTATGTATAAAACACCGGTAACATCTTGAGGGAATCACACACAGTTTTCCAAGCGGTATGTGATCTGACACACTCTTCCCAAAGTGGAAATGTGGTGCTATCTTTGACAGAGGAAAAAAAAAATTATACATATATAGGAACCAAAAGATGAACAGTAGATTGGCAACCTTAGGGTCCACTGAATTAAAAGTTCTGATTCTAGGGGAAAAGGGAAGGCACTTCTGTCAGGAGATGCAGGAAGAATTCTGAAGCAATACCCAACAGGAGAATAATAGGGGAGGGTCCTGTAAACTGACCCCTAACCATGAGGAGTTATGGCAGCTTCTACATAAGGGGCAGCAGACAGAGACCCCATGGGATGGGACTGAGGCAGCCCTGCCCACTGACAACTGCAAATAGACAGCTATAGCAACCACAGCCCAGAAAGGATAAAGTAACCACAGGTACTGATCCTGGGGGAAGGAAGTCTGGGTCACTCTACTAGGAAAATGCCTCAGACTGTTGAAGGGTGCTGGCTGAAGGTGAGGACAATCTAAAATTAGTAGTTGCTGAACTAATGAACATTATTCCACTAACCCTTCCGTCCTAAGTCTAATGTAAAAACTGTGGTCAGCCACCATCTTGAAAGCTTCATAATAGGTGGAACTAAATTGCAAGCACTTAGTGGTGGTTTGTACAGGACACCCTCATGCCCCGCCTCTCGCTTTCACTCCAGCTGAGGCGCCTCCCCTTAGCTGCTTCCTGCACTGGTGGGGCTCACTTCCTGCTCAGAGGCTTTGCAATAAGAGACGCCTACAGGAACTCTTAGGCCATCCTGAGTCATAATGAACCTGGAAGTATGAAGGTGTTAATACCAAGAGCCTGGGCAATCACTGGCCACTGGGGAGATGAAGTCTGGTAGACAAACACCCTCTTCCTCCCACCAGTAGGCATACTCTTCATACTTCTCAGGGGACTTCTTCAAGATAAAGCCCAAATGCTCACAGAAGTGACCAGGTCAATAACACCTTAAATTGACTTTCCTTTTCTGTTTCACTTGCCCCAGTTCTCCAACTTGTTTCTTGTTAACACTTCCCCCAAGAAATCACTTGTCTGAAGAGGCCATGTCTCAGGCTCTGCTTTAGGAGGTGAAAACAGGTCTAGACACTTGTCCTTCAGGACACCACACCTCCTTTCCTTTCTGTCCCACCTCACTGGATGCTCCCTCTTCATCTCCTGTGCTGAACTCCTCTGAAATCCCTGAACGTGACATGTCCCAGGACCCAGATGCAATTCCTCCACTCTCTTTGTGACCTCATCCTATCTCATAACTTTCTGAATATAAATTTAGCAAAATCTAAAACTTGCTCAAATTTATTTATCCAGTCCAGACACTTTTCTCCATCTCTGCACTTTCACAGCATTGCCCACCCAGTATCTCCACTAGGATGTTTTAACAGATAGCTCAAACTTAACATGTTCAAAACTGAACTTCTCATCTCACTCCCCATGCCTGACCTACCCGTAGTCTCCCCCATCATTTGATGACACTTCTATCCTTACAGTTGCTCAGTTAAAAACCTTGGATTTCTCTGCAATTATTCTTTCTCATATATCCCTTTTCAACTAAAACTCTCACTACCTAAAATCTTCATGCTTTCTATTCTACCTCCTATTTACTCACTGTTGAAGGCTGAGCTGCATTAACAGCATCAGATCTACTATTACTTCTGTATTCAAGAGCCTCCAGAACAGGTGGTGCAAAGTGAGATGCTGACATCATGTTGGAAGTGCTAGCTGGGGCTTCATCTATAGAGTGCCACAGTTACTAACAGGTCAGGCTAAAAATGCAGGTGATCCACTACTAGGTACTCATATGAAACCATTTTGAGATGTTATGAAGTAATTGAGTAAGTTTTGGAAACACTCAGTAGGCCAAAATAAAGAGTCTGAGGGCTGTATTTGGTTGATGAACCATCAGTTTGCAACTTCTGCTTCAGAACTTCGTACTGTTTCTAATTGCTGCCATACTACTAATCCTTAATCTGTTGTTATATTTTCCTCGATCAGATAGGAGATGAATGGGAGCTACTTATGTTCAAAGCCTAACCACTCTGGTTTTCCTCACAAGCTCCTTGTGGATCAATGCTACTACAAATGGAATGAATAAACACATTTTTGCTTTTCCTGCCAAAGGAAAACTCCTTCCTTAAGACCCACTGCAGCCACCCAGAAATAAAACAAGCGGCTTGGCTGGCCACTTGCATAAACCACAGAAGGAAGACCAGTGCCACTTACATAACACCATGGGGGAAAAGCTCTATTGATTCTGTTTAATTCTTAATAAATCAAGAAATAACAAAACATCTGTAATTGTTTTCACCCTTTGAAATCAAACATCAAGTCATAAGTAGTGAATATTAGATAATATGTAAATTAGACAATCCAGCATCTTATATCTATAAACCTAGAGGTTCTTCAAATAAGTGTTAAAATTTCTTTGCCTCCAACAAAACATAAAATAGAAGAATTATGACTTCAGAGCATTGTCAGCCACATTTACAGCTTTACAGTATTTCAAATGATGGTACATATATCTAATTGCATTAATAAATGGTGTTGAAATAATCCCATGGAAAAGTCCAACCTTTTCCACTTAGGTTGCAGTTCTCCTCCACTTGGGTATATGATAAAACCTAACTGAATTCGATTTTTTTAAGTTCCCCTGAACATACACAGAGCAATTTAAAAAGCTCTCTTAGAAAAGAGCACTTGAAATAAAGGGCCTACTGATTATACTCACAGATCAGACAATATTACAGAAAGTACATTATTACATAATTCCAACAAATATCTGATAAGTTTTAAATCTGAGAACTGGACAAGGTATTCTGTGTCTATTTGAGAAAAAGGAAACATGCAAGTCTGTAAAAATTTTTTGAGAGACAGAAGAACAGATGAGATGGATCCATCCTACTTACTCATCAGTAATTAAAATATTTTGGCCCTGGGATAGATATACAGTGAGGGGAAGAGATTAGAAATTAGAATAGGTCCAACTGTATATACATGTTGAAAAAAGAAAAAACCCAACACCAAATATTTATCACAAAGTCTGTTTATGTATATACCACTAAAAGAGATACCCTAGGAGATAATATCAGAGAAGGCAATGGCACCCCACTCCAGTACTCTTGCTGGGAAAATCCCATGGATGGAGGAGCTTGGTAGGCTGCAGCCCATGGGGTCGCAAAGAGTCGGACATGACTGAGTGGCTTCACTTTCACGCACTGGAGAAGGAAATGGCAACCCACTCCAGTGTTTTTGCCTGGAGAATCCCAGGGACGGTGGAGCCTGATGGGCTGCCGTCTATGGGGTTGCACAGAGTCGGCCATGACTGAAACGACTTAGCCGCAGTAGCAGCAGGAGATACTATGATGAAAAAGACTGTGCACTCTAAAAATGTCTAGTCTTAGCATAGCAATTAAAATATTTAAGGTGAAAACGAGTACCATGAGAAATAGCTACACAGAGTGCTGCGGCAATCACGGAATTCCAGCTCGGAGTAGAGCCTGGAAATCAGGTATTAGGAAAGATTTTATGAACCTATAGAGCTCTGGTAGCTGAAGCAGATTGTGGAAAATGAATACAATCTGGACAAGAAGGAAAAGGTAGAAGGTACAAAGAGAACATTCCATGTGAGGAATGTATAATCATCACAGGGCAATGAAAAAAGAAAACTTTAATAAATCGTGATGAAGTCACTCCACACTAAACTAAGATACAACCTTCTCAGCCCACATAGACTAGACAGAGAAGAGTTTAACCTCTTAAAGAAAAAGACACTGCTGCATACACTAGTGTGGCTGTGGAGCCTGAGCACTTGGGTCCAGACGGGCCACCGGGGCTGCTATGTGTTTATACACCAGACTGCCGCTGCTCCACTGTGGCGAGAAGACCCTGATCCCTACACCCACCTGTGATCCCAAGAGTGACGTTTCTGTGCTGTGCCTGACATACAGATGTGGCCCCTCTCTGCAGAGGACAATCTGAAGAATTATCCTGGCTATATCCAACACAAATCTTTGTTGATATAAGTTAAAATTTTTTATGATATGTAGAGGTCTTGAAACCTAATGCCAAATTGCTTTACAAAGATATGTCTCAATCTATAATGCCATCAGAACCATGCATCCTGGACAGGAACCTCATTGTTTAAAAAGTATAAGGTGTGCACTGCGGTGTGTTTCTGCACATACACATGCAATACGGTGCCTTCTTTCAGTGTTTTTATTGAACTACTAAATAATGTTGACTCTTTTTACTCTGTATTTGTAAAACTAGTCCTTTCTCATTTTTCTATCAAGGTCTTACTTATTTTTAAGAGGATCACTGTCACTTTTGAACTCCTAGATCAGACACTGTAAAAATGCATACGATAAAGTTAGACAATGTCTTCAAAAACGATCTACTCGGCTGCCATTTCATAAGCACTTACTGTCTTTGAGACACACTGTGCATGATTTATTTCACTGAAGACTAACAATCAAATCAGATTAAAACTATTAGCCTCTTTTCCTTGTTGAAGCTTTAAAGGGTGAAGTAGCTTGCCCAGAGTCACATGAGAGGGAGAAGGGAAGGGAGGCAGGGAATGAGTGGGAAAATTATTTTTCAGGAAACTGTACAAGTAGTAACAGTTATAATATTCCTCTGTGTAACTGTGACTTTCTGTAAAGTAAATATTGGGTTGGCCAAAAAGTTCATTCAAGTTTTCCTGTAACATCTTCTGGAAAAACTTGAACAAACTTTTTGGGCAACCCAATGTTACTTTCCCATTAACGTCCTCTGTAAAATTACAACGATTCCTTAAAGAATAAACCACAGCAGCATAACTGGAAAGCCTGAGGCAGTAGCTTCATAAAGATGATCACTAGGCTTTAGGAATGTTGTCCAGAACCTTCTTACTGATCTGGCTGCTGTCATCACCAAGTCCTGATGACTGGACTTCCTACAATGGGATTTCTCTAAGACCTAAACTCAGGTATGCTTTGGAACACACAGCAATAAACATACTGTAAGATGGATTTGTGGGCAACAGGCACTGTGATCATGCCAACCTAAAGATTCTACAGGCTTAAGTACATTCTGCAAAACAAATACATAACCTATTTTGCAGTTGCAAAAACTCAAATTCTTTAAAATAAATGTTTGTTTCAAAGAAAAGATATGAATTTTTAGTGTGGTTTATTTTATCTACTTCATATATCCAAAATCCATTATAAAATTTACACATATGATTAAATTTTAAAGGAATTATAAATAAGAGTGATAATACAGGCAAAATAAAAAATTACAATTCTATATATAAAGAAAATACCATTTTCCCCATGGCCAATTTTGGAAAAGATCAAATAAATATCTACTCATTTAAGTACACATCCTCCTAAGAATATACAGGCTCCAAAATAATCAGTCACTGTATTAGTACTGAAATGACCATCCTTTCCAGCTTCTTCCTTGCTTCATCACCTCCACCCCTCTCACTACCACCCCTCTTTCCATTCCTAGCCCTAGTCTGAACTAAAATGTTAAAAAAAAAAATTGGCTCATCTCAGAAAAGCAAAGTTGGGTCAGAAAACCTAGAACTGCTTTTCACCACATTAAAAGATGTAAGCAAAAAGGACTGACGCATGATCAGGTCAAAGATTCAGAAACAGCTTTTCATGAAGCAATATTTGTGATTAAAAAAAAAAAGCCTTAGCAAAATAATAATAGAAAGAATAAAAGATATCTACCCTTACCAAAGCCTATAATAAATAGTCCTTAATGAAGAACTGTTAAAATATTCCCTTTAGAATCAAAATGAGACAAACATGTCCACGATCAATACTTCTACTCAACACTGTATGCAGGTCCTAGCCAACTTGATAAGTTAAGAGAAAGAGATTAAAGGTTAAAAAAATTTTAAGGAAAAAACAATTCATGAGTTTGGCAAGGTAACAATATTTTTATCAACATGAAAATCGCAACTGCATTTCTATTTTCCAGTAAAAAGAACAAAAGAGAATTTTCCCCACAGACACAATTCATAATAGCATAAAGCAATCAGTAACTAGGAATAAACCTAACAAAAGCTTTTTAATTTCTGCATGGAAAACAATCATAAAACTTTAAGAAAGCCATAAACAAATGTAAAGACATCATGTTCCTAAATAAGAAGACAATACTATAAGAAATGTCAATCCTCTCTAAAATCCACATTAATAGTCAATGCATTTCCAACCCCAATCCCCAAAGTATTCTTTTATAAAACTTAATATGTTCATGCTAAACTTTACATAAAAAAGCAAAAATCAAAACAGTTAAAATGCTCAAGGACTCAAAGCAAGACAACCTGCTCAGACATCAAGATATAAAATGAAACAACAGTAATTAAGACAGAATGAAATTAAACAAAGACAAACTGGCAAATGACAGTGCAGCTGAAAAGCAGAATGCACAGCCCAGGAATACATACAGACCTTTATGAAGAGGAAGCAAATCCTGAGGGACTGCACTGCAGATCACTGGGGAGAGACTGCTGCATAAGTGGGGCTAGGGTAATTGACTGCTCATGAAGAAAGTAAAATCTCCATCCTATATCACACATAAATCAACTCTCATGGAATTAAAGACTTTAATTTGAAAGGCAAAAATTCAAACTTTAGAAGAAAACACAAAAGTGGTTCTTTATAATCCCAAGGTAGGGAAGGAGAGCTCAATTTAGATAAAATATTGAAAGTATTAACCACAAATGAAAAGACTGATAAATTTTATTATATTAGCATCAAAAACTTCTGCTTATTGACACTTTAAAGAAACTGAATATACAAACCACTAAGCTACAGAAAGCTATTGATGACATATATAACAGAGAAAGGATCAGTATCTAATATGTAAAGAACTGTTAAACTCGTAAGAGCAAGACAAAGAAATCAATCAAACAATGGACCACAGTCATAAAGAGGCGTTTCAATCAAAAGAAACACGAAAGTTGAATCCTCAGTCTTGACATTTATAAGCTAAAACCACATAAAATACCATTTTACACCCACTTGATTAGTAAAAATTAAGAGCTTTAATAAGAATGTTGATAAAAATGTTTATCAACAGGTACTCAGATACCCAGAATGTGGGATTCTCAATTGATAATCACTTTAGGCGATAATTAAGTGATTGTCAATTACTTTAGGAAACATTTGGCATTATCTTGTTAAAGTGAACAATCCTACTCTCAGGTATATACCTAAAGAAACTCTTGTATATGTATGCCAGGAGAAATGTACAAGCATGCTCAGAGAAGCACTATTTGTTACCAAGGAAAAAAAATAACGAAACGTTGGAAACAACCTACATGTTCAATGATAGGAACATGAATATACTGTAGCTTTTTCACACAATGAAAATTTACAGAGCAGTACAAAGGAGCCACAGTCACCCAGAAGGATATGAATGGATTTCAGAACTGATGAACTCATCATAAGTCTTAAGACTACATAATGGTTTTTACACAGCTCAAAAACGGCACAATTAAAATACATATTATTTAGGGACACCGACAATTGTGATTTTTTTTTAAGCTATAAAAGTGATAAACACATAATTCAGGAAAAGTATTTTCCTTTAGGGGGCAGCAGGGAGACTGTATAGGGAAGGAACAAAGTTGCTTCCTCTATCTTCATCAGTGGTGACTTCATGAACTTTCACTTTATGCTTATTAACAATTTATAACTTATTTATCTTTCACATATGAAGTGTTGAAGCACAACGTAAGATAGTTCAGGTAAAATGATCCTGTGAATTCTTAATCTGCATGTCACACGCTTATGGTGAGAGGAAACAAGCATGTTTTCTCCGATCGGTGTTAAAACAACAAATCTACACGCAAAGCCAAAATGGTACAATTTACTATTCTCTCAGGAACCTGCTCCACTTTCAAAATAGCAGAAGTTTTTGAGATAAGTCTTGCCTCCTTCTAAGGTGTTTACAGTAAAAATCCCTCTTTTCTCCATCAAGAATAATCAGAGTCAGAAGTTGTTAAATTCAGAAAAATTCTTCAGATAGATATAATATATATGCACATTCATCAGCTAATCCTGTTATGAAGACCAAGACACGTTCTTTGAATACAGGTCATTTCTAGAGTACTGAACAAGATTGCCAGCATAGCCTACTGAGATTTTTCAAGCTCTCTGTGGTGAAGGACAGCTGTTTCATTTTTAAATTTTCCACCCATCATTGTCAAAAGGGAAAAAACCCAGAATACTAGCACGCTAGAGGTAAAAAAAAAAAAAAAAAAAAAATACTAAAAAAATTTAAAAAAATAAAGTTTTTACAAGATTTACAAAATACAAATCCCAATTTTCTGCAGATTGGCAACAGTTTATGAACTAGTGTTGGTTTACAAAGTATAACATATAAAGCATGAACTTTGGAGCCAAACTGTCAGCCTGAGGTCCAGACAAGTTAATCTCTCTCTGACTTTGTTTGTTCATCTGTAGAGGGGATAACGAACAGTAATACCTACTTCAATGGGTTATTGTGAGGAGTAAATGAATATATGCTTAGCACTTAAAACAGTCCCTGACATATAAGTAACCTATAAGTGTAAGCTGATGCTGTTGCTGTTATTGTATAAACCATACCCACAAAGAGATGTTTTCTAAAACATCTGGTTGCCTCTTTAAAATGTAATGAGAAATGAAGACAATGGAAACAGAATGCTTTATATTTTTAGTTTCATGACTTTGTGCCCATCTTTCACATCATTATCAGTGCCCGATCACAACACTTCTCGCACAGCCCATCAGTGGTTGGTCACTGTGACCGTCTGCCATCCAGGTCACACAAAGACTGCAAAGCACAGAGCAGTGTTTCCTCCTTGTCTCCCAGGGACAAACCCATGGGACATTTTACAAAAATGGACACCCAAACAAGAGAACTTGCCAACAAAGATAAAATTAAAGAAACGGGAGTGATAATGTCAGAAGTCAAATTCTAATAGAACGTAAGTGGGGTTATAGAAAAAAATAGCTGACTGCCAAGAATGCTGACACTTGTCACCATTAAGGAGACTAATATGTAGTCAGAGGAACTCTGTGGAGACAAATGTATCAACGAGAGTGAGGAAAGTGGTCGTGAAGAAAAGGATGAAGATGTCCCACAGGAAGTGATGCCAGCAAAAAAATTCTCATTGAAAGAACTCACGGGTGTGTCTTATGACACCAAGAAGGCAACGGATGAAATGCTGGAAGCTGACCCAGACCTACAAGTATGACAATTTGGCCAAGGCATAAAAACGATACTCCATATTGCAAGCTATACCACAAGGGGGAGGGAAGGCATGTGATTTCACACTTTCAGTTACAGCAAATATTATAGATCTAATCCATGTAAAAACACATAAATATCAAAAGGGCTAACCTACATTAGCCCTGGGATTTCTTTGGAAGGAATGATGCTACAGCTGAAACTCCAGTACTTTGGCCACCTCATGCGAAGAGTTGACTCACTGGAAAAGACTGATGCTGGGAGGGATTGCAGGCAGGAGGAGAAGGGGACGACAGAGGGTGAGATGGCTGGATGGCATCACTGACTCGATGGACGTGAGTCTGAGTGAACTCTGGGAGTTCGTGATGAACAGGGAGGCCTGGCGTGCTGCTATTCATGGGGTCGCAAAGAGTCAGACACGACTGAGCGACTGAACCGACAACCGACATTAGCAAAAAAAAAAAATGGTCTTTCGGAAGCAAAGAACACAACGTCCATCCACTCATGTCCCTTTCTACAACTGGCTGTTCACCGAGTACCTCTGAAAACCACACTTCACAGTAACAGAATCAGAGACAAGTCCACCACTGGAAAATCCAAAGTCCCAAGGCTAAGTCCACTTCTTAATTTTCTCTAACCATTTTTCCTACTGCTGGAAATATACAACATAAGCAAGTGTTTAGCAGCAATATCCCCAGAGTGCCAAATATTGAGATAATGCTCTACAAAAGTATGTACTTAAGTGCAGTGTGTTCTCAAACTTCTGGGTCTGAATTGCAATACCATACGTTTCAAAATACCGATGGTTATACTGAGTCATCTATGCAATTTTTAAAAGAACCTTTATTCCATACACTAGAATTAAAAAAACAATCTATGCAAAATAAAACTAGGAACCACTAATAAAATCAAATGTACACAACTCACTCTTAAAATTGCTTAATCCTTACATAACATTAAAAATTAAGTGAAGTAACTGGCAAATTCTGGCTGTTGTAAAAGGTAATTTGTGTTGCTTACAAACAACATAAGCCAGTGCGCCATTCATCGTGGGCTGCAGCAGCACACTAAAGACCTGTTCATGCTGGGCCTGTGAGCGTCAGAGAGGTCTGTGCCTGGGATGCCACACTGTGCTCTCCTAATTCCAGAGAGTTCTATGGCCAAAACAAACATTTAATCATCTTCCCGACAGAAATACAGATCCACCTGTAAGGTAATTTGACAGAAAGAAAACCTCAGCTTTTAAACTTGAAGCAAGAATCTTAAATCCCTCAGATTCCATTTCTTCATCTATAGAAAGTACTATAATATGTATTCATAAAATTGAGCGACCTAGAAATAAAGTTCGAGGGGCACTTATTCCACTGTCTGGCTCTTTTCCCAGGGCTTAACCTGTCACATTAGGCCAAGAGCACTCCCTGTGCAGAGATGCGGTCACTGCTGTTCTTGTAGTTTTCAAGGCCCAAAGAGTTTAAGCAGCACCACAGGTTAGAGAGTTTCTGTTTGTCCCTTCAACATCTGTCCCCAGCCATCCTGGGGACACAAAGAAATAAGCCAATCTTTATCCTGAAAGAGGCTAACGACTTCCTGTGGGAACGATACTCGCATATGTAAAAAGTAACAAGTCCTTAACAATTCTGTCCATACTAGATCACGGTTACAGATCACAATTATAATAGAAATTTGGAGAAAATTCCGAAATACTCTTTTTTTCATGGGCCCCATGACACATCATATCACTAATCATAACGTCTGGCTCTTTTCCAGAACTGCAAGCCTGTTTACTGTTATCGTATCTCCTGCACTAAGCATAATGCCTGATACATTGTAGTTTCCAATGTGTATATGCTGGCTGAGAGAGTGTGTCAATTAAGCAAACAACATGATAAATGATTTAAGGGTACCAGAGTAAGTGTGGCTTATTTAGAGTTATGGCCTCAGAAGATTGGCCGTTCTGCCAAAAAGATTTCTTTAGAAAAATGAGAGATAAGGAGAGGTCATTAAAAAAAAAAGGAATGGGCTAACTAGTAAAATTTAGAAAAACGTGTTATTTCCCCTATTTAAACTAATAAAAAAGACTTAAAATACTCTCAAGTGGGCACCATGGTTTTATAGATAATGGTTCGTCCAAGCTAACAAAATAATTCAATTGCAGCAAGCAAATAACCACTTAGAAGATCTACTGTATACCTGATATGTAATATTACTTCACAACTGTTTAAGCAATCATCAAATAGATTTTTTTTCAAAATCATTAAAAAATGCTTTGTCACACAACCTTCTTTAAAAAATAATGCTAACCTGTTTAGTAATGGCAATTTGACAAAGATTAGAAAAGGACTTCCAACACCGGATGTCACATGCAAAGGCAGAGTATAAAACACTGAGTAATATAAGACCTGTCCTCAAGCAGCTCACAATCTGAGAAGACAGGTAAATAAATTACGACCATACAGTGTAATTAAGTACAGTGCTAGAGTTCTGTGGATAAAATCCTTTAGGAAAACAGATGAAGAAGTAATTGAATTATGCCTAGAGGACAGTGTTAGAGAAACCTAGAGAAGTGATGACCTTTGATTTTGCCTTTTATGTTTAAAAACACCACCACCACCACTAACAACTTCTGAAGATATTTTTTAGATAGTTTAAATTAAAACATTTTTACAGGATTTCTTTGAGCATACCCAGTAACCTAGAAAAGGAGAATATTCTTTCCTCCTAAAAGAGTCATTTTATTTTTTTAATTAACTTATGTTAATTGGAGGCTAATTACTTTACAATATTGTAGTGGTTTTTGCCATACATTGACATGAATCAGCCATGGGTGTACATGTGTTCCCCATCCTGTACCCCCCTCCCACCTCCCTCCCCATCCCATCCCTCTGGGTCATCCCAGTGTACCAGCCCTGAGCACCCTGTCTCATGCATCAAACCTGGACTGGCAATCTATTTCACATATGGTAACATACATGTTTCAATGCCATCTCTCAAATTATCCCACCCTCGCCTTCTCCCACAGAGTCCAAAAGATTGTTCTATACATCTGTGTCTAAAAGAGGCATTTTAAATGCTATCCACCTGATTCCTAACAAGGGGCAAAGAAAAGATTAATGCAGAAGTCCTTAAGAAAAAGCTTTGTTAAACTGAGACTGAGGCAACATCAAGAATCCCACAGAACAACAGATAAGATTTTTCAGTCACACTAAATAACAAAAATTACGCCAATTTTTTCAACAATTATTATCCCATTTGCTATGCATGTTTAAACTTTGTCTTTTATTTCCACTTATTGGAGAGTTTAGTTAATTTCAGATATTGGCTCTTCAAGTCTGAATTTACAACAAGGGGGAAACATATCAAAAAAGGACACATACCTTTTATTGTAATTATTTCACAATATATGGAAATCTAATCATCATGGTATATGCTTTAAACTTACACAGTGATGTATGGCAATTATTCCTCAATAAAACTGGAAAACTGGAATAAACAAAGAATAAGGAAAAAAAATGTACTATTCTAAAAATTAGTCTTTAATGACCAAAGTGTGTGTGTGTGTTAAAGCTTTACGTTTAAAACACTGTCCAAACATGCTACACATCCTAAGATAAAACTGATTTTTTTTCTGTGTCTATTGTCTCTTAAAAAAAAAAAAACAAAAAAAACCTTACATATCTTATAGCTTTTCTCTTAGGAATGAAAGCAGTCATATGATATCTAATGGATTTAACAGATACAAAACATCAATACACACAAATACAAAAGCGTCGCATCATACAGTTTAATTTCTCAAAACAGCTGGTAATTTCTTAATGGAATTCTGTTTTTCCTAACTTCAAGAGGCTTTGCAGAGATATGTAAGTGGAAAATAATCAATATTTCCACATTTTGGCATACATAGTATATTACCTCCTGTTGCCTATTATGCAGTAGAGAGGAACTGTCATAGCCTGAAATTCCTGTCAACATTTACACATACCATTTTGTGGTACATGCTAACAGCAGTGTATCTGAGTGTTGCTCTCAACCATTAGTATAAACACAAGAAGACAAATCAATAAAACTTTTCCAGCCTATGCAGAGAAAAAAAAAGCTAGTACTGTTTTATCTTTATTTTCTAGACTTAAACAACTTAGTTTAAATAATTTAACAGGTTAATATCCACAAACCAAATGAATGTATCATTGCAACACAAAACTAACTGCCGTAATTCATACTTTCGTATCATTAGTCATTTTTACATACGTACTTTAGACTGAAAAAACAAACAGAAAAAGCTGGTAGGCACTACTTCAAATGAGGGATCAAACTCAGTTATCATCAAGAAATGTGACAATCATTGTATGCCTCCTGATGTGATACATGGGGACATCCTCAATACTACCCTCTGTAAAATACTTGTCAAATTTGCTGTACCTCAATCTATCTATAAGGAGACATAAAACAGAAAAATTCAAATTACAGAACAACCTCTAAGACCACCTGCCTGGGTGGGAAGGAGCAGGTGCGTGCGTGCATGCCCAGCTACCCAGTCATGCCCGACTCTTTGGGACCCCACAGACTGTAGCCCACCAGTCTCCTCCATCCATGGGATTTCCTAGGCAAGAATACTGGAGTGGGTTGCCATTTCCTCCTCCAGGGGATCTTCCCAAATGAGGGATCAAGCCTGTGTCTCCTGCATTGGCAGGTGGATTCTTTACCACTGAGGTCACAAAAAAAGCAAGAGTTCCATTCATGTTAAATGTGCCAGGTCAAGGGCCTCCAAAGAAAAACTCAGAAAGTCACGCGAGCACAAGTATGCAGGTCACGGAAGGCCAGCCCACAAACACTGCACCTCCACCCCCGTGGCTCCCGACTGATCCAGAGAGGGACACTTGAGGAGTCACTCGTGCTGGCAGCAGCAAAAAAGCCCAGTGCCAGTGGCTCAACCAGACGACCACCACCTGGGCTGGGCTTTCCTGGGGCTCGCCCTCCTTGCACTGCTGGTCAGTTTTTTGAGGCTGCATTCCTAGTCTCTCTGCAAGTTTTGTGAGTTATTTGCCAGCCTCCCAATACATTCCTTTTCCATCCAAACTGCCCTGTCAATTTCTGCACGCTGCGACCAAAGATGCTTGAATGAATTATAATGAATATTCTGGACTCAAATACAAAGCTAACTATAACTTCCCTCCTAATTTAAAGCCATTCCTATAAATAAACAAATCTTAACTATGTTACAAATGGAACTCTGAGATGCAGACTATAAAGATATTATGAAATTAAAAGTGACATAAATCAGCTTTTTGAGACATTTAAGAGGTGCCTGTATTACTAAAAATAACCCTTTAAGTTTCAAAGTACAAAATTTGAACACTAAAGTATAGGAACATCCAGAAAGAAGAGATGACAAAACACAAGGAACATTTTAAACTGTATCAATCAAATAAAAAACTAAAATAGCTTTCCAGAAAAAGAAAACACTGATGCATGTTTTGAGGAAATAGGAACACTAGAATGATACTGGTTTTTACAAAGTTTTTTCGCTGGGGTAAGAAGTCTTCTTTTTGCTTTATGAAAACCAAACCGTGGGTTTCCCTGGTGGTTCAGTAGTAAAGAATCTGCCTGCCAATACTGGAGACACGGGTTCAACACCTGACCTGGGAAGATCCCACATGCCAAGGAGCAACTAAGTCGGTGCACCCCCCCCCCAAAAAAAAGCTCCAAGAACAGTAATGAAAACAATTCTCCAGCTGGGTCTACCTTTTCTCTAGATCCCTACTTCATACATTTCCTCACTAAAAACTAACACATAAGTAAAACTACTTTTCACTGTTTCTGAAAACCTTTCACGATTCAACTCAAAACTGAATTTTTAGCTATATTAAAAGCTCATACTTCTTACATCCTTGATAGTAGTATCCAGTAGTCATTTAAATCCTCTAATCCATTTGGTATGCTAAAGAAGTACATTTAGAGGAAGTAAAACATATGTGAAGGGGAGTAAGAACATTTAAAGCTATAGGAAACATCTGCTTCAGAGAGGAAAGAGCGCTAGTAGTATCTGTGAGTACTTATGTGTACCATGAATTTTGCTATAGATCGTCTCTTTGGAAAACACTGGAAAACAGATGATTCTACCCCTTTTATAAAAAGTAAATGATGAAAATTAACCTCAAAAACTGGTTTACTTACCTCATGTAAGTGCTAACAAGGCATTGGTTTGACTCAAGCACAGATCTGCCTGGCCATACAGGCAGTGTTTTACCCATAACAAATGTCTCATTCTTCCTATAAAAGTTTGTTTTCACTGATTATTTTTCTTATTAGAACAACAACAATAACCATTACCCCGAACAAGTAGAACCTGTGCGATGTAACCACAAAAGCAACTTTCTGTTCACTATCTTTGCTGATACTGCCCCTGAACTTTTATGATGATTTTGGTCAAGTTTTAAAAACTGAGCTTAGAAACTGACAGACCCTGTTCAGCACTATATAATTGTCAAAATTTTCATCCAAGGTTACAGTTTCTCCCCTATGCCCGGCTCTGCCTAAGGCAGGCTGCTGTTTAGTCGCTAAGTCGTTTCTTACTCTTTGAGACCCCAATGGATTTCCCAGGCAAGAATACTGGAGTGGGCTGCCATTTCCTTCTCCAAAAGCAGGCTGCTGCTGCTGCTAAGTTGCTTCAGTCCTGTCCGACTGTGCGACCCCAGAGACGGCAGCCCACCAGGCTCCGCCGTCCCCCAAAACCAGGCTAGCAGGCATTATTAGAGGACTGCGCTTTACCCCTCTTCCTTCCACCTTAGTAACCCTGGGTGAGGCAATTAAGGGTCCCCGTAGGACATGGGCACTCTCTTAGCTCACAAGTGCATAGAGCCAACCTGTGAGAAACTGCTTCCAGGGTCCTGGCACGCTCTCAGCCACTCTAGCCCTTTGAGATCTCTCACTGCGTTCCCTTGATGAAGAACCTGTATCTGCTCTGGGCATCCAGTTGTCTATTCCCTGCTCCACTCCACACCACTTTGCTCCAATGGGCTCTCTCTCACTAGTGGCCCTCATAGGATCCACAGGAATCACGTAACCCTTGCCCCAAAGAACAAGAACCCACACAGGTCCTTTTCATGTGCTGCCAGAGCAAACAGCCTCTCCTTCACCCAGGCATGAGAGAGACAGACATCAACCCACTGTGTCCCCCGAACCGAATCAATTGCTGAGTAAGCTCTCCAAGTCACTACCCATACTTGGGGTGAGGGGAACACTGAGATGGGACGGGGAGTCAGAAGAAACTCACATTAAATCTTTGGTTCAAAAACTCTTCCAATTTCTAACTTCCTGAATCTTTATATACCAACAGATGGGATAGGTGTTAGAAGTCACAAGATCCATTTTCTGGCTCTTTCTCTTGCAGGACCTGCATTGTGTTCTTACAACTCATTTCAGAAATGTGCATCTACTGACTTAAGAGATAAACTCAGAACAAAACAGCTTCATTTTAACATCTTATTACATAATATATTTAATATTTTTTTTCTAAAATTTCCACGAAAAGCAGGAAGAAAAATCTATAATCCCACCAGTTAGTCACTGCTGACTGGTTTTCATTCTGTAGAGTCTATTTGTCATCTGAAAATTTCTTATTTCAAGTTTTAACTTTTAAAAATCATGAAAAAAAAGCACTCATTTATATAATTTCATTGAGTTTCCCACATAACCTAAGCATGACATTCTCAGACGAGATTGGGCACATTCAGGGTCATATGGCCATAGACTAAGCATGACATTTTCCAGCACCAAGTTTCCACTGAACCAACCAACGTGCAGGGTGGCTTTTTGAAACTTGTCTATCTATGTCACTCTCCAAAGTCAAAACCTCTTTAATGGCTCCCTATTGCCAAAATTAAATTACAATCTGTTTAAATGAAGCATAATCTGTATGGTCTCCTACATCTGTAACACCTCTAAATGTGACTTTAAACCATGTATTCATCACAGAAAAATCATACTGCAAGAAAAATGTGAATGTCAGAGGAGTTTCTGATCATGGAAGTGGATCTACACTCAGATGAATTTGGTCAGCTCCCTGGTGGCTACTGAAAGTAGCAAAGGACCCAGTTTCATCAAGTCTATGAGGCTGAAATCACCAAGGACAAAAGCACAAATATGCTACTCCTTTATAACTCAGTAAAAACCAAGCTTGCAGCAGGGATCAGCCCCCACATGATTGTAAATACAACTATCATTGCACATACATATGTAATTTATTGGCTCTACACTCACTGTCACAACTGCCAAAAAGTTTACCTAATACTTAACAGGAGATTTCTGCAAACTAAATTTATTTAAAACTGGATCTGGGGATTAATTTTTCAAAGTTTCACACATAATTTGCCATCCATTCACAGAGCACACACTTAAAATTTTGTCTGAAGGCCATCTTTTGGCAGATGAGTGAGAAATACATTCCATTTAACATGAGACCAAGAAAACAACACTCACAGTTCTCACCCCAAAGCATCTTCACTCTTCTCAAAAGTTTATGTCAGTAAAAACTCACAGAATTTAAAAAGTGCCTGAAGAAAGAAAAATCATCATTTCTCTCCTAAAGTTGGCAATAGAGGCATTCACTCAAGAAGTGCACCAGAACAAGGAGTGTGGGCAAATACTGACATGTCTCTGTGCAACTGCGGAGGGTGCGTGCACTCACGCACCATGCCTATATGCGCAGAGGTGTCTGCAAACACGTTCACCAGAACAGTGACCACTTAGATAGTGATTTCTACTTTCTTCTTTGACTTTTCTATATAGTTTCTTTATTTAAGAGTGTGTATTTTTTTTACAAGAAAAGAAGAATGCTATATTATTATGGTATGAAAAGCTACAATAATCAAAATATGTGGTATTGGCAAAAGGAGAGACATGCAGACCAATGAAACAGAAATGAGAGTCCAGAAATAAAGCCATATATCTATGGTCAATTAATTACCAACAAAAACGCCAAGGCAATTCAACAGGGGGAAGGGACAGTCTCATCAACAAATAGTGCTGAGACAACTGGATGATATACAAAAAGATGAATTTAGACATCTTCCTCACACTATACACAAAAGTTAGTTTAAAATGGATCAAAGACCTAAATGTAAGAGCTAAAACTATAAAAAAACTTTTAGAAGAAAACAGAGGAGTAAATCTCATGACCCTGGATTGGGCAAAGATTTCTTGGGCGCAGCCCCATAAACACAAATCTAAAAAGAAAAGAGAAACTGACCCTGTTAAAACTCATAAGCCTTGCAACTCAAAAGAGACAATGAAAAAAATAAAAAGACAATTTTTCTTTGTCTTTTTGTCCCACTGACTAGGAGAAAATACTTACAAATCATGTATCCAATGAAGAACCTGGATCCAGACTATGTAAAGAATCCTTCCAACTCAGACAACCCAATTAAAAAATGGGCAAAAGATTTGATAAGCATCTCACAGGAAAGATATAAAAATGGCTTTAAAAGATATTCAAGATTAGTCATTAAGGAAATGGAAATCCAAACCACTGTAAAGTATCACTTCACACCAACTAATAAAATTGTTATAATCCAAAAAGACAATGAAAAGTGCTGGGAGGATTTGGAGAAACTGAAACTCTCATATGGTAGTCTAGTTAGAAGTTTCAAAAATAAATAAACAAACACAAATTTACTATGACCCAGCAACTCCATTCCTAGGTATCTACCCAAAAGACATGAAAACATACAGTCACACAGATGTTCATAGCAGCATTATTCACAGTGACCAAAAAGTAGAAACAATCCAAATGTCCATCAACTTGTAAATGGATTTTTAAAAAATGTAGTGTATCCATATAATGGAATACTACACAGCAACAAAAAGGAACGAATTATTGGTGTATACAGCTGACACCTGAATAACATGAGTTTGAACTGCACAGATCCACTTACATGTGGATTTTTTTCTAAATATGCAATGCAGTAAGTACTACACAATGAGGTTGGCTGAACCTAAGAATGCAGAACTGAAGATACAGAGGGCAGACTGTAACGCTACAGATTCTCAATTGTGCAGACAGTCAGCTACATAGTTCAAAAGTTAGCTATACTCAAAAACATGAATGATCTTCAAAAGCATTATGTTAAGTGAACAAAGTCAGACACACAAAAAAGCATGTATTATATGGTTTCACTTATAAGAAATGTCCAGAAGAGGAAAATCTATAGAGATAAAAAGTAGGTACAGCAGTCCCCCTTATCCAAAGGGGAGATGCTCGAAGACTCCCAAGAGAGGCCTGGAACCTCAGATAGTACTAATACCTACACACACCCATGGCTTTTCCTATATACACATACTGATGATAAAGCTTAATTTATAAATTAGGCACAGTAAGAGATTAACAATAATAAAACAATCATAACGACAAGTTATGACCAAGCTAGATAGCATATTCAAAAGCAGAGACATTACTTTGCCAACAAAGGTCCATCTAGTCAAGGCTATGGTTTTTCCTGTGGTCATGTATGGATGTGAGAGTTGGACTGTGAAGAAAGCTGAGCGCAGAAGAATTGATGCTTTTGAAATGTGGTGTTGGAGAAGACTCTTTAGAGTCCCTTGGACTGCAAGGAGATCCAACCAATCCATTCTAAAGGAGATAAGTCCTGGGTATTCACTGGAAGGAATGATGCTGGAGCTGAAACTCCAATACTCTGGCCACCTCATGCGAAGAGTTGACTCATTGGAAAAGACTCTGATGCTGGGAGGGATGGGGGGCAGGAGGAAAAGGGGATGACAGAGGATGAGATGGCTGGATAGCATCACCAACTCGATGGACATGAGTTTGAGTGAACTCCGGGAGTTGGTGATGGACAGGGAGGCCAGGCATGCTGCAATTCATGGGGTCGCAGAGTCGGACACGACTGAGCGACTGAACTGAACGACATACTGTAATAAAAGTTATGTGAATATTGTCTCTCTCAGAGTATCTTATTGTATAAATTTAACCCTTTTCCCATCTTCCCTAAGAACTTATACGCTGTGGCCATAACTTTTGCAGTTTGAGGTGTGACAGCAAAACAGCATAAACTTCTTTTTCCTTCTTCACAATTTCACAGACAGATCTGCTCTTACCTTAGATCTTTAGCAACCTCAGAAGACAAGTTTTTTTTTTTTCTTCCCTTATTAAGTCAAGAACTTTCACCAAATAATTTCAAGCAGTCTTTTCCAGTATCCTCAACTAACTCATGACAAGGTTACTTAAGAGTTCCCATTTTACAGAGATGAAGGAAAAAAGTGTATACAAAGATTAGGCACAGCGAATTAGTTAAGAAGCCCTGATGTACAAAAAATGTGACCTTGCTACAAGGGGGGAACAAGTACCTACGATAGACTGTCTTAGGGCACCTGTTTAACCCATATTTCATAACTTGAGGACAGTTTCCTGTAATGCCATAAACCAGTCAAACTTTTTGGAAAACTGTTTTTCCATCTCTCACTTGTGAGGCCCAAATAAGACCTTAGAAGGGGTCTGAGAGACCAGAGGCCGTAAAAGGACTTCACAAAAAGCATTGCTTGTATACCTAAACTAGGAAGAAATTTTGAAGTGCTTAAATATTTTAAAAAATTATTTAAATGCATAAACTGTCCACCTACCCAAGCTAGGCAAATTGAGAATGGTTTGAAAAGTTAAATTTGATTTTAATAAAACTAAGATACACTATTGTTTTTAAAAAGTTGCTTGTAAAGAAAGAACACTGAAAATCAGCTAAAATGAAGTTGTTAAAAAGCACACATTAACTATGCTAATGGACTGCTCAGAAGGGGTCAGGGACGCATACCAAAGCCAGAGCACTGGCCAGTTGTCACCACGACACACACTGCAGTGGAACTTCGGCACACCCATTTCAGAGGGCTGCCAACCCCAGGCTACATATTTTGACTATTGCTTCAACATACTGTTCTATAAATAAAGAGAAGAAGTTTTAGTTTAACTATATTCACATTTTAATATAGGAAGTCCCACTTACCAAAGCCTATTTCCAAAAGGCTTCAGCTTCTCAGTTTTAGGCATCAACCTACTTTTACCCAGTACCAACTCAGAACTAGTGCCAACATGCCTAGCGGATCATTCCACATTTCCAAGTCTAAATTCATGTACACTTTAAGACAAACGAATGGAATATATGAAGCCGATTTCTCTGTACTTTCAAAAACAACTTGGTAAATATACTTAGTTAATATCAGAACACATTAAATACTTAAGTTAAAAGAAGTTCAAACGTAACAATCTTCAGCAAGGAAAGTCAGCTTTCAATACTCCACAAGAATGCTTGTTGACAGAAAATAACTGAAAAGGACGATTTAGAAATTACAAGTTGATAAAATGGAGCCCTACCACTTAACAACAAAACAAATATGAAAACTGCAAGTTTAAGCCTCTCTCCAACTAACTACACTGGCCTCTCACTCTCCTATAACTACACTATCTCAAAATCTAAAGAAAAAGAAGCCTCACTTACAAACAGTGTGTTTGCGACCCAAGCTGGCAGGGAGTAATTACAGGGCTGCGCTTCAAGCCAAACTTCAACTTTTTCTAGCTGTATCTTCTTAAGCAATCATATCTACCTCTCAGTCCTCAGTTTCTTCATCCGTGATAATGAAGATCACCTACGACTCATGGTTTTGGGGCAAGTTTTTAAATTAAGTTTAATAATATTTGGGCTTCCCTTGTGGCTCAGCTGGTAAAGAATCCGTCTGAAATGAGACCTGGGTTCGATCCCTGGGTTGGGAAGATCCTCTGGAGAAGGTAAAGGCTACCCACTCCAGTGTTCTGGCCTGGAGAATTCCATGGACTATACAGTCCTTGGGGTCGCAAAGAGCCGGACATGACTGAGCAACTTTCACTTTCACTTAATAATATTTGTGACCGTGTGTGCAAGAATTCTCCAGGCCAGGATACTGGAGTGGGTAACCTCTCCCTTCTCCAGGGGATCTTCCCAGCCCAGGGATCGAACCCAGGTCTCCCCCATTGTGGACAGATTCTTTGGGCTCCAAGTATTTTGTGAAGCTCTTAGCAAAAATTCTGTCACACTAGAAGCACGAAATAACATCAGTGGTAGTGATACCACTTTGTCTAACCCTATCAGCGATGGAAATGCCATCAGCATTTGTCACATATAGGATATCCAGGGGGTGGAAGTAGCATATACAGTTGAGGGTGTAGGGAAGGTTTCCCCTTTCAAAAATCAAACATATTAACAAAAACAAACAAAAAATAAATACACCACCCTTATGGCAGAAAGTGAAAAAGAACTAAAGCGCCTCTTGATGAAAGTAAAAGAGGAGAGTGAAAAAGTTGGCTTACAACTCAACATTCATAAAACTAAGATCATGGCATCCCATCACTTCATGGCAAATAGATGGGGAAACAATGGAAACAGTGACAGACTTTATTTTCTCGGGCTCCAAAATCACTGCAGATGGTAACTGCAGCCATGAAATTAAAAGACCTTACTCCTTGGAAGAAAAGCTATGACAAACCTAGACAGCATATCAAAAAGAAGAAATATTACTTTGCCGACAAAGGCCTATCTAGTCACAGCTATGGTTGTTCCAGTAGTCATGTATGGATGTGAGAGTTGGGCCATAAAGAAAGCTGAGCCCTGAAGAATTGATGTTTTTGAACTGTGGAGTTGGAGAAGACTCTTGAGAATCCCTGGGACAGCAAGGAGATCCAACCAGGCCATCCTAAAGGAAATCAGTCCTGAATATTCACTGGAATGACTGATGCTAAAGCTGAAACTCCAATACTTTGGCCACCTGATGTGAAGAACTGGCTCGTTGGAAAAGATCCTGATGCTGGGAAAGATTCCAGGCAGGAGGAGAAGGGGACGACAGAGGATGAGATGGTTGGATGGCATCACCAACTCTATGCACATGAGTTTGAGCAAGCTCTGGGAGTTGGTGATGGACAAGGAAGCCTGGCATGCTGCAGTCCATGGGGTCGCAAAGAGTCGGACACAACTGAGTGACTGAACTGAACTGTAATACAATTAAATATAAACAAAAGCAAAGTAACCCCACTCCTTGCATCAATCTACAACAGTTTTCTCACATTTCACTTAAACATTCCTGAAATCCTTAAAGATCACAAGTAATTTTTTCCCCAAAATCAAAAGGTATCTGAACATGTTACACATTACTTTTTAAGTAAACGTTATTAGTTAGCAACTTACCTTGGGGAAAATTAATCCCAAAATTCAAGGAAGTCATTGCATAGAGGTTTGCCCTCAAAAACAGGTCAACCAAATGAACACCAACAAATATACATATTGTGTTCTTACTAAATGTTAGCTACCTCTCTAAAGTCAGATTTACTGAAATACAATTTACATATGTTGGGAAACAACTTTCTATAGTTCTGTGTTTCTAACATGCTGCAAGCAGAGGTAATGACTGTCTTTTTGCTCTGGACTATATTTTCAAGGACATCTGTGGAACAAATAGCCTTGAGAGATAAAAACAATGACTCCCTCTAGAGCAAAGGACAGGCATGCTTACTGCTCATTAGAAAAGATTTGGGTTCCCTCAATGAAGGGCTTCTCTCCAATAACATAGGCCACTATGGGTACCCGAGGATCAGGGAATTACACTATTACAAAGGCCGATACTCTGCCTACTGCTATTAATAACAGAGAGGAATCCACTATCCTTCAGCTCTTACCCAAGAGACTCCTGTCTTCTGCCAGCATCCATGAAAATGTGACAGCGAAACTTACTAGCTTGCAAGCAGGATAAGATCTCAGGTGGTCATGATTCTGGGCAGTTTTGGCAACATGAATGGGATACTGACAGAGCCAGCACTTAAGGAGAGGGGATAAAGGTCCCTGAGGGGAGAGTTCTGGGAAATGAGAAGACACACTGGAATCTCAGAGTTATTCTAGTGGTGGGTGGAGAGAAGGCAGGAATAAGAATCCACTGTCCTGTTAATGAAAAGAGTTGAATTCATGTTTAAAAACTGAGCAGTGAGAAGTAGGGTCAAAATTGGGCACTGAAATGATGACTTGGTTGTTACTCAATTCTACCCTGGGCTGGCAGAGGAAGGGATGTGTCATGACAATGGGCAAACAAGTCCTGAGTCTCCAGGTGAATAGCTGTGACTGCTGAGCCAGAGTCCCCAAAGCTAAAATAGACTGCGTTAAGTAAAGACTACCTTGCTGAAAATAAAGAGCTTTGGATGATGGACTAGAAAGAAGTTCCTTTGGCGGAATTACAAGGGAATGATTAAAAGTGAATGCAAAGCCTTGACTACTGGTACAGAGTTGCTCTCCGCTACATGCCCCCTTCTCTCTCTCCCTCTCTACTCCTCCTCCCAAACTCTACTTTACAGAGGAAAATAATAAGGGATAGGGCTGAGGTCTCCCTGACCCCCAGAAAACCACACATACCCCTCAAAAGCTGGCCAGGAAACTTTAGAGAATAACTCAAGTTTTACGGCTCTCTTGGATACAGACACCCACGTGGTCACTCTCTGATCTCGTCCCATACCAATTCAGTGAGTAGGGTGTGGGCAGCATTTACAGTAGGGACGGGAAATGCAGTGACTTATGGCTGAGGCTCTCTGGGCCAATTCAAAGTCCTCCTATTGTTGCCTCTACATCCATCCTATGGTATAGGATGAACTTCCCCATCCTACGTCCCAGGGGGGCTCTCCCAATCAGGAAGGGTTGCATGCAGGAAAGTGCTAGGACCTTTCGGGCTTCACAGCCCTAAGAACCATTTCTGGTGACAAGTCTATGTGACTCATGATTTTATTGACTGGAGACTCTGATAAAGGTGCTACCTGGAGGTGCCCCTGGGAGGATGGACTCTTCTGCCTCCCTGACACAGCTATCAGGCCAACTGCTTTTGTTAAGCAGCTGGCTACTGGGCTCCTGAGGAAACAGAAAGCCTGACTCAGAGAGGCTTCATGAGTTCCAGTCTGATGCTTCTACTTTGGGGTGGGTCAGCTCATACTCAATGACTAACAAGATGGAGAGTCAACTGAAAATGCATATTTGAGAATATATCTGGATAGCCTTAGCTCCACAACATCTCAACTTTATATGAACAAGAGCTGGAGAGCCCTCTGGGGAAACTCATCCTCTACTTTACCACTGGACACAAAGTTATGGGCTCAGTGGAGCCCACATCTATAAACCCTGTATTGCCAGACCATCCACTGTCAGTACTTGAGCACTGATTACTATCAGTTCTTTCATGGACTCTAGCAAAAGCCTCTGAACTTGCTCAACTGTATTCGGTCTTACTTTACCTTCAATCCATTCCCCAAAAGCTTTGAGAACAATCTTTTGAAAAGATAAATGAGCATTTTTCACCCCCTTTACAGTCCTATAATGGCTTCCTGTGGCCTTTGGTCCAAACTGCCCTGAACCTGTTAACATGACTCAGCCAGCCAGCCTCAGAGCACACTTCCTGTCCACCTCTTTCCCACATCTCCTTCATACCCTGCAGTACTGCCACACAGAACCAGTAACTGTTTGTAAGATGCACAGGATTTTTTTCATCTCCAGGCTGTGGCCTCTCCTTCCTATGTCCATGCATTTCTCCTTTTGCCAGACTGACTAATGGTCCACTCTTCAGATCTCAGTTTAGATGGCATTACAAGATGGGTGTTTATCCTGGCTCATAACATTGCTGCTGCTGCTGCTAAGTTGCTTCCGTCGTGTCTGACTCTGTGCGACCCCATACAGGGCAGCCCACCAGGCTCCCCTGTCCCTGGGATTCTCCAGGCAAGAACACTCATAAGATGAGGTACCTGCTAAATTCATACTGTCTATTCTCCTGTCTTTGCTTCTACTGTTAAAAAGGGACCACTAACATTTTATTCACTGTTGTATAACCCTGCTTATGTGATCAATAACTATTTGAGTAAATCAATAGCAATCATATACCACATATTGTGCCACGTGTAAAAGAAATATATCAAAACAAAAAAATTTTAATGATCATTCAACTTAAAAATGCATCACTTCAATAAAATTACATTCTTCCTCCCCTATTATGCAGCACTGAAATAAATACAAAAATCTCACAACAGTGTTGGGAGGCATGTAGCAAAGATAGTATTATTCATATCTTACAGATAATCTGAGAATATTAACACTATCAGGAAAGAGCAAATCAGGACTTAAATGTTTTTGTCCATACATACTAAAATTTTGCATGGAGACTACCAATAAGAGCACAAGTCAAGAACTCCCTGGCGTCCAGTGGTTGGGACTCCAGGCTTTCACTGCTGATGGCCTGGGTTTGATCCCTGATTGGGGAACTCAGATCCCACAAGCCCTATGGTGTAGCCAAAAAGAAGAGTACAAGTCAACAAACTACAAAAGTCCACTTCAAGATGTAGCCAATCTCCGTTTTCATTTAAATTAGTGCCTTTAATTCTCCACTACCCACATTAAGAACAGAAAAATGGCATAAATAATCCCAAATATAGAAATATAGGAAGCATTACTATAAACAAAGCTAGTGCAGGTGATGGAACTCCAGCTGAGCTATTTCAAATCCTAAAAGATACACTATTACAGTGCTGCACTCAATATGCCAGAAAATTTGGAAAACTCATCAGTGGCCACAGGACTGAAAAAGGTCAGTTTACATTCCAATCCCAAAGAAGGGCAATGCCAAGGAATGTTCAGACTACTGTACAATTGTGCTCATTTCACACTGCTAGCAAGGCAATGCTCAAAATCCTTCAAGTTAGGCTTTAGCAGTACATTAACCAAGAACTTCCAAATGCTCAAGCTGGATTTAGAAAAGGCAAAGAAATCAGAGATCAAACTGCCAACATTCACTGGATCACAGAAAAAGCAAGAGAGCTCCAGAAAAACATCTACTTCTGCTTCACTAACTATGCTAAAGCCTTTGACTGTGTGGATCACAACAAACTGTGGAAAATTCTTAGAGATGGGAATACCAGACCACCTTACCTGTCTCCTGAGAAACCTGTATGCAGGTCAAGAAGTAATTTAGAACCAGACATGGAACAACAGACTGGTTCCAAATTGGGAAAGGAGTATGTCAAGGCTATATATTATCACCCTGCTTATTTAACTTATATGCAGACTACATCACATGAAATGCTGGGCTGGATGAATTACAAGCTGGAATCAAGATTGCAGAGAGAAATATCAATAATCTCACATGCAGATGATACCATTCTAATGATAGAAAGCAAAGAGGAACTGAAGAGCCTACTGATAAGGTTGAAAGAGAAGAGTGAAAAGGCTGGGTTAAAACTCAACATTCAAAAAACTAAGATCATGGCATCCAGTCCCATCACTTTATGGCAAATAGAAGGGGGAAAAGTGCAAACAGTGACAGATATTTTATTTTTCTGGGCTCCAAAATCACTGCAGATGGTAACTGCAGTCATGAAATTAAAGACACTTCCTGAAGGAAAACTATGACAAACCTAGACAGCATATTAAAAAGCAGAGATATCACTTTGCCAACAAAGGTCCATACAGTCAAAGTTATGGTTTTTCCAGTAGTAATTGCATGGATGTGAGAGATGGCCCATAAATAAAGCTGAGTGCCGGAGAATTGATGCTTTGGAATTGTGGTGCTGGAGAAGACTCTTGAGAATCCCTTGGAAAGTAAAGAGATCAAATCAGTCAATCCTAAAGAAAATCAACCATGAATATTCATTGGAATGACTGAAGCTTAATAGGGTTAGGGTTAACCTACTGGAAGCTCCAATACACTGGCCATCTGACGCAAAGAGCTGATTCACTGAAAAAGACCCTGATGCTGGGAGAGACTGAATCCAGGGGGAGAAGGGGACAGCAGAGGATGAGATGGTTGAATGGTATCACCAACCCAATGGACATGAATCTAAGCAAACTGCAGGACACAGTGAAGAACAGGGAAGTCTGGCGAGCTGCAGTCCAAGGGGCCACAAAGAGTAAGACACAACTCAGCAACTGAACAACAACAATCCCAAGTAATAATATCTGGGAATATGACTTTTTTTTCTGATGTTTTCTGAAACTGACCTCAGTATTCAGTGTAATTTGGATTATCTGAGAACATGCCAATTTATGACTGAGAGAAAGATTTGGGGGCACAGTGTAGATAGACACAGTGAAAGGTGTCTATCAGTTTAGATTTAGCACAGAGCTGACATAATGCACCAACTAGAACACATCAAACAGAGATTACTCACAAGGCAGAAAATGACTGTACAGGACTGAAAGCTTCTGAATGCTGTATACAATAGTACCAGAACATCATCTTTTCAAAATAAACTAAAATAACTACAGAAATATATCTTTGCATTAGGTCTTCTACTGAAATAAAATCACCCAGAGTCTTTGAAAACAGCCATTCTCACCCATGGTAAGTACCACAATCAGGATGTGGGGCATGTCACAAGAAATGGCGTACAGTTAAAGGATCAAAATTCTAAGAATGATTTCCTTGTTTAAAAAATTTTACAAATGTCACTCATTTGCATTCCAGTATACTTGTGTGAGTGGGAAAGGGGTGAAGTTACAGCCAGTGGACAGGAAATTATAATCCTGTATATGATCACAGTAGCTCAGACCATAAAGAATCTGCCTGCATTGCAGGAGACCTGGGTTGGATCCCTAAGTCAGGAAGATCCCTTGGAGAAGGGAATGGCAACCCACTCCAGTATTCTTGCCTGGAGAATCCCATGGACAGAGGAGCCTGGTGGGCTATATAGTCCATGGGGTTGAAAAGAGTCAGACACGACTGAGCAACTGACACGTTAACACATATGCTCACAGACAGTAGAGAAGAATGAACATTATCCATCCTGTGTGGCAGGTGAAAACGTTTGGAGACTCACTGTTTTAAGTAAGTATGCCTTCTAAATATACAACAGAAAATACAGGACCTCAAATTAGTACTTTGAAATAATTTTAGTGAAGACTACAAGTCACAGAGGCCTGGGTTGAAATGCCAGCCTTCTTGATCCTACTTGGACAAGTTACCTAAGCAGTTTGAGCCTTACTTTCCTAATGCTACTTAAGAATCAACTAGGAATTAACCTACACCTTGCAGGGTTTTATGGAGAATGTGGCACAGAGGTGTTCACTATTACAGAGTAATAATGAAGGGCACAGACCCAGTCCTCTATCTCTGTGTCCCTTCAGTTACCTAACCTTAGTTTCCTAGTCTGTGATACTACCACCTATTAGATTTAGGGTGTTGTAAAGACTAAATGTCTTACAACACTGCCTGGCAAGTAGCACACACTAGGTACGTGTTAGTTACTATTAACATCATTATCATCACCACCACTGAAACTTTAAGTCAACGTTGCCACATTATCAGATTCGTTACTTTTCTACTATATGAAAAAATGTTCCTTTAAAAATTAACCTTATTTAGTGAACTGATAATAATATAGGATGAGCTCACACACTCAATTTTTACGCTGATTTTTAGAAACTTCAAATATACTAGAAATTATCTGAATTACCATTGGTCGTGAATATTGACAAGATACATACATCAAATATCCATTTTCAGTGAACATATCCCTTCACTGAACTAAAGCATATCACAAACTGATATGTCTATTGTAGTTTCTCCCCAAAGATTTCAAAGCATGTTAAAATAATTATATATAGCAATCCTCAAAATGTACAAGCTACCTGAGAAAATTGCATCTGAGAGCAATCAACATCTTTCTCTAAAACTTTTGCTACATAATTACAAAATGATGTTACAGTCTAACTGTTCCAAACATACCATTCACTCAATTAGTCAGAACATTTATTGCGTATCCACTGTGCACCAGGCAGGCACTGTGCTAAACCCTGTTATAGTAACAGAAAAGGAGAGACCAAAAGTAACAGTGGGCATGCCACTAATATAATTAAGTATTTTGAAATTTTGTTTTCCTTAAACAGTGAAAAGAGCAAATTATATGTTCTAACAGTTGAATGCATCAATAATTAATGAGTTAAGTAACCTCATAAAAGTGACAGTACAATATTTTCCCCAAGGAGATGAGGATTAAATGAAATAAAGCATCCGTCTCTACTGCTCAATTACTTACTAAGTAAAGGTAAATGACCACTTTAAATGAGTCAAATAACCTCAAGAATGACACTATTTTTCACCCATTTGAAGGGTAAAGTTTAGAGAAATAAATCTTAAGTTTGCTGTTAAATGTCACTTGGAATCTATCAGAAATAAACTACATTCACTCAGTTTTACTCAGCATCTGAAACTGTATTTTTTGCTGGGGCGACTAGGGTCAATTTACTAATCATGCCTTCCTTTGATCAACCATTTTTTCTTAGGCGAGAAAAATCTACCCTTGATGCAATTATCAAATCAATTTTTATCCTACATTTTACAAAACGAGAGTTTTCTCAAGTAGCTACATAACTGTTAAAGCTTTAAAGAATTTAAAATATATATATTACCCAGCAAAATTGCTCTGCAAAAAAAATACAATCTTGACCCCAAGTAAAGTAATCTTAGTGCTTAAAGTGGTCATCCAAAACCTGAAAGGGGACAAACAGCCAACCACATTTTTAGTACTCACCTCTCCAGGAGAAAGGGCTGTTAGACAAATGCTATTAATATTGACAGCAATTGTATCAAACTGACACGCAGGAAGGTGCACTTCAGGACTAAGTACCTTCCTTGGAGTTCATTATTATGAACTATGAATGTCGCATTAGAAAAACTGCTGTCATTTCATTCTATGAATGCTGAATCAGGCAGTTTTAGTTAACTGCAACACTTTACAAGCAGGCTATCAAATAAGCCCCAATTACCAAGTTGTTCCAGACACAGAACTTGTGTTTCTATTATTAAGTATAATTAAAGAATTAAAAGGATCAGTTTATTTTTCTTGATACATTAGTCTAAAACGATCTGCAATAAGTCTCTGAACACCCAAGTGACTGAAATTCCTTGAGCTATACAAAACACTCCTCTGGAATGCCAGTCTTCCAAATGGCAAGACTATAAGTACACACAAATGATACACATTCTCCACATTACACATGAAGGAGTAAAAAGATTTCAAACTCAATAAATTTACGGGGGGTGGGGGGAGAAAAAGTGGAAACAAATGTCCCAAATCTGTCTTCAACCAGAATGGCATTTTGTAGCAGTGCAAGAATTCAGGCATTTATTTCATTAGTATTCCGCACACTGGGGGACATTCAGTAACTGCTGGTGACAGATGAGCCGAGAAGAAGCCTCACCAACAAACAGTATTAACAGGTAATGTTGCAAATAAGTCATGGAACAGCGGGAGAAGGAATGTGGAGGAGTTGAAAGAGTAACAATCTTCGGCCAAATTTTACATTTAGAGCAAATCAGTCACACGCTCCTCCGGCGGCGGGGGTCGGGGGGAAAGTATTTGGTGTGACCCAGAATAACCAAGATGTACACACACACACACAGCAAGTGCCACTTCCACTACAGTTTGATGGTCATGCATTTGGATAATTATAGTAGAAACGTGTGTTTTGGAAACACAGCTAAGACCACACCCTAGGACTGAGAACCGGGACTTTAAATGCTAAGGATCAGAGGTCCACGCAGCACCTGAGTCGGACGGTCTTGTGGCACAGGTGTAAGGGATCGGGGCACCAACTTCAAGGCAGGTGACCAGGAGGGCCGCGTGTCCGGGCGAGGCGTGGCGGAGTCCGAGAAAAGGGGGTGTGGATCCGGGGACCAGCACTGGGAGAGAAGGAGGGAGGGAAGGCGGCCGCTGATAGAAAAGGAAGGTGGGAGCTCCGGGTCGGGGGGCGACTATCGACGTGGGAGGGGAAAGCGCCCAGGAGCCAAAGGTCACGGGCGGAGGCAGAACTGGGCACGGGAGGGGGCGGCGAGCACGCGCGGGGAGACGCGAGTGGAAGGAGGCAGGGGCGGAGAAAGGCAGAGCCGAATGAATGACCGCCGGGGCGCGCGGAGGAAGGGCCCGGGGCGCCCGCGGAGATGCCGCCGCAGCGCCGGGGGTGGGCGCCGGGGCGGGCCCCCGGCAACGGTGGTGGGGAGGGGGATGAGGAAGCCCCGCGCCGGCCCCACCGCGCCCGCCTCTCCGCCAAAATGGGGTCGCGGAGCAGGCGAGCCAGGGGTGTGAGGGAAGCGGAGAAAAGGGGAAAAAATAAACCACTCACCCTCCGCGCGAGCCTCCAGGCGCTCTCTCTCAGCCCCGTTCCTCCGCCCTCCTCGAGCCGCGGCGGCGGCTCCTCAGCGGCGCTAGGGGGAGCCCCGGGCCCGGAGCGGGGCAGCGGCGGCGGCGGCCGGACCGGGAGCCCCTCCGCACCTGCCCCTGTGGCGGAGCCGCGACGAGCCAGACGGCGGCGGCAGCGGCGGTGGCGGCTCCTCCGAGCGGGGAGGGCAAATGACCCGGATGTACAGGGTAACGGCAAGGAGGGGGAAGGGGGAATGCCAGGAAGTGAGGGCGCCGCGGACCTGTCCGGCCGTGCGCATGCGCCGCGCGCCCGCCCCGCAAGGTAAACCCAGTCTTCCTTCCCCGCCCCCTTGGCTCCAGCCCCTCCCCTAGGGGGCGGGGCGAGGCCGGAGACAGGTGGTCGGGAGGGCTCCGCGAGGAGAGGAAGGGGGCGCGGCTACCTTCTCCGCTACCCCGCCCTCCTTAAAGGGGCAGAACCTTAAAGGCCGAGATGGCTTCTGGGTGGACCCGCGTCTTGCAGCCTTCTCATTTTACAGATGGAGAAACTGAGGCTCAGAGGTGACAGTGACCTGCCTCAGGTCAGTAAGCTCAGAAATGGCAGAAATTGGAACTCGAGACTCGCAGATCTGGACTCTGCTGAACCCATCAAAGTCGGGCACGCCTTTCCCTCTCCGCCAGGTGCTGATTGAGTCTCAAACTCCCAGATACTGCAGATGCCCTTGGCAGGCTCCCCAGAGCCGAGAGGTACACCGTTATCGCCTGCGATGGTATCGTGGAGACGCCCTTGGGAGGTGTTAAATAATCAGTCTGAGAACAGAAATCAGGCGCCACTGGAGACTTGCATGGTGCTACACATAGCACTTTCAGATCAATGAGACTCTGCTCTGGGGTCTGGTCTGGGTAACGCTATCTGATGGACAGAGAAGTTGGATGTGGTAGAGGGCGCAGCTTCTTCATTTTCCCCAAATTCCCCTTTCACTCTGAACATAAAGGTTCCCTCTTTACTTAGAAAACAAGAACATCCCATCTAGTTAGCTCATCCTAACCCCGTTATGAAACTCTCAGATTTTTTTCATTAATGCCAAAGTGTAAATAATGATCGCATCTCCCAGGGATATTTGCAGTTTGACTGCTAAGCAGATAGTAACTATGAAGGTAAATGGTCCTAAACATTTTGAGGTCAAGATCCCTATTGAAAATCCTATAAAAGGATGCACTTTTCTCTCCAGGTTAATGCATACAGGCACATGAACTGCACACAATTTCAGGAAATCTTTGGATCCAGGAAGCTTATCTATGAAACCCTGATTATGAACCCCTATTCTAGTCAAATAGGTAAGATCCCAGTAGTGATCTGGGCCTTACCATAGGCAGCCAAGCAAACACTCCTTGCCCCAGATCCAGAAGGCAGCACTTAACCTTATGTAGCTCTCCGTCTTGCTCTTGAGTTACATGGAGACCAAGTGATATTGGCCATATTACAAAGAAATGTGGTTAAGAGTGTCAGGAGAGAGCAGGTGGCTTTATCAAGGCACACACTAAGGGCAAGAGTCCTAGGCCTCAGACTTTTACCCTAATTATCATATTTAAGGATGATTTGGGGGTCTTACACTGTATCCATTATAATCTTCATCAATTTCAATGGAACACAGGACGCTGATGTTTTGCAAACACTGATGCTAACAGAACAATCTCCACAATCCAAGAACTCTGATCCATTTGTCTGATACACGGACACCTACTCTTAAATAACTCTGGTCCATATCGACCCACTGTCCTCTGTTTGAACCAGAGAAAGAATTCTTACACCTGCTCAGTCGAGCTGCCAGCAACCACACACCCGGAACCGAGTCTCCCATGGAGAGCAGGAGGAATCTTGTCTGTAACATCCTCAACATGTGAACATCCAGTTTAGCTCAAGTATCTCCAATTATGTGGAGCTCATTATCCTCTAATTGTGAGGAGCCTCTTTTTCTAATTAATTATTTTGGCCTCACTCCACAGCATGTGGAATTTTCTCAAATGCGGACTGTACCTTCACTCCTGCAGTGGAAGCAGGGACCACTGGACCACGAGCGAAGTCCTAGGAGCCTCTTCTTTTACACTGATCAGAAATCTGATGCCCATCAACTGTCATTCATTGGTCCAAATTTTATTTCTGGAAAGTGACATAGACATGATGCTGGCCTGGAGGAGCTTACAGACCAGCAGAGAAAACAATCCATTTGATGAGTGATAACTGTAAAATAGAGGATGAGTCCCAAGAGGAGCATAGACTGCTTTTTTCAGAGACACCTTTCTCCTTATCAGCCCTACACATGTTCCTAACCTGTGTAAGCTCTGCCACTATCCCATGTGGGAGGTCCTGGAAGAGGGGACAGAAAACAAAAACCTAGGAGAAGTGATAAATTTGCTCTTCCACGATCCCTTCTTCATCCTTCTGCATAAATGTAAGCACATTTCAGCTGTGGTCAAAGTCTCAGGTTGAAAAAAAACAGAGGATGCAAAAAAAGATGTTTACATGAAAGAACTAGGCTCTAATGATGATTTAACCATGGTGCCTTGTTAGCTTTCTTTTTTTTTTTTTGAATCCTTAGTATATGTGTCAGGCACTGTACTAAAAGCCCTTGACTTGCATTTCCTCTTTTGCTTTTTACAAATTCAGTCACTGAGTCATTCAATCAACACAGTTTTGTCCCTCTACTGTATCCCAGGCACCATGTTGAGGGTTTAGGGTAAAGCCAGTAAGTCATGTGGTTCCTGTCCTGGAAGGGCTCAAAATTCAGTAAAGGGAAGGGCTATAACCCCACAATTACAACACGGCATAATTCGTTGTAATTTCGGAGGGTGGAGCAACTAACCCTCCCTGGAATGGCTGTGAAGGCTTCAGAGAGGATGAGCTTGGTCTTGAAGAGATGGGGGAAGGGCCTAGAAGGAAAGTCACATGGGCAGAGGAAGGGGAGGTCATGACATGCTTGGGGGGGAAGACTGGGTGGTTGGAAAGGACCTCCTCAAACACCATCCTAAGGAGTCTGAACTTGCCTCCGGAAGGCAACCACCAGTAAATAAAAGCTTCTAAGCAAGGGAGAGACATAATCAGATGTGTTTTATATCAAGATCACTCTGACCACAGTGTCCAACGTGGACTACAGTGGGAGAGAGAGGAGACCAGCAGACCAGAGAAGCTGTTGTGAGGTCCAGGCGAGACACAGTAAGAGCCTGTTCTAGGAAACTGGCAGTGGAGAGAAAGAGTGGACAACAGAATTGAGATATCTACTGATGTATTATATAATTTACACACGTTTGTGACTAGTGGAATTTAGGGGAAGAAAAAGCAGAAACTGTGGGTCATGACCCTGCGGTTCCTAGCTTCACAGATTAATCTGACAGTGACACCATCCAATCCCAAAACCTTTCCCGTTCTCATTCCTATTCTCTTCCAACCTTTATCCATGTAAATGAACACTGCTTCACTTGGTATCTTCAGATATGTTCAACTACCTCCTAATATCTATTCCTATTTTTCCAGGCACATTTATCACTTTAAGGCTGCAGAATATTTCATCATGTTGAAATAGCTCTCTTTCCTTTCAGTTGCTAAAGGTCCACACCCTGCACGCCTGGTTCACCCTGGACTCATTTGACTCTGGGCAATTTGCAAGGGATGAGTTGAGCGAGGAAAGGGATCCTTTAGGTGAAGGGTATTGGAAAAGTGTAGCCTCAAGGGCCAGGAAAGCTGCAACTCTCATGGGAGACACTTGGGCAACCCTATTGCAGGCAGAAATTACAAAGCTATCGAAAAGAATTTATTGACCATGGGAATTCTAATGTCTACTCTCTATGGCAAACTGAAACAGTGTATTAAAAAACAGAGACATTACTTTGTTGACAAGGTCTGTATAGTCAAAGCTATGATTTTTCCAGTAGTCACGTATGGATGTGAGAGTTGGACCATAAAGAAGGCTGGCATCAAAGAACTGATGTTTTCGAAATGTGATGTGGAGAAGACTCTTGAGAGTCCCTTGGACAACAAGGAAATGAAACCAGTCAATCCTAAAGGAAATCAACCCTGAATATTCATTGGAAGGACTGATGCTGAAGCTGAAGCTCCAATACTCTGGCCACCTGATGCAAGAGCAGACTCACTGGAAAAGACGCTGATGCTGGGAAAGATTGAGGACAGGAGGAGAAGGGGGTGACAATGAGATGGTTGGGTGGCATCACGGACTCAACGGACATAAGTCTGAGCAAATTCCAGCAGACAGTGAAGGACAGGGAAGCCTGGCGTGCTGCAATTTCATGGAGCTGCAAAGAGTTGGACATGACTTGGTGACTGAATAACAACAACAGTTCTCTATGGCCTAATCCATCTCATCCATTCACTCCTTCATTCATTATTCCCTCTTGGAGCAATGCATTCTTGTGAACCACTAGGCAATAAAGCAGAGCTAAAAGCACCAGGGAGCCGTGGATTTAGCCCCGCCAGGGTTTGGACGCCTGTCCTACAACCTCCACAGGTTAATCTCAGAACTTCAGTTTCCCCCCAGTTTGTTCTAAAAATTAGTTTAGACAAAATTTGCTCAGTACTTGGGACAGAATTAAGCCTATATTAAATTCAATAATTATTTTCAGTCTTGGTTCCTCCTCCTCCTCTCCTGGACACCCAGCAATTTCCCCAGTTTCTGAGCACACCTAGAGGGGGCAGTGCATGTGCTAGAGCTCAGAGCCTGAAGCTGCCAGAGTGAAGCAGGGCACCCACTTCCCCTCTCTAACCTTCTATTTCCCTTCTGTGAAATGGACATGAAAATGTACTCACAGGAATGTTTCCATGCTCTTATAAATGCTGTATAGGGAAATCTCCTTGGACTGAAAGACCAAACCCGTCCATCCTAAAGGAAACCAACCCTGAATATTCACTGGAAGGACTGATGCTGAAGCTGAAGTTCCAATACTTCGGCCACCTGATGCCAAGAGCCGACTCACTGGAAAAGACCCTGATGCTGGGAAAGATTGAAGGCAAGAGGAGAAGTGGATGACAGAGAACGAGATGGTTGGATGGCATCACTGACTCAATGGGCATGAATTTGAGCAAGCTCCAGAAGATGGTGAAGGACAGGGAAGCCTGGCGTGCTGCAGTGCATGGGGTCACAAAGAGTTGGGCACGACTGAGGGACTGATCAACAACCGGAAAATGAGTTCAAAACCCCAAAGTACTCTGTCATTACTATTACTGCTATTATAGAATAGACATCACTGTTTTCTTGGTTTCTCCCCACTAAAAAAAAAAATGATGACCTTAGCATAAGTTCCATGGATTTTAATCGATGGCTCAAAGGATCTGAACATTGCTATGGTTCTTGGTTTGTACGGTCCAATGGCTCTTAGAGAGGATTCCGTGAATAGCTGCTGCCACTGTTAACTCAAATACACCATCCAGTATGTTTAAGCACCAAAATTATAGCTTTTGTTGACTCTGTATCGAGTCTTTGTCCTTAATCTAACTTTCAGGGACTTCTCTCAACTGCTCTCCTCCTCCTCTTTGAGGAATCAGTGAATACTGAATCCCTGAACAAAGAGGCACCTTCCCAGATATTTCCACCACAGCCCAGGCTGAGGATGAAGACCCAAGGGTCATGCCTTACAGAGACAAGCATCCACCCAATGTGTGAGTTTAATGAATGCAGAAGAGGATGGGGAAGGAGGCCTGGGACTCCCTGAGCAGGGTTCAAAGCCTATCCAGCGTGAAGGATGACATCAGAGCTGCTCCTCAGAAAGAACCAAAGAACAGACTCAACAGTTCAATCCCAATACATTCCTGTGATTTAGCAAAACATTAAACAATCTCTCAGAGGCCATCAAGTTGTCCGGATGGCCATATGCCCCCAGAGTTACAAGGTGTATCCCTGAGCCTCCTCACATTTCCAAGTGCAACACAGTGCTCATTCTGGGCAGCTGCAGTTCAAGTTCCACCAGCCCTCTGGGTGACCGGTAGGAAGGCAGCATCTGCTGGCCCCTCCCTCCGCCCTGAATACACTTGCCGTGCAGCTGCGTCTCAGCCTCCTCTAGGGTCACTCCTCAAAGTGGCCCCTCCATTCCTTCCTGAAGGGGACCTTCCCTTCCATATTCCCTCGTATGTCACTGGCTTTTTTTTCCCCCCCTTCTAGCACTTACCACAACCTGTAATTTTTTTTTTTTTTTAAGCTTTAAAAAATATTTTAAATTAAAAAAAAAAAAAGACTTTCAACACAATGTCAGCTCAGTGAAGGCGGAGGCCAAGGCTACCCTGCCCACTCCTACACCTGTCCCTACATCTGGGTGTGCCCACCCAGCTCCTCGGAGACCTTGATAAATACGTGGAATGAGGTTAAAATTTGAGTTAAAAAAAAAAAAAAGAGGTTTCTGGCCTCCTCTACCTTTCTTTCACTCTGACTATATGAATAATATTTACATGTTGATTGCAGAAAAAATTTGAAAATTCAGAGGAGCAAAAGGAAGAAAATATAAATACCCCATGAGCTAACCTCCTATACCATGTGGACATGCTTCCAAATGTTTTTACTATGTCTATATCTACGTAAAGATAATGCATTGATTTATATAAAAATGGTTCATATTTTGAATTATCATCTGCTGTGTTTCATCTCATGATCTATCTTGGTCATCTTTCCTTAACAAAGGTACTTCAGCACCTTGTTGTTAAAGGCTCCATGATACATACATGTGGGAACCTGTGCCACTCCACAAAGCATTTAACAAGTTTCCCAGTGTTAAGGTAAAGGGTTGGTTTCTTCAATGTCAACAAAGGTAACATGCTGTTAATACAGCCCTCCCCTCTTGACCAGTTTCCCCTTTTCCGCTCTGTGTTTGTATTGCTTTTGAGTTGTATTTCTACAGAACTCTATTCCCCACCATCCATTCACCACCTGGAGTCATTAGAGTCCCCATCAACTAGAAGCAAAATTGTTTGCAACCGGAAAAGCTCGAGTATGACGAAGCCAGGACAATGTCGAGGAGTTCATTTCAGGAATGTGCAGCTGATACATGTGACAGAAATAAAGAGTGTGTCTTCTTGCCAAGACTTGAACGTAAAAAGAAGAAAGCAGAGACTGTATGTCTTCATGTCTCCTTCCCAAACCCTGTTCTATGGCTAGGTTTTTCCCAAGAGGGATGGGCTGGTCCATGGAGTTGACTGATGTCGTAAGCAGTCTGCAGGCCAAAGCCTGTGCCCCACTTAGAGAAGAGCTGGCTACAGAAAAGTCTATGAGGGCATGGAAGCGGATGCTGGCCTTTCCCACAAACAGTTCTCTCAGTCCCCTTGTGTGGCTCAAGAACCTCTGCATTTTCAGCTCAAAAGTCACACCCTCCACAAGAAAAGATCTCCCCCTGCCCACCTGGAGAAGCAGACCCCCCTACAAAAGGACCCCTCAGTGTTCCAGTGCACCCATGGCCTGACCCACCTGCCCACCCCCACAGCGGCCAGGTCACCTTGTGAAGGCACAGGAAGGGGTCACGGAAGGTGGGACTGAGATGTTTGAAAGTCAGATCCAGAGGGATGGAAGGGAGAGGAAGGGCTGGGTGAGCCATCCATTCCCAGGCCTCACCCCACTATGACCCAGAGACCCAAAGAGAGGTTGATCTGCTGTTCCCCCACCTTTTATGGCACCCCAACAGAGGCAGACAAAACTACAAAGGAAGAGAATCCCTTGTTGGTTACAACTATCACAACACTGTTAATCCGCTATACTCTAATATAAAATAAAAAGTTTTTTAAAAATTAAAAAAAAGAGAATCCCTAATTGTGTCAAGGGTCACTAATTTATCAATGCCATTTAAATAAGATTTTGTGTGAACTTACAGTTACCAAAAGAGAAGGCGGGTGGGATAAATTAGGAGTTTGGGATTAACAGATATGCACTACTATAGATACAATATATAAACAACACAGACCTACCTATAAGTAGGAACTATAAGGAACTATGGGATTCCCTGATAGCTCAGTTGGTAAAGAATCCACCTGCAATGCAGGAGACCCCGGTTTGATCCCCGGTTTGATCTGGGTTGGGAAGATCTGCTGGAAAAGGGATAGGCTACCCAATCCAGTATTCTTGGGCTTCTCTGGTGGCTCAGCTGGTAAAGAATCTGCCTGCAATGTGGGAGACCTAGATTCGATCCCTGGGTTGGGAAGATCCTCTGGAGAAGGGAAAGGCTACCCACTCCAATATTTTGGCCTGGAGAATTCCATGGACTGTATATAGTCCATGGGGTCACAAAGAGTCAGACACGACTGAGCAACTTTCACTTTCACAAGGAACTATATTCACTTTCTTGTAATAACCTATAATGGAAAAGAATCTAAAAAACAACACACACACATAACTGAATCACTGTACTATGCACCTGAAACTAACACAGCATTGCAAAGCAACTACTGTTCATGTGCATGCTCAGTCGTGTCCAGCTCTCTGCAACCCCACAGACTAACCCGCCAGGCCCCTCTGTCCATGGAATTTTCCAGGCAAGAATACCTCCATTTTAAAAAGAGAGAGAGATTTTTGTATGTGTTTTCCAGAAATATCATGGTTAGAGGAAAGAGAAAACAGTTTGGATTGAAATACAGTAATGACAAAAGCAACCAATACCTCTGATCAATGGTTTCATTTTGGCTCATTTCCACTCATTTTCTAATTCAATCCTTATAACAACATCAAGAGAAAGATTTTATTGCTTCCAGTTTCCAGATAACAAAATTCCGGTGAGGTACAAAAAAAAAGGTTAAGTATTTTGCTGGAGGTCACAAAATTACTAAGAGACGAAGCCAAGATTAGACCCCAGGTCCTAAAGCTCTTGACATGCATGAGTCACTCAAACTTCCTTGCTTCCTACTTGCCCCTTTCTTTCTACAAATATTAACTTAATCTCTCAATGTCCAGGCTTCATCTAAAATACTAGATGACTCAACTTTTTTTTTAAGATTTCTTTTTTTATGTGGGCCATTCTTTCTTTAAAGTTTTTATGGAATTTGTCACAACATTGCTTCTGTTCTATGTTTTTGTTTTTTGGCCATGAGGCACGTGAGATCTTAGCTGCTTGACCAGAGATCACGCCTGTACCCCCTGCGTTGGCAGGTAAAGGCTTAACCACTGGACAGCCAAGGAAGTGCCTAAACTACTCATCTTTAACAGGCACAATAACCACCTAATTCACTGCTATTGTCAGGGTTAACTACAATAATAGATGGAACAGGAAATCCTCCATAGTCCACCACTTTTTACTCTAAAAACAGCAGTGACATACAACTAAATCTAAGACATCCCTGGTCTTGGTGAACTCTTAAGTGGTTAAAACAATTATATGTTACAGATTATTTATTTTGAGTTTTGAAATTTGCGGTTTTAGTATTCAGACTCAGAAGGCTGTATGTCACAGTGGCTGAGGGCTCAGACCCTGTACTCAGAGTCTGAATTCCTCCCTTCATTCTCTCATCTGTAAACACTAGGAAAGTAATGGTATCCACTGTCAGAATGATATTATCGCAAGTAAGGCAGTTAGGGCACTGCCTGGCAAAGGTGGCGATGGCTTAGTTGTCAAGTCATGTCTGGCTTTGCGACCCCATGAACTATAGCCCACCAGGTTCCTCTGTCCATGGGATTTCCCAGGCAAGAATACTGGAGCAGGCTGCCATTTCCTTCTCCAGGGGATCTTTCCGACCCAGGGATTGAACCCATGTCTCCTGCATTGCAGGCAGATTCTTTATTGATTGAGCCACCAAGGAAGTCTTGTTTGTTATTATTTCTAATTATTAATTAACGTACTACCTTCATTAAGGTAGTATTTGCATAAAGCTGCCCATACTAGCATTATGTATAATAAAAACCAGAAATAAATTTCCCGCAACAGGGAAACAGCATAGTTGAATTTGAAAGAATTGTCTTTAGAATTAATGAAAACCAATTTAATTACAATTTAAAAGCTTCTGCGTTGCCACTTAGGGGCTGGATAATTTTGAACAAGTCATTTCATTTCTCTGAATTTGTTTCCTCTCTTTGAAAATGAAGGGTCTACTCTCAATGACTTATAAGCCCTCTCCAGATTTGAAGTTTATATTTCTAAGGTTTTCAATAAATTATAATCCATCAATATCAAGGATAATAACCAACCCCTAGGTACATAGAGTGATAGTGGTAAAGAATACGCCTGCCAACACAGGAAATGTAAGAGATGGGGGTTCAATCCCTGGGTCAGGAAGATCTGGAAAAGGGCGTGGCAACCCATTCCAATATTATTGACTGGAAAATCCCATAGACAGAGGAGCCTGGCGGGCTTTAGTCCATGGGGTCTCAAAGAGTCGGACATGACTGAAGCGACTTAGTACACAGCCCATATGTACACATAAAGACAGTAGCGACATGAGACAATATTTTGTAAATTAACAATCCCAATGTTCTTTAACCCTACTTTTGTTCTATGACGTTAATTACCTCCTAACAGAATTTGTACTGTGTTTATCATGAATCTCTCTGAATAAGGCAGAAGCACCAGGACAACAGGGATGTAGACTGGTCATTTCACTGATCTCTTTATTCCCAGCCACTAGAGCAACGCCTGGCACATACTAGGAGCTCAATTAACATCTGTTGACTGAAAAACTGTGAATATTAAGTTTAAAGAGCAAAGTACAGAGACTTCCCTGATGGTCCAGGGGTTAAGACCCTGTGCTTCCAACGCAGCGGGGGAAGGTTCCATCCCTGATAGAGAAACTGAGATCCGGCAAGCTGTGTGGAGTCACCAAAAAAATTAAAAGAAAAACAAAAGAGCAAAGCACAGAAGTGTATACATAAAATAGAATGCCACTCATATAAAATATCTACCCTCATGGGGAAATGGCAGATGGGATCAGAGAAATTAAAACTCAATGACAACATGAGAGTTTGGGATGAAAGAATTTTATTTTCCTTCAATGTTCTGAATAAATTTATCTGTTCAAAAAGATGTCATTAGAACAGAGAAGCATGTAAAGAGGAGAAAAATGAAGGCGCGATGGAAGACATGTCCAAGGAAGACGGCAGCAGACCTGAAGGAAGGGGCCAGAAGGGCTTAAGCAAATAGGAGGCTTTTGGAGGTTAGTTATTCTGTGAATGGAAACAATCACAGGGGTAGAAAGAAAACTAGGTCATATGATTCAGAAAAGAAAAGCCAACTTATTTTGAACTTTTAATTACAAGCTAATTTCTATTAAACTGTTCCCAAGTTGATAGTATTTCCCCATTCACTGCCTCAATCAACAGAAGCTTTGGTCAGTCTGATATTCGGAGGCCTTTGGAGGGGCTATCTGTTACTCTTCTTGATCTGCTGCTGTGGATGCAAGAAGCATGCAAGAGGCCCACAAACCGAAGTTACCTGGTAAAATGTAGGTCTTTTCATGACCCAACTGATCAACCAGGGTCACACAGTGGGGAAAACACAAACAGTACAGGAAACGGCCTTCCCTTCCAGGGGATGAAAGACACACCTTATTATCATACAAAGCAGCACACAATTGCCAAAGAAACTGATACAGACAAACAGCCTGGAAAGTAAAGGGAAAGGACCATTCCTTTTGGTGTGGGGGAGTCGGCGGTTGGGGGCCTGGGGAGAGATACGGAGGAGATGTCCACCCCTTACGCTGAACTTGATCAAATCACCAGGACCCTAGTGCTGTTTGTGGGCTTCATCCTGAACCTTTCACCTGGTCCTACCTTGCTTTTGTGATCACATGCTATTCTGAATGCCTCCAGCCTCCAATGCTCGCCTGAGCTCTTCATCACCACCAGGCATCTGAACTTTGAGCAAAGCAGGTCAGAGGCCCTGCTGTGAGAGTTCTCGGGACCGGTGTTACATATTTCAAGGACATATCATTATTGTAAATTGCATGGTGATTTGTGTACTTCCTTGAACACTGTGAGGTTCACCAGGGCAGGAGCATGCCTATCATGTCAACCCTGCATCTGCAGTGCTAGCACAGAGCCGGGCACCATGCCTGGCACAAGGCATGCACTCAAACCATGGCTGCTGGTCACACAGATGACAGGGGTCCAGCCTGAGTTAACCCAGTCCTAGGGCCTTTACCCTACTCTGAACCCCCAGCATGGCCACAGCCCTGGAACCAGGGAATGGATCAGCAGCAGCACAAGGAGGTGAGATGTAAACTGCCCCCCTCTTCTCACATTAGCCAAAATGATGAGGTCACCAGCTGTGTGACACAACAGTTGAAATACAGAGCTTTAGACAGTATGATGTGAATATGCCAAACAGGAGCTAAGAGCATGGCAAGAGTTTAGATTCTCACAGTTTCAAGGCCACAGAAGAAGAGATACTGTATAAGGGTAAAAAAGGAAAAAAATAAATAAATCTTCCAGGAGAGAATCATTAAAGTCCAAGTTAAAAAGAAGTTTAACTGGTTTAGCTAGCTTCCTCTAAAATCCTGGGGCTTATTTCACACTAGAACACAGGTTGAGGAGTGGGAGGGAGGCTCAAGAGGGACAGGCTATATGTATACTTAGAGCTGATTCACGGTTGTTGAACAGCAGAAACCTACACAACATTGTAAAGCAATTATTCTCCAATTAAAAATAAATTAAAAAGAAAAATTTAGTATTCACCGGACAAAAAAAGGAAAAAAAAAGAACACAGGTTTAATGAGAAAGCATCCATCCTTAGTTTTAATGCCGAGAAGAGGAGAATGCCACCTTGCCTGAACTCTGGTCTTGTCTGAACCCACAGACTCGGAGAAATATATGTGGTTCTCATTTCAGCATTTATTTAACATTGTTTTTTAATAGGCCACTTGTTATTCATGAGGGCCTGCATCCGAGTTTCTGAATGAATCACCTAATTTTAGACAAGGACAGAACCTTGAAATTCATTTTTAATCCAACATCATACTCTTAACTAAATGGTGGAGTCCAAGACAGGTCCAGGGGGGTTCACAGAGCACAATCCCCTAGGCCTGGACTCTGGGTCCAGAGTGAGGATCACACAGGTTCCCATCTACAATCAGAGAACTGCTGAGTTGGTTTCCAAAGGTTAGACTAGATCACTGAAGTGTCAACAAAATCCTGCAAAAAAATCTCTACTAATAAGCAGTGTGCAACATTTGATGTGGTGTCTGGTGTGATCTTCCAGGATAAATGAGATCAACTGAAACATTATCCTTTGACTTTCCTGGTGGTCCAGTAGTTAAGAATCCACCTGTCAATGCAGGGGACATGGGTTTTCAATCCCTGGTCTGGGAAGATCCCACATGCCATGGGGTAACGAAGCCCATGCACCACAATTACTGAAGCCCACGAGCCTGGAGCCCAAGTCCCACAAGAGAAGCCGTAGCAATGAGAAGCCCCCACTCAACACAACTAGAGAGAGCCCATGTGTAGCAGTGAAGACCTAGCACAACCAAAAATAAATGGATAAAAATTTTAAAAAGCACACAACATTATCCTTATTTGACCCTTCATTACTCATAAATCTCCTGCAAGGCAGGGGGGAAAAATGTTAAGAGATGTGTACCAAAGGATGAAGAAGTAAGTGGAAATGAAGATTTCATGGGACTTCCCAATTTCCCTTGAGTAAGGGGATGGTATGGCTCCTGGTAGTAATACTGAACTACTTCCTCAGAGTTCCTGTAGGTACTGTTCCTTGTGCCTTTGCCCACGCTGTTCCCTCCGCCACAAACATCCTTCCCCCTCCTCTCATGTTTCCTGTCCAAACTACTCACCAAGACTCCGGTCAGGCATCTCTATAGATATTGCATACGGATTCCCATGTGAATTAGCTTCTGGTTTTACCTCACAGTAAGACATAGCCCTACCTAACCTGACAGTCCTCCTAGGATGTGTCAGAAAGACCAGCTGTGGCATGAGGTTTGCATTAGCACCATGTATTCCATTGAGAAAAGTGCTGTGCAAACACAAGGTTATGTTTTATTAATTTATTACACCTGATTCCTTGGATTTTGATGGATGAATCAACCAGCCCAAGATTAATAGCCTGGCTTACTACACTCATTTCTCTTTCCAAGCCACAAGCCAAAATAAACTCACCCTCAGTTTATAACCTTGCAACACGTTCTTTTGCATATTGACTTCTAAATCAAACTGTGGTTATTAAAAAGGATGATTGCATCCGTCAGGATGGGCTGTGTTATGCTGCGGTAACAAACAAGCCCTAAATCTCAGCCCCAACAATGACCACAGTGGTCACTCTGGGGTCAAGAAAAGGAGCCCAACAACTCCATCTTTCTAGACTTCACCTGACACTTTGGATTAAGCAACTCTGTAGCTGATATCAGTTACAAACACATGACTTCCTCCTTTCCTTATTCAACCACCTATAAAGCTATCTTGCAGGGTTGCCATGCAGATTAGATGTGATCCTGCTTTTTAGATACTCAGGACACTGCCTGCCTTATAGGCAGCAGTTGGTAACTGATAAATGGTGGCTAGGAACACTGTCATTACCATTATCTCTTGTTCTGACTGTTCAGTTGCTAAGTCTGATCCAATTCTTTTGTGACCCCATGAACTGTAGGCCGCCAGGCTCCTTACCTCTCTGTCCATGGGATTTTCCAGGCAAGAATATTTGATGAGTTGCCATTTCCTTCTTCAGGGGATCCTCCTGATCCAGGGATCCAACCTGTGTCTCCTACACTGGCAGGCAGACTCTTTCCCACTGAGCCACCAGGGAAGCCCACCATTATCCCTACTCATCTTCAAATGATAATAATGATATTGTTAGTATAATTCTTACACGCCAAGGGTTCCTAAACTTGTCTGCAAATTGGAATCACCTGGAGATCTTTATAACTACCAGTGCTTGTGTCCCAGCCCAGAATCAGTGAATTAACTCATCTTGTGTGTAGCCCTGGCTTTGAAATTTTAAAAGATCCCCAGATGATTCTAACATATAGACAAGTTTGAGAACCACTGTCACAGAGGCAGCAAGATGCACGTCTATACAGACACATATGTCCAGATGTACACACACTCACCCACACATATACAAGCTGGTCTGCTCCCAGGTTCCATGAATCCTGCCACCTTTATGACAGTGGGGTTCATATCATTCAGGTGAGCGAGGTTATATGAGGCAACAAACAACCCCTAAATATCAGCCCTAATAACAACCACAGTGGGCCCCCTCCAGGGTCAACTAGATGAGCCCAGCAATCTGGTTTTTCTGGTCTTTACCTGATGTTAAAGGCTATGCATTTTACCCTCAGACCTCACTTCCTCTTTCATAAGTTTGCCAGGCCCACAGTAAATCAGAACCAAAAATATGATACTAGTGTGAACAGATTGGGAGGAGATTTGGTCAGAGGAGAGCCACCAAAGCCTACTAGTAACTGAGACTATTTCTTTGTTCAGCTCTCCATCCCCAAGATCCAAAACACAATAGCCAACTTAATAAAAACGTGAATAGGTATTAATAAATGAATTATCACCACTAATAACCTGAAAAAGAAGTGAAAAGCAGACACAGGATCTCAAAAATACAGCACATAAGTTGAAAACCTTATGGGTCAGCTTATCACCAACCATCATGTTGATTTCTTTCTTTTCGTTCATTTCTCTCAGGTTGAAATTACATCTGCAGAGATGGAAATAAATGAGATCAGGGGATCTATGAACAAAAACAAGGACCTTGAGTAGTAAAGAATCTACCTTGCAATGCAGGGGACTCGAGTATGATCCCTAGTCAGACAACTAAGACCCCACATACTGCAGAGCAACTAAGCCCGCATGCCTCAACTACTGAGCCCACACATCATAATTAGAGAATCCATGTGAACCATGGAAAAGATCCTGCATGCCACAATCAAGACTCCGACGTGGCCAAATCCATAATCAATTAATTTAAAAGAATGTATACAAAAAAATGGGGGGCCTTCCACCTGGCAGCAAAGTACCTGTAGGTTGGGTGCAGGCAAAACAGGAAGAATATAGACATCTTACCACCAGCACACAAGTGATTTCCAGCAAATCATCTCTTGCTCAGTGGAATGCTAAGTCTTGGCAGAATCTGGAGAAAACCAGAAAATCCAGCTTGTTTGCCCTAGTTTTGGCAGCTTAATTTAGGAATCACACTGGGCTTTCCATAAACACTTTACCAAAAAATGTATCCTGTGTTGTGAACACGCGAGTTAACTTGGGGCCCAGGAGGAGGAAGCTTTGTGTATGATTCCATAATAGTTACTCTACTATTTTAAAACCAAATGGAAGCCTCAGGCAGCAAAGTCAAAAAAAGAGAGAAATCATTTTCGTAAGAGTATCTGAATGCAACCATCTCTCCTGATGCATTGTGAGCTGTCAATGGTTCTGCTTTTCTCAAAAGCTCATTCAATTATCTCTTATCTGGACCAGGGAGAGGCATTTTCCTCCCATCTAGAGTTAAAGAAAAAAAAAAAGGAGGCATGATCCTCTAACAAAAGCCTGAAATGAAAAGCAGTAACTACTCCCAAGGCCCTGCTTATTGTGGAGGAGTTATTAGGCAAAACTTTGAACGGTCTCTGTTAGTGATCTATTTTCTCCATGACTATCACAATAGGGAGAGGAAGAAATACGGAATCCACAGCCTCAAAACACCTTGCTCCGCTCCTGGGTGCAGCAAGCCACTTAATCTCTCTGAACTTGTTTCCTCTCTGTAAAATGGAAACACCTATGTGACAAGGACACTCTAAGAATGAAAAAAATTATGTAATGCATTTTTACATTCAACAATGTAAATACCCCTTCCTCTGATCACTATCAAACTCTCAGGAACCCACTAGAATGTGTACTTTTAAAAAGTAGGTGCAATGCCTTACTTATCTTTCTACAGCCAGATCCTAAACACTTAGAGATAGCAGTTGCCTCTTCAGTATCTATTCCATTTCTCTCCCGCTAAGCAGCATCCCTCATTCATTCAGACCTCATCTGCAGTTCCAGGGGAGGGTCCAGAATGGTCTAAGCCAATCAGTGTTCCTCTGTCACCATGATTGGTTGAGAGACAGAGGTGTGTCCTGCGATGATCCAATCAGAGGGAAGCTCAGAAATTTTGTTCAATGTCTCTGGGAAGAGATAGGACCGCATTCTTCCCTGAATGTGAACAAGCTATCCACTGGGCTACCTCCAGCACCCACAAAGCACCCAATGAAATATTTCCGAGTATATGAATAAAGATTAGTCTGTGGATAAACAAAGAGCGATGAAATCAAGATTCTCAGAACAGAACTGTAGTAAAACCCTATTAGTACACAGACTGCTGGTTATGCAGCAGGTAAATCAAAAGACCAGGGAATGAGAGAGGGCTTCCGAGGCTGACAGATGTGGACCAAATTCTGGTCCTAGAATTCTAGTGCCTAAGCCTAGGACCTCAGGCAACTTCCTAAGCCACAGTTTCTGTCTAAGCCACAATTTCTCTCTGACAAACACTACTATCACAATTAAATAAGCGTTTTTTAATGCATCTATTAATAGGGAGAAAAGATTGAGAGAATATACCCCAAACTATTAATAGCAATTAGCCCTAGGTAGTTCATGACTTTTTCTCTTTTTTGTGTGTGTACAGTGTTGGATTTTCTATAATGAACATAAATCGGTGGTCTAATAAAGATAAAATGAAAATAAAAGCAGGACGATGGCAATTAAAGCATCTAGCCCAGCACCATGACACAAAGTAGGAAGCCAGCAAATGTTCTGTCCCTATGAACACCCTTCAGACTTTTGGGAACAGCTATCATATGTCTATTTTTTGTTAAATATCTCAGCTAACTTAATGTCATCCTTACATGACTTGATTTCAAGGCTCTCTGCAAAGGCTCCATCTGTTAAAACCCCACTCCGGATATCATAGAACCCGCTCACAGAATCAGCCGCAGAACTTGTTTGCTCATTCATCTGTTAATTCATTCACTGAGTAAACACTGATTAAAAATGTACTATATTGGACATCTTGCTTCTGCCTACCCCCCATTCACAAATGGTTTCCAGATTTCCCCGAGGAACATCTGCCTGCCTTCATTCTCAGTTCCTGGGCTCTGGGGAGACCAGACCCTATCCCAGCTTCTTTGGGGGCTGGCATTTGATCCAAGGTGGCCAATCAGAGCACCACATTCACCTGGCCACTGCGATAGGTTAGGAACAGGCATGTTACCCAGAGAAGGCCAATCAGAGACATTGAAGAAGAAATCTCTCTTTCCTGAGATTTCTGCTGAACTGTTGGAAAGGGGCATTTTTTTTTTCCCTGCTGCTAGAACTGCTGACATACTTTGCCACCACAATCCAAAAAGAAATCAGAGGCAGCACTGCAAGATGAGGAAATCCTGTGTAAGCCTTAGCAACACAGTCTAAGGCTTCGTGCCTTTGGTTCCATCCCTGTACTTTGCAGCTACATAAACCAGCGAATCCCTTTTCTGTGGAAGCCAAAAAAAACTCACATGGGGCTCAAAAGAAACCTAACTCATGAAATTGGAAGTGTTCTGACATCAGCTGCATGCCAGCTATGCACAGATGAAGCAAGATGATCCACACCATCTTTCTTGGCACTTGGTCTGATGTGGAGATAGCTACGAACAACTACAATTATTTAAAGCCAGTAAGATAATCGCTTTAATTAAACACTACGCAGAGCAAGGAGAGCACAGGGAGGTGGAGTCAGGACAGGCGTCAGCTAAGAAATAGCATTTCAACCTCCTCTGTACCTGCATTCAGGCAGTGAAGATAGAATTACTGGTTGGGAGAGTCAAGATAACACTGTTGACATACAGTCATCTCACAGTAAACTAAAACCACTACAGCCCACGTTGCACGACGGGAAATGATACTTACAAGCTCTGAAGGGTGCTCTCTGGTTGAGCCCACAAAACAGAAACAGCCACCAGCAAGCAGCCCTCCCATGCAAGAATTTCACCCCAATGTTACAGATGCTGCTACACTCTTAAATAATACCCAGGTTGGTTTTTTTTATTTTGAGTCCACGAACTTAAGTCTTCACTCCAGTTTTACTGCCCATTTGGACTACTGTTGATATAATCACAAAAACATCACGACAGCCCGCTGAAGATGAATAACCTATTTACTACCAAATGATAAAAGAGAGAGGGCAAGAGTAAGCCTCTGGTTCCATAAGACATTTCATGATGAGTTAGAAATGTGACTGATCTCGGAAAACAACAAGGGCGACTACAGAAGCACCTCTGGGAACATCTAATTTGCTAAGAAAGGCCCTGAAGGTTGCTCTTTTTAAGTGAACAGAGCTAGTGTCTTTTATATCTTTGATGATGCAAAACTCAACAGGAGAGTTGTGCAGATAAGTCAGAAAAGGAGGACATCGCAGGACAAATTCTCCTTGCCTTTGTGGTTTCCAAACACATCAGCGATTCATCTGGTCCGGGAACACAGTTCCAACTTTCCAGAGCAAAGAATCTTAGAGGTGGAAAAATTAATACTGATGGAACACGTCCACGTGATCTCAAGAGAGGTGCTGGGGATGTGGCAGGAGGGACGGATGCCTACCAGATAACGGGGATTGCTAAGAAGCAGCTGGGTTCTCTCTGTTTCCAAAGCACTTAGAAGATTTCAAGTGCCACGTGAATTCCACTTCCCCTTCTTGCTTGCCACGTGACTTCCTACAAAGACTTAGCCGCCCCTCTTCCTGAAAATGGGATTACTATTTTTCACACACTGACCAAGCCACTACTGGAGTCCAGGCAGAGTCAGGCAATGGAGAGACCCACAGTGTATGACAATGCAGGCAAGTGCCTGGTGCTTGGCATGTGTTCCATAAATGCTGGGGGTCAGCAACCCCATGGAGACCTGCCAATTTCCTCTAAAACTAAGAGGGGATCCATGCCGAAAGCTCACAAAGGGAAGTTTTTTGTTAACGAGTTTGTTTTTAACAACAACAACATACGTTTATGCTTAAAAAAATTTTTTTTGAAAAAGGATATACAATAAGATATCGTTCATCCACCCCAAACCCACCATCACCTGGACTTCTTCTCAAGAATTAAATGGTACTGCCCACAGCCACCTTCTTTTTTGGTGTGCTTCCAGCAAAGTCTATGCAAAATCATCAAGCTTTTGTAAGTGTGGGGTGGGTTTGCATAAGCACTAATCCCTTTTTCCCCACCCCCAAACATGGGAGGGAGCATACCACACACACTTTTCTGCACACAGCTTTTTTTAACCTAAGAATGTATCCTGGAAAGAATGGATAAAGAAAGTGTTATCTATTATACATATAAAATGGACTATTACTCAGCAGTAAAAAAAAGAAGGAAATCTTGCCATCTGCCACAATAGAGATGGACCCGGAGGGCAGGACGCTAAGTGAAATAAGTCAGAGAAAGAAAAACACTGTATTATCTCACTTTTACGTGGAATCTAAAAAACACCAACAAAAGAATCCCTAGGCATAGATGCAGAGAACAGACTGGGGGTTGCCAGAGTTGGGAAAGTGAAGTCGCTCCGTCGTGTCCGACTCTCTGCAACCCTGTGGACTGTAGCCTACCAGGCTCCTCTGTCCATGGGATTCTCCAAACAAGAATATTGGAGTGGGTTGCCATTTCCTTCCCCAGGGGATCTTCCCGACCTAGGGATCAAACCCAGGTCTCCCGCATTGTGGGCAGATGCTTTAACCTCTGAGCCACCAGGTTGGGGATTGGGAAATATAGGTAAAGTGAGTCAAACGTACACACTTCTGGTTCTAAAATAGATAAGTCATGAGAACGTAATCTACAGCGTGGTGACTATAGTTAATAATACTGTATTCTGGGACTTCCTTGGTGGTCCCATGGTTAAGAATCCACCTCCCCACGCAGGGGATATGGGTTCGATCCCTGGTCCAGGAAGATTCCACGTGCCACGGGGTAACTAAGCCTGTGAGTCACAACTACTGAGCCCGGGCTCTGCAACAAGAGAAGCCACCGCAACAAGAAGCCCAGGCACGGAAACAAGAGAGCAGCTCCCACAGCTGGACAAAGCCAGTGAGCAGCAACAAAGACCCAGCACAGCCATTAAACAGACACATACAATCTTAAAAAAAAAAATGAAATTCCATATTTGAAAGTTGCTAAGACAGTACATCTTCAAAGTTTTTATCACAAGAAAAAAATATGTAGCTGTGCATGACAATGCATATTAACCAAATTTCATGTGGTGACCATGTTGCAATGTACCCAAATATGGAATCATTATATTGTACCCCTGAAGCTCATAATGTTATATGCCAACTATAAAAAGAAAAACAATTAAAAAAAAAAAAGGAATGCATCCTGGAGCTGATTCCTTCTTGGTATATATGACGTCTTATTTTAAACAGTGGCCCAGTATTCTCCTGTAAGGATATACCTTAATCTCTTCCATCAATCCTTTTCTGACATACATTTATTTCAGTTGCTTCCAGGGTCTTGCTATTTCAAACAATGCTGCAAGGAGCTTACATTACACACATATAGGTTAGATGTGTTACTAGAAGAAAGGTGGGATTTATAAGATAAAATCCTTGGAAACTATATATATATATATATATGGGCTTCCCTTGTGGCTCAGCTGGTAAAGAATCTGCCTGCGGTACAGGAGACCCCAGTTCAACCCCCGGGTTGAGAGGATCCCCTGGAGAAAGGAAAGGCTACCCACTCCAGTATTCTGACCTGAGAATTCCGTGGACTGTATGGACTGTATGGAGTCACAAAGAGGTGGACACGACTGAGCAACTTTCACTTTCGTGTGTGTGTGTGTGTGTGTGTGTGTGTATTTATATATAGAAAAGATGGGGTTTATAAGATAAAATCCTTGAAGTTGCAAGAGTCAAAAGGTACAAACGCTTAAAATGCTGGAATGGCCTTCAAAGAGTTTGGACTCACTTTCACTCTCACGAACAGGGTCATAAGGATGCCAGTCTGTCCAACTACATTCACAGAATAGTTTGTTTATCAAATTCAACGGAAGACAGGGGGGCAGAGCTTCACTCTTGTCCCACGGTCTCTTCCCGCCCCTGTGATACCACATATGATCCTACTACTGCCTGAAAATTCTGCCCCTTGGATGCACAACCCGGAGATCAGAGCTTAAACCAGAATGAACGTCAGCACTGGTGCGCTGAGCTGGCTCGGGCTGGCTCGAAAGAGCCGACTGTGCACATCTCTTCCCAAGCCCGTGTTCAGTGACATCATGTTGCTAGCTTGAAATTGTTCATGGTGGAAGTATTGATACCACAGAGACAGGCAAATGCTAGTCAGGGCTTCTCTTTCTTCCCCCAGAGACCTCTGTCACACATCAGCCACTGATGCATACTACAGTGGAAACTGAGGCTCTGCTGCCCCTTTGGACGATGTCTGCTCTCGGCAGGATCACAAATTCTTGGGACCTCAGAACTGGAGGAGCTCTGAAGGGGCAGCCGATCATTCGGTCTTCTCACGCTGCCTCTCCCCCGGCCCCTGTGCTGAGACATAAGCAGATGCTCTCCTCCACTCCTCTATGCCTCTCCACCATATTCTCATCTCCTTATTGCTTAGTGCTTATTCTTAACGACACTCTACAGTGTAGTAACTGCACACACAGACTCTAGGCTACACTGAAAGACAGCCAGGGGTCAAATCCCAGCTCCGTCATTAGCAGCTCTGTGACCTTGGGCAAGTGGCTTAAACTACTACACCTTAGCTTCTCTGTAAAGCACAGATGATAACGATAATGCCTTCCTTAGATGTTTGTTCTGAGGATTCAACGAGTTAATACAAAGACACAGGACAGTGGCTGGCACACACTAAGGACTAAACAGACGCAAACTATTATTACTGTCTTCCAGTTCACTAAGTATCTTTCACGACAATCTAGGCTGTCAGTTAACACTTTTGTTGGATTTTAATTTCAATGACTATTTTTCACTTCTATGTGGCAGCTTTTCAAATCAACTTATTCTTTTTCCACCTTTCATTGCATTTTTGTATCCTCTTTAGTTTTTAATCATTTAAAAATATACTGTCTATAGTCTCTTTTAGATGTTTTTTTAACTTTCAACTCAAGAGTCACTCCTTTCCTAAATAGTCCATATGATTTAATTATGCACTGATCTTCAGAGTTCTTTCTGTGGGAGTCTGTCAGGTCTGGGTTGTTGAAATAACCCAATGGAGTGACTGTGTAAACACACAACACAATCCCTAGTGTTGTGCTAGAGAGTCCCACAGTAGACAGCCAGTTTTCATGTTAATTTCTCAACTCAAGTTCTCATATCTTGTGATAATAACAATATAGATTCCACAACCACATATGGTATAGACCCAGATTTTTCATTTCTTCCTGGTGACTTTCTTTCCACTCAAAAAATCTTCCTCTTTGTTTCTCCCAACAGTGGGGCTTTTGCAGTCCTTTTTCATGAAGACATGTAATGTTTAAAGCTCCTGGAAATTCATGTCTACCTTGGGCCCAAGTCTCATTTCTAGGCCTACTGTGGTCTCAAAACCTTAACCCCAAACTCTACAGCTGCTTTGTGGGTGCAAAAGCCCCATAAGTTATTGTGCCTTCAGCTCATATAACCATTCGGCTTGAATTTCTCTCCATTTTTGACACTTGGGGACTTCCCTTTCTGATGAGCTCCCCTAGATATAGTTATTATTTTTCAGTCAACTCTGAAAGGGACTGCTGGCATCCCCTTTCCAAATTTGTAGGTTGGAACCTAACCCCCAACATGAGGGTAGGGCCTTCATGGATGGGATTAGTGCCCGTAGAAAAGAGACCTCAGAAAGTTCTCTTGCCTCTTCAACCATGTGAGGTTTTAGCACAAAGAAACAGGATGTGGGCCTTCACCAGACACTAAATCTGCCAGCATCTTGATCTTGAACTTGCCAACCTCCAGAACTGTGAGAATTAAATTTCTGTTGTTAATATGCAACCCTATCTACGGTACTCTGCTACAGCAGCCTGAACAGACTCAGACAACCCGTTACCAGTGAAAAGAACTAGGGAAAGTCACTTCTCTGAACCTCAGCTCCTGAGGGCTATTGTGAGGCTCAAGACAATTCAAATGAAGCGCTTAGTTCTGAAACCAGGTGGCCACAATCAAATCCGGTTCTGCTACTTACCAACTTGGTAACCTTGAACAAATTACTCAAACTCCAGGGCTCAGCTTCTTCTCCTGAAAAAACAGAGATATAGCAAGGATTAGGCAAGTCACAAGTCCCCAGCATACAAAAAGCCTCCAGTAAATCCTAATCACTACTGTTTTTTTTCCTGTACCAAGAATAACAACTCCATGTAACCCTTCTGTCCAGTAGTATTTCAAGCCAAATAATATTTCTCCAGACCATTATATTTTACAGAAGATGTTTCACAAATTTTTTTTCTCATTTAACACTCAAAACAGTCTGGTATATGACAAATAAAGAAATGAAGATATTAAAAAAAAAAAAAGGAAACGGAGATTCAGAGATGTCAAGTTGTAAGAGTTCTTAATATATTCAAGTCAAGTAAACTTGCTCAAGGTTGCACAGAAAATAAAGAGAAACCCCAAATCAAACTCCTCTGATGGAGGGGCACAGTTTGGCTGGACTGCATTGTCCCAGGGACAGAGGGCGGAGCCTGGCTGTCCTTCAGACTCACAATTCTATGATAAAGGATGCTGGGACTCTGGGCTACGTCAGCAAGTCCGGCTTTCAGAAAAACACTCAGCTCAACTTGAATTTGAACTGTTCTCAGTCATTCCACCCCTGACTTGCTTCCTGCTCTAGGTATCTACACCACAGAGAAAGGAAAACAAATGTACATTACACCATCCTTGTCACCCTCAAAACTCTTACAAAAGAGATTCACAAAAACTTATGAATCAAAGGGAGTTTTCATAAAACCCAAGGTAAACAATATCCCACTCGAACCCATTCACCAGCATCAAGTGTGAAGATCAGAGCAAGGCCTGCAATGTCTAGACACTCATTATTGCCTGCAAGAGAAAGAGATTGCTTTTTCTCTGGCTTTCATTTTGATTAAATCTTTAGCTGCCTAAGGTGTTTTCTCTTGGCTTGTCATCGGGGTCTGAGACTACCGGAAGCCACTTAACCAGCCTCCCTTTATTCACAAAAGATTTGGAGGCCCTGCCTAATTGTCCTGGGGGAATGTTATCAGCCGATCATGTCAACCACTCTGGCTGCGTTGCCAGCAATCCTCTCGTTCGCCAGTACAGGTTTCCTTTCTGCTGTTGTCTGCGTGTGGTTTAAAATTCCCTTTTCAAGAATAATCACAAAACTGCTCAGTGGCCAAAGAAAAGAGCCATTTCATTTAAAACAACACAGGCATACCAAGTTTCCCTGGTGGCTCAGTGTAAAGAACCCACCTGCCAGTGCAGGAGACGCAGGTTCAATCCCTGGGTCATGAAGATCCCCTAGAGGAGGGCATGGCAACCCACTCCAGTAATCCTCACCTGAGAAATCCCATGGACAGAGGAGCCTGGCGGGCTGCAGTCCATTGGGCCGCGAGAGGCATACGTGACTTACCGATTGAACAACAAAGCATACTCACAAGTTAAGACCTCACGGGTAAGCACAAGGGCCACACTCTGTGTGTGTGTTGTGTGTATGCACTTACACACAGACGCCCAGAAACACGGTGACAGTCCTCTTGACTCTACTCACTATGTTTTCCCATTACATAAAAATTTCATTTTCTTTCTTTCTTTCTGATTCTTTGACCAGATTTACAAAGCAGAAAATAAGACAAGCTGTTTACTTGGGAACAATTTTTTTTAAGGTCCTGGGCGAAAGTCCTAGAAATTAGAAAAAAGTATACTAACTTGCTCTCACGAAACTCTTTAAGAACATGAAGATTAAGCTGGTCTTTCCATCACTTAGAGACAAACCAGGAAAGAGAGTATGTCTCCCCTAGAAGGAAAGTCATCTCAAAACAAGGGTGACTTTCTCTCACTTCCTCTCAGTGGACAGAGAAAAGCTGGACTATGACTCTAGAAACCGGTCTACCGCCATACCATTCTGAATATGCCTGATCTCATCTGATCTCAGAAACTGAGCAGGGTCGGGGCTGGTTAGTACTTGGATGGGAGACTCTAGAAACTGGATCTGATCTTCTTTCGTCTTTAGACTTACAGCATGGGCTCCAGTCCATTCTTGGTCTTTCAGAGCTGTGTGACTTTGGGTAAGTCACTGAAACTTTCTGAGCTTCTGTAGCTGCTGCTGTCAAGGGAGGACACTCATTCACTCAAGACCTATCTGCTGAGCACCTACAATATGCCAAGCATGTGGCCATGGGATTAATTCCAGTAATTAAACTGTCCCAGCCACAAAGAGCTCTCATTGATTAGTGGAATAAAGGCTTCCCTGGCAGTTCAATGGTTAAGATGCTGTGCTTCCGATGAGTACAGGTGCTGGGCAATCACAGAAAAGGGTATTTAATTAATTCCACAGGGGAGGGAAAGTGCTAGGTATAAGGAAGACTTCCCTCAAGGAGGTGTTATCTAAGCTGCGAACAAAAAGACAAGTTAGAATTTGCCCAGCCGAGGGGGATCCAAGCAAAACTGGCAGCATATGGGAAGGCCCATAGGCAGGATGGCTGGTTCACAATGTCAAGCACAAGAGGCAGGAAGAGAGACACTGGGTATGTCAACCTGGACATGCAAGCAGGTGGGCTTGCCAGGGCAATTTGCCTGGACTAGGAGGGTCAAGCATTCACAGAATCCCAGCCACACCAATCACAAGACCCTTGGACCAAATTCCAGGACCTTGACCTAGGGTTTGGAGAGGGAAATGGCAACCCAATCCAGCATTTGTGCCCAGAAAATCCCACGGACACAAGAGCCTGGTGGGCTACAGTCCATGGGATGGCAAAGAGTCAGACACAACTGAGCGACTAACACATTCAAACACATTCAGGGTCTCTCCCAGTTCTAAGGGCTGACCCTATGGTCTTCTGAGACCCCAGATCTTCCTCTTGGCCTGATAACCCTTGCACCAGCACAGCCATGTCCCTGAGTCCACTCAGGGAAATGCCAAGCCTCCCACGTGGGCCCTGTCCTTCCTCTTTCCTTTCCCTTCGGGAGAGACTAGCCAGTGACTCAAGGACAGAGTTGTCCCTTACTTGTCATTTGTTTCTTAAAAAAAAAAAAGCACCCAGGACTCACTCACACAGTCATTTGCCCAACCTCCTTCTCCCACCCAGCCCCTGACCTAGCTGAAGAAATGCTGAATTATCTGTGTAGACTGTCGCCTCCAGGACACTTGAAGCTACCTGAGGTTGGACACTCGTTTTGGTCATTCTGCTGCCCCCCGCCCCTGGCATTGACCCCTGATTCATACCAGGCCCTCAAAAGTGCAGGCAGACATGAATGGGTTTAATGTCTCTGCAAAGGAGCACCCACCCAGAGCTGCCCTCAGACGCAGCTCTGAGACCAGTGTGGAAAACCCAGAGAGGTGTCAGCTCAACACCCCTCCCCCAGGGCTCCCTAAGCCACTGCAGACGCTCAGCAAAGCCCCATTGGAAAACTAACACCCCCCACCACTCGTGATACCAGTGAAGAACCTCAGGTCCAAAAGGATGATACGACTTGTCCAAGGACTCTTAGCTAACGCAATGTTTTTAAAAGGGGGACTTCAGGGACTTTCCTGGTGGTCCAGTGGATAAGACTCTGAACTCCCAATGCAGGGGGTCTGGGTTCGATCCCTGATCAGGGAACTAGATCCTGCATGCCACTACTAAAGATCCCACATGCCATAACTAAGACCCAGCATGGCCAATTAAATAAATATTTAAAAAAAAAAAAAAGTGGGACAACAGTCTTAAACGGAAGGCTATCTAGTTGCCCCTACCAGAAACGTTGCTTATTTTAGGTGAAAATACTTAGCAGGTCTAATGGAATCTTCCCTTTACCTGACCACCAATTATATCACACTTTCGCAACCCCTGGGATTCTCTAGGCAGGACTAAAGCTCCCATTGAAGCATCGACCTATTTTTGAAGATGACTAAATAAACTTTTTTAGGGTCTGGGTATGTTCTTGGATTACGGATCACTTTTTAATTCTCTATAATGTGATCTCAGGCTATAACAAGTTTTAAAGGAAAGCTGAGATCCCTGAACACTCTTTTTTAAAAAAAATGTTTTGATATTAACTTTACTGTGACAGCAAACACAATTTTTAAGAAGGCCATTTTGACCTATATAACCCTTTCACCAAAAGAATTCCTTATCGTTCCTGTGTCCTCTTATTAAAGTTTTTATTCAGAGATCAATACTCGGTACCAATGTATGTACTTCATTTAAAGGAACCCAGGTGGCACTAGTGGGAAAGGGTCCGCCTGCTAATGCAGGAGACATAAGAGACGTGGGTTTGATCCCGGATTGGGAAGACCCCCCTGGAGGAGGGCATGGCAACCCACTCCACTAGTCTTGCCTGGAGAATCCCATGGACAGAGGAGCCTAGTGGGCTACACAGTCCATGGGGTCACAACTGACACGACTGAAGTGACTTAACACGCACATACCTTTTAGAGTAGAAGTTACTTAAACAAAACAAAAACAAAATACAAACGAACAAACTGATTATGCAAGTCACTGGCATGATGTTTCTGAAACCACCACAGAGCAAAACCCAGGTGACAAATGAAGTGCACCTGGAAATTCTGGGTCTGGGACATTGAGGGTAACATTTTCTAGCCTGCTTCATTCAATCATTATTCTGACACTTTCCATATCCCATTTAATAGGAAACAGACAAAGGAAAACAGATGCTTTACTTGTATCCACCTGGCACAGCAAACTCCCAAAGCTTGCAATAGCTGCTTATCGCTGAAGAGTTTAAAGCAATATTTTTGTGCCAATGAAATAACATCTCAAATGGCCTAGCACAGTGGTTCTCACTCCAGCTCAACCAAAATTCACAAAAGCAGGAGGAAAATCTTTAAAAATACTGTTGCTGGGTCTCCAGACTGCACAATTAAAACAGAATCTCTAAGGATGAAACCTTAGCACTATAGTTTTCCCAAGATCCCTAGGTGACTGTACGGCACAAGGACTGCAAACCACGGGCTAGGTTAACTCATTAGTCAAAGAAAGCCCATGGGAAATCTTATCTGCAAGTGATGAAGGCATTGTAATTAAATAAAACGGCAGATGTAAAAGCACCTAACAGGGCCTGTTACCCAGAAGACACTTAATAAATGTTAATTAAACAAAAAAATAATAATTCCAGTAATTACTCCTTCTCCTCAGTGAATTCACCTTGTAATTTTATTGGCTTGTTTATCACTTGCTGTTTTTCCTTAGTCTTGATTCATTCTATCCCTATGTTAATAATAATAAAAATATCTATATGTTAACAAAATTATAAACATATACCCATAATCCTGTTCAATCATAAGAGCTCTGTACTATTTCCAATAACTCTTAATCACTTATTTAATAAAACTTTCCCCTAGAACAGTGGCTTATATGTACTAAATACTCAATAAATGTTATTTATAATAAGTATTATTATTCAGGATTCATGATAATCTGCATAACTTAGGCTGAAGTTTTATTTATACTATTCAAAGGACTTAGTGAGAATGTAAAAATATTAGCAGGGCAATATTTTTTCAGCTTTCTTTTTTATATTGGAGAATAGCCAATTAACAATGTTGTGATAGTTTCAGGTGGACAGAAAAAGGACTCAGCCATATATATATATATACTCTCCCAAACTCCCCTCCCATCCAGGCCACCACATAACACTGAGCAGAGTTCCTGTGCTATACAATAGGACCTTGTTGCTTATCCATTTTAAATATAGCAGTATATACATATGGATCCCAAATTCCCCAGGGCAATATTTAACAAACTTAAAAAAAATTTTTTAAGCACATTCATTCTTTTTATAAATTTGTGAAAAAATATTAAATGTGATCACTGCACAGGTAACTAGCTTATCTTGCACATTCAAGGGGGCCCGGCAAAAGCTACTTGTGAACACTCAGCAGTTTCCACAGTCACTTGGAAAAGCTAACATTGCAATTAGTTCAAAGTGCTCTCTTAATCCAACTTTTCCCTACCACTGCCTCCCTGAGCCTGTATTAGGAAGGTGATTTTTCTATATGTTCACATTACCCCCTCAGTTTAACTAAGAGAACAAAAATCTGTTTAAATATATATATATATATGTAATTTCTTAATCAAGATGAGAAAGTTTTATTAAGAACATTTCCAAACCTCCTGTTGCCCTGCTTGGATGAATTAAGCCAGTCGGCATCTGTCTCCTGTTGCACTAAGCAGAGGAGGCATTCAACAGCCAGACTGGAAGATCTACTGCGTTTGGTCCAGGACCACATTGTTAGCAGGAGACCCTTCTATGGTTTACACCTGAGCATGCCACTGTTTGCTTCCTTTCGCCTTCTGACTCCAAACATCTGCCATTTCATGTTTCAAATCAGTACACACGCAAAAATAATCGTGATGTGCGCTTTTCTAAATGCACTGTTGCTGTTCAGTCACTAAATCATGTCTGACTCTTTGTGACCCCATGGACTGCAGCAGGCTAGGCTGCCCTGTCCACTATCTCCTGGAGTTTGCTCAAATTCATGTCCATTGGGTTGGTGACACCATCCAACCATCTCATCCTTTGTTGTCCCCTTCTCCTCCTGCCATCAACCTTTCCATCATCAGGGACTTTTCCATGAGTCAGCTCTTGGCATCAGGTGGTCAAAGTACTGGAGCTTCAGCTTTATTTATATGCATATTATACATATAATAACTATTATACATATCATAACAAGTATTACTGGTCTGAATGTTTGTGTCCCCCCTCTGGCCTTCCCTGGTGGCTCAGATAGTAAAGCATCTGCCCGCAATGCAGGAGACCTGGGTTCAATTCCTGGGTCAGGAAGATCCCCTGGAGAAGGAAATGGCAATCCACTCCAGCACTCTTGCCTGGAAATTCCCATGGACGGAGGAGTCTGATGGTCAGGCTACAATCCATGGGGTCAGGCTACAATCCATTGGGTCAGGCTACAATCCACGGGGTCGCAAAGAGTCGGACACGACTGAGCGACTCTGTCCTGTCCTGTCCAGATTCCCATGTTGGAATCCTAACTCCCCAGTGTGATGGCTTTAGGAGGTCGGGCCTTTGAGAGGTCATGAGGGTGGAGCCCTCATGAACGGGATTAGTGCCCTTGTAAGTGAGACCCCAGAGAGCTCCCTCACTCACCCCATCACGTGAGCACACAATGAGAGGAGAGCCCTTGCCCAGGCATGCTGGTGCCCGGAGCTCAGATTTTCAGCCTCCAGAACAGTGAGGACTACACGGCTGCTGTTTATAAGCACCCAGTCTGTAGCATTTTATAATAGTAGCTCTGACAACCATAACAAAGTCAAAAGTGACCGCACAAACAAGTGATAGCTTGGTTTGCTCAATAAGAACATCGCGATTGACTCTCCCATGCCAGGCAGCTCCAGAGGCACGGGGAGATGGGGGCGAGGGCAGAGTTTCCATCTTCAAGGATCTCAGGCTCCAGGACAGTGTATGAACTGGCTACTGTGACACAATGCGACTCCGACCAGGGATGACAAGGAAATGCAAAGGATAGGGTCGCAGGGGCAACCCTAAATACTTAGAATCAGAAATTAGGAAATGAAAATGAATAAGCACATAGGAGATAAACAGTTGTGGATAACAACGTTAAGATAGCTACTGCAGCTTTCATCAATTGCACTGCCCTCTCAACTCCCATCACCTAATCTCAACAATCAGATGCCACTTTGGGGACCTCCCTGGTGGTCCAGTGGCTAAGACTCCATGCTTCTAAAGCATGGAGGTGCGTGTTTGACCCCTAGTCAGGGAACTAGATTCCATATGCCACAGCTAAAGATCCTGTGTGCTGCAGCTAAGACTCAGCACAGCTAAATAAATCAACAAATATTAAACATATGTACATGTCTATCCTGTGATAAACCATAATAGAAAAAGAATATGTATATGTATAAAGAATATATATAATTACTTTGCTGTACAGAAGAAATTAACACAACATTGTAAACCAACTATACTTCAATTAAAAAAATAAATTTAAAAGGAGGTAAAGGGGGAAAAGAAGACTTCCTGGAGACTGAACAGCCAGACTCAGTACCATCTCAGCAAAACCGCAACCCTGTGGGTCAGCCCTGCTGCTGCTGCTGCTGCTGCTGCTAAGTCACTTCAGTCGTGGCCGACTCTGTGCGACCCCATAGACGGCAGCCCACCAGGCTCCCCCGTCCCTGGGATTCTCCAGGCAAGAACACTGGAGTGGGTTGCCATTTCCTTCTCCAATGCATGAAAGGGAAAAGTGAAAGTGAAGTTGCTCAGTCATGTCCAACTCTTAGCAACCCCATGGACTGCAGCCCACCAGGCTCCTCTGTCCGTGGGATTTTCCAGGCAAGAGTACTGGAGTGGGGTTCCATTGCCTTCTCCTGTGGGTCAGCCCTAGTCCTATCCTTTTCAAACTGTGCCACCATTAAAGACATATCACAGTTTCCTTGAAAGCATGACATGGGTGAAGGTAGAGAATGTTACTGGGGGTGTCTGGTCTAAATGCTTGGTTTTATAGATGGGAGAATCTGACACATAGAAGGAAAGGAACTTGCCTGCAGTGAAGACAGCAGGATCACAGCAGAGTCAGAACCAGCTCTCAAGATTTCTGACTCCTAATTACCCAGGGCTGACTACTGAGTTTCCACCCACTTCCAAACTCCTTCACCTAATTAACTAACTGCATCCAGGTGTCTGTTCTCAGCTCAGGCGCATGCCCTTTAGGGAAAGGCTTCTGGGGACATCCTACCTGGTACTCCCCTTTCTCTGAGCATTCCTCCCAGATTATGCTGCCACTTCATCAGCTAGCTTCCCCCCACCCTTGACCTTGGAGCAACTCTTTGTTCGAGTCTTGTGTCCTGGACCTGAGCACAAGCAGGAGGTCTACGTGGACACAGTGCAGTGAACAAAGTGACCAATGTCTCAGGTTCTTGGGAATTTCCCAGCATTAACCAAGCAAGTCCCAAGTCCCTGAAAATCCCTTGGCAAACCAGGACAGCTGGTCGCTCTATTAGTGGACACTAACAAAGTGACATGGGGCTCCCCAGGTGGTGCTAGAGGTAAAGAGCCTGCCTGCCAATGGAGGAGACGAATGTTTGATCCTCGCATTGGGAAGATCCCCTGGAGGAGGGCATGGCAACCCACTCTAGTATTCTCGCCTGGAGAATCCCACAGACAAAGGAGCCTGGTGGACTACAGTCCACAGGGTCGCAAAGGGTTGGATACAGGTGAAGTGACTTAGCACGCATGCAACAAAGTGAGACCGCTGGTTCAGCATGTCCCCGCCTCTAACTGTCCTCAGCCACTGTATACGCCGGGCCCAGAGCCATGCCTCCGCCATGTGGTCCCTCTAGCTCAGCACTGACAGAACCTTCTGAGCTGCTGGAGATCCTTATCTATACAGTCCAATAAGGGAGTACCAGACCCAGGGGACTACGGACCAGCTGAACTCTGGCTGGTGCAACCGAGTTTTTAATCATATTTAATTTTTATTAATTTCTATTTAAATAGCCCCGTGTGGCTAGGAGCCACCACATAGAACAGTTTGTCTTTGGTTTTACATAATTGGATCTACGGTCCACCTCTGTGCACGGAACGAGCTTTGGAGTCAGAATGACCATGGTTCGAATCCTGGCTCAGTCACGTGCAAATGTCACAAGCCCCTGGGGAAGCTTGTTTCTCCCTCTGCGATCCTGACAAGTTGACTACGAGACAGTGTTCAGAAAGTGGTTGGTTCCCGGGAGAACTTATGCAAAAGGATTTCTCTGGAAGCCAATGAACCATGTAAAATGTAAAAAATGTAAAATGCTATGTAAAAATGCTAGAAAAATATGATTCTGAACCCAAAAGAGTGCAAGGGCATCATCATGACCAGACTTCCAGCATTCCTGGCAGGTTCAAGTTCAGATTCTAAACTGCCGGGGCTGTGCTGCTTGACTGGTCCCAGGCCTGTGACTGATTGTCACTGAGTCCCACTGGGGCAGCAGGCACTGGGTCCTGGGAGATGCTGAGACTCTGAGGCCATCTGAGGATGACCCTACACAGTCCAGGGGCAGGGATCCGGGCCCTGCCCAGAGCAGTGAGAGGGCAGCACCCGGAGGAAGCCCAGGTGCCCCACAGGGCTCAGGCGCACCCCGGGCCGGCTACCTAGTGCCCAGGGGCACAAGACACACCGGGTCCAGCCTGCATCCGGCACATGTAAGGAGACCACCACCCCCACTGCCTCTCCCAAGGGCCAGGACACAGTAATGAGCTGGCAACCAGGAACAGCTGTGAAACCCTGGAAGCATCTGGTTTCTGGAACCTGTCCCCAGCCCTAATGAATCCACCCCCTCGGCAGGAACGGGTGGCAGGTCCCGGGAGGAGCAGGCTGCGGATCACAATCACCTGGGGAGCTTTACAGCAACACTGTTCCCCAGATTGGGCACCGGTCTTTGCAGAAAGCTCCCAGGTGACTGTGAGTCCCAGCGGCATGGCTGATGGGGACTATCTAGGCAGCACTAGAGGGCTTCCTAGGTGGTTCGGTGATAAAGAATCGGCCTGCCAAGCAGTAGACGTGGGTTTGATCCCTGGGTCGGCAAGACCCCCTGGAGAAGGAAATGGCAACCCACTTGAGTATTCTTGTTTGGAGGAGCCCATGGACAGAGGAGCCTGGTGGACTACAGACTATGGGGTTGCAAAGAGTCGGACGTGACTGTGCGCACATGAGCACGAGGCAGAACTAGGGCTGGGGAGAGAAGTCCCCTTGTTAACAAGTCCCTCCCTCTGGCTGCAGGGACAATAGATGGTCGGGGGACCCTGACACCACAGCTAGGCCACAAGTTGCTCGCCTCCCTCCCGCCCCAACTGGCAGAGACACTTCCGGTTCACCAGGCCTGAGCTGTCCCGTGTCTCACGTGCAGCCTCGGTGGGGAGGGCCCTCCTTCCTCACTATCCCCAAGCACCCCAAGCAGAAGCCCTAATCTGTACACCTCTCCGTCCTGGCGTCCCATGGCTGCACCCAGCACCAAGGAAGCCACGACAGATGCTATTATTGTGGTTGTTACTCTCATTTCACTGAAAAGGAAACCAGAAGCTAGCGACAGTATGACTCACCCACGGCCCCACGATGCTGGGGCAGAGCCGGGACAGGAACTCTGGGTGCCTGGGTTCATTCCCTCCCTGATACCCCAGGCTGGGGCTCACTGCCATTGTGTCCACCCTCACCCACACTTTTTCTCCTCCCTCTTATGAGTCAGTACGCAGGCTCTGACCATCAGAATAAATGCTTATCAGTAGCCTCGGGCTCTGATTTATAGGATGCCACTTATCCTCAAAGGTTTCCCTGGTGGCTCAGCGGTAAAGAATCCGCCTGCCAAGGCAGGAGATGTGGGTTCTTCCGGGGACGAGAAGATTCCCCTGGAGAAGGAAATGGCAACCCACTCCAGAATTCTTGCCTGGAGAATCCACGGACAGAGGAGCCTGGCGGGCTACAGTCCATGGCGTCACAGAGAGTCGGACACGACTTACCTACTAAACAACAAATTATCCCCCAAACAGTCCATGGAGTCTATGAACACACCTTGGGCAGTATACAGGGCACTGGTTTTTAGCACAGCCTTGGAGCCTGACATACTCGAATTGCCAGAGTAGCTGGGTGATCCTGGACACATTTCTTAACCTCTCGGGGCTTGGCTTCTTCAGCTGTAAATAGGGATGATGGTATTTACCACTCAGGTTTGTGGAGAGGCTTACTGAGATCAAAGGGATCAGATGGGCTCCATGGCCGGCCAGCAGGAAGTACCAACAGCTGGTAGCTATTATTCAGGTGGCAGGCACTACCCTTCTTATCATCTGCTCCACGCTCCATTTCAGACCCACAGAAGCCTCCAAACTATGCACCCTCTTGTGACCCTTCTCTTCGCACAGGCCACCCTGGGCCGGTGGACCCAGCCCACTGCCCTGGGCCTGGCCTGTCCTCTTGGGAGCACCGTCCTGGAGGATCAAGTGGCTGGATTCATCATATCATCCCCTCCCCATCCCCCCCGAGTCCCCCGGAAAAAAATAAACAAGAAGTAACTCTTTCTATTCCTCATTCCAGACTTCCTGAATTTAAATCAAATATTTGCACACTCTCCAAAGCCTATAAACCTGAAATGCTCACAGGAAAAGAAAAAAAGAAAACTTAGGTGCAAAGAGAGTAAGTGTGGGCGGTTGTGGCCTCAACGAACCTCACAGGAAAGGGCATTTGATCTGAATAACCACACAGCCCAGCTGAGGGAGCAGGGTGTGCAGGAGAAAGCTGCCGTTTACAGGGCCAGCTTCCTGGCCTCTCTCCGGCGACCTGCACAAAAATCAATGGTGCATTCCCTCTGTGGGCGGTCCATGGAAGCCCTGGGGCTGAGGGTGGGAGTGGGGCAGGGGGCGGTGAGTGTGAGGAGGGCTGGGGGAGGCGGGCAAGTGAGCACCAGCTCCCCAGTGCCACCCTGAGAAAGCTCAAACAGGAAGTGTTGGGCTGCTTCACACCAGCGTGGCTGCCCAGTTGTTAAAATCCCGAAGGACTTGACACAGGCTGGGAAAGAGGTACTGTCCGGAGCCCCTCCCCCCCGCTGCCACACCCCCCACCCAGAGCCCCTAGACGGGCCCCAGCTAGGAAAGAATGAATGTCAAGCACTGTGGAAACTTCCAGAAAGGACTCTGGTGGCTGCCCAATGTTAAACATTCTGAGCATCAACCCTGGGCACAGTTCAGAGGCATGAAGAATGCAAATGACACTCTGAGAGATTCAGAAGAACAAGCCTTCAATACACGTCTGCTGGAGGAAGAGAAGGAAAGACTGACTCACGGGGCAGCAGCACCTGGGACAGGCCACGGACCCACAGCGCCTCCCTCCCTCTGGGCCACTCACTCCATCCAAGCTCAGGCATTAGAGCCTCAGAAGCCACCCTGGTCAAACGAAAGGAAAGTCTGCCCTGACCTCCCACCCTAACCCACCCTAACCCTCACCAGGCAAAAGGGAACTTTGGGCTCCGCCCTACCCAGCCTCCAGCCCCTCTGGGATGGTATCAGTGTCCTCGGGGGCACCCCCTGACCCTCCCACCATGTGCCCCAGGGGCTGGCGTGTCAAAGCATGGAGTCTTCCAGAACCGATGCTGCTTCAAGAACAAGCATATGACTAAAACTGGCCAGTAAGAGTCCTCTCAAGGCTCAAGAATGCTCATGTGACCCTAACTGGCCAATAAGGAAGTTCTCGAGCACTTTGGCTGACGTCATCAGAAAAGAGTATCCTTCTCCCATCACACAGGACTATTCACATGAAAGGTTGAAAGCCTGAATCTATCTCACAGGGAGAGACCCCTTGAGAAACAAGGTGCAAAGAAGGCAAGGCAAAGAAACAGCGGGAGACAAAACCCGGCCAGCGTGGTCTGGGCCCTATCAGCCACCCCTGACTGTTTCACAACAAATGATCTTTCTCAAACCTAAGCCAGCTTGAGTTTGGTTTCTGTCACTTGGAACCCAGAGCACGGTCTGATACATTTCTCAGTGGGTGCACAAGAAGATGCTGGTTGCTACCAGACCCCGCTTCCTGCCCTGGCTGCCAGTTCATGTGACTCGATGGCTTACTGATGGCATCTGGGAGGTTGGCTCTGGGCCCCACGCCCTCCATTTCATGCAAAGAGGGCATCTCTCTCCCACTGAACCCCCAGACTCTGGTCTCTTGCCCTCCATCTCACAAGCTATGAACACCACCGGTTACCTGTTCTAATACATGGATCTTTCAGCGGCCCTATATGGCCCGAAGATCACGATGCAAGTCCCTCTAATGCAGCTCATAAAGCTGCCATCCCAGTATGTGACGACATGAGTTCTCCAAGAATGGAGAACTCTCCTCCAGCCCAGCCTCGCACATCTATGCCAAGATCGCTCTCAACTCCAGGTTCCCAACCCCAAGATAGGAAGTGTCTCCAACCCATGCCAGCTGATTCCAAAAGCTCTTGCAGTACAAAGGTGACCCCTCGTGTTCTGTAACCCACATCCTGCCCACTGAGGTCACAGCCCCCACTCCTCACAGGGGTGAAGGCAATGTTGAAAGAACCTCATCAACACAGCCTCGTCCCCACAGAAGATCAGGACTCTCCCAAGAGCTTTCTAACACCCACCAAGGCCATAAAGTGGCTCTGAGTCAAGTCTTTGTCATGTAAATTAAAACTCCCCATCACCACCCCAAGTTTTCGTTGAAAAATCGGCCAGCTGTGTACATTTCATCCAAAGTCACCGGAAAAAATCTGTAGATAAAGCTTCTCTTGGCATGGAACACAAACTGACAGCATTTATAATTACACAGAGTTCACTGCAAGAAAGATTTCAGAGGCCTTCCAGTGCAATCTTCCCATTTTACAGAAGTAGAAACTGAGATTCCAAGAAGTGAAATGACAACCCGGGGTCACACAGACAGGAAGCAGAGGAGCCAAGACAAAACACCAGGTCCTCTGCTTTTTTTCCCCTCCAACAGTTTATAAATAATAACCTTATCCCCATTTACTCTGTTACAATACTAATTCATATACACTCACTTAAAAATGTGAGCCATGGAGAAGTGCTGTATGTTGTGATATTTTCTGCTCTTTGCACCGCATCTCACTGAGTGTCTCAAAACAGGGTCTCTGTTTCCTGGCAGAGGGGCCGGAGCCCTCCAGGCCTGAGACTTGGTGCGGTTTCTCACCCTCTCCACTGCCCGTAAACAACACCAACAGGGGCAACACAGACAGTAACAGCTGCTGGTTGTGCAATAAGAGGCGACCTCTACTTCCTAATGTGGGCCTGGGCGAGGAGGTAGGGGGTGGGCTCTGTGAAAGCGTCTCCCCTCCCCTGGACCCAGCAACGTGTCCTGAGGACATCTGTTCATCACTCAGTGTGGTTTGTTTTGTTCTCTGTACATCCCATGCATCTCTAAAGAAAATGCCTCTTGCAGGGTAACAGAGATTTCAGAAACAGCCTGGAGCTCGAATTTCTGGCAGCTCGTTTCACTCACTGTGTGGCCTGTAGGCAGGTCACTTTACCTCTCTGGGCCTCAGTTGCGTCGTCTTCAAAAAATGGCAGAAACATCATCCATGGAACAGAGTTGGAATCCCTTGAGCTCTACTTGAGGCCGTGGCTACCTGGCAGACCCGGGTCATCATCCTGGATTCCCAGAGCCTTTCTCCTCCCGCTGCCCATCAACTGCTCAACACATAGGCCACGATCATCCTCTAACTCAGCCCTGCCAACACCACAGCATCCGCACCTGCCCCTCATGCAGGGTCAGGCCCTAAGGGTCTGCCTTCCTGCCTGGGGACCAACCACTTCTTGGTCCGACGCCCCCCCACGGTCGGCTGGCTCCAGGGCCCAAACTCGACAACCTGGTCACCCCAAACTGGCCAAGAAGCCCCACTGTCAAGTTTCTCCTTGAAGGCCTGAAAACCTCTCCCAGTTGCCATACAATTACTCAATTTTTCCCTTGTGGGATCAGATGGAATTTAAGTCACTGAAGTCTATACAGCCCTTCCCGCACAGAACATGTAATGCCTGCGAGATTTCCTCCCCATCTCTGCCCCCAAATCAAGCCAGTGTTCTATTCACTGCTGTCACTGAGGAAGCGGGAGGGATCCACCTGCCAGCAAGCCCAGACTGAACGATCAGGCTTTCTATCTGGCTCTCGACGGTCAGTCCTGCCGTCCCCCATGACAGAGTCAGGGCCTCTCACCCCCCAACTCCCTCTGGGCAGACATTTATCTATAGACGGAACCCTGTGTCTGCTCCCCAGCCCCCAATTCCATCCACTGAGTCTGGGGAGTCTAGAGAGGCTCCGATGGGGGGAAGCAGAACTTCCAAGCAGAAGGTGGAACGGAGTTGGTGGGGAGATGGGGGCAAGCATATGCTGATGTGTGGCCGATCTGCTTGGGGTAAAAAAGAAAGGCACGGATCCACCTGCCAGTGCAGGGGACACAGGTTAGATCCCTGGTCCGGGAATATCACACATGCTGCAGGGCGACTAAGCCCATGTGCCGCCGCCATTTGAGCCCATGCTCCAGAGCCCAGGAGCCACAGCTACTGAAGCCCACACGCCCTAGAGCCAGGGCTCCGAGCAAGAGAAGCCACTGAGATGAGAGGCCCGCGTGTAGCGACAAAGGGCAGCCCCTCTTGCTACAACTAGAGAAAGTCCGTGTGCAGCAATGAAGACCCAGCACAGCCAAAAATAAACAAACAAAGAAGAAAGGGACCTGCAGCAACCTGGATGGACCTAGCGATTATTATACCAAGTGAAAGAGGCCAGAGAAACACAAATATCACATGGTATTGCTTATCTAAAACAGTCGGACACGACTGAAGCGACTGAGCAGCAGCAGCAGCAGCAAACAGTGATACAGAAATAGACCCACACACACAGAAAACAAGCTTATGGTTACCAAAGGGGAAAGCAGGGGAGGAATAAATTAGGTGTTTGAGATTAACATATATACACTGCTATATACAAAACAGATAACCAACAAGGACCTACTATATAGCACAGGGAACTAGATTCAATATTTTGTAATAAGCTATAAGGAGAAAGAATCTGAAAACGAATATATATAACTGAACCACTGCTGTATCCTTGAAACTAACACAACACTGTAAATCAACTATACTTCAATTTTAAAAATAATAATGATAAAAGAAGAAGAAAGGATATCCAGTTAATTCACTCAGTGTATTTTCTGCCTGAACTTTCTGCCTCATTGGTTATATTAAAATATAAATATCATCAGGTCTCATCCAATGCCAAATCCCCAAATTTTTACAAATGCCCAAAACACACCTGGTGATACGAGAATGTAGGATGGATCACGGATCAGGAATCTAGAACCTCAACAGACTATTAATAATAATTTCTTGAGTAGTGGGGCTTATACTGGGAGTGGGTGGAGGAGAGTCATCATGAACTGCTGGTGGGAATGAAAAATAGTGAAATCCCTTCGGAAACCTGTTTGTCAGCTTCTCAAAAAGTTAAATACAGAAATCCACACAACCCACCAAATTCCACTCCTAGGCATCTACCCAGGAGAAATGAAGACCCACATTCACAAAGGCTAGCACACCAATGTTCATAGTAGCATTAATCCTAACAGCCCCAAAGTGAAAACAACGCAAATGTTCATCAGCCGGTGAGTGGAGAAATGATGTGATATACTGCACAACAGCATATTTTTTCTATAATCAAGAGGTCCGAAGTACTAGCATCATCAATGTGGATGAACCTCAGAAACTTTATACCCAGTAAAAGAAGCCAGACACAAGACATCATATCTTCTACTTACACCTGTTGTTGCTGTTGTTCACTCACTAAATCATGTCTGACTCTGCAACCCCGTGGACTGCAGCAGGCCAGGCTTTCCTGTCCTTCACCATCTCTTAAAGCTTGCTCAAATTCATGTCCATTGAGTTGGTGGTGCTCTGACCATGTCATCCTCTGCCGCTCCCTTCTTTTGCCTTCAATCTTTCCCAGCATCAGGGCCTTTTCCAATGAGTCGGCTCTTCCACTTACATAAATGTCCCAAAGGCAAGTTTATAGACATTTATATCGGAGTACAGGTACAAAATCCGCCTGCAATGCAGGAGACCCCAATTCAATTCCTGGGTTGGGAAGATCTGCTGGAGAAGGGATAGGCTACCCACTCCAGTATTCTTGGGTTTCCCTGGTGGCTCAGACGGTAAAGAATCTGCCTGCAATGTGGGAGACCTGGGTTCGATCCCTCAGTTGGGAAGATCCCCTAGAGAAGGGAACGGCTACCCACTCCAGTATTCTGGCCTGGAGAATTCTATGGACTATACAGTCCATGGGGTTGCAAAGAGTCGGACACGACTGAACGACTTCCACAGGTACAAAAGTAGATTATTGGTTACCTGGGGTTGAGGACAAAGATTATTTGTAAAGGGACGTGAAGGATCTCATCAGGGTGATGAAAGTGTTCTAAAAACTATATTATGGCCATGGCTGCACCCTTCAGTAAAATAACTAAAAAATCACTGAAATGGGTAGACTTTAGATACATAAAATATACCAAGCATTGGTTTCCTGTGGCTGCTCTAACAAATTACCACAAATGTAGTGGCTTAAAATACAGATGTACTGTCTTATAATTCTGGAGACCAGAAATCCAGAATGGGCTTCGCCAAGCTGCAATCAGAACCAAGCTTTCTCCAGAAGTTCCAGGGGATTGTCTGTTCTCCCTTTCCTGGTGGCTGCAAGTACCTTGTGATTTGTAGCTTCAAACCAGCTTCAAAGCCAGCAGTGTCAGCATCTTCAAATCTCTGATTCTGACCCTCTGTTTCCATCATCAAACCTCCTTCTCTGACCCTCACCCTCCATTCTCCTGTAATAAGCCCCACCTGGATAATCCGGAAAAAGCTTCCCATCTCAAGATCCTCGGTCCCGTCAGCAAAGTCCCTTTGAAAGGTAAGTATTCACAGGTCCTGCAGACTGGGACCTGGCCATCTCTGGGAGGACATGATTCTGTCTACCACATACCTCAGTGGAGCTGTCACGAAAACAAACAAACAAAAATAGCCCATGCAGGATGTGGCCAGCGTGTAGGGCTCGTACAGGTGACCTTCCTAGAAACCCCACTGCTGCAGAAGCCCTCGAGGGCCCTGTCCTAGGGACCGCATAGGAACTGAAAGGGTCCTCACTTTGGCTTCAAATCTAAGAGACCAAGAAAGCCTGGCGAGAAGACCCGGATCATCGGTCAAGTTCTAGATGAACGAGAGGATGAAGAGGGGAGAGTGGGAGAAACGCCTGCAGTTTCCACTGAGTTGACCCCTGCCCTGGTCCTCCCCACTCACTGTTGATTCTAAAGAAAAAGTTTCATGTCTGCACAGATGTGAGGCGTTTTGGTGTTCTGAAATTTCCATCTCGCTGATTATTTTAAGAGAACCTAAATTAAGATAGTCCCCAGATAATCTCTGATTTTGATAAGCACTTGAATCAATACATACGGAGCCATCGGAGTTGCGCCCTCAGCAAATATCTGGACCAGACTGTCCTTATCAAGGTAACAGAGGGCAGCGACCAGGACGGACCCTGTGGAAGCACGTGGCAGGCTGAAGCCTTCTCATCCTTCATGCCTTACAGTGGTCACCTCTCTGCCTAGTCTTCATCAAGGTTATGGCCCTTCCCAGCATTTGAAAATGGCTTTTTCTTCCCTGTCTCTTCTACTAGGCTGTGTGCTGTCGTGTGGGCACGTGCACGCACACACACACACACAAACACACACACAATACACAAATGAAAAAACAGTCAAAGAATAAGGCATGTTTAAAGAAACAACAGGCTCAAGAGCTGAAATGAAAACTCCAAAGGACAAACATTTCCTCTCTTTGGTTCTGCACCCCCGCGCCCCAGCACAGTGCCTGCTGGCACTCAGTAAATACCAGCTAAAGGGATGAATGGCCAGCAAGCCCCTGGTCGCCAAGATTAGGGACTCCTGGTCTCTGCACTCCTGTGTCTGCGAGCACAACGCCTGACACACAGTAGGTGGCCCAATGTTTACACACCTGACCTGCAGCAGACTGGGTCTTCGAGGAATGGGATCGGGCCGGGTGGTGTCGACACCACAAAAAGGAAGGCAGGAGACAGGAAGCCTCCGCAGCAAGCTCACCCACCTCCCATAACAGGGGTGGGGTGCCCCACTCTGCCTCGGTGGTATCTGTCAGTCAGGGTCACTGGTTACAGACAACAGCAAAGAAAAAAAAAAGGAATTTGATGAGAAAATTAGGGGAAGCTCCCAGAACTCCAGGCAGGCCGGAGAACCAGTCTGGGATAAAGGAGCAGGGGAGACTGGGCCAAGGACATGCCAATGGATGTCTGCTTAGGGTATTCCTGACTTCGAGGAACCTCTAACTCACCTGCATCACTGCTGCACTCAACCTGGAATCTAAGCCACGTGGCCGCTCGCAGGCCACATGCCACAGCCCAATGTGGGAAAAAAGAACAACTGGTCCCCCTTGGTTTCTGTACTGGGAGTCAAAGCTCTGCTCCCCTGCAAGATTTACTTTTTGGGGGTTCCCCCAGACAGGAAGGTGGGAAGGATGCTGAGATATAGAAAATAGAGAAAATGCCCGTAAGACACACCAATTCACCGAACTACTGCAGACCCACGAGTCCTGTCTCACCATAACTGGTCCACAGACTGGACCCAGGGGCTCCCAGGGTGGAGGAAGTGAGAGAGGCCGCTGTCTACCCAGCCTCAGAGCCAAGTGTGAACAAAGGAAGTGTTACTTCATCTCTCACCAGAGAGAGCAAGTGTCAAGCAGAATTTCAAGCATCTGCTATTGCAAAACACCTAACAGAGCAGCATAAGGTCACTTCCAAAAACACCCCTTTCTCTCTACCCCGTAAAGACGTTTGGCTTCACCTACATCCCGGGTAATTTCATTGGCATAAACTGAGGTTCATTCATTCACTTGTTTGTTCATTTATTCAGCGAACTGTTTCAAGATCCAGATGTGCCAGGCCTCCTGCTGGGTTCTAGGGTTACAGAGATGAATCAGTTATCATCCTTGGCTTCCAGAAGTTCAGCTGGCTAAAGGAAAGGATAAAAAGCAAGCAAGTTCTGCATTGGGGATGGCAAATACAATGCAGAATTAGTGATCTGAATATAAGCTAAGCTACAGACATTTTTTTTAGCAATTGCTGGGCATCACTCCATTTATAAACACACACCACACACAAAAAACGAGCTACTTCCTGAGTCAGCCACTAGCCCTAGGACCTAGCCCAAGAACAAGATCTGTATGTCCAACTTTAGATCCCATTAGGAAGGGCTGCTGGCCACTGAGTTGGCTATAAATGTCCATCCTGGGACAGTCTCCATCCCTGAATGGTGGGACAAAAGGCAGAGGCAGACTCCATTACCCAGATGGCTGTGCTCTAAGGGAGATCCTAGCTCTTGGCGACAGGTGGTCCTCAGGAAGCTGGGAGATAAAGGTTGCCCTAAGTGCCCCTGCTTTACCCTCCACAAACCATAACACCAACACCTGCCCCTTGTTTTACACTTTCTGGTTATAAAGCACTGTTACACTTACTTGCTCATCCATCATTCATTCCCCAAATACCTATTATATGTGAGCTACTCTGCTTAGAGCTAGGAATCTAAAGAGTAAGAAAACATAGCCCCTACTCTTTAGAATGCCACTTCCTCCAGGAAGCCCTCCTTGATCTCTTTGGCCGGGTTGCACATCCCCCACCCCAGCTCCCTGTATCACTGCTGGCTCTCGCTCCATTTCAGTTCCCTGGCTTAGATGAAAAGAGGACTCATCTACCTCCGACACCACCGTCCTCACCCAGGGCCTCATATGGTGCCTGACACAGTGGAGGCAGAATAAATGCCTTGAGGAAGCCCCAGTGGGAAGAGCTGAGACGATAGAGGAGAAGCTGAAACCCAGGGGGCAGGGCAAGTTGACTCTCTAGGTAAGAGTCTGGCATTATCCTTCCGCCCGTTGGTTTCTAGATCAGGAAGTCTGTCTCAGAGGGCCTGGGTGACCTGCCCAGGATTCCTGTTCATACAACTAGCAGAGCCTCTAATCCTACTCTCTTCATATCAGTTTCCAGACAGACTGGACTCCTGAGCCAGCTGCTGGCTCACTTTCTCCCCAGCAGTCACAGAGTTCCATCTGCCCTCCTGTGACCAGCTTGCTGTTGGCACCTACTGTATTCTTCACCCTCCCCCAGAGCACCGTTCTAAGATGCACGAGATAGGAGCCTGTGATTTAAACAAAGCAACGGATCCTAATGATGGAATGTCGGGTACTCACTTATTCATGACACAAATATTTACTGAACACCCACGGGATGCTCTATTCTAGAGGTGAAGAAGCAGGAGTGAACACAGGCAAAAATCGCTGCTGCCCGCTAAGGTCTGACAGTGTTACAGAAAGGCGGTATCCCTCTGGTGAATGAATGAATGAATCAAAGGTAATCTCAGGTGATCTATCGCAGGTAATGTCGATGTGATGTAAGCTGACTCAGAGTACCTGATCTGCTGTGGGGCAGGGAGACCACATAATTCTTCATCCCCAGGTGTCTCTGCTAGCTACTAGGGGATCCCCTGTCTTACTCTTTCAACAGTCCCAATACAAGACAAATAGAATGAGCCCCCTTTTCTGGCCATTGCTGGCTTCCTAATTAAAGTCAAGGATGTGTGTTTACTCAAGGTCTATAAACACAGACCCCAAAAAAGTGTTTAAGAGAAAGCAGATGAAATGTGGGTAAGGACTAGCTAATAAAATCAGGGGGAAAAATGCTGGGAGTTTTCAACCATGACCATGATTAAACAAAACTTGCGGGGAGGATGCTCTGAGGGCCAAGGTCCAGAAATGTGTGCAGAGCCTGAGTTTCCAGGGCAAAATGTAAACCATAACTTCCTGCTGAATTAATTGGTCCCCAGTGGGAGAGTCAGGCTAAGTTGCTCTGGACCACACAGCTCCTCCTGCCTCACCCCTCCCCGTCTTCTACCACTAGGTTGTCACACAGCTCGTCAAGACTGCATTTAAAAATCCTGTGGACTTGCAGCTTCGCTGGGGACTGTGTGTGCGCTCAATCGTGTCTGACTCTCTGCAACCCCATGGACTGCAGCCCGCCAGGCTGCTCTGTCCATGGAATTCTCCAGGCACGAATACTGGAGTGGGTGCCATTTCTTTCTCCAAGGGATATTCCCGACCCAGGGATCAAACCTGCGTCTCTTGCATCTCCAGCATTGGCAGGATTCTTTTATCACTGAGGCACCTGGGAAGCCCCAGTCTCTGGTAGATTAAGAGGCACTTAATGAAGCTCTGCAAGGAGATCCAACCAGTCCATTCTAAAGGAAATCAGTCCTGAGTGTTCATTGGAAGGACTGATGCTGAAGCTGAAGCTCCAATACTTTGGCCACCTGATGAGAAGAACTGACTCATTGAAAAAGACCCTGACGCTGGGAAAGATTGAAGGCAGGAGAAGGGGACGACAGAGAATGAGATGGTTGGATGGCATCACTGCCTCGACGGACATGAGTTTGAGCAAGTTCTGGGAGTTAGTGATGGACAGGGAAGCCGGGCATGCTACAGTCCATGGGGTCGCAAAGAGTTGGACAGAACTGAGCAACTGAACTGAATGAAGCTCAGAAGCTGAGACCATCAGAACGTTCACTGTCATCAGGAAGCTTCAGTCTCCTCATCTAACCACTACACCAGACACTGGCTAAGGTCCCTGCCAATGACAGCTGCCCACAAACCGTTCTCCTCAACCCAGGCAGGAGCCAGGGGTGTGGAGAAGGACCTCTCTTCTGAAATCTGGGTGCAAGTCTGGCCTGAATTTGAACATGAGTGGCAGAGATGGCCAGGAGCCCCAAGGATCCCCCTAGAAAGTCAATGACATCCCGGAGATCAAAGTGGGCAAACTAAGGCTGACACCCTGGGCCAGCCCGAATAGAATGCTAATGAACACATTTCCACAATTAAAGTCAACAATGGGAGAGTCACCAGTCAGGCCCAGAAAACAGTCAATGTCTTTGATTAAGTGCTGATGAAATTCCCCATCACTGCTTTAATCTGGCTCCCCAGGGAGTTTCATTGGCTTTGAGATGTTTTCAAAGAAAACGATCTTGAATATATTAATACATGATTCCCCAAGCTACTAAACAGAAAGATGGGCCCTTCTGCCTCCACCCCTTCCCCAGGGCACGCAGCAGTTTCCCAGATGAGTCCTTAGTGTCAGACAATGGCAACCTTGGCTCTTTTTCTATAAAAGATGATCTTTCTTACCAGCGTTTACTCTCTGCTGGTCCAGCTCCTCTATCAGAGTCTCAGTTTATCAATGACTTTGTGCATTTGAAGCTGGTGTGAACCTCCTTGGGCTGGGACCAACCTCTCTGAAAGTTAAGGTCCTGATAAACATCAAAGTGCTCTTAGCAAACTGACTTGTTTCCATACCAGAGCAGAGTCTATCCCGAGTCAGCTCTACCACCAACCTGGATTCTCAGCCATTCTGAGTATAAATTTACTGTTTAGTTGCTAAGTCATGTCTGACACTTTGTGACCTCACGAACTGCAGCACGCCAGGCTTCCGTGCCCGTCACTATCTTCAAACTCACATCCACTGAGTCAGTGATGCCATCCAACCATCTCATTCTCTGTTGCCCCCTTCTCCTCTTACCTTCTATCTTTCCCAGCATCAGCAGTTTGAGCCACTCTGAGTATAAATGATCAAGAGGAAAACACACTGAAGGATGGCTCCTAAGCTAAGCCAATCCACCCATTTGCCTATAGCTCCTTGACTGCCGCTGCCTTCTGCACATGCTGTTCCCTTTGTCTGAAATGCTTTTCTGGGCAGTGGCCTTTAAAATTCAAACTGTCACCTTGTCTATAAAGCCTGGCTCAGACCGTCCAGGCAGTTCAGTTCAGCATGTCCTGAGCATGCGAGCCTGGTCCTTATATGGCTAGATGCACAGAGAAGAGGAACTTCCCCTCAACTGGCTGCAGACCCTCCCAAGATAGCATCTTCAAATCACCTCTGGCTTGAAACTTTATTTTAAAAGCTTTAATCTGCATTATTTCAGACATTAAAAAAAAAGAATAAAACCACCTCTTGTGCCCACCACTCAGCTTAAGGAGCAAAATGTGTGTGTGTGCACGCGTGCACACACACACACTCAGTCGTGTCCGACTCTTTGCAACTCCATGGACCGTAGCCTGCCAGCTCCTCTGTCTATGGAATTTCCCAGGCAAGAATACTGGAGTACTGGAGTACCATTTCCTTCTCCAGGGGATCTTTCCCAACCCAGGGTTCGAGCTTGTGTTTCTCACATCTCCTGCATTGGCAGGTGGGTTCTTTACCACTGCACCACCTGGTAAGCCCTAAGGAACAAAATAGAGTGACTACAAGGTACCCCACCCCCAAATTATTCATCTTCCCAGTTCCTCGGTGAAAGTGAAAGTGTTAGTCGCTCAGTCGTTTCTGATTCTTTGTGACCCCATGGCCTGTAGCCCGCCAGTCTCCTCTGTCCATGGAATTCTTCAGGCAAGAATACTAGGGTGGGTTGCTATTTCCTCCTTCAGGGGATCTTTCCGACCCAGGGATCGAACTCATGTCTCCTGCATCTCCTGAACTGGCAGTCAGATTCTTTACCACTAGGGCACCTGGGAAGCCCTAATGGAGGGATGAGCCCTCAGTAAATGCCCTTTTCATTCATTAGGTGTGTCTTCTGACTTCTGAATTCCCTGCTAGCCTGAAGTACATCTGTGAGGAGGCCACCAACTGGAGCTTAAGAGCCAGGACTAAGACTGAGTTCCAACTCTGGCCCTTCCCAGCTGTGCAGCCCCAGGCAAATCACTCGGCCTCCCTGGGCTTCAATTCTCTGGGAGGAAAAAAAATTATGCACTCATCCTACAAACACTCTTGGATTGAGGGCTACAGTGTGAAGCCTGACCTGCAGACCTCAAAGAGGAAAAGGCCCAGTTCTTGGGCCTTAGCGGCCACAACATGAACTCAAAGCACTCCACCGCTATAAGGCACTGTTATTAGACTTTAGCCTCTATTTTCTGTCATAACAGCCCCTTTCTGACTTCTTTCCCTGCCTTTCTTTTTTTTTTTATTTTTAAGGTTCAAGATACAGTGTTTGGTCAATGCGAAGTAGAACAGCCAGCCAGGAGGCTCATCTTTAATTCAGCGCCAACAACACTCAGCTGGGCTCAAGCTTGGACAAAGGCTTTTTCCCCAGTGCATCTACTCACAGAGGCCTGTTCTCCAGTCAGCTCTCAACTATTCTCCCAGGGAGGGCTCGACCCAGGCTGGGAGGCTTGCAGGGGGCGTGGGGTGTGGACAGGAAAGGGAGATGGGCAGGGAGAGCAGGGCAGACCTCGGACAGACCCCTCCCCGCAGTCCAGAGGGCAGCCAGGAGCACCCCCAGAGTGTGGCCCTCAGGAAAGGGACACAGGGAGGTGGCAGCCTGTCACACTCCCGGCCTCCCCCTTCTAGAAGGATGCTCCATGACACCTCCGCCACAGAGAAGGGAAGTGGCATGAAGCAACTGCCAGGGCTGCTCACACAGAAAGGCAGAGCCCTGCGCCCAGCAGCAGGTTCCCAGTGCCTTCAGCCCTCCGGGCGGCAGACGACACCCACACCCTCAGGGAACGAAAACCTTGGTGTGGCCGTGAGCTTCAGCTTTACCCAAGGACGAAACCTTTGACTAAACCTGAGTTTGGATAGACTCCGGGAGTTGGTGATGGACAGGGAGGCCTGGCATGCTGCGGTCCATGGGGTCGCAAAGAGTCAGACACGACTGAACTGAACACCCGACAGGCCACCCGTTAGGAGCTGAACTACATCTCCTGGCTGATGAGGATTAAATGAGATGACGGGCCCAGGCAGAAACCTCTCCCACCACCAGCTTTTTAGCTGTTATGTTCTAGTTCTGACTCTCAAAAGGGCGAGGGTGAGGAACCGGCATGACTCAGCTCCGCGGCTCAGGGCTCGGCGAGCAGCTGGAGCTCCTTTCATCTGGACAGTGGCACAACAGCCTGACTCACCTGTCGCTTCCTCTGGAAGGTACCGGGCCCAATAGAAGGGAGGAGGAAGGGAATGGAAAAAACAAGGGCTTTTCTGGACACTCAACAAACAGCTGTTGGGCTTCCCTGGTGGCTCAGTGATAAAGAATCCGCCTGCCAATACGGGGTACATGGGTTTGATCCCTGATCTGGGAAGATCCCACATGCCATGGAGCAACCAAGCCCGTGAGCCACAACAAGAGAAGCCACAACGTTGAGAAGACCAAGCACTGTACCTAGAGAGCAGCCCCCGATCGCCGCAAGTAGAGAAAAGGCCACGCAGCAACGAAGACTCAGCAAACCAATAAATAAAATTATGTAAAACATAAAAATAAACTGCCACGATTGCCCAGAAAGGTTGATAAAGGAAGGACCCAGCTGGCCACTAGCAAGAAGACACACCTGCCTCCGCAGGATGACACGGCTCCCAGGCATCCAGGCTGGGTGACAGGGCACCCACTGGGTTTCCTCCCGAGCGAGCTCTTAGGAACAGGTGCATCTCAGGTGCTATTCGACCTCCCCACCCCCGCTCTGACTGAGTGGCAGCCCCATAACACACAGGAGAATAAGCTCGAAGGTGGAATCAAACCCTCCCTCCCTCCTGCCCCACTTAATATGATCGGGAACAAGAGATCAGATTCCTTTTCTTTGCATTTTAAATGTCTGAGATCTTGAGACGAAGATCAGTTTAGCTGGAGAGAAGTATTTTCCAATCCCATCCCCAGCCATGATCCTGGACGCGGGGAGGGTCCCTGGGGGAAGGGGGTGGCGGGATATTCAAAAGGTCATATGCCTCAACGATTCCTCATTTACTTCTAAGAGGGAGAGGGCAAGGGTGAAGTCAGAAGTATGCAAATTCGCTTTTCTACACTTCCTCTGCATTTCACCACTGAAACTTTGAGAAACACCACTTGGGAAAGAGAGAGTTCCACTGGGGGGAAGGGAGAAGGGCCTCAAGGTTGCGGGGTCATCTCCGAAGGTTGGAGCCCCCTAGGGCCCAGGACACCCTGTCAGATCAACTCCAGGACGGGGTGCTCAACCACAGACGTGGGCTTCCCTGGTGGCTCAGTAGATCAGAACTCACCTGCCAGTGCAGGGGACACAGGTTCGATCCCTGCCCCAGGAAGATTCCACATGCCGTGAAGCAACTAAGCCTACAAGCCACAGCTACTGAAGTCCGAGTGCCTAGAGGCTGTGCTCAGCAACAAGAGAAGCCACCGCAATAAGAAGGCCATGCACCGCAAGTAGAAGGGTACCCCCTGCTCACTGCAAACAGAGAACAGGCCTCACAGTAACAACAACAAAAAAACACTGATTCAGTCTCCACTAGGCCAGAAGTTGTGTCCTTCCCATCTACTGGGTCTCCCACACTGCAGCTGGACCCCCTAAAACTCTCCAAAGTCAACAGCACTCAAGCTGGCGAGACCCCCTGGAATAATTATTAACATATACGTGTAATACGTGGAGTGCCACTGGGTCAGGACAACTACACATTCTCATGATGTTCTCAATCTATCACAAGGTGTAATGGAAGTATATCTCATGTTCATTTAATGTAGCCATATTCAACTATACTCAATAGTATACTCAACTATGCTCAAAGGGCCACATTCTTTTTAAGAAACTTGAATGAAAGTGTACTTTGCCTCTTTAATTTTTGGGTATTTATTTTTTGGGATACTGTACACTGTGTACAACTGTACCACTGTACACTACTGTTTGCATGATACGTTCACATACACGGGTTACTGCACAGCATCATATATACAAAATCACAAGTGTGCAAACAATCAGGGGCAAATTCTCCTGAGACTGTCTCCTAATTCCCCACGCAGTTCTGCCTGCTGGGTTGACTCCTGGACTTCATGACTGAGATGTGACTCTTATGTTTTTTTCTCCTTTGGTGCTTTTGAGTCTTGAAGGGTGTGTCTGTCTGATGGGAACTAGCAGAAAGTCAGTTTCGGGTTAGAACAGGAAACTGGGCCTCCAAGGCTGGTAAGCACTGGGAAGGCCACCGTGGCTCTGCACCATGGCCACTTGCCAAGGACAGGCTGTCTGGTCACAAGAACTCCTTGCTGGACCATGAGCTGGGCTGTCTGGTCACAAGAACTCCATGCTGGGCCACGACCTGGCCATGTGGGGCTTTCACCTCCCTGGTCTGATGGCTCATTCTTTCAGTGAGTGGTGTAGATGACTTCCAAGTTCCTGTGTGACTCTGGGCAACTCATATCATCTCTCTGGGCCTTCATGGGCCGTCTGAACAAGTTCCCACCTTGGATGAGAATCAGAGCTTCCTAGATGAGGTTACACTGTGTTGAGATAGTGACCTCCTCAGCACTTCGGGCGGGCGGCCCTGGGGTCAGCCACCTCCAGCCAAGAGATGCTTCCTCTTTCACTGCCCAACCCAGGCTTACAAATTCTGTTTTCCTGCATGGGTGGTGGCCTGAAAAAGCCTGAGAAGGATGGGACTAGGTGATCTCCAAGGTCCTTTCCATCTTAAGCCAACTGCCCCATGCCCAGCAGTTAGAATCAGGTGGTATTCAGGCAAAAGATTCCGCTACTTGGGGGTTCCTCTAACTGGGTGGCAAGGCATCAGAATTATCTGAGAGTGCGTGTTGAAAACGTGGATTCCTGGACTTCCCTGGTGGTACAGGAGATAAGAATCCGCCTGCCAATGCAGGAGACGTGGGTTCGAGCCCTCGTCTGGGAAGATTCCACATGCCTCGGGGCAACTGAGCCCACGCACCACAACTACTGAGCTCGCGTGCCGAAAGTACTGAAGCCCGCATGCCTAAAGCCTATGCTCTGCAACAACAGATGCCACCTCAACAAGAAGCCCAGCCGCTGCATTGAAGAGTAGCCCTCACTCGCTGCAAGTAGAGAAAGCCCACAGGCAGCAACAAAGACCCGGAACAACCAAAAATAAATAAACAAATAATTTCTTAAAAAAGAAAACGTGGACTCTTGATTCTCCCACCTAGGAAGCTTAAACATACCCAATTTATAGTCAGATAAAAGAAATACTGGGGAAGAGGAAACACAGGCATAGAATATTCTGGCAAATTCACACACTGAAGATGGATGAGAGTGTGGGACTACCATGAGCAGGCAATTCATCCTGTATCCACCTTATTGTCTCAAGTCTACAGTGACCCAGGCTCCAAAACCGGGGCTTTCCTTTCCTATTCAACCATCCACCCCAGAGCCTGAACCCACAGCACACTTCCTTCTCCCAGATCTTTGTCTTGTGGGGGTGCGTGTGGACAGAGGAAGGTGCTACACGTCCCAACAGCAAATGCAACAAGAAGTGTGTTAATAGCACAAGTCAATTTGACACTGAAATTTACCAAAAATCTCACTACTCAAATTAGCCCAAGTAATCTACCTGCAAGAGTAATTTATAAATCCTCAACTTCCTGGGCTGACAAGTTCACGGAAGGTAGCTCTCACCAGTGATGGTTGGCAGGGTGCCTAGCACAAGGGGACGTTCCCTTAGAAAACCACCTCTGTCTTCCAACAACACCAAACAGCATCCAGCCACAGCAGTCTGCTCCCTAGAAGACAACTCCCTTTGTAGGACTTCCGTTATGCTCGAGGTACACTCAGAAGAGGTAGTAAAAACAGTGGGTGGGGACTTCCCTGGTGGTCCAGTGGTTAAGAATCCCCCTGCCAATGCAGGGGACATAGGTTCAATCCCAGGTCCGGGAAGATTTCACATGCCGAGCGACAACTAAGGCTGTGTGCCACGACTACTGAGCCCACCCACTACAGCTACTGAAGCCTGCTCGCCCTAGAGCCTGTGCCCCACAAGAGAAGCCAGCGCAACGAGAAGCCTGCGCACGGGGACTAAAGCACAGCCCCACTCGCTGCAACCAGAGAAAGCCCTCACACAGCAATGAAGACCCAGCACAGCCAAAACTAATAAACAAATAAAACTTAAAACAACAACAACAAGAATAGTAGGTGACATTGAAACTGGCAGAGACAGTACTTTGAATTCCAGCTCTGCTTTGATTAACCTCTAAGTGTTCTGTTTCCTCCTCTAGAAGGTAGAGATAATATGACCTAACTCCCACAGTTACTGTGAAAGTAAGAACCACCACCTGGAATGTACACATTGTCCATGCTCAATGTCATTACAAGGGAGACCAAAAGATCCCAAAAGCCCAAAATCACAAAACCCCACCATGTGACATTTACGGGAGCCCTGTCATCAGGGAGGCCCTTGCCTGGGCCATAAATGCCACACAAAGTGTCGGAGATGCTGTCTCGCTCCCCACCTCCCGCTTCCCTCCCCGCCCCTGCAATCACCGCACTACTCCGTCCTCTGGTGCCCACCCCCAAACCCATCCAGAGAGCCTCTCCGATTCCTGAAGGACAGGGTGGGCTTGGAGGGGCTGGGTTCTGGTGAGCCCAAGGAAACAATCCGAACCCTGCCTTCTCAAGCTGCTCAGGCCCTTAGGGACCTGTGTGGGGTGGCCGGGGGACACGGAGCATTTATTCCCCCCGTGGACCCATCCCGGGGCCCAGCACATAGTGGGTACTCACTTAGTGACCCCTATTGAAGAGAAGGATGGATCTGCTTTCTCCGCAGTGAACTGAACACCCAATAGCTATGAAGACATGTTCGGAAAAGACTATGAAATACCCCTCCGCTTTGGTTCCCGGCCTGCTGGATCTACAGGCACCCGCTGGTTGTCCCTGGGGCCCCTCAGAGCTCAGGGACGTGCGCAGAACTAGGGTTCAGGGGAGCAGGGCAGACATTTTAGGATGTTATTGGCCGAGTTTCACTTCCTCGCTGTCTTCTGTATTTTACTTCACCTCTGGTTTTGAGCAAAGCTGGGGCCAGGCCAGCACACAAACTGGCAGTGGAGGCCTCTGCTGGGCTGCTCGCTCCTCCTCCCTGAGTCCCAGCAGATGACGGTCCCTGAGGCTGAGAGCAGACGGGGACTCTATTCCTAAGCACCTGTGAGGTGCCAGGCCCTACGCCAGGCAGAGGCAGCCAGGCTCGCACTGAAGAGCCACAACAAGCTGCACAACCGGCACTGGGGTGCCGGGGCACGTGAGGCAGTTTGCAAACGACTGCACACTCAGGGAGTCGTGAGTGAACCACGAGGTACCAAGTCGCAAGGTCCATGGCTCTTCCCCCTTTCAAAGGAGAACCCCAGAGGTGCCAAGCCTCTCGGTTTTGCATTAAGGCACTACAGCAGTTTGAACATACCTTACAAAATACCTGCCCTTGGGACTTGGTCCAGTGGCAAGCCTAGTGGCTAAGGCTCCTTGCTTCAATCCCTAGTCAGGGAATAAGATCCCACATGCTGCACAGTACAGCCAAAAGATTAAACAAAACAGAAATACTTGCCCTCCTATCAAATCCATATCCCATGGATACGCCAGAAGGTTATCGTCCTGACCTGAAATCAGCACTGGACAAAGCAGTTCCGGCCCAGCTGCGACTACGTCCTTGCAGGGAGGGGGTGTCTTTTTGGAGTGTTTCTATTGATACGAGGCACTAGGCTAACAGCTTGTCCAGACATCATCGTTTAGCCCTCCAAACAACCCAGAGAGATGTTACCAGCCCAGCTCTGTTCCAGGCGGTTCTGGCCCAGCAAGGTGCTCTGATTTGCCCAAGGTCACACAGCTACTGTGCAGCAGGACCAGGGCACCTCAGCTCCACAGTCCAACAGTATTTGCTGAGTGGGCGCTGGGTTTAAATTCCAGAGAACTCCAAGTGGCCAGACAGGGCCCATCCCAGTAGACTCCTTGAGCGAGTGAGCCGAGGATGGAGCTTTTCTGCTCTCGCTGCCCAAGCCTCTTCCCATCCTCACCTCCTCTTCATGACTTCCCCTCACCTCCTCTGCAGGACCGTGGCACTGTTCCTCCCCATCCTGGTCTGGGGATGCTGACCGAGGAGGGGAGAGGAGGCCACGTGTCTCTGACAGGCTGTGCGACTTCAAAGCCTTAACTTTTCCCTTGTTGGGTCTTCTTTTCCACTGTGGGTTTAAGGGCTTGCTCCCCTGCCCAAGGAAGGTCAGGAGCAGAGATATCTTTCTTGCCGGGGAAAGATGTCCAGCCACCACCCACCTTGGCCTCAGAGCCCAGCACTAAGGCAGCCCCAGGGTACTCACGGGCAGATGCTTGGGAGCCAGGAGACCTGGGTTCCAGTCCTGCGTTTGCCTCTTGGGCAAGACACTTCTCCTTCCGGATCCCAGTTCCCTCATCGGTTTAATTAAGAGTACAGGGCGCCTGCAACTCTGAGCATGCGGTTCCTGCTCAGTTCTTCCCAACAGCATCACGTGTGAAGGCTGCCACACTCACCCTACCTCCCTCTCTTCCCTCCCCAACTTCCTGCTGGGCCGCAGAGTACCTCCGGGTGGGAAAAGGAGGGCTCTTCTCCACACTCCCTTCAGGTCCCCACCGTCTTCTTATCGTGTGACTTGGGGCACGTCTGCTTCCTCCACTAACTAAGCCATCAGCTGCCGGGAGCCTCCAGGGTCATATTCCAATTCGCGTTCTCAGTGTCAGTTGGGTCCCAAGTAAATGAGAGGTAGGGACCTCTAAGCTCTCCCTACTCAAGGCGTGGTCCACAACACTGAGCCTCATATGGGGAAGTGTCAGAAATGCAGGCTCTCTGCCAGTCCCAGCCTCTGACTCTGCAAGGGAATCCTCAGTGGATTTGGGGGACTCATACATGCCAGTATGGGACATGTTGCAAGGTTCCCCCAGCTCCGACATGGCCCCTCCCCACAGCCCTTGATTTGACCACCTAGACGCCTCCAGATGTGTGGGCCGCTGCTGCTGCTGCTGCTGCTGCTGTTAAGTCGCTTCAGTCGTGTCCGACTCTGTGTGACCCCACAGATGGCAGCCCACCAGGCTCCCCCATCCCTGGGATTCTCCAGGCAAGAACACTGGACTGGGTTGCCATTTCCTTCTCCAGTGCATGAAAGTGAAAAGTGAAAGTGAAGTCGCTCAGTTAAGTCCGACTCTTAGCAACCCCATGGACTGCAGCCTACCAGGCTCCTCCGTCCATGGGATTTTCCAGGCAAGAGTACTGGAGTGGGGTGCCATTGCCTTCTCCTTAGCAGGGATCTCTAAAATGTAGCTCACTAAATATACCAAGGGTTTCCCTGGTAGGGCCAGGGATAAAGAACCCGCCTGCCAATGCAGGAGATCCAGGTTCCACCCCTGGGTCGAGAAGGTCCCCTGGAGGAGGAAATGGAAACCCACTCCAGCATTCTTGCCTGGAAAATCTCATAGACAGAAAGAAGCCTGGCAGCCACAATCTATAGGGTCACAAAGAGTTGGACATGACTGAGCGACTAAGCACACACACAGTTACCGAAGGACACTGACCTTAGGAGCCTTCGAGAAGCCTGCCGCTGACTCATAAGGAGGATCTGAAACCTGCAGCCCCCCAGGGTGACTCCTGCCAGGTGTGACCCACTGGCCCTCTGAGTCTCAAGGAAGCTGAGCGGCTTCAAAATGTTGCAGCCCCTCCCTCAGTTCTGTGGCTGAGGCTACCCCCACGCTCCCCTCCCCCTACAACTCCCAAAAGCAGATGACTGCATAGCAGCCGATATTTAACAGCAGAAACAAACAGACCAGCAGCCCACCGGCCCCCTCAAGGGCCCTGCATCCATGCTCAGAAAATGTTCTTCCTTTATTTTCTACTCTTGACATTTACTCAACTTCAAAAGAAAAGGAATCCTTCCAGAACACGCTTTCAGGTTTTATTTTTAATAAACCCTGCGATTCCTCTAATGGCTTCAGATTATCCTAAATATTTATTTTTAAAAAATCATTCTCAGCATCACTTCTTTAAACAAATCTCCTCATCGACTTCGATTATTTATGAATTTATGAACACAACGTCTCCCTTCCCTGGGACAGACGGTAACGTGTAAGCCTTTGAAAAGGAGTGGGGGGTGGAGGGAGGAAAAATCAATGGGACAGAACGTAAACTCAATGAGTCCTCAGTTTACTCTCCTTGACCAGCTCTGGTACAAGCATCTCTTCATTCAGGGGAAACACCATACTGTGGCCAGTCAACAAGTGGTTTGGGAGAGCATGGAGACTTGAATCTAGGAAGAAGCTGTAAGCCAAGGACTTGATCCCCAGTGGGAACGGAAGCCCTGTTAACAGAGGGAGAGGACGATGGGACCGGGGCCCAGACAGAAAGAGCCCAGGGATGGTGGGAAAGTAATTAATATATACTGAACACCTACTATGAGCTGGGAGACTCCCCAGACCACTTCTGCATTGATCATCACAACCACCTTTCCAGGCAGCGATTATAATTCCTCATTTGAAAGATGAAGAAGGCCCAGAGAAAGAGGAAGTATCTTGCCCAAGGTCACAGCACTAGCAAGCAGCAGAAGAACCAGGATGGACAGCAAGACACTCAGGCCTTCAAACCCAAACCCACACTGCCTTTGAAGTAGAAAAGGATGAGAGAGAATAAAAAATGGAGTTAACATCATGCATCCTTGGTTACAAAGTTATTATCTTCCTTTCAACCTGGTGAGGCCAATTACCCCTTTTAAGACTGTCAAAGACTTAACTCCCAAAGTTCCATTGAGAATCCAGGAGGATCAAGTCTCAGATGAAATCTGGAAGGGGTGGATGCAAAGGTTATAAGAGATATGAAATGAGAGTCATAGACACACAGAAAGCTCACTTTATGAGAAAGAGAGGACAAAAGAACTTTACCCTCAGGGATGGATAAAAAAGAGAAGCCTTTACTAAGCGCCCCAGAGGAGGAGGAAAAGAATAAAATCTACCCTTCTCCCACCTCTCCCTCAATTTCCTTCTCTCCAGAAGCTCCAATTCAAGTTAAAAAAGAGAGATGGGTCTGGCCTTTGAGATGCTTATGCTCCCTCTAGTGAAAGATCGTTACTGCTGCTGTTGATAACAACAATCATTAATGACGATGGCCATTTACTGGGGGCCTGGGCTGAGAGCTACAGATGAGAACACTGAGGCTCTGAGCAGGAAAGAAACGTGGTGACATGCACAGGGGCAGTAAGAGGGGACACTGAGGTGTGACTCTGGATCCTGTTCAGGAGGCCAGTGAACTAGATGAGATGGGGCAGAGAGGAGGAAAAAAGACAGTACCAAGAAGGACATGATCTGTCTAAGGCTTCAAGCCACCGCCTAGCTAAAGTGGGTCAGTTCTAAAGCTGAATTTTTCACTGACACAACACCGTCTCCACAGTGCTCGTTGGAAGATGGTTTTGCTGGAGACAGCCAAGTCCCAGACTGCTGAAGTCACAGGACAGTGGTACCTTCAGGAGTCCCTCCTGTCACAGGCTCTAGGTCCTGAAGTAAGAACAGAGACTGGGATTCCATGATGGGGAACCAAGACGCCCTGGGGAGGAACGGCCAAAGAACAATGTCAAGGTCACCTACATGCCAGTGTGTTGACCTTAAGTTAGAGACAGATTGAACTTCCACAAAGAGCAAAGGAGAAACCATCACTCTTTTGTTCATTCTGTCAAAAACAGAAACAAAAAAATACTGGACACTAGCATATGCCAGACAGCCTGCCAGGCGCCAGGGGAACCACAAAGGCCCTTCAGGTGGGAGCACGGTCCACGGGAAAGAGAGGGAGAGCTCAGCGGATGGAAGACTGGAGTGATGACCTTGAATCTGTGGCCTCATTGGCTGAGGGTCTCGGGCCAAGTCCTATACTTTTTCTGAGTCGTAAGATGAAAATAAAATCTCTACTTCACAGGTAACTATGGCCACTCTACGTCTTCAAAAGGAACCTGTGCAAGCTTAAACTGTAGCTGGCCACTGCACAGAGGTGCCTGCTCCTGCCTCTTAAAATAATAGCCGCACTCGAGTTCGTCTCCTGCCCTCCAGAAGTTGGGAAAAAGAAAAAAAAAAAAGCACAGCTAAGGATCCTGAGAGAGGTGCACACAGGCCTGCGGGATCTGAGAAAAGAAGAGAAGGAATGGCTGTCAGAGAAAGCAAAATTATCTGAAAATCTCCCGAAGGACATGCAGAAACACATCCTGAATCTTTATCTGAAGGCCACTTCCAAGTACCCCTGTGGATAAGAACAACCTAGCCTCCTTCAGCACACATGCTTTGCCCTTCCCCATGCCTAAAGTTTAGCAAGCATCCAGATAATGTAAATTACAACCTGCCTCGCCAAGAAAACTCATGCCAGCTGACCACTTCTGTATGCCCCACCTAGGAGAAAACCCACCACGTTTACAGGAACCCCCAGGCCTGGGAAGTCAGCCCAGCTGTCAGCCCTGGCAGCCAGCCCCAGCCAGTCATCTGGCAGCGGCAATCAAAATGATGATTCCTTTTCATTTCCACCAAATGCAATCTTCCAAGAAGAGGAGAGGCTCAAAGTCAGAGTTTAAGCTCCTTTTCATAAGGAGTCAATATTTTCACAGGATAATCCCTCTTGGGTACGGGGTGGATTACAAATATCCCAGGTGGCAAAACGTGGCTCTCTGGGGACTGTGGAGAGGCCGTTACAGGGCAAGGAGGCCAAAACGTGGAACCACACCTGGCCACTCACTCACTTCTCAAAATTCACCATCCACCTATTCACTGCACAGATACCTATGTGCCCCAGGCCCCACTTCCAGGCGGTGGGGATGCAAGAATGAAAGGGGACTGACAACGACACTTCCCAGCCCTGCGCCCTCGCCAGGCCAAGAAATCCACGCTCACTTGCTGGAGGCCCAACTCAAGAGCAACCCGTTTTAGGAACAGCCGCCTAAACTCAGAGAGGGCAAGCGACTTGCCCAAGGTCACACAGCTAGCAAGAGGTCCAGCAAGGAATTAAACCCAGGTACAAAGTCCTCCTGACACTCCCCGGCGGGGCCTCCTTCCCGCTCAAGCCCTCCCCCACCAGATCCATTTCTGCGGCAGGGTGAGGATCAAAGCCCGCCCCCCTGGGCTCCAGTAAGGGAAGTCCTCGGTTCCTCTTTCCTCCCCGCCCCCCGCCCCCACTTCCCCGCCACACAGGACATACAAGTTCGAGACCCAAGGTGTGTGTGCGCAGCCCCAGGAAAGCCCTGTAGGCTGCAAGGGCATCCACCCGTTAACTTCCATTTAAAAAAAAAAAAAAAAAGGTGATTAAAAGATAAAGAGCACAGAAGCAGCCCTCTTTAAACACCGGCGGGTGGTTATCCCAGGAGGAAGTCTTGAAGCCAATGGAGATTTTGTTCACCCCCTCCAGTTCCTCAATTCTAAAAGACTGGCCTTCCAAGCCCCCAGTGGAAGTTAGCTGAGGGAGGGGGTGCAAGGCGCCCGGGGTCAGACCCTGCGCCCTCACCTGGCTCTAAGAAGGGGCCCCCCGGGTAGCAGTCACCCCGGGTACCCCCTCCCTCCGGGCGCCGCCGCGCGCTCCCCGCAGCTGGGTGGACCCGGGCGGCGGCCCCGCGGCGTGCGCCCCTCGCGTCCGCCCTCCGCAGCCCACCCGAGGCGCATCCTCCGGGAGCCCCGTCCCCGCCCCGCGCCGAGCCCCCCACCCTCGCGGCGCCCCTACTCCAAACCGCAGGACGCCCGGCGCGGCCCGGATCGCATCCCTTTCCCTCCCCGCAGCCATCACGCGCGCGCCCCGCTCCCCACGCCCTCCCCCGGGGCAGGTCGGCTCGCAGGGCGCGCGCGGACCAGCCGGGCGGCCCGGGCGGCGGCGCCGGCGGAGCCCGGGGCACGTACCTGGCGGCCCGGGCGAGCGGCGAGGGGAGCGCGGGCGCGGGCGCGCAGGAGCCTCGGGCGCCGCCGCCGCCGTTTCCGGGTTGGCGGGTCTCACGTCACCGCCGCAGGTTTGCGAGCGGCCCCCGCCGCGCCGGCACAGCAGCAGCAGCGGCGGCCCCGGCGAGCGTCAGGCGAGAAATAACTATAAAAGGAAGAGACGCGTCGAGGAGGAAGAGGAAACGCCGTTTACCTTCGAGAAGCCGAGCCGCCGGCGCTCGCACAAAAGGAGGACGCCCGCCGACGCCGCCCCGTCCCCGCCGCATCGCGGGGCCGGGCGTCAGCGCGCGCGGCGCCCCGGGACCGCCCCGCGCGGCCCCCACCCCAAAACCCGGCGGCGGGGGCGGGGGTCCGGGCCGGGGCCCGGGGTGACTTTGGGCATGTCGCGGCAGGCGGCCGAGCGGCCGCGTGGGGGGCGCTGGGGGCCGGGGGTGGGGGGCGCTCGGCGCCCTCCCGGCGGCGTAGACGCGGAAACTCCTGCTCCTTGGGGATGGCCCAAGGTCACAGCCAGGGCGGCAGGGCTCCCGTTCGAACCTTGAGTGCCCCCGACCTGCGGGCCAGCCCGGTTCCTAGCCCAGGGTCCGCTCCCCCCTCACCTGTCCGTGGGGAAGGATGCTGGCCTCCCCGGCCCACCTGGCATTGGGGCAGTGAAAGCTGGTGCATTCAGTACACTCATTCAGCCCACAAGGCATGTTCACTGAGGGCCTACTATGTGCAGCTAGGAATCCAAGCAGAATACCTGCCTGGGGAGTGTCCGGCAATACATATCTGATGTGTCTGGTGCATATCTAAGTGCTGCTGCTGCTGCTAAGTCGCTTCAGTCGTGTCCGACTCTGTGCGACCCCACAGACAGCAGCCCAGCAGGCTCCCCGGTCCCTGGGATTCTCCAGGCAAGAACACTGGAGTAGGTCGCCATTTCCTTCTCCAGTGCGTGAAAGTGAAAGGGGAAAGTTAAGTCGCTCAGTCGTGTCCAGCTCTTCGCGGCCCCATGGACTGCAGCCTACCAGGCTCTTCCGTCCGTGGGATTTTCCAGGCAAGAGTGCTGGAGCGGGGTGCCAGTGCTAGGAGGAAAGATAAAGCGGGCCAGGGGCTCGAGAGTGGGCGCCTCTGGTGCTCTCCTAAGAGGCTCTCCAAGGACTTCCAGCACAGAAACTCCTAGACAAAGTGCTCCTCACTGAAATCCTAGTTTGGGGTCTTATGAGAGACCCCGTCTTTCCCTCCTCTGTAATGGCATAGAGTGATTTTTCTCCACGCAGCAGGACATGCCTAGGAAACAAATGCTTCTCTGCTCCCCCAGCCCTCAAACCCTATCACGGTCTTGAAATTCAGCCACATTTCCTAGGAATACAGACAATATTCTTCAAAGTCTCTTTCCTCTTACCTCTAGCAGGACACCAGGAGTCACTTCAAAAGCTTCCACTGTCTTTTCCACCTCCGGTTGTCTTGGATGTGCTGCAGGCAGGGGGATGTGACCAGTCACCAGATAGTAATAGAGCTGACTTACCTGATTATCACGCGTTTATTTATGGCAACCCTTCTAAAGCCCTGTGCCTGGATCTGGGTCGGAGGTGGGGTGGGGGGCGTGTGCTGAGATGTTAGGATTTCAGCAGGACTTCCTAGAGACTCCTGGTCCTGGGGTGAGATGGAGGGCCCTGTGAATCTGCAGCTTCAGGAAAGCATGACAGTGTATAGAGGAGACAGGGGGCAGGGATGTTTACCCAGCTTGGAAGGGAGGGAACCAAAGAGGACAGCAAGAGGAGATCAGAAAGCCCTTCCTAGAAGCTGTGAGAGGCATTAGAAATCCCTGGAAGATTGCCTGAGCACCCGCACTCTCATGCTTACAAGAGGGGAACAGATGCCTCGCCCGAGGTGCTGGAGGGTGGCGTGGGGAGGGGTGGAACCCTGGGTCTTGAACTATGAAAGTGAGAAGCAGCAGGGGAAGGGTTTGGACTTACACAGCTGAGCTGAGTTTAGTTTCTTTCTTGGCTGCCTACAAAGTGGGCATCAATTATGCTGAACATTTTGGAAATGCTGAGCAGGTGCCAAAGGCTGTGCCCATCAAATTCTCACAACAGCCCCATGAGGTAGATTCATCACGCTCAATGGTTTGCAAGATACCGGAGCCGAAAGAGAGAGGGAATTAGCTCAAGGTCAGACTAATTGAATAGTGGTGGAGCTGGGCATGAACCCAGATTGCTTGGCTCAAAGCCCGCACTTAGCCACTCTGAGCCTCAGTTTGCTCCTCTGTGAAATGGGATTGACCATAATTACTTCATTAGGGCTGGGGAGGGGGCAGTGGTTAAATGACACAGTACATGTGTACTATGAACCTAGCAGATTAATAGGATCCAGGACAAAGCTATCACCATTGTAGTTGTCATCATAACAATTGTTAAAGGCATGGGGGTAGGAACTTTCTGGCACACTTGGGAACTGCAAAAAGCTCAGCATGATTGTAACACAGAATGTAAATGTGGCCAGGGCAGGGTCGGGGTTGGGGGAGAGGTTAGGAAGCTAGGAAGAGTAGATAAGGGCCTGGGGAGCGGCTGGATCACACTTCGCCTGCACTCCACTGAATTGAGAGTACCTGAGATGAGAGATCCAACTTATATGCATGTGTCACTGGATGCAGGGAGGCTGAGAGGATGATTCTCACCTTTGACCTTGGCTCATTCAACCAGGTCCTGATAGATATGACAAATTCAAGCAAATGGAAACCTGGGGATAATGCCTGGGAAAAGCTGTGGCAAGCCACACTGCAGTGACCTGCTCTGTTTCCCTGGAGTATCACCCTTGACAACGGCAGATAGAAGCCTATGTCTGTCTGGGCTGTAGTAACCAAAAACCACAGCCTTCTCAGGGTTTCAGAGGCTGTAAAGTTCAAGATAAAGATTCTGGCAGATTTGGTGTCTGGTGAGGGCCTGGTTCATTGGGGGCCTTCATCACTATGTCCTCACATGACAGAAGAGGGGAGGGAGCTCTCTGGGGTCTCTTTTATAAGGACACTAATCCTATTTATGGAGGTTCTGTTCTCATGACCTAATTACCTCCCAAAGGCCCCACCTCCCAATGCCATCACATGAGAGGTTAGGTTTCAACATAGGAATTTTGGAGGGACACAAACATTCAGTCTGTAACACCCAGCATCCTGAAAATAGTGCTGATTTTGGAGTCAGGAAGGCCTGACTACCATTTCCAGCTGTGTAACGTAGGCAAGTCATTTAACTCAACTCCAATAATTTCCTTGTCTGTAAAATGGGAAAAATGACATTCATTTTCTGTTGTTGAGAAGGTTACATGAGAATGAATTCTGAATGCTCTATAAACTCAAACAGCACGCACATTTTAGTTTCAGTCTTCGAGTCCTGTCCTCCCATCGTGCATGCTATCCACTCATCTTTCAAGCAAAGTATTAATAGCTTGCTCTTTCCATCATGTATGCAAAAGCCCCTCAAAAATATGCTTCCCCATTGAGCATCTGCTTTTTCCCACGAGTGAATGCTCTTATGTGTAGACGGTAACAGAAGGCAGAAGTCGGGAGGCACAGGGACTCCGTTTTTGTCCTGCTGGTTAGTATTTTACAATTAACAACTTAGGGACCAGAGACATATTAATACATCCTTTGTTACCCTAACGTTATTGACCAGGGTGTTTTGATATTCACTAGCATAACCAACCCCGGGCCACAGGAGTTAGTTTCTGCAACGTGCACCCCAGGTCAGTACTATGTTACGCAGATTCCTCTTGCTGTTTAATACCACTGGGCATTAAAGCAAACTCAGTGACATACTGCTACTGGTTGTGAGGGTCTCCTCACTTGCAGCCACTCAGAACCAACAAACTTAAGGAGAATTCAAAGCCTGAACCCTCTAGAGGCTGCCTTCCTGGAAGGGTGAGAGGGTTACTTGGAAGCGGGCTTGCAGGTGGCTCAGGCTGCCACTTTCAGGCTGGACAATCCCCCTCAGCAGGAGGAGAGAGAACTGGCCTTCAGAATGGAACAGGGGTTCTACCCCCTGGCATGCAGACCCAGGGCTAGTGAGGGATGGTTTCCAGGGGCCAGGAGAATGGGGGTAACTGCTTAATAGGTACGGGGTTTCCTTTAGGGGTAACACATTCTGGAACTAAAATAAGGTGGTAGTTGTGCAAGAGCGAATGTGCTAAACACCACTGAATTGTTCACTTTAAAATGGTTTACTGTATGTTGTATGTCCAAACTATATCTCAATTAAAAAATTAAATAAGAATTAAAACAGTATAAGAGTTTTACCTGAATCAAAAAAAAATATATATATGGGAAGAAAACTTAGTTGGGGGATGGAGAAGGCTAGTGAGCAGCACCTTTAATATATTTTCAACATTTCAACATCGCCATGATAGAGCTGACAAATGAGCCAAAGTGTCAGAATCTGGGCAACTGGGCATTGAAACTCCTTGTGAGCCATCAGGAATTAGTATGGAATAATGAAGTCTGGGTATGAACATTTTTATTATTATTATTATACGTTAATTTGTGTTTCTAAGTAAAGAGCCTGGCATAGTGGCATAGTAGAAAAGCTCAGGGTATTTTCCCTGACTTTAGTTCTCATCAGTCATAGGGCCTTGGGCAAAGCACTCAGCCTCTCCTGTTTCTTTGTCTCTTAAAATGGGATAAGGACGGCATTTACCCCATAGGGTCGTTGTGGGGACCAGCGGGGGACACAGGTATAATTTCACCTGGAAGATACTTAATATTGATAAATGGCTCTTACTATGTGACATATTCATATTTTCCAGAGCATGAAGCTAAGAATTTCACGGGGTGGGGCGGGGCGGGGGGGCTACTTTACGATGCACTGCCTAGGTTCCACAGTCCTGGAAATGCACAAACCAAAGCGCACCTCCGCGACCGATCTCACACGTGCCCCTGCACAGCACGTGCAGGCGGCGATGAGGGACTGACGCATGCGCAGCTTGCTCTGCTCCCTCTGCGCCCCTCCCGGAATCCGTGGACACGCATGGCTTGTCACTGGTCCAGTGCAAAATGACAATTACCACGAAGCGCAAGAGAGCGAAGTGAAAACACTGCATACTCTCTGGGATCGTGTTGTGAGGGTGCTGGCCAACGGAAGCTAGCCGTAACACTGGAAGAGCCTGAATCCTGGAGAAAGGCTGGGAGTGATTAAAGAGCCAGCGCTGCACAGTTACTTACCAGGGAATTGCTGTGTAAATGGGTCAGCTTTCATTATGCAGAAAAACTCAATTACTTGGAGGTGTGATCTTGTATCAGTGACATATTCCCTGGGAAATCAAATGGCCCTATGTGAGAGGAAACAGAAATCTTCCCCTCTGGTCATACTGAAGTAAAACCACTCTCTAAATGACTCATTTCTCAGAGCATAAAACGTCTCTCTACTCTGGTCGACAAGCATAGGTGTGAGCACATACACGTGCCCACACACGGGCGTGTACCCCGGAAGGCAAGAGTGTATTTATATGAGTTATTTTTAAGTTATGAAAGTAATAGCTGTTCACCATAGAAAAACAGAGAAACTGTAAGGAAAGCAAAATTTATCCATAAACTTGTCCATTCTTTAACATTTTGATGTATTATCTTTCAGTCTTTGAAAAACGCATTTTAATACAGTTGCAGTCCCACTATATGCATAATCTTTCTTTGTTCACTTCTACCTAAGGCTGTTCATCCCACATAGGTTTGAACAGACCGGGTGGCCACTGCTGCCCTGAATGCCACACAGGCGAGAAGGGAAGGAGCACGTGAGAGAGCAAGCACTGCCATCCCTTCACTGCCATCTCCTCCAGGGCAGACACTATGTCTTGTTCAGCACTGAGGTCCCAGCCCTTAGAACGGTACCCAAAACATTATGGGTGCTAAATAAAGACACGCTGAATAATAAATGGATGGATGCCTGGGGGAAACACCTTACCTGACAGGTCCAGCCACTGCCGCCTGCCCATCTGAGCAACAGGGCGTGGTGGGGATTGTAGTGAGGGGGATGTACATCCATCCTCGGCATTTGCATTCCAGTGTTTACAAAAAAAGCCCCTCTGCTGTCTGCAGTGGGCAGCCTCTCAGAGCACTGTTCTCCAAGGGCGGTCCTTGGATAATAGCAGCAGCAGCAGCTGGGAACTGATAAGGAGAAAAGTCTCCGCCCCTTCCATCCCGGAGTCACCCACTCAGGAACCTGGGGATGGGGTCCAGCATCCAGGGGTTTAACGAGCCCTCCAGGTGACTCCACAGTAGCTAATATTTGAGAGCCATGGACTCAGAGTAGTGGTTCATGGGCCTGGTGCATATTAGAATCACCCAGGCAACCTGTTTACCCTCCAATACCTGAGCCCCAGCCCGAGACTCTGATTTAATTGATCTTGGTTGGGGCTCAGACTTTAGAATGTTCTCAGAGGTCTTCAGAGGCTTTTAATGTGCAGCCAGGGCTGAGGAGCCTGATCTGGAATGGCAGAGAGGCAGCAGGTAGCTCTTTTATTCCTCTCAGATTCTTGCGCCTTCTCACCTGATGTGTTTTCATCATTACTCAGTACTGTGATCAACCACACTGACTTTTTTAAAAATTATTATCATGAAATAGTTCATTCATACAAAGCTGCATAGAGATCAATACAACACCGTTAGCTCTGTCATATCTTATCATTTGGTCATTGTTGTGGGCTGACTGTGTCCCCTTCAAATTCCTGTGTTGAAAAGTCCTAACCCCCAGGACCTTAGAATGTCACTGCATGTATGTGTTAGGGCCTTTAAAAAGGTGAAAGTGAAAAGTGAAAGTTGCTCAGTCGTGTCCAACTCTTTGCAATTCCGTGGACTACACAGTCCATGGAATTCTCCAGGTCACAATACTGGAGTGGGTAGCCTTGTCCTTCTCCAGGGGATCTTCCCTACCCAGGGATTGAACCCAGGTCTCCTGCATTGCAGGTGGATACTTTATCAGCTGAGCCACAAGGGAAACCCAAGAATGCTGCAGTGGGTAGCCTATCCCTTTTCCAGTGTGATCTTCCTGACCCAGGAATCAAACTGGAGTCTGCTGTATTGCAGGCAGATTCTTAACCAACTGAGCTATCAGGGACGCCATACTACAGTTAAAATGAGGCCATTCGGGTGGGCCCTAACCCACGATGACTGGAGTCCTTAGAAGAAGAGGGAATTAGGACACAGACACATGCAGACGAAGGAAGTCATCTACCAGCCAAGGGGAGAGACCTCAGATGAGGTCCAACCCTGCTAACAGCTTGATCTTGAACTGTGAGAAAATAAATTTTTGTTGTTTAACTACCCAGTCTATGGTACTCTGTTATGTGAGCCCTGGGAAACAAATACAGCCATATTTTCTCAGATTTTCTGGGGGGAAAAAAATGAAACACAACAGATTTGGAGCTCCACCTAGTCCCTCCCCTATTCCTCATTTCTCTGCTTCCCCCTCCTCCAGGGGTAACGTGTCCTAACCTTAGTCTTTACCTTTCTCACCAGGATCTTGGAACAATGTTAGGTACAAGGATTCTGGAGCCAGAACAACTGGGTGGGAATATTGGTTCGGCTACATGACTTGGACACACAATCACCCTCTCTGGGGCTGAAGGGTCCTCATCTGCAAACTGGAAATATGAATAGTACCACCACCTCTGCATGCTGTTTGGAGGGTTAAATCGACTACTATTTACAAAACACCTAGGACAGTGAGTGCTGAAGAACTGATGCCTTCTATCTGTGGGGCTGGAGAAGACTCTTGAACATCCCTTGGACTGCAAGGAGATCAAACCAGTCCATCCTAAAGAAAATCAACCCTGAATATTCACTGGAAGGACTGATGCTGAAGCTGAAGCTCCAATATTTTGGCCACTGGATGCAAAGGGCCGACTCACTTGAAAAGACCCTGAAGCTTGGAAAGATTGAAGGCAGGAGAAGGGGATGACAGAGGATGAGATGGTTGGATGGCATCACCGACTCAATGACTTGAGTTTGGGTAAACTCCGGGAGACAGCGAAGAACAGGGAAGCCTGGCGCGTTGCAGTCCATGGTGTCGCAAAGAATCAGACACGGCTGAGCGACTGAGCAACAACAGGATAGTGTCTGGCACATTAAGAGTGACATACACATGCTTGTTAAACAGAGCCACACTTTGACTACATAAACATGTATGCACCTATAATATGCATGGAATATTCTTTACACATTTTTTTAGGCTTACATAAACGGTCTCCTGTACACATACTCTGTAACTTGGGTTTTTTGTTTGAGTGCCAGTGGCACTTTTGGCCATGGCTGCATGTGAATACAGGCTCTCTTTCACCCCCATTTAAGGGCTGTAGTCTCCCCACTCTCACTGCCTCACCCGGGGAGCTGCCTCTCTCATCCTGGCCTCTTTTCACCTACACATGGGACATTCCCTGTCTCCCCAGGGATGGGGCCCGGCTGCCCTTAGTCAAGACCTCGCCTCCACTCTCCCCCTGAGGCCCAGGCTGCCTCTGAGCCTGCCCTCACACCTTCCTGCTCTAGTTTCATTTCCCCTGTGCCTGGGTTTTAGAAACCCAGCACTTCTTCCATTTCAAAGGATTTCCATAGCCAAGATCTCCTGGGAGGGCTGTCACTTAACAGCCCTGTGATGAACAGAAGGCAGTGTTGTTCCCTTCCCTTTGCACATGAGGAAACTGAGTCACAGAAAGGTTGAGTGACTCACAGAAGGTCACACAGGGAGTTAGAGACACAGTTACGTCTCAGCCCAGCTCTCCAAACTCCCAATCTTATGTTTTTTGCCAAATTTGTTATGAAAACAATTGCACTTAATATTTATAACAATTTGGAGTTTTCTTAGTATTCCCAATTAGAAGATGAGAAAACTAAGTTTTCCAACAGCAGGGTCCCAGAGCCACCCGCATTGGGATTCCCCTAGGGTCCTTGCTAAAAGTACAGATTCCCAGGCTACATATTCTTGCTTAGTAGGTCTGGGCGGGCTGAGGAACCTGCATTTTTGTGGCCACTGCTGAGTGGCTCACACTCAATCAAGTTTGGGGAACACTGGAGTCTAGAAGAAGCGTTGCGCTTTCTTTGACCCATCACTCACTGTGGCAGGCAGCTTCCAAGCATCTGGGTCGAGTCCCCAGCAGCTGCCAGCTCTGAGGTGGATGTGTCGACCATGAAGGCCAGGATGGCAGAGGTCAAAGGCTGTGAAGCAGAGCAAGATGCCAGACCCAGTGCAGGGGCAGAGGGGGCATCTGCAATGCACCTACCCACATGGGTGCTCAGCCCAGAGCCGGCCACGCGGACAGGGCCCCAGGGGCAGGAGAGCTGCTCCGGGGAGTCCCAGGATCATGGTTATTAGAGGTGTGGTTGCTGGGAGCCCAGTGGCTCCTGTCCATCGGCTGTGTCTCAGCCTGGTGGCAATAGGAAATATTCATGGAGCGTTTACTGCACGCCAGGCACACACCCGGTGCAGTGCTTGGCATACGTGGCCTCACCTTGTGGTAGGCACTGTTGTCATCTCCATTTGTCACAGGAAGAAGCTGAGGCTCAGGAGTCTAAATGACTCGCCCAAGGCCACGCAGTAAGCACACGGATGCCTGCATCCGTTCTCTTAACCACAATTCAACACACCTTCAAGTCATTATTTTTTACGTCCCTGTGTTCCTGGCAAAGTGCCTGGGACTGTCAGTGCTAAATAATTGAGTAGACTGAATGAATGAATGAATGAAACAGACATTATAGTTCACTAGTATAAACTGACTGTAGCAAACCCAAGCTGTACTTCTTTTCTTAAAAGAGCAGGCATTTTAAAAATGAGCTTATACAGTCCTTTATCTTTTTTCTTGAAGTTGACTGAGCCAGAAAGAACGTACACATGTGCACACACAGTTAATGGGAAGCATTCTGGCTATTGAGACTCTGACTCGATTTGCTTTAATAGAGAACAGTTTTAGAGACAGGCTCTGGCACTCACTCCTGGAATTCTCTAGGCCTCAGTTTACTCATCAGGAAAATGGGGGCAATCACAGCCCAGCCCTGGGGATGTGGTGAGGATTCAATGAGGAAACGCAGCTCAGGTGCTTAGTGCTGCATGGGACCCACGAGGAGCTGACCGAGGATGTTAGTGGTTGTTGCTCTTTCATTATTGCTCTTTTGGGGGGAAAAGTGAGCCGGTAAGAATCATTCTTCTGTCACATTCATGCAAAAGGAAAAGCCCCCAAAGGGTTCTAAGAAAGGTCTGTAGCAATAGTTGTGGTCACGTACACAAATGAAGACAGGGAGGTAGCAAATGGCACAGAGACTCCTCGAAAGGTGAACATCACAAGTATTTGTCCCACTGACATTTGCTTTTGACACACATTTCTTTTTAATACATTGTCATTGCTTCCCATGCCCATTTATGATGATAAGTGAACATCAAAGGATTCCTAGAGCACCAGCTTTGCTGGATGATAGAAGTGGGGCTGTGAAATTGACTAATAAAGAGATCTTACAATACGTGGGCCTTTTGAGTTTACAGAGGGATTTTACACACACTGTCTTTAATCCTTAAACCCTGTCCCTTGAAGTGAGGCAGATACTGCTCCTGCCATCTGACAGAAAAGGAAATGGCAGCCTCAATGTCAAAGTGATATGCCCAACGTCATCTTTTTATACCAGAAGCTGGATTTGAACCTGGTCTCCAGAGCCCATGCCTGTGGTCCGCTCCATCACAGGAACCCACTCTAGAATTTAAATGTGTCCTGGGATACCTAGGAACTGAGTCACTGGGTAATTAATATGAATAGTATTAATATGAATTAATATAATTAACACTATTAGTAATTAATATTATTCATTAATATGAAAAGTAAGGATCACCCACAGAATAGAAAAACAGGTTGGGAGGACTTCTTGCCAAGGTAGGGTAACAAGGACTGGATTTATTCTCCAGCCTTAACTGGAAAAAAAAAGAGGAAAAAATATTGTTTCAGACAGTGGACAACAGCCAACAAGGACAGTGATCCCTGAAAGAGAAGAGGGTTATGACTCTAGCCTCCGTGCCTCGCTTGGGGGGTCTTTTGTATCCTTCCAAGTTCAGTGGTTAAGAGTATACCTTCCAAGGTAGGTACTCAGGTTCGATCCCTGGTCAGAGAGCTAAGCCCGTGTGCCACAACTAGAGAGAAGCCCTTGGGCTGCTCCAAAGACCCTGCGGGCTGCAACTAAGACTAGATGCAGCCATAAATGAGTCAATCAGTTCAGTTCAGTTCAGTCCAGTCGCTCAGTCGTGTCCGACTCTTCGCAGCCCCATGCACTGCAGCACGCCAGGCCTCCCTGTCCATCACCAACTCCTGGAGTTTACTCAAACTCATGTCCATTGAGTCGGTGATGCCATCCAACCATCTCATCCTCTGTTGTCCCCTTCTCCTCCTGCCTTCGATCTTTCCCAGCATCAGGGTCTTTCCAAATGAATCAGTTCTTTGCATTAAGTGGCCAAACTATTGGAGTTTCAGCTTCAGCATCAGTCCTTCCAATGAATATTCGGGACTGATTTCCTTTAGGATGGACTGGTTGGATCTCCTTGCAGTCCAAGGGACTCTCAAGCGTCTTCTCCAACACCACAGCTCAAAAGCATCAATTCTTCAGCACTCAGCTTTCTTTATAGTCCAACTCTCACATCCATACATGACTACTGGAAAAACCATAGCCTTGACTAGACGGACCTTTGTTGGCAAAGTAATATCTCTGCTTTTTAATATGCTGTCTAGGTTGGTCATAACTTTTTTTCCAAGGAGCATGTGAGATGAGTGCAATTGTGCAGTAGTTTGAGCATTCTTTGGCATTGCCTTTCTTTGGGATTAGAATGAAAACTGACCTTTTCCAGTCCTGTGGCCACTGCTGAGGTTTTCAAATTTGCTGGCATATTGAGTGCAGCACTTTCACAGCATCATCTTTTAGGATTTGAAATAGCTCAACTGGAATTCCATCATCTCCTTACATGTATTTCCTCGTTACTTATATGAGTAAATACATATAAGTAAATAAGTAAAGTCCAGCCCCATTGCCACCAGCTCCATTGGGTGTGTCCCTGCTGGAAGGAGACCCTGCTCTGCCCTGAATTTCTATGACAATGCGTCTCTGCGGCGTTTATCACTTTTCTACCTTGTGCTAAGGCTGCCCAAGAACATGACGGCCGTGAGACTCTGACCTTCCACACCTGCATCCCAGCTCCAAGCACTATGGCCTTCACAGGACGGTGTTCACGAAACATTTATGCAAGGAAGAACAAATGATTCTTCCTGTGCCATTTACCCTTAAAAGAAAAAAAAAAGCCTTTAGAAGAAAGAGTGAATTTGCTATAGCCAAGACATGGAAGCATCCTAAATGTTTGTTGGCAGACAAATGGATAAAAGTGTGTACATATATACGGTGGAATATTACTCAGCCATAAAATAGAAAAATGCAATTTGCAGCAACATGGATGGATCTAGAGATGATCGTTACTAAGTGAAGTCAGGCAGAGAAAGGTACCATATGATATCACTTACACGTGGGATCTGAAAAATGATACAAACGAACTTACAAAATAGAAACAGACTCAGGGACACAGAAAACAAACTTATGGTTACTGAAGGGGAAAGGAAGGGATGGGATACATTAGGAGTTTGGGATTAACATATACACACTGTGACACAAAAAACAGATAACCAACAAGGACCTACAATATAGCACAGGGAACACCATTCAGTATCTTGCAATAACTTACAGTGGAAAAGAATCTATATATATAGATAAAAGAATATATATCTATATCTGAAAAAGTATACATGTATACAGCTGTATACAACTGAATCACTTTGGGTGATTCGTACACCTGAAATGAATACAACATTCTTAGTTTAATTAACACAGCTATACTTTAAACAATAAAAAAAGTAAGAGTAAGATAAACTCATAATCACCATACTTTACCTTGATATAATTGTTTTACAGCTTAAAAAAGTTAATCTTTGGCTATACCACCTGATCAGTACCAAGAAGAACTGCTTTTTTCCCTGCAATGCTTGTTGCTGTTTGTGGTGAGAACAGGGAAAGAACAGACACTAACATCAGAGAAATATAGCTCATAAAAGTCACATTCTTGGCACACCAAAGGTATTTCAGAAGGACAAGAAAGAGCAAAATGATTCTTTTTAACAGTTAGCAGTTGGGAAAAATGATACTGTTTTAACCTGAATTCCCTCTTCTTTTGATCATAAGCCTAAAACAATTTTTTTTTTTTTTGCTTGACAAAAGATCATTTTAAACCCTGTTCAGGGCTGGTGGGGTAGAGGTGGAAAGGTGGCTCTAATTACTCTGGGATTATCAAGCAACACTACTCATTATCAGATCACCTTATTTCAAATTCTCCACGGCACTTAGTATCAGGTATTATTTATTTTCTGTTTCCTCCCACTGAGTGGACGCTTCAGGAAAATGGGGATCGCGTGTATCCTTTTCCCTGTGGTATCAGGAGCATTAGAGCAGGGCCTGGTGCCCAGTGGGTGCCCTCCAGGTGTTTCCTGGGGCTGGGGAAGGTCTCCTGTGCTCTGAGGTCTTCCAGGAACAGCTGTTAGCATCCCATTATCAGAAAGAACCTCGCCTTTGTGAATCAGTTCCCTGTTGGTTATGCCCTGAAACATCATGTATTAAGCGTGTTTGCATGTTCTGTAGCTGTGTTTTGTGGCTACATATTATTTTATTGGGTGGGTGTCTGCTTTGTCACTCCGTTGTATCTGATTCTTTGCAAACCCACGGACTGTAGCCCGCCAAGCTCCTCTGTCTGTGGGATTTCCCAGGTGAAAATACTGGAGTGGATTGCCATTTCTTCCTCCAAGGAATCTTCCTGATCCAGAGATTGACTCCATGTTTCTTGTGTCTCCTGAACGGGCAGGCAGATTCTTTACCACTGCACCACCTGGGAAGCCTGTATTTTATTGGGTAATTAACTAGAAGTGTGTATTAAAAAAAATTTTTTTAAAGCAGCATAACATAGATCTTTTAAAGCAGCATAGCATAGATCTGGAGAAGGCAATGGCACCCCACTCCAGTACTCTCGCCTGGAAAATCCCATGGACAGAGGAGCCTAGGTAGGCTGCAGTCCATGGGGTCACGAAGAGTCGGACACGACTGAGCGACTTCACTTTCACTTTTCACTTTCATGCATTGGAGAAGGAAATGGCAACCCACTCCAGTGTTCTTGCCTGGAGAATCCCAGGGACGGGGGAGCCTGGTGGGCTGCCATCTATGGGGTCGCACAGAGTCGGACATGACTGAAGTGACTTAGCAGCAGCAGCAGCATAGCATAGGTCAGCAGCTCAGTGGTGAAGCATCAGGTACTGACACTGAAGTTTCAATACTTTGGGCACCTGATGCGAAGAGCTGACTCATTAGAAAAGACCCTGACACTGGGAAAGATTGAGGGCCGGGGGAGAAGGGGGCAACAGAGGATGAGATGATTGGATGGCATTACCGACACAATGGACATGAATTTCAGCAAACTGCAGGAGAAAGTGGAGGACACAGGGGCCTGGCATGCTGCAGTCCATGGGGTGGCAGAGTCCGACACGACTTAGGGACTGAAAACAACAGCAACAAAGTCCAGCTGGACTCCACTTCGAGAGCAGGCTCTTGTGTTTGAATACCCTCTACCAGGCCAGAAGGAAAGACGACCACGTCCTGCAATTCTGATGTCATTCTTCTCTCAGGATAACTTTGGTGGGTTGGGGTCGGGTTTTAGTGGCCCCCTTACTTACAGATGTTGTCTGAGGACCCCCTGTGAGCTCAAGGCTGCAGGGAGCATGAAAGGCAGACAGAGGTGGTGCCTGTTAGAAGCGTTATGTCTGGCCAGCGGGCTGAGTCCTCGAACTGGCCGGAGGAGACTATGGGTACTTGCAATGGAGCAGGGCCCTGGCGAGGGCGAAAAGGGACTGAGGACACGAGAAGTACACTTCTCGCTTGGCCAAGTGAAGCCTCAGAGGCCGGGCCAGCACCCAGAGAAATGCTCCTTTTTGCTTTAAGAGCCACATGTTATTTTGGTTAAAAAAAAAAAAAGTTGAAATGCGTGACGATTATTTTTCAAAGGACAGTCCGTGACCACCCACATGAAAGTCACCTAGGTGGATTTGCTAAAAGTACAGAACCTGGGCCCTACCTGCTACGCCAGGACCGACCCGCTGACTCAGAATCACAGGGGTTGGGGTATAGGGTTTGCCTTTCTAACACTGAAGTGTGAGACCCACAGGGTAAGCAGATGGGAAGACAGATGGACACAGAGATGGGATAGAGAATAATGGGCGGGTTGGCAGAGGCAACGGGAGTGTTGGGTACCTGCTCTGGGCTTGGCTCCCCGAGGACCTCCTGGCCCCACGGGCTTCCTCGGTGTGGATCTGGGTGTGTTAGAGCCACAAGAATCCTGCCTGGCAGGGAGGGTTCTCCGAGCTGAGGTGATGTGTTATCTTGAAATCAGCACTTCCAGCCTGACTCATGCAGGGAGTGACTTTACCGTTAAGGGCCAGGGGGGCAGAGATGAGGAACTTCTCAAGTTTCATTTTTGTTTTGAAACCCACAGCTCAACCTGGGGGTGGTGTGTCCGTGACCCCTGAGTACACCTGACTGGTAAAGGAAGTTTGGCTGCAGAACCTTCCAATCTGCCCCTCTGGGATCTGAAACCCTGCCCTTCACCCTGGCCCCTCTGCAGAGAGCGGGCTGCAGGCATCATCGGAGCAGACCAGGTTCCAGGCTCTAGGGGTACGAACACCCAGGTAGGCTTCGCTTTCAGGCGTGGGGTGGCGGCTGCTGTAGGGGAGACTGAGAAACCTCTGTGGGGCCAAAGGGCTATTTCCTCTAGAAAGAAGAGCAAAACGGCACTTTCTTTGGTTTCAATTATTGGTCAAGTTCTTACTGGCCCAAGGAGCTGAGAAACACTTGTTTGTCTCTGATTTAATAATAATAAAAGGAAAAGTAGGGATATTAGCCCTTTCGCCCTCCCCACTGCATGAAGAGGTGGCAGGTTCCAGCTTCTTCTGCTAAGGGCAGCTGTGAGCCATCAGGAAGGCTTGGGGGGAGAGGGGAAAGGGGGCTGAGCCGGGCTTTTCGGCATCAACAGCAGGGTGAGGGAGGGAGTTACCATGTACAGAGCCCCTAACTGACAGCAGACCAGGTGTAGGTCTTACACTGTATTAAAAACTGTATCAAAGTAAAATGTGCACATCATACAGGAGGGCCTATTCCAGAGTGTTTCCAGTTGTCTGCTCTCAGGCCTTCTCGTGAGGGCAGCAGTAGCATCCACATTCCATGGACAAAGCCTCGGGCTCAGAGGGGCCCACTAACCAGACCACCTTCACTCGGCTACGGGGGTGGGGTGGGGGCAGGCACTATCAACCCCGGGGCCAGAGAACCCACTGCCCACATCTGTGCTCCTGGAGGCCACAGAGGCACATACTTTGGCCTGCACAAGTGTATTACTGGAGAAAAACCCAAGGCCACCTCACACATTCAGGTGACTGGCCTGGCTTTTGAAAGGCTTTGGAGTTTGTGATTCCTGAAAGTTCCATCTTCATGAGGACAACATCCAGGTTCAAAAGAGAAGGGAAGGACAGCATGCAGAATGAGAGAAAAGCTTTGCAAACCACCTATCTGATAAGAGATAAGAGACTTTAGAGTATATAAAGAACTCCTACAACTCAGTGAGAAATAGACACATGATCCAATCTTAACACAGACAAAATTTCTTTCTTCCTTTCTTTTCTTTTTTTCCCCTATGCTTTGGCTGTGCTGAGCAGCATGTGGGATGTTAGTTCCTGCACCAGGGATCGAACCCGTGCCCCGTGCAGTGGAAGCACAGCATCTTAACCACTAGATGACCGGGGAAGTCCTATTAAAAAGACAAAGATTCTATATAGCCAAAGAAGACATACACGTGGCCAGTCAGCGCATGAAAAGATGTTCAACATCATTAGTCATCAGGACAGCGCAAATCAAAACCACAATGAGATACCATTCCACACCCACTTGGCTGGCTGTAATAAAAAAGATGGATCATAACAAGTGTTGTCAAGGATGTGGAGAAATTGGAGCCCTCATATACTGCTGGTAGGAATGCAAAACGGTGTGGTTACTTTGGAAAGCAGTCTGGCAGTTCCTCAGGTGGTTACACACAGAGTTACTCTGTGACCCAGAAATTCAACTCCTAGGTCTAGAGAAATGAAACCTACTAGAGAAATGAAAACATCCGTCCACACAAAAACTTAGACGTGAATGTTCATAACAGCATCATTCATCATAGTCAAAGCAGTGGGAACAACCCAACTGTGCAGCAATGGAGAAACAAAATGAGTGATAGCCACAGAGTAGAGTATTACGGTGAGAAAGCATGAAATAGCAACACATGCTGCAGCATGGGTAAACCTTGGAAACATTATATTGAGTAAAGGAAGCCAGTCACAGTAGACCAGCTATGACTCTGTTTATATGAAATTTCCTATAGAGACAAATCTCTATAGAGACAGGAAGTAATTTAGTGGGTGTTAGGGGTTGGAGGCGGAGAAGGCAATGGCACCCCACTCCAGTACTCTTGCCTGGAAAATCCCATGGACGGAGGAGCCTGGAAGGCTGCAGTCCATGGGGTCGCTGAGGGTTGGACACGACTGAGCAACTTCACTTTCACTTTTCACTTTCATGCATTGGAGAAGGAAATGGCGACCCACTCCAGTGTTCTTGCCTGGAGAATCCCAGGGACAGGGGAGCCTGGTGGGCTGCCGTCTCTGGGGTCGCACAGAGTCAGACACCACTGAAGTGACTTAGCAGCAGTAGCAGCAGCAGGGGTTGGAGGAAAATGGGAGTGATCACTAACAAGTATGAGGTTTCTTTATGGGTGGTGAGGAAAAGGTTCTAAATTTGTGATGATGGTTGCACAATTCTGAAATGTACACTTAATGAGTGAACTGTATGGTACATGGATTATATTGAAATAAAGTTGTTTTAAAAAAAATGCATAGGGTGGTGGGGAGGTAGATGATGGTGTTGCTAGCGTGGGGCCCTCCCCAGCGTTTATTTCATCTCTGCATTTTAGCAGAATTTATTTTTTTAAAAAACTTTTGTTAAGTTGGCATTCAGCGACATAAAATTGGTAGCTTGGAATCAGACTTGGCAGAAATATTTACACCATGGGAATTGGCAAATGCTACAAATAAGGGCCTTTATATATATATATATATATATATGCTGCTATGCTGTTAAGTCACTTTAGTCGTGTCCAACTCTGTGAGACCCCATAGACAGCAGCCCACCAGGCTCTGCCGTCCCTGGGATTCTCCAGGCAAGAACACTGGAGTGGGTTGCCATTTCCTTCTCCAATGCATGAAAGTGAAAAGTGAAAGTGAAGTTGCTCAGTCATGTCCGACTCTTAGCAACCCTGCAGACTGCAGCCTACCAGGCTCCTCCATCCATGGGATTTTCCAGGCAAGAGTACTGGAGTGGGATACCATTGCCTTCTCCCATATATATGTACATATATATGTATGTACATATATGTATATGTATATACATATATATATATAATGTTTTGAGAGCTGTTTATGTATTTATCAGCATTACACCAAGAATAACACACACCCATAAAAGTGCACATATCAGAGGCAAATAGCTCAATGAATTTCACAAACAACAACAAAAAAATGGCTTGCACCAAGAAGAAAGAATAGTATCTGTACCCCCAAAGTCCCTCCCCCAGGCCTCCCTTCCAAGTTTCCCTTTGGGTAACCATGATTTGACTTGCACACAGATGACCTATTTTTGTACGTTATGTAGTCTCAAAAGTGGCTTTTTTGCCTCATCATCTGTGACATTCATCCCTATTGTTCTGTGTGGTTGGTTCACTCTCGTTGCTCTACACATTGTGTGGAGCTAGTCAACTTACAGAACCATTCTAAGATCCCCTGGAGAAGGAAATGGCAACCCACTCCAGTATTCTTGCCTGGGAAATTCCACGTACAGAGGAGTCTGGCGGGCTACTGTCCATGGGGTTTTAAGAGTCGGACATAACTGAGCGACTAAACCACCCTTCCTAGGAGGGACATGAGGGTAGTTTATAGGCTTTAACTATTATAAATAGTCCTGCTATGAACACTCTAGCGCGTTCTTTTGCCTGGCACATGCACAATTTCTACCTGGAAGTCTTGGGGCAAATAAGTTCTGTCCAGCTGTAGTAGACGAGACGTTCAGCCAGCTTCACTTTGACTCTGCTCCCATTCTCTGCCTCCTGACTCCCTTCCCGGCCCCTCTCCTTGTGAGCTGCTCACCACCTGCATCGCAGACCTTGGGCACAGACCAGACTCGGTCTCATTTCTAGGCTGCAGACTGGACTGGCCTGGAAGGGAACGCAAGACAGCCTGGGTGCACTTGCAGCTCACCAGCTCTAGAACGTTCTAAAGCACAGCCGTAGAAGGGGACCCAGATAGGGAAGCAGTCAACTGCTCTCCGGAGGTGGAGCAGGCCAGGGGAGTCCTGGTGTCTGGGCTTCCTAAGTGGTTCCAGCTGAGCAGGAACTAAGCTTGCACATTCAGACAATGTATTCTTGTGCATCTTTGTTCTGCAGCTTAGTACACCATAGAAAGAGGCCCATTGTCAAGCCTCCTGTTTACTGGGTGGGAGTCGGCAATATGCAGTGCAAGTGGGCAGAGCAAATGTGGACCGGAGCCCCCCTCCCTGCTCTGACCCCGGGATGGGAAGCTCTGCCTACCAAACACGACCCGTTTTCAACAGCGGGTGCTCTTTTACTTAATTTTGCTGGGAGGTTCCATGGGCCTGCTCATGCAAGGAATAGTTGGAGGTCATCAACTGCATGTCAGTGGGCTTCCCTGGTAGCTTAGACAGTAAAAATTCTGCCTGCATTGCAAGAGACCGGGGTTCTATGCCTGGGTCACAAAGATTCCCCTAGAGAAGGGAATGGCAACACGCTCCAGTATTCTTGCCTGGAGAATCCCATGGCCAGAGGAGCCTGACTGGCTATAGCCTACGGGGTCACATGTCAACAATGAGTAGATCTGTGTAGTTTCTCACTTATCTCTGAGGAAGGAGAGGTTCAAAGTCCTTGTTGGGAGGTGAGAGGGCTCTGTACCCCCCGCGGTACATGGGGGCCACCTGAGGATGCTGGTTAAATGCCGATTCCAGGGCCCCCTTCAGAGACGCCCAATCTCCAGGGACAGGGCCCAGGAGTCTGATTTAAATGCTGAGGTCCAGGTGATGCTGGCCCAGATCTCAAAACCTGGGCTTGCTGGATTCTCAGGCCTGTGTGCAGATGACACATTTGCCATTTCTCGTCCTCAAATCAGCTTAGACTTATAAAGCAAAAGTTCAAATCCTGTCCGAAGGAGCGTGAAGCCAAGCAGGCATCTTCCCTGAAGATTTTGCAGAAGGTCATCGTTTTGGCCTTCCCTCTGACTAGGGTTTGCCGTGTAGTAAGAGTTTTGCAAAACAGCTGTGTTTATCGGAGCTCTAATTCCTGTTTCCAGGAGCTTAAGTGTTTCGGTGTTTGCACACGGAGCTGCTGTGTTCAGACAAGACACACTTGCGTACCCACCGCTTTCTTCTCAGTCACACACTGCAGGCACCGACACGTTGGGTGCCAGCCTGACTTCTGCAGAGCAGCTGTCCAAGGAGTAAGATACATCCCCTCCCCCCACCAACCCTGAGGCCCCTCCTGCCAAGGCCACTTCTCTGAGCTGCAAACTTCGTTGCGCTTCCTGATTTACACCTCCCTGAAGCTGACCTGTCCTGCAAGGCTGGGCGGGCGGGCTCCAACCCAGCCTCTCTTGGGCAAAGGCAGCCAGGGGACAGAAGCAGCAGAGGCAGCACAAGGTCACAGCTGGGAGCTACACGGGCCTGGGCCTCTGGGTTTAGATATGGCCCCTGCCCACCTCTCAAGCAAACCAACTTTTGGCAAGTTATATCTTTGCCTCTGAGCATCAGTCTTCCTAAACTGTAAAACGAGGAGAATAGTTCCTCTTCAGTGGGGCTGGGATGAGCATGGTTGTACTGATAAGGTACTGGACCCAGCGCCGTGGCCACAATGCTGGTTTAGCAGTTAGCGTGCAGAGGGGCCTCCCGGGAAGCAGAGAGGCACGACTGCTGGGGTGGAGCATCCCTGCCTGTACCTTCAGCACTGGTCCCTTTCTGAGCTGCTGCAGGCTCACAACACACCATCCCACCAGCCTCTGCCCCAGTTTTTTGCCTCCTCTGCTGCCCCCCACCCCCACGCCCGCCCCCTGCAATCGTCGCAGGCCCCTACGATGGGCACAGACTTCCTTCCTCCAGGAAGCCCACTGGCTTTAAATGACCCCACATGCTGCGGATTTGGGGAAATCAAAGATTTCCATTTGGGATGGATGAGAACATCTGGGAGGCAAAGAATGGGTTGAATAACCCAATAATTATCATCCCTCCCACCCCACCACTGCCACACATACAGCCACATTCTGGGAGGAGGAAGACTCAAAAAATAACAGTGGAGGGCACAGGGTCAGGGGAGAGAAGAAAACAGCAGGGCTGGGGAGGGAAGGTGGGGAGGCCGGGAATGAAGCCAGGAAGCCTCAGGCTCACACTGCTGCCATGACTTACTGTGAGCTTGGGCAAGTCACTGCAGCCTACAAGCGGATTTTCTCATTTGAACATGGACAGAGGAGGATTTCTGCCTCACAGACGACAGACTCCACATACAGGGAACAATGTTGCATCCACTGGTGCTGGAAGGACCTGAGGGAGAGAGCTCAGGGAGCTTGCCTGTTTCCAGGATCTCTGGGCCACCGAGGGCTCACAGAGTACTGGAGGGGCAGCTTTCAATGGGGGCCAGTCCGATGACCTCAGAGGCTGCTCCAGGTTTAAAATAATACATAACCAATGGAATCATTGCAGCATTTTGTAATTGCAAAGTTGGCTGCCCCTTGGCCTGAAACAGCCAGATAACCATGCAAGCCTCTCCCAGATCCATCCTGATGAAAAGTCTCTGGCTTTCGTGGCGAACACCATCTTCCCCAACAGCTTGGCTTGAAGGGTTTATCTTGTTGAGGTGAGTGAACAGGCATTGAGAGCTACCAAATTTCATGAAAGGAAACAAAACAGGTGCTGGGACCAAAGCCATGGTCTCTATCAGCTTTCCACCGCGGCATTTCTCTGGCTACAATTTCGTGATGGAGACCATCTCCCACCTCGTGGAAATCCTGAGGACGGCCCTGGAGCCAGGACCACTCACCTGGACCCTGAAGTGGTCGGTGAGTAACCATGACGGCTGCTGCAGGGGCCTGCGTCTCCCTGAGCCTCCTGGTGGGCTCGCAGCTTCCCCTGGTTTCCTGAGGGAGAGATGAGACCACACACGTTCGGTGCTTAGACCGGAATGTGCTCACAGCACAGCAGTATCAGTGCTGACAGCTCCACAACAGAAGCGCACACACAGCACTGAGCAGGGCCCAAGAACTTTCAGTGTATCCAAATGTAACCTTTGGGGACTTCCCTGGTGGTCCAGTGGCTAAGACTCTGCACTCCAAATGCAGGTTGAGCTTTGGTCAGGGAACTGGATCCCACAAGCCACAACTACAGATCCTGCCCGCCACAACGAAGATCACAGATCCCATGTGCTGCAACTAAGGCCTGGTGCAGCCAAATAAGTACAGAAATATGTATTTTTTAAAAGTTATGATAAAAAAATGTAACATTCATGATGTTCCAAGATGTGCAGGCTGGGTGCCTATAGGTGGGGGTGGGTTGGGGGTAGCGGGGTCAGGGAGGAGAAAGAACTGAAATGCTAAAGGTCCATGGTTTGTTAAGCCGAGGAAAGTAATGCACATTCTTTATCTGAAGTGAATCTGAACGTAGAAGTTGCGTGACTTGTGTTATCTGTACCTGCCTCCTGCCCCACCTAAAGCACAGCCAAGTCAAGTTCTAATTTCCTCCAACCAGAAGAGCCGTGGACAACTCACAAAACGACCTTATGTCAGATGTTTGGGATCAACTGAGAATATGTTTATTTAAAAGCAATTTTAAATATTAAAAAAAGTAGAAATGAACACATACAGTACTGAAAAACAGTCACATTAAATACATGTGAAATGACGAGTATACTGATGTCTAAGCATAACATCCAGATGGGAATTCGGAATTTAACTTGTGGCGCTGTGGGATCCCTATACAACATGTTGAAGTTCTAGGCAATAAAAAAATAAATAGCAATCGCTGTTCAACAGTAAAATAAGACACACACTATTTGCAGAACATAACTTTCCCCGCTGCGGGGGGGCAAAGAAGAATTAGCTATTTTTCCCATAAGGTCCCATACCTTCAAAATACTCTCTATCATGTACAAAATTGCAGATAGCGGCTCACTGAGTTTAAGAACAATACCAGATTCAAACTCAACCAAGGTCGCCAAAGATATTTATTTATATCTATTTTTCCTATGTCCCACAGTAAGCTGGGTTAGAGAAAACTCAGATTCCTGATGGAAAACAAAAACAAAACCAGGAAAAAAACAAACAAGTGTTAAAAAGCATCTGTGTAAAAGTTGCTCTAAAAGAGGAAAAAAGAAAAGGAATTAATTCCATGTAATTTTAGGCATCGTGCTTTTGTGTTTTTTTTTTTTAAAGCCAGTTTATTTTGAGATCAGTTGAAAATACTGTAGGCCACAAAAATGAACAGTGCTTGAATGCAACTTAAGTGTAAGTGAATGAATTGGAACACTAAATAACTTCGGGAGGTGACTTCCTGTCCAGACACCCGGTCGCTACACTACTGAGCCTGCTAACACTGTGTACCACGCACACCAGCACGTCGGCTGGTTCCTCGTATCTGTGTGGAGTTCCCGTGTGCTGTGACGCTGAGGAAGCAATTGCTTAAAATCACTTTCCGATAATAGCTGGTGAGATATGTTGCAGGTTTGTCATGCAAGGTTTATTGGTTCAGTGATCACGTGAGCAGAGCTAAGTTAATGCTCGCCAAGCACTGCGACTCGATTACAGAGGGCTCCCCTAAGGGTTTGGTTGGGAGCTGTGCTTCTGTGAAATGAACATTTCTCACTTGTTGCCAGGATGATCTGCTTAAAAATATTAGTTTCCTGCACTGCTGCCAATGTAGCTGTTTAAGCAAGTGCACTGCCAGGACGACACACGGGCCTCGGAATCTGAGAGCAGTCCCATGGACTGGGGAGCGGAGCTGCTGTATTCCTTCCCCAGATTCAGGCTGATATAAAAGACTGGAAAACTTAGGATGGTCTTAATGGCCTCATGAACGCGGCTGGGATGAGAAAAAAACCGGGAGGGGCAGGGACCCCTGGCAGAAAAGCATGTTTCACAGTGCAATTCATAGCAGCGTTCAGAAACTTGGTTATGAATTGACTTGAAGATGACGTGTCTGTTCAACAGAGCTGGGAAACTTCTCTATGATTGGGGTTTAGTAAAGAAAATGGGGGAAAAAAAAGAAGGCTGGTTTCAGCACCTGGATTCTAGGGGGGAGCGGGCGGGGGAAAATGGTGGGCAGAACTGATTTCTGAATTCGTTGTCTTCTTGAACACTCTTTTGAAAGTTTAAATTTATCCAGAATGAAAACTAAGAAAAGAATTTAAGACGGACATGTTAGGGGTGTTAACATAGTTGAAGGATGCTAATTCATAATGTGATATGTGCATTCATACTCTAGAGGAAGCCAAATGACTGACTGGAAACAAATATTTGTTGCAACCTTATAATTTCTGCTTTAATGGCAATCAAGTTTAAAAAAAATGTACAGTTCAACGTATCCATACTATTCCTTTATAAAAGGCAGATTTCAGGTAAGCTTCTAAATGCATGCATAATGTAGAGGCTAATATTTTCTGGCAGTCCTTGGTTCCTGAAAGTTGAACTTCATCAGATGTGTCTTAAACTTCTGTGAAAATAGTCATGAAGGATATGTTATTTTTGCATAATGAGGTAATATCAGGGGCGGGCACTCATCTTCTTAAGACAGCATAAACCCACGTGTCTAAACCTGCGTGAGGCTGTGGGCATTGTAAAATGCCACCCAGCGTTCTGGGTCAGTGGATGTTTTGCTGAAGGAATAACACTTACACAGAACTGAGCACTTTTCTGTAATAAATACCAAAGTCGGTTTTTGTAGCTGTAAACTGTGTACACAGATAACAACAGGCTGGTCTGTCACGGAGTGGAAAGATTCACCTGGAAGACAGTACCCACCTCTTTGCTAATGTTGCATTTCTCAGTAACACAATGGAGAATACTGTCAGGTTAGGAACAGAGAAGCAATTCTGTGCCCTTCAACGGTTGCTGGAGACCATTTCTATTTGCAAAGCCAGCAGTTCCTATATTCCTGCTTGTTTGTTTGCTTGGAAAACAGCATAGACAGAGATGTAAGTGCTAGATACCAAGGATGGCTTTGGCAAGCCAGTAAGGCGCGCCGGGCCCCAAGGCTACCCGAATACTGGCGAAGGCAGAGACCGCAGGATATTTACAACACGCGTTCCGTTCCTCTCCTGAGGCGGCCCCTCCGGGAGCTTCCACTCGGTAACAGCAGCTATTTACACGGTGTGCACAGGGTCCTGGGGAGGCAGCGGTCTGGTATGACGGGCGTGGACAGTCTGAAGGCTCTGCTTTTCTGCTAGTCGGACAGGATATGGACAAAAGACACTGGGAAGACGCCCTTCCTCTCGGGCTGCCCCTCGATGTGGCCAATCTGCAGGGAGAAAGGAGAGGCATCAGGCAGGAGGCAGCCGGTGGGTCCGAGCACCCCCAGAGCTGATACTGATGCAGGCCCCGGGCAGACATAATGAAGGCGCCACGCATGGCGAAACCGCTTTCACAGGGATCGCTTCGCTAGCAGGCAGCCCCGGGAGGTGGACGGTCCTGGAGCCCTCACTTTCTACAGGAAGGGACAGGGGCCCCGAGGGGTGGGGTCCTGCCTTGGTCTCTCCTGGGCTGCAGCCTCAACCACGCGCTTAACCAGGCCGCTCGGCTGCCTCTCCTGCTGGGTGACCTTGCAAAGCGTGCTAAGCCTCCCTTGTCTGTAAAACGGGGCTGAAAAACCCCTGCTTCTCAGGCCTGTAGGGAAGCTACACCAACGATTCTATACATAAAAAGGGCTACTAGGCACCAAGAACTTGCTTTCTGGTTGTGGTGGAGGAGAGGATGCTGTGAAAGTCTGAGTGATGAGGGCAGCTGTTTTCTTGTCTGCTGCCTAAACCTGTCAGCCATCGTTACCTCCCAAGGCTCCGAATAACCTGTTACATGAGGATTAACTGCTTCGAAGAGAACCCTATCAGGAAAAAGACCAGCGACACGCATGCTGGCTTCAGATGACCATCACAGAGAAAGATGGGCGGCCTCCTTTGCTCACCAGGCCTGGGGCCTTGGGCGGTCAGCCGGGCCTCTGTGCACCGGTTTCCATCTGGACAGAGGGGTTAATAGCAAGGCCAGGATGACCCACGTCATCGGGTCTTAGTTGGCGTCATGCACGTGAGTCCTCGGACATCCCTGTGAGGGAGGGTGACTCGTGCCTCCCTTTTCAGAGGGGGAAACTGAGTCTCACAGAAGGCTGCACCCAGGGCCAGAGGGTGAGTCACGCCGGGGTTTCAGCGCCCGTCTTCTTGTCAGGGATCTAACCCACCAGACTTCACGACAGAGAGAGGGAGGAAGGGGGCCTCTGGTTTGTCAGCCCCGGTGCTTCTGACATTTGGGGCAGAGGGTTCTTTGTGGTGGGGGCTCCCCCACACATCACAGGACGTTCAGCAGAGGCCAGCAGCACACACCCTGGCCAGGCCCTGACGAGCAGAATGTTTCCAGATATTGCCACACGTGCCTGGAGAGTGAGACTGCCCTGGCTGAACCACTGCTGCGGCCCAAGGAGCATCCCGATGGCTGTGACTGGGATTCTGGAGTCATGGTCTGGGCCCAGGGGGAGGAAAGGCGAAGAGCCACGAGTGTGCCCATGTGTGTGTGTTTCTGGGCGTCAGCAGGTCCTGGGCTTAGCAGTGAACCACAGGTCCCTTTCTCGGCACAGAGGGTCGGGCGCTCTGGGAAGGACAGGGCTCCAGCTGCCAAGGACGCAGAATTTCCACGCCGGGGGTGGGGAGTGATCGCCTTGGAGGCATCCACCCGCTGCCCCTCTGTCCGGCAGGGCCCACCAGAGGCTTCCTCCCCTGATAGCCTGGACAGCTGTGGGCACGTCGGGTCCCCTGCAGCCACCTAGGACCCAGGCAGCTCCCAGGCCGTGGTAGGGAGACAGGGCTGCCTCTCCTTCCTGACACCTGGGCAGCAGGTTTTCATGGAAAAGGAGCTGTCACAGATGGTCTCCTTGAATCCTCCCCTTGAATCCCCCCTGAAGTCACGTGAGGCAGGGATCCTCCTGATAGAACTTCAGGCTGGACGAAGATGGAGCCTGAGGATGTGTGGCGGGGATGTATGTGCACACAAGTATGTATGTGTGTGTGTATGTGTGTGTGTGGTGACGGAGCCTGAGAACATTTGGCAGGTGTGTGTGTTTGTGTGGTGGTGGTGGCAGTGGTGTTGAAGGGTGAGGCCTGAGCAGAGCTGGCTGGGCCAGTGTTGAATGAGCTTCAGTTTTACATCTGAAAAGCCAGAAAGTACCTGCGGCCTGTGTGATGAGGGTACTCTCCTGAGCTGGTTTCGAAGCTCCCGGCTAAGAGGCAGGACAAGGCACTGTGTCCTGGGGGGCGTGTGCGGGCTGACCACAGACAGCGCCACGTGGCTGGTACATACCCACCACTCCTGGTCCTCCTCCCCGGTGACCACGATCACCTCGCCCTCCATGAAAGTCAGCTCATCATCGTTGTCCGCCTGGCAGTCATAGATGGTCTTCACTCGCCTCACCTTGCTCTTCCCCTTCAAGAAAGCAGCAGGGTTTTAGCTCACAGGACAGGCTGAAGGGAAAGGAGGACACGATGACCCAGGGCGAGTGGCTTCACCTCGCCGAGCCTCAGTTTCTCCCTGATGAAAGGGGGGAGCGCCCCCAGCCCTGGGTGCTCTCCAGATAGAAGGGCCCTCTGCCCAAGACAACAGAGGGGCCCAGGGAGAGTGGAGGGGGGCCGGTAGCCACTGATGACTTCCATCTGAGAGCAAACATCACGGGGAAGGGATCAAAATCCAGCTTCACCAGAAATAAGCGATGTGCCGGACCACACCCCGCCCCGCCCCGCCCCGCAGCGGCCTGCAAAGATGACAGCAGATTCTAAAAATGGTTTGGGGAAACATGATGTAAAGCAGACCAAACACATGCAGCATAAACACATTTCTCAGCCCCTCATGCAAAGCGCCGTGTCAGCACACGCTGCTGACACAGAGCAGGGGAGCCCGGGGCGGGGGCGGGGGACTCCAGGCAGTTCCCCAAAACGTTTTAGTTTCTGACCCATGTTGATTCGAGCTTTTGGTTGTTAGATTTCCAGTTCTCTGCAAACAGGAAGATGGAAATAGAGAACTGACCTCCCAAAGGATGTTTCTGGCACCTGGCTTATTAAATAATTAGGAATTTTAAAAAAGCAAGCTGTCCCGCTCAAAGTCTGGGGTCAAGTGCTTTTCCTCTTGGTCTGTTGGTTTCTCCCTCACTCTCCCTGATGACCCACTTGCTTCTACAATTCCCCTCCCCGGGCTAAGCCAGAGCTGGTGGAGTCTGAGAAGCCGAGGGCTACGGCCAGTCGAGGTCTTAAGTCTTTTCCGCTCTGACTCTGTGAGCAAACTGGAAGACCTATGTGTGACCATTTATAACAGGGAGGGTTAAATGAGATAATTAAACGGTGAATTGTGTACATCAAGGCCAAGGGTGGTGCTCAGGCTTCTCGAGCACCGTGAAGAGCAAGCATCCATCGATGAACATGCCTGTGGCCTCCCACCCGGGAGAGGCTCTGTTTCACTATTCTCACCTTTCCTTTAGTACTGAAGGGACACACTTCTATCACAATGTTGTTTTTCCATGGGAAGATGTGAGCAAGGCTTTTGGTCCCCCCGCTACCTGTGTTCCTTAACCCAGGGTGCTCCCACCCCGGTCAGGGTGCGGTGTGGGCAGGACAGGCAGTACGTGTGCATCTTCCCAGAGCTTCATTTTTCCAAAAGAAGATTTTTTTTAGGGGGTGGGGAGGGAAAGGCATGTTTAAAGCAGAAAGGACATACTATAGAGCAGAAGGCATTCTGTGAAAATGAAGGGGTGGGAGACTTCAAACCAAACTCTACGTTGGTTGGTACAAGTCTCTTTGGGCTTTATGTCCAATTCCTCCAAAAGGTGCAAAGAGAAGCTGAGGTGTGAGGCTGCTTTCCCGGGACCTTGGGAAAGGAACGGTCTCCTGCTCAAGGACCACAGACAAGGGCGACCACTTGCTGGGCGCTGCTCGCACTTCCCTGCATTTCACTGCCCATGAAGCCAGGCAGTGTTCTAACCCCTTTCTGTGAAGGAGGAGACAGAGGTTCAGGGCCGTGAGGAGGTGGCCACGGCCCCGTGGTCACAGGGCAGGCAGGTCCTGACGCCTATCTGCTGGGGTCCACAGCCCAGCCCCAACCCCCAGGCCCTGCACCCCCCACGACACCCGACCCCGGGTGGGCCGGGTGAGCACGTGCCTGGGTTTCCGAGCACCACTCACCGTGTTGATCTTCCTGGGCAGCGGCACGGGTGTCTCTGGCAGGGTGGGCGTGAGGTCGTTGGTGTCCTCGGACGCCTGCTTGGGGATGTTCGGGGACAGGTCCGCCGGGTGTGACTTGGGGGTGAGCTCCGGGGGTGGCTGGGCCTTGGGCGAGGCATCTCCCGTCTGGGGTTTTGCCAGCAGCTCCCCCAGTTGTGGCTTGGGAGGCAGGTCCTTCACCTGGGGCTTGGGGGGCAAGTCTGCGAGCTGGGGCTTGGGAGGCAGGTCGCCCAGCTGTGGCTTCGGGGGCAGCTCTCCTGGCTTAGGTGGCAAGTCTCCAATGGGGGGTTTGGGAGCCAGTTCCGTGGGCTTCGGGGGCAGGTCCCCAGGTGGCGGCTTTTGCGGTAACTCTGCCAACTGGGATGACTTCTGGAAGATCTCAGGCAGGACGTTGGCTTTGTCGAGGGACAGATGATGGCTGGTCTCTGTTTTCCTTAGTGCCACTGCGGGAGGCGACCACAGAGAGGGTTCACGGGCAGGACCGACCCTGAGTGCGTGCCCCAGACAGTCGCAGGCCCAGACCCCCCATGACTGGCCTGCTTTTAAGAAAGTTGGAAGCCTGGAGGCATCCACCTTACAAATGGATGATCTTATGCCTCAGTTATGTAAGAATAAGACATCCAAACTCACCCAGAAGTAAAAAAAGAAATACAAAAGACCACAACTATACACATAATAAATCCTCTGGAGAAGGGAATGGCAACCTACTCCAGCATTCTTGCCTCGAAAATTCCATGGACAGAGGATGCTGGTGGGCTACAGTCCACGGGGTCGCAAAGAGTTAGATGTGACTGAGCGACTAACACTCTCACCCTTTCATACACATAATACAGATACGGCAAACTGAAAGGTGCAGAGTTAAGAGGGGAAGCTTCCCGTAAGTCCACGGCGTAAATCAGCCACTTAAAACGCTCTGGTGCAATTTCCTTCTGGAGTTTTCTATGCATTTTTCATAGATAAAACATCTATCTGCTCTTATCTATATACTGATTTAGCAAGACTATTCACCACGTTTATAAAAATTGTTCATTAATACTAAGCCTATACTTTTAATGCTGCATCCTATTCCGTTCTATAGTGGTGTTATTCTAATTTCTCATGTTTTATATGATGTACACACTGTGTAAGAGGGAAAAAGTTTCTCCTCTTACCACTCCCGCCTACCACCCCTTTGAGGTCAACTCCATTCCTTTTTAGTGATGCCCATATGTGTAAATGTGAATATGTGTATCTATGAATGTGTATATATGAATTATCTTTAAAAACCTGGGACTACAGCAAATACATTAAATGGGACTACAATACCTACATTGCTTGCAACTTGGTTTCCCATTTAATATATTTGGGAGAATTTCTATTAACATGGGACACATACATTGGAGAAGGAAATGGCAACCCACTCAAATATTCTTGCTTGCTACAGTCCATGGGGTCGCAGAATCGGATATGACTGAACGACTCACTCTCACTCACTCATATACACACACACACACAACATACAGTGTGTACAACTTTGGTTTTTCCCCACTTAAAATGCTTGGGAGAATTTCTATTAATAAATCACTTCCTCCTCCTTCTCTGTAAAGGCTGTGCAGTACTCCATCGCTTGGAGAGTCTGCGGTCTGAACCTTTGCACAGCTCTAACCAATGAAACTTAAGACATGTCTCCAAATTGGGCTCCACAACTTAGTTACTAGCTGTGTGACCTTGAGCAGGCTGCAAAACCCTTCACATTCCTCATCTCTAAAACACGAGCTGACATAATGAATTTGCCAACAGGACGAGGCAGACTCTAGGTTCAGTATCAGAATATTACGGAGCATTGTCACTGTTGCTGAGACAAGGTTCCTTGAGGCCAGGATTCCCCAAGCACAAAGTGTGTGCTCAGCGAGGACACAGCGGAATAAAGCACACTGAAGGAGCCCAACTAAGAACTGTATTCTAAAGACACGACACTCAGAGAGAGACTCTTCAAATGTTTTGTTTTTTAAAAAAATAACGACAAACCCGAGTGTTGTAAAGTCACAAGCTACACTGCAGCTGCTCCTGCTCGGGGGCTGCTGGCCACACCCCTTCCTAAGGAACTCAGACTTCACGGGCCGGCCGGTGAGCTTCGGCCAACGTGGCACAGTTCAGAAAGTGGCAACAGGCCCATCAGATTCCTCTCTTGGAAGCAAGACACTGGGGTAAACAAAACAAGCAAGACACTGAGGCAGGCGGTGATGGGGGGAACAGCTGGGGGAATCCCCTGAGGCAGCGGGGCTGAAAAGCCTAGCTCTGAGCCACACTTACGGGGGAACAGAAACCGTGAGGAAGTGCTGGGCTGCCCAAACAGGCAACTCCGGTTCTAGGAATTTATCCAAAAAGTGGATCAAAGCCAGGGCACATGCCTGTGCCAGGGTGTTCAGCATGACACTGTTTATAGTGAAAAAAACAAACAAACAAACAAAAAAAAACCACCTGTGAACCAGGTGAATGTGGAAGAGGACAGACTACTTAATATGGCCTGGTATCAGATAACGGAGCACTACACAGCCAGTAAGAGTACAATTAATCTCATGGAAAGGGCTCTTGATTCACTGTATGACAAAAACCAGCTTAAACAGTGACATGAAAAAATCATAGGAAAAAGACCGAGAGGACCGACTAAATTGCTTTACCCTGGGTGGCGAGACTTTGGGTGGTTTGTATTTTCTTTATACTTCTTTGCATTTTTTAAATCTAGAATGAATATAGGTTCATTTTATACTACGAAGAAATATGAAAAGAGTCTCCCCTCTAAAGAAGTCTCTCTGACTATTTTATTTCCAAGATGATTTTGTGTTTTCCCCTCTCTAATTCAAAGTCCTTTGTGAGCTTCATTTAAAAAAAAAAAGAAAAAATTATTTATTTGTCTGTACCAGGTCTTAAGTTTCGTCACTTGACCTTAGTTGTGGCATTTGAGATTTTCCCTGACCAAAGATCGAACTTGGGCCCCCTGCGTTAGGAGTGTGAAGCGTTAGCCACTGGACTATTAGCGAAGTGCCTGAGCTGCATTCTTAACTGACGGGCAGACCAGCAAATTTCCGCCCGAAGTTGGATGACACAGAGTACTCTGCTCGAATGAGGACATCAAGGACAAGAAAGGAGTGAGAATTCCACCCCATCCCTGGGACTTCCTTGGTGGGCCAGTGGTTAAGAATCCACACTTCCACTGCAGGGGATGTGGGTTCGATCCCTGGTTGGGGAACTAGAATTCCACATGCTGCATGGCACAGCTGAAAAATAAGAAAAAGACCCGGGGGGTTATGGTGCGGCTGGTTCATGCAGGCAAGGTTGGTTGGAAACAAACAGATTTGGCCCTTTGGACAGCAGTAAGACACAGAGCTCAGGTGCTGAAACACTCTGCCCTGGGCTGTGACGGTTCTGTTACTGAGAAAAGGCTCTAAGGACATAACTGAGGAGGAGGAGGAAGATGAAGAAAGAGCCCGCGTGCTCTCAGCTCATGTTTCCAACAAAAGGGGGTGTCAAGCAGAGGATGGCAGCCGCTTGATGACAGAATCCTAAGTGGAAAAACCCAGGATGCAGGGCTGGACTTTCACTGTGATGACAGCTAGGGAAGAATGTAAGGGACCAAGAGCTGTGTCACAGCCCAACACTACGGTGACTCTGTTCAGGTTGTAGAGGCCCCTGAAGTTTCTCTACTTCTGCCCTTTAAAACTCATTAAACAAATGGCTCCATGCAGCAGTCAATCCCCAGCTGAGGTTTTCACTAAGCCCTTTAGAAGAAGCCCAAAGGATTACCTGGTGGCTCAGATGGTAAAGAATCCACCTGCAAAGCAGGAGATCTGGGTTCGATCCCTGGGTCGGGCAGATCCCCTGGAGAAGGGAATGGCAACCCACTCCAGTATTCTTGCCTGGAGAATCCCATGGACAGAGGAGCCTGGAGGGCTACAGTCCATGGGGTTGCAAAGAGTCGGACACGACTGAGCAACTAACACTTTCAAAGAATTTAAAAAACAAGTGATGTTTTGGAGGGAAAAACAGTGAGGTGTGGTCAGGATAGTCCACGTGGAAGTGGCGGCAGGTGCTGGGGAGGACAGGCGGGCAGAAGGAGCTGCGCCCGGTCCCTCTCAGCGTCACAGACGCCCTCTGCCTCTGGCTGAGAAGGCTCAGAAATACACCCAGACCCTGCTTGTTTTCTGAGTGAGACAAGGACACACTGGAAAGATGGCGCAGGAGCCACTGATACAACACGGAGCACCCTAGCTCTTCTGCTGGGGAAAGGCTGCAGGGCCGGGGTGGAAGCAGCCAGACCAGGGAAGAGGCTGCAGAGTCTAGACAGGAGAGCATGGTCTGGGAGACCATGGTGAGAGTGGAGACACGGGAATCAACAGTGTGTGTGGAGGATGAGGGGCATGGGAGGAAGGGAGGAGCTGGGCTTCTCTCCTAGGTTTAAGATCCAATCTCCTAGACCTGGACAATATCACCTGTAACAGTCAGGGATGCTGTGCAAGGAACAGGTTTGGCTGGAGGGGGTGTGTGTGTCTGTGTGTACCTGGACAATATAACCTGTTACAATCAGGGACGCTGTGCAAGGAACAGGTTTGGCTGGAGGGGTGTGTGTGCTGTGTGTGCGTGCGTGTGTGTTTGTGTGTGTGTACCTGGACAACATTGCCTATAACAGACAGGGACACTGTGCGAGGAACAGGTTTGGCTGGAGGGTGTGTGTGTGTGTGTGTGTGTGAGTAAAGGGTCTTCAAAATCTTAGGTTGAGAAGCTGTCAGACGTCTGAGCAGAGACAGGACAGTGGCAGGTTAGATTACGGAGGGACACTTGGACTACGTACATGATACAGAGATGCCGAGGTGGGTACCCCAGGGAATGAGGGCAGATTCAGAAGAGAAGTGACTGCAACCGAGCCAATCTCTGGGGGCTGCGGACATGAGGGGCCTGCACATGCGGGGAGGGACTGTCAGTGCCTAAGAACAGGATGGTGTCCACAGGTCAAGTGCAGAGACCAGCTGGGTCAAAGGCTGCAGACGGGCCAAGCTGATCACCGCTGACGGCCTCGTGGAGGGGTTTTAACAGAGACACATGAATGGATCTCGGCCTGGAGAACTGGTAGCCGCAAACTTGACATAGAGAGAGGCAGTCAGATGGCATGTCCCTCTCGACAGAAGAGCGCACTGCTGCCTGGGAAGGAGTTTTGCCAAAGCCTGAACTAGCAGCATCTGATTGGGTCTCGTGATCCAACTTTCAATTGATAGGACATATTAGAGGACAGAGGAACATGTTAAATGACTACATGGGGGTGCCGATCAGCAAAATCCAGCCTTTCTGAAGTATGATCTCACTTCGTCCTCACAAAACCTGGTGGAGTAGGTGTCCTGGCCCTGCTGACAGGTGAGGAATCTCAGGCTCAGTGAAGCTTCTGAGTGCCCTGCCCAGGCCTCACAGCTAGTAAGAAGGAGAGCCAGTCCTGGTTCTGAGGTCTCTCTCACTTTGTTTGCAATAGAAGAAATGATATCTGGGGATACTAATGATGGATCTTCTGAAAAAGCATTGCTTTTTAAGGAAAAGTTTGGTGTTTGTTAATTATAAAACTTGAGCTTATAAATATTTTTCTTCACTGAACAAATATTAATTACACATCTCTTACATGTCAGCTGCTGCTCAAGGCCATCTGAGATAAAGCAGGGGCCAAAAAAGACAGACACCCCGACCCCTTGGAGGGTACAGTGACAGTATAATTACATGTAAGTATGAAAGAGAGGATGAGATGGTTAGACAGCATCACTGACTAAATGGACATGAATTTAAGCAAACGCTGGTAGATATCCAGTGAAGGACAGGGAAGCCTGGTGAGCTGCTGTCTCTGGTGTCAGAAAGAGTCAAGAGAACAAACAGGATGAAAAAGAGAAATCTTACCTTTCTGAGGTAGTTTAGGAAGAACTCTTGGGCCAAGGGCAGTCTTTGCAGAACCGGTGCTAATGAATAAATAAGAATCGTTTATGATCTCAGAGTGCTATAAAATCAATAGTGAAATAGTATTCAAGGAAATCATAGAAATTCACAGAATTATCTATCTAAAATTGCTTTCAACATTTCCCAAACAAAAGATTATAGTCCAGTTGCCCAGATTTGAAGCTGGCCTGCATTTCCCTGAGGATTTTCTTTTTATTCCCAAGTCTGCAGAATGGAGTCAAGAGGGAAAGCAACAAAACCACCACCAACCCACTGAGTGAAAAAGCCTAATCCCTCCTCTTCTTGACACCTTTCCCTGAAGGAACAGCGCTGATGAAAGCGCGGGGCACCCTGCAGGTCCTGGGCCAAGCGTGCTGCTCCGAGGCAGCTCTTCTCATGCGGCCCCATGATGTTATGCATGTCACCTCCACCTGCAGCACAGGAAACCAGAGCCTGTGCACCTCCAGTGACCTGTGGACGCTTCCAAGGCTGGTCAGTGGCGGAGCTGGACATTCAGGCCCAGCTCCATTGGACTCCAGAGCCCTCACTTTTTCCTTGCACCAGAGCAAACAGCTTGGGTCTCAGGCCTCCAGGCTTTCCCTGAGTTGTTCCTCTTCTTGAACAATTTGTAAATGAGCAGAGGAGAAGAGCCCCGGAAAGCAGGCCCTAGGCACAGAAACTGCCCCATGTCATCTGGTATCAGGGACTCCCCAACGCCCCTGCCACCACTGAAATGCCAGCGCTGCAGGAGACTACTCTCGGTGGGAACCCGCTCTTTCCCTTTAATAAGAGGCTGTGACTGTGCTCAGGGAACACCGGGGGCCCTGAGGACCCAAACAGCACAGCATCCCAGTGCCAGACTCGTATCTGCCAAGAGCCCCCTTTATTACCTCGTTTATCCTCTGCTGTCCTCTGATGGCCTAAGAACCGACTCCACCCCTCGTCTATCTTAATTGCATTTAAAAGGACAGGAAAAGCCAAACCAGCCAAAAAGAAAACAAAGAGCTCAATAAAGAAGATGAAATGCACGTGTCTTTCATCCTGGCCCACAAACCACTTCTTGTCTCAGTGGCTCTCTCCTTGGCTCCCTCGAAATTTTAAGGCTTCTGGGCTACTCAAGGCTAAGGCTGGTGAGATCAAGCCACCACTGGACTAAAGGGTTTTGCCCTGAACACGTCTGGTGCGTGTCCTGGCCTCAGCATCTTTGCAGGGACGCATGTCTGCCCATCACAGACGTGAGCTCGATGCTTTCCCAGCCTGGGTACTGAGGCCAGATGCTTGGAAGCATCTCACACGGGCGACCTGGGGTGGATGCTGTGCGTGGATCTGGGCTGCTTCGCGTGCTGTGGGGGGTGCCGTGTGCACATGTATGCAAGCGTGCGTGCACATGTGGGGGCTCGATTCCCTGTAAAAACCATTAGTGGGCACTTCCTCCACGTCAGATTCCCTCCCCTGGAAGACCCCCACTGGCCCTGGGGTTGAGAGACCCCCAGGCAGTGTGTCGGGGAGTTGCTGAGCGTGAGCGGCAGGCAGTGTTGACTGTGGTGTCTGAGAACCCCCCGGATTGAGTCCCGGGGCCCCGCGTCCTCATCTGTAAACCTGAGGGCAGTAGCGACTGGGCTGCCTCACGGGCTCGTAAAGGCTAAAACAGGGCGGTGGCATTAGAAGAAATGAGGATTTTGGCTTTTAGCCTCGACAAACTCTGGAAGGCAACCCCCACGCACCAGCTGACTCCTCCTGCCTGAGCTTTTGGGTCAGGAAGCGGCTCCCTGTGTCCTCATCTGGGATCGAGTCTCTGGGGAAAACCCTCTGTGCTGGGACCGGGTATACACTGTCCATAGAAACTCTTCTGAAGCATCTCATTTCGGTGAGAGGAGAGCAGAAAGGGATGCCCCTCCGTTAGCCTAGCTTAAAGAAATCTTACAAACAGGAGGCTTGGAAAGAGTCCTATTTTTATGTTTGAAAATCTCTAGGCTGTTGGATCTCCTTGAGGATTATCTTTTTATTCTCAGGTCTGCAGAATGGAGCTAAAAGAGAAAGTAACAAAACAAAATGACTTCATTAAAAAATTGAAAATAAGAACTCATTCCAGCACAGACTGTGCAATCCTTAGAAGAGTGAGGTCCGTTCCCGCCTGGAATCTGGACAGGGAGGTGCTGATCCCCTGAAACACCGTCTGCAGACCCTGTCCGGGCCCTAGAACTGTGTGCTGAGGGGGGCCATGCAAAGTGATGGAGGCTTTCAGGTTCCCATCACGGTCAGCATCAGCTGGCGGGCCCCACCTTGAGCAGACAGCCCCTGAAGTCCACTTGTATAACTGTCCATGGCGACCCTAAGCGGCCCCCCTCGGGGGAGTCCGCGTGGAGATGGCTCACCTTGACTGCTGGGACAGGCCCTCGAACTTGTTCGCAGTCTTACTGGATGACGACGGACCCACATCGTTACCTGGGGGAGACAGGATTAAATGGACCAACGCCGCAGGTCACAGGGCTGCAAGAGGTCCCACACACAAACGCACTCAAGTTTCATTACTCCTTGGAGATGCCCTGAGAGCCACGTTAATAACAGCAACTGCTGTGTACTCAGCACTGACTACCAGTGAGGTACTGTGTTAGGTACCTCACAGTCATTACATCTGTGAGATACATATTATCATGTGGGTGCGCTCAGTCATGTTCGACTCTTTGCGACCCCATGGACTGTAGCCCACCAGGCTCCTCTGTCCATGGGATTTTTCTGGCAAGAATACTGGAGTGGGGTGCCATTTCCTCCTCCAGGGGATCTTCCCAGGGATTGAACTCGCATCTCCTGTGTCTACTGCACTGCAGGTGGATTCTTTACCCGCTGAGTCAGTGGGGAAGCCCAGACATACCATTTGCCTTACGGTTTCCATAAGAAACAATGAAGTAAAGCAGAGGCCAGGGTCAAGCAGCTGGTAAGGGTCAGAGCTGGGATGCAAAGCTAGGCAGCCCTCCTCCAGGGTCTGTAATGAACCCCTACCCTCACCCCTCCCACCCCAGCCCCATAACCTACAGGAGGGAGAGGCTGGTTAAGTGCTCAGACAGAACCTCCTGGATTGGACTGTAACACCAGGTCATTGATGCATGAAGAATAGGGCCAGACTTTCAAATACAGATCTAGTTTAATGAGACACTCCTTCTAACCATCACTCTATTTCCATGAGTCTGCAGCTTAACCCTGAAGGTCTTCCTTGGCAGCCTCTCACGGCATCCTCTGAGCTGAGACTTCCTTTAAGGCAGGTGTTTCTTTTCAGCATGGTGCTCACATCTCACACTTTCAGACTTAAATGGGTCATAACAATCAAAATGTCAAAGAAAGTTCTAGATGAGGGGAATACGCTGCTGCATCTGCTCATTCCTGCTCCAGGTAGAAAACACCCCAAACCAGTGATTCTCACCCTATTATGCATGCGCACGAGACCACCAGGGCTGCAGGAGCCCCAGCTCTGCTCGGGGCCACCCACTCCGCTGACTCACAGACAAGCCAACACGTCAGGGGCTGGGGCGTGACACTGCAGCTCAAACGGCCGGCATCCTCACTTCACCCTCTCCTCTGGCCACTTTCCAAAGACGCTACGTGTTTTTACGCCTCTGTGACCTTGGCCCTTCTGTCCTCATTCCCTGCAGCACCTGTCCCCTCCCACTTGTGGTAAATTCCTCTGCCACCTTAGAAAAGAGTCTCTCAAAAGTTGGACTCTGTCCCTTCATCTCCCGGGAGAGCCTACAACTGTTAATCACAGAGGACGGTCAGGGTGCAGATTCTAGAGCCAGACGAGCCTGGCTCTGGAGTCCAGGTGTGCCCTCTGCCCAGCAGGCATGAATTCTGATGACACTGCTTTTCCTACCAAGTCTCAGTTCCTGCCTGTATGAAAGAGGGATAACAGTTACTCCTCCACTAGACGGCGTGAGCACCTCGGGGGAGAAACCACGGAGTGTGGTGCACGGGGCTGGACCACGGGGGCGAGACAAGAAGGGGGGATCGCTGTTCCGAGCTCTCTGATGTGATGTAACGAAAATGGTGATGATTTACTTCCTCAACAGGTGAGCGCTTCGCTGACAGGGGCTCTGCCTTTTCTGGTTCCGTGGCCCTGCTCTCCAGCCCGCTCTCTGCCCAGAGCCGCCTCCGGGTGCTACTGAAGGAAATCGTGGCCCACAGAGCCGCCGCCACCACTTTTCCACCCCCAGTCTGGCTTCTCCCACTCCTTGGGGGCGAGGGTGGGCCTGGGGAAGGCATGTGAGGTTGGGCAGACAGGAATTCTGCCTTTCTCAGAGCCAGGCAAAGGCCACCTGCCATGCCTGGGAAGAGAAACGTGGCTTAGCACAATTTCCAGAAACAGGAGAACAAGGTTGGAGGGAGGGGGAGGAGCATGAGCATGGAAGCAGCTCAGTCCTCTTCCTCTCTCTGTGCCATCTGGGGAGGGCTGTGCTGCACACACAGATGCGCAAGAAGGGACGGCGGCAGACAGACGCAGGACAGGCAATTAAAGAAGCTGTGGCCAGGGACGTCCCTGGTGGTCCAGTGGTTTAGAATCTGCCTGTTGATGCAGGGGACAATGGGTTCTATCCCTGGGCCGGGAAGATCCCACATGCCTCTGGGCAACTAAGCTTTCGAGCCACAACTACTGAAGCCCTTGCACCCCACAGCCTGTGCTCTGTGACGAGAGAGGCCACTGCAACGAGAAGACTGCACACCACACCTAGAAAGCAGCCCCCACTCACCGCAACAACACACAGCAACCAAGACCCAGCACAGCCAGAAGTAAATAAACAAACAACAACAAATGCTGTGGCCGAGACTCGAGGTCCCTTGGTATGGCTCGGCAGCTGTGGGCCAAGAGTGTAGAATGAGAGGAGGCGCTGCCTAGCAGGGCCTGGCACACGGGCTCCAGCAGTCTTCTAGAAGAGTGGACACTTGTATGAGCCTTGGAGTCAGAAATTGGTTCAGATCCCAGCTCTGAAGTTACTGGACCTGTGATCTTAGGCAAGTCACTAGACCTCTGTGCTTCGATCTAATCAACTAACCCAGGACAATGACAGTCCCTATTTTATAGGACAGTTGTTATGACTTAATTAGGATTGACTGGTTTGATCTCCTTGCTGTCCAAGGGACTCTCCAATAAATCCTAAAAGAAATCAATCCTGAATATTCATTGGAAGGACTGATGCTGAAGCTCCAATACTTTGGCCACCTGATGCAAAGAGCCGACTCATTGGAAAAGACTGGGAAAGACTGAAGGCAGGAGGCGAAGAGGGCAACAGAGGATGAGATGGTTGGATGGCGTCACTGACTCAATGGACATGAGTTTAAGCAAACTCTAGGAGATAGTGAAGGACAGGGAAGCCTGGTATGCTGCTATTTATGGGGTCACAAGGAGTCGGACACAACTGAGCAAATGAACAACAAATGATGACTTAATACAATAATGTATGAACAAATGTACAAGACCGGATACCTGGCAAATAATCTATACATGGCAGTAGCCACTATTATTTATAGAACTGCATGTAAAATGGGGTTGGGGGGCAGGGGCAGCTGACTTGAGACTATATCGGGAAATCCAAGAAAAAGAAAGAATCGGGAAGTATCTACGCAAAGGCTCTTTTACAAGTCAATGCTACTTCCAATAAGTAGATGTGGGCGCCTCAGATCAGACATTTCAAATACTGACTCTATCACCTGGAAGTTCTGGCCTTGAAATAGGAGAAGTGAATCGATTTTTGGTATAGCTTTTCATTCATTATCTATCCATTATCTATTCTCCATTAAAAAGAAGAAAAAAAAAAAAAAGGAAGCTTGGGGAGGATAGGGGCCCAGAAAGTAGGGAAAAAAGGAAGTGTATAGAATATTTTAAGTCCCAGAAGCCAAAGACAAGGAATTAATTAAAGTAATTCCCAGAGGTCACTTAGGCAAGAACCAGTGGAACACGGATCAGAACGTGGGCTTCTGAAAAGTTCACTCAGTTCATGTTATGGTTCCCCAGGTTGTGGCCCTGTAAACACTTCTGTGAGTACTGGATAGCGGTCCCAGGGGAGGCTGATCGTGGGTAGCAATTACAAGGATCTCAAGTTTGAGACGAGGTTTAATACTATGGCCACCACCAACTGGATAACCGGCCGCGCTGTCTTCTCTGCTCTTGCCTGTAAGAACCTCAGTGTCAAATTCTTGGTCTATTTCCAGCCACTGCATGTGACCCTATGCTATGCTTTTAGTGAAGACACCACACTCCTGGACTTCATTTTACTTTGCTACCTTTATTTTCCCTTTGTCCTCATTTCCTTACTAATTTGTGTGTTAAAATGTGTTGGTCTCTTAGAGAGTAGGTTATAAGCAACTTATTTTATCTCCAAAGGTGAGGTTTAACAACAAGCCACCTTAAAAATCAACAGTCCCTGCAAAAACCCAATTCGCCCACAGGCCTGGCTGTCTTCTGATCAAAATCCTGCCTTCACCATCTCCCCGGTGATGGCTGAACTCATCACTGTGGTGGGACGGTAGTCACGTGACGTCTGGGCTATCTGGGTGCTGTGGATGCTGTGGATCTAATGGGGAGAAAGCCTGGGGCGACCTCCCCAAAGATCAGGGCACCGTGCTGCAGGGACGGGGCAGCACAGCCTGGTGGAAGGTGTCCACCTGCTAGGGTACCTTCTCCCTAACTCATTCACAGCTAAAGGAACAACTGCTGAGACAGGAGAATGGCCACAGGGATCAGCGAGCCGTTACGAGCAGAACTCAGCAGAGCACCGAGGGGGCGAGGGGTACGGGCTCTTCCAGCCACAGGGGATCCCCTCTTAGCAGCCGAGAGGACCTGGGCCGTGCACTGAACCTTTCTGAATCTCAGTGTCCTTACAGTCAAGCTCCCCATGTCCTACTCTGTGAAACTGTGGCAAAGAATCCAATGAGGGCTATTAACTGGCCCTGTTTTACAGCTGGAGAAACTGAGGCAGGAAATGAACCAAATATAACTGCTGAAAGCCACAGGGCTACAGGTGGTAGAGATGGATTAGAACACAGGCAGTGTGACACAGGTCCACACTGGAGCTCCAGAGACAGAAAAAGCTCGTGCCTGCATAAAGCGCTCATACGGTGCTAAGAAAGGCAGAGCAGCAAATACAACCGCTCTGTAATAATCCCTATGCCAGAGGGGCCGAGGGTGGGCAGGTGGGGCCTGGCGAGGGCTCAGGGGCTGTGCTGCCCACTCCTCACGCCCACCTCCCCCAGCCCTGTCCAGATCTCGCAGAGTCCAGAAGCCCTCACCCTCGGGGGCTGGGAGAAGGGGCCTTTAGGGGAACGTAAGTGCACTGGAAATTGATGCTTTCCAACTGTGACATGGCTGGGATGGCATCACCGACTCAATGGACAAGAGTCTGAGTGAACTCTGGGAGACAGTGAAGGACAGGGAAGCCTGGCGTGCTGCAGTCCCTGGAGTCACCGAGTCAGACACAACTGAACTACGACAGCCACAAAGAGCACTGGAAAGACGGGTTCCTCGAGGGAGACTGCAGGCACTGTGAACGCGCCCTGGGAATCTGGCACCCCATGTGCTTTATTAACAAGAGTCTGGCCTCTGCCTTCAGCTTCCGGACCGTGGTGTCAGCGGGAGGCAGGCAGAGATGAAGCCTGTGGGGACGCCAACATTAAGCACATGGTGGGCTAGAGTTAAAAGCCGCTTCAGCGCGCCTGGTGAGAGGCCTGGCGCTGACCTGCGTCTACAGCGCGCCTGGGGAGAGGCCTGGCGCTGACCTGCGTCTTCAGCGCGCCTGGTGAGAGGCCTGGCGCTGACCTGCGTCTACAGCGCGCCTGGGGAGAGGCCTGGCGCTGACCTGCGTCTTCAGCGCGCCTGGTGAGAGGCCTGGCGCTGACCTGCGTCTACAGCGCGCCTGGGGAGAGGCCTGGCGCTGACCTGCGTCTACAGCGCGCCTGGGGAGAGGCCTGGCACTGACCTGCGTCTATATGGGTCTGCAAGAAGGTCTTCCCTACGTGCACACCCACCACCTCAGAGAGCTGACAGTCACAGAATGACCACCTGGGGTTGTCTGCGACGTGGACAGTCGCCACTTTTGCATGGACAGGTTCTGCCTTTGTGCCTGGAGGCGGGTGGTAGGTGAGTGGCTCTGGCTGGTGGTGGTGGGTGGGGAGGGCAGACGACTGCTCGCGGCCTGAAGTTTTCAAAGCTCGAAGGCTCCCGCTGACCATCCGGGACACTGACTCTGTCTCACAGAGGGGGAGCTTTGCTTCCTAGTGAAAAATGCCCCTCGTCCCCAACAAAACCACCAAAACCAAAACCAAACAAGATGAACGGCAGCTGCGAGTCCCGCTGCTCAGTCAGGTGGAAGGAACCTAAGAAAGAGATGATTCTTCAGCCAGAAAACAGAAAGGTACAGACCAGTGGAGTAAGGCATGATAAACTTCACGGAGAAATAAAAGAAAACCTGAATGAACAGCAGGATCAAAGCTTGACGGGATTCGCAAGGAGGGAATCGGAGATTCGTGGTAGGAACACCTGCAGGAGACTCGTGACCGTCAGTGCGACACTGTCTGGGCGAAGTCCTTTTGAACGAACCCTGGGGACTCCCAAAAGCCTTGGGTGGGGTCTCGGGCAGCCTCAGGGACCTGTGTGGAGCTGATGGGTGCCTGGGCTGTGCCCTCCAAGGCTCCTCCGGCTCGTCTCACTGAGAACTGATTACTCAACACCTGCTGTGAAGTCCCCGAAAAGCCTCCCTGTGCAGCTGGACGCCTCGGTCCAGCATTTCCACAGTATTTGCTCACAGGGCAGCCTGGAGGTGAAGAACACACTGCACACGCTTTCCTACTCATCTCCCTCCTGGAGCACTCGTGTGCAGAGGCCCGAACCCCAGGCATGAAGAGAGCAGAGTGGAAGGCTGAGCACAGACAGGACAGCCCACCTGCGATGCGGCGCTCCGAGCCACGTGAGGCTCATGCGTGTGCCAGTGTGCAGATGGCAGCATGGCCGTTCCCCAAAGCTCCCCAAGTTCGGAACACCTAATGCCTTTAGCGACGGCCTTTCCTGGGGGTTCAGTCGGTAAGGAGACCGCCTGCAATGTGGGAGACCTGGGTTTGATCCCTGGGTCGGGAAGATCCTCTGAGGAGGAAACGGCAACCCACTCCAGTATTCTTGCCTGGAAAATTCCACGGACAGAGGAGCCTGTTGGGCTACAGCCCATGGGGTCATAAAGAGTCGAACACAGCTTGGAGACTAACTACCAAATCACCAATGCCTTTAAAAGCATTCAGCTGAGTTCCCTATCAGCTGCAATGGCAAACAAACAAAAAAGCCACAGGGCGGCATGCTAGAAGGGGAAGGTGGGACCTGTAAACCAGCAGAGCCAGGGCCCCAGGGGACCCCTGGCTCTTGACTGAAGTTGGTGGCAGGCTGGCAAACTAAAAAGGCAGATGGAGCTGGAAACGGCGCTCCTCGTGGATGGAAGTGTGCTATCCACCATCAGCTGTCACAGAAATGGTAAACTACCGACTGACTCTGTGTGGGTTTCTTTATTCTCCAGCGATTATTGAGCACCTACTGCATCCTGGCTCGATTCTAGGCTCCGTGAACACAGAAGAGAACAAGACACACAAGGGCCCTGCTTTTATGGAGACCAAAACACCAAACACAAATAAAACACTCTTGTGTCAGCGGAGATCCGGGGCCTGGAGGGCAACAGGGGGATGGGGGCTCCCTTAGAGAGAACAGACAGACGAAAGGGAGCCAGGCTTTCAAGCCCACAACAGAGCTGCAGGGAGGAGGCGGCCCCAGGAGGCAAAGAGCCTGGAGGACCCAGAAGTGAAAGCAGATCAGTGAGGCTGAGAGCGGGGAAAAGGGCGCTGGGAGAGCCACGACCTGATCACAGAGGCCCTGGTGGGTGTCTGGTGCACAAGAAACGCTCAGCACCTTATCATTACTAAGCTTTCTAAGTGGTGATAGAAATATCGTCCCAAACGTTTCCTGGCCATCAGAGGCTGCACGATCATACGTGTCTAAGCCCTGGCCCAGCATGGCTGCGGTCTCCTCCGGCTGCTCAGTGTGGTAAGTGCCCACTGCCCCCCGAGCCCCATGCGCGGCCCGACCCTGGGCAGCGTGGGCCCTGACTTGAGGATGACTTACCCCAAGGAACTGCGCCTTTGTTTGGGGGCCCGTGAGGTAGTGGGCTGGGAGGGTCAGACAGGGTTCTCTTGTGTCCGGGTGGTGGGGGAGGAGGCCGCTTCTTGGACAGGGTGGAGCTGCCACTAGAGGTCTGGGTGCTTAGAGGGAGTGTTGAAGGTGGGCCAGGCGGACCTGGAAAGGAATCGAACGGGGCAGGAAGGTTAATTCCGGTCTCGCAGACAGAACAGCCCATATGCGGTTACTCCCGAGCACAGAATGGGGTATGACATGGAGACGGAAGCAGGAGGCTGGGGACGGCCCAGTCCATCCACCCAGTAACCCACAAAAAGGGTTTTAAAAAATTGCTGGTAAAAAAAATTAAAAAGGAGAACGCGTGCTGTTAAGAAACAAAATGTCAGTCAACACAGAATACTAACTGGGTTTATACCTTCATTTGGGTGCAATGGGAAAAACACACATTTCACACCAGTAAGCTCACTGGAACCACTGCGAAACCTGCTGAGGAAGAAGATACCCCGCACTGCCAGCAACTTCAACGGAGAGGAGAGCAAAGAACAGACGCAACCGCCAAGGGCCTCAGACCAGGGTTTCCTCTCCACTGCAACTTTTTCTTCTAGTCAGCAAACTTCGCCAGAAGGGTTTTTTTTTTTTCTCTTTTCTGATGACTTTTATAAATAATGAAGGCTCTAATGTAAAGGGTTACTTAGAAAGAAGGGAAATCCAAAAACGTTTTTTTCCCCTCCAACTCTGACCTGTTCTAGAAATCACAAAGGTGGAAGTGTTATTCGCTCAGCTGTGTCCTCTGCGACCCTGTGGACTGTAGCCCACCAAGGCTCCTCTGTCCATGGGATTCTCTAGGCAAGAATACTGGAGTGGGTTGCCATTTCTTTCTCCAGGGGATCTTCCTGTCCCAGGAATTGAAGCCAGGTCTCCTTCATTGCAGGCAGATTCATTATCATCTGAGCCACCAGGGAAACCCCAGAAATCATAAACCATCTATTATACTGGAAGCTTGAATAAATGATATAAGCTTCACTGATTTCTAAAGGGTTTTAAATTTTTTTAAACACCCTAATTTTGTTTTTTAAATTGGAGTATAATTGTTTCACACTGTTGTGTTAGTTTCTGCTATACAACGTGAATCACCTATATGTATACATATACCCCTCCCTCTTGAGTCAATAAGTAAGATTCTGTTTTCTCTAGAGGTAATGACAGGATAGCAATAATGATACTAATATTACACACAGACACACACACACACAGACACAGACACACATAAACCATTACTACCATTTCTAATGTTTTTAGGAAAAAAAAAGGGGAGTTTTAAGTATATATGCTGTTAAATTTATTTCAAGTGACACTGAAGTGGCTGGTGTGTGCCTGGGGACCTGGGTGACGCTGGGCACCTTGACAAACCTCTCTTCGTGATTATTACCAGATATATGATTTAACTAGACAACAGTTTCCGCAAACATTGAAAGAAGAAGAAAAGGAAGAAATGAAAAAAGCTAGGGACACTGCTACCCCAAATGTTTAAGGCAGGAGGGTGGGTACCTGGTGCCCCAGAAAGGCTCCAAAAGAGCCTTCTACATTCCGTGTATTAAAAGAGAAGCTTAATTACTGCTGGCCTCCTTCCTTGGAAAACAAGCTCTGCCGTATCCCGTGATCAATTATGGTCAGTACCAAGACAGACTTAAACCTCTGCTTCTCAGAGATAGTCTTGTCTTGAAGTAAATACTGCTCAGCTCAGGAAAACAGTCATTTGCTTTAGGATGACATGGCCCTGGCCGTAGCATTTATTCTCAGTCCTACTGACAGATATGTGACGGAAGCCTGTTACCCCAGAGCAATGCCTAATTATGACACCAGTCACTGCCGTTTCAGAAGCGATTTTATTTCTGCAACAATAAAGGCATTGTTACTTTAGCCTTGCGTTTGCAGAGGGCTTCTTAGTTTTTGAAGTATGTTCCTACATGGTGTTCCCCTCAATTTTCATAACAACTCTGTGAGGCATGTGGGTCAGGTATTGTTCTTGTTGCTAAGTTGTATCTGACTCTTTTGTGACCCCATGGACTGTAGCCCACCAGGCTCCTCTGTCCATGGGACTCTCCAGGCGAGAATACTGGAGTGTGTTGCCATTTCCTTCTCCAGGGGATCTTCCCAATCCCGGGATTGAACTCGCGTTTCCTGCACTGACAGGTGGATTCTTTACCACTGAACCACCTGGGAAGCTTGGGGTCAGGTATTACTGGCCCCATTTTGCAGCCAGGAAAGTGGAGCTGGGAATGATGTGATAAAGGTTAGGTAGCCAAGAGGAGCTGGGCTGGACCAAGATGCAGGTCTCTGGGGCTGGCGAGGGCTCACCCTGTCCTAAAAGCAAGGCCAGCATTTTCTGGGCTCCGCACACGTTGATGCAAACGGCAACAACAAAGCTCGGTACTAGGAAGTGTAACTTTCCTCTTGGAAATAAGAGGATAGATAATAGACAATGATGAGATTCTCTGGCAGGTTCGTCTTTAGCGCCACCTAGGGACTTCTCGATGTACTGCATCGGAAAGGCCATTCAATGGGTTCCAAATCCTGCCTGGAAACTCCAAATCCTGCCTGGAAACACAGACGGCCAATGGGACCATGTCTCTGGGCAGAGCAGTCTGTGTACGTGATTTTAGGAGAGAGCAAACCAGAGCAGTCCTGCAACCAACCACAAACCAAGCAAAATCAAGCTTTCTGAATCATCATGTTAAAAATGTAGGGGTTCGTGTTCCCTTCATCACGTCAACACAGCCTTGCCTTACTTTCTTCACGTCAGCTGCCGCAGTCTCTATTTATTCCTTTTCTGCTTACTTGTCACGGCCTCCCTCCCCACCACGCTGCAGGTTCTATCGAGGTCAGGCTTTTCTTTGGCCTGGTAAGCTGAATTTAATAATGCAGTGTCGAATAAATGGATGAGTAAACCGCTACTTCTCTTGTTTTAAGGCTAGTGATCCTTAAGGGAGATAGAATATCTCCCTTAGGGAGAGAGGGAACCTAGTGAGAGAAGTTCAAAGAGAAACATTCAGTACTGTAATCTACCTTCATAGAAAATTTTACACACACCCAGACCCACCTACCGTTCTGGAACAGAAGCCACAGAAAGGAAGGTTCCACTGAATCTCCTGACTGGTAGGTCATGAGTTAAAAAAGGGTGAAAAACACTGTATCAGACCCCAGGGAAGCAGACAAAATTTTTTTAAGTTGTAAAGAGCTCAAAAGATTTCCAAAATGAGTAACTCGTCTATAGGCACTGAAAATGATGTTTCAAGTGAAATAAACCTGAGGACTGGCTCAGTCAGGGAAGAAGCAATTCTTGCTGGGTAAAGAAAGCTAAAACAGGGACTTCCCCTGGTGGTCTAGTGGCTAAGACTCCACACTCCCAATGCAGGAGGCCTGGGTTTGATCCCTGGTCAGGGAACTAGATCCCACATGCCACAACTAAGACCCAGTTCAGCCAAATAAATAAATGAAATATATATTAAAAAAGAAAGAAAGCTAAAACAAAAGAGAAGAGGAAAGAGTAGACACAGCATCAAACATACTTAAAAGGGAGGCACAATTAACAGGTGGGGAGGGGAGGGACTTGGACAGCCAAGTTCCTCCCCTGAACTCTGCCGGGGCCTGTGGGAATAGGCAGAAAACACCCTAAACCACAGTGCCCACTAATATCGGCTATTATGTCAAATTATCCACCAACACTTTTCTTAAAAATATGGGTCTAGGCTTACAAAGTTGCTATAAATAACGTTGAGGTTACATTATTAGAAAGGCTTTCTACGAGGAGGCAGGGTGTACTTCAGCTCTTACTGGGGGTTCGCGTGGCTGGGCTGAGGTCCTGCACTGCCAACAGCCTCTTGGGTCACTCATCTGTTGGGACACTCCTCCTGTGCCTTCAACTCGAGCGGCCCCACTGGACATCCCTTGGGCTGTGCTGCTGAAAGCATCTCCCGGTCATCAGCTCGTGGAGGCCCCTCACAGAGTCCGACACGTGGCCAAGGCTTGGGAAGCTCACGAGCCTGATGATGCTGTACACATTCTGAGATGCTGTACATCTCAAAAGCCATGGTCCCTCCGCCTCAGTATCTGTCAAGGGTCAGCTCCAGCGTAACCTTATCCAGAAGCCTGCTCTAACCCTCCTTTGACCTGGAGCAACTGCAGCTATGAATATTTCTGCACACGCACTCTCCACCCAGCATCAAACCCACACTGTCTCCGCCTTCCCAGGCTGGACACGTCCTCAGGGCAAGGGCCATACTGTCCTCTCTCTCAACACCCAGCACGTTCTGGGCACAGCCTATGGACATAATTCATGGTGTAAGATGGGAGGATCCTTCTTCAGTGTCCTTGTATCTTTGAAAAGAACGTGAAAGTCGCTCAGTTGTGTCCAACTCTTTGTGACCCCACGGACTATACAGTCCATGGAATTCTCTAGGCCAGAATACTGGAGTGGGTAGCCCTTTCTCTGGGGGATCTTCCCAACCCACGGATAGAACCCAGGTCTCCTGCATTGCAGGTGGATTCCTTACCAGCTGAGCCACAAGGGAAGCCCAAGGATACTGCAATGGGTAGCCTATCCTTTCTCCAGGGGATCCTCCCGACCCAGGAATAAAACTGAGGTTCTCCTGCATGACAGGCAGATTCTTTACCAACTGAGCTATCAGTGAAGCCCTTGTACCTTTGGTTCTTAATAAAACAGAGGACCCAGAGGCCTGCCATGCTGGGAGACCAAAGGTACACCTCTGAAACTTCAATTTAAAGAAAAACCCAGAAGTTGACTTTAAAAATTACCCTGTCAGTCTGGGGCAGAAAACTGTCTGTAGAAGTATAATGTATACATTCTAACATGCCATAGTAAGTGTTAATGACAGGGGCCAAGGACAGAGTCATGCAGACAACTCTGGACAACACGAATGAAAAATTTAGCATTTTCTTCTTTTTAAATTTAGCATTGTCTAAGTGCCAGACTTTATTTTTTTGGGCTCCAAAATCACTGCAGATGGTGACTGCAGCCATGAAATTAAAAGACGCTTACTCCTTGGAAGAAAAGTTATGACCAACCTAGATAGCATATTCAAAAGCAGAGACATTACTTTGCCGACTAAGGTCCGTCTAGTCAAGGCTGTGGTTTTTCCTGTGGTCATGTATGGATGTGAGAGTTGGACTGTGAAGAAGGCTGAGCATCAAAGAATTGATGCTTTTGAACTGTGGTGTTGGAGAAGACTCTTCAGAGTCCCTTGGACTGCAAGGAGATCCAACCAGTCCATTCTGAAAGAGATCAGCCCTGGGTGTTCTTTGGAAGGAATGATACTAAAGCTGAAACTCCAGTACTTTGGACACCTCATGCGAAGAGCTGACTCACTGGAAAAGACTCTGATGCTGGGAGGGACTGGGGCAGGAGGAGAAGGGGGCGACAGAGGATGAGACGGCTGGATGGCATCACCGACTCGATGGACATGAATCTGAGTGAACTCTCGGAGTTGGTGACGGACAGGGAGGCCTGGTGTGCTGCAGTTCATGGGGTCGCAAAGAGTTGGACACGACTGAGCAACTGAACTGAATGGTTTTCACAGTACAGAGCCTGAGAGAGAGGAGAGACTACATCACTTAAAACATAGGTAAAGATGTAGTAACTTTATTTAGAGAAGAACTGTGTGTGTACAAGGAAGAAGCTACAAACACCTCCTCGCTCAGAAGGGGAAACAGAGGCACAGTGCGGTGGAGGGAGCGTGTGGAGAAACCATGGTGGGTCAGCCATGGAGCCAGCGGGGTCCCAACACGGCGGTGTGACCCTGTGAAGGACCCAGCATCACAGAACACATGAGAGCTGTTCACGTGTCCTTCAGTATCCTTCTGGGAATACTAAGAGAAAAGAGCCAAACTCAAGGGGCTCAGGGTTGGCTCCTTAATGCTTACTCATACATACTTCTATGCAAGACACAGAGCAAGGACTTCCTTTCCATGCCCTGAAGTCAGGCGGCTGGGCTGGCCAGCCTGAGCCAGTGACCACGGCCAAGGGCGGAAATGACAGCGGTGTTCTTGGTTAGTGCAAGGTGACACATGTGATGTTTAAAGAGGAGTGACAGAGACTGAAAAAAAAACAGGCCCCCAAATCTCCCATCCCACAATGCCCACCCCCAACCCAAACCTAGAAAATTCAACTGGAATGAACGACAATGGTCCCTGGGAAGTATTAAAATCAAGCCGTTCAAGTTGCTATCTTCCTATGAGATTAAAAAAAAAAAAATCCCAGGAAATTTAAGAGTCATCCGCGTATGAATCATGTCCCTCTCGGGGAAAACATCTCCTAGGCTCCCTGACTCACACTCTGAGGGTCTCCTCCCTGGCCACCCCTCTCTGTTGCCACAGACCTCAAAAGAGAGTCAGAGAAATGGTATATAAAAGGCTTACACAACCGAGTGTGGGCATAAACATTCTGCAGGCCAACTATCTATCACATTCAGCAGGTCAACTGTCTATTACGCCTCCAGGACATCTGGGTTAGTTTTCTGAGTATCCCCTCCTTGCTCTGGTCACACATTTCTGGGATGTGCTCTCATTGATTCCGCTGTTGTTTATTCATACAACAAGTGCTGATGGAGCACACCTGTGCCGGGGATGCAGGGACGACTCACTCACAGCATCTCTGCAGGAGCGGAGGGGAGAGTGGAAGGGAGACTTCTTTCACCCTTTCTTCATACCTGCAGTGGCACCCGCAGCTGCCCCCGATGGCCAGCTCACCCCTCTCTAGTCCACTGGAGCCCGAGCTCCACCCTTTGCTACCTTCCCAGGACCCAGGACACTCGCAGAACCGAACACCTGCAGCAGGACCAAACAGGCTGCCATGCTACGTATTGAATGCTCATGCCGTGCCAGTCACTTTGCAGATCTGACTTCACGCTCTAAGCAAGGACCTGCCAGAAGCCCAATCCTGATTTTTCAGATGAAGAGTCTGAAACTCGGCAAGGTGAGCTGAATGTCAGAAGGAACAGGGCGGGACAGGGTTAGCACCTGAGAACGCCATGCAAACACAACTGCTTTCCTTCCCACGCGTAAGGGCACGTGAGCCAAGCTGACCGCAGGAAGCGTCTCCTGTTTCAAATCCCTTCTACAAGTCACGGGTGGGCCGGGCTTGTCTCTCATCAGCTCGGAATCTGATGTCCTGCTGTGAACGGCCTGGAAGAACACTCCTGATTTTAGCAGGGAGGGAGGTCTACGTTCAAATATGGGATTTTCGGGGGGCAGGGGGGTGGTCTATCCTCAGCTGAGCACGGCTGCTGTGGCTGTCTCTCAGCACTTGTTTCAGGAGCTGGATCACTAAGTAAGTCTGGTCTTTGTCTTCCGGGCCTTTGGTAAAGAGCTAATGAGAAATTTATTCAAGGCAGCAACAGATACATACTCCGGCGTTCAGTCAGTGTATTTTATGGATTTCTGCATCCCCTTGAGACAAAATTACAGAAAGGGGTACAGGGAGATGAGGGGGGGCTCCTGGCTCCTAGGACTCTGGTGTCATTTCCTCCTGTAGACCTCTCCAAGATTCTCAGTGACCTGGAGGATCTGAGAGGCTATCATCACTTTTTCTTTCGTAAGCACAATTAGGTCCTCTTTAGGATGAAGAGAGGAATGCCGCTCTGAGCAGACTGCTACCCTGATGGGAAACACCATCACGCAGAGGTGAGCGGCAATACAGCGTTCTTACAGAACACGTGCACCCTGACCTGCTAGTGATGTAAAAGGTGCGTTCCAGCGTAATGAGTGGGGTGGCAAGAACTGCGCCGGCGGGTGAAGAAGCCTCTGGCTTCCACGTGCTGTTGCTGCTCTGGTCACGGGTTATCTCTGATGGGTACCGTTCGTGCCCAAGTCTTATTTTAACTTCCTCTGCTATTTTATAATCTCAGAGGCCATTTGGGGTCTAAGAACACTGCTCCCATTTATAACACTATTTCAATGGAGAATAAGCTCTGAAAAAACACTGTTTTGAATAAAGCTCACATTCCCCAGAAAATAGCCCCAGTGTGACTCCAACAGGCATGCCATTGTGCCCGGGGAGCCCCCGAACCTGCGTGAGCACAAGCCGAGCACACAGCGAGGATCCTGCACTTGGATTTACTGGCTGAGGCCAGACCTGAAGCTCCAGCTCTGGGTACCTCTCGGATTTCCCCTGGGCAGTGCTTAGTCGCGTCCAACTCCTTGTGACTCCATGGACTGTAGGCCTGCCAGGCTCCTCAGTCCACGGGATGTCCGAGGCAAGAATACTGCAGTGCGTTGCTGTTTCCTTCTCCAGTGGATCTTCCCGACCCAGGGATTGAATCTGGGTCTCCTGCACTGGCAGGTGGATTCTTTTACTACCGAGCCACCTGGGAAGCTCCCTGGCACTGGGCAGGGTGACTCCTTAATGTGACCATTTCTGCTTCTCAACTTGTCCCCGTGTAGGTGGGAATACGTGGGCTTTCTGGGCAGGGTGTTCTATGGATTAGAGGGGGGGTCTGTGGACTGTCACTCCCAGCACAATAACCTTCCTCTGGTAAAATCCTGCCCCGGTTGGTGTCTCACGGAAAAACCACTCCTTATCAGAGAGCATGGGAATGTGGGTTGGGGTCACACAGCACCTGGGTAAGGATTCCAACCACCAAGAACCTCAGAACAATGACTCAGCCTCCTTGAACCATGGACCCCTGTCTGCCTATTGCCACCAACTGTCCTTTGCATCTCATTCTGTGAGTGTGGAAAAAGAAGTTCTGGGTTTAGGGCCACTCATAAAGCAAGAGCTTCATAAGTATTAACTATCACTGTTATTACATTTTAGTGTCGAGGAAAGAAACTTCTCAAAGAACGGAAATCCCACCCCATACTACACAGGAAAGAGCACTGGTTTTGGAGCCAAGTGACCCTGAATGGAACCTCAGCTCCACCACTTACTGGCTGCACGACCTTGGGTGAGTCACTCTAGCTCAGTTTCCTCGTCTGTACAATTGGCACAAAAGCACGCACCTCATGGGAGGTTGTGAGGTTCACACAAGAGGAGGCACAAGGTGTGCCGGTAACACTATTTCTCGGCTGTAATGCAGCAGAGGGCAGGGGCCGTTTCAAGCCGCAATGACGTCACAGCCCTGGTGCTCACACTCACCCCGCGATTCTGACCTCAAAGCGGGGTGGGTGGGTTCCCAGCTCTGAGGGTGGAGTCATGCGGCCCTTCCCAAGGCTCCTACCTTTCGTGGCGTTTCTGGGAGGCAGCGGGGGCGCCTCCGAGATCGGTGACGTGGGTGAGTCTGTGCTTGTGGAGACAAAGATCTGGTTGGTGAAGGCGCCGTAGGAGAGTCGCTGCTTGTCCCTCGGCGTGCTGAAGCCTGGCAGTGAGAGCTTGTCCTGGGGGGAGATGCTGGAGGAGTGGCAGAAGCTCTGGGGTCGGGGGGAGCGCTCCTTCTTGATGGGGCTCGGCTGGCAAGCGAAACAACAGTGCGGGGGGCGGGGTCAGCCAGTAATCAGGGTCCCCGGGGGACGTGGGCAGGGCAGGCTCGGGAGGGGGTGGGGGGACGTGGGCAGGGCAGGCTCGGGAGGGGGTGGGGGGACGTGGGCAGGGCACGCTCGGGAAGGGTGGGGGGACGTGGGCAGTGCAGGCTTGGGAGGGGGTGGGGCTCCCGTGGCTCGGCACATCAGGAGTTAGCCACAGGAAAACTTAGAGTAGTGACACAGCACAAGCAAAACATCTGGAGAGTTCGCGTCTGACTCTCCTGTCATCACCAGGGTCCCCTACGGACATGGCTGTGAGGGGGTCACAGTATTCAGAAGCAACTTTTAATTTTGTATTGGGGTATACTCGATTAACAACCTTGAGATAGTTTTGGGAAAAGAGCAGAGGGATTCACATATATACATGTATCCATTCTCCCTTAAACTCCCTCCCATCCAGGCTGTCACATAACACTGAGCAGAGTTCCCTGTGCTCTACAGTAGGTCCTTGTTGGTAATCAGTTTTAAATACAGCAGCGTGTGCATGTCCATTCCAAACTCACTAACTGTCCCTTCCCTCATCCCTTTCTGTTAACGACCATAAATTCGCTAAGTCTCACCGAAAATTCTGAAAGAGATGGGAATACCAGACCACCTTGCCTCTTGAGAAATCTGTATGTAGGTCAGGAAGCAACAGTTAGAACTGGACATGGACCAACAGACTGGTTTCAAATAGGAAAAGGAGTATGTCAAGGCTGTATATTGTCACCCTGCTTATTTAACTTATATGCAGAGTACATCATGCAAAACGCTGGACTGGAAGAAACACAAGCTGGAATCAAGATTGCCGGGAGAAATATCAATAACCTCAGATATGCAGATGACACCACCCTTATGGCAGAAAGTGAAGAGGAACTAAAAAGCCTCTTGATGAAAGTGAAAGTGGAGAGTGAAAAAGTTGGCTTAAAGCTCAACATTCAGAAAACGAAGATCATGGCATTTGGTCCCATCACTTCATGGCAAATAGATGGGGAAACAGTGGAAACAGTGTCAAACTTTATTTTTGGGGGCTCCAAAATCACTGCAGATGGTGACTGCAGCCATGAAATTAAAAGACACTTACTCCTTGGAAGAAAAGTTATGATCAACCTAGATAGCATATTCAAAAGCAGAGACATTACTTTGCCAACTAAGGTCCGTCTAGTCAAGGCTGTGGTTTTTCCTGTGGTCATGTATGGATGTGAGTGTTGGACTGTGAAGAAGGCTGAGTGCTGAAGAATTGATGCTTTTGAACTGTGGTGTTGGAAAAGACTCTTGAGAGTCCCTTGGACTGCAAGGAGATCCAACCAGTCCATTCTGAAAGAGATCAGCCCTGGGTTTTCTTAGGAAGGATGATGCTAAAGCTGAAACTCCAGTACTTTGGACACCTCATGCGAAGAGCTGACTCATTGGAAAAGACTCTGATGCTGGGAGGGGTTGAGGGCAGGAGGAGAAGGGGACGACCGAGGATGAGATGGCTGGATGGTGTCACTGACTCGATGGATGCTGAGTCTGAGTGAACTCCGGGAGTTGGTGACGGACAGGGAGGCCTGGCGTGCTGCAATTCATGGGGTCGCAAAGAGTCGGACAAGACTGAGCGACTGAACTGAACAGAACTGAACAGAACAGATACTGCCCCTGTGCAGGACACGTTCCCCAGTGTCTGGATGGTGAGGCCCCATCTGTAATCTACACTGTTTGTTCCCACTCAGCCCTTTGATGTCCAAGCTCTCCACCACCTTCCCCTCCTCCTTCTGCATCCTCTTGGGAGGGAGCCTCACCCATGCCTGTGGCCGTAACTGCCAGCTAATGTTGATGACTCATTAACATCAATTTAAAAAATTAATGCTTTTGAACTGTGGTGCTGGAGAAGATTCTTGAGAGTCCCTTGGACTGCAAGGAGAGCAAATGAGTCAATTCTAAAGGAAATCAATCCTGAATATTCATTGAAGGACTGATGCTGAAGCTCCAATGCTTTGGCCACCTGATGTGAAGAGCCAACTCATTAGAAAAGACTCTGATGCTGGGAAAAATTGAAGGCAGGAAGAGAAGAGGGTGACAGAGGATGAGATGGTTGGATGGCATCACTGACTTGGTGGACAGGAGTTTGAGCAAGCTCCAGGAGATGGTGAAGGACAGGGAAGCCTGGCATGGTGCAGTCCATGGGGTCGCAAAGGGTCGGATACGATCAGGCAACTGAACGACAAACGTTGATGACTCAGGCCTGCTCACCTAAGCCCAACCTCTAGGATTCCAGATACCTCCAACCCCCGGTGACAGCAACGGCAGCCCTGCAACCTCCAGATATAGAACCTCAGTGGCGCAGAGTCACCTGGTCCCGCATGGGTAAATCAGGTCATGAGACCAAAATCAGCCTCACAAAGAATGGCTCTTATCTGCACAGGGGACAGAACCTGGGAGCAGCGCTTAGGAATCCTGAGGCATCATTTCCACTCACTTTGTCATCCAGGTCGTCATCGCTTTCATCCATCTCCTCCTGTCGAAGATTCCACTCATATTCCACGTGGACATGTGGATTAAACTTTCCAGATTTAGCCTGGGAAAGCTGAAAATGACAGCAGGCATAACCGTTTTAATGTAAAGGCGAGACACCCTGACATTATATAAACGTCAAGTAGCTTCCACCTCATTCCTGGTTTCAGATTAATCACCAGTAGCTGCGATGAAGGCAAAACTCTGATTATCCAAATGGGACAAACTGCCACAGGACAGACCGAAAACTTCTGCCAAGAAGTTTTCTTAACATTATGAACATGCATCTCAAGAATTTACAACCATAAATTCTTGGCTGGAGGGCAAAACTGGAGTTAGAAAAGTTTGAGAGGTCTGCCTCTAAAGTCAGATGGCCCCGGTTCCAGGCAGGATACACTTTCTCAGTCATAAAATAAGGCAGGGGTGACTCAACTTCCTCAAAGGATTCTTACAAAAAATAAAGAAGGACAACTTCTGGGCCTGGGCACTTGGCAGAAACTCCAGGGAGCATCACTTATCCTTCCTGTCTTACCCTTTTCTGTGGCTAAGAGACTCAAGCTCTATGCAAAGGCCCAGAGGTCTAAGCAAGAACTAGTGGGGCTAGGGGTGAGCGTGTACACAGAATGGGCAGGGCAGGGCACTGAACATGCTGAAAATCATTACACTCTGAGCTTTATTTGCCCTATTTTTGGAACTGGCTTCCCAAATAATTCAACTTAAAAAAAAATTATCTTATTTCATTTTATTTTTGGGGACAGCCTGCGTAATCTTAGTTCCCCAACCGGGAACTGCACCCAGGCCCCCTGCAGTGGAAGTGTGGCGTCTTAACTGCTGGACTGCAAAGGAAGTCCTCAAATAATTATTTAGTATTAAGCTACAGAGAAAGACTAATGGCCTGGCAAATAAGAAAAAGCAGCACTTTGGGACAACTTGAGGTTTCCCCCATAAAAACCCCAAAACAACAAAAATATCCCCAGCACCTCAGTCCACAACTCTGGCTGGTAACAAGACCCCTCAGATGCCTTTTAGCTGCTACACTGTAACTGCATGGAAAACATGTGGATGAAGAATTTATCACTTCACTGGTTTTTAAAATCTAGCCTTAGTGCTGGTCTGAGTTTCTTTACCCTATGTCCCCCACCTCACCTCCTCCTCAAAAAATCTGCTTCTCTCACCTCCAGTCTCGGTTTTTGAGAATGCCCTTTTAAGGCAGAGGGTCTAACCCGTTTCCCACTCTGCTTACCAGGTCTTCACACTGAGTGGCTTTCAGTCTCTTTGCTATGTCCAGGGCGGTCTCTCCAGCCTGATTAACTGAAACAGGGGGAATACATTTGCACGATTATCTAAGATGCATCTTGACAAGGCAAAGAACAAGACTCAGAGTACAACGGAAGGGGCATGTCTCAGTTTCAGCAGACTGAATGCTCTTACAGTGGTTATTCTTTTGCCTTTAAAAAAAAATGTATTTTATTTTTTGGCTGTACTGCATAGCACGTGGGATCTTAATTCCCAACCAAGGATGGAAACTTCACCCCCTGCATTGGAAGCATGGAGTCTTACCCGCTGCACCTCCAGTGAAGCCCCTCACTGTGGCTGTAAAGAGACGCTTGGCCATACTTACCAACATCCACAGTGGGCTTGCTCCTGAGCAGCAGCTTCAAACACTCTGGTTTACTGTACATACTACAGTAGTGCAGAGCCGTGTTCCCCAGGGCCGTCTGCTTATCCAGGTTCCCACTGAAAAATGAAAGCATTCGGAAAACAGATGACTTGCTCTGTAACTTAGAACTACAGATGAACCACTTTTACCCATGCTAAAGACTGAATCAAATTTGAGACCTACTTCTTAGAGGCAGGGAAGACGATGATGTTTCTAGCATGACACCTGAATTTATAAGCAGCGTAATGACAACAACAGCCAGCACTTTCAGAGTGCCTACTGTGTTTAGGGCAGACACACGTCGCTTATACATACCAGCTCACTTAATCTTCACAACCACCTTATGGGGTGCGTATATTATCACCTTTATTTTTCAGACAAAAACAGTTACAGAGGACAAAGTCCTCGAGATTACCAAGACACAGATGATGGAGTAGGGATCTGAACACAGGCAGTGTGTCTGGAGCCAATGGTATGAACCACTACACTGAACCACCTCTACGGAAGAGGCTGGGAGTTACAATCTGCCGTGAAGAACAAAGACACCATTCTTTAAATGTGGGTTCAAATCCCCTATTTTGATCACTTTTCTTTGAATGAGCTCCAGTTCCTCTTCCTAATCTGTGGATTACAGAACTACCCAAAAAAGAATTCAACAAACCCAAACCTCCCCCGCGCTCAATATTGTTCTCCTTAGTACGTCCTAAATTTGAATTAGCAATTGAGTCAGCCACACATGCTGAAATTACGAACAATAAAAACTCACAGCTGTTTCACTTGTGCTGTTAAGTCTCTGCTCTTTCAGCCTCCCTTAAGTAGCAGGTTTTTGGACACAGAGAAAGGATTTTACAGTTATCTAGGCCAAGCGCCATATCTGGCCCTCTGCTTGTTTTTGTAAATAAAGTTTTATTAGAACATGGCCATGCTCACTTGTTTACATACTGATCATGGCAGTTTTCACACTATGGTGGCAACATTGAATGGCTGTGATAGACACCAAATGGCCTGCAAAGCCTATAAGAGTATCTGGCTCTTTATAGAAAAAAATTGCCGAGTCCTGATCCAGGCCATCAAGAGGGCTGTTTGTGTCAACTCACAAAGCACATTCAGGGAAAACTAAAACTGTACCAGTTTTGTACAAGGAAGTCCACCAAATGGAGAGATGTCTGGTCTGCGGTTCGGACTGCAAGATGAAGGGCTGTCTCCCCAAGCTCCTAAAAGGAAAGAACAAGTATAAATAGGGTGACCAGATGTCCTCATTTGCCTAGACAGGCTTCATTTACATCCAGTTACCCCTAAGTAGTTATTAATAGCAGCCCCTTTCACTCTCAGATCGTCCTGATTTAAACATGGTCACTTAATGTGTCTCCTCACTCTGTGTTGTTACGACATCCCCTTTTAAACTGGCTTTCCACATCCCTCCTCATCCTGATTTTGGGGAGGCTGTTACCTGTCCGGGTTCCAGCAGCGGTTCCATTAACTCCACCCCCTCTGCATAGACTTGAATTAGTGCAAGTAAATCCCTAGATTTGATGGCCTCGAGCAATTCATTCAGTTTAGCTGATGAAGATGAGCAGGTCTTCCGTGAAAATCTATGATCTACATACTTGGCAGTGATATATTCCTTCCGTACAGTCCTAAAATAGACCAAAACAAAATGAACTGAAACTTTATTTTTCAAGAGCTAAGAAAAGATTTAAATTTTTTCTGACAAACAGTTCCGTGAAGAGTTATTTTAATTAGGACACTCTTCTCTTCAACATTCCAGCTGACTAGGTTTAACTCAAGTTGACTGCAGCAGAGACAGAATGAAGAAACTGATAGGAAACTGAGGCTCCACGTGGCTGTTGCTGAAGCCCCTCCCACAGGCCATGCGCGGAGTTCCAGGGAGACAGATGGTGGTCCTTCCTGCTGTGGATAACATGCCCAGAGCCTGGGTGGGCCTGGCAGCATTTCTCCATCTCATCAGGACCCATCCCTCCTCTGCTTCAGTTCAAATGGTTCTGGGCCTGCCTCCCCAGCTGCAGGGGTGAGTCTATGACCTAAGTGCCCAGATGGCCACCTGTGGGGAAAGGCTGATGTTGACATTGGCTCAGAGGAGAGACAAGAGTCAGGAGAGTGAGCTAGGGTCCAGGTGATGCTGTCTAACATCCTGGATACAGAAGTGCCTGAACTCACCCTTTGAATTTCCCTGTTATGTGAGCCCATTAATTAAAACACAATGAATGGATTTGGAGTTCCAATCTTAGTCCGTAACTTTGGTCAAACTACTTAATCTTCAGTTTTTGTTTATTTCATCTGAAAATGAGGCTAGTAACTCACCAGTATATTTTGAATTAAAGAACACACAGTACCTAATAGGTGCTTTCTGCTTTCCAAAAGGGCTCTAATTCACGGAGTCTGGCTCCCAAGTCTACATCAGAGATTCAGAGAATCACGAGCGCTCATAAGGGGAAGGCAGGGCGAATGCTGCCTCTCATGTGAGCAGTAGGAAACAAAAATCCATGCTCTTACAAAGTTTATCCTAAAGTAACGCCTTCAAGGTCTGGGTCATGTAAACACTTAAAAAACGCTGGTGCGAGCAAGACTGGGCCATGTATGAGCTGAGCATTTACTGTTACCACATTTGTGAAGTGATCCTGGACTGTATTTGGTTGTGGTTGTCTTGTAATCAAACTAGCTTCTGAAAGCCCTGTTTCTCAGTGCAATTTGAGCTCATTAGTGTGACAAAAAGACATGCAAGCAGTTTTTGTGGTAGGATGACGGTCGGTTAAACCACACGCCCCTCAGATTAGCTTAGGGTATTATTATACATGCCCCCAACATCCTCGACTTCTCTTCTCTGACATTTAAACCACAACTATGAGCAAACAATCTGTTGTTTAATTTTCTGGTTAGTACCCAGGTGTCCCAAGGACAGGATTTATACCTAGTTTTGCTTTGCCAGATCTGCAGCATCTAACATAATTCGAGGCGCAGACTAAACATACGATATGCATTTGTTGAATTCAAAGAAAAGACAACTGCCAAAAGGCCTTCTGGAAGATTGCATTTCATAATTTCAGACTGAAAAAGCATGTTCATCGAATGCGTACCATAATAATTTTAGTGCTTTGGAAATTTGGTGCCTGAATAACCAACCACCCGGGAAGGGCTGGCAAAACACTGAGGCTGGTGTCTGCATCTCTGATCACTTGAGTTGGAATTAAATCTCTTTTCTCCTATTTAGCCATAGGATTTAGAATTTTAAAGTTTAAAGTCAACGTAAACCCTTTTGAATAGGTTTAAAGAGTCACATGACTCAACAATAATGAGTTAGGGGGTCTTATGACTCGTGACTCAGGGGGTCTCGTCTCTATGCCCACCCCAGAGGAAGGACTTTTATTAGTTTCCTGGGTATTTGCCAGTGTTTCTTTAAGCAGACCCAAGTTAAAATAAATGTATATGTAAATCAATTTGGTGCCTGAGTCCAGATAGAATAGCGAGAGTTCAAAAGTGAGGGATTAATCGGGAGATGTACCCAAAATTCAGTTCCTGAGTTTGGAGAGTGATTCTGGGTTGGGGTTTAAGATGTGCCTATACGCACTTCCTCCCATGCCCTCTACCCTTCCCTGCTCCAAAGGCAGCATGCTGTGAAGGCTGCTCTGTACCCTGATGGTTTCACTTGACAGTCATTCTGGAGATCATCCCGGAACAGGACAGGAGAGGCTCCTTTATTCCTTTTTACATTTACAAGGTGTTCCACTTTTTGGCCACACTATAGACTATGTCTGTCTGCTGTTTGGCCATATCCGACTGTTTGTGACCCCATGGACTGCAGCACGCCAGGCTTCCCTGTCCTTCACTATTTCCCGGAGCTTACTCAAATTCATGTCCATTGAGTTAGCGATGCCATCCAACCATCTCATTCTCTGTTGCCCCATTCTCCGGCCCTCAGTCTTTCCCAGCATCAGGGTCTTTTCCAATGAGTCAGCTCTTCCCATCAGGTGGCCACAGTATTGGAGCTCCAGCTTCAGTGTCAGCCCTTCCAATGAATATTCAGGGTTGATTTCCTTTAGGATGGACTGACCTGATCTTCCTGCAGTCCAAGGGATTCTTAGGTAGACATCTGCTTTGTTCCTAATCTTTCTCTAATACAGAACGGGAACAACTTCCCAGAACGGCAGGTGCTGAGTCAGGGTAAATAAATCTGTAATTATGATAAACATGTCTAATTTGCCCCTTGTGGCTGGTGTTCCATTTGTACTCCCACCAACAACACACAAGCAGAGATGCCTGTTTTCCCACAGTCTGGCTGAGCAGGCCGTTAACCACCTGGATTGTTGCCAATCTGATAGGAATCTCGCATTGCTTTAGTATGTCTCTTATTTACAATATGTGATGATTAAGCATTAATTGTCCTTATGAAGATTTATCCTCCACAGAGCAGCTACCATTACTCAGGGAAAGGTGATGGCAAAAATAGTCGGTGCATTCCAGAAACGGGCTTCCCAGGTGGCTCAGAGGTAAAGAACCCGCCTGCCAATGCAGGAGACGTGGGTTCAGTCCTGGGTTGCGAAGATTCCCCTGTAGGAGGAAATGGCAACCCACTCCAGTACCCTTGCCTGGAGAATCCCATGGACAAAGGAGCCGGGCAGGCTACAGTCCATGGGGTCGCAAAGAGTCAGACACGATTGAAGCAACTGAACAACAATTTCAGAAGTACTTTGCTCTGCCTTTTCCTCATAATGAGGCTTCCTCTGGTGGGGAAGAATGCCACAGCCACGAAGAAGTTTGGGGATGGGGAGAAGAACAATTATAGAACAGCAAAGAACTCAGGATATTAGAAATACTTACATATCACTTGAAGGGGTGGGTTTTGGTGAGGGACTGGGTAAATTTGCTTCCATAATATCATTAAAACTATTGTTTCCTACATTCTTGGCCAGCTGTAACATAAACAAAACACAGCAGAGTGAACGTATTACTACTGGTTTAGGAGTCTACTATTACTTGCTTTTGAGATTTCTGAATATATTATTTTCCCTCAATTGATTCAGAATACAGACCATTCATCCATCTGGTCAAGAGATAATTTACTGGGCATATACTACGTGCCAGACAGTGAGCTTCTGAGTGCAGTTCTGGAATACAGAGATGGGTCAACAGTGTTCTCTCTCAAGGGAGATGATGGACTGGTGGAACCATGGATAAGAAAACTAATGATTTTCACAAACACAATGTGATAAATGTTTGACTAGAATATGATGTGGTCCTACACACACACACACACAGAGTCTGAGATTAAACAACAGGTTCCATATTTGAATCTCATATGAACGAGGTTAAATGCTATTGCTTAAAGCAAAAACTTTTCAATTACCATCATGACTCATTTTTAAATAAAGCAGATTTACTCTTATTAGCCAGAGAAGAGTGTAGGATTCCTTTATGTTTGGGGTACAAATTAAGATGCTATAGGTAATTAATGAAGAGGCCACAGGAAAAATATTGCTTCTAGGTTTAAGACCATTCCAAGAAAATCTGTCCTGAAGGGCTTTTGGTCATTCAGATAATTTAGGGATCGATGCGAAGAAACATTCATGCAATCAGTCTTTTGGGCTTCCCTGGTGGCTCATAAGGTAAAGAATCTGCCTGCAATGCAAGATATCCAGGTTTGATCCCTGGGTCAGGAAGATCCCCTGGAGACAGGAATGGCTACCACTCCAGTATTCTTGCCTGGAGAATTCCCATGGACTGAGGAGTCTGGTGGGCTACAGTCCATGGTGTCACAAAGAGGCGGACATGACTGAGCAACTAACACTTTAACTTTTCACGACGCTTCCAAGAAAATGTGTTCTTCAGGACAAATGTGGTCCTTTGGTCACTCGGATAACCTGGGGATCGATGAGAAGAAATATCCAGGTGATCAGGTCTCTGGGGTTTACCGTATTTAAGTGTTTAGGATTTGGACTCTTCCTACTTCGAGTTGTCAAACTGAGTTTCATTTACCCAACTCAAGCAGAGGGACTGACAGCACTTTCATATTAAAGGATGTTGCAGGTGTTGGGTCTGAGTCTCTTCTCCATAATGCTGAAGTGAATAGGGAGCTGTGTATAATAAGTACCATATCTTCTAAATCAAGGGGCTCATGCAACACGAGAGAGACCACTGCTGCTTACTGACTGCTTAGACTTTAGGTTTTCTGGGCCCCAGGCTCCCTCACGTTCTGCTCAAGAGTCTCTTCTGTCTGAGAAGAAGCCCTGTTTCACTTCAAACCCTCACATCCTTAGTATAAAGATTCTCTCATAGGCACCAGCTTCCAAATAGGCAAGACGATGCTGATGACCAAAAGGCATTATAGGAGACTCTGAATGGGCCTTTCCCCCCTATTATTTGGTGAACTGTGGGACCAATTTAACTTGGACCTGATGAGGGTGTCCTTTCTGTACCATGAAGTTAAGCACCACAACTGCACACAATTTTTCCTCTGACTACCTGAAGAAGTTATGGGTTAAGGAGTGGTTGGTTTAGGACAGTGGCTAATAGGCCACTCCTAATTCACAAGTACTTTTACAAACAGAAGAAAACCAGAGAAGAACTCTTTAGCCTTTATTTTTAATAATGTAAGCCACTAGATAAAGTGAACACATGAGTCTGACATCTAACTCCCTTTATCGTTAGGATAGTGAATCATATAAACACTAATTTTAAAAGAAAAAAAAAAAAGAAAAAGCAACTTTGAAATAGGCTATCCCAGAAGAAAAGAGCTGGTTTCTGTCAAGCTAATTATAGATATGTATGATTCGCCAGTTCTTCAGGAAACAGAAACAGTCAGTGTTACATACCTCAAAATTTACGTTTTAAATATCTATGCAAACTCACTGAACTCAGGAATTAGAATTCTTTGTACTCAGCAGAAACCGAAACACCCCAAAGCAATGTATTAAATGTATTCATGACAGGTTGCTACTTACCAAGAGTTCAGAAGTTCCTAATTTGTCTAGTTCCAAAGACTGGATGCGAGAAATATGAACCCCCATTTCTCTATGGATGCCAGAACATTCTATACAGGTCAAGATACCCAAGTTGGTGGACAGCCAGGTGGGTTCTGTGGAAAGGATTTTAAAGACATGATATCTAATTTTAGTGTGCCAATTACAGAGGAAGCTGCAACAGTAGTAAAATTTTTAAAATTTATGAGGGAAAGATTTAGATGGAAGGTAGCAGCTATTTTTAAAACTAACAGCTTGTCAGAGAGCAAATCTTCTTTAAGACAAATTTGAAAAATAACTCCTCAATACTGAGCTGAAAACAAAATTCAGTGCCTGGTTTTTGTGAAAATGTGGGGCCTATGAAACACCCTGATAAAAGACTTATCAGTACAGCTCACAAGGGGCTGGGTTCTGCAGCCATCGTTAACCTGCACACTTGGTTAACTGTTATCCTGGTTATGGCTTCTTCGCAAGCACCTCTTGGTATAAGATAGCTTCTCCTACAACCCCCAAGGGCCCTAGAGCAACGGAACGAATACTTCTGTTACCCAAATCTTCAGGGCTCTCTGTCTGCGGCGAGCTTCTATTTACTGCTCCTCTGCCATCCTGACACTGTGTGAAGCAGTGTCACACATGTGCACGAAAGTAGAAAGTCTGGGGCCTGCCTCTGAGGGGCTTACAGACTGTTGTATAGAAGAATCCATTTGCACTAGTAAAACGATTTTAAAAGTCAGCCATAACGCCTAAGAACGGGTTTGCAGGCTGATGTTCTGAGCCCTACCAGATGTGTGACCTCAGGGGAGTCACTCAAAGTTCTCCAGTCCCTCAGTTTTGTCATCTGTGAAATAGGGATAAGATCAGTTATCCTGCCCAGAGACCTCCTGTGAAGACTGAATAAGAAAAGACCAGCAAAACAACTGCCACAATCCTTACTATAATGTAAGCACTGGATACATGTTAGCTAATGTTAATATGCTTTCCAGGTGGTGCCAGTGTTAAAGAACCCACCTGCCAATGCAGGAGACATAAGAGATGTGAGTTCGATCCCTGGGTCAGGAAGATCCCCTGGAGGAGGGCATGGCAACCCACTCCAGTATTCTTGCCTGGAGGATCCCATGGACAAGGAGCCTGGTGGGCTACAGTTCATAGTGTCACAGAGTTGGACATGACTGAGCGACTAAGCACGCACACAGTGTCAATAGGAAAACAACACAGATGCCATCTGAGAACAGAAATCTGGAGGAAGGTGACACCCGTGTGATACAGAGGTTGGGCACGTTTTACCGAACAGAAAGGAAGGAAAGAGAGGCAGCATGTGCCAGCCAGTTTTGGGGACACCATTCTATTGCATCCTTGCAGCAGCTGAAGTTCATTATCTAACTTTTCAGACTTTTCAGTTCAGCAAACTGAACATCAGACTAGCTGGGGACTGGTCTGGAGGAGGTCCAGACGTGAGGAGCGGGCTGGTGATTCGAACTCAGGGTGACGGACTCCAGGTCCACAATGCTGACCTAACTGGGCCTTGCAGGACAGGGGGTATTTTGGCAGGTGCTGTTTAGGGAGAACAAGGTGGTAGAGCGGGGGGGATGTCCCAGATGGAGCGGACAGCACAGGTGACCACACTCGGAGGTGGGAACCACTCAGGTTGGGAGTATGTGCTGGGTGTGCAAACAACATGCTCACTTACACCCCTAGCCAGAATACCTGCCGAGCCGCAGTCGCAGCAGATGTCGTTGCCCGGGAGCCGCTGCACGTCCTCAATGATGGCCTTCGTCAGCTCCTCCAGGCTGCTCTCCTCGGCGCTCTGCTCCCCCCGGAAGGCCATGGTGAGGGCCTCCTCTTTGCTGTTCGTCAGCACCGAGATCCACCTGCCGCCAGACCAGGAGGAAGGAGACGTGAGCGCCTGGCTGGCCGCTGTGTTCTCCTTCCCCTGCAAAAAACTCGTTATCTTCATCTAGAACTCGAGCAGTAACAGGAAGGAAAATGAAAGAAATTAAACCTGGAAAAAAGAGTCAGAGATTGGAAAACAACACACAGGAGAAGAGCACGCAACGTGAGATGAGATGGTGAACATCAGTAACCAGAGGCTTGTGTGAACACACGTGTGCTGTGCTGAGTCATGTCCGGCTCTCTGCGACCCCAGGGACTGTAGCCCACCAGGTTCCTCTGACCATGGGATTTTCAAGGCAAGAATACTGGAGTGTGTTGCTACTTCCTTCTCCAGGGGATCTTCCCAACCCAGGGACTGAAGACGCATCTCTTGTACTTCCTGTGTTGGCAGGCAGATTCTTCACCACTAACAGCACCCGGGAAACCCATGATTATCTGTATTTACATGCAGCCACAGTAAAGGGAGGAAGAGGACTCGGCATGGGATCAACCCAGGGAAAGGATGAGAAAGAACAGGTGAGAAGGGAACAGGAGGCAGGAAAGGGGGCTTAGCAAAAGGCAGTGTTTTCTGGAAGTCCATATCAGCAGGGGCACTTACAAATGAAAATGAAGAGATATTTCATTTTCCATGAAAATTCATGCTTACAAAAAAGGTACATTAACATGGAAACATGCTGATGTTTGTTATATGAAATGAAAAGTACAAGCTATTAAAATATATATACAGCATGACCATAATGTGGACCCAACAAAACAACTCTTCACTACTAGTCTATGCATAAAACAGCCTGAATACCCAACAACAGAGGTTGATTAGCAGAGTATGAAATAACCACAAAGTGGACTAGTTACTCAAGTACTAAAATTTAAGTTTCCAACTAATTTTTGGATGACATTGGGGGAAATGCTCGCAATATAATGCTTTGTGAAATAAACAGGAAAAAAAACCCCTCAAATAATCTCAGATTGAAATGTATTCATGAATTATATGTTTTGTGGGGAAAAGGCTAGAAAAAAAATTCACCAAAATGTGAATACTGGATGTCTCTTAAGTGATTTTCTGTAGGAAAAAAAAAAACAGATGGAATGCCTTCACCCTGTACTTTTCAGTAACTGTCCAAATCTATAAGGAGTTGTGTTTCTTTCAGGAATGAGAGGGGAAAAAAGCCAAATTAATTTTTTGGGGGAAGAAAATGAAAGACATTTCTAAACTACAGTCACTTCTCACCTATTGCACAGACAGCTAATAACCACTCTTGATAAAGAACACAGAGATCCAGAACTGTGTCTTGAAACAAAGTCTGTCTACAAGAGGTTTGGAATGAGTGACAGAGACAGCTGCTGCTGCTAAATCACTTCAGTCGTGTCCGACTCTGTGCAACCCCAGAGACGGCAGCCCACCAGGCTCCCCCGTCCCTGGGATTCTCCAGGCAAGAACACTGGAGTGGGTTGCCATTTCCTTCTCCAATGCATGAAAGTGAAAAGTGAAAGTGAAGTCGCTCAGTCGTGCCCGACTCTTAGCGACCCCGTGGACTGCAGCCCACCAGGCTCCTCCGTCCATGGGATTCTCCAGGCAAGAGTACTGGAGCGGGGTGCCATTGCAGTGAGAATTAAAAATCAAAGCACCTGGTGCAGGTGAACTGCGAGTCACAACTTTGACTCTAGGTGGTGCTCACCCTCACCATGTTCTGAGAAACAGGATTGTGTAGCTCAGCTTTTCCTCTGCGATGCAGAAAACCCAACTGTTCAGATAAAACCAACAGTCCAGGGACGGGGTAGGTAATTACTACCGTGTAAGTTAAAAAATACTTTTTCTATCATGTAGTCTAAAGTTAGAGACTAGAAATTCTTCTGTTAAACTCTGTAAGGATCTGGGTTCCACAGGGCAGGTCACTGTGCATTCATTAGCAGTCATGTTGATGATGCCGGAGTTTTCACTTGACTGCAGTCTCTATACTGCTTTCCTTAGGCATTCTGATATTTTGGCTATCTGATATTTCCAGTATCTACTATGTGCCAAGTACTTATAATTTTTGAAATATAATCCTCCAAATAAGCCTCTGAGTTAGGGTTTACAATGCTTTAAAGAGACAGAGGCCTAGAGAGATTCAGTGACTTGCCCCAGAGCCCTATAATGGGACTGATGTCAGACTGGGATGAGAAAACAGCTCTGCTGACCCCCTTTTTTCAGAGTTCCTCCTGTTATGCCATGTTCTCTTTACTTGACAATTCATGACAAATTAACTAAATAAAAAAGTTTGTTATGATGATCCAAAAATATACATTTAAAGGACAATTCATTTTTTGGAAGAATAATGCAAATATGGTAGAAAAGCTACATTTCAAAAGGGTTGAGAATCAAAGCAACTATTTCTGAAAATTCTTTAAAAACATTTAAAATTGTTTTAAAGTAAATACATAAAAAAGTTTTAAGAAATAAAATAGTGCATAACTGTGTTTTAATACTTTAAAAGCCACTCTGAGTTTATAGGAGTGAAAAAAAAAAATTGGCACTGTATGAGAGGCTTTAGGAAATGGCAACCCACTCCGGTATTCTTGCCTGGGAAATCCCATGGACAGAGGAGCCTGGTGGGCTACAGTTCATGGGGTCACAATGAGTCGGACACAACTTAGCGACCAAACCACCACCACCACCACACACTTCATCTCAAGTCTCAAAATTCTGCAAGCGAGGCCTGTAACCCTCTCACGGACAAGAAAGCCGTGGGATGACCTTTCCAAGATCCAAAAGCCACTATCAGGCAGACTGTGGACTAGAAACCGAGTTTGCCGGACCTCAAACATTCAGCCGAGAAAGGACTTCTCTGTTAATTCACTGGATGCTTTCACATGAGACAACAGCTCAATGAGGCAGTGAAACTTCCTCCGTGTGACTTGGAGAAAAATGAACATCTCTCCTTGAAGGATGCCAGAATCTCCTCCATCAAAATCAAGTCTCCCATCACCACCGCCGGTACCCAGAGAGAATCCCAAAGGGAGCCACTCCCCCAAACGTGAATTACTCCAGCGCTGAGTAAAGCCCTCCCAAGCGCAGATGGTGGGATTAGAAATGAAGAAGGCGCAGTCCTTGTCCTCAGAAGCTCCAGGTCTCCAGAGGGCTCAGACTGAGCCAGGGGACCCAGAGGGGTGTGAAGAGGCCTGTGGGGAGGGAGCAAAACCCCCCGGGCAGCGAGGCTTGAGCAGAACCTTGACGGGGGCACCTGAGTTGACTGAGCTCCCCAGACTAAAGAAGAGACCCATGGGAAAGCCCCGGGTGGACAGCTAAGCAGGGGAAACCCACCAGGACTGGTTCTTAGTAATAACAAGAACACTTTTAAGTATACTATACAGAAGAGAGAGGCGCTTTTTTCAGTTTAAGGCCTTATGCCATGATTTCAAAACTACTTACGCTACGTAATCCTGCTCATCTTCAGCTTGAAAGTGATACGTCCTGTTATCTGAAATACAAAAAAAGAGAGAGAGAGAAAAAAAAGCAAAATCTTAGAAAGCAGAATGCTTCACGTATTAATATAGATTTTAAAAGCTCCTGAGGAGAACACATTGAAAGTAGGATTCTGTTATTATTTTTGCACCCTTTTGTTTTAGCAGTTACACGATTCACTTTGTCAATAGTGCTTTTCTGAAGAGAAACAGGAATACAAGAAGATAACTGCAAACACCACGCCAGTGCCTACGCATTTCTTTTGAAAAACAAGTGGGAAGGGGGAGGGGTCCCACCTGGTCAAGCAGATCATTTTTTTTTTTTGGGCCGCGCCACCCGGCACGTGGGATCTTAGTTTCCCTACCTGGGATCAAACCCGAGCCCCCTGCATTGGACAGGTGGAGTCTTAACCACTGGACTTGTGGGGAAGTCCCTCAAGTAGATCTTAGAAATCAGAGTGCTAGGTGCCACAGTATTAATATTTCACTTTCCTTTTCCAATTTGCCTTCCACTGGTTTTTCTTTTTAAAGAATTTCTTTTCATAAGAATTCATAACTCACAGGGCAGCCCTGATGATCAGACAAGTCCTGCCCGAGGTTGCTCTCTGGTTAAATCAGACTTCAGGAAGGGAGGGTTCAAGCCCTGCTGGAGGGTCATCCTCCAACGTGTGACCCACATAAGGAGGGGGTAGCTGGACCTGGGCAGTGTGGGCAGGTGTGCATGAAGGAAACTCTTCCTAAGAATGTGGGATTTACTGGGATGCTTCCATACACTGAAGTCCAACTACCACTGTCTTACAACTTCACTTTCTAGGCAGTCACTCACTCTGTGACTGCTCTGCCAGGAACCCCCTGCCCCCTGCAAGAGAGGTCGTGCGTGTGCCCAAGGACACAACACAGATACTGGAACCCAAGCACCCCGGCTGAATCTCGGCTTTACTGCTGAGACTTTATGTTAAGTCGCTGGACCCTCCTGAGTCTCAGTTTTTCCTTCTGTGAAATAGGAAAATGACAAGGCTTTTGAGAGGATTACCCATCATGGACATAAAGCACCCGGCACATATTGTGGTTGGAGTCACTAAGTTGTGTCTGACTCTTTGCAACCCCGTGGACTGCAGCATGCCAGGCTTCCCTGTCCTCCACTATTTCCGGGAGTTTACGCAAACTCATGTCCATTGAGTCGGTGATGTCATCCAACCATCGCATCCTCTGCTGCCCCCTTCTCCTGCCCTCGGTCTTTCCCAGCATCGGGGTCTTTTCCAATGAGTTGGCTCTTTGCATCCGGTGGCCGAAGTACTAAAGTGCCCGTGGCACCCATGAAAGCACAGGGAGCCAGCCTAGAGGGAAACAATCTCCTTTCACTCCAAAGACTATGAGGACACAGGCTATCAGCTGAGGGGGTGGATGGGCCAAAAGCACGCCCGACCCATGGAGGACAGAGCGCAGTGTCACTGATTTAGGACGTCAGAAGGCAGCTCTTGGCAGCAGGGAAATGACTTCTCCTTTCAGAGCTTGATTCTGCAGGGGTAAAACTTTGGAGCTGGGCAGAGATAGCGGCACGCCTCACTGTCAAGACCATGTCCATGCTTCTGTTTTCTTTTTTTTAACTGAAATTTTATTTTTTGACCACGTTGCATAGCATGTGGGATCTTAGTTCCCTGATGAGGGAATGAACCTGCACCCCGTGATTTGGAAGTGCAGAGTCTTACCCACTGGACCACCAGGGAAGTCCCCCATCTGCACTTAACCATAGGTATACATCAGAGTCATCCAGCGACTTCTTAAAAGATACCTATGTCTGGGCATCACATCAAAGACCGATTCAGCAGACATAGGAGCACAATGGGAACGTGCTCAGGGAAATCCCTCCCAGGGGATAAAGCTCATGGTCAAGAACTGGCCTGGTTTACTGTACAAATCTAGATTCTCCTCCACTGCAGGTCGCTTATGCCTTCCTGCCACAGGTGAGTTCCGTGTAGAGAGACCCAGGCTCTTCCTAGAGCAGTGTGTGCAGCATACACCTCCTCTCAAGGAGCCCTGCTTGGGAAACACGTGGCTTCCGACCCGAAGAATGGGCAGGTGGCAGGATCCACAGTAACCGACCCGGCAGAAAAAGGACTCACGTGATATCAGGTCAAAAGACTTCTTGTCCTCGGCATTCGGCTTCACCTGGCAGGTGAGAAGGTTCAGCTTGGCTGGTTGCCTGTTGGACTGGACACGAGAGAAAACAGAGAAGTTAAATGTAACAGACTGCCACCCGCCGGCCCAGTGCCCCGTGGGCCAGGTGGGTGGGTTCATCATACATTCGATAAGGTCTAATTCACCCTACTGGAATACTTAATCTCATTAAACAAGAGGGGAAAAAAAAAGTTAGGCGGCCCACTCAATGTCTTTTAACTGTGCATAAGTGTCCCAGTTGTTAATGAGGATGGAACCAAGATAATTCATCTCACTTTCAATGACCAGTGGGTATAACCCACGGAACTGTGACTTTCTGGAATCTACACGTATACAAGCGCAAAGAGTTGACACTTTAATCACTTACTGTGAAACACAGCTGAGTGTAGTTTCTTTATCCACTCAAAATGACCCCAGTAACCAGTCACTGCAAATACCATGTCCCAGGGAGCCACAAATTTTAGCTGCCACACAAAATTCATGTTACTTCTCCCCAAAAGTACAAGAACAGTTACCACCTGTGAGACATTGCTTAACCAACTCCAAAATCTGGAGAGAGGAAAATATAACGATTTCCTATCACTTCACAGCCAGTCTCTTGGTCACGCATGTATTAATAATTCACACAGACTCTGTAGCGTCTAGACAGTCATGCTAATGTAGGCTTTGCCTTAAGAGAGTCTCGCCACATGATCACTCTGCTCAGAGCTCCTTCCGGCCCTCCTGCCCGCGTCTGCCCACGGTCACACTCTGGTCAATGATGAATGCCAGTTTCTGGAAGGAGCCGACCAAGGGGTGAAAGGCCTGAGTGCCCAGGCCTGGCTGTGCTTCAACAGAAGCCTACGAAAGTCAGGCCTGCAAGCCCACCCCAGCTGAAGGTCATCATGCTGACAACCTCCATGCCAGGAGCACGACCACCCAACCAACTTGAGTTTTTAGGGAAAACAGAGGGGGAGGAAGTAGAAAGGGGGCCCCTCGGTGGCGTATTATGATCAAGAACACTTCAGACGTACACTGTGCCTCTCATTCTCAATGATGGCTACCAGACACTTAATTTCCGTTTCAACAACTTCTGAGATCTTCCCCTGTGGTTTCAAGGATATCAGACACAGAAAGGATATTAGATACCCTATGTCCTGAGTTATCTGTTCCAAAACAAGCTCTCTGTGGGCAGGAAGTGAGAAGACAATCCAGGGATTTAATGTTCTTTGCATGTACATGTGACTTAGGCATAGAAACCAGAAGTCAAGTCCTGTACAGGATGGTTTTGCCTAAGAAGAAACAGTGTCCTGTACTACAGACTGACTGCCAAACCCAAAATAGGGAGGCAAGGAGGTTGTGGGTCTGCAATTTTTTCTTAGAACAGACCTAGGGTTTGGGTTGCTAAAGGCCTCAAGTCTCCAAAACCGGCAGCTACAACCACAAACTTTGGCTGGGTCCACTGTAAAAGGAATTGCTAGTCCTCATCCTTTTGCGTGTTGATAAGATCGCTGGATTTCCTGTATGAATGACAAAGACATCTGACAGGCTGAAAAGGTAGTGAGCCCAGTTAATGGTGAGACTGCAGACTACCACGTTCCAATGTGGCATCCACATTCTGAAAGAGGATACAGAAAAGCTTAGGGAAGATCAAGGGATGATTAAAGGAGTGGAAAACGGGGACTTTGAGGTGGGTTTAAAGGCATCTTTTAGTTGGAGCAAAGAGGCTGGGGCGTGACTTAACCGTCTGCCGACGTGAAGGGTTGTCACTGGGGAAGGCTGGGCAGCTGTTTTCCATTTGTACAGACGGAGGAGAAAGGCCCTCCAATTGTAGCAGGTCTGAGCCAGACACGAGGAAGAACTTTCCAGGTTTACACTGATCATGCTTAATAAGGGGTTGCAAGTTTCTTAACCTAAGTAGAGAAAGCTCTTCAAAGACCTTAAGAATTTTTGAGACACCATTCATTTTTGAATGTGGCAGAGGGTTAACTGGGTTTCTTTTTCCTTCCTAAATCTTCGTGACTCTACTGTTTATGAACCACCTCACCAGCAGACACAATGAAGCAACACAGACAAAATTTTTAAAAAGGAAAACATAGTTAAGTGTCAACTGATTCTGGAAAATTAAACAGCACCATTCTTTCATTCAAAGCATGGGCTACCTCGAAGTATGTTATCTGGAAGCTTCTGAGGACGAGGGCTTCGTGCAGTTTACATCATTCCATGACCGACCCACAACTTGAATGACAAGATGACACGTGATCCTCATTCCCGTGGAAGCCTGTCCAGTCTGCTGAACTGACAGCTGCCATGTCGACATGAACTTCACCTGGCAGACAGGTCATGCCTGCACAGCGTTCTTCCTCTAAATGCTAGTGGGACAAACAGCCTACCACTCCAAAGGCGACTCTGGAGAGCAGAGGACACAATTTTTTGGATGTGACCAGTCATGAGCCCAGGAACACCAGGAAGTGGAGTGAGACGCTGAACCAGAGTCTATGGACCAAGGGACCAGAAGGCTTGGAATCACGACAGTCATCACTGGAACTCCAGGTTTGTGTAACTTCCTCAAATTTCAAAGTCCTTTCTAGACCTTCAGCACTAATGTACAGCTTGGAAGGAAAGCTATGACCAACCTAGACAGCATATTAAAAAGCAGAGACATTACTTTGCCAACAAAGGTCCATCTAGTCAAGGCTATGATTTTCCCAGTGGTCATGTATGGATGTGAGAGTTGGACTGTGAAGAAGGCTGAGCGCCAAAGAATTGATGCTTTTGAACTGTGGTGTTCGAGAAGACTCTTGAGAGTCCCTTGGACTGCAAGGAGATCCAACCAGTCCATTCTGAAGGAGATCAGTCCTGGGTGTTCTTTGGAAGGACTGATGCTAAAGCTGAAACTCCAGTACTTTGGCCACCTCATGCGAAGAGCTGACTCATTGGAAGAGACTCTGATGCTGGGAGGGATTGGGGGCAGGAGGAGAAGGGGACGACCGAGGATGAGATGGCTGGATGGCATCATTGACTCGATGGACGCAACTCAGAGTGAACTTCGGGAGTTGGTGATGGACAGGGAGGCCTGGTGTGCTGCAGTTCATGGGGTTGCAAAGAGTTGGACACGACTGAGCGACTGGACTGAACTGAACTGAACTGAACTGACAACTATAGTGATTAGGGAAGGTATAATCTCTCCTGCCAGTTCAGCAGACTAAAATCACAGACTAAATGACCTGCCCTGGGCTACATCGTTGATGAACAGTTTAGGAAATGCTTTCATACTGTTTATGTTCAGTTCAGTCGCTCAGTCATGTCCGACTCTTTGCGACCCCATGAACTGCAGCACGCCAGGCCTCCCTGTCCATCACCAACTCCGGGAGTTCACTCAAACTCACGTCCATCATGTTACAGGAAAGCAAAAAAAAAAAAAAAAAGGAAAGAACACAAAGAAAATGTTTATTTATTGAGTCCTCACCATTGATGATTCCTACCATGCTTGGAATAAAAGCCCCAGTCTGGGTCAGGACCCCCACGGACCACCTTCAGGCTCCTTCTGATTTCGGTTCCTGCCACTTGGCCTGCGGCTCCCCCTGCTGGCGGCGAGTGGCACTGGCCTCCCCCCTACACCTCTGGGCTCGCTCCCTTCAGCCCCTTCAGCCAGCAAGTCCAGCAAGTCCCCGGAGGGAGGGGTGGTCCTGTCCTGACCTCCCTCCCTGGACTTCCTACTCCTTCACACTCCGTTGTACTGCCTTCCAGGCTCTTCTCACTCCCCTTTACCGCTTGTCTTTCTTCCCACAAAGAGCAAACATCTTTCTGATTTGTTCACTAAATTATGTCTGGCCTGCAGCAAGTACTCAATATATATTTACCAAATGAATGAACGCATTTCTCAGCCTTACGCATACCTATCTCATGTACCGACCTGCGAGGGGACTATTTTTAGTTTCTTTTACTAAGATGAAGAAACAGGCACAGAGAGCTTAACTGGCGTCCCTAAAATCTCCCGGTAGACAAGCAGCACAGAGTCTGGCGTTCATCCCTTCCGCTTCCACGGGAAGGAGAGCCACGGAACCAGCCACGTGACCCCAATCCGCCCAGGGGGAAGCCCAAAGCCGCAACCCACGAGAACACCTCCTCTGAGAAGAGTAAGGGCTAGAAATAAACAGAGCAATGGTGCCAAATATGAACTTCTATTCTGGTATCTTCTCAGGTCATTTAGCTTCTATAATTGATGCAAACAGAAATTTTAGAAGCCTATTTGAAACACCTCTTTACTTAATGCGTTTGACAAAATACTGCAGAAGCCTCAAGTCCATCTAAGCACATACGAAGGGCAGGCGGTCTGTGCCACCCATAAGATACAGGAAACAGACCCGACCAAGGACCGAGGATACGCCTGGTGCCCGGAGCCTGAGCTCAGGAGGGCATCGGGACTTCCTCAAGGTTCCAAGGGCGGCCTCGTCCCTGGGCGAGGACCGAGGCGAGGAGGCGTGGGTGCAGACCCCTGGGAGTGAGAGGGACAAGGCAAAAGATGATGAAGTAGTTAACACGGAGGGCACTGCGGCTGGCGCGGAGGACTCGCGCCCCTTCCCGGGAGCGCGGCAGTTACACTGATTGGACCCCCTCCCAGAACCGACCAGCCCACCGACATTCAGGGAGATGGCTGGGGAAGGAGTCGAGAAAGACTGGTGAGCGATGACAGGGCCTGAATCAAAGCGATGGTTGTGGCGCTGACCGCTGGGGACTCAAGATACTGCTGAAAAAAGTCGTTTCAATTATTCCCAAAGATACTTCTATGTAGCAGGTGGCTCTCCCAAGCTCCGCATTTGATGGGTGGAGGTGGAGGGGGAGGGGGAGGGGGAGGGGGCGGGGGGGGGGGGGTCTGCACCCTTGTAGGCTCTGCTGAACAGCAAGTTTAAAAAGCTCCAAGTGCCCCCACCCCAACATCGTTATGATGTCTTTCAAAAATGAAGACTGTTCCAGCTCTGTTCCCTGAAAATCTTTGAGGCCTGTCCTTTTACAGGTTTTACTGTTCCTTAAAAGAACGCATATTTCTGGAAGAAACACTAGGAGACAGAGATAGTGCAAAGCAGAAACTGAACATTACTTGTTAATCCTACTTACTTACACCCAGGGACACTCATGGCTAATACCTGATTTTAACAAGATATGCGTGTGTGTGAAATGTCTGTTTTTAGAAAAACATGGGTTGGTTCCATCTGTATATATTGTTTTGCAAACTGCTTTTTCCAGTTAACAGTATTCACGTTAGTGTTCATTTTTGCATGTGTGTTTGCATACACGCACATGCACACATACACACGCACACATGGCAAAGCTACTCGCAGGACTCTGAACATGTTTCCACTCGGTAAGCTCTTGACACGTTCCCTGCACAGAAGTGAAGACATCACCCCTCTGACAAAAAGGCTCTGCCACCCTAAACAGAAGATGCCCTTCAGCTAGGAAAGTCATCACAAATGTGTGTAGAAACAGAATGACTCGATTCTGATGAACGTTTCTGCATTTCCTGAAAGAAAACAAACACCACACATTTGTCCACCACAGCTCGGCATGCACTGTGGTGAAGTGTTTTCGCTGGAAGTGTGAAGTCGTTAGTGCAGGCTATTTCTGCTAGCAGAAAACAGCTGCTACTGGAATTAGTATCCAGAAATGAAATTATTTACCCCCATCATTCAGCTGGATTGCTCGCTGCGCAAACAAGTGAACATTATTAATTACTTGGAAAACAAGGCTGACCCAGCCAGGCTCAGGCTGCTGGGTAGAAAGAGATAAAAATAAAATAATAAAGCGCTCTTCATTTCCTAGGCGAATGCTTGCTAACACAGCTGTTTAGATCCTTACACTCATTTCAATTTTTCGTTCAATATTTATTTAGACACCTACCATGCCTTAGAGGGACACCTATGTTTGGTACACCATCAACAACCACACAACTCCTGGATTAGAAGTTAGGCATGCACTGAACATCTACCACTGAAGAGAGATCTTATCTCCCAAAATTTAGTACATTAAAACTTCTGGCTTTTGCAAAGTATTTTGGTTTCTTTGGGGGCAAGGTAGCGGTTTTCATTTATTGAGCACCTAAACCTTATCTCCTGCATTTGCAGGTGCATTCTTTACCGCTGAGTCACTTGGGAAGCTAGAAGGGAATAAGATATCTTAATAAGCAAATTATACAAATTTGACATCAGAGAAAAAGGAGGCTCCAAAGGCTTGAGTAACTTATCCAAGGTCCTACAGCTTGTTTCAGGAGCTGGAGCCCAGGTCTAATCAACTCCAGGATTTGTCCTTTTATAATTCACAGTGCTGCATCTAATCTCGTGGCAGAGGGGAAAATAGTCTCTTCTTGCAGTGACAACTTGGACAAAGATGTGGAACTGGGCAGAGTCCAGGTTAGCCTCAACAGAGGTCAATCACAGAAACCAGGTTATTGAACACACTGCAAGATGGGGAGCAGCCTGCTGTGAGCGGGCTTTCAGAGCATCTGTTAAAGTCCTGAAGCTGAATGTTGTCTTCCAGGCTCTGGACAAGATGGAGAACAAGATTCCCTGGGAAACGTCTGTGGGTCTAAAGAGCCCAAGGATAGGGAGAGAGAATCAAAGTCTTGCTCTAGTGTGATGCCTGGAGGTGCCAGAAGTGTTGTCCACTTCTAACAGGAAGAAATGAAATTCCTATGAGAGGTCAGGTGCTCCAGATGAGCTTCATCAAGTCCCTCCAGGAAGAAACAGCAGTACAAAGGAATTCCAATAAGTGAGATTAAATATGAGATGTTAACACATGAGGGAAGAAGGTGATAGTAACAGCAATAAGGACAGCTGACATTTATTGAGTGCTACTTCCAACTTGCATTGTGTTCTAATTACTTGTAATCAAATGAACTCATTTAATCTTTACATGTACCTATGAATTGGGCACTACTATGAGGGATTTACGGAGAAGGCAATGGCACCCCACTCCAGTACTCTTGCCTGGAAAATCCCATGGATGGAGGAGCCTGGTGGGCTGCAGTCCATGGGGTCGCTAAGAGTTGGACACGACTGAGCGACTTCACTTTCATTTTTCACTTTCCTGCATTGGAGAAGGCAATGGTAACCCAGTCCAGTGTTCTTGCCTGGAGAATCCCAGGGATGGGGAAGCCTGGTGGGCTGCCAGTCTGTGGGGTTGCAGAGTCAGACACGAGTGAAGCGACTTAGCAGCAGCATGAGGAATTCAGTGTTATTTTGACTCAAATCATGGCAGTCTGGGCCCACGGTGATGGGTGACGTCATCCCAATCAGATTTTTTTAAACTTTTTTTTTTTTTGTCACACCACGTGGCATGTGGGATGTTAGTTCCCTGACCAGGAATCAAACCCATGCCCCTTGCACTGGAAGCTCGGAGCCTTAACCACCAGCGAAGATGAGTAATCATTTAAGTTTACCAGACACTTGGCTTCCCTGGTGACTCAGATGGTAAAAATAAATCTGCCGGAAATGTGGGAGATGTGGGTTCAATCCCAGGATTGGGAAGATCCCTGGAGAAGGGAATGGCAACCCATTCCAGTATTCCTGCCTGGAGAACCCCATGGATATAGCCTGGCAGGGTAGAGTCCACTCAATCGTGAAGAGCTGGACACGACTGAGGGAACTTACTGTAGTCCAGGCTCTATAAAGCTTTAAATGAATCATCTAACTCTCATGGCACTGAAAGGCAGGAACTGTTAATATCCCAGTTGACAGGTGAGGAGTAAAGTATCTTAACAAAAGCTGGCATCAGAGGAAAGGACTATTATGTAGTAGAAAGAACACAGGCACTGGGAACTCAGAGGCAAGCAGGACACTAGCTTCTTACACTTTTGAAATTAGTTTCTCAGGATCATGACGGTCAAGCGGTACGTCACATAGAATCCTTGTATTTTCTTTCTTGGAACGCTTGTTCTATTGTATTATATGTTGATGCTAAAAAACCAAAGTAAAAGCAAACAACACAAAGATACAGAAATCTATTTATAATGGTCTAGTGGCTTAACATAAACACTTTTATCCTTAAGCTTTACGCTAATGTTTGCCACAGATTTGTCAGAATTGGCTTTTTAAATGAAAACATCTCATGCTGCACTGAACAGATACTAGACTCGATCAATATTACTGTGACAGCAGATTCAGAGGGTCTCACTGAATTTGATTCCCCAAGTACTGCATTACTTTGAATAGTAAATTAAAAAAAAAAAAGTCTTTTAACAGGTATGTGTGAAGCAGTGAAATTATAGAAGAAATCTCTGGGGATGTGTGCAGGTAAACAGAAAATGGATTTCTTCCAAAACAGTCAGCTAGAGAGACGAATGGTCCCTGGAGCAGAACGCAAGTGTGTGGTCAAGCCAACAGGCCATGGCTCACCAATCTAAACACATACTTGACCCTCTCCCAAGTCAACCTGGTAAGAAGAACCTGCCAAAGTGACTGGGCCCTTCCAGCATGAGGAATTCCCCTGTCTTAATAAAGGGGTCCCAAACAAAGACCCTGTATTTCCTGACCGAAAAAAGCTCTTTTATCCACTTTTCAAAAGATCACTGAATTCGGCATGTTTTCCCAGGAAACTGCTGGCCCTGATTTTCAATCTGTTTCTAAGGAATCAGAGGTGTTTGCAATGTCTGGAGAAGCCAGCTAAAACTGGCCACAGAGATCATTCTGTGGGGGCAGGTTATGTGATTACAAAGCGATGTAACTGGTGGTAAAGTGTGGCTTGAAGCCAATGAAAAGTAGGGACCAGGTTAACAGAAACCAGTGGGAGGTGGCCAGAGGTTAGGTGGAGAGGACCCACTTGCCCTGGTCTGCTCTGGGGGCAGCTGAGGTGGACTCACAATTTCCAGCGTGTGTGGCAGGGCAGGCTGCCTGTCAATAGATTTCAGCACCTGCAGGGACGTCCGAGGAGGAGGCAGCACAAATAGCAACTGCTGTTTGGTACTAGCTGGTAACACAAATACCAACTGCTATTAACTGTGGCCCCCACACAGCATGGTGCCTCATTCAATCATCACCAGCACCTCTGGCAGTTAAATGCTTTTCTCCAGGCAAATGGTGAACCTGGGATTCAGAGAACTTCAGGTTTTCCACGTACGTGTGAAGTTACACAGATTTCTAAAGAAAGAGCCAGCTGTTGAGATAATTTGGGTAGCATCTAGATGTGTTAAAACTTCAGAACAGCCAATAATATTTTCCCAGAGATGAGATGAAAAAAGTAAAGGAACGCCTGATTCGGTTTCGAGGGAGCAGAAGGCAAAGTTCTGGTGAAACAGGAGAACCAGGCAGGACAAAGAGGGACAGACTTCTTTTGTGAAGGAATCTCCTAAACCCTCGGACTGAATCCCACACGTTAAACACACGCGGGGAGATTTTCAGGCTGGTTACATCATGCACTTGCTTTCCGGGCCATGTGGCCAGAGGCATCATGGACACAAGGGTGGTGAACGAGCGGATACACTTACTGTGGCGTGGGAGATGGTCAGGATCCCGTTCTTGACGGAGCACTTCCTTCTCTGCCACACTTTCCGGATCCTAAGGATGGAGCCAAACACAACCTGATATAGTACCTGCTTCACGCAGCTGCACGGTGTCATGCTTGACCACCATCACAAAAGCCCGCAAGCAGACCCCACACAAGCCAGGGCCTGGGCTGCCGTTTATCACCCCAGGGGGAGGGGAATGCAGACTAGCGGGCACACAAGGAGGCACCAGAGCACTGGGCTTCTTCCCCCTCTGGCCGCTTTTCACCGCACGTGGAACTTCCTTCAGCAGGGACTGAACCTGTGTCCCCTGCAGTGGAAGCTGAGTCCTAACCACTGGGCCACCAGGGAAGCCCACAGCACTGTTGTTCACAGTGAAAACGGGAGACAACAGAAATCTGAGAGCAGGAGAATACGTAAATGATTCCTGTTACATTCATACTACAGGGTACCATGCAGGCATTTACAAAGAATAACAGCTACAATATGGGCCACCTACGTAGACTTTTGAAGCATACTGTTGGTTGAAAAAGCAAGCTGTTTTAAGATACTTTGGGTATCATCTAGAAAAGTTAAAATTTCAGACCTATGAAACGGCATTCTACATTTTCTATACATATATGTATAAATGCATTTCCTTCTTGATTGGCTGCCTCCCTGGTGAGCATGTAAGCTCTGTAACGATAAGGACTTTCTTTGGTTCAGAGTTGTATCCCCAGCGTCTACAACAGTGCGTAGCACGCAGGACTCCCAGAAGGTATCTGCTGAACGCGTGGGGACAGTCCCTGCCTTCCTCAAACCACACATTACAAGTCACAGGTGCCATCTGTGGACACAGGCCAGTTACCACTGCTTCTAAAGACAGCAGGTTAACTCTCAGCCTTGCCTGAGGGAAGCATCGTTCGAAGCTGGTGCACGCGAGACTGTAAGTGCGTCTCCCTGCCTGAGCGGCTGGGGCAGGTCCCTAGGCTACTGGCCCCTGGAAGGATGTTGAGCACATAGGGGACCCCAGGCTGGCTGCGGACATACCCGTCACTCTTCTTCAGCAGGTAGCCCTTCTTCTCGCTGCCGTACTCCTTGTTGCCTTGCAGCTGGTGCATGCTGTAGCCTCCTTGCCGGCTCTGGGAATCCTAGAAAGGAGACGCCGTGGATAAGACTCACGCCGAGACAATTCACTCCTTGACTCTAGTCTGCCATGGAGCCTTGGCCTGTTGGTCTGGAGCTAAGAGAACTGTGGACTTTTGAGAGCTGCCGGGTCCTTGATCATATACTAGCGGAGGAAACTGGGCAGGTAAGCAATTGCCAGACAAGCCTGAGCTGAGGGTTGGGGTCCGGGTCTCCTATTTCTAGTCTGGAAGCCAGCTCTACTTCAGAGACACTGCAGCAGCAAGCTATTCTAGGACTCAAACTAGTCTACGCTGGCAGCAGAGGCGAGCGCAGAGAGGGCTAGGGGAAGTGAGGTGGGCACCCAGCAAAGCTCATGCACCCTGAGAGTTCCTCCTCCGGGCACGCTGCCTGTCCCTCACCTTTTCTGCTAAAATACCCCCAACAAAAAGTACCTCTTCTCAGTGAGGGATGAAGAACTGCAATAAAACTCTTGTTTTGCAACTAATGAGTACTCTGTAAAAATACACCTATACCCATGCTTTGCATTTAAAAAGATGACTCGGTGGCAGGGAAAAGTGTATGACATGGTGGCAGGGAAAAGTGTATGACATGGTGACAGGACAACACAGATGCAGACAAGCTCGATGTAACATCCATGAAAGCTTTCCCCTCGTTTCTAAAGACTGCACTGTGGAAATGTAAAAAAGAACTGACGACGCTGAACTGTAGAACGAGAACACGGGGCGTTAGACACAGACAATACGGTCTGACAAAACGCATTGACTTACTCTCCTAGACTTCGATCAGGAAGGGCAAAAGCAAGAGGGAAAAAAAGGCAGAACATTTGAAAATACAGTTAATTTCATTGATAGTCTTATTGTTTATAGGCTAAGCACTTTTTACAACACACAGAGAAAACATCACTGTAAGGATAATTAACATTAGGTATCTCTCTCTCACTCACACTTCTGAGTCATGATAAACTTTGGGTGATAGGATAAGAAAACATCTTTATCAAGTTTCATTTCAGGTCATTTGAGAACAGAGGGAAAAGAAAGCTGAATGGAAGAGGAAGCACACACTTCACCAAGATTAAAGGGCTGACAAACCTCACCATGTTTATGTGTAAAAAAAAAACCAGTTCTTTACTTATAAAGTCTAAAGAAAACAACAAATGGTAGGAAGACCCTTTGTTTTCCTACGATTTATGTGAAGTGAAGAGAATTTAATAAAAATAAAAACAAACAGCTCAGAAGCAACCCCTGAAGCATGATGGTAAAGAGGCAGGAGGCTGAGGCACATTTACTGATCACTGCCCACGGCCTGCCTCCCAGGCCAGGACGGCCTCTCCCTAGCCTTCCAGATCCCCTGGACCAACAGCGTGTGCTGGGTGAGTGCTCGGTGAATGTCAGTAACAGCTGCAGGGAAATCCGTAGGGCTACCGCACACACCATGAGCTCACTGTTCAAAAGCATGCCCCGGATGCTCCCTAAAAACCGGGTGCTGCAAACGTGCTGAGGACGCTGGCTGGGACACAACCTGTCCCGGAATTGGACGCTCACCCTTGGCCCCCGCTGTCCTGCTCACTAGTGTGGGTAACTGAGAGCTGACTGCATGCTGTACTGGGCTCAGTGACTCAGACTAAAGAGGTTACAAACTCTGCTTGGTTTCTTTTTTTGTCTGTTTTATTTATTTATTGGACATGCAGCTTGTGGAGTTTAGTTCCCCAACCAGGGATCGAACCTGTGCCCCCTCCATTGGGAGCTCAGAGTCTTAACCACTGGGCCACCAGGGAAGTCCCTGCTTGTTTTCTTAATCTGAGTCATTTCTTTAACTGGCCAGGTTCCCTCCAGCTGAAATATATCATTGGACAGTTTTAATCATCCGAGGAAGGGGGGAGCTTAGGAATGCTGAAAAATTCCCCTCCAGGTTTACTTTTAACCAGGGTCTACAGCCTTGGACTCAGGTGCTGTGACTGAGGGACCGACCTCATACCAAACAGGCAGGAGTCTGCCTCCTCCAGTGCCTCCAGGGACACCCCAATACAACGGTGGGGACACCTGCGATTTTTTTCAAGGAGGCAGCAGTGTGTCCACAATATTAGTCAAGAAATATGAGGACAGAAAACCAGATCAGGTGGTAGAGACTTGAGCCATGAGACAAAAATAACAGGCTGGGATAAATGAAACCCACAGAGTTCCTGCCTTTAACCCAGTGAAATCCCAGGGAAATCACTTAACTACGGAAAATTACTTAACAGTATCTTTGCCACATCTATACCTCCCCACAACATTAAAAACAAACTCTAAAATTTCCTTGATATAGATTCTTATTAAAAGAATAACTATCTTCCTTCGACCCCTTTTCAATGAACTTCTCTTTATCTGCTCACATAATTCCTAGTCTGTCTAAATGCTTTAAAACTATTCATCTTTCACCTTAACTGGCCTGCTAACATTTAAGATAAAGGTCCAAGTATAAAAAAGTAAAAGTACTTATCTTTTTTAAAAAATAAGGATTCAGATGGTGACAATTGATGAAAACTATTATATTCTATAAACTTACTACTAAGACATTCCTTACATATATTTTTACTAGCCTAAATTAACTTTAAATTCTGAATAACAAGCATATTGAATATTCCTTGCTTGCCTGGAAAATCCCATGGACCGAAGAACCTGGCAGGCTACAGTCCATGGGGTTGCAAAGAGTCGGACACGACTAAGCGACTTCACTTTCACTTTGCTTTATATCAGACAAACATAGTTTTAAAGGTTAATAAAGTGGCTGAAGCCTAGGCTTTGACCCCAGAAGTCTGTTTCATTAAACCAAGCAGGAAGGAAGTGATGAGTCAGAAGTAGCATCAACAATCCTAAACTAACTACTAATGAGTTTTATGACCTAAGAAAGTCACACAAATGATTATGATATTGAGAAATGATGGTTCAGCATGGCACTCCAGATAAACAAAAAGAGGATTCTATTTTTCGAGAAAGTAAATCTTGGAGAATTGTTAACACTTAATAACGAAACAATCTGGAAAAAGGAAAGGCCACCCACTCCAGTATTCTGGCCTGAAGAATTCATGGACACAGGAGCCTGGCAGGCTGCAGTTCACGGGGGCGCAAAGAATCGGACACAACTGAGTGACTCTCACACACACAATAACTAAACAAAGCACAGCTGAAGGGATGAAATAGACTGTCAATCCTCTAACAGTAGAACAGGAACCAATATGTGCCGAGGAAAGGGAGATGCAAATGAAACTCAGTCAGGCAAGCAATTTAAAACTAGACTTACACTTAAAAAGAAAACCTCGGATAAATGCCACGATGTGAGTCAAGAGATGTAAACCATAGAATGAGAAACTATGGTGGTATTTTTTTAGCTCAATTTCCTATTCTCTATTAGCAGTACAAATTAGCTTACCTTCTTATTAGAAAACCTTACTAACATATAAGATGCATTACAAAGGAGCAGAATCTCACATCCTCTAAAACTGCAAGCAATTACACCCTCATTGACTTAATGGCTTATAACTGTTTCTGGCATCCAATTTATAACTAAACCTCTATTTATAGAAGCTTCAAATTTCTAATGTAAGGTATGAATGGAGTGGGCAGAGGAGTTCGTTTCATCTTACTAAATATTTACTGAGTTGGTCTGGGGTGCCAGGCAACGTACCAGATACTGTGAAAGGAGAGATGAGCAAAATACAGATAGTTTGCAAACTAAGATGGGTTACTGAGACAGACTCAAAAAAAGAAGGTGGAGTTTGGGGAACGATTTATGGATAGCATCATTAAAAATAAAATATTTTCAACCCTGAAAATAGTATTAAGGCAAACAGTCCTTTTACAAAGTTAGGCTATTATAAAAACCTGAGATAACTAATTTCCTGAAACATTTGCCAAAAGTCAATAAAGAATTGTGACAAGGAAAAAAATGCATCTACCAAAAATCCAAAGATCCTACTTAGAGTTCAAATTCTTGAAGCTTCCTTTAATGGAGTCAGGTTGAAGCTGGTGGGGGTGAGGAGGCTGAATGATTTGATGGGGGACTTTAATTTCTCAAGTCCTTATTTTAGATTATTTTACACTCTTCCCAACTGGAGTGCAAGAACTCTCTAGTGGACAGCCTTTTACTAAGTCATTAAAAATCATTACCTTCTAAAGATATATTGTGACAAGAGATGATAAACACCATGAGAATGGGACAGGCATGTTGTGAAAAGTCAACTTTACTTGTAAAATACTCTGGACGTGGTGTTAATGAAAACTTATTTATTAATTTGGGGTGGAATTAAAATAAATCATGTGGATTCCCTCATGCGTATGAGAGGCTTAGATGCAACTATGCTGTTTAACTAGTGTGAGCAGAATAGTCTTTATGCAAAATAAAAAGGGACTGTAATAATCTTTTTTTCTCCCAAGAAAGCTTCCACACACAGGAAAGAGGTAAACCCGTGTGACAAAACAAAGGTAGGAAGTGCTTAAGTTACAACTGCCAGTTAAAAACCGTGTTGTTTTCTCCCCAGACAGAGACCTAGCTCTTACCCCTCCAGTTGGGTATTTCTAGGGCTCTTACACTGAGAAGTAAGAAGTAAGAAGCTACAGGAGACAGCTTCTCCCAGGGCCAGCAATAAGCATTATCTGAAGCCTCAGAGCACAGGTGCAGACGCTGCAGAGACTGGGTGAGCTGGGTACAAGCTCAGAGCAGGGCTACAGGCTCCAGTCACTGCATGAACACCCAGGATTTATATAAAAACTGGATTTGAGGAGGCAGGAGGGTAGAGGGTGACAGTCATTCAGTCAAGGGAACCTTCAAGGTTGCTTTAAGATTAACGGTGCTGGTACATGCTTGAGGGGGTTTGCTTTGTTCCTGTTTTGGACTCATTGAACCCCTTTGGGAAACTTTAGGAATTTACAGAGGGTTAGTTTGCAACATTTTAAAAAAAAGCAAGGGGGACACTTCCCCCACAGGTCCAGTGGTTAAGACTGCCTTTCTCTGCAGGAAGGGTGGGTCCAATCCTTGGCTGGGGAACTAAGATTCCCACATGATGCACGGTGCAGCCAAAAATTAAAAAAAGAAAAAAAATCAGCTTGCAATTGTGAGATAATACAGGGAGGAACTGGCACTATTAAAAAGTGCTGTATTTTGTGTGATTTTGATTAAGTACTGCACTTAAACTGAATCCATCGTCATTTCATAACGTAAGCACTACCTTCTCCCATGCAATGAACGGTGCGCACCACCCCATGTGCCTTCACGTGAAGTCCCTTCCCTTCAGCTGCACCCCAGGTCCTCCACAACCACGTCTGGGTTTTTGCCTCAGAAGCAGCATGTCTCACTCCTCCACCCACCCTGCCCCAGGCTGTAGGTGGGCTGCGGACTCCGACCGAGTGTTTCTAGCTTCTTTTCTTTTCTGGCACGGCCCCTCCCAATCTCTTACAGCTCCCATACTGCTGTAGGTCTGATCGCTGGTTCACACGGCTGACTATTTTCTACTAGGCAATGAGCTCCTTGACGGAAGGGACCCAAGTTCAGTGCCTAGAACAGTTGTTGGTGCACGGTAAGTATTCATTAAATGCTTGACCAAACGAACAGATGAGACTAGTCATTAAGGATGTGTACTGCATTCATTTAACACTTAACCATTCACCATATAGGCCGTTTCAGCCCACAAGGACAACCTCACATTAATTTCTCTAACTGTTGGGGCAAAAGCTCTATATGCTCTGCATCAAATAAGTTCTCTATTTTTCTGGTAGAATGAGACAGGCTCCTCTTAGCTGCCTGGAAAGACCGGGATGACCTAAGAGGAATGGGGGTGTGCTCATCAATGCTTACTCTTCAAAGCGTGGGGGGCTGCTCTTCTGAAGCATACCTCTTAGAGCCAGGATGGCAAATCTGGTCACGGAACTGGGCACATCATTTTTTGTTCTTTTACAAGGAGGGAATGGGAACCCAGAGGCTGTTTCTACTGCGTTTTAGATGACAGCTGTATCTTGGGTCTCATCTGTCCCCACCAACACCATGACCACCCTGGCAGGAAGCCCTCTCTACGCTTGTTCTGCAGGTCGGATGCGAGGCCCCACGCAGAAGGTGAGCCCTGCTGGAAACACAGAGACCACCTACTTCTTTCTGATCGAGTTGGAGAGAGGACTTTATTAGGTCTCGGAGTGCGGTCAGCTGTTTCTTTTCTTCATCCTGGGTCTGTTTGATCTATGAGAGAAAAACATTTCTTCTATCACTCATCTCTCATACATTTACGAGCAGAGCTTAATTTATCCAAATAAATACCACTCATCAAACAATTATACAGTTGATTTCCTCATTAAAGTCCTTCACATGGTCTCATTTTTGACAGGCATGATTTTCTCATCTTCTTAAACTACCAGTGAGGTTGGAAATTAGTGAATAATGCAACAGGCTTTCTTATTACATAGTACGTCTAGGCTAGACAATTAACTCAGAAGGACTATTTTAAACAAAGGTAAGAAGTAACACTGAGTCATTTGAGTTTTTCAAAGGGTGGTAGCGGAAATACCATGATGTGATTGAATGGCCAGAAGACAACCCTCAGAATGACCGGAATCCCAGAGCTAATGCATAGACGAAAGTTTACAAAGTTTACACGAGGGCAAGGGACTGGTGCTGCTTTCCTTTCTTCTTTTCTTTTTCTTTGGTGCTGCTTTTTCTAATTACTTGGAATTTAACTGCAACCTGAGCCATGTTAGCTTATTCAAGAAAAATCAGAAAAAATTCACAGCTGTGTATTTTTGAAGTTCTATCAGAGTATCATTTGTAACACTAAAACTTTATTTGAGTACATGCAGTTACACTCCTAAATACATACTTTCTTTTTTAAATTTGAAAGTGAATGTTCATTTCCACCCCCAAACTTCCAACTTTTTATTTCGTATTGGGGTACAGCCAATTAACAATGCTGCGGTGAACAGCAAAAGGACTCAGCCATATGTATGCAAGTATCCATTCTCCCCCAAACTCCCCTCCCATCCAGGCTGCCACATAACACTGAGTAGAGTTCCATGAGCTGTACATTAGGTCCTTGTATATACTTTTAATATTATTCATTGCCAACTGGTTCATGAAGAACAACTTTGAGATTTCTACATAGGCATTTAGTTTCTTGCTCAAAAAAGTTTTCCTCTTGATTTTCTTATTATAAAGGCAAAACACAGACAGTAGGGGGAAAGAAAGGAGAAGGAATATAAAACAAGCAAGCAAGCAAAAAAAATCATAAATATCTCCTCATTCAGAGACAGTCACTTGGCTGCTTTCCTTCCAGGATAAAAATTTCTTTTTCTCTTTCAGCAACTGCTGATGAAAGGGCACTCATGTGATGATAGTCATTCAGAACCAATGGCCATCCACCTGCTCCCTGCCCTACCCTGCTCTTCCTATGTCCCAGAAACATACTCTGGAATATCTGACCAGGGATGATGTCTCCGAGTTAAACTGGAGGGGAAAGAAAAGTTTATCGGCCTTAGGTTTATGCTGACACATCACTTCACCCTGTCTTCTTTTCTTTAGCACTCTTAGAATACAGATTACAAATTTACTGTTATTTATCCACAAAACCAAGTTAAAGTGCATGCATTTTGTAAAGAACTTACATTATACAAATCAGCAGCCAGTTTTTCAATGTACTGTTTCAATTTATCAGCTGTTTTCAAACCATCTTGAAAGAAACTACAATGGAAAACAACAGAGATTTACCAGCGGTTTTAAAATAACAATATGAACCATAGTTACCTGAAAAATCTGAAATTTCCATAGGTACACATTTACTCTCTATCCATATATCTATACAAAACACTTACAAAACTAACTTCAGTATTTTATAAAGATGTACTGACAAATTATAGGAAGGCAGATTCTTTACTGGCTGAGCTATGAGGGGAGCCCAAATTATAGGCACCATTTGACATATGCTAGCAGGTGTCACATGGATACGCAAGCAACAGCTATAGTCCCAACACTCTGATTTGTACGAAGTACATTTCTTCATGATTGTGCCAAATTTGAATTCAAAAGAGACAGATACATAAACCAGTGGAGTAAATGAAGCTGAACTGGACATTAAGGAGAGCAATAAAGGGCAGAGGACAGCAAGGGTTCTTTCTGTTTCCCAAGATCTGTGTGTCCCAACATATTTGAAACAAAGGCTGTCGAATCAGTGGTACCAATGAATTTGGAAAGCTTTCAGTTCATGAAGATGCACCAGCCACATTTCAAGTGCTCAGTCATCACATGTGGCTGGTGGATACCAGGTGAGACAGGAAAGAATTTCAACACTTCCATCACTTCAGTATGGCAGGAACCAACACAATATCCTAAAGCAATTATCTTTCAATTAAAAATAAATTTTAAAAAATTTCCATCACTTCAGAAAGTTCTACTGGACAGTGCTGCTCCAGGTGAAGAAGAAGCAAACTGAGATTTGAACAGCCTGCAATGAATGTTATAAAACATACATTTTTATGGAGAAAGAGGGATGGTTTCAGTTTGAGATGGTATTGATAAAAACGTGAAGTTCTTTACCTACAGTGAAAGCAGGCTGGAAGGAGGGATAATCCCTACCAGTCAAAAGGCTGAAGAAAGACCCAGGCAGTTTATCTGCCTACAGTTAAATTCTTCTGAATGTGACACAGACTAGGAAAAATCGACCTAAGGAGGGATGATTTTAATCTACAGTACGATCCAACGTTTGTAAACCAAACAAGTCACATACGTAAATCCAGTAAATTTCTGAGTAAGGAGATTACAAGTCCCCTTCCCCCCGCCCCATTTTTTTTCCCATTAGCTCCATTTTCTAAATATTTTCTTAAGATCATATATTACTCAGGCAAAATAAAATCAAAGAATCAACACTTAGCCTAGGAGGATGAGGCTGAGCTGAGTCCCTCTCAGATGATTACTTTAGGGCCAACTTCTGGGTTTTGGTGGGAAGTGGGGGTCGGGGTGGGGGGTAGGGGGGTTGCCGGGGGCGGGGGGCAGAGGCTGCAGGGGAACAACACAGCCCCCAACAGTCCTAGTGACACCCAGGGGCCAGCACTGCGGTCAGCAGAGCCCCAAGCACCCCGCCTATCCACGCTCCACGCTGCTGCCTGCTGGCTGGGGCTCAGAGCTGCAACCTCCACCAAGGCCCCGCCTCCCTGTGCCCTTCTTCCCTCTCTCTGACCTGGTTCCCTTTCAGTGGAAAAGCCTGGCCTTAGGAGTAAAAAGCGTATCGAATTTTGGCTCCAAACCTCACCATATGTATAATAACCTGGGGCGGGTTACTGCCCTTGGCTGACCACGAGCATGCTTAGCTCCACCTGTGGACGCTTTTTGAACTTCAAGGGGCATCGGATGAGCCACTACTGGTGAAAGCGTTCTGCTGGCTGGAGAGGGAAAGACCAGTGTCAGCTCTGATGACCCATCACTCAACCTAGACTTGGATGCTTTCCCTACAGAAGCGGAAACTGCTGAGTGACATCCCACTTGTCCCTTGGCCAACTTCTCCGTAAGTTAGTGAAATAATGTGGAAAATAGGTGATGATGTAATAATAATAATAATGACAGCTAATGTGTAATTGAGTACTCAGTGCCAGTCACTCATCATTATGCATAGTTCATGAAATATCCCCTTTTAAAGGTCTCTTTACAATCTAACAAAATAGGCAATTATTATCATTAACCTGTAAGACAGATAAAGAAATAGGCTCAGAGAGGTCAAGTCCTTAAGTGCAGAGTTTGGATCTGAGTATCCGTTTTCCCATCTCTGGAGCATAGGTAATTCAAGCACAAGGCTGATCTGGGCCCAAATCTTCGCTCTCCCACTGAATAACAGCATAATCTCCGGAGCCCTGCGCCTTGATGTCCTTTTACAGGAAACGAACAGAATGGCATGGACCTTGGAGAGTTCTCATGAGCACCAAGATAAATTGCCAGGCACAGAGAAACAGCTCAACGCCTGATGGCCACAGGCCAGCGAAACGGGCTTCTTCATTTTTCTGAACTTAGGGACACAGCAGAACTGGTTCATTTTTTAAAATAAGTAGCTTGAAAGCAATATGACCACATTTTAAAGATACTGGGTGCAAGAAAAAGGTAAGCTGCCAACTGATGGGCGGAATGACCCCTGCATTTACACTGCAGAGCTAAGACACACCTCCAGAGGCTGGGAGCTAGCACAGGAGTGCCCAACACCGTCACCCACCCATCAGGCAAGACACACCCTCCTTAGAACAACTTGGAACCTTCTTGATCCTGAGAGTCGCCATGTACCTCGCTTCTGTCTTAAGTCACTCTAAGCAGTGACGGGGAAGGAATATGTTGTGTTCTTCCTTTTAATTTAAAAGAAAGAGAGCAGAAGGTCTCCCTGATACCCCTTTATCACATGTACTGCTTGGTATTGCTTGGCCAAAAGCTGAAAGATTCACAGAGCATTATTTTCATCAGTTACGACTCCCTGGAATAGCAGAGAGTTCGGTTCTATAAAACAAACTATACAGCAAAAATTTTTAAAAAGCACCCTCTCACAATCCAACCACCAGTCCCTTAGGAAAGCCTGAGATCCAAGCTTCAGGTTTGGCTTAAGTCAGGTATTGATTCCCAGCTGTCTAGGTAATGGGGACATTTTCTCCCAGATATATTCTGTGTGTGTCCTGTGGTATTTAAGAAACTTGAAAGCACAGGGGCAGTGTAAGTGCTAATTAACTGCAAATGCATCTTGACAGTTCAGATCTAAGAGAGGTGGAGAGTGGTAGACTGGACTCGCACGTGGAGATTCTTAAAAATACAGACGTCCAATTCCAATCCCAGGCTTACAAATCAGAATTTCTGCATACTGAAAGCATGCACTCTGAGTGAGAGACCTAGGTTCAAGAGTTGGTTCTGCCATCTTCCAACTGTTAAGTTTCAAGAATCTTTGTTTCTGGTTTGTTGTTTTTTTTTGTTTTCCCATTTAAAAAAGTAAGATAAAATTCATGTAACATAAAATGATACATCATTTTAAAGCGTACAGTTACCACTGTGCAACCACTACCTAATTCCAGAACATTTCCATCACTCCAAAAAGGATACTGTACCTGTGAACAGTGACCCCCAATTTCTATCTTCCTCTTTCCCCTAACAAACAACAATCTGCTTTCTGCCTCAAAGGACTTGCCTTGTCTGGACATTTCACTTAAATGGAATCACATCATATGTAATCTTTTGCATCTGGCTTCTTTCACTTAAAGTAACAATTTTTTAAAGAAAATTGAAGTACAGTTGATTTGCAATGTTGCTACTTCCGTGCATACAGCAAAGTAATTCAGTTTTACATATAAAATATTTTTCAGATCTACTCTGAGTTCCTTAAATCACATGATAGAGTTTGCACCCTACTTCTCTTTTTTAATATTTATTTTTATTTATTTTATTGCACCAGGTCTTAGTTGCAGCATGTGGGATCTAGTTCCCTGACCAGGGATTGAACCCCGGGCCCCCTGCATTGGGAGTGTGGAGCCTTAGCCGCTGGACCACTAGGGAAGTCCCTGCACCCTACTTCTTACACCTGGGCTGAACTTGTGTCTAACTGTCTAACTGAACACATCACAAGCTAACAGTGCCATACTGGAAGCTGAGAAGTCAATCTTGTGTGTCTCAACTCTTCCTCTTTCAGTAATCTGAACCAGTATGAAAACAAACCCAGGCTAAAAGGAGTTGGGCTAATATAGCTGTCATCTCTTGCAATCAGCTAGCTGGGTGTTCCAATAGCACCGCAGCCTCTCTTGGCGTCTCAGCTAAGACTACTTGCTGCTGAAACCCACTTGGGCACGGATGACCCTCCTGGTGGCTCAGTGGGGCTGCCCTTCTATGTCTGGCTTGGACGTCATCTCTAGAACATGCTGTCCTGCAGCCCGTCTCCCTGGCTTACTCCGCTGCATTGGCAGCCACACCCCTCTGCCACTGCTGCTTTTGATTATGGTCCTGGCCACCGAGTGTGGTGAGGCATCGCACTGGGGTTCTGATTTGCCCTTCTCAAATGACTAATGAGAGTGAGCATTTAATCATGGGCTTTCTAGCCATTCGTGTATCTTTTCTGGAGAACTGGATACCTGAATTTTTGGTCTATTTTTAAACTGCGCTCTCTGTCCTTGAGTTGTAAGAGTTCTTTATACATTCTGGACACTAGATGCTTATCTGATAAACAATTTGCAAATATTTTCTCCCCTTCTGTGGGTTGTCTTCTCACTTTCTTAACAGTATCCTTTCAGTCACAAGTTTTTAACTTCGAAATCCATTTTTATTTTTTTCCCCTTTGGTTCCTTGTGCTTTGTCTGTTTTGACACATATTAATTGAGCATCTATTAAATGAACGACTGTGCCTTTGGGCAAGTTACTGATCTTTTCTGAGCTACAATTTCCTGATTGCTTTTGATAAATTCTAGCTGTTATTATCTGTAAGATGAAAGATGATAAAGTAATGTGCGTAAGTGCTCTTGAGTCTGCAGACCATAATGATGCTTGCCACCGCTAGAAGGGGTGGCTAAGCAGTAGAACAATACATTTGTCTTGGAAACAGCATGTTACTGACAATGTTCACGCTGGCAAGTGAGGAGTAATCGGTGTGGGTGAGCTGAAATGAGTGACACTTCTTCTTTTCTGCTCCCTTTATTTTTCCACGGCAGCAGCTGTATGCCTGCCAGGTACAAGCACTACGATGAGAGATTATCAGAGCAAATTCATTTTGGAGCTCCACCTGACTTTATGTTAAAAAAAATCATTTTGAGAACTGGAATCAGGTTCTCAGAATATGAAATTTCTCTTTTTACATCTAAGTAGAATGCTTTACGGAGAAGGCGATGGCACCCCACTCCAGTACTCTTGCCTGGAAAATCCCATGGTTGGAGGAGCCTGCTGGGCTGTAGACCATGGGGGCTCGACTGGGCGACTTTACTTTCACTTTTCAGTTTCATGCATTGGAGAAGGAAATGGCAACCCACTCCAGTGTTCTTGCCTGGAGAATCCCAGGGACGGGGGAGCCTGGTGGGAGGCCGTCTGTGGGGTCACACAGAGTCGGACACGACTGAGGCGACTTAGCAGCAGCAGCAGCAGAATGCATTACAGGTCCACACTACATCTGTTAAGGGTTTGGGGAGACTGAATTAGGAAGGAGGAAGAAGAGTCCTGGAAAGAAAGCTCCACTCGCCTCTCGCTGTAATGGCATCTGTGAGCCTCAGCCTCGGGTGGCCAGGGTCGGATTACCACATAGCCCAGTTCTACTGCTGGATGGCTTTGAATCGCTCTCCCCACAGGGAGGTGTTCAGTGTGTAGGCTTTCCTCCTGCTGATCTTTCTCTGCCCTGGGGTAGACGCTTCTACCAGGCTCCAGTGTCCAAATGCCAGCCTTCCTCCAAGTCCAGTCCCAACAGCCCCCACCACCTTCAAGGAGCCCTCAGCAGTCTCTGTAGCCAGAAGTCTGTCCTCCTGATTTTCTGTGTTATCAGTCACTTCCCAGCCGCGTGATGATTCTTGATGGACCCGACTTACTTCCTGCATCGCACAATGAACTCCCAAGGGCGGAAGCCTTGTTACGTCCCTGCACCCTATAACCTAGCAAAGTCCCTGGCTTCTGCTAGGGGACTGATAAATATTTATGGAAGGAGAAAAATACAAGAATCAAGGGAAGATGCTCTCCTTTTCACCTTTACCAACAAAGGCTAATATATCTGTAGTTTACATAACGTCTTATTTTTGGAAAACTCATGTTTGTTTACATTAAATCCTTCTACATGACTTACAGATTTTTGAGACCGAAAGAGATTTCTAAAATCAGGTGAAATCAGACTTGCTGCTCAATTGCTGTAATTGAGAGACAGCACCAAAGCCTAACCACTGGACCACCAGGGAGCATCTCAAATATTGTGACTGAGAAGACAGAGAGATTCACTGATTTCTGTACAAGTTTCAAAGAAAGATCTGTGTTGAGAAAAAGTAAAACTGATGAAAGATGAAAGACTCCCCCTAAACTAAAATCAGGGACCACCACTACACATTTCAAGGTTTCATAAGCACCCTTCTGTGATAAGAAGGGAAAGGTTAGTCTGGGTCTTCAGGATGAGGCTTCAGCAGGTCAAATTATCTTATAAACATGGAACTGTTTCCATTTCACTGTATTATTCTTATATCTGAAACTTTCATAGAAAGTAGAATTTACTTTGAAAAGAGGAAAAGAGTAAAATCGAATTTATGTAAATAACAAGTTGATCATTAAAAGTTCGATCTTCTTGAACAGAAACAATCCTGTATAATAAAAATAATTCTTAATTCCACTTAGAATCACCCAAGCAGCAAACAGGCACAGTGCAGCAGGCATATGCATTTTCTCAGTTAATTCTCGCATCTTCCCAAGATCTGAGGTGGGTCTACTTACGAACCTTAACCCCACCTGACCCCACCTGACAGATGAGGATACTGCAGTTTAGAGAAGTGCCTGACAAGGGTCACATGGTTACCAGAGCCTGGATCTGAAATCCCCTATCTGCCCTACTCAAGCCTGGTGCTTTTCCCATCACGTTAATGCTGGCTCCCTTGAATGTTTCCGTTGAACACAAAGGATTTCCTAGGTATGATATTATAAAAAAGAATCCAAGAGACGACCAAAGGAAATTACAAAATTTAAGTTCTTGGAGAGTCAGCATCTCACCTAGTATAATACTAAGGACTTTTAGTCCAATTAGAGACTACTGCTTATAGACTACGGTCATTATAGGTATGCCGCCTACCATGCTCCTCTGTCCATGGGATTTCCAGGCAAGAGTACATATAAATAAGTATGACAGCTGCCTGGACCATTTTGGAATGTCCATGCACTATTTCTCTCTAAATTCCACGGATTTAGTACAGACTTGAATAGTAATCGGTACATTTTCAGACAGAAATTCTACCATAAAACCCAAGAAAGCTAACCCAGAAAGTAAAGCAGATGTGACGAAGCCAACGTGGTGCCACAAGCATAATACAAGGGTGGCCGTGCACCACAAGCCACAGCGGGGCCCGTGGAGCCAACCGTGCCTCCCCAAAAGGCAGCAGCAGCTACACAGGAGCTCAAGTACGAACACCAAGCGCTGCCAGCGTCCAGAGTTTTCAGTTTCCCTTAATTTAAAAGTGAAGTTGTTCAGTCGTGTCCGACTCTTTGCGACCCCATGGACTGTAGCCCACCAGGCTCGTCCGTCCATGGCATTCTCCAGGCAAGAATACTGGAGTGGGTTGCTATTTCCTTTTCCAGGGGATTTTCCTGACCCAGGGATCAAACCCGGGTCTCCTGCAGTGCAGGCAGACGCTTTACGGTCTGAGCCACTAGGGAAGCCCTTAGTTTGGATGGTGCAAAAAATGAAACAAAACCAGTCCCATGTAGGGATATGTTGTACAAATGACCCAGTAACACGTAAGACGCCAGGTTAAGTGGGGGAGGGAAGCTACTAGAAAGGCCTCTTTAGTGACAGAGTGACACAGCCACCATGCATTTGCCCCGGTAGCTCCACGGGCTGTCAAGGCCAATGCCAGAATCCGTAAGAAGGCATTCAGAGAGGCCGAACAGTTGCCCTTAATTCGAGTGACTGATTTACAGAAAACACGGAAGGTGGAAGACAAAACCATTTCTCGGCATTTGGCCACAGACGGTCACTGTAACAACCATGCACAGGGACCAAATGAAGGACAGAGAAGAAAGAAGGAAGAAAGCGACTGTTCAGCGGAGACTTGCGTGGGCTGATGATTACGGTGGCAATCGTCCACTTACTTGCACTGTGCGTGATAATACTTTATCAGGTTCTGTAGCAGATCCACACCTTTTTTGGTCTTGATTTCATTAACTTTAATGAGATACTGTGGAAATAAAACAGAATTGGACATCGATCATTACAGAGAAGGCTCTCTGGCATGGGTTTGGGCGCCAGATCAGCAATCATGAGTCTGTAGGAGGCTGGGCTGCAGTCAGACAGTGTGAGCTGACTTAGGGAACGCTGATCTGACAGTCACAAGTGTGCAGCACAAATTGATTAGCGTGTTAGCATTTTAGAAATGCTTAAGATTAGTTTACTAGACAAGCGGAAACCAAACACAGCAAAACATTCCGTAATAATGGATTATCCCACCCCCCACCCCAGTTCAGTGGATCTCAAACTCACTGTTCATGTGGACAAAACCTAAAAGATGGACTGAAAGACAAATGGCATTCTCTTTAAGGAAAATGCTGTAAGATACTCAAACATTCAGACCAAAGAGGTAAATTGGAAAGTACTTTAGGTACTAAAAAGGGAAAGAAAAAAAAATAATAATGCACTTGCTTGCTTAGTCGCTTCAGTCGTGTCCGACTCTGTGGCCCCATGGCCATGATGGCCCACCAGACTCCTGTGTCCATGGGATTCTCCAGGCAAGAACACAGGAGTGGGTTGCCATTTATGCGCTAAACGTTACTGGCTCTGATTTTCACAACTGGCCAAGATTTTCTGTTGATATTGTTTGCTTCTTGTTCACTTGTTTATGGTGTGAAAGTGTTCATGAACAGATAAGCTCCCAGAAGGAGCTGAAGGCTGATGAGGGGGGTCGGAACAGAAATTAAAAAAAAAAAAATTAAGGAAGAAAATCTTGAAACTGAGAAAATTCTATCTACTTTAATATTTTCTGAAAACTGCCAAAAAAAAAATCTATTAGTATCAGAATGAGTTGGTCTCTAGGTCACGGAATGCCACTGTTCAATGGGAACCCAGTTTGAGAACCACGGTTCTAAGGCTACGGTAACATGCTTTTCATTGCATTTCTCCCCATGAATTCAGACTTTTTTGACTACTTCATTTCAGTTTTCATTCAAACTGGACACAGGGTTAAAACCAAAACAAAACAAAAACCATGCTGTACAACCTGTACTAGTAAAAATATTCACCAGTGTTACCTCTCACTCCCAGTTTTTTGGTTTTTTTTTCCACACTCACTCACAAGCGATATTAAAGTTCTCACCAAAGAATCCCGTTTTGGCTTAAAGAGCCCCCTAGGACCCGGGCTCAAAATATGAGACAACAGTGAGACGGCGGATCCCAAAAGGCTTGGAGAAAAGTGGAGATTAGAGAGTCCTTGAGAAACGGTCCCCTCCTCTGATCATCAAACCACAGCCCGCGTTTAAGCATAAGGACGGCTGACCAGCAGGAAAGGCGAGCGGGAACCGCGGCCGAGGCGCAGGGCGGGTCCTTACCTCGCACATCTGGAGCTGGAAGAGGCGCCGCTCCTTCTCCATTTCCTCTGCGATCTCGGCGCCGGTGATCTCCGTGCGGATCATCCCGTGCTGCTTAGCGTGCTCCCTTTTCTCCTTCTCAATTTTGGTACTGTAACCGAAGCAGACGCCAGCATTTAAAAACCAGAAAACCACACTCTTGTCTTTAAGGACAGCCATTCGACTCTTTCTTCACTACTAGAAGAGGCTGCTGAGTCGCTTCAGTCGTGTCTGATTCTGTGCGACCCCACAGACCGCAGCCCACTAGGCTCCATTGTTCCTGGGATTCTCCAGGCAAGAATACTGGAGTGGGTTGCCATTTCGTTCTCCAATGCATGAAAGTGAAAAGTGAAAGTAAAGTCGCTCAGTCGTGCGCGATTCTTAGCGACCCCATGGACTGCAGCCTACCAGGCTCCTCCGTCCATGGGATTTTCCAGGCAAGAGTACCGGAAGAGGCAGGGACTCTTAAACGGACGGCTTCTATCAAAAGTTCAAAGAAGAGTCAACACGTTGTATGGATTTTCACCGAGGACACTGCCTACGTTTTAACTTTGATCTCACCCTTGAGAGGATTCACCTAAGTTCTCTTCCATGCTGGTTGGCATCAAGTCACTGTGACAGTTTACCTTTTCCGCAGTAAAGCACTTTCATGATACAAAAGAAATCAGGAGGTTGGAGGCCTCAGGCATATCTTGATTATTAATAGACTATAAGACTTGAGAGGTATTTCAAGAGTATATAATGGATCTTTGGAGGCATGCACGAAAGTTAGCCAAAGGTAATATTCAATATTTCTCTAAACATAGGTTGTTTTTCACTCTCTAATGATATTTTAGTCATTTAACCACCTGGCAATGGATTGTACACAGTCAAGATTTAGGAGAAATCCAAATCTCTTCTTTGGAATGCTGTGAAAATGTTCTTCAGTTGGGAGAGGGCCAGGAGGGAGTCAAGGAAATAAGCGCAGAGAAAGCACATTAAACCAAGAGTATCTGAGGGGGATCCTTGGCTATGGCAGATAATATTTTGGTATCGATACCAATGGCCACAGCACTTTTTCTAAAAATCCATTTAATCTGAAAGCAGACTTCTAATTTCTTTCTAACTCAGACTTTCTTAATGACAGCTTCATTTTTCATTCAACTGGTGGTGGTTTACTCACTAAGTTGTGCCTGACTCTTGTGACCCAATGGATTGTAGCCTGCCAGGTTCCTCTGTCCCTGGGATTCTCCAGGCAAAAATACTGGAGTGGGTTGCCATTTCCTTCTCTAGGGGATCTTCCCGATCCAGGAATCAAACCCGCGCCTCCTGCATTGCAGGATTCATTCAACTGGACACACGGTTGAAAAAAAAAATGCTATATACCTCAACCAGTAAAACTTAATATTCACCAGTATTATCTCTCACCAAAATTTTTTTCCCCACATTCACTCACAAGCAAGATTAAAGTTCTCACCAAAGAGAGCCTATCATTTATAGTTGTCAAAGCAAAGACTGACCTAGCCTTTGAGTTTTCTTTTAAATTGCGGTGATAGGAAAACAAATCCTAAGAAAGCCAGTATCTTTGCCAACACACAAACACAGTAGAAAAATCGAGCCATCAACTCAATGAAAAACTTACAAACTGGGCTGAGATTCACTGTAATACCCTAGTGTCTGGCATACCTAACAACTCTTCCATCACGCACCTCACAGGTTAAATGGGTGTGAAGGCAGGGATTTTACCAGAAGGAGAATAAGCCTCAGCTCTCTCTCCACTGGTGTGGGTGGGAAGAGAAGCAGGAAGCTACAGATGCTGGAGAGGGAACATGAGCAGGGAAAAACTTAATAGTAATGACAGACTGCAAGGAGATCAAACCAGTCAATCCTAAAGGAAATATAACCCTGAATATACATTGGAAGGACTGATGCTGAAGCTGAAGCTCCAATACTTTGGCCACCTGATGTGAAGACCCGACTCACTGGAAGAGACCCTAGTGCTGGGAAACAATGAAGGCAGAAGGAGAAGGGGGTGGCAGAGGATAAGAAGGTTGGATGGCATCACCAACTTAGTGGATATGAGTTTGAGCAAACTCCAGGAGATGGTGAAGGACAGGGGAGCCTGGCGTGCTGCAGCCCATGGGGTCACAAAGAGTCGGACACAACTGAGCAATGACAGACGCTGGGTTAACATGGTGATGACCACATGCATTTATTTATTCTTCCTTCACCAAGCTCACTAAAATGATAGGGAAGTCATTAAAAAAGTATAATCTCCCAAAGACAGGAATTGGAGACCAAAAAGAAAAAAAAAAAAAACCGAGAGAATTCAACAAAGATTTGGAAGAGCAGGTCTGAAGAGAGAAAAGTCTGCACCCCAAACGACAGGGTCCCCTGCCTTCTGCAGCTTCCAGAATATACACTCACCAGATGGGGATACAAGGGGCTGGGTGGTCCCAGAAGACAGACCTCTGGATACTGACATGTAGAATAATCCCGATTAAAAAACTGATTTGACATCCCCTAACTTACTACCTAAAGAGGCAGCTCTAGTTCTCTTGAGAAACCCTGATACGTACATGACCTTTCAGTGAATACGTGGGGTGCCTTGCTCTGAGATATGAATGGGCAGTCAGGGACAATAGGGATAATTGAGCAAAGGCCCCAAAATGAAACGGAGAGATCAAAAAAGACAAACAGCAGGGCTGGGGTGGCATAGGGAACCAGGAGCAGTAAGAAAGCAGAAAAAAATTTATAAAAGGTAACCAAATCCTCAGAGAGCTAAAACAGTGCCTCTACAAAACAAGAAACTATAAAAGAAGCTTCCCTAACCCCAACTAATTGTGAAAAAGAGCTTTTAGAAATTTAAAACATGATAACCAAAATAATATACACACACAAAATAAATGGAAACAGTGGGGAAAAAAGGTGAAGAAATAACCTAAAATATAAATAGGACAGAAAAGAGAAAAGTGTAAGGACAAGCTAGAAGTCCAACACTGTATGATGAGGTGTGTTAAAAAAAAAAAACAAAAAAAAACCACACCTGAGGAATCACATGAAAAGTTTCCAGACTTTTCATGAAGGAGTAAAAAGCTACAAACAGAAGGTCAGTGCACACACCACGGCATATGAAGCAGCTCTGCAAGGCCACTCATAAAGGGAAGACTTGAATACTTTCTAACTGAAAATGGACCAACCACGCCCCCCCAAAACCTCCACGTGTCACACACACAAAGAAATCGGAATCAGAGACATCTGACTTTTTTTTTTCCACTAGCAACACTGGAAGTCGCAAAACAATGGAGTAACGCTTTCAACATTTTGCGAGAAAATGATTATAAAGTTAAAATTTCGTATTCGGCCATCTCTCAATTCTGTGTGATGGCAGAAGGCAGGCATTGCTGGACATGCCCAAACCTGAACATCTTACCTCCTCTAGAGCTGCTCTCTGGGAAGGGCTTGGAGGTGTCGTGCAAGTGAAAGCTGCTAAGTTGTGTCTGACTCTTTGCAATCCCCTGGACTACACAGTCCATGGAATTCTCCAGGCCAGAATGGGTAGCCTTTCCTGTCTCCAGGGGATCTTCCCAACCCAGGGGTAGAACCCCAGTCTCCTGCATTGCAGGCAGATTCTTCACCAGCTGAGCCACAAGGGAATCCCAAGAATACTGGAGTGGGTGGCCTATTCCTTCTCCAGCGGATCTTCCCAACCCAGAGTCAAACCAGGGTCTGATGCATTGCAGGCAGATTCTTTACCAACTGAGCTATCAGGGAAGCCCTCAGGGAAGAGGTGGTGTGCTCACCAAATTCTGGGCTTACCACGGCAAGGAAACAGGCCTACCACTAGGGGGAGCCCCAGGGTGAGAGCCGCTCTGCTGGCATCTCTCTCTTTAGTCACTCAGTTGTGTCCGACTCTTGTGACCCCATGCCCTGTAGCCCACCATGATCCTCTGCCCATGTGATTCTCCAGGCAAGAATACTGGAGTGGGTTGCCATTTTCTTCTCCAGGGGATCTTCCCGATCCAGGAATCAAACCCATGTCTCCTTCATTGCAGGCAAATTCTTTACCAACTGAGCTATGAAGGAAGCCCCTCTGCTGACATACGGGGCCCTGGAAGGATGTCTCCAGGAAGGCAAAGGAACTGACAGAGAATTTAATGATAACTGATATATAATCACCATAATAATATACATCATGTATTTGCTCAGCAGCAACATTAATAGGTATTGGACATCTGCTGGGATAATAAGAATTCACAATAGATTCATGTACAACTAAGTACATGAATAAATGAGGCAATTGCTTCATTAAGAAAAAGAAAACAAACAAAAAAAAAGAGTTGGGAATTCAATCATAGCATACCTTCAGACTGACAATACATATTTATCTTTGCAGCCAAAGATGGAGAAGCTCTATACAGTCAGCAAAAACAAGACCAGGAGCTGACTGTGGCTCAGATCATGAACTCCTTATTATCAAATTCAGACTTAAATTGAAGAAAGTAAGGAAAACCACTAGACCATTCAGCTATGACCTAAGTCAAATCCCTTATGATTATACAGTGGAAGTGAGAAATAGATTTAAGGGCCTAGATCTGATAGACAGAGTGCCTGATTAACTATGGAAGGGTTCGTGACATTGTACAGGAGACAGGGATCAACACTATCTCCATGGAAAAGAAATGCAAAAAAGCAAACTGGCTGTCTGGGAGGCCTTACAAATAGCTGTGAAAAGAAGAGAAACAGAAAGCCAAGGAGAAAAGGAAAGATATAAGCATCTGAATGCAGAATTCCTAAGAATAGCAAGAAGAGATAAGAAAGCCTTCTTCAGCGATCAATGCAAAGAAGTAGAGGGAAAGAACAGAATGGGAAAAACTAGAGATCTCTTCAAGAAAATTAGAGATACCAAGGGAACATTTCATGCAAAGATGGGCTCGATAAAGGACAGAAATGGTATGGACCGAACAGAAGCAGAACATATTAAGAAGAGGTGGCAAGAATACACAGAAGAACTGTACAAAAAAGATCTTCATGACCTGGATAATCATGATGGTGTGATCACTCATCTAGAGCCAGACATCCTGGAATGTGAAGTCAAGTGGGCCTTAGAAAGCATCACTACGAGCAAAGCTAGTGGAGGTGATGGAATTCCAGTTGAGCTATTTCAAATCCTGAAAGATGATACTGTGAAAGTGCTGCACCTCAATATGCCAGCAAATTTGGAAAACTCAGCAGTGGCCACAGGACTGGAAAAGGTCAGTTTTCATTCCAATCCCAAAGAAAGGCAATGCCAAAGAATGCTCGAACTACCACACAATTGCACTCGTCTCACATGCTAGTAAAGTAATGCTCAAAATTCTCCAAGCCAGGCTTCAGCAATACGTGAACTGTGAACTTCCTGATGTTCAAGCTGGTTTTAGAAAAGGCAGAGGAACCAGAGATTAAATTGCCAACATCCACTGGATCATTGAAAAAGCAGGAGAGTTCCAGAAAAACACCTATTTCTGCTTTATTGACTTGCCAAAGCCTTTGACTGTGTGGATCACAATAAACTGTGCAAAATTCTGAGAGAGATGGGAATACCAGACCACCTGACCTGCCTCTTGAGAAATCTGTATGCAGGTCAGGAAGCAACAGTTAGAACTGGACATGGAACAACAGACTGGGTCCAAATACGAAAAGGAGTACGTCAAGGCTGTATATTGTCACCTTGCTTATTTAACTTATATGCAGAGTATGTCATGCGAAACGCTGGACTGGAAGAAACACAAGCTGGAATCAAGATTGCCAGGAGAAATATCAAGAACCTCAGATATGCAGATGACACCACCCTTATGGCAGAAAGTGAAGAGGAACTAAAAAGCCTCTTGATGAAAGTGAAAGTGGAGGGTGAAAAAGTTGGCCTAAAGCTCAACATTCAGAAAACGAAGATCATGGCATCCGGTTCCATCACTTCATGGGAACTAGATGGGGAAACAGTGGAAACAGTGTCAGACTTTTTTTGGGGGCTTCAAAATCACTGCAGATGGTGACTGCAGCCATGAAGTTAAAAGACGCTTACTCCTTGGAAGAAAAGTTATAAGCAACCTAGATAGCATATTCAACAGCAGAGACATTACTCTGCTGACTAAGGTCCGTCTAGTCAAGGCTATGGTTTTTCCAGTAGTCATGTATGGATGTGAGAGTTGGACTGTGAAGAAGGCTGAGCGCCGAAGAACTGATGCTTTTGAACTGTGGTGTTGGAGAAGACTCTTGAGAGTCCCTTGGACTGCAAGGAGATCCAACCAGTCCATTCTGAAGGAGATCAGCCCTGGGATTTCTTCAGAAAGAGTGATGCTAGAGCTGAAACTCCAGTACTTTGGCCACCTCATGCGAAGAGTGGACTCACTGGAAAAGACTTTGATGCTGGGAGGGATTGGGGGCAGGAGGAGAAGGGGACGACAGAGGATGAGATGGCTGGATGGCATCACGGACTCGATGGACGTGAGTCTGAGTGAACTCCAGGAGTTGGTGATGGACAGGGAGGCCTGGCATGCTGCGGTTCATGGGGTCGCAAAGAGTCAGATACGACTGAGCGACTGAACTGAACAGATCCACAAAAAGACTAATGCGTGAATGTTCAGGGCTTCCCAGGTGGCGCTAGAGGTAAAGAACCAGACTGCTGATGCAGGAGGTGCAGGAGACGTGGGTTCCATCCCTGGGTCAGGAAGATCCACTGGAGGAGGAAATGACTCACTCCAGGATCCTTGCCTGGAGAATCCCATGGACAGCCTGAGCACAAATGCATGTTCAGCATATTTATACTCACAAAAATGTAATCACTGACAACTGGCTTAAAACACAAATCACTGTTTTTATCTTACTGGATGAATGAGGAGGGGGTGGGGTGGAAAAGTGATGGGGATGGTTGTACAAGCGTGATAAATCCTCACCTATCACAGCAATACAATACAGATGAACCAAGAAGGAACAGCAAGAGGAACCTGAGGGATGTGGGGAGAACTCAGGAGCCCCACCCTCCTTGTAAGGACTCAGTTCTAGCTCCTTTCTGTTGTGTGCAGACGCCCTTGGGCCTGGCAGTCTTGTGAGCACTCAAGACCCACTTGCACAGGGCAAGACACACGGGCCTGACGCCATGGCCCACGGCCTTCGCTTACCCTGGCTGGCCGTTTTAGGAACCCTTCTGTTCTCAGCATCATTTGTCACCGTCACGGCACATCAGAAGCATTCCTTAGGCAGCAAATCCTCAACGATGTGCGTATTACATAAGCGATTACAGAAGTGGTTTCGGGGAAAACATTTTAATCCTGAATTTGTTTTTCTCTGGCTTGTGTTTTCACTTTCCTGTTATTGCTGCCTACGGAAATGTTTTTATTCTCTCATGTTTATAGTTATCCAAGTTTATAGCCAAGACATTTATTAAATGCTTTTAAATACATTTCTCCTCCTGCCCCACCCCACTGCCTGGTGTTATAAATGTCTCAGAGTACTAATAAGAATCACTATGGATGGTGACTGCAGCCTTGAAATTAAAAGACGACTGCTCCTTAGAAGAAAAGCTATGACCAACCTAGACAGTGTATTAAAAAACAGAGACATCATTGCCGAGAAAGGTCCATCAAGTCAAAGCTATGGTGTTTCCAGTAGTCATGTCTGGATGTGAGAGCTGGACCATAAAGAAAGCTGAGCACTGAAGAACTGATGCTTTCGAAATGTGGGGCTGGAGAAGACTCTTGAGAGTCCCTTGGACAGCAAGGAGATCAAACCAGTCAATCCTAAAGGAAATCAACCCTGAATATTCACTGGAAAGACTGATGCTGAGGCTTAATACTTTGGCCACCTGATGTGAAGAACTGACTCACTGGAAAAGACCCTGATGCTGGGAAAGACTGAGGGCAGAAGAAGGGGCAACAGAGGGTGAGAGGGCTGGATGGCATCATCGACTCAAAGGACATGAATTTGAGCAAACTCAGGGAGACAGTGAAGGACAAGGAAGCCTGGCATGTTGCTGTCCATGGGGTCACAAAGAGTTGGACACTACTGAGCGACTGAACAACAAATAGTAAGAAAGGGATGTGGAAGAACGACCCGTATAGTATGAGGATGAGCCAGGTCCACGCTGAGGTCTGATGGGCAGCGTCTCCCTGGTCCCACGTGGATCGCTCCAGCTTGCAGGCCTCTGGCTGCAGCCACGCTATGCTGTTCTGGGGTCACAGAGACCAGAGGGGAAGCCACACTTACTAGCCTTAGGACCTTCCGAAGCCCCTTAGCCTTTCTAAGCTTCAGTTTCCTAATCCACAAACAGGCAGTCCAAGGTGCACACTGAGAGGGGTGCTGTGAGGAGGTCATGCATGTAAAGCATTTTGCTCAGGCCCCGGTGGGCAGATGGACGTTACAGTTGTTTTGTTGCCAAGTCGTGTCTGACTCTTTGCAACCCTGTGGACCGTAGGCTGCCGGGCTCCTCTGTCCATGGGATTCTCCAGGCAAGAATACTGGAATGGGTTGCCATTTCCTTCTCCGGGGGATCTTCCTGACCCAGGGAAAGAACCCATGTCCCCTACATTGGCAGGCGGGCTTCTTCACCGTGGAGTCACAACACAAACAGTAGCTATTTTTTATTTCTGAGTTGCTGTGTTATCCAGAAACGGGTAAATGGTCTATCGCTATGCATGAACTTTAATGAAAGAAAAACTACAATATTCATCGACCTATAACTTGACCGTCAGTATCAGCCACGGACGCCAAAATAATCGACAATGAAAGTACATCTCACTCTAGACAACCAGCATGGGAGGTGGAACCACTTCTAATCAGGTCAGCATACTCAGCCTCACGGCCCTTACAAGGATGGACTCGGCAGTGTTTTTCTCCTGAAGGAATTAGTTCAAGACTCTGTCCTTCTTTTAGTTATTCTTTTTCTTAGAACACTTAAAACAGTAACAACAACAAAAAGAAACCAAAAAAAAAAAACACACTTACAACTTCGTCTCATAATCTTTCCAAGCTTTGTCAAATGGCTTCTTGAGATCCTTAGAAAAGAGAAAATAAAATTGAGATTAAACATGCTTTTGCTTCAAGGTGAATAATTTTCAAATCACATCTTAGCAGAAACAATTTCTGTTACAGGACCCTGGAAACTTTACACGGGACACTTTCAGGCATACCATGTGACTTATTACACCCAAGAAAGCTAAGACAGTTGTAGCACGCGTGTTCCCAGTCAAAACCATGAGGCAGTACCTGGTGGTTCTGAGAGGTGGGTCCACCAGGGTGGAGCCCAGACTCAGCACAGCCCACCCCCCGCCCGCCGATCTTCCTGACAGCATCTCATCCTATTTCTCAGCCAATAACACTATGTGAGTCGGTGTCTTTCTTCTAATGACCGCCTTCCAACAACACTTTTCATGCTGAAAATGTTCAGAGTGTCTTTCAGATACCAGCGCCACTAGGATCTTCAAAGACAAGAACAAATCGATCCTTTGAAGCTAAAGTGAAAACTGAATTTTGGAACACTCACGCCTTTGACTCCCTTCAGGTCTCCTTTCAACAAGGAATCCAAGGTGAAGATCACATTGTGGCTCAGGCCCTGGAGCTGAAAAGCAAACGAAGACGGGAGACAGTTAAAAAGGGAGCACACAGGGAACCGCAAAACCAGCTGATGCTCGGTGAGCACCGTTGCCCCCACGCAAGTACAGCCGCGACGCAGTGAGGGCAGAGACCTTGATCGCCCTGCTCGCAACTGTATCCTCAGTGCCCAAGTTCTGTTGAAAGAGAAAGCTGTTCAGGGGTTCCCTGGTGGCCCAGCGGGAAGAATTTGTCTTGGAATACAGGACACCGGTTTGATGCCTGGTCTGGGAAGATTCCCACACGGGCAGAGCAGCTAAGCCTGCTCACTGCAACTACTGAGCCTGTGCTCTAGAGCACACGAGCCACACTACTGAGCCCACGAGCTGCAACAGCTTAAGCCTCTGTGCCAGAAAAGCGAATCCACTGCAATGAGAAGCCCGCACAGCAAGAGGAAGAGTAGCTCCCGCCCACTGCAACTAGAGAAAGCCCACGTGCGGCGGCAAAGACCCACCACAGCCAAGAAATAAACAGATCTGTGCGTTTCACGGTAGGTAAACTTAATCCCAATTTTAAAGAAATAATGTAGTCTCCTAGCCATCTAATTTACTCAAGGGACGTGAAAGTTGCTCAGTCGTGTCCGACTCTTTGCGACCCCATGTATACAGTCCATGGAATTCTCCATGCCAGAATACTGGAGTGGGGAGTCTTTCCCTTCTCCAGGAGATCTTTCCAACCCAAGGATTGAACACAGGTCCCCCACATTGCAGGCGGATTCTTTACCGGCTGAGTCACAAGGGACACCCTAATTTACTACTTTTTACTAATCCACCTGCTGATGCAAGCGACACAGGTTGGATCCTTGGCCCAGAAAGATTCCCACATATGCCACAGAGCAACTAAGCCCAGGCACCACAGCTACTGAGCCTGTGCTCGAGAGCGCACCAGCCCCAATACTGAGCCCGCGGGCTGCAACAACTTAATTAGACCCCTGCGCTTGGAGCCTAGGCTCCCCAACAAGAGAAGCCACCGCGATAAGCCCGCACACCTCAACTGGAGAGTAGCCCCTCCTCGCCACAACTAGAGAAAGCCTGTGTGCTGCCACGAAGACCCAGCATAACCAAAAATAAATAAATTTAAAACAAGTAAACAAAAAAGAAAACGACTTAGCAAGCGCAACCTACAGCTGGGGGAGGGGTTTTCACTGTTCTGGGGCAGCGGCCTGGGTCTCCTTGATTTCAGGATGGAGCAGAGAGAAGTCCACAGAGAGGGGCAGGACTATAACCAGCTGGGGAGCAGGGGGGCAGGGGGTGGGAAACCGAGGGGAGGATGGTCTAGTGTGCACAGAGTCAGGAGAGCCAGGGCTGAGGAGAGTTTATGATACAGTCTGTCTCCAAGGAGACCCAGGCATCTCGGGGAAGTCAGTTTCAGCAGTGTGCAACCAAGACGCCAGGGACCCACAGTACTGGTTCCACATGCGGAGGCCGTGGGTTCCCTCATTTGAAAGGTCATTTTGTTCACGTGTAAGTGTATTCACCTGTCAGGTGACCCACCCACCCTTCCATCAATCATTGACTTAGTACCTATTCCATGACACCTGCGATGCCGGGGCTGAGATAGGGGTGCCAGGATGTCTAAAATACCGCCTGCCTCCAGAGAGCTTGCACAAGGGGGGGCAGACACAATCAGCATGCAGCCAACTCTACCAGAGGATGATGCCACGTGTTTATCAGCAGCGGAGGGAGAAACCGGTGTGTGAAGGAGCAAGGCTGACGTTTACAGGCTCCGTGTGGGACCACATCTCTAAAGCGAGGATGTTACAGTCTGTTGCGGGTGGCTGCTGTGACGATGCAGTGTGTTCACGTATGAGGAAAGTGCTAGTGTGTTTCCTGATACTCGGGAAAAGCTGAAGACGTGTTTACTTTGAAAATCCTACGGGATGTTAAATACAAATGAAGGCAACGTGGTGCTGAAGCTGAAACTCCAATACTTTGGCCACCTGGTGTGAAGAACTGACTCGATGGAAAAGACCCTGATGCTGGGAAAGACTGAAGGCAGGAGAAGGGTCCGACAGAAGACGAGATGGTAGGATGGCATCACTGACTCCATGGACATGAGTTTGAGCAAGCTCCGCGAGTTGGTGATGGACAGGGAGGCCTGGCATGCTGCAGTCCATGGGGTTGCAGAGTCAGACATGACTGAGCGACTGAACTGAACTTAAGGCAATGTGGGAGCAGAGGCGGAGGGGCAGGGCGGGGAGGTTTTTTCTCCTGCCCAGAACACCTCCCTAGCCCTGGCCTGAGGTTCTCATCTGAGGTTTCCTGCAGCTCTAAGTCACTCCATGTCCTGCCCTCCCTGACCACCAATGAGACACACACGAGGACAGTTTCCCACCACTAGAGGGCTTAGACCAGAGACAACCAACTCTTTTTATTTCAAAGACAAAGAGATTCCTACCAAGGTCACCTCATCTTTGCCATCTCACCATCACCCAGCTGGGCTGGCAGGCCAGATGCACAGTCCTCCTTCCAGGGTGGTCTGGGGTGCTGGTCTCAGGGCATGGGGTGAAAACGACCTCAGATATTATAACGGTCTGTGGCTTTCCAAAGGGTCACAGTATGTAAACTGAAACAGAATACCACAGTATTCGAATTTCATGGGGGAAGTTATTAGGAAAGAAGTAAGCTTCCCTGGTGGTACAGTCTGTAAGAATCTGCCTGTCAATGCAGGATGCACGGGTTTGATCCCTGGTCCAGGAGGATTCCACACACTGCAGAGAACTAGCCCCATGTGCTATTAACTACTGAGCCCAACACGCTGCAACTTTGAAGCCCACAAGCCCTAGAGCCTGGGCTCCACAGGAGAAGCCGCTGCAGTGAGAAGCAGGCACACCGCAACTAGACAGTAGCCCGCCCCCGGCACTCTTCACAACTAGAGAAAAGCCCATACAGCAAAAGGACCCAGCACAGCCAAAAATAAGTAGTAAAATTATTAAAAAAAATAATAAAAATGCTCCCTGGGATGGAGGGTTGCAGGTAATAATGAGAAAAAAAAGAAAGGGTGAAAACCACTGGCCTTGGATCTGAGATGGGGAAAAATAAAGATTAAGAGGATTCACTCTCTGTCCTGGACAGATAGCTAGAATAATATTTTGTTCTGAGTCCTCAACAATCTCATTCCTGGGCCACAAGCCCCCTGCATCCTGCTACCCTGCGGTCTTGGGACTTGGGGCCACGTTCACCTTGTGTGGACGGTGGTAAGTGAGGTACGGACCTCCATTAACCAAGGCAGAAAGTACCTATCCCCTGTTTGTGAAGATCCTTGCATTACTTCTCAACCTTTACCACCCTTATCATTTATACATATATTTGTTTCCTTATGTGTTTTGCTGTGTTTCCAACTTGAATGCGGGCTTCCCTGGTTGCTCAGATGGTAAAGAATCCACCTGTAATGCGGGAAACCTGGGTTTGATCCCTGGGTTGGGAAGCTCCCCTGGAGGAGGGCATGGCAACCCGCTCCAGTATCCTTACCTGGAGAATCCCCATGAACAGAGGAGCCTGGTGGGGTATAGTCCATGGGGTCACAAAGAGTCAGACATGGCTGAGCGACTAAGCACAATTTGAATGCAAACTCTTTGAGAGTGTGGTCTGCGTGTTCACTGCTATGTTTCCAGAATTTAGAACATTGCCTGGCACAGAGCAGCTACTCACTAAATATTTTCAGAATGAAGGAAACACAAAGTCACATGCGTACAAGGTTCTTCTCTACAGGAATGTTCAGATTGAGTTTAGTATCTATCGGACTTCCCTGGTGGCTCAGACGGTGAAGCGTCTGCCTACAATGCGGGAGACCCAGCTTCAATCCCTGGGTTGGGAAGATCTCCTGGAGAAGGAAATGGCAACCCACTCCAGTATTCTTGCCTGGAAAATCCCATGGATGAGGAACCTGGTAGGCTACAGTCCATGAGGTGGCAAAGAGTCAGACATGAATGAACGACTTTACTCACTTCACTTAGTATTTGTCAGTAGAGGACCAGTTAATAAATTATGGGAAATTCAACACAATAGCCATTAAGATGAGAAAGTTTATTATGTCTGACTTTGGACATACCTCCAAGATAAACTGTTTTGTGATAAAAGCAAAGTGAAAAACAGTATTCATGGTGTATAACGATTTGTACAAAAAGAGGGAAGCAAATATGGCTACGCTCAAATTATGTCAGAGAGGATACAGACTACATCGCTGATGGCCCCTTCCAGGGATGGACACTGGTTGGAAGAGAAGCCTTTACTGTGCACCTTCTGCATCTTGGGGGAGGTGAGGAGAGGGATAACCTGGACTGTGCTATTGATCCAAAACAGGTGAAAATTCTAAAACAGAACATGAAGAGACAGTGATTACAAACCATTTTAAACCATGAGTCCCACATCAAGGCTTTCACCAAGGCCTCTTATCCTTCGGGAAATAAAAGCAGGAAAAAACAAAAAATACATAAATGTCCTTGCCACTTTGGCCTGAAGGCTGTGTTACAAAATAACAATAATAGTCATGAAACTCCATGGTTTGTACTGAATTTGAGGGTTGTTTGGAAGGAAAAGTCCCTTAAAAGCCAGGTACTGACCACACAATGAACACACAGCCCCACATTTTGGCCTTGTCATCGTGGGGAGGCACTGGGTAAGCGTGGTGGACTGTAGTCTGCAGTGATGGAAAACCCCAAGACTTAAGAATTTCTTTGTGGTTATCCGCATACATACTCTTGGGGGCTGATAAAGAAACCAAGAAGGCAAAAGTACCACATATTGTGAATTCAGAATCTTTCCAGTGATGAGCCTATGAAAAGGCCATAGGGGAAAAAAAAAATTATAACATACACAAACTCTTATTTCCTGGGAAAAAGTTGGTTCATTTACAGAAACTGGCAAAGGAGATTGTGAGAATAGTAACTATTTATTTTTATAAAGACAGGGAGAGAAGTCAAAGAGCAGAGCAATCTCAAGAGAAGAAAACTTTTAGGACATATTTGGGCAAAACTAAACTTCCTTCCTGGGATGTCCCTAGTAGTCTAATGGTTAAGATTCTGAATTTCCACTGCAAGTGAGTGTGGGTTCGATCCCTGGAAGGGAAACTAAGATCCCGCAGGCCACCTGCTGCAGCAAAAAAGAAAAATTAAAGTAAATAAACACGCTCATGACAGAAATTTAAAGAGAAAAATTTCCTTCCTTGGCCATCTCAACCTAGAACACCTACTCTCAGATATTTTAAGGCATTGCTTCTGTGACAGGGATGGATCAGGTCGATTCACAGTTGAAGGATTTTGTCATTTCCCTTTTTTTTTGCTAATTTCCCAGCTCTTTCAGGAATCCTTTTCACGGCCTTGGCAAACTTTTCATTGCAAACGGATATATAACAAAAGCACCCCATGGGCAATGCGGTCAGTGTGACACGGTAATAATACGGGTGGACAGACTTCTGGTATCACCTTCGTAAGCCTCAGTTTTTTAAAAGCAGACTTTCAAATCCATTATATAATCATTTCCTATTTATTTTACTGAGGTCCTATATTGATTACTCCACTCCCATTTACTCCCAACCCATTTCCTTTATCAACAGAGTTGAACTAATATAAGCTCTTTATGTGATTCAAGATTACACAAGGTAGACGGGCATGTTTTTAAAGGTATATCTTTTCCATTTTATTAAGCACATAACACACTAAAGCCCCTTTCAGGAGTGATGTTTAGTTGTGGTAAATGCATGTGCTTTCCAAACACACTGTTGCTTGTTTCCTTCCTTACAAAAGGGCAACTTCCCCTGTGAGCACACATATCAAGCCCACCAAGGAATCCGGGATAAATCAGACAGGGAGTGGCTGAGGGCTACCATCCTGCACAATGATGCAAAAGTGATTTGTTTAAGCACATAAACTATGGTTACTATTGGCTCTGAGAAAAACATTTTGCCTACAACTGCTTAAACGCTACCAGACATCATACAAACTGCCCTTGTAATTCCAGCCACTGGAAAAGGCTTCATGAGCCGTTTTCCTGGGTATAAAAACACACACACCTCCATGCCCTTAGTTTTTCTTTACCCCTGTAGAGCTTTGCTAGGAAATGATCTTGTTAGCTGTTTGCTGATTACCGCCTATCTTTTCTAGAAGGTATGCTTCCTACGGGGAGGCGGCTCCTCTGTTTTGTTCACTAACCGATCAGATCCCAACACAGGAGCCAAGCGGCAGTTGTAGGTCTTCACGCTCCAAGGCAGCTGCTGGCTGGCCGGTGCGGGCCTGGCGGTGGGGTGGGGCAGTGACTCAGCAGCGCAGCTCTGCAGACGGTACCCCCAGGACACCTACAACACCGACCTGCACTTGCAACTCTATCAACTAACGAGGACGTAATCTGCTTGCTTTGTCATCCTGCGTTACTTCTGACAACCCCTCTTCACTGCCCACTGGTTTCTCTTTCTCTCTCTTTCCCCTCTGCAGACAGAAACAGTTCCTCTGAAAGGAAAGCTAATGCGAATCTGCTGACTTGCTCAGCACATTGGAAAATCCAATTAAAGTAATGAGCCAGCTCCCAGCGTTCTCCCGAGGTTCCCTGGTATAAATTAGGTCTTCTGGCTCATGTGTTAACTCCTTCCTGCCCTGCAGAGTGACTCACCACCGTGAAGCTGTTTTACTCTGGTGCCTGGGCATCAGGCTGTCTTCCAGGGCATTTAAGATCCGGAGGAAAGAGTTCTTGGCAGGAGCCGCGAGGCATGAGGCCATGCATCACTCCTGGCCTGTGGCTTTGGGAGAACTGCCTGACTTGCTGACTTGGCTCCCTGATTTGAAAATGGGCATCCTGGCGCCTTCCTCTATGAGCCCGAGCCAGTATGCAGGGACCAGGGCCTGATGCCAACGAAATTCTTGCTTCACTGCAGACACACAGGGTTGCCTGCTTCACTGGCGGCTCCTGAGAACCACGCAAGGTGTGTTCAAACACTCTATTAAGTGGAGGCATCAAACCACAGACCAGGTCTGGCACTAAAGGTAATGAACTGCTTACCTCACTGTCTTCCTAGAGGTATCAGAATGCTGTGAAAACTACAATATACTATATGTGTGAATGAACAATCATTATCAGCTATTACGAACCTATTAAGCTAAGGGAAAGATTGAGGGCAGAAGGAGAGGAGGGCAGGGCTGGATAGCATCACCGATGCCATGAACTTGGGCAAACTCTGGAAGATGGTGAGGGACAGGGAAGCCTGGCATGCTGCCGTCTGTGGGGTGGTGAAGAGTTGGACACAACCTGGCGACTGAACAACAAAAGCTAAGCTTTATTTTCTTTGGTTGCATATGCATTAAGGGGAAACAGGTTCTGCTCAGAGGTCAAGGGGTGAGAGATAAGGATGCGTCTTCATCCCCTGCTCAGGGTTTTGTAGGTGCAACCCTCACAGCCACCAGAGTGCCCTGTGCTCGCACAGTCAACCGGGGGACGTGCACTCGGCCAGGCTGCGCCTGGGGAAGGCATTCACCGCCACGCCACATGCTGCCAAGGGGCCGCAACACGCAGACACTGCCCGCAATGCATGCAAAATGCCCGGCACAACACAGACTCTTAATAATAAAATGTAGCCCCGTTTATTTTCTTAGGAGTCTTTACACATGAAAAGCTCAGCAGTAATAGTGGGAAAAAAAAATCTAATGATAGCATTTCAGATCCTGAAACAGGTCTTCTGAGGCTGGAGGAGTGGAGGGGAGACTCCCAAGTGTCCTTCAGATTACACCACTCTCTCCTCTGGTAAGTTTCAGAGTGATTTCCCCGTCTCAACCTCCTATAGAACTGCAGGATAATGTACCCCGTTATACCTTGCTTTAACCTAGGTAGCCTGAAATAGTTATTAAAATGACAGATGGCATTGTGTTTAACACATGTTATCTAAAATTACTGGGGCTTGCCCAGGTGGTGCAGTGGTGAAGAACCTGCCTGCCTGACACAAGAGACCCAGGTTCGATCCCTGGGTCGGGAAGATCCCCTGCAGGAGGAAATGGCAACCCACTCCAGTATTCTTGCCTGGAGAATTCCGTGGACAGAGGAGCCTGGTCAACTACAGTCTAAAGTTATTGCTTGAAACAACTCTCTTAAGATGAGTCTTGGTCTCACCCAATTAATGAGGAAACAGGCTGAGAGAGGTTAAGCCACCTGCCCAAGGTCAAACAGTAAGTAAAGGAGTCGGTCAGCGTATTAATAAAGGTTTTCACTGACTCCAAAGACTCTTGTGCTCTGCCATGCTGTTAGGTTGAGATTTTAAAGTGCTTATCAGATCACATCAATTGGCTTCACGTGCCCCGTCCTACTGCAGGTCTGGCCCCCGCCCATGTCCTAGGCTCCCCCACCAGTTCCCACTAGCCTTCGACCGCTCCAGGCCCCCTCCGTGTCTTGACCCATCACAGTCTTTCCTCCGGGCACCTGCTGGGTCTTCTGTCAGGACCTCTCTTCCTCTGGCTGCTGGCAAAGCGGGCTTCCAATCTCCAGGCAGCTTCCTCAGGGAGGTCCTGACTGGTCTAGCTCTAGACTGATCACTCCTCTCTGATCTCCCATTACTCTCAGCCAGGCAGAACAGGTTTTCTTTCAGGAGAGTCTGCATTTTAGAGTCAGTGGTTTGCGTTTTTTTCACTTTCTGGAGCAAAGCTTCTTGAAGACGGGGGCTCTGATTGTTCTGTCGACCACTGTGTTACATCAAGTCCTCAGCATAGGCACAATATATATATATGCCGAGTAAAATGCTTGTTGACTGAGTAAATGGATGAAAAACTGAGCTTGAACCCAGGCTCCCTGCATTGGGAACATGGAATCTTAGCCACTGGGCCACCAGGGAAGTCCCTGGGCAGCTCTGCTTTAGGGAGCTTCTTATGAAACAAAGGTTCTTAGGCTACCATGTTTTACAAAACGGGGAAAACATTTTCAGAGTATATAAATAAATGAAGACTGGAGGTATAAAACAGCACTGCAGTATGAGCCCAGTGTTGTTTAAGTATTGTATGATATGTAAAAGGCAAAGGAAGAAGGGGACGGCGGAGGATGAGATGATCAGATAGCACTGACTCGACAGGTATGAATCTGAGCAAATTTCCAGTAGCGAAGGGCAGGGGAGCCTGGAATGCTGCAATCCATGAGGTTGCAGAGAGGTGGACACGACTCTAGGAAGTGAACGACAACAACTGTATAAGAACTAGTCACAGGAAAACAAGACGTATGTACAGACAGAAAGAACGTCAGAAGCTAGCTAGCTAGTTCCCAACCCCTTAATGGTAAGACTGTAAAGTGATTGGTGATTTTTATTTTACTCTTCCCCCCTGCGTCTTCCAGGTTGTCAACAATGAACTGGCTATTACTTTTACATACTGCTGCTGCTAAGTCACTTCAGTCGTGTCCAACTCTGTGCGACCCCACAGACGGCAGCCCACCAGGCTCCCCCGTGCCTGGGATTCTCCAGGCAAGAACACTGGAGTGGTTGCCATTTCCTTCTCCAATGCATGAAAGTGTAAAGTGAAAGTGCAGTCGCTCAGTCGTATCCGAATCTTCACGATCCCACGGACTGCAGCCCACCAGGCTCCTCCGTCCAGGGGATTTTCCAGGCAAGAGTACTGGAGTAGGGTGCCATTGCCTTCTCCGTACGTTTACATAGGCTGTTATTAAAAAGAAATTTGACACAGAAACACAAGAGGGCGATATAATTACCCAGCAGCTGATTTCTCATTTAACTTACTTGTTATTATAAGATACAAAGCAGGTGGTGTGTATAAAAGTAAAAATAATTAATAAGGCAGTGGATTTGGATGAAAAATGTTGTATCTTCTCTATAACACTAGGGAGGGCTTCCCTGATGGGTCAGTGGTAAAGAATCTGCCTGCAATGGGTCCCAAAAATCCCCTGGAGGAGGAAATGGCAACCCACTCCAGTATTCTTGCCTGGGAAGTCCCACAGGTTACAGTCCACGGGGTTGCAAAGAGCTGAACACGACTCAGCGACTAAACGACAACATAACACTAGGGAACTCGGGCTCTCTGCCCAGGACAGCAATTCTTATTGGTGGTTCCCAATGTGCAGTCCTTGGACCAACTGTGTCAGGCCAGGTGGGAACTTGTTAGAAACAAAATCTCCAATCTTATTAATCAGACTCGGGGCGGGCGGGGGGCGGCAGGTGCGGCAAGAGGGGACCAACAACCTGCTTTTAAACAAGCTTTCTTGGGAAGATCAATGCAAGGGCAAGTTTGGGCCCCGTGGCCTTAGCTGTTCAGAGTAGAAGGAAAACCAAAGCTCTGTTGGAGAAGAAAGCCCTACATACAGAGAGTGGGACCCACTCGCCTAAGACCTGAGGCATAATTCCTAGGAAGAAAGAACAGAGGTGAGCGAGAGGTGAGAAGAACCAAATCCCCACTTTAAGCTAAAGGGACTGGGAACGAGCAAGTCTGAATTTAACCAGAAAGTTCAGTTTCACTGAAATTTTTGCAGAGAAAACTGGGTATGTGTAGGAGTGTCAGAGAATAAGAGAATACCTTAATGTAAAATAATGCAATTATATTTTGTCTAATTCAATTTAAGTAAATGACGGGTTAGATTTAACATCATTTCCTACATCAACAGTGAAACTGAAAGCACGATTTTCCTTTGCATTATGTGATTTCATCTGAGGACAATAATAAGAAAAGGGAGCGGAGGGCAGCTAAGATTTATAAGATCAAGATGAATGAGAAAGCAAAAGAAAAAAGCCTGTATAGGTATGCCTTGGTTTAAAAGAGTCAGGCCGACCCTAAGGGCTTCTTTAATATGCTTGAGAGGATTAATCAGTTAGTTTGTGGTCAACCTTCAGACCTTTACTTTCATTTCCATGCATGCCATCTGTAATCTGCTAGAACAAAACCACAATGAAACTGACATCGAATCACATTTTCCTTGCCTTCCTTGAACATCTTTATCATACATTAGGGGACATGTTTTACAACAAACTTTTACTTAGGAAGAACCTTGTCAAGGCAATTTAAGAAGCTGATAAACGTGTACAAGCACACAGGGCTCACCACGTACCGGGAGGACAAGGTGATGCCACTCAGCAGACAGGTTCTGTCTTCATTTCCCTGGTCAGAAACCAGGCACCTGCTGCCTTCTCTGCCTAGACCGCCCTACTCTCTCGGCTTGGTCCACATCTTCTACGTTTTAAGACTCACTTCACTTGATCTTCAATGAGTATTTTAGAATTCAAAGAATTTCTCTTAACTCAGGGGTCCTCCAAAACCTGGGCTATGGACTGGCACCAGGCCACACGGCAAGAGGTGAGCTACAGGCTAGCAGGTGAAGCTTCATCTGTGTTTACAGCTGCTCCCCACTGCTCACATTACCACCTGAGCTCCGCTTTCTCTCTGGTCAGCCCAGCTGATGTATTTCGAGGCCACCCGTGAAGAAAAAGAACCTTCCTACACATGCCTGTGATGTTAAGTGCTGCTAAGAAACCAAATAAAAGTGTTCTCTACTTGCGGGGGGGCAAAAAACAGGAAGTTTTAAAAATCTGGTCCTAAACCCATATCCACCTTTCCCTATAGAATGAAGTAGCACTTTAGTACAAATACTAAAAGATTCTGTATAAGCAATCTCTTAAATGGAAGGTGACAGTCAAGCTTAGCACAGAGGCCGGAACAGAGCGGACACTTAGTAAATGCTGGCTGAGTCGAGGCCACGCTTTTAGAAAAAGTCTTTTCTTTCTTTTTAAAACTACTGAAGCGTTGGTATTTTCTAAATCTCTCGAAATGTCAGGTGTATCAAACGATGCTTAGTGTTGTACGATGTTTCTATTTAAAGAAAAGAGCCTCTGCAAGCCGGAGAGGAGTTTCACAAAATATTGATTGATTATTTGTGGCTCAGGTCAAGGGTCTCTCTTCTGGGAAGCCTTTCTGCGTCTCCGTGCTTTCTGGATGAATGGGTGAGGGAGTGAGTGAGTGAATAAAGGAATCTGCCTCTGGTGACCTAGCTTGGCAAACAGCAGAGCAGAGATCTGAACTCAGTTGTAACTGACTTCAAAGTCGTGTTACGCCTGCCAGCTCTCTGAACTTCCAATTTCTCAACCCAGGCGGGCAATTAGTCAATAAAAGGGCCATTCACTCTGGGTGGAAGACAGAGTCAGCTACTAGTTCCAGACGAAATCAGGAGGCTTGTTTCTTCCGCTTTAAACCTCAAGGTACCACAGGCAGGGGAATCCTCTAAGAAAAAGAGGCAACACATAAACAAAGAGGCTTAAAATACTCGAAAATGATTCACTGAAATGGAAGAAAGAAAGAAATTCTAGAAGAATAGATGTGAAATGGAAAAGAAAACGAAAACAAAGAAACAGGACAGATGAAATGGACCCCCTGATCCAGCAGGAGGCCTGGGGGCCTGCCTGGTCCTAACATCTCAGGCAGCATTTCTCAGGGCGGGTGCATGGAAAGAAGCTAATGCTTCTTACAGGACAAGAAAGCTGGTGGTCAAGGAAGTTAGGAAAACACTGGACCGGTCTCTTTCATTGCACGATGCCTCTAGCCTTTGATATATACGTGTGCGCACTAAATTCTGCAAGGGTGTTAATTATGTGGTGCTTCTCAATCCAGAACTCAAGGCATGGGATTCGTGTTTCAAGGAAAACTTAAGGAAAGGTGTTTCACATTCTGATATGCCCGCTTCCAGGCAAGACGGAAGCAGAAGCACTGGGCCCAGCCTGACCACTGAGCAGAAGGGCTTATGGGGTGTGCACACCTCAAAGCACCCACTTGGCAAGTACCATGGAGCCTAAGTCCCAGCCATGCTCCCCTCACCCATCCATCAGGGAGAAGACTGGTGGGGCTGTGCAGCACCTCTGCCAACCGGTCTGGGCTGGACAGGGTGGTCTCATCTGAGGGCCACAGAAAGTGGAGGTGAGGGGCGAATGCAGGCACTGTTCAGCAGGAGTCCAAACCAGTTCAAGACAGAACATTTAATGTGAAGCAAGAAGAATGCAGATAGGAGGCCAAGCCTGGGATGGCAATGGGAATCCAGGGAGAGGGGAAAGAAGCAAAGAAGTGGGTGCAAGGCAGAGACTGGCAGAATTTTCCGAGCCAAGGAAAGTTATCTGCATTTGCTTTTCACCAAGCAGCTCCAGATTCGGGCTGGAGAAGGCGGTCTGGAGGCTGCTGGGACTAACGTCATGCAGCCAGAGGGCTGTTGATTATCTCAAAAACAGTGTTTGCCTTACTCTTGCAACATCCCTGCCACTATTTCGTTTGCTAGTCTTTAAATCTATAAAGAATAGAAGTGCAAATGTTAGCTGCTCAGTCGTGTCCAACCCTTTGCGACCCCATGGAGGCCAGGCTCCTCTGTCCATGGGATTCTCCAGGCAAGAATACTGGAGTGGGTTGCATTCCCTTTTCCGGAGGATCTTTCCTGACCCAGGGGTCAAACCTGGGGTCTCCTGCATTAAGTTATGTCTGTATCCTCTGAGAGGCAGGGAGTCCCGGGAACTGCTTAAAAGCAGAGTGGGGAGCAGACTGCCTGGGTTTCATGCTGACTCCACTATCCACTCGGGGCTCTGTGACTCGACTTTCTCAGCCGTCCAGTAAGGATGATTATGGCTGCTACCTGGTGGGGTCCATGTGAGGAGCGAAGTGGGCTCTAGATGAGGCACAACACCCTCACCACATCTGAACAGCACTGCTCACCATATCCTCCGTTTGCTCTTTCTGCTCTCTGAGCCCCTGTAAATGGGGCCAGGAGCACAGTTTAAAGACACGGCTCCATGTGAGTCTCCAGTTTCTCTCCTCCTCTGCACAGAGGAGCCAGAGCAGCCTCTCTCCGCCCTGGTCTCCGCATTGCTGTTACTGTACAGCTGAACCCTCCGTAGACATGGGACAGGAGGCGGAAATAACACCGCTTTGCTGTGTTAAGTGGTGCACATGCGGGTGCTAAGTTTATTACTGCAGCACATCCTTGCCTATCCTAGCTGACACCATGCAAAGTGACTGAAAAACAGTGCCTGGCGTGTAGTGCCCACACTGTAAAACACTGGCTGTCACTGCTATTTGTATAGACAAAAAGTTAACCATTAAAAATAATGAAAACTTTGCCTGCCTGAAAGCTTGGAGGGTAAGATCAGATCCATCTTTATTTAAAAGAGAAGATCAGAAGCAAAATGTCAGGGACATCCTAAAGCATGGGGCACAAGCAGAGACTCCATGTTCCACGCTCAGCCCTCTGCTCTGGCAAATGAACCCCCTCTCAACAAATGCCAGTTCCACCCATCTCCATCCTTTCTCTTTTCCTCCTTTTCCTTCCTTCTCTCATAGACCCACAACTCTAAAAACCTGTCTTTTGCAGCATCAAAATGCTGTTCTGTGAATCTCTTTCAAGTCAACACTTGACAGCCACATAACCACAAGCACCCACATTCTAAATGAAAAGTGTTATTCACTGCATGTAGCATTCACAAGATGGAAACCAATACTGTTTCGAATGCATTCTTTGAAATTCTTATCTAAAACACTTTTAATGTAAATCTTGAAAAAAAGAAAAACATGTTACATTGGGCCAGAGGATATCAGGATCTCTATATATTGGATATATTTAAGACAAGGTACACCTGTACTGAATGTATAATTCAAATCCTATACACAGAATGATGGTTTAGTTGTACAGTAAAGTACTATGGAGCCTGTGGAAGTGGATTCTGCCATTTTATTTGTCTGGTCATGGAGAGCTAACAAGCTTTAAAAGAAAGTACGCAAAATGTATGAGGAACACAAGGTTTAAAGAAACCAAAACTTGGTTGGCCAGAAAGTTCATTTGAGTTTTCCCCCCAACACCTTATCCGAACAAACTTTCTGGCCAACCCAACAGTTGGCAGCGAAACCTGACCTGAATGCATGTGGTGGTTAGGCTGGACTTGAACTGAGGCGGGAATTCTCATTTATCCTACTTCATGTAACTGTTCACCCGAGGAGTCACCAGGGGGCGTTACACAACACTGCATATAGCAAGTGCACCCTGCCGGCTCTTCTGGAACCTGTAAAGGTCTGAATCTGGAAAAACATCCAGCCCCGAGAGTTCTGGAAAAGAGCCCATGGAGCTGCATCTCCCCCTCTCACACACACACACACATGTGTGTATAAATTATCAGTATCTCTGTGTACAAATCTGTGAAACACTTTCAAAGGACAGACTATAATATTAGTATCCCCAGAAGTTAAGAATTATGTAATGATCTTTATGTGCTTATTTGGAATTTCCTGTATTCCCCTCATTTTTATAGTAAGCACAGACAACTTTTATAATAGAAAGCAAAAAGAAAACCTCCCTGCTTTCACCCACCCTCCCCCAAATGGACAGCTCTCAGGTCATGAAATGTCCCACAATACTAGTCAGTGGCAAGGCATGTCAGGACGTGAGGGGAAGCCTGGCAGATCAAAAGCTTAAATCTTTCAATTATGGATTACCATTTTGCAAAATGATTTTTGCAAATGATTTTTTGGTTTTTTGTTTTTTTTTTTGCCATGCCACATGTGGGATATTAGTTCCCCAACCAGGGATCAAACCCGTGGCACTTGCAGTGGAAGGGGGGAGTTCAAACCACTGACCCACAAGGCAATTCCCCAAATGATGATGTTTGAAAAATGTATTATCCTGGGACTTCCCCGGCAGTCCAATGGTTAAGACTCTGTGCTTCCAACGCAGAGGGTATGGGTTGGATCCCTGGTCAGGAACTAAGATTCCGTATGCTGTGTGGCATGGCCCAAAACAAAATAAAATAAAAATTTAAAAACATATAATTCAGAGCACCCAGAGGCTATCAATTACATTGAGGATACCCAGGCTTTCAGTGCTTTTCCACGTTTTAAAAACTTGAGAAATAATCCATTTGCTGTGAGTCTAGATGCTATCTGCACATTTCCAACTATTCTCGTTTGAAGGGGAAGAAAAGAAGGAAAATTAAAAATTAAAAAAATCCTTAACCCAAACCACAATGCCCTGCAGTCAGAGATTGCAAACAGGAAATGCTACGCAGCTGGAGAAACCTCTGCTTTGCTTCAGTAGTTCTGAAGCAATAACTGCCCTCTAACTGATAAAAGAGGCCTGGGCTCTTATGCAAGCTCCAGAATTGTCCAGGAGGCACACACAGTCCTGGCTGGACTGGAATCCTCCTGGGCACCTCCGACAATTTCAAAAGAGCTTCTCCATTTATTTCTATAACTGCTGCTACATCGGGGCTCTTGGCATACGGTTTAAATGGTTTGCCTCTGCCCACTGAGAATCTATTTCAATCCACCAATTACTCCTTTCCTGTCCCATTTTTGTGGTTTGGTAATTAAATGGATGCAGGGCTCTGTTGACTCCTTTGCTTCTTTGTCAGGATCACAGGATGATGGCCTGACGCTGGTTATAAGCACGTCCAGCATGGTTTAGCAAGTGATGACTACAGAAAAAAAGAAAAAGGCACACAAAAAGACTGAACCCAATTCTGGCACTGTATATTTAATCAAATGAAAAATAAAGAAACCTGCTGCTGCTGCTAAGTCACTTCAGTCGTGTCCGACTCTGTGCGACCCCATAGACGGCAGCCCACCAGGCTCCCCCGTCCCCGGGATTCTCCAGGCAAGAACACTGGAGTGGGTTGCCATTTCCTTCTCCAATTCATGAAAGTGAAAAGTGAAAGTGAAGTTGCTCAGTGGTGTCCAACTCTTAGCGACCCCATGGACTGCAGCCCACTGTCCATGGGATTTTCCAAGCAGGAGTACTGGAGTAGGGTGCCATTGCCTTCTCTGAAAGAAAACCTAGGAACAACTAAAAACGCAAGAGCACCCAGTTTTTCTTCTTCTTCTTTTCCTTACAAGGAAGCGTTAGTTATTAATACATTAGCTGAAGGGCATTTGAAGTAGAAGGAATCGAATGTGTAAAGACACGGAAGCAAAGAACAGCCAAAGTCCCGGTAACAGCAAAATAATTTGCTGTATCCGGAGCTGACTTAGATTAGGAAAGTTTTGGTTTCTTTCCTTTTTTTGTCACTTCCTCTACACTTTCTTCTTTTAAGAAAGGTATTTGTTTTTAATTGGAGGATGCTTGCTTTACAATGTTGTGTTGGCTTCTGCCATACATCAACATGAATCAACCGTAAGTATGCCTGTGTCCTTTCCGGAAGGCGTCGGAAGGATGAGTTCAGAGAGACTGAACTCTTAATATTTCCAGTAATTTTTAAAAACTGCTACTATCAACAAAGCAGGCTATGAACCAAACCTCCAAAAGATACTTCGAAGGAAAGCTCAGGCACTTAAAACCTCACTGCAAAGGTATTAAAAACGTCAACAAAACAGATTATGTCCGTGGTTCTCTGGCCTCTCACCACTAGGAGGCAGCACTCCCGAGACACAGCAAACATGATGAAGGGATTCACTTCCGGGAGGACACAGTTAATCCCTTCACCTTGTGAGAGCAGTGACCTTGTAGAGGCCTTTAACGAGAAGAAAAACTCGGAAGGCACAGGAGCTGGTTTAGACAATTTATAAGAGTCAGAAGGAAGTAGGAATTGGTCTATAGGAACAGCAGGGAGGCTAGAGTTTGGTTTTTGCTCTGTGCATTTTTTAAATTCTGAAATTAAAGTTATACAATGAGAGCTATATTATCGAAGATTCTCTCCAAGAATAGCTATATTATTAAAGACTTTCCCCAACTTTCTCTCCCTAACATCTGTTCATTTTTATTAACCTTATTAAATTGAAGAAAAATTATAGATTCACAAAAAGTTGCACAAAGGCCATTTTCCTTTAAGAAAGTCCACGATGAAACAGCAGAAATGCTTGATTTTTACTACACACCAACACCAACATGAAACAGGATGCATAGGATGTAAAGAACTGCCAAGGTGCACCAAAATGTGACGGTGATCTTGAGGAATGCAGGTTTTCAAGTTGCTAGTTGAACTGGCTGGTTTTGTCAGTTTTCTAGTAGAATACCACTTTTTTTCCCATAAAAGAGTGACCGATGAACTGTGGTATTGAAACCTGGGTATTTGGCAAACATTTTTTAAAATGAATCACTCATCACTACAAGGTAAACAGGTGGCAGCATTTGTTGCTCATGACAGAACTGGAACTTCCAGAGAAAGGTTAAAATTTTGGAAAAACTCTGCCACCATGGACTGGACAGTTTCCAGATCCTTAAAGTTCATGGTTTCAAATTCATACTGCTACTAACCTTTTTAAGGAATCATAATTTTGTTTTGCTGCTGCTGCTGCTGCTGCTGCTAAGTTGCTTCAGTCGTGTCCGACTCTGTGCGACCCCATAGATGGCAGCCCATCAGGCTCCCCCGTCCCTGGGATTCTCCAGGCAAGAACACTGGAGTGGGTTGCCATTTCCTTCTCCAATGCATGAAAATGAAAAGTGAAAGTGAAGCCGCTCAGTTGTGTCCCACTCTTTGTGACGCCATGGACTGCAGCCTACTAGGCTCCTCCGTCCATGGGATTTTCCAGGCAAGGGCATGGGAGTGGGGTGCCATAGCCTTCTCTTTGTTTTGCCATAGTATCAAAGAAAAATATTGGTAATTACCTGCAAAGGGTCTTAAAGTACTTTTCTCTGTAATTTTGTCTACTTCAACTAAAAAACATATCACGACAAAAGGAATTAATACATTAAAAAAAAACCTCAGTTTTAAATTCTAAGATAGTAAACAGGGATAGGAATATTCCACATAAAACACAAACTCTTGGGTGGGCTCAATCATTTTTAACATTAGGATCCTAATACCCAAAAGTTTTAGAACTGCTAGCTAAGAGTCTCCCAATATAATATATATATAATCCACTAATGAGGGAAGGCCTTCCCTGGTGGCTCAGATGATAAAGAATCGCCTGCAATGCAGGAGACCTGGGTTCCATCCCTGGGTTGGGAAGATCCCCTGGAGAAGGGGAAGGCTACCCACTCCAGTATTTTTGCCTGGAGAATCCCACGGACAGAGGAGCCCGGTGGGCTACTGTCCACGGGGTCGCAAAGAGTTGGACATGACTGAGCGACTAAGCACAAGCGCAGTGAGGGAAACCAGAGGGAGAAGGTAGAGAAGAAAGCATCGACACTTCGCAAGCTGCAGAGAAACAGGAGCGGGATGGCAGCTGGCACAGGGCCCCGCCATGGCGTCCGATGGGCCGTTGGCATCCCGTCTATTGTGCTCCTGCTTAGTCAGTCGCGTCCTACTCTCTGCGACCCCACAGGCTGCAGCCCGCCAGGCTCCTCTGTCCGTGGGATTCTCCAGGCAAGCATACTGGAGTGGGTAGCCATTTCCTTCTTCAGGGGGTCTTCCCAGCCCGGGAATAGAACCTGGGTCTCCCGCATTGCGGGCAGATTCTTTACCAACTGAGCTACAAGGGAAGCTCAAGTGAGAAGATGTAAACAACAATAATAAAAGCTTGTATGTGTTAAGTGAATTCCATCTGTCAGGTATTGTGCTTGGTAATTTGCCTCCAGGATCTCAATGAAGTCTCATTACTATCAAGAAACAATTAGATACCATCATCTCTTTTTATAGATAAGGAAACTAGCATTAGAGAAAAGTTAAATGATTTGCCTTAGGCTAGAAAGCTGGGCTCTGGGACTCCAGGTCTGATTGTGACCAAAACCTGTGTTCTTCCCACTGCTTAACACGGCACAGCCTCTCCCATCCTATAATCAGAGGTAAGAGATCTTTTTATAAAAACCCTTTTCAAGAATTCCTTGGCGGTTGAGGGATTGGGACTTGGTGCTTTCACTGCTATTTGATCTCTGGTTGGCAAACTGACATCCTGAAAGCCATGTGGTGCAGCGAAACGCAAAACAAACAAACAAAACAAGCTCTTACGTGGAGGGCAAGAGCTGCAAGAAAAGCAAGTTACTTAAACCTGCTTGGGGCGTGATCGGTATGAGGTCACAGGACCATCAGCTGCAACTGCCATCTACTCTGCAGTCCTCAGACTTCTGTTAGCTAATAAAAGCCAGCCTCAGCTCATGTGATGCTGACACCAACATCTGTGCAGCTCCTGAGATTTTCACAATAACATTTCACTTGATCACCCTACCTTCCACAATCGCCGCAAGTATGGAGAGACGAAAATTTAAATGGTGACTCAGAGAGTCACCAGCCCTTAGTGAGCTCATGTTTTTCAGAACCAATCCTACACAGAAAACTCCCAAACACAATATGCTTGTCATACAGACTGCTTAAAAGTCATTAGCACAACTAATGGAAGTTCTATCTAGATCTAGTGTTTGTTAAAAGCAGAATGCTAGACCTGACCCTAAAATCTAACCCTTTTCCCCCCATAAAAATAACTGTTTAAATATAAATTATGGAAATATCCATTAAAAGCAATCTCTTAATTAGAAAATAACATTTCTAATGAAATAACATTTCATTAGAAAATAACATGACTATAGACCTCAGCACAACAGATATTTGGGTATTTGCTGGCTGAACTGAGGATAAATTTAGGAAGTCTAAAAAATGCCAAAGTATCTTCTTTCATCTTACTTTCTACATGATCCATTATTGCTTAAGTTTTCCCATCTTCTCACCTTAACTAGCCTAAGTGAGTAGGATTTTCAGCAATCTTCTGAGAAAAACAGGTTCCCAGGGGTGCTCCCTCCAAACTCATGAGGGGACTGAAGGTGCTGCAACCAACCCGTCCCTCCCTGAGGGGGTTGGCTTCCCTTGGTCCCCCTGCTCTGGGGCGTGGCCCTATCCATCTTCCCTTTCTTTTAAGACAGAAAAAGAGAAGCAGAAGCTGCTGGCTCTTGTCAGGCTGTACAAACTCCTGGGACAGACTTTATTCAATCAGAATAGTGTTTCCCTAGTAACTGGCTATGGCACACACTGATACTTCTATCTGCTCCCGCAGTGGAAATGCCACCACCTTCTCCATTTTTTTTTTTATTTGGCAGCATGGCAAGGCGTGAAGGATCTCAGTTCCCCAACCAGGGACTGAACCAGGCCATGGCACAGAAAGCCCAGAATCCTAATCACTAAGCTACCAGCGGGGCCTCCCCTGTGGCTCAGCTGGTAAAGAATCTGCCTGCAATGTGGGAGACCTGGGTTCAATCCCAGGGTTGGAAATATCCCCTGGAGAAGGGAAAGGCTACCCACTCCAGTATTCTGGCCTGAAGAATTCCATGGACTGTTATAGTCCATGGGGTCACAAAGAGTCAGACACGACTGAGCAACTTTCACTTTTCCTTCAAGCTACCAGGGAGCTCCCTGCCACCACCACCTTTTTGGGGAAAATGACTTTGTTTTGTTCTAAACTAACTGAATGAAACCTTCCAGCAATTTCTTTTGATTTGTTTCTTAGAATTCTGGAAGGAGGAGGCCTGCACCGTGAGGGATGTTTAGGGAAAGATGACGCCCAGAGCAGGAGGTGCCAGGTGGCGGGGAAAGGCTGGGAAGGACGACGGATGCAGAGCCAGTGTGTGGGGTTCACATCTGGTAACTAACAGCACGCCTGAACAAGGCACTGACATAATGCGCCTTAGTTTCCTCACCTGGATTCGAGGTATAACCACCACCACTATGTCGAACACTGTTCTGTGCAAAATCCACATGAAGCACGCTGCTAGGCGCCTCAGAGTGCCCAAAAAGTATCACTGGCGGGACTTCCCCGGGGGTGCAGTTGTTCAGAATCCGCCTGCCAATGCAGGGGTCATGGGTTTGATCCCTGGTTTGGCAAGATCCCACTCGCTGCAGGGCAGCTAAGCCTACGTGCCACAGCTACTGAGCCAGCAAGTCGCAATTACTGAAGCCCATAAGCAGCAATGAAGACCTAGTAGCCGATACAGAAAATGCACAGATCTTAAAAAAAAAAAAAAAATATATATATATATGTATATCAGTTGTTTCTGCACAGAGATAAGCAAACGAAGACAATGACTGAATGGCAACTGATGGCATTAAATCCACACAGGAATCTCTTCACTGAAGGAACCTACGGGACAGGGAAGTGTGGAGATGAACTGGCCCAGGAAACGTGGACGTGATGGCTACTGACTTAAACTAAACATATTTCGTCTCTGGGCGACGAAAGGTTAGCAAGATATTCTATTTCATGGGTGAAAACGCTCATGTCAGGGAAAACAGAACTTCCTCCCGAGCCGGGAGCCTTTCACCAGCTATGACCAAAGGGAAACGTCCCAGTCTTGTTTCACTTCCTTTCTTCCCACCGTAGTACCTTTGGGCAACGCCACCTGGAAAAAGGTAGGCGATGCCCCGAGGAAGAAGAAATAGGAGGCCCTATCTGAATAGGAGAGATTTAAGTGATATAAGAATTACAGAAACATCATGGGTTTGTCAAATAAACTCCGAAGTTTAGGAACACAAAGGCCCTACAGTCAGAATTATCCTTTCTCCAGTTTCTGAAGACGTATTTCTATTTTCAACCTTTATTTTCTTTATGATTAGTTGTCACTGTGTAAGACTAATTCAGTGGCATGAAACTATCAATTAAAATTAAGTTGTCAGGATGACAGACACATACATATATTCATCTCGTGGGACAGGAAAATGAAGAATTTGATTGGTCAAATTATCCAGGTTGTCTTTATTTTACAATAAAGTGTAATCATCTGTAAGGTAACCATCTGTACCAAGCAGATTTGCGACAAGAGTCTCATGTAAGACCACAGAGGTCTGTTTGATATGGGTAACTAACTCAGGATCAAGGCATTTTAAGCTTGAGTTCTGGGTCTTTAAAGGAGGCAAAGATGCAATGCTGAGCGACTGGGAAGATGAAGAGGAGGAAACAGCTCCTACGTTTCAGGAAGGAGCCAACAAAATTATGATATAGTTTTCCTTTGGCATCCTTCAACCTCCCACTGCCTCACCTCTTGGGACTTAGGAACGGAGGCTTGATTACAAATTAACTCGTACACAGCTGTGGTGGTCGTGCTAGACAGAATGAAGCTTTCTCGCTATGAACGCAGTGTGAGGGTGAGGGAGGCTGGTGTGCAGATTTGGGGACAGCCAGACCACAGTGCCTGGCAAACGGGTCTCCCACCCTCACGCTCTGGGCTCCCCTGATGGCTCAGCGGCAAAGAATCTGCCCGCAACACAGGAGACAACAGGATTGATACCTGGGGTCCAGAAGATCCAGCGGAAAAGGAAATGGCAACCCACTCCACTGTTCTTGCCCGGGAAATCCCATGGACAGAGGAGCCTGGCCGGCTACAGTCCATGGGGTTGCAAAGAGCTGGACATGACTTGGTGACTAAACAATCCTCATGTCTGCTCCTGGGTCAGCAGCTCCAGTATCTTAGATTTTTAGGGATTCTTCTTGTCATCATCTACTTCTGAAACCATAGATTCTCTAAACCTTAAAATCTTTTTCCTTGGGAGGATGTTAAAAGGATATGGGGAGTTGGGAGAAGTTAATTATTTGTAAATCAAGGGCTGAAATGTGTGATGGTCTTCATACAAGTGAAGGGTGACATGTATGTTTGACACAGAAATAATCCCCATTCTTTCAATAAATTAAAAGGCCAAAGTCACTAATGCTTGTCTAAACAAACACAAAAGCAAACAATGGGGGAATGTGGAAGAGAGTTCAGGTTAACCAGTTTCTCTACCTGCTCTAAGTGGGGCCAGTGGTACAAATTCTAGGCATTTCCCAAAGGCATTTTCCTTGAATGTGACTCCATATCAAGGACTGAAAAAGCTTTTTATTTTTCGTTTTCTTTTTTTGACCCCAGGATCAAGGACTGGGGAGAGGATTATCACTTCGTTCACTTTGTGATCTTGCTTCCTTTGATCAGGCTGCAATTTTTAAACGTTACTTGCGAAATGGCTTACCAGATTTTTCAGCAGTGTGGACAGTTCCTTTGTAAGCGTGGAAAACTTGACAAAAGCAGTGCCAAGATCTGGGTTGTCTCGACTTAAAAAATTACTCCCAAACTTATCAAGAACTTGTGCATAGTTTTCTTCATTTTGTACATGGTCTGAAAAGAAGAAGAAAGAGGAGTCTGAGCTGTTATGTGCCACAGTGACAAGTTACTCTGAACACTGGCTGATCACCAGACACTCTCAAAAAGAAAGCAGAGAAGCTGGATCCATTCTTTACTGAATGTATCTAGAAGGTGGCTGGCAGTGTGCTGAGTGTTCTCACTCTATCAAAGGCAGCTCCCCTCTTTTGTTTCAGAGCATTGAGTTCATTTATACCCCCAATTAATCCACAGATGCACCACAGGTTAAGGGGTCAAATGACCAACCCATTTTCAAGCATTTAAGAAACCATGATCGTCAGGAAACAAGTCAGACCTGATTTTTCTTTCTCATACCCCAGATGCAGTCCCTTGGCCTCTACCTTTCAAAATATAACAAAAATTTGACAACATCTCATCGCTCCCATGACTATCAACCTCATCCAACACCATCCATCATCTCTTGCCTCCATCCCTACGACTCTTCCTGTAAAAGCTCCTTGTTGCAGCCTCTGGTCTGTTCCCAGCACGGCACCCAGTGTGATCCTGGGGAGTTGTGCATCTGATCCCGTAAGTCTCGTGGCAGACACTGTCTCTCCCCATGTTCTGAGTTCTTGCAGGCTTACAGAAAGGGGTACTGCACATCCCCATACCCTGAAGTAACCCGGCACCGACCAAGGACGTGTGAGCGCAGGTGGTGCCAGCCTCACGTGGCAGCGTTTCAGTTCCCCGTGCTCAGCTCTGCACGTCTCTTTCCTTGTGCTGGAGTGCAGGGATGCATCAATTTATATGGAGGTCCACAGCAGATGCATGATATTTATGAAAAGAATAAATGAACACAAAACCGTCTATCAGAACCATACCTTTAAAGGCTTAATTCAAATGACAGCTCTTTCTCTTGTAAGACTCCCCTTACTTGGCAATGATTTTTCCTTGCCCGTACTGCTACTGCGGTATTTTCCACCACGTCACATCATATTCGTGTAAGTACTGCTCTTTCCCTGCCCCCAGACCACGAGAGGCAGGGCTTCCCAGTGGCTCACCTCTGCATTCGCACCCAACACACACCACTCACGTGTCAGGGAGCTTAGCTTATGAGGCTAGGGCTCAGTAAAGAGGTGTTGACTTGGATTCCTCGATTACCCTTTTGGGAATTTAAGAAGCATTCACTCCTTAAGTCTCCTGGGTTGTTCGATAATTGAACACTAAATAATTTAAAAATATTTCACTCTCTAACACACCTTTGATAACTGCCTGGGAGCAACAGTGTGTGTGAGCCTGGACTGGTGGATGCCCCAGAAAGAAGTCAAAATACGACAAAGGTAACAAGCATCACAGCATCGAGCGAAATGAAACGAGGCCCGAGCAGCCTTCTAATTGTCACCACATTAGAAATGCATGATGCCTAGGGTGGATGTCAGCATTTCGGGTTGAGATATTAAAAAAGATAAAATGCAGTTCTAGTTACCTCCCGTAAAGCTGCTCTGAGAAACACAAAAGAAAGGCTACATCAGCTGCGGACAGGATGCCCACGCCTGGCCTCCTTCGTAAGCTGGAGCTACCCCAGCACCTCCTTCGTAAGCTGTCTGAGGCCAAGGGCCTCACCTCGCCCCTCAGAAGCCCACTCTGCCCGACATCCTTTCCTGCTCTGGAGGTCAGCAAAAAAGGGGTTCAGACACCTGTTCAACCGCTTTCAAAGGAAGGGTCTCAGAATTAAAACCTAAGGGGCAAGCTTTACGTGGCAGGCTTTGTGTCTGCTTGAAATTAGAACATATTTCAAAGGATACATTGAAATCTTTAGATTACAGGATACCCAGGTACCTACCAACCAGTTAAGACATAAACTATTTCAGGATGCTTCTTCTCTCCCTCTCACGCTGCCCAATTCCACCTCTTCCTCCCCTTCCTCGCCACAGCCATTATCCTGAATTTGGACTTCAGAGAGGGGTTAGGAAGTTGTATGAGAAGCTCTCAGTTTATGAGGGATGACAGATTCACCAAAAAATAAGATGGACTTGGACAAGGCAGAGAGCGAGGTCACAGGAAGTCGGCTGAGAACCTTCTCTGACCCAAATGCTTTTCACAATATTATATTTAACCCACACCAGAACTCTGGGAAGAATTATGCTTATCAGGTAGGTAAAATAAAAAATATGATGAGAGAGGCAGAAGGTAAGACTGGATAAGTTTAGGCAAGATCATGGGTCCCGTATGTTTAGCCCACAAATGAATCACTTCAGTGGCTCAGTTGTGTATGACTTTTTGTGATCCCATGGACTGCAGCACGCCAGGCTTCCCTGTCCATTACCAACTCCCGGAGCTTGCTCAAACTCATGTCCACTGAGTCATTGAGGCCTCAAATCATTAGCCATATATATCTATCTATCTACATACACACTGACAAGAGTGTATGTCTATATGTAATAACCACATTTCTATGTGCATACGTGCTAAGTTGCTTCAGTGTCCAACTCTTTGTGACTCTATGAACCATAGCCCGCCAGGCTCCTCTGTCCATGGGATTCTCTAGGCAAGAATAGTGGAATAGGTTGCCTGCCCTCCTCCAGGGGATCTTCCCAGGGGATCGACCCAGGGATTGAACCTGTCTTTCTTAACGTCTTCTGCGTTGGCAGGCAGGTTCTTTACCACCAGGACCACCTGGTTTAAGTCCCACATTTATAATCTATACACATGTATATGAAATTTTACACATCTGAAGATAGAACAGCTAATTCAGTGAGCTAAATCTTAGAATACTACCACTAATTCTACTGAGGGTTTAAGTGATGGGAGTTAAATAAAAGGTGCTTAGAACAGTGCCTGGCAGGCGGCACATGCCCCTAAATTGTCAGCCACTACCTCTATACCCATGATTAATTACAATATCGAGATGTGTTTCATATCAAATAACATAGGAATGTAGGTCTCCCATGTTTCAAGTATTTTTTTAACATACTGCATTATAAAGCCAACAGCGACAATTCACCCGAAAGATTATATAACCACACACATCCCTTTGTACAAAATTAAGGGTTTACCAAACAGGCTTTCAATAGGCACAGAGGGCAAGGAGGCAGGATCCTGGTGGAGGCAGAAGGGAGGGACAGATTACAGAGTAGAGTAAGCAATTTGAGAGGAATGTAAACTCAGGGGTTTAGGGAAGGAGAGGGAAATGAAGGCCTTGGGCTAGGGGAGCACCGTGTAGGCATGGGTGGGACTTGGGACGCAGAGAATTGGTTCAGGACATCTCAGAGAGCAGGACAGTCTGTTATAAGAACTTTACTCAAGTGCCTGATGACTTTTGGAAGCTGGTTAAGTAGGGGCTGGGGTTGGAACTTCCTCGGTGGTCCAGTGGCTAAGACTCCCGAGTTCCTGATGCATGGGACCCAGGTTCAATCCCTAGTCGTGGAACTAGATCCCACATGCCACAACTAAGACCCGGCCCAGTCAAACAAATAAATCTTCAAAGTCGAGGCTGGGAGAAGCAGGTGAAGACAGAGATGGAATAAAAGGAAAGAAAAAAAAAAATAAGGTGAGCGAGAAATCTGATCCATCTCTTATGGAGACCAATGTTTTTCTAATATTTATAGGGGATTCCCTGGTGGCTCAGATGGTAAAGCGTCTGCCGACAATGCGGGAGACCTGTGTTCGATCCCTGGGTTGGGAAGATCCCCTGGAGAAGGAAATGGCAACCCACTCCAGTACTCTTGCCTGGAAAATCCCATGGATGGAAGAGCCTGGTAGGCTACAGTCCGTGGGGTTGCAAAGAGTCAGACACGACTGAGCAACTTCACCTTCTGCCATTCAGGGTATAGTTGCAGAATATAAGGCAGCAAGTGCTATGTTGCTTCTTTCAGTTCTGACGAAAGAACAAAGTAATACAGTTTTAACAACTGAACCAGAAAGGGCCACTTAGTTAGGATTTCAACTGCTGGCATTACTTTGGAGAGATGACGAAGATACACTAATCCCCTGATGTGTCCCACACAGCTTGAAATCACCTTTGTATACTTACTCAATGGCTCAGCAGGTAAAGAACCAGCCTGCCAATGCAGGAGACACAGGAGACGAGGGTTTGATCCCTGGATCAGGAAGATCCCCTGGAGGAGGAAATACCAACTCACTCCAGTATTCTTGTCTGAAAAATCCCACGGACAGAGGAGTCGTGAGCCACAGTCCATGCAATGCAAAGAGCTGGACACGACTGAGCACAGTGCACACACACACACATTTAAGCACCACGGCAGTATCTAGGTAGTGACCTCTTACTCCGGCTGTTTAACAGTGGCAACTGCTAGTTTGCTGAGCATTCAGTACTGAGCACTGCTGAGCACGCCGCTCACTGCACTGAGCACTTTACATACATTCCTTCAATCACGCTTATTAACAAGCCTATGAGATAAGTACTGTTATCATCCTCATTGGGAAGATACTGGAAAAAAAAAAAAAAAAAGGCCAAGGCCACACAACGCATAAGGGAACTTAAATTAGCACTTTTTACTCTCAGAGCTGTGAGACACACTCAGGTCTATTACTGACACTTCGTGATGCATTGACCCAGCAACTTCACCTTCTTCTAAACCTCATCCCCATGCTATGAAATGGAGGTAATGATGGTACTGACCTCACAGGAGCATGGCAGAGATGGAGTAAGATACTGAGTGGTATACAGCAGACTCGATACATTTCTACCACGACAAGGGCAACAACAGTGATGGGGACAAACAGCAGGCTGCCCGGCCTAGGCTGGGGGGCAGGGGCTTCCAACAATATTCAGAAAGTGATGTCTGCACTCAGGAGTTTACACTCCTAGTGGCTGGCAGTAACAGGTGCCTTGGGAATACATTAAATACAGTGTTCTTTAAAATATCTTGTATTTCTCCAGTGAGGCCTTCCCTAGAATTTTCAGAAGCACAACAATGATGACACAGGCCTTTCTCTGAGGGGTGTCTGCCTGACTGTCACCCTGTTAGACTTTACCTACCTGGGAAATGTTCCCAAACCCTCCCTGACTGGCCCATCAAGCCCACCTCCGATTCTGTCCCTGTCATTTAATTACGACACAGATGATATTCTAAAACCTAAGGCAGCTGTTTTACAGATAAGAAAAGGGAGACTCAGTGGTGAAGCCAGGTGAGGACCCAGCTTCGTCGGATTCCAGACCTCATCCTTTTCCACTGACAGGCTCAGGAAAGATGGTCACGGCTATGGGGATACGAGTCACAAATAATTACGTGGAATCTATTATGTGAAAGACTGGATGATGAATAGCAAGAAGAAAGGGGGGGAAAGATGGACCTCCTGGCCCATGACAATAATATGATTATTATAATAACAATAATAATTGTAACAATGAATGATAGCTAATTTTTAAAAAGGTTTATTTATTATTTTTGGCCGTGGGTCTTCATCGCCGCACGGGAGAAGTCCATTGCAGTGGCCTCTCTCGTTGCGGAGCACGGGCTCAGTTGCTCCACCGCATGTAGGAGCTTCCCTGGTCGGCGAGCGAATCCGTATCCCTTGCACCGGCAGGCGGATTCTTAACCACTAGACCACCAGGGAAGTCCCCTTGTAGCTACATTTTTTGATGACTCACTATACCAGGAACTGTGCTAGATATTTTTCCTGAGAATTTAATGCTCACAAGAACATGCTAATATTACCCCCCTTTCACATATGCAGAAGTTGGCTTAGGGAGGTTAAACAAGTCACATCCGGTGACACAGCTAGCAAGCGGTGATGACACGTGCTGACTGCAGAGCCTGAGTTATTTTTGACTGACTGGGCGGCTTACAAGATCTTAGCTCCCCAACTAGGGACCAAACCCAGGATCACGGCAGTAAGAGCACTGGATGCAAACCACTAGACCCCAGGGACGTCCCCCTAGCCTCGTTCTTAACTGACAGGCTTGGCTAAGTGCTGGGGAGCCCCTGGTGCTGTTGTTCAGTTACTGAGTTGTGTCCGACTCTTTGCAACTGCAGGGACTACAGCGTGCCAAGCTTCCCTGTCCCTCACTATCTCCTGGAGTTTGCCCAAGGTCACGTCCATGATGATGCCCTCCAACCATCTCATTGCAGATTGCCTTCAATCCTTCCCAGCATCAGGGTCTTTTCCAATGAGTCGGCAGTTGGAACCCCTAGTTACTTCCTAATTTGAGCCAGATGTCAAGTGATGGAGGGACTGGAAAATCGAGGTCTTAGTGCAACCTATATGCAACCCTGGTCAGGCGACTAAGGCTCTTGGGGGCTTTAATTTCATCTAGAAAACAGGTCTAATGAAAGCTACCCAGCCTACTCCTGGGGGCTGCCTACCAAGAGGTAAAAGATGTCATCATTAATGTGAAAGCTCTTTGGGGGAAAACAACGGCAACAGTAACAACAACAGAGGACACTAGACGATCATAGAGGATTATTTCTATTTAATGAGTATCAGGCCTGGAAGGCACTCATCATAAATCCCTCCTAAAGAGCAGCCCCAACCTGGACCACCGCAATCAAATGCTCACAGAGGCATCACACCTGGTGGAGGGACACAGTTCTGGGTGGGGCAGTGACCTGAGTGTGAACCTCCCTCTGGTCCTGCCTGGCCGTGTGTGATCCGGGAAAAGGAACCAAAGTTTTCTGGGTCTTGACTTTGTATGTGAACTGTGGTGGATGATATCCAGGAAGTACACAGCAACTCTCCATAAAAATATCTTTACTTTTACTACTTCTATTCACCCTGAGATTGAGGGCTGAAGTTCTGATGTGATGGACGTTCAAAGAGAATCCAAATTTTATGGCTTCTTTTTTTTTTTTTTTGGAGGGCTCCAAGTTACATAAGAAGTTCCCCTGGTGGCTCACACGGTAAAGAAGCCGCCTGCAACGCAGGAGACCTGGGTTTGATCCCTGAGTCAGGAAGATCCCCTGGAGAAGGGAATGGTAACCCACTCTAGTATTCTTGCCTGGAGAATTCCACGGACAGAGGAGCTTGGCGGGCTACAGTTCATGGGGTGGCTAAGAGTCGGACACGACTTGAGTGACTAACACAACAACGAAGGTACGTAAGACAACTGTGGACCAAAGCCTGGCCTTCCCCTTTACCAGCTGTGGATCTGGGGCAATCTCTGTGCCATCTCTGATGACTCTGCTTAACTGCAGTAATACCTACCTAACAGAGTTATTATGTACAATGGATGAAAAGAGTCTATAATGTGCCTCTCTCTGCCTGGTTTACACTGGCTGTTTATGAAACATGGAGATCTTAGCTTCCCCAACTAGGGATCAAACCAGGGTCATAGCAGTGAGAGCACGGAGTCCTAACTACTAGACCCCAGGGAAGTCTCCCAAGCCTGTGCCCTTAACAGGCTCCGACTGGTTAGAGTCTAATTAATAGGCTTGGCTAACTGTTGGAGCCCCTGATGCTGTTGTTCAGTTAGTAAGTCGTGTCTGACTCTTCGTGACCGCACGGACTGCAGTACGCCAGGCTTTCCTGTCCTTCACCATCTCCTGGAATTTGCCCCTTCCTCCCTCCAAAGCAAGACTCACTTCCTCAGTTTGCTGTATTCTCTTTCCTGGGAGCCTAGCTTCTCTTCCAAGATCTTTATGCAAGTTATCTTCCACACCAAGAGTCCATAGCAACTTGTGCTTGTCAGTTTATCCTTATGATATTAGAAAAAATCTTCAGGAGGACAGTTTAAGTAGAGGTATTATTGTACTATAGTTACACAACCTAGCCCAAGTTCCCAGTCCACCAAACTTCATCACAGTTCCAGGCCTAGCCTGCCTCTTTCAAGATCAAATGCAACTGTGATCTCCCAAGCAAGCCTGTCATTCCTTCTCAATCTCTTGCAACACCCAGGCTCCTAGCCTTGTATAATCTGTTGTTATGCAACCAGTTCCCAGCGCTGAGACTGACGTACAAGTTAGTGTTCAGTAAAATGCTCAGTGTCTATAGTGAATTCTCCTGGAACAAGTCTTCTTTCTTCCTTCAAAAGAAGACTCAGCATGGGCCATGTGCCAGGGGTGAAAAAACAATGAACTATAACAACAATAAAAAAAAAAGGCCATGTAATACATGTCATAAATTATAGTGCTGGCATAGAGGGGGAAGCAATAAATTCTTTTATACTATACTATACATACCTGGTGGCACAAATCATACTTGCACAAAATTAATTCCATTTGGTTTTAAAATTACAAATATAATCCATATAGTACTATACAGATGTACAAAGATAAAAATTATCTCTTTCTTCTTCTTCAATCATCTCCTTGAAACAAGCCAAGTTAATAATCTGTAAACTCTTTTTACACATAAAAAATATATACACACATACAGATTTTCTCCTCTTTCTTAATTCACTTAAAAAATAAATGAGGTATTACATAAGACTCCATGGCTTGCTTTTTCTCTCCTGAATAAAGATTGAGAAATTCAATACAATTAAATCTAATTATTTTAATTGTGATCATCTATAATAAACCCTATCATAATTCACATCTGTTATGAAAAGACTGTTTTGCCTAAGGGGTGGCAATTTTTTGTAATACTTGTCACGGATATTTTTTTCCCATTTGTCTTTTCACTTTTCAGTGGTGCCCATGGCCATGAACTTTTGAAATTTCATGTAGTCAAATACACCCGTTTCTAAAAAATATTTATTTCATTGCACCGGGTCTTCATTGCGGCACGTGGGATCTTTAGTTGAGGCATGCAAACTCTTAGTTGCAGCAAGTGGGGTCTAGTTCCCGGATCCGGTGACCCTGCATGGGGAGTGCAGTCTTGGCCACTGGACCACCAGGGAGGTCCCAAATATATCAGGCTTTACTCAGAAGACTTAAGAGTTTCCTGCACTGCTTCTACTCCTTAACCCTTCTAATGTTCAGTACTTTTTCTAAACATCTAAGTCTTTAATCCAGTGCAATGTTATTTGTTCATACAGCAGGAAGAAGGGTTCTAACATTATTTAAAGTATGTCCTAAACCTTCTAGTATTTAATTTGGTTTTCTTTTTAATATTTAAACAGTCAATTCATCAGCAATGGATGCATTCATATGGCACAAGGAAGAGTTCTAATTTTATTTCCTTTCTGTTGTATGAAAATATATTACTGTTTAACATAGCCGGTTGTAGGTACCCTTTCAATATCTGATAAATGAACACATGGCAGAACTTGAATGGAGCTGATCAGGCTTCATAAGAGATGGTACCTGAGCAGCAACCTAAAGAATATATAGTTAACAAGCTGATTTAGGGTGAACCACGCTTCAGGTAAGAGGTAGCAGCCTACTGCCAAGGCACCATCAAGTAGCCAGGGGTTAGAAAGCGACTACCAGGGGGCCTTGGGTCTCTCCAGAGCTCACTGTCTCTGGTCTAGAATCAGACATGCTAAGTTTAAAAGCACTGCCTTCCACTCCCGTTCATTATCACATGGGCTCAGATCTCTTTTGCCATACCAATCCATGAAGCCAGTAAACCTACCCTGTGACCCCGAAAACAACCTGTTTTAATTTCATAAGATGCCATGTGACTGGGGGGTGAGTTCTGGACTTAAGAGCCTGTATTTTCTGACATACAACATCCACCTGATTCTGAGCAGTTATTTCATGTCCCTGGGCCTCCGTTTCCCTATCTGTTCCCACTCTCTGCACTGGTTAAGATGAAAGGTAACATCCTTGGAGACAGAAAAGCCCTGTGTACGTTTTGTTTTTTTTTTTGTAAATTGTCTTTCTCCATACCACTTTGGGTGAGTCATCTCACTGCCTTTTCAAGGTCATTTTGAATTGGGATCGGTTCTTTCCAAGTTCTAGCTGAGCTTCTGCAGGAATCTGCCTGAGCCCCAGGGGTGTTATCTGGAAACGCAGCGTGCAGACTCCCATTTCCACAGTGCTGACAGACCCATTAACTCACGGAGCCCCGAGAAAAGATGCCCGCAGAGTTCCACGGGGCTATTACTCAGCATTTAAACGGCACTTGAGCATCACTCCGTTATAGCAGAAGCAGAAATGTTCTGTCTTCTGGCTCCATTATTCAGGCTTCCTAACTGCCAGATCAAATACGCATCATGGCCTGGTTTGCTGATGGCTCCTGAGGTAATTTTAGATCTGGCCCCTGAAAAAGCTAAAAAGGAGACGAGCAAATTCCTCTCCTACTCAAGTCTTCCACAGCAGGAGTGCCCATCACCCAGTGGAGCCAAGTTTTCTCATAAAAAGATGAACTTTAAAAATATGGCTTAAAAAAAAATATGGTTTCATATTTCACTAAAAACCTGCATCAAGCACCCACACTGAGATACAAAGATTATTTAGGTCATTATGTCTGTGGCCTCGGGTGCATCTTGTGGCCTTAGTGGTTCCCAGCTTTAGCTTCCTGGCTAATAAATTATGTGGAATTTCTGCTCTGTGCTCTGTGATGACCAAGAGGGATGGGCTGGGAGAGGGGTGAGACGGAAGCTCCTGGGGGAGGGGATATATATGTACTTACGAGTTGATTCACGCTGTTGTACAGCAGAAACTAAAACATCATTGTAAACAAATCATACTCCAATTAAATACATAAAAATTTTAAAAGTTTTTAGAAATTCAGGAGAAGACCCATTTTTGTCACATTATAAAGGGATCTATGACTTCAGAATTTCAGAAGCACAGAGGAAATATTCAGTTCAGTTGCTCAGTCTTGTCCATCTCTTTGAGACCCCATGGACTGCAGCACACCATGCCTCCCCGTCCAACAACAACTCCTGGAGTTTACCCAAACTCATGTACATTGATTTGGTGATGCCATCCAACCATCTCATCCTCTGTCGTCCCCTTCTCCTCCTGCCCTCAATCTTTCCCAGCATCAGGGTCTTTTCAAATGAGTTAGCTCCTCGCATCAGGTGGCCAAAATACTGGAATTTCAGCTTCAACATCAGTCCTTCCAATGAACATCCAGGACTGATCTCCTTTAAGATGGACTGGTTGGATCTCCTTGCAGTCCAAGGGACTCTCAAGAGTCTTCTCCAACACCACAGTTCAAAAGTATCAAATCTTCAGTGCTCAGCTTTCTTTATAGTCCAACTCTCACACCCATACATGACTACTGGAAAAACCATAGCCTTGACTAGATGGACCTTTGTTGACAAAGTAATGTCTCTGTTTTTTAAAATGCTGTCTAGGTTGGTCATAACTTTCCTTCCAAGGAATAAGTGTCTTTTAATTTCATGGCTGCAGTCACCATCTGCAGTGATTTTGGAGCCCCCCAAAATAAAGCCAGCCAGTTTCCACTGTTTCCCCATCTATTTGCCATGAAGTGATGGGACCGGATGCCATGATCTTCGTTTTCTGAATGTTAAGCTTTAAGTAAACTTTCTCATTTTCCTCTTTTACTTTCATCAAGAGGCTCTTTAGTTCTTCTTCACTTTCTGCCATAAACGTGGTGTCATCTGCTTATCTGAGGTTATTGGTATTTCTCCCAGCAATCTTGATTCTAGCTTGTGCTTCATAAAGCCCAGAATTTCTCATGATGTACTCTCCATAGAAGTTAAATAAGCAGGGTGGCAATATACAGCCTTGACGTACTCCGTTTCCTATTTGGAACCAGTCTGTCCTTCCATGCCCAGTTCTAACTGTTGCTTCCTGACTTGCATACAGATTTCTCAAGAGGCAGGTCAGGTGGTCTGGTATTCCCATCTCTTGATGAATTTTCCACAGTTTGTGGTGATCCACACAGTCAAAGGCTTTGGCATAGTCAATAAAGCAGAAATAGGTGTTTTTCTGGAACTCTCTTGCTTTTTCGATGATTCAGTGGATGTTGGCAATTTGATCTCCAGTTCCTCTGCCTTTTCTAAAACCAGCTTGAACATCTGGAAGGTTACGGTTCACGTATTGCTGAAGCCTGGCTTGGAACATTTTGAGCATTACTTTACCAGTGTATGAGATGCGTGCAGCTGTGCGGTAGTTTGAGCATTCTTTGGTATTGCCTTTCTTTGGGATTGGAATGAAAACTGACCTTTTCCAGTCCTGTGGCCACGGCTGAGTTTTCCAAATTTGCTGGCATATTGACTGCAGCATTTTCACAGCATCATCTTTTAGGAGTTGAAATAGCCTCACTGGAATTCCATCACCTCTGCTAGCTTTGTTTGTAGTGATGCTTCCTAAGGCCCACTTGACTTCACATTCCAGGATGTCTGGCTCTAGGTGAGTGATCACACCATCATGATTATCCGGGTCAGGAACATCTTTTTTGTACAGTTCTTCTGTGTATTCTTGCCACCTCTTCTCAATATCTTCTGCTTCTGTTAGGTCCATACCATTTCTGTCCTTTATTGAGCCCATCTTTGCATGAAATGTTCCTTGGTATCTCTAATTTTCTTGAAGAGATCTCTAGTCTTTCCCATTCTATGGAAATGTTAGCAGAATCTAAGACAAATCTTCTTGCCCTCGACAAGGACAGAGTGCAGTGCATTCAGGGGAGGACGTCAGCACACACACACGAAAGTGGTCAAGAGGGCTAGGCTGGATTCCTTGATTGTTACTTAATTTACTTTTTGGCTGTGCTGGGTCTTTGCTGCGGTGCAGGCTTTTCTCTGGCTGTGGCAAACCAGGGCTGCTCTCCAGTTGCCGGGTGCAGGCCCCTCCCTGTGGTGGCTTCTTTTGTTGAGGAGCATGGGCTCTAGCGCATGTGGGCTTCAGCAGTTGCAGCTCCCAGACTCTAGAGCACAGGCTCAGTAGTTGTGGCACATGGGTTCAGCTGCTCCAAGGCATATAGGATCTTCCCAGATCAGGGATCAAACCTGTATCTCCTGCACTGGCAGGTGGATTCTTTACTACTGAGCCACCAGGGAAGCCTGGACTCTGGTTTTGGTCCCTGGGGAAAGGCATTCCTTACTGGCCCTCATGGGCTCCCCTTAGGGTAGGTACTGTGAATTCTAGGTGGCAAAAGAATCTTAATCTCACTTTATAACCACTTCTCTGGTGGTTCAGTTGGTAAAGAATCCGCCTTCAATGCAGGAGACCCAGGTTCGATCCCTGGGTTGGGAAGACCGCCTGAAGAAGGGCATGGCAACCCACTCCAGTATTCTTGCCTGGAGAATCCCATGGGCAGAGGAGCCTGGTGGGCAACAGTTCATGGGATTGCAAGGAATTGAACACAACTGAGCCACTAACACTTTCACTTTCAACTCATAATCAGACATGGTAGGGATCATCTTCTCTGTTTCACAGATAATAAAATGAGGTCCTGAGAAATGAAGGGATTTGCTAAGAAATGTGCAGCTACAGCTAGCCCGGGCACATCCCAGCTCTTCTGCACTGGGGCCACTGTTTCCACTCGTCACTGTGCCTGCAGCCCAGGAGCAATACAGCAAGACAGATCTCTCCATCTCAGGACTCACGTAACAGACATCACCCTGAGGGCAGACAAGCAGGAAGAGGGCTGTAGAACTGCAGCTAGGTACCACCTAACTGTGCTGTCTGGGACTGAGAATACACAAAACAAAATGGAGTGTAAAAAGAAACAAGGCTGAGTAGTACTTTCTTCTGTTAGTTAATTTGAATTTTCTACAGCAAACATGGTAATCCACATTACACTTCCACATGGGGAGAAAAAAATCAAATAGAAAATGTCACTCAAAAAAAAAAAAAAAAAAAAAAAAGTCAGCCCCAGGCATTCCAAAGAAGCAGCCCCCTGCAATTCTCCACACAGAGAACGTGTATGGTAGATGAATTGTCTGAGACACGGAAGAATACCATTCTGCCACCGGTGAATGCAAGCGATGTCATCCTCACAAAATCATCCTCTGACAGCTCCTGAGCATTCTGTCCCATGGGACTGATTATCAGTGAAAGACACTTCATGATCAATAGCAACTTGCTTGATTTCCATACGCAAACAGAGGATCAGAAAAATCAATGTGGAGTTATCTTTCCAGGCTAAAGACTCAACTGGAAAGTCCCTCCAGTCCTGGGAACAGACACTTTACGATTCTTGTCTGCTCCCAAACCACATATGGCATTCAACACACGGCCGACTGCTTTCTGGAGGTTATCACAGAGCATGGCTGCCTTACGATGGTGTATGAGGTGAAGAACCGCGATGGAGCTGCTTCACGTGTGATACGCCAGGTGATCGGGAGAGCGTGTGTGAAAAAAGAGAGGGTTTAAGCACACCTGGGGAAAGAAACATACACAGAAACAAACCCAGAGACCCTGGCTTTGCTCCAGAGAAGTGAAACATCTTCATACAGGAAAAAACAATCCGAATTTGATGAGATATAAACCATCCAAGAGCACGGTCGAATGCAGTTTGAAACAAGCAGGAAGGTACAGGCAGGCTACAGAATCTTAGCTGCAGTGGTCAGCAAGGGCTGTTCAAAGGAGAAAGGTGGTCCTGAGAAAAGAACTACAGACCTAGAGATGTTCCTGCTGAGTGAAGTAAGTCAGACAGAGAAGGAGAGATACCATGTGACACCCCTTACATGCAGAAATGATACTAACAACCTTATTCACAAAACAGAAACAGAATCATAGAGAACTAACTTAGGGTTACTGGGTAAGGGGGTGAGGGGTGGGGGAGAACAGGGCGAGGGGATAGTCATGGAGTTTGGGATCCACATGTATGCACAGCTCTATTTAAACTGGATGATCAACAAGGACCTACTGTAGAGCACAGGGAACTCTGCTCAGTGTTATGTGGCAGCCTGGATGTGAGGGGAGTTGGGTGGGGGGCGGGGCGCAGAGAATGGATGCACGTATGTGTACGGCTGAGTCCTCTGGCTGTCCACCTGAAACTATCACAACATTGTTAACCGGCTATATTCCAATACAAAACAAAAAGTTAAAAAAAAAAACTATAGATAGCTACTGACCTGAATATTTAAACAGTGAGAAGGGTCAGTGAAAAGGACAGAAAATCACGAATGGGGTTATATATCTCTGTCTTTAACTGATGAGATTTAACTTAGCAGATGTGAAAAAACAAGAGAGAGAGACAGAGAGAGAGAGTGAGCGGGCCCCCATTCCACTCAATGAGCGCATGTCCCTGGGGCAGGAAGACACGCCAACCTGCTCTCCACCTGCTGGCAGAGGGCCTCTCTCCCTGGGCTAAGGGTGACTGGCTTAAAGACCATGTGTCTTTAAATACCAGGGCTCTTAAAGGACTGCCAATGCTACGTAAAAACACAGGAGTTCTATTTCAAGTGTACTTTATAGGCCATCCAAGCATATTCAAGGCTTGCTTTGACTCCATGGGTCACTTTCCATCCAGGCAGACTTTAAAATCTAACCTCAAATCAACTGTGACTGTAGATAAATATATTTTACTTTACAGTAAACTAAGTTCAAGAGAGCAGACATCACTACTTAGCCTGTTCATCCTATTACTCAGTCATCTGGCTGATACTTAGTAGTTCTGACTGAACAAACGAAATGCCAACTTTCAACTCCACTAACCTCAGTTGAAAGTACACCTCTCAAGTCACCTGTCATACACTGGCATTTATTATTTATTGATTTAAGTCGAATTGCCTTAAAACATAGTAACCGTCTGTGAGCCAAGAGTGTTCTGGCAATTCTTTCTAGCTCTAGTTCAACAAGGGCTTAATAAATGAATTAGTCATATACGATAATAAATGAATTAGTCATATATATTTAAAAAATTTTTGGCTATGCTGGATCTTTGCTGCTGCTGGGCTTTTCTCTGGCTGTGGCGAGCAGGGTCTACTCTCGACTTGCAGTGCGCAGGCCTCTCAGGGAGGCCTCTCTTGTGGAGGACAGGCTCCAGGCTCATGGGCTGCTGCAGCTGCAGCTCCTGGGCTCTGGAGCTACAGGCTTAATAGCTGTGGGGCACGTGCTCAGCTGTTCCACGGCATGTGGGATCCTCCTGGATTGGGATTGAACGTGTGTCTCCTGCACTGGCAGGTGGACTCTCCACCACTGGGCCAGCAGGGAAACCTTCTCATATATGATTCTAATAATTAAAGGCCTGCAGTTGCTAACATGACAGAGTGACTTCTGCCAGGCTAATGCTCCTTTCATTAACAACGATAAACGATGGACAAAATATAAAAATAACAACCGTTTGAAGTCACTGCAAAGTACACAAAGGCATGAAGAAAGAGGCAGGGATGCCACCCTTTGAGGAAGGGAACTGCTCTGGGAAAAGACCATCTGTTACTGGCTTTTCTCCTGAGGACAGACCTCAGTTCATGCTGGGCAAGAACAGAACTTCTGCAGAAAGCGCATTTTACTGAGCTAAGGTGTCAGAGGTCAGAATTCAGGATTGCGTTAGCAGCTGGATATTGAGTGGCGGGGCGGGGGAGGGGGGGTGGGGATCATAGAAAGGAGGAAGTCAGAGAAAGGAGAGCCTGCATGTCTGTGTATACCCTTCCTTCAAATCCTTGGCTGACCCTGCACTGCACGTGTATGACTGATACTTCAAGAAGCCCTGTGGAGGACATCATCTGAGAGCTGAGCAGATTCAGCCAGCAAGTTTCCCTAGACTGAGTAAGGTATGGAATTCAAGTCCCACAAAGTTAGCAGGGCATGGTAAGCACTGTGGGCTGAAGGCCCAGAGGACTGTACCTTTGGAGTATGGACCATGTAGCAGGACGAAGAGCTGCATCCTAGGACCGTGAGCAAAACTAAAACAAACTCACCCTCAAAAAGCTTTTCACAGGGTCAAGGTGATGGCTGTTGTTCAGTTGCTAAGCCGTGTCTGACTTTTGTGACCCCATGGACTGTAGCACACCAGGCTTCCCTGTCTCTCACCATCTCCCAGAGTTTGCTCAAACTCATACCTGTTGAGTCAAGGTGATGGTGATCACCAGCAATTCAACTGTGTACTAAAATAAACACACTTCTTAGAAAGGTAACTATCCAGAGCCTCTACAACATGTACTTCACTATGTCTACCTTGCAAACAGAAACTGCTGGACATGCAAAGAAACAGGAGAAGCAGCTAAAAGTCAACAAAGTCAAGAGAAGCCGAACCACAGACAACCTGGATGTTGGTTTAGTATGAAATAAGTTCAAAAATAAATAGTACAGGACCTCCCTGCTGGTGCAGTGGATAAAAATCCACCTGCCAGTGCAGGGGACACAGGTCCGACCCCTGGTCCAGGAAGATTGTACAGGCCATAGCGCAGCTAAGCCTGCGGACCGCAACTACTGAGCCTGTGCTCCAGACGCTGTGAACCACAGCTACTGAGCCTGTGCGCTATGACTACTGAAGCCCACGTACAGAGCCTGTGCTCCGCAACAAGGGAAGTCGCCGCAGTGAGACGCCCGTGCGCTGCAACCAAGGGTAACCGCCGCTCACCACAACTAGAGAAGGCCCAGACGTAGCAATGAAGACCCCGCACAACCAAAAATAAGTAAATGTTACAAATACCTTCAAGAATGTACAGGAAAAGTCGGATAAAATGGGTGAGAAGATGAAGAATTACAGAGGAGATAAAAATTCTAAAGAAGGACTAAATGGAAATCCAAGAACTAAAAACTACAATATTCAAATAAAAAAATTCATTGGGCGAGATTATTAGCAGACCAGACGCTGCAGAAGACAGAAGCAGTCACCTTGAAGACAGGTAAGTAGACATTATCCAAACTGAAGCACGAAAGGTATAAAGACCTAACCTGAACAAGCTGAGTCTTGATGACCTGTGGGGACGATATCTAACATAAAAGTAACTGGAATCCCAGAAAGATAAGAGAACATAAGAATAAATAAACAATTTGAAGACATACAGGCTAAAAGTTTTCAAAGCTTTGATTAATTTTTTTTGCAATTAACTGCAATTATAATAATTATCACTGATTATTATGTCCCGGGCTTCCCTGGTGGCTCACAGGGTAAAGAATCTGCCTGCAATGCAGGAGACCTGGGTTCAATCCCTGGGTCGGGAAGATCCCCTGGAGAATGACAAGCCACTCCAGTATTCTTGTCTGGAAAATCCTATGGACAGAGGAGCCTGGCGGGCTACAGTCCGTGGGATCGCGAAGAGTTGGACTTGACTGAGCAACTAACACGCACTATGTCCTAGCATCAACACTAAGTAGTTTATATATGTATTTCCCAATTTTCACAAAGTAGGCATTAATGCCCCGTTTTCAGAATAAGAAAACTGAGGACTGAAATGGGGTGGAGGGCGAGGTGAAGGGTCTTGGACACATCTCCACGGTCGCAGATCTAGAATGACAAACTAGGTTTGTCCAGACTTTCCCTCGGCTATAAGCCTCGAGTTGATAAGGATGAAGGTGATCAACACCATCACCACTGGTTCTGAATCATATGTGTTATTCTTCACGACAGTCCAGTGAGGCAGAAATTATTATTCCCTTTTACAGAAATGAAGACCCAATTGCTTAAAGTGTTCTCTGTGCACAGGTTTCTCACCAACAATCAGAGGCTAAATCAGTATTTGATCCCAAACTTGTCTGAACTAACCCACAGTACTTTAATGATGGTGTGCAGGAGGCATGTTTAATCTATGTAAGAGAATATACGAATATACTGGTCTAAGTGCCTTGTTGTTCATGTACCAATTAGGCTAATTACAAAGGACACAGTAGTAATAGGAGTGAAATTGGGGAATACTTTGTGGGTAATCTTCAATTCCAGCTCTAGCTTGAAGGAATAAACCTGCTCTCCGTTTTAAGTGACCCATCTAGCACTTCCAAGTTACAGGATTACTGCTTCTTTTTCTTGTCTCCCTGTCTCCACAGGTGAGGCACCCCAGGATGGCGTGCCCATGAGTTCTGCACCCCACTGAATGAATCCTCAGTGCGCTATCCTGGGTCGGCAGTCATTCACCTCTGATAGCTAATAGTCTTGGCAATTCTGCCTCTGCAGCTTTGGGATGATAAAGAACTAAGTTTCAAGACTTGTAGCTACTGACAAGCTGTGTGAGTAATTTAAGCCAGGTTTAAATGTAAACTTACTAGCTTTGCCAGTAATTTAAACCAGGTCCCTTCACCCCTAAATTGGGGATGACAATGTCTTTCATGCAGGACTGTTGAGATGATTAAGCGACAGCAGGCACCTGGCCTGTAGCAGGGACTCAATAAACGGCAGTTATAATTTATCACTTCTATCAAACTTGGACCACGAAGGTACAGAAACATTTTTTAATCGTCACCTTTAACGGAGTGTTTTTCTTGTTCATCTCAAGGCTTTTCAAAAAACCGGAACTACAGGTTATAGAGTAAGTGTTCCCAATTTCACTTAACATGAGTTAATTTTTCATGAAGCATGCTCCCATAAGTTGTAAGCAAACATTATAAAATATTAACTCATTTTAAAGTTAAGACCACTCATTCCAGATCAGCAAAATGGAGGAAGTGCATACACATACATACCCCAGATAGCTTCTGATTTCAAGTAACAAGAGTGTTTGAGCCAATGGCTTGAATAAAAAAACTGTCAGTTCCCAAAGAGCCTCGAGGTGTAAGGTTATTCTGGAAAGAGACTTAAATGCCTTGAAGGTCCAAAATAATTTGTTAAACTTTGCTCAAATCACTACAACTACCACCAAGGGCTATTTGCAGTTTTTCTGTCTAGGGCCTTCTATTCCTGAGGACCTAGTTTTGTTTATAGGTTTACTTTAATTCCCTGGGGCTCAGAGGGTAAAGCGTCTGCCTACAATGTGGGAGACCCGGGTTCGATCCCTGGGTTGGGAAGATACCCTGGAGAAGGCAATAGCAACCCACTCTAGCACTCTTGCCTGGAAAATCCCAGGGACTGAGAAGCCTGGTAGGCTACAATCCATGGGGTCGCAAAGAGTCGGACACGACTGAGAGACTTCACTTTCACTCAAAAAAATTTTTTAAATCAGATTATCAGCCACCAATTTGGAAAATGGCAAAAAGGAGAAAATATTCTAAACACAGACTATGTTCTCTGTATACCTCTTGACATTCTTTCCATTTAAATTCTAATCTATTTTTATCTCTATCTATTCTTAAACTGTGGTGTTGGAGAAGACTCTTGAGAGTCCCTTGGACTGCAAGATCCAACCAGTCCATTCTGAAGATCAGCCCTGGGATTTCTTTGGAGGGAGTGATGCTGAAGCTGAAACTCCAGTACTTTGGCCACCCCATGCGAAGAGGTGACTCATTGGAAAAGACCCTGATGCTGGGAGGGATTGGGGGCAGGAGGAGAAGGGGACGACAGAGGATGAGATTGTTGGATGGCATCACAGACTCAATGGACGTGAGTCTGAGTAAACTCTGGGAGTTGGTGATGGACAGGGAGGCCTGGCGTGCTGTGATTCATGGTGTCACAAAGAGTCAGACACGACTAAGTGATTGACCTGAACTGATTCTTAAGAAAACTTTCTCCCCACAGAAAACCACAGGATTAAAAATATCATTACAATTAAGACTCTAAACTTAATTATCGACTCTACTTACAATTAACTTCACACTATACCTTTAAATGTGAGAAAATGTTAACTAAAAAAAAAATAGCTGAAATGAAGTTGGAAATTACTTGGATATAAAGATTTACTTCCTATCCACTGATGAATTTAGCACTTTACCTTTTAAAATCTTAGATTTCCTCATATACGACAAGCTATTTCTTAAAACATAAATTATCAAAATGAAAATCTGGGGTGAACATCACATTTTAATTTTGTTTTTAAAAATACAAATGTTCTTGTAAAACCACTCACTATGGAACTGTAACTGAAAATGAAAGGGGAAATAAAATAGGAAGCAATAAGAAAGCAGTGTTTCCTTTCCTGACTGAAAAAAGCTGGGAACTATTCATGACCATCCAGCTCTATTTCAGAAATAATACTTCCCTATCATATGCTTGTAATCAAATGACATACCACTGTCACTTTTTTATTTGCTAAAATAAAAGGATTTGAGAACTCAAATTTTCAGACTAACGATGTTACAGAGATTTCTAGGATACCATGTGTTACTAATAAGCTAAAATGTACTCCAAATATATCTTGGCATGAATTTTAAGGAAGCCACCATATAACAATAAAACACACATTTTGATTTGTGATCCATTATTTTTTAATCACAGAAAAAGACCTAGTAGCAGGAATATCCTGGGTTTTTCCTGCCAAGGAGAAGTGTACATGTGTGTGTGTTTAAATAACACATCTGTTAAAAAAAAAAAAAAAAAGAACCAATTCAACTCAACTAAGTCATGTGATAGTAAAACAAATTTGGTACACCCACGCTCACAGTGAACCACATGACTCTCCCACTTTATACAAGCACAGTGTACCACTTTCGTCTCCAGCAGCATGAGACGTAGTAAGCTCTCCTTTCTCTAGAGACACACTGGCTTACACTGGACCCACCACCTGCACACACATGCCGGTGCTCAAAGGGGCAGAAATCCTGTGACTGTCAGCCCCACTGCAACTCTTCTGACCTCAGGTCGCACTCAAAGACCAAGAGCAGGATGTCGGTCAGAGCTGCGGTCACCTGAAGGTTTGGGGCTAGCCAATGTGCTTCAGTGGCACTTTTTGGTGGGGAAAAAAGGCCTCAGGGCTGCTTGAGTGTCCTCACAGCATGGCAGCTGGTTTCCTCCAAACAAAAGAAAAGGTGGGGGACCTAGGTGGAAGCTGTCTCTTATATGAACTGGCCTTGGAAATCACATGGTATCACTTCTAAGTCTGGCATATGTTCAAAGCAAAGAGAATCGGACTCTATCTTTTGAAAGAAAAAAAACCCCAAAGAACTGCAACATCCTTCAAAACCTCTACAATGTTCAAGAAAATATCAGCTATTTTAAACATTTACTAGTGGGAGAGAGAGGGAAAGAACACACTCACCAGGTAAAACTTTCTTAATGACAATGTATTTCACAGTTCAACACTGTTAAGACTTCAAAACTTAGAACCAATATAGAAGAATTGAACGGCTTGGAAATTTTCCCCTTGATCCAAGTAGTTTGCAGAATTCAGTTTTTTGTTTTTCAAAATCTCCTCATATACAGCAGGGACAAGTAAGAGAGAGAGAGACAAATTCCTAAAGCCATTTCAAACTAAACTGCTTAAAGGGAGATGATTTGTTTTTCCAGTGAAAGATCTCTTATTAATTTATAATTAATACTGATAAAGCTTACATGCAAAAAATAATAGATACCCTCATAGAGCAAGTCTTTCCACCATTCTCAACCATCTTTCAAATCGTTTTGGGGAGGTGGGTGGTTGAGTACTCTCAAACCAGAAATACAGAAATGCTTCTTAAAGTTCCAAAGAACATCAGATGGGCTTTGTGTCACTTAAGCACTGTGAGAAACCAAGAAAACTATGAAAACACACTGGGAAACAGACATCAGGGCTCAGCCTCTTGTGGCTTCTCTGGAAGAGACCAGAAGCCCTTGGACAGGAACGGCCTGGATTCCACTGAGTATAGCTCATGGGAAGATGTGCAACATCACTGTTTTACTCATCTCGTTGTTTTTTAAGAATTAAATGTCACAGGGCTGCCCACATAAACTGATAAAAAAAAAACCCCTAAATACGCTGTAATCATTGGTGACTGCAGAAACCCTATCAGGCCCCTGCAGTGGGTAAGATCTGAGTTTATCCCCACATTTCTAGGCCACAGGGATGATGATAACTGCTATTGTGGCCCCTATCTGAGAGACACCAAAGTCACCCCATGGGTTACACTGCTGTGAGGTAACATTTGATGGATTCATTCATGAATATTCACGACCAGTGAATATTTAATGGCCACTGACAGAGCATTTCCTGGGGACCCATCCGGCTGATAAGCAGCAATTCATCCCGTGCTTGTTGAGCTCCTGCCAAGTGTCAGGTCGACGACATGCATACAGTAGCTACAAACAGCCAAGCTGGAGTCAGCCAGGCTCCCCTCCCAGTCCTTGCCAGTTGTGGCCTCCTGGACAAGACGGTGTGCCCCTTCACAATTCAGCTCCATCATCTATAAGGAGGAGATAATAGCAGACCTACCGCAAAGGCTTGGTGGGCTTCACTTAGTATGGCGTGAGCACCCAGTGCATGCTCCAGAGGTATTCCCCACCCACCCTCTTCGAATGACATCAGGTTTCCTTTTTGTATCCTGCAAGCTTTCCTTTAGTACTTGCCAGTTTCTAAGTACTTTCCAGCTTGAGGATCTGATATTAACATCTCTCTCTCTCCCACCGGACTGTCAAATTATCATCAAGGCAGAGATTCTGTCTGATTTATCTAATATACCCAACATCCCAAACAGTAGCATATAATAGGGGCCCAATAAATATTTGATAAGCTAATAAACTATGCTGGCAAATTCACAAAATACAAACATGAAAGACACAATACCGGCCCGCTAACAAGGAGTTCCCAGGCCACCGATGCCGTTCTCAATTCCAGTTGTATTTAGTCATCTGGGGAGTAATACTGCTGTAAGCCCAATACTTGGCCCCTACTGTGGAACAACTCTTGGAGGTTGGACCTATGGGAATCTCTGCTGTTGTGTTTTAAAAGAGTTGTTCAGGTGATCTTTTAAAAAATTATTTATTTTTGGCTGCGCTGGGTCTGTGATGCTGCACAGGGCTTTTCCAGTCTTGGCAAGCGTGGGCTACTCCCCGGTTGCAATGTGCCAGCTTCCCATTGAGGCGGCTTCTCTTGTTGCAGAGCATGGCTTCTAGGAAATAAGTCACAGCACGTGGGCTCAGGAGTTGTGGCGCACGGGCTTAGCTGCCCTGCGGCATGTGGGATCTTCCCAGACCAGGGATGGAACCCGGGTCTCCTGTATTGGCAGGTGGAGTCTTTACCACTGAGCCACTAGGGGGAAACCCTTCTTCAGATGATTTTAATGAAAAGACAGGATTGACACTCACTGGTCTAATGCTTGAAAGACTGAGCGACAGTTACCCTACCGTGTGAGCTATGTTCTTCCGGGGATGATGGAGGCGTCTTGTCTCTGCACATATTGTAGCTGCTTGTCACACGTGACTACTGCGGACTCAGTGTGGCTACTGACATTGAGGGCCTGAACTGAATTTTAATTTAAACTGAAAAAGTTATGTGTGACCAGGAGCTCTTTTATTAGCCAGGGCAGAAGACATATGAGAGCCCGGAATCCAGGTGACAGGACTCAAAGCTCCGTGGGCTGTGGTCTCACCCACAGGAGAGCATCACTGGGCAGCGGAGACCAGGCCAGACTCTGCACTCACCCCGCAACCCCACACCTTCCGCACACGCAGGACAATCTCTCCCACTGCCATGCCCAGGACGGCTGGGACCAAGCACAAGAGCCGCTGTGTGAGCTGCTGAATGGTGTGGTCACTGTTCAAAACGAGGCGATGTGTCTTGAGTAAGGACTCTTGGAAAGGAAAGACTGGCAAGGAGCCCCCAGCAAAGAACTGACATGGCACATCTCAGATATGTAAATCAGAAGTTTTCCTTTATGAGTCACAGCGTAAGCCATTAACATTACGGAGAACTGACATGCATTCCTGAGGCAGACAATGGCTCATTACATTCGTTATAAAATCAGACTGCTTCCACATTACTGGTAGAAAGGCTGAATTAATACAGAGAAGGCATCCACGCTATTGACCTACCTGTCATTTTCCCTCACCTATTGTATGTTAGCCAGGCACTACATGGCAGGCAGTATGTTAGGGACCTTAAATATTCCCTCATTTTGTCCGTATTAGACTCTGTAAATTAGACATTATTTTCTCATGTTATGGTGAGGTAATTTAAAACTCACAGAAGTTAAATAATTTACTTGACTTTGACAAACAGGAATAAAGCTATAATTCAAACTTAGATCTACATTACACCTAAGATTGTTTTTTTATAAAGTTTGTCTCATATTCTACTATATATTCAATAGATATGATACTGTCCAACAAACCTCCATTTATTTTCTATTTTATCAAATCATAGTCAATGCTTCAATGAACCTACTTATATATAAAGCATAACACACACACATACATGTAGAAAAGTACATATATCCTACGTGAGCATTTCATGAATTATCAAAAAGTAGACTTAACTATGGATTTGATCGACCAATCCATAGTTTCTTACAGAAAAACCCAAATGACCTTATTGGCCAACCCAATAATACACTCCAAATCAAGAAACAGGGGAATGCCAGCACCTCAGAAGCCCCTTGGGCAACCTGCTAGTAATTTATCCCATCCTCCACAAAAGAGCTAATATCTGTAAACGGCCTACCACCTCATGGGAGTTCATCAGATGCAAGCTAAGAGAGAAGTTACAAATTATGTGTATAATCTAGCCCAAGACTTAAAGTACCACTTGGTCACTAGATAACTGGACAAATACCATTTATCTACTTTAATTAGAAGTTAGTGTTTTATTGGACATAAAGAAATTAGAGACGGGTCTCAAAGAACCACGGTACAAAATCTATTAATTAGGATTATAGAGTGCCCTAGGCTTGGGGCTTTAAGGGTGACAAGTGACTGATTCTCAGCTCTGATAAGGTGAGGAGGACCAGGAAGTATCTGAGGGCTGAGCTCTGCCTGGTTCCACGTTCCTTTCAGTTCCATGATTTTACCAAAATAGGGAGCATAAACTTAAATAAAACATAAAATGAATAAAATATGAATGTATCATACTTAACTCCCAGGAAGTGGCAGACCTTTTACAGATGTGAACTACTTAAATCCCTTCAATAGTCCTGTAATAGCACCATCCCCACTTTACAGAGAAGATGACGGAAGTTCAAAAAGTGGAGCACCTGGAGGTCACGAGGCCCGTCAGGGTTATAGCAAGGATGCAAACCCACCCCCACCGGACCTCGGAGCCCTGCTCTGTCCAAACACCCTGCTGTCTTCCCCTCCCAGGTGTTCTCTTCTGTAACAGACAACTGACTTCTTAGAGACATGACCTCTGGGAAAGTCAGCTGATGACTGCAGTAACAATAACAAAAGATGTGAGTCACAGACCTGGAAACTCCTTTCATGTTTCCAAGGCTCTCTCCCCGGGGGGGCGCCAGAACCTACTGTTTCAAGTGGACACCTACTGTTTATCTTCATTCGGTTTGTTTCTTCTTATCCACTGACAACAATTCTTTGCGACCCCATGGACTGCAGCCCACTGGGCTCCCCCGTCCATGAGATTCTACAAGCAAGGATACTAGAGTGGGTAGCCTTTCCTTTCTCCAGGGACTCTTCCCAACCCAGGGATTGAACCCAGCTCTCCCGCATTGCAGGTGGATTCTTTACCAGCTGAGCCACAAGGGAAGCCCATTTGCTGACACAGGTTACCTGGCCTGCCCTGAGCCACAAGCAAAGCAGGTTGTGGCAGGCTGTGTCCAGGTGTCCACTTAGCCTTGTACCCCACATCCCCTCTAACTTTCACCCCACGTCTGTCAGCAATTGGTGGTGGTGGTGGTGGCGTTCAGTCACTAACTCGTGTCTGACTCTTTTGTGACCCCATGGATTGTGTAGCCCACCAGGCTCCTCTGCCCATGGGATTTCCCAAGCAAGAATACTGGAGGGGGCTGCCATTTCCTTTTCCAGGGGATCTTCCCAACCCAGGGGTTGAGCCCGAATCTCCTGCATTGCAGATGGATTCTTTACCACTGAGCCACCTGGGAAGCCTGTCACCAATATTAATTTTCAAATGTGTACAAGTACGCTTCAGATGGAAAAGATCCTCGTTTAAGTGAATTACAGCCTGACCAACCACACAAAGAGATTTTACATGTCACTTGTGGCAAAATTACCTATAACGTTACTAAGTTTTTCAATGTATAATAAAACCTACTGCAATTAATGGGCTTCCCAGGTGGCGCTAGTGGTAAAGAACCCGCCTCCAATGCAGGAAACGTAAGAGACATGGGTTCTATTCCTGGGTCAGGAGGATCCCCAGAGGAGGGCATGGCACCCCACTGCAATATCCTTGCCTGGAGAATCCCCTGGACAGAGGAGCCTGGTGGACTACAGTGCATAGGGTCGAAAAGAGTTGGACATGACTGAAGCAACTTACCACTGCAATTAATGTTTTTTCTTCTTTTTTCTTGGGAACCAGTAACAGGCTTGGACTGACAGAAGAACTAAATTTCTTTGACTTACTTGGTTTTCCATTTGTAGAAAGTCTTTCATAAACTTAGCACCTGACAAATAACAGAAAACCTTGGGTCTCCTGCATTGCAAGTGGATCCTTGACCATCTGGGCCATCAGGGAAGTCCAAGACTATATCTATAAATATATATGATTGGTGCCGTCCGTGTTGGTAAGTACTTACCTTGACCGGAATTATATATTGCTTTTACAGACTTCTTAACTTTCTGTAAGGCTGTTCTATCTTGGTCTAGAGCCTAAAAGAGAAAAACGGGGAGAGAAAGTGTTGGAAAACTTGGTAAGTTTAAAAAAGAAAAGAAAAAGAAAAACTCATTCATAATCGCATTTGTTGTGCTAAGCACTGCAGCAACAGCAAACTGGCACATTTATCTAATGGCGAACCATTTCAGAGACATGATTTGCCCAGGATTTGAGTAGTTTTGAGATAAATGCAGTTATTCTATAAGGCTCAACATTGGGTGAAGTGGATAACGTGGTAGTCAGTTGGTAACTGTGCTAAGTTATGCACAGGAAAGAAAATAGAGAACACCTAATAAATCTTAAGATTTGATTCCTTCACTTGGAAAGCTTATAACTTGGGAAAGGAAAAAGGCAAACATGTGACATGTTCCCAGAGGATAAAGCACATCATCAAATGGTAACTTCAGCCAGAAAGAAAACATTTAAGGGGGTGTAATAAATAAGAGTGGCCCCGAAGTGCTTCTCAAACTTTTAACTTGAAGATTATTTTCAGTGTTAAAAATTTTTTTGATGACATAAGGCTGATATTTCAAATATTCCACTTATTAAAAATCACAACATGGAAAATGCTACCATGATGCTGGTAATGCTTACACATGATTTCTTAGGTGATGAATGAACACATCTCCAGCCATCTGCCTATATTACGGAGGGGGGTGGGGGTGGGGTATACTGGGGGACTGTCACTCCTGATTCTTAACCCAAGTGCTGGATACACAGTTGTGTTTCATTTGAAAATTCATCACACCGTGCACGTAGGGTGTGCACTCTTTTCTACGTGCGCATTACACTTCAAAAGCAAGTCAGTATAAGATAACACTCTTATGCATGCTGACTTAAAATTCTTAGAACAACTTCAAGCCCCTCTCTGCTCTCCCAAGGGTCTAGGATCCATTCACAGGCTGGGAACCCCTGGATGGTTATGTGAACATGTGGAGGGCAGGACCAACAGCAGCCATCGTCATAAACTCATTTGTATAGTTTAGGAACATTAAATGTGCACTCACGCCTATTACGTCGGCTAAACCTCAAGACACCAGAGGAGTGAATGGAAGCCCACAGAGGACAGGACCTTCCTCACTGCAGGAAGGCGCCCGGTGACGGCAGCAGGCACCTACTATTCCCCTTCTGCAAGATGGGTTTTCCTGCTGCTCTGAACGTGGGGTTCAAGGGGCCCTGCTGCCTTCCTCTGGCTCCTGCTCTCTGGGTGAACATGGTGAATGCTAGCCTCAGTCCTGCCTAGGATTTCTGGACTTGGGAACAGAGATTCTAACATTCAGCCCCTTTCTGATGATGCACACCTGGGGGCTGCCGCGGCTTTTGTGGTGGAAGAATCTGGCCAGACAGGATGATGCTAACAGAGACAAGCACCAGAAACAAGAGGCGGAGGAGGCAGTCCTTGCGTCCAGCTGTCCTCAAGGCTGTGTCACCACTAGCCTTCCTGCAGACTGAGGACTCCCTTCAGTCCTCAGCCAGCTGAACCTGAGACTGTCACTTGCAACCACGAGTCCTAAGTAACACAAGAACTGAAGTTTCAGTTCAGTTCAGTCGCTCAGTCGTGTCCGACTCTTTGCAACCCCATGAATCACAGCACGCCAGGCCTCCCTGTCCATCACCAGCTCCCGGAGTTCACTCAGATTCATGTCCATCTAGTCAGTGATGCCATCCAGCCATCTCATCCTCTGTCGTCCCCTTCTCCTCTTGCCCCCAACCCCTCCCAGCATCAAAGTCTTCTCCAATGAATCAACTCTTCGCATGAGGTGGCCAAAGTACTGGAGTTTCAGCGTTGGCATCATTCCTTCCAAAGAAATCCCAGGGTTGATCTCCTTCAGAATGGACTGGTTGGATCTCCTTGCAGTCCAAGGGACTCTCAAGAGTCTTCTCCAACACCACAGTTCAAAAGCATCATTTCTTCGGCACTCAGCCTTCTTCACAGTCCAACTCTCACATCCTTACATGACCACTGGAAAAACCATAGTCTTGACTAGACCGAGGACTTACTACCCAGATGTAAGCTTGGTGGAGAAGACACACCCAGCAGATAAGACTCTCTGAGTTGCATCTTCAACAAAAAAGAAAGCAGTATCTGTATTTTTCAGATAAGGAAATGTGATAGGCCATCACTAAATATTTTTAAGAAGGGAGGAAAATATTAACTTGCTCGAAGTCATAGAGTCAGAAAGTGCTAAAGGTCACATTTCACACAAATGGCTCTTGAATCCCAAATCTAACGGGATACTGGGATAAAAATAAGACTGCAGGTCAAAGGCTATTTCTGCCACACCCATCATTTACTTCCCACCTCCATAACTTTGTCACAACCACATCCCACCTGTACTCCTTTTTTTGTATTCTTTTTAAATCAATGTTTTTCTTCAGGTCCATTCCCCGCCTTTTTTCCCCATTCACATCTTCTTTTCAAAAAAATAAATGGACATTGTAAAGAGCTGGATCATTCATCATTAACAGAAGATACCCTAAAAATGACGTAGTACCTCTAACTACACAAAATGCTCACCTTACTACCTCGAACCATCTCATCTAACACCAGGGACACCGCACATCACACTTAAGAAACCATGTTTCACGACATAGTTGCAGAGAAGAGACAAAGCTTGAGTTATTTCAAAGATCTGAGGTTTGTACTTTAAAAAGGGAAAATAACTAACATTTTAATAAATGTTTAGTCACACAGGGAGCTGAGGTTTACACAGATTATTCCACTGAATTCTTACAAAAACCCTCTGAGGTAAGTGTTAGTACTGGACTCATTTTATAGATGAGTCAACAGAGGCTTAGAAAGTGGAACTTGCCCAGGTGGCAGAGTAGGGATTTGAATCCAGGTCTTCACAGTAAAACGCCACCCCCTAATCACTACCAGTACTGTATTCCAATGAGATCCCTGAGGAACTGAAACTGAAAGCAATCTCATCTTGAGTGGGGAATGTCCACCAGTTTGCAGAGGCAAATCTGAGTTAAGATAGTTAGGTTACTGGTAAGAGTGGGAAGGGAAGACATTAGTGAAAATAAGTGCAAATAAGCACTCATTTTAAGAGATGGGATCCAAAGGGTTTATCATTTGATGAACTGCTTTTGTGGTGAGGATATTTTAAAAAATAATTCTAATAACAGCTACCATTTATTTTTTTACATACATATTGAGCATGCCTGCTAGGCTGCTTCACTCGTGTCTGACTCTTTGCAACCCTCAGGACTGTAGCCCACCAGGCCCCTCCAACCATGGGATTTTGCAGGCAAGAATGCTGGAGTGGATGCCAAGCTGTCCTCCAGGGGATCTTCCTGACCCAAGGATAGAACCCAAGTCTCCTGTGGCTCCAGGGAAGCCTTTATATCCATTATTACTGCCATCTTTTTTTCCTGATGAAAACTGCTGCTTTATTTTGGAGAAGTCAAACGGCTTGGCAGGTGTCACATACCAGGTAAAAGAAAAAGCAGCTGATGCTTTTTCAAACAAGCCACCTAAAAACCCACTGTAGATGGCATGCTCGTATTTCTCCTGATTTTTTAATAACTTTAGAGAAAGAACAAAAGATCTTCTTCTGGAAGAAAACAGACTATTGGCTTAGCTTTGGGGAGTGATAACCACTGAAGAATGATTCTACTCATAGAGAAATTAATGAGTGGACTTTAATGTCCACGCACAGAGTTAATGACTCCCAATAAGCAAAGGGCTGGGGAAGATTTCAGCCGTAACATTTTATGAGGCCAGTTATCTGCTTCCTTTCTGCAGGAGGGAGTCTCAGAAATTTATGTTGGATTCTTACCAACCTGTCTATAAACTAATAGGATGTAAAGTTTACATACTTACTTTTAAAGGTTATTAATGACATCCACAGCCACCATTACATCTAGGTGACACTTCTCTTTTTACACTCTCCTATTTGGCCACTGGCAAAAGGCAGCCAAGTAAAATGCACTTTTAAGAGCTCCGTGTTGAAGAGAGCTAGGGAACGCTGTCCTTCAATCAAACAAGGCTCCCTCCAGAAATAACACGTCTGAATGTGCTAGAGAGTGCCATCCCCTCGACCGCCAGACAAGCAACACTCGGCAGTGACATCTTTTAAAATGTCCTGTGTGTAAAACTAAATAAAGTGGAGAGAAAGGTGGCAGATGAATGGGCTTCACAACTGTCCTCTCTCTCAACCCATTAAAAGTATGTTAAAATTCGTGCCTGTGTTCCAAGTATGCATCTGAAGGTGAATCACTAGAAAAGGCCTATGTGTTTGTGAGAGAAGGAGAGAGGGAGAGGGGAGAAGGATGAATGAGCCAAGGCAGGAATCCAGGAGAACAGGCTGATCTCTAATGATGCAATAACACCTTCCCCATCTAAGAATTCTGCAAGACAGCAACTTCGCCTTCTCTGCATTACCGAAGAGCAGGGGCATTAACCTCAGAAAGTACTCTCATCTTTATATGGAGACATCTTATTTCATGTACAGTCCTAACAAGTGTGGGCATCTGAACACACAGACAAGGCACAGGCTGTGCAAACAAGCGAGAGGCTGCTGGAGAAACCATACCACAGAAGCTGGCAACCTGAGGGCTCAGAAGGAGTCTACAAACTGGATATGAGAATGAAAAAGAATTCTGTAAGAATCAAGGGGTTATTTGGGGTAGGACATGGAGCCTTTCATAGCCCTCTGGGCCAAGCCACATCCCTGGGTCACAACAGATGCTCTTGAAGATGCACAGGAATCCAGCCATGCCTGTTCCCCTCCATTTAGGGCATTTGTACTGGCTGATCTGTCTGTCTGGAACTCTCCTCCCTGAGCTCTTCAGGTGAGGGTTCTTGTTTACCCAGGCCTCAGGTTATCAGCCCCTCCTGTGACCTCCCTAGTGGTCCAGTGGCTAAGACTGCATGCTCCCTATGTAGGGGACTGGGTTCCATCCCTGGTCAGGGAACTAGATGTCACATGCCGCAACTAAGACCTGGCACAGCCAAATTAAAAAAAAAGAAAAAAAAGCTCCTTCCTCCAGGAGACCTTCTATGATCACCTAAAGCAGCTTATCCGCTCTCCCCCACCATTCACTCTCTCATACACTTCACACTGGATACTCAACAGCGCTACACATCCCTGAAATGGTCCTGGTCGTGACCTGTAAGGAATTTCTCTCCCTTCACCGGGAGAAGGAAAGCACTATGGATGTGGGCCCTGTGGAACCTCTTCATGGCCGACTTCCCAGTTCTGGCGTCCAGCTGAGCGGAAGCTCAAAAATGCTTATGAAACAAAGTTACAAATAATGAATCAACGAACCCCTCATTATTCTCAGCTCCCCAAATAGCAACCTACGCAATGCAAAGCTTGCCTTGAAAATGGCCAAACAGAATTTTGAATTGAGAAAACATGGCCCTCTGCAATTCTTCCCCTGATGGTTTTGAACAGCTGAGGTCTAAAAGTATGTATGTGTTAAATGCGTGTGTGTATGTGTGTTTGTGTGTGGAGATTCGTGTATGTCACACATATATGTATAAAGAATATGACCACTCAGTACCTCGAGTAACGGTTTAAAACGACAGACAGAGCTTACACATTTTCAGTTAGTTTTGTGTCTCAAGATGGTTATTCTGGCAACTGTTAAAAACATTTTATTGGAATACAGTACACCTACGTTAAATGAGCAATGCCAATATGACTGCTAATACTCATTAAGATTTTCTCTTTCAGAATTACTTTCTAAGTCCAGGGCACCTTCTTTTCAATATACTCCAAGTGGGAAAAAATGTGTCTTATTTTAGGTAGATGTGATTTTTGAAAACAAAGCACAAGTCTTTGGTGCTAAGTCTTATGCGTATACTTACAGAGAAAGCAAACAGTGGATAACAAATAATCGCACAGATTTCTTACAGACATGCCTGGGAAGACATCAATCACACCTCCCACCCTCTAGGGATGCTGAACATTAAATAGATTAAAGTACCTGGATGTGGCTGGCACAAAGCCTTGCATGGAGCAGGTGCTCAAAAATTGCTAGCATCATTACGCTCACCTCTGGAGGTGCTTCCAAGAGACGAGTTTCTGAAACACCTGGAGCAGTGACAGCACAGCGTCTCTGAAACAAGCACTCCCACTAGCAAAGTGGTTTCTTCAATGAAAAGAATTTTTACTCAGTTGGGGGAAAAAAGGAGCGCTTCTGTTTTATTATTTTAATAGTCCTATTCAGGGAGGTAATTTCAGAAATGCATTTCAATAGATGCATTTGTCCCATAATCACCGCAAGGTAAGAGCTCTTCTTCTGTGCAACTGGCTTAATAGGGAAATCAAAGGGAGACGATGCTGGCCCGATTTTGGTTCAAAGCCCAGATGCTTCATCCTTCACCTTGCTGAGCAACCCCACTGCCTTTCTGGGAGGAGGGAGATGCCTAATTAATTCTCATAAACTCTCTGAGAATGAAACAGTGATGGAGGCTCGCGTGCAGCCTCCTAGCCAAGTCAATACATTCATTATCTGTCACAAGACCCCACACCCTAGCATGCATGTGTGTAACTGTAGCGTGGACCAGGCGTGGGCCCAGAAAGCGAGCCAGTGGGATGAAGGGAGAGTGACCATGCCATTTCCTCATGAAAGGGCTGGGGCATCTGAACACACAGAGAAGGCACAGGCTGTGGCAAGTGAGAGACTGCCTGCTGGAGAGACCGCACCGACAGAAGCCGGGAACCCGAGGGTTCGGAAAGATTATTCAAACTGCACATGAGAACGAAAAGAAAAAAATTCGTTAAGAATGAAGAGGCCACTCGGAGTAGGACACGGAACCTTTTGTACCCCTCTGGGCCAAGGGGCACTCCTGGGTCACAGCGGAGTGCCAACAGGTGCTCTCAGAGATGCACAGGAGTCTAGCCACGCCCGTTTGCCCCACTCAGGGCATTTGCACCAGCTGATCTGTCTGCCTGGAACTCTCCTCCCAAAGCTCTTCAGGCGAGGGTTCACCCAGGCCTCTGGTGGACAGTCTCAGGTTAATGAGGCTGAGTCTCTGTTCTGATCAATCCTGGGTTTTTATGGCACTGGCTCACTTGTTCATCCATTAGCTGTGGCTGGCTCAGAGTGGTCCCTCCTCTGGGCCAGGCACTGCCTCTGCCTCTGCTTCCCCAGCTGCATGTCCCCCACCTCTACCTGCTGCATAAGAACAACAAAACCCTTCACTAGGCCAGGTGGGATGCTTGGGACTGCGTTAGATAAGACATAAAGGAAGTTATTCATAAAGTAGGAATCCTCCCTACCCTGGGATTTTGGCCGCACTTCCCAAACTGTACTATACTTCACCTTGAATTTTAGGGGTTTAGTACCTCTGTTTCTTCCTCTACTTGTCAACTGAAAGCACTCCAATAATAATACTTGTATTTGTTTCTTTCTTTGCACAGAAGACGCTGAGTAAGAACTTGCTCAGCTGAATGAAAGGAAAATACACACGGAAGGAAGAAAGGATGAACCCACTGGTCCAATACTATGGCCACCTGATGAAAAGAACTGACTCATTGGAAATGACCCTGATGCAGGGCAAGATTGATGGCAGGAGGAGAAGGGGACGACAGAGGATGAGATGGCTGGATGGCATCACTGACTCGAAGGACACACGCTTGAGCAAGCTCCAGGAGTTGGCGATGGACACGGAAGCCTGGTGCACTGCAGTCCACGGGGTCGCAAGGAGTCAGACACGACCGAGTGACTGAACTGAACTGAACCAAGAGTAAAACCTATGTTCATCACTGCCAGTCAGGCCCTGTGAGGTCCAGGGCTGGTGGCCTCTGACTCTGTTCCCACACTCTCCACTCATGTGTAAGCCACATCCGCAGTCTTTCGGAACCCATAAGCTTGAATCCACCCAAGAGCTTCTGCAACTGCTAGCATCTCTGCTGAAATCCTTTTCTCCAAACTCTTCCCCAGATGTAAAGGGGCGTGGCCTGCTCGCTCTCTCCTTTTTTCTTATGCATTCACCTCAAATGCTGGAAGCACAGCCCCTATTAACCTGAGGATTGGAAGTTATGGGGGCGCTGAGAGGCACCCTGTGGTTCAGCTACACATCAGCACAGGAGGCCAAGAGCAGCTCACATGAAAGGAAGAGGGAGAGATGTTATCATTTCTTAGTTTCAAGATTAACACGAGTTGAATGAGGCTGCTACACAAGGGGAAATGATCAACCTAAAATAAAACGTGATTTGCATAATGCATCTCAAAAAGGGAAAGTTGACAGGTCATCCACATAGGTTTTAAGCTCTTTGTGCTATTTTAGACTATAAAAGTGTCCTTAAGATTCAGATTCTCCTTTGTTTATACAGATTTCAATCAAAAACTTCTGTCCTCTACTCTACCTATAGCTGAACGGCTGAACCAAAGGGAATCAGACTCACAGGCAGCAGAGAGTTGCGGGTGCTGAGGACTAAGGGTTTGGACCCCACTTCACACGGAAGCTTCAGACTTCACAGCTCAGATATGCAGCAAAGATCAATGTATCACCCTAAGCAATGCTGTTGTTCAGTCACTAAGTCGTGTCCGACTCTTTGCGACCCCATGGACTGCAGCCTGCCAGGCTCCTCTGACCTCCTCTATCTCCTGGAGTTTGCTGAAACTCATGTCTGTTGAGTTGGTGATGCCATATACCTTCAGCAATACCTCCTGATTGATTCTAAGGATCTATGCCATGCAGGAAAACAGCACCAACCTATCAACTTTCCAGGTCGAAGAAAAGACACTGCATAAAACTGCGGCTCACCAAAGTCCTCTTTCCTGTGTACACATCTCGAGGAAGGGGACTACGCAAGGCCCAGAGCGAGGGCTCAATAAACGTGAGTCAGCTGAATCTGCCTCTGTACTAAGAGCATCTGAAAGTAAAGGTATACAGAACAGCACTGGGACTCACAGAATGCTATTTATTTCTCAAGCGCTATTTATTTTAAAAAGCTAAGTGTTTCATACAACCTCGTACTGTCATAGTCAAGACTCCCTTCGCTGAACCACTAAACCGACTCTTGCACTGCTGTGGGGACCAGCGGAGTGAACGGCCCCTTTAAGACCCTTAAAGCCATATAATAAGACCCGCTGGACTCAAAGCGCTAAGCCGAGTCTTGCTTTGCCCCGTGAGGCTGGGTCTCTATACCTAATGGTTCAACTCCCGCTGGTCTGCAACCATGTGGCACTGTTACCATGGGGGCCCCCCAGTTCCATGGGGTCACTGATATTCCAGCATTCAAGCCCTCGTTGGTGAGTGCAGCCTTTGCCTCTGGTGCGTATCTGGGCCCTGAAAGAAGCAGGGCCTGGCTGCGGTGCCATCAAGAAACGGATGCTGCGGTGGAGAGCTCGGAGGGCCCAGCCCTTGACGACTTCTGCTGGCTCCGTTGGGACCTGCTCAAGCAAGTTGTCCTGAAGTGCCCCTGCCCTCCTCCCACGCCGCCACCACAGGGAGTGTTTCCTTCTCGCCTCCTCGGCCTCTAACTGTCCTTAGAGACGTTTTTCTTTTAAAGAGATTTTTTTTTTTTTTTACAAAATTATTTATTTATTTCTGGCTGTGCTGCGTCTTTGCTGCTGCACGTGGGCTTTCTCTAGTTGTAGTGCGTGGAGGCCATTCTCCAGCTGCGGTGAATGGGCTTCTCCCTGCGGTGGCGTCTCTTGCTGGGGAGCAGGGGCTCCAGGGTGCTCGGGCTTCAGTAGCTGTGGCAAGGAGGCTCCAGAGCACATGCTCAGTAGTTGTGGCACATGGGCTTAGTTGCCGCTCCGTGTGTGGGATCTTCCTGGACTAAGGATCAAACCTGTGTCCCCTGCGTGGGCAGCTGGATTCTTAACCACTGAGTCATGAGGGAAGTCTTCCTTAGAGGCTTACATCGGCCCAGTCTCACCTTCCTTCTCCCAACACTGATGATGAGGGTGATAAAAACAACTGGAACGTGTTCTGATTTAACCCTCACAGTAACCGATCAGGACGTCTCTGTCACCCATATTTTACCAAGGAGACTAAAGCGCAGGATGGCCTGAGATCCTGCATTAAGTCAGAGACGCAGTCAAGGTTCGAGCCCGGGTCTTCCTGACCTGCGAGCCCATATTAGTAAGCTCTGTGTTCTCCAAGCTGCCAGCCTGACAAACTGGGTCCAAAGGAAACTTTAAAAGACCAGATCAGCCAAGGATTCGGTAAGCAGCCCACGAGACAAACAACTTCTGAAACCTTCTCCTTTCCATGTGAGGGACACTCTCGCAAGAAGCCAAAGAGGAATTGAGACCAACGCTTAGCTTGAGAACCTGAAGTTGCTCTTTACAGGGGGGAGGGGACAAAAGCAAAGTGGGAGGAGGTCAGCCTGCAGCTCGTTGGCGCCGAGTCACCTGGCTGTCCCCACACACCCCCCCCCCCCCGCCACTTCACGTGGGCCCATCTGCTAACCAAGCACTGTGCTGGGTGTGGTGGTGATGAGTCAGCCACAGAGAGGGTTTCCACGTGGCTTCAGGGGCACCCGGAGGACTGCAGTACAGCCTTCGTGGACTTCACCGAGAGCCATGCTGGATACTGGGCATGACTTGCACTAAAACTGATCACTGACGTGTGTGCCCCCAAGGAGGAAAACAGGTTAAAGAGCAGTAACTAATCACAACAGCACATGGAAATCCACAGGCTTGTGAAAGCGTCCAGGTGCACCTTAAAATATCAGAGGCTGAACAACATTCCTAAGAGTGACTGGCAGAAAAACCCTCGGAAAGAATTGGTGCGCTTATCCTTGGGGTCAGTGAGGGAATCAGGAGCCTATTTTAAGAAGAGGGACAGTTTCTCCACCTGGTACTTCTAATTCGGCTCTGGTCTGCGGAGAGGTCGCTTTGGTCCCTGCTGTGCAGTGTGAGAGGGACAGAGAGGACTATCCAGAGATTGGGCGCATCCATCCACAAGCACCTACCCCTCTCAACAGCCAACGTCCACACTCAACGTGGGAACACCAGGCAAAGACCAGACAGTGCTCTTCTTCAAAGAGGGAGAGAAAGGGAACAGCAAGGTGCAAACCAACGTTCCTCAGAGGAGAGATGCTGGGGTCTAGAAGCACCAAGGAGGCCAGGTGGCTGGACCACGTGGAGGATAAAGAGATGGTCGGGGGCCAGATCACGCTGGGAGGAGAGGCCGCGGGAAGAGTTCGGTTTTATTCTCACGGCAAAGGTAAGTCAAGAGTGGGGCTGCAGGGGTTTTACAAGAAAGAAGGTGGCAATTACTCCTGAACTTTGGAAAAATGACTACGGCTGATGTGCTGGGAATGGGAGGGACAGGAGCAAGATTGGAAAGGAAAGAGCCAGTCGGCTGGGTCTCACACAGACAGAACTTCTAAGTATTTCTCATGTGGCTGGATCTACTTCCTCCTCTAGGATCACACTTCGTATTTAAAGCTTCCTCCAGAAGTAGCTTTCCCCTGTTGACACCCACTCAGGAACTTGTATTTAAGGCTTCCTCTTTTTCTTCTCCCTGCTCCACACCCACTCACGACCTTGGTGGAGGGCACTGAGATGCCCAGTTGGACTCAGGAGACCACACCCCGCCAGGCCCACCTCTGCAGCAGTCCTTAAACCCATCCCCTTGGCGCCAGCCTGACTTCAGGACTGCACCACGTCCCAGGCAGAGGGAGGAGTTCTTCTAAACTATGAATCCGATCATGGCACTCTCTCGCCTTAAAACTTAGAATAATGAGCAGGCTGACTCTTTCATTGACTTTGAAAACCCTCTTTGCCTTACTCCAAGGGCTACCGCAGGCTCTCTTCTGCAGCACGATGACCTGCTCTCTCCAATCTCTCACCAGATGTTCCTGGCAGTCCAGGTCCATGGTGCCCAGTCATACACAGCACTTGTCTGGCCTCTGTTTGACTCTGGAGATGCCAACTCCACTAGCTACAGCTCTCGTCCTCAATAACACTTTTGCCTTTTCTTCTCCATCTTAACATGCTACAAACACAGGCTCAACCTTTACGCTTGAGTTTTATCATCTCTTCTTTGAAACCTGCCCCTTCCTGCTGAGAACGAATCTCTCTGCAGTGCTGTGAGAGCACTTATCATAAGGACTTCTTCCTTACATTTCCATCTCCAACAAATGGAGCTATGAATCTTTCAAGATGCTACACACATACTCACTGCCTTTCCCCACTGCAGAGCCAGCTTCCTGCCCTAGGGATGCATGGGACCTGGAGACCAAGATGTTCACAGGGCACAGATGGAACCCCACCCAGGATCCAGGAAGGGTTACCTGGAGGCTAACTCTGACCCCACTCTCAGACCTCTCGGGCTCCCAGCTTCCTGACCTGTAAACCTGGAAGACTGGCCACTACATAGCTTCTCTTGGCTCTAGTTTTCTGAAAACAAACCATTTTCAAGTCCTAGGGACCATATCCTACTGCTTCAACTCACTTAGCGTATTAGGTTTTGTTTTAAAGGGAAAACACCTTAATTTTTTTTGACACCTTAATTTTTAAAAAGGAAGTAACCCTAGGAAGGACCGTACATTTAAGACCTTTATGCGATTAAAAAGCTCAACTGTGGCTTTGGTCTCAGATTCCAATTCCAGTCATTTCTGTGTCACTTTTTTGTGTTCTCTGTCCTCCAAGAAATGTTTAGAAAAGTTCATTCTGAATTCTGTGTTCAAAGACTCTATTGATCATATAAAATAAGCATACTTAGTGCCTGTTAAAAAAATAATTTACTTAATTATTGGCTGTGCTGGGCCTTCACTGCTGCGGGGACTTCTCTCAAGTTGCGGTGAACAGGCTTCTCCTTGTGGTGGCTTCTCTCATTGTGACTTTTTAAAGATGAAGGAACTGATTCAGAGCAAGTGTCCAGGGCCAAAAGTCTGGGAAATGGCAAAACCAGGCTTTTCACCGTGGAAAGTCTAACCCTCAATGTCTGTGTTCTTTCTGCCACATCAGACTGCCTCTCCAGTTAAAAGACATGTTTTATTCTGCTTCTTATTATGCTCAGCTATTTCACACACTAAGCTTTCTATAGGTGGCTCAAGGGCCCAGCTTCTGAGAAAAGAAGTTCTAAGGGGAGACAAGCTCTAAGCCACTGGTGATGTCCCCAGCTCAGCCGAGTTTAGAACTCTCGTGTCCTCTCCAAAAGAAACCTCAGAGCTGCTGACCGTAGATCGGGTCATTGTTAAGGAATGGTTTTTACAAAGAAAGACTGGCCTGATTTGACAGTGGAGATCAAGAAACCCCAACTCCACACCTGTGTGAAGATGACACTGGAAATGAAGGACCACTTCTTGCGAACAAACTATGAAATGGATTCAAGCGGCATTTCCCAGACTGAGGTCCGTAGATAACTGTTCCTGAGATGCTGGAAAGTATTCTGGGGGAAAAAAGAGGCTGCAAATTTGGAAAACACTATGTGCTAATTACCATGTGCTAATTAACTATACCTTTCTTTTGGATCCCCAAGGCACACAAGAATATCAAAGGCTGGGATACTTTGTTTGTGTGGGTCTTATTAGTAAACCCATTTTATTATAAAAATTCACTTCAAAATTTGAAATTATTAACAATGATAGTTATACAACAACACAAAACTGTGTGAAGAAAAACATCTTGGGATAGAGTAGAGCTTTAGTGCTTAAGTACAGGAGAACACTGTCCTTATTAGAAACGTACCACACGACACAGTGCTTTGAACCATGCAGCAGTCTACTCACCAACACGCCACAAATGTAGCGGATGGCCACAGTGGACTGAAACTGAGTTAAAGACACATCTTTCGGGACTTGCCAGGTCAACCCTGGAGTGGAAGACTGGGACACTTTAAGGAACATGGTTAACTTTATAACCCAGCAATTCTCCATTAAAATAACTTAAATAATTAAAATCAGAAATTTTTGTGCACACTTACAGAGTACTTATTGGGACATCAATACAGAAAACTCCATATTAAAAAAAAAAACTAACAAAAGTTAAGCCTCAAAAAATACACTATGTATATGAAGTAAGAGGTCTAAAAACAGACAGATGCTATTAGGGAAAAGCCAAGAAAAAAAAAAAAAAAAAGATTAAAACCAGACTAAAACAGAAAACCCACGATAAAAGAACTAAGAAGTAAAAATAATCCCAACAACAAGAAGAGGAAAAAACGTTGACATCCGTAAGACATAATTACTATGTGGAATTCTTATTTTGCTGCTATTGTGATCCAGAAGAATGAGGACAAAAGATATTAACATAAGAAATTGAAAACAGTAAACCTATGCAAAGGACTTCAATCACACTGATAACTTTTAAATTCCAAGTAAAAGTGAAGGGTTTTTCTATCCTTATAAAGATGTTAAAAAAAAAAAGAAAGAAACAATAATAAAAAACAATGAAAGGACAGGCTTCAGAGAAACAGTCCCAACTGATAGCCAGGACAAAGTGTATTATTCCAAGTCACAAAACTGCTCTTACACTTGACATAGCAACTCCATTCCTGACAATTCCTATCAAAACGACCACCATCCCCTCAAGAACGAATAAAGAGAAGATAGTATAAAACTCATCACCAAGTTTTACAGTATAAGAAACTAGAAATAACCTAAGTTTAACAATAAGGAAATGACAAAGTAAAATATGAAACAAAGAGAAGGGCTTATATGGTCACTGAAAAGTATGTCTGTAACAATTAGAAAGAATAAAGGATAAGGTCTACCATTTATTGATGCCTATTGTGTGAGATGTGCAAATAATAAGGAATTCCATATTTTACAATGTAAAATTGCAGATATTACGAAGAAGTGAATTATCTAGAAATATAAAGTTTAGAAGGGTGCATAGAGAGGTTTAAAAGCTGTTGTTACCTTGGACTGCTATGATTAGGAGCTTTCTTTTAAAATAAGTTTAGTTGTGCAATATCTTAAGGCTGATGTAGTACTTCAAATTCTTCTAAGCCTTTTAACAGTCTTGTAATACGTTCAATGTCTGCTTCTCCGTCAGCAATTGCAAGAGATCCAGCAAGATGCTAACTTTCATCGAAAACGAGGGAGAAACAGTACACACTCTCAGTAATTTCCTTGTTGCCTTGAAAACTGTACATTTAAAAAATTAGTAGAATATTGTGTTCCAAGAGCTCCTGTCTGGGGCCAAAAAGAAAACTGTAATCATAGCAATTACCTTGTGAACCTCTAATTTCTGTTGTAGTTCTAAAGTTCGGAGGAGCATACCCACCCACAAGCACCATGGCTCTTTCATCTTGAAGCAATTTCAGCTCCATTCTTAAGAAAATAATAATTATAGGTACAACAAGGTATTTAAAGACCAAAAAAAAAAAAAAAAAAAGAGTCATGAAAACACCATTTTCCATGTTATAACATAATGAGAGTTCATTAAAAGACTTAAAACTTAGACTGCAAACGAGTTTCCTGAGTCATGTCTTTTCAGGATCCTGAGAATTTATCAGGAACCTACCTCATAAAAGAACAAGAGTTTTCACTGGTGAACAGATTAAGAACCACGGAGTTACTGAGCCTTTAAAATTCCTACCAGTTCTGAGGTTCTATAATGACCTACTAAACCATGGGCCTGGGTCTTGACCCAATGATTCAAGATACGCTGGTGCTGATTTAGTCATATAGACTGTTGTTGTTCAGTCGCTCAGTCGTGTCCGACTCTTCGCGACCCCATGGACTGCAGCATTCCAGGATTCCCTGTCCTTCACCATCTCCCAGAGCTTGCTCAGACTCATGTCCATTGAGTCAGTGATGCTATCCAACCATCTCAGCCTCTGTTGTCCCCTTCTCCTCCTGCCTTCAATCTTTCCCAGCATCAGGGTCTTTTAGGCTTAATTACATAATTTTATCTAAAGTGGAGACTGCTGACTAGATGCTTGGAAACATGGTGGTTAAGAGGACAGAATTTCAAGCCAGACGGCCTGGAGTCAAATTCTAGCTCCACTACTTACTGACTATGATCTGGGCCAGTTACTCAATCCAGGTGTGCCTCATTTTCCCCACTGGTGATCCACCTTGCACAGTTACGTGGATTGAGTACTTACTGACTATATGATCTGGGCCAGTTACTCAATCCAGCTGTGCCTCAGTGTCTCCACCGGTGATCCACCTTGCAGAGTTACGAGGAGTGAGTAACCATGTAGATGAAGTGTTCAGAATGGTGCTTGGAGCAGAAGCAATATCAACAAATGTTAGCTAGAATTTGCAAGTGTGGATACTTGGGTTTATTTTTTCTAAGGTTCCTAAGAGATATGTAGTTAGCAAGCGTAATTTTTACACTGCTGGTGGTGCTACTATAGAAACTTCCCTGGTGTTCAGTGGTAAAGAATCTTCCTGTCAATGCAGGAGACACGGTTACAATCCCTGATCCGGGAAGATCCCACATGCCAAGGTGCAACTAAGCTCGTGTGCCACACTACTGAGCCTGTGCTCTAGAGCCGCAACGAGAGAAACCACCGCAATGAGAAGCCCATGTTCTGCACCTAGAGCGAGCCCCTGCTTGCCGCCACTTGAGAAGAGCCCAAGCAGCAACAAAGATCCAGCACAGCCAAAAATAAACTTTATTTTTAAAAAAAGGAGGAAAAGAAAAGGGAGAAGCTGATATAAAACCTTCCACGCAGGCCATTTCTTTAGATCGGTGACCTCCCTACAGTGCACACAGGAGAGTTCACTTTGGTATGGGAGGAAAAACAGAACTCTTGTACTATTTTATGTTAGATAATTATACAGTATTAGTACAAAAGAGTATGTACAGATGTATATACATACATGCATATGGCATGCACGCATTAAAACGTTTTACAAATGAGATGCACAGAAGTTTGGAAAACGCTGCTCTGTTAACGGACATGAAGATTTTACTTCTCTTAAGTAGGAACTGTGGGGAAACAAGGAGTTAGGACGACCGTGTGGCCCAGGGCTGTCTGCTGTCTGCACACGGAGAGAAGACAGCGCTGTTCAATGCTTAAAAGGACGTTGCCAGAAATGCCGGTGGGTTTCTCACAAGTAGGGTCAATCAATCTAATAACTTAGCTTAGAACTCGGAGGGGCAGCAATGGGTACTAGTTTGATTTCAAAATAAAAGAATACCCTTTTACCTAGTTTCTTGTCACTTTTACTATCTTGCATCTGATTTCTCCAGCTGCCCAAATATTATCACAGTCTCTCCTAAGGGAATGAATGAAGGCTCAGGGAGAGCCTAGATAGACTAGGGCAATTTTTCTAAACTCACCTGGGTAATAAAAGGAGTCTTAAAACTCAAGTCTCTCAAATCAGAATACAGTGTTAAAAAATGATTCTGTTCACAAGTGTTCTGTATATTTACTGCCAAAAGTGTTCAAAAGTGGATGCTGCTTCTTGGTCTTTTGCTTCCTACCACAAGGCACTCAGGAAAAAGGTTTACTGGCAAAAAAATAACAAACCATCAGAAAAATCTGCTTTTGTTTTTAATGTAATACTGAGTAAATTGGAAATACAAATTCAAAACTTTAATTCTGCAACTCTAAAACACTATTTTCTGTTTTCTTGACTTGCCATCGTTATTCACGTTTTATGATTTCTATGTAACTAATCGACATTGCATACAACCTGTATTCTGCTTTTCTCACTTAATACTATACTGCAAATACTGCTGCTTATTTTTCCTGCACGAGCACAGCCATTACTACTTCGGCATTCCATCACTCTCACATATCATCTACATATCACATATCATCTACGCATTGCTCTTGCTGAAAGCCAACTTAATGGCTGGCTTTTTCACTTTTTGTAAATAAAGGTATTTAAGACTTAATGTTCCAGCATGGCTGTCAAATAATTAAGTTGTTTTTAATAAGGATAATTTTAAGTTGTGTATGTTTTAAACACGCTCATGAAGTACTAGCAGGCACTAATGATATCTTTTAGTATCTGAGTAATTCTCATGCCCCCAAGGCACAACACTCAGAAAAGGTCTTTAAGTTTCTGACTTCTAAAAAGCTGTCACATACCAGAAATGTCATAAAGATCTAACTAATCCTCTTGCAAATTATAAATGAGTGCAATTTAGGATAGTGGTTAACTCAAAAAGCACAGGCCTCTTAAAAGGGGGCAGTGGCTAATGTGGAATGCTCCCCATTCTAAACACCCTCGCCCCCCCCCCCCCCCCCCCCACGCTGCCACCAGTAACTGTTTAAGTCACCCTTTCAAATAAAGCTCCCTCCGAATGGCCAGTTCGGATGGAAGTCTTATTATAAGGAGAATGTGCACAGATTCCAGGACCCGCTGATTCAATACCCTTTGAGGAAAACAGGGCTGAGGTAACATAATTTGCTCTGAACTATAAATGAATATTATGCTCCACTGGCAGCTGTTTCCATAAAGGTAAATCTTTCTGTTTATGGGAGTTGAAGTTTTCTATAAATCAAACCTTTGATATTAAACCTTACTCCCTCAAAGATGTACACATTAACATTTCAGAGACGCTTTCCTCAACAGGCCTCCAGTCTTCTTGTTACCTTCATCAGAGAGTCCTTTTGTAATGTAAATGACACCCTCCCACACTCACAACCAGCTTATCTGAAATGAAGAAGCATCTTGGAACATTTGGAAAACAACTTCAATCTCCAGGCTACGAATGCGAATGCGTTAGCTTGACAAACATCTGGTGGGAACAAAATCCCAGAGTCGGGGAATACAGAGACGGTCCCTGACCTCAGGGATTGTGAAGGATTACTCCAATCATGTTGATTAGGTAGCTGGATGTAAAATGTTTTGAACCATGAATGCTTCCCTATAATATAACATTTGGGGATAAGTACGCCACCGCAAAAAAAATGTATTTACCCAGAAGCGAAGTATGTAGTAAATTTTAGAAAATGTTTAAGGAAAAAATATAGCTTGAAGCCAGGAATGAAAAAAAAAAATTCACTCTCCTTGATAAATACATATCGAAGCTTTTATTAAATCCCATTTTGCGGACTGAGTTATCTTGTAAAAGGAGAGGACAACTTCCCTTGAATGATTCTTTAATATGCTGCTGGGAATCAACTTAGAGGGATACTAATGGTTTAAGAAGTGGTTTCCATTTCAAATACCAACATTAAAAAAAAAAAAACCACACAAGAAACTGGAGTGCTAAGGCTCTAAGAAAGCATCAGCTTATCATCAGTAATTTCATAAAAACGAAGATGTTTTCCAAATGTCTGTGCTGATTGTTTGGGAAAGCAACATGTTCAAAGGCCATTTCTTGGGGAGCCTGAGTGATCCCAGGGCAGTAACTATAATGGGCCCCCTCAATCCCTTTTAAATACATTCTGGCTGCGATCGTGACCCTTAGTACAGTGCAGAGGGGCGTTTTACCATCTAGGTGCTCTAGAGATCCTCCAAATGACTTCACTTCTCGAAACTGAACAAACAGTGCCCTTCTTATCCAATGACGAGGTGCGCCATCAACTCACAAGTGGTCCAGCCCAGGCCCCCTCACACCACAACACTGACAAACAGCTCAGCTGGCGTCTCACACAGAACAGCTTTGGGGGAACAGTACTTCAGGACGAATATTTATTTCATTCCACGAGCTTTTGTTTGCTGGGTAGAAGTGTGGAGAAACACATGGTTTTAGAGCTTTCACATAGTTAGAATATGCTTAAATCAGAGAACTACTCACTTAGATCAGCATTTCCCAAAAGTCATGCCCAACTAGTCCAACCAATGCTCTGAGAAAGGGGGAGACTGGTTCAAAACTGGGAAAGGAGTATGTCAAGGCTATATATCGCCATCCTACTTATTTAACTTATATGCAGAGTACATCATGCAAAATGCTGGGCTGGATGAATCATAAGCTGGAATCAAGACTGCTGGGAGAAATATAAAAAACCTCAGATGATACCACTCTAACTGCAGAAAGTGAAGAGGAACTAAAGCGCCTCTTGATGAGGGTGAAAGAGAGTGATAAAGCCGGCTTGAAGCTCAACATTAAAAAAACTAACATCATGGCATCCAGTCCCATCACTTCATAGCAAGTAGATGGAAATAATGCAAACAGTGACAGATTTTATTTTTTTAGGATCCAAAATCACTGTGGACAGTGACTGCAGCCATGGAATTAAAAGACACTTGCTCCTTGGAAAGACAGCTATGACAAACCTAAACAGTACATTAAAAAGCAGAGACATCACTTTGCTGAGAAAAGGTCTATCTAGTCAAAGTTATGGTTTTTTTCCAGTAGTCATGTGCAGATGTGAGAACTGGACCATAAAGATGGCTGAGTGTCAAAGAATTGAAGCTTTCCAACTGTGGTGTTGGAGAAGACTCTTGAGAGTCCCCTGGACTGCAAGGAGCTCAAACCAATCAATCCTAATGGAAATCCACTCTTAATATTCATTGGAAGGACTGACGCTGAAGCTCCAATACTTTGGCCACCTGATGCAAAGAGCCGACTCACTGGAAAAAGACCCTGATGCTGGGGAAAATTTGAAGGCAAAAGGAGAAGGGGGCGGCAGAGGATGAGATGGTTAGGTAGTATCACCAATGCGATGGACATGAATTTGAGCAAACTCCGAGAGATAGTGGAGGACAGGGGAGCCTAATGGGCTGTATTCATGGGGTCACAGAGTTGGGCATGACTTTGAGACACAACAACAACAGCCAGCAGGTCTGGGAAATGCTCCACACTATACCCTCTTTTGAAGATCCAAAGAGCATGGATCTATTATATGTTTGTGAGCTTCCTGTTTCTTTAACTTTGGTTAATACAGGATTCCCCAAACTCACTGACCTCACAAAAACACACTTCCTGCCACTGTCCTTTCAGAATTAGCTCTCCACATGATACACTTTGGGCTACACACACTTGGACCATAATATTTCAAGGAAAAAAAAAATCTGTTCTAATTTATATCAGAGAAAGCAAATAGGTAGCTCAGAGTCTAAATTCAACTTGCAAAATATCATTTGTAAACTTCTGAATATAGCTTCCACACATTTTTAAAAGTTCAGTTCAGTCGCTCAGTCATGTCTGACTCTGTGACCCCATGGACTGCAGCACGCCAGGCTTCCCTGTTCATCACCAACTCCTGGAACTTACTCAAACTCATGTCCATCGAGCCAGTGATGCCACAGAATTGGTTTTAAAACCTGGGAGATTTAAGATAAAAATTCAGAAGTCCAACCTTCCCTATAAAATGCCTCGGTGGAGCTGAAGGCCCTTTTCCCCAGGAATGCCCATCAGGAAGAGGGCCAGTCTACAGTCTCCAGCTGCCACTGAATCACCAGGTCTGTGCCAGTCACGCAGGCCTGGCCCCAGTTTCACAAAGGGTCCTATGAATCCGACCCCTGTTCTGTTCTGGGCGATGGCTCCATGATGAAGGCATCAGGGCACGCTTGGGATGCAGGAAGAGAAGGTCACTGCTGACCTGCCCATCCCGCCAGTCCACCTCCCTTACGAAGGCTTGCCAAGGACGATGCCTGTTTATACCCACTGCCTTGGCATAACAAGTAACAGAGCCACCCTCACCCTCGTCTCGTTCTGCATAAGGACACAGCCACCGGAGCTGTGAAGTCCTCCCAGACACTCACCTCCACGTCCTCAAGTCCCACAGATGCATTTTACCACTTGAGTCTGCCTTTCAGTACTTCCCAATTGCTTCATGTGAGCCTTAGAGAAATCAGACTGACATCAGAGGCCAGGTGAGTTGGGTCTGATTCCGGGCCCTGCCGCTGAATGGCTTTGTTGCATATAGACAAGTCCTCTAATGCCTCTCGATTCAGACCCGCATCACCCTATTTCAGAGTCCACAGGAACATCAGGGGTGCAGCACGTGCTTGATAAACAGCAGGGGTTCAATAACTAGTACTTTTAGTTCTGAGAATATAACTCCCTGGAATTATGTCATTCAAATCCAGTGGTTTTGGGTTTTCATGGCAGATACTATACATAATACATGATTGCTGACTGATCTGATTTTTTCCTCAAAAAAAGAAAAAGCATCAAGAACTGCCATTTTGTCAATTCTCATGTTTCTTTAATTTTGCCAATTTGGGGTTAACTGATACGGGAACACTTTCCTTATTTGTCCCCATCAATTTAAAAAATAAATTCCGGAAGGGCATCTGTCCATTTACTTATGGAAAAAATTTTTTTTAAAAATGTTTTGAAGGCTAGGAGGAAGAAGAAGAGAGAAAAAAATTCTCCCCACAGAGTATGGTTCACAAAATTCATGACCTGAGGTGATTTAAGAACTAACAATCTGCCTGTAATTTAGAGAAATGAAGTGATGACTCATGCACTAAGATGAACTGGCTTTTTCTTTTTTTTTCTCCTCTATGCCTTGGGATTACTAAATATCAGAAAACTTTCCCTGGGGATTTTCCCCCAAGTCTTTATTTGTTCCCAAAGAGCTTCAAACATTCTCCTGTTTTCCACTCCTTTTGAATTTGTCTCCTTTCAATCCAGCTAATAACTGAAGCCATTTCTCACGAGTTCTCACCATGGAAAGAAAATCTCAAAGCGGACACTTAAATGTTTAAAATTCATTTTCAGCCCTTGCCAGACCTCTTTTGTGAGACAACACGGGGATTGCCCTGGATGCAAGGCCTCCCCTGCCCTCTGGACTTTTCGAGTCTGACACTAATATTCAAGCAGCAGACGGGGCAAAGCAAAACGAAAGAGAGCAGGGCTCAGATCCAGAAAGTGCCTCTTTTGGGCTGGCTATGACTATACAAAAATTTTCAAGCAAAATTAGCATAAATTAGAAGTGCTGTTTTTAAAGTCGAACCTAACGAACCATCATTATCTTGTCATGCTCGCTTGCTAATTAGTGATGCCACATCGCCTCACATCACATTTTAGTTTCTTACAATGGACAGGGACGGGGAAGCGGGCTGGGACGTATTTGCATTACCACGTCTTCACCTGAGAAACATATGGAAGGCTGGATTAGAGCTGAGTGCAGCAGACCTCATGCAGGGCAAGAGTTCCAAGATAAGTGAATTGCATGTATTCGGCTACTTCTTGGGTGAGGCTTAAGAAATATTAAGGCTTTCAAATTAATTGCATTTATCTCTTAGCCATCGGCTCTACTATAAAAAACACCTTAACTAGTGATTCTGCTCTTCTCAAAACATTTTTGGGATAATGAATAATGGGTATGTTACAATTCCTTTTCTGAAAGGGAAGAAAAAAGGCCAACCAACATTGTTCATTTATATGTTGTCCAGTTATAGGAAAAAACCCAAGAATCTCTATTTTCCTTCTCAGTCAGTAGGTGTTCCGAATGTTTCTTGTTATTTCTGTGACACAAAAAGGTCTTTACACTCACGTGTAACGATGACTTAATTACCTCAGTAAAATCGGGGAGTGCGTGCCCTCTGCCACAGGAATAGGTCCCGTAGTAACAGTCTCTTCCTGCGAACTCACTGACCACTCTGTTCCAAACGGGCTGTCCCTCTCGCCAGGCTACTAGGGCAGGGGCGCAGGGTGGGCAGGCGCTAGTCTACTTCCTGCGCGTTCGCGGCAGCCCAGTTAGGTGTGCCAGTTACTCGGCCTCGCCGGACTCTTCGCGATCCCCTGGACTGGGGCCCGCCAGACTCCTCTACCCAACGAATCCTCCAGGCAAGGATACTGGAGACAGCTGCCATGTCCTTCTCCAGGGGATCTTTCCGACCCAGAGATCGAACCGGTTCTCCTGCGTTGCAGGTGGACTCTTCACCATCTGAGCCACCAGGGAGGCCCCGGGGTTCAGCTAAACTCTGTGCTAGAAATGTTTCCGCCATTTTTCTCTATTTCTAACAGTCAAAAAAGCTCACCCCATTTCACAGAACTGTAGAGCTGGGAAGACCTTAAGAGATTACGTATTTTCTGTACTGCCAAAGTTTTATTTTTTAAATTGAAGGATAGTTAATTTACAATGTTGTGTTAGTTTCAAGAGTATAGCAAAGGGATTCAGCTATACATGTATATGTACATATATTCTTTTTTCAGATGCTTTCCCATAATAGGTTATTATATGATAGGGAGTATAATTCCCTCTGCTATTCAGTAGGTTCTGGTTGTTCACCTATTTTATCTAGAGTAGTGTGTATATGTTTGTCCCAAACTCTTAATTTATCTCCAAACCCACTCTAGTATTTTTGCCTGGAGAATCCCATGGACAGAGGAGCCGGTGGGCTACAGTCCATGGGGGTCGAAAAGAGTCGGACACGACGGAGCAACTAAGCACAGCACCGCCACATTTTATTTTAAAACAAAGGCAAACCCTGTAATCCTGAGATGTTAAACGGCTTGCCCAAGTTCACGGAGGACAGTTTAGTGCCAGGAATAAGCCCACGCCTGTCTCCCACTCCTGTGGCTTTTCCCTCTACCAAGATGCAACTGGAGTTCCAGACTGGCCCGAGGATGGCACTCGTGGTCCTCAGCTGGGAAACCTGGTGGGTGTGAGAGGAGTCACTGGGATGACCCCATGGTTGTAGGAAACTTAGGCCAAACAGGCCTCTGAGGGGTCGCACTGGGTCTCTGTGTGCTAAACCCCCCCGTCTCCTCCAGCCAATGGACTGGACCATAAGTAGAGGTATGCCAGGGCAACCCGGCCCCCGCCCGCCCCAAACTGGATGAACACGGAGTCTCTTTCCAGGGCACTGAAGATTTGTGGGGGGGAAACAGACTTTTACATTAAAACAAGTTATATCATGGAGCACAAGGGCAAATTTGCTTTTCCTCCCTCAAGATAAAACAGCACTTCCAGGAAACGTCCAGATCTTGTAGGGTCTCCCACTCCTCAAGGAACCTCAGCAGAAACATACTCCACAATGACTCAATTACATGCATTCAGAAAGTGCAGGAGTAGCAGAGGAAATACTAGTTAGAAGTATCAGAGCGTCATGACTTGCCTGGAGGTCCAGTGGGTAGCACTCTGCGCTTCCACTGCATGGGGCACAGGTTTGATTGCTGGTCAGGGAACTAAGATGCCACACACCACGTGGCATGGCCCAAAAAACATGTGTGTGCCTGCTTCTACCCTCATCAACCCACTGTGAGGAGGCCAGGCCATGGAAACCAAGGAAGATATTAAAGAATCTGCTAATCCCTCAGATCCTGCAGCCTTGCTTATTCCAAGATCTCAGCAGCTCACAACAGAGTCTGGCATTTATAAAATCTGTGTGTGTGTGTGTGTGTGTGTGTGTGTGTGTGTGTGTAGGCATAAGTGTGCTCATGACATCATAGCCCATAAATGTAAGCCAACCACGTTATCTGGTGCTTGAATGAACAGAGTATACTGAAAGGAAAATGTGTGACTGTCGACGTGTTGGCCACAAACATAGAATCTTCCTAAGAAATTCTCAAGAGTATAATCCTGCCTTTATGCCTCTTTCTCCTAGTTAATGACAAACCAGCATAAAATTCAACCCTTCTTCCAGGAAGTAAGCTTGAGAAAGAGGCGTAGACGGGCGAGATGCCTGAGAAATCCTGGGATGGGGTTCTATGCCAGCAGTGGGGGCTGGGGTAGCTTTGGAGGATCCTGGAGCATCTCTGATTGTATGGGAAAAAACTGCCAAGAAAACCTTTACTTTGGTCTGAATCAGAGGCTGGTAACTCCTCAGGCAGAAGTACCTAAGGTGCCCATATATTAATAGTTGATGTGGAGTAAGACTCTCTGATACACAATAAAATCTCAAAGGTTCACGTAAATGGTGTTATGCGGAGGTGGCCAGGGGACCTTGGGTGGGGAGACGCTGGAGTGGGCATGATTATAGTCAGGGCATTGCCTTCTCTTCTGCTTTCATATTTTTTCCATTCTTTCTTAGTTCCAGGACTACTCATAGTTGACTCCCAGCAACTATCACAATTCTTACTATTGTGTACATATAGCAAACAACTGCGGAATGAATAAATAAATATGGTTACCAGGCATAACAGGAAAAGACAAACGCATCTGACAGTTACTGCAAAAACATAAAAGACTGTATACTCCAAAAATAAAAGTAACTGTTAGATATGGACAATATAAACTTTGCATACTTCTTCATTAGCTAACAATCACCATGTGATTAAAACAAAATGCATGTCATAGACTGTCATGTTCCCAGTGTTGCTTTAAATGAAAAAAAGTCCATGTAGGATCATAGATAGGGTACAGAAGGTTTATTCACTGTCCACTTCAGTAAACATTTGGGATGAAAATTAATACTTTATTAAATATGAAGAAAGTAGTCTTTGAATGTCCGTTGGAATTCTGAGCTTCTTAAATCCTTTCAACTGATATTTAGACTGTAAGAACGCCTCTTTTCCCATGATCCTTGTTGAGATAAAGACAATCACAAAATTTTGAAAATATACAAAAGGCTCCACTGCAATTCCCCCAAATAGCTCTAGGAGAACAGACCTCAAAATACAAGTCTATCTTCAGATGTATTATTAAATACTTCACATTTTTAACTTTTGCAGAATGATAAACAGAGAGGTCTGTTCCATGACCCAAAAAGCCAGGATTTCCTTGAATGACACGTTAATGAAAAATGCAAACCAGTGGGAGTCTTGACTCATTGTAGAGTCTGTTACATTCCAACCAAAGGCCTGTCTTGTGTCAAGAGGGAAGAAATAGCTCCTGAAACCAAAAGTTATCGTTAACCTTTGCCTTGAAAATATTTCCGTTTTTGTGTAACATGGAAACACAGAAAATGATTCTCAAAAATACTGAACACGTTTATTAACATGGCACTGAGTTGGTATATAGCGTCTGATTACACGTGATCACAACTACCTTCAAAGAGCCCCAACTCAAAGATCAGCAAAGACACAGCCAGGTTCCATGGCAAGGGACCACACTTTTCTTCTAGCCAGCACTAACTAGGCCAGGGAAGGTAGCTTGACCAAGGGCTTCCCAGGAACTGACGATGTGGCTGGAGAGAAGACAGATGAGCTGGACTAGTCAGAGCTGACCCCCTAAGGAACTTGCAAAAGGGAAAAGGTGACAGAAGAGAAGCCATGGTGGACAGGGCACAGGCATCTTAATGAAGACACACAGACTCCAACTAAGCAGCAGGTAACAGAGATACAAAGATACAGAAAGCAGGAGCAAGTCCAGACCAGGAGGAGAAGGAAAGCACAGACGCAATAAAGGAGACATCGCAGAGAGATCGAGAGGTGGTCTGGAACTAACGCTGCCCCCCATCACTACTTCTGAGTAAGTTTGAGCCTCTGCTCTTTCGAGAGCCCAATGGAAATGAAGCTCTCTGTTCTTTCTCTCGGAACAACCCCACTAAGTGAGGAGTATTAACCTCTATAGGCCACGGAGTGGTTAAACTGCAAGATCAGAGAATCAAGTTTAGCAGTGTTTTGCTCCAGTTCCTTGAGTATATTCCCCAAGCTCTAGGCATCCTGGAAGAATAATTATCCATTTTGAGTGCTAGGAACCAGGCACATAGAGACACTAGGTAAAAATCATCAATCTTTTTTTTTTTTTTTTAAACAGCCTAGGAAAACAGGCATTCGTCATTATCTCACAGGTGAGGAAGCTGAGGTTCAGAGAGGCCAAGCGCCTTGTCTGCAGTCACACAGGCCAGAAAGAGCAGTCCCGTGATCCCACTCGTGTTGCAGACACTGACAACTGGGAGATTCTGGGCCTTGCTGAAACTGGTGAGAAGAGGAAAACCAGCCATGACTGCAAAAAGCAGAGGGCTCTTAGTCACGACGTGACAGGTGTAGAGGTGAACAGATGGACAAACACGCTCAAGGGCTCCCCCAGCTGTGGGGAGAGGAGACGATGAGACAGGAGGGCGACGGGGCTGGGCTGACCCTCAAGGCAAACCGAATCAGGGATGCTGGCCAAGCTGCATGATTAAATGACAGAAGCTCTTACCAAACGGTGAGAGCAAACTGCTGATGCTTCATCTCACAGGCTGGCTTCTCCTACCTTTCACCTGGCAGGAGACGCTGCAGGGTCTACCAAACTCGTGATCGCCCCGCCCCGCCAGGGAGACACAGTTCTCAAGCCAGCCAGGCCCTCTCAGCTCCTCAGTGGGCAAAGCAATGCTGCCCGGGGCCCCTGCACTGGCTGGTGAAAGACCAGCAAGACGCGGTGAAATGGGCAGAAAATCCCCTTTGATCTCCCTGCCTACGCAGTGGCTCCCTATTCTTTTTTTGGCCAGGGCATGTGGTATTTTAGTTCCCCGACCAGGGATCAAACCTGTGCCCCCTGCGTGGGAGCGTGAAGTCCTGGACCTCCAGGGAAGTCCCCAGTGTCTCTCTTTGTAGAGCTGGCAAACAATGGTTGTCTAAACCACTTTAAAAAAGAACTATAATAACTGTATTCCTGAATTGCTATCAGCTATTCATACACACCAGTATTTCCTTTCATGCAGGAACTGATTAAGCGCTTAGTATGTGCTAAGCCATGTGCTTGGGCCTCCCTGTGAGTACAAATGAGAGGGAAAATCCTTGTTTGTCTGAAGCTTATGTAGTACTGTGCACCAATTAGACTTAGACAGAAATGTATATGCAGGGAAATATTCTATTGAAATGAAAAAAAAATTTTTTTTTAAAAGAAAGGGTAGAAACACACCGGGCGGTGACAATGCCGGAGCAGCAGGAGTGAGCCGTAAGCGGTGTGAGGTGGTCGCCGTGCTCAAAGGGCTCCAGAAGCCCTGCAGGGAGGTCGGGAGGGAGGTCCCGGACAGGGCGGTGTCTCCTGGCTTTGAAGAGCCAGTGTTCTCCAGGCATCAGGGGAAAGATGTTTCAACAAGGGGGGTGAGCAGAGGCAAGGAGAAGTGACATGGACCAGAATCCCTGGTGTGCAAGGGGAGTATTAAAAGACGAGGGGCTCTTTCAAAGAGTATGACGGCTTCTCTGGTGGCTCAGATGGTAAAGAATCCACTTGCAATGCAGGAGACCCGGGTTCAATCCCAGGGTCTGGAAGATTTCCTGGAGAAGGGAATGGCAACCCACTCCGGGATTCTTGCCTGGAGAAGTCTATGGACAGAGGAGCCTGGCGGGCTACAGTCCATGGGGTCCCAAAGAGTCAGACAGGACTGAGTGACTTAACACACTTCAAGGAAAATTGTGACTGGGGCCAAAGAGCTGACCCTTTCTCAAGGCCACATAAAGCCACAGGCGGCTTTCAGTACGAGCTGTGACGGGGCCGAGTCTTGTTTCCTTCAGGGCACCCCAGAGCACCCAGCACTGGGTGACTGACAGGAGATGACCCTAAACATTTCTGGAAGTGAACGATCAAGTAAGGCATCCGAATTTGGGAGGGAGATCCCCTGACTCTCCCCAATGCAAAATAGGAAAGCAAAGGAGGCCTTTTGACAGCCTATAGTAAAAATGAGAGAGAGAGAAAAAAAAAGATGTTACGAACAATAGACAGATGTGAAAAAATACTAAACAGATCCTCCAAAAATTAAAAAAAAATTTAACAAGGGAATGATTAAACATATACCAGTAAGAGAATTAGTGAACTGGAAGATACGTCTGATGAAATTATCCTAAGAAGGTACGCACAAAAACGTATTAATAGGATATTAATTTTTAAAAAGACAATGTATTAATAGGATATTAAGAGACATGGAAGATAGAATGGAAGGCCCAATGCTAATCTAATAAAGTTCCAGAAGGAGAGAACAGTGGGAAAGAGTGGAGAGATCAATGTGATATTCTGAAAAGCTCAAAGAAATACGGTTGTTAGCTTTCCGAAACATCATCTCTTATCAACCATTGCTTAAGCACATCCTGCAGGTACCAAGAACAAAGGGAGCCACTATTAGGACACAAAACAAGTACAGCCAGCCGCCTGCACATATTCTGTTTGACTAAGCCGTTGTTAAGCCAGTGGAGACCACAGAACCTATTGCTAAACCAACGCCTACGTTAACCCTAGTATCAGCTCCTAGGGCTCACTGGAATTCAGTGAGAAAAAGAGTTAATAAGAGCAACAGTGTTGAAGTAATTCATGGACCTTGAAGAACTGGGAAATAAAAGGTGTGTTACATGATACTAACAGCTAAGACTTACTGAGCACTTAGTCTATACAAGACACTGTGCTGAGCACTTTCGATGGAGGACCTGATTAAACTCCCATGATAACCTACGGGATGGGGATGCTTAGATGATGACAACGGTTTACAGATGAGCAAGGCTGAGCGCCCTGCCCAGAGTCACACTGCAGCTAAAGGGGAGCTGGAAGTCAAACCCAGACCGTCTAATTCCAGAGCTGGGTGATGAACTGTTCTCACGTCTAGGCAGAACCCCCTCTCCTTTGATAAAAGATCTCATCTGCAACTGTTAAATGAATAACATGTTGAAGGTACTCCCCTACCCCATCCTTACAAAAACAGTGAGGTCAGGCTGGAACCGCCTATGCCCTTTGGATAGGACACATTTCCTTCATAAGAGCAGTGATATTAGCGATGACCAGTACATTTTTTCCTTGGGAAAGCCTCCTCCTAAGGGGTCAGCTAGAGGGGAGGGTGGGAGAGGCCTTCTCTCTAGGGAGAAACTTGGGAAGAAGCTGATGGAGTCTTTTTTCCAAAAACCATAACGCATCTTTGTAGCTATATGACAGTTTGACAAAGCAACATGGCAGTGCAAGATCCCAAAGACGGTGCCCGTGCCTTCTGCCCAAGGATCTCACTTCTGGGAAAGCTCCCCAAGGAGCTCACTCAATGGGGAAAAGAGGCTAACGACTCGAGTGGACCACTGCATACATGGTCTCTGCCCAAAGGCAGGCACAGAGATTTTAGTAAATTAAGGAACATCTCTATGATGCCATCGGAGAAGGCAATGGCACCCCACTCCAGTACTCTTGCCTGGAAAACCCCATGGACGGAGGAGCCTGGTGGGCTGCAGTCCATGGGGTCACACAGAGTTGGACACGACTGAAGCGACTTAGCAGCAGCAGCAGCATATGATGCCACAGATGAAAGACAGAGGATGAGATGGTTGGATGGCTTCGCTGACTCAATGGACAAACCCTGGGAGAGTTGAGCAAACTTTGGGAGATGGTGAAGGACAGGGAAGCCTGGTGGTCGGGTAGTCCACGGAGTCGCTAAGGGTCGGACACAACTGAGCGACTAAACAATGACAACAAATATGATGGTACTATTATGGGGCCCTTAAACTAAAAGAGATGGCAACACTTCAGAACAGTGTGTGTGCCATTACAGTTTCATAAGTAAAACAGCAAGATTCAAAGCTGCAAGTGTTTGAAGCAACGTGGCAGTGGGTGTGCAGTCACTAAGTCGTGTCCGGCTCTTGTGATCCCGGGGACTGTAGCCCGCCAGGCTCCTCTGTCCACGGGATTCTCCAGGCAAGAATACTGGAGTGGGTTGCCATTCCCTTCTCTATGAGATCTTCCCAACCCAGGGATCGAACCCAGATCTCCTGCTTTGCAGGCAGATACTCTTACCGCTGAGCCACCTGGGAAGCCCTTAAAACAATGTATGAAGCAACAAAGACTGAATAGCAATAACCAAAAACTGTTAGGTTAGGGTGGTGGAATGGTGGGGGATCATTACTCTCCAAATATTTTTTAATGTGCCATTGTTCCAGCGTATACTATTTGGGGGAGGCGTTCAGGTGTCTTGATAATGTTCCAAGTCAACAATCCTTTGCACTCTCCACAAAATTATACTACCGTTCGTTAAACTAAAGACTTTCCACTGAGGCACCCCTACTCCCCACGGTTTTGCCAATGTTAGCTTCCGTTACACAGGACAAGAGCAATATAGGGTTAGTGCTTATGATTCAGGAAACCTGAGGGAGGGGGACGGCACGGAGAAGGGACGGTCAGAGGCACTCAGACTGCTAACAAAAAAAGCACTGTGGCTCATACATAACACCATTATTGGCCTCCGTGAGGCATTATCGGTCCAATAATACATTTCTGTTTCAGACTGTTTAAAAAAGTGTACTTGAAACCAGAGCAGGCCTTGAATTTCAAACACACAGAACTAAAGGAATGCCACAGAGGGAGAATTAAGGTCAGCTGAACTTTTGTCTGGGATGCATTCTTCAGACTCGGGAAAGAGGCAGAATTGGGTTTAGCTGTGGACGATTTGAAAGTAAGATCTGAGGTTTTCAGAATTACCCACACAACAGGAGTTAGAAAGCTCGGTGCAGATTTCTGCGATATGGCTCCCCAGTAAACCAGCCATTGTGTGACCCGAGTATACCTCTAGCTGCAAGGAAGTGGACAACAAACTGTTAACAGTATGTCCTGGGAATACAGGTAGTGACAAGTTCCACAGGCTGTTTACACTTGCTCGGAGGGTCAACAGCAGGAAAGATAGAAATGTCAGACACGCCACACTGCAGCTTAGGTAATACGTGCCATCCCCTATTACGGCAAGATGTTGGCTTCGTGTAGAACGTATAAGTTTTTGACAACTGTGCATGACTGGCTCTCTCCTCCTCGTACACCAGGGAAACCTACTTCCTGGCAGAAGCCAGGTCTCCACCCAGAGGGTGTGTGGCAGCCTCAGGGTCACCGTCAGCTAAGTCAACCGTCTTGATACTAGAGGTAGGGGCTGCTGGCTCTAAGACCTCTGCATCCGTGTGGGGGAAGGGCTAGTTTTAATTGCTGCCCTCATCTGGTCTCCAGATTAGTAAGTAGGCCAAGTGTGAGTTTCAAGTACCTAAGAATCACCATATTTGGCAGGCATTACTGCAAAGTAAAAGAAGCTATCAGAAATCTAGAACAAAAGGCCTAAATTAAGTCACTCTGCTATTTGGACCTACGTTTCCCCTCCAATAACAAACTTTTTTTTAATCTAAGGATCAAACTAAATTCATTTCATAACACAGAATGCATTGTGTTCTGCAGTTTGACTAGCGTATTTCTATAAAGTTCCTCGCATTCTCGATGGGCCTAATTCACACATTCACTCAGTCCCATCTTTGCTTTCTAACAGAATCGGCTCTGTACGTAAAAAGGAAGGAAATAAATTCTCTCGTTAAAAATGTTAACTGGGTAACTCGTTGTACAAAGTTCTTAAACACTGAGTGCTTTTCATTGTGATGAATGTTTGCTTAATGTGGGTAAAAATATTCTTTCAACTCAAACACAGACGATGACATAAAAATTAAACAGACTGGCCAGATCTTCACCCTCATATTGTCTTGGGAGAAGAAAATTTGGTTCTAATCTCCTAACAATCTGAATTTTTTTTGGGGGGGGGACACAAAACAACCACTTTTCAAAACATAGAGGTACCTTAGGGAGGTAATTTTTGTCCTACTTGCTAGGGAAGAAAATAACGCTTAAAGAGGGGCTACAGACTTTTCTCCAGTGTCTCTACCTTTAAAATCCATTTCCCTGGTCTGCTCAAATTAGCTTCTCCTATAACCTTTGCCTAGGAGTCATTTATCTCATGGTTTCAGATGAGTCACCAACACAGAAAGCAAGTGCTCAACAATGTGCTTGGTCAAACAAATCGCTGTCTCCTCCATAGACACCCACCCCTGGGCAGCGGTTTGGGAATCACGCTGACCGCCGGGAGGATCTGCTCTTTCTCGTCCCAGAGGCACCCTTGCCGGTCAGCAGAGTCAGCTGTGGGCAGCTTACTCTTGCCCTGTGCGGTTAACATATCTCCCTCATTCCCCAGCTTCTCATTTGTCCGGTCAGGGTGGGGCTGCTCTGAAGACTTATTCAGGAGTATCCACTGCCAGCATACCCAGTGCTAAGGGGGGCAGTTCATCCGGGATGCAACTTCAGACTCACTCTGCTCTTTTCAAAAAAATACAAGTTATCACAATGTGCTTTGAAGACACTGTTCTCTTGTATGGCACAGAACTCCAAGGTATTTGTTCGTCTTTGCCAGGAAATTTTACCCCACAGCATTTTGGTCAAAAGAATACTTAACCACCTCAAGGAGAAGTAAAGGGAACCCAAACCAGTAACATTCCTTCCATTGCTATGTGCAGAGCTCAGATGTTATCCACCTAACTTCAGATTTTAGCTTCCAACCCATCTACCCACCCACATCTGCATATTTCTTGCTCGTCTCTTTTTGAATCCTTCATAAATATAAGAGCCACAAGCTTTAAAAATGGAACTGAACAAGCTATACACTATTAGGTTGATCACTCGTTGAGCTAAACTTGCTCATTATTAAGATTTCATGTTCTTAGGGAATGAGCCCCCAGGGTCTCATTTTCACGTGATTATATCCACTCCTGAATTACTAAGTTAAAGTTATCATTCTCCGGCCTCCTGTTTACAAATCTGTGCTACTTTTGAGTTCCAGGCTTTTCCCACTTTCTTATTTATACATGTATAAAACCTTGGTGGGAATAAACACTGCATGACTTTAGATAGGAAGAGGGGAAAAAGTTAAGAATTACTAAGTTACTAATGCATCAGAGGAGTAAGAGGCTTCCCAGGTGGCACTAGTGATAAAGAACCCGTCTGCCAATGCAGGAGACTCAGGAGATGCGGGTTCAATTCCTGGGTCAGGAAGACCCCTGGAGGAGGACACAGCAACCCACTCCAGTATTCTTGCCTGGAGAATCTCATGGACAGAGGAGCCTGGCGGGTCTATGGGGTCACAAAGAGTCAGACACGACTGAAGCGACTTAGCAGCAGCAGATGAGTTGATCCTTAATTATCCAATTATTTGAGGTCTAACTTTTCATTGTTTCTCATGTCGTCCATGGCTTGTTTTGATTGGCCTGCAGTAGGTACATGCTTGAGTGTTTTGGAATGGCCTTATTCTCATATGGTTTATTATGCAACTACTTGATTTATTTCAGAAAAAGACAACAATAAAAACAAAGACTTCTCCTCCCAAGGCACAGATTCAGACCTTTGGTCACACAATGGTCCGTGTTAGAAAGCCTTAGAGTTGATTTCCACACAGGGATTCATATTCAGCCAAGATCTGTTAAACTCACCACCCTCTTCTTACCCTCAATCCTATGACAAGCGCTCTACGTGAACATTCAATCCCTAAATAGTCCCTCCTATGAAGTATTCACGCTCAATTTGTTTTACGGTAAAGAAATGGAATTAAAGAATTAATGTGGTAAAAGTCATCTTAAATTAAAATACCACTTTTCCACTTGTTTTCTTGGCCTATTTTTTTTTTTTTTTCTCCAGCATTCAGAAACTGCAACTAAATTATGGTGCCCACTTCTATAATATAGCAAATCAGCTTGTGTTTCAACAATGCACACATTTTAGAAGGCGCGTCGTGAAACCTTTGATACCAGAGGGATGTAAAGACAGAACTGAAATAATGGTACTACATCATGGCATTACTTAAAATCATGAACACAGACAGGGTGGCAGGGTCGGGAAGGGGAGAAAACATTCCTAGGCCAGAGTTCTAAAAACTGGTTCCCCAAACTGAAACATTTTAGCACATCTCTGATCTTACTACCTTACAAGAAATGAATGATGTCAAGGCAAAAAACAGTAAGCAAGCAAAAGAGATTTGCACAAACACTAAAGGAATCCCCATACTCTAAAAGGATAAATTAGAAGAGAGGGAACTGAGCAGCCTTTTCTTTGAAAATGTGCAATTTTCAAGTTTTGAGAGATATCAGATGAAAATGCATTTATTGCATGTTCCCGAGGCACGCTTTGGGTCTGTTCCTTCAAATTGTTTTCTACCTGAGGAATATTATTACACACAGCTAGAGTGGACCCAGTTTTGTTTCTTTTGTAATAAGCAGGATAAAAAATCCTAGAGCCAGAAAGAAAAACTCATTACAGTGAAGTTTTAAAATGTGCTGGAAGTCAAAAAAACTCACAAGGGAGAAATACTATCATTTCTCTTGTAAATAACTGATGGCATGTTTTTTCTAAGATCTTTGTTTTGCTGGATCCCTGCATATGTAAGTGGAAAGTGAGAAACGCTTTTTTTTTTTTTTTTAATATGCTGAGCTCAGTGCTGGTGCCGAGCAAAAGGCATGCAAAGGGTCACTTCTGAAATTAAGCTCAAAAAAAGGATGAGCTAAAGGAGAAAGATACAATCCTACCACTGACTCACCAGCCGGATCAGTATCTAGTTTCTTGAAAAGAGGGAAGTTCACTTAACTCCTGTAACCTCCATGCATCTATTTAAAATTAATACAGAGGTCTATATTTTAAATCTCCTTCCTTTTTGAAGAAGGGGGGAAACATCAAAAGTGATTTTAAACCTTGAAATTCAAAGGCACCTGCCTCTCCAGATTTGGCACCCCAGAAGAAGCAGGGACAGAGTAGGGGAGAGTAGGGCAGGGGACTTCAGGGGGAGGACTGCCCATGTCCAGAACACTGGTTTAGCATCCGCATCACCTGGGGAAACGGGCTGCAAACGGGAAGCCTGGCTCTTGGCACCAGGCGCTTGGACCAAGGAGGAGCAGACAGGACCTCGGAGTGTGCTTCCTCGCCAGCACCCTGGGGATCCTGATGGAGGCTGTCCATGACCACACCTCGAGAAAACTCTGCAGTCACACCTGAGACATCAATCTCAGGAGGACGAGAGAGTGGTTTTCACTGGGCTGTGGTGGTCCTCAGGTGCACTGTTAAAGATTCCCACATGATTCCAGTACCCAGCTAGGGTTGAGCAGGAGGCGTGTGGATGAAACCTATTGATCCTGCCTGCTGTGACCACAAAGCTCATTATTCTCACCCCCAAGACTTGCTCAAAATCCCCAGAACCCTGCAGAGGATGAAGGAGTTGGGGGACGCCCCCCAGAGCCCAGGCCTTAGAGTGAAGCGCTTTGAGTTCTAATCTTGGCTCAGCCACTAGCTGGCTCTGAGGCCTCCGAGTTGTCTCTTACAGGACCACTACTGTATCAAACCCACTTAATAGCCTCATCACAGGCTTTGATCTATTTTGGTCCTCAGTTTCCCCATCTATAAAAGGGAAATGTTTGCAGTAAGATCCCTTGAGGGTACAAAATTCTGTAATTCGCAATACCTTAAGCATGATCAACTGTTTTTTTTCTTCTCACGCTAATGAGCACCTGCATGTTTGTACCGCTTCCCCTGCGGGAAGAACCACACCAAACGGCAGGGCTCGAGATGATCCCAGGATGACAGACTGTGTTACCAGGAGGAGGGCGACCACAGCAGGGAAGGGGGGCCTGGCTGGTATCTTCTGAGTACTTTTCAGAGAGGCCAAGTCTTCACTTATACTGTACATGGGAGCATTTTATTCTGGGGGGCAGTCATGCAGAAATGGAGAGGTTATATTCTTTTCATTGCTAGAGAGAAGATAATAGCTGGCTGATAGAGAACCAGGCTGAAGAGTAGGGAGCCGAGGTTTCTGGTCTGAACCCTTGAACTGCATCCATCTCTCAATCTATCCTGGACCGTCATTTACCCAAATACCCTAAATGGAAAAGAGAAAAAGGGACGCTTAATCCCCCAACCTGTGCCCAAGAGTATAATTTGATAGGGCAACGTCTCTTTATTCTACTTTCTAGCATTCATTGTCAGGGATGTACCTTAGGCATTAAGACCTGAGGAGATATGATTTCATTCAAGTCTGATCAATAAAAGCCCACCTCCTCGGGAACAAGCGGAGTGAATGGCAAGGTATAGCTGGGCCTCGGTATCTGCAGGCTCTGCATCAGAGGACACAGGGGTCTGAGACTGCTACTCGAGCATCTGTGGGTTTGGGGATCCTGGTGGGGGCTGTCTGGGAACCACCACCCCTGTGCCGAGTACTGAGGGGCGACTGCACCTCCTTTCCGCAGCAGAGTACTGGGCACAGAGCAGACACGTGCACTGACGTGACCGTAGGAGCCACGTGCTTCCTCAAGCTTCTTCAATGCTGCCAGCACAGGACCTGACTGGTTGGAGCGACCACTCCTGTCATGCTAACCCCCTCCACCCACACTTGCAGGGGGAACTGAAGAATGAGTCTGGCTCACTACCCATAACCTGGGACAGAGACCGCTGGGTGAGGGAGCACAGGCTCGTAAGACTACTCACAGCCTGTGACTGTGGAGCTGGTGGGTGAGGCAGGTTTCTGTCCGCCTCCCCTACCCGGGTCTGTGAAGCAGGAAGGGACATCCATCCTTATCACCTTGAGGCTTTAGAGAGAAATCAGAGGGCACACAGAGCACTCACAAGACAGGCAACGGATGGCTGCTCCCTCTTTCCCAAGAGCTCTGAAACCACCGCCAGGAGGTTTCCAAGGAAGGGGTTATCTTCCTGGCTCCAGCAGAAGGAAATAAATGGGTGAACAATTCAGGGCCGTGGAAGGCTTTCTGCAGGTCATCCATGGCTGCAGAAAGCCCACTAACTCACTTATCAAAGATTCCTGGAAGGCGGCAGTAATGGCTTTGGGCGGCTACCCACTTAGGCACATTCAGACTGATGACCACAGGGTCAATACCGCTCTCTCAGTTACAGCCCCCTGAGAACCTCCCGGCCTGCGCAAGCTCTCCTCCTGGCCAGCACAGAAGCTGAAAAGCACTTCCAAACAGGGGAATGCACAGAGCTGAGAGCTTGCTCTCAGAAGTAAAAGGCTTACTAAAGCAGCCTTATCAGAAACCAAAGGGACCTATTTTGTTTGCTCTTTTTGTTCTAACTTTGCAATGGAAAGGGCCCCTGGAAACGGTTTATATTCCTCACGAAGACTAGAACAGCAGACCTGGAAAAGGACACAGGCACTAACCAACAAGCCGGAAGCAACAGAAGCCTCACTGCAGAAGTAAATGTCCTGACAATGTCTGGGCCTCGGCAGAAGCCGCCAAGGACACGAGATGCGAAGACAGGGTGATCAAGGGAAGAGAGGCGAGCTTCTCTGAAGGAAAGCACGTGAGGAAAACTCAGACCCAGGACCTTCCATGAACCAATGGATGCTCTGCACTGAAAAAAAGATACAGAAAGAACCCCGAGGGCCTGGCTTCCAGGTCTGGTGTTGCCGAGATTAACAAGGTATGGTGCCCCCAGGCACAGCAAACCCCTAGAGCCAGCTCATTTGTTTAAATTTAAAAAAGAAAAAACTATGGGAGGGAGGGGATGAAAGAGTACCAACGTCCAGTTTAAGACAGGTTCTGGAGATTTAAGGTCCAGCAAGGTGTCTACAGTTGATAACACTGTACTGTCTATCTGAAAGTTTCTAAGAGAGTAGATAGACTTTAAAGGTTCTCAGTTCAGTTCAGTCGCTCAGTCGTGTCAGACTCTGCGACCCCATGAATCGCAGCACGCCAGGCCTCCCTGTCCATCACCAACTCCCGGAGTTCACTCAGACTCACGTCCATCGAGTCAGTGATGCCATCCAGCCATCTCATCCTCTGTCCTCCCCTTCTCCTCCTGCCCCCAATTCCTCCCAGCATCAGAGTCTTTTCCAATGAGTCAACTCTTTGCATGAGGTGGCCAAAGTACTGGAGTTTCAGCTTCAGCATCACTCCCTCCAAAGAAATCCCAGGGTTGATCTCCTTCAGAATGGACTGGTTGGATCTCCTTGCAGTCCAAGGGACTCTCACCACACAACTATAATTCTGTGAGATGGTGAATGTACCAGCGAACCTTACTGAGGTAAGCCCCTTGAAATACATACATATACAAAATCACTATGCTGTCCACCTAAACTTAAATAATGTTATAAGTCAATTCCATCTCAATAAAGCGGAGGACAAAAAAGTCATAGACGAGAGGGGTGTGTGTGGCACATTACTGCTCCAGTTTTAACAATATTTGTGTTAGTTTAAAAAGTGATTCCATGTACATTCCACTTTACTAGCCCGTTTTATAAAGGAGGAAGGTGAGCCCCAGTAAGGTTCAATGACTCGCCCCCAATCACACTGCTGACAGGTGGCTGGGCTGGGGCTGGAACTCATAACTCTTGATTCAAATTCCAATTTTTTATTTTTGTCTTACACCCAATCATGCCTTACAAAGGCAAGTCTGCTAGGACATCCACGGTCTGTGTAACCAGCAGGTCCTCCGAGGAAGAAGGAGCCGCAGGAGTGGCCGTATGGGTCCTCCGTGAACAGGAGCCCGGCTGCGGCTCTGAATCTCTGCTGTGAACACCCGACCTAAATTCTCACCAAACAGGGAGAGCTGTGAATTGCAGGCTCAGCCTGAACTGAGAAAAATAAAGAATACGGCACCCAGTCATGTGACCTGAAATAGGAAACACACACACTCACAAAGAAGCTCTGCGGCTGCAGGAGGCAGAAGACCAGGAGACCAGAAGAGCCAGGAGGCACTGGCTGGAGCAGAGAATGCGGCGGGCGGTTCCCCGACGATGCCGGGAGCTTCCGAGGCAGGGAGGGAACCTGAGGGCCCGCGGGCCCTGCCTGCTGCCAGAGGAGGCGAGTGCCAGGCGGAGGCGCGCCCTCCCAGTTTCTGCAAGGGCACCTTGGCTCCCTCTGCGAGACCCCGCCCTGCATCCTAGGCCCGGCCCCGCCCACATGCGAATCCCCGGTGAGTGCTTTTAATCACACACACCTGGGCCCTGGGTCGGACCTTCCAGAATCTCTTTGAGAGGGAAGGTTACAACAGGTGCTCCAGCAAAGGGCCACAGGCCATGAAAGTGAAAGTCACTCAGTCGTGTCTGACTCTTTGCGACCCCATGGACTATACAGTCCAGGGAATTCTCCAGGCCGGACCACTGGAGTGGGTAGCCGTTCCCTTCTCCAGGGGATCTTCCCAACCCAGGGATAGAACCCATGTCTCCCACATTGCGGGCAGATTCTTCACCAGCTGAGCCACAAGGGAAGCCCAAGCATACTGGAGTGCGTAGCCTATCCCTTCTCCAGGGGATCTTCCTGACCCAAGAACTGAACCGGGGTCTCCTGCTTTGCAGGCGGATTCTTTTACCAGCTGAGCTACCAGGGAAGCCCTCCACACTAGGCCATAGTGTCTGGAATAACACTGAGGAGGGGGCTTCCCTGGGGGCTCGGTGGTAAAGAATCCACTTGCCAATGCAGGACACACAGGTGGCATCCCTGGTCCGAGAAGATTCCAGAGGACCAGGAGCAGCTGAGCCCGGAGTGCCACGACCACTGAGCCTGTTCTCTAGAGCCAGAAGCCCCTGCCCCGGAGCCGGCGCCGGCGCCAGGAGAAGCCACTGCGGTGAGAGGCCTGTGGACCAGCACTGGAGGAAAAGCCCGCTTAGCAGTGAAGACCCAGCACAGCCAGAAACAAAGGCTGAGGAGGAGAAAGCAGGGGTGAAACAGGGCTGGGGGCAGGAGGGCCTCACCTGGTCTGGCCGTTCACCTCCTCGGCACTCCCTTGCGATAACCGCTTTGCCACAAGGATGCAAGAAATGAGTGAGACGACTTCCAGAGGCAACAGAAAAACACCAGGGAACTCCTTGGCGGTCCAGGGGTTAGGACCCGATGCTTTCACTGCCAGGGTGTGGGCTCGACCCTTGATCAGGGAACTAAGATCCCACAGGCTGCCTGGCGTGGCTCCTCACTGCCCCTCCCCCCAAAAAACTCCCCCAAATAAAAAAAATAACCCGCCAATGACCCTAAGCCACGCCAACTCTCCATGTCCAATGAGTTTAAAACAAAAAAGATCCAACAGCTACAGCTGAGTTGAAGTGAAAGAACCAGAAAACTCATTACAATGCAACAAAAACAAGTTCAAAATATCAATTCCATTTTTGCCACATGGAAAAAAAATGTTTGGACAACCCCATCTTGTTAGTCCAACAACAACAACAAAAAAAGGCACAAACAGGAAGTAAGCAGCATGACACTCGGTGTTCTCATGACAGATATCTGAGATGAGGGTCACAGCGCTCAGAATCCACCGGCCAAGACAGAGAGTCTGAAGGGTGAGCATGCAGGAAGGACAGATACAGAAACAGTTCTGTATCTGTATCTGAACAGCAAATGCTTCAGCGAACATCGCAAACAGGCAGCCATTAGCTCCAATTTGGGAATGAGTTCTGTGAGATTTCTCACAGGAGTTTCTGCATGTGTCTCCACATCAGGCAATCGTCGTGTCTGCTGCCTGAGACCTGAGTGGGCCCGTGGGCAGGGCGGTACCCAGACTGCCCGGAACCAACAGGCAGAGACAGGGAAGGACAGGTGGGAAGCCTGCCCCGCTGGGCGGAGCTCAGAAAGGCAAAGAAACGTGCTCTTAGCAACAAGAGCGAGAAATCTTGAGCAGACTGCTTCTCAGAGAGGTGCCAAAAGAGAATGCGAGAGTGTGTGGGAAACCCCACCCCCACACACACAAATAAAAGGGCCATGTTATCACGTGTAAATCAGCACCAACGTCCTAAGACTGCATGCCCGCAGGGTTTGAAGGAGAGGGTCCTTAGGGAAGAAGCACAGTTAAGTAATTACTAGGCAGAGTGACGCATGTTGGGCACTGCGCTCACACAGGCATTTCCAAGAGCATTTTCTCAACCCAGGTCTTTAGGACGGATCTAACCACAGAGAGCTGTAGTCACATCCCACATTCTATACGTATTTTATTATTTTAGAGGGTGTGGCAGATAGAAGCCACCATTCCTGTGCTAAATGGAAAAGGAAAACAGGGCCCTCGCCAAAAAACAAACTGAATTTTTTTGCTGACATCAACAATGTGAGGGGACAAACAAAGAAATAAACCAGACACTTGTTGGCTTCTGTTTCATTAGAAACACATGAAGACGGTATCTGCCAATGAGAAAATATTCCTCTTTCTTTGCAAGTCTTCCATGCAAATCAATGTTTCTTTTTCCTTCTTTTGTTTTTTCTTTCTCTTTTCTTGAATACGTACCATCCGGTCTTGTAGCCAGGGAACACACTTATCAGATCAAGACACATGACAGAAGAGATGAGTGATAAAGGACAAAAATATCCCCAACAATTCCTAGGATATTTGATCCATATGTATCAAATATCTGTGTTAAACTACACAGGGTGGGAACGCAAGAGAGTCAGCCATTGCTTTTGGGTCCGCCAGCATCCTCTCACTTAGCTCAGTCCCAAGCTGGGGACAGCACCAGAACTCAAACCCACGTCTTTTATTGCTGTTGTTTAGGCACTAAGTTGTGTCCAACTCTTTACCACCCCGTGGACTGCAGCACACCAGGCTTCCCTGTCCTTCACTATCTCCTGGACCTTGCCCAAACTCATGTCCTTTGAGTCGGTGATGCCATCCAACCACTTCATCCTCTGTTGCCCCCTTCTCCTCTTGCCCTCAATCTTTCCCAGCATCGGAGTCTTTTCCAATGAGTCAGCTCTTTTCACCAGGCTCTTTTATCTCATACTTTAAAGTCTCTTCATAAAAGCCCCCACAATCAGCCTTTGGCATGTTTACAAAAGCCCTTCCTCGCCCATTAGTTGATTCAAAACAACCCTCAAGACAGAAACCTGCAAACCCTTCTCACAGATGAGACAGCTGAAGTGAGCGGAGTTCTAAAAGGTCACCCAGCTCTTAAGGAGTGGAACAGATACAGGTTTCTGACTCAGTCTACCTGCTTGTCAAGTAAAAACAAAACCCCCAAAACTTCAGCACTCGATCCCCAGTGAGACTGAGAGAGAAAAGAAAGTTAACAGAAAAGCATAAATCCTACACCTTCCTCTGAACTCTGTGGTTGCATTTTTAGCTCAGAAATACATGGGGGAGGCAGAGGAAATTATTCTTTTCTCATGTAAGGTCTGAATCATACATCCAGTGTTAGGGGTTTTGAAGTTACCCACACCTTCTGCCACAAGCTGCTTCTCGGAGCCATGGACACGACAACCGGGGCCTTGAGAACCTGGCTGACACTGCACAGAATGTGAATGGCAGGTGTCAGAAATCCACTTCTGCGGAAATATTTAACCATGTTTTAAAGTGGGGGCTAGGGAGCCCCTTCCATGGGGACAAAATTTTCAAAGCAGCATGGTGTGGTGAAAACAGAGCTGCTTTTGAAACTGCACCTATGGGCTTCACCAGCCTGGCTGCTTGCCAGTTGTGTGCTCTTGGGCAGGGAACTGACCTCTTGATTTTAGCTCCTTCATCTGTAAAACAAATAGATTTGACCAGATGATTCCTAGATGGTGAAAAGTGAAGTTGCTCAGTTGTATCTGATTCTTTGTGACCCCTGGACTGTAGCCTACCAAGCTCTTCCCATGGGCTCTTCTCCATGGGATTCTCCAGGCAAGAATACTGGAGTGAGTTGCCACTTCCTTCTCCAGGGGATCTTCCCAACCCAGGGATCGAACCTGGGTCTCCCGCGTTGGAGGCAGACGCTTTAACCTCTGCACCACCAGGGAAGCCCTCCTAGATGGTGCTCAACTCTAAAAATATTCTGTCATTTCTGTAAGAGAGATCGGATGGAGGAAGACATGAAGTAGGAGAGAGAGAAAGGAAAAAAACAGAAGTGAGAGCAGAGAAGAAAGAGCGTATGGTGGGAAGTGGGGAGCTGATCCCCTGAGCTGTCTGGGGCATCCTCCCCTAAGAGGGACCCTACTTTGTGTGGAATCCAATGCCCCCGTGAACCAATAACCAACATAAAATCCAAGGCTAAAAAAGAGGAGATGGGAAATAACTTATCAGTGAACGAACATCAACTATGTACCAGATTTAGAAACCTGAGTTTCTAAAGTTCAGTAACCTGAGTGTCTCAGTTCAGTAACTTTCCACCGTTACTTTTGTGTGCCTTGGTCATTAAAAAGAGACATGCAGAGACTTGCCTGGCGGTCCAGGGGTTAGGACTTCGCTGTCCAAGGCAAGCCATGCAGGTTCGGTCCCTTAGGTCGGGGAACTAAGATCCTACATTCCTCACCCCTCCCAAAACAACACAGAACAGAAACAATACTGTAACAAATTCAACAGCTTTTAAAATGGTCCACATTAAAAGAGAAAAAAAAAAAAAAAGAGAGAGAGGAAGAGCTGATGCTTTTGCCTTTGTTTTGCTCAGGAGAAAACCAAGAATCAAAGAGATCAACGGGCCTTAAAAAAAAAAACCATCAGGCCAGTGAGTACCACAGATAGACTTGGAAAAAGATGATTTCATCTGTGCCCTTTCTAACACTCCTTAATGCTCCCTTTCTACCTTCTTTACTCATCTATGGATGTCAGAAGAATCCAGCATAGAACTGGTAACTGACCTCCGGCCCGGAAAACAAGATTAGGAAAGTGGTATGCTGTATAATCAACTGTGACTGTATTACCCCACCCCCACCCCCACCCCCCCCACCCCCCCTCACCCCGCCCCGCCACCGAACTGTGAGCACTGTGTGCAAATAGTCTAACTGAGATAATGGTACTGGCTTCTTTTGACAACTAAGTCTTCACAAGTCAGCACTGCTCCTGGAAGGAGTTTTGGGCATCTAGTCAACCATGATAGACGGGAATCAATCATGCCAGCACTTTCAGCAGCTGGACTGAAACTTTTCTCAGAGCATGATCCATGCAATGTAATTCTGTCACACTAATAAACTCGTCCAGCTTTGGGCCAGAGATATTTATCCAAGCCAATTAATGGCAGCAGAAAAGCGAGCGAAGAGGTACATAAATACTCATCAGAGATTCTGCTTGAATAAAATAACAGAAATGATTCAGTTACTTAAAATTCAGAAGGGTTATTTATTCAGAGCTGGGAAGAATACCAAAAGTGTATTTAACTTTCTACATTAGAATTCAACGACTTTTCGATTGCCACTGAAATTTAAAAAGAAATGAGGAAATGCGGGTTTGTCGGTCAGTCCCCTGCTGCCAGTACACATGTGCTCTAACAGCCACTGGTGTGTCTAAGAATGAGTGAATGAGTACTTGCATTTAGAGAATCACTTTTTCCAAGTAACATATGGTGGTGGAGGCTTAGCTGCTAAGTCACGTCCAACTCCTGCGACCCCATGGACTGTAGCCCAACAGGCTCCTCTGTCTATGGCATTTCCCAGGCAGTAATACTGGAATGGGTTGCCATTTCCTCGCCCAGGGGATCTTCCCAACATAAAACAACACGTTGCTTTTTTAAATAACAAAAAGGTTTAGACTATGTCTGTGTATGTATATATATACACACATGAAAATACCTCATATTTGGCAGCAGTGTTGGTCAGTAGAAGAGAACAGAGACTTAGGTTCAGACAATCTGGGTCGCTAAGATTTTGTCTAGGTTAATTCATCTTGATGGACTCAATAACCTCATTTGTAAAACCAGAAACGATATGTACTTCAAGAGGTCACATAAGCAAGCCCACCACTCAATAAAAGGAAGCGACCAGTCTTAGGGATCTACAAGTCAAGAGAAACCGCATTTCTCTACTAATTATGGCTTTTCTCTCTGCTTCAAGTTTTTACAAATCTTTTTATGGTCAATCCCATTACTGTTTATGGGTTGGTTCCCGCCCCCACCCCCATAGAAAGACAGATACATGCTTATTAACTGAAGTAAAAAATTTACTACGGGGTTGGGGACTTACTTGTCTGGTTCTTGATTTCTTAATTATGCCAGACCCTTCTGAGAAGAGGGGCTTCTATCTCGGGGTGGTGACTATGGGTCTACAACCAACGTACTGGTTTAGTTTTTCAGGCTGGAAGATGTAGCGTAAGTTTAAAAATAGAGTTTTGTTTTTTTTTAAAGCAACCTGATTTATTCTGTTCTGAGATTCAACTGTATGATGACACGTAGGGAACCCAGCAATCAAGATACACAGTCCTGGCAAACATCAACTCATTCTGCATCACACGTGTGTGTTCTCCATTTTGCAGTATAGCTTAATTACAGTCCAATCTGATTTGATCATGTTGTCAAAGTATCTGAGTCCCTGCAATTACAGTGTTCCAGGGATTCAATAATGTATCTGACAAATAATCATTTCTTTACTTAATTCACCAAATAGGGGAAAAAGGAGAAACACAAACAAAAGGATTATGTGACTCCATAATTTTTAGATATCTTAGTCAAAATTATACATTTCATTTGTATTTGTATATTAATCCTTCCCTTTTGAAAAAAAAAGGCTTAATTATTTTCACTCTATTTGCAAAAACAACGGAATTAAAATCTTTAAAAAATCTCATCGGAAACTGCTTAAGGTCTATCCAGTGCAATAAAACTGGTGTCTTAGGCACACTTCATGGATATCTATTATCAATCCTGACTTGTGAATGTAATTATAGGAACACTTAATAAGATCCCTATTTGGCAAATTGAAAGGCTAAATACTTCAAGTGTCTTTCCATTTTCTGTAATACAAATGGTTATCAAAGAGAAAAAAGCCTACTCCCAAAAGGGATCACATGAGAACTTACAGAAAGAGGCAAAAAAGACCTACAAACAAGTTGGGAAAAAATGAAACACATTCACATATGCTCCCTTTACCAATTATTTCCTTAGTTGTCTGTCTTGTTTTAGGTGCTAAGAATAGAAAAAATAAGTAAGCACACTCCCTGACCTCAGGAAGCCCACAGACAGAAAGGGATGTGCTCAATAAATCCAACAGAGATATATCTAAATTGGACCAGGGAACTTGCTATGGAAGCTGATGCCACAACCAATGCTTAAAGCCTAGAAAAAAGACACGTCCCTTCCCCTCTTTCTCTCTAACTAGGGTTCACCCTACATGGCTCTTTGCTCTGCCTCGTCCCAGAGGTGCTGAGATGTACTGCATGGAACCTGTGTATGATCACATTAGTGTATCGAGGATTTGTGATGCTGCAAAAGCCAGGTAGGGTAGATTAAATAAGAAGAATATTCTGTCCTGTGTACATCAACCATGGCATTCAAGCTAAAATATCAAAACCAATTACTGATCAGGAAGAACAGTTACCCATCAGAGTATGGACACTCTTGGAGAAATTAGATTTGGTGGGAAAAAAGGCCATGCATCCTACTCTCATGAAAATCACACAAATAACAACTTGAAGGTACAAAGAGGAGAGGGGTAGGGATGATACAGGCTAGAAACCAAAGGACCACAAATACAAATGCTTACCAGAGCCAAGGTAATAATGTTAATAAGAGAAGCAAGTTTGGTTAGTTTTATAGGGAGAGGGCATGACTATGGCAAACCAGTAACATTTGCCAGTTAAAAAAAAAAAAAAGCAGCCACTAATTAAGCAGCTTTAGCTGGCTTTTGCCATATGGGAGAGTTCAGTATTATAAGATTCTCTGGTTTTTCAAAACGAGCCAGAAATTCAATACTTATGTGAAATTTCCCGACACTTAAAAGTTAGCAACTAAGTCAAATTTGGTGGAAACACAAAACATCTGTGGGCTGGAGGCGGCAAGAGCGCCACCAGTTCGTGAGCCCTGCAGGAACTACAGTTGGCGAGAAGACAACCACACCCAGGCAGGCTGGATCGTAAAGACCTCTGTGCAGAGAACATGGGGTCTGGGATTAGCTTTAAAAGATGCAGACGCCGGGGAGGAGTGGAGAGGCCGCGTCAAGGCACGGAGGTGTGGGGACAGTGCTGGAGGCCACTGGCCTGGTAAGGACAGACAGTCCCGGGGGCGACCGGGCACAGGAGGAACACTGGGATGGTAAGGCCTTTAAAGCCAGGCAGAGGAATTCAGATCTACTCTAGTGGGCAAAGCAGAATTATTGCCAGTAGCTGCCTCAACAGAAGAGCGTGATAAACTCCCACAAAGACAAAAGGCCTTAAAAAAAATGGCGTCACGTCTCAGGAGAAACCCATGTTTGGACAAAAGGCAAAAGTTTTCATGAACACATTAGTGTTAGGAGCTTCAGGTTAGGCAATCAGAGACTTGAGTGATGTAGGAAGTCCCCAGAAACTGCAGGGCACTGGTCTGGACAGCCCCGAGGGATGAATATTTCACTGGCTATATCGACAGCAACCTTGTGGAGAACCGAGTGTGATCAGGATGGCTCTGTTAGACCCACCTCCATCACACCCTCCCTAACTCCCAGTTCACTGACATGGAAGGCAAAGGGTCTCATGGACAGGATCCCTCCCCAGAAAACGACTGCAGTGGCCAGTTGTATGTGCAGGGTTTCTTAAGAGTTTGGGGGCCCTAAAGAATGCCTTTAAAAAAACGTTTGTTTTTTCTTCAGAAATGTAGTGATCATACTCCAAGATCTCAAAACACTGGAGCAATGAGAGTAGAAAAAGGAAAATTGGGCAAATAAGCATTCTAAAAATAGCCAGACCCCCCAAAATTGTATCTATAATTGGATTCAAGTGATTATACAGTAATTCAGTCCACAGGGCATGAGGCTCAACTGAAGGCCAGAAAGACAGAAACAGGAGCCAAATTTTTCAGTAAAGGTGATGGGGAGCCCAGGTGAGGTAAGATGACCTGTATTTTACATTATTGTTGTTCAGCCGCTAAATTGCGTCTGACTCTGTGCAACCCTATGGGCTGCAGCAGACCAGTCTCTTCTATCCTCCATTATCTCCTGGAGTTTGCTCAAAAATTCATGTCCACTGAGTTGGTGATGCTGTCTAATCATCTCATCCTCTGTCATCCCCTTCTCATTTTGCCTTCAATCTTTCACAGGACCAGGGCCTTTTCCAATGAGTCAGCCTTTCGCAGCAGGTGGATAAAGTTATCTTATGTGTTTTATGAAGAGCAATAAACCAGAGGAGATGAGCCAAGGCGTAGCTGGGATCTGTGAAGATAAGCGTCACCTCTAGACAAGATGAATGACTTCCTTTGGTTATGTCTGGGAACCAGTGACAATGAATCATGGTGACCCCATGAAGACTGAGAGTTAAGTTGTGGTCCTGGGAGGGAAGGAGGGAGGGAGGGAGGGATAATGGAGCAACGTAGTTTTAAGTATCTCAGCAACCACCGGCAGTGCGTGACCGCTCTGCAAGGGATAAGGCATCTTTCCTGGTGTCCCCTCCCCCCATACAAAAGATGTGACCTCCTAGAAGGTATTGAAACTGATCAATCCTTTCTCCCTTTACCCACCTGTCCTGTGTGGGGGGGTATCCACGGAGAATGGTCCTAATGCCTGTGAAAGAGGAATGGGAAAACCTCCCACCCCACACTCTTCTCATGACCCATCAAAGTACAGACCAGTCTCTAACAATGATGGTCCTAGTGGTTCCCTAACAGTTGAGCCTTCCTTGACTATAAGATTTGGAGGGGGTTACTTCAGGGAACACTAGATCGAAAAGAAAAGGAGGGTTTGGCGATCCACACTCACTTTCCTACAGGAAGCAAGATGGGAAAGGATTAGCAGAATAAAAACTAGGACATACCATTAATGACACTGAATAGCCTACCCTCCTTATGCAGCTTTCAGAAACACACACAAGGAGACAGAATACTCAGAGTTTTGAACCATTAAGTCTGGGGGAAAAAAAAAAAACTGTTTCGGTGCCAGCACTAGCCAGGACAGACTTTCATGAATGAAGAGAATTTTATGTACACTGGCCCAAACAAAATGATCTTATCACTAGAATCATGTTTGGTGGTCTAAATAAGATGAAGAAAAATGTAATTATAATCATATCTGCCTATTTGAGAGTCATCTTCTAAAAAAAAATTTTTAGTTGCTGAATCAGAGACAGTCATCGTGTGTGTAGCAGCTAAAATACCCAACCAATCGCAACCCTGACATCCATGGCAAACTAAACAAACACAAAAGGTTGGTTTTATTTTTCTGAAAGTTCTGGGAAGGCATCCATGATTAGTGTCACTCTGGCATTCAAATACAGTTGGAATAAAGCTGATAGCAGTTTTTGTGTTCCATAGGCAATAGCCAGACTTTCTTTAAAAACATGAAATGTTTATGCAGATCACAGTGGAAGGCTTGCTGCTTTTAGTCTCTGCTGTAACTTCATGGTGTTTTTCAGCCGTACAATGATCCATATATTGATTACAAATAAACAAAAACAAAACAGGCAGTCAAGGCCTTAGAGGCACAGATGTAATAATGAACTCAATAACTATTGGAAATCAGAAGATAACTGCCTGCGAATGACAGGATTCTGAAAATTCTGCTCTTTGTAGCCATCATTTCTGAGGACCTACTATGTGCTAAGCATGGACCTGGCAGGCGACGTGTGTTACCTCTCTGAATGCTCACAAAAAATCTGCCAGGTCAATTACCATCTTGATTTTCCAGAGGAGAAAAATAAACTCAGAGAAGCACAGGTCTCACGTATCAAAGGGCAGAGCAGGCTCCTTAACCAGGACACCCGAGGTACAGCACCCTACCTGTCCTGGGACACTAACCGTGAGCTTTCGTGAAAATGGTTTTGTTCTTTTTCTTTTTTTCTATAAACTGAACTATAGTTGAGTGAAAATGGGACAGTAATCAAAAGTTACTACAAAGCGGTTGACAAAGCTATTCTCAATTAACTAAAAACAAAGCTGGCTGAGGTTTCATTTCACTGATGTCTATCTCACCGTGTATGTCAGATTCTATTTCTGTTCACAGTCGAAGCCCATCACTTTGTTTCATATTAAAAAAAAAAAAAGCGTTCACAAAATCTGAGAGTCATGGCAGGCAACTCTTCCACGTACTGATGGTGTCTGGAGGCCAGAATTCCTGAGGTTTTAATCCTGCTTGAACAAGACACTTATCACTTCATGCTGCGTTTCCTTCCTCCGGAAAATGAAGCTTGCTGTGCGGACTTGAGTCAAAGCCCGCAGAGCACGAAGAAGGCTTGCTTGATACACAGTAAGTACGTGCACAGGTCAGCTTCTCGTACGTTCAGGCTCCTATTTACAAGTGAACTGAGCAGGTGATCGCACTGAGAGCATCCATCAGACTTCCTGAACTTGAAAACCTGCTGAGAGCTATCTAAGCAAATGCACAAACGAGCAGACAGCCTTAATGTCTGCGTGCTCACTGTCATGAAACAACAGGGAAGCAGAAGTCCATGCCCTTGGGGAACGTTAACCCTGGCACCAGCGTAGAAGCAAGATGAGACAGACTGACAGAGGGAAGACACAGCTCAGGAGAGCGTGAGCCTTCAAGCTGAAGGCGTGGGCAACAGAGGAGGAAGGGCTGGGGAGGTGGGGAGGGGAGAGGGTGCCTGGAGGGAGCCCCTGACAGGTGCTGCTCAGAGAAGGGCCGCGAGTGCGTTCCGGGCGAGGGGACCCCGAGGAACCAGACAGAAACAGAGATGAGTGCAGCCTGAGGGAAATCAGAGGCTGATGAGCAGAATTATTTGATTCCAACTGAACAAAGCTCGATTGCATAGGCACTCAGAGGTCAGAGACTGACCCATAGATCGTTTCTTATCTATTCCTTGCCTGAGGCCTAGTGTTTGGCAGGGAAATATTGGCTGGTGGATGAAAAGTATAGAGGGATGGAATGACCAGTTGAAGGATGCTGGGGAATAATCCACAAGATGGGGCTGGTGAGGGCACTTCCGATGAGCAGGAGCTTGAACAAACAGAATGAGTGCCAGTGGAGTGGGTGACATAAACACACTCATTCAGGCATACCCTTTGATGAATCTTATCTAATCCATCCGTCTGCATATCTGTCTTTGAGAAGGGAGGCCAAATGATTTGGCGGGGAGGGCTCATTGGGCTAATTCTCCCACCCCAGGGGAAACAATCCGATGGAGACATAAACTCCGAGGACCAGAGACTGGAAGCCCAGATCTGTGGGCAAATCTCACCATCCAGATGGCTCCGTTGATGCTAAATGGCTCTCCTGCTAATTAATGAAAATATAGTAAACTTACCTCCTCAACCAAGCTGGAAACTGAGACATTTGATCAGTGGCTTTGTTTCTGATTAAACTGGGACTTTTCATCTATTTCTAATCTTTCTGGTTCTAGTATCTGACCGCAAGAGTACCATTCCTTACCTCGTTTCCCCAGAACTGACTCCTCAGAAATAGTGCCCTTCTTTTGCAACAGCTGCTATAAAAAAGCACCCCTCATTTATACAGCTGTTAATAAAAGGGGATGTTTTTAAGAGGACACAGAGCCCCTCTGACAGGTCTGACCTCTCTGCCCATGCTTAACAGGAAACACTGCCTGCAGCTGCAGTCTCACCTGTAGCCCTACACTTATCAGCTCGGCCGGCTTTTACACACTACGCACCCTGACATTCTGAAGTCTGCTCTGTGCATCGACCAAACAGATATGCATTAACCACCTTCATCTAGAGATCCCAGGTTGCCCTTTCAACCCAGGTTTTGTAGGATTTCATGGGACAGCTGCGGAAGCCTTCCTGGAAACAGGAGTTTGCCTGAGTCGGGGCTGGGGGAGGCCTTTGTATAGCCTCATCCTCTACAGGGTGTGAGCCTGATTTCATAAAGAACCCCCTAAGTCTTTCCAAACATTCCTCATTCCAATGGTGGTCCTTTCTCCCAGGCTACAGTAACGTGTACAAGACTTTTCAATCCCAAACCTCTTGCTGGTCTGTGCCTTGGGACAACTTCCTTGCAGGTGCTTTGAACCACCAAACTTTCATATGAACACACAGGACGTTACTTCTTCCTTTCCTTGTACCAAGAAGACATGAACAATTTTAGTGGAATCAAATACACAGAGCTTCCCAGGTGGCTCAGTGGTAAAGAATTCGCCTGCCAATACAGGAGACACAAGAGACGTGGGTTTGATCCCTAGGTTGGGAAGATACCCCGAAGGCAGAAATGGCAACCCACCCCAGTATTCCTGCCTGGAAAATCCCACCGACAGAGGAACCTCGTAGTCTATAGTCCATGGGGCCACTAAAGAGCTGGATATGATAAAGCGCATGTGCGTACACACACATCAAATACACTATTCTTTGCTGTGATGCGCTTCTAGGCTGATGACATCTGGCCTGGGGTAAAGGGAATAAAGACTACAAGGGCTCTTGACACATTCAAGGCATCCTTCTACAGAAGACCTTCACAAGTAGGAGCCACTTATCTTCTAAAACCAGTGAACTGCTGGGCAGGCTGAGGAAGAGAAAAGAAGAGTTGCCAAGCTACCAGTTCAGGAATCCAGTTATCCTGACTTTTCCCCTGGGGCTTGCTTCTGCTGCAACTAAAAATGAACCTCGGGTTCTTGGATATATTCACATACCCTTCCAGCCAAAAAAACGAGGCAGACTGGGATGTAAGTGGTAACATTACAGAGTGCTCTCAGAATGTGAATATCAAATTCTCCTGTTAAAAAAACTCAAGAGATGAAACCAGGATTGACACTCAAAGGCAAATCCTGGAGCCAGAAATAGACAATTGCTAGCGTATATATTCCAAGTGGATGAATTCCAGAGAAAATAATTTGCTAAGACCTCAGCCAACAGTTTCTGGTTCATCAGCCCCTCATGCCTGCGCCTGTCCCCACTGAGGAGCCGACTGTCCTCATTAAGAGAAAGGGGCTGCAGACGTCACCTTCTGCCACTTCCCCTCGATGTCCTCGAGAAAGAAAAATGGAAGATGTGAGATGGCAATGCCCACAGGGCAAAAATGCTGATTAGCTTCCAGGTGCCCTCAGGCTCCCAGGGATTACAGAGATGAGGGGAGGGAAATCAAATACACAGAGCTTCCCACCTGGCTCAGTGGTAAAGAATTCGCCTGCCAATACAGGAGACACAAGAGACGTGGGTTTGATCCCTAGGTTGGGAAGGTCCCCCGAAGGCAGAAATGGCAACCCACTCCAATATTCCTGCCTGGAAAATCCCACCGACAGAGGAACCTCGTAGTCGGTGGGATTTGATTCTCCCTCTCTGAAAGGGGAGAGGGGAGGTAAGGCTGACAAATGAGATACACAGTGAAGGAATAAATAAATGAATGCTGTCAATCAGTGGAGTGAACAAATGAGTATGTTGCATACACTCTTTGAAAAAGCAGTCAGAGCCTCCTCCCTGCCATTTTACTTATTAGGAGGTAAAATTCACCCTGACTTATATTTTCAGACATGAGATCCCAAGGCCCTATAGTCAGAGTCCCCCAAACAATGGAAAAGCCTAGCAACTCCTGAACTTCCCAGAATCACTTGTTACATTCCACTGCTTACAAGAGGACCCTGAGAAGACAATGTGCAAGCATTTCACGTAAGTGCAGCTGAAGTCCCTGCCTGTTTATTCACTGTAATGGACCAGATCACCCTCAAGCCCAAGTGAATCCCCCTCCCTTCCTTAAAATGCTTTCCCAAAAGCCACTGAAGAGGAGCCAAACTAAAAATTTGAGTGTTATCTCCCACCCATACACTTCCTGCCCCCAACCCACCAGATGCTCTTAAAAAGCAGACAGCGGGGGTGGGATGGGGCGGGGTGGACGAAAACCGCATCTAGACTATGCATGCACGCGTCGTACAGTCAACATGCGAAAAGTACAGTGTTAGCTGCTCAGCCGTGTCCGCCTCTTTGCGACCCTGTGGGTTATCGCCTGCCAGGCTTCTCGGTTCACAGGATTTCCCAGGGAAGAATACTGCAGTGGACAGCCATGCCCTCTTTCAGGGGATCTTCTCGACCCAAGGGTTGAACCCGGGTCTCCAGAATTGCAAATAGCTTCTTTACCATCTGAGCCACCAAGGATGCAGGGAGGGCCAAAATAAGCCAGGTTCTGGGGCTATAATGGTGAACTGGGACGTCTCTTGGTTCCTAAGGAGCTTATATAGACTATCTGGGTAGGTGGGTAATAAGACAAGTAGTTAAGACGCAGTGATCCTTTTTGTAACAGAAGCATGAATGAAACATGAATGGTGGCGGTGGTTTAGCCGCTAAGTCGTGTCCGATTTGTGTAAACCCATGGATTGTAGCCCGCCAGGCTCCTCTGTTCATGGGATTCTCCAGGCAAGAATACTGGAGTGGGTGGCCATTTCCTTCTCCAGGGGATCTTCCCGATCTAGGGATTGAACCTGTGTCTCCCGCATTGCAGGCAGATTCTTTACCAGCTGAGCTGTGAGGGAAGCCCAGAACACTAATGGAGGAACCAGCAATCCGTCCCTCCCCGGAGGGAAGGTTCTACAGAGCAGGACTCCCCTGGGCTGGGCTTCACTGAAGAGCTGGAGGTGAATGGTAAGCCAAGGGAAGAGGGAAAGTGTCTTACTGCTCCCGGCTCTAAGCCAGGGGATCATGAAACGTTCTAGAAGTCGATTCCTACAGAATTCCGTCCCTGGCCCAGACTGTTTTCCACTTAGAACTTTTCCACGTTCCTTCTGCACAAGTGCACTTACACAAAGCCATGGCCCCGATGGAGGATTTCCTGTATCTCACTATTAAAACATTAGATGATTCAAAAGAAAAGCAAGGTCTGAACCTGTTGTTTTAAGACCACAGTTCAAATACTGCTACTGATTTTACTGTGTGGCTCTGGGTATGTCACATAACCTCTCTGTGCTTTCGGTTTTATTATCTACAAAGCAGAGAATTGAGTATCTCACAAGAAGGCTATGTGATCAGAGAAGAGGATGGATATAAATGGGTTTTTAATGCTAAGATACCATTGTTTGCATCAGTAATCCATATTTATGCAGCTCAGTCTGGAATTCTGTTGCTTAAAATACTTGGCAAGTACTAAAAAGTGAGAAAGGTGGCTCTGACTGGCAGCCCTGCACAATGACTGACATTCCACAAACAACACTCTCGTTCCTAGGCTTTCGGTCTATAGGATTGCTCCATCTTTCCCAAAGTTTGCTCCCCAGACTGCATACAAACACCTGGAGATCTTATTAAACTCCAAACTCTAATTCACGAGGTCTAGAGTGGAGACTCGAGTTGAGTGTTTCTAAGAAGCTCCCTGGTGACGACGCTGCTGGCCCCCAGGTGCTTTAAAAAATCAATGTGTGGCTGCCCCATTGGCTAAGAGTGGATTCAGTCACCCAGCTGAAGCAGCTCTTTAATTGCTAGCTCTTTCCCAACTGTGAACAACCATTCCTGTTGTCGTTCAGTTGCTAGGTCGCGTCTGACTCTCTGCAAGACCATGAGCTGTAGCATGCCAGGCTTCCCTGTCCTTCACAACCTCCTGGAGTGACTCAAAGTCATGTCCATTGAGTCGGTGATGCCGCCCAACCATCTCATCCTGTGTCTCCCTTTCTCCTGTTGCCTTCAATCTTTTCCAGGGTCGGGCTCTTTTCCGATGAGCTGGCTCTTGGCGTCAGGCGGCCAAGTACCAATTCCTACGCTCCAGTAAACCATCACTTCCTGAAACCAAACGGCCTCATGACACAGTAAATCACCCTCCAGTCACAGAGTGGTGACAAGACGTTGGATTTCTGCAGCAGCATGAGGTCCAATTCTGACAGCAGAGCCCATAGTGGTAAGGACTCCACCCCCACCCCAGCACAGTCAGCCATGGAGCTGGGAGGCTTTCCAAGTCAGCTCTGTACTCCGCTACCTCAAAGGTCACCACCTGACCACCACTTACCACTGGGTTACTTTCTCTGATTTTTTGTCTTGGTAGAGGAGCATGTATCTCCTGAGACTATAAGCACCCCAGGGATGATAAATGCCCCACGTCTTCCCTCACCTGGCACAGGGCTAGGTGCTCGAACACCTGTGCAGTGAGTGAAGTGGGAACGTCCAGCATTTAGTGGACACGCACCACATCTGTGCCTGAGTGGCCCAGGGGCTGAGGAGGGCAAAGGAGACAGCTTCGCCCACCCACCCCTGAGACTGGAACCCCCGAGGAAGTGCCAGGTGCCCTCTGATCATGCTGCCCGTCACCATCTCACATCTCAATCCTCGTGGTAGCCACAAGAAGCACGTATGAACACCCACATGCTGCAGGTGAGGAAACAGGAGAAGCACAACACAAGATGCATTCCACACAAAGAAAAGCTGCGGCTAGTCTTTGCTAGTCTTAGAGTGTGCGTGCATGCTCAGGGTTCAGCGCTTTGCAACCCCAGGCACTGCAGCCCACCAGGCTCCTCTGTCCATCGGATTCTCCAGGCAAGAACTCTGGAGTGTGTTGCCTCGCCCTCCTCCAGGGGATCTTCCCAACCCAGAGATCGAACAGGAGTGTCTTAAGTTTCCTGCATCCTGCGTTGGCAGGCAGATTCTTTAACCACGAGCACCACCTGGGAAGCCCCCAATTACAGAGAGTATTTCCATCCAACGACCAAAACCCAACGGCCTACTGCCCACTGCAAGAGTTCTATGACCTGGAACTAGAGCCCAGAAAGGCAGCGCCATTCCTCCTGGGGCCTCTGTCATCTCCCTGACCCACCTGGGCATCCCTCACACAGAGAGAAACATGCAAGAGCTGGACAGAGCTGGGTTTGCATCCCAAGCCCACACCATGTGTCAGCTGGGTGGTGCCGCTAACCCTTTCTGCACCTCCACCAGGGGGGTAGCAACTGCAGCTTCCTGTGAGGTTGAAAGGAAGACACGAGACAGCGTGTTTAAAGTGAGTTGAATGTGTTTAAAGGCACCGTGGACGTCCACAAATCCAACCTCTCTTCTCCCATATAAGGGCCGCCTTCTTGCTGCTTCAGGGGGAACAGCGTTAAGAGTTACATGTCCTACTTGGCTAATGAGAACAGAGAATTACTTGAACACGACTCAAGTCAGCAAAATGCCAACTCCAGCCGCCATTGAAAGTCACAGTCCAATTACCAAGGCAAATTACAAGTGACTCTCTGGTTTAACTTGGAGGAGAATGGAAGCCATTAAAAAGATGATGAGATGCCTTCTTTGTTAACATATCTGGAAGTCAGAAAGATGATCAAATCCAATTTAAAGGCATGTGGACAGGGCCTAGCATATAACAGTGAGGGGAATATTAATAATGTCCTAAATTTTCTCCCAAATGGATTTAAAGTCCTGAAGGTAACTTTTGTTGTTGTTGCTGCAAATACTGTACTACAGTTATTACCCAAGAAGGACTGTGGAAAAAGAAGTGGTTCCCAAATCAGATAGAACTGAATTCTGTCTGATTATGTTCTGGCATATACTAGACTTGTGACCCTGGACAAGCTACACAAAAATCCTTAGCCTCACCTCCCTCAGCTAAAATAAATAAATAAACAAAATAACAATATTTGCCCTGTAGTCACTGAGAGATTAAAGTCTACAAAGGGCTTCCCAGGTGGCTCAGAATCCACCGGCCAATGCAGGAGATGCAGGTTCTATCCCTTGTAGCAGGAAATGGCAACCCATTCTAACATTCTTGCCTGGGAAATCCCACGGACAGAGGAGCCTGGGCGTCCATGCGGTCACAAAAGAGCCGGACACGACTGAGTAACTAAACACCACCACCACCACCACCAACAAAGGTATTCAAAGCATCTGGCAAAAAGCAAGCACACAATGGATGCAGCTGTCAGTTACTGTGACTGATTCCTGGGAGCAGAAAAGGCTTTCCTAACAAACTGTAAACTGGCGGATGTACATCAGGTGCGCTTGATGCTGGGCTATCATTTGTGCTGCCACTGGTTTCAGAAGGTTCCTAGAAATATCCTGAAGCTGTGACCCAAGAAGAATTTTTTTTTTTTTTTAAATTTAAAATCAGCCCTTAACTAGGTGTCATGGAGATTTCAGGAACATTTTGGACCAAGTCCCAGCTGTGCTACATTTCAAAGTTAAATATATTAAGTTTAAGAGCTACTGCCGTTGCTGCTAAGTTGCTTCAGTGGTGTCCGACTCTGTGCGACCCCATAGACGGCAGCCCACCAGGCTCCTCCATCCCTGAGATTCTCCAGGCAAGAACACTGGAGTGGGTTGCCATTTCCTTCTCCAATGCATGGAAGTGAAAAGTGAAAGTGAAGTCACTCAGTTGTGTCTGACTCTTAGCGACCCCATAGACTGTAGCCCACCAGGCTCCTCCGTCCATGGGATCTTCCAGGCAAGAGTACTGGAGTGGGGTGTCATTGCCTTCTCCGAAGTTTAAGAGCTAGGCCCTATCAAATAAAAAGAAAAAGAAAAAAAGACTTTTTCCCTCCTCCTGTCCTACCTTCAACTCCCAAAGCCGTTCCTCTTAGTTCCCCAAAGGCCCTGCTGGGGGCTTCCCTTGGAGGGCTCAGTGGGGAAGAGTTTGCCTGCCCGTGTAGGAGACTCAAGTTCGATTCCTGATCTGGGAAGATAGCACATGCTGCGGAGCAACTAAGCCTGTGCACCAGAACAACTGAGCTTGGGCTCTGAAACACGAGAAGACACCGTGGTGAGAAGTCAGAACACTGCAACTGCAGAGGAGCCCCTACTCCCTGCAACTAGGGAAAAGCCCGCACAGCAACGGGACCCAGCGCAACCAAAAATAAATAAATAATTATTATTATTTTAAAAAAGATACTGCTGGATTCTCCTGGAATGAGCAACAGGGACCCCTGCTGACCCCGCAACCCCAGCCCAGAGGAGTTCCGTTTGGAGGAGGGGGGGCCTCCTCTCTCCTTAGAAGTATCTTCACAACCCAGGGATGCCAGATAAAACAGGTTTTGCACCTGGATGCTCCTCTGCTTGAAAACCAGGTGTCTTTGTTCCCGAGAGGCACCCTCAGCTCTGGGAGCGCCTCGCTCAACACTGTGTCATTCTCACGCTCCCTCCAGGGTGAAATTCTAGCACGAATCCTCTGCATTATTTAAACTTGGTATTTCCACCCTCACTTTCCCCTTTTTTCCTTCTGCCAAGTCCTTGTTGTCACTCTAGCTGAGCAGAAGCTAGACTGATCACAGCCTGCACTGCATTTTCCACCTGCCGTTCTAAGATCCCGCATCTAGGAAGGATTCAAGGCTCTGTATCACCAAGTCCAGTCCTCTCCTTCTTCCTTTATAACCTTTCATTGTAATCAGTCACGTGTCTCTTCTGAGCACAAGAGTGACCATACAAACACTTAAAAAAAATAAAATAAAATTTGAGCTAGCTTCCAAAGCAGCAACAACTAGCTCCCACGTATGCTCTATCTGCTCCTCTGCTTTGGGCCCTTGTGACTAAGGCTGGAGCCCCCTCCCAGGCCAGGGGTCTTATTTAGTCTCCACAGTCACATAGCTTTGAAGGTTAAGTGACGCGGTTCAGGGAGGGTGAGAAGGACACCCTCCTCAGGGAGAAGACAGAGCTCAGATCGACCTTCTGGAAGGGTGGAAACAGGAGTCCATCAGGGTAATGACTCGAGGGCAGCTGGTGGTAAACAGGCGTGTGCTGGATGGATTACAGTTTGGGCAAATGCAGTGAAGATAATCTAGTGTCAACACAGTCACCACTTACTGAGCATCAGCTGTGTCGCAGGCACGGTGCTGGCTTTCTTCACATCTACTGTCTTTTCGAGTCTGTGTTCTCATTAGCTAAGTATCCTAGCGCATGATCAGTCTGACTCTGCGACCCCATGGACTGCAGCCTGCCAGGCTCCTCCATTCATGGGACTCTCCAGGCAAGAGTACTGGAGTGGGTCTCCATGCCCTCCTCCAGGGCTCTTCCTGACCCAGGGATCGAACCCTATGACTCCGGTGTCTCTGACTCTTTGCGACCCCATGGACTGCAGCCTGCCAGGCTCCTCTGTTCATGGGACTCTCCAGGCAAGAGTACTGGAGTGGGTCGCCATGCCCTCCTCCAGGGGGTCTTCCTGACCCAGGGATTGAACCCTATGACTCCGGTGTCTCCTGCACTGGCAGGAGGACTGTTTACCACCAGTTACATTGGGGAAGCCCAATTAATTAAATATCACTGTCCCTATTTCACCCCCAAAAAACCTGCCTAGCAGACAAGTGGCAGAGGCGGGATTCCAGCCAGTCTGACTCCCAAACCCGGGCTGTCTGTGACAGAAATGCAGTGGGACCACCTCTCAGCACAACAAAGCCCAAGAGAAGCCCAGGGGCCTGCCCCGCCCCGCTCCGCCCCCCGCCGCCCTTCAGGTGGCTTCAGAAAGGGGAATCCAGGATCTAAGTTCTGCAGTCAGAAATGAAGAAATCACGGAGTGAAAATGAAAGAGAAAAGCAGGGCTGGAGGATAACATTCACACTGTTCTTTACAAAGAGCCCGTGCTCTTAAAAGAAGGTGACACCCAAGACCAACCTTGATTTATCCACCTGTCACACACTGCAGTCCACTCAGCTGAGAGTGAGTGAGAGGAACACTGGCAGTGAGGCACATTCCTGCAGTTAAACTAGGGGGACAGCTGTCAGCACCCCAAATCACCTGACTGGGAGCTAAGACACCTGGGTGTTAGTCCCAGTTCTCTCTGGGAGTTTAAGCAAGTCAATTTTCTTCTCTGGGTGCCACATTTTCACAGGTAAACCATGTGCGTGGGGCCAGGGGGTGGGATGCACTAGGCTTCAAGGATTCATTCTCCTCTAACATTCCTGGATTCTGGGATTCTAAATAAGTGACAAAGACCTAGTTGATGAGTATGTCTACTGCACAGGTCACCCGACGCTTTAGCTCGAGGATCGAGAGACCAAGAGAAGGGCAGGGAATCTGTAAACATGGCTGCGTCCACGAAGACGCTTCCATCAGTAGGAAGCTTATGAGCATCTTTTCGACATAATGTAGAACCCTGATGAAATCGCATGATAACAGGCAGGCAGGACAAGCCCCCTGTTCAGGAGCCAGACACCATCTTTGTGCCCAGAAGGAAATCATGGATTAAATATTGCTTGGGGCTCTCTCTCTCCGGCCCTGTCTATCCCATTTCATGTTCCAGGTCAGGCCACCAACAGCTCTTGCTGGGTCATTGCTAGCAGTCTATAAACACTTATTACCCTTCATTTTCTTTTCCCCAGTGGCTCAGTGCGAAGTAAAGGATCTTCCTACAATGCAGGAGAGGCAAGAGATGGGGGTTTGACCCGAGTTGGGAAGATCTCTTGGAGGAGGAAATGACAACCCATTCCAGTATTTCTTGCCGGAAAAGTCCCGTGGACAGAGGAGCCTGGAGGAGTAGAGTCCCAAGCGTCACAAAGAGTTGAATGTGACTGAGTAGACGTGATGATGGCCCTTCATCTAGGCCTGCCTTCTCCAGTCCACTCCCCACCCTCTGGTAGGAGTCGTCCCTCTAAAAGGCAGAGCGAGCGCGCCAATGCCCTGCTGCCAACCTAGAGCCTTTCTACTGTCTTCCCATGCCCATTACCACCCTCTCTCCCATCAAGCTCCAGCTGTAACAGGCGTGATTTCTCAAAAGCCACTGCCTTGTACCCCTACGCTTCAGGTCCCAGCTGAGGGATCACTTCTCTGGAAAACCTCCGGTGACCCTCTGTGGACCAGGTGGGTCCTGCCCTGGACTCCGGACTACCTGCCTGCTCCCCATCACGGCACTGACAACATTTCACTGTGAATTCCTGTTTACTCATTCGCACCCCACCCCCACCAAACTATCGGTGTTAAGGGGGCAGAAACCACATCTGTCTTGCAATCAGCACCTGGCAGAGTGCCTGGCACACAGTGCAAACTTTAGAAACAAATACACAGAAATCTGCTGGTGAAATGAAGGGTCTCGTAATGGTGTGCTGTGGAAGGTGGAGAACGAGGGCAGGCTAAATGGAGAGGAGAGGCTGAAAGGGGGGTAGGGGCCGGCCGGGAGCCCAAGAGGGGACGTCTGTGCCTCTGCACGTCTGCCCAGAGGCTGGGTGAGGTTGTGAGCGAGGGTAGCGGCAGTGACCCCTGCAAGGGCAAGCCGCGCGCTGTGCTCTGTCAGCTGTGCCCAGGCTGCACTCCACGGAGCCCAGGGACGCTGTCAGTTGTGTTTCCGGCATTTGGACGTGCCGGCAGTGAGAATGCTGTTTCAGGGCTGCACGTCTGCGTGGAGGACTGAGGATGTAAGAGTGGGTCACGAGTAAACTCAGCCATGCTAGTCACTAGACAGCAGGAGCAAACGTGTCTACTGCCCTCTCTGCTGTGCGCCAGCTCTGTCTGGCATGACTGCCCCCCTCCCTCTCCTTTTTAAAAGATGCTGATCCAGACAGGACATGGCTAGAAAACAATTGATGGATGGGGTTTGGCTACTGTACTATTTAAACAGACACTGCGGGCACTCCCCAGGAATTGTGACAAGATAGAAAGGCAGACTCAATGTGGCACTTCATGAGCGAAGGGAAAATGCAAAATGACTCGGGATTTAAAGAGACAGCAATCAAGAAGCTGGAACTGGGGGAACTTCCAGAGCTGAGCCGAAGAAGTTCAAGATGGGCAGGAACAACTGCAGCAGCAAGGACAGAGTTCAGAGGAGAACAAGCTCCTATTTTAAAAACACATTTAGAAACATCACATTTCAAGACCAGAAATGACGCGCTTCAAAGAAATAAGCAGGAGAAAGAGCTTTCATACAAATCTTTCCTGGGGGAACAGAAAACCACCAAAAGACAGGGTGGACTGGGAAACGGGCCACATAAGCAGGAGGTGGAAGTTAATTAAAGGAGGAGTCAGGCAGTCCCTTGAAAAACAATGTAACCAAAACAAAGAATGAAAAACAGACAAGCACATACAATATCTTGGCCAAATAAAGAGATAATTCACACACACACACACACACACACACACACACACAAACACATGTCAATACGGAAGGGCTACAAGTTCTAAACAATTCACACACACACATATCAATACATGATGGCTACAAGTTCTAAAAAATTCACACACACACACACACACACACACACACACACACACACCCTCCCCAATACAGTAGGGCTACAAATTCCCAGAAAAATCTGTGATCAGATCCTGCAAACAGGCAAACAACAGATGTGGCTTTGGCTTTAATTAATTGTGGGAATTGAAAATCAAGCCAAGTTAGGACATCTAAGTAAATTCATCCCATTGTATGTTTCTCCTTTTAGGAAAGGATAAAATTTTCACGTCATTTCCTAATTTTCATAATTACTTTTGGCCCAGTTTTTGGAAGCAGCTGGCATGAAAACACTGCAGAAGTGCTCAGCTTTAGCAGCACCTTAGCAGCACCTGGGAGCTTTACACTCCTGCTGCCTGGCACCCTCCCCTGGAGGTTCGGATTTAACTGGTCCAGGGTGTGGCCTGGGATGTTTAATAGTTCCCAGCACTATTACATGAGAACCACCTTCTTAGTATTTCCCAGATTCACATGGCAACTTCTCAATTTCTGGAATAGATAATCAAGTGGAAGGAATTCAAACTCAACTATTCTATCAGAAAGTCTCTTAATTCCTAAAAAGAAAACATCTTTTCCTGTTTTACTATCCCCTTTCTCAACAACTGGATTCCTAAAACCAAAGCCCACCACTGGGCCGGCTCCTTTGGCCACGACAGGGACGAGGAGACAACGTCCAGTCCTTTATGCCGTCTGGTCCAGGTTTCAGCAGGAGAGCATCTCTCAGAAAGTGATGTTTCACGTCTAAGAAGGGGACTGCCTGCACTTAGGGGCTGGCAGGGGCCCTCCCTCCTTGCCGTCCTATGTCTGGAAAGCACGTTGTGCTATCACTAAATCAAAACCCTGTCTGACAAATCTATAACGGGGCTTCTAAGTGGAGAAATTCATTCCCTGTGATGCATCTAAGGAGATGATGCCAAAAAGCCCATTAGTTCAGATGAGGGGACCAGATGAGGGAACCAGCATAAACACAGGACATGACAAGAAAGAACCATTTACATCTTACCCAGATCCTCCTAATGGTAAGTGGCTCAAGTAATTAATGAAGCTACCTTACTCCACCTCCTATAATAACTATGGAGTGACATGTACCAATGCCGGCTCTTGGAGAAAATCCCAGTCTTTCAATATGTATACCAAGCATGGCGCCTTCCTTTATTCCACCCACAAACAAAATACTGTTTTCTGCACAACCATGGAAATTCCAGTGTGACTTTAAGCCACATACCTTGCTTCTCCTTCCCTCTTATCTAAGTAGCATTTTATACACATTTCCATTATTAAATAGAAATGAATGATGAACTGTGTTTTAGAAGTGATTCTCTAAGAAACCCAGGACTTCTTTCTATTGTGTTCACTGCTATAGTCTGAGTTCCTATAAATGTGCCCAGAGTATAGTTGGCACTCGATAGAGAGTTGTTGGATGGAGGAAAAAGCATTTGCTATACTGAGTGGTCACTGAAATTGACATGAGTCACCCCTCTTGCCCCCCAACTCCAGGACAGGAGCAGCCTACAGTGTTTTTTCTTGCCCTGTTTCTTTCTTTATTTGATTAAATCGATACTGCATGTGCATTATGAAAAAATCATCTTTAAAACTCCAGCATCCAGAGATAACTAACATGCAACTTTTAGTGCATCTTTCCAAAGTTTTCTTTTTAGATAAAATGAAAAGATCCCTCCTTCCTGTGTTGTTTTATAACCTGCTATTTTCCACTTAACATATGGTGACTATTTTCCCGTATCAGTAGGTATACATATGTACTGTTGTTCCCTGTATTCCACTGATGTTGTTGTGTGTGTGTGTGTGCGCACAGTTGTGCCTGACTCTTTGTCACTCCATGGACTGTAGCCCACCAGGCTCCTCTGTCCATGGGATTCTCCAGGCAAGAATACTGGAGTGGGTTGCCATTTCCTTCTCCAGGGGGATCTTCCCAACCCAGGGATCAGACCTGCGTCTCTTGTGTCTCCTGCAGTAGCAAGTGGACTCTTTGCCACTTGCGCCACCTTGGGGATCTCATTCCATTGACAGATTTCACTAAAGCTGACATGTACAAGTCTCTGTTTTTGCCATTCTAAACAAAGCCTGCATATGGGATAAAATTCACCAAGTAGGATGTCTGGGTCAGAGTTGCAAGAAGACGTTCATGAAGGCAGAGGTTACCCAAAACCCAGAGTCTGCTTCTCAGTAAGTATTCAAATACTGACTGATCAATCTCCAAGCTCCAGGAGTTGATATTCTAAAAGGAGAGAAAGGCATGTAAACAAACAAGCCGGCCGTGGCAGTCTAACATGATGTACGAGGTGCCTGCACGCACAAACTGACACAGGCACCAAAGATGTGAAAAACCACGTGTACCTTTTCACGTTAACCAGTTCCAAGACCCTATACCAACCTTATTTAAGAAAATTCTCTCAATTTTGGAGGAAAATTCTCTAAATGATGGAAAACAACCAGGGATGCTAGAAATGTATAGTTTAGAGAGGGGGTGGGGTGGGATGTGTCTCTGTGTGTTGGGGGTGGGCAGGAGAGGGCTCACTTTCCCCAGACACTGGACATGCACCACTATGAACAGCCATCTCCCCGGATGAAAGAGAAATGCTGAAAAATAAACAGACAGCAATCCCAAACAAATGAAAATGCTGGCTTTAAGACCAACACTGCCAGCTGTTCTTCACGCAAACAGGAAGAGCAGGTCGGGAGGGCAGGCCTCTACTGGGCACTGAAAAGAACAACCAACTTCTTTATCCAGATCCGCTGCCATCTGCCACGGGGACCAGACCCGCGGCCACGGGGACCAGACCCGCGGCCACAGGAAGAAGCTGGGAGACGGCAGCCAAGCCCGGAGACAGACACCACCTGGGAGGTGGGGGCGGGGGTCTGATGCCTCATCTCTTCATTCAGCGATGGTTCTCGGGAGAAGACAGGGCTTGGGTCCCGGGACTAGGAAGCGCTGAGTCACTGGAGGACACCATCACTGTGCCTTTATCTTCTGGGGCAACCACATCAAAGGGGAGAAAAACAGGAAGAAAGAAGGGGCCAGACACAACTGCATAGAAACTTCTTGGAGGCCAGAGGCCACGGCGTCTTCATCTTTGTTGCTTCTACAACACTGAGTGAAGTGTCCAAGTCTTTGTGACCTCGTGCACTGTAGCCCGCCAGGCTCCTCTGTCTATGGGATTCTCCAGGCAAGAATACTGGAGTGGGTAGCCATTCCCTTCTCCAGGGGATCTTCATGACCTGGGGATGCAACCTGGGTCTCCTGTATCCCAGGCAGATACTCTACCATCTGAGCCACCAGGGCAGGCCACTGAGAAACCAAGTATGCACTTAAAAGACTTCCACTGAACTGAAGTGAAAAGGCGACAAGAAACTTAAGTCACCAAGGAAACAAAGGAAGAGTATTTGGGTTAAAAACAGAAGAATCCACGCATAATGCAGAAGGAAGATCCCAAAGATACCTAATACGCTGGTGCCAGTGTCAGACTCCGACTGAGTTAGAAGCTGCGGGTCAGAATCCCGGCTTCAGCTCACTCACTGGCAGAGTGACCAGAGGCACTGATGTCTCTTAGCCAGTTTTACGGCACATCTGGCTCCTGGGGATGCTATAGGCCTGAGATTCTCAAAGTACGGGCTAAAACAAAACTAAACATGTATGCTGGTTGCAAATCAACTGTATTTCATTAAAATATATTAAAAAAGAGAAAGAGAGAGAGAAGGTAAGCTCATCGAGCACACTGTTGGCCTGCTTTTCCTTGTTCTATCCACAGTGATACTCCTGCCACATTGTAGGCACTTCACAAGGGAGTCAGTCACTCATTCTTATAATGAACCAGTTAATTAACCATCCCCACTGTATAAGTGAGAAACTAAAGGCCAGACAAATTACACTAGCTTTAAGTCACCATTAGCAAGTGAGCCTTGAGTGACATCAAGACTCCACCGTGCAAACGAACTTCACTGTGACCTGTTTCAGAGGTCCCCACGTCACCCTAAGAGAGGAAACACAGGGGTCAGTGCCGAGAACTCTGTATCCAGTTGCTCCCCTTTGTAGCTATTCCAAAGCATTTTACTGGCTATTTGAGCTCCTCATAGTTACGTGGGTCTCCTCCATCTATTTATCATTTCTTCCCAGATGACCTTTCTGCAAGGCCCTATGCCTACAGCAGTAATCCTGCCAGGGGAAGCCGTGACTTGTCATGATTAAGCAGGACTCTGAGGTCAGAAAAACCTGGTGCCAAGATCCATTCGGCCATCGACGGACTGACTATGAGAACTCCAACAAGGTTAGCCTGGTTAAGCCTGAGGTGTCTCCCTTGAAGAACAGCAATGTTAATACCAACCTTATGGGGACTTTGGGAGGACTCAGAATTAGGTATAGAAACTGCAGGGAGTCTAGCAAGCAGCAATCACTTCCTATGTGTTAACTTTCTTTTTTTCCTTTAAGCTTTTAAGTATTATTTAGCAAGTAATTCACTCAGAGATTTGTTGACTTCTACTAATGCAAGTCACTATAAATCCTAAGTGACTCCTTTCGAGCAGTCATTTGGTTAATGGCTTTTTTTTTTAAAAATGCCCTCTCCCCACATTGACAATCCCTTTAGCTTTTGATAAATCTTTTTTTTTTTTAGCCACAAAATCAATTCTGAAGCAAAGAGAAAACCATATCCATTGTCATTAGCACAAAATCCCCAAGGATTCACGTGATCAATTGGTCAAAGGTCTGAGCTGAGCTGGTCCTTCATCTCTTTTTGCATGTGAGACCAGGGGATGGCGGCCAGGGGTAACCTCAGGGCATGAGGAGGAGCAAACCCAGCTCTTGGCACAAGATTAAATTAGCAGACGTGAGAATGAAGGGAAGCGGCTGGGAAGCTAGTTCATCCTTATGTTTAGGGTACACTCCCGAAGTAAATCTGTTGGCACTCACAAGGCACCGACCATTCAGATTAGGACTTAGCTCTGTTTTTCACCTCTGTGTTTCGCCTCTACAGTACTTCTTCTCCTCCAATTAAAAATGTGATTCTTTCAGGGCAGAGAGCACTGAGCCGAACAGGAGAAACGTGGAATTCGCTACATCCAGCCTCCCTCGTCCAGAGCCTCTGCCGGAGCTGTTCCCACGGCCTCGAGCTCTGAGGTCCGGCCAGCTCTTTTCAGGTTAGCTACTTCTCACACCACGGTTGCAGCTCAAAGGTCGTTTCCTCAGCGCATCCCTGGGTGATCCTACTAAGCCTTTCCACACCTGCTCTCTATCAAAGACACCTGACTTGCTTTCTTTAAGGCTGTGATCACCAGCTGAACTTATCTTTACATCTGTTTGCTTCGTCTGCCTGCCCATGAAACACACTCTGAGAAGACAGGGCTTTTGCTTTCGTTTTTCCACTGCTCTAGTCCCCAGCACCTAGGACAATTACTATCACACAGCAGTAACTGCTTGCCTGCTTCCCTGGTGGCTCAGACGGTAAAGAATCTGCCTGCAGTGAGGGAGACAGGGGTGCAATCCCTTTGCTGGGAAGAGCCTCTGGAGAAGAGAATGGCTACCCACTCCAGAATTCTTGCCTGGGAAATCCCATGGACAGAGGGCCTGGACTACAGTCCGTGGGGCCACAAAGAGTTGGAGACAACTGAACGGCTAACACTCACTTGGTAAGTGCTTAATTTCATATTCCTTGATTACACAAATATAGTGAATATTCTCAAGAAAAAGTATTTAACTAATTGAAGGTCACAAATTTTATCTGATCCCTTGACAAAAAGTAGACACTCCCCAAATGGGGGCTACTGACCAATGGCATGTACAACCCACAGCAATGGCCCAGCAGACTCAGGTATAAGCCATGCCAAATAGACCAGGGATGTCAGCTCCTGCCTTCAGTGGTTCAAAGGGGCCTAGAAGTCCTGTGCAAACTCATAAAAGTCTTATCTGTCACCTGCCTCTGGTTTTTCTCTTACTTCCTTTTTCCCCCCAGTACCCAACTTTCTCTCCATGAGAAAGAAATACATATACACATGTGTGGGCTTCCCAGGTGGCACCAGTGGGCAGAAGATGTAAGAGATGAGAGTTCAATCCCTGGGTCAGGAAGATCTCCTGGAGGATGGAATGGCAACTCACTCCAGTATTCCTGTCTAGAGAATCCCAGGGACAAAGGAGCCTGGTGGGCTACTGTCCCTAGGTTCGCAGAGTTGGACACAGCTGAAGTGACTTAGCACACATCCACACACACACATGTGTACAGTGTTCGACAGCTTAAATGTTTCCCTCTCATTTTTAATCTTTTTCTAAAAGTTAATTAACTGGCTGCACTGAGTCAAACTGGCTGCACTAGCCCAAAGGCACAAAGGAGTGAGGAAGATGGACATGAAACCTGGTGTTTCTGGCTCTAAAACGCTCACTCCTTCTTCCTACTACAGTAAGCTGCCTTTCCAAATACATAACGTGGATTTTTTAACATCAATATTCAAATACACTTGAGAGGAATAACATTTGCACAGCTTCAGTGAGTAGCTTCCTCTCTCAAAAGTTGTCTCCATTTCCTGACACAGAATTAATTTAGGAAATGTTCACATTTTAAATCTGTAACTCAATTTGCTCCTGGCAATACAGTCTTGAATTTATATAACACTATCCCAAGTTCCATTAATAATTACAGAAATATTTTATACACATATAAAATACCTGGATTTTATATATGTATTAAACTACCCATCTTAAGGATAAGTTTTGTAAGTCATAGCTTCAAAATTTTACTGCAAACTTAAAATATATTCCCAAGCTAAGATTTTCCCAGTTGCCCAATTCAAAATGTAAGATATTAGAGTGTATTCTCCAACTGGATTATGAAAAATCGATTCTCAAGTCCATTCTGAACTCAAAAATAACCTAGTCCATGTTACGATCAAAACGAGAAGTGTGAATATAGGCAAACCCAAAGCATGAAATGCACTATTCAATAAACAAAATGTAAATCAAACAGGCTAAAATCAAGCTGTACATTTATGATGCTGGATGGGTCTGCATACAAAAATAATTCCACCCTTCAGTGTAAGATATTCTTTTAAAAATTACTGTAGGACATTAATCAAAAATCCACTGAGTGTAAGATCTTTCAATAAAACAAAGCTACACAGTCAAGTTTATTTGTGAACATTAGCATCAGGGAAGGAAGAAAACCCTAAACATGGATAATTCAGAAGTCCTTTTTGGAATCTTTTCAGCAACAGATTTAGTTTTTTCAACATGCACTGTTTTTTGACAGTGTGCTAAAGCTCTGGGATTATCCAGTTGAGGAGTGCCACTGTTTAATAAACATAGGGCTTCTTTGGGGTACGGTCCTTACTTTGAAGTTGTTCAGTCTTGAGGGGGTAGAGTGGTAGGTACAGAGAGAGACAAGTATCATTTCAGCAGAATACACCCTGATTCACAAGTGCAGGAGTGCTAGGAATGAGAGGGTAGTGTCAACCCAGCCCAGTTCAGCAGAGGCATGGGGGTGGCCAGTGAAGCGTGAGGGGTTGACTCTCAGCCTGGCTCCTCACAGTCAGGAGACCTGATCGGGAGCACAGGGTGAGAGGGCTGGCAGGAATGAACACAGCCCGGAAAGCACAGGTGTGTGTGTACCCACTGCTGCGGATGAGGGGACAGGGGCAGGTCTGGGGGGACGGGGCTCAGCCAGGAGGGCCTGAGGGCTGCGCTCTCACCATGTGAGCCCAAGGGGCCACTCTATGTGGACAGAGCCAAGGTCAGGAAGACAGACACTGGGTGCTTGTGGCAATAACAGACACCTCGCCGATGACTTGGAGAAAGTGGGAAAACTCAAGCCAAACCGACTTTGGCGCTAAACGAAAGAAAAAGAGAAAGTGAAGTCGCTCAGTCGTGTCTGACTCTTTAAGAATAGATTTGTGCTCAGCTGCTCAGCTGTGTCTGACTCTGTGCAACCCTACGGACCGTAATCTGCCCGACTCCTCTGTCCATGGGATTTTTCAGGCAAGAATACTGGAGTGGGTTGCCATTTCCTTCTCCAGGGGATCTGCACAACCCAGGGATCGAACCTGCATCTCCTGTGTCTCCTACAATGGCAGGTGGATTCTTTACCAGTGCACCACTTGGAAAGACCCCATAAGAACAGATTTAGGTTTCTTCAAAAGTAGACTTTTAAGGCCAGTGAATCTGAAGCCAAACTACCTCATGGATGCATGGCCAAGTCCACAAAAACAGAAGATGTGACCAACCTCAACTGCCCAGTTTCCACGGTGGAGGGTCCCAATTCTACACCACTGGCTATAATGACCTTTTAAGTTCTTTGCCTCAGATTCTTCATCTGCAAAATGAGGACAATGTTATCTACCATCGTGGAGTTTTCTAGAAGGGAATGTGGGAATGATTAAATGATAGAAGAAATATGAAAGGACCTTATAAAATCTAATTCTCCACAAATGAAAGAAAGAACTTATTGCAGGCTCAGCTGACAGTACTACAGAACATTAAATTATCAAAAGGGAGAAGAAGCTTTAATGTATTAATTAAAATGAAGAGGACTGTTTTAATTAAAAAAGACAGATTAGCCCATACAAAGGAACCACTTATTTTTGATAGCATAAAACCACCTCTCAACCTCTCCTTGACCCCAGGAGTCATCAAACAAATTCTAGGCCAGACAGGGGTGAACAGTGTAAACTTCACAGTGATGGATGTGTCACGAACAGAATTAAACCACAAAGCCAATTAAGTCATGAAAGCGGTGATACAACCAGACAGAGGGTTCAGAGGAGCATCTCTGAAAGATTTCATTAGCTAAACCACAAAGTCCTACTGAAAAGCACACCAGCAATCTAGCTAAAAATGGGTCACTTTATTTATAGATTCCATAACCAAATCATATATCCTCAAAAAAAAAAAAAAAAAAAACCAGCCTCTGAAAAATATCTTGAATAGGTATGTTAAACAGGGCAGCTCCATGCCTACTGAAGGAAATAAGGCAATGATCTGTTTAAACTGTAAATAAACAGGCTTCACATGATGCCAGCAGAGCGCGTAGATTACGCTCTCCTGGGGAACACACCGTACTAGTTTGGGGCTGAGACCAAACTCAGCGGGATCCTGTTTCCTTGAACAGGTTGCTGCTAAAATCCATCGTGAAGGAGGCAGTTTTGCTAGACTCAGTAGGTGCTCCTATTGTGGGGACGACAGTCATTCTGTGAAAATACTGTCTAGGGCAGGCTGTCAGAAACTGTACGAGGGGAGAGAACTGCAAGCCTGGGAAACGCAGCCTCTTAACTGTTCAGACAAGTGACAAGTGCGATTTGCTGAAATGCCAGCTGCAGTGAGTGATCTGAGTGGTGGAGGCGGTGGGAGGATGTTTAAATTCTGTTCCCCTTATTTTGCTCTATTTTCAAGTTTTACCAATGGCCATATTTTTAAAAATTAACAAGAAATAGCAATGGCACCCCACTCCAGTACTCTTGCCTGGAAAATCCCATGGATGGAGGAGCCTGGTAGGCTGCAGTCCATGGGGTTGCTGAGAGTTGGACACGACTCAGTGACTTCACTTTCACTTCTCACTTTCATGCACTGGAGAAGAAAATGGCAACCCACTCTAGTGTTCTTGCCTGGAGAATCCCAGGGACGGCGGAGCCTAGTCGGCTGCTGTCTATGGGGTAGCACAGAGTCGGACACGACTGAAGCAACTTAGCAGCAGCAGCCACTTAGATGGAGATTTTGCAAAATACAGAAAAAGACTAGAACAGCAATGGCCAATTCCACCATCCATCTGCTTTATATGTCTCTCTAGTCTTCTTTCAATGAATATGCTTTATTTTTTTCATATGTTACACCATTATTTTAAAAGGGAGGGCAAAATAAACTATATATATATATAATGTTACTTATAATTACAGAAAGCAAATTAACACAACATTGTAAGTCAACTACACATCAATAAAAAAAAATAAACACAAAAAGCACAGTTGTTAAGCCAGATAATCATAAACCATGTTAGACAGTTAAAATTCTCTTAGAAACATTCAAAGAAACAATTACTCCAGCTAACAATGGCAATATTTTGAAACCATGGTAATTTACATATGACTAATTAAAAATTGCTGTTAATTATACTAAAAACAAACAAACAAACAAAAACCTAAAGGCATGCATGCTCAGTTGTGTCCGACTCTTTCTGACTCCACAGACTGTAGCCCGCCAGTCTCCTCTCTCCATGGGATTTCCTGGGCAAGAATACTGGAGTGGGCTGCATTTCCTTCTCCAGGGGATCTTCCCGAGCCAGGGATGGAACCCACATCTCCCATGTCTCCTGCACTGGCAGGCGGATTCTTTACAGCTGAGCCACACTGAGCCACCTTAGTACACGTAATAAGCCACCTTATTACGTGTACTCCTTCCCTCTGAAAGAGGAGATCTGAACTCAGCCTGGAATATGTATGAGCAAGTACATTTTTGCTTACTGACCTCATAAAATTTTAAATGACCACCACCCACTGTTAAAGCTGGAAGGGATGTGTCTATAGGTCCCTGCAGCTCAGCCCCTCACCTTGGACTTGATGGCGCCTTTGAAAAGGAGGTTGAACATGACCCAGACCAGAACAAAACTTCATCTCACACACCCGAACAGAATATGACATGGTTAAAAGGAGGCAGAGGAACACACCTGGGGTTCTAGCTTAAAAAGAAATACCGCCACCTGCACCAATTCCCAGGGGCTCCCCTGTCTGTTCAAGAACATCCTCTGCATAGAGACATTTGTCCTGGTTGATCACACTGAACAGTGTTTTGGTCCAGGAGGTCCAATGTATACACACTTAGAGGGCTGAAGGGCAGGTAAATGGCTTATAAAAGGACCAGGGGGCTCTCACCAGTCCTTTTCACATGTTAATGTTTCAAAGAGACCAGCACCCATAAAACACCTGGCCCAAGTCCTGGCACCCAGCAACGCCACCAGTAAGTGGAAGCAGGTATTGATGTATCGATCTGTACCTCAACTCGTATCTTACAGACGAACCCAACATTTTCTAAAATGACTGTCAGTTGCTCACGTGAGGTTGATACTAGTGATCACATCAGACCATCTCTTCTGATTGCTTCTTCTCAGCTGTGGTGCTGAAGGTTTCGCTTAACCATGCTGCAAGTCCAGCTACCTACCTGGAGCCACTCAACACCAGATTTAGAGAGCAAAACACCACCAGCGTGTAGTACAGACTCAGGATGGAATACAATGACTACTTGTCATTTCTTACTTTACACCAGTGATCCTTGGGCATCTGTTTAACTTCACTAAGCCTCAGTTTCCTCATCTACAAAATGGGGATAAATGGCACCTATTTACTCACTTCAGGACTTCCCTGTAGCTCAGACGGTAAAGAAACTGCCTGCAACACAGCAGACCCAGGTTTGATCCCTAGGTCAGGAAGATCCTCTGGAAAAGGGAATGGCAACCCACTCCAGTATTCTTGCCGGGAGAATTCCATGGACAAGAGGACCCTGGCAGGTACGTGAGGTTGCAAAGAGTCATACACAACTAGCGACTAACACTACACTACTCAATAAAAAAACACAAGTCCAAAACGCTTTGCACAGGGGCAGGCACGAAGATAGTGCCCCCAAACAGTGAGGGGTTGCTCCAGCACAGACAGCCTCCTTAACTAACCTTGTTCCCTAGGAATTCACAGCCACATGCTAGGAAAGCCTGCCAATGCAGGAGACGCAAGAGATGCGAATTTGATCCCTGGGTCGGGAAGATCCCCTGGAGGAGGGCTTGGCAACCCACTCCAGTATTCTTGCCGGGAGAATACCACAGACAGAGGAGCCTGGTGGGCTACAGTCCATGAGATTGTAAAGAGTCGGACACGACCGAGCATGCAAGTATGCTAGGAAACACAGGCTCGCTAACAGGATAGAGAAAAACCACAGTCATCTGCCAAGCTACCAAGGAACACCCGTGAGAGACCGGCGGCCACAGCTTTTGGCACACGTGCTGCCGGGGGCGATGCTTCTTCCAGCCAGACGTCACCATGCCCATGAGGGCAGCCCACTGCTCTGACACCCCTGGCCCTTCTCCCACGGCAGAGGGGGCTGAAGCTGCAGGTGCAGGCCTGGTGAGGAACCACGCTCCTCTGCTCTGCTACTCCAGCACTTCTGGCAAGATGCGCCCATGCCCAAGCTGCGTCAGGAAGCCTCCGTCACAAGAGAAGCCAGGACACCGAACACAAGCCTTGCCCAGCGTAAAGATGGTCTATTCGGTCCCCGTTCACTTTACTAACAATTTAGCCCAAAACTTTTGTAGCAGAGGACCCACTTACTGGGCCTCCTCCTGTCTCAACAAATGTGTCATCCCTTCCTCATCGTTTGCAAGATTATTGCTCACACTCATTCTGGAAAATCACAATAAAAACAAATGCTCTAGCTGACAGCCATGTTGGCAGTTTTAATTTTTAATCTCTAAACTGAGTATCAGTTATAAGGAAGTCTGGAGCCAAAGGAGGAGAATGAATTAAGAAGCAGCATGAGGTACAAACATTCAGTATATAAAACACTTTTACCTTATATCTTGGTCTGTGTGTATGTCTGTGAATATATGAGTGTATGTACATGTATGTGTATGTATGTAGGTGTATGTGGGTGTGAATGTGTGTATATGTGTGTGCATGTATGTGTGTGAATGTGTATGTATATATGTGTGCATGTATGTGGGTGTGTGTATGTATATGTATGTGTGTGTGTGTGTATGAAATAAACAGAGCTTCAGAAAGTTAGCTCAGAATCAGCCAGTCCAGTTCCCCAATTCAACACTCATGAGAAAACTGTTTCAGAAACATTAATGTGTCAGAGGTCACAGTGAAAAGTGTCAGTCGCTCAGTTCCATGGACTGTGGACCACCAGGCTCCTCTGACCATGGAATTCTCCAGGCAAGAATACAGGAGTGGGTAGCCATTCCCTCCCTTCTCCAGAGATCTTCCTGACCCAGGGATGGAACCCGGGTCTCCTGCATGGTTGGTGGATTCTTTACTGTCTGAGCCACTAGGGTTACACAGAGCTTTTGTCAAAACAGAAAAGCTTACACCACAATCTGTTCGATCCACCAGTTTTACGGATGAAGAGACTGGTGCTGCTGCTGCTGCTAAGTTGCTTCAGTCATGTCCGACTCCATAGACGGCAGCCCACCAGGCTCTCCCGGGCAAGAACACTGGAGTGGGTTGCCATTTCCTTCTCCAATGCATGAAAGTGAAAAGTGAAGTCGCTCAGTTGTGTCTGACTCTTCGTGATCCCATGGACTGTGGCCCACCAGGTTCCTCCGTCCATGGGATTTTCCAGGCAAGAGTGCTGGAGTGGGGTGCCATCGCCTTCTCCAGATGAAGAGACTAAGGCCCAGCAAAGTGGACAACACAGCAGTAAGTGCAGGCTGTAGATTCTTGAGTCCAGCACATCACTCTGTCTTTCTAGCTCTTCTCGGTCTTGCTTGAGAAGCGGACACAGTGACACGGCACCTCATCCTGCAAACGCCCTGACGCATCTCCCTGGACTTTCAGGGGCTAGAAGAGAGAGCTAGTCTGTCTTTAGACGTTCTGGGAGGCCAACAACCCTGGAGCTCGCTTGCAAACGGCTCATCCCACCAATGGCAGCATCAAGTTCAGATGACTAAAGGAGGCTGCCCTCTGCTGCTAGGCCTCTGGGGCTCCGAGGAAGTACCAGTGCCTTGTTGGTCCCTGTGAAAAAGGGGGTGGCCTTTTCCTTGCCAGGAACAAACAGGTGTTCATTACTGGAGGCACCTTCGGGGTCACTCTGGAGTTGCCGGGGCATAGCAGGGCACAATAGTTCAACGTGTGAGCTTGAGGAAGACCCTCCTTCTCTGAGGCCCTCAATTAGATGATCGTTAAAGCTCCTTTCTGAAATGAAAATGCTTTATTATGTTGTGAAAGCAAGGACAGGCACTTGAGTACAACGTGACCTTCGTACACCGGTGTCTAACTTGAATTCTGCACGGAAACATGACCTCGTCTTCTGCTTCTGGTTTGAACAGGTCTGTTTTCACCTTTCTTTCAGAAAATATAAAGATACTAAATGAGTTTGGTCTTAGACAGCCACACAGCTGAATATTGCCTCAACTGTGCATGTGCTGTGTGTGTGATTAGCCGGTAACTCAATCTGTAGGTGCCCAATTTCTGCTCCCTCCACTGCCTCCCCAAAGCACTATGTTAGACACACATATCACGGAGATAAATAGTCGGCGGTTCTGGACCAATGCACCTGAAATAAACTCCAAGAAAGTTTATTTCACTCAAAGACAGCAGCTCTCACAAGGCTGGAATACTAATGTGAATCGAAAGAAAGAATAAAGGCTTGGTTAACGAAACGAAATAGCCCAGGCGGCAAAGCTAACACCCGGGGTGAGAACAGTGCATGAGAGCAGCCAGCACGGAGGCGCCTCACTCGCCTGCGCTCTGTTCCCCTGAAAGCTGCTAAACCAAAAGACACAGTAGATTAAAAAGCTGACGACACCTGAGCCAGCTGGTCGGTCTCAACATATGAGAGACAGAGACAGGGAGAAAGAACAGGGCAGGCGTGACACGCCTCCTGATGCAAGTTGACAGCATCACTCCAGAGGACTCTGATCCCACTCCACTCCCCCAAAAAAGGGGGAAAAAAAAAATCAGAATTGAATCTGATTAGCCTGCTACATCAGTGGAACACATTAAACACCACAGGGATTGCAATTAGCAAAACCCCAGCAAAGAATGTGGCGAGTTCTACAGGACAAATGAACCATTGCTTTAACAAATTAATCATTAAGGGAAAAAAGGTGGGTGGGGGAGCCCAGCCAAAACGACTGTCTGATTCTTATTTGAATGCAGATTTAAACAAACCAACATTTGAGACCTCCGAGGAAATGTAAACACTGACTGAAGCCCTACTGATACTGAGGAACTACTGTGTTTCTTTGTTTTCCCACTTGTCATGTGGGATCTTAGTTCCCCAACCAGGGACTGAACCCGGGCCAAGGCAGTGAAAAACGCCGAGTCCTAACCACCGAACCACCAGCCAATTCCCTACGGTTAATTTTTTTAAGCGAGATAATAGTATTGTGGTTATTATTTTTATTATTATTTTTTAAGAGCGTGTACTGAACTGCTCACAACAAAGGGCCATGGTTGGGGGAGGCCATGGCAGGGAAGGCAGCAGTGAAGAGGCCATAAGCTGACCCTTGTTGAAGCTGGATGTTGAGTACGAGGGAACTCATTAACCCCTCTGCCTTTTCTGGGTTTCCTGACATTTTCCAGCATAAAATGTTCAAGAAAAAAAATGACAGACATAGGTGCAGATATGCGAGTTCCGTCAAAATTACAAAGGAAATGAAAGTCACAGGCCATCAGTAAGTCTCCCTAACCCCATTCTCTCTTTTAAACACTCAGCTGTTTGCTGTTTCAGGACTTTGGGACTCAGTCCTTCTAAACGGTCAGCTGAGCCGTGAAGCGACTGTTTCAGCGCTAAATAAGCTCCCTGTAAGTTCTGCTTTGCTGACTCCAGAGAGTGGTGCCTGGAGCCTCGGTAGCACCTGGTTAGAAATACAAGTTCCCAGGCCCTACTTCAGACCTCCTGAGACGCACGAACTCTGGGGGGTGAGGCCCACAAGGTGTCCCAACAAGCCTTCTAGGCAATTCTGATGAACAGTCAAGTCTGACCTGACATCAGAGTAATTGAGTTAACAAACCAGACAAGAAGGGAAAGAGGAGGACTGAGTAGTAACCACTTAAGTGCCAAGCTGATGACTGGTCAGTAAAAATACCCTAGAGCCTACAGGGCATGTTTAAGTAATTCTGGTGGGTCCCTAAATAAAATATAGCCTCTACACCCATCCACTACCACCTTCATCAAAACAAAAAAAACGTAAAAAAATTGTAAAGGTCTACTTCCTATTGTCACCTTTGGGACCCTCAGTCTCAATGAGATCACATACAAACTTAACCCTCTTTCCAAATCTCATCCTTTTAGAAAGGAAACTGCTGTTTTGCTTTGTAATTATTGATCAGAGAAGAAAGCCATTATAAAGCAGTGAAAAGTAAAAGTGTCAGTCACTCTGTTGTGTCTGACTCTTTGCGACCCCATGAACTGTAGCCTGCCAGGCTCCTTTGTCCATGGAATTCTCCAGGCAAGAATACTGGAGAAGGTTGCCGTTCCCTTCTCCAGGAGATCTTCCCGACCCAGGGATCGAAGCTGGGTCTCCTGCATTGGAGGTGGATTCCTTACCATCTGAGCCACGAGGGAAGCCCTGCCTCAAGCAAACTGGCTGTAGGTTAACTGCAGAATTACGCTTCTTATTAGTGTTAGTCACTCAGTCGTGTCCGCCTCTTTGCAACCCCATGAACTGTAACCTGCCAGGCTCCTCCGTCCATAGGATTTTCCAGGCAAGAACACCGGAGTGGTGGTATTCTCCATCGACAGCCAAACTGCCCAATGGGGGAGCTACAGTTCGAAAATGGGAAACTCTGCTTAGGTGGCAGATGGCAAAATCAACGTCCTCACAGAAAACCAGAGGTTTCAGCTAAAGAAAAAAAAAAATTTCACTGCTTGAAACTACCAACCCCAGAATCTTCAAGGCTTATGAACTTTTATCTTGAACAATGTCCTCACTCTGAGTAGACCGAACACTCGTGGCTGGATGCTATCGGCTGTGGAATGTGCAGAGGGAAGGACAGGAACCTTCGCACGTGGAGCCACCCCCATCCGCAGTGAATGCTCTGGGTGGAAAAGGCCACTGTTCAGAGAAGAGTTGTGAGCAAGGCTCTCTCACCCTGGTCAGAAAGGTGGGTTTACTCCCCACACTCAACATACCATAGATCCACTCTATTGAGTGGGCAGGGCAGCCAGGCCGCGATATTCTTGCCTTTAATTTTAACTGGAGAATAGCCGCTTTACGATGTTGTGCTGCCTTCTGCCATACAACAACGTGACTCGGCTGTAAGTATTAATGTGTCCCCTCCCTCTACAACCTCCCTCTCACCCCATCCTACCCCTTGAGGCTGTCACAGAGCACCCTGGGCGCTCCCTGGGCTACACAGCAGCTACCCATTAGCTATCAATCTGACATATGATAATGTATATACGTCAAAGCTACTCTCAATTCGTCCCACCCTCTTCTCCCCACGCTGGGTCCACAAGTCTGGTTCTTTACGTCTGTCTCTATTCCTGCCCTGCAAATAGGTTCATCAGTGCCAGTTAGCTTTCATTTTTGTTATCATCACTTTTTAGGAGGCTCTCACAACACTCTGAAAAGATGAAGAGCAAGGAGAAGAAGGCAGAATGCATGCTGGGCGCCAGCTACGTCGCCAGGCCTGGTGCTGAGTTCCTGGTGTGGCTACATGCTACGCTGGCGCCATTTCACAGATGAGAGAGCAAGAAACTCTGCACAGGTAACAAAAGCGTTTCAGAACAGTATGTTTTTGACCCTAATTGTACAATGGCAAGGTCGAGGCTCAGAGATAGGAAGTGGTGAGCCCAGGATGCAGGGCTGGTACCCACGCCGGGAACCACACACATCCAGGCCTACCCGGTCCCAACGCCTGGGCCAGCTCTCTGCACGACAGCGAGCTGCCACCCACAGGCACCTGTGAACCTGGGACGTGCCAAAACCTGCACGGCCCAGCCAGGATGGAGCTGCTAGGTCATCAACCTGGCCCCACCAGTGTGCAAGGAAGGGGCTGAGCCACAGAAGATACCAAACTTTACCAGTTGGAGAGACTCGTTTAGATGCGGTCGGGATGTGCAGACAACGGTTTCAGCCACAGCAGATCGACTAACCAGACTCTGCTCAGGCTGAGAATTGGCATTCGCTTGCTTCCTCTGAAGCTGAACGCTTGAAAAGGAAGGTGGACAACCTGGCTTCCAACCTCAGGTCTTCCACAAGTGTCATAACTGGGTGACCTCAGAGCCTAGGTTTTCTGACGGTAAACAACTGACAAGTCATGTCTGCTCCGTCACAGCTTTCTTTATTATGAGGATCAGAGGAGAAACTGTGTTAAGGAACTTTGTAAACCATAAAGTGGTACAGAAATGGAAAGAATTAACGTGACATACCAGCGGGGCGGTAAGACTTTCACCAGGAAAGTACTGCGCAGTCCCTAATGATGCTAATGACAGACAGTGGTCATGCTAGCCTTTAAAAAAAGACAAAAAGAAACAAAACCAAAAAATGGGCCCACTCCACAGAACGGCTACTCCTTTGGCACATAAGCAAGAGAGATAGTGTGAAGTCAGTCTCAGGCTCCATCCGGGATCAGAGCTAAGACCTGGGAACAGAAAGGTGAAGCTGGGTCCCATGAGGCAAGAGCTCAGAATTGCGGGCCACGGCAGGGCCAAGTCTCAAAGGCAGGACTCCCCACAAATCCTGTCTATAGTGAAGACAGAGCTGCAAACAAGGGGAAGGAAGAAGTCCTACAAGGTGAGCAGAGCATGAAGTGGAAGCTCGTCTTCCTCTCTTATGGGCGATGAAGGCCCTCAAGGTCAAGGCGAGCCAAGAAAATGGGTTGCCCTGTGCGTGGGCAGCCTGCCGCGGAGCACCTTCCTTAGCAGGACACCCACCTCCACCTCCCAAACTCAATGGGACAGACGTGCCTCCCGCCAGCAGGTGGCCTACCTAACTGGAACTTTCAGTGGGCCACCCATTACTGCATGTGGACACTTGAAAACCTCAGAAACGCGATACAGAGACCAAAATGATTTCACTCACACTTTCGCCTATCCAGGCTTCCCTGGTGGCTCAGCTGGTAAAGAATCCGCCTGCAAAGTGGGAGACCTGGGTTCGATCCCTGGGTTGGGAAGATCCCCTGGAGAAGGGAAAGGCTACCCACTCCAGTATTCTGGCCTGGAGAATTCCATGGACTGTACAGTCCATGGGGTCGCAAAGAGACGGGACACAGCTGAGCGACTTTCACTTTCACTTTCTGCCTAGCCACCATTCTCATTCTCCCTAACGTCCACCTGCCAGCTTCCCTTTCTTGGCAATTCAGCTACCACCCAAGCCCAAGACATAAACCCCCCTCGCCTCCTTTTCGTTCTTATCTGGTTTAACGCCTCACCTCCCCACCGTCTTTAATCAATTGATTCCAAGCGCCCCCAGGGTCTCTTCCTTGCTGAGTGCATCAATTCTACATCTTTTCCACGGCTGGAGAGAAGGCACTTCTGCCTTTTCACTTCCCTTCCTTAAGATCTATTCTTCAGGCACACCAGTCCTTTTACGACCATGTTCCCATCCACAAGTCCACCTGCGGCCACTGTCACACCAGCGCCACCCCATGATCTCCTCTTTGGGGGTTCATGCCCACCATCTCCCTCCCCTGAGCTCCAGGACACTAACACTTTAGTAACAACACCCCAACGTCACTCTCAGCCACGTCAGGACCCACGAGGGTGACGCTCAACCCTGACTTCTTCCCTGCGATGCTACACTCAGCTTCATCTTCTCTCCACCCCAAATCCTGGCTGTGGGACAGACATGGCTGACTCCCATTCTCCTCTTTGCCTTAGCACCAGAAACCCAGTTTTCAGCAGGTATTTTGCCATTGGAAATAAAAGACTTCCAGTTCCCAGTCTTTCTTGCAGCAAGCTGCAGCCCATTAAGCTGTACTGGTATGTGGGTTCTGGAAGACAAATGACTCCGTGGGGTGGAGAGGCAACTTTTCCTTTCTTCTTTAGCATCTCATCTCAGAAAGGAGAGCTGGAGCACCAGCATCTATCGCGAGCCAGGAGGTGGACTTAAGGATGGAAGAAGGTGGAGTAGAGAAAGGGAGCCCGGAACCCCTGACGGCACCACGGGCTCACGTCCAGACTCCTTACAGGTGAGAAAGAAACTACCATACTTAAGCCTCTCTTGTTTTTGCTTTTTTCCTATTACATACAGCTCAACCAAATCCTTACTATTACAAGCCAATGATCAAATAATGGCAACAATGAACCAGCTGAGGGCAGGGTCTCCAAAACGAAGAGGGGTCCAGAGAGTGAAGGTCAATGTTTCCTAGGCTTTTTATCAGTATAGGATGCCCTACTGAATGTTCCTGTCCCCACTATGATGTGGTACATTATACTATACCTTCAGACTTCATTCATTTTGTCTATAATATAACCTTTGTAGAAAGTATCACAAATGTGTTAAAAAGAAAAAATACATCTCAAAAAAATTTTTTTTCAAAAGAGTAACAAATAAGAGTCGGTTTTATTCTTCACTCATACCACATCATTACAGGCTTGAGAAGACTCTTGAGGGTCTCGTGGACATCAAGGAGATCAAACCAGTCAACCTTAAAGGAAACAAACTGTGAATATTCATTGGAAGGACTGATGCTGAAGCTGAAGCTCCAACACTTTGGCCACCTGATGTGAAGAGCTGACTCACTGGAAAAGACCCTGATGCTGGGAAAGATTGAAGGCAGGAGGAGAAGGGGACAAGAGAGGAAGAGATAGCTGGATGGCATCCCTGAATCAATGGACATGAGCTTGAGCAAACTCTGGGAGATGGTGATGGACAGGGAGGCTTGGTGTGCTGCAGTCTATGGGGTCGAAAAGAGTCAGACACAACTTAGTGACTGAACAACAACCCCCATATACGCAAAACGGTCGTGATAAACCCCCACTTCTCAGCGAGAATCTGGCAAGAGGGGATGACCCGAGCAGAGGGAAAAATATCTCCAAAGAAAAAGAAAGCGAAAGTGTTAGTCGCTCAATTGTGTCCAACTCTTTGCGACCCCATGAACAGGCTCCTCTTTTCATGGGCTTCTCCAGGCAACAATACTGGAGTGGGTTGCCATTTCCCTCTCCAGGGGATCTTCCTGACCCAGGAATCGAACCTGGGTCTCCTGCCTTGTAGGCACATTCTTTACCATCTGAGCCACCAGGGAAGGGAAAATATCTCCATGATAAACCCAAATGCCATAATGGACCCTCAGGGCTTCAGCCAAGAGTCGGACACAACTGAGCGAATGAACTGAACTGAGGGTTTCAGCTACTGTAGGAAAAGGGCTGAACTCGGATTTTCTGCTCCTGAGTTTCCGGGATTCCACCAGGGAGTAATTCAGAGGAAGGAGTGAAGGGCTTGGACAGATTCTGTGAACCAGAACACCCCCCACCCTACCCGAAGGCTTTTCAGAGTCTCCTCCGCCAAACGGAAATGTCCATCACCCGTGCCTCCTCCAGAACCCGCTGGAGCCCTAGCCTAACACCGCCACAGTTTCCAGCACTTTACCTGGACACCAGCTAACCTCACTGTGAGCATCTGAGGCCTGGGGCTCTGTGGCCCGGCCTGTTAGTGTCACTGGAGCTGAGAGTGCCAGGAGCACGGCACAAGTTCAACAAACGGTCACTGAATCAATGGATAAAAATAAAGCGACTCGGTGAGCCAGACAGGGAGCTGTCGCCTGCTCCTGAAACCCTAGCCCAGCATCCTGCACACATGGCCCCTCAGTCTCCCACGGAAGCTGCTGACCCGGGCCACGGCGGCAGAGACGAGCGTGGGATGGGGGCGGGGTGGAGGGGCGAACCCGGAAGAGCTGGTGAAGAAGCAGTCGCTGCGCGATTACTTTCACAGAAGCGGCTGAAAATCAGGAACAGGAAACGGTTTGCAAATGCGTGTGCAGAAAGCACCCTCTGACAGGACGTAAAGAGAGAGCGCTGAGGGGCCTCATGGGATCGTGGAACAGGCGGTGTTTTCCCGACGAGGAGCATCGGCGGTGACGGGAGGTGGGGGTGGGGGGTTAGGATGCTTCGAGGAGAAGTGTGTGGGCACCAGGGCAAGCATCTCCCACGCCGCCCTTTCCATCCTCACAGCAACACCGGGAGCCCAGCTGAGGGTCGCTGACAGGACAAAAAGGCTCAGCGCTCCCTCTGCAAGTGACATCCATCCAGGTTAATCCTCCCAACAGCCTGGGGAAGGGGGGCTGTCATCTCCTCTTACAGACACGGCAAGTGGTCTCCCAAAGCCTTCAAACTGACACGTGATCACAAGGGGGAAAAAATTTTCTTTTTTGGTAATTATCCAAGGGGGACAATGTTAGCAAACCTTACTGTGGTGATCATTCTGCAATGCACACAGTCTTGAATCAGTACGCTGTATACCTGAGACCAATATAAGGCCACAAGTTAAATACACCTTCAATTAAAAAAAAAACAAACTGGTGATAGAGTTGAGGTTCAGCCCATGTTTGTTAAACTTCAAATAAGGACCAAACACCAAAAAAAAAAAAAAAAAAAAAGAAACCTTTTTTCTCCATCGTGGAAATAAGACACTAAGTCAAACCAACTAGAGGGAGAAAGGTTAATAGAAAAAAGAACAGATGAGCAGGTCAGAACAGGTGGGCCATCCGAGTTTCCTGGTCTCTCTGGGGCAACACAGGCCAGGAAATCGGGAAGGGAACACACCAAGCCACTCTCAAACCTAAAAGGGGAATTAAAAAACTGAGGCTTCCGATGTATCTGAATGAAAATTCTAAGAAAATGAACACAATTTATTAGGACTTAAGAGCAGTCACTCCTACAATCAGCTCGGCTGTCAATCTTCCGAAGCGGTTTTACAATTTCATTTCCTCTGTGGCAACGGCCACGGTTGCATGAGGAAGCAACGGCACAGGAGTCCAGAACCCTAGTGAAGGATGCCTAGGCTCCGCCAAGGAAGCTCTGCAGCCAGAAAGAGCTGTTTGCTCGTCTAAGTCACTGTCATGTGGGATCACGGAGCCAGAAGCAGCCCCCAGTTGCTGCTAATTTTCAGAGAACCATTTCTGTCCTTAAAAAAAAAAAAGAAGAAGGAAGGAAGGAAGGAAAAGTATGTTGAGAAAGATCCCTGGCACTCCCAGACAGAGTATGGTCTTAAGAGAGTGAGTGAAAGTCAAAGTCGCTCAGTCCTGTCTGACTCTTTGCAACCCCACGGAATTCTCCAGAATACTGGAGTAGGGAGCTGTTCCCTTCTCCAGGGGATCTTCCCAACCCAGGGATCGAACCCAGGTCTCCTGCATTGCAGGCAGATTTTTTACCAGCTGAGCCACCAGGGAAGCTCCAAATCTTCCAAAGGGCAATCACTTTCCTGTGAAAGTGTATGAATCTCAGAGTGGAAGGGAGTGAGGACTCGGGGGCCACAGAGACAGACAACTGCAAGAGGCAACATGACAGAAAAGGCAATCAATGAACTGGAAGTTCAAGCCCCACATCAGCCAACTGGGATGGAAACTCTGGGACTCCAGTGTCTACAAGACAAAGAGCGATGAACCTAGTAGGTGGGGGGGGGAGGGGGTGTGTCTCTCCAACTCTTCCACAAGGTCCCCCTGAGCTGAGACAGGGCATGTCCTAAAGCACTTACTCTAAGTACATAATCCTAATAAAGTCTCTATTTTATCACCAAGACTCATGTATGTTTTGCATTCTTCTCTACATCTCCTCCATATTTCCATATACCTCTAATTTAAATATGATGGTTTAAATATAAAATGACCATTGGTCACTTAAATGGCCTGAGTTCATGCATTACCTACCACAACCTGGTCTTTGAGTAAAGCTGATGCTCCCAGAAGCTATACCACGGGTGTCCTGTAACCTCACCTCTCTCCTCCCAGGACATCACATAAATCCCCCAAGAAGGCATTTCCTAGTATGAGATGCAAGGTTCTTAATAATCACAGATTTTCCTTCCTGTTTTAATTGTCTGTGATAAGATGCAATGACGTTTGTGCAAGTGCCAAGTTCACAGCAGACGGTCAAAAGACAGCAGCTACATCTGAATCTAACGGATCTGACTTCTTTATCAAACTAAACTTGCTTGAAAACATGCAGCTGAGTATCCTCACCCGGGAGACCCAAGTCATAAATTGCACTAAGGACGCCGCTGCTGACACGGTTCTTCATATCTCTAGAGTTTCTTGTTCAGAAAAATGAGCCATGGAGAAGACAAGAGAAGCAGCAAGTGAAACAGAAAAACAACAATAACAAAAATTCAGTAAGACAACTCACAAAGGAAGACTTACTAGGTAGGTATGTGCAATGACAAGTTGCATAGGACCTGAGAGATTAAAAATTCCTACTCAAGTTTATGACCACGAAGTCTTTCTACAGATGAAGGTTGTGCCATCTGTGGTTAAAAAAAAAAAGAAAATGCTGTATCTACCCATGATTCCTTCTTTGTCTTAGATACAAAAGATTATGGAGTTACTACAATCTGCTGAACTCAGGAGTCTGTTGCCTCCCACAGAAGTTTTCTAGTGAATCTTCTACCAAACTGCCTTCTTTTAATCTTGCATTCTCATCTTGAGTCTGCCACATCCTTCAGGCTATAGAAGACATACCTGTCTTAAATAACTAACTAATATAGATCTGGGGGCAAGGGACTGGACAGGTGAAAGTAAATATTGACCTTTCTAAAAACAATTCCTTTTGTACTTGATGAGGACTCCGCTCAAAATAAATAATGCTATCTGGATTCAGTTCAATAAATATTTATTGAGTGCTTATTATGGTCAAAGCCTTACATTAGCGACTATGAAGAATGCACAGAACACACAGTCCTTGCCAAGGTGAGTTTACAACCTGCGAGGAGAGATAGAGGACACACATATAAATAACTAATGAAGGGCAGGATGTCATCGGGCAAGAAGAGCGATACAAAGACTAGTGTGTAAGGAAAGATCATTTCCAGGCCAGGGAGTCTGAGAAAGTTTCAGGGAGGACACAGCACACACCCATAGGACCAGTTCCACCCAGACTTTGTGTTACTGTGGGCGTTTGTGGGGTCCAGCTGGATGAGAAAGACTCAGAGCAGAATGAGCAACGCAAAGAAAGTATCAATGCATTTGCTGCAAAGAAGAGAGTGCCCCGGTGGTTAAAGACGAGTACCACACAGAGATGCAGGAACCGGTGTCTCCTGAAGCACCGGAGTCAACCACCCCTAACGAGGGCCTGGTAAGACCAGATGTTCTTCTGGCTCATGTGCTTGGAGGGCAGGCCACCCAAGGTTGATGCAAACAGAAGCATGAATACCACCCTTTAGACACTTCATTCAGGGATGTGGGTTGAGAAAGAGGGGTGGAGACGCTTGGGGCTTTTAAATACTGGTCAGGAGAAGCAAGAGGAACATACTTCTCTTGTTCCACTTTCCAGAAACCAACTAATAAGCCTTTAGAGGCTATAACTAACCTACAAGACATGGAGAAAGGCAGTACTCATTTGTCCTTGCTCTTGCAGATAAATATATGCCTTCTCAAGGCAGAGATTCCTACTTACCAATCCCTGTACTGCTGGGTAAGAAAGTGAACACATTCCAATGCCATGTGTAGCAGATCTGAGATTCCTGCCTCATTGAAAACGCCCATGTTTGACCTCTCCTCGTTCCCTCTGCCGTCCATGACCCCTTTCTGACTCCCCAGCTCCAGCCAGGACTTTCCTCTCTCCTCCATGTGCCCTCAGCCGTTTGCAGACACTGCCTGTGAACTTGATCTCTGTATCAGAAATATGTGGACAGGGGCTTTCCTAGTGGGCCAGTGGCTAAGGCTCTGCGCTTCCTCTGCAGGGGGTGCAGGTTTGAGTCCTGCTTGGGGAACTAAGATCCCTCACATATAGATAAGCTTCCCTGGTGACTCAGATAGTCAAGAACCTGCCTGCAGTGCCGGAGACCCGGGGTCGATCCCTGGGTGGGGAAGATCCCCGGGAGAAGGGAATGGCCACCCACTCCAGTATTCTTGCCTGGAGAATTCCACAGACAGAGAAGCCTGGCAGGCTACAGTCCATGGGGTCACAAAGAGTCAGACGTGACTGAGTGACTAACACACACACATATATACATATATAATTCTTAAAAAAAGGAGAAGAATTATGTGGTCATCCACAGGGAAAGCACAGCAGATGTGTGATAACGGCAGTAAGTGTCTCCCCTCTAGCCTCTGAGGCCCTTAAGGGCACACTCTTGCCTTTATACCCCACAGCCTAACAAAGTACCAGGCATGAAAACGACTCACCTGGATAAAAACCCAGAAACACAGGGGACTGGGTGCAGGAGAACTTCTCCCTTCTTGCCTAGAGCTGCCCGTGGTTTCCTTATAAGACTGCACCCCTATTCCCCCAGTGGCATCCCCCTCCTGCCCTGCCAGCCAGCTCTTTTGGATGCAAACTAACAAAATGCTCTGGCTCCATCCCTGCAGAAGTAGAATCCAGCTTTGTGTAAAGAGCTGGGAGCTCTTAATCAGAAGACCGGGCCCATGTGGGCAGGGCCCTCCCGGTTCTGCAGAGATCTTGACTCAGTCCCACTTCTCCTCCAGCTGTCTGTCAACTTCTGTGCTTCCAGGAACGTCAGGCTGGCTTTTTTTTTCCAGAACGGAAGGTAAGCATCAGAGACCAGCAAGACCTCGGACTGTCGCAGAAACAGGCAGGATGAAGGATCAAAGGATGAAGCCATACCCAACTGGAGGGCTGGCTTCATCTGCAGAAAAGTGATTTTTTAAAAGCTAAAGTAAGAACTTCCCTGGTGGTCCAGTGGTTAAGACTTCACCTTCCAACGCTGGGGTTGCTAGTTCGATCCTGGGCCGGGGAGCTAAGACTCCCACACACCTCACATCCCCCCAAAAAATCACAACATAAAACAGAAGCAACACTGCAACAAATTCAAGAAAGACTTTAAAAACAAGTCCACATCAAAAACAAAAATCATCTTACAAAATAGAAAGCTGAAGGTCTTTAAAGATTAATCTAAGTCTGACCCCTCTGTCTGAGGAAGAGGAAACAGAGGCAGGGTGAGATGTGAACTGGGGAGTCGCCTGGCTGGAGCATGGACCTCAGATAACCAGGGGCACTTGTGCGTGCACCCAGTGACTCCGGTGTGTTCAGGAGAGTTAATTACATCCTATTTAACTCTACTACATCAATTTAGGAAGCATAATTCATAAAACCAGTTAAAACATAGGCCTCAGATTTTATGGATACCCAAACAGGGCTATGAAACTTCAGTGGAACTTATGACTTCATCAGTTTTATCCAGAGGAACAAAGACTCACAGAACAAATGTTCGCATGGCTAACATCTTAACTGCTCAATATCCTTTTGAAAAAACATAAAGCCCCTGGCTAGTGGCAACTTGCTTCCTTGACTGGTGGTAGGAGAACGTGGGCATCTAAGCAAGAAGCATGAACAGCTTCCAGGCAGTCGGCTCGGTAACCCTGAGTTCTGCAACAGCCAAGCAAAGGCGACTGAAAACTTGGAAAACATAGGTGAACAGCTGAGACCTCAAACCTCCAAAAGCCTGAGCCTCAGCTGCTGTCACTGGTGGCCCTGCTCTCAAGCCCTTCAGAGGTGATGGCATCTTTTCCTAACCTGGGCCTTCTCAGCATCTTAGGGACCAGAATTCCCCTGACATGCGGGAATGGGGAGGGAGGGGGAGGCCAGCAGCGCAGTGATGAACGTGCGGGCTTTCAACACTTCCTTTTCCAAAAACTCAGACAAGCTTACAGCCGGCTCTTTCTAGGGGGCCACAACTGGTGGTTTCTTTTTAACTGTGAGGAGACTTTGACACATGAGAGAATTCTTTTCTTTCACTGTATCTGAAGGCAAGCAGAAATATCTAGACATTGACTCAGGGAATACAGGTGTCTAGTGCTGAGGACAACTTCACAGGGCACACAGCGAGGAAAGGCACGACGCTCCCCTCGCGTAGATGCAGGTGGCTTACTGGGTGGCTCGGGGGTAAAGAAGGGCCTGCCAATGCAGGAGACACAAGAGATGCAGGTTCGGTCCCTGGGTCGGGAAGATCCCCTGGAGTAGGAAATAGCAACCCATTCCAGTATTCTTGCCTGGGGAATCCCATGGACAGAGGAGCCTGGAGGGCTATACCGTCCATGTGGTTGCAAAGAGTCGGACACGACTGAGCAACTAAACGGCAACGTGAGCAAACAAACAGCAATGTGAGCAACTAAACAGCAACGTGAGCATGGTAAGAGGCACCTGTTCTTAGTCTATATGCTCTGTAAGCTCAAGCACACCTTGTCTGAATGACCATTCGTTGATTAACTATTGGGCTGAGTATTTGGGGGGCAGAGATGAAAGCACAGCCTCTGCTTACAGGTTCATGGTGTGGGGATGCAATTCATAAACAACTACAGACCACAAAGCAGATCGAACTGTTGTAACTGTACTGACTGCCGCATCCTGATACACCAAGAGCCGGGACAAGTGCCAGGAGCTACGCCGATGCTTCTCCACACCGTCTCACCCACTCCTTACAAAGCTGCTGCTGACTTCGATATTTCTGTTCTCATATTGTAGGTGACACGATTGAGGCTCAGAGACATCTGACTCCAAATCAGACAACTGGAAACAGGGACTCCCCTGCTTACGCTGGAGGTCCAGTGAGTTAAGACTCTGCACTTCCAATTAAGGGGGCAACGGTTCGAGTCCTGTTCCGGGAACTAAGATCCCACATTTGCTGGCATGGCCAAAAATAAATAATAAAATTCAAATTTCTGAAATAAACAAAAATTTGAGACAATTAGTAACAGTAACCATGGCTGTTACAGGGCACTAAAAATGTGGAAAACTGTGCTACATGAACACAGCTCACATGGAATTTTCTCATTCCAACCTCACAACAACCCTCTAAGTTAAGTAGTATCACTGACACCAATTCACCAATGAGAAAATGCACAGAATTTTTGTAAGGAGCCTCAGCAAAGCTGGGTTAGGAGCCTAGGGCTTTCTGACTCAGTAGCAAGTACCCGTCACTGCCACCCCCGCGTCGATGAGGCGGGGCGCCCTGTGATATCAGAAGGCTTAGGGAGGAGGTGGCATGTGACACCGATGCCGTGGCTCCCTGCCTACCTCCCAGGGCCCATCCCTTCCTGCTGGGGACTGAGGAATGAGCAGAGCCCTGGCACGCCCATGCATGATGGAAAACGCAAGGGGCTCGCTTTTACAGGTCTGCCATCCTAATGGGAGGACTACGGGCCCGCCTACAAAACCTGAGACCTCAGCGGCCTGCAAGGTCCTTGCTTCTCTCCTCCCGTTCTTTCATTTTATATAACAGTCAACTGCACCAGGGTCCTCAGTTTAAGCACAAAGAAGCTGGAACGCCTGCAGCCACTTCCCACCCCAAATTAACACAAATCTGATGCAGAGCACGAATGGACTGGCATGTCTGAATGGTGGTCAGCGCAACCCTGCTGAGCTCCTGTGGCAACCACCTCTGTCTCCCCCAAAAGAGGCTGGGCCAGCCTACTGGCCCTAATCAAATTGCATCAGCGGTGTTCACCTGGGGGCCCGGCAGAGGGGAGAGAAAACACCCAACGAATGTAAATGTTCCAAACTTGAATGCGCTCACAACAGCCAGACGGCAAACACGCAGAAGCCAATTCTCCCATAGTAATCCCGACATTTCAAAGCAGAGCGTGAGCTGAATGCACCTCCCTACAGCACGTTATCCAGCCCTGGGACTTGGAACACGATCCCGAGGGAGAGATTCAGAGAGGAAGAGTGGTCTGTTTCTTCAAGATCTCTTTCCTTCCCAAGGCACCTGAACTAGAGCCTTTTAGATGCAGGCTCATCAGATGCACTGTGGCTGATTCTCTCCGACCCCAGCGGTCTCTGCACCACCAACAGGAAGCACCATTCACCGTGGACGGATGCCCGGCAGGCGGCCCTGAATAGCTCTCTCTGCTCAGATGTAATGAGTAATTCTCCCTGTGTTCTGTTTCCACCAGGATTTGTCCTTGGACTTGAAACCGTAGCACTATTGAAAGAGTTGGTGATGATTATGGCCCTGTGCTTGGTCTGTCTTCTAACAACTTTGCTCAGAAAGCCGATCGTCACCCTGCCCCTGGCAGGCTGCTGCCCCCTGAAAAACACCAGGGACCTCATGGCTCAGGCCGGGGTCTTCCTCGGTGGCTCCAGGGGCATCTCCCAGCGAAGGGGTGTGGCCCACACAGCTGAAGACATCACCTTAATTACATGACTCCCAGGCGACTCTACTGAGATGGCAAAGAAGCCCACCGTGGGTGTTACCTACAATAATGAAAGTAACTTAAATGCCTACCAGCAGAGGGATGGTTGCTCAATCAGTGGACATTCACATAACAGAAAACTGTGCGGCCTTTAAATACCTGAAATGTCCAGAATAAGCAAATCCATAAAGAGAGAAAACAGATTAGTTGAGGGACTAGCGGGCTTTGGAGGAAAATGGGGAGTGATTGTTAATGGGGTCCAGGGCTTTTGTTGGGGGTGGTGTGATGTGTTCAGTCATGTCTGACTCTTCATGACCCCATGGGCTCTAGCCTGCCAGGCTCCTCTCTCCATGGAATTTGCAGGCAAGAGCAATGGAGTGGGTTGCCATTTCCTACTCTGGGCACAAGGGGTGGTGGGGGAGGCAGTGATACAGATGTTCTAAAATTGATTGTACAACTCTGAAAATGCTAAAAAAAATATTGAACTGTTTATTTTCAATGGAAGCACTATGGTATGTGAATTTCATCTCAATGAAGCTGTCATAAAAAAATTATGGTTGGGGAGACTAACAATGTAGAGAAATGCTCAATATAATGTTAAGGGGAAAAGGTAGGTTTTAAAGCAGATTATTTAATAAGATTCCACTTTTGCAAAAACTTTAAAAAACAACACACACACACATTCACAGGCTTACTGCCATCTACTAATTCTACTTCTGCCATCACTACTGCAACTGCCTAACATTTAATGAGTGTGCAAACCATGGACCCGCACTGATTAGGTATTTTCCATGCATTTCTCACCTATCGTCACAACAGGCAGGTGAAATTGGTTCTGTGGTAGATGAGGAAACGGTCACAAAGTATGGACACAGAAGACTTTGACCAAGTCCATGCAGTCGGTACACGGTGGTACAGAGGAGATCCAAGACCAGGACCATCAGACCGAAGCCTGGACGCTCTCGACCTCTGTGCCAAATTATACAGTGGCCAACAGTCTTCAGAGTAGTGAAAGCACAGGTGACTTAACCTCGATATTATTCCTGTTATGAAAATTCCACATTAATTTTCAGACTAAGGAAAGACAAGAAATAGATATAATTTTGACAAGAAAAAACCAAGGGGTTCCTGGACTTCCCTGGCAGTTCAGTGGTTAAGACTCCTCACTCCCAGTACAGGAGGTGTGGGTTCAATCCCTGGTCAAGAAATTAAGGTCCTGCATGCCACACGGTGTGAACCCCCCCCGCCCCCGCCCCCCCCCCCCCCGCCAAATAAGTAAGAGGTTCTAAGCACCTGCTGTCTATAATAGGCCATGGGCACATAGCACCTTGACCAGATAATATCACAGCAAATTATTTTCAAGAGGGAGATGTACAGTTAATACAAAAAGATGTAAAAACACTAGTAATCAGTTACGGCTCAGTATACATTGTTAACAGTTGGAAGAGGAGAGGCCGCCTACACTAGCTGGGGATTTGGGGCACTAGGTTCCCTGACCAGATTTCTCCTAGCTGGAAAACGGCGTCTGCTTAAACCGTCCCCTTGAGGCCCCTGGGGCTCTCTGAGGCCCCCAGTTTCAATTCAGGGTGGTACGTCTTTCCTCAACCCAAGCTCAGGATCGAGGGCAGGAGAGCTCTCTGGGCTGGCACTGCCCCCACTCCCGCCCACGCTGCCCCTTCTCTGGGTCACACCACAATCGTTCCCCGAGTCAATTCTGGAAAGACTTCCAGCTCTGTCCCTACTTGGCTTCCATCACTCCTTTCAAGATGTGGCCCCCAGCTGCGGTGCAGACGTGGCAGGGAGTCTCCCTGTGGGGGACACCACCGAGCTCCCCAGCACTCACTTCCTCCTTACACGGCTGCTACACTATCCAGAGCAGAGCTAGGATCCAGGACCTGGGGTTCCTTCCTCCCACTTCTGAGGGGCTCCTGTGTCAGGCGCCCCCGGAGGCCAGCTGCTCCAAAGCCATCACCTTACAGACGTAGAAAGTAGCTGGGGCGGGTGGCTGCAAAACTGGCACAGAGCCCCCCGTGACACTGGGGGCCTGAGTCTGGACCTACTGTGCAAACATATTCCTGCCTCATTTAATGCAGACCCAAAACTCCAGGTGTTTCCAAAAGTTTAAAATTGAGCATCTTTTACATTTTAAGAAGGGCTCTGAAACAGGAACTAAATAGTCAAGCACATAAATGCACTAATTCTTTCAATAAAAAAATGTCCACCCACCTACGATATGTGTACCTCTCTGCTGAGGCAGCCTCTGATAGCGCCATCCCAAGTTTTCCCCGGAGAAAAGCCCCAGGGCGGGACTAGCAGCCATATTTATTAACCAACTGGGACCACACAGCCCTAGTTTCTCAAATAATTTTTAAGTCAACACACCCAGCAGCCCTAAATCCACACTTCCCTCCTGTCCTGCCCCCACAGTGAGGGGTGTCTGATGCTGCAGCTACTGTCCCAGCTTGCAATGAGAGATGGTTGTAATCTAATTCCTAATTTGTCAAGCACGACATTTTCACTGCAGCCTGACCCAGCTGGAAATGACTCCCTTCCACACACACACATACACCCCCAACAAAACATAAAACAAAAAAGATGGAGAAAGACAGAGCAGGAGATTGATGGCTTCATCTAATCAAATGGAACAGGATGAAATAAAGCCAACACCATCACCATGGGTGTGCTGCCGGCCGCCTCCCCGCCTCACCGAAGTCCATCCCACCCTGGGCCTTTGTGCAAAGGGTGTCCTCTGCCTGGAATGCTGTACTCATCTGCCCTTCATGGTCCAGGTGAGAAGGGACGCTGTAAGCTCTCTCCGGCTGGAACCAGCTGTGGCTCCACTTGCACTTCCCGAGCCATGAGACGCAGCTTCACAGCACTGTCCGTTACACGTAACTCTGCACCCTCTCCCTAGACCTCATTCGCCTGCGAACACCTCTGGGGCAGAAATCATATGTCTAATTCATTCTGTTACCCAACCCCCCTCAGCATCCAACACAGAATGGGCACACAGCAGGTGCTCAAACAATGGGAGAAGCAAATTAAACTGAACTTAGTCTGATATTGGCGGGAGGGGCGGGGGAGTGCAGCTTCCCAGGTGGCTCAGTGGTAAGGAATCTACCTGCCAATGCAGAATGAGGGTTTGATCAGGAAGATCCACTGGAGCAGGAAATGACAACCCACTCCAGTATTCTTCCTGGGATAATCCCATGGACAGAGGAGCCTGGTGGGCTACAGTCCACAAGGTTGCAAAGAGTTGGACACGACTGAGCACGCACACAGTCTGATGGGAAGCCTTCTTGAGCAGTTGAGATTTTTACAGCCATAAGGTATCTGTCCTATGGGTAAGCTTTACGATGGATCTCTGTCTCCATCCCATATTAAATGAGTATTTATGCCTGCATGTGAGGTGGGAGAGAGTACAGGATTCTAGCCAATAAATCTAACAGTGTATTTTTTATCATGTGAGAATCCAGCCTGTCTTTATATACCACCCTTCTTGAGCCTATCAGTTCAGTTCAGTTCAGTTGCTCAGTCGTGTCCGACTTTGCGACGCCATGAATCACAGCATGCCAGGCTTCCCTGAGCCTATAAACTGACTCAAATAGAAAATTAAACATGAAGCCATGAAGAATATGTTGAACCCAATTTATTGTTTGTTTGGTTTGGTTTGGGGGATCATATTTTTGATTGGGTCATATTATTTCAGGACCTCTATCTGGAATTTTTTGTGCAACTATTGATCAAATGATCTGATTTACTGGAGTTTCCAGTGAAACTGCTTGCTTCTGCTCTGTGCTTTTATGATGCTTTCGCTGAAGACACTGCCTGGGCCATCCCAGGTCTCCACACCCATCACCACTGGCAGTGGCTCCAATGGAAACACTCTCACTCCCTCATATCTCACTGAGAAAGGAAACCGCATTTGCCCATAAACCCATCCACCACGTCTACACCTTTGAATATTCAATTCCATTTCAAATTAAATAACTACTTTTATACTGGTTTCTGTGATGATGTAACGGTAGCTTAGTTCAAGTTACTGTTGTTTGTACACTGTCAAAAAATAACACAGAGAACTAATTTTACTTCAACACTTTAAAAATTTCATAATTCCAAATCCAAATGGAATTTAACACCAATAGCAATGCTTTTGCAAGTATTCCAGAATGCAAAAGGACTTTTCTTTCTCGTATAAAAAAAAAAGTTTTTCTTTCTCCTAAATAGCTGAGAATAGAAAAAAAAGCTTCCCTCTCTAGTTAATCTCATGCCAATTTACTTTCTACTTCCCTTATCACTTCTTTCAAAGTCAAAGGGTGATCTTTACTCACTCCCCCACCAGGAAGGAGAAGCCCACCAACTGGCCAGTGGCTGCCCTTAAGGTGAAGACACAATTTTCATTGGAAAAAAAAATTTTTTTTCAGAAAACATTTGTTAAAAATAAAAATCTAACAAATTTATAGTGGCTAGAAAGAAATATCTTTTAAAAAAGGAAAATAAAGTGAAAGTGTCTTCACATTACAGAATGAACTAGAAATAAAAACATATGCAAAGATTCTATAAGCATAAAACCATTCAACCTTTTATGATAACTTTTGTTAGGCGCTCTAACCAGATCGTGCTCTCAAACATCATGGGGAAATTACAACCATACATCTACTATAGACTCTCTCTCTATCTACCCCTCATGTCTTCTAAACGCTCTCCCCCATCCAAACCCACTGGATCACTTAAAAGGTGATTTTAAAAAGAATTATAACCCCAAATACTAACTTTGATAATCTTCAGGTGATGGGATTATAGGCAACTTTCACATTCTCCTTTCTTTCTACAATAAATAGGCATGGCTCTAACAATATAAAGATATGGCAGGACATTCCCCATCCTGAAGCAGAATGGTTTATGTCAAATGGTCACAAAAATTTAAAAAAAAATCCTATTTTTGCTGATTGTGTTGATAAAATGAAGCCACACTGCAACTTCCTGGTGGTCCAGTGGTTAAGAATCTGCCTTCCAACACAGGGGATGCGAGTTCGATCCCTGGTTGGGGAACCAAGACTCCCCTGTGCCACAGAGCAACGAAGCCCGTGCACCACAGCTAGAGAAAGCCTGCCAACGTGAATGAAGAGTCTGCACAGCCAAAATAAAACCTAAAAAGATAATAAATAAATAAACTCTGTCACAGACTATCAGATGTATTTTAACAGAGGCTGGCTCCTTGAAGGAAAAGTATGACAAACCCAGACAGCACATTAAAAAGACAGAGACATCACTTTGCTGACAAAGGTCTGTATAGTCAGAGCCATGGTTTTTCCAGCAGTCATGTATGGATGTGGAAGCTGGACCATAAAGAAGACTGAGCACGGAAGAATTGACAGTTTCGAATTGTGGTGCTGGAGAAGACTCTTGAGAGTCCTTTAGACTGCAAGGAGGTCAAACCAAAGTCAAATCAAACTAAAGGAAATCAACCTTAAATATTCACTGGAAGAACTGATGCTGAAGCTCCAATTTGGCCACCTGATGCAAAGAGCCGACTCATTGGAGATGACCCTGATGCCGGGAAAGACTGAAAGCAAAAGGGGAAGGGAGCAGCAGAGGATGAGATGGCTGGAGGGCATCATCGACTCAACGGACATGATGAGTCTGGGCAAACTCCAGAACAGTGGAGGACAGAGGAGCCTGGTGTGCTACAGTCCATGGGATCACAAAGAGTCAGACAGGACTTAGCAACTGAACAACAACAATATTATACTGTCCCACAGAAGGCATCCACCACTACCAGCAGTCCTAGGAAGCCCCACAGGCACCAGGCCAAATGGGGACAAGGACAAGATCAGGGAACAACAGTTGGGAAAGGTGATATCTGGTCCAAGGGAAAGAGACTCAGGGAGAAGCCAAGGAAACTCAGCAACGCAGGAGGAGGGCAGAGGGGCACCGGACTCTAGGCTTGGTGGCCAAAGAGAACGAACATTGTCCCGGAAGCCACGGGGAGCTACCGAGGCCCCACAGACAAGGAGTTACACCTGCATTTCCAGGTAACAAATATCTGGTGTATCAAGTACGCTTCTCAGGTAATGGAAAAGGAAAAGCATGTGATGAAATGCTATCACAAAACTGCAGCCCTTCATTCATCTAGTAATTACTGACGTCTCCTAGAAGCCTCTGCTCCCAAGAGCCCCACTTGCTCTTCATCAAAACCAGCTAGAGTTCAGGAGACCAGGTACATGGGCTCTTTCACTTTTAAACTAGAAGATGGGGAACCAAGTTCGACCAACAGTTCATGCCATAAAGCAAAGACAATTATCTTTAGATTATTCCACAGTTCCTCAAAAACCACTCTGACGGCTTACAAATTACTTCCAGTTGTAGAATGTGACCAAAATAAACTTTTATTTAACACCTCGGTGGGGGGGGGGCGGGGGGGGCGGCGGGATACAAAACACAAAATGAATGAAAGCTCTGTTCTGTTTTGTGCGTGGCGACTTCCTGTTCTTTTCCCTCTTTGGGCAGCCCTGTACCGTATCACAGTGTGCTTTTTATACTAAGACATCAACACAGATCTTCTTTCAGACTTGGTGAAAAATTGGGCATCCTCTCACATGGCAACAGCTCACCATTTACCAAGATAAAATAGCAGGGGGATTGAGAAAAGTCATCTCATTAACAAAGTACTTTTATCACAAACAGACCTTCCCTTTAGATGATACAAATACATCCCCAGACCGTCACACCTCAGACCTGGCAGCACATTAAGCCTCTCTCCGTTTCACTGCTACCTTCCTGGGGCCGTGCTCACTCCCAAAATTCTCTGATCGCACTGCTCTGTCACTGACACAAGAAGCCTCAAGACGGCTGATTTATTCTCTCCTCCCTGCAGAGTGAACTAACGGAGGCTTCCTGCCCTTACTTCCTATCCCACTGTGAGCATCATCTCCTCCAAACTATTAATGCTCTCAGCCTGGGTACTGAGAGAGTACCCATACTCCCTTCCTTCTCATTTGATGCCCCTGACCATCTTTATCACCAGAATGACCACTGATTGGACACCTATCATGGAGCAGACCCTCCTCCACCAGGCACTGAAAGAGACTAACTCACTTCCTTCTCACTATCGTTCAGCTTTCACAGAACATGAGTTCTGTTTTCACAGGTGAAGAAACTAAGGTCCAAAGCAACTGAGGCAGAGAGGGGTATGATACTGATAAACTGACAACACTGAGTGACACAGCCAGGATCCAAACCCGCGTCCACCAGACGCATTCCCTGCATGGTCACACTCACTCCTGCTGAGAACTGGCAGGGTGAACCGCCCTATCCGTGTACATTGGGATATGGGGGGACTGTGACCCACAGCCAGGAACCAACAGTGTCTGGAGAGTACAGAGTCACCCAAGGGGAGAAAGAGATGGAAAGAGCCGGAAGTCAGATTCTGGGCGTGACTTGGCCTCTTGTGGAGATAGAGGGTGCAGAGCCCTTCCTTCTGCTGAGGCTGTGCTGCCCACCCCCTCCCCCTCGCGAAACCCGGGGCGCTCTGGTCAGTGAGAGACGTCAGAGGTCATCTGGGAAATGCAGCTCTTGGGAAAGCCCCGCCAGCAAGCCAGGAGTGAGCACAGTGCATGTGAGCCGCAACAAGAGATCCGCAAGCCTGTTAGGGCAACCGTCACTTCTTTTATAACACCGCTGAGTCAGTCCCACGGTTTGCAATACATTTTCAGGATGTTAAAAAAAAAAAAAAAAGCCAACTGCAGGCACCTGCATGACTCAGAAGTCTGACTACCAGGATACGAGGTTTCCACGTGAGATAGGGGAACGGAGGCCCAGGGTGGGGGCAGGCTACATGCCTCAGAGACCACCAAGTGCTGCTGAGTCACTGCCCAGCAGGGGTGGGCACCTGGGATGTACACACGACAAAAAGAAGCCTCAAAAACAGCCCTTTCCAAACAGTCAGGTCTTCCACGGCTGTGACCCAAGATAAATGTTTACTGAAAGGATGAATGATTAGTCGCTCCAAGGAAAAGTCTTGCCTTACACTTAATCACAGCAATGGACAAGAAGGCAAAGGTAAACAAAGGTGTGTGCACACGTGCACGTGTATGTGTCTTCATGTATGTGTGTGTGTGTGTATCAGTGGTTTTCCTCCTTGCTACTCATGGTGTGGCCTCTGGACCAGCCACGGCAGGATCACTTGACAGCTTGTTAGAAATGCAAATTACTGGGCCTTTCCCAACACCAGCTAAATGAAAGTCAGCATTTTAACAAACTTCCCAGGTAACCTGCATGCACAGGAAACTTTGAGAGACACTGGCCTACATCTAGGAAACACATTCAAAGCAAAATGTATAAAGACAAGGCAATAAACTAAAAGAATGCTTCCAAGGTATTTCAGTCACTTTAGTCCTGTCCGACTCTTCTCGACCCCAACGACTGTAGACCACCAGGCTCCTCTGTCTGCGGGATTCTCCAGGCAGGAACACTGGAGTGGGCTGCCATGCCCTCCTCCAGGGGGTCTTCCTGACACAAGGACTGAACCCTCGTCTCCTGTGGCCCTTGCATTGCACGTGGATTCTTAACCGCTTGAGCCATGAATGTGGCCCCCGCCTCCTCGGTACCAAACAGCAAAGAGCGAGGCTGGATGAACGGTGTCCACGCTCATCATGTGATGTAACAGAAGGATTCAGAAACGCTGCAAACTCTTACGACTTTGGGAGGTGCGTGGTAAAGCCAACCAAGGGGAAACAACCATTTTCGGACAGTCCTCATTTCAATTAGTTAGTAAACCAAAAAAAGAACCTATGTGTATCCTGAGTTAGCAATGCTAGGGAGGTAGAGAGGCAGAAAGCGAAATTTTATTCTGCACCAGAAGCAGACATCAGACCCAGGAGAATAGGTGGAACAATGTTAAGATGAGGACAATTTGAGAGGAACTATTGCTCCATCAAACAGCTCCAGGTAGAGGCAAGCATCTCCTCCCATCTCCCCATAAGCAAACAGGGAGGGCTTCAGCAAGACCCAAGCCGACAAGTGACTCTCAGGGCTGGCAGCGGAGCCTGCAGGATACCGGGCACTGAGGATTCTAGTCCAGCCACGGGGACAAAAGGATCTCTCCCCAGTCAAGCTGCTTACTTATGTTGGCCAAACCAGCCTTCAGTGCAACATCAATAATTAAATAGCACTCGACCGAAATTAATAATGCAATAAATGGGCTATTATGGGGAGCTTCCCTCTTACTGTAAGGGGCTTGAAAAAAGCCCAGTGGGGAGCTTGAAAAATGTTACCAAAGATGCTAGTATTTTTAAGCAGCTGATGCAGACACAAGATACACAGCTTTTGTGTTTATCAACGTCCACAATTTGGCACCAGGACAGGAAAAAGTCCACAATGTTTCTAATAAGAAACCACTGGCTCTTAAAAACAAACAAAAACAGTTATCTTCTTCTGGGGCAGCAGGGGAGGGGTGGTTGGGAATCACCCACACAGAAGCCACCAGCAACTAAACATACTGGCTGCAAACTGTAACTGACCAGGCCAGCTCCAGGGAAGTGGTTCAGTGGTCAGAGTGCTGCCCCTCCCCTCAAGAGGGACTCCTTGCGCTGGGAGGTCAGGGGGCGCCACGGCTGTCTGCTCGCCCTTCTGGCTGCCTTGTCCAGGGGCAATGGAAGGAAAACAAAGTTCAGAGTCAGGAGAAGAGAGCTAAATAAGTTCCAGCTCTACCACTTACACTAAAGCTATCTGACTGCGCAGGGCCCAGAATTTACTCATCAAGTAACAATGACAGGGCTTCCCTGGTGGTTCAGCGGCAAAGAATCCGCCCGCCAGTGCAGGAGACACAGGTTTGTTCGATCCCTGATCTGGGAAGATCCCACGTGCCGTGGGGCAGCTGGGTCCATGCACCGCAACTACTGAGCCTGTGTTCTAGAGCTTGGGAGCTGCAATTAACGGAGTCCATGCGCCACAACCACTGAAGCCCAAGCGCTCTAGAGCCTGCGATAAACCATAATGAGGAAGAGTATTTTAAAAAAGGATGTGTGTGTGTGTATATATACGTGTATAACTGAACCACTTTGCTGTCCAGCAGAAATGTTGTAAATCAACTATACTTCAATTAAAAAATCTGAAAGAACTCAGAATAAAGAAAAAACAAACAGGCACTGAGCACTCAGTATAAATTTAAAGAAGCAAGACAGTCATTATGGAGATTTTCAGTCTAGTTCTAGCCTAGACACAGACAGGCGTGTCAATCAGTAACAAAAATGGAAGGTGCTGGGCCCTTGATGTCTGCCTTGGGCATGGGCTTGGGCGCGCTGCAGAGACAGATGCTGACGCACCTCTTCTTATCAGATGGAGGCCTTTCCCTAACGCTGCCCTCCTCCGTGGTCTACACCTCCAACACCTGTCAGAGGAAGGAGAACTTTGGGCCAGGGGAAAAAGCATCGAGACGGTCTCACAGCAAACCACCAAGAGGAAGGCGGGGGAAAAGGGAAGAGGCTCTGAAAGAGTCGCTGGTGCCAGTTACAGAATTCTTCCCAAGGACTCTGAAGTTCTGAGATGAAAATAGCCAGAAAAACTGCAGTGCCCGACACCTCAGCGATGTGGCGCTGAGTTTCTGAAGGCAAGTGCTAACTCCACAATTCCTTGTTTATTTCCATTCTGAAAGCCACCGTTGCAAGGCGGCTGCCAGAAGGGACCCAACTCCGCTACACCCTTGTCCTTTTGTTTTCACATTCTTTATATGCTCGTTGAAATTACATGGATCACAAAAGGGATGCTGTGACTCAAACAGAAAAGCTGAAATCACTGCATTTACAGAAACACAGGGTCCCTGGGGTAAAGGAAAGGGAGCAGGCTTGGTGGTCTGTACTGGACACACAAGTCACGTCCAATGTCAAAGACCCCAGGGCGGGCCCCCTCAGTCCGGGGCACACACCTCCCTCTGAGGTTCTTCCACGTGCCGGCCAGCGACCCAGGAGGTAACCTGCTGTGGAGGGCGGTGGTTCTCCAGATCTGTCCCACTAACCACTTGCCTCTGATTCTCCAATGATAACCTATACAGCACCCTGGCTTTTCAGAAGTTAGGTCTCCAAGGGCAACAAAAATGAATCCACTCCCAAGAGGACCCCTGTTAGAAATGCTAAGTTCTGAATGCTAATTAAGCGTGCTGGTCCTTCCCAAACAGTCAAGTCCTAACATGTCCATGATAATTAACAGAAAATAGATGTTATTGCAATGCACTGACTGTTTGCATGCTCTCAAACTTCAGATGATGAACGCCTAGCCTTCTATTGAGACAGTATCAGGGGGCGGAGCCTTTATGAATGGGTTGAGTGCCTTTACAAAAGAGACCCCTCACCCCGTCCCCCACGAGGACACAGCAGAAAGACAGCTGTCCACAACCGAGAAGAGGGTTCTCACCAGAAGCCGACCATGACGACACCTGACCTCAGACTTCCAGGCTCCATAATTGTAAGAAACAAGCTTCTGTTGTTGATAAGGCAACGTGTTTAGGGTAGTGTTAGCAGCCTGAACTAAGATATATTAATATAATCCTCTCAGGAAATGAGAGCTGGGTGGGCAGGTAGGTGGCAGTGGAGAGCTTTCCTTCCATCTCATGAAAATTAAAAGTACTAAAGGCTGGCGGAATCTTCCGGCTCCTCAAGGAGCTATGTTCTTGTATTTGCCTTGGTTTTATCACAGTCTTTGAACTTTCTCCTACCCTCAACCTGACATCGTTCCCTTGCACCAAGACATTCTGTCTTCTACAGAGAGTGGCCAGGGGCCAGCCTTGCTAACAAGACCCTCTGACCTGTAATCTACTCTGCACATAAGAGGGTGAGAAACAACTCCCCACAGGAATGGCGTTTATAACTACCACTTGCATCTAGTACTTACTACGTACCGATGCAGACCATGAGATGCCTAATAGCCATTATCTCATCCAGCATCATAGCAACCCTCTCAAAACCTACTGTGCACATTTAATGGGTGAAAAAAGAGGGGCAAGGCACTGAGGGATAAGTCTCTCCAAGGAGTTTATGACGCTTCACTCGCAGCCACTCACTCACTACATGACAGCCGCATGCAGTAGGGCAGCATTAATACTCCAGTGATTCAGGGAGTTTGTGCCAGGGCACAGAGAAGTCAAGTCACTTTCCCAAAATAGCACAGTTAGGAAGGGGCAATGAACAGTGCCTACCTTAATGGTTGCTGTGGGGTTTCGATGAACGGACGCAGTCAGTCGTATCTAATACAGCAAGCACTTAATAAAAACAAGTGGCTACAGTGAAAGCACCCTCATATGGGAAGTGTTCCCAAAGAGGAGCCAACAATAGCAACTGGAGATGGATGTCAGGTGGATAAAGAGGGGCTCTCCTCCAAGAACATTACCCCAAACAGCTGTAGAGTCCGCAGCCACCCCGGCTAACCTTCGGCAGTGTCTCTGCCGATTCAACCTGGCCGTGCACAAGGGCGCAGAACTTCCTTGTTCCTGCTATTAAAAGGCTGCAAAGAGGGGTGGTGGAAAATCTGCCTGCTTTCCTATCAGTACCTCTCAAAGTAAGACAACAGACACAGAAATTCTTTGTAAACCGTCAAGTGCTACACAAATATAAGACGCTGGGAACCTTCTCGGTGGTTAAAGGATCGTGCTGTGGAACAGACGGGGACAGATAGTCTAGGTCCTGACAGAGAGTAAGTTTTAAGAATCAGCAAATGCACAGGTCCTCTCAAACAGAGCAGGCGGGCATCGGCAACGTAACAAGAGTCAGGGGGTGGAAAAGAGGCCAGGGCAGAGGTGGCCAGCGGGGCTGGCCTAAGATCCAGTTCTCTCTCACCTGAAGGCAGTGTGCTATTTGATTAGTTTCTAGAATTTTTAGAGTTGTTTTTCCTTCCTACCCAAACCACCTCAGGGCTCCAACAAAAAACAAAATCAATTACTTCAAACATAAAACACAACACGATGAACGGTTAACTGCTAAAATCAATAAAAGCACTAATTTAAAGAGATCTGTCCGGTTCTGGGCCCTGAAGTGGGCAGTGGCTGCAAATTTAGGGCCGGTGAGAGATCTCAGTGACCCGGAAAACGTTGATCTCTGGGATCTCCAAGGCTCCTTCCGCCTCCGAAATGCCAAGATTACATGATGTCCCTTGACCTCCTATGAGTCCAAAACTTCCTCCCCACTGTCTGGTCAATCCTACACACAGTACCCTCCCCTGCCTCTGCCTGTCACAGAGCAAGGGTCACTTTTGCCTAAATGCCTCAAGGCCCCTCAAAGCATAGACATGTGCGTGTGGTCATCTGTTCATTTTCAGCTAGTGTTCATCCTCCTGGTTCCCAGGCTTTGGAGGTTAGGAAGTCAAGAAGACCACGTCCTGTCCTTGAAACAGTAACACGAGGAGAAAAGGCTGGGCTGAGCAGATGGAGAAGGGAATGACCCCAAATAATTCCCTCTTTTCTGAGCGTCCCACGCGGTCATGAGATGAGGGTGCCTGCAACGCAAAGGGGGAACTTCCCAGGGAATGAAAAGTAGGAAACACACTGAGAGAGAGATTTATCCTAGGAGAGTCAAACAGGGCTGGGCCCTCAGGGAGCATCCGCTGCTGCTCCAGAAATAAGCACAAATTACCTCTCCCCAGGGAACCATTTACGCTGGATGCGGTGAAAATCCCTCCAGCTCCCTTCTTCCTATAACCTTTCTAGGGGAAAAGCACGAGCAGAAGTTGAGTATCTGATGAATAATATCTGCCGTATTCATATTCTCCTTCTCAATGTAGAAAATATATATTATACACATGCACTACATAACATATATATTTAAACTACAAATTTACAAATTTTCATCCCACATCTATTTTTTGTAACAAGCTGTAAAGTGGTGTGACACTGAGAAGCTAAACAGACCTCCTCTGAAGTGCAGTTCTGCCATAAACCAGCTGTGTAACCTGAGAATTTATTGATCTTCTCTTAGCATCTCTTTCTTTCCTATCAAGTGCTGAAACTCTTGCAGAGCTGTCTTAAGGATCAGAAACCTGTGAAGAACTTAGCACAGTACTAGGTCCAAAGAAAAGCTTAATAAATGGTGGCTGTTATAAGATTACAGTGACTCCCAAAGGCGGCTTGCGTCATGGTGACGGGATGTGGAAACACCTTCAGGAGGCTACCTAGTAAATTCCTAGTATATTTTTTTTTTAATGGGGGTGTTATGGAGTGGGTGTTTTATTTTGCTTTGTTTTGCTTTAACCAGTATTTAGTGCAGCGATGCCACATGTTTGTGGGGGTGCTAACAGATCAAATTAAGTCAGTAAGTCATGGGACACAACGCATCATTGCAGGAAGCAACACTAAGCCCCCAACCCTAGGCTCCAGAGCACAGCACGCACACCACCCACAGGGTGCCCAGGAAGGCGCAGGGCACCCCAGATGGATGCGTGACTCTGGGTCACAATGTTGAGCTCCTGTCTCCATTACTCACGCTTGAGAGAATAAGTGTGGGGAAGCGCCCAGTGTCCGAGCCAAGAGGAGGTGTAACCAGGCAGCGGTCGTGGGATCCTGGGTAAGAACTGCAGCGCACAGAGGGGAAGGGCAGAGACCTTGGGGCTAGACAGAGCTCAGTCTGAATGCGGCTCTTTCCCTTTAGTGGTATAACCAGAGCCAGGGAACTGCCCACTGCCCAGCCTCAGGCTCCTCATTGGAATATCCAAGTATTAACTACATGATGGATTTGTTGTAAGAACTGAATGATAAAATACACGTTAAGAGCCTGCCACCTCTCCGAGCCAATGGTTCCACGATCTGTAACATGGGTGAGCTGAGAATCCATATTCTGAGGTTGATACGAAGATTAAATCATGCAACACGTTTAACCTGACTGCCCAGCCCAATACTGGACATATACCTGGTAACCAGGGTTGAGGCACCAAGGGTTCATGAACAGGCTTTAGGAGATTCTTGGGAGACAGAAAGGGAAACAGGAATAGCATTTATTTATGTAATAATCTGGGCTTCCCAGGTGATACTAGTGGTGAAGAACCCACCGACCAGTGCAGCGCAGGTTCGATTCTTGGATTAGGAAGATCCTCTGGAGAGGGATGGGCATGGCAACCCACTCCAGTATTCCTGCCTGGAGAATCTCAAAGACAGAGGAGCCTGGAGGGCTATATGGTCCATGGGGTTGCAAAGAGCCAGACAGGACTGCGTGACTGAGCACACAGGCACGCGTGTTATCATTTACTAACAAACAGGAGAAAAGGGGGCAGCGAGAAACCATTTAAGAAACTGAGGCAACTTGGCATTTTTTTCTTAGAGTTCACTGAACTGACACACAGGAAGAGAAAGGCAGCTACACCGTACAGTGCGAGGGTATCCCCGTGCCCAACACCTAAAGCTGCCTCCTAGCCGCCTCCTGGTGATGCCAGGTCAGGGCATCACGCACTGCGGGGGGCACACACAGCTCCAGGAAAAGCCGGCAGCTGCCTCGTCAGGCTTTAACACTGAAAGGGATCCTCAGCAAGACTGGCTTCCAGAAGAGTCGGACTTTGGTCCAGCAGACCTCAGTGCAGAAGACCCAGGTCCTGAGCCAGCACAGGGACGGTGCAGGGTGGGGAGGGGGATGTCCTGGGACCCCCAGGGGAAGCAAGAAGGATAGAGAAGGGACCCGAATGGGTGAGGACCACACCAGCCACAAAACACACAAACTCCAGCCTCCCCCTCTGCCTGCACGTCGGGGCCAAGCCCTGCAATTCTCTGTGCTCGGTCTTCTCATCTGTAAAATGAAGTTCCTACCTCTCAGGTTCCAGATGCTCTGAGGACCCTGAAGACACCACCAGCGGAGTACCAGCATGGAACCCAGAACACCGTACCCAGAGTCAACCCTGACTTGAAGTAGTCTCCACTAAGCGGAAATCCCACTGCAAAAAAATGCCCCAGAAAGCCACTGCCTAGATTCCCTGGGGAAATGGGGTCCCAAAACGTCCAGAGGCACGCTCAGACTTAAGAAGGGGCCTCTCTGAAACCTCTGGCGCTGGGAACACACCAGCCAAGGGACAGTCCTGGTTGAGTTTCCAGGTCAACCAGGAAAACCTTATGGACCCGTCATGTAACAATTCACGTGACAAAGTTATGGGGCTCCCAGCCCAGAGACAACTCAAGGACTCTAAAATACAACTAAGCTTCTGAAAATAAAAAACCATGTGCCAACTCTCAGAGAGAACAAGTTAAGTTATTTTTGGCACCTTCTTCCCCTCGGGTTATTCCAAAGGCCCAGGTGCCCCATGAGCCCCACGTGACTTTGAGAAGCGGTCCCTCTCTCCAAAACACCCTCCCCTCCTACCCCCTGCAAGCTATCTCTTGGCCAAGTGGTGAGTTGGAAACAATCCAACTAGCAAATTCGCAACCATGTATGAAGTACAACCATGTGTGGCAGTACTTAGGTGTGCAAAAGATACTCACTTATCCTAAGGCGTTTCTCAGCTGGAGAACAGCCTGTGACGCTAACAGGGAAAGTGCGACCGTCCAGGCAACAAGGCAGGAAGGAGAACCACCAGGGCTGGCGAGGAGTCCAACGGACTCCATGTCCATCCTCTACATGTCCGCCCTCTTCATAGCGAAATCGCTTTCCTTATCCCTGAAGGCACGAGGCACCAGCCTCCGCAAACGTTATCTCCAGGGTAAGCGGGGACTTGGGCAGGAAGGCTCCAGAAGGCACAGAAGTCACCGAGGGCTGACAGGGCAGAGCTGCCACTTCCTGTGACCCCAAGGACACGGGCTCTCAGCTCGCCGCCCACTCAGCTCTGCAGACGGCCTGGAAACACCCCCGCTTGCTCCTTCTCCTCTTCAGACTCACAGTCCCTTCTGGAGCATCAGCACGCAGGGCAGGGCGACAGCATGCCTTTCCCTCTGCAGAAACTTTTAAGTAAAGGCCTGACTCAAGGCTTGTCTCTGCGAGGAGACAAGCTCGTTCACAGGCTGCCTGGGGCTCCGGGGTTGTGCGACACGGGCCATCCTTCTGGTGGGGGGGCAGAAGGAGGGTCTGGCTCCATGACGACCATATCAGGAACTGATGAGCACACCGGCCTTGGACCCCATCGCTCTCCTCCTGGGACTCTGCGAGCACCAGTGCAGACAGACAGGTGCAGTCCCACGCGCACCGCTCTGTCTCTGCCCAGCTGTCGCTGTTGCTCAGTTGCTAAGCTGTGTCTGACTGTGCGACCCCAGGGACTGCAGCACGCCAGGCTCCCCGTCCTTTACTATCTCCCAGAATTTACTCAAACTCATGCCCACTGAGTCAGTGATGCCATCCAGCAATCTCATCCTCTATTGCCCCCTTCTCCCCCTGCCCTCAACCTTTCCCAATCTTTTCCAACGAGTCGGTTCCTCACATCAGGTGGCCAAAGCTTCAGCTTCAGCATCAGTCCTTCCAATGAGTATTCAGGGTTAATTTCCTTTAGGGCTGACTTGGTTTGATCTCCTTGGAGCCCAAGCAGTTGCCTCAGAGGGCTGACTAGTCTTCTTGGGCAACTGCTGAGCCAACTATTTAAAAACACAAAGTCCTCAGTTTGGTGGGGGTGGGGTGGGGGTGGGGGGTAACTTAAGGGGAGGAGGGAAAGGTCATTAATAAAATGATGCACCTCATAAACTGTTACTGAAAACCTCTTGATGATATGGGGAAAGGCTCTCAATGTGTTAAATGAAGGTGAGCAGGATGCAGGTGAATCTGAAGAAAAGCCTGAAGGGACAAGAGAGGCGATTCCCTAACTTCTGGGGTTATGGGTGACTTTTCAATTCTTTTGTGCTCTCCCTAATAGTTCTCTACAAGGGGAGTTTAATTTCTTTTATTCTCAAAAACTACTGGGAACAAAATATGTTAAGAACAGATTGTAGTACATGTTAAATGACACCAGAAAGATAGACGCAAGCAACACTATCCAGATTATGGGAAACTCAATGGGACGAACAACTCATTTCTCCCACAAATAAATTAGAGGGGGAAAAAAGAGGGACTACCCACAAAGACATTTTAAATATATGTCAGTCAAATTGAACATATGGATTGCATTTGAATCCTGATTTGAACAAATCATTAACAGAAACAAAAACAGACAGCTGGAGGAATCAGAACACCATTTAACGCTATATTGAGAAAATGTTCATTTTTTGATATGATCCTTGTATTTACTGTGGTTCATTGAAGCTGTTGCTGTTTGTCCATATCTTTTTGAGACACATACTAAAATATTTATGGAAGAAATGAAAGAATATCTGGGACTGCTTAGAAAAAAAAATCAGGGGGGCAGGAGATAGAGATAAAAACAAGACTGGCCAAAGCAGATCTGCTGAATCTGGGTGACAGGTACATGCAGGCTCCTACTGTTCTGCCTACTTGCGCATTTGTGTAGAAGTCACAAACCAACACCCTAAAACAGAAACATGCCCAAAGTAAAAAGCCATTCGAAGGACTGAGCTACTAAGGAAAAAAGAGACTACGAAAGAGAGACTACATATGGGGAGGAATCTAGTAATGCAAAGTATTATGTGACTGTCCAATAAAACTGTGCTTGAAGTCAAAGAGTATTATTTACGTTAAAAAGCATTTGACAAAACATCCCACTGATCGATCTGTTTAAGCTGGGAGCTATTTGGGGGGCACGGGGGGGAGGGGGAGTGGACACAACATGAGACCAGAAGGCAGAACTGACCTCGAGCTTCAGCACACTACCTCTTCAGTCCTGCAGCCCCTGACAAGCCACTTCAACTTTTTGAGCCTCCGTTTCCTCAACTGCCAAAGAGGAAATGGTGGCTTGTTGCCCTACCAAGTACTGTGGATGAAACGAGACAATGTATGTGAAAGCCCGGTGTGAGCGGTCATAACGGGGCACAGAAACGCTGGACAGTAAGCACACAGCACAACTGCCTCACATCACGACTTTCACCATTTGTAAAGGAAAATCAGAGAGGTCAACTCTTCTTGAAAATACCAATCCTCTTGGCAATCCCTCCGATGCCACACCACAAACTGGCTGCCCCCAAAGATGGATGTAAATTACCTGAATTTAAATGCCCCCCCATTCTACTTAAGGAAAACAAACCCAGAGTCAGGAAAAGCTTTCTTTTCCAGTGGAGGATGCAGGTCTTGTTTGTGTTTGTTTCCACTAAGGAAGTCAACACTAACCTGTCTTCTGTTTCCTGGCACTGCGCAGCTAAATCACCACAAAGTAAGGCTGGCTGGAGGTGGGGACGGTGTGGGCTCTGCAGCCCTGCAGACCTGGCTGTGATTCCAGGCTCCATTTTTTATTAGCTGGGTGGCGTGAGGCTTAGAAATTGCACCTACAATTATTTCTGTACTGAGCACAGAGCTGCGACTCAAAGAGTGAGAGTTACCAATGTTCATGAAATTGCTTACCTACTGAAAGACCGCAGGTTCCAGACACCAAGAGGCCAGGAAACAAAAATTCAGCATGGCATCCAGTTCGGCCATGTATCTGTGGCAAGACCTCCAGGAAATTTAGCAACTGAGGGTTTTTCCCAATTGCTCTATGCAGCTGGTGGGCATACAACTGAAGTCCAGAGAGATGAACAGAAGTACTTGGAAAACTTTTACCGGATCAGCCCTCAACAATTAAAAATCAAATGCAATTTCATCTAATTTCTGAGTGCCTAGTAGGTGAAAAAAGAAAGGGCGGCGGGAGGAGTAGAAGGGTATCATCCCTGGCCTCAAGGTACTTATAATCTACTAAAAGGGAATACATGTGTGACCATGAGTAAGTATATAATTCAATTAGCCAACTGGAGGATGAAAATGTGACTTCCGGGGCCATGCAGTTGATACGTAATACCTTGTCAGGAAGCTCTTCGTGTTTATACACATATAATTTTATTTACTTATTTCTGGCTGCGCTGGGTCTTCCTTGCTGCTCTAGGGCTACTCTTCGCTGTAGTGCACCGGCTTCTCACCGCGGTGGCTTCTCTTGTCATGGAGCACGGGCTCTAGGGCACACAGGCTTTAGCAGTTGAGGCTCCCAGGCTCTAGAGCACAGGCTCAATAGTTGTGGCACATCCACTTGGTTGCATGTGGGATCTTCCCAGTCCTGGGACCCAACCCGTGTCTCCTGCACTGACAGGCGGATTCTTTACCATTGAGCCACCAGGAAAGCCCAGGGAGTTATTATTCAACTCTAACCTAAATATCACACGCTTCAGCTGAAGCCTATTTCCTGATGGTTCTATTTCATTAGCAACCCATTCACAATATAAAGCATTTTGTCTTGAGGATAAGTCTGAGGGAGAAGAGGATGGACTGACCTGAATCCCTTCTCGGCCAAGCTCATCATCTGTAAATTGGGGCAACAGCACCCAACCCACAGAGCTGTTGAAGGGATTAAGTGACATGATGTGTGTAAGGCGCCCAGCATAGAGCCCAGCATAGAGCAGGTGCTTAATTGTAGTGCTGGCAGATTCGGGATTTGTTCAAACTCTTTCACTCAAAACACGCAAGCCTTGAGACAGTGACAGCACTCTTTGCCTTGGCATCAATTTATTTACTGGGAGGCAGAGCCTTCACTTGCATTGCTATGAAAAATTTTACTATTATTAAAGCAGCAGCAGCTGCTGGGCCAGCCGTGAACGCTTATTTTGATTTGCACCTCCTGGAAATAAGGAGTATCTAATTTTATGTTAAGCGCTATTAATGTGAATAAACATCATAGGGAAAAGGAAATGGGTTGCATTTATTTTTTTATAAAAAAGTGATTAATGAAACATAAAGGAAGACTCCCCACATTTCAAAACAGCAAAGACACTCGAATTTTAGTTGGTGTGTAAACTGGTCAGTGAAGCCACTGGATGGAAGGAAAGCTGTGGTCCTCGTCAGACCTTTAAGTGGTTTGTTATCCAACACTGGAAGGAAGCAGTCAGACCAGGACACTCCCCAGCGGCCCAGTGTCTCCCAAACGTCCTGGGTAGCCATGGGAGGTGACTTCTGAGCACCATGTCATCACTGCGGGTTGAAACGGCGGTAGGGTGTTCCTACTCTGCCCACACCCTGTGTGGAATGTTGGTCTTTCTTGACCACATCAGGAAAACTACAACCAGGCAGCGCGGTGCCCTGACCACAGCCCTTCAGAGTGTCCCAAGTGAATACAGAGCGGAGGGGTCATGGGGGGGGCGAGACTTGCAGAAGCAAGGGCAGAGAACTAACATCCCCAGGGCGCGGTGCAAGGCACGTGGCTGCCTTACCTCCCGCACCGGTTCTCAGGACCACCCTGCGAGGTACCGACGTCTCCAACCGGCTCTCGCTCCAATGGAGGGTGATGGGACCAGAAGATGGGATCCCAGTCCCATCCCCCTGTGGATCCGGTATGGAGAAGGTGCTTCCCAAGTCCCTAACGCTGCTCTGAGAACCACCATCATGCCTGCACTCCATCAGGTAGCCCCACCCTCCCAACAAAGCTGACTGCACTAGCAGTGGTCTCCTGACCCCCGCTGCGCCAATCTGATCCACCCCAACCCCAGGTGTCCCCACCAGGCACAGAGACTTAGCTGGTGAGGGCACTGGAGACAGGGATGTCCCCTCTCTATCATTTGCTCAGGAGAATATTTCATTTCCCACCATTCTGGACCCTCGTGTTCTATAAAATACCCCTACGAGTCCTTACAATCAACGCTCACTTTGTCTGGACAGGCTGTATTCTGTTTTGTTGGGGGAAGGTGGAGCCTGTTACTTCCAACAAAAACGCCTAACATGGCTGGGTTTTTCTAGGCCTCCGTTTTTTCGTCCATGGAAAGCAGGAGCTGAATAGATGGTCTCCAAGAACTTTACCAGGTCTGTCAAAGGTGTGATATAGTAATACGGGACACTGGGGGGACATGGCTGTCCTCCCCCGAGTCCCTGAGCACAATGCTACACAGAGGCAAGGTACCCAGGCTCTACTGATAACAGAACGAACTTGGAAGAACCTGTATTTTTCTCCATCCAAATCACATCTGGCGGGGAAAGAGATGGTCTGGCTGGACTTGGCCAACTCTGCTTTTTAGAATAGTTGCTACGTGCAATGCAATCATCTTTAGGGCTTTACCTCCCTGGGACAGGTGGCTCTGACTTTGTTTTCCTAGCTTCTGGGTGGCTAAACTGGGTGCTGTCTTAACAAAGGCACACATATTCCAGTTCTTGGGGGAAAATCATACCATGGCCTTAACATTAAAATTCAGTTCTTATGTAAGCGAACTCTAAGCACACGGAGACCCTGGGCTGCTCAGAATGAGCTCTGGGTGGGGAGAGCCCAGTGTGAGCTGTTATTCTGTTAAGACCAGGCAGGGTCAAGGGCGTCCAGGTCTGACCTAAGCGCTGCCCCAGAGATCATGAAAATGCATCTTACTGAGGCTGAAAAGAAGTTATGAGGCACACAGAAATGCAAATTCAAGGACAGATCCTTTCCTTTGAAGGCGCCTGCCTCCAAACCAAAATAGAATTCCTTGTGGTCTCAGTGCTTCAAGCTGTAATCAGGAAAGCAAACAACCGAGCTGCCACGCTCTGTCCTCCTGGGGCCAGGGCAGAAATGGTTCCCCTAGCGCCTCCCCACAAACGACCCAAACCCAATACCTGCATTTATTATGGAACAGAGAAAGCGACTGGTTACTACAAAGCCCCAGTGAAAATCAAAAGGGACAACTGCCCCAGCTTTGATGCACTGATGGAGGGCATGTGGCAGGACAAGGTCGGGAGAAGGAAATAAAGAAACAGCAGCGACCCAAGGAAGCCCGGACAGCGAGGCAGCACCCGCAGAGCCCGGGAGGCTGGCCCGGGTCCGAGGAGGCAGCGCTGGTCACCGGTCCCCTTACTTCAGAGCAGTGCCGCCAAAGGCGGACTATTAGTAAAACTGAGCAGGCACTCTATTTCAGATCAAGCTGGCTCTGACCGTGACCGCCCAGTGGCAGTCTGCACCTCCACCATCAGGGTCCTCTAAGGCACACAGCCGGCCCCGTCACTGACCTCCTCACCCATCCTCTGCGGAAAGGGGTCTCGTCCTCTCGTCCTCTCCTCCTACAGGTTCAAGGGTCCAACCCAATAATACTAAACAGCGAGGATGGTGAGGCGGTGAGAACAATCATTCACAGAGTACTCGCCACACCAGCAGGGCTCCGAGCGCTTTGCATACACCGACAGGTTAAGAGGCAGCACACAAAGATGTAAAAAGGTTCAGGGACTCGCCCAACACACACGAGAAGATCACAGGGCTGCAATTAACCCTGGCAAGGGAACTTTGTCCTCCTGTTGACCCAAGTGTCACCTGCTGGTCCACAGTGGCGAGAACTCTGCCCAGCTCCCTACCAAGGAATGCCTCTCACCTCCTTGAGCCCCGCCCCACGGGAGGAAGGCTGACTAACGTGGCAGGGCAGCCCCTGGTGTGCACATTTTACCAGGAGTGAAGTCACCGGATGGGTGTCGCACGTGCATTCTCCCCTTTGATACTTCTTTTATTCATCAAACGAGGAGACCGAGGCTCAGCTGCCAAGTGATCCCCATCGAGCCCATCGCTTACTCATGTTTAGATAATACACGAAGGAAAGGCCAAGGCCAAGGTCTACCTCCAGTCCTCAAATGACTAGGTTACATAAATGGAAACCACCTCTCTGAGGCTTCTTTTGACGCCCAGACACAAATGCAAAGGTCTGCGTAGCGTCTGAACATCCAACACCACAAAGGCATCTAATGAGAGCTTCTGAGCCCCACATCAAGGACGGCCGCCATGGCCTCACTGGGCACGTGATGTGAGACCAGGACTTACCAGCAGACTGGCCAGCAAGATCGAGGCTCCTTAACTCAGGCTCACTCTCCACCTCCTGCCTTAAGCACGTTCTAGGGAAGGGCACTGGACGAGCCCCAGGCTCACCACCCCTACCCCTCCACCCCGTGAATAAACAGTCTCCATAGACCTCTGGGAGAGCAGAGTACAGAGAGCCTGGACTGGGAGTCTGGAGACGGGAACCCAAATCCTCACCCCATTTCCTTCCCATCTTCAGGCCTCGGTCCCCACCTCTGAAAACAGCAGGACTGAACCAGATGTGTGTGGGTCCTTTTCCTTCATGAGCTTTCTCCCACAGGAATACAGAACTCGAAGGTTCTGCAAGCAAACCAATCATGAGAATGAGAGAACCTTTTGCTTTCCAATTTTAGAAATCTATAACTGGTGATCCAAGTATCTGATCAGCAGGAGATATCAGTGTGACACCACCGACCTGACCTATTTCAGCCAAAATCAAAGATGACTGGCATGAAAAAGATGCTGAACCACGCTGTGAGAGGTGGTGTCCACTCATTCTTCTGGGCCACTGGCTACTGGACCTACATCGTGACTTTCACGGGCCCCTCAGAGACCAGGTTCCTGAGCTGGTGAGCACCAGCCTCCATTCTCTCCCAGGCCCTGTCAGCTCTGATGCCCTGAGTTGCCAGCAGCCACCCCAAAGGCAGGGCTGGGACGGGCAGGAAGCCAGAAGGCAGCTGGCCATGGGGCCCTGCAGAAACTCCACCCAGAGCTGCAGGTTCTTCAGCCAGGGCTGTGGGCAGCTCACGGGCAAGGACAGGTTGGGCGACAGTCCCGTAAGTATGCCAGGGTGAAGCTGGAAACCACAGGGCCTTGTCCACTTCCGCTCAGCCCAGGCAGGGTGGCTGGCAGCGCCATCTCTGAGGACCAAAGGCAGAGACTTCGAGAGACGTCCAACAAGAGGTCTCAGAAGAAGAGGGACACAGAGTTCCCCCTTTTCTTCTCTACCCAAAACTGTCTCCTCCCTGGCACTAGACATCAAGTGAAGATAAGAAAAGTAATCCGTAGATATCTATGAGACAGAAAAAAAAAGAAAACCCACAGCAGGCAGGAAACACAGAGTGAGCTACAGGTGAAACACAAAGGCTTTCAGATCCTGAGATCTTACATTCAGAGCATTCACTACTGTGCAACTCTGGATAAGGCATTTTACCTCTCTGAGCGGTGGTTTGTGGTTTAGCCGCTAAGTCGTGTCCGACTCTTTGCAACCCCATGGGCTGTAGCCCACCAGGACCTTCTGTCCACAGAATTTTCCAGGCAAGCATACTGGTGTGGGTTCCCAATTCCTTCTCCGTGGGATCTTCCCAACCCAGGGATCTAACCCATGCCTCTTGTGTCTCCTGCATTGGCAGGCGTATTCTTCACAGCTGAGCCACCTGGGAAGCCTGCGCTGAGGTTTATTCATATGTAAAAGAATAATAAGAATGCTATCAGACAGGGGTTTTATTAGATGGTAAAAATGTTTCTTTATTTATGCATAAAAAAGGCAAACAGCATTAGCTTAGACTAGCTCACTAACGGGTCTGAGCCCTGTTTTAGAAAGAGTGTGAGTTCTGTTACAGAAAGGAAGTAGCCTTCTCTCTTTGCTTCTGCAGGCAAATGTATTCTTCATTCACTGGCCTTATCTGGTAAAGTCCAGAGAAAACTCACCCTACGTCCCTCCGCACTGAGTGGGGAGCCACAGAGCCCAGAATTCTGCATGGGACGGTGGCTTCAGGAGACTTGTTCACCTTTTGTTGTTTCGTCTTCAAGAGCTCAGGGACAAAGAAAGCACATTTTCTTGAACTTAAGCAATGCACAGAGACTCTTGGTTTTATCTAAACCTTTCCTGAGACTTATTTTTCCTTTAAGATCACAACTGATCTTACCTGCCTCCTGAGAAACCTGTATGCAGGTCAAGAAGCAACAGTTAGAACCAGACATGAAACAACACACTGGTTCCAAATTGGGAAAGGAGTACATCAAGGCTGTATATTATCACTCTGTTGGTTTAACGTCTATGCAGAGTACATCATGAGAAATGCCGGGTTGGATGAAGCACAAGTTGAAATCAAGATTGCCAGAAGTATCGATAACCTCAGATATGCAGATGATACCATTCTAATGGCTGAAGCTGAAGAGGAACTAAACAGCCTCTTGATGAGGGTGAAAGAGGAGAGTGAAAAAGCTGATGTGAAACTCAACATTAATAAAAACTAAGCAAGATAATGGCATCCAGTCCCATTACTAGATGGCAAATAGAAGGGGGGAAAGTGGAAGTAAGAGTTATTTTCTTGGGCACCAAAATCACTGCAGACAGTGACTGTAGCCATGAAATTAAAAGATGCTTGCTCCTTGGAAGGAAAGCTATGACAAACCTAAACAGCATATCATCACTTTGCTGATGAAGGTCTGTGTAGTCAAAGCTATGATTTTATTCCAGTAGTCATGAACAGATGTGAAAGTTGGACCAAAAAGAAGGCTGAGTGCTAAAGAGTTGATGTTTTGTGCTGAAGAAGACTCTACCAAGTCCCTTGGACAGCAAGGAGATCAAACCAGTCAGTCCTAAAGGAAATCAATCCTGAACATTCACTGGAGGGGCTGATGTTGACGCTAAAGCTGCAATACTCTGGCCACCTAACGTGAAGAGCTGACTCACTGGAAAAGACCTTGATGCTGGATATGATTGAGGGGAGGAGAAGAAGGGGGCAGCAGAGGATGAGATGGTTAGATAGCATTACTGACTCAACAGACATGAATTTGAGCAAACTCCAGGCGACAGTGAAGAACAGGGGAGCCTGCTGTGCCACAGCTCACGGGGTTGCAAAGAGTCAGACATGACTTAGCAACTGAACAACAGCAACCACATGAAGAACTCCTTGGAACTTGAACGTGAAGATAAACCAAACCACCTATGAACTTACGCACCTGATTTATGGTACCAAAATGAGAACAGACAATAAGAGTGAAGCCTCCTACACTTCTACAAAACACTAGCCACTGAAGTCTGTCTTTGTAGACATTTAGAACATCTACTTTAAGTCTTAACTATTTAGGGGCTTCCTAACTCCACTTAGGGGTTTCTCAGGTGGCGCTAGTGGTGAAGAACCCGCCTGCCAATGCAGGAGAGGCAGGTTCAATCCCTGAACTGGGAAAATTCCCTGGAGGAGGGCACGACAATCCACTCCAGTATTCTTGCCTGCAGAATCCCATGGACAGAGGAGCCTGGTGGGCTGCAGTCCATAGTGTTGAAAAGATTCAGATATGACTGAAGCAACTGAGCCGCAGCAGAGTTCATCGTTAACACCACTCACTTACTAGCCATCTGATCTTGGAGACAAATCACTTCATCTCACTAGGCCTCAGTTTTCTTCCCTGTAAAATGGGGCTAACAATTGTTTCTCCTCCATAAAGCCTCTGTAAGGGTGGAGTGTTCTCAGGCATGCTGTGTGTCTTCGAAGTCCTGGTACCAAGCAGCTAGCTGCTTAATGAATGGGCAGAGCATGCCTCCTCCATCATCACCAAAGATAAAAGTGCTGGGCCAATACTACTGAATCAATAACTGAGCTGACCTTCACATATCATACTGGACTCGCCCTTTCAGCCAACACTATGTATGCACCAACCTAAGCCTCTAAACGAAGAGCCTCTCCTTTTGTCTCCCTCGATGGTGCTTGCTCCCTTCCTGGGAAAGCTCAGCCTTCTCCTACTCATTTACTCATAATTTCCAAACGGTCACGAGTAAAATGGCACACGTCAGTGTGCTTTGGTTGCTGAATAAGCAAAACACTGGCTTTTTGCTTGGAAAACACTCACACACCAGCATGAAACCTTGGCAGCCCATCCACTCTTGCCTCTCAAAAGCAGCCACTCATTCTGTGCCAGCCCCGCCATGACTTCCAAAATCATGGGGGACCCTTTGCCCCCAAAGTTGAAGCCTGGAAGTAAATTCTTTTCTTTTTTTTTTTTAACCACGTGTGTCTGACCCAGTTCCTAAAGTGCTCATCAGTGATAGGTTAAAATAAAAGCAGCAACATCTGCAAAGCACAGAACTCTTTGCCAAGAGGACAAACCAAAAGGGAGAGTGTGGGTTAATTTGGGGTTCCAAATTAGGAGATCTAACACAATTTTTTACGTGACATTAAGGCATGCTACTTTGGAATTCAAAGAGCAAAACAGTCCGTAAATAAATAGGAAGACAATTGCTAGAACTAGAAAAATATTTTTTAAAAAATTCCAAGCTGCCCAAATTAATTCCTATTCTTGAGTTTCCACATCACCAAAAAAGTACCCAAAATTTCTCTTCCTAAGAATAACCACAAGATAACCCAAACAGCAGTCTTCAAGTTTCCACCTATTTCACTTGTGAAGCCTATGCCAACAAGAATTTGTGGTTTGCCCCAAAACTTTTCCTTATATTTTGAGGGTAATAACCTTAAGCCCCATAATTTTTGAGAACTGAATGTTGATCCACGTAAGATATTTATAAATGTACCTCCTTCATACATACAAGCTTTGGGGGGGTGGGATTAAAAGTTCAACCGTGGTAGTTATCTATCAATTGAGAAACTAAAGGGCATATTGCACTTTAAGGCTAAAGGCAATCACTCTGAATCCAACCTCATGGAATTCAGTTCGAGAGTTAAAAGATGGACTTCCCTGGTGGTCCAGTGGTTAAGAATCCGTCTGCCAACGCAGAGAACACAGGTTCAATCCCTGGTCCAGGAGGAGCCCATATGCCGTGGAGCTACTAAGCCCGAGTGCCACAACTACTGAAGCCCGAGCACTCTCGAGCCCATGCTCCACAACAAGAGAAGCCACCACAATGAGAACCCCGTCCTGAAGACCACAACAAAGAGTAGCCCTCACTCGCCACAAGTAAGAAAGCCTATTCACAGCCAAAAAAATAAAAATAATAGTAATAAAATAAAATTTAAAAAATTTTTAAAAAGGAGTTAAAAGATGGAGACTGGGGACAATGACTTCTTGGCTAGGACTGTACTAAAGTCAGAAAAAAGTTACAAAATGATTGTGCTGCTCTTGATGAATCACTATTGTATTTTTGAGAACCTGAGTATTTATTACCAACGTACTCTAACACGACACTTTTGAACTTCTAGCCTGGTTCCAATTCCTTCTCAAGTTCATAGGTGACCAGGTTGGTAATAAGACTGGGTCTGTTTTTCTACTCAACCTTGCAAAACAGCATGGCCCACCAAAAAAATACATCAGCTGCCTTTGCTTTTAAATTTAGTAACCTCAAACAAAGATCCAGAGCAGCTGCATATAATTTAAAAACACTAACCCTATCCTCCAGTGTGGCCACATAGTATGGGCACATACACCTACAAACAGCATCACCAACTATACACTTACCCTTATCACACTCCACACAAACAGAATACAGTAACATTATCTGAATGCGCAGAAAGGAAAAGTTAAAATAACTGACAGCTCCATCAGCAGGCCCTGAAGGACTTATCTAGAAGGAAAATAGCCCCTCAGTCTAACCAATGTCACATCCTTTAGGAGCATGTATAGTAGGTACAGAAAAAGGATGCAAAGTGCTGCCATATCAGCATGTTTCAATTCATCACAATTAAGTGAAGGACAGACTGGTCATAGGGTTGAATGCCTGGCAAGTCCACTTAATCCCAGACACCAAGCATCAGGCTGGTTCAACAGACAAGATAGTTGACAGAAACAAAACCACAACAAAGAAAAAAGTCATCTACCTCTGGCTTTCAAACAAACCTAGTCAGATGGTGCTTCTCCAACTGAATTTCAAAATTCAGTTCAATAACCCAACATTAACTTCAGAGAGAATCCAGAAGCAACCTCAACTGGCATAAAACATTCAGACTCATTTGCAGCATCAGATTGGCAAAACAGGACCCAGCACTAGCAGAAACCTCTCCCCTCCTAAAATGTAGGACCCCGGTGCTTCTGAGTACACGCATAGTTCTGCGTGTAACCTGGCCCAGGAACAAGCATCACAGCCTGCATCAAGAGTAGTCTGCTCACAGAAGCCCAAGCTTCTTAGTATTACAGAGGAGGAACCTTGGGGAGCTTACATCAGAAAGAGCTCCCCTAAACCTCATATAAACCAACCACAGAAGAATCCACCCAGGGAAAACGATCTGCCTTCCTAACTTCCTCCAGTGCTATCTTTTTTGGGGTTGAGAAGGGAGTGGCACTTTATGGCACTTATATATGGGGCAGAGTTCCAGGGCAAATATCCCGTTTTTGAGGAGGTTCAGAGGCTTCCCAGCTCCCAGGCTTGCGGATTCCTCCTTATGTACCCACTCGGCCCTATCACTAATGCACCTAAAATTGTAAAGGAAATTGCTAAGTTCTTGACGCTGTCGGAGGCACCAACAAGCTTTCCCTGGAGACCTAGATAAGAGGAGCGATTCCTTCTGCATCTCAGTCCTCCCTTCTTCCTGTCTGGCCAGGTCCTTAGGGCAGCATCGGCCTCGGGGCTCCATTCACAGCTTATGAGTGCCCTGCGGGCAGGTCCTGCTGGCGCAGCAGCCTGACTCTACCAAACCAGCCGCCCAGGGGAGCCGGGTGGGGACCAGTCTGCAGAGATAGCTCTTTCCACCCAGGGCTTTAGGACGAGAGAGGAGGAGGAATCCTGGGGTGGAGGCAGTCCCAGCCAGAGCTCCCTCTCATTCCTCTGGGGTTTTTCCACCAGTCCTAGCCGATGCAGCTCATTCTGCCCAGCCAAGCCGGGCCGTGGAGAGGTGCATTAACTAACTGACCATCTCCCAGTCCCTTGCTGGTGACCTTGGCCACGTTGCTTTGCCTCCCTCTGCCCTCAGATGCCTGACACCATCTGCTTGGCGGGTTACAAGAGGGTCAGGGTGATGTGGAAAGCGCCTAAAACGGCTCAAGCCAGGGAGAGGACTTCCCTCTTCTTAGGGCTGTCCACAGCCTGTTCAATCCTCTCCCCACCTCCAGCCTCGCGGCGTGGGGGGTGGGGGGTGGGGGTGGGGACGGAGCTGGGGGCTGCGCATCCGATGTCCCCCGCCCATCACCTGGCCGCGGGTGGGCTGGAGGGGGTCCCGCAGGGGGGTGTGGCTCCCCCAAGCCCCATACATCCCCTTCCTCCCCGGCTCGGAAATCGACGCAATCCAACGGCGAGGCAGCGGCCGCGAGCTGAGGCAGCGAGGCGTCCCGGCGGGCGGGCCCGGGTCCCCGAAGGGCTGCGCGCGGAGGGCACCGGCCCCGACCTACCTCCTCCAGCAGCGTGACGGTGTTCCTGCAGTTGTGCAGCCGCGTAGTGAAGCTGGACGTGGTGGGCGAGTTGTAGTCTTCGGTGGTCTCGGCGATGAACTCGGAGACGGAGATCTGGTCCGGCATCCTGCCGGGGGAGGGGGCGAGACACAAGCGAGGGCGGGGGGTGAGTCACGGCGCAGGCTCCCGGGGCCGCGGGCCGGCCGGCGGCTCATGAACGACCCCCGCGCGCAGCCCGCCACCCGCCGCCCGGCTTGGCGCGGCTGCGATCCCGGCGGCAGCGGGAGGAAAGCTCTGGCGGGCGAGAAAGGAGGCGGCGGCGGCCCCGATCAGCGATCTGCGCGGGGCCCTTCAAACTCCGAGCGGCGCGCGAGGCTCGGGGCTCTCGGCGACCCGCCTCCCTCTGCTCATGCCCGGCCACGGGGGAGGAGACCCGGCGGGGCGCTTCGCGGGGGACCGGGAAGGGGGCGCCCGGGGCCGGGCAAGTCGCGGCTGGCCGGCGCTGCCTGCTCACACGCTCTGACAGGCGGCAGCGCGGACACCGACTGACTGAGCACACGCTCCCGCGGGCGGGCGGCCGGGCGGCGCTGCCGCGACGGTCACGGGGACAAACAAGGAAGTGCTCTGCGCACGCGCCGCCGCGCCCCCTTCCCCGCGGGGCCCGGCCCCACCCACGCCGCCCCGCCCCCGCCCACGCCACCGGGCCCGCCCACGCCACCGGGCCCGCCCACGCCGCCCGGCCCGCCCACGCCACCGGGCCCGCCCACGCCACCCGGCCCGCCCACGCCGGCCCCCAGCCCCGCCCCGGACCTCCCCCGCCCACTCGCCGCCCCCGCCATCCCCGGCCCAACCCCTCCAGCCCCGCGCGCGGCGCTCCGACTGAGTGCCCCCGTCAGGCGGCCCGGGCCGCGCGGTTCTCGGGGCGGCGGATGCCCGCGTCCCCCGGGCCGCCCCCGGAGCGGTTACTCGGGCGAGCTCGTTACGCGAGCTTTTCGCAAGAAGGGGGACCAAAAAAATAAAAAGTTGTGCGCGTTCTTTTTTAGCCCCGTGTGGGAGCAGGAAGCGAGGCCCGGAGAGCCGCCTCCGACTGCGCGGGCCGCGGGCCCGGCGAGAGGGGAGCGCGGCGGCGGCCTCCCGGGCCCGGCTTGCAGCTTGCCCGCCCTCTGGCTCCGGCTCCTCACTCTCTTAGCAGGGCGCTCACGAGCCTCCCGAAGGCTAGTTTTGTGTCGTTTGCTGAAGCCGCTAAAGTGCTAAGTGAAGATATAGGATATAGGAAGGGTTTTCTTTTTTTTTTTTTATACCACAATTTTCTAATCTTTCATTTACACTGGTTTTTGTTGTTGTTTTTAACCCGAAGGACAGAGGAGGGGAAGGGGTGTAAAAGGCATTTCCCGAGGTGCAAATGGTGTACAATGCTAAGTAGATGCCAAATTTCAGCGGAAAAATTACCAACAGATTGCTCATTCCTCGGCTCTGGCAGATGGCTATTTTGCTCAGTCTACTTAGCCCAAAGAATCCATTTAACTTCTCACCATTGATTGCGGATCAAATTGGTTTTAAAAAAACAAAACTAGGCCCTTAGGAAGCGCCTGACGATTGGCTCCTATAATTGGAGCCAACTGGAGCCGGCTCATAAAGTCCCAAATTCACCAACCTGGGCAGAAGGCTAGCCCCCAGGCCTCCTCTGGGATTGAGTTTTGCGATCTTGTACGGTTATCTGTCCTCTGGTCCTTCCCCAAACCGCAATAGAGTGCCCACTGGCAGGGAGGGACATTGGACCCGGGAGTGATTGTCAAAGGAGAACTTCTCGCTCACCGCTGACAACTATTTACTAATGCCCTTCTCCTGCCGCTGGAGATTCGTAAACAGACAATGCAGCTACTCTTCCATCAACAGTAGTAAGGGAAACAGACAAGCAATATACATGTAATATAAAGTGAAGTACATACAGAGTAAGCAAGTGATGCAGGAGCTATGGTTTAAGGAATGAGCAGAGAAAACCTCCTTGACAAAAGTGACATCTAGAGCAGAAGAGAGAATGAAGGGACTTCGCTGGAGGATCAAGACATCCCTGCTCCAGTGCAGGGGACCTGGGTTTCATACCTGGTCAAGGAACTAGATCCACATGACGCAAACAAAAGAGTTCCTGGGACGCAGCTAGAAAGATGTTGCAGTGGCAACAAAGATCAAAGGTCCTGTGTGCTGTAACTAAGATCCGAAGCAGCCAAATAATAAGAAGAAGAACAGAGAATGAGGGGCTGGCTGTCTCTGCAGGTATCCTGGTAGCTATGGGATCTTGGCCTTCAGTTGCCTCCCACGAAGATGAAAGAAGAGGGTGCCAGCCCCATGAGGCTGGTAAATGATAACAGATGAGAAGGTGCTCTGTGCACCGGAGAGCCATTGTACAAGTTCAAGGTGTTTTGTCTGCCTGTGCTGGCTGTCCTGAACCTGCACTGTGTCTCTGGGGAAGCGCTCATTAATGTCAGGAAGGCAAGCAGTGCAGCTCACGAGGAAGGCCTTGGTAAGGCAGCATACAGGAATAAAGACTCTGCTCTGGCAAAATGTTGAGACATCAGCTTTGAGGGCATCCTAAAAAACAAAGAAACAAACAGGTACACACTTTCTCCTCCTTCTACATTAAAAGTCTGCATTGGGACACACCAAGGTTGAGGTTTTGGGGAAACTGCCAGATGGCATTTAAGACCCGTACCTGGAGGTCACTTGTTCACATGCTGTTACTGACAGAATATGAGACACCAGAAAAAACCCTACCTCTTCTCCCATATACTAACTGGGTCATCCTATATCTAGAAGGTTCTGTGACTTGGGAGCAAATATGGCCACTACTAGCTTGTGCTCATCAAGCTCCAAGAGCCTCAAGTAACCCCATGTTTATCCCCATGCAGCTGGAGAAGGCAACGGCACCCCACTCCAGTACTCTTGCCCGGAGAGTCCCACAGACGGAGGAGCCTGGAGGGCTGCAGTCCATGGGGTCGCTAAGAGTCTGACACGACTGAGCGACTTCACTTTCACTTTTCGCTTTCATGCATTGGAGAAGGAAATGGCAACCCACTCCAGTATTCTTGCCTGGAGAATCCCAGGGACAGAGGAGTCTGGTGGGCTGCCGTCTATGGGGTCGCACAGAGTCGGACACGACTGAAGCGACTTAGCATGCATGCATGCATGCATGCATCCCCATGCAGCAGCTGAGACTCTAACACCCAGCACTTAGCCTTCCAACCACTCCAAGAAGGCCATCCTCTAGGCTGGAAATCAACTGAGACTCTGATTTTGCATTATTTCCACTTTTCTCTCTCTTCCAAGTTGTCATCGAATACCTGTCATCCCTGCTGGGCTGGTAGCACCTTCTATCCCATATGTATGGCTTAGAGCAAACACTTGATAAATATGAGCTGTTATTAAAAAGCCTGGAGTCAGTGAATAATTGCCTCAATTCCAGGAGGCCTGGATTCCAGAGCTTTCTCTCCTAATAACTGATGCTGTCAGCTTGGGCCTTAGTGCCCTCACTTGGATAAAATAAAGGGATGCGCATGTCAAAATGACCACAGAGATCCTTCCCAGCAGGAGCTGAGTCTGTGTCTGCCCTCAGCTCTACAGATGCAAGGAATAAAGATTATTACAACAAGCTAAGCTAACTGCGATGGTAAACAATGGGGATTGCTTTCTTGATGGAATTCACCAGAGTCCAAACTGCTGCCACCAATTGTTGTTTCAGTTTCATTTGAAGATTATGTTATATATCCGCTCCTCCTCCCTGTCTCCCCTAGCCAAGAAAGGAATATGTGAACAATGAGATATTGTGCCCAGGTAAGTATATACCTCCTTAGACTGGTGTGCAATTAGAATTTCAAAGGTTCACACCTCCATCCACCATTCCTAGGGTTCATGAACCATAATCCCTTTAAAATTTGAAACCATGCCCCAGTGCAAACCATCTGCACCTCTCATTTTCTCAAAACACCCTGAAAACCATTCCTGGCTATCTTCTGTGGATAGAGCCTGATGCAGGCAAAACTTAAACTTGATTTCTTTGTGCAGAACTGCTCAGAAATATTTGTTATTTAGTTGCTAAGTTGTGTCCAACTCTTTTGCAACCCCATGGACTGTAGCCCACCAGGCTCCTCTGTCCATGGGATTTGCCAGGCAAGAATACTGGAGTGGGTTGCCAATTCTTTCTCCAGGGGATCTTCCCAACCCAGGGATTGAACTCGTGTCTTCTGCATTGGCAGGCGGATTCTTTACCACTGAGCCACTAGGGAAGCCCGCTCAGAAATACACATCATCCTTTCTGGAGCCAGGAAAAACACACACACTTACTCGTACACACCCAGTTTTGTCTAAAGCGTACATCATCTCTTTCGTCATCAACATCACCCCCATCCAATGCTGTTCTGCGCCCTTGCACTCCTCAAGCCTGTTTGTTACTCTGAGCACTGCTGACGAGATAAGAATGGTCCTTACAGAATGCTTTTCTTCCTCTAGAAAAGCAGGAATAAAAATAGTGGTGGCTTATTCTCCTGGTCAGCAAGGGCACTAGTGACCCCACAGGCATCAGGGAATTGGCTGAATTAGATTCCCAGTGGCAGGCTTCACTCATCTATCTGCCTAACAACCAAGGTGGTGCATTTGCAAGATAGCTGACAATGTACCAGGGGTGGGAGAGTACAGAGGAAGTGTGGGGTCCTTTCTGGACACAAGAAACCAGGAACTTTCCTGCTGGTGCAGTTATTAAGACACAGAGCTTCCACTGCTGGGAACACGGGTTTGATCCCTGTTCAGGGAACTAAGAACCCACATGCTGCGCACAGCCAAAAAAACAGAAGGGGGAAAAAAGAAGCCAAGAAGAGCTATCAGTGCTCTGATTCACATGCCTAGAAAGTGGCCCAGGCTGACAGGATGGAATTACAGCATTCATCAAAGGCTCCCAGTGCCTTCATGGGGCAGGGCCATAGATAGTGTGGGAAGAGAATATGCTTTGTGTTACTTGGATCTGGGTTTGAATCTCCACTTTGTCACTTATAATAATGCATTGTTGTCTCATCTGTGAAATTAGTATAGTAATAAAATGACCATGTTACAGGTTGTTAAGTGAAATAAATTGAGAAGCTGCGGATAAAGCAGTTGATGTATAGCGAATAATCAACCAATGTCAATTCCCTTTGAACTCCCTTTTTATGTCAACTATGACCATGAATACATCTCTTTTCATTCCAGGACTCAGATCTCTCCCTAAATTAGTCACCTGGCAGAGGAAAGACTAAAGAGAAGGGGAAGCTGCTCAGTAATTCCCAAAGTCTGGGATTTCAGATTTGGGGATCGTCTTTAGAAACTTTGCTTATTCTTATAAGTATCCCTTGTGAGGTCAGATCCATCAACGATGGATTTTGGAAGTAAAGAAACAGTATCTAGAGTCAAACAGAATGAATACTAATGGGGATCAGAAGAGAGCTGAGACCGTAAAAGCCTGGTTTTCGTGGAACACTGTTCCTGTAAAGAAGGATATTCTAACCAAGGCAACTTCTAGAGGGTAGAATAGGCATTTGTTTCATAAGAGCATGAGTTATAGCATGATTCTCATGAGAAAGACTTGGCCTCACATCTCTACCATGTAGCAGCTATTAGTTCTCACTGAAGTAATTCACTTCTCTGAGTCTCCGTTTTCCCATCTGCAAACTGGGGGCAATGTTAGTAACTATGTCTTAGCGCTCTGAGGATTTCATAAGCTATGGCATATAAGGTGCTTAGCAGGGGCTGAGGGATCATAAGTAGATGATACTTCTCAGGTATTATGGGAATATTGAAAGCTTGATCTGGAGATAAAAATTCGGATATTCCTTCCCCCCTAAAATTTACTGAAACCTACAATGTACCTGACACCTTGCCAAGTATAGCATCTTGGACATACATATCCTTCTTTAACGGAGAAGGCAGTGGCACCCCACTCCAGTACTCTTGCCTGGAAAATCCCATGGATGGAGGAGCCTGGTAGGCTGCAGCCCATGGGGTTGCTAAGAGTTGGACACAACTGAGCGACTTCACTTTCACTTTTCACTTTCATGCATTGGAGAAGGAAATGGCAACCCACTCCAGTGTTCTTGCCTGGAGAATCCCAGGGACGGGGTAGCCTGGTGGGCTGCCGTCTATGGGGTCGCACAGAGTCGGACACAACTGAAGCGACTTAGCAGCAGCAGCAGTAGCATCCTTCTTTAAACTTCATGACAACTTCATAAGGTAGGTATGATTATCTTTTTTTTAATAAAGATTTTTTAATATGGATGATTTTTAAAGTCTTTATTGAATTTGTTACAATACTGCTTGTTTTATGCTTTGGTTTTTGGCCTTGAGGCATATAAGATCATAGCCCCTCTTTCCTCTTTTTCCTCCCCCACCAGGAATCGAACCTGCATTGGAGAGTTACGTCTTAACCACTGGACTTCCAGGCAAGTCCCAGGTATGATTATCCTAAACTTACTGGAGAGAAACCCGAGGCTAGTGAGGTGTGCGATAGTACTTTCTGAGCTTTTGTTCTGAGCCAGGCACTGCCCTGGTTATATAGGCAGTGTCTGAATTCACTGTTACGTGGGTAACAGTTCTGATGTGGGAGTATTACAATAATGGAAACCAAGGGACTTCCCTGGCGGTCCAGTGGTTAAGACTCCGTGCTTCCAATGCATCAAACTTGGATCTGATCCCTGGTTGGGGGAACTAAGATCCCACATGCCATAGGGCATGGCCGGGAAAAAAAAAAAGACCCAATAAAGGAAACCAAAACACAATGAGAGCTCACTGCAAGTTAATGTCCCAGCGCCAAGGAGATGAAATCCTGGGCTTGTTCTACTGCCTGCAAAAATAAAGTTCTCAATAATAATTCACAGAGTACTACTCCATTAGATGTCCTTCTCATCGGTCAATCAAAATAAGTATTGTTTGTTGCTTATTTCACCTTATGTGTTTGTTTTCTATCATCTTAACAAAGAGCTAGAAGAAAGGAAAGCGGTGGGCGGGGGATGGGGCTGGGGGAGCAGGAAGAGGGAAAGACACACTGGATTCCACGTGTTTTACTGTCGGGCTCATGTTGCCATATTCGACCCCAGCAGCAGACTGCTTCACTCATGTGCCTTGTCTGAGTGCTTCCCAAGTACATTTATATTCTCTCAAGTAAGAAACAAACAAACAAAAAGCCTATTCTAGTCTCCAATGAACTTAATGTAAATACTCCAAGTAAAAACCACTAGAGTGTTCCCAGTGAGTAAGGAGGAGAACATGGTTTGTTCTCCTTATCAACTGAAAGGACTCAGGAATGTATTTCTGTTCTATAAAGGAATAATAATAACATCAATTAGTAAATGCTGGGCTTGTTATATGCCCTGCATGATTCTGCATTGCTGCAGGCATACCCTCATTTCATACTCAACAGCCACCACATAGAGCAGGCACTGGTATTATCCCCATTTTATACCTGGGAGGAACCTGGAGCTTAGAGGTCACCTTAGCAAGTAGAGGAGACTGACTGGTCTGATTTCACAGCCTGTGTGATTAGTCTCCTGACAATGGGTCCACAGCCCTTGGATGGTCTTTTGTTAGAGCCTGTGTGTCATCTTTTTCCCTCCAGGGGAACTTGTTACAAGCCCAACTCAAAGGTGAAGTAATGGCTGGAGTGGAGTTGTTGTTCAATCGATGAATCGTGTCAGGCTCTCTGAGACCCCCATGGACTTCAGCACGCCAGGCTTCCCTGTCCTTCACTATCTCCCAGAGTTTTCTCAGACTCATGTCCATTGAGTCAGTGATGCCATCCAGCCATCTCATCCTCTTCCCCCTCCTTCCTCAATCCCGTCCCCTTCCCCTCCGGCCCTCAATCTTTCCCAGCATCAGGGTCTTTTCCAGTGAGTCAGCTCTTCACATCAGGTGGCCAAAGTATTGCAGTTTCAGCATTAGTCCTTCCAATGAAAATCAGGGTTGATTTCCAAGTGGAGAGCACTCCCATTGCTCCATTACTGCAGTTGGAATTAATCTTCACAGTGATATTTACAGTAAAGCCTCCCTTTATTTCTCTATATATACATATAATTTTCAGAGAAGGCAATGGCACCCCACTCCAGTACTCTTGCCTGAAAAATCCCATGGACAGAGGAGCCTGGAAGGCTGCAGTACATGGGGTCGCTGAGGGTAGGACACGACTGAGCGGCTTCACTTTCACTTTCCTGCATTGGAGAAGGAAATGGCAACCCAGTCCAGTGTTCTTGCCGGCAGAATCCCAGGGACGGGGGAGCCTGGTGGGCTGCCGTCTATGGGGTCGCACAGAGTCGGACACGACTGAAGTGACTTAGCAGCAGCAGCACATATAATTTTATTCATATATATATAATTTTATTTATTTTTGGCTGTGCTGGGTCGTTGTTGCTACACACAGGCTTTTTCTAGTTGCAGAGGCTACTCTCTACTTGGGGCATACAGGCTTAGTTGCTCTGAGGCACGTGGGATCTTCCCATACCAGGGGTTGAACCCATGACCCCTGCATTGGCAGGCAGATTCTTATCCACTGAGCCACTAGGGAATTCCACAATACAGCCTCTCTCTTATTTTGTATGAAGACTGTTGGCACCATTGGGAAGGACCTAAGTACTCCCTTCACGTGGAGAGATGAGAACTTCCCCAGTGACAAACAGCTCTGCTAGTGGCAGGGCGTGGCTCAGAATTTCGTCTTCCTAATGAGTTTCCTGCTTTTGGGGGCTCCAAAATCACTGCAGATGGTAACTGCAGCCATGAAATTAAAAGAAGCTTACTCCTTGGAAGAAAAGTTATGACCAACCTAGATAGCATATTCAAAAGCAGAGACATTACTTTGCCAACTAAGGTCTGTCTAGTCAAGGCTATGGTTTTTCCAGTAGTCATGTATGGATGTGAGAGTTGGACTGTGAAGAAGGCTGAGTGCCAAAGAACTGATGCTTTTGAACTGTGGTGTTGGAGAAGACTCTTGAGAGCCCCTTGGACTGCAAGGAGATCCAACCAGTCCATTCTGAAGGAGACCAGCCCTAGGATTTCCTTTCAAGGAATGATGCTAAAGCTGAAACTCCAGTACTTTGGCCACCTCATGCAAAGAGTTGACTCATTGGAAAAGACTCTGATACTGGGAGGGATTGGGGGCAGGAGGAGAAGGGGACGACCGAGAATGAGATGGCTGGATGGCATCACTGACTCGATGGACGTGAGTCTGGGTGAACTCCGGGAGTTGGTGGTGGACAGGGAGGCCTGGTGTCCTGTGATTCATGGGGTCGCAAAGAGTCGGACACGACTGAGCGACTGAACTGAACTGAATGAGTTTCCTGCACAGAAGAACTCCCAGACTGGCCATCCCTGGGGGAAGGAGGGTGGTACATTGTATCCTTCTTGGTATTACCAACGTTCCTGAAGATCTAAGAGAGGGACAAGAGATTCCTAGAGCTCCAGGCTTGGCATTTTATAAGCACCATCTTCTGAAATCCCCCCCAGTGGCCTAGTGAGGGGCCATGCTGTCTGTTGAGAACTCAGATACATGCACAATCTCCTCACAATACATGCACAGGACTCCAGGTAATAAACAGAGAATCGCTATGCACAGCCAGTCTGAATCCAAACCCTGCAGGCTTTTTCTTCCCCACAGAAGGTGCTGCCTCGTACACATTCCCTGTGGGAATGTTTATCCCTGATAAACGTGTTTTGGATTAAGCCAGCTCTTTTTTATGAGCTACATGTTTCCTAATATAAGTAAAACAACATCCAGTGAAGAAAAATGGTGGTGTTATATGGGGTTCCTAAAACCTTGCCACCTATAGGAGTGAGGGATTTTAAACCTTAGTTTGTTTCTGAAAAAGAAATCGTCACCTGAAAAAAGAGAAACATTTAGAAAACCTTCAGGTCTCTTTTCTTTTTTTCTGATGCATTTGTCTTAGTTCAGTTTGGTGGCTTACACTTACTCGTGCCCACTTCTGCGCTATCTCAAGGCTGACAACATGTCTTTTTTTTTAATGACCCTTTCTCATGGCACCGTTTTCCAAATATTTCTGTTTCTCCAACAAGACTGTGAGGTCCTTGAGACTCGAGGGTTTTCCATTTGCTGTTAGTCTCAGAGACCCAGGTGCTCAAGAGATGCTTCTTGAACAGATGGAAGGAGGAATGAATGGATGAATATTTAAGATGGGGGAGGGGTGTGAGAGGAATTGGGAGAGCAGCAACTGGAATGAGGAATCCTGGTTCTTAAGAGTTTCTCCATGTATATTATCATATGTGAAATAGACCTCCAGTCCAGGTTCGATGCATGAGACAGGGCACTCAGGGCCGGTGCACTGGAATGACCCTGAGGGATTGGGATGGGGAGGGAGGTGGGAGGGGGGTTCAAGATGGGGAACACATGTACACCCATGGCTGATTCATGTCAGTGTATGGCAAAAACCACTACAATATTGTAAAGTAATTAGCCTCCAATTAAAATAAATAAATAAAAAGAGTGGATACCAAAAAAAAGAGTTTCTGACATCATCATAAAGCTACCAGAGTTGGAAAGAATTTCAGGGATAATATGCTTACCAACCCTTTCACTTTTCAGATGAGGAAACAGATTCTTCACTGGTTCAATGAATTTGCTCAGTATCCCCTGGCAGAATTGTGGGGAATTCTGAGATCCCAAGTATCCTGGTTCCCAAGGGTTGCCTGACTCCTCCCCCTTCATTTCAAAGAAGGGCTTAAAAGACCTTGCCTTAATAAGGCTTCCCTGGTGGCTCAGAGGTTAAAGTGTCTGCCTCCAATGCGGGAGACCTGGGTGATCCCTGGGTCGGGACCCCCTGGAGAAGGAAATGGCAACCCACTCCAGTATTCATGCCTGGAGAATCCCATGGACAGAAAAGCCTGGTAGGCTACAGTCCATGGGGTCACAAACAGTTGGACATGACTGAGCGACTTCACTTACACTTACTTTAAGAAAAAATATATGAAACTGCCATTTAAGAATGGATTATAATGGTCTTTGTGTCGCAGTGTCAAGGAATCCCTGCAGACATTTGCCTACCATTTAAAACTTCTAAAATTCTAACTACATAAAATTTGGCATAAGATTACTTAACTAACACTCCTAATTTTGAGCAAGGAGACTGTGAGTACAGTCGAAGACTGGAGTGATACCCACCCCCTTTTCATCACTGTCTTGCCTCTTTCTCTTCTTTCTTGCTCTCCAAAAACTAAGCTAGAAACTTCACAGCAATCAAGAACCTTCTAAGTCCGCCCCTCCCACCCCTGTGCCCTTCCTTGTATGTTAGTCACTCAGTCGTGTCCGACTCTTTGCGACCCCATGGACTGTAACCCACCAGGCTCCTCTGTCCATGGGATTCTCCAGGCAACAATACTGGAGTGAGTTACTAATTCCTTTCTTAAGCGACCCTTTTTAAAAGGTTAGAAGTCACAAGAGATGAGGAGATGTTTCGGTGACCAGAACACTGGGAGTCAGTGTTGTTTCAGTAAACAACCTTTCCCTTGCCCAACCCAGGGCAGCCCTATAGGATAATCCCAGGATAAGTGAGGTTTCTCCTCCCAAACCCACTTTACTCTCTGGGACTGACTCATTCCTTGTGGGACATTTTCAGAGATAAGACCATTGTCCCTGAGTCCCTGAGGACATTCCTCAATAGATGCAGAGGTATTTAGGTTGGAACCCATTGGTTCAATTCCATTTGCAGTTACTGAGCAGCACTAATAATCCTTCCAGAGGTTAAGAATGTGTAATCTGGATCCAGATAGCCTGGGTTCAAATCCCAGCCCTGCCACTTAATAGGGATGGTTAACCGTAGGCCTACGTAATGTCAGCTACTTAATGTGGTTTCAAAGGAAGGTGTCCTTTAAAAGGTGATCTCTCTCTCTCTTCTAAGGCTGTTGTGAGATATAAATGAGATAATCCATGCAAGATGTATTGGTATACAGTAAATGATATTTGTCTTTGAGACAGGTCCTATGCTAGACTCTTGAGGAGCCAAAAGGACACATAAGATATAGCCCCTGTGCTCACATGTAGGCAGAGATACAGGTCTGCAGCACAACTGCCAAAATGCTCAAAGAACTCAAACAGGAAATAAATGTGTCTTTCAGCTATGTGACCTATGCATGTGGAGTCCAAAAAAAGGTCCTTTCGTGTATCTCTGATTTGCCCAAAGCCCAGTTAGACCCACTGTTACAAGTGGTTGTTCAAAGCTGCCTATCATCTGAAACACTACTCAAGAAGAAACATTTGATAAATGACAGCTGTTTGCAACTTTAGCACTGAGAGAGAACATGGCATTGCCAGGGAGTTCAGCCTCCCTTCCTCAGCCAAATCAGCTCACCTCCTTTCGTCTCATTTCCCAGGAACCCAGGGCGGATGCTCTCTGAGGTCCTAGGGCAATAACATCCTACAATTTGATGAATTCTCTTCTTATATCAGTGTTATAACCAACCCCAAACACCAGCTCTGCCTCAAGATCTACTTGTAAGCCAAGAACAGTCTGGAGGTCATTACTTCTGTGTTGGGGGCCTCTGTTATGAGCACCCTACATTATATGAATCTATCACAGTACTCAGTTGTTGCTTTTCAAAAATATGATTTCACCTGCAATGTATTTGAACCCACATAACAATGAGCTGTATTATCACAGAATTTTCCTGTAATTTTGTCAAATGTAGGGCATTGCTCTATTTGAAAAAAGAAAATTGCCCACCCACTGCAGAGTTTTGTTCCTAGCATATGCTATTTGGTTAAAGTCTTTCTCAAATGTGAACATTCCAAATCACACTAGGGGCTCTAATTTAAAAAACAAACAAACAAACAACTCTACAATCGCTAGCTAAGCTTCTGACACAAACATCTAGCTTCTGTTTCCTGTCTTTTATTTTGTGTATTGTTTTTGAAAAATTAGTCTCTTTGCTCAGGTCTTAAGAGACTCAGAGGTATTATACAAACTAATTTATAAAATTGCTACGTTTAAGCGGACAGCAGAGAATTCACTGTTGATTAGATGTGGAGATGATTATTTTCAATTATCTTTTGTTTTTCTTTTGTGAGTAAACTGACTTTTTCCCTGTTCTTTGGATTTGGGAATTAACCTTCATTTAACCCTAAGAAATTCATGCATCTTGAACTCTGCAGTTCTATACAGACCTTGAAGAACACTGACTATAATTTTTGTCTGCCCTACACATCCTCATAACTCCACATGATTTTCCAGACAGTGTTGCCATATTCCCAACCAAAGGGCTGGACCAAGCTGTCCAGAATATCCCAGCGTTCTGAGCACAGCATCGATGTGTATTCTGATAGGGATTACACTCGAGCAAGGTCAGTCAGGGAGCATATGAAGGTCTGTTATGGAAGCTAGAGTCAAGAACAATGTGCCTCTTCTCCAGGTCTCAACGGACTTAGGAAGCCTTTAGTTACTGGTGACTATCTTTGCCAGGGCTTCCCAGGTGGCACTAGTTGTAAAGAATCCACCTGCCAATGCAGGAGACAAGAGATGCGGGTTAGATCCCTGGGTCGGGAAGATCCCCTGGAGGAGAGCATGGCAACCCCCTCCAGTATTCTTGCCTGGAGAATCCCATGGACAGAGGAGCCTGGTGAGCTACAGTTCATAGGGGAGCAAAGAGTCGGACATGACTGAAGCGACTTAGCACACATGCATCTTTGCCATACATGAGAGAGCGTGCCTAAGAATGATGCTAACCAAAGATGGCAAGAGATGGAGGGAGGGAGGCGGGGGAGGGAGGAAGAACCTGGTGAGATCGCTTGAATCAATGGACCCCAGAATCGCTCCCATGCCTGCTGCCAGTCCTGGACTTTCCAGGTATGTGAGCAGCTACAGTTTTTCCAGTGGTCATGTATGTGAGAGTTGGACTAGGAAGAAAGCTGAGCCCTGAAGAATTGATGCTTTTGAACTGTGGTGTTGGAGAAGGCTCTTGAGAGACCCTTGGACTGCAAGGAGATCCAACCAGTCCATCCTAAAGGAAATCAGTCCGGAATATTCATTGGAAGGACTGATGCTGAAGCTGAAACTCCAATACTTTGGCTACTTGATGCGAAGAACTGACTCATTGGAAAAGACCCTGATGCTGGGAAAGATTGAAGGCGGGAGGAGAAGGGGATAACAGAGGATGAGATGGTTGGATGGCATCACCAATCCAATGGACATGAGTTTGAGTAAACTCCGGGAGTTGGTGATGGACAGGGAGGCCTGGTGTGCTGCAGTCCATGGGGTCACAAAGAGTTGGACATGACTGAGCGACTGAACTGAACTGAACTGAACTGATACTTCTTTTTTTCAGCCTAAGTTGTCTGAGATGGGTTTCTACCAATAAAACCAAAAGAGCTCTGGTTAGTCTTTTCCTGGTTTCTAGCACCACCTTCACAGTTAGTAGATGTGTTACCCTGGGGAAGCTCTTCACTGCCTCAGAGCCTCAGCTTCCTCATCTGTACAAAGGGAATACTGATGTCCACTTCAAAAGATTATTAAAAAGAACAAATTAGGTAATACACATGAATCTGCCTGCAATGCAGGAGACTCAGGTTCGATCCCTGAGATGGGAAGATCCCTTGGAGAAAGGAAAGACTATCCACTTCAGTATTCTTGCCTGGAGAATTCCATGGACAGAGGAGCCTTGCAGGCTACCATTCATGGGATCGCAAACAGCTGGACACAACTAAGTGACTATCACTTAGTGACTTACATAACAGAATGGGAGAAAATACTTGCAAATCATATATCTGATAAGAGTCAAGCATCCAAAATATATAAACTCTAAAAAAAATTTTGGCTACACTGAGCCTTTATTGCGTTGCAAGGGCTTTCTTTATTTGCAGCACATGGGCTTAGTTCCCCTACGCCATGTGGCATCTTAGATCCCCTACCAGGGTCAAACCTGCATCCCCTGCACTGGAAGACAGATTTGTAACCACTGAAACACCAGGGAAGTTCCCCCAAATATATAAGCTCTAGAAGTTCAACAATGAAAAGACAGATAACTATTTTTTAAATGGGCAAAGGACTCAAATGAACATTTCTCTGAAAAAGATATAAAAATGGATAATATGCACATGAAAAAGATGCTCAGTATCACTAGTCATTGGGGAAATGCAAATCAAAACCACGAGACACCCTTTCACAGCCACTAGGTGTGGCTATTAAAAAAAAAAAAAGCTGGAAGGTAACAAGAGTTGGAGAGGATGTGGAGAAATTGGAACCCTCATACACTGTCAGCTATTAAAAGGTGGCTCAGACCGTGAAGAATCTGCTTGCAAAGCGGGAGACCCCAGTTCAACATACATTGTTAGTGGGAATGTAAAATATCTTTGGGGAACAACCTGGCAGTTCCTCGAAAGGTTAAACAGAATGTGACCACCACCACTATATGACCTGCCAATCCCATTCTTCAGTATATATCAAAGAGGAATGAAAATGCACATTCATGCAAAGACTTACATCTGTCACAGCGGCATCAGTCATAATAGTCAAATAGTGGAAACAACCGAAATTTCCAGCAGATAACTGGGTAAACAAATTGTGGTACATTCATGCAATGGGATATTACTCAGCCACAAAAAGGGAAAGAAGTACTGATACTCATGCTATCACATGGATTAAATGTGAAAATACATTATGCTAAGTGAAAGACACAAAGGATCACAATTATTGATTCATATTCACAATATATGATTCCATTTACACAAAATGTTCAGAAAAGGCAAATCCATAGAACTAGAAAGCTTACTAATGGTTGCCAGGGTCTAGGGGAAGAGAAGAAGGAGTGACTCAGCGGATATAAGACTGGGGGAGTGATGAAAATGTTTTGGAGTTAGATCACGGTGAGGGTTATATAACTTTGTGAATACACTAAACCCACTGAATTGGACATTTTAAAAGGGTAAATTTTATGCTATGGCAATTTTTAAGATACTATTCTGATGCAGGAAGAAGGTACAACTTACTCATTTATAATAATAACAACTATAACCATTCAGTACCTACTATGTACAGGGCTTCCCAGGTGGCAAAGGTGGTAAAGAATCCACTTGCCAATGCAGGAGATACAAGAGATGCGAGTTCAACCCCTGGGTCAGGAAGATCCCCTGGAGTAGGAAATGGCAACCCACTCCAGAATCCTAGCCTGGAAAATTCCATGGACAGAGGAGCCTGGCAGCCTACAGTTCATGGGGTCGGAAAGAGCTGGACATGACTGAGCACACACACACACACACACACGTACAAGGCAATTTAGGCAATGGTTTTGTTTAAACCTTATGACAACTCTAAAAAGTAGCTATTACTCTCCACGTGTTTCATGGGTAGGAAACTGAGGCTCAAAGAAGCGGTGCTGCAGCCAGTAAGTAGAGGAACTAAGGTTCAAACACAAGTCTGTCTGAATTCGAAGTTCAAGCTCTTTCCACTGCGTTCTTTATACAGACAGTACCTTGCTGGATGTGGCAGGGACTACTGGTTTGTCACCTCTATCCAGTCCACCTCTATCCTTTCTTCAGTAACAGAGCCCCATTTGATTCAGGGGAGAAATATATTCAGCCAAAAGACTCATCTTTCAGCCTCTGCTATAGCTGGTATGGTTGGCTGTGTGCCTAAGTCTAACCAGTAAGATGTAAGCTGAAGTACTATGTAGGCCTTTGAGGAAATGCTTTGAAGGGAGTTACTTCTGCTAGAGGAGGACCCCTGCTACCCCTCTTCTTCCATACTGCTGCCTGGAATGCAGATGTGATGATTGACACTCCAGCAGCCATTCTGAATCATGAGATAATATGCTAGGGATGGTTTAACCAGTGAGACAAAATCAGGTTGGGTGCCTGATAATCATGGAAGCACCATCTGTCTTTGGACTATCTCCAGCCTTCTTTGGTCTTGGAGAAAGAGGTGAGGGGACCCTAACTGCTAATATTATTTGTATTTTTCTTCATATGCAGCTGAAATATAATCCGAGCTTATATATTGAACCTATGAACATACTTAACCAACTAAGAATGTATAAAAACAGCTAAGCTTAGAGGTGGTCAAATTTGAAACAATCTACCAGAGTCATTTTGTCCTGTATATTAGACTCTATATTCAGAGGCATAAAGATTCTACTGAATTATTCTGAAGACAGGCACCAAGGCCTATTTTGTGGAATTATAGAATCAGTGAAGAGACCAGTCTCAATTTACCAAGTACAGGCATTACATATTATAAGTACTTAAACGCATCTTAGGAATTGCTTTAGAAACACAGCCACATGGGAGCCAACAGGCTTCCACAGACTGGATTTCTGAAGAAGCAAATTTATTTACACAACCTTTGCACAATTTAGTTAAGAGAGAAGAGACAGAACAGATTCTAAACAGGAAATAAGATGATAAAGATCAAAGACTTCTTTGCTTTAAAATCAATGTTCTGCCCAGTCTTTCCAGAGCATTCATTTAAAATTCTAAAATTATTTTCCCTTCCAGAAAGACAAATGGTAGTGGTCTTTCACAGTTGACAAAGAATAGCAGTTTTGTTGTTTATTTTATTTACAAAACACAGATGTGTTTCGCATCAGTCAGTGTATTATTTATAACCCAACAGCAGGTTGGTACAGTGTTTTTGGGTCAAGAATGGGTTTTCTTTGATTCTCCTTCCTTCTCATTAGGGTTCTTAAGAATTCAAACCACAATGACGCAAGTGCAGATAAAACATTTGGAGGAAGGAAAGATTTTTCCACACTGTTTTTTTCTGTAGCTTAATATATCTGATTTTTTTTACACCCTACCAGCTAGAGCTGGTAACCCACATACTCTTGATGAGGGTAAAAAGTTTTGATTTTATTTTGTTACTTTGTATCATAGGCTATGTGTCTGTATATGTGTGCAAGTAAGAAGAGACAGAATTCAGATTAAAATTTATTGCAACCCTTTCTCCAGATTGGGTGGGATTTTTTTTTTACCCTTTTTCCTTTTCTATGAGTATACATGTAGGGATTCCCTGGAGGTCCAGTGGTTTAGGACTCTGAACTTCCACTGCCGGGTTTCAGGTTTGATCTCTGGTAGGGGAACTAAGATCCTTTAAGCTGAGTAGTACGGCCAAAAAATAAACTAAAATAAGAATGTACATGTATGCATGTGAACACACACACACCATCTCTTCTAGAACATAGGCATCAGGAAATAAAGTACACAGATTCCCCAGAGAGCCAAATTCATTTCCACAAAGTCCATGAACCAAAACTCATGCTTTTTAATCACAGGAATTCCCCTACCCCCACTCCACAGCTCTCACTTCACCCTGTGTCTCTTACTTTACACTCAATTCCTACAGGTTTGGTAAGCTGGTTCCTAAGCCCTCAGCAAACTGAAGGGAGCAATTATGCTGGAAATAGTGAGAAGGGACTACAAAGAAGGCAAAAAAAAAAAAAGAAAACTGTAGATATTTGCCAGCATTCACCCCCACCAGAAAGAAATTCTAAATACATGTGCTTGCTAATGAAGGCACACCATTCCGCTCAACCGACGCCAACCTCAATAAGAGGTGATATTCAAAATGATGAACCTTTGCAATCAAGAGGTTTGAGACATGATGCTATAGTCTAGGCAGCATGCCAGGTGCAGGTCTTTTAGGAGGGTTTTCAATCAGACCAGCAAAAATAACATAAAACAAAACGTATTTGGTGCTCAAAGGCTTTGCAGAAAATGCCAGTTCCTCAAGGGAAGTATCACAGCCAATGTGAATACAGATTAGGAGTCAAAAGACATGAGATCAAATCCTGACGCTGTTGCATACAAGCTTGTAGGACACTGGGCAGAAGACTCAAACTTCCTCATCCCTACAATGGGGTTACAGACAGCAACGTCTGAGGTTGCTGCAAATTTAAATAAGCTCCAAATTACTGGTTTCAGCTACAGGCCTTCTCTGGTGGGCACTTAGGGTCCACAGGTGGAAAAGACGGGGGCCAATGTCAGGGAGGCTTTCTGATTACTGACGAGAGTCTAGACTCAGGGCTCTCATCCCTCGGACTCTGTGGTCCTCAGGCTGTACTGCACCTTCCCTGGTTAACATTCTGTTGGCCCCTATAGGAAGGACCACACACAGGGAAGCCCTGGAGGATTAACTGGAAAGAACGGCCCCAGTAGGTTCTGACTACAGCTGGGGGTGGGAGCAGGAGGAACAGAGAAAGAAGGAAATAGACAATGCAATTGAAAAAAAAAAAAGAAATGAGGTCTCTTCCCTTTGGTTTCACTGGAGAAGATTCTGAAAGGTGTAATTGGAAGAGCAGGCAAGTGGAGTGCTGCCAGCAAAAGGTGGAGAGAAAAGGAAGGGAACGCCCATTACTGCCTAGCCACCACCCTCAGAGCTATGCCCCTATTGTATCTCCTTCAGTTCTTCCACAACCTCGTGACGTATTATACCCATTTCACAGATAAGGAAACTGAGGCGCAGAGAAGTTGAATACTTGGCCCAGGTTCTAAAAGCAGGTCTGTGTGATTTCAAAGCCAGTGCTTTTGTTTGCTTTTTTTTTTTTAATATAGGCTGCCTACAGCTTCACCCCTGCTGATATAAGCTGAGAAACAAATAAATAAATGGGGAAGACAGAAATTTTCACTTTATCCAACATCCTTGGAGAGGGTAGATAACCTGCCCCCTACCCCTGTCTCTCTGTAGTGTGAGATCAGTGTGGCATTTACTTGTTTATTAAATTTTTTAAAAAGGTCTTGTCTTCTACCTTCATATCCAAGTTCAAACGGGGCAAGAGACATGAAAAGTCTTCTGAGAAGCACTGAAAAGAATGAAGTCAGAACACAAGTCAAAACTACAACGAGGTATCACCTCACACCAGTCAGAATGGCCATCATTAAAAACTACACATAATGAAGGTGTTGAGAAAAAGGAACCCTCCTACACCGTTAGTTGGAAGATAAATTGGTGCAGCTACTATGGAAAACAGTATGGAGGGTCCTTAAAAACTAAAAGTAGAGCTACCATATGATCCTGCAATTCCACTCCTGGACATATATCTAGAAAAGATGAAAACTAATTCAAAAAGATAGGTGCACCCCAATTCACAGCAGCATAATTCACAATAGCCAAGACATGGAAGTAATCTAAGCGTCCATTGACAGAGAAATGGACAAAGAAGATGTGATGGATAGGTAGATAGATAGACAGATAAATAGATGGACAGCTATATACACAATGGAATATTAGTCAGCCATAAAAAAGAGTAAATGAAATACCACCACTTACAGCAACATAGATGCACCGAGAAATTATTGTACTAAGTGAAGTAAATCAGAGAAAAACAAATGTCATATGCTATCACTTATGTGTAGAATCTAAAATACAATACAAATGAACTTATTTATAAAACAGAATCATAGACATAGAAAACAAACTCTTGATTACCAAAGGGGAAAGCGGGTGGGGAAGGGATAGATTAGGAGTATGGGATTAACAGATACACACCACACCACAAAATAAACAACAAAGGTTTACTGTGCAGCACAGGGAACTATATTCAATATCTTGTATTAATCCATAATGAAAAAGAATCTAATTCATATATATAACTAAATCACTGCTGTATACCTGAAACACAATATTGTAAATCAACCATACTTCAATTTAAAACAGACTTTTAAAAAAATCAAATGTTTCAGAATTGTTACCATCCTCTTCCTCACTGCAAACTTCAGAGATAACACAGATAGATACACAGACACACAGACACACTCTCACACTCAGAATCTTGAGTCCACACATGATCAACAAGCAGGTACTGTGTAAGGAGTCATGCTTTTTCTTTTTTGAACTTTTTATTTTGTCTTGGGATACAGTCAACTAACAATGTTGTGATAATTTCAGGAGAATAGCAAAGGGACTCAGCTATACATATACATGTATGCATTCTCCCCCAAACTCCCATCCAGGCTGCCACATAACACTGAGCAGAGTTCCAGTGCTATACAATGGCGGAAGGAACCTTTTTTTGCCAAAGATCATTCATCAGACAGACACACACACACACACGTGAAGTGAAGGCAGCCTGCTGGCTTCAGCGTGAGGTGCCCCAGGTGTAAGGAGCAGCCAGGAAGCCCTTCTTGATGGATCAAGAAGCCTACAGTTAACCTGGGGGTGAGGGAGGCCCTCCAGGCCCACTCATTACCCTGCCCTGCCCTGCCCTGGACCCCTGGGGCCTGATACGCTCTGAACACACCTCGGGGTCCTTGGCCCTCTGGCTTCCAGCTGGGTTCGGCCGCTGGAACAGGAGAAGGCGTGGGGAAGCGGGTGTCCCTACCCTCCAGGTTCCTGCCCTCCTGCTGCTGTCGGAGCGGGGACCGTGGGCACACGGCCTCTCCGGCTCCGCGGTCCAGAGACAGCCCTCGCTCCCCTCTTCAGACCTTCAGGGGAGCCTGGAGGCCCCACCAGCCTTTATGGTTTCTCTGCCCCTCACCCCCACTTCTCAAACGAGCATTCTATTAAACTCTGCTCGAATTATCCTATTCTGGGTTCACCATGTGCTTCCTGCTGGGAACCCCGATGGACCCAGGGAGGCAGAGTAAAGAGGGCTGCACTGGAACGCAGCAGCGCCAGGAAGACAGTACTGTCTTTGGGGAGGGGCAAGTGCTCTGAGGTTTGATGCGCATCCTGGTTCCCCCACTGCCTATCTCTGTTAAACCTGTTTCATCCTCAGAATCCACCTCTGAAAAACGGGGTTAATACTAGCGCCTACCAACTACATAGGGTGGCAGTGAAGATCGAACGACACAGTACAAGTAGAGGTAGGAGCTCACCGTCTCGCTCTTCACCACTGCTGACAGATACAGCAGAGATTCTGAGTTAACTGTAGAGTCCCGTCAACACAGTAAGTGCCCAATATGTAACCACTAAAAGGCTGAAGTTCCAGGGTAAGTAGACATGGGAAACATCAAGAAACAATAGGGCATCAACGGTAAGGAGGGAATCTGGAAGGACTGCCTGGAGGAGGTGATGCAGAGAAGTAAACAGTTAGCTAGTAGGATGGCAGGCAGACGGAACAGCAGATACAAGTGTGTGGAGGCCTGACACATCAGATGAGGGGTGGTGCAAACAGCTGAGTGCAGTGACTGTGAAGGACACGTGTGGGCAGAGTAAGAGCGGTTTGGCGGGGGTCACCGAAGAGGACTCTGGATGTCATGCCAAGGAGTCGGTTTTTGTCCTCAAAGCAAGTCAGAGTTTCTAAGCTGGCAGGGGCCGATGGGTTAGAAGCTGAGAATGTTCAATCTGGCAACACCATTGGCCCTGACCTGCGCATGGCAGGAGCACACAGTAGGTGATCTGCGTGCTTGTTGAAGAATGGATGCACAGCAGCAGTTGTGTAAGGCAAAATCTGGAACCTCCCTCCTCCTTCCAATACACATGCAACACACTCCAGGCAACTCGCCAGTCACAGGTCTTCCCAGGGATCTCACTGGCTCCGCTGTGGCAGGATGAAAGATATATTTGATCTTTGCCCTTGGTTCCTGGCACAGAGCTCTGAAGGCCCTTGGGATATCCAGAGGGCTAACAGTGTTCTTTTTAAAATTCTTCATTTATTTATTTTTGCCTGTGCTGGGTCTTCATTGCTGCACGTGGGCTTTCTCCAGTTGCAGCAAGCGAGGGCCACTCTTCATTGCAGTGAGTCGGCATCTCATTGCGGTGGCTTCTCTTGTTGCAGGGCAGGGGGTTTTGGGTGCACGGGCTTCAGTAGTTGTGGTGCACAGGCTTCGTTGCTCTGCGGCACATGGAATCTTCCCGGACCAGGGATTGAACCCGTGTTCCCTGCATTGGCAGGTGGATTCTTATCCACTGTGCCAGTAGGGAAGTCCCTAAGTGTGTCTTCGTATACTAATGAGACGACTCACAGGTGGGGCAAAACGGCTTCGCGACAGTTACCAGAAAGACCTCCGCGGAAGGGACAGGGGCTGGGGACAGGGTTCTGTCACCAACGGCCAATGATTATTAAATCAGTCATGCCTGTGCAATGAAACAATTTCCAGACTGGGGGCTTGCAGGTAGGTGGGCACATCAGTGTGCTGGCTTCCTTGCCTCCCCCACACCTCGCCCTCTGCATCTCTTCCATTCAACGCTTTCTGAGTTACGGCCTGTATAATAAGCTGGTAACAGTGAGTAAAGTGCTTTCCTGAGTTCAGTGAGTCATTTCATGGAATTACAGAACTTGAGGAGGGCTCATGGAAACCTCGGGATGTATAGTGGCTCAATCAAGAATCCGCCGGCCAGCGCAAGGGACACGGGCTCCACCCCTGGTCAGAGAAGAGCACACACGTGGAGCGACTAGGTCCACGTGCTGTGACTACCGAAGGCCACATGCCTACAGCCCGTGCTCCAGGATGGAGAAGCCACGGAAGTGAGAAGCCTGAGCCCCGCAGCTAAGGGTAGGGAAAAGCCACTCGCCACAGCTAGAGAAAAGCTCTCACAGCAGTAAAGACCCAGCAGAGACAAAAACAGAAAAATAAGATAAATAAGTAGCCTCTGGGACTTGTGACTGGCATCTGAAGTGGGGGCTGTCCTGTGGGGTCTCTGCTTAATTCCAGGTACATAGTGTCAGAATTGAATTGAATTGTTAGACACACCAGTGGATGATGGAGAACTGGAAAGCTGCCTTCAGCCAGAAGTTGTGCTAGGAAAAAAGACCACACCCATCGACTCTGCTTCGTGGCATGTGCTGGACACTTCCCGCTGCCCTTTCGGCTGGGAGCCACACCCGGATCCCACAGCCAGACTGACCACAGAAGGTCAGCCCTCATCTGGGCAGCAGTTGACTCACCTGCTGACTCAACTGTCCCGCTGGGTGTGGCTGCTGGAGGTGCTCAGGACCAGCCAGATAGCACGCCCCATGCCTGGCCCTATGTCCTCGCTCTTAGCCCTCTGGCTCAGAAGTCCAGGGGCTGGAGGGACTTCCCTGGAGGTCCAGTGGCTAAGACTCCAAACAGGGTGCCCGGTTCGATCCCTGGTAGATCCCGCGCAACTAAGAGTTCACATGTTGCAACTAAAGATTTCACGTGTTGCAACTAAGACCCGATGCAGCCAAATAAATTTTTTTTTTAAAAAAAAGGAAGTCCAAGGGCTGGAGAAGACTGGCCAGGAAGCCTGTACCCCTGCCACCTGCACCCCGCCCCCACTGCTGCACCCAGTGGGGTGCCAGACAGACGGTCCCCTTCTTCCTTCCACTGAGCTCCTGTGTGCTGGGCACCCCACATCTCAGGCTGGGTTTCCTCAGAAGCAGAGCCTGAAACAAGGATTTAAGGCAACGATCCCAGGGAACTAGGACACAAATGGAAAGGAAGCCAACAGGGGTGCATGGAAGAGCAGCCTCCAGCCGAGGGCAATGGGGCTCCAGTTCCAGTAGGGACGCCAGAGAGAGGCTGGAACATAGCTCAGATGGTGCGCCCGCGGCCAGGGGGCTAAGGCAATTATTCCCAAACTCTTTTCCTTACTTGGCAGGGGGCTGCTCCCGTGGGAGACCCGGGTTCGATCCCTGGTTTGGGAAGATCCCCTGGAGAAGGGCATGGCCACCCACTCCAGTATTCTTGCCTGGAGAATCCCATGGACAGAGGAGCCTGGCGGGTGACGTCCATGGGGTCGCAAAGAGTCAGACATGACTGAGCGACTAACACTTTGATTGCTCCTGTGGAGTTAACTCCCAGCTTTGCTGGCCTGACCCATACGCAGCCTGGGCTGGCAGAGAAACCTCGGGTCCTAAAGCACCCTCGGAACCCGTATGTGCCAAGGGGAACCTGTATGTTCCAAGAAGACAGGTGCACTAATACCACTCCAGTACACTCTGCCCAGGGAGAAGACCACCAACCAAAGGAGGTCAGTCCTCAAGTGGGGACGCACGCAAGGCCAGAGGTAGCCATAACCCAGGCAGGTAAAAGCAAAGGCTAAAGTCGCTTCTAGAGCAGTGCTGACCAGCAGAGACATAATGGAACATAACAGGACTGCATGTAGTTTTAAATTTTAGGGGACTTTGCTGGCAGTCCAGTAGTTAGGACTCTGTGCTTCTACTGCAGGGGACCCAAGTTTGATCCCTGGTCAGGGAAATAAGATCCTGAAAGTCAAATGTCACAACCAAAAAGAAAAAGTTTAAAATTTTAGATTACTGAATTTTAAAAGTAAATTCATTTTAATAATGTTACTTAGTCTAATACATCCAAAATATCACTGCAACATGTAAACAATAGAAATTATTAATGATGTAGTTGGTACCCTTTTTTTTTTTCCTACAAAGTCTTTGAAAACTGGTATATTTCATACTTCGGGATATCTCAATTCAGACCAGCCACATTTCCAGTGCTTAGTAGCCCACATGTGACTAGTGGCCACCCTACTGGACGTCACAGTGTTTGAAGCAAAAATAAAAAGCACCAACTGCAGGCTGGACTACAAATTGCAACAATGGCTTGCCAAGGCACTGAGACTAAAATCTGAGCCCCTTATGGGCTTCCCAAGTGAGGCTAGTGGTAAAGAACCCACCTGCCAATGTATGAGACGTAAGAGATGTGGGTCCGATCCCTGAGCCAGAAAGATCTGCTGGAGGAGGAAATGGCAACTCACTTCAGTATTCTGGCCTGGAGACTCCCACGGACAGAGGGGCCTGGTGGGTTACAGTCCATAGGTTTGCAAAGAGCTGGACACTATTGAGCAACTGAGCACACACGTGCACACACACAGACACAGCTGATGAATATGGCCTGGAGTCATCCCAGAAGCAAGTCGGGATGTAGCTGGCTGCTGGGAGTGTGCCTGAGGTTCATGTTAAAAGCCAAAGCAGAACAAAGACTCTAGAACACCTGCTAAGAAAGATGGTTTGAGCTTAAGCTACTGGCTGTCCCCACCTCCAGTGACCTGGTTAGTGGGGTGGCCCTTGCATTCTGGCCTCCCAGCATCCAGCACTGTCCTTCGGTTTCCATGGTGATGACCCCTCTCCAGGTCTGCAGGTGGTCACGTGACATAGGCCTGTATGGTCCGAATATCCCAACACCTTGTCCACAGTGATTGGGACAAGGGACCCAGGTTGAACCAATGGACACCAAGCCAGGGATTTTGCTAGCATTTCTCGAAAGACAAGCTTTGGATCTCAGATAGACTGGTAGCTGTCAGACAGGTGCTTCTGGAAGCTGCAATGTGAGAACCTGGTCTGTGGCTCAGGAATCTAACAGTCAATTACCTTTCCGCTGATGAAGAGGCAGCGGCAAGGGAGAGCAGGGCAAGTAGCCTGCAGCCAGGCTTGTTAATGACCTGTCTGCCGTCGCTCTGTAAACCTTTACTTTCGTGGCTCAGCCAGAAACAGTCGCTTGGCAAGCACATTTTTCACTTTGGAAGCTATGCTGCTGTTGCCGTGGTTATCGATTCCGAGGAAAACCTGTGTAGTTGTTTATGAGCATCAAACCCCAAATATTTGCAGAGAACCCCTTTCAGGAGCTTTTGGCACTACGATAACCCACACAAAATGTTCTACATCTCAGACTTCTTTTTTTCTTTAAACAGAGAGAATTGTTCTCTACTCAAATCTGTAAAATGCATTAGCTCATAGTTTCCATTTTAAACCCAAATCAAATCAACTTTAATATGGACTGGGTATCTGAGGCTGCTGTTTTCCCAAAGATTACATTTGTAAGTCCTAACATTTTGGAGGGCCCAGCAAGGAGAAACATGAAAACAGAGACTGAGATCCATCAGAAAAGCCCAGGTCCCATCCAACGTTCAATCACCTGTATACACATTCAAGTACCACCTCGCCTGTGAAAGGACTCCGCAAATAACAGGCCTAGAACTGGTATTTTATGTTCACGATCGGGTTGGTTTTTTTTTTTCTTTTGGCCACACCATGCGGCACATGGGATCCTATTAATAGTTCCCCCAAGCAAGGACTGAACCTCTATGCCCTGCGCTGGGAGCACGGAGTCCCAACCACTGGACCACCAGGGAAGTCTCCCATGATCGGCTCGACAGGGACCAGTGGTTTGATTTCAACAATCATATATATTCAGCACTTCCCTGGTGGTACACTAGATGAGAATCCGCTTGCCAACCCAAGGGGTCACGGGTTTGATTCCTGGTCTGGGAAGATTCCACATGCCGAGGGGCAACTAAGCCTGTGAGCCACGACTACTGAGCCCGTATTCTAGAGCCTGTGCTCCGCAATAAGAGAAACCACTGCAATGAGAAGCCTATACAGTGCAACGAAGAGCAGCCCCTGCTCACCACAACCAGAGAAAACGGATGTGCAGCAACAAAAACCCAGAACGGCCAACAATCTTTTAAATAAATTAAACTTAAAAAAAATTTTTTTTAATGTGTTTTTAAACAATCATATGTATTTACTGAGCATCTACTATGTACCAGGCTTTATGCCAGGCACTGGGGTAACATTTGTGGATAAGCAGCCATCAGCATCGTGCCTTGTGGTCCGGTGGGGACCTCAGACACGCACAAGTGAACAAATAGTTCCAGAGTGTCACAGTCCAGGGGAGAAAAGCTACAAGGTGTAACTAGAAGAGTAGGGTGGTGAGGAAAGGTCTGTCCAAGGAAATAGCATCCGGGCTGAGACTGCAGGATGAGAAGTCGTCACCCCATGGAGGAGCAGAAGCTGAGGGCTTGGAGGTGCAGGGAGAGGGGTCCTGCAGGCAGACAGACAGCATGAGTCAGAGGCCTGAGGCTGGACAGCACTTGCTGAGTGTGAGAACAGAAAGAGGTCGGCAGCTGAAGCCTGCTGAGCGGATGGGGTGAGGGCAGATGAGACATGCAGGCTAGGCAGGGGCTGGATCATGCTGGTCATTACAGGCCATGGTAAGGAACCTGAATTCCATTCAAAATAATGGGCGGGGAAGGCACTGGGGCCACAGATGCATTTTTTTCACAATAATTCTATCTATTTATTCATTTTTGGCTATGCTGGGTCTTCATTGCTGCCAGGGCTTCTCTCCAGCTGCAGCGAGTGGGGCTGTCCTCTATGGGCTTCTCTTGCTGAGGAGCACAGGCTCTAGGGCACACGGCCTGCAGCAGTTGTGGCTCACGGGCTTAGCTGCCCCTTGGTATCTGGGATCTTTGCGGATCAAGGATCAAACCCATGACTCCTGCCCTGGCAGATGGATTCCTTACCACTGAGCCACCAGGGAAGCCCCACAGATGGGTTTTAAGCAGGGGCACAGCAAGTTCTCATCCGGGAGGTGTGTGGAGAATAAGCCACGTTGGACATCCCAGGTTTGAGGTGCCTGCTAGATCTTCAAATGGAGACTTGAGTTCGGCATCTGGGATACTCAAGTCTGGAAGAGAGAGGACAGACTCAGCTGGAGGCATAATTTGGAAGCAGTCAGCATACAGATGGTCTTCATGAACGCTCTGAGGCTGGCTGGAGGAAGAAAGCGCCATTGAGAGACTGGAGAGAATCAGTCATAAGTGTTGGCAAAGACGTGGAGAACCAGACACCCCTGGGCACTCTTGATGGGAAAATAAAATGGGACAGTTGCTGTGGTATGGTGGGTCCTCAAAAAAAATTACACAGAGAATCACCACAGGACCCAGCAAATCCACCTTTGGGTGGAATTTCTTCAACCAAAAGACACCAAGCATGGTCTCAAGGCATCTGAGCAGCCACGTCCACAGCAGCATTCTTCATAACAGTCAAAAGACAGAAACCGCCTAAGCACCCAGCAATGGACGACTGGATAAGCAAAATGGGGTATATACACATATTAAATACAATGGAATAGATGCAGCCTTTAAAAGGAAGGAAATTCTGACACATGGTACAAAATGGATGAAGCTTGAGGACATACACTAAGTGAAAGAAGCTAGTCACAAAACGACAAAAACTGTGGATTTACCTCAGTGAGATACATAGAGTCAAAGTCACAGAAACAGAAAGTAGAATGCTGGGTGCCCGGGGCTGGAGGAAGAACATAAACGGTGTGGGTGGGTGGGGACGGGGGGCAGGGAGCTGTTGTTTACTGGGTACGGTTTCTGTTTTGCAAGATGAAAAGAGTTCTGGAGACGGATGGTGGTGACCGTTGCACAACAATAAGAATACTTAATACCACTGAATGATATACTTAATAATCTTTAAGACACTAAGTTTTATGTTTATGTGTATTTCAGCACAATTAAAAACATTTTAAAATACATAAACAAATAATGTTTTAAAAAGCATTCACAGGTACCAACCAGAGGAAATATATCAGCCTCATGGCTTTGGAAAAACTCTGGTTCTCTATCTATGTTGTTGCAAACTGGGTAGAAGGCATCTGGTGGCAGGAGGAGGGAGCCGCAGAAACTCCATCTAGCTGATCATCAGAGCCTCCTGGAGGGGGACTTGCCTGGAAGTCCAGTGGTTAAGACTCCACGCTTCCAGAGCAGGGGGCATAGGTTCAATCCCTGGTCGAGGAACTAAGAGCCCATATCCCACAAGATGTGTGGTGCAGTCAAAAAAAAAAAAGAAGAAAAAAAAAAAGAACCTCCTTGAGGGTCTGATTTTATACATCTGGGGGTGGAGTCAAGGGGATCTTTAATATTACAGAGTTCTGAACGGGACCCAGACTCAGGAGCCCCAAGCCAAAGCACTTGTTGTTCAGTCACTAAGTCGTGTCCAACTCTTTCCAACCCCATGGACTACAGCACGCTGGGCCCCCCTGTCCTTCACTATCTCCCAGAGTTTGCTCAAATTCACATTCATTGAGTTGGTGATGCCATCCAGCCATCTCGTCCTCTGTCACCCCATTCTCCTCCTGCCCTCAATCTTTCCCAGCATCAGGGTCTTTTCCAGTAAGTCAGCTCTTCACATCAGGCAGCCAAAGTATTGGAGCATCAGCTTCAGTCCTTTCAGTGAATATTCTTGGTTGATTTCCTTTGCTGCTGCTGCTAAGTCGATTCAGTCATGTTTGACTCTGTGCGATCCCATAGACGGCAGCCCACCAGGCTCCCCCATCCCTGGGATTCTCCAGGCAAGAACACTGGAGTGGGTTGCCATTGCCTTCTCCAATGCATGAAGGTGAAAAGTGAAAGTGAAGTCGCTCAGTCATGTCCGACTCTTCGCAACCCCATGGGCTGCAGCCTAGCAGTCTCCTCCGTCCATGGGAGTTTCCAGGCAAGAGTACTGGAGCGGGTTGCCACTGCCTTCTCTTTAGGATTCATTTTATATTATGCTGTTGTTCCCATCTTCTCATCTGGTTTGCAAACTTAAGTGGAGTGACTGTGCCTTACATCTACCGTGAGAATCTAAATCACTTGTGGAATTTTTTTTTTCCCAGACTGTGGATGCCTGGGACCTACCACACATCAATTAAATCAGCATCTCCAGACATCTTGTGATTTTCCAAAAGCTCTCAGAAGGGACTCTGATGCATTCTCCTATATTGACACCTCCTGCTCTGTGGCTAACAGTGCTTCAGGGAGAGGCTTAGTGTTTGCTGAGTGACTCATAGAATCAAGTCCTTTGCATAAGACATCAAAAGGGAAAATCTGTGGTGCTTCACTTGTTACTTATTCTAAATATTTTTCTGTGGCTATTTTCTACATAATTTAGATCACGTGATCCATAATAATAACAATCAGCACCTCATATATGCCAGGTGCCAATCGTTTGTTTCCCATGTATTATTATTCCATTTAATTCTCAATCTTATATCTAAAGAAGGTACTGTTATTATCTCCATTTTACGGATGAGGAAACTGAGGCACAGGGAAATTCAGCCACTTCCTCAAAAATAAAATTTTCTTTTATTTACATGGCATTTACATCATGAGCATTCTCATAACCTTTAACAAGTGACCATTATCTTCTTCTTAATGGCTGTATCACTGGTTTTCATTGTTTTACCCTATTATTATTTTTTTAATCATTTTGCCCTAATTTGGTAACTCATTTCTCACAGTAAGGCAGGTCTTTGTCTTGGTTGCCACTGGTTACCATTTTAATGGCTTCCCTGACGGCTCAGTGGTAAAGAACCCAATTGCCAGTGCAGGAGATGCGGGTTCAATCTCTGGGTTGGAAAGATCCCCTGGAGGAGGAAATGGCAACCCACTCCAGTAGCCTTGCTGGGGGAATCCCACGGACAGAGGAGCCTGGCGGGCTACAGTCCATGGGGTCATGAAAGAGTCAGACATTTTAAACTATACTGCAGTGGATATTTTTGTGCTGAAGGTATTTGCTATATTTCACAAAACTTTCCTTAGGAAAAATTATGGAAAGAATGTTCTGACGGTAAATGGCATTAAACACTGAACAAAAGTCTTTATTAAGGCAATTGTGCTGAATGAGCTGGGTCAAGGCCATCTCCAGAGACGTGTTACATGTCTGGCCTAACTCCTACCGGCTCACACCAAACACATACTGCGGGCCAGGGGCTTGTGAACGCTTTACAGATCTGATCCACCTGGTCCTCACAAGACCCGGGAGGGAGGCACAGTGAGATGCCTGAGGCAGAGAAACGCCAAGAAATGAATCCAGGCTCACAGGACCAGCCAAAGCAAAGCCAGGACAGGAATCCACAGCTCCTACCACCAGGCTGGGCTTCACAGGCAACGCAGGTGCTCCATGACCACCCCGAGAAACTACAGCTAACGAGAGTGATAGGAATGAGCCCTGTCCATCAACTCGACCACACAGGAGATGTCTCACCTCCCAGGCCAAAATCCACACACAGTTACTCAGAGCAACACAGGGTTCCTGCCCTAAAGGCATAGACCCTTCAGATGCAGAGAGAAAGTGGAAAAAAGAGGCCAATTAACCTTGACCCAGGACCCACTCGGAACCTTTGTAGCTGCTTTACAATTCAGGGGTCCCCAACCTCATGCTCTCAGGTGGAACTGATGTAATAACAGTAATAAAAGTGTACAAGAAATGTAATGTGCTTGAACCATCCCCCAAACCATCCCCCACCCCCGCACCCGGGACATGGAAAAACTGTCACCCACAAAACCTGTCCCTAGTCCCAAAAATGTTGGTGACTGCTACATTGTTTTATGTGTGTGTGTGTGTGTGTGTGTGTGTGTGTGTTATGGGTTGATATTTGTTAATGTCCCATACCAGGGAACCAATGGAAGTGGGTTTATTTGGAAACAGGATCTTTGCAGATGTAACTAAGATGTATTAATAAATTAAAGATGAAGTCATACTGGAGCACAGCGGGCTCTTATTCCCATAAGACTGGTGTCCTTGTAAGAGAGAGGAAGACAGACACAGAGGGAGAGGCACATGGAACAACCCAGGCAGAGACGGAAGCAACGCAGCTGCAAGACAACGAACACCAAAGACTGCCGGCCAAGCCCAGACGCTGGAAAGAGGCAAGAAGAAGTCTCCCCCAGAGGCTTCAATACCCTTGGTTTTGGACTTCGGGACTCTGGAAGTGTGAGACAACACGTTTCCACTATTTTTTGAGCCATCAAGTTTGTGGTACTTTTGTTATGGCAGCCCTAGGAGATGAATACAATATTTTTAAAAATGTATTCATTTATTTATGGCTGCACTGGGTCTTCCCTGCTGCACATGGGCCTTCCCTGCTGCACATGGGCTTTCTCTACTCATGGTGAGCAGGACCATTCTAGTTGCAGTTCTCGTCGAGGTGGCTCTTCTTACTGTGGAGCACAGGCTCTAGGGCGCGCAGGCTCAGTAGTTGTGGCTCACAGGCTTATCTGCCCTGTGGCATGTGGGACCTTCCCGGACCAGGGATCGAACCGGTGTCCCCTACACTGGCAGGCAGATTCTTATCCACTGGACTACCCAGGAAGTCCAATGAACACAATATTGCCTGGTCTGTTAACTCCATCAAGACAGAAACTAGGGACTTCTCTGGCAGTCCAGCAGTTAAGCTTTCACCTTCCAGGGCTTCCCTGGTGGCTCAGTGGTAAAGAATCCACCTGCCAGGGCATGGGACCTGAGCAACTAAGCCCAGGGGGACTACTGAATCCATGCTCTAGAGCTGGGGCGCGGCAACTACTGAAGCCTCATGTCCCAGAGCCCGAGCTCCATACCAAGAGAAGGCACGACAGCGAGAAGCCCACACACTGCAACTAGAGTAGCCCCCACAACTAGAGAAAAACTCTCATACAGCCCCAAATAAAAATAAATACATACACTTACTTTTTAAAAATAAAGACCGTCCAATGCAGAGGGTGTGGGTTCGATCCCTGGTCAGGGAGTTAAGAACCCACATGCCTCATGGCCAAAAAACCAAAAGCACGAAACAAGCAATACCATGACAAAGTCAATAAAGACTTTTTAAAGTCTTTTTGATGGTCGACATCAAGAAATCTTTTTTTAAAAAAGGCTATACTTTGTTCATCTTGGAACCCCAATCACGGAAACAGTCCCCGGCTAGTAGAAGGTACTCAGAAAGTGTTTGTTGGGCGAGCCAGAGAAAAAATTAATAAAGTATAAACTCAGGAGGAGGAGGAACTAAGTCTTTTATCTCTACGAACACATCAGAGCAAATGAGGTGCTCAATAAATGTTTGAAGAATGAGTGTCTTTAAATAAATAAATGATAAGCCCAGGAAGGCTCTGCAATGAGTCCTACTCATCTATTTCCCCAGGACTTGGCAGAGAGTGTGGAATACAGCAGCTCCTTAATAAATTTTGGAGCGAAGGGGAAAAAAAAAATGAAGAGAAAGATGGGAGCGAAGGAAAGCAGACCAAGATCATACTTTCCCAACTCTGGGTCTAGGTAGGAATTTCCTTCCTGCATGCATCTAACTGAGGAATGGCCAAGGTCATGAAATAAGCAGCTGGATTTTAAACAGCTTCAATTATACAGAAAGGGCTTTCACAGTCCTTTGAATATAATTCACCTCCCCCTCCTTGAATATGTTTTTTTCTAAACACTTGAATATTGTTATTCTAAAACACATTGCTTTGTCTTTTGCATGAACTTGAACATTGTTTTTCTGAAACGCGCTTCCTTTTCTTTCACATCCAGAAATCATAAGGCTTCCCAACCCTTCCAACAATGTCAGAAATGCACCTCTGAGTTGAGAGGTCAGCGCTTCTGCGTCCAGCTCCGAGGACACATTTCCCGTCTCTGTGCTGGATTCAGCCTGACCCCTACCCTGCGGCCAAAAAGGGACATCAGCTGGGCTCAGGGAAATTCAATTCGGGCTGACAGCCCGCGGCCTGAGGAGGACAGGGCGTCTGCCTCGACCTCTGCAAAGGCAAAGGCGGGGAGGGAGGGAGAGACGCAGAGGTTCCTCCTGGGCTTGGCTTGGAAGGGTCTAACGTTTAGGTCAGTTCATTTCTACACATGGAGAAAAATCCTGAAAATAAGGCCAAGTGATTCCCACTGCTGGCTCAGAATTCAGTGACACTGCGATTTGCTACTCCCGCCCTCCTGGTGCTATTTGGGGTGAAAAAAAGGAACGTCTTGTTCTTCATTCCTCTGGACTTGAACTTTCCCAGGGATGACAACTGCTCAGTTGTGGAGCATGATTTTATTCATTCATTCCTTCATTTATTTTTTTAAAATTATTTCTGTATTTGGGTACACTGGGTCTCAGCTGAGCCAAGTGGGATGTAGTTTCCTGACCAGGGATGGAACCCAGACCCCCTGTATTGGAAGTGAGCAGTCTTCCTGTATTGGAAGTGCACAGCCTTAGTCACTGGATCACCGGGGAAGTTTCACTTCATTTATTTTTTATTCTGTATGAATATACATAATATATAAGAGGCCCCTGGACTCAAGTCCTGGTACATATAGAGAGACTCTGCATGTGTGCATGCTAAGTCGCTTCAGGCATCTCTGAATGAATCATCTTTGTGACCCTGTGGGCTGTAGCCCACCAGGCTCCTCTGTCCATGGGATTCTCCAGGTAAGAATGCTGGAGTGGGTTGCCATGCCCTCCTCCAGGGGACTCTTCCGACCCAGGGATCGAACCTACAGCTCCTGCGCTGCAGGCAGATTTTTTTTTACCACTGAATCACTGGGGAAGCCTATAGAGAATCTCTGCTCCTGGGCATTTTCCCTCTGTATACTGAACTCCAGAGCTCCAGCACTTGTCTGCTCCATGAGACGCCAGGTGTAGGTCAACGACTGTCACAGTGACAAACAAGGAAAAGAAAGGCTGACCCCTTCTCAGAGCCGGTTAGCAGGAAAGGCAAAGAACTGCTTTATGTGTTTTGATGTAGCCCTGACTTGGTCAGCTTAAGCACGGACATGGGGACTTTCCACTCTATCAAAGCAGTCAGTTGAGACGGAGATCACTGTTATTTTATCAGACACAGGACTGTGTGGTTGGATTAGTTTCTGTGACCTTCCTGTGGCCCCAGGGCATCTCACGCTGAGCCTAAGCCAGTAGCTGTCCATATGAATGATATTTAAAAAATATTTATTTATTTAGGCTGCACCAGTGCTTAGTTGCGGCACATAGGATCTAGCTTCCGGACTAGGGATGGAACCTGGGCCCCTGCACTGGGAGCATGGAGTCTTAGCTACTGGACCACCAGGGAAGTTCCAGTCTGTATAATGTTCATCTTCCCTTTTCCTCTAGACAGAAAGCCCCATGAGCCTAGGGCTGAGTTACACTGCTGCTTACGCTGAGCACAGTTCCTGGCCCCTAAGTAATAAGAATCTATATATGTTACATGAAAGAGCCAACAAACAAGCAAATAAATGAAAAGAAGTAATGGTGTTGGGCTTTACATTATTATTAAAAAGAGTGGTGGTTTAGAATCAGGTTGGGTTTTGTTTCACTCACGGTCTATCACTTATCTGCTCCATGAGATGTTGATTGAAATATACAACAAACGCATAACATGGTCTATGTCATCAAAGTACCAGTCGAAGAATTGTGACATCCAGGTAATCAGCACCCAGAGCACTCGCAGAATCTCAGAAGCTGCCTTATGCTCCCTACAGGCCACTCACTCTTCACCAACCCACTCAAAGGTGAACCACTATCCTGCAAGACGCATGCATCTGACATGTTACTATCCTCCCTGACTCTCATCTTCACACGGGGCATGTGAGTAACACTTACCATGCCATGAGCGTAACATTTCATATACGTATGGGCAATACTTGGCAGCAGCAGTCACGGTTTGAACAGTAGTAATAGTAGTAGTAACAGGACCAGTGACAGCAGATGTGATAGGAGGAGCAGGAGTTGCAAGAATAGGAGCAGCAGCAATGGCAACAGCAGAAGCAGTAATAGTGGTAACAGAGGTAGTGTTGTTACGAGTAGAAGCAGCAGCAACAGGAACAGCTAACACTCATACCACACAGGATGTTCTAGATACTGGTCCAGGGGCTGTACCCTAACTCATCTAATGCTCAAAGCAATCCTTATAAACACAGATAAAATAGGATTTTACAGATAAAGAAACTGAACTTAAAGGCACAGAAGATAAGTACAGATAAAAGCACAGCAGTTAAGTAGCTTTCTCAAGGTCACAGAGAGTGTCCTAAATCCAGGATTTTAATACCAGCAGTCTGGCCACAGAGTCTGTCCTCTCAACAGAACTTTCTTTTTAATAAATACTTGCATAGCAAAGAAAGATCTGTCCTCCAATATCTGTTCTCTTTCTTTGGTCTCATCATCATCTTCCATTTTCATAAGCAGGTAGTCTTGCAGAAGAAAGATCACATTTCCCAGCCTTCCTTTCAGTTAAGTACAGCTGAAGGACTAAATTCTGGCCAACAGAATATAAGCAGAAGCAGTAGATGTGATACCCAGAAGCATCCTTAAAAGAAGAGGCCTGCCTGCCCACTTCAGTATTCTTACCTGGGAAATCCCATGGACAGAGGAGTCTGGCAGGCTGCAGTCCATGGGGTCGCAAGACATGACTTAGAGACTAAACAACAACATGGATTTGTCAGTTTCTGTTATGTAAGTACTGTAAGAAGTTAAATAATTAAAAAGCATTATTTGTGATTAAAAAAAAAAAAAGAGGGCCTGCCTTTCTTCTTCCCTTCTTCCTGTTGGTAGATGTTATAGCTGGGACAGAAGCAGTCAGAATGGGCCATGAGGTGACCTTGGGGGGAATGGAGGCCCACACGGCAGAAAAACAAGAGAGGAAAAGTGTGGGTCTTTCACAGGTTGCTGTAGCAGCCCTGTAACTGAACTTTTAGGTAAGAGATAAATATACTACTTCTGTTTTCTATTTAAGCCAATGTTCTTTTAGATTTTACATCATTCATAACAAAACCTAATCTTAAATAATGCACTCTTATAACAATTATAATTAATACTGAAACTGAAGAAGACTCTGCAGGATGTTCCCAGGGACAGACAAGACAGACACACACACACAAAACACACACACACACCCTACCATGTTCCCTACCACTTGTTTCTATAAAGGCTTTAGCCTCCAAGGCCTTCCCCAAGATTCAAAGAGCAAATTTAATCAGAAAAATGAGAATATGCACAAAGAAAGCAGTGAAGTAAGACAAAATAGTAATAATTTAGCCATAAGTTCTTCCTCAAGGGCTACAGGTAACATCCTGAGCCATATCCTTGAGCTGTTTTGCAGATACTGAAACCTCCACCAGGTGGAAGACATTAACTGCAGGCTGACCACTACATGTGTACCCCAGACTGGGGCTGGAAGCGAAAGGTTGATAGATGAGATTCCCCAAACACCACCCTGTTACCTCACCAGCAGCCAATCAGAGAACCATGCACAAACTGATCACACACCCTGTGACCCTCTCCTCACGAGTTTAGATCTCAAGCCCATTCTCCTTGCTTGGTGCTCTGCAATAAAAGCTGTACTTTCCTTCGCCACAACCTGGTGTGAGCAGATTGACTTTGCTGTGTGTTGGGCGAGCAGACTGTTTGGTTTGGTAATAATATCACCTAAACAGATATCTCCAAAACTAATGTCACTTTCGTGTTGGATTCTTGATTTATAAAACAAAACAGAATAAAACATAATTCTGTAATAGTCAAACTATGAAAATGAGCAGGCAAAGTCTCATTTATCCTAGAAGATAACAACAGTAGAAGATACAACTGTAACAACAGTCTCCCATTACTTCACGTCTGGGTCACATGAACGCCTCTTAGGTTGGCCTCTCTGCCTCCAGCCTCTAACTTCTTCTCCACACTCAGGGCGTTCTTGTCTAACTATCTTTAAATATGACTTTCATCTTAAAAACTGGAATAATTACAATGCTCTATGCCCTTACATTACATGAGACACTTTCTTGTAGACCTTTTTTCCTAATCTCACAAAAACCTGAAACATAAATATTATTGCCCAGATTTCATAGATAAGAAAAAAGAACAGAGAAAGTCAGTGACTTGTCTGAGATCACAGCAAGATGGAGGCAGAGCAAGATTCAACCACCTGTCCAGCACCCATAGTCTTTCCACCACTAAGCTGACTTCTGGGATATGCCAATCATAGCAGGTGGACCCCATGTTGATTCACCCTGGCAACTTAAAGATTCCTGGACTCTCCGTTTTCTCTGCTTACTCTTCATGGTTCTTCACAGACTGTCCAGTCCAATTTTTTTTTTATCATCCACCAACACAAAGCTCCACCCACTGAGGTTAGATGCCTTAAGATTCTATCATGTGGCTCTATGCCAGGTCCCAGTAGTCCCAGCTGCAAAATGGGGCCAATCATACCTCTACAACAGCCAACACTGTGGGAGGAAAAAGACAAGAGACTTGGAATCAGGAACATTGGTTTCAAATCCAACCAGGCAAGATATGGCATATATGCACAATGGAATATTACTCGGCCATAAAAAGGAACGAAATCGAGTCATCTGCTGAGATGTCAATGGACCTAGAGTCTGTCATACAGAGTAAAGTCAAGCAGAAAGAGGAAAACAAACATCATATATTAACACATATACGTGGAATCTAGAAAAATGGACTTATTTCCAGGACAGGAATAGAGAGGCAGGGGTAGAGAAGAGACATGTGGGCATGGACAGGAGGGGTGGGGGGTCGGAGGCGGGGCGAGGAGGGGGGACACACTGAGAGTGGCCCTGGCAGATACGCGTACAGCCAGTGGGGCCTGCTGCACAGCACAGAGAGCACAGCTCAGTGCTCCGCGACGCCCCAGCAGGGCCGGAGGGAGTGCCGGGAGGCAGGGGACACACGTGTACGCAGAAATGATTCACTTCGTTGTACAACAGAAACTAACACAATATTGTAAAGCAATTATACTCCAATCAAAAAGGAAAAATCCAGTCGGGCAAGCTGTCTATCTGTGAAGTGAATGCGGTAAACCCTTCCTGGTAGGATTATCAGGTGGACTGGATGAAATCGTATCTTTAAAGAGCCACTCGGCTACACCAGCACTTATTACTGTTGACAGTGCTGTTCTGTTATCATTCCTGACTTCATTCAGGGGCCCCACCGCCTTTCCCACGGCCCACAGGAGACACATCAAAAAGCCTGCCGTTCTACAAATGCCGAAGATCTGGTCGCCACTAACATCCATGCTCGTGGTGTCTCTTCCAGGTTTCAGGGCTTGAGTCTGGTCAAATTCTGCATTTCAACCTCCCAAAAGCAGCCCTCCACATTTCCCAGGCTGGGCTCTTTGGACCACTCACCGATTCCATAGCGAATCTCTTGATGAAAAACTGGAGAGCCTGGAGGCTGAAGATCTCATGTCTCAGCCGTCACATCAGAAAATTACCTGGATGGGGGGGCAAGAAAAAAGGTGACAAGAGTCATACAGCAGGGCTTAGACAGAAGACATCGTCTCAGACCAACATGTGATTTCATCTGGAGGCCAGCACCCCTGTTAGGAATATTCCCACTCCACAGTGGCCATCCAGGAATGGGAAGGAAGACAGCTGGGAAACCACTGTTTCAGCAATCCACTTTGGGGCTGACATCTCCATCAGTAAATGTGCGCAAGTGCTCTGGAATCCTTCTTGCATTCTATTTCTAGCTCTACGTTGGAGAGCAATTTACAAGTCATTAACATCTCCAGACCTGGGCTCCGAAACATGAAATTAAATTGTGCTGACAGGTACAGCAGACAGACAGACAGACAGCCACAGCTGTATGCCCACAGGGAAGCAGAAAAGCTCCCCAGCCAAGGCAATCAACCCCAAGAAGGAGGCAGATATATACATGAATCTCTATATTTCAGGACAGCCCCTCTGAACCGGAGACAGGATTTTAATTAATTCATGCATACCAAAGCTTAATTAATTGCTGAGTGCACAGAGCACAGGAAGTCTGGGATTAAAAGTGTTACATAAGTGAACAGCTTCAATATTTTTGGAATGGAGGGGAAACAGAGGTGGTGGGTGTGAAAACAAGAGAAGTCAAAGGACCTGCTTGATTCTTCTCCAGTGATCCCTAGTTCAGAGTGGTAACTTCACCTGGGGCCAGAAACCCAGAACACACTTGAAGCACCATCTCCATTACTCCTGTATCCAACCCAGCCCTAAGTCACATGTCTCTTCCTAGGTATTTCTCAGCCTGTCCCTCTCTCTCTCCATCTCCACCGGCACAGCCCTGGACCAGAATCCATCATTCTCAAACTGGACGACTACACCCACCACTACCTCCAAACTGGTCTCCCCTCGTCACCATTTCTCCTCTGAAATCTGATCCCCTACACTAAAGCCAGGACAATCTTTTCCTTTTTATGTTTTAGTGTGCAGAATTTTATACAGACACAACAATAGAGATCCCCACTGCCCAGCCCCAATCACCATCGACTTATAATCAGTCCTACTCCATCCATACCCTAACCCCTCCGCTCTCCACACTGTTATTTAGAAGCAAGCTCCAGACATCTTATTTCAGTCATTAACATTACAGCATGTGTTGCTATATGTCTTTTACAAAAATGTAACAGCAATACCTTTACCACACCTATAAAGATGATAATTCCTTGATATCACCCAATAGTCTCATAAATGTTTAATATGTTTTTTAACAACAACAAAAAAATCCCAGATCCGAATACAACTGGCTAATAGCAGGTGGCGCTAGTGGTGAAGAACCTGCTTGCCAATACAGGAGACTCCGGAGATGCAGATTTGATCCCTGTGTAGGGACGATCCCCTGGAGGAGGGCATGGCAACCCACTCCATTATTCTTGCCTGGAGAATCCCACGGGCAGAGGAGCCTGGTGGGCTACTACAGTCCATAGGCTCGCAAAGAGTTGGACACGACTGAAGCAACTTAACGCAATATTAAAAACAATTTAAAATACAAATCTGATCGTGTCATCTCTTCATTTACAGCTTAACATTCTTCAGTGGCTTCTCAGTGCTTCCAGATAAACATCCATCAGCAGGAACTCCCCTGGAGGTCCAGTGGTTAAGAATCTGCACTTCCAGGGCAGGGAGCATGGGTTCTGTCCCTGGTTGGGAAACTAAGATCCCACATGACATGTGGTACAGCCAAAAATTTTTTTTTAATAAATAAAAGCAAAAAGAGCTCCCTAAAAAAATTTTTTTTAACATATATATATATATATCATTTAACATACTCAGACTCCTACCCACCTCCTCCCTGACCTCACCTTGTCCACCCAGGCAGCTGGCTCACTGCTGCAACCACCCAACCTTCTTTCAAACCCTGCAACTTCCCACAGTCCTCCTACCTCAGGTCTTTTGTGCCTGCTGTTCCCTCTGCCTGTAAGGCTTCCTCACTGACTCCGCCTAGTTAATTCCTGTGCTTCTTTAAATCTTACTTCCTCAGGGAAACTCTTCCTACTCCTCTAGATTCGATCACAGGATTTATCTCAGTCTGTAACTCTACGTGATTCACATGAGAACTGATTAACATCTGCTTTGATAATAAGTCATGTGAGTACACAAAGACAATGTTTGGATTTTCTGGTTGCATCGCCAGACCACACAGTGGTGTCCAGCACAGTATTAATAAATATTTGTTGGATAAATGATCAAACTACTTTTTTCAACCTTAGATGCCAACAGTGATTGACTTCCTGAACTTTGAGTCATGCATTTAAATTAGATGGGGAATTGACAGTCTTATCCTAAAATTGATATGGAAAAGCAATGAACTCAGGAGAGCCAAAACCATCTGGAGGACTCACATTTCCCAATTTCAAAGTCTCCTACAGGCCTCCCTGGTGGCCCAGTGGTTAAGAATCCCCTTGCCAATGCAGGGGACATGGGTTCGATCCCTGGTCCAGGAAGATTTCACAGGTTGTAGGGCAAATAAGCCCGTGAGCCACAACTACTGAGCTCACAAGAGTCTGTATTCTGCAACAAGAGAATCCACTGCAATGAGAAGCCCAAGCACCAAAACAGAGAGTGGACCCCGCTATGAAACTAGAAAAAGTCCATGTGCAGCAACAAAGACCTAGGACAGCCAAAAATAAGGAATTAAATAAAACCTACTACAAAGCGGGAATAATCAAGGCAGCGAGGCACAGGCATAGCATCAACATATACTGTCCCCCAGCATCACAGAGCATGATCTTTCCATAACATTCACCTCCTGACCACAACTTAACATGCTCTATGTACATGGAAAACAAGACCCTGTACTGGCCTCTCCCGGCCCACCTCTCATCTTACCTTCCCTTTGCTTTCCCTGCTCCACTCAAGCAAACAATTAAGGCAGTGTCTAGGCTGGATCATTTCTCCCATTCTTCACTCTCAATCTGAATTTCAATTATACATCCCTGCCCTTCAGCATGTGACTCTGCAGTCCTTCCCACCGTGGTGGTTGGTGGTTCTTTTCGTTCTTTCTCACTGGATTCTAGACTGGCCCACTGATGACTCATTTACAACAGAATTCGGACGGAAGCGACAATGTACTGCTCCCAAGTCTATCCCTTGCCCTCTGTGGTGTGCCACGAGGCGAGGTGGTGCCACTAGTCTCTTTCAACTGCTGCCTTTCAGTCTTGATCCTGCAGGGAACCCAATCTGAAGTCCAGCCCGAGCTAGCCAAGCCCCACCTAGATCAGCCAAATCACGACCGACCCACAGACCCATGAGTGTGAAAATAAACATTGGCTGTCAAGCAAGTCACTGCAGTTCTGCAGTTTTTGTTACTCAGCAAAACCTGACTGATTCACATGGGAACACTAATTCATGGACACCAATGAGTATCAACGTGACTGGAAAAAAAGACACACACAGACAGCACAGGTGTGATAACAATCAGCAAGCCGCCTCTTGAAGAAAACACACCTACTTGGTGCCAATTTGACCCTGACAACAATCCTGTTGGGCAGACATCAGGCCAGCTTTATAGATGGAAACACAGGGGCTCAGAGATACGCAACAGTGTGTCCAGGTCAGTGTGTGGCAGAACTGGGATTCCAACCCAGGTGGTTGTCTGACTCACAAAGTCTAAGCCAGACTTTTTCTCCTTAAAAGAATTCAAAGATGCTCAGAGACCACTGTCACATGAGTCCCTGAGCATGTCACATGGCCCACCAATCCACCTCTGTCCTTGTCCCGCTTTCTTGAATGGGTCTTCACAAAGGGCTGCAGGGACACGGTGAAAGGTCACTGGAATTAAACTCAAATGCCTTGAGCCCCAAGCCAACTAGGCCCCAAGACAGAGCCTTGTCCTGGTCAGTGAGCTTCTTTGGCTGCCGGGTCCCTTGTTTGTGAAATGAGGTCACTATCCTAGCCTGGTTCAGCAGTAAAGAATCCACCTGCAATGCAGAAGGAGACATGGGTTTGATACCGGGGTCAGGAAGATCCCCTGGAGGAGGGCATAGTGACCTACTCCAGTATTCTTGCCTGCAGATTGCCCTGGACAGAGGAGCCTGGTGGGCTACAGTCCATAGGGTCGCAAAGAGTCAGACACGACTGAAGCGCCTTAGCACTCACATGCATCCTGGCCTGACCTACGTCACTAGACTGGCATGAACCCCCAGAGAGATGGTGTGTGAAACTGCTTTGACACCAAAGTCAGTTCACATCCTGCTTCCTCGACTCTGAGCTCGCTTGAATTAGGTTAGCATCTACGTGTAGGTCAGTGTACAGTGCTCTGAAACCATTTATGCTTTGAGACTGATTGTTTCTTCAAACAGAGATTATTCCTTTCCAGTTATAAAGTAATCCAAGTCCATCAGTGAAAAATAATAAGGCATGAAAATAAAATATTTCAGTATCCCAACACCTAGAGAGAAATATTCACAGGATTTTTAAGGCTGTTTCCTTTCTGGGACTGGTTTTTGTAAGTCAAATAACTAGGGAACTACCAGCAACTTTTTAAAAAAAAATCCATATTCATTCATTCAAGGAATATTTGTTTTGGACCTACCACTCTTTGGCAGGGAAGACAAAGCCAAAAATAAAAAAATTCATAATCTCAAGGAACTAATATTCATTCATTCATTCTTTTTTTTTTTTTTCCACAACGAACAGCTTGCAAGATCTTAGTTCTATAACCAGGGACTGAACTTGGGCCACGGCAGTGAAAGTGCGAAGTCCTAATCCCTGACCTGCTGGAGAATCCCCACCCTCCCTTTTATTTTTCATCTAATCACAAATATTTTTTGATCCAGAATTCTGACTCCATTCAAAGACTGGTGCTCACTTTTTTTTCTTTTCTTTTTTTTATTGACATTCTTTTTAACTCCACAAATAAATGGAGCACCAACTATATACGCTGGGCACTTGCTAGTAATAATAATAATGGCAATTTCCTTGCTAGACCTTGTACTCTAACAGTTTGGTTTATAACTAAAAGTTGGCCCCTTAGAACAAATGCATCTGGGTTAGAAATCAGATAGTGCCTCTGTTATTTATTCTTTCGTACTTCAGTTTCTTCATCTTTAAAACTGGGATAATTGAAGTTCAAGCACCAAGCCAAACCGTAACTAGTAGTGGCGGTAGTAATAGTATCATCTTGTTTAATTCACACAACCATCCTACAAGAATCGGAAACTCACAGGTTAGGGAACTTTTCAAGAAGTCAGGTGCTTACTACTTTAGCACCTGGAGCCCAAGCCCACTGGGGACCCCATGAGAGATGGGAACACACCTCAAAATTGCCTCCCGGGGGGTAAGGAAGCTGGGATATTTATGCACAAACTCCATGCCTCCCTGGCCGAGTACAGCCAGGGAATGGCCTGAGAGAGAGATGCAGGAAGCCGTTCCATGAAACAGGCACTGTCTGCAAGACCTTCCAGGGTGGGCTCAAGGATACAGGCAGGGAACACACAGCATCCGTAACTAGATGCTCGATAAATACACACCAGAGGAGTGAATGAACGTGTGTTATCAACACCCTTGCTCTTCTCCATAACCTCTCCTTTCCCCCTGCCACCAGCGAAGGAAGATTTAGAGCAAGTACCTGCCAGAGTGAACCAGAACTCATTACCATCAAGCATCTTAATTTTTATCCACCCACGTTTCTGCTTTTTCCATTGAAATTCTATTTTGTGTCCTACAGTTTGTCATTCCAGACAGCGATTACTGCATGCCAGGCAGAAACAGGGACATAAATCACTGGGCACCTCAGCCCTTCTTTACTGCCAATCTCCAAATAGGTGTTGAGTTTTATTCAACAGAAGTGACTTCACCAATGTGGAGATTCATATCCTTTTATGGAGGACGTTGTGAACTGGAGTCACCTGCAGCTGACTGCAGTTTGGACAGTTTCCTTTGTTCCCATAACATTCAGCAAACACTTATCCTATTTACTGATGAGACTCTTTCCTGTTTTGTAGCAATCATAGTTAGAAAACCAGGGATGGAAAGGAAATAGCCTGAGTACATATTTCTACCAATCTTCCTCTTATCTACTGGAAGCCTAGCTTGTCTATCCCCACTCAAAATGCCTTCTCCTTCAAGCAGCTTTCTCCAGAAAAGGGAACCCTCCTACACTGTTGGTGGGCATGCAAATTGGTACAGTCACTATGGAGGACACTGTGGAGGTTCCTTAAAAAACTAAAATTAGAGCTACTGTCTGAACCAGCACTCCCACTCCTGGGCATATATCTGGGGAAAACCATAGTTCAAAAAGATACATGCACCCCAATGTTCAAAGCAGCACTATTTACAATAGCCAGGACACGGAAGCAATCTTCCATGTCCATCAACAGAGGAATGGATAAAGAAGATGTGGTGCATATATACAATGGAATATTACTCAGCCATAAAGAAGAAAGAAATAATGCCATTTTCAGCAACATGGATGGACCTAGAAATTTTCATATTGAGAAAAGTCAGTCAGACAGAGAAAGGCAACTATCATATGACATCACTTATGGTGGAATCTGAAAAAAAAAAAGGGTACAAATGAACTTATCTACAAAACAGAAATAGAATCACAGATATAGAAAACAAACTTATGGTTACCAGGGGTTAACAGGGGAGGGAGGAATAAACGGAGAGATTGGGATTGACATATACACATGACTATAAATAAAACAGATAACTAAGAACCTACTGTATAGCACAGGGAAATCTACTCAGTACACTGGCTGGCTGGATTATAAACTAATGATGACTGTGTTCGTGTCTTAGATCATGTTTCCTGGGTGGACTGCACATTAGGCTACAGTCAGGAGGCCAAGTTGGGTAGCCTAAGACCGCAGTCAAGCGGGTGCAGGGGGGCAGGGATACAGATGACAGAATAAACTCTCACAAGTGACCTAGTCTGAGTGTGAACAAAACATAGGACCTGCCTCACAAACAATGAGCAAGTACCTACTGCATGCCATGTCCCATTGGCAAGAGCTTCCTGTAAATGAGAGTCACCTGTTGGAAAATCCCTCCATTCAATTACTGGAAAAGTGTTTGTTAAGCTAAGTGCCAAGGATGTATAATGGTCAGCAAAGGTGGCAGAGTGGTAAAGAATCCGCCTACCAATGCAGGAGACAAAAGAGATGAGGGTATGATCCCTAAGTCAGGACGATCTCCTGCAGGAGGAAACGGCAACCCACTCCAGCATTCTTGCCTGGAAAAGTCCATGGACAGAGGAGCCTAGTGGGCTATAAAGTCCATGGGGTTGCAAAAGAGTTGGGCATGACTGAGCAACTGAGGGCACACACACACACACACACACAAAACAGACCCAGGCTCTGCTTAGAGCTCGTGGTTAAGAGAATCAGACCTTAACCAAACTGCCTCCTGGGCAATGAGAAAAAGTGCTGGGTGCCATAGGAACCTATGCACTGCAGGTGAATAATAACTTCTCAGCATCTTAAAAAGTTGCATCCTGAGAACTGTGTGAATCTTAACATACGTGAATGCCAGGCAAACAAGCTCAGGGAGCTGAGAGGAGAACCACCGAGTGACCTTCAGAACTATGTGCAGGGGGGCCTCACTCACCACAGTGCCTGCTCCTCACACAACGCAGAAGCAGGTCCAACTCAGTCTGTGCCACCTCAAAATTTACACATTTCCTGGGGTCTCCTGGGAAGAACTGCAAGCGCGGCGTGTGAAGTCTGCGGGTGCCTAGGGTCTGTTGTGCTACCAACTGTTTTAACAGCACGACGCAGGTCCCTGCAAACAATTGCATGTTTACCATCAGCAAGCACACTGAGCGCAGAGCCATCTGTGTGGCTGCCCCCCGGGGCTCGCTGCGTAGGAGAAGGAGCGGCAGGCAGCCCTGCGCTGGGGGAATTTCCCAAGCGCTGGAAAGAGGACAGTCTTTGGAGCAGGAAAGCTTCCATTGCAGCACTGGTTCTCCCCGCTAACTGCTGCGCAACCCCAGGCCATGAGCTTCACTTCAGCGAGTCTGTGTCTTCTTCTGGAAAATGCGGATGGCAGCAGACACTGATGGTGCCCTACACACTGCCAGGGTGCCCACAAGTTCATGAACGTCCAAGTGCATCTTATGGCAAGCAGCACTGGGACCTCCTGCCGAAGAATGTGCTCTCAATAGAAAAAGCTGGACACTGGGAAAGACTGAAGGCGGGAACAGAAGGGGACAACAGAGGATGAGATGGTTGGATAGCAATTCCGACTTGATGGACGTGAGTTTGAGCAAACTTTGGGAGATGCTGAAGGACACGGAAGCCCGGCACGCTGCAGTCCACGGGGTCACAAAGAGTCAGACACGACTGAGCGACTGGACAAGTGCCAGAGAACTAATACTCTCAGATGTGAGGAACACTAGCACACAGCAGGTGTGTGATGGAAAAACTCCCCTCCAGTGACAACCCACAAGTAGAAAGGACGTCAGCAGCCCAGGGTCCCAACTAGGTGGCTTCTCAGCAAGGCCAGTGCCATAGACGTGGCTCCTGCAGCTGGTCATCCTGCTGCAGGCGACAGGCAGGGGGGCCACGACCAAGGCCTGGCCTCCGTCCTGCCCAAGGAAAAGGGAACTGGGATGGAAAGGATTTTGCATGGAAAGGTGTTCATCCCCCTGCAGGAAGCCCCACTGCCCAGTGCCCATAGGGCACCATGAAGGGCTTGCGTGGGCACCATGAAGGGCTTGCGTGGGCACCATGCAGGGCTTGCGTGGGCACCAGGCACTCTGCCACCTTCGACTGTGCTCACGCGTCACCCCATTTCCCACAGTGAGAAGCACAGCTGCGATTATGAGCCCCATCTTTGAGAGGAGACAACAGCTTTGACAGGTTAAATAATACCTGAAAAAAATAATAACAACAGCTAGCATAATGCAGGAGACACGGGTTTGATCCCTGGGTCAGGAAGATCTCCTAGAGGTGGAAATGGCCATCAACTCCAGTATTCTTGCCTGGGAAATCCAATGGGCAGAGAAGCCTGGAGGGCTACAGTCCATAGGATCACAAAGAGTTTGACACGACTGCACATACAAGAAAGGGAAAAAAGACTGGATACGTTTATTTTATTATTATTTTATGTGGTTAAAGAAAAACAAAACGCATGACATAGAATTTACCACTTTAGCCATCTTCAAGTATATAGTTCAGAAGTGTTAAATATATTCACATTGCTATAACAGCAGATGCCAGAACTATCTCATTCTATAAAAATGAAACTACACCATTTATCAATAACTCCACACACTTCCTCCCTCCAGCCCTGGGCAACCACCATTCTACATTCTATTTCTATGAATCTGACTACTTTAGATAGCTCACATGAGTGGAACCATATAGCATTTGTCTTTTTGAGACTGGTTTATTTCACTTAGCATGACGTCCTCAAGATTCATCCATGTTACAGCCTGTATCAGAATTTCCTTCCTTTTTAAGGTTGGATAATATTCCATTATATGTACATATGACATTTTGTTTATCCATTCAGCTATTGATGGCTGAATAAGAGTGAATAAGGCCGCCGTGAACATGGATGTTCAAGCATCTCTTTGAGACCTCGATTCTTTTGGATATATATACACACCCAGAGGTGGATCTGCTGGGTCAGACAGTAATTCTAGTTTTAATTTCTGAAGAACTGCCACACTGATTTCCACAGAGACTGAACCATCTTACAAACCCACCAACAGTGCACAAGGGTTCCAGTTTCTAGAGCTGGATACACGGTAGAAGAGTAAACGGGCGATGTATTTAGTGAATGAAAAATATGCGTGTGTGCTCAGTCACTCAGTCGTGTCCAACTCTTTGCGACCCCATGGACTGGAGCCCGCCAGGCTCCTCTGTCCATGAGATTTCCCAGGCAAGAATACTGGAGTGGGGTGTCATTTCCTTCTCCAGGGCATCTTCCTCACCCAGGGATCAAGCCTGCACCTCCTGCATTGGCAGGTGGATTCTTCACCACTGGAAAGCCAAATGAATAATAGACACAGCATAGTAACACAGTACCTTTAAAAAAATCTTTCAGCAGTGCCACACAGCATGTGGCATCTTCGTTTCCTGACCAGGGATCAAACCCACACCCGCTGCATTGACAGCACGTCGTCTTAACCACTGGACCCCAGGGAAGTCCCAATAATACAATGAAGTTGAAGAGGAGTGAAAGTCGCTCAGTCGTGGCCGACTCTTTGCACCCCATGGACTATACAGTCCATGGAATCATCCAGGCCAGAATACTGGAGTGGGTAAGTGAGTGTAAGTGAAGTCGCTCAGTCGTGTCTGACTCTTTGCGACCTCGTGGACTGTAGCCTACCAGGCTCTTCTGTCCATGGGATTCTCCAGGCATGAATACTGGAGTGGGTAGCCTTTCCCTTCTCCAGGGGATCTTCCCGACCCAGGGATTGCACCCAAGTCTCCTGCATCGCAGGTGGATTCTTTAGCAGCTGAGCCACAAGGAAAGCCCCCAACAATACAGTGCTTTCCTACAATCTACTGGCTTATTTTACTTTCGGCTGTGCTGCACCTCCACTGCTACACGGGTTTTTCTCTGGCTTCATCGAGCAGGGGCTACACCCCCCGGCTCCAGAGCACAGGCTCAGTAGTTGTGGTACACGGGCTGAGACGTTCTGTGGCACGTGGGATTTTCCCGGATCAGGAATTGAACTTGTGTCTCCTGTATTGACAAACAGATTCTTTACCACTGAGACAGCAGGGAAGCCTAACACAATACTGCAGGTACATCCTGGAAACCTCCTCATCCAAAGGCTAACATCGCTCCCATGATTGTGTTCAATACGAGAAGTTCCTCTGGGACAGGAACCATGACTTAAACTCTCCTCTAAATCTCTGATCTTGACCCCCAAAGCCACTGTCCAGGGGCTGACATGCAGCAGGCATATGGCGGCATTTGTTGAATGGTAACAGAGGGGCAGAGTCAATCAAGGAAGGCTTCCTGGAAGGAGGTGGCATTGCAAGAGAAAAAGGACAGTCTGGCAGAGAGAAGGATGAGCAGGGGTGACTGCAAAGAGGGACCTGGCTGATTGGTTTCATCTCATTCTTGAAGGCAGAGGTGATTTGTCAACTCAATAATGCTGTCATGACAGGGTAACACAATATGCTTCATAGGTGCTCAGCGAACACCTGTTGACCGAACGCATGATCAGAATGAGAGTAAAACAAACAGGAGAAACATCAGAAAGACTTCTGTATGAGCTGTCAAAATGAGAAACCAGGGGTTCCCTTAAACTACAGGGAAATAGTCATGTGACTGACACCAGCTTTCCCTGGCACTCCACCACCTCCAGTCGAACAGGAAGCCCAAGAAGGAACTACCTCCCAGCCCTACTCTGAGGAAACCTCATGAGCAAGAAAACCCCAATCCTCAAACTTCTTTCTGGAAATCCATCTTAGGAAGTTTACTGCCTGCAAAACCTAGAAGGATCAGCCAATGTTTATAAGACTTCATTTCAAAATGAAGTTTCTCCAGAGTCAAGACTCTTTCCTTCTCCTGAGGATGTAAGTCTTCTCTATTCCATAGCTATTTGTCTCCGAGGTATGGCAAGTGACACAGCAGGATGCTGCATTTGGATGCAAGTGACTCACGGCAGGCTTGAGTCCACTCCCCGCGCCCCTGAGGTCCCCACCAGTGGAGTCACTGAATCCAGGATGCCCACCAGACTGGAAGGCCCTGGAAAAATCACCCAGGTAGGCACAACAGAGCTGTGAGCAAAGAGTCCCACCTCTACCATTACTCTTCCAAAGAAGACTTCAGGGAAACCAGGAGACCCTGTGGCTAGCACAGTGTCTGGCTTAGTCAATGTTCATTGAATGAGTGAATGACCACCTAAACAAACACCCTCACACCAAGACCTGCAAGCACACTTTAATTTCCCACCAGAGTACAGCTGCCAACCGGTCAACATCAGCTAAAAGTGTCATGGGGTCCTGCAAGCCTCCTGCTTTGCCTCTGTCTCAAACATAAGTCAGCCTCTCTGATGGCTGCTGAAGAATCTGCCTGCCGATGCAGAAGACGTGGGTTCGATCCCTGGGTCGGGGAAGATCCCCTAGAGAAGGAAATGGCACTCCAGTATTCTTGAAAGAAGATCAAACTAGTCAATCCTAAAGGAAACCCTGAATATTCATAGGAAGGACTGATGCTGAAACTGAAGCTCCAATACTTTGTCCACCTGATGTGAAGAGCCAACTCATTGGAAAAGACCCTGATGCTGGGAAAGATTGAAGGCAAAAGGCGAAGGGGGTGGCAGAGGATGAGATGGTTAGATAGTATCACTGACTCAGTGGACATGAATTTGAACAAACTCCAGGAGACAGAGAAGGACAGGGAAGCCTGACATGCTACAATCCATGGAGTTGCAAAGAGTCAGAAACGACTTAGCAACTGAGCAATACATTTCTTGCCTCCAGTATTCTTGCCTGGGAAATCCCATGGACAGCAGAGTCTGGCTGGGGCTACTGGCCATGGGGTCACAAAAGAGTCAGACACGACTTTAGGGACTAAACAACAATAAACGTAGGTCACCCTTAAGCATCATCTTCTGGGGCCTGGTATGAACTCAACTTCTCTTAGAATCAAGGCTCCTCACCTTCCCCAACTCTATTTCCCTTAAATGACAAAGAACCATGAGGACCTGAGTCTGAAGCAGGAATGTTTGCAGCCCAAAGTAGCTGGGGATTTGGCCCCTTCTACCTGCTTTGGGGATAAAACCCTCTAATGGAAAGTCCATTGGCTCCTCAAAGCCTCAGAAGCAAAATGAGAAGGATAAGGCCCACGTCTCAAAACAGCTGTGTTTCCCAGGAACCAGGGAGACAGAGCAGAAAGAATATCAGACGTTTCTCACTCTGGTGACATGGCAGCTGAGTGGACGTGGGCACCCTTCCCCCTTGTCATGCCGAAAATCTTGAGTGTGACTCCAATGGTTTAAAAGTTATAACCAACAAGGAGAGAGAGAAGAAAAGGAACCACAGGCCATGAATGAAGGCCATACTCCAGGACACATCCATGCCCAGCTGCGCACACGCACACACAGACACACACACACTCTCTCACACACACACAGGCACACACACACTGACCTGCAACCGAAGAATGCACGCAGACTGACCTGTGTGGGCACAAGAGGCCGCAGGGCGGACCCAGATACCGTCCGGGGCCTCACAAAGGACTCTGTGTGCCAGGCCACAGGACGTTCCAGCAGCAGCCTGTTTCCTCTGTGGAAGCGGTCCTCCTGGCCTGCTCTGATACGAGAGATGGGCGGAAGGATCAGTTCCCTCACACAGCACCGGGACTGCTGTGGAAAGGAGGCCTCAGAATAGTGTAAGCCTGGAGGGCCCACGTGTGCAGAAGCCACATCTAGACTGATTTTCTGAGACAGAAAACTCAACACTTACTGGCTTTAAAAAAAAAAAAAGGGAAGCGGGAGATGCTGGGCTGACCAAACTGAGAAGTCCAGGCATGGCTGTAACTTCAGGCACGGCTAGATCCAGGGGCTCACGTGTGGTCAGGGCAAGGCTGGTCTCCATCTGCTGGTTCTGTCTTCCGGGAGGGGTGATGGGGGGTGTTTCAGGCAGCTCTGCCCCCAGGGGGCCACTGGCCTTCAGGTTTATGTGCAGTCAGAGCTCAGCAACCCCTGCGGAAGGCCAGATCTCTTTCCCCGTGGTTCTAATAAGTCTCAGGGCTGACTCTGACTGTATGCAGCCCTGAACTCGGCCCTGTGGCCAGGGGCTGGAAGACTCCACGGGCTGGCTGTTGCTCACAGGTCCATGCAGGTGAACGGCTAGGTCACGTCCACAGGACCCACATAGACTAAGGGGACGTAGGTACTCATCTGGAGGAAAGTAGGGAAGAGAGAGAGAAAGAGAATGAAGGAAAGAGGGAGGATAAAGAAAACAGGGGGCTTCCCTGGTGGCTCAGTGGCAGGGCCAATGCAGGGGACATGGGTTCGATCCCTGGTCAGGGAACTAAGACCCCACACGCTGTGGGCCAACCAAGCCCGTGCGCCACAACTGCTGAGCCTGCGCTCTACGGTCTGGGAGCCGCAACTACTGAGCCCACTTGTTGGAACTACTGAAGCCCGAGTGCTCCAGAGCCCGTGCTCTGCAGCAAGAGAAGTCCACACACCAAAACTAGAGAGCAGGCCCCGCTGGCCACAACTAGAGAAAAGCCCAGGCAACAAAAAAACGACCCAGCACAGCCAAATAAATAAATGAAATTTTAAAAAAACACATGGTATAAGCCACAAATAATTTTTATTATTAAGGAATAAAACAGCAATCAACCTCAGCTTTAAAGAAAACAAGAAGAACAGCAGCCGACCGAGCTTTTGTGTCTTTTGTCTTCTGTAACAGCTTTGATGAGATATAATTCACATACCATACAATATAGCAATTTAAAGGACACAGTCGGACTTCCCTGGTGGCTCAGACGGTAAAGCGTCTGTCTACAATGCGGGAGACCTGGGTTCGATTCCTGGGTTGGGAAGATCCCCTGGAGAAGGAAATGGCAATCCACTCCAGTACTATTGCCTGGAAAATCCCATGGACAGAGGAGCCAGGTAGGCTACAGTCCATGGGGTCACAAAGAGTCGGACATGACTGAGCAACTTCACTTTCACTTTCCACGGTCTAAAACATAACTCACAGAGTTGTGGGACCACCACTCTAATCGATTTTAGAACATTTCTGTTGCCCCCAAAAGAAACCTCATACCCATCAGCAGTTACTCCCCTCCAATTCCACCTCCACCCACTCCTGGCAAAAGAACAGTGTAACTTTCTGTTTCTATAGATTTGCCTATTCTGGCGATTTCACATACACAGAATCATACAAAAGGTGTTGGGGGGTGGTTTGGCTTTTTGCTTTAATACTTTTATTTACTTATTGGCTGTGATAGGTCCTCACTGCTGCTCGAGTTTTTCCGCTAGTTGCAACGAGCGGGAGCAACTCCCTAATTGCAGTGTGTGGGCTCCTCACTGCTGTGCCCTCTCTTATTGCTGAGTGTGGGCTCGAGGACACGCATGGGCTTCAGCAGCTGCCACAGGTGGGCTCAACAGTTGCAGCTCCCAGGCTCTAGAGCACAGGCTCAACAGTGGTGGTACCTGAGCTTAGTTGCTCCAGGGCAGGTGGGATGTTCCCGGACCAGGGATGGAACCCGTGTCTCTGGCGTTGGCAGGTGGTTTCTCTACCACTGAGCCACCAGGGAAGCCCAGTGGGTGGATTTTAAGAATTCTGTCTTTTGTCCTAAAATCTGCAAAAAAAAAAAAAAAATCCATTTCCTGGACTCCTAGTTGAACTGAGTCTGGACTTACTCCCTGGAATCACTATTAAGGATGTGGACCAGAGCAGGGGTGACCGGGCCTGGGAGACCCTGAAGCCTGAGGTGGTTGGTATGACTGGAGATGACTCAGCAGCCAGGGCGTAAACCCTCCCAGAAGCCTGGTCCAAGCTTCTCGTCTCGCCCCTGGCACAGTATGGGGTGGAGTGGGAAAATCGTGGGCTCCAGCTTATCAGATGTTCCAAAGAATCCCCAGGGAAGGGCACCATGGGGCTCCACCCAGCACCCTTCCTCATTCCTGACTTCATTCAGGATCCCCCTTCTCCCAGGAGGTGCGTGTTCCTGCAGCTCCCAGGAACGGGCTCTGCTGGTTCAAAACCTTCCTGGTCACTGTAAGGTGACTTTGCTGCAATAAAAATTAATTAAAGAAAAATAACACCTTTCAAACAAAAATAAAACAAAGTGTGGACTCTACAAAACCTTAAAAAGAACACCTTCCCAGTACTTTGCTAGTGATTAATCTAAAGGGCACGTGACCCAACTTGGATCAAGGAGACCTGGAGTCGGAGGCTCTTTCTGCATCTCCTAGAAGAGGTTTTGGGAACGGTGTTTCCTCCCTTCTTCTGGATGTTATAATAAAGATGTGCGAGGTGGAGGCAGCCCGTCTCATTACCAGCCTCAAGCAGAAGTCAGTGCAAGATGAAGGACGGATCTGAAGACCTACAGGAAAACGGAGCGGGGCCTCCTGGAACGGACACGAGCTCTGTGCTACACGTCCCTCATGCCCCACCATCCCCTTTCCCAAGCCCCAGATTGGCCTTTAGGGACTAATAATGCAAGGCCCCCTTCCCTCTGCTGCAGGATGCTTTTGGCCAACAGGGAGCCCCCAGCAGGAGACAGGAGGGAAGGGAGAGTGAGGCATCCGCTCCCCCTTCTGCCCCTCTCTGGACCCACCACTGCTCCTTCTCTGGGGGCCACTGTGAACTGGCTGCCACCTTTGACCCAAGTCTGAGCTCTGGTCAGAAACCCTCCTCACGCCCTCCCTGTCTCCAGGTCCCAGAATCTGTTCCCTCCCCACCCCTCGAACTGGGCATGACACAGGAGCCCCAGGGCCACGTGACCCGGGCACCACACTATTCCTGGAGCTTCCCTGCACCTGCCCACACCTCCCTAAAGATCCCTTCACATGACCCACAAGCACAGCAAAGATGCTCAAAGGCATCAGTCATTACAAAATGCAAATCAGGGACTTCTCTGGTGGTCCAATGGGTGAGAGTCTGCCTTCCAATGCAGGGGACACAAGTTCAATCCCTGGTCGGTGAACTAGAATCCCACATGCCATGCCATGGGGCAAGAGCACCCACAAGCCACAACTAGGGAGGAGCCCACACACAGCAGTGAAGATCCTGCGTGTCGTAACTAAGACCCAACGCAGCCAGGTAAATAAATAATAAAACATTTTCTTAAAAAAAAAAAAGAAAGAAAAATGCAAATCAAAACCACAGTGACACACCATGTCATACCCACTAGATCGGCTATCATACCAAAACCCATAAATAACAAGTCTTGGCAAGGATGTGGAGAACTGGAATCCTCTTATATTGCTAGGGGGATGTAAAATGATTCATCCACTTTGGAAAAGCTTGGCAGGTCCTCAATAAATTTAAATACTGAGTTAACAGATGACTCATCAATTCCATTCTAGATATATTTCCCAGAGTTGAAAAAAGGTTTTCAAACAAACATTTACAGGTGAATGTTCAGAGGCACTACTCACAATAATCGTAAATTTGAAATAACCCAAATGTCTATCAACCAATGAATAGACAAATAAAATGTGGCTTGTTCATACGCTGGAATATTGTTCTGTCATAAAAAGGAATGAAGGACTGAAATATGCTTTACCATGGATGAACTTCAAAATCATTATGCTAAGGGAAAAAAGCAGAAACATTACTTTGTTGACAAAGGTCTGTATAGTCAAAGCTATGGTTTTTCCAGTAGTCACGTATGGATGTGACAGTTGGACCACAAAGAAAGCTGATCACTGAAGAATTGATGCTTTTGAATTGTGGTGTTGGAGAACCCACTCCAGTACTCTTGCCTGGAAAATCCCATGGATGGAGGAGCCTGGTAGGCCGCAGTCCATGGGGTTGCGAACAGTCGGACACGACTGAGCGACTTCACTTTCACTTTTCACTTTCATGCATTGGCGAAGGAAATGGCAACCCACTCCAGTGTTCTTGCCTGGAGAATCCCGGGGACGGGGGACCCTGGTGGGCTGCCATCTATGGGGTCGCAGAGTCGGACACGACTGAAGCGACTTAGCAGCAGCAACAGCAGCAGCAGAAGACTCTTGAGAGTCCCTTGGACTGCAAGGAGATCAAACCAGTCAATCCTAAAAGGAAATCAGTCTTGAATATTCATTGGAAGGACTGATACTGAAGGTGAAGCTCCAATACTTTGGCCACCTGATGTGAAGAAGTGACTTATGAGAAAAGACCCTGATGCTGGCAAAGACTGAAGGCAGGAGGAGAAAGGGATGACAGAGAATGAGATGGTTGGATGGCATCACTGACTCGATGGACAGGAGTTTGCCCAAGCACTGGGAGTCAGTGATGGATGGGAAAGCCTGGCATGCTGCAGTCCATGGGGTCGCAAAGAGTCAGACATGACTGAGCAACCGAACTGAACTGAAGAGAAAAATTTAGACACATTACGCTAAGGGAAAAAAGCCAGACACAAAGGGTCATATATTGTACAATTCCACTTACCCTACCCTCACCACATATAAGGAACCAGCTCACTCCACCACGAGCAAGTGAGAAGGGGAAACTATTCCTTGTTCTAGCTCCAGTGAAAGTGAAAGTCACTCAGTCGACTCTTAACGACCCCATGGACTATATATAGTTCATGGAATTCTCCAGGCAAGAATAAATAAAGAATAATAAATAAACAATAAATAAAGCCGTGCCTGAATTTCTTGTCTGGTCTCTTATCAATTTCTATTGATTACGAAGGCCAAGAACCCTGGTATCACTGAGATCAGTGATCTCTGATGTTACTATGGCAAAAGATTATGACTTGCTGAAGGCTCAGATGATGGTTAGCGCTTTTTAGTAATAATGTATTTTGTAGTTAAGGTATCTACATTGGCTTCTTTTAGACATAATGCCACTGCACCCTTAATAGACTATAGTGTAAACATACCTTTTATTCGCACTGGGAAACCAAACAAATTGCATGACTCGATTTATACCAATATTCACTCTATGGTAGTGAGTGAAAGTTACTCAGTCATGTCCAACTCTTTGCGATCCCATGGACTATACAGTCCATGGAATTCTGTAGGCCAGAATACTGGAATGGGTAGCCTATCCCTTTTCCAGGATATATTCACAACCCAGAAATCCAACTGGGGTCTCCTGCATTGCAGGCAGATTCTTTACCAGCTATGGTGGTGGCCTGGAACCAAACCAGCAACATCCCTGAGGATAAGATAAGGTGAGAACGAGGGCTGACCCCCTAGGTCAGAGCAGCTGAAAAGACCAGGCTGCCTGCTTCCTCATCTGACCACTCAGGCAACGGAGCCAGGGACCGGAGCTGGTGACCTACTTAGTAGGAGTAGGTCATCTCCTACTAAGCAGGGGGTGACCCCGATGTGAAGTCTTGAGGAGACTCCCCTGGCAGCAGCTTGGAGGACAGATGAAGCGAAGGGCAGAGAGTTGGGAAAAGGCTGGATGGCTCAGGGGAGATCCCGCAGAAACCTGGCCTGTGGCAGAAACTGTGGGGACACACAGAAGGGCTGGACTGGAGATGTGGGGACAGACTTCTGCAGGATCCATTTGGCTTAGAGGAGGCGTAAGAAGGAAAGGGAGTGAGCGATGGGCAGTAAGAACCTCTTCCCTCTTCTCGAGGCTCAGATCTAGGGAAGCCAGGACACCAAGAAACCACATCACAGCTCCCCTTCCCCTTCCACATAAACGAAAACCGAAGAGCTGAAGTTGTGGGAGGGGAAGAGAAGGCGGAAGAGAGGTCCAGACTTGCTTCTTTCTCACGCATGCGCCACTGAAGCCCAGCACTGAGCACCTAGGGATGCAGAGACCAGAAGGACCAGGAGTCCGGGGAGGCTGTGGTCTTGAGAGACGCAAACGTGACTCGGCCTCGTAAACAAGCCAGAAGGCTCAGCATCCTCAATGGCTCTCCCTCTGCCCTGCCCCAATCCATCCCCAAGCCAGCCGGTGCGACTGCCTAGTACCTCCCGTCTCCTTCTCCCGGGCCACTCGCCGCCAGACTCCTACAAGAGCATCCTGAATGGCCTGCCCGCCTCCAGTCCTAGGCCTCACCCGCCCGGTCCATTCGGTCCAAGGTACCCAGAGTCAGCTTCCCCAAAGACCAAGGGTCACATCACTGCCCCGCCGTAAGCTTTCAATGGCTCCTCAACAGCTTCCAAGATAAAGTCCCAGCTTCTGGATGCGGCTCCTGATGTCCCCTGCAGGCTCAGTGCATCCCTCCGCACACAGTGGATTCACCAAGGCTGAATCACTCGGTTCCCAGCATAAACCGTGCGGTTTGCACCATCCACCCCTCACTGAAGTGGCTCCCTACACCTGGAACTTCCTTCTCTTCCCACCCCTCTTTTTCTGGCTATTTTTTATTCATTATTTAAGACTCAGCTCAAGGATTCCATCCTGGAGCAAGTCTTCTTGACCCTCTGTGCAGGGTGGGGTCAGGCATCCCCTTCGTAAGGACTCAGTGATACCTTATTTCCCCTGGGATCACACAAACCACGCTGGCTCACAATTTACTGCACACGTCTGCCCCCAGTCGTGAAGGACAATGCCACTGTACACCATCACAGCTGGCACATAGTAGGCACCTACTAAAGAAGGAGAGTGGGGATAGGCAGGGACAATGGGCGGGGCAACAAATCTTATGGTGCTCAATGACTAAAATAATGACTCACAACAGGCAGGATCAGGAAAGGCTTCACAGAGAAGGGACATTTGAGCCATTCTTTAAAGAGCTGTGTATTTGGTAGGTGAAAAAAATAGCAAGACTGCCAAGGTATAAACATGTACAAATTGGTGGTGATTTCAAATAGGGTGCTGGGCTAAGCACAGGGTTATTAGAGGACGGTATAGTGGACCCAGAATCACTCAAATGTTATGTGACATGGCCAGACCCTTGTGTTAAGATTGGGTATAGGGGCTAACAAAACTAGGGTGTTCAGCATCTTGTTCCTCCCATCTTTCTGTTCAAACACACTCAAACATGTTCTCCCTAAGCAAGGCCCCCTCATGGCCCCAAGATGGCTGCCATAGTGCCAAGTATCACATGCCAGCCCTACTACATCCCATAGCAAAGGTCCCATGGTGTAGTCTAAGCCATGGTTTTTCCAGTGGTCATGTATGGATGTGAGAGTTGGACCATAAATAAGACTGAGTACCGAAGAATTGATGCTTTTGAACTGTGGTGCTAGAGAAGACTCTTGAGAGTCCCTTAGACTGCAAGGAGATCCAACCAGTCAATCCTAAAGGATATCAACCCTGAATATTCACTGGGAGGACTGATGCTGAAGCTGGAGCTCCAATACTTCAGCCACTTGATTCAAAAATTGGAAAAGACCTTGATGCTGGGAAATATTGAGGGCAGAAGGAAAAGCGGGCGACAGAGGATGAGATGGTTGGATGGTATCACTGACTCAATGGACATGAGTTGGCATAAACTCCGGGAGATGGTGAAGGACAGGGAGGCCTGGCGTGCTGCAGTCCACGCGATCACAGAGAGTCGGGCACGACTCAACGACTGAACGACAAGCACAGAAGAGAGGCTGTTTCTAAATGCCTCCGCTTAAGACGGCAAAAACCTTCCTCCACCCCCCTGAAAATTTCCCTGTATATTTTACAGCCAGAGCTGTGTCACGTGCCCATGCCTAAACCAATCACTGCCAAGGAGGACAAGACCACAGAGGTTCACCACTGGGGCTGGGACTGGTCTCTCTCAATGTCCCTGGAAGGTTGGGCTCCTGAAGATCTGTGTTCTGTCAGCAAAGCAAAAGGGCAAAGACATAGGATAAACAGTCAACAATGTCTTCTATAACTTCTTACCTGCCTGCCCCCGAAGTACACCATTAAACTGAGTGCAACCTGCAAACATCCGGCACCTCCACCCTTCAGCGGTTCTATTTTAGGTCTGAGGAAGTAACTGTCCTAGGAGAGGAAACTGGCTCAGAGTTATGACGGGAAGGTCTATAAACACTGCAGTCTGCTTTTCTGGATCCGGACTTCTGTGACGGTCGGGGGTAGGAAATAGCAGGGATGCCTGAGTTCCAGATAGAGACCCCGGACGCTGTGGTATTTTACCTGAGAGTTTTGCCTGTCTCCTTGAACAAATATTTGAACAAATATTTTCCTTAGGCCTCTCTTTCCTTAGGGACAAAAAGGCCTGGCGTGCTGCAGTCCATGGGGTCGCAAAGAGTCAGACACGATTGTGTGACTGAACAACAGGCCTCAATGATAAAAAAAAATAACCAGCACAGAGGCTTCCCTCGTGGCTCAGTGGTAAAGAATCCACCTGCCAATGCAGGAGTCACGGGTTCGATCCCTGGTCCAGGAAGGTCCCACATGCTGTGGAGCAACTAAGCCCATGTGCCCCACCTACTGAGCCCACATGGGGCAACTACTGACACCCTCACACCCAGAGCCTGCGCTCAGCGACAAGAGGAACCACTGCAAAGAGAAGGCCACGAGCCGCACCTAGACAATAGCCCCTGCTCGCCACTACAGAAAAGCCAACACAGCAATGAAGACCCAGCTCAGCCAAAAAGAAATAAATAAAAAGTAATTGATTGATTAAAAATACCCCACACATTCCTATCAGAAGGACTGTGATCAGAAGTGACTCCTTCCTCACAGCCTCCACATACTAAGAGCCTGCCCACCCTGGATCATAAATTCTTAGAGCACGTTCTCCCCAAAGGTTCCCCTTTCTGCCCCAGTAGCATTTGTTATGATACAATGGGAAAACCGCTGGACTCGGGATCAATAACAACAGCTAATATTTACCCCATGGACTGTAGCCCACCAGGCTCCTCTGTCCATGGGATTTCCCAGGCAAGAATACTGGAGTTGGTTGCTATTTCCTCCTCCAAGGGATCTTCCCAACCCCTTCCCTGCACACTCACGGCCATCCATGTCTGTGTAGCTTTGCTGTGGTGAGGACGGACATCAGTCCAAAACTGCAAACAGTTCCACATCTTTCTCTTCTAATCAGCTATAAGAGGCTCTAGCCCACGGACCCTGAGTTTTCACCTTTGTCTCCTGGGTGCCTGGCACACAGCGGGATATGCAGTAAAAGTGTGTGCAGGGAAGACTCTCTAAGTTGAATTGGTCCTCTCTTTATTCCTTCCCTTGTTGATCCTGCAAATGAGAACTCATTTTTCCTTCCCCTGTTGATCCTGCAAATGGAACCCACTCACTTTTGTTTAGAACTGATTACGTGCCTGGCACTACTTTCTGTATATTAATATATGGCTTGGTTTAACACCTTTTAAAAAAAACCTGCAAGCTTTTTCAAAATTTACAGAGGAAGACACTGACGATCAGAAAAGCTAAGAGAAAAGTGAAAGGCAGATTCTCCCAAGGCCACATGAGGAATTAGGGCATGGAATTCAAGTTCAAGTCTTCAGAGGCAATGGTTGAGTGTGGGCCGTGAACACAGACAGCCTCGCTTAAAATCTTGCCACTTGTGAGGTGTATGACCTCGGAGAAATTAGTCCCTGTGTGTCTGTTTCCTCCCACATAAAATGAGGAGAGAAAGAGTACCTGTTTCACAGGGTTGTTACAAGCATTAAACAAATTCATAAGAAAGCTGCTTAAAGCAATGTTTGATGTGTATTAATGTATGATAGGGCTTTCCAGATGGCGCTAGTGATAAAGAACCTGCCTGCCAATGCAGGAGACATAAAAGACACGGGTTTGATCCCTGGGTTGGGAAGATCCCTTGGAGGAGGAAATAGCAACCAACTCCAGTATTCTTGCCTGGGAAATCCCACGGACAGAGGAGCCTGGTGGGCTACAGTCCATGGGGTAAATATTAGCTGTTGTTATTGATCCCGAGTCCAGCGGTTTTCCCATTGTATCATAACAAATGCTACTACTTACATCTACCAAATCAACCCAGGCATGAGAGTGACCTGACCAAAGGATAGACCCCACAGAAATCTTGATTTCCATCATCCAGAGGACTGTCTCAGAAAACAGCACGAAGGCAACACAATGTACAGATTCCATCCCATAAGGGCTCCCAGCTGCAGCTCTGCCCTCATTTGTGGGATCTGGGGGGGACCTCCCAGGGGAAAGAGACAGGAGCCATTCGGCCACCCCAGTGCCCAACTATTGCCCATATGCCAGGGGATAGCCCCTTAGTCTGCACAAGCTTTGAGAACCCCGAAATGCCTGCAGCTCTTCCCTGGAAAACCCAGGGCCCCCGGTGGTGAGACAAGGTGGAGGCGGGTGGGGAGGGGAGTCTTCAAAACAAGGTGCAGCTGGAGGACACGGGGCCCCTTCCACCTTGAGGACAAGAAAGCCCTCGTACCCTCTGAGGCTCCCTCCTCCCACATTTGTGACCTCACGCAACCCAGCAAGGAGTCAGGGTCAGGACAGAATTATCACCACCTTTTGACTCGGGTGAGGTAGGGCGCTTCCGAGAAGGTAAGTGACTACTTGTAACAGTCACATCACAGTCAATATCTAGTCAATTTCCAGACTAGAACTCTGGACTTCTGAGTCTCAATTCAGTGCTCCTTTCCATTAATCTGTCTCCCACATCAGTCATTTGTCTTTTTCGATACATACAATTCCTTTCTCTTTCCCTCTCTTCTTAAATACTTGTCTTCTCTGCACTGGGAGTTACAAAGATGAACAAGACATTTTAAGGCCCAGCTCATTCCTGCCTCCCCAAACCACTGCTCTGCAGGGTGAACACGCAGAAAGTGTTCAAAGTGCTTGCTGCTCTGAATCACATCTTTGCTACTGGTCTGATAAGGATTCTGGTTTTCTTTTCTGAAAATGGCAGTTTTTACATTTTTGTAAGTGTTCTTTCTTTTCCTCGTTTGCAAAAGAAGACTCAGAGTATTAAGCTGGCTGGTCTCTGCTTGGTGCCTGCAGGACAGGACAGCTGAGAACCCTCCATAAAGCCACAACCCCACAGAGGTCCCAGCCTCCTTTGAAAGTGGGCCAAAACGATTCCTCTCTCCAGTGCAGAGAAATGACAAGAAAGCACATTCTGCCTCTGGGTCTGGATGGGGGAGAAAAAGGCTTCTGTGCAAACTCTGAGGCCCTAAGTATGGACGCAGAGCTCAAAGATACTGGGGTTAAAAGCATGGACTGGGGTTAAAAGTCTCCGGTTCAGCAGTTAGCACAGCAGCATTTCCAGGACCTAGGAAACCCTCAGATCCTTGGCTGAAGCACAAAACCAGCTCTGTAAATCCTCTTCTGCTACCCAGGAAAGGTGGGGTATGAACCACCTTGCCCTCCAAATCGGAAGATGCAGGAAATGGGAGAATAGGCTCCTCCAGAATTAACATAACAGAGCAGTCTGAAAAAGAGTATCAGTACATTTTAAAGTAAAGATATGAAATAAGAATGAAGAATTCTCATGGAAGAATAAGACCCAAGGATTCAAAACCAATGGATTGGAAAGAGAACCAGAGGGAATTTCCAGAAGTAAAATGGAGAGTCATCAGAAATAGAAACTCAGTGACGAGAAAACTGAAGAAACGTGGTGACGTAGAAGCCAAGGCTCTTGATTCCTCCTCCCTGCCCAGTGCCTGCCCTTGGCCTGCGCCCAGCACGAGGGGACAAGAGGAGTAAGCCCGAGCCCCCACCCGCGCCCCTCCAGATGCTCAGTCTGAAGGGGAGGCAACCAGACCAGCAAGTGCATTTCCATACAGGACGGCTGTGATGATCTTGCATTTCTGCACTCCCCGTGCGGGATGCTTTTCCTCCATGATTTCGGTTCGGTACAGAAAACTGCGAGGATGCCAGGAAGGTGGGGTCCGTAGCAGACCCCAGCATCTTCTGGCTTCCTCTGGGCCATCCTGAATCAAGGTCACAATCACCATGGAATGTTGAGCCCTCTTCTACTTCCCCCCTTCAGTCTGTAAAAATCCTATTTGGAAATGTCAATACGAATAGTACAAGGAACACACATGCCCTTTACCCACCTTCATCGATGGTTAATATTTTACTCCTCTTGCTTTTTTTCCTTTCTTTTTCCTCCCATGTAATTTTTATGTATTCAGAAAATACATATAATTATTTTCTGAACCATTTGAGGGCAAGTTGCCTATATGATGGTCTTTTACTGAAGTGCCTTTCTGCATTTCTGACGGACTAGGCAGTTGGAATTAGCAGATGAAAACTGGTAGATATAGAATAGATAAACAATAAAAGTCCTACTGTATAGCACAGGGAACTATATTTAATATCCTGTGATAAACCAAAATGGAAAAGAATATGAAAAGATATATATATATATAATAACTGAGTCAGAAATTAACACATTTTAAAGCAACTATATTTCAAAAAGAAATATTATTTGTATTTTAATTTTTTAACAATTAAAAGAAGACTGTAGCTGTAAGAGGGACAAATGGCCTATTTTCTTTAATTAATTTTTATTGCAGGTAGTTGCATTAAAATGTTAAGATTCTACTGCATAGGAAAATGAATCAGCCACACTTATAAACATATATCCCCCCCTTTTAGGTTTCCCTCTCGTTTAGATATCCCTCCCACTCAAAAGGATAATTATTTTATTACAAAACTACAATGAAACAGGCACCCAGTATCATCCCATAAGCAAGAGTTTTATAAAGGCAGATGCCTTGCTGGAAAAACGCATGATGAGTCTTGATGAGGGAAAGACGAGCCAGTCCGCAGAAACCACAAACAGGCCAGACCCTCTCCTTCTTGTCCTGCCCATGGATGCCTGGTGTGGGCCTGGTTCTCGGGAAGCCCCGCGACATCTGGGGGACGCGCTGACGGTCACGCTTCTTTACTCCAAGCCTAACCAGACTTCCACCTGGTATCCCTCCGTTGCTCATTTCTGTTTTTCTAACGCTGTGCACTTTTTGCATTTCCTGACTTAGACCGGTAAAGGAAGGGGAAACGCCAAAAATACTACAAGACCAGCTAGCTGGTGGCACTTCGAAGGGATGGGGGTCGGCAGGGGAAGCGCAGGCAGTGAGGGACCTCGGTCTCCCTGCACTCGCCATGGTGCTGGCTGGCACAGCTGATGGGGGCCCCCTGGCACTGAAGGTCTCCGGACACCATCTGGAGAGTAGCTGGGACAAGAGCCCATTTTCTTCCAAATAACAGGGAAGATGTTCGCAATCTGGTCTTAATCAGCCCCTCGCAGCGACGCGGCTACACGTCCCATCATGGTGCGTTTCCTTTACTCTCGGAAGATGGGGTCGCCTGCCACAGGCCACGAGGAGGCCGGGCCTTGGGATGCCTTTTCCCCTTTCGGTTCAGACAGATTTGTCCTGATCAAACCACACGCCCTCTCCTGATGTCAATGGCCTGCTTTGGGAACAGGAATGGCTAAGGCTAGGGACAGTAACCGTAGCTCAGGAACTGAGGTTTTAACTGCACAAAAGGCACACGTGTTGGGGTTCCCGCCATCCTGGGAGATCAACCCCAGGCAATTTTAAAGAGAGGACCGACTCCCCTCAGTCTCCACTTCTTTTTGGGAGTGGATGCCAGGTAGGGGGGCTGGGGGAGGGTGTTCATGGGTTGGTTAGTTTAACTGATTCATGAAATGGGGTAAAAAAAAAAAGTGAATGTCCTGAGTTGCAAGTGAACAATCTGGCCTGCAGCCTGAAGGATGTGCAGTGAAGTGAACCCTCAACTCTGACTCCCCACATAAAGCCGGGCATCGACAAGACTTTGAATGAAGGAATGAATAAATCTCAATGAGACACTGAAATACTTGGAAGGGCAGTGAAGATACAAGTAGAGACTGACTTCCATCCAGGTACCACTACCTCCAGAAAGATGTCCCTGGCTTCCCCTCCCTCACTGGGTTAGGGGCCTTGCCCCACAGCCCCCATAACATCTTCCCCTACCAGCCTGAGAAGATGTCCATGTCCAAATCCCCAGGAACTGTGAATGTGTTAGGCTACACAGGTCACCCGGCAGTGGGGAACTAAGGCTGAAGATGGAAATAAGGTCACTAATCAGTTGACCTTAAAATAGGGAGATTATTCTAGGGCTTCCCAGGTGGCTCAGTTGTAAAGAATCTGCTTGCAATACAGAAGACCTGGGTTTGATCCCTGGGTCGAGAAGATCCCCTGGAGGAGGAAATGGCAACCCATTCCAGTATTCTTGCCTGGAGAATTCTATGGACAGAGGAGCATGGTGGGCTTCAGTCCTTGGGGTTGCAAAGAGTCAGATACAACTAAGCAACTAACACTTTCATCCTAGATTATACAGGATGGCTGCTGTCATCAAAAGGGTCCTCAAAAGTGGAAAAGAAGAAAGAACCAAAGATGGCAGCGTGAGAAGGACTAGGACCAGCATTGCTGGCTTTGAAGATGGAGGAAGGGGTCAGAAGCCCAGGAAAGCAGGAAGCCTCTAGAAACTGGAAAAGGCTAGGGAATAGATCATTCTCTAGAGCCTCCAGAAAAAAAAGTGTTCTGCCCACACCTTGACATCAGACCCACTTCAGACTTCTGACCTCCAGCACTAAAGGAGAATAGACTGGTGTTGTTTAAGGTGTTGCCAAGTTTGTGGCAATTTGTTATGGCAGCAAGAAGAAACTAATACACTATTTATCATTATATAATAAATACACACGCATACACTAACATGGGCTTCTCTGGTGGCTCAGACGGTGAAGAATCTGCCTGCAATTTTATTTATATGCCTATCTCTCCGCTTCTGCTCTTCGCCCCCTGTGATTCACTCTTATAAAAGTAATCTCCTTAAAATGTCAATCAGACCCCACTCCTGAGCCTACATTCATCAGTTCCTCTTCGTACTTGGTGAGGTGATCGTCCCCAGCGTGATGCCCCTGCCTCCCTCTGAAATCTCACCCTCACCCCCGAGCATCCTCCCCGTCGCTCCCTTACACTCTGTCCTGCTCATCGCCCCACTTTCCTCACTTCTGGGATCACATCAAGCTCCTTCGTGCATTCGCTGATCTCCCTGGGTGGAATGCCCCCTCTCCAGCAACCTCTCTACCCGGGCCAGTTTTTTCTCGATTCTTGAGACTCCGAGAGGCCTTTCCCTGGCAAAACTAGGGCCGTCCCTACACCCCATTCCCCTTCACTTCAGTCATCATTTCGATCCCTGGTGTTTCTTTAATAACAAGCGCTAGCATCTTCCATTCATTAGAAATTGCTTTCTCCTTTGTTCTGGAATGCGAGCCCCAGGAGGGTGAGGCTGGGTCTATCTTATTCATCACTGTATTGTTGGGACTGCACCCAGTGCTTAGCATGAAGCACTCAGTACAGCCTTGCTGAATCAACTAATTAAAAGAGAAAGCGCAAGGCTGACCCTGAGAGATGAGGCTGGAAATAGAAGGCCTTGAACACAGGATCCTATCCATCTCTGAGCTCCTGGCATCTCTCACAGGGGAGCCACTTAGCAAATGTGCACGAAATGAATGAAAGAATGACTCAGGTTCCAGATGAATCTGAAAAGTGCTGTCCTTTCTCGGCAAGGTTCCCGAAGCAGCAGCTCCCTCTCCTCCTTGGGACTTCTTAGGAGGGGGCGGACCCAGGGCACAGAGCAGTTGCTTAATAAATGCCAGTGTCACTGTCACTATCGCTGACATGGGGCCTCAGTCACACAGCCCGCAGAAAAGACTTGCTCCAGCCCACGCACACTGAGTGGCTGGGAGAGAAGTGGGAAGGAGATACACAGGAGGGAAAAACGAGAACGGGGACATGGGATCCAGGCAAGACACTGAGAACTTGGAGGGAAGATACAGTAACAATGAGGTTCCAGGTAACACAGGCTCCTGCCTTTCCTCTAGACCTGCGGTCCCCACCCCTTTTGGCACGAGGGACTGGTTTTATGGAAGATAATCTTTCCACAGATCAGAGCAGGGGGGCGGAGTTCAGAATGATTCAAGCGCAGTATAGATGGTTTGGGGTCCTATGAGAATCTAATGTTGCTGCTGATCTGACAGGCAGAACTCAGGTGGTCATGCGAGCAAGGCGGAGTGGCTGTTAACACAGGTGTAGAACTTCTACCCTGAAACTCACCTCCTGCTGTGGGGCCTGGCTTCTAACAGGCCAGGGACAGGTACATGGCCTGGGAGGGTGTGAACACACCTGCTCTAGACTTCAGCCACCTGGGTGCAGTGTGGAGAGGCCCGCAGGGAGGTGCATCCTCAGGGAGGGCGAGGGAGGGTCCTATTTGAAAGTACACATTCATGTGGGGGCCTGCAAGACTGTGACTGAGTTGCAAAATCTGGCTCACTGTGGCTGGTGAGGAGTGGGGAGGAGGGAGTGAATTTCAATTTCCTTCACCAAATGGCAAGCTTTCGAAAAAGTCCTTTCTCTCCAACATTATCACACACTAAAAATGAAAAACCAGCCCTTTGGAGCTCTCATAGGGAGAAAAATAGATGGGCTGCCGAGCTCACAAGATACAGGGGGGCTGGAAGTCAAGCCTAGAGAACATCACAGAGTATATTTTGTGCTAAGATACTGCCCTTTTCTGGACCTGGGAGTTTCTACTTCGTACAAAAGAACAGAATAGAGAAAAGTCCCCCATAGAATAAGCCACCCATTTTATATTTCAAATCCATTTGCTGGGGAGAAAAAAATCCATTTGGTGACTGAAACTCCAAACACATTTAGTGACTGAATAGTAGGGGTTAGGGAATTTCATCTCTAACTCTTATCTCAAAATAAGCAGTCTGAGGTAACTGCATATCTCAGAAATAGCAAGCAATAACATAAGACAAAACAAGAGAAGGCACTAAAAATGATAAAAGTTACAATGCCAAGAAGACATATTTCCAAACTTAATGGCTGACACAGACCAGAAATTGACAGTGTAAGGAGCAGTGGTCAGGGAGTCTGAGCCCTGGCCATGTGACTTTCCGTAAGTCCCAGTCACTTCTTCTGCTGCAGGAATAATAAGAAGGGGCAGCAACAACTGCTCTCAAACGTCCTGTTTCTTCCTAAACTGTTGAGATTTGACGCTTGCAGAAGATCTGCACCTAAGATCTAACTGTTACAAGGTGACTCTCCAACTGCAAAACGGGAAAGCCCTGGGCTACACTCTGATGGACAGACAAAATTGGCCTCAACACTGAACTATGTTTTACAATCCCGAACATTACTCAGCAATCCGTGCCCGGCTGTCATTCCAGGATCCAATGTGCCAAGACAACCTGACCGAGTCTACGGGGAAGAGTGGGAGAAAGTTCCTGCTCTCTCTGATTAGTGAGGGTAAAGCTGAGGTCACGCTGAGGATGGTCTTAAGTTAGCCCTCCATCCGCCTGCGCTAGTGGAAAAATTAATTATTGAAGGAAACCGCTTTAGGAATGCCCGGGGAAGAACACTCGGGATGTATGAAACCGCAGAATACCAGACGCCAGAGAGTTTCTTTCTTTTTTTTTTTCTTTGAAACTTCACGTCGCTCTCAGAAAATGCAGCAGGTCTCCAAATGGTACAAGGAGAAAAACACAAGCCACTTTCCTGGCTTCCCGGGAACAAACCCCAAGCCCCGAATGGATTTTTTAAATTTTTCTCTTTAGTTTCGTTCGCTGTAAGCCAAGTGGTCTAGGGCCTGCCTGGCAGCGCCGAGTCCCAGCCGGGGGCCGGGGGCCGGGGGCCGGGGGCCGGGCCGCCGGCTCCAGAAACGGCGGGGAACTTTCCTCCGCCGCGCCCGAGACAATGCCGCGGTCTTTCGGAAGGGCGCCCGATCGGCGGGGCCCGGACCCCTCTCCGGGAGGGCGCGCCAAACCCCCACGGGCGGTCCCACCCTCCCCACCCCCGCGCCTCGGGGGTGCAGACCCTCAGCCCCCCAGACGGCCGAGCCCGGCCCTGTGAAGCCCAAGGCCAGCTCCCCAGCGCGAACAGAGCCGGGACCCGCCCGCCGCCCCCGTGCCGGCGCCTCTCCGCGCGGGAGCCGAGCAAGGGGGGCGCCGACGAGACCCCCGCGCGGCCCCGCCGAGCCAGCCCGAGCGCCCCGCAACTCACCGGGACCGGGCGGGCCGCTGGGCATTATTCCATCGCGGGTTCGGCAGCGGCTCCCTGGCGGCGGCGCAGACGCCTGCGCCCCGGCTCTCTTCGGCCGGCCGATCGCGGCTGTCGCAGCAGAAAGCAGGAGGCGGCGGCGGCGGCGGGGGCAGCCGGCGGGGCGGGAGGCGCGGGCCGGGGGCTGCCCGAGCGCAGAGAGCCCGCCCGCGGCGGCGGCGACGGCGGCGAGGCGCGGGAGCCGAGCGCGGCGCAGGAAGGGGCGGGCGACCATGTGCCGAGGGGAGGAGGCCGCAGCGACGCGCGCGGCTCGGACGATCCCGCTCGGCGGCGGAGGGCGCGGGCTCCAGGAAATCCAAACACTTCGACAGGAAATCGGAATCCTGACCAAGCATTCCCGGTCCCGGGGCCGCCCCGCGCAGGGGGCTCCCGCCTCGCTTAACCCTTGGCCCGCCGGCACGCAGGAGGGGAGTGGGGGGCCGGCGGGCTCCCCGACATCGCGCGGAGAGCACGGCGGCTGGACACCCGGCAGCCGACCAGCGGGGTCTCCGACCCCACGACTCCGGCGTGCGAGCTGGGCCAGTGTCGGGCCTCCTGCCTCTTCGGCCCCACACTCGCGGTGGCCTGCCTCCTCCATGCTCAGATGTAGAAGGGGTCGGATTTGTCCCCATAAAACCTTGGTGCCTTTCTAAGTCCCCCAACACCAGGAAAGGACCTTGGCCTCTCTCCCATCCTACAGAGAATGAACTTGAAATCTCCTGGCCGTTTCCCCTATTTTTCGTAAAATAAATGACTTTACCTGACTGCCACCCTCCCACCTCTTTCACTGCTTCCGCGTTGCTAATTTCCTCATGTTTCTTCCAGTGCCAGGGGGACAGGACCTTTCCAGGTCAGGATAGTATACAAATAGTATGGACAGTCGTAGTATGAACTTTGGACCCTGACCTGGGTTGGAATCCACGCTTTGTCTTTTTTCCAACTGGGTTACCTTGGGTAAGTCACTTTACTTCACTGAGCCTCGGATTGCTGAAATGTGAAATGAGGTGGTCATACTGCCCTCATAGGTTTGATTTGGAAACCAAACGTTTAGACCAGGACTGACACATTGTAAATGCTCGAATAAATGATAACAATGATTGTCTTTACTACAACAGACATCAGAGAGGTGAGGGTTTTAATTGATGGAGTGTGTGCTGTGCATTATCTATACCTACTTAAAAAGCCTCCAAACTTCATTTCCATCCTTGTCACCTACTGATTTTTTTTTCTTTGCAGCATTTCAGCAACTGCTGTCTGCAGAGGAAAAGGTTAGCAGCTATGAATCCCTTCTGGTGAAATCTGAAACTCCACAAACACTACAGAATTTGGTATTTTGCTCTTAACCTGAGACTCAGGACACTGTGGGGGTTTGTTACAAAGTCTGAAGAGGTATTAGGAAGTTTGAGAAAACCAAAGTAAATCTCCATGCAGCCGGGCCTGGACTAGGTGGGCCAGTGGGAGTGATTCATTGTGGTTTCCCACGGAAATGCCACATTCGGGGTTTTTCTACCTGGAGGATGCAGCTTGGTGGTTTTGCTGTAAGTGTTTCAAATTCCTTTGAAACCCAGTCTGACTTTGAAGAGGGATCAACATACCCGTGAGTGAAAACCAAACTTGAAATGAGTCTGCCAGGGACTGGAAGTTGGGTATCAGCTCCTCAAACCTCAAGTAAGGACCAGACATCAGTTTTAGACCCATTTTGTCTCTTTTCTGCAAATCCTGTATCAGTGGCCAGAAGCAGTGGGACAAGCTCTTGGTTTGGCCCTGGGAGTCCAGGGTCCTGCCCCCAGCCCTTTGCATCTGCTTTTCCTTCTGCCTGGAAGAATCTCTGCTTGACTGTTCGTGGCACTCAGCTCATAGTTCAGAAGTCAAGTCCTCAAAGGGAGCTTTCCCCAACCATTGGATCTACTTGACTTTGACACTCACCTCTCCCACCCCTACCTCTCCTGCACATCACATGCCCTGTTTCATTGCTTTATAGCCCTTGAAAAAGGGCGCGTTAGTCTCAGTCATGTACAACTCTTTGCAACCTCATATACCGTAGCCCACCAGGCTTCTCAGTCCATGGAGTTCTCCAGGTATGAATATTGGAATGGGTAGCCATTCCCTTCTCCAGGGAACCTTCCCAACCCAGGGATCTAACCCGAATCTCCTCCATTGCAGGCAGATTCCTTACCCTCTGAGCCACCAGGAGGCTTTCAAATAGGAAAGTCCAGTGTAATGGAAGAAGTGTCAGACACCTCTATTAATGGTTCAGGAAAGTTAAAACTCTAAGTAATTAAGACTGTCAGACAAGTTAACTGCAATCTCATTGATACAGTCCTAGTTAATTGCACCCTCCTTTGTGCTCCTGTAGCACTTCCATTCATTTAAAGAATATATCACATTCTACACTTGCTCAGTGAGTCCCCTCCTAAGTTAGAAGGCAAACTGAGTTGGAGGGAAAGGAAAGGACTGCATTTATTGACCACTTACTCTGGCCAGGACCCTGAGCAGGGTGAATTTGAATTAATTAAAGCCATCACTAGTTAAGGGCTTCCCTGTGGCTCAGTGGTAAAGAATCTGCCTGCCGATACAGGAGACACAGGTTTGATCTAGGAAGATTCCACACGCCTCAGAGTAACTAAACCGGTGCACCACAGCTACTGAGCCCGCATGCCCTAAAGCCCTTGCTCCCGAAACAAGAGAAGCCACTGCAATGAGAAGCCCGCACACCACAGCTAGAGACTGAGCTCAGCTCAGTGAGCTCAGCTCACTGAAACTAGAGAAAAAAGCCTGTGCAGCACAACCAACTGAAAAAAAAGTCACTAGTTAAATGCTCAAAAATCTTCTGGGCAATAGATTTGCAAAGATGCGCTGTTCTTGCCCTCCAGGTTATATTTAGAAAGCAGAGAAATTATTATTCTTATAGAGGTATGCTCAGGGTGTCACAGGGAAGTCTTCCTAAATCAGTAGGGAGCGGTATCTTAGTTCAGGCTTCTATAACAGAATATCATAAACTCAGTGACTTATATGCTCACCTTTATTTCTCACAGTTCTAGAAGTTAAGAAGTCTGATGCTGACAGATTCTGTGTCTGGTGAGACCCCTCGTCCTGGTTCACAAATGACCATCTTCTTCCGGGGCAAGGGGTCTGTCTTTCTGTTATAAATTCACTAATCCCATTCATGAGAGCCCCACCTGCTCTCATAACCTAATCACCCCCTAAAGGCCCCACCTCCAAACAGCATCACATTGGTAGTTATGAATTTTGGAGGGGGTTAGAAACCACTTCCAAGAAGTGGGTGCTCGGAAACTAACTTTCTAAGAAGAGGTGGAACTTATCTAGGTAGATAAGGGAACACAGGCCTGGGAGCCAGAGCAAAAGGCACAGAGCTGGTGATGCTCAGTTCTCAGTTCCCTGGACCCCGCTGTGAGTTCACCCGCAGCTGCATTTTGTTGCCTGTCTCCTCCTCTCTGCCCGGGCTTTTCTCCAAGGCTGCAGAATCTTGCCCAGACCAGAAGTGCCTAACAGCCCTGGGGCAGCCTCCAACCTATCAGTGGATAAATGTCCCAGTCTTCTATCCCTAACAGGGACAGTCCTCAAGTGCTTTCAACAGAGGACCCCCCAGTAGAGTTGAGTCCCATTGCCCCCAGGCGTAACTTTCATCAGTTCACTGTGCCTTTTGTCTCTTCCCGGCCTTACTCTCTCACTCCCTCATTTGTTCTGCCTGGAATCAATCACCTTCCAAATAAACTTGTTGTTCAGTCACTAAGTTGTGTCCAACTCTTGCCACTGACCCCATGGACTGCTGCACATCAGGATTACCAGTCCTTTACTGTCTCCCGGAGTTTGCTCCAACTTATGTACCTTAAGTCAATGATGCCATCCAGCCCTCTCATCCTCTGCCATCCACTTCTCCTCCTGCCCTCAATCTTTCCCAACACCAGGGTCTTTTCCAATGAGTCAGCTCTTCGCATCAGGTGGCCAAAGTATTGGAGCTAGCTGCACCCAGTTCCTTGTCTCAAGATTTCTGTCTGTGTCTGAGCAAAGACTGAACCTGGTAGCTCTACAAGGTTCAGCATGGTCTGAGGAAACTGTGCATGTTTGGTCATGAAAAGCAATAAGACATGAAAGCTTTGCACCATTTTACAGTTGAGGAAACTGAGGCACAGAAATGTTGACTAGCTGGCTCAAGTCAAACACTTGGTTCACAGAGGAGTTTTGGAGTCTAGGCTCTAACTACCGTCCTCTACTTTCTCGCCTGGTGGTTAAAACTGTGGGTGCAAGCTGCAGATGAATTCACCCATGGGGAATATGTAGAGTGAGAAGGCACTGGGATCAAGACTGAACCCTAAGGGACACTGTAGGCTGCAGAGGACGGGATACCCACAAAGCAGACTGAGGCCAGGAGGGAAGGGAGTGGTCCAGGAACAGAAATGGAAGGAGTACCTGAGGTCAAGGGAAGAAATTGCTTCTAAAAGAAAGCGATGGCCAACCCTCTCAAATATCACAGAAGATCCAACCACAGGAGGAAAGCAAGTGCCTGTTTTATTTGACAGTTAGAAGGCTGGTAACTTTTGCCAGAACTGCCTCAATGGAGTAGAGGGATTGGAAGCCAGATTGCAGTGGGTTGAAGACTGAGTGGGAGACAGCAAGTATAGACAATTCTTTTCAGAGACATGGCAGTCTAGCTCGTGGGAGGCAAGGGTGGAGGATTCTTTAAGGGGGGTGGGTGAGTGAGCATCTGTGCTTGATGGGAAGGTCCCAGCAAGGAGGGAGAGGTTGGAGGGGAGCAGCAGGGTCCCTCATGGAACAGGTCCTGAGGGTGAGCGGGTGGGAGGGGATGAGCCCTGGCCCCCAGGGACCACCTCGCCCGCTGGAGTAGACGGCCAGAAGGAAGGGAACGGATTGCTCAGATTCCATCAGGAACTTCTCCTGGATTCCCAGGCTAGGACTTGGGTGGGCTCACACAGGTAATTCCACATGACATTCCTGCTCTGGGTGAAATGAATGCATCCCCGTGTAGATGAATAAAAAGTGACTTCAGTCTCATAACTGGAAAAGAAATAGCATAAGAAGCTATTTTGGCCCAAAGTAGGTGAGTGAGGATGGGAAGGAGATGGAGCGCAGGAGGAGCTTTGGAGAGCCGGAAGAGACACAGCTCGGTGACTGATGGTTGGATTGGGGGGGGGGGGGGCAGTCGTGAGAACGGCAAGGTGGGGGACAATGATGCTCACCTGGGAGGAGGAGGAGGAGGGTGGTATTTTTAACCGTGATAAAGAGCAGGGGAGGGAAGGTTTTGAGGAGGAAGATAATGAGTTCCTGTTTGTGCATTGTGCCAGGAAGGCTGAGTGGGTGGTGCTAAGAGTTTGGCTTTGCTGGGCTGGGAGGTGGGGGGTAGGGGCGTGGGCTTGAAGGTGGTGGGAAGCAAGGAAGAGGAGGAGGAGGGCTCTGCACAGTTGGTGTGTTGGGGAGGAAGCTCCTAAAAAGTTAACCCTCTTTATGAGCTTCTCTCAGCCTTGCTTTGTAGTCATAAAGCAGGGTTTCTCATCCTTGGTGCTATCGATACATTGGACCCAACAGTTCTTTGCTGTGGGCACATCTCATGCGTTATAGGATCTTTAGCAGCACCCACCAAATGCATAGCATCCTTCCAGCTCGGACGACCAAAAATGCCTCCAGACATTGCAAGATTGCCCCTCATTGAGAACCACTGCTCTTGTCCTCAGTTAACTTAAAACTCACTCTTTAAAAAGTTGCAACTTTGGATTATCTTTTTAGCAGAACCCCCTATTCCCAGCTGCAGAGTCAGATTGTCTGGGTTCAAATCCTGGTCTCAAGACCCCACTGGTTTCATTGTTGTTGTTTAACATTTTATTTTATTTTTCCTCTGTAGAATGAGGTTTTTGAGAGGTTGAAAGGAAATAATCCAGGTAAAGCATTTGGCTTACACGGTCACATGCTATTATTAGTAATGCTCGCAGTGGGGTGTAGGCACAGGTGAGATCTCTACTGAGCATTTGGAAATCTGGGCTTGGAGAAATGGACATCACAGATGGATTGGGTTGGGCCAAAAGTTCATTTGGGTTTTTCCATAACATGTTAGGGAAATACCTGCACACACTTTTTGGCCAACCCCATATCACAGATAAGAGGTCAGCCTTGAAGCCATGGTCAGCTATCAAATGGCCTGGAGAGACTGAAAGGAAGAAGGGAGCGGAAAGCCAAAACCCCTACTGAGCAGCTGGAGGATAAGGCATCTGTATTTCACATTTGGGTGATCAGAAATGTAGACAGGAAAGAGGTGTGAGTTTTTCAGCCAGCCAGCATTGAGCAACTGCCCTGAACTTTGGGTGATGAGAGGCATGACAGCAGATTACTGTATTTGGGGAGGATGACAGTGATGTTGATGTGCCCATTGAGTGCTCATGTGTCAGGTGCTATGCAGATATAAAGCTCATTTAGTGCTCTCAACCCTGAATATTCATCGGAAGGACTGCTGCTGAAGCTGAAGCTCCAATACTTTGGCCACCTGATGTGAAGAGCCAACTCAACTAGAAAAGACTCTGATGTTGGGAAAGATTGAAGGCAGGAGGAGAAGGGAATGACAGAGGATGAGATGGTTGGATGCCATCATCCATTCAATAGAGATAAGTTTGAGCAAACTCTGGAAGATAGTGAAGGACAGGGAAGCCTGGCGTGCTGCAGTCCATGGGGTTGCAAAGAGTTGGACACGACTTAGTGACTGAACAGCAACAATGCTCACAGGTACCACTTATTATCCCCATTTTCTAGATGAAGAAACTGACATATAGAGCAGGAGGTGAAGGAAGGTGAATTTATCAGAAAGGTAAGAGGGGAGGAGAAGGGCCTCAGTGCAGAAACCACGGGAGCCAAAGCGGGGCTCCATGAACCCTGTGCATCCATCAGTGTCAGGAAACCAAGTGTGAGGCAGGTGCAACAGGCTGGAGGGCAAGACGCAGGGGGCCCTCACGATGGTGAATGGTCAGCTCTGCCATGTCCAGCCACACTGGAGCCCAAGGCAAAAGGGAAAAAAAAATTCAGCCATATTGACCTTGTCTTTATGCAACATTTTGAAATGTTGTTCATCTTGGAATTTTTACATTAATTTTTCTTTTTAAAAGGATTGCAAAAAAAAAAAGAGGACTGCATTAAAATATTTTTTATCTTGATCACTGAATTTGTTGGCACCTGTTCAGATGGATTGAACAGAATGCCAGAGTCTTCCAGGCTCCTTGACCTTGCTGCTTACAAGTCTAATTCCAGCCTGTGTCACTCCCCTGTTCCTGAGGGAGGAGGAAGCAAGAGTCTTGATTTCAGCCAATGGGGAGGAGGAAGCAAGAGTCTTGATTTCAGCCAATGGGGAGGAGGTCATTCTACAGGAAACAAATGCTTTTTGGAAGAGGAAATGGACACTATGCACCAAAATCTAACAAATATCCCTTACAAGAGGTTCCCTTTGGGGCGAGCTGGAGATCCTTGGTGTGAGAAGAAAACATTCTAGGGTGTGGGGACGTGCAGAGAGGAGGTAAGGAAAGAATGGAAATTGACATGCTGAATCAACTGCTTAAAAACTGCACTGGGGCTTCCCAGGTGGCACTAGTAGTAAAGAACCCGCTGCCAGTGCAGGAGACATAACAGACATGGGTTCAATCCCTGGGTCGGGAAGATCCCCTGGAGGAGGACACGGCAACCTACACCAGTATTATTGCCTGGAGAACCGCATGGACAGAGGAGCCTGGCGGTCTACAATCCATAGGGTCACAAAGAGTTGGATACGGCTGAAGCGACTGAACATATAGTGCAAGAGCTGCATTGCAGGGACTTCCCAGGTCCAGTGGTTAAGGCTCTGCACTTCCAATGCAGAGGGCTTGGGTTCAATCCCTGGTAGGGGAACTAACATCCCACATGCTGCTCAGCTCGACCAAAAAACTCCCCAGATAAACAGTTAAAATAATTCAAAAAAAAATTTTTTTTAAAAGAACTGCACTGCAGTCAGTAGCCTGGGTTTAAATTCTGGCTCAGCTACTAGTAGTGTGATTTTGCTACTCGCTTCAAGTGTTAAGCCTGTTTCCTGGCTATAAAATGGGGATAATAAAAGTACCCATATCATAAAGTAATTAGGAAGATTAAATGGATTAAGCCACACCAAATTCTTGCACATGATAAATATTCAGTGTTTTTTCCTTTTTTAATATTGTGATATCAGTGTCTTAAAAATTATTATTTTTCAAGCTCCAGAGTAATGAAGGGGAGAGACAGAATATTAACATGAAGCTTAGAGGGACTCCAGGGAGGATTTTTGTTCATTTCTTTGTTTTTCCAGCTGGGAGAGCTCTTGCAGAGAGCAGAACAGAGGAACAGACAGAAGCATGTGGTGAGCAGTTAAGTCCCCTCCCCAAGATGGGAAGAGCTGTTAAACCTTCTCAAGTTGGACTCACCAATTCGCAGAAAGGTTAATGGCTGGAGCACAGTTGCATATGTCCGGTTAGCATCATCAGAGATAGAATCCAGGTTTCCTGATGCCCAGGGAGCTATTTCTCCTGAAAACCTGGTCCCTGTACTGTATCTAGTCTTTGTCAGTCCTGGAGCCTCCCCTTGATTCCAGGTCACAAGAATGTGAGACGTGACGATGTCTTCCTCATCACACAGCTAACAAAACTCCTCTTTGCCAAAGCAGAACCTGAAAGGGTCCGGTAAGATGAACACCCGAGGGCACTCCCTCCGGAGATGCTGAACATCAGGGGAAATGCTTTGTGTCCTTAGATGATTAATTTTGAAAGCTTCGTTTCCAGTTATAATGGAGCTTTGTGACAAAAGTTTCAGACGAATAGGTCGTTGCCACAATCTCTTAAGGAAGGAAGGAATGTCCTCTTCTGTTTTGAGTGAAGTTAAGAAGGGCTTCAGGCTTCCCTAGTGGTTCAGTGGTATAGAATCCTGCTGCCAATGCAGGAGACTTGGGTTTGATCCCTGGGTTGGAAAGATCCCCTGAAGGAGGAAATGGCAACCCACTCTCGTGTTCTTGCCAGGATGATCCCATGGACAGAGGAGCCTGGTGGGCTGCAGGCAGTCCATGGTTTTGCAAAGAGTCAGACACGACTTAGCGAATAAGCAACAACAATATGGGCTTCACCCTCTCCTCCACCTGAGAATCCCAGGTGGCCCAGAGCAAACCTTCCTTGACCTTTTGGGGTGGGGTTGACTTTTCTCTCTATGCCCGCAGCATATGGGGATCAACATGGAAGGAGACTTAACTGCAGTGAACCTCACCGCTCCCCTGTAGACCTAGGGCAGGGGTGCTCTCACTCGCCTCTACACTCCCAATGCCACACATAGTGTGTGCTCAACCCATGTCTCATGAATGACTGCTTGAATACTTTACGAAACATTGCTGCTCATCAGCTATGTGAGAAAACCCACTCACTTCCTAAGTAAGTAAAATCAGTCGAGAAGGTTTCCCAGCAGGCTTCTCAAGCTGGCAGAATACATTGTCCAGGTTGAAACAGCTACGTGTGTTAATAGCAGTAACTGTGATTTTTTTGTTGTTCAGTTACTCAGATGTGTCTGACTCTTTGTGACCCCATGGACTGCAGCACCCCAGGATCCCCTCTTCTTCGCTATCTCCTGGAATTTGCTCCAACTCATGTACATTGAGTTGATAATGCCATCCAACCATTTCATATTCTATTGCCCCCTTCTCTACCTGTCCTGAATCTTTCCCAGCATCAGGGTTTTTTTCCAATGATGATTAACGGTGATGATAATAACCAATAATAGTTAAAATATATTGAATGATTACTGGATGCCTGGCACTGTTCTCCTGATTCTAATGGTGCTTTCCAATGATTATCTCAGTCTCAAAATAAACAGGCAGTATAAGGCTATCATATGTACAGAGAAACCAAGACTTGGAAAAGTTGCACAGAGAGGATCTGTCTTTGGAATGATTCATTAATTAGACTTGTGTTCTCTGCTCTGACTGCTCTGCTCTCTGCTTAGATTTGTGCTCTTTGAGCTCCAGATCAAAATAGGGCATGGAGTTTGCACACTCCAAATCTATGGAGTTTATTGTGTATCTGAGCTGTAGATTTATGTTATAAAATAATAGGTCCCTCTAGTCAGTTCCTACTGTTTCAGAAAAGGCAGAAAAATCCTCCCTCATTGGTTTTGTAAATAGTCCTTAATTGAACTCAGCATTGGTATCATTACCACCAAGTTCTGTAATTAAACAGCCTGGAGATGCTTTGCTAGGTTGCTGCTACAGAGATATTTATGTATCTGTGTTATAACTCTAGGCGAGACTTTCAGCATGTAAATTGCTCTTCCAGCCACAATTGTAGCTGCTAGGAAACTGCCTGGGGCCATTTTAGGGGAATGAGACAGCTAGAGGATTCCCCCAAAGCCAGCTGTTGCCAGCCCAGAATAATAACACTAACAATTAAGAACTAACATTTGTACAGTCCTTTAAAAATTATAAGACACGTTCTTATTCAGTGACTTGCCTAGTTTTTAATTCTTGGGATAGTGGGAGGAGAAGACTGCTATGAGGGTTATTATTTTAAAGAAGAACCACCCCACCCCACCCCGCCCCCCTTGCCCTGCCAATAGCACACTGTTTCATTCCACAAATATTTAGTGAGCACTTACTATGTGCTAGGAACTATACTAGGTGCTGAAATGTAATGATGAATAAAACAGACATTGTCCCTGGACTCATGAAGCTTATAGTCTAATAGGGAAGAAAGGCCATGATCAAATATTATGAACAGATATATGTAAAATTATAGCAATTGCAGTGCTACCAGAGAGGCAAAAAGTACAATGTGAGCTTAAAATGAAGATATTTAACCTAATCAAGATGAGGGTAAATTTTGCCAAGCTGTGATGGGTAGGAATCAATGAGACAAGAAAGAGGAAAGTGTGTTCTAAACAGGGGGAACAGCATGTATAAAGGCCCCAGGGCCCAGGAGAGTGTATCAGTTAGCTTCTGCTGCATTAAAAAACACCCCCAAAACTTAGTGGCTTTAAAACCATCATTTAGCTCATAATGAGCTAAATAATTCTGTGGGTTGGCAACATGGCTAGAATCAGGTAGGTTGTTTTCCTCTGATCTCGGTTTGGTTCACTCATTCATACCTTGTGGTCAACTTCCAGGTCAATGAATGGCTCATCTCTATTTTATATAGTTGTTCCTTCTCTAGCAGGTGAGGCCAGGTTTGTTGACAGAGCAGCAGGGTTCTGCAAGAAGCTTCAAGAACTCTTATGCCCTAGGTTCAGAACTCACACAACCTTATTTCTGCCACATTCTATTGGCCAAAGCACCTTCAAATATGATTAATAAGATATCAGTTCAGTTCAGTCGCTCAGTCGTGTCCGACTCTTTGCGACCCCATGAATCGCAGCACGCCAGGCCTCCCTGTCCACCACCAACTCCCAGAGTTCACTCAGACTCATGTCCATCGAGTCCATGATGCCATCCAGCCATCTCATCCTGGGTCATCCCCTTCTCCTCCTGCCCCCAATCCCTCCCAGCATCAGAGTCTTTTCCAATGAGTCAACTCTTTGCATGAGGTGGCCAAAGTACTGGAGTTTCAGCTTTAGTATCATTCCTTCCAAAGAAATCGCAGGGTTGATCTCCTTCAGAATGGACTGGTTGGATCTCCTTGCAGTCCAAGGGACCCTCAAGAGTCTTCTCCAACACCACAGTTCAAAAGCATCAATTCTTCGGCGCTCAGCCTTCTCCACAGTCCAACTCTCACATCCATACATGACCACAGGAAAAACAATGGCCTTGACTAGACAGACCTTAGTCGGCTAAGTAATGTCTCTGCTTTTGAATATACTATCTAGGTTGGTCATAACTTTTCTTCCAAGGAGTAAGCGTCTTTTAATTTCATGGCTGCAGTCACCATCTGCAGTGATTTTGGAGCCCCCCCAAAATAAAGTCTGACACTGTTTCTACTGTTTCCCCATCTATTTCCCATGAAGTCATGGGACTGGATGCCATGATCTTCGTTTTCTGAATGTTGAGCTTTAAGCCAACTTTTTCACTCTCCTCTTTCCCTTTCATCAAGAGGCTTTTTAGCTCCTCTTCACTTTCTGCCATAAGGGTAGTGTCATCTGCATATCTGAGGTTACTGATATTTCTCCTGGCAATCTTGATTCCAGCTTGTGTTTCTTCCAGTCCAGCATTTCTCATGATGTACTCTGCATAGAAGTTAAATAAGCAGGGTGACAATATACAGCCTTGATGTACTCCTTTTCCTATTTGGAACCAGTCTGTTGTTCCATGTCCAGTTCTAACTTTTGCTTCCTGACCTGCATACAGATTTCTCAAGAGGCAGGTTAGGTGGTCTGGTATTCCCATCTCTTTCAGAATTTTCCACAGTTTATTGTGATCCACACAGTCAAAGGCTTTGGCATAGTCAATAAAGCAGAAATAGATGTTTTTCTGGAACTCTCTTGCTTTTTCCATGATCCAGAGGATGTTGGCAATTTGATCTCTAGTTCCTCTGCCTTTTCTAAAACCAGCTTGAACATCAGGAAGTTCACAGTTCACGTCTTGCTGAAGTCTGGCTTGGAGAATTTTGAGCATTACTTTACTAGCATGTGAGATGAGTACAATTGTGCAGTAGTTTGAGCATTCTTTGGCATTGCCTTTCTTTGGAACTGGGATGAAAACTGACCTTTTCCAGTCCTGTGGCCACTGCTGAGTTTTCCAAACTTGCTGGCATATTGAGTGCAGCACATTCACAGCATCATCTTTCAGGATTTGAAACAGCTCAACTGGAAGTCCATCACCTCCACTAGCTTTGTTCGTAGTGATGCTTTCTAAGGCCCACTTGACTTCACATTCCAAGATGTCTGGCTCTAGATTAGTGATCACATCATCATGATTATCTGGGTCGTGAAGATCTTTTTTGTATAGTTCTTCTGTGTTTTCTTGCCACCTCTTCTTAATATCTTCTGCTTCTGTTAGGTCCGGACTATTTCTGTCCTTTATCAAGCCCATCTTTGCATGAAATGTTCCCTTGGTATCTCTAATTTTCTTGAAGAGATCTCTAGTCTTTCCCATTCTGTTGTTTTCCTCTGTTTCTTTGCACTGATCGCTGAAGAAGGCTTTCTTATCTCTTCTTGCTATTCTTTGGAACTCTGCATTCAGATGCTTATATCTTTCCTTTTCTCCTTTGCTTTTTGTTTCTCTTCTTTTCACAGCTATTTGTAAGGCCTCCCCAGACAGCCATTTTTCTTTTTTGCATTTCTTTTCCATGGGGATGGTCTTGATCCCTGTCTCCTGTAGGATCTTAGAAATGGAAAGTGAGTCCAGTGCAGGTAACCAAAAGTAGCTGTGTACCAAAAATCATTTGAATGAATGGAAGGATGAATACCCAATATATGATCATCATCAGCATCTCCAGCCCATGCAATATTGTACTCATGGTCTGGAACTAGTTTCTCTGCCTTGGGTTTTTTTTTTTTTAACTTCTTGTTCTTGCCCCCTCCACAGTGAGGTCAGAGGGTTTTAGCTAAAATGTAAACTTGAATTTTTAGTGTTTCCCCAGTGCCTGCCAACATGATTGGTACATTAAGATCACCAGGAGGGGCTGTTGAAAAGAGACTTGTACCCTCCACTCTAGATTCACTGAATCAGAATTTTGAGGCTTGGAACCTAGGATCACTATTTTTTGAAAGCTATCCCAAGGAATTAGATGCAACCAGTCCACCTTTCAGGAGAGCTGCTGGCTACAAGGTTGTCCAGATTCAAATGTTCTTTAGCCATATTGATCTCATCAGCTCAGACACTGCCTTCTTTAAAAAACATTTTCTCCCTTCCCTTCCCATAATCCCTGGGACCAATGTCTTCCTTCATGGTGTTCCTATGATATCTGATATAGGGTTTGTATTGCCAGCAATGCAGGAGACCCTGCTTCGATTCCTAGGTCAGGAAGATCTGCTGAAGAAGGGACTGGCTACCCACTCCAATATTCTTGGGCTTCCCTTGTGCCTCAGATGTATCATACTATTATTATTCAAAAAGCGTTAAAATTGGTTAACATATCTGCCAATTTTCCCCCTCCCCAGCCTTTCCCTCCACTCTCATGGATCCTGTGAGGTCCCTGAAAGTTGTCATCATCGTATTAGCTAACTTCAGTGCCTACCAGAGGGCCTGGTACAAAATCGATCTAATTTGGGATCAACTGATCTAATCCAGTTGATCCAAGTGTACATTGACGGCTGAATGAATAAATGAAACATGGTTGGTACGTATATCTTGTGCGCTTAGTCACTCAGTCGTGTCTGACTTTTTGCAACATCATGGACTGTAGCCCGCCAAGCTCCTCTGTCGATGGGATTCTCCAGGCAAGAATATTGGAGTGGGTTGCCATTTCCTTCTCCAGCGGATCTTCCTGACAGGGATCGAACCCAGATCTCCTGCACTGCAGGCAGGTTCTTTACCATCTGTGTCACCGGGAAAGCCATTGTACATATATTATTCAGGTGTAAAGAGAAAGGAAATTCTAGTACATGCCACACAATGTGGAAGAACCTTGGACATTCCAAGTGAAATAAGACGGTCATGTGAAGACAAATGCTGTCTAATTCCACTTACAGAAGTACCTAGAGGAGCCAAGTTCATAGAGACAGAAAGTCAAATGGGGGTTGCCAGGGACTGGGAGAGGGGGTAATGGGAAATTATAGTTTAATGGGCCCAGAGTCTCCAGTATACAAGATAGAAAGAGTTCTGGAGATGGATGATGGTGAGATGGATGGGGATTGTACAACAAAGTGAATATACTTAGTACCACTGAAATGTACACTTTAATATGGCACCGTATTTAAGATGGTAAATCGTATGTCATATATATTTTATTCATACCATGATTAAAAATTTAAAGAGTTGAACCAATGAAAGTATGGACGGTCACCAGGCATCTGTTGAACGCTTGCGGAATCAGAGCATTTCCTGACACGATGACTTTGCCAGAGACCAACTCATGGCCTCTATTATAACTTGGAGTCTTTAAAATAATGGCTCTGCACATATTCCATAAAGCCACCGATGGGTGACGGCCAGCTGAGGCTCCGCCAGCCCTTCTAGCTCCCCGTCTATCTCCGCCTGGCTCCTGAGGCTTGGCTCTGCTCCCGTTTTTCTTCTCCACTCCTGCCTGTGGTCTGGGTACTGCTCTCTCTCACAGACTCGGAATCGGCGTGTCTCTGCCCCTGTGGCTGTCTCTGCCCATGACTCCCACAGCTAACAGACTCCGCCCCAGATTGACCTGAAGGACTCCGCTCCCAAATCAGGCCAGCCTCCTTGGAAGATGGAATCAGATCAAAAGTTCTTCCTTAAATAGAGCCAAGGTCTCTGTCCTTAGAGCTTTTCTTCCTGTGATTCGATTCTACCTTCTGGAACAATACAGGACAAGCCCGACTCTTTTCACAATCCAACAGCTCTTTAAACACTCAAACATAGTATCCCCAAATATTCCCAATTTCTCAAATAGCAGATTTTTTTTTTTGGCTGCACCTTGGGGCATGTGGGATCTTAGTTCCCCAACCAGGGACCAAACCCAGTGCCCCCTGCACATGAAGCATGGAGTCTTAACCATTGGACCATTAGGAAAGTCTACAAATAACAGATTTCTAGATCCTTCCCTCCACTCCTTTGCTCTCGTCTGACCCAGTGGCTGTTTATTCACATCCTTCTAAAATAAGGCTCTTAGAAGTATATAAATTCTCCAGGTGGCACCTGACCAGTGCAGAAGAGAACAGGATTATTATTTCTAGGATGTGGACCCAAATTTGCAGAATCCTGAAATGCATCCAAATATCCATTATGTTTTTTAACTCAGCTATAAACCCAAAGTCAGCCTGTTTAACCACACACTTCCTACGTGGCCCAAACCGCAATCAAACGATTGCCTGAAATGTCTACATGCACTACACATGGAGTGGCCATTGAGCTATTTCAACAGTTGTAATATCATTTTGTTTGTTTGGTTTAAAAGTTCATCAATTTGCACCCGGAAATGAATTCTCTAGCCCTCACCCCATTTACATTTACAGTCAGCTCTCAGATTTCACGGGCTGGTTGTCTTCACTTGCCCAAGCAAATCTTACCTCTTTCTCCTCAGAATCTGATGCAGTTATTTTGGGGGGATCCTCAAGGGGGTCTCACGTGGGCTCTGAACAGACTTCTCAGCTTCATCTCCTCCAAGCTCTCTGAGGTTGTCTTCTGCCCTTGAAGCCCTCCCACTTGGCACAAAACAGGCACCCAGACTGATATCTTCCAGAGGCCCCAGTGCTGCAGACTTGAGCCCCCTTCATTTCCCCATGGCTTTTTCCGAGGTCCCCCCTCTGCAGGGGTGTCCACAGGAGTGCCTTTGAGGGAACTCCTGTACCCTCGCTTTCCATCAGTCACCCCAAATCCAAACGCAGGATGTAAACTGCAAATAGAAGCATCTTTAGAATTCTTTGCCATTCTGGTCTCCAACCCACACACTAAGCAAAAACAGTGTGATCACTGTGCAAACATAGCTCTGAAACCCTAGAGATGGTCTCACACTTTCCCTGGGTCCCTAGTCCCCTTTCTGTTCAGATGATAAAACTGAGATCTGACAGGAAAGGTTATTTTAGCAGAGAGACAGTGTTAAAATGCTAAGGCTAGGAATAAATCCTGATCCCCCAAGACCTCCCCACCTCCGGAAATCATACTCACCCCATCCAAAAAAATCTCCCAACAAAGTTAAGTACCTTGATGATATTTATCTAGAACCTTCAAGATATTTCTTTAAATGTGATTCAGAAGGTATGTTTTGTGTTAAATCCAATAGGTCATTCAATCCATGGCCCTCTCTTCACCTCAATACTTTACTGTTGTTTCCCAGTGGATACAACTAGGTATCAGCTGGGAAAAGATTGATGAAATCCAGTAGTGATATTGCTAGAAAACACAAAGACTTTCTTTCTTAAAACTGTAAGTTGAACAAGTTTTTCCTTGAGGGTAAATACTAAAAAAAGATGAAGCAGGTGAAGCTCACATTTTTCTGAGATGGCGAGCTAAGGTTCCTCTCCTGTTGGATTTGCTATTTTCTCTGACTGTGGCTCTGAGCCAGGCTTCTTCTTAGACTGGAAAAATCATCGCTGTCATCCGTGCCTAACTGAACTCAAATGTAGAATGGGCTTCTGTGGTACCTCTAACGACCTCTGCATGGGAAATGGTACCAGGAAGTCAGCTGACAGCATTGTCCCATCTGTCCCTCCCGCCTTCGGTTGACTCACGTATTCATCAAGGACTTATTGAGATTCATTCATTCAACAAATGTTTACTAAGCAACCAGCTATATGCAGGCACTGTTCTTGGTGCTTAGACTATCTCAGTGAACCAAAGAAATAAAGAAAAGAGACAAATGTCTCTGTCCTTGTGAAGCTTACAAAGGGAAAAATAAATGTAGAAAATTAGTAAATTACATAATATATTGTAGGTAATGAGGTCCATGGAGCAAAAAAAAAAAAAAAAAAGCCAACAAGCCAGAGGAAGGGAGATCAGGAGTGGCATGGGGTGGAACCAAGGCTGACATCTGTGTGTGTGTGTGTAAAATATAGACAACAAGTGGACAAAGGAGCCTGGCAGGCTGTAGTCCACAGTGTCGCACAATCGGACACGACTGAAGCAACTTAGCAGGCATGCGTGCATACACAACAAAACGTAATTTTAGTAAATTATTAAGTGTACGTTCACTGGAATTTAAGTATACTCATGTTGTTGTGCAGCCATCACCATCATCCATCTCCAGAACTTTTCCATCCCAACAAACTGGAACTCTATACCCGTTAAAAACTGAAAAGTGAAAGTGTTAGTTGCTCAGTCATGTCCAACTCTTTGTGACCCCATTGACTGTGGCCTGCCAGGCTCCTCTGTCCTTGGAATTCTCCAGGCAAGAATACTGGAGTGGGTAGCCATTCCCCACCTCCAAGGGATCTTCCTGACCCTGGAATCGAACCTGGGATCCACCTGCATTGCAGGTAGATTCTTTACTGTCTGAGCCTCTAGGGAAGTCCATGAAACTCCCCGTTTTCTCACCATCTTCAGCCCCTGAGAACCACCATTCTACTTTCTATCTCTAGAAGTTACTCTTAGTTACTAATGTAAGTGGAATCACATAGAAATTGTTCCTTTGTGACTGGTTTATTTCACTTAGCAACATGTCTTTAAAGTTCATCCATACTGTAACATGTGTCAAAATTTCGTTACTTTTTAAAGCTGAATAATACTCCATTGTATCTGTCAATGGACTTTTGGGTTGTTTTCCTCTTTGGTTTTTGTGAATCATGCTGCTATGAACATGGGTGTACAAATATCTGGGTGAGGCCCTGCTGTCAATTCTTTTGTATATATACCCAAAATGGAATTGTCGGATCATATGGTGATTATACATTTAATCTTTTGAGGACTAAACCATACTCTTTCCCACAGCAACTGTAACTTTTTATATTCCCATCAGCAGTGCACCAGATTCCAATTTATCCATATCTTCACCATGACTTACTGTTTTCTGTTTTGTTGTTTATAATAGCTATTCTAATGGGTGTGAAGTGATATTGAGGCTATGATTTGTATTTCCCTAATGTTTAGAGATGATGAGCATATTTTCATGTGGATTTTGGCCGTCTATAGATCTTCTTTAAAAGTGTCACTTCTTTGGAGGAATGTTTTCAAGTCCTTTGCCCATTTTTGAATTGGGCTTTTATTGTTGTTTTTGGTGGTGGTGACAAGTCTTAGGAGATTTTTGTATATTCTCAATTAATCCCTTATCAAATATGTTTTTTTGCAAATATTTTCTCCCATTCTGTGGGATGCTGCCATTTCAAATAAAAGTAGTCAGGTTGAGCTTCATAGAGCATGTGCCTGGCTGGCAGGCCTGCTGTACACCCCAAAATGTCCCTGGGCTGGACTGTCCTTAGGTCTAAAGGGGCAAAGAGTGTTAGCAGATCTTTATGGTCAGAAGTCTAAAGCCCTGATCTGCCATCTGTTTTATCAGTCATCAAGATGATATTCTGATTTCCCTCTCTCTGTGTACCTCATTTCTCTACTGGTTCCATGGTCCAGAGAGAAGAAAAGGGTTATTATTTCCTGACTCCCTAAGACCTCAGCAGCTGGTCTCAGTCATGAATGGGAAATAGATAAAGGCTTCTCTTGCTTCTTCTTCCCCTGCACTGCCAACCTCATTTTTGTTTTTTTCCTTCAAGCAGCACGCACGATCTTCTCCAACCAGGGATTGAACCTGTGTCCCCTACACTGAAAGCACAGTCTTAACCACTGGACCACCAGAGAAGTCCTCACCTTACTTCTGATTATCCACATATGCTTCATCCAACTGATGGTTAACCAAACCGGAGTCCAGAAATGGAAGAGAAGAAACATTTCCCCTCTTGCCTAAGACAGGCTGGGCATTGTGCTGGGTACTTTAATGACCTCATTTGTATCCTCATAATAAGTACATTTCATTATTCAGAAAACAAAAGCTCAGAGGTGAAGCTACTTGCTCCAGGCCAGAGGGCTGCCTGTTCCAAAACATATGTGTCTTCCTTTATGCCAATGGAAATTCCTTTACAAAAGGCCTTTCCTGCATTCTGAAAAGGTGACTTTGGAACCACAGTGGGAAGGACAAGGGAGAGGGGTAACTTTTCAGGGCTCCAAGCCTGCCTCTGCCCTTCAGCCTGAGCTTCCTCTGCAGGGGGCACAGGTTCGATCCCTGGTTAGGGAGCTAAGATCCTGCATACTGTGTGGCACAGCCAAAAAAAAAAAAAAAAAACTTAAAATTACTTTTTAAAAGTGCCAGCAGAGGAGAAAACAAGATGGAGGAGGAGTAGGTGGATGTGGAGTACATCTCTCTCCACGGATACATCAGGAATACACCTTCAGACAGAGAACTGCATGCAGAACACCAGCTGAGAGTGGGCAGGAGTGCCTGACCAGAGGAAAAGAATATACAGAACCATGCAAAACTCGGTAGGAGGAAGGAACCAGGGGGAAGAAATGGAGTGTTAGTAGGACTGGACCTGCTCCTGGTGGGTGGGGAAAACGAAGCAGGGGTCCGATCCCCACATCGGGGCAATTGTCTGAATCAGAGGAGAAACACTTAAGGCTGAGAGTGTAACAGCTGATCTGTGGCAGCCTACATGGAATGAGAATCAGACAGACCTGGCTGCAGCCATACATACCCCGGACGGGGACACAGGTCCCTGGGAAGGTGCAAGAGCTGGAGTTTAGGGATCGTGGAGCAATCCCAGGGCGAGGACTGCTGTTGACTGCAGAGAGACAGATCGAGGGGATGTGAGGGAGGAGACTGTGGTGGAAATGCTTGTGGAGGAAAGCTGGGCAGCCGTGGAAGCAAGGCGATACTGCTGAATCACCCTTAGGGTGTGGAGCCATCAGCATAGCGTCTCTCCCCACGTTGCCAGCATCCACAGCTGAACAATAGAGAGGCTGGCCCATCAAACGCCTGTCGCACTGAACTACAGAGCAGGACCCCACCCAGGGTGCCCCTTTAAGTGCCTGATGCGCTGATCTACAGAGTAGGACCCCAGCCAGAGTTGGTCCTATATGCCTGACACGCTGAACGAGAGAGAAGGACCCCAGGCAAGGGAGCCCTCTAAGTGTGTGAACAGGAGGAGCTATGGAGAAAGACTGGCCAAAGAGGCCTTCTGATCTCCAGCTACAAGAGGTTCAAAAGAAGACTCTGATAGGGCCATAACTCCTGTGGTGGAGACAGTCCACATCTCTGCACAGTTGGCACTACCAGGGTCCCCACAAGCCAAGCAGCTGCACCACCTTCACGTTCAACTCTCACTGGGGCAGAGCTGCCACAGGCAAAAAAGTCTTATGTCTATGCCAACAGGGTCACTTCAGTAGTGTCCGACTCTGCGGCCCCATAGACTGTGGCCCGCCAGGCTTCTCTGTCAGGGAGGGGGCGGTCTCCAGGCAAGAATACTAGTGCATATTGGCCAATACTAGTCGCCATACCCTTCTAGAGCACTATATTTCCTGCTGCCCTAGCTGCCAACCACCCCCTGAGTACCTGGTGCTGCCAGAAACCCTGCGACCTGAGCAGCTGCACCGCCTCCACACCTGGCCCTCACAGGGGCAAGCCCAAGTCCTCCAGGGCAGCCTCAGGAGCAAACCCCAGTGGACGACCCACACGCAGAGGGGGAAATAAAGCCACAATCGAAACCCAGGGGCACTATGGCTAAGAAAGAAGACCCAAAACCTTCCCACCAGCTGTACAAACTGCAGATTAAATCCATACAATCAACTAGGCAGACTCTGTGTCTGTGGAATATATAAAAGGCCATTGAGAGCTCCCACAAAAGAAAATGCATGAGTTTTGATAGCTGTGGATATTGGAGGCAGGAACACATAGGAGTAGGACCAGATTAGAATCTGAGCTGCCCCCACAGCAGGTCCAGAGATCAGCACAGTGTTGGAGGGCATCCTAGGGAAGTTAGGTGGACTGTAACTCCCAGCAAGGGAAAGGATTCTGACAGCAGTGACTCAAGAAAAACATTTATTATTCTTATGTTTTGACTTGTTCTGTAGATTCTTTTGGATCTTTTTTTCCCTCTCCACCCCTCTCTGTTGTAGCTGTTGATTTTATCAGCACTATGAAATCCAATTAAGCTTTTGAGCTTTTTTAATTTTTCTCAGTCACATTTTTTATTGTTGTTATAAACCTCTGCCTTTACATTGGGCTTTTGCAGTTCTGTGGCGTTTTCCTTTTTTTCTTTTCTCTTTTTTTAATTTTAATTTTTAAAACCTATTATTATTATTTCTACATTTATTCCTTTGTTTGCTTTTAGCACTGTTCTTTTCCCCTTGCAGTTAATCTTTAATGTATATAAATCTTCTTCATCTACCTCTGTTTAACTTTGCATATCTATTCTTTCTTTCTTTTTCTTTCTTTCCTTTCCTCTTAACATATTTGTTAGTTTTATTTTCATTGCTTTATTACCCATGTGGCACCTTGCTTTAGTTTTGTTTTCCAGTTTGTGCTTTAGTTAGTTTTGTCCTTAACTGATAAATATAATTTTTGTTTTCTTTTGTTCACCAGGTCAATCTACTGTACTTTATTTTTGTTGGACTGTTTTGACTTTGCTCATGGGTGTATATGTATGTGTGTATATTCCATTATTTTAATTATTATTTGCCTGATTTTGTAACTGCCATTTGTCTGGGGTTCACTTGTGGTTTCTTGTTTTTGGATATTTGTTTTAATCTTACTTAATGCCATAACAGACCACTTGTGGAATCTTTGTTCCTGACCAGCAATCAAGCCCTGAGCCTTCAGAGGGAGAGCACTGACAGAAAGACCCTAGACTACCAGAGAACTAACCCTAGGGAGGATCAAATGGTGGGGACTCACACAAAGGAAACCACTTGAATACAAGACCTGCATCACCCAACCACCAGTAGCACCCTGTGCGGGACACCTCATCTAAACAGCAAACAAAACAAAAGTACAAACCCAGTCATCAGCAGACAGGATTGCCCCCTCACTCAGCCTTGCCCATCAGAGGAAAAACAAACAAACAAACAAACCTCAGCACAAATCTCATCCTATACATAGCTTACACAAACCACTGGACCAACCCTAGGAGGGCAGAAACCAAAAGGAAGAAAGAATTCAACCTTGAAGCCTGAGAAAAGGAGACCTCAAACACAATAAGTTTTAAAAAGTAATGAAAAGGCAGAGAGATACTACACAAATGAAGGAATAAACTGGAAACACAGAAGTCCAAGTAAATGAAGAGGAAGTAGGCAAACTACCTGAAAAAGAATTCAGAATAATGATAGTAAAGATGATCAAAAACCTTGACAACAAAATGGAGAAAATGAAAGAATCAATTAACGAAGACCTAAAAGAATTAAAGAATAAACATACAGAGACAAACAACACACTTACTGAAATTAAAAATACTCCAGAAGGAATTAGTAGCAGAATATCTGAAGCAGAATGAATAGGTTAGATGGATGATAAAATGGTGGAGATAACTTCTGAAGAGCAAAAATAAAATAAAAAGAATGATAAAAAGTGAGGATAGTCTCAGAGACCTCTGGGACAATATAAAACACACCAACATTTGAATTATAGGGATCCCAGAAGAAGGGAAATAGAAAGGGTATGAGAAAAATTTTGAAGAGATTATAGTTGAAAATTCCCCCAACATGGAAAAGAAAATAGTCAATCAAGTCCAAGAGGCACAAAAAGTCCCATACAGGATAAACCCAAGAAGAAACACAACAAGTCACATACTAATCAAACTAACAAAGACTAAACACAAAGAAAGAATATTAAAAGCAGCAAGGGAGAGGCAACAAGTAACATACAAGGGAAACCCCATATGCTTAGCAGCTGATCTTTCAGCAGAAACTCTGCAGGCCAGAAGGGAATGGCAGGATATATTTAAAGCACTGAAAGGGAAAAATCTACAACCAAGTTTACTGTACCTGGCAAGGATCTCATTCAAAATTGATGGAGAAATAAAGAGCTTTTCAGACAAGCCAAAGTTAAGAGAATTCAGTACCACCAAACTATGTTAAAAGGATGTATATAGTCAAGAAATACAAGAGAAAAAAAAAAAGATCTATAAAATCAACCCCAAACATCTAAGAAAATGGCAATAAGAACATATATATCAATAATTACTTTAAATATAAATGGATTAAATACTCCAACCAAAAGACACAGACTGGCTGAATGGATACAAAAACAAGACCCATATATATGCTGTCTACAAGAAACCCACTTCAGACCTCAAGACACATACAGACTGAAAGTGAGAGCATGGAAAAACATATTCCATGCAAATGGGAAGCAAAAGAAAGCTGGAGTAGCAATCCTCATATCAGACAAAATAGACCTTAAAGATTACAAGAGGTAAGGAAAGACACTACATAATGATCAAGGGATCAATCCAAGAGGAAGATGTAACAATTGTAAATATCTATGTACCCAACACAGGAGCACCTCAATACATAAGACAAACACTAACAGACATAAAAGGAGAAATTGACGGTAACACAATAATAGTAGGAGACTTTAACATCCCATTCACACCAATGGACAGATCATCAAAACAGAAAATTAATAAGGAAACACAAGTCTTAAATGATACATTAGATGAGATGGATCTCATTGATATTTTCAGGACATTCCATCCAATTGCAGAAGAACCTTTTTCTCAAGTGCACATGGAATATTCTCCAGGATAGACCACATCTTGGGTCACAAATCAAACCTCAGTAAATTTAAGAAAATTGAAATCGTATCAAGCATCTTGTCTTACCACAATGCTATGAGACTAGATATCAATTACAAGGAAAAAACCATAAGAACCACTAAAACATGGAGATTAAACAACACATTTCTAAATAACCAACAGGTTACTGAAGAAATCGAAAGGGAAATAAAAAAATTTCTTGAAACAAATGACAATGAAAACACAACAACTCAAAACCTGTGGGATGCAGTAAAAGCAGTTCTAAGAGGGAGTTCAGTTCAGTTCAGTCACTCAGTCGTGTCCAACTCTTTGCGACCCCATGAATACAGCAAGCCAGGCCTCCCTGTCCACCACCAACTCCCGGAGTTCACTCAGATTCATGTCCATCGAGTCTGTGATGCCATCCAGCCATCTCATCCTGGGTCGTCCCCTTCTTCTCCTGCCCCCAATCCCTCCCAGCATCAAAGTCTTCTCCAATGAGTCAACTCTTCGCATGAGGTGGCCAAAGTACTGGAGTTTCAGCTTTAGCATCATCCCTTCCAAAGAAATCCCAGGGCTGATCTCCTTCAGAATGGACTGGTTGCATCTCCTTGCAGTCCAAGGGACCCTCAAGAGTCTTCTCCAACACCACAGTTCAAAAGCATCAATTCTTCGGCACTCAGCCTTCTCCACAGTCCAACTCTCACATCCATACATGACTACTGGAAAAACCATAGCCTTGACTAGATGAATTTAGTCGGCAAAGTAATGTCTCTGCTTTTGAATATACTATCTAAGTTGCTCATAACCTTTCTTCCAAGGAGTATGCATCTTTTAATTTCATGGCTGCAATCACCATCTGCAGTGATTTTGGAGCCCCCCAAAATAAACTCTGACACTGTTTCTACGGTTTCCCCATCTATTTCCCATGAAGTGATGGGACTGGGTGCCATGATCTTCATTTTCCGAATGTTGAGCTTTAAGCCAACTTTTTCACTCTCCTCTTTCACTTTCATCAAGAGGCTTTTTAGTTCCTTTTCACTTTCCGCCATAAGGGTGGTGTCATCTGCATATCTGAGGTTCTTGATATTTCTCCCAGCAATCTTGATTCCAGCTTGTGTTTCTTCCAGTCCAGCGTTTCTCATGATGTACTCTGCATAGAAGTTAAATAAGCAGGGTGACAATATACAGCCTTGATGTACTCCTTTTCCTATTTGGAATCAGTCTGTTGTTCCATGTCCAGATCTAACTGTTGCTTCCTGGCCTGCATACAGATTTCTCAAGAGTCAGGTCAGGTGGTCTGGTATTCCCATCTCTTTCAGAATTTTCCACAGTTTATTGTGATCCACACAGTCAAAGGCTTTGGCAGTTTATAGCAATACAATCCTACCTCAAGAAACAATAAAAAAAATTGACTAGACAACCTAACTCTACACCTAAAATGACTGGAAAAAGAAGAACAAAGAAACCCCCAAAATTAGTAGAAGGAAAGAAATCATAAAGACCTGAGCAGAAATAAATGAAAAAGAAATGAAGAAAACATTAGTAAAGATTAATAAAACTAAAAGCTGGTTATTTGAGAAGATAAACAAAATTGACAAACCTTTAGCCAGACTCATCAAGAAAAAAAAAGAGAAGAATCGAATCAACAAAATTAGAAATGAAAAAGGAAAGGTTACGACAGACAACATAGAAATACAAAGGATTATAAGAGACTATTATGAGCAACTGTATGGCAATAAAATGGATAACCTGGAAGAAATGGACAGATTCTTATGGAAGTTTAATCTTCCAAGACTGAACCAGGAAGAAATAGAAATTATGAATAACCCAATTACAAGCACTGAAATTGAAGCTGTGATTAAAAATCTCCCAAAAAACAAAAGCCCAGGACCAAATGGGTTCACAGGAGAATTCTATCAAACATTTAAAGAAGAGCTAATGCCTATCCTTCTAAAAGTGTTTCAAAAATTTACAGAGGAAGGAACACTTCCAAATTCATTCTATGAGGCCACCATCACCCTGATATCAAAACCAGACAAAGACAGCACAAAAAAAGAAAACTATCTTTTTTTCAAAGATGACATAAAGGCCAATATCACGGATGAACATACATGCAAAAATCGTCAACAAAATTTTACAAACAGAATTCAGCAGCACATCAAAAAGCTCATACACCATGATCAAGTCGGGTTTATTCCAGGAATGAAAGGATTCTTCAATATACATAAATCAATGTGATACATCATACTAACAAATTGAAAGATAAAAGTCATATGATAATGACTCATCTATTGACTCTGTCTCAATAGATGCAGAAAAAGCCTTTAACAAAATTCAGCACCCATTTATGATTAAAACTCTTCCAAAAATGGGCATAGAAGAAATCTCAATATAGTACAGGTAATATATGATAAGCTTACAGCAAACATTATTCTCAATGGTGAAAAACTGAAAGCATTCCCCCTAAAATCAGGAACAAGACAAGGGTGTCCACTTTCCCCACTATTATTCAATATAGTTCTGGAAGTCCTAGCTACAGCAATCAGAGAAGAAAAAGAAATAAAAGGATTCAGATCGGAAAAGAAGAAGTAAAGCTCTCACTGTTTGTAGATGACATGATACTGTACATAGAAAACCCTAAAGATAGTATCAGAAAATTACTAGAGCTAATCAGTGAATTTAACAAAGTCGCAAGATACAAAGTCAACACACAGAAATCACTTGCGTTTCTATATACTAACAATGAAAGATCAAAAAGAGAAATTAACAAGTCGATCCCATTCACCATTGCAACAAAAAGAATTAAATATCTAGGAATAAACTTACTTAAGGAGACAAAAGAACTGTACACAGAAAATTATTAGACACTAATGAAAGAAATTAAAGATGACATAAACAGATGGAGAGACGTTCCATGTTCCTGGGTAGAAAGAATCAATATAGTGAAAATGACTGTACTACCAAATGCAATCTACAATTTCAATGCAATCCCTATCTAATTACCAATGACATTTTTCACACAACTAGAACAAAAATTTTACAATTCATATGGAAACACAAAAGACCCAGAATAGCCCAAAGCAGTCTTGAGACAGAAGAATGGACCTGGAGGAATCAACTTTTCTGACCTCAGATTATACTACAAAGCTACAGTCATCAAGACAGTATGGTACTGGCACAAAAACAGAACTATAGACCAATGGAATAAGATAGAAAGCCCGGAAATAAACCCATGCACCTGTGGTTACCTTATTTTTGACAAAGGAGGCAAGAATATACAATGGGGTAAGGACAGCTTCTTCAATAAATGGTTCTGGGAAAACTGGACAGCTACATGTAAAAGAATGAAATTAGAACACTTCCTACACCATACACAAAGATAAACTCAGAATGGATTAACGACTTAAATGTAAGACCAGAAACTATAAAACTCTTAGAGGAAAACATAGGCAGCACACTTGATGACATAAATCAAAGCAAGCTCCTCTATGACCCACCTCCTAGAGTAATGGAAATAAAAACAAAAATAAACAAGTGGGACCTGATTAAGCTTAAAAGCTTTTGCACAGCAAAGGAAACTATAAGCAAGGTGAAAAGACAACCCTCAGAATGGGAGAAAATAATAGCAAATGAAACAACTGACAAAGGATTAATTTCCAAAATATACAAGAAGTTCATACAACTCAATGCCAGAAAAACAAACAACCCAATCAAAAAGTGGGAAAAAGACCTAAACGACATTTCTCCAAAGAAGATATGCAGGTGGCTAACAAACACATGAAAAGATGCTCAACATTGCTCATTATTAGAGAAATGCAAATCAAAACCACAATGAGATATCACCTCACACCTGTTAGGATGGCCATCATCAAAAAGTCTACAAGCAATAAATGCTGGAGAGGGTGTGGAGAAAAGGGAACACTCTTTCCCTGTTGGTGGGAATGTAAATTGATATCTCCACTATTGAAGATGGTATGGGGATTCCTTAAAAAACTAGGGATAAAACCACCATATGACCCAGCAATCCCACTCCTAGACATATACCCTGAGGAAACCAAAATTGAAAAAGACACATATATCCCATTGTTCGATGCAGCACTATTTACAATAGTTAGAACATGGAAGCAACCGAATATCCATTGACAGATGAATGGATAAGGAAGTTTTGGTATATATACACAATGGAATATTACTCAGCCATAAAAAGGAATGCATTTGAGTGAGTTCTGATGAGGTGGATGAACCTAGAACCTATTATGCAGAGTGAAGTGAGCCAGAAAGAGAAGGATAAATATCATATTCTAACACATATATATGGAATCTAGAAGAATGGTACTAAGGAACTTATTTACAGGGCAGCAATGGAGAAAGAGGCATGGAGAATAGATTTATGGATATGGGTAGAGGGGAGGAGAAGGTGAGATGTATGGAAAGAGTCACATGGAAACTTACATTACCATATGTAAAATAGATAGCCAATGGGAATTTGCTCTGTGGCTCAGGAAACTCAAACAGGGGCTCTGTATCAACCTAGAGGGGTGGGATGGGGAGGGAGATGGGAGGGAGGTTCAAAAGGGAGGGGATATATGTATACCCATGGCTGATTCATGTTGGCGTTTGGCAGAAAACAACGAAATTCTATAAAGCAATTATCCTTCAATTAAAAAAATAAAGAAAAAAAGTGCCAGCAGACCATGTATCTGGTGATGTGCTTTGAAACACGCACAAAATCCATCAATGAATATATACTATTGTGAAATCTATACCAACTTCATGACAATTCAGAACACTCAAAACAAGTCAGTGCATGTGTCCATGAAAAGACAGATATAGGCATCATTCATCATAGCCCCAAACTAGAAATAACCCACATGTACCTGCCAAGCAGAATAGATGAAACAACATAGAAAAATCATTCAACAGAGTGTTTACAATAACCAAACGAAACTAAACCAAAAAAACAAAAACCTCCCAAGAACTATTACTGCAAGAAACCACATGGAGACATCTGAGATAAAGTAAGAGATGAAGCAAAAAAAAAACAAAAAAAAAACCCTCAAACACAAAGGAGTAAATACTGTATGTTTCCACCCATAAGAAGTTCTAAAACAGGCAGAACTAATCTACAGCAATATTGTAGAAGTCATGAAAGTGATTTCCTTTTAGAGAGAATGATGGGTGGGTTGGAAGGGCACACGAGGAAGCCTTCTGAGTTGTTAGAAACATTCTGTGTGTTTAATAAGATGGTGATTACATGGGTGTAGACATTTGAGGGACATGCATGTTAAAGATTGTGCATTTGGGCATATGGGGAATCTAGAAAAATAGTGTAGATGAACTTATTTGCAAGGCAGAAATACAGACACAGATTAGAGAACAAACATATGTATACCAAGAAGGGAAGGGGGAGATGAATTGGGAAGCTGGGATTGACATATATACACTGCTATGTATAAAATATGTAACTGATGAGAACATACTATATAGCACAGGGAACTCAGTGCTCTACAGTGAACTAATGGGAAGGAAATGCACAAAAGAGGGGACATATGTATGCATATGGGCTTCCCTGATAGCTCAGTTGGTAAAGAATCCACCTGTAATACAGGAGACCCCGGTTTGATTCATGGGTTGGAAAGATCTGCTGGAGAAGGGATAGGCTACCCACTCCAGTATTCTTGGGCTTCCCTTGTGGCTCAGCTGGTAAAGAATCCACCTGCAACGTGGGATACCTGGGTTCAATCCCTGGGTTGGGAAGATCCTCTGGAGAAGGGAAAGGCTCCCCATTCCAGTATTCTGGCCTGCAGAATTCCATGGTCTGTATACTCCATGGGGTTGCACAGAGTCAGACATGACTGAGCAACTTTCACTTTCTCTTTTCATGTATACGTATAGCTGATTCACTTTGCTGTACAGCAGAAACTATCACGGCATTGTAAAGCAACTGGCACTCCAATTTTTAAACAGTATATATGAGGAAAAAAAACTTGAAAAAATTTTGCATTTAGGGACTTCCCTGGTGGTCCAGTGGCTAAGACTTTGTGCTTCCACTACAGGGGGCACAGACATTCAATCCGGGGTGGAGAACTAAGATCCCACATGCCATGTGGCACACCACATCCCCCCCTCATAAATAAATTTTTAAGAATTGTGCATTTAACTCTAAGTTGTGTTTCAGTTAAAAAGAAAACAAAAGCCAGTAGCCCGAGGAGTATCCGGGGTTGCCAGTGCTGGCAGATCTACTCTAATTAGGTGATGGCCGTGACAGGCTCTTGGCTGTGTTCTCAGCTGCCCAGCCTCCCTTGGTCCCTGCCTCTGGCCAGGTTCCCTCGCCTGCCTGTGTCTCCTAGAACAGTCTGCTCTCCTGCCAATAAAGCCTTTTGCCTTCGTGTTAGCCTGAGTCTCTCACTTTGTTGGCAGCTGAGTCCTCTCTTAGCACGTAACTTGGGTCTGGAAAAGAGGAACCAATAAAATGCTAAATAGGATTGTATTTTGTCAACTGTAAGGAGCCAAGATACAGGAAAGACATTACTATTTTTTTTTTTTTTAAGCAAAGGAAATTGGTTTCTGAAATGCTCAGTTAGTTTGAAATCTGAGAATCATTTAAAACCATGCTTTACAAGGCTGCCTAATTGCAAAAGCTATAAACTCTCTTGGGAAAACAACCATTAAAAAAAGCATGACATTTCAGAACATAATACCAGTCAAGACGCACTAGCTCATGATGGTTATTGTAGCCCAATTGTTGTTTTCATTTAATGGGACACTTAAAAATACAATTAGGGGGCTTCTCTGGTGGCTCAGTGGTAAAGAATCTGCCTGCCAATGCAAGAGACACTGGTTTGATCCCTGATCCGGGAAGATCCCACATGCCTCGGAGCAACTAAGCCTGTATGCCACAACTATTGAGCCTGTCCTCTAGAGTCCGGGAAGCACACTGCTGAGCCTGGGTGCCCCAACTACTGAAGCCCACGTGCCCTGTAGCCTGCGCTCCGCAACAAGAGGAGCCACGGCAATGAGAAGCCCATGCACCAAATCTAGAGAGCAGTCCCTGCTAGCCATATCTAGAGGAAGCCCATGAGCAACAAAAGACCTAGCACAGCCTAAAATAAATAAATAAATTTATACATAAAAAATACAATTAAATCTTTAGACTTTGGCAGAATCAAGCACATAATGAAATGAAGAGAGCAGGTATTTGGAAGATAATGTTATGTAAGGAAATCATTTTGGTGAACTTTATTTGAATCAGGATGATTCACAATTTTATAATTAGATATTTCAGTTTAAACATGAAATACAGTAAATTACTCAAACAGCAAACAAAGCCTCTCTCCCTGGTATTTCTCAATGAAAGATTTAATGAGACCCTGACAATGGGGTTTCTTCCTCAGACCATTGGTGATTAGTTGATAGCCTGATGCTTGCAAACACTTCCTCCTCTTCGTTTGGGACATGAACTCAGGATTCCAGTTCTCCTGTATCTGCTCACGCTTCCCTGAGGTCTGGGTTTCCTAGAGGGCTTCTGTCCCATGGTGGCCCTTGAACCGGGAGGTTCCTGAGTGGTTGCATTCACAGTTCACTGTGGGCACTGCTCACAGAATTGCTGGAATTACATGGGAAGAGCCTTTGGCTTTAGGACCAACTAGCTTCCAATGTCAGAAACTCGGACTGAAGCTTTGTCGCTACAATTGGATGATTTAGCTCAAAGACCTGGCCTCTTGTTATTCACACCTCTGTTTTATCCCCTTACGCTGAGTGTGGGCTGGACTTAGTGACTGGCTTCCGAGGAACAGAAGTCATGGGATGTCCCTGCCATGGTTAGGTTACCAATTGTGACTTCTCTCTCTCTCTCTTTTGATTGCTCCAGTAAAGCCAGCTGCTGTGTTATGGAGAGGCCCATAGAACAAGAAACTGAGGCGAGCTTCCTTCAGTGACCAGCAGGGAGTTGGGACTCTCATCTCAACAGCCTCCAGGGAATTGAATCCTGTCAACAGGCTCCTGGATGAGCTTGGAGGCAGATCCGTCCCAGGTGAAACTTGCAATGACAGGTTGACTGCCTCCCTGTGGGCGGTTCCTCTCCCCCCACCCCCCCAGCCCCCAGTCTCCCTTATCTCTCTCCTCCTCCCCTTCCTCTTTCTCTTCTTCCATCTCATTTACAGTCTCATCATGTTTCATGCGGGCTTCCCTGGTGGCTCAAACAGTAAAGAATCCGCCTGGAAAAGGGAATGGCAACCCGCTCCAGTATTCTTGCCTGGAGAATTCCATGGACAGAGGATCCTGGTGGGCGCCAGTCCAGGAGGTTGCAAAGAGTCACACATGACTGAGCGATTCACACGTTTAGTCCACACACTTACCATGTTTCACGTAGATCAGTGATTTGCCACTTTCGTGTTTAAACTAAAGTGTTCTATTTTCAAATAAACTAATCTCTGGGTGCAGCTGCTCTTTGAAACTCAGCTCTCTTTGGATATGGAAAAAAGGGAGAAGAAGGCAATAAACAACCCCCAAAAGCAAAATACCTATTATCCTGGGTGGCAACTATGAAGAAAGCTATATCAGGGAAGTGAGGATAAGACATGTTGAGAAGCATTATTGTTAAAGCAGGAAGGTTAGGGAAAGCCTCAGAGAAAAAGTGACATTTGGGAAAAGACCTGGTTGTACAGGGTCTTGTAGGCCTCTGTAAGACCCTGGCTTGCTGAAGGAGAAGAGGTCCTGATCACTGGAATGCGGACATGCTTCTTCTATCCTGGCAAAGCTTTGGCAAGCTACATTGCCTCAGTTCAGTTCAGTTCAGTCTCTCAGTCGTGTCCGACTCTTTGTGACTCCATGAACCGCAGCACACCAGGCCTCCCTGTCCATCACCAACTCCCAGAGTTTACCCAAACTCATGTCCATTGAGTCAGTGATACCAACCAGCCATCTCATCCTCTGCCATCCCCTTCTCCTCCTGCCTCTGTAAGCATCAGTTTCTTCATCTGAATAATAATGATTTTATGAGCTGAACTGTGTGCCTCCCACATCCACAGGTTGAAGCCCTAAGCCACAGAACCTCAGAATGTGACTGTATTTGGAGACAGGGTCTTTGAAGAGGTGTTTAATTTAAAGTATGGCTATAATCCAATCAGACTGGTGCCCTTATGAGAAGAGATTAGCACACAAGCACACACAGAGGCAAGACCCAGAGGATGTGAAGACCCAGAGGATAGTCATCTCTAAGCCAAGGAAAGTGGCCTCAGATGAAACCACCCTGTGGACACCTGATTTCAGATTTCTAGCCTCCAGTATTGCGAAGAAGTAAATTTCCGTGTTACCAAATCTGTGGTAGTTTGTTGTGGCAGCCCTAGCAGATGGATTCATTGTTATGTACCTCAAGAGCTGTGTGTTTTAAAAGAGGTAACATATGCAGAAGAACATTTACTCATTTATTCTGTCCACAAAAATTTATCGAGTGCCTACTAAATGGCGCTGATGGCATCTAACACATAGAAACACAAACACATATTGATGATTATCATGATTATTAAAACAAACAGGTTGGCAGGTGAATTTTGTCATATCTACCTATTTTTCTTTCCAAAATGGTAACTACAGCATCTCATCCTTGGCCCAATTCATTAGGGAACATGGGGGTGATACGCTTTCATGCATAATTACAGGGCTCGTTTCCCTTTGTTGGGCTTCCCAGATGGCTCAGTGGTAAAGAATCCACCTGCCAATTTAGGTGACAAAGGAGATAAGTGTTTGATCCCTGGTTTGGGAAGATCCCCGAAGGAGAAAACAGCAACCCACTGCAGTATTCTTGCCTGGGAAGTCCCAGTGACAGGGGAGCCTAGCGGGCTACAGTCCATGGGGCCACAGAGAGTCAGACACGATTCAGCGGCTGAGCTTGCACACACATGGAGAGAGACATGCCACCTCTACTGATCAGTGAAGAAAAGAACCCTCTACATACCAGGACTGAAATGTCTTCCCTGGAGGAGTCATCTGAATTCATTTGCCTTCCAATTCAACCAAATCAAATTTAGTGCCTACTAGGCGCTCGACACAGTGTTGGAATTAGAGTGTAAAAGTGAATTAGACAGACTTTGCCCTTAAGGAGTTTGCTGTCTGATGGGTGAGACACTCAAACAAACAGTGATGATACGCCCTGACAAGGGTTATCAAAGAGGCAGACATAAATTTCTGTAGGAAAACGGTAAAGACAAAACGATTCTGTTTGGGTATGTGTGTTATGGGGCAGTGTCTCAAATTAAGGCTATGAATGTTCCCAAGACACCACTGATTGTCTCTAATTTAATGACAGCTTTTGGGTACACAATCGGAAGTACTACAACATTAAATGGTCACATCGATTATTAGATGCATTATAGAAATGGTAACATTGGGAAAATAAGGCTGTTTGAACTCCCTTTCTGCTAAACCCAGGATCCCCACACCTGGATGGAGAGTCTGAAAGTCTGTCCTCAGCCCAGAGGGAGCAGGGCTAGCTTAGGGGCCAGTTCAGACCTGAGAGATCTGATGTAGGAGGGATCCACAACCCAGGCACTAAAACAGCAAAAGCCAATGCTGGAGATGGAAGATGATGGAGGAAAGAATTATTCCATCACTCCTCCCAAGAAGAATACAGCTCAGGGTTGCCAGAAATGTTTTAACAAGATGCTTATATGGGATGAGCTCCCAAAAGCTGCTCAGATTGCTAACTTCCCTCCAAGGAGGTCTGCCTGGGTCAGTGGAGGGGAGGTGCTCTGGTTTGCAAAGCCGGACCTGCCTGTCAAATTGCTGTGATCACAGAGGACAGGCTGGGGTGGCCACCAGCAAGCTTTCTTGCCATACCACCCCTTTCTTTTAAATAAATGCTGAATGAATATCTGTGGAAGGAGCATGAAGTGGTTTGCCTGCTTCTGGCCCCTTCTTGTTTCTATCCATCTCTGCCTGAAAGGCAGCATTCAAAAGCAACAGCCAACGCAGGCTGTGTGGATGAAGATGCGTCAGCGCAGAGGCTAGTGGAAACTGGAGGAGAGAATGCAGACGTCACCAGAGCAGAGCAGGCCAGTTCGGAATGGAGGGGTGGGGGCGGGGTGGGAGGCTGGAGATGCCCCCAGAGTCTGGAGCTCTGGGGGCACACAGGTTACAGGGACCCGGAGATGTCCCAGGGGTGGGAAGGAGCTATTCAGGGTGCTGAGGCTATTAGACCACATCTATCTTCCTGCATTAAAAAAAAACGTGCTATTATTATTATTGTTTTTTGGCCATGTGGCATGGCTTGTGGGATCTTAGGGACCGAAGCTGTGTCCCCTGTAGTGGACTGCCAGATAAGTCCCCCTGTGGCTTCTTTATTTAAAAACATTTATTTAATTTTTTAAATTCTTTTCCTCTGTGGCTTCTTAATTACTAGCTGGTAGATCATCTGTTCTTTACCACCAGCTACCTCGCTCTCACTGCCTTTACAGGGGTGTGTGTGTGTGTGTGTGTGTGTGTGTTTGAGAGTAGAGGAACTGGTGATGACAAGGGGTAGAGAAGGGAGCAAAACATGGGCCAGAAAGATCGCCCTGGTTCACAGCAACATGGAGACGAGCTTGAGTGGCCCTGGGGATCTTGGGTGATGGACACTGTTGATCTTTGTGGCCAAGAACACGGCAGTTTGGATCCCACGGGCCTATCTGAATCTTCACCCTGGCTCTGACCCTACGTGATCTGGACAAGTTACTTAATCTCTCTGAAGTTTCAGTCTCCTGATCTGTGATATCTGTCTCACAGGGCTGTTCAAAGAATTAAATGAGATCGTGCATTGTAAGGGGTATGGCACTGTGCCTGGCATATAGCTCATGCTTAGTGGATAGAGGGCTTTCCAGGTGGCGCTAGTGGTAAAGAACCTGTTTGCCAATGTAGGAGACGTGAAAGATGAGGCTTCAGTCCCTGGGTTGGGAAGATCCTCTGCAGGAGGGCATGGCAACCCACTCCAGTATTCTTGCCTGGAGAATCCCATGGACAGAGGAGCCTGGTGGGCTACAAACTATGGGGTCACAAAAGAATCAGACACAACTGACCAACTATACAACAGCACACAGCACTATCTGAGTTAGACTCTGCACACCCGCCCAGATAAAGGATTGATCTTGTCATCACCAGTTCCTCTATTCTCAAACACACACACACACACACACACACACACATTCTTTCAAAGAATGAAGGCCCAGAAGTTTAGGGAAACGGCAGGTCTGAAACCCTAAAGCCTCTTCCAGTTGGTGGGGGTGAGAAGGTCTGTAATAAGGAGCCGCAGCTTTGGCCCAGACCTTGTGCCAGCATTTCTAAGAATTGCCTAATACATTTCTGTGTTTCTCTAGTTTCAGATCCCTATCTCATGATTGTTCAGACAACTGTCATTGTCAGAGTCCAGAGAAGCCGAAGGTGGCCAGGCTGGGACCTCTTAGGTCCTCTAAGAAGGACCTCTTAGGTGAAATGTGATTTGAGTTGGGCCCTGTGATTGGGGAGCATTTGGATTCATGGGCTAGGGAGGGGTAAGGGACTTGACCCAGCCTTGCTTTGGTCTACTATAAAATGGGCATTGTCATATTGTTAATATTTTACCAATTTTGTGTAAGGATTTAATGAGACAGTATGCTGCTACTCTCTGTCATTAGGTAGGCAATAGTAGCTCCATTTTATAGTTGAGCAGACTGAAGGCTGGCACATAGCAGGTACTCAGTAAATAGTAGTAAGTCATAGCTATCATCATTCCAGGCACTGGGATAAAATGAAAGGATGAAGATAAGATAAAACGTATGGATGGAGGAGGTTCTGACTAGCTTGTTTGTAGCTACCTCCCTAGCCCCCAGAACAGCTCTGCACATTAAAGATCCTCAGTATAGGTTTGCTCAGTTAATGAAGTCCCAGCTCCTCCACTCATCACTTCAGAGACTTCTTAACCTCTCTGTGTCCCAGTTTCCTCATCTGTAAAATGCCTCACTGAATTACTGATGATAATAAAATAGAGCCTGATTCAATAAATGCCCCCTGTTTTTATTATCCCTGCCTTTTCTTATTATTTGTGGGAAGTGTCTGATTGGAAAACTTTACATCTGCTCTGTTACATCTTCATGGACTTGGGAAATGTTTCACTATCGCATGTTAGAACCCCTCTCCCTCTGAAGACCATAGCCTGAGAGTTGTCATATTGACCTCTTACCAGGAAGAAGGGGATGGCGGCTGGAAAGGGCTGGTGGCTAGGGTGGAACGTGGGCACTGTGTGTAATGGTTAGGCACACTGGTTTTGTATGCTGTACTGATTGCTGTGTGACCTTGGGCAAGTTATTTGACTTCTCTGAGCCTCAATCGTGCAGCTGCAAAATGAGGATTACTAAAGCATCCACTTTGTGGCCTTGGCACAGAGTACTCATGAGATAGTAGTGAAAAAATGCTTGGGAGGCAGCTAAAGACAAGCCCTGTGCTGAACTTACTTTTAAATAATGGCTTTCCCTCGGCAAGGTCCCCGGGGGACAGCAATCACTGACAAAAGTGATTTAATTTTACGGTTGGCAGGGGAAGATGGTAGTGACCTGCAGTCATTGTTACGCTGAATTCTTCGAGACAGAGGTAAGAGATTTTGGAAAGAGATCCTTTTAACACTCCTGCTTAACCTTCCTACAAGTTGCTTTCCTGTTGGATTTGTTTACTGCCAAGGTTTTTTTTTTTTTTTCTCAAACTGCGCTTCCATGGAAAAAGGCTGACAAGATCTCCCAACAAGAAACAAATTGTTCTGCTTGCAACCCATCCAGGGATACGTTCAAGCCTTGGATGTGTGACAAGGATACTGTTGGCTTTGGCAGAGAAAGCCCTGACTGGGGACAGGTGAGGTGCAATTATGAGGCATCTGACTTCAGCAATTCAGCTCAGCCATCTCTTGGCATCTCTGCAGTGCGCTAAGCACTGGGCATGTAGAGACTGACGACCACATGGTCCCTGCTCCCAAGGAGCTCACAGTCGATGGGGACTTCCCTGGCGGTCCAGTGGTCAGAACTTCGTGCTTCTATGCAGGGGGCGCAGGTTCAACCCCTGGTTGGGGAGCTAAGATCCCGCATGTGGCACAGTGCAGCCAAAAAATAAAAAAATAAAATCACAATAAGAATAATGAAGTGATTTTTTTTTTTTTTTAATTTTAGCTATGCTGTGTCTTTGCTGCTGCGAGGGCTTTTCTCTAGTTTGGCAAGCTATGCTCTAGTTTGGGGCTATGCTCTGGTTGCGGTGTGTGGCCTTCTCATCGCAGTGGCTTCTCCTGTTGCAGAGCACGGGCTCATGGGGTCAGTAATTCCGGCCCCCAGCTCTAGAGCACAGGCTCAATAGCTGTGGCCCATGTGCTTAGCTGCTTCGCAGCATGTGGGATCTTCCCGACCCCGGGACTGAACCGTGTCTCCTGCAGCGGCAGGCAGATTCTTTGCCACTGAGCCACCAGGGAAGCCCCTAAAGTAATTTTTTAAAACGCTTTTTAAATAAGGAGCTTACAGTCTGGTGGGGGGAAGGTACAGATACACTTCAAAGCCAGGAAGAACATAACACACACAAGGACACTGGGGCAGGAACCCCTTGGGTTCTGACTAGCTTGTTTGTAGCTACCTCCCTAGCCCCCAGAACAGCTCTGCACATTAAAGATCCTCAGTATAGGTTTGCTCAATTAATGAAGTCCACGGAGGCCAAGGAGGCAGGCGGGCTTCCTCTGGTTAGGAGGGAATATTCCAAACTTTTCCTAGAGACTACAGAGCTCCACAGACCTCCCAGATTCACTTCACTGATCAGTGCGTTTCTCCCTTTCTCTGGACTTTCAGACCTCAACCTCATTCCAACTTGGCTCTGAGAAATGCCAGCCATGCCTAGCATGGTGATGTATTATTGGGGTCTTTAAAGACACAGGTTCATTCATTCAGAGGACACTTCTGAGGCAGGCACATGGTGGATGGACCCAGAGAGAGAGGAAGAAAGATGTAGAGAGGGTATTGCACGGGCCCAGGGGGAGCTGATGGGGACCTGAACCAAGAAGACAGTGCCGCTGATGGAGACGAGAGAGGATTCAAGAGATGTGGGGTGGGGGAGGACTCCACAGGACCTGATGTGGATGAGTGCCGAGCAATGCAGAAGTTGGGGTCCAGCCTGTGCTGAGGCTGGACTGTGCTGTCGGCAGTGTTCCTGCCATTTAGTCCATGAGAATGGTTTCCCAGGAGATGGACACTGTTCCTGCAGGACTGCCTGGATTCTATCAATAAAACATGCCTATAAAGTGCTTTAGAGGCTGATTTTAGATGGTCACCTACATGGAATTAAATGACCTGAAAACACAAAGTGAGAAAGATATAATTCCCGCCCCCAACCCCCTTGCATTCCTTCTTGTAACAAGATGGAGACAGATTCAGTTCAGGGTTAGTAGTTAAAACGCTTTTAGGATTTTCCCTAATCTTCCTCTTGAATAATGCGTAAGGAGAATATTAGGCAAAGAGCTCTGATTGGGCAATGATATTTAGCTGAAATTCGATAACAATGCTTTTTGTTTTCACTACAGTCCTTTTTGGAGCTACTTTTTATTTATGGAAAACACTTTCCATTTTGGAGATCAAGTTCTCTTTTCCAATACATTTATTTAAATTTTAAAAGTGAGTCAGTGTAAAGGAAAAACCTTGAGCAGATCTGGCCACAACTGCGCAGGAGTTCATTGACTCAAAGGTTGAAGGAACACACACCCAGTGCCTCCTCCCCTGCTGCTGTGATAAAAAGAGTGTCTGGAGAGATGGTTCAAAAGGGACGAGAATGGAGCACAGTATTAGCAATAGCACCACTGGGTACCAAATGCAGATCATTCCAGCCTTATATCAAGGGATTAGGTGAACAATTATTCCTGTTGTACTTGGTCTACTTTAGAAATCGTCATTTTATTTTTCACTCAAATAAGCTCATGTTTCCATGTTCTCTTATTTACTTGGGGAGAGTAACCTAGTCACATCAGTTTACAAAGAAAGGCGAGCAGCAGAGCAGGAAGAGGGGGAGAAGCACAGGCGTGATTTACTGGGACGTCGGGATTCGCTGTACTTGTATAATATTTTCCTTCTTACCAGCAATGTCACACATACCATCTGTTTGGAGCCTCTCAGCAAATGTGAGTTTGTTACTGAGGAGATAAGCAGAAACAATTGAGACTGGGCAAATGACTTATGATCAGTAACAGCAGCAGGCATCGTGGATTAGGAACTGCCTGAGCACCACGTGGCCTGTTAACATCTCCTCCCCATGAGGCGGGGACCTATCTCTGTCACCGTCTCTAATTTACGGAGGAGGAAAGGACTTCCTGTAACTTGGTCAATGTCGCACATCTAGCAAGTCAAGATCCAGGATCTGAACCCAGGCAGTCTGGAGAAAGAGTCCATGCACTGAACGACTCTGCACCCTCAGGCGACAGTTGAGAGTTAACCTGAGTCCTAATCCTGTGGGGCTTCCCAGATGGTGCAGTGAGTGGTAAAAGAATCTGCCTGCCAATGCAGGAGATACAGGAGACGTGGGTTCAGTCCCTGAGTCAGGAAGATCCCCTGGAGGAGGAAATGGCAACCTGCCCCAGTGTTCTTGCCTGGGAAATCCCATGGGCAGAGAAGCCTGGTGGGCTCCAATCCATGCAGTCACAAAGACACGACTAAGCAAAGGAGCACGCACACACACTCGCTATATCCTGTGTTCTACTGACATTTATCGAGCACCTCCTGTGTTCCAGGCACCGAGCTTGGCGCAAGGACTATTCAGATAACTGAGGCTCAGAGCCTGCCTTTGGGAACTCCGAGTCTGAAGGAGGAGGCAGACAGACACAGACAACTTCATATGACAAATTGCTGTGATGAAGGCAAGAACAAGATCTAGAGGAACCACAAAGGAGGGGCTGATTGATCACTCAGGAAAGTTCTCGCTGAGCTGGGATGGTTGGAGTTTACTTTACTGGTGAAGTCTCCCCGTGGATAAATGAGGGAAGTGGTGGTGTGCGGAGGGCACGTCCAGGCGGAAGTAGCCACGCGTACACACGGCTGCAAAGCAAGATGAAAGTTTGGGGAACTGTAATAAGGTCCAGCAGGAGCATGCCTGTGAGGGTCAGAAGAGTGGGAACGGACACTTCAGAGTGGCTGCCAGCAGGAGATTTGTTTGCAACATCTGGTAAAACGCAAACATCTCCCAAACCCATCCATCACTAGGTAACAACAGGTGAGATCCTGTGTTCCTACGGAAGCATCATGGAACACTCCAGCAAAATGCAGACCAGCTAAGAAAACCTGGAGGCTGGTGATGGAAACCTGGAAACAAAGTCACAGCCCTTAAAGCCCCTTAAACTCAAGTTCCCATCAGCTCTGAAAAAAACCACCTCTCTGCATAGATTTCTTGCAGAGACCCCGTGACAACATCTGTCATTTTTCCATTCCCCTAATAAGATAGTTGCATTTTGTTTTCTCCTTCTCACTCCAGTCCTGTTGCCTTGAAAATCCCATGGATGGGGGAACTTGGTAGGCTACAGTCCATGGGGTCACAAAGAGTCGGACACGACTGAGTGACTTCACTTTCTCTGCCCTTAATCACTCTCCTTTGAAGAGGGTTGCTGCAAAACAACATGGCTGCAGCCATTCAATTATGCTGAATATAGGGGAGAAAATAACCACCAGAACAACCTGCCAGCATAGCCCTGTGTTTCCTCAATTCTCTCTCCCCAGCCACATTCATCTTTGGAACTCATATTCTCATACACTCATGGTAATCTAGGACAGAGTGACGAGCATGGTGCTTGGTGTGCAGGGACACAGAATTCCAAGTTATTCTTATGTATCGGTGATGACAGTCAACATCACTGAGTGCAGATGGGGAACTGATGCAGCACTGGCAATATACAAGGATCTTTGCTGAGGGCTGGGAGGAAGCAGGGGACACCAAGATGAATTAAGTACAGGGTCAGATCAAGAAGCCTAAAGTCTGGAAGGGGAGGGAGAAACTGTAAGTCATGGCGGCACAGGCAGATGGTGCCCAGGACCTTAAGAGAGGCAGGGAAGGTGGCTTTGCTGTTCAGAGGAAGAAGATTATTTCCAGTTCAGGGAATCAGCAGAGGCTCCTGGAGGGTTCCAGCTAACTGGAGCCTCTGTGTTGGTCATTTGCTCTGCTTGCTCTGGGGATGTGAATACTGCCAGGTGCCAGAGACACTTAACGCTGGATAAGGAAATAAGGCTGCCCTGGTGGGTTGTGTTATAGGTATGTGTGTGCGTGCATGCTCAGTCATGTCCAACTCCTTTGGGACTCTGTGGACTGTAGCTTGCCAGGCTCCTCTGTCCATGGGATTTTTCCTGGCAAGAATACTGAAGTGGCTTGCCATTTCTTTCTCCAGGGGATCTTTCTGACCCAAGGATTGAACCTGCATCTTCTTCACTGCAGACAGCTTCGTTACTGAGTAGTCATTCTACTAGTGTGAAGGGGGACAGATAAAAAGACAACTCAACCTACCAGTAGTGAATGAGGAAAATTTGAATAAAACGAGTGCTACAAAGAAAGTCAAACAGACGGATACACTCGATCATGCCTATAGCAGATGGGGCCACTTTAAATTGTGTGATCAGGACAGGCCTGAAGGTTCAGAAAGAATCAAGGTTGCAAGGATTTGGAGGAACAGAGGTTGCTACCAAGGAAACTGTAAGTGCAAAGACCCCGAGGCAGGAATGAGTGTTGGGTATGACTGGAGGGCAGAGAAGGCAGAGTGGGCGGAGATGAGGTTGGAGAGGCAAGCTGGCTACCAGTAGGAATTTAGGTTTTACTGCAAGTGCGATGGGAAACTGGGGAAGGGCTTAGTCAGGGGATGGGCCGGTTAGTTTTGTGAAGATGAGAGGGATCTCTTTCTAGCCAGGGTGTATGTGATAGTCGCTTAGTCATGTCCAGCTCTTTGCAACCCCATGGACTGTAGCCCACCAGGCTCCTCTGTCCATGGAATTCTCCAGGCAAGAATACTGGAGTGGGTTGTCATGCCCTTTTCTAGTGGATCTTCCCAACCCAGGGATCGAACCCTGGTCTCCCGCATTGTAAGAAGATTTTTTATCATTTGAACTACTCGGAAAGCCGTCTAGGCAGGGGGCCAGTCACAATTGGGAAGCTGTGAAGAGGCCATTTTAGAGAAACACTGGGAGCCAGATCAAGCAGACTCTTGAATGACTGCAGTTCGGCCTTTGGTCCTGAAAATAGAACCGTAAAGGAATCAGTTCTTTAGATTCTGCAGATCCTGTGTCAGGCTTGAACCCACGTCCCCTGCACTGCAAGGCAGGTTCTTAACCACTAGATCACCAGAGTGTGAAAGATGGTCCAATGGGGAAGACCCTTGGGTGAATTCTTAAATTTCTTTGTGCCTTAGCTTTATTTGTAAATGGGGGTTATACCTGTGCCTACCTTATGGGATTACTGTGCAAATTCCATGGGTTAAAATGTGCAAAGCACTAAGAACTTTCATTAGAACAGACTAAGCAGTCAGTAAATATTTGCTATTATTATTACAAGGAATAGGCGCATTTTGATGTTGATAGAGGAAAACTCTCACTTTTTCATGAAATACACCAGAAACCAGCTGGCATTATGGACAGAACACAAAAGGTGATACTGCACTCGCCACTGCAAAGTAAAACTATTTGCTTAATTCAGGACAACGCCCCCAAAGAAGCCATGCAGGCTGTACTGCAGGACAAAAATGTGCAACCTAAAAGTTGAGAGTTATTTTTCATCCAGACTTGAACCTGGGACACAGCCTCTCAGATAGCTGAGGGACTACCTGGAGGCAAGGGAGGAGCCAGGATAGACAGGAGTTTTTGCAACAAAAACTAGGTGGTCAGAACATCGAAAGATTACTGTTAATTAAAGAAAACCAGACATCTCAATGTAATGATTTTAGCACTTTGTATGTATGGGAAGATGGAAGAGTCAGGGCTCATTGAAATCATTCCTTTGATGTGCATCTTAGCTACCTTGGGCCAGAATGCTCTTTTTCTCCATCCTGAGTCCCCTCAGGGTGCGCAGTTGGGTGGTTGCAGTGGCTGATGACCTGATGACTTGCAACAGTCATCAACAAACAAACAGCGTCCTTTGTTTACTGATATGGCAGGAGACGTTATTCTTTTTGAAATTATTTATTTGGCTGTGTTGAGGTCTTAGCTGCAGCATGTGGAGTCTTTGCTGAGTCCTGTGAGCTTCCCTGTGCCACGTATGGGCTCTCTCAGATGTGGAGCACGGGCTCCAGAGTTGAAGGGCTCAGTAGTGGTGGTGTCCAGGTTTAGTTACCCAGGGTATGTTGGATTTCAGTTTCCTGACCAAGGAACCAACCCGAGTCCCATGTATTGCAAGGCAGACTCTAAACCACTGGACTATCAGGGAAGTGACATTCTTGAGCCACACTCCCCATACTTTATCCAGGGGCTTAATCTTGCATTGGCTGAAGTTGCACCCGATGGGGCACTAACTCCACCATACTCCAGTGTGGTGCCCCTGTGGATAGGAACCCCGAGTGAGTGGATCCACACACAGATCTAACAGGATCAGAGGCAAGAGGCACATGGCCTGGGTTGGAGGGAACTGGAATTGGAACGTGTCTTCAAGGAAAAGGTGTCCGGAATATGGGGGCCACCTCTCTGCAGTTATTGTTTCTCCAGAGTATTAGCTCCTTGAACCCTGTTTACCTTGGTCGCCCTGCACTGCAATTTTTTTTGCCTCCCAAGTGCCATGACACTGGTGAAAACTCATTGGCTGTGTTCTACTGAGTCTGTCAGATCCATCGGGCTTAAAAATCAGCAGATGCTTACAATTAATCTTTGACAAAAGGGGCAAAAACACACAATGGGGAAGACAGTCTCTTAAGCAAATGGTGCTGGAAAAGTTGGACAGACAGGTGTAAATCAATGAAGCTAGAACACAGCCTCACAGCATACACAAAAATAAACTCAAAATAAACTTAAAGACTTAAATATAAAAAAAGACACCATAAAACTCCTAGAAGAAAACACTGGCAAAACATCCTCTGACATAAATTGTACCAATGTTTGCTCTGGTCAGTCTCCTACGGCAATAGAAGTAAAAGCGAAAATAAACAAATGGGACGTAATCAAACTTAAAAGCTTTTGCACAGCAAAGGAAACCATAGACAAAACTAAAAGACAACCTATAGACTGGAAGAAAATATTTGCAAATGATGTGACTGACAAGCACCTAATTTCCAAAATGTACAAGCAGCTCCCAGAATTCAATAACAAAACAAACAACCCAGTTGAAAAGTGGGCAGAAGATCTAGATAGATATTTCTCCAAAGAAGGCAAGTGCTTTGTTGTTCAGTCGCGTCCGACTCTTTGCGACCCCATGGACTGTAGCCGGCCAGGCTCCTCTGTCCATGAGGATTCTCCAGGCAAGAATACTGGAGTGGGTTGCCATGCCCTCCTCCAGTGGATCTTTCCAACCCAGGGATCTAACCCAGGTCTCCCGCATTGCAGGCAGATTCTTTACCATCTGAGCTACCAGGGAAGCCCAAAGAAGGCATACAGATGGCAAATAGTCACGTGAAAAGATGCTCGTCATCACTAAATATTAGAGAAATGCAAATCAAAATAATGAGGTATCATCTCATATCAATCAGAACAGCCATCATTAAAAAGTCTACAAATAAAAAATACTGGAGAGGGTGTGGAGAAAAGGGAACCCTCTTACACTGTTGGTGAGAATGTAAACTGGTCCACCCATTATGAAAAACAGTATGGAGGTTGCCTCCGTTAATTCTCAAGAATTTGGGTAATTTTTGTATCACTTTTGTACCTCCAGCACCTGGACTAATGCTTAGCCTTTGAGTAAGTCCTTAGGAAGCATTTGTTGAGTATATAAAACTCTATGTTGTAGTTCTTATTATTCCCATTTTACAGATGAGAAAATAGAGGCTCAAATGAGTAAATGACTTGCCTAACACCATTAGGTTTTAAATGGCAGCACTGGTATTTGAAGCAAGAATCCAATACCCCTGCTACACTGATGGGAAGACAGTGATCCTGTGCACCTGAGGGCCCAGCAGTGCAGGCAGGAGAAGCAAGAAGGGCATCAACCAGCTGACGGTGCTGACCTGGGTGGGGGTCTCCTAAAAGAGGTGAGCAGTGCTTGAGGTGGGAGCTTTGGGAACACTGCCACAGGTGTGAGTCCTGCCTCTGCCAGTGGGCGTGTAGGCCTAGTAGTCTGAGCTCCGCCAAAAAAAGAGACATCTGTTCCAGGCCTGTTATGTGGGGTTTTTGTCCTCTGGTGCTTGAGGCCTTGGCTCCCAGAGCAGGGATTGTGGAAAATTCCTCCTGTATCCAAAGAGCAAGCAGGTACCTGCAGGAGCAGAGGGATCATAGCCATTCGCAAGAAAGCTCCCAGGTGCAGGCAGATCTGCTTTAGGTTGGACTGGCTCCCCAGGGCGTCACCTCTGTGGGCCACCTGGCCCAGTTTCCTTGCCCCAGAATAGCCCAGAGGCCTATGAGATGGGAAACCCTTTTGGTTTTAGTGGATGCAGGAAAGTGCGTCACTGCAAAGCGGGCTCCCAGGGGACGGGAGGAACCTTTTCCTGAAGGAAGGACTTTTCAATACCCTGCTGCTCTGGTCTCCATGGAAATGGCAGCGAGACCCAAACAAGAAGTTGGCTTCCTTGGGGAAGGGAGGGCCGAACTTCCCACCATCAAAGTCTTGGCTCTGTACTTTATCTCCACCAGATGCCACAGTACTGGGATCCCATCTAGGTGAGGGCAGAGACCAGGAAAATGGGCTGTGACCCGGCTGAGCCCAGAGCAGACCAATGGGGATGGTCTAGGAACAGGATTCAGGGTGTCCGGATTGGAAGATGCTTCAGAGATCCTCCAGGACCCAGGAGAGATGTGACTTGCCCAAAATCACACATTAAGTAGTATAGATGAGGACTAAAGTCCCTTCCACACATCATCTCAGTGACTTTTCACAAGGTTGAAAGGCACATACCACTGTTCCCTGTTTACAGACAAGGTGATGAGTCTTAGAGGGCCTGAATATGCCAGTCAAGGTCACCAAGCTGCTAAGTAAACAAGCTGGTAAGTCCACCTAGGGCATCTGACAGTAGACCCCTGGGACATAACTGCTACCATTTTCCTTCATAGTTCTGGGTCGTCTGTCTCCCTCTGGGCGTCCACTGACCAGCCTCCCTTTCTATGCCCGGGGTGGGTCCTCATCCATGTGCCAAGTATCTGTCAGCTTCTGACGTTCAAGTGCACATTAGATGCCGTTTTGTTGAAGAACGTGACAGCCAGCGAGAAGCCTTAGGCCCTTTTCGAAATGGCTGTCCAGATTAATAAAATAATTATTTTGTGATTGCCTGAGGAATATCAATGCTCTTTACGAAAGGCCAAGAAAGTATGAGTAAGGAAAAAGAAGGTAGGGGGAGAAAAAAAAGCCAACTCATACGTTTCCCAGCTGTTTCTTCTGGAAATTGTCCATTTATCCACTGATGATCTTAATGATTTTCTCATCAGTTTGCTCAAGAACCATGTTCTCACAGTTGTGGCCAACATCTTTTTTCCCCCTTTCCAATTTGTTGTTTCTCAGGGCACTTTGAACAATGTTTGTGGAAGTTGGAAGTGGTTGCCTGGGCTGGGACCTCGTCCTGCAGAGACCCATTTCTGGTGTGGGAGCCGCCTGACTGGCAGGGACATTGGCCATGGCGAGTGTTCTCTCAGAGCCGTAAAGGCTCTTCTCGATCAGCTTGACCTGGAGAAAGCAGTCTCGCCCTCGGAGACCCCCATGAGCCAGTCAGCAATGCCGTCGCCATTTATTATCCTTTCCTGAGAAGGGCAGGGCTGTGCTTGGGGGCCGAGAGCCAAGACTACAGAACCTGGAGGTTCATTCTGGTCCTGGGAGTCTGTTGTGTAAGCCCTGGATGGAGTTGAAAGGAAATTGTCCTGCAGTGTCTCTCTCCATGCATGTGGCTCCATCTGGTTCCAATGGCTGGAGAGCTGCAGTCATTGTGATGAGGATGATTTCTGTGGCTGGACGGCCACCAGCTTCCTAAATTCCTCACAGTTGCCTTGAGATTTCATGCTCACCGTAGGAAGTGGGCTGAACAGGCAGGGAGGAGTTTACCTTGCAGATAAGGAAGACCGAGGCTCAGGGGGATAGCACCAGGGCTGAGACTGAAGTCTGAGCTCCAGTGAGCTTTCGTGATGAGGGATGAGATCCCGGGGGGCCTTTTGAGCGGGGTGGGGGGGCGGTGATCTGAGAGCTCAGGAGGGCGGGGTGGGGGGGTGATCTGAGAGCTCAGGAGAGCGAGGAGACAGAAGCATCTCTGTGGGTCCCCAGGCTGGAGACATGGACTCCACCTACTTTGCTCATTTTCTGCATCACTTCTGCTCCCCCTCTGTTCCCTAGGGCCACCCTTCCCTAAGTCCCAGCTGTAAAAACAATGGTGCAGACACAGGACGATGCGGGGGAGTGGGGACACACGTATCACATGCTTAACCACCAAACCTCAGAAGCAGGCCCATTAGCTAGGAACACGACAAGTTCATGATCTCTGTCACTAGCAGACAGCGGTCACAAGGCACAGCTGACATGATCAGAAAGGAGAAAGAGATCAGGAAACATTAAAGGGGCGGCTGATATGACTTTATACTTACAACACCCAGGATATTCTACTAAAGAACACTGCTAGTGATAGAATTTGGTAAGATGTCTGGGTAACAGAGTTGGTATCTTCCAAAATAAGAAACAGACAGAAAAGTATAATGGAAGAAAGAAGCCCATTTAGCTACAAAGAGATTGCATATCCAGGAAAATAGTTATTAGGTTACGTGTAAGATGTCAGTGAATAAAATTTGAAGATGCTGCTAAGAAAAATATACAAACATGAATAAATAAGAGAGGAAGCTGGATATAGACACTGGGCAACTGTCTCTAAATCAACGTTTAAATTTAACATACTACAGCTACTAAGTCACTTCAGTCGTGTCCGACTCTGTGCGACCCCATAGACAGCAGCACACCAGGCTCCCCTGTCCCTAGGATTCTCCAGGCAAGAACACTGGAGTGGGTTGCCATTTCCTTCTCCAATGCATGAAAGTGAAAAGTGAAAGTGAAGTCGCTCAGTCCAACAGTTGAAAAAAAGGTTTTTTGTTTTTTTTTTAATCAAATTAAACATGTTAAAGTTTATATGGAAAAAGAAACAGATGAGAATCATCAAATTCTGAAAAATAAAAGGTAGTCTGGTCCTGAAAGACATTTAAAAATAGTAATATTATAATTCTAAAATAAATTAAGCAGTTTGGTAACGGTACATGAATAGACCAATAAAACAGTGTGAAAAGTACAGAAATAAATTCAAGTATTCATAGAAATTTAGTTTATGATTGAGAGGACATTTTAAATCAGTGGGAGAAAAGGAGATTATTCAATAAATGGTGTCATGTTTAGACAAATGGTAGCCATCTAAAACAAAGTTTAGATCCCTTCTTAGATTCCTATACCCAAATAAATTCCAGATGGAGCAAAGATTTAAACGGAAAACAACTCACCATAAAAGTATTAAAAGAAAACATGGAGATTTTATTTAAATAATATCCAAATGGGGAAGGACTTTGTCTTTTTAAACAGGACACAAAATCCAGAATCCATATAAGAAAAAGGATTGGCATAGATGATATCATCAAATTACAAATTTCTGCCTTGCAAAAAATGACTATGAACTCAAAAGATAAGCAACACATTTGGTTGGGGAAAAAAATGTTTCCAACGTGTGAGACTCAGACAGCTCATTTCCTTAAGGCCCATGTAAATGCCCACAGATGAGAAAGGAAAGGACCAACAATCCAAAAGGAAAAGCAAAGGACATGTGCAGAAAGTTCTAAGTTCATAGAGAAATGGGTAACGGTGGCCTTTAAACACAAGAAAGGGGCTTACTCTCATTGCTGAAAAAAAATGTAAACTAAAACTCCTATGAGATAGCCTGTACACCTGTTATATTAATCTGGCAAAAAAAAAGAAGATTGTTTGCTCACACATTAAGGATGAGGAACAAGCACTCTGCTTTTGCAGCGCTGTTGGGGAGGGGTGGTATAATATAGATAACCTCTTTGTGGGACCGTGTAGCGACTTCTCTCTAAACGAAAAAGGCCCTCAGTCCTGACCTAGCAAAATCATGTCCCAGAGCTTATCCTACACAGACATGCACACATTCACTTAGTGACATATGTCTAAGGATATTATTAGTATGAAAGGACTGGAGATAACTGCAGTGTATATCAACAAGGGGCCAGTTAAAGAAGTACCATGTGGTCTTACAGTGAAATACTCTGCAGCCTTTAAAAGCTATGTGACAACTTTAAAATGGTATGGAAAAGTGAAAGTGTTAGTTGCTCAGTCATGTCCCACTCTTTGTGACCCCATGGACTGTAGCCAGCCAGACTCCTCTGTCCATGGGATTCTCCAGGTAAGCATACTGGAGTGGGTAGCCATTTCCTTCTTCAGGGGGACTTCCTGACGCAGGGATTGAACCCAACTCACCTGCATTATAGGCAGATTCTTTACAGTCTGAGCCACAAGGGAAGCCCCAAAATGGTATGGAGCAAGTCCCCAAATGTACTGACTCTACGGCATCATCTACAGCTGAGACTTCTAAACCTTTTGACCATAACCCATCATTGTTGTTGTTTAGTCGCACTGTTGTGTCTGACTCTTCCAACTCCACAGACTGTAGCCTCTCAGTCCATGGGATTCTCCAGACAAAAATACTGGGGTGGATTGCCAAGTCCTCCCCCACGGGATATTCCTGACCCAAGGATCAAACCCGAACTATACTTTACATTTCAAACTGGTTTGTTCTTTCATTCATTCATTGTTTGTTCATACATTTTTCTTTCAATAAATATTTATTAATATTAACTACTACATTTTCAGACACTGAAATAGGCATTGAAAGAACAGTAATGAGTAAAACAGATTAAAAAAAATTATGCCATCATGTTTACAGCTATATATAAAAACACAAACTGTTTAATGTGGAAACAAACAAAACTCTCATGACAGAAGGCAAATGAGTGGTTGGCAGGGCTGATGATGGGGGAAGAGACTGAATTTAGAGAAACACAGGGGGCCTTTCTGGGGTGGTAGAAATGCCATATTTCTTGATTGTGACTCGATTACACAACAATGCATTTGTTAAAACACATCAAATTTTACACTTAATAAGAGTAAATTTTAGGAGCTTCCCTGGTGGCTCAATGGTAAGAAAATCCATCTGCCAGTGCAGGAGACACGGGTTTGATTCCTAATACGGGAAGATCCCACGTGCAACAGAGCAACTAAGCCCTGTTTGCTTTACAAACACTCCTGGGAGACTTCCCTGGTGGTCCAGTGGTTAGGATTCCACGGTTCCAATGTGTGTTCAATCCCTGGTCGGGGAACTAAGACACTACGTGCCACTCAGTGGAGCTAAAAAAAAAAAAAAAAAGATGATCGGAGAGCTAGGAAGAGAATGGGGAGTGTGAGAACTATTCTATGGTGACTGCAAATGGAAATCCTGCTAACATCCTCTTGAGATGAGGACAGATTAATTTCCAAGTTTAATTGGAGGTAGCATTACCCTAACAATGGAGTAGCTTTCTATTGCTCTTCCCTTGTTTTATATTCTTACGTGAATTACACAGTTCCCCATCTGCTGTTTTGGTAGGAATCGCCACATAAAGACGTTCCAACATATATACACACATATATTTGTAGGCACATATGTTTAAACCAATTAAATAATATTTATTGAGTCTTGATTATGTGCAAAACACAGCACATCCCAGGTGTGGGGGTTTGCCAGGATGATTGCCATATGCTAGATCCTGAGATCCATCAGTGAGCAGAAATGGAGGGTTCCCAAACAGCTGTGTCCCCTTAATGCAGGACTTAGAAAAAGCTTTTATCCAATGGAGCTTTACACCTGGTAGGTGACCTACCTGGATCAGATCATGGAGCAGAGAAAATCACCTTCCCTGAACACCTCCTGTCAAGGGATAAATAAACAAGCTCTTGTCTTGTTTAAGTCACTCATATTTGGCCTCTGCGAAGTATTAATCAGTCCTCTAATTAGTCCTTACAGACCATTGCAGAGAAAGGTGACAGTTTGAAGGATGTCCTCGTTAAGTTCCATGGGATGGAATCTTGTTTTTGCAACTGTTTACTGTGTTTGTTTAATCTCATGCCTGAGTTCTGTTCGTGACCCTCTCCCTGCCTTTGCAGGGTGTTCCAGACACACAGATGGGACATGCAAGAGGCGAGAGAGGGTGTCACTGCCTGGGAAGATAAAATGGTTCACATCCTGGCAACCCCCCTCGCTTGGCATGTGCCGTACTTTCCGTGTAACTTTTCCACACCCCCTCCAGTCAAAGGATACTTTTGGTCCCAACTTCTACTCATCCTTCAGGTCCCTTTCCCAGGGAAGCCCTCGCTGATCACCTCTGGGGCCACCAGTCTCTCCTTTCATCCTCCAGCGGAACCATGTTTGTTTCCTTCTTGCTTCGTTTCTGATTCTATGTGTTTTTGGCGTCACTCACCGCATATTCCCAGCACATAATGGTAGCGCATACCAGGGGTACGACAATCATTATTGTTGAAGAATTAAAATGAGAATTGAGTTGATAGGTGGGACTTTTTATATTCAACATGGTTTGCTCCGCTGCATATCTCCTCTTTCTGTTTTGTAATGATTTGACAGTGTTAATTTACACATAATGGCTTCTCTTTGCAGACACACTGGGTCCGAGAGTCTCATTTATTATCTGGGGGATCTGGTTCATAGGATTTCCCTGGTGGCTCAGACAGTAAAGAATCTGCCTGCAGTGCAGGAGACCCAGGTTCAGTCCCTGGTTTGGGAAGATTCCGTGGAGAAGGAAATGGCAACCCACTCCAGTATTCTTGCCTGGAGAATCCCTTGGACAGAGGAGCCTGGCGGGCTACAGTCCGTGGGGTCTCAAAGCCAGACATGACTGAGCAACTCACAGTTTCTGGTTCATATCCATCCTACAGAGACCATTTTGCTCACGTGTGACTCTTCAAACACCTGGCGCTCGATGGCAGTAAAGGGTCACACAAATATTCCCAGCACGGCCTACCGTGTGGATAAGAATCACGCTAACACAGTCAACAGGGATGCAGAGGAAGGTGGAAAGTGCTGAGACCAGCAGAATAAAATTGAGGACCTGGTCAAGAGCTTCATTTACTGAGCTCTCATCTAGACCCTGGGGTGTGGGAATGAACAAGACAGGGGAGACCCCTGCTTTTACAGATTTTATTTCCTGGCAGCAAAAGACATGCTCTAATCAGGGAGATGAATGAGCAAACAGCAGTGCCAAATGTGTCCAATTATGAGAAGAAAATAGAGTGGTCTGATAGAGAGACTCGGGGGGTGATGGGGAAGCCACTGTTCAGGACGGTCAGGGAAGCTTCCTGGAGAAGGTGACATTTGTGCCAAGCTGTGAAGGATGAGAAGGATGAGGACTCACTGCAAAAGAGTCTGGGGAGAACAATTCCAGGCAGAAGAAACAGCCAAGTGCAAAGAACCAGAGCTTGAAAAGAGCCAGCTGGTGACTTGGAGAAGACAACCTAAGACTCAGTTTTCCCATCTGTAAAATGGTGACAGTGATGCCTACCAACAGCAGGGGGTGTGGTTATTATTGTCAAGATATGATTTTTCTTTAGCTCAGGAGTAGCTTCAACAAAGCAGATGCTTTCAGCTAGTCTGGGAAACAGATTAGTTAATTATATGTTGTGATTTTCAGTGGAGGATACAATTTAGACCCTAGAATTGGTACGGCACTGGCCTCGTAACACACAGACACACACACACAGACACACACAGACACACACAGACACACAGACACACAGACACACAGAAACACACACACACACACACACACACACACACCGTACTCATATGGGATTTTGGCTGTGACTGTAGGATTTCAGCTCCTCATCTTCAGTGCAGAGAGAATACAGATTTTGGCATTTCAGGCTTCAGGCAATCTTTCGGCTCCCTTTCCCCACAGTCTGTGGGAGGAGCCAGCTGTCAGCGGCACAGAAGGAGGGGGGCGAGGCTGTGGGTGGGGACCGAGCCGCTTGATTAGCATAGTCTGCTCCGCGCGGGAAGCCTCCTCCGAGTTCCTCTGCGCAGTTCCTCCGGGGAGACAAGGGAACATTTTGCAGCCAAGACTGGGTTCTTTAAGGTAGCACAGACACCAAGCCAAGGAATCGTGTGGGAGGTTGAGAGCATCACTTGTGGAGTGAAGCGAAACAGGTGTTTCTGGGGGAAACAAGAAGCAGAGGAAAGAATGCCCGCAGAATTTAGAGGGCTTTTCTGTGTTGTTTAGGTGCTAGAACAGTGTATGGCATTGGTTCTTTAAAAAGTCTTCTACATCTCAGTTCATAGCAACACCATCCTTCCAGCTGCTCAGACCAAAACTCTGTGTCCTCGTTGGCTTTTGCCGTGGTTTCACGTCCCACACCCGCTCCGTCAGGAAATCTAGTCGGCTGGACCTTCAGAATACATCCAGAACCCGACCAGAGCACTCCCCACCGCACTGCATAGCCTCTCACCAGGGTTAGTTAAAGGCTCTCCTTGAAGGTCCCCCGTTTCTGCCCTTGTTTCTCTGTAGTCTGATCTCAACACATGGCCAGAGGGACCCACAAAGAGCTATATCAGGTGGAGGTGACCCCCCGGACCTGTGAACTAAGCTTCAGGATTCCTTCACTTGCAACAGCCTCGGGCAGAGTTCTGGGAGGGACCCAATCAACATCCTCACTGCTAGGTATTTTTTAAAAAAATCTTAATTTAGGTTGTGCTGGGTCCCTGTTTCTCTAGTTGCGGCGAGCAGGGCTATTACAGTTGCGGTGCACTGGCCTCTCATTGGGGTGGCTTTCCTTGCTGCAGAGCACAGTTTCTAGGGCGTGTGGGCTTCAGTGGTTGTGGCACACACACTTAGTTACCCTTGGCATGTAGAATCTTTCCGGACCAGGGATCAAACTGGTGTTCCTTGCATTGACAGGCAGATACTTTAGCACTGAGACCCCAGGGAAGCCCTTGGTATGTTTTTGTAACATCTGTAAAAGCAAGCTTTCGAAAGTAGTTAGCTAAGATTGCTGTCTCTTTCCAATCTGATTGCTTTCCCTGGCATTTTCCTCCTGATGGATAATATTGGAGTGACTGGGAGAATCTGGAGAAACTCACAAAGACTTGGGCATCTATGAGCTGGGCATGCATTTTTGTTTGCTGGGGTATATTTATGTGGTTCACAGTAACTTCCAAATATATGTCTCAGTGTAGGCATGACTTTTATGAAGACTCTTTACATCCCCGAGCTAAAATAGAGGTTGAATGGTGACAGGAGCATGTCCCAGGTGCCCAGCCCCAGTCGTATGTGGGTATTAGATGCTAGCCTGGTTTCCTGTGGGTGCTGTAACGAAGGACCACAATATCGGTGGCTTAAAACAACAGAAATGTATTCTCTCATTATTTTGGAGGCAAAGAAGTTTGAAATCAGTATTATTGGGCCAAAGTCAAGGTCTCAGCAGGGTCCAACTTCTTTTGGAGGCTCTAGGGGAGAATCCAAATTGCTGGCAAAGGTCCCTCTAGTCAAAGCTATGGTTTTCCAGTAGTCATCTATGGATGTGAGAGTTGGACTATAAAGAAAGCTGAGCGCTGAAGAACCGATGCTTTTGAACTGTGATGCTAGAGAAGACTCTTGAGAGTCCCTTGGACTGCAAGGAGATCCAAGCAGTCCATCCTAAAGGAAATCAGTCCTGATTCTTCATTGGAAGGACTGATGCTGAACCTGAAACTAATACTTTGTTCACCTGATGCAAAGAACTGATTCATTGGAAAAGACCCTGATGCTGAGAAAGATTGAAGGTGAGAGAAGAAGGGGCCGACAGAGGATGGGATGGTTGGATGGCATCACCGACTGGATGGACATGAGTAAACTCTGGGAGTTGGTGATGGACAGGGAAGCATGGCATGCTGCAGTCCATGGGGTTGGGAAGAGTCGGATGCGACTGAGCTGCTGAGCTGACTGAGGGGAGAATCTGTTTCTTCTTTGGGCTTCTAGTGGTTGCTGGCATTCTTTGGCTTGCGGCTGCTTAACTCCAGTCTCTGCCTCCTGGTCACATTGCCTCCCCCTGTTATGGGTGAGCCTAATCTCTCTCTGCTGCTCTCTCATGAAAATACTTGTCATAGTGTGCAGGGCTCACCCAGATAATCCAGGAAAATCTCTTCTCAGGATCCTTAATCACAGTCTGGTCCAATGAGATGCAGACAGACCATTGTTGTGCCTCATGGCAAATACTCTGTGTGTGTGTGTGTGTTTTCTAGAAAATAGTAAGGAGTGAAGATTCACAATCAAGAACTTCTTTGGCCATTTTGGCTCCCAAGGAGAGCCAACTGGAGATAAAGGCAACACACAGAAAGAAGGGCCTGGAAAGGCAGAGAGAAATGGAGCTAGGATCCTCATGACATGTTATCATGTTATTAGCTCCTGGATCACAGAGAGCCTGAAACCCCTCTCCCTCATCTCTGGTCTTTTCAGTCATGAAACCCAATAATTTCCTCTTTCTTTCAAGTTTGAATTGGGTGTCCTGTTCCTTACATCAAAAAAGTTCTCATTGATATTCTCTTTAAGTTTCAATGTCTCATCTATAAAAGGAGGCTAAAATACTCTACAGATTATGATAAAATTTTAAACAAGGTGACATATGTAACAGGTGTATGTTGGTTCCTAGTACATAGAAATTCTCCTTGTGGCTGATGTCTGTTAATATTTAACAATTTATTATCATAAGTGAAGAACTAATATAACTTATATAATAAGGCTGAGTATATTTGGATTATTGGAGGAGGAAGTGGCAACCCACTCCAGTATTCTTGCCTGGAGAATCAATCCCATGGACAGAGGAGCCTGGTGGACTACAGCCCACAGGGTCGCAGAAGAGTAGGACACGACTGAGCGACTTAGCACATATCTGGGATATGCATATTAATATCATAGAACTTCACTAGAATCCAGTTTCTCTGCTCAATCCTGAAACTCCACTGTGAGAACTCCCTGAAGCCTTTGGCATCCTGGGTGTGGTTACCTCCTTGGATGTCCCATCACTGCCCTCAGATTGAGCTAAAACCTGTCTCCACGGTTTCCACCCACTTCCTGGTTCCACTTGTTTTGGGAGTGGATCAGAAAGCAGGAGTCTATTGCTCTGTTCTACACTGTTTCTGATTCTCCATTAGATTCACCTTTGGAAATCTTGTGTATTTTCAATCTTCTCTGTTACATCCCCTGTCTCTGCAGGCCTTGAGGTTCACGCTGACTTGGGTGGGAGTCACACACATGTACAGACAACACTGGAGGGGGTTACTTGTGCACGCTTCCGCATGCGTGCTGACAGGCAGCCGTGTGTGGGATCAGGTTCTCCCTGCCTGTTCCAGGTTCTCCCCGCTGAGTTCCAGGAACAGTTGGCTTGCTCTCACACACTGCACACGTGTACTGTGTACTTCTAGGCGCTGGAATTGCATCAGGAGGTGTTTTCCTAATTCTTTCTTTTGGCGTCTGTGAATGAGACCCCCAGGGCAAAACTTTCTTGAGCAGACCCTCCAATGGACGACTCCTCTTAGAACATGGTGGCATGGCATGGAGCAGAGGGCGTGTGTCCAGAGGAGAGTGGCTGGTGTGTGCTTGCACACATCCGTGGTGAGTCCTGGGCTGCAGGATTACCTGTTGGTGTGACAGATACAGTACTGAGTGGAAGGCAAATACGACCTGGGTGTGCAGGAGGCAGGGGCTTCCCTGGTGGGTAAAGAATCTGCCTACAATGCAGGAGACCTGGGTTCCAGCCTCTGGGTTGGCAAGATCCCCTGGAGAAAGGAATGGAAACCCACTCCAGTATTCTTGCCTGGACAGAGGGGTTTGGTGGACTACAGTCCACGGGGTCGCAAAGAGCTGGACACGACTGAGTGACTCACACTTCTTATGCAGATGGCAGAGTGTGGTCTGGGGGTTCAGGTGATGAGGAAGCCAGCAAAGAGGTGGCCTTATCAGAACAAACGAGCCTGTGACCACTGTGGGTGCTCAGGAGGCTTAACCATAAGACTTCACTTGCACTGTGTGCTGGCTCCCTGGGGTGGTCATAGTGAATAACCACAACTTGGTGGTTTAAGACCACAAATACTTATTCTCTTAGCTCTGGAAGCTAAAAGTCTGAAAATGAAGGTGTCAGCAGGATCACACTCCCACCGAGCACCCTGGACAGGAGAATTCCTCGTCTCCTCCCAGCTTCAGCTGTTTGCTGGCGATCCTCAGTGTTACTTGGCTAGAGGCCGCATCACTCCAGCCTCTGCGCCCTCGGTCATGTGGCATTCTTCTCCATCCCAGAGTCCAGATTTCTCTCTTCTTAGAAGGACCCCAGTCCTTGTATGAGGGGCCACCCTAATCTAGTATGAACTCCTCTGAAACTTGATTACATGCATAAAGACCTTATTTCCAGGACTTCCCTGGCATTGAAGTGGTTAAGACTTCACCTTCCGATGCAGGGGGAGCTGACTGGCCTGGAGGTAACCGTCAGAGGGTTTGGAGAAGTGGGTGATGAAAGAAGGGTAGAATGGGGTACACAGTTGCTGTAAGGGGGAGATCACATGTTATAGACCAGGGATTAACAAACTCTTGCTGCTCAGTGCCAGATGGTAAATATTTCAGGCTTAGCAGGGCTTGTATAATCCGTCACAACTATTCCTCGTGTAATATGCAAATCAGTGAGGGAAGCTGTGTTTCAATAAAACTTTATTGACGCTGAAATTTGAATTTCATATGTTTTTCACATGTCACAAATCCCGTTTTCTTTTCCTCCTCCCCCTCTCCTTCTTTCCATTTTTGAAAAATGCAAAAGCCATCCCTTAGCCTGGAGGCTGTTCAAAACCAGGAGGCAGGCTGGATGCGCTGACCCCCATGCCCGGTATAGACTCCAGCTGCTGCTTGTTTGCTGATCCGTTCAAGGATATGAGAGAATGAGGTCAGAGCACAAAACTTTCTGTTTAAAACAGTGATGAGAGCAGAAGGGGACGAATATAGCACCATGATTTCTGAGACAGGCGTTCTACCTAATGAATCCCCTGAAGTTCTAGCATTCACGATTGCCCCATAAACATGAAAAGGACAAGACAAAGCGTTCTAACTTAGCAACCCTGGGCCAGGTGTATAGACAAAAACACCCCTTCCCAGGGCTGCTTTGCTCAGCAGCCAAGTTCCGGTACCTCCTCAGTGTCCGGCTGCAGTGCCTGGTGAAGGCAACCTCTACCTGGGACAAGAATGGGGCACCCTCTTTGTTAGAACCGCTGACTGAAACCGCCCGCCATGGCCAGGGTCCGCAGTAACCACTTGGTGATGAGTTATCTTACAACAGGAGGTCCTGGTAAGGAACGTGGAGATAACAAGCTATCACCAAGGGGAAGAATTTGGGAAAGGTCAAAAGGAGAGAAGAGACTCCAGTCCATATGTCCTACCACCTCCCAGAATCCTTCTGGCTGGAATCCATCTTGGTTGAGCAATGTGTGTGCCACACACACAATGTGTGTCCCAGAAGGGCCTTGGGTCAGAATGATTGGCCAGAGACAACCCGGAAATTAACGTCATGACCATAAACCCCGGGACAACTGGCACAGCAGTTCTCCCGGGTTCCCTTAACCTGCTGCTGCTCTTCTCTCAGGCGCCCCTTCCCAATAAAGTCTCTTGCTTTGTCAGCATGTGTGTCTCCTCAGACAATTAATTTCTGAGTGTTAGACAAGAGTCCACTCTCAGACCCTGGAAGGAGTCCCCCTTCCTGCAACTGTTCATACCATCAGTTCTCAGAAGATGGCCTGGGAAGGTGCTAGAACCCAGTCTTACATGCCCAGGGCCTAGAAGGAGTGTTAGCGGCAGCAGCTGTTGAGAAGCTGAGGGAAGGCGGGACCTAGTGCCATTTAGGTAGATGAGAGAAGCCTGTGGTGTGGCCTTGTGAGTGAGTGGGTGTGGAGGGTGTGGGTAAGAGTCATCCTGCTCGTAAGCAGGAAGAGAGATCTTCATTTTCCAGATCCATGCAAATCACCATCTTTTCTGGAGTGACTCCCTGGATGGTGGACACTTTGCGAGGCCCTCTGTTGAGAGGAGGGAGGGAAAAGCTAGCTCCTGCCTTCACATTCCATCTTGAGCATTAACTAGCTGTGTGACCTTGGACACGTTGCTGAACCTCTCTGAGCCTCCGTTTCCTAACGTTTTAAACCATAGATACCCTCTGATGGTAGGGTTGTTGAGGGGGTTTAGATGGATGATGTAACCTGCTTTGCACATCATAGGTTTCTGTGAATGGTGGTTAATGCAGTAGTATGTCACACACTGCCAAGTTCAGGCACAGCTTTTGCTGAATGTCTCTGAAAATCTGTCCTCAAAGAAAAAATCTTTTGCTACCAAATATCCGAGTTAAATCTCTCCCTCCTTCTTAGCCTCCAGTCACCGGGGAAGGTTAAATTTGCAAATTCTCTTTGAGATTCAAAATCCACCCAGAGGTCTTTGGGTCTCCCTCCCCCAACCCATCCCTTCCTGGGGCAGACATGGGGAACTCATCAGACGTTTGCAGGCGGGAACTGTACATTTTCAACAATTGAGATGCAAAAGGGGGGGGTAGGGAAAAAGAAATTAAATCTAGCAATTAAGTTCTAATTGCGCAATTACTTCACTTTGTGGCTCCATGCCAGGACTGGGAGTCTTGCTCTTCCAAATGGTGTTTTTGTGCACACTCAAGGAAGGGGAGGTGAGGAAGAGGGGGTTAAGGAGGTGCTATCTAAGGCCAGGGAAACAAAGGCTTTTATAAGTTAAGGCATCTTTTCAATAACCTGATGTTGTCATTGTTCTGAATGACAGGGTGTGAGGTGGGGTGGGCAACTGGGAGCCTTTGTAAGAACTAAAATCTCTGGGCTCTCCTTTAAGTAGTTGTTTTCTAGTGAGAGCCTGGGGGTACATACACTTCTACTCACACCTGGGGTGGGGGTCCTCTCTGCAGGCTGGCAGTTTCAGAGCCTTGCAGTTGATGCCAGGGCAAGGGACCATGGCACTGCTGAGGCCAGGCCATCCTGCAAGGCTGCTAAGAGCCAGAAGGGGCTTGTAACAGTCAGCGCATCCAGGAGATCCGTATTTGTGCTCTGAGAAAACATGGGGGAAAGAGAATCTGCTGCTTCAATCAGGGGATTCCACGTGCTGCTTCTTCGCTTCCCGTTCACTCACTCACCTTTTCACGCATTTACTCACCTGCACTTTCTCCTCACTCGCTAATTCTTCAGCTATTTATGGAACATCTAATCTGCACAAGGCACTCTGCTTGGCATGATGGGAGAAACAAAAAAGGTTTATGATGGGTCCTTGCCTGCAAGGACTGACTTATTTACACTGACTTACTATAAGACCTTGGGGAGGGCGGCATTTTAACCTCTTCTTAGTACCAAGTGCTCGTCTACAAAATGAAAATGGTAGTAATGTATACCTTGGAGAGATGTCCCAAGGTGTTACAATAGCCTGTGTAAGACAGTAAGACATGTGTAAGATGATCTGGTATTTATTGAGTACCTGATCCCCTGGAGAAGGAAATGGCAACCCATTCCAGTGTTCTTGCCTGGAGAATTCCAGGGACAAAGGAGCCTGGTGGGCTGCGGTCCACAGGGTCACAGAGGCAGACAAGACTGAGCGACTAACACTACACTGCTGTCTTAGGCAGCCCAGGCTGCTGCAACAGAATTTCACAGACCGGGTGGGCAAACAGCAGAAATTTATTTCTCACAGTCCTGGAGGCTGGGAAGTCCAAGATCAAGGTGCCAGCTGATTCAGTTTCTGGTGAAGAGCCTCCTCTCTTGCAGAAGTCTGCCTTCTTGTTGTGTGCTTGCATGGCAGAGTGAGAGAGTGGGCAAGCTCTCTGGTGTCTGGACTAACAAGGGTACTGATCCTATCCTGGGGACCCCACCCTCATGACCTCATCTAACCCTAATCCTCCCTCTCAAAGGCCCCAACTCCAAATACCACATTGGGGGTTAAGGCTTCAACAGAGGAATTTGGAGGGGACAGACATTCAGTCCACAGCAGCTGCCATGTGCCCAGGGGTTATCCCTGGTGCTTTACACAGGCTATTGTTAACACCTCGTGATGTCACTCTGAGGTACACATCACTGCTATTTTCATTTTGCGGATGAGGCACTTGATACTCGGGAGGGATTAAAATGCTTCCCTCCACAAGGTCCTACAGTAAGACAGTCTGCGAGCTCTGGGACTGAATCCCAGCTGAGTTTTGATTCAGAAGCTTGTGACGTTTTGGTGACCTCGACGTAGAAGGTGTTATGTGTCCCGAGGGAGATGAAGCCACACCAGGAATGATGAAAAGAGACACAAGAACATGGCTGTCGCTGCTCTTTCCCTCCTCTGCACCGAAGAGACCACAAGCCATTTCCCCCAAATGGGGGAAACGTAGAGGACCCGTCACTGAGTGAGGATGATGAACTTGGCCCCTCTGGCAGGACCCCCAAACCTTGGCCAAGCAGCTGGTACGGCAGCCACGGGGTGTCCCAGGCTGGCACCAGCTGAGCCCCTGCAACGTTACATAGGGGTGCCAAAATCATGCTCCGGTGGGTTGCCAAAGATGAAGAATTGCTTGGGAGGGAAATTGCGTATTATAGGTTGCAGCGAACACAAAAAGCTCTGGAACCCCAGCTATAAAAGAAATCAAAAACAGGCGTGAGAACCGCCGGCATGGTTCAGAGGAAACTCCCAGATCAGAGCCACAGAAGGGAAGCGGAGGGGGAAGATGGACATCTCAATGCCTCCTTCCACCCATCCCCTCCCCCTTCATCTGGCCTCCCGCTGCATTTCCAGTCTTATCTGCCCCCACACGTCCAGATGTATCTGATGTTCAGCCACCGAGCTGCCTCCCCATCCCCCACCTCACCCTCCAGACTTTCTTGCTCTGCTGGTCCACCTGGCAGGCTCATTTTTCCAGGGCTTGCTCAAGAGCCACCTATCTCTTTCCTCAACTGCATCCCGCCCCAAGACAATTGATTGCTTCCCTTGCTAGGACCAGCCCTAGGGCACTGCAGTCAAGATCATGGGCTGAGCCAGACCTGGTGTGATCCCCAGCTCTGCCACTTATTCTGTGACCTTGGACCAAGGGCCCCGGTTCTCTGAACCTCAGTCTCCTCATCTGTGCTCTGGAGCCAATACTGAGACCTGTCTCATGGCTGTTTTTATCTCGAATGAATACTTCTGTGTACCAAGAGCTGTGCTAAGTACCAAGGACACAGTTGCAAACATCTGAGGCTTTGATGCAGTTACTTACATAAAGAACTTAGCCCTTTTCCTGGAACTTAGTAAGAACACAATCAATTTTTATAAGGGTGGTCCTGCAAGATTTTGTATGGACCTCTGCTCTAAGATTTATTGCACTGTCTTGGCTTTCTTTCTGTACGTGGCTTTTTCTGCACAGGCTATGAGCATGCTCATGTGGGTCCAGTGTCATTTTTGGCTCTTTATATCCAGTGTCTGCCCAATTCCTGACTTGCTATAAGCTTCCCATTATGTTTTATTGCCAGAAGGTATGATGGAAGATAGGGCTTCCCTGGTAGTTCAGAAGGTAAAAGAATCTGTCTGCAATGTTGGAGATCCCCTGGAGAAGAAAATGGCAACACACTCCAATATTCTTGCCTGGGAAAAATCAGTGGACAGAAGAGCCTGGCTGGCTACAGTCCATGGGGTCACAAAGAGTCAGACACAACTGAGTAACTAGCACTCACTCACTCATGCTGGAAGATGGAGACCTAGCAGCTATCAGCTCTTTGGCTACAGAAATGAGGGCTGCTAAACTTTCCCATGAGGTTTGCCCTGGTGCCAAAAGGGTTTTTTTTTTTTTTTTTTAATTTTAGAAGTACTGAAACTGGAGAGAATTTTCAGGTCCTCTATTTTCCCTTTCTCCTGCTCCAGCTTTCTGAAATGGAGCACATGAGGATCAAACCAGAACTGGGGTTTTCAGTTCCCTGCCCCAAGTGAAGTTCTAAGTGAGAGAGAGAAGAAAGAAACAGGGATAGGGTGGCGAGGGAAGGGGTGAGGAGGTGTGGGAGGGGAGGAAAGGGAGGCACTGGAAGGGGACAAGAAGGGAGGAAGATGACGATGCACTCTGGTACCTGGCAAGCACAGGTGCCTCCAGGGGCAGAGCTCACTGGGCAGGTGATCCAAAGGGCTTCTCTCCACTCTCTGCTGTCGCCCTGGTAAAGTCCTTCCCTGCCTCTCCTGGGGCTGTAGGGACGTCAACTCACATCAACTCACTCGGCTCCCTGATCTCACATAGCCGTGAGCCATAGAGTGAAGTGAGATCTTAATTCCCTGCCCAGGAGTTGAACCTGGGTCTGGATCATTGAAAAAGCAAGAGTTCCAGAAAAACATCTATTTCTGCTTTATTGACTATGCCAAAGCCTTTGACTGTGTGGATCACAACAAACTGTGGAAAATTCTGAAAGAGATGGGAATACCAGACCACCTGACCTGCCTCTTGAGAAACCTATATGCAGGTCAGGAAACAACAGTTAGAACTGGACATGGAACAACAGACTGGTTCCAAATAGGAAAAGGAGTACGTCAAGGCTGTATATTGTCACCCTGCTTATTTAACTTCTATGCAGAGTACATCACGAGAAACGTGGGGCTGGACGAAGCACAAGCTGACATCAAGATTGCCGGGAGAAATCTCAATAACCTCAGATATGCAGATGACACCACCCTTATGGCAGAAAGTGAAGAAGAACTAAAAAGCCTCTTGATGAAGGTGAAAGAGGAGAGTGAAAAAGCTGGCTTAACGCTCAACATTCAGAAAACGAAGATCATGGCATCCAGTCCCATGACTTCATGGGAAATAGATGGGGAAACAGTGGAAACAGTGTCAGACTTTATTTTTCTGGTCTCCAAAATCACTGCAGATGGTGATTGCAGCCATGAAATTAAAAGATGCTTACTCCTTGGAAGGAAAGTTATGACCAACCTAGACAGCATATTCAAAAACAGAGACATTACTTTGCCAACAAAAGTCCATTTAGTCAAGGCTATGGTTTTTCCAGTAGTCATGTATGGATGTGAGAGTCGGACTATAAAGAAACCTGAGTGCTGAAGAATTGATGCTTTTGAACTGTGGTGTTGGAGAAGACTCTTGAGAGTCCCTTGGACTGCAAGGAGATAAAACCAGTTCATCCTAAAGGAGATCAGTCCTGGGTGTCCATTGGAAGGACTGATGTTGAAGCTGAAACTCCAATGCTTTGGCCACCTGATGAAGAGAGCTGACTCATTCGAAAAAACCCTGATGCTGGGAAAGATTGAGGGCCGGAGAAGAAGGGGATGACAGAGGATGAGATGGTTGGATAGCATTACCGACACAATGGACATGGGTTTTGGTGGACTCTGGGAGTTGGTGATGGACAGGGAGGCCTGGCGTGCTACGTTTCATGGGGTTGCAAAGAGTCAGACACGACTGAGCAACTGAACTGAACTGAGCTGTAGTAGTAGTGCATATATGTCAATCCCAATCTCCCACTTTATCTACCCTACTCCGCAACCAGGGAGTCATGTTGAAAGGAGAAACACTTGGCCAGCTGTTGCCTTAGTGACTGGCCTTGGTTCTCCTAAGGAACTATGCTGCTGCTGCTGCTGCTAGGTCACTTCAGTTGTGTCTGACTCTGTGTGACCCCATAGATGGCAGCCCACCAGGCTCTCTCATCCCTGGCATTCTCCAGGCAGGAGTACTGGAGTGGGTTGCCATTTCCTTCTCCAATGCATGAAAGTGAAAAGTGAAAGTGAAGTCGCTTAGTCGTGTCCGACCCTATAGAGAGTGATGATTCAAGAGGGCACTGCCATTGCTTTGGATCCATCAAAAGCACTTTATGGAGACAAAACTTGACATCGGTGGATAAGGAGTGACAGCACATGGGTCTTTTTTGGCCAGCGAGCTACTTGGACAGTAGGGAGAGGGGACGATTAGGAGACAGATAATTAGCAATCTCTAATCTACAAGACCTTTTAGAACTAACACCCAAAAAAGATGTCCTTTTCATTATAGGGGACTGGAATGCAAAAGTAGGAAGTCAAGAAACACCTGGAGTAACAAGCAAATTTGGCCTTGGAATGTGGAATGAAGCAGGGCAAAGAGTATTAGAGTTTTGCCAAGAAAATGCACTGGTCATAGCAAACACCCTCTTCCAACAACACAAGAGAAGACTCTACACATGGACATCACCAGATGGTCAACACCAAAATCAGATTGATTCTATTCTTTGCAGCCAAAGATGGAGAAGCTCTATACAGTCAACAAAAACAAGACCAGGAGCTGACTGTGGCTCAGATCATGAACTCCTTATTGCCAAGTTCAGACTTAAATTGAAGAAAGTAGGGAAAACTGCTAGACCATTCAGGTGTGACCTCGATCAAATCCCTTATGATTATACAGTGGAAGTGAGGAATAGATTTAAGGGCCTAGATCTGATAGATAGAGTGCCTGATGAACTATGGAATGAGGTTCATGACATTGTACAGGAGACAGGGATCAAGACCATCCCCATGGAAAAGAAATGCAAAAAAGAAAAATGGCTGTCTGGGGAGGCCTTACAAATAGCTGTGAAGAGAAGAGAGGCAAAAAGCAAAGGAGAAAAGGAAAGATATAGGCATCTAAATGCAGAGTTCCGAAGAATAGCAAGAAGAGATAAGAAAGCCTTCTTCAGCGATCAATGCAAAGAAATAGAAGCAAACAACAGATTGGGAAAGACTAGAGATCTCTTCAAGAAAATTAGAGATACCAAGGGAACATTTCATGGAAGGATGGGCTTGATAAAGGACAGAAATGGTATGGACCTAACAGAAGCAGAAGATATTAAGAAGAGATGGTAAGAATACATGGAAGAACTGTACAAAAAAGATCTTCACAACCCAGATAGTCATGATGATGTGATCACTAATCTAGAACCAGACATCTTGGAATGTAAAGTCAAGTGGGCCTTAGAAAGCATCACTACGAACAAAGCTAGTGGAGGTGATGGAATTCCAGTTGAGCTGTTTCAGATCCTGAAAGATGATGCTGTGAAAGTGCTGCACTCAATATGCCAGCAAATTTGGAAAACTCAGCAGTAGCCACAGGACTGGAAAAGGTCAGTTTTCATTCCAATTCCAAAGAAAGGCAATGCCAAAGAATGCTCAAACTACCGCACAATTGCACTCATCTCACATGCTAGTAAAGTAATGCTCAAAATTCTCCAAGCCAGGCTTCAGCAATACGTGAACCGTGAACTCCCTGATGTTCAAGCTGGTTTTAGAAAAGGCAGAGGAACCAGAGATCAAATTGCAAACATCCGCTGGATCATTGAAAAAGCAGGAGAGTTCCAGAAAAACATCTATTTCTGCTTTACTGACTATGCCAAAGCCTTTGACTGTGTGGATCACAATAAACTGTGGAAAATTCTGAAAAAGATGGGAATACCAGACCACCTGGCCTGCCTCTTGAGAAATCTGTATGCAGGTCAGGAAGCAACAGTTAGAACTGGACATGGAACAACAGACTGGTTCCAAATAGGAAAAGGAGTACATCAAGGCTGTATATTGTCACCCTGCTTCTTTAACTTCTATGCAGAGTACATCATGAGAAACGCTGGACTGGAAAAAACACAAGCTGGAATCAAGATTGCCGAGAGAACTATCAATAACCTCAGATATGCAGATGATACCACCTTATGGCAGAAAGTGAAGAGGAGCTAAAAAGCCTCTTGGTGAAAGTGAAAGAGGAGAGTGAAAAAGTTGGCCTAAAGCTCAACATTCAGAAAACGAAGATCATGGCATCCAGTCCCATGACTTCATGGGAAATAGATGGGGAAACAGTGGAAACAGTGTCAGACTTTACTTTTTTGGGCTCTGGAATCACTGCAGATGGTGACTGAAGCCATGAAATTAAAAGACGCTTACTCCTTGGAAGAAAAGTTATGATCAACCTAGACAGCACATTCAAAAGCAGAGACATTACTTTGCTGACTAAGGTCCGTCTAGTCAAGGCTATGGTTTTTCCTGTGGTCATGTATGGATGTGAGAGTTGGACTGTGAAGAAGGCTGAGCGCCGAAGAATTGATGCTTTTGAACTGTGGTGTTGGAGAAGACTCTTGAGAGTCCCTTGGACTGCAAGGAGATCCAACCAGTCCACTCTGAAGGAGATCAACCCTGGGATTTCTTTGGAAGGAATGATGCTAAAGCTGAAGCTCTAGTACTTTGGCCACCTCATGTGAAGAGTTGACTCATTGGAAAAACCTCTGATGCTGGGAGGCATTGCGGGCAGGAGGAGAAGGGGACGACAGAGGATGAGATGGCTGGATGGCATCACGGACTCGATGGATGTGAGTCTGAGTGAACTCCGGGAGATGGTGATGAACAGGGAGGCCTGGTGTGCTGTGATTCATGGGGTCGCAAAGAGTCGGACACGACTGAGTGACTGAACTGAACTGAACTGAATTATGTATCATTTCTAAAATCTGTAAAAACAACACACAATAAAGAAACAGAGAAAAGAAGAGAAGAAAATGGTCCTTGATGTCCATCCAGTCAGACAGACTTTGCTGGGATGACCTTTTGGGTAGGCGTTAATAACTCAGGGGCGAGGAACCCTGGGTTGCTTTCTCTCCCTCAATTAAATGAAAGCAAAGTAAATAAATACACCCACCCAACTACTCACTAATTCCTGAACTTCCCTTTCCCTGAAACATAGTCTATCTTTTCACTATTAGTTTATTTTTTAAACTAGCGTTGCTTTTTTTTTTTTTTTTTGGTAAAGTAATACGTGTTCCTTGTAAAAAAAAATTCAAATAGCACAGAGGGATTCAAGGAAAAATAAGTCTCCTTCCTAGCCCAGATCCCTATTTATTAATTCCAACATTCTTCCTTAAAGAGTCTTTGGAGGTAGCCTGGCCTTTGTGACGCTTTGATTTCAGACTTTTAGCTTCTAGAACTGTGAAAAAATAAATTTCTATTGGCTTAAGAATAGAAAGTTGTCTTAAGGCTCAGGTCCTAAGTACCCGAGTTGTGGTAATTTGTTATAGAACCCTCAGAAACCAGTTCAAGAATTGACTATATTAACATTGATAAAGTACAGTGCCTGGCCATAACAAATATTACATGTGTTTGCTAAGCTATTTTAAATTTTATTAAAAAATTTATTATCATTACATTTTTTTCTTTTTTTCCTGACCAAATTACACAGCAGGTGGGATCTGAGTTCCTCAACCAAGGAACTCAGGATCAAACCTGCACTCCCTGCATAGAAAGGGTGGAGTCTTAACCACTGGCCTGCCAAGGGAAGTCCTATTATTATCATTTTTTAATTGATGTATAGTTGATTTACAATGTTGTATAAATGAGTTATTGTTTAAAGACCTCATGGCAATTCCCTAAAGCAGGTGTTATTTTTATTCGCATCTAACAGGAGAAAACTGAGGTTTTAGCTCAAGCATGTAAATGAATAAAGTCAGCTCCCAGTTCAGTATCTCCTTTTCCCCATTTTTTGGGCTATATAATTTTTTAAATAGATTTTTTTTGACAGGTACACACTGCATCATTTAATTTTGGCTATGCTGGATCTTCCGGATGCACACCTGGCTTTCTCTAGTTGTGGGGGCATGGGGTCGGGGGGTCTACTCTCCAGTTGCAGTGTGCAGGCTCTCGGGTCCCCAGGCTTCAGTAGCTGCAGCACAGGGACTCAGTAGCAGTGGCCCACAGGGTTTGTTGCTCAGGGACACCAGCGATTGCACCTGTGTCCCCTGCATTGGCAGACGGATTTTATCCACTGTGGCACCAGGGATGTCCTAGGCTAGGTAATTTTAAAATGTCTCAGTCAAGTAAGTCTCCTTAAACATTTTCTGACACGCTTTATATATGGGTGGGGAAGTGACAGAAAGTCTGTGTCTTGTTCAGGATGGGCCAGGCTTATGCTGCTGACCCAGTATCTCAGTCTGGGTTTCACACCATGTCTGGCCACTCTCCAGAGCAGCTATCCTGCAGTGATGCTCTGATCCAGGCTGCCCCACCTAGGCGTGCCACCATCTCAACCCACGCTTTCCAATGCGGGGTGGGGGTAGGTGGGGGGTGGGGGGTGGTGGGGAGGTAAGGGTGCAGGATAGGGTGGGAGGAGAGCAAGATGCCGCTATAATTTCTACTCACAGACCATTGGCCTGAGTTGGTCACATGGGCAGCCGCTTAAACCGCAAAGGCTGCTGGGAACTGTAGTCTTTCCACAGTTCCGTGTCTAGGAAGTGAAAAAGGAGCCTAGGGTTGGGAGGACGTTTTGCTTTGGCTTGGCCACAGCCTCTAGGCGTTCAAGCCTTATTTTCTGAGGTAATTTTGCTTTTACAAGTCACCATTGTGAACTTGCTTTTCACACTTGGTTTTTGTTTTTCTTCTTTAATCGTGTTCCCTCCTCCTTCCTTCTCCCTACACCCCTGCTTCTGGTTTGGAAAGTCAGAATCACTCTTTACCCTTGGGTTTCCCCGGATGTGAGACAGGAGGCCTGAGAAGTCCAGGAGATGAAAGGTTCTGCCTCCCGATGCAGCCAAAGGAATTGCTTTTTTGAAATTACAGCTAGACCACAGTCTTGCAGAGATGAATGCTGTGAACTGTCGTAAGGTGTGGATAATTAAGGGTCTTGATTATGGGTGGACACCTATTGCCTCAGAGAGATAAATTAAGGAAACCTTGTGGATACAAGTAGCATATTACTCTTTTTATGCCTCTAAGCAAGTGCAGTCGCATTGGTGTTTCAGGGAACGTGGCTGCTGCTGCTAAGTCGCTTCAGTCGTGTCCGACTCTGTGACCCCATAGACAGCAGCCCACCAGGCTCCCCTGTCCCGGGGATTCTCCAGGCAAGAACACTGGAGTGGGTTGCCATTTCCTTCTCCAATGCATGAAAGTGAAAAGTGAAAGTGAAGTCGCTCAGTTGTGTCCGACTATTCGCGACCCCATGGACTGCAGCCTACCAGGCTCCCCCGTCCATGGGATTTTCCAGGCAAGAGTACTGGAGTGGGGTGCCATTGCCTGGAAGCATTTTCCCAGGGGCTGGTCCTTCATGGGTGCTGCAGTGGCAGTGGACAGTCCTGGATCCTTTCCATGGAGCTTGGAACGTGCTGGTCAAGCATTTATTAGCCCTTGCTGTGTGCACAATGAAATAGGATGAAAGAGAAAACTACATTTACCAGAGCACGTTTTACAGGCTGTGAATAAACACCCTAAGCTGTCTTGTTCCCACTGAGGACCATAGACTGAAGGAGAAGACCAGGTTTCTTGTTTGCCAGACCTATATTCCACATTCTCAACCCTGTTGGCCGTCCTGTGTCTTGTGGCGGGAGGTTCAGAAAAGACTTGTCTCCATGACATGCAAAAGAAGGTGCTTGATACAACTGTTTATTAAGAAGAACGATTTCTGATCAGGAAAACCAGTGAAATTTGAGGGCAGGGATTCTGTTATTTAATTGAACATTTGTAAACTGAGCCCATAGTAGCTACTGAGTGTGTTTTTTGAGTGCAGATATTTTCTTTTTTTTTTCTTCTTCAGAATTACTTATTGAACATCTACTATGTTCCAAGCACTGTTCTAGGTTTTGGGGATGGAAAGCTGAATGGGATGAAGCACTGCACCATCGCATCCCCTTGGTCCACCTCTGACTTCAGCTGTATGTGTGGTGGACAGTCTCTTGCAAGTTCGGGCTCCTCAGACTGCCAGTGTCTTTCCTATGGCTCCAACCGTGGGGTTTCTGTTTTGTTTTTTTTCCCCAATGCTGTGGGAGCTTCTTTGCCCCCATGAACAAAAGCAGCCAGAAGTGTTAACACCCCTGGGAGCAGCCCTCAACAGTGAGGTGGGAGCTGGTAGATAAAATCTGTAGCTTCCTGTCTCTCAGGAGGTGGTTCTGGGAGGCCTTCTTGTAATTTTTCAGGAAGTCCCTGTGAAGCAGTCTTTGCTACCAAGACACCTCTATAATGCATGCTTATATCAACTTATTTTTCTTTATCAGTATCCCCAGCCCCTTGCTTTTGCTTCCTGGTATCACGTTCTAGAATAAAAAATAGGCTTGCCACCCTGGTCTTAGCTCTGCTTTCGGGGGAACCGAGCCATGAAGGAGCTTACATTCTATGGCAGTGCTGTCCAAAAAAAACATAATGTGAGCCACATGCATAATCAAAACACTTCTAGTGGCCACATTAATAAAGGTAAAGAGAACCAGGTGAAGTTGATTCTAATAGTCTATTATATTTAATCCAATATACTAGCAATAAATTTCAATATGTAACAATATAAAAATTATATTTACTATTGAGATACTGTGCATTCTTTTTTTCTGTAGTAAATCTTTAAAATTCCATGTGTAATTTACACTTATGGTGCATCTCAATTTGAATGCTAAAGTTTCATTGGAAATACATGATCTATTTTGGTTTCATAAAATTTATAGTTGAAAAGTATTTCCCTTATGCAAGTTTTTCTAAATACACAAAGTTTTCCAATAACTAAATTAAGTTTCCATTTCTAAATTGAAATTGACTGAAATAAAATATTCAGATCCTCAGTAGTACTAACCTCATTTTAAACGCTCAGTGGCCACATGTGGCTACTATATAGACAGACAATAAACAAAATAAATGAGTAACACATGATATAGTGATAAGTGCTACTGCTACTGCTGCTAAGTCACTTCAGTCGTGTCCAACTCTGTGTGACCCCATAGACGGCAGCCCACCAGGCTCCCCCGTCCCTGGGATTCTCCAAGCAAGAACGCTGGAGGGGGTGCCATCGCCTTCTCCGGATAAGTGCTAGGGAGAAAAATAAATTCTGGGAAGGGTGCTTACTAGTATTGGAGTGATGGTTATCATCTTTAGTTAGGGTTGTCAGACTTAGCAAATAAAAATACAGGACATCTGATTAGATTAGCATTGCAGATAATATTATTTTATTATTATTTTTAATTGAAGTATAGTTGATTTAAACTATTATATTATTTTCAGGTGTACAACATATTCAATACTTTTATAAATTATAATCCATTTAAAGTAAGTATTATAAAGTAATGGCTATATTCCCCATGCTTTACAATACGTCCTTGTAGCTTATTTATTTTATACATGGTGGTTCATACCTTTTTAAGTCCCTACTCCTATATTGCTTCTCTCCTTCTTGTGTCCTCACTGGTAGCCACTAGTTTGTTCTCTGTATCTGAGTCTGTTTGTTTTGTTATACTCACTAGTTTTATTTCTTTAGATTCCACATGTAAGTGATAACATATATATTTGTCCTTCTCTATCTGACTTACTTCGCTAAGTGTAAATACTCTCCAGACTCATCCATGTTGTTGTAAATGCAAAATAACATTCTTTTTTATGACTGAGTAATATTCCATTACACACACACACACACACACACACACACACACACACACACCCCATGTCTTTTTTTAAAAACAAGGTTTACTTAATTTTTTGGCCATACTCTGCAGTAGATGGGATCTTAGCTCCCCTACTAGGGACTGAACCCATGACCGCTGCCTTGGAAGGTGGAATCTTAACCACTGGACCACCAGGGAAGTCCCTCCCACATCTTCTTTATCTGTTCATCTAGCAACAGAACATTGTAAAGTGTAAGTCTGCCCTATGCTAAAATGTCCCAAATGTTGCAGGGGGCATTCTTTTACTAAGAAGTTATTCCTTGTTTATCTGAGATGCACACTTAACTGGGTGTGTCTAAATAGGTGACCAGCAGAGACTTCACTGAGAAAGTCTCTTTGAATGCAGACCTGGGGGAGGTGAGGGTGTTAGTCACATGGGTATCTGGGAGAGCAGGTGGAAGGGACAAATGCAAGTGTCTTCAGTGCGAACATTTTTGGTTGAGCAGAGGATTGACTTGATGTCACTTGTATTTGAACAGGATCTCAGAGCTTCCACATTGGGGATGGATTGAAGGGGCCAACAGCAGAAGCTGTTGTAGTAATCTAGGCTAGAAGTGATGGTGGCTTGGACCAGAAGGGGCTGGATTCTGGATGTATTTTGAAGGCAGAGTCGGCTGCGTTTACTGATTGGATAGGAGTGAGAGAGGTAAGTCCAGGACTCCTAGATATTTACCCTCCACTTCAAAGGATGGAGTTTTTATGCACAGAGATAGGGAGCATGGTTGAACATTAGGGGAGAGGCAGAGCTCAACAGTCTGTTTTAGACGCGGTAAGTTTGGAGATGCCTGTTGGAAACTCAAATGGAGTTACTGAGTCAGCCAGTGGGAGTATACATGAGACATCTGGCTGGAGTTAAGTTGGGAGACAGAATTCAAAGCCACGAGCCTTGGTGAGATCTCCAGGGAGTGCGTCTGAGTCAGAAAGAGGAAAGATCCATGGGCTGCACCCTGGGTCCCTTTAGTCTTCTCAGTAAACCCAAGAGTTGGGGTCTGTGAGCATTTCCACTTTCATGGATGGAGGATTTGAGGCTTGGAGAAGCGAAGAAATGTGCCGAAGCCTGGGGCCGAGCTGGATGAACTTTCCTATTGGTCTCTGTTTCCTTCTTTCCCCATCCCTTCTCTGCATACATGAGTGAGAATGAGATTTTTATTTTTAAACAATATTCATTTATTTGGCTTCACCAGGTCTTTGTTGCGGCATGTGGACTCGTAGTTATGACATGTGGGATCTCATTCCCTGACCAGGGATTGAACCCAGGCCCCCTGCATTGGGAGCACGAAATCTTCACTACTGGACCACCAGGGAAGTCCCTTTAAATGATTTTTAGATTGTTTAAATTATTTAAATGGATAGAATGTGAAAGCCTTCATTTTAATAATTTTATTTTAAAAACATTTTTAATTGGAGAATAATTGCTTTACAGTATTGTGTTGGTTTCTACTGTACAACTATACAAATCAGCCACAAGTGTGTAAATATATATATATATCCCCTCCCTTTTGAGCCTCCCTCCCACCCACCTCCCCCCCATACTAATTTGAAAGTGTCTAATTTAGGGGTATTTAGTCCATTCACAGTGTTGTGCGACCATCTTCACTCTATAGTCCCAGAACGTTTTCATCACCCTAAAAGGAAGTCCTGAATCCCCAGTCACTCCCACTCCCCGCTCCCCTCAGACCCTGGCAACCACTAACCTGCTTCCTGTCTCTATGGACTTGCCTGTTCAAGGTCTTTCCTACGAATGAAATCACTCACTGTCTTTTTTGGTGTGTGTCATGTGTGTATCAGTACTTCTTTCCTGTTTACGGCCAAACAGTGTTCCATTGCATGGATATGCCATTTGTTTCTCCATCACGCCGTGGTGGACATTTGGGTGGTTGCCATAGCCACAATGACTTATCAGAGGATGTTATTGTCTTCTCAGCTCCCCACAGCTCCTGATCATACTTGTGACCAAATACATGTCTGGCCTCTGCTTGCCTCCCCCCGCCCCACCCCCTCGATCCCTGCCACCCCCATCAGGGCAGCACTGGCCTCTGGGAAGCTCCTTGTGCACACCAGAAGCCCTTTCTGCACCTTTGTGCTTGCTTGGTTTATACTCTTCCCCAGATATTCCCCTGCTCCAATTTCTACTAAAATGCATGTCCCCACCTACCATGTATTATAAAACTCTACCTCCAGTTCTTTATTCTGCTTTATCTCTTCAGAGCATCTATCACAACCTGGTATTATGTTACCATCGGTTTTAGCTATCACTGAGGATTGGTTCCCCAACGAATGATTTCATTCATAGGACAAGTTGCAGACACCGAAATCCACAACAGTCTGAAGTCCCATCATTGGCCCTCCGAATTGGTAGATTTGGCATCAGCAGATACAGAAGGCCAACTTTATTTAGTGAAAAAAAAATCAGTGTATAAGAGCCTTGTGCAGTTCAAGCCCATGTTGTTTGAGGGTCAACTGGATAAATAAATACATATGACTGTATATTGTAGCTATAGTAATTATTATATTGTTTCTTCCTCTGTTGAATATCTTTTTCACTAGAATGGAAGCTTTTGTTCTGCGTTCTACACCACTGTGCCCTGAGGACTTAGAATAGATATTTCTGGCATGAATACTGCCAAGGTCTGAGGTTTGTTCATTTGCTGACCCCGTTTTTCATGAGAGGTCCTGGGATGGAAAATGTGCCTGGGGCCTGGACACTTAGATTCCTTGTGGAGGCCTGGCTCTGAAAAGGAAAAACAGGAGAAAGAGCTTCTTCCCATCCCATGGAAGGAATTTGTAAACTAGCTACACACGAGCAACATGCAAGTAGAGAAAAATTCAAAGCTGGAGAAGGACTGACTCGGGTGGGAGGGGTGATGCAACAGAGACTCCCATCCAGGCTGCAGCGCTCCTGGTCCAGGAAGCTAACGAGCCGGGCTAGGCTACATTTCGGTCACTTGCCAGCTGTGTGGCCTAGAAGACAGACATTAACCCTCTCTGAGCTGCCGGTTCCTGTAAGTCCCAAAGAGACGATGGTTGTGCAAATAATTTGTTAATAGTAAGCAGATCACCGCTAATTATTTTCATTGTTTTTTATCTTAGTTTCTTCTTGATGCTAAATGGCAGAGTTTGGGTTCTTTGGGTGCAAGTAACAGAAACAGAACTCTGGCTTCCTTAATTTAAAAAGTGTTTTGTGGCAAGGATACTGAGGAGTTTTCAGAAGTGGCGAAAAGCTGCAGAACCAGTCTCTCAAAGGATACAGACTCTCTCAGCTCCAGGGATTTGGGTACAGTTGGGACCATGAAACAGAGCTTCTCTGCTGGCTCAGACTGTAAAGAATCTGCCTGCAATTCAGGAGACAGGGTTCGATCCCTGGGTTGGGAAGAACCCCTGGAGAAGGGAATGGCAAACCGCAGAAGGCTTGTTGCGGGAATCCACTCCGCCTCTATTCATGGAAATGAGCTTCTCACTGGCTTGGCTTGGGCTCATTGCCCACCTCCTGGGCTGGGTGAGGAAGATCTCCTTGATTGACAGGTCCACCAAGGTGGGGAGAGGTAGGGACATTTCCTCAAGTGGAAACATTTTACCAGGAAAAGGAGCCATAGGTGTTGGGTAGGGAAAATAAGAGACACTGATTAAAATAACCAGAGCACAGCATTTCCTGCTCCTTGGTCTAGTGCAAGGCTGCATGGGGAGCTGAATCAAAACAAGCCCTGATGCTGAGTTTTTGATTTTTATTGAAGGTGGAGGGAGCCAGCTGGGGGTTTCTGGACTTGGATTCTACAGTGTTTGGGGTCTGCCTGTTGGCTTAAAGCTCCCTCTTTGCAATTCACACAATTAATTAAGCAAGTCTGGCCTTGTATGGTTTAGAGTGAGAACAAGCTGCCAGCGACCCTGCTGCCCCGCATACCCAGTTCCTTCAGAGAGTGAGGAGTCTCTGTGGAGCCGGCTGGCTGCTGCCCACTCTCTTGTTCTTTCCTGCTCAGGAGCAGAGCAACCTGATGTCAGAAGCCGGTTCTGAGTCACCGTCTGTGATCTCACCTTGGGACAATAGGGAACAGTTGGTATCTTTTCTTGTTTTGGAGCACATCCTGAGATGAAAGCGAAGGGAAGGGACGTAGGTGCATTCCCGTTTCCTTTGGGCTTTACAGATCCTTTGCCCAGATATCACTTTAAAAAGTAACCTGTATGGTTAGGAAATGAATCCAGTCTCATTATGGAGAACTTAAAAAAAAAAAAAAAACTCAAAGAAAAAAAGAAATCAAGTATTACCCTTTGTGCCATCACAGCCCTACCAAGCAGTGTCATCATTTTGGGGCCTATCTTTGATCATTCTGTTTCAATGCACATGTATGCTGAGGCATACATATGACTTTTTTTTTTTTCTAATTAATTGCCATATGGTAATTTTTCTAATTTATGGATATCAATGTTTATTACTATTATTACTATTATTAATAACCTCTGATGTCTACAGAGTCCATTGCCATTGGACCCCATTGTTTTCTCAGTTTGGTTGAACAAAGGAAGAAAGGGTGCCACTAATTTGCATCATCAGGATGGGAAGTGAAAACTGAGGCCCAACAGCTGATAATTAAGAGCTTGACCTCCACAGTAACCATGGCTAACATTTATAAAGTGTTTCCTCTGTGCCAGGTACTATTTTAAGCACTTTTTTAAAATACTAAGTCATCTACTCACAGCAAGGGAGGAAGCATGATGAAGAGGAAAAACCACCTCTGTTTTTCTCCATTACTCTCACACTCACGAAACTTTTGTCACCAGATGTGTGGGTTTTCCACCCCCAGCAATTCTCTGACACCAGCCGGGTGCCCTCTAGTTCAGTGCAATTCTGACCGGAGTTAGCACAGACTCTCTGTGGGTCAACATGCTGTGTGAGTGGTTTTGGTGAGTGTGCCTTAAAGTCAGAGTTTTTAAAGAGGAATTTGAATTGAAATGTGGCTGTAGACACATGTCTTGGGTCCCTTTACAGGTAAGCTTCTTGGCAGTCTTTCTCTTCCTCATCCTCTACTTTCTCCAAAACCCACCTCCCTTGTGTTTCTCAGTCCCATTGCTGCTCTTGAAGCCTTACCAGCGACTTCCTTTTGATTAGACCCGGGGCCCCTTTTCTGGTCCTGGTTTCTTGACTTAGCAGAGTTCACTACTGTTGACTATCCATTATTAAAATCAAAGCAAAATTAATTGTGGCAAAATACACATAACAAAATATACCATATTAACCATTGACAAGTGTATAATTCAGTAGTGTCACATATATTCTCTGTTGGATAACGAGTCTCCAGAGCTTTCTTCATCTTGCAGAACTGAAACTCTATACCCGTGAAACAACAGCTCCTCCTCCTCCTCCACCACCGCAGGCAGCCATCATTCTGCTTTTGCTCTCTCTAGAATTTGACTGCTACTCTAGCGACCTCATATAAGTGGAATCGTGCAATGGTCATCTTTTTGTGACTGGCTTATTTCACTGAGCATAATATCCTCAGGGATCATCTATGTAGCAGCCTGTGTCAGAATTTTCTTCCTTTGTAACACTGAACATTATTCCTATGTGTGTATACATTGCATTTTGTTTATCCCTCTGTTCACTGATGGATGGTGCTTGGCTTGCTTCCTCTTTTTGGCTATTGTGAATGGCGCTGCTATGAACATGGGTGCACAGATATCTCTGAGCACTGCCTTCTTTTGAAATGTGGTTTCTTGTCCTTAGAGACAAAGTGGTGGAGTAGGACTTGAGCTCACCTCCTCTCCTGAATACACCAAAAACCACAACTGAGTTCTGAGCAACCATCGACTAAATAGACTGGAACCTACTGAAAAAGATACTCTACGTCCAAAGACATAGAAGAAGCCACAGTGAAACAGTAGGAGGGGTGCTTTTGTGATATAATCAAATCCCATACCCACCAGGTAGGTGACCCGCAAACTAGAAAATAATTTTATTGCAGAAGTTCTCCCACAGGAGTGAGAGTTCTAAGCCCCACATCAGGCTCTTCAGCCTGAGGGTCTGGCACTGGGAGAAAGAGCCCCAAAGCATTTAATTTTGAAGACCAGAAGGGCTTGAGTGCAGGCGCTACAGAGGAAACAGAAACTCCACTCTTGGAGGGCACACACAAGGTTTTGTGTGCCCTGGGACCTAGTGACTCCATAGGACCCTGGGCCAGACATACCTGCAGATCTTGGAGGGTCTTCTGGGGAGGTGGGGGTCAGTTGTGGCTCACTGTGGGGGCAAGGACATTGCTGGTGGAGGCCCCAGAGAATATTCTTTGGTGTGAGCTCTTCCAGAGGTTGCCATCTTTGCATTCAGACCTGGTCTCACCCAATAGTCTGCAGCCTCCAGTGCTGGAATGCCTCAGACCAGATAGCCAACAGGGTGGGAACACAGCCCCACCCATCAGCAGCACAGCTGCCTAAAGTTGTCCTGAGTGCATAGCTGCCTCTAAACATACCCCATGACATGGCTCTGCCCACCACTGGGGTAAGATTCAGCTCCACCCACCAGTGCGCAGGCACCAGTCTCTCCCACCAGGAAGTCTGCACAAACCCCTGGACCAACCTCACCCACCAGGGGACAGACACTAGAAGCAAGAGGGACCACATACCTGCAGCCTGACAAACAGAGACCGCAAACACAGAAAGTCAGACAACATGAGATAGCAGAGAAATATGTTCCAGATGAAGGAACAAGATAAACTCCCAGAAGAACACCTAAGTGAAGTGGAGATAGGCAATCTGCCTGAAAAAGAATTCAGAGTAATGATGATAAAGATGATACAAGATCTTGGAAAAAGAATGGAGGCACAGGTGGAGAAGATACAAGGAATATTTAACAAAGAATTGGAAGACTTAAATAATGAACATAGAGAGATGAACAGTAGAATAATTGAAGTGAAAAATGCATTAGGAGAAATCAATAGTGGAGTAAATGAGATAGAGGAACGAATAAGTGAGCTGGAAGACGTAGTAGTAGAAATCATTGCTGCAGATCAGAATAATGAAATGTGGTTTTGTCTGTTTCTTTGTGGTTTCTGCCTCTTTGTCTTTTCCTCCTGTTTTTTTCCCGATGAATTTAGTATCATTATTACCCTCTTTTGGGCTTCCCTCGTAGCAAAGACAGTAAAGAATCTACCTGCCAATGCAGGAGATGCAAGAGATGTGTGTTCTCTCCCTGGGTCAGGAAGATCCTCTGGAGAAGGGAATGGCAACCCACTCCAGTATTCTTGTCTGGAAAACCCAGTGGGCAGAGGAGCCTGCTAGGCTACAGTCCATGGGGTTGCAAAGAGTCAGACATGACTGAGTGACTAATACTTCCACTTCCACTACCCTCTTTTACATACGAGGAAACTGAGGCACAGCTTGATTAGGTCAGTTGCTCCGAGTCACATAGCTTGAAAGTAGAAGCCAGGACATACAACTCAGTGTCAAAAAAACCCCCTGATTTTAAAAACGGCCAGAAGCCTGGAGCAGACGTCTTTTCCAAAGACATGCAGATGACCAACAGGCACATGTAAAGGTGCTCAGCATCACTAATCATCAAGCAAATGCAAATCAAAACAACAATGAGATATTGCCTCACACTTGTCAGAATGCTGCTGCTGCTGCTGCTAAGTCGCTTCAGTCGTGTCCGACTCTGTGTGACCCCATAGACGGCAGCCCACCAGGCTCCCCTGTCCCCTGGATTCTCCAGGCAAGAACACTGGAGTGGGTTGCCATTTCCTTCTCCAATGCATGAAAGTGAAAAGTGAAAGTGAAGTCGCTCAGTTGTGTCCGACTCTTCGCGACCCCATGGACTGCAGCCCACCAGGCTTCTCCGTCCATGAGATTTTCCAGGCAGAGTACTGGAGTGGGGTGCCATCGCCTTCTTCAACTTGTCAGAATGGCCATCATCAAAAAGAAGACAAATAACAAATGCTGGAGAGGGTGTGGAGTAAAGGGAACGCTAATACTCTGTTGGTCGGAATATAAATTAGTGTAGTCACTGTGGAAAACAGTATGGAGGTTTCTCAAAAAACTAAAAGTAGAGCTACCGTATGACCCAGCAATTCCACTGCTGGGTATATATCTGAAAAAAACGAAAATCACTATAATTTGAAAAGATATGTGCACACCCTATATATAAAATGGAGTGCTACTTGGGCATAAAAATGAAATATTGTCATTTGCAGCAACGTGATTGGACTTGGAGGGCATTATGCTAAATGAAGTAAATCAGACATAGAAAGACAAATGCTGTATGATAGCACATGAGGAATCTGAAAAATACAATGAACTTGTGAACATAACAGAAAAGAAGCAGATTCACAGATACAGAGGACTGGTATCATACACTGGTACCAGTGGGGAAAGGGAAGGAGTGAGGGGGCAATATGGAGGTAGGCGAGTAAGAGGTACAAACTATGATGTATCAAATAAGCTACAGAGTTGTGTGAAAATTGTATAAATCTTAACTATGTTGAATTGGTTCATGGTGCTTTTCAGGTCTACTCTATCCTTCACTTTTTTGTATATGCATTCTATTAATTTTTGAGAGTTTGATATTGAAACTCCAACTAAATATATTAATTTATCTACTTAAAAAATAATTGTAATATATAGTGGAACTATATGTAACTTTGCTCTGTATTTTCCAAGTCCGTAAATGTGTTATCATACTTTCATAATTTAAAAAAATAAAAAGAGAAAGAGAAAAAAAAAAAAGCTACAAAGATATATTGTACAACAGAAGGAATCTAGCCAATATTTTATAACTGTAAATGAGCATAATCTTTAAATATTGTCAATCACTATATTGTACACCTGTAAGTTACATAAAATAGTATATCAAATATACTTCAACTGAAAAAACCTCTTAAACTCTTTATAAGAAGCAGGTGGGAGCTGGGATTTAAAGTCAGGCAGTCTGTCTGCAAGGAGATCCAACCAATCCATTCTGAAGGAGATCAGCCCTGGGATTTCTTTGGAAGGAATGATGCTAAAGCTGAAACTCCAGTACTTTGGCCACCTCATGCGAAGAGTTGACTCATTGGAAAAGACTCTGATGGTGGGAGGGATTGGGGGCAGGAGGAGAAGGGGACGACTGAGGATGAGATGGCTGGATGGCATCACTGACTCGATGGACGTGAGTCTGAGTGAACTCCGGGAGTTGGTGATGGACAGGGAGGCCTGGCGTGCTGCCACAAAGAGGGGTCACAAAGAGTCGGACATGACTGAGTGACTGAACTGAACTGAACTGAACTGAGTCTGTCTACAGAGCTCCTGTTCTTACGATTAAGTTCTCCATTTTCTCATAATCTGTATCTCCTACCCAGTTCTCTCTCTGAATTGCTGTTGTTTAAGCCACTCAATCTATGATGTTTTGTTATGGCAGCCAGAGCTGACTAATACACATGGGTATGTCCAGGTGGCTTATTTATAAGTTGGGGTGTATTCCGAATAGTTGAGCATCAATTCTGATTGGTTGGCTTCCATGCTCTTCCAGGTATAAAATATTTTGAGTATTACCCCTGCATGTAATTATATGCTAACTCCCCTTATTCACCCCACCCCTGTGACATTGATCTCTTTGAGGGCAAGAACTGTGTCTTACTCATCTGTGTTTCCCAAGGCTCTAGTAAATGTTCATTGAATGACTAAAGCCATCTTATTTTTCCTCCACAAACAAAAAGATCATTCTCTTGAAGGATATAAAGCCCTGGTATCCCTTTGTGATTTAATATCCCTGTCCTCATCCTTGCCTTGATTTTCTGGGTGTGTTTCTTGGGATGATTCTGGGTAGGGCTCGCCCTAGGAAGAGGGTCCTTCCCCACCTTGAAAAAATGACCTGAGGAGCTGAAAAGTCACAGAATATGGATGAAGGAAACTCAGATGTTATCCCGCATGCAGGTGCCTACGCTGTGTGCATTGTAATCAACTTCTGTGTAACGATGAGAGATCTATAAGCTTTAGCAGCTAGTGAAAGTGTGAAAGTGTTAGATGCTTAGTTGTGTCTGACTCTTTGCAACCCCATGAACTGTATATCCCACCAGGCTCCTCTGTCCATGGAATTCTTCAGGCAAGAATACTGGAGTGGGTTACCATTTCCTTCTCCAGAGGATCTTCCCAACCCAGGGATCGAACCTGTGTCTCTTATGTGTCATGCATTGGCAGGTGACTTTTTTACCACTAGCGCCACCTGGGAAGCCCATAGAAGGTAGAAAAACATTTAAATATCAAAGAAAACCTTATTCTTCTAGAGAAGTGGGGTAGAGTAATAGAAAGAATACAGACTCTAGCATCAGAAAATCTGAGTTTGGGTCCAGGCTCCACTACTTAGAAGTGTAAGTTAGTTATTACTTACTAGCTAAAATGAATTGTTTACATGAGTGTCCACTTTTTGTGTTGTGTGTTCTGTGGGTTTTGACAAATGTTAATGACTTGTATTGACCAACAGAATAATTACTCAGCCCTAAAAACCACCGATTCTCTGCCTGTTCATCCCCATCTCTCCTGCAAACCCCTGACAATCTCTGATCTTTGTGCATACACTTAAAAATTTTGTATTATTTATTTATTTTTGGTTGCACTGGGTCTTCATTGCTGTGTGAGGGCTTTCTGTAGTTACAGCAAATGGGAGCTACTTTCCAGTTGAGGTGCAAGGGCATCTCATTGTGATGGCTTCTCCTGTTGCAGAGCATGGGCTCTGGAGCAAGGGCTCAGTGGTTGTGGTGCAGGGGCTTAGGTGCTCCAAGGCATGTGGGATCTTCCTGAATCAGGGATGAAACCTGTATCCTCTGCATTGGCAGGCAGATTCTTAACCCCTGGGCCACCAGCAAAGTCCCGTGCATACACTTTTAAGTGTACAATGTGCCTGCCAACTAGCAAATGCATTGTTTTGGATGCTGGAAATTTGATTTTTGCTTTTAAGCCTCCCACCCTGGGTGAGAATGCACAGTAAGGTCAGGAGAGTTTGTTCTTGTCTCAGGGCCATTCATTGGTTGGCCTCCTCATTATAAGGCTATAGTAGAATGACAGGTGTTGACCCTACAGGGTTGTGTTAAGGATTACATATGTGAAAACTAAAAACCTCTCCAGATGTTAACCATCACTGCCATCTCTAATTTTGACTTGGGGTAACTCCATCAGAGAGAAGTTAGTATTTATTTTAATATGCAAAAGGGTTTGCTAAGCAAATGTAGGGACTGCAGGGGAATGTTTAACTCAGAGAATGAGCTTTTGAAAAACAGTTAGCAGCTGCCGTTTGTGAAATAATGTGCCACGCAACTGGGCTATTCCCCCAGGCTTAGTCCTTACCTCCTATTCTCTTGCTCTGTCATCAGCAAATGCATTTATCTTTCATGGCTTCTCCCATTTCTTGTTGGATAAATTCCAAATCTGTTTGCAATACTATCCTGTCACCTGAGTTCTGGTCAGTATCTTTGACTGTTTCTTGGAGAGTTCCACTCAATGTCCCAACTTCACATCAAATTCAGAAAGGTAAGCTCCTTTGAGGATGTAGAGAAATGGAAACACTGGTGTGTTTTTGATGGGAATGTAGAATATTGCAGCTACTATGGCAAAGAGTGTGACAGTTCCTCAAAGAATTAAAAATAGAGTTACCATATGATCCAGCAATTCCACACCTGGGCATACATCCACAGAGTTGAAAGAGGGTCTTGAAGAGACCCAAAGAAAGGCAATGCCAAAGAATGCTCAAACTACCGTACAATTGCACTCATCTCACATGCTAGTAAAGTGATGCTCAAAATTCTCCAAGCCAGGCTTCAGCAATATGTGAACCGTGAACTTCCAGATGTTCAAGCTGGTTTTAGAAAAGGCAGAGGAACCAGAGATCAAATTGCCAACATCCGCTAGATCATGGAAAAAGCAAGAGAGTTCCAGAAAAACATCTATTTCTGCTTTCTTGACTATGCCAAAAGCTTTGACTGTGTGGGTCACAATAAACTGTGGAAAATTCTGAAAGAGATGGGAATACCAGACCACCTAACCTGCCTCTTGAGAAACCTATGTGCAGGTCAGGAAGCAACAGTTAGAACTGGACATGGAACAACAGACTGGTTCCAAATAGGAAAAGGAGTACGTCAAGGCTGTATATTGTCACCCTGCTTATTTAACTTCTATGCAGAGTACATCATGAGAAACGGTGGACTGCAGGAAGTACAGGCTGGAATCAAGATTGCTGGGAGAAATATCAAGAACCTCAGATATGCAGATGACACCACCCTTATGGCAGAAAGTGAAGAGGAACTAAAAAGCCTCTTGATGAAAGTGAAAGAGGAGAGTGAAAAAGTTGGCTTAAAGCTCAACATTCAGAAAGCGAAGATCATGGCATCTGGTCCCATCACTTCATGGGAAATAGATGGGGAAACAGTAGAAACAGTGTCAGACTTTATTTTTTTGGGCTCCAAAATTACTGTAGATAGTGACTGCAGCCATGAAATTAAAAGATGCTTACTCCTTGAAAGGAAAGTTATGACCAACCTAGACAGCATATTAAAAAGCAGAGATATTACTTTGCCAACAAAGGTCCATTTAGTTAGGGCTATGGTTTTTCTTGTGGTCATGTATGGATGTGAGAGTTGGACTGTGAAGAAAGCTGAGCACTGAAGAATTGATGCTTTTGAACTGTGGTGTTGGAGAAGACTCTTGTGAGTTCCTTGAACTGCAAGGAGATCCAACCAGTCCATTCTAAAGGAGATTAGTCTTGGGTATTCATTGGAAGGACTGAGGCTGAGGCTGAAACTCCAGTACTTTGGCCACCTCATGCAAAGAGTTGACTCATTGGAAAAGACTCTGATGCTGGGAGGGATTGGGGGCAGGAGGAGAAGGGGACGACAGAGGATGAGATGGCTGGATGGCATCACTGACTCGATGCACACGAGTCTGAGTGAACTCCGGAAGTTGTTGATGGACAGGGAGGCCTGGCGTGCTGCAATTCATGGGGTTGCAAAGAGTCAGACATAACTGAGCGACTGAACTGAACTGAACTTGAAGAGATATTGGCACAACCATATTCACTGCAGGGTTATTCACAATAGTCAAAAGGTGGAAGCAACTCAAATGTCCATTGGCTGATGAAGGATAAATAAGCTGTAATATTTGCATACAACAGAATATCATTCAGCCTTATGAAGGAAAGAAGGGACTTCCTTGGCAGTCCAGAGGTTGAGACTGTGTGCTTCCACTGAAGTGTGTGAGGTTTCACTCCCTGGTTGGGGAACTAAGATCCCAGATGTTGCATGTATAGCACTGCCCACCACCCCCGCCCCGCCCCCCCAAAAAAAAAAAAAACACCAAAACCAAAACCTAAGCAGCCAATCTAAACCCTGGCTTCTGATCTCAGCAGCTCAAAAGAGACACACCCTAGCTTAGGGAGAGGGGTGGAGTGGAGTGCTTACCTGGGACCTGGTGTTGCACTGTTGAGTTTTAATCCCAGCTCTATGGAAGCTTGGCCAAGTTCCTTAAACTTCTCTATGTCTGTTTCCTTGTCTGTAAAGTATATATAATATACATATTTCACAAAGTTGTTGTATTAAATGAGTTAATCCACATACAGTGTTTAGAAGAATGGTTGGTATGTAGTAGGTGTTCACTAAATGTCAGCTATGTGGACCCCCTCCTCCTGGAAGCACCTGCCTTCTCTTCTCTACCTGTCTGAACTGTCCACATCTTATAAGTCCCAGATGGAAATTTCTCTCCTTATTAAAACCTTTTCTGACCTTCCTCTTCTCGAAACAGTCATAGTATTTTGACTATAGCACTCATTTAATACTAATTTGTATTGTATATTACAAATAGTTATGCTACATGTATATAACCAAAGTGCTTTTGAAAGCCATTGGAAAGAGGTGTGAAATGATTAAAATAGTGAGATCTATGAGGAGTTGGAGATGGGGGAAATGACCACTTATGTTCTACACGGTGAATGCTGGGCTCCCCTGAAAGCAGAACCTGCCAGAAGGCCACATGTGTATTTGGGAAGTGGTTTCACAGAGTAGAAGTAAGGGATGTGGAGAATGAAGGAAGAAAAGCTGATTTAAGAGCATTGTTATGGTTAGTTTTACTAATAAACTTGGCTAGGCTGTCATGCCCAATTGCTTGTTCAAACACCAGTCTAGATATTGCTGTAAAAGTATTCTTTAGGTGTGATTAACATTTAAATCAGTAAAGCAGATTACCCTCCATTGTGTGTGTGGGCCTCATGCAATCAGTTGAAGACTTTAAAAATAAGGTCTTAAGGTCTTAAGAATAAAGACTGAAGTTTTCCAAAGCAGGAGCAACTCTACCTCCAGAATGCAACACAGAACCCCTGGCTGGGTTTCAGTCTGTGAATTTCAGACTCAAGACTGCAACATCAGCTCTTATCTCAATCTCTAGCCTGCTGGCTTGCTCTTTAGATTTTGGACTTGCCAGCCCCTACAACTGCAGGAGCCAGTTTCTTAAGTGAAACCTCCCTTTGTATATATTCTGTTGGTTCTGTTTCTCTAGGGAACCCTGACTAATACAGGCATGCTGTTGAAGTCACTGCTGTAGGCAACTCTGGCTCATCATCAGAAAGCCTCTCACATTTGTCTGCTGAGAATTTACCCCAGAAGTATTGATGTTTATCCCTGGCTTCAGCCCCCAGGTTGAGGCTGCGCCTGGGAGTGTTACCTCCTTGGCAGTTTCTGAGCTGTCATGCGATTTTGATGAGAAGGTTCCTGTTGGTGTTTATGGGCATCAGAGAAGCTCTGGGGACCAATGCTTTGGGCTACAGCAGAGCCCTCATGGAACCATCCAGCACAGCCTTGCCCATGAAGTAGTGGTGATGGCTACTAGCCATTCCAAACTTATAGTTTCCAGTGAGATAAACTCATTGGGAATATATTGTTGACTTTCTGGTAACTTGGGCCTGACTCCCAGAATTGCCTCTCCTTGTCCATGTTTGGGTCTGATACCCATCCTGAATAATCCCTTTGGCCAGGGAATTAAAATTGTCTGATTAGACAGGGGTAGATCAGATGTCTCCCTGGATCCAAGGACTGAAGGCTGGGGGAAGTAGTTTCCCAAAGAAGTGATGAGCAGGCAAAAATCATGTCTTATATATATATAGTTTTATTTATTTTTTTATTTTTTGGTTGTGCTGGGTCTTTGTTAGTCCATCCTTCCTGATCTACTCGTGCAAGGAGGAGAATCTCATCAATGTTTTGGTGTTTCTTACCTTAGTAAGCTGTTCCTTTTTCCTGTGTGGTTTGCTTGTGCTATTGGGTATAACTGACAGATGGAGGCAGATACAATGGCATTATTATTTAGTCTCAAAATGCTTTCCTCTATGGTTTTGTTTAAAAGTTGTCTATTTTAGGAGTATTAAAATCTGCATTTATTAACCATTTATATGCACCAGGTCCTGTGCTAAGTGCTTCCAGCATTACCTCACTTAACTTTCACAACATCTTCCAAATGGTCTCATTATGTTCCTTTGAGAAAACTGACATTTAGAGGAATAAGTCAAGCCAAGATTCACCTCTGTTTTTGCCACCACATTAAAAAAAAAATCTGGGTGAACCTGATATGGTTTATCTGTGACCTTTTAAGATGAAAACTTTTATTCATAATTTAAGGAAAATATATGAAATAAGCATTACTTACCTTACACGCCCCACATCCTAGGTAAGAGAAACCCGAGTAAGACGATGGGTGTTGCAAGAGGGCATCGGAGGGCAGAAACCATAATCACAGAAAACTAGCCAATCTGATCACATGGACGACAGCCTTGTCTAACTCAATGAAACTAAGCCATGCCGTGTAGGGCCACCCAAGATGGACGGGTCATGGGCGGAGAGGTCTGACAGAATGTGGTCCACTGGAGAAGGTAATGGCAGCCCACTTCAGGATTCTTGCCTTGAGAACCCCATGAACAGTATGAAAAGGCAAAACGATAGGATACTGAAAGAGGAACTCCCCAGGCTGGTAGGTGCCCAATATGCTACTGGAGATCAGTGGAGAAATAACTCCAGAAAGAATGAAGGGATGGAGCCAAAGCAAAAACAATACCCAGCTGTGGATGTGACTGGTGATAGAAGCAAGGTCTGATGCTGTAAAGAGCAATATTGCATAGGAACCTGGAATGGTAGGTCCATGAATCAAGGCAAATTGGAAGTGATCAAACATGAGATGGCAAGAGTGAACATCAACATTCTAGGAATCAGCAAACTAAAATGGACTGGAATGGGTGAATTTAACTCAGATGACCATTATATCTACTACTGTGGGCAGGAATCCCTTAGAAGAAATGGAGTAGCCATCATGGTCAACAAAAGAGTCCAAAATGCAGTACTTGGATGCAATCTCAAAAATGACAGAATGATCTCTGTTTGTTCCCAAGGCAAACCATTCAATATCACAGTTATCCAAGCCTATGCCCCAACCAGTAACGCTGAAGAAGCTGAAGTTGAATGGTTCTATGAAGACCTACAAGACATTTTAGGACTAACACCCCCAAAAGATGTCCTTTTCATTATAGGGCAGTGGAATGCAAAAGTAGGACGTCAAGAAACACCTGGAGTAACAGGCAAATTTGGCCTTGGAATGCGGAGTGAAGCAGGGCAAAGGCTAATAGAGTTTTGCCAAGAGAACACACTGGTCATAGCAAACACCCTCTTCCAACAACACAAGAGAAGACTCTACACATGGACATCATCAGATGGTCAACACCAAAATCAGATTGATTATATTCTTTGCAGCCAAAGATGGAGAAGCTCTATACAGTCAACAAAAACAAGACCAGGAGTTGACTGTGGCTCAGATCATGAACTCCTTATTGCCAAATTCAGACTTAAATTGAAGAAAGTAGGGAAAACCACTAGATCATTCAGGTATGACCTAAATCAAATTCCTTATGATTATACAGTGGAAGTGAGAAATAGATTTAAGGGACTAGATCTGACAGACAGAGTGCCTGATGAATGATGGACGGAGGTTCGTAACATTGCACAGGAGACAGGGATCAAGACCATCCCCATGGAAAAGAAATGCAAAAAAGCAAAATGGCTGTCTGAGGAGGACTTACAGATAGCTGTGAAAAGAAGGGAAGTGAAAAGCAAAGGAGAAAAGGAAAGATATAAGCATCTGAATGCAGAGTTCCAAAGAATAGCAAGGAGAGATAAGAAAGACTTCTTCAGCGATCAATGCAAAGAAATAGAGGAAAACAACAGAATGGGAAAGACTAGAGATCTCTTCAAGAAAATTAGAGATACTAAGGGAATATTTCATGCAAAGATGGGCTTGATAAAGGACAGAAATTGTATGGACCTAACAGAGCAGAAGATATTAAGAAGAGGTGGCAAGAATACAGAGAAGAACTGTACAAAAAAGATCTTCATGACCCAGATAATCACGATGGTGTGATCACTCACCTAGAGCCAGACATCCTGGAATGTGAAGTCAAGTGGGCCTTAGAAAGCATCACTATGAACAAAGCTGGAGGTGAGGGAATTCCAGTTGAGCTATTTCAAATCCTGAAAGATGATGCTGTGAGAGTGCTGCACTCAGTATGCCAGCAAATTTGGAAAACTCAGCAGTGGCCATGGGACTGGAAAAGGTCAGTTTTCATTCCAGTCTCAAAGAAAAGTGAAGTGAAGTCACTCAGTCGTGTGTGACTCTTTGCAATCCCATGGACTGTAGTCAACCAGGCTTCTCTGTCTATGGGATTTTCCAGGCAAGAGTACTGGAGTGGGTTGACATTTCCTTCTCCAGGGGATCTTCCTGACCCAGGGATCAAACCCAGGTCTCCTGCAGTGTAGGCAGATGCTTTACCCTCTGAGCCACCAGGGAAGCCCCTTAATCCCAAAGAAAGGCAATGCCAAAGAATGCTCAAACTACCACACAATTGCACTCATCTCACACGCTAGTAAAGTAATGCTCAAAATTCTCCAAGCCAGGCTTCAGCAATATGTGAACCGTGAACTTCCAGATGTTCAAGCTGGTTTTAGAAAAGGCAGAGGAACCAGAGATCAAATTGCCAACATCCACTGGATCATGGAAAAAGCAAGAGAGTGCCAGAAAAACATCTATTTCTGCTTTATTGACTATGCCAAAGCCTTTGACTGTGTGGGTCACAATAAACTGTGGAAGATTCTGAAAGAGATGGGAATACCAGACCACCTAACCTACCTCTTGAGAAACCTATGTGCAGGTCAGGAAACAACAGTTAGAACTGGACATGGACCAACAGACTGGTTCCAATTAGGAAAAGGAGTACATCAAGTCTGTATATTGTCACCCTGCTTATTTAACTTCTATGCAGAGTACATCATGAGAAACGCTGGACTGGAAGAAACACAAGCTGAAATCAAGATTGCTGGGAGAAATATCAAGAACCTCAGATATGCAGATGACACCACCCTTATGGCAGAAAGTGAAGAGGAACTAAAAAGCCTCTTGATGAAAGTGAAAGAGGAGAGTGAAAAAGTTGGCTTAAAGCTCAACATTCAGAAAACGAAGATGATGGCATCCAGTCCCATCACTTCCTGGGAAAAAGATGGGTAAACAGTAGAAACAGTGTCAGACTTTATTTTTTTGGGCTCCAAAATCACTGCGGATGGTGATTGCAGCCATGAAATTAAAAGACACTTACTCCTTGAAAGGAAAGTTATGACCAACCTAGATAGCATGTTAAAAAGCAGAGATATTACTTTGCCAATGAAGGTCCATCTAGTCAAGGCTATGGTTTTTCCTGTGGTCTTGTATGGATGTGAGAGTTGGACTGTGAAGAAAGCTGAGCACCGAAGAATGGATGCTTTGAACTGTGGTGTTGGAGAAGACTCTTGAGAGTCCCTTGGACTGCAAGGAGATCCAACCAGTCCATCCTGAAGGAGATCAGTCCTGGGTGTTCATTGGAAAGACTGATGCTGAAGGTGAAACTCCAAAACTTTGGTCACCTCATGCGAAGATTTGACTCATTGGAAAAGACTGTGATGCTGAGAGGGATTGGGGGCAGGAGGAGGAGAAGGGGATGACAGAGTATGAGATGGCTGAATGGCATCACCAACTCGATGGACATGAGTTTGGGAAACTCCTTAAGTTGGTGATGGACAGGGAGGCCTGGTGTGCTGCAATTCATGGGGTCGCAAAGAGTTGGACACGACTGCGCGACTAAATTGAACTGAACTGAACCTTACATGTAACAGTCTGTGTAGTTAGAGTTAAATCTAGGTCCTTCAGGCTTCAAGCACTACAGATTTTCCTTTATGAATATATTTTCAAAGAATATGAAAGAGTAAATAGTGTAAAGTTCTGTGCCCACCCACCCCATCCCTCAGCCACCCAGCAGGCCCATCTCCAAACAGCCATCATCACTTTTATTGGTTTCCTTTTAAAGTTTATGCAAATATAAGAAATATGAATATATAATATTTTATTCCCTTTTACTAAAAGCTAATATGTTTAATTAATATATTTATTAAAATTTTTATTGAAGTATAGTTGATTTATAATGTTGTATTAATTTCTTCTGTATAGCAGTGTAACTCAATTATGCTTATCCACATATCCACTCTTTTTTAGATTCTTTTCTCATATAGGCCATTACAGAGTATTGAGTAGATTTCCCTGTGCTATATCTTAGGTCCTTATTATTTTTCTACTTTATATATTGTTGTTGTTTCAGTCGCTCAGTCATGTCTGACTCTTTTTGACCCTATGCACTGTAGCCGTGCCAGGCTCCTCTGTCCATGGGATTTCCCAGGCATGAATACTGGAGTGGGTTGCCATTTCCTTGTCCAGGGAATATTCCAGACCCAGGGATCGCACCTGTGGCTCCTGCATTGGCAGGTGGATTTTTTACCACTGAGCCACCTGGGAAGCCCATTTTATGTACAGTAGTGTGTATATATCAGTCCCAATCTCCCCATGCACCCCTCCCCTTGCCCTTATCCTTGGTAAACATAAGTTCATTTTCTAAATCTGTAGAAACTTTTTTTGTTTTGTAGATAAGTTTTTTTGTACCCTTGTTTTTTAAGACTGAAAGCTAATGTATGTTACATCCTATTATGCATTTTTCCTTTTTCCAGGAATTTCTCACCTTAACAACATAAGTTCTCTCCAGAGTAAATCATAGAGTGTCCTCATTTTTCCCCATCATGGTTGCCTAGTATTCCATCATATTGATGATTCATGGTATTTTCCCAGTTCTCTATTGTGGATATTTAGAATTGTTGTATCTTTTGTTACTCCAATACATTGATTATATTTGTATATAGCTCATTTTATACACATGCCAGTACATCTGTAGGATGAAGTGGGATTGCTAAGTTAGAGGCTATATGGGTTTGTAATTTTGACAGATGCTCTTGAACCATCTTCCATAGTGCTTATACCAGTAAGACACTCCACCAGCAAGGTTCAGAGTGTCTCTTTCTACTCAGCCTCATCAACTGAACAGCTTGTCAACTTGAGGGTTTTCCTTATCTGATAGATTTTTTTAAAGTGGTATCTAACTGCATTTCAATATGCATTTTTCTTCTTATGCATGAGATTGAGCATCTTTTCGTGTGTTTAAGGTTCCATCCCTTTTCCCATGCCAGTCCTCTTAGCCGTGACACCAGGCTGCCTCCCATTACCTTGACACCCCTACACCAGGCTTCCTTAGGGGCATGAGGGTGACATGGTAGGCAGAGCTCTGGACCAGTTTGAGGGTTCTGATCCTCATTCTTAAAAGTCTCCAGAATGAAAGACTCTTAGGCCCTAACACGGTGGCTTCTTGGGTCCCTTCCAGCTGTGCAGTTGGGGGTGTTTACATCCACCATCCAGGAGACGCAATCTCCCTCTGCAGTCTCCCTCTGAGTCTTTGTGTCTTTCTGCTTGAATACTTCCTGACAGGGAGCCCAGCCTCCTCACTGGCACTCTGTTTTGTTACTGGATACCTTCAGTTGGAAGATCCCTTGGAGAGGGACATGGCAACCCATTCCAATGTTCTTGCTGGGGAAATCCCATGGACAGAGGAGCTTGGCTGGCTATAGTCCATGGGGTCACAAAGAGTACAACACGACTGAGCGACTGACACTTTAGTAACTTAGTAGCTTCTATTGGGGAACTTCATTCCCTGTAGAAAATCAAGGGTTGAAGTCCATTTTCAAACTAGGAATTCCAAACTGGAATCTTCTTAGCCTTTCTTCTGGAGATTTCCAGAAAGAGTCTGACCCCTTCTTTCCCCCGGAAGTGTGACCTTGAGCATATCATTGGACCTTTCTGGGCTTTAGTTTCTCTACCTGTGAGAGGACAAGTTTGGCTTCCTATTGGCTACGGTTCCTCTGTAGCATTAACCCCACTTACCTAGAATTAACTCATAACAGAGTGGGCAGATTTATTGGAAAGTCCATAGTCAGTGTAAACTTCCCGTTGGTGTGACTCAGTGGCTCAGGGATGGGCCTGAGACTCAGTTTCTTCCAGGCTATCTGCTTTACCTTCTGCATAGCTTCAGCTTCAAAGCAGAGGGCAGATGTTGTCGCTGAAGAGTGAAGATGCTTTTTTCCCAGAAGCTCAAGGAATCTCTGCCTGCCCCTCATCGAACAGCACTGGTCCATCGACAACATCCCATCTCTGCACTGGTACCTGGGGCCAGGGAATGGAATGCCTGATCGGAGCTGGCACAGCAGCAGCTTTTCTGTAGTAAAGGGGCTGTGAGAGGGAGGAGTGGCCATCCATTTGAAAGCAGAGATTTCTATAAAATGAAAAAAAATTATTTATTTATTTGGCTGTGTCAGGTCTTAGTTGTGGCATATGTGATCTTTAGTTGCAGCATGTGGGATCTAGTTCTCTGACCAGGGACTGAACCCATGCCCCCTGCATCAGGAGCACAGAGTCTTAGCCACTGGACCCCCAGGAAAGTCTCGAGATTTCTTAATAAAAGAAGCGGTGAATGCAGGCAAGGCACCCATATGGTGCACTTTAGGGGTGTATGGTTCCCCTTCTGGTTCTAACACTTTGTGATTCTGGATGGATGAAATCCTAGACGTGATTCTGATCAAAGAGGATACTTACTTAATGCATTTGTGCCTCTCTTGTCTTTTCTTCCCACATCTGCTGGGCTTCCCCTCGGTGCTGAGGTGGACTGCTTGCATCTGCTCTATAAAACTCCGGCTCAGAAAACTTGCAGACCAGCTTACTCATGAAGTAGCAAGACACATCGTTGTTTGTTTAACAAGAGAACATGTCCTGAAGATAGAAAAGACATTTAATTTCTTGCCAAAAGAAGAGAACTTCCAGTAAAGGCTCATATTTGCAGTGCTGTCTGTTTGCTGTTGAACGTTTCCACTTTTCAGTATGCGGCCTTAAGGTTTGGGGTGAGGATCTGTGCTGTGCCCTCAGTAACTGCCGCTGTTTATGGGAGCATACTTACTTTACCTCTCTAAGCCTCAGTTTCCTTATCTGTAGAATGGGGCAGAAACTCCTCCACGGTTATAAATTCATTATTATATTACCAGCACTTATAGCACAGTTTGTGGTACATAGAGTGCATTTGATAGGTGAAATACTTGTTAAGTAAATGAATTTTTTTTTGCATGGTTGTTATGTGGATTAAAATGGGACAATATAATAAATATATATCAATACACAGTAGTTCTCAGAACAGTGTCTGACATACAGAAGGCATCAACAGATGATTGCCCTTGTTTTTACCATTATTATTTATTATTACCATTATTACTTGCTATTAGCATTAATATCCATTATTATACTTATAATTACCATTGTGAGGAATAGCTTGTGGGAGAGCTGATGGAATTGTCCTTCATTACGAAAACTGCTCTGCCTGACCCCTTGGGTGAATCTGTTCATTTTCCGTTTGTCCTGCTGTCAAGGGACCGACCAGTGATTTCTCATCCCCACGTGGGAAATCCCTGGCCTTGGAGCCTGAGCCTGCAGGCGGGACCATAAAATGATCAGAAATCACAGTGGACTCATGTCCACCCTCCGTTTTCCAGCTATGCCACCACCTCTCAGAATGCATGGGCTCCTCTGGGTCTGACTCACTTTAAATTCATTTCAAATTGGTTGGGTGTTTTCCAACTAATCCGAGCCGCCTGCTCAGTATGACCCAGATCCCTCCAGCTGAGTCTAAGCTCAACCAAGAAGGAGAAGCTTTTTGCCCCAGAGAGGGAAACAGCATCAGGGAGGGGTGGGTGCTCCTGCCTGCTCCCTGCCACGTCGCCTACCTTCTTAAGATCAGAATAAGAGCTTATCATTTTTTTCAAGCTAGTTGCTTTCCATTTCTTTCTTTTTTCTTTTTTTTCCTTTTCTTTTGGCTTCTTAAAATCAAACCCAACTTGTCACCCAGGTGCTGGGCCCAGACAGAACCAGTTTTAGGAGGAAAGAAAAGGCCACAGAGTTCCGCAAAGCTAATTGCTTTCAGGTGGGTTGGCCTGCTCATTTGTTCTTTCCGCAGAGTCCTAACTGGGGTTCATTTTGGAAGCTGGCTGCAGCAAGGGAGAAGATGGGAGTGTTGGAGGAAAGGAGGGAAGGAAAGAGAGGGTGATCAGAGAGAGGAGAAAGGGAAAAATGAAAAAGGCGCCTGGTGTGGTCTTATGTAACCTGCTCCATGCCGCTGAGAATTCTTCTTGTTTCCCCCATTTCTTGCAGATGAAAGGAGCTTGCCCTAGTCTCCTAGCTAGGGTGGGGTGAGGCCTCCAGCCCAGTTCTGTGCATCTTCAAAACTCTTGGATGAACTCTAGTCCTGTGTCATGCCCCATGGAAAGGTTTTCATGGTCAGATAATTTTGGAAACCGTGGAGTATTATCCCGCTGGCGATTCAGAGTTTGCATTAAGAAATTAAGGACCCCCAAAGTGAAAGTGTTAGTGCTCAGTCATGTCTGACTCTTTGCAACCCTGAGGACTGTAACCCACCAGTCTCCTCTGTCATGGGATTCTCCAGGCAAGAATACTGGAGTGGGTTGCCATTTCCTTCTCTATGAGATCTTCCTGACCTGGGGATTGAAGCTGTTATGTAAATAGATAATAACAGTGCAATGTGTTCAGCTATTTGGCAGAAGTATGGAATGCTGTGGAAATCATAAGAACAGAGAAATCCGTGATCTGGGTGTTTGCAAGATGGGAATAGAAGCTGGAGAGAAGCTTTCAATAATAATAAAAATAGATACTGTTCTGTGGTTAGAAGGTCCTTTCACCTCTAGTGTCCCATTTGATCATCAGAAAACTATCATCTGTTTGAATGTTCCTCCCATTTTGCAGATGAGAAAACTGAGGTCTGAAGAAAAAGAAGCAAAACTGGTATGTGAGTCTAGAGCTTCTGATTCCAGTGTCTGTTATTCCTTTTTCATAGCCTACCCTCTCTGGGTATGTTTTTCTGGCTTGTTTTTCCTGGGATCAGACAGACGTTGGCACACACAGCCTGAATTCTTTGAGGATGTTGTTCACTCTCCCTGGCCCATCCCTGAGGAGGTAACAACCAGTTAGCCATTTCGTCCCATCCCTTTTCTCATCCCTGCCTGTCTCTCCTCTCTCTCCTCTCAGTTTTTTCTTTAATAAAGTGGAAACAGTAATAGCAATAAAATCTCCCTCAGAGGGCTCAGAACTTAGGGAGAAAATGTGTATGACCTGGGATGGAAATTATAAAATACTACTCCAATATGGAATATCATTGTAATTATCTCTGCTGGCACACGGTCGCAAAGAACATGCAACAATAACCAATAATAGCTACTGTGCTTTGGTAGGTTACTACGTGCCTGCTGCTCTGTCAAGCACCCTATCCACAATATCTAATTTAGTCCTCCCAGCAAGGGAGGAGCCCTTGTCCTCACATTACGCATAAGGAAACCCAGACTTGGTCAGGTGAAGTCATGCAATCTGGATTTGAATCCAACGAGATATTAAAATCTGCTTTCCAGAAATCCAGGTTAGATCAGGAGAAAAGCCTTCTGGTTCCTCCCACTTCACGCTCCCTGCCCGCCTGCCCGCCCCCACCTCTGCTATGAGCCTCCCCTTTTCCCATTATTAGCCTTTGCCTGACTGTATCTGTCTTATACACCCAGGCCCCCCCTGGTTTGCCCTTTTGCTACCAGCAGGAACACGGAACGGACCTGAGGTCGGGAGGAGGGAATTTGGTTCTTCTGTATTCTGGGGAGCAGCTCAGAGGCTGGCCTGCCTGCCATCCCTTTTGGGTTGCGTGCCAGTCCCTCAAACTGGAGAGTGAATGCGGTCACCTCTGAGGGCCCAAGCTGAGGATGGAAGAGGACAAAGGATGCATGGGTGGCAGCTTCCCTGGGTACGTGGTGACCAGGCATGTTTGGGGCTGGATCATCTCAGTCTTGAGGAGCCCAGTGCCCGCCACCAGAGCCACCACCCAGGGTCTGTGTCGTGATTGTCTGCGGCTGTCTGAAAGCCCTAGAGACATCCTCAGAGATATCTGGAATACTTGGTTGCTCTTCAGTTGCTTTTGTTTTCTTGGAAAGCTTAGGCTGCCTGACAAAACATGATGTATCCATGAATGTGTACATCCATGTGCATGTGTGTGCTCACTTGCTCTGTGTGTCTGACTCTTTGCCACCCCATGGACTGTAGCCCACCAGGATCCTCTGCCCATGGGATTTTCCAGGCAAGAATACTGGAGTGGGTTGCCATTTCCTTGTCCAAGGACTCTACCCCATCCAGGGATAGAACCTGTTTTCATCTCCTGAGTTGGCACGTGGGAATATTATTCATCAGTAAAAAGAAATGGCTTACTGGTCCGTGCTACGAAGTGGGTGAACCTTGAAAACATGCTGAGTGAAAGAGGCCAGTCACACGTGACCGCATGCTGTGATTCCGTTTATATGAGATGTCCACAACAGGCGAGCCATCCAGAGATACGGAGGGTAGATTAGTAGTTGCCTGGGACTGGGTGAGATGGGGGCTTGAGGTATGGCCTTTCTTTTGGGGAGCTGAAAAAACATTCTTCCGTTTACTGTAGTGGTTGTTGTGCAGCTCTGTGAATATACTAAACATCACGGAGTTGTATACTCTTAAGTGGGTGAATTGTATGGTATGTGAATCGTGTCTCAATAAAGGTGTTATAAAAATACAGAACGCAAGAGAGAGGTGTTGGTGGCTTGACTGCAGAAAGTTCTTGTGCCTTGGAGCCGTTTTTGGATTAACCACCTTTCCCCATGCTGTCCATATTTAGTTCCTCAAACCTTGTAACAGGTCGTCCTCTAATGCTGTTCTGCCTTCCTTCCTGTTTTCACAGGTTCCTCCTTAGCTCTGGGCTTCCTGGTGGCTCAGATGGTAAAGAATCTGCCAGCAATACAGGAGACCTGGGTTTGACCCCTGGGTTGGGAAGATCCCCTGGAGGAGGAACTGACAACCTGCTCCAGTATTCTTGCCCAAGAAATCCCATGGACAGAGGAGCCTGGTGGGCTATAGTCCGTGGGCTCGCAAAGAGTCGGACGCCACTGAATGACTAAACACTTTCACTTCCTTGTGTCGAGCCTCTTATCTCTCTGTCTTTCTGTGCCCCTGGGGTTCTCAGACTCCTGTGCCAACAGTCTCCTCTGCCCAGACTTGCAGGCTTGTGTGACGTGCTCAAGATCTGCTGTTTGGGTCTGTCCGTTATTTTGTTCTTGCCCCATCTACCAGGTCCTGGGCGACCTTGCCTTGCTCGCCGCATCCTGGAGCCAAACATCCTGACAAAATGATACATCTCCATCTTGGCTCTGCCCCTGCAAAGACCTAGCCCCACTGTGACCCCTGACATGACCACAGCCACAGAGCTGGTAAGGGGCAGAGTTGAAAGGTCATACCAAATGCCTTTGATGGCTCCCCACTGCTCACAGGATGGAGGCCAGAATCCTTAATAAAGCCCTCCACAAGCTGGTCCCTGTTCCCTCTCATTTCTCACCCTGTGCTCTACGAACTCCTCTCTGTTTCTCGAAAGTACCACATGCTCTCTTGCTGCTGGGCCGTCCCATGTGCTTTCCTCTTTGCTGAGAATGTTCTTCTTGACATATGTCGGGCTTTTCAGCAAATCTTAGATCTTGACCTAGGCATTGCTCATTCTAGGAAGTCCTCTCTCCCACACCCTCCAGGGCTGTCTCAGGTGTATACATCCTTTATCTCATTAATTATCATCCTCTGCCTTAAGTTATTATCCCTTTGTTTGTTTCTGCCACTAGATTGCAAGGGTGTGGAACTTGTTTTACTCACTGTGCTAGTTGCTAATACCTGAGACAATAGATGCTTGCTTAATACAGGAGTGGAAAATGAAAACTGTGTCCAACACAGTATTGTAATGACTGCAGATGATATAACTTGACTAGGATATTCATATTACTAGAAGATAGAATTTCCTCACTGTGGTTGGTCCTCCTTATGACCCGACTTTACAGAGAGATCCCGGTGACAATGTTATAATGTTATTTACTAATGTTAAACATTACAAGACTTCCCTGGCAGTCAGCAGTGGTTAGGACTCCATGCTTCCAATGCAAGGGGCATGGGATTGGTCCCTGGTTGGGGAGCTAAGACCCCACATGCTGCATGGCATGGCTCCCCCCCAATTTTTTTTAAAATACTTAAGAAATTTTTACAACATATTATTTCTCTTTTAAATTTGTATCCCGAGAAGAATGTTGATCTTTGGAGTGAGACAGAAATAGTTTCCAGTGCAGGCTACTCTCCATCCTGACTGTAATGATGATCCTCTTTGAGTCTCAAATTCTGGGAAATGGGAATAATATTTTCTGCTCACAGGCTTAATGTGAGGAGAGAATGAAATAATGCATGAAAAGGACTTAGTGTAGGACCTGGCACAAAATAAGTATTTTCTAAATGTTAGCCATTATTTGCATTACCACGAGGATAGTAAAAACTGTCTTGATTGGCAATGAGATGCTTGACAGATGGAAGCTGTATTAATATTAGTATTATGATGAAGGAATGTTTGTGGTTTTATTGTGATGACTCTGGGAGGGGTTGGCAGGAAGCTGCTTTCTGAGGATGCAGGGAAGCGGGAGCTGTTGCTGGGAAGGTTCTTTCTCGGGTTTTCTGGTGGGAGACATTTAAGTGGACAGTTCTGGTTGGACTCAGCCTGGGAGAACATTGAAACTGTGCATGTCTGCTCAGTTGCTCAGCTGTGTCCAGCTCTTCGCAACTCCACAGACTGTAGCCCACCAGGCTCCTCTGTTCATGGGGTTATCCCAGCAAGAATACTGGAAAGGGTTGACTTCCTACTTCAGGTGATCTTCACGACCCATGATCAAAGCCGCGTCTCCTGAGTCTCCTGCATTGGCAGGCGGATTCTTTACTGCTGTGCCATCTAGGAGAGGCAGAGCGTTGAAAAGGAGTCCTTTAAAGGTTAGGAACATTCTTGGGGCAGCTCGCTTCTTTTGGGCAAAGCGCAGCATGGTGCTCTGCAGAAGCCTTTATGCAGGAGCTTGGGGATCTTTTCTTCTGGAAGCTCAAAGAGATGCAAAGACAGCCCAGGACAGCATTTGGGATTGCAAGAGATGGAGTGAGAGTGTTTAAAAGAAAACTTTGTGCTTGGAAAACACCATGTCTGTGAAGTTCTATTGAGACCTTGCAGACAAACGTTGATGACAAGCATTAGAACTGCCAGGCGGCTCAGCTGAGCTGATGGCATTTTGGCTCTGGCCTGAGACTTTTAGGGGCTGCTCCATCTACAACATGCTTCTTGAACTGAGTCTGCCCTCTCTCCCTTCCAAAGGCTAGCCTTTAGGGGTGTTTTTCTTCCCAGTTAAGAACTGGGGTGTGAGCTAGGGTACAGAAGCTCAGGGGTTTGGATGTTGGGAGCAGTAAGTCTGTTGGCAATCTGGTTTCTGCCCCTGCCTTCTGATGAAGGGCACCAGTGTCTTTCATGCTGAGGCCAGTGGCTAATGACTTCTTGGAGGTGTGGTGAGACTTTTGAAGCTTAGAGTGTCCGAAAAGGGTGGATTTGGGGGCCTGGGCAGAGCCAAACTAGAACATTGTCTTTTACCCTTATGACTGAACAACAACAACGACTTTATTTTGTAGTTGTTGTATGTATTTCAAGTACATATTCTGAAAATCCTGCCAGACAATTTTATCATTTTTGCTTTCAACTATCATACATATTTTAAAGAGCCTGAGAAGAGGAAAATAGACATATAACTACCGTGTCATTTTTCTCTGGCCGTCATTTTTCAAGACTTTTCTTTGGGCAGTTTATGATGTATCTGGGTGTGGAAATCATGGATTTGACAGCATTTTTTTTTTTTTTGGGCACAAGATATATATAAGAAGGACTCTGTGCATTGAGGGTACAAGTTTGATGAATCCACATAAAACATCAAAAACTCAATTGGGTGTAATATCAAGTATCTTCTAAGGGTTATATTCCTAAGAATACGAAAGAATGAAAAATTCCATTCAATCTCAAAGTTTTAGAAATTACATTTCTTAGGCTATCATTTGGGCAGCCATAACAAAATATCTGGGTCACTTTTTAAAAAAGATTTTTTTGATGTGGACCATTTCTAAAGTCTGTTGAATTTGTTACAGTATTGCTTCTGTTCTACATTTTGGTTTTTGGCCACAAGGCACGTGGGATCTGAGCTCACCAAATGGGATTGAATCCACAACCCCTGCATTGGAAGGTGAAGTCTCAACCACTGGACAGCCAGGGCAGCCCCTCTGAGTCACTTTTAAACAACAGACATTTATTTCTTACAGTTCTAGTGGTTGGAAGTCCAAGATCAGAGTTCCAGCATTGTTGGGTGAGGGTTGTAGACTTCTTACATCTTTACATGGTGGAAGGGGTGAGGGAGTCCTCTGGCTTCTCTTTGATAAAAGCACTAATCCCAGCCATCAGGGCCCTGCCCTCATGACCTAATCACCTCCCAAAGGTCTGCCTCCTAATACACTGGCCTGCCCTGTCACGTTGGGCATTAGGCATTCAGCTAATGGATTTGGGGGGGTACACAAATATTCAGATCAAAACAATCACTGATTAAAAAAAATCTTAGTCTGTAGGAAGAAAGACATTTTTACATTGGGGAGTTTATCTACTATGGTGGAGCCTCATACTTTTGTAGTAAAAGAATTAGGTAATGGTGACTCAGATGGTAAAGAATCTGCCCTCAATGCAGGAGACACGGGTTCAGTCTGTGGGTCAGGGTGATCCTCGGGAGAAGGAAATGGCAACCCACTCTATCATTCTTGCCTGGAAAATTCCAGGGACAGAGGAGCCTAGTGGGCTACAATCCATGGGGTCATGAAGTCGGACACAGATGAGCTACTAACACACACACACACACACAGAGTGATCCCCCCAAGAATGTGGGCTAACTGATTGCTCTCCTGCTGAAGTTATGGAAGAAATGATATATTAACATTTATGGAGATTCCCTTGTGATCTAGTAGCTAGGAGTCTGTGCTCTCACAGCTAAGGATATGGGTTCAAACACTGGGGGACTAAGATCTCATACGCTCTGTGGTGCAGCCAAAAAAAGAAGAAGAAATGATACTAACATTTATAAAGAAGGTCACAACAAGAATCTCAGCAGCTTGCTCTGTTCCACATCTCTATTAGTAGGTGAAATCAACTGCAACAATGAAACAGGCCTCAAGCAGCCTGGGGCCCTTCTAATTGTCAGGATGATTATGAGGGCTACAATTCAAAGGACTGTGGGCCTGCAAACCAGATGACACCATCAGGGGACAGCTTGTGATGGCTCCAACCCTTGGAGGATGTATTACTGTCTTTGTCCAAGACACATGTCTAGTCCAATTCCTTTTCATCCCAAGTGTGAGCTGCCAAGACCACACTGGACTCAATACCAACCCAGGCCTCCAGCCAGGAGATGACGTACATGAAGGACTTCTGAATAAGGAGCTGGCTCACAAGTGAATGCTCACAGCAGAAATTAACACAATGTGGTAGATCAACTGTATTTCAATAAAGTAAAATTTAAATAAAGATAGTTATGGGACTTCCCTGGTGGTCCAGTGGTTAAGAATCTGCCTGCAAATGCAGGGTGACATGGGTTTGATCCCTGGTCCAGGAACTAAGATCACACATGCCTCAGAGCAACTAATCCCATGGGTCACATTTACTGAGCCCACACTCTAGAGCCTGTGTTCTGATGAGAAGCCTGTGCATCGCCACTTGAGAGTAGCCCCTGCTTGCCACAACTAGAGAAAGCCCACACAGCAATGAAGAGCCCGTGTGCCACAGGGAAGACCCAGTGCAGCCAAAAATAAATAAAAGGTCATCACATCTCATCCTCTTTGCCATGTTTTAAGCAAGTCATAGGGGAGAAGATTGTACAAGAACTCAAGGGGGAGGGGATTGTCACCTTAGGGCATATTTACCATACTGGGTTATGAGATTGATAAAGAGCTGGCTCATTGGAAAAGACCCTGATGCCAGGAAAGATTGAAGGCAGGAGGAGAAGGGGGCCACAGAGGGTGAGATGGTTGGATGGCATCACTGATTCAACGGGCATGAGTTTAAGCAAACTCTGGGAGATAGTGAAGGACAGGGAAGTGGGGCATGCTGCCGTCCATGGGGTGGCAAAGAGTTGGACACGACTGAGCAACTGAACAACAACAAACCTGAATTTTTCTTTGACTCCACAATTTACTGGTTGTGTATCTTTCAGTGAGCCATTTCCCTTTACTTGATATGTCATTTCATCTTTGAATTGGAGCTAATCATTTGCTCCCTGCTCATGTCACACTGTCAACAAACTGTGACAAACCATGACAAACTGTCAACAAACTGTGGAAAATTCTGAAAGAGATGGGAATACCAGACCACCTGACCTGCCTCCTGAGAAATCTGTGTGCAGGTCAAGAAGCAACAGTTAGAATTGGACATGGAACAACAGACTGGTTCCAAATCAGGAAAGGAGTATGTCAAGGCTGTATATTGTCACCCTGCTTATTTAACTTCTATGCAGAATACATCATGAGAAATGTTGGGCTGGATGAAGCACAAGCTTGAATCAAGATTGCCAGGAGAAATATCAATAACCTCAGATATGCAGATGACACCACCCTTGTGGCAGAAAGCAAAGAACTAAAGAGCCTCTTGATGAAAGTGATAGAGGAGAGTAAAAAAGCTGTCTTAAAACTCAACATTCAGAAAACTAAAATCATGGCATCCAGTCCCATCACTTCATGGGAAATAGATGGGGAAACAATGGAAACCGTGAGAGATTTTATTTTGGGGGGCTCCAAAATCACTGCAGATGGTGATTGTAGCCATGAAGTTAAAAGATGCTTGCTCCTTGGAAGAAAAGCTATGACCAACCTAGACAGCATATTAAAAAGCAGAGACATTACTTTGCCAACAAAGGTCTGTCTGGTCAAAGCTATGGTTTTCCAGTAGTCATGTATGGATGTGAGAGTTGGACTATAAAGAAAGCTGAGCGCCAAAGAATTGATGCTTTAGAACTGTGGTGTTGGAGAAGACTCTTGAGAGTCCCTTGGACTCTCCTAAAGGAGATCAGTCCATCCTAAAAGAGATCACTCCTGAGAGTTCATTAGAAGGACTGATGCTGAAGCTGAAACTCCAATACTTTGTCCAACTGATGCGAAGAACTGAATCATGTGAAAAGACTCTGATGCTGGGAAAGATTGAAGGTGGGAGGAGAAGGGGACGACAGCTGATGAAATGGTTGGATGGCATCACTGAGGTGATGGACATGAGTTTGAGTAGGCTCCAGGAGTTGGTGATAGACAGGGAGGCCTGGCATGCTGCAGTCCAGGTTGGAAAGAGTCGGACATGACTGAGCAACTGAACTGACATGTCACACTTTCTGGGAAGATTAAATGAGATAATGTTCAGAAGCTATAGCTAGGAGATTATGATGTACTAATGAACATAAATTGATTACCCAGATGAAGCTTTTATTAGAACTAGTTATCTTCCTTGGAAGTGAACAAATGTTGAGTTGCATAAATTTCTGATCTTTCTGTTGTCAGGGGCTTAAATACACTTGGAAAACAAAACAGTATGTGTAATTTTATAGAGACATTTATAGTTTAATCAATTATGCTAATGGGAAATGTATATGCGAAAATCTTGACAACTAAGAGACTCTTGAGAGTACTTTTTCAGAATTATTTAAGACATCATAAATATAGATTATATGACTTTTGCATAATATCCTGCCAGCCACAGATGCCTGCCAAATAAATGCAGGGCTGGAGTCATACGATGAATTATGAGTCAAAAGAGCAAACTTCTGAATCTAGCGCTTCCAGAGCCACAGAACGTGTCTGTGACCCTGGGAAAGTAAGTTGACTACACGAGTGAATTGACTTCAGTTTCCTCATTTGTAAAAATGAGGAGGGTGGGTTCCAGAACCTCCGAGATGCCTTCCAGCTCAAAGATTCTCAGAATCAAAGTGGCGATACCCTTTCCTGATTCAACATATTTTGGGGTTTTGGTTATAGGAAGCAGATCCAACTATCACATACCTCTCTTGTGAGTATCTGTATGTTTACACTGCAATATTTTTTTAATCCAGGATAAATTTTATTCCAGTAGTTAATTGACAAAGAGGATAACAGGGACTCTGGAAAGCCTGAGTGTCAAGATAATGAGCATGCTTGTCAGTCTGTGTAAGCTGCCCAGGAGAAATCTCCCATCAAGGATTTTTTAAAAAATAATTTATTTATTTTTGGCTGTGCTGGGTCTTTCTCTAGTTGCAGTGAGCGGGGGCTGCTCTTTTTTGCAGTGTGCAGGCTTCTCATTATGGGGGCTTCTCTTGAAGTGGAGCACTGGCTTTGGGTGTGCAGGCTTCAGTAGCTGTAGCACGCAGGCTTAGTAGTTGTGGCCTGTGGACTCTAGAGCTCGGGCTCAGTAGTTGTGGTATATGGGCTTGGTTGCTCTGCGTCATGTGGAATTTTCCTGGATGAAGGATCAAAATGGTGTCTTTTACGTTGTTAGGCAGATTTTTACCCACTGAGCCACCAGGGAAGTCACCATCAAGTATTAATGTCGTATTCTTTGATACCTCGGGGAGAAAAGAGTCCCACCAACTTAACCTATTTACTTTCTTAAAGGGCTGCATTTATGGAATTCTTCCTTTCACCTAAGTATAGAAATACCTGCTAGTGTTCACACTGCAACTTGAATTGGAGGTTGAGTGTATATGGTGGATGCTCTGGGGTGTTGCCTCATCTCCCTTTGGGACCAATGCATTCATTCCTCCAGCAGGTGCTGATGTCTGCTGATGGCTCACAGCTGGGTTCCTTCCCAGGCATCACCCTCAGCTGAAGAGAGCTGCTCAAACCCATTCCCCCTCCCTGGGGTGGGGCAACTCATTCCCAGTGACTGGTCGTTGCAAGTGTCGTAAAGTAGGAGCGAGAGGTCTGGCTCTATGGCCTCCACTTGGGGTAGCTCTCATGGTCTTTCCTGACCCCAGATTTCCCCATGAGGTTGGCTGAGAACTCTGGAAACAACATTGGCCTTTTGTCTCATGCGTTGTCATCACTGTCTCCATGGGTATTGATCCTGAGTTGCTTTACCCACTAGACTAAGGTTTCCCCAAGTAGAAAGTATGTCCTCAGGCAATGTACACAGTAACCTGTCGGAGACCAAAGGAGAAATGAGAACTTCTATTTATATGTTTATATCTGGAGAATGGGAGTTGCCAAAACAGATTGGTGCTTTTTCACTTTTAGCATCCTGGGACCTTTTGCTATGAATATGTGCCCAGGTAAATAACTCTATTGTTGTGTAGTCACTGAGTTGTGTCTAACTCTTTGTGACCCTGTGAACTGCAGCACGCTAGGCCCGTTTGTCCCTCACCATCTCCTGGAGTTTGCTGAAGTTCATGTGCATTGAATCGGTGATGCCATCCAGCCATCTCATCCTGTGTCACCCTCTTTTCCTTCTGCCTTAAAAATTCCCCCACATCAGGGTCTTTTCCAATGAGTAGGCTCTTTGCATCTGGTGGCCAAAGTATTGGAGCTTCAGCTTCAGCATCAGTCCTTCCAATGAATATTCAGGATTGATTTCCTTTAGGATTGACTGGTTTGATCTCCTTAAGTGGGTCTATAGATTATATTAAACTAGAATGAGAATCTCTCCAATGTTGCATAGTGTGACAGTGACATGGTGGTTCACCAGTCATCTGATGGCAAATCATGAACAGTCAAATCAAAGAAGAGCCTTGTGTTTTTCCTTTATGAAAAGCAAGTGTTCTGTGTTTACTGATGTTCCTGGGATAACATGTCTGTCAGCAGCATACTGCGCACCCAATATTAAAAAACAAAAACCAAAAGCTGTTCAGTCTACCCTTTGATTAAAAGGGGGAAATTTGCATTTTTGTCCAGCATTTTAGTGAGGTGGCATTAGTTGCAGATCCTATCCCAGCTTTGCTATGCCGCCCAAGGATGACAAGAAGAAAGATGCTGGAAAGTTGGCCAAGGAAGACAAAGATCCAGTAAGCAAATCTGGGGGCGAGGCCAAAATGAAGAAGTGGTCCAAAGGCAGAGTTCGGGACAAGCTCAATAATCTAGTCTTGTTTGACAAAGCAATGTATTACAAACTCTGTAAAGAGGTTCCCAGCTATAAGCTTATAACTCCAGCTATTGTCTCTGAGAGACTGGAGATCCGTGGTTCCCTGGCTAGGGCAGCCCTTCAGGAACTCCTTAGTAAAGGATTTATTAAACTAGTTTCAAAGCATGGAGCTTAAGTAATTTACACCAGACACACAGGGTGGAGATGCATGAACAGGTCCTACCAGCTGTACATTTTGAAAAATAAAACTTTGTTAAATAAAAAGGAGGAAGATTTAACAATGATTGAGAAAATAATTTTTCAAAAGAACTCATGCTTTTTTCCCGTTTTCAAAAGAACTCATGCTTTCAGGGAAATATTTTGAAAATGGTATTTAGAGACAATGCCATCAGTACTTGATTTTTTTGGTCACTGTGTATAAAGTGTGATACTTATTTTTAAAAACCCCTTATCTATGTATTTAAGCTTAGAAACAATATTTTATAATCTGTTTAATAATCTTAAATATAAAGAGGTTTGGTGGTGGTGTTGATTTAGTCACTAAGTTGTGTATGACTCTTTGCAACCCCATGGACTGTAGCCTGCCAGGCTCCTCTATCCACAGGATTTCTGAGGCAAGAATAATAAAGTGGGTTGCCATTTCCTTCTCCAGAAAAGGATCTTCCCAACCCAGGGATCTAACCCGGGTCTCCTGCTTTGCAGGTGGATTCCTTATTGCTGAGCCTCATGGACTTTTGAATCAATTTTTGCCCTCAATATGAAATAATGATATTAATAGAATATCTTCTAGTTAGTTTGCTGCAGGAACCTCTGGTTGATCAAGAAAGATGAAATTTTACTAGTCAGATTTTACTAGCTCAAAAATCTTTGCAAAATTGGAGGCAGAATTGAAAATGAATCTCATAATAGTCAGCATAGAAAACACTGCAGTCCTTTAATTGGACTAATGAGTCTTCAGGAGGTATCTTGCTTAGTTGTAAGGGTTGAAATCTTTGAACTTAAAACCAATATGTGCCACGCTACAAAACGGAAGCAGCATTTTAAAAGCAAGAAAGTATGTTCAATCACATTCCTCTAACTAAAAATGAATTATTATTATTATTATTCACTATTTTGATGAGATTGAAATCTTTGTATCATTAATAAGAAGTGAAAGTGAAACTGTGACCCCATGGACTGTAGCCTACAAGGCTCCTGTGTCTGTGGGGTTCTCCAGACAAGAATACTGGAGTGGGTTGCCATTCCCTTTTCCAGGGGATCTTCCCAACCAAGGGATTGAACCCAGGTCTCCCACGTTGCAGGTAGACACTTTACCCTCTGAGCCACCAGGGAAGCCCTAATAAGAAGTAAAGCTAACTTATTCATAACTTATATATAATAGAAATAAAAATACATGTATTGAAGCTGCCTGTTCAAACATACATATTTTTTCCTGTACACAAGAAAATTTGGAACCTGCTGGGCCCTACTAAGGGATTCCCAGATGGCTCAGAGGGTAAAGAATCTACTTGCCAATGCAGGAGACTCAAGAAACTGGGTTTAATTCCTGGGTTGGGAAGATTCCTTGGAGCAGGAAATGGCAACCCACTCCAGTATTCTTGCCTGGAGAACCCCATGGGCAGAGGAGCCTGGCGGTCTATATCCATGGAGTCACAAAGAGTCAGACATGACTGAGCACACACACAAAATAAAATGCTTTACTAGTTCAGTTCAGTTCAGTCGCTCAGTCGTGGCTGACTCTTTGCGACCCCATGAATCACAGCACACCAGGCCTCCCTGTCCATCACCAACTCCCGGAGTTCACTCAGACTCACGTCCATCGAGTCGGTGATGCCATCCAGCCATCTCATCCTCTGTCGTCCCCTTCTCCTCCTGCCCTCAATCCCTCCCAGCATCAGAGTCTTTTCCAATGAGTCAACTCTTCACATGAGGTGGCCAAAGTACTGGAGTTTCAGCTTTAGCATCACTCCTTCCAAAGAAATCCCAGGGTTGATCTCCTTCAGAATGGACTGGCTGGATCTCCTTGCAGTCCAAGGGACTCTCAAGGGTCTTTTGAACACCACAGTTCAAAAGCATCAATTCTTCGGCACTCAGCCTTCTTCACAGTCCAACTCTCACATCCATACATGACCACAGGAAAAACCATAGCCTTGACTAGACAGACCTTAGTCAGCAAAGTAATGTCTCTGCTTTTGAATATGCTATATAGGTTGGTCATAACTTTTCTTCGAAGGAGTAAGCGTCTTTTAATTTCATGGCTGCAGTCACCATCTGCTGTGATTTTGGAGCCCAGAAAAATAAAGTCTGACACTGTTTCTACTGTTTCCCCATCTATTTGCTATGAAGTGATGGGACCCGATGCCATGATCTTCATTTTCTGAATGCTGAGCTTTAAGCCAACTTTTTTACTCTCCTCTTTCCCTTTCATCAAGAGGCTTTTTAGTTCCTCTTCACTTTCTGCCATAAGGGTGGTGTCATCTGCATATCTGAGGTTATTGATATTTCTCCTGGCAATCTTGATTCCAGCTTGGTTCCAGCATTCCAGTAACGCTGAAGAAGCTGAAGTTGAATGGTTTTATGAAGACCTACAAGACCTTTTAGAACTAACACCCCAAAAAGATGCCTTTTCATTATAGGGGACTGGAATGCAAAAGTAGGAAGTCAAGAAACACCTGGAGTAACAGGCAAATTTGGCCTTGGAATACAGAATGAAGCAGGGCAAAGACTAATAGAGTTTTGCCAAGAAAATGCACTGGTCATAGCAAACACCCTCTTCCAACAACACAAGAGAAGACTCTATACAGGGACATCACCAGATGGTCAACACCAAAATCAGACTGATTATATTCTTTGCAGCCAAAGATGGAGAAGCTCTATACAGTCAACACAAACAAGACCAGGAGCTGACTGTGGCTCAGATCATGAACGCCTTATTGCCAAATTCAGAATTAAATTGAAGAAAGTAGGGAAAACTGCTAGACCATTCAGGTATGACCTCGATCAAATCCCTTATGATTATACAGTGGAAGTGAGAAATAGATATAAAGGCCTAGATCTGATAGATACAGTGCCTGATGAACGATGGACGGAGGTTCGTGACATTGTACAGGAGACAGGGATCAAGACCATCCCCATGGAAAAGAAATGCAAAAAAGCAAAATGGCTGTCTGGGGAGGCCTTACAAATAGCTGTGAAAAGAGAGGTGAAAAGCAAAGGAGAAAAGGAAAGATATAAGCATCTGAATGCAGAGTTCCAGAGAATAGCAAGAAGAGATAAGAAAGCCTTCTTCAGCGATCAATGCAAAGAAATAGAGGAAAACAACAGAATGGGAAAGACTAGAGATCTCTTCAAGAAAATTAGAGATACCAAGGGAACATTTCATGCAAAGATGGGCTTGATAAAGGACAGAAATGGTATGGACCTAATAGAGCAGAAGATATTAAGAAGAAGTGGCAAGAATACATAGAAGAACTGTACAAAAAAAGATCTTCATGACCCAGATAATCATGATGGTGTGATCACTCACCTAGAGCCAGACATCCTGGAATGTGAAGTCAAGTGGGCCTGAGAAAGCATCACTATGAACAAAGCTAGTGGAGGTGATGGACTTCCAGTTGAGCTATTTCAAATCCTGAATGATGATGCTATGAAAGTGCTGCACTCAATATGCCAGCAAGTTTGGAAAACTCAGCAGTGGCCACAGGACTGGAAAAGTCAGTTTTCATTCCAATCCCAAAGAAAGGCAATGCCAAAGAATGCTCAAACTACCGCACAATTGCACTCATCTCACATGCTAGCAAAGTAATGCTCAAAATTCTCCAAGCCAGACTTCAGCAATACATGAACTGTGAACTTCCTGATGTTCAAGCTGGTTTTAGGAAAGGCAGAGGAACCAGAGATCAAATTGCCAACATCCGCTGGATCATGGAAAAAGCAAGAGAGTTCCAGAAAAACATCTATTTCTGCTTTATTGACTATGCCAAAGCCTTTGACTGTGTGGATCACAATAAACTGTGGAAAATTCTGAAAGAGATGGGAATACCAGACCATCTGACCTGCCTGTTGAGAAATGTGTATGCAGGTCAGGAAGCAGCAGTTAGAACTGGACAAGGAACAATAGACTGGTTCCAAATAGGAAAAGGAGTACATCAAGGCTGTATATTGTCACCCTGCTTATTTAACTTCTATGCAGAGTACATCTTGAGAAATGCTGGACTGGAAGAAACACAAGCTGGAATCAAGATTGCCGGGAAAAATATCAAGAACCTCAGATATGCAGATGACACCACCCTTATGGCAGAAAGTGAAGAGGAACTTAAAATGCTCTACTAAGAGCTTCCCAAATCTTTTTCAATATTCCGTCTTCAATGCTTAGCAAATAGTAGATGTCATTGAAATGATTAAATAGAGTGGCAGGTTAAAGCAACTGATGGATGAACTGGATGGATAGATGGACATAGAGGGAGGGACACATTGATAGATGGCAGTGCTGTGCTAGTTATTAGCAAGGGATGCAAAAGCCATGTCAGTCCTTGCACCTCTGCACACACCAGCTTACCATCCAGCCTGGGAGACAAGCACACTCGCAGGCGATAGTTCAGCAAAGGCACAAGGCACTTGGTGATTAAAGGCTGAGTTAGGTAGAACCACATAAATGCATTAAGTTATGCTGTTTCCTTCCATGAACCTGGAGCAAGCAGATCAGGGTTGAAGGCTGTCCTCTTCCACTCTCCACCTCTATATACTAACGACTGCATAGCCCCATGAGCGTTAGTGGCGTTAATCAACCCCTCATCTTGAGAAAGTAACTTTCTTATTTGAGAAATATTTTCTAGTTGCAGCTTTCATCAGTTCAGTTTTTTGGTGTGAGAGTTTTCCTTCGAAAACTATAATTACAGCTTCAAGTCTGGGAATGCCTACAGAGGACCCCTGTAATTTCTTATTGAGACTTTGTAACAAAAGGAAAGAAAAAGGCCAAAACAAACAAGCAAACAAACCCCACTCCACAAATCCTCCTTAACTTAATTACTAACATCTTCATAAATTGAGCTATCTAGGAAACCCAAAGGGAACATGGACATTTCCTCAGTGATTCCCAACTTCACTGAATGCCATCTTTTATGTAGCAGGGAATGTGCTTAAGGCTGGGGAGATTATGGTGATTAAACAAGCCATTAGGATAAAAAAACAACTTTTATAAAAGCAGGAAAGGATTTAACATTTTTGTGTCAAGCATCGTTCAGACAGTCATGTAACATATATTCATTGGCACTTGTTGTGTACTAGGCTTAGTCCTGTGTTACTGATACAAAGATAATTATCAAATGCAGAGATCAAGAAGGAACCAAATTGAAATTCCAAAACTGAAAAATTCAACAAATAAAATTAAGACCTACATGGAAGGAATCTGGACAATTAAAGAGAGAAAGAAATGCTTCCCTGGTAGCTCAGCTGGTAAAGAATCTGCCTGCAATGCAGGAGACCCTGGTTTGATTCCTGGGCCAGAAAGTTCCCCTGGGGAAGAGATAGGCTACCCCCTCCAGTATTTTTGGGCTTCCCTGGTAGCTCAGACAGTAAGAGAAATAGTAAACTGGAAGGTACCTCAGAAGAAAATATTGAATGAAGCAAGGGGAAGCAAAGGATGAAAAGATTAAGATTAAGAGCTATACATCAAACTGTGTGAAGGCTTCATTTATAATAAATTATAGCCTAAATAGAACCAGAGAATGGGGAGTGATATTTGAAGAAACAATGACAGATATTTCAAAATTTATGAGACATCAAACCACAAAATCAAGAAGCCCTACAAAACATAAATAGGATAGCTATAAAGAAAAACATACCTAGATATCTTGTATTAATGGTGACAACAATAAAATCAAAGATTAAATCAAAGGAAGCTAGACAAAACAGAAACACTGGATGCTAGACACTAAAGAACAATAGTTTTAAAGTGCTGAAAATATAAAAATCAATCTTCCAACCAAAGTACTATGCCGGTGAAAAATATCTTTTAACAATGGAGGCAAAATAGAGACATTTTCAGAAAAATTGAGAGAATGTAATATTCATACTAAAAGAAATATGAAAGAGTATTCTTCAGATAGAAGGAAAATTACCCCTACTATGATTAATTAAAATTATATACACACACATACATATTTAAAATAAACAATAACAGGGACTGGTGGTCCATTTGTTGAGAGTCTGCCTGCCAGCTCAGAGGGACTAATATCCCACATGCTGCATGTCACCTAAGCCCATTCACCACAACTACTGAGCCTATGCTCTTGAGCCCATGTTCCACAGTAAGAGAAGCCACTGGAGAGAGAACCGTGAACGTCGCAACTAGAGAGTAACTCTGGTCACCGCAACCTGAGGAAGTCCATGTGCCACAGCAGAGACCCAGCACAGCCATAAGTAAATAATAAAATAAAATACACAGTAGCAATGGCTTATAAGTTAGGAAGATGTTACAGTGTTCTAAGAATTTTGCATTGGCTAGGAAATGGGTAATATTAGAGTTAGATAAATCAAGGGTGCATATTGTGATCACTAGAGTAACTACTGAAATACCTATAAAACAGTATATAATGTCCATGCAAGTATATGAAGATACGAAGGATATGAGATAATAAAAAAATTTCTATCAATCTTGATGAAGTCAAGAAAGAAATAAAATGAATAAAATAGGTAAATGAATATAATCTACTTAGTAAGATGGTAATTAAAACCCAAAGCATCAGTAATCACATTAAATGTTAATAGAATAAATGCTCCTGCAAAAAACATAGATTTTTAGAATGGATTTTCAAAAATTCTGGCATATGAGTCACACCTAAAACATAAGAGAGAAAAACAATTATAACAAAAGAATGGTAAAAGAAAAGAAAGGTGGTATGTCATATATATATACATCACACCAAACAGGCTTAAGGGCCAAGAATCGCAAGATACAGAAAAAGACATTTTGTAATAAAAATAGGTTCCTTTTGCCAGGAAGATATAACAGTTCTAAATTTCTGTATGCTTAATAAGATAGTCTCAAATACATAAAAAATTAAATTTGATGGAACTGCAAGGAAAAATACATGAATTTGCTGCCAGAGTGAGAGACTTCAACATATTTCTTAGTAACTAATAATAAATAGAAAAATTATAATTTTTCTGTAGAGAGAATATGAAGACAATTCAGTCTTTTCTCTAGTATGGTTGATTGAAATTTGATTTTTTAACTGATGATATTTCAGGAAGATTTCTTTCAACTTTGCAATCCACTTTTGGTAATGTCAAAGTTGGGAAGATCTCTATCAAACTTCTTCATGTATGAGTTATAAAATTAGGAAGGATTTCAACACACTTGCTTTGGCACCTCATTTTTTCTCCACTACCCTGTATTTTTGCTGCCAGACTCTATAGAAACCAGTCATATCTTGATAAGCAATGTCTGACCCTGGGTATTATTTGTATCCTGACTCTAGGTGGGTTGCCATAGTGGGCAGGAAGAGTATTTCTGAAAGTCGTTCCTTTCTGCCTGAGCTAACAATAATGTCACTGTACATGGAAGTGATTGGAGCCACACAAATATATCCCACTAAACTCACATTGGATAAATCTACTTCTTTTTTTAAAAAATTTTATTTATTTTAATTGTAGGCTAATTACTTTACAATATTGTAATGGTTTTTGCCATACATTGACATGAATCAGCCAAGAGTGTACACGTGTTCCCCATCCTGAACCCCCCCTCCCAACCCCGTCCCCATCCCATCCCTCAGGGTCATCCCAGTGCACCAGCCCTGAGCACCCTATCTCATGCATTGATCTTGGACTGGCAATCTATTTCACTTATGATAATATACATGTTTTAATGCTATTCTTTCAAATCATCCCACCCTCACCTTCTCCCAGAGTCCAAAAGTCTGTTCTTTACATCTGTGTCTCTTTTGCTAACTTGCATATAAGGTCATTGTTATCATCTTCCTAAATTCCATATATATGCGTTAATATACTGTATTGGTATTTTTCTTTCTGACTTAATTCACTCTGTATAATAGGTTCCAGTTTCATCCACCTCATTAGAACTGATTCAAATGCATTCTTTTCAATAGCTGAGCAATATTCCATTGTGTATATGTACACAGCTTTCTTATCCATTCATCTGCCGATGGACATCTAGGTTGCTTCCATGTCCTGGCTATTGTAGACAGTGCTGCAGTGAACACTGGGGTACACGTGTCTCTTTCAATTCTGGTTTCCTCAGTGTGTATGCCCAGCAGTGGGATTGCTGGGTCATATGGCAGTTCTATGTCCAGTTTTTTAAGGAATCTCCACACTGTTCTCCATAGTGGCTGTACTAGTTTGCATTCCCACCAACAGTGTAAGAGGGTTCCCTTTCCTCTGTACCCTCTCTAGCATTTATTGTTTGTAGACTTTTTGATAGCAGCCATTCTGACTGGCATGAAATGGTACCTCATTGTGGTTTTGATTTGCATTTCTCTGATAATGAGTGATGCTGAGCATAATTTCATGTGTTTGTTAGCCATCTATATGTCTTCTTTGGAGAAATGTCTATTTAGTTCTTTGCCCCATTTTTTGATGGGTCATTTATTTTTCTGGAATTGAGCTGCAGGAGCTGCTTGTATATTTTTGAGATTAATTCTTTGTCAGTTGCTTCATTTGCTATTATTTTCTCCCATTCTGAAGGCCGTCTTTTCACCTTGCTTATAGTTTCCTTCGTTGTGCAAAAGCTTTTAAGTTTAATTAGGTCCCATTTTTTAATTTTTGCTTTTATTTCCATTACTCTGGGAGGTGGGTCATAGAGGATCCTGCTGTGATTTATGTCAGAGTGTGTTTTGCCTATGTTTTCCTCTAGGAGTTTTATAGTTTCTGGTCTTACATTTAGATCTTTAATCCATTTTGAGTTTATTTTTGTGTATGGTGTTAGAAGGTGTTCCAGTTTCATTCTTTTACAAGTGATTGACCAGTTTTCCCAGCACCACTTGTTAAAGAAATTGTCTTTTCTCCATTATATACTCTTGCCTCCTTTGTCAAAGATAAGTTGTCCAAGGTGCCTGGATTTATCTCTGGGCTTTCTATTTTGTTCCATTGATCTATTTTTCTGTCTTTGTGCCAGTACCATACTGTCTTGATGACTGTAGCTTTTTAGTATAATCTGAAGTCAGGCAGGTTGATTCCTTCAGTTCCGTTCTTCTTTCTCAAGATTGCTTTGGCTATTTGAGAGTTTTTTTTTTTGTATTTCCATACAAATTGTGAAATTATTTTTTCTAGCTCTGTGAAAAAATACCATTGGTAGCTTGATAGGGATTGCAACCGAATCTATAGATTGCTTTGGTAGTATACTCATTTTCACTATATTGATTCTTCTGATCCATGAACATGGTATATTTCTCCATCTAATAAATCCTACTTCTTAAGCTGAATTCCCCAAATGATGCAACTACTCCCACATCAATCAACAATGAGGGAACGTATGACAGAGAGAAGGCTAGAGTGTAAACAGACAGTGGTCCTAACCAATTATGGGTAAAACATCTTACTTGGTACACTTCATAAAAGCCCATGACTATATAGATCCTTGGGCTTCCCAGGTGGTGCTAGTGGTAAAGAATATGCCTGCCCCTGCAGGAGACACAAGAAATGTGGGTTTGATTCTGGGTTAGGAAGATCCCCTGAAGTAGAAAATGGCACCCCACTCCAGCATTCTTACTTGGAAAATTCCCTGAGCAGAGGAGCCTGTCAGGCTATAGTCTGTGGTGTCACAAAGAGTTGGACATGACTGGGTGACTGAGCACACACACACACACACACACACACACACACACACACATACACACATAGACCTTTAGAAGGGAACTTTTGTCGTGAGAGACCCTGAAGGTTCTGCTTGATTAGTTCATAGTAATCTGCCCTTGCCTGGCAACTGGTAGGAAGCTCAATAAATGTTTGTTGAATGAATGAAATGGGTTTCCCTTGTGGCTTAGCTGGTAAAGAATCCGCTGCAATGTGGGAGGCCTGGGTTTGATCCCTGGGTTGGAAAGATCCCCTGGAGAAGGGAATGGCTACCCACTCCAGTATTCTGGCCTAGAGAATTCCATGGACTGTATAGTCCATGGGGTTGCAGTGAGTCAGACATGACTGAGTGACTAACTTGTGTGATTCTTAAACCAAATGGAACAGATGCTCACCATAAACAACCAGTATGCCATCCTGATGAGAACCAGCTGGCCGTTGGGTCCTTCTCCTCAGTGACTGTTTCAGTGGAATCTTGATGTAGAGTTACTTTGGCCCAAGAAACTCAGTGATGGTTTATCCCTCATATGTACTTAAACAGTCTGGATTCAACTTGGGGCCACATCACAGAGCATGACTTGAGTTTGAACAAGTTGCATGAATCCAAATTTAGCCCCTCCAAAATGGCTATCTTGGTCTTGAACAAAGCATAAAATCTGGGACATTTGATTTAGTACTGCCAGGATTTAACAATTTAAAGTCAGATTCTCACCAGTGGTCAAAACATAGAAAACTCAGCTACCTCACTGTTAAGTTTTTTTGTATTCTGTTCCCTTGAAATCTGTGGGTCTGTCTTGCACCTTGAATAGATCTTTTACCCATCTGTGGTTTTAAACAACACACATTGGTCATTTGAAAAATACTGCCTCCATGAGTTATACAGATCTACCAATTATTGACATTTTTTATATACGATATCAAAGCGTCACATTCATGATTATTCCCAGCATTAGGAAGCTGTTTGAAATTCTAATTTTCACTTTGAAACTGAATTTTATAATAGACAACAAATGTTGTTTTTCTTGAAGTGGCTTGCTCACTTCAATTTATGTTATTTTTTAGCTTTATTGAGATATAACTGACAAATACAATTGTAACATATTAAGTGTACAAGGTAATGACTTGATAGTATGAATATAGTGTGGAAATGTTCCCACCATCCACTTAGTTAATAGGCACATCATCTCACACATTAACCTTTTTTTGTGTATGAGTGAGAACACACTTTCTACTCTCTTAGCAAATTTCAATTACATGATACAGTGTTACCATCTATAGTCACCATGCTTTACATTAGATCCTCAGACCTTATTCATTTCATAGCTGAAAGTTTGTACCCTTTCACCAACTTCTACTTCCCCTACCTTCCAACCCTAGTAAACCTTTTTTTTCTGCTCTGTTTCTATAAATTTGACTTAAAAAAATCCACATGTAAGTGATAGCATGCATTATTTGTCTTTCTCTGTCTGGCTTATTTCACTTAGGAATAGTACCATGTTGATGCGAATGGCAGAATTCCCTTTTTAAAGGCTGAATAATATTCCATTGTGTGTGTGTGTGTGTGTGTGTGTGTGTGCATGTACACATCTGCCTTCCACAGTCTAAGATATTTTCTTATGTTTTCATGAAGATTTATAGTGTAGTTTTCACATCTAGGTCTATGATTCATCTTGAACTGATTTTTTTTATGGTATAAGATAAAGATCAAGGTTTATTTTTTACATGTGTATATTCAGTTATTCCACCACCATTTACTAAAAAGGCTTTCCTTTCCTTTCCCCTTTGACTTGTACTGCTATCTTTGTCAAAATGCACATCATCATATATATACATATATATGATGTATATATGTATGGTGATATATATATATATATATATATATACACACATATATATATATACCCATTTCTAGACTCCATTCATTTCCATTGATTTCTTTGTCTACTTGTAATTAACCATTATTTAATTACTACAGCTTTATAGTAAAGTTTGAAATATGTTAATGTACATCCTCCAGCTTTGTTCTTCTAAAAATTATTTTAGCTATTCTAGGTTCTTTCCATTTCTGTATATATCTTAGGTCAGTTTACTAATATTTACAGAGAAAGTCTTTCAAGATTTTGACTGGAATGTCATAGAATCTATAGATCAATTTGAGGATCTATAATTAATTTAACAAAATTAAATACTTGGTCTTTTAATACAGTATGTCTTTGTTTTTAAAATCTCTTGTTACCTTCTTTCATTTATCTTAGCAATGTTTCATAATTTTCAGTTTAGCAGTCTTCACATCTGTTATTAATTATTTCTAGATATTCATCATATCTTTTAGTTCATCAGTGTTTTCTTATTGTTATAACTAATACACTCATTTTTCATTAACTTCTACATCCTAAATATAAGCAGAACCCAAATGCAATATGGTTTTAACATGCTATGCAATTCGTTGTAGGTGATGTTATAATTTACTTAAAGAATCTCTTACTGTTGGGAATTTTGGTTATTTGGAGAAGGAATGGCTACCCACTCCAGTATTCTTGCCTGGAGAATTCATGGATGGAGGAGCTTGGCAGGCTACACTCCATGGGGTTGCAAGAGTTAGACTTGACTGAGCGACTAATACACAACTTCTATTCGCTGTTAGTAAAACTGAGTATATTGAACAAGATACTGTTCTTAGCATTTTGTATTAGCTTACTTAACCCTCAGAAAAGCCAGTTTGTTAATCTCTGATTCTCTCTTTAGGATAAATCCCTAGACATGAAATTGATTGAGAAAAGGGTGTACATGTTTGCAAAGCTTTGGCAGACAAATAGAAACTTCATGCCAGGTTATTTCAGACCAGCCAGACTAACAGTGTTTACAGTCTACACCTTGGCATCCAGTGTGTAAGCTTAAAAACCCAGCCCACGGGCAGCACTACAATAAATCTTTGTCTAAGGGATAAAAGGATGAAAGAATGTTTAGATGAGCCACAGAAGCCAGAGGTCAGCTCAACTGGTGTGAACTTCTCTGGATTTGAGCCAGCTCTGTGTTTGTTCACCTGTCTTAATAAACTTCAAGTGAAAACCACAACTATCAAGAGAATCCATGTTGGTTAAATAATCACAAGCAGTTAATTACCTTCATCACTAGAGAAAGGGGGTGATGACATCATTATAGATTCATATCAGAGTCTCCCCTCACTTATCTGATTTCATACTCATATCCACACTGGTTTTGAAACCCTGGATCACACTTCATCTTTCCTCAAGATGTATCCAAGATGCACTGCCTGTATCCACGATGCCAGCATGCAGCACAAAGAACATTAAGGTTCTGAAAATCTCCTGGCTTTTGATATTATAGCATCACTTTGATTTGACGGGCCCAGGAAGGTCATGGCTGTTAACAGTGTCCCAGAACCCATGAGCCAAATAACTGGACAGACCACAGAATAGGGGAAGAAGGTCTTGGGAATCAATTACCCAAGAGTCTTTCAAATTTCTGCACATCTTGTGAACAGAGTCACAGAGGGCTCATTTTGCAGTTATATTTCCAAAGATGTTGGTAAAGCAAATAGCCCTGGGACACAGAGCTGGTGTCTGTCTCTGGAGCAGAAGGCAGGTTTGTTTGCTGACATTTCACGTCTCTCTCCAGGGCCAATGTTAGGCAGGTTTGCTTATAGCCTCTTTAAAAGATTTGACTTTCTTAAAGTCATGATTCCTCTCCTCTAACACAACCCACTATGTTTGCAAGAGTTGCCTGCCCTTCCCTGCATTTTCTGGTGGGAACTGGGCATCGGAGTCAGTACCAGTGATGATGTTGTGGCTACTATGAGTCATAAGCTGTCTTTGGTCTCTGACCAGGAGTTTTCTGTCTTCTGCCAGCATCCATGAATTTTGGTAGGGTAACTTGTTAGATTTTCAAGTAGGGTAAAATTCCAGACCCTTCACAGTTATTTTTTAAAATTTTTATTGAAGTATAGTTGATTTATAATGTTGATTTATTTTCTGCTGTATAGCAAAGTGATTCAGTCATGCATACATATATATATATGTATATATACATTCTTTTCCATATTCTTTTCTATTTTCACTTATCAAGGGATATTGAATATAGTTCCCTGTGCTATACAAGAGGATTTTTTTAAAAAACAGATCAGCTAGCCTTTTTTTTTTTTAATATATAAGACTTATTTGTTTTTATTTTATTTTTTGGCTGTGATGGGCCTTTGTTGCTGCATGCTGACTTTCTCTAGCTGCAGTGAGTGGGGGCTACTCTTCATTGTGGTGTGTAGGCTTCCCATTGCAGTGGCTTCTCTTGTTGTGGAGCACGACCCTAAATGCTCAGGCTTAAGTAGTGCAGCTCTTGGGGTCTAGTGTGCAGGCTCAGTAGTTGTAGCACGTGGGTTTAATTGTTCCGTGGCATGTGGGACCTTCCCAGACTACAGATAGAACCGGTGGTCCCTTGCATTGGAGGTGGATTTCTAACTGCTGAACTACCAGGGAAGCTGTACAGTAGAATCTTGTTCATCCATTCTACATATGATAGTTTGCATTTGCTAATCCTGAACTCCCAATACGTCCCTCCTCGATGCTATCCGCCACCCCGCCACCTTGGTAACCACAAGTCTGTTCCCGATGTCTGTAGACCTTGCACAATTCTTATTGCAATGTGAGAGTCCAGAGCTGAGGGCTGGGCTGAATTCAGAATTGCTGCTGCTGTTGCTGCTGCTGCTAAATCGCTTCAGTCGTGTCCGACTCTGTGTGACCCATAGATGGCAGCCCACCCACCAGGCTCCCCCCGTCCCTGGGATTCTCCAGGCAAGAACACTGGAGTGGGTTGCCATTTCCTTCTCCAATGCATGAAAGTGAAAAGTGAGAGTGAAGTCCCTTAGTTGTGTCTGACTCTTTGCGACCCCATGGACTGCAGCCCACCAGGCTCCTCCATCCATGGGATTTTCCAGGTGAGAGTACTGGAGTGGGTTGCCATTGCCTTCTCCGTCAGAATTGCTAGTGAAGGTCAAAACAATGACACAACCTACAGGGCTGAGTAACTTCTGCCATTTTCCTCAGCATACAGGCACTGGATAAACTTCAGCCTCAAACTAGCGGTCATTGCTGAGTCCTGCTATAAGGGCCTGAGGAGACAAACATGCATGTTAGTCACTCAGTGCTGTCTGACTCTGTGACCACATGGACTGTAGCCTGCGAGGCTCCTCTGTCCATGGGGTTCTCCAGGCAAAAAATACTGGAGTCGGTTGCCATTCCCTTCTCCAGGAGATCTTCCTGACCCAGGGATTGAACTCACGTCTCCTGCATTACAAGCAGATTCTTTACCAACTGAGCCACCAGGGAAGCCCAAGGGAGACAAAGGAAGAATAAAGTGGAGGTAGGGGCTGCCAGACAAAAGTTAAAGACTCAATTCAGTCAGTTCTTATTGCTGGTTAACAATCTGTATTAAAACCAAAACAGTATGGTGGGGGAAATATGGTGATGGAGAGTGACAGGTAAACTGTACAGATAAACTCTACTCAGCTAGTCTTCACTGCATCCTCACTATGCGAAGATCAGTAAGGGCCTATTGTGCACCCTTGTTCAGGGCTGCAGCAAGGGTCAGAGGATTCGATGTATGATAAAGGGCTAAAGTCAAGAGGTCTGTATAGTTAAAGCTATGGTTTTTCCCATAGTCATGTACAGATGTGAGAGTTGGACCATAAAGAAGGCTGAGTACTGAAGAATCAACACTTTTGAACTGTGGTGTTGGAGACTCTTGAGAGTTCCCTTGGACTGGAGATCAAACCAGTTAATCCTAAAATAACTCAATCCTGAATATTCATTAGAAGGACTGATGCTGAAACTGAAGCTCCAATACTTTGGCCACCTGATGTGAATAGCCGACTCATTGGAAAAAACCCTGATGCTGGGAAAGATTGAAGGCTGGAGAAGAAGGGGATGACAGAAGATGAGATGGTTGGATGGCATCACCGACTTGATAGACATGAGTTTGAGCAAGCTCTGGGAGATGGTGTAGGACAGGGAAGCCTGGTGTGTTGTAGTCCATGGGGTCACAGAGAGTCAAACAGGACTGAGCTACTGAACAGCAACAACAAAGTCAAGAGGTGACGAAGTGAGGATGTTAGTCTCTCATGCTGTCTGGTTATCTGTTAATTAAGATAATTAAATCTAGGGCTAGGCTAAAAATAATCATAGCTACCATTTGTAGGATAATTATTGTAAGCATTTTACAGTTATTATCACTTAATTCTCACAGTAAGCCCATGAGGAGGGTAATATTATTATCCTGTTAGGAATGAGGAATATAAGCCTGTGGGGCTCAGAACACAAAAAGAAGATGTAATTCAGTGGTGAGGTGCTGAGATAGAACCATGGAAGGACTCTGAAGAGCCTTTCCCTACTCCTACTACCTTTTTTGGGTGTCACCTTCCCAACCTCACTTTCCCGACTCCATCCACTATGCACCAATAGAAAAGAAGTCGGCCACTCTTCAAAGAGCTCTTCCTGGTTCTATGCTGAATGACTCGTCACCTTTGGAGCCCTGATCAGGAAGTGTGCTTCCCTCTTCTGCTCACCTTTCTCTCCCTTTATCCTGTGAGGTTCCAAAGGCCAGAGACTGCATCTCCATACGTAAAAGTTCAAGGAAAGCAGGAAGGAATGACAAAGCTAAGAGTAGAAGGTGAGAAAAGAATGGTTAGGGAGTGACTCCCCTGGTGGTCCAGCGGTTAAGATTCCACGCTTCCACTTGCAGGGGGCCTGGGTTCGATCCCTGGCCTGGGAACTAGAATGGATCCCACGTGCCGAAACTGAAGGGTTCCACATGGAGCAATGAAGATCCTGTGTGGCTACAGCTAAGACATGGTGCAGCCAGATAAGTAAATACTATCTGGGAGAGAGTGGTCAGGGAAGGGCAGGGGCTCGATTCAAAAGCAGGGATGACTAAGTCAGCCAGTGGGAGAGGGGGTTCAGTGGCTTCCTGGAAAGGGGAGGAATGAACCCAGTGGGCCCCCAGGGAGTCAAGTCCTGCTGTCATCAGAGCCCATCTGGAGCATGGAGGTCAGTTGTGCAACACGGGTGATGGGGCCACCCTGGGGCAGGGTCAGATAAAGGGTCTCCCAGCTCTGTCATTTGAGGGGCTGGGGACAGATCTGAGGAGAGAGAGGAGATGGAGAATAGGACCTTAAGAAGACCTGTCTTGAGGAACAGTTAGAAGATCAGTTTTTTGTGTCTTCTAGGAGGAGAAGATACAGAAAGGGAAATTCCAGTCAATATCCCTCAGAGCATTCCTGGCATCATCTTTGGGAGGGAGTTACCATCCCCGATGGTGTTCAGAGAATGAGGGATGATCAACACCAGCTGTGGAGGCAACTGGTTTGTATCCGCATAGATACAAGTTCACATCCAGGCTGCAGCATTTCCTTTCTTTTTAAAAACTGAAATATAGTTGATTTACAATGTTGTGTTAGTTTCTGGTGTACAGCAAAGTGACTCAGTTATGCATATATATATAGGACTTTTCCATTGGCTCAATAGGCAAAGAATCCACCTGAAATGCAAGAGACATAGGAGACATGGGTTTGATCCCTGGGTTGGGAAAAACTCCTGGAGGAGGAAATGGCAACCCACTCCAGTCTGCTTGCTTGAAAAACCCAAGTACAGAAGAGCCTGGTGGGCTACAGCCCAGAGTGTTGCAAAGAGTTATATATGACTGAGCGACTAAGGACACAAGCATACACATATCTAAGCACAAACATATTCTTTTTTGTATTCTATTCCATTGTGGTTTAATATGACTTATTATAGCTTATTACAGGGTACTGAATATAGTTCCCTGTGCTAAACAACAGTAGGACCTTGTTCTTTATCCACTCTACATATATAATATTTTGCATCTGCTAGCCCCAAACTCTCAATCCAGCTTTCCCCTGCCCCTACTCCCCTTGACAATCACAAGTCTCTTTTCTATGCCTGTGAATCTTTTTCTGTTTGGTGGATAAGTTTGTTTGCAACATTTATAAACTGTGATTTTGGACTAATGTCTTGAGTTCTTTGAGTGTCTATTTCCTCCTGTTTTAGAAGACAGAACACCTGTCTTGCAAGTTTTTTTTTTTTTTTTAAGAATTAGAGACCATGTAAGAAAACTGTGTATTTCAAGATAGATTTTATAGGAACTTCCCTAGCAGTCCAGTGGTTAACAGTCCCTGCTTCCACTGCAAGGGGGCAGGTTCAATCCCTGGTCAGGGAACCAAGATCCGACACCCCCCCACCCACCAAAAAAACCATGGTTTTTTTTTTTTTTTTTTTTATAAATGATGGCTCTAATTAAGCCTAATGATACATAAAGGATCTTAGAATCAGGTGGGTTCAGGTGAGAAGATGGGAATCAGATAGTCTTTAATGTCTTTTCCAAGATTCCAAGGAAATGAATTGGACTTCTGATGTGACCCTGGACAGTTTGCACTGCCATCCGTGCCTCATCATGTTCACCTAACACTTGATGATGATTTTCCATATGTTTATGTCCCTTGTCATCCCACAAAGAAGAAGATATGCTGAAGGGAGGAGAAAATACAAATAAACGACTGTGACCCTGAAGTGATGGTTCTAGGGGTGACAGGTGCTGGGAAAACACTGATGCAAACACCCATCTTGGACCAGGCCAGGCATCCAGTTGGCAGAAACTGTCTCCTCTCCCACATCAGTGCCTGATGCCAGTTGGCTGCATGTTGGTGACAGAGAAAGCTCCATTTGGCTCCCTTTCAGACAAGCTGAATGAACATCATTAGAGAAATGTAAAAGGGGTGATGGACGACTTGGATGAAGTCACAGAAAGAGTGCTGATCAAATTTGCCTCTGACTTGAAGCTGGGAGAGCGAGCTGAAATGCTGAGTGACATAATCAAGATTCTAAAAGATCTAGACAGGAAGGAACAATGAATTGAAATTAACTGGGTCAAATTTAATAGGAAAAATCAAGGTCCTGCATCTAAATTATAAAAAGAATCAAGTTTTTGCAAACACAGGGACAAAGACAGAATCTAAGATGGAAAAGATTGACTAATTGGCTCCAACAAACTATAAAACATGTGCATGCCAAAAACACTATAAACAAGATGAAAAGGCAAACAGTAAGCTGGGAAAAATAATGACAGCATATATGATCATGGAAGCGAGTTGATATGTTTAAGAGATCTTTCAAATCGTTAAGGAGAAGAAAAATGCTCCATTCGAAAGATGAAGAATGAATGTAAACAGGCAGTTAAGAAAATAAGAAATCAAAATGGTCAAAGAGCATGTGAAAAATGTTTATCCACAGTATTTAAAAATTCAAACAAAAATAAAAGTGGAATACTTTTTTTGCGCCTACCAGATTAACAATGATTTAAAGGACCAATGATAGATAGTGTCAGGAGGCCTCAGGAGAAGCACACAGGCTCAGCCAATGCAGTGGAGTATAAATCAGGCAGGCTTAACGGAGGCCAGATTAGTAGTATGTATAAAAAGTCTGAAAAATATCCAAATACCTTGCCCTGGGACTCCACTTTAAGGAATTTATCCTAAGAAGAGAAAAGTCAGGGAAGAGGTCAAAGATGTATACCAGGCCATAAGAGCTTCCCAGGTGGCTCAGTGGTAAACAATCTGCCTGCCAGTGGAGGAGATTTGGGTTTGATCCCTGGGTCAGGAAGACCCCCTGGAGGAGGAAATAAATGGCAACTCACTCCAGTATGCCTGCCTGGGAAATCCTGTGGGCTGAGGAGTCTGGCGGGCTACAGTCCATGGGGTCACAAAAGAGTAGGACACACCTTAGCAACAACAATTCACAACAACATGATTTAGAAGAGAAGAAAGTTCATAACAATCCAATGTTCAACCATGGGGTATTTATAAATCAAAATGATGAAACCCTTGTAACTGTTGGGAATCACTGATGGGAGGGAACATTCCCAGCGTGTTGCTATGGTACACAGGGAGATGGAATCCTTAGGTCCAAGTCCGAGAAAGGGCTTGCTCCCACGTTGGCTCCTTCAGGGTATGTGTCTCCTTTGGAGAGCCAAAGACACATCCTTCTCAGCTGGCCCACCTCCAGTGACTGTTTGGAGCAGGGGTATAAACCCCATTTCCACCCAACACAGAACATCATGGTACACCATTTATGCTCCAGAGCTCCCCATGACGTTGGCCCCGGTTGTGTTGAGGCTGCTGTTAGGAGACGCATACACACTTAGTGGCTCAGTCATGTCTGACTCTCTGTGACCCCATGGACTTTAGCCCACCAGGCTCCTCTGTCCATGGGATTTTTCAGGCAAGAAAGTGGAGTGGGTTGCCATTTCCTCCTCCAGGGGATTTCCCGACCCAGGGGTCAAACCTGCGTCTCCTGCTTTGGCAGGGGGATTCTTTATCACTGTGCCACCAGGGAAACCTGCTGTTGGGAAATAATTCTCCATAAATATTTTCATATTTTCTGCTTAGTCTGAGATTTTTCAGCAAAGAGTGCTGGCAAAATTGGTTAAAGATGACTTTTAACCAAGAATTGCTAACGTGCCTTGAAACTCCAATACTTTGGCCACCTGATGCGAAGAGCTGACTCATTTGAAAAGACCCTGATGCTGGGAAAGATTGATGGCGGGAGGAGAAGGGGATGACAGCAGATAAGATGGTTGGGTGGCATCACTGACTTGATGGTCATGGGTTTGGGTAGACTCCGGGAGTTGGTGATGGACAGGGAGGTCTGGCATGCTGTGGTTCATGGGGTCTCAAAGAGTCGGACACGACTGAGTGACTGAACGGAACTGAACTTGCAAGTTAGAGATAAAGTGTTGTTCCAATGTGATTTAGAGTTTGAGCTTCCTAAAGCCATGTTCTTACATTCTAGGGTAAAAAGCTTGGAGATGCTTTCTTTCTCCTGCAGTGATATATATTTATATTCTAGAGTAAAGATCTCCTTTTCTTCAGAGGAGAGGATGGGCTGGCCACCCTATATAAGCTCTAGTTTCATAATTTTGGAGTTGCAACCTATGGTGCAGTCCTGATGAATGCACTGAGTAACATCTAGCCCTCACTGCTTTGTCCTGTGGGGACTGGGGTGTGGGAAACTGGTGCTAATATGCTCTGTGACTGTAAAGCAGTCTGTTCTCAGGCCCATAAGAAGATGCTCTTCACTGCTAATTATTAGAGAAATGCAAATCAAAACTACAATGAGGGACCACCTCTTACCAGTCAGAATGAGTGTCATCAAAAATGCTACAAATAATAAATGCTGGAAAGGGTATAGAGGAAAGAGAACCTACACTGTTGGTGGGAATGTCAATTGGTGCAGCTACTACAGAGGACAGCATGGAAGTGCCTTAAAACACTAAAATTAGAGCTACCGAATGATCCAGCAATCCCACTCCTGGGCATATATCTGGAAAAAGCAGAAACACAATTTGAAAAGATTCATATACTCCTATGTTCACAGTAGCTCTATTTACAGTAGCTAATACATGGATGCAATGTAAGTGCCTATCCACAGATGAATGGATAAAGTGTGAGTGATATTGACATATATGTATATATATATACACACACTCACAATGGAATATTACTTAGCCACCAAAAAACAGAACGAAATAATGCCATTTACAGCAACATGGATGGACCCAGAGAATGTCATACTGAGCAAAATAAGTTGGACAGAGAAAGACACACATACAATATCACTTATGTGTGGAATCTAAAATATAGTTCAAAATAATTTAGTTACAAAACAGAAACAGGTTCACAGACATAGAAAACAAACTTATAGTTACCAAAGGGGAAGAAGGGGTAGGGATAAATGGGGAGTATAGGGCTAATAGATGCACATGACTATATATAAAATAAATAAGCCACAAGGATTCACTGTATAGCACAGAGAACTATACTTGATATCTTATAATAAACTATAATGGAAAAGAATGGAACAAAAGAGGTATGCAGTACTTGGATGCAATCTCAAAAATGACAGAATGATCTCTGTTCATTTCCAAGGCAAACCATTCAATATCACAGTAATCCAAGTCTATGCCCCAACCAGTAACGCTGAAGAAGCTGAAGTTAAATGGTTCTATGCAGACCTACAAGACCTTTTAGAACTAACACCCAAAAAAGATGTCCTTTTCATTATAGAGGACTGGAATGCAAAAGTAGAAAGTCAAGAAATACCTGGGGTAACAGGCAAATTTGGCCTTGGAATGCGGAGTAAAGCAGGGCAAAGGCTAAATAGAGTTTTGCCAAGAGAACACACTGGTCATAGCAAACACCCTCTTCCAACAACACAAGAGAAGACTCTACACATGGACATCACCAGATGGTCAACACCGAAATCAGATTGATTATATACTTTGTAGTCATAGATGGAGAAGCTCTATACAGTCAGCAAAACACAAGACCGGGAGCTGACTGTGGCTCAGATCATGAACCCCTTATTGCCAAATTCAGACTTAAACTGAAGAAAGTAGGGAAAACCACTAGACCATTCAGGTATGACCTAAATCAAATTCCTTATGATTATACAGTGGAAGTGAGAAATAGATTTAAGGGACTAGATCTGATAGAGTGCCTGATGAATGATGGATGGAGGTTCTTGACATTGTACGGGAGACAGGGATCAAGACCATCCCCATGGAAAAGAAATGCAAAAAAGCAAAATGGCTGTCTGGGGAGGCCTTACAAATAGCTGTGAAAAGAAGAGAAGCAAAAAGCCAAGGAGAAAAGAAAGATACAAGCATCTGAATGCAGAGTTCCAAAGAATAGCAAGGAGAGATAAGAAAGCCTTCCTCAGCGACCAATGCAAAGAAATAGAGGAAAACAACAGAATGGGAAAGACTAGAGATCTCTTCAGGAAAATTAGAGATACCAAGGGAATATTTCATGCAAAGATGGGCTTGATAAAGGACAGAAATGGTATGGACCTAACAGAAGCAGAAGATATTAAGAAGAGGTGGCAAGAATACACAGAAGAACTGTACAAAAAAGATCTTCATGACCCAGAAATCACGATGGTGTGATCACTCACCTAGAGCCAGACATCCTGGAATGTGAAGTCAAGTGGGCCTTAGAAAGCATCACTATGAACAAAGCTAGTGGAGGTGAAAAGCTAGTGGAATTCCAGTTGAGCTATTTCAAATCCTGAAAGATGATGCTATGAAAGTGCTGCACTCAATATGCCAGCAAATTTGGAAAACTCAGCAGTGGCCACAGGACTGGAAAAGGTCAGTTTTCATTCCAATCCCAAAGAAAGGCAATGCCAAAGAATGCTCAAACTACTGCACAATTGCACTCATCTCACACACTAGTAGAGCAACGCTCAAAATTCTCCAAGCCAGGCTTCAGCAATACGTGAACCATGAACTCCCTGATGTTCAAGCTGGTTTTAGAAAAGGCAGAGGAACCAGAGATCAAATTGCCGCTGGATCATGGAGAAAGCAAGAGAGTCCCAGAAAAACATCTATTTCTGCTTTATTGACTATGCCAAAGCCTTTGACTGTGTGGATCACAATAAACTGTGGAAAATCCTGAAAGAGATGGGAATACCAGACCACCTGGCCTGCCTCTTGAGAAACCTTTATGCAGGTCAGGAAGCAACAGTTAGACCTGGACATGGAACAGACTGGTTCCAAATAGGAAAAGGAGTACATCAAGGCTGTATAGGAGAAGGCAATGGCAAGCCACTCTAGTACTCTTGCCTAGAAAATCCCATGCACGGAGGAGCCTGGTAGGCTGCAGTCCATGTAGTCGCTATGATTGGGACATGACTGGGCAACTTCACTTTCACGCATTGGAGAAGGAAATGGCAACCCACTCCAATGTTCTTGCCTGGAGAGTCCCAGGGACGGGGGAGCCTAATAGGCTGCCGTCTATGGGGTCTCACAGAGTCGGACACGACTGAAGTGACTTAGCAGCGGCAGCAACAGCAAGGCTGTATATTGTCACCCTGCTTATTTAACTTATATGCAGAGTACATCATGAAAAACACTGGGCTGGAAGAAGCACAAGGTGGAATCAAGATTGCTGGGAGAAATATCAATAACCTCAGATATGCAGATGACACCACCCTTATGGCAGAAAGTGAAGAGGAACTAAAAAGCCTCTTGATGAAAGTGAAAGAGGAGAGTGAAAAAGTTGGCTTAAAGTTCAATATTCAGAAAACTGAGATCATGGCATCCGGTCCCATCACTTCATGGGAAATAGATGGGAAAACAGTGGAAACAGTTTCAGACTTTATTTTTTGGGGCTCCAAAATCACTGCAGATGGTGACTGCAGCCATGAAATTAAAAGACACTTACTCCTTGGAAGAAAAGTTATGAGCAACCTAGATAGCATATTCAAAAGCAGAGACATTGCTTTGCTGACTAAGGTCCGCCTAGTCAAGGCTATGGTTTTTCCTGTGGTCATGTATGGATATGAGAGTTGGACTGTGAAGAAGGCAGAGTGCCGAAGAATTGATGTTTTTGAACTGTGGTGTTGGAGAAGACTCTTGAGAGTCCCTTGAACTGCAAGGAGATCCAGCCAGTCCATTCTAAAGGAGATCAGCCCTGGGTGTCCTTTGGAAGGACTGATGCTGAAGCTGAAACTCCAATACTTTGGCCACCTCGTGTGAAGAGTTGACTCATTGGAAAAGACTCTGATGCTAGGAGGGATTGGGGGCAGGAGGAGAAGGGGACAACAGAGGATTAGATGGCTGGATGGCATCACTGACTCGATGGACATAAGTTTGAGTGAACCCTGGGAGTTGGTGATGGACAGGGAGGCCTGGCGTGCTGGAATTCATGGGGTTGCAAAGAGTTGTACACGACTGAGCGACTGAACTGAGCTGATAATAGAACCGCTTTGCTGTACATCTGAAACTAATGCAATATTGTAAAACCACTGTACTTCCATTTTTAAAAAAAGCAGTCTGTTCTCTCAACCAGACATTCCATGTTTCCTACTAGAATCTCTCTCTCTTTATACAGCTGCATTCTACATCAATATCCATCTACTAATATATGCATACATGTATGTATGCTTGTATGTTGTGTGTGTGTATATATATATAAACTTAGCACCTGTATTAAAGTTTGCCCTCCTCTGCTTCCTACCCCCGCACCCCCACCACACCTGCGGATCCTTGATAAACATCCTCCCCACCCCCCAAATCTGTCTCAGTATTGGGTTCTGTTATGTGAGGCTGTGTGGGAAAAGATACAGGATGAAGCCACGGAGTATAAGCGATGACTTTCTCCTGGTGGTGTAAATAAGAATAATTGTCTTTCTGTGCTTTTCTATGCTGAGTTTCCTGCTTTGAACATATATTACTTAAACAATGTTACTGAAGTGTAGTTAATTTACAGTGGTGTGTTAATTTCTGCTGTACAGCAAAGTGATTCAGTCTTACCTACACATTCTTTTTCATTATGGCTTGTCACAGGATATTGACTACAGTTCCCTGTACTGAGCACGTATTACCTTAAATTACAAGGCCTGCGGGAAGGCTCTCGCCATAAGCCATATTTAGCAGGAAGCGAAGGACCGAGAGATAAAAGCTAACACTTAACAGACTGCTGACTAGGTGGCTGGCGCTGTTTTAAGAATTCACGTTTAATTTCTCCTTATATCCTCCATGTAGTCTTTTGGGGAAGGTGTTGTGATCTTTTTCTCATCGATGGAGGAACCTGAGACTCGGGAAGGATAAATCGCGTGCTCATGGTGGGGGGAGTCCAGGTGTGAACCCAGGCTGCTCTGTGCTTCTTATCCATGTCTTCATCCTATCCTCAGTTACAAGTTAGGTCCGGTCAGCCTTGAACGTCTCCTCTTCATCCAAACTCCAGGCTCCTGGTTTCAAAGCCAAGGCCCTGAGGACCTGCCCCTGCCTCCATCAACAGCGCCCTTTTGCACCACTTCTCCCATGCTCTGCGCCTGTCCTTCGGTTCCCAATGCCGTTTTCCACCCTCGAAGCCTCCGCCCTCACCTCTGCCATCTCCGCGGAGGGAGCACTCCCTCAGCTCGGAGTGTGGCCGACTGCCTCCACCCCATCCCGTTTTCCTTCTGGAGATGCCTGCCCGGCCGCTCTCAGCGTTCCTCTTCCCTGCTGTCCCATCAAGGTCATCCTCCCAGTTTTGTTCGCCTGTGGCTCTTGGCACCTGGTGAAGACCCGTCTGCTCTCTTGTCGCATATGTGCTCTCAAGTCCTAGCTCTTCCGTTCTTGGTAATGCCCCGCTGAGTGAGCATAAAGGAAACACACAGTTTGCCACCTTGGGTCTCTCTTTCCTCCCCATGTGTCTCCTCTTCGGCTCACACAGAACCCTTAACTTCTGACCCTTCGTGTCAGCAGGTGTGTGGAGGCTTTCTCCCACACCAAGCAGTTCACCAGCTGTCTGTTCTACAGTTCAGCTCAGCGATCTGCCCAGAGCTAGTGTCAGAGCCCACAGGTGAGGGGTCCGATCCTACAGGACCCGGCCCCCTTCAGATGCCACCGGCAAGCCCAGGTTGTCACCTGTGCTTCTGACCAACCGGTTATCGATCAGAGATTGCAACAATCCCCTCCTTGAATCTGATTCATATGCTAGAGAGGCTCACAGGGCTCAGGTAAACACTTACGTTCACCAGTTCTTTAAAGGATGTGATGAAGGATACAGATGAGCATCCAGATGAAGAGAAGCGTAGGTAGGCTGTGGTCTGGGAGGGTCCTGAGTACAGCATCTTCTGTCCTCGTGGAGTTGGGGTGCATCCCCCTCCCAGTGTGGAAGTGATCAACCTTCTGGAAACTCTCCAAACCCCAATGCTTTTGGGATTTTATGGAGGTGTTCTCACAAAGGCATGATCAATCATTAACTCTACCTTCAGCCCTTCCCTCTCTGGAGGATGGGAGTGATGTGGGGCTGAAACTTCCAAGCTCCTAATCAAGCCTTGGTCTTTCTGATGACCAGCCTGCATCTCACCCAGAATCACCTCATCAGGACAAAAGATGCTCCCAGTGTTCTGATAAGAACACTTATATTTCCTAAGTGATAACTTAGGAAACCGCAAGGAGCTCTGTGCCAGGAACCGGGGGGCAGAGACCAATATCTATTTATTTTCTCACAGCAAGCTTATTAAATTTTCTGTGCCTCAGTTTCCTGGGCTTCCCAGGTGACTCAGTGGTAAAGAATCCTCTTGCAGGAGACAGAGGAGATGTGGGTTCTATCCCTGGGTCAGGAAGATCGCCTGGATAAGGGCATGGCAACCCACTCCAGTCTTCTTGCCTGGAGAATCCCATGGACAGAGGAGCCAGGTGGGCTACAGTCCATAAGGTCGCAAAGAGTCAGATAGGACTGAAGTGATTAAGCACGCACGCACACACACACACACACACACGCAGGCCTCACTTTCCATGCACCTGTAAATGGTTTATTCAGGACACTGCCTGGCACATTCTGAGATTCCCATCCATCTGTGAAGTCCGTGGCAGCGGGGACTGATCTCACAACCATGGTTCAAGCTTCTAACCCAGTACTTGGTGCTCACAGGTGTTCAATAAACATTTTTGGAATGAAAGAGGAATGCAGGGGCTTGATGCTCATTCATGCTTATTGAGAGCTAATGCTTCATCCTTTTGCTTGTTCAGGCAGGACCATGCTGGGGGAAAACCTTCTCTTGTTCGGAGTTTTGTGTTTCTCCAGAGAAGAGCACTGATGCAGTAAACCGCCAAGGGTCTGGCCACTCCCTTTATGGAGCGTGAGTCTCACATGAACTTGAGCTCAGCTCGCAATGAGCTGTCCAAGCTGTCCGAGCATTTCCCTTCCTGTTAGACTTAAATCTTTGAGGTGAGGTGGATTTGGGAAACCTTTGCATACAATTTAGGGCCTCATCATTCAAATAGGACCACCCACTGTCCATCCTCTTGCCAAAGTCAATACTTAATTCCAAAAGAGCGTCAGGAACTTTGGTTTTATTTCCCAACTTCATTTTTCATGGGTGACACAGTCTTTCAGTTAAAGATACCTCTTTCACTGTACTTGTTCCCCCCAGCCATCTCCCCATTTTAACCGTGATTTGCTTGAATTCAGAAACTGCTCCACAAAGTGGGTGCTCCTGAATGTCTGCTGATGAATCAATTAATAGATTAAAAGTCACTGAGAGCAGGACTGTATTTCTCTTATTCTTAAATTCTCAGCAGTCCTAGCTCAGTACAGGCATGTAGCAGCTGCTCAAGGAATTCACACAGTCAGCCATTCATCAATCATTCCTAAGGGCGCAGTAGGTCCAGGCAGTGTCTTGGGGCTATGGACAAGGTGATGAACCCCACATGCATGCCCTGGCAGAGTAAGAAAACTTGAATGGTTGAGTGAATGAGGAAGTGCATCGCTTTGCTGAAGTGATTATCTTAGTTTGCAAAGCAGCAAACACCACACTCAATTCTGGTATCTCCTTGGAGCATAGCTTCTCCCAACATAAAGCCAGGGTACCAGCGGGGAGTGACGGGTAGGCACAGAGCTGGATGGTTAAGCAGAAGGAACTACAAGAAACAGAGAGAGATCGAAAAGGAGCTGGGAAGGTCTGGTGTTTGCAGAGAATACAAAACAGGAACAGAAGAACCAAGCAGAATTAAAAAATTAATAGCATGGTCATGTTCACGGAGAACCTTATTAGGGTCAGGACAAACGGCAGGACGCCAAGATCTCAGGAGGGGGAGCTGTCCGGGTGAATCCAAGACAAAGTCTGGTTGGCCACAGCGGGTGGTTTTGAACAGGCTCTCCAGCTGTGGTTGCCTTACGTTCACAATGAGAACCCATCTCTTAAAGCAGCAGTGTCCCCATTCTTCTATGTGACACTCCTCCGAACTCATACTTTTCTCACTGGGAATTCCCAGATTCAAGATGTTCAGATCAGGAGCATGGGAAAGTCCTTTCCTTGGTTACCAGCTCACAAGTGAAATGTGTGGACCCTGTTGATTCTGGAAACACTTGGCTTTTACCCTCACCCCAGCTGACATCCACAATGGCTGAAATAATGAAAAAAATCTAGGTCAGTGGGTCAGGAGCCAATGTCCTCATCATCAAGGCCTGTCCCATGAATGCTCCCTTCTTGACACCCAGCAGCCCACCCCTTTACTAGGACCCTTAGAGATGGTGCTGGACATGGCATGACTTTCTTCAGTGACCTTCCATTCTATTTGGTTGATGGCCATTTGATACCTATTGCTAAATATTTTGAATAGCCTCCCACCTCCAAGGCAATCACATCATTTGCCTTACTTTACCAGTGATTGCTTTTGTGTCTCTCATTCAAATCCTTTTTCCAAACTGCAACCAAGTAATCTTTCTGAAATGTGAATCTTACTCGTTTGCTTAAAATACTTTGAAGGTTTTGCACTGGTCGTGGTGGTTTAGTCCCTAGGCATGTCTGACTGTAGCCCCATGGACTGCAGCCCACCAGGCTCCTCTGTCTGTGGAATTTTCCAGGCAAGAATACTGGAGTAGGTTGCCATTTCCTGTTCCAGGGGATCTTTCCAACCCAGGGATCAAACCTGCATCTCTTGCATCTTCTGCATTGGCAGGTGGATTCTTTACCACTAGTGCCACCTAGGAAGTCATCCAGACTCTTCAACCTGTCCTGCAAGACTCTCTCTGACCCAGCCCTAACTGTCCTGTCTTACCTAAGACCACTGCCCCCTTCCACCTGCTATTCCATCCACAGTTAACGTCTTCCGGTTCTTCAGAGGCTCCACGGTCTCTCTCCTCAAGCTCTTAGCCCAGTCCTGGAAATTCCTGCTCCCTCCCTGACTGATGTGAGCAATTCTGAGGTGCTGTGTCCTTCGTCCTTTGTGAGTCCTTGTGCTGCAGGATGGAAACCCTATAGAGACACTTTCCACCTCTCATTCATTACACGTGTCACGTCTGTCCTCGATGCTCTGTGCTCCGTGAGGACAAAGCCATGTTTCTCAGGCCCACCGCTGCATTTCTACCATCTAACCATAGTTCTAAAAATGTAGTATAGATGAATATCTGCCAAGTAAATGTTTCTCCTACTGAAATGTGAGCCCCTTGGAATCCTGGATCTTCTAGAAGTGTCCAGCCTCTCCCCTATTGCATGAAATATAAAAGTCTCTTGCATTGGCAGGCAGGTTCTTTACCACTAGCGCCACCTGGGAAGCCCCAATTAAGTGTTTACTACTACTACTACTACTACTACTACCACCAAGTTGCTTCAGTCGTGTCCAACTCTGTGCGACCCCACAGACGGCAGCCCACCAGGCTCCCCCGTCCCTGGGATTCTCCAGGCAAGAACACTGGAGTGGGTTGCCGTTTGCTCAGTGAAGCTTTATTGCACCTTGGAACAGAAATTGACTGGATGCAAGAGAAGCGGGTTAATTCCGTTTCTGCACCTTCTATCTGTGATTTTGGGCAAGTCCCCAGAGTTCTCAATATTCTCACCTGCAAAGTAGGAGGATAACAGCTTTACAGAGTGAATAAAAAGGAGAATTAACACTCCTTGTGACTCTCATCTGTGCCAAAGAGTGTCCTAGGTGCTGTATGTATTTGATCTGATTGAAATAGTTCATAGTCATTTTCCTGCTACAGAAATTCTGAGAGGAAGAACAACTTGCTCAAGATCACACGCAGAGAAAATATTGACCCGGGATTTCAATCAATCTCCCCCTGACTCCAAAGCCCATGTTCTTTTCCTCATCCTGAGGGTTTGAGATTCTCTCTCAGCCCACGGCCTGGCACATGGCAGGTATGTAATAATTGCTCACTAGAGATGGTTTAGGTCTCATCTCCTTGAACATAGATTCTAAACAAGAAGATCTTACTGGATCCCAGCTAGTCCTGTGATCTCATCACGTGGAAACAGGAGAATATGAAAGTCATGGCAAGCATGCTTCCTCTCAAGCCATTTTCCAGTTCCCATAAAGTTATTTGCTTATTCCTCCAAGTACAAGGTGCCCAGTTCCCTTGCACAGGACAAGCACACCAGGGACAGGCCCCACCAGGGAGGAGATGTCTGTGCCTTTTCTTTTCTTTAAAAATATTTACGTATTTGACTGTGCCTGGGCTTAGTTGCGGCATGCAGACTCTCAGTTGCAGCATGTGGGGTCTAGTTCCCCAACCAGGGATCGAACCTGGGCCTCCTGCATTGGGAGCTCAGAGTCTTAGCCACTGGGCCACTAGGGAGGTCCTTTATGTGCCTTATATTTAAACTTGGGATCACCGAGTCTCTCTTAGCAGCAGAGAGGGGTGGGGCGTACATTCACTATTCACTCATTTACATAGTTAAACTATAATAACCACCATCTACTGAGATCCTGTGCCAAATGCTGGGCTGAAACTGTCCTCACAGCACCCCTTCGATAGGCTGTGACTACAGTTACAGGGAAAGAGCTGGAGAGTCTCCTGGCTGACAATGAAGTAAGAGCTTAAATAACTTACTAGCTCAAAGTCCCTCAGATTGTCAGGGGTGATGCTTAGATTTGGACCCAGTTCTGTCTGCTTCAAAGCTCTTTGCACGTTGTCATGAGTTTGGCATTGGACTACAGTGCAATTACTCATTACCCAGGAGGTGTTGGGGAGCCAGAATGTTAAAGAGCAATGCTATTCCTTTATGGAAAAGGAAACTCGCTAGAGCCTCTTGAGTTTAGGGCACAATTTGGGTCCTTGCAAAAAGCAGATGGATCAATCAGAAGACTCCTTCTTCCTTCCCCCAACCCAAGATCCTTTTTAATCCTTGGGTGCCCTTGTCATTTCCCCAAAGTACTGTAGTGGGAAGATTTTTATTTCTATTTATTTGTTTATTTATTGTTTATTTTTGGCTGTGCTGGGTCTTCGTTGCTGTACTTGGGCTTTCTCTCGTTGTGGCTAGCTGGGGCTACTCTCTAGTTGCAAGGTGCAGCCTTCTCATTGCAGTGACTTTACTTGTTGCAGAGAATGGGCTCTAGACTGTGCAGGCTCAGTTGTGGCTCTCGGGTGTAGCTGCTCCATGACATGTGGAATCTTCTGAGACCAGGGATTGAACCCGTGTCCCTTGTATTCATGGCAGATTCTTACCCACTAGACCACCAAGGAAGTCCAATTGGAAAGTGGAAGTCCAAGTGGAAAGATTTTTGATCTAGAGGCTCATACTTGGGGTTTGATTCTTCAGCCCTGCAGTTTCACTGGCTGTGTGACTCTGGGCAGACATATCAACTCTCTGAGCCTTGGTCTTCTCCTTAGAGGATTAAAGGACATAATGATTAAATGAGAAGTGGTTGGACCTCAGTGAAAGTTCAGTAATGGATAGAAATCCGATCCAAAAAAATCTATTTCTGGGCATTAGTTGTCAAATGGACAAAGTTGTTACTTGGGTTTTGTCCTACATCCAGTTTCTTTCTTTTTTTCCCTAAAAGAAAGCCACAATCAAATACAAGGAGCAGAGAAGCAGAGCAGACCTCAGTTCTCCCTACAGGAATGTCTTGCAAGGTTATTAGCTTAGCCACTTTCCATTAACACAAATAAATCGCTCAGAAACATCTGGGCCACATTCGTCAGGAATCCAGCTTGGAGCTGGCACTTCACTTTCAAACCCAAAGTCATCTTGGACCTCTTTCAACACCTCTGAGGAAACAGAAGGGTTCCAGAAACTGCCACATCCCCCTTGGCCCTATCTCTTTTTTCACTTCTGAAAAGCTCAAAGAGGATAGCAGCCAAGTGAAGTTCAGGTGGGCTGGTAGAGAAAACCCTCTCCTCGCTGCAGACAGCCCCCTTTCTAGTAAACTCTCAGGCCCATGAGGTGGGGACTTGGGCTGGTGGTAGGGGCTGGAGACTTAGGGTGCCACGGGGCCAGGCAGCAAGGCTACATTTCTAGGTCCAAAGTCTTGGGATCAGGTTTGCTGAAACCTCTACCAAGGGAGGCTTCATGCTGTTTACCACCATCTTCCTCTGCTCTCAGCTTCCTAGCAGTTCTCACAGTTCATGACAATATTCAGCAGAGACAGTGACTCAGCTAATCCCAGCAGGTCCCCTGGGGGACTGATGTATGCTGGAGATGCTCCTTCCTGCCTGCATCTCTCTGGCAGGGGCCTTGGGAGGCCAGTGGGGGAAGTGGGAAGGTCACCACGACTGTCCCTTAGTCTTCCTCAGCCACACGCCCCAATCCTCCTCTGCAGGGGACAGAGAAAGGCTTTGGGGTTGTGAGAATGGATTGTCAGGAAAGGAAGGGCCTCTGAAATCATCTAAACGAGGTTTTAGATTACAGATCAGAGAACTGAAGCTCATAGGCAGGGGAAGTGTTTTGTCCAAGGCCACGTGTCCGAGACTCAAAACCAGTTCTTTCGACTTTTTAGGCTTAGTATCTCACAAATCCCAGGAAAGAATGGTAAAGAGATGTAAGAAGTGGCTACTGGGCCTGTGCAGCTATAGACTCAACTCAGGTGTTTGAAAATGTCTACTCTTCTGCTTATGTTTGATCAGATATGGTGTCTGATCAATCCAGTGGGTGGAAAAAAAATTGAAAAGAGAAGCACAATAGATGTTTTAGTACATGTGCAAGCATGTGGGCATGCGTGGGACTCACACCAGGTTAACTGATGACTACCACGGGCTCTTTCCCCAAAGAGGGAGGAGCCTGGGCAGACCTGGGAGGTGGGTGGGGAGGTTATTGAAGAGGAGCAGTGCTTGGGGCAGGGACAAAAGTTGGAGCCTAGAGGTCAATTAGGTGACTACATTCTGTTTTGGTTTTGCTGTGAAATGACTGATTTTACCTTTATTCTGGAAAGCTGCATCAGACCTGTCAAGTCCCATCATTCCAAATGGGTACTTAAGAGCACCAGCTCACAGCTGAACAGAATTAATTACCTCTCCCCAAGACATTTTCAACAGTTTGCAAACTGTTTTCTGCCTCAAGCCCTTCCATCCTCAAAGTCATCTTCCTGCCTCGCTCTGCCGATTTCACACTGGCTGTCCTAAAGCACACTTCCTGTTCTATCACTTCTGTGCAATGGTTCCTGGACGCCTAGGGAATCCAGTCTGGGTGGAGATGTCTTTCTTGTTTCTGTAGCTTACGCTTCCCAGCTCCCTGCCCACAGCCTCCTGGCGGAAGACAAGAATGATGGTTAGAGCTGTATGCTCACAGCTGAGTCAGTGGGAGCACCATGAGGTTGAGTGAGGAGCACCCAAGGTCCCCTCCCTCCCCCATAGCTAGCTCCTCTCATGATTCCCAGACCTGTGTTCACCTTGTCTCCTCCCCAAGTTCTCCATAAAGAGACAGACTTCATCAGATTCAAAGGCTGACCATGCCACCTGCACTGACCCTTCTCCCTGCTCTCAGATGCTTTCTCTTCCACCCCGAGGAACTCACCCCCGCCTTGCCTGACCTGAAGCCCCCTACTACCACATACTCTGCCCCTCCTTCCCTTCCTGGTCCTCTTGGGCTCCCCAAGGTCAAAGGTTGCAACATGATGATCTAGTTAACTTATCCACATTGAAGATATTCAGCACAGGCAGTGACCTACTTATCCGAGCCTGTAATTTAACTGAAAGCACCATCCCAGGCTAGAAGGAGGATACAGCAGTTGGAGGGCTGATGGTGGCTAGTGTCATCATCTAGGGGAGATGGGACCTTGCATTGTCTTTAAGTAAGATGTGATGGATCCCCAACCCTTGCTATCCATTCTTGCTTGAAGGAGGTGATGGGCCATCATGAAAAAAAGCACTGAACTGAGAGCTGATTGACTTGGGTTCTAGGCTTGATTCTGCCACTTGCCTAGTGGTGACCTTGGGCAAGTCGTTTGTCTCCTCTCCTCCTCAGAATCCCTGTGTCTTAAAGTAGAGATGGCCAAGAGGTCCCTTAATGTTCCTTCTGGGTATGACTTCCTATGACTCTCTGGCAGACCCAGGCTCATCAGACCAACATCATGGCTGAGCTGGGATTCCACATCAAGTGAAGCTTCTGGTTGGTTCTTTAGCCTCCCTGTTGTATCACCTTCTCCAGGGGCAGTAGCTACCCTGTGACCCAGGAAAGAGCTCAGCCTCCATCCCTTCATCCTGGCTGCATCAGAGAGACAGGAGCCAAAAATAAGTCATCTATTCCTCATAGATGATAGCAGGATCAAGTGATACAGGACTGTTGAGCTTACTGGGTCCTGCTGCTGGGGCTTGGGCCTGTGCAGGCACATGGCCAGCAGGCTGGCTGAACTCCGAGAGTTCTTTTCAAAACTGAAATGTAACCTGCCTCAGACCAGAGCATGGTAGGTGGTCTCCATTCTTGGATTCTAAATGACTGAAGGTAACTATTTTTCCTGGCCCCCTTATGATCCAGTATAATGTTATTGTGATTGGAAGTGTGATGGAGAAGGGATTTTTTTTCCCCTTTCTAATCCCCAGGAACCCTGAGAGGGTTGGGTTTGTAAATCTTAGTACTTTTAGCATCCCAGGGATGATGTGTGATGCTTTGGAGGGCAGAGAGGATTGACCCCTCTGGGTCCTGGGCTGAGTTCTCTGCCTCTGACTCCTGGTGTGTCCTTGGGCAAATCATTTGTATTTTATGAGCCATGTCTTTCTTACCTGTAACAGGATGAGTTTGAGCTGGTGCTTCTCTCTGGCACCTACAGGTCCAAAATTCTGGGCCTTGGTGATTTCACGATAAAAGGTATTCATGGAATCAACCCAGAGGATCAAATTTCCTAGTATCATTGACTGGTCCTAGGGGCTCCTTGCAATTTGGTCTCCAATTGTCTTTCTGTCATCATCTCCAGTCATCTCTCCATCTACCTCTCTCATCCCACCCCGTTCTCTTCAACATGGCTTCTTCTTTCATACATTTAAAAGCTGGCACCTGCAGTTGTGTCTACTTAGACTTCTATTTTAAGTCTTCTCCAATCCATGAAACCTTTTTATCCTTTCAGCCCAGTTTCCGTGTCACCTTCTCTGCGAAGTCTTCCTAATCTCCCTCTGGCTGATGGATTCATGACTAGACTCTGGGTGTTCCTGGAACTCCCAGGGAGATACGTCGACTATAATAGCATTCATGTAAAGTTCTTGGTGCAAATTAGACCCTACTGTGAGCTTCATTGTCCCCACCTCTAACCCCCACCACAAATTTGTACACTGAAGTACACTACCCCACTACCTTAGAATGGAACTGTGTTTCAAAACAGGGTCTTTAGAGAGGTAATTAAAGTAAAATGAAGTCATTAAGGTGGACCGTAGTCCTATATGCAAACTTTTGAAAGGTCTTGGACACAAGCAAGTACAGAGAAAAGACCGGAAGACACGGGGTAAACACAGCAGTCTGCAAGCCAGGGAGAGGACCCTGCAACAGATTGCTCTCTCCCAGCCCTCAGAAGGCACCAAGATTTTTATATGTATATATAAACCTCAGCGCAGTCGGTAAGGAATCCCCCTGCAATGCAGGAGACTGCAGTTCAATCCACGGGTCAGGAGGATCCCCCGGAGAAGGAAATGACAACCCGCTCCCGTATTCTTGCCTGGGAAATCCCATGGACAGAGGAGCCTGGCGAGCTACAGTCCATGGGGTTGCCGAGTCATGGGGTTGCACGACAATCACTAAACTACCAGCAGATGTTTTCTAGTCCCCACTTGGTTTCTGCCCCTACTCCTCACTCTCTCCTTCTGCTCCTGCATACCAGCAGTGCTGTGCCCATCTCCATTTTCTTTTATTTATTTTTTAAACTATCTTGGCCCAGTTTATTTATTTACTTATTTATATTTTTTAGCTTTTCTTTTTTTGGCCACATGACATGTGGGATTATAGTTCCTGGACCAGAGATCAAACCTGCGCCCCTTGCAGTGAAACATGGAGACTTAACCACTGGACCATCAGGGAAAGTCCCTCCATTTTAAGCCAGAGACCCTAAACGCTGCTCCCCTTCTATTCCGCCCCTGCTTTGGCTCTATCTTTATCCTCAAACACGAAGCTTTCCATTCAACCCCAAACAGAAACTTGGATGTTTCCCCACAGTCGGGGCCAAGACATCTCCCGGGGCCTTTGGGTTGTTGACATTATTCCTTTTCAGCAACAGCCCTGCCTGGTTGACTTTAGAATTGATAGCACCTTTGAAACTTACATAGGAGAGCCATGCCAGCCCACTCCCCATCCCAGGAGGCATGCAGGCAGTGAGATGACCCAGAATTCTTTGTGGTTCCCACCTCATAAATTGCAGCTTGCTTGGGCCAGCGGCTGGGAAGTGTCTGAATGCTGATTTACAGAACAGTTGTCAAACACGGGCTGCTCGCTCATTGCCAATGCCAAGAAAAGACCCAATCCCTGGGTGCCTTTTCCATCTTTCTCCCAGTGACAGCTCCTGCCCCAACATCAAAGGCTTGTTTCCTCATGGGGCCAGCAAAAACTTATCTATGCCTTTTCAGGCATGAGTCATCTGTCCGTTTATGATTGTCCTCTGGATCTCTTTTGGGAATGTGGTAATTACAGAATCTGAGATCATGGCCGTCCTTGGCATGTTCACTCCACCATCTGGTCCCCAAGATGTTCCCAAGTTACCTTTGTACCCAGCAGGCCGCTGTGAATTCACCTGAGCATCCCATAGATGCCTGCTCCCTGGCCCCTGCTGTATCTTGGTCATTATCTCTGTCATTATCTCCTGGGATAATCTGTCCTGTCCAGTGGCACTGAGCTCATTGCATTGGGCACCATTCCAGAAACAATGGTCATAGTAATATTTTTAGAGGAGGCTACGTGATAATTGTGGAAACAGCACACAGCATTCAACAATCAGGCTTGGGATTTCAACTCTGGCTGTGCCAATGAATAGCCAGACCAGTGACCTAAATGTCCAGTGCCTCAGTTTCCCCATGAGCCTAATGAGCAGAGAGTAATGGCAATTAAATGAAATAGCCCGTGTAATGTGCTCAGAGCAGTTCATGCCATTGGCTAGATCCCTCAAACCCAGTCCATTTATTTCCTACTTCCCTTGAGCTTTTATTATAGCATCAAGTTTGGAGAGAATTAAGATGCAGGTGAGAGTGCTGTCTTGAGGAGCCAAGGGGCAGTATTTCTCCAGCAGTCACCTCTGAAGGAGAGTCAACCTGGGAAGCAGCATGTGAAACACATACTAAGTGACACAGCCTCTGGGGTCATTTATTTCGTTTGTGTCCGTGGTGTGGGCTGGGGTTGCTGATATGGTTTCCTCTGTGTGGCTCCCTCCTTAGGTGGGACCACAGCCTTCTGTCAATACCTGTTGGACAGCTCCCAGTACTGTCAGAACCATGGAGGGTGAGGATTAAGCAGCTCCAGCCACATGGTAGTAGAGAAAACAGTATTGGCTGTGGGGTCGCTCAGGCCTGGGTTGACTCCTTGTGATGTCCTGTACTAGATATATAGCTTTGGAAAGCCATCTCTCCTTGAGCCTGTTTCCTCACCTACAAATGGAGGATAACAATATCTATTGTCTCCCAGATGACTCAGGTTAAAAGAAAAGGAAAATTCAATTCCAAATTGCTTAGTAATACGGAAGACATTGTATCACATAACTGAAAGAAAAAAAAAAAAATCCAGAGATAGGACGTCAGGCATAGTCTGATCAGGGGTCTGACTCTACTCTTCTGCCATAATCTTAGCTCTAGTGCCGTCCTTATGCTGTGTGTTGGCTTTGTGTTTAGACTGGCTTCTTTCATGCAGCAAAATGCCTGTAAGTTGCTCCTTTCCCATAATCAGAAAGTCTTAGCTTGGGTCAGACTATCTTTGGTGATGTGACCACTGCTCGACCAACCACTGTGGCGCTTGGAGCATCTTCAGTCCACTCTGAAGACGGGTTAAGTACTCCTCAAATCACCTGCTACCCAGGGAGAGATGAAATAATGTTGGGAGGACAGCTGCCACGCTAACCAGAGTGGGATTTTGAGCACTAAGGAGCTGCTGAGATACTACTATGCCAGTTTTAGAGAACTGATTCTGTGCTGGGCAGGCAGTATCTCATTTACTTCTCACACCTATCCAGCATCATGACATGACCAGCATCCTTGGACCAGTTTCTCTTCCAAACACTTCTGACTACTCTGCATCTCAGATTTCCCATCACTGTCGTCCTCCTACCAACCGTGACACTATCATTGATTTAAATGGTGGCTGAATAATGACCCCCTAAAATAGTCACGTTCTAATCCCAGAACCTGGGGATGTTGCTTACACAGCAAAGGGACTTGGCAGATAGGATAAAGGTTAAAGATCTTGAAATGGGGGGATTATCCTGGATTATCTGAGTGGACCCTACATGTAAACACAATGCTCCTCACACAATAGATGCAGAGATAGACTTAACCGTGGAGAAAGAGACTGTGATGATGTGAGCAGTGATTGGATTGATGTGCTTTGTATGAAAGGAAGGGGCTGCAGCCAAGAAACACTGGCCCAACTAGAGGCTGAAAAGACAAGGAAACCAATTCTCCCCTCAGAGCCTCTGGAAGAAACAAGCCTTGCTGATGTCTTTAACTTTAGCTCAGTGAAAATGATTTCATACTTCTGAATTCCAGGACTGTAAAGATAATAAAGTTTTGTTGTTTCAAGCCACTAAGTGTGTGGCAACTTGTCACAGTGGCCACAGGATGCTAATGCAAAATATAATTACATGAGCTGTCGTGTATGGGGCCAGGCACTCATCTAAGTAGTATTATTTCATTTAATTCTCAAATCCTGGCAGGTGGTGAGTATTATTATCATTCCCATTTTATAGCTGGGCAAACTCAACCAAAATGACATTATAGACTTTGCTAAAACATACTACTCAGAAGTGAGGGGGATGTTCCTGGTGTTCTAGTGGCTAAGACTCCGTACTCCCAATGCAAGGGGCCTGGGTTCGATCCCTGGTTGGGGAGCTATCGAGCATGTCTCAACTAAAGATCCAGAATGCCACAACGAAAATGGAATATCCCATGTGCCACAACTAAGTCCCAGCTCAGCCAAAAAAAAAAAAGACGTGATGGCTTAACGCCCCGACACTCAGGTATCAGAAGTGGCAAGGTTTCCCACTGCCCTCCACTGTCTCCCATGGGCTCAGCACAGGTAGCTTCGCCCCACTCCACTCCCTCCCTCTTGCCAACTGTTCACCTGTCCTGTACTTATTCAGTAGACCAGCTTCCCATTATTCTTAATTGATTCCCATCCCTGGCTGCCAGGCTCCTATCCTGCCTCATAGCAGAACCTGGCCCCTCCCTGTCTTCTTCCATCTCAATAACTGGCCAACATTTCCTCTCCCTGATCCCAACCATCTGCCATTGAAAACAGGCACCAAAATCTGGTGTTTCTTTTGGCTGGAAGTTTTATTGGCCTGGGGCTATGTTTTTAAAATATGGAATAGTATAATCAGGCAGGGGTAAGGCAGAGCAAGCAACCTGGCACCTGTTGTATTTCACAACCACTGGAGGAAGCAAGGCCTCTTATTATCCCCATTTTACAGATGGTGACACTGAGGCCAAGAGATTCCTGGAAAGTAATTTAACCAGTAAGGGATGGAAGCTGGATCCAAACCTAGGCAGTGTGCCTTCAGAACTTGTGATCTTATCCATCACTTTCCTTTTCAACTGCTCAGCAGTCAGGTGAAAGTGAAAGTTGTTAGTCGCTCAGTTGTGTCTGATTCTTTGGGACCCCATGGACTGTAGCCCACCAGGCTTCTCCATGGAATTCTCCAGGCAAGAATACTGCAGTAGGTCACTGTTCCCTTCTCCAGGGGATCTTCCCAACCCAGGGATTGAACCCAGGTCTCCTGCAACACAGGCAGATTCTTTACCCTCTGAGCCACCAGATAAATCCCTTGGCCTAAAGGCAAAGTAAAGACTAATATTCTTTCTAAGAGTGCAGAGAAGGCCATCTGAACACAAGGCCTCAAAGCACATGTATATGACATATAACAAGCACATATAGTAGCTTTTGGAACTCTGAACATGATACCTTATCTATAAAATGGAGGGAAAAAATAACTACCTGATCAAATTATTATGAAGATTCATCAGGTGAAGACACCACATACAGATTTCAGATCATGGTACCAGGCAGAGACTAAGTCCTCAAAATTAGCTATTTTATTTTACACATATCTGGTTAAACATGATATGTCGTATTTGTTATAGGCATGCATATATAGTTATATATATTAGGGTTTATACTCACATGAATTTTTCTGCCTATCATCACATCACTTACAAATGACTGCACAAATTTTTAAGCTGGGATGGTTTAGTTTCAACATCTTTGAAATTCACTTTTGGGGGGCTCTGAGAATAAGAGTTGACTCATTGGAAAAGACCCTGATGCTGGGAGGGATTGGGGGCAGGAGGAGAAGGGGACGATAGAGGATGAGACGGCTGGATGGCATCACTGACTCGATGGACATGAGTTTGAGTGAACTCTGGGAGTTGGTGATGGACAGGGAGGCCTGGCGTTCTGTGATTCATGGGGTTGCAAAGAGTCGGATACGACTGAGCGACTGAACTGAACTGAGAATAAATACCCCAAAGAGCTAGGTGAAATTGTGGCACAGTGACAGGCCTCCCTGGCTGCTGGTTTTGCCAACACAGGTCCATAAAGTCAAAGCTATAGTTTTTTCAGTAGTCATGTACCAATGTGAGAGTTGGACCATAAAGAAGGCTGAGCACTGAAGAAACGATGCTTTTGAATTGTGCTGCTGGAGAAGACTCTTGAGAGACCCTTGGACTGCAAGGAGATCCAACCAGTCAATCTTGAAGGGAATCAACCCTGAGTATTTGTTGGAGGGACTGATACTGAAGCTGAAGCTCCAATCCTTTGGCTACCTGATGTGAAGAGCCAACTCATGGGAAAAGACCCCGATGCTGGGAAAGATTGAGGGCAGGAGGAGAAGAGGGCAACAGATGAGATGATTAGATAGTATCACTGACTCAATGGACATGAGTTTGAGCAAACTCTGGGAGATAGTGAAGGACAGGGAAGCCTGATGTGCTGGAGCCCATGGGGTCACAGAGTTGGACATGACTGAGTGACTGAACAACAAAGAAAGGTGAGGACAAAGAAAAATATCAAATATGAGAAATATGTCAAACAGGAGCTCAAGCCCAGAGCAATGGGGCAGATCCTCTAACTGCAGGTGTTGTTGTGTAATATAAATGCTTCTTCTTGGATGGCTCTGAGCTCCTGGGGAAGGATCAGCAGAGGTTAACTGAGGGAACCATGTGCTCCGAGTAGTACCTGGTACCCATCTTGTGAATAACATAGACCCAGGAGAGGAGGCTGAAAGTGCTTTACCTGGAGTCATGGTTGAGTCAGGAAGGTCTCATGGAGAAGATGGAGGGCCATTTTGCCTTAAAGATAACATAGTGGAGTTGAGTAATGATGATCAGTGAAATGGAAAAGTCAGCCTCTGGGGGTTGAGATTGGGGTTGGGGTTGGGGATGAGGTCAGAATAGACACTGGGCTGGGAATCAACAGACCAGGAGTTTGGGTGGCAGAACACGTCAGATGTAAGGAAACGGTGAGCCCTACCCCGCGCCAACCTCCCCCCAACACGCCCCCCACCCCCCCCGCCCCCGCCCCCGCCCCACAATGCTCAACTGCCCACTGCGTGGGAGCAGTCCTGTTCACGTTTTGTTGAGAAAACCATGGATTCCTTCTTGCAAACAGGACTGACAGATGCTGGGCGTGGAACTGCTTAATGAGTTTGAGTTTTGAATTTCATCCAAGGCTTTGACACTGTGCTACCCAAAGCAGACAGCTCTTTGAATTCATTATGTGTTGGTTGAATGCCAATATTTTCCCCACCAAAGACTCCTTCAAATACTTTCCCACAGTAAACTACATGTTTCAGAAGATCTTCCAATGCAGTGTATTTATTGAATTATTATTTTTGTTGTTTTTATTTGAAGTGAGTAGCTCACTAAGTGGAGCAGATAGAATTCCGGACAAGCAAATGGACTCTATTAATCAGAAAACATAGGCTATCCTTGCCAATCTTTCTGAAATGGTAAAAATAGCTTAAGTATTTTATTACTTCCTTCATGATCACTAAATTGGGAAACATTAATAAAGAAAAGCAGACACAGAGTTTAATCTTTGTATTTCTATCTATTGATGAAGATGGCTATATACATTTTGTGGGTATAAAGAAATGGAGAAAGATATCTGTGATGGTTAGCTATGTCCACTTGGCTCTAGGACCCAGAGATTTAACCAAGCCTAGTCTGGGTGTTGCTATGAAGGTATTTTGTACATCTGGTTAGCATCTCCAATCCATTGACTTTAAATCAAGGAAATTCCCCTTGAACTGTGGGTGAGTCTCATCCAACCTGTTGAAGACTGTAAGAGTGAAAACTGAGATTTCCCTGAGAAGGAAAACTTCTGCCTATAGACTATAGCATCAACTTTTGCTTGAGTTTCCAGCCTGCTGGCCTGTATCTTATGCACATTTTAAGATCCATGAAGTCCATATGTATTTTGGACTCATGAGGCAATTACTTAAGTTTTCCTTCTCTCTCTCTGTCCACATACACACAACACACACACAATCAGTTCTCTTTCTCTGCACAGTGCTGACTGGGACAATGGTCTTGACCAATAAACAAAGTCGGGCTCATTTAGAACAGTGGTACACATGCTCTAAATATGCTAATATTCAAACATCTTATAAGCATGAAATACATGTTCTTGGCAAGGAGTAGGGGGTAGTAGAGTGAGCCTCTGGGTCATTGCAGGGTAGTTGCAGGACTGTGTGCAACCAACCTCATCATTAGACCTAATTAAAAAAATAAATCCTGTGTATCTCATTCATCTGTTACATGGCCAAGTATTTACTGAGTGCTTACTCTGGGGTTCATATAAATACTCGGGTTTACCCCATCTTGTGGGCCTCCCTGATGGCTCAGAGGTAAAGAATCCACCTGCTAATGCAGGAGATGTGGGTTTGGTCCCTGGGTCAGGAAGATCCCCTGGAGAAGGGAATGGCAACCCACTCCAGTATTCTTGCCTGGGAAATCCCATGGACAGAGGAGCCTGGCAGGCTACAGTCCATGGGGTCGTGAAAGAGTGGGGCATGGCTTAGTGACTAAACAACAATGACAGCAAGCTCCACCCTGCAGACAGAATGAAGGACTCCCTGGGAGTCTGTATCCCATACATCCCGGCGCTGTGACCAAGATAGCAGGCTATGCTGCTCACGTCCCATTACTCAATGAGATGCAGAGCCTTTGTGCTCTCATTCTGCTTTGCAAACAAACATTTTGTCCTACCCAGACACCAGCAAGCCTGTCTGCATCCACCTAAAGACAAGATAGACTACCAAGGAGACTTCCAAAAATGCTGACCAGGGAAACGGCATATGTGCCATTTCAAAAATAATAATAAATCATTGGCTGATTGAAAATGTAATATTCAGAATAATAGAATAGCTAGGAATTTGACCAAGCATGAACAAGCCAAAGGCTCCTAATGCACTGTGAATTAATCATCAATCCATTTATTGGTGGAAGACAACCTCAACCCATACATCAAAGGAAGGGCAGAATGGTCTCAGAAAGCCTTAGCTAATCAGAATAAGTAAATCCATTTCAAGGTGACATTCAATTTTATGGGGAAAAAAATTACATTCTCCTGGGTGCTTGGGATCCCAGGGTATTTCTAGTTCAGTATCTATACAAAGGAGGCATGCAAACCCATGGTTCGCTATATGAAATAGAAACTTTGGTTAAAGTTCTTAACTGCTGTGCAAATTCACTTTTTGGTTCTCGACTATCTTCCAGATAGAGCCTTCTTTGAGATCATGAAGGGCACAGTAAAGGCAAATTTGCAATGAACATATTCATCTTCTGGGGACTTCCCTGGTGGTACAGTGGTTTAGACTCCATGTTTCCAATGCAGCAGGCGTGGGTTTGATCCCTGGCCAGGGAAATAGGATTCCACATGTCACACACACACACACACAAAATTAAAAAAAAATACAGCTCCCAGAAGATCTGTTCAATGATTCACTCAACAAACATATAAACAAGGACTTCCCTAGTGGTTCAGTGGTTAGGGCTCTGCTTCCACTGCAGGTGGCATGAGTTTGATCCCTGGTTGAGGAACTGAGATCCTGCATGCCACATGGCCAATAATTAAAATACTATAAAAATTAAAAAAAAATTCAAGGTCTCCTGAGAGCACGAGTGTTGAAATGCAGCCTGATGTAATCCAGACTGTCTCGAATGTTTATTGAATATTCTCTAGATGTTTATCATGCACCTTCATGTGTAAGCACCACTGTAGTAAATGCTGGGGTTATAAAGTTAAACCGGGGGCCTTCGCTCAAAGTCTGGTGAGTTAAGACTCTACGCTTCTGCTGCAGGGGGTGGGAGTTCTACCCCTGGTAAGGGAACTAGGATCCCTCATGCCTCACAGTGTTGTCAACAATTTTGTTCTGAATTCAACTGGGGAGATCTCTAGTCTTGAAGGAAAGACAGAAAAGGAAGTATTTCGTATAGTCATGGAAGCAAGAACCTGAGGGACCATTTTGTGCTCTGAGGGTGGAAAGTCAAAGAGAGAGGGAGAAATAGTAACTGTTAATTCCAGTTCCGCCCATTAAAGGGATTTGCAATGATGCTTGTCAGTGAGTGGTGGATTGGAGGGCTGGAGTGGTGAAGGAGCTGAGTGTATTTCTGTGGTGGAGCCTGTCTCACGGAAACATGAGGACAAGAGAAAAGAAAGCACTCCAACAGTGAGGATCTGGGTAGACCTAAGAGAAGGCAAGGGGGCTCCCCTGGTGACGTGGTGGCAAAGAATCCACCTGCCATGCCGGAGACCCAGGTTCAATCCCTGGGTCAGGAAGATCCCCTGGAGGAGGTCATGGCAACCCACTCCAGGATTCTTGCCTGTAGAATTCCATGGACAGAGGAGCCTGGTGGGCCATATAATCCATGGGGTCTCAAAGAGTTGGACACGACTGAGCGGCAAACACACTTTAAGAGCAGGCAAGAGTCAAGCACTCTTCAGGACTCCCCATCTTCTGTCTCTCTCCTCTTCCTGTCTCAGCTCTGGGCTGTCTGTGCAGGAGCCTCATTCTCTCCTCCGCTGCCACAACTCCATGCAGCTGGGCAAGCTGGCTGCCAGCAGTTCTAGGGGAGCATCATTCCAGCCTTGTACCTCCTCCTCAAAGGAGAAATTGGTGCCGTGATCAGAAAACCAGAGAAAGATATTGGAAGGTGAACAACAATAACAACAAATCAAATAGAAACAAATCTCTGCCTCATTAGAGAACCAGACTTACTGAGATGTAGAGATATTAAGATGTTTGACTCTTGGTTTCTCTTCAATAGTCCTTGAAGTCAGGCTTCCTAACATTTTCCCAACTTCATGGAACAGGTAGAGTCCTGAGGTTAACTGACTAAGCTGCCCCCAAAAGGAAGTGAGTGGCCCCAGACCTCCAGGTCCCGTCCCTGCTGTTCAAGAGCCAAGAGGACCAATATCTTGACCCAAACTATTACCCACTAGTCAGGATGTTACTTTTTGCCTTTAAGACTTTAAAGAAGGAAAACACTGGGCCAATAATGGTCACTTGTTCCTTAGTTCCTTAACTTCAGCATCATGATGTAGAGATAGTTGAAAGGCATCAAGGAACGGGGAAGAGTAACACCTCCTTGGAGGACAGAGGCTTCCTCCTGGTTCAGGGCAGAAAGCAAGAGACTTGCTTCTTGTAGCGGTGGTTTCTGGAAACCAAGGGCAAATGCTAGGCTGGATTCTTGAGCAAACACTCTGGGAAAAGCCAGAGGAACATGTTCCACGTTCCATGACCCAAGCACCTTGAAGTGAGAGGCAGGTAGGTGAAGGTAGGCAACTTGGCAGGATGAGGTTAACTACCAGTGTGTCCTGGAAACAGAAGGCAGCAGTCCAATTATTATCAGCAGCAGAAATTTCTGTCTGAGCCTAGACTTTAATATGTGTTTAAAACTATGTCCTAGGGGCAAGCTAAATGTATTGGAAAGGCTGGAAATACAGTGGATGCATGGTACATTTTTGTAAAAATAAATTAAACACTTTAAACAAGTTATTTTACTTTCAGTTCAGTTCAGTTCAGTCTCTCAGTCGTTTCTGACTCTTTGCGACCCCATGTACTGCAGAATGCCAGGCCTCTCTGTCCATCACCAATTCCCCGAGCTTACTCAAATTCATGTCCATTGAGTCGGTGATGCCATGCAACCATCTCATCCTCTGTCATCCCCTTCTCCTCCTGCCTTCAATCTTTCCCAGCATCAGGGTCTTTTCCAATGAATTAGTTCTTCACATCAGGTGACCAAAGTATTGGAGCTTCAGCTTCAGCATCAGTTCTTCCACTGAATATTCAGGACTGATTTCCTTTAGGATTGACTGGTTGGATCTCCTTGCAGTCCAAGGGACCCTCAAGAGTCTTCTCCAACACCACAGTTCAAAAGCATCAATTCTTTAGTGTTCAGCTTTCTTTATGGTCCAACTCTCACATCTGTACATGACTATTGGACCTTTGTTGGCAAAGTAATGTCTCTGCTTTTGAATATGCTGTCTAGGTTGGTCATAGCTTTTCTTCCAAGAAGCAAGCGTCTATTAATTTCATGGCTGCAGTCACAATCTGCAGTAATTTTGGAGCCTCCCAAAATAAAATCTGTTACTGTTTCCATTGTTTCCCCACCTATTTGCCATGAAGTGATGGGACCGGATGCTGTAATCTTAGTTTTCTGAATGTTGAGTTTTAAGCCAGATTTTTCACTCTCCTCTTTCACTTTCATCAAGAGGCTCTTTAGTTCTTCTCTGCTTTCTGCCATAAGGGTAGTGTCATCTGCATATCTGAAGTTATTGTTATTTCTCCTGGCAATCTTGATTCCAAGCTTGTGCTTCATCCAGCCCAGCGTTTCTCATGATGTACTCTGCATAAAAGTTAAATAGGGAGGGTCACAATATACAGGCTTGACATACTCTTTCCGATTTGGAACCAGTCTGTTGTTCCATGTCCAGTTCTAACTGTTGCTTCTTGACCTGCATACAGATTTCTCAAGAGGCAGGTCAGGTGGTCTGGTATTCCCACCTCTTTAAGAATTTTTCACAGTTTGTTGTGATCCATACAATGTTGCTTTTGAATTGATGCTTTTGAACTGTGGTGTTGGAGAACATTCTTGAGAGTCCCTTGGATTGCAAGGAGATCCAACCAGTCAATCCTAAAGGAAATCAGTCCTGAATATTCAGTGGAAGGACTGATGCTGAAGCTGAAGCTCCAATACTTTGGCCACCTGAAGTGAAGAACTGACTCTTTCGAAAAGACCCTGATGCTGGGAAGATTGAAGGTGGGAGGAGAAGGGAACAACAGAGGATGAGATGGTCGCATGGCATCACTGACCTGATGGACATGAATTTGAGTAAGCTCCGGGAGTTGATAACGCACTGGGAAATCTGGCATTCTGCAGTCTGTGGGGTCACAAGAGTCGGACATGACGGAGTGACTGAACTGAACTGAACTGAATTGAACACAGTCAAAGGCTTTGGCATAGTCAATAAAGCAGATGTAGATGTTTTTCTGGAACTCTCTTGCTTTTTTAATGATCCAACGGATGTTGGCAATTTGATCTCTGGTTCCTCTGCCTTTTCTAAATCCAGCTTAAACACCTGGAAGTTCACAGTTCACATACTGTTGAAGCCTGGCTAGGAGAATTTTGAGCATTACTTGGCTAGCATGTGAGATGAGTGCAATTGTGCGATAGTTTGAGCACTCTTTGGCATTGCCTTTCTTTGGGGTTGGAATGAAAACTGACCTTTTCCAGTCCTGTGGCCACTGCTGAGTTTTCCAAATTTGCTGGCATATTGAGTGGAATACTTTCACAGCATCATCTTTTAGGATTTGAAATAGTTCAACTGGAATTCTATCACCTCCACTAGCTTCGTTCGTAGTGATGCTTCCTAAGGCCCACTTGCCTTTGCATTCCAAGATGTCTGGCTCTAGATTAGTGATCACTTCATCATGATTATCTGGGTTGTGAAGATCTTTTTTGTACAGTTCTTCCATGTATTCTTGCCACCTCTTCTTAATATCTTCTGCTTCTGTTAGGTCCATACCATTTCTGTCCTTTATTGTGCCCATCATTGCATGAAATGTTCCCTTGGTATCTCTAATTTTCTTGAAGAGATCTTGACTTCCCCATCCTATTGTTTCCCTCTATTTCTTTGCTTTGATCGCTGAGGAAGGCTTTCTTATCTCTCCATGCTATTCTTTGGAACTCTGCATTCAAATTTTCCTTTGTAAACCTCTTTTCCTCTGCCCTCTCCCCTCCTCTTCCACAGAACTCCCCATCCCTTCTCTCTGCTCTTCTCTTCTGTTGTCTCCTTTTCTCTTCCCTTCTCCTCTTCTCTCCTGTCTTCTCCTCTCTTCCCTTCTCTTCTTTCTCTCTCTCTCACACACAAAGTTAACGCATGCTGTGTTTCCTTTCCTGCAGTGGAGATTCTGGGGGTGCTGGCTAAGACTCACTAACAAAGTACATCCAGATAGAAGATAACTAGAGCTAGAAAGAAGCTTAGTAACTGCCTACACCAGTCCTTTCAATTTACAGAGGAGAAAACCAAGGCTCAGGAAGGAAGATAACCTGCCCACTTCCCTAACCTGAGAGGCAGAGCTGGGTCTCTAAGATTTCCAGATCCGTGCATGGCGCTGTTCCTCCCCCCACCCCCAGGTGTGTAATTCTTTCCAAGTCTGGAAAGTGGAGGCAGGATGTGAACCAGAGCCTGTCCAATGTGGAAGAAGGGGGCATGCTGGGGATCAGATCCTGACTACACGAGCTGCGTGAACCTTGGGCAAGCTACTTTAGTTCTCTGAGCTCAATTTCCCATAATATAAGAGAGGAATTTATAGTATTATTGTGAGGATTGAATTACTTCAAGTAAAATCTAACATTATGTTAATAGAATGATAGTATATGAAAAATAAATCTCAATTATGAATATAGAGGCAAGAATTTGAAATAGATTATTAGGGAATAGAATCTAGCACGTGTCAGAAGAAGACTATATGATGATCAAGCCTGGTATATTGTAGGAATGAAAGGGCGGTTCAATGTCAGGAAACAACACATAATCCTTTACATCAAAAATTAGACTAAAAAAAGATCATAGCAGTAGATACTGAAAATGGCATTTTGCAAATGAGATAAGAATTACATTTCTAGTACAGTGCTTGACACACAGTTTTTCAAGCGATGGTAGCTTTTGTTAAGAATCATGGAATCATGATTAATCAGCACCAGCTGGGTTATACAAAGACTTTGACTTTTATGAAGATAGCAGTTATTTCTTGGAGTATTTCCTGAGCTAGATTTCAAATATAAGCCAGTCTACTTACCATGTTGAGAAAATAAACATGCTGGTTTTATTAGGTTCATCTGATCCCCACGCCACCTGCTCTTCAAGCCCAAAGCTATTTTTAGTCTCTGTAGGACAGTGTTCCTCCATCTTTAAAGCAGAAATGATAATGTATCTCCATTATAGGTTTGTGAGAATCAAATGAGACAATCAGTGCACAGACTGGGCAGATTGCCTCCACGAGGCAATCACTAAAATGTGCCCATGTCCCCTGGGAGTGGCCTTTAGTCTCAGCCTAATTTCCCTAAATAGTCATGTGAATGCCTGGGTGGCAGATCTGTAATTCAGGTGAAAATGAAAAGGCAGACAAGCTTCTTTGGTGGGAATTACTGTGACCTACACTATCTATAGCTCTGGTGAGACTGTCAGGTCAAATCCAAGGCAAAAGACATTTACGGGCATCTTGAGAGCAATCATCCAAGGAGAAGAAATACTAAAAGTGGAATATGTTGAAAGAGAGTTTCAGGGAAACAGCGAGAAAACACTTTGGCTTGGATTAGACTCATGGGAAAGACTTCAGAAATTATCATTTAAAAGTCGTGTCTCCTCCAGAGTGTATAACCTCAGTACTTTGCAAAGAAATAGTTAGTTTCTTACTTATTTAAAAAACTTGGAATATTTTAATACTTACAGAAAAGTAGCAAGAACAGTGTAAAGAATGCCCACGTTGCCTCATGCGAGGAATCCACTCATGTTTCATCAAATGCCTTGTAACAAAGGAATCCAGTTTAGAATCGTGGTCACCCTTAGTCCTCACGTGTCTTTTGTCTCCTTCAAGGTGGAACAGTTCCTCAAATTCACCTTGACATTCATGACTTCAACATGTGCTTTTCTCTTTAAATATGACATTTAAAAATTCCAATTCACAGCAGCGATAATTCCATTAGTAATAAAACTTGTTAGTAATGAGGTAGATGCTGGCCAAGTGCAAAGTCCTTTGTAAAGTTTGACAGTGGAAAATGTACTTGCAGTATCTAGTGTTTTCTTATGATTCCTTGATTCCTTTTGGAGGATGACATTTATTTTTTAAAAGAAAACCCACTTTTTAAACATTACAGAACATTTATTTTGTAAAATGTCCTTTAATTTGTGTTTGTCTGAAGTATCCTGACGATTGTATTCAGCCTATGCCTTTTTGGCAGGAATTTCACAGAAGTGACTCTCTGATCTTCTTGCTGCATCTCATCAAATGACATGCAGTGCTGCGTTTAACCATTGCTGATGGTGTTAACTTTGATCACTCCATCAAGGTTCTGGGCTTTTCCACTGTAAAGTTACCCTTTCTCCCTATGTAGTTAATAAGCATTTTTTGCGGGGGGATGTTTCAAGACTAATATCTTCTTCCTCATTCGGTTTCACCTGCCTTACTATCAGCCCACATTGATGGTTCTTGCCTGAATTAATATTTTACCGTGTGTGTGTGAGCTCAGTCATGGCCAACCCTTTGCCACCCCATGGACTGAAGCTCACCAGGCTCCTCTGTCTATAGAGTTTTCCAGGCAAGAATACTGAAGTGAGTTGCCATTTCCTTCTCCAGGGATTTTCCCGACCCAGGAATTGAACCCGTACCTCTAAAGTCTCCTGCATTGGCAGGCAGGTTCTTTACCACTAGCACCACCTGGGAAGCCATCACAGTTGCCAAATGGTGACCTTTTAATTCCATCTTTTCATCTACATTTATTAGTTGCTATTTTGTTGCGAGGAAGAGATTTTACATTTTCCCTCTTTATTTATTGATGTATTTTTATCAAGGTGAGGATATGAGTTCTTAATTTATTCAATGGCACCCAATCCATTAGTATCCTTATTTATTTTGTTACTCAAACTGTCCTCAATTTGGCCAGTGGGAATGCCTTCCAGCTTGACCCTGTGTTCTTCTGATATGTCCCCATCATTCTTTGAGGACTTTGAGCGTTTTCTAGTACGCAATATTCCAGGCTTGTCTTATAAGTCTTCTGACTCAGCCCTGAGATGAACCATTTTTTTCTGAGAAGCCCTGGGTCCATTTAATGAAGAATGTTATTTTGAGACTAAGATCTGGATGCTAGGTACAGTTGTTGTAATTTGGCAGTTATTACTTCCAGAGTCTTTCAGTCTCTAATTCAGTGGCTCATTTTAACTTTCTCTTTTTCTATATTTGTGACTCCCTTCTGTAATAGTGAGAAGCCTGGTTCCCATTATCCTCAAATATTTGCGGATTCATCTACTTCTTCCCATATCTAACCAACCTCCCAATCTTGCTGGGCTGATAGCCTGCTGGGCTGTTTTCTCACTTGAATCTCAATCCCTTGGGGCCTTCCTCCTCATCCTAGCCTGCCAAATGGATTTTGAACTGAATTATTCAGGAAGGAAGGGAGAAGAGAAGCCAAATAAATACAAATATATATATATATTTTAATAATTTCTAGTTTGGTTCTGGATATGGGAAGATGGGGATGCTCATGAATAGTCAGAAGTAGGAGTGTATGTGTGTGTATATATATATATAAAACAAAGTCGAATTTTTTTAAAAATTAAATTTAATTTATTTATTATTTTTGGCTTTGCTAAAACTTCGTTGTTGTGCACAGGCTTTCTCAAATTGCATGGGCTTCTCACTGCGGTGGCTTCTCTTGTTGCAGAGCATGGGCTCCAGAGCACACGCTCAGTCATTGTGGTCTTAGTTGCCCCAGGGCATGTGGGATCTTCCCCAACTAGGGATTGATCCCATGTCCTCTACATCAGCTGGCAGATTTTTAACCACTGAACCACCAGAGAAGTCCAGAAGTGTGTATCTGTACAGTGTTTCTGTTTTAAATATGATGCTCAATTCCTCTTTATTCAATATAGCCAATCAGACACACACATGCAAAATCACACCCTTTGACCTAGAAATTTCACTTCTGAGAAATTATCCTATTTCATTGGACAAATATAATAGACAGTAGTAGTATTTGTTGCAACATTGCACATAATAGCAGAAACCTAAAAATGTGAATGTCAAATAAATTATAGTTTATCAACAGAATGCACCAGACAAATGTCGTATAGATCTATGTCCTTTGTCATAGGAAATGGCAATAATATATTGTCATGCGAGAAACTGAATTAAAAGGAACAAATATCATACATTCTCTTTGAATGCACATACTCTCTTCATGGGGGAGAATCTCAAAGGCACTTCATACAACAGTGGGTTTTCTCTAGTTGTGGACTGTTAGATTGTTGTACTGTTTTATTTAAAATTTTTTGATTAGTATAAATTCAACAGTGAACATATGTTATGAAATTAAGAAAAAAGACAAAAAAAAAATCACAAAACCTAAAACTTGATATTTTATCTGGGGACTTCCTTAATGGTCCAGTGGTTAAGAATCTGTGTTTCCATTACAGGGGGAACAGGTTTGATTCCCGATTAGGGAACAAAGATCCTGCATGCTGTGCGATGTGGGCAAGAATTAAAATAAAATAAGGTAAAATAAAATAAAAACCTGCCTTTCCCCCAAGTGAATAAGGTCAATAGATAATTGCCAGAGATTAGAATAAAAATTTTTTTTAAAATTTTGTCTGAAAAATTGGCATGCACTCCATAAGCTTGTACCAAATCCACACCACCATCCCACTACCCACCAGTAGGCAGCAATTACAATTGCAGGGCTTACTGAACAAACATGGATGAGAATCACGGAAATTATAGAACATTGTAAGATAAAAAATGTGACGTGCTATTAAGGTTGTTACTGTTGTAATTGCTGTTGTTACTATTATTATTATGATTGGTATTGATTTCAGTTCTTTGTTTTCTAAATTCAGAGGAGAAAATACTAGCCATTTTTTTGGCTGTTTGGAATCCAGAGAGGAACCGTTTAGAAAGGCACCTTCTCTGAAGGAGCTTAGAATCCAGTGGAGGTGAGTTCCCAACTCTTTTACATCAGTCAACACACAGGACCAAGCTACAACCCAGGGCAAGACAGGAGATTGAGTCCACTTTTGCCAGCAATCCAAGACCAGAGAGACTCGTGTGGGCTGGGGAGGCGGGGAAGGTCTCAGGGCACAGTAGCCTATTCTTGGTAGACTCTGTAAATTGTTAATTGCTTTCCAAGTGCTGTGACTGGACTTGTTCACACCTTAGGATGAGTATGAAGTGCTAGTTTAGAAATGAATTAGAAGGATAAAAATGATGCTGAGAATAAAATCCACTTCGTTCATATTTTTAGAGATCCTGCAGAGTTTAACATGCCCTGAAACTCATTTTATCAAAGACAATGACCGCCCCAAGACAGATATATGAAAGGGGGGGTCCGAATGTGTCATCTCTGGCTCCCATCCTGGCGTCAGGGAAAGAAAAATATCAACCTCGTGCATGTCGGCCCAACCTAAAGGCAAGGGTTTAGTCTCTTTTGCTTATTGATGGATTCCAAGTGTCCAGAACAGTGCCAGGAACACAGTAGGAGCTCAATAAATACTCATTGGATAAATGAATGAACCCTCATTTTTACTTTCAATATGCAAAGTATTATAGTTAGATTTCTTTTTCAAACAGGTGGTCCACTATTGGACACTAGGAATTAAGAGTGTGCTTGACTTTGCTTTCAAACTCAGAAGCCAGATTCCACCAGTGCTTGTCCAAGAAACTACCTGAGATCGCAGTGTACAGCCTCAGAGAAACATTAGGCATTTGGCCTGTATTTTAGGAATCGGATTTTCAAATGCCTTAATTTCCTGACAATTCTTTCCCTTTAGAAAGACTAACTGACTCTCAAGCAGAGCTTCTAATATCTTTTCACAAAAACCCTGGGGGCTGAGGCCAGTTCCAGGCCACATAAATGTTCCAATTTTTCTATCTGTTTTTATCTTTTTCTAAATGGTTATTTATTTATTTATTCCACAAAGAGCTGACTCATTGGAAAAGACCCTGATGCTGGGAAAGATTGAGGGCAGGAGGAGAAGGGGACAACAGAGGGTGAGATTGTTGGATAACATCACTGACTCAGTGGTCATGAGTTTGAGTAAACTCTGGGAGATAGTGAAGGACAGGGAAACTTAGTGAGCTACAGCCCATGTGGTAGCAAAGAGTCGGATGCAACTGAGCATGCACGCATGCTTTAGGTCACCATCAGGAATCACTTTAGTAGAAGAGAATTTACCTGCTTTATTTGAAGGTTAATACTATTTCTGGAGTTTAGGTTATCTTACCTTCCCAAAAGCTTAATGGTAGAGATTTAATTACAAAATAGACAATTATGTAAATGACTGAGAACAATCACAGAGAACCATAATCTGCCATCTCCATGATCATAGATTTCCATCCTCTGGGTAACCTCCAGTTGTTTCAGCTCTGTTCCATGCCCTGTAGTAAATTGTTCTTCAGTGACCCCAATGGGATGGTTTCTTAAAATGGATGGTGTTTATCCAGATGGTTAATCCATTTGGATTCTTCTTCTTTTTTTTTTTTTTTTCTCTTTATTTTTTATTATTATTTTTTACTTTACAATACTGTATTGGTTTTGCCATACATTGACATAAATCCGCCACGGGTGTACATGAGTTCCCAATCCTGAACCCCTCTCCCACCACCCTCCCCATATCATCTCTCTGGGTCATCCCAGTGCACCAGCTCCAAGCATCCTGTATCCTGTATTGAACCTAGACTGGCGATTCATGTCTTACATGATAGTATACATGTTTCAATGCCATTCTCCCAAATCATCCCACCTTCTTCCTCTCCCACAGAGTCCAAAAGTCTGTTCTATACATCTGTGTCTCTTTTGCTGTCTCGCGATTATAGACTCCCAGATAAACAATCTGTGGTTGCATTATAGGTCATATTGCTTCGGGTCTCTTTACGACTCTGATGAGCATGAGCATTTCTTAGTCTAAGCCAAGAATGCTCAGTGTTTTTGTCACGACTGTAATTCTGAAAAGATGTCGACTGAGTTTAGGAATGCAGTACATACAGGTTCAACCAAGTATTGATTACCTCCTAACAGGTAGTAATGAGTGCATTAAACACTGGAGAGCTCAGCTGAGTCAAACAGATAAAAATACTGGTAGCAGATGGTGTCTGTGACACACTGAAGCCTAGGGTAATCTTGGTTCCATCAGCCAGCTTTTGTGGCTCTTTGTCAGCGAAGTGGCTTCAGGCTGCCAGAGACTACTTGGCCTCTGCTCTGCAAAGACCAGAAGTGTCTGGGAATATATATTGCCCAGGGGCAGCTTTTGACCAGTGAAAAGGAGTACATCAAGGCTGTATATTGTCACCCTGCTCATTTAACTTATATGCAGAGTACATCATAAGAAACGCTGGGCTGGAAGAAGCACAAGCTGGAATCAAGATTTCCAGGAGAAATATCAATAACCTCAGATATGCAGATGACACCACCTTTATGGCAGAAAGTGAAGAGGAACTAAAAAGCCTCTTGATGAAAGTGAAAGTGGAGAGTGAAAAAGTTGGCTTAAAGCTCAACATCAGAAAATGAAGATCATGGCATCTGGTCCCATCACTTCATGGCAAATAGATGGGGAAACAGTAGAAACAGTGTCAGACTTTATTTTTTGGGCTCCAAAGTCACTGCAGATGGTGACTGCAGCCATGAAATTAAAAGACACTTACTCCTTCGAAGAAAAGTTATGACCAACCTACATAGCATATTCAAAAGCAGAGACATTACTTTGCCGACTAAGATCCGTCTAGTCAAGGCTATGGTTTTTCCTGTGGTCTTGTATGGATGTGAGAGTTGGACTGTGAAGAAAGCTGAGCACTGAAGAATTGATGCTTTTGAACTGTGATATTGGAGAAGACTCTTGAGAGTCCCTTGGACTGCGAGGAGATCCAACCAGTCCATTCTGAAGGAGATCAACCCTGGGATTTCTTTGGAAGGAATGATGCTAAAGCTGAAACTCCAGTACTTTGGCCACCTCATGAGAAGAATTGACTTGTTGGAAAAGACTCTGATGCTGGGAGGGATTGGGGGCAGGAGGAGAAGGGGACGACCGAGGATGAGATGGCTGGATGGCATCATGGACTTGATGGATGTGAGTCTGAGTGAACTCCAGGAGATGGTGATGGACAGGGAGGCCTGGCGTGCTGCGATCCATGGGGTCGCAAAGAGTCGGACACAACTGAGCAACTGAGCTGAACTGAACTGAACTGAACCCAAATGCTCTTTCCTCATTTTCAACTCTTAATATCACCCCCTCAGATTCATCTTCCCTGAACACTGGGTCTAAAACAGGCCCTCATAGCTACATTATCTCCATTTTGGCACCTCATTGGTTTCATTTGTGGCACTTGCCACAGTCTGTAATTATCACATGCCTTTGTTTCTTCTTTGATTTTGCCTCTCTTCACCCCTAGACTATAAGTCCCATCAGGTCAGGGTCCATGTCTAACTTCCTTGGGTCTGCTCTGAGGTAAGCTCAGCGCTCAACAACAGTTTATCGAATGAATGGAAACCACTCCAGTATTCCCCACATTGTGTCCACCAAGACTGACCTTTGCTCAGGTTGCAGACTGGTTGTGTATGTTCAGGACTTCCAAGAACTTAGTAGAGGTCGACTCTACAGAAATTCTGGAATACCCACCTGTCCCCAGTAAGGAAAACAGATGAAGCACATGTATTTATAGGGATTGTTTAGCCTGGGACTCACCAGGCAATAAACAGATTGTGCCTGACAAGTCTTCGTGAAGGGTGTGGAAGTTTTGAAGTCAAAGTGTTGCTGGCATTGATTTGGTTCTTGGAAAACACAAGTCCTCTTTTCCCCCAAGCTCTTCTGATGACTGTGCCTTGTGTTTCTGAATCAGATTCTCTCAAGCAACACCTATGCCAGGAGGGGCAATTTTTTTGTAGGCTGTCCATGAATACTTTGGGGGGAAGTTAGGACCTCTCTGAAGCTGTGAAGATGACTTCTGAAATCTTCCACCGACTTAGACAGAAGGACTATAGCAGAACTTCTCAAAGTGGGCCCCGAAGAACACAACTGCTGTAGTATATTAAGAGGCGCGCACAGAAATGAAAGCTTATGTGGATGGCAAAATATTGGGCTGGCCAGAAAGTTTGGGTTTTCCTGTAAGTTGTTGTTCAGTCGCTCAGTTGTGTCCGACACTTTGTGACCCCATGGACTGCAGCATGCCAGGCTTCCCTTTCCTTCACCGTCTCCCAGAACTTGCTCAAACTCATATCCGTTGAGTCAGTGATGCCATCCAAACATCTCATCCTCTGTCACCCCCTTCTCCTCCTGCCCTCAGTCTTTCCCAGCATCATGGTCTTTTACAATGAGTCAGCTCTTCGAGTCAGGTGGCCAAAGTACTGGAGCTTCAGCATCAGTCCTGTAAGATGTAATGGAAAAACTCAAATGAACTTTTTGGCCAACCTGTATATTGTGGAAAGAGCCTTTAATATGCTCGTATATTTTGTCTGTGACTGTGAAACTCATGCGACCATAGCAGATTTTCTCCAGGAATTATCACATAGGCAATGCTGCATGAGGCATGGTCCAGGTCTTCATGGCTGTGTTTCCCCATGCTTCTGCTGCAGGAAGTCCTCATCTTCTTCCACACAGACCACCTCTAGAGCCTTTTCTATGATTCTCTGTTTTTGAATCTTACACCCTTTCTCAAATCAGGGTATCTATCTGTCTCTAAACATTCTGCCAACTTTCTCAGTGGTTCTGGTTTGCAAACCGTTGCAAAACTTAATGGCTTTCAACAGCAGCCATCATTTCTGTAGCTCATAATCTTCCATTTGGGCAGCACCTAGCAGGGAAGGCTCATCTCTGTGCCCTGAAGCCTCTACTGGGAGGTTCTGCTGGAGGATCTGCTTTTGAGATCAGTTTACTCACATGTTCGAAAGTTGGTGCTGGCTGGTGGCTGAGACCTCAGCCAGGGCTAGCAGGGGGAATACCCATAAGCGGCCTCTCCCTGTGGTTGCTTTGTTTCTTCACAGTATGCCCAGTGGAGTCCAAGCCTGAGTGTTCAGAGACACAGGAAGTGAGGTCTGGACTTCTTAAGGCCTGAGCTGGGGCACAACTCAGTTTCAAGTCCGTGGTGTTCTACTGCATGTCACAAAACTCAGATCCTTTGACAGATGGAAGGGCTGACAGGATTTGGGGTGTGTGTGTGTGCAGATGCCTGCAGCAGCTCCGTGGCGGCTTCCCTGGGGGCTCAGTGGTAAAGAATCCGCCCGGAAATGCAGAAGACTGGAGCTCGACCCCCGGCTCAGAAAGTCCCCCGAGAATGGAACGGCTACCCACTCCAGCATCCTCGCTTGGGGAATTCATGGACAGAGGAACCTGGTGGGCTGCTGTCCGTGGGGGTCACAAAGAATCGGACACGACCGAGGGACTAAACGACAACAGCAGCTCCGTGAATTTGCTCTTCCAATTCGGCATCTGATGTGACTTCTCTCCCACCCCTACTCTGCCACCTAGAAAACTACTGATTCTCCAAGGCTCAGCTCCACTTCCTCTGCAGAAGTGCTCTTGTGTATTCTTCATTAGCATGGTGTTTTTATCGCTAGTCTCATATTTATCGCATGTGAACATTGGTTGTCTTAGCGGGAGATAAGATATTCTTTGCATGTGTGCTGGGTTGCTTCAGTCGGATCCAACCCTTTGTGGCCTCATGGACTGTAGCCCACCAGACTCCCCCATCCATGGGATTCTCCAGGCAAGAATACTGGAGTGGGTTGCCGTGCCCTCCTCTAGGGGATCTTCCTGACCCAGGAATCGAACCCTTGTCTACTACGCCTCCTGCATTGGTAGACAGGTTCTTTACCACAAGCGCCACCTGGGAAGCCCTCAATAAGATATCCTATTCATCCTTTATTCTAGTTCCTGGCATAAGGCCTGTGATGAATTAATTAATTTTCCCAATAAACTGTTATCCTAACAGCTACCACTTCATAAATGTTTTCTGTTTAATAGGAGCTAAAATACATCCTTTACAAATATTATCTTATTGAATCCTCACAAGTGGGAAACTGTAATTATTTCTATTGTACAAATGAAGAAACTAAATCATAGTAAAATTTCCAATGCCCCACAGACTGTGTAAATGGCAGAACCAGGATTCAAGTTCAAGTTCAAAGTCCATGTCCATAAATAATATGTTCTTATTTGAATGCCTGAATAAGTGAGTCAGTTAAAGTAGCCACTTGCATCTACTCAGCATTGAAAAAACCAAACAATGCTCTCAAATAGTTCATCTGCAGACTCCACTGCAGTGTTTTAGGATAATTACATTTCATTCCTACAAACCGCTATCTATTGTTCTAAAGGATCAAAATAGTTAAGGAACTATTCTGTGGAAAGGAGACTGGGGCTTGTTTTTGTAGCTCAAGATGGCAAAATTAGAAGTAATAAAAGGAAGATATGAAAAAGAGGCAGATTTTTTTCAACATAAGGAAAAACTTCTAAAGTATTAAGACTGATCATAGATGGAATGCATTGATGTGGAGGTGCTGAGTTCCCCATCATGGCAGGGATCCAAGAATATTGTGCCTGATCACTGGGTTGTTTCAGAGACATGGACTGGGTATCTGTAATGGATATGCTGTTTTTGGTCCTCCTTATCCCTTCACCCTTCTCCTGGGAATTATATCAGAATTTTCCTTTGACACATACTCTCTCCCTCAGTTTCAACTAATGTGTTTTAGGTCAAGCTTAGGTGGAGTCAAATCTATCCCTGCTCCTAGAGGGACAAACTGACAGGCCTCTCCAATCAAAGTTTTTGCATATTTCTTGCCACACTGATTACTTTAGTGATGAGTAATGATGAAGTCACATTGTAGGCGGATTCTTTACCAGCTGAGCCACCAAGGAAGCCCAGTGATGAAGTCATAGCCGCTGATCCATTCAACCATTTATTCAAAAATATGTAGATTAAACTTTTCTTTCAAATTATGAAGGATTCCTCCCACCCTCCCTCCAATGAGTATTTATCTCAAAAAAAAAAAAGAAAAAATCATGAAGGATTCACCTTATAAGAATTGTCCTCCCATGGCAAACAACTATAAACTAAGCTGAAACATCTAAAACAACGATCTTCAGACATTCTTTTTTAACACTTTTATTTATTGTTTTTAAATTTTTGTCTGTGCTGCTTCTTCATTGCTGTGTGGGCTCTCTCTGGTTGCAGCGAGTGGGGGCTTCTCTCTAGTTGCGGTGTGCAGGCTTCTCACTGTAGCGGCTTCTCTTGTTGCAGAGCATGGGCTTTAGGGCACATAGAATTCAGTAGTTGTGGCACGTGGGCTCAGTAGTTGTGGCTCCCAGGCTCTAGGGCACAGGCTCAATAGTTGTGGTGCATGGGCTTAGTTGCTTTGCAGCACATGGGATCTTCCTGGATCAAACTTGTGTCTCCTGCATTGGCAGGGGGATTCTTTCTTTACCAGTGAGCCCCCAGGGAAGTCCCAGACATTCTGTTTATGCAGTACAGGGATGTCATCTCTGAGAGACAGAAAATGAAAGAGGAGAGCCTGTATGATTGGTCCAGATAACTGGTTGGAGGCAGTTTCCAGGACACTATCCAGGAAAAGAGAAGGCGAAGAGAAGACTGCAATCTTGCTGAGTTGAGAAGGCTTAGGTTGGAATCTGAGGATGCCAAGTCAGCTAGAATTTGTGTGACAGATTTCTGGAGAGGAGGAGCCTGTGCAAAGAAAGAGTTCCAGAAATCTGCCTAAGAGTTCCCTTGTCTTTGGCTGAAAACCTGTCTAGGCATGTATAAGATGAAACTCTGCATGGTTTAGCTTGTCTTGCAGATTTGCTTCTGGTATTGACTATGTCTTTTAAAGTTTATCAGTTTTAAAATGCATCAGCCAGGGATTTATTTCAGTGGTTCCCTGTTTCAATGTTTCTTTGCCATAGCTGGATAGTGATTAATCTCAGTAAGGACAGTAGTGGCTCACTAGCTTTGCAGTTGGTATATTCAAAATTCAATATTGCTAATGTTATTTATTATTATATTTAGTATTAGTTTTATGTGAAATAATATTAAACAACATAACAGAGGGAATGCCAACAGCAACAAAAAAGAAAGCAACAAGAAAACAACAATGAAAGATGTGAAAACATTTTCTCCTAAAATGTTACCCAGTAATGTAACAAAGATTGCAACTTCTAACAGTTTGTTGGAAGACAGTTCTCCAAGGGTCTCTCATATTTCTTATACGTCTTGCAAGCAGAGGCACTGATTGTTTTTATTCTAGACTAGCTTTTCAAGGATGCCTTTATTTTATTTTAATTAAAAAAATTTTTTTTGGCCGTGCCACGCAGCATGTGGGATTTTAGTTCCCCAAATTCGGATTGTGCCCCTTTGCCCTGAAAGTATTTACTCTTAACCACTGGACCGCCAGGGAAGTCCCCCAAGGATGTTTGTAAAGCAAACAGACTTGACTGGTAGAGCATCTCCTGGGACAAAGGACAGGTGCATTTTCAGCCTTGGATGATGGAGACAATGTCTTCCTCTGAAGCATAGCAAGTGTCCTCACCTGTCTTGTCCCCACTGGACTGTGAGCTCCTAGAAGCCAGATTCTGTCTTCTGCATCTTGACATCTTCAGTGCTCATCTTAGGGACCTTAACAAGGTAAGTCTTCAGTCTGTTTGCTCAAAAATAAGCAAATCAGGCCAGGGACTTGTCTAGCTGTCTGTTCTCCCTGAAAACAGAAGGAGTAAAAACCCAGGTACTTTTCTTGATACTGTACATATGTTAATTCTCTTAATCCTTATGGTACCTTAATAAGGTACAAACAATTATTGTTTTTTATTATCAAGATAGGCAGTAGAGGGGATTTGCCTGGTGGTCCAGTGGCTAAAATTTTGCCTTCTAATGCAGGGAGTACGGGTTTGATCCCTGGCTGGGGACCTGAGATCCCACATGCCTCGCGGCCAAAAAAGCAAAATATAAAACAGAAGCAATATTGTAACAGATTCAACCAAGACTTTAAAAATGATCCACATTAAAAAAAAAAAAAAAACAACAACAGATGGGCCGTAGAGGACGTGTTATGTATATGGAATCTGGAGCCAGACTGCCTGGATTTGGATTCTTGCTCTGTTACTTCAAGCTGTGTGACTGGGGCAAGTGGCTTAACCTCACCAAGCTCCTAGCTTCCTATCTGAAAAACAGGCATCATGAGAATAATATTGGATTGTTGGGAGAGTACAGTGAATGAAACTAATACAAATTTTTGGTACACAGACTTGCACAAGTGCGAGCAGACAGAACACACTCATATAGGCTTTACAGGTTAGACAGCTGAGACCTAGGAGAGGTGAACCACTTGCCCAATGCCGCAAGGCAAAAAGTGGTGTAACCAGGATTTGGACAACAATAGACTGATTCTGTGATGCTGAATGATTTGCCTTGGAAACAAACTGAGATCATTCTGTCTTTTTTTGAGATTGCACCCAAGTACTGCATTTCGGACTCTTTTGTTCCCTATGAGGGCTATTCTATTTCTCAACCCTGAATATTTACTGAAAGGACTGATGCTGAAACTGAAGCTCCAATACTTCAACCACCTGATACGAAGAGCCAATTCATTTAAAAAGACCCTGATGCTGGGAAAGACTGAAGGCAGGAAGAGAAGGGGACGACAGAGGATGAGATGGTTGGATGGAATCACCGACTCGATGGACAGGAGTTTGAGCAAGTCCCGGGAGATAGTGAAGAACAGGGAAGCCTGGCGTGCTGCAGTCCGTGGGGTCACAAAGGGTTGGACACCACTTAGTGACTGAAAAACACAACAGCAGACTGATTTTAGAGGCTGCCCTCATGATCACTACTCTACTTTCTCTGTTCTGAACTCTAAATTTAATAGATTAGCTGGCTGTCATCTGGCTAAGAAGAGATGAGCCTCTAACTGGGTCTCCTCCTGCCTTTATCTGGCTGGTGCCCCAGCTGGGGGCCTACAGGTCCCCATCTGCCTGTGGGGCTGGTGACAGCAGGTGGGGCTTGACCCAGACTCAGTGCAGCAACACTGCTCCTCACAGGTGTTCCTGGAGCCCCACCTATACCAGCTACTCAAGAAGAATATCCGTGAGGGGAGGAGGCTTCCCTGACCTGGATACTCCCCAGAATGTTCCAGATACTTCCTGGGAGCCCCAGCCAGGGCCTTGCATGACCCACAGCTCTGATTGGGGGAACGAATGATTTCAGCCCCTGGAACAGGGCCTGGCACACGGCAGGTTCTCAGTTTGAATGAGGGAAGAAACCTCAGGTTTTGGAGTCATGGAGTGTTAGAATGGATGGAATGTACAGTGACTTGCCACTCCCTGTTTGAAATAATTGTATTTATTGAGTTTTGACTGTGCTGCGTGGTCATGACTGCTTGGGCTTTTCCCTATGCAGTGAATGGGGACTCCTCTCTAGCTGCAGTGAGCGGGATTCTCATTGTGGTGATCTCTTGGAGAGCACAGGCTCTAGAGCACACGGGCTTCAGTAGTTGCAGCTCCCGGGCTGAGGAGCTCAGCTCAGCAGTTGCGGCACGTGGTCGTAGTTGCTCCACAGCATGTGGGATCTTCCTGGATCAGGGATCAAACCCGCACACCCTGGGACTGGCAGGTGGATTCTTTACCACTGAGCCGCCAGGGAAGCCCTCTTGTAACACCTTTCTAAAGTTCTCCTTCCGAGTTGCCCATATTCCAGGATTATCTCTCTGTTCAGTGGGCCAGTAGAATTAAGCCAGGAAAAACAGAAATTCCTCCTCCACTTCTCCTCTTTCCTTCTTTTTCTCCCTTCCTCCCAGCCAGGAAGCCACACATCTAATGTTCTGGTGGTAGATCTTTACCAACTGTATCTCCAGAAGAAAAGAGACCAGTTTCATAGTGCCTGCCAATTCCTGTCGTGTCAATATTCCTGGCTGATTCCAAGTTCCCGACACGACATCATTGCATGCAGAGTTGGGAAAAGATGATACTCTCAGCTCTGAGCCAGTGCAAGCCATCTCAAGCCTTCACTGCCAATGTAGGACTGTGACTCCAGGCTTTGAAGACTCAGCAATCTGATATAGGTTCTGGATCCATATTTGTTATCTGTCCGACCTTGGGCAAATTGCTTAATCTTCATGCGTCACAGTATCCTTATCTGTAAGATGGGAATAATAAAATTATGCATGTCGAGGAGCTGATCCGAAGAGCAGTCTGCCAAGTGAATACAAAGGACATAGCTCAAAGGCTTGTCTGGCATATCTAAGCACCCCATACAAGGTAGCTACTGTTAGTTAATAATACAATATATTCAAATCACACAATATAACAATTTCTCCCCCTCCTTGCTAAATACTACAACAGACTAGCAGTAAAAACCAAAGCTCCCCAGCTTGGTGAGAAGTCTGGATGGTTCCTTGTGTTGCAGTCGCAATTTTGGAGCAAAGGTAAATGCTGACGTAGCAAAGCGAGTGCCCAGCCTTTGAGGAACCGAGTGGCTGGAAAGAAAGAATTACAGCCAAGATGAAATGACCTTCTCTTCTTTGCTCAAAATAGATTTCTGGCCAGGAGGCATTCTTCCATGATCCCTTAACAGCTTTCAGGAAAATAGATAATCGAGGCCATAAAGCACACTGCATTCTGATACATGATGTAACTTATAAATGAAAGCTCCATCTTTCTGATCCTGCCAGCCAAGAAGGAAAGAGAATGATGCTTCCTGAGTGAGGACAGGCTAGATCACAGAATGCTTCCCACAGCTAGTGACCTGCATGTGTTTGTAACCACGCTGAGGCCTTGTCCAGTGTCTGGCATGTAGGTAGAACTAGAGAAATACCTGCAAAGTCAACAGAAAGATGCATTGAGTACTTACTTGGTACCAGGCATTGTGCTCAGCCTGGGGACCCAGAGATAAAGAGAACACATGTGTGACCCCTCAGAACTCACTGTTGAGTGGAAAAGAAAGACGCATAACTAAACAACTATCACTTCATAACCGTGGTATGAAAATAAGTCCTGGGTAAATAAGCACAGGTAGTGATGAAACCTGCTGGGGGCTACCATGGCAAGATCTACACAGGAGATGGCGTGTGAATTTGGTCTTGAACTGTGAGGGACTGTGCCACTTTACAGATAAAGAAACTAAGGCTCAGATTTAAAAACTTGCTGAAGTCACAAAGTCGTTCAACTCAGAAGCTCCCATCCTTGGCTTGTGCACAGAACCTTGTCTCTTAAACAGGGGTAACAGGTGCCTCCTTTGCAGGGCTGAAGACAAGCTTCATTCATTCCTAGATTAACTTCTAAGACAATCCGATGATGCCTGTAGTGTGTTCCGCCTGGACCAGCCCACAGCAGCTCCTCATTATGTGATGTTCTTAAGCAAAGTTGAAAGTGTTAGTTGCTCAGTCATGTCCAACTCTTTGCAACCCCCTGGACTGTAGCCTGCCAGGCTCCTCTGTCCATGGAATTCTCCAGGCAAGAATACTGGAGTGGGTTGCCATTGTCTTCTCGAGGGGATCTTCCCGATCCAGTGATTGAACCCAGCTCTCCTGCATTGCAGGCACATTCTTTACCGTCTGCACACTGGGGAAGCCCTATGAAAAGTTGCTCTGGGTTTAATCTGTCCCCAGCCACTGTCTGAGTCGGGGAGGCCTCATGGTGTCTGGCTCCCAGCCTCTGCCCCACCAGGACACTCCCTCTCCTCTCACATCCTGACTGCCTTTCTGTGGTCATTCCAAGTCAAAAGAAAATGACAGTCGGCCCTCATGTCAGGGCTATGACAGCTGGGGCTGTATCTTTCATTTCTGTTTCTCCAGAAGGGTCTGGGACAGGGCATTTACTCAACATAAATAGCTGCGGAACTGAACTGTGCACATTTTCAGTCTCGTGGGCCCTCTCACTACCACTTTCCTCACTTCTGTGAGCCTGTAAACAAGATACCATCTCGTCCTCACGTTGAGTCTGAGCGGTGGACCGTCTCACCCCTTATTTTACATCTGAGTAAACAAAGGTTCAGGGAAGGGGGATGGGGAATTGGTTGTCCAGCACGAGAAGGCTCTGGAAGCACCTTTCGTCCTGTGGGTGGCAGAAGTCATTTGGCAGGGATAGGCGTGCGGAGCCCACCTCAAAACCCACTCTGAGCTTTGCCGCTTTACCCACTTCTGTGGTCTCCCAGCTAAATTGTGGCAATATGTTCTCCTTGGCAGTAACCCTGAAGACCACCCAAGCATTGAGGCAAATGCAAAATGCAGCCCCCGAGCCTCGGCCCAGAGAGGGTGTGTCTTGGAGCCAAGCGTGCGCTGTGGTCTCCTGGCGCCGGGTTCCCGCCCAGGTGAGCTCCAAGCAAGTGGAGCCCAGAACATGCTGGGGGAATGGGGGGAGTGGTTGCAGAAGCTGGGGCAGACCCAGACAGTGGCAGCGCCCACAGACGGAGGACCCTCACCCCCTCCCAGTGTTGATAGGGGTGTCTGGATTCCTGGGGACCCAAGTGGGCCCCACTTCATGCAGCTGGTGCCTTTCTGCAGAACGAGGTGAGAAAATGAATTCTTGCAAGTCAGAAACTTTCTTCTTGGACTTTTTAAAAATTGGAGTATGATTACAATGTTGTTAATTTCTGCTGTGAATCAGGTGTCCGTACACACATATTCCCTCCCCCTTGGACCTCCCACCCCTGTTCCCCACATCTAGGTCATCACAGAGCACGGAGCTAAGTTCCCTCTGCTATACGGCAACTTCCCACTAGCTATCTGTTTCACACGTGCTAGTGTATTTATGTCAAACCTAATCTCCCGATTCATCCCACCCTCCTCCCCTTCCCACCGTGTCCCCACATCTGCTCTCTACGTCTGCATCTTTATTCCTTCCCCAGAACTAGGTTCATCTGTACCATTTTTCTAGATTCCACATACCTGTGTTGATATACAATGTTTGTTTTTCCCTTCAAGTCAGAAAGTTTTATATAATGATGACAGCATGTACTTTTTCAGATATGATCTTACATCCTTTCGTAGAGAGCTCTGGCCCTAACACACACTCTATAAATCCTGATGTGTGCATTTTAAATTTGCTTTGTGCCCCATTCCCTCACACCCTAATGAGCCCCACAGATTAGGAGGCCAACGGCCTCTGTGTGCAGCTCACTGGCTGTTTCCTCTTGACCTTGGGAGAGACAGTGAACTTCTTAGACTTACTAGTAAATGATACAGTGCACTTAAAATGACAGAACACTGCTGAACGCTGATTAAGCATTCAATACACACATGATAGGTTTTTAGGGAGAGTGGGCCTTGTGGTTTTCAACTCAGCAAAATGGAAATATTACCTGACCCATCTTCTCTTGGGGTTGTTGAGGGCTGCTGCAGATTACTGGGCAAGCTGTTATTTATTCATTCATTCCACACTTGATTTTGACTGTCTACTAGACATTTGTGTTCTATTTGGAAAAAAAAATATAATTCAGTTTGGTCATTATTTTAAGGGAAGTAGCATCAAGCAGAGTGAATGTGAACAATGTGCCTTGTTCTACCCACTGTTTTTTTGTGTGCTATGGACTCCTTCTTAGATAGATGAAGTGCATACAGTGAAATGTATAGGATTAGAAAGGAAACCAAATCTACTGAAAAATGTTGGGGACATTCTGAAAAAAAAAAAAGACTGCCACATTTATGTGTGATGGATCTAATGTGTACTGCAGTTTTAAACAGTGATGAATACAAACACTATTTTGAGATCTAGCAAAAGGCCTACTATGAAATGGGAACGTCAGTTGTTCTTATTGGCAACAAAGCCAGAGAGCGAGGGGCTATAGTTACCACTGAGGTTGTTTGATGCATCGATATATGAAGAGCTAAATTTCAGCTGGAGATATGTGGAAAAAAAAAAAAAGTAAATTTTGTTCTCCTTCAAGTTCACTGGTTCCTCTAGAATTCTTTTATTTTTTGGCCATGCTGCACAGGATGTGGGAGTCTTAGCTCCCCAGTCAGGGACTGAACCCTTGCCTCCTGCAATGGCCCATGCTGGGTCACCAGGGAAGCCCTCGTTTTGAATCCTTGGATCTTGAATCCTTGCACCCCAATTTAAGAGTTTCTGAACCAGGCATAGTAAATGGCATCGACCAGCTAAGAAACCTAGTGGCCAAGTCAGTAGCGACAGGAGCCAGGAAGGCAACGTGATTGAGAGAAGGGGCAGCTGTAGGCAAACCCCACCTGAGAGGCTGAGCAGGCTCCAGCCCAACAGGACAGGTGCTTCTGAGCCTGACAGATCATCCCCAGCAGAAATGGACAGCCAGTTTGCTAACCTCTCCTAGAGAAGCTAGATTCTTTGTTGAGAATCCCCTTCTCCCCACTATGAGTTTGAAATATTGTTAAGTCGCCTAGCATTTGGTATACAGATCTATATCATGGGACAACGCCTACTTCTCCTGGGCCAGTTCCCTCTTTGGGCCACCTCGGAGCCACGCAGCTCCCCAGCGGCGCTGTTTTCCAGAGGCTCCAGCGTGCTTTCACCTCTGGAAGCCTGAGTACATGCGCATCCTCCTTCCCAGATGCCTCACCCCACCTGGCTGACTCTGCCTGGTCCTTCCACGGTCCCTTCTCCAGAGAGCTCCCTAATCAGGACTCCCCTGTCATGTGATCGCAGGCCTCGACCAGAGCGTGCATTACATAACTCTTGCACGTGTGTGCTTCTCTCACCGGGGTGTGAGTGCTCTGAGGGCTGCATCCGCTGTCTCTTTGTCTCTTTCACATCTTCATATAGGCTGGAAATGGGGCTTCCCAAGTGGCCCAGTGGTAAAGAACCTGCCTGCCAATGCAGGAGACGCAGGAGACATGGTTTCGATCCCTGGGTCGGGACGATCCCCTGGATTAGGAAATGGCAACCCATTCCTGCATTCTTGCCTTGAAAATTCCGTGGACAGAGGGCCTGGCAGGCTACAGGCCATGAGGTTGCAAAGAGTCAGATACAACTGAGCACGCACACACGTGTGCTGGAGAAGTATGCAGTAAATGCTTTTTTGAAAGAATGCATGAATTGAATGAATGAAGAGAATGATTTAGATAATGTGACTTCTAAGATGATTCTAGGGATGGATTTCCTGATAGTTAGACAGGCTAAGTCCCTGGATCACAGGCCCTGCTGGTACCCTGGGGCTCGGTCTTTGGAGGTGGATGAGTGTAAATTGTGACTGAAATCACGATTCTGGTTTCAGACTCCCACGACAAGTTCCTTTGATGGTATCCATGAGACAAGTCTGCTCCTTCTGCAGGTGATGAAAAAGAAATCTTTTTAAGGCATAAATTTTTCGGAATGGCTTCTTATGAATAAGAAGGGAGTAAAGTTCAGAAACTCTGTTTTTAGCTCCCTCAAAGGAAACGAAAGCCTGTCTATGAGGTAATAAAATTGACTTGCCAATTTGACTTCTAAACCAGCTCTAAAGGCAATTTCTCAAGAAACATTCCAAACATGTCTTGAGCAAAAATGGCATCATTAGAAGAAGCCTCTGGCTTGGTAGGAAAGGAGGAGGGGGCTGCTTTGGAAGGCCAGCTCTCATCTGGAGGTTAAGGTCTGGCTTGTTCCCTTGAAAGACCAGCCTCATTCTCTTATAAAACAAATCTAGCATTTGCAGAGGATTTAAAATATCAACGGGCGCTTGCATGTGTTATCTCTGTAAGCCTTGCAATACTTGTGTGAAATTATCAGGGGCAAATGTTTTCAGCCCCATCGTACACAGAGTTGTGGAAGTAGAGGGTTAAGGAGCTTGATGATTTGCTGAAGGTTCAGAGCTGGAAGGAGAGAGAGGCACCCCACACCTGCCCATACGCTTGTGTGTCATCAAAGTGGCACCCAGCACATGCCAGTCACACACGTGGGATCCCAGGCCATGGTTTCAGTGCCGCTATTCGTCCTGTCTGAGGAGGAAGACTCTGGTGTGCATTAAACTTCGTGTTCTTACCTTGTTTGAGAGATATGATGGTGTAGCAGTGTCTTAGTGTGGGCTGCTTTATCAAAATACCATAGACTGGTAGCTTAAACAGCACACTTATTTCTCCCAGTTCTGGGAAATCTAAGATCGAGGTGCTTGGCTCTTTTCTTGGTCCATAAATGTCCATTTTTTGCTGTCTTCACGTACGGGAAAGGGTGAGGGAGCTCTCCGGGGTCTTTTGTTAAGAGCATTAATCCCATGCATTCATGATCCAGTGCCTAATCACCTCCAAATACAGTCACATTGGGGAATAGGTTTCAACATGAATTTGAAGGGGACACAAACATTTAGTCTCTAGCAGCTGGTTAAACGGAGAAGGCGATGACACCCCACTCCAGGACTCTTGCCTGGAAAATCCCATGGACGGAGGAGCCTGGAAGGCTGCAGTCCATGGGGTTGCAAACAGTAGGACACGACTGAGCGACTTCACTTTCACTTTTCACTTTCATGCGTTGGAGAAGGAAATGGCAACCCACTCCAGTGTTCCTGCCTGGAGAATCCCAGGGACGGGGGAGCGTGGTGGGCTGCCGTCTCTGGGGTCGCACAGACTCGGACACGACTGACGCGACTTAGCAGCAGCAGCAGCAGCTGGTTAAAAGGTCTTCCTTGGCAGTTCAGACAGTAAAAAAATCTACCTATGATGCAAGAGACCTGGGTTCGATACTTGGGTCAGGGAAGATCCCCTGGAGAAGGGAATGGCTACCCCATGGACAGAGAAGCCTGGTGGGCTACTGTCCTTGTGTCTCTAAAGAGTCAGACATGACTGGGTGACTAACACTTTTACTTTTTTCGCTTTTAAGTGGTTAAGAATACAGACCATGGGGCCAGAGGACCTGGGCTTGCCTCCCAGCTCTGCCACTAGCTAGAGACTAAAGGAGTGTTTTAAGTGATATAGTAACACATGTAAAGTATATGAAGAGCGTGGGGAGATTTCCCTGGTGGTCCAGGGGTTAGGTACGCTTCCACTGCAGAGGGTGCAGCTTCAATCCTGGTCAGGGAGCTAAGATCTCACATGCTGCATGTGCAGCCAAAAAACAAATAAATAAATACATTTCAAAAGTATATGAATGGTGCCTGGTCTGTGATAAGATTTAGCTAATTCTTATTATTTCATTTTACCTTTCTCAACAACCCTTAGATGTCTGTGGTCTTGTCCCCTGTATTACACATAGGGAAATCGAGGTTATGTCTTTTTTTTTTCAAAGTCCTAGAACTGAGACTTTGAACTTAATACACATGTGCTCTTGACCAATGTGCTGTCTCCAGTTGTGCTCACAGATCTGGCAGGCAGCCATATTCACATTAATATATTGTAAACGCAGGCAATAAATCCCTTCTTTTCCTTCATGGTATTCCTCAGAAGATATATCTATCTGGAGGCCGACAATTGAAAGTCACATCCCATCCTTATGTATCACCAAAGGATCTGCTTCCCCAGAGGACTGAAAATATAATCAAATCTCCAATTATACCTCACTTTTGCAATGCAGTCTTCAACAATACAGTTTCAGAACCATGGCCAGTTTCTTTAATTTTGCTTGTTTCCTTCATAATTGAATACATAGTCTTGATCCTCTTGAGACTCAAGATTTGCTTCTTAAAGCATGGTTTCTATCTCTGTGACAAATGTCTTAAGTTTATGAGATCTATACTTCTTAGGGCTAAAATCAGTACTGACATTTTCTCTACTGCCATTCATTTTCAGAAGAGAATGAATGCAGAAGAAGCATTTAAATAATTGGACAACCAACCACTGCTGACATTGAACTGTTGGCTTTTAGGCTTGAATTGTTCATCCATTACGGGATGATAAAAATCTGTATTAAACGCACAAAAGGCAAACAATTGCTTATGACAAATCTGAAGAGAAGGAGGAAATAAAAACGAGTGGAGAATATAGGAGTATCCTGAAAATGAGGAATAGCTAAGGAGGGTCCTGCACTTGCCACTCTCTGGTTATAAAGTGTTCTGTAGTTTAAAGGCACTTGACCAAGTAGGAACCTGCAAGTTGATTGAATATTTCAGAACTCTTTGCATTGTAAACAGAAGATCCAATCTCTGGTGGGTTTTTAACATTTGTCTACAGTTCTTTCCCCCTTGCTTTCGTCCTGGCTTCCTGTGAGCAGAGTATAGTTTTCTTTCCCTTTGATTTTGGGCTTTGAGAGTAAGACTTGCTTTGGCCAAGGAGTGTGACTGGGGGTGCCACACCGGAACATCCTCCTTCCACCGTGAGAAGAACACACAGTAGGTGACATTTGTTCCATTAATCTGAGTCCTGGACCTGAACATAACCATAAGCCTGGGGTCCAGCCTGGCCTAGCTGATTCAAAAGTATGATACGAACATCTGTGTGGTAAACCATTGAAAGCTGGGTTTGCTTGTTATGCATTATTACCACAATGACAACATCAGCAACCTGGACTAACATATAATTCAAGCGAGCCTAAAATGAAAAAAAAAAAATGTCTTGGTTTATGTAACAAGTCTTAAGATCAGAGGCTCAAGTTATGTTGCCTTTTCCCACCCATTCTTACATCCATCCTATCCTTCCATCCGTCTATCTGACTGTCCATTTTCCAGCCCTGCCTGTTTCTGCTTCTCTTTATGTTTTGACCTCATCTTCTCCTTATGGAGGCAGACCCAGGTTATGCATTTGCTAAAATGTAATTTGCAGAACATAGTTCCAATAAAACGCTCTGGGAAAGTTTTCGTGGTCCAACAGATTTGAGAAAGAGTGTATATAACATTTTAGCTTTAAAATGTCACAAAGCATTACTGGCAAACAAACAGATCAACACGCAAAGCAACGCAAGGAACTTTGAGAAGTGCCCCTAGAACAGAAAAATCTGTAGCATGATTTTTTTTTTAATGCCAAACTTTCCAAGTTTATTTGACCATGGAAGGCTATTCTTGACAATCTCTGGGAATACACTTGAGGGCAATGGTGGTATGATGGAGAAAGCACTGGCATGGGAGCCTGGAGACCTACATGTCAATATGGGCTCTGCCACCAACCTCTCTGCACTACCTCAAGGAAATTGCGTCCTCTTCCTGGCCCCTGGGTCCCCATTCACAAAACAAGAGGCGTGGGCTTAGTTGGCCTTTGAAGACTCCACCGGGGCCCATGATCTGTAATTCCAGCAGTGTGCTGTATTTCATGAAAGACAGGGTGGTTAACCTTTGGCCCGGGAAGCACCATATGAAACTATGGAGAATGTTCCATCAGTGAAATATGATGGTCCAGCACAGTGAGAGTAAAGAGGATGGGAGAGATTCAGCAGTGTTGCTCTAACTTGTCGAGTTGCCTGTGGCTCTGGAGCCTTGGTCCTGGATCCCTCTGTGCTCCATGACCCCTTGTCCCAAGTCCCCCTCTTCTGTGCAGCCTCTGGAATGGGTTGTGGATAATGCTCAGTGGCATTCAGTTCAGCCACTGGGTGGGGGAGGAGGGGGAGGAGAGTCTGCTCTGAATCCTGTATTAGTCAGGATGCTTTGGGTGGCAGAAACAAAACCCTGACTCAAGCTGGCTTAAACAATAGGGAGTTTATTATCTCACATATCAGGAATTCCACGGGCAGGGCGGATCCAAAGCCGGTTGAATCACCCATTCAACAGTGGCGCTTAAGAGTCCTTCCTCGTCATCTCTCTGTTCTGCCACGACTATTTGTCCTTTTATTCATGCCGGTGGCAGCAGGGTGGCATGAGTTCTGAGGACCACATCCAGACATGACACGATCTGGAGGATAGGGGTCCATTTCTTTTCGTGGCTCTTTCCTGAAGGCAAAGACGTTTTCCCCAGAAGCCTCCAAGACACCACTCACCCTGGAAAGACTTCTCTTTGTGTTTCCTTGGCTGGAATTGGGGGAATGGCCATTCCTAAACCAAGCAATGGCAGAGAGAGCAGGATTGTCCTTAGGTCAATCAAGCCCATCCCTGGAGCTGGGAGCCAGGTCAGCCACCCCCTAGTCTGATATGGGAGAAAGAGAACAGAACTTGAGTTTGGTTAGGAAGGAAGAAGAGAAGAATGAATGCTGAGTGGACGATCTATAGTAAGACCTTAAGAGGAGAAATGTGACTTTCCTGGTGGCTCAGACAGTAAAGCATCTGCCTACAATGTGGGAGACCCGGGTTCGATCCCTGGGTCGGGAAGATCCCCTGGAGAAGGAAATGGCAACCCACTCCAGTTCTCTTGCCTGGAAAATTTCATGGACAGAGGAGTCTGGTAGGCTGCAGTCCATGAGGTCGCAAAGAGTTGGACATGACTGAGCGACTTCACTTGAGAGAAGAAGGGAAAGGGAAGACCCCTTTGGAATAGTCTGGCTTCAACTAAACATTTTCAGCCACACATATTAACCCGTTGCTAACAATTCTTTTGTACCATATTGTACTCAGAGAATGTTAATCTCCTTTTTAGCCCCGAGTTACATGACAAAAGACTTTTTGTCACTTTAGCATCTGTTTCCAGGCGCTAGAAAAAGAGGTGGGAGAGGGAGAAAACTCAGTCTGTCCTATTAATAATTCTGTTTAAGCACCTGTGTTTTCCACATTTTAGCAGTCTTACCCACTTGCCTCCTATCTGAAATAGCCAGTCTAGGGAGCATGGCCCACATACAAGCATGGATACCAAGGGGGAAAGTGTGGGGGTGGGATGAACTGGGAGAGTCGTATATACACTATGGGCTTCCCAGGTGGCTCAGCGGTAAGGAATCCGCCTGCCAATCAATACAGGAGCCACAGGAGGTGCAGGTTTGATCCCTGGGTTGGGCAGATCCCCTGGGGAAGGAAATGGTAACCCACTCCAGTAGTCTTGCCTGGAACATTCAATGGACACAGGAGCCGGGCAGGCTACAGTCCATGGGGTCACAGAGAGTTGGGCACAACTAAGCGACTTAGCACACATGCATAAAACAGGTATGAGAACCGACTGTATGAGAACCGACTGTATGGGAACCGACTGTAGAGCACAGGGAACTCTGCTCAGTGCTCTGCAGTGACCTAAATGGGAAGGAAATCCAATAATGAGGGGGTATATGTAAACATATAGCTGATTCACTTTGCTGTACAGTGGGAACTAACAGAACATTGAAAAGAAACTATACTCCAGTGAAAAATTTTAAAAAATCACGTTCTTTGGGAGTGAGGGTACTCAGGTCCTTATTCTAACAAACTGTAGAATATGATGGAAAGTGACTGAACAAAGTGACTGCACAGGGCTCCCATCTCCAGCTTTATAGATGAGCTGATGAGAGTTAGAACCTTTCTTCTACCACTTCCTAGAAATGGAATCCTGAGCAAATTGTTTCAAGTCAGTCTTCCTCAGTTTGCTTCTCCAATAGGGAGATAATAATAGTAATAATAATTCCCACCTCATACAATTATCCTGAAGATTAAAGAAGGAAGAGCCCACCCATGTCTAAGTGCCAAGCCTCACACAGGGATGTACCTAATAGCTATCGATTATTGTCATTTTTATGATTATAGGAGCAGAGCTATTATTATGACGTCATCTAGAAAAATCCCAAAGCAGCCAACAGAGTCAAGCTGATGCTTCCATTGCCACCGAGAGCAGGCTTTTCTCTTTCTGGTGGCGCTCAGTTGGCACTCCCTATCCCCAATGACACAGCATCACATGGCAGGAGGAGGGACGCCAGGGACGAGACTGGCGCTTGATTCAGCAGAATGACTTGGGCTGCCAAGTAGGCTTTTGGAAAATTTCTTGCTCCCCCCTCCTGGAGCATATTTTGGACGCCTACTTGTCATATTGCAAAGTGTATGTGACAAAACAATCTGGGATCTTGCTGACAATGATGCGCTTCATGCAGCGGCATGGAATCTCAGGGTGTGCTGCCAGCCTCGGGGACCCTGGCACAAAGGCAACAGGGCTGGAGCCCCTGCCTGGCAGGAGGGGTCAGAGGCAAGGCAGGAGCACGGACCTGGGTCCTTCCCAATGGACCTTGGTTTTTGTGTCCCTGCCTGGGCAGCACACTGAAGTTTGCCCTCCTTAAACAAGAGAAGGTCATCCAACTCTTGGGGGGCAAAGAAAGGTAGAAGATTGTAGCAATAGTGTACATCTATTAAGCCCTTTATTTTTTTCCTAAGAATGCCGTAACAAACTACCCCCAGACTCGATGGCTTGAAAGAACGGAAATGTGCTCTCTCACAATTCTGGAGTCCAGAAGTCTTAAATCAAGGTATTGGCAGGGCCATGTTCCCTCTAAAGCTTATAGGAAAGGATCCTGCTTTGAATCTTCCAGCTGCTGGTGGCTCCAGGTGTTCCTAGGATTGGGGCTGCGTACCTTTGATCTTTGCTTGTGTCTTTACACAGCCTTCTCCTCTGTGCATCTTCTCGCCTTCTCTTCTCTTAAAAGGACATCTAGAGGAACCTCCCTGGTGATCCAGTGGTTAACAATCTGCCTTCCAATGCAGGGATGTGAGTTCGATCCCTGGTCAGGGAACTAAGATCTCACACGTCTTGGGGCAGCTCCTGGGCCTGCGTGCAACAACTAGAGAAGCCCGAGAGTCGAAATGAAGATCTTGCCTGTTTCAGCTAAGACTCAATGCAGCCAAATATACACATACTTAAAAAGGCCACGTAGAAAGGCGAATATCATATGATATCGCTTTATGTGGAATCTAAAAAAATATTACAGATGAACTTATTTACAAAAAAGAAATAGCTACAGATGTAGAAAACAAACTTATGGTTACCAGGGGGTAAGAGGAGGGAGGGATAAATTGGGAGATTGGGACTGATAGATACACATGACTATATCTAAAACAGATAACTAATAAGGACCTGCTGTATAACACAGTGCTCAGCACTCTACAATGGCCTATATATGGAAAAATGATCTAATAACATTTTTGTTTTGTGTGTGTGTGTGTGTGTGTATATATATATATATATATATATATATATATATATATATATATATATAAATAGCTGAATCACTTTGCTGTATACCTGAAGCTAACAACATTGTAAATCAACTAAACTCCAATAAAAATTAAAAAAAAAACCCAAACCTCACAAAAATGAAAACAACCATATACATGTTAAAAATAAAATGAGAGGCCAAAAAATAAAATAGTAACTTCACCAAAAAACAAAACAAAACAAAACCTGTCATTGGACTTAGGGATCTCCCTAACCCTAGATGATCTCATCTTGAAATCCTTAATTTAAATATATCTACAGAACCCCTTTTTCCAAATAATGCCTAATCCATACAGGTGGACCTGCATTTTGCAGGGCCACCATTCAACCCACTGTAAGCCCCTTCTCTGTGGCAGGTGCTAGACCAAGGATACATGACCAAACCTCATCCCTAAAGCTTTGTACTGTTTGAATTCCCATTTCCAGATGAGGAACCTGAACTGTCTGAGCACTCATGATTCTCTTTTATTCCTTACACAGCCTTGTGCAATCAAAACTATCATTAACCTCATCCCTAAAGGTTTGTACTGTTTGAATTCCCATTTCCAGATGAGGAACCTGAACTGTCTGAGCACTCATGATTCTCTTTTATTCCTTACACACCCTTGTGCAATCAAAACTATCATTAACTCTCACTGTACACATGAAGACACTGAAGCTTTGCGAGACTACGTATCTTGCACAACAGATAGCAAAGCTTATGCACAACTTGCACAGCAACAGCAAATCCCAGGACTCAAGATTAGCTCTTTCTCACACTAACTGGACAGAAATACAGAGTTCTTACCCCATCTGCCTTACTTTCTTAAAAAAGAAAACAAAAACCAAAAAAACCACGTGGTGAATTAGTAACAATTTGAAGATAAAGCAGCCTTTTTTCATCTTTCAAGAAACTCAGTAATTTCCTCCATCTTCTCGCTTCCTGATGTCAACTGAAAAAAAAATCGACAAACTATAAGTAGAGAATTATGTTTTATTCAGTGGACAGAGTGAGGACTTAAGCCCGGGACATAGCCTCTACCGAGAGCTCTGAGGGAATGCTCCAAAAAGGAAAGGGAGGGGCCAAGGTTTATACAAGTTTTTGCAACAAAGACCAGGTAGTTAAAACATTAAAAGATTATTGATAATTACAGAAAAAATAGACATCACGTGTTAATGAATTTAGCACATTTCTGTATACGGGAAGATGCAAGAGTCTGGGCTCATTGAAATCATCCCTTTGATGAGCACCTTAGCTCTCCAGGGCTGGTAGTCTGTTCTTTTCAGGGTGCACTGTTGAGGGTGACTGCAGTGGCTGAGGGCCTGGCGTCCTGAGTGAGGCCTTGGGCTCACTGTGGGACTGCAGGTAGTGACTGATGACTCGATGGCCACAACATCCTTTGTTTGCTGATACAGCAGGCAGCATTCTTCATTCATACAACTTAGTGGCATAAAAAGACCAACACTGGTGATCTCAGTTTCCGTGGTCAGGAATTTGGGTGTGGTGAAACTGGGTCCTCAGCCTCAGGGTCTCTCATAGTCTGCAATTAAGGGGTCTCTCTAATAAGGGTGGATCTGCTTCTAAGGTTGTCAAGAATCAATTCCTCCCAGGCTGTTGGGTGGAGGGCCTCAGTTTCTTACCATGCTGAGCTGTCTGCAGGGCAGCTCATGACATGGGAGCTGACTTCTCAGAGCCAGTAAAAGAGGCAAAGAGAGAGAAGGAGTAAAGGAGATGGAAGTTGCAGTCTTATTTTTAAAAAGTCCTTTTAAAATTGTGGTAAAATGCACATAACATAATATTTATCTTCCTAACCATTTTAAAATATACAGTTCAGTGGTATTAAGTACATTTGCTTTGTTCTTGATTAAAACAAAGCTATCCATTATCTAGTGACTAACGGTTACTTAAGAGTGTGTGGCCAGGAAAGGGATATTTAAAGAGGTGATGTTTAACCTGAGTTCTAAACAATCAGAGGGAGTCAGTCATGAGAAGACTGTGGGAAGAGGCAACAGGGCAAACAAAGCTCCTGAGATGGAATGAACTTGGCCATATAGAAAGAAGAGAAGGAAGGCCACAGGCCCTGGACCAGAGTGAGCAAGGGGAGGGGCGGTAGGAGATGAGGCAGAAGGGGTGATCATGGCCAGGTCCTTTGCAAATTGCCCGGAGCCCGCATTTGACCCTCTGTGTAACGGGAACCATTGGAGGATGTGATCCGAGGAATGATGGACTCAAAACAGAGGTGGTGAAGGGAAGAACCCATGTCCAAGGGCAGTGAGGCAGGAGGGCCGGCTTGCCCGGATGATCTGCTAGGTCACTTTCTCATTTGGCTTCTGTCTCCTCCTAGGAGACTGGCTTTTACAACCACTAATTGAGTGCCTCCCAATCATCTCCTGTCCCCCATTTAATAGCTCTAGGGTGTGGTTGCATGCATGCTTAGTTGCTTCAGTTGTGTCTGACTCCTTGCGATTCATGAACTGTGTGGAACGCCAGGTTCCTCTGTCCTTGGAATCTTCCAAGATACTGGAGTGGGTTGCCATTTCCTACTCCAGGGGATCTTCCTGACCCAGGGATTGAACCCCCATATCTTGCATCTCCTGCACTTTGCCACCTGGGAAGCCCTATAGAAGTGTTAAAAACATTCACATCAGTGAGATAACATAATGCAGTAATGATAATATCTAGCACTTACTATGTGCCATGGACAGTTCTAAGTGATTTACATACTCTGTCAAATGAATATAATGTCATTATTTGATGATCCTGTTTCACAGATGAGGAAAGTGAGGCATAGAAAAGTTAATCAACTTGCCCAAGATCTTATAACTGATAAAGACCAGAGCCAGGATTCAAATTCTGTGCAAGAGTCCTTGTTCTTGTCCACTAAGCCATAACATTTACATCATCTCCCAAGTGTGGGCTCTAACACTTAGGTTCTGATAGGCATTTAATTATTTAATCCATTTTGTTTTTGTTTTTGCTTGGTTTTACATTACAGCAGGGCACAAGAATACTGCTTTGTCATCAGAATAAATTCCCAGCTTGAACAAGGATGACTATTTCTCTTTCACCAGGGACAGCCAGCTTGACGACCCATCCCACCATGCTGGGCTTGCTGTCACAGTCTGAACAAAGTACAGATTCCTCAAGGCCAATAATTAGGTATGTTCTAGCATCTGCAACAGCAATAACAGATAATTAGTTTATCCCCAAACTAGGTGACGTGATTAGTGTTTTTGCTCCAAAGTCACAGAGGAAAATTGCAGGTAGAAGCTAAATTTAAACTTCCTCCACAGGAGAAGTCAACCCGGTAATTGCTATGTTAAATTCCCTGCTGAAAGGAAGTCAACAAATCACCGAAGTCATTAGCCATCACCCAAGCAGGATCACCTGAAGTCTGCTTGGAATGGTGAAAACAGCACTGGCTCTGAAGTCAGATGCGGGGATCTAGAAAAGGCCTCGGGAAGGCTGTTGCTCTTGGGGAACATTTTGTATTCACGTGCTGTGTCTGGACATGTGGCAGCCAGGTTGGACCATGAGGTCCAAGGTTGACCAGCAGAGGGTGACAGAGGAGAACCATGGGAAGGTCCTAGGTCCTGGAGGATGCTGAGTGACTGAATTATCCATTTGTGAAGCTGCCTTACCTCCAGACATTTTGGCATCCAGGGGAAAAAGTTGCTTTATTGATTAAGGCATTTCAAATCAACATTTCTGTTAGCTGAAGTTGAAGATGAGTACCTGATGTACTGGATAATTATGAGAAGCAGATGATAGTATGAATGCAAAATGCTCTGGGCTTTGTCCAAGATAAAGGGAGACATCCTAAGAGTCTGAAAGAAGGGAGGGAAGCTCAAACATTTTAAGAGACACAGGAATGGGAAATACATGATTGAGGGCTGTTACTGATGTTACTGGCCTTCCCCGACCCGGGTCAGACATGGGCAGTCAAGAACAGAACCTGTGCTGTAGCTAAGTCAGTGTCTGGAGGTATTTGGGGGGCTCACCTCACTTGTTTCCCATCTGTCAGGTGTCAGTGTTCTTTGTTGCTTGATGTCCAATGCTTCCTATATTTTGTCCTTTAAAAATTCATTCGTATCAAGTTATTACACAATAGAATTAGTAATATGTCAATTAGTAATTAGAATATGTTTTATAATGTTCTATAACAATTATATACAATTGACTCTTGAAAAACATGGGTTTGAATTTTGAGGGTCCGCTTATATGAGAACTTGTTTTTTGAGATTTGAGACGATTTGAAATAACTCACAAACTGCATAGCCTAGAAATATTAAAAAAAAAAAAAATTAAGAAAAAGACGTGTCATGAATGTGGGCTTCCCAGGTGGCGCTAGTGGTAGAGAATCCACCAGGGTTTGATCCCTGGGTCAGGAAGATCCCCTGGAGGAGGGCGTGGCAACCCACTCCAGTATTCTTGCCTGGAGAATCCCATGGACAGAGGATGCTGGGGGGCTACTGTCCGTGGTGCTGCAGAGTCCCACATGACTGAAGTGATGAGCCCACACACACATGAATGCAGATGCTAGCTTATCCTTACATAGGCATAAAGTGATATTTAATATAAAATTCATAATGTGTTAGTAACACATTGCTTATAATTATTACATTGTTTCATAACTTTGCTTTCAAACAAGTATTGATATATTACCATAGGATATGCCTCTCTCTCTCTCTCAGTTGGAAAAACTGTTATCATCCTAATATCACAAGTGATTTTTAAAAAAATGTTTCTGATACAGTAGTATGAATATGATTCTTAACATTGTATGCCATAAGACTTTTATAATGATGCATTTATTAGTGTGGGCTTCCCAGGTGGCTCAGTAGTAAAGAATCCTCCTGGCAATGCAGGAGACGCAGGAGATACGGGTTTGATCCCTGGGTCAGGAGAAGGAAATGGCAACCCACTCCAGGATTCTCGCCTGGGAAATCCCATGGACAGAGTAGCCTGGTAGGCTACAGTCCATGGGGTTGCAAAGAGTTGGACATGACTGAGCGACTGAGCATGCATGCACATTCATTAGTGTACAGGCCAGGCTGTTGTGAAGCAATTATACTGATTACCCTCAGTCGCTCAGTCATGTCCAACTCTTTGTGACCCCATGGACTGCAGGATGCCAGGCTTCCCTGTCCATCACCAACTCCCAGAGATTGCTCAAACTCATGGCTATCACATCGGTGATGCCATCCAACCATCGTCTCCTCTATTGTCCCCTTCTCCTCCTGCCTTCAGTCTTCCCAAGCATCAGCGTCTTTTCAAATGAGTCAGTTCTTCGCATCAGGTGGCCAAAGTATTGGAGTTTCAGCTTCAGCGTTAGTCCTTCCAATGAATATTCAGGAATGATTTCCTTTAGGATTGACTGATTGGATCACCTTGCAGTCCAAGGGACTCTCAAGAGTCTTCTTCAACACCACAGTTCTAAAGCATCAGTCCTTCGGTGCTAAGCTTTCTTTATGGTCCAGCTCTCACATCCATACATGACCACTGGAAAAACCGTAGCTTTGACTAAACAGACCTTTGTCAGCAAAGTAATGTCTGTGCTTTTTAATACACTGCCTAGGTTGGTCATCGCTTTTCTTCCAAGGAGCAAGCATCTTTTAATTTCATGGCTGCAGTCACCATCTGCAGTGATTTTGGAGCCCAAGAAAATAAAATCTATCACTGTTTTCATTGTTTTCCCATCTATTTGCCATGAAGTGACTGGACAGGATGCCACTATCTTTGTTTTTTGAATGATGAGTTTTAAGCCAGCTTTTTTACTCTCTCACTTTCACCAAGAGGCTTTTCAGTTCCTCTTTGCTTTCTGCCCTAAGGGTGGTGTCATCTGCATATCTGAGGTTATTGATATTTCTCCCGGCAATCTTCATTTGAGTTTGTGCTTTATACAGCCTGGCATTTCACATGATGTACTCTGCATAGAAGTTAAATAAGCAGGGTGACAATATACAGCCTTGATGTACTCCTGCCCCAATTTGGAACCAGTCCATTGGTCTATGTCTGGTTCTAACTGTTGCTTCTTGACTTGCATACAGATTTCTCAGGAAGCAGGTAAGGTGGTCTGCTAGTCCTATCTTTTGAAGAATTTTCCAGTTTGTTGTGATCCAAACAGTCAAAGGCTTTGGCATAGTCAATAAATCAGAAATAGATGTTCTTCTGGAACTCTCTTGCTTTTTCAATGATCCAGTGGATGTTGGCAATTTGATCTCTGGTTCCTCTGCCTTTTCTAAATCTAGCTTGAACATCATTAAGTTCATGGTTCACGTACTGTTGAAACCTGGTTTGGAGAATTTTGAGCATTACTTTACTAGCATGTGAGATGAGGGCAATTGTGTGGTAGTTTGAGCATTCTTTGGCATTGTCTTTCTTTGGGATTGGAATGAAAACTCACCTTTTCCAGTCCTGTGGCCCTTGGTGAGTTTTCCAAATTTGCTGGCATATTGAATGCAGCACTTTCACAGCATCATCTTTCAGGATTTGAAATAGCTCCACTGAAATTCCATCACCTCCACTAGCTTTGTTTGCAGTGATGCTTCCTAAGGCCTACTTGACTTTACATTCCGGGATGTCTGGCTCTAGCTTACTTTATTGTAAGAATACAGTATATGATACATATAGCATACAAAATATGTGTTAGGAAACTGTTTATGTTACTGGTAAGGTTTCTCGTTGACAGCAGGCTATTAGTAGTTAAGTTTTGGGGGAGTCAAAATTTGTACACAGATTTTCAACTGCATGAGGGTTGGCCTCTTAACCCCTATGTTGTTCAAGTGTTCACTATATAATATATACATACTATGTATAGGAATATATTATTATTATAATGTATACAGAAATATATAACTATAATATATTGTATAATTAGTATGATGATAATTATAATAAACGAACAATAATTAAAGTCCTGGTGGTTTATATTTTAAAGCAGATTTCTCACTGTGAAAGAAATGGCTTGTTCTCCCAATAAAGAAATATACATGTTATGTACACATTCAAATTATAGAATGTGTTATATAATTGTTATGATACTTGTTAGTTGGTCAATCATGTCTGAGTCTTTGTGACCCCATGGACTGTAGCCCATCAGTCTCTGTCCATGGAATTCTCCAGGCAAGAATGCTGGAGTGGGTAGCACTCTGGGGGATCTTCCCTGACCCAGGGATCGAACTCAGGTCTCCTGCATCACAGGCAGATTATTTACTGTCTGAACCACCAGAGAAGCCAGTAATAATTAAGGTTCTAGTGGCCCGTACTTTAAAACCAACTTCTCACTGTGAAGGGACTGATGTGATTTTCCATCGGAGGAATTTAGAGCAAGTAGAGTTTGCAGGATGTGGTGATGGATTTGTCTCCCTCTGCCTCCTGAAAGCACGTCTCACAGATCCCAAATTACAGTGAGGAAAGCTGCACCCGTCAGAGGATGCTGCGAGCTCTCGGCACAAATCAGGTTATTCATGTTGCTGCAGGGTAGGTGAAAATGAACTGGTGACAGTGTCTGTTCTAATTTTACCCCCACCCCAACCTTCCACACGTGTACAATGCAGCACTGTTTAGAAATGAATGGGATTGTAGCTTCTATTCACTGAAAACCAGGAGATGAGCAACTTCTGTGTTGAAGACACAGAGCTGGAGACATTCAGAGGGTGGTCAGCACTACCAGCTTCCCTGTTAGCTAAGCTTCCAAACTGATAGTCCTTGCTCATCACACCTACAGTGCTGATTGCACAAAAAGTAGCCAAGGCAACTCTGCTTTAAATAATCTCTGGGAGCACTATATAAATTACTAAAGGTCAATAATCTTCGAGTTCCCACTGGACAAGATTAAGTAATCCACCTGGATGACTGATTTATTCTACCGCTTAGGGAAGCAATGATCAATTGCAAAATGGCTAAATCCTTCATCCTATCCTTTCTTGGCACCCACTTCTGGTCCACTGTGGCTTGCAGTTTCTTTGTCTAAGAGGTAGGGTGTCTTTTCCCTCACCTCTTGAATCTGGCCTGGCCTTGTGACATGGTTTGGCCAATAGAAAGCCCTGGAAGTGACGGTGTGCCAGGTGTGAGCTGAGGCCACAAGAGGTGATGCAGGCTTCCACTCTCTATTTCTTGAAATCTTTCCAGATGCCACATAAGCAAGCTTGGGCTGTCCTGCTGGAGGGTGAGGGGGGCCATCCTCCATTAGCCAGCCTCTAGCCATGCCAGGTAGCTGACAAGGTAACTGTCTGCAGATTTGTGAGTAAGCATGGTCAAGACTAGGTGAGCTGCCCAGCTTAGCCCAGGCTAACCATTATTGACTTGAAACATCATGAACTTAATAAATGGTTGCTTTTTAAAGTTACCAAGTTTTCAGGTTGTTTGTTACACAGCAATACAGACTGATACAAACATCTTGTAGAAAGCTCTTGCTTTTGTTAATAGTCAAAGACTTTTAAATATGCACTTTTACCAATGTGTATGCAAGTTAGGAAGGGAAAATACTTAAAGAAAAGTCAGAAACTTGGGTTCTGCCAGCTCTTATGAGTTTCAAAATAGCCCAGGAATTTCTAGAAAGGTCATGACATATATTTAGAAATTTGTCTTCTGGATCCACCAACTCCTCCCCCTCTAGTTTTGGTTTATTCCATATATTCGATTATAAAAAGAATGTAATGAAATAAATAGGCATTTTCATGCTGATAAGAATGTGAATAGACATGATATCATTTTTTTGACATGATATCATTTTTATTAATTACATAAATATTTATTAAAAATTCTCTGCAGTCAGGAGGAAGGGTACAGTATACATACAACTTCTGTCCTTAAGCAGCTGACAATTTTTTAGAAGTAACAAACAAAACCTTAATTGTGAAACATATATAAAAATAAAATACTGGAAAGGAATTTGGCATTATGTATCGATGGCTTTAAGTCATTTTTACTCTTTGGTACAATGATTTCTATTCTGAAAATACAAAATGAATAACCCAAATGAAAATCTTATTCACAAAATATTCTTCTCTCTATGTAAGTATGGGCTTCCCAGGTGGCGCTAGTGGTAAAGACCCTGCCTGTCAACGCAGGAGATGTAAGAGGCATTGGTTCAATCCCCGCATCTGAAAGATCCCCTGGAGGAGGACATGGCCATCCACTCCAGTATTCTCGCCTGGAGAGTCCCGTGGACAGAGAAGCCTGAGGGGCTATAGCCCAGGGGGTTGTGAATAGTCGGACACGACTGAAGCCACTTAGCACACATATATAAGTATAGGTGAAATGTACTAATTACCAACAGCAATTAGTTATCCTATGTCCACTAGCTGGAGTGCTGCACAACCATGAAACTTATGTTTATGAAGAATTTGTTATAAATCATGTTTATAACAAAGTCCTTATGACAAGTACTCAATAAAATACAGAATGCAAAAATACATTTGCAGTAACATTGAGCTTAAGTAACAAAGTAAAGATTAGGAAAAACACTCTATTTATAGTGATTTGGACAAATAACGGGAAAGAAGAAAGGAAATTAACATTTTTGATGATGTGTTATGTATTAAATATATATGTATTATGTCCCTTAACATCAAAAGATAACTGTTAATTAAAAAAAAAAAAACAAAAAAAACAGTGGTTGATGATTTGGCAGTGGTGGCCCTTATTTCCATTCTGAGTTCACTCCTGCTCACCACAGGGGTGAAGGTAGTGGCTGATGGCATCCTTCTTTTGCCAATAGGGCAGGCAGCAATTTTTAAGATTATGGCTGAACTGATCCCACATGGCATCTGAGGCTGGGCCCTAAAAGGCAATATAGTGTAACTCCTGTCTGGCCCTGTTTCTCTGGGACATGCACATTGGGCACTCACGGCCTGGAGTTGTGGAGCTGTATGTTAGGGCAGGTAGACCGCAGAGAGACGGGGATGGGTGAGGAGCCCTGGCTTCTCTGTTTGCAGCTGACCCAGCAGTCACTGACACAGGGCACGAGAAGGGCAGAGCACTGTGCTTGGGAAGGTCCCCACGGTCTGTCAGGATGGAACTGACTGTTTTTTCTTTTTTTTAAGAAGTCAGCATCAGAATTTCTCAAGTTACTCAACTCCTCTGGAGGTAGGTTTTAACCAGTTTCAAGAGCTATAAGCCCACAGGAATGCAGAACTCAGTTCAAAACACACTATAAACTGACTCATTTTCACGAGACTATTAAAAAAAAAAGTTGAACATATGCTTCATTTTCTTAGGGCTTCCAAAAACAATAGGCAAGTCTTTCAAATGGAGCCATGTGTGTGCGGAAGATCTGTCTGGAATCCAAATCCGTCCCTGATGTAGTTAGCCTAAGGAAAATTCTTTTGTTTCAGTGAACCTGGAGGCAAAGAAAATCACTGGGCTAGAGAAGCAGTCTTTGTCACAAGGTTGGAAAAGTAATGTCGGGCAGAGATGGTTGGGTGAATCAGGCCAGCTTTTCCCCCCCTCAGTAACTTGGCCATCTTCCCTTCTAGGTCTTGATGGTACAAAAGGTACAAGTGACTTCACATCCAATGAATCCTGAGTGGCATGAGGGACAGGGAGATATTGTATGCCAAGAAGCCAAATGGCCGGTTATGTTCAGATTGTAAAGAAACGGTCAGAACTGGTAGAGTTTTCAGGGATGCTACAGGTAAATCTCTTTGTTTCTATGGGTGGGACGTTGGAAGCACAGTCAGCAAATGTGATTTACAGAACTGGTTACAGAGTGGGTTTTCATGCTCAGTTGCGTAAAAGTCTTTGCGACTCCATGGATGATTGCCCCCCAGGATCCTTTGTTCATGGAATTTCCCAAGCAAGGATACTGAGTGGGTTGCCATTTCTTCCTCCAGGGGATCTCCAGGAATCAAACTCGAGTGTCCTGTGTCTCCCACATTGGCAGGCAGATCTTTACCACTGAGCCATCAGGGAAGTCCACAGCGAAAGGATAGTGGTCGGAAGCGGCCAAGAGGAGAGGCACAGAAAAGCTCCAGGCGTGACACTCACTGTCCTCTGCCTGCGGACTCCTGGGAGCAGCGCTGACTTTCCCAGTTATGACGTGGCAGCATTCGCAGAGTATTTTGAACCAGAGAAGCCCCCTGAGCCTTGTTCCCAGAGTTTTTATTGGGGTCAAGTGGCCCACAGTGACCTTGGTCACCTGCACATGCTTGACAGCTGTGTGGCTGACCTTAGTCTCCTTCCTGAGATCAGGTTGGCACCCCATGACCCAAGGACCCCCCATCCCAAATTACATCATCCGCACAGACTAGCAGGCAAGGGCCAAGGCCCCCAGTAAATAAAGACATTCAGGTAGGACGTTCCAAGGGCTCAGAGGTGACCCCCCAGGAGCTGGGGCAGGTGACAAACCTTTCTCTGGGCAAGGAGGTCCTTCGCTGTACAAGCTCTAGCTTTATCCCGGTCAAGTTCACAACGTTCCTCCACTCATGTGGCCCGGTTTGGGCGAGTCTCTGCTCTTAACAGTCGGGTTTGTCTTCTTCTCCCTTCCTCTGCCTTCTCCTTCCTCTTCCAGGGCTAGAGAACAGAGTCACGCAGGCATCTGCTCTCTTTTGCATTCTACTGGCTTCCTGTAGGTCCTTGCATCTGCACCTTTTTTCCCATCCTGATTGTCAAGGTCACTGTGGGCCCCTTGAGGCAGGACAAACACCCCCTAACTGGCCTCTCCAACTCTCTCTCTCTCCCCCCACAGTCCACCCTCTGGAGTGTTTAGAGGGACCTCTCTAAATATCACCAGTAGAGGCTTATCCTTCGCTTGAAAGCCTTAGGTGATTTCTACCACCCACAGCGTTCAAGCTGTCCTGGCAAACGCAGCGCTGCTTGCTTCTCTGGACCCTTGCCCTATCACGTTCTCACCTGTCTTCTGAATAGGATGTTGCTATTCACACCCCTTTCCATCTGGATTATTTTCCTGCCTCTCTCACGCCTCTCCAAGTCCCCCTCCCTCTGCCTCACTGCCCTCCGCTCATCAGGCCAGGCCAACCTCCCTGGGCTCAGCTAACAAGTCACCTCCCAGGAGAAGCCTTCCTGGTCCTCCCTGGATGCTTCCTGCTCTTCTTTTTACCTGTCCCGTGTTTCCAGCCCTTTGCCTAGTGCACAGGAGATGCTCAGGAAATATTTGTTGGCTCAATTCGCAGAGAACAAATGATACAATTCGCAGCATATCTGACTCCATATACTAAAGAGGTCTTCTGAGGCTGGATTTTATTACAGGTTGATTCCCAAACATAATGGGATTAGACTTATTTAAAATTTAAAAAAATTTTTAAATTTTATTTTTAATTTTTTTTGGCCACAACATGCAGTACATGGGAATTTAGGTCCCTGACCAATGATCAAGCCTGTGCCCTTTGCATTAGAAGAGTCTTAACCAGAATCTTTGCCAGTGAACTGCCAGGGAAGTCCTCCCCCATTTTTAAAAAAAATGGAAACATAGTTGAATTGGGCTTCCCTGGTGGCTCAGCAGTAAAGAATCTGCCTGTAATCCAGGAGATGCAAGAGGCACAGGCTTGATCCCTAGATTGGGAAGATTCCCTGGAGAAGGCAATGGCAATCCACTCCAGTTTTCTTGCCTGGAAAATTCCATGGATAGAGGAGCCTGGCGGGCTACAGTCCATGGGGTCGTAAAAGAGCTGGACACAACTGAGTAAGCATGTACATGTACGTATACACACACACACATTCAGTTTTATATGTATACACACAATAATAAATACTTACATACACATTTTTCCATGTTCTTTTCCATTATGGTTTATCACAGGATATTAAATACAGTTCCCTGTGCTGTGCAGTAGGATCTTGTTGTTTACCCATTCTATGTAGACCAGTTGGCATCTGCTAATCCTAAGGGCCCAGTCCAACCCTCACCTCCCTGCCTTCCCACTGGCAGCCACCGGTCCATTCTCTTCCTCTAATCGGCTTAGACTTCTGATTCTCATTTTTTTCCTTGTTATTGGCCACAGTTTTTATGTCAGATCTTTCATTTTCATGTTTGCATCCCCTCCCGTTTCTTCCTTATTCCTACCATAGCTTCTTGTTATCTGCAGAAATCTTTTCTTCCCTCCTCGAGAGCTCTGCTCTGGAACTAGTAAGTGACTCAATGACTTTATCAGGTAAAGCTTGGCTGTAAAGCAAATCAAGTACTCCTGGCAGGCTCTGCTTTATGAGAGAATATTTACTATGATTGAGCCCTGGAAGCTGGTTATCAGGTACTGGCTGTGTTTTAAATATTGCGTTGTTTTCTCACTGTTGTTTCAGCTGCCGGAAGGAAGCACCAACAGTCTCCAGTACTGCCACCCTGTGGCGAAGTGGGATGACAAGCAGGTTTAGGGAAAGGGCTGGTTTGTATCAACCCACGTTTCCCCCTGTTGTGGACAGAGAGGAAAGGCCGTATGAGGACACAGTGAAGCGGTGGTTGCCTGCAAACCAGGGAGAGAGCTCTCACCGTAAACGGACCATGGCCGCATCCTGATCCTGGTCTTACCAACAAAGCTGTGAGAAATGCATTTCTGTTGTTTAAACCATTCAGTCTGTGATATTTTAAGGCAGCCAAGGAACACTAAAACAGCGGTCTATTCCGATCCTGGCTTATCCTTGTGAGTCACAAATATTCAGTGGGTTTAAATCATCTTTATTTATTACTGAACTTAATAGCAAATTTATTGAAAAGTTAATGATATTTAACTCTACTCAAGACCCTGTAATGATCTTTTGGGAATAGAATGTAAAAAAGAGTGCGTGTATGTATATGTACAATTGATTCACTTTGCTGTATAGCAGAAACTAACACAACATTGTAAATCAACTATACTCCAATAAAATGAATTGAAAAGTAAACGATATTTAATATAATTTAAATTTTAAAGTCACAAGTGTCTGCTGGGAGTAGGCATCTTTTTAAAGAAAGTATTCATTTATTTGGCTACACTGGGTCTTCGTTGCGGCTTGCAAACTCTCAGTTGCAGCATCTGGGTTCTAGTTCCCTGACCAGGGATTGGACTTGGGCCCCCTGCATTGGGAGAGTGGAGTTTTAGCCACTGGACCACCAGGGAATTCCCAGGAGTAGATGTTTTATGGAAACCAGAAAAGTGAAGTTGCTCAGTCATGTCTAACTCTTTGTGACCCCATGGACTGTATCAAACCAGGTTCCTCCATCCATGGGATTTTCCAGGCAAGAATACTGGAGTGGGTTACCATTTCCTTTTCCAGGAGATCTTCCCAACCCAGGGATTAAACCAGTGTTTCCCGCATTGTAGGCAGATGCTTCACCGTCTGAGCCACCAGGGAAGTCCATGGAAACTGGATAAGGGGTTAAGTATGAGTCACATGGGTTGATACAGGGATGGCAAATGCAGATACAGACACTGACTAGAGGGGCTCAAGGGAGAAAGCTCGGAAAGGTAGAGAAATAGCAAAGAAGGCTCTGGGCTTCCAAAGACCTTAAAGAAGGGGTTTGAATCCATTTTACATAAATCTCTGAGCACTCAACTATTATCTGGGTCCTAATAACATCTTAAGTTATAGGTCCCCTCCAAGTTACAGACTGGATAGACCTGCTCTAAAAATTTCAGTCATGATTCTTGTGTTCAGGTGAGGAAAAGCATGGAGCCTCTTCCAGAATGTTGTATATACGTGGCTTTTTCCTTTCTAGGCATGATGCAATTTATATGGTACTTTAGAAAAAAAAATAATGTATTTTATTACTGTTATCAAGTGGAACAATAAAAATTACTAAGAACTAAGACAAAGGGGTGGGTGGTGGCTTCCCAGGTGGCGCTTGGTGGTAAAAATCCACCTGCCAATGCAGGAGATGCAAGGGACTTGAGTTTGATCCCTGGGTAGGGAAGAGGCCCTGGAGAAGGAAGTGGCAACCCACTGCAGTATTCTTGCCTAGGAAATCCCACGGGCAGAGGAGCCTGGTGGTCTACAGTTCATGGGGTTGCAAAGAGTCAGACATGACTGAGCGACTGAGCTGAAGACAAAGGTAGCCCTAGCAATGGCACCCCACTCCAGTACTCTTGCCTGGAAAATCCCATGGACAGAGGAGCCTGGTAGGCTGCAGTCCATGGGGTTGCTAAGAGTCGGACACGACTGAGTGACTTCACTTTTACTTTTCACTTTCATGCATTAGAGAAGGAACTGGCAACCCACTCCAGCGTTCTTGCCTGGAGAATCCCAGGGATGGGGAGCCTGGTGGGCTGCCGTCTCTGGGGTCGCAGAGTCGGACACGACTGAGGCGACTTAGCAGCAGCAGCTTGAGCCTAAGCATTGTCCACTGGGGGGAATTCTGACATGTTTGGGCAGATCAGGCTGACACAAGTGGGAAGAGGGAGTACTGCCTGAGGAGCTTCCTGGAGGATACACTTATTCTAATGGAACCAGAGATAGAATTAAGGAGGAAGAAGACTTAACTGTTTGCTAATTAAAACTTTAGCCGATTACTAAGCTTATATGTGCAGCCAATTTGCTTTGAATCATGTGATGTTGAAAAAACATCATATAAGGAAATAACAAAGTCTCACCTTACATGTGGTTTGCCAGATATTTCTGCGCACAAGGTAGTGTTAAGCTCCCTGACCTCCTTTTCACTGGGTGGAACGATGGGGTTAGAGCCCCATGTGAGCTGTGAGGACAAGCGGATGCTAGCACTCAGGGCTGAAGCATAAAATTGCAAGTTTGAGACCCTTCTGAGCTCTTTTTCTCTTTGCAGTGACTTTCAGAGTTCCAGATTGTGGCTGTCCCATAAGTCTGGGTTCCTGAAGCAGTTGGTGGAGGAAATGGCAACCCACTCCAGTATCCCTGCCTGGAAAATCCCATCGACAGAGGAGCCTGGCGGGTTGTCCATGGGGTTGCAGAAGAGTTGGACAAGACCTAGCGGCTGAGCACACACTGAAGCAGTACGGCGAACATAGACCCACCAACCCACAACAGTCACACAGTGAGAGCAACAGATAAACATTGGTGGGTTTATATATATATATAAATTTGTATTTCTTTTTAAAATTGCTTATTTATTTTTGGCTGCCCTGCATCTTTGTTGCTGCATTCGGGCTTCTTCTAACTGCGGTGAGCGGGGACTGCTCCTGGTCAGAGTGCGCTGGCTGCCCCTTGCTATGGCTTCTCTTGTTGCAGAGGGCGGGCTCTATGCCACACAGGCGTCAAGAGTTGCAGCTCAGTAGCTGTGGCCCATGGGCTCAGTTACCCTGCGGCATGTGGAATCTGCTAGGACCAGGGATCGAACCTGTGTCCCTGACGGTGGCAGGGGGATTCTTAACCACTGGACCACCAGGAAAGTCCACCTTGTGGTTCTGACTGCTGAAATGTGCTGGTGGTTGGTCACTGCAACACAACCTGATCTCCGAAGTGACAAGATGAGGTTTTCAGGAATCTTCCTCAATTAAAACATCCCTGTCCTACACCCTTATTTTCAAGCCACACCCCACAGGTAGTGAAATGATCTGCCTTTAAAAAATTCCTCCATTTCAATTTGTTCCCATTCCCTTTGTGATCTTTTCTAGCCTACACATTGTGAGGCTGGGTCAAAGAAAATTTCATACCGTTTCTTATATATTGTGTGTAAAAAAAAGGAGTTACCTTGTTTCCAATCACTGATGAAAACTTCATGAGCCCCCACCACACATGAGCCCAAACAGGATAGGAGGTTGGGAGAGAGAGGAGACGGTGAGATGGGGGTAGAAAGAATTTTGTTTGCTGATAAGCTGTATATAAGTCTCCTCTGGTTTAAATAACCTCTTTTTGTATGGTTGCTGGGGGGAAGGGTGGGAGGAAGAGATAGTTAGGGAGTTTGGGATGGACATGTCCACACTGCTATATTTAAAATGGATAACCAACAAAGACCTACTGTGCAGCAAGGGAACTCTGCTCAATGTTACGTGGCAGTCTGGATGGGAGGGGAGTTTGGTTGAGAATGGATACTTATATATGTATGGCTGTGTCCCTTTGCTGTCCACCTGAAACTTACAACATTGTTAATTGGCTATGTGAAAGTGAAAGTGTTAGTCACTCAATCGTATCTGACTCTTTGCCACCCCATGGACCATGAGGAGCCCACCAGGCAGGAGCTCCATGGCATTCTCCAGGCAAGAATACTGGAGTGGGTAGCCATTCCCTTCTTCAGGGGATCTTCCTGACCCAGAGATCAAACCTGGGTCTCCTGAATTGTCGGTATTCTTTACCATTTGGGCCACCAGGGAGGCTATACCCCAATACAAAGTAAAAAGCTTGAAAAAAATTTAAAATAAAAAATAAATTTTGTTTTCAAACAGTCCATTTCAGTAAATGCTCAGTTATTCAGTGTTTACCTCCTTCCCTCCCAAACATGGCATCTAGTAGGGGAGAGGGACGTCTGTCTTTGTGGCCCTAGGGAGGATCTGTGGACAGACGTGCTTTCTCAATGATTTGGATTGGTTTCCAGGTCACCTGCACTACTGACCTTGAGGTGCAGCTGGTGAACTTGGGGTTTATTTCCTCCTTCTTTCTCTCTCTCTCTGTCTCCTATGCTACGTGCCCTCTCTCCTGCTCCAGCACGGCTGCTCATCCCCATGGTCCATAAGCTTCTGCCACTTTGCCTCTTGACTTTGTGAGGTCCCCTGGGGCAGTTAGTGCTCTTACCTTCCCACTTCCCTGCCAAGAATGCAGAGACCTCGGGGTTCATTCCAGACTGAGGGTGGGGCGGGGCCGAGGGAGGCTCAGGAGCGCCAGTTTGGGCAGCTTCTCTGCCTCACCGTGCTGATTCACCAGCCTAATCGATGTAACTGCTCCACTTTGAGGGGCTGGCTGGGACCCCAGGGGCACCTGCAGAGCCTTCAAGCTATCGAGTCCTCCATTTTGAAATTCGGGAGGTAGAATCCACTGCATACGTTTCTGATTGCTTGCTTCACTGCCTCAGTCTTCTTCCTCCACTGCGTCAGAAGGATGACCAGCTTCCACGTCCATCAGCTGGTACATCGGTCATGTCAAATCCTGAGCACTGTCTGTGCCTTGCTTAGGAAGAAACCAGTGTTCACTTCAGCCAAGTCCAGTTCTTTATATGTTCACTGGTGCTTGAAGAAGAAATACTATATCTTGGTAAAGTATGGCTTTTAAAGTATTGTCTTGGAAGTTCTATTTTAGTATTCAAAAGCTAAATACCAAATGTGCTTTCCATCTCTTTGCATTTCTGCTGGAAGAGTCCTGATCACACACTTTCCCTCTACTTCCTTGCCAACGCAGATGGATGCCTTTGGGTGATGAGAGAGAAGGTCATATACTTGGAAATACAAAGATAAAGACACATTAAGGTTAAAAATACCTTCAACATTATTGTAATTTTTTAAGGAAAACGGTCATATTTCACTTCTCTCTGCACATCCTCGTGATGCCTAGCACATAGTAGGTACACACATGCAGTGACCAACTTGTTCCAGGAACTGAGACTTTTAGCACCCAAAGTACCATGTCCAAGGAGCTCTCAGTCCTTGGCAGACCGGGCAAACTGTGTACACAGTCCATTATTTATTGCTGAAGGTAAGATGGTGATTTTCTCCATATGAAATGATTATCCCCATAGTACTCATTAGCCTCAGTATTAAATGATGACATGTTGGAATTTCCACACATGTTTTTACTGTAACTTCTGAATTTCTAAATAGTGGTTGTGCTTAGCCAACACATAACTGACTCATATGGTCTCACTTCAATGAACACGTGATTATCCCTCACAAAAGAAGACTAAACAGAGCCTAGATTTGTGCCTTTGCTAATTGTTTGTTCTGGCCCTTTGGTCTTTCGCCATAACTGCTCGCTTTCAAGGGACTGGAGAAATGGCTGTGTGTTTGTGCTCAGCCGCTTCAGTCGAGTCGATTCCTTGTGACCCCACTGAACCTGCGTCTCTTGCATTGGCAGGCAGATTCTTTACCACTGAACCACCAGGGAAGCCCAGAGCAATGGTTGGCTGCAGTATTAAAGTAAATTCTTTTAAGGTCTTTAATAATTCTATTTATTTATGATAATCTATTTGTGACTCAGATGGTAAAGGATCCACCTGCAATGCAGGAGATCTGGGTTCAATCCCTGGGTCAGGAAGATCCCATGGAGAAGAGAATGGTAACCCACTCCAGTATTCTTTCCTGAAGGATCCCATGGACCGAGGAGCCTGGTAGGCTACAGTCCATGGGTTTGCAAAGAGTTGGACATGACTGAGCAACTAACACATACATTTAGTAAACAGATTTACTCTTTAATAAAATCTCTGTTTTGTGTTAATGGTTTTGAACTGCAAATCATTGCATCTTGAGAGAAATCCCAGGACATAGGAAGGAAGGAATCTCACGAATAATGTGCAATAAGTGCATGTGCTTGCCTCACAATGGTGGAGAGCAATGGACTGGGATTCAGGAGACAAGAGATCTCATCAGGCTTGTACCACTAACTGGCTGTGAGGTCATGACTAAAGTTTCTCATCTGCGAAAGGGGAAAGGTATAGATAATTTTTAGACCAGTGCTAATGCGAGGGGATTTATCATGGTCAAAACTTTTGATTCCTTTTTAAAAAATACCACCTGCCAATGCTGGAGACGCATGTTCGATCCCTGGGTGGGGAAGATCTCCTAGAGAAGGAAATGGCAACCCACTCTAGTATGCTTGCTGGGGAAATCCCATGGACAGAGAAGCCTGGCAGGCTACAATCTTTGGGATTGCAAAGAGTTGTCCATGACTTAGCGACAGAATGTACACACACACACACACACACACGTGCGCGCACACACACACACACACACACACACACACGTCTTACTTGTTCTGTTTCTCTAGAAAACCCTGTCTAATACATCCATGATAGGCCCTGGAAAGGTTTAGAGGAAAAGAGGGCCAGAGGCAATTTTCCTGCTCATGTTTTGTCTTCTCATCATATTTTCATTTTCTTCGTGACAGAGCCCACTCTCTTTTTCTATAGTTTTAGTCAACAGGAATTAAATCAATTGGAACAAGGAGCCAAATTTCCCCCTATATTTGGCTTTTATTAATAAGAGGCTAGATTCTTCTGGAGAAGGGAATGGCAACCCACTCCAGTATTCTTGCCTAGAGAGTCCCATGGACAGAGGAGCCTGGTAGGCTACTGTCCATGGGGTTGCAAGAGTTGAACACAACTTAGCAACAAACAGACAGACAGAATAAGAGGCAAATATCAGGAAAATACATTGATATGCTAATGGTTTGCTCTTGTGTAGCTCTTTTTACTTTATCCAAGTTTATTCCTCACAGGCATGATCTTCTTATAATCTAGCATATAGTGCAGAATAGATGATTAATTAATGAGTTGACGTGGACGGTCCTCATGACATTCTGTCAGATAAATAAATATGTCAGCAGCAATGTTCCAGGAAGGTGACATGTTGGACCAAGGTCACACAGCCAGGAAGCAGAGAAGCTGGGATGAAATTCCAGAGGACTCGATGTTAACACAAGGTAGTACCAAGGCCGACTCAATGTCCTCAAAGACTGAACTCCATACTCATGCCTCCTGTGATATGGAGCAGGAATAATATAGTCTTATCCTTTGTAGGGTGGTTGTGAATTTCAAATGAGATCGTGCACATAAAATCACATCATAAGCTTTGATGAGGAGCCCCTTTCCAGAATAACACCTACATTTTCCCCCTGTGATCTGTGTCACAAAGGAACAAGGTCAGTGGACCAGCAACTTTCCACTGGCTACCCAAAATCCTTGTCTTTTATGGAGCTCAACCAAGTTTCTAGTTTCACAAAATACTGTATCTTATTTGCCCCTCATTTCCTTGGTTCAACTTGCTTAAATATTTCCCCTAATTCACAAGCAGTTCAAAAAGCAATACATTTTTGTCAGTGCTATGTATTTTAATTTTAATTTATTATTATTATCATTGGCTGCACTGCACAGCTTGCAGGATCTTAGCTCTCTGACCAGGAATTGAACCCAGGGCCCCAGCAGTGAAGCCACTGGACTGCCAGGAATTCCCAAAGCTATGTGTTTTTAAAGATTTGCTAGCAAAACATGGCAAACCACTCCAGTACTCTTGCCTGGAAAATCCCATGGATGCAGGGGACTGGTGGGCTGCAGTCCATGGGGTCGCGAAGAGTTGGACACAACTGAGCAACTTCACTTTCACTTTTCACTTTCATGCATTGGAGAAGGAAATGGCAACCCACTCCAGTATTCTTGCCTAGAGAATCCCAGGGATGGAGGAGCCTGGTGGGCTGCCGTCTATGGGGTCACACAGAGTCGGACATGACTGAAGCGACTTAGCAGCAGCAGCAGCAGCAAAATATACAGATCTCTTCTTGTTTTCTAGACATGATGCATTTTGAAACTTGAATTTTGTGTGCACTACTGATATCTGCTTCTATAGCATTTTAATAGATTCAGTTCAGCCAAAAAAGAGCAAAAAACACATCACTTTCTAAGCTTGGGTGCCATTCATATTTCTTGTTGTTAGTATATTGCAAGATTTTTTTGTTGTTTCTCCATGTACATGAGTGTGGGATTCAGTGATTTCTGAAAATAACATCACATATATTAATATATCAATAAATCACAATGATCCATAAACTCTTTTCAACTTACTTAAGGATAGATTGATTCTCCTGGCAATAAGTAGTTCTACTATTTCATTTAAATATTGAAGGAAGTACTTAACTCTTTACTCCTGTTTATTCTTTTGAAAGCAATATGCAAATGCTGCTTGTTGTCTGTAATAACTTTTCAGTTCAGTTCAGTTCAGTCACTCAGTCATGTCGACTCTTTGCGACCCCATGAATCGCAGCACGCCAGGCCTCCCTGTCCATCACCAACTCCCGGAGTTCACTCAAACTCACGTCTATCGAGTTGGTGATGCCATCCAGCCATCTCATCCTCTGTCATCCCCTTCTCCTCCTGCCCCCAATCCCTCCCAGCATCAGTCTTTTTCAGTGAGTCAACTCTTCACATGAGGTGGCCAAAGAACTGGAGTTTCAGCTTTAGCATCATTCCTTCCAAAGAACACCCAAGGCTAATCTCCTTTAGAATGGTCTGGTTGGATCTCCTTGCAGTCCAAGGGACTCTCAAGAGTCTTCTCCAACACCACAGTTCAAAAGCATCAATTCTTCGGTGCTCAGCTTTCTTCACAGTCCAACTCTCACATCCATACATGACCACTGGAGAAACCATAGCCTTGACTAGACAGACCTTTGTTGGCAAAGTAATATCTCTGCTTTTCAATATGCTATCTAGGTTGGTCATAACGTTTCTTCCAAGGAGTAAGTGTCTTTTAATTTCATGGCTGCAGTCTCCATCTGCAGTGATTTTGGAGCCCCCAAAAATAAAGTCTGACACTATTTCCACTGCTTCCCCATCTATTCCCTTGAAGTGATGGGACCAGATGCCATGATCTTCGTTTTCTGAATGTTGAGCTTTAAGCCAACTTTTTCACTCTTCTCTTTCACTTTCATCAAGAGGCTTTTTAGTTCCTCTTCATTTTCTGCCATAAGGGTGGTGTCATCTGCATATCTGAGGTTATTGATATTTCTCCCGGCAATCTTGATTCCAGCTTGTGCTTCTTCCAGCCCAACGTTTCTCTTTAAATTTCTTTAAATTCATTTTCCTATGCATCTTCCTCAAGTTAGAAGAATAGATGGTGGAAAACATGCAAGTGTTGGAGTCTGACAGAGCTGAGTGGTTTCCAGCTCCTCTGCTGCCCTGGATTTTATCTGTGGGCCCCCAGCACCATTTTCCTGCCTTTCTGTCTCTTTCTTATACTGTAGGGGTTGGAAGACTGGGAGCTATATTTCCTTTTTTTGCCTACTGGCATGATTCCAACTGACAAAGATCCTTCTAGTCAAAGGTATGGTTTTTCCAGGAGTCATGTATGGATGTGAGAGTTGGACCATAAGAAAGGCTGAGCACTGAAGAATCGATGCTTTTGAACTGTGGTGTTGGAGAAGACGAGTCCCTTGGACTGCAAGGAGATCAAACTAGTCTATCCTAAAGGAAATCAACCCTGAGTATTCACTGGAATGACTGATGCTGAAGCTCCAATACTTTGGCCATCTGATGCAAAGAGCTGAGTCATTTAGAAAAGACCCTGATGCTGGGAAAGATTGAAGGCAGAAGGAGAAGGGGACGACAGAGGACAAGATGGTTATATGGCCTCACTGACTCTATGGATATGAGTTTGAGCAAGCTCTGGGAATTGGTGATGGGCAGGGAAGCCTGGCATGCTGCAGCCCATGGGGTCACAAAGAGTTGGACATGACTGAGCGACTGAACAACGTGGTTCCAGATATGGCTGAGGTTCTTGCAGTGAAATGAGTGTCCCTGAGACATAGAAGGAAGAAGGGAATAGAAACCATTTTGCTCTTGCTGGAAGCAGTTTTGGTAGATGTAAAAGTCTTCGCAGCAGCTTCTGTATTTCCCTAACAATTGTTTCCAGTTTGGAGCTTTGGCAGATGCACCACCTTGACAGTGCCTTCCAGAGTTATCCTCATTTTTGGGTGGATATACCAAGCTGCAATGGCAAACCTGAAAGCTAATGATGGGCAGATCCATCCTAAACTGCCCTGACTTTAACTTTGTGGGGTCCACCAACAGTTTTGTAAACTTCTGATGTCTACTTAGGGTTAACACAGCTAATCTTTTTCAGCTTAAAACACCTAGACTGTTTTCACGTTGCCTGACCAACCTCTAACTGATATCACCACTGATGTGCTTTGAAACCAAAAGCAAGACATTTTACTCTTTGAACCTTAATTTCCTCATCTGTGAAATGGGCATAATGACTCATAGAACCCCACAAAGATAAATAAATAATGCATGTAAAGTTTTCAACACAAAGTAGGGATGCAGTAATGTTAGTATTTTGTTTTCACAGTCTCCCCTACCCCCTCCTGCCTTTAGAGATTTCTTGATTGTTTTCTTTTATTTCCAGGGTTTGTCCTTTTTTTTCTTTAATTGATTACAAATCTAGATGTCTTGGGGTGAGCTCCTGCTCCCTGCCATTTTTTTTTTTTAATGAGACTTGATGCTGCCTCCAGTTCCAGTGCCCTACTTTTTTGAGCACAGATTTATCACCTGTCTTTCATGACAGGGATGATTGAATTCTGCCAGAATTTTTATGGTTATTAGCTGGTAAGCTTGTCCTGGGAGACTCCATCAGAACTTCCCTTATGCATATCTCTCAAAGTCATTTTTAACTATGTCTGATTCATTTGTCTTGTTCCTAAAAGTAGCAAGAAATCTCCTGGCCAAAGGAAGCGTCTTCTTTGAGGCAAGTGGTCTTTTTATAATTCCTAGTCTACTTTTAGGAACCCACCGGCTGTGTTTCTTGTATTTGCAGCTGAAAAGGCTCAGCAACCAGGCCTCTGGGTCTGTGGGGTGGAGTGGATGATACAAGTGATGGGATCTAGTGGTCCCAGCTCTGCCTCAACTTCCTGAGAGGCCTTAGGCTGAGAACTACGTCCTCTGGACCATGGTTTCCTCTCTCCTAACATCGGTCAACTCTCTAAAGGGTGCTCCCAGCTCAGGCTTTCATTGGATGGCTGGTGGAAGCCTGTTGCTTCTCCCGGGTTTCCCTCTGTGGCTGACATCAGGGAACCCACTGGAGATTGCTCTTCCTGCCTCCTCACCAATAATCATGTGGATCCTTCTAATGGGCATGGAACAGATCCTCCAAAGATTATCTCCTGAACACCCAAGGTCTGGGTGATGAACAACCCCATCTTGTGCTTTTTTGCTGTGGACCACGGGCAAATTTCAACCAAGTTCACTTTTTTTTTTTTCCTCTCTATATTGTGTGGCATGCGGGATCTTAGTTCCCCAGTCAGAGATCAAACCCAGACTCCCTGCAGTGAAGGGACAGCATCGTAACCACTGGACTAGGGAAGTCCTGAATTCACGTCCATCGTCACTTGTGGAGCCTCCTGTGTGCCAGATGCAGGACCTTGTGATGCGGGTGTGTAGTGTTTATTAGCTAGGAGAGATGGACAGGCAATGGTGCTTCAACACCATTTGATGAGTGGCAGCCAGGAGGTCCCAAATCACTAGTGCCAAGGTCCATCCAGTCAGAAGTGTTGTTGGCCAGGACCCTGAACCAGTGCATTTTTAAAAACAAATAACTTATTTTTAGTTGGAGAATAATTGCTTTACAATATTGTGTTGGTTTCTGAACACAACTGAGCACTCACAAGCACAAAAGAATACCCTAAGATTTGGTATTGGGTTGAAAAGTTGTTATCTCTACAGAACGGCATGATAACAGAGCAGTAGGAGGTAAGTCTTAAATTAGTGAAGCAAATATTCATTGGCGGGATAACAGAGATTCTATATTTACTGGCAAAGCTAGGACCAAAAAGAGAGTCTCTAAAAAGAGAGACATCTACAAGAGATGATGTTACATATTTTTTTACCACAATATATGCAAAAGGGTTGCCTGTCAAACACCAAGCAGTGCAAGTGATGGAAATGGAAATGGACAGATTTCTCAAAATAGATGAGAAAGATTTCAAAGCAAGAATACTGGAGTGGGTTTTCATTTCCTTCTCCAGGGGATCATCCTGATCCAAGGATCGAACCTGCATCTCCTGTATTGGCAGGTGGATTCTCTACTGCCGAGCTACCAGGGAAGCCCCTGTAGCTGATGAGCAGCCATTAAACATGAGGATGCATGTGGTTATGTTTGTGTTTTAAGAAAAGGGCTTTATCATCAGTTCCTCATCTCTTGCATCTGACTGAAGCCTTTCCCTTCCAGCTCCCACACAGCATGCAGGAGGCTCATGTGTTGGACAAGACTGGCTGATTCCCTCCGTGGATGTGATTGCAGACACCTATTACTGCTAATGGCAAGGTGAGAAGCTCTGGTCTACTAGAGGCCACTTCCTCAGGGCAGAAAATTCACAGATGGAGTGACAGGCGTGGATCTGCTGCTCCTTGAAAGCCAGTACGGATGGAGACGTGGTCCCTCGGTGAAAGACGCTGGACCTGGGCCTCATTTGAAAGGGCTATTACCAGATAATTATCCTCCTGTTAAAGCTGAGACTTGGGAATCAATGGCTCTCTTTACAGAGGGGCCCACAGAGGTTCTATTAACCCCACTGACCCCAGAATCTTGAGAGAGCTGAGGTTCATCTGGAGACGTGGCCTTTTAACACCCAGGGGGTCGATATATGGATTCTAGCAGCCTGGATTCTGTGACATTCTAGTTGGGTAATCTTGGCCCAGTCTCTCAACTGCCCTGAGATCCAGTTTCCCCATTTATTCAATGAGACTGATGACACCTGATTTACAAGGTCTGCTATAGTACAAAATTAAATAACAAACGAAGTCTACCCAGGAAATGGGCAGACATAGATGAGATATACGCATTCTAGACATATGCATTATCTTCTACCTCTTCATTTTCTATTTCATTTTTCTTTTCATTCTTCTGTGTGGAATTAGACCGAATGTTGGACAAAAGAATCCAGAATAAATTAAGGACTCCTACACATTAATAATAAAATGATGAACACTTCAATTAAAAATGGGTGAAAGTCTTGAACAGGCATATCACAAAAGAAAATATCTGAATGGGCAAAATTCATATGAAATGATGCTCAATGTTAATTAAAATGAGATATGTCTATATACCATGAAAGGGACTAAAATTACAAAGAGTGACAATACCAAGTGTTGGCAAGGAAGTGGAGTCCATGGAACTCTCATACTTGCTGGGAATTAAAAATGACACAAATACTCTGAAAAATTGTTTGGCAGCTTCTCATAAACACACATTTACCATGTGAGAGTAAATCCAATTAAAAAAATTATGACATCTTCTCTTTTGGCACAGTTTGAAGTTTATAAAGTGGTGGGTTGAAATGTAGTTTATGGTTATAAAAATTGATCATTACACATGTCTGTTTTAAAACCCATATGTCCTCTAGGATAAAGTGCCCCAAGTAGGATTACATACAAAGGTCCTGCGTCCCCCCTCCCTCCTGTTTCCATTTTTGTCTGCACCATATTCTCTAGCTATATGAAATGTAGATCATTCCTCTCAAAGTGCTTCTCATGTAGGTGTCCATATCTTTGTGCACTGTTTTGTCTGCAATGTTCTGCCTGACTCGCATCCTTATCCTTCTTGGCCCCAGCCAGGTGAACTCTTAATTATTCTTTAAAACCCACATCAAATGTCACCTTTTTGTTGGAGCCGTTCTGGATTCTCCCAGGCAGAGGCAGTTCTTTCCTCCTCTTTGCTATCTCTTAGTACCATACACCCTAGCACCATATACCATTGCACCACACACCATTGTACCACACACCATTGTACCACATATCATAGCATCATACACCATAGCACCACATGTCATAGCACCACACACCATAGCATCACACACCATAGCCCCACACGCCATAGCACCATACACCATAGCACCACACGCCATAGCACCACACATCATAGCCCCACACACCATAGCACCACACACCATAGCCCCACATGCCATAGCACCACACACCATAGCACCACACATCATAGCCCCACACGCCATAGCACTGTACACCATAGCACCACATGCCATAGCCCCACATGCCATAGCACCACACACCATAGCACCGTACACCATAGCCCCACACATCATTAGCACTACATGCCATAGCACCACATGCCATAGCACCAGACACCATAGCACCACACGCCATAGCACCACATACCATAGCACTACATACCATAGTTCCTTGTTTAAATGTCTCCACCATTTGACTGGGATGCTCAGAGTTGGGAGTTGTGTCACTGGCTCTCCAGTGTCTGCCTCATAACATAAATCCCATCATAGCAGTTGTCTGTATTAACTTTTTCTGTGTACTTTATTATTATATTTTATGAATTTATCTGGCCATGCCAGGTCTTAGCTGTGGCATGTGGGATCTAATGCCTTGAACAGGGATGGAACCCGGGTCCCCTGCATTGGGAGTGCAGAGTCTTAACCACTGGGCTTCCAGGAAAGTCCCTCTGTGTACTTTACAACAAAAGCCAAACTCCTCACAGCATGTGTAGCTCTGTGCTATCTAACCCTCCTCTAGGACCTCATGCCATTACACCTTCCCTTGATTAGGAGGTTGCAGACCCTCTGGCCTTCTTGTTCCTTGTATGTTAGTTCCTTCCTGCTGCAGATGCTAAACAAACAACTCCCCACCCCCATCCCGTCCACCATGGAGTTGGTCAGATGCTCATCCTAGCTCTTGGCAAACTCTTGGTTTACATCTCAAACTTGGGTCTCAGTTTATATATGTCCTCAGAGAGACTTTCCTTGGTCACACAGTCCAAACAGCCCCACGCCCACCAAATGATTCTCTCACAGTATCCCATATTTCTGGCTTGTAGCCCTAGTCACAATTTATGTATATGCTTTACTAGCTTAGGCTTCCCAGGTGGCTCAGATGGTTAAGAATCTGCCTGCAATGCCGGAGACCCAGGTTTGATCCCTGAGTTGGGAAGATCTCCTGGAGAAGGAAATGGCTATCCACTCCAAGATTCTTACTTGGAGAATCCCATGGACAGAGGAGCCTGGAGTGCTGCAGTCTGTGGGGTCAGAAACAGTTGGACACAACTGAGGAACTAACACTAACACTTTCGTTTACTAGTTTAATGTCTGTTCTGCCTTGCAGTCTGTAAGTTCAATGAAGGCAGTGTCTGTCTGTTTTGTTCCCTGCTGTATCCTAGAATATAGCACAGTGCCTGATTCAAGTCAGGCATTACCATTTATAGATTGACTCGATGTAGTGAAGAGGTGGAAACGACTGAGGGACTTCCCTTTCACTTTTCACTTTCATGCATTGGAGAAGGATATGGCAACCCACTCCAGTGTTCTTGCCTGGAGAATCCCAGCGATGGGGAAACCTGGTGGGCTGCCGTCTATGGGGTCACACAGAGTCAGACACGGCTGAAGTGACTTAGCAGCAGCAGCAGCAGTGCCCACTGGGTGAAGTGGTGAATGACTAAATTGAAGATTTAAACTCAATTTAAGAATAATGGAGTTGATAGTATTATTTACGCTATTTATATTTTAGGATCAGAATAGTTTGTGCTCAATGAAACCAATCTTATATTTTTGCATTATAAAAATAATGTATGCTTATTACAAGTCAAACAAAATGAGAAAGATATTTTAAAAATTAATAGTTTTTCTTATCCTCCCTACAATTCCTTTCCTTAAAACTAACCAGTGTTAATAGTTTTTGCGTGGGGGGATATTTTTCCGATTTTTACATTCATGCATACATGTTTCTTCCTTCATGTGTGTGTGGATGTGTATATTTACATATTTGTCTATGCAGTTTTTCTTTTTTAAGTGAGTAATTGGATGATATTTTACATACTACTCTCTAGCTTGTTTTTTTCCACTTAATACTTTTTCTCCTCTTAATAACATTTCATGAACATTTATCCAGTTCAACACATACACATCTCTCTCTTTTTAAGAGCTACATACTATTTCATAGCTTGGATATTACATTTTCTATGATTCTCTATTGATGAATGAAGTTGTTTCCAGTGTTTTGCTATTACAAATAACTGTTCTGTAAATATCCTTGAATATGTTTTTCCTTGTACACTGGAGTCTCTCAAAATATTACAAATGCTGGGAGAGAAAGATGCATATTTAAAAATATTACCTATTTTCTTTTTCTGAAAAATATTTATTTGTATAGCTGCATCAGGTCTTAGGCGCATCATGTGGGATCTTTCACTGTGGTGTGGTGGGCTCAGTAGTTGCAGCGTGTGGGCCGAGTTGCCCTGCAGCTTGTGGAATCTTACTTCCCTGATCAGGGATCAAACCCCACGTCTCCTGCATTGAAAGGTGGATTCTTAACCCCTGGACCGCCAGAGAAGTCCTAGTGCCTGACTATTTTCTAGAAGGGGAATTCATATACCTTCAGCAGTGTATGAATGTGCCCATTTTCCTCTGTCCTAAGAATGCATGTTCTCGTCTTCAAAAATGTTTTCCAATCTCCTGCTATTTGTGGATGAGGTTTAAAGAGAAGTCAGTATTCCCCTGGAGTCCTGAGGTCTGGGAACTGGGAGACAAATTGCCCTCCCTTTTGACTTGACTGCTGGAAAACTAGCTCAAAGAGAGTAGAGCCTCCAACTCAGTCTGACTCTGTACAGTGTTCTGGGCATTAGCTAGACTTAGCCTCTAAACAAGTGCAGTCCAGTAATGGGAGCATATGGGCTTTTGACAGGAAATGCTTAAGACTGGGTATCGAGTTTAGCATAAGGCTGTGTCAGGGGAGATGTGGTATTAGGTTTTCACTCACTGATTCACTTAATAGCACTAAGAGGGTGGGCTTGTGAGCTGCATCTGAACTGTAAGCTCTTTGAAAGAACAGATGGGAGGAAGGAGAATGGAGCTCTAAGAATCAAATCGATGGAGCAAAGGTTCAGTTTCCCTGCCAATGGGAGTTCGCCCCTCAGGGATTCCAAAGGCATCTCAGATGTTCCCTCATGCCTCTGTGACCAGCTGTTTCTAGTTTCTTCCTTTTAAAATGGATCCTGCACTTACCACTTCCCCAAACTGAAAGTGATAAAGGTAGCACTTTTGCAAAGTGTCGGGGAATTCTGCAAAAGGCAGTAGAAAGAGAAGGTCTAAACTTTTGCCTCTTTCAGATTTGTAACTTAGAGTCCAGCTAGCTGAGCCACACAGAGGCCTTGTGAGGGCAGCTTGCTGGTGAAGGAATGAGGGAGGAGGGGATTTAGGATGGCTTAAAAAGTGTTTCTCATACTTAGGTTTTTCCAGTAATGTCAAATAATTTTTGCCTTACTGATTATTTTCCTTTAATCAATTCATTATTAAACCTACTCTTTTCATAAAAATAATATATTTTAAATTTGACATTGAAGTAATACATATTATACTTTGAAATATATAATTTGTATCTATATACACATAATTTGGGTCCCAGCCTCTGCCAAAATACAGAGATAAAATAGCTATCACCCCAGAATTATATAGAAAATCAAACAGTTGCTCAAGAGGTAAAAGCATAGATATTTTCAGGCATGCAAAGATTAAAGAAAGGTATGACTCATGTGTGCGCTTAAAGAACTACAAAATGATAAAATTCATCAAAAAGGAAAATGGACATGGAAGAGAGAAGTGAGGTGCAAGAAGAAACCATGAACCAAGAAACTCATGAAATATGTAAGTAACTAACTGTGCAAAGTAAAATCTACCCATGTACACACAGACATTTTTTAGATTTAAATAAAATGATGGAAGTAAAATTTTTGGACATCAATAAGATTAAAGATGGGAATGGGGCAGTTACAGTGATTTAAAACACGCCAACTTTCTTTTCCTAGTTGGAAAATGTTGTTTAGTTGCTAAGTTATGTCTGACTCTTTTGCAACCACCAGGCTCCTCTGTCCATGGGATTTCCCAGGCAAGAATACTGGACTGGGTTGCCATTTTCTTCTTCGGGGGATCTTCCTGATCCAGGGATCAAACCTGTGTCTCTTGCATTGCAGGCAGATTCTTTCCCACTGAGCCACCAGGGAAGCCCTATTTGGAAGATAGAGATATCCAATAAATTTGAGCTTTGTAGGGAAAATATAAGGTGCTGTTAAATATGTAAGTCACTATTAATAAGGGTGTTAAATATTTAAGCATTATTGGAGGTAAAGAGGGACATTGCATGTGAATAGTGTACTCTATTCTTTACCCTTCCCATTGTCTTCCCATCAAAGGAGTCCTTACCCCTTGAATCAGAGTTAGTTTGGTACATTCTTTGACCAAGAGAATGTTCTGGAAGTGACACTATGCCACCTTTGAGCACTGTCTTAAGAGGCCTTATGTGATTCTGGAAACCTGACAGTGTTCCATGATCAAAGAGGATTAACCTATGATGATGAGAGGCCTGTGCCAGTTACTCCTGTTGTCACTGCTGGCAGCCACACAGCAACCAGGTGTGTGCCTGAGTCTATCTTAGAGCAACCATCTCCCAATCAACCCACCATTCAACCGAGATGTATGAGCTCACCCATTTCAGATTAGCAGAGCCTGGCCCAGACCAACAAAACTGCCCAGTTGACCCTATCTTGTGAGCAATGATAAATAATTATTCTTTTAAGCTATTGAGTTTCTCATTAGTTTGTTAAATAGCAAATGGATATATTGGGCTTCCCTGGTGGCTCAGGGGTATAGAATCTGCCCCCAATGCAGGAGATGTGGGCTCAGTCCCTGGGTTGGGGAGATCCCCTGGTGAAGGAAATGGCAGCCCACTTCAGTATCCTTGCTGGGAAAATCCCTTGGACACAGGAGTCTGGTGGGCTACAGTCCATGGGGTCACAAAAGAGTCGGGCATGATTGAGCGATGAAGCATACATACAATGGATATACTATATATAATGATAGACTTAGTATGCAAAACACACATATACACACATTCTGTGGGTTGAGAGGAAATGGGCAACACAGTAGAAACATACATAGAGTTGATGCAAGGCATTCCAAAATTTATATTCACATGTAAATTAGGACAAGATGCTCAGCCTTAGCAATAAACCACAGAGATGCAAATGAAACAACAAAATAAGATATCATTTTACACCCATAAGCTTGGCAGAATTTAAAAATTCTGAAAATACCAAGTGTTCCCAAATGTAGGAGGAAGCAAAAACTTTCATATACTGTTGAAGGGGTTATATGTGGCCACCTTGGAAAAGAAGTTGGCAGCATCTAGAAAAATCGAACATGTGCAGACCCTAAAGAATGTGTTTTGCACATCCAGTTATAAGTATATCTCCTAATGAAATGTTCACAGGTGTTTCCAAGGGAAGGCTATATAAGGGTAGTCATCAAAGTAAAGTTTTTAAGGGCATGAATTTAGAACAACCTAGTAATACTTGCCCATCATTGGAAAAATGAACATAATCACTCACAGCAGTTAGAAAAAAATAAAATAGATCTGTTTGTTCCAGTATGAATAAAAAATAAAACTTTCAATGTTGAGTAAAATAAGAGTTGCAGAGGAATTAATATAATGCATCATTTATGTAAATTAGAAAATCAAGTTATTTTATACTGTTAATTCATCTTATAACAAATATGTCTATATAGACTGGGAAGTTCCATGTAAAATTCATAACACAGGGTACATTTGGGGAAGGAAGATAAATTAGAATAGGGAGGATGACATAGGGGTTTCAAATTTGTTTGTACATTTTTATGTATCTTTTTTTCTACAAAAGCAACTAAAACTGGAAGTATGATATCATTTGTTAATTTTGGATGCTTATTATAATATTTATTGTATTTTTATGTATTTTCAACACTTTAACTTGAAAAAAGAAATCCTTGCCTCAACCCCACCTGCCAATATGCCTCACCACTAGTATTATTTGGTCGTAACCACTGAAATCATTGCATTTCTTGGAGAAAAACATAAACTGGGTGTGTTCATGAACCATGAATAAGCCACTGTATATTCATGTCTTTAAAATTATCCTGTGGGCTAATATTGTCCGATGGTCTTATCCTGACCCAAAGAAGCCACAAGTAGGCAATTAAAGGATGCTTTAACAAGTAAATAGATGTTATCTGGGCAAAAGAAAAAACTTCAAATTAAAATGATAATGATATACATTAGATCTGAAGAAGGGTGAAGACATAGCTGCAGTTTTCTTGATCTGCTGTGGAGAAATGTCTCCCCTGGCAGTGGGATCAAGCAAGTCAGACTAGAAGCTCTCCACTCTGCCTCTCCAAGTGCCAGGCAGAGGGAGGACTTTCAGAACATGAAAGCCATGTTGTAGCAGTCAGGGTTCAAGTGCACCCTACATAGTCACTCTAGTGATTTTTATTAAAAGGGGTTGGATGCAGGGAATTATTGCTTACAGAATTGTCATTGGTGCTGGAGGAGCCAGCTCTTGGCTGGGTATCCAGAGCCACTCCCAGAAAAATTCTGCAGAAGTGGCCAAATGAGAGAGCAATTATATCCAACTCCATCTGTAACCTGGGTGTCTTATTGGCTCCCCCAAAAGCAGAGCTGAAAAGAGTTCACTTGGAAGGTTATCCCAAAAACCCAGGATGAGGGATAGAGGATAGGGAAACAGGGAAGGAAAGAGAGTCAATAGCATGTGAAATGATGGGCAGGTTGTCACCATGGGCAACTAGGTATTCCTCTGGGGATTCTGGAAGGAACTGATAGAATGCACCTCAGTAGGATCCCTCCAGAGACAAGAAACTAGAGCATTTATACATGGCCCCTGTTCCCTGTTGCTTGAGGGTAGGACCCAGGGCTGTTAACATCTTAGAACTTGTGGGTTGCATTTCTAAAGGCTGAACAACCTTCCCATTACTTTGGAGAAAGCCCTGATGCAGTGAAACAGAGAGATGCCCTTGGGGTGCTTGGGATGGGCTGTGGGCAGCTTGCACAGAACCATCTATCACAGCTGGGCTGAGGGACAAGCATGGGGCCCAAACAGTGTCTGCTACTTTGGGGAATATGCTACTTTGGTAGTTCTTCCAAACAGTTGGTTTGATACTCACAGTACAGTGGTCTTGATGTGGGAATCAGTAAGATACTGCTGCTACTGTTGACTCAGAGCTCTGCCATCCCCTCTTGATCAAGTCCAGCAAAATGACAGCTTGTCCCCTACTCCTTTCTTTCTGGTTAGCTCAGTTATAAACTCATGTCCTGTGTGAGCAAAACCAGTAGGGGAGCTCTGAATTGCATCCAGAATTCTAGCTGCAAGGGAGTCTGGGAGACGGGGTTGTCAGCTCTTCAGCCTCTGAATCAACAGGATAGACCTTGGAAAGTGAGATGTTGAGCCAGCTGGAGTTACTGTATCTGATCAAGTGAAATTTCCCTTCTAGTCACCTTGCTTGGTGATTTTGTTCAGGCAGTTTCTTCCCTTGAAGCTGTCCTTGCCCACTCTCAGATGCTTCTCCTCTGCATTCAGCTCAGTGAAAGAGGGAGAAAGTATCAGCTTTCAGGGATGACATCAGTGACCTCTTCATCACTCTCAGAGCCCCTCAATTTATCCTCTCAGCTCTTACCCCAGTTGCAATTGTACAATTATTTAAAAATACTGATTTAGCATCTTGTCTCTGCTAGACCAGAGGTATATGAGGGCAGGAACCACATCCCTGCTTGTTTACTGTTGCTCCCAGCACCAAAGATATTCATGCTAGATACATAGGGATTGGATACATATTATTTGAATTTGTTGCTGTTGTTGCTCAGTTGTGTCTGACTCTTTGCATATATGAATGGAAAAAATGAGTATTAGGGGTTATGCTTCCTTTATCTGTACATGGATGCTTCATTTGTGTATAAGGAGTGAAACAACCTACATTCAACACTGCTTTTGAAAATAAGGACAGGAAGAGAAGGGTCTGGTTTAAAGTGACTAAATTATTCCACTGAGGGAATGTGATATTTTTGGCTCCTGCTGTTAACTGAGGGCTGCTATTTCCAGTCCTGGACTGGAACAGACATTAGTGAGCCAGGCAGGCGGTCACAGGCAGCGTTTGAAAAGAAAAGGCAGCATGATAATTTCCCATTCTGATCAGTCTCAGGACTCTAAAAGCAATACATTTTGTGATACAAAAAAAATTTCAGGAAAGAAGGGATCTTCTTGCCTATGAGATCTTATTGAAGGAAAATTTCAGAATAACTGGATCTAAAGGAAAAAACTGTGACCTTTGAAATTGGGATGTTTGTATGTTAAACTCTGTGATCCACTCTCGTTTTAACTTAGCTGACTTTCTGAATAGCTACAAGCCTTCTTAAATATTGACGTGGGGCCCCTGTTATGTAATATTAGCCAACATTATTTGAGCTATTTCATGTTTCAGGAAATATTTTAGATATAGTCTCTCTTCTAATCCTTGAAATAAAGCTATATGATAGTAATTATTATTGTCCTCATTTTATAGAGTAGAATACTGAATCTTGGAAAGGTTAATATGCTGCGCAAGTTCAAATAGTTAACAAGTGAGGATGTCTAACTCCAGGCCTGACTGACTCCACAGGGCATTCTCTTAACCACTGCTTGTGGGGAATAGAGCCTCAGGATGCAGAGACATCTGAGTGGGTACACACTTGGGGCTTTCCCAGTCTGTATAGTCAAAGCTATGGTTTTTCCAGTAGTCACGTATGGATGTGAGAATTGGACCATAAAGAAGACTGAGCACTGAAGAATCGATGCTTTCAAATTTTGGTGCTGGAGAAGACTCTGGAGAGTCCCTTGAACTGCAAGGAGGTCAAACCATTCAGTCCTAAAGGAAATCAACCCTGAATATTTATTGGAAGAGCTGTTGCTGAACCTTCAATACTTTAGTCACCTGATGAGAAGAGCCAGCTCATTGGACAAGACCCTGATGTTGGGAAAAATTGATGGCAAAAGGAGAAGGAGGCTGCAGAGGATGAGGTGGTTAGATAGCATCATCAACTCAATGGACATGAATTTGAGCAAACTCCAGGAGATAGTGAAGGACAGGGCAATCTGGCATGTTGCAGTCCGTGGGATCACAAAGAGTTGGATAAGACTTAGCAACTGAACAACAACTTTCCTTACTGGTTGTGTGGCTAAAAATGACTGAGACTCAGTTCCCTTAGCAGTAGAAAGTAGATAACACCTTCTTTGCAAGGTGGTCTTGAGAACTGGAGACCATGAGTGAAGGGGTTTAATACGTAGCATTGCCTCTTTGTGACGCTACTAGTTTAGACAGCAGTAGTGCCTGGAATCTGTGGGGGAAGGGGGAGGGGAGTTGTTGAAGAGGTTCTAGGCAGAGAACTTCTACTTGTTTGCTGATTCTCAATAGGAAGGCTGTGAGCTTCTTACCTTTGTCATAAACTTTCTTCTCCAAAATGTGCAAAGAGGAGGTCATGACCTTGGAGCATGGTGCTGATTTCAACATGCTGCCTGAGACTTCATGAAAGGTGCTACACTCAAAAGTATTTTTATCTCATACCCGTGAAACCCTCACCATGGTTAAGATAATGAGCATATTTATCACCCCTAAAAGTTTCCATGCAGGTCTCTGTAATCCTTCCTTCCAGCCCCTCCCTCTTGTCCCCAGGTAACCACTAATATCCTTTTGGTCACTACTGATTAGTTTTTATATTCTAGAATTTTATATGGATGGAATAATATTTCCCCCTTTTTTTGATTTAACATAAATGATTTTGAGATTCATCTATGTCATGGCTTATATTAGTAGTTTATGCCCTGAATTGCTGATTAGTATTTCTTTGCATGGATGTACCAAAGAGTTTTAATCCATTAACCTATTAATGGATTAATGGACCTTTGGGTTGTCTCCAATTTTTTTTTTTTTTTTTTTTTGCTATTACAAGTAAATCTGCCCAGAATACTGTGCACATCTTTTTATGGACATGCCTTCATTTCTTTTGGGTAAATAACCAGATGATCATATGGTAGGTACACATTTAACTTTTTAAGAAACTGTCAAGCTGTTTTCATCAGGAGTGTTTTAATGCTGTTCTCAATAAGTTTTGTACATTCCTTATTAAGTTGATTCTCAAGTATATATTCTTCTTTGTCGCTTTTACAAAAAAATATGGGATTTTCTCTACCATTTTACATTGTAACTGGTTATCAACTGTTCACATGGAAACTATTAATTTCTGTAGGTTACTTTTATAACCTCCTACATTATTGTATTCTTGTTTGAGTTTATTTTTTATTTATTTTTAATTGGATAATTGCTTGACAATATTGTGTTGGTTTCTGCTATACATCAACATTAATCAGTCATAGGCATACATGTATCCCCTCCTTCTTGAATCTTCCTCCCACCTCCCATCCCATCTTTAGGTAGTCACAGCACACCGAGTTTGATCTCCCTGCATCACACAGCAGAACCTTACAGTTTTATTTTTTATTTTAATTAATTTTTTTATTGAACAATAATTGCTTTACAGAATATTATTGTTTTCTGTCAAACCTCGACATGAATCAGCCATAGGTATACGTATATCCCCTCCCTTTTGAACCTCCCTCCCATCTCCCACCCCATCCCACCCCTCTAGATTGATACAGAGCCCCTGTTTGAGTTTCCTGAGCCATACAGCCAATTCCCGTTGGCTATCTATTTTACATGTGGTAATGTAAGTTTCCGTGTGACTCTCCACACATCTCACCCTCGCCTCCCCTCTCCCCATATCCATAAGTCTATTCTCTATGTTTGTTTCTCCATTGCTGCCCTGTAAATAAGTTCTTCAGCACCATTTTTCTAGATTCCGTATATATGCATTAGAATATAATACTTGTCTTTCCCTTTCTGACTCATTTCACTCTGTATAATAGGTTCTAGGTTCATCCACCTCATCAGAACTCACTCAAATGCATTCCTTTTTATGGCTGAGTAATATTCCATTGTGAATATGTACCAAAACTTCTTTATCCATTCATCTGTCAATGGACATCTATGTTGCTTCCAGGTTCTAGCTATTGTAAATAGTGCTGCATTGAACAATGGGATACATGTGTCTTTTTCAATTTTGGTTTCCTCAGGGTATATGCCTAGGAGTGGGATTCTGGGTCATATGGTGGTTTTATTCCTAGTTTTCAAAGGAATCGCTATACTGTTCTCCACAGTGGCTGTATCAATTTACATTCCCACCAACAATGCAAGAGTGTTCCCTTTTCTCCACATCCTCTCCAGCATTTATTGTTTATAGAATTTTTGATGATGGTCATTCTGACTGTTGTGAGGTGATATCTCATTGTAGTTTTGATTTGCATTTCTCTAATAACTATGAACAATGTTGTGCATCTTTTTATGTGTTTGTTAGCCATCTGCATGTCTTCTTTGGAGAAATGTCTGTTTAAGTCTTTCCCCCACTTTTTGATTGAATTGTTTGTTTTTTGGCATTGAGTTGTATGACCTGCTTGTATATTTTGGAAATTAATCAGTTGTCAGTTGTTTCATTTGCCATTATTTTCTCCCATTCTGAGGGTTGTCTTTTCACTTTGCTTATAGTTTCCTTTTCTGTGCAAAACTTTTAAGTTTAATCAGGTCCCACTTATTTACTTTTGTTTTTATTTCCATTACTCTAGGTGGGTCATAGAGGATCTTGCTTTGATTCATGTCATTGAGTGTTCTGCCTATGTTTTCCAGTAAAAGTTTTATAGTTTCTGGTCTTACATTTAGATCTTTAATCCATTTTGAGCTTATCTTTGTGTATGGTGTTAGAAAGTGTTCTAATTTTATTCTTTTACATGTAGCTGTCCAGTTTTCCCAGCACCACTTATTGAAGAGGCTGTCTTTGCCCTTTTGTATATTCTTGCCTTCTCTGTCGAAAATAAGGTACTCATAGGTGCATGGATTTCTTTCTGGGCTTTCTGTCTTGTTCCATTGGTCTATAGTTCTGGTTTTGTGCCAGTACCATAGTGTCTTGATGACTGTAGCTTTGTAGTATAATCTGAAGTCAGGAAGGTTGATTCCTTCAGCTCTACTCTTTTTTTCTCAAGACTGCTTTGGCTATTTGGGGTCTTTTTTGTTTCCATGTGAACTGTGAAATTTTCTTTTCTAGTTCTGTGAAAAATGTCATTGGTAATTTGATAGGGATCACCTTGAATCTGTAGATTGCATTTGGTAGTATAGTCATTTTCACAATATTGATTCTTCCTACCTAGGAACATGGAATATCTCTCCATCTGTTTATGTTGTTTTTGATTTCTTTCATTAATGTCTTATAATTTTCTGTGTACAGTTCTTTTGTCTCCTTAGGTAAGTTTATTCCTAGATATTTAATTCTTTTTGTTGCAGTGGTGAATGGGTTTGATTCTTTAATTTCTCTTTTTGATTTTCCATTGTTAATATATAGAAATGCAAATGATTTTGTATCCTGCAACTTTGCTAAATTCACTTATTAGCTCCAGCAATTTTCTGATACTATCTTTAGGGTTTTCTACGTACAGTATCATGTCATCTGCAAACAGTGAAAGCTTTACTTCTTTTCCAATCTGGATTCCTTTTATTTCTTTTTCTTCTCTGTTTGCTGTAACTAAGACTTCCAGAACTATGTTGAATAATAGTGGTGAAAGTGGACACCCTTGTCTTGTTCCTGCTTTTAGGTGGAATGCTTTCAGTTTTTCACCAGTGGCAGTGTTTGCTGTGGAGAAGGGAATGGCTCCCCACTCTAGTACTCTTGCCTGGGAAATCTCATGGATGGAGGAGCCTGGTAGGCTGCAGTCCATGGGTTGCAAAGAGTCAGACATGACTGAGCGACTTCACTTTCACTTTTCACTTTCGTGCACTGGAGAAGGAAATGGCAAACCACCCCAGTATTCTTGCCTGGAGAATCCCAGGGACGGGAGAGCCTGGTGGGCTGCCGTCTATGGGGTTGCACAGAGCTGGACACGACTGATGTGACGTAGCAGCAGCAGCAGTGTTTGCTGTAGGCTTATCATATATGGTCTTTAGTATGTTGAGGTAGGTTCCTTCTATGCCCATTTTTTTGAAGAGTTTTAATCATAAACGGATGCTAAATTTTTTCAAAGGCTTTTTCTGCATCTATTGAGATGATCATATGGTTTTTATCTTTCAATTTGTTAATATAGTATATCACATTGGTAGATTTGTGTATATTGAAGAATCCTTGCATTCCTGGAATAAACCCAGCTTGATCATGGTGTATGAGCTTTTTGATGTGTTGCTGAATTCCGTTTGCTAAAATTTTGTTGAGGATTTTTACATCTATGTTCATTAGTGATATTGGCCTTTAGTTTTCTTTTTTTTGTGTTGTCTTTGTCTGGTTTTGGTATTGGGGTGATGGTGGCCTCGTAGAATGAGTTTGGAAGTGTTCCTTCCTCTGCAATTTTTTGAAAGAGTTTTAGAAGGATAGACATTAACTCTTCTCTAAATGTTTGATAGAATTCTCCTGTGAAGCCATCTGGTCCTGGGCTTTTGTTTTTTGGGAGATTTTTGATCACAGCTTCAATTTCGTTGCTTGTAACTGGATTGTTCATAATTTCTATTTCTTCTTGGTTCAGTCTTGGAAGATTGAACTTTTCTAAGAATCTGTCCATTTCTTCCAGGTTATCGATTTTATTGCCATATAGTTGTTCATAATAGTCTTATCCTTTGTATTTCTGCATTGTCTGTGTAACCTCTCCTTTTTTACTTCTAATTTTGTTGATTTGATTCTTCTCTCTTTTTTTTTCTTGATGAGTCTGGCTGAAGGCTTGTCAATTTTGTTTATCTTCTCAAAGAACCAGCTTTTAGTTTTATTAATTTTTACTATTGTTTCTTTCATTTCTTTTTCATTGATTTCCGCTTGGTGTTTTATCATTTTTTTCCTTCCACTAATTTTGTTTGTTTGTTTGATTTTCTTTTTCCAGTTGTTTTAGGTGTAAAGTGAGGTTACCTATTTGATGTTTTTCCTTGTTTCCTGAGGTAGGATTGTATTGCTATAAATTTCCCTCTTAGAACTGCTTTTGCTCCATCCCATAGGTTTTGGGTTGTCACGTTTGTTTCTAGAAATTTTTTTATTTCCCTTTTGATTTCTTCAGTAACCTGTTGGTTATTTAGAAATGTGTTGCTTAATCTCCATGTGTTTGTGTTTCTTACAGTTTTTTTCTTGTAATTGATGTCTACTTTCAAAGCATTGTTGTCAGAGAAGATGCTTGATATTATTGCAATTTTCTTAAATTTACTGAGGTTTGATTTGTGACCCAAGATGTGGTCTATCCTGGAAAATGTTCCATGTGCACTTGAGAAGAAGGTGTATTCTTCTGCATTTGGATGGGATGTCCTGAAGATATCAATGAGATCCATCTCATCTAATCTATCATTTAAGACTTGTGTTTCCTTTTTAATTTTCTGTTTTGGTAATCTGTCCATTGGTGTGAGTGGGGTGTTAAAGTTTCCTACTATTATTGTGTTACTGTCAATTTCTCCTTTTATGTCTGTTTGTATTTGTCTTACCTATTGATGTGCTCCTATGTGGGTTGCATAGATATTTACAGTTGCTATGTCTTCCTCTTGGATTGATCCCTTGACCATTATGTAGTGTCTTTCCTTATCTCTTGTAATCTCCTTTGTTTTAAAGTCTATTTTGTTTGATATGAGGATTACTACTCCAGCTTTCTTTTGCTTCCCATTTTCATGGAATATATTTTTATATTCTCTCACTTCCAGTCTATATGTGTCTTTAGGTTTGAAGTGGGTTTCTTGTAGACAGCATATATATGGGTCTTGTTTTTGTATCCATTCAGCCAGTCTGTGTCTTTTGGTTGGAGCATTTAATCCATTTACATTTAAAGTAATTATTGATATATATGTTCCTATTGCCATTTTCTAGGTTGTTTGGTGTTGATTTTGTAGATCTTTTTTCTTCTTTTGTATTTCTTGACTATATAAGTCCCTTTAACATTTGTTGTAAAGCTGGTTTGGTGGTAATGAATTCTCTTAACTTTTGCTTGTCTGAAAAGCTTTTTATTTCTCCATCAGTTTTGAATGAGATCCTTGCCAGGTACTGTAATCTTGGTTGTAGATTTTTCCTTTTTAGTACTTTAAATATATCCTGCCATACCCTTTGGTCTGCAGAGTTTCTGCTGAAAGATAAGCTGTTGAGCATGTGGGGTTTCCGTTGTATGTTACTTGTTGCTTCTCCATTGCTGCTTTCAATATTTTTTATTTGTGTTTAGTCTTTATTAGTTTGATTAGTACGTTTCTTTGTGTGTTTCTCCTTGGGTTTATCCTGTATGGGACGGTTTGTGCCTCTTGGACTTGATTGACTATTTCCTTTTCCATGTTGGGGAAATGTTCAACTATAATCTCTTCAAAAATTTTCTCATACCCTTTCTTTTTCTCTTCTGGGACCCCTATAGTTTGAATGTTGGTGTGTTTGATATTGTCTCAGTGGTCTCTGAGTCTATCACCAGTTCTTTTCATTCTTTTTACTTTATTCTGCTCTTCAGAAGTTATTTCCATCATTTTATCTTCCCACTCACTGATTCGTTCTTCTGCTTCAGATATTCTGCTATTAATTCCCTTAGAGTATTTTTAATTTCAGTAATTGTGCTGTTTGTCTCTGTATGTTTATTCTTTAATTCTTCTAGGTCTTTGTTGATTGATTCTTGCAATTTCTCCATTTTATTTTCAAGGTTTCTGATCATCTTTACTATCATTATTCTGAATTCTTTCTCAGGTAGTTTGCCTATTTACTATTCATTTATTTGGACTTCTGTGTTTCTGGTTTGTTCCCTCATTTGTGTAGTATTTCTCTGCCTTTTTTTTTTTTTTTTTTTTAACTTATTGTGTTTGAGGTCTCCTTTTTCCAGGCTTCAAGGTTGAATTCTTTGTTCCTTTTGGTTTCTGCCCTCCTAAGTTTGGTCCAGTGGTTTGTGTAAGCTATGTATAGGGTGAGATTTGTGCTGAGTTTTTGTTTGTTTGTTTTTCCTCTGATGGGCAAGGCTGAGTGAGGTGGTAATCCTATCTGCTGATGATTGGGTTTGTACTTTTGTTTTGTTTGTTGTTTAGATGAGATGTCCTGCACAGGGTGCTACTGGTGGTTGGGTGATGCAGGGTCTTGTATTCAAGTGGTTCCCACTATTTGATCCTCCCTAGGGTTAGTTCTCTGGTAGCGTAGGGTCTTGGAGTCAGTGCTCCCCTTCCAAAGGGTCCAGGCTTGATCTCTGGTCAGGAATGAAGACTCCACAAGTGTTTTGTTATGGCATTACATGAGATTAAAACAAATATCCAAAAATGAGAAATGAAAGATGACCCCCAGACAAATGGCAGTTACAACATCAGGCAAATAATAATTAAAATGGAATTTACACACATACGTATACACCCATGAACAAAAACAGTCCAACAAAAATAAAGTACAGTAGATTGACCTGGTGAACAAAGGAAATCAAAAAGTATATTTACCAGTTAAGAACAAAACTAACTAAAGCACAAACTGGAAAACAAAACTAAAACAAGGTGCCAAGTAGGGAATAAAGCAATGAAAGTAAAACTTACAAAATATTGAGAGAAAAGGAAAGAAAGAAAGAATAGATATGCAGAGTTAAGTAGAGGTAGATGAAGAAGATCTTTATACATTAAAATTTAAGTGCAAGGGGAAAAGAACAGTTCATTTCAGTCACTCAGTCGTGTCCAACTCTTTGCAACCCCATGGACTGCAGCACGCCAGGCTTCCCTGTCCATCACCAACTCCCAGAGTTTACTCAAACTCATGTCCACTGAGTCAGTGATGCCATCCAACAATCTCACCCACTGTCATCCCCTTCTCCTCCTGCCTTCAATCTTTCCCAGCATCAGGGTCTTTTCCAATGAGTCAGTTCTTTGCATCAGGTGGCCAAAGTTTCAGCTTCAGCATCAGTCCTTCCAATGAATATTCAGGACTGATTTCCTTTAGGATGGACTGTTTAATCTCCTTGCAGTCCAAGGGACTCTCAAGAGTCTTCTCCAACACCACAGTTCAAAACATCAATTCTTCGGTGCTCAGCTTTCTTTATAGTCCAACTCTCACATCCATACGTCACTACTGGAAAAACCATAGTTTTGACTAGATGGGCTTTTGTTGGCAAAGTAATGTCTCTGCTTTTTAGTGTGCTGTCTAGGCTGGTCATAGCTTTTCTTCCAAGGAGCAAGTGTCTTTTAATTTCATGGCTGCAGTCACCATCTGCAGTGATTTTGGAGCATCCCCAAAATAAAGTCTGTCACTGTTTTCATTATTTCCCCATCTATTTGCCATGAAGTGATGGGACCAGATGCCATGATCTTTGTTTTCCAAATGTTGAGTTTGAAGCCAACTTTTTCATTCTCTTTCACTTTCATCAAGAGACTCTTTAGTTCTTCACTTTCTGCCATAAATGCAAATGGATCTGCATTTATGAAGTTATTGATATTTCTCCCGGCAATCGTTATTCCAGCTTGCGCTTCATCCAGCCCAGCATTTCACATGATGGACTCTGCATGTAAGTTAAATATGCTGGGTGACAGTATACAGCCTTGATGTGCTCTTTTCCTGATTTAGAACCAGTCTGTTGTTCCATGTTCAGTTCTAACTGTTGCTTCTTGACCTGTATAGAGATTTCTCAGAAGACATGTCAGGTGGTCTGGTATTCCCATCTTTTGAAGAATTTTCCAGAATTTGTTGTGATCCACATAGTCAAAGGCTTTGGCATAGTCAATAAAGCAGAAGTAGATGTTTTTCTGGAACTCTTGCTTTTTCGATGATCCAGTGGACGTTGGCAACTTCATTTCTGGTTCCTCTGCATTTTCTAAAACCAGCTTGAACATCTGGAAGTTCATGGATCACGTACTGTTGAAGCCTGGCTTGGAGAATTTTGAGCATTACTTTGCTAGCGTGTGAGGTGAGTGCAATCTGAGTGCAATGACAGTAGGAATGAGTGCAACAGTAGGAAAGGCAAACAGAGGAATAAATGTAGAGAAATATGATAGGTTTTAAAAAATTAAAATTATAAAAAAGAGAAAAGAAAAAAAAAAACAGAAAAAGAAGAAAAAAGTAGGGGGGGAAGGAAAACTCTACAGAACAGCAAAGGCCCAACATAGAGGCAGAGGTTTATAACAACAATTAAAAATATGACTGAATATACACATATACATATACACCCATAAGCAAAATCAAAACAGTCAAAAATAGCATATGATAGACTGACTCGGCGAACAAAGATAACCAAAAATTATATCTACCAGAAGAAAGCTAACTAAAACACAAACTGGAAATCAAAATTAAAGCAAGGTGCCAACTGGGGAATAAAGCGATGAAAATAAAACTAACAAATATGTTCAGAGGAAAGGAAAGAAAGAAAAAAAGAAACAATATGCAAATTTAAATAGAGGTAGGTAAAGAAGATTTATATACATTAAAAATTAACTTCAAGGGGAGACAAACAGTAGGAGAAAAAAACAAAGGAATAAGTGTAGAAAAAATAATAATAGGTTTAAAAAAATAAAATAAAATAAAAAACAAAAAGGAAAACACAGAACAGCAGAAGCCCAACGTAGCGGCAGAGCTTTATAACAACAATAAAAAATGTGACTGAGGGAAAAAAAAAAGTTCAACACCTTAATTAGATTTCATAGTGCCAATAAAATCAACAACTACAATGGAGGGGAGAAAAAAAGAAAAAAAAATCCAAAACAATCTACAGAGCAAGTCAAAACATAAGAATAGTAAATGTTTTTCTTGAGTCACTGCTGTCAGAGTCCTTTCCCTTGCTGGGAGTCCACCTAACCTCCCTAGGATGCCCTCCAACACTGTGCTGATCTTTGGATCTGCTGTGGGGGCAGCTCAGATTCTAATCTGGTCATACTCCTGTGTGTTCTTGCCTCCAGTGTCCACAGCTATCAGAACTAGTGCATCTTCTTTTGTGGGAGCTCTCAATGTCCTTTTATATATTCCACAGACACAGAGTCTACCTAGTTGATTGTGTAGCTTTAAACTGCAGTTTGTACAGCTGGTGGGAAGGTTTTGGGTCTTCTTCCTTAGCCACACTGCCCTTGGGTTTCAATTGTGGTTTTATTTCCACCTCTGCATGTGGGTCGTCCACTGACGTTTGCTCCTGAGGCTGCCCTGGAGGACTTGGGTTTGCCTCTGTGAGGGCCAGGTGTGGAGGTGGTGCTTGGGTCACAGGGTTTCTGGCAGCACCAGGTACTCAGGGGAGTTGGCAGCTAGGGCAGCAGTGCTCTAGAAGGTATGGCAACCAGTATTGGCCAATATGCTCCAGTATTCTTGGCTGGCGGAACCCCTCCCTGACAGAGAAGCCTGGCAGACCACAGTCCACAGGGTCGCAAATAGTTGGACACTACTGAAGTGACCCTGTGTGCATAGACTCAAGGCTTTTTTGCCTGTGGCAGCTCTTCCCCAGTGAGAGTTGAACAAGAAGGTGGTACAAGCTTGGCTTGCGGGGACCCTGGTGGCGCCAAGTGTGCAGTGACTCGGACTGCCTCTGCCACAGGAGTTATGGTCCTATCAGAGTCTTTCTTCCAGCCTCTTGTAGCTGGTGATCAGAAGGCCTCTTTGGCCAGTTTTTCCATAGCTGCGCCCATTCAGGCACTTACAGGGCTCCATTGCCTGGGAGCCTTCTCTGTTGTTCAGTGAGTCAGGCACTTAAAGGGGCACCCTGGGTGGGGTCCTGCTCTGTAGTTCAGTGTGTCAGGCATTTGATGGGCCAATCTCTCTATTGTTCAGCTGCAGATGCTGGCAGTGTGGGGAGACAGCCCCTACGTGTGACTCAGCAGTATCGCCTTGCTTCCATGGCTGCCCAGCTTTCCTCCACAGGCATTTCCCACCACAACCTCCTCCCTCACATCCCCTCAATCCATCTCACCACAGTTAACAGCAGCCCTTGCCCTGGGATTGCTCCACAATCCCCAAACTCCAGCTCCCAGCCGCTGCACCTTCCAGGGGACCTGTGTCCCTGTCCAGGGCATGTATGGCTGTGGCAAGGACTGTCTGATTCTCATTCCATTTAGGCTGCCACAGATCAGCTGTTTCATTCTCAGCCTTAAATGTTTCTCCTCTGACTCAGACAGTTGCCCCGATGTGGGGATCGGACCCCCTGTTTCATTTCCCCCACCAGCTGAGGGCAGTTTCAGTCCTACTAACACTCCTGTTTTCTCCCTGGTTCCTTCCTCCTCCCAAGTTTTGCGTGGGTCTATGTATTCTCTCCCTCTGGTCAGGCACTCCTGTCCACTCTCAGCTGGTGTTCTGCATGCACTTCTGTGCCTGAAGGTGTATTCCTGATGTATCTGTGGAGAGAGATGTACTCCACGTCCACCTACTCCTCTGCCATCTTGTTCTCGAGTTTATTTTTTAATTGGTTTATATTACTTGAAAATAGAGGCAATTTATTCTTTGTAACTTTGCATAGCTTTAGTTGATTTTTCTTATCAAATTGCATTGGCTATTACTTCTAGCACAATGTTGAAAGCAGATGAGATAGTGAACATGTTTTCCTTGTTCTTGATCTTAGTGGAAAAGTCCCTAGTGTCTTCCCACTAGGGAAGAGGTTGCTAAGAAAGTATTCAGCAGTGCTTATTTTCTTAAATGGTTAAGTTGGAAATGCATATTGAATTTTGATACTTTTCAGCATCTCTGGAGATAATAACATTTTCCCTTTGATCTATTCATTTTTTGGACTATGTTAATATAATTCCTATGATGAAATCAGCTGCATTCCTGGCATAAATGCCATTTGGTCATTTGCCTTCATTTATGAAGAATTTTTTTTTTTTTTGGAGAGGAAATGGGACTGGATATGAGATTTTTGATTGGTTGTTATTTTATTTCAGCACTTAAGAAATTTTATTCCATTGACTGCATCTATAATTTCTGTTGAAAAGTCAGTTAGCAAACATTGCTATTCCTTTGAATGTAAGGCATCTTCTTTATCTGGATGCTTTTACGATTTTTTTTCTTTTCCCTTGATTTTTAGCAGTTTTACTACAATACGCATAGATGTTGCTTTATTCTGCAACTTGATATCTTCCAATAGTTTTAGAAATTGAAGGTACCTCTTCAAATATTTGTTTTGCTTTTTCTCTCCCTCCTCTCAATTTTGGAATTTGGTTACACAATATATTAGATGTTTCAATATGTCCCAAATGTCTCTTATGATTTTTTCTGTATTTTCCACCATCACTTTTTTCACGTGTGTTTAATTTAAATATTTTTAGTGACTCTGAGTCACAAATCTGCACTTTAGCTGTTTCTAATCTGCTATCAAAGCCACTTACTGTATTCTTACTCTTATTTAACTCTTTGAAACATTTCTAGAATTGCTGTTTGATGGTTTTAAAAAGGGATTTCTATTTTCTGATGATCTTTTCTACCTTTCCATCTACTCCCTAGAATCAGTTCAGTTCAGTTCAGTCATTCAGTCGTGTCTGACTCTTCGCAGCCCCATGGACTGCAGCATTCCAGGCTTCCCTGTCCATCACCAACTTCTGGGGCCTGCTTAAACTCCCTAGAAAAGATAACTTTAATCTTGATGACAGTCAAGTGTACACCTGATAACCTAAACATGTGGATAATCTGGAGATTCACTTATGTCATTTTTTTCCGGCTCTTGGCTTTTGTTCATTTTTTATCTCTTTTCTGGCCTACCAATACATTTTTATTGAATATCAGATATTGCATATAAAAATGTAGAGGCTCTTGGTGAAGTGGTCCTTCTCCAGATAGGATTGAATTTTCTTTTGGCAGAGGAGAATGACCACATTATCCTATTCTATGTGAGACTGGGTTTTGGGCTGTTAGGGCTGATCTATTTTGGATTTGTTCTTTAATTTTAATTGAAACAGAATTGACATATAATATTATGTTAGTTTCAGGTGTATGACATAATGATTTGACATTTACATAATTATGAAATGATCATGGTAGTTCAGTAAACCATACAAAGTTATTACAATATTATTGACCATATGTCTTATTCTGTATGTTATATACCTGTGACTTATTTATTATATAACTAGATGTTTATAGCTCTTAATTTCCAGCATCTATTTCACCAACACCAACCCCCTCCCTGTGGCAACCACCCATTGATTCTCTGTACCTATGAGTCTGTTTTTGGTTTATTTTTTAGGTCCCACATATAAGTGAGATCATGCATTGTTTTCTGTGACTTATATCACTTAGCATAATACCCTCTAGATCCATCCATGTTGTCAGCAATAGGAAGATTTTTAAATGGTTGAGTAATATTCCATTTGAATGTATATACTAGGGACTTCCCTGGTGGTCCAGTGGTTAAGAATCTGCCTTCTAATGCAGAGGATGTCAATTCAATCCCTGGTCTGGGAACTAAGCTACCACATGCCGTGGGGCAACTAAGCCCACAAGCTGCAACTAAGACCCAATGCCTTTAAGAAGGATAAGGTTGGATAAAGAAGGATAAAGTTGGATAAAGAAGATATATGCTACATCTTATCCATCCGTCTGTTGATGGACACTTAAGTTGCTTCTGCTTCTTGGCTATTGTAAATAATGCTGCAGTGACCATTGGAGTACATATATCTTTTTGAATTTGTGTTTTCGTTTTCTTTGGGTAAATACCCAGCAGGGAAATTGCTGGATCATATGGCAGTTCTATTTCTAAATTTTTGAGGAATCTCCGTACCATTTACTGTAATGTCTGCACCAAGTTACTATCATTGTAAACTTTACTATGCACTGTAAACTCTAAAGTTCTCTCTATTAATTATTGCTACTGTTAGGCAGTGCATACCAAAGGTGTGGTGCAGGAGGACTTCCTTTTCTCCACGTCCTCACCAACTTATTTCTTGTCTTCCTGAAGTCAGCCATTCTGACAGGTGTGATGTGATATCTCCTTGTGTTTTGATTTGCATTTCTCTGATAATTAGTGATGTTGAGCATCTTGTCATGAACTGCTTTGTTTTCATGGGAGTCACTTTGACTTTTGAATCAATTGCATTGTAAACTCTTAAGTTCTCTCTACTAATTACTGCTACTGTTAGGCAGTGAATACAAAAGATGTCACACAGTCAAAACTATTGACTCTTGGTGCCTTTGAACTCCCTGCATCATTGCTCTGTGAAGCCCTGTTCATAACACCTGTCATAACACTTCACACACAGTAGATGCTCAGAAAGTCTTGATTAACCAATCTAAGAGGATGCAGTTAGACACCTTTATTTTGCAGATGGAAGGGAGGTTCAGAAGTTCTTTTTCAGTCATCTTGAGGTGTCACTTCTTTTTCTTTTTCTGAAATTCTCTCACATCTGGAAACATCTATCAGAGCATTGGGATGAGGCCTTTTGATTTTTAATTGCATGTGTCTAAGCAGAGAGGTAAGGAGGGGGAAGAAATAGCAGAAGCTATTGTATGGTCAGAGCAGCACATTTGTAGGCCTGAAAACTTGATTCTCTCTTCATCCAGGTGGAACTGGTCACAGGGCCTGCTCCATGCCTGAACTGCCAGGAGTTTGACAAATGGACCAACATGCCAAATTAATAATTTCCTCCATGACATTTATATGACTTGAGCACTGGAACAACGAGCATTCACAGAACACTTCCTCCTGGGAGAAATGTCACCTCAAGAGACTAAACCACAGATAAGAAGGGTGTGTAGGGAGCACAGAATTTCACACAGAGAGGTTCTTTATTAAGGCTGTGTGCACTGGGGCATTGGAAAATATGTGTCCCTCCCTGATCTAGGGATATTAAATTTATTTTTATTGGAGTATAATTGCTTTAAAATGTTGTAGTTTCTGGTGTACAACAAACTGAATCAGCTTTAGGTATCCATGTGTCTCCTCCCTGTTGAGCCCGCCTTCCCACCCTCCCTCTCTCCACCACCCCTCTAGGTCATCACGGAGCACTGAGCTGAGCTCCCCGTGCTGAGCAGCAGCTCCCCACTGGCGGTCTCTGTCACACCCTCTAGGGTAAACGTGTCAGTGCTGCTCTCCCAGTTTCTCCCAGCCTCCCCCCCACCAACACTGTGCCCACAAGCCCATTCTCTGCATCTGCGTCACTGCTCCTCCCCTACAAACACCAATCTCAACGGCCATCATCAGAAAATTTACAACAATAAATGCTGGAGAGAGTGTGGAGAAAAGGGAATCCTCTTGCACTGTTAGTGGGAATGCAAACTGATACAGCCACTAAGGAGAACAGTATGGAGGCCCCTCAAAAAGCTGAAAATAGAGCTACCATATCACCCAGCAATCCCACTGCTGGGCATATACTCTGAGAAAACCACAATGCAAAAAGACACATGTACCCCAACGTTCACCGCAGCACTGTTTACGATAACCAGGACATGGACACAGCCTGAATGTCCACTGATAGATGAATAAAGAAGACGTGGTACACATATACAGTGGAATACTACTCAGCCATGAAAGGAACAAAATTGGGTCATTTGTAGTTATGCGGATGGACCGAAGGTCTGTCATACAGAGTGTAGTAAGTCAGAGAAAAACAAATATCATATATTAACACTTCCCAGGTGGCTCAGATGGTAAAGCATCTGTCTACAATGCGGGAGACCTGGGTTCGATTCCTGGGTTGGGAAGGTCCCCTGGAGAAGGAACTGGCAACCCACTCCAGTACTATTGCCTGGAAAATCCCATGGACGGAGGAGTGTGGTAGGCTACAGTCCATGGGGTCGCAAAGAGTCGGACACGACTGAGCAACTTCACTTTCCACTTTCCATGGCATCTAGGGACATTGTTTGTTCATTTGTTCATTTATTTATTCATTTTATGTCTCTTGAGCCTGCCCTGTGTTAGGCACTGGGAATACCAGAACGAATATATCTCCATCTCTGTTCTTAAGAGGATTTCAGTTCAGTGGAGAAGATTGATAAAGAGAAAATAGCACATGGTGATTTGGACAGTTTCCTCCAATAGCTGTGCAGGTTCCTGACTGTATCAGTTATCTAGTGATGGATAACAAACCGTCCCGAACATTGTGACTTCAGGTAGCCACAAATGCCTACTGCTCCTGAGCCTGTGCTTCAGGCTGCTTAGTTCTGATTTCAGCAGGCTTCCTCATCTAGCCTGCAAGCAGCTCCAGGTCGCTAGGCGGCTCTGCTTTGGGAGCTTGGCTGGTGTTCCTCGGTTTTCCTGGAGGATGGTCTTCCATCCTCCAGCAGGCTGGCCTGGGCTTGCTCACACAGCAGGGAGAGCAATGCTGTGCAAGGGCTCTTGGGGTCTGTACTCGGGACTGATGGCCCATTGCTCCCATCACATTCCATTGGCCCAAGCGTCACGAGGCTGGTCCAGGTAAAAAGCGCAATGAAACAGACCCCCTTCCTTTGATGGAAAGAGCCGTAAAGTGGTGCCGGAAAGTGCCCAGATCCAGGGAGGAGTGAAGAACGGTGGTGGCTATTTTTGCCATCAGCTGCAATGACTCACACAGACATGTGTGGTTGAATTGGCTGGCTATGTAGGGAACCTGGGGCAGGAAGAAAAGTTAGATAATTGAAAAAAAATTCAAGTTATACAACACATTAAATGAAGGTTAATTTGCTGAAAGTGGTATCATGTTTCTCCTGCAGTGAAGATTTCTCTCTAAATCCCCGAGACTGAACTCAGCTCGATGCTCTGTGATGACCTAGAAGGGTGGGATGGGGAAGGTGGGAAGGAGGTCCAAGAGGGAGGGGATATATGTACACAGACTGCTGATTCACGTTGTTGTACAGCAGAAACCAACACAACATTGTAAAACAATTATCCTCAAATTAAAAAAAAATCTCTGGGACCAATCAGAGAAGGGTGGTGAGAGACATGCAGCCAGGTTTCACCCACGCAAGCTGGCCTGATGGTCTTTACAGGACGCCTGTGATGAGGGTGTGAGCCTCCAGGGCACAGGTGCTCACTGAAGCCTGGGGACTAGTGCAGGCAGGCGGGGAGATGAGAAATTTTTTTTTAAAGTAGTCAGAAAGTTAGGACAGCAGAGCAAGAGAGGACCCAGAGATTCAAACTCAGGGTTGGAAGATAGATAACAAAGTAAGATGACATTTGAATAGATGGAAGCTTGGATTCTTGTAAATACCAAGTGACTACCATACTATTTATACTATATGTGGCTTGTGCCATTTTGCCGTGCTGGGGACACCTGCTAAGGTTCCAATGGGATCCTAGATAATAACTTGGTATCTCAGGACTTTTAAAAAGCATGTGTGCTTAGTCATGTCCAACTCTTTGCCACCCAAGGACTGTAGCCCGCCAGGCTCCTCTCGCAAGAATACTAGAGTGGATAGCCATTTCCTTCTCCAAGGGATCTTCCCGACCCAGGAACTGAACCTGGGTTTCCTGCCGTGCAGGCAGATTCTTTACCATCTGAGCTTCCAGGGGAATCCCATTTTAAAAGGCACATTAAGTTCTCAATAGAATGCCTGACCCATAGAAGGGTCTCAACAAATGATTGCCATTATGCTATTATTACTGTTTTTAGTGTAGCTACAGTTTTGCAGACTGGAGGTCTGGGGGTCTCATCCCTCTCTGTACCGAGATGCTCCATCAGGTGAGTGGGAACCCAGCTTGAGGAAACAGCTGGGAGGGGGTGGAACGAGGGGGCGCAGTGAGAGCACAATCTGTATCCTTTCTAAAAACGGCTCTCATGGGAGAAAATTACTAATCACTGCCATTCTTCTGCATCTGGTGTTAATTCTTCCAGGTAAAGGACACTATAAATGGAGTGTTAAGTTCTTAATTTAGAGTGTTTCGGTGGGGAGTGGGGTGGGGTTGCAGTTATTCATTTTATTAGTCACTGTTCAGGGCTTTGAAAAGAGCAGAAGTTTTGATGTTGAAGGAAATATCTCACTTGCATCAAGGGGCTTTTCTTTTGAATACCCTGGCGCTGGATTTGGAAACAGGTGGGTCATTGAGGGTGTTATAGGTGTTTGGTGTGCTTTCATGGGGGAGAGGATTGAAAGTCAGTAACAAAGATGAACTTCATATTGCACGGACTATTGCAGTAGACTTCTGATCGGCCTGCTGTTTCCACTTTATTCTCCTCCAACCCTTTTTCTATATGGTAGCCAAAGTGGTTTTCTTAAAATCAGATATTGAAGGACCTACTGGATAGAACAGGGAACTCTGCTTGATGTTAGGTGGCAGCATGGATGGGAGTGGGGTTTGGGGGAGAATGGTTACATGCATATGTATGGCTGAGTCCCTTTGCTGCTCGTCTGAAACTATCACAGCATTGTTAATCAGCTATATGCCAATATGGGCTTCCCAGGTGGTGCAGTGATGGAGAATCCACCTGTTGATGGAGACTTGGGTTCGATCACCGGGTCAGGAAGATACCCTGGAGAAGGGAATGGCAACCCACTCCAGTGTTCTTGCCTGGAGAGCTCTGTGGACAGAGGAGCCTGGTGGGCTACAGTCCATGCGGATGCAAAGAGTCAGACACGGTTGAGCCACTCACAACCTGAACCTGATGTGTGTGCATGGGTGGTTCACTTTGCTGTGCTGTAGAAACTAACACAACATCGTTAAGCAGCTACAATCCAACAAAAAAGTTTTTAGAAAGAAGTTGCTGCATTTAAAATGGTGATTAGGAAAGAAGATGATTGAAGCTGAGACCCAAAGGATAAGAAATAGCCAGTTATGAGAGGGGGCATTGCTGGTGCAGAAGCAAGCTAGAAGGAGATCAATATGACTGGAGCTTAGCCAACAAAGAGGAGATGAGAAATGATTTGAAGATGTGAATTCAAGACTGTGGTCTGAAATCTTCAGCAAGGAATGGGATTTTACCCAGTGTAATGGAAATCTGCTTTTGATGATCACCTCTTTTTTGATTGCCTTCCCATTTAGATCACCACCGAGCATTGAGTAGAGTTCCTGTGCTATACAGTAGGATATCTATTAGTTATCTATTTTATACATAGCATCAATAGTGTATATATGTCAATTCAGATCTCCCAATTCATCCCACCCCACTTTCCCCTTTGGTACCCGTAAAAAGCAGAATCTTCTTAAGACAGCAAAACTTTTGATGTATAGCAGAAACCAACACCATATCATAAAGCAATTATCCTCCAATTAAAAATAATTTTTTTTAAAAAGAAAATCATTGAAAAAACTTTTCCCCTTTCAATTAGTGACTAATTAAATGGCTAGCGGTTAGTGATTAATGACTAGTGACCAATAACATGAGCAATCTCATTCCCCCAACACTTTACATTTCACCAGCCAGTAGTTTCTTTCTCATAAATAGACAGTAGGGATGTCACTAAATAATTTTTTGTTTGTTGAATTGCATAGTGCCTCTCTATACCACTGTCTTGTGGCCAGAACTTCCTGTCATGAGCATGAACTTCCTACCAGACCCACTAGTCACGTGGCTGAGTAAGACCAGGAAAAATCATCACAAAGTGAGAGTGAGATCAGGTTTGAGCAGGTACAGGGGGGCAGAAGTATGTTACATAAAGCATGTGTGAGCCACCCCTGATGCTGTGAAGTGGGCCCCTGGCCCATGCGGATGCTATGCAGGATTTTATGTTAGTGAAGCAATTACTTTGTAAGCTCTCAGATGCTGTCCTACATCTTATGGGTGAGAAAGACACAGATTCAGAGAGACGAGATTCTATCATAAGCATCAGCATTGTACTTGGCAGAAAGTAGGCACTTAGTAAATCTTAGCTACACGAATACTTTCTCCATCACAGGTAACTTTCACAGGTAATGCCTCTGCCCTGGAATTGGTAAAATGGACTGAATCTTTCTGTCTTCCCTGTCAGAAGCCTGTTAATAAATTTTTCTGTTGAGATTTTCAAGCAGATAACGTAATGGTGGAGTTGATGGTTTAAATTGCCCGCTGTATTTCCAGCATAAGAAGCAGAGTGTTCCTGAATAGAAGAAGCCTGCTATATGAATCTGTTTTCTTTTGTCTGGTCCAGAGTGCTATTGGTGGACTGCAGCCTGGATGTGGTTGATCAAACATGGAATGATATATAGATAAAAAGGGGATTCATGGTTGTTAAATTAATTGAAATACTTTGAGATCCACAAATTCTTATTCAGAGACCCAATTATTTGGAAAATATGTGAAAATTAATGTAAAAAATTCTGGAATATTTTCTTTGTTTGACTTTGAACGTGGTTGAGAAGAGTCCGTGACTTTAGGGGTTGACCCAGAGTCTCTATTTCTGTACCTGTTGGATTGACTTGAGGCTTTGTTTTTGGTTCCAAGGAGTGGAGACTGTTGATCATGTCTAAGAATATATAAAGCTAGACCAATGCTTTGTTAGTTCTGCATTTGAGAGTTGTGAGAAATAAAGAAATAATTTGTCTGCTGCTATTTTAACAGCACCTTGTTCTCCATTCTCTTCCTTTTCTTGACCTCAGGCTAATTTTTTTATTGTCAGAATCAGCGTTCAGGTTGGACTTTTGCTGTTCTATGTCCCCAACCCATAGAATCAGGGATTGTGCAGATTGGAAGAGAGGATCCAGGCCAACACTTCGACTTTTTCAGCTAGGGAAATTGAGGCTCAGAGCAGTCATATGGGGACCCACACCTTGCGAGTGGAGTTAGCAAGGGAATCGGGATTCAGAACAGGACTCTGGCCTCATCTTGCCGTGTACCTCTTGTTGCATCAATGAAACGGACCTATTGCCTACTGTTCCTACTATCCTACCACACCAGGAAAAAGAGAAGCGAAGACTAGCAGAGACTAGAGGAGAGCAAGAGGTGACGAGGAACTTCTCCCCGACGCGGCGTGTCCTTGCTCTTTTCATCCTCGCACACACTTTGTGGTTGATGTGTTGAAGCTTCATTTTTGATGCACAAGCCATTGGGCCATCTCAGAGGGATGGTCTGATATTGTTGTTTAGCCTCTAATTCGACTCTCTGCGACCCCATGGACTGTAGCCATCAGTCTCCTCTGTCCATGGGATTCTCCAGGTGAGAATACTGGAGTGGGTTGCCATTTCCTTCTCCAGGGAATCTTCTCCAGGATATCCCTGACCCACGTCTCCTGCCCTGCAGGCAGATTCTTTACCACTGAGCCCCTGGGGAAGCCCGATGCTCTGTTGGCACGTCCTAATTAAGATCTTTTGATGAGAACCAAGATAACAGTCTTAATAACTGTAGCTAATATTTTTGGAATACCGAGGATGAGCTAGCTGTCTGTAAACTGTGCCTCTGGGTGCTTCGTGGCAGCCATAGGAGATGGGCACTGTGATAATCCCATGGGCAGGTAAGAAACCAAGGAGAGGTGGGTGAATCGAGATCACTCAGAGGGTAAATAAGGAAGCGGGAATGTGAGTTCTGCTCTGTTGTCACTGGGGTTTTACCAAGGGTTCAACATCATTACTTGCGCCCAGTCAGGAGCTAAAGAAACCTGTAAGGGACAATGGGCGCGTGTTGGGTCCCCAGTGCCCTGTGTAACAGTTGCCACCCCAGACTCGAATGTGAACAGAGCGCACACCCCAGTATGCAGTATGGAGGTGGGGGCACTTTACCTGCTCCGCCCTCTCCTGCTTTCTATTTTTGAAAATGAAAAAATATGCACTTTTAAGGATAACTAAATGCAGTGTGCAATAATTGATTTACTGAATGATTCACCAAAAGCAAAAAGAAAACCATGGTTGTAAGGCATCATTTAGATAATCAGGGAGAGTTAAATATGGAATGTATATTAGCTAACACTGTATCTTTGGTAAAATCCTCAACAGGTTAATTGCTTTGTGATCATGTCCCCGACCTTGGGAGTTAAAAAAACTTAGGGGTAAAGGGCCATGATATCAAGTTTGATCAAGTGCTATTAATTGGTAAACCTAGAGGAAGGATATACAGGGGTTCATTGTATTATTATTTCAATTTTTCTGTATAATTGAATTTGCTATAATGAAAAATTGAAAAGATCCCACTCTTCAGTTATCACAAAAGTAAAACATTTTGATTGTGTAAAATTAAAAATTTAGTGAAGAAAAAATGAAGACTATAAATATATAACCTTATCGCCCAAAGTGCTGGTTTTCAAAAACATAAACTTCTCTCCTTAGGTAAAAATCGATATTACATTGACATCCTGTGATACCCACATTCTGTATATGTGCATATGTGACTCAGACAAACGTTTCATAAAATTACAACTGTCTTTGCTATTTTCACTGCCTTTTATACTTCCATTTAGTTTCTTTAAAAAAAAAAATGCTTATTTGGGGCTTCCCTAGTGGTCTGATGGTTAGAAATCCAGCTGCCAATGCAGAGGTCATGGGTTCGATCCCTGGTCTGGAAAGATTCCGCATGCCACGGAACAACTAAGCCTGTGCGCCACAACTGCTGAGTCTGAGCTCTAGAGCTCGGGCGCCACAGCCGCTGAGCCCACACGTGGCAACTACTGCAGCCCGTGGTCCGCAGCAAGAGACGCCACCACGACGAGAAGCCCGCACATTGCAACTAGAGAGGAGCTGCCCCTCGCTCACCGCAACTAGAGAACGCCCACGCTCAGCAACGAAGACCCACCACAGTCAAGTAAACAAATAAATAAAATTTTAAAAATTCTTATTTGGTTTACAAACTCACCAGTCCCAGTTGTTTAAAACACATGACCCAGAGTAAGTTGTCTAGAGTAAAATTAGTTGACAGGCGTGCTGGACCCAGCGTCGCCCTGCTTATTCTTCTACTCCCGGTTCTATTATCCGAGGGCTTCCTGCGCATCCCAGGATAGCATAGGACAGGAAAGCAGCCTGCTTTTCAGAATCTTGGGGTTATTTTCTTGACCTCATGAAGTCCTGAGGCAGTGCATCTCCAGGTGGGCTTGGCTGCCCTCCAGTGTGTCAACCTTCACAAAATCGACGGAAACAAGGTCTCCTCCAGATGGCGACCTGTTCCCTCCCCTTCCTGCCAGCATCGCCTGAACAGTCCCTATCTCCTCTGTAGGGGACAACCAGGAGACAAGCCAGCACAATCCACTCTCCAGTTCAGGGCTATTTGACGCCATGGACCTCATTTGGTGATGGGCACAGGACCTGGCCTGTCAGAACTTGAAAGCTGGACCGGGCTATTTCTCATTTTTTAGTGCTCTGGTGCTGCTCATAGCTATTAAGCATCTTTGAAATATCCAGCATCCAAAGAAGTTGTAGAACATCAAGATTACGTAAGTGTGTGTGTGTGCTAAGTCGCTTCAGTCATGTCCAACTCTGTGTGACGCTGTGGACTAAAGCCTGCCAGGATCCTCTGTCCACTGGCTTCTCCAGGCGAGAATACTGGAGCCGCTTGCCATTTCCTCCTTCAGGGGATCTTCCCAACCAGAGGCTCGAACCTGGGTCTCCTGCATTGTCAGGTGGCTTCTTTAGCACTAGCGCCACCTGGGAAGCCAAAATGACATAAATGCCATATGGCAAATGCAGCCCGCTCCAGTACTCCTGCCTGGAAAGTCCCACGGTCGGGGGAGCCTGGTAGGCTACAGTCCGTGGGGTCGCAAAGAGTCCGACAGGACTGAGGAACTGCGCTTTCTTTCACGTGGCAAATACCGGGAAGATGGCTAATCCCAGCGCTGAATATCTAACAGTAGCCCGAGCATGGAGGAGGCTAGCCTCCTCTCTTTCCCTCTTTTTCTCTCTCCCTTTCTTCCTTCCTTTTTCTTTCTTTCTTTCCCTTCCTCCTCCCCCTTTCTTTCTTTCCTCCTTAAAATGGCTTTGCATCTTCTACTTCTTGCACTGTGAGAGCTGACCCACTGGATTACGATTGCTTGCCTTCTCCTCTAATGTGTAGGTTTGGAGAGAGTAAGGACTGTATGAATGTTTCCCCCTGCTGTGTTCTTTTTTAAAAAATAAATGATAGTACTTTAAATTTACTTATTTATTTATTCCTCTCTCTGCTGGGTCTTTGTTGCTGCACGAGGGCCTTTGTCTAATCGCAGAGGGCGGGGGCTGCACTCGGGCTGCGGTGCGTGGGCTTCTCGGGGCTGTGGTTTGGGGGCTTCTCAGGGTTGCGGTGAGTGGGCTTCTCAGGGCTGGGGCTTCTCTTGAGCACAGGCTCTAGGGCTCACGGGCTTCAGCAGCTGTGGCCCGTGGGCTCAGTGCTTGTGGCCTCCGGGCTCTAGAGCACAGGCTCAGTAGCTGTGGTGGACGGGCTTTCTGGGTCCGTGGCATGCGGGATCTTCCCGGGCCAGAGACTGAACCCGTGTCCCCGGCATTGGCCCATCTGGGTGGGAAAACCATTAAAACATGATCACCCAAGTAAATGTATTATGAACAGCTGTGATGACTGCTACGAAGGAAAACCCCATCACTGTTCTGCTTCACAAAGAACCTGTGTTCAGGTGACATCATGACTTCTCAGATATGACTTGTTGGGAAACCAAAGCTCTCGGGGTGCCTCTGTGGGTGAATGTCAGAGGATGCCTGTCAGGGATCAGATGGAAGCTGTGGAGAGAGAGAGAGCCTCATTCTACTTATTAGGCTGAGCTCCTCCTTCTTATCTGGGGTAAGCCTGAACTAAGGTAATACCATCCAATACAGCTTCTTTTTAAAAATTTTGACTCTGTGTTCACCATGGATTTCTTTTTGCATCAACTTTTATTTCTATTTATTTGTTTCTGGTCACACCCTGTGGCATGTGGGATCTTGGTTCCCAGCCAGGGATTGACCTCTTGCTCCCTGCACAGGAAGCGCAGAGTCTTAACCACTGAACTCCCAGGGAAGTCCTTAACAATTGTTGAGAGGAATAAATTAGACCATTCAAGGACGTGTAGGCAGGAGACAACTTAGACAACAGCGAGCGTGCATGCTAGGCTCCTCTGTCCATGGGATTTTTCAGGCAATGCTGGAGTGGGTTGCCATTTCCTCCTCCAGGGGATCTTCCCGACCTGGGATCAAACCTGTGTCTCTCATGTCTCGTGCATTGGCAGGTGGGTGCTTTACCACTAGCGCCACCTGGGAAGTCCTAGACGACAGCAGTGGCATGGAATTTCTCAGCAGCGCCCCAGTCATAAGACTTCTCCTACAGTCAATGAACCAGGTGGAGTAATCAGAGGCAGAGGGTGTGATGGGCCCAGAGCCAAGGGAGGAAAAGCCTTGGAGATGCTTCAGGCCGTGATAGGGTGGGCTACGTGCAGCAAGAGCCTCCATAGGTCTTTGCACCCAGTAAGAGATGAGGACGGAGTCAGCCTGCAGAGAGCCAGTGAATGTCGCGCCCCGTTCTTACGGCTGTTATTCCCAAATGTGACCACAAGATGGCAGCAAAGGAGAGCGGGTCCCTGTGACGAGGCGGTCACGGTCCTCAGGGCTCCTCCTACCCACTTAATTCCAGACACCTGGTGTCCCTGCATTAGGACACGGAGGACGCTCACTGCTTCCTGAGCTTCCCGGACCTGTGGGCCGTGCAGATCCTAATTGCTTATCCTCTTTGAAGTGGCCTGCTGCTGCTCAGATGTGAAGGGACAGCACATTCTGTAGGATGCTTTCTGACTGTGGTCTGGCAGAGCTGTGAAAACACCCACAAAGAAGGCCATTGGGTTGGATTTCGAGTCTTAAATGGTCCCCACTGGGGCATTGGGGGTGGGGATGAGGAGTTAGAGTGGGGTGTGACCAGATCAGATTTGTGATGTCTCAAGGTATCATCACCTACTGATACAACAGTGGATTAGGAATCTTAACACCATCATCTCATTTTGAGACCAGTGTTATGATTATGGCTGCTCGTTTCAGGTCAAATATTTCCTCCTCTGAGATGTTCCCTCCCTTTGAAAGTAGCCCCCCCCCCCCTTTTTTCTTTTTTTAGGTTTATTAATGACTGCAATGCAGGAGACCCAGGTTCGATTCCTCGGTCGGGAAAATCCCCTGGAAAAGGAAATGGCAACCCAGTCCAGTATTCTTGCCTGAAGAATTCCATGGACAGGGGAGCCTGGTGGGCTACAGTCCATGGGATTGCAAAGAGTTGGACACGCCTGAAAGACTAACACACAGACAATGTTCTTTTTTAAAATTAATTTTTAGTACTGTGTAGTTGCTTTACAAAGCTGTGTTAGTTTTTCCTGAACAACGAAGTGAATCAGCTATGCATATGTGTGTGTGAGCTCGGACACAGCTGAGCGACTCTTTGCGACCCCTTGGACTGTAGCCCACCAGGCTCCTCTGTCCATGGAATTTTCCAGGCAAGAGTACTAGAGTGGGTTGCCATCTCCTCCTCCAGGGGGTCTTTTGACCCAGGGATGGAGCTAGTCTCCTGGATCTCCCGCATTGCAGGCGGACTCTTTTCCACTGCACCACCTGGGCAGCCCATATGTAGACATATATTCCCTCTTTTTTCGGGTTCCCTTCCTATTTAGGTCATCATACGGCACTGAGTTCCCTGAGCTTTGCAGTAGGTTCTCTTTAGGTGTCCATTTTATACATCGTGTCAATAGTGGGTATACATTAATCCCAATCTCCCAATTCATCCCAGCCCCTGCTTTCTATCACACTTCTTCAAAGCACTTCCCGCCATCAGAAGTAATTTCATGTCTCTGTTTTGTAAGTTGCTTTTGTGTGTCTGTGGCTCTCCACTCAGCAGGACATTTAGGACAGTGTTGGTGGTGATGTCAGAAGTGGAGCCCTGCCTGGCATACAGGTGAGCTCTCAGACAAGAACTGATGAACTTGAAACAAATCGTGTCTCTCCCTATCTCCGCCCCCCACCAGTGTAGCTGTCCCTCTCCCTTGTGACATCCTGAACTTTTCCTGCGATGCATGGATCACACATTTATTTGGGGGCTTGTCTCCTGTTCTGCTCCTCAGGGGTCTTCCGGGTCAAGGACAGAAGGCCTGTGTTCATAATGATCCCGTGTTCATTACCCTGTCCCAGGCACCTGAAGCGATCGAAAACACTGGGGGCTGAACCGCAAGGAGATGCTAAGATGTGTGATAAAGGTTGGGTCTGGGACGAGCCCAGCTTTCTTTTTCTGTTCAGGGCTGTTTCCACCTCCAGCAAAGATCTGGGAAACAGAAGTTTCCCATCTTCATGGGAAACTTTGAACAAGCCTGTTCTCATGCCAGCCCTAAGGGGGTTGGGCATAGTTAGTGGTGGTTTTCTCCCCAGGACCACCTTGAATTGATGTGCCAGCCTTGTGAGGGAGAGATGGGGAGTCCCTTTCTCTGTGTGTGTGGGAAACGAGGGCTTGGAGAGATGAAGTGACTCTCCCAGGCATTGTAGCTTAGAAGAGGTGGAAGCAGCCTTTGAACTTGGAACTTGACTGTCTCTGAATGCAGATGTGACCTGAGAGAAGGAGATAAACAGAAGAATTTTGATTTTGGCTGCTCATTCTCCCTACTGAATCCCTTAACCTCGCCTCAATCCTCTGCAATTGGCTCCCAGAGAAGAGTCAAATCTTCTTGTCTTGCAGGCGTTTGCATCAAGATCCCTGTGGCCCCTGTAATTGGTGGTTGGACACGTATGTGAAAGAGCCTTCTGGGCTGCCTTCTCCCTCTCCACCCGCCTGCTTGTTCTGGGCTCTGCAGAAGCAATCGCCAGCTTTCTGCAGGAATGGATGGTGCTATAAATGCTGTCAAAAGGCGAGGGTTCTGCCCCAGGCTTTCCTGTTCCCTGCTGATTCCCCGCCTCCACCCCTCCAGGAGTGTCGCCTTGGGTGGCAAAGCCCGGCCTCCCTTCCTGTCCTGGATTTGAGGCTGATGGCATTTCCTCTGCTGGCTTTGGAGGTGTGCCCGCGGCCCCCATGCTGCTCTCCGCAGCCTGCCTGCCTGCCCTGCCCTCCTTGCAACCAACGGAGAAAATAAATGAAAATGAGGTGAGTGGAGAGTAAATCTAATGAGCAGGAGAAAAGACTGGAATCCGAGACTGAGGCTTGAGCTAAATGAGGCCTCAATGTGGGATCTTTAAGCCACAGAGGAATTCAACAGCCTGAGTAAAGCAAAGGGTACCAGCCCAGGGGTCATCTTGGAAATTCGAGATTTTCTCTGAAGGGGGCTTTGGTTCTCAGTTCTAAAGGAGTGAACCTGTGGGCCTCCTGGGCAGAGAAGCCTTTCTGTGCCCCATCTCCTTCCTTGATTACAGGAAACAGGCTTCCTTCGGGCTCCATGACCTTCCCTGAGTTGCAAGGAGCAGGTTCAAACAGTTGCTAATTAGGGAAAGGAAGGGATGCGGTGGGGCTTTCCTGGTAGCTCAGCTGGCAAAGAATCTGCCTGCAATGCGGGAGACCCCGGTTCGATTCCTGAGTCGGGAAGTTCCCCTGGAGAAGGGATAGGTTAACCACTCCAGTATTCATGTGCTTTCCTGGTGGCTTAGATGGTAGTAAAGAACCCGCCTGCAATGTGGAAGACCTGGATTCGATCCCTGGATTGGGAAGATCCCCTGGAGGACCACTCCAGCATTCTTGCCTGGCAAATTCCATGCAGAGAGGAACCTGGCAGGCCCCAGAATCAGACATGACTGAGCGACTAAGCATTAAGCACAGGGGGTGCAGAGACCAGGGAAGAGCAGTTAAGGAACAATAGTGCAGCCTTCGGGCAGGGTCCTGGTTCCCCCTCAGGGGATACACTCAACAATATCTTTGAGCTGTTTGCCCACACTGAAGCCCCCTCCAGGTGGGAGACGTTCACAGTATGCTGCCCACAAGTATGTAGATCCCAGATGGGTTGGAACCAGAAGGTTGATGATGCTGGCTCCCACTTACCTCCCCACCAGCCGATCAGAAGTATGTCCACCAGCTGATCATGCTCCCTTTGAACTGTTGCTGTGAAACTCCTGACTACCCGCTCCGGGTTGAGACACACTGTTTTGAGGGCATTAACCCACTGTGGTTCCCTTTGCTGGGCAAACAATAAAGCTTTTCTTTTTGACTTCACCCAAAACTCAGTCTCTAAGATTTAATTCTGTGTCAAGTTTACAAAGGCAGGATTAAGCTTCAGAAGGACACTCACTGAGGACTCTAAACCTGGGGTGGAGGTGGCTATTGATACTCTTTCACAGCCCCCCGACCTTGTTGACCAGGATGTCTTCCTGGAAGACTTTTTGGGTTATCTGTCATCAGTACCCTTGGAAGACTCTGGTGAATGGTGTGGAATACTCTGCCCCTCCTCCCTGTCCTCCTGCAGAGGATGAGGAAGGAATAGGTAAAGAGATGGGAAAAGAGGGGTCAGGGACCAAGTCTGGGAGGGTTTTCTGGAGAGTCTGAGCTATATCTTCTGAGCAGGCAGACCTACTCATGAGATCTTGCTCATGTACAGCTTCTTTCTTGAGTACGTTTAGCGGTTCATTCATTTATTCATTCAACAAATGAACTGTACAAAAAAGATCTTCATGACCAGATAATCACGATGGTGTGATCACTCACCTAGAGTCAGACATCCTGGAACGGAAAGTCAAGTGGGCCTTAGGAAGCATCACTACGAACAAAGCTAGTGGAGGTGATGGAATTCCAGTGGAGCTGTTTCAAATCCTAAAAGATGATGCTGTGAAAGTGCTGCACTCAATATGCCAGCAAATTTGGAAAACTCAACAGTGGCCACAGGACTGGAAAAGGTCAGTTTTCATTCCAATTCCTAAGAAAGGCAATGCCAAAGAATGCTCAGACTATTGCATAACTGCACTCATCTCACACGTAGCAAAGTAATGCTCAAACCTGGAACAGCCTGGAGTGGGTAGTCAGGAGTTTTATAGCAACGGTTCAAAGGGAGCATGATCAGCTGGTGGACATATTTCTGATCGGCTGGTGGGGAGGTAAGTGAGGTTCTCCAAGCCAGGCTTCAGCAATACATGAACTGTGAACTACCAGATATTCAAGCTGGATTTAGAAAAGGCAGAGGAACCAGAGAACAAATTGCCAACATCTGTTGGACCATAGACAAAGCAAGAGTTCCAGAAAAACACCTATTTCTGCTTTATTGACTATGCCAAAACCTTTGACTGTGTGGATCACAATAAACTGTGGAAAATTCTGAAAGAGATGGGAATACCAGACCACCTGACCTGCCTCCTGAGAAATCTATATGCAGGTCAGGAAGCAACAGTTAGTACTGGACATGGAACAACAGTCTGATTCCAAATAGGAAATGGAGTACGTCAAGGCTATATATTGTCACCCTGCTTATTTAGTACATCATGAGAAATGCTGGGCGGGAAGAAGCACAAGCTAGAATCAAGATTGCTGGGAGAAATCTCAATAACCTCAGATATGCAGATGACACCATCCTTATGGCAGAAAATGAAGAGGAACTAAAGAGCCTCTTGATTAAAGTGAAAGAGGAGAGTGAAAAAGTTGGCTTAAAGCTCAACATTCAGAAAACTAAGATCATGGCATCCAGTTCCATCACTTCATGGCAAACAGATGGAAAAACAGTGGAAGTAGTGGCAGACTTTATTTTTCTGGGCTCCAAAATCACTGCAGATGGTGACTGCAGCCATGAAATTAAAAGACGCTTACTCCTTGGGAGAAAAGTTATGACCAACCTAGACAGCATATTCAAAAGCAGAGACATTACTCTGACAACAAAGGTTCATCTCCATCTAGTCAAGGCTATGGTTTCTCCAGTGGTCATGTATGGATGTGAGAGTTGGACTGTGAAGAAAGCTGAGTGCCAATGAATTGATGCTTTTGAACTGTGGTGTTGGAGAAGACTCTTGAGAGTCCCTTGGACTGCAAGGAGATCCAACCAATCCATCCTAAAGGAAATCAGTCCTGAATGTTCATTGGAAGGACTGATGTTGAAGCTGAAACTCCAGTACTTTGGCCACCTGGTGCGAAGAGCTGACTCATTTGAAAAGACCCTGATGGTGGGAAAGATTGAGGGCAGGAGGAGAAGAGGACGACAGAGGATGAGATGGTTGGATGGCATCATCGACTCGATGGACATGGGTTTGGGCGGACTCTGGGAGCTGGTGACGGACAGGGAGGCCTGGCATGCTGCAGTCCATGGGGTCACAAAGAGTCGGATATGATTGAGTGACTGAACTGACTGACTGATGCTAGTCATGACATCACCTTCAGTGTTAGAAGCTAGATTGAAACATGGTCCTGATCACTTTCCTTCACTGAAGCCTTTCCTCTATGAGGCCTGGATGCTGCTGGCCTTGAAGCTGGCTGATAACAATCTTTTTGGAGGTTGGATTCTCTGGAAGAGACACAAAATCCTCCTATTGAAACAAAAGGGGCTCAGAGCATTGCATTTTAGACTGTTAATGTGAACTATGATCTCATCTGTAATTAGCAGATGGGGAAGTCACAGATAATTAGTAGTTTATTATAAAGTGTGGTAAAGTGTGAGAGCACACTCCTGGGGGTGCAAGGGAAGCAGGGTGCCAAGGCACAGTGCACAGTGGGGGAACTGGGGGGCACGCTGGCATGCTGGTTGTCGACTGTCAACTTGGCCTCACTGTCACCCTGTCCTAACTTAGCTCCTCTCTGCACCACGGAGGAGCCAAGAACCACAGCCTAGGATTCCCTCCCCTGTGGGGTTCTGGGCTATCATATTCCAAGGTACAGGGGGTTGGAGGGATTTTATTTCTACTCAAGGAAAAATCTAGGACCTGAGGTGGAGGTAGCTAGAGCGCAGTTTCGTTTGGGCAACATATTCATAAATTTGCAATCCGGTTCCCCTGGCTCCAAAGTCTACACAGTTAATCACTGGATGGCAGGGCCTCATTGGATCCCAAGCAAGGGGCTTCAGGTCAGAGAGCTATCATGGGCGGAGAAACCAGTCTATTCTCTGCAAGGTCTTAAGCAAGGCTCACGGTGTGGTTCATGTATGCCTGGGTGATACGTGTGGGCTTGTGATAAGAGCCGGAGCTCAGGGGTAAGAGGGAGAAGGGGAAGGGTGGATGGAGAAACAGCTTGATGTACTTCTGCCAAACTGGATATAAGGAGTTGCCCTCAGCCTGGCTGGGGCCACAGCGAGGCTGAGGAAGAGAAGATGAGCTTCTTTACAGAGGATTAGACTTGAAGCTCGTGGGACAGCCAGGGTTTTGCTGTGAAACCTGTTAGATATTTGATTTCCCAGTTCAGAAAAGAGGTCTGGGCTTACCCTTAGAATCATCTACAGAGATGGTGGCTGGTATCATGGGAAGAAGTCTGGTAAGGTGTGAGAGCACGCTCCTGGGGATGCAAGGGAAGCAGGGTGCCAAGCAGAATTGTGCCGAGGAGGAAGGCAGCTTAGGGGGGAGGAGTCGGAAAGCTGCAGCAAGACTGAAGTTTTGCTCAGTAGGGAAGTAGCTACGCAGAGCAGAGGAAGGGAGCATCCTGTGAAGGAGGCAAGGAGGGCTGGATCAAGTACTTCAGGAAGAATCAGTGTCATGATTGCATCTTCAGTTTGGATCTTTCCTCTGCCTTCCAACTTGCATGTCTGGCAGGATCAGTGGCAGGATCCACTTGGCCAAGTACTCTGAAGATGTTAATTCTCGTGATCATTATGGTCATGATAATATCAAGATAGGGGGTTAGTGTATTCTGAAGAGGCTATGTTTGAAATTATTATTTCCAAACCGACATTGATTGCATTTGAGTCACACTGTTTTATAAAAGTTGAAGACAATTGTATAATATCACTTGTATGGAATCTACAAAAATGGTACAGATGAACTTATTTTCAAAGCAGAAATAGAGACACAGACAGAGAGAGCAAATGTATGGATACCGAGGGGAGGGGTGGGGCGGTGGGATGAATGGGAGATTGGGATTGACGTCCACACACTATGTGCTGTGCTTGTCGCTCGGTCGTGTCCGAGTCTTCACGACCCCACGGACTGTCGCCTGCTGGGCTCCTGTCTACGGGAATTCTCCAGGCAAGAAGACTGGAGTGGGTTGCCATGCCCTCCTCCAGGCATGTATACACTACTCTGTATGAAATAGATAATTAATGAGAGCTTACTGTGTAACACGGGGAACTCTATTCAATGCTCTCTGTTGACCTAAATGGGAAGCCAATCCGAAAAAAAGAGGGGATATCTGTACACGTGTGGCTGATTCACTTTGCTCTACAGTAGAAATTAACACAACTTTGTAAAGCAGCTATACTCCAGTGAAAATTAATTAAAGATAAACAGTAAAGACAAATGCACAGTCAACTCAGAAGGGTTGGGGTGCTCACTCTGAGAGTGGGAATATTACTTTCCCAGGGTGGGAGGGCAGGAGGGTGGCTGACATGCAGTTAATAATTCAAGAAGGCACAAGGTGTCATCCTGCAGGGCACCCTGCCCCTGGTAACTCATCAATAAAATATTGGGCTCAGTGCTGTGGAGCCCACAGCTGATCTGAGAGCAACATTCTCACTTGGAAAGGCTGGTTGGCGTGGGAGCCAGAGTGTCAGAGAAGCCCATGGGTCTGGAATAAAAATGTCACGAAGGGAAGTGAGTTTCCAACACTCCTTCCTGTACTACATCCAAAAGAACAGCCCTGAATCAGGTCAGCAGTGGTTATTGTGGCCCTGGGAACATTCTACCCATGAGGTGGGGGACTCCTGCATGCTGTCTGGCTGGCCCCCCTCTGCAAGACGGCTGCCTCCATCCCGGGAGTGGTCCAGCCCCTCTGACTCAGGAGGAGCCAGTGAGCCCTTCTGAAGCCCTTTAGATAAGCCCATGTGCTTTACTTTTTCTTAATTGTCATTTTTCACTCTTCAAGGAATACCTACTCGTTAAAGAAAAGTTTGCAAATATCGATGATGGTGTCAAGATGGGAAAAAATGGCAAAGGTCCACTATTTCAAGAAAATCATGTGTGTTTAATAATCATAGCAAAAATGGTGCAGCAGAGGGCCGAGACGCCGAGTGTTCTGGGTGCGTTTTCACCTGTTATCTCCGTGGCAGCCTCCCCTGGCGGCCCGGGTGACTCCACTCCAAAACCCAATAAGATCTGAAGACTGAAGTCTGCTTTATAACGAATTTGGGGGCTCAACATGAACTGAGTCCTATTTATAGTCTTTAGTTACGCTGCTTGGTGTGAATCTTCATGTATTAATACAACATTATTAATGGTTTTAATTACCGAGCACTGTCTCAGGCCCCCTGGGGATATGTTTTAGTATGTGGTGTTGTTTACCACATTTCTCAGATCTGCAAATTTTAAAATTCCAAATCATGACGGCATCCTTTATGATCCCCCTGTGACAGCTGAAGGACTTGAGGCGCGGAGTTTTTGCCACTTGTTAGTCACTCCGTCGTGTCTGACTCTTTTGTGACCCTGTGGACTGTAGCCCACCAGGCTCCTCTGTCCACGGAATTTCCTAGGCAAGAATACTGGAGTGGGTTGCCATTTCCTTCTCCAGGGGATCTTCCTGACCCGGGATCAAGCCAGGTCTCCTGCAGTGCAGCTGGATTCTTTACTGTCTGAGCCACAGGGAAACCCTATGCCACAGGCCTGACATCAAACAGCTGAGAAGAGGTAGAGAGAGGAGTTGAACCCAGGTCTGCACACCTCAAGAAACTACGTGCCTCCCAACCCTTCCCACATCACAACACACGGAGAAGGCTAATGGTTGTTTCACCCATGGCGACAGAGAATAAGGGTGCTCGGAACCAGGACAAGTGGTCCAGGCTGTCCTGATGTCAGCCGCTTCAGAGTCCTGCCATCCTCACCCCTTTACTCAGCCTGCTGCCCCCTGGTGGGGAGTCCACCCAGAATTTAACTTTCATTTATAGAGTATGATTGATCCATCACAGGGCTAGGCAGCGGTGCTTCAGGAAAGAACTCTAGAATCTGACCGCCTGGGTTTGAATCCCAGCACCTCCATTTTCTGGTTGTAAGACCTTTCCTGGAGAAGGAAAGGGCAACCCACTCCAGTGTTCTTGCCTGCGAAATCACATAGACAGAGGAGCCTAGAGGGCTACAGTCCCTGGGACTGGACCCGACTTAGCGGCTAAATGACAATGACATCAGAGATCTTTCCAGGGTGAGTGGCTCAAGTTCTCTGTGCCTCAGTCCCTTCATCTGTAGAATGGAGACGACAACATTGTACTTACTTCCAGCTGACAGCAACAACATTCACGTGGTCCCCAAGGCAGGAGGGAAGCAGTGGAGCTGCTGGGGGCGACCCTGAACTCAGGATGATCCTCTTAACTTTTGGGGATGGGGGGTTGGGAGGTAGCAGGTCCTCAGATCCAGCCCTTGTAGGTAGGTAGACGCCTTGCCTGTTCTCTAAGAGAGGCTGTGCTTGTCTTGTGGGAAAATGTGCGTTACCTACACAGGCTGATCAACAGAAAGTGGGGGTCAGCACCCAGAAGATGTCATCATCAGGTCAAGAATACAGAGCTGTTGAGAAAGCCTCTCTTAGGCCTCAACATACGTAACCTAAGCCAGTATCCTGTTCTGTGTTTCTTTTTGTACTGCCAGAGTTGATATTTGACATTTCTAAGATCAAACCTAAAATGTCACAAGTAGAGTTCAGAAAAGAAAAGGTGAGTCTGGGGCCCCTGGATAGAATACGATGCCAGGATTATTTCTGAGTTATGCCAGGTTTCTGGAAATCACTTGATATTTGAAGTTCTTTGAACAAATGAGCTGAGTGGACTAAAAAGTAGGTAAATAGAAAATATATCTGACTTCGGGAAGACCATCACCCTTCACTTATCCAAGGCCCAAGAGGAGGTGTGCTTATCGGCTATTCAACCACAGGCTGGTTGCCTGGTTATGTCTCTTGCCCTTTGCCCTTCATGTGCAAACTCTGCATGCCCCGTGGGGTCATAAAACAGACTGGCCTGAGGGGCAAGCACTGAGTGATTTGGGGCTGGGCATTTTGGAGCAGAGACGAGACCTTCTCTTTGTGGGGTTCTTGATGATCTGATGGTGATTCTCAGCACCGCATTGCCCCCTTGCTCCTCTGCTTGATGGAACCTGTAATGAAGCCACACCTCCCAGACTCAAGATGGGGTCTCCATCGCCTCTATCTCCCCACCCAAAATCTCAATATTCCTGAGTCAGGGATGGGTTCTGGGTGAAGCCTCACAGTGGCAGCTTCACTCTTACGCCCAGATGGGTGGCATCCATTGACATGTGTTTGGCCCCATGCTTCCTCCCTTCGGGTCTGCCCAGCTATCACAACTGGGACCACATTCTGCTTCTAGTCCAGGGACCTTGTCCTGAGTCCTAGCTCTGAGTTTAGGGACAACCTCTGTTCCTGGGGCAGGATCCAGCTCACCAGGGCTTGTCTGCTCACTGAAGCCTCTGCTGAACTGTCCCCAGCTTCCAGAAGGGCCCTGTGTTGTGGATTAGCCCAAAGCCGGATGCCACATGTCAGGTTTCTCTGCCGGATGCTGTGCTTTCTCAGCCAGACTCTCCACCGAGGCTGGCCTCTTGCTGGGATGTTTGCTGGGCCCCAACCTACCTGAACTCAGCTCCCCACCTCTATCCTGTGGCTCTAGGCCTTGGTATACCCTGAGCTTTCCCTTGTTTAAATGTCCCCAGCAGGTTGGACTGAATAAACCTCAAGGCTTTCTCTGGCTTTCTCTGAGTCTGCAAAGAAAATGATAAGCTCTGATGTTGGTCATGGGCTTTGCTCACAGAGGCTTTCTCACCTGACACCCTCTCCATGTTCCACCAGGGCCTCCTATACTTCTTTGATATGTGCAAAATTTCTGAGAATGAAAAACTTTCTGAACTTGGCTCCAAGGTTGAAGTCCACCTGAACCTCAACTCCTTCTCTGTACTTTGTGCTTCTCATGAGTTTGAGCAGACTCTGGGAGATAGTGATGGGCCAGGAAGCCTGACGTGCTGCAGTCCATGGGGTCGCAAAGAGTCGGACATGACTTAGCGGGTGAACAACAGCAGGGAGTGTAGTTTCTCTTCTGTCATGAGGGTCTCAGCTGAGGTAACGCAGGTGGATATTTCCTTGAGAGTGTATCTACGATAGATTTGTTTTTGATGCTAACTTTCTTTTCAACGAGCTATAGTTAAGAGTCAAGAGTTAGATAGTGATTGGAATTTACTACTTTTCCTTTCATTACTTAAACCTTGTCCTCCCCTCCAGCATGAAATTTATCAGAAGAGCTTCGTGTTTGCACACGTGGGCTTAGACAGGTATGGATTCTTCTTTTTAAGATTTTTTTGGAAGTGTACTATTTTTAAATCCTTTATTGAATTTATTACAATATTGCTTCTGTTTTATATTTTGCTTTTCTGGCTGTGAGGGGATCTTAGCTTCCTTCCGGACCAGGAATTGAACACCCACACCCTGACCTGGAAGGCGAAGTCTTATCCACTGGACCACCAGGGAAGTCCCCAGGTATAGATTCTTATGGAAGAGACAGTATTTCTCATTACATTTCAGCTTTCTCTCAGTGGTGAACACAGGAAGAATCCATCTCCTCACCTCCCTTGCCCTGAGGTGGGGCTAGTGACTGCGTTCTGGTTGACGATAGAAAAATATAATAATATGGGTGACTCCCAGGCCTGGTACTCAAGGCCTTCTGAGTGACCTCCCTTTCTTTCCCTCTCTTCCCTATAGCTGGCTGGATAGACAGGATCAGGCAGAGGACTCCAAGTGGAAGGAGACTGAGATCCTGAGACCATTACCAGGAAGGCCCCTGCCACACATTGAATAGGACATAAACGAGATCTAAATCTCTCATTTCACTTTAGCTGCCAAGAGTGGGAGTTATTTGTTAACAGCACTTAGCTATTATTGACCAATACGGTTCCGAGCCTAGTTCTACACCTAACTGTAAGATCTTGGGCAATTCCTTTACTGTTTCTGAGCTTTCTCATCTGTACGAAGCTTTGCTGGCAGGCTCTGCAGTCAGAAAAGCAGAGCTTAGCATGCAGTCTTCCCGGGAAACAGCGCACCTGCCTGAACCTGCTCACCCACCTGCTGCCTTCTCATTGTGCTTCCATCCGATCCAGTGGTCTTGATCCCACCTCAGGGCATTTGTACTTGCTGTTCCTTCTGCTTGGGTCACTTTTCTCCCAGGTTCTACGGCTTTCCTCTTTCTCATCATTTAGGGCTAATCTTTAGCAGCATATCCTCAAAGAGGCCTTCCCTGGTGCCTTCAGTTCAAAGAACATGCTTGACCTCCAATTCTTCCTTTTTTGGCCACAGCATGTGGGATCTTAGTTCCCCAACCAGGGATCGAACCTATGTACCCTGCATTGGAAAAGCAGTGTCTTAACCTCTGGACCGCCAGGGAAGTCCATGATCTTCAGTTCTTTATCACCGTTGTCCTACATTTTTTTTTTTTTTTCATTGCCTCTACCCCTCTCTGAAAGCACTGTTCCATGCTTAGTCATGTCTGATTCTTCTCAACCCCAGGGAGTGTAGCCCACCAGGCTCCACTGTCCATGGGATTCTGCAGGCAAGAATACTGGAGTGGGCTGCCATTTCTTACTCCAGAAGATCTTCCCAATCCAGAGATCAAACTTGCATCTCTTGCGTTTCCTGCATTGGCAGGTGGGCTCTTTACCACTAGTGCTACCAGGAGGGCTTCCCTGGTGGCTCAGTTGGTCAAGAATCTGCCTGCAGTGCAGGAGGTCCTGGTTTGATTCCTTGGTTGGGAAGATCCACTGGAGAAGAGATAGGTTACCCACTCCAGTATTCTAGGGCTTCCCTGGTGGCTCAGCTGGTAAAGAATCTGCCTGCATTGTGGGAGACCTGGGTTTGATCCCTGGATTGGGAAGATCCCCTGGGGAAGGGAAAGGCTACCCACTCCAGTGTTCTGGCCTGGAGAATTCCATGGACTATACAGTCTGACATGACTGAGCAGCTTTCACTTTCACCTCACTTTCACTTTTCAGTGCCACCAGGGAAGCCCCTAAATACTCTGAAAGCAGAGTATTAAGTATTGGTTTATAGGAATATTATCCGTTAAAATTATCACATACCAGGCACATGACAAGCGCTCTATAAGCAGCAGTTCTTTATGCGGATCCCACTATATTGAGTCTCTGTTTACAGGTCTCTCTTTCCACAGTCCATTGTGAGCCTCTGAAGGTCAAGGACAAGGTCTTACTTATATTCACTTCCCAATAAACCGTGTACATAAGAGACGATGAAGAAATGTCTGTGACGGGAGAGAAACTCACATCATGTCTTTGGTCTAGAGCATCCAGAGACCAACGAAACCATCCTTGTTCTAAAAAAAATTAAACCTTTTTATTAGTATATTTATTTTATATATAAAAGAAATACAAAAAAAAGAAACACAAAGAAAATGCGTTCATGGCAACTCGGACTTGTCGGCGCCTTCAGCTGGGGCTCCCGGCTCTGGCCCGCTGGGTGTCAGCAAAGTCCGCCGGTTGTAGTGGCCCTTGATAATGCCCGTGTTGTTGTTCTCGTTCAGCAGCTGCTTCTGCCTCTGCCTGTTGAGGGACTGGACGAGGCCCAGGACCACCGCGGCCAGGGAGTACTGCCCGGGCAGTCTCCTGGGGGGTAGGATGAAGGGGTTGGGCTGGACTCTTCCCAGGAGAAAGTACGTTTTGATTTTCCCTTCCTGTTCACTGATGCCCTTCACGTAGATCTCCCCTCGGTAGTCAAAGGCAAAGCCCTGGTCCTTCAGGATGAGGTAGGTCTCCTCCGGGACCTGGATCCTGCCGCTGACCCCCGTGCTGTCCATCCGACTCGCCAGGTTCACGGTTTTGCCCCAGATGTCGTACTGTGGTTTCTTAGCGCCGATGACGCCAGCTACCACTGAGCCGTGGCTGATGCCTGTGAGGGAAGCAAAGGAGAGATCTCAAAGATGAGAGAAGAGGGAGGTCTCGGAGGGAGCTGCCTCCGCCCAGGAGCATGTGTGTGCCTGCGTGTGCTCAGCCATGTCCGACCCTGCGACCCCATGGACTGTAGCCCACCAGGCTCCTCTGTCCATGGATTTCTCCAGGCAAGAATACTGGAGTGGGTTGCCATGCCCTCCTTCAGGGAATCTTCCTGACCCAGGATCAGACCCACATCTTCTGTGGCTCCTGATTGGCAGGCAGAGTCTTTACCACGGGGCCACCTATTTTCATCTCATCTTACTACTAGGAGGTAACGATATAAAACCCAGCTTATACAGAATAAAGCTGACACTCAGGGAGTTTTGTTTTCTAATTTTGGGCCACACCTCAAGGCATTTGGAATCTTAGTTCCCTGACAGGGGATTGAACCTGTGACCCCTGCAGGGGAAGTGTGGAGTCTTATCCACTGGACCACCAGAGCAGGGCAGTCCCAGAGGATTAAAAAGATTTGCCCAAGTCATAGAGCTGGTTACAGCAGACCCAAAACACAAACCGAGGCGCCCGATCCCATTGGACACATAATTTTCCAAATTCCAAACTATGCCTTCAGTGTAAAGTACAGGTTGGCCTTAATCTCAGCAACATCTCCTGAAATTACAGAGCCTTTGCTCAGGGTTATAGTTCTTTTTATTTCTGGTTCGATCATGTATTCAGCAATTTCAGAAAGGACATGTAGGGCCCTTGAAAGATGTGGAAACAAGCCGTGAACATCCCATTCATCGATCAAAACATAAAATATCACTGCTTTATTCCAGTGAACAAAGGGAGTCCTTAGATCTAACAAGTCAGGCATGGCTATTACTTGACCTTTTATACTTCAAAGCTACTAAAGCAGGACCAAGCAAGTAAAATGGCACACCAGCCAGAGCATATCTAAGACATGAGGACTGCAAGAACATTTGTTTTCAGATTGCACACTGGCCCCCAGAAGGTCACTGGTCTCAGTAAGGAAATCCTGGAGCTGCTGCTGGAGGACCATCTGGGTGTGTGATTTGAGGCTAGTTGCTCCCCTTCTCTGGGCCTGAGTTTACCCATCTATACAATGTGAATGTGGACTGAGCAGGGGCTTTCAGGTTGGGCTTTCCAGGCAGCTCAGATGGTAAATCTGCCTGCAATGCAGATGACCCAGGTTCGATCCCTGGGTTGGGAAGATCATCTGGAGAAGGAAATGGCAACCCACTCCAGTATTCTCGCCTGGAGAATCCCATGGACAAAGGAGCCTGGTGGGCTACAGTCCATGGGGTCGCAAAGAGTTGGACATGACTGAGCAACTAACATGTTCACTTTTAGACTGTGCTTTAGGAGCACCCCGCACCCCCCGCTGCCCCCAGGCTTAGTAGAGATGCTGAAAAAATTAACAAGTTATACACATTGTAAATGACTATTATCACATCACTGTGAGTATTGTGTTGTTGTTTTGCACAAGGGTGTCCCAAAGCCCAAAGGATGCTGAGCTGTGTGGCTGAGTGAAGAACTCAAATGCTATCTGCCTGTCCCTGGCTCAGTTCAGCATCTGACATCCTCAGGAACAGAATGCTGGCTTTTGGCTCAAGGCAAATACCCAGAAGAACCACAGGGCACTGCATTGACCCCTAGCATCAGGTGAGACAGAGGGAAATGATGGACAGTCAGCTTTCTCTCTACCCAAGGCCTTGCAGGGTGGGATTCCAGATAAGCTGGCGGAGGGAGGAGCTGTGGTTTATCATATTCTTGGTATTTCTGCACACAGGCCACAATCCTTCCCCTGCTTCCAGCATCTTGAGCAAGAAGAAGCCCAGACGGGCCTGTCCTTGGCCAGGTCACACTGGCTCTGCTGTATTCTTAGGGGAAAAAGCGCCCCTGGCTTGATGCCCAGGGTACGGAAGGGCTCAGTGGAGCGAGGCCAGCCAGACTTCCAGCTGCTACTCACCAATCCGGAGCTCGAAATTGTTGAAGGAATGCTTGTTGATCTCCTGGATGCTTTCAGTCAGGGCGAGGGAGAAATCGGCCAGGGCGCACAAATGTCCCCACTTATCCTCGCATTGCTGCAGCGAACGCGAGAGAAGAAGTCATTGGACGCGGCAAACAGGATCATTTCTGCTGCAGGGGTCTGGTCTGTGTCCTAACCTAACTCCACCCACACCCCCCTTCAAGGGAAGTACAGGTTGTGAGCCGCACAGTCATCAGTGTCCAGAATCACAGGGTGCCAGGATATTTACTCCAGAGAGCGTCATATGTGTGCCTCTCAGATTCCATTCCCTACCCTTACCCTTGCCTGTTCAGGCTGATGCTGCCCGCAGGTGTGTATGTGTGTGTGTGTGTGTGTGTGTGTGTGTGTGTGTGTACACTCCTATGTTCACATGTATGATGTTTCCCATCTAGGAGCCGTGTCTCTTTCCTTTGAAGCACTCACAGTGTCTGTTTAAGGGAATATTTCACATAGACATTTGCTTTCTGAGCCTCAGTTTCCTCATCTCTGGAGTGGGGATAAACAAGTTCATGGGAACTGAATGACAGTGTATATGTGAAAGGAATTCTGTGTCTCTCTAGAGCAGAGGTTGGCAGTCACTAAAGGGCCAGACAGCAAGTATTTTAGGTTTTGTGGGCCATGTGGTCTTTGTCATGACTACCCAACACTGCCATTTTGGCCAGAAAGTAGCCATAGACAAAATAGAAATGAATGCGTGTGGCTGTGTTCCAATAAAACTTAATCTGTGAAAACAGGTGGTGGGCTGGATTTGGCTTGGAGGATGTCTCTGGGGATCCCTGCAGTAGACGGATGTGTACACGTACCTAGTGACCATCAAGGGTTTCTTCTCAGGTAGTCTTGCAACACTTCTAGGATTTTATTTGGAAAGTGAGCAAAGAAGGATGAGAAGGGATGAGGACTCCTGTCCCTGGTAGTTCACATCCATATCCAGAAAGCATTTACTGAGGACCTACAAGAGGCAGGGCTTTGTGCCGGGAGCATGACTGTATCCCAGGTAAATTCATCCACTGACCTTGGCGGGGTAGATGTTGGTTTTCCCACTTAACACTAGTGCCTGGCACACAATCACCTCTCAAAAAAGTGAAACTATTAATACTGGAGCCCAGGAGCCACAACTACTGAGCCCAGGTGCCCTAGAGCCCGAGCTCCACAACAAGAAAAGCCACCATAATGAGATGCCCCCACTCAACACAAGGAGAGAAAGCCTGCATGCTGCAACGAAGACCCAGCGCAGCCAAAAAATAAATACATAAAAAATGTTTTAAAGTCTGACTTTCAATTTTTAAAAACTGGAGCTATTATTATCATCACTTTTGGAGGAGAAAACAAAAGTAAGAGTAAGAAAACAGGCTGGGATCAAGGGTTTAGCAACACCAGCAAACGCTCATAATTGGTATTTCTCGGTCCTGATTTTGCACATCAAGTGAACAGTGAGTTTCAGAGTGAAGCCTCAAGGCTTCTCAATCATAAAGAAGCATCGTTTCACCCAGTGGATCCTGCTTACATGGGGAACAAATACATCACACACCTGGAAGGTCCACTTATCAGAGTTTCTCCCTGCCAGTCACCAGGTCTCCTGGCGCTGACAGCCCACCACTCTCCCACCTTCAGCGACATGACCACAGTGAGGTCCCTGCCGGAGGGTGTGGTCGAGTCCAGAGCATTCCTTTACCTGCTTTTCAGGTGACAGGCCTGACACAGCCATGTAGGTACTACCAATGGTCTTAATCTTTTCAATGTCTTGAAACCGGTCTTCACCAAGCAGCTGAAACAGACCCAGACCACAGTGTCAGTCTTGGTACTTGTGCTTCCAGCAGCCTGGGGCTCCTGGAAACAGACCCCTGGCTCACGGTGAGGACCACCTTGGGCTGGGTTAGCATCCTTGAGGTAACCACTTTTTCTCTCAGAATCAAACATCCAGGCCGTCAACATATGTTTATTGATTACATGCTAAGTGTTAGGTGCCCAGATGGCTGTGACCAGATACTCTAAGGACTAGATCAGTTTCTACGAGTCTCTGAGAGAAACAAATTTATCTTGTTAAAGAAGAAAGGGCAAATATTCCAAAATCCATCAATACTTCCTTTTGGCTTTACTGTCAGCATGTATTTAAAAATCTTAGCATTTCATGTCAGCACCCTGGTCTAAGGTGCATTAGGTCTAAGGTGCCATTAGTCTATACCTGGTTTGTTGTTATTATTGTTTAGTCGCTAAGTCATGTGCGACCCCAGGGACTGTAGCCCATCAGGCTCCTCTGTCCATGGGATTCTCCAGGCAAGAATACTGGCGCGAGTTGCCATTTCCTTCTCCAGGGGATCTTCCTGACCCAGGGATCAAACCCGCGTCTCCTGCACTGCAGGTGGATTCTTTACCACTGAGCCACCAGGGAAACCCTTATACTTGGTTACTGTATTGCAGTAACTTCACTTCTTGAGCTAAAGTTAAGCCACTATTCTGAGATCCTGCAAACTGTGCCCAGGGCAGAAAGTGGCTGGAGCAGTGTCTGTCCTCAGCCCAGTTTAATGTCTGACATTTATCCTCAGATGCCACTAAGCAGGCTTGGTCTCTTAGCTGCCCTTTGACTATTAATATTTTAGCTTGAAGATTTTGGCATGTTTTTGGTTGCCCACCTCCCTCCCTCTTCCTCCTTACAATTGCATTTCCCCATGTGGATGGACATGGGTGTCCTACGTCAAGTTGGGGGGTGGTGAGGAGGAGAAAAACCCCTCCTGCAAAGCCCATTAATGTAAATAAAGTGCAGCATGAGTGTTCCCCCATTCCTGGAAACTGGAAGAAGAAAGTACCATCTGGGGTGTGTTTATATTTTGCGGAGGTCTGTGAGCAAATGCTAACTGACGGTTTTATCTTTGGCAGTTTGAGCAGATGGAGAAATGGCCCCGTCTCTGTGATGTCAGGGCCTTGTAGTGCTGGCCTCCAGTCAGGTCCTGGTTTTGCCATTTGCTGGTTGCGTGACACTGGATTAAGTTCCTAGCCTCACTGAAGCTCACATTCCTGGTCCTCCAGGAGAAACAACTGTCTTTATCTCATGCGATAATGAAATTAGATGACACATTTCTGTGTCTATAACTCAGTCTGGAATTCTGTAAGTGCAGACATAGTTTACAATGAACAACACAACGCTACGACAGCAAGGATGCTTATTCTCGATTGTAAATTTCTGAGGCTCCCGTTTACCTCATCGAAGTCAGCAATGATCTCATTCAGCAGGCGGAGGCATTCCACTCCTTGGTTGTTCATTTCGGTCTGAGAGTAAAAGTCTGCAAACCCCGGGATGGAGGCAAACATCACCCCAACTGCATCATAGGATTGAGAATACAGCTCCTGGACAGAGAGACACACAGAAGGAACCGGAAACAGTCCTCAGAGGTGAAGTTCTGCGGTAGTGCCCCTGCAGCCATGCACAGGTGCCCAGAGAGGGCAGAGAACGGCGCTCTGGCACCATCTCACCTTAGCATCGTCACCAAGAGGGCTAAGACCATTGAAAACTCATGGTCTCAATTTCGCTGACTTGAGCTTAACTGAAGCCTAAAAACTGACATAAAATGAGTATAATGATATAATATGCCATATAAATGGGCATGAATGACAAATGCTTACTATAAAACTGTTTTTTTAATGACTAAACATTCACAATCTTCCTCTTTTTTTTTTCTTTTTGGGTTGAATTTGTTTCCAAAACATTTTTAGTGTGTTATTCTAAGACCAATTGATAATTTTAAGTGGCAAAGCTATGGCTGATTCATGTTGACGTATGGCAAAAAGCTATCACAATATTGTAAAGTAATTACCTTCCAATTAAAATAAATTTTAAAAAATAAATAATGTTTGCTTTCTATTGTAAAAATACATTGTACTAATAGCCTGAATGAGGATAAAAAAAAAAAAAAAACATGATGAGAAAAAGAGAAAATTGGTAAATCCATGGTCTCCAGCCTCAGCTGGGCCCAGATTTCTGCCTGCGCCTCACTTTGTCCTTGGTCAGCTTCCTTTTCTGCTATTCTCAGTGGCCCTTCTCAGCTCTAATTGCTCTCCTTACCGTCACTCTCCACTTGATTCTTCTCAGTAGATGGCCTTGTCTGACATGCTATTGAGAACACTGAGGCTCTCACTTTCCTTACTCATACAATCATCTCTTTCATCGTATTTTCATCTCTTCGGCTTCAACTCCAGACAATGCATCTTCCCTTCTCCTGCTGAATATCAATGCTTCTTCCTCATCTCTGGATCCCCCTCTCACTTCTTCAATCTCGTCCTCCTATAGTGATCCCTTCCTTTCTTCTTTCTTTCTCCTCTCCCCCTCCACTTTCTCTAAGTGCCTCTGATAAGAAAAACCACAAGGTGCTCTGGATGCTGAAGACACTTGTAACTAACCATCTCCACCCTAACTTCTCAAACTAGCTATCTCTGGTGCCTGTGCCCATTCACATGAAATGAATCTAGGGAAGGTCAGATTGCCAGCCAAAATGAGGACATCACTACACCAATCTCTGTCCAAGGCTTCCTGGGCATCCCTGGGAACTGGTGTGATCACACCCAAGTTCATAGGTCTCTCGACTTCCCTGTGCTAGTTATACCACATCTATTTTCCTTGTGCCTGGCCCCTTCAAGGATTTTTTTTTTTTGGCTTATCTACTATCTTCAGTGTTGGTGATTGTTGTTATGGTTCTGACCTTGACCCCCTACAAGGTTCACAGTTTCCATAGTCACCTGGGCCATCCTGTTCACTCTCAACCTTTCACCAACACTCATGTGTGAGTCTCTAGAATCCCATTTGCAAGTCAGTTCTCTTTGGGCTTCAAGCTTCTCTGTTTCATGCTGGGTTGCCTTCACACTCCTCAAATTATAAGTGCTGCACCCGAGTGCATGTCCTTGCTACCTACACCTGTTCCTGTTTCTTCATTCGCTGACTTGGTTGGTAGCACCGGTATAGACAAGTCGTCAAAGATAGAGACCCTCAGAGTCATCCTTGACCCTTTCTTCCCATCATATTCAGATCCAATACATTGCCAAGTCCAGGTGGGTTTCTTTTTGCCTCCAACATATTTTTTCTAATCCTCTCACTATTCCTTTCTATCAGGTCCTTCCTGTTTTCCTCCTTGACTATTCTTAAGATTTTTTAAATATGGTCCAAGCTATATGGTTTTTTTTGGTTTGTTTGTTTTGCCTGCACTGCGCAGCATGTGGGACCTTAGTTCCCTGACCAGGGATCGAACCCACAACTTCTGCAATGGAAGGCAAAGTCTTAACCATTGGACCACTATGGAAGTCCCTTCCTTGACTATTAATTAATATGAGAACCTCTTCCTGGGTTCAGAACTGGTCTTATCTCATTCAAAGGCATCTTCCATATGGCAACCAGAGTGATATTTCAAAGATACAATACTGACCATGCCCTTCGCATTCTTAAAACCCTTCAACTGCCCTCAGGACAAAGTTGAAACACAGGAGCATGACCTATATTCACATATTCCTGCCCTCGCTTCCGCCTGTCTCTTCCGCTTCATGGCCTGCAATTTCCTATGTTGGACCTTGTGTTCCAGAAACAGGGAAGCATCTGTACTCCTGTATGCCCACGATAGCGGACGCAGTAGGCGCCTGGCCTGCAGTCTCTCTTCCCAGGTTCTGCAGTCAGCCGGCCCTTGAGTTTCTTTGCATGGAGTTTTTCTCTGGCCACTAGAGCGCACTCTGCCCATGTGAGCTGCAGGCTAAAATCTCCAGGAAACTAATGCCCGCCCCTTCCACTCCCTGCCCCCGCAAGGAGCTGCTGTTAACAGATCCCGATGGACACCAGCATAGTCCTCCGCGCCCTCACCCTTTGGGCCGGAGAATGTTGAGGCGCGCTTTCTACGCCACTTGCCAGATTCTCTAGTGAGATTCAACTCCAGCCACCCACAGAGCTAACCAGGCTGACAACGCCTCAAGACTGGGTTCCTGTCCTCTCCCTACATTCCTTCTTCCTCTCCTGTCTACCTGGGAGGGTTTCCTGGGACAACCTCCAAGCAAGATACTTGCACGCGAACCCTTGTCCCAAGGAATGTTTCTGGAAGAAGCCAAAGACACATCCTCTTCAATACTTTCATTTTTACTGTCTGTCCCTTGATAGAATATGTCCTTCCTTCCCTGCAATGAGCCTCCCTAACCAGGCTAACTCTAGTTTTCTGCCTTCACTACCCACCTAGGTATCATATCTTCCTGCAAAACTTCCCGGACTCACTGATAGGGGTGGGAGGCTGACTTGGGCCGTGCGGGCACCTGGGCCCGCCGTGTGCATCGTCTTAATGTCCCTCTCTTCCTTTACCTGTGGACTCCGCAAGGGCAGGGACTCCACGCCGTTCATCTCAGCGTGTTCAAATCATCCAATTAGTAGTTTTTGGATGCCTGCAATGTCATACATGCCCTATACAGGGTCTAAAGTGAAAGTAACGTCGCTCAGTTGTGTCTGACTCTTTGTGACCCCATGGACTGTACCAGGCTCCTCCGTCCATGAAATTTTCCAGGCAAGAGTACTAGAGTGGACTGCCATTTCCTTCTCCAGGAGATCTTTCCAACCCAGGGATTGAACCCAGGTCCCTTACCCTGTGTAGGAAACGTTAAAGCTTTACAAAGCACTTTTGGATAGAATCCCATGCTTTAATCCTTGGACTAATCCTGTGAGAAGTAGGTACAATTTTTATACCCACTATACAGATAAGGAAAATGAGACACGGATGACTTAAGACATTGGGATCATGCAGTTGGCAGCAGAAGAGCCAGAGTTAAAGACGTCCAGGGTCTTTCCCACTCAGCACACCTGGACTTGCCTTCTCTGCCTTTTACGCCCTTGGTCTGAGAAAGAGGTTGTCCCTGACCCATGATCAGTTGACTTGAGCTTTAAGAGTGGGTACATCTGAATGGACGGTTTTGCTAACCTTCATTCAAAAGTGCAGAGGTGGCTGGTGACCAGCTGGATTGGGTTGGACTGGGGGGCAGTGCAGATTGTAGCCAAGTTGCATAGCCGTGGTACACAGCTTTCTGAGGCTGGGTCATTCACTTTGGCCTTGAACAATGGAGCGATACCGTAGGAGAAGCCTGGCTGCTTTATGGGTCGGAGAACCTTGCATAAGCAAACCTACAGAACCTCATCCTCTGAATGGCTGTGATTTGGAGAGAAAGAAAATCTGTTTGCTCAATTACCTGTTGTATTAGTTTGCTCAAGCTGCTGTAACAAAGTGCTGCAGCCCAAGCGGCTTAAACTACCGAAGTTTACCTTCTCACAGTGCTGGAGGCTAGAAGCTTAAGGTCAAGGTGTTGGCTGGGTTGGCTCCTTCTGAGGCTGCTCTGCATTGGCTTACAGATGGCTTCTTCTCCCTGGGTCTTCACGTGAGGTCTGTTACATGTGTATCTGTGTCCTAATTTCCTCCCCTTATAAAGACATCAGGCATTTTAGATGAGAACCCTACCCTCTCCCTTTAAAGACCCCCTCTCCAAACACAGTCACATTCTGTGATCCTAGCGGGTAGCAAGGGGGTTCTGCACTACTGGGCTGGCCAAGTGGAAGGACAGAACTTCTTTGTCTTGGGCACAAACAAGTCCCAGAGGAAATGAGACAGACTGTGGGACTCATGAGCCGTTAGCACAGTAGTCCAATGACTCTGGCCTCCCCAGTCACATCCACTAGGGCGGGGAAGGTGGGATAGGTGATGATGAGACCCCGCCTCCATAGCACTGCCCCAGAGGGTGGAAGGTGTCACAGGAAGCTCTTTCCTCAGTGGGCCAAGTTGGGAACACGTGAAGAGAGGAGACAATGAGCCTGCAGATGTAGTCCTGTGGTCTCGGCCAGGGAGATCAGGTCTCTGCTTCAGGTCCCTCGGGGGTAGAGGAGATGCTCAAGTCTGATCTGCTGCCGCCCTGGTTTTCCCGAGATGCTCTGTGTGGCGCCCTTGATCCTCTGCACTGCGGTCAGCAGTGGCTGTCTTCCCCTGGCGGCCTGGCTCCTGTTGAGATGCCCTCTCCTAGCGCTACAACTGTCACTGGTCCCGGGAACTGCTCTATCTGTTGACCCTTCAGGCGTGGGACGGTACCAGTTCCCAAGACTATTGACCCTATGAGGCTTTACCCACTTCTTTGTTCCTGTGGCTTCAACTAGGGACGCAACAGAAAAGAAAGGGCACATTCAAATTAAGATAATTCAAGGAGGGTAATTTACAAAGGGCTTCCCAGGTGAACAGTAAACAACCTGCCTACCAACGCACGAGATGTGGGTTCAACCCCTGGATCAGGAAAATCTCCTGGAGGTGGGCATGGCAACCCACTCCAGTATTCTTGCCTGGAGAATCCCATGGACAGAGGAGCCTGGCAGGCTACAGTCTAGGGGGTTGCAAAGAGTTGAACATGACTTAGCGATTAAAGGACAACAATTTACAAAGGGCTTAACTAGGAAGATGAGGGTCAAGTACAAGTTTCCCCTAAGAAATCCCTCAGGAAAACAGGGCTCGTGGCAGTTGAGCTGTGGCAGTTGAGCTGCCGTCCTCCTGGGCTCAAAGGGATGAGAAGAGCCAGACACAAGGATGTTGATTTGACATCGGAGGCGGCCCAGCAGTGGCCTCGGGAGGAGCTGTCAGTTTCTGTGGGGGATGTAGGCAGCCTCAGATGGATCCCAAGGGAGGGAACCAAAGGAATAATAATATACTGACCTCATTCTTCTTCCCCTGCTCCTGGATCTCTGGCCCAGCGTCCCCAGTTGATAACCCTCATCTGGGTGTCAGAGGGCTTGCAAGGTCACTGCCGTGACCCAGGCAGGTTGCCCCTCCCTTTCCAAGCAAGCAGGGAGAAGGGGGTGGGGTGCTTGGAGGGGCTCACAGTAGAGCTCCAGACCTCTGCCCACAACTGTCCACACCTTTAGAGACATACTATCACCTGACTCGCTCCAATCGACCGCACTGAGTGTGCCATCTGTTTCTTTCTATTTTGAGTTCTAAAAAGATAAAAACACTGAACACTGAGGAGGAATTGATGAGTATAGAAAGGCCATTATTGTTTCATTGTCACCCTCCTCTGGCTGGATGTACAGGTTTGGGCTTTGCAGAGGATTCGAGCGCCTGCATGCTCCACCCTCTGCCCCCTACCCGGAAGCCAAGATGAAGATTTTGCCCAGGGAACCAAGTCTGGTTTTTCATTGGCCCAGGCCTGTCTGATCCAAAGCCCTGTGTGTCTTATACTAAGTGAAGTCACCTCTCTGCAGGGGAGAAACAGTGTCTGATACCTCCTGGCCTTGTAAGTATCCTCAGGTCTCAGCTCAAATGCCATGTGCTCAGAGAGAACTTCCAGGACCCTCCAGTGTAAATGCCCTCTTTTCACACGTGGTTTTCTCTTACTGGGGGATACCGAGGTGGCTCAGTGGTAAAGAATCTGCCTGCCAATTTAGGAGACGCGGGTTTGATTTCTGGGGTGGGAGATCCCCTGGAGGAAGAAACAGCAGCCTACTCCAGTATTCTTGCCTGAACAATCCCCTGAACAGAGGGGCCTGGCAGGCTATAGTCCAGGGGATCGCAAAGAGTCAGACATTACTTAGCGACTGAACAACAACAACAACAACAACAATTGTCTAACTCAGCTTCGTCCACCCTCATAGAACACTGACATTAATATATAACTGTGTTACATATTCATTCGTTTTAATGTCTGTTTTCCCAGAAAAACACGTGCCTCATATCAAGCAGGACTTCGTCTTCTTTGTTCTTGTTTGTTTGAACCCCAGGATCCAGAATAACATATGGCACATGGTTGACCCTCAAGAAATCCTTGGGGAATGAATGACGGAGTGAATAGGTGGGAGGTGGGGCTGGGAGTGGAAAAGAGTAATGATGACTCATATTTTCAGAATTAACAACAGCAAGAATCAGAGGGCTTGTAAAATGTGCCAGGCACCGCTTAAGCCCTTTATGCATAATAACTCATGTAAATGTTGTAACGTACAGTTGGGGGATACTGTTACTGTGGAGATGCGGAAAATGAGCTCTAGAGAGGCTAGCCACTTGTTCATGGTCACAGAGTCATGAGAGGAGCCAGGACTGAAGTTCAGGCATCAGATTTTCAAATATACCAAATGGCTCTTCTACGCTGAGCCCTGCTTACAGCTGGCCACACTGGGCACTTCATGCGTTCTTCTTGCCCAATTTAATTCTCACAGCAGTTCAGCAAGGTTGGTATTATTTCCTCCTCAGCTGGATGACAGAATGGATTCAGAGAGGTTGCATAAGCTGCCCTGGGTCACACAGCTAGCTCAGGGCAGAGGCGGCATTTGTGTGGCACGGGCTGTCCAGCACCTGAGACAACTGCCCTTGTCACTGTCTTTCAGAAGTTCCAACAGAGCCGGGATGAGCGAGCAGGTTTCCTGGGACTCAGCGAGCGCCTGCCTGACACTGCTGACCCGGCCCAGCTGGCCTGATCGGCAAGAGAGTCCCTGCCTGGCGTGCTGAGTGCTATTCTAAGCCGAAAGTCAAGCAGGATAGCAGAAGCTGCCAGGACCTCTGCGTGGCTGACACAGCCGGAACAGACTCGGACAGGATGTTCCCGAGGGCAAGGCTCTGTCAGCTGCCCTAGGCTTGGGTGGCTTGCGTCATTCCTTGCCTTTGCTCCCCCGTCTCTGCCACTCAGGCCCTGACAGCAAAGTGCAGGAGAAAAAGCACAGCATTGGGCTTGGAGGTTGTGCACACCTGGGCTCGAATTCCAGCTCACCACACACTAGCTTTGTGACCTTGGGCAAATTCCTTTACTTCTCTGAGCCTCAGTTTCTTCATCGATGAAATGAGGAGAATCATTCTTACTGCCTTGTTGCCCATATCTGTGAGCAGTGCCCTCGCCTCTGAAGGCTGGGACCCAAAGTCACATATGTCCCCAAGCAGATATTCACAGGTTTCTATCACAGTCAGATTTGTAGCAAGAGAAGAAGCTAAAAATGCCTCTTATGGAAACAGAGCATGAAATTGGGAATTCTGGCAGGCTATAGCTGTCCTGCCTCTGTCTGTCACCCCTTCACATGTTATACCACTCTGCCTGTGTCTCCTGCACACACACACATGCACAAGCACACACACACACACACACACACACACACACACACACAAATGCCAAGTTCTCGCACATATACGTTCATATTTCCAGACACACATCCCAATCTTTCCAGATACCTATGCAATATAAATCACGCCACATAGACATCTTCTATAACCACCACACACACGTACACACTCCCTCATCTTGACAAACTCCTGGGGCACCACGGCAGCAGCACAGTAAGGGGTAACGTGGCACAGATGGAAGAAATTCGAGGGGCTGGAGCAGAGTCGTGGCTTTGCTAAAGTCAACAGAGGCACACCATGGACCTCTCTGAGCCCCAGTTTCTTCATCACGACAGTGGGGGTCACAGAACCCTCCTCTTCAGGTTGTGAATAGAATGAAAGATCATTTTCATCAGTTGCCTGTCTCAGCACCTGGCACACAGTAGGTGTTCAGTAAATGATACGGCAGTATAACGTGAAGTCCTCCAGGCAAAGCGAAAACTTTCTCTGTTTAAGCCTAGCCAAGTGCAAACTGTTTAAATATTTATAAAACCACAAATGAACTTGACAAGACTTTCTATTGAGAATGTCTTATCCATGTGATGAAGGCTGAGCCTGACCTTTATTTTGCTCAGTGGGGGTTTGGCTAGAATAATCGCTGATGACCTGGGGTCTGGGCATCTCTGGTTGGTTTCCTTCCTTTCAGTATGAAGTCAGCCAGTGCATTCTTGTTCTTCCCCACTGGTTCCAAATAACTCATTGTTTTGGTGTCTTGATTGACAGGTGGCTTTCCTTTCATTTCTTTGTGGGTCTTCCCTCCAAGGGCTCCAGCGTTCCATCTGCTTCTTCCGGTGGTCGCTGTTGATGCTCAGCGACATTTCGCTTTCTTGGCTTCCTCAAGAAGCTCTTGCAACAAAGTCCCTGACCTTAGGGAGCTCTAAGGAAACCAGGCTTGAACCCAATTCCAGAGAACTCCATCTGTTCAGGGTGTTTGGTGCCTTAATCTGCATCCAACAGACTCTCAAGGGCGTGAGTTCTTCAAGGGCTGATTATTCAAGCAGCAGATGACTCATGCTCTTGGTTTCTCTCCCACTGGCCTTTTGCAGAGGCTCAGATGGGAAATAGACCTTGTAGGTCTCTCCTAAATTCTATCCTAAGGCAGGGGTCACAACCCCAAATGTTTTCAGAGGTCCAGCAGGTAACGTAAGTGTCAGAGTAGAGATGAATAAATTGGAGAGTCCATTCCATGTCTAAAGGCATCTACTCTACCAATTAAAACCAAAAAGCAAAACAGCTAACTGACCACTGTCCCAGCCCACTGGCTTGCTGGCCAGATTTGTCTCAGGATCAGCCAGTCTGTGATCTTTGCTCTATGAGTTTTTCATCCCCTATTTGACTCAGTTTGAAACTCTCTAGTGGAAGGGTTGTCTTGGTCTGGTCTCCCCGACAACTGACCTTGCCTTTGTAGTGTCCTTGGCAAGGCCTTTCTTCTCGCCACTTAAAAAGTTTCAGCAAAGGAACTCACCATTCTAGTTCGTCCACAAACCTTTAGCGAGCAAGACCACAGGGTGAGGGCACCAGGGCCCAAGGATTGGTGGTGACTAAGGCTGACGTTTTCCCTGCTCTTGTGGGTCTCACAGCCTGATGGCTCCATCACCATAGGGTTCCACATAGTGCTGAATACAGAGATATCCCCTGAGGGTGTCCACGGCCCTGGGTCTGCCCTCTGGAGTCTCACAGAGCAAGGTCAGTCCCTCTCATGCGATAACCCTTCAGGTCTTTAAAGGCATCTTTTATTTCCCTCGAGTTACTTTTTTCTAGGTGGTGAGAGGGTGAAACAAATGGCTTGATTTTTGTGTGTTTTTTTTTTTCTCTCCATTTCTTACCTTTCACATCCACTCCATTATCGAGTCCTGTTGACTCCAATCTGTAAAGGTACCTGGGATTCCTCCACTTCTATCTCACTGCGACATCTTAGGCCTCCCCATCAGACCCTTTCCTGATGACCTAACTAGTTTCTGGCTTTGTGACTCTCTTATCCACACTCTGTTGTTCCATGTCCAGTTCTAACTGTTGCTTCCTGACCTGCATATAGGTGTCTCAAGAGGCAGGTCAGGTGGTCTGGTATTCCCATCTGTTTCAGAATTTTCCAGTTTATTGTGATCCACACAGTCAAAGGCTTTGGCATAGTCAATAAAGCAGAAATAGATGATTTTTTGGAACTCTCTTCCATTTTCCATGATCCAGAGGATGTTGGCAAGTCTTTCCTCTGGTTCCTTTGCCTTTTCTAAAACCAGCTTGAACATCTGGAAGTTCACGGTTCACGTATTGCTGAAGCCTGGCTTGGAGAATTTTGAGCATTACTTTACTAGCGTGTGAGATGAGTGCAATTGTGCGGTAGTTTGAGCATTCTTTGGCATTGCCTTTCTTTGGGACTGGAATGAAAACTGACCTTTTCCAGTCCTGTGGCCACTGCTGAGTTTTCCAAATTTGCTGGCATATTGAGTGCAACACTTTCACAGCATCATCTTTCAGGATTTGAAACAGCTCAACTGGAATTCCATCACCTCCACTAGCTTTGTTCATAGTGATGCTTTCTAAGGCCCACTTGGCTTCATATTCCAGGATGTCTGGCTCTAGGTGAGTGATCACACCATCATGATTATCTTGGTTGTGAAGATCTTTTTTGTACAGTTCTTCTGTGTATTCTTGCCACCTCTTCTTAATATCTTCTGCTTCTGTTAGGTCCATACCATTTCTGTCCTTTATTGAGCCCATCTTTGCATGGAATGTTCCCTTGGTGTCTCTAATTTTCTTGAAGAGATCTCTAGTCTTTCGCATTCTGTTGTTTTCCTCTATTTCTTTGCATTGATTACTGAGGAAGGCTTTCTTATCTCTCCTTGCTATTCTTTGGAACTCTGCATTCAGATGCTTATATCTTTCCTTTTCTCCTTTGCTTTCTCCAAAATCACTGCAGATGGTGATTGCAGCCATGAAATTAAAAGACTCTTACTCCTTGGAAGGAAAGTTACGACCGATCTAGATAACATATTAAAAAGCAGAGACATACTTTGCCAACAAAGGTCCGTCTAGTCAAGGCTATGGTTTTTCCAGTGGTCATGTAGGGATGTGAAAGTTGGACTGTGAAGAAAGCTGAGTGCCTAAGAATTGATGCTTTTCAACTGTGGTGTTGGAGAAGACTCTTGAGAGTCCCTTGGACTACAAGGAGATCCAACCAGTCCATTCTAAAGGAGATCAGTCCTGGGTGTTCTTTGGAAGGACTGATGCTAAAGCTGAAACTCCAGTACTTTGGCCACCTCATGCGAAGAGTTGACTCATTGGAAAAGACTCTGATGCTGGGAGGGATTGGGGGCAGGAGGAGAAGGGGACGACAGAGGATGAGATGGCTGGATGGCATCACTGCCTCGATGGACATGAGTTTGGGTGAACGCCGGGAGTTGGTGATAGACAGGGAGGCCTGGTGTGCTGCAATTCATGGGGTCACAAAGAGTTGGACACGACTGAGTGACTGAACTGAACTGAACTATCCACACTCTATTAGCATTTGGTCAGATTAGGTAACACTTTCCAAAGGCTCACACAGCACTCAAAAGGGTGCCCCGAACCCTACCATACTCCATGAGACCCAACTACCAGGCCCTGGCCCCAGACCTTCTCACATCACTCATCACTCTTCATCCTTGGAATGGGAAGTGTTCCAGACTCATGTCCCCCGCACAACCCGGGCTTCCCATGTGGCTCAACTGGTAAAGAATCTGCCTGCAGTGTGGGAGACCTGGGTTCGATCCGTGGGTTGGGAAGATCCCCTGGAGAAGGGAAAGGCTACCCACTTCAGTATTCTGGCCTGGAGGATTCCATGGACTGTATAGTCCATGGGGTTGCCAAGAGTCAGACATGACTGAGCGACTTTCCCTTTCCCTTTCTTTCTTTCCACAACCTCAGAATGAGCCCTTATTTGGAAAAGAGGTCTTTGCAAATGTGATTAAGCTAAGATGAGGTCATATTGGAGAGAGAGAGTCCTAAATCTAAGGACTGTTGTCCTCATATGAAAAGAGGACGCAGGCCCTTATAAGGAGGGGGAAGGTCATGTGACTAAGGCAGAGACTAGACTGATGTGGCCACAAGCTAAGGAGTGCTTGAGACCACCAGAAGCTGGAAGAGGAGGAAGAATTCTTCCTAGAGACTTCAGAGAGGGCATGGTCATGTTACTGCACTGATTTCAGATTTCTGGCTACCAGAACTGTGAGAGAAGACATTTCTGTTGCTTTAAGTTATGCAATATTTATTATAACAGCCTTGGGGGACTGAGATAATCCTCTAGCCCGACCTTCCTGTTCCACGGGCACCTCAAGCTCATCCTCACCTTGTCTCTGCTTGTGCTGTTCTCTCTCTCCTGAATTGCCCTGCCTCCTCCCCACTCTCTTAGCATGACTTGGTCCTTCCCATCACTCTGTTGCAGGCCAGGTGTGGGCATCTCCCCTGATCACACCTGCCCTTGCCAGCAGCTACTAGCAGGTAACCTTTGCTCACCCATCAGAGCAGCGCCGTCACAGTGTGCTTCTGTACTGGGCTGTTATCTCTCTGCCCCCATTTGAATATAAGCTACATGATGGCAAGCCCTTGTCTAGGTAATCCCTCAGAAGCGTCCCAGGGCCTTTTAGATGTTTATTGCACAGTCTGTGCCTGAGAAATATTTTTTGAGTGTTTGTTGTGACTCGGACAACAGGAAGGTTTAGTTTGCTTTGCTCAGACAAGGCTGTCCTTTTGTAGTCAAAGGCTAAGGCTTACTTCACTTGCTGTAGTGTTCAGGCTTCATCCATGTTGCAGCATGTGTCAGAATTTACTTCCTTCCAAAGACTGAACAGCATTCCACTATATGTATTCACACAACATTCCACTGTACCTACAGACCCCGTTTCCCTTGTCCATTTATCTTTTGATGGAGTCTTGTATGATCCCAACATTCCGCTATTATAAATAATGTTGCTATGAATGTGACTGTGCAGCTGTCTTCTTGTGACTCTAATTTCCATCCTGTTGGTTACATAACCCCAAAGTGGAATTGTTGGATTTCTATATATATATACACACACCTATGTAAAACTTTAAAATCCCAACTCAGTCTTGCACTAGCGAACTTATTACATGCATCTTACAGATGAGGTACCAGAAGCTGGGGAGGCCACATGCGTGTTTCAGAGTGCGGGGGAGTGGGCCTGGTCTCCAGGCGAGGACAGCGGGACCCTCCGAGCACTTGGGGTCAGTGTGTCCTACCACAGCCCTCCTGCGGCTGCCCGTCCTCGGGGGCCAGACAAGCCTGGGCTCACCTCATTGTCCCGGTCCTTCTCCAGGAAGTGGCGGGCCACGTGGCTGGGCAGGATGTTCCTCAGCATGTTCTCATTGTGCTCCCTCAGCTCCTTCATCTCGTTGATTTCCTCTTTGGCCTGGACTCGCCACAGGAAGTCTAGGCGGGCCGTGTACTCCAGCTGCGGTTCAGGGGACAGAAGGGAAGGAACGGGTTCAGACACACGTTTGTGGGAGGTGGACAGGGTTTCTCCGGAGCCCTCCACAGGTGAAACAGAGCCCAAGCTGAACATTTTGGGAGGCCTTTTGCCTGACACCAAGAGATCAGAAGATAAGTAGATTTTACAGGGCTGTGTACCTCCCCTTCCTAGCACTGGGGCACCTAGGATTTTGCCATTGATTCTTTCCTCCACTGTGCTTTGCAGGTGCTGTAAGGTCAAGGTTCTTCCCCCAGTTCACTATCACATCCTTACCATACAGCAACATTCCTGGCACAGGGCTGGTGTTCCATTAATATTTCTTGACCCAACAAATAAATTACAGTAGTAAAACCAGCTAACACGTAGGCTGTGCTCATTAGATGGTGCCAGGAACTTTTCTAGGGAATACACATATATTAATGCCTTTAATCTATACAACAAGGATGTCCTAGTGGCTCGGTGGTAAAGAATCCACCTGCAGTGCTGGAGACGTGGGTTCAATCCCTGGGTCAGGAATCATTTAGGAAGTTGTAGGTAGAACATATGAGTCACAGTAGGTATTTAATACGTATTAGTTCCCTCTTCTCCTAAAATCCTGTTTGATTTTTAATTTTTAAAAATTGTTACTCTTTCTTAAAAACTTTATCTTTTGTACTGTGGTATAGCTGATTAACAATGTTTTGATAGTTTCAGGTGAACAGCAAAGGGACTCTGCCATACATATACATGTATCCACCCTTCGCCAACTTCTCTCCCATCTTAGCATTTCTTTTCATTGGAAAGAGGACAGTTTCCTTTTCTAAAAAATCTCAGAAATCATATTTATGAGGGCTTTTAGTAATGTCATTATTTCAAAGTCTTTAACTGTTGAAATGAACAATATGTTGCACCATTAAACACATGGTTAGATGCCCTGAATTCAAGGGCTTAAAAAAATTCAGCTAGTTTTTTTCTTTGTCTTATGTGCAAGTCTCAGTGGATGGCAAAAATATGAAAAGGCAGAGGTGCAAGGCTATTCTTTCAGCAGAATTTCTAATAGCAAAAGCTGGAAACAATCCAAGTGCTCATTTTGGTTGAATAAACTTATATACAGCTATAAAAAGAAATGAATATTTCTCTATATGTACTTTGATGGGTTGGTATCTAAGGCAGAGAAATACATGCACAGTTTGCCATTATCAATCTAAGGAAAGGGAATATCTATATATTTCTCTCTCCACACATATATATATATTTCTTTATTAAAAATCGAAGTACAAAAATATAAAAAATCATTGCAATGAGATGAGGAAGGTGGGATGAAGGAATAGGGATACATTTAAACTTTAAAAATTATATCTTGTTTTATAATCCTGACTTTTGAATCATGGAAATATTTTACTTAATTATGAAACTGGATGGAATTTTTAAAAGCTCAAACAAACAAGCAAACCTACAGGTATAACCACACAGAGAGGAATTATTCCAAATATCTTTTAACACAATAATTTGCAGGCACATTCATAGAGAGAAATATTCTAAGGCTAAAAAGAGCTCAACAAGAATCTTCAAAGTGTTTACAACAATCACCTGGTAGGTGGTGGTATCTGTGGTATTATTGTTAGATTATTGTGGTTTTGGAAAAGACTCTTGAGAGTCCCTTGGACAGCAAGGAGATCAAACCAGTCAAGTACTAAAGGAAATTCCTGAATATTCATTGGAAGGACTGATGCTGAAGCTCCAATACTTTGGCCACCTGATACAAAGAACTGAGTCATCAGAAAAGACCCTGATGCTGAGAAAAATTGAAGGCAGGAGAAGAAGGGAATGAAAGAGGATAAGATGGCTGGATGGCATCACCAACTCGATGGACATGAGTTTGAGCAAGCTCAGGGTTGGTGATGGACAGGGAAGCCTGGTGTGCTGCAGTCCATGGGGTAGCAAAGAGTTGGACATGATAGCAACTGAACTGAATTAATTGTATCTGAGGGGCTTCCTTGGTGGCTCAGACAGTAAGGAATCTGCTTGCGATGTGGGAGACCTGGGTTCAGTCTCTGGGTTGGGAAGATTCCCTGGAGAAGGGAGTGGCTACCCACTCCAGTATTCTTGCCTGGAGAATTCCATGGACAGAGGAATCTGGTGGGCCACAGTCCATCGGGTCACAAAGAGTTGGACATGACTGAGCGACTAATACTTTCACTTGCATTGTATCTGAGTTGCAAGATACAATGAATAATCCTTTTCAACTTTTTGTATTCTGATTTCCCTTCCCAAACCATTTAGGAACTGGCTACATGAAAACAGTACCAAGGGTTTGTGTGCCCTCAAAATTCATATTTTGAAATCTTAACCCTCAAAGTGATGGTATTCAGAGGTGGGGCCTTTGGGAGGTGTTTAGGTCATGACGTTTGAACTTTCATGAATGAGATCAAGGTCTATAAAAGAGATCCCAGAGATGTCCCTGTGCCTCCTGCCATGTGAGGATGTAGTGAGAAGCCTATGAACCAGGATGTGGGCCCTCCTCACCAGACACTGAATCTGCCAGCACCTTGGTCTTGGACTTCCTATCCTCCCCTGGGAGAAATGAATTTCTGAGTTTATAAAAGAAAAAAGAAAAGAGTACCAAAGGAACTAACAAACATTGTTTATATGTTTTGTGCCAGGCTCTTAACACAGAATGATAATTAACACGGGCTAAGTCCTTGTCTTGAACTGGGCACTGTACTTAGCATTTCAAACATACTGGAAGTCTTTTAATTACACCATGGCTCAACAAAGCAGGTACTTTTTTATGCCCATTTTATAACTGAGGAAACGGAGGCACAGGAAGGTAAAGTCCGGTGCCCAAGGTTTCACAAATAGAGGCTGGGCTTTGAACTCAGGGCATTTGGACTCCAAGCGGTGGCTTTTAACCCCTGCACTCTAAGAACATGACTTCATTCAGCAGTTCTCCACCTCTTGATAGATAACTATTAGACTTTCCCTTTTGCAGGTAAAGAAATGGCAGGTTTGGGAGGTTGAGCATCTCAAGGTCATCTATTCTTCCAAGAGCCTCAGTTCAGTTCAGTTCAGTTCAGTAGCTCAGTCGTGTCCAACTCTGCGACCCCATAAATCACAGCACGCCAGGTCTCCCTGTCCATTACCAACTCCTGGAGTTCACTCAAACTCATGTCCATCGAGTCGGTGATGCCATCCAGCCATCTCATCCTCTGTCGTCCCCTTTTCCTCCTGCCCCCAATCCCTCCCACCATCAGAGTCTTTTCCAATGAGTCAACTCTTCGCGTGAGGTGGGCTAAGTACTGGAGTTTCAGCTTTAGCATCATTCCTTCCAAAGAACACCCAGGGCTGATCTTCTTTAGAAGGGACTGGTTGGATCTCCTTGTAGTCCAAGGGACTCTCAAGAGTCTTCTCCAACACCACAGTTCAAAAACATCAATTCTTTGGCGCTCAGCTTTCTTCACAGTCCAACTCTCACATCCATACATGACCACTGGAAAAACCATAGCCTTGACTAGACGGACCTTTGTTGGGATGCAAATTTAATAATTTGGTCCCAAGGCTTGGTCTTTCTAAGCTGCACAATCCTAATGCCTATCTTTATCAGACCCGGAAGTAAGTGACTAGAGACCTGACCTCATTAATCTCTATCTCTGTGAACAGGTGTGATGTCCTTTGCTCTGAAGGGAGAGCTGAGGCCACGCCCAAACCTCAGGGCTGCAATGAATCAGGCACGAGGTGGGAGGCACCTGGCTGTCTGCTCTCTTCTGTCCAACATTCAGGATGTTCACCTGCCTCAGAGGAGGAGGAATTGGCATATTGCTTTCACATATGTGCAGGACGAGAGTTCCCAATTATTCGGTTACATAACCGCCTCCGTCACTCTGGAGATGTACAATTACACATGCTCCCACTGGGATGCTGCTGTGTACCAGGCATCAGTGGGGATTATTCAGGCTTTAATAAAAATAGAGGGCCTCTGAGTCACCAGGGAACACAGTGGGAGCAGGTAGCAGACCCAGGAATGGACGGCCTTGATCCGGATGAACAGGACTCTGATGGGCGTCATGAAATGATGCTCGAGGTGATGCAGTTCTGCAGAAAGGTATCCTCTAACAGACAGGCAGCACCACGTGGTGGAGAGGGCGTGGACCAAGAAGTTGGAGCATTTGTATCCCTGTTTCTGTTTGGTTCTCCTTTGTGACTTTGTGACCTCAAGTGACTTGAGTCTCTGCTGCTGCCTTGCGACCAGATGGATAACAACACTTTCTCTGTTTGTCTCAGACTCTTGCTTCCAAAGTAAAAATTAATAGCTCACGATGTTTGAGCACTTACTCCAAGTGCAAATCACTGGGAGAGGTGCATTATAATTATATTCTCATATAATACTACAAAAAAACCTACAAAAAACAATACTACAAATACTACAATGTTACAGTTTTTTTAATACTACAAAAAACAGAAACTGTTACTATCATACTCACTTTATAGGTGAGGAAACGGAGATACAGAAAGGATAAATGACTGAATGTCACTTATCTATTGAATGGCAGAGTTGGGATTTGAATAATATCTACCCCACTCCAAAGGGTGCATCTGTAACTGCTACAGTTATGGGATGCAGCTATGTCATTTTAAAACCTTTTGAGGGACTTCCTTGGTGGTCCATGGGTTAAGACTGCTTTCCAAAGCAAGGGGTGCGGGTTTAATCCCTGGTCGGGGAACTAAGACCCCACACAACTTGCAGCCAAAAAAACCAAAGCATGAAACAGAAACAGTATTGTAGCAAATTCAATAAAGACATTAAAAATTGTCCACATTAAAAAAAATCTCTTAAAAAACCTTTTGAAGGTTAAAAATAAAAAAGAAAATAATCAGATATCACTTAAGTACTCAGGCCCTCATTATTCACTTACTTGCTCTTACTTTATTCATATTCTTCATGAGATGAGGTTATCTGGTTTTGCAGGACAAATGGAGAATAGAATAAACTGAATCAGAATTTCAGAAGAGCTTTGAGGAGGCACTAAGAGGCACAGAGTAATCCTTAAGGCGACAGGGAAGATAGAAACAGCTTTCCTATTCTAAAATAAGGACCTCCCCCCTCCAATTCTGAACTTTCTCTTAGCCATTCCTGAGAATTTCTCACTTGTCAGTTTAAAACCCACGTGATGGAGTATACCTACACTTTTCTATAGGATTGCCTTGTCTGATTCTGTTTTCACAGCCCTCAAATGGCTTGTCATTTGCATGTCAGATGAAGAATTTCTCCCCTGTAACTAGAAGCCATTAGGACGTGGAGGACATGATCCCAGCTCTCAGGGAAAACCAGAAAGACCTAAGTAGGGGGATACTGCCAGCGGCCAGACTTTGACCTTTGGCTTAGTGTTCCAGCTGAAACTGAAAAGCAAGGTAAGGTCATATTGCAGGACTGAATGCCCTTGGTGTTGTGAAGATACACAGACAGTGCTTTTTGTTTTTCCCCCAATCGAGAAAGTGGAAAGGTGGGCTCTGGAGACAGATTTGGGGTTGAATTCTAGTTCTCTCACTTTCTAGCTCAGTAGCCTGACTTCCTTCATCTGTAAAACAGGATCCGTCGTAATGACCATTCAGGTTGTTGAGATGATTCGATAATACAGGTGAAGTGCCAGACACATAGTAGGAGGCTATACATGTTAACTCTTGCCTTCTTTTCTTCGATTGCCAAGTTTAGTTTTATTGATTTTGTCCCCCTGAGTACATTTTACTATCAGGCTTCCCAGGTGGTTCAGTGGTGAATATACCTGCCAAGCAGGGGACACAGTTTCGATTGTTGGGTTGGGAAGATCCCCTGGCAACCTACTCCAGTCTTCTTGCCTGGGAAATCCATGGACAGAGGAGCCTGGTGGGCTACAGTCCATGGGGTTACAAAAAAGTCAGACATGACTTAGTGATTAAACAACATGTTACCATCCCGCTTTATTACAAATAACTTTTTGTATGTATCTCTAGCTTCCTGGGGCTTTTGGCTGTTTCATGCCTGGTTTCTCAGGATTCACTACCTCCCTGTCTCCATGGTGACTTCTCAGTGGTATGTTTCTATTTCTGCTCTGGCTGATAGTCTTCTTGTTTTTTCCCTCTCCTGGTTACTTTTCTTTTTTTGAAGTACACACACACAGAGACGGACTGGGATCCAGAGCACAGCAGTGAAGCAGACGGCCTTGCTCTAGCAGAAAGTGACGAGTGTTGCTGCATTCACGGTCTGCGTCTGCATGGAGAAATCCTACCAGTTGTGGAGGGCAGGTGACATCTCTTGGGTGAGCCTGGTGTGATGCTCCATGCAGAATAATTTCCTGCTTCTCTGACTCTTGAGGTCCTTGGACAAGGCTGGTCCACTCATAGCACATCCCACACTGCATTACTTAGTGTCCACTCTCCTCCAGGAGACAGGAAGCCTTGGGGCTAGGGACGGGGTTCTGTACGAGGCTATCCGTGGTGCCCGCCCCAGATCCTGGCGGACGGGGAAGTGGCATCAATACCATAGGCACTTGATCTGCTCAGGACAAATCAGTGATGAAACGCCTCCTCTATCTCTGAAAGGCAGTGCTCAAAATGCTACGTACAATCATCTCAAATGATTCTTCAAAACAGCCCTAGTCAGGAATTACTGTCTTATTTTAAAGAGGAGGAAACAGAGAGTCAGAGAGAAGGCCACAAACTTCTTGGAGGCAGGGTGGGATTGGAACCTTGGTTAGGATGGTCCTCAAGCCGGACTGGGAGTTTGGAATAGACATGTACCTGTGTGCGTGCATGCTAAGTTGTTTCAGTTGTATCCTACTCTGTGCGACCCTATGGACTGTAGTTTTCCAGGCTCCTCTGTCCATAAGATTCTCCAGGCAAGAAGTCCTTGGAGTCCGTTGCCGTGCCTTCCTCCAGAGGATCTTCCCCACCCAGGAATCGAACCCACGTCTCTCATGTCTCCTGCATTGGCAGGTGGGTTCTTTACCACTAGCACCACCCAGTTGGCATGTACACATACCTATATTTAAAATAGATAGCCAACAAGGAAGAAGGAAACAGCAACCCACTCCAGTATCCTTGCCTGGAAAAGTCCGTGGACAGAGGAGCCTGGTGGGCTATACAGTCCATGGAATTGCGAAAGGGTCAGACATGACTTAGCAAACAAGCAACAATTGTATAGCACGGGAACTTTGCTCCACACTCTGTGCTGTGTGAGCGTGTTAGTCGCTCAGCCATGTCTGACTCTTTGAGATCCTGTGGACTGTAGCCCACCAGGCTCCTCTGTCCATGGGATTCTCCAGGCAAGAATATTGGAGTGGGTTGCCATTTCCCTCTCCAGAGGATCTTTCCAACCCAGAGACTGAACCTGTGTCACCTAAGTTGCAGGCAGATTCTTTACTATCTGAACTCAATATTCTGTAATAACCTAAATGGGAAAAGATTTTGAAAAAGAACAGATACATATATAACTGAATCATTTTGCTGTACATTTGAAACTAACATAACATTTTAACTCAACCATACTCCAATAGAAAATTAAAATGAAAAAAAAAAGCCAAAACACAAAAATCCCCAAACCTGATTTACACAACTTCCATTGTTATTGTTTAGTTGCTAGGTTGTGTCAGACCCTTTGTGACCCCAGGGACTATAACCTGCCAGGCTCCTCTGGCCATGGGATCTCCCAGGCAAGAATATTTGCATGGGTTGCCATTTCCTTCTCCAGGGGAATCTTCCCAACCAAGGGATCGAACCTGGGTCTTCTATACTGACAGGAAGATTCTCTACCACTGTCCCATCAGGTCAACTTCCATAGTAATAGTTTTATCCAGGCAACAGAACTGGAAGAGATCCCAGTTGGCCTCAGCCAGAAACTGAAAGCTCTGTTTTTTTTCCCCCCCCCTTATAATCATTTCACTGAAGGAGATACACCTAAAGGGAATGAAGACCATCTTCCTCTCCAAATCATCTGCATCTTAGTTTTTTTAGTAAGTGTTCCATACTAGGAATTGCGTTGTTAAGAATCACAACTTGCTAGGAATTCCCTGGCAGTTCAATCGTTAGGACTCAGTGCTTTTAATTACTAGGGCCTAGGTTCAAACTCTGGTCAGGAAACTAAGATCCCACAAGCCATGCATGGCTCAGCCAAGGGGCCAAAAAAAAAAAAAAAAAAAAAAAAAGGAAAGAAACAAAAGAAAATAAAAGAAGAAGAAAAAGAAGAATCACCACTTGCTGCAAGCTACTAAAAGTCATCTATGCAGAGATGAGTGGTGGCCCCCCAGGCCAGTTTTATGGCAGCGGGAAATGCCAGGTAACCACAGGCAGGCAGAGGAAGACGTCAGATTACCTGCTGTCCATGGTAGAACACAGCTAGAAGGAACATGGCCATTAGCAGCAGCGACGCTTCCTTGGTCCCCAGGAAATCTCTGTTGGGAGGAGAAATGCAAATAGTGGCATGGTTATTGACAACTATGAAGCGACTTCAAGGAGACCCATTATGAAACTGAGATTCAGATTGGAGTGGGATAAAAAGAAAGGAGCAGCTGTTTTCTGAGCTCTCACTATATGATAGGGGCTCTCGGAAGGCCTCCACATAGGCTAATCAGAAACCAGTTGACCCCCAAGGCCACAAGGTCAAGTAGGTCATACCTGGTGGAAGACTCCAAAGTCTAGCATCTAGACAATGCATTCACATTAATAACGAAGTCTTCTATTGCAAAAAGCTTTTTTTCTAAATTTCCAGGCACTCTTACACTTTCTTGTCACAAAGGTCCATGTGAAGACAGATATTCTCTTTCTTCAGTGTTGCCCCATTTAAGAGACAGGCACATCGTACTTGCTATGTGACAATGCCTGTTCTAAGTGATCTAAGAATCACACTTCGGTTTTTATAAAAAAGTCTTCTTGCAATTTGGGGCACTGTTGTTCTCCTTTACAATCTCTTTTCTGCATGGCTGCTAGAGTTTTGTTTTTTTAGTACCATGAAAGCCAGAAAGATTGAGGGCAGGAAGAAAAGACGGCAACAGAGGACAAGGTGGTCTGATGGCATCACTGACTCAATGAACATGAGTCTGAGCAAACTCCAGGAGATGGTGAAGGACAGAGGAACCTGGCATGCTGCAGTCCCTGGGGTCGCAGAGTCGGACACGACTTAGTGACTGAGCAGCAACAGCACCAGATCACACTACTCCTTTGTTTTATAGCTTCCCAACCACCAGCATACACATACTCAGAACTCATTCAGAGGAAACTTGACTCTGATGTGTTAAAGGACACAACGGGGCCTTCAGAGATGAGATGCAGTGCTCAGAGAGAGTAGAATGGGCATAAATATGGTGGCACCCAGGCCATCTCCAGCCTTCCCTTTTCTGTTCTCCCTGGAGACTAGCAGGAGGAGCATGGGGCTCAGGGAAATGACAGCATGAACTCAACTGCCAAGCCCAGCTTTTCACCTCGCCTTACTCTAAAAGACCCCCTCCCAGCTTACACAGGGCCAGATCCAGTCCAGCTCTCCAGGCAGAACAGAGACTTAGGAATGGAAATGTGCTTTCTCTTGGGGAGATACTGTGCACATGGGGACCCAGGGCTCCAAGGAACTCTGTAGGCTGCAACAAGATGCAGATTCACGAATTCCTAGTTCCATCTGCTTTTCCTTGGAGATAGATGAAACTCATTATTATATCTCTTTTCTGTAGCCCCAATGAAGCACATAATTACTAACCATCTACTGTGTATCAGGCACATGATAGGATACAGAGCTGAAGAAGATACCTTGCCTTTGCCCTCAATACAGTTCAGTAAAGGAAAGAACTAGACAGATGATTTCATAACATGGTATACCCCATAGTAAGGATACACTCTGGCTGCCATGGGAATACAAGGGAAGAGAAAGTAAACTAGGCTGGATATTCAGTCAAGACTCAAGAGCTGAATATTAAAGGTTGATAAGAGTCAATCCTAAAGGAAATCAGTCCTGAATATTCATTGGAAGGACTGATGTTGAAGCTGAAACTCCAATACCTTGGCCACCCGATGTGAAGAGCTGACTCATTTGAAAAGATCTTGACACTGGGGAAGATTGAAGGCGAGAGAAGGGGACGACAGAGGACGGGATGGCTGGATAGTATCACCAACTCAATGAACATGAGTTTGAGTGAGCTCCGGGAGTTGGTGATGGACAGGGAGGCCTGGTGTGCTGCCGTCCATGGGGTTGCAACGAGTTGGACACAACTGAGCGACTGAATCGAACTGAACTGAAGAGTTTGGGAAGAAAAGGGGGGAGAGCAGTCTATAGGTATGAGACACAGATCTTGTTTAGCTGACAGCTGGTTCACAAGCCTCTAGTGCAGGCAGGATAAATAAATACCATACATCCAGCCTGACGCCACACGCAGACTCAGCAGGAGAGAGTGCTCAGATCTGGTTGAGCCGTACAGCCTACAGCTGGACTGTAAGTCATGTATTGCCATCCAGAATTTTAGCGGCTAGGATTCATTCATTCACTCAGTCATAGTCACCACAGTGCTGTGCACAGGGACATACTAACACCACCCTTTTTTCATGTCACAATTCTCTGGTCCTTCAAGCTTGTGGACACCTGACAAAATAAAATGCTGCACTCATGCAGACCCAGCTTCCAGTCTCAGCTCTGCTGCTGACCAATGGTTTGACCTTGGACAAGCTACTTAATACCTCTGAACCTCAGTTTGTTACCTTGTGAAGGACTCTAGTTGCATTTACCTCCTTAATTATGAGAAATAATTGACCCAATCTTAGCAATATACATGCTTGGCATGGCGTGTGGCCCATGTCTCCCTCTCTTTACCCCTTAAAGCTCCCAGTACATCAACTTGTTCCTAGTGGTGGCATTTTACAAAATCACTCATTCAAGTGGCATAGATTGAATGGAACATGTCCTGTGTTTAGCTCCTTATGAATACAGCCTGAACTCCTGCTCTGACTGGCACTTCTGATATGCTTTCCTTTGTGATGCAGAAGAATTTTTAAAGCTCAGAAACTTATCACATAAAACATACCTTCAAGAGAAAACATAAATACATCTTAAATCATTATGAAAGTAGTGGTTGACTAAAAATAGAGAGATGACTAGATCACATTTGGAAGAAAAGTAAAGGAAAATTATGAATGGTTGTTGGGTCTTTAGGATGTATTTCAGGTGGAAAAAATATGGCCTGAGAAGAGACTACAGAATGTGCACTGTAAGTTAGCCAGGCCAAAGAACATCCAGAAAGAATCGTGAGTTGAAAGGATTCTTTTTTTCTTTGTAACTTCTATGACTATTTGAAGAACTTCCAAAGAGAGCCAAATGGCTGAAATTTGTACAAAACTGTAATACTTTGTCACATATTAATTGGCAGAGACACGAAACCAAGGACATTTTGAACTAATTTATTTGTATTAACAAAGTTATTGGATTGATAGTATCCTCCACCCTCAGAGAAAAGGACATAGTTAAGTGAAAGCACATGTAGAATAATGTGATCCTCAGGGCTACCACAATCTTTAGAGACCATCTTATCTGATATCTCATAAAATTAATATTTAATTTGAGCATTAATCATTGCAGAGTACCCATACTAGTTGTAGTGAATTCGGAAGCTAATACAAATTCACAAATAAAAAAAATAAAAATTGTTCTTCAGCCTATCACCCAGAGAAAACAATGATTAGTATTTTGGAACCAGCTCAATGCCATTTCCTTTTCCTTCATGCAAAAATATATTTATGTTTACAAATTTAGAATCATAGGGTTCAGGCTGCTTTGTAACATATTTTTGCACTTAGTATGTATATGAAAATAATTCTGTGTAATTAAACACTGCACAATGTGAATTTAATGGACCCATCGAATTCCATATTATGTGTGCCATACATCATATAATGGTCCTTGCAAGCCTTTTAATTTACTTGTTGAAGACTAAGGCCCAGAAAGAATAAGATGCTTGCTCAAGGTCACACAGCTGATTTGTGTCCCAGGATGAGAATTCACATCACAGGCACCAAGTCAGAGCATTAGCCATTGCGCATCTGATGCCAAATTTTAATGCTGCAATTAGTTCCCATTTCCCCTTGTGAAAGCCAAAATAAATCAGCCAGTTTGAATTTATCTTTTATTCTGTTGCCATACTAATGACTGCATTTGCTTAGCACTGATTTTATGTCATACCTCTAATAACACTTTGTGTACATTGCCTACTTTAATTGTCACAGCAACACTTAAAATATTATTCTCCCTATTCTATAAAGCAGAAACTGAGACTCAGATGTTAAATGAGACACAAATCTAGTGAATGGTGAAGGCTGACTATCAATCCACACCTCAATGATGCTTTTTCAGTAAGCTACCACAGCTTTCTAACATGCACTTACTTATAATTACTTGCCTCTAAGCTCCTTTTCCCAGATGGCTCAGTGGTAAAGAACCTGCCTGCCAATGTAGGAGAAGAGGCAGTGGGTTCAATTCCTGGGTCAGGAAGATCCTCTGGAGGAGGGCATGGTAACCCACTCCAGTATTCTTGTCTAGAGAATCCCATGGAGAGAGGAGCCTGGAGGGCTATAATCCATAGGGTTGCAAAGAGCCAGACACGACTGAAGGGATTTTTGTAGGCAAACTCCTTACAGTATCTTATTCATCTGTGAATCTGCAGATCCTACCAAAGGCCATAGCAAAGGTTATACGCTTCAGTTCGGAAGCAAGTTCTACCGACAGCATGGGGAACACATGGTTTATGGGTGCGTGAATGTGTGCTCAGTTGCCCAGCTGTGTGCGACTCTTTGCCACCCTATGCACTGTAACCTGCCAGGCTCCTCTGTTCATGAAATTTCCCAGTACTGGAGTGGGTTGCCATGCCCTCTCCAGGGGATCTTCCCACCCACAAGATCAAACCCACATCTCTTGTGTCTCCTGCATTGGCAGATGGATTCTTTACTACTGAGCCACTCAGGAGATCATAGGGTGTAGGTAGATGAAACTTAGCTTACTGTGAACTAATGGTATAATATGATTCCAAATGAACTACTATTTCCATCAATCACTCTTTCATTTCATTCAACAAACATTTAATTGGGCACCTGCTGCCAGATACTCCACTAAGTGCCAAAATTATGAACATGGGTAATGGCCCTTGCCCTTAAAAGCTCCTATTCTAACAGAGGAGGAGGACATGGAAATTAATGATTGTAACAGAGATAAGTGCAATGATAAAAAATTATATGCACAGATTAGAAAATGAGGAATGATCAGAGAGGGCTTCATGGAGGAGGCAGTCTTGAGCATGATGTGTTGGCAAGGGGAAGAAAGTGCAGAGGCTCATGTGGGAAACAGCATATGGTTTCCCATGGCTACAATGCAAGATCCAAACAGTGACCTGAGGAGTTGTAGGAGATAAGGTTGGAGGAGTCAATGGGAATCCAGGGAGGGTTTTGAAATTCTTGACAAACAAGTTGAACTTTTCTCTCCTTAGAGGTAACAAGGAAACCCTAAGCATTTTAAGAAGGATAATGAGTTGACCAGATAGCTTTGAGGAGGATGGCTTGAGAGGGCAGGTTAAGAGATCAGGTATGGTATAGCAGTCCAGAGTTGAAAGTAAGGATATTTCTAAGAATAACAGTATTTGTGCTATAGAAAGGGTCATGTCTAACACAGTAAGTCCCCTACCCATGAACCTTCAGGCTGTGAACTTTCAAGGATGCAAAGATGCATTCACATGTCCAATCACACAAGTTAGTTCACAAGTCTGGCTACACTGTACATGCATGCATCCTCTATTGTCCAGTGACAGATAGTATACAGAAGTACACTGTCTTTATTTGATGCCCAGGATGTCTGGAAGCAAGAGTAAAACCAGTGGTGATGTAGCTGGTACTGTACTGTAAGATTAAACATATTTTCTTTATTTTTGTGTTTGTTTTCTATGTATTATTTGCTTGAAAAACATTACAAACCTATCACAGTATGGAATTATTTGCCAACAAAGTTCTGTCTAGTCAAGGCTGTGGTTTTTCCAGTAGTCATGTATGGATGTGAGAGTTGGACTATAAAGAAAGCTGAGTGCCGAAGAATTGATGCTTTTGAACTGTGGTGTTGGAGAAGACTCCTGAGAGTCCCTTAGACTGCAAGGAGATCCAACCAGTCCACCCTAAAGGAGATCAGTCTTGAGTGTTCATTGGTGGGACTGATGTTGAAGCTGAAACTCCAATACTTTGGGCACCTGATGCGAAGAACTGACTCATTTGAAAAGACTGTGATGCTGGGAGGGATTGGGGGCAGGAGCAGAAGGGGACGACAGAGGATGAGATGGCTGGATGGCATCACCGACTCAGTGGACATGAGTTTGGGTAAACTCTGGGAGTTGGTGATGGACAGAGAGGCCTGGCGTGCTACAGTCGATGGGGTCACAAAGAGTCGGATATGACTGAGCAACTGAATTGAACGGAACTGATTATTTAGCCTATTGTGTTAGCTGGGTATCTATTTGTTGGACCTACCAACAAATTAGACTTCTGAATATTCTCTCAGAAGGGAACTTGTTCATATATAGGGGACTTACTGTAATAATCATTTGTATTCATCAAGTGCTTATTCTATGCCAGACCTTGAGCTAAGTTTCCAATATCACAATTTATCTCTTGTATATTCCTACAACATAGGAACTATTATCACCCCCACTTCACAGATGAGAAGATCAAGGCTTAAAGAGGTTAAGTCGCTTTTAATTCATTTTCTCAAGATCACACAGCTGGTTGATGAAGGCGCTGGGATTTGAAGACAGGTGGTTTGACTCCCAAACTTGTACTCGCAGTTGTCATGATGCAGTCGTCCTTACTAGGGGTGCTGAGGAGGATGAATTTCTAGGGACCGATAAGATATTGGCAGTGAGGGTGCCTCCCCTGCTTTGGGCTCAGTGTCAGGAGACGGGGGTCGTTATGGAGGGGGCCTCATGAGCAGATAGAGAGTCTGAGTATTGGGGTCATCTCAGTGCGGATGTAGCCAGGATGCCCTGTGCTAGGTTCTCTGTACTTTCCCAAGGACCCAGTCTCCAGGAACAATCAGCAGAAATGCCCCGAACCAATGCGAGTTCCTACAGGATTGGTTAAATTCCAACAGCAGGAGCAGACAGTGACTGCCACATGGATCCACAGTGACTACTGACCTGTTGATTTATAAACATGGCTGAAGGGAAGGCTGAATGGACTCTTCCATTTCTTAATAATTTAATTCTATTGATAGCAGAGTGTAAATCAATACAAGACTAATTGACAATCAACCTTGAGTCAGGAAGCTGAGAAAAGCAGCAACGAACTTGGGATTATGCTCACTCTTAGAATCCTACTTAACAATTTAACAATAAGTTTTTCCTGAAGACCTCAAAACAGAATTCAGAACTAAACCTTTCTCCTAAAAAGGAAGGACAGGATAGGAGTGAACAGATCCTGAACACCTACAATGTGCCAGGCACATCAGAGTCTCATACAGCCCCACACTGCAGTACAGTTACTTCACTTCACTGATGAGTAAACGAAGTCCAGAGGTGGGAAGGGACTTTCTAATGCAACAGAGTCTGGATCTGATGCCAGAGCCCTGGTTTGCTCCATTAATACTTTTTAAATTTCCTTTGAATGAATAGATTTTAGATGATTTAATTTTTATTTTTACTACAAAAATGGCCTCCCTTGTTCATATATATTTTTGCCCTCTTTTGTGCTGGTTTCTACTTGGCCATGGGGCATCAGTCCTGGGTGTTCATTGGAAGGACTGATGTTGAAGCTGAAACTCCAATATTTTGGCCACCTGATGCGAAGAGCTGACTCTTTTGAAAAGACCATGATGCTGGGAAAGATTGAAGGCAGGAGGAGAAGGGGACAACAGAGGATGAGAAGGTTGGATGGCATCACAAACTCAACGGACATGAGTTTGGGTAAACTCCGGGAGTTGGTGATGGACAGGGAGGCCTGGCGTGCTGCAGTCCATGGGGCTGCAAAGAGTTGGACATGACTGAGCAACTGAACTGATGGGACATCTGTTGCCACTAACCATTTAATCTAATTTGTAACTATTTTGACTTTCTTTGAACCCTGAGCATTTGGTCAGAGATTCTTCTTGATGTGAGAGACATGTCTGCAATATTTACGAAGATGGGCTTTTGAGCCAGAAAGACCCGAGTTTGAATCTAGATCTGCCACCTGCTGGCCATGTGGATCCAGGTAACTGTTGAGCCTCTCTGAGCCTGTGTTCCTCAGACTGTTGCCTTGAGGGTTAAATAAGGTAATGGATATAAAGCGGATGTTGCATTCACATAACAGGCACACATTAGTACTTAGAATTTAGAAAGAACCTTTACAAATCTAGTGAGAAAAAGGGAAAAACACCTAATAGAAAACCAGGCAAAAGACATGACCTGGAAGTTTACTGAAAATGGCCAATTAACAACAACAAACTGCACAAACTTATCCATGATGAAGGAACTACTAATGAAAATAATGGGATAAAATTCTCACTAAGGAACTGAATAAGAATTACAGGGACCACTGCTTGTAAGAGAGAAACTGTTCCAAACTTGAAGAGCCATTTGGCAAGATCTTAAAAAGTTGAAAATGCAGATACCCTCTATTCCAGTAAGTGTGCTTTGAGATATGAACCCAAAGAGATATTTTCAATGGTGGTCACTGAAGTATCAATAAAGTTTTTATAGGTTAAAGAATAAATATATCTTAGTATGTTCTACCTAAAATGAGCGAAATCTGTAGATATGAACCTAGATGTATCTAAAAACTACAATATTACAATGATAGCATAAGAATTTTATAAACAATTTAAAATACAGATACAACTAAATATATACTGGGTTAAATATATATATATACTGGGTTAGCCAAAAAGTTCGTTCTGATTTTTTCAGTTCCATAAACTGAATAAATCAGAACGAACTTTTTGGCCTACCCAATATAAAACACATAGATGGGAAGGATACACACTAATTGCATTAGAGGTTGACTCTTGGGAGGAGGATAAAAGAACAATGCTGGGAAGGGAACTTTAACCATGTCTGAAATACTTTATCCTTTTAAAAATGTAGAAGAAAACATGACTAATTGTATGCATTGTTTATTTCCAGCAGTTCGATCATAAGTGTTCCCATTATTAGTCTCAGGCACATTTTCTGAGGCTTCTTGGACTGTCTTTTCCTCCTCTATTTCTCAGACTGTTGGCCATGTGTTCTGGTCTCAGAGAGACCTCTGTTCTTCCCACCTCTCAAGGCCAATCAGCCTTGTGTAGAAATGGGCTGTAGAAATGGCTGAAGTTCATCACCAGGAAGGACATCCAGAGTATGAACTGAGATTGGTGGGAGGAACGAGAGGGCAGGAACCAGCAGATCCATCCCTCCTGTCTGAGGCACTTTCCCTACCTTGTCGCCTACCCAGAGATACTTCGAGACATCCTCCAAAGCCCCAGCTTCACGATTCATCTGGGCCGCATAATATGGCTTGTATTTGCCTTCCATCCTTTCCTTCTTCACTTCCTTTCCCCTCACTTTTGCTGTCTTGGGTTTGGATTAGCACTTCATGCTTGCCTCAGGCTCTGTTCTCTAAGAAATCTAGGCTAAGATTTTTGTTGTTGTTGTATTTTTCCATATTTCAAAATAACACAAGGTAAGGAGTTTAGCAACTGCTCAATGCACAGGGTCTGCTATTATTAACAGTGCTACAGCAAAATGACAGCCAGACCTTACAAGTCTTGGAGCTATTACAGTTGAAGGAATTGTAAATTATTACATTTGGGGAGATGTGAGCTATGGTCTAGTCCAAACTATAGTCCATGAATTAATCTGTAGTGAACATACACGATAAAATGGAAAACTAGGAATTTTGCCTAAACTTGTCAGCCAGAGAGTTCATGAGATTCAATCAGTCTCTAAGTTTCAATAACTCTACCTTAATCATTTTCCCAATGGTTTCATTTCCCACTAGAAGTTGAGCTCTTTTTTGAGCATAGTGGTGGGCACTTACTCTCCGCTGTGGTTCAGGTTGTCGTAGCGCAGAAAGAGGCCTGCATAGATGGTCTCGGTCAGCAGGGCATAGATGGCAATCATGATCAGGAGCACAGCCAGCTTAAGGACAGAGTTGAGTCGGAGGAAAACCGCACAGGTCACCATGGCCAACACCCCCGTGAAGACAAAGTACTGGAAACAGAGAAGGTAGCTGGTCAGATTCAACAGGTATGTGGGCCGGTCATTCTCCCGGTCATGGATTCCAGCAGGTCTCTTTATACGGATGTTTGCTGAGCATCTCCATTTGGAGGTCTCAGGCCATCCTCAAATTCAACAGGTCCGAAGTGGAACTCATCATTTCCCTACCATGGAGACAGTCAATTTCTAGGTAGGTTGATAAGAAGTCCAGGGTTCCCGAGGAGGAGAGAAGGATCTGGGGTTCTCAAGGAGGAGAAAAGGACAAATGTTTTTTTCTTTAAACCCAGAGCTGATGATTGCACAACCAAACTGCTCATCTTGCTCAAGGATATGTTTTCCCTTAAACTCTGTACCAATGATTATATGACAACAATGTGTCCTGCTTCAGGACATGTTTCTCCTTAACAAGAACCTTCTGACTAATCTTGTTATCTTAAGATGTATATTGTGGGAGTGGGTCTGGTAGTGGTGGTTTAGTTACTAAGTCGTGTCCAACTCTTGTGACCCCATGGACAGTAGCCTGCCAGGCTCCTCTGTCCATGGGATTCTTTAGGCAAGAATACTGGAGTGGGTTGCCATTTCCTTCTCCAGGGGATCTTCCTGACTCAGGCATCGAACGCAGGTCTCCTGCATTGCAGGCAGATTCTTTACCAACTGAACTACAAGAGAAGTTCTAAAGTGAAAGTCACTCAGTTGTGTCCAACTCTTTGCAACCCCATGGGCTATACAGTCCATGGAATTCTCTAGGCCAGAATACTGGAGTGGGTAGGCCTTTCCCTTCTCCAGGGGATCTTCCCAACCCAGGGATTGAACCCAGGTCTCTTGCATTGCAGGTGGATTCTTTACCAGCTGAGCCACAAGGGCAGCCCCCAAGGGTCTGGTAAGACCTTTCTATTGTTAGTTGTGATCTTGTTAATTTAAGATGTATGTTGTGGGAGTGGGTCTGGTGAAAGTATATAAGGCCTTGCTAAGACTAGTGAGTGGACACTCTCCATGCCCCTCCTGATGTCTATGTCAGAAGCTTTCTGTGTCCCCTTTTCACTTTAATAAAATTCTGCTACCCAAAAGCTCTTGAGTGATCAAGCCTGGTCCCTGGTCCCGAAGCTAAATCGTCTTTGGAGATCACGAATCCAACATCATTCACCATAAGCTATCACCACCTCCCCAAAACTCTCTTTCCAATTCTTGGGGGAACCATTGGCACCATTTCTCAAGCCAGAAATCTTAGTCTCATCTTTGCTGCTTTGCTCTTCCCCCATATTCCACAGTCTGGTAATCCTAAATTTGTAGATTCTATTTCCTCAATAAATCTCATATCTATCCACCTTTCTCCTATCCTATTTCTGTTTTAGTTCTCTCTTACAGTTTTGGAACAGTTTTCTGGCAGCTGTTTGCTTCTAGTTCCCAGTCCCTACTGAATATACACTACTGGTTTTTGTTGTTTTGGCCACACCACGTGGCACATGGGATCTTAGTTCACCAACAGGGATTGAACCTGTGGCCCCCACAGTGGAATCTTGGAGTCTTAATCCCTAGACCACAAGGGAAGTCTCTGAATACATACTGTTATTTTTCAGCCAGTATTTCTGAAACTCAGATCTGACCACGTCACTCCTTAACTTGAAGTCTTTCCATGGCTCTCTAGTCTCTCAAATTATATTCTCCTTCCTGCATGGCAAAATTCTCAAGACTGTCATATATCAGGTTCCCTTTTGCTTTCCAAATCCTGACATATGTTCCAGCCTCACTATAAACTGCAGAGAAGGCAGTGGCAACCCACTCATGTTCTTGCCCAGAGAATCCCATGGATGGAGGAGCCTGGTAGGCTGCAGTCCCTGGGGTCGCACAGAGTCAGACACGACTGAAGTGACTTAGCAGCAGCAGCAGCACTATAAACTGGCTGTCGCCCACAGCTGTTTCCCTGCTCTCTTGTTCCTCTAGAAAGTGAAAGTGAAGTCGCTCAGTCGTGTCCGACTCTTTGCGAGCCCATGGGCTGTAGCCTACCAGGCTCCGCTGTCCATGGGATTTTCCAGGCAACAGTCCTGGAGTGGATTGCCATTTCCTTCTCCAGGGGATCTTCCCAATCCAGGGATTGAACCTGGGTCTCCCACATTGTAGACAGACGCTTTACCATCTGAGCCACCAGGGAAGACCTTGTTCCTCTAGTGCTTTGCTTTTCCAGTGTCCTATTTCTCTCAAATCTCATGCATGTGACCAAGCCTTGCTCTTCTCACAGCATTAGCTCAGGTGTCCTCTCCTCTGAGAAACTCATGCAAATCCTCCAGGTGCTTCTGGATACGGCCTCATTCCTCCATGGCAACCTTTACAGCCCAGCATGATACCTGCCATCTTGTATTAAAAGTAGCTGCACAATAGGCCAGTTGGGAACCACTCAAGGGCTGCAATATTAGAGTGACCCCCAGGTGTCAGTCTGCCCAGGTAGATTTCAGCCTTCTATAGGAAGATCCTCAGCCCATTTCCCTTATGGAAGGACCCACTATATCATTCTGGTTGAAAGGTTAGGATTCTGAGTATCCAGTAGGAAAAAAGAATAAAAATTGCATTATCAAAGACCCACTTGGTGGTGGTACTTTGATTTTTATACACATGGTTTTCCCTTGTGATTTTTCAAAGCAGCTGGTCAAGATGGGATTCCTAATTTCCATTTTACAGGTGAAGAAACTGAGGCTCATAGAGCTTAAGTAAAATTTTCAAGTTCTCATAATTAGAAAATTATACCAAGGACACCTGGATACAACCTGTGCATGTAAATATTAACGCTACTGGGCATACCGGGCTTAATTTCTAAAAACCATTCCAGCCTTGTTATGCATTCCAACAACTGGTTGTCTTCTCTCTCCTATGACATGAAGAGACAATTTCTGTATGGGCAGAGGAGACAGGTAAGAAATTCTGGAAATCTCGGAGCGATGACTGAAGGATTCCCATGTCTTGACAAAGTGTTAGGGGGAGCAATATTCTGCTTGCTTGAAACAAGCATTTTATAAACTAAACAATGAATTTTTCCCCTACAATTGTTGTCTGGGGACCTGCTGGACACCAAGAATTGTGCCAGGCTGGAAGGCACCATCCTAATGTTAGGATATTGTCACAATGCATCATTTTCCTCTTAGAGAAGAAGGAGGAAGAAGAATTTTACACAATGATAACTTAAAGGGACTTACACATCTGCTGGCAGGGGTAGTATATACTGGAGTGTCTGTACCCATTTGATTGCTCTCAAAATCCCATGGCATTATGAAGTCACAGAACAAGAAGGAAAGAGAGCAGAGAGTTTTCAGAGAAAGCATCCAAACTTCCCGAATCACACAAAATTGAACATTTAGCAATTACGAGTCTCGGTACAAGCAGCACAGTGAAGGGTACACAGGCCAGCGACAGTGGCTTCCCTGTCTCTTCCTGAGCTCTGACTCTCTCATGGTCCAGGAATGAGGCTGTCATGAACACGGGGTCAGCATGGGTGCTGAGTGGGGATAACGGATCTGACTTTCCCAGCTGTTTCCTGGACCACATCAGGTAGGGGAAAGGGACATTTCGTACGTGTATGATGCTCTGGGACAGTCTCACTGTGTTTGGCTTGTTTGAGCACCATGGTTTCCATCTGACATCCCCCTTCCTCCCAATACTAGAGAAAGAATGATGAGTGTTTTTTAGTTCATCCTAAGTTGTTAACTTAGATCTGTTGAAAGTGCATTTAAATTCCACAAGCAGATGTGCTGTTCGAGTCTGACTGGGGTTGAGGACGGACTCTTCTGGTTTTTTCCTAGAAGGGACTGCAGCCCCAGTCAATATTTTAACCTCGTAATAATTCATAGGAAGACATATCTGTGTTAATGATGTTCACAAATGATGACTCATGGTATAAGTATGAAGTAAAACCTAAACAATGAGCAGGCAAATAGCTAGTTCTTAGGGAAAGAATTTGATTTTTTTCTACATTTAAAAAAAATATATAAGAATGATGTTTCTCTTGATGATGCTTATTGGTCAATTCAGTGTAGTCACCTTGATGGACTATGTGTTTATTTTGATCCTGCTTCTTTGATGACTGAGCTCAGATCCCTGTAAATAATCTTCAGAGTCCGGTTTTGAAAAATGCACCCCCACCCCCTCCCCCCGACAAACGCAGTTTTTCTATATTTGATTCCTAAACAATGATGTCCAGCCAGATTATGTCTCCCACATTGCAGGTGGATTCTTTACCTTCTGAGGCACGAGGGAAGCCCAAGAATACTGGAGTGGGTGGCCTATCCCTTCTCCAGGGGATCTTTCCCATCCAGGAATCGAACTGTGTTCACCCGCATTGCAGGAGGATTCTTTAGTAGCTGAGCTAGCAGGGATGCTCTTTCACTTTCACTTTTCAAACAAACAATGTCCAGCCAGATTACGCATCTTGGTGACTTTCAAAAGTTAAATTTGTTCCCAGAGGATAATGATTTGACATTGCTGGACATACCTAGGAAGTATTTGCTGTCAGCAAAGAACAGTTAGCTAAGAGGAACGTGGGGGTGCTGTTGGAGTAAGTGCATGCTCTCCGGGCTCACTCTCCTGGCTTGGGCAACAAGTGAAGGTCTAAGAGGATCCATCTTCCTGAAAACGATCTGAGTCAAGGTGGCCGCCATTTTGCAACTAATTGATAGGAGACTGATATTGCTATGAAAGTACGGCCTGCTCAAAGTTCTAGTCACATGTTATACATGTGATTATGTAGATAATCTCATGTTTAGAGAATGAAGCCTTGCACCTTTTTTTTTTCAGTAATTTTATTTATTTATGACTGTGCTGGTTCTTCGCAGCTGTGCAGGCTTCTTTTTTTCTAGTTGAGGTGAATGGGGGCTACTCTCTGTTTGCCGAGCCTGGGCTTCTCATTGTGGTGGTTTCCCTTGTTGGGGAGCATAGGCTTTAGGGTGTGTGGGCTTCCGCAGTTGTGACTCCAGGGCTCTAGAGCACAGCTCCCTAGTTGTGGCACACAGGCTTAGCTGCTCTGCAGTATGGGGGGTCTTCCCAGACCAGGGATCGAACCCACACCTCCTGCATTGGCAGACAGACTGTTTACCACTGAGTCACCAGGGAAGCCCTGGCTTAAAAAAAAAAAAATTGTATTCCTATTTCCTTCCTTAAATACAAATCTCTACTTTGGCAAGATACTATTTACTCAATTATCAAAGCTTTAAGGAAAGGAAAGAGAAGGAGAAAAGAAACTAATATTTAATGAGTGTTTTATGTATATTATCTCTATTTGTCACCCAAACAATCTTATAAGATAGGTGTTGTTAATAATTCCCTTAAACAGATGAGGAAACTGAGGCTCAGAGAGGTTAAGTGATTTCCCCAAGGCTAAATGGCTAGTCAATGGAAGAAGAAGAGTGCTTGCTCATCCCATGTCACCTCACAGCTTCTATCATTCAAATCTATTCTGTTTTCCATGCACAATTAATGTCCTTAAATGTTTGGAATCCAAGCTTCAGTGAGATGGGTCTTGGTTTTTGGATCACATTGTGTTATTACAGCTTTTGGCTCTTTGTGGGGAAAGGCAATTCCAAAAATTAATTATCATTTGGGAAAAAACAAAATGATCTCCTCTATGTATTTAGCCATAACATAAAATTGGCTCAGTGTAGAAGAAAACGGAGCTTATATAATATCCCTCTGTTCAACTAGAAAAAGTTCTGAAATTACAATGGTGCTATTCGATATTTATTTTTTGTTTGAAGTTTTTGGTGGACCTGCCACTGTGAAAGTCTGGAGAATCTAATTTTATCCTGAATGCCAGTTGGAGATTTTAGACTGCAGTGGATACATTTTCTTCCAAAATTACTCAAGGCTCTGATTCCTACCTGAGAAGTTAACCAGAGAAATGAGGGCAAGAGTTTAGAGAAACACCAATTTTTACAGTCACTTTCAGAATTTAAAATATCTGCTTATTTGCTTGAAGAATTCCACGGCCAGAGGAGCCTGGCATGCTACAGTCCACGGGATCATGAAGAATTGGACATGACTGAGCGATTACCGTGAACTATTTGCTTTATTATCACTCCTTTGATTCTGTTTCTCTCTTTTTGCTCCTTCTTGGTTTTTCTCCCTTTTGTCTTCCTCTTTTAACTCCCACTCCCTTTCATCCCTCATCTTCATCATCATGATCAACTGATGTTTAATGAGCATTTATTATGTACCAGAAACCCTAGTAAATATATACATGCATTCTCCCAATCTAAGTCTCATGATAACACTGTGAGGTAGGCCCAGCTGTTATCCCCGTGTGGAAATGAGGCCCAAAGACCACAGCTGCAAGTTCAGCCAAAATGTTCTGACTACGGGTTTTCAAGACTCTCTAATTCTCTTCCCTTTTCTCTCTCTCTGTTTCCTCTTTTGCACTTAAATTTTAAAGTAGTTTTCTTCAGTTATGATTCACCTACAGTGAACTGCATGTATCTAATGCACACAATATGCTAAGCTTTGGTATTTGTGTACATCCACAAAATCATCACAATTATGAAAATGAATACTAACATGAGTTTCAGTGTATCCCTTTACGGTTCTCCACTCCCATGTTCCTCCCTCTCCTCCCCAGGCAACCACCTATTTCTTTCTGCTATTATGTATCAGTTTATTTTGTATTATACATTTTTATGTATAAATCTATCAATACATTTTCTACAATTTTTAGATCAGTTGAGTTCAGTCGCTCAGTCGTGTCCGACTCTTCGCAACCCCATGAATCGCAGCACGCCAGGCCTCCCTGTCCATCACCAACTCCCAGAGTCTACCCAAACTCATGTCCGTCGAGTCGGTGATGCCATCCAGCCATCTCATCCTCTGTCATCCCCTTCTCCTCCTGCCCCCAATCCCTCCCAGCATCAGGGTCTTTCCCAATGAGTCAGCTCTTCGCATGAGGTGGCCAGAGTACTGGAGTAGGACCATACAAATGCATACTTTTGCTTTGTTTTGCTTATTTCTGTCAGCATACTGATCTTGGGATTCATCCACGTGATTGCCCATATATCCAGAGATCATCTCTCTCTACTGATGTGTAGTAGTCCCCTGGATGGCTATTCTACAGTTTCTTAGTTTCTTTATTCTCTCAACTGTTTATGGACAATTGGATAATTGGGTTATTTTTAGTTTTTATCTATTACAAAGAAGGCTGACACGAACATTCTTTTTCAATACAGAAATATAACTTCGTATTTTTAATATAAAATATTTCTCATTTTACAAGAAGTTTATTAAGCAACAGAGTGGTTGACCTGAAGGGAAAACATTCTAGGATTCATTTCTTTTAGAATAATTTATCCTTTCTTAAAGATTTATTGCCCTATATGTTTACTTCATTATCTGATTGGATTTCTTTTCATTTTTGTAACACAAAATAATAAACATTTTGATCTTTATAAAAAGGAGAAATGTCTTCTTAGAATTCTGGCGTTACTTTTTTTTTTTTTTTTTTGCCACACTGCATGACATGTGGAATCTTAGTTCCCTGACCAGGGATCGAAACCCAGTCCCCAGTACGGAAGGGCAGGGTCTCAACCATGACCACCAGGAAGCCCCATCTTCCTTTTAAGATTATTTTGAAGGAAGAACTAGAGCAGCAACATATAATCTAGGGATAATTATTGAACACTACTGAAGCAAGTCTCATCTGATTGCTCTACTTAATGTCTCATAAATTATGGTATTTTTCAGATTGGCTGGTGGGAAAAGACACTATTTCCAGCCCAGTGTGGGAGCCAGGCACTAATCCTTTCAGATGGTTTTTTTTTTTTTTTTTCTGGAGCATTGCTGTTTCCCCATATGCATGCCCTGATCAGACTTCTGCGGATCCCCGAGTCTTCCCTATGAGAAACTCTCTTCTCGCTGGCAGTATGTCCTACAAACTCTAGCCACCTTGGTTCCCCCAGACTCTCAGTTCTATCTCCTCAAATCAGGGAGTTGCACTGAGTTCCATGTGCATTCTTCCAACCTGAGCCAGTCTGAAACACTCTTAATGCAAGATACAGCCCAGGCAATCATAGGGCTCACTTAATTTGCTTCTTGTCTTTCAGGGATTGCTGTCCTTCAGTACCTGATGCCCAGTGTCTTAAAAACTATTATTTCATACATTTTGTTAGTTTCTAGCTATTTCAGGTGGGAAGGCAATTTTAACTCTACTGTTCCACTTGAAATTTATCTTTTTAAAGAAAAAGTATTAAATTGACTGTGGATTCTGTCTTGTGCTGTGCCCTCACGTAATGTTAAACAGCTATACAATATTGTCTTTTCTCTTAGAGCAATTTAGAAGTTTGAAGAGTTGGGGAAAATGTTCTAGCTAGATGAATTATAGAAATGATGGAGTGGGAGTATGGACACGATGCCTTAAGGACATGTGAGATTGGCAGAAGCACACGCTAGTAAATTAACGCTCAAAATTCTCCAAGACGGGCTTCAACAGTATGTGAACCGTGACCTTCCAGATGTTCAAGCTGGATTTAGAAAAGGCAGAGGAATCAGAGATCAAATTGTCAATATCTGTTGGATCATCAAAAAAGGAACAGAATTCCAGAAATGTGTCTACTTCCACTTCACTGACTATGCTAAAGCCTTGAACTTTGTGTGGATCACAACAAACTGAAAAATTCTTAAAGAGATGGAATACCAGGCCACCTTTCCTGCCTTCTGAGAAACCTGTATGCAGGTCAAGAAGCAACAGTTAAAACCAGACATGGAACAACAGACTGGTTCCAAATAGGGAAAGGAGTATGTCAAGACTGTATATTGTCACCCTACTTATTTAACTTATATGCAGAATACATCACGAGAAATGCCAGGCTGGGTGAAGCACAAGCTGGAATCAAGATTGCCGGGAGAAATATCAAGAACCTCAAGATATGCAGATGACACCACCTTTATGGCAGAAAGTGGAGAAGAACTAAAGAGCCTCTTGAAGAAAGTGAAAGAGGAGAGTGAAAAAATTGGCTTTAAAACTCGACATTCAGAAAACTAAGATCATGGCGTCTGGTCCCATCACTTCATGGTGAATAGATGGGGAAACAATGGAAATAGGGAAAGACTTTATTTTGGGGGGCTCCAAAATCACTGCAAATGGTGACTGCAGCCGTGAAATTAAAAGATGCTTGCTCCTTGGAAGAAAAGCTATGACCAACCTAGACAGCATATTAAAAAGCAGAGGCATTACTTTGCCAACAAAAGTCTGTCAGTCAAAGCTATGGTTTTTCCAGTAGCCACGTATGGATGTGAGAGTTGGACTATAAAGAAAGCCGAGCACTGAAGAATTGATGCTTTTGAACTGTGGTGTTGGAGAAGACTCTTGAGAGTCCCTTGGACTGCAAGGAGATCCAACCAGTCCATCCTAAAGGAACTCAGTCCTGAATGTTCATTGGAAGGACTGATGTTGAAGCTGAAACTCCAATACTCTGGACACCTGATGTGAAGAACTGGCTCATTTGAAAAGACCCTGATGCTGGGAAAGATTGAGGATGGGAGGAGAAGGGGATGGCAGAGGATGAGATGGTTGGACGGCATCACCGACTCTGGGATTTGGTGATGGACAGGGAACCCTGGTGTGCTGCAATCCATGGGGTTGCAAAGAGTCGGACATGACTGAGTGACTGAACTGAATCTGAAGGGATTGGGTACTCTTGAAGAAGTCTTGAAGGCTGGGTAGAACCTTGGATTCTACCCATGGGAGAGAAGTGGGAGAAAGTCCCAGGATGCAAAGACACCAATGATGACTGATGCCTGTAGGGAAAATTGGTTGTCAGGGACCCTTTAAAACCATAGCATACTCTGACTGCTCTCACAACTATAGCTGACTAGTCAATGACTGTTCCAATCTGCTAGAGCATATAATAAAGGGGCTTGATTGTAAAATGAAGACCTTCCTATTGAACCTCCTGAGAACCACATTCTGAAGTTTGAGATGATGAGAATGGTTTCTGCATATGACTGTCATTCACTTTACAAACCTATGTCTCTTTGCTCTCCTAGACTAATTCTCAAATCATAGCTGGAACATGACTTTCCTCATGATCATTTCGTATATCCTCACTCTTTTTTTGTTTAGTAATTGGCAAGCTCCAGTTCAGAAATAAACTTAACTTTATACCATATATGATGACAGTCTCTTATGTTTATGCCACATCATCCAGCTTAATTACCTGCTTCCAGACTGAGAACTGTTCCCCACGAGGGAGGTGGAGAGGTCCAGTATACAGATGAGGAAACCAGGGCTCAGAGAGAGGAAGTGATTTGCTTGGGGATACACACTTGTGAGTGATGGCAGGTGGTTGTGCAAATTAAGCCTTTTAGGAGGTTTGAATGTCTGATTCCTTCTACTTTGGTAGACAAATCCTTAGGTAGAGAAACTTGGCCAGGTATATGCCAAGATGGCAAATGGTGGGTTTAACAAGGTTGCTGTGGTATCTGATGATGGAAAGAGTCCAGGTGCTCACATTTTATGCCAGTGGGATTCCTGCACCTAGGAGATGTTGGAATTTGGCAAACTTTGCCTGGCAAGGGCTAGATAGCAAATATTTTTGACTTAGTTACCACTACTGAACTCTACCATTATATTATTATAAAAACAGCCATAAAGACATTGCTAACAAATGGGTGTGTCTGTGCCCCAGTAAAACTATTTACAAAACAGGTGGCAAGTGGAATTTGGCCTGTGGTCATAGTTCACTGGCTTCTGGGCAAGATGATGTCTTTGGAGGAAAATTTTAATATTAAAACTGATTCATTTATTTTATCTCATTTTTAAACATCTCTATTTTATGAATATGTTTCATAATGTACATGATACTTTAGTACAATGGCGCATGTGTGCATGCCAAGTCACTTCAGTCATGTGACCCATGGACTATAACCTACCAGTCTCCTCTGTCCATAGGATTCTCCAGGCAAGAATACTGGAGCAGGTTGTCAAGCCCTCCTTCAAGAGATCTTCCTGACTCAGGGACTGAATCTGTATCTTTTACTTCTCCTGCTTTGGCAGGTGGGTTCTTTACCACTAGCACCACCTGGGAAGCCCAGGACCTTGGTATACATGGCAGATAAATATATTTTTATGGTGCAGGTTCAAACCCTTTTAATTTGTAAATGAATCACAGCTGACATTTAATCAGCAGATATTTTGTGGCAGGTGTTGCGCTAAACACTTTCCATGGATTAACTCACTTAATCCTCACAATCACCCACGAGGAAGGTATTTTTTTCATCTTCATTTTGCAGAGAAGAAAACAGAGGCACAGAGATGAACTTATGTGATCCAAAAGCTTACCCACCACTTTGTTAGGCCTGGGAAATCCATGAGTGCTGTGGTCCTGAGTTTGGGAGTTCAAGTTTGAGGCAAGGGGTATATACACAGCATTGAATCAGAGGCCCAGATTAATACTTAAACACCAACTTCAAGTCAGATCACATGTTAGAATAGCTCAACGTTTGCCAACTCATCTAGGTAAGCACCATGAGAACCTGATATTCTGTAACTCCAAAATCACTGTGCAAAGAAGGTATTATTTTTCCCACTTTACAGATGAGGAAGCTGAGGTTCAGAAAGAGTTTGAACTGATTCAAGATTCCACTGTTAGCAAGTAAAGGGGCTCAGTTGGGAGCGAAATCCAGCTTTTGCCTAACTCTAAATATCTGCTTCTTGGCTGACTTACTGCCTCTTGGACACTCTTCATGCCCTCCAAATAAAGGTGTTCTCAGGGGGAGTGGTATCCCACAGACTCCACAAAATTAGAGAGCACTCCTTACTTGGTGGGAGGAAGTCCCAGAACACATGGTCTGCCCCACACAGCTGTGAAATCAGAGCTAGTCCCATCCTGCCCAGAACTTTCTTAGGAAGAGCCTTGTTCTTCCTTAGGGATGGAGCCTGAATTCAGAAGTGTAAGGTCATGAAAAGCCAGATGTGGTTTCAACTGCAGCAGCAAGTCTTGATAACTGAATGAAGACAGGAAAGACAGAAAGAAGGAAGAATGAAAAGAAGTGAGAGAAAAGGTAGGTCAGGCAGGAGTAGCAGTGAGCAAGCTACTTTCCGAACCTCTGTTTCACTGTCTACAACATGGAGATGGTGGTAGCATCCTGCATGTATCTTGAAGATGTAATGATTTTGTGCATATCCAGTAGATGCTCTATTACCTGAGGTCAGAGGTGAGGCTCTCTGCCCTTTTCAGAACACCTGGGCCAATTCTGGGGCTGAGGTCAGATAACAGAGCACCTTTCCCCCACAACATGCTGGAAGGGGTCTCAGAGAACAAAAGTTTACCCAAGGTCGTCCTCAAGGTTGGCTGGTGTCTACTGGGACATCCCAACCGTCTTCCCTCCAGACCCAGAGTTTATATCCCAATATGTAAAGGTCTGGGTCATGGCTTAACAGAACCAAAGATTGTCCTTTGCTTGACCCTTAGGTTGACCCCAAGGCCCAGGGCCAGCCTAGTGGCTATGGGGCCAGGAGATGGTCAGGCTTATACCACGATGGTAAGTGGCCTGCTGGGACACCAACTGAGTCTGCGATGCTCTGGGCACTTTCTATACCACTTTAATATGTTTATTTACTTATCTTTTTTTAGTGGTTTTTTTTTTTTTTGGTCGCACTGCTTAGCATATGGGATCTTAGTTCCCAGCCAGGGATTGAGACCGTGTCCCCTGCAGTGGAAGTATGGAGTCTTAACCACTGGATTCTCAGGGAAGTCCCACTTTGATTTATGTTTAGTTGTTTTCTGCATTTGTGATTTACTAGCTTCCTTTCTTCCTTCTATCTCCCCTTCTTCCATCCTTTCCTTTTCCAATGCAGCAAACTCTGAGCCGCAGCTCTGCGCTCTGCCCTGTACTGGAGACAACAGCACATTCCGCTCTAGGGTGTTAAGAGGAGTTGGGGGGAAATGAGAGGGAAGAGGAGGCTAAGGGAAGCAGAGAGTGGACAGAGGAAAAGTGAAGAAGAAGAGGAGGAGGAAGGAGAAGAGAGAAATGGGGAAGAGAGGCAGAAGGAGCAGGAAAGAGACAAAAGAGCAACAGCGGATACAAGGAGGGAAGGGAGGGCAGGAAGGGGAAGAAGAATAGAAGGAGAAAGAGGCAGAGGAGAGCAGACAGGCCCCTGGGGAGCTAGCATGTCTAGGGCCCCTCAGCCAGTCCTGCTGATTCAGAGCTGGTGAAGATGCCTAAGCCCCAGTCTTGCCAAGGGGAGCTCGTGAATAAATACCTCTGGGTAGGAGCAGATATCTGTAAACACAGCTGAGGAATTGAAAGTCAGGTTCTTCAAGGGTATCGACTTGTCAAAATCACACCACAGCTGCGGATTAAGAAAAAAAAAAAAGAACAACAAAAAACAAAACAAAACAAAAAAAACACAGGAACAACAAAGTCAGTGTGAGCTGGAGATGGAGTCCTGTGCTATCGCTGTGGGGCTTCGGCAAACGCCTGGGGCAGAAAGGGCCCTCGAGGGGCTGGATTTAGAATGCAAGCCCCGCTGGGACCTTCTGGTTCGTTTTAAAGAAAGGACTGGCTCAGAAAAAAGTTTTACAAGCCAGTCATGAAACTAGGGTAAGGCTGCTCCACCAGCCCCATCATGGAGGGTCACTGGAGTGCGCTTGTGGGGCTTGGAGGAGAGAACCGGGGGGGAACGCTCACAGCCTGTCTCCACATGAACAGCTGGGGGGGACTCGAGGGACCCACAGGGCACGTGTTCCAGAAAGACTCTTAGCACTGGGGTGGTGGGCATTTCCTAGGCTAGAAGTTGCTGCAGGAGATCTTGTGGCGCTCAGAAGAGAATAGCTACCGCTGGCTGAACGCCTAGGCTGCGGCAGACACTTGGCATGAAAAGGGCATCACAACCCCCTTGTGATGTAGCTACTACTTTTATCCCCATTTTACAACTGGAAAATATGAAACTCTGAGAAATAAAGTAACTTGTCCAGGGTCATCGAGCTGGTAAGTGGTGGAGGTGAGATTTGAACACAGGTCTATCTGACTCCAAAGCCTCCGAACTTCCTCCCACAACACTGTGGGATGGTTGGCCCCAGTGGCAACCCTGACCTACAGTCACTGGGACTCCCAAGAAATATCTGATTCATCGAGAGCTGAGATCCTGGCTGCAGCTCTGCAGTCTGTGATCAATGACTAAGGACTTCTGTTTTCAATTGCCATCATCTATAAAATGTTCATTAGGTGATGAATTTAATTAGACTATGATTCCCCTTTTCTTTGTCCCATAGTCTCTTTACAACAAGGCCAACCGCAGAGCGTGAGCAACGTGGACACTAGGTAATTATTGGTCCAGTGTGAACAATGGATTTCAGGCAGTGTAAATCTCTGACTTACAGGCGGACAATTGTGGGGGCCGAACAGTTGGGCTCCCTGAACACTTGGAGACCCTCCCTCAGGCCCAAAGGACACAGTGATGGTTTTGGCCACAAGATGATGCCTTAACTAGTCTCCCTCAATGCTCAAAGCCCGGAATCAGATAAATCTCTCCTAAACATCTAGGTTCCTAAACCATGGACAACACAAGACTACTGGGGTAGACACAGAAAATGCCTATAGCTACCACATTACCATTCTAGAGAGAATATGAGCTCACTGAAGCATGGGTCACCACAGTAAAGACAGTGATAAATATGGCAGTTGCAGATTCGTCCGAGTTCGGTGTGTCAAATCCAGTGTGAACTCTTAGAATGTCATAGGCAAGATGCTCAACCTTCCTGAAAGGCAGCTTCCTCATCTGTTACATGGGAATGGTAATACCTACCTGTGGCACACAGTAGGTGTTCAATAAATGACAGCTACTTATTTCCATTCTCCCCTCTCCCCCTCCCAGAGATACAGCTGGGCTAACGAGAATGAGCTTGAGTCATGGAGTCAGACAGACCTTATTAGCAAGTTATTTCATGTCTCTGAGCCTCAGTTTTCTCAGCCGTAAAGTGGGGATAAAGAGACTTACCTCACGGGGTTTATGTGAGGACTAAATACGGGAAGCACAGACAGCTCCTCCTTCAGAGCATGGCACACAGCAGGTGGGAACTTAATGAGGAGTAACTCTTATTTATGACTTTAATTGTCTGGCCACTGAAAGTACAGAAACTTAAGGGCATTTGCAGTGCCTTTAGAGCAAATAACCTCCACCACTGAGAAAAAGACCATTTTCCACCAGTAAAATGCACGGTTCTGATAGTATAGCAACGTCTTCCTTCTCTAACCCTGACCTTGGGGCTTGACCAGGTACATGAAGGCATTAATAATTAGTACCAAGGAAGGTGATGCCAGAGGCTGCAGGTTCTATAAACTCTTCATTGCTGACTGCACACTAGACACCAAAGGACTTGCAATGCTTACGATATTTAGGATGGCGCCCAGGAAATTAATCAAGATAGATGCAAAGATGATGACGTTCCTGGCCAAATAGGTCTCGTTAATCCAACAGCAGGTTTTTCGGAGGACCAGGGGCAAGCACTTGTAATCCTCCGCCGTAGTGATGAGGACCAGAGCCGAGTGCAGCATGATCAGGATGGAAAACTGGATGGCCATGGGCATCACTCTGCAGGAAACACAGAATGTTGGGTCATGTGGCGTTAATCAGGGGTCCCCCCTCGCTGTGCAACCCTGTCAATCATGTTCACGATCGCCCTTCCCCACTCCTTGCACCCAATAATTTCTCTAAAGCTCTCTTTGCCCAGGAAAGGGGCTATTAACAAGAGACTTTTCAAAAATTACATCCATCCCTATAAAATATTCTCTTGAGAAACTTTGCAATGAACATCAAATATTGGGCTTGATCTGTTGCTTCTGCCCATTTTTTCCCACTTATTTCATCATTCCTCTTTCTCACTTGGCAACTGCTGCCAAAGCAACACACCACTGGAATTTTATCTGAGTACTCCGGCTGTGGGAGAGATCCATATGCCCTTTCCCCCTGAAGGTGGGTGTTAGGAAGCACTTTCCCCGATGACTGCTCCGATGCCAAGAACTGAACATGGCACCTCTCTACGTGGCTCAGTTTGGTTAGTGATTATCACAGTTTGCAGAGGCTACACTATGTGCTATGTGGGAGGTGGGTATATGGGGCTTGTATTTGCCTAAGGTTTCAACATCACTCTCAGTTACACATCTGGAGCTTCAGCGCTACGTCCCATGGCAGCTCCTACCTACTGGACACCTCCGTTGGGGGTCAGGTGGTAATCTAAAACTCCATCTCTTGGAAGCATCTGCTTCCTCTCCTTATCAGCCAACTTATCACCAGGATTCTCCTTGGGAATTTATCCTCTGTTCTCTCTACTCTACCCAGCCATTCGAGTCCTCTGCTGGCACCTCAAGTTCCTCTACCTCTGTTTTAGCCAGTGAACTGCTGCATGTTCAATGGTGTCCTGAGGGACGTGGTAGGATGTTTCATATCTGTTCCTTCCTCCATAAAACGAAGTTCATCCCTTTGGCTTTAATATTTTGACTGGATCTCAACAAATGTACATTTAATGAATGAAGCTGAATCCACCTTCTGTTTGTTTTGGCCGCACCATGCGGCATGTAGAACTTCCCCAGCCTGGGATCAAACTTGTGCCCCTGGTGGTGGAAGCACAGTGTCTTAACCACTGGACCACCAGGGAAATTCCTGAGCCCACCTTCTGCTAGCACTGCCACTTCTTACCGTCTTGTCTAAACTTTATTTCTTATGACTAACACTAGTGTAAGTACTGTATTGAGCTCTTGATTATGTCCTTAGGCACGTGCTAAGCACTTTATATCAATACATAATATCTCATTTCCATTCCTCAGAACAAACCTAAGAGGTCTTTTGATCTCTTTTTTCACATGGAGAGTTAAGGCTCAGAGAGCAGCAACTTCCCAGGAGTTCTTGAGTTGGTAAGTATTAGAGTTAGGATTGAAAGTCCACTCTGCTTTGTCACTTTGCTAAGTCTAGCCATATTGGTGAGTAATGTAGGCCCCATAATTGCAGTCATTTCTTTTGCTTCTGTGGTTTTATTAGGGAGGCATCAGGGGTAACAAGACAAGAGACACATTTTGCCCATCTTCTATGAGATCATAGTCTAGAGGAGAATACGGATATGCAAATGATGAACTGTTACATACTGTGTTGTGATAGAGAAAAGGTAATCAACAAACATGATTTTAAAAAATACGAAAGGAAATCAAGGAAAGAAAGACTTCCTAGAAGAGATGACATTTAGGTTAGGCCTTGGAGGTTGAAGAGTAGGATTTTAGGGAGGAAAGACTGGAGAATGTGGGCAAAGTAGCAGAAGAATGGGAGGGACCAATGTGTAGACTGTCAATTTCCTCTATGTGGTCAACCATCATGAAGACTGGAAAGTGACTTCTACAGCCCAGATATCGTTGTTGGGAGGGTTTTTTTTTAATGTCTGCATAATTTTGATTTTATGGATCACCTTGATAGGAAGTCTCTGCAGGAGTTTAAGATAAGAACAGAAGGTCTGTGCAGCAGTGGGTTCCCAGAGGGCTCCACACAGATGGGAAACTTCCCCCCAAACAGGCTGGAAAAACACTCCCTGACAATACACCATTATTCCTGGGCACCCAGGGGAGGCAAACGACGAAGAAGGCAGGCAGATCACTTTGTCAGGTGCTCCCAGGAGAGAAGGGGCCAATTCCAAGGCTGATGCTGATGCAGCTTAATAATGTGAGGCAGCCACTGAGAATACGAATATCTTGTTCCAAAGCGAAGGCAGAGGCAAATCAAGCAAGGGCAGGTCTGAAAGCTGCTCAGCAGGAGACTCGGACTCTTGGATGGTCAAGGCTGCCATCTGGGTGGTCTACAGACCTCCGTACTGCGGTGTACCTGCCCGGCAGGTTCTCACCGCTGCCTTTTCTCTTTTTCCACCTCTCTGCACCCTCCAGGCAATCCTCAAGCACATGCCCTAATCATTCTGTTCCTCCTACCTCTGTATTTTCTCACTCTCTGGAGGTAGTAGGGGTCGGGGGTGCAGGGCAGGGACAGCCTGGTCATCCTTCAAGGCTCAGTTTTCTTTGGATTCTTCCAAGACACCAGGCATCAGGCTTGTGCTTATGCTAAGCCACTTTGGTTGTGTCCAACTCTGCAGCCCCATGGACTGTAGCCCCCAGGGCTCCTCTGTCCATGGGATTTCCCAGGCAAGAACACCAGAGTGGGTTGCCATTTCCTTCTTCAGGGGATCTTTCCAACCCAGAGATGGAACCCACGTCTCTTATATCTCCTGCATTGGCAGGTGGGTTCTTTACCACTAGCGCCACCTGGGAAGCCCTGGCATAAGGCTAAGTACACAGAAAGTGCTCAATAAATACTCACTGCCTTGTTTTTTGTGACAGAGAGTTTCTTCTCATCAGCCTCCACAGGCTGTATTCCTATCCACACTTCAGCCCCTCTGCCTGCCCTCTCTGATGCATCCTTTACAGGAGGAGGAAGGACCAGCCCTACTGGTCAGCATTCATCTGGGGTGTTCAGTGGACCTGGTTCTCTCTGGAGGGCAGAGTCGCTGCTCAAGGTTAGCGTTTATGCAAAGTTCAGATGCTTTTCCTCTCCTCCTTCGAGACCCAGAAGGAGGATGGGATACTCAGGAAGCTAGAGCCTTGACTTTCCTGGCGGGAAGAGACTTGGTCATCTCCTCCCTTTGGCCAGACCATCTCTTCCTTTAAGCAAGGAAGCCCAGGTTGTCCCAGGAAGTCCTGATGGGCAGGAGGTGAAAGGTAGCTAAGGGCAAGCCCTGTGTGTTTGAACCTGTAGCTCTGAAACAGCCAATAACACAGCTGGGGCAAGGTAGCGAATTCTTCCGAGCATCTTACTTGTTTTTTTTTTTCCCAACCAGGATTTTTAAGTCCACCTCTTAAAGGAGGCTCTGAGGGTAAAATAATAAAGCAATGTAATGCTTAGCACATAATAAGAACTCAAAGAAAACATTCATTTTCTTTCTCTATTCATGGTGAAAATCTGAAAAAGCATTTTAAAGATCTCTGGGAAGAATGTTAATGGCAGAATAGGCTCCCTAAGCAAGCTACTGGCACTACATAAACTTTCCTCTGGAAATCTCTGCAGCAGCTCTTCAGCGTTCATTTATTTCTGCACATGTAAACATTATAGCGTCAATTGCGATTTTTATCTAATTATAGAGCTACTCAAGCATCCAGGGATTCTGAATTTGCTTTTGCATTGTTGATGCACATAAGAGGCAAGGAAACCTTTCATTTCTGAAATAGAGTCTGAAAATGAATGACAAAGAATTTGCAAACAGCTCCATTCAAAACATTTCTAGACCTTAAGTTCTAATTTGCCCTCTGCAGTATGTCATTAAAACAGGGTGTGGGCTGGTATCATGACTGGGCGTTTGCTGGGGAGACAGGGATCTGGGAAATGAGTGAAAAGCCTATGGTGGCTGGTGGTGCGACAGGAAAACAGAAATGCAGACTGCCAAGATGACATTCATGCCGCACTTTAGAACTGGCAAAGAGCCACGAGTCCAGAGGTACATCTGAGCCTCGTAGCAACCCTGAGAGGTCAGTATTTGTAGTCTCTTGATTAGGTGGAAATACGGTGACTTAGGAAGGGAAAGGGAGTCAGAATTTATCAAAATGAGTATGGCTCATTTGATGCTTATAGCAACCCTGGGAAGCTGGCATTGTTATTTTATAGATGAGAAAACTGAGGCTTCAGAGAGGTTAAGTACATACAGCCAGTAAGATGCACAGAAAGAATTAAGATCCTGTGCCTCTTTCTTTCCTATTTGCCCTCTCTTGCTGGCTCCCTCTCTCATTCCCCTCTCCCTTTCTCCCATCCTCCCCTCCCTCTCTCTCATTACCATGCTCAAAGACTTAGATACACTGTTCTCTACTTACAAAAGGTATCTTCTGGTCTTTCCTCAGTTTCCCCTTCTGGGAGAGGAACAGCTGCAGGCATGCGGAAATTAAAGGAAAGAGCCAGGCAAATCACTGTCTTTCTTTGCCAGGGTCCATTAATTTTTGCTTTGGGCCTGGGAATTCACTGTGGTCATATGAGCAAAGACTGGCTCATCTGCTAAAGAGTCCATGACGGAAGAAAGGCAACTGCAAGGCACCTACCATCTGTTCAGTCTCAGAGAATCAGTCAGAAACAAAGTGAGCTGGAGAGGAAAGCGCTCACAGTGAAGAAAGGCTGGGCTGTCTGGGCCCAAAGTCCACTCCGTTCCCCACATATGTGGGCTGTCTGGCCAGAGCTCAAGCCTGGAAGCTGTCTTCACTGTCAGTGCTTTCTCTTCACGGAGCAAGTGAGGTTGGGGTGCTGGCTGGTATTTCTTTCTTTCCTTTTGTCATACCCTGCACGGCATGTGGGATCTTAGTTCCTGACTAGGGATTGAACTCGCACCCTCTGCGTTGGGAGCATGGAGTCTCAACCACTGGACCAGCAGGGAAGACCCTGGCTGATGTTTTAGTTCCTGGCTTCAGCTTGCACCCCAGAGTCAGAGACGTCATCCAGTCAGCTGCTAGGTGAGGTTCTAGATCTCTTGCCCTGAGAACCCAGGAATTGGGCATCAAGGTGGCTCAGCTTCCTTGGTCACCTCTCCTGGGAAGGCCAGCTGGGAAAGAGGGGGCACACTGACTCCTTCTTTTGTCCCAGGCGCAGGTCCTCAGGTCCAGCCTGGGCTCCTCCTTCACTCTCATCCGCCCTACACGGTCAGTCCAGGAAACTGTCAACTCTCTGTCCTAAATACGGAGCAAGTTCATCCTCTCGGGCTTGCTTCTTGGCCACTGTCTGGTCCCTCTTATTTCTCACCTGGAGTTTTGCCATTGCCTCCCAAATGGTTTTCCCAACCACAGACCTTGTCCTCTCCCATCATCATCCATCCCTTCTAAACAGAAATCCAGTCACATCCCTTGTTGGATTAAAATGCTTCTGCGGGGCTTCCTTGGTGGTTCAGCAGTTAAGAATCTGCTTTCCAATGCAAGGACACCAGTTTGATCCCTGGTCTTGAAAGATCCCATATGCCAAGGGGCAACTAAACCCAGGTGCTGCCACTGAAGCCCACGTACCTAGAGCCTCGTGCGGTAGCAAGAGAAGCCACAGCAGTAAGTCCATGCACCGCGACCAAGAGCAGCGCCTCTCACCACGACTAGAGAAAGGCCGAGTGCAGCAACGGAGACCCAGCACAGCCATTAAGAAATAAACAAAAATTAAAAAAAAACTAAAATTAAAAGAAAAGCTTAAATGAAGTCTTCTCTGCCGACCAGTCACAATTCCTCTGCAAGGCTTACACATCCCTCATCTCCAGAACACCCAGTTTCCAGCTCTCCCCCTGCTGCTCTCGGCCTTCATCTCAGTCCTCTGTCAAGACTGGGGAAAGAGCTTCAGGAGGTGGCTCAGGTGTCAGCGTCCCCTCTGGGAAAGCTGCCCTGATTCCCCCACCTCATCGCACGCTTGCGCTATCATCAGTCATTGCACTCCGCTGCAGTTGTTCACCTCACAGGCTTTCCCCCAGGTAGACTGTCAGCTGTATAATGCCAGGGACTGCTCTCCAGTGTCCAGCATGGACAGGCACACAGTAAGTGCTCGCAGGATGTTTGTGGGGAACGCCAATGCCCTGTGCTCCAGGGTGGGAGGGAGCACTCACCAGCTGTGACCACACCCACATCCTCACTGGTGAGGGTGAGGAGGGGAGTCCAGGAAATTTGGGTAAACCGGACAGGATCCCACAAACACACACAGCTCACCACCCTGAGACCAACCCTTTCCCCATGATCCTAGACCCCACATGGCTCTTGGGTAGTCAGGAGACCCATTCTCCTGTGGCATTCCCTGGTACCCCATCCTGATGTATTCATGCCGTTTTTGTTGTTCAGTCGCTCAGTCATGTCCGACTCTGCAACCCATGGACTGCAGCACACCAGGCCTTCTTGTCCATCCCCAACTCCTAGAACTTCCTCAAACTCATGTCCATTGAGTCAGTGATGTCATCCAACCATCTCATCCTCTGTCGCCCCTTCTCCTCCTGCCCTCAATCTTTCCCAGCATCAGGGTCTTTTCCAATGAGTCAGTTCTTCACATCTGGTGGTCAAGGTATTGGAGCTTCAGTTTCAGCATCAGCCCTTCCACTGAATATTCAGGACTGATTTCCTTTAGGATTGACTGGTTGGATCTCCTTGCAGTCCAAGGGACTCTCAAGAGTCTTCTCCAACACCACAGTTCAAAAGCATCAATTCTTCGGTGCTCAGTTTTCTTTATAGTCCAACTCTCACATCCATACATGGCTACTGGAAAAACCATACCATTAACTAGATGGACCTTTGTTGGCAAAGTAATGCCTCTGCTTTTTAATATGCTGTCTAGGTTGGTCATAGCTTTTCTTCAAAGGAGCAAGCATCTTTAAATTTCATGGATGCAGTCACCGTCTGCAGTGATTTTGGAGCCCAAGAAAATAGTCTGTCACTGTTTTCATTGTTTCCCCGTCTCTTTGCTATGAAGCAATGGGGTCGGATGCCATAATCTTCATTTTCTGAATGTTGAGTTTTAAGCCAGCTTTTTCACTCTCCTCTTTCAGTTTCATCAAGAGGCTTTTTAGTTCTTCTTCACTTTCTGCCATAAGGGTGGTGTCATCTGCATATCTGAGGTTATTGATACTATTATCACTATAATATCATTGCCATAGCACATACAAATTTACATATGAAGGCTATACCTACCTACATATACATCTACATACATAGCATATAAGTAGCTATATTTATAGCATATACATCTAGACATATACATATACTTTATATTTCTTTATGTCCTTCCACTAGATGATAAGGCTCAGAAGGGAAGGGTTTTTTGATTACTGTCGTTTTGTCTCTCTCTCTTTTTTTTTTTTTGTATCTTCTGTTCAGTGATGTAACCTCAGGACCTAGAACATACCTAGCTCACAATAGGCAAGGGTTCCCCAGCCCCATGTGGAAGAGGTACATGGGCCTTCCTTCTCTCTCTCCCTCATTTAAAACATTTTTTTTAAAAATAGCAAAATGAATCATAAATACAGAAAACCACATAAGTAGAGCTTAATTAGCTATTTTTAAGTGTCTGCCTTTGTAACAGCCACTCAGTTCATGAAACAGAGCTTTGCAGGGCATTTCAAAAGTGCATCCATGTCTCCTGGTCCAGTTATGATCCTCTCTCCCCTGCTTGTTAATAACTTCCTATTTCTTTATAGTTTTAGCGTCCAGTTTTAGACACTATAGTTCTGTCTTGCCCATTTTTTGCTAAATTTTATGTATCTTGTAAGTCTTTATAAAAAATTTACAGGTTCTCTCTTTACCTCTTTCCTTACAATTAATTACATATTATTTATTGAGGAGTATATGCCTTTGGCACTTCCCTCAGAGGGAAAGAATCTACCTGACAATACAAGGGATGTGGGTGGAGAAGATCCCCTGGGGAAGGAAATGGCAACCCACTTCAGCATCCTTGCCTGGGAAATCCCAAGGACAGAGGAGCCTGGCAGGCTGCAGTCCACGGAGTCGCAAAGAGTCAAACACAACTTAGCCACTAAACAACAAGAACAAAATGTGCCTTTGATCTATTTGGATTTTAATTTTTAAAAGTTTACTTTATTGAATATAGTTGACTCAGTGACTCAGTTTGAATCACTTTGAAATACACTTTGTGTATGTATATATACACACACACTCTTTTATATTCATTTCCACTGTGGTTTATCACAGGTATTGAATATAATTCCTTGTGCTATATAGTAGGATCTTGTTGTTTATTCTGGATTTTACTTTTGTGAATTCATCCAATATCTTCTGTCCCCTGTGATTCGTGCAAATTAAGAACCCACTTCAAAGGCCTGGCCAGACTAAGGTTTGATCCCTTTGATGAGACTATCGACTTGTGTTCTTCCATCAGGAGATAGACTTGCTTGTCCTCCCTGTGTTGTCAGCTACTAGATCAATTAATTCATTGAAAGCTGGGAAATGGTGATATTTTAATTCTGTGATTTCTTTACATTGTATCAGCTTGAATAATTTTATGAGTTTCCACTCACCCGATCTTGCAGTTCATGCAGGAAAGACAGAAAAAATAATTGTTTCCTTTTTCCTTTTCAGTGGTTTCCAGTGTATGTGTGCGTTAGTTCCTTGGTCATGTTCTACACTTTGGGACCCTATGGACTGGAGCCCTCTAGGCTCCTTGTCCATGGAATTCTCCAGGCAAGAATACTGGAGTGGGTCGCCATGCCTTTCTCCAGTGATCTTTCCGACCCAAGGATCGAACTCGGGTCTTGCATTGCAGGTGGTTTCTTTACCACTGAGCCACCAGGGAAGCCTAAGTATTACAAGCCAATTCCCCACCATCCACCAAAGGCTATCAACCCCTAAAAACGTCATTATAGACTCATAAAGTTTAAAATATTTGCTGGTATTTGATTGACTGTTTTAACAGTTATCCACACCATAGCTCTAATTATTCCATCTTGGGACAGCAGAAGCTTCTTCAATGTGGCTTCTGAGTTCTTTAGAGGTGACTATCAAGCATTATGACTTTGTTGCATTCAATTAGGACAAGAGGTTTCAGCCTGCATGTCCCAGCTCTAGCATCATATATATCTCCAAAATTAAAAAACAACAACTGTGATATGTTACTTCAAGTTCACAATCTGGCCCCTAATTATGCTTATACCTACTGGGTTGGATATTCTTTCTAGGACTTCCCACACTTACAGCGCCAATCCAGGATACCATCTTCTTTTTGGTTGTCATGTCTCCTTAAGCTCTTCTTGCTGTGAAAGTTTTCTCATACTTCCTTTGTTTTAAATGACCTCGACTGTTGGGAGAAGTACTGGTCAGGTATTTTACAGAATGTCTTTCAACTGCAGTATGTCTGATGTTTCCTCAGGATTAGACAATGGGTTTTGGGAAGGAAGACCACAGAGTTTGTGTGTATTCTCATTTGGCCACCTAATACGAAGAGCTGATTCATAGGAAAAGACCCTGATGCTGGGAAAGATTGAAGGCAAAAGGAGAAGAGGGCAACAGAGAATGAGATGGTTAGAAAGCATCACTGACTCATTGGACTTGAATTTGAGTAGACTCCAAGAGTCAGTAAAGGACAGGGGAGCCTGATGTGCTATAGTCCTTAGGGTTGCAAAGAGTTGGACACAAATTAGCATCTGAACAACTCATCACAGCTCATCAACATGGCTTATCCCTGTTGAGTTTAGCCATTATCAGCTGGCTGAGGTATACTGCCCTATTTTTCCTCCATCTACACTGTCCTTCTTGGCAGGAAGTCACTTTCAGCATAGCCACACTTTGAGGAGTAGACGGTAAAATTGCACCTCATCAAGGACACAGTATCTACATAAATTGGACTTTTCCCCATGGGAAATTTATTTATTCTTCATCTTTTCTTTATTCACACAACCATTTATTGATATCAGTGTGAACCCACAGAGGAAGAGCACATTTTGGGTTATTGTTGTTGTTCAGCCACCCAGTTCTTTGCAGCCCCATGGACAGCAGCATGCCAGGCCTCTCTGTCCCTCACCATCTCCTGAAGTTTGCCCAACTTCATGTCCATTGCATTGGTGATGGCCATCTAGTCATCTCATCCTCTGATGCCCTCTTCTCCTTTTGTCCTCAATCTTTGGGTTATTACCCAATACTATTTTATTTATTTTCTTGCTCAAGTTGTTCCAACTCTGGTTCTTGGGAGCTTTTCCTATGTCCCTTTGATATGTTTCCATCACTGTGTGTTTTAATACTTCCTAATTTTCTGGCCCTAAATGATGGTCCAGGCTCATCTTGTATATTTACCACTCCAGACTTAGAATCAGCAGCTCTCCAAGGGGCTCTGGTTCCTTGCACTGGATATCGATGTTAGAAATCCGGATCAGGGTTGCACCTATCGCTTGATGTGCTATCATTGCTGAGGCATCACTGCTGCTGGATGTTCTCTGCTGACAGAGCAAAGACATTAGCAATGGCAACCCACTCATGAAATATTCCACAGAGTCTGGTGGGCTACAGTCCATGGGGTCTCAAAGAGTCAGACATGACTGAAGTGGCTTAGCATACATTCTAAACTGTGTCTATAAACATATCTGTGTTTATGTAGACATCCTATATCTAACTATGTTGGTGTGCTCAGTCACTCAGTAGGGTCCAACTCTCTGCAGCCCCCTGGACTGTAGCCCACCAGCCTCCTTTGTCCATTGAATTTTCCAGGCAAGAATACTGGAGTTGGTTGCCATTTCCTGCTCTAGGGCATCTTCCCAACCCAGGGATTGATTGAATGTGTCTCTTGAGTCTCCTGTATTGGCAGGTGAATTTTTTTACAAGTAATGCCACGTGGGATGCCCCAAAGGCACACACTCTAGTGAGCTTAACAAATACATGCTAACGTCTCCTACTCTAAGCCTTTACCTATGGATCATTCTAGCCTTTTCTCTTTGTCTGTAACCTCTTCTGGACCAACAATGAGAAACCTGACTCCCACAGTCCATTAACTTACAGTGCCCATAAACTGCGGCTCAAGTTGTTCATACATATGTCCATGAGAAATATCTTTAGCAGCTAAAGTACAGTTCTTTTTATGCTTAGTTCTAGAGTCCATGAATCCCCCAAACTCCTTAGGAAACCCCCTAAGCTACTTAAGAAAACCCTGTCTTTTCTCCACACCCCCTTCAGTAAGGTTGTTTCATACTTTTAATACAGGTATAATATTTTATCATAGTCTTATTTCATCATGGGGTCCCTTGAACTCCTAAATAATTTTTAAAAAGTTTTATACAGTAAGGTCATTCTTTGGGCTGTAAAGTTTATGGGATTTGACAGATTCATAGTGTCATATATACACCATTACAGTATCATAGTGAATAGTGTCACCACCCTAAAAACATCTCCTGGGCTTCACCTATGCAATAATGCTCTTCCTCTTTACTCTCCATATAATGTCCTCTCTTCTTTTGCATGCTGTCTTATTTTAAATGAGCATTTTATATGATTTCACTTTGTTTCCTTTCTTAGTGTATCAATTTTATTTGTTAAATTTTTTTTTTTTAATATTTGCTCTAGAGTTTACAATGGTTTACCTTCAAATTGGACTTCCCTGGTGGCTCAGTGGTAAAGAATCTGCCTGCTAATTCAGGAGACACAGGTTTGATCCCTGGGTTGGGAAGATTCTCTGGAGAAGGAAATGACAACCCACTCTAGTAGTCTTGCCTGGGAAATCCCACGGACAGAGGAGCCTTGTGGGCTACAGTCCAGGGGGTCACAAAGAGTCGGACACCACTTAGTGACTAAACGACACCACCAGCAACAGCCTTCAAATTACACTGTAGCACTTCAGGGGTAACGCTTGTACCTTAAAGCATTCCCAGTTCCTCCCTCACATGCCTTATCATGCCACTGTCATTCATTTTGCTCATCTATATTTATAACCACTAAATACATCATTAATATTGTCACTTTAAGCAGTTATCTTTTAGATCAATTAAGAAGAGGAAAAAAATTTTAACTTCATTTATTTCTCTTCTGATTCTCTTCCTTTCTCTGTAGATCAAATTTCTGACCTACGTCATTTTCCTCCTGATTGAAAAACTTTTCTTTTTTTAAAAAAAGCTTTAAAAAATATTTCTTTCAGGGAAGGTCATATAGAAATGCACATTTTGTTTGTCTTATAAAATCTTCAGTTCTCTTTCGCTTTTGAAGCATATAGAATTCTAGGTGGGTGACTTTTTCTTTCAACACTTTAAGTATTTCATTTTTCATTTTCTTCATGCTTGCATGGTTTCAGACAAGAAGTATGGTGTATTTCTTCCTGTTCTTCTGTAGGTAAGTAGTAACTCCCCTATCCTCACCACTCCGGCCTTCTATGAAGATTTTTTCTTTTTCTTCAGTTTTCTGCAATTTGAATATGACATACTTAAATGTGCTACTTATTTATTTGGTTATTTATTTACTGTCTAGTGTTCTCTAAGGTTCCTGGTTCTGTGATTTGGTGTCTGTCGTTAACTTAAGAAAATCTTCAGCTGTTATTACTTCAAAGATTTTTCCTGCTCAGATCTTCTTTCATCTCTTTCTGGTATTCTAATTATGCATAAGTTACACTTTTTGGAATTGTCCCAAAGTTCTTGGATGCTTTGATCTTTATTATTATTTTTTTCATTTCATTTTTCTGTTTGCTTTGCAATTTGGGAAGTTTCTGCTGACCTATATTCAAGCTCACTGATTCTTTCCTTGGCCTTGTTGAATCTATTGATGAGCCCATCAAAGACATTCATTATTCCTGTTATGGTGTTTTTGAGTTCTAGTGAGTTTCTTTTTGACTTTTTCTTAGAACTTCTATCGTTTCTTGAACCATGTCTACTTTTCCCCATTGAACCCTTGGCATGTAGCAATAGTTATTTCAAGTTCTCTTTCTGATAATTTCAACAGACCTGGTTCTGATGACTGCTTTGTCTCTTCTTCCCTTTTGGTATGCCTTGTAGTTTTCTGTTGAAAACTGGTCCTATTGTTTCAGGTCATATTGTTTCACTGTTCACTGAGGTGAACAGACCTTCACTGTGAGGATTCATTAATGTATTAATCAGGCTCAGGGGTGGGCCGTGTGGAGTGCCGTATCTATAGGCACCAGTGGCTCCAGGCTCTTCTCATTTCCTTGTGTTTGTCTCTTCTCTTGAACTGAGCTCCCCTAAGTATTCATTGCGCTTCCCTGGTGGCTCAGGCGGTAAAGAATTCGCCTGCAGCGCAGGAGACCCAGGCTTGATCCCTGGGTTGGGAAGGTCCCTTGAGGAAGGGAATGGCAGCCCAGTCCAGTATGCTTGCCTGGAGAAGCCCACTTATCAGAAAGAGCCTGGGTCTCACAATTCTTTCAGTCATAGTCCTCGAATAATACACTGGATTCTTGATGTGGTGATAAGGTGTGGGGGATAGGGCTCTGCCAATCCTTTAAATCTCCTTTTTGATTTTAAAAACATTCTTCCTTTCCACCTTCTATTTCTCTTAAGGCATTATGTGCTCCATTTATGTGGCTTATGTTTCCTCATATTAAATCTTCATTTCTGAAATGTACCTTTCTTTTATTTCCTTTTTGAGCACTCATCCCAAATTTCTAAGTTTTTTTCTAATTCTGATTTATGTTGTTATAGGCTGCTTTGAATCACATTAAGGGTTTCAACTGGTAGGTTAAAATTTTGGTATCTATTGTAAGCATGTCTTTTGGAGTGTCGTTGCCAATAAGGATATCAATCTATTTTTACTTTATTATTGAAGTATAGCTGAAGAGTTGACTCATTGCAAAAGACCCTGATGCTGGGAGGAACTGGGGGCAGGAGGAGAAGGGGACGACAGAGGATGAGATGGCTGGATGGCATCACCGACTCGATGCACATGAGTTTGGGTGAACTCCGGGAGTTGGTGATGGACAGGGAGGCCTGGCGTGCTGCGATTCACGGGATCACAAAGAGTCGGACACGACTGAGCTACTGAACTGAACTGAACTGAACTGATAGCTGATTTACAACATTGTGTTAATTACTGCTGTACAGCAAAGTGCTAATCTACTTTTAATTCTTTTTCTTATAATAGCTTCGTATGGGATTGCCGCCAATACATTTTGTTGCTAATTTTTGTTCTACACAAATTTTGCTAATTACACAAAAATTAGCAACAAAATGTATTGGTGGCAATCCCATACAAAGCTATTATATGAAAAAAAGAATTTATAAAGAAGTATGGGTTGGGATAGTTGTTGTTGTTGTTTTTAACTCCATAGAGTTTTCTTGTCTTTAAAAAAAGATTTACTTTATTTTGGCTGTGCTGGGTCTTTGTTGCTGCACGTGGTCTTCCTCTGGTTGCAGTGATCGGGGTCTGTTCTTTGTCATGGCACATGGGCTTCTCATTGCAGTGGCTTCTCCTGTAGAGGATCACAGGCTTCAGGTGCATGAGCTTCAGTAGTTGCAATACGTGGGCTCAGTGGTTGTGGCTCGTGGGTTCTAGAGTATAGGCTCAGTAGTTGTGGCGCACAGGCTTAGTTGCTCCATTGCATGTGGAATCTTCCTGGACTGGGGATCAAACCTGTGTCCCTTGCATTGCAAGGTGGATTCTTAACCACTGAGCCACCAGGGAAGCCCCCACAGAGCTTCCTTTAGCTGTTTTCATATAGCATTCAAAACTTCATCCCTTTTCTTCTTCACTTTAGCCCTTACTGTGAGTAATTTTAATCCTATTCACACAGGGCCCTGTCCTGGGAGGGAGATTTGGTTGGTCAGTTTTAGGAGCTCACAGTATCTAATGGTTGTAGCTCTTTGAATCTTAACTGTAAATCTTCATGCTCACCTGATGCTGGATTGGGCAAACCCCTTCCCATTTTCAATTGCTTCTGCAGTTTGGTCCATGGCACTTTCCCGTGGATAACTGTTAGCAATACTGGGACTCCTCTCTTCCTAGATCTGACAGATATCTGCTTGTTTCTTTCCAATTCCTTCCACACAGATACTGATATCACACCAGTCTTGGGGCTCTTGGGAGACTGTCATTCCCATTTTGAAATTTATGGGTTTATCACATTAATTCTGTTTGTTGCAAATATGGTCCTTGAGGTTTTTGGCTTTGCTATCTAGTTGCTCAGATACGTGGGAATTCTGAGAAATTCAGAAACATATAATTTCAGAGATGTACCACCATTTTCCCGGAATCCCCTTTCTCCTTCGTTGTTGTTCAATCGCTAAGTCATGTCCGACTCTTTTGACCCCATGGACTGCAGCACATCAGGCTCCTCTGCTCTCTACTATCTCCTGGAATTTGCTCAAATTCATATCCATTGGGTTGGTGATGCCATCTAACCGTCTCATCCTCCACTGCCCCCTTTTCCTTTTGCCTTCAATCTTTCCCAGCATCAGGGTCTTTTCCAATGAGTTGACTCTTCGCATCAAGTGGTCAAAGATGATTCAGCTTCAGCATCAGTCATTCCAGTGAATATTCAGGGTTTTTTTCCTTGAGGACTGACTGGTTTGATTCTTTCTCCTTCAGTTCAGTTCAGTCGCTCAGTCATGTCCAACTCTGTAACCCCATGAATCGCAGCACGCCAGGCCTCCCTTGTCCATCACTAACTCCTGGAGTTCACCCAAACTCATGTGCATTGAGTCGGTGATGCCATCCAGCCATCTCATCCTCTGTAGTCCCCTTCTCCTCCTGCCCCCAATCCCTCTTTTTCCTTATATCCCCGCTAATCAGGAAAAGGTCAAGCATTGCCATGCCCTTGAGTCAAACATCTTTCTTTCACAGAATCATGCTACAGCCTTCCTCAAAAACCTTCATAGGGTCTCCTTGCTCCCAGATTCAATTATAAAATCCCTTAATATAGCATGTTGACATTGAATTCCTGCTGGTTACCTCCCTATTTAGCCATAGCTCCCACCAAATCCTTGTACAAATGCTTTACTCTGGAGTCTTCCACTTACTCACTGTGCTACGAGGTCATTCACATCCCTGGGCTTTTTCCTGCACTGTTTTCTAAACTGGGAACACCCTTTCACTCTTTTTCCCTCATCCTTCTCAGCTCAAAACATCAACCCTTCTGCCAACTTTCTTTAAACCACCTAGGCAGAATGAATCACTGATTTTGGCACAAAGCAGTTAAGTATTTAAAAGCACAGACTGTCTCTGTTCAAATCCAGCTTCGTCACTATATGGATGGGGATTAGAATGCTGCCTCACTTATTGGTTATTTTTGAGTCTTTATTGAGATAATCTGTGTGAAGGATTTAGCACATAATAGATGCTCAGCAACTGGAAGCCATTATTAATGTCTCTCTTTCTCACTAAATTACATCTTAGAAGATGCAGACTTCCTCCTGCAGAATGATACCATCTTGAGGGGCCAGAGAGCATTGCCTGTACTAGACATTTAACTAATATTTGTTGATGTTATTTTTAACCAAGCAACATGGGGAAATTCCTGGCAAGTTTAGGGGGAAGGGAATTTATCTGAAAAAAGAGGCAAGTGTTACCTTCCAGTACAGGAGATAGCAAAAAACATGGCCATTGGATGAATCTAGAACTAGATTCAAATGCTGGCTCTTGCACCTGTAACCTGTATGGTGCAAGTCTGTGTCTAATAGTGTTAAGATTCCAGGCTGTGGAATCTGGTTTGAATCTAAGATGTAACATTTTTAACTGTGAGATGTTAGGCAGCTCTATTCACTACTCTGAGCCTCAGTTTTCTCCTTTTTAAGTGGGGATAATAACAGTACCTACCCCATAAGGTTGTCATGAGAATTAAATGTGTTGGTATATGTAAAGAATTTGGACCAGGGAATGGCCACATATGTTTGATTGTAGTATTATGAAAGTGTCAATTTTGCTGACCCTGCAAGCTAGGATATTCTATCTATGAACAATAAAGATGCAGTTAACAAAGGGACCCGTTAATGGTGATGGAGGGATTTATACTTACTCTCTGCATTCATGAGTGCCATGTCAAATAAGAGGGAACCCTATGTTGATTTTTGTTATTGTTTTTACTGAGGATGGGAAAAAGCTCTTGCCTTGGGAGAGTAATGAGGTTATTATGCAGAGTGAGACAACCAAAACAGACCCTGCTGTCATCAAATGTTTGGCTATGAATCCGAGATCCTGTTATTTCAAATTCCAATCCCTTGAAAAGGTCAGTGGCTGGCTCCAGGTGAGGGCCCGTCAGCTCTCAGAGACATTGCATCTGATACCTCAGTCCTTTCATATTTACCTTGAAGAAGGAAGCAAGCTTTGTATTGCCGTGATAAATAGAAGAACGATAAACGCACAGACCAAGTTTGATTTGAATACTTCATCCCTCATTTGAGAATACTGTAATTAAAAAAAAAGGGAGAATGAATTACATTGCAGCAGATTTGGGCTCTTGGAAGAGTTAAGTTTTTAACCAGTGTTTGGAGTCAGGGGGAAACAACAAGAAAAGATAAGGCATTTCAATATATAAATATATGTATATATATTTGACATTAAGAGGCATCCATACGTTAATAAATCTTTGCAGGCATTACCTCCATCCCTCCCACCAGCCTTCCAGTGAGAGTCCAGGGGTGAATACGATCTCCTTTATAGCAAAAGGGAGCCGATTTCCTTTATAGCAAAAAGGAATGGGAGAGGGACTTTGCATGAACTTATAAATCATTTCTCCTCCTTCCTCTGAACTCACATCATCTGAACAAAACAGCAGAGCACACATCCATATACTTAGCAAATCAAACCCACATGGACTTTCTTCATGAGTAAACGTTAAGTCATTCAAGGATCTTGCTCTTGGGGACACAAGGAAATTATTGACCATAGAGTCCTTCTGCCTCCCTTTTTCATGAAAACTATTGAAAAATAAATTCATGGAGTCTTAGAACAGAAAATGGCCAAGAAAATCTCCAGCAAGGGTAGTCCTTTCATTTCGTACAAGAGCAACCAAGACTGATGGACCAATATGCTTGATTGCCCTTCTGTTGTCTGCTCGAGGTGGCCCTGGGGAACGGTGCTAACTTTATTTTGATTATCCAGAGTACTCAGTAATTTCATTGTCCACCCTTAAAAGCTTCTGGAAGGTCAGCACTGAACGTGTATATACTTGTCTTAGTCCTGCCTAGTTTCCTGAACTGTCTTTGAGTCACTAAACTGAGGAATAATCCAATTCCTTCAGAAGGAAGAAAGGATTTTTTAAAACTGAAAAAGATTTTAAAGTTAGCCTACAGCCAAGTCCCTCTTCTTGTCTTAATGCCAGAGAGGTCTACTAACTCACCATAGATCACATAGCACACAACATTTTGAGGGGTGGGAACAGAAAGCTAAGTCTGACTTTGCAATGTCTTTGATCGCCAATTTGAATTTCACCATGATTTTATGAAGGAAGCCAGTAAATAGAGTTCTCATGCTCTATGTCCCTAATACTAACAGAAGACTTGCTTGGGTCAACGAAACCATAAAATTGGTCAAACTTGCTGTTGGTATGGGAGTCCAGTCCCTGGTAACATGATTTTTATTCTCTTGCCTACTCCTTGGTGTGGTCTAGGTTTTAGACTGAACTTGCTGCTTGGTGTCATGGCTGTGACTTGGAGAGTGGGAATGACCTGCAGTTAGTGAATTCCATAGTGCAGGCACCAATACAGCTTAGAAACTGCACATTCATTGCTGTCAGAGGGCAATGTTTTTTCTGCTCACTGGTGCCGAGTCCTCTGCCTGCTTGCTGACAACCTGCTCCATACCTAGAGGTGAACATGTCCTTGAAAAATCACGCAGCATCTCCACTCTTGATAAAATGATAGAAAACTCATGTTACTGACAGTTTTCCAGAGCACTGCCTAAGAACAGGGCACCATCAGAGAGACCCACACATACCAGCTTGAAAATAAGAGTTAGCCACAAAGCAGTTTATGCAAAGAACGATAAATGTCTGAATTCTTTCTAACAATCAGTTGCACAAGATCTAATTATTCTCTGTTGACTGATTTCAAACCAACTTGGTTATATAGATTTGATAATGAGATTCTAAAAACAACAATAATAATTTTTCTTGTATATAATCCCCCATAATGTCAGAAAGCAAAGAGGAACTAAAGAGCCTCCTGATGAAGGCGAAAGAAGTGAGCGAAAAAGCTGGCTTAAAACTCAACATTTAAAAAACTAAGATCATGGCATCCAGTCCCATCATTTCATGGCAAATAGATGGGAGAAAATGGAAACAGTGACAAAATTTATTTTCTTGGGCTCCAAAATCACTGTGGACAATGACTGCAGCCATTAAATTTAAAGACTCTTGCTCCTTGGAAGAAAAGCTATGGCAAACCTAAACAGCATATTAAAAAACAGAGACATCACTTTGCTGACAAAGGTCCATATAGTCAAAGCTATGGTTTTTCCAGTAGTCATGTACAGTTGAGGGAGCTGGGCCATAAAGAAGGCTGAGTGCTGAAGAATTATGCTTTGAAACTGGTGCTAAAGAAGACTCCTGAGAGTTCCCTGGACCTCAAGGAAATCAAACTAGTCAGTCGGAAACCAACCCTTGAATATTCATTGGAAGGGCTGATGCAGGAAGCTGGAGCTCCAATACTTTGGCCACCTGATGTGAAGAGCCGACTCACTGAAAAAGACCCTGATGCTGGGAAGATCGGGGGCAGGAGGAGAAGGGGTCAGCAGAGGATGAGATAGTTGAATGGCATCACTGACTCAGTGAACATGAGTTTGAGCAAGCTTATTTTCTTCAGATGGCAAGTTGGTTGGTGATAAAGTAGGAGGACTTACTTGGCCCCCAGATCCTCCACTCTGTCAGTGTTTCACAGTGAACAAAGCCAATTCCTTTTAACCTCAGTTTTCTTATCTGTCAAATGGGGGAATGAATATAATTCATAGGTTTTGCAAAGCTGTTCCATTTTACTCTATTTTGTTATGCTAGAATTTAATAATAACTTCTATCTTTTTGTGTTTGAACTCCAGTGCTTAGCACAGGTCATAGAAAGGAAGAAACTTATAAGATTTGTGAAGATGATACCAACTAAATATAAAATATTGGTTTCATAATGGAGTGCATTGTTACTTTGGAAATGCAAAGGAGACAAAACTGTGGAAAGAACATCCCTAATTGGCTTAGAATGAGAGGGTGCTGAGGCTGAGTGGTGATTCATTTCACTTCCTCTTGACTTGTGAAGATCTGAGCGCTCTGGTTCACAGCTATATTAAGTTACACGTATTCTCTTTCCTGCCATAGTTAGACTCTTTATCTTGCCTCCTCTCTGTCCTCACTTGGCCCCACTTACTCTTTTATGTCTTAGTGGTGAGCATGGCATAAGTTAGAGCTAGACTACCAGGATTTGAATCCCAGCTTCAACACTTACGAGCAACGTAACCTTGGACAAATTTACCAGGTTTTCCACGTCACAGTTTCCTCACCCAGAAGAAGTGGACAATAGTATAAGCTATCTCGTGTGGGTTGCCAGGAGGATGAAACGAGTTGATATATGTAAAGTGCTTAGAGTCATGAGCATAGCACGTGGTAACCTCACATAATTATTTACTGTAATCAATGAATTATATGTGTTTTATTGCTATACAGTGAGTCCCCTACATGCAAATGAGTTCCTTTCCAAGAGCCTAAGTCCAGTTTGTTCATAAGTCCAACAAAGTTAACCTAGGTAACTAACATAATCGGCTATATAGTATTATACTGTAATAAGCTGATAGTACTTCTCACAAAAATAGCATGTAACAAACAAACAAACACAGAAAATAAAGAATTCATTTTCAATCTTCAGTACCTTGAAAAGTACAACAGCTGGCATACAGGGGCTGGCATCGAGTGAACAGACGACAAGAGTTACTGACTGGAGGAGAGAGAGGAGGTGGAGGATGGCGGAGCTGAAGGGCCATCAGGAGTAGGAGACAGAGGGCAAGCTGCAAGTTCACTCCCCCCTGACACCGAAGAACACATATTTGCATCTTTGAAAGTTCTCAACATAAACACTCCTGTGTAAGGGACTTACTGCATTTGTTACATTTTCCAACAAGTGTTGCTTTCTAGAATGCTGTCTTCCATTTTTCTGTACAAAATTGTACCTTGTACTCAGTAGGGTGCCCCAAAATGTTGCTGACTGATGGGTCCATCATGTTAGAAAGGATTCTTCTAAGGGGAATTACAATCTCCTATGTGATCTTTTGTCTTAGAAAAAGACTTTTGTCTTTACTCCTCCCTTTGCCTCCTATAAGATCTTTCGCCAAAGGGGTAGAATTCTCCCTTCTCTGGGCACCTTTGGAAAAGGTGTCCTATAATTCACTAAGTCCTTGATCTCTAAGAGGACTTGGCCACTGCATTAAAAATGAAGAACTTGAGATCAGATGTGGAAAAGGCCTAGTCAAAGTCAATCAGGTGGTTGGTGGCAAAGTTCTGACAACAAGCCACATCTCCTGGCTCCTAGTGGAGTTTTTGCTCCACTACACCACTGTCTTTGGACAGGAAATGCCCTGAAGACAGTAACTGAGCTAACTGTAGATGGGATTAATACCCATTAAAAAGGCCATAATACTTGGAACAAATTACAGATGCTTCCTTTGAGAGCTTAGATTAGAATTTTGATTATAGGTAGCCCTTTGTATAATCAAAATTCTAATCCAAGCTCTCAAAGGAAGCATCTGTAATTTGTTCCAAGTATTATGGCCTTTGTATCCAGGTGTTCCACACCAGCAGATTCAACCAACCACAAATCAAAAATATTTGTGAAAAAAAAAAAATTCCAGAAAGTCCCCCAAAGCAAAACTTGAATTTGCTACTCACTGGCAATTATTTACACTTTATCTGCAACTATTAACATGGTATTTGAATTTTAAGTAAACTAGAGATGATTTGAAGTATATGAGAGGATGTGTGTAGATTATGTGCAAATACTATGTCATTGTATGATCTTGGTACCTATGGTCCTGAAATCAATGCCCTGCAGTAGAAAGGGACAACTGTACTATTATTTTTCAATGTGTAGGGATTTTGTTGATTCAGGAAACAGTCAGTTCAGAAAAGGGCCAAAATCTAGTATAACAAATTGAATAATAATAAGTAGGCAATATCCTAAGTGCTTCTTATGGATGATCTCATTTAATTATCATGACAACACTTTTAAGAAGATCATATTTATCATATCCCCATTTTGCAGATAATGAAACTGAAAATTAGAATTATTGAGTAACACAAGCAGGACCTCACAGATTGTAAAGAGGGAATCCAGACTGTTTGACCCCAAAGTTCAAGGTCTAAAGAAAGTGAAGTAACTTAGTCATATCTGATTCTTTGCGACCCCATGGACTGTAGCCCACCAGGCTCCTCCTTCCATGGAATTTTCTAGGTAAGAGTACTAAAGTGGGTTGTCATTTCCTTGTCTAGGGGATCTCCCCGACCCAGGGATCAAATCCAGGTCTCCCACATTGTGGGCAGACGCTTTACTGTCTGAGCCACCAGGGAATCCCATATTATGTCAGGGGAGTGTGCAATTTCCTCGGTTCTGTTTCATCACAACAAAAATTTGAAGTGATGGGCCAGCATTGCAGCCCTCGGACAGACCATGTCACAGCTCTCGGACAGATCAGTGTCACAGCTCCGTGTTACAGCTCAGTTTTATTTAGAAAATAAAGAAAAATACATCCTTGAGGCATGAGGGCATGACGACCCAAAAGACAGGAAGAGAAGAGAGAGAGAGAGAGAGCGAGAGAGGCAGAGAGAGAGACCCCGGCCCTTTGGCTCCTCTTACTATGCGTTTTTTCTCCTCCCCTGGGCTTGCCCTGTGTGAACGGGGCTAGCCAGGAGTACCGTTTGTTCTACCTGAGATCCTCACTTCAGTCCTCGGACCATCCTTTGTTCTATTTTCGGGGTTTTTTCCCTTCCTTGTCTTTTAGCCACTTTCCTGGACTCCTTTTTCCTCTTCTAACTACCTAACATTTATCTGCTGAGACTTTGCTGTTTTTAAGATAAAATCATCTTCACAAGATGAACGATCATATTTCAGTGATGTGGTTTACAATACAAAGAAAGAAAATATATTAAAAATCTGAGTCTATGTAAATCTTCATTAGAATGAAAGTGAAGCATGATCTGGGCAAAGAATGGACCTTAAAACACTTCATGAATCAGTCTAATACATTGGCACTGCTGCATTTTCATGATTGATTTATGGATTCTCCTCACAAAGCAAAGCAAAATAGAGAACCCTTTTCCTAAGGCCTAAATGGGTGAATGAATAACAGGGAAGAAAATAAAAGATACAGTGGATTTTATTAAATGCAACAGAATAAGAGGGACCACCACCTTCAAATAATTTAAAAAATGTTTTAAAAATGAAAATTTCCTACTTGATTTGATTAGGTTGGAACTTGGGTTCCCTTCCAAGGAAGTAGAGCAGGAAAAATTTGTGTTCCATTTTGTTCATTGTCTGTGGATGTTGGCCCTGCATTCTCTTGAAAGACATAATCATAAATGAACTCAGAGCCATCAGAACCTATGACTTCCTAGATCTTTCATAAGGAAGCTTGGAACTGAAGTGTGATCACACATGGAAAAGCCCATTCTGTATTCTTCATCTACAGAGATATGACTAGGGAAGTTAGCTTGCAGACGTGATGGACAGAGTTTCTAGTTTTTTATGTTTCTTTGCCTGACCCAGGCCTGGAAAATCATCCTAGGTGGGTCAGAGGGAAATCACCCCACTCTGCTAGATTCTCTAATTTGTTGCTGTAGTTGTTGTTCAGTTGCTAAGTTTTGTTTAACTCTTTGTGACCCCATGGACTGCAGGACACCAGGCTTCCCTGTCCTCTACTATCTCCTGGAGTTTGCTCAGCCTCATGTCCACTGAGTCAGTGATACCATCCAACCATCTGATTCTCTATCGAACCCTTCTCCTTTCCTTCCTGCCCTAAATCTTGCCCAGAATTAGAGTCTTTTCCAGTGAGTTGGCTCTTTGCATCAGGTGACCAAAGTATCGGAGCTTCAGATTCAGCATCAGTCCTTCCAGTGAATACTCAGAGCTGATTTTCTTTAGGATTGACTGGTTTGATCTCCTTGCTGTTGAAGGGACTCTCAAGAGTCTTCTCCAGCACCACAGTTCAGAAGCATCAATTCTTCGGCATTCAGCCTTCTTTATGGCCCAACTCTCTCTCATCTGTACATGACTGCTGGAAAAACCATAGTTTTGAATATACAGACCACTTTCACATCTGAAAAGTGATGTCTCTGCTTTTAATGTGCCATCAAGTTTTGTCATAGCTTTTATTCCAAGGAGCAGTTTTGACTATGAACCAAAAGGTACTTACTAAATTCTTACATCTCTACAAGATGTAGCTGCTGCTGCTGCTAAGTCGCTTCAGTCATGTCTGACTCTGTGCGACCCCATAGATGGCAGCCCAGGCAAGAACACTGGAGTGGGTTGCCATTTCCTTCTCCAATGCATGAAAGCGAAAAGTGAAAGTGAAGTCACTCAGTCGTGTCCGACTCATAGTGACCCCATGGACTACAGCCTACCAGGTTCCTCCATCCATGAGATTCTTCAGGCAAGAGTACTGGAGTGGGTGTAGAGGACACTTCAAACCAAAGCAATAATCTAGTTAACTGTCCAAACTACAATGAGTTTTGTCTTTTTTTTTTTCTTCATGTATTTATTTGGATTGAAAAATTGTATAGGTGGAGTGGGGATTTTATTTGTCACCTTATCTAACTTTGATGAATGCTGATTTTACTTGGCAAAACTTCAGAAATGAGCCATTAACTCCTACTGGAACATTTCCAGTGATGAAGAAATCAGCCCCTCAGTTGACAGCCCATTCCATCTTTGAGAAAATCTAGTTTGAAGAAAGATAGTTTTCTAGCACATCTCTCACTAATATAAATTAATATGTTAAGAATCTCAACTGAGACAATCTACTCATTTTGTACGAATGAACTAAAGAATGTAACCTCCATTCTATTGTTGAATCCATGTATTGTGAAACCTGGCACTGACTAGAGCACTCTTAAATTAGATCATTTGGGTGAAAGACATACTTACAGTAAAAACCAAGAAACTAATTTTCAGTCCTTTCATATTTTGAAATAGACTCTATTTCCTATCTTGGTGTCTAACCAAATCATTACCAGGAACAGTTCTATGAGGGACAGGTGTATCTGAGGAATGTCTCACTGGTATACTTCTTCCTAAGAGACTTGACCTTCAAACACAAGTGGGCTCCTCATCCTTTAACAAAGTCACAAGGAATCATGCTAATGAGTATTTAAGATGGACAGCTTCAGAAGTGTGAGACAAAGAGGATGCCACCCCAGGAATGACAGAAGATCCTTAATGATAACAGTATTGTGAATCTGTCTTGACAATGACCATGTATTATGGTCTTGCTTGGTGGCTCAGCTGGTAAAGAATCCACCTGCAATGCAGGAGACCTGGGTTCGATCCCTGGGTTGGGAAGATCTGGGTTTGATTCCTGGGTTGGGACGATGCCCTGGAAAAGGGAATGGCTACCGCCTCCAGTATTCTAGACTGGAGAATTCCATGGACTGTATTGTTCATGGCATTGCAAAGAGTCAGACATGACTGAGCGGCTAAGCACACAATGTGTTATGGTCTTCCTGGGGAGGGAGATGGATTGCCATATGAGAATTCCAAGTCAAACTTTTACAAAGCTTACAACCCACCATTCTCCCAGCTCACCCTTCTTCAAACATCCCATTTTGGGGAGGAAAGACTCTTCCTTTCTTGAGGACCCAGTTACCCAAGACGTGGTGAGGGGATGAGAATGATAACTGCTTCTTGACTTTTTGCCCAGAAGCCCGTAGTTTTAGATGATGCTTATATCCACACATAAAGCATCAGATTACTTTTAAAGACTGAGATGATGACCTTTAGGTTGGAATCATACCTGCACCATTCTATACTAGACTATTACGGATGAAATTGGTACTCCTGACTCTGAAAACGCTGGCTTTGTGGCACTGGAGCTCGCTAACTGATCTGATAAAAGACACAAGTGACACAGTCCTTGATCTCATTTGACCTCCTAGAGGGTGTAGAAGTAGCAGAAATTTTACAAGATAATATCAAGAATGTAAAGGATTCTCACTTAGCTATTATTTGAATAGGAATGATCCCCCCTCCCCCGACCAAATATCTTTGAAATCTGTCCCTCTTACCTGAAGAAGGTGCTCTAAATATTCTTATTATTCTGAACCTTATTAGAGCAATAAAACTCAAGAATAACCTGAGGCTACAAAAGAGTAATTCCTTCAAAAACCAGAGACCACTTGGTTCAGTGTCCATGTATCTCCCCTCTGCATCTAAATAAGAAATAGTGTACTTCAACACATTCTGAACATTTCCCAAAATAGACAAAAGCATTTTTTTCTCATTACTTAATCCCAGAATCCGACTTCTTAACAGATTTTTCATTCATTTACCTACCCTCCTCTGCTTTGCTGAAACTCCTTATTTTAGTTCACTCATTATAACTCCAATAGGAGTTTATAGAAAGAAGAAATATTTCAAAGTTTGTGACACATTTTCCTGAAATCTCTTAAGCCTTCAGTTAGCTTTGATTTTCTTTATAAAGGATAGAGAAAACTGAGTAAAATTCTGAACAGATATAAGAATCAATTATACTGAGACAAAGGATTATATAAAGGTTCCTTTGTGTGACAAATCCTTGCTTTTATGTGGTTACTGAACATAATAAAAGTAATATTAAATGAATGTTTTGAAATATTCGGCACAGAACTTTGTTCATAGCAAGCACTATCTATGAGCTTCAGGTGTGTACTTGATTAGTATATACCTTACAAGGTTATGAATCTATGAAAGTCGTGACCCTAGTACCCTGAGATAGAAGACACATTAAGATTGCTCCTTACCACAGTTTTTAATGAAGTAGTTTCTCTAAAGAAGCTGTAGAAGTGTAAGATTTATTTTAAGTGAGGATGCAGCCTCACCCAGAATTGGATTGGCATAGAATTCACCAGAAGGACAGAGAAAAAATAACTATTGCATTTATTCAGACATCTATTATGTGTGTATTACATCACCTGTAATTGCCTCATCTGATTTTTACAACATTCCAATGAAGTGCAGGTGGTATGATCACCATCATCTCACTGAGATCAAACACCTCTTTCTCCATCACCTAGCCAGTATCTAGCAGGAATTGGGTTAAAGTCATGTTTACTCAGTAAACAAGTTTATGTTCTTTCCTGTGTCTTTTAACAAAGACCAAACACTTGTGAGCTTTCCTGGTAGTTCAGATGGTAAAGAATCTGCCTGCAATGTAGGAGACCTGGGTTTGATCCTGGGTTGGGAAGATTCCCTGGAGAAGGAAACAGCAATCCACTCCAATATTCTTGCCTGGAGAATCCTCATGGACAAAGGAGCCTGGTGGGCTACAGCCTGCGGGGTTGCAAAGAGTCGGACATGACTGAGCGACTTTCACTCACTCAAAAACTCATGAAATAAATGAAGCTTTTGCATGTGCACAGGGGTGTCTATCTATCAACTTGTTATTATCCAATAATGATCTGTAAGTTAATGAAGTCTCCACTGCACCTACACCTATTTTCAAAGTGGGACTTGAACCAATGTCTGTTTGACCCCCAAGCCTGAGCCATTGGAAGGCCTATAGGGACATTCCTTCTAGGCTTACAGGACCTTCTGACGTGATCTGATCTCTGAAGGCATGAAGCAAGTGACTAGCCCATTTCAAAGTACAGCCAAGAATGGAGAAATGTGGCTGACAACTCAGGACAACAGAATCCCAGAAGAGTTTTCTCAAAATGTAGGTCCCTCTGCAAAATCAGAATCTTAGGGACAGAGAGATGGGCAGGGGCCTACATATTAAACAAGATCTTCAAGTTTGAAAACTATTAGCCTAAGACAAAGAGGCTTTTTATTGCTTAAATTTGTAAGGGTGACAAAGGAGGCCTTGATTTCTCAAAGAACAAACTTTGGAATTTAACAGGAAGATATTGGCATTGAAAGAAGGAAGGAATCTAATTGCCATCAATATGGTTTGATTTTTAACAGCACACTAAACATAAAACACCCTACATCAAAACATAAATTTTCAATCAATTTTGAAGTGTGCACTGAACATATCTTAATCTTTATTCAAAATAAGGAAATTGCCTCATTTTGAGGTGGTCCTGATGTTTTTGTAACATCAAGTTGAGTGAAGTCACTCCAGTGACTATTTCCATGTGATTAAGCTCTCTTAAGGCACTAAAGTCTTTCTTTGGCCTAGAAACCAAAGTGCTGCTGCTGCTACGTCACTTCAGTCATGTCCGACTCTGTGTGACCCCAGGGATAGCAGCCCACCAGGCTCTCCCATCCCTGGGATTCTCCAGGCAAGAACACTGGAGTGGGTTGCCATTTCCTTCTCCAATGCATGAAAGTGAAAAGTGAAAGTGAGGTCGCTCAGTCGTGTCCGACTTTTAGCAACCCCATGGACTGCAGCCCACCAAGCTCCTCCATCCATGGGATTTTCCAGGCAAGAGTACTGGAGTGGGGAGCCATTGCCTTCTCCAGAAACCAAAGTAATTGTAGTTAATTGCCGTCCATATCTAAGTTTCATTCAGAGCCTTGTCCCAGAAGAGAAATAAGGGGTAGAGGCTGAGAAATATCACCTTTCTATAAGCGTTCTGGGATTAAGATCTTCATATATAAAGAATACTCACAAATCAATAAGACAGAAATGAGCATCACAATAAAAGAAGACAATTAAGACGAACATTCAAGTCACATAATTAAGACAAATGTGAAGATCACAAATGGGCTTTCCTCGTGGCTCAGAGGTTAAAGCGTCTGCCTGCAATGCAGGAGATCCGGGTTCAATCCCTGGGTCAGGAAGATCCCCTGGAGAAGGAAATGGCAACCCATGCCTTCCGTATCTAAGTTTCATTCAGAGCCTTGTCCCAGAAGAGGAATAAGGGGTACAGGCTGAGAAATATCACCTTTCTATAAGTGTTCTGGGATTAAGATCTTCATATATAAAGAACACTCACAAATCAATAAGACAGAAATGAGCATCACAATAAAAGAAGACAATTAAGATGAACATTCAAGTCACATAATTAAGACAAATGTGAAGATCACAAAAGAAGAAACAAAGACTAAAACACAAAACACATATACAGAAAGACATTCAACCTCAATAATAATTTTTTTAAAATATGGCAGGAAGATGCTCCTTGTATCTTATCAAGTTGGTAATTTTTAGAAAGCATAGGGACAATTTTTGAGGGTTATTTCAGAATACACATCGAGTATTTTAAAATGTGCATTCTCTTGTACCCATTTTTATGATTTTATCCTAAGAAAATAATTAAACATGGATGTATGATGTAACTATGACCCTGGTAATGGCAATGCAATTTATAATTTGCAATAGTTAAAAACTGAGGGAACAAAAGCAAAAGTAGTTAAAATATGCACTGGCATAGTATGCAGTTACAAAAAATATTTTGTAACTGAACATTTATTACTGTGGGGCAAAGTTCAAGTGAAGAATGCTTAACACTGTCTTACAAGGCATGATGTATAAATGGCCCTGTTTTAATAGAAACGTTGCACAGATAAGTGGAAAGAATCACATTCATGGATGACTAGCGTGACACACGGCAAGATATTAACACTGGGCATTGCGGGTTGAGATCACAAGAGATGTCATTTTCTTTGTTTCTTCACTTTCACTTTTCACTTTTATATGCTTGGTATAAGCTTTTGCTAGGGCAAATGCATTACCTTTTTTAGGAAAAAAATTCATATATATTAGAAGAAAAAACCCAATATGACTGACAGCATGTGACAAACCCCATGATTCCTACATCTCTTTATCACAGTTCTATTTTTTTTTCGCCCCTGAGATCTATAAGCTCCCTTTAGGAAATTTTAGCTGGAAATTAAAGACAGGCAGAGAATTCTTTAGTGGAGGGAACCTTAGATGACTGGATAAGGGCTCTACCCCCATTCTGGAGTCTTCCCAGAAATCTCATGTGGTTGCAGGGGAGTGAAGATGTTGAGAATCACTACTTCTAACCAGGCCAAGATCTAAGCCTGGGGTCACATGACGTGTCACCTGTGTGATTTTTGAGTGACTGGAGCTGCTATTTATCATTACATCGAGAAAACGGACGTAAACTGGGCAAACCAGGATGTGTGTTCATCAAGACCTTCGGGAATTCACAGCCTCAAAGCACTGACAGCTGAAAGCTACCAGGAGCTGCCCAACTATCTCATTTCACAGGTGAGAAAACCTGAGGACAGAGAAGGAAAGTGTGCCGTTCAAACTTGGCTAAGACACAGGAGTCACGAACACACTTTCTGAAGCTTAACTCGGAAGATTCCTCTGTGTGGACATCCCATGAACCACCATGAGATGACATGGCAGGGAGTAAGCAGGACATTACAATCTTCTCTCCTGGAACTCCGCTGTCAAGAGTCAGACCAAAAGCAACCCATGTCTTTTGGCTCTTAGGATTCACAACATATAGCTTGAGGCCAGTTGCAGGGGTGAGGCAATCTCCTCAAAGATTCTCCTTATTAACCCGAGCCTTCAGTACTCTTGACTGGAAAATCCCAGGGACGGAGGAGCCTGGTAGGCTGCAGTCCATGGGGTCACCAAAAGTTGGACACGACTGAGAGACTTCCCTTTCACTTTTCACTTTCATGCATTGGAGAAGGAAATGGCAACCCACTCCAGTGTTCTTGCCTGGAGAATCCCAGGGACGGGGGAGCCTGGTGGGCTGCCGTCTATATGGGGTTGCACAGAGTCGGACACGACTGAAGTGACTTAGCAGCAGCAGTAGCGGTCAGTCATTCAACAAGTATTTATGCAACACTGGGAGGCGGGTAAAAATCCCACTTCACATAAAGCTTGGTACATATGCTAATTTTTACAAGAAGTGTCTAGATGACATTTCAAAGCGGTTTTTCATGTTCTCCAATTCACAAATAAAGGTGGAAAGGAAAACAGTTTCCCTTATTCAAATAACCATATATTGTTCAAACAGAATGAAGCCATTTCTTCCTACAGAATTTCCAAGGTAAAAATCATTGTTTCCATTTCCAGTTTTTCTCTCAGAAAATATACATTTTTGGTCCAAACTTGCCTTCAAAAAGCAGGGTAGGGCAGTGGGAAGAGACAAGACTTTGGAGTCACAAATACAGTAAATATTTCAACAAATCTAAGATGCACAATTTTTACCCTACCTTTTAACACTGAAATCAGAGAGTTATCTTGCTGTCATCGGAGACTTAAAATCTTGAATTCTTCCAGGGAGGTTTGTGATTGCTGCTACTGGTCACTAGGGGGCAATATGAACCCAGTGAAGTGAAAGTTTCTCCGCCGTGTCCGACTCTTTGCCACCTCTTGGACTTATACAGTCCATGAATTCCCCAGGCCAGAATACTGGAGTGGGTAGTCTTTCCCTTCTCCAGGGGATCTTCCTAACTCAGGAATCAAACCCAGGAATCCTGCATTGCAGGCAGAGACCACTCTAAATTCTCTGCCTGACTTTTTTTAAAGATCACATTCAGAGTGTGAACTCAGGCGGCAAAGCCATGTGCATTCCACTTTTGAGTTCAGCTTCTTGGAGAGGATTTTTGTTTGTTTTTTCATCTAACCAATGCCCAGGGAGAGGCATGTGAATTTCCTTGTTGACTGTCTATTGGGTGGTTTTTCTTAGTGCTGCATAGAAACCGAACACCTCACAGGCGATGGTACCTTAGAGTCCATGAAATATGGCAACCAAATTCTGAGATCTATAACTTCTACTTAACCTCTAAGAGGTTCAATTTTCTCTTACAAAAGCAAGCAAGATAGTAATGCTTCCCTGAGGATGCAATAGGCCAGTATACGGACACGCTGGCCACAGAGTAGGTGTACACTGATGCTATGCTCTAATTCTGGAGTCCTGTGGATTTGAAGGCTCTGCATTTATTTCAGTAAGGCCTCTGGGACCCTTTCTTACCTGACCTGTCTCCCAAATCCCTGCCCTGAGTTTCCACTTCACCCAAAGTTCAAAGAGAAGAGAATGAAGATGGCACAGGATTGCCTTCTCCAGACAAGGGCCTGGGTTAGCAGATCCTCAGGGCTCCTGGGAGGGGCAGTGTCCTGACCAGACCAGGGCACTGGCTTTGGGGTCACAGTGAGCTCAGATTGCAGTCCCTATACTGACAGCTTGAGTTTGGGTGGGCTACTGAATCATTTCTCCATGCTCCATTTCATGAAGTATAAAAGGAGGCTCTTTATAACATCCATTGGGTTGGCCTAAAAAGTTCATTTGGGTTTTTCTGTAACATCTTATGAAAAACCCGAATGAACTCTGGCCAACCCAATATTTCTTATTGTCATTGTCAGTTTGTGCTCATAGCTTAGAAACGGTTGTTGTGTAGTCGCTAAGTCCTATTTGACTCTTGGTGACTCCATGGACTGTAGCCTGCCAGGCCCCTCTGTCCATGGGATTTCCCAGCAAGACTACTGGAGTGGGTTGCCATTTCCTTCTCTAGGGGATCTTCCTGACCCTGGAATCGAACCCGCGTCTCCTGCTTGGCAGGCAGAGTCTTAACCACTGAGCCACCAGGAAAGCACATAACTTAGAATGGTACCTGTTCAGTTGCTAGTCATGTTTGACCCCATGAGTTGCACTTCTTGTTTTTCGTGACCCCCATGAACTGTAACCTGCCAGGCTCTTCTGTCCATGGGATTTCCCAGGCAGGAATACTAGAGCAGGTTGCCATTTTCTTCTCCGGGGTAAAATAACCACTGGTTACTACTTATGATATATCCTCTGCTCAGCAGTAGTGTTGCCCCTGGAGAGGGTCTCTGAGCAGGAGTCAATGAGGACTGTGTCTGTAACATGAGGGGGGTGAGCACTATCCGGTGTGCCTTGGTTGCTCGCTCCTGGGAGCCCATGTTACGCAGAGCACGGGCTAGATGGTGTAAGACTGGACTATCAGTGACCTGATCCCCATGTGTCTGTTCAGGAGCAGATGCTGTCCCTTGCTTCTAGAAGAACCTCCCTGGTCACAGAAAGCAACCTCTGATACATAGTGCCTCCTCTAACTCCAGTGCCCCTCCAACACCAGGGCCTGCAGGTGAGCACCAGACATTATTGAATAAAATACATTAGAAACGATCTCTAGTCTGCAGGGGTCAGGTCATCGGTGAAGCAAGTACATCTTTACCAAGAATGAATAAAAGAGTTTTTGTACAGCTCTGGACACAGCCTAATTGAGGAGATTCTTTGTAAGACCACCTTGCCTTTCCTAGCTCCTTCAATGGAGAAGCCAGGATAGAAAATGCCTTTAATTATATTACTAACAAGAAAAATCCACCTGCAACGGTGGGGGTGGGGGGGGAGGGTTGTTGAATAGGCAAAGTGTTTCTTTTCTTTTTGTTTTGTTAGTACATAGACACAATACATTCAAACTGTGAATCGCAGGTGAAGATCTTAATTTTGGAGTTTGCAACCTTCAGATAATTATCAAAGAGACTCACTGGGAATAATGCATGTGGTTGGAAGTGTGAATTCTCCAAACCCAGCAAAGTAGAATCTCCCAGGCAGCTAAGCAAACTTGCAAAAAATTGCTCACTGGAGCTTTGCAGAGTATCGAATCAAACTCCTGAAATTTGCTTGCAAATCCCCTGCTGTTCTTGCCGGAGGCTCCTGCAGATGCTAAGCACCTCCTGTGCTCAGCCAAGGAAGGTCTGTCAGCTTCCATCAGTGCAAACGAGCAGCCTAGTTACCCAGGGACAGCACCCACTCATGGTTTGGTGCTGGGGGGAGGGGAGAAGGGGCAAGAAACTAAGTCACCATCAATACAGTAATGGTGGCCACTTTTGAGCAGTTCATCTCATCAAGGCATTGCCTGGAGTATTTCATCTTAAATTATCAGGGAGGCATGTCCATCAGCCTCATTGTACAGAGAGGATCTCCTGCTCAGAGCCTCCTTCACTTACTGAAGGTCACACAGCAAGGAAGTGGCAGAGGTGGAACTGGAACCCAATTCTGAATCCACTACCATGTACTATGCGTACATCAGGGGAAGACTGAGCAGCGGACAACTGGGAAAATGGGAGAACAGGTGTCTACAATCTAACAAAGACAGTGTTTATCACTAATACTTGCATTAGGTTATTGGGTGCCCTCATATAGTAGGTTACAAGGGTAGCAGATTCACCTAAAATCAATGGCAAGTGGGTGCTAATGTCACTTGGGTTAATAATCTCAAAGTGGAAGGAACTCCTTTGTTCTTTCCATCATCTTTTCCATAAAGAGCAAACTTGACGCTCTCTTTATCTAACCAGCATCTCCTTTCATGGCCTTCGGTCTACTCATGATTTTCAAAGAGAAAAAAAAAGACAGTATCAAACCAAGCAAACACACCACAAACACACTCAACCAAAACCGCAGCCCCTGGGCTCGCTCTCTAGTCCCATGAACATTTACAACCATTTATTTCAGAAAAAGAGCCACTGTGGAGACCCAGCTCTACCTTGTGCTCCAGGCTGGAGTCTTTAAACATCAGTGAGAATGGCTTGATATGCTCTCTTCTCAATTTATCACCACTCCGCAAGTCGATGGTATGTTCTATTCTCTTGTTAATTTCCTCAGGCCCAGACTGGACATGCAAAGCTTGTGCAAGATGGTTTGGAAGTAGATTTATTGAATTTCTTGTTAGGGCAGCCAGAGTCTAGGGGGAAAGCACATGCAAACACAATAAACCTGCTAGTCCCCTTTGGATTAAAAAGAAAGGCAATGTGTTCAGATTAGGTTGCATCGCAAACAGTAGAGCATTCCATGCAGTTGTATTCAGTGAAACCTACAGAAGTCGATAAGTTAGCATTTGGTTCCCAGAAACACAACCTGGAAAAACAGTATATCAAGGGGGTCATTTCCCTCTCCTCTGTGTAGGTGCACTGAATTCCTTCGGTTCAGGTATAGGGAGAGCTGTCAGTTTGCAAATGTTAACCAAGAGCCTTCTCTAACCAGGCACATCCCTGGTTTGAGAGAAAGAAAACCAATACAAATAACAGAAGGGAAAACAGAGCTGAAAAGCCCACAGAAATGATCCTCTCCAACCAAGTAGATTCCACATTTTCATGTGGTCTTTCCTTGAATGGTGGTGGAGAGATTTGGGGATGAATGGCTTGCATTTTTTTTTTTTTTTTTGTTAGCATTTCTCATGGACAGTCAAATGAGTCAGAATCTGCTACTTAAACTTGATGGAGATTGTTAGACCTTTTACACTTGACAAATGTTTTTTCCCCATAGACTGGTATATATCTATATTTTCATATAGATATATGTGTTTGATTTCCTTTAGGCAAAAATGCAAGCAGTTGCAGCCTCTCACTGTTTCACAGGATTAAACAGCAGGAGGTGGGGAAAGGCACAACCATCATGGTTGATCATTGGGTGTGGCCACACGGATGCAGAAATAGCACTGGCTCAGGAAGACCCAGCAGATTCGGCAGAGGGGACTCTGTCTCCTGGCATCTTAGCTGCAGGTGACAAGATCAACCAGTGGGATCCAGCCAAATGCAACACCCACTCACAGCTCCAATTTCCACTTCTTTGACCCAAAACATGAGAGTTGGAGCTCGAGGGATATAAGGACAGCAAGGCTCATCTCCTCCCCGAGAAGATTTCTTGAGAAGAGGTAGAGGATGCAGTACCTCTGTAGAGGGGAAGAGAAAGCTCTGCCTCCGAACACACGCACTGCATCTTCTTTTCCCTGCCAGCCTCTCATCTTGGCCAATGTTAGACCGTAAGCTAGACTGAGATAAGATGATGCAGTCATGGAATAACAGCCTGTGAGAGCGGACAGAGCACCTTGGAGGTCCTGCTGCCTGAATCCTTCCTATACACGTGTGGTCGTTCAGTCGCTTAGTCGTGTCTGACTCCTTGTGACCCCCTGAACTACAGCACGCCAGGCTCCCCTGTCCTTCACTATGTTCTGGAGTTGGCTCAAACTCATGTCCATTGAGTCGGTGATGTCATTCAACCAATCTCATCCTCTATCACCTCCTTCTCCTCTTGCCCTCAATCTTTCCCAGCGTCAGGGTTTTTTCCAATGAGTTGGCTCTTTGCATCAGGTGACCAAAGTATTGGAGCTTCATGAGCCTCAAAGAATTATACTCATGAGCCATCAGCTTCTCTGCAGCCAGGTCAGACTCTCTGACTCTGGAGCCAGAGTTGGGGGCTTTGATCTCATGGAGCCCACTAGCCCATTCCATGAGGATTCCTCCTATGACACTGTTGGACTCTTCCGTTTAATCTTCATGGAGATACTCGACATAACCTAAATTCATAGTCTCTAAAGAATTCTAGAGCAGAGCTTTATCACTGGTAGAATTTACTGAAAACCTTTTCTCCAGCCACATGACAAAAGATGGAGTCACAGGTGCCAACACGAGCAAGTACAGTATATGCTCTGAGGATACTGAAGCTAATTTCAGCACTGAGTACCAAGGAGGCAAGCACAGAGAAAAAAAAACAAATATCAGGTGGAGGTATGGCAGGATGAGCGGTGAGGAGGAGAGCTGGATCCAAGAGAAGGAAGCAGGTACCAGTATTTTAGAAAACCGAAGAGCAGGGTTCATATCGGGCAGAGGGTTTGAGCTCTGGTGTTAAATGTTTTTAGAACAGCATCTCAGAAGGTGAAGGAGACTGGAGCCTACCCTCTGTGGATCTCCTGTCATCTTCTTGGGCAGAAATTCTCTCCACTGTTCGGAAATGTCAGAATTCAGTCTTCTATCTCAGAGAGGAGGTGGGAAAGACAGTCTGCTGCTCACGGCAGACCCAAAACACAAACTGAGGTGTGCCCAGTACCACTGGGAGCATAGTTTTCCAAACTCCATTCTAGGTCTATGAATTTGGGCAAATTGTTTAAACCCTGTGGGACTTTCCTAGTAGCTCAGCAGCATTTAAGATGGTTAAGGCTCTATGCTTCAGCTGCAGAGGACATAGGTTCAGTCCCTGGTTGGGGAGATAAGATCCTGCATGCTTTGATGTGTGGGGAAAAAAAATGATTGAAGCCCAGATGAAAACCAGAGTTCCTTCTGAACTCAAGTTTCTGAACATAGGGTCTTGCTGAGAGTCTTGGGATTTTGTAAACTTCATTTGGATGGGGTAGGAGAATATAAACCCTCTCAAACTCATCATGACCAGAAGCCTGTTCTTTCAGAATCATGTTTATCTGTGTACACACTAACAACCTACTTTTTTCTTTTTTTAAAATAGGTCCTATTGCTTCATGGATAGTCATATATTTGGTATTTCTTAATCAGTTTGTGCCAGCAAATAACAAATCACTCCCAATGAGATCTCAGACTGAAAGTGTACTCCAGAAACATCCAGTTTTGTTGAGTCAAAAACACTTCAGCTCTTATGGATCACATATTCCAGTCTTCAAACACCCTCTGCAGCACCCGTGTAGATGCTGTAAATCAGCCTGCACAGTCTCGGTTCTGGAATTTGAGGAAATCATCCCTCTCTTTCATCACAAGATTCTCTTAATTAACTCTTTCCCCAAAATCTTGTTCTAAGGAACATAGGAATGAAGGAATGCTTCTTTACAAAATGATTTATGGACAAATCAATTTAGGAAATGTGGATCCACTTTTTGTTTACCGCCATCCATTCTCATTACTCTCCTCCAGAGAAAGGATTTTGTTTCTTTTTTGAACCTCTTTGTCTGGAGTGTGTATGTCAGAACCTGGTGCTAAAGTAGGCACTCAGTAGTGGTGTGTTGAATGAAAAAATTCTTATAACCTCCTATTGGAGTCTCACAGTACACATTACTGAAATAAAGGTACTGCTAAGTTCTGCAGAAATCAGGCTTTTAAACTGCATTTTCCAAACTGTTATAACTATGAAACAGTTTTTGCTCAGATCTCCTCTACATGGTTCATGGAGGACCACTTTGGAAATAGCACGCTAAAGTTCTTCCCTGGTTTTGTTTGCAACTCTTACTTAGTGGATCTGTTTCTGATCTCTGAATATAATCTATTTACTCCCCTCCACTTTTCTTCCACAGGCTAATGGCGTCGGCTTTCCCAATCACTTCACAGGGGACACGGTTTCCACATAGGGCACAACAATGCTCTCCACTTTGTCCATACCTTGGGTATACTATTGCGCAGAATCGGACTGAATGCAAACGACATCAGACTCTGTGATGGAGCTTGGGCAACTAACACAATATGACCTAGTAAACAGTCACGCAGTCTACTACATTTTATGCACCTGAATGTGTGGCAGCTAGGGAGAATGTCCTGCTCCTTCTTTAAAACCCAATTCAGACATCATCTTCTGCAAGAAGCCTATTGTGAGTCTGCATGTATCCTTAGCACAGCAGTTACTGTGATGTATTGTTACCGCCTCATTGTGGGTTTGCCTGTTCCTCTAGGCTCTAATCTGGAGGGCCAGGCACTGTGTTTTACCCGTAACTAAACCTTCAGCATCTGGCATATTTGATACATTCTTAATAAGCACTTTTGGAATGAATGAATGCATGCATGAAGGAAAGGTTGAATGGCTGTGTCAGACTATTCTTAGGGCACTGTTTTCAACCTCTTGCTACCAAAAGTCTGGTGATGCTTTCCTCCCCAAAATGGACTCCAAATTTAGACTTTGTTTACCAAATTGCATTTATCAAATAAGAAGTAGTTTGTTTTCCTACTATTCAATTAAATGCCTAGTTTTTGATCAGCCTGGGATAACAGGCATTGCCGCAACAGCTTAAGAGAATTCCAGGCAAGAGCAAGAACCTTGAAAGGCAGCTTTATGATGCTTCTCAGCATGGGGTTTTATTCAGGTGTTTGGAATCCAGAACATGAGATAACAGACGGGAAAGCACTAACCTACAGTCCTTTCTGGGACCAATGCCTGGATAAACATCAGCTTGAGTGTTTCCCATGAACCAGAATAAAGCAAAGGTTAAAGTTATCAGTGAAAGTGTGTCATCTTTTAACCCTGCTGGAGATGGAGTCTTGACATTAAGTGATAGGTAGTTGTGACTGAAATCCTGCACTGTAGGCCAGCTCGCTATTGATTGGGAAAGACCCAGAGAAGATGCCCAGCCCAGCAGGGACCTCTGTCTCTTATGCGGAGATGGCTTATCCTCTCTCCAGACTCTGGCTGCTGCCAGCCTCAAGCTGGAGGCTGCACTCCAAAGCAGGTGTGCCCAGCAGCTTCCTCAGCTGCTCCAGAGCTTCCTCCCATCACCCCTATGGCAGCATCTCCCTGAGCCTCACCTGGAGGCCTCTGTGGCTCCACTTCAAACTTGTCGCCTGCAGGGTTTGGATTGCGGAAAAGGCAGAAATTGTACGTTTTAGTCCCTAACCCATTTTCTGTGTCATGCAACGATAGGCCAGTGCGAGAAGAAATCGCCAGGAACAAACACTAAGCCTGAATAAGGGCTCTCAGGTGTACACATTAGAGCTCTTTTTTATTCTGTGCTATGCTCAGTTGTGCCCTACTCTTTGTGACCGCATGGATTGTAGCCTTCCAGGTTCCCCTGTCCATGGGAGTTCCCAGGCAAGAATGTTGGAGCAGGTTGCCATTTCCTAGTCGGGAGATCTTCCTGACCCAGGGATCGAAACCAAGTCTCCTGTATCTCCTGCATTGGCAGGTACATTCTTTTCCACTGAGCCACCAGGAAAGCTCATTTTTTTCCTTCTTAACCACACCTAACCAGCCCCCAGAAGAGAAGACTTCTTTTTTTTTAAGTTATTTTTGTGTTCTTTTTATGAAAGCTCACTTGGGAAAGCTTTGAGGTGATCTAGTCCAAAATTATTTGCTCCAGGAAGAATGCTTGTTGCATTTGAAAGTGGAACAATTATTGTTTTTTCCCCTCAAATCCACGGATGGGGAGCAGAGATTTCTTTGGGTATGCATGTCATGTTTTTCTGGTAAGAAGGTTCTAGTGAAGTGAGTGAAGTCACTCAGTCGTATCCGACTCTTTGCGACCCCGTGGACTGTGGCCTACCAGGCTCCTCCATCCATGGGATTCTCCAGGCAAGAATACTGGAGTGGGTTGCCATTCTAGGTGGTATTTATTTGGGAAAACACTGAGCTGGGGGTCCCAGGGAAAATATCCACATGGGGCTTTCCAGAACTTGCCAGGTAACAATTTTTCCTTTTGAAAACAATGGAGGTGCTAGTGAATTAGACCATTCTTTATAAGCAAGGGGTGTTAGCCAAGATTGCCACAATTTTCCCTGTCTGTACTGAGAAAAAATGAAATGTCACATTCAAATGATATACTTGATGCTTTTTCTAAAATTGGGGATATTGCTTACTTTCTCTCTCTTTAAGATATTTATCCCATCATCACCTATCTCCCAAACAAATCAAAAGAATGTTTAATGAGATCTTACTGTGGGAGGAGGTTTACAGAATACAACTACAGGAAGAGCTGAAGGAATTTTCATAATAGGCTCATAGCTTCTGCACCAGGAAACGAAATAACAAGCATCAGAATGTCCACTCTGTTGGCTGAAATAATAGTCCGGACATTTCTAGCCAGCCTGCTCCAGGATTCCAGCACCTCTCTGTAGCCTGGTTCCCTATTCTCAGTTGTCAGCAAACAATGTCAGTCTGGGGCCTGGGCTATTTGAGCCTTCACTGCTTCCCACTTTGGAGCAGAATCGGAAGTATGCAGATATTGGCTGGATGCTGCATTGGATAAGGAATAAAAAATGTATAAGCTCCTTTGTCACTTTGTGGTCTGAAATTTCAAACTGTTTATGATTAAGAGAAGAAAACAATAACCAGGAAGATATCCCAAATTCTGGCAGAATCCACAATAAACATTTACTAATTTGCTGCTGATTTGAACCCCACAAACGCACTCTTGAACTTTTGACTAACATCGATAAGGCAGATCATCAAGACAGTTTACTTATTTGGGGGTTTAGGTCCCAGATGTGTTAGGTTCCTTTCCCAGCATCCTTTGTCTGACATTAAATGCCTCATTCTTTGTTTCTTAGTTCATCCTACTAGTGGCTCCTGGCTTTGGACACAGACATGCTGGTTGGTTGCCTTTGGATTGCGTGCATGCTAGATTGCTTCAGTCCTGTCCTACTCTGTGCGACCCTGTGGACTGTAGCCTGCCAGGCTCCTCTGTCCATGGGATTCTCCAGGCAAGAGTACTGGAGTGGGTTGCCATGCCCTCCTCCAGGGGATCTTCCCAACACAGGGATCGAACCGCGTCTCTTGTGTCTCCTGCATTGGCAGGAGGGTTCTTTACCACTAGTGCCACCTAGGAAGCCCCTCCCCTTAGCTGCTGCTGTTGCTGCTAAGTCGCTTCAGTCGTGTCCAACTCTGTGCGACCCCAGAGACGGCAACCCACCAGACTCCCCTGTCCCTGGGATTCTCCAGGCAAGAACACTGGAGTGGGTTGCCATTTCCTTCTCCAATGCATGAAAGTGAAAAGTGAAAGTGAAGTCGCTCAGCCGTGTCCGACTCCTAGCGACGCCATGAACTGCAGCCTACCAGGCTCCTCCGTCCATGGGATTAGCCCTTTAGCTGAGGGCTGGGCAAATGGTCATTTGTGGCTGAATTTTTGGGCTGACCACAATTCCAGGTAATTAGGCAGAGCTCTCGAAACAAGGTTACCCGGAGCCCACAGAGGGAAACTCCAGCATTCAAGATTTTGTCCCAGAACTCTGATCCAAGGACCTCAGAGCCAGATTAACCTAGGACAAGCGGTGCCTGACACTGATTTTGTCCAGCCAGGAGCTTGTCTGGCTCTGTTTGACCCATCTGCTAACTAGTTTGGGATCCCTTAAGTCTGATTTCATCCTCTGAATTTCTCAGAAAGATGCTAATCTCACTTTGGGAATAGGATTGTACACTTGTCATTACACACTTGAGCCATTTTTAATCAAAAATAGTTGCTAAACTGCTGCAGAATTGGCTGAAGCAGAACTTGGCACGCCCATTTAGATGTGGCCACTTTGAAGTTAGATGATTTGGGGGCAAGCTGCCAATTGAATTATTAGCTTTTAAAATATCACATCCACAGTAATGTGTGGAAGAGATGTGCAAACCCCGGCTTGGACCTCATCCCAGGACTGGGTGGAGTGGGTGAGAGGGATGGTGTGGACTTAGGGAGAGAGGCAGGATTTCCCTCTGGATATGGCTCATGAGCTGGGGTGAGAGAAACCGAAACACTGATGGCTTGTTTATAAAGCCACAGGATAGGTGTGAATCAAAGTAGTCACAGCACTGAAATGACTGGGCCAAAATGTAATTGACTATGGCTGGAGAGGTGGCCACTAGCCCACTGACCAAGTGACCCTTTGTTCTGGCAGTGGATTGGGTTGGCAATCAGAAAATTTCAGGTAATAAATAAACATCAGGACCAAAGTTATTCAGATTTCTTGTGAACATCAGTGATGTAGGTTTTTCAGAGATGTTAATGCCATGGGAAAAATTAGTGTGTGTGTGTTATATCTGTGTCTTTGTTTACTTAACAGAAACTTGCAGAAAATTTAAATATAAGAATTACCTAACTTTTTATCTCTTTTAAAAGGTTCTGAAGTAACTCTTTTCATTGAGGAATATGACCTAAGTATTACATCAAGTTGTTGTTCAGTCGCTAAGTCGTGTCTGATTCTTTGAGACCCCATGGACCGCAGCACTCCAGGCTCCCCTGTCCTTCACTGCTTCCCAGAATTTGTTCAGATTCATGTCCACTGAATTGGTGATGCTATCTAACCATTACATTCTATCAAGAGTTGCTGATAAATTGCTCATATTTGGTGCTACAAGTCTATGGGTCTTATTATACAATTTATTGATTAAGTTTAGTGACTGATACTTTCCTGGATTCAGCTTCAGAGGCGCTCATATTACTGACCTTCAAGAATCCAGCCTCTAAACTTTTCAGCAGAGATGGGGTGACAGACTGGGACCCGGGACCCTTGGCTGCAGTGCTGCAATGCTTGTACCTGAACGCACCTCTCCACGACCACAAAATAGGAAGAAACTGTAAGGGACTAAAAATAACTGCGTGCATGTGCAGTTGGGGCAAATTCTGAACAAAAGATACAAAAAGACCAAAAAAGCCCAACTGCCACTTCTGAAGAGCCAGGAGCAAAAACAGGGAGTTGGTAGCAAAAGCAGGGTTCTGTGCATGCCCCCTGCACAACACCACCTAAAGGGTGGACAAACAACCCCAGCCACCCTTCTGGCCAGACCCCTGGATACATCCTTACCGTCATCCCATGTAAGGAACAAGCTCGCCCCCCACTTTGGGGAATGAGCAAGCAAGTGAACCTGCTACTTGTTCTCACTCCCTCCTGCTACAGCAGGGGCCCAGTAAAGCCTTGCCTAAATTTCTTGTCTGGCCTTTGATCAATCTCTATATAGAGGAGGCCAAGAACCCTGGGGGGTAACAATAGCAGGACAAAACTGGGAAAAGAGGAGGCTGCTCCCTGGCTTCTACATCCTCTTATCCTAACTTTTCTACCACATACTTTATTAGATCGATCCAATTAATTTAGCTCTTCTTGGCTATCATTATTCCTAATGGTTGTTTCTGAGTTTATCACTTAAGAACAGTCCTGTGTCTAAGTACTCTCAAGATATGGACACCTGAGTGGGTGCTACCGTATATGATGTATATGGAGCTCTTATCATCTCAAGCTGTGAAAAGATCCTTTAAGGGGCTAAAAGTGATACAGAAGTCATGGAGTGGGAAAGACACAATGGAATCTAGTGGTTCATAACCTGGAATTCACAGTAGTAGTTTGAAGATCCTTGAGACATGATGGTCATTCAAAAAATTCCATCAATATCCAAGGAATTAGGACTATAACTCCTTGTAAACTCCATGTGAAGTGAAAATAAGTACATACACAAATAGTCAAGATGAAGCTGGCCAGGCCAACAGAAATATCCAGGGTCTGTGCTCTGGGCTGGAACGGAATCATCTTATGATGGGACCGTTCGTTTCCTTGTGAAGAGCAGTAGCAATGGCGGGTCATGACACATATGCCGACTCACTTTAAAAAGAGGGAATGCAAATTCACTCACATCAAATGCAATTTTCTTTGTAAAGAAAAACTTTGACATATATAAATCACACGGGGTCAGAACAATGAAAGGTATTCATGGAGAAAAGATGGGAAGATCTTGACATAACTGAATGAAAAACTTTTACAGTGACACATCTCAGCCCAGCAAAACTGGCACCAAGATGAATAAAACTTAAATCCACAGCTATTTTTTCAAATTGAGGAAATAAGTAAAAAAGCAAACAAGCAGATTTTTTGCTTTCTTTTCCTACCTACCTTCACACATTTAAAATATCATACAATTATCTTCACATGTTTAAAATACTATTGGGACTTCCCTGCCAGTCCATTGGTGAAGATCCTTGGTCGGGGAAATTAGATTCCACATGCCTCTCCGCATGGTCAAAAATAAAAATTAAAAATAAACTACCACTGCGTTCATTGGGTCCAGTTCCTCAGATGTTTAGGGTTCCTGAAACAACTAGTCAATCCTTGGTGAAAGAAGACTCCAATGAGTTTAGCAAAGTTTCAGCCAACTATTGGCCATGGGGGAGCCACAGGCTATGTCTTGTGCCAACTTATAAGCTCCTTTCCAGAGCTGCAATTCCATACGAGCCACAAACTCATCTCTCCCTTTATCTTTTCCACCTCAGTCTATCTCTGGAATTTCAGAGAAAGTGGGGATATTGCGTCAAAGTTAATGGATCAAAATGCCTACTTAATCCACTCAACGCTCTCTGGATGGCTTCAAATCCATTTGCCTTTCTGAAGAGAGTGAAAAACCAGATCCCTCTAATTCCTGGCTGAACTCAGCTGCTATCTTCAGAGTTGGGACTAAGAGCAGCCTGGGGAGTTTTGTTGTCAGTACAAGCCATGTTACTGGAAGAGTACAGATGGACTTCAGGGAAATGTCCAGAACCCATCATGGTGTCTATCCCCAAAGCCTGCAGATGTCCCATCCAATGAACATCAAAGCTTAATCTGACGTTAAAAGTGGTTCAAAAGAAATTACCTATGGAGGAAAATTTGCCTGTGGCTTCCTCTATACCAAGACTGAACACAGACAATTAGATACTCAGCAGCTTGTCAAAGAAGCAGCTGACTTGGAAAACACAGCTTCCTCTTCTAGGCCACTGCCCAGTATTTCGGGCATTTTTAGGGGTAGAAACTTCAGGTCAGGGTTCTCAGAGGGAGGGGAGAAGCATGTGATTTGGTCCTCAGGAGCCGAAACCCAGGCTGAGATGATGGCCCTGTCTTTTCTCTCCTCCTGGGGTCTTGTTCCCTCATCCTTTGCTTTACTCCTGCTTGTCTGTAGATTTCAGCTTCACCTTCCCGCCTTGGGAAGGTCTTCACTGACTACCTGGGATCACTGTTCAGTTCTGCTAGAATGAGAACAATGTCACTGAGCCTGATGACCTGCTAGTAATACCACTGGACTGTGAGCTCCCAGACAGCTTGCACCTCTTTCAGCATCTCCCTGTCCTCAGCATCCAGTACAAGGCTTGGCAAATCATAGTTCTTTAAGTAGTTGAATAATCAGTGGCTGCACAAATGAGGAAACAAATGGATCTCTCAGGGGACTGACTTGCCCAAGTCAAATGCTAAAGTAAAATGAGTTTGAATTAAGACGGTTCTTTGTCTTCTGGCCTTTCATATGCAAAAAGAAGGGGCCTGCCACTTAGTGCGCAGTCCACCTTTAGAGAGAAACAGAAGGAAAGAAATCAAACCCTAGTGATCAGTATTTCTTGACAGGAGAATACAATGGTCATGTTGATTATTTTGCTTGAATGATTATTTTGCCTGAAAAATAGCAAAGTGTGATGACATTTATAAGGATGTTTGGTCCCTCCCCCCACCCGCCATTTAATCAAAATGCAATTATCCAGAACACTGAGAGAAAGGGCAGACTTCATCCCCTAGTTAGATGAAGTTTCATCTCGATAATTTTTGTTTTTGCTTTAACTCTTGCTTCTGATTTAGTATTAACATTTTAAGACAGCTCATTAGATGACAGTTATGCTAAACAGTTATACCAGGAAAACTGTAAATAAGGGGTATTCCCATTACTTCCCATCATTACAAATAATTCCTAGTGAATTATTTGTTCTCTGGGCTTTGGGTGGCAAGATTCTGAAGTGTAGATAACTCACCAGAATAGCTACAGACTTCCAACATGTGTCTGAGGCTGACAAACTGAAGGGGCAATTTTGGAGCTGAGAGAAAAGTCATGGGACCATCTAGTCCAGTTCTGCCTTTGCACAGATGAGAACCTTGAGGCCTGGAAGGCAGACGTGGTGGCCCAAGGCCTTGCAATAGTATGCGGAGAATCAGGGCCAGGACTCCATTCTCTTGAATTTCTGTTCCAGCCCTTCCCATTATCATAGGGGCAAATGTGAGGTCCTGCAGAAATTTGCCCCAAGATTAGGAGACACACAGGGCTAACTGGCTTACTATGAGAAAACGGGCCCTCAACATCAAGTCCACAAGGCTTTGATCAGCAAGGCAGTCAGATGAGAGTTTTTTCCTTTCAATGCCTACAGAAAACAGGATCTAAGAGAAGTCCCAGCTGGGACTGATAAAAATATAATAACATAAATATGCTCATATCCTGCTTTCAACCATGGCTAGCCTCACTCCCTACACATTTCTGGACTCAAGGTTCTCTAGGCTAAGTGCAACTAAATCAAATGGTTCACTTCTTGTTTTATTACTGCATAGATATGAGAGACTTTCCTGCTTAACCCTTTCCATGCCAACAATGATCACATCAGGACTTTCAGGGAGTAAGATGTTAGGGGTATTGCTAATACTACCGGGAGGAAAAGCTGGTCCTTTTCTGGAGTTTTCACGGAAAATTTCTAAATGTGCCTGCCGAGAAAGTGAGTCATCTTCAGAGGGTGAAGACATACACACGTGCACACACACACACACACGACCTTTTAAGATCGACTGACCAGGAAACAAGGTAGACAGTAGACACCTGGTATATATCTTCAGGACGTAGAGAGGAGGCAGTGCAGCCTGATTCAAAGCATGAAGGTTTCATCAGACATGACCAGGTTCTGATTTTAGTTCTGTTGTTCACTCACTATATGCCCTTCAGGGAATGAACTTATCTCTCAAATCACAATTTTGTCACTTGTAAAGCAGGCACATCAAACTGACCCAGTAAGACTGATGTGAGAATGAAACGCAAAGACTTTGAGCAACACTCCCCACATGGTACCTGACCCCAGGCTCCGCCCTTCTACTAGTGTCAGTGAGGCCATGGATGTTTATCTATGTTCCTGCTAAGGAAACGCATTTAATTTCTGTCTTGTTGTGTGGAACACAGGCATACCTTATTTTAGTGCACTTCATTTTATTGCACTTTGCAGATATTGTGGTGTTTACAAATTGAAGGTTTGTGGAACCCTGCCTCAGGCAAGTCTTTGGGTGCCATTTTTTTAAAACCGTATTTGCTCACTTGGTGTCTTTGTGTCACATTGTGGTGATTCTTACAATATTTCAGACTGCTGCATTACATTTGCTGTGATCTGTGATCAGTGATCTGTGCTGTTACTACTATGATTCACTGAAAGCTCAAGTGATGGTTATCTTTTTTAGCAAAAATATGTTTTTTAATTAAGGTATGTACATTTTTTTAAGACATAATGTTATCACACGTTTAATAGATTACTGTATACTGTTAATATAACCTGTATGCACTGGGAAACCAAAACATTGGTGTGACCAGTTTTATTGTGACATTTGCTTTATGATGGTGGTTTGGAAGCAGATCTAAAATAATTTCATTTGTGTTTGCGATCTTCACAGTGCACATATGAACTTCATGAATAATGAAAGTCAGTCTACTGTACAGAAACACCTAATATATACAACAGAAGTACCAAATCTATGCTTTCCCCGCCAGTGATTCTTTTAAAAGGTCTAGAGGAGTAATGGAAAAATGCCTAGGTTCTGATGTCATGATCAATGTGAAAAGGAGGGATGGGACAATGGTGATGATTTCTCAATAAATGGGGGAGAGAACCCAGGCTTTAAAAGGGAGTTTGCTTCTAAAAGAGTAGCTCCACCTCTCTTGGCATATCACCTGTCATAAAAATCAAGTTAAGTATATATATGGCTGATGCACTTTGCTGTACAGCAGAAACTCACACTGACATAGTAGTGTAAAGCCACTATACTCCAATAAAACACACACACACAAAATCAAGTTAAAATGATTCATGTCCTCACACAATGCACTTTATAGAGACATAAAAGCTTCAACCTTTGATATCCTCATATAAATCATAAGTAAAAATGCTGCTTGTCTAATGAATCCATTCTTGCTCCCTACAATCCATTCTCCACAGGCAGCTGGAATGATCTCTTAAACATCTAAATCAAATCATGTCACTGGCCAGCTTAAAATAGTTCTATCACTTCCCTAGAATAAGATCCAAAGTCAACCAGGTTTTCAAGCTCAGCCTCTGTCTCCTTTAACTTCATTTTGTGTTCCTTCCTTCCCCACTCACTATGCTCTAGTCACTTGGGCCTTTTTGCTCTTCTAACGCACCAAACTTTTTTTCCCACCCAGGGTCTTTGCACAAGCTGTTCCTACTATATATAATGTTCTTTTCCAGGTCATTCAAATGCAGGGTTCTTTCAACACTCATATAAAATTTTCAGAGGTCTCTTGATGTAGTAAGTCTGCAGTTATTCTATTTGATCCTTAGTCATATATCCATCTATATTTACTTCTCAGTACTTTTGTGTTTTGATTAATTGTCTGCATTCTCTACTCCCTTAAAATGTAAGCTCATGAAAGATGGGGGCCAAGTCTGTCTTCTCCTTACAGGATCCTCACCATCTCAAAGACTGACTGTTAAGCAATTGAATGAACCAGAGCTCAAGCTTACAAACAGATTTTAGTCATAGCATGGGGAAAATATGATCTTCAGAATAAGGACCCTTTTCTTATGTCTTCATTTTCATCTCAAATTTTGTCTCTGTTCTGAGAAATTCAATGACCATGTTGATGACTCACTCAACAGCCTAGCCTTGAAATTTCTTGGATATCCTCCTTGAGGTCAAAATGTTCACACTTTTGGTGTACTTCAGCTATCTACTTTTACTTTTGTAATCTTACATTTTAATAGTCCATGTATGATCATAAGCTTCTTGCCTTCTAAGTTTCCTTAATTTCATTTCACTCAGGCTCAGAGCATAAGAAACCTCACAGGTATCTGAGCCAGGGTTCATGGAGCCAGGACACCAAATCAGTGGGCAAAATGTCTGCCCATGTCAAGAGTAAAGGATAAAAAGCATAAGTGTTTAGAGTGTCCAAGAGTGGGCTGAAGCAGTTTTAGCCCAATGGGGCACAGATATAGGGGCTGGGAAGATGCACAACATTTAAACCAAGAGATTATCTTAGGCATAGATTGGGACTGAAGACTCTCATAGAGGCCAGGAATAATTCTAAGTGACTTCCCTTGCTCCTGCAAACTACTAACGGACTCCTGAAATGGGTAGTGGAGAGGGGACTGGGGTGGAGTTGGGGTTCTTGGAAATCCAGAGCTCTCTCATATAAACTTGGACAATCTGGCTTCTGACTTCACCACTGCAGCAAGTCTGCCTGTTGCCAATGTTGTTTTCCAATCCAATTCAAATTGGCAATTTTCAGTCATCCTTTAACTGGGCCTCTTGGCTACACTGGCCACTGTTGATCACATCATCCTTCTCAAAATGCTCTGCTCTGTCGGCTTCCATGATACCTCATCATCTAATCTCTACTGGTCACTTTGCTTCCTATCTGTCTCTGTCATGGGATCCTGACTCTCCTTTACCTCCATCTGGTGTTCCTGCATGTCTGTCTTATACTTTCTTACTGTTTTATTTTGCATATTCCTTAGCATGACCTCTTTCACTCTTGTGGCTTCATCTATCCTCAAATGTTACCAGACTCACATCCCTTGTGTAGTCCTTTTATGCTTAAACTCCAGAAGTGTGTGTTCAACAGCCTTTTGGATATCTCCCCTTGGACCTCTCCCAGGCTTTTAGTGTTTCCTACCATTCCAGTATTGCTTATTTTGATGGGCATGTCTACCATCCATCCTGTCAGATCCAAGCAAAAAACCAGGAAGTTAAACTTGATTGGGTCTTTTCCTTTTCTACCCACATTTATTCATTTAATCAGTTTAATTCAATCAGTTAGCAAACTGTAAACAAGCCTTGTTATTCACCAGGTATTGTTCTGATCGTGGACTCAAAAGTGATAAGGGAAACAGACACAATCCCTGTCTTCCCGAAGCATATAAACTACTGGCTGACTTCATCTCTAAAGTGTTTCTTTCCTCTGTCCCTCCTTCTCTATTATTTTAGCAGTAGTTGGCATGAAACAGATGCTCAACTAATCTTTATTGAATGAATGAATACATGAGAATGTAACTATCCAAACATCTGCTATTTATATAGCACGGATTACCACATGGCATACCGCTGTCATTAAAAATATTTCAAAGCACACTGTATGAATCAATAGAAGCTAAAACATCTGGCCAATTTAGCTAGAAAACCCCCAACAAAGCATTAGTATGTTTTGTCTGTGTTAAGCTAACACTTGGTGCTCTGGGCTTTCTGTAGTACTGACTGGGTGATTTGGCAGAGCACAGGCTCAGCCAGACCAGTCTTGATCTCTTCCAGGCACACTCTATGTCCCTGCACTGCACATATGGCTCGCTGACTTCCAGAGCTAAGCACAAGTGCATCTGTGACCATTTTAATTGACTTAGTCATTTCCAAAATGTTATTAGTACTACTTGGTTATCAGCATATCATTGGCTCTTAAGTCTTAAGACATCAAAACAAACTGAGATTACTCATCCTGAAGATGGTAAAGACAGGCAAAACTCAGGCATCTTAAGAAATATATAGTATGGTTAAACACCAAAAATAATAATCTTTGACTAATAATGACATCTTTATGATATCAGTTAAGATCATTAGGAAATTAGCAGAGAAATATTTCTAGTATTCCTATATAATTCTACCAGATCAGTCAATCATGAATTAAAACCAAGTATCTCTGCCTCTCTTTTGGGGTCTCAATTCTTAGTAGCAAGGATAGGCACACTGAGACTAGAACAATTATTAACAGAAAGTATCCCCATTTCCATAATCAGCTTAAATGGACAGAGTTTTTCAAAAGGAAAGACCAAAAATAAAAGGAAAAACATAAAAGCAAGAGAGACAACTTTATGCACAGTTACTGAGGTGCTCAGGGTGAGGTGTGCATCTTTTTAAAAATAACCAGCATTCAGGCTTAAGTTAACAATAGACAGAGGAAACAGATGGTACTTTCAGCGGGGCATGCACCAACTCCAGGAAGTATTTAAGACTGTAATTTTCTATAATAGCAAATTGTACCATGTGCACCAATTTAGGGATGGAAAGAGGTAGGTATTGAAATCAGTGATGACTTGTGTGGGCATAATAATTTCGGAGGAAAGTAAACACTCACAATAGAACACTGAAGACCTAAGGGTCGACTCTTGCAATGCATGCAGACACGATGAACCTGCATCTTTGCCCAGTGGGATGGGTTCCATGCATTGATCTACAGCTCCTTTACACAGAGCTGGAAGGAAACGGAGGTTACCCTGGCCTCATCTTTCATCTTTCAAATGCAGAAGAAAGAGGCAAGACTCTCAGCATTTTAACCTTTTCTATTTCACATGCCTTTAAGTAGACAGATTTTTCTTAATGACAAGTCAATGAGAAATGTTCAGTTCTGGGGGTTAAAATAATTAACTTCTATATGTCTTCACAAAGCTCCAGATACTATCAATTTGGTCTGTTTATTTCATAGCAGCTTCAGCTTTTCCTTGGCTCAGGAGCATGTCAGAAGCTGTTTAAAGTATTATATATGGACTTTTTTGGGTAAGTTTCTTTAAAAAAGTGCAATGAATTCACATAACTTACAAAAGGTCAACTATGTGTGCCTGGCCTAAATAATGAAAGGGAAAACCCACGTCAGAGCAGGTGATTTTGCCCATGCTCTGACCAAGCACTCTGGGCAGTGGAGCATCCCTTAAGCCACTTCAGTTCTCTTTTGATCAACCTCAGTTCTCTGGTGCTTCTCAGAGTAAGAGCATCTCACTGGGTTTAGTGTGATTCTAGTATTTGAAGATATAGTTAAAAAATTTTTGATTCTTTGATCATTTACACTTTATGTACTGACTGTGTTGTCCTGTGTCTCATGCGTTCACTGCTCAGTCGCTTTCAGTCACGTCTGACTCTTTGTGACCCTATGGACTATAGCCCACCAGATTCCTCTGTCCATGGGATTCTCCAGACAAGAATACTGGAGCAGATTGCCATGCCCTCCTCCAGGGGATCTTCCTGAACCAGGGATCAAACCTGTGTCTCCTGCATTGCAAGCGGATTCTTTACCATCTGAGCCACCAGGGATGCCCGTCCTATCTCTCATAGAAGATGCAAATCCATGCTACATAAAAATAGCACCATATTGATGGCTTTGAAATCGCTTACTACTCTTGAATGACCTCACCTTTACCTCACTTGAAGCTATTATATTTCCCAATCAACAGTGACCTTCTGATTCTAAATTTCAGAGGGTATCTCAGTTCTCTGAGCTAGCCAACTAACTGAAAAAAAAGACATTCTCATGGATTTGACCTTCCTCTTCTGTTGCTAGTTTCATAACATGAGGTTTATCTTCTCCAACATGAGGGATTCATTTTGGTAAACTGATAATCCAACTTCACATGACATTTATTTTTAACTAGGTCAAAAAAAAAAAAAAAAAAAAGAAGTGGGCGTTGAGAACCCTCTGGTATTCCTGGCATTTCCTGAAATTGACTGCTTAAGTTAATTCCATCCTGAGGATACATGTTTGATCATTTACGATTAAGATGCTCAATGGAGAAAAGGTTAAAGATGAATCGGTTTTCCCTGAGGCATCTGGGTTGGAGGTGCACATGCATTCACAGCAAACCAGAAGAAGGAAGCCAGGACTTACGTTCTGTTTCCCCACTATGTTATCGAAGGGCAGTTCAGGGCTCCAAGATCCCTCTGTGAACGTCGCCCCGCTGTTTCTCCTGTCTGAGGAGCTCACAGACTCCTTGACGATGTCTTCGGGCAAAGACAGCAGACTCTCCTCAGGCTGCTTAATTAAATAGGTCTCTATATTATGCTTCCTCAAGAATTCGTTCCTCTCTTTACCGTGACCCTCTTCCACATTATAGTCACCGTTGAGGCAGTCCAGCGTGGCTTTGGAAATGTGAATCCGCCTGTGTGGACAAAGCATAGGTTGTCATACACCTGACCTGGCTTGCAAAGGCCATCTCTGTTTTTGGTTCTTGTGCAAACCCAAAATCAGGCCTGTATATGGGTGCTGAGGAGACATGTCCTCAAGGACTGTATCTGTTCCTCTGAAAAAAAGCAAAAAGAATAAAAGAAAACAGAAATATAAGCATAAATCAATGAGCAGAGTATCTATTACCAACTTCACCCCAAGGGACCCTGTAGCCTCTGATAAATTGCAGCCCCACTGAGACACATTTAAGCAACCTTCTTTTTTCCCTCATGACTGTCGGCCTGATCTCAGTAACTTTTAAACACACGTGATTTTTTTTTTCAGTTGTGTTGATTATTTCGGAAAAAACAAGTTCTATAAATGTTGCTGAATCCAACGGCAATTATTGTCAGATTACCATGCAAATGTATACTTTTCCTATCATTTCAATTTTCACACATTTGTGCCTTATTTCTTCAGTTTATTCTAATCTTCGTAAGAACAAAGGCAGGTCTTACCAGTCCACGGGGCTACATGGAGGGATCCTTTAGGAAAACCACTGTAAGATGCGATTTCCCCTGTAATGTGTATGTGAAAAGCAGAAGAGAACAAAGCTGTGGATATGTGTGGGCTAGGCTCACTCACAAGGTAACAGACTTGTATCAGCCATCACAGTCCAAGATTCTAGTTTCTTTTTTTAGCCAAGCAACAGATGACATCAAGTGCTTTAAAGATCTGATGTGAATCTTGGGAATGTCACATGGTAAATCCTTCCGGACAAAAGTTTTTCTGTTCTCGTCACTAACTGAATCTGACTGCTTGTTGTGCTCCACTGTGGTCTGGGCAGACTCGCTTGTTGCTTACAAGCACAGACACTTTGGCCGGGTTGCTTGCATTGAAGCCCTAGCTCTACCACTTGCTAGCTGAAAGATCTTGGGCAAGTTATTTAACATGTCTAGGTGTCTATTTTCTCACCCATAAAAATGGTAAAAATAATAGTATTCATTTCTTAGGGTCATCACAAGTATTGTAAGAGTTGATTCATGTAAGGCAGTCAAAACAGTTCATGGCACACTACACATGCTACAAAAAAAAAAAAAAAAACCACTTGAAGTACTCTTTAGAATGGCACTATTTTATTTCTGTTGTTTATTCCATGCCTCCTCAATGCTTATGGGATATAGTATATGTTCTGAACAAGATCTATAAGGCTTCTATTCTGTGAATCCTGCTTCTTCAAGGCTCATTCGCTGACACTCTCTCCAGCTAATCAAGTAATTGGCATGTCCTCAAATTCAAGGTGCTATTTCACACCTGCTAAACTCAGAGCAAGCCATTCTCCTTGCCTAGAATGCTCACCCCACATTCCTGATTCAGCACAAATTCATTTCTCTTGGCTGACTTCAATGCTCTTGAATATATGAATGAATGAATAATGTAGATACTTAAGACTTTGCTTGGCTTCTGGATTCTAGAAACAATATATCCAAGGAAACAATTTTTTAAAATGACTTTTCCAAATGCGTTTTACTTAGTACTATCTCTGCTTCTCTCTGTCACCCTTCTTGCTTACAGAGAAAATAATTCACTGCAAAGACATATAAAGAAATTGCCAACAATGCATTTCTGACCATTTAAGGTAGACTCTGCACATTTTCCAAATAAGTATTCTTGTATACAGTCATTGATGTCAAAGGTGAGGTAAAATACAAGCAGGCTTCACTTTATTGTACTTCCCTTTTATTTTGCTTCACAGCTATTTCATTTCTTTTTAAATACAAATTGAAGGTCTGTGGCAACCTTGCACTGAGCAAGTCTATCAGAGCCATTTTTCCAACAACCTTTACTCACTTTATGTCTGTGTCATGTTTTGGTAATTTTTGAAACATTTCAAACTTGTCCACTATTGTATTTGTTATGATGATCTGTGATCTTTGATGTTATTGTCGCAAAACGATTACACCTTGCTGAAGGCTCAGGTGGTGGTTAGCATCTTTTTAGCAAGAAACTATTTTTTAATTGAGGTATGCGTGTTTTTTTAGACGTACTGCTATTGCATCCTCAATAAGCTATGGAATAGTGTTAACATAAATTTTATGTGCTGAGAAACCAAAAACTTGGTGTGATTTGTTTTATTGGGATATTTGCTTTATTGTAGTGGTCTAGGATCCAGTTTGCAGTATCTCCAAGGTACATCCATGTTAAAAATAAAAGCATGTGAAAGCTCTTTTGAGCTCTCTAGAGAAAAGTGCTAATTACAAAATATTTTCATGATAAATTTTGTTAATATATAGGAATTCAGCTCAGTAGTATTGAACTAGGAGAATAAAAAAGTTGTTTCACCTTCCATGAACTAAAAAGGTGTCCCAGTCTTTCTCAGATCAGTCTCAGAGCTGGGTGCTTGAAAGCTTTTTCTCGCAGGCAAAATGAAACTCTTGGAAGTATTTTATAAAGTCCGATGGCTGATTTTCTTTAAAAATAATCAAGTTACACACCAACCCCATTTGGTATTGTCTCTGGATTCTACATTTGATCATTCTGTGGTCAGTGCTAAGGGGGACTAATATTTACATATCCTAAATCAATAGTATGTTTCCCATAGTGAAAGACACCCTTCTCATCATTTACTATGATCCTTCTGCTGAAATTTTAATCAATATTTAAATGCTTTGATAGAAATGGAATTTCAGGGGCTCATTTTCATCCTTGCTACTATCTGGAGCTTTGGAGTAAGACATTTGCAGCTGAGGTCTGGTGATTACATTTCCCTGTAAGGAAATAAATCAGTTCTCAGACAATATTCTCATATATTGGTTAGGTAAATCTGACAGTTTCTGATAATTTTAAATGCCATGACATAATAATAATAGTCATGATGGTAAATAAGTTCTAACAGATGGGCAACACTTATTTTGCATAAATGTTATTTTGTACCCAAATGTAGTCTATCTGCTTTGTTCCAGGAATCATCTAATTTCCATTCCTTCCAACAACCGCAGGTGATAAAGCATTTTCCCCCCTCACTTTGCTGACAGTGAAACTGGCTCAGAGGCAATGAGTAAGTAACTGGACCAAAGTCCTATGAATGGGAGAGGACAGTGCTGGATGGGGATTACAGCTTTCACCTTCAGAGTCCTCCCAAGACCCACAGCTACATCACATAGTCATTACTACAACAATAACCACAATTACTTCCCGAGCAAAGAACTTTATATACATTGCTTCACTTAACTAAAAGTTCAGAGCAGCAGCAGCAGCAGCGCTTGGGAGTTTGTTAGGGAGGCACATTCTTTGTTCCCATCCCAGACATGTTGATTAGAAACTCTGAGGATGGGCCCAGCTACTGGTGGTTTAACAAATTACGTATGGATTTTGCATGACTCCGGGGAACAGACCACCAACCATTATGCCATGGTGTTGTAGGCCTCCTTCCCTTCTTCCTATGTTCCGTGCATCATACTCGGCACTGCACACACAATGAGGGGCTGCAGAGTCATAATAAAGGACAATCTTGAGCAAACGGGACTGATAAGTCAACAATGGGAGACAGTGATGGGCAGGGAGACCCTTCATAGTCATGTTCATGTGACATATTTCATTTCTTTGAGCCTCAGTGTCCCCATTAAAACAAGGAAGCTACTATTTACTATATGGAGAGATCAAATGACATGATGTATTCATGGTATTTAGCAGGCTGTCTAGTGCATAAAAGATACTTGACATGGGTTTAGAATGGGGGGGCTATCTCTCTCACTGAAAGGAAAAGTAAACTGAGTTTTATCCTACAAAAGAGGAGGGGAAATAACAGACATTAAAATAGCAGAAAAAGCGAAACAATGTCAAATCATGGAATGTTCAGAGACATGTCTGAGTTTTCAAAGGAAGGTTAAGGTCATACAGAAGGTCAGTAAGTCTTAACCCTGGCTGCCCATGAGAATTGCTTTAATAACTTAGATGAGATTTTGCACAGATTCTGCCTGACATGGACTGGTATGAGGTCAAGACACCAGGATTTTTAAAATGCTCCTGTGCTCTTTCCAATGCGAAGTCAAATCTGAAAGTCAGTGTTTTACAGGACTGAGTCCAGAACACCTGAGTGTCCTCACTGCCTCTGACAGATTGTCACTAAACTTTTGGAGCCAATATTTGCATGATGTTTTAAAGTTCTGCGTCCTCCAAAATAATTGTTTCTTGAATATATGTACTTCTGAATTCTGCACATGAGAAACCCACTGTCACAAAGTGAGCCAATGATAAGTGTTAAGCAAGGAGAGGGCTTTGCTTTGGCTTACCCGGGGATTCCTCCAGATTCAAGTTTGTTCGCAATGTCCACATCCCAAGACCAGACATCAAACTGCCACTTCCGAAGACCCAACACGCCACACAGCACCGAGCCCGAGTGGATTCCAATCCGCATGTCAACATCGTGCTTCGTCCTTGATCGCACATACCTGATGACATAAGTGAATGAAGAGACAGACGTCAGAGGCCAGAGTGGCCATCTTGGCCTTGGTGGCAGTTTGGGTCTTGCTTACTCCATAAGTTCATTGCTCATTCACGTGGCCACCTCTTCCACGAAGACTTCTTGGATTTCCTGATAACTAGAAAGATACCCTTCCTTCCCCAAACTCCACTAATTTTTAATCTGAACTTCTAAGGGTCTTTATCACCTTTCTCCCCAAACCTGGTCATCCTATGTTACTTCTCAGGGAATGACAACCCACTACTGCACAAACCTGTGATAGATTACAGACTCTGCACTTCATTGAACACTCCATTTCCAACCTAAATATTTTAACTTTTATTCCATTTCCTTCTCTCCATTCCTTATACTAACATTCTAGTTCAGGTCACTATTAAGCTTCAGTCTGGAGTTCCCTTACAGCTCAAGTTCCACATAGCTATCTACAAGACAAAAGTGACTGTCACTCCATCACTCCTTGTCTAAAACTCTTTCCTGACCTCCCAACCCCTTAGAGCAGTGGTCTCCAGAGTAACTTGCTCACATCCCAGGGCTAAGCCGGGTCAGCTGTTGGGATGTACAGACAATCACACAACTTCCCTCCATAGCTTTTGTTTTTATCTTTACCAGAATTCAATATATGGATTGATCTTAGGGACTTCACAGGGTCTGTGTCAGACTGTCCTCTGCTTGTAAGTGTGGGGGAGGCATCTTGAAAAGAGAAGATTTCTTCCATCAAGGGCTGCCTCTGGGTATAGCCATCCCTTCCTCATTTTCAGAGTATTTCCAACCACTTCAGTTTAAGAGTTAAAAGACGTCATTTAGGTAGAAAGAAATTCCAACAGTAGAATATAATACTTTAAAATAGAAGAGCTAGAAAAATCTTCACTGCCATAAAGAAATCCAATGGTTTGGAGTAATGAAGTAATCCAAAGTTACTTTACTTCAAAATGCTGAAAGGAGTTGTCAAATTTAAATTTGGACTTCCCTGATGGGTACGGTGGGTAAGAATCCGCCTGCCAATGCAGGGGACATGGGTTCGCTCCCTGGTCTGGGAAGATTCCACGTGCGGTGGAGCAACTAAGCCAGAACTACTGAGCCCGAGTTCTAGAGCCCACAAGGCACAATAACTGAAGTCCGCATGCCTAGAGCCAGTGCTCCACAGCAAGAGAAGCCACCAGTGCCTCTCTTCATCACAATGAGAAGCCTGCCCTCTGCGATTAAAGAGTAGTCCCCACTTGCGTCAACTAGAGAAAGCCCATGCCCAGCAACAAAGACCTAGTGCAGCCAAAAATAAGTAAATAAATAAAGATGACTTATCTTTATGGCAGCTTATATGATCAACATTGATCATACAGATAAGCAACAAGGATATATTGTATAGCACATGGAATTATAGCCATTATCCTATAATAATCATTATTGGAGTATAATCTGTAAAAATACTGAATCACTATGCTGTATACCTGAAACTATTATTGAAGGAGGCAACAGACAGAACAGGCTCCATCTTGAAAGCAGGACTCCTTCTTGGACCAGACTGTGGACTTTGAGCTATATGCCCAGTATCTATGGAGAGGCCATACCAACTGGAAAATCAGACCCCCAGGATGGAACAGCCCCAGGGCTCGTACCTAGACTCTCCATCGCCTAAAAGAATACCCTAATTATCTGTGTAACCAAATAGAATCATACATTCTATTATGCTTATTGGAGTATGACCACAGGCCTATTGATATTTGTCCACTCTTAACTACCTAGGCTTAAGGCATAGGAATCACGGGTTAACTTTTATTGTATCTTTCTTTTCCTTTGTTCAGACTAGTTTCAGAGAATCTGGGGAGGTGGGTTTGAGCACGTACACTTAAGGTATATAAGGTTTTCATAAAAACTGGTCCGGGTCCTTGGTTAAGAGGAGACTCTGCCTCGGGCCCGCCGGTGTAATAGACTGCACCCCACTATCTGCATTGTCCTTCTGAGTGAGTTTGTTTCCCGGAACGCGTGGCTACAACATTATGATATTGTAAATCAACTATACCTCAATAAAAAATAAATTAATGTAAAAAATAAAGATGCTTTATCCCTTTTTATTTGACATGAAAGTGAATATTTGGGAAAAAAACCCCAAACTTTCTTAATTTGTTTATCCAAACTGAAGAGGATGATTTAAGAAGGAATGAGAAAGTAACCGCTTTTCCTGAGAAATTCACGCTCTGAAGAATGAATTTTGAAAATAGAAGTTTGGAAATGTCACCTTCTCTTTGGGAACCTGACTGTCAAACATGTTACATCAACTATCAAAATTCTCAGAGAGGGAGTTCCTTGGTGGTCCAGTGGTTAGCAGGCTTTCACTGCCGGGGCCCAAGTTTGATCCCTGGTCAGGGAACTAAGATCTTGCAAGCTGGGTAGCGGGGCCAAAAATACTCTCAAAGATGCATATTTACTAATGTCAGGGATAAAAAAGTTTTCCTTTCCCCTTCTAGTTTCTTCAGACTGCTCTAAAAATTAAATTGACATGAGACAGAGTAACAGTAAAAAATCAAATTTAATTACATACACCCAGGACTGTTGGAGAAGACTCCTGAGAGTCCCTTGGACTGCAAGGAGATCCAACCAGTCCATTCTAAAGGAGATCAGCCCTGGGATTTCTTTGGAAGGAATGATGTTAAAGCTGAAACTCCAATACTTTGGCCACCTCATGAGAAGAGCTGACTCACTGGAAAAGACTCTGATGCTGGGAGGGATTGGGGGCAGGAGGAGAAGGGGACGACAGAGGATGAGATGGCTGGATGGCATCACCGACTCGGACGTGATTTTGAGTGAACTCAGGGAGTTGGTGATGGACAGGGAGGCCTGGCATGCTGCGATTCATGGGGTCGCAAAGGGTCGGACACGACTGAGCGACTGAACTGAACTGAACTGAGGACCTCCCAAGAAAAATGGCATCCCAAGACAAATTAGAGAATGAAGGCTTCTATGAGGAGAGAAGGGATGAAGAGGAAAAGTTAAAATTTTACATAATCTCCTTCTTCTGCCTCTGTAACTCAGCTTGCCCTTTGCAAAGTCTAGATCACGTAGGTCACGAAGTCTCAGAAAGTGGGGACTTTAGGAATTGGAGTTTATCTCACTCACCCTTTTCCTGCTCTTTGCAATCGCCCAGCCCCTGCAAACCTGCTTAATCATGCCTCTCCAGGTCAGGCATCCCCCTCCCCCTCTTTTTAAACCAACCTATTAACAGCTGGTGTTGCCCACTGTAGTCTGTCTACAGAAACTCTGTAACCTCTTTGTCCGGGGCTCAGAGCATGGAGTGTTACCTCCTTTGGGCCCGCCAGCATAATAAACCTGAGTTCCCGGATTCTCCCCGTGTGGTGCTTGGTTTCTCCAGTACTGGCTTCTTCCACTTGGGAAGGGGAGAGGAGTTTGGGACTTCAAAGGGGAGGAGAGCAATTTACATGAAGATGGGAAAGAAGTGTTTGGTAAACAAACATTTGCCAGGCTTTGCAAAGACAATGGGACACAGAGAGAAGTTTGATCAAATAGGACTTGCTAAGTTTTCCCCAGTTTAACATGTTTAGCTCCTATTCCTTGTAGTATCTCTGAGGCCAGGTCTCTTCCTGGAATGGGGCCAGTTTAAATTCTTTTAGGCAGTCAAAAGGAGGAGGTAAAATCTCTTCCTGAGGCTTTTGTTTCTTAAAATCCACCTGGCAGAGCTTCCCTGGTGGTACAGTGGATAAGAATCCCCCAGCCAACGTAGGGGACATGGGTTCGATCTCTGGTTTGGGAAGATTCCACGTGCCACAGAGCAACTAAGCCCGTGTACTACACTACTGAGCTTGCACTCTAGCGTCTGTGCTTTGCAACAAGAAAAGTCATGGCAATGAGAAGCCTGTGGACCACAATGAAGTTTAGACCCTGCTCACCACAACCAGAGAAAATCTGTGCTTAGCAATGAAGACCTAGCACAGTAAGAAAAAAAAAAAAAAGCCCAAAACAAAAACAACAAAAATAACAGCCTAAAATAATCTTCATGCCAAACAGACACATTTTGCATTTTGGGGTGGCAAATTTTGCTCCCTTATGGTAATCTATTTTGAAATTTTCCAAGTACAGAATTATGGTAGACTTTGAACCCGTTTGTTAAAAAATATAAAAAACCTATTGCCTCATGATGAGTTTGTATGAATAACTCACAAACATCAGAGAAAAAAAGTAAGGTTGGGAACTTCCCTGGTGGTCTTGTGGCTACAACTCCATGCTGCCAATGCAGGGGACCTGGGTTTGGGCCCTGGTCAGGGAACTATATCCTACATGCCACAACTAAGACCTGCATGCTGCAACTAAGACCCAGAGCAGCCAAATAAGTAAATATTTTTCAAAAAGGAAAAGGTATGGCAAACCTTGTATAAGGCTTTGTCACAAATGACTTAGAAAACACAACCAAGGGTGCAAATACACCTCCAGGATCTGCCTGTCTTTATAAGATGTATATTTCTCTCTGATGGAGCCAAACACAGAAATAAACTGAATTTGAAACCCAACTCTTGCATTTCTGTATCATAAACTATTAAGGTGAAAAAAAATCAGTTATGTTCAAACCCACTGCTCTCACCAAAAAATGATGACAGCTGAAAGATTTTTGCACTATCAGTGAACTTTAAATATTTGAAAGTATTGTTTATTTCATCAGTATCATTTACAATCCATCTCTCATGTGCATTTTATAGTATGTGCTTTTAAATGTATGAATATAATGATAGAATGGACAATAGTACAATTTCTAGATTATTATGATCACTTTTGATAGAGATAGGGGATCAAAATATTCAGAAATCACTGGCCTGTGAGATAAAATGGAAAATTCCTGGCCTGGCACATAAAATCCTTCATGAGCTACGTGCATCTCAATTATCAGCCTCATTTCTCAAGCATACATCAGACTCCAGACGTCCAAACTGCAAAGTCACTGCCTGAAGCCTGGGCCCTCCTCTCCCAGTCTGGAATGTCCATCCCCTCCCTTCAGGTGACGTCTGGATTACGTGCTTTCCCCAGTGTTTGTACTGCATCCCATGTGAACAATAACTGGGATGCTGTATTGTAATCATCTCTTCCCTCTGCTAAGTCACTTCAGTCGTGTCCGACTCTGTGCGACCCCATAGACGGCAGCCCACCAGGCTCCCCCATCCCTGGGATCCTCCAGGCAAGAACACTGGAGTGGGTTGCCATTTCCTTCTCCAATGCATGAAAGTGAAAAGTGAAAGTGAAGTCGCTCAGTCGTATCCAACTCAGCGACCCCATGGACTGCAGCCTACAAGGCTCCTCCATCCATGGGATTTTCCAGGCAAGAGTACTGGAGTGGGGTGCCATTGCCTTCTCCGTCTCTTCCCTCTACTGGATTCTAAACATTGGTGGTGTAGACTTTGCATGGTTCAATTGCCACCCACCCCTCTTAACATGGTACTGGGTTTGGAACGTGGCCCACACTTAATGGATGTTTACTAGATGGAAAAATGGATGGGTGAATGGATGGGTATCCATATTCACTATTCATGTTCTCACATTTCTTTCTCTTTTTTAAAATTTCCTGACGAGGGATCAAACCCATGCCCCGTGCAGTAGAAGCAATAAGTCTTAACCATTGGACAGTCAGGGCAGTCCCCATGTTTCACATTTCTACATATAAACTTCTTGAAGGCAGTATTCTTGTCTGAATAATTCTTGTATCTCACACAGCCTGGAGCATCATGCCTCACATATAGTTGTTTGGTTTTTTTTTTAAGAATAAATGAATGATTCCATATACAAGCTGTATTCTCTGTTCTTAACAAGTTTGGCTAAGACAGTAAAGAATCCGCTTGCAATGTGGGAGACTTGGGTACAGTCCTTGTGTTGTGAAGATCCCTTGGAGAACAGAATAGCTACCCACTCGAGTATTCTGGCCTGGAGAATTCCATGGACAGAGGAGCCTGGCAGGCTACAGTCCATGGGGCTGCAAAGAGTCGGATACAACTGAGTGACCTTCACTTCACTTCACTTCAACAAGTGATAAGATAATACACTTATTTAAACAAGAGAGTAAAGTGGAAGTGGGTTGAGAATATAGAAATAAATTAGATGTTAAGAAGGCAGCCATAGACATTAGAAAGAATGCTTGTAGCTAAAGGATGAGACAAGTTTTATTCCTGGTGAGGACTCTAGTTTCTGGGTCATTGTTTTAACTTTAACTTTTAAGTTAAAAACTGCATGTGTATACATATATACACACAGCCTTCATCCACTGATAATGAAAACATGTGAGGCCATTTGAAAAACTCAATACAGCAAGAGGACAAGCAGCATCTAGCACTTAGGAGGAGCGTTTCAGTTTCTGATGCTTTCTCAATGAGTTTCTGCGAGATGCGTCAGTGGGGGAGGTCGTCGGTGTGGTCTACCATGTCTTATACACCACAATATTCAAACACATATTAGGACTGTGTTTTCCTGCATATTTCATGTTATTTTTAGCCAATAAAATGTGAGCAGAGGGACTTCTCTGGTGGTCCAGCAGCTAAGACTCAGAGCTGCCGTGCAGGGAGCATGGGTTGGATCCCTGGTTGAAGAATCAAGATCCCACATGCCTTGCCGCGAGGCCAAGAAAATACATATTGGGGAGGCAGAAGCTTTAAAAGACTGATCAACCACATTTTCTCTCTGTTCCCACCATCAATCAAGGACACCTGGTGATGAAGCCTTCTTAACTAGGGTTCTTGAATAGTGGTTCCCTGCCATTGCCTCAGCCAGTTCACAATGGACAGAAAATGTGAATGAAAAGTGAATCTTTGTTGAGTTAAGCCATTGAGCTTTGGGGGGATGTCTGTCATGTCAGCCTACTCGGCACTATCCTGAAGGGTACAGTCATCACCTCCAATCTACATCCTCCTCATGATATGGGCATCACTGTAGTGGAGGGAGTAATACAGACTCTGGTGTCAGACTACCTGAGTTTATGTCTTGCTCTGCCCCTTACTAGCTGCACTATGTTAGGCAAATTACCCAACGTCTACCTAAAATGGGAATGATAGTAGCATTGTCAGAATTAGTTGAATAAACATACATAGAGAGCTGAGAAGAGTGTCTGGAACATACTACAGACGACTTGGATGCTTATCACATTTGAAGGAACTGTTGTTAAGTCACTGAATTGTGTCTGATTCTTTGTGACCCCATAAACTGTAGCCCACCAGGCTCCTCTGCCCATGGGATTTCTTGGGTAAGAATACTGAAGTGGGTTGCCATTTCCTCCTCCGGGGATCTTCCCGAGCCAGGCATTGAACCCATGTCCCCTGCATTGACAGGTGGATTCTTTACCACTGAGCCACCTGGGAAGCCCATGAGGAACTACAGGAAAGTAGAAGGATTTTCTTGTGGCCACACAGCTGAAAATCAGGATTCTAAGACTAAACTGGGGCTGTTGTTTTTTAAACCTCATGCACTTCACAACGTAGATACTGTATGTGTTATGTGAGTCTGGGCAAATAGCTAGATCCAACCCAGAGTTTCAACGGTCATAAAATAAAACTCTAGCTGATTGTTTCACTTACAGAGCCTCTGTGAGCCCCAGAGGAGATAATGGATGTTAAAGCACTTTGCCAACTAATTGTGAGGGTCTATTAAACAGCACTCTGTGCTAATGCCATTGGGCAATTAACATTATCCAGGGAATGCACTGGAACATCTTAATGAAAAGACATTTAGATTTTTTATTTTCTTCTACAAAACAAAAATCATAAGAAGACAAACATGGTTGCTACACTGCGTTTTCTTTTTGTTGTGTCTGGGATTTGACTTAATAAAAGATAAGAATGAAATTATGGCAAAGTAATGAATAATTTACAGACAGTGATCCTCTTTAGAAAGGCTGCCCAGCGGTTGCATAGAACTACAAACACATACCATGTGTTTCAAGCCCAGTTCTTAAAGGGGTGCTCTGTGTATTCTTGAAATTAAAATGCATAGAATTCTGCTCTGAATTACAAATCCTGTTTAATTTTTCCAAAATAAAGCCACACAGATGCTTTGCTGTGCTTCATCACCGCAAATAAAGAAAAAAATGCCTATAGATTGCTCACCTTATAAACATGTTACCTTCCCTTTCTTCTCCATAAACTCTGAGCTTCTGGAGGGCAGGGGTACCATCTTTCATTTCCACATGTTCAGTACTTAGCACATAGGTGTGCTGTGTGCTCAGACGCTCAGTCGTGTCCGACTCTTTGAGGCCCCATGGACTGTAGCCCGCCAGCGCTACAGCCCTCTGTCCATGAGCTTCTCCAGACAAGAATACTGGAGTGGGCTGCCGTTTCCTCCTGCAGGGATCTTCTCGACCAAGGGACTGAAACCGTGTCTCATGTCTCCTACATCGGCAGGCAGATTCTTAACCACTAGCACATAGTGCTCAGATGTACTTATTGAATTCATGGACAAAACCCTTCTTTCTCTGTAGCCTTTGGCTGCTTCTTAGAGTCCCAGGGGAACTGTGGAGGTGCCTTTGGGCCTGCCAGTTGGAGAGTGGGGAGAATCTCCACATCTCCCCCCTTCAATTCAAGCAGCTTTGCTCTCATGTGTTTTCATGGAGGGCTTCTATCTAAGATTTCTTTGAAATGAAGACTCCACTTAATAGTTATTACAATTGGTTCTGTAGCTCTAGATCAAGCGGGGGTGCCCATAATGCAACAGTTAACCAGCAAAAAGCGATGATGTTATTTCCTGTAACTGAACGGTTAAAGAGTGCTTGGTGTATGGTAAAAGATGGAGAACCTTAGAAATGTTCTTTCAGTTGAAATGCTGGGAAAAAAAGGAAGAGCATGGGAGTTAGTTATGGAAGCCAATTACAGCCACTGGGCCGGGTGTTCTGCGCAAGTGTCAAGGTTTATATTTACAATAACTCTGTGTACCATTACCAGCGCCATTTTACAACCGAGGAAACTGAGTTCCAATAAGTTCCTTTCTTTGGTCACACATACAGCAGTGGAATAGCTGGGATTTCTCCCCAGGGGTGCGAGTCTAAATCCAGGGGTCCACCTCTACTGCCTGGGATGGTTTACTTTGAGAAAGAAGCCATCCTCAACGGTCCATGAACCACTGGGGTTCAATCTGGCTCTGCCCAATAGAGGGACGACACAGTCTCTGCTGGTTAATTCCCAAAGTCAGCAGACCTATGACAAGCTCCCTTCTGTAGATTTCTGAGTTCATGGAAGGTAGCACAGGAGTCACTCACTGTCAGGGTGGGGGCTGTCAGCACGCTGGGCGTGGAGCCCGACTTTGCCTTCAACCACGATCTGTTCCACAGCCTTTACTGGGCGCTGGAGTCAGCTTGCCTTATAAAACTTGCAGCTCATCTGCTTCTAAAAAGTTGAAAAACTGCCATGTCTTATCCTGGCATGGACGTTGCAGTCTCATAAAATACTTCATATGATGTCCACAACAGTTCTGATAGGTAGATACCTATCAGGATTACAAACTTCCATTTTACAGATGAGGAAACTGAGGCTCCAAGAGAGTTAAAACATATTCAATATCTCTTCTGTGTTGACCTCATGTTCTGTGTTGACTTCATGATCTCCCTTCATTCTCATGACCACCCGATATTACATATCCTATCCATTTATCTCATTCATTCATCCAACAAGCATTTCTTGAAGACCTCGGCAGATATAAGCAGGGAATCAAATAGACAAAGCAGAAAATCTGTTCCTGTCTTTATCGAACTTGAATTAGGATGTTTTCCCCCCATTTTGCAGCTAAGAAGCCTGGCATGGAGAGAGGTTAAGTCTCTTGCTCAAGGTTAGGAAGTGATAGGTCCTGATTGGCCCTCAGAACACCAAACTGCAGGCTGAGAGCTCCATGGACACCTGGCCGCTGCTTGTAGTCCATTCAACGTCACCCTCCTGCTTTTGGGAGTGGGAAGGTTCCTGGTCAAAAACAGTGTGAACCCCATGAGAGAAAAGCAAGAGAAAGGATCCAGCCACTCATTTCCCACACTGAGCTGTATGTCTTTCTCTCTCTGTAAAAATAGATATAAAAAACTAAGGTTGCCCTAAATGATGAGTGTGTGAACATGTGTGTGTGTGTGTGTGTGTGTGTGTGTGTGTGTGTGTGTACTCTACAAAGCATATTTCTTTAAACTCACAAGCACTTTTCTATGCCATTGAATACTAACACAAACCATGGCAACTAACGGTTCCTCATTTCCCTGTTTTGTAATATGCAAAAATTTATCTAACCATTTCCCTGCCTTTGGACATTTAGGGATTCAGATGAATATGCCTCAGGGTCTTTGCCCTGCCACTAACAGGCTGTGCGTCATTGACAGGAAGTTATTTATCCAATCAGAGTGCTATTTTCCTCCTCTGACAATTGAGGAAAGAGACAGTAGCTTCTTCACCTCACAGGACTGTGGTCACTATTAGGCGAGGTGAGTCAGGAAGGTTATTTAGTATGGTGTCTGGCACATGGTAAGCATTCAATCAATATTAGCTTAATGAACTATTGCTACTAGATAGATTTGATCTTTACCATTGTAAATAATTTTGTGAAAAGAACCCTTGCTCTTGCATTACAGACAACTCTGTTGCATTTTAAAGAGAACTACAGCTTTGTGGATGCTGTAGTCAATGACTTTTCAGATCAAGGTAAGAAAGGGGTTTGGAAAGGAAAGAAAGATTTGTATATAAAGAGAGAGACAAGGGAGAAAGGGAGAGATAGAAAGAGTAAAAAAGAAGTTCAAGAGGGAGAAAGGAGAAGGAAGAGATGCCCAGAGGCATGCACTAGGCTTGGATACTCCTGCCTCTTAAGGGAAGAAAAACAAATCCTGATTTTCATTCCTCATCCTGCCATGCTGCTTGGCAGGACACCCCCACCACAAGGATTAAGACCTTTGCTCCAGTTAACCATTGGGGACAAGCCAGTTTCTGCTTGGCATTCTGGTGTCATTCCATGTCTTTTTAGCAACTGCAATGAAAAGATCAGGCTCTGCAGTTTTCATTAAATTTCATCAAGGGAGCCTTTGCAGACCGTTAATAAAGATATTGCATATTACAGAGCCCACCTTCAGCTCTAGCGTCTTATAAGCTATCAAGCCTCCCCAGAAATAGAGCCAGGGTGTGTGAAGAAGTGCCACCTGGAACCACTTTTCAATCTACTTAATGGAACTATTATCTAAGCCTATTTTAATTAATTTAATTTTATGAACAGACATCCATGAGATGCTATTAAATGCTTCATTAAAAATAAAGCTACATTCAATCACCTTTTTTTTTTTTGGCATTCACCCAGCTAATATCATGTTTCTAAAATCAACTATTTTTTCTAATGGAATACATTTACTAAGAAGTTTGATGAAGGCTTACAATCTTGTGATTGTCAGAGGTTTACCGACTTCTCTTCCCACTCAGTGTCAGTTCTGATAATTTATTAAGGATGTATGTGAGACTTCCTAGGCTACCCTTCGATCCTTTGGGTGTCAATAGCAGATTGCAGTCATCAGAAAGAACTCCAGAAATCTAGAGAAGAGATTAATCATGCTGTCATGGTTAAGACCAATGGTTTTGAGGGCAGATGGTTCTAGACTGGTGCCCTTGTTCAGCTACTAACCAGCTCTGTGGTTGTGGGCAACTACATGAACCCTATAAGCTCCAGTTTCCTCATGGGTAAAGTAGGAGCCTAATTCCAGAGGTGAGTCAGGATGCAACCACACAGTTGTATGGTTGTTTATGGTAAACATAAACCACAGTTGTTTATGGTTAACAGCCACTCCAATGGACTTCCCTGGCTGATTCTGATTAGTCCATGTTGTAGCCATATTAGTGAGAGAGTCAATTCCTAGGCAGGTTGATAGAAAGTCCAGGGTCTCTGAGGAGGAGAGGTGGTTGTGGGGTGGGGGGGTGGGGGGGCAGGGTCTGGGACTCTCAAGGAGGAGATAGGGATCTGGAATTCTCAAGGAGGTGGAAAGGACAAACGCCCTTTTCCCTCTACATTCCTGAGTATTAGTCACCTAGGGCTTCCCTTATAGCTCAGTCGGTAAAGAATCTGCCTGCAGTACCGGAGACCCAGGTTCAGTTCCTGGGCTGGGAAGATCCCCTGGAGAAGGAAATGGACAGAGGAGCCTGGCAGGTTATAGTCCATGGGGTCGCAAGAGTTGGACACGACTTAGCGACTAAACTACTACTACTACTAGTCACCTAAAACGTTTCTCTCTTTAAGCCTGGAACTGATGATTACACTACAAACAACTCAGTTTAAACTCCTTACCAAGGATTATATGGGGACTTCCCTGGTGGCTCAGATGGTAAAGTGTCTGCCTACAGTGCAGGAGACCCAGGTTCAATCCCTGGGTTGGAAAGATCTCCTGGAGAAGGAAATGGAAACCCACTCCAGTATTCTTGCCTGGAAAATCCCATGGGCGGTGGAACCTGGTGTGCTACAGTCCATGGCGTCACAAAGAGTTAGACACGACTGAGCAACATCACTTCACTTTCAAGGATTATATAACAACAATGTCTCCTGCTTGAAGACAGTTTCTCCTTCCTGCAAACCTTCTGACTAATCCTGATATCTTAGAATGTATATTATGGGAGTCCGTCTGGTAAAATGTTTCTATTGGTAAATTCTAAAAGATGCTTACTCCTTGGAAGGAAAGTTATGACCAACCTAGATAGCATATTCAAAAGCAGAGACATTACTTTGCAGACTAAGGTCCATCTAGTCAAGGCTATGGTTTTTCCAGTGGTCATGTATGGATGTGAGAGTTGGACTGTGAAGAGAGCTAAGTGCCAAAGAATTGATGCTTTTGAACTGTGGTGTTGGAGAAGACTCTTTAGAGTCCCTTGGACTGCAAGGAGGTCCAACCAGTCCATCCTAAAGGAGATCAGTCCTGGGTGTTCATTGGAAGGACTGATGCTGAGGCTGAAACTCCAATACTTTGGCCACCTGATGCGAAGAGCTGACTCATTGGAAAAGACCCTGATGCTGGGAGGGATTGGGGGCAGGAGGAGAAGGGGACTACAGAGGATGAGATGGCTGGATGGCATCACCAACTCGATGCACATGAGTTTGGGTGAAGTCCGGGAGCTGGTGATAGACAGAGAGGCCTGGCATACTGCAATTCATGGGGTTGCAAAGAGTCGGAAACAACTGAGCAACTGAACTGAATCCTGTTATCTTAAAATGTAAATTGTGGGAGTGGGTCTGGTAAAACTTTCACAAACTTGAGACATCCTTTTGATTTATTGTAATAACTAATTAAAAAAGTATCTAATTCCCTTGCTAGACTAGTGAGGGGGACACTCTCTGCTCCCCCTTCTGATGTCTGTGTCAGAAGCTTTCTCTGTCCCTTTTTATACTTTAATAAAACTCTGCATCACAAAAGCTCTTGAGTGATCAAGCCTGATCCCTGGTTCTGAAGCTAAATCTTCTTCAGAGATCATAGTATCACTAGTTGTTCAATATTTTGCTCTCAGCCCTGCCTAACTCCTAGAACTGCTATATGGACTAAATGAGTGAAGACATGTAAAACACTTAGTTCATGGCATAGAGTAGGCGTTCATTAAACCTTATTGTTATTATTATTTTATTAGACTGGAAGACCTAAAAAAATGAATAGATTTCTGTAACTTAACTGAGTCCAATTTTCCAGTGTCCAAACTCAGCCCTGATTGTACGATTCTATTAAAAAAAAAAACATTTTCTGGTGATAAATGCATGCTATGTATTTAAATTTTCAAAAGAACACTCTGAGTTAGGGCTCTTATGATTCCCATTTCACAGAAGAGGTCATGTAGGCTTTGAGAAGTGAAGAAGCAGGAGCCATATTACATCTTCTGACTGCAGTTCAGGATGAAGTGTGTTCCCTAGAAGTCATCTCATGGTGCCATAGTCACTCTTCCAGGGAACCATTGCTGTGATCACATCCAGCAACAAACTAATAAGGTGGTGTATGCGTGCTTAGTCACTTAAATGTGCCCGACTCTTTGTGACCGCTTGGACTGCAGCCCGCCAGGCTCCTCTGCCCATGGGGATTCTCCAGGCAAGAATACTGGAGTGGGTTACCATGCCCTTCTCCAGGGGATCTTCTCAACCCAGGATCGAACTCAAGTCTCCCGCATTGCTGGCAGATTCTTTACTGTCTGAGCCACCAGGGAAGCCTAGAACCCTGTCCAAATGCTTACAGTATTATCAATCAACAAGGGACGTTTACTATAATGATAAAATTTGATTTAAACTTCTAGGTCACATATGGTGTCTTGAGGGACTCTTGGGGTCTCAGCTTTGGAGGATTATAACCCTTTCCTATTTCACTACTGCTCTATTTAAGGTCTTTACTCCTCTTTCCTGTACTGTTATAAAAATATCTCCCAACCAGTTTCCTTCCCCTTGGCCTCTGTTTTCTCTCATCCAGAGTCAACTGGAGAGAGTTGCCATCTCCATGGTTACCCTCCTCAAGCACCAATCGGAACATGACACTTCCCCACTTCAAGTGTCAGAGACTTCCCATTGCCTGTGGGATAAAACCTGGTGTATCTCGAAAGGTCACCAACTATCTGTGCACTAACTCCACAGACTGAATTTAGAATTATAGTGACCAGGGAGCCTGCTTCAAATCCTTCACACACACACACACACACACACACACACACACATGCACAAACATACCCATGAACACACATGTATAGACATAGAAGTGCACACATACTCATGCATATTCACATATCTCACAAAGACACATGCGCACATACACACCATATGTATACACATACATACACACATATACATGCCACATATGCATACACAGCACACATGTACATATATACAACACGCATGAAAGAAAGTGAAGTTGCTCAGTTGTGTCCGACTCTTTGCAACCCATGGACTGTAGTCTACCAGGCTCCTGCGTCCATGGAATTTTCCAGTGAAGAGTACTGGAATGGGTTGCATACATAAGCATATATACACGTGCACACACATATGCACATATGTGGTTTCTGTCATTCTTAACTACCAGGGTAACCTTCTTCATAGCCTTGTGGTTTTTAAAGGTACTTAAAATTTATTTGGCTGCACTGGGTCTTAGTGGTGCCACCCAGGCTTAGTTGCCCCAAGGCACGTGGTATCTTCCCAGACCAGGGATCAAACCCACATCCCACGAGTTGCGAGATGGATTCTTTACCACTGGGCCACCAGGGAAGACCCATGACTTTGTCTTTAGGAAAAAAAAAAACTGGACCTCAGTGAAAAAGACCACTGTGGAGATAACATAGATGGGGAAACCGTTCCCTTACGCTTTGACTTCTGACAGTCTTGACTCTGTTTCATTGAGAAGCCTTCTGGTGTTCTGAGTAGCAGCTCATCCCACCTTTCCAGATTCCAGCTCTCTGTTCCCACTAGTGTGTGATAGAAGGAGAATCCCTATAACATATTTGGAGTGATCAGTGAATAAAGGCCCAGGGCCATTTTGAGTGTTGGTTTGCCATTTGTGCAGGAGTTATAAATCTCACCCAAGCATGGACACGACTGAAGCTGCTGGGGTCCAGATGCCATCTCACCATCAGAGCACCAGCCCCTCATTGTCAGTCTGTACTCTGGGGACTGGTATTGGGATTCCGACTCCTTGAGGAAATGTCAAAAAGGGGGACAAAGAGAAACCCTGACAAGGCAGGGGCAGTACCTCAACAGGGATCCATCTCTGATGACAAATATACAGGGTGGCCATCAAGCCTGGGGATATCAGTCAATAAATGGCTTATCAACATTACAACATATGCAAATAATGTTAAGTATGGTTCCAGACTTGACGGCTTCTTTGGAGTTTTCCAGTTGGAACAAGTGCCTTTGGGCTGAGTACAAAGTTGCATTGTGTCTAGGTGGTGCTTGGTTAAGATTTTTGACTTTTTAGTAAAACTATAGAACTGGAATTTTCTTATCCACACATGGAGGTGTAAATATTGTCTGCTGGTCATCCCTCAGAGTGCGATACTTGACAGGAGTGGAAACTCTACAAGTCCGAGCCAATTGCAACTCACATTTGCCTACTTCTAGAGCTTGTGTTTATTTCTCTGCACCATGCTTTGTTGGTAACCGGAAGAATTCATGCTGGACCTCAAGTCACCTACATTATAATCAAGGAGTTGTTTGAGCATTAATAGACTCTGACTCATGCCGTTAAAAAACATCCTCCTGAATTGTCTTGTTCTAAAGGAAGTAAAAGCTGTACTTAATAAACTAACAAGAGAAAGTCCTTGAATCACTTCAACTCCTCCAAATCTCAGTGTCCCACTCCAAAGCTTCAGAAAGGACACTTTAAATTGGTTAAAATGGTCAGGAGGGATAAGATCCTCTCCAGAAAGATAAATGGTAATGTTCTGAGAATCTTAAAGCATTTTGACAATAAATGTTCATTTCTTCTGCAATGTCATCTCTGCAGCATATCTTCTGCTGAAGTTCAAGTTAGAAACTCCTATAGAAAGTCTGTGAATGAATGGGTAAAGGGAATATTCTTTCTTTCTTTTTTTCCTTCCTTCTCTCTCCCTTCTTTCCTTTCATTCTTCCTTTCTTTCTCCCTTTCTCTCTCTCTCTCTACACAGACACAGACACACACACACAGAAACACTGGAATATTATTCAGGTTTAAAAATGAAGAAAATCTTGCCATTTGCAATAACATGGATGAATGTGGAGGGTATTATACTTGGTGAAATAAGCCAGAAAGAGAAAGATAAGTCCATTTATATGTGGACAGTTTTTTATTTTTATTTTTTTATTTTAAAGCTGTACCAATAGGCACAGAATAGAAAGGTACTTGTCAGGAGTTAGGGATGAGGTAGAGAACAGGGTAAATGTTGGCCAAAGGGTAAAAATATTCATTATAAGATGAATAGGTTCTGAGGTTCTAATGTAAACATGATGACTATAGTTAACAATACTTATTGTATATTTGAAATTCACTGAGAGTAGGTCTTAAGCATTCTCATAAAAAGATTACTATGTGAAGTGATGGCTGTGTTCATTAACTTGATTGTGATCATCATTTAAAAATGTTTAAGTAGAGTCTTTCCTGGCGCTCCAGTAGTTGCAAGTCTGCCTGCCAGTGCAGGGTACACGGGTTAGATCCCTGGTTTGGGAACCAAGATCCCACATGCGGTGGAGCAACTACCCTGTGTGCCACGACTACTGTAGCTTGCGTGCTCTACAGCCTATCCTCATCAACAGGAGAAGCCGCCACAATGAGAAGCCAGCGCACAAAAGCCGGAGAAAGCCTACGCGCAGCAGTGAAGAGCCCATGAGCCTTAACAAAGACTCAGTGGCTCTTAATTTTATTGATCAATTTAATCTTAACACAAATTTAAAGAAAGAGAGAAAGACAGAAAGTCAGTGGAAAGTTTTGCTACTTAAACTTGATTTTGATAAGTCATGGTTGATAAGTTACAAACTTGCAGAGGCCTCAGAGCTGGTCTAGTCCAACTTTCTCATTTCAGACAACCAATCCAAGGAACATCTCTATTGGGCAGCCATAGACAAGAGAAGGACCCCGGAGTGACCCATTCATCACTGTATTTCTGGGGCTTAGCACAGTATCTGACACATGGTAGAACTGAACAAATGATCTGTTGACTGACCCACTAATTGACTGACAGAGTAGAGTTCACAGACCTCATCAACTGCAGAGCTGGTATGAAACACTGGGTCTTCTGGGTTTGGGCCCACTGACTCCCTTGAAACTAGTCAACACATGATCACAATTCAACCTAGTTTTCAGGGTGAGACTCTCAAGCATCTGGATTAACAGCTGAGAAGCATCTGTAGCCTTTCCCATCTATGAAAGGCTGATCAAAGGGAACTCTGGTGGGAAGTGGTGGACTCCTTTCTCTATCCCTCTTGGAAGAAATGTCTGTATCTCTGTAGAAGAGGAGGTAATAGCAGAGTGGACATCTCCAGTCTCTCTCCATCAGCCTACCCGGTCTTAAGGTTCGTGAGGGTGGGGTTTTTCATTATATATGCGTGTGTGCTAAACTGCTTCAGTTGTGTTCAACTCTTTGTGACCCTCTGGATTGTAGACCACCAGGCTCTGTCCATGGAATTATTCAGGTAAGAATACCGGCATGGGCTTCCATTTCCTCCTCCAGGAGATCTTCTCCACCCAGGATCAAACCCACATCTCCTACACTGGCTGGTGGATTCCTTACTACTGAGCCCAGGGAAGCCCTCTCACCATACACCTCATGGCAAAGCACCTCACTGCTTTGACCAGGCCCTGGTCATGGGTTGGTTCCAGAAGTGGGACCCTGAAGGCCTGCCCAGGGGGCACACCTGCCCTCCCAGAGTGTGATGTCGGTCTCAGTCTTGAAATGACCAGGGTTGCTTCAGTGGGACAGGATCGTATTTAGGAAAAGTGTTTCTATGCCCTCTTCTTAATTAGGGGACTTCCCAGCCTTTCCCAGTGTCAACGGACTTCTGCCTGAAACCTGAATAAAGTCAGGGATCTGTCAGCAAGTAGAAAGGTCAGGCACATGGTGTTGGTCACAGCCAGGTTCTACTGTAACAGAGAGGGAGCCTCCAGCTCCTGAGGTTCCCCCTGTCTGTACCCAGACTGGTCTTGGGAACCAGCAGGCAAGCTGAGCCTACAGTGGAGGGTGTGCATGGGGGTGCAGGTTGCTGTCTCTGCTGACTTTAATCCAGACTAACACTCCCAAGCATCACATGCATACCAGGTAGACTATATGACCAAGGTGTGAGTTCACAGGGAGAGTCTTCCAGTATCTTTTCAACAATACTCTTCTCTTAATAGGTGAGGCAGAAGCCATGGAGATTTCTGTCCATGGGTCCTTTCTTTACTGGCTTTGCTGTGGTTGTGGGAGGATGTGATGCTTGAAGGATCTGCAAACATTTTGGAAACTTGAAGGGAGCTTTGACAACACTGAGCTTTTATCACACAGCCACAGTCTAGTTCTAAAGTCCTTGACCTCAATAACTCATCCGTCTTTGATTAAATCTCTGTTTGTCAGATATACTGACCAAAGCCAACAGCACTTGTCACACACCCATAAAGACACCCCTGTCTGCCCTTCCTGTTGACCTTAGGATAAAATGCAAGTGAAAGTTATTCAGTCGTGTCCGATTCTTTGTTAATTCTCCAGGCCACAATACTGGTGTGGGTAGCAGGTCCCTTCTACAAGGGATCTTCCCAGGGATCAAACCTAGGTCTTCAGCATTGCAGGCGAGTTCCTCACCAGCTGAACCAGCAGAGAAGCCCAACAATACTGGAGTGGGTAGCCTATCCCTTCTCCAGAGGATCTTCCTGACCCAGGAATGGAACCGGGTTTTCCTGCATTGCAGACAGATTCTTTACCAGCTGAGCTACTGCAACCCCTTAACATGATTGAGAAGGCCCTGCAGGTTCTGGCTGATCCCAGGGTGCAGCCTGCCTGTCACCACATTCCAGTCGAGACCTCACCAACTGCCTTGGAAGCACATCCCAAATTCTGCACATGGCCATCTATCCTCCAGGCTCTCCATTCCACCTCCAGGATCTAACGTCTTACTCTTCAGGTAACAGCTTAGACATTTGTATGCTGGAAAGTCTTCTCCAGCACCCCAGATTGCACAAACTGTTGGTTTTCTATCACCCCCAACAACCCTGGTTTGATTCATCTCAGAGCATATTGTACTGTGTTGAAATTGTCTATGCATTATCTCTCCCTGAAGGTAAGCACTACATTCATCATGTTCCTTGCTGTATCCCCAGAAGACCAATTTGTTGAACAAATAATGAAAGGGAAGTATAACTAGAACACAATGAAATAGCAGGTTTATTGGTTTTATGGGAGAACTAATGGGCATAAATCTTCATGAAATAAGTCAAAGAGCTCCACCTTGCAACATACACATGATTGACCGCAAAGGATAGGGTGCTTTTGGTCTTTTCCATCAAGCCCACCAAAGGCCGGTATTAGGGAGAAGGTCCCAAGTTACCTGATGGTTTTGATCATGCTGAGGCCCATTTCAACACAGCAGTGGGCGTGGTCCTGGCGGGGCTCAGGCAGTCCTGAAACGCAGTAGTAGCAGTCCCCCAGGATTTTAATACGAAGGCAGTGATGCTCCTGAAAGGCATAATGTGGGAAAGGATTGAGTCAGCAGACAGGTAAGTGCTTCTGAACGGCTTGGGAAAGAGGGGAGCTGAGTCAAGAGGTCTGCACCTTGGGATCAGGGGCTCCTACTTTTGAAAAGCTGTTATCATCTTCCTAGGAAATTAGGGGATGTTTGAAGGTATCAGGGGCATAATGGAGTCATGGAAAAACAGTGTATTTTGGGCCTGACAGATACACTGTCATATCCTGGCTCTAATCTTAATACCTACTGTGTGGATGGACCTGGCGGAGTGGGCATTCAACTTGGGTATTCAATGTTCCCCTACGAGTCCTGCTCCCACTGATACATTTCTTTTCAGGGCATGTCCTTGGTTTGGTACCTTTTCCTTTCTTTTTTGTTAGCTCAAAACAAGCACTTAAATATATAAATCACTTAGAGATACCAGCTATTTCAACTCTATATAAAGTCCTTTCCCAGCTAGGGTACTGGCACCTTAATAAGACGGGCTGACTATGTCTAATACATACTTCCATTCATTTATTAATTCATATGCTTATTGATAAAAACATCAGTTAAGCACCTATATATCATAAAGCAACCATTGTCTCTGACACAAAGGTGATTAATAATAGCCCCTAGTATGCACCATGAACTGCCCTGGTGGCTCAGTGGTAAAGAGTCTGCCTGCCAAAGCAGGAAACCTGGGTTTGATCCCTGGGTCGGGAAGATCCCCTGGAGGAGGGCATAGCAACCCACTCCAGTACTCTTGCCTGGAGAATCCCATGGACAGAGGAGCCTGGTGGGCTACAGTCCATGGGGTCGCAAAGACTCAGACATGACTTAGCAACTAAAGAACAACAACAATATGCATCATTTACTAAACAGAATGAATCTCACAGCAACCTTGAGGTAGGTACAGTATTTATCCTCATCATTTCACCAGTGAGAAGCAGGACACAGCTGATGGGGGATTCACATTCTTGAAGATATGATTCTTACAAAGTTTCAAAGAGCAACAAGCATCTAGGAAACAGTGCATCCTTTCATACTGAATTGGAATAGGCTGAATTTTGCAGATTTTAGAGGAACGAGAACCTGGGACAGTATAGCACTGGGGCAGAGTGCTGGCAGAGGAGCTCCACTGCCAGAGATCAAATCCTAGACGCCCCCACCCCACCTCATCTTTACTGTGTGTCTTTAGGTAAATTACTTCACCTCTGAGCCTCTGTTGCCTCATCTATAAAAACAGGATAAGGAAGACTAGGACTTCAGGGATGTCCCTGGTCATCGCGTGGTTGAGCTCTGCACTTCCAATGCAAGGGGCGTGGGTTCAATCCCTGGTTGGGGAAGGGATTCCACAGGCCATGTGGCCAACCAGTTTAAAAACAAATAAAATAAAATTGGGTTTTTAGGAAAGAAAATAAAAAGAATAGGACTTCACTGTGTGACTGTAAAGATGAAGGAAGATGATGTGCGTGAAGGCTTAGTATAAGGTCGAGCAGATGCGGCACTAAAAGTACTGCCCGTCTCTGTGCTGGGGGCTTGGACTCCTGTCCTAGTTCTTCCACATTTCTATCTGCGACCACAGCAGAGGCCCTCTAGATCTCCTTGGGCTAGATGGCTGGGCCTCAGTGGCCTGTGAGGTGTTCTCTAGATTTGAAGCCCCAGGAGCCTATGAGTCTATGGCTTTGTGGGTGAGCAGCTCTCCTTGGGAAACCAGAGTCCAAGGGCAGGAGGCGGGGAAGTGCAGACACAGAGGGGCCTGCTGAGATGCCAGAAGCACACCGATGCCCTGGTACTGCAGGCAATAAAGCACCATGTTGGCTTCCTAAGCTGAAGAGGGGTTGGGACATCATGTTTGAGTAACGAGTGAAATCACTCTCCCAATAAAAAAACAAATACCAGATTTTTGGATCGCAGCCATTCTGACTGGTGTGAAGTGGTACCTCATTGTGGTTTGCTGGGCATACACACCGAGGAAACCAGAATTGAAAGAGACACATGTACCCCAATGTTCATCGCAGCACTGTTTATAATAGCCAGGACATGGAAACAACCTAGATGTCCATCAGCAGATGAATGGATAAGAAAGCTGTGGTACATATACACAATGGAGTATTACTCAGCTGTTAAAAAGAATTCATTTGAATCAGTTCTGATGAGATGGATGAAACTGGAGCCGATTATACAGAGCGAAGTAAGCCAGAAAGAAAAACACCAATACAGTATACTAACACATATATATGGAATTTAGAAAGATGGCAATGACGACCCTGTATGCAAGACAGGAAAGGGGATGCAGCTGTGTATAACGGACTTTTGGACTCAGAGGGAGAGGGAGAGGGTGGGATGATATGGGAGAATGGCATTCTATCATGTATACTATCGTGTAATAATTGAATCACTAGTCTATGTCTGACGCGGGATACGGCATGCTTGGGGCTGGTGCATGGGGATGACCCACAGAGATGTTATGGGGAGGGAGGTGGGAGGGGGGTTCATGTTTGGGAACACATGTAAGAATTAAAGATTTTAAAATTAAAAAAATAAAAAACTTAATACTAAAAAAAAAAACAAAAAACAAAAAACAAATACCAGACAGGGAAAAGAGAATCAGAACTGGCTTTGGTGTTTCCCTGTCTGCATCAGATCTCCAGGGTCTTGCCAACCTTTCCAAACAGGCCCAGATGCAATCTTCAGAATGCTGATAGCATGCACAGCATCCCATAGTTATTTTTAGGAGCATGTAGCTTCTATCTATTGGCAGCTTCAGTGCCACTAATTTTGCAAGACAGCAAAAAGGGAAGCTCAAGACCTTCACTTATTTCTTCTAACACATTCTAACATCTAGACTGTGACGGCCAGAATAGAACTAGATACTGGCCACTGGTTCTGGTGGTTTCTAGATTTGTAGAGTCCATGGGACAGTTATATACATACATACATATATATATATATATATATATATATATATATATATGACTTCCCTGGTGGCTCAGATGGTAAAGCATCTGTCTACAATGCGGGAGACCTGGGTTCAGTCCCTGGGTTGGGAAGATCCTCTGGAGAAGGAAATGGCAATCCACTCCAGTACTATTGCCTGGAAAACCCCATGGACAGAGGAGCCTTGTAGGCTACAGTCCATGGGGTCGCCAAGAGTCGGACACGACTGAGCGACTTCACTTCACTCATATGTGTATATATATATATATATATATATATATATGTATGTATATATATATAAAACAACCAGAGGGCCCAAGAGACTGCATCAAGGTTCAATTTTTGTGTTTTGCCAAGGAAGTATGAAAAATGCCCATCAACATACAAAAATAACAACCCAACTATCCCACTATTCCCATCACTTTTTATAAAAGAAAGGGCATTTTTAACTCACTTCAGTCTGTATAATAGGTTCTAGGTTCATCCACCTCATCAGAACTAACTCAAATGCATTCATTTCTATGGCTGAGTAATATTCCATTGTGTATATGTACCACAACTTCTTTATCCATTCATCTGTCAGTGGACATCTAGGTTGCTTCCATGTTCCAGCTACTGTAAATTGAACAATGGGATACATGCATTTTTTCAACCCTGGTTTCCTCAGGGTATATGCTTAGGAGTGGGATTTCTGGGTTATATGGTGGTTTTATCCCTAGGTTTTTAGGTGTTAGTTCTAAAAGGTCTTGTAGGTCTTCATAGAACCATTCAACTTCAGCTTCTTCAGCGTTACTGGTTGGGGCATAGACCTGGATTACCATGATATTGAATGGTTTCCCTTGGAGACGAACAGAGATCATTCTGTCATTTTTGAGATTGCATCCAAGTACTGCATTTCGGACTCTTTTGTTGACCATGATGGCTACTCCATTTCTTCTGAGGGATTCCTGCCCGCAGTAGTAGATATAATGGTCATCTGAGTTAAATTCACCCATTCTAGTCCATTTTAGTTCGCTGATTCCTAGAATATCGACATTCACTCTTGCTGTCTCTTGTTTGACCACTTCAAATTTGCCTTGATTCATGGACCTGACATTCCAGGTTCCTATGCAATATTGCTCTTTACAGCATCAAACCTTGCTTCTATCACCAGTCACATCTAGTGGAGATGATGGCATTCCAGTTGAGCTATTTCAAATCCTGAAAGATGATGCTGTGAAAGTGCTGCACTCAATATGTCAGCAAATTTGGAAAACTCAGCAGTGGCCACAGGACTGGAAAAGGTCTGTTTTCATTCCAGTCCCAAAGAAAGGCAATGCCAAAGAATGCTCAAACTACCACACAATTGCACTCATCTCACATGCTAGTAAAGTAATGCTCAAAATTCTCCAAGCCAAGCTTCAGCAATATGTGAACCGTGAATTTCCTGATGTTCAAGCTGGTTTTAGAAAAGGCAGAGGAACCAGAGATCAAATCACCAACATCCGCTGGATCATGGAAAAAGCAAGAGAGTTCCAGAAAAACATCTATTTCTGCTTTATTGACTATGCCAAAGCCTTTGACTCTGTGGATCACAATAAACTGTGGAAAATTCTGAAAGAGATGGGAATACCAGACCACCTAACCTGCCTCTTGAGAAATTTGTATGCAGGTCAGGAAGCAACAGTTAGAACTGGACATGGAACAACAGACTGGTTCCAAATAGGAAAAGGAGTATGTCAAGGCTGTATATTGTCACCCTGCTTATTTAACTTCTATGCAGAGTACATCATGAAAAACGCTGGACTGGAATAAACACAAGCTGGAATCAAGATTGCCGGGAGAAATATCAATAACCTCAGATATGCAGATGACACCACCCTTATGGCAGAAAGTGAAGAGAAGCTAAAAAGCCTCTTGATGAAAGTGCAAGAGGAGAGTGAAAAAGTTGGCTTAAAGCTCAACATTCAGAAAACAAAGATCATGGCATCCGGTCCCATCACTTCATGGGAAATAGATGGGGAAACAGTGGAAACAGTGGCAGACTTTATTTTTGGGGGCTCCAAAATCACTGCAGATGGTGACTGCAGCCATGAAATTAAAAGACACTTACTCCTTGGAAGAAAAGTTATGATCAACCTAGATAATATATTCAAAAGCAGAGACATTACTTTGCCAACTAAGGTCCATCAAGGCTATGGTTTTTCCTGTGGTCATGTATGGATGTGAGAGTTGGACTGTGAAGAAGGCTGAGCATCAAAGAATTGATGCTTTTGAACTGTGGTGTTTGAGAAGACTCTTGAGAGTTCCTTGGACTGCAAGGAGATTCAACCAGTCCATTCTGAAGGAGATCAGCCCTGGGATTTCTTTGGAAGGAATGATGCTAAAGCTGAAACTCCAGTACTTTCGCCACCTCATGTGAAGAGCTGACTCATTGGAAAAGACTCTGATGCTGAGAGGGATTGAGGGCAGGAGGAGAAGGGGACAACAGTGGATGAGATGGCTGGATGGCATCACTCACTCGATGGACATGAATCTGAGTGAACTCCGGGAGTTGGTGATGGACAGGGAGGCCTGGCGTGCTGTGATTCATAGGGTCGCAAAGAGTCGGACACGACTGAGCGACTGAACTGAACTGAACTGATCCCTAGTTTTTTAAGGAGTCTCCATACTGTCTTCCATACGGACTGTATCAATTTACATTCCCACCAGCAGCGCAAGAGTGTTCCCTTTCTCCACACCCTCTCTAGTATTTATTGTTTGTAGACTTTTTGATGATGGCCATTCTGACTGGTGTCAGATGATATCTCATGGTGGTTTTGATTTGCATTTCTTTAATAATGAGTGATGTTTAGCATCTTTTCATGTGTTTGCTAGGCATCTGTATGTCTTTTTTGGAGAAATGTCTGTTTAGGTCTTTTCCCCACTTTTTGATTGGGTTGTTTGTTTTTCTAGCATTGAGTTGTATGAGCTGCTTGTATATTTTGGAAATTAATCCTTTGTCAGTTGTTTCATTTGCTATTATTTTCTCCCTTTCTGAGGGTTGTCTTTTCATCTTGCTTACAGTTTCCTTTGCTGTGCAAAAGCTTTTAAGTTTAATCAGGTCCCACTTGTTTACTTTTGTTTTCATTTCCATTACTCTAGGAGGTGGGTCATAGAGGATCTTGCTATGAAGTGAGTCAGAAAGAGAAAGATAAATATCATATTCTAATGCACAAATATGGCATATAGAAAAATGGCCCTGAAGAATTTATTTACAGGGCAGCAATGGAGAAACAGACATAGAGAATAGACTTATGGACATGGGAGAGGGGAGGAGAGGGTGAGATGTAAGAAAAGAGTAACACGGAAACTTACTTTACCATATGTAAAATAGACAGCCAACAAGAATTTGCTGTATGACTCAGGAAACTTAAACAGGGGCTCTGTATCAACCTAGAGGGGTGGGATGGGGAGGGAGATGGGAAGAAGGTTCGAAAGGAGGGGATATATGTATACCTATGGACTTCCCTGGTGGCTCAGACGGTAAAGCATTTGTCTACAATGTGGGAGACCTGGGTTCGATCCCTGGGTCGGGAAGATCCCCTGGAGAAGGAAATGGCAACCCACTCCAGTACTATTGCCTGGAAAATCCCATGGACAGAGGAGCCTGGTAGGCTAAAGTCCATGGGGTCGCAAAGAGTCAGACACGACTGAGCGACTTCACTTTCACGGCTGATTTGTGTTGAGGTTTGATAGAAAACAACAATATTCTGTAAGGCAATTATCCTTCAATAAATAAATAAAATAAACAAATAAAAGTGTGAAGGTCATCAAAAGGAAGGAATGAGAAGCTGTCATATCCTCAAGGAGTCTAAAGGAGACATGAGAATTAATATAGTATCCTGGTTAAAAACTGAGGCAATTTGAATGAAGAATAGACTGTCATTAATAGTAATCTATCAAAATTTGTTCATTAATCTCAATGAGTGTATCATACTAGTGTAAGATTTTCATAATAGGGGAAACTTGCGTGTAGGACATATTGGAACTCTGTACTATTTCACAATTTTTTTCTATAAAGATAAAACTGTTTTAAAATAAAAAATACATTCAACTAACTTTTTTAAGGAAAAAAAAAGGAAAAGGCATTTTAACACTGAAAAAGTAAAAAGACACATGCTTGGAATAAAGAAAAGCTTTTGGTCCTAAATGAAATTAATGATAAAAACTCACTACATTTCTGTATATGTATTACAGATATGTAGATATACATGCAATTGCTACATATATATACTGCATATATTGCTAAATATATATAGATATAGACATATCTATATGTATACATAGAGATATGCACACTACAGAAATGTGAGTTTTCATGTACATATATATATCTCATAGTGGCCACAAGTTAAAATTTGTTTGCAAAGGAGCAAATCCCTTGCTCTTATTTTGAGTGAGAACACTGAGGCTGGGAGGCAGTGACTGGTGACATCAGTCGGGCACCCTTCACGTGCAAATGGTCTTTGGGCAGAGCTTGCAGTGACTCAGGCCATTGGTGACCTGGTGCAGTGGAGACATCTTCCTTCCTGTTGACCATGGGAGGAAGGAGGGGAAGTGTGGAGCAGGGAATACTTTGGTCTAAGAATCAGACCTCCATTCTAGTCAAATTTACCAGCTGTCTGACCTTCGATAAGTCATTGAAGCCACTGATACACGGGCTTCAATTCGCCATATGACTCCAGTCAAAATGATGCACTTGTCCTCAACAAATAACAAAGCAAGCATGACTGTCGACTAGCAATGACAATGACAGCTAGCATCTGAAAGTAGTCCTCTCCACATTCAACACCACACCTTATCTTTTCTCCTCTGAGTATCACAACAGCCTTGAACACAGCAGAGTGTGTTTTTAGATACGAAAATTTCAGCGTACAAGAGATGGAAAACTTCCTGTGCCACAGGGCAGCTGGCTAAAAAAAATGATATGGACTATAAATGATATTCAACAGCCCCAAATCCGTGATTTTTCCATGAAGACAGAGGTGAAAGCATTTTGGAAAAACTTAGGGAAAGGGAGTTGTATTTATTAAGCACATACTACGTGCCAGGCTATATGCTGAAGGCATCACATTGACCTTGTTTAGTCTTTAGGACCATGATCTGAGCCACGTGTCACTTCACAGATGCATTACGGAAATGAAGGTCATCCAGCAAGTCAGAGGCAGAGTGGAATTCACAGCATTTCTGTCTGACTTTGGGGCTCCACGCTCCCTTTAGAAAAATACCGAAATTGTGGCAGAGTCTAGGATGATAGATTTCCTGACAAAATGTGTTTTGGAAGGAGACATGGAAAACAGTTTATTACCTTTTGGAGCAGACAGAGGACAATGTGGTGACGACGTTTGCAGGGTCCATTTTCCTTCTAAACAAAAGGTGAAGCTGACAGCTTCTTGAAAAATTGTGGTCCCCAAATAAATACCATTTGTGTATGTATATCAGAGAAGGCAATGGCACCCCACTCCAGTACTCTTGCCTGGAAAATCCCATGGATGGAGGAGCCTGGTGGGCTACAGTCCATGGGGTCACGAAGAGTCAGACATGACTGAGCGACTTCACTTTCACTTTCATGCTTTGGAGAAGGAAATGGCAACCCACTCCAGTGTTCTTGCCTTGAGAATCCCAGGGACGGGGGAGCCTGGTGGGCTGCCATCTATGGGGTCCCACAGAGTCAGACACGGCTGAAGCGACTTAGCAGTAGCAGTGTATGTATATATGGCTCAGACAGTAAAAAATCTGCCTACAGTGCAAGAGATCCGGGTTCAATCCCTGGGTAGGGAAGATCCCCTGGAGAAGGAAATGGCAACCCACTCCAATATTCTTGCCTGGAAAACCCCATGGACAGAGGAGCCTGGAGGGCTACCGTCCCTGAGGTCACAGAGTCAGACACGACTGAGTGACTAACCTTTTTACATAAATATAATAATAATTTGTGCATGTATATATAAATATAAATAAGGAGATAGTGAGGGACAGGGAGGCCTGGAGTGCTGCAGTCCATGGGGTCGCATAAAATCACATACAACTTAGCAACTGAACAACAATATATAAATATAAATACAAATATGAAAGGGCCTGTCTTCTCATCTGTCAAGTTCTGTCAATTTGCAGACACATTTTTCTGATCAATTCCTGTGAGCTGTCAGATGATCTGACAGTAATATCCAAGCAACTTCTTTTTTTTTTTTTTTTTTTTACCAGAAACTGCTTTGAAAAATTCACATTTAAAAAGCCAGTTTGCTTTGAAAAAAGATATAGAAAAAGAAAAATAAAGTAGGGTGAGGGTCTTGTAAATTTTATTCAGTTAGTCCTAATATAATACTTCTCTTCTTATCTTGACGGCTTTGATATGTTAAAAATCTTGGGGAAAAAATCCAGAGAATTTATGAAACTATATGTATACCTAACATTGAGGAGACACAGGCACCAAATTATCAAAGATGTTTATATCATTGGGGAGGGGTAAGATTATAGGGATACATATTTTCTATATGGTCTCTTTTTAAAAAAGTTAAAAAATTTTTTGGCCACATTGCACAGCATATGGGATCTTAATTCCCTAACCAGGGATCGAATCTACACCCCCTGCCTTGGAAGCAGGGAGTCCTGACCACTGGACCACGAGGGGTTCCATGTGTTGTCTCTATCTTTGATGTTTGAATTTACATAATGGACAAGTAAGGCTTTAGTAATCAGAAAAAAAAAAAAAAACACCATGAAAAGGAAAAAGACTCTCAGAACAAGAACATTAGTGCCATAAATGCACTTTAAAAAGTTATATTAGAAATCATGGCAATTTTTATGGTACTTTATCTAACTGCAACTATACAAATTAACACATAAATATATTGCCCTAGTAAAAACAAAGCTGTAGATAAGTCTTCTTGAGTAGTCTCTCCCCCTCAGACACACCACACACTAGAAACCTGGTCCCTTTTCCCCTCTTGAGAGACTGCTGTGCATTCATACATACATTTCTATATTTTTATGTATGCACTATTTTTCATGCTCTTTAGTTACAAATTGATCAATTTTGTTGTTCAGTTGCTAAGTCATGTCCAACTCTTTTAGACCCTATGGAGTGCAACATGCCAGGACTCCCTGTCCTTCTCTACCTCCTGGACTTTTCTCAGATTCATGTGCATTGAGTTAGTAATGCTGTCTAACCATCTCATCCTCTGCCGCCTCCTTCTCCTCCTGACTTCAATCTTTCCCAACATCAGGGTCTTTTCCAATGAGTCAGCTCTTCACACCATGTTCATGGGTTCTTTGCATCACTGTTCATGGGGTTCTCACACCAAGAATACTGGAGTGGTTTGCCATTCCCTCCTCCAGTGGACCATGTTTTGTCAAAACTCTTAACTATGACTCATCCATCTTGGGTGGTCCTGCATGGCATGGCTCATAGCTTCATTGAGTTACGCAAGGTCCTTCGCCATGACAAAGCTGTGATCCGTGGAGAGGAAACTGACCATACCATGTTTATGGATCTAAGATGTGTTTTTTCATGCAAACACTTGTCTTGTAATTTCATGTTTGGTACAGAAATGGCTATCTCATTCTTTAAAATCTATTGATAAGCTTCCCATAGTGTTGGAATAGTTTCTTTTTAAAGATATTATTTTTGATGTGGACCATTTTTAAAGTCTTTATTCAATTCATTACAATACTCCTTTTGTTGTTTATATCCTGGTTTTTTGGCCCTGGGGTATATGGGATCTTAGTTCCCCTCACCAGGGGTCGAATCCATGCCCCCTGCATTGGAGGGTGAAGTCTTGACCACTGGACCACCAGAGAAACCCCAGAATTGTTTCTTGCAACAATAATTTAGGTTGCTTCCCATTTTGTCAGGAATCTGAAACAAGGTTTCAGATGTAATGATGTTGCTTTAAATTTACAATTTTAAAGCTTTGATAATAGCATACATATCATTTCTAGTTAGGAAGGGAGAAGGGTAGTTATGGATTATTTTTTTTTAAAGATCGAAGATCAAAAGTTACTAGAGTTTGCCAAGGACACTAGAAAGAGTCAAAAACATTCTGCTTTGAGCAGCCTGAACCACAAGGGCGCTGAGGAACTCAATTACATTAAGAGGATCTTTAACAGAAAGCTTTGAAGTTTTTGCCTGTATATTAATGAGGCAGTGGATAAATGGGCAGCTGCAGTAGATGGTATTTACACGGGAAGTGGGTTCTGTCAGATGCATGACAGAAAACTAAGCAAAGAATTATGGCACGGCAGGGAGAGGTCATTATAAAGCCACAGAATTTTGATATTAAAAGATACGAGAAAAGGCAAGTCTAATCCTCTTTCACACAGAAGCAAAATCTGTGACCCACTTGGTTAAGTGATTTGCCTGAGGTTGGGAGGCAAAAACATTTCAAGCAGGTTTTCTCATTCCAAGGTGAGCTGAATTGTTTCCACTGGGAGGATTTCTCAAGCTTTTTCACGAAAGTCCCCTAGAGTGGAAGATGCTGATGCCCCTGGGGTAGGGGGGTGGGTGAAAATGGGCTCAGGGTAGAGTGGGAATCATTGAGTACTTCTGGGTGTGCTGAGGACTTATTTTGAGCCAGACTTTGTGTTGTTTCATTTATCCTTCATTACTATTCTGATAGGAAACTGAGACTCAGAGAGGTGATTTGTAGTTAATTGAAGTCCAGCCCATAGCTGTCCATAGCTCATCCAGTAGTCACATACGGATGTGAGAGTTGGACCATAAAGAAAGCTGAGCACTGAAGAATTGATGCTTTTGAAATTTGGTGCCAGAGAATACTCTTTAGAGTATCTTGGACTACAAGGAGATCAAACCAGTCAATCCTAAAGGAAATCAACCCTGAATATTCATTGGAAGGATAGATGCTGAAGCTAAAGCACCAATACTTTGGGTACTTGATGCAAAGAGCCAACTCATTGGAAAAGACCCTGATGCTGGGGAAGATTGGAGGCAGGAGGAGAAGGGGATGACAGAGGATGAGATGGTTAAATTGCATCACTAACTCAATGGACATGAATTTGAGCAAACTCTGGGAGATAGTGGAGGACAGAGGAGCCTGGCGGGCTACAGTCCATGGTGTTGCAGAGGGTCAGACACCACTGAGCAACTGAGCACGTATGCACTATTCTGATAGGAAGCTGAGATTCAGACAGGGGATGTCCAATTGAAGTTAACTGAAGTCCAGCCCACAGTTGAAGTCCTAGAGACCTAACTTTCAGAGTCACCCAGCATGAGTAACAATACATTCTGACATCTCGCTCCATCCCTAAAATGCCTGGGGCATTGCTCGGTGCTCAGAAGCCAGCACCTGGCCTCAGGTGGCCTGAATCACAGATGCACCACCTACCAGGGGTCCCGGGCAGATTATTTTACTTCTTTGAGTCTCGGTCACTTGTTCTACAAAATGGGAACAATAAAAAAACTTCCCTTATAGATTTTTGTAAGAACTGCCTAACTGTAAGTTAGGTAATCCAGGGCAAATACACTGAGTAACACAGAATGTATGCTGGGCAGTTGATGAATGTTTAATATGCTTGAAATTAATCATTTTACTCCATTGTCTATCTGCGTTTATTTTTATATTCATTAAAACAAAAATCTTTCAATAAGATTCAAACTCCAGAAGGACTATAGCTTCTTGCAGCCCAGGGACTCGCTGGGCTGTGCACACCCATCTCACCTCTCCCCAACCATGTACAGTGTGAAAGTGAAAGTCTGTAATGTCTGACTCTCTGCGACCGCATGGACTGTAACCCACCAAGCTCCTCTGTCCATGGGATTCTCCAGGCAGGCATACTGGAGTAGGCTAGCCATTCCCTTCTCCAGGGGATCTTTCTGACCCAAGAATCGAAATCGGGTCTCCTGCACTGCAGGAAGATTCTTTACCATCTGAGCCACGAGGGAAGCCCCAGTGTACAGTGTAGCTAGGGCAAAAAGCTGGTGCTACAAGGTCAAGTCCACATTCCTTAAATGTCACGCTGTGCCCTCCAGACTTGTGTCTGCTTTCCTCTTTAAGCTCACTCCTCACTGCAGTCTCCCATGCCCTTTACGCTCCAGCAATCTTGAGCTCCTTATAGCTCTCCAAACAAGCAGCACACTTCCGCATTTTCACACTTGCCTGCCTTTGCGTGGCTCAGCCTGGAAGGTGCTTTGTTATCTAATCTGATGCTGACAAAGCTCCTGCTCTTCCTCAGACCCCGCCTGCATATGGCCTCTTCTCCTGATGCTGCTCAACCACCCCCCTCCTCACCCCAAGCACTGACCGTGGGCACCAGGACTTCTGTGCCCACTGCCTGTACTGCTCTGTCCTGCAAAGTTGGTGGACTTGTTTCTCCCTTAGCGGAGTCTGAGGGCAGGGGCTGATTCTGTCTTGCCACAGCCTCACACGGTTCCTGGCGCATAGTAGGTACACAAGGCCTGTTGACTGAACAACTTGGATTGCATCTTTCACAGCAATCCTTTATCTGGGTCAATGGGGATTACTGTGACACCAGAAACTGACCTTGATTATATCTTTCAGTTCTCTTTGGAGGGCCATTTTTGTTCTTCTCAGCACCTCTGGGCAGAAATATTGAGAACCAGAGTATAAAGTAGAAGAACTATGTGTAACTGGCACCAACCACCCTTGAAGCAGTGATAAAGAGGAATGGTGTGCATTCTTCCCTGCCTGCAAATTCCCAGCCCTTCAGGTTAACCTGATCTTTCTCCTGGGAGGAGACCTCAGTTTCCACCTCTTCTGCCCCTGTCAGCCTCCTGCTTAGCAGCTGTCCAATAGCTGCAGGTTACAATGCAGGGTCCTTGGCCAGTCCTTGCTTATTTTTCTAGCCTCCCCTCTACCCCTTTCAGCAATGCTAAATATCTTCTGGTTCTTCACACATACAGCATCTTTATTTTTGTTCTCCCCTCTGCATACATTGACCTTTCCTGTTTTCTTTACCTCCTAATTGGTGTACAATTTTATATAATAAAATTTACCATCTTGATAAATGTGAACAATCACGCTTACATACAGAACAACCAGATCACCCCACAAATCACCTCACCCTATGCTTCTCTGCATAGAACGATGCTATGCTTCTGTGCATGCGACAACAGAGGATGAGATGGTTGGATGGCATCACCGACTCGATGGACATGAGTTTGAACAAGCTCCGGGAGTTGGTGATGGCCAGGGAAGCCTGGCGTGCTGCTGTCCATGGGGTCGCAAAGAGTTATACACGACTGAGCGACTGAACTGAACTGATGCTTCTGTGCAATCCATCCACTCCCTCCATCCGTTATCCTAACTGGCAACGACTTATCCCTTTTCTTTCCCTGTAATTTTTGCCTTCTCTAGATTGTCTTACAAATGGAATCAAGTATCTAATCTTCTGTGGCCTGGCTTCTTTCACTTGTCGTATTGCATTGGAGATTCACAGATGCTGTTACATGTATTGGTGGTTTATTCCTTTTTACTGCTGAATGGGATTCTGCTGTATTTGTCTTCTCCTTTTTAAGCCAGCCTAAGAATCAGTTTCTCCCAGAAGTCTTCTCTGATCCAAGGGTTATACGTTGTTTCTACGTTCCCACGGGATTCTTTCATCACAGCACACAGGGAGAAAATGTGTTTCAATCATTCCCATATTCCTAACACAACGCCTAATAGATGCTCAGATGCAAGGATGAATGTATCTCTCTTGAAGTGAAGTGACCTTAAAATAGGACATTTTTGATACTCTAATAATGATATGGGCTTCCCTGGTGGCTCAGACAGTAGAGAATCTGCTTGCAATGCAGGAGACCTGGGTTCGATCCCTGGGTTGGGAAGATCCCCTGGAGAAGGGAATGGCAACCCACTCCAGTATTCTTGCCTGGAGAATTCCATAGACAGAGGAGCCTGGTGGGCTACAGTCCATGGGGTCACAAAACAATGATATGGTCTCATTCAATTCTCACAACAGCCTGTGAAACTGGCACTACTATACATCCTTCACAAAGCAAGAAGTCAAGTCATGCTAATTTGAATCCAAAACCTGGAGCTAAAAATACAGTGTGACAATGACATTCCTCTGTGGTTTGAGTGGCTTGAGGACTTGAAATCTGTGTTTTGGTGGCAAATGTTCATATTCTTTAACCTGTTCTCTATTTTAGCTCTGGTCAAGCCAGCAGCAAAAGAAAGGTAGTGTCCTGTTGGCTAAAACCCAAGCTCTTAGGTCAAACAAAATGGTGGTGGGATGGGCCAGTAGCTCACTGGTCCTTGAGAAGAGGCTAATTCATTCCAGACGGCTGGGGTTGGCGGGGAAACTGCAGGCAGTCGGCTCGCATGAAGCAGCACTGACGCTGCATCTGACAGGAGCCCGGCCACAGGCGGAGAAAGATGGAGAGCAGATTTTAAAGGACTTTGGTTTAATTGTCACTCAACCAGCTGTCTCTCAGCTGGGAAAATTCATCTGACAAACCGTAAATAACTGACATCAGTCCCCAGAATGCACAACGGTCAGGGGTCCAGGTCTGGGATCAGGATGCAGAATGGTAATGACATTGGTGATGAAAACTGAGTCCCTTTTTCCCCTAATTCTGCATGCAGTCTGTCACTCCTGCGAAGACGAGGAGGGAATTAAATTCAACTCACATGGGCCAGTCGATCAAATCTGGCAAAGAGCTCGTTGAGCATCCTGACCAGCTCCTGAGCAGACAAGGTCGTGGAGAGGTTGGTAAATCCTTTAACATCTGCAAAAAGAATACTAGACAACAGGGAAGGGGTGGGGAGGGGGAAGAGAGTACATTAATACCTGAATCTATCTTGGGAGAAACATCCCCATTCAAGCAAACCAACTGTGGCCTGAGATGTTAGCTCTCCTTGCCAGGGGAGTCTCGAGGTATACCTCAGTGTTTACCAAACATTTCAGCAGACAGTCCACCCAGGGGTTCAGGAAGGACAAGACGGCAAGAGAAAGCCCTTCTTCCTGTGCAGGACTGTGGAGTGCTGGTAACGTGAACAACCCAAAAGGCGAAGTTTTCAGTAGTGAAGTGAAAGTCACTCATTGGTGTCCGACTCTTTGTAACCCCCTGGAATTCTCCAGGCCAGAATACTGGAGAGTGTAGCCTTTCCTTTCTCCAGGGGATCTTCCCAACCCAGGGATCGAACCCTGGTCTCCTGCATTGCAGGTGGATTCTTTATCAACTGAGCTATGAGAGCAGCCCCAGAATAGATCAATTTATTGTGGAAAACAAAATGAAGCCTTATGAATTATCCTTGCAAATGCAGATGTCATGAACACAGAGCGTAATGGACACAGGGACAAAAGAATGCAAAACCACTTTACCTCCAGTCCGATGACATATGCTCTATCCAAAATTGCAGGCACATAGGGTTACAATGTTTTTTAAAATTGAGGAAATAAATAGCAAGCCTGGGAGACCTTTGGCAGAATAATAATGACTTCTATGAAATGCATATTTACTAAGAATTTCAGTTAGCTGAGGTTTTATCCTATGCATATTCCTTGGTGGAAGGGAAGGGGTGGTCCTTGAAAGCCTTATCAAAGCAAGGCACTGTATGAGTGCTGTCTTAGTCAAGCCACCCAGTTAGCCCGTGGGGAAGGCAGTGTTCATCCATCCCAATGTGAAGATCAGGAACTTTTGTCCAACATTCACTGGTAGCCCATGGCAGAGTTGGGATTGTCCTTGAGGCTGAACTGCATGGTGAGGCACTACTCCGCCCACCTAACACACCATCTCAGGGATCAGTTCAGCCTCAGGGGTACCTCTGAGAGGAAGGATGAACATCAGAGAGGGCACCGTATTTTCTTGATTCTCGTGTTTTTTACCAAATCTGAAACTGACTGCATCTGTGCAATGTGTCACACTTTTTGGTTAGTTTTCTTAGTGTTGCATAAAATAATGCTGAGTTTTACCACCAGTGTGACTTAGTTTTAATGAGATAGCTGAATCGGTCAGAAGGCCCCGTGGAATGTGCATGGACTTACATTGGTCATCCCTGGTATTCAGTGGTTCTTAAAGTTGTCTCCATTACAAACTCCTTTAAGAATCTGATAGAAGTTATGGATTTTAGCTCCTAAAATATGTGCAAGTATTCAAAATTTTGCACTTGATTTCAAGGGATTTTTACTTTCCCGGAAGCCCACTCAGGGACTCATTAGGAATCCTTAGATCTCAATGTTTAAAAATATTTATTTCCTTTTATTTATTTATACTGGATCTTAGTTGTGGCAGATGGCATCTTCGATCTCTGTTGCAGTATGCAGGGTCTTTAGTTGTGGCATGTGGGGTCTCGTTCCCTGACCGGGGATCAAACCCAGGCTCTCCTTGTGAGCTCAGAGTCTTAACCACTGAACCACCAAGGAAGTCCCCTTTAGATATCAATTGAAAAGCTATTGCTTTAATTAATCAGTTAATGCCATAATTATTTAAGCAAATATTTATGTGACCTGCTACACACTGTGCTAGAAAATTATATTAAATGATAAATAATGCCCAGTACCTGTCCTCAAGATCCTCAGAGGATGGGGAATGGAGTTGGGCAGTCAAAGAGAAAAACAAAAACAACACAGGCAATGACTGCTGTAATGGAAAAACTCATGGAGGGGCTTGACCAGACACTGGAGGATCAGGAGTTTCCTAGTGAAGCAAAGTCCAGGGGGAGTCTTGAATGACCGAGGGCAGGGGTCCCCAGCCTCTGGGATCTGAGGCCTGGTGATGTGCGGTGGAGCTGATGTAATAATAATAGAAATAAAGTGCACAATAAATGGAATGCACTTGAATCATTCAAAACCATCCCCTGTCCATGCCCTGGTCTGTGGAAAAACTGTCTTCCACGAAACTAGTCCTGGGTGCCAAAAAGGCTGGGGACTGCTGCTCTAGAGAACTTGACGGTAAAGTGAATAAAAGAATGGGTGCTCTTAGCAAGAGATCAGCACATACTAGGGTCTGGTTGGAGAACGAGCAAACGTACCATGGTTCTGCAAGAATTCAAAGACAGCTTGTCAAAGGGTAGTATTGAGCAAGGAAGGTGGGAAGAGGAGAGGGAGAAGGGAAAGAGGGAGAGAAGGAGGGAGGAAAGGAGAGAGAGAGAGGAGCTCAGTGGAGAGAGCAGAGGAATAATAAAGAAGGGCTGGATGAGCCAGGTTGATGAATACAGACTTTTTCCTGACCATGACGGAAAGTGAGTGAAGGGCTTTAAGCACAGGAATGATACCTTTCGGTTGTTCCTGTGTGAGGCTTCCTCTGCAAGCGTCACCACACTGCTACGGTTCTCTACAGGTTTCTGGTGGTATAGCATCTGGTCATGTGCATAGGATTTGTGTCTAGACAGACTGGGGTTCCAATCCCAGGTCAATCACTTGTGAATACTATGAACTTCTCCAAGCCTTTGTCTACTGGAGATCATTTCAGTACCTACTTAATTGGTAGGTAGCGAGTGTTTAGCACAGTGCCTGGCATAGTAAGTGCCCCATAAATGTGTCAGCTCTTGGCATCATTATCGTACAAAAGTGCACTATAATTGAATGGTTGAATGGAGGAGAGAGAGACAAGCAACGAGATAGAAGAAAATCTGACTATTAACTGGATTATTTATCACCTGAATTTAAAAGAATTCCTAACTGTGGGCAAAAGCCTGAAACAACAGTAGCAGCAATCCTCAGAATAGACTGTGGACTTGATTCTGTTCTAGGAGTTCTACAAGTATGAACGCATTCATTCCTCATAAAACCCTATGAGGGAGGATCTAGGATGATCTTCTCCGTTTTACAGATAAGGAAGCTGAAGCCTGAGTAACTTGGCAACACACATGAAAAGCTGGGGTTTGAACCAGACAGCCTGGCTCTGGAAACTTTACTCTTTTTAAAAAATCTTTTGGCCATGCCATGTATCATGTGGGTCCCCAATCACGGATCGAATCCACATCCCCTGCATTAGAAGCACAGACTCTTAACCACTGGACAGCCAGGGAGTCTACGCTCTTTACCACTATAGTATGCTGCTGCTGCTAAGTTGCTTCAGTCGTGTCTGACACTGGGCGACCCCAGAGACAGCAGCTCACCAGGCTCCCCCGTCCCTGGGATTCTCCAGGCAAGAACACTGGAGTGGGTTGCCATTTCCTTCTCCAATGCATGAAAGTGAAAAGTGAAAGGGAAGTCACTCAGTCGTGTCTGACTCTTCGCGACCCCATGGACTGCAGCCCACCAGGCTCCTCCATCCATGGGATTTTCCAAGCAAGAGTACTGGAGCGGGGTGCCATCGCCTTCTCCATATAGTATGCTACCTTTGAAATAAGCCATCTTCCTCACACACATGGGAAGTGGAAGGGTCCAGAGACCGCCTAGTAGAACTGCTCACTTTATGGATCTATTTGCCCCAAACTACCAATATCTGTCTATGGAAGGAATGGTTCATTCATTCATTTAATAGCTAATTAATTAAATGCCTACTATGTGTCAGATCCTGGAGATACAATGGAGAGAAGAAAGTACAATCACAGCCCTAATGGAACAAGGAGTCTACTGAAAGAAGAAATAGAATCCTGAAGAACAAAGGGCATAAAGGTTTCAGACATGCTCAGGGTTTCAGCAGCATCATTTTTGTGTGTGGTCTTCTGAACACATGTTGCTTTATGCACCTGTGTCTGTACAGGGTGTGCCTGCTCCCTGGCATAGCTTTCTTTCCTTTTACTACCTACTGAAATATTTTGTATTAATGCTTGTATATGCGATCTAGAAAAAGGTACCGATGAACCTATCTGCAAAACAGAAATAGAGATATAGTCATACAGAACAAACGTATGGACATCAAGGGGGGAAATGGGAGTGGGATGAAATGGGAGATTGGAATTGACATATATAAACTGTTGATGAAAGTGAAAGTGAAAGTCACTCAATCGTGTCTGACTCTTTGCGACCCCATGGACTATACAGTCCATGGAATTCTCCAGGCCAGAATACTGGAATGGGTAGTCTTTCTCTTTTCCAAGGGATCTTCCCAACCTAGGGATCGAACCTAGGTCTCCTGCAACTACTGAGACCCGAGGGCCCTAGAGCCCGAGCTCGGCAACAAGAGAAGCCACCACAACGAGAAGCCCAGGCGCCCCGACTAGAGAGTAAGCCCTGCTCGCTGTACCTAGAGAACAGCCTGAGCAGCAGTGAAGACCCAGGGCAGCCATAAGTCAATAAACAAAACCCTTTTTAAAATGGTCCACCTTTAAAAACAATCTTTGGAAAAATAAAATAAAATCCTAGTTGTCCTTTAAGACCCCATTCATATGCTAAGATTCAACTTTGATGGAGATTTCCCCAAGCATAGCTGGTCACCACGCTCTCGCTCTTTGCCTAGCCTGTGGGCTCCTCTGTCAGGGCACTAATCCCCTAATCATATGTGCTAGGTGTGCTCCATCCATAGGTAAAGAACAGGAAGAGCATCACCTCTGTATCCCAAACCTTAGCGCGTGGTGGGCCTCATGAAATACTCCCTGAATTGAAACAACAGAAATCTTCAGAATTAAATCTTCCTTCCTCCGAGTGGTCATGACCACCCCTGGGATTCCCTGGAACCTGCTCAGAAATGCAGAATCTCAGGCCCCATCCCAGACCCTCTGGGTCAGAATCGAACAAGAAGTTAACAAGAGCCCCAGGTGATTTTTGCGCATGCTTAGTTATGCAATAAGTTTGTCAAATAAAAGATAAGAAGAAACCAATGCCCTGGTTCTCACTTTATTGTTCATTCTGCTACCCCCAGGTGCTGGACTCAAGATCAGATCTATTAACTCTAAACGTCAGCTTGTAACCTTCCAAGGTGAATATACTGAAGAGGCCATATTAATTGTCAGATCTAATTTGCTTACATAAGTTGTTCATTTGGCTGAAAAAAATTAGTCACTCTGCAAATACTGTCCTCAAGGATGGTTAGCAGAATTCACTAGACTCATTAGGAACATGAGCTGTGTGTAGACTTTTCTTCTAACCTGTGTTTTTGGGAAGGTTATTTAACCTCTTTGAGCTTCCATTTTCTTGATAATAAGGCAGAGATCATGCAAGCTACTCTTCAAGGTTATTCCACTTATAAATATCATTTATATCACTTATAAATAACAGTGTAGTCCTCAATAAGTGGAGGGTATGTAAATCCTTGTGAAAATTTTTGGGAATTGGAGAGATGGCCACTCAAACAGACCTTCAAAGCCAAGTTTTCTAGCTCCACCCAATTGCATTTTGTTTATGCTGAAACCAAGCAGGTCCCTGTGGAGCTCCTGGGCACAAAAGCCTTTCTGTGTCCCCCATTTCTTGATTACAAAAAATAGGGTCCATTCAGCCTCTGTGACTTTCCCTGAGTTCCAAAGGGCAGGCTCAAACAATTACTAACTAGGGAAGGGATGGGATGCAAAGACCAGGGAGGAGCAGTTAAGAAACAATAGTGTAAGGTATTGGGGCAGGGTCCTGGTTCCCCCTCAGGGGATACACGCAACAATATCTTTGAGCTGTTTGAAGCCCCCACCATGTAGAAGTTAACAGTATGCTGACCACAAGCATGGAGACCCCAGATTGGTTGAAACCAGAAGGTTGATGATGCTCACGCCCACTTACTTCCCCACCAGTGGATCGGAAGAGTATCCATCAGCTGATCACACCCTCTTTGAGCTGTAAGACTCCTCACTGCCCCCTCCAGGTCAGCACACATTGTTTTGAGGGCAGCAGCCCACTGTGCCCCCCTTGGCTTGACAAAGCACCAAAGCAATTCTTTTCTACTTCACCCAAAATTCTGTCTCCAAGAATTAATTCAGTGTCTGAGTACAGAGGCTGTATTCAGCTTCTATGTGATGATTGCCCACTTTGACAAGCCTGGCTGGGAAGAAGCAGCCAATCAAGAAATTGAATGGACTGAGTTATGTGAGCATAGGTGCAAATGTACATGCTATGGGGTCGGGGGCAAGAGGAAGGGAGCTAGGGAGCTCGGGCAGAAAAGCTAACTCTCCACCAAATCCACACCTCCTGGTCACTAGCAAAGGCCACTAGCAGGGGCTCTGGCCCTCTCGTATCAGGGTGGGGCCATGTAATCAGGTCCCATCAATGGAATCTGAGCAGACTGATACGTGCCATTTCTGGGCCAAGTGTTATAAAAGCAGGTATGCCTTTTCTCTCCAAGAACAGAGTGATGAGAACGTTGACACCCATATGAAATGTAGGGGCCTTTATCCCTGAATCACCCACTGAGCAGGGTATATAAGCCAGGAGGAAACTGTGTGGACAAATTATATTGAATTTATATCACTGAAACTGAGAGGTTATTTGATAGAGCATTACCCTAACTAGCACAAGAAGAGTCTTAAATATATGGGGAGTAAGGAAAGAGAAATAGAACTGGACAGATGGGACTGGAAGCCCAAGTGGTTTGCCATAAAAAGCCGAGTAGCCAGGTGGAGCTCCAGAACAGAGCTGATGAAGTCTCAGATGTTTATAGCTGAAATCGACTTGACAGTCCAAATGTTTTGTCCATTTCAAGCAGCTAGGCTTTTGAATTAGGGAAATGGAGATCCAGAAAGATGAAATGATGCAGGAGATGAGTGCCTCGTAGAAAGTGCTCTGGGATGTGTACAAACCCGGAGCTGCTGGCCGCAGTCACCCTGGGATACTCATGTCCCCAAGCACAGCTCCTCTACCACTCCTTATCAGGACAGGATGCAATGAGCTGTATGAAATATAACTGAGCTGGACATTTAGAGCAGACTATTTTTAGGGAAAGGTCACAACATAAAAACTACATAAAAGCAACCGAGAAGAAAGAATGATCCAGGTGGGTTGCCTGGAAGACAGTGACAGGATGAGAACTACATTTCAGAAATGCCACCTTCCTGCACTGGGTGTGCTCTGGGGGCCAGGGTAAGGCTGTCCTCCTCTGCTTTTTTCTTTTTTAATCTCCAGTCCTATTTTAGTTTGCAGTAGCCTTGTTGTGGGCAGGAGAGGCTTCACTGCCCTGCGTTGAGAGCATCTTCCCAGGACCTGCAGGCCATGGGCATCTAGCCATCAATGCCTCTATGAACAGCAGGGAGGGGTGCCTCCAGCTGCCAGGATCTTTGCACATTCTTCTCCCATTAGAAGTGGCTCCTTCACCGCGAGCTCAGGCTGCTGGAGAATGTAGGGCAGCAAACTTAATCTTAATTTAGTGTGGCTCCAAGTTCTGGAAAGGAGTCTGGAGCACAAAAGCTTGGTTCGATGGCTGAAAATAAATGGGTGAGGTGCAGAGAGCAGAAGTAACTTAAGTTGTCCTCCACTAAGGGAAGTCTTGGAAATTGATTAATGGAGAAGGAACCCCAAACGTGTTACTTATTGAACTTAAAGCTCCCAAGTATGTTGATATGGGCATGTAGCCTTCTTTATATTTTTATTTATAAATATTTACTTCTATATATTTTTAGGGTAATTTTTCTCTCCTCTTTCTCCATGGTGACAGGCACTTTTGTAATTTGTCATACACCTATTTTAAAATATGCCATATTTCATTACAGTTATACTTCATTAAATTACATATCATTATACTTATATATGGGCTTCCCAGGTGGCACTAGCAGTAAAGAACTTGCCTGCCAATGCAGGAAATACAAGAGACATGGGTTTGATCCCTGGGTTAGGATGATCCGTTGAAGGAGGGCATGGCAACCCACTTCAGTATTTTGGCCTGAAGAATCCCATGGACAGAGAAGCCTGGCAAGTTACAGTCCATGGGGTCACAGAGAGTGGGACACAACTGAAGTGACTGAGCATGTACGCATGCATACTTATACATAAATCATTATGCTATGTCAATACATACTTCATGTCATATGTATCAAATATTTATTATATGTTTTGTATTTTTCATATTTATATCTCATTGTTCTGCCTTCACTTGTGCTGATTCCTCTGTCCAGGATTCCTTACCTTGGTTTTTTTTCATTTGGCTGACTCAACTTCAAAGAAGCAAATAAGAATCATCTAATCTAGGAATGTTTCTCTACCTACCGCCATCCCCATTCCAGGCCTTCTTCTTTTTACGGTCTCTTATCATCCTTTGCTTATTTTAATAATAGAACTGCACACTGGATTATAGTTATTGGTACTGCCCTGAGCCTGTTCTGCAACTGGTATTGATGGGTTCCCATTGACTGTGGGCCAGTTCCTTGATCTGGATTGTATCTTTTGTTAGAGTTACTGTTTGACAAGGGGCTTTTTGCAAACTCATGCATCTAAACCAGTGTATCCCAGTTCTTGGTTAAGTATCTGAATGACCCATACTTAAACACCCTCTAAAGGGTGGTGTTAGAATCAAGCTTTCTGTCAGACTTACTTTCCCACGAGTACCCTGGCACACCAGAAAAACACCCAGAGATGCTGGTAAGAAGGAAAAGTTGTTCTTCTGTTCTACCGAAGTTAGGAGGAACGGAACTAAGAAGGTACACTGGTGATTTTTAGAGCTGGTCAACCTATAGATTTCCCCCAGTGCTTGGGAAATTCCCACCCTATGATATTTGCTGGGAGGGAGACACAAGTTTACTGGACAAGCTGAAAAGTTAGATTATCTGCTTCCTGGTTACTTCTGGGGAATCACTGGGGCTCAGCCAATTGGACACATACCTGTGCCTCAGGCTTGCTTAACTTGAGATGCAAAGAGGTGGGGTCAGGGTGGGGGGGTGGCTCAGAGGCAGCCAGATCCAGACTCTGGGGCTGCAGGAGGAATGCTGTGTGCAGGGGTGGAGTCTGGGACAGGGCTGGTAGCGCAGGAAATGGATTCTTCAGGAACAGCGGGAGCAGCCCTTGTCCTTACTGGCCCAGTGCCCTGCTGGGATGTTGGCTGTGCTTTCAACTTCATTCTGGCCCATTTCCTGAGCCTGCCTCTCCATCCTTCCCCAGTGACTCTGGGGGCCACCACGTGGCCTTTCACTACATTTCTTTTACAACAGCCAGGGTTGGATTCTTTATTTTTTTTTTTAAAAAAGCATCAGTTTTCATTTCTTTCAATTCAGAGAATAAAAATTGACTTGATTTATCTTTTATTCATTTGCTATTTAAAAAGGTATGACTATGACTTGGAACCAATTACTAATAAGTATTTAAGAATTTTAAATTATAAAATATTACTAAGATATTAAATATCCTATACAAAATTTTCATAAATATGTCTGTAAGTAAACTTTATATGAACCAAGGAAAAGAGAAACTATTTTTTGCTTATTTTGAGTTATAAAAAAATAAGACCTTAAAACCAACATATGCTGCTCCACATTTACAAGTGATGCTGTTTTACAAATTTTTCAGCTCATGGACCTTAACAGGGCTGGATTCTTTGTCGCTTGCAACCATGAAAATGTCTGAAACAATCTAAAATATGCTTAATGCTCTATGATACGCTCACACCCATCCTTCGCTTTGTATGTATCTTCACTGACATAATCTGTATAAACCACTATAAGGTGGCTGTTAAAATGCCCAGTTTACAGAGAAAGATCCTGAGATGCAGGAATGTAAATTGCCCTCAGCCATACACAAGGAAGAGGGAGAACTGGCATTCTAAACTGGTCTGCCTCATCAAAGGGCTGCCCTGGTGGCTCAGACAGTAAAAAATCCACCTGTGATGCAATAGGTACCGCTTCCATCTCTGGGTTGGGAAGATCCCTGGGAGAAGGGAATGGCTACCATTCCTTTGGGAGGGCACTCCAGTATTCTTGCCTGGAGAATTCCATGGACAGAGAAGACTGGTGGGCTATAGTCCGGGGTTCATGTCCATGAGGTTGCAAAGACTCGGACACGACTGAGTGACTAACACTTTCATTTTTTCACTACCTCATTAAGGAGCCCCCAACCCCGCCCCTCTGATTTTCACTACATACCATATCGTCTGGCATGGAGGAGGCACTGATGGATGGATGGATGGGTGAAGCAATAATAGATGGTTGGGTGGATGGATGGATGAGTGGGTGGCCAAAAATATATTTGCAAAACAAAAATAAGCTGTAATCCTTTTTTGTATTGTTTTAAAGACACTTATGGGACTTCCCTGGTGGCATAGATAGTAAAGAATCCACCTGCAATGTGGGAGACCTAGGTGGGGAAGATCCCTTGGAGAAGAGAATGGCTACCCACTCCAGTATTCTTGCCTGGAGAATCCCATGAACAGAGGAGCCTGGTGGGCTACAGTCCATGGGGTTGCAAAGAGTCGGACACAACTTAGTGACTAAACAACCAAATCTCTGTAGGTCGCTCAGCAAGAGCTTTGTGCATTAGGGAAGCCCCCTGACCTGATGAAGCCTCAGTGTGCTGATCTGAATGGGGAATCAAAAGACCTATTTTTTGTTGTTATAAAACAGCCTATGGGAACATGCTCAGAGCCTTGCGTGGTGTATGTGAGGTTCTAATACTTTAGTGTATCTCATAAATTTGCCAGAGTTAGAAACAGTGGTGATGAGTATGGATGAGGAGGAACCAGGACTACAGCTCAGCTCAGGAGGGAGCCCTGAATGGGACATTCACAGCCCGTCACAACTTGACCCTTGTCTGCCAAGGTAGATGGGCTTGTTCCAGACAAGTCTGGGCATAGATAGGAATCTACATGATGGAAGTGACTTGGCATGCATTAGAAATATAAAGAAGGGATGTATGCAATTGCTCCTGAAGCCTCCAGATCATATTCTGGAATCATTTTTTCCCATAAAAGTATAAAAAGCTCTTGTCTTTCCTACTCAAAATGTAAAGGCAAGCAAGCCTGCTGCAGGGGAGCCAGGCAAGAGGTTGATTAGCAAATATAACTGCATTTCTCTGACATTATTCTGGAGGCTCAATTTGGAAGTGTAAAACTCTCTGATGAATAATCACTAGTTAATGAGTTAATCAATCACATGAAGAAAGGCGCTGACATTTAGGCAGACAGAAATCACGGCGCTGAGGTGAGAGCAGCCAGGGCAGAGACCGAGGTGGGAGTCTTGTTGCTCACCTGACATTCTCATAGCGATGGATGTAGATCCGGTGGAACTGATGCTGCAGGTGCTCGTCTTCCACGTTGGTCATATCGTTGATCATCTCCAGGACAACAAAACGAGGAAGCACGGACAGCACAAGTCGCTCCTGCGACAAACCAACACAAGGGTGAGAACTAAAGTATTGCTGCCATATCAGTCAACAAAGGACATTAGAGCCATCAAGACATGAGATTACAGCTGCCCGGACAGTGAGCCCTGAGGGAACTCAGGATGGAGACAAAAGAGCTGCCCACTGCCAAGCCCATCTAGCAGTCAAGTGGCTGCAGCAACCCTGGACCATGCACCCTGAGGAAACTCCCATGAGGAAACACAGGATACTTGCCCCAGAGAGCGGAACTGCATATCAAAAGCATGATTTCAATGAGCCCAGATGCTTGTATCTTCCCTTACATAGAAAAGCACCGAATTCCTTAAGGAGAGATGTTTGATTTTCTTTTGTTAACAGTAATCCTTTGATGTTCCAACTACCTGGTCTCTTGTTGCAAAAACTCTTATATATCCTGGCTCCCCCATCCGCCCTTGCCTCTTAGAAACAGTTTTCTCAGCATGTCTGAGATGCTGTGTTCCAGGCTTGAAATCCTCAGAAAGTCTGCTGAATAAAACACAACTGTTAGGGGAGTGGGTACATTTCCTAGATTCTGACTCGCCACAACAAAAATTTGAAGCGACAGACGTTCAAGCCCTCCACGTGTCACAGCTCTCGGACAGTGTTACAGCTCCATGTTATAGCTCCATTTTATTTAGAAAATAAAAGGAAAATACATCCTCAAGGCATCAGGGTATGCCTGGAGCCAGGGTGAGGAATCCCGCCCGTGGCAAAGGTCATGAGGAAGGAGGCCTGACATACGCAAAGGTGGGATCAGGCCTCAGGGGTCCCCCTGGACATTCTCGAGCATCTACCCCCCAAATCAGAGTCTGCCTACCTTACTGCAGTATGCTTTCACCTACACTTCTGACATTAGGGGGGCTGTCCCCCACCACCTCTCTCTGAGAAGGAGCTAACTTAGAGCTCCAATTAATAAATCTCCTGGCCATAACAAGAGTGTTTCAGTCAAAAAACTCCTCTGATGGCTCTCTAGCCTGCCTGAGAGGTTTATCTGGCCACATGTGATTGTTCACAGCCTCCCAACCGTGAGAGGCACGAGATGCCATAAACTTTCTAAATACAGATTCTTTTGAGAAGTTAGAAAATTATTAGTATAGTATTAGCAAGTTAGTTAGAAATTATACCAGTGGAGGGTTTCATTGTTGAGCCAATATTTGCTGCTAAGACTCCATATCCCTTGCCCCTTATACACACTAATTGATATAACTAGCATATAGGAGAAATAAGTATTAACCTTGATATTAATCACGTTAGACCTCAGACTAGGTAAATTCTTTTCTGGATTATAGCCCACTGCACCTTTGCTCTGTAGGAATGCAATTTTATCTGGTGCCTTCGGAGGGTGGTGCCTGACTTAAGAAAATCACCTTTGGAGAAAATAAGTTTTCTGGTTGACTAATCATCATCAGAAAGGGTCATAAAATGTTAGCAGGCCTCTTGGCCAGAAGATGATGTAAATCACCTGAGAACTTTGTATATCGGAAGGAATGCAGAAAGAAAGCGTGGTTTCAATAAGGGTCAGGACTGCTGACCCTGCGTGACTTTGTATTTTCCATTTATCTCTATGTATGACTTAAAGTATAAAAGCGGCCCTGGAAATAAAGAAACAGACCAGTTCCTGGAAAGACTGGTTTCCCCTGTGTCGTCTTTTCTCGTTCTCTCCTTTTCAGGCTGAATTCCCGTCTGGAGCACAGAGGCTCTCCATGTCTACTTATTTGCCCTGGCTTCTAAGACCCACGCGAGAGGGAGCCCAAGGCGGAGCACCCTCCGCTATTCAAGCAGGCACCGGTGGCCTACGTAGACTGTGCAAGCCCCTTGTCTCGGGGTTTTATTGGTTTTCTGTGTAAACCAAGTTATTCAGCATCTTCTCTCTTCTATTTTCTCTCCTCTCTCTCACTACACTATTCTTCCCTAATCTCTCTTTCTATCTCAAATTAAATAATTCTCTCCTAATCGCCGACTCCATCCCCACTTTGAATTATTCTGGCTCCCCTGGGGCTGGACCCAGGCAAGGGCATGCCGACCCAAAAGACACAAAGAGAAGACAGAGAGAGAAAGAGACAAACAGAGACAAAGAGAGACAGAGTGTGTGTATGTGCGTGCACACAGAGAGATCCCGGGCCCCTTGGCTCCTCTTTTTATATGTTTTTTCTTCCTCCCCCTGGGCCTGCCTATGTGAACTGGGCTAGCCAGGAGAGCTGTTTGTTCTACCTGAGGTCCTACTCCGGTCCTTGGACCTTCCTTTGTTCTATTTTCTTGGCCTTTTCCCTTCCTTGTCTTTTAGCCATCGGCATTCTTGTGGTGGAAAAGACCATCCTTTTTTCCTATTCTAACTACCTAACAATAACTATCAACTTTTAGGTTGTGCAATGTTTTTCCAGTCAACAAGGGACAATCTTGTTAAACTGATCACTGGGTCTCAGAAGGGTGGATGGAGCATGTAGAAGTCATGGGGCTCTTGGCTGAACTTCTTGAGGAACTATTGATTTTCTACTATTCTAGGAACATGACAAATGTCTACTGAGTACTTGTTATTTTCTGGGCGCCATGCTGAGTGTTGGTAGATGGTGGTGAACCAAATGGATGAGAGCCCTGCTACTGTGGAGCTTACATTCTAAAAGGAGATACAGACATTGAATACAACACACCCAAACATGCCCACACACGCTTATGTGTAACAAATGCCAAGAAGAACAGGTCATGATCAGAGATTATGATGGTTGATGACATGATCCAAATTGGGGGTCAGGAATGACCTTCTTGAGGAACTGATATGTAAATGAATTTCTGAAAGTTTGGAATGAGCCAGCCTTGTGTAGTGTGAGAAGAGAGCCCCAGGAAGAGGAAACAGTGAGTGCAAATGTCCTGAGGCAAATGGAGAGCAATGGTGTGGCTGGAGGGTGGTAAGAGAGGAGTGTGGTGATATGCAATGAGGTTGGAGGTGTTGATAAATGTGTCAGGCCTGCCTAAGATGTTAGCATTTAATTCCAACTAAAACCAGAAGCCATTGCATGATACTAAGCAGAGGAATGACATAAACTGATTGATATTTTAAAAGAACATCCTTGGCTGTGGTTTGGAGAATGAATTGTCAGAAGGGGCCAAGGGTGTGGGCAGGGAGACCAGGTGAGAGGTAATGGGGGGATACGGTCTATAGGACTGGCAACCAGAGGGATGGCAGGAGAGAAAGAGGGTGTAACCATGGTGATAGCTAGGTTTTTGAGTTTGGTTAATAGGAAGCATGTGCTACATTCACTGAAACGGGGAAACAAGGGAGAGGAATCAGGCTCAGAAGACATCAACACTTCCTCGAGAGGAAAGGAAACCAGAAACATATAGCCTGAAAGTAGGAACCCAACACTTGTCAGAAAAATGTTTTACCATGTGATCAACACGGTAGATAAAAACAGAATAACCCGTTGATTAGACCCGTAAAAAGATCTTGTGCTGTGGGAACTAGGCAAGAATCTGCTTCTTTCTTTTTCTCTAATTTGCTCTAGTATGGAAAGGAGTTTAAGACAGATACATTTTATTATTATTATTAATTTCCAAAATTTAAGTATAGTTGATTGACAGTGCTAATTGTACATTAATGTATGCTGTTCAGCAAAGGAGCTATCCCACGTTGAAGGTCAGGAAGGGTGGCGGTGAGGAGATACCCTTCGTCCAAGGTAAGGAGCAGCTGCTGCGCTTTGTTGGAGCAGCCATGAAGAGATACCCCACGCCCAAGGTAAGAGAAACTGAAGTAAGATGGTAGGTGTTGCAAGAGGGCATCAGAAGGCAGACACACTGAAACCAAACTCACAGAAAACTAGTCAGTCTAATCACACTAGGACCACAGCCTTGTCTAACTCAATTAAACTAAGCCATGCCTGCGGGGCAACCCAAGACGGGCAGGTCATGGTGGAGAGGTCTGACAGAATGTGGTCCACTGGAGAAGGGAATGGCACCACTTCAGTATTCTTGCCTTGAGAACCCCATGAACAGTATGAAGAGGCAAAATGATAGGATATTGAAAGAGGTACTCCCCAGGTCAGTAGGTGCCCACTGACTGGAGGTCAGTGGAGAAATAACTCCAGAAAGAATGAAGGGATGGAGCCAAAGCAAAAGCAATACCCAGCTGTGGATGTGACTGGTGATAGAAGCAAGGTCCGATGCTGTAAAGAGCAATATTGCATAGGAACCTGGAATGTCAGGTCCATGAATCAAGGCAAATTGGAAGTGGTCAAACAAGAGATGGCAAGAGTGAACGTCGACATTCTAGGAATCAGCGAACTAAAATGGACTGGAATGGGTGAATTTAACTCAGATGACCATTATATCTACTACTGTGGGCAGGAATCCCTCAGAAGAAATGGAGTAATCATCATGGTCAACAAAAGAGTCTGAAATGCAGTACTTGGATGCAATCTCAAAAACGACAGAATGATCTCTGTTTGAGTCCAAGGCAAACCATTCAATATTACAGTAATCCAAGTCAATGTCCCAACCAGAAACGCTGAAGAAGCTGAAGGTGAACGGTTCTATGAAGACCTACAAGACCTTTTAGAATTAACACCCCAAAAAGATGTCCTTTTCATTATAGGGGACTGGAATGCAAAAGTAGGAAGTCAATAAACACTTGGCCAAACAGGCAAATTTGGCCTTGGAATGAGGAATGAAGCAGGGCAAAGACTAATAGAGTCTTGCCAAGAAAATGCACTGGTCATAGCAAACACCCTCTTCCAACAACACAAGAGAAGACTCTATACATGGACATCACCAGATGGTCAACACTGAAATCAGATTGATTATATTCTTTGCAGCCAAAGATGGAGAAGCTCCATACAGTCAACAAAAACAAGACAAGGACCTGACTGTGGCTCAGATCATGAACTCCTTATTACCAAATTCAGACTTAAATTGAAGAAAGTAGGGAAAACTGCTAGACCATTCAGGTATAACCTAAATCAAATCCTTTATGATTATACAATGGAGGTGAGAAATAGATTTAAGGGCCTAGATCTGATAGATAGAGTGCCTGATTAATTATGGAATGAGGTTTGTGACATTGTACAGCAGACAGGGATCAAGACCATCCCCATGGAAAAGAAATGCAAGAAAGCAAAATGGCTGTCTGGGGAGGCCTTACAAATAGCTGTGAAAAGAAGAGAGGCGAAGGGCCAAGGAGAAAAGGAAAGATATAAGCATTTGAATGCAGAGTTCCAAAGAATAGCAAGAAGAGATAAGAAAGCCTTCTTCAGCAATCAATGCAAAGAGATAGAGGAAAACAACAGAATGGGAAAGACTAGAGATCTCTTCAAAAAATCAGAGATACCAAGGGAACGTTTCATGCAAAGATGGGCTCAATAAAGGACAGAAATGGAATGGACCTAACAGAAGCAGAAGATATTAAGAAGAGGTGGCAAGAATACACAGAAGAACTGTACAAAAAAGATCTTCACGACCCAGATAATCATGATGGTGTGATCACTCATCTAGAGCCAGACATCCTGGAATGTGAAGTCAAGTGGGCCTTAGAAACCATCACTACGAACAAAGCTAGTGTAGGTGATGGAATTCCAGTGGAGCTATTTCAAATCCTGAAAGATGATGCTGTGAAAGTGCTGCACTCAATATGTCAGCAAATATGGAAAACTCAGCAGTGGCCGCAGGACTGGAAAAGGTCAGTTTTCATTCCAATCCCAAAGAAAGGCAATGCCAAAGAATGCTCAAACTACCACACAATTGCACTCATCTCACATGCTAGTAAAGTAATGCTCAAAATTCTCCAAGCCAGGCTTCAGCAATACATGAACTGTGAACTTCCTGATGTTCAAGCTGGTTTTAGAAAAGGCAGAGGAACCGGAGATCAAATCGCCAACATCTGCTGGATCATTGAAAAAGCAAGAGAGTTCCAGAAAAACATCTATTTCTGCTTTATTGACTATGCCAAAGCCTTTGACTGTATGGATCACAATAAACTGTGGAAAATTCTTCAAGAGATGGGAATACCAGACCACCTAACCTGCCTATTGAGAGATCTGTATGCAGATCAGGAAGCAACAGTTAGAACTGGACATGGAACAACAGACTGGTTCCAAATAGGAAAAGGAGTACATCAAGGCTGTATATTGTCACCCTGCTTATTTAACTTATATGCAGAGTACATCATGAGAAATGCTGGACTGGAAGAAACACAAGTTGGAATCAAGATTGCCGGGAGAAATATCAATGACCTCAGATATGCAGATGACACCACCCTTATAGCAGAAAGTGAAGAGGAACTAAAAACCTCTTGATGAAAGTGAAAGTGGAGAGTGAAAAAGTGGGCTTAAAGCTCAACATACAGAAAACGAAGATCATGGCATCCGGTCCTGTCACTTCCAGGGCAATAGATGGGGAAACAGTGGAAACAGTGTCAGACTTTATTTTTTTGGGCTCCAAAATCACTGCAGATGGTGATTGTAGCCATGAAATTAAAAAACGCTTACTCCTTGGAAGAAAAGTTATGACCAACCTCGATAGCATGTTCAAAAGCAGAGACATTACTTTGCTGCCTAAGGTCCGTATAGTCAAGGCTATGGTTTTTCCTGGGGTCATGTATGGATGTGAGAGTTGGACTGTGAAGAAAGCTGAGTGCCGAAGAATTGATGCTTTTGAACTGTGGTGTTGGAGAAGACTCTTGAGAGTCCCTTGGACTACAAGGAGATCCAACCAGTCCATTCTGAAGGAGATCAGCTCTGGGATTTCTTTGGAAGGAGTGATGCTAAGGCTGAAACTCCAGTACTTTGGCCACCTCATGCGAAGAGCTGACTCATTGGAAAAGACTCTGATGCTGGGAGGGATTGGGGGCAGGAGGAGAAGGGGACGACAGAGGATGAGATGGCTGGATGGCATCACTGACTCGACGGACGCGTGTCTGAGTGAACTCCAGGAGATGGTGATGGACAGGGAGGCCTAGCGTGCTGCGATTCATGGGGTCGCAAAGAGTCGGACATGACTGAGCGACTGAACTGAACTGAACTGTACAGCAAAGTGATTCAGTTACACACATATACATATACATTCTTTTAAATATTCTTTTCCATTATGGTTTATCATAGGATATTGAATATAGTTCTCTGTCCAAACAGTAGGACCTGGCTGTTTAACCTATAATCCGTTCAACTTATAACAGCTTACATCTGCTGACACCAACCACCCACTCCATGCCTCCCCCAACCTCTACCCCTAAGACAGGTGCATTTTAATCATCATAGTTTCCTCATATCTTCATAGATATTTATGGATCCTAAGCATTTTCACCATTCATTCTTTCATTTGTTCGTCACAAAACCCTGAGAAGAAGCAGGCAGAGATAATTAGCTTCACTTAACCGACAGACTGAATCAAATCAAATCGCTTCCGTGACCTGAACAGTTACCACATGGCAAAGCCAGGATGCAATCCTTTACCACGCTTTTCGTGGATGGGATTCTTGGTGAGACAGGAAAAGCCTCAGGTTCTAAGTCTACTGGAGTTCAGATCCCGCCTTCATCCCTGCATAAGAAGGTAGCACTAGGCGAACTGCATCCTCTCTCTGAGACTTAGTTCCCTGGCTCGGCAAATAGTGATAATATCACCTACTTCACAAGGCTGCAAAGGAAATTCAATGAAATAAAATATGGCAGATGCTGGAGTTAATTCCCTCCTGCTGCTTCTTTGCTCTGTTTAACCCTCCTCTCATGTGAAGGGCTTTATCAATGGAGTGTCCACAGAGCTTTACATGATAAGGTTTTTTCCTCTTGGGAAAGCTGTCCCGTTGAGGGGCTGAGAAGCCTGCTTCCTGCAAACGCCCCTGCCTGATGTCCATTTCATGCTTATTACGCTGTCTGTCAATTTCCAGGTACTTGTGATCCAGTTCAGGTAATCGCTGCTGGGTGGGAGTCGGTCCTCATCGTGGCTTTGAGGGGCACTCAGAGCTTCAAAACTGTAGGTACTAAAGAAATATTTCCTCAACAAATGAGTGAGCAGAGAGATGGCAGAGACTGTGTTCAGCTCATGACTGCATCTCCTTCCACGGCCATCACAGTCCCTGGCACGGGATAATTAATTATTAAATAGATTCTTTAAGTGGCAGTGCACATTCAGTCTTCAAGTATGGCATAGACGCTTTATGTGAGACTTTAATTTTTTTATTTTTAGAAAACATTTTAATTTCAATGTGTTCCCAGATGACTAAAAATTTTAAACTTATTACAAATTTTCATACACAAGAGCTTTTTCTGACCAAACCATTTCATGTTTTATTTTCTGACTATTAGTTCTGGGACACTGGTGAACAGAACAACAGATATTACTTAGGAGGTAGATGCACCTTGTTTACAAACAGAAATAGATTTTTTGTTTGTTTCCTTTGTTTTACAATTCCAGAAACACAATTTAACATTAAATACCTTTTAATAATCAAAAGGGGATAATCATAATATTGTCCCCATTAATTCTGAAGATATATTTCATAAAATTTAACATCTTTATGGGAGATTTTCAAAGTAAAATTTTAATAGCAAAATTCTCCAGCACCTAGGTTTGCCAGCCTCTAGCTAGTCTGGCTACTGCCAACTGCCTCAGCTCCCCACCCTGTAAGGCATTTTCTTCCAGACAATGGGAAACTGCCTGGAGTCTGCTTATAAAAGCCCATTTTCAACACTTTTGCTTCCCTCAGATTTGCTAGCTGCTTGAGAAACATCATTCAAATCCCCTGAAAACACAGTCTGAAAGAAAAATGGGAAAGTTTGCCCCTTAATACAATTCCCAAGTCTTACTGAGGCAGAATATCAGATTTTCCGGCTTTGGAGGTCAGAGGTACAAGACTTTCTCCTGTAGCCAGACTATGGCCCAGGGCGGCCTTTGTACTCACATTCTGCACGTCTTTCTCTCCCCAGGTTTTTCCCATTTGCATGAAAAGGGACTCGGGGTGGATTTCAAGGGCCTCAGTGGCTTCTGCCTGGATTTGCCTCTCATCTAACTGGCTCTATTCCAGTCATGAGAATGGCTTCATCTATTGCTACAGTGCACCCTGAAGGGGAAGTCAAGGTGAAAACAGTGAGGGAATCAGCATTCTCATTTTATGCAAATGCTTGTCCTGGAGGAGAGAAAGAAAGCAGGGCAGTCCCCTGAGGCAGGCAGCACTTCCGAGCTTGCACGCACCCATGCTTCTGAATGGCTTTGGGAAGAACTCACCATTCAGACCCTCACAAACCAGAGACCTCCCAATACTCTCTGTACCGTAGGCCAAGCAAGGTCAACTGCAGTATAGGTCCAGGCTCTGGCGAGAGGCTTATCCTGGGGTTATAGATAATATACTTTAAAAAAAATATTTATTTATTTGGTTGCGCTGTGTCTTAGCTGCAGCATGTGGGATCTTTAGAGGCAGCAGGCAAATTCCTAGTCAAGGTGTGTGAACTCCTAGCTGTGGCGTGAGGGGTCCAACTCCCTGACTAGGGATTGAACCCAGGGACCCTGCATTGGAAGCTTGGAGTCCCAGACACAGGCCCACCAGGGAAGTCCCCCATAATATCTTATTTTAAAGTGATCGCTCATTGTGGAGCAAGCCAAGTGCTTTGCATTCAGTATCTAATCAAAACCTTACATTAACCATGCATGCATGCTAAGCCACTTCAGTTGTGTCCAACTGTTTGCGACCCCATGTACCATAGCCCATCAGGCTCCTCTGTCCATGGGATTCTCCAGGCAACAATAGTGGAGTGGGTTGCCATGCCCTCCTTCAGGAGATTCTTCCTGACCCAGGAATTGAACTCATGTGTCTTAACATCTCTTGCATTGGCAGGTGGGTCCTTTACCACGAGAGCCACCTGGGAAGCCCATAGTAGGGTGAAATGGAGTATTTGCTGCCTTATCAGTAAACAAGGATGGGACAGCCGTCAGGGATTTCCGGCCTCCAAATGTGAATTTCTGAGCCCAGAGGGCACCCAAAAGGGAGAACAATGCCTGTGATCCAGTTTCTGAGTCCTCCCTACAGTGAATGAGGAACTAGGGATGTAAAAAAACCAAGAAGCACGATGCTGGCCCCAGAAAGCTGAGATGCATATGAAAGGAATGATTTCAGTAAGCCCAGACGCTTCCATTTTCCCATACATAAAAGAGCACCAAATTCCTTAATTTGAGATGCCTGATTTTCCTTAATTAACAATAAACTTTTGATGTTCAGACTACCTGCCTTTTGCTGCAAACTTCTATCTAACCTCACTCCTCCCCACCTGCCTCCTTGCAACAGTTCTCTCGGGGTCACTTGAGATGCTGTCTCCTGGGCTTGAAGTTCTGAGAATTCCCATCAAATACAAAATAACTCTCAATTTCCAGGTTGTGACTATTTTTTTTAATTGACAGTAGGTTACTATTTTCATTGCATTTTATTGATATATATAAGATGTTGAGATTTAAAGAATTTAAGCCAAATGAAGCAGTTCAGAGTCACACAGTTGCTAAGTGCATAGTGAAGATTCAAGCCCATTTCTTTTTCCTTTGAAACTTAGATTATAATTCATCCATTTATTCACTTGTTTCTCATGTCAAGGTGTAGGTGCTATGTGACAGGTGCAGGGCTGGGCATGGAGAGTAGGCAGTCGACAAAACCAGACATGGTACTCACCTTGCAGAGAGAATGTTCTAGAGGTAATGAATGGTAAAGAAAAATATGGAGTAAGAATACAGGATGCATTTATGTAAAAATGGAATCGAACACTTTGGAAAGACTTGGTAATATTGCGTAGCTACAACACTGCACCCAAACTAGATGTCAGCAAGCCAGCCATACACATCTGTGGGAAAAGTAATAAAAATCCAGAAATCACTCTGATAATTTTGAGAGTACTTTTAAATATGTGGCTCCATGTTAAAGAGCTGGAAATTTTGACTGATGCACTAGTAGCTGTGGTCTCTGTAAGAAACAATAGACCTCTGCTTGAAAAATACCTTGGCCTTATTTTAAGAGACCAGATAATGAACTTTTTATTCTATGTTTAAATTACAAATAAAATATTTAAATTGAATTCCCATAAGCTCCCATTTCAACCTACTTTTTCAATTTACCAAGCAGTCTCCCATCCAGATGACTTCAGCTGAAGGGATTTTACAGTTCTTATTTGGGTGTCTGTCACCCTCCCTAAGGGCTACCTGGGTGGCACTAGCGGTAAAGAACCCTCCCGCCAATGCAGGAGACGTAAGAGACGAGAGTTCGATCCCTGGTTCGGGAAGATCCCCTGGAGGAGGGCACGGCAACCCGCTCCAGTATTCTTGTCTGGAGAATTCCATGGACAGAGGAGCCTGGAAGGCTACAGTCCATACACAGGTTTGCAAAGAGTGGGACACGACTGAAGAGACTTAACACAGCACAGCACCCTCCCTAAACTGGGAAGCATTTGAGAGAAAAAGCATGCTTTTTTCCACCTCCAGAAACCAACACAGGCTTAGTGAGGAAGTGGCTATATTATCTGATTCCTTTGGTGATAAAGAGACAGATAGCTGAAGCAAAATCAGGTTTTATCACAGCATACTGATGTCTTACGGAATCTAGGGGCAAAACCTGGACTTTGGAAAGAAAAAGAAACAGAGACCCATAATGACTCTTTCCCTAAAACTTGGGTCTCTCCTTCTCCTGAAGGTCAGCTTTATCCTCCTCTCTGACTTCTCAGCCACTGGGAGCTCTTGGTCCTTATCCTTTGGCTGTTTTTGAGAAAATTCTTGCAAAGTTCAAGATGCAATATGTCTGCTCAGGGGCTCTGCTTGGGTCAAACATCTAGCTCATGCTCATGGTGCAGGATCAGGACAAGGATTATGGTGTTAATGGGGTGATAATTATAACAGGGGATCTTCCTGGTGGTTCAGTGGTTAGGACTCTGAGCTTTCACTGCTGAGGGCCAAGGTTCAATCCCTGGTCAGGGAACTATGATCCCACAGGCTGTGCAGAGCAACCAAATAAATAAATAAAAGGATTAAGGTTGTTCTGCTTTTTATTATCACCGTTCATTGGCAGTTTTAAACAATGCCAGCCATAAAATACCCCTGTTCACTCCCAAGATGATTGCTTAGCAGAGAACTTGGCACATAGGACACCTGTAGACCCGTCCATGATATGGCAATGCACACCTTTGTCATCCATCTCACCCTGGCCGAGGCTCAGCACATCCGTGGCAACCTTTAGCTGAGGGTCTAGTCTGATGTATCAACCACTATAACTTGATGAAATAAAAAGGAAGGCACTTTCTCTTGCCCTTTGGGAATGCAATGATAAACCAAAGGCAATATGACACTCGGGGAGATGCTCTGTTCTCCTAAAGGAATTTAGTCAAATGTGAGGAATAAAGAACACATTTGTTAGCCCAGAAGACATTAGGCACTAAACCTGCTGCTAAGTAGCCTCTCTTGAAAATCTCTCTTTTAAGCACTTCTTAAGGCTTGAGGATTTCAGTCTTTTCAGAGAATGCTAAAAGGCTCTTTCCCACAAAGTTCACTACTTTTCTCAGACGCAGGTAACACGATTAAGCATTGTGCTATTTTCAGTAAAAAGATGTTGATATGTAGGTCAGAAATCACAATCAGAAGAACTAAAATTTTTTTGGCATGCGCTCACTAATTTTCTGATCTTGGACAAATTACTTAATGTCTCTGAATCTGAGTTTTCAGGTATAAAGTGGAAGGAAGTGTTAGTGACTCAGTTATGTCCAACTCTTTGTGATCCTATGGACTGTAGCCCACTAGGCTGCTCTGTCTATGGAAGGCTCCAGGCCAGAATACTGGAGTGGGCTGCCATTCTCTTCTCCACAGGGTCTTCTCGACTCAGGGGTTGAACCCGGGACTCCTGCATTGCAGATCCTTTACCATCTGAGCCATCAGATGGAAGTAAGTACTAAAGCAGGTACAAAAGCAGGTACTAAATCTCATTTTGCCCATTTCACAAAGAAGCTTTATTGAGGATGAGACATTCCAACTGGATATTACAGTGTCTTTAAAAAAAAAAAAAAAGGAGCTTGCTGGACAGAATCAGAGGAAAACATTCAGGCAATGGGCAAAGATGTGGAGAAGAGATGGAAGATGGCAAGCTTGTGGAAAAGCCCACCAGTGTGTTAGGTTCTTGGTGAAGAGGCACTGGTCAGAACTGAGACTTGAGAATTCCACTGGAACCAGTTTGGGATGGCCCTTAAATGCTAGAACAATTGGGAGAGTAGCGATGACATAAATAAGCATCACTGACTCAATGGACATGAATTTTTGCAAAGTCCCAGAGACAGTGGAAGACAGAGGAGAGTCCGTGGGGCTGCCAAGAGTCAGATATGACTTAGTGACTGCCCAACAGCAACAATGTGTGAAACAGATAGCTAGTGGAAGTCTGCTGTATAATACAGACACCTCAGCTTGGTGCGCTGTGATCACTTAGAAGGGAAGCATGAGGAGGGTGGGAGGGAGGTTCAAGAGGGAGGGGATATGTGTATACATATAGCTGATTCACTTTGCTGTACAGCAGAAACTAACACAACATTGAAAAACAATTATACTCCAATTAAAAAAAAAGAAAGAAACCTGATCTTTAGCCCATAGGGGAAGAGAGAGCAGTAAGTGATTTTTAAAACTGGGAGTTACCAAAAAAAAAAAAAAAAAAAAAAAACCCACTAGGAGTTACAGTCAAAAAAGTGAAAAGGCCATAAATATCCTTTTCTGAATTAGAGACTGAAAAGTTAGTGTCTACATTTCCCCAAATCCTGCAATTCTGGATCTGATTTGGGTTTTGACAATTAGATGCTTTTCTATAAGACAGAATTTGGAGGTTAGACAGAAGCTATTTTTCATCTACTTCTGTTTCTTTTGTTGCTGGCAATTATGATTATGGAGATACTGGGATTGAAATAGCAGCCTTCCGCTATCTATTCACAAGATTTACGGCTGTTTGAAAGGTGGCCATTGTCCATATTTTTGCCAGGAGGGTACTGAAAAGGTGGCACTGGTCTGGAACTAAGAGCTGTGGCAACAGGGGTTCCCTGATCCTCGCTCTTCACAGCATGTGGGAAGCTAGTCCCCAAGGTTTAGAAAAGAAACAGATGTCCCAAGAGAGGATTTAACCCACCTCCAAGGCCAAGGGATAAGAAAGCCCTCTCGTGGCAGCAAGGCATTTTATAATTTCACCAACACTCAAAAATCCTTTCTAAAATTCATCAGGGTACTTTTCTTGTGGTCCAGTGGTTAGGAATTCACTTTCCAGTGCAGGAGATGTGAGTTCAATCCCTAGTTGGGGAGCTAAGATGCCACACGCCAAAAAACTAAAACGTAAAATGGAAGCAATATTGTAACAGATTTAATAAAGACTTAAAAAAAAAGGTCCACATTTTAACAAAGATAAAATTCATCAGGACTTTAGAAATTAGATATGCCTTGCCCTGGAAGTCCTCTTGACTGTATATTTGCAAATAACACACACCACATGTCACTCTGATATTCTATTACACACCAAAAGAGCATGCCTATTTGCCTCTATTTGACCATTCAATTCAATTTCCTTCAATAAACAGGGTCCTGTCTGAAGTGTTCCTAGGAGCTGAATAAACTCCAGCCCCAGAAAACGCACAGCCAGTGGGGAATCTAGGTGCAGGAACACTTCACGGCTCATTTCAGTAAGCGCCGTCAGAGAAGCAGGAACCTGGTCCTCTGGGGATACCAGAAGTGACCCAGAGGAGGGGTGGGACAGTGGGGTCTGGTGGTCCCTGTCCCTCAGTCACACCAGGACATTTATTTCAAATAAGTCTCTCAATAATTTCGTGGAGGGAGTTGGATTATGGCCAATTTAACAGATAGGAAAACCAAGGGAGCTACAGTCTTTGCCCAAGCTTATACAGTCAATAAGGTGCAAAACTGGAACTTAAATCAAGTTTTTCTGAGTCTCAGCATCGATTAAGTCACCTGTGAACACAGTAGGAGCTGTCCAAGAAACAAATTTTCCAGTGAAATTCTAACACTGAAAAAGTCAGAATTCACAGAGAGGCTTGTCTTTGGAGAACTCTAGGTGACATTTCCCTCGATTCTGATAAACTCTTTTCAGACCACGGTCACTTCACAATCTGTTATAATAACATGCTATCATAGGTGCTGAGAAGCAATGGTATAAAAGCTACCAAATGTTGCTTCAATTAACTGGCTACAGAAACATATACCTTTTGGACAACTGCAAATCCTCATGTGGAAAAAGCTTTTAGTGGTACGGGGGTGTTTTTTAGTTTTTGATTTCCAAGAATATTTGGATGGATGTGGCAGAGCACACACATTTCCAAACTAGCATCCATGTCCTTGGATGGGAACCACTTGGGTATTTGCAAAGTGAAGACTTCAGCCTTGAAGGTGCAGTGGGGAGAGAATTTCCCATCGATTCCAAGTGGGCTGATCCAGACTTGTGGGTCCTGAGACTCCAATAAATTGAAGGGATCCTATTTAACAAAAACATCACAAGGCCTTCCCTGGTGGCTCAACGGTCAAGAATCCGTTTGCCAACACAGGAGACACGGGTTCTATCCCCGATCCAGGAAGATCCCACATACCCCGGAGCAACTAAGCCCATGCACCACAAATACTGAGCCTGTGCTTTAAAGCCCGGGAGCCACAACACCCTTGCACCCTAGAGCCCCAAATTCACGACAGGAGAAGTTACCGCAATGAGAAGCCGCCACACCACAAACAGAGTCGCCCCCTCACTGCAACTAGAGGAAAGTTCGTGCAGCGACAAAGATCCAGCACAGCCAATAGCAAAATGAATACAATTATTTTTTAGAAAAATGGCTGACATTTACCCAATACAGTAAAAGAAAGAAAAACATCACAAATTGTAACTGCAAACTTCAGAGGACCCCTTGGAGGGCCTTAGAGCAGCCTTATAAGCGAGGAGCCCTAAAGCTTAAACTATCATTGTCACCAAAAGTCTGCTTCTGAGCAGGCAAACCATCTTTCTTTATTATAAATGTTGGAAGATGCCAACGCTTTGGAGCCTGCGGCTGTGTGTGAACAAATACAACACAGTATCGCCTAGCTTAAGTATTAATATGCAGCCGTTTCCATAGATACCTGATTAAAACTGTGCCACACATGTATTTTGGAAGGTTATTTGAATACTGTCTCTGATGTAGTAAATTCTTAGTTTCTAATTCAATTGTTATGATTATGGTACCTTTTTTAGATTATTACAGATGTTTTATAACACTCATCCACTGAAATTTTAAAAACATTGAATTTGTGTTTTATCTTGATAGAGAGCAGAGCTTTTCATGTTTATTCAAGGACGTGAGTGCATGCTCAGTTGCTCAGTTGCGTCCAGCTCTTTGTGACCCTATGGACTGTTGCCCACCAGAATCCTCTATCCATGGGATTCTCCAGGCAGGAACACTGGCGTAGGTTGCCATGCCCTTCACCAGGCGATCTTCCCAACCCAGGAATCAAACCCACGTCTCCTAAGTCTCCTGCATTGGCAGGTGGATATTTTTACCCCGAGCCACCAGGGAAGCCTCTTATTCAAGAACATCGTACTTTAATAGCAATTGGGACAGAAAGCTTTGGAGGTTGAAAGATGGATTAAAATTCAAATAAGGAGCCCCTTGCTGGCATCATTATCAGGAGCTTGTATATCCTCTTCAATGACAGTTTAAAAAATAATAAAAAAGAATAACTCACGTCTGTAGTGTGTGTATAGTTAAAAATTACTTTCACGTGTACTTGCCCACTGAACGGTCAGAAGAATCCTGAAGGTTGAAGTTAGTAAAATGATTTTACCAGTGAGGAAACTGAGGCTAAGAGAATTTGTTCAAGGCTAGCTTATCTATTAATGCAGGGCATCAATTCGCATATCCTCTTTCTGCTGTATCTCAAAAACCCATGACTGTCAAGGCCAGAGCTCCCAAAAAGGAACCAAATCAAAGGTTAGTGGGTGTGACGTGGCAGAGGCCACAGGGCTGGTGGCCCTTGCATGTCCACACCCCCACGAACGTGAAACTGCCTGGGTCAGATGCGGGCACATGGTCTCTATAACCCAGTCTGTGGACCCCATTAAACCAACTGGCTAAAGAGTTCAGTCATTGCTTTTCACTTCGATATTTAATTCTGAGCTCATGTCAATTTTCTGCTCCCAAGAAGCGCAATTATCAAACATTTCTCATTTACATTTGAAAAGCAGGAAATATCATAACCATCAGAGCTCGCCTGAAAAATACATGCAATACTCATTCATTCATTAGTTCTCCCTTTTATTATTTCAATAGAAAAATATAGGCAGGCACTCCCTACAACATAAGGTGTAATTCAATTGTCTTTAGTTTCCTTGGGGCTTCCCTAGTGGCTCAGAGGTTAAAGCGTCTGCCTGCAATGCATGAGACCTGGATTCGATCCCTGGGTTGGGAAGATCCCCTGGAGAAGGAAATGGCAACTCACTCCAGTATTCTTGCCTGGAGAATCCCATGGACAGAGGAGCTTGGTGGGCTACAGTCCATGGGGTCGAAAAGAGTCGGACACGACTGAGCGACTTCACTTTCTTTTCTTTCTTTAGTTTCCTTAACTTCTCACACTCCAAGCATCTCAATCAGTTTCTCCCTATACTTATTTAAAATCAATTCAGTCTCTAGTAGACTGGGGGGGGACTTTATTTTCTGTGGAATGGATTAGTTCAATGAATAAAGCACATGCCTAAGAAAGAGTAGCAATTATATCAACCTTACTACGAACAATAGATCTTACTGGGCACTTATGAAGTGTCAAGCTCTGTATATGAATCATTTCATTTGATCCTCACAATTCACGAAGTAGAAACATTTCTTCCTGCCATTACACAGATGTGAAAACTGAGGCACAGAAATGTTATGTAGTTGTCCCAAGGGCACAGAGCTAGTAAGTGGCAGTGCCTGGATGTGAACCTGGGCATGTGGATGTAACTGGGTTTATCCTTTTCATGAGTGCAATGGATCACCTGGCCTGACTCTCATGTCACAATCTTTTTCACCCTTTGTATGATCTATTGTGGAGTATCATCCACTACCCATTCATGCATCTGACAAGCTGTTATTTAGCAAATATGCACTAAGGAATGAGTTAGAGGCAGGCAATGCGCTCTGCACTGGGCAGAGCAGTGGATAAGCTTCACTTCTGCCTTTTCCGTGCATGTAGTCTAGTTGACAGAGAGACTGAAAATGACTGCAATAAAATATTAATGACATTATGATAAAAGTCAGCACAGGGCACCACCTGTCACCTGCCTGTTCCAAAGCAATATCAGGATAGCTGATGCGAAAAATGAAATGCTTTGAGCTGTTGGAGAGGTGTAAAGATGAAGTATTTACATCCTGGTGATTAACAGACAAACGATGAGGCTCCAGTCTGTGAGCTAAACCACAAACTCCTCTGGACAATGGGGATGAAGAAAGAAGAGTTGATCAAGTGTAGGCTTTAACAGGAACACCCCCTGTGGGATGTGAAAACGTCTGCAGAATCTAGCTCCCAACTGACTAGAGGGGAAGGGAAATTATTCTTCGATATTTGTCAACAATATGCTCCTATTTGGGGGAAGGGGCCTCATGCGAAATGCTCCTTAATTCAGTCATGATTTTATTCATTTGATACAATGTTACTTACTGAATGTCTAATATCAAGTAAGATATTATTGGGGGGGAGGGAATGAAATATGAGTTTTCCTGGATCAAGAAGCTTGTAATCCAGTATCAAGATGTAAGATATGTCATATAAGACAAGATGTAAAGTGCCAAACTTACCAAATTCCAGTGTACTCTGAAAAATTGTATCTAAAGATTTTACTTTTATTTCTGGCACCTAACTGGTCTACATTTCATAATGCACTAACTTGATTACTACATTTGTTACCATTATGAAAATTCTGAAGAGGGTTCTGAAAAAAAAAAGATCAAAATTCAAGTGGAATTTTGATTGGATTTTGATAACCGAAATCCTAAACAGTGAAATGAAATCAGCCAAGTGTATCAAACAGCCCCTGGATCAAGCTGTTCCTGAAGCCTAATGCTGGTTTCCTCCCTAATGCTGGGAGGAGTGCACACCTTGTAAAATAATCTTTTGCAGTTGTTATTGGTTTCTTGCACTCAGTGGGCAGATTGGTATTGAAGTTGGGGCGTTTGGAATAGTTAAGAGGAGAAAGGAGAGCATAAAAAACCCATGTGAGAAAAGCAAAGGGAACTGCCCGCAAACCCTACGCTACTCATGGTCCTCCTGGAGTCCACCATGGGCACAGGAGCTCTCATTGAGGTTTCATTGGAAACCTCCACTAGACCCTTCTTTGAGTAGAATCACTATTTCTTTCCCCTACTTGATTCATTTGATTTCCCCAAGTCTCTCTTTTTATTCCCATTGATTACACCATAGTCTTGGTGAGTCATTAGTGCATCTATTCAGTAACACGAGGCAATGCATTCTCCTTACTGCCCAGGCCAAAATTAGTCGGAGAATCTCCAGTGAGGAAGAGAGGGCAAGAGAGCAAGGGCGGGACCTGGACTGATGCTGGGCTGAGATGGGGAGGATTGAATGTGTTAACTCTTAGCATCACTATTGCACAAAAGTGCCTCATGGTTGAATGGTTGGGCGGAGGAGAGAGACAGGGAACAGGGAAGCTCTGGATGAGCCAGGTTGATGAATACACTTTTTCCTGACCATGACAGAAAGCGAGTGAAGGGTTTTAAGCATGGGAATGATACCTTTCGGTTCCTCCTGTGTGAGGCTTCTTCTGCAAGCGTCACCACACTGCTACGGTCCTCTACAGGTTTCTGGTGGTATAGCATCTGGTCATGTGCATTGGATTTGTGTCTAGACAGACTGGGGTTCAAATCCCAGCTCAACCACTTATGAACACTATGAAGTTCTCCAAACCTTTGCCTACTGGAGATCATTTTAGTACCTACTTCATTGGCAGGTAGTGAGTGTTTAGCACAGTGTCTGGATGATACACTGATTATGAACAGAGGTAGCATGTCCAGGAGACTTCACTAAATACATGGTATAATAGTTGGTATATGTGCTCTGGAGTAAGACTGTCTAGGTTGTAATACCAGCTCTGCAACTTCTTAGATATTGTATGTGTGTGTGTGTGTGTGTGTGTGTGTGTGTGCTTGTAGTCACTCAGTTGTGCTCAACTCTTTGGAACCCCATGGGGGACAAACCCCTGGGGGACTGTAGCCCCCCAGGCTCCTCTGTCCATGGATTCTCTAGGCAAGAATACTGGAGTGAGTTGTCATTCCCTTCTCCAGGGGATCTTCCCAACCTGGGGGCTGAACCTAGGTCTCCCGCACTGCAGACAGATTCTTTACCATCAAAGCCACCAGGGGAGCCCAAGAATACTGGAGTGGGTAGCCTATTCCTTCTCGAGGGGAACTTCCCAACCAGGGTCTCCTGCATTGCAGGCAGATTCTTTACCACCTGAGCCACCCAGGAAGGCCCATCCTGCTGGTGCTGCTGCTGTGTCGCTTCAGTCGTGTCCGACTCTGTGCGACCCTATGGACAGCAGCCCACCAGGCTCCTCTGTCCGCGGGATTCTCTAGGCAAGAACACTGGAGTGGGTTGCCATTTCCTTCTCCAAGGCCCATCCTAATGCAGTGTAAATTCATCTTTGATCACATTTGCAAAGGCCCTCCTCCCAAATAAAGAGGTCTTGTCTAGTCCACCTCCCATGTCTGCCTCATCAGTTATGATGTATCTTTACCTACAGGCAGTAGCATGCTTTTCCAAATTTGTTTATGTCAGCTGTATTTGCAATTGCTAAAACTGTAATTAAATATAGCACAAACAACAGAATATGAATATAAAAAGAAAGCGAGCTTTTGTTTCTGTGAAAAGTTGAATGCTTCAGAATTCCTTAGTGCTCTTCTTAAAAATGCTTTTGAATTAGGTGTGGGTATGAAATTGCAAAAGACTGGAAATAAAGAACATTTGAGAATGGTTCTGTCCTCAAGATTGCTCTAAAAGTATTTTTTAACTATTTGCCCTCTTTTATTGTCAATACATTTTGAGTGCAGTTTGTATAAAATAGAGGGTATAGAATTCCTGTCAGTGGACATATACTCACATCCAGATGAAGTAAACTATTTTAGGCATGGATCTTTTTATTCTAAAAATATATATATATATATATATTTTTTTTTTTTTTTTCTTTTCCCCTCATCTAGTTTACTATTTTTGAAAAGTGCTTTTAACTATAACCAGGCTACAAAATCCTACCTTCCTTCCAGCATTATACAATTAGGTTGTGTGAAGTTTCCAATTCCAATTTTCTGTAGTCAAAATTCCCCCAACAGTTTTATGAGCTAAAAGGGCCCCACAGGGTTGTTGGAGTCTGCTCTTCAGCCTCTCCCAGCTAGATCAGAGGCGTTGAGGTCAAGGATGGTGAGGGATTTCTTCTACATGAACTACCTCTGGAAATGTTAATTGTATGCAAATGAGTGCAGGATTATGGCCTCTCTTTGAATCAGGGGAAGTATTTAAAATCTGTACCCACACAGGGATGACAGATAGAAGAACACAAACAACAAGAAGAAAAACTGTAGGTACTACAATTGGAGTGTGCTCTGCTCAAAATAGGTCCAGGTGGTCCGATAGCTTCAAGGACCAACTATGATGCCCAACTGCCGTCTCTATTCCTTGATTTCTTCACAGCAACCTTGAGATAACAGGGATTATCATTTTTGACAGATAAAGGATCCAATATTTGGAGAGTTTAAGTGGTGTCCCCAAGGTCACCCAGGCATAGAGTTGGAAAACGTGAAAGTGAAGTCACTCAGTGGTGTCTGATTCTTTGCAACCCCATGGACTGTAGCCTACCAGGCTCCCCCATCCATGAGATTTTCCAGGCAAGAGTACTGGAGTTGGAATTAGCAATCAAATCTAGGTTTGTCCTTCTTCAAAGCTTTTCCTCTTTTTGCTGTGCCAGAAGATGCAAACAATGTGCTAGAAAGATGGCAAAGAACTAGGCAGCCAGGTGGTTGCCAGAGGTGCAAGGGGGTAAACACAAGACTGACCCTTGAGTGAAGTCAGCTGTTACAGGAGGGTCAACGGTCATGAACACTGAGCTTCTGCTCACTGCGCCAAATCTTACTGACAGAGGCAATCACAGTGCTGACCCCATTACTGGGCAGAGTGGCAAGAACTCATGTTAAATAAAAATATCTAAGTGCCAAGGAGAAAGTAGCTTATGACTGCAAACAGTAAAGGAGGCTTTCTAAAGGGAAGACATCTCAGCATCGGTTTGAGGCGTTGGTGAGACTTTCACAAAAATAGCCCTAACATTTGTAGAGTTCTTTACAGTTGAAATAACGCTTTTTCAGGCATTATGTTATTTGTCTCTGGGAAAACACCCTGTGGGTTAGAGTAGGCATTATCATTTCCGATTGAGAGATGAGGAAATTCATGCACATAGTATTCTCCAGGCAAGAATACTGGAGTGGGTTGCCACGTCCTCCTCTGGGAGATCTTCTTGACTCAAGAATCAAACCCGCATCTCTTATGTCTCCTGCAGGGAGGTTGTTTAACACTAGCACCACCTGTAAAGCCCAGGATAGCACATGGGTGGTCTTAATGTAAGAGGTGGAGAAGAGCATAAAGGGTTTTTCTGGAGCATAATAAGAGTCATCTAACTGGAGAAAAAAACAAACAAACACACATTCTGAGATTCCAGGTCCATTTTGATTCTTCTTTGAATGAATGAAAGAAAGTCAAGGCTCTGCCTTACTAGTTGGCAGTTCTCTACAGCTTCAAAAATACTCTCTTAGATCCCATTGGGCACCAACATGCACCCAAACAACCAACTCAAAACTCAATAAGAAACCCAAATTTCTCACCCAATCTATCATCCAAACCATTTACTTATACCAATATTATCTAACAAAGATGTTTCAGTTAAACAGAATTGTTTTAATACAGCTAAAACATCTGCATTTTATAATAACCTCCCTGCTGTTGCAACATATGGCAGCATCAGACTACTTTATTCCAGGGCCCTCAGAGCTTCTGAGACACTTCAAAATGCCGTATCATCATAAGCAGGTTTCGGCAACTCTCAAAGCTGAAAGAAAAACAATTAATCCATTTTAATATTTAAAATAAACATGGGCCATTTGGATCATTTGGGAAGAGAGAGAGGGGATTACAAAAATTACAGTAATTAGAATCTGACTCCCCAAAGAGAGATTTCCTAAAATGTAGCTTCCAGATGGAAAATTCTATAGCAGGTCCAAACAAGACACGTTCTCAGCCTGTCCCAGTCTCTTCTGAATTGGAAAAGAGTCCTCCTCCTACTTGACCACCTGATGTGAAGAGCCAACTCATTGGAAAAGACCCTTGATGCTGGGAAAGACTGATGGCAGGAGGAGAAGGGAGTGGCCCAGGATGAGATGGTTGGATAGAATCACAGACTCAGTAGGCATGAATTTGAGCAAACTCCAGGAGATAGTGGAGGACAGAGGAGGCTGATGTCCTGTGGTCCTTGGAGTCTCAAAGAGTCAGACAGGGCTTAGTGACTGAACAACAACAACAACCTCTTCCTACCAAGTTTTTTAATGGGGGTCGCAATGAGCACCATCCCTTTACTTTTATACAGCAGAATTATGACAACATGACTCTCGTGTAGGTAGAAGTGAAGCCAGGAGCTGAAGTGAGAGTTCAGTATAACTCAGTGAAATAAATGTGAATCAGAAGATCTTATATTCCAGCCATTGTGCTGGATAAACGCCAGAGAACCAGATGAATGAGGATGGCTGCCTTTAATTGGTCTTTACTGGCCATGGAAAGAAAGAAATGGAGACTCGTAAATGTTACAGAGTGTGACAGATTCTGCAAGAGAGTTGACTCTAAGACACGTTAGAAGTATAAGGAGAGCATTTCACCTCAATCCAGGGAGGTGAAAGCAAGCTTCACGGAAGGAGGGACGCTGGAATAGAATATTCAGGTTAACATTCACTGAAATTAACGAGAGGAAGGTGAGCTTCCTGGGCTGAAAGAACCAAATGGTGTAGAGTAGGGAAACAGCCATTCAGGGAGCTAATGGCCATTTGGTTTCAGTTGTGAGGCGAGGAGGTGGAGAAGAATCCACGGAGAGAGGAAGAGGGTTAGATCCTGGAGGAACTGTCGGGCCACGCATGGGTCTGGGTTTCATCTTGGAGGGAATGCTACCACTGAAGGGTTTTCCTGCATAGAAGGGTGATGCCAATGTCATTATCATTCTTTGTAATAGGCCTTGAGTGCATCCTCTGCCTTGGACTGAGAACTGTTCCTCCTTCATCTCACCACAACCCTGGAGAAAGGTAGAATCATTATGACCATCTTGAACCAGTGAAATTGCTCAGTCATGCCAGACTCTTTGTGATCCCTTGGACTGTAGCCTACCAGGCTCATCCATCCACAGAATTTTCATCTTATATGGAATGACCATCTTACACCCACAAAAATCAAGGTCTTTAGAGGAGGGGGGTTTGTCTGATTTCTCACAGTCAGGAAACACAGGAAGTAGGATTGGAATCCAGATCTTGCAGACATTGACGACCGTGCTTTTGACCCCTACAGTGTACTGGTCTTGAACAAAACTGGGCTTTGGGGATGGAGAACAGTTTAGAGAAAGAGAAGCTAGAGCCTGAGAAACCAGACATGCTTAGTGTGCTCTGTGCTTGTTAGAGTTGATGGCAAAAATTGTTAAAAAAAAAAAAAAGACAAAGTCCTGTCACCCAGAAAACAGAGCCAATACAAGCTCAACGTCTTCACGCCAATCATCTAAAATAAAAATGTCAACATTTGGGCCCATGCAGTAGTTCCTTCCTGGAATGCTGCCAGCTACTATGGAAAGGAACAGGGATGCTGTAAAGCTGAGAAGCAACATCAAGGATCTTTGTTAAAAACCTAGTTTAGAAGAGACCTTGAGCAAAGAGCTTTAGCATTTGCTGGTTTCTCCTGCCTGCTTGCTCTTGACCTTAAGAACACTGCCTGCAACCTCAGGCTATCCAACGAGAAGGCCTGATTTTCAGGACTCTGAGTCTGAAGGCTCAGAGCTCTTTCAAGTTCGCCAAGATAGGAAGAAAGTTGAGGAAACATTTCAAATTCTGGGCCATCTCATTTGAAAACCTTGCCTTCTCTGCCCATCTACCATTGAGGAAGTTCTTAGGGATAAAGGAAACCTGAGTGAGAGATCAATATCATTGGAAAGAAATAGCATTGAATGATTCAGAGCCAGTTAGCTTAGACACTATGATGCTGAGGGCAGGGGGTGGGGTGGGATGATGGGTGGAGGGGGGTGGAGTGGAGGGTTGGCGGGGAAGGGGATGGTCAATATACTAGAAATACTTTATCAGAACTGTACACACAGGACTGTAACAAACTTAGAGCATATTTTATTTAATCCTCAGAACAAAGAACCTTCCACCAAAAGAGCCTCTTCTCATGCTTCATCATAAAATAATGAAGCTGACTTACAGTTTTCTATTGTTTCATATGCGTCCTCTTATTGGAAGCAAACACAATGCTGAAGAAATATATTGCACCAAGTAAGGATGAGGAGCCTAAGACTGAGAGTTAAGCAGTTAAGGTGGCCCACTAGGAGGTGATATGGCAGAGGTATGAATTCTACGGGGCTCTCATGGTCCCTTAGATGGTAAAGAATCTGCCTGCAATGCAAGAGACCTGAGTTCCATCCCTGGATCAGGAAGATCCCCTAGAGAAGGGAATGGCTACCCACCCCAGTATTCTAGTGAACTTTCCACTGCATTTGATTTGTCACTTATTCTCACCTTTGGGTGTTATTTTCTTCCTCCTATTATCAACTTAAGAAAAAAGAAAGATTAGAGAGGATGGAGGAAGGTCTGTGCAGCATGTCAAATTGTTACGTCACAAAAGACTCCAAGACAATGAACTTGAAGAATGGGAAAAGAAGAAAAGTCTTATGAATACGATGAAGCAGTCATTTTCAGTGTCTCCAATATTTCATAAACATTAAATAAAAGACTAAGTTTCCCAGACAACTTCTCCACAATTGCAGTTCTGGCTGTGATAGTGCATCAGGAACAGTTGATAAATTATTAATCTGCAGCACTGTCTGAATTGGCGTAGATCCCATGGAAAGAGTGATGTGCCCGTCTAGCAACTGCTCTGTTTTACAGAGCAACATAATGTATATGTGTGTAGAACCTGGGAGATAGCGTGTTTATTGCACAAAGTGATTTCTTTCTTAAAGCTATTTTTCTAAATTATTTTACAGTGATGCTCAGGGCAACTACAAAAAATCTGTTATGAGGTTCCATAGGTGTTTTAGACATCAACTTAGAATTGTCCTAATTCTAAATCCTATGAAATCTATGTAGGAGCTGAAAATTCAATACTTTTTTCTGTACCCCTGGCAATAACATAGAGCACTGGGAGTTGCATTTTGTCAAGCTGCACCTTATCTGTCCGCCTCATCCATTATCAAACAGACCTGGCTTTGCTCACTTCAAAGATCCAAGTTTTACTGATGATTCGATGAGATTAAGATAAAAAATGTTCCATTTTTGAAGCTATTTTATTTATAATTTCCCAAACCACTATTGCACAAAGTTTAAAATAACAAGCATGTATCCACAGATGTAGCTTTTTTTTTTAAAAAAAGCCTTGTATGGTAGAACTAATATAGCTATTGAGCCTAGGATTCCCAAGAGTATATAAACAGTTTGAGTATAAAATATGTTCATTCTATAACCAACTTTAACATATTCCTGTTATTTCTATTTGAACATTACTCTCAGAGGCAGAGATATCCATTAATTTTTGTATATGAATAATTTAAATAGGAGAAAAATCTTTATTTTTTGAGAGCTAATTTTATCTTTGAGAAACATATCATTTGAGGTCAAAGCTATTTTTTAAATCCTTATAACACCCACCTAAACAGATTGTCCAAGAAATTCCTTTATTTTAACCTCTTCCAGCTAAAACTCATGGTCTCCGCTTTGCACCAAACTGCTTTTCCTATTGCATCTCCTATCTTGGGACTGGTATCATGTTCCATAAAATTTATTGTGTACAATGATCTCTTCTGAAAATCAGGATGAGGCATTAAGAACTACACATGTGCAAGATTTTTCTCTGAGCTTCCTATAATTTGAATTGCTATGTAGTGAAAATTTTATTTGAAATAACAATTTACAGTTTGAGAAAAGAAGAATTAAAGATGAGAATACGAATGGTTTTCAGAAACCATGGCCTTTCCCACAAACACAGATGTCAGTGAAAAGCGTCAGGAAATCACTTTATATTTAGGCTCATTTTATTTCTTACGGAGAACAACTGAGTGTGGAAACTAACATCAATTCATTTTGACCTGAGAGTCTAACATAACTATTTCAGCGTCTGTAATCCCATGACACAGATTTTGAGACAGCACTTGCTAGGTAAGACGCGTCTGGGGAAACAAAATCTCTATGGAATTCAGAGACTGGCGAAGTGATTGCAAGGCAGAAGCTCTTTTCAGTTGGTACCTGTCTTTGGTTTTCCGTCTCCAGGCGCAGCCTGGCCTCCACACACCTCCGTGTCTCCAGGAAGGCTTGGCGCTGGGCCCGGTCTGACAGGTAACTGATGAAGATTCCAGCTGTGTTCATACACATGAATAACACTGCCTGGGCCACAACCTAGAACAGAATTACAAATATAGCCTGGTCAAGTGGTTAAAAGAAGAGCTGCCTGCAGGCAAAGAGAATAACTAAATAAACAAAAACTTCCAAGGGAGGGCTTCCCTGGTGGCTCAGTGATAAAGAATCCACCTGCCAACAAGCGAGACATGGATTCGATCCCTGGGTCGGGAATCTCCCACCTGCCTCGGGGCAACTAAGCCCGTGGGCCACACCTGTGGAACCTGTGCTCTAGAGCTGGGGAGCCTCAGCTACTGAAGCCCGCATGCCTAGAGTCTGTACTCTGCACCCAGAGAAGCTGCCGCAGTGAGAAACCCACACACTGCAATGAAGAGTAGCCCCAGCTCGCAGCAACTATAAGAAAACCCAGGCAGCAACGAAGACCCACGACAGCCCAAAATAAATAAATATAGGTTTAAAAAATTTTCCAAGGCAGATCTTAAGGTAATAATCCAAATGTTTAGTAGCAGTTGAATAGAACCTGGCCCCTCATTCAGTTCTCAGATCAACTTATTCCTACAGGCCTTCTTCAACCACTCCATCCAGTTTAAAGCTTCTCCCTCCCTAAACCCAGATTTGAACTCAAATTTGAAACCTCAAGCAAAGCTTCCTTCCTCACTCTATCTCACTTATCCCTTCACTACCTGAAAATTTTAATTATTTAAAGGGTTGGGGAAGCAGGTGAAAAGATGAGAAAGATTAGTAGGAAACAGGAAACATGTTAGTTGAAAGGTACTATTGTATTTGACTTTGGTACCCAGGTTTTCTTGGGGGAGCATCCAAGGCCTGATGTTCCTAACTCAAGAGAAAATACACATTTGTCTACTGCTTTCTATTTCCCTTGCCATTACCCATCTCCCAGGTGCCAAAGTCTCTTTAACTCTTAAGTTAAACTTTGTATTTTCACATTTGAAATTGAAAGTGTTAGTCGCTCAGTCGTGCCTGACTCTGCGATCCCATGGATTATAGTCCACATGCTCTGTCCAGGGAATTCTTCAGGCTGGAATACTGGAGTGGGTTGCCATTTCCTTCTCCAGGGAAATTTGCAGACCCGAGGATTGAACCCGGGTTTCCTGTGTTACAGGCAGACTCTTTACCATCTGAGCCACCTAGGAAGCACGTCTGTCCTGTTCCAAACTTCTCTCTGGTGAAGAAAAGCAGGAGATTCTGGAAAGGAGTCAATACAAGGAAGAAAAAAAAAAACAGCATAGTAAGGCTTTCTTGATTTTTATGGCTTTAGCTTGAGGGCAGATAACATAAGGTATAGTTTGAGGGTGAAAAATTGCAACGGGAAACCCAGTTGGTCTGAAGAAGCAAAAAATAAGGCTCAGTACCTATGGCTGATTCACGCTGATGGGTGGCAGAAACCAACACAATATTATAAAGCCATTATCCTACAATTAAAAATCAATGAATAAAAACTAGTAAGGTTCAGAACAACTGCTGAAAAGTGATAGGAAAAGCCCCCAAAGAAGAGAACCAGTGAGGAAGAACATGAGGTTCCTATATACACTTTTCTCTGACCCACATACGCACAGGGCAAACAGCAAATGATCAAGTTAATGGTAAAAGAATTGAACTGAGATTTGAATCGCCATAAATGAATAACATTAAAAAAAAGAATACATAAAATATTCCTAAAGGAAACAGCATAGGAGACTTGCAGTACCAGGTAACAGAATTGTTATAAAACCGTAATAATTAAGACACCCTGGTATTTACAAGGGGATACAGAAATTGACCAGTGGATGTGAATGAAGAGGCCAGAAGCCTAAACACACAAACTTGATAATAATGCATTGTAGTTCTAAGGATAAAATAAGGCCTTTTCAACAAAGGATATTAGAACAATTTGTTATTCACTTGGAAAATAAAGTAAAAGTAAATTCCTGCCTAATCCAATATACAGGAATACATTGCAAGTGGATTAACGTCTTAAATATGAAAGGCACAAATATTTTACTATTTTGATAAATTTTTAAAATTAAATGCAAAGAATACAAATCACAAAAATAGATTGATACATTTGACAAAATTTAAAATTAAGCATTTCTATCCATTGAAAGACAGCTTTAATTAAATGGAAAACACTATAAGTAGAGATACTTGCAGCATTTACAACTGGTAAAAATTAATTTAAGCTCACATGAAGAACTTGTATAAATCTATAAAAATAAAAGCAATCTTATAGGATATAAAGGCAAAAGAGAAGTGGGGTATTTCAAAGACAAGAGAATATCAATATGATAAGTGTAACAATTTAGGAACTATAAGTTAAAAATCCACACACATCTACATCTACCAGGTTGGCATCAAAAAGGAAAAAAAATAGTGGGGCATCATCAAATTGGAAAGGATGCTGTTGGCAATGTGAACTGACATTGCTACTTGGACTTTGCACACTAATCTTGAATTTGCACATCACTAGAACTGAACCTTTCCCCTTCATACCCAGAGCCATCTTTGCACAAACAGCCCAGGAAACATGCCCAAGAATGTTAAGAACAGCGTTTTTTACAAGGGCTTGAAAGTGGAAATAATCTGAATGTCCACCAACAGTAGAATGGATATTTTAGGATGTATTAAAATACTTAAATACCACTCAGTGGTGTTGATAAATCTAACTATTATTGTACGAATCAAAAATATCTGTAGAGACTTCCCTGGCAGTCCAGTGGTTAAGAATCTGCACTTCCACTGCAGGGGGCACAGATTTGGGCCCTGGTTAGGGAACTAAAATCCTGCATGCTGTGTGATGCAGCCAAAGAATAAATAAATAAAAATAAATTTAATTAAGCATCTTAAGAAAGTAGGCTTGCCCTACCATTCTTTATCCTTGCACACTGTGTACCTATCACAATTTATATTTATTTACAAGCTTGGTTGTCTGGTACCTATTTTATCACATTGGATTATTATTTCTGATGCTACAGGATGATGTTTGTTTTACCATGTACTGATATCTGCTGCTGCTGCTAAGTCACTTCAGTCGTGTCCGACTCTGTGCGATCCCGTAGACGGCGGCCCACCAGACTCCCCCATCCCTGGGATTCTCCAGGCAAGAACACTGGAGTGGGTTGCCATTTCCTTCTCCAATGCATGAAAGTGAAAAGTGAAAGTGAAGTCACTGAGTCGTGTCCAACTCTCAGCAACCCCATGGACTGCAGCCCACCAGGCTCCTCCATCCATGGGATTTTCCAGGCAAGAGTACTGGAGTGGGGTGCCACTGCCTTCTCCGGTACTGATACCTAGTACCTAGCATAGTAGCTGATGAGTGCTTAAGCACAGTGCCTGTTAACTGGCGCCTAGTATGTGTGGGGTATTTGCGGACCGAGTGAATGAATATATGAATAGCTCTCCTCTGTACTACTCATCATTACGTACAAGACACAATGGACTAATGGTCTTAAAATACTAATAATAGTGTAAAACACCCCCAAAAGAATCCTTGACAAAATTTAAAAATGTGTGGGAACTGGAAAAACCTAAAGTACCTGACTTTACAAGAGATGAAGGAGGCAGAAGCATTTCTGATAAAGGGGTGCTAGCTATTAACTATGTAAATACACTACTCAAATTGCTTTATGGCTTTAATATTATTAGCAATCAGATCCCAACTGGAATTTTCATTTGGAACTTGGAAGATGACTTAAAAGTGTACCTGAAAGAATATATGAGTTAGAATACTGGAGACATTTTTACAAAAGTGATTACAGAGGGTCACTGCACAGCCAGAAGATAATATACACCATCAGGCAACAATAATTAAAATTCTGACAATAGTGAAAACCTCAACTGAAAATTTAGTGAAATAAAATAGAAAACATAATGAGTTTGTATGCAATACATAAAGCTCAATGATTCAGTGGGAAAATAATTGTCAGTAACAGGATAATTTTTCATCTATTGAAAAAATGGATGATAGCCACCTCATAATATATATAAAAATAAATGCCAATGAAATAAAGACTTAAATGTGAAAAAGAGACTGTCCAAAAAGGAAAATAACAGAGAATATTGCTCTAATCTAAGCAGAAAAGCTTGAGTTAAGTCTCAAAAATAAGTAGGTTTTTTATAAAAAATGAAATTATTCTGACATATTGCTGGCGTAGGTGGTGAAGATTACTCATTTCTTTCCACCCAGTGACCTAACTTCTAGCCATCTATCTTAAGGAAACAATCATATATAGGATCAGAAGTTTCTGTTAAGGGATGTCCATTTATTAATGAAAAAAATAAATGGAAGTTGCGTATTTTAGGAGTAGGGGAAACAGCTGAATGACTGAAGCATGCATATATGAGATAATATAAAGTTGCATTAAGATATTTAATGACATGAGCAAACCTGTATGGTACATTAAGATATAATATTTAAAAATGTATTATAGCACTAATCTATGAATTCAATGTGATCCTAATGCCCAGTACAAAAGAAAAAAATATATATGTATTTGCATGTATATGTCCATGCATGTGTATAAGTGTGTGTGTGTGTGTTAAAATAGGAGGACTAGGTTATTCAGACAAAGTCACTTGTGATGATATGACAAGGCAGTAAAAACGGAAAAAAACAAAAACATGAGGAATCAAGACTGAGAAGAATTACACCCAAAAAGGTGAGCCTAGCATTTGGGGCTTCTTTCTTCCTAAAGGAACCTGCAAATTTCAAAGGAGGTTCTTGAGAGCTTCCGAAGCAGAGCTGTGTTCAAGACTCAGGAACCAGGGGAACAAAAGCTGAGAGGAAGCAAAGGTGGAGATGCTGGAGGAGAAAAGAGTCCCCAAACAACCACTTGTATATGGACTTGATCCTTGATCAGTAGTTGACCTCCCAAATATCTTTACTGTTGCATTTTAGTATCAAATAAGTATCTGACAATACTTAAAATGTTGAATTATTTTTTAAAGCAAATTTTATGTAGGTGCTATTCCATTATAGCAGCTGCAGATCTGTGTTTCCATGAAAGGGAGGGGTACATATTGCTATGATGTCTCAGGTTGGTTATCTTATACAATCCCTCCAACTTACAGCTCTCTCTAGATCCCTGTAAGCCCCACTTGTAAGCCACCTCTGCCCCAGAGCTGACATACTGAATGTGAGATGCTTAAGAAACATCTGTTGATCAATGTTTTGTTTTTCTTCCCTTACATATCTGTAAACTGCCATTGAGAAGTCTTTCTAACCCTTCACTACTAAATAATTTTTCTATTCAAAATTGTTTATGGAGCAAGTTCTGTGTGTCAGGCTCAGTTCTCATTCTAGTGGTAGGAAACAGGTAATGAACAAGTTAACCAAGGAATATTTAACACATAGGGGCTTCCCTGTTGGCTCAGTGGTAAAGAATCCGCCTGCAATGCAGGAGACGTAGGTGACATGGTTTTGATCCTTGGTCGGGAAGATCCCCTGGAGGAAGAATTGGCAGCCCACTCCAGTATTCTTGCCTGGAGAATCCCATCGACAGAGGAGCCTGGTGGGCTACAGTCTGTGGGGTCGCAGAGTCAGACATGACTGAACACGTCAAGCACATCATTTAACACATGGTGATGCTGTGTGTGAGATAAATGCTAAGAAAAAAGATATAGCAGCATAAGGAGGATAGACAGTGACGGAGTAAAGTTGGGACTGCTCATTTAAACGGAGTTCAGAGAAAACTCTCTGATAAGAGATATTTGAGTAAGATCTAAAAACATGAAGAGAATCATGGAATATTTGGGAAGAGCGATTCAGGAGGAGGAAACAGAAAGCACAAAGGCTCTGAGCTGGAGAAGCAAGAAGCCCGCTCAAGCCCATCATGAAATCCACCATGGTTGGACAGAGAGGATGGAGGCGCTCTTAGGAGACGAACCCTGAAAGGTACCAAAGCGTTAGACTGTGCATGGCCTTGCACATGATAAGAATATTGACTTCAGGGGCTTCCCTGGGGGGTCCAGTGGCTAACCCTCTGCGCTTCCACTGCAGGGGACTCAGGTTTGATCCCTGGTCGGGAACTAAGGTCACACATGTTGAACAGCGTGGCCAAAAAATTAAAAGAATACTGGCTTTTCTCTCTGTGAGACAGGAAGGCACTGGGGAGCCCTCAGTCCTGGGAGGCATGGCCCACCTTCCATGGTTTAAGGGTCATGAACTGGCTGCTGTGAGGGAAACAGACTCTACGAGGGGCCAAGATGAAGTTATGGAGAAAAGCTGCACGGCTCTTAGAAAGGCCCAGTGAAGAGGGACTGTGGGCTGGGACCAGGCTGCCAACTGTGCAGCTGGTGAGACTGGGCCAGGCCCTGAATGCATGTCAAAGGTAGAGACAAGATTCACTGATAAATTTTGTGCAGATGATGAAGAGAGGAAGTGAGAGTGACCTCCAGGAAATTACCTATTCTCACCACACATGCAAATCATTTAGGGGCTTAAAAAGATGCAGATCCCCTCGGTCCTACTCAGACCTACTGAATAAACATATACAAGAATGAGGCCTGGGAATCTTCATTTTTTAAGAATCTCTCAAAATCACTTTCTGCAGTGGGTCAATGGGTCGCCATAGGGAATCACTGCTTCATGAAAACGGTCTGAAGATCACTAATAACACTGCCTTTGACCTCCTATATATAGGTCCATCAGTCTTGCTGTAATAGGGAAGAACAAAGTTGAGTCCATATAAATCTATTTATTTTACTTTACCCTTTATATTCTGTCTCTTATATTCTCTTCTCTCTCTCTTACTTTAACCTTTATATTCTCAGAGTTCGGAATGTCGCCTATAGTTTAAAGTACACAGGATAGCCTATTCTCAAGGCTCTGACTTTTAAAGGTATGATGCTTTTCCACTCAAACAAGGGAAAAAAGTAAACAGAGAGGAACATTTGGTTAGCTGGAGATTTACAGGAACATGGTGACCTGACCTATGTGGACAAAGTGTTTCTGCATCAAGAAGTTTGCCACAATCAACCTCACCCTTCCCTCGCTTTGCCTTTAAAAATGCTTTGCTGAGAGCATTTCGGGGAGCTTGTGTTGGTCTGGGGGCGCACGTCATCCATTTCCTTGCATAGCCCAGCAATAAGCCTTTCTCTGCTCTGAACTCTGGTGTTTTGGTATTATTTGGCTTTATTGTACGTCGGGCACATGAACTTGAGTTCACTAACATCACTAAATTCTGGACTCCCACAGGGCAGAGACCATTTCATTGTATCTCATCTCTTAACACAGGGTTTGGCATTGTAATACTCAACAAACACTTGTCAAATCTAATTAACTTGACGGAGTCACATGAGTGAATTTCAATGACCCACCTCTTGGGTGCAGTTTTGTGATGCCTGGGAAGAGGGATGCTCTCACTTTGAGTGGGAAGCCCTCGACAAATTCATCCAGATAGGATGAGTTCCTCCTCACCTTCCCCATCATCTCTTCCTCCAAGCCCTGGAGATGGAAGCTTCTCTGGGTGGGCCAGGCTGGCCCCTTCCTCCCTGGGGCGGTGTCCACAGCATGGGCACTGCTATTCGAGGCCAGGCAGTCGAGAGCTGGAAAGGCTCGCAGAGTCAGCTGCCCCATTTGACACAGGATTTGTGCTTTCATCATGGCAGCAAGATCTGTGCCATTCATTGCCAACTGGCCAGACGGGAGGAGGGAGAGAGGACTGACTCCCTGGGGATCCCCCTACCCTTCTGCATTCAAAGTTATGCCACTGGGATATGCATCTCATTTTCTCTGCAGTTCACTGTGTACAGGGAGCATTGCCACAGTCTGCAGTCCAAGCTGTTGAAGGCTAGAATAGACGCACTTTATTATAAGAACAGGAGAAAGACTGCCTTTCCATTCATTTCTGCATTTCCAAAAGCATCCTTTCAAGTGCTACTGTGTGTATGGAAAGACTAACTCTGGGAAAGTGACTATGGGACCTGTCCCTGTGGACAGGTTTACTTTTTTAATTTAGTAAGGAGGAATTCCCTGGTGGTACAGTGGATAAGAATCTGTCTGCCAATGGAGGGGACATGGGTTCAATCTCTGGTCAGGGAAGATTCCACACACCGCTAGGGGGCAACGAAGCCCGTGTGCCACAACTGCTGAGCCTGCGTGCTGCAACTGCTGAAGCCTTTGGACCTAGAGCCCATGTTGTGTAACAAGAGAAGCCACTGCCCCAACACTAGAGAATAATCCCTGCTCAACTAGAGAAAGCCTGCATACAAGCAAAGAAGACCTAGTTCTGGGGGTACTGACAAAGTGAGTGGGGCAGCCACACACCAAGGGCCTTCACATCTGCCCGGTGCTGTAGCTTCTGCAACCAGAGACCTGGGTTTGCACTTCCTGTCGCCCCCATTTAATAGGCATACGACCATAGGCATACGACCACTTTTTGCCTTTTGAACTTTCTCATCTGAACAATGGGAATAAAACTTCACCACATAGAAGTACATACATGTATAGCTATATATTTATGTCTAAGAGATGGTGAAGGATAGGGAAGCCTGGCGTGCTGCAGTCCATGAAGTTGTAGAGTCGGACACGACTTAACCACAGAACAATGAACAATAAATATTTACATGATTATATATATGAATATGCATAGCAGGTAACCGATATCCAATAAGTGTTGTATATATAAACATGAGGTTATTTCCCCCCAAATTCTAGTGTACAGTGCAAATGTATATTTTTTATCTCTGAATAAAGGATGCATTACAAATTACTATTCTAGCTGGTTTCTCTTCCTGTTTTCTTGAGAAAGAAGCTGCCTCCTAAATCAAGCACTGAAAATCATTCTGTGAGGATGCAGTATGCTGCTCCTGCTGCTGCTGCTAAGTCGCTTCAGTCGTGTCCAACTCTGTGCGACCCCATAGACAGCAGCCCACCGGGCTCCCCCGTCCCTGGGATTCTCCAGGCAAGAACACTGGAGTGGGGTGCCATTGCCTTCTCCAATGCATGAAAGGGAAAAGTTGGGTGCCATTGCCTTCTCTATGATGCCAAAAATGAAAAGGTCATAGGTATAATTCCGAATGTTCCTAGTTCTCTTTAGGTCGACTTTGAGGATGCTGTCTCTTTGAGTTTATATGAATGGGTTTGAGCACATTTCTTGAGTTAACCAATCCTACATCATATTTCTTATTCAAGCTTCAGGGGTGTTCTGAACACAGGAGAAAAAGATTTTCTCCCTTCAGGTTCAGAAATCACCCAGAGGACCATAAAGTATTAACATCTCTTGTATGTACGCTAATTTACAAAGAATGTTTCTGCTCACTGTTTACTATGTAGAGAAGGTAGTTGGGGGAATTATGGAGTCATTCAATCCCATCTCCACCTTTCACCCCTGGGTGACCCAGGCAAGTCACTCCCCTCACTAAGGGCGTGGATATTGAATGGTTTGGTTTGCTTTTCTCTGTAGCACTTAGCAGTTTAGCTCAGTGGTTGAGGATCTGGGTTCCCAATGAGTGAGTGAAAGTGAAAGTTGCTCAGTCATGTCTGACTCCTTGTGAACCCACAGGCTGTAGCCCACCAGGCTCCTCTGTCCATGGAATTCTTTAGGCAAGAATACTGGAGTGGGTTGCCATTCCCTTCTCCAGGGGATCTTCCTGACCCAGGGACTGAACTCAGATCTCCTGTGTTACAGGCAGATTTTTTTACCATCTGAGCCATCCGAGTTTCCAATAATGCCACTTATTTGTTATGTAATCTTGGCCCAGTTAGTTAATACAGCCCTCATTTATAACAGAGGAATACCCTCCTAAAGATGCTGTTGTATAAGTAATGATAGCAATCAGCAAAAGGCTTATAAGACAATCATTGCTCACTGTGTGTTGACTGAGGTCATGGTTATTATTATTATTGCTTTCATTGTATGTTCTATCACAAGAATGACTCATGGAGGGTCTGAGCAGGTAAGCAACCTGGGAAGCTTTGTGTTTGAGAAAGATGTTCAGCAATACAGCAGGAGGAAGAGTTACCACTCTCTGTGAGTTAAGGACTCAGAGAAGACTGGGATGGGGGCGATTAGGAGGCTCCATGGGTTCAGCTGAGCCAACTGGAGGCACAAAGGTACCACTGCCAGCATCCTCTGCCAGGGTCGTGGGTTCTTCTTACAGCTGTCAACCTGAGACCAAGCTTCCTACTTGTCCTTTATAATAATACATACTGAATTAGGAGAAGAAATTATAGGTAGTACACAATGAAGTTTAAGAAAATAACAGAGCATTAAAGTAGTAAACTTAAGAGCATATCTAAGGGGAAAAAAATGATGCTGGCATGCTGAATTCAGAGGGCATATGATAGCATGATGAATTAAATGATGAAAAAAGTACATAAAAAACTCCGAGTTCCATGAGAAATGACAAAATAATGAGAGGAAAAGGCAGTCTTTTCAGATGAGAACAAGAAGAGAGAATTATTCTGAAAAACAATTAAACAAATAAGAAGAGTATAAGATTTTTTTTAAAAAATGGATTAAACAAAACTCTGACATTAAGGAGGAAGTAAAAATGTTAAAGGCTAAAAACAGGAAGGACTGGAGGTGAGGAAAAATAAATGATTAAACCCTTCAACAATAGATAAGGTAAGATGATGAAGTTAAATTTTTTAAAAATATCAGAAGTATAACAAGCAGTAGCTCAAAATTTAAAATAAATTATGCTCATGCAAAGCAACTAAAGATACTACTAGCCCATTTACAATGTTTATTTCACAGTATTCAGAGAAAGGGACAAACCAAGTGGCCAGTAATTGTTCCAACAGTGTTTTCCAGGCTCAGGTAACTCTACCCTTAGCATCTCCTGCTTCTTTGCAAGGGAGGGAATGTGAGGAGAGCTTCCTTTTACACACTCCAACTGTGTACCAGATACTGAGCTTTGGCCTTTATGTATGCTATTTTATAGCAACCCAAAGGAGCTTCCATGGTGGCTCAGATGGCAAAGAATCTGCCTGCAATGCAGAAGACCCTGTGTTGGGAAGAGTCCCTAGAGAAGGGAATGGCAACCCACTCCAGTATTCTTTCCTGGAGGATTCCATCAATAGAGGAGCCTGGTGGGCTATACTCCATTGGGTTGCAAAGAGTTGGACATGACTGAGCAACTAACAGACTTGGTCTTATTAGCTCCATTTCACGGAAATGAAAAATACGACTCAGAGAGGTTAAGTAATTACCCAAGGCCACAGAGCTAGGAAGTGGCACTAGCATGACCAATTGGTCTTGGTTTTCTTGGAACACAGAACTTTGCTTTAAAACCTGGATGGTCCTGGGAAAACCAGAAGGAGTTTTCCTAGCATGCTTTCTGTATAGCCTCCTTGCCATCTACCCCAGTGGTCCCCAACCTTTTTGGCACCAGGGACTGGTTTCACAGAAGACAATTTTTTCACGGTTGATGGGGAGCTGGTTTGGGGATGATTCAAGCACATTACATTTATTGTGCACTTTATTTCTGTTATTACCACATCAGCTCCATCTAGGATTATCAAGCTTTAGATCCCAAAGTTTGGGGATCCATGATCTATTCAATTCACAGAGCTCAAGACTCCGCCTGGTCCTCACCCTATGTAGAAGCAACTCTCCTCTTTGTTTTCTGCTCTGTGGAACTGTATCTCATATAGTCCTCTATCATCACTCAAATGGTGGTGATCAGTCTCATCCGCTGTCAACTCTACATCCCCAGGGCCTTGCGTAGTGCTTACACTTAACCTGTGTGTGTGTGTGTGTATGTGTGTGTGTGTGTGTGTTAGCCTCTCAGTGGTGTCTGACTCTTTGTGATTCCCTGGACTGTAGCCCACCAGGCTCCTCTGTCCATGGGATTCTACAGGCAAGAGTACTGGAATGGGTAGCCATTCCCTTCTCCAGGGAATCTTCCCCACCCAGGGATCAAACCTGGGTCTCCAGCATTGCAGGCAGATTCTTTACTGTTTGAGCCACCAGGGAAGCCTGCTCCTCATTCATTCTTAGAGGCAACAGATATTTACTGAGTGCCTCCAATAGGTGAGGGAGCACACTAGGACTACATAAAGATGGACCAAAGAAACATAGGCCCTGCCCACATGAAATGTACAGACTGTTAACACTTCAGGCCTTTGGGATGTTTGTTGAATGAATGAATGAGCTTGGTGGTGCACAGACTAAGGGGATGTGAGCTGTTCAGCTTCCTGTCTTCACTTAGGGGATGCCTCAGCCAAAGATTCTCAAGACCTTTTTTCTTTCCTGGCCATGCGCTGTGTGGTTTGCAGGCTCTTAGTTCCCCAACCAGGGATGGAAAAAATGCCCCCTACAGTGGAAGCGTGGAGTCCTAACACTGAACTGCCAGGGAAGTTCATGAGGCAAATTTTCAGGGAAGAAAGAAAGTGTCTGTTCTCAGTTGTCCCCCTTCAATTATCCGGGAAGCTTCTATGGTTTAGGATTTTAGAGTTTGGGAGTCAGAATTTAACCCCAACACTCTACCTCTGAGAGCCTCTGAGTCTATTTTGGTTTTTAATAGAAATGACTATTGATGACCTATTATACATGTTCTAGGCACTATCCTGGGCTCTGGGGATACAGAACAAGTCTCTTCTGCCTGAAGCTTATATTCCAGTGAACTTACTATTCGCATGCAAAAGAATAAAGGAATCCCTATGATCTAGGGTTATTGAAAAGATAAAATAACACACAAAACTTACTCTCAAAGTTATTATAGCTTAGCAGTCATAGAAGAATCATCATAGGTGATGATTCTTTGTGAGTAGTTATAAAGATTGAGGGAGGCTGACTTCCCAGGTGGTCCAGTGGTTAAGACTGTGCTTCCACTACAGAGGGTGTGGCCAAAAATTTTTTTTAAAAGGGGGCTGGGGAGGCAGTTGCTATACATAAAGAACTACTTAGCATTTACACAGTCAGTTCAGTTCAATTCAGCAGCTCAGTCGTGTCCGACTGTTTGCAACCCCATGGACTGCAGCACATCAGGCTTCCCTGTCCATCACCAACTCCTGGAGCTTACTCAAACTCATGCCCATTAAGTTGGTGATGCCATCCAACCATCTCATCCTCTGTCATCCCCTTACCCTCCTGCCTTCAATATTTCCCAGCATCAGTGTCTTTTCTAGAGAGTCAGTTCTTCATATCAGGTGGCCTAAGTGTTAGAGTTTCAGCTTCAGCATCAGTCCTTCTAATGAATATTCAGGACTGATTTCCTTTAGGATGGACTGGTTGGATCTCCTCGCAATCCAAGGGACTCTCAGAGTCTTCTACAACACCACAGTTCGAAAGCATCAATTCTTCAGCGCTCAGCTTTCTTTATAGTTCAATTCTCACATCCATACATGACTACTGGAAAAACTACAGCTTTGACTAGATGGACCTTTGTTGGCAAAATAATGTCTCTGATTTTTAATATGCTCTCTAGGTTGATCATAGTTTTTCTTCCAAGGAGCAAGCGTCTTTTAATTTCATGGTTGCAGTCACCATCTGCAGTGATTTTGGAGCACCCCCCAAATAAAGTCTTTCACTGTTTCCATTGTTTCCCCATCTATTTGCCATGAAGTGATGAGGGACTGGATGCCATGATCTTAGTTTTGTGACTGTTGAGTTTTAAGCCAACTCTATTTTACACAATAAACACCCCAAAATTGCCACTAGTATAGAAGTTTTCACATAGGCTGCCTTCAGAGAAAGGCAGTGGGCTGAGACTAAGGAGGAGCCATTGGGATTTGGTTCTCTGTCTCTCTCTTCTTTCTCCCGTATGCACTCCCTGGCTCGTAGTCACAGAGGATATCCTGGGGATCTCTAGATCAGTTTGTTGCCCTAAAGAGCTGCCCTTTTGTGCCCCTCTCTATGCTGATATCTCTGGGTGGTATCAGGTCTCTTCATCTTCAGTTTCCATTTGGGTTCTTCCATGGCTAGTTCAGGAAGGAGCCAGGAAGACAGGAAGAGAGAGAAAGACTGGGGCAAGCCCTCATTCTGCAGCAGCCTGGGCAAAGACTGTGTTCCTGTGTAACTAACATGACAGCTCTCCCCAGGTTTTGATAACACCACCCCTCTCCTTGCCCCATCAGATCTCTGGGATGGAAACAGAGTTCTCTGTGTCTCATCATGCTTTGTGGCTCCCTCAATCTGATCCTGGGGCTTCCCAAGTGGCACAGTGGTAAAGAATCTGCCTGCCAATGCAGGAGACCCAAGAGATGTGAGTTCGATCCCTGGCTTGGGAGGATCCCCTGGAGGAGGACATGGCAACTCACTTCAGTATTCTTGCCTGGGAAATCCCATGGACAGAGGAGCCTGGTGGGCTACAGTCCATAGAGTTGCAAAAAGTCAGAAATGACTGACTGACTGAGCTGGCATGCACGAAATCCTATCCCAAACATTTGCTTGATTGACAGTGGAACCAAGAATATGTCTGATGCCAAAATCCATTCCGTATCACTATGCTCAATCCTCCCCTGCAGAATATTCAGCCCTCCTAACTTTAGGACTCACAAACACTTCCTTGAATATCTCAGTTAAAGATGGCATCATCAAGGAATTCTTATTGATATTAATGTCAATTAATATCAATATTAATGGATTTTTTTTAGGAGGAGATGCTTTTTCTGGAGGCTTGACCACATAAACCAACTCAGCTGTTACTTTGCAAGGGAAATCAGGAGCTAAGTCCAGGTGCAGAGTTTTGTCATATGTGCCCAGAGTATTGGAGGAAGCTTCTCCACTGGACTCTGAGTTTTATATGGAGTTTTAGATTATAACCTAGCAGAGTTTTCTCATTTGTACATTTAGCTTCTCTGTATTGCAATTACAAGTTGGGGGTAAGAAAGAAGAACAAAGAGACAGAGGGAGAGAGGTGGGGAAAGAAAAGGTAAGGGAAAGGAAGGGAGGGGAAAAGAAGAGAGAGAAGAAAAAACCTAGGTCGCATATTAAAAAGCAGAGACATCACTTTCTCAACAAAGGCCTGTATAGTCAAAGCTATGGTTTTCCCAGTAGTCACATACGGATATGAGAGCTGGACCATAAAGAGGGCTGAGTGCTAAAGAATTGATGCTTTTGAGCAGTGGTGCTGGAGAAGACTCTTGAGAGTCCCTTGGACTACAAGGAGATTAAACCAGTCAATCCTAAAGAAAATCAACCCTGGATATTCACTGGAAGGACTGATGCTAAAGCTGAAGCTCTAGTACTTTGGCCACCTGATGTGAAGAACTGACTCATTGAAAAAGCCCCTGATGCTGGGCAAGATTGAGGGCAAGAGAAAAAGGGGGTCGCAGAGGATGAGATGGCTGGATGGCATCACTGACTCAATAGACATGAATCTGAACAAACTCTGGGAGACAGTGAAGGACAGGGAAGCCTGGCGTGCTGATGCTCATGGGGTCTCAAAGAGCTGGGCACGACTGAGCAACTGGTTTGAGCATGGTGTCTGTTCATGAGCATGTGGTGTGAGAGGACAAGGATTTACAGCCTGTCTCAGTCTGTGGCCCCCACCCAATCCAACTGGATGTGCCAGTAGGTTTAAAATTACATCTCTGTCACACATCATAGCTCTAAACACAAGCCAGCTGCTTCATCTGGCCTCGACCATTCCAGAGTAAAACTTGCCTATGTTGGCTTATGGAGGTAGGATACATCCTCCTTTTGGCATTTAACAGATTTTTTTTTTTTTTTTTTTACAGCCTGACTTTTGACTACGTTGTTCGCTTTAAAACCAAACCTCAGTGTAAGCTGTGATTCCAGAGTAGGTTTCATCCAAGTAGTAGATGTTGCATTGTGACACATGTAGCAGAAAATACGGAAATTAACAAAACAAGTAGAGATGGGAAAAGTCAGAGTCTGGATGCCCACAACTCCTGGAGCTGGCAGGTGAATAATAAACGTTTCTTTGAATGAAAAAGAAGGAATGAATGACTCATCTGCTGCTGGCAGTCAGGGGAGACTCAGGTGTCCTTTTTGAAAAGACTCTTGATGCAAAAAGCACAGGGCATTTTGCAGCACCGTGTTGGAAATGAAGCCTATAAATATTCACAGGCAGGCAAATCAGATATGTTTTGAAGACCCAAGTGGACACTGATTCAATTCTCTTCTCTCTCCATCTAGGGCCTGTCAGGCATCGCATCTCAAGTGCTTTATGGATGTGGCTAGGAGGAGGCAAAGGGTCAGCTGGGGAATGTGAGACTCGAATGAATTGCTCCCTTGCTTGGATGGACCCTCCTGGTCGGGTCACTGGCAGGTCACTGATGAAATGTCGCCTTTTGTCACATTCTCCGTTCCTGACACACAGGACACGGAAGAGCTGGGAATCTGCTTTAGCTACCTGTAAGAGTGCTTTCTCTCAGGACTTCCCTGGTGGTCCAGTGGTTAAGAATCTGCCTTGCAATTCAGGGGGTGAAGGTTCAATCCCTGTCGGGGAACTAAGATCCCACACCCTGAAGAACAACTAGAGAGTCTGTGCTCTGCAACGAAAGATCCCACAGAATGCAACTAAGACCTGACACAGGCCAGACAAAAAAAAAGGGGGGGTTCTTCTTCCAGAGTTAGCTTCAAAAATTTAAAAGATGGAGGTGATGGTATGAGCCTGGGTGGTTTTGCTTAGCTTGGAGATAGATGCATGTGTGGGGGTCTGGCCTGTGGAGAATATTAAACATGTCTCCAGTGGTGTCATGTCAGACCCCGGGATGTCTTTTGTGACAGAAGGGGTGTGAGAATGGGCACAGGTTGGCAGGATCCAGTGGTTGCATCACTCCTAGGAGCTGAGGGAGCCCTGGATTGAATAAGGGAACACCTTGGCGTCATTTGGTAGTCAACCTCTCCAAAGATGGGACACCACTCTCCAGGATGCAGTGGACACTTCAAAGGCATGATGCTAAGCCCTGGTAGGTAGGGTGCATGAGTCTGAGAAATAAAGAGGGGAAGCAGGAGTGACCCCACTTACCGTCTCTCCCAGTGACCCACCTGGGGAGCCTGAAACCAGGAGTGCTATAGCCTTAGAGTTCCAGCTCTCCACTGGGTGAAAACTTCTACCCGGTGACAGACTAACAGCCCTGCAAACTATAAAATCTGGCATGTTGGGCTCATCACACCAAGGAACCAGCAGACAAGCAGAGTCATCATTCAGGCAGGAATTCTATCCTGGCCTAGGAAAGGCATGGTGCCCAGAGGCTCAGAGGCCTGAGGGATTAGAAACGGGACCATGCCATCAGGTGAACCACCAAGAGATGTAAACCACCAAGAGATGTAAACCACCGCCAGAGATGCCAGCTGGCAGAGAGGGGAATCTAGAACACAGACAAGAGGAGGGACACCATGTATATCGGTTGGGCCCCCAAGACCAGCTGCCACAGTGGAAACTGACTTGTCTCAGGCACTGCCCTCTTCTAAGCTTGCCCAGGAAAGACAGGCTCACCAGGGTCATAGAGAAACTGCTCTCAGAACTTATGCAAAGATGTAGACCCCAGGGGCACAAGGAGTGAACTGTGGTGGGTCTTGGGATGAGCCATTAGGTCTCCCTCTAGGAACCAGGGACATATTCTCCTAGGATTCCTGCCAAGGGCTGGCATCGTTCTTTGAGAATCAACTCAGCTGAGAGGGCTTCCTCACCCAAGGTCACTCTCTAAGACCAATGAACTTGGAGGTATAAATGCTCATAACTTCAGCTCAGAAACATCATCCTGGCTTCAGAATTCCCCATGGACTTCTCAGGTTAAGACTCTGCACTTCCATCACAGGGTGCACAGGTTCGATGCCTGGTTGGGGAACTAAGATCCTGAATGCCACATGAATCAGCCGAAAACAAACTCCCCATGGAATTACTGAGGTTGCTGATGAAATTGATTCACAGCTCAATTTGTCCCTTTGTCTAGTTTTACTTTCTTCTCTTCCCTTCCAAGGGAGCTAATTCCTAAAATACCCCTTAATAAACTCCCAACATTCATCCACCTTCAGTCTGGGACCCAACTGGTAATAACCAGAAAGCATTCAGAACCCTCACGAATGCTGTCAGCCTCCTATATTGGTTGAATGAATAAATCTGTTCAATGAATGATTTAAATAATGAGTGTATTTTGCCATCCAGACCACTAGATGGATGATGATTTGATCATGTCATAGAGAGTGCTCTTCTTTCTTCACCTATTTTATATTTACTGAGGCCCAACAATGACCTGTGAAGTGTAGTGAAAGTTGCTCAGTTGTGTTCGACTCTTTGTGACCCCTGGGCTACTCAGTCCATGGAATTCTCCAGGCCAGAATACTGGAGTGGGTAGCCTGTCCCTTCTCCAGCAGATCTTCCTGATCCAGGAATTGAACCAGGGTCTCCTGCACTGCAGGCAGATTCTTTACCAACTGAGATATCAGACAATGACCTAGACACTTTTATTTTATTTTAAAAAATTCTTATTGGAGTATGGTTGATTCACAACGCTGTGTTAGCCTCAGGTATACAGCAAGTGAACCAGCCCCCCTCCACCACAAATATATACATATGCATGCATTCTTTTTCAGATTCTTTTCCCATATTGGAAATACTGAGAATACTGAATAGAGTTCCCTGTGTTATACAATAGGTCCTTATTAGTTATTCACTTTCTACACGGTAGTGCGCACATGCCAAGCCAATCCCCATTTCCCAATCCGCCATGTCCCCCCATTTTCCTTCTGGTAACCAAAAGCTTCATTTCAAAAGCTGTGAGTCTGTTTCTGTCTTGAAAGCAAGTTCATTTGTACCCTTTGGTTAAAAAAAAAAAAATCCACATATAAGTGACATCACATGCCATCTGTCCCTGTCTGTCTGGCCCACTTCACCGAGGATGATAGTATTTACGTCCATCCATGTTTGCAAATGGCATCATTCCACTCTTCTCTATGGCTGAGTAACATTCCGTCATATATACGTACCACACCTTTCCCATCCATTCCTCTATTGATCAGCATCTAGGTGGCCTCCACATCTGTTTTAGATTCTCATGGCAAATAAGACCTTCTCTCAGGGCCCTCCCTTATGGGACGCTCCATAGGAACTTTAATTTAGATCAAATAGTTCAGGAAAAACCTCTCTAGGGGTGGAAAGTTTAAAGGAAACCTGAAGAATGAGGAGGAGTTGGCCAATAAAGAGGCAAGCAACAACTACCCCAGGCAGAGGGCAAGCAGAGAGGGTGACCCAATAGTAAGTGAGGTAGGGGGAGAGCAAGGGCAGAGGGCTTCTTGCTGATGCTCTATAGCTTGTTTCAGCCTGGTGCTCTGGGGTCGAGCCACTTCTAGGTTACGGTGAAAACCACAGAAGATGGTTTTTCCAATATATCTCTGCCCTGAGACTCTCTCTTCCTGTGATTTGAGATCAGAACTACCCTTTCTTCTCCAGCCTCCCCCACCGTCTCCTCCTTCCCCTCCCTCTGGAGCAGATGGCGCTGTCAAGGAGGTGGTGGTAGCAGTTCCCAAGGAAGTTTTTGGTGTGAGCATGAAGGAGGTGTTGTGTAACGTGATGGTTACTATGGCAAGTTTTATTGGGTAATTGGGTTTGAAGAAACATTTTGATTCATCATTAGCTACTGAGCTAAAATTAGTGCCTCACCAAGAGCCTGTTTTCTCTTAAAATGTGTCTGCTGTTCTGATAAAGTGCAATATGCACCAAAAATCGGAGCATTTTCTCAAGTCACCTAAATCTTGACCTTGACTCCTCCAAAGAAGGCCCAATTATCATCTGCATTACTTCACAAAAAGGCATGTTTGTTGTTATGGATGAATATAGTATTGACTTAGATGAAAAAAAAAAGAGTCCATTATGTCCAAGTTGAATAGCCCAATTCATAGAGAAGATAACTTTATAGGGAATAACTTTATAAAGTTCCTCAACTACACAATTTTACAGGCAGGGGATAAAGCCAGTCTCCCAGCATTTCTTTTATCAGATGAGTATACAGAATAGAGTGGTTGAAATATGGCAATCTACCAAGGGACAAACACTGGTTAACCTCTGTAGTAGAGAACAGACATTGCTAATCTGTGGCACTAGTGGTAAAGAACATGCCTGCTAATGCAGGAGACATAAGAGACGTCGGTTTGATCCCTGGGTCAGGAAGATCCCCAGGAAGAGGACATGACAACCCACTCCAGTATTCTTGCCTGGAGAATCCCATGGACAAGGAGCCTGGCAGGCTACACTCCATAGGGTTGCAAAAGAGTCAAACACGACCAAAGTGACTTATCACAAGCGCAGAATCTGTTGCCAAGAGTTTAGTTTACTCTCACTTTTCCAAGTTTACCCATTTAATGTTTGAATCAAATAAAATATTCTTCAAACATTTAAGTCCATGGTGGTTATGAGTAAGTGCCGTGTGTTTGGGTCTATAAGGCTGAGCTATATACCTTGTGACACATTAGGTAGTAAAAATATAACAGAAGCCAAGAACATGAAGTGTCTCCAGCCCATGGTGACTCATACCTAACGCCATCCTGTTTGCAATTTTTTTTCATATTATTCTGTTTGTCTCTTAATTCTGCTACTGAGCACAGCTAAGCCTATTTTGCCAGCTTTAAAAAGTGGGACAACTAACTTTTCAGGATCGCCACAAGATAGAAAGAGGTCACCTAAGGACAAACCCCACCATGCTGTCGGCTACACTAACCTAGGAGTACAAAGATCTGCCTCTGGGATTTGAATTCTCAACTTTGCCCCTTACCTAAATGTGGGGAGATGGAGCTTTAAAAATGTCTCTAAGCTTCAGGCTCCTCACATGTCAAGTGGGGATAATAACTGTACCTACTTCATAGGTTTTTGTGATGTAGAGAAGTGATTACATGGATCCCTTGGCATACAATGATCAGTTAGTACGCGTCAGCTGTTACTATCAAGTCATTTCTTTTTCTCAGCTAGACTGTATGTTCTTTTGCATGCGTGCTGAGTTGCTTCAGTAGTGTCTGACTCTTTGCAATCCTGTAGATTGTAGCCCTCTAGGCACCTCTGTCCACGGGATTCTCCAGACAAGAATACTGGAGTGGGTCGCCCTACCCTCCTCCAGGGGACTCTTCCCAACCCAGGCACTGAACCCACATCTCTTATGTCTCCTGCATTGGCAGGTGCGTTCTTTGGCACTAGTGCCTCCTGGGAAGCCCACATGTTCCTTTAATGAGTAACAATACTCATGCCTAATTCTTCTGGATGCTATAACTTTTATGACAATGTATCTATTTTGAAAACTTGGATACTTTTGAGAGTGAGAGGAGGCAGGCACCAATGTGGGGTGTCCTGGGCACTCTGTAATATAAAGTGATCCTACCTGTGGCACATGCTCCTGGCTTAGGCACAGGCCAATTATATAAACCTTCAAGCTACACTCTTGGGAAATAGCTTAAGAAAGGGCAACGTCTTCAATTCTGTAAGTGCAGGCACCGCTCTAGGGTCTGGGGATATGTCAATCAACAAAAGAGACCAAACCCCTTCTACTTATGAGGATGAAGACAATAAACAAAGGAATACAAAAAGACAGATGCACCCCCAGTGTTCATTGCAGCACGACTTAAAATGGTAAGAAGTACTTAAAACTACATAAAGCAACCTAAATGTCCATGGACAGATGAATAAAGAAGATGTCGTACATGTATACAATGAAACATTACTCAGTCATAAAAAGGAATGAAATTGGGTCATCTGTAGTGACATGGACGAACCCAGAGTTTGTCATACAGAGTGAAGTAAGTCAGAGAGAGAAAAACAAATATTGTATATTTACACCAGAGAAGGCAATGGCACCCCACTCCAGTACTCTCACCTGGAAAATCCCATGGATGGAGGAGCCTGGTGGGCTGCAGTCCAGGGGTCACAAAGAGTCGGACACGACTGAGTGACTTCCCTTGCACTTTTCACTTTCATGCATTGGAGAAGGAAATGGCAACCCACCCCAGGGTTCTTGCCTGGAGAATCCCAGGGGGAGCCTGGTGGGCTGGCGTCTATGGGGTCGCACAGAGTCGGACACGACTGAAACGACTTAGCAGCAGCAGCAGCAACAGCAGCAGTAGATTAACACATATATGTGGAAAATAGAAGAATGGTGCTGATGAACCTAGTTGCAGAGATGCAGATGGAGAGAATGAGCTTGTGGACACAAGGGGGAAAAGGAGAGAGCAGGACAAACTGAGGGAGCACCACGGACACATGCATGCCACCACGTGCGAAAGAGACAGCTAGCGGGAAGCTGCCACACAGCACAGGGGGTTCAGCGTGCTGCTGCTGCGATGATGGGCTGGGATGGGAGAGGAGGTCCAAGAGCGCGGGCAGACACGCGCACGTGTAGCTGATGCACGTTGCCGAACAGCAGAAACTAACACAGCATTGTAGAGCAATTACACTCCAATAAAAACAAAACACCAAAGCTGCTGGCCCGTGAGAAAAATGCCAAAGGAATACAAAATTATAGTATTTCCTGTGCACTGGTGAAGAGTGCTATGGAGAAAAATATAGCTATCTCTGATCAAGTTGTATTTGAGCAGAGAGCTCCCCAAAAGGTGAGCAAACCATGCAGATATCCAAAGGGATAATGTGGAGTATATACTCCATTATCGACAAACATTCATAACAATAAATGGAAATCAGAAGATAAAATATAATCTAAGCAATTTTACGGAGACTTTAAAAACTCATTTCACATATGCCTGTTGTTTTCCTTATAATTTTGGCGATTTGATCTTGCAATAATTTATAACATAACAGCTTTAACCAGCTGTCACCATTATAAAAAATAGTAGTTAAATTTATTATGTATCTCCTACGTGTGTGGTACTTTACCACAATAGGTCAGCATGGGGGTTATGGCACCTGCTTTTCCAATGAGAGACACGAGGCTCAGAGAGGTGAAAATCCTTGTGTGTATCCATGGCCAGGTAGAGGAACCAGGCCTGAAATAGACCCCAGTTTGCAGATTTCAAATGTCTTGCCTTTTGTCTGATGACTTTGCTTGTAATCCTAACACTTAGATAAGACGCCTGTGTCCATCTGAGAACAAGAGCAAACATCAAGACATAGTTAATGATGGAAATTCCTTTCTTCCTTTATCATTCAACAAATGTTTTCCAAGGGCCTACTACATGCCAGGTACTGTTCTAAACTTTGAGGATACATTCCTGAGAAGTGGACATCATTTTCTATCTGTGGGCCTGCTCTGCTGGCAGAAACAAATAATACAACTACATAAATTATTTGAAGTGGTAGAAGGTGAAAAAGCTGGCTTAAAACTCAACATTCAAAACATTAAGATCATGGCATCTAGTCCCATCACTTCATGGCAAACAGAAGGGGAAAAAAGTGGAAGCAGCGACAGATTTTATCTTCTTGGGCTCCAAAATCACTGCAGACAGGAATGTAGCCATGAGATTGAAAGACAGTTTCTCTTTGGAAGGAAAGCTATGACAAACCTAGACAGCGTGTTAAAAAGCAGAGACACTGCTTTGCTGACAAAGGACCATATAGTCAAAGCTGTGGTTTTCTCAGTAGTCATGTACAGATGTGAGAGTGGGACCATAAGGAAGGATGGGCACTGAAGAATTGATGCTTTTGAATTGTGATGCTGGAGGAGACTCTTGAGAGTCCCTTGGACAGCAAGGAGATCAAACCAGTCAATCGTAAAGGAAATCAACCCTGAATATTCATTGGAAGGACAGATGTCGAAGCTCCAATACTTCGGCCACCTGATGCGAAGAACTGACTCACTAGAAAAGACCCTGATGCTGGGAAAGATGGAAGGCAAAAGGAGAAGGGGTGACAGAGGATGAGATGGTGAGATAGCATAACCAAGTCAATGGAGATGAATTTCAGCAAACTCCAGGAGACAGTGAAGCAGAAAGAGCCCAATGTGTCCATGGGGTCACAAAGAGTTGGACATGACTTAGTGACTGAACAACAACAAAAAGAAGGTAAAAAGCATGCTTTTAAATAGAGCAATGGGGACTTCCCTGGTGGTCCAGCGGCTAAGACTCCACGCTCCCACTGTGGGGGCCCAGGTTCAATTCCTGGTTGGGGAACTAGATCCTGCATGCCACAACTAAAGATCTTGCATGTTTGGATCGAAGCAGTCGAAGATTCCATGAGCTGCAATTAAGACCTGGCACAGCCAAATAAATGGATAAAAACAAAATACTGCAACGTAAAATACAGTGGAGTGTAGGTTGGGGTGGGGTGGGGTGGGGTGGGGTAAGGATGCTGTGTGAGAGAGAGGTTACAAATTTAAATGAGAACATCAGGGTAGATGCTGCCACTGAAAGGGTGGCTTTCCTGCCAAAATGTGAAAGAGGAGGTTGACATGGGGATCTCTGGGTTAAGGATATCCCCAGCAGATGGTAAAGCCAGGAGGGTGTACTCAAGAATTTCTAGGAGAGTTGAGACTGGAGCAGAGTGAACAAGGGAGAGAGCAGCAGGAACCCGGGCAGCAGGTGGAGGGCCAGAGTGGACCCCAGCTTGACCAGCATGAAATGGGCAGCCGTGCTCGGTTTGCAGCGGAGGAGGGGCTCTGTTGATGACACATTCGTTTCGGGTGTTATCCTCTGAAAAGCCATTGGTCCATCTGCTAGAACCTGCAGAATACACAATGGCTTCCTGAGCTCTCCTAAATTTTCTTCAGCTTGAAGTTCTTCTCCCGACCCATCCAAGAAGCTGGAAGAAGGACTCCTGCTTTGATCAGAAGGAACTTTTGGGAGCATGAGCATCCCCTCAAACTTGGAATGCCTGAGATTCTGAAGTGCAGTAGAAAGCCAAGCTAGAGGATTGGAAGCACTCAGATTGGTGTTCCTTGCTCCCATCCTTATGTAGACAAAGGCCATGGCTTTGAATTCAAGTACAGGACATATGTTTGCAAAGTCGTTCTTTAGGGTATGGGATGAGAAGCTCCGGGAAACCAGATGCTAGAAGACCTGCCCCATCTCCTGGAGTCTCTAGGCAGCTGCCAGAGGACGCTGCTCTCACTTGTGACCAATAGCAAATCTGACCCCATTGCCCACTGGAGGCAGGCACTGGCACCAGTTAGCAATAACAGCCTTGTAATGTAAAATAACGCATGCGGGTTCAGTCATGTCTGACTCTTCGTCACTCCATGGACTGTAGCCCACCAGGCTCCTCTGTCCATGAAATTTTCCAGGCAAGAATACTGGAGTGGGTTGCCATTTCCTACTCCAGGGGATCTTCCCAACCCAGGGATCAAACCCACATCTCCTGAGTCTCCTGCATTGGCAGGTAGATTCTTTACCACTGTGCCACTTGGCAAGTTATAATCACAATCTATTAACAATTAATTTATTTTGCCCATCAGAGTTTTAGAAAATGGTGACAGAGAAGTACCCCAAGTTAGAGAAAAAGAAATCCCACTAGTAAATGAACAGTCCAGGATAGTACCCTGCCCAGTTTCAGGATACTAAGAAACATTTCAGGTGCAAGCTTCCAGGTCTGATAAGCAACAGGGCTAGTAACTTGCCCTCCATAACCAAGTTATTATACCATCTGATACACTGAATATCAGAAAGCTTTAAAATATAAATTGTATTAACAACTGCCAAGTGTATTTTTTGGTATGAATGCTTTGAGTGAGTGGATCATTTAGAGAAAGCATTGGTTCAATGGAAAGAAGTGGGCTTTGAAATACATGTCCTCCTTCAATATTTAACCAAAATAGTGACTCAATAGAGTTCCAATACTGTCTCTTTTAGCTATTACTTTTTAAAGGTCAAAGAGAATACTCAGAGAAAGAGACCCAACTCTTTTACTTTTTTCTTTTTAGTAAAACACACCATGCTGGAGAAATCATGTTTGATTACATTCTTTCAGCCTTCCATCAAATGATTTGGAAGTAGCAGTTTAAAGATATCAAAGGCATACATTTTTATTAATCAGGCTATTCGCTAGTGCTTTGGCCTGAGCCTTTTGCCAGTTGTTTCATTTTGGCCTTGTCACTCTCCCCAATAGCTCTGTTCATTCATTCAATAATTACTTACAGATTATCAGTTATGTGTTAGGCAATGTTGTAGGGGCTGGAAAGATGACAGTGAATTAAAGGATCAAGGTCTCGGGACTTCCCTGGTGGCCCAGCGGCTGAGATTCTGAGCTCCCAATGCAGGGGGCTCAGGTTCAATCCCTAGTTGGGGAACTAGATCCCACATGCCGAAACTAAGAGCTGGCATGCCACAGCTAAATATCCGGCAAGCCACAGGTAAGACCAGGTGCAGCCAAATAGATAAAATAAATTAAAAAGTAATAAATATTAAAAAAGAACCAAGGTCTTTTCCCTTATGAAGCTTCCACTGCAAACCGTATAGTAACAGGTAACACAAGACTTCCCTGGTGGCTCAGTGGTAAAGAGCCCACCTGCCAATGCAGGAGACGCAGGTTCAATCCCTGGGTTGGGAAGAAGGAAATGGCAATCCACTCCAGTAAGCTTCCCGGAGAAATCCCATGAACAGAGGAGCCTGGGGAGCTTTAGTCCATGGGGTCATGACTTGGACTGAGCACACACACTCACACACACACACACACACACACACACACACACACACAACACACATGGCCTAAGCAGTTTAAAGTCCCAAGACTTTACCCACATTACCTCTGTTAATGTGCACACTGGCCTTATAAGATACATACTATAACTATCCCCATGTTATAGATGAGGGAACTGAGGCTTAAAGAAGTTAAATAACTTGCCAGATCACAAGTTAGTGAGTGGTGGTGTCAGGATTCAAACCCAAGTACTCTAGTTCCAAAGCATGTCTTATCACTCATTTTGCCAAAACATCTTCTTTAATTCGAGAGGAAATACACAAGTGACATTTCCTGAAAACAAAAATACAGTGGAGGGTATGGATATGGGCCTCTCATTTTTCAGCAGTGGAGGGCTCACTGTTTAGCCATGCCATTTTGTTGGTACCTCTAAATCTTACCTTTGAATTCCCAGCTCACCTGCTACAGTGAAATTTTCCTGTGTCCCCAGTCAGAATTAATGACACCACTTTCTTTCTGGCTCAAAATACTACACAAATGTCAGGGACTCTCGTGGAGATGACAAAAAGGGAGGAGAAAAGGAATGATCACGGTGATGATGGAAATAAGGGTAATGTTGGAATTAATGAAAATGATGATCTGAGATATTGTAGGCAGTACTGGCTTTTTGCAGCGCAAAAGCTGCTTACGTCATGTGACAAACAGCATTTTCTACGAGTAGGTGTGTCCCAAAAGGCCAAGAGCTTCTTGGGGTGGAGTGAGTTTCCTGTCATTGGCGTATTCAAGCAGAATTGGTATAAAAATTTAATAGAAAATATATAGATTAAGTTGCTTCCTTGATAGCTCAGTTGGTAAAGAGTCCACTTGCAATGCAGGAGACCCCGGTTCAATTCCTGGGTCTGGAAGATCCCCTGTAGAAGCCAACAGCTACCCACTCCAGTATTCTGGCCTGGAGAATTCCATGGATTGTATAATCCATGGGGTCACAAAGAGTCCAACACAACTGACCAACTTTTACTTTCATATATAGATTAAGCATATTAAACTATATTCTACATTTTTATGATGTTCATTACTCTTCCCAGACTCAGTCCCAACACTGAGAGGACAAATGAATGTCAGTAAGACTCAGAAGTTTTCCCTAGTATTAGGTAAGTTTTCCTTTCATCTCCCTATCTATTTATCTAGCTAGTTAGCTATTTAGCCACCCAATCCAGTATTTGTGTCAACTTCCTCATCGTAAGGTCAACAGATCTTATAAATTTATTTGATAACTCAAGCTTACTGAAATCCACCATAAGAAATAAGCAGTAAGATAAGAGTAATTATGTTTAATAAAATTGGTGGTTATCTCTTTAATGACATCATCTATTTAAAGACTATGGAGGTCATGAGTATTTTTATCAGAATGTGGACTATTACAAGAAAAGCATCACATTGGCAAAATGATTTTGTGGTAGGATCACTGGAATTATTACTTAAAGGCAAATTCATCTTCCCTTGGTATGATTCCTATTCATCTACTGGTATCAAAAATATTTTGTTTGCAATTTTTAGCCTTATCCAGGGTTTGAGCCAGAAAGAAAGAGGCCAGAAGCTTGGTAGAAGCACTAATCTGAACCCTGGTCCAACCCACAATTATCTCACCTTCTTGGACATTAAAATCTATTGTAATATATCCTCTAGAGAAGCCAGAATTACCACCTGACCCTGAATATCAGCGTTGGGTATTCCCATTCATTTTTTCATTTTCATATAAATATTTATCAAACATGGAATGGAATGCTAAGAGTATTCAGGTGTGCAAGCAAATTTGACCCACTCTTTATTTCATCATACCTACTCTCTGGTGGGAAAATAGACATGGAACAAATACTCTCACTACACACACACACACACACACACACACACACACACACACACAGAGTGTTATATGTTATCTAAGAAGAGTACAAAAAGAAGAAGACATGTGCTTACTCATGTCCGACTCTTTCCAACGGTATGGACTGTAGCCCTCCAGGCTCCTCTGTCTATGGGATTCTCCAGGCAAGAAGACTGGAGTGGGTTGCCATTTCCTTTTCCAGGGGATCTTCCCGACCCAGGGACTGAACTTGGCATCTCTTGCATCTCCTGCATTGATGGGTGGATTTATTATCACTAAGCCACAAGTTGGGATCTAAGAGAGGGCAGAAGAAGCCTCCCTGAGAAAGTTCCTTGGGTTGGGAATGAGAAAAGTGCTTCTTGGGAAAAGGAGGAACAGAAACTTAGGCAGCTCAGAGGCAGAAAGAGACATGGGTCTTTGGAGGAACTGAACGGAAGTCAGTTTCTCAAACTGAGTGAGAGGGAGATGAAGAATGGAATTATTGGAGGAAGACAGAAGCCCGATCTTAAACGTGGATCCCAGGGGGATGTTCTGCCTTTGCCTCAAGAGCAATGGGAAGCTACTCAGCTTTGCTGAAGGATTCTAAGCAATAATCCCCAAGAGAAGAACGCCACCCTAAGACACTGTGGACAGAAGACTGGAAAGGGTCGAAAGTGGGTGCAGGGTGGCCGCTGTGATTCAGGAGAGGAACAGGATCTACTGCACTGAAGTGAAAGGATGGAGATGAGGGGGAGGAAATGAGCCTATTCGGATGGCAAACTGGGCAGGAACTCGCAGTAGCCCGGCCGTGGGGACTGAGAGATGGAGAAGGGACAGAGATGGGCTTTCTGGTTTGGGCAACTGCAAGGATGGACCAGAGAACCCTGGATCCGTTCAGATCAAGATCTGGGTGGAAGGCAAGCTTAGGGGAACTGCAGGATGTAAATAGCCCCATTCCTTTATGATATTATAAGGTATTTTTTGGATTTCCTTTTAGAATCCAATTATTTTACATGTAGCCAATTAGTTATAACATCAACAGTCACAGAGTCATAAGCTTCAAATTAGAAGGGATCTTAAAAATCATTTAGTTCAACCTTTTGCCTTTTGCGCCAAATTCCTGATGATGGGCATCTGGCTTCTCCTGAACACCTCCAGGGATGCCTTTTAATCTCACAAAGCCCGGTGTGATTTCAAAGAGTTATAAATAGGAAGGCATCCGTTTCTTCCCTTGGGACATAGTCCTACAAGTCTTCTCCAGCCATAATTATTGCCTGGCATTTATTCTAGTGCTATAAATTATGTATCAGATGACACAACATCTGACCTGAATCTTTCTTTATGTTCCCGAAACCTAAAGTATGAAGCAAAAAAAAAGAATCACAAAATGAAACTGTCTCTGTTTTTCCTAAATGAACAGATAATCAACAGAAGAGTTGCAGTCAAGGAGTGGTCAATGGTTATGTATTGGTCAATGTACCACGGATATATTTTGTAGTCAGCATCGATTAGTAATCGCATTTGACATGTTGGTAATGGAGACGTGTGTTCATGGGGCTCCTTGGAAGAAAAGCTATGACAATCTAGACAGTGTATTAAAAAGCAGAGACATTACTTTGCTGACTAAAGTTCATATAGTCAAGTGAGTGAAAAGTGAAAGTGACTCAGTCATGTCCGACTCTTTGTGACCCCATGGAATATAGAGTCCATGGAATTCTCTAGGCCAGAATACTGGAGTGGGTAGCCTTTCCCTTTTCCAGGGGATCTTCCCGACCCAGGAATTGAACCGGGGTCTCCTGCATTGAAGGCGGATTCTTTACCAACTGAGCTCTCAGAGCTATGGCTTTTCCAGTGGTCATACATGGATGTGAGAGTTGGACCACAAGGAAGGCTGAACGCTGAAGAATTCATGTTTTTGAGGTGTGGTGCTGGGGAAGACTCTTGAGAGTCCCTTGAACAGCAAGGAGATCAAACCAGTCAATTCCAAAGGAAATAAGTTCTGAATATTCATTGGAAGGACTGATACTGAAGCTGAAACTCCAAAACTTTGGCCCCCTAATGCAAAGGACTGACTCTGGAAAAGACCCTGATGCTGGGAAAGATTGAAGGAGGGAGGTTAAGGGGAAGACAGAGGATGAGATGGCATCACTGACTTGATGAACATGAGTTTGAGTAGGCTCTGGGAGTTGATGAAGGACAGGGAGGCCTGGCGTGCTGCAGTAAATGGGGTCGCAAAGAGTCAGACACGACTGAGCGACTGAACTGAACTGAGAATGCTTATTTCTTTTTTAAAGCATTTTTTTTTTACTTTTTGGCAGCACCACGTGTCTTGTGGGATCTTAGTTCTCTGACCAGCAATCGAACCCTTGACCCCTCCAGTGAAAACGCTGGCATCTTAACCACTGAACCACCAGGGAAGTCCCCATATCATTTTTTAAAAAGTTTCCACATACTGTACAAGTGATCGGGTACTCAGCCTATGGGCTACTGTCCTGTGTTTGACCAGTTCCAGCCCCATCTCAAAGCAAGAGAGCCTGACAAGCGCATCAGGTCCATGTGTGCCACAGAAATACTGCGATTGCCACTGCATTCCAGGGCATGGTGCCTCCTGTTTAGCAGCTCAACACTTGTTCTTATTCCTCAGCTCCTTTCATGTCTATAAACTATGAGGATCTGACAGCAGGTATCCTACATCCTCACCTTGTTCCCGATCATGTGACTAACGTATGACAGGATAAAGTGAGTTCCTCAGGGCCCTGCTGTTTGTGTCCTGGAGCCTGCAGATGATGAAGAAGAAACCACAGAAGCCAAACTCCAAGCTGTAGGATATTCAGGCTGCATAAATGCCCAGCTCAATCACTTCTATGCAACATTGACATAAAATGGCTTGTTGATAACGGCTGACACACACGTTTTAGAAAAGCTAGATTGGCAATTCTGACAAGTGCCACGGATCACTAATTAAATATTCAAAGTAAACATTTGTCTGTCAATTAAATATCTCAGTTCCTATCCCCTTTGAAACAAATCGAATGACTAAAACCGCATACAGTTTTACAAGTCACGGAGTCAATGTAATTAAACTACTGGGAGGAGCTAAACATTAAATACCATCTCATTAGAAATTCTCTTAGCATTTGCTATAATCTTCCTTGTATTTCTCTTCCTTCTCAGAGATCACAGACCTCAGCCAGCTCTAGTTTCTGTAATGACTGTCATACTCTGATCTTGGAAGCCAAATAAACCAAGAAAACATACAAATCCTCACCTCCACGCTCATTATAACTTGTTGTTGGGGTTCAGTTGCTCAGTCGTGTCTAATTCTTTGCGACCTCATGGACTGCAGCACGCCAGGCTTCCCTGTCTTTCACTATCTCCTGGAGTTTATTCAAACTCCATTGTGGCCTTCTCCTCCTGCCCTCAATCTTTCCCAGCATCAGGGTCTATTCCAGTGAGTCAGCTCTTCACACCAGGTGTCCAAACTATTGGATCTTTAGTTCCAGCATCTGTCCTTCCAATGAATATTCAGGGTTGATTTCCTTTAGGATTGACTGGTTTGATCTCTCTGCAGTCCAAGGGACTCTCAGGAGTCTTCTCCAGCACCACAGTTCGAAATTGTAGAGCATGAGCCATCTCAAAAGCCATTTCAAAGTGATAGACTTTTAGAGCTGTGAGGAATTCATTTCAAGGCCAAGACAGGTGGAGTGGTCTGTACAAAGCTGCACGGTCCTGGATATAAAATCCGAGGTCCATCTTTTGCTGACTGTTGGCTGCTATTTTCAATGCAATGTGCTGTTCCCCTGGCTCCATAAAGCAATAATATCATTATGTGCATTGGTACCATTTGGAATACAAATTTCATTTTTCTTCCCTTTTATGACTTTTAACGAATCGCTTCTGAAACAAGCAGAGTTAATTGAGATAAAATGGTCTTAAAAGACCATCAAATCGAGGGGTAGCTTTGAAATGAGACAGATGTGGTTAAAATCCTTTATTAGCTGTCTGACCAAAGGGATATGATGTAATACGCTGAGCTTAGCATCCTCAGCTATAAAAAGGAAACAGAAGCACTGATGCTAAGATGATTCCTCAGGCCTTGACTCAATACGCCTCTGCTACGAGCTGTTCCCATGATGTGCCAACGTCCATCCCAGAGATATGTAAAAGGTCCGTCAAATGTCCTCAAAGAGTGTATGGTTTAGCAGTAGAGACAAGGAAACAGTAGCTTCAGTCTCACCTACCAACCTCTAGTCCTTCTTCAGGTCTTAATTAGGAATACTTCTCTCATCTCAGTTCAAGTCAAGTGTTTTCTTTTCAATAGATACCAGGACCAGAACTAGGGTGAGACTAGCTGAGCTCCTGGGGTGGGCAGTTTAGAAATTTATTTATTTATTTGGCTGTATATTGCCTGCAAAATGGAGGGGTGTGAAGGGCACGAGGAGACCCGAGAGGACAGGGACCTACATCCACCTGGTCTATTGTCAGAAAGCCCATTGCAGGGAAGGTGGGGTCTCTGCTAATTTCAAGCAGATGGGCTGGTAAAAGGTAATGACGTCAGAGAAGGAATATCTAATTCATTCTGTGTGTGTGTTAGTCATGTAGCTGGGTCCAACTCTTTGCGACCCCATGAACTATAACCCACCAAGCTTCTCTGCCCGTGGAATTCTCCTGTCCATGGAATTCTCCAGGCAAGAATACTAGAGTGGGTAGCCATTCCTTTCTCCAGGGAATCTTCCTGACCCAGGGGTCAAATCTGGGTCTCCAGCATTGCAAGCAGATTCTTTACCATCTGAGGTACCAGGGAAGCCCCTAACTCTAGCTGCTGGGAAAACTTCAGAATTCTGGCATTTTTTCACTACTCACAAAACCCTTTTAGGCATCAAGAAAACAAAGTCACCTGGCCAATGTCACTGAGAAAATTTGGGGTAAAAATAGGATGACAATTGGTGATTCCTATGTTTTTAAGGAAATGTATATACATAGCTTCAGAAATATCTCTCACTGTCCATTGGCACAGTTCACAGATCCTCTCTAGCTGAAATGTCTTGGGCAGGACCCCAACAGCACGTGATGTCATTGTTCACTTGATAAGAGACAAAGCTTGTGTTTCTCTCATAAACAGAGAAGAAAGCCTTCTATTCACTGGGTGCTGACTGTCTGGTCCCATGAACCCACCCTCAAATGAGCTGCCCATCACCAGTAGGATAGGAAGACTCACGTAAGTAATGGGAAAAGTTTGATGCTGACTTAGAAGAAAATATTTGGTTCTTACTGATTTTGATTTTGTTTCTTGAACTAATTGACAGCAGAAAAGGGAATTGATGGGGGTGATGACTCACATAACTGAAAATAGGAGACTGACTCGCAGTCTTTTTGGACCTTTTTGTGAAGACTGTTTTAGTTATTTGCATTGGGTTCCAATATCTAAAATCAGGCTCTGCTGCTGTTGCTGCTGCTGCTGCTAAGTTGCTTCAGTTGTGTCTGACTCTGTGCGACCCCATAGACGGCAGCCCACCAGGCTCCTCCGTCCATGGGATTTTCCAGGCAAGAGTACTGGAGTGGGGTGCCATTGTCTTCTGCAAAAATCAGGCTCTATATTGCCTTTACTATTGTCTTACTAAATAATTAATTTATTTTTGGCTGCGCTGGGTCTTCATTGCTGCACATGGGCTTTCTCTAGTTGCTGCAACCAGGGGCTATTCTCTCGTTGTGGGGCACAGGTTTCTGATTGCAGTGGCTTCTTGAGTTGTGGAGCACAGCCTTTCTTTAGGGCACAGGCTTTACTTTGCTCAGTAGTTGAGGCTCTCAGGTCCTAGAGCGCACAGGCTTCAGTAGTTGCAGCATGCAAGCTCAGCCTGGTTCATGGGCTTAGTTGCCCCACAGCATGGGAAAACTTCCTGGACCAGGGATCGAACCCATGTCCCCTGCATTGGCTGGTGGATTCTTAATTACCGGACCACTAGGGAAGTCCATATCTTGGCTTTAGGTAGTCTTCAGATAAAGTTGGTCCAGTTGGGGTACAAATTGGTCTTTATATGATAGGTTTTACACTGTAAAAGTGGGAGACTAAGTATTATTCAGTTATTATGCTCAGCAAGGTCAACTGGTTCTGTTCAATGGCCTTCTCTTAGGAGTGAGGCAGACCAGCCTGGCTGGTGTGGGGCGCCAGGAAGCAGGTAGGAAAGTAGAGACACTGCTTGTCCACAGCTATACCTGGATGAAGCTAGAGAGTGAACATCCATAGGTGACCAAAAGCAGGGACCACTGAGGGGTCTGGCCAAAGAATTGATTTGGGGTAGAATACCACGAAGGAGTATACCACAAAGCACCTGATGCGGAGAGCCGACTCATTAGGAAAGACCCAGATGCTGGGAAAGATTGAAGGCAGGAGGAGAAGGGGACGACAGAGGATGAGATGGTTGGATGGCATCACCGACTCGATGGACAGGAGTTTGAGCAAGCTCTGGGAGGTAGTGAAGGACAGGGAAGCCTGGAGTGCTGCAGTCCGTGGGGTTGCAAAGAGTCGGACACGACTGAGCAACTGAACAATGACACCACAAAGCAAGGGGCTTCTTCCCAGGTGGCAAAGTGGTGAAGAATCTGCTTCCAATGCAGGAGGCACAAACGATGTGGACTTGATCCCTGGGTCAAGAAGATCCCCTGGAGAAGGAAATGGCAACCTGCTCCAGTACTCTGGCCTGGAAAATTCCATGGACAGAGGAGCCTGGAGGGCTGCAGTCCATGGGGTCCCCGTCAGACAGGACTGAACACACACGCAGAGCATGCACGCGTGCACAGATGAAAGATGATGGACCACAAAGCAGAGGGAGCCTGAGCGAGGTGTCAGTGTCGGGATTCACAGCCAAGGTGCTGAAGAACCAAGAAGGAAGCCAAGGAACGGGCGAGACTCTCATTAATACCTGGACTCTATTTTGTGTGAGTGGACTGGATCCATTTAAAATTTTCAGGAATGGACAAACAGGTATGGATAATTTAGGTCCATCATTTTTAATCTCCTTTTCCTATTTTGACTGAAGTGATCTGGATAGTGAAAAATTTTTCTTCATGTTATCTAATAAAACTTCCTTAACATAGGTCTAGCAAGCACTCAGCTTGAAACTTTCTGCTCAAAGGACTTCTTGGGATAACATTTGGTGTTCTTCTGCCTGTATTGATCAGAGAAATGGATTTTTTTTTTTTCCCTCTCACTGGTTTCTCACTGATTGTGTGTGTTGAGGGGTAGCCAGGAAGGGGACAGGGGAAGGAGTTGATCATATAATACTCATTCATTCACTTCACTTATAACTGCACTGCTTAGTACTGTTAATGTGCCAGATATGATGCTAGGAGCTAGGGACACAAAGACACAATCCTTTACCTCAAGGGGCTCACAGCCCGGTAGGCACATGAAATATTGTAAGTTACTCTGATAGTTGAAAAAGCAGAGTGTGGCAATGTACCAAGGAGAGGGAACTGAACCTTGCTTAAGCTCCTTGTCTGCCCACTCTTGTGTGAAATGGGCTGCCTGGAGCTTCAAGGCATCTGCTCCATTTCTAGCTGGAGTTATTGCGTACATGTGCTTCCCACCGGCCCTAGTGATAAAGAACACGCCTGCCGATGCTGGAGACACAAGAAACACGGGTTTGATCCCTGGGTCGGGACAAACCCCTAGAGGAGGAAATGTCAACTCACTCCAGCATTCTTGATTGAAAAACCCCACGGACAGAGGAGCCTGGCGGGCTATAGTCCATGGGGTCGCAAAGAGTCAAACGTGACTGAGAACACACAGAGCAGCTAGGAGAACCTGGAGCTGCTGCCAAGCCCGACCTTCTCAACACAAGGCAGATGCTCTCGTGCGTCTTCTGGTCACCAGGCCTGGGATGCGCTCGGTCTGTGATAAGGTGATGCTTTATAACTGACCTCCTGGCCCTTCCCAGGGTCTCTTTACCCTCTTCGCCAGGAAGATCCACACCCTTTTACAATTTCTTCTAAAGTCTGACCTTTCCTTTCACACAACTCCTAAAAGAAATCCACTGTAGCTTTGACTTTTTTCTTGCTTTAGAGATTGTAGTAAAAAGAGCCCAAGACCTGCATGAAACACTTACCCAATGCTGTGTGTTTCAGACAGGTTCCAAGAGCCAGTTACAACCTCTCTACTCCTGTATCAGATTCACAAACTTCTCCTGCACCCTCCCCCACCCGCCCAGATCCATTCAGGTATCACCCTCCTTAAAGTGACAACCTTGACAGTGTAGCACACAGCTGTCTCAGAATCTAGAACCAAACAGTCAGTCAACAAGTATTTACTGAACAGTTTTCCTACTCAATCCTTATTCTCCTCTTCTTCCTAATCTACTCTTGATTTTTTGAGAAGCAGTAAACTTGAATCTATTTTTGCCATCTTTTCATGATGATGGAGGCGGGGCCATGTGTCAGAATTCAGAATTCTGGTCCCCAAAACAGAGGCAGATGGCACTGCGTATGGGTCCCAGAGGACCATGCAGGGGTCCCTTCCTGAAAGGGCTACAGACTCGTGGGCAAATGCGCTTTGGTTGAGGGAGGAAAGGAACAGGCCGAGCTGACTCCACTTTGAAAAAGAAGGAAACTCCATCTCGCACTTTCACTGAGCTTTGGACTATATGCCTGGTAGCCATGGGGATAATATACCCACAGCCAAACTGGCCTCCCAGAGTGATAAACACCAGATTCCATACCAAGATTTCCCGTCACCAAAAAGAATATAATAATCCCTTATGTAGTCAATCACCTTTGTAATCTTTATGGTACCCCCTGGTGTAGGCTACAGTGTATAACCAGCTGACTCTTCTGATTGTGAATCATGGCTGTAACCTGATTGTGTCTCCCTTTAACACTTTCCAGGCTAGAGTTAAGGAATTTGGGGATGTGGGCTTGAGCAGTACACTTAAGGTATTAAGGGTTTCACAAAAGTTGGTTGGGGTCCTTGGCTGAGAGGAGACTCTCTGCCTCGGGCTCGCTGGTGTAATAAACTGCACTCCACTGCCTGCATTGTCCTGAATGTTTCCCGGAATGCATGGCTACAACATGATCATCTTGACCTCTGACCCTTTGCCCTTTGTCCTCTCCTTTTTTCTTGCCTGCAAAGTGGCTGTGATGGCTTAGAGATGCAACCAATTGTTTTCAAATGACCTTGAGGAAAAGATCTTCCCTGTGGAATTTTCTGTTAGAGCATCTGGATAGATTTCTGTACAGCTTTCTCTTGATGAATCCCCTGACAGGGAGCTCATCACTTAAAAAAACATCCCCCTGAGCAGGTCTAGTTGTTACAAAGCCTTATGAGGTTTAAGTGAACCAAAATCTCTCATGGTGTAGAGACTACCCACTGGTCATTATTCTGTCTTAAATAATACACCTAAAATAAACAGTCTCTGTTTGTCATGAAGTACCCCCAATATTTGAAAACACTGACCATATATCTTCTATCTTTAGGCCTTGCAGGAGTGTTTCTTTTTGTTTGTTTGTTTGTTTTTCTAGTTCTGTTCTATTTTGCTGCAATTTTTTCCATGTTCTGAGTGAAAGGAATACATTATATTTTGACTATACATTCCCTAATCCTTCGTCATCTTGGTTTTATAAGCAATCATGTGTATTCAACACATAATCACACATAAAAAAAGGAGAAAAGATTCTGAAACGGTCTACTCCAGTCAACTGGAAAACCAGCTGACACAGGATAAAGACATAGTTTATAAGATAGTTCAACAAAATAATTCTTGTTTCATGTGAAAATTTTATGCTGGTATGCTTTTTATAGAGAGATAGCAGTTGTAAAAATTTACTTGTTAAAAAAACACATTGATATGATTTAATTTCACACTTAGCTCTTGTCTTCACCATCTAAGTTTTTACCATGTTCTGATTTAGGAGAATTTTGTGTTTCAAAGATACTTAGCAATTCCTAACACCTGACCTTGGAGGCATGTAAGTCAGGAAGTGGGGTGGAAGAGATAGAAAACCTCACTTGACTAATGAATATGCAAGGCATTATGCATATTAAACCACATGACGTAGCTAAAAATAAAGTTCAGATACAAAACCATAGACATACCCAATCAGAGTCCGAAGCAGAGATATCAAGGAAACACCGAATTGTAGGTTTATCTGACAACACAGAGTTATAATCCCAGTTCACTGATTGTGAGGGCAGGCACTCATTTGCATTCACAGGTAGAATGGCTTTTATTCCTCCTGGGAGGTGGCCTGGCCTCCCTGGGAATGTCTGGGGCCTCAACAGTTAATTCATCTACCCAGCATTCTTCTATACCCTGCAGAGAGCTAACTGTGAAAAATCTTGCAGTGAGAAAAGCTGGCTTCCGAAGTGCTGTTTAAGTGACCTGACTTCTTAAAATAGTCCTTCATAAACAAAACTCACATGATCTAATTTGAGTGTGTAAATCCAATTATGTTCCCTGGGGAAGCACAGGGAAGATGATACTGGCTCTCACTGTTCTGTGATGGCTGGTTGGGCAGAGTAGCAGTCTTCTACTTCAGCCCCAAGAAAATGCTGGGGGAGAAATTATTTATGGAACCCATTTTCTTGCTAACTGAGGGTCAGACCTATACATCCCAGAAATTTGCTTATTTTTTGTTCTTGGTACCTTGTGTTATAGAGAAAGTAAAGAATGCGCCGTATGTCTAGTGAACTGATACGACATCAACTGCATATTCTAGACTTCCTGGTTGATCACAGCATCACTATTGTGCCCATGCGTTGGTGAGAGGAAGGTTATGGGATGAGTATTGTAAGTGTCTCCCATGTTCTGAAAACAAAACACATGTAAGATCAACTCAAATAGACACACTTGGGAAATGAATAAATTATCATCCTAAGAAATATTTAAACATCAGTGAAATGTCATATCAGCGTGATTGTAGTAGTGTCCTTTGATTACATGTTGCTGGCAGCACTGAAGTTGGAATCAACTTTTTTTTTTTAATCTTTCCTTTTAATGCTTGGTTTCACTTACTTTTGATAAGCTCTTAAAATGCCATCAATCATCAAGGTGTAAATATGACTAACGCACTTGTCCTACTTAGCATGATACTGCAGCAGCTGCTCCAGAAATAAAGTCCTCCCAGTCTTCCCAGTTTCCATCTAACTGTGCTCCAACACACTGAAACCAGTCAGGTGACATTACTGGCTAGGCAGAAACACAAACTCATAATTCAATCTTGCAAAGACCACACCACACATCATTTTACAACTCAGTCTAAATACACAGATGTCAAGCTTATTGGCAACTCCAGGGCAAATGTGTCTACAGATAAAGGCTGAAGGGACTTGGTTGGTCATTTCAGATGTCATTAAAAATATCCTTTGCAAAGCCTACTCTGCGTCAAAAAAAAAAAAAAAAAAAAGAGGAAAGGAAAGAAGGAATAGATAGAGCCAAAAAGGACAGTCTCTGGGTATTTTTCAGAAGTAAGAGAGGATAATATTTCCATTTCCTGGTGTTCAGAGGACCCTCTTGGGAATGCTGACACTCAAATCTGCTTTTGAAAGTCATTTTCTCAGACAGGTTGGAATGCTGCAATTATTTTTTTTTAAAGCCTACATGAATTTGCCAACCGAAAATGCACAGAAATGGAGGTATTTGGGCTTTTAAAAAATGCACATCATAACTAGTGAGGTGCTTGAAATAGGACTCCAGTTACACTCATTTAATGGATATTTGTGTTTTCTGAAGTATCTGTCTTGATATCAAATACCAAATTGAGATAATTTAAATGATATGTCATTTGCCATGCATTAAGTAGTCATAAGATTCCCTTTATCTGACTTGGATTAGCAGACTTAGACAAGGAACATATAATATATGCTTACATTTAAATTTTATAAATGGAGAGAAAGATGGTAATTCCATTACGCTCACTTTGTCTTTACTGTGAAGTCAACCCTTCATTTAAATGATCAGAAACGTGCAAAGGCTACTTCTCTCCTGACCCCCACCTTCTCATACCAGACACCACTATCTCACCTAATATAAACCAAAGATACTCCCCAAAAGGATTTTTTAAAGGCCAAATGGTAAGCTCTAAGTCCCTTTTTCTTAGTCAAGTGTAATGATTGTGCCTTAATTAGCATTCTTCTGGCACTGTTTCATCGGATGTATGTAAGATTGGGAAGCAAAGGTTGCTTTCCAAATTCAACTCTGACAGCATGACCTTGAGCACTAACTTACCTGGGTTTGCATACTTGGCTGCATTTGTTCTAGAGTTATCTTGGAGAAATCACCTCCTCTCTGACACTTCTGCTTATCTGCCTCACCAAGAGGTTCAAAGGGCTAATTAGCCACTAGCTGCAGCATTTTAGAATCCCCCAGAGGGAAGCATACTACAGCGATCTTTCTGGTTAAATACTGCTGTCTCTCAGGGTTCCAATAACTAAATGATTTTCACCGTCTTATCACTAATGGACTGAAGAATGAGAACGAGACAAATTTCAAATGTTAGGTAGCCTGTATTATTGTCACCAGCAATTAAAATAGAATAAAATGCTAATTACAGCAACAGAGCTTAGGCTGCATCTACCGGGTAGAAGAACTTAACAAATATGACCTTATCATTCACAAGTTATTTATACATATAATGCCATTCTGTAATGAATTTTTAGATGGGTAAATTGAACTGGCAGGATAAACAATGTGTTTAACATGTGGGAGAATTCTGTGTCGTAGAGGAAATCTGGACAGAAGTGCTACTGTCTTTGGCTTGAATCACATAGTGAAGCTGTTTGTTTCTTCAGCTGCTGAGTTGTTTCTGACTCTTTCCAACCCCGTGGACTGGAGCGCACCAGGCACTCTGTCCATGGGGGCCCCAAGGCAAGAACACTGAAGTGGGTTGCCATTTCCTTCTCCAAGGGGATCTTCTCAGATCAGGGATCGAAACTGTGCTCCTGTGTTGACAGGCGGATACTTTACACTGAGCCACCAGTTGCTCAGTCATGTCTGACTCTTTGCAATCCCATGGACTATACAGTCGATGGAATTCTCCAGGCCAGGATACTGGAGTGGATAGCTTTTCCTTTCTCCAGAGGATCTTCCCAACCCAGGGATCGAACTGAAGTCTCCCGAATTGCAGGTGGATTCTTTACCAGCTGAGCCACAAGGGAAGTCCCTGAGCCACCAGGGAAGCCCACAGTGAAACTGATTTAACTTAAAATGGATGAGACTCCCAAAGGAAGGAATAACTGCAGTCCTAATACGACCAGTAGCTGAACTAGCTTAGGGGGAGATTTCAAAAGAAAGGAATCCTTTGAATTGGGCTTTGTACCTTCTAAGAGTTCCTCAATATTTCCAATGCTGCTTTAGACATACAAAATATGCAGGGATCGTATCTATGTATTTGAACAGAACCTCCTTGGGTGGGAAGTTCACGACTTTTCTCCAGCGGTTCACCAAGTGGAGAAAACAGAAACCATTTCCTTGCTGATGGTAAGGAACCTCCTGGTTGGCCCTTTTTATTGGGCTGGGCAAAAAGTGTGTCCGGGTTTTCCGTACGGTATCACAGAAACCCGAACAGACTCTGTGGTCAACTTGATAGTCTCCGTCTTGGATCCACAGTGGAAAGCACAGGAGAGCTGAATGAGCACAGGACTCTCCCTCTTCACATAGGGTTATCTGCAGAGACCTGCAGCTTGGCTGTTACCCCGTCAAGCCACAGATACCACGTTCTTCCAGAGAAAGAGAGAAGCCGACTCTCAAGCCCGGATTAGAGAAGGCAATCCCCAGCTCATTTGTTCCTTTTGAAAATGGCCTTTTCAGTGAAGGGAAATAGCTGAGAGGTGTGTTCACTATATCCTCAGCTTCCTGCTTCTTGAAAATGCTAAGTTCAACATGAGCCATCCACTTAATGGGAATCGAGATTAATATAGGGAAAGAAGATATGCCAGTGTTTATGCCCTTCAGTTGACAAATTTATATCCGCTGAGTTAGATGATGAGATGAGCTAGCTACAAAGAGCCTGTTCCCCGCAATTCAATCATTTTCCCCTCCTGATTGCCCTTTGGCTGTTTCGTTATATGTTAATTCTTGGGCTATATGGGATATTACTCCCTTGAGTGATGAAACACGGGTGAAACTCTCGCTCTGAAGCCACTTCAAATGCTTACGTTTTTAGAAGGATGCTCTCTGAAAAATTTCTGAAATATGATTAGCATTGAGCTAGGATTTGAATCCAGCCCTCACCACTTGTTATTCTTATCATCTTCTGGATGTCCCTTTAAAGTTTCTAAGAACCTGTCATTTCTTCTCTGAAAGAAAAGTGATGGATGTTACCATCTGTTTGGCATTACTAGATGAGATCATGTGTGCAAAGGCTCATGCAAAGGTTACATGCAAAATAGGGTACAAATGTAAAGAGTTGCTACCATGCTTTGATTTCCCCAAAGGTGTTTATGTGTAAAAGACTGCCTTGCATACATAGTGTGTGTGTGTGTGTGTGTAGAAAGCTTTCACCAACACAAACGTCGGGGGACTTGGCTATTTCATAATATTACTTGTGCAATGAGTAGTCTTGCTCATTTAGTAACTGAAGGGCCTACCAGGTGCCTGGCATTTTTCTAGGTGATGAGGATAAAATGATAAACATGATAGACAACGTCTTGTCTCTTACATGGTGTTTACATTCTTGTGAGGGTACGTACGGGGTTGGGAGAAGAAACACAGGAAATACAAACAAATCAGATCATTTCAGATGATGCAGGTGCTCTGGAGAAAACAAGGCGCATCATGTACCACAGAGTGGCATCTGAACTGAGTCTGGAATCACGAGGATGTGTCAGTCATGGAAAACCTGGCAAAAATTGCTCCAGGCAGCAGGCATAAAGCCTAAGAAGTAGGAAAGAGTTTGGGATATTTGAAAGACAGGAAAACAGTGATTTGGAGGCTGAGGAGTAGGAGAGAAAGAAAGGAAGAGAGAAGGAAAAGGAAAGAGAAGAGAAGAGAAATCTAATTAGCAAGAAAAGCAGCATCAAATAATAGTGGATCCAGTAGCCCATGGTAAGGAGTTAGGATTTTATTCGGGTTTCTATACAAGGTCGTTAGCAGGTATTAAGTATATCATCAAATGGTATACCAAACATCATCAGTACAAAAACCACAGGTTATTTTTTTTTAAGCGATTCATGCTTCACTTCATCCACCTGCAAGATCCAGGAAAGACACTTGAACCTCTAGAGGGCGCCAAAGGAAAATGTTTTGTAGCCACCAAGGTTCTTTTCAGCACCTACAATCCGAGGAAAGCGCTCTACTTGTGCCTTCAGTCCGGTAAAAGGTGACGAGTTATGTATGAGAGGACGGTTCATCTACAGGCCCTACCCAAACAGAAAGCTGGATGAGCTTGGTGTGCAGGTACCAGGGCCCTAGTTTTCACACCGAAGGGTTGTTTATGATGGGGTGGGAGTAGGAAGGCATTTGGGGGTTATTTTTAATCTTCTCCCATCTGGCAGTATTTGAGTGGAGTATAAAACAAATATGGATGCAAACTTTACTTTCTGGATTCGTTTGGCAGAAAAAGTATCTCTATACTTAGGGCTTTGAAAATATTCCTCATTCGCCACTTAGGATGTGTTATTCTAAATACTATTCCAGACTGACTAGATGAAGTCTTTCAGTAACGCATACCAAGAAAGGCTACTGCATGTGAAGCAGTGGATTATGATAAATGGAAATTTCCGCAAATGGCTGGATAGTTATATTACAAAAACAACTCATAGTGGAAAAAAAAGAGAGAAGGGGAAGGAAAGAGGAGAAGGAGACAGAAAAACTGAGAAGGGGAAGAAGGGGAAAGGAGCAAGAGGGGTCAGGAGAGGTCAGCTGATGTCTAGGTAGGTAATAAAGTAAATGCAAAGCAGGAGAGAACTTGGGAGAAAGGGAGAGAATCAGAGGACACTGGGGCTCAAATCACTGGGTCAACGAGATTCAGAAAAACAGTGAACATATACTTTCCTATAATCTCCAAACCGAGACTCTTATCATATGTGCATATTACAGGTTCATGGAGATTTTGAGGAAACATTCACTATTATCTTTAATAAGAAAAAATACAGCTGGTCAGACCTTACTCACAGAGGCCCTCACGTCCTCATTTCACGCCTGATGATCACAGCCAAGTACTTCATATGCTCTTTGCTCTACCCAGGGAGACTTCAAAAAGCATCGTAAAAGCAGTCAACCAGATAAGTAACCTGAGCAAATGGATAAAGAGCCAGCAGAGAAGAGAGAGAATCCCAAATCAGCTAGAAGCCCAGAAGGTCACTGATGGGAAAAGAACTCTGACAGTACCAGCACTCTAAAAGTCATGAGCAGTTTTCATAGGTGTTGTACCTGTTTATTCTAAGAAGCATTATTCAAACCAGACCTCAAGAGCAGCCTCTAAACTTCCAATAGAGCAAAAGTACCCCAGAGGCTGAAGCTAAAGCAGGAACATACAAAGCATGCCCCTCTTCAAGCACCTCATCAGCTTTTTATTTGAACACACTTCCGCTGATACGCTTCCTTCATTTTTATGGAGATGACCCTCCTTCCATTTACTCTTGTTACCTACCAGACATTTGGCCAAGGAAGTCCCAGAGCATTAATTACCTATTGATTTCAATGAATTTAAACAATAGTCATCGTCTACCTCCTTCTTCACAGATGAAGAGAACTCTGTTCACAAAACCACATCCATATTTAATGGGGAAAGATAGGAAGAAAGTGGGAGAAAGGGACATAAAGAGTCAAGTTCCACCTAAATATTTCAAACCATCTACGTCAAAATGTCCCTTTCCAATGAAGAAAAACTTGCCTTCTTTGCTAATGGCATGCTCCCCCTCCCCACCAACCTCAAGTTCTGAATTTGATTTATTCAAAGCATTGGGGTTGGATCCTGTAATAAGAGAAGACAACTTTGTAGCCTCAGAAGACAAAAAAGAATTCCCACATAAAACATGTATCACAGGCTTGACTGAAGGACTGCTTGAGAAAACTTAAGTAGGGTACCCAGCACCAGAAATTAGTACAGGGTTAACTAATGTTGATTCCTTTGCGGTACAGAGATTCAGAGAAACCCAACACTGAATCCCACAGTCCCTTACAACCCCCTGCTGTAACGCTTATGAGTAAAGCTGCTAAGGAATGGGTCACCTTCTAAATTGGGGTGCTTCTCCTCCCCCTTCCGTCTCCTGCTCCAGAGTCTCACTGCAGCCCTTGGGGGATGTGTGAGGAGCAGAAAGGAGACTGTACATCAGCTAAGAAGCTAAGAAGAGAGGAATTACTCACAGAATCAGAGTGGAATGGTTGAGTTGGTAGAAACTTTAGAGGTCATTTAATTCCAGTTCCCTCTAAGAAGAAAGAAATACCATCCCAGGGGGACCCAGGACCTCCCAGGTGCAAGGCACTGTGCCAGGCTGGGGGAGGAGACTCGAAGGGAGCCAGGTAACCCTGCTTCTTAGAAAAGCGATTTCTAAAGAACCCCCAGGGGAGTCAGGGGAAGAGCACTGCAGGCAGGAGTTACCTGATTGATGGAAATGACCGCCAGCCTGGGGATGACCGCTTGGAGGACCACCTGCATCAAAGAGGTGCCTAGGCCGGCCAGGATGGCCCAGGTGAGCGGCAGCGGCAGCATGCTGTAGGTGGCAAAAAGGGTGAAGAGCACGTAGCCGATGCCGTCTCCCAGGAGCCCATAGCCGAGCCCTGCTGCTAAGATCTGGGTGGTCATGGCTACCCAAGTGACCACACCGCTGTACTGCAGGTATGTGTGCGAGGTGGTGTCCTTCCTGACCACCACCAGGGCGCAGATCACCACCTCTATGCCGGTGAAGAAGCCCAGCAGGATGCCCTTGAGCGGGTCCATGGGGGCCGCGGCCAGGCTCAAGTGGAGAACCAGGAGGGTGAGTTTGGTCAGCACGTCCAGCACGTTCATCACCACCTCCGATTTGCGCCTCTGGCCCAGGAAATAGCGCTGGTAGAGGCGCTCCAGATCCCGGGACTTAAAGGAGTTGCGCAGGGTGGGGAAAATGACCCCTCGGTAGCTGTAGCCCCCACTGAGGAAGAAATCCGAGTTGCTCGGGGCGCAGTCGAGGTGCAGGAAGCCCAGGTCGCCCCCGCCGCCGCTGCCGCTGCCGCTGCCGCTCCCGCTGCGTTCCGGGAAGACTTTGGGGCCGCCGGTGCCGTGCGCTCGCTCCCCAGGGCCCAGCGCGTAGAGGGGCAGCGCCGAGTCGCCAGACAGCTGCGACGCGTGGTGGTGGTTGGGGCCGCCGCCTCCGGGGTCCGAGGCTTTGCTGGAGCTTCCGTTCCCGCCGCCGCCGCGGTGCCCGTGGATGAAGCGCTGCTCGGTGATGTGCCGCACCGCCGTCTGCCACAGCAGCCGCTGCGGCCGGGAGCCGCTCCCGCCGTCGCCGGCCGGGGGCGTCGGGTGGATGGTGTAGAGTTCCTCGCTGCCGCTCAGGCAGCGCACATCGGAGAGCTCCATGGCGCCGGGCCGCGGGGAGGGAGGCGCAGGACCGGCGGGAGGCCGCCGGGAGAGGAGGTCCCTAAAGACCCAGAGGCTGGCCTGGTCGGAGCTGGGCGGCGAGCCCTTCTCTCCCCAGCCGCCCCGGGCAGGAGGGCCCGCGGCGCGTCAGGTCATAGTGTGCCCCGGGGCAAAGGGCGTCTGGTAGGTGGCCGCAGACCCCTGAGTCCTTGCTCGGCGCTCTCCCGCCAGCCCCGCGCAGCTTGGGTGCGTGGCAGCCGGTGCTCGGTGTCCGCAGCAGCCGCGGCGCTCGGAGCCACGCAGCCCCCTTCCCGGGCTCGGGCTTCCGGGCTGGTTCTCGGCTCAGCGTCTCGGCGAAGCCTTTGCTCTCCAAGAGGCGCCCAGGCGCCTGGGGCTCCGGGCTTGAGCTGCGCGCCGGGCGGGTCCTGGCTGCGGCACTGGGCTCGGGACGCCCACGGCGCGGCGGCTGCAGGGGGGCTGGTCGGGGGGTGACCGGCGGCGCAGATGGATACGAAGTTAGCAGCTGGGGCTGGAAGAGAGCCCTTCGGAGAACTCCATTGCGCCGGGATGGGGAGCCGGGGCGGAGCTGGGGGCGGGGGATTTGAAGGGGGAGGAGTGGGGGACCATGAGGTGGCGGGTGGCCCGCGGGAGGCGTGGAGGGGCGCTAGCCTCAGCGCTTACGAGTCACCAAACAGTTAATTTGGAAGTGGGGGTGTGCTGAGCCTACCCCCCCCCCCCCCCGGGTTCGTTTCTAGCTGTCTCCACTTGCTGAGCGAAGACTAGCCGCGCTGAGCTGGCCCTAGCCCAACGCATCCCTCGGGGAGAGGGGAGGATCTCAGGGTCCCAGTCGCGGCTGTAAGACGAAGCCCCCCCTTTCCAGCTGTGCTTCCTGGGGGTCGCCGCCCAAGCTTCTCAACCCCCTTCACTTTGCTCGTTGGAATCCATTTTGCCCGGAGCTGGGAGCAGCGGGAGGCGGGGGCAGGAAAAAGTGGGGAGGGCTCCCAAGCCAACAATTCGAACTGAAAGAAGCCGCCGGTGCAGACTCCTGAGGCTAAGATCCGAAGCGGGGTGGCTGCGGCGGGTGTCAGGTTGGAGCGAGAAGGGAGGCCCGAGGCCGCGGGGAAGTCTCCTGGAGTCGCCGCCGGATCCAGGGAAGCGCCGCGTGTCGCCCGGGCGCTCTGAAGCGCGCTGCGGTCACCGGGCGACTGGGAAGAATTTGGAGACCTGTCAGAGCGGCCGGACACCCGCGGCCACTTAAGCCCGCCCCCACGCCAGGCCACACCCCCCGGAGCCGGGCGGGGAGCGGGGGGCTGTGGTGGCGAGGACCTGGCACCCAGATCTGGCCAGGGCGCCCCGGGTCTTGGAAGCGGCAGAGCGCGCAGTTCCGCGCTGGAGAGGACGGTGGGGCTGCGGCCGACGCCCCCAGCCGGCCCCGGACGCCCGGCTGCAGCGCTCCAGCTGGCGGCGCGGGCCGGTTCCTCCGCGGTTCTTTTTTAGGTACTGGCTCGGGTCCTGGGCAGGTGCGCAGCCGGGACTCGTAGGCCGCTGTGCCCACGGAATCCGAGGGCCCAACGCCAAGGAATAGAGGGTCTCCTTTACGCGCTCTCCAATGGGGTGTCTTTTAACAAAGCCAACTTTCGGGCTAAAAGCAAAATGTCCCCAAGAAGCCGCAGTTGTAGAGACAGGCAGCTTCCCCAAAGAGTCTCTTAACCACGCCAGTCCAGGGGGTGGAGGGCGCGAGGCATTAGCATATAAGGGCCCCCGGAGTGCCTCGCACGCAGAGTTTCTCCCGGCTTACAGGCGGGGTGGAGTACGAGGCCGCGGGGAAGGCATCTCCAGCCGCCCGATGAAGCCCGGTTTCCCGCCCGCCGAGCTCCGGTTGCGAGCAGTAGCGGACACAGCGCTTGGTGGCGCTCCGGGCAGAGCCAGGCGCCACCCGGGGGCGCGTGGTGTCTGCGCCCGCGCCGGCCCGACCACGGGCCCCAGGCGCCGCAGTCCCGAGCCCGGCTGCAGGTGGCGGAGCCACCGTGGCCTCCACCTCCACCACTGGGACTGCGGCTGCCGCGGGTGGAACCCGGGCCCTGAGCACGGTCAGCTGATGGCCAATGACGTCAGGCCCCGGGCGCCTTCGCTGCTCTCCGTGGCGCCCCCCGAAAGCCCCAGGGACTGCCTCGCCACCCCCTTCAGACCCTCCCCAGCGGACGGTCCCTCCTTGCTTTCCCTGGGAGAAACTCCCCTCCCTTCGCCTGCCCTGGGCAAGAATAGCTGTGCCTACCTCCCTTCTCAACCGCTTACACCATCTCCAGGGTTATTTGTGTCCACCGTGTCCCAGAAACACAAGATTTCATTATATCAAGCCTTTCTTTTCCACACACATGGGTTTCAGTTGAAGCCCAGAACTGGTCAACTGTCTTGCACATAGAATCGCCCCCACCCCCGCCCCAAAGCAGGAAGAAGACTCAGCATTTTCCCCTAAGAGTAGATTTCTGAGATGTTGTGTTCATCCTGGAAAAGACTCCTTTAATCCTAGTCCTTTCGAGTTGTCTTCTACCACTGCACCCCTCAAGAAAGAGAACTAAATCAAAGGCTCAATTTTAAATGGAAAGAAGGTCGGTTCTATCTTTAACCCAGTTGTAGATGTATTAATTCCTTAGCTGTAAAGAGGTCCCAGAATAGCTGGTCTCTTCCGTGAGGCTGGAACTTAAGGGCAAAACCCTTCCCCCTGCTTCCAACCCACTTTTGCAGTTATCTAGACCTTAATGAATCCCAGGGACGGGGGAGCCTGATGGGCTGCCGTCTATGCGGTAGCACAGAGTCGGACACGACTGAAGTGACTTAGCAGCAGCAGCAGACCTTAATGAAATCGTCCCGGGCATTACGTTCCTGAGAGGGAAATGCTACTTGCTTTCTCCCTTCTTAAATTCCTTGGACTCTGCCTGGCCAGCTCTCCTGAAACTCTGGGTTGGGTAGTAAGTATCTTGACTTGAGGCGGGGGAGCCCAAATAGGGCAGAGGGCTGGGTGGGGGAAGGAGGGGGTTCCTGTGGACCCCATGCCAGGATATGTGGGGAGCTGTGTCCTCAGGCTGCAGGCACAGCCCCAAGTCATCTGTGCTAATGACCATATTAGTAAACTTGGCAGTGGAAGACACCTCTTTATTTTCTCAATTCTTTCTCCTTGGGAGCCTGAGAACTCAGCCTGAATAAATGAGGGGTTGAATGCAGATGGAACTTTCCTATGAAAATCTTCCTCCTGGACATATCCCAGGATGATTTATTCAGCAGCAAAAGGAGGCGTGCCAAGGAGGGGGAGATTGGACCCAATCAGATAAAATGACTCAGGCTGATGAATGAGCATAGCATGCTAACAGAAAGCAGCTCAAACAATTTCATGAACTTAGAGGTCGAAACTAATATGTCAGGGAGAAAACACTGCATCTGGTCAACGGACTCCTCTGAAAGTTCCTTTGCTGTAGGAGGTGTTAGGACATGTCGTTTGAAAATAAGAGCGTGGATGACAGAATAAGATAAAATGTTATTCTTCTTGTTGGAATGACACAGTGCCATTCAGCACCCCCAAAATTCTGTTTTTGGATGACAGCACTGGCTCAGCACACATATTGGGAGGCTTTTGGGAACATGCAAACCGTATGATTATCACTTAAAACAAGGAAAGTCAACACATTGCTGTGAGGCTGTACTGGACCTCTCATAGTGCTTTCATTCAATTCCCTGCGTATTTATTATGGCTGGGTCTCCACTGTAGAGGGAAAGGATTTTGCAGACTCAGTGTCTTTTTGTACACAGCTTCTCCTTCTTCTTGGAATTTCCCTCTATTCCTTGCATAACCTTCCTTCAAAGCCCTACTCATCTCATTCCTTCAAATCTCAAGCAATGTCATCTCTGCTTTCCTGGTATTTCCAGTGAGAACTAGCGGATCCTTTTCTGTTGTTGGGTTTTCTTTTCTGTCATTCTGTTGTACTCAGCCACTCAGTTGTGTCCGACTCTTTGTGACCCCATGGTCTGTAGCCCGCCAGTCTCCTCTCTCCCTGGAATTTTCCAGGCAAGAATACTGGAGTGGGTTGCCATTTCCTCCTCTGGGGAAGCTTCCCAACCCAGAGATCGAACCCTTTATCTCTTATGTCTCCTGCATTAGCAGGCAGATTCTTTACCACTGAGCCACCTGGCAAATTGTTCTGTTTGGCCCTTCAATATGGTTCTTACTTACTCATGTATCCCTCCATGAACTGGTGAGCTCATTGAAGGGCAAAACTGACTTTCCTTGAGTCCATGTCCCCCTGTTTCTAACAACTCTAGTGTACATACAGATGATAAAATTAGCCATAGTAGATGGCACACTTCACCCTTTACAATGATCTTTATAACCATCAATTCTCTGAGTTAGATCCTTCTCTATTTTTTATTATTCCCATTTTACTGACTAAGATATTGAGGCTCCATTCAACTAAGAAACTTGCCCAAGATCTCATCTATAGCAAAAATTCCAGCAGTTAAATTTAAATTGTATAAATCTAGCCTCCATGTGCTCAATAAAAATATTGTGACAAGCAGGTCACACATTTTTGACCTAATTTAAATTAGGCCAGAAAATGTCAAATATATTTTGACTTTCCAAATGCAAATTAAATAAGACACTTCTGAGATGTTTGGGCTTTGAGAAGTCTAGTGGGATGGCTCCAAATGGATGAGGTAGCAGAACGGATTCTTGTTTCTATAGTGGGTCTGCTAGGTTTTGCTCAGTATGAGCTATGGACACTATTCCTAATTTGTGAAAAAGCAGATTTTTCACATATTGGATTTACCAAAATAATTAATTATCTCACTGTACTCATTGGCTAAGAGTAGTAGTGGCAAAAGAGCCCCATTGGAAAAAAAAGTATTTGCTTTATGATGTTGCTGCCTACTGCTGGCCACATGTATAGTAGATATGGGAAATTTGTTCCTCTCAAATGCTTCTTTGACTTTCTAGGCTAACTAATATATGATTTAAATTTGATAAGAGCTGTGCTCTTTGCAAAATACCCTTAGAAACTCTAACATTCACTGAAGACATATAAAATATTCACATGTAAAAGAAAAGATGGACTCAGTTCAGGAATGAGACCTGAAACCAGAGAGATCCTGTTTCCAAAGGGAAGGAGGGTGTTGATGACAAGGCAGCTTCCAAAGCTGGAAGTCCTTAAAGGAAAAGAGCAGGAAATTTTCTGAAGATAGATCTTAAATGGCCACACACACACACACACACACACACACACACACACACACACACGAAGGAAAAAAAAAAACTGTAAGAGGTAATGCATATGTTAATTACTTGATTGTGATGAACTCATATTGTATATCAAAATATCAAGTTGTAACCTTAAATATATACAGTTTTGGGGCTTCTTGGTGGTTTGGTGGTAAAGAATCCACCTACCAATGCAGGAGATGCTGGTTTGATCCCTGGTTGGGAAAGACCTCACATGTCAAGGAGCAACTGAGCTTGTGTGCCACAACTACTGAGCCTGTGCTCTAGAGCCTGGGAGCTGGAACTACTGAAGCCCCCGCACCCTAGAGCCTGTCCTCAACAAGAGAAACCGCTGCAATGGGAAGCCCGCGGACCGCAACTAGAGGGCAGCCCCCACTCGCCGCAACTAGAGAAAAGCCCTCACAGCAACAGAGAGCCAGCACAGCCAAAACTAAGTAAATAAACAAATACTAAAAGAAGAAATGAAATAGACGCAGTTTTTAGTTTCAATTATACCGCAATAAAGCTGGGGGGCAGGGTGATGCAAAGGATATGACTGTCTTGACTGGAAGCACTGCTCTTAGGAAATATCAGAGCATGGACGGAACTCCAGGAAAAGTCAATGTCTCAATTAAATAAGGCTCACGCATGGAAAGGGTCTATGAATGACCAAATTTAAACTCACGTTTCATCTGAAATGCAGCACAAATATACAATAGAAAGATTGAAATGTCCATTTTACTCCTTTCATGTGTTTTCTTTGCATTGTAAAATGTGAGAGGGAAAATTTTGCATACATTTTGGATCTTCATGGGAACTAGGTTCAATTAGACTCTGGTGTCTGAGAGCAGAAATCTCATCAGTGGGAAAGTGATTGTGAGACAGCGTAGTTACGCACAGAATTCATCAGTTAGGCAAGTCAGAGAAAGATCTGTCCAAGGGAGACAGACATAAGCACCATTTTCTTCTTAAAAGATGATTCCTTTGTCTCTGGTTTCACTAGGGTGTGAGCTTGCTGTGGCAGCACTTATGAAGCCTTCACATACTGAAATGATAATGAGAACACACACACATACCCATACAGTCCATTGGACAAGCTGTTACGATGCTCCCTAAAAGAAGTAGCTGTAAAAGAAAAAGTAAAAGAGCTTGCAGGTAGTTCACCCACATCACCAAACCTTCTTTTGAAAGTGAAAGTGTTAGTTGCTCAGTATTGTCCGACTCTTTGTGACCCCATGGACTGTAGCCCATGAGACTCCTATGTCCATGGAGTTCTCCAGACAAGAATATGGGAGTGGGTTGCCATTTCCTTCTCTAGGGGATCTTCCTGACCTAGGGATCGAACCCGGGTCTCCTGCATTGCAGGTAGATTCTTTATTGTCTGAGTCACCAGGGAAGCCCCAATCTTCCTTTGGCAATGGTTTAATATCTGCTTTTTAATCTGGCGCACTGAAGAAGTTTTACGGCAAAGTGATCAGACTCAATGGGAAACAAAGTAGATCATTTTCCCCTACTCTATTTTTAAAAAATCTACCTGATTCTTAATTTAATACCACAGACATGTTCTTTTTCTTTTGGCTGCACTGTGAACCACGTGGGATCTTATTCCCACACCAGGGATTTAGTCCAGCACCCCCTGCGTTGGAAGAGCAGAGCCTTAAGAGTAGGGAAGACCCCACTCTTCTTATTTCTTGAAATGTTTCACCTTATTACTGTTTCCCTCTTGGAGATCTTTGGGATCTATGTAGAATGTTTAGGGTAAAGGCTCATAGATGGTAGTATAACACATTCAATGTAGTTAAATTTATTGATGTAGTTGTGTACATGGATCTCGGTCCACTGATTAAGTGTGAAAGAAACATTTCTCTTCATCTTTTAAAAATCGATGTATTTCTGTTTTCATCCAGTTTGTGAGACATTTAACTTGCATCCTTCTTGAGGCTTTCATCTATACCCTCCTAATCCCAAGAGGATGCCACAGTTCCAGGCTCTTATGTAGTGCCCAGGTGTGTGTGGGAGGGGGTGAGGAAGAGGGTGAACATGCATGCCCTCTGGTCTTTGGCTCTCTTATTTGTAAAAGTCACGACGGAGGCAGTCGGTCTTTGGTCCTAATCACATGGTTCCTGCGGGGCCAGCAGCATCTGCATTGCTTCCGTCAAGGTCTGCTTAAGGGCCTTTGTGACACAGGACGTCGCCCCTCCTCTTTAGGGTGCTGGGCCCTCTCTAGGGCACCCCCGGGAAGTCATCGTGTGGTATGCAATAGCTCCCCCTCTCCCTGTTGCTGTCTCTGTCTGTCTCTCTGTCTCTTCCTTTCTCTTCTTCTGCTCCATTGTGGGAATATCTCCTTTAGTCTGGTCAGAATCCTCACTTTATGTTTCTTACAAGCCCATCTGATTTTTCCTGTTCTCTTTGGGAATTTTTTTTTTTTTTTAATAAACAAAAGATGGAAAGACTACTTGTGCTTTCTATTCATTCTTTCTGGAAGCGATTTGTAGAAGGCTTGCATGAAGGAAAGGGGAAGAGGGACTTCACAAAAGCAAATCTCATAAATTAATATCTCAAAATAATTCGCATATACAGAATGGGTGAGACTCATTTCTCCTGATCAGTTTTTTTTTTTTTTTTGCACTGTGGGTTCCAACCAAATCGTGGGGTATGAAATCCACTTGGTGGGTCACAATTAGCACTTAAAGAACAAATTAGTAAAACGGTAGAACACAATCATAAGGATAATTATATCTTGCTACTCTTTATAAAGGTTTTCTTTTTTATCCAAATTCTTCCTCTCTGATGTTAAAAACAGAAGAAAGATTGATAAAATCTCAGAAAAATACCTTATCAAACTCTCAGCATGACGTTATCTGAAATTCACAAAACAAAATTTAGTACAGTACAGCATTTCTCACTATCCAGCATGATATTTAAACTCACGTGATACAGTTAGGAATCAAGTAGATGTGGCCATCATAAGCTACATACACACATATTCACGTACCCTATATGTACTGGGTGCCATTTAACATAGATTTTGTAATGTGAATTAAAGTAAAAAAAATTTGGAAGAGATTGGTCTAGCCCTCGATTGTTATTGGAATTATTAAATACTATGTTTCATAGCTCAGTTGGTATAGAATCCGCCTGCAATGCAGGAGACCCTGGTTCAATTCCTATGTTGGGAAGATCCCCTGGAGAAGGGAAAGGCTACCCTCTCCAGTATTCTGGCCTGAAGAATTCCATGGACTGTATAGTCCATGGGTTTGCAAAGAGTCGGACATGACTGAGCGACTTTCACTTTCATGTTCACTGAAATGAGGTGCTGTGGCAGTTAGGAAGACTCATTCTTGAGTTGTGACTTTACAAGACGAGAGGTCTGTGATCTTGCTCAATTACTTGGTATTTTTGAACTGTCATAACATGGGGGGAGGGAAGTGACAACTTCACCAGGTTTTGTGAGGACTGAAGGGAACTTGTATAAAGCGCCTGGTAGGTATAGTGCATCACACACTGCAAATGCTCAATACAGAAGACTACACCCTACCCCTCAAATGAGTCAGCTTCCCCGAGGAATCTAGCTCTCCCTTCTCTCTGAACCCATGGACTTACTATTTCCTTTGCCTAGAGCCCTCTTTCTCCGCATCCTTCTCCTCTTCACATGGATGTCCTCTTCTTCAAGAAGAGGCTTTCCCTGGCTTTCTAGGTCTAGGTTAGATGCCTCTACAAATGAGAAATGCTTTTGGCTATAAATAATCGCAAAACCCAAATAAAGACAACTTAAGCAAATAGGAGTTAGTTTTTCTTTCATGGCAAGAATCGGGAATGTAGAGATTTGCTGCTTCGGTTCAGGAAGTTAATTATATTAGGGACTTCGTGCTGACTCTCTAGAATTCCTTTGGCTTTTTCCTTATGGTCACAAGATGATTGTAGCATCTCTAAGCATTCAGTTTCCCATTCCACACAGAAAGGTAGAAGCAGAAGCAGGAGTGATGCTCAGAGTTTCTCCTCAGTACCTTCTTCTTTTTTTTTTTTTTTTAAAGAAAAAAGTTTATTTATTTGACTGCACCAGCTCTTGTTTGCAGCATGTGGGATCGAGTTTCCTAACCATGGGTCAAACGCCTGCACTGGAGGTGGGGTCTTAACCATTGGACCACCAGGGAAGTCCCTTCTCATCACCTTCTTTTTATCAGAGATGAAAAGTCTTTCTCCCCTCCAGACTCCACCATCGTGATAAGAGAAAACCACTTAGGATTATGATTCAGGCAGATAATAGATTGCTCCCCAGGTAGCTATGGTAGGTTTTCAAAAATACATAAAAAAATAAGCCAAACAAAACAACAACAACCATTTAGATTTGCTGCAGCTCAGTCAAGATCATATATGTCACTGAGAACTATTCTCATGTGCTCGAATATTTGAAACTTGCCAAGTCTACAGTTAGTCATATCTGTTTCTCTGCAGTGACCTTGAATAAATACAAGGTACAAAACAGGAGGCATTGGCTAGGAGAAACTGCCCCTTTCTCTGGTTCTGACCTCCCCAATCTCTTGTTTCTTTGTGTATCCCTCATTAACCAAGACAGTGCAAGAAAGACAGACTTGTCGTAATAACACAACAGACACCCCTATCTGCTTTGCCACTTTGAGTGCTATTCCTGTGTTTCAGTCTTTCACAAATTCACCGGCCTTGCCAGACATCCAGAGAAGTCTCAGACCTCCTGTGCCTGTGATGACTTCAGGTGGGAGAAGGAGAGGATGAGCAAAAAGGGGAAGTCTGGGAAAGGAGAGGAAAGGAGGGAGCAAGGGAATGACAGAAGGCAGAAAGAAAAGAGCAAGGAAGGAAGGGAAGGAGGGAGGAGCATGGGACAGAAGGTGGAAAAGGTTTTGAAAAGAGCAAGATGTAAAAGGGAAGAGGACAGAAGAGAAGGAAGGAGAGTAAGCTGCACCTGTTCACTGTGAACCCAGCACTTTCACACACTTCCCTGTATCAAATCCACACAAGGACTCCGTGAGGTAGACACCGTTCCCCCCATAGTACAGATGAGCAAACTGAGGCCTCATCAAGCCTACACAGGGATTCCTCTATATGGTTCAGGAATGGGACTCAGGATCAGTGGAAGCTTTCAAGTTCTTGTGCTTACTACTACATCATAGGAGGAAAGACCTAGGGAGGTAGGAGAGAAAATGAGTGGGGACCAGCAGCAGCCAGGAGAGGAGAGGAGAGAACAGGGACGGACAAGACAACGTGGCCCTGGTTACGATCAAAAGGTACATCTCGTGCCCTTTTGTCTTCATTAAAGCTGTGCTTACTCTTTAATGACGGTGCACACTATTAGATTAATTAATTAGACTTGAGTGTACTCCTTACAAACCCCAGGGAGTTCACCAATAAATAGTGTCTAGACATGGTGGCTATGGAAGCCAGAAGGAGGTCATCACAAATAGAGTTTCACTCTTTGGCTTCAACTCTGGGGTGAGGCTGATGGTTGGAAGGTGAGGATTTGGTTATGAGTTCTCCATGTGCCCAGAGCCTAAGATCCCACTGCACCCAAATTTATCTGAAAGCTCCCTCATGTTGGGATGACTTGGAGTGGAGAGATGGCCCTCAGTGGGGCTCCCAACACAGCAGGCTTCACTGTGCTTCACAAAGCAATCTACCCTTTGAAGCTATATCTCCATGAAGTAGTCTACAAAATCTTCTGTTGACAACATCTGACAAATTCCAGAGAGGGCCTGAATTAAAGCTGGAAAAATGAAGATGAGCAGAATGGAAGAAAACCCAGGAGACAATAGAAGATCCTTTTAAGAAGTGAAATGATGCAATATCGATGCTCTTGATGGCATAGAACACTGATGACTTTGAGACGAAAAGCCACTCAGAATGGTACCACTTTGAAAGTTTTAGGAATATAGTTCCCAATTTATATCAGTTATATTTTCATATATATGTAGATACTATATCTACAAGTGTGGTATCTGTTAAAATCTATATTTATCTGTTTAAATGCTCTTTCAGTAAGTATGCACTTAAAATTCTAAGTGGTAAAAAGTGTTGTTTTATACTTTAATTAGCAGCATTTGTTTTTCTTTTTCAGTGCTGCATGAAATAATGAAGTATATAAGAGTTAATCCAAGTACTGCATTTCGGACTCTTTTGTTGACCATGATGGCTACTCCATTTCTTCTACGGGATTCCTGCCCGCAGTAGTAGATACAATGGTCATCTGAGTTAAATTCACCCATTCCAGTCCATTTTAGTTCACTGATTCCTAGAAGGTTGATGTTCACTCTTGCCATCTCCTGTTTGACCACTTCCAATTTGCCTTGATTCATGGACCTGACATTCCAGGTTCCTATGCAATATTGCTCTTTATAGCATCGGACCTTGCTTCTATATCACCAGTCACATCCACAGCTGGGTATTGGTTTTGCTTTGGCTCCATCCCTTCATTCTTTCTGGAGTTATTTCTCCACTGATCTCCAGTAGCGTGTTGGGCACCTACTGACCTGTGGAGTTCCTCTTTCAGTATCCTATCATTTTGCCTTTTCATACTATTCATGGGGTTCTCAAGGCAAGAATACTGAAGTGGTGCCATTCCCTTCTCCAGTGGACCGCATTCTGTCAGACCTCTCCACCATGACCCACCCGTCTTGGGTGGCCCCATGGGCATGGCTTAGCTTCATTGAGTTAGACAAAGCTGTGGTCCTAGTGTGATTAGATTGACTAGTTTTCTGTGAGTATGGTTTCAGTGTATCTGCCCTCTGATGCCCTCTTGCAACACCTACAGTCTTACTTGGGTTTCTCTCATCTTGGACGTGGGGTATCTCTTCAGGGCTGCTCTAGGAAAGTGCAGCCACTGCTCCAGCAAAGTGCAAACACTGCTCCTTACTTGGGACGATGGGTATCTCCTCACTGCCGCCCCTCCTGACCTTGAACGTGGAATCGCTCGTCTAGGCCCTCCTGCACCCGCGCAGCCACTGCTCCTTGGACATGGGCTTGCTCCTCCTGGCCGCCACTCCTGACCTCGGACGTGGGGTAGCTCCTCTTGGCCGTTCCTGCACCGTCACAGCCTGGCACTCTCGGCCACTGCCCCTGACCTTGGTCGTGGGATAACTCCTCTTGGCTGCGGCCCCTCGGGCATGGGGTCCTCCTGGCTTCTGCCCCTGACCTCGGACATGGGGTAGCTTCTCTCGGCCGCCCTCTGTGTGCTGTCACAGCTGCCCATGCTCAGAATGATCTCTGTTCTTTCCAAGGCAAACCATTCAGTATCACAGTAATCCAAGCCTATGCCCCAACCAGCAACTCTGAAGAAGCTGAAGTTGACGGTTCTATGAAGACCTACAAGACCTTTTAGAACTAACACCCAAAAAAGATATCCTTTTCATTGTAAGGGACTGGAATGCAAAAGTAGGAAGTCAAGAAACACCTGGGGTAACAGGCAAATTTGGCCTTGGTATACGGAATGAAGCAGGGCAAAGGCTAATAGAGTTTTGCCAAGAAAATGCACTGGTCATAGCAAACACCCTCTTCCAACAACACAAGAGAATACTCTACACATGGACATCACCAGATGGTCAACACCAAAATCAGACTGATTATATTTTTTGCAGCCAAAGATGGAGAAGCTCTATACAGTCAGCAAAACACAAGACTGGGAACTGACTGTGGCTCAGATCATGAACTCCTTATTGCCAAATTCAGACTTAAATTGAAGAAAGTAGGGAAAACCATTAGATCATTCAGGTATGACCTCAATCAAATCCCTTATGATTATACAGTGGAAGTGAAAAATAGATTTAAGGGACTAGATCTGATAGATAGAGTGCCTGATGAATTATGGACGGAGGTTCTTGACATTGTACAGGAGACAGGTTTCAAGACCATTCCCATGAAAATGAAATGCAAAAAAGCAAAATGGCTGTCTGAGGAGGCCTTACAAATAGCTGTGAAAAGAAGAGAAGTGAAAAGCAAAGAAGAAAAGGAAAGATATAAGCATCTTAATGCAGAGTTCCAAAGATAGCAAGAAGAGATAAGAAAGCCTTCCTCAGCAATCAATGCAAAGAAATAGAGGCAAACAACAGAATGAGAAAGACTAGAGATCTCTTCAAGAAAATTAGAGATACCAAGGGAACATTTCATGCAAAGATGGGCTCAATAAAGGACAGAAATGGTATGGACCTAACAGAAGCAGACAATATTAAGAAGAGGTGGCAAGAATACACAGAAGAACTGTACAAAAAAGATCTTTATGACCAAGATGATCACGATGGTGTGATCACTCACCTAGAGCCAGACATCCTGGAATGTGAAGCCAAGTGGGCCTTAGAAAGCATCACTAAGAACAAAGCTAGTGGAGGTGATGGAATTCCAGTTGAGCTGTTTCAAATCCTGAAAGATGATGCTGTGAAAGTGCTACACTCAATATGCCAGTAAATTTGGAAAACTCAGCAGTGGCCACAGGACTGGAAAAGGTCAGTTTTCATTCCAATCCCAAAGAAAGGCAATGCCAAAGAATGCTCAAACTACCACACAATTGCACTCATCTCACATGCTAGTAAAGTAATGCTCAAAATTCTCCAAGCCAGGCTTCAGCAATACATGAACTGTGAACTTCCAGATGTTCGAGCTGGTTTTAGAAAAGGCAGAGAAACCAGAGATCAAATTGCCAACATCCACTGGATCATGGAAAAAGCAAGAGAGTTCCAGAAAAACATCTATTTCTGCTTTATTGACTATGCCAAAGCCTTTGACTGTGTGGATCACAGTAAACTGTGGACAATTCTGAAAGAGATGGGAATACCAGACCACCTGACCCGCCTCTTGAGAAACCTATATGCAGGTCAGGAAGCAACAGTTAGAACTGGACATGGAAGAACAGACTGGTTCCAAATAGGAAAAGTACGTCAAGGCTGTCTATTGTCACCTTGCTTATTTAACTTCTATGCAGAGTACATCATGAGAAACGCTGGGGTGGAAGAAGCACAAGCTGGAATGAAGACTGCTAGGAGAAATATCAAGAACCTCAGATATGCAGATGACACCACCCTTATGGCAGAAAGTGAAGAGGAACTAAAGAGCCTCTTGATGAAAGTGAAAGAGGAGAGTGAAAAAGTTGGCTTAAAGCTCAACATTCAGAAAATGAAGATCATGGCATCCGGTCCCATGACTTCATGGGAAATAGATGGGGAAACAGTGGAAACAGTGTCAGACTTTATTTTTGGGGGCTCCAAAATCACTGCAGATGATGACTGCAGCCATGAAATTAAAAGATGCTTACTCCTTGGAAGAAAAGTTATGACCAACCTAGATAGCATATTCAAAAGCAGAGACATTACTTTGCCGACTAAGGTCCATCTAGTCAAGGCTATGGTTTTTCCTGTGGTCATGTATGGATGTGAAAGTTGGATTGTGAAGAAGGCTGAGCGCTGAAGAATTGTTGCTTTTGAGCTGTGGTATTGGAGAAGACTCTTGAGAGTCCCTTGGACTGCAAGGAGATCCAACCAGTACATTCTGAAGGAGATCAGCCCTGGGTGTTCTTTGGAAGGAATGATGCTAAAGCTGAAGCTCCAGTACTTTGGCCACCTCATGCGAAGAGTTGACTCATTGGAAAAGACTCTGATGCTGAGAGGGATTGGGGGCAGGAGGAGAAGGGGACGACAGAGGATGAGATGGCTGGATGGCATCACTGACTCGATGGACGTGAGTCTGAGTGAACTTCAGGAGCTGGTGATGGACAGGGAGGCCTGGCGTGCTGCAATTTATGGGGTTGCAAAGAGTCGGAGATGACTGAGCGACTGAACTGAACTCAACTGAACTGATAAGAGTTAATGGAGCCATATATTCCAAGAAATACAGTATGTTGTGGTGATAATAAAGCCATTGACTTACTGGAAGTGATAGAAGAGACTCACATCTTTTTATTTCATAGGTGAGGTCAGTCGCAAAGAGGTTAAAGGCCTGGGACCACCCTCTACTCATTACAGGACCGGTCATTCATCTGAGGGACTTACCAGGTGTCTCAGCAGTAAAGAATCTGCCTGCCAATGCAGGAGATGTGGGTTCGATCCCTGGGTTGGGAAGATCCCCTAGAGGAGGAAATGACAATCCACTCCAGTATTCTTACTTGGGAAATCCCATGCATAGAGGAGCTTTGGAGGGGTACATGGGATTGCAAAAGAGTCAAACACAGCTGAGCAGCTAAACAACAACAACAATTCATCTGAAGGAAACACACACAGTCTGGAAGTCAAATCTGGCTTCAAATCCTGACTTCCCCTAGGCAGCCCTGTGCCCTTGATCAAGTAACTTAGCTTCTCTCCTCTTTACTGTTTTTTAATCTGCATATTAGGGATGATAATATCATAACAGGTATCAAAAAACATATCTTAAAGTTACAAAGGGGACATTGTAGAGTTCTGGGTACAGGCGAGCCTCCAGTCTGAGACAGGTCAGAGTGCGATGATGAGGTTACCAGAAGTTTCTTTCCAGACTTCATCTTTTGGAGAAAGACTCATCTCTTCCCCATTCCTGTTCAGTCTTCCCTCCTTCTCCTTTTCTCTCCTTTCTTTTCTCTCTCCTTTCTCCTCGCTCTCTTTTTTCTTTTTCTTCCCTCCCCACTCCTTTTGTTTTTGAAACCTATTTATTTTTCCTCCCATCTCCTACTTTCCTCCCTCTCTCCTTTTCCTTCTTTCTCTCTTTCTTTTCTTTCCTTCCCTTACTTCATCTGCCTCTCTCTCTGTCTCCTCCTCTCTGTCTTATCACTCAAAAGTACTTTAAAAGCACTAATCCCATTCATGAAGACTCTATCTTTATAGCCTATTTGGCTCTCAAAGGTGCTATCTACAAATACCAGTGTATCAGAGGTTAGGGTCTCAGTATATAAATCTTGGAGGAACACAAACATTTGGTCCATAACACCTTTCCATACAAATATTAATGAATTTCATTAGTTGCAGCTCTTTTTGCTGCAAACTATAGAAAAGTCTGCAGCTAGTTTAAGCCAATCAAAGTAGAAAGGATGGGATTTCATGGTGGGAAACTGAAATGTTCACAGTGTAAAAGGAAGAGATGAACAGTGGAACTTGGGAAGGATAAAACCTGGGCCATCTTTGAGGACTTCAGCAACATGTTTTATTGCTCTTTTTTCTCTGTTTCAGTCATTGATGTAACTCAGTTCCAGTTGTCCCTCAGTCCCTGGAATCTTCCTTTCAGCTTTCTCATTCCCAGAAAAGAGAAATGATTGACTGACAGCCTACTCAAGTGTTTCTACCTCAACAGTACCATCTTTGATCAGGTAGACATAGTCCCATATCCCATGTAGCTAGTGGGATATGGCAAGTGAGTCACCTGAATTGATGTTTACTGAATACATCAAATATTTATTAAATGTCTACTGTATGCCAAGAAACACTCAGATGGATGCAACACAATTCCTGTCTTCAGGGGTTTATAATAATCTGGGAGAATTCCTTGTTACATATTACTACTAACTTTCCGCAAGCATATTCCCATCTAATGCACTCAAGCGTTTGATTTTTGGCACCCTTGTCCTCTTCCATTGATGTATGACATTGGGATTAAGAGCCCTAGCTGCGGAGTTCAACTTGAGTTTGATTTGGCTTAATTGCAGCTCTAGGTACATTAATTTCTCTTCTCTGCACTTTGGTTGCCTTTTCTGCAAAATAGGATAATAGCTCTAGCTAATAGATGTGTGTGTGTGTGTGTGTGTGTGTGTGTGTGTGTGTGTGTAAGAGTGGGAATTGAGTAAGACAGTACATGCAAATAGATGCCCAATGGATGTCAGCTATTGCTGCTATTATCATGATCTTAATGCTTTTGATTACTAGAGTTTCAAAATTGAGTTTCAGAAAAGTAAAGTGACTTGCCCAATATCACATTTACTGGTGGAATTTGATTTTATTTTAGGTGGAAGTGCAGAACCTCCTACATGGATATATGGCCCTGACTCCCAATTCTAGGGCAATGTAATAGTCAAGATAGCTGAACACCAGGTGAATCACTTCTATACTGAAACCTGGTGGGTGACACTGATGACTACCGGACTTTAGACTCTTATGACATTTCAGAAACAGTTGTTGATTGTTTTATGTCCTCCCATAAGCACATGTGTATTGCCTGTGTGCATGTGTGTGAGCACATGTGCAGGATTTTTTCCACATCCCACTTAGCTCTTGAAATATATTCAAAGGAGCTGCTTTCATGGAAATTCTAGTCAAACTGGAAGCCAAGCACTTTAGAAAAAATCAGAAAATGGGCCTTTAAGAATCCTCTAACCAAATACTTTCAGACAAGCAAGAGTTCACTTCTCTTTGCAGTGATGGCCAAGGAAATCAGTGTTTAGAAGCAGCCTCGGTCCCCTTGAATTCCAGGAGCTTTAATGAGCAGATTTCCCTGCTGACCCAGGTTGAACATATTACATGAGTAAGAGATAATTCTTATTTGTGTTCGGCCATCGAGATTTAGGAATGTTTGTTATTATGGAATAACCCAGCCTAACATGACTAATAGCAGGAATTTGAACTTCACAGCAGGAGCTGGGTGGGTTCAGATATTTTAGCATTAAGTCGACCCCAGCTGACATGGAGATTACCCCAGAAAACTCACTGAACACCTATTTGTTCCAGGTTATGTGGGAATGTGATGTGCAAATGCGTTTGTCTTCTTAAGGTGTCTAGAGCAGAGAGGGAGAGACAAAACAGTGACTGCAGGTCAGTGGTGCTCAGTGTATTGTTGGAGGGCCAAGAAGAATTGCTCAAGCCAGGTTTGGATAAGCAAGTAAAAAGTAAGCTAAGACAAGGAGGTAGAGGGCATTTTAGATAGAGGGAGCTATGAACAAAAGGAAAATCAGTTTCAGGGAACTGCAAGGACACACTGCATTTGGGTCAAGAGTGAATGAGGAGAAATAGGCTGAAATGAAGCTACTGAGGCAGCCAGACCCAAGGTCAAAACCACCTGGAGTGCTGTGTTAGGGAGTTTGACTTTCATTTGGCAAACCATGGGATGGTACCTGGGCTTCCCAGGTGGCGCTAGTGGTAAAGGATCTCCCTGCCAATGCAGGAGACATAAGAGATGCAGCTTCCATTCCTGGGTCGGGAAGATACCCTGGGGGAGGGCATGGCAATCCACTCCATTATTCTTGCTTGGAGAATCCCAAGAACAGAGGAGCCTGCGGTCCACAGGGTCACATAGTTGGACATGACTGAAGTGACTTAGCACACACTCAGGCTGGTACCCTTTAGACTGTCTCACAGCAAGTCCATAAGGCAAATATTATCACCACTAATGTCCAGTGATAAACTCAGGTTTGAAGAAGTCAAATAAGATTTTTCTTTTCATCTTTCACTTTCAGAATCTTTTATTTATTTATCTGTGATATACTTGACATTGAACATTGTGTAGATTTAAGGTATACAGTGTATTGATTGGATTTACTTGTATATTGCACTGTGATGACTGCCCTAGCGTTAGCTAACACCCCTATCAAATCCCATAATTATCATTTCTTTCTTTGCGGTGAAGACATTTAAGATCTAGTTTCTTAGCAACTTTGAAGTATATAATACAGTATTGTTGACTATAATCACCATGCCAAGCACTACAAACTTGCAGTTAGAAGATAAATAAGTTCTTGAGAGTAAATGAGATGTTTTGATCCCATACAACTAGTAAGTGACTGGTTGAGACTTGAATAGTTCTTCTCTGAACTTTTCAACTTTTCATCTCACTTTCCCGCTTGCACAGGTGACTATGGCCACAAATCTCCAAGTTCTCTTTATGTGTTAGGATTTTGTGCTTGCCTCCACTCTGGCTGGTCTCTGGGTCCCCAGATCCTCCATTGACTGCTTTTATTTTACCATATGACCTCTCCTAAAATGTCTCTTGAATGGCGTGCTGTCTGAAATACCCACTGACTCCAACTTCTTCCATCCCTCTCACTCTAGTTATATTTTTTCTTCATAACACTTACTACTACTGAAAATTTTCTTTGTTACCTAATTAAATGTTTTCTCCTTGTTTTCGTCCTTAGACTATAAACTCTATGAAGCAACTTATTCATTTTGTGTATTGTGTATAAGTCGCTCAGTCATGTCCAACTCTCCGTGACCCTATGGACTGTAGCCTGCCAGGTTCCTCTGTCCATGGAATTCTCCAGACAAGAATACTGGAGTGGGTTGTCATTCCCTTCTCTAGGGGATCTTCCTGACTCATGGATCAAACCCTGGTCTCCTCCATTGTAGGCAGATTCTTTGCCATTTGAGCCACCAGGGAATATTTTTTGCCTCGAACATAAGTACCTGACTCCTGGTAAATGCCTAGCCCATGTTTCTGAAAGGGATGAGTGGCCCATTGAATCACAGCTTCAAGGTCACAGCCTGGGAAGATAGCCCTGTGCACCATACTGAGGGTTAGTGTGAAGCTGCCATGAACCGAGAGAAAAATCTTTGGGTGATTCCTATATGTCACCCTGCTTTAGTACCGAGGAGTTCAAGCAAAGAAGAAAGAAATAAAACTCTTCCCAAAACAATCAAGAAAAATTATGCATTTAGCAGGGATTCTTTGACTTCATCAAATATCTACTGAGTACTGACTATGTGTGAAATCATCCCTGGGATTCAAAGATAAACGATACAACATCCCTGATTTTATCACCTAAAGCTTGCATCTTTTTACATCGTTATTTTATTTTCTTGATTTTCACTGATAATCTGGATAACATTTTATATTTGGGAAAACACGCAGTTCCTGAGTAAAACAGTCCTAATCGATGAAGCGATGTGAGGAAACAAAGGTAAAATTCCAGAATTTTAGCAGTATGTGGCCTCACATGAAGTTCCAGCTCATGTCTTCAGTTAAGAGATGGAAAACTGAGTCATCACAGATTTTGAGTGACATTTCTAAGGTCGCATGTGAGATAATAGAGAAGTTATTGGGAATTAAAATTCTTCTGACTTCTCTTTTAAAGTGTTTTTCCTGTGCAGAAAATTAAAAATAAAGAAGGAAATAGATGAGGTTTCTTTCCTTTAGAGAAATAATTTAGCCACTTTGAAGGGCCATTACTGATGGGATTCTCAATGAAGCATGATTTCCACTCAGTGATTCCTTAACCAAACCAAAGCCCCCAGCTGAGTTATGTTGATTTCTTTACTACCTGACAAGAGTGACAGAATATGAAGGAGTTTTATTTTCACTAATTTGCTTCTGAGGTGTTGTTTGGATGGAATTGCACCTTTAGTCATTATTTTCAACCTCCATGTATAATGCTCTGCTGACTCATATTTACTTTAGATTTAAAAGCTTGGTTTTGTCCTCAGTAATTAAAATGCCCACATTTCTTAGATGGGCTCAGAAAATGGAGCTGTATTCTGCTGCATAATAGATAAGGCCATAAGACACACCATAAGACCAGGGTGTGTTTATTTGAATCCATTACCACACTTAGGGATGCCAACACACCTGATGTGCTAAGGATAGGTCTGAAAATGGCAACCCACTCCAGTATTCTTGCTGGAGGACCTCATGGACAGAGGAGCCTGATGGGCTATAGTCTGTGGGGTCACAAACAGTTGGACAGGACTTAGTGGCAACAACAATAAGCACACACTCTTGTCCTCTTCATCCGGAGGGTGGAAGAGGTTCCTTTAACTAGAATTCTATAGAACCTGGTTTCAGTGGAGTGGGTTCCTGGGGTACCTTTGTCATATTCATGTCAATGGCTGCCAGGATCCAGGGTCCAACTGGCTTCACAGACTCATGGGAGCTTTTGGACAAAGAATGACTGAGATCAAGGGCGTTGTTGCAGGTACCAACCTGAATAAGCAACATCTGATTCTTCTTGTTCTGTTAATATGAAACATGGTCAGGGGAGCACTTTTCTGCCTTTTTGGACCAGACTTTGGCAGAGCTGAAGGGGAAGTTCACGTTTCAGGTGCCCCAGAAACACAGCCTGCCGCCCACATAAGAGGAAAAGCTAACAAGTCATTTCTGCAAAGCCTGGAAAGCACAGCTTCAGGGACCAGCCCAGAGACTGTTTTCACAAATACTGGATATTGCTGTTTAACTGGCTGTGGATGTGTTCTTTTAGTGATAGTTTTTTCAATGCTCTTTCAGTCCAAACCAGCTGTGGAAGATAATTGCCTTCACCATTCATGTATGTTCTCCAAAGAGAACTCGTGTGTTGTTTTGAGATACTTGATATGAAAACGTTTGATTGCATTTGCCATCCATTCACATCAGTGAGGGAAATTTCCTCCATACTTTGTCAGTAAGAGAAGACAAAGATCTTTTGGATTCTGTACATTTCATTTCAGCTGTTGCAAATTTTGAATTGTTGTGAAATGGTTTTACATTTTATTAACACCTACTCGTACAAAGTTGGTTTTTAGTTGTGGTAACTATTAAAACTTTGAAAAGAGCCTCATTAAAAAGTATCCATCAGAATTTGTGTGTGGCCAGCTGAAGCATAAAATCCACTATGAAATAAAAATTATCACCAGAGAAGCAAGTGCAAGTTGCCTATTAGAATTTTGATGGGATTTTATGCAGTTGTTACATATGAGTTTAATATTTAATACCATCCACAATACTTCTTTCATTTTATCTTTTCTTATCGTAATAGTACTTTATAAGAAAGTTAAATGAATTTTCTTCTGCTACCAGCATTACTGTACTAAAAAATAGTATCATGTTTCCTGTTGCAGTGGGAAAAAAGTGTCCTACACTCTACAACATGAGCAGACCTTTTATAATTCCTTATTGTGGTCTGGATAATGATCCTAGTTAGAAGTGATTTACTCTCAGAAAAGGAACTTCTCACTGGCTTATACAACAACCTGGTGAATAAAGCAGATTCTCTGTGAAGATGAGCATAAGGAAGCCTTGAGATTAAGAGTCTTGCCTTCATTTATTCAAGCTGTAAATGTCCATCTCTTTTGCGTCCCGTCCTGTGCTTTGCAGAGTTGGGCAAAGTTTCTCAAGAAAATAGATGATGGTCTCTATCCAAACTAAAAAACTGGGGTGATGCTGTTAACTTTAATGTGCTTCTCATTTTATTTTTATTTTTTAAAAAAATATAATCCCAGAAGGCTCCCCAGGTGGCTCAGTAGTAAAGAATCTGCCTGCAATGCAAGAGCGGCAGGAGATGCAGTTTCAATCCCTGGGTCAAGAAGATCCCCTGGAGTAGTAATTGGCAGTCCACTCCAGCATTCTTGCTGGGATAATCCCATGGACAGAGGAGCCTGGCAGGCTACAGCCAGTAGCATCGCAAAGAGTTGCATACGACAGAGCAATCGAGCAAGCATGAATGCATGATCCCAGAAATCCACACAAGCATTCGTCTTAATAGATTACTGAAGACTACAGGAAAGGGAGAGAAAGAATAAGCCTTCCATTCACAGATGTTGCTTTACTCTTGGACAGCGGGATATCTGGCTGAGAGGAAAAACGTGCTCCTTTAGGTTTCAGAAGAGTGTGCGAAAAGGTCCATGATCAGGAAAGTGTAAAGTGATATATTTAGAAGAAGAATAATTCAAAAATAATCCAAGCCATGTATAACCCCCAGTATTCAGGCCCACAACTCTAGGTGTAAATCTAGGGTTATTAGAACATTTGACTACAGTCCTTCTTCAGCTTTGTCTCATTGGCTATTGCAAGATGTCCGTCATATTCAACCATCTCTCAAATCATTCTATTTTTTCTTCCAACTCTGTCCTCATTTCCTCTGTCCAAGCAACGATAATGTTTTCTTTTCCTAGCCATGCCACGTGGCATGCAGGGTCCTAGTTCCCTAACCAGGGATGGAACTCACGCCCTGCATCGAAAGTGAGAAGTCTTAACCACTGGACTACCAGGGAAGTCCCCCAAACTATAATAATCTCCCTTCATCCTTTTTTCTCTTTTGTTTATTCTCTTCTTCACTGTCAACATAAACATTTGCACATCTACTAAACCCTCTGGCATCTGTCTTCCTATGGCCGTATGGTTAGGACAGAAATCCCCAGAATGGACTTCAGGACCTCCCTTGACCCAGCTTCTGTCTGTCTCTCCTCCTTCAGCTGGCCCCAAGCATTATCTTTGATCACATTCTCTAAATATACCTGGTTCTCACTGCTTTTGCCCACATCACCCCTCTGTGTTTTCCTGATCCCTCTTGTCACCTCAGTCACATATTTTCATACTTAGTATCTCACTTCCTTGTTATATCCTTAGAAAATCTCTCCCCAATGCCCTGATTTGGTCAACAACTCTTACTACAGGCTCTGAAAAGACAGCATAACTTATTCTTGGTTGTGCTTTTCATACTTGCCATTTTTCATTTCCTTGGCAGTTATTTGATTAATGTCTTTTTCCTGCCAGACAGTTTACACCCTCTGAAGACTGTATTTTTTACTTTTGTTTTGGCTCACCATGTGGCTTCAGACTACAATATGGAATTGAATCAAGTCCAGTGTGAATGTTCAGTACAATACATTTCAGCTGCTATTTATTATTAACTGTTTTTTTAGTGGATTCAGTGTATCTCCTTCTGGTGAACTTCTTGGTACTTTCTGTCATTTTCCTTTTACCTGACTGTCTCCTCCAAGTCCTGTACTAGCCAAGCCTGTCCTCTGCCTCCATCACCGAGTCTTATCACTGCCTCCTCTTGTTACAAGAGCCAGGCTTCAGCCGAGCCTCCGAGGACCCTCATTGGTAAGGACTGAGGGAACAACAGCTTAGGTTTGACCCTATCAGATCCAAGAGGCTCTGGCTTCCCAAGGCTCGGGCGGAAAAAGCCAAGCACCATGATGGAACTGACACCCCAGGGGGTGAGCTTGGACCAGCGAGAGACAGGAGACAGGAAGGATGGGCAGATACATTCCTAGTGCTTCTCTCTGCAGAAACAGTAAAGTACACAGCCCCACTTGGCTTTTCCAGGGACACCCTTGTAACTGATCCACCCTTTCCCTTCAGAGTCCCCTGAAACTTGGGTCAGTTTAGTAAAGCCCATTTCATATTTCCCTTGAAACTTTGATCATTTTAGCAGCATGCGTCTCGTATTTGTTTTCCTTGCTTCCTTCTCTCTTCCCTTTTGCTCCCCTTTCCTGTGCACCGGCTGTACACCCCCATGAAAAATAGCAGCTAAGATTCGCCTCAGACTGTTTTCTAGGAAACTGAGGCTTGGATAATTTTCCCTCTTGTTTTCAGTGTCACTATAATCTTCCTTTGGGCACCAATCTAAGCAACTGGACAATGCTGGACCCCAGTCATGCATTTGTGAGCTAACTATTTATTGAGTTCATACTAAGGGATGGGCTTTATTTGGGGTCTCGTAGGTAGGAGAATGTAGAGAAAGCTATTCTTGAACTTTAGAGGCCATTTCTGAAGTGGGAGAAGGGGAAGCAGGCATGGAAATTAGCTATTAGGAGATTATAGTAAGTGTTCACTGACCTAACAATCATTAGTTTTGCCCAGAGTTGTCAGGAGAGTTTTTTCAGGGGGCAGTAACATGATGAGGAATTGTTACCCTAAAGGATAAGGACTGATCTTCCCATCAGACAAAGTGGCCAGAGAGGAAGAGAGACAGAGAAGGCTCTCCAGGTGGAGGGAGGAACAGGCATACAAAACAGATTGTGGCACATCCTGAGGAAAATTGCCAGAGTTTATCAGAATAAAAGGAAGCTGGGGAGGACTCAGGCTCAGAGCTACAAAGGAACATTGACTCTACATTGTAGTCGGGCAGCCACATTTCTGATGCACCCAATGAAGATGCATCAGAATAAAACGAAGGTGATGGAGGGACCTGGTATCAAGTAATTTTGTTTAATTTTTCCCATTTCATCTTGTAGCAGAATTTCAGGCACACTGAGCAGCCCAAGCTTAGCAATATGAAGAATGAGAGTTACTATAATCATAAACCCTGCATTTTTACATGAGGTTGCTTGCCCTTTGAGATCTGGAGACTGAAGCGACAAATGAAGCCTGGTTCATTCCCGAAGCAGATCTGTTTTGGATGTCTCCTTTTACAGGGCAGAATTATTTTCAGTAATAATCAGTGAAAGGGATGAATATGTTTCATGTATGAGTCAAACTTTGTATTTCACATCTTAAAATTTTATACCTTGAATTTCACTTTCTGTTTCACCTTTAAATTTAAATGAACACTTTAAAGGCACATGGAATGACAGAATTGAAGTGACTCTAGTTCTTTCTTCATCTTTACCATCACTGTATCATCACTGTTTTATTTCTCACCTGTAAGTTAAATATAGAAATATGTACTATGTCACAGGGTTGGGTATGTGAACTATAGTAAGCACAGTCAGTTCAGTTCAGTTCAGTCGCTCAGTCATGTCCAACTCTTTGTGACCCCATGAATCACAGCACGCCAGGCCTCCCTGTCCATCACCAACTCCCAGAGTTCACTCAGACTCATGTCTATCGAGTCAGTGATGCCATCCAGCCATCTCATCCTCTGTCGTCCCCTTCTCCTCCTGCCCCCAATCCCTCTCAGCATCAGAGTCTTTTCCAATGAGTCAACTCTTCGCATGAGGTGGCCAAAGTACTGGAGTTTCAGCTTTAGCATCATTCCTTCCAAAGAAATCCCAGGGTTGATCTCCTTTAGAATGGGCTGGTTGGATCTCCTTGCAGTCCAAGGGACTCTCAAGAGTCTTCTCCAACACCACAGTTCAAAAGCATCGATTCCTTGGTGCTCAGCCTTCTTCACGGTCCAACTCTCACATCCATACATGACCACTGGAAAAACCATAGCCTTGACTAGACAGACCTTAGTCAGCAAAGTAATGTCTCTGCTTTTGAATATGCTATCTAGGTTGGTCATAACTTCTCTTCCAAGGAGTAAGTGTCTTTTAATTTCATGGCTGCAATCACCATCTGCAGTGATTTTGGAGCCCCAAAAAATAAAGTCTGACACTGTTTCCACTGTTTCCCCATCTATTACCCATGAAGTGATAGAATAGGATGCCATGATCTTCATTTTCTGAATGTTGAGCTTTAAGCCAACTTTTTCACTCTCCTCTTTCACTTTCATCAAGAGGCTCTTTAGTTTCTCTTCACCTTCTGCCATAAGGGTGGTGTCATCTGCATATCTGAGGTTATTGATATTTCTCCCGGCAATCTTGATTCCAGCTGTGTTTCTTCCAGTCCAGCATTTCTCATGATGTATTCTGCATAGAAGTTAAATAAGCAGGGTGACAATATACAGCCTTGATGTACTCCTTTTCCTATTTGGAACCAGTCTGTTTTTCCATGTCCAGTTCTAACTGTTGCTTCCTGACCTGCATACAGATTTCTCAAGAGGCAGGTTAGGTGGTCTGGTATTCCCATCTCTTTCAGAATTGTCCACAGTTTACTGTGATCCACACAGTCAAAGGCTTGGCATAGTCAATAAAGCAGAAATAGATGTTTTTCTGGAACTCTCTTGCTTTTTCCATGATCCAGTGGATGTTGGCAATTTGATCTCTGGTTCCTCTGCCTTTTCTAAAACCAGCTTGAACATCAGGAAGTTCACGGTTCATGTATTGCTGAAGCCTGGCTTGGAGAATCCCGAACATTACTTTACTAGCATGTGAGATGAGTGCAATTGTGTGGTAGTTTGAGCATTCTTTGGCATTGCCTTTCTTTGGGATTGGAATGAAAACTGACCTTTTCCAGTCCTGTGGCCACTGCTGAGTTTTCCAAATTTACTGGCATATTGAGCGCAGCACTTTCACAGCATCACCTTTCAGGATTTGGAACAGCTCAACTGGAATTCCATCACCTCCACTAGCTTTGAAGAGAAGCGAAAAGCCAAGGAGAAAAGGAAAGATATAAGCATCTTAATGCAGAATTTCAAAGAATAGCAAGAAGAGATAAGAAAGCCTTCTTCAGCAATCAGTGCAAAGAAATAGAGGAAAACAACAGAATGGGAAAGACTAAAGATCTCTTCAGAAAATTAGAGATACCAAGGGAACATTTCATACAATAAAGGACAGAAATGGTATGGACCTAACAGAAGCAGAAGATATTAAGAAGAGATGACAAGAATACACAGAAGAACTGTACAAAAAGGATCTTCAAGACCCGGATAATCACGATGGTGTGATCACTCACCTAGAGCCAGACATCCTGGAATGTGAAGTCAAGTGGGCCTGAGAAAGCATCATTATGAACAAAGCTAGTGGAGGTGATGGAATTCCAGTTGAGCTGTTTCAAATCCTGAAAGATGATGCTGTGAAAGTGCTGCACTCAATATGCCAGCAAATTTGGAAAACTCAGCAGTGGCCACAGGACAGGAAAAGGTCAGTTTTCATTCCAATTCCAAAGAAAGGCAATGCCAAAGAATGCTCAAACTACCGCACGATTGCACTCATAGTAAGCACAAACAGTTCTAAATCCTAGGAAAATTTACTTTTGAAAGCAATGTGTGTTACTGGGTTTATCCATGTCAGGGGAGCTCTTTCCATCATCTTTCATTGTATTAATGAACAACAAACACGTACCCATTTGAAGCTTATAGACACATTAGTAAAACTCATCAGTAGTAACAGTGATTGTTGGGAACTTGGAACAACAAATAATTTGGGGGAATGTGCATTTTCTTACTGACATTGTTCAGAATTGCTAGTGAATGGTGATAATAAAAGCAGATGTTGTTGAGCTTCCCAGGTGGCTCAGCGGTAAAGAATCTACCTGCCAGTGCAGGAGAAGCAAAAGACAAGGGTTCAGTCCCTGGGCAGGGAAGATCCCCTGGAGAAGGAAATGGCAACCCACTCCAGTAGTCTTGCCTGGAAAATATCATGGACATAGGAGTCTGGTGGGCTACAGTCCATGGAGCTGCAAAGAGTTGGACACGACTGAATGACTAAAACAAACAAAAACACATACAGTAAGTTTTAGATGAACTAGCTCATCTAGTTCAAGAAGGGAAAGTGAGATCCTAGGGGGAAAACTGAGGTAGTAGCTGAGACAGGATTGAAACCCAAATCTTCATATTTCAAGTCAGTTCTCTGGTCCCTTAGCAACACTGATTAATATGATTATGGTGACAAAATGAATGGTTGATCAACAAGCCGGGAAGACTCAGTACTTTATGCGAAGTGTTGTGTTAGGGAAATTGGTTTATGCAGTTGTCACATACTTGTGTTCAAAAAAAAATGATTTCATTTTTCCAGCAAGCTCTGGGAAATGGTGAAGGACAGGGAAACCTGGTATGCTGCAGTCCACAAAGAGTTGGACATGACTGAACAACTGAACAACAGTGATTTTTCAATATTGGGCCAGGGATAACTTCTCCGTCTCGTGGTGACATGAGCTGCCATTATAAGCTGAGTGAGATGATGTACCTACAGCAGCCACACACTGTCTGCACCTACTTGCTGCTCAAAAAACCCTATGATTTTCGTTACGATTGCTATTATATATGAGTGTGGCCCAATAGAAATATAATACGAGCCACAGATGCATGCCACATAAGTTATTTTGAATTTCCAATAATCACTTTTGAAAAAGTAAAAAACTATCGAAATAAATTTTAATAGTTCAATGATATGTTTTATTATTTAACTCAATATAATTGAATATTATCACTTCAACATCTGATCAATATAAAACTTAGTAGTGAAATATTTTGCATTTCTTTTTAGAGGTGTGCCTCATTTTATTGCATCTCTCTCTGTTGTGCTTTCCAGATACTACATGTTTTAGCAAATGAAAGGTCTCTGGCATCCCTGCATTGAACAAGTCTATTGGCGCCATTTTTTTCCCCAACACCATTTGCTCCCTTCATATCTCTGTGTCACAGTTTGGTAATCCTCACAATATTTCAAGCAGTTTCATTATTCTTGTATTTGTTATGATGATCTTGTGATCAGTGATCTTTGATATTACTACCAGGACTGCTGAAGGCTCAAATAATGCTTAACATTTTTTAGCAATAAAGTTATTTTTATTTTTTTAATTAAAAAATTTTAAGATTATTTTATGTGAACCACTGTTTAAGGCTTTATTGGATTTGTTAACATATTGCTTCTATTTTTTTATGTTTTGGTTTTTTTTTTGGCTGTGAGGCATGTGGGATCTTAGCTTCTTGATGAGGGATCTTCCCTCTGCCTTGGAAGGCAAAGTCTTAAAGACTGAACTGCCAGGAAAGTCTGCAAATTTCTTTTTAATTAAGGTATGTACATTGGTTTTTTGGTGTAATGCTATTACACACTTACTAGACTATGGTATAGTGTGTATATAACTTTTAGATGCACTGGGAAGCCAAAAAACTCATCTAACTCTCTTGCAATATCCACTTTATTGTGCTGGTCTCGAACAGAGCCTGTAATCTCTCTGAGGTTTGTCTGTACTTTCTTAGTCTTTGAAGTCCAGTGTGTATTGTGTGGGCTTCCTAGGTGGCTCAGTGGTAAAGAATCTCTGCCTGCCAGTGTGGGAGATGCAAGAGATGAGGGTTCAATCCCTGGCTCAGGAAGATCCCCTGGAAAAAGAAATGGCAACCCACTCCAGTATCCTTGCCTGGAAAATCCAATGGCTAGAAGAACCTGGTGGGCTCCAGTCTGTAGGGTCACAAAGAACCAGACATGACTGAGAGACATAGCACAGGTCTGCTGTCTACTAGAGCACATCTCAGTTTGCATGGTCACATTGCAAATGTCTAATAGGCTCATGTGAGTAGTGGCTCCTATATTAGACAATACAGGTATAGATAGTTACTCTAAAAGGTGACATATATTAAGAACATAAAGAGCTATTACAGTTTTGATGGTGCCATTTACCATGTTTACATTAATATTTTGGGTAAACAAGCAATCAGGGATATTTGAAGGAAATCCAAAAACTCAAAAGTATTTGATATAATATCAAGATTTGTGTGTGTGTGTTTCCAATGCTGCAACAAGAAAATTAGAGATACCAAGGGAACATTTCATGTGAAGATGGGATCAATAAAGGACAGAAATGGTCTGGACCTAACAGAAGCAGAAGATATTAAGAAGAGGTGGCAAGAATACACAGAAGAACTGTACAAAAAAGATCTTCATGACCAAGATAATCACAATGCTGTGATCACTCACCTAGAGCCAGACATCCTGGAATGTGAAGTCAAGTGGGCCTTAGGAAGCATCATTATGAACAAAGCTAGTGGAGGTGATGGAATTCCAGTTGAGCTATTTCAAATCCTGAAAGATGATGCTGTGAAAGTGCTGCACTCAATATGCCAGCAAATTTGGAAAACTCAGCAGTGGCCACAGGACTGGAAAAGGTCAGTTTTCATTCCAATCCCAAAGAAAGGCAATGCCAAAGAATGCTCAAACTACTGCACAATTGCACTCATCTGACACGCTAGTAAAGTGATGCTTAAAATTCTTCAAGCCAGTCTTCAGCAGTACGTGAACCATGAACTTCCAGATGTTCAAGCTGGTTTTAGAAAAGGCAGAGGAACCAGAGATCAAATTGCCAACATCTGCTGGATCATCAAAAAAGCAAGAGAGTTCCAGAAAAACATCTATTTCGGCTTTATTGACATGCCAAAGCCTTTGACTGAGTGGATCACAATAAACTGTGGAAAATTCTGAAAGAGATGGGAATACTAGACCACCTGACCTGCCTCTTGAGAAGCCTGTATGCAGGTCAGGAAGCAACAGTTAGAACTGGACATGGAACAACAGACTGGTTCCAAATAGGAAAAGGAGTACGTCAAGGCTGTATATTGTCACCCTGCTTATTTAACTTCTATGCAGAGTACATCATGAGAAACGCTGGACTGGAGGAAGCACAAGCCAGAATCAAGACTGCCCGGAGAAACATCAAGTAACTCAGATATGCAGATGACACCACCCTTATGGCAGAAATTGAAGAGGAACTAAAGAGCCTCTCGATGAAAGTGAAAGAGGAGAGTGAAAAAGTTGGCTTAAAGCTCAACATTCAGAAAATGAAGATCATGGCATCCGGTCCCATCACTTCATGGGAAATAGATGGGGAAACAGTGGAAACAGTGTCAGACTTAATTTTTTGGGGCTCCAAAATCACTGCAGATGGTGATTGCAGCCATGAAATAAAAAGATGCTTACTCCTTGGAAGGAAAGTTATGACCAACCCAGACAACATATTAAAAGCAGAGACATTACTTTGTCCACAAAGGTCCGTCTAGTCAAGGCTATGGTTTTTCCAGTGGTCATGTATGGATGTGAGAGTTGGACTATAAAGAAAGCTGAGCACCAAAGAATCGATGCTTTTGAACTGTGGTGTTGGAGAAGACTCTTGAGAGTCCCTTGGACTGCAAGGAGGTCCAACCAGTCCATCCTAAAGGAGATTAGTCCTGGGTGTTCATTGGAAGGACTGATGTTAAAGCTGAAGCTCCAATGCTTTGGTCACCTGATGTGAAGAGCTGACTCAGTTGAAAGGACCCTGATGCTGGAAAAGATTGAGGGCAGGAGGAGAAGGGGACGACAGAGGATGAGATGGTTGGATGACATCACCGACTCAATGGACATGGGTTTTGGGTGAACTGTGGGAGTTGGTGATGGACAGGGAGCCCTGGAGTGCTGTGGTTCATGGGGTCGCAAAGAGTTGAACACACACAGAGTGACTGAACTGAACTGAACTGAATAAATAAAGTTCTTTGTAAATGTCCAGTGCAAAGGAGCAAAGCTAGAATCACATTTTTTTTTCTAATGAATAGTTATGACTCCTATGGTCATATTTTGAGACATAGACCTATTGAAGTTGATTGCATTGTTCTTTCTGCCTTACTTTGCCAGGAAGGTCTTAGCTAAATTGAGCATTCTACTGTAGTGGTTATCTTTAGGTAAGTATCTTTTTTTCTACCTGCTCTATCCTCAGCTCTTGTTTTTTATTCTAATTTTGCCTAATTTCCAACATTTTTCTTTACTATTACTGAAAATTATTTGAGGAGAATAAATAATATATAACGGAATAAATGTATAAAGCATCCTAAAAGCATCTTTTGGTACCTGCTTCAGACAGACTCTTGTGTTGAATGAATTACAATCCTATGTGAGATATGACCTAGAGTTTATTACACTTAGGAGAATAATTAAAACTCAAACTATAGATTTAGATATTGTCAGAGTCTGGAAGGGCTGGGGAATTATTTAGTGGGACTCTTGAGTTCCAGATAAGTTAAGCAACCTTCTTGAAGGTTTCCAGAAGTTTAATGGTAGATCTGGGTTTAGACTGGTCTTCACAGCATATGAACTACCCTCTGCTGCTGCTGCTGCTAAGTCGCTTCAGTCATGTCTGACTCTGCGCGACCCCGTAGACGGCAGCCCATCAGGCTCCGCCATCCCTGGGATTCTCCAGGCAAGAACACTGGAGTGGGTTGCCATTGCCTTCTCCAATGCATGAAAGTGAAAAGGGAAAATGAGGTCGCTCAGTCATGTCCGACTCTTCGCGACCCCATGGACTGCAGCCCACCAGGCTCCTCCGTCCCTGGGATTCTCCAGGCAAGAACACTGGAGTGGGGGGCCAGTGCCTTCTCCATGAACTACCTCTATATCCATTTTAATAAGATTCTGATGAGCTAGTTTTCAAAGAATCAGCTCTCCTTGGTGGGTGGGCAGAGACGTTTTGCCTGGGGCAGTTCAAATCTTGACATTTGTTGGTACAATGTACATGGACTAATACAGATTTCTCTCTTATTTGCTGAGGGCAAACTCGGCTAGACATAATCGATCTATTCTATGAAGGAGTCTAGGCTTTCCATCCCTGATAATAGAACCCTTATTCATGTGAGATGACTTTCCACTGGGAGTTTGGACTATGGATATTGGTTTTTATCAATCATGCTTGATAAAACCACACAACATGCTAATTACTGAAATTATTTAATAAAATTCGGCATTGATTTGGGAGAAAAAACAGACATTCTCATATAGTCACATACTTACTTCAAGGTTTTTGGGAAATAATTTGTTAATGTATATAAAAAAATCTTAATCATATACATGTCCTTTGGACCAAAATATAGCTTCTAGGTATTTATCCCAAGTCAATTTACAGCCTTGGCTTACACATGTATGTTACACAAATTACATTCATATCACATTTCTGATCCCTTATCAGGACCTGGGAATTGAGTAGTTCTAATTATGCCCATATTACAGATTAAGAAGCCAAGAGTTGAGGAAATTCAGGTAACTAGCTTGTAGTCACACAGCTAATTGGTAAAAACCTGTCTGCAATTTACTTCATTTCAATTATGCAGACAGACTTTGAGACAACCATTTTAGTACAAAGGCTGTTTAGGAAATCAGAGGAGACAGGAAAAAGAGCAGAGAGAGAACAAGGCTTCCATAAGTGATTTGTTTTATTTGATCCTTAAATATGTTTGACATAAAAATAGCAGATTAAAAGATACTAGACTTCAGACTCAAAGTTAGTAAACAGTGAAATCATGCATTGCTGCGTTGCGCATGAAATGAAGAAGTGTGTGAGATATATATTGAACTAAAAATTCAAGTTCAATGTGATACAGTATTTGCTTTTCATGAGTGTTCATTTAAAACTAGGAAAGATTAGAGCCAGCTACTGACTCTTATTATTTGGACTAAAACGATTTTTTTTGCAAGAAAAAAGCCAAAGGATCAACCTACTATTTTAGCTTATTTACTCTTTTTTTAAACAAGCTTGGCTCAGCTGGTAAAGAACCCACTTGCCAATGCAGGAGATGAAGGAGATGAGAGTTCAATCCTTGAGAAGGGAAGATCCCCTGGTGGAGGAAATGATAACCCAGTCCAGTATTCTTACCTGGAAAACCTCATGGACTGAGGAGTCTGGTGGGACAGTCCATGGGGTTGCAAAGAGTCAGACACAACCGAACACACACATACACAGAAAACCAGTACAGCTGTTGCAAGGAGAAATCAACTCTGACTCCATGTTGTAACTGTTTCTTTGGCTTGCTTTCTGTTGCTTTTGTTATTATAATCATACATAATGGCCAGCCTCAGAGAATCCTGCCCCTCTGCCTGACTGTCAGAGTGCCTTTGTTCAGAACCCTGTAGATGGCAGGAAGGAAGAAATGAACACATACCCCTGTCTGAGGCTTGCCATTCTGGGAGACATTTGCAAGATTAAATGGCATTTTACTTTGCTTCCTCACGGCCTCCTATCTCTGATTTACAAAACAACCTGGCATCCAGACCCAGGTAAGATGGTTATTTTGAGATATTAGTCTGCCATCTTCTTGGTCAGAAGGCTTTCTGAATAAAGTCCTATTCCTTGCTTCGACTCCTTGTCTCAGATTCATTGTCCTGTTGTGTGGCAAGCAGATCAAACTTGGACTTGGTAACATAGCCACTATGTACCCTGCTTGACTGCTGACCTGGGGCCAGCCCTCCAACCTGGATGGAGCTTCTATTTGGGGAACAGATGGTATGGGATTCTCTGTGGAGCCTTTCCTGTGTCCTACTGGCAAGGTTGTTTTTAGCTTTCGCTTGTGAAGCTTATAATGAGGGATTTTCTCACTTTTCAGTAGGAGTCAGACTTTACACCCTAACACGCAGGCTTTTAAAATGGGAGAATTGTAGAAAGATGCTTGTGGGATGCCTGCAGGGTAAAAGAAGCCTTTGCCTTTGGTGGTTATGGATATCAGGCAAAGTCCGTCATCACCGTTATCATTACCTTCAACATCATCACCAAAATAATTCCAAACATTGGGTCGAGCATTATGCTAAGTACCCTCAGTGCATTGTCACGTTTAATCTTCATCATACACTCTGGGTAGCTACTATTACCCCTGCCTTACAGATCAGAAGACTACAGCTCAGGGTATAAGTTGTCTGCCTCACATGAGGGTCATAATTATCTCATGACCTTCAATGTCAGCCCTGATGGATAGGAGCTTTGAGGAAATCTTCAGTGAAAGAAAAATGGAAGGAAACAGTTAAAGCCTTACATGCATTTAATAATCTCCGTTGCATCAGATGAGAATGAAAATCACTCCATTCACCCTGAGTTCTGCACACTTTGAAAGGCTGGAACTAAATAAAATTAAATTGCTGTTTTTCTCTTGAGAAGCTACAAAAGAAATGTAAAAAAAAAAAAAAAAAAAAGAAGAAGAATAAGAATCAGAAATTAGTCTGGAATCAGGGGCTGGTAAGTACTGTCTGTCTATACCACTAAAAATACAATTCATTGAATTCATGAAATTCATTGAAAGCACAGTTTCTGTGGCTCAATGGAGGCAATATTTTTTTTCACAGAGAATTAACAAAACAAAAAATTTTTAAACTAGAGGGAAAGTTAAAATGTAATGAATACCTTCTAAGTGTCCAACCCTACTTTATGTGTATTTTCACATTAAGTTTTACTGCTTTATAGATTAAATTTTCCTATTTCATAGATGAAAAAACTGGATCTTGGAGATGTTACTTTATCTGAGGTCACAAACTGCCCATCTCTCTGACTCTGAATGATACTTTCTATAATTAATACTCTAGAATGTTCCAGAAACTATTTTAAGGACTTAGCATAGTTTGACTCATTTAATCCTCACAGCAACCCTGGGATGTAGATTCTGTTATTGTCCCCATTTTAAAATGGAGGAGTTCAGATGGATTAAATCAATGCCCCAGGTCACCATGTGTCCCAGGTCACCTGGCAGAACCAGGATTTGAATCCAGGTGGTCTGGTTCCTATGATGTGACGTCTTCTGCTCTCAAACAAGCAGCGTGCCACGGAAGGAGTTGTGGCAAGAATTACAAGAGTAATGGTGATAAGAAGTAGTGCATAACTAAATGAAGAAACTTTTATTAGGATTTCTCTTAGATTTCTCACAGGACTTGAGAGTATGAGCTGGAGGAGGGAGTAGGTCAGATTCTACCAGAGGCAGAAGAGTCAGAATTTCTTCATAGTTCAGTTCAGTTCAGCTACTCAGTTGTGTCCAACTCTTTGCGACCCCATGGACTGCAACATGCTGGGCTTCCCTGCCCATCACCAACTCCTGGAGCTTGCTCAAACACTTGTCCATTGAGTCAGTGATGCCATCCAACCATTTCATCCTCTGTCATCACCTTCTCCTCTTGCCTTCAATCTTTCCCAGCATCAGGGCCTTTTCCAAAGAGTCAGTTCTTTGCATCAGGTGGCCAAAGTATTGGAGGTTCAGCTTCAGCATCAGTCCTTCCAATGAATATTCAGGACTGATTTCCTTTAGGTTTGACTGGTTGGATCTCTATGCAGTCCGAGGGACTCTCAAGAGTCTTCTCCAACAGCACAGTTCAAAAGCGTCAATTCTTTGGCACTCAGCTTTTTTTATAGTCCAACTCTCACATCCATACATGACCACTGGAAAAAACCATAGCCTTGACTAGACAGACCTTTGTGGACAAAGTAATGTCTCTGCTTTTGAATATGCTGTCTGGGTTGGTCATAACCTTTCTTCCAAGAAACAAGCGTCCCTGGGCTCAGTGGTCTCTTTTAATGGAGCAACACTTACTCTATGGGAGGGGTCTTGGCTACCAGTTATTCTTTCAGTTCCAGTGACGTGCATTGCCCACCAAACGTCATATCTCAAGTAATATTCTTAGTTTATCACTCTGCGACCCTCACAGTTCTCTAGCTGCTGCTGCTGCTGCTGCTAAGTCGCTTCTCTAGAGGATGTATCAAAACAATTAACACGTAAGTGTTAGGCCACCATGGGCAATTTGGAGTCCCACACTCAAGCAGCACCATGTAAGATGAATCTGAAAATGGATTGACCCTAGGATGTGTGCTTTGTGTCTAAGAACCCCAGCCTTTCCATCTGACTGAAGAAGTAGAGATTCGTAGAGATGTGGTTATTTCCCTTAGGTTACACAGCTAGTTAGTGGCATAGCTGGGTCAGGAAATCTTGACTTGGGGTTCTCATCATATAAAACTTGGTGTTTGAAAGAGAGGTGGATACAAAATTAAGTATTTTAATACTAAATTGTAGGGATGTAGCTTCCTTGATTAATAAAAGTTCAAGAGAATTCCCTGATAGTCCAGTGGTTAAGACTCCACACTTTCACTGCTGAGGGTATGAGTTCAATCCCTGATCCAGGAACTAAGATCCCACATGCTGTAGGGAGCAGCCCCTCAAAATAAACAAAAAAATGAAGGCTCAGAATGTATATTATTCATATACACGTAAGGCATATGTAATTATCTAATTTTATTTAAAATAATATATGCCATTGAAAGGCACTATAGAAATATGGAAGAAATTTGCACAAAGTATGCATATTTAAGTATGAAGAGGAAACAGCAAAAATGAGAAAAAATGATAAGAAGAAAAGGAGAATTTAATGTGCTGAGTAATTTACATACTGACAGTAAGTTTCTTTGAATGGAACATACAAATGTATGTAAATTGGACAGCCTATTTAAGAAAAAGATATGCAAATGCATGTCCACAGAAATCTGCTGCTACCCTTCCTGTTGGAGTAGAATAACAAGATGCTTAATTTTTTTTTCTTTCCAGAATGTCCCCTCAGGAAACTGTAGGGCCAAATTTTACCTGTCTAGATTTTAATCATTCATTCATCCTTGTTTTCGTCTTACATGTACTTAAATTATACAAAATAATGAAGGAGCAAAGGTGAATAAGACTCAGAAGGTACTGATTTATTGCTTTTATTGTAAATTGTGTGCCTCTCCCTCCATAATTGAAGCTCTTTTGAGGGCAGGGCTCTTTATCTGTTTTGCACAATGAAATGTCTAAGTCTGCGTCTAGAAACATATGAAAATATTTGTCAAGTGAGCATACCTGGCTTAAAGCAAGTGCTCAGTCATACTTAGCTTTCTCTTTCCTACCTCAGCTTCAAATGAAAAGCTACATCAGTTATAAGACAAAAAAGTACTAATGGTATAATATACAGCACGATGGCTTCAGTTAGCACTGCTGTATGTTATTTAAGAAAGCTGTTAAAAGAGTAGATTCCAAGAGTTCTCATCACAAGGAGAATATTTTAAAAGACTGTTGCTGTTGTTTAGTTGCTAAGTCGTGTCCGTCTCTTTGTGAGCCCGTGGACTGTTGCCTGACAGGCTCTTCTGTCCGTGGAATTTCTCAGGCAAGTGTGTTATTGGAGTGGGTTGCCATTTCTCCTCCAGGAAATCTTTCCAACTCAGGGATCAAACCCGCATCTCCTGTATTGGCAGGTGTATTCTTGACTGCTGAGCCACCAAGGAAGCCCTTTTTTAATTTTTTGATTCAAATATTTACTGGGCAGCTAGGGAAATACATGGTCAGAGGTGAGGCAATTGCACAAATAGAAAGCAAAGTATAAGGTTCACTGAATCACAGCAAAGTGTTTTAGGAGATCAGTTGATTGCTTCCAGCCTAGAAGGAGGCGTGGGTGGGTGGCCAATCAGGAAAGGGGATTGAGATTAAACTAGAAGACGTCAGTCTGGATTGTTGATAATACTCAGTTTGGACTATGTGTGTCTCTTCTTTTCCTCTCCCCACCTTTGGGCTTAGTTTACCAGTAGTGCCCAGGATTGTTCAATGTGTTTTTCTATACTTGCTTGCATTTTTGCTTTAATGTCTTAAGGACAGAGCTAGGTCCTTTAGGCGTCGTAGGTGCTTTTTTCCTGTTATTTTGAAGGATCCTTGACCTTTTGATCTTGGTGTTGACAGTTTTGAGTCTTTTCCATTCTGATTCAATTTTTGTGCATTTTTGGCTGGAGTATCTCTTACAGATTTCTCTACTGGAGCTTTTCTTCAACTTCCTCATCAAAATTGTCATCATCTTCATCATCATCATCTTCCTCAGCAGCAGCAAGCTTTAGTTTTTTCTGGGGAACCTTACTACCACTTCCAGGCGCAGAACGCTTTCCAGATATACTTAGGAGTTTCACATCCTCCTCCTCTTTGTCTTCTGACCCTGCATCTTCCTCCGCAGCTACTAAGTGCTGTCCACTGATATGCACAGGCCCTGAACCACACTTCAACCGTAAAACCACAGGTGGTGTAATTTCAAAGCCCCCAAGAGAAACCGTTGGCTATACAGACATTTTCAAAGTTGCCAGTGTTACTTCAGTTGGACCGCCTTCATAATCCATTGCCTCTGCTTCAACAATGTGTAATCCATCCTTTGCTCCAGCCCCTAAACTGACCATTCTTAAAGATAACTGGTGCTCGTTTTCATCATTATCCACCTTGAAGGGATAATCTCTGTCAGCCTTTAGTTCACAACCAGAAAGATAGTTCTGGGGCCTTGATGGGCTCATATCCATGTCCATTGACTCCTCCATGGGTTGGCAGCACGCATTTATGTGGGAGAGAAGCTGGATGGAATTAAATGATTACTGTTCAAAGGACCAACCGCACAGGACAAAATCACACCAGAGAAAGCAGAAGCCTTTTTAAAGGACTAGAATTACATTATTTGACAGAACCGTAAGAACAGATGAGAATTTAGTTAATATTTTTCACATGTTATCATTGTAACTTTAAGCAGGTAAATCTTAACAGATATTAATATTGTTTACATCATAATTGATTTGCCTAATTCTAATTACAAGAAATAGTCATGCTTTTTTTTTTCTTTCATTATATCTCTATGAGATGATGGATGTTAACTAAACTTATCTCGGTAACCATTTTACAATCTATGTGAATCAAACCATTGTACTGTGCTCCTGAAACTTTCCCAGTAATGTTATGTCAATTATTTCTCAATAGAACTGGGCAAAAATGAAGAGCTACAGAATGTCTGTTAGGGTTGAAAAAGGCAATGACCACCAAGCAGCTTTCCTCTCTATCCTCACTGTGACAGGACTCTGCTCAGCCTGGGAGGTAGTTAACACTCCTAAGGTGACACTTTTTCCACCTGGAGAGGTAGTTGTTGTCCTCGGCATGGGTTCTTCTCTCTTTGGGACAAATGCCATGCTTCCTTCTTCTCCTTTCACCAGATGCCATGTTCCACTGCATCCCATGAACAGAGGTATTATGCGTCTCACCAGGAAAAGTGCTGGCCCTTCTTTTTTCTTTCCCTTTCTCAGCGTCAGACACTGTGTCATCCAGCCTGTTTCATGGCTTTACTTTGTTGAAGGGATTTTTTTTTGCTGATGTGCGAGCAGAGTTTCTTCCCTCTCGGTCACATCCACTGTGGCTTCTCAGCCTCCTCTGGGCTGCTGCTTCTATGACTGACTCCTCCTGATACGAGCCCTTGGCGAAGACCGATAGATGATGGATTATTAGTAACTGCACATTGTCCAAGCGGTGCATGTCATCTCACAGTTTATAAAGCACCTCCCTATTTGTGGGCTTCTTTATTCTCACAAAGCAATTTGTCCTGCTTGTGATGCTTGAGAATAAATGGTATTTAGAATGAGAGGACCTCTGTTCATATCAGAGCTTGTCCATTCATCAGCTGTGTGATCTTGAACATCCCCTGTGGCCTCTCTGAGCCTTATTTGAATCTGTGCTAATGACTGAGGGATCATACAATGTGCCATTGCCAAACCTGGGTAGTTCTGAGCTTCCACGCGAGTACTTTTAATAATCTTAGGAGAATACAAGCTTGTATAGCTTTGTTCTGGGCCTGTCAGATATACGATCACTCCTGTTATACTAACAGTTCTATCGCTTATGATACAGATGCTAAGACTAATACAATAACAACTACCATTGATGTTATAATATTAGTGATAAATACCTATTTCACCAGGCTATTGTGAAGATTAAGAATGCATGTTAAAAATACTTAAATCCTGTTAAATGTTATGTAAATATTCTTTGTTTACTTAAAACTTGGGACATGAGATCAGGTAGATCATTCCTGAACATGTGGCAACTAAGGAACAGAAATGCTAGCGGGCTTTTTTGGAGATACTCAGTTGGTCAAGGTAGAGCAAAATTTCTAACTTTCAGTTATAAATGGATGCCTCTGCTTTCTTTTTTGCAACATTCAGAAGCGTGTTCTATTATCTACCTAGAGGTTGGCCATGGCGGTTGGCTCAGTGATAATTTCCTTGAAGGCAGGGTCTATATCTTGCTCATCTGTGTCCTCTAATTACCTTTTAGAGCACCTGGCATTATGCACACGCTCAAAGGATGTCATGATGGATGAACATATAGCTGGAGAGCAAGATTCCAAAGGATGGTATCATTTTTTTAAAGATTTTTTTTTCATGTGGACCATTTTTAAAGTCTTCATTGAATTTATTAAATATTGTTTTATGTTTTGCTTTTTTTCTTTTTTTTTTTTGGCAGTGAGGCATGAGGGATCTGAACTCCCTGATCAGGGATCGAACCTGTATCCCCTGCACTGCTAGGCAGAGTCTCAGTCACTGGACCACCAAGGAAGTCCCCAAAGGATAGTATCATGACAGGTACTCTCTTTTCCCTGGAAGTCAGGCAGAAGGAGGGACTTGGGATGCAAGCTAGAATCAGGGTGAGAGACTCTATATGAATGAAAGTGATAGAAGCCCAGAATGGTGACCTTAATTTCTCTCTAGTCTGTTTATATTTGCATTGCCAGTTTCTAGCACAGTGCTTGCTCCTAGCAGGTCTCTAACAAATTGTTGTTGACTCGATATCCACAGCTGTAGTCTATTTGACATGAAGAGGAACATGGCATTTTTCCAGAAAAAGTCAAGCGGTTATAAACTTTTGACCAAGAGAACCAGATAGCTGCTAAGGGCACGGGCAGACCACCGGGGATACCAGCTGTGGATGAGCTGCACAGCTGAAGTCCGATTCATGGTCTCCAAACTGTGGTGCTGGAGAAGACTCTTGAGAGTCCCCTGGACTGCAAGGAGATCCAACCAGTCCATCCTAAACGAGATCAACCCTGAATATTCATTGGGAGGACTGATGCTGAAGCTGAAGCTCCAATACTTTGGTCACCTAATGTGAAGAGCTGACTCATTGGAAAAGATCCTGTTGCTGGGGAAGACTAAAGGCATGAGGAGAAGGGGGCAACAGAGGATGAGATGGCTGGATGGCATCATTGATTCAGTGGACTTGAGTTTAGCAAACTCTGGGAGACGGTGAAGGACAACCTGGTGTGCAGAAGTTCATGGGGTCATAGTCGGACGCGACTTGGCAACTGAACGAGAACAACCCCCGCACTGCTGTCCCTCCCCAGCAGGAGACGCTGGCTGCTCACCTCTTGACTGGGTTGACCTGAGCCTTCTCACAGGTAGAACATAGCTCTCCTCAGACCACACATCTCACAGCTGGGTATGCCAGGATGTTAATCCAAGTACATTCCACTAAACTTCCTTGTGTTCAGCTATTCACCTCTTCTAATTTAGGTTTCCATAAAATTTCAATGAAAGGAACATCTGGAAAGTTTTGTATAGCACACACAGAAAACTGTTCCATGACAAAAGTGACTTACTTATGAAAAGTAAGACCAGACTACCATTTTCCAAATTAGTATCCCACACAACACCAATGCAACAAAATGTCCCAAGACAAAGGGTCCCATGGATAATAAGATGAGAATATGTAATATCTTATATTTTTTCCCAATTAAAGTTTCCCAGTATACCTTAGACACTATAAGTTCTTACACAAAGAAACCCATTGAACTTCATGAAACATAGCATTCTCTGAATTTATTTTATTCCCAAGCCTCCCTTTCCCACATAATAATGTCTTGCAGTTCTTGTGTTTAGTATAACATACATTGGGAGGTGCTGGGCTGAGATAGTTTCCAAAATTCTTACCAATTCTGATATTCTGTTCATCTATTTAAAGAGAGAAGCCAGTAGCTTTTTTAGAAAACCCTGCCTGAGTAAATGCTGCTAGTGCCTAATCCATATTTGGGGGATTTTTATTATTATTTTTAACAGCTGAGTTAGGGTGCTGGCATGGATTATTTCCCTGGTGGCTCAGATGGCAAAGAATCTGCCTGCAATGCAGGTTCGATCCTGGATTGGGAAGATCCCCTGGAGAAGGGAATAGCCACTCATTCTAGTATTCTTGTTTGGAGAATTCCATGGACAGAGAAGCCTGGTGGGCTACAGTCCATGCGGTCGCAAAGAGTCAGATGTGACTGAGTGACTAACACTTTCACTTTGATGGTTTATTTAAAAAATGTGAACCATTCTCATCTGAAGCAGTGGTCTCTAAGAAGCTGCCTGAGTGATGGATCATTCATGAACCATGTGTCTGTTCATCTTTAGAGAACTGTTTATAAAGAGGAATTCGATCTCGGATGAGGCCCTGAGATGCATGAGGTTCCCAGCTCCAGATGACTCAGCAGAGGATGAGCTTGGAGACTATTTATTACATTTCAGTGGCTGGTTTGGGGATGGCGGGGGGTGGGGGGGAAGGATGCAAGCCTCTGAGATCATCAGACAGTAAGATTTGGCACCTTTTAGGAAAGAGACTTTAAAAAACTCAGAGCAGGCAGTCCATGTTCAGGGGTTTGTGTCTTCTCCATTTTTCACTTTGTTAGGTCATTCTGATCAGCCTTATTATTATTTTTAAAAAGTTCTCCCTCCAGCTTTTCCAGCCTATCATCATGGTGGTGTTAGTGGGCACACAGGCCAAGCTGTAATAAGGGAAAGGACAGCTCCAGACCTTCCACCAGACAGTACTGTCCCTCCACTTGCAGTTCATTAACAGCATCCAGAGACACAGACCCCAGTCAGGCTTGTGTAACAGTCTCTTTGCCAGAAGCGGACCCCTTGGTAGAGATGATTCTTTGAGGTTGGATTCAAAACTGTTTTATGGAAAGAAGATGATAGAGAGCCGTGACCGCAGAGAAAGCACGGGACACAGAAGGCCTGATTTCAACATGGGCCCTGTCCCCTACCAACTTGGGCTTTGAACAGAAGTCTAAGTCTTTGAAGATTCAGACATCATCTTGCTTCCATGCAACTTGGATTCTCATGGAGTGGTTTGTGGGTACCTGAAAATGCGCAAGCAAAAAATCAGATAAATAAGAGAATTTCAAATGGGTATAAATAGCTGTGAAGGAACAAAATGTTAAGAAGTAAGAGAGTGAGGTGAGATTGGGATGGCTAGTGGGGGCTCTGAGAAGGCCTCTCTGAAGAGATGGCATTTGAACTAAGAGCTGAATGACAAGGAGGCGCTCCCATGGAAAGCTCCAGAGGCATCCTTTTGGATTGTTAATGAATGGCTCTATTTTTAAAGCACTTCGTTTATTGAGTTCAAAATAACATGGGCAAAATTACCTTTGGAGGATCCCCTGGAGAAGGGAATGACTACCCACTCCAGTATTTTTGCCTGGAAAATTTCATGGACAGAGGAGCCTAGTGGGCTACAGTCCATGGGGTTGTACAGAGTCAGACATGACTAACATTCACTCACTCTTTTACTGAGTTCAGAATAACATGAACGAAATTACCTTTAGCTCTGTTTTCTCTCTGATTTATCTGCAGTTGATTGAGTCCTAGGCTCCCCTTAGGGACAGGTTGCATTCTCCCACCATCTTCTTTGTTATCCATCTGTGATAACCATGTACTTTTATTCCTCTGCCTTTCCCCATCTCCCTCTGTCTTTATTTACTTGTAGAGAAAGATGGAGAAAAAAGGAATAGATTTTTCTAACCAGTGGAACAGTGGTTGTTGTTTGTTTCTTCCAAGAACATTTTAGCAACAGGAACAATCAACAGCTAGAAGACGTTCATGCAAGGATATTGGATGGGTCCCAAATACGTGTAGTTATCTGGATATTTCTATTAAAATGATAAAACTCCACTTTCTTGCAAGGTTCCATCACATGTGTTCTCTCTACATATGTTCTTACAGCTCTGACTAAGGAGCAATGATACCTTAGTTTTGCCTAAATGTAATGGGCTTCAGTGACACCTGAGAGGGATTGGTTTGGCGATTGTATATACGTGTCATAACTCAGAAGAAAGATTTTGGTCAGATGCAGCTTTGTCAGTATTTAGTGTGTTTACAGTTGCAATCACCCAGGATATTTACGGTTGCAATCATCAAGCATATTTATAGCTCACATATGTGGGAAACTTATATAGGACTGAGCTTTAAGAGATTAGCAGAGTCATGAAGGAGGCTGAGATGGGTTAGCCAGAAATCTTAGAGAACTCACTGGGAGGGTGAGGTGCCATAGAAACCAGTGGAGAAAGTTACTTCAAGAAGGAAGCATATGTCCCTGCAGATTAAGATAAGGAGAGAAAATGCCCATTGGATTTATTTTTTAAGAGGTCACTGGTGACCTTATTTGGGCAGTATAAGCGGAAGGTGGGCTAGATGCTAGATTTCTGTGGATTAAGGAATTTCAGTGAAGTAAGAAAATGATACCAGTAAATAAGTAAGTTGGTTACAGAGGTTGGTAGTTTGAGGATGATATGGAGTAAAATAAAATTATTTGTGAATAAAAAGAACATGCTCATAACATCCTACACTGGCCTCTGTCATTAAACTTATCACACAGTGACTGTGTCTCTGTCCAGAGCATTTGACTTTGAATTTTGACCATGACATTTTTGTCCATCTTAGAATCCCCAGTCCCCAAGAATAGACAAGATTTTGTTGTTAAAGTTTGCTTAATAATAGAGTGAATAAAAAGGACGTATTTAGGAATATCCTTATGCAAAGATATTTATTTTGTTGTTGCTATTGGATTTAAAAGGAATAACTACCAAAAATCAAACAATCTTGCCCAAAGATTTTCTTTGCTGGAATCTGATGTCTTAAAAATATATATATTTGTTTATTTGGCTGTGCCAGGTCTAGTTGCAGCATGCGAGATCTAGTTCTTTGACCAGGAATCAAACCAGAGTTCCCTGAATTGGGAGCTTGCAGTCTTAGCCACTGGACCACCAGGGAAGTCCCTGGAATCTGCTGTCTTTATAGCAGGAGCCACATGTTTTTACTTCTTTTCGTTCAGCACCGAGCACAATGCCCCACACGTAATGTGTGTGTGCTTAGTCACGTTCAACTCTTTGGGACACCATGAACAGTAGTCCTTCAGGTTCCTCTGTCCAAGGGACCTCCCAGGCAAGAATTCTGGGGTGCAGAGCCATTTCCTTCTCAGGGGATCTTCCTTCGTTGGCGGGCGGATTCTTTACCACCAGGCCACCTGGGATACCCCTCGCCCTGCCCCCACCACGCACACACACAATCCTCTCTAGAGGCTTCTCACTGTAAACAGCAGTGGAGGGACTGAATGCACGAGGATGGAGAACATACACTCAGTCCGACCTAGATTTGGGGAAGAGAGGTTTCCCAGGCTTGCAGCCACCTTCAAACATCAGGGAGCTGTCAGGCACCGTAAAGATTAGCTGTCTTTTCCATTATCCCAAGAGAAAGGAATCGAAAAAAGGGAGGAAGTCAGCAAAATACGTCAGCAACTGAACTTAACGATGATTGCTCATGTCTGGTTATTCTGTTGATGGACCACTAACATTGTGATGCATAATTCATAAATGAGTATATGTTTATTCCATGAAACTTATTTTTCTTGACTTTGTTTCAGCAAAAATAATTTCTTATACTTTTAAAATAGAAAGTGTTCATGTTGTTTGTGTTCTATTGACTAAAATACTCAGCAAGATTGAAATAGAAAATAGAGTTCTATTCAAAGTATGAAAAATTAGACTATATTTCCATAAAATGTAAGCTAAATGCAAGCAAAAGTGTCAATTTCATTTCTGTAAAATATAAAATTTGAAAAATTAACATCATTTTGCATATGTCTCCAAAATGTTGTCTTATAAACTTTCAGTATTGCTTATTAAAATTAAAATATACATTATTAAAATTGCTTAATATCAACATTTTAGTCAAAATCATTCAAATACAGTTATTTAATTTTTAAATGTAATTAAATCTTTTTAAATATATGTATGAAAATAGTCTTCACATTTCTTGCACCCATTGCCCACCAGGTTGCCAATATAAAGTATTGGAGAAACATCCCATACATGTCACACTGAAGCTCAAGAATATGCAATTTTAAGAGTGAAGTGCATTGTTTAACATTGCAAAATGTTTCTTAGTTGACTTATGCATGTATTCTGAATCCTAAGTTAATTCTGAGTACCTCTGAAATCACTAGTTGGAATATAAAGAGATTCAAGATCAATGGATGATTGGCATCCTTGGGAAGCTGATGCTTTGTTATACCAAAAGCTAATGCATCCTTGAGAGGAAAGAGTCAATAGAGTAGTTGCTTGATCTTTCCTCTTCCTTAAGCATTTTCCCCACACAGGTGATCCATGCACATTTGTGTCCATCTCCATTCACAAAGCTTCACACATTTGGACTCAGCCATCTTTCAAGTCACTCAGTTGTGTCCTACTCTTTGAGACCCCATGGGCTGTAGGCTGCCAGGCCCCTCTCTCCATGGGGATTCTCCAGGCAAGAACACTGGAGTGGGTTGCCATGCCCTCCTTCAGGGGATCTTCCCAACCCAGGGATTGAACCCAGGTCTCCCACCTTGCAGGCAGATTCTTTATCATCTGAGCCACCAAGGAAGCCCCATCTTTCAAGAATTTATGGTAAAAGAAACATTTTCTGTATGCCCAAAGAGTTAGACGCATGAACTAGTGTTTAGGTGTATGAGTTGTTCTGTGCCATTGCTGAAAGGGGAGAGTGAAAAGTTTGCTTAAAACTCAATGTTAAAAAAAATAATAATAAGATCATGAATCTAGTTTCATCACTTCATGGCAAATAGAAGGGAGAAAGTGGAAGCAGTGACGGATTTTATTTTCTTGGGCTACAATATCACTGTGGGTGATAACTGCCGCCATGAAATTAAAAGACCCTTGCTCCTTGGAAGAGAAGCTATGATAAACTTAGCATATTAAAAAGCAGAGACATCACTTTGCTGACAAAAGTCCGCAGAGTCAAAGCTATGGTTTTTCCAGTAGTTATGTGTAGATGTAAGAACTGGACCATAAAGAAGGCTGAGTGTTCAAGAACTGATGCTTTTGAACTGTGGTGTTGGAGAAGAGACTCTTGTCAAACCAGTCAATCTTAAAGGAAATCAATCCTGAATATTCATTGGAAGGACTGTCGCTGAAGCTGAAGCTCCAGTACTTTAGCCACCTGATGCAAAGAGTCAACTCATTGGAAAAGACCCTGATGCTGGGAAAGATGAAGGGCAAGAGGAGAAGGGGGAGACAGAGGATGAGATGGTTAGATAGCATCTCCAACTCAATGGACATGAATCTGAGCAAACTCTGGGAGAGAGTGAAGGACAGAGAAGCCTGACATGTTGCAGTCCATGGGGTCGCAGAGTCAGACAGGCTTAGCAACTGAGCAACAACAAATTTCTGAGTATCAGATCCCAAGAAACAGTGGTATACATACCTACTTTCATAAATTTGCTTTTGATGTACTTTTGTGATATGTAGGATCCTCAAAAGAAAAGGGTTCAGGGAAAGAATGCCTTTGTTCTAGCGTCTGAGGGAGGTACCAGGTCGATCTGGCAGGTCAGCATTAAACTTTCCATACAACTTCCTTCCATACTTTTATTTTTGTAAAACTGGTGGTCTAAAAATTACATTTCTCAAACCCCCTTATAACTAGGGTTCTGGTTAAACTGAGTTTCTGTTAGAGCAGTGGCACTCACATTGAGACTTGGAAGGCGAGATTTAACCAGAAGCTGTCTTTCTGTGGCTATAGTAGCTGCAGCTGGCAAACCCAGTCATGGAGATTTGGGGTTTCAGGCAGCAGCATTCCAGGTGTGGGCTGGACTGGTGCTCACCAATGCAGAACTGGCCTGCAGGGAGAGAGCAGGTGAGGTGTCTGCCTCAGTCCCTGGAGCACAGACAAGGTGGTATCTTCCTGGGGCCAACAGGTGTTGAGGCAGCCCCCTCACCCCTCCTTCTTACCTGTGGCAGAGGTAGCAGCTCTCCGTTGGCTGATGCTGTCTTATGTCCTAAAAGGACAGAAGGGAGCAGAGGCTTGAGCGGGGAGACAAAGTCCAGGTGCCACCAAAGAGGAGAGAAAAACAAGCCGCCTTCACTGGGTGCCCACTTTCTGTCTTGTCCACTCCACACTTGCATTTCAGACCTTATCTCATTTAACGACACCAACTCGGTTTTTTATTTTATTTTTTGCCTCACCCAGTGATTTGTGGGATCCTAGTTCCCCAGCCAGGGATAGAACCTGCCCCCTCAGCAGTGACAGGACAGAGTCCTAACCACTGGACAGCCAGGGAATTTCTACCAATTCAGTTCTCAAATGGGCAGATGAAGTAAAACACCTCACCTTGATTGAGATCCCTCTGCAAGCAAGCTTTGTTCAATTGCTTTATCTTTCACCTGAGTACTCAGCGCATAGGTTTGGACTACTGATCTTCACTTTACAAACAAGGAAATTAAAGCTAAGTTAGATTAAGGGTTTGTGTTCGAGAAGAGGTGATATGGGGTGCTTTTTTCTTATCACCAACTTCAAAACACTGTCTCTTTCTCTATCACATGAAGGCTAGACGTGTAGTTCAAGAACGTGGATGACCCCGTTAACTCACAGCAGACTACTGGGACGACACATATATGTTTTCTGCATATCTCCAGCATCCTCTTTACCTTTAAAAAGTAGTACTAACTCATCCTATGTAAATATTGTGTATTGATTTTTTTCTTATTGTGAAGTGATACTTACTGTGAAATTTACCTGAAATAATTTGGATAGCACATGAAAGCAGGAAAGAGGACACAAAAATTCCGAGTCCTACTGCTCTTGAATTAACCACTGTGTTCATTTCGATGTACACACATCCTTCTAGGTTTCTATTCTTTCTATGTAAATGAATGCACATAATTATGGTTATACAACTCATTTTCTAATAATCTGCTCATTTCACAATTGCTCACAGTGATTGTCAGTTGAATATCCACCTGGTATTCCATCTCATTGATTCTACAATTTATTTCTCTGGCCATGCATTTCTGAACATTTCTTTTCCCTTTTTTTTTTTTTGGCCTGGCACATACAATGCTGTATTGATCATATGTGTTTATATTTCTTTACATGGTTGATGATTTCTTTAGACATGGGATTTTGAGATCAAGATATATTTGGGGGCTATATATCCAAAAATATGTAGCTTCTCATCAGTATTCTGCAAAAGTAGCCACCTAGAGCCCTTCATTGCTGTGATTATTAGCTTTAAAAATAAGCCAAAAATACCACCATCTTTTTCTCATGAAAAAGATTGGTTGAATGTTCTAAAATGTTGCAGAGCTATTTAAAGAGGTATGTGTAGTTAATTGGAACACTTAAGAAACTGATGTCACACAGGGATTATTACAGAAAGATAATAAATAGAGCCAAGATCAAATTAAAGGAAAATAAGTGGACTAGAAGGGAGGCAATGTTTGGCTTTGTGTAAACTTTTAGGATTGCTCTATAAGCTGCTGAACTATTATCTGTTCTTTTCTGGGATACATTACTATGTATGTGGCACTTGGGGCATCACATGTAAAGTAAGGAATGCTTTACTGGTTCTTCTTGGGTTTATCTTTGCTTAAACTAGTTTTGAAGCATTATACAATAATTGAAATGAGAAGCTTATGTATTTCAAAAAACCAAAGTGAAATAAAGGTAGAACCTAAAAATGTTAAAAAAAATAAAATAAAAATAAGCCAAAAATACCACCTTAAAGAACAGTTATCCCTAATTAAATTAAAGCCATGTTAATATTGAGTATTGTGAGGCTTAGGGGGAATATACTGATTTTTCCCATCACTTACTCAATTTCCATGGAAGTTCGTGAAGAATGACACCTCTTTCATTCTTAATGTACAGTCAAAACTTCCTGCCAAGACTTGTCCCCTCCTCACACCTGTGAGGTTAATCTTACATCAGGATGTGATAGCATGCTGTCTGGCCAAAACCTTTTTTTGTCTCGTTATGGGCTTCTTACCCAGCCCCATTCAGGCAGTGCAATCAATGTTTGTTCAGTTTAAAAGAAAAGGTAGAATAACCCCTAAATATATGAACTATACCAGCAACTACACTTGGAACTGGCTTTAGCGTTCCTATTTTTAAAAGTCAGTTTTTGTACCTAGGACTTTGATGTTATTTTCCAAATTCCTTTTGCTGCGATCAAAATCAATGTTGAGCAAGGTACTTGACTGAGCTCTAGGGTGCTTCCAGGAGGTTTTTGTCTGGTAATATATATATAGAGAGAGAGAAGGGGGAAAGAAAAGTGTCCTTAAGGTCTGAGGGTGGGAAGAGAACCTGAATATCACCTTTCCATCCTCTCTTCAATCTTACATCTGAGAATAAAAGTTTATGCCTTCTATTCCCTTTTGAAAACAGTTCAGCCATAGCAGATGTACTTTGCCAAGCAGTTCCAAGCATCCTATATACAGTAACGTATGTGTTCTCATATAATCGTCTGGAAGAGTTGGCCTGTTGTTATTCCCATTTTACAGATGAGGAGAAGGAGACACGGAGATGAGTTACCTTGCGTGGCTTCCCAGGTGACTTCTGCCTGCAGTGAGGAGATGTGGGTTTGATCCCTGGGTTGGAATGATCCCCTGAAGGGGGAAATGGCAACCCACCCCGATATTCCTGCCAGGAAAATTTCATGGACAGAGGAGCGTGGAGAGCTACAGTCTACGGAGTCATCAAAGAGTTGGACACAACTGCGTGACTAACACACGTATGTACACACACACACACATCCATTCAGCTGCTCAGTGCAAAACATGATGCAATGCAAGGGAGTTTGACTCTAAGGTCCCAAAACCCCATCACTCTGCTCTTTGCCTGATGGTGGAAAGTGAGCTGCCAGCCAGGCAGACTCACATTTGATCCAAGCTCATGACCTCCCTCCGTGATCTGCCCTCTAAGCTGCACTATGTTCTAGAACATACTGACTGGTAGTGGGGGTGCAGAGAAAAGAGGATGGGCTTTCACTTCATTCCAGCCATGACTCCTCCACTTCCTCTGCGCTATTTTGGTCAAATTTCTCAACCTCTCTGAAGCCTTGTTTTTTCATCTGCATCATGGAGAATCACAATAATCACAGCATTACTTGGTTGTGAATTTGCAACAAAGGCTTAGAAAAGTGTCTAAGGGAAGAGATGGATGGCAAGTTTCATTCTTTCCTTTTTTTTTTTTTTTTTGTCATAAGGGATTGTATCACAGATTTCCCAGGGCTCAACTTGGCTTCATTTTCCTCTTTGATAAATATTCTTAGCTCCACTGTCTTTTTTTTTTTTTTTAATATCTGTTTATTTGTCTGCACCTAGTCTTGGTTGCAGCATGTGGGGTCTTCCACCTTAGTTTCAGGCTGTGGATCTAGTTCCCTGACCGGGGATGGAACCTGGGCCCCCTGCATTGGGAGCACAGAGTCTTAGCCAATAAACCACCAGGGAAGTCACAACTCCATTATCTTTTAATAGTGATAATTATGTGAATAACATTGACATCAGCTTACAGAAATCATCCTGGTCCATTCTCACATACAATCCTCACTTCTATTCTGCATGAGTGGCCGTGATATTATTGTCATCTCTGATTATGGGGAAGGAAATGGAGGAGGCTCAGGAAGGTCAGAGGACTTGTCCAAAGTTATAGCAGCTTCACATATTTGAATCCATGTCTTGAAAACGGGTCATCTGACCCCAGCAGAAGAACTCTTTCCATCCCAGCTTCCCTCTTTCTGTGTCTCACATGATGTATTTTCCAAACTTTCCCTTATTCCTCTGGCTTCTTTCTCCAGGGTCACAGTTGTTGCCAGTCAATAACTTCTTGGAAGTGGCTAGAAGTGGGTGCAGCATTTCAGACGAGACTTGCCCAGGACCGCACATTTTATTGTTTGTTCATCCCACGATGCGTGGAAGAACAGGTTTTGGTCTGAGCTCTGTCTCAGACGTGTTATGTGAGAATGGTCAGATTGTTTTCTCTCTCTAGTCCTGGGTTTCCTCATTTGAAAAAGAGAGAATTGCTAGCAATTCCTTCTACACTGTTGGTTTTCAATACAGTTTGTTTGAAAGAATGAATGAATAAAATAGTTTGTTTAACTCCTTATACTTTTAAACTTTAAAAGCAGGCATTCAATAACTAGTACACTACCTATGTAATTTAATTTTTAAAATTTTTATTTGGAGGATAATTTTACAAAGTTGTATTGGTTTCTGCTGTACAACAATGTGAATCAGCTATATATATATATATATATATATATATATATATATATATATATATTTCCCCTCCCTCTTGAGCCTCCCTCTCACTTTTCATCCCACCCCTCTGTAATTTCTTAATTTCTTTAAAGACACTCTAAATTGACCCAAGATTCTGTTTTGGGGAGTGAATTTCCTTCCTCCTTGGCTTCATGTTTTCATACAGAAAGTGCTCCATTATAGTAGCATCTGGCCTGTGGCACTGGCCTCTTTGTCTCCTCCCTTAGGGAAGAAAGAACTTTCATTGATTAGTGAATTGCTCAATCCATTTTGGCTCTTCTTTTGAGGCATATTCTTACCTTTAAAGAGGAAGTTTCTGGTCTACTGTTTTTATTTTGTACCAATTTGAGGGGGGCAAGCTTCATGTGCCAAAGAGGGTGGGACAATGATTAGGGAGGAAGTTCAGTTCAGAGTGTTAACAAGCTCATTGGCTATGCTTGGAAGCCATAACGGTTGATATAACTTTTATCAGTAGTGAAACTGACATTTTGATCTCCATCTCTGCAATCCAGGGTCCATATGTCATTTGCTCGATAATCAGAAAAAGGTGAGGCATAATTTACTGACACAAAAATGCTTTCATTTGATGAGAGCAGATCATGATAAATCACAGAGAAGAAATATTTGGGGTCAAAATGTAAGTCATTGTGATAGAGGATTTGTGGGCTTGGAACACAGCTTTGGGCCCAAAGTTATGGCTTATGGTGCCCATGTGGGATTTTGACTAATTTGCATTGGCTTGTACCCCATGAGGGTGGTTTTTGGTTTTATCCTGGTGCCAGTGACCCTTCTGGAGGCTTTTCCATCAACGAATGGTTGTTATCATACAAACAAAGGTGGATTTTAATAAGCATGGACTTCAGAATATGCTGGTCATTTAGATCTTCATTTTGGTCTCCTGTAACTTGACCTTGAACCACACAGATATGGCTTGGACTAGTATTTTAGGAGAAGCCGAGGCAGATGTTAGAAGTTTTGGTCTTGATAAGTGGCACAGTATTTCTACTTTTCCTGAGGTCATCGGTCAAGAGTAGGTCTACAGGTGACCACTTTAAGCTGCAAAGGCAGTTACACTCTTCATGGACTGCAGAATCTTACTGCAGAAAATTCTTACTTTACAATGTTATTGCCAGGCCTAGGTAGGCAGCACTAAACCTGCTGCCCCCAACTCTCCCAGCAACATGAGGGGACAAAGGATGAACCCAGAGGTTCCAATATCTTATAAAAGTGGGCTTGTCTACTGATTTTTAAGAGTTTATTCTCTACTCTGTGATCTCAAGTTGGCACAGGGTTTGTTTATTTTGAGGTTCTGCCCATAGCTTTAGTTTCCCAAGACTGAAACTGTGCTTTCACCCACAGAGTGGTGGTGTGTTTTATTAGTCAATAGGTAAAATAAAAGGAGATCCTTACTGTAAAGAAGAGTAAACTCTTTTCTTGGCAGGAATTATTAAAAATTTGGAAGTTAAAAATCTAGAAAAATGGTACAGATCCCTATTATCAGGGCAAGAATAAAGATGCAGATATAGAGAACGGGCATGTGAAGTCAGGTGGTGGGAAGGGGAGTGGATGAATTGGGAGACTGGGATTAACATTCATACACCACTGTGTGTAAAACAGAGAGGTAGTGGGAAGCTGCTGTTTAACACAGGGAGCTCAGCTCAGAGCTCTGTGGTGACCTAGAGGGGTGGGATATGCTGTGGTTGGGAGTGAGGCTCAAGAGGAAAGGAATATATGTATGCATCTAGCAATTCACTTCATAAAACAGCAGAAACTAATACAACATTGCAAAGCAATTATCCTTCAACTTAAAAAAAAAAGAAGGCAATTAAAAAGCCTGCCTGTGCCTAGAATACTTCACTTCTAGGAGCCATTTTATTTAGAAACTCAAGGAGGAAATAGAAATCTTGACTAGTATACTTGAGTCACTTCCAGTGAGAGTAATGGAAGCTCTGGAATCAAGCATAGCACGACAGTGTTAAAGCAGAAATATACCTCCTTAGATAAATGTTGACATCTTGGCGGAAAAATCAGGCAGATATGAAAGGGAAATGAGATATCAAGGACCATGATAAGCAGATAAAAAATAAAAGTGGCTGCACCTAGATGTAATTGCTGTATAAAAGGGCATTAGAAAAGAAGGCATTTTAGTTGTTATTAGATCAGACAATTTGACAGTTATACAAAGAAATATAACAGAAAGAAAGAGGCGAAATTTCAGAAAGCAGACTGGAATGAATGTCTCAGGATGCTGACAATCACTGAGAGGGGACCACATGAAGAAACCGTGAAGCCTGGGAGAGACATATAAATGACTCCGAATATTTGGACAGACAAGAGACATCAGTAGAATGCACTCAAAAGAACTGCAGGATTTTGGAGACTTGACTGTTCTAGGTGGGCTTTCAGCTCTTATCTCTGCCATTATAAAAAGGCTTGGTCTATTTTTGGATTTAGGATTTTAAGGCCACCAGTTAGAGAGAATTATCTGAATGTTTAAGTGATTAGATTAATCACACGACCATACAAATAATCTTCCTTTTGATGAACTCAATGTCAATTGATGAGTAACATTAACTATATTTTCAGAATCCCTTTGCCATGTACTGCAGTGTAATTACAAGTGTGATATCATAGTCGAAGTCCCAGGGATCAGGGTGGGATATCTTGGGGCCTATTTTTAGATTCTTCTTACCACAACACATATTAAAGAGGATCTAGGCAGAAGAGTGATAGATTAAATCCAGATATAGTCTGATGGAAGAGTCTCTCCTGGGTAGCACGACTCACCTCAGAAAGTGATAATGGACAAGATTTGTTGGAATGTTAGAGGCTTCTGGCAGACTTCAAAATTATTAATTTTATAGCCCTAATTGGGGGAAACCATATGAGATAACATTTACAGGATAGTGTCGGATAAATAAACATCTTGGCCAGAAAGCAGAGGGAAAAAACCCAAAGGAAAGAAGCAAGGAATTTAATTCCAGCAAAGCAGCAGAGGTCCTCCATTTGCTTGAGAAGGAAGGGGGCCAAGCTACAATAGAGATTAAATAGTTAGAAATTCAGTTGAACATTCCTGTAAGCCTTAACAGCGCAACAGAGAGGAAGGAAAAACTGGAGGCATAGTTTGCATGTGTGCATGCTAAGTCGCTTCAGCTGTGTCTGACTCTTTGCGACCCTATGGACTTTGCAGCCCGCCTGGCTCCTCTGTCCATGGGATTCTCCAGGCAAGAATACTGGAGTGGGCTGCCATGCCCTCCTCCAGGGGATCTTCCTCACCCAGGGATCAAACCTGTGTCCGCTGCACTGGCCTGAAAGGGTAGGACAAGATAGTCACTAAGGTTTCTTCTAGCTCTGATGTGAGGGTGTTGATGGGGAATACTGAGAGGAGGAAGCTCATGTTTGCGGCCTGAGTTGTATCTCCATTCATTGTCTTTGAATGTCCTGGTTGTTATCTGTGTATTATTGGCAGATTTGGGGAACTGATGGAGTAGGACATGGCAACCCACTCCAGTGTTCTTGCCTGAAAAATTCCATAGACAGAGGAGACTGGTGGGCTGCAGTCCATGGGGTGGCAAAGAGACGGACACGACTGAACACTCCCTCTTTGGGGAACTGGATTCCCAAGCAGGGGTGCCGTAAATGGACTCAACAAATCATTGCTATTAGGGTCAAAGTGACTGTCTCTGGCAACATTAAAAATAGAACAGAGCCTTTTTTGGTCTCCCTCCCTTTTCATGCCTAGATACATCTGATAATTAATAGTCTGATAATGTGGATATTTTCTTCAGAGCAAAAAGGAAAATATCGCCAAAAGCACCAAGTGAGTTTTGTTCGAATTTGGCTGGATTTAAGAAGTGTCTACAAGTTTAAATGATCTCTTCCCCTTAAGGATAATTTTAGAGCTGTTACCCTTGTCTCCCTCCTCACGATGTTGTGTTTTTCTCTCTGGTTCTTCCTTTCAGCCGTAGTCCTTAATGTTACTGCTAGTCTTTCACTTGAATCCCGTTTCTGTTTCCAATCACCACTGCGCCTGTATTCCTTGACAAGCAGCTTTTTATCTTAGTAGGAAGCAGAGTGAGAGAAGCAGGTGAAAGCTCAGGACCAAAAAGAAAAATTCTTGAGCCTATGTGTGTAGTTTTAAAGTATTTTGCAAAGTTAGAAGTTGGCACGGGGGAAAGCCAAAGCTTTGAGGATTTCTTTTGCGTGTCATTTTCTGTGGAATGTGGTCCTTCATACCCTCACTGACATAGTTCTTTGCGTATGCGCTTCTGTTTGTCGGGGCTACCCTGGTGGTTCAGACGGTAAAGCGTCTGTCTGCAATGAGGGAGACCCGGGTTTGATTCCTGGGTAGGGAAGAAACGGCAATCTACTCCAGCACTTTTGCCTGGAAAATCCCATGGACAGAGGAGCCTGATAGGCTACAGTCCATGGGGTCACAGAGTCTGACATGACTGAGCGACTTCAGTTTATTTGGAACCTCCTCCTCTGTTTTCCTTTTCTTTCCCTCCCCTCTCTCCAGCTAACAATCTCTCTCTTCTTTGCTGTCTAAAAACCCATCCTTCATTAGGTTTCAGCCAAAGCATCACTTTTTTCAGGTGACCTCTCTGGACCCCTCTGTCTGGACTCCTTCCACAACTCTTTACAGATGCAACTCTTGTGCTCACACATTTCATGTTTGTTTATCACTCTAGACCATAAGGCCCCTGGAGGCTGGAAATGTACCTGTCTTGTCCAAATTTATCTTTTTTTAAAATTGCAATATAGTTGCTTTACAATGAATGCTGTGTTAGTTTTTGCTGTACAATGAACGGAATCAGCTATATGTATACATATATAAATACACTCTGTATACATATATACATATGTATACATATACATATATACATATATCCCCTCCCTGGTGGGCCTCTTTTCCCACACCCCCTCCTCCCCAACCCACCCCTCTAGATCACCACAGAGCTCAGCTCCCTACTCTGAGAACCGACTTTATCTTAAAACGCCAAATACTCTCTTTAGGAATCCCAAGTCCTATGTGTGTGTCCTCAGTCAAGTTTGATTCTTTGCAACCCCATAGACTACAGCCCACCAGGCTCCTCGTCCCTGGGATTTCCCAGACAAGAATACTGGAGTAGGTTGCCATTTCTTTCTCCAGGGGATCTTCCCGACCCAGGAATCCAACCTGCATTTCTCGAGTCTCCTAAATTGGCAGGTAAATTCTTTACCCTCTGAGCCATCTGGGAATCCCTTAATTTCTATGCATCCCAACTTTTAACGCTGTGAAAATGTTAGACACTTCTACAAAGAAGAAGACAAAGTAGATGATGACTAGGTGTTGACTTTATAATTTAGTGGACACACTAATGAAAGATTGCATTGAAGATGTGTTCCCTGCTCCTGGTGTTTCCTTCCTTATGGAGGGATTTTTCACTTTACTGACACTCAAGCCATCTGCTGACCCTTACTGACTCTTAAGCCTCCTCATGGGAGGACGAGTGGTTGATTGAATAAAGGGTAATGAAGGACAGGTATACATAGCTCATCTTCCCTCTGGGAGCCCCTGCCCACAATATACAGGAGTTACTGCTCTGCTCCTCCCCTGCTCTGCATTTCGAAAGGGTGTGCCCACAAACTGGGAGGGAGCCCTGTGGCTGATGTTCACAATTAGACAGCCTTTTTTGTCATGTATCTGAACCACTTCCTCAGTTCAGCTTTTATCAACAACAAAAGTTGCTTAAAATCTCTACCTGTCTTACTCCTTGCCTAATGTTTTAATATTAGGTTCAGAGTATGAGCGGAGAGAAGGATTTTTTTTTTCTTTAAAGGGAGAGGTCTTCTGAAAAAATATTTTTATTTATTATTTGGCTGTGCCAGGTCTTGGTTGTGGCATGCAGTATCTTTGGTTACAGCATGTGAACTCTGAGTTGCTGCATGTGAGATCTAGTTCCATGACCAGGGGTCAAACCTTGGCCCCTTGCTTTGGGAGCCTGGAGGCTTAGTCACTGGACCACCAGTGAAATCCTGAGAAGGTATTCTTTATAAGACACCCTCCAATCCCAAAGGAAGGCATGAGGTTTTTATTTCTTAAAAAGAGCATGGATTAAAAAAAAAAATTTAGAAGCTGAGCTGCAGTTCATGTGGGACCTTTGACAAATACTGTGCAAGCAACTAACATGATTGGTTTCAGCAACCTGGCGCACATCTGCTGAGGACAAAGTACCTGACGCTATAGGGGATTCAAGACAAATAAGCGCTGTTCCAGGCCTGTGGAGAGCTCACAGTGTATCAGTAAAGACGGACACATGCATAAATAATTCTAATTCAAAAGAAGACTGCGATAAGTGCTATCAAGGGGGAATAAACAACACCTTGTGGATATGGGGGAGGGAGAAACTAACTTAAAGTAAGAGCATCTCCTACAAGCTGCTCATAAGAGAAAGAAGAATTTAACCTGGGCCTTGAAGAAAAGTATGGGAATATGTTTAACCCTGGGTCTAGACTGGGCAGCTGGGAAATCAGAGGGACAATTGGACCCCAACCCCTCATACAGAGCAAGGAAGGGTTTTGGAATGTGCTCAGGAAGGGGTCATATCCAATTAAATTGCCAAGTGAGAAATGTTCCCTAAAAAGGCTCTATCTGTTCTAAGGTACAGGTTGCCTGGTTGGGCAATAGCAACCTGGGTTGAAGAGATGTTATGCTTTTTTTATTATTAATTTTTATTGGAGTCTAGTTGCTTTACAATGTTGTGTTAGTTTCTACTGTGCGAAAAGTGAATCAGATGTCTGTTTACATATCTCCCCTCTTTTTGGATTCCCTTCCCATTTAGGTCACCATAGAGCACCGAGTACAGTTCCCTGTGCCATACAGTAGGTTCTCATTAGTTATCCATTTTATACAGAATATCAATAGTGTATATATGTCTATCCCATTTTCCCAGTTTCGCCCACTCCCCTTTCCCTCTTTGGAGTCCATACGTTCTCTATGCCTGTGTCTCTATTTCTGCTTTGCAAATGAGATCATCTATATCATTTTTCTAGATTCCAGTTATATACATTAATATGCTATATTTGTTTTTCTCTTTCTGATTTTTCATTTTTTAAAGTTCTCTGAATCTTTTCCTTTGTAACTGTGTCTCACTCTCCCATCCTTCCACCAAGAATAGAATGTTTTATTGGAAGCCCCAGGTATTTGCCCAATGCACAGATTTTTCTCTGCATAATTGATTTAAGTAGGATGTCATTCCACTTCCAGGTAGATTGTGTATGCATGTGTGTGTGAGTGTGTGTGTGTGTGAGTGTGTGTGTGTGTGTGAGTGTGTGTGTGAGTGTGTGGGTGTGAGTGTGTGCGTGTGAGAGTGTGTGCATGTGAGTGTGTGTGAGTGTGTGTGTGTTGCATATTACTGAGATGGGGAAGGTATAATTTTCTGGTTCATCAGCAGCCATGACTCCACAGGTACCAAGGTATAGGAAAAAGACCAAGTGTGGGACCTGTGAGTGGTCAGATCACTCCCAGCTCACAAGATTCAAGCGTCTAGCATGCAAGGTACTTAGGGCTAAGTAGACAATGTCTCAAACCACCTAGCTTATCATGGAGGACACTGGTTGTTTCTTTCTTACCTACCCAGCATCTAGTCTCTTTTCCTTCTACCAGTGCCCTATTTTTCTAGTGGTGTATTTCTTCACCCTGGCCACAGTGATTTACTCAGGAATGAGGATAGAACCTAAGCCAGTTCACTGAGAAACAGTCCAGAAACTTGGTGCAGACATTATGAAAGAGGTGCTCTTCACTGGGGTTGGTAAGCTGATAGGATGGCATCTCAGCGCTTGCTCATACAAGGGGAAAACCTTCCCAAAGAAACACAATGGAAACAGAACCGAGCCAGAGAGAGAAAGATGTCCAAGGACATTATCTGTACCTTGATATCCAAGCAAACATGAAGCCATGGATTTTTTGCTTGTTTGGTTGGTTTTGGCTATACTGGGTCTCCCTTGCTCTACGGGCTTTTCTCTAGTTGTGATCAGGGACTGCTCTTCATTGTGGCCCTCAGGTTTCTTATTGCGGTGGGTTCTCTTGTTGCAGAGCTTGGGCATGCGGGTTCAGTAGTTGCAGCACGAGGCTCGGTAGTCGTGGTTCCCGGACTCTAGAGCACACACTCAGTAGTTGTGGCCCTCGGGCTTAGTTGCTCTGCAGCATGTGGGATCTTCCCGGATCAGGAATTGAATCTGCATTGGCAGGTGGATTCTTTACCACTGAGCCACCAGGGAAGCCCTGTCCATAGATTTCTTTTAAGTGACATAAGTGAATTCTTTCTTTTTACAGCTCAAGATGGCTTGAGTTAGGACTGTATCACTTGTAATTGAAAGAGTACCAGTTAATTCACCCAGATACCACAACAGATCTGAAGCATCTCTTTTGTGTCCCTTCATGTTCACATGTGTGATTCTCTCTTCATGTTGTGATTCTACTCTCATCTTTAGATTTGTTGCCAGGATGCCCTAACTTGGCTACTTTGTGAACTTGTGTTTTTAGATAAACTGCAACCCTGGTCATAGTATCTTGCTCTGGGTTGTGGGAAACCAGGGTGAGGATTGGAAGTATGCTTAGGGTGGTCTGTGAGCTGCTGAGGGTAGCAGAGTTAAGATAATGCTGAAAACCAGCATCTGGGCTCTTAAGTAGGGTCGTATCAAACCAATAAAAGTGGGAAATTATCAGACCCAAGGCAATGAGTAGCCCAGACACTGGGACATAAGAGAGAGAGATAAAGACAATTGATCCAGGATGCTCAGTCTGAGGATGGATCCTGAGGGCTGGGGTCTGTTTAGTGAACAGAAAATAGTGACTCAGTAACATTCTCAGGGGATTTCTCAGGAGATAAGAGATAGAGTGGATTGAAAACTAAGCGTCAGTTTGGGTAGGGCTTTGAACACCCAGACTGAAGGGTTTAGAATTTGTAGTAAAATAAATGGGAATTCAAGACTACAATTTTGGAGGCAATGTGCATGAAACTGGACACAGACAAGTAAATCCATTAGGAGGATCCCACTCCAACTTTGAGCCTGGGTGACGGGAAGAGCACTGGTATCATGCCTGGGAGTAAGGGACTCCACGTGGGAAGCTGGTTTTGCAGACAAAGGAAGGAAATGTTGAGCTGGATTTTAGAATTTCACGTGCCAATGGGTGAAAATAATGTGGAACACTCTGACTTGAGATCCAGAGAAAGAGCTGAGCTGGAGTCATTCCCTTGAAATGCTGGGGGTCATTGAAGGTCATTGAAAAGACAAAGTGAAGCTGCAAGTGTGATCGACTTTTCTTAGGGAAAAGCACCAAGAAAATCGACCTGTCGGATTCCTTTCCTTGTTTTATGGAGGAGATTGGTAATCCATCTAACAGACAGCACATAAACTTAAAATATATATATATGGTGATTTAGGAGGAAACAGAGAAGCCTAGAGGAGGCTCTAATCAGTTCATGGAATGATTCCCTTTGGGGGAGGTATTCAGAGCTGTGTTCCAGCTCCTTGGAACAGGGAAGAGGCTCTTCTCCAAAAGACCACACACAAACTTGGGCTTTAGAAACAGTTATGGAAAACAATATAAGAGGCAACTACCATACAGCAAACATCAGTCACAGTTTTATCTTTTATTTGCAACTTTGTGGCAGAGAGCCTTCCTGCAGGAAATCATGGCTGACAGAATATATTAATGTTCAGTCCGCAAGGAATGTGTGGATCGCTTACTGATGTCAAGAAAAGAAATGGAACGGGGCAAAAGAAAGGAATGTCAGGGATTATTTATCATTAACCTTTCCCTCTTCTTTGTCCCTGTACTCCATCGGTTATTAATCTCTGACAATGTTGTCTCTCTAGCGTCTCGTCAACACATACTTATTAGGAAACTACTACGGGCCAAAGTATACCAGGCAATCAGAAGAGAGAGGATAAGAAATTATTTCTACCTTCTGGTTTCTCAGAGACAAGCAACAGATAAAACACAACGAGCTTGCTGGCACCCACAAGCAACCAACGCCGTGGTAAAGGTAGTGATGGAGATTTACTTTCAGTCTTGGCTGACAGAGGGTTTCCCTGGTGACTTGGAGGGTAAAGAATCTGCCTGCAATGCAGGATACCAGGGCTGGGAAGACGCTCTGGAGAAAGGAACAGCAACCTACTCCAGTATTCTTGAGTGGAGAGTTGCGTGGGCAGTAACAGCCTGGAGGGCAACAGTCCATGGGGTCCCAAAGAGCTGGATGAAAGAGTCGGACACTGCTGAGCGACTAACACTTTCACTTTTGGCCTTGGTTGACAGAAGTCTTTTCTGACTTCCCCCAGGAAGTGATATTTCCTATGATTTGTCATACATAAAATATGAGTAGGGATTTTCTAGTCAAAGACACATGGGAGAAGGGTATTCCAGGTAGAAAAGTCACATTACATGGTCTTACTTTATTAACCCATTCAGCTTACCAAAACTTATGAAAATCCTAGACATGACGCCAGGAACTAACGATACAGAAATAAATGAAGTGTACACAAAGCAGCCAGTTAGTTTTATACTCCATTCTCTATGCTCCCAAGATACTGATCTTACACATTTCTCTTCATCTCTCTTAGATTCCAGTTTCTACTGACACTTGAAAAAATATGGGTTATTTTAGGTTCTGGAATGGCAAAATGGAGCCCCTTTATAACACAAGCAGACCGTATCACAATGGGATCATTGTTTGGTGGGCTGTTTCCTTCATGTTTTGGAAACCACAGTGTTTTCTGTCTAGGGAATTAATGATCTCTCTTTCGCAAACAGCTGGGGCAAATTGGGACACTAGTGTTAACTTTGGATACCCAGAGCAGTTAGAAGTCCTGCTCAGCTGCCTCCAGAGATGTTCTGATTTCAGTGCTGTCATATATAATCCTGCCTTGGTCACGATGAAGCGGGGTTTGAAATGACAACATGAGCCCTCTGCCCCGTGTGGCAGATGTAAAAATAGACCCACGGCTGCAGGGAGTGCAATGAACTTCACCTTTGTGCCCCCTAGTTTGTCACTGTTCTTTGTCTAAATCCTTCCCCGCACCCTCTGAGCCTTCGGTGTACACAGAGTTAAGGTCTTGGAAGCAGCCCCGCTCTGAGCTGCCTAGTGTCATCGGCCGTCATCGTCCTGGCTCGGTTCACTGTCTTCCAGTGGGCAGACTGAGCGAGTTTGGGCGAGAAGACACCATGAGGGAGTGCAGACCTCATCCTGGCTGTCTCTTGCTCCTATAGGGGCTGCAACCAACAGCTGGGGTGACTTTTACAGCAGATTGACTAGATGTTGTGACGCTGTGTAGACACAAGTTCTATGTGACTCTGTGACAATCCACAGGGGATGGAAGCATGCCTAGTTCTTCACTGGGGTTGTCAACCTCACGGTGTTTTCCTGGTGTGGTGAGAAGGTACAGCTGTGTCTTTCTCTTTTTTTAATTTTTAGCTGCACTCCAAAGTATGTGGGACCTTATTTCCCCTATCAGAGATCAAACCTTCACCCCTCTCTGCATTGGAAGGCAGAGTCTTAACCAGTGGACCACCAGGCAAGTCCCCAGGTGTGTCTTCTGACCTTGATCTTTCTCTTGTTGGTTCCCTTTTTCTCCCATTCTGGGAGGTTTCATTTCTCTAAACCCAGCCTCTGATCTGTTTTTAGCTCTATTGATTCTTTCTTTGTCATTTCTCTCCCAGTCAACCCTGCTCTCTCATTCCCCCAGTTCCTCTGTCAGACTCAATTTTATGTTGCTTGAAATCTAGGTCTTGTTGCCTTTGTGCCTCTAGAGGCTCTCATCCAATCCATATTTCCCATGGCCTCCAAGGTTTTTGGTCAACAGGGCTTATACTTTTCCTGTTAAAATTGACTGGGCCACCCATAGATGCCTGCATCCAGTCGGGGGTTTGGAACTTTTCACTTTCCTTCTGCTCTGCCTCTGTATCAACCTAGAGCTTCTGATTCCTCATGCTGTGGTCACCTCTTCTCTACCAGGAGGGCCCACCTTCTCCGTCCAAAGCCATTTGTCCAGTTGCCTTTTCCCATCTTCACTGTGCCCTTGAAACCAGCCCCGAGGGGCTGCCATACTGAGTGCCCTTCCGCACGAAGAGGTTTCCCCTTCATCTACCTTCCAGAGCCCGCCTGACTTCAAGTGTCCCTTCTCATTGGCTTAAGCCTTCTAACACGACACCGATGCCGCTGGCACGTCCCTGCATCCAGATTCAGTGTCCAATACCTAGAGGAGCAAATTAGCTTGAAACTGGGAAAGGCAATAGGACTCTCAGTGACAACTATTTCAAGAGGGAGAGAAAGTTAACTCCATTTTATTTGGAATCAGATCTCTATGCTAGGAGTATATCGCACCTACAACCCACTTTACACCTTCCAGGATGCGCAGTTCTGGTTTCCCCAAATGGCTATTCAGAGGGAATCTTGCTGTAATAAAAAGTGAGAGAAATCTTTAAGTGGAAGATAAATGGGGAGTGACGTTATAAAATTATACTATGGTTGGATAGCTTCACTGACTCAATGGACACGAGTTTGAGCAAACTCTGGGAGACGGTGAAGGACAGGGAACTCTGGCGTGCTGCAGTTCATGGAGTCACAAAAAGTTAGACATGACTTAGCGACTAAACAATAGCAATAACAAGGAATCTAAAATATCGCTGTCTATTTATTGAGCAATGAATATTTGCAAGATGCCTAGGACATATGATCGAATTAAATCTTCATGATGACACCACAGAGTATATAATTTTGTGTCCTTATGGTAGACAATGAAACTAAGGCATCAAACTCAAATAAATCCATTAACATTATGAATAAAGAAATTAAGATAAAGCTGCTGCTGCTGCTAAGTTGCTTCAGTCGTGTCTGACTCTGTGCAATCTCATGGACAGCAGTCCACCAGGCTCCTCTGTCCATGGGATTCTCCAGGCAAGAATACTGGAGTGGGTTGCCATTTCCTTCTCCACAAGAGTAAAGCTAGATTCATGTAATTCCCATATTAGTATTACTTCCAGTGCCACCACTCAGATCATCAGTAACAGTCCTGTTCCTTCCTTCTGTCAACAAATATAACAAATATTTACTGAGTACCTTTAACGTCACCAAGGTGTGTGTCAGGGATTGGCCATTCGATGGTGAATCAGACATGTTTTTAGGAATTATATACATTAAGATTATTGCACTGTAATAGTAGATGCAAAAGGGTAGACAAGCAAATAGAATACAGACTGACAATTACTATGACAAGGGAAACACACAACATGTTCCCCAGAAGCAGTGCTTGTTAGAAAAAAAATGGTATCAAAATTGACCTTGAATGATGAGTTAAAAGTGAGTGAAAAAAGACAGGTGGAAAACATCCCAAGAAAAATGACACGTGCAAAGGCACAAATCCAAGCAAGTACATGAAGCTCAAGGAAATTGACTGCAGTTGGAGTGCACAGTAGTAAGGAAGCAGTGGAGAGAGCAGGAGTCAGTGACGGAGGTGGAGGTCATACTTTGTACACCACGTTGAGAAGTTTCGTCCCCCATCGTGATGTTAGCGGCATGTTCATACGCCCCCAGAGCACAGAAACTGAAACATTGGAGTTTGGAGGCGAGAAGTTTTATTGCAGGGCCATGCAAGGAGACAGGGGGCTCATGCCCTAAAAGTCCCAAACTACGGAAAGAGTTTCAGGAAGGCACTTTTAAAAGCCAAGTGAGGGAGGGAAGTCACAGGATATGTGATCAGCTTCTGCATGATTCTCTGATTGGCTGATGGTGAAGTAGTTGGGTGGCGTCACAGGGATTAGCTTTGTCAGTCCTTAGGCTCCAGGAGGCCTGGGGTTGTGTTCTTATGGTCATCAGCTATCAATAGTTAACATCTGCTGTTTGGTGGGGCATTTTCACATCTGCAAAACCATTCAGGATATGTGAGTGGTAGTTTAGTCACTCAGTCCTGTCTGATTCTTTGCAACCCCATGGACTGTAGCCTGCCAGGTTCCTCTGTCCATGGGATTTCCCAGGCAAGAATACTGGAGTGGGTTGCCATTCCCTTCATCCGGGGATCTTTCTGACCTAGGGATCAAACCTGGGTCTCCTGCATTGCAGGCAGATTCTTTACCAACTGAGTCACCAGGGCAGAGCTAAATCAGAGGCTCTGCCAGAAGGCGCCTCCTCAGTTCACTGAGGGCCATGGAGAGATTTCGAAAGCTTTGAAAACAGGTGATGTTGTGATTAGAAAGATCTGGGATTAAAAGGAGGCCAGGTTGAAAGTGGAGGCCAGCAAGACTAGCTAATCAGACAATTGCTGATATAATCTGGAGTTTTCCCAAAAGAAATGGAAAGGTTTAAAAGCCTTAGGGAGTGAATTTGATGATTATGACCGACTAAATGAACAGTCCCCAAGCTTCACCGAAAGAGTGTCAGGCAGGATATGGCCTTTCTCCTCTTGTGGAGTTTTCAGATCTTAAGGGGAAAAGTGGGGAATTATCTTCCCTGAGACCCTCAGAACTGATTCCAGCCCACCTCATTTTCCAGTCAACCGCAGTCCTTGCAGAAGTCCAAGCTTTTCTTCTCATTTATTATTCCCTTTGTCAACTGGCATTTCTCATTTTCCTCCATTCCTTCCCAACTCCACCCCCTAAACCATTCCATTGTGTCCTTTGAGGCATCGAATCCGTGCTCAGCGCATTCTTCTTATTTTTATTTTTATTTAAGATCTTTTTTTTTTTCAAGATCTTTTTTTTTTTCTTTTGATGTGGATCATTTTTAATGTCTCTATCGAATTTGGTTCAATATTGCTTCTGTTTTATGTTTTGGTGTTTTGGGCATGAGGCATGTGGGATCTCGGCTCCCCAGCCAGGGATTGAACCTGCAGCTTCCGCCTTGGAAGGTGAAGTCTTAACCACTAGACCGCCAGGGAAGAACCTATGCTCAGCACATTCTTTGTCTTTACCTTCCTCTTGACCCAGCCACAGAATAGCCACTTTCTACTTCCTCGCTTTTCCTGAAACCTAGTTGCTCATGTGTTTTTCTCTCTACCTTCAGTCTCACCAACTTTTCGATTTCCATCTGCCTCAAGCGTTTAGCTCTAAGTGCTTCTTCTCTCGAGGAACATTTTGATGTTTTTATCTTGGAGACCGACTTTCAAGGGTTCCTTCCTTGATTTTGTCATTATTGGATCTTATGATTTCAAAATTGGGCTTCCCCATTGGCTCAGTGGTAAAGAATCCATCTGCCGTGCAGGAGACAGAGGAGATTCAGGTTTGATCCCTGGGTCAGGAAGGTCCCCTGGAGAAGGAATTGGCAACCCACTCCAATATTCTTGTCTGGAAAATCCCATGGACAGAGGAGCCTGGCAGGCCAAAGTTCTTGGAGTCACAGAGTCAGACACAAAGAAGGAACTGAAGACTATGGCACAACGACACAGATGCTTTCAAAATTACCCTTTCCAATGTTCCAATTCCCAATTAACCAGCACTTTGTTCTCTAAAATCTCTCCATCAGAGACTACCCAGATGGGCTGGTGGCTCTGAGCTCCCAATGCAGGGGGCCCAGGTTCGATCCCTACGCAGGGAACTAGATAGATCCCACTTGCAGCAATTAAGAGTTTGCATGCTGAAACTAAATATCTTGCATGCTGCAACTAAGATGTCATGCAACCAAATCAATTTGTAGATAAATAAGTAATCTCTCCATCAAACACCCCACCCCCCGACACAACACATGCCAAACCTCATCTTTAACCTCCAACAATGATCCTTCTCTGTGAATTGCCCTCCTTTTCTACCTTAGACTTTTACGGTCTGTTATTTTAGTCTTCCCCACCCCCCACCCCACCTTGGAATACCCTCACATTTCTTACCACCTCTGCCTCCCACTGCCTCATTCCTCATTATATCTGTCTCGAAAATATTACTGGATGATTCTAGCTATCTATCTTATCTGTGCCTGTGCTCATGACAAGTTGGCTGGCATAAATCAGATGGCCTACATTTTTGTGTGACTAGAAATTTATGACCAGTGACCGATGATGTGCCACGTAACACTTGCCAACATTCTTACTGAGGTTCTTTAGTAAATGTATATTCCCTTCGTTGAGGACTAGCTTCTACTTTACCTGCTTTCCTCAGCTCTCCCCTCCACACTTGCCTCCTTTCCAGAGGGTGTCACCTGAGATTTCTTTGAGTAGATAGAGACTGTAAGGAGCAGACACACATTCCCACCTACCTCCACGTCTGCATATGTCTGAGCTTTTTTTCGGTTGCTTCCCTGCTTAAGTGGAAGACATGCTCTTCCTCTTGCCAAATGCCAGTTCCCTTCTATGTTTAGCCTCCCTCTGTGTGTGTGAGTGTGTGTGTGTGGTGGTGTTGTTGAATTGCTAAGTCCTGTCCAACCCTTTGCCACCCCATGGACTGCAGCATGCCAGGCTTCTCTGTCCCTCACAATCTCCCGAAGCTTGCCCAAGTTATTGTCCATTGAATCGGTGATGCCATTCAACCATCTCATCCTCTGTTGCCTCCTTCTCCTGCCTTCAATCTTTCCCAGCATCAGGGTCTTTTCCAATAAATCAGCTCTTTGCATCAGGTGGCCAAAGTATTGCAGCTTCAACTTCAGCACCAGTCCTTCCAATGTATATTCAGGGTTGATTACCTTTAGAATTGACTGGTTCAGTCTCCTTGCTGTACAAGGAACTCTCGTTATGCATGTATATATATATACATACATATATGCATACATATATATATACATACATATATACATACATACATATATACATACATATATATATATATGCATACATTCTTTTTCACATTCTTTTCTCTTACAGTTTGTCACAGAATACTGAATATAGTTCTCTGTACAGTACCGTAGGACTTTATTGTTTACCCATCCTATATGTAATAGTTTGCCTCTGGTAACTACACAAGCTTTTAAGGACTGTTTGGAATGTATAAAATGGTTCCTGGTCAGAATTTCAGTAAAAAACATGATGATAATCCCTCACCAAGATTTGGGTTGAATGGTTATATAAGAGAACAGCTGCTTTGGATAACTAGTGTTCACTGAGCTCCTGTTGTATGCCATGCTGTTATACTACTTTATTTCATTTAGTATTTGCAAATGAAGAGTTTGTACATCTGCTTACTGACAGTGGAACGACATTCTTCAGTCTAGGAAGATCATAAAATTCCTTTTTAAGGTTTCAATACAGCAACATAGAACGACGTATCTAATACTTGGTATGTTCTCTAGAAATACTAGCTCACCGCACTGCAGTTCTTTCAGCAAGCAGGATTTTTTAATGGGAATACACTTTTCTGTAACCATCTTTTTATTTATTTGTTTGTTTATTTGGCTGCACTGAGTCTTAGTTGCAGCATACGGGATCTTTACTTGTGGCATGTGGGATCTAGTTCCCTGACCAGGGATCAAACCCAGGACCCCCACACCCCCCACCCCTGCCGCCGCCCTGCATTGGGAGCATGGAATCTTGGTCACTGGACTACCAGAGAAGTCCCAGCAAGCAGCAGTTTTAACTTGACAGTCACCCATAGGCCTTGTCAGAGAAGACAGTGGCAACCCACTCCAGTACTCTTGTTAGGAAAATCCCATGGATGGAGGGGCCTGGTAGGCTGCAGTCCATGGGGTCACTAAGAGTGGGACACGACTGAGCAACTTCACTTTCACTTTTCACTTTCACGCATTGGAGAAGGAAACGGCAACCCACTCCAGTGTTCTTGCCTGGAGAATCCCAGGGACGGGGGAGCCTGGTGGGCTGCCGTCTATGGGGTCACACTGAGTCAGTCATGACTGAAGTGACTTAGCAGCAGCATAGGCCTTTGTAGTTCAGTGACTTCTGTGCAGATAAACTTGAGTGTCTTATGGGAAAGTGTGAGAAGAACAGAAAGTTGTCGGTGTGCACAGGTTTATGTTCCTAGGCAGGCACAAGGACTGCACTCCACCTCATCTGTGAGATATACAAGCCCACTGTAAGAGAGAAATACACACGGATAGAATCTGACTGACATGAAAATGATCACATCCATTTAATAATGGTTGGATAGTGTCACTGACTCAATGGACATGAGTTTGAGTAAACTCCGGGAGTTGGTAATGGACAGGAGGACTGGCATGCTGCGGTTCATGGGGTCACAAAGAGTCGGACACGACTGATCAACCACTAAACGGAACCGAACTGAATGCGCAATAATTAATGTGTGTGCTAGGAGAAATAGTCTTTTTAGGAGCTGAGCTAGATGCTAACGGAATGAGCACAAATACTTGGGGTAGAGACAAGGCAAAATTTCACATATACACACGAATGTGTGAGCACCCCCACGTATAGATACGTTGCCATCTGTCAACCCCCCAACTCTCCTCCAATCTCAGACCAGCCGGTAGAGCATATCAGCATTACTTGTTCTGCTACATTCTGCTAGGACAAAGAGTTTTGGTTTACAGGTTGTTGCTGCATTTTCAATTTCACTAGTATTTGCCTTAAGCCTCTCCTTTTAAATATTTGCATTCAGAAATTAAAAATAAAATTCAATGGGAACACACATTGTTTTTAATTTTCTGAGATCCCTTAGGCACTGGTTGAAGACACTTGGTGGGGGTGGTGTGGGATGAGAAACAGCTTTTAATTAGTTTTCAAAGCCCAAATTCTACTTATCTACTTCTGAGGAACTGCAAAACATTTGGGGAAGCTTCCCTTAGTTTTTTATTTCCCCCTGGTCTTTCTACTCTGTCTGATTAGAATGGCAGAAGTATGGAATTCTGCAAGTTCAGAACTTGAGGGGAACTTTGAGATATGGTGTAACTAATTTTAAAAGTTTTTTTATATTGGAACATAGTTGATTAACAATGTTGTATAACTTTTAGGTGTACAGCTAAGTGATTCAGCTGTATATTTACATGTATCTATTCTTTTCCAATTTTTTTTTCATTTAGGTTATTACAGAGCAGAGTTCCCTGTGTTATACAGTAGGTCCTTGCTGATCATCTGCTTTAAATATAGTAGTGTGTACATGTCCATCCCAAGCTCCCAATCTATCCCTCTACCCCAACCCATCCCCCTAGTAACCATAAATTCATTCTCTGAGTCTATGAGTCTTTTTCTGTTTGGAAAATAAGTTAATTTGTACCCCCTTTTTTTTTTCAGATTTAGATAAGTGACATCATATGATATTCCTCTTTCACCATCTGAGTTATTTCCATTAGTATAATAATCTCCAGGTCCATCCATGTTGCTGCAAAGGACATTATTCATTCTTTTTAATGGCTGAGTAATATTGCATTGTATATAATTACTTATTTTTAAAAGGAGATAGCTGAAGTCCAGAGAGGGAAGTGACCTTTCCAAGGTCGTGTAAGTAAAAAGTGGCAGAGCCTGAGATGATCCAGGTCTCTAAATTCCCCTTCAGGATTGTTTGTATTGTCTATACACTGATACCTCTGTTTATGCCGCTCCCTTGCTTGGTATAAAACCCATGATCTTTATATCTTGACCCTTACCCATCCCCACTCCCAGGGATCATAGGAATCCTAACACCAGACTCAGCTATGGGAGGATTCCTGAGGTCCCAGAATTCGCTGATCACACCTGCCCAGGTCACCTGCCCTCTTTCTACCTTAACTTTGCTGAAAGAGACAGTGATGTTTCCTTCTCTTTCTTTCTTCACAGAGACAGTATGGGGTCAGAGCTGTGTGGGAGGCACCCTCTTATAGTTCTACGGTCTGGTTCACTGTAGGTAGTTCTGCCATGCTTGTTCATGAATGCACATAACTGATGATAAGGCTACATGTAATCTGAAGCTATGATAACTCCATCTTACCCCACTGTTTAAGATGCGCAGCTTTATTCTTGTTCCTTAAACACATTGAACCCCCACTTTGCACTTGCTCTTACCTCTTTCTGGAACCTCCTCTCCCCGGAATCTGCTAGGGTTTGCTCCATCAGTTCCATCAGCTGATCAGAGTGAGTCCTTCTCCAGTTGATATATTTAAAATAGCCACCCACATTCCCAGAACTCCCTATTTATAAATCCCTGCCAATTATTACACTGGAATTTATTATAACATATTATATTTGATTTTGATATACTATCTATCTTGCCTTAAACAGATGTAGATTCCATGAGAACAGGGATTTTTGTCTGTCTTGTTCTCTGTTACATTAGCGGTACCTACAAAGAGTGCCTGACACGTAGGACAATAAATATTTATTCAAAGAGTGAATGAATGAATGAACGAATGCTATGTTCCTTCTATTAAAATGTGGTCCAGTGTCTTCGGGGTCCTCGTCTCAGGGGTCCTTCTCTATTAAAAAGACTCCTGGGACTTCCCTGGTGGTCCAGTGGGTTAAGTCTCCATCCTTTCAGTGCAGGGGGCATAGGTCCACTCCTTGGTCAGGGAAATACTATCCCACATGTCCAATGATACCACCAAACAAACAAACAAAGAAGATTCCTGCTTGCTCAGTTTTCTTACCTGTTGCCAGGATAACTATTCATATCTATCACCCAAGATTTTATGAAATTTCACTATCAGACTGCACAAATGGTGAAAATAAGACCTTTTTTTTCTTTCTCTTTTACTTCTCACTTGGCGATTCAAAAAGAACATCGAGCTGGTATCAGGACACCTGAGTTCCAGCACCTTATTTTTCTAGATTCCACCAATATGCATTAATGCATGATATTTGTTTTTTTTCCAATAGTTAAATTCATAGAGTCAGAAAGTACACCGGTAGATTTGCCAGGGGCTGGAGAGTGGGATGGGGGTGGGGTGGGGAGGGGAAATGGGGACTTAGTGTTGAATGGGGGCAGTTTCAGTTGAGGAAGGTGAAAAAATCGGGCAATGAATGATGGTGAGAACTGCACCACAGTGTGAATGTACTTGGTACCATGTGACTTTTCACACACACACACACACACACACACACACACACACACACACACACACACATACAACATTAAAAACCTCCCCCCAGACAATAACTTGTTTCTGATAAACATAGATAATAAATGGTGGAACCAGAATGTGTACTGATGCCAAAATTTACATTATCAGATGTGGTTTCTGCTCTCCGACTTACTGGTGGGAACAACCTACTGGTGGGAACAGTTAAATGAATCCCTAATTACGACATTTTCCAGATGGTGATCCCTATTAGATAGGTTCAAGCTACAGTGGGGAAAACAGAAAGACTGTAGACTCAGATTGAGGATGGCAGGTTATAAAAGACTTTTCAGCAGGGTGACCATTGAGTTGAATTTTGCAATTTATAATTGGGATCACCTTACCTTGTTCTTGCTTAGTCGCTAAGTTGTGTCCAACTCTTTGCGACCCCATGGACTGCAGCAGGCCAGGTTTCCCAGTCCTCCCCTATCTTCTGGAGTTTGCTCAAGTTCATGTCCCCTTACTATCTGTTTGATATTAAGCAAGTAATGTAAACTTACTGAGTCTCAGTTCCCTCATTTGTGAAAGAGAGGTAACAATTGCATCACACAGGTTTGTAGGGTGGATTACATGATGTAACATTTGGAAAGTTACCCACAGACTCCTTGGCCAAGGGTAAGTGTTCTTTAGTATTGACATTCTCCTTATTCATTCTCTGAATCTCAGCACTGGAGTAAAGAAGTTTGTGTGATTAAAAAATTAACTTTTCCTAGAGGGAAGTGATTCTGTTGGACATGTTTCTGGGCATGAGTTGCTTTGAAAATAATTTTTACAGGTGACTTCCCAAAATTCCAAAAGTTATATTCCAAAAATATAATTTCATACCAGAGTCACCACTCTAAGGCCTGAAATCGAAATGTCCTCATCTCTGCTTTATCGGATGCTCAGAAACCTTTTGAAGAGTAGAAAGAATCCAGATGTTCAGGGAACTTTTATTGCTTATGTTGCAGTTTATACAACTCTGATGAGACTATTACAATCCATGTCCCTATGCTTACCCCAGGAAAGCAGAAGGTAATTATCATTTCTGTGAGTGCTCCAAGCACTCTGAAACATTTTTCATCACCAAAATATAAAAGGAGGTAATTTTCATTTTATTTGTCTAGCTCTTAATTGTTTCCTCCTCTATTTTTATGGGATTAAAAAAAGTTGCATACTACATTTGGCTTGGGATTAAAATAAAACCATCCTCAAATCATCTTGTAAAGACCACGGTTATGTTGTTCCCTGGATTGGGGGATACAGTGACCAGGTCTTACAAAATAAAGTATGTTGCTGAAGATCCAGTATTTTGGCCATCTGATGTGAAGAGCTGATTTATTGGAAAAGACCCTGATGCTGGGAAAGATTGAGGGCAGGAGGAAAAGGGGGCAACAGAGGATGAGATGTTTGGATGGCATCACCAATTCAATGGACATGAGTTTGAGCAAAGTCTGAGAGATAGTGAAGGACAGTGAAGCCTGGCTGTCTGCAGGAAGTGCTGCAGTCCATAGGGTCGCAAAGAGTTGGCCATGACTTAGTAACTGAACAACAACAAAAGTAAAAATTGACTGTAGAGATCTACCTCCCCTCCCCTGCCCCTGCATCCTCTTGCTTCTAAGAAGAAAGGAAGGCAGAGAATAAAGCAAAAACAATCTGGAAATGTCCAATGTGGCTTTCAAATGTCTCACTCTGTCCACATCCCCAAGCTGATGTTTATGGAGAGAATGAATCTAAGCAACATTAGAAGTACTTAAGAGTGCCAGTAACTGTGTTTTCAGCTTTAGCATGAACAGGTCTTCAGTCTTGCCCACAGTGGGAGAGGATAAACTGCCTACACCTGGTTATATATGAACATGAAGAAATGTGGTCCAGCTGCATGTAGACCCTGCATTAGCAGCACTATGTATCCAGCCTGAGCGTCCTTTTTATTCTTCTTTTTTAAAAATAAGTTTCTCGAGGTATTCTTACTTACACCGCAGCTTGAAAAACACTGGCATGAAATCTGTGCTGGAGCATAGAAGACATAACGGTTGGTTTCCCCAGTGGTTGGACTAGAAATTAATTTGGCTCTGTTTGGAAAAGAAAAATCCCTCCCTCGACGACAAATTAACAAAACTAAAAGATAAATAGGTGTTCCGTAAAAAGCCTGCTTGTCTTAAAACTTCTCTCCTTTAGCTCCTGCTTAGATCTGCATGGTGTCTCTTTCTGAGGGAATTACAGAGTTCCACGTGGTCGTGGCAACTTTGGGGGTAGTCTCTTTGATCATATTTTTGCCAGGTTCCAAGGATAGGAGGTCAGAAGTAAGTTCGAGAAGGGATCCTTACTATGCAAGGACACACCTCTCTGTACCTCTGGACTTGGCTTTCTTTCTATTAAGCAATTCCTTCCAGCTTGTTTTAGCGTTTTTTAGCCACAGAACCTTTCCCAGTGCTTCCAGCTGGCATTAATTTCTCTCCTAAATTGTCAAGCTGTTGATCAAATGTGTTTCACACAGTCCTGTCTGACTTGCAATAAGTTAAAATCAAATGAAATATCATTTGTATAACGCTCTCCAAAGCGTTTTCACATACACTGCCTTGTTAATCTTCATGATATACTCTGCTTGGGTGTTGGAGCTCTCTCCTAGGTTTAAGAAAAGGTGCTGAGGCTCCAGAGGTTAAGTGACTCCCCAAGATTGAGAAATTAATTAGTGCCAGAGGCAGGTCATCTTCCCATCATACTGTTTTTCGTATAAGTTGTATAGTTCTGTGCTTCTTTCATCAAAATACAAATATTAAAAATTAAGCAGTTATATATGCCATCAGCATTCATACCCAACTTTATGGAGCCACTTTCTTTCTTGTGATTTTCCTGATAAATTATAGCTCAGCATCTATCCATCTCCCACACTAACTACCCCATGCCCACCTTGGTTTTCTGTCTAGGAAACTGGTGCTGTCGCTTCCCTGCTCAGCTATTTACTTCCTGAGACTGGCTCTGCATCTAGTGAGTGTCTAGAAGATAAGGTGTAACACCCTCCACTCTCTCAGTGCCATGGATTTCTGGTCAGTAAGACTTTTTTTCCCTTGAAGATGTAGGTGCCTGCTCAACCTGGCACAGGATCACCTGGAGACTGGGATGGGAGAGAAGGAAAAATAAAACCTCACCCCAAACGCGATGTCTACCATTCTCTCTGATCCATACGAACCCTCTTAACTATTCCTTGGACCAGAAAGAAAGGGTTTTTTGTGTGTTTGTTTGTTTTTACATCTTGTTACGGGTTAAACTGGGCTCTCCCTCAATTCATGTTGAAATTCTAACTCCTAGCACCCCAGAATGTGACCTTATTTGGAAATAGGGTCATTGCAGAGGTAGTTAGTTCAGCTCAGATGAGGCCATTCTAAAGGAGTGTATGCATGCGCAGTCACTTCAGTTGTGTCCGACTATTTGTGACCCTTTGGATTGTAGCCCACCAGGCTCCTCTGTCCATGGGATTCTCCAGGCAAGAACACTGGAGTGGGTTGCCATGCCCTCCTCCAGGGGATCATCCTGACCCTGGGATCAAACCCATGTTTCCTGAATTACAGGCAGATTCTTTACCCACTGAGCCACCTGGAAAGCCCCATACTTCAGTAGGGTGATCCCTGAATCCAGTAGGGATTAAATTCCTTATTAAAAGGAAGTTAGGACACTGGTACAAAATAAAGGAAGGTGATAGTAAAAAAACACAAGGTGAAGACAGCCATCTATAAGCTGAAGAGAGAGACTGGAAAGAGGCCCTTCTCACATAACCTCAGAAGGAGTCAACACCTTGGCTCTGAATTTCTAGCTTCCAGAATGGTGATAACAAGTATCTATTTGTTTAAGGCATCCGGTGTACCGTAAAGAAGGCTGAGCATTGAAGAATTGATGCTTTCAAATTGTGGTGCTGGAGAAGACTCTTGAGAGGCCCTTGGACGGCAAGGAGATCAATTCAGTCAGTCCTAAAGGAAATCAACTGTGGATATTCATTGAGAGGACTGTTGCTAAAGCTGAAGCTCCAATACTTTGGCCACCTGATGTGAAGAACTGACTCACTGAAAGAGACCCTGATGCTGGGAAAGATTGAAGGCAGGAGAAAACTAATTCAGAACTCTCCTTGTCCACATCTGCTGGACATTTTTGAGTTTTAGGAAGTCTTTCAGTCTGGGTTAAGAAACATTGGAGGAGAAAAAAGAAGAAAATCATCATCAGTTTGGTGTTATTTCAGTTTCTGGTTTCCTTCCCCAATCTGCTTGTTACCACTTAAAAAAAATATTCCTTAGATAGCTACACTATACATTCTGTCCTGGGTGTTTCATTACATTGAGTTAAAGAGACAGCAGGCCATGCACTTACTCTATCTTGAGCAGAACCAAAATTGACCAACTGTTTTTGAGTTTGTGGCTTCCTTTTCTTTGCTTAGATGTTAAAGAGTTGATTTGAGAAAAAGGATCTTATGTTATTTCATCATCTTGTCAAGAAATGGGAACAAGGAGCTCTCCATTTCCTTCTGAGCCTAATTTCCTCCAGGCTTAGTTTAGAAATGCTAACATCTTTTTGGTTGCAATTTAAATTTCTGAGTTCATTCTGCTCATTATCTTTCAGGGCTGAGGGCCTTTTGGACTTTGGGGCAATAAAAGTAAATTATGTCTCTTCACCTTTAATGATAAAGAAATGGACACCCAGTGGCAAGACATTCTTAGGATGCCTGTTTCTGATTCATCTGGGTTTTTATTCAATTCTGTTTTATACACATTTATTGATGATCTTTTTTCTTTCATTTTTAAAAATCTTTACAGATGACACTTAAAGGATGAATCACACATGCTCGTTCTCTGAAGAAATTCAAGCAAGCTACTTCTCAGAGAGCCTTAATACCTTCAATTTATAGAACAGGAATAATTGTATTCATCATACAGATGGCATGTGGATTATTTGAGAAAACGAAATAAAAAAGCATTTTGTAAACACAAAGTGCCACATCAGTGGAAGTGGAAGGTAATACGATTTTATTCATCTTAGGTGGCGCTAGTGGTGGAAAAAAATCCAACCGCCAGTGCAGGAAATGCAAGAGATGTGGGTTCAGTCCCTGGGTCAGGAAGATCCCCTGGAGAAGGAAATCGCAACCCATTTCCTGGAAAATCCCATGGTCAGGGGCACTCGGTGGGCTACAGTCCGTGCGGCTGCGAGAAGTCCGACACGACTTGGTGACTGAGCACACGTATGTGCTTTCTTTTAAGCTTCAAGAGGAGCCTGAAAGAGGGATTTGGGGCTTTGCTGAATAAAACTCTGTTTATTCTCTCCAAATCCCTCCAGATTCTGTGCCTACTTCTTCTCAACCTAATATTTCAGGACAAAACAGTCCTGATATTTCTAGTCCGAAACTGCACAGCATCCTCTGCTGGCCCTTGCCCTCCGGGGGAGCATCCCAAGCATCATTAAGTCTTTCTGAAAGAACAAGTACCAGAACTGCACACAATATTCCACCAAGAGGCACCCTGGGTCTTGTAAAATGGGAAAGTATGACATAGTCAGATTCCAGAAAAAATGGGAGGTCTGAAAGCACATAACCCCTTATGCTGACGTATCACTTGCCTTGGCTCTTGAAGCTATGATGCCCTTAGTCTCTGATATCTTTACTCCCCCTACTTCTTAACCTGTCAATACAGGACTCATTTATTCAGCAAGTAATTTCTGAGTTCATACTCTGTGGTTAAGGCAGTGAACAAGGCAGGAAAAGTCCATGTTTTCAAGGGGTTTACTTTCTGAAGGTGGAGGGTAGAAGGAAGAAGGAAAGAAGGAAGGAAGGAGAGGGGGAAATGGGAGGGGGCGGGGAAGGAGGGAGAGAGAGAGAGAGAGAGAGTGCTTTGTTAAGCCATTTCAGTCGTGCCCGACTCTGCGGCCCCGTGGACTGTAGCCCGTCAGGTTCCTCTGTCCGTGGGATTCTCCAGGCAAGAATGCTGGAGAGGATTGCCATTTCCTCCTCCGGGGAGTCTTCCCGACCCAGGGATTAAACTGTGTCTCTTCTGTTTCCTGCATTGGCCGGTGGATTCTTTACCACGGAGCCACCTGGGAAGCCCAAAGAGAGATAAGATAAAGATAAATGTTGGGAAGAGAATTAGAGTCAGGTGAGTTAATAGAGTATAATGGGGGGTCAGAAAAAGCCTCTCTGAGACACATGAAGAGCAAGAGCAAGAACATTCCAAGCAAAGGGAATAGCTGTTACAAAGAGCCTACAGTAATCTTGGCACAACAGGGGAATGTATGGAATGGAGGTGACAAAGGGGGAGGTGGTACAGATGAGATCATAGAGATGGTCACAAGCCAGATAACACCAGGCTTTGCAAATCAGCACAAGGAGAAGTTTGATTTTTATTCTAAGTGTGATGGAAGCTGTTTTTTTTTTGGGGGGGGGGGGTTGTTTTCCGTTTTAATTTTATTTATTTTATTCGGCTGCATCAGGTCTTAGTTGTAGCGTCAGAATCTTTTTGATGTGATATGGGAACTCTTAGTTGTCATGTGCAGGATCTAATTCCTTAACCAAGGACTGAACCCAGGCTCCCTGCCTCGGGATTGTGGAGTTTTAGCTACTGGACCACCAGAAAAGTTCTACCATCAGTGGTTTTTAAGCAGGAAAGTAACACATTTTGATTTGTTTTTTTCAGATGCTCATTCTGTCAGGGATGTGAAAGCTACATTGTATCAATCCTTCTGCTTCAGAATGTTTTTCAGGTGCTTCTTCTGTCAGACATTCTTCCTGCTAATCTGCTGCAAAGTCATCCTTCTTCCATTGAGGAACAGTGAAGATCTCCCATTATATACAGTCATATGAATTTTGGTGACTAATTTGATTTAAGGAACCTGAATGTTTCTCTTCTGTAAATATACAGATGGTATACAGATAAATAAGTGCAGAAAAAAGGCTGTGGCACTTAGTAAGTTTTTACGGAGTTCTGATGTAGTCAATGTCCTTGGTACTTGAACCTAAAATTGATCATTTATTATATCTTAAATCTTAGCTGGTCATTTGTATGTTTGATTCGTCCTCATGAGTGATTTCCATTAAGACAGAGATTTATTACACTGGTACCCTCCCCGCTTTACCTAATAGACATAGGAATAACCTAAAATGGTATAGATTGCTGTGTGTTCACCCAAGTTCATTCCTTTCTCATCTGATGTAAACAGATGGGTGAAATTCCCAAGTCTCCACTTAGGCAGGACCATGTGACTAGCCATCTGAGTTCTAGCCAACTGGATGAGATTGAAGTCATAGTCCTGAGCTCCAATCTCAGTCCTTAAAAGCCTCCTATAAGTGATTCTTCCAGCTCCTTCCTGCTTCTTATTTGCTGGCAGAAGATGAAGAATGAAGCAACTATGACAAACCTAGACAGTGCATTAAAAAGCAAAGACATCGCTTTGCTGACAAAACCCATCAGTCAAAGCTACGATCTTTCCAGTAGTCATGTATGGATGTGAGAGAGACCATAACGAAGGCAGAGCACCAAACTGTGGTGCTGGAGAAGACTCTTGAGAGTCCCTTGGATAGCAACGCAACTCATTTGAAAAGACCCTGATGTTGGGAAAGACTGCAAGCAGAAGAAGAGGGAGACAGAGGATGAAATAGCAGGATGGCATCACCGATTCAGTGGACATGAACTTGGGCAAGCTCTGGCAGATGGTGAGGGACAGAGAGGCCTGGCATGCTGTAGTTCATAGGATCACAGAGCTGAACACGACTTGACGGGTTTGGGTGGACTCTGGGAGTTGGTGATGGACAGGGAGGCTCGGCATGCTGCGGTTCATGGGGTTGCAAAGAGTTGGACATGACTGAGTGACTGAGCTGAAATGAACTGGAGACTGAACAACAGCAATAACAATGAAGAATTAGGAGGCCATGGGGAAGGCTGAGCAGGAGGAAGCCTGGACCCGTATCACTGTAGAGACTACCCCTTGGATTACTGCAAGAGGGAAAAATAAATCTTATTTAGATAAGCTGTTAAGATGTCAGAGGTGTTTTCTTGCACTGTTTGTGTTCCGCTAACTAGTATAACATACTATTACATGTGTGTCATTTAGAGTTTACATGCCCAAATTTCATCTCCTTTACTATTTCTAATATGAAGGATGCAAGGCAAGGAGATCAATTTTTTTACCATTTTATTGAGGGAGCCTCTGGGGAAGGTTGTGATTTTCCCTGGTTGTGAAGGTAAGAACTAAGCTGTGAGCTCTTCATTATGCTTTAGGAAAAACAAGCAAACAAATCTATCAGGGGAGTGGAGAGTGGATTAGAAAGGAGTGAAGCAAGAGGATGAGAGACTAGTAAATAGATACTCATACTAATAAAGATGGGAAAAGATGGGATTCTGAATACGTAAAAGTGAGGAAGGCGGTGAAAAGCCGGTGGAAGTCCCAGAGCTCTTCACTATAAACCACACTTTCTGCTGCACTGTGTAAGTGAGTGTGAGTGAACTCGCCCAGTCGTGTCCGACTCTTTGTGACCCCGTGGACTGTAGTCTCCCAGGCTCTTCCGTCCACGGGATTCTCCAGGCATGAATACTGGAGTGGGTTGCCGTTTCCTTCTCCAGGGGGTCTTCCCAACCCAGGGATCGAACCCAGGTCTCCCGCATTGGAGGCAGACACTTTAACCTCTGAGCCACCAGGGAAGCCTGCCCTGTGACCTACTCATTAACCACCCCGCCTTTTGTCATATTGGGAAACTGACTTGTTGTGAAATGAGTAAAGCATTTTAAAACTGAAGGTGAATGAGACTTCTTTTGAGCAAGGTTTGTGGTTGAGGAAAAACGTATAAGACAAGAGATAACCTCGGTAGGTACAGGAACAGTACTGTCATAGTTTTTATTATTGTCATCATTATCATTTTAAGTTGCAATTTGTGCCTGAGTTATCTTCTGGAATATTTCAAGACTGTGTGAGGAAAATAACTGCTTTGTGGTCTTCTCTTTCTGATTTTCAGGTTTCAGATACAGCTGGCTACAACATAACTCTCAAATACTTATTTCTAGCTCAGGCATCCTCCTAAAGCTTACACCCATATATCTATTTGCTAAAACCTAAAGAATCTTGCTAAATATCTTCCTCCATTTCTCAGTTTAATCTGTCACCAATCCCTATAAAATTTACCTCATAAACATATCTTAAATATGACTTCTCACTTCAACAAAAAAAATGGATTCTAACAGCCCTTGATGCAGTTTCTTTCCAACTTACCACAAAAAAAATCTATGAAAATACATCTTTTTTTTTAAAAGATAAAACTGGGTAACAGCCTCAAATTTTAAATCTGTTAAAATTTACTGGGATCAAAATCACTTTTACTGAAGTATCAGAAATCAAAACAACAGAAAAAAATAACTTTTAATGAGTCCCTACATAACCAGTGGAAACACATCAAATTTATTATTCTGAAAAAAAACAGTAGAAAATTCTCTAGTTTATGGTCTGTAGTTCTGAAATATAAAGTTTAAACCGATAGGAAATGGGCCAATAACTCTCTTTAGTGTGGGATGTTCTGTTAAAAGCAATTACCGTGAAAGTCCCATTTCCATCCTTTCCATTTTATTCTTCTTTGTCTGCAATTAGCTCTCCCTAGCATATGTGGAGCATACCACATTTGTACCTGTTTAATATCTAAATTGTTTTGGTAGTATGTGTGTATGCTCAGTCACGTCTGAGTCTTTGCTACCCCATGAACTGTAGCCCGTCAGGCTCCTCATCCATGGGATTCCCCAGGCAAGAGTGCTGGAGTGGGTTGCCATTTCCATTTCCTTCTCCAGGGGATCTTCCAGACCCATGGGATCAAACCTGGGTCTCCTGTATTGCAGGCAGATTCTTTACCATCTGATTTTTTTAAAGTAAATTAAATTATGATCTCAAGGAGGACAAACATTATGTCTATTGTGTTCATCATGGTTTCTATATGCCCAGCAGAGAGCCTAGGAGATAGTGATGGACTCAAGATTGCTTTGTTCTTGGACTATAACCATTCCCTCACCCATTAAAAAAACATATGGTTCAAAAAAAAAAAAACGAAAAAGACAGTTGGCAGTGATGTATGATATTTGGTAATTAAGCACTTTATGTAATGATTCAGGGGTGTGGACAGAAAAACAGACTTGTTAGCAGATTATTTTTTGATTCTTTTCTTTTCCCCACTGTAGTCCATTGGTTTAGAAAACAAGGAACCAGATAATGGATGTAGGGAAAAGCTGCAACCTCTGTCAAGCAGACCTACAGAAGAATTTTGAGCTGCAAAATTTTCATTTAGTCTTTGAGAATGGTATTTAAACATCACCCCAGCGAACAGTGCCTGCAAACTAGGGCTGGCAAACACTTAGTGTGTAGACATACTGTACAAGAACACAGTACAGATAAACCTCGTCACATTTGAAAGTGAATAAAGTGGAAAACAAGCATGAAACCTACTGCAGAACAAGTGGGAAAAAATATCTTGAACACTCAGGAGAGCTTCACACGTATGCATATTTTTAAACAGGAATTGGAGGAACATGTCAGAAAACTAAATGTTTCAATAGAATCCAAGAAATAATGATCTCTAAAATAGAGTAGATAGGCTTAAGCAGAGAAATAGCTGAGATTCAAATACAGCAGTCTGAGAAAACAAGAGATCCAAAAAAAAAAAAAAGAAGAGTTGCAGAGGAACCACCAATTCGGTAGCAGCAGTAGAATTAAAATCTCCACTGCAGGCCATGAAGTGGGGGACTGGCAGCAGGACACAGCATCTGTGAGATGTGGAACAAACGAGCAGCTTCACTAAAATGCAAAAGAGGAAAAGCAACAGCTATAGAAGGGAAGGTATATACCCAACAACGACACATGGACGTCTAAGGTTATGTTTAATAGTATTTAGAGTTGAGTCTCACAGTACTATAAAAGTTGATTTTTATTAATAGTATCTCTATGAAAATTATCCTGGATGATTTCTCAAGACAAGACGGTGTAAAGAGTTGACTCATTGGAAAAGATTCTGATGCTGGGAGGGATTGGGGGCAGGGGACAACAGAGGATGAGATGGCTGGATGGACGACAGAGGATGAGATGGCTGGATGGCATCACCGACTCGATGGACGTGAGTCTGAGTGAACTCCAGGAGTTGGTGATGGACAGGGAGGCCTGGCGTGCTGCAACTAATGGGGTTGCAAAGAGTCGGACACGACTGAGCAACTGAACTGAACTGAACTGAAGGGCATGCCTTAAACAGGTTAAACCATTTAAAGGAACATTTCAGTGTAAGCATTGATAACATGTAGAAATTTGTAAAAGCAAAAAAAAAAAAAAAATTAAGAGAACTTACATGATACTTAGAAATTATTTCAAAAAATAAAAGAAAATCAAGCATCAACGCCTGCCATTATAGAAACACTTGCAGGTAACTCAAGAAATCGCTAATTTACTGGAGAGTCTGAGAATGGCTATTCAAATAACTATATAATCTTGAGATAAGTGGCTTGACTAGGTATTTATGATGAATTTACCTAAATAGATACATTGAGCAGAAATTTTACCATTATTCTAAAAATAAAGACTTGACCAAGAGTTCTTTTGTTTAATTATTTATTACACAAATATTTGTTGAGAACCTAATATTTGCCAGATGTCATGATGTATTCTAGGTACAGTGAAAGTGAAAGTCACGCATTTGTGTCTGACTCTTTGTGACCCCATGGACTATGCAGTCCATGGAATTCTCCAGGCCGGAATACTGGAGTGGGTAGCCTATCCCTTCTCCCGCAGATTTTCCCAACCCAGGAATCCAACTGGGGTCACCTGGATTGCAGGCAGATTCTTTACCAAATGAGCTATCAGGGAATCCCCTACATACAGTAATGGTAAGCAAAAAGGCCCTTTATTTTGTTATCGTTGAATCATTAGTTCAAAGTAGTATGCCAACAATCAGACAATCACCAAACAGTCTGGTAAAGGGGTAGGGTATATAGGCTTGTGGTGCCCCCAGACAGAGGAATCTCATCCAATCCTGGCATCCTGGGGAATGGAGGTTGATCATTCCAAGCCAGGACTATCACCAGTATGAAAGCCAGAGGGAGAGAGGTCCTGGTGAGTTGGAGAAACCAGGAGTGTCTTATGACTGACTCTGAGAATCAATGAAGGAGAATGAGAAGAGATGTGAGGAGAAAAACACTTGAAGATTAGATATTGGGCAGAATCTCAAGAGCATGTTGGGCTTTCTCAAATACAGAGTTTAAATTAAATTTTCAAGTTTATTTGTACTTACATCTGTGTACACACAGTGGCACATTGGGTTTGTACCTTTTTAAACCCCTTCTATATGTCAGGTACTTCACATATATTATTTCATTGAATTACTCTCAGAATTTCATGAGGCAGTCATGATTATTTTTAATAAGATGAAAGCTGTGGAACAAATAAAGAAGTTAATCTATGGAAGATTAAATAGGAAAAGGCAACGGTAGAATTCAAATGTAACTGTCGCTGGTAGAATTTTCACCTTTTCTTACTAATTTGTGAAAGTTCTCTCATATTAGCAGTGCAGGTGTTTTTCCAGTTTTGCCTTTTAATTTTAGTGCATTGATTACAAATTGTATGTGTTGATTAAAATCTGTTTTCTCTAAGAAAGTATGTACCTCCGCTGGACCGAATGAGAAGATGAGGATGAAGGTGACAACATCACCAACCATCATGATTCTAATAGCAACATATATTCACTGAGTGGGCAGCACTGAGTTTAGCATGTTGCAATGATTTATTGGCAATACTAGAATAATATTTACTACAGAAGTTTAGTAAATTCTGGGGATAATTAAGAAACTCAGGCAAACTATGCTTCTTGCTTTGATCTGTTCCTCTGTGGACTACCCTCCCTTTGCCCTTGCTCTCTTCATCAGATTAACTTTTATACTTATTTTAAAATGCAGCTCAGGCATCACCTGTTCCAGAGAGGATTCCCTGATCCCTCCCACTCCCAACCTCCATCTGATTCGATCCCACTACTCTGGATTCCATTTACAGTCTGAGCGTATATAATCATCCTTGCATTTCACGCTCGAGTTTACCTTTATTTGTATTTCTACCGCTTCCACTCTTCCGTGAGCTCATCGAGGAGAAAGAAGTGCAGTATTCTGCTTTGGGTCCTGACTGCTTTTCACGCTATTGGAGACATTAAGGACTTTCCAAGCTACAACAATTTGCTGGGAGCTGAGCCAAGTGATCGAAAGTCACAAATAATTAAAATAGGGCTGAAGAATATCTTATACTTAAACTTATAAAAGCTCATATGTGGTAGAAGTACATTCTGTGTCTAAATTAACTTAGACTGTTTTGTACAGAAACCTTGTCTTTTCCTCCCTAAATTGCTGAAGAACATTTTTTTTTCTTATACTTGGAAAATTTATATAAAGAATATATATGGTACCCCAGAAACCTATAAACTTTGGATTTAGTCTTTCCCTTGGGGATCACCCAGGAGAGGTCTAAAAGCTCCTCTCCATTCTACCTAGCTGAAAGAATTCTCAACTAAGATTTCACCTGGAAGTTTTCTGAGCCAGCCTCATTTCCAGAGATGAGAAATATTTATTCTGTGATGAGGTTTTTCACTTTATTCTGCTTGGTCGGGTTTCCTCTGTGAAAGAGAAAAATAAGACATTCTGGAAAGTGTTCCTTCTACTGTTGAAGTGAAAAGATGTGAGAGTCTTAGGAACTAAATCCATCCTGGTGAAATGGAAGAAAAGTAGCTTCCTCTGAATCAAAAACAAAGAGTTAACAAGGACAATTAGACTTAGTGGGTATGAACTGATTCTGCCAACCACGGAGAGATGAGCTGGCCTTCTAGATTCCTAAGGTTCTTTGTTATATTGCTTCCTGGACCTGAGAGGGAAGAGGTACCTTAAAAAGTGGAGACAACTGCAGGCTCATCGGACGACCACTTCCTGAGCTGTGCTAACAGAGGCAGTGCTTGTGAGCGGAGATGCAGCTTCATCAACTGATTGCTCCAAGTTCAGGCTCCTGTGTTGAGCGGAGTGGTGGACATTCACTCATTCAGTATCTGAGCTAGAGCATTTCTCATTCCTTGAATTAAGCTCTTCATGCATTCAACTGAACTTCTCAGTTTTCTTTTCAGCATTCTGTTTTCCCATCTTCTGTCTTTTATTTCCCCCTTCATACTTGGGATCTGATTTTTGGATCTTCACACTTACAGCCAGAGTTAGAGTTCGCTGCAATGAATAAATATCTTAGAATTAAGACTTAATGATGAAATGAGTATGATTTCACCAAAATCTGGGAACACGTTTGTCAGCATTTTACTAACAGTACAGTGATTTGAAGTAACAGTGTTTAGCAAGAAATAGAGCCTTTCCTGCCACTTTTTAAGTTATATTACCTGTGACAAGCCATTTAATCTTTCCAATCATTCAGATTCCTTTTTCATTAAGTGAGGATCATTATTGCTACTTCATGAAAATGTAATAAAGATTAAATGTGATACTGTAGCAAAACACCTAGAATATAGATATTTACTGTCTGAGAACTGATATTGATATCAGTTTTGTATTATTGTTAATATTAATATTATATAGATTGACTCAGACATTATAAATCAATACTATTATAATCCTAAATCTCCCAATTCTGGTTTTCCCCTTTATAAAAGGCTGTAGCTAAGACACCTCAAAACTGAGCTTATTTGAGTCCTGATGAATTTAGTGAATGAAGGGTTTACATGGAGGATGGCAGTTTCCAAAGAAACATTTCACAGAAGCAAGACAGGTACGTGTTACTTTTTGCCAAAGTCACTCGGAGCCCTGTATGAGCTACAGTGTGGTAAAGGTGCAATAGCTCATCCTTCAGGCCTTTCAAGAATCAGAAATATGAAAACAATAGACATGTCTGAAGAAAGTTTCATCACTCAAACAGAAACTGTCATGTGTCTGGCAGAGTTCCAACTTGGCAGCCCATAGTTCACTAATGATAAACTTTACATTCAGACACGTCTGAAGACAGTCGAGGACTACAGGGGGACCTGATGGGGAACAGTTTGCATAAAGAACCAAGAGGCATCTTTGGTGGTGTTGTTTAGTCACTGTTTGTGATTCCACAGGCTGTAGCCCACCTGGCTCTTCTCTCCTTCACTATCTCCTGGAGTTTGCTCAGATTCATGCCCACTGAGTCGGTGATGTTATTTAACCATCTCATCCTCTGCTGCCCCCTTTTCCTTTCGCCTTCAATCTTTCCTAGCATCAGAGTCTCTTCCAATGAGTTGGCTCTTCATATCAGGTGGCCAAAGTATTGGAGCTTCAGCTTCAGCAACAGTCCTTCCTATGAATATTCAGGGTTGGTTTCCTTTAGGATTGACTGGTTTGATCTCCTTGCAGTCCAAGGGACTTTCAAGAGTCTTTTCCAGCACCACAATTCAAAAGCATCAATTCTTTGGCACTCAGCCTTCTTTACGGTCCAACTCAAGAGGTATCTTGGAATACAGTTTGTCTGGAAGGAAAGGAGAACTGGAGCACTCATAGCTGTTCCAAGCCAAGATGAACTTCACCGTAGAACATAAATGACATGAAAGGCCAAAGTAAGTAAATAATTACAATCACAAAATAATGATAACAATATTCTCCAGCTGAAAGAAAAATAATGGGCTTGCAAATTAAAAGTACACCTCAGGCAGTATTAATGAGATGACACGAATCCCTTAACACAATTTCTTGTGATTCTTCATATACATTTTCCAGTAGGCGGTAAGCCTGTTTTAGTCATTTAAAAAAGCATGCTGTGACTTTTATTTACTTATTTTTCTACTTAATCTGTTTTATACCCAAAGGATTTGTGTTCCTTAGTGCGATAACCTGCAGAGATCAGCTATGGTTCCTTGAATAATTTATAAACATAGCTGGGATCTTGTCCTGTTTTTCTTTTACAGAATTCTTAAGGTGGCAGCCAAAATACCAGCGATCACCATAACCCCTACAGCAGCTCAGTGACATTCGCATTTGCACCATTATATTTAGTGCTTATAAAAACATGTCTCTGTGATCTGTGGAAATAACTTTTGAGGCATGGAGCACCCATTTAAAAGAGGGGAAACTTCAAAGAGCTTTAAAGAACTTGTCCAAGGTCACTCAAATAATGTCCCTAAGATCTGTGTCTTGGACTCTTCTTCATATTTCTTAGCTCTTTTCCTGGGAAGATTATAGCTTTTAAACTGAAACATTACCTGCGCACACCATTAGGAGAACATTTTTAAGTATTAGGATACAGTGTTACTCTTTACATCCTGGAGTTCATGTTTTTCTCCACAGTAAGACATCCGTTCATGGTGTTAGGAGGATGAGGTTCTTACAAATTAGATCACAGTATTAGTTTTCCATTCTGTCTTCCTTATCTGCATGTTGATTTGACCCATCTCACTAATAACTAATCTTTATCAAGAACCCAGTCTGGGCCTTATACAACTCTAGACCACCAGATAAAGTAATAATAACTCCACATAATATATGCTGTAATATGATGAAACTTACGGCTGAGAGGTGTATGACCTCTATAAGTTATCACAGTTCATTAGAAGGTGGTCTCATCTAGACCAAATCCCATATTCTTTCCCCTACTTACAAACCTTTCTCACTATCTTATTTCCTAGAACAGATAAGAAAATCCTGCAACTTGATGGCGTTTCACCGTTTCTGTCATACGTATAACTTTATCTGTTCATTTGTTCATTCCAAGTCTGGTACTAGTTGACAGCTAATATAAGCATCTCTCTTTCCGCATTTAGGGATACGGGAGAGCAGATGGGACAGTTAACTTGCTCAAAGTCAAACAGCTTTTGGGGGATAGAGATGGACTTAACATCAGATCTGTCTTAAATTCTGAGATGACTTCTCCTTTAGAGATCTTTCAAAGGTGCCAGACAGCAGGGTCTCTGCGTTCTCCCTGTTCACTTTAAGCTTCTAGTCGCCATGCCCTTATTTTGTTATTGGCAGTAAAAAGCATTGTTGCGTGGTACTTTCTAATTGATGATACATACCTCTTCTGTGTACTTAACTTTAGGTAAGCTCTTTCTCCTAAGTTCAGCGAGCATCTTTAGTGGAATAATAGGTGTCCATCTCCACCTTCCTCAAAAGAAGACTAGCTAGAGTCATTAAAACTATTCTGCTGGTAAGCATTGCCAGGTAGAAAGGAAATTAGGAAAACATTAATGAGTATGTGTCAGATATTTACTTTTCTCCTTCAAAGGTCTTATTGATGTGATGGAGTATAAGCCCGATACGTTAGACAAGCTAGAAACAAAATACCAATTGTCATGAATCTGGGCAAGTATTTGATCATATGAAATTAAATTGGATAAATTCTCCACCTATAAATCAAGACTTTGTACAGAAAGGCATGTCTGGAGAGAGAGAGAGAGCTCACCTTGGTACTTACATGGCTTGGCCCAATCCCAGAATTTCTCATTCTGTAGATCTTGTTTGGGGCTAAAACTTTACCTCTTTAATTTTCTAACAAGATTCCAGATACTATTGGTGATGCTGGGCTTCCCAGGTGGTGCTAGTGGTAAAGAACCCACCTGCCAATGCAGGAGACTCAAGAAACTCGAGTTTAATCCTTGGGTCAGGAAGATCCCCTGGAGTAGGAAACAGCACCCCACTCCAGTATTCTTGTCTGGGAAATCCTATGGACAGAGGAGTCTGGTGGGCTACAGCCCAAGGGTTAGCAAAGAATCAGCCGCAACTGAGCACGCACACACGCAGCACTAATACTGGTAGGTGATGTTTATCAAGCCCTTGCCGTGTGTCAGGTGCTGTCCTAGAGTTTTGTATGAAATACTTCATTTAATCCTTCCAACAACTTATGAATGGAGAGAGTGAGTTAATCTCCAGTTTGAGGATGAATTTAAATTACCTGCCCAAGGTCACAGAGTTAATAACAATCCCTCCTATGAGGTGGAATTTGAACCCAATCAGAGAGACTCTCGAGACCGGACACTTGCTTGGGTTCTCTGGGGTTCAATCACCCCACCTGAAATATGGAACTCAGAATTGTTAGGTGACCTTACAGGAAATGATACGTGTTTTTTATTTCCCTTTCACCTCCATCTTTACCATTTACTGACACTGACTTTCAGTAAGTCATTTAGAACTTTCAGCTTTCTAGACTTTAACCCTTTAACTGTGCTTTGACAAACTCATGTCATCTGTAAAGTGGAAGGATCATACCCTTTGCAAGTCTCCTGATTTATCTGAAACCCCTCTTGATAAGAGCTTTGAACTGCAAAACAAATAAAGAGCAACACTGAGGAAATTTTCTTATCATTTTTGCTGTCATTAATTCCTCATGATTTTCACAAATGTTCCAAAAGGCATCTGAGAACACACTGCTAATTGATAAAGTTATAGAACTCAGTTTCTGTAATAACCACTGTGATTTGTATAGTAGGTTTCTTTAGAGTCTTGACAAAGAATGTGGACCAAAATGTTCTCATGCAAGGTAGGAACAAAATCATGCCATTTAATGGATGGTTACTATTTGTAGACTCTCTGCTAAGAACTCATCCTTCCATTTAAGCTTCGCCATAGCTCTGTGAAATTTGATGTTATTTTTGTACTCATTTTTCACAAAAGTAAATTGAGGTTTGGAATAGTTGAATAACTAGTCAAGATAAGTTATTAAATCTGTTGTTGAGTAGGAAATGAAGCAAGCTGGCCTCCTAAGTCTGGCTATGTAAGCAAGTTACTTTTCTCAATTTGAACAAATCAGACTCAAATAAAATTTCTTTTCTTTCTTTTTCTTCTTTTATCCACTTAAAATGCCCTCATGTCTTTGGTACTTTCCACTCTTGGTTTATTTCAGGGCTGCGTGTGGCAAATCCAGGGGGAAATAAATCTTACTCTTTAATATCAGGGAACTTCTTAACTGATTTGTCATTCTGAGCTTGGCAACCAATTCTCCAATAAGGTCACATTTCATTCATTTCACATATCTATCTACAATGCCTCGAGGATTTCCTCAACCCCAAGTTTTATAAAGATAACTAAGACTTTGTCATCCACGTTCTGGGTTGAAGGCTCAATGTATCTTGTTACTTGGTTCATGTAAGCAAGGAAATATGCCCCACATCCTAAAGTTTCATGAGAGGATCTGATGCAAACAGAAGAGTTCCTTCTTCTTGTGAACTTAGCAGAAACCTGGAGGCAGGGGATTGATCACGCAGGATAGGCATTTCCACACCTTCCAGCTGCATTGAATCACCTCTTTGTGTTTCACTCTCTCTCCCCTTGTGGGCCTCTTCTGGAATGTCACTGCTTCAGGATACACTTAGCCTTCCTCTCCACCTGCTCACGTGGGCAATGCTCACCTTTAACTGGTTTTGTCGCTGGAGTGTGTTTCCTCCAGTAACTCTAGTGCACGCCCATCTCCTGGCCCACACCTTAACTGCGATGCTGCGTGCACTCTAGGTAGAATTTTTGCTAGACCTGTCCGTCCATTGTCTTAGCATCTGACTGCTTCTTTCTATCTGCTGCTTTCTCTCCTGTGGAGTCTGTGAATGGAGAGAGTATGACTTCAAGCAGGCAAACCAACTCCCAAATTTGGACCCAAATTCTTTCTTTGGAAATTAAAAATGGATTCAATGCAATTTAACAGATATTTATCGAGGGTTTATTATTAACAAGACGGAAGCTTCCCAAAGTGGAAGAATAACATTCAACAGGATTTTAGGTAAGACAGTTTTTGATGGGTAAGCTTTAAATTTTTAAAAAGTAATTCTGCTCTCCTTTTGTCTTTAAATATATAGCTGGGACATCCAAACCTTAATTTTGCAAATATGGGTACTTAGAACCAAGTAAATGCCATCTTGAGATACTTATGCCGACTGCCAGTATCACTAAGGCTGTCTAGCTTACTTGAGGATACAGCAAACACAGATAAGTAGGTGGATGGATGAGTGATATTTGAGGAAAGCTGACCTAGACATTTGGATGCCAAGACACACGTGGAATGGCATTAACCCCTTTCTGACCCCATAGTGGTTCGTGGAGCTCTCCTACATACCAGTTTTTTGCTCACTCTGGTTATCTGGATTCAAGACTAGATTCTTCCAATTTTCTTGCTGTGTACTTAGAACCAGCTATTTACCTTTTCTGAGCCTCAGTCAAAAACATGAGTCTCTAAGAATAATACCCATTGCTCAAGGTTCTTATAAAGATTAGATGAGAAAATACATGACCCTGAAAACTAAAAGACATTGATGAAACAAAGTGAAGAAGATGCAAATAATTGGAAAGATATTCTGTGCTCATGGGATGGAGAATTAATATTGTTAAAATACCCATACTACCTAAGCAGTCTAGAGGAACCAGAGATCAAATTGCCAACATCCATTGGCTCATTGAAAAAGCAAAAGAGTTCCAGAAAAACATTAATTTCTGCTTTATTGACTACGCTAAAGCCTTTGGCTGTAGGGATCACAAAGAACTATGGAAAATTCTTCAAGAGATGGGAATACCAGACCACCTGACCTGCCTTTTGAGAAATCTGTGTTCAGGTCAAGAAGCAATAGTTAGAACTGGACATGGAACAACAGACTGGTTCCAAATTGGGAAAGGAGTACATCAAGGCTGTCTACTGTCACCCTGCTTATTTAACTTCTATGCAGAGTACATCATGAGAAACACTGGGCTGGAAGAAGCACAAGCTAGAATCAAGATTGCTGGGAGAAATCTCAATAATCTTAGATATGCAGATGACACCACCCTTATGGCAGAAAGTGAAGAAGAACTAAAGAGCCTCTTGATGAAAGTGAAAGAGGAGAGTGAAAAAGTTGGCTTAAAACTCAACATTCAGAAAACTAAGATTGTGGCATCTGGTCCCATCACTTCATGGCAAATAGATGGGGAAACAATAGAAATAGTGACAGACTTTATTTTGGGGGGCTCCAAAATCACTGCAGGTGGTGACTGCAGCTATGAAATTCAAAGACGCTTACTCCTTGGAAGAAAAGCTATGACCAACCTATACAGTATATTAAAATCAGAGACATTACTTTGCCAACAACGGTCCATCTAGTCAAAGCTATGGTTTTTCCAGTAGTCATGCACGGATGTGATAGTTGGACCATAAAGAAAGCTGAGTGCTAAAGAACTGATACTTCGGAACTGTGGTGTTAGAGAAGACTTTTGAGAGTCTCTTGGACAGCAAGGATATTAACCAGTCCATCCTAAAGGAAATCAGTCCTGAATACTCATTGGAAGAACTGATGCTGAAGCTGAAACTCCAATACTTTGACCAGCCGATGTGAAGAAATGACTCATTGAAAAAGACCCTGATGCTGGGAAAGATTGAAGGCAGGAGGAAAAGGGGATGACAAAAGATGACATGGTTGGATGGCATCACCAACTTGATGGGCATGAGTCTGAGTAAGTTCTGGGTGTTGGTGATGGACAGGAAGCCTGGCGTGCTGCAGTCCATGGGGTCTCAAAGAGTCAGACAGGACTGAACTGAACTGAAGGAATCTATAAGTTCAATGCAATCCCTATCAAAATTCTGATGAATTTTTTTTTACAGAAATAGAAAATGGAATTCTAGAATTTATATGAAACCACAAAAGACTGAAAATAACCAAAGCAGACTTGGTGAATAACCAAGCTGAGGGCATCATATGTCCTGATTTCAAGCTATACAACAATACATGCATATATTTCTTATGCATGCATGCTAAGTCACTTCAGTCGTATCTGACTCTTTTCGACCCCATGGACTGTGACCCACCAGGTTCCTCTGTCCATGGAATTTTCCAGACAAGAATACTGGAGTGGGTTGCCATTTCCTACTGCAAGGGATCTTCCCGACCCAGGGATCGAACCCACGTCTCTTGCTTCTCCTACATTGGCAGGTTGATTCTTTACTATTAGTGCTACCTGGGAAGCCCATACAGTATGGTATTGGCATAAAAATTGACCCATAGATCAATGGAAAAGAATTTCTCTTAGTTTAGTCACTAAGTCGTGTATGACTCTCCTGCAACGCCATGGCCTACAGTCCTCCAGGCTCCTCTGTCTAAGGGATTTCCCAGGCAAGAATACTGGAGGGGGTTGTCATTTCCTTCTCCAGGAGATCTTCCCACATCTATTGCATTTTCAGCTGGGTTCTTTACCACTGAGCCACCAGGGAAGCCCAGAAAAGAATAGAGAAATCAGAAATCACTCATGCATATATGATCAATCAGTTTTCAACAGAGGAGCAAAGAATATACAATAAATAAAGAATAGTCTCTTCAATAAATGGTATAGGGAAAACTGGACAGCCACATGCAAAAGATTGAAACTAGACCACTATCTCAAAAGTGAGATATGCAAAAATTAACTCAAAGGGGATTGAAAGCTTGAATGTAAGACCTGAAACTGTAAAACCTAAATGAAAACATATGGGGTAACTTCCTTGATTTTGGTCTTGTCTGTGGTTTTTTTTGGATTTGACACCAAAAGCAAAGGCAGCAAAAGCAAAAATAAATACGTAGGACCACATTAAATTAAAGAACTTCTGCTGAGTAAAGGAAATCATCAATAACAGGAAAGGCAAACTACCGAATGGGAGAAAATATTTGCAAACTGTTATGTCTGACAAAAGGTTAACACATAAAGAATTTATACAACTCAATAGCAAACAACCCTAAGTAATCCAATTAAAAAATGGGCAAAGAACCAGAATAGACATTGTTCCAAAGAAGACATACAAATGACGAACAAATTCATATGTCAATTAATTCTACTGAGGGAATCCTTTCACAATATATATTTATGTGAAATTATCACATGTACAGTTTAAATATCTTACAACTTTCTTTGTCAGTTATACCTCAATAAAAGCAAAAGAGATGAGACAATACATATCTTTAGCCTAAATGTTTTAAGGGCTTAAGAAGTGCTGAACAGATATTTTCAGGGCAAAATACATATGATGCTGTTTTAGGTTTAATGGGGGGCTTCCTTGATGGCTCAGATGGTAAAGAATCTGCCTGCAATGCAGAAGAAACATGTTCAATTCCTGGGTCAGGAAGATCCCCTGGAGAAGGGAATGGCAACGCACTCCAGCATTCTTGCCTGGAGAATTACAAGGACAGAAGAGCCTGGCAGGCTTCAGTCCATGGGGTCTAAAAGAGACAGATATGACTAAATGGCTAACATTTTCACTTCAGTTCAGTTCAGTTGCTCAGTCATGTCTGACTGCAATCCCATGAATCGCAGCACGCCAGGCCTCGCTATCCATCACCAACTCCCGGAGTTCACTCAGACTTGCGTCCATTGAGTCAGTGAAGCCATCCAGCCATCTCATCCTCTGTTGCCCCCTTCTCCTCCTGCCCCCAATCCCTCCCAGCATCAGAGTCTTTTCCAATGAGTCAACTCTTCAGCTTTAGCATCATTCCTTCCAAAGAAATCCCAGGGTTGATCTCCTTCAGAATGGACTGGTTGGATCTCCTTGCAGTCCAAGGGACTCTCAAGAGTCTTCTCCAACACCACAGTTCAAAAGCATCAATTCTTCAGCGCTCAGCCTTCCTCACAGTTCAACTCTCACATCCATACATGACCACTGGAAAAACCATAGCCTTGACTAGACGGACCTTAGTCGGCAAAGTAATGTCTCTGCTTTTGAATATACTATCTAGGTTGCTCATAACTTTTCTTCCATGGAGTAAGAGTCTTTTAATTTCATGACTGCAATCACCATCCGCAGTGATTTTGGAGCCCCCCAAAATGAAGTGTGACACTGCTTCCACTGTTTCCCCATCTATTTCACATGAAGTGATGGGACCAGACGTCATGATCTTCGTTTTCTGAATGTTGAGCTTTAAGCCAACTTTTTCACTCTCCACTTTCACTTTCATCAAGAAGCTTTTTAGCTCCTCTTCACTTTCTGCCATAAGGGTGGTGTCATCTGCATATCTGAGGTTATTGATATTTCTCCTGGCAATCTTGATTCCAGCTTGTGCTTCTGCCAGCTCAGCATTTCTCATGATGTACTCTGCATAGAAGTTAAATAAGCAGGGTGACAATAGACAGCCTTGATGTACTCCTTTTCCTATTTGGAACCAGTCTGTTGTTCCATGTCCAGTTCTAACTGTTGCTTCCTGACCTGCATATAGGTTTCTCAAGAGGTGGGTCAGGTGGTCTGGTATTCCCATCTCTTTCAGAATTTTCCACATTTATTGTGATCCATACAGTCAAAGGCTTTGGCATAGTCAATAAAGCAGAAGATTTTCTGGAACTCTCTTGCTTTTTCCATGATCCAGTGGATGTTGGCAATTTGATCTATGGTTCCTCTGTCTTTTCTAAAACTAGCTTGAACATCAGGAAGTTCACGGTTCATGTATTGCTGAAGTCTGGCTTGGAGAGTTTTGAGCATTACTTTACTAGCATGTGAGAGGAGTGCAATTGTGCAGTAGTTTGAGCTTTCTTTGGCATTACCTTTCTTTGGGATTGGAATGAAAACTGACCTTTTCCAGTCCTGTGGCCACTGCTGAGTTTTCCAAATTTGCTGGCATATTGAGTGCAGCACTTTCACAGCATCACCTTTCAGGATTTGAAACAGCTCAACTGGAATTCCATCACCTCCACTAGCTTTGTTCATAGTGATGCTTTCCAAGGTCCACTTGACTTCACATTCCAGGATGTCTGGCTCTAGATGAGTGATCACACCATCATGATTATCTGGGTCGTGAAGATCTTTTTTGTACAGTTCTTCTGTGTATTCTTGCCACCTCTTCTTAATATCTTCTGCTTCTGTTAGGTCCATACCATTTCTGTCCTTTACCGAGCCCATCTTTGAATGAAATGTTCCCTTGGTTTCTCTAATTTTCTTGAAGGGTTCTCTAGTCTTTCCCATTCTGTTCTTTTCCTCTATTTCTTTGCATTGATTGCTGAAGGAGGCTTTATTATCTCCTCTTGCTATTCTCTGGAACTCTGCATTCAGATAGATGCTTATATCTTTCCTTTTCTCCTTGGCTTTTCGCCTCACTTCTTTTCACAGCTATTTGTAAGGCCTCCCCAGACAGCCATTTTGCTTTTTTGCATTTCTTTTCCATGGGGGTGGTCTTGATCCCTGTCTCCTGGACAATGTCACGAACCTCATTCCATAGTTCATCAGGCACTCTATCTATCAGATCTAGGCCCTTAAATCTATTTTTCACTTCCACTATATAATCATAAGGGATTTGATTTAGGTCGTACCTGAATGGTCTAGTGGTTTTCCCTACTTTCTTCAATTTAAGTCTGAATTTGGTAATAAGGAGTTCATGATGTGAGCCACAGTCAGCTCCTGGTCTTGTTTTTGTTGACTGTGTAGAGCTTCTCCATCTTTGGCTGCAAAGAATATAATCAATCTGATTTTGGTGTTGACCATCTGGTAATGCTCATGTGTAGAGTCTTCTCTTGTGTTGTTGGAAGAGGGTGTTTGCTATGACCAGTGCATTTTGTTGGCAAAATCCTATTAGTCTTTGCCCTGCTTCATTCCGTATTCCAAGGCCAAATTTGCCTGTTACTCCAGGTATTTCTGGACTTCCTAATTTTGCATTCCAGTCCCCTATAATGAAAAGGACATCTTTCTTGGGTGTCAGTTCTAAAAGGTTTTGTAGGTCTTCTTAAAACCGTTCAACTTCAGCTTCTTCAGCATTACTGGTTGGGGCATAGACTTGGATTACTGTGATACTGAATGGTTTGCCTTGGAGACGAACAGAGATCATTCTGTCGTTTTTGAGATTGCATCCAAGTACTGCATTTCGGACTCTTGTTGACCATGATGGCTACTCCATTTCTTCTGAGGGATTCCTGCCTGCAGTAGTAGATATAATGGTCATCTGAGTTAAATTCACGCATTCCAGTCCATTTTAGTTCGCTGATTCCTAGAATATCAACGTTACCTCTTGCCATCTCTTGTTTGACCGCCTCCAATTTGCCTTGATTCATGGACCTGACATTCCAGGTTCCTATGCAATATTGCTCTTTACAGCATTGGACCTTGCTTCTGTCACCAGTCACATCCACAGCTGGGTATTGTTTTTGCTTTGGCTCCATCCCTTCATTCTTTCTGGGGTTATTTCTCCACTGATCTCCAGTAGCATATTGGGCACTTACTGACCTGGGGAGTTCCTCTTTCAGTATCCTATCATTTTGCCTTTTCATACTGTTCATGGGGTTCTCAAGGCAAGAACACTGAAGTGGTTTGCCATTCCCTTCTCCTTCACTTAGGTTTAATAAAACCAAAAACAACATTTCAGAGTCTTGGAAAGTGGAGAGGGACTTCAAGTGTTCTGACTGAACCGGTGGGTCAGCTGAGGCTGAGGGAGGTGACCTTAGTTGTTTGTGGTCCTAGGGGTGCGCAGAGCCCCGATAGAGTCATATCTTCTGGCTCCATGTCCAGAGATCTTCCCATGGCCCTAGTTATCTTCTGAACCAAACTTTTGTGATTGCTCTCACTGATAATCTGATTTCTATTCAATTACTTAAATGCTGCATGCTCCAGCCCAGAGCCTCTTAAAAATATCTGATTGTAACAATCCCAAGAACCACAAGTTTAGTCAAAGGTAAATCCTGGCTTGCTATACCTTTGTTCTCATACACCTCAGAGGCACTTGTACAAATACATTTCAAAAAAGAAAAGGAACTGGGGACATTTCCTCTTCTCCTCCCAAGGTAATTAAACAATGAAAGAACCTTTTATAAATGTCACAATGGTACTTTTTATCAAGGCCATCAGCTTCACAATATGTTACCTTATTTATTATTTCCTTTTTTTCTGTCCTGGGGCAGAGGGTCCTGTTGGCATATCCTCAGTGTGTATCTGTGAGTTTTTACATTTAATTGGACCAGTCGTCACCATTACATTGTTCCCGAGGTGTTTCTTGCAGTTGGTTTTTAAAATGGGAAAACTTGTTTTTCCTTTGTATAGAGTTTGAAACTAGGGCTTCCCAGGTAGCTCAGATGGTAAAGAATCTGCCTGCAGTGTGGGAGACCCAGGTTCGATCCCTGAGTTGGGAAGATCCCCTGGAGAAGGGAATGGCAACCCACTCCAGTATTCTTCCCTGGAGAATTCCATGGAAAGAGAAGCCTGGCAGGTTATAGTCCATGCGGTTGCAAAGACTCAGACACAACTGAGTGACTACCACACACACACACACACACACACACACACACACACACACACAGAGTTTGATGCTGGGAGCCAGCGTGAGGAATTCCACCCATGACAAGGTCATGTGGCAGAGGTCTGATGGCAAGGCTAATCAGACCTCAGGTTTTCCCCTTGGAATTTCCTGAGCATCCACCCCCCCAAAAAATAAGAATCTGCCTGCTTTTCCACTCTTCTAATATTCTCTGGAAAAAGTCAAATCAGGGCTTTAGCCTTCTGCATTTGAAAGGGATGTTTCAGTTAAACCCCTCTGATAGCTCTCTAGCTTGTCTAACAGGTTCCCCTGGACCTCTTACAGCTTGTGAATTGCTTACAGCCCCCAACTGCGAGAGGCACAAAGCTTAAAAGCATCTTAAAGATACAGAGCCTTTTCTAAAGAGCTAAAAATCATATTGGTGACGAGTTTTCACTGTTGACTCAATGATTGCCGCCAGGCCTCCATATTCTTTATCTTTTAGGCACCTGGGAGGAGGTTAATCAATGTAATTGGGGTATAGAAAAAGATATATAGTAGTTTTGATGTTAGCAACACTAGACTTTTGAGTTACTTTTCTTTTGTTATAAATCACTGTACTCCTCTTACTTGTTATAAATTGCTGTATCTTTGCTCTGTAAGAATGTAACTTTTTTTAGTGCTGTCTGAGAATGGCACCAGACTTTGGGAAGATCAACTCAAATAAGTCTTCTAGTTAACAAACCCTTATCAGAAAAAAGGCTGTAAAATGTTCAGTTCAGTTCAGTTGCTCAGTCGTGTCCGATTCTTTGCGACCCCATGAATCGCAGCACGCCAGGCCTCCCTGTCCATCACCATCTCCCGGAGTTCACTCAGACTCACGTCCATCGAGTCGGTGATGCCATCCAGCCATCTCATACTCTGTCGTCCCCTTCTCCTCCTGCCCCCAATCCCTCCCTTTTTGGCCAGAAGATGATGTAAATCACCTAAGACTTGTGTATACAATTAGGTATGCAGAGAGAAAAGCCTGGTTTTGATAAGAGTCTGGACTGCTAACTCTGCATAACTTTGTGTTACCCATTGATCTCCATGTTTTATCAAAAGTATAAAAAGCCTTCTGAACCATAAAGGATGGACCAGTTTCTCGGACTAGTCTCTTGGCCTAGTTTCTTGGGAATCTTGCTCCCCCCCACCCCTCTCTTTTTCTCCCTCTCCCTCCCTCTCCTCTTTACTCTAATTTCAGGCTGAATTTCCATCTGGATCGGGGCGGCTCACCAAGTCTACTTACTTGCCCTGGCTTTTAAGACCCGTGCGAAAGGGAGCCTAAGTTGGGGCACCCTTCAATATTCAAGTGGGCGCCAGTGGCCCAACGTAGATGGTGCAAGCTCCTTGTCTGGAACTTTATTGGCCTTCCCCGTAAGCCAAGTTATTCAGCCTTCTTTCTCCACTTAATTTTCCTACTACACTATTTCTACCTAATCTAATCTTATATTAATAAATAAATAAGTTTTTTCCTCGCCGACTCCGTCCACCCTTCGAATTCCCTGGATCCACCGAGGCTGGACCCCGGCAGTTTGAAATGTGTCCCTGCTCAAGGCTTTACTTTTTCAGATGTTGGGACAGTGTTTGCACAAGGTCCCAAAGTTCATGAAAGAGAAGGCATGTGACACTTAACAGTGGAATTGAGCTGCAGGAAAGGATGTGAGCAATGGAAAAGATAGAGTTGGGATTTTTAAGACGTACAAAAGCTGGACCTCATTATTCAGAGTAGCCGTGGCTTCTACAGACTCTGTCACAGGAATGGAAAATCCTGAGAGCCCCAGGCTCCTTGACTGGCAAATGGTCTTAGGGTTGACACACGGCACAGTCCTTACCTTTCATTTTTCAGGTACTTTCTGTACTTAGACAAGTTCATCAAGGTGAATGGTTTCAGTAAAATCTGATCACCACTTTTTATTAGCCTGGCAAACTTGGGCAAGTAACTAAAGCTCTATAAACCTGTTTTCTCATCTGTAAAATGGGCCAATAGCACCTGCCTTAAAGAGTTGCTGTATGTGATTATATAAGCACCCTTATGTCATCTATGTCTAATTAACTTTACAGAGTTTGAAATCTTACAGAGTTTGCTCTCTGACATCAAAAAATGAAATCAGCTATCAAAAGAATATCCTGGAAAAAAAAATCCTGAAATTTATATTCCTAGACAACATAATTAATCTGTGGGTCAAAGAAGAATTCACAGGAGAAACTAAAAAACACTTTTTGTCAAATGAATGATAATGCTAGTAAGATATATCAAAATTTATGCAATGCAGCTAATCAGTGGTTAAAGAAAAACTGTTAACTTTAAATGTTTATATTTGAATAGTAGAAAGGTTTGAAAAAATCAATGTATTTTTCTTAACTGTATCAATGTAATATTTTGTTTATAATATCGTGCTGTAAAATTTTAAGATGTTACCCTTGGGGGGAAGTGGATAAAGCGTACAAGGGATTCTTCAGTACTATTTCTTGAAACTGTGTATGAATGATCTCCAAATAAAAAATTTAATTTAAAAAAGGCAAAGGGTAAGACTTGGCAAGCTATGGACCACGGGCCAAACCCTATTCATAACCCACAGACTAAGAGTGTTTTTAATATTCTTAAGAGTTGTTTAAAAAACAAGAATAGACAGAGAACATATGTGGCTCTCTAAGCCTAACATGTTTACTAACTGGTCTTTCCAGAAAGCATTTGCTAACCTTTGATCTAGGCAGTTTCTGTTCTTTTCTGAAGTGTAAACTTCCTACAATCCACCCCTTCACAAATTAAAAAATAAAACCTCTGCACAGAAAGCAATAACAGTCACTTTAGGACTTTTAAAAGGAAACAAAAGTGGGCAAATTGTGGAGGAGAGCTGAAACTTACAAGAGTGACTCACACTGGGCTGTTTTCCAGTGTATTTTTGTTTATTTTTGTCTTTGATGAGTGAGTCCCTGTTACAAGTTGTATGGCAATGTTAACTAAGACCTAGGTAAAAACTGTCACCTGTTTCAGTTAGACATCTGATTAGGTGTAAACTTTCATTAATAAAAATATTTTATTAGCACATATTGCTTTAAAATGTTGTGTTAGTTTCTGCTACACAGCAAAGTGAATCAGCAGCCCATACACGTATGTCCCCTCCCCTTTTTTGAATTTCTTTTCCATGTAGGTCACCACAGAGCACTGAGTAGAGTATCCTGTGTTACAGAATAGGCTCTCATTAGTTATCTATTTTATACATAATATCAATAGTGGTATATATGTCAATCCCAATTAGACTTTCTTTCTGTCTAGGGAAACCAGAAAAAAAGGAGATCCTATCGACCAGAAGATGAGGTGAAAAATTACAGTGAGAAAACTGGAAAGGAAATCACTGTTTTCTCCAAAGTTTAGAAGATTTTTAATAGTAGCTTTTTCTTGAATAAATGCTTCTTGATTTGATTTACCTTTTGGTCAGTTTCCAGAGTCCTGACGAAATTGTTTTGGTTAATTTTATCTAGTTTTACTGTTCATTTTTGGAGACAGGATTTGCTAATAAGCCCTGGTCTCAGCCATTCCAGAACACTTAACCATAGAAAGAAAAAATCTTTGAGGGGAGAATTTAAAGTAAAGATATCCTTACTTGCTACTAAAGTGAAGAAAGGTACTAAAGATAGCATTAACATATTATTATGTTGGATTGTTTTCGAAAGAGAAAAAAAATTAGACAATTTGATTCAGGAACACAGGGGATAACAGTGCCTGAGAGAATGTCATTATGCAACTTGAAGAAAGGAGGCCATCAAACTGAGCATTTAATGAATGATTTTAGAGTCTAAGCAATGAAAGTAATTAACGTAAAGGAAATGCATCTTTGGATTTCAGCACATTGATTTTTGTGATCCCCCTGAGTTCTTTCAGATCTGTTGACTGTTTTTGTGCACCAACAATTCCTGATTAAAAAGGGCTAAATGATTCAAGTGGAAATTGCACTTTTAAAACCATCTATATAACTTTTGTCTATTTTCATCGTGTTCATCTCGCTCTTTGATCATATAAGTGGAAAGGTAATAATGAAATTGTGTGCAATGAAAAATTATGTTTAGAATGAATTGGTTACAAACCAGGAATTTATGAGGGCAAATGAAAGAACTGTGGTTCTTTAATTTTGAATTATGACTGTGGGGAAAAGATTGAGGGTTGGAGAGATCCACTTACTCTTTCATTCATGTAGCAAATATTTATTAAGCTCTTACGAAGAGCCATGAACAACTGGGGATACAGTGGAGGGTAAAAAAGACAGAATTCCCTGCCTTCTTGGATTTGATATTTTCCTAGGGCAAGGCAGTAAATTATATCATATGCTGGAGAGTATCAGTTTTATGGTCAAACATCCTAAAGGAAATCGACCCTGAACATTCGTTGGACGGACTGATGCTGAAGCTAAAGCTCTAACATTTCAGCCACCTGATGCAAAGAGCTGACTCATTGGAAAAGACCCTGATGCTGGAAAAGACTGAGGGCAGGAGAAGGGGGTGACAGAGGATGAGATGCTTGGATGGCATCACCAACTCAGTGGACATGGGTCTGAACAAACTCAGGGAGATAGTGAAGGACAGGGAAGCCCTGGCGTGCTGCAGTCCATGGTGCTGCAAAGAGTCACATGACTGAGCAAATGAACAACAGCAGCCAATTGAACAGGAGATGGGGAAGGGAGAACGGTGGGGAATGTTGCAATTTTAAATAAAGTGGACACGGTCAATCTCACCGTGTGATAATGTTTGAGCCAAGACTTGAAGAGAAAGCATGCCAGGTGAGCATCAAGGGTAAGGACCTTCCAGGTAGACAGGCCAGTGCACAAAGGAAGATGATTTGGCAGTCAGTGATGATAAGCTACGTGGTGCACAGTAGAATGAACAAGGGAAAGGGAAGAGGCAATGAGTGGAAGGATGACAGAAAGCCTGATTACGTAGGACTTTGCAGGTTACCTCAGCATCTTAGGTTTTTACTGAATATAAAATGGAGAGCCATTGAACAGAGAAGTAACCGGGTCTCTTATAGATTCAGAAAGCTCATTAAGCTGGTGGCTCACATGATAAAGAATCTGCCTGCAATGCAGGAGACCAGGGTTTGATCCCTGGGTTGGGAGGATCCCTTGGAGAAGGGAAAGGCTACCCACTCCAGTATTCTTGCCTGGGAAATCTCACGGACAGAGGAGCCTGGCGGGCTGCAGTCCATGGGAGTCGCAAAGATTCGGACACAACTGAGTGACTCTCACTACATTACTACTAATGTGTTAGGAAAAAGTCGAGGACTTTGAGTAGACTGAGCAATGACTTGATATCATTGCATGCCGTTCTGTAAGTTTTTTGTTCACTCAGATTTTATCCCTGATAGTAAATCCACAGGATCAAGTCCAAGCTTGTGAGCCTGACATTCAAGGCTCATTTCAACACAGCCCCTCCCACTGCTTCTCAGGCTCATCACTTCTGCAGCTGCTTCCTCATCACTGCGCCTCGCCGCCCTGCGTTCCAGATGCATTGTGGGGTTTGGACAAGTAAATGGTGCCATTTGAGCATGCTCTTCTCTCCACCTCGAGTGCCCTCATCTGTCTCTGGAATTCCTATTTCTTCCGGTTAGCATAACACATTCCATTTTATTGCACTCATTCATATTCCTGTATGCCTCCCCTCCCTAGCAACGATATTCAGTACATAAGAGGCTTTCTATATTATATATACTGCCTTATATTGGATTCAGTAAGAACAATTCTCACTACTTGATTCAAGTTAAGGAGATATTTACACTTATGCTAAGACTAATGCCAAAAAGGAATAAGGCAGTTTATAAGCAAAAATTTGTATTTCAAAAGAATTAAAGAAGTGATAAATCTTGAAGGACTTTATCGAGTGTTCAGTGAGGTACTAGGGAATAAATGCAAAAACCTAGGCAAGCATATCTTTCCTTCGATATCTTATTTTTACCTGATATTTTATTACATATTTGTTTGTATTTTTTAAAATCTCTCTCCAGGATGGAGACTTTTGTCTTTGCCACCACCATGCTTATGTTTCCTAAAGATATTTGACATATTTGTTAAATGAATGAATGATCTCTTTAAGTGAACAATAAGCTTTGATATGAACACCATCTTCATAGTGAAGAATTCTTTTTTGCTTCTGATGAGAGGACCTCTATCAAATTTTTCTAGAAAGATGAACTTTTGACTTATTTAATCCCTTGAAGGAATTTATCTCACTTAATTTCACGAAGTCTTACTTAGGGACCATTTGTGATGATAACAATGTCTTTAGGAACTGATATATGAAATTTCAGAAGTGTTCTTCAGGAAATTATTTCTCAAGTGATCCAATATTAAAAGTCAGTATAGTGGCTCTTAATGTAAATTATTACCCTTTCATTCTATATAATATTATTAATTTTAATTAACATTAACTTTTAATTCTATTGAAAACTGAAATAATGTAGCTCATATGTAGGTTTCTGGTGATATAACTTGGAAAAAATAAAATCTAGAGCCATGTATTAATGGTAAAGACATTAAACCTTTATTTTCTTTCTTTGGAAAGATAAATAGCAACTCAAAATTAGTCACTGGTGTCCTTTCCTCTTTTGACAATCTTTGATTATTATTTTTAGGCTGTAGAGCCAGTTACCTGGATGACAGTTAATTTTCTGGCCCCATATACCCATTTTATTTGTACTTTTCCTACTAACCTTTGAGGTTTTAACCCAAGGGATATATTGGGTTAAATGACAGATTTTATCACGTCATATATATATGTGTATATATATATATATTCAGATAAACACATACGTATAGAATGTGGAAAAAACATACACATATATATACACATATGTGCACACACATGTGTGTGTGTATAGAATTGTCATCATGGTCCTCACATGGTCTTTTGAACTGGAGATGTATCTTGATTCAGGAGAAGGTAGTTCCCTTGATTCTGCCACTGGAGTAGAATTTTATTGTTCTTGCTCATCAAAATATTATACTTTTGAGAACAATACTGTGATTTTACACTGTAAAAACCACAACGTTTTTCGTCCACGTTCATAAGGTGAATAAAGCTGATTGCACTTGCTTTCACTCCACTTGACTCCCCGACCTGCTCTCACCCCTAGATTCCAGGTGCCCAGGCTATGCTACCAACGCGTTCGATGCCTCATCCACAGAGTAGGTTCCAGCGGGTAGAGGAGCAACCCCAGTGAGGACATTTACTGTTCCCAAGACTCAGTTCTCTGATTTTGGTCAGCATGTTCAAGGGGGTGAATCATCTCTTCCGCTGGATCAGATGCTGCAGTAATCATAACCTGGAATCACCAGGCAGAACCCACTGATGTGTCCCGCCCAGAGAGACCAGAACAGAGGAGCGGAGCCTGTGACATCATCTGGGGCCTGAACCGTGGCTCACCTAAAGCTAGGTCTATTCCTGGACGCTGTGCGTTACATGAACACCCACTCTCCTCACTTAGTTGGCGTCAGGTTTTCGCTCCTGGCTGCTGAAAGAGTCCTCACTCTTCATTATATAGCCAGTAACCAGCTTCACTGCTGGAGACCCATCAGGTGACCTTTCCATATCCCTTCTCAGTTTTCCCCTCTACAAAGTGAGAATATTAATTCTTATCCAAAGCTGGCATGAATTCCTAGTCTGTCCAGTGGTTAGGACTCTGTGCTTTTACTCTCAAGTGTGTGCGTGCATGATAAGTCACTTCAGTCATGTCCGACTCTGCAACCCTATGGACTGTATTCTACCAGGCTCCTCTGTCCATGGCATTCTCCAGGCAAGAGTACTGGAGTGGGTAGCCATGCCTTCCTCCAGGGGATCTTGCCAACCCAAGGATCGAACCTGCATCTCTTTCGTCTCTTTGCATTGGCAGGCAGGTTCTTTACTACTAGGGCCACCTGGGAAGCCCCTCACAGCCAAGGGCCAGGGTTAAACTCCTGGTCACTTGCTAAGATCCTGCAAACTGGGCAGGGTAGACAAAAAAAAAAAAAGGTGGTGAAGTTTTGTAGAAAAGTATTTGAATAGACTGTCAACTGATATGTAAATTAAGGGTGGTACCCAAATGCTCCTGGCCAATATGTATTCTTTTGAATATTTAATTTTGCTAATGCTTTGCTATTCTCTCATTTGAAATACAATCTATAAAACCTATCATTGTATCATTTTCAATTATACGCCAGAAACTTCTAAGGTTAGGGATCCACAAACAAAAGAAATGGTTACCTTCATTAGCTTCCTCTCTTCTATGAGAAATTTGAGGAGAGGGAGCAGAAATGTGAGCAGAAATGTCTATTACATCAGCGACTTTGTTGACTGTCCCATAATAAGTTCATATAACTTTGAGAGATATATGTAGGAGAAAGGAATTGCTTCTGACTTTGTTGTGGGATGGAATAAGGAATAAAGAAAGATTCATTAGGAGAGCAAAATTACCTTTTTTGCAAAAACGTTTATGTGTCACGTGCGTATCAAGTCTTGTCTTATTTACTATCTCATTTAATTATAACAAGTCTATGAGATCCTCATTTTATAGATGAGAAATTGAAGCTATCAAAGTTTGAATGATGTTTTATAGCTAATTCGTGATCGAATCAGGATGTAAACCCACGTCTGAGCTGAGAATTTATGCTCTATGACTTGCCTTGAATGCTCAGGAGGAAGTGGGAATTCAGAGGAGAAAGGGGCAGTCTAGGGAAAATGACCATGAGCAGTCCTTGTACTCTGTGGGGCGGCGGCGGGGGGAGGTCCTTCATCAGCATGGGTGCAACTTTGGCAGCTTGTGTTCTTGCCTGGAGAATCCCAGGGATAGGGGAGCTTGGTAGGCTGCCGTCTCTGGGGTCACACAGAGTTGGACACGACTGAAGCGACTTAGCAGAAGCAGCAGCACAAACAAGACACGGCCCTGGGTGTTAGAGAGGTGAATTTGGGGCCATGGGACAGTGGAATATGAGTGATTCTACTATTCTACTATGGAGATTTACAGTACAGGCATGTCTGTAATTTACAGGGTGCCTAGAGTTCCAGTGGGCTTCCCTAGTGGCTCAGATGGTAGAGAATTCACCTGTAATGGGGGACACCTGGGTTCGATCCCTGTAACTAAGATCCCACAGTGTGATGAAAAAAAGAATAGATTGAAGTATGAAATAAACATTCAATAGAGAGGATCAACGGGCTTCCCTGGTGGCTCAGGTGTTAAAGAATCCACCTGCAATGCAGAAGACCTGGGGTCGATCCCTGGGTTGGGAAGATCCCCTGGAGGAGGGCATGGCACCCCACTCCAGTATTCTTGCCTGGAGAATCCCCATGGACAGAGAAGCCTGTCCATGGGCTACAATCCATGGGGTTGCAAAGAGTCAGACACGACTGAGCATGTACTCTCTCAAGAGAGTTGAAAGGGATCTGAGAGTAGGCAGATTATTCCTTAATGGAGACAGCATTTCCCAACTATCAGCCATTTCTGCGTCACCTGCAGGATGTTTATCATAGATACACAAAATACTATTATTTAATGTTCTTCTTTTAACAGATATTTTTTACTCTAAAAATTTCACATGGAAAAAAAATCAATTGCCGTCTTAAATGGAAAATAAGAATCACTTACGATAAATGAAATGCAAACTTAAAAATAATTTAATGCATAAAACAAACACAACACAACAAATGGATGACGATGCTATTAAATTCTATTAGATTCGGTTACCATCCAGAGTCTCAGCCGGTTGTCTATTATCGTTCGGCTAATCACCACATTAAGCCTAAATCTGTCTCCTCAGAACTTCAGCATGCCTGTTCTTGGTCTGGTTTCCAGAAGAACAGAGGAAAGATTTAATCCTTTTACTTGATGATGATTCAGCTACTATTATTTGCCCCTCTGCAGGGTAGATAAGATATTTCTTTTTTCTTACAGAGAAAGTGCTTTTTTTTTCCTGAATATATTACCCCCTTATATCAGAATTTTTTCTTTTTTGTAAGGAAAAATTTTGTGAAGTATCTGTTACTTGGTACTAATACATACAATAGAATTTAAAATATATTTTTCTAATCTTTTATAGAACATTCCAAGGTATACTTCAACATGCTCATTTTACAGATAAGAAAATTAAGCTATTAGTGTATCTGCATTTAACTAATTTGTCCCAAATCTCACAGCTGATTACAGTGGCAAAGCCAGGATTCCACCTCAAAGCTAATGACAAAGCTTGGAGAACTTGTACCATTTCTTGCGTTAATTGGCCATGGAATTAAAAGGCAGAGTAAGATGGAGCTGTCTAATGACACAGAAATAAGGATTTAAGATGATTTAAACTTGTAATTACCTAAATAGAGATAGCCTTAACCTGAAAAGTAAAAGTGTTAGTAGCTCAGCTGTCTGACTCTTTGTGACCCTACGGACTGTAGCCTGCTAGGCTCCTCTGTCCATGGGATTCTCCAGGCAAGACTATTGGACCGGGTAGCCATTCTTCACCAGGGGATCTTCTCGACCCAGGGATTGAACCTGGGTCTCCTAGATTCCAGGTGGATTCTTTCTTCCAGGAAAGCCCCACCTTAACCTAGTGGTGCATTAATATAATCTAAAGAGTTTTATTTTAAGCTTTATCTTGATATTTAAGAGAGTAACTGAAAGGACCCAACATGAAAGCTATTATTATTTCCCAGTTCCTCTAAATGTTCTACAAATGCCACTTTAAAAGGAAGCTGAAATCTGGAAGTAAACAAAAACAAATATTAGACACTCTGAAAGGTGGTGTGATCATCAGACGATACACCATGATAGTGCCTGGATCCTCCTGCGGGCTGCACGAGGCACGAGATGGTTAAATTATGTCACCTGGGCCAGGAGGTGCCATATATGTAATTAAACATGATTTCTCAGTGTGTTTGTATGCTTCTGATAGAGGTTAGTCTTTGAATTTGAAGACTCATAAAGCAGATGTCCCTTCCCAGTGTGGGTGGGCACGATCCAATCCATTGAGGGTCTTAATTGCAAAACTACATGACCTGGAATAAGTAGCTTTACCTCTTTGGGTGCCAGTTTTCTTTTCAGTCTTAAAATAAAGAAAATAATGCCCACATTCCAAGATTGTTTTGTAGATTGATATATTAAGGCTGAGAAAATATTCAGCTGTTGTCTATAACATATTAAGTGCTTAACGATCAAAAGTTAGTATTGCATAACTGTAATATGCATAAAAACAGTGTATCATAAAATTAGCCTTCAGAGCCCTCGCTTCTAAGACTACGATTAGCCTCATCTATGCAGGGTATGATTTTCCTGTCTTGCCATCATGAACTCCTTTAAGTCGAAAAAAAAGGAAAATATTTTCTCTTTCCTAAACCATTGCCATATCTATCAATTCATTCATTTCAATGTGCCAGGCATTCCTCAAAGGACAAAGAATAAATAACAGCTTAGGATTTTTGTGTTCAAGTGATTCCCAGAATAACAGAGGTAGGAAGCCACATATACATGTTAATGTATGAAGTATGAAAATCACTGTAATTCAGTGCTCCATTCTGTTATTTCTTCTTATTGACTCTTCCAAATAGGTAAATATGGATATCAACTCCCATCTGAAGTCTTCTTTGATTTACCCATGACAAACCATTTTCTATCTCAGTTGTCACCATCACCTCCTTTATTCACTACAATCATAGTATCGAACGACTATTCAACATTAAATAACAGGGTGTTTGAAAGATGGGACCTAGTGTTTTTTGTTTGTTTTTCTCACTTTTAGAGCTTTAAAATTTTGGACAGTGCCTTGAATGTTGGGTGATGGATGGATGGAGGGAGGGAGGAATAGCAGGAGGAAAGAATGAAGGGAGGGGAGAAAAGAGAAAGGGAAGAATGGAGAAAGGGAGGGATGGATACGTGGGTGCATGTATGACACATGGATGCTTGCGTGACACATGGATGCTTGCGCGACACATGGGTGCATGCGTGACACATGGATGCATGCATGACACACGGGTGCATGTATGACACATGGGTGCATGCATGACACATGGGTGCATGCATGACACATGGGTGCATGCATGGCGCATGGGTGCTTGCGCGACACATGGATGCATGTATGACACATGGATGCATGTATGATAAGGGAAACATAGGGGAGGAAGGCATAAACTCTGGTTGAAAGAAAGACAAAGAAGGAAGACTTCATAATTAGGAACTGTTTGAGTTATTTATATCTAAAGGACTAGTTAGATTTCAGAAGAAACACGGAAGTCTGTATGTGACGATGGGAGGCTGGGCAGGTAAAGACATTCCAGATTGAGGCAGAAGTATAATAAATGCACAGAGGTATGAGACGTAACTATCTATTAAAGGGGCAGTGAGTGGATCAGGGGTAACAGAGCTGGGATTGGGAGCGGGAGGAGAAAGGCAGAGTGATGGAGATAAAACAGGTTTCAGACCTTGAAGAGCTTTGGAAGCGACTCTAATGAATTTGGATCTTCAAACCACAGTGATTCCCCAATAGGTAAACTTGCCCATCTTGCTTGAGGATGTTATTTCCTCAGTTTCAGTTAAGTACTAAGTACTTGATTAAGACTGAGAGCAGGTAGGTGACTCCAGTGCTATTTCCTGGGAGCCTAAATCACAGGGTTTCGGCATCTCTGAATTTAAAGGGAAATTGAAAGAGCTTCAATATACGTATTCAGGCTGAAACCACGTTTCCAATTTCCAAGAAGGAACAACTGAAAACACAAATCTCTCTCCTAACAATACTTAGGCTTTGGGATTCTTCCAGCCTTTATTCTGTTGAATGAGACAGAATGTTATGAATAATACCTGATGTGCCCTTATATTCTATTTGTAGAGCACTCTCACAAAAATGATCTCATTTGATCTTCATGAAAACCCTGTAAGCGAAGCACTATTATCTTCATTCAGCAGCAAGCGAACAGTATAGCAGTAGTAAGGCAGGCGTGGAAATAGTAAGGCAGGCAAGTCTTCATGCTCCACCTCTCTCTTTCTCTGACCCTCCCAGCTGAGGCAAGTTCTGAGCATCTTCATATGCAGATAAAAGCCTGCATCAGTCACAAAAGAGGCAGAAGTTATATGTATTGAAAATCTACTGTCTGATACTTACCATTATTATTATACAATCCCCATACCACTCCTGCAGGTAAGTGCAATTGGGTCTACTTTGTAGAAAAGTACCCTGAAGCGGGGAGAAATTAATTAAGTTGTTCAGGTTGGTCCAGGGGCAACATGGAAGGACCGGATCTGAACCTCTATCTTTGGTCTCCAAACGTACACGCCCTTTCTACCACGTCATAGGCCAGGATGTTAGTGCGCTCAGAGCTCATATTGCCGTGTTCAACCACTGATTCATCAGCCTTATGACCTGGGGACTGGCTCTATGACCTTAAGAACCTGTGCTTCAGGTTTTCTTCTCTAAAATACAGACTATATTAACATTTATGCCTAGGAGTTGCTCTGCAAATAAACTGGGGCAATACATCTTAAAGAGGTTAAACAGTCCTAGCACAGAATCCCTATGACAATAGTAAGTATTGTCTATATTTATCAAGCATCTTATGGATCTTAGAACAGATTGCCTTACCCAGACCTACACTTGAGCCGCTGATTCCCCAAGGATTAGCTTCTCTGGTGCTAGGGTATAGATGTCAGCTAGACTCGACACAAGATTCTCTGGAATAAGTTGGCCTGGGAGCCTCCCTGGTACCCAACCAAGTCTCCCTACAGCTCTTGTTGTGTGAGCTCAATCTAGAGGACAGAATTATTGTCTGAATGTTTCTTGCTTGTTCTTCAGTCCCTCTGAATCCCAATTCATTGGGTTGTAGCTCTAGAAATACAACTTCCTTTTGCTAGACCCCTTTCATGAAACGATGACTTAATGCCATACACCTAGCACGCAGGCCAATGTTCCTCTGTATCCATCCTCTTGGAAGAGTAAGTCCTGCCCATGTAGCATTTACATTACTGCAGGTCGACTCTGTTACCTTCCGGTCAGCTCCTTCTTTCTGTTGGAATTTCGCATCAAATGTTTATTTTATTTCAGGAGTTATGTGAGGTCCTAGAGAAAAAACTCCAGTCAATCAAGCATGGTGCCTGTTCTCAGAGAGAATAGCCTGATTTCAAGCAATCAGTTTTACAAATAATTGTCTAGTTATAGTTGAGAAAATTTCTCAAATCAGAAATAGGAGTGTTTTGAACAAATTTAGCAGGAAGATCCCCAAGAAGTCTGAAGATTCAGGAAAACCTTCTTGAGGAAATAAAAATATAGGTGATCTAGGGTTCCCAAGGACAAAGTCTTATTCTTTTATTTATTCATATACAACTATGTGATTTGGAGGGGATGAAGAAAAAAGTATCACCTCTAATAGTTTTTCAAAACAGTGATAGACTTTTTAATTTACACAAGTGATAGTTATAACAAGATTTTTTAAAAACGCTTTTTATTAAGTACATGTGAGGTAGTTTGTTAAAGACATGACATCAATCTTGTTTTCTCAGTCTGATCAAATCACATGTCAGTCACTCTTCTAGGATCTGGAGAAGCAAAGTCTTTAAGGAACAATTTCTTACTTAAAAAAAAATCGCAGTAGAATGGTTCCCACCATAAATTTGAATTGTGAATCGCTTTGGATGAGCTAGTTGAGGGTGTTGTGATGTACTAGCTCTCTATTGTAGCATAAGAATGGCAAAATTTGAGCAGCTTAAAGCTCGTCAATTTTTCAGTTTTAAGTTCTGTAGGTCAGAAACCTGTACAACTTTAAGTTCTCTGTTTATGGCCTAACAAGGTGTCAACCAGGTGGGCTCTGGTCTGGAGGTAGAAAACACTTCCGTGTTCACTCAAGCTGTAGGCAAATCCAATCTCTTGCGGACTGCTGGCTTTGAGTTGCTCCCAGCAGCTAGAGGCGAATCTCAGGTCTTTCCATTTGGCCCCCTACACCTCAGCAGCAGAGAATCTTCCTCAAGCTTCACATTTTTCTGCCTTCCTTTGCTACTAGACAGAGAAGATGCTCTGCTTTTAAAACACCCGTGTGGTTAGATTCAATTCAGTTCATTTCAGTTGCTCAGCTGTGTCTGACTCTTCGGGACCTCATGGACTGCAGCACGCCAGGCTTCCCTGTCCATCACCAACTCCCGGAGCTTGCTCAAACTCACGTCCATCGAGTCAGTGATGCCATCCAACCATATCACCCTCTGTTGTCCCCTTCTCCTCCTGCCTTCAATCTTTCCCAGCATCAGGGTCTTTTCAAATGTGTCAGTTCTTTGCATCAGGTGGCCAAACTATTGGAGTTTCACCTTCAGCATCAGTCCTTCCAATGAATATTCAGGACTGATTCCTTTAGGATTGACTGGTTTGATTTCCTTGCAGTCCAATGGACTCTCAAGAGTATACTCCAACATCACACTTGAAAAGCATCAGTTCTTCAGCTCTCACCTTTCTTTATAGTCCAGCTCTCACATCCATACATGACTACTGGAAAAACCATAGCTTTGACTAGACATAGCTTCGACTTTTGTTGGCAGAGTAATGTCTCTGTTTTTTAATGTGTTCTCTAGGTTGGTCATAGTTTTTCTCCCAAGGAGCCTTTTCTCCCACGTGTCTTTTAATTTCAGGGCTGCAGTCACCATCTGCAGTGATTTTGGAGCCCCAAAAAGTAACCTCTGTCATTGTTTACATTGTTTCCCCATCTGTTTGGGAAGTGATAGGACCGGATGCCACGATCTTAGTTTTCTGAATGTTGCGTTTTAAGCCAGCTTTCTCACTCTCCTCTTTCACTTTCATCAGGAGACGCTTTTGTTCTTCTTTGCTTTCTGCCATAAGTGTGGTGTCATCTGCATATCTGAGGCTATTGATATTTCTCCCAGCAATTTTGATTTCAGTTTGTGCCTCATCCAGACCAGCATTTCTCATGATGTACTCTGCATATAAGTTAAATAAGCAGGGTGACAATATACAGCCGTGATATACTCCTTTCCTGATTTTGAACCGGTCTGTTGTTCCATGTCCATTTCTAACTGTTGCTTCCCGACCTGCATACAGATTTCTAAAAAGCCGGTCAGGTGGCCTGGTATTCCCAACTCTTGGAGAATTTTCCACAGTTTATTGTGATCCACACAGTCAAAGGCTTTGGCATAGTCAATAAAGCAGAAATAGATGTTTTTTTCTGGAATTCTCTTGCTTTTTCAATGATCCAGCAGATGTTGGCAATTTGATCTCTGGTTCCTCTGCCTTTTCTAAAACCAGCTTGAACACCTGGAAGTTCATGGTTCATGTACTGTTGAAGCCTGGCTTGGAGAATTTTGAGCATTACTTTCCTAGTGTGTGAGATGAGTGCAATAGTGCAATAGTTTGAGCATTCTTTGGCATTGCCTTTCTTATGGATTGGAATGAAAACTGACCTTCTCTAGTCCTGTGGCTACTGCTGAGTTTTCCAAATTTGCTGGCATACTGAGTGCAGCACTTTTATAGCATGATCTTTTAGGATTTGAAATAGCTCAACTGGAATTCTATCACCTCCACTAACTTTGTCCGTAGTGATGCTTTTAAGGCCCACTTGACTTCACATTCCTGGATGTCTGGCTCTAGGTGAGTGATCACACCATTGTGATTATCTGGGTCACGAAGATATTTTTTGTACAGTTCTTCTGTGTATTCCTGGCACCTCTTCTTAATATCTTCTGCTTCTGTAAGGTCCCTACCATTTCTGTCCTTTATTGAGCCCATCTCTGCATGAAATATTCCTTTGGTACCTCTAGTTTTCTTGAAGAGATCTCCAGTCTTTCCCATTTTATTGTTTTCCTCTATTTCCTTGCATTGATCTCTGAAGAAAGCTTTCCTATCTCTCCTTGCTCTCCTTTGGAACTGCATTCAAAAGGGTATATCTTTCCTTTTCTCCTTTGCCTTTCACTTCTCTTCTTTTCACAGCTATTTGTAAGGCCTCCCCAGACAACCATTTTGCTTTTTTGCATTTCTTTTTATTGGGGCTGGTCTTGATTCCTGCCTCCTTACAATGTCATGAACCTCTGTCCATAGTTCATCAGGCACTCTATCAGATCTAATCCCTGAATTTGTTTCTCACTTCCACTGTATAGTCATAAGGAATTTGATTTAGGTCATACCTGAATGGTCTAGTGGTTTTCCCTACTTTGTTCAATTTGAGTCTGAATTTGGCAATAAGGAGTTCATGATCTGAGCCACAGTCAGCTCCTGGTCTTGTTTTTGCTGACTGTATAGAGCTTCTCCATCTTTGGCTGCAAAGAATATAATCAATCTGATTTTGGTGTTGACCATCTGGTGATGTCCACGTGTAGAGTCTTCTCTTTAATTTCATTAACCAAATCCCTTTGCTATGTGAGGTGCTGTGATCTTGAGACTAACACTAAGGTATGAAGCTTATGAGGTCCACTTAAAGTTTTTTCCGCCACATGTAACTAAGCCCCACAGCTCTGGAGACTGGAAACGAGAAAGGCTTATCTCTCATTTATGAACAAGCCCATCCTGGGTTGCTTCTCACCCTGTTCTGCAATGCTCTTGATCTAAGAAACAGACCAATGGAGCACCTACCACCATCTGGAGCATTGCCAGTTGCACAGCAGTGGGGGAATGTGCTGGTGGGTCCTACGCTAGTTCTTAAGCCTCTGGCCAGAGGGCACACATGTCGCTTCTGATCACATTCTATTGACCAAAGCAAGTTACACGGGCAGACTACCTTCAAGGGGCCAGAGAAGTACAGTCCTCTCATCTGCCTGGTAAAGGGGAGACCCAGAAATCTTTGGGGAAATAGAACTAATAACTAACACAGTTCTTTTGATCATCAACACAGTTCTTTCCTTCCAGCAGACAAAATACATTCACCTCTCCTGCCTTCCAACCCCAAAGTCCTATTTAGTTGCACATCAAGTCAAACTTCAGATTTGAAGTTTGGGGATATGTAGGAATCTCCACATCAAGGATTAAGTGTGCTTCCCTGTGTCGTGGGTCTAAACGCCCCCTCCATGTTGTTGCCGCACTTAACAGAGAAAGAAATAGGCTTCAAAGAGTTGTCCCTTGATCTAAGTCAAGCAACCAATGAGCTCCAGGGTTGAAATTTACATCTTTTTCTTCCCGACAGCCTCATGACTCTATTGCCAGTTGACTGATAGGATGCAGTACGGCGGTGCTGCCGGCCACCTAAGACCATTAGCCCAGGTGGGGAGTTCAGCCCCAAAGAGAAAGATCCCCCAATGTGGGCTTCCCCAGTGGCTTAGGTGGTAAAGAATCTGCCTGCAGTGTGGGAGACTTGGGTTCAGTCCCTGGGTTGGGAAGATTCCCTGGAGGAGGGTATGGCAAACTGCTCCAGTATTCTTGCCCGGAGAATCCCATGGACAGAGGAGCTTGGCAGGCTACCGTCCATGGGATCGCAAAACGTCAGACATGACTTAGCAACTAAACCACCACCACCCATAAACACACACACACACACACGTATATATATATATAATATATATATAAAGTATATATACATATATAAAATATATATATATATCAGTTCAGTTCAGTTCAGTTCAGTTGCTCAGTCGTGTCCAACTCTTTGCGACCCCATGAATCACAGCACGCCAGGCCTCCCTGTCCATCACCAACTCCTGGAGTTCACTCAGACTCACGTCCATTGAGTCGGTGATGCCATCCAGACATCTCATCATCTGTTGTCCCCTTCTCCTCCTGCCCCCAATCTCTCCCAGCATCGGAGTCTTTTCCAATGAGCCAACTCTTCGCATGAGGTGGCCAAAGTACTGGAGTTTCGGCTTTAGCATCATTCCCTCCAAAGAAATCCCAGGGCTGATCTCCTTCAGAATGGACTGGTTGGATCTCCTTGCAGTCCAAGGGACTCTCAAGAGTCTTCTCCAACACCACAGTTCAAAAGCATCAATTCTTTGGCGCTCAGCCTTCTTCACAGTCCAACTCTCACATCCATACATGACCACAGGAAAAACCATAGCCTGGACTAGATGGACCTTTGTTGGCAAAGTAATGTCTCTGCTTTTGAATATGCTCTCTCTCTCTCTCTATATATATATATATATACACATATGGCTTCCCAGGTGGCACCTCTGCTTGGGGTCACAAAGACGCGGACATGACTGAAGTTACTGAGCAGGCACACACATGCAAACACAAACACACACACACACTAACACACATATGTAAAGAAAGCTAAAGAAATTAAAAGAGCTTATCTATGTGGAACTGAATAGAAGGGGGTGAAAAACGTGGGGCAAACAGCCCTTGGGCACTGTTCTCAACCACGTGTGTGTGTGTGTGTGTGTGTTTGTATATTAATATCTCAAACGTGCATTACTTTAATAAAAATGAAATATAAACATGTCTGTGTGTATACATCTGTATAATTAAAACCAGTGTGCCTTTTCTCACCAATATAGCAGACAGTACCGTTTCTAGTTGGTTTTGGAGTGCTTTCTATGTGAGACGGACTCTGCCTGAAATTCCTGGCCATTTTTTCTTGGCCCATTTCCCCCTTTCCTAGAACTGCCTGGGGCTTTGTGAACTCTGTAAAAGAAAGTTCTTCATGTAAACTTTCCAGTCGTGCCTATTAATCACTCACCTTTCTTCTTGATGACTCTTTACCCATTTCAGCCCCTGTGGGCAATTTTGGGAAAAATGAGGGGGCCTGAGATGGTATTCAAAGGGAGGAGGAAGAAACCTGAAGTAAAACTGGACCAGGTGCTAGAACATGGATCTTTAAATACGTGCAGAAGGAGAGGAGCTGGTGTCCACAGAGATGAATAAGTGGATGTCCAGGAGAAGTGCAGTATTCTTAAAGGGCAAAAAGTGTCCAGAGGGAATGGGAACAGGCTGAGAAAACAAATGAGCAAAGCAGGTAAGTGAGAGTCCAAAGCAGCAGTGGTCTCCCAGCAGAAAAGTGTTACCAGATAGGCGTGAGCATGTGCACACACCCTCCCTGCACACCTTGTGCATGGAGCTATAGCACTTATACCACCTCATGTTACTTCTTTTTATTTTCTTATCTCTCTCTCTTTTTTGGTTGCACTGTGCATGTGTAGAATCTTAATTCCTTGACCAGGGATCTAACCAGTGCCCCCTGCTTTGAAGGGCAGAGTCCCAACCACTGGACCCCCAGGGAAGTCTCCTCATCATGTTATTACTTCTGTAACTCCCCAGGACCCTGAAGTGAAGACCCACAATTCTGGCCAGAAATGGAAGACTCTCCCATCCTTTTATCTGGTTCTTAAGCCAAAGGGGCAGAGCCTCATTGGCTATCTTCCACTTGTTAATTCAAGGAAATGAGTCTTCCCCTCTCAGCTTCCGTGGCATCTCATTGCTCCTGGTGGGCCCTCGTATACAGGCTGTGTGTAGGTTGTCCTTTCTGTATATGAGCACTGTTTTATGCTGCATCAAAATGAACATTTGTTTTGGTCATATCCCTGTATGTACCTTTAGGACCTCAAGGGCAGGAGTGGTGTCTAGTTCCCATTTATCTTTGGCATCAAGCCTGGGGCCTGGCACTTAGTAGGTTCCTGGTTAGTATTTCTTCAATGAATCATTGGTCTAAATGTGAGCAGGGTTAGAGGGCCGCTGGGCACCAAAGAGGAGGGGAAAGATCAAGGCTTTCCTCATAATTTTCCTTCAGATCTATGTTTCTTTTTCTAACTCAAGTCAAATTCTCATTCTTATATCTATTTCCTTTTCATTTTGCTTGTTAGAGAAAAAAAAAAAAAAGAAATAAGAACCAGGGGAAGGACACTGGTTGTATTTTAGTGTGTCAGTGGCCCACACTATATACTCATATCCCCAAAGGTTTGCTTTCTCCCTTCATTTTTCTTGCTCTCACAAGCCTCTTGTTTTGAAGGAAAGAGAAAAAAACCAAGTGGATTGATTGTATATTCCAGGAGATTCACTGGGCCTTTTTTTTTAAGTTGTTATTAGTTCACAGTAATTCTCAGCTCAGGCCCTTTTATTCTTATTTTAAAGCTGAGTAAACAGGGAATTCCATGCTGGACCAGTGGTTAGGACTCTGTACTCACTTGCCAAGAACCCAGGTTCAATCCTTGGTCAGGAAACTAGAGTCCCACAAGCCATGAGGCCAAAAAATACAATAAAATTTGAGGAAATGAAGACACAGAGACACACAATGAGCTTGAAAGTGGGAGAGCTAGGAGAGAGCTCATTCATTAGCATTGCTGCCCAGGTCTCCTCTCCTGGGTATCTTTCAAGTGCGTTTTCTTAAGGAAGACCTTAGAAAACTTCAATATGTACAAAGACCCATTGTACACTTTGGAGAGCTGAGGTCCAGTAGAAGGAGGCGACTTGCTTAATGTAGATCATTTATTTTTCGTAAGTGCTTCGCTTTTTCGTAGATCTTCCCTTGCCCTGCTCAAAAATATAATCATGATGCTTTTCATAATGAAACCAGTAGATCAGAGGACTGTGGAAAACAAACGTCTGTGAATAATCCTTAGCTAACTGGTTTCATCGGATGTGTGCATTTTGAATGCAGAACCTTAATGTCAGGCAAGCTCAAGTTCAAATCCCAGCCTTGCCACTTCTTATCTGTGGGAGGGAGGAGTTAAGGTCTCTAGGCATCAGTTTTTTCCTAGGGTTATCACAAGAGTTAAATGAGATGAAATATGTAAAGCATTTAGCATATTGTCTGGGGCACGGTAAGAGCACCATATAAAAGTGTTTTTATCTTTAGTGTTAAGCCTGCCAAGTGCAGACCTGTGGGAACTGTGTCATTGATGGTAAACACTGTGGAAAACGTTTCTTGTTCGCTTTCTTCCACTTCCCACCATGGAAACATGAGTGCGTCTATTATATAAATCCAAGTCCCCATCTAACATTCTGGCTGGGTTGGACTTTAATAATTCTTGCATCCTTGGTATTTATAAAATGTCAATTTTCTTTTTCAAAATTATACTCTGAGAAAGAGGTTGCTCTGTTCTGATATGCCACTTTCTTCTTTCTAAGTGGCTTTAATCTTTTTTCATTCACAAGAGCTAGAACTTAAGGAGTGGTGCTATGGAGAAAATCATGATATCATTAAAAATAGAAAAGCTTTGAGGTCACACACTTGGCTGGGGCATTGGCTTTAAGCATTGTGAGTTACTAGAAGTACTTGCAATTTCAGAAAGGAGAGCTATGGTCTTGGGTCACAATTTGCCTATTGACTAGACTATGCACAGGGATAGAAATAGTGCTCTGGAGTCCGGGATTTTGTTTGTTGTTTAGTCACCAAGTCGGGTCCAACTCTTTGTGACCCCATGGACTGTATCCCACCAAGCTCTTCTGTCCATGGAATTTCCCAGGCAAGAACGCTGGAGGGGGTTGCCATTTCCTTCTTAAGGGGATCTTCCTGTCTCAGGGATTGAACCCACATCTCCTGCATTGGTGGGTGGATTCTTTATCACTGAGCCACCAGGGAAGCCGGAGTCAGGGAGACCAGCTTGCAAACCCTGGGAGCATCTCTTACAACTGTGGTCTTGACAAAGCTTGGTAAGCCCTCTGCTTCTCATATTTCTCACCATAAGAGAGGCTGTTGATTCCTACATTTCTATGTTGTTATAAACCTTAACTGTGGGTTAAATATCCAGAGTCTCTCACACTGAGCATGCTCACAACTAATAACTGTTTATTTTATTATTTGGAGCCATAGTGTAAAATGAATTTTTGCCTCATGGAATCAGACAATTTATGTAAATGGCAATTAAAAGTTCCACAAAAATGCACTGAATTTTCAGTTTTGACCCATTTTCTAAATGCAGTGAATTTTCTAAATGGAGTGTAATTTCAGTAAGGATTCTGATCCATTTTCAAAATGCAGTGAATTTTCAATAAGGAAATGAAAATCAGTTTCAACAATGATTTTCAGAAGCCAAAGTTTTTGCTTGGGGGAGAAGGATGAGCCCCTCCTATCTTCTGAATTTCAACATTTCTCAAAATAATTGGAATATATTAACACCTTCAAAACAATTTCTCATCACAGTGTTTTCCACTCATTTCTAAAACATCGGTTGTTTGGAATGAAATCCTTATGTTCTTCATTCCTTCCTCTTGGCTCAATGCTAAGGCTTTAATAAAGGAGATAAATGCCCAAAATACCCGGCAAAACTAAGACTTGTGATTTTGGATTTAAAGCTTTGTTATTTTCTATATTTTAAACTAACTTGATAATGTTGATACAATCAATGACCCCTCTTCCACTGTACAGAAGGAAAAACCATGGTTCAGAGGGAGGTCTGAAATGTGCCTGACCCTGACAGTGAGTTACAGGGCCAGACCATTTGCCTCCTGAAATTGTAAGTGAATTCAAGGGAAGACTGTAAAGATCAATTAAAAGGGAAACACTTGAAAGTGAGTTGCATACTCTTAAATGTTAGAGGGGACTTTCCTGGTGGCCCAGTGGTTAAGGCTCTGTGTTCCTAACACAGGGGGCACAGTTCCGCTGGTTGGGGAACTAAGATCCCACAAACCACACACGTGGCCAAAAAAATAATAATTGAAAATTAAATGTTTTTGAAAATGTCAAGCACTCAGTTGTTGTTCACTCCATGACTGAATGAGAAGGTTCTGATCCCCGCTGTTAGCTGGATAAAGGCAAAGTCAGGCACAGGAGTGGGAATCTTCACTCTTGGCTTGTAAGCTCTGGTATCAGACATTTATAGGTGGGAGTAAAGGCTCAGGCTTTTGCTCCCCATGTCACCTCGATCATTCACTTAAATGTAACAAGCCTGAACCTCTTTACAGGTGGATCAGGGACCATGACATTTCCCTCATTGGTGGGAAGAAGGATTACCTGAAACAAAGGGCAGAGTGCTTGATACAGGAGCTTGGCGTAAGGGTTTGCTTTTTTCTGCACCCTATCACACTGCAAAAATATTTCAGTGTGCTCTCAAATTTCAGCTCCAGAGAAGTGCTTAGAAATAAATCCAAACTAAAGGCAATCATCACACAAGGGGTTGGAAAAGAGCGATGAAATGGTTCATTATATGTGGCAGAAGTCAAAGAGGACCCATGGTTAGTCTAAGAAGTTAAGAGGGACTATGAACCTACACTAATAAGAAAACATTTCACTGGGGTTTCCTGAGAAATATATGTTACATGGCTTTAATTGACTATTTATTAGTGGCCGTGGTTGCTGCACCCTTGCTATGGGACCTGGCCTTTTAACCACCAATCTGAGTTGTAAAAGAACATAATTTAGTTACAAAAATTGAGATGGATAGTGACTGTTTAGAAGGAACATGTTCTAACATATATATTTTTCTTTCAACAACCTGTGTTTCCCTTCACTTTCTTTCAATTCTAACCTTTTTTATAATCACTTAATGGGTATGCATTAGTCAAGATAAGCTAGATTATGCTGCAGTTATAAACTTTGAAATATCCGTGATATAAGCAAGCATGCTTGTTTCCTGTGTACACACATATTCCATTGACTCAGTCAAGGACCCAAGTTGATGGAGGTTCTACTGTCTTGACATGCGACTTGACAATTCATTAGAGCTAAGAGGAGAAAAACTGGAGAACTGTTGATGTTGTTCAGGTGCTAAGTCGTGTCCGACTCTTTGCAACCCCCTGACCTGTGTCATGCCAGGCTTCCCTGTGCTTCACTGTCTCCCGAAGTTGCTCAAATTCATGACCATCATGTTGGTGATACTATCTAACAACCTCATCCTCTGCTGCCCCCTTCTCCTCCTGCCCTCAACCTTTCCCAGGATCTTTTCCAATGAGTTGGCTCTTGGCATCAGGTGGCCAAAGTATTGGAGCTTCAGCTTCAGCATCAGTTTTTCCAATGAATATTCAGGACTGATTTCAGCTCAACTGAAAAAATATACATCACTGCTGTTCATGTTTCATGGGCAAGAAATAGCCACATGACCTTTGCAAGGTGCTCAGAAGTCTAGCATTTCATTGGCCGAGGAAGGAGGAGTATGAAACAGGATTTGGTGAACACAGCAGTCTCCTCATGCCGGTTAACAATTGCACATGTGCACACCCTATCTTCTTTGTTCATCTGTCTGTTGATAGACACTTCAGTTGTTTCCATATCTTGGCAATTTGAAAATAGTGCTGCTGTGAACTCTGGGTGGGTTACATGTGTCTTTTCAAATTAGGTTTGTTTTTTTTTTTCCAGATAGATGCACAGGTGAGGAATTTCTGGGTCATATGGTAGTTCTACTTTTAGTTTTTTGAGAAACTTCCATACCATTTTCCACAGTGGCTCTTTTCATAGAGGTGCTATTTTAAACATTTAAATTGCATGATATTGTTCAAGACTGCAGGATGCTGCATGGTATTAAAGAAAAATGTATTAGAACAGAAGAGAAAGAAATGGACAGATTTTCACATGAACTGAACACCAAGAGCTGTGTCAAGTCTAGACATTCTCTCACTGAGTCACCATGAGCTCTAGTTGTGTTAATGTCTCTATTCCATAAACAGAGAGGTAAGAAACTGGGCCAAGATCCCAGCTGATCAGCCAAAAATCCCATATTTAAACTCAGGTCTTAATACCTCGGAGTGCAGCCTCGTCTCCATGCCCATCACTGCCTAACCCACAGGGCTGATGGTGAGTTCACTGTCACTGGAGAGATTCAAGCAGAGGCTGGAACATTGTCTTCTGGGGATAACATGGAGCTGGGGTAGCTTGAGTTGGGCTTCGCATTAGATAACCTTGAAAATGCTTTCAGGAGCCAGAACTTTGTGTTTGTGTAGTTGAGCCTCAGGGATTCCTATCTTCAGAGAGTGGGAGAAACAAGAAGTATCCATGATGAAGAAGCCATTCCCGCAGTGTGCTGTCTTGGACCCCGAAGCTGCCTGAGCCTGGCAGGTTCCCAGAGAAAGGAGCCCAGAAGAACTTCATTGCTGAGCTTTTTGAATTTGGAGCTCTAAATGTCCACTCGCCCTCTAGGTTTCCTTGTTAAATCTGTTCAAGTGGAAATTTTTGACAGGTGTAATTAAGGTCACTTTCAAGAGCAAATAAACACTTGTTTATGTCAAAGTCTCTTACTCCATCGTTTCCCGAGACATTTAGCAAGCCCTAGCAGCTGCAGAGAGCAGGCGGTAGACCAGGAGAGAAGGCCAGGCCCACGCAGGGCCACAGGTTACTGTCCTGGGCTCAGGATAGCCTGTGGAGTCAGGGTTGGGGATAATTCAGAGGCAAGCAAATGCCCTCTCCATGCGCTTTCCCCAGACTGCAGTGATTTAGGGGGGAAAAATACAATCATGCAAATGTCAGGAAACTCCATCTCAGACACGAGCTGGCTACGTGACTGTAGCTTGGTCACTTCCCCTATCCAGATATTTCTTTCTTGTCACATCTCAGATACATTCTTTTCTTCTTTTAATCATTTTTTTTTGTTTATGGCTGTGCGGGTCTTCATTTTTGCAAGTGGGCTTTCTCTAGTTGCAGAGAGTAGGGGCTACTTGCTAGTGGTAAGCGGGCTTCTCACTGCAGCGACTTCTTGTTGCAGAGCATGGGCTCTTGGGATGAGATTCAGTAGTTGTGGCTCCTGGGCTCTAGAGCACGGGCTCAACAGTTGGGGCACCTGGGTTTGGTTGGGCTTCCGTGGCGGCTCAGGAGTAAAGAATCCGCCTGCAGTGCAGGAGAGCAGGTTCAATCCTAAGGAAGATCCCCTGGAGTAGGAATCCCACTCCAGTATTCTTGCTTGGAAAGTCCCACGGACAGAGGAGCCTGGTGTTCTACTGTTCATGAGGTCACAAAGAGCTGAACAAAACTGAAGTGACTGAGCACGGAGCACGGATGGGCTTAGTTTTCTCGCAGCGTGTGAAATCTTCCAGACCAGGGACAGAACCCTCTGTGCCCTGCACTGGCAGGTAGATCCTTAACCACTGGAGCACTGGGAAGTCCCAGACAGACTCTTAAATCAGGTGCTTACTAATGCTTCTCATGTCCTGTGTTGTCTGGAGATGCAAGGCGATGGTCTAGGGCTCTGTTTCTCACCGATGTGAAGGACAGCGGCTCGTGCGGAAGAGGAGTGTGGTGGAGGGAGTCCAGCAGCTGGATGACAAAGATGTGGCTTCCGGCTCTGTCACTCACTGGCTGTGTTGCCTCGGGCAAGGTCCCTCTCTGCACCTGGTCCTGCAGAAGCAGAAACAGTGTTGTCTACATCACTCTACTATGATAAGAATTAAATAGTAAAAACAGCCTCTGGCTCAGACACATCACATATATTAATATGTGCCCCCCTCTCCTCCTTCTCCACAAAACACCAGGAAATAAGTTGACCCTTTAGTATCCCCAGAAGTGTGTCTTATGGGTCAGAACTATCCAGGGACCCAGACTTCTGCAGGCAGTAATTGAAAGGGGAAAGTAATTTTGAGCACAGCACAATGAACATCTTTTCATCTGTCATCAGTTCAGTTCAGTTCAGTCGTTCAGTCGTGTCTGACTCTTTGCAACCCCATGGACTGCAGCACACCAGGCTTCTCTGTCCATCTCCAGCACCCAGAGCTTGTTCAAACTCATGTCCATCCAGTCAGTGATGCCATCCAGCCACCTCATCCTCTGTCGTCCCCTTCTCCTCCCACCCCCAATCTCTCCCAGCATCAAAGTCTTTTCCAATGAGTCAACTCTTCGCATGAGGTGGCCAAAGTACTGGAGTTTCGGCTTTAGCATCATTCCCTCCAAAGAAATCCCAGGGCTGATCTCCTTCAGAATGGACTGGTTGGATCTCCTTGCAGTCCAAGGGACTCTTAAGAGTCTTCTCCAACACCACAGCTCAAAAGCATCAATTCTTCGGTGCTCAGCTTTCTTCATAGTCCAACTCTCACATCCGTACATCACCACAGGAAAAAGAAGCCTTGACTGGATGGAACTTTGCTGGCAAAGTAATGTCTCTGCTTTTCAATATGCTATCTAGGTTGGTCATAACTTTTCTTCCAAGGAGTAAGCGTCTTTTAATTTCATGGCTGCAGTCACCATCTGCAGTGATTTTGGAGTCCCCAAAAATAAAGTCTGACACTGTTTCCACTGTTTCCCCATCTATTTCCCATAAAGTGATGGGACCAGGTGCCATGATCTTCGTTTTCTGAATGTTGAGCTTTAAGCCAAATTTTTCACTCTCCACTTTCACTTTCATCAAGAAGCTCTTTTGTTCCTCTTCACTTTCTGCCATAAGGGTGGTGTCATTTGCATATCTGAGGTCCTTGATGTTTCTCCCGGCAATCTTGATTCCAGCTTGTGCTTCTCCCAGCCCAGTGTTTCTCATGATGTACTCTGCATATAAGTTAAATAAGCAGGGTGACAATATACAGCCTTGACTTACTCCTTTTCCTATTTGGAACCAGTCTGTTGTTCCATGTCCAGTCCTAACTGTTACTTCCTGACCTGCATATAGGTTTCTCAAGAGGCAGATCAGGTGGTCTGGTATTCCCATCTCTTGAAGAATTGTCCACAGTTTATTGTGATCCACACAGTCAAAGGCCTTGGCATAGTCAATAAAGCAGAAATAGATGTTTTTCTGGAACTCTCTTGCTTTTTTGATGATCCAGCGGATGTTGGCAATTTGATCTCTGGTTCCTCTGCCTTTTCTAAAACCAGCTTGAACATCAGGAAGTTCACGGTTCATGTATTGCTGAAGCCTGGCTTGGAGAATTTTGAGCATTACTTTACTAGCGTGTGAGATGAGTGCACTTCAGTGCAAAGGCCCTGGAGTCATGCAGACCTTGGAATGTTTGAGGCGACAACAGCCTGCACAAAATGGAACAGAAAAAGATATGAGGCTGGATTGCATTGAATTTCATGAAAAATAAAAGCCTAGAATCACGTTTGCATTCTGCTTCTCAACAACGACTGAATCATCCTTTAAGTAGAATCAGAGTCATTTTGTTCTTCTCAGGTTCTGTCAGTGTGTCTCACAGTGATATTTAAATTTAGTCTTCTCGATCCCATCATGACACCTACAGAGTCTGAAGAAGAGGAGGATGTTTATGAAAACATGGAGACAGAAAGCTAGAAACCATAAAGTGAACACTGACCTCATAATTGGTGGAAGCTACTACTGTAATGATTTTATCATCGTTGTTATAGTATTAGCAAACACTAATAGGTTTTACGTGACAGAAACCCTATTCAAACTGACTTAACAAAAAGGACAGTTTACGACAAATGGTCCTGTGATTGCATGAGATGGGAATGTGCCAGCGCCTTAGGAGGAATCAGAACCAGACACTCGAATGGTACTAAAATCCTGGGTCAGTGATTTGTATTCCTCTTTCTGAATCTGATTTATTTGTCTACCTTTTCCCCTTCTCTTTTAAGCTAAAGTGTCCTTCCCTCTCATCTCTGTTTTATTTCTCAGGTTCATCATGTACAATAAATCACAACTGACAATTCCCAAACTTTTCATATATTTTCCAAAGTTAGTGTTTCTTCTGTGAGTCCCTCCTTTCCCAAAACCTCAGGGACGGGACCGTTGGCCCAACCTCTGCACCAAGCAAATGCACTCAGAGGGTGAACTCATATACAGGAACTGCTCTTTTTCCAGGCATGTGAATAAGATGGGAGAGGAAGTAGTCTCAAAAGAACCAAGAGGAGTAGAGATGTTCACATTAGAAGGCAGGTTGCTGAGAAGAAAACAATAGTTACCCCCTATAATCATCATATTTATTTATGACCAGTTCTGACAAGTTTTTTAGTACTTGTAAATTTATCAGCTCTTGGAGTAGCCTGGGAGGGACTTTATTGCATCAGTAACTCTTTGCAGCGTGACACAGAACTATGACTAGTTCTTTCCAAGGGTTTGATGAATAATGCTTCTCCCTCCCCATGGTTTGTCCATCTCCTTTGCTGCGAAGACTGGAAGCTCTGCCTTTGCTCCATTTCTGGCATTTAATGTAGATTCCTCTGGCGTTGTTCTTAGAGATGATAAAGAACAGCTGGTCACCATCTTCAGCCCAGTAATGTTTGATACGTTTGAAAACTGCTCTTAAGTCAACTTCTTCGCTCCTCTACAGACTAAATAAACCCAACGGCTCCAGCCCTGTGTCTGAGCCTCATCGTTGTGGTCGCTATCATCTTGATTGTTCTATCTTCTCCTTTTCAGAAGGTGGGTCTACTTTGGCCCCTATCCATTGACATCTCAGTGCTTTGGTGAGGACAGTTCGTCCATGGAATATTTCAGAGAAGAGAATCAATAACTGCACAAGGAATCACATTCTGATGTGGGTGAGTTGTGGACCAAAATCTCTGTGATTTTCCTAGTTGCTATGATTGGGACTCCAGTGTCTACTGCATAGCGTTGTGTGAGCATGGATTCAAATCCTGGGTCTAATGCTTATTGATGGGCAAGGGCATCAATTCTTTGTCTGGCTTGCTTCATCTGGGCTGTGGCGATAAGAAGGCCAATAATAGTAAGAGAATTCATTGGAAGGATTCATGGAAGGGGTTGAATAGGGTGACAGACCACACAAGAGTTGCTCCCTAAATCGCAGTTCTATCCCTTTCCTCCTTGCCTACATGGAGAAATTAACAGCCAATAGCAGCTGGATTAATGAACAGAAGGAAATTCAGCTTCAGGTGCCAGCTCTGCAAGTAGCTATGGGACCTTGGGAAAGTCTCTTCACTGTATGACACTCATCTCTAAAATCGACAGCTGGAAATAGAGAGGAAATTGATTCCTAGAATTGTTGACAGCTCTACAAAACCTTCCCTGGTGACCCAGACAGAAAAGAATCTGCCTACCATGTGGGAAGCCTGGGTTCAATCCCTGGGTCAGGCAGATGCCCTGGAAGAGGGCCTGGCAACCCACTCCAGCATTCTTGCCTGGAGCATCGCATGGACAGAGGAGCCTGGAGGGCTACAGTCCACGGGGCTGCAAAGAGCTGGACATGACTGAGCAACTAAACCCTGCTCAGCAGTATAAAACCTTAAGACGGAGTTTATAGTTTGGCAATTTTCAATGAGTTAAGAGGTATTCACCACACATACACTGGCCACAAAAGCAACACTGAACGCAATAGAGTACCTTTAATCCACAGAAAAATATTTTCCACATATTCATTACTTTTTTCATTATTTATTTAATTGGTTGTGCTGGGTCTTAGTTGAGGCATGTGGAATCTAGTTCTCTGACCAGGGACTAACTCATGCACTCTGCATCGGGAGCTCGGAGTATCTAAACTGCCAGGCCACCAGAGAGGTCCCTATATCTTTAATTGCATTAAATATCTCCAGGAAGCAATCCTGTACGCTGAAGAGTTCTGCTTGCTTCTCGTACCCGATCGAAGGTCAGAGGCAGATAGTGAGATAAGAGTGGGGAAAATCGAAAGTCCAAGGTGGCTGTGGTCAACTCCAGAGAAGAGAGGTCAGAGCTGGTCCCCATAGTGACCATCACGAATGAGGGAAGGTCTTAGCACCAAGATCCAGAACCTAAGGCAGGGGCAGCACTGGAGAGGCAGAGAGCACAGAGGTTAAAGAACGAGTCCTGGAGGCTAACACACCTGGCTGAAATCCTTTCTGCGCTGCTACCTGTAACATGGCGACAATGACAATTATCTAGGAGGGCTGTTGACAGCGTTAATGAGATAATATATGGGGAGTAATGAACATATGGTGAGTGCCCCATCAACTGTGGCTCGTGTTATTAACAGAATCTACTACAGGGTGAAGTGGCTCCAGTCATGTCTGACTTTTTGCCATCCCATGGACTGTAGCCTGCCAGGCTCCTCTGTCCATGGGATTTCCCAGGCAAGAATCCTGGAGTGGGTAGCCATTCCTTTCTCCAGAGGATCTTCCCGATCCAGGGATTGAACCTGAATCTCTTATATCTCCTGCATTTGCAGGCAGGTTCTTTTCCACTAGTGCCACCTGGGAAGCCTCAGGACTGTACCAACAGGACCCAGAGAGATATACCCACTTCTCCTCCTCCAACTGACATGTGTTTATCCTTAATACACAATTGTTTCTTTTGTGGAAGTTCTTGATCCCGAAAAGCTAAGAATTTTCTGACATTGTTTCCGGTGTCGATGAAAACAAAACTTGATTACATTTGCCTTTTAGGAGGAATTTTATTATTAATAGATGGTTGCTTCAGCAGCACAGTTTGCCCTTGACTGATCTATATTAGTACTCTAAATTAACAATATTATTAAATGAGCTTGCTTTTCTCAAACATGTGTTAATGAATATAAGGGGGAGACGGCTTGAAGTCTGGGGTTAAGATTTTATCACAGACGATCTGTGAAGGAGAAAAAGCACCTTGAGATAAACATTCATGAGATCAGCATATTTAATTACATTAAGACGAAAAGTTTCCTTCAGTGATGAATAAAGCCAAACAGTTAACTAAAATAATAAGATCAATGAAAGGCTGAAGAAACTACATTCAGTAAAAAGTTGGGACTCTTTTGACTGATAATTTAAACAAACAAAACAAAATGCTAAGAGCCTGATACATACATAGGCAAAAACCATAAACAACTGTGTTCTGAAGAGGAAACAAGCAGAAAAAAATACTGTTGCAAATAGTCCTGAGATATGCACATTAAGACATCAAAGTGTTTGATTCACCTATTAATTGTCACACTTTCCTCAAATACTTAGATTCAATGGTAGAGACCAGGAGATGAATGAAATAATCTAATATATTGTGGATAACATTATGAATTGGTAGAATAGTTTGGAAAAACCTTTCAAAAATTTGGCTCAGGAGACACTGCTGGGATATTGACCTAAAGAAATGGGACAACATATGAAAAATATCAATGACATTCATTTCTAATAACAAAAAGAGGCAAATGCTCAAATAATACAAACTATGGGAGATTTATTCAATGTGGCATTATATAGTCGCCAATGACTGTATACAGAATAACTTGGTAAGCTGATGCCATTGTGTCATGGGGAAAGTAAGATGCAAACAGTTTGTAAAACGTGGACATATTATAAAAATGAGAAGTTAATATACTAAAATCTGATTATTACTATTATTATTGTGGTATTATAATCATCTCCCTGAAAACAGCTTTCCTATGTCCTTCTCCACTGAATAATTACCAGCTCATTTCTTTGCTCTCCTTATCAGGAACTTTTCACACCCATTGCCCCATCCCTACAGTTCTTGTCAAGGCTTTCATATGTTTTATTCTTCAGTAACTTTTCTCTTATTGCTTGACTTCTCATCAGCCTTTGACAGAGTTGGCCATCAACTCCTTTTAGAACTCTCTCCTTTGGGTTCCCCTAGTACTGCACCCCCTGATACTCCTCCTGCTCCCCTGACTATTGATTCTTAAATCCTTTGCTAACACTCCTTTCTCTTTTCCTTGACTTCTAAACATTGGGTTGCCCCAGGCATTCATTTCTGGACCCTACTGTCTTCTTTATTTGCTCCTTCTCTTACGGTTAGTTCATTCACTATCATAACTTTAGGTATCAACTGTGGCGATGATTTCCAAATCACCATTTCTGGTCCAGGCTTGGTCTCCTGCTGAGCTCCAGACTCACCAGCTGATTGCTTCTTCGCCATCTCCAGTTGCGTGTTTTGCATGCATCTCAAACACAGCACGAAACATTTTGCTCAATATGTTCCTCTGTCCCAACCCAGCCTGTATCAATTCTAGTTTTCCCATGTCATGATAGAACTATCCCCCTAGTTGCTCAAATCAAGGACCTAAGGGTATTTTTTCACACTTCAAGTCCAATCCACCTGCATGTCTCAGCAGCTGTACTCTCTGAGTCAGTATATCCTCTTCATCACTATGTACATCACCTTAATCTCCACCATTGTAATTTCTCTCCTGAACCACTACTGTAGCATCTAAATGTTCTTCCTGCTTCTACTTTCCTCCCGTAAGTCCCGTCATTTATTCTTCACAAGCAGCCAATGTGCTCTTCCAAAACATAAATCAGATCATATTACTCCCACTTAAGATTCTCTAATGACCTTCCTTTGGTCTCGGGACAGAATCCAAAGTCCAAGACAAGGATGTTTTTGTCTCTGTCTGAACTCATCTCTCATTCATCTTCTTTTTGAAATCATTATTTTAGACTCTCTAAGTTCTTCTAGGCTGAGCTCATGCACCTGAGAGTCTTTGCATCACTATTCTCCCACCTGGCAATGCAGATGACATACACCTAAATACGGATGACACTGTACTTCCTATGGGCTTCCCAGGTGGCTCAGTAGAAAGAGTCACCTGCCAATGCAGGAAATGCAGGAGACTCGGGTTCATTTCCTGGGTGGGGAAGATTCCCTGGAGGGGAAAAGGTAACCCACTCCAGTATTCTTGCCTGGAGAATGCCATGGACAGAGGAGCCAGGTGGGCCCCAGTCCAACGGGTTGCAGAGTTGGACACCATTGAGAGACTAAGCACAGCACAGCAACACAAATCCATCTCTTTACTGAAAGTTTTGGAAACGCATATATCTCTGAGTCAAACTCTGTAACTTCATCTATAAAATATGAAGAGTGGGACCTATTCGTCTCTAAGTTTTCCTTCAATTCTTGTTTCATTTTTTCTAAGGATACAGTGGCAGAATTACCAGGTTGTTGTGTCTTCTTCCAGTAGGTGGCGCTATTGAGCACAAAATTTTTCTCAGAAATAACATTTTTAAATTTTTTTAAAAAATGAAAACAGAGGGAAAGATTCATCAATGCTGCTTTTACTCACTGTGAACCACTTCCCAGAATAGATCCACTAGGCCTGAAACTATGAGAAATATAAAAACTGAAACACATAAAGGGCTTTTTGTTAAAATCATGAAAAGGATCCATTGGTTAACCACATTTTCTTACTTTCAAAAAGCCTTGTAAATTTGTGTGGGCCTGAGGACATATGCTGAAACTTGATTATACACTCTGATATGGAAAGGAAAGGGCAAGTTCTTTCTTCCTCTATTGGAAAATTTTACATTTATTTAAAAACGGGCATGATGCATAGTCTCCAATAGGATTTTTCCAAAGCTCTCATGTAGGTGGATGAAATGAGATGATAATTAACAAAGAAGTGCTATGAACACTTTAAAAATACCTACTATTTATTACTGCCATATTTTTGTACACCTGCAGTAGCAATTAATAGAGTTATTCTGTCTTATATTTTATTACATGAAAGCATGAGGCTGAGAGAAGTTAAGAGATTTGCCACTAAGAGTAAATCAATGGACGTGCATGCTGAGTCACTTCAGTCTTGTCCAACTCTTTGCGACCCCACGTACAGTAGCCCGCCAGTCTCCTCTGTCCATGGAATATCCCAGGCAAGAATACTGGAGTGGGTTGCCATTTCCTCCTCCAGGGAATCGTCCCAACCCAGGGGTTGAACCCACATCTCTGTCTCCTGTATTCAGAGGCGGTTTTTTTAATCACTCAGTTGAATGTAAATCCATTCTGGGTAGCTTCAGAGTCAGACCATCTGCAGATTACAGAGCTATTGCCCTGGAGCGCGAACGGAGTGAGGGTAAAAGGAAACATTCTCAGACTTTCTCAAAAAGATACGCTGAAGTTCCTCTGCTTCCTTAAAGATGAAAAACATTTGAAGAAGGCATAGGCTGAACTAAATCAAGGTTTATGGTCCGCTTTTCGCCAGGAAACATTCACCAAAGAAAGAACAGTCAGGCACTTGAAGTCTATGGTAAAACAAAGATTGCTGCCCACCATTTAGTTCTACAGGAATCCAGTCATTAGCTGCTGCAGTGGCTGACCAGCAGAGCACTCCGACAGGAACTCAGGACAGAAAATAGGGTGTTGGATGCCAGGTTTATGGAAGGAAATCTCATCCTCAAGTGTGACTTTCAAGGGGTTCTGCAGATGGGCTCTGCTAGGACACAGTCCTGATTTCAATTGCTGCCTCAAGATGCTCTGAATTTACAGACTCAGCGAGATATTAGGAACATATTGTATGCAAAGAGGGTAAGCGGTCCCCAGAGAAAGAGAAGCAGGCGTGGCTTTTTCGACAAAAGAGAAATTCTTCCTCCCAAGTCTTTCACGCCTTTCTCCTCCATCATCCCTCTCACTCACCCCCCTTTAAAACCTTGAAGAAAGTATTTCTCCCTCCCCCAATTTACTAGCCTGAAATTCTCAAAGAAGACTGAGGATTTCCTTCTCAGACTCCAGAATTCTGCCTGCTTCCTCCTAGCTTTATGCTCTCTATCCCAGGCAATGCATTTCTGGTACTGATGTTTTTCCCAGGGGGAATTATTCTTGTCACCTTTTCCCTCACCTAACTCCCTTTGTATTAGATGTTCATCAGAAAACATCCAAAGCCTGCTCAGATGTTTGTAAAGTGTATTTTTTCTATAGTGTGTGTGTGAGGTGGGGTAGGGTGTGGATTGGGTGGTGGAGAAGATTCTTGAGGGTCCCTTGGACAGCAAGGTGATCAAACCAGTCAATCTCAAAGGAAATCAACCCTGAATATTCATTGGAAGGACTGATGCTCAAGTTGAAGCTCCAATACTTTGACCACCTGATATGAAGAGCTGACTCACTGGGAAAGCCCCTGATGCTGGGAAAGATTGAGGGCAGGAGGAGAAGGGGGTGACAAAGGATGAGATGGTTGGATGGCCTCACCAACTCTATGGACATGAGTTTGAGCAAACTCCAGGAGATAGTGAAGGGCAGGGAAGCCTGGCGTGCTGCAGTCTTTGGGGTCTCAAAGAGTTGGACACAACTTAGGGACTGAGCAGCAAAAACAACTACCCTTCTAGGTTCTTGGCTGAAAGCTCCCTGTAATAAGACAGATGAACAGGAGAAATACAAAAGGATTTTTATTATTAATAATATGTGTACCTCCTGTATACATGGAAGATATCCAGAAAACTGAGTAACTCCTGGAAATACCTCAAGCCATCACCTTAAATACCATCTTCAGGGAAAAACAAAAGAAAGATGGTGGATGGGGGAAGGGCACCTATGGGAGGTTACCAGGAAAATCATAGTAAACGAGGGTATGATTGCTGTGCACATTTGAGTGAATGCCTTCTCCAGTGATAAGAGTTTTGAGAAATTTAGAATTATCCTCCTCTTCCAGGTACAGACAAGGAGACATGCTTAACAATGAAAATTTCTCCTATGAATGCAAAGATCTTTTACATAAGCGTAACTTCTCCTTTTTTAGAGCTTCTCCTGTGTCTGCTTTTTCTTAAAAATAATCAGCTGAAGATAATCCTTATGCCGAAGAGACATATTTTGGGGTGGCAGATTTTGCTCCCTTTCAAGTAGAAAGTATAAATATCACTCTCCTAATCTTCGAAAATCCCTTAGGAGCTCACAGTAGGACAGCTGCCACTGCTTAGGGTCTGAACACTTCCTGCTCAGAGAGCCTGGAGGAGCTTAGCAGAGGTCTTCCTGCACATCAGATCCCATATCACAAAGGGGGCAGGAGTGTTGAAAGATCTCCTGACAAAAATGCCCTCCCCCTGGTCCATGCTCAAATTCCCCCATCATTAACAATTTAGCCAAATTCAGCCTCAGTTAGTCTTAAATTGTTGCAAGCCATGACACTAAACAGATAGAATATGGGCTCTGGATTTGGATCCTATATTCTGAATGGATCCTGTATTCTAAATGGGGCTTCCCAGGTGGTGCAGTGGTAAAGAATCCGCTTGCCAATGCAGGAGACACAGGTGATGTGGGTTAGATCCCTGGATGAGGAAGATCTCCTGGAGTAGGAAATGGCAACCCACTACAATATTCGTGTCTGGGATATTCCAAGGACAGAGGAGCCTGGCGGGTTACAGTACATGGGATCGCAAAGGGTTGGACACAACTGGGCACACATGCACGTTCTGAATGGAGTGACTCTCCACAGATGGCTGCACAGTCTATGTGCCGTTTCTGCCCAGGATGGAAGCTGCAGGCAACAAGGGCACACACACCTCCTGTTCCTGGCTGGAGAGGAGCAGGGAGGTGGGTGGAGAAAGAGCAAAGAAGCCTGCGCAAGATGGACAAAACCATCCTCCAGTTTCCAATCTGTTTCTGGTCAATTGATAACCCAGCGAAGATCCAGCAGACGGTGCTGTTTGCTACCAGCTGCTGTTGCCTTAGCACAATAGGGAGGAGAGGCCCCTCCTCTCTTTGCTGAGACTGTTCACCCCTAATTTACACAGACTAGTTGGGAAACTTCAGAGGAAACACTGTCTCCATCCCCATGGTATTTTGGGCCATGCATTGGATGCAAATACGAATAATGCAAACTATGATTTAGCAAATCAATGCATGCCCAAGAAAACGTATTGCATTGAAACTGCTACTATTTTTGAAAGTCTTGCTTCTGAAACAGAACTGACTCCCTCTACATTTGTGATCCTGTTTGGGACAAAGTCTAGCTAGGCTCCTTTGAGGCTATCAAATTCCCACCTACTTACCCAGTCTCCTTCTCTTCAATTTATTTCTTAAAAAGATCCTGAAGAAATACTATTTCGGATCTTCCAGTTGGCCATGAGTTCAGCATGGTGAGCCCTTCTAGGAGCGGGAATGCTCAGGTTATATGCTGACTGTGGCAGAGAGTGGAGGCGGCACAGATGTCATTCGGTCCTTTGGGATTGAAAGATGACGCCCCAAGGTTTTAGACTGAATCATAGGAGAGCACTTGGTTCTCAGTTAATCCACTGTGTTGGGCAAATGACTGTCATTCTTGCTTTAGTCTAAGTGCCTCTGAAGGCCTTAATGGTTGTCCCTATTACTGTCACGGCTGAGGTATTGTCACTGACTTAAATGGGAACTCAGCGCCAGAAGAGGAGACAGGTGGTTAAGAATCCCTTTTATTCCCTTATAATCTGGCAGGAAGTGAGGCCAAAAAAAAAAAAAAAAGACTATTTTAATGCCCACTTTTACTTGGGCTGTTGAGCAGTTATGGCTCTGTTTGTGGCATAGAAGATCATTTGTCATCATATGAAGCTGTATTAGTAGATGGGCTGACTAATATAAGAGAAAGTGAAAGTTGCTCATTCGTGTCCGACTCTTTGCAACCCTATGGATTATACAGTCCATGGAATTCTCCAGGCCAGAATACTGGAGTGGGTAGCCTTTCCTTTCTCCAGGGGACCTTCCCAACCCAGGGATTAAAGAAACCCCAAATTTCAGGAGCTCCTATAGACTGAATGTTATTGTTGTTCAGTTGATAAGCTGTGTGGGTCTGACTCTTTGTGAGTCCATGGACTGTATGCAGCACGCCAGGCTCCTCTTCCCAGGCAAGAATACTGGAGTGGGTTGCCATTTCCTCCTCCAGGGGATCTTCCCAGCCCAGGGATCGAACCCACGTCTCCTGCATTGGCAGGTGATTTCTTTACCACTGAGCCACCAAGGAAACCGGACTGAATGTTCTCACGCCTGGATTTGTATGTTGAAACCTCATCCCTGATATGATGGTATTAGGAGGTAGAGCTCTTGGGAGGTGATTCGGTCATGAGTGTGAAGCCCTCATGAATAGAACTGTGCCCTAAAAAGAGACCCCAGAGGACTGCCTTCCTCTTTCTGTGCGTGAGGACACAACAGGAACACTGCCGTCCATCCAGCAAGAGGCTGGGTCACCACGCACTGAGTCTGCCTGCACCCTGATCTTGGACTTCCTGGGCTCCAGAACTGTGACACACAAATGCTTGTTGTCGGGGATTTCTCTGATGGCCCAGTGGCTTAGTCTCTGAGCTCCCAATGCAGAGGGCCTGGGTTTGATCCCCGGTCAAGGAACTAGATCCCGCATATCGCAGAGAAGATCAAAGTTCCAGTGTGCCAAGATCTGGCGTAGCCAAATAAATAAATAAATATTTTTAAAAAAAACATTTGTTGCTGATAAACTACCCAGTTTATGGAACTCTGTTATGGGCTGTTCAAGGACTAAGAGAGAATGCTATAATAAACTTTTTCTTCACATTCACATTAAGTGTAGAGTGAGGCAGGTGGCCCTCTGCCATCTTCTGAAACCTAATATCTACTCGGCCTCCAAGGGCAACACGGCAGCCAATGGGCCAGCAAGGAAGCATATGACTCTTCACCTTCTTAGACAGAAAGTGACAGTTCTAGTCGATTGATCAGAACTAGTCACATGACTCTAGCTTTAGTGCAGGGTCTGAGAAGTGGAGAGGAACACATAGACTATATGGTGATTACTGTTTCCACATCACCATCTCATGTCTTCCTTACATGCAGACCTGTTACCAAGGGGATATGGTCCATCCCCCTGGAGTGAGTGAGTCATCAGTTACAGAGTGTGGCTTTGTAATTGTTGGTTGGTTTGCAATCTGTTGGTTTGCAATCTGGTCCCCGTAATCTTTCTTCATAGCCCAGTTGGTAAAGAAGCTGTCTGTAATGTGGGAGACCCAGGTTTGATTCCTGGATTAGGAAGATCCCATGGAGAAGGAAATGGCAACCCACTCCAGTATTCTTGCCTGGAGAATCCCAGGGACAGAGGAGCCTGGCGGGCTACTATCCAAGGGGTCTCAAGAGTCCAACACAACCTAGTGACTATACCACCACCCACCACCCTGTAAACAGAAGGCAAGGAGAAACTGAAAAAAGAGGCAGACCATCCCAGATTGGTAGTGTCAGTTTTAATAAGTTAGGAAGCTTACTCAGGAGGCTTGTCTTAGGCAGCTGCAAGACAAGTAGATGTCTGTACCAACACTATAAATATTAGGCTCTCATTTATAAACTGATAAAGCATTTCACTGGCATGGAGTTTATTTCCCATTTTGCAAGGAAGATGCTAAGACTCAGAAAGTTACTGTGGGGACTTCCCTGGTGGTCCACAGGTTAGGAATATGCTTTCCAATGCAGGGCGGGTGCTGGATTGATTTCTTGTTGGGAAACTAAGATCCCACTTGTCCAGGGAAACTTAGCTAGCACTCTCTAGAGCCCATACTCTGCAAACACACATCCCAATGAGAAGACTGTGCACCGCAATGAAGACCCCGAGCCTCCAAAAAAAGAGAAAGGTACTGTGACTTATTCAGTGTCATGCAGCTAGGAAGGGGAAGAGTAGGGGCTGACTTCTGGTTTTCTAACACTAAGTCTTAAGCCTTTTAAGTTATATTGCAAGTTCCCTAAGTTTGGAGATCGCTAACTGGGAAAGAATTAGCAGTGGATTATGGAAGTTGATTAGCATAAAAGGTAACAAAGGCATTTTCTACAGGCAAATTGAGGCAACCTCATAAAGATTAATGCATTTTTTCCAATTGTCTTAATAGTCAGCTAACAATTACATTTTTAAATGGTTGCTGGAAGTATTAAGTGAACAAAGTACTTGAACCAATCACTTGTATACCAGTTATTCTGATCATTAAGTGTGGCTTATGTGAAATGAATTTATCTGCAAATGACTTCACACTCAAGCTCCCCACCCAGATCAGCCAGTGTTTGGAGCTGAGCAAAGCAGTTTCTGCAGTTACACTGATTACATGTGTTTCCCCAAGCCTCCTGGAGACACAGACAAAGGAACCAAAATAGATACTCAGACGGATCCCAGTCTGACTTGTTTCCTTCTCCCAAGAGAGGGTTAGTTTAGCATGATTCTAAATTGATGAAATTTCTCCAGAGGTCATCACAAATTAGACTGCCAGCTTCTACTTTAACCATTGATTGCCTACTTCAACCTGAATATCTTACATTCTAGTCTCTTAAAAAAATAGGTTAAATAACTAAAAAGCAAGAGATAATTAAAAATCAAGAGACAATATTTTATTAGAGTAACCCAAATATACCAAATTCTATGGTGGAAGAAAATAACAATAAATTATGTAGATGTCCTGGCCTAAGTGAAGGGAGCCGTAACTCCCTATTCATTGAGTATAGGGGTAGTGAATGCCTTTCAATGAATACAATGTGGAAAGTGGGAAAAAAAGGAAAACTTTATAGTGGAGAGACCTACTAAATGCCATTTCAAATGGATGATCAAGGTCAACATCAACAACCATACATCATATAGAGCAATATGTACCCTTGATATTCTGTAATGAAAATGACACTTTACTTCTGTGATCTTCCTTCACTAACCTATAACTTCTGTCTAATCAAAAAAAAAAAATCAGGAAAATTCCAGTTGAGAGGTTTCCTACAAAATACCTGTCCAAGTGTCCTCAAAACTGTCAAGATAATAAAAAACAAGGTGGGTGTAAGAAAAAGTCACAGTCAAGTGGAGCCCAGGAGACATGACAACTAATGGATATCATGGATATCAGATGAAGATTCTAGAGCAGAAAGACACCATTCAGTCAGTTCAGTTCAGTCTCTCAGTCATGTCTGACTCTTTGCAACCCCATGGACTGCAGCACACCAAGCCTCCCTGTCCATCACCAACTCCTGGAGTTTACTCAAACTCATGCCCATTGAATCTGTGGTGCCATCCAACCATCTCATCCTCTGTCATCCCTTTCTCCTCCCACCTTCAATCTATCCTAGCATCAGGGTCTTTTCAAACGAGTCAGCTCTTCCCATCAGGTGGTCAAAGGATTAGAGTTTCAGCTTCATCATCAGTCCTTCCAGTGAATATTCAGGGCTGATTTCCTTTATGATGGACTGGTTGGATCTCCTTGCAGTCCAAGGGACTCTCAAGAATCTTCTCCAACACCACAGCTCAAAAGCATCAATTCTTTGATGCTTAGTTTTCTTTATAGTCCAACTCTCACATCCATACATGACTACTGGAAAAACCATAGCTTTGACTAGATGGACCTTTATTGGCAAAGTGATGTCTCTGCTTTTCAATATGCTGTCTAGGTTGGTCATAACTTTTTGTCCAAGGAGTAAGCATCTTTTAATTTCATGGCTGCAATCACCATCTGCAGTGATTTTGGGGCCCACAAAATAAAGTCTGTCACTGTTTCCACTGTTTCCCCATCTATTTGCTATGAAGTGATAGAATAGGATGCCATGATCTTAGTTTTCTGTATGTTGAGCTTTAAGCCAACTTTTTCACTCTCCACTTTCACTTTCATCAAGAGGCTCTTTAGTTCCTCTTTGCTTTCTGCCATAAGGGTGGTATCATCTGCATATCTGAGGTTATTGATATTTCTTGATTCCAGCTTGTGCCTCATTCAGCCCAGCATTTCTCATGATGTACTCTGCATATAAGTTAAATAAGCAGGATGACAAATATACAGCCTTGATCTACTCCTTTTCCTATTTGGAACCAGTCTGTTCGTCCATGTCCAGTTCTAACTGTTGCTTCCTGACCTGCATACAGATTTCTCAGGAGGCAGGTCAGGTGGTCTGGTATTCCCATCTCCTTCAGAATTTTACACAGTTTATTGTGATCCACACAGTCAAAGGCTTTGGCATAGTCAATAAAGCAGAAATAGATGTTTTTCTGGAACTCTCTTGCTTTTTCGAAAATCCAGCAGATGCTGGCAATTTGATCTCTGCTTCCTCTGCCTTTTCTTAAACCAGCTTGAAAATCTGGAAGTTCACGGTTCACATATTGTTGAAGCCTGGCTTGGAGAATTTTGAGCATTACTTTGCTACTATGTGAGATGAGTGTAGTTGTGCAGTAGTTTGAGCATTCTTTGGCATTGCCTTTCTTTGGGATTGGAATGAAAACTGACCTTTTCCAGTCCTGTGGCCACTGCTGAGTTTTCCAAATTTGTGGCATATTGAGTGCAGAACTTTCACAGCATCATCTTTTAGGATTTGAAATAGTTCAGCTGGAATTCCATCACCTCCATTAGCTTTGTTCATAGTGACGCTTTCTAAGGCCCACTTGACTTCTCATTCCAGGATGTCTGGCTCTAGGTGAGTGATCACACCATCGTGATTAGAAGATCTTTTTTGTATAGTTCTTCTGGGTATTCTTGCCACTTCTTCTTAGGTAAAACACCATTAGGTAAAAACTAAGGCAACAAGAATAAACTGTGGATATTATTGTTGATTATTATTGAAACTGCATGCAATGCAGAAGACCCTAGTTTGATTCCTGGGTTGGGAAGATCTGCTGGAGAAGGGAGAGGCTACCCACTCTAGTATTCTTGAGCTTCCCTTGTGGTTCAGCTGGTAAAGAATCTGCCTGCAATGAGGGAGACCTGGGTTTGATCCCTGGGTTAGGAAGATCCCCTGGATAAAGGAAAGGTTACCCACTCAGTATTCTGGCCTATTCCAAGGACTACACAGTTCATGGAGTTGCAAAGAGTCTGACACAACTGAGCAACTTTCACTTCCATTATTGTTGGTGGTGATAATGGTGATGATGGCGCTGCTGTTGATGGAAGTATGATTATCACAGTGGTGGTGGTGGATGGTAGAGATAACAGAAAAGTGAGAGTAATTTAACATGTATTTGTGTGTAATTCAGATGACATGTCACTCAGTTAGCTGTGTCCTACTCTTTGGGACTCCATATACTATAGCTGGTCAGGCTCCTCTGTCCATGGGATTTCCCAGGCAAGAATACTGGAGTGGGTAGCCATTCCCTTCTCCAGGATATCTTTCCATCTCAGGGATTGAACCTGGGTCTCCTGCATTGCAGGCAGATTCTTTACCAACTGAGCTACCAGGGAATCTCATTATTGTTGATGAAATTATGATTACATTGGTGGTGGTGCCTGCTGGAGCCAACAGACAAGTGAGAGTAATTAACATGTACTGTGGAATTTTTCATTCATTTGTGCGGAATTCAGATACCCAGAATCAGAGCCTGCAGTTCAACTTCATCCTTCCTGGTGCCCCTACACATCTGAATTATGATAACTTGCATCCTACCAAATGTAAGAAAAAAAATTAATAAACAGAAAGCTCAGTTAAATGAAGTTGAAAGCCTAGAGTGTGAGATCTCACACTCTGATAATAGCACAGCCCGACAGAAAGGAAAAGGACTCCTCTACTTTCCTGGCAACAATTCTGCTCAATGCTCCGTGGTGAGCTCAATGGGAAGGGAATATAAAATGAGGGCGTATATGTACTTACCCATTGTCACTTCCCATCACAACTTGGTAGAGACTAACCCTAAGCTGCTGCCATACTCTTCAAGTACCTCATTCCTCTCCATACTCCCTTGCCTCAGCAGAAGCCCTGATCATTTACTAACTGGAGAAAATAGAGGTCATCCAAATAAAGTTTTTCTATATTTCTTCTGTTCATTCCAAGAGTTCTCAGTTTCAGCACCAGGTAAAATGTAAACCCCTAACCACTGACAACCAGACTTTTCATGTCATACCGTGTTAGCATCCTCAAGCCTCACCACTTGTCCAATCACACAGTAAGCCCCAGCCATGCACATAGATAGGTCAGTCTCTGGGTATATGGACCATAAGCGTTGTCTCACAGAAAAACCTCCTCTTCTCTTGTTCCACCAAATACACACACACACACACACACACACACACACTCACACCTCTATTGGATTATAGCTGGAACTAAATTTGTCTGCTTAATCAAGGAATAGGGAAGGGGGACTTTCCTATTGGTCTAGAGGTTAAAAATCTGCCTTGCAGTGAAGGGGCTGCAGGTTCAATCCCTAACTGGAGAACTAAGATCCCACAACTAGAGATCCCATGTGCTGCAATGAAAGATCCTGCTTTTGAGATCAAAGATTCCACCTGCCACAGTCAAATAAATAACTAAATATTTTTTTTTAAATAAAGAAAAAGAGGAAATACAAAGTAATGCTCTTAATTGCAAGGGAAAGAAATTTTACCTAACATAAGCTAGTCGCTCAGTCGTGTCTGACTCTTTGCAACCCCGTGGACTGTAGCCCACCAGGCTCCTCCATCCATGGGATTCTCCAGGCAAGAATCCTGGAGTGGGTTGCCATTTCCTTCTCCAGAGGATCTTCTTGACCTAGGGATCGAACCCAGGTCTCCCACATTAGAAGCAGACGGTTTAACCTCTGAACCACCAGGGAAGCTGAAGAAGAAATTTTGGGGGGCGGGGGAAAGTAATTTATTTGACTTTGCATCTTTGAAGAAAAATTTGAACCATCAAACCTTGGAAAGGACGACTGTCTAGTCCAATCTTCAGGTTTTGGAAGCAGCAACCGCAGAGCAGTGGCTGATGGGAAATAATGCTGTTCAACTGTCTCCAACTATTGCCCATTCTTATGTCATTGCTCCAGATTTAAATTCATGAGAGATGGTCTAAACTGGCCAAATATGGATTTCTCCAGTAGCAGTAGCTCAGCTGGTAAAGAATCTGCCTGCAATGCAGGAGACCTGGGTGCAATCCCTGGGTCGGGAAGATGCCCTGGAGAAGGGAAAGGCTACCCACTCCAGTATTCTGGCCTAGAGAATTCCATGGACTCTACAGTCCATGGGGTCATAAAGAGTTGGACATGACTGAGGAACTCTCACTTCACTCGCCAGTAGCAGATCCATACTCAGAGTGTTGGGTGCTTATAACCTACTTGGGAGATGGTGCCAGGATGAATGGAGAAGGCAGTGGCAACCCACTCCAGTGTTCTTTCCTGGAGAATCCCAGGGATGCGGGAGCCTGGTGGGCTGCCGTCTATGGGGTCTCACAGAGTCAGACATGACTGAAGTGACTTAGCAGCAGTAGTAGCAGCCAGGAACTAAGCATAAGAGAGAAAATAGATAGGGAAGGAGGGAAAGTAGAAAAGAGACTCTAATAAACCACACAGAACAACTTCTAAATCATCCTTTTGGAGGGTGGGAAGCTGAAAATGTATTCCCCAGACTGCAAAGCCCCATGAAAGTGTGGTGAAAGTGTAGTCGCTCAGTCGTGCCTGACTCTTTGCAACCCCATGGACTGTAGCCCGCCAGGCTCGTCTATGGAATTCTCCAGGCAAGAATACTGGGGTGGGTAGCGATTCCCTTCTCCAGGGGATCTTCCCGACCCAGGGATCACACCAGGGTCTCCTGCATTGCAGGCAGATTCTTTACCATCTGAGGCACCAGGGAAGCTAGGCCTTGTGGTTTGAAATTTTTTCCAAGTGCATCACTATCCTGTGACTCTGGATTGCTCTGGTCTGCACACAAATGGGTTTCCATGGCGGGAAAGTTGCAAGGGTTGTGGGGAGGTGGGATAGGAACAACTGTAGAATCCATTTCAATAAGTTAGCATGTCTCCTTTAAAGAATCCCACTGAGACTACATGCATGAACCAGGACTATTTCTCCAGAATAAGATGAAATTGTTACTAAAGAAGGGAGAATACATTTGGGGCAGACAAGATTATCAGATACACATCTCAAAGAAGGTAATCAGTAGATAAGAGAGGTTCAGAAAAACATGCTTCAGGAGGTCTGTAGGGTGAAAGTTTTTTGTTTTTTGTTGTTTTTTTTTTTTTTCCACACCATATAGCATGTGGGACGTTAGTTCCCTGACTAGGGATTGACCCTGTGTCCCCTGAACTATGAGCATGGAATCTTAACCACTGGTCCACCAGCAAAGTCCTAGTGAAAGATTTTATCCAGTGAGGGAAATCATGGGAAGGTTCATGAAGAAGTTGGTTTTTGTTGATCAAATGCACTCTTCTGATCCAAAATAACAAAGTCTTCATTCCTGTTGTCCCCTCTCCAAGCATCCAATGTATATACAAGTCATACTAGATTACCACGACCACTGTATGATTCAGAAATAATTTATGTGAATTTAACAAATCATTAGTGAGGTGTGTTTGCTTTGATATCCTTGATTCTATTTTTGTGTGAATAATTGCTAATTTAATTCAAATTCCTGTGTGGAAAAAAATGTGCTAATGGCTAGACAGACTTAGGTTTCCATGGCAACATATTGCTCTCAAGGATCAAGTGGAATATTAGAGTAGGCTTACTAGGTGGCACAGGTTTATTTTTAATGTATTACATATGTAATATATAACAACAGTAATATGGTTCATGAGTTAGGATCTCTGATATACCCTCTAGAGCAAAGAGGGAGATTGTTTTCTTAAAAGCATTTTTCACTTTGTCAAGAGTTGCTTAAAAGCTGTAGATATATTATTTTTTATCCATGTGTATTTTTTTGCCTCTCTGTAGCTGAACATACATAAATACAAAGGATATTTGCCCTGCCCTTCAGAAGTCAGCAAAAGCCTGGGAAGAAGGGAACAATACCAAATGAGCATCTGAAATTCTGTCATTGAAATATTCTCTGGGCTTAATATTCCAAAGTCTCTGGGATCTCATTATTCTATCTTATATCCAAATAGGATTATACAAGCTTCTTTTAAGCATGATCTTTGCTTTTCATTCTCCAAACCTTTGACTAAGTTGTACCTTCTTCCATGCTACATTGCTTGGTAAGTGTTTCCCAAATTCACGGGCCAGTAAAAATGTTCCATTCTCTGTGCTCCTAGGTCTTCTTCAAAGACCTAATGAGAAACCTCTGGCCCTCTTGCTGCACTGTACAAACCTTGATGTGTTTCTCTGCTGGCCATACTGAGCTGATGGTCCCAATGTCAATCAATGTTAGTGATACTTCTCAAACATTTGATCTCATAGTTTAAGTCTTTTCTCCCACCTATAATATAACATTATAATGAAGAGTATTAAAATCAGAGTGATGAGCTGTGAATCCTATTTTCTCCTTCATTCATTTCCTATGTGTCCCTGAGAAAGAAATGTAACCTTACTAAGCCTTTGTATTCTAACCTATAAAATGGGGTTAATAATAGTTCTTATTTCATAGAGCTGCAAAGATAAAATGCTAATTGATTATGATGATGACAACAAGGACAAAGGAGAGGGTAGTATAACTAGATAGGTTCAGGTGTGTGTAAGTATGTACGTAAACATTCATGCCTGATATGAATGAGTGCATCTCCTGAAACCCATTGAGCATTTGTTAATTGTTTCATTGTAATAGCCTCAGGGAAAAAGATAAACACAGTGGGGGCTTAAAATCCTGTAGAGATGCTTCATTCTATCAAAATTAAATTACTTCCTAGTTTAGAACGTAAGCAAATTTCTTCCATTTTCTTCTGTCATTTCCTAGATTTTGCAGTTCTCTTACACTTCCTTGTTTTTCCACTTGTAGTTCCTTTTCCAAGGAATTTCTTTTTCAGTTTTTTTCACCATTCTATCCTCTAATGCTTCCTCAAGATTTAGCTCAGTGATTACCATTCCCCTCTTCTGGCCAAGTTTCTCTGATCCACCCTCCTCTAAGGCTTGGCAAAAAATCTCTTTTTGTTTTTGTGGCTGCCTTTTGTATATCTGTCAGTACAGTTTTTTTCTGGATTTTAATTAATATGTTACTTAACTTTTAGTGCAAATAAGTTATAATTACTTCTTTGTCTCTATAGCTTCAGCATTTAGCCCTATACCTGTCACTTAATATAAACTCAATAAAAAACACATACATTGATGAATGTAATAGTCTTTGGTATTATTTGACAAATGTGGCAAATAAGGCTATATTGTTCAGCAAATTTCTACTCCCTCCTCCCTCACCCTCATGAAGAAATGCATTTCCTTGACTCAATAACAGTAGTTTGCTAATACAACTTACTTTGGATATTAGTTGGCATGGCACAAGCAAAGGCCAGAAATATGTTTGTGTGATGTGGTTCTTATTTTGCATTCCTGCCTTTTGCCATGATTAAAACAAAACAAAACAAAACAAAACATGGGTTTGATAATCACTAGCTCCAAGGAGGAAGAGAAACATACAGAGTGGGTCTTTGCCTACCGAATAACTTGAAGCCAACCTTCATCCAAGCCAGCCTAGATCAGCCAACTGCTGCCTGACCTTACAGACCCATGAAGATACCTACATCTTTTTGTTGTACGTCCCTGATTTGGGGGTTGGTTGATTGGGCAGCATTTTTGTTGACATAGTAAATTGAGAAGAAAATTGGTAGCAAACCATGTAGCACTGTCATAACTGAACCTAAACTATGTGAAACTGGCTTTGGAAATGATTAGCAGGAAGGAGGTTGGAAAAATGTCAACTTATGTTATGTAGGGGGGACCATTAGAGAAAGCTGTTGCTTGTGATAAGTGGAAGATAGGAAGATGTACCTAATTTATTTCAGCACCCAGGCAGATTCATTTAAGAGAAAAATGTTGATTCTGTACATTGACTTTTGCTAGCCACATTTTATCACTAGCTATCTATGTTACACGCTGTAGTGTATATAAATATAAATATATATATATATATATATAGCAATCTTATTCTCCCAATTCATCCCATCCTGCCTTCCGCACCCCTCGTGTCCACAGCTCTGTTCTCTGCATCTGTGTCTATTCTTGCCCTGCAAATAGGTTCATCAGTACCATTTTTCTAGATTCCACATGTATGCCTTAATATACTATACTTTTAAACTCTGTGTAACTTGAAGCTAGACTCACTTACTGTTTGATGATCACAATTAATTTGCTGATTGTGTGCTTTATAAAGAAGAGCCAAAAGTTTTCTTCATCTTGGCCTCCTGAACTCTGTCTGGACACTGGCAGAGTCGAGGGGGATGGAGAAGACTTGCCAACTTGTCAAGTGGATGTCCTCTCCACTCTCCGCCTTTTACATGAGTGAGATAAAAAAGGCTCAGAGAGCTCAGGCCCCTCAACTACAGTATAAGTGTTGGTATTTGGATGCAAATCCTGGGGATGCATATTCAAAGCTCATGAATTTTCCATCAGGTCGTTTTATTTCAATATGCTTCTTGGATTTGGCCAGATAAATCACAGGTTTCTTAATATTTTCCTTTTTAATCAGCTGGATCTGTTCATCCACTTCTTAGCTCTCCCTTACAAAAAGATAACTTACATAGTCGATGATAATGTAAGACTCTGGAATTGCCATGAAACAACTCCATCACACACTATGTTTAAAAAATTAGGCACACATATGCAAGTATGTGGTTTCTGGTAGTGGCTCAGACGGTAAAGAATCTGCCTGCAACGCGAGAGACCTAGGTTCAATCCCTGGGTTGGGAAGATCCTCTGGAGAAGGGAATGGCAACCCCCTCCAGTATTCTTGCCCGGAGAATTCCACGGACAGAGGAGCCTGGCCGGCTACCTAAGAATCAGATATGACTGAAGCAACTAACACTTTCATTATGCAGGTATGTTAAGCAAAGTTGCATTTTGATAAAAATCCACTGTGTGCTTGTGTCTGCCTGTCAGCCTGAGTTCCCAAAGGTATTTACATAAATGTTAATAATGTTTCTTTCTAAATGGCATGATCACAGGTCACTTTTAGCTGTCTTTTCCTTTTCCTGTTCTGAATGATCTACTTATTTATGGAACAACTGTGTTTCACTTTTACAAACAGATGAAACAGTAAAGTTATTTCCATTTCAGGAAGAAAACATCTCCTAGACATATTTGGTCCTTTGTGAATTGAGATTTCAGTGTTTTAGGAGAAGCCTGGAGATTAGGTAAATCTTCTTAGAAAAGCTGCTTGAAATGAAACAATGTGAGTGAGGTCCTCACACACATCCTGGTGTATTAGTTCAGTTTCCTGTTCACGTGTGTCCAGGTGTGATTTCTGATTCAACTTGGTCTCTGTTATAACAGTCGTTTCATGTGTACAACTGTTTACAAGGCCCTTTTCCTGATCTTTTCTATCAAAACAAACACCCTCTCTATAAGGAATAAGGCCAGACATTGTATATTTTTATATTTAGGTCAAGGAAGTGAGATTGAGAGAGGTTAAGTGTTTCACCAAGTCTCACACTAAGTCGAACGATGGGCTGGTGAGGCACATTGAAAAAGAGAGTCAATAAAGGTCAATACAGGTTCATAACTACTGCCTTTGCAATTTTCTTTGTTTTCTCAGGCTCCCCCCACTCCCACAGCAGAATTAGATACTCCCTCCTCTAATAAATATTGCACATACCTGTCATCCTAATAAGCATTTGTTTACATGTCTCCTTGACAGAAGATAGCATTTCAGTTCCACAGAGCTTATCTCATTACCTGGCATGCAGCAAGTTCTCGACAAATGTTCATTGAATTAATATATGTCTTGTATCCTGGAGACCCTTGATGCAAAAGCAATTATGAAAAAGAAGTTTCTGAGGTTATACCTCAGAAATATTGCGAATTTGGTTCCAGATCACCATAATAAAGCAAATACCACAATAAAGCAAGTCGCACACTTTTTTCATTTTCCCAGTGCATGTAACAGTTATGTTTATACCATACTATAGTCTCTTAAAGATGAAATAACATTGTGTCTAAAAGTATACATGAAAGTGAAAGTCACTCAGTCGTGTGTCGTGTCCAACTCTTTGCGACTCCGTGCACTGTCTCACTAGGTTCCTCTGTCCATGGAATTCTCCAGGCAGGATTACTGGAGTGGGTTGCCATTCCCTTCTCCAGAGGATCTTCCTGACCCAGGGATCGAACCCGAGTCTCCTGAGTTGCAGGCGGATTCTTCACCATGTAAGGTAGCAGGGAAGCCCACTTACTTTAAAAATACTTTATTGCTAAAATAATGCTATTATCCAAGTCCTCAGCAAGTTGTAATCCTTTTGCTGGTGGAGGGTTTTACCTGTGTTGATGTCTTCTGATTGCTCAGGATGGTGGGTGCTGAAGGTTGGGGTGGCTGTGGCCATTTCTTAAAATAAGACAACAATGAAATTTTTGCATTGCTCGACTCTGTTCAGGAATGATTAGCATGCAATGCTGATCGATAGCATTTTCAGATTTACCTATGGTAAATCTTCTTTCAAAATTTAAGTCAATCCTCTCAAGCCTTGCTGCTGGCTTTATTAACTAAATTCATGTAATATCCTAAATCCTTTGTTGTCATTTCAACAATCTTCAGGGTATTTTCACCAGGAATAGATTTCATCTCAAGAAGCCACTTTCTTTCCTTCTTCAAGTCTTCCCATGGGAGTGCACCAGCTCAGTCATGTCTTTGAGCTCCACTTCTAATTCTAGTTCTCTCGCTGTCCCTCCCCTATCTGTAGCTGCTTCCTCCCCTGAAGTCGGAGATGACTGTGCATTTTCTGCTTGTGGCCATTCCCCACTTCTGTCTATAAAAGCTCTTGTCCCACTGGTTGCCAGAGGTGGGGGAGTGGGCCTTTGGACAGATATCCGTCCTCCCCCGCCAGTCTCCGGATTCTGAAACAGAGCAAACTTTCCTTTCTGCCAACCCAGCCTGTCTATTGACTCTTGAGTGGTGAGCAGCTGGACCCCATCTTTCAGTAACATTCTGTCTTCCTTCCCTCCTCTCCTCAGGGTAAGCTGCTGTGCATTGGGGAACAGACTGAATGGCCCCCACAGTCCCTTTCAGAACTAATGTTCTAGTCTAAGTTTAGCTGGGCAAATAGAGTCTGCTGAGAGTTACATTCTGCAGCTTTGGATGGGAAAGGGTTTTGAGGGAATTAAGAAATCAGCTGAGCAGTGCTGAGTGGGCCATGAATAGGAGAATGCCGGCAGATCACTTGAGACACCGTAATAAAAGCGGAAGCAGATTAAAGTTCTTCTAAACGAGATGTCAGCAAAAAAAAAAAAAAAGCAGTGGACATGCCTAGAGCCTGTAATGGCCTCGCCCATAAGTTTATAGGTAAGAGAAACACTGCCAGATCCTAGGAGATGTGAACCTACTATAGAGAAATAGATGTGCAAGAGAAGTAGCGAATCAGGGCCATATCAACATGATGAAACCAGGCTAGGGAATACTAAAATCAGGTGGAGCCCTTCTTTCATGTGGTGGAGTTTGCAACCCATCCAATGGAATAGTGATGGAAGGAAGGTGCTCTGTGCTCCCCGCTGTGGACCTTGAGCTTTGTGTGAGGGTCAAGGAGAGCCAGTGAGAACATTCTCTATTCTGCTTTCTTTTTTAAAAAGACTTTTTCTATTAAAAAATAAATTTATCATTGTGGGTGTGCTGGGTCCTCGCTGCCGCACTGGGTTTCCTCTGGCTGAGGGCAGGGGCTGCTCTCTAGTTGTGATGGGCCGGCTTCTCCTGGCAGTGGCTCTCTTGTTGAGGAGCACAGGCCCCAGGGCAGCTGTGTTTGCCTAGTTGTGGCTCCCGGGCTGTCTGTCCGCGTCGTGTGGGAGCTTCCCGGATCGGGGATCAGCCCGTGCCTCCTGCACTGGCAGACAGACTCTTCACCACCGAGTAACCAGGGAAGCCCTCTACTCTCCGTTCAACTGCTTGTTTTCAGAACTTCAGCTCCAAACCATGATGCGGTTTCTCATCTGATCCTTTCCGATTTTCCTTGGTTTCTTTATAAGTTATTGGTTTTTCCTGTTTGCCTCCAAATTCTTCATAAATATATGTGGTGACGGTGGTGGTTTAGTTGCTAAGTCATGTTTGACTCTTGTGACCCTATGAACCATGTAGCCTGCCAGGCTCCTCTGTCCATGGGATTCTCCAGGTAAGAATACTGGAATAGGTTGCCATCTCCTTCTCCAGAGGATCTTTCCCACCCAAGGATCAAACCCAGTTCTCCTGCATTGCAGGTGGATTCTTTACCAACTGAGCCACTAAGAAAGACCTGTATATGTGTGATAAGACTCAAAAATACCTAGATTTACTCATCTGTCTTTATTGATTTCCCCAGTTAGTGATTGTGTAAAACAGAAGGAAAGCCTTTGAGTATATGTGAACTGATTGTAGGAGACTCAGTTCAGTCGCTCAGTCGTGTCAGACTCTTTGAGACCCCATGAATCACAGCACGCCAGGCCTCCCTGTCCATCACCAACTCCCGGAGTTCACTCAGACTCACCTCCATCGAGTCAGTGATGCCATTCAGCCATCTCATCCCCTGTTGTTGCCTTTTCCTCCTGCCCCCAATCCCTCCCAGCATCAGAGTCTTTTCCAATGAGTCAACTCTGCGCATGAGGTGGCCAAAGTACTGGAGCTTCAGCTTTAGCATCATTCCTTCCAAAGAAATCCCAGGGTTGATCTCCTTCAGAATGGACTGGTTGGATCTCCTTGCAGTCCAAGGGACTCTCAAGAGTCTTCTCCAAAACCACAGCTCAAAAGCATCAATTCTTTGGCCCTCAGCCTTCTTCACAGTCCAGCTGTCACATCCATACATGACTACTGGAAAAACCATAGCCTTGACTAGACAGACCTTTGTGGACAAACTAATGTCTCTGCTTTTCAGTATGCTATCTAGGTTGCTCATAACTTTTCTTCCAAGGAGTAAGCGTCTTTTAATTTCATGGCTGCAGTCACCATCTGCAGTGATTTTGGAGCCCCCCAAAATAAAGTCTGACACTGTTTCCACCGTTTCCCCATCTATTTCCCATGAAGTGATGGGACTGGATGCCATGATCTTCGTTTTCTGAATGTTGAGCTTTAAGCCAACTTTTTCACTCTCCTCTTTTACTTTCATCAAGAGGCTTTTTAGTTCCTCTTCACTTTCTGCCATAAGGGTGGTGTCATCTGCATTTCTGAGATTATTGGTATTTTTCCCGGCAATCTTGATTCCAGCTTGTGCTTCTTCCAGCCCAGCGTTTCTCATGATGTACTCTGCGTATAAGTTAAATAAGCAGGGTGACAATATACAGCCTTGATGTACTCCTTTTCCTATTTGGAACCAGTCTGTTGTTCCATGTCCAGTTCTAACTGTTGCTTCCTGACCTGCATACAGATTTCTCAAGAGGCAAGTCAGGTGGTCTGGTATTCCCAGCTCTTGAAGAATTTTCCACAGTTTATTGTGATCCACACAGTCAAAGGCCTTGGCATAGTCAATAAAGCAGAAATCGATGTTTTTCTGGAACTCTCTTGCTTTCTCCATGATCCAGCAGATGTTGGCAATTTGATCTCTGGTTCCTCTCCCTTTTCTAAAACCAGCTTGAACATCTGGACGTTCAGTGGTTCATGTATTGCTGAATCCTGGCTTAGAGAATTTTGAGCATTACTTTACCAGCGTGTGAGATGAATGCAATTGTGTGGTAATTTGAGCCTTCTTTGGCATTGCCTTTCTTTGGGATTGGAATGAAAACTGACCTTTTCCAGTCCTGTGGCCACTGCTGAGTTTTCCAAATTTGCTGGCATGTTAAGTGTAGCACTTTCACAGCATCATCTTTCAGGATTTGAAATAGCTCAACTGGAATTCCATCAGGTCCACCAGCTTTGTTCGTAGTCATGCTTTCTAAGGCCCACTTGACTTCACATTTCAGGATGTCTGGCTCTAGATGAGTGATCACACCATCGTGATTATCCGGGTTGTGAAGATCTTTTCTGTACAGTTCTTTGGTGTATTCTTGCCACCTCTTCTTAATATCTTCTGCTTCTGTTAGGTCCATACCATTTCTGTCCTTTATCGAGCCCATCTTTGCATGAAATGTTCCCTTGGTATCTCTCATTTTCTTGAAGAGATCTCTAGTCCTTCCCATTCTGTTGTTTTCCTCTATTTCTTTGCATTGATCGCTGAAGAAGGCTTTCTTATCTCTTCTTGCTATTCTTTGGAACTCTGCATTCAGATGCTTATATCTTTCCTTTTCTCCTTTGCTTTTCACTTCTCTTCTTTTCACAGCTATTTGTAAGGCCTCCCCAGACAGCCATTTTGCTTTTTTGCATTTCTTTTCCATGGGGATGGTCTTGATCCCTTTCTCCTGTACAATGTCATGAACCTCATTCCATAGTTCATCAGGTACTCTATCTATCAGATCTAGGGCCTTAAATCTATTTCTCACTTCCACTGCATAATCACAAGGGATTTGATTTAGGTCATACCTGAATGGTCTAGCGGTTTTCCCTACTTTCTTCAATTTCAGTCTGAATTTGGCAATAGGGAGTTCATGATCTGAGCCACAGTCAGCTCCTGGTCTTGTTTTTGTTGACTGTATAGAGCTTCTCCATCTTTGGCTGCAAAGGATGTAATCATCTGATTTTGGTGTTGACCATCTGGTGATGTCCATGTGTAGAATCTTCTACTGTGTATTACTTCATTTCTAAAGAGCTTATTTCAATGTTCCCTCCCTTAGCAAGACTTCTTGGCAGCTGGGGACTCTGGGACTTCTTCCTGCCACATATGAACCACAAATAGACAAAGGCTATAAGGGTTTGGAAGAAGGTGCTCAAGGTCCCAGGGAAGTGGACAGGGAGTGCTGAGATGCTGTCCCTTCAGGATCAGTCAGCTTTTAGCTATCATCTTATCCAAGCCAGCATGAAAGAGTTTGAGGTTCTACTGTTTTGTAAAGAGGCTGTTATCAAAGAATCTCCACGTACTTCAGCTTGCACAACAGCTCCACGTGTGCTCTATCCAGAACAGGACAGTCATAGCAGACAGTCTCTTGTAAAGGGTCTGTGGCCTCATCTGAAAATAGGCTGATGATAAGCTATTCATAACTTTTTCATTTGCTAATAAAGTCATGCTTCTCTTTCATGGGGCTCACCCTTGGGGTAAATGACCTTTTGACAACACAGCTTTGACTGGCATGGCACTGGACTGAAATCAAGAGACTCAAGATCTACCCATGGGTAAAGAGCTTAGCATTCACCAACCTTGGTAAGTCATGCTTCTTCCTCGAGCTGAAATTATTTCAGTAAGATCAGGTGGGTAGACCTGATGACTTCCAGTTCACACCTACCTAGTAAAAGTCTATTGACATGTCTAATTTTTGGTTAGTCTTGTTTTCTAATTTTATATATCTCAAATGAGAATCAATTGCAGAGGACAAATCTAGCTGAAAATTCAACTGTGTAGCTTAACAGATGAGGAAAATGGTGACTACAGTGAATACACACACACACACACACACACATGCCCCTGATGGATTGGGAAATAATACCTTCTGAGAATAAATATGTCAGAACTTGAGCAGGGGTTTTATTAAATTGCTGTGCCGTTGTCACACTCAACCAAGTAAGAAGATAGAAGGAAAACTACCATGATTTCTTATTTAATCTGTGGCACATCTATCAAAATTCTTACTCTCTCATCTCATGCATAGATTTTATTATGAGAGATCTTTGTGTGTTGTTTTGTTACTCTTCTTTGTCTGTCTTATTAAACTTTTTAAGACCTTTTTTACAACTTGTGCACTTCTCTCTCTCTATATATATATGTATATACATAATCCATATATATATTTTATACATATATATCTATATACATATATGCCTATATATATATATTTTTTTTCCTTTGGCCATGTGAGGTATGCAGGATCTTAGGTATACAGGGGTTGAACCTGTAGTTCCTGCAGTGGAAGTGTGCCATCTTAAAAACTGAATGACCAGCGAAGTCCCTCTCTTATTAAACTTTAAGCTGAACAAAGGTGGGGAATCTCTCAGACATTATTGTATCTTTAATGCCCTGCCAGTTTGCAATACCTGTGCTTAATATGGTTGAATTAAATCAACTTCTTCAGTGATTCTTGGAGTTCACCATTGACAAATACAGAAAGTGAGAATCCATGGAATTAAATATCAACCCCAGAGTAGAAAGAGATGCAGTTAGGCTCTCTGAAGCTAAATGTTCCTGATTCTCATCTACTTTCATTCCACTAAGACATTCTCTCTTGTAAGGTTATTATTAGTGTAGCCAAGTTCTTGAACTTGAGGGACTCAAAAAATGTTTTGGCCATGTGACATGTGGGATCTTAGTTTCCCGACTGGGGATCAAACCACAACCCCTGCATTGGAAGCACAGAGTTCTAACCGCTAAACTGCCAGGGGAGTCCCTGAGGGACTTTAAACTGCATACAGAAAACCTGATTTGCTCCAACTGCTCTCACCAGGAAGCTCATTTCCAACACTAGCTTTTATCAATAATTCTGCCACCATGTCATCAGTTCATCCTGTGTTTAAGGCTTTGATCACTTTAATGCTAATAACTTTGGGGTTCTCACAAGTAAATTATCAAACATTATTCTTTTACTTAAATGAAACAACTTATTCAGCAGCACTGTTTCTTTTCTTTGAGGAGTTTAAATAGCAATCACTATGGAGAAACAGTGGAGAAGGCAATGGCACCCCACTCTAGTACTCCTGCCTGGAAAATCCCATGGACAGAGGAGCCTGGTAGGCTGCAGTCCATGGGGTCGCAGAGGGTTGGACACGACTGAGTGACTTCACTTTCACTTTTCACTTTCATGCATTGGAGAGGGAAATGGCAAGCCACTCCAGTGTTCTTGCCTGGAGAATCCCAGGGACGGGGGAGCCTGGTGGGGTGCCGTCTATGGGGTCACACAGAGTTGGACACGACTGAAGTGATTTAGCAGTAGCAGCAGCATGGAGAAACAGATGGGGGAGTGAAAATCAGGAATACAGAGAAATTAAGAAATGGAAAACAATCTAACATGGTTCTCACCAGGATAGCACTTTTGTTTCCCTCTTAATACCCTTCTGCTAGTGTCCCTGGGATCCAGGTCACTAGCTGGTAAGCCTTAGCACCACATCGAGGGTGTGCATGACTACACCCTTCAAGACAGAAAAGTTGTCAGCATCTTAAGACAGTCAACCTCTGATGGGAACAAAAGGGCTGCTATTTGGAGATTTGGGGTTCTGTTCAGCAACCTCAAGTCACCTTTTTTAAAAAAAGGTGGTTGTGAGATCACTGAGTTACATACATAAATACTTTAGTGAAATTAAATTATTTAAGACGAAAGGAAAAATTTTTTCCCACAGGGAGACATTTAAGTAAAGATATACTTCTCATTAGGCTCATTTGATTTTTAAAATTCTTTTTACCTCCTTTTTAAAATTAAAATATAGTTGATTTACAGTGTTGGGCTAATTACTGCTTTACAGCAAAGTGCGTCAGTTATATACACATATATACATATATATATACAATCTTTTTTATATTTCTTTTCCATTATAGTTTATCCCAGGAGATTGGATACAATGAAAGGGAATAGAAAATGCTTTATAATCCTATAACCATAATATTCTATGACTCAATTATTTCATTTTATACAAGGCATATTGGTAGTCAGAAATGAGAAAGCTTTTTTGTTTCCGGATGAACTGGATTCACTATATGAAGTAGAGAGTTTAGCATTCCTAGAGGTGTTCAACAATAAACTAGATCATTTTTGGCAAATAGATTATAGAGGTCATTCAGTGGTTCTCAAATGTGGCCCATGATTCCTAAACTTGAGAATCACCTGGAGTGTTATTTGTTAAATAGTATTAATTAAGATCTCTGGTGATACAGTTCAGAGATATGTATTTAAAATAATTTGATAGGGAAATTCTGATATAGACTAAAATCTGAGAGTTCTTGTGAGGTGGTTTGAATATGATGAGAATTAATCTGATTTTAGGCCATATTTCTCCCCTTCCTTTATATTTTCCTTCAAATAATTCTGTTTGTTTGAAAAAAGCAAGGTGGAGTATTACATCAACCAGGACTCCTTAAAAAATAAACAAACAACTACTATAGAACTTAGAGCTATGTAGACAGTTGAGCCTTGAACAATGCAAGAGTTGGGGTGCTGACCATCCACAGTTGAAAATATACTTATAACTTCACAGCCACCCCTCTGTATCTGCAGTTCTGCATCTGTGAATTCAACCAACTGAGGACCATGTAGTACCTATTGTAATAATTACTTCAAACTTTTTTATAAAAAAAGAAATCCATGTCTAAGTGGACCCATGCAATTCAAACCTGTGTTGTCAGAGAGTCAACACAGGTTGTTTAGTAGCTAAGTCAGGTTCAACTCCTTTTTGACCCGATGGACTATATAGCCCACCAGGCTCTTCCATCCATGAGATTTCCCAGGTAAGAATACTGGAGTATGTTGCCATTTCCTTCTCCAGGGGATCTTCTGACTCAGGGATCACACACACGTCTTCTGCTTTGGCAGGTGAATTCTTAATCACTGAGGCACCAAGGAAGACCAAGAGTCAACTGTGTACATGTATATATTCCAAAGACTTGAGAAGAGGGACTCAAACATATATCCATACATTAATGTTCATAGCACCATTATTCACAAAAGTCAAAGCTGGAAAAACTCAAGTGAAGATCAACAAATTAATAGATACACAAATTGTGTTTCATACATACTATGGAATATTTTTCACTCATAAACAGGAATGGAAATTCTATTTAGGCTGCAACAGAGATGAACCTTAAGGATGTAAACTAGGAAAAATAAACCAGACACTAAAAGCCAAATACTGCTTGTCCCACTTATATGAGGCACCTGCAATTGGCAAATTCATAGAGACAGAAAAGTAGAATAGAGGTTACCAGGGCCTGGGAGGAGTCAGGAACGTAGAGTTTTTATTCAGTGAGTACAGAGTTTCAGTTTGGGAAGATGAGAACTTTTGGGTGTGGGTAGAGGTGATGATTTTACAACACTGCATGCTAAGTTGCTTCAGCTGTGTCCGACTCTGTGACACCATGGACTGTAGCCCAGCAGGCTCCTCAGTCCATGGGATTCTCCAGGCAAGAATACTGGAGTGGGTTGCCATGTCCTCGTCCTGGGGATCTTCCCGACCCAGGGATCAAACTTGAGTGTCCTGTATTTCCCACATTGCAGGCAGGTTCTTTACCACCTGGGAATTAACTTAGCACTACTAAACTGTGCACTTATAGATGGGTAAAATGATAAATATTATGCTATATAATTCCATCCCTGGTTGGGGAACTAAGATCCCGCATGCCAGAGAGTGAAAGCGTTACTTGTTCAGTAGTGTCCGATTCAGACCCCATGGGCTGCAACCCAACAGGCTCCTCTGTCCATGGGATTTCCCAGGCAAGAACACTATTCCCTTCTCTAAGGGATCTTCTCAACTCAAGGATCGAACTTGGGTCTCCTGGATTGCAGGCAGATTCTTTACTGTCTGAACCACCACATGCCACAGGGCAATGAAACCCAAGTGCCATAACTAAGAACCTAAGCAGCCAAAAAAATTTTAAACTTAAAAAAAAAAAGATTTGGAAAAAGAAAAAAGAATCCTGCACTTTACAGTGAGTAGGCGACTCTTGTGAAAAAGACTATTTTAGCTTAATCAACTTTCATTACAAAAGAAGAGTAATGTGACTACTCTAGCTCCAAATACCTGATGGGCTGAACGTCCCTTCAGGCAAGCCCGCATCTTCAAAATGTTGGATGAGAGAGTGAGGCAGGCAGAAGAATGTCCCAGGACCATTCCCTGCACTGTCTTTCTGTTAACACTTCCAGGTCTTCTCTTAACGTGTTCCCTCACGCAGTTTTCTTTGTGGCAGGTATTACTCCCTGATTATATATTTGGTGCATGCATGGGTGCCCAGTAAAGTCCGACTCTTTGCGACCCCATGGACTGTAGCCGGCCAGGCTCTGTCTATGGGATTTCCCAGGCAAGAATACTGGAGTGGGTTCCCATCTCCTCCTCCAGGGGACCTTCCTGACCCAGGGATCAGATTGGTGTCTCCTGTGTTGGCAGGCGAATTCTCCACCACTGCACCACCTGGGCATGTGATTGTACATTTATTTGTTGACTTAAAATGAATTGAGGAAAAGAGTTTTGTTCAGTTCACTGCTCTACTTAGAGCACCCAATACAGTGTGCCCAAATTTTACTAACACAGAGCAGGCAGACTATACTTATTTGATGAAAGAATAAGTGCAAAGTCATATTCTTAAAGGTCAACTTTCTTAAAGTTCCTCCAGCACCTCCTTCTCCCACAAAATAAAAATTATGTCTGAGTCAGAGGTTTCTGTAGAGTGCTACCTGCTGCCTTCTGCCATAGCAACTAGACAGATGCTATAATAAAAGATATAATGTTTGCTCATTTGTTTGCATTCTCACTGGATTCTCAGTTCCTCAGAAACAGGAACTGTGCAAACTATTTGGTGAATAGTCACCGAATGAAAGAAAGCATAATTTGAAAAGTGGGATATAACCAAGAGTAAACACTAGCAAGTAAACCTAAGGTAGAACTTAGTATTTTTCTTCTCTTACTCTCAGAGTCAAGAAAGTACATTTGTTCTGATTTGTTGTCCTAGTTATGAAAGCTTCTTGCTTCCAGCAGAGAATATCTAGATTAAAAGATAAAGATTGAGATAAAGATGGATTGTAGGATGATAAAAATATCTGTTATTGTCTTTTGAACAGTGTCAGTATAGTAGGATCTAAATTAATCCTGGATTATTAACATTTCATGGTAAATCATTTGACAGATAAATCAAAGGCCATATTAAAATTTTTGATCTTTATAAACTAGTTCTCAAGGTTCAGGTAAGTTCAAGTATATATGAATACAAAAATTTGAGTGCATTTTAGAAAACTGTACACTGAAAATGTTAATTTTTGTTAATAGTCATGATAATATATAAATTTAGAATTTAGAAAATGTGAATTTAGAGAACATAGGTAATGAGTATATGTATTTTTATATATGTGCATGTCACCATATACTTTTGTATATATATGTACATTAATATTTAATTTTACACATGGTCTTTCCCCCTATTTAATTATTCTTTAAAATTTCAGTAGTTATTTATTGCTCTGATAGTGGGATCATTTGCTTATTCAATCCCTTCTTGAGGAGCACTTATGTACCTTTTGCAAAAATGGCAACACTTCTCTGTATTCTTGCAATGCTACTTTGAAACTCCTTCCATAAAAAGGTGAAGTCTGTTTCCCCGCAAAGGTCTTTATGGCTTTCTTTGACTAATAGAATGTAGCGGAAGTGACTGTATTGTCTCTGAGCCTACAGATCCAGAGGACTTGCCAACTTCTGTCTTCTGATGATGGTTATATAGGAGTCATGAGAAATGCGGGCCCAGTTCCCCGATTCCCCAAGCTGGCAGGCAACTAACATCCAGAGGCAGAGATGCTCAGCTAATGCTAGTTGTCCACAGATGGATGAGCACGTGCCCACATGCTCAGTTGCTCAGTCTTGTGCAACTCTTCACAACCCCGTGGACTGTAGCCTGCCAGGCTCCTCTGTCCATGGGGTTTTCCAGGCAGGGATACTGGAGTGGGTTGCCATTTCCTCCTCCAGGGGATCATCCTGACCCAGGGATCTAACCAGCATCTGCCGCACTGGCAGGCAATTTCTTTACCGATTTCTTTTCCCAGAGTCACCTGGGAAGCCTGTCATGCTAGGGTTTTTAAAAATCCCTATCCTCATTAGTTCTTAGAATGTTCACTAGCTCATATCTACCTGTTGAAGCTCTGTTCCTGCTTCACACCTTAACTCAAGATCCAACTGTAAGGAAATACTTGTCACTCTTGGTATCCATGTTTGTTTTTTAACATATCTATACTGGTGTTTGGGGGCTTCCCTGGTGGCTCAGACGGTAAAGCGTCTGCCTGCAATGCGGGAGACCCAGGTTCGATTCCTGGGTTGGGAAGATCTCCTGGAGAAGGAAATGGCAATCCACTCCAGCACTCTTGCCTGGAAAATCCCATGGACAGAGGAACTTGATAGGCTACAGTCCATGGGGTCGCAAAGAGTTGGACACGACTGAGCGACTTCAGTTTCACTTTCACTTTCTATACTGGTGTTTGCCAGCTTTGCAAAATTAATAACACTTTCATTCCATTCCCTCCCACTAAATCATGAAACCAGAGAGCACCAACCATTGACTGCTGGTGCAAATGTAGAAATTTTGCAAATAGCAAGCTCTTCACATACACTGAGTAAATTAAATTTGTTACTAAATCAAGGTCAGTGTACCTGACTACCAGATGTGTGGATGGTTTCTTTTAAACTGGAGTGCATTTGCTTCCATGATAGAAGGTAAGTGCTTCTAACCTTTGAAACACTGTTCATAATACCAGGCTAGACAATAAAATTTATTCATCAATTTTGGAGCCTTAGAATATTCTTTCATTTAAATTAGTATTCTGATTGAAAAAAAAACTGAAAAATTGAGGATAAGGAAACACATTTTTTAAAAGGCAAAATTTGAGACCTATCTAGTGGGCTTCCTTAGTGGCTCAGATGGTAAAGAATCTGCCTGCACTGTGGGAGATGGGGTTCAATCCCTGGGTCAGGAAGATCCCCTGGAGAAGGAAATAGCAATTCACTCCAGTATTCTTGCCTGGAGAATTCCATGGGCAGAGGAGCCTGGTGGGCTACAGTTCATGGGGTCAAAAAGAATCAGACACAAGTGAGGGAACCAGCACTTTCACTTTTTTCAGACCTATCTAGTAAGCAAATATCTAGCAATTTCAGATTTTTTTTCAGCAAAGAAAAAGGGATTATGGAGTATATTCAATTTTGAAAAAAGGCTCACAGAAAACATAGGATGCTGAAATTCACACCAACTGAAAAGTGATGGAGAGAGACTATGAAAATGACACACGGGTCCTTTTGAGCCGCTCCTCATCTGATGATCTGAGGTCGAGAGAACCAAGGACGGCAAAGGAAATTAGGTCTTCCACAGTTCTTATTAAATGCTCAAGGAGTCTGACTACTGCTGAGTTGAGCACTTCAAGGGCTTTGGAAAAAGGAAAGTGCATTTTCTTACTTCTCCACCTTCATCGTGCTGAAGGAAGTAAGAAATAGCTTTGAGACTAATAATAATAGTAATAGCATCTGAAGCAGCAGAGCTCAGTGGCACTTCCTAAAGGCAGCATAAATAATTAAGTATCTCTACAGGCAAGCCACTGGGAATAAAGAAAAAAGAGCTGCAGTTCTGCCCATATTCCTTAAAGGGAAAAGGAGTTGGTGTGCCAATTATAAAATCTTGGAGTTGGAAAAAACCTTTGTTTGTTCATTGATTTATTCATTTATTCAATCATTACTGAGCACTTATCATCAGAAACCAGTCATTATGCACCATCCAGGAGCTTTAATAATCATTTACTCCTACTTCTTCATTCTTTGGAGGAAGAACTGTCCTAACTGTGAAACCAGAAGTGAAGTGCTGTGCACAATTTCCTGTCTGGTTTGTCCAAACCTGGAACTACAATCTAGGTTCCTGACTCTGCAGTGAATATGCTTTTAATTACACTCCACTGAAGCTTTTTAAAGTGTGACTTGTGAATTACTTGATGAATGAAAAATTAATATTGTTAAAATGATCATACTACCCAAGGCATCTATAGATAGATTCAAAGCAATCCTTATCAAAATACTAATGGCATCTTTCACAGACCTAGACCAAATAATTCTAAAATTTGTATGGAAACACAAAATATCCCAGATGACCAAAGTAATCTTAAGAAAGAAGAGCAATGGTGGAGGTATCATGTTCTCTCATTTCAAACTATACTACAGAGCCACAGTAATACAAACAGTACAGAGCTGGAACAAAAACAGAAATATAGGTCAATGGTACAGAATAGAGAGTCCAGAAATGAACCCACACTCATGTAAGTAATTAATACACAAAAAAAAGGAGGCCAGAATATACAATGGGGAAAAGAGTTTTTTCGTTAACTGTGCTGGTAAAAATGGACAACTAAATGCTAAAGAATCAAACTGGACTGCTTTTCCACATCATATACAAAAATAAGCTAAAAATACATTGAAGACTTCAAAGTAAGACATGAGCCATACAATATCTAGGAGGAAACAAAGGCAATAATCTCTTTGGCATCAGTCTTAGCAATATCCTTTCAGGCAAGAGAAACAAATGCAAAAATGAGTGGGACTGTATCAAACTGAAAATCTTTGCCCAGTGGAGGAAACTCTCAACAAAACAAAAAAGCTGCCTACTGAATGGGAGAAATAAACTGCAAAGGCTAATTACTTGTAAGGAGTTCGTATTTAAAGCATACAAATAACTTCATACTACTCATTGTCAAGAAACTAAACAACCCAGTTAAAAAACTGGTAGAGGACTGAATAGATATTTTTTCAATGAAGACATACAGGCACATGAAAAGAACCTCAACATCACTAACCATCAGGAAAATAAATCAAAACCTCAATGAGATATAACTTCACACATGTCAGAATGGTTTTATTTTAAAAAATCAAATAATAAGTATTTGCAAGGATATGGAGAAAAAGGAACTCTCATTCCCTGTTGCTAGAAATGTAAACTGGGGCAACCATTGTGGAAAACAATATTGAGATTCCTTAAATAATTGAAAACAGAACTACCATATGCTCCAGCAGTTCTACTTTGGGTATTTACCTGAAGAAAATGAAAACACTACTTAGAAAATATATACGTACCCCTATGTTCAGGGGACGACAGAGGATGAGATGGCTGGATGGCATCAACGACTCATTGGACGTGAGTTTGGGTGAACTCCGGGATTTGGTGATGGACAGGGAGGCCTGGCGTGCTGCAATTCATGGGGTCACAAAGAGTCGGACACGACTGAGCGACTGAACTGAGCTGAACTGAACTGATGTTCATTGCAGCATTATTTGCAATTGCCAAGCAATTGGAAGCAACCTAAGTGCCCATCAATAGATAACTGTATAAAAAGATCTGGTGTATACATATATTAATACAATGAAATATACAAAAAATGAAATATTGGCATTTGTGACAACATGGATGGCCCTAGAGAATATTCTGCAAAGTGAAATAAATCAGATGAAGACAAATATGGCATGATTTTATTTATATGTGAAATTCAAAAAACAAATGACCAAATATAACAAAACTGAAACAGTCATAGATGCAGAGAACAAACAGGTTGCCAGAGAGGAAGGTGTGGGGGAAGGAGAGAAAGAGGTAAGGGAGATTAAGTGTACACACTTCAAGTTACAAAATAAATGAATCACCCATATGAAATGTACAGTGTGGTGAGCATAGTCAGTAATTATGTGATATCTTTGTATGGTGACAGATGGTAAGCAGACTTGCTGTAGTGATCATTTTGAAATTATACAGATATAAAATCACTATGTTATGTATCAGGAACTAACATAGTGTTGTAGGTCAACTATAGTTCAAAACAAATGAACAAACAAGGTCAGAGAAAAAGAAATCAGATTTGTAATTACCAGAGGCAGGGGTGGGGTGGGGTGTGTTCAGTTCAGTTCAGTCGCTCAGTCATGTCCTACTCTTTGCGACCCCATGGACTGCAGCACACCAGGCCTCCTTGTCCATCACCAATTCTTGGAGCTTGTTCAAACTCATGTCCATTGAGTCAGTGATGCCATCCAACCATATCACCCTCTGTTGTCCCCTTCTCCTCCCACCTTCAATCTTTCCCAGCATCGGGGTCTTTTCCAATGAGTCATTTCTTCGCATCAGGTGGCCAAAGTATTGGAGTTTCAGCTTCAGCATCAGTCCTTCCAATGAATATTCAGGACTGATTTCATTTAGGATGGACTGGTTGGATCTCCTTGCAGTCCAAGGGACTCTCAAGAGTCTTCTCCAACACCACAGTTTGAAAGCATCAACTCTTTGGTGCTCAGCTTTCTTTACTGTCCAACTCTCACATCCATACATGACTAGTGGATAAACCATAGCTTTGACTAGATGGACCTTTGTTGGCAAAATAATGTCTCTGCTTTTTAATATGCTGTCTATATTAAAAAGGTTGGTCATAACTTTTCTTCCAAGGAGCAAACATCTTTTAATTTCATGGCTGCAGTCACCATCTGCAGTGATTTTGGAGCCCAAAATAAATAAAGTGGGTTGGGTAGAGGAGAGAAAATTGGATGAAGCTAGTCAAGAGGTACAGACTTCTAATTATAAGATAAACAAGTACTTTAGGGATGTGGTGTACAACATGATAAATATAATTAACACTTTGGTGTGTTATATAGGAAAATTAACAGGGTAAATCCTAAGCCTTCTCATCACAAGAAAAAAAACATTTTTTAAAATTTCTTTTATTTTGTGTCTATATGAGATAATGAATGGCCACTAAACCTATCGTGGTAATTATCTCATGATCTGTAAAAGTCAAAGCTTATTATTGACATAATGTCAGGTCTAAGTTAATACAATCATTGATGCATTTTCCATAATGAGTCTATAATTTACCTATACAAGTAGATGTGTATACTTTTGTAAGGAGAAAAACATTTAAATATTAGAATTATCAAAAATACTTGAAAGCTTCAGTTCAGTTCAGTTCAGTCACTCAGTTGTGTCCAACTCTTTGTGACCCCATGAATAGCAGCATGCCAGGCCCTCCTGTCCATCACCAACTCCCGGAGTTCACCCAAACTCATGTCCATCGAGTCAGTGACGCCATCCAGCCATCTCATTCTCTGTCGTCCCCTTCTCCTCCTGCCCCCAATCCCTCCCAGCATCAGGGTCTTTTGCAATGAGTCAACTCTTCCCATGAGGTGGCCAAAGTACTGGAGTTTCAGCTTCAGCATCAGTCCTTCCAGTGAACACCCAGGACTGATCTCCTTTAGGATGGACTGGTTGGATCTCCTTGCAGTCCAAGGAACTCTCAAGAGTCTTCTCCAACACCACAGCTCAAAAGTGTCAATTCTTCAGTGCTCAGCTTTCCTCACAGTCCAACTCTCACATCCATACATGACCACAGGAAAAGCCATAGCTTTGACTAGACGGACCTTTGTGGACAAAGTAATGTCTCTGCTTTTTAATATACTATCTAGGTTGGTCATAACTTTCCTTCCAAGGAGTAAGCGTCTTTTAATTTTCATGGCTGCAATCACCATCTGCAGTGATTTTGGAGCCCAAAAAAACAAAGTCTGACACTGTTTCCCCTGTTTCCCCATCTATTTCCCATGAAGTGATGGACCGGATGCCACAATCTTTGTTTTCTGAATGTTGAGCTTTAAGCCAACTTTTTCACTCTCCTCTTTCACTTTCATCAAGAGGCTTTTTAGTTCCTCTTCACTTTCTGCCATAACGGTGGTATCATCTGCATAACTGAGGTTATTGATATTTCTCCCGGCAATCTTGATTCCAGCTTGTGTTTTTTTCAGCCTAGCGTTTCTCATGATGTACTCTGCATATAAGTTAAATAAGCAGGGTGACAATATACAGCCTTGACGTACTCCTTTTCCTATTTGGAACCAGTCTGTTGTTCCATGTCCAGTTCTGACTGTTGCTTCCTGACCTGCATACAGGTTCCTCAAGAGGCAGGTCAGGTGGTCTGGTATTCCCATCTCTTTTAGAATTTTCCACAGTTTATTGTGATCCACACAGTCAAAGGCGTTGGCATAGTCAATAAAGCAGAAATAGATGTTTTGTGGAACTCTCTTGCTTTTTCGATCATCCAGCGGTTGTGGCAATTTGATCTCTGGTTCCTCTGCCTTTTTTAAAACCAGCTCGTCAATACTTAATCATATGTCCCATGCAGATGAATGGATAAAGAAGTTGTGCTGTATATATACAGTGGAACATTGCTCAGTCACAAAAAGGAACAAATGTGAGTCAATTCTAGTGAGCTGGATGAACCTAGAGCCTGTTATATAGACTGAAATAACTCAAAAAACAAATATCATATATTAACCCATGTATGTGGAATCTTGAAAAGTCATGCTGATGAATCTATTTGCAGGGCAGGAGTAGACACTCAGACATTGACAACAGACCTGTGGACTGTGGGCAAAAGGAGAGGGTGGGACAAACTGAGAGTAGCATTGAAATATGTACATAGCATGTGTACAATATTAATAGATGGCTAGTGGGAATTTGCTTTATGACACAGGGAGCTCAGCCTGCTGCTCTGTGACAGCCTAGAGGGGTAGAATGGGGTGGGATGTGGGAAAGAATATCAAGAGGGAGGGGACAGATGTATACCTATGGCTGATTCATGGTGATGTATGGCAGAAACCAACACAACATTGTAAAGCAATTTTTCTCCAATCAAAAATAAATAAACATGTATATTACCATATGTGAAATAGATCGCCAGTCCTGGTTCAGTGCATGAGACAGGGTGCTCAGGGCCGGTGCACTGGGATGACCCTGAGGGATGGGATGGGGAGGGAGGTGGGAGGGGGGTATAGGATGGGGAACACATGTACACCCATGGCTGATTCATGTGAATGTATGGCAAAATCCACTAAAATATTGTAAAGTAATTACCTCCAATTAAAATAAATAAATAAATTAAAAACTGAAAAAAAAAAAAAAAACCTTTTAAAAATCCAAAGAAAACCATACATCCCATGACTTGACAGAATGGACTGCCTACAGAAAAATAATATGGGGAAATTTTGCGTTATAGAAAATCAGGGGTAAATAGGACTGAATTTTAGTAACTATATTTCAAACAAAGGATCTTCCTTAAATAATACATTTTGCTTTAGAAGCAGATCATCTGTGACCGCTGATGAATGAAATAGTTTCATCTCACATATGTATTAGTCATCTTTGCTAGAGCAATACGCAGCCCATAATCTCAAAGGCTTATAGCACCTTCATTTCTCACTCGGATTACACGTCAGCAGCTGCAAGGTGACTGCTATTTCTCTTCTCTATTATCTTCTCATATGGGTGGCCCAGGCTCAAAAAAGAGTTCCTCTTCGGAGAATACCATTATCCTGGAAGCAGGAAACAAGAGCCTCATAGGGAATTACACTACCTTCAGGTTGAATTAACCAAGGTCCCAGCCACTCACATTGATTGTCCAAAGCAGGTCACATGCCCAACATCAGGGGGTCGCAGATAAATAGTCCTTCCACTGTGAGCGTGAACACTGGGAGTCACATGGCAACAAGAGCAGATGTGTAAAACTTCTCCAAGGAAGTGGGGAGTGGAGGTGGGTAGGATAACTAGGAGAAATAGCGTAACCTCAGTAAATACTTACTGTCAATGAAGTCAGTTTCTAGCCTGGTAAGCAATCTTCTCTCATTCAGTCCTTCCTTTGCCTCTGTCCCTCACCTTTTCTTTAAAGAACAATTTACCCTGAAAGAATCACTTTACTGAGCTATGTGGGTTTTTTTTTTTTTTTTACAACTTGAGCCCTACAGACATTTGTTTATGTCAATGATTTATCAGATTCAGTATATATGTATTGAAGGTAAGATACTCATGAGGTATCATGGTAAATAGCAATTTTTTTTCATCTGCCCTTTTATTTATTAATTTTTTTTGAGGTGGACCATATTTAAAGTTTTTATGGAATTTTTTACAGTGTTGCTTCTATTGTCTTTATGTTTTGGTTTTTTGGCCTTGAAGCATGTGGGATCTTAACTACCAGACCAAAGATCGAACCCGCCACCCTGCATTAGAAGGTGAAATCTTAACCACTGGACCACCAGGGAAGTCCCCCATCATGTGCTTGTTTAAAGCCAATCGACTGGAATATAAAAGCAGTCATGCATACACAAAGGATTACGTAGATAATCTCTGCGTTCCTTGGTGTCACAAAAACATTTTTTTTCTCCTAAAAACTAAATAGAGGAAAAGTAATATAGATTGAGTAAAAAAAAAAAAAAGAAAGAAATAGGTAACAATACTAAGTAAGAGGAATGTTAAAAGATATTTTTCACATAAGGAAGCATTATTGACCTTGTTTTGTTTCAAGTACCTATAGTTAAAGAAAATTGGGATGAACATTGATGAACCAGTGAGCTAGTCGTTGAATCTTTGAGAAAATGGAATTGGCAAAGATATGTAATATGCTTTTAAAAAGCTGAATCTCGGATGACTTCAGGGCTCAAGGCTTGGCTAACTGCCCAAGTGGTTCTTCTGGAAACTGGTTCTTTGACCTTGGGTATGTCTCTTTCCCTCTTTGTGTCACACTTCCCACATTTGTAAGATTGCCAAGTTGAATGTTCTTTAAGGTTTCTTCCAGCCCTCTTTTCCTTACTTCTAAACCTTCTCTTTAGATAATGTAAGTTTCCTTCTGCCTCCAATGGCTTCTGTCTTTCAACCTGCCTGTTCTGTTGGCCCTGAGTCCAGACACCTGCCACACTGTGGTCAATGTGACATTGCTATCAGCTGAACGCTGACCCCTTCCAGCTTGTTGGTGACACTGTGACCACAGGAAATAATGAGCTGAGAGTGTTTTCATAATCAGACTCATTTGAAAGCCATTAAATCTAAGTTAAATGATAAGGCTTTGTATTACTTCTGTCAGGGTTGGAGGCAGTGGGTGAACATATCGTGTTCAGTTGACACAAAGAATAAAACACTGTAAGGGAAATGTTAACTGGAAATAGAATACCTCAACTATGTGAGCTGGAATAAAAGTGGCAGTAAACACATAATCAAACTGAAGAGTGCAGTTTTCACAAGGATCACGCCCCCATATGGAGGGCCAACTGTTTCATACAAGATACCTGAGCCTTTATGGATCTTGGTGTCATGGGGAGGTCCTGGAACCAATCCTCTGGAGTTACAGAGGGAGGACTGTATTAAAGCAACAACTTGGAGAATTCTAGGGAATTCTGCGGAGTGTAAAAAAGCCAATCTCAAAGGTCACAAACTACATGACTCCATTTATATAACCTTCTTAAACTGAAAACAATATAAAAAGGCAAGGCGTATTAGTGTTCACCAGAGGTCAGGGATGAGGAGAGGCAGAGAAAGGTGACAGGGGCCACAAACAGCAGCACAAAGGCCTTTTCTAAACCCCCTCTTCCACTCCCAGTTGCCAGGTGAAAATAAAGCAGAACACAGAAGAGGCATCTTTATGTACACTGGGGTGACAGACATTTTTGACAACATAGGCAACCGTTTTCCCTTATTTCCATTTATATGATTTCCTGTAAAGTCACTGATTGATTGGAGACCTAACGAGAGAAAACACTAGTGCCTAAAATATGGGCTGTCCCCTAGAGGAGGTTACTCCATGGAAGATAAAGAAGGACTTTGTTGATTTATATACATTTATAGACTTAGACATTTCTAGACATTGAAGTGTGTTTATACACTTCAATAGCATGAATTGTCGTTCTGCAATTTCAACAATTGCACAAAAGTGCATTGTTTGACAGAATAAGAGAGGTGAAGGAGTTTGCTCACAGTCACACAGCTGGAAAATATTGAAAGTGAAATTTGAATCCAGAGATAAATAGAGAGACCAAGCCTGTACTCACGGAGTGAGGATTTTACTCTTGTTCTCTTATTAACTGAGCAATGTCACTCATTGCATCTCTATTTCATTATCCTTGGGATGGACATAAAACCCCTACCTCAGGACTTCCCTGGTGGTCCAGTGGTTAAGAATCTGCCTACCAGTGCAAAGGACACGGGTTTGATCCCTGGTCTGGGAAGATCCCACATGCTGGGGGCAACTAAGTCCACTAGCAGCCACTACTGAACCCACTAGCCCTAGGGCCTGTGCTCCACAGCAAGAGAAGCCGCCACAAGAAGCTTAAGCACAAGTGGAGAGCAGTCCCTGCTCACCGTAACTAGAGAAAGGCCTACACATAGAAACGGAGACCCAGCACAAAATTAAAAGACAAAAGCAAAACCCTACCTCTTAAGGACTTTTGTGAGTTTTCAATGAGACAGTGTAGCTAGAGACTGCATGCATTTTAACATTGTCTATAAACATTAGGAAATGAGTCTCTTTTATCTAGAACAAAATGTGTGACAGCAGTGTTTAATAAAATCTTCAACAGAATGAAGTCAAGCTCACCAGTTTCCTTCGTTTAGCAAAATGGTATGCTTCTAATTTGCAGAGAAACAGGAAAATCACAAGAAAATGAGCTGACATCCAGCACTTATTAAAAAATGCCTAAGAAAAAATACCTTTGGGCAATATTAATTCAATTGCATTCTAAGTATCTTTTTATTTCTTCCTGAACTTGATAATGAGGGTGATCATTTACAATCTACAGGACCAAAATTTGTTTAAAAAAATGTGTGTTTGTGTGCTGGTTGGGGGTTGTTTGTTGGATCAAATGGATCACGTCATGCCTGAGAACTTATTCAGGACATTTATTCAGATAATGCATTTCATATGCTGCTTGAGCTCTAGTTGAAGTTGGAATTTCTGTCATTTGAGAGAAAAGATAAGAAAAATATTCACACCTACTGAAGTCATTTGCAATTCTCTAGACCAGAAGAAATCACGAGATTTTTGAATTGGATACTATCTTGCCATCTCACTTTTCTCTGGATCTCAATTTCCTAACTGTAAAACGGATTTGGTTCTATCACCTTTGGGCTTCCCTGATAGATCAGTTGGTAAAGAATCCGCCTGCAATGCAGGAGACCCTGGTTCAATTCCTGGGTTGGGAAGATCCCCTGGAGAAGGGAATGGCTACCCACTCCAGTATTCTGGCCTGGAGAATTCCATGGACTGTGCAGGCCAAGAGGTGAAGAGTCAGACATGATTGAGCGACTTTCACTTCCCTTCTATCGCTTTTAAGGTATCCCATGTCTCACGCTGCATGCAGTGCTGAGTTGAATGCTAATGGACTTGTTAACTGCCACGTAGATGGAAAATGCCTCCTCACCACCCACTTGGACTTTCCCAGAGTCTTCTTGGTTCATCCTTGAGAACTGAACTTTAAATTTAGCTGAGAACCAGTAGAGAGATTCATAGCCAAAGGGAAACTGCAAATGGCTCCCCAATTATCCTCTTTTCTGCAGAAGTTCATGAGAACCCTGAGTTGGCTATACATCCTCTTCCCTTCACAGTAAGGAAGATAGTTCCATGAAAAATTCATTAGTGCTTTGGAGTCTCAGTGCTCAGTTCTCCCGCCCCAGAGGGTTCATAACTCTTCTGAAAAAAGTGGATTTAATCTGCACAGAAGACTATATCTGAATACTCAATCTTGCCAAGACAGGAGGTAATATATGCGTTTGCCTCTTTGTGACATTACTGCATAGCATTACCTGTCACTTTCCCTGCGTTTGCAGCAGTAAGAACATGGAAGGGTTATTAACAGATGGAGCGAAATGTGTGTTCATTTGAATTATATGGCAACATCAGCAGAATGGAATTTAAAGTCTTGTGCTTATGTTTTCATGCACAGCAATAATTTGATGGCTTATAGCCCTAGTGCATTTGAAAGCAAGAAAAAGAAAATTCCTCCTTTATGTAACAGGCTTGATGGAAACCCCCACTATACTTTCTTAATGAAGTCATGCCTCATAGTTTTCAAAAAACACATTTCATTTGACTCAATTCCTCAAGCAGTATTGAGCCCCGTGTTAGATGCTGGGAATATAAACATTAAAAAGACATGATTCCTATTCTCATGAAGCTCAAAATTTGATAGTGGAAAGAGGCAAGGAAACACAGATTTAGAGCCTAGCATAGCAAGTGCAATGAAATGGCCATTTGAAAGTATACAGGGATTGTACAGAAGGAATTCTGGACTGTGTAGCGGGAGGAGTTGGAAGATGCAATATCTGGGATGGATTTAGAAAAAGGAGATAGAACAAGCAAGGCTGTTATTGTACTCCAGGGAGAAAGAACAATATATGCACAGGTACAGAGGCATGAAATAGGTTTGTATAAAATTTTGCTGATGACAACTGCAGCCACTATGGCCACAGGGACTATGTCAAGACAGAAGCCATGGCTGGAGAAGATGCTGAAAAGATTCAAGTTGGACAGGAGGAAAAATGGGAGGGCACCCTGATGCAGTAGTTCAGATAAAGACCAAAACTATAGCAGCGATCGCAGGTATGGAAACTGGGGTCTGGGATATTTTAGGAGGAAGGACAGGAAGGATAGGGTGGCTACAGTCTTTGGGAAGGTCGAGGTGATGGAGTAGGTGGAATCAAGGATGGCTGTAGGTCTGTCTCTGAGTGTATTCAGGTACAGCCACACATGCACCTGTTCTTCTTGACCACACGTTTCCATGGGCTCTGCAGCAAACATAGCACTGAGCTTCTTTCCTGGCAAAACTGGCCCATGGTTTCATAGCTTCAGGAACGAAGTTTAACTTTTAGGAAAAGTATTTAGAAACCTTCTTAATGTCACATCTAAACCAAGTTTTCTAATCTTATCACTATAGGTGAAATGTTCGTCTGCCTGACTCATATATCTTTATGTCATTTTACTAAGAAGGAGAAGAATATTATTCTAACCACTTTCAAACACCAAATATGAGTTCAGTTTTTCTTTTTCAACCATACTCATCTTTCTCCTCCTTAATTTTCTTGGAGAATGAGTACATTATTCATCTCGTTAGTGCTGCTGTGTTTCTTCACTTGTGCCAGTTTGCCTCATATATACACTCCTATTTCTGTGGCACTTCATTCTCCAGGCTTCTGACATGGCAGAGGGCATAACTTCATTCCGCGTCCCTGAGTCGACCCTGCTCTGTAATGAGCCATTTGCCTGAGGTTTTCTACCCTCTGTCTTTTGATTGGAGCCTTTAGTCTATTTACATTTAAAATAATTCTTGATGAGAATGTATTTACAGCCATTTTGTTACTGGTTTGGGGATTGCTTTTGTAGTTCCCTTTTGTTCCTTCTTTGGTTTGCTTCCCTTGTGAATTGATAGCTGCAGTTTGCTTAGCTCTTTCCTGAGGCTTTTGTCTCGGTCCTTCGTTTGGAATGTATTTCTCTGCTGCCTCATTTTACCTAATTCTGTGTTTTTATTTCTACATATTAAATGTGCATGGGCGTGCTCAGTCTTTCAATCATGTCTGACTCTTTGCAACACTAGGGAATGTAGCTGGCCAGGCCTCTCTGTCCATGGGATTTACAGGCAAGAATACTGCAGTGGGTTGCCATTTCCTTCTCCAGAGGATCTTCCCAACCCAGGGATCAAACTCACGTCTCTAGCATCTCTTGCATTGGCAGTCAGATTTTTCACCACTGAGCCACCTGGGAAGCACCACATATTACAGAAGAGGGGCTTCCCTTGTGGCTCAGCTGGTAAATAATCCACCTGCAATGTGGGAGACCTGGGTTCAATCCGCGAGTTGGGAAGATCTCCTGGAGGAGGGAAAGGCTACCTACTCCGGTTGTCCATACTGTTGCAAAGAGCTGGACAAGACTGAGCGACTTTCACTGTTCACTATTCTATTTCCTGATCCTGGAGAAGTGCCCTTATTAGGACACATCCAATGGGGCCCAGCAACACACTGCCTTCTGGTCACTAGCGCTGTATGCTCTACAGGTGCCCCCATGTGGCTGCACAGGTCCTTCTCTTGTGGTGAGGCTGACCACTGTGGGGTCTGTCTCGTACAAAGGCTGCTGGCCCACTGGTGTTTTGAGCCAGTTCCCAGGGCAGCTGGCAGCAGGCCTTTGTGGAATGGGAGGGGTTCCTGCAGCTGGTGTTGGTGGGTGGGGTCAGGTCCTAGGCTCAGGGCTAGATACTGCTTGGTTCCTGAGCCTGCTTGCCCCGGTGCCAATCAGCAAGCTAGAAGGAGAACTCCAAAATGGAGCTTGCTAACACTGGTGTCCTTATGGTAGAATGAGTTTCGAACAACTGCTGCTAGCATCCATGTCCCAGAGGGAGTCCCGGTCATCCTCTGCTTCTCCAGAAGGCTCTCCAAGATCAGAAAGCACTTCTGACCCAGGTTCTTTTCAGATTAGCCCCAGTGTGTCAGGTCTTAGAGCATGTGAGATTTAAGAGTAAAGTACCTGTTTCCTACAGCCCTCTGGCTCTTAGTGAGTAAGCCCTACTGGCTTTCAAAGCTAAATTGTCTAGGGGCTTGTGCAGGAATCCCAGGCTGGGAAACAGGTAGGGCTCAGACCCCTCAGTTCCTAGGGTCTAACTTGTGCAATTGTGATTATCCTCTCATTTGTGGGTCACTGACCCAGGGTCTGGGTCTTGACTACACTAGGTGGATAGCCTCTCCTATCCATCTGGATATGGTTCTCTCTCTCTTTCTTTCTTTCTTTTTTTAGATTTACTCCACAAGTCAGCGCAAGTGAGTTTCTTTCTATCCTTATTTTTGTTTTGTGTTTTGGCCTTGCCGCGTGGCACGTGGGATCTTAGTTCCCCAACCGGGAATCGAACCCGAGCTCCCTGAATTGGAAATGCAAAGTCTTAACCATTGGACTGCTGGAGAAGTCCCCCGTGGTTCTTTCTATCCCTTTAATTGCAGGAAACCTTTTCTGCTAGTGTTCAGGCTGTTCCTAGTGATAGTGACTCTGTAAGTCGTTGTCATTTTGATGACGCTGTCTGAGGAGAGGAGCTTAGGTCATCCTACTGCACCATCTTGGTCACTCCACGCAAAACTACTCTTTAAAAACTTTTTTAAAAATTAAAAAAAAAAATGCAGCTCTAGGCTATTCTGGCAAATGGTCCAGAGATCTTTGCCAACAGAATTCTATCAATTTAGGCTTCTTTTCCTATTTCTTACTCTATGTACTTAAGTCATAAAATTCAGAAATTTTATTATTATACATTGATTTTTACCCAGGGCCTAAGGCTGAGTGATTAAGTGAGTATTCATGAAGTTTCTAATATGTACCTTATTCTTAAAGTACATTATTTAATTCAGTTTCTTCATACATCTTTTAAGGTAAGCAAACCAAGGTTCTCAGAGGTTGAGTTGCCTGATGTAACACACCTAAAAAGTCTTATAGCAGCAACTTGAAATCAGGACCCCAAAACTCATGTCCTTTAAAATCTTAAAATACTGACCCCAATGAAATTATTTTCTAGTTTAAAATCTGGAGACTTCTGTGTTGGCCCAGTGGTCCAGTGTTGTCTCCAAAGCAAGGAAGGGGCACCTATTTGATCCCTGATCGGGGAACTAAGATCCCTTGTGTCCTGCCATGTGGCCAAAACAAAACAAACAAACAAAAATCTGAAATGTGCAGCGATAACTTAGTAATAAGTTTGAATTCCTGTGACATCACTGTTGTTACTTGTATGCTTTCTGAAATTAAAGGTGGATTTAATGGAAAGCTTTTTTACAGAAGAAATCTGCAGATTGAAGAAATGTAAAAGGAGTCGAATCACATTTAGTTATAATTACAAGTTTAAATAAGTGTCCATTTAATAGCTGAGAAAATGGCATATTTTTAGACAATTTAGGAAAAACACTTCTTTTGTATCCAAAAAGAGGAATCATTCTCTTATAATGGGTTGTTTTATGGACCTTGAGGTACATCGGAGAAATGTGCACAGTATTTTATGTACGTCTGCTCAGGGAAAGAGAATCTAATCGTTGTATTTTGGCCAATAATGCTTATGAAGTGCTGTAGCATTGTTATATTTCAATAGGATAAACGATCCCCTGAACATGTATGCTGCTCTTCATTTCACAAAATGCTTCCATTAATGGAAGGCTGTTTGATTTATTTGATCCTCACAACAATGCTAGCAGAATTAACATCCCAATTTTAGCAAGAGCAAAACTGAGAGGCCCATGGTCAAACAGTCGAATGCAATGTTGGAGCCACACAGGAAGCTTATAAGTGGTGAAGCTGGGAACGGTGGCCAGGATTTGAACTCCCGGTTCTCCTCATTATCACACGTTGCTTGTAGACAATTAGCTTACCTAAAACATTGGATTTTTAAAGAGCATTTGGATTCCAGAAGATTATTTGTTTTTCAAATTCTTTGTCCATTTAAAAAATGAGGTCATGTATCTATTAATGAGTTGCAAGTGATCCTTATATATTCTAGATATGGTATGTCCCCTATCTGCACATAAGACATATTCCTTATCAGATATATAATTTGTCAATATTTCCTAACTATAAGTTGTCTTTTTGCTTTTTAAAATTCATGTGTGTTACGTATGCAAGTGCTCAGTTTTGTCCAACTCTGAAATCCCACGGACTGTAGCATGCCTGACTCCTCTGTCCATGGGAATTCCCAAACAAGAATACTGGACTGGGTTGCCATTTCCTTCTGCAGGGGATCTTCCTGACCTAGGGATCAAACCCAGGTCTTCTGCTTGGCAGATGAATTCTTTACCACTAAATCACCTGGGAAGCCCATATCATACTTATGCTTTTATCCAGTATTTAAAATAGTCAAGGGACTTACTTGGTGGTCCAGTGTCTAAAACTCCACCCTTTCAAAGCAGGAGGGTTGGTTTAATCCTGGGGAACTAGATCCCACGTGCAACAGCTAAGAAATTTGCAAGATCCTGTGTGCCACAACTAAGACCTGGTACAGCCAAATAAGTAAATAACTATTTTTTTAATAAAATAGTCAAAATCATAAAAGCAAAGACATTGGTTGGTAAGGGGCTGGGAGGAGGAGGAAATGAAGAGTTGTTGTTCAAAAGGCATGAGGTTTCGGTTATGCAAGATGAATGAATTCCAGACATCTGCTGTACAGCACTGTGCTAGAGTTAATACTGCTTGTACACTGAATCATTTCAGAGAGTACCGTTATCCAGTTTAGGACTAGAGATGAAGATGGTTAAGGGCGGGGAGGGAAGGGAGTGTCTCTCGTCCCTGACTTCCTTCCAGGGTATTAATTTTTGTCTCATTTATTTCTCACATAAATTTTGTAAAAATGTTTTGTTTCTTCAAGATTTTTTTTGATGTGGATCATTTTTAAGTCTTTATTGAATTTTTTTACAATACTGCTTCTGTTCTTTGTTTTGGTTTTTTGGCCATAAGGCATGTGGGAATCTTAGCTCCCCCACCAGGGATCAAACCCACAGCTGCTGCATTGGAAGGTGAAGTCGTAACCACTGGACCAACAAGAAAGTCCCATAAAATAGCTTTCTAATTCCCATTTCAGAGTCAGTCACTAACATTAACAAAGTTCATCAGTGGCTGGTCTGGGGTTCAACTACTAAGCTCGGACTCCATAAAATATCTTTTCAATATTGTCTCTTCTTCAGTAAACTGTTTTTGGATTATTTTATTTTACTGTATTTTGTCTCTCCAACTAGATGGTAAACATTTGAGGTAAAATCATTTCTTTTCCAGAAATTTCCCACAATGTTTATCTTTATGGTGAATATGTGTTAAGTAGACATGTAATTTTTATCATTGTGAATTTAAGGATAAGTTAAAGTGTGATTATAATATTTTCCACAGTTTAATCTATCTAATTCTGGACTAGAAGGAGGTTTAAAAATAAACAAATATGATCCTTATTTCCAGAATATCATCCTTTGGTGGTAGGATCATTTCTCAAAAATGCATTTCTCATAAAATGCATTTATTTTCATTACCCTATTCGATTTTAAAAATTAAGTAGATACTATTATCCCCATTTGACAGACAAAGAAACTGAGACTCAGAGAAGTTAACTGGCCTAATGAGACACTACAGAATAATGGAAAACAATTTTCAGGAAGAAATAGTATTTGCTTTGTTACTGCTATTCTCTAAAGTGTAGAATCATGCAGAATGGCATTTTCAAGGAAAAAAAGTCAACTGCTATAAAATAGAATTTGGAGTTCAGCTGTGATTTATATAACCCTGGAGCTTTTCATCAAGCTTTTCTCAAAAGGAACTCAGTTATATGTTTTAAGAAATCAGTTTCTAAAGTACAAGCAGATTTTGTTTACTAAGCACTTACTAACAAATCTACTGGTAATTGATTTGTTGCTTTTAAGACAATAAATTAGTAGAAAATAAAAATAACTTTTCGTATAGTCCTAGTGCTTAGAAATCCCACATAGTGGTATACTTCATCAAAATTTCAGCTCAGAATATCAAATAAAATGCAGAAATTATATGCATTATAGTAAAGAAAAAATCTTATCACTTATCAGACATTTGTGTTTGCACTTCAGGAAAATGGAGATAAATGTCATCAAGGAAAACAGAAAAGACAAATATAGATGAGTGTGGAAGAATTTATGTTTTCATTTCTACATATAAGGGGCTTGAAAATTGCCACTCTGTCCCAATGATTAAAAAGCTAAAGCATGATTCCTATTATATGAGATTCCAGAAAGGGAAATGCTATGAAAAGAGTGAAAAGATTGGTGGTTGCCAGGGGTTGGGAGGAGGGATGAATAGTCACAGAACAGAAAGATTTGACAGCAGTGAAAATATTTTATAATTCCATAGTGATGGAAACATGTCATTATATATTTGTCCAAAACCACAGAATGTACAACACCAAGGTTGAACCCTAGTTATAAGCTATAGACTTTCGTTAATTGCGATGTGTCCGTGTAGGTTTATCAGTTGTAAAATATGTACCACTGTGGTGAGGAATGTTGATAATGAGGAAAGCTATGTATATGTGGGCGGTGGGGGCAGAGGGTATATGGGACATTTCCATACCTTTCCCTCAATGTTGCTATGAACATAAAAATGCCGCAAATTATAATATCTTTTAAAAACAAGGAGAGAAGTGTTTAGAGAAGAGCCAAAAGGTGACATTACAGAGATGTAAGTTAATGATGTCAAAACCCACCCGCTGAGGTTGGTGGGTCTGAGAGAGAGTACCCTGGTAGCTGAGAGGGACCATGAAAAGTGCAAGTGCAAGTCGCTCAGTGCTGTCTGACTCTTTGCAACTCCATGGACCGTACATTTCATGGAATTCTCCAGGCTAGAATACTGGAGTGGGTAGCCTTTCCCTCCTCCAGGGGATCTTGCCAACCAAGGGATGGAAGCCAGGTCCCCTGCATTGCAGGCAGATTCTTTACCAGCTGAGCGACCAGAGAAGCCCAAACAGGAGAGGAGAGTGCCCCTGGGTGGGCAGAATCCCAGGCATGGAAAATGACCAGTCTCCAAGGACCCCAAAGCCCTCGTGGTCATGCCCCTTTGCTCTGTGCAAGTCATGACTTTTCCCAGCTCTCATTTGACCTTGCCATAGCAAAGACGTGTGTCATCAGAAATCAGGATGCTGTTATTGGCAGAATACCAGCACCATCCAGCTGGGGGAAATACGATTCCAAGCATCAGGAGCTCATACCTGACCAAGGAACTGTTCCCTTGGTCGTGGCCTTGGTGTTTCCCGGGGCTCCCCCCTTACTCTCTAGTATCTTAGGCCATGGTATCTTATACTTGAGATCAGTTTCTTGTAAGTAAATCCAAAGACACTCAGCACTGCCACATACATGTCTCATCTTACCAAGTAAGAATCTCTTCCTAGTTTCTACTTGGAAGAAAAATCAAGGACTACCTACTCTGGGAACATGGGACGTTTCCTCGGTTTAACTTCAGAGCAGATCTTGGTCTCTGTTGGTCTGTAACCACTCCTGTCTCATCCTCGTGGGAACTCTGATATACATATCTGTGAAGGTTGGGATTAGTCTGATGCACTTGTGAAGAATTAATTTTGAGTCTCTAGAAGTGCATTGCCTACCATTAATCGCTGGAAGAAAATCAGATTCTTAAAAAGGGAAAGTTCAGTTCAGTTCAGTTCAGTCGCTCAGTCATGTCCAATTCTTTGCGACCCCACGGACTGCAGCATGCCAGGCCTCCCTGTCCATCACCAACTCCCAGAGCCTCTCAAACTCATGTCCATTGAGTTGGTGATGCCATCCAACCATCTCATCCTCTGTCGTCCCCTTCTCCTGCCTTCGGTCTTTTCCAGTATCAGGGTCTTTTCCAGTATCAGGGTCTTTTCCAATGAGTCAGTTCTCATCAGGTGGCCAAAGTATTGGAGTTTCAGCTTCAGCATCAGTCCTTCCAATGAATATTCAGGACTGATTTAACTAGAACTCAGAAGACAAATCTTAGCAATAAAGGAAATGGGACTTCCATTTTGGAAGTGTTTTCCTGGATAAAGATATTGGTGTTCTTCCTCTGCGGGCAGTCTGGAAGCAAAGAAATAACAGTGTCCAAGAACATCCAAGCTTCACTTGGTTTCCTGTTTATTGTCTTACTATTATCTGCTGTAACAGACATAATAAACATTTAGTCTGCTTGCTAGAATTTTGTCTCAGCTCAGCTTCAAAGCATAATATTGAAGAATAAAGCTAGTAATAAGCATTAAAATGACCCTTTCTCTCTCTCCCTACTCTTTAAATCCAGAGATTAAAATAGTTGTGACTGCAACCATCAGTAAGAGATTACCACAAGAGCTATAAGGTGAATAGGTACCTCTCCCCATTGAAAAATTTTCTTTTGGTACTAATCTTGAAAGATATGACTTTTCTCTTTTTTGAGATATAGTCAATTTTCTGTTCACTTGATTAACTTGAACTTAATTAAGTTACTAAATTACAAAAATATTTTGAAGCACTGAAGCTTCTTGATGGTTCTTTACTGTTTTTGTATAGATCTAAAATGCTTATCAGTCTTTATAGAATAATAAAGACTTTAAAAACAAAAAAAATTAAAAACACAAATTTTTATTTAGACCCTAATCATAGTAATGCCGAATTTAAAAAGCTGTCCAGAGGAAGCAAGAATTTATATTGGCTCATGCTAAGGTTTTTTGTATGCTTACATAAGTTTTTCATAATTGAAACTATTGCACAGATTCAATTTTGCATTCTTTCTTTCAACATTGAGTCTCTCTGCTATCTCATTGCTTCTACCATATTCCTTTTAAAGTCTGACTGTTAACCACCACCCTCCTCGCTCAATTTGCAATAAATAGACACACAGATTGGGCATCCATGGTGGCTTAGTGGTAAAGACTCCGCCTATCAATGCAGAAGACACCAGTTTGATCCCTGGGTCTGGAAGATCCCCTGGAGAAGGAATTGGCAACCCAGTCCTGTATTCTTGTCTGGGAAATCCCATGAACAGAGGAGCCCAGTGGGCCACAGTCCATGGGGTCGCAAAAGAGTTGAACAAGACTGAACGGCTGAGCACACAGACACACACATGTCCATCCCAACCTCCCAGACTATCCCTTCCCCTCATCCTTCCCTTGGCAACTGCAAGTTCATTCTCTAAGACCGTGAGTCTTTTTCTGCCCTGTAAGTAAGTTCATCTATGTATCATTTCTTTCTAGATTCCATGTATAAGGGATGTCATATGATACTTTTCCTTCTCTGAGGTGACCGATATTTTTGAAGTGCTAAAATAAAAATAAAATTATCATCTTAGAATTCTATAATCAGATAAAACATCCCTCAAAACTAAAGGGTAAATAAAATATTAAAAGGCTTAATTATTAATCAAATATTAAAAAGTAAAAGGCTTAAAGAATTTATCACTAGCAGACCTTCACTGAAAGAAATATAAACAGAAGTTTTTCAAGTTGAAGGAAAATAAGATTAGATGAAAAATCAAATCTTCCACAGGAATTAAAAGCACTGGAAGTGGTAAATATGTGGGTAAAAATAAATGGAGAAGGGATTGATTGTTACTTATTTAGCAAAAAATTTGAAATTCCACATTCATTTTTAATGATGATAACATCAGATTTGGTTATTTTTTAGTGACCAAATTATGTCTCAAGAAGTTCACAACCTACTACTTGCCAACTATTTGTGGGTATTTTCTATTTGCAATATTGCCTACTAATTCTTTCTTTAATCATTAGATCCAGTGGAAATATTTTCCTGAAGATACATCCAATTGTTGAGTTCTTTCCTTAGTTCTCATATAATTTTCTCTGCAATTCAGATAAATAAGCACCATAATTCCATGATAGAAATAAGAAATTAGGCTCAGGGAGTTTAAGCCACGTTTCCAAGTGACATAGCTGATAGTTTTCTCATTTGGTTTTTGAATTACAGTTCATAAAACTCTAAAGGCTTAGTCGGTTTTTATGGAGACACTGTATTACAAGACGCTCTAGAAGTCCAGGTGAGAAAGGATGCTCAAAGAGAAAATAGCATCTCCTAAGTGAGCAAGTGACTGCACTTCTCTGGTTTTCAGTTTTTTTGTGTATAATGTGGGAAGAAAGGACTAAGATAAAATCATATCTATTTACCCTCCCAGGCTTCCCTGGTGACTCAATGGTAAAGAATCCAGCTGCTAATACGGGAGACATGGGTTTAAGCGCTGGGTCAGGAAGATCCCCTGGAGAAGGAAATAGCAACCCAATCCAATATTCTTGCCAGGGCAATCCCATGGACAGTGGATCCTGGCAGGCTACATACAGTCTATGGGGTTGCAAAAGAGTTGGACACGACTTAGAGACTAAACAAAATTTCCCTCCCATCTTCATCGTCTGTCACTTTAAGGCCAATAAACTTCCCAGCAGTACCACCATTCATTCACTTGTCTCCCCCCAAAATTGGGCTTCATTCTAGACTTCTATCTGAGCATCAGCCCACAGTCACTGAGTCTCACTGATTACAGTCCCTATATTTCTCAGATTCATCCATTGCTTTCTAAGGTCATTGCTTTTGTCCTATGCCAGGGCACTAGAATCTGTTATGTAGACCAACACCTTCCTAATTAGTTCTCCTATATTCAGTCCATGCACCAGATATGTTGAAGTTTTTTTAGTCCTTTCAGAAAACATGAAGTATTTGCAACATGTAGAAAAACCAGGAAGTAATACAAAATGTACATAGTTACATTGGGAATGAACAAATGTGAATTTTGTCATTTGCTTCAGATACTTTTAAAGAAAAAATATGATTATATATAAAGTCTCTAAATAAAACATTAAATCTAAAGTTTCAGTTTGTATATATCACAGTTTTGATTTCTTTTCTTTTCTCTCACAGAAGTTAGCACTACACGATAGATGGTGTGCAGCTATCTGAGGTACTATTTTCAATATTGGAACCATGAGAAAATTCACATTTTGTGGGACCTAAAGCTTATGCAATTAGGGCAAAATCTATATAGAAGAAATTACAATATTAAAAATTCAAAATGAAGCACAAAAGTTTATATTTATTAAAAAAATAAAACATTGCAATTGAGAAAAACTAAGCTGACAAATATGACATAAAAAATAAAATCTGGAAGAATAACACAACATTTTATTAACTAAAGGCTTGACTCATCTCTGTATTACTTCTTCCTTACTGTTTTGGCTGCATATTCTTTGATTATCACTTCAAATTGGAATGCTTTCATAATATCATTTTCTTCTATTAAGAGACTAGAAAGATAACTCAATCTTTTCTCCCACACAATGGATTATAACTTGGTTCTCTATTATTGATATGTAGAATAATTTGTGTAAACTTTACTTCATCTTGGTAATATCTTGTAAACTTGGGGGATTGTTGTCCAATTTGGAGAAAATTTAAGTTTTTTTTGTATACGAGCTGTAACATTTCAAGGTAAATCAAGTTTTCTTGTGCAGTGCTTAATCTTAATTGCCCTTTGAGTTGATGACATTGATTAATCTACCCACGTCCTCCAGTGTTGAATACCTTTCAGACACATTCATGTTCAGCTCTGCTCTCTGGCCCTGCGCCTGAACGTGCCAGTGTTCAGTGACTTAGCCCAGAGGAGCGCCACTGTCCATGGGGTTGCAGGGTCAGAACTTCACAACTGAACACCAACAGAGGTAGGAGTGTTCCCAGAATCCATTCCTACTTGGGCATATGTATGTAGGTAAGTGACTGAACTACAAAAGCATGTTCCCCAGAAGAAATATACTTTCCCTTAGTAGCTTCTAAAACTTCTCATGACCATTCCAGTCACTGGTCCATGGAAAATGTAATGGGCAAAGTGCAGTGGAAAGACTTGGTCTTAATTGATTACTGATAAAATTTCTGAATTTTGCAAAATTTGCAAAAACATATGACCATGGGTCCAGCATGCTAGGATGCCTCCCAAGAAATGGCCCATAAGGGAGAAGGCTGGTTAGAAGAGAGAAGTTAGAATTTGTCCCCTGCTCATTCTTCCAGTGGGCTTCCCAGGTGGCGCAGTGGTAAAGAATCCACCTGCCAGTGCAGGAGATGCAAGAGATGTGAGTTCAATCCCTGAGTAGGGAAGATTCCCTAGAGTAGGAAATGGCAACCCACCCCAGTATTCTTGCCTAGAAAATTCCATGGACAGAGGAACCTGGGGGGCTACAGTCCATGGGGTCACAAAGAGTTGGACATAATTGAGCACCTATACAAACAGGATGCGTGTTAGATTTTAGAGAAATACTCATGATAATTTGAATAGGTTCATGGATAGAAATAATTCTGTCATTTGGAATTGACAGCTTGGAATACTGTATTCTATTGTTTGAGTATTTCAAATTATATTTGTCATTTCCTCACATTACTTAACATTAAAGTTCATTATTTCTTTTATAAATAGGGCAGCAATAAACATCTTTGATGTGTTTCCCTGTGTTTATGAAAGTTTTCAGTCTATTTAATTGGAAATGGGATAGCTGGGTTGTACAGTTAGGTGCATATTTAATTTTACTCGATATTTCCAAATTCTTCTCCAATATATTTGGAACTATTTATATTTCTTCCAGTATCATATGACTTACTGACTTCATATTGTTTAAAAAATTATTTTTGTATATTTATATTTTTACCAGTTTAAGAGGAACAAATTTTATTTAATTTTGTTGTAAAGTATGTTTTCTGTGAATATAAGAAAAGTTGAAGAATTTTAAAAATATTCATCAATGTTCTAATTTCTTTTAAGTTGAATATTTGTATGCTTTTTTCATTTCTTCCATTGAGTTTATTTTAAAAAACTAAACTGGCAGCATTAAAAAATATTATATGAACTCTAGTATTCTGAGGATATATGGGATGCAAATAAATTCTCCCATTCTCTGATTGCCTTTCAATTCAGATATAGTGAAATTTTGCACAGAGCATTTTTATTTTAATGTAGTTATATTTATTATTTTATTTATGATTTTCATTTTAAACATTTTAAGGCATTCATTTCTTATCCCAGATTATTAACAATAATCTATTTTATCTAAATTTTCTAAAATAGATTATTATACTTTAAAGTTTTAAACATTTTAACAGTAATCTTTGATCCATCAATTTTTTTTCCTGTGAGTTAGGAATCTATTCATACTTATTTTTACATAGAAGTATCCAGTTTTTTCTTCAATATCTTTTATTGAATTCCTTATCTTTCATCTCTGACCTGCAACACCAACTTTGCCACATGTCGAGTTTCCTTACCTGAGTGGGATGTTCCTGAGTTGATCCACATGTCAGCTTGCACATTCCTATAATATACTGAATATTTTCATGTCAATTTCTTTAAAATATCTCTGATTAGTCCTCCACTCTCCTCCTTCTTGTTTTCCTTTTCCATCTGCAAAACTGCTTGACTCTTAATGGCTCCTAACTTTTCCAAATACATGATAGAATCAGCTATTTAAGTTACACCCAATAACACAACATATTGAATCTCTTGTGCTTTTGTTTGAGATTTCATTATGTTTATTGATTACCTTGGTATAAAAAGACATCTTTATGATAGCTTATTCTTCCTATAAACACAGTCTATACCTCTATTAATTTGGTCCTTGGACCAAAGTCATACCAGAAGCGTTTGCGGATAGATTAGCCTAGGAGTGGAGACATTAGTCTGTAAGAGGAAACATTCTGGAGGCAGAATGACTTTTAAGTGATGTCTGGGCATTGAATCAGCTTTCTTTGCCTAGTATTGGACTGTAGCCTGGAGAGTTTAATGTTTGTAAACATTTAGCACAGTGCAGAAATTGTTAGTAGAGGTCAATTCTAATACTCATAAGATGAAGAGTGCAGAAATGCAAACAGATACCATTTGGCCCTCTTTCTCAAGTCCAGCTGGACTTTCCCCACATGGAGCAAGCCATCCACATTGTATGTGCTGTAGGTAAGCAAGAGCCAAGCGAAAAGCTGAATTCGGAGCCACCTCAATTCCATCAAGCTTTGAATCTTAGCTAAACATAGTTAGAACCAGAGATAATGGCATCCATGTCCACCATTGCATGGATGGCCTGCAGTTGCACAGAAATTCATTGTTTGTTTTAATCTTTTTCAGGACTCGGTGAACTCCTTATATCTAAGGACTCATGTGTGGAGATTCTCAGGCATTACATCTTTAAACATTGTCTCTTTCCTATTCTTTCATTTATTTGACCTAGAACTCCTTTTAGATGTGTTTGGACCTCCTCAATCTGTTCTTCACAGTATCTTTATATCTTTGTAATAACTTTCCCTTCTTTACGTCTCTGAGCTATTTTCTGCATGATATCTTGAGATTCCCACTTGAAGAACTGTGAAGAGTCTGAGATTTAACATTTTTTTCTTTTGCAATCAAGTTAGCATCACAATTTTATGCATACAGGAGTAAGAAAACAGAAGACCTAGGGGTCAGAGAAAGACGGTTTGATATTTACAGCAAAAGCAACAACCAGAGTTACATTGTAGCTTCGGATGAACAAGCCCCCAACTCACATGGAGTGTCACAGTGAAGGCCAAGTATTAATAATACCTGAATACATAGCGGCGGCGTGTTATAGAAGAGAAACCCTGAGTTGGGTAGACTCATCTTACCATAAAAAGTGCTGATCAACCTGCCTTACTTCTTCTCCAGAGAGAGACATGAGTTTTATCACTCTGGCAGGAAAGCAATTGTCTCTAGAGAAGAAGAGAAATATCTGTAGGTTTATTGCCCTGAAATATCTCCAGGGAGAGATATCTCAAAATCTCTCCAGAAATAGTCACTGTCTTTACCTTTACTTATCCAAAATATTAATATATTCTGTCTAGAAGGAGCTTCTCTATCTTTCTGTGTCTGCCTGCTCATATAAACATTCCTGGAAAGATAGTTCTGGAACACATGGCTTGTTCATTCCTGAATGTGCAAAAATGTGATCAATTCACAGAGAAAATGATCACTTCCAATAGATTATCTTCCCTACTTAAATTCTGTCTTGAAACGTTCTAATCTATTTTTTAACTCACGGACAAAATATTTAATTTTTAATGTAATTCTCATTTTTAAAATGTCATTTGTTTTCAAATTTTTAAAATATCTTCTGTTCTTAAATTTAAATTATTTTTAAAAATTCTGTTTAAATATTATTTTAAAATCCCTTTCAAATGGTCCTGTTATTCCTAATTCTTGCTTTGCTACTTTTCTTTTGCGTTGGGTTAGGTGACTTAATCCTACTATTAGTGATTTGATTTTCTCGTGTGTTTTATCGTTTTTGTTTGTTTGTTTGTCTTGGTGAAAGAAACATGTGCTTTGAGTTATAGAGGTTCCTTAGTTGTCTCACACTGGCATCTGTCAGAACTGTAGGGTTTTTCTAATTTTGGATCAATTATTCCCCTGAATGTTTTGGTTTGGGATTTTCACATCAAAAGAGTGGGAGTAATTTAAACCATCCATTTGTATCTACAGTTCCAGCTACATATTCTAAGTTCTGCTGGCTTTTTAGTGCCTACCACAGAGCAGCTGAAACACATTGAGCATTCATTGTATGCTGGGTACTGTCAAAGTGCTTTATATATATCACCTTACTTTACTTTACTCTTGCTGTAACCTTGAAATGTATACAATTATGAATCCTATCTGATGGATGGCAAAGTGAGGCTTGTCAAGATTAAATTGTTTTCCCATAATCACAAAGCTATTTGTGGTAGAACTAAGATTCAAACACAAAGCCATGTGGACCTTATGCTCCTACTCATTAAAAAAAAAAAAAAAATATATATATATATATATACCACAATTTATTTATCCACTCCACGTAGCTCACCTAACCACATAACAACAATAGCTTATCGTTTTTATATAGCTCAACACACATTTGTTGAGCATTTGTTTTGATAAACATTTGTGGTTGTTAGAAACAAAGCTGCTATGCATGTTCTTATACAAGGCTTCCAATACATAGATGTACAATTTTCTCTTAAGAGTAGAATTAGAGTTGCTAAAATTCATGCATGTGTAGAGCCTCTACTCCTCACTGCTATATTAAGCATCCTTCAAAGAGAACAAACGACAATGTGCTAACTGAATGAATGATCTAGTAAAAATTCTTAAATAAAAACTGCTCGTATGCCTTCTCCCCGAAACTTCCTAAGTCCTCCTCCTAAGACCTTGGAAGAAGTTCCAAGGTCAGCATCAGGATGTCACAGTTCCATCAACTCAATCATAGCAACTGTGATGATAAAAACAAAACAACCCCCTTCCCCCTTAAAAAAAAACCCCAAAATTTACAGAATAGTCAGAACTATAGCTCTCCTCTCTGAAGAGACATGCAGGCTTTTCAGCGTCTTCCCACTGGCATGTAAAATGCTACTAAAAGACTGTGCTGAGAAGCTCTGCAGAGGCCAGCGTGCTCAGTCTTAACAGCTGCCACCACTCTGAGATCTGCAGCCTTTATTTGTCTGGGTGAGGTGCGGCACTTTTGAAGAGGTCTGGGCGTTCAGGAAATGACACGCCTTGAGTGAGGAGAAACATGAAATAGGCCATAGTTTGAGAGCCATTATTGAGTGGGTAAAATGCAGCAGAATGGCAATTCGTAAAAGGCAGCCAAGTGTCCCAGCTCTGCAAACGCCATGCAGCAGCATCTTAGCTGTGAAATCAAATTCAGCCCTTTGTGGATTTATAGTGACCATCTTCTAAGTTAGGAACCCGTCAGGATGGAAGACTCTGATTCTCACATTTGCAGTACAGGACGTGGGCATGGGTATATGCGATTGGTTCTTTTTCAGAGTGGCAGGGGACTACACAAGTGAACTTTCTGGTTCTAGGCATTGTCAGGATAGACGAAAACATTTCTGATGGTCTTATATCTATGAATAAATAATCAATAAAAAAATTTTTTTGGCCATGCTGTGGGGCCGAGGAATCTCAGATCCCCACCAGGGATTGAACCTGTGCCCCCTGCAGTAGAAACCCAGAGCCCTAACCATTGGGACACCAGGGAAGTCCCTAAATAATCATTTTTAAATGTTCTTTACTAGATTTTTTAAAGTTCAAAAGTAGTACATGATTGTGGTAATGTACCAAAGCCCTCAGATCTATTTACTTGAAAGAATGTTACTTTGTCTTCTTCCATACTTTTCTTTCTGCTCCTAAAACATTGAACATGGATTACAGAAAACAAGATGTTTTAAGGAAGAAACTTTACCTTGTCTGTTCTCTGTTCTGCCTTGAGTGGCTGGTATACGTGGCCTATAATAGGCATTTAAAGTTTATTTATTCACAGAATATGTCATATTCCATTGATTCTAAGATGCACTGTTTTAACATTTGAACATCACTGCAATTGGAACGCATCTGACGCTTTGAGTTATCTCACTGTTTTAGGAGGCAGTACTCGCTGTTCTTTCTTAGTGGTGTAAGTTAATAGTGTGTCATAATGGATTGATGGATTGTGCATTGGGTTTGCTGAAATACCATATACAATAGCCACAGAGACTTCTTCCTTTTCTTTTCCCTTTTTAAGATAGAGGTGTGGTTGCGAAGTTGCTTCAGTCTTGTCTGACTCTTTGCGACCCTATGGACTGCAGCCCTGCAGGCTCCTCGGTCCATGGGATTCTCGAGGCAAGAATACTGGAGTGGATTGCCATTTTCTTCTCCAGGGGATCTTCCTGATCCAGGGGCCATATCTGTGTCTCTTATGTCTCCTGCATTGGTAGGTGGGTTCTTTAACCACTAGTGCTACCTGGGAAGCCCCCAAATAGAGGCATTATACATAAATTACTCTGAGACTTGTTTATTTGCTTAACAATGTTTCCTGGACATGCTCCCATATGAATGTGTATAAATATAACTCACTTAAAAAAAGCAGATACACTATTTGATAGATTGGATGCAGCGTAACTTGCTTATGCATTCTCTTACTGAGTGAACATTCAAATTTTTCTAGTTGGGTTTTTCATTTTAAACAATATCATAGTAATTGTCTATGTAATTATTTTTTGTACTGTAGTTTTATATCTATAAGAAAGATCATTCAATGTCTCTGATGAATTATTTTGCTTTGAGGTAATTAATTGTTTCCTTAGCTTCATTAACTTGTATATTCATTTCCATCCCAGGTTTGGGAAGTTCTCAGCTATTATTCTTTAAATAAACTCACTGCTCCCTTTTCTGTCTTATTGTTCTGGAACACCCATCACCACAGTGTTACCGTTTCTAAGAGTCAGATAGCTTTCATAAAATTTCCTAATTTTTAAAAATATCTTATTTATCTTTCTTCTTCTGCCTGTATCATTCCTAAATTTCTATCTTCAAGCTTTCTAATTCTCTCTTCCACATGGTCTGCTGTTTCCAACGCATTCATTGTCTCATCAACTGAGTCATTCTGCTCCAGAGTTTTTCTCTTTGGTTCTTTTGTAGAGTTTCAATCTGTCTGGTAAAGTGTTTCTTTCTGTTCATTAATTTTATTCCTGAGCTCATTGAACTGAGTTTTCTTGCATCTCACTGAGTTTGTGCATGACAACTATTTCGAGTTCTTTATCAGATAGAGGGCGACATTCTTTGATTTTCAGTTTGGTTTGTAGAGAATTGCTGTTTTGTTTTTGTGTTCCAGTGTTTCTGAGGTTGTTCGGGTTCTGCCGGGGCATTTGAAGTAGTGACAGGTTAGAGCTAGAGGTTTTTCTTATTTTCCAGTAGGTGGCGCTACAGCACACCTTTCTTTTCCTTTTCTTCGGTTTGTCTTGCTTGAACTGACTCCCGTTACGTGAGTCTGCATTTTTCAGTCTCTGCTACCTCTGTCAGAGCTGTGGCTCTGTGCCTTTTATCGCTTTCTGTGCCTCCAGAGTCGCTGGTGCCTTGCTTCTGCAAGTGTCACCGGTGTTGCCCCTGGGGAATCAGAATGAGTCACAGGCTCTACCACTGCTGGGGGAGGGGAGGTTGAAGAGAAGTGTGCAAGTCCTGCCGGGGACAGCCATGTCCGCTGTTGTGGGGCTTGTGGGCTTTGCTGCTGTGGTGAGGGCGTGGGGACTGCAGTCAGGGGCACCCCAGTGACTGGAGGAATGAGGTCGCAGGTTCCACTGATTCCGTTGCCCAGCTGACTGTGGCTGTGGTCTCCATCACTGCGGTCAGAAGGCTGGCATGGCAAACACTGTCTGTTTCCCCTTGGTTCTACGCCTTCTCTGTGTGTTCAAGTACACCTGCCTTTAAATGCACAAATGTGTGGAATTGTCCAACATCCTATTGTACTGCGCAGAGGCAGCTTTGTTGCCCTGTGGTTTTTTTTTTACTGGTTGTGGGTCGAAGGGGAGAGACAAAGGTAGCTTTTCACTCTGCTATGTTGCTGACGTCACCCCTCTCTTATAATCTGACCTTTTTATTGGCTCATAGTTTTGTCTTTTTCAGACATAGTGTTGAAATCATGCAACATTTAGTCTTTACAAGCTGGCTTTTTTTCACTAGCAATACGCATTTGAGATTTCTTCACGTCATTTCATGACTTGATAGCTCATTTTCTTTTTAGTGCTGAAAGCTATCCCAGTGTCTGGATATACCATCATTTATCCATCCATTTATCTACTTCTGAAGGTCATCTTGCTTGCTTCCAAGTTTTGGTAATTAAGAACAAATCTGCTATAAATATCTATGAGCAAATTTTTGTGTGGACATGAGTTTTCACTTTTTTTTAGTAAATACCAAGGAAGGTGATTGCTAACTCAAATGGTCACAGGGTGCTCAGTTTTGTATGAGACAGACAAACTGTCTTCCACAGTGGCTGTACCATTTTGTGCTCCTACTAGCAGTGGGAACTGGGAGCCTCCTGGGGGGTGGGGCCCTGTTCCCTGAAGCTGGCTGCTTGGCCTTGGGGGTCACAGGATTGGTATAGACTGGTTGGTGAGTGGGGCCAAGTCCTGGCCAGTAATAAACTAAAAGAACTCCAGAATGGTGCTTGCTAGCCCCAGAGTCCTTAGGACAGAATAAGCTCCTTGAAATTATATCACCAGTATCTATGTCCCTGTGGAGAAATCGAGTCCCGATGGCCTCTTGTCTGTTCAGGAGGTTCTCCAAGATTAGCAAGTGGATCTGACCCAGGCTCCTTGCAAGTTGCAGCTTCTGCTTTGGGTCTCAGAGCTTGTGAAATTTTGTATGCACTCTTTAAGAGAGGGGTCTCTTTCCTATAGCCCTCCAGCTATCCTGAGCCCCCTCTACTAGCCTTGAAAGCCAGGCACTCTGGGGGTTGTCTTCCCACTACAGGATCCCAGGACTGGGGAAGCCAATACAGGGCTCAGACCCCTTGCTCCTTGAGATGAACCTCTGCAGTTGTGATTATCCTCCTGTCTGGGAGTCGCTTGTCAGGGTTCTTGACTGTACCATGTCTCCTCTCTTCCTGGTGGTAATGGTGGTTTAGTCACTAAGTTGTGTCCAACTCTTATGATCCCATGGACTGTAACACCCCAGGTTCCTCTGTCCATTGTATTTTCCAGGCAAGAATACTGGAGTGAGTTGCCGTTTCCTTTTCCAGGGGATCTTTCCGACCCAGGAATCAAACCAATGTCTCCTACATTGAAGGCAGATTCTTTACCATCTGAGCCACTAGGGAAGCCTGCTCCTCCCTGCCTATCCCTCCCATTATCCTTCCTTCTTTTCATATCTTTAGTTTTAGAAAATATTTTCTGCTAATCATCATGTTGTCTTCACAGATAATTGCCCTGTAAAATAGCTGTAACTTTGGCACACCTTTGGCAGTAAGTGAGCTCAAGAGCTTCCTACTCCGCCTCTTGGTCACTCCTCCTTGACTATATTCCTACTTTTGGAAAGATTAAATGATGCATACATTTTGTAGGATAAAGTTGATGTAGTTATTTAACAAGAGATGATTCTTTTGCCCTCCTCTCTCTTCTGCTTCTTAGAGTCTCTGTCTCTCTCCGTACACATTTAAATAGGGAGTTAATAGAATAGATATTTACAAATAATGTAAGTAAATATTTTTGGGAAAATAGTGATATTTATACGGTTAACTGCATCAGCTTTTCATCAGACTCCTTTCCACCTTGGGGCCCAATGATTTCTTGACTTTTCACTCTGCATTATCCAAACAGCAGGACCAGATGAGTTAGGAAGGATAGTCCTACCAGAAGCACATGTATCTGATGAAGGAAGATAACAAAAAGATGCCCAGTGTGGATAAAGGCTCAGCATCCCTAAGCGTGTTGCTGTTTGTGCAGATATAAACAGGTTGGGCTGTGGTAGACATGATAACGCTTTTTAATAATGCCTGCAAGTAATCTGCTTGGGGAAGAAGTGTCCATGTGTAGGGAAGAACACCAGAATGAATTAAATCCAGAGAAACATGTCAAGATGAAGCTTTGGGTGTGAGACAAAAAATCTACAACAACATATGCCTAATGTTTCATGCTTTTTATGTATAACTGGCATTTGTTAAACCATGCAATGTTTATAGAGCACTTTCACACAGCATCTGTTTATTTATTCAGTAAACACGTTTTATCAAATAGCTCCTGGAGTTCGGGAAGCGGGGAGAAAGAAACGTGAATCACAAGGGTCCTGACGTTTAAAAGACAGTCTCCCATCCTCACCAGAGAGGGCTCGGTGAAAGTTCTGGCTCTGATTGGCAACTCTACGTCTCCTGGGAAAGAGTCAGTAAAAGGAATGATTGAAGGGTCAGAAGCATGGGCTGAAGTGTTTCTTTCCCAGTGAACTGAGGCAAAGCATGGACTCTCTGTCCCTTGGTGTTTGTAAGGAACTGATGGGAAAGCCAGACCAAAAAAAAAAAAAAGATGTTATTTCAAAACTGCAGGATAAATCCTACTAAAGAGAAGCAACAGGATGCTGTGAGAACCTAAGAGAGACACACATCCAGCCTGGAGTGAAATCTGCCTGGTTGGAAAACAGTGGTATCTTCCTGCACAGTAACCAAGATTCACTGAGTCCATCGTGGATGGTGATGAAACTCAGGAGCCTAAGAGCCACATGCCCTGCCAGAGATAGGACTCCCATGCACTTCCTTTCATTTGAAATCCTGGTCCTTTTGCCTTATAGTAATCAACAGTGAATATTTGCCCTTTATTCAAGAATCATTCTGCCCCAATCCTTCAAAACTAATAGTGGATATTAGACTTGTACCAGAAACTGTTCTAAGCACTTTCCTTGTATAATATATTTAATTCCCCAAAATACTCTATGGGTCAGGTATTGCTAATGTCCTCATTTCACAAATGAAGAGACTGAGGCATAGGGGAGTTCAGCACAAATTCAGTGACTGGCAAAGCTGGGCTTTGAATCCAGTTTTCTTCTGGCATCTGGAGCCTTAGTAAGTGGCGCTATGCTAGTCTACCACCAAGAGAACCTGACTTAATGAAGTTACTCTAGAAGATTCATTTCAAATAGCAGGAGATTGATCCAGAGGAAAGGACCAAGTTTTGACAAGAACGATATGTAAAGAAACAAGCAGAGGGTCACCAAAACAAGCCACTTCTGTATAAAACAATGATAGACTACGAATGATTAAGTCTGTGGCAGAAAATGAAGAAGAATTAAACACAGAGCAAAATAACATGTAGAAAATGAAAGGTATGCCAAGAGTTTAAGTGTTTCGGGTCCTTATAATTTTTAAGAGATAGGTTAAAACTATACTTAGATTAGAATCTCTTTAGTGTAAATGTTAATACTTTAAGTATAACATAAGAGAAGGTATATAGTCTATACTTTTGAACAAATAGAGGGATAATAAATGAAAAAAAAAACCTGGTTACTCAGAAGAAGGCAGGAAGGGAGAAAAAACTTCAAAAAAGCAGAATGTATAGAAAGCACAAAATAAAATGGTAAAGTAAACCAAAATTTATCTGCAATTACCAATATACATGGTAAAAATGAAAATAGATTCACCAGTAAAGAAAGAAAATGAACTAATTAATTACATACTATCTATAAAGAAGGCTGAAAGAGATTAAAAGGATGGAGACATATATGTTAGGCAAACCTTAGGCAATAAAAAAATTGATGGAGAAATTTAAAATCATGCAAATATATATTAAGTAAAAATTTATTATTTGGTTTAAAACTTCAGTGTATGAAGATTATAAGTGGCACTTCATTAGAGAGCTGTAACATAGGCTAAAATCAATAGAATTTGAAGTGGAAATTGACAAATCCACCAATACAGTCTGAATATATTTCTCTTGGGAACTGATAGAGGAAGAAGTGCAAAGTTAATAAGTATGTAGCTGCTGTGAGCAATGTATCAACAAGCTCAAGTAATGGACAAGGACAGAGCCCAAATTGTGCTCCATAATTAGAAAACATACATTTCTCTGAAGTGCAAATGAAACATTTATAAACATGGACCAGATATCAGGTCATAAAATAAGTCTGAGTAAGTGGCAAAGAATTATATCATTAAAAAAGAAGTCTTATTATAAGCTGTAATAGGCAGGTTTAGATGGAAGTAGTTTGTGTATAGCCATTCATTCTTTCAAGGATCACAGCCCAAATTCTTAGAAGGAGATTTAAAGTCACAAACCCAGAGGTGAAGCCAAGTCAAGAACTGGAAGAGGTAAATGAACTCTTAAGATATCATTACATGTAGAATCCAAAGTTTAAAGCAGAGAAACAAAGTCCAGTGGTGGTTTTCCAGGGGCTGGGGGGCAGGTGGGTGGGGAGCAGGAGAAATGGGTAGATTTCGGTCAAAATGTACACACTTCCAGATTCATAAGTTTTGGGAATCATAAATACAGCATGGTGATTATAGCTAAAATACCTTATTATTATGCTTGAAAGTTACTAAGAGAGTAGATAAAAAAAAAAAGAAATGGTAATTATGTGACAAGATGGAGATATTAGCTAATGCTATAGTGGTAAGCCTTTTGCAATACATGTGTAGCAAGTTAACAGCTGTGCACCTTAAAGGAACACAATCAGTTCAGTTCAGTTCAGTTCAGTTGCTCAGTCGTGTCCAACTGTTTGCGACCCCATAAATTGCAGCTTGCCAGGCCTCCCTGTCCATCACCAAATCCCGGAGTTCACTCAAACTCATGTCCATCAAGTCGGTGATGCCATTCAGCCATCTCATCCTTTGTCGTCCCCTTCTCCTCCTGTCCGCAATCCCTCCCAGCATCAGAGTCTTTTCCAATGAGTTAACTCTTCCCATGAGGTGGCCAAAGTACTGGAGTTTCAGCTTTAGCATCATTCCTTCCAAAGAACACGCAGGACTGATCTCCTTTAGAATGGTCTGGTTGGATCTCCTTGCAGTCCAAAGGACTCTCAAGAGTCTTCTCTAACATCGCAATTCAAAAGCATCAATTCTTCAGTGCTCAGCTTTCTTTACAGTCCAACTCTCACATACATACATGGCCACAGGAAAAACGATAACCTTGACTAGATGGACCTCTGTTGGCAAAGTAATCTCTGCTTTTGAATATACTATCTAGGTTGGCCATAACTTTTCTTCCAAGGAGTAAGCGTCTTTTACTTTCATGGCTGCAATCACCATCTGCAGTGATTTTGGAGCCCCCCAAAATAAAGTCTGACACTGTTTTCACTGTTTCCCCATCTATTTCCCATGAGACGGGACCAGATGACATGATCTTAGTTTTCTGAACGTTGAGCTTTAAGCCAACTTTTTCACTCTCCTCTTTCACTTTCAGCAAGAGGATTTTTAGTTCCTCCTCACTTTCTGCCATAAGGATGGTGTCATCTGCATATCTGAGGTTATTGATATTTCTCCCGGAAATCTTGATTCCAGCTTGTGCTTCTTTCAGCCCAGTGTTTCTCATGATGTACTCTGCATATAAGTTAAATAAGCAGGGTGACAATATACAGCCTTGATGTACTCCTTTTCCTATTTGGAACCAGTTGGTCCATGTCCAGTTCTGACTGTTGCTTCCTGACCTGCATATAGGTTTCTCAAGAGGCAGGTCGGGTGGTCTGGTATTCCCATCTCTTTCAGAATTTCCCACAGTTTATTGTGATCCACACAGTCAAAGGCTTTGGCATAGTCAATAAAGTAGAAATAGATGTTTTTCTGGAACTCTCTTGCTTTTTTGATGATCCAGCAGATGTTGTCAATTTGATCTCTGGTTCCTCTGCCTTTTCTAAAACCAGCTTGAACATCTGGAAGTTCATGGTTCATGTACTGCTGAAACCTGGCTTGGAGAATTTTGAGCATTACTTTGCTAGCGTGTGAGATGAGTGCAATTGTGCAGTAGTTTGAGCTCTTTGACATTGCCTTTCTTTGGGATTGGAATGAAAACTGACCTTTTCCAGTCCTGTGGCCACTGCTGAGTTTTCCAAATTTGCTGGCATATTGAGTGCAGCACTTTCAGAGCATCATCTTTTAGGATTTGAAATAGCTCAACTGGGATTCCATCACCTCCACTAGCTTTGTTGGTAGTGATGCTTTCTAAGGCCCACTTGACTTCACATTCCAGGATGTCTGGCTCTAGATTAGTGATCACATCATCAAGCTTATCTTGGTCATAAAGATCTTTTTTGTGCAGTTCTTCTGTGTATTCTTGCCACCTCTTCTTAATATCTTCTGCTTCTGTTAGGTCCATACCATTTCAAGCCCATCTTTGCATGAAATGTTCCCTTGGTATCTCTTTATTTTCTTGAAGAGATCTCTAATCTTTCCCATTCTGTTGTTTTCCTCTATTTCTTTGCATTGGTTGCTGAGGAAGGCTTTCTTATCTCTTCTTGCTATTCTTTGGAACTCTGCATTCAGATGCTTATATCTGTCCTTTTCTCCTTTGCTTTTTGCTTCTCTTCTGTTCACAGCTATTTGTAAGGCCTCCCCGCACAGCCATTTTGCTTTTTTGCATTTCTTTTCCATGGGGATGGTCTTGATCCCTTTCTCCTGTACAATGTCATGGACCTCCGTCCATAGTTCATCAGGCACTCTATCTATCAGATCTAGTTCCTTAAATCTATTTCTCACTTCCACTGTATAATCATAAGGGATTTGACTTAGGTCATACTTGAATGGTCTAGTGGGTTTCCCTACTTTCTTCAATTTAAGTCTGAATTTGGCAATAAGGAGTTCATGATCTGAGCCACAGTCAGCTCCTGGTCTTGTTTTTGCTGACTGTATAGAGCTTCTCCATCTTTGGCTGCAAAGAATTTAATCAGTCTGATTTTGACGTTGACCATCTGGTGACGTCCATGTGTAGAGTCGAGTCTTCTCTTGTGTTGTTGGAAGAGGTTGTTTGCTATGACCAGTGCATTCTCTTGGGAAAATTCTATTAGCCTCTGCCCTGCTTCATTCTGTATTCCAAGGCCAAATTTGCCTGTTACTCCAGGTGTTTCTTGACTTCCTACGTTTGCATTCCAGTCCCCTATAATGAAAAGGATATCTTTTTTGGGGTGTTAGTTCTAAAAGGTCTTGTAGGTCTTCATAGAACCATTCAGCTTCTTCAGTGTTACTGATTGGGGCATAGACTTAGATTACTGTGATATTGAATGGTTTGCCTTGGAAACGAACAGAGATCATTCTGTCGTTTTTGAGATTGCATCCAAGTACTGCATTTCGGACTCTTTTGTTGACCATGATGGCTACTCCATTTCTTATGAGGGATTCTTGCCTGCAGTAGTAGATATAATGGTCATCTGAATTAAATTCACCCATTCCAGTCCATTTTAGTTAGCTGATTCCTAGAATATTGACGTTCACTCTTGCCATCTCCTGTTTGACCACTTCCAGTTTGCCTTGATTCATGGATCTAACATTCCAGGTTCCTATGCAATATTGCTCTTTACAGCATCAGACCTTGCCTCTGTCACCAGTCACATCCACAGCTGGGTATTGTTTTTGCTTTGGCTCTATCGCTTCATTCTTTCTGGAGTTATTTCTCCACTGATCTCCAGTAGCATATTGGGTACCTACTGACCTGGGGAGTTCCTCTTTCAGTATCCTATCATTTTGCCTTTTCATACTGTTCATGGGGTTCTCAAGGCAAGAATACTGAAGTGGTTTGCCATTCCCTTCTCCAGTGGACCGCATTTTGTCAGACGTCTCCACCATGACCCTCCCGTCTTGGGTGGCCCCACATGGTACATGGCTTAGTTTCTTTGAGTTGGACAAGGCTGTGGTCCATGTGATTAGATTGACTAGTTTTCTGCGATTATGGTTTCAGTGTATCTACCCTCTGATGCCCTCTCGCAACACCTACAGTCTTACTTGGGTTTCTCTTACCTTGGACGTGGGATATCTCTTCAGGGCTGCTCTAGCAAAGCGCAGCCACTGCTCCTTACCTTGGACGAGGGGTATCTCCTCACCACCGCCCCTCCTGACCTTGAATGTGGAGTAGCTCCTCTTGGCCCTCCTGTGCCCGTGCAGCCACTGCTCCTTGGACGTGGGGTTTTATCATGGGTTAAAAGACTTTTAAAAGTCAACCATAATGCAGTGGATGTTCACGCCATTCCACCATTCACTCCCTGGAGGTGACAGCCTGAGGCCACACAACTCTGAAGCTCTCGGGATCTTTCTGTTCAAGGGTTTTTACAGATCTCAACCTCCAACGTTTCCTCCCCAGCTCCCAGCTAGCAGTTTTCAAGGTACACAGTAGTATATGTCAAATATGTATCAGTAAATCTGGGAAAAAAAGAATATGATGATCTCAATCTTTTCGCTACTCAGATATACATTGTAGAAGACATACACTGGGTCTCACTGGGTCTCATCTGTTTTTTTGTTCTTAAAAGGTAATATTTTAGGGGGGCCATGCCATACAATATTTGAAGATTTGGGATCTTAGTTCTCCAACCAAGGATTGAACCCACAGCCCCTACAGTGAAAGGGTGGAGTCTTAACCCCTGGACCACCAGGGAAGTCCTCACCCAGAAGGTATTTTAAAGCACCTGTTAATGTGGGGCTTTGGAGACAAATTTATCCAGGTAAAATAGGGAGTCATGTATGGGGTTCTGTTTCTTACTGACACCTTGCTATAGAGCTGGCATCTCTCAGTCTTGCTTTAAAATTGTAATCACACTCACCAATCTAATGAAAATGGGAAGACACTCTTTTATTCCCCAGCTCTGTCAAAGGACACTCTATTTGTGAGAGTATTTGTGGAGAATTTCTTTCCTTTGGTTGATTTCAAAATAGGTGAAAATATTTCCATCTCTGTTTGAATTGAGTTGGTTATTACCTTCCTTTCTAAGCCACATGTTTTAAAAGAAAATCAATATAGATTGTATTGGGGGCTAGTAAGAATCTAGTCCTACAGTAATTTCAAGTATATTGCTTTTTATTCATTCATTGTTTTTCCAACCTATGGAGCACCGTTCCATTGTAATCGAATCACCATAAAACATCAGAAGAATCTTCTGGGAGTAAATGCAGTGGTTTGTAGAGTATTCCATTCTGCGAAATTTCCACTATTTGAATCACATCACTCAAAAGATGTTTATGTCTCTCACAGTCTACCAAATCCATAATTTGCTTTTATAATGTAAGATGGGTGGATTTTAGGTAGAATGGAAAAAGACTGGATGAATCACAGTCCAAAATGGAAAGGCAAGGTGGGGGGGGGGGGGGGAGTGGGGGGGGGGAAGTGGGGGGGGATGGGGGGGCGGCGATCAATTCAAAGAGAAAGCACATGTCAGGATGACCCAGAATTCTGCAATGACCTAGGTTTTACAAAGCTAGGACCACTTTAAAATATATTCTTCATTTCAAAGAGGTTTAATTCTAGTCCTAAAAAGTCATGATTAGTGGAGTATAATTACAAGTCTTCAAGGGAGACTAATTTACCCCCCTTCCCCTCACCATCAAGAGACAAGGCAAAAACAATTAAGTTTTCTCATTAGCTCTTTTATATGGGTGTGTCCTTTTTTTAGTCAGTCTTTTTCTCTGGGGTTGTCATATTTCAGAGATTCTGGTTTTATGTGGGGGAGTGGGAACCCAAATCCATGTCTTCCATTCAATTGGTTTAAGTTTTATCTCCTGTCTCTACACATTTATTTGAACCCAAGGCTTTGGGGGCCACCACAAATCAGCTGGCACCCTGGGATAACCTCTGACCTGACTGCCTTCTTATCTCTCTTAATATGTCTTTTCTCCATGTTTTGCCCTGTGAATATTTCCTTACTTTATATCGTGTCGCATGTCCATTTCATAGGACTACAAAATCTTGTTTCTCTTCTTTACTTGAATTCTTATGAAAATAGAACCAGAGACAGGGGCCTGTGTAGAGATCTTGTGAGCAGTGACCTCAGGGGATGAGAGAGGAAGGACTAGGGAGAGTTAATAGCAAAGGTGAGAGAGCCAGTTCCACCCTGCACTGTGGAATGAGGCTCTGCTCCAGGCAGAGAACCCCAAGGGTTCAGTCTCACTGAGGACCTCCGAGGAGCCATGTAGAACACACCCCAGACTTGTCCCACAGAGCATGAGAAAGTGGAGTATTCGTTCAGCAGTTTTAGGCCCATCACCTTGGGAGGGGTTAACCTCACAGAAATTTTAGGTATGGGTGTGTGAGATAGCAGGACAGGTAGTACATCTCGAGCATCCCATGTAGGTGAAGGCAAGTGAGGTCAGGATGCATCCTTACAGAAATGGCTGCCATAGCGATGGCCAGAGCAATCAAGTGTTGAGTAAAATTTGTGAGGGCGGGGTGCATAAAAGATGTCTGCTATGAGTGCTTTGTTCAGTTCAGTTCAGTTCAGTCGCTCAGTCGTGTCTGACTCTGTGACCCCATGGACTGCAGCACGCTAGGCTTCCCTATCCATCACCAACTCCCGGAGCTTACTCAAACTCATGTTTTGTACAGTAGAGCAAATGGGAGGCTGTAGATCCTCCCCACTCCTCCCCAAGGTTCACTTATTACGTCTTTGGCTGGCTTCACCACGGTCCTTTGTCTTGTCCCCCTCTATTATCTGAGGGTGGAAATAGTAACAGACAAAGAGGAGAACTTCATAGTTTTTCTTATTACTATTGCTGAAATTCAGACAGGGAAAGCTAACATCCCAGGGCACCAGAATTCGGAGAAGGGGCAGGTACTAGGAGTTATGAGGAAAGATAACTAATTAGCGTGTGTCATGGTCTGAATGTTTGTGTCCCAGCTTCCCCCAAATTCGAATGCTGGAATCCTAATGCCCAATGTGATGGTATTAGAAGGCAGGCTTTGGGGAGGTAATTAGGTCACAAAGGTAGAGCCCTGTGAATGGGATTAGTGCCCATATAAACGAGACCCCCCAGAGCTCCCATCCCTTCTGTCACAAGAGGATGCTCTGAGAAGTCTATGACCTTCATGAGAGCCTTTGCCTAAGCATGCCGGTTCCCTACTCTCAGACTTCCCATCAACATAACTGTGAGAAATACATTTCTGTTGTTTATAAGCCACCCAGCCTGTAGTATTTTGTTATATCAGCCCCAAAAGACTAAGACAGCAAGACCGAGCAAAGTCAGGATGGAGAATTGTGAAGAAATTAAAAGCCATAGGAATGTCTCTAGGATAGGTGGGCAAGCTCCTCAGAGCAGCGCTGACTATCCTCTAAAGAGCGCTGATGTTGTGACTTTGGAAGGCAAGTTCTTAGCAGGTATGGAAGCACTTGAGAAGAGAGCCGTGTGTTCCTTCTGTGATGGTCTGTGCGCGGGTTGGAAAAGAAGTTCCAGACATGAGGCAGAATTAGAGGAGAATAAAGTTTATTAGAGTGGGAGACGCTGTTAGAACAGTGGTCCAGCTCAAGGGAGAACTGACCTCTTTCGTGGATTAGTAGCCAATTTTTATATCCTCTGCTGCCGCTGCTAAGTCGCTTCAGTCGTGTCTGACTCTGTGTGACCCCATAGATGGCAGCCCACCAGGCTCCTCTGCCTCAAGACAGAACAAATTCCTCCTGGAAAGGTGGCATCAGGTGATTGGTTAGGATGCTATAGGATAGGTAATAGGTTGGTTAAGATGCTTAAGGATGGGTAATAGGGTGGATATTTTACCTCATATGGGGTCAGGGAACTGGCCAGTTTAGATCTGGAGGCTCATGGCAGCTGTTGCTCTCAGATTTGGTTAATTCCAGAGATTTTTGACCTGTGACTTTGTTGCAGGGCTTTAGACCTGTGACCTTGGTGTAGTGCTTCACACTTTCTGCTGTATCTTAAAACAGTTAATACATATAAAATACCTAATAAATACCTGGTAAGTAAAAAGATGACTATCACTATCGTATTAATCATGGATTGAATGTATGAAAAATGTCCTGTGCTGACTTGAGTGGTATGGTGTAATAGAAATGGTACAGAGTAGACACTCCATGTTTGTCATTCATTTCCCACTTTCTTTTATATTGCATGATCTTGGGCAATTTGATTAAGGTTCCCGAGCTCCTTACAGATGCTGCCTTGGCAAAAAGTCTGTGGTGACGAACCATATGTGTATAGAGAATGTGCATGTCATTTCAACCTGCTTGCTCCTTGATCTTTGAACAAACTCCTCGTTGTGTGAACCAGCCAATTATAAACACAAGCAGGCAAAAACTGATAGGTCTGTAGATTCTCAACATATGCTTGTGGAATTAATAAAAAAAAAAAAGAATGAATTGGGTTCCCAGCCTTTAAACTAGAAGCAGGCACCTCCTGTGTTTCAGTCGGCACTCTGCACCCTACCCAATGCTAAGGGCCTGTACACAGGAAGCTCAACAGACATTTTTTGGTTGAATGTGTTGAATGATGAATAGATGTTTACTGGTTTGTTAAATGGATAATTGAATAATGAATGAATATGTAAAACATGTTGTTTTGTTCACTGAGTTCTGTCTGACTCTTTTGCGACTCCATGAACTGTAGCCTGCCAGGCTTCTCTGTCCATGGGATTTTCCAGGAAAGAATGCTGGAGTGGCTAGCCATTTCCTACTCCAGGAGACTTTCCGACACAGGGATCGAACATACTACTTCCCAAAGATCTGACTCCTTACCAAAAAGAAAATGTTCACTAAACTCAACTATATTTTCTTAGCGGCAATGCCATTGCATGTGTAAGCCCCAAACTATACTTGAAATATATACTGCAAGGAGATCCAACCAGTCAGTCCTAAAGGAAATCAGTCCTAAATATTCAGTTTCGCTGATGCTGAAGCTGAAACTCCAGTACTTTGGCCACCTGGTGTGAAGAACCGACTCATTGGAAAAGACCCTGATGCTGAGAAAGATTGAAGGTGGGAGGAGAAGGGGACAACAGAGGATGAAATGATTGCTTAGCATCACCAACTTAAAGGACATGAGTTTGAGCAAGTTCTGGGAGTTGGTGATGGACAGGGAGGCCTGGCGTGCTGCAGTTCATGGGGGTCACAGAGAGTTGGACACGACTGAGTGACTGAACTGACTGACTGACTGATACTTGAAATGTGCATTTTATATCCTGTACTGTGTGCCACAGAGAATGGCCTCACCAATTCAGAAGCACTAGAAAAAGGAAACAATTGCCCTTTAGTAATTTAGTTCCCCAAAATTGGTTTTGAATGGAAGTAAAACAAAGCCGTCCATCCTAAAGGAGATCAATCCTGGATGTTCATTGACAGGACTGATGCTGAAGCTGAAACACCAATACTTTGGCCACCTGATGTGAAGAGCTGACTCATTGGAAAAGACCCTGATGCTGGGAAAGATTGAGGGCAGGAGGAGAAGGGGACGACAGAGGATAAGATGGTTGGATGGTATCACCGACTCAAGGGACATGGGTTTGGGTGAACTGTGGGAGTTGGTGATGGAAGGGATGCCTTGCTTGCTGCGGTTCACAGGGTCGCAAAGAGTCGGACACGACTGAGCGACTGAACTGAACTGAAAACAAAACTCAGAGCGCCTGTTCACAAGAAATTGAGCACCAGCTTTTCTGAGCATAATCATTCCACTTGAATAAGGTTTGGAAGCTTCTAGAATGTGTTATCAAGTAGAATTTCTCTCATGTACTCCTCTATGGCTTCTCTAGAATTGTAGGATTCACACTAATGATATGTGGATTAGTATCCTCCTTTTCTCTGAGTATGACTTTTAAAACTGTGTGCATGGTAGACAGATCTGTGTTTGTATGAAATGCAAGAGAACAATCAGTGGTTCATGAGTTTAAGCCCTGGATCCACCTCCTAACTCCCTTGGTGATACGAGCCTCTGTTTTCCTATCTGTACATTGCACAAAAGCATTTTTTGAGCAACTGGTAAATGCTGAGCTTTAGGAAGACAGAGGTAAAGTGGATGATCTGACTCACACCCTCAAAGTGCTCCTAGATCATTGGGCAGATACATATGCAGCAGAAAGATGTGTTAAATGCTAAAAACTAAAAATGAAGCATTTGGAAAAATAATTGCATTTTGATAAGATAATAAAACATATTATTGAAGTGTGATTGATACTGAGCAGGGAGGGCCCTGTGAACTGATTTGAACTGTGCTGTTGAAGAGGACTCTTGAGAGTCCCTTGGACGGCAAGGAGATCAAACCAGTCAATCCTGAAGGAAATCAATCCTGAATATTCATTGGAAGGACTGATGCTGAAGCTGAAGTTCCAATACTTTGGTCACCTGTAGTGAAGAACTGACTCATTGGAAAAGATCCTGATGCTGGGAAAGATTGAAGGCAGGAGGAGAAGGGGACGACAGAGGATGAGATGGTTGGATGGCATCACTGACCAGATGGACATGAGTTTGAACAAGCTCTGGGAGATGGTGAAGGACTGGGAAGCCTGATGTGCTGCAGTTCATGGGTTTGGAAAGAGTTGGACATAACTGAGTGACTGAACAACAACAAGGACTCTGTGGGACCTCCCAGCCACCAGACACAAAAGCCTTCCTGTGTTGCCTTCCCTGAGATCCAAAGGGTAGATTCAAACAGTTTCTAATTAGGGAAAGGAGGAGCTGTAGGGACAAGGGAGGAGAAGTCAGGAAACAGCAGTGTAGCTTTGGGGCTGGGGACTTGTTCCCCCTCAAGGTTTACACATAGCAATATCTTTGGACTGTTCTGCAGATTCTGAAACCCCCACCAGATGGGAGAAGTTAATAGTATGTTGCCCACCAGCATGCAGACCTCAGATCTGTTGGAACCAGAAGGTTGATGATGCTGACTCCCACTTATCTCTCACCAACAGTCAAAAGAACATCCACCAGCTGATCATACTATCTTTGAACCATCACTAAAAAAGTCCTCACTATCCCCTGACCCCAGGTTGGGACACATAGTTTTGAGGGCATTAGTCCTCTGTGGCCCACTTTGCCTGGAAAACCAATAAAGCTGCTCTCCTCTACTTCACCCAAAACTCCGGCTCCAAGATTAGGTTCAGAGTTGCAGTGCAGAGGCTGGATTTGGATTCATGAAGACTGTAAACTGGGGCTTAGTTGAGGCATTGTTAAGGTAGTCCCGAATGAGAAAATATTCAGAGACTTACATGAAGTTTCATTAGAGCTAAAAGAAAAGCATTTTCACCACCTGAGTGTTATAAGAGGATGCTCTGGAAATTCCACTTGAACAGAGAGTTGAGGTAAGAGTAGGGTTTTGACAGGTAGGGTAAAGGTTAAGGGAGAGAGGACTAGGTTTAAACTCATGGTTTATGGAGCAATGTCATGGAAGACCTTTGAAATAGGAATTTGAACTTTATTTTCAGGATGTAGGGGCTCCAAATTTGACTAAAACTGTAAAGAAGCTGTGAAGCAGGAGGCCTGGGTTCAATCCCTGGTTTGAGAAGATCCCCTGGAGAAAGCAATGGCAACCCACTCCCATATTCTTACCTGGAGAATCCCATGGACAGAGGAGCCTGGTGGGCTTCACTCCTTGGGGTCGCAGAGTAAGGCACGACTGAGCGACTAACACTTTCACATTCACACTTTCAGGATGTGGATTGCAGGAGTGTGGACTTCGGGCTCAGATCATTCAGAGTGCCAATCTTAGGCAGGCTGGTTAGCAATAGCAACTAATAATGGTGTCTATTCCAGTGTCATTGCAAAAAGTGAACAAAATCACATGTTACGATGACTGAAACTGCATTGCTCATTGAAAGTACTTAATAAATGGCTGCTTTCATCATTATCATTACAAACTCCATGGTGTCCTTCTCCTTTCAGTCTGAGATCAAAGGAGATTCTGAAAGGCAACTGGGATGAGTACAAGAAGCACATAGATAGATCCAGATATCTTCCTTGCTGTTAAGTCATCAGAACTTCCCTTGCTAGTTAGAAAATTGTCTTCTGCTCATGAGGAGACACAGCTCTCCTGAATAATGATGAAACCAATGTGTGAGGACAATTACCTCTAATTAGGAACAAAGTTTAAGTCACAGATGTGTTCAATGTTATTTTGTCTCACAATGATAAAATATTTATTTATTTTGTATTTATTGTCTACTGGCAATTGTTATGGTGATAGGAAGATGGCTGAGCTGGGAAAGCATGGTGAGAGTGTTTGCAATGGGGTATAGTCTTAACTTCTGTCAACCTTTGTCATCTTTGATTCTTGGATATGGGTTTAAAGTATAGCACAACATATTTCCATGACTCTGGTCAGCATCATTCAGATAACAAAATAACCCTCCCAAAGGTCTGTGTTGGGGTTGGTTCTCTGCATTCTTTCTGTCCTCGAGCCTTGGAGGGAAGTCCATGGACCAGCAGCATCAACATCACATGCAAAGCCCCAGGAAACATCCCCAACTACCTGAATTAGAATCTGAATCTCTACCAACTCCTCAAGTGATTGGATTGCCTCTTCCAGTTTAAAAAGCATGGTTCTATGTCAAGTTTGAATTCCAGATATGTCCAGCCAGTGAGGAAATAACCCACACATAGTAACTAATTAAGACTTTCATGAAGCAATTTCAGATCAAATGTACCAAAAGGAACTGGAATGCTTTTCTACACTTTTAAGGATAAGGCTTGAATGGAACCTAGAGAGAACAACCGTTTACTGAGGTCATACTCTTAAAAGTAGCAAAGTTTAGATTCAAGTCAAGGACATTTGAATTTAGGTTTATTCATTTATTTATTTTGGTGACACACTCAGGAAGCATGAATCTTAGGCCTGAATTCTAGGTTTCACTTCTCACTAGCTGGCTTACTTACAATGTATCACTTCTCTGATCTTCCCTTTCCCTCCTGCACCCTGATTGATTTTGTGTCCTCTCCTCTGATCTTCCAACAGCATTTACTCTCCGTATCTGATCATGCTTTTGATCTTCCCACATAGAAGGTGATCATGGTATACACACAAGCGAAGTTTGCCCTGATACCAGTTTCCAAGACTAGCATATCTGCTTGATTATTTCAGTCATTTTTCCCCATTCATGGGGAAAAACGTTCCTCAGAGAATGACTTCCCATTAATTCATGGCTTTGCTTGGTTGTCAAATTAATTACAGCACTTTTCATTGCTGATCAGAAGGAAAAAACATGTTCTGGATACAGTCTGATGCTGATAAAAGTTATTATCCGTTTGGAAATCTGCCTGCCTTTCCCATCCTCTGTGCTGTCGAATTTTAATAGCATTGAATCAGACCCCTAATAAGCATTGTAATGACAACCTGCATTTGATAATGCTTTATACTTTCCCAAGCACTTTCAAGGGAATTATACACATGCATTATCTCATTGATCTTCCATGGCAGGTAGGGAAAGAGGGAACACAGTGGATGGTTTGAATGAAAGCCTGGGCTAGCTCCTCTGATTGAACAACTGATGCCCATTTTCACCCTGTAGAGAGCAGGGATTTGCAGCCAAATATGGCTGTTGTGTATTGCAGGCCTTTGATGCTTTTGTTCAGACATTATCTCATTGACTCATCACCACTGAGCTTGCAGGTACTTATCTTGTTCTCTGCTTTTCAGGTGAAGTAAACAAAACAACGCACATAGGTGAAGTGCCCTGTGCAAGGTCGCCTGCTCCAAATAAGAGGATTCAGAAACCCCACACTCTTGACTCCAGCCAGTGTCTTGCCTCATTCCTGTGGAAATGAAAATACAGATTGTTGTTCTTGTCTGAGGTTCAGGGAGAGGTGTTGAAGTACAGACTGCATAGCACTGGACTGGCTGAAACTGGGATAATCATATATTAATAAGTGTCTTTGGAGAAAAGCTTTCAGGAACACCTGTATTGGCACTAATTTGGTTTGTCAAAGTAACATTGTAAGCTTGATAACATTTACCCCACTTTACAGATGGAGAAACAGGAAAATTCTGGTTTCACTCTGGTATGCTGAGCTATTAACTGAGCCAGAAATTTAACCCCCAAATCTGTGCTTTAACAAGGCACCATTACCCTGAAGTTACATTTACGTTATCAATCTTCCTGCTGCATCTTTGCTATCTAAAACCCTAATAGATCCTGTATGTTTTTTCATTTATTTGCAAGTGTTTATAATGCTGCACCCTTCGGGATGGCCATTATAAAAAAAAAAAAAAGAAGAAGAACTAAGTGCCTAAGTGTTGGTGAGGATATGGAGAAATTGAAACCCTTGTGCATTTCTGGTGGGAGTGTTAAATGGTGCAGCCATTGTGGAAAACGATATGGAATTTGCTCAAAAATTTAAACACAGAATCACTATACAATCTAGCAGTTCCACTTCTGGTTATGTACTCAAATGAATTGAAAGCAGAGACTCAAACAAGTGTTAGTACACCAGTGACCATAGCAACATTTTTCACAATAACCAGAAGGTGGAGATGAACTTTTGGCTGTCCATCAATAGTTGAATGAAGAACAAATAATGAATAAACAAAATATGGTAGATACACACAATGGAATATTACTCTGTCTTAAAAAGGAATGGGATTCGGACATATGCTATCAAATGGATGAAATTTAAAGACAATATGCTAAAAGAAATAGGCCAGTCACCAAAGGATAAGTATCAGTATTGTAAGGTTGCACGTGTATGAGGGACCTAGAAGAGTCAAAATCATAGAAACACAAAGTAGAAGAGTGACCACCATTCTACTTAACAGGTTAGCAGAGGCTGGGGAAAGGAGGTAGAGAGGAGTTACTGCTTGCTGGAGACAGAGTTTAAGTTTAGAATGATAAAAATGTTTTTGAGAAGGATGGTGGCAAGGGTTGCACAACATGAATGTATTTAATGTCACTCCACTGTACACTTAAAATGATTAAAACCATCAGAGAGAGGTGGAAGGAGAGTTCAGGATGGGCAACACATTTACATCCGTGGTTGATTCATGTCAATGTATGGCAAAAACCACTCAGAGGTTAAAGCGTCTGCCTGGAATGCAGGAGACCAGGGTTCGATCCCTGGGTCGGGAAGATCCCCTGGAGAAGGAAATGGCAACCCACTCCAGTACTCTTGCCTGGAGAATCCCATGGAGGGAGGAGCCTGGTAGGCTACAGTCCATGGGGTCGCAAAGAGTCGGACACGACTGAGCGACTTCACTTTCACTTTCACTTTCATGGCAAAAACCACTACAATATTGTAAAGTAATTAGCCTCCAATTAAAATAAATAAATTAATTTAAAATTATTAGAACCATCAACTTTATGCTATGTATATTTTTCTACAGCAATATTTAAAAACATTGTTTATAAAGTATGCTTATGTTTACTGAGGGTGAGTGATACTGTGGTGGAGAAAGCATGGCCCATTATTTCAGGGAATCAGTCATCTATCTATTTGGAGCCATAGCTGTGTAAACAACCAAACATAATACAGAATCTTAACAGTTCTATTTAGAGATATTCTGAATCAATGAATCTTCCCAAATATTGACAATTTTCTGTTGAAACACCCAAAACATTTTAAACATGCTTGTAACAACTTGTGATAGAAACCTTTCTAAACCATTACCCATTTACCTGTTTAACTGTATTGAGGAAACTGAGCATTTATTCCATTATTCATCTATTTATACTATTCATTCACTGATGCAAATTTATTGGACAAATAATAAGCAGCAGGCATTTTTCAAAGTTTAGGGTCATAGAAATGAATGGGACCTGGCCCTGGTCAACATCTGGGACTGCAGAGAATAGACATGTCAGAAATGGAAAAAAAGATAGACATGTACATACATAGATAGCTATCAATATATCCATACAGTAATGTTGGTGAAATCTGCAGATTCCAGGGGTGAAGGGAGACCCAGAGCTTAAGTGGTCAATGTGTTTGGGCAAAGGATAGTCTGAGAAGGCAAAATAAGGTAACAACGGCATTGGAATCTTGTAAGGTCACTAGGATTTTGCCAGATATAAGATGGAAAGAAGGGTCTGAGGCAGTGGGAAGAGTGACTTCAGACCTAGAGGTCTAAACCACAGGTTGATCCATGGCACAAAGAAATGAATAGTGCTTTTTCTAGTGATGAGACTGAACAGGGCTTCAGGATGCAAATCATGAAGGATTTTGTATGCCGGTTTGAAACACAGATGATTCATTAAGGCATTTATTAGGCAGTAGGGTACAGCTAAAGAGTTTTAGGTTCAGAAGGTGTAGTATGCATATATACAATGGAATATTACTTGGCCATTATAAAGAATGGAATAATGCCATTTGCAACAGCTTGGATGGACCTAGACATCCTTGTGCAGAATGAAGTTAAGTCAGACAGAGGAGGAGAAATATTGCTTGACATCTTTTATATGTGGAATCTAAGGAGAAATGATAGAATGAACTTATTCACAAAACAGAAACTCACAGACTTAGGGAATGAACTTGTAGTTGCCAGGCTGGAGGAGGTAGTTAGGAAGTTTGGGATGGTCATGTACACACTGCTATATTTAAAATGGATAACTAACAAAGACCTACTTTGTTGGGAACTCTGTTCAATGTTACGTGGCAGCCTAGATGGGAAGGGAGTCTGGGGGAGAATGGATACATGTATGTATGGCTGAGACCCTTTGCTGTCCACCTGAAACTATCACACATTGTTAATTGGCTATACTCCAATACAAAATAAAGAGTTAAAACAGAAAAACCCCTGCCTCTATCTGGCTATAAAGCACAAGGTTGCTGTTGCTGCTGGCAACGCTTTTGTTAAAAAAAAAAAAAAAAAGAATTTTAGGTTCAAAAAAAGGGTGCTCAGTGATAGTTCCATCTTGGAGAGATTAGCTCGGCAGCTTTGAGGAGGATAGACTGGATTCATGAGCTGTTGGGAAAAGATATAGGGCAGGTAGGAAGTTAGTACTATAATCCAGGCAAAAGATGATATGGATGTAATCAAGATGGTAGCAGGAGAAATGGAGAGGAAAGTAATTCACACAGAAAATGATAAGGAGGTGTCATTGATGGAACTTGGTCATAAATTAAAGGAGGAAAGGAGGGAATGAGAAAAATGAGCCTTTTGCCAAACCATCAATCGTCTTTCTGCATATCAATAAATTACATGACCTGTACTATGGATATATCTTGACATTGTAGGTTGGGTCATCTGTACTTTTCTGGTTGAACATTTGTCTGTCTTTTCCCTGCTGTCAATTGTTATTCAGTTTTAACTTCAGGAGGTGGTCCCCTTCTAATCGGTGGTCTGCTATATCCTAGAGAAAAATAAGATGGGTGAGGGTGTTGACTACTTGACAGTACTGTGTAGGTAGCCTTAGTATATATTGCCAGAGGAAGCCGTTATTAAGAAATAAGACTTGTTCACTTCTGTATCTCCCTGAAATGTGCTTGCATATAATAGCTCCTCAAAAACTGGCACATAAATAAATTAACGAATGAATGAAGTACAGGAAACAGTGTTTTATAAATGGGATGTTCTGAGGGCTGGTGAGAGGTTTGACATTGTTTGCATATAGAGTGCTCAGGAGTGACTTCCCGGTCTGTCCCGTCGTTAAGATCTTGCCTTTCATTGCAGAGGGTACAGGGCTGTATCCCTGGTTGGAGAGCTAAGATTCTGCGTGCCTCACAGCCAAAAAACCAAAACAGAAAGAATATTGTAACAAATTCAAAAAAGACTTTAAAAATGGTCCACATTAAAAAAAAAAGAATACTCAGGTATAAGAGGAAGGGAGAAAGCTAGAATGATACCCAGGGCCTGATAGAAGGAGAGTGGAGAATGTTTATGAAAACAAGTAATGATTATATATTGCAGTACATTCTTAGCAATGCCTTATGTCTAGTTCACATGTGTGAGCAGGCTGTGGGGGTTATTAACCTAGACCGAGATGTTATCGATTTTAGTTTGGCTGAAGGCACTGATTCACTGGTACCCCTGCTGAGGTTCCTCATAGCCTCTGGCAGCTCCAGCATCAGTCCCTCCCAGGCAGCATGAGTTTAGGATGAAGCACTAGGCCAGTCCATTCTTCTCAATCTGCTCTTGTCCTCTAGAGGCAAACAACAACCTAAGGATCCGAGGGTGGTGAGAGGATGGTGGGGGATGAGGGGAATGGATGAAGTTGCAAAAGAAGCTGAGGACGCTTACTGCAAAGTTTTGAAAAGGGTCTAACACACCTTTCCATTCTTTTCAGAAAAAGAAACATAAAAGAGAATATTGTAAACAGTGTTCAAAAAGTGACCTTAGAACTGAATCCCATCTCATGCACCAGCATAAAATGAAGCAGGCGGTAAAACTGGCAGGTAGACCGGGTTGAGTTTTGATTCGGCAAAGCCCCCTGGGGGATTTCTCACACCTACTTGAAACCTGAACTCACAGGCAGACCCTCAGTAGCTGGGTCTCTGGGTGCAGTTATTTCTCCCCTGGGATTTCTCGTGGGCTCCTCTCCAGATTCAGACTCTGTGAAGGCTGCTCAGTGCTCATAGGCTGAAGTTCAAACTCCTTTGTTGCCACTTGAGGTCTGTGTGGGGCTGTTTTCTCTCTCACCCTTGACTCTGTACACTTTAGATTCTAACCATGGTGGGGTTCCTCAAAGGAGTTGGGTTAGATATTTTCTCAAAGACTATTCTCTTTCTAAAGTAATACGCCCTTCTCTCCCTAACCCGTACATCTGATCAGGATTATCGGCCACTCTTGTACCATTTGTCACAGTTATGTAAATCAATCCATCATGTTGTGTACCCTAAACATATACAATGATGGAAGTCAATTATTTCTCAAGAAAACTGGAAAAAATTAGATAAAACACCTCTGAAGATTGCATTTTAATTGATAAATTGAAAATGGAGCAGTGATTGAATATTCACCATATCATCAGCAATATATTTGTGGTAACAAGAAGGAATTGTAACTTTCAGAACAATGTCAAGCATAGCAGGCTTCATGTGTGTGCACACACACACACACACACACACACGACCAACTTTCCCTCTGGGGCTCCTGGTACTGGCCCTTCTGTATGCTCCAAAGTAGTCTATGCAGGTTGATCTGCTTTCACGGTCATCTCTTGGTTTCCTCCAGCTGCAAAGCCGTAGACAGTGATGACTTTATTTTTGGTAGTATGCATATTCTGAGCTGAGACTGATGCAGGCTGCTCCTCACAAAAATCGCTTTGACCAGCTCTGAGGATGGGCAATTCATTTTTCCTTTCGAACCTCAATTCAGAAGAATTAGTTGGGAGAAGGAGGAAGGAAGAGGATTATTGGACAGGGAGGGGAGAAGAGGAAAGTAACCTACACAGCCAGGTCAACTGTGTGGCAGTTTTGCATACAATAATAATTGCATCATACACAACAAAGACCTACTTGTTTAGTGACATTTCAGATTCAGGTGCCGTGTCATGCTGTTGCTGGTTTCTATATCTTTACCTTTGCTGGATCTTTTGTTTTAAAAAAGGTTCCGAAATCATCTATCGCCTCGGAGACCACTTGTGTCAAACCTGTATCTCCTCCCTCTGCTCCTGTAAACCCTCCTTGATTGCCTTCATTTTCGGGCCAGTTAAATTTTAGGTAAAAACACATATCTTAATGGAGAAGGAAATGGCAAGCCGCTCCAGTATTCTTGCCTGGAAAATCCCAAGCACAGAGGAGCCTGGCAGGCTGCAATCCATGGGGCACAGAGTCAGACAACAACTTAGTGATTAAACAACGACAGATCTTAAACACAAAAAGCTTAAGATCCTAACCCAATTTTACTAATTATTAGCTTTCTGGATGAATTGGCAAAAGCTACCAGAACTTTCTGAGCTTCAGTACCCTTCCTGTTATTGCAAGATAAACTGCCTTATGACTTCTTATGAAGGTTAACACAAGAAGACAATGTAAGAAGATAAGACAAGTGATAAAGCAGTGCCTGTTACTAACCTGGTACTGGTTCCCAGCAAATATTACATGAGTGAATAAAAGAAAGAGATTGACTCAGAGTCTGCACAGAGCAAGTGTTCATAGAAAGGTTACCCATTATTAGTGCATTATCCATTCATTCCTTTCACTATGATGAACATCCAGAAGGCAGGAGCCTCTTATTGCCAACTTCGTATCTGTAGAGATTAACATGACACCTGGTATATGGAAGACTTCCTACCCCACGCATCATATTTTAAATATTTGTCTTGATTATCACATACATTTGAAGTGGTAAGCATGATTATCATTCCTTTACATGTGGAAGCTTCCCAGGTAGCTCAGTGGTAAAGAATTCATCTGCCAATGCAGGAGACGTGGGTTTGATCCCTGGGTTGGAAAGATCCCCTGGAGAAGGAAATGGCAAGCCACTCCAGTATTCTTGTCTGGGAAATCCCACAGATGAGGAACCTGGCAGGCTACAGTCTGTGGGGACACAGAGAGTCAGATATGACATAGGGACTGAGCAACAACACATGAAAGAAACTGAAGCTAAGGGAATAAAAATAGTTCCTTTAATTCAAAGTTAATTTTAAAAACAAAAAACAAAAAACAGAGTAGATCTTGAATCCAAGCCTCTGACTCTACACTGGGTACTGTCTGATTTTCCATGGTGAGAAGTAACCCAGCCTGGTGTGGCAGAGATCTACACATCACTTCATCTAATAACTATCCTCATTTTATGTATAGTGCCCAGAGAAGAAGGGACATGCCCAAGTTCACCTGGCCACTTTGCAGGTAATTGCATTTTGTGAATGCTCCAATAGCTCCGCGATGAGAGGCAAGTTTGTTTTGATAAATAAATCAAATGGTTGTTACTCACCAGTCCAAATGGGATGTATTCAGAAATGCTAAATATTTATGGTTGACAAGGAGAAACTGAATTCATTTATGTCTCTTTTGACAAATTAGTTACCTCATGTAGAATAATTGCTGCTTTTGCTCTTAGTACTTGAGTTCTACTCTGCACATTTCTGAGTCATCGCCTAGTTAATGCTTGATTTCAGTTGGCAACGTACTATTTATGGAAGAAAGGATCATAATGTTTTGGATTTGAACCAGTCTTTTTTTCTCTGAACTTTGCATGCATATCATTGGAGATGTTAACACCTCTCTCGTAATTTCAAGTAACAGAAAATTGATTCATTGAAAAGAGCAGAGTAGCTGGCTGCAAGTTTCTGTAGAATGGCAACCCCATTCAGTGACATGTTTCAGAAAGGCCTGCCTTGTCGGTGTCTGGATGGGAAATCTCTGTGTTTTTTTCAAAACCCCTTGCTCACCACTCAGAGTCACTGGGTTGGGATCATTTGTTACCTTGTGTGTAACATCACCCATTTTTACTGATACACCCTCTTCATTCTACCAGTTTCTAGCCCAGTCACTGCCATGTGGTAGTTCAGTACATTTCTGTTCTTCCTTTTAGCAGGTGAGAGTCTAAGGGCCAGGCAAGTAGATTACAGAGATGGAAATTGGCAGATTTAGGTCAGAATCCTGACCTGATAACTCTGCAACCAGTCTGGAAGAATTCCTTTATTTATAAAATCCACTTGGTTTCTATGCAGCTTGCCAGGTGGCACTAGTGGTAAAGAACCCGCTGCCAATGCAGGAGAAGTAAGAGATGCGGGTTTGATCCCTGGGTCGGGAAGATCCCCTGGAGGAGGGCATGGCAACCCGCTCCAGTATTCTTGCCTGGAGAATCCCCTGGACAGAGGAACCTGGAGGGCTACAGCCCATAGAGTCACAACGAGCTGAACACAACTGAAGCGACATAGCACGTCATAGGATGTAGCACTTGGTTTATATACTTTGGGTAATCTAATATTAGTTCATACACAAAATTACTTAGCATAAAATCTAGGATGCAGTAAATTCTCAATGCCAGGCATTAAATAATAATTATTAAATTAATAAACAATTAACACTAGGTGCTAAAAAATTAATAAACAATTAAAACTAGGTGCTATATTTAACTTTATAATCATGGTAATAATAACTATAATGATGATGATGCTTTAGCCCCACTTTTTAAATGAGGCTTGAATTAGCTACAAAAATTCATACTAGCCAATGGCCCTAATGTTTTGGTGGCTTACCACTATTGTGTTTTATTTCTCTCTCATGTCTTGGTCCTATAAAAGCCTGGTGGTTTTCCTGGTGGCAATCCCCTAGCAGAAGAGCAAGGGCTGAAACGTCCAGAGTCCTTCCTTCATGTGGCTCTGCCCACTTGAAAGTCTTTTCTTCCAGTTTCAGGGAAAGAGCAGAAGGAAAGCAAGATCTTTTATCTGCATTTGTTGTTCGGTCACTCGGTTGTGTCCAACCCTTTGTGACCCCATTGGACTGCAGCATGCCAGGCTTCACTGCCTCCTGGGGTTTGCTCAAACTCATGTCACTTACTCTGACCATAACTGAGTCTCCAAGCCCAACCCAGTTTTATCGTGATGGAGATAGAAAATGCAGTGTTTTCTCACGTGTCTGGCACATTCAGCTGCCACACAACTTAACACACAATTTAAAATTTTAGTTGTACAAAGCCTTACTTCACATTATAGGCCAAAGTCATTGTCATCATTTACTAGGTCATTTGGTGAATATGTACTTGATATAAAGGAGGATGCAATGAGAACCCAAAGCAATGAATCAAGCAAGTAATGGATTTCTAAGACAGAAGCAGCCCCAAAAGAGGCAGAGCTTATATTCAGCCTTACAGGATGGATAAGACAATGAAACAGGGGTAGTAATGATGCCAAGATCATGGGCCTCTGAAAAGAGGCTTAGTTTAGTCTTTTTTCTAGAGGCAAGTAGCCCATTATGCTTGCTTTATTTAGGGTACAATTTACCCTGATAGCTCAGTTGGTAACAAATCCCCCTGCAATGCAGGAGATCCCAGTTCAGTTCCTGGGTTGGGAAGATCCCCTGGAGTGGGGAAAGGCTACCCACTCCAGTATTCTGGCCTGGAGAATTCCATGATAGTCCCTGGAATAACAGAGAGTCAGACACGACTGAGCGACTTTCACTTCACTTCAGCTTTCAAAGTTTTAATTCTGCTTATTTATATTCATAATAAAACCATACATTTCTTAATCATTTGGCTCCAAATATTACCGGTTATTTATGTTGTATTATTTATCATAGAGACATTTCAAATGGAAGAGAATAACCTGTATAACAATTCACATCTTAAAATGTGAGGAAATAAAACTTTGCATGTAAATGAGTATTATATCAAACTGAAGCTTACTACTTTTTATTTTGAAGTTGCCTTTTATTATTATCTAATTTTATTTATCTAATGTTAATTTTCAGAGAAGGCAATGGCACCCCACTCCTGTACTCTTGCCTGGAAAATCCCATGGACGGAGGGGCCTGGTAGGCTGCAGTCCATGGGGTTGCAAAGAGTCAGAAGTGACTGAGCGACTTCACTTTCACTTTTCACTTTCATTCATTGGAGAAGGAAATGGCAACCCACTCCAGTGTTCTTGCCTGGAGAATCCCAGGGACTGCGGAGCCTGGTGGGCTGCCATCTCTGGGGTCGCACAGAGTTGGACATGACTGAAGCGACTTAGCAGCAGCAGCAACAGCAATGTTAATTCTTGTTTCCCAGGTGGCTCAGTGGTTAAGAATCAGCCTGCCAAGCAGGAGATGCAAGTTCAGTTCCTGAGTTGGTAAGATACCTTGGAGGAGGAAATGACAATCCACTCCAGTATTCTTGCCTGGGAAATCCCTATGGACTGTAGCCCACCAGGCTCCTCTGTCCATGGGATTTTCTGGGCAAGAATATTGGACTTGATTGCCATCTCCTTTTCCAAGGGATCTTCCCAATGCAGGGATCAAACCCCCGACCCTTGTGTCTCCTGCACTGGCAGGCAAATTCTTCACTATTGTGCCACCTAGGAAAATTAAAATATTTGTAAAGGAAGATTAGATTAAATAATCACCATTATCCATTCGGGGGCAGGCAGTTTGTAGAGTCACTTTTCCTCACTGGTTTACCCATCTGTGAGTCTAAAGAGTCAGGCCACATGACACGGAACATTGCAACGCATGTGAAAAGACTTCTTGAAAATGGTCTTTAAGGAGCAACCACACAAGGGAGTGGTGAATGGCACAATGACCATGCCTAGCAGGCATTATCCTAAGAAAATCGGAACTAAGTGAAGCTACACAAATCACACAGATGCACACACACATACACTCACCTCAGTGGCAGAGTGGGATTGGAGCTCAGGGCTCCTGTCTCCAAAAACTGTCCTCTTTTTAGAACATATAGCCAAACACATTTATCAAGCAATGATTAAGTTCATTATTAATATAATGCTCATGTTACAAATAAGCAGACAGAGCATCAGTCAGTTAGTGAGCAGAACATCTACAAGCATTAATCAAGAAAGTTATGAAGATGAGGCCTCTTTTATCTCACCAATTTTTGTTTCCAGGAAAACAATCACTACAAACAACCTTGTTTCTTCTGTTTCCCAAAGTTTTATAGCCCTAAATTACCCAGCCTATATCAAGCCATAACTGTATGTCACAACTAAGTGGATCTTCCACTCAAAATTTATGGACCTTAGCAGCAAGAGTTTGAAGGTTGTAAAAGTTTAGTGATAAAATCCCTGAAACTTGTAGCCTGAATGGAAATTGCTGAAATTAACACTGTTAAGGTTATTACTCACCTTCCAAATTTCCCATAAGCTTTATGGTCCCTACATAGTGTTTTTATGTTGTTGTTGTGTTTTATACTGAATGGTAAAGATGGATATCTTTGTCATTGTGAATGAGTTCTGTATATGTCTTGGTGTTGCACATGAGGAAATACGGTCCTGAGATTTCATGTTCCCTCTCATATGACATTTGACTTCTTACTAGAGATTCCTATTTCCATTCATTGCATTGTCATGTTTGAACTAATTTATTCATTAATTCAACCTCACGTCCAAGGAGTGGTGGTTGCATGGGCACAGGAGGGCCGAGAGGAGCTACTCCACATTCAAGGTCAGGAGGGGCAATGGTGAGGAGATAGATACCCCTCGTTCAAGGTAAGGAGCAGCAGCTGTGCTTTGCTGGAGCAGCCCTGAAGAGATATCCCACGTCCAGGGTAAGAGAAACCCAAGTAAGACAGTAGATGTTGCAACAGGCATCTGAGGGCAGAGGCACAAACCATAATCACAGAAAACTAGTCAATCTAATCACATGGACCACAGCCTTGTCTAACTCAATGAAACTAAGCCATACCCTTTGGGGCCACCCAAGACGGGTGGGTCATGGTGGAGAGGTCTGACAGAATGTGGTCCACTGGAGAAGGGAATGGCAAATCACTTCAGTATTCTTGCCTTGAGAACCCCATGAACAGTAGGAAAAGGCAAAATGATAGGATACTGAAAGAGGAACTCCCCAGGTCAGTAGGTGCCCAATATGCTACTGGAGATCAGTGGAGAAATAACCCCAGAAAGAATGAAGGGATGGAGCCAAGACAAAGACAATAACCAGTTGTGGATGTGACTGGTGATAGAAGCAAGGTCTGATGCTGTAAAGAGCAATATTGCATAGGAACCTGGAATGTTAGATCCATGAATCAAGGCAAACTGGAAGTGGTCAAACAGGAGATGGCAAGAGTGAACATCAACATTCTAGGAATCAGAGAACTGAAATGGTCTGGAATGGGTGAATCTAACTCAGATGACCATTATATCTACTACCATGGGCAGGAATCCCTCAGAAGAAATGGAGTAGCCATCATGGTCAACAAGAGTCTGAAATGCAGTACTTGGATGCAATCTCAAAAACGACAGAATGACTTCTGTTCATTTCCAAGGCAAACCATTCAATATCACGGTAATCCAAGTCTATGCCCCAACCAGTAATGCTGAAGAAGCTGAAGCTGAACGGTTCTATGAAGACCTACAGGAACTTTTAGAACTAACACCCAAAAAAGATGTCCTTTTCATTAGAGGGGACTGGAATGCAAACGTAGGAAGTCAAGAAACACCTGGAGTAACAGGCAAATTTGGCCTTGGAATACAGAATGAAGCAGGGCAGAGGCTAATAGAGTTTTGCCAAGAGAATGCACTGGTCATAGCAAACACCTTCTTCCAACAACAAAGAGAAGTCTCTACACATGGACATCACCAGATGGTCAACACCAAAATCAGATGATTACATCCTTTGCAGCCAAACATAGAGAAACTCTATACAGTCAGCAAAAACAAGACTGGGAGCTGACTGTGGCTCAGATCATGAACACCCTATTGTCAAATTCAGACTAAAATTGAAGAAAGTAGGGAAAACCACTAGCCCATTCAGGTATGACCTAAATCAAATTCCTAATGATTAGACAGTGGAAGTGAGAAATAGATTTAAGGAACTAGATCTGATGAGCTATGGATGGAGGTTCATGACATTGTACAGGAGACAGGGATCAAGACCATCCCCATGGAAAAGAAATGCAAAAAAGCAAAATGGCTGTCTGGGGAGGCCTTACAAATAGCTGTGAAAAGAAGAGAAGCAAAAAGCAAACGAGAAAAGGAAAGATATAAGCATCTGAATGCAGAGTTTCAAAGAATAGCAGGAGAGATACAAAAGCCTTCCTCAGCAATCAATGCAAAGAAATAGAGGAAAACAACAGAATGGGAAAGACTAGAGATCTCTTCAAGAAAATTAGACATACCAAGGGAACATTTCATGCAAAGATGGGCTTGAAATGGTATGGACCTAACAGAAGCAGAAGATATTAAGAAGAGGTGGCAAGAATACACAGAAGAACTGCACAAAAAAGATCATCACAACCAAGATAATCACGATGGTGTGATCACTCACCTAGAGCCAGACATCCTGGAATGTGAAGTCAAGTGGGCCTTAGAAAGCATCACAATGAACAAAGCTAGTGGAGGTGATGGAATCCCAGTTGAGCTATTTGAAATCCTGAAAGATGAGGCTGTGAAAGTGCTGCACTCAATATGCCAGCTAATTTGGAAAACTCAGCAGTGGCCACAGGACTGGAAAAGGTCCGTTCTCATTCCAATCCCAAAGAAAGGCAATGCCAAAGAATGCTCAAACTACCGCACAATTGCACTCATCTCGCACACTAGCAAAGTAATGCTCAAAATTCTCCACGACAGGCTTCAGCAATATGTGAACCGTGAACTTCCAGACGTTCAAGCTGGTTTTAGAAAAGGCAGGGGAACCAGAGATCAAATTGCCAACATCCACTGGATCATGGAAAAAGCAAGAGAGTTCCAGAAAAACATCTATTTCTCCTCTATTGACTATGCCAAAGCCTTTGACTGTGTGGATCACAATAAACTGTGGGAAATTCTGAAAGAGATGGGAATACCAGACCACCCGACCTGCCTCTTGAGAAACCTATATGCAGGTCAGGAAGCAACAGTTAGAACTGGACATGGAAAAACAGACTGGTTCCAAATAGGAAAAGGAGTACATCAAGGCTGTATATTGTCACCCTGTTTATTTAACTTCTATGCAGAGTACATCATGAGAAACGCTGGGCTGAAAGAAGCACAAGCTGGAATCAAGATTGCCAGGAGAAATATCAATAACCTCAGATATGCAGATGACACCACCTTATGGCAGAAAGGGAAGAGGAACTCAAAAGCCTCTTGATGAAAGTGAAAGAAGAGAGTGAAAAAGTTGGCTTAAAGCTCAACGTTCAGGAAACAAAGATCATGGCTTCCGGTCCCATCACTTCATGGGAAATAGATGGGGAAACAGTGAAAACAGTGTCAGACTTTATTTTGGGGGGCTCCAAAATCACTGCAGATGGTGATTGCAGCCAAGAAATTAAAAGACGCTTACTCCTTGGAAGGAAATTATGACCAACCTAGATAGCATATTGAAAAGCAGAGACATTACTTTTTGAAAGAGACACATGTACCCCAATGTTCATCGCAGCACTGTTTATAATAGCCAGGACATGGAAACAACCTAGATGTCCATCAGCAGATGAATGGATAAGAAAGCTGTGGTACATATACACAATGGAGTATTACTCAGCCGTTAAAAAGAATTCATTTGATTCAGTTCTGGTAAGATGGATGAAACTGGAGCCGATTATACAGAGTGAAGTAAGCCAGAAAGAAAAACACCAATACAGTATACTAACACATATATATGGAATTTAGAAAGATGGCAATGACGACCCTGTATGCAAGACAGGAAAAAAGACGCAGCTGTGTATAACGGACTTTTGGACTCAGAGGGAGAGGGAGAGGGTGGGATGATATGGGAGAATGGCATTCTATCATGTATACTATCATGTAAGAATTGAATCGCTAGCCTGTCTGATGCAGGATACAGCATGCTTGGGGCTGGTGCATGGGGATGACCCACAGAGATGTTATGGGGAGGGAGGTGGGAGGGGGGTTCATGTTTGGGAACACATGTAAGAATTAAAGATTTTAAAATTAAAAAAATAAAAAACTTAAAAAATAAAAAAAATAAAAATTTTAAAAAAATAAATAAATAAATTAAAAAAAAAAAAAAAAAGCTGAAACTCCAATACTTTGGCCACCTCATGGGAAGAGTTGACTCATCGGAAAAAACTCTGATGTTGGGAGAGATTGGGGGCAGGGGGAGAAGGGGATGACAAAGGATGAGATGGCTGGATGGCATCACGACTTGATGGACATGATTTTGGGTGAACTCCGGGAGTTGGTGGTGGACAGGGAGGCCTGGCATGCTGCAATTCATGGTGTCGCAAAGAGTCTGACACAACTGAGCGACTAAACTGAATTCATTAATTCAACATACTTTTATTGGGTGTATAATATATGCCAGGTATTATGCTAGGCTCTGGGAATATAAACATGAAAGAGAAACATTCCCTTAATTAAAAGAGCACAGACTCTAAGGGAAGAAACTCTAGTGTCAAAAGTTTTTTGCATTATTACATAAAAATTTTGCTCCTTAACATCTAAGACTATATTTCCTCCTGTATGGCATTTATGCTGTAAGTACACAGTGTAACCTTTAATTCTAGTGATATTTTATGGGTTCACTTAAACAGTTTAGGGCTTGATTTTCCCCCCAAGTTAGGATGAGAGATTTATTATGAGGGGATTGAAATGCTTTGAATTTATACAGGTATGACTCTGTTTTTAAAATTGAGTCCACTAAAATGTAAACTCTGTAAGTGCAGACATTTTATGAAGTCTGTTCATTATCCTTAAAATTGATTGCCTGGCTCATCACAGATAGGCAATAAATATTCATTGAATGAGAGAACCTACTGCCTGATACTGGCTTAGTCGTTTAACTTTGCTGAACAGACAAAGAGTTGGTTCTTACTCTCTCCACCTGGGCTATCGGATGACACCAAAGAAAATGACACGCTCACAGGCTTGTGCCTCCAGACATGCATGATGGGTGGTGTCCCCTGTGCTCTCAGCCAGACTGCTTCCCTTGTTCAGTGCTTCTTGCACCAGCTTCATGACACCTTACCTTCACTCTCCTGTGGTTGCAAGCTCTTTCCTCACCCCACATCTGCATACATGGAAAGCAAATACTTTCTCGCATCTAAGGATGATCATTCCAACCTCCACTTGCTGAAGATGCACCCCATTGTCACATCTTACCTTTGTAAACTGGCAACTTCCAACAGCATTCAAACCTCTTACCATCCTCTCTCTGTTAAACAAATAAGGGGGGAGAAGGGAGGGTGGAAATAGAGCCTCCAGCCCATTTCGCTTCAGTTAATTCTTTTCCCATCCCTTTCCTTATATGATCACACTTGAAAAAATTATCTGCATTTATGGGTTCCTCTTGTCGACCTCATGAACCCACTTCAGTCTGGCTTCCCGCTTCCTACCCCTGTGGTATGCCTTCACTAAGTCACCCGCAATCTCGTATGGTTAGGGATGATAAAGGCCTTTCAGTCCTCAGTTTACTTGACATTCAGATTGGCTCCTTTTTTCTCACTTGGAAAAAACGTCTATCTTTGTTGGGAAGAACAACTTTTCCCCTTCTTTGAACATCACCAGTTGGTTCTGTCCAGATGGCTTCACTGACCTGTATTCTAATGTCAATCCCTCGTATGTAGAGTGTCCTTGGGCTTCTGTTCCAGGCTCTCTCTCTTTTTCACTACATATTTCATATGCAATCTCCTCCACAGGCAAGACTTTGTTGTATCTTTTATTCTTTTAGCCCAACGCTCTCTCATGAGTTTCAGGCCAATATAACAACCCAGAGGCTGCCTCACTTGAAAGACCAATAGTACCCTAAAATAAAAACACAAAATTTGTTATTGTTACTGTAACCCGTTCCTTCAGTAATTGGAGCCCTTTTGGCCACTTATTACCTTAGAATAATTTGGAGACTGACCAGCAGAATCTTAACAGAAATTTCTAGTACATAAAGGGAGTTAGCAACATTTGGTTCAAGCGGAATTTATACAAAGGTGTTTGTGTGAAGATTTTATGAGCCAAATTTCCATAATGGATGCAATTTAATTTCTCTCACAAAACAACTCAATAACCATATGGAGGAGACATGTCAATAAATAGTGATCTAAAATTTTATTTACAGCTACACAGAATACCCTTGCAAATACCTTAATATATTTAGCTAGTCTCAATTTTTTCAATGTGTATAGTTTCCCAAAGCCCAAAATGATAAAGCATGTTATAGCAGCAGCATTTTTGCTGCCTTTAGACAGCTTTCTTCTTGGAATATTAATAGATTTTGAGGAGAGTGAACTTTATACCACAGGCTTCCAAGGTGGCCCTGATGGTAAAGAATCTGTCTGCCAATGCAGGAGACACAACAGATGCAGTTTCGATCTGCAGGAAATGGCACTCCATTCCAGTATTCTTGCCTGGAAAATTCCATGGACGGAGGAGCCTGGCGGGCCACAGTCCATGGAGATGCAAAGAGTCGGACTCAACTGAGCAACTAAGCAACAACAACAGTGTTGTGTCACAGGACGTGTCTGGCTCTTCAGTCCCTTGTGTGTGTTAACAAGATGCTCTTCAGAAACACAGCAGCAGTTCACATTGGGTCCAACAGACCCTGAGAGGGACTGTTCCCCCACAAACATGTGTGCACTAGATAGGATCTCTTTTTAAAGAATTAATTTTTTAAATTTTATTTTCTTTTAACATTTATTTATTATTAATTTTTTGACCTCATCACACAGCATTCAGGATCCTACTTCCCCAACCGAGGACTGAACCCGTGGCCCCCTGCACTGGAAGCACAGAGTCTTAACCACTGGACTGCCAGGGAATTTGCTCCTTATCTTTTGAAACAATTCATAGTCGCCATCTCCTTGTTCTGAGGAACCATTCCAATTTGCCAGTGCTTGTCATAATCTGGGCTGTTAGCAACTGATTGTGGTATTTTAAGTGTGCTGTGACCACTGTGGAATAAAGCAGAATTAAACTTTCCTTGTTCTAAATCCAACTTCCCTTTAAAAATATAGTATTATAAAGGCGGGTTTTGGCATGAACAATGAGCAGTTTATCATGTGGGAACTGAGGTCACTAAAATCATCCAAGTTCTCCCTTTTTCTTCTATATCAATAACCTCAGATAGGCAGATTACACCACCCTTATGGCAGAAAGTGAAGAGGAACTCAAAAGCCTCTTGATGAAAGTGAAAGAGGAGAGTGAAAAAGTTGGCTTAAAGCTCAACATTCAGAAAACGAAGATCATAGCATCCAGTCCCATCACTTCATGGGAAATAGATGCGGAAACAGTGGAAACAGTGGCAGACTTATTTTTTTGGGCTCCAAAATCACTGCAGATGGTGATTGCAGCCATGAAATTAAAAGACGCTTGCTCCTTGGAAGAAAAGTTATGACCAACCTAGATAGTATATTCAAAAGCAGAGACATTACTTTGCCGACTAAGGTCCGTCTAGTCAAGGCTATGGTTTTTCCAGTAGTCATGTATGGATGTGAGAGTTGGACTGTGAAGAGGGCTGAGCGCCGAAGAACTGATGCTTTTGAACTGTGGTGTTGGAGAGGACTCTTGAGAGTCCCTTGGACTGCAAGGAGATCCAACCAGTCCATTCTGAAGGAGATCAGCCCTGGGATTTCTTTGGAAGGAATGATGCTAAAGCTGAAACTCCAGTACTTTGGCCACCTCATGCGCAGAGTTGACTCATTGGAAAAGACTCTGATGCTGGGAGGGATTGGGGGCAGGAGGAGAAGGGGATGACCGAGGATGAGATGGCTGGATGGCATCACGGACTCGATGGACATGAGTCTGAGTGAACTCTGGGAGTTGGTGATGGATAGGGAGGCCTGGCGTGCTGCGATTCATGGGGTCGCAAAGAGTCGGACACGACTGAGCGACTGAACTGAACTGAACTGATGCCTCCTAATGTCGATATTTTCAATCCAAAGCAAAGTTAAATAAGTCAACTCCAAAAGTCAGAATGAAAGGAACCTTCCTTCCTAAGCTGTTAAAATGAGTATCTGCAAGGGAATTCAAATAACTTGAAAAATTAGCTGGGATGAAACCACCAAAAGGGAACTGCAGATGGAAAACAATTAGCTTTGCTCCTCCAGAAGGCAAGAGAATATTGTGGCTTCAAATTTTCTTTTGATTCTATTTAATTCCCTTTCATGGGCAATTATCCTATTACTGGCTCTTTTGTTTTGGCATAAGTAATTAAACCCTCAGAGCTCAAGATTGCCTCCTTCAACAGCAAAATTTAGCTCTGAACATTTTTTTTTTTCCTAGAAGGCTGCAAAGCTTTTGTAAAAGTGCCTGAGCTCCAGGCTTTTCCTGAGACCAGGCTTCCAGGAGTCCTGCAAAGCAAATTCTGAGGTTTCTGCTAGGAGAGCAAAGATCTGTACACATGCTACCATTGCCAGCTATGGGTTTTTACCAGCAATCCAGATAAGAAACTGGTATCCTCAGTGCACGTTCAGTGCATGAAGCAGGACACTCAAAGCTGGTGCTCTGGGACAACCCAGAGGGATGGGGTAGGGAGGGAGGTGGTAGGGAGGTTCAGGATGGGGGGACGCATGTGCACCTGTGGCTGATTCATGTCGATGTATGGCAAAAACCTCCACAATATTGTAAAGTAACAAGCCTCCAATTAAAATACACAAATTAATTTTTTTTTTTTAAAGAAACTGGTATCCTCATATGGCAACTCAAATTCAGTTCCACCAGTGTTTACTGGGCACTTGCTACATGAGCTAGACTGGGGACTCAGAGATAGAATCATTCTGCATCCTAACAAAAACCATAGTTGGCATAATGAGCATAAAAGGTAAAGAGAAAAGCTTGGTGGTCTTCGGAAACAAGAGAGATCTGGATTCAGATCATAGGTCTGGTACTGCCTGCCAGTGTGGCCTTGGAAGAACCCTTTGACCGTCAGTGTCAGCTTCTTGATCGAAATTCTGACCAAGAATGAGGATCATGAGGCTTGAGATAAATGGATGAACTAATTAAGAGCCTGGTACACACCACTTGGGCTTCCCTAGTGGCTCAGTGGTAAAGAATCCACCTGCCAATGCAGGAGATGTGGGTTTGATCCCTGGGTTGGGAAGATCCCCTGGAGAAGGAAATGGCAATCCACTGCAGTATCCTTGCCTGGGAAATCCCATGGACAGAGGAGTCTGGTGGGCCACAGTCTATGGGGTACTGAAAGAGTCGGACATGACTTAGCAACTAAACAACAGCAATATACCATATGGTTATGATGTTCAATGAGGTATCTATTATTAGTAATAATACAGAACAACCTCATCACAATACAAAATATGGATTTAAATTTAAATTTGATGCATTGTTTTATTTCAAAGAAGTTAAAGGAGCAAGACTGGCCCATGCAACTAGGTGTTCAGGAGTTCTGCACGGTCTTGCGAGTTCTCCGAACTCTTTCTTTTCATTTTAAGTTTGCTGCCACCAGGATGTAATTATCTATGTTAGCTTGACTATTGGTAAGGGTGACTGTGGTTACAAGGTGAGTGGAGCTTCTAGGACAGTCACAGATACTCCAGGGATCTCCTGGAGGTCTGCGACCCTTTTCATGGGCCCAATCCAAAGAGACATTAATCTAGGGACAAGTAGGAATGTGAAGAGCTTCCTTGTCCTTTCCCACTGTTCACCTTGCATTTTCTTGCCTGGCTTTATTGTCATTTCCATTACCTCCCTCCCCTGTGAAGCTGAATATTTATCTTACCTTCTTGAGTGAAGCCTGGCAAGATGGTAACCATTCCCATAGTAGCTGAATAAATTGTGTTGAGAATATTACTAAGGGGATCAAGAGTCTATACTACAGTATTTATGATGGACAGAATTCTCTAGGATATCTGTCACAGATCTATATCTATCTATCTCCAGTAGTCACATATGGATGTGAGAGTCGGACTATAAAGAAAGCTGAGCATAGAAGAATTGATGCTTTTGAACTGTGGTGATGGAGAAGACTCTTGAGAGTCCCTTGAACTGCAAGGAGATCCAACCAGTCCATCCTAAAGGAAATCAGTCCTTAATATCCATTGGAAGGACTGATGCTGAAGCAGAAACTCCAATACTTTGGCCACCTGATGCGAAGAGCTGACTCATTTGAAAAGACTCTGATGCTGGAAAAGATTGAAGGCGAGAGGAGAAGGGGATGACAGAGGATGAGATAGTTGGATGGCATCACCGACTCAGTGGACATGAGTCTGAGTAAACTCTGGGAGTTGGTGATGGACAGGAAGGCCTGGTGTGCTGCAGTCCATGGGGTTGCAAAGAGTTGGACATGACTGAGCAACTGAACTGATCTCTGTATCTGTCTCTCTATCTATCTATCTTTCAGCATACATGTGAGCTATTTAGTTGAGCAGGGTAACCTCAAGTGTTCCAAGAATCAGAGTACTGGAACAGGATCTCAAATTCCAACAAGAATGATAACTTTGGGGAAGGCACCTGGCCAGGGCTAGCTACTCATCTGGGGAAACCCCAGGTATCAATGACTATAACTTTTTTGGTATGGAGCTTGATGGTTGATGTGAAGGTTACAGGATTTTTTCAAGCAAGGGTACTAAATCTGAATCCACAGGTACTAAAATTTTCATGGTCAGGCTTCAGATATCTGTGAATCCATATTAATATATAGCAACACAAAAAGCAGTTCTGTCAAAACAGTTTATTATTTGTATGAGAGATGATGCCCCCCCCAAAAGCTCATTGTCCCCAACAAGTAAAACTAAATACTTGAACTAAAAGATATACGCCATGCATTAAAATGGAACCTGATTGACACAGAGTCAGATTCAAAGGGAACTTGTGAAATTTCCCACTGTATGTAGTGAGTGTGTAAGATATTACAGGCAAACCAGCAGAGAGAATTTAAGGAACTTCTGAAAGGCACTCAGAATCCTTTAAGAGGGACAATTAGTTGATCTAATTACCAGCATGAGGCCTCTGTGACGCTCAAAGCATCTGCAACTGCCCATCTCATTGGATGCATCACCTTGAACACTCAAATCACTCAGAACATTATTGCTATTAAATGAATGAAAGGCCATGTGAGTAATGGCAGGGCATAATTAATAGGATGTTAGAATGAAGAGGCAGCTTTTAAAAGCTAAAGTATACAGCCGATTGCTGGCTGCCTCTTCATTTCCATTGACTAGCATCGCTCAGTACTTTGCTCGTTTCCCATACTTTACAAATAGGTCACGATAGATTAAAGATGGTGAAATAAGTAAACAAGTCATCCCAGAGAGGCACACTAGAATCAGGAAATGTGGAAATTCCCGGCAAGACAAGAAATGCACAGTACTACTTTGAACAAGAAGAGTGGTCTTCTGAAATCATTGAATGTAGAAGTAGAGATTGCTACATGCTTAAGTAGGTCTCTGGGCACTAATTATAAAATTATACTGTAATTTAAAATAATTTGCTTCTATTTCAAAATAAGGGTATTGGCTATTCTGTGGCTTTGGACATTGGTATATCCTTTCAGTCTCTCTGGATGTAATTGCCTTTTTCTTGTTTAAATTTCAAATATAGAGATGCTATGTGGAAGTGGGGAAGATTTTTTTTCTGTGGTTGCTTAAGAAGAGATAGGATGTGAGTTACAGAAAAGCAAATTTTGTTTGAATATGAAAAAGTAGCTTTCGCTAATTAGTGCTGACTTGTGGAAAACAAGTTATTTTTCAAAGCAGTGTTTGTAAAAGTGTTCAAACAAGGCATGAAAATCCATGAAGGATGTTGTCAAAGTGACTTGTGTATTGAATTTGAATTTAAAGCAATAGATCCAGATTCTATGATCAAAGAGGCTTGTTCAAACAAATATATGAGAATTTCCATATCAAGCCCCAGTAAAATTCCATGCTTGGCTTTAGTACCTACGCAGTTCTTCTGGTGGGTGACTTGTTGGCTGAGATGGGTTGGTGGGAGAAGGAATGCTGTTGACGGTCATGCATAGGATGTCCAGTTCATATTGAAAAATTCAATGGCAAGAAGTTTTCTAATTCTGTATGGCCCCCTGGTAATTATTGCAGATCCAGTGGTGATGGGATGGCATGTAACCTAGTAAGACTCTACTCAAAATCTCATAGAAATAAGTAGTGTTGTTGTCGTTTAGTCTCTAAATCATGTCTGACTCCTTTTCGACCCCATGGACTCTAACCCACCAGGCTCTTCCATCCATGGAATTTCCCAGCCAAGGTACTGGAGTGGGTTGTCATTTTCTCTTCCTGTGACTCTTCCTGACCCAGGGATCAAACCCATGTCTCCTGCACTGGCAGGAGATTCTTTGCTACTGAGCCACCAGGGAAGCCCAAAGTACTGAGGACTATTTAGATTCCAGATTCTAGCACGTGAGAAAGACAAAGCACATTACCAAAAAGACAATTACTCCCGACTTAGAATTTACCAGGAACAAAAGGGAATAATGCAGAACCCCAAGCATCTCCACCATAGTTAGATCAGAGCCTGGGCTAAGTGGAGCCTTCCACTCTGGGGTTGAATCAGCCTCTGAAACCCTCAGAGTTGGTGGAATGCGTCCACCAGGGTGGGTGGTTCTGACAGCGCACAAAGGGAGAGCTCACTCTCTGTTGGTAGAAGCTTCTGTAGCAGAAAGTGTAGTCATGTTTCAGGAAATTCACTTGTCCTGCCCCTTAACCACAGCAGGCTAACAACTCATGAAAAATGCCATCTCTTCCTTTAGGGTCTCTGTCTGCCTAGACTAACTTCCGACTTCCCCTACATGAATGGCAATGCTGCTGTCCAGCTGCAGTGCTTGATGTTCCTGGAATATTCCACGCATGCTTGAACATCAACAACTTTACACATAATCTTCCCTCTGCTGGTGCACTACTTCTGTTCCACCGTCACCACCGCAGGCAAATATGTAGTCCGGATTATATACTCCCTTGGGCTTCCCTTGTGGCTCAGCTGGTAAAGAATCCACCTGCAGCGTGGGAGACTTGGGTTTGACCCCTGGGTTGTGAAGATCCCCTAGAGAAGGGAAAGGCGACCCACTCCAGTATTCTGGCCTGGAGAATTCCATGGACCACAAAGAGTCGGACGTGACTGAGCGACTTCACTTTCACATATAATCCCTGAGTTGATTTCCTTTCTGATATGATAACTTCTTACTCTGCTTTATAATTATAGATAAATTGGTACTCTCACTGAGTAACTAGAAGCTCCAGAAAGGCAGGAGTCTGATTTATTCATCTTTGTATCTGTTCCAGTGCCTGGAATGATGCCTGCCACACAGTAATGGCCGAGTAAATAATGTTGACTAAACGAATGAGGGCAAGAGCAAATTGATTTTCTGAAAGGTGTATGGCATTCTTTCCTGTTGACTCCTGGCTCCACCTTCCTGTCCACTCAGATGTCACCCTCTGAGAAAGGAGAGGCAGAGAAGATCATTCTCCTTACTGAGGGCCTGGAGAACCCTGGCTCAAACCAGGCGTCAGAAATGTCACTTTCACATTTTGCTTTAGGCAATGATGTTAACTGACTGGCAGAGAAAATGAGGCAATGAGCTTTAAAAAGTACAATATTAGGGGACCTCCTTAGTAGTCCAGTGGTTAAGACTCTGCTTCCAATGCAAGTGGTGCGGATTCGATACCTACTCGGGAACTAAGATCCCACATGCTGCATGGTAGAGCCAAAAAATTTTAAAAAAAAAATTTTTTTTTTAGTATGAGGTTTATTAACTTTACAAATCTTAACTGAAATTGGCGCCAGAGGCCACAGATTGGAACTTCCCCAGAAGTTCTCAAATGCACTTGGATTTATATATTTCTGCAAAATCAAAAACACCTCAAAACCCTTTCCCTTTCATTGTTACTGATTTCACTCCTTGTAGGTTTTGGCCCAAATTAGATGTATGGGCACCTCTTTGTATTACAAGATCATACTGGAAGAGTGGGGCTGAACATCCTAGACAAGTTGCTTCTCTTAGTACCTGCAAGTTCTTTCTTTCCTGGTTGATTTTCTCCCAAAATATTCCTGAACTATGATTTTATGTAATTAACATTGTGCGTGTGTGCTCAGTCTTGCCTGATTCTTTGTGACCCTATGGACTAAAGCCTGCCAGGCTCCTCTGTCCATGGGGTTCCCCAGGCAAGCATACTGGAGTGAGTTGTCATTTCCTTCTCCAGGGAATCTTCCCTACCCAGGGACTGAACCTATGTCTGTTGTGTTTCCTGCACTGGTAGGCAGTTTCTTTACCACTGTGCCTGGGAAGCCCATATATGTGCATACACACACACATGCACACACACACATCTTGATTCACTTTGTGCTTTATCATATAAATACATATTGATGCTAAACTGATTCATCCAATTTTTTCCTTCCCATGTATTTTGATTTGTGGTATATATGTACAAGGGTAATTGGTTGTCAACATTTTTCTAAAATATTGAACACTGTTTGAATTTAACTGTTCTAACATATTTTGTCTCCAGTACCCTTGCCTGGAAAAGCCCATGGACAGGGGAGCCTGGTAGGCTGCAGTCCATGGGTCGCGAAGAGTTGGACACGACTTCACTTTCACTTTCACTTTTCACTTTCATGCACTGGAGAAGGAAATGGCAACCCACTCCAGTGTTCTTGCCTGGAGAATCCCAGGGACAGGGGAGCCTGGTGGGCTGCCATCTCTGGGGTCGCACAAAGTCAGACACGACTGAAGTGACTTAGCAACATATTTTGTTAGTTTTACTTCTACTCAGTTTACTCTCCAAAGGCTCACAAATTTTAGAGCACGATAAAATTGTCACTGGACCATGCTAAGTGAGAAAAATGTGGACAATTCTGGGTGTGGCTGTACGTGTGCACCAAGTTGCCACAAATTTGTGAAAGGTCTTTTCTTTATTGGACAGTATCTTTTCTGCTTTTTACATTTGTATCCTAAATTGTCCTTTCTTTTATGTAATGTAACTATGGTTTTTGAAAATTGGAGCATTTTTTAAAAAGCTCCAATCACTACTGGGAAAAAATGAAATCTGGTAGTTGTCCATCAGCCTTTCTGTTAGTTCATTTAAATTGTATTGGCTTAGAAATCCCCAAATGAGAAATGCTTGCTAATAATAATACTAGGTTTAGTCCAAGAACCACAGAACTGTTAAATCGCAGAGCTGAGGGGGTATGTTCATTACTCAGCAGGGTTATCACACCGTTAACAGGAAGGGAGCTGGATCCATGCTCAGTGCTAGGTGGTAAGAAAAGAGATGCTAGGTGAGGACCTGAATCCAGACATCCTGGGTCAGTCACCCTTCCTCCCTCTTCACCTCCTCACACTTCTAAAATGACAAAAATTTACCTTAGCAAAGAGCCCATAGTGGAGTCATTGCGTCTTGATTATTCATGTTTAGAGCTGTGTTTTCCAGGAACCTCAGAGGGTTATAGTCAATATTTCCAGGGTGAAAAAAATCGCAAGTGTCTGGCAATGAGGCACCTCTTTTCTTAGAATGCATAATTGAGTATTTCACACTTCAGTGTTATTCAGTCTTAATCTTCAGTGAACTTAGTAAAATATTGTTTTGATCAGGACAGATTCCCATATTGTTACATGGTTTTCCAACCATAATTGGATTCCTGGGGCACCACAGGAGTTCTGATTGCAAATGCAGAGCAGTTTCAAACTCAGTCACTCATGTTGTCCATGCTGAAAGCCTTAAAGGTGAAAGAAAGGAGACATTTTATTTCTGGGTGAATTTGAAAAGCTAATATAACACCATCACTTTTTCCTCTCATAATTTCCAGAAATTCTGAGTTACTCATGCAATGTTCAATCATTCCCCTTTGAGAGGTTTCAGGAATAACATATTATAGACAAATTTAATACAACTGCCACAGAGCCAAAAAAAGATTGAATTTCCAAAGAAAAGATCATATGGTGTTGTCTATAGATCCTGATACTGTCATAGAATCTCTCAACTCAGGGTGTGACTGGACTTAAGTGGTCAATTCATGCAGTCAATTGAGAAATTTGTCATGAAATCTTTTTTTTTTTAATTTTTATTTGAGTATAGTTGATTTACAATGTTGTGTTAGTTTCAAGTATGTAGCAAAGTGAACCAGTTATACATACACATATATATACTCTTTTTAAAGATTCTTTTCCCATATAGGCCATTACAGAATATTGAGTAGAGTTTCCTGTGCTATACAGTAGGTTCTTAATAGTTATCTTTTTTATACATAATAGTGTGTATGTCAGTCCCAATCTCCCGATTTTTTCTTTCCCCCATAACCGCTTGTTAAGTTTGTTTTCTACATCTGTGACTCTGCTTTTGTTTTGCAAATAAGTTCATTTGTATCCTGTTTTTAAGATTTCATATATAAATGACATCATATGACTTTTGTCTTAATAATTAAGTTAAATCTGCTAACCATGCAGACTGGTGTCGACTAAAGATGGCTAGCAATCCCATCACCTGGGGTCTAGTACTGTGTTGCCATTGGCTGCTTGGTCTTCTGGAACTAGGCACTTTGTTTTCCAGCACCTCTGAACCATCATACATTTGGAAATGAGGATTAAAAATCTTGGGCTCACTCATAGGATTCTGTGTTTGTAAAATGATATTAGATACAGAAACATAAATTAAAACCCCACCCGAGAAACAGTGTTGTAGATTTACAGTAATAAGAGAAAACTTATCTAGAAAGCTATATGGCAGGTACTTTAATGTTTCACGTGCTCCAACTCCTTTACTCCTCACAATAACCCAGTGAAATGATCATTCCAAGTTTGTAATTGAATAAGTTGAGACTAGAGAGGGAAAGCAGCTTGCCTAAAATTGCACTGCTGATAAGGCATGGAGCTTAGTTTTGAACCCAGGCAGTTTGGACCCAGAGTCCATCATCTTACCTCTTAGGTTTCATGGCTCCCATGCTGACATCAGTGATCGAAAGAAAAGAACGGATGGCTAAACAGGAATGACTCTTCGTAGATGTACAAGGGAAATATATCTGTTGTTATGGGTTGAAGTGTGTCCTTTTAAGATTCATATTGAAACCCTAACACATCAATACCTAAGAATGCAGTCTCATTCGGAAATAGCATCCCTGTAGATATCAGCGGTTAAGATGAGGTCATACTCGAGTCATGTGGGCCCCGAAACCTATATGGCTGGTGTCCTTCTAAAAGGGAATTTGAAGACAGAGCCAAAGTTGGAGACTTTAGGCAAAGGCCAAGGGACTGATTAAATAATGCGTATATTTCAAATTCTGCTTTCTGCATTTCTTGGATGTCAGTGAAGAAGGAATCCTACATGGGATGTGTGAGCTCTGGACAGTAAGGACTGTCAGTGAACTTGCCCTTCCTGGCAGTCCGTCTCTTGTTCTCCAGATATCAGCAACACAATTCCACCTCTAAGAAGAACTGATTAACTTTTCTAAGCTCTTTCCTCATTTCATTGCAAACTATAATCTGCTCTCCACTAATGAAGTATAGAAAAACTCTTCTAGTTTTTGCTTTTTTGAAAAATGGCCACTCTGGGCATTATTGGTTGTTGCATGGCCTTTTCTCTGCTTGTGGAGAGCAGGGGCTCCTCGCTAGTTGCAGTGCTCGGGTTTCTCATCACAGCAGCTTCTCTTGCTGTGGAACATGGGCTCTGGGTGCGTGGGCTTGAGTAGCTGCAGTCCTCGGGGTCTAGCGCACAGGCTCAGGAGTTGTGGTACACGGGCTTAGTTACTCGCTGGCTCGTGGGATCCTCCCGGACCAAGGATCAAACCCATGAGTCCTGCGTTGGCATGTGGGTTCTTTACCACCAAGCCACCCGGGAAGCTCACCACCCCTAGTTTGATATCTTGAATTGTTTGTTACTTCTCTCTTTTTCTGCTTGTTCAGTTTTGCCAAAATGCTTATTTTAATAATCTTTTGAAAGGTCTAGATTTTGGTTTAATTGATCGTTTCATGATTGGTTTCTTTACAGTTAGTTTCTGTTCATTGTTTTATTATTCCCTTTCTTGTACTTTCTTTGGCCTTACTTTGTTACCATTGTTGGTTTTCATTTTAACTTCTTCATGCAATGCGTAGCTTATTACTATTCAATTTTCTTTATTTTCTAATGTATGCATTGAGTGCACATTTTCTCTGTACTTTGGCTCATCCCACAGATTTTGACATCTAGTTCTTTCATTTTATTTATTTCTAATTACTTGCAAATATTTGTGTTTTCCACTACCAAGAAATTACTCAGCAATTTTTTGTTGTTTTGTCTATTTCCAAGTGTAACTTCCTATTGTTTTATGGCAATACATTTCATTATGATAGAGAATGCTGTCTAAACAGTACTGTTTCTTCAGTATTTGTCAAGACATTGTGACTAATTTTTAAATTTGAGTTATTAAGAATCAATTATCATTTTCAAAAGCAGCTGCTGAATCCAAAATTATACGATATATTTTTGTCTGCATTGTGCCTTTTTCATTGTTTTTTTAAACTAAAAGAAAGGGTTCTCAACTTGAATAGAGGAGTCTGTCATGGTCTCACAGAATTTGCCCAGTTCCACAAGCTTTCAAGATGTGTTTCTTCACTTCACCTGAAGACTGCAGGTTGACAAGTTTCGAAACCTGTTAATTGATTTATTATGAGCATCAGCCTTTGGGTATCTCATTTGCATGTTTCTATGCATCATTGCTGGTGTTCAGGTTTTATTTGCAAATTTAAATGTAATCTTAACCCAAATTCATTGCAATTCCCTTTCATTTCTACCTGCTTAATTGGATCAGATTACAAAGAGAAAAATAAAAATATAAAATATTTCTTGAAAAATAAACTGTCAGAAAAAGATTACTTACCTATTTTGTGGGGGACTTTAGTTAAAGTAGTCACTGTGTGAGTAATGCCTGGCTTCAGAAAATGATCTATTGCTCCTCTGCAGTCTACCGTATAGTGGAGACAACTAGCGAATTTACAATACACCTGCAGAAGACATATCATTTTGGAGACTTTCAGAAAATAGCCCAAACTTCAACAAAGCGAATAAAATTCTGAATGAGTCTGAGATACAACTTTGAGAAAATTTAGGTCCAATGACAAAAAGCAGAAATTTTAGCTCAATTTTAGGTGCAAAAATGCTTGGGAAGTGCTTTTATAGATGCTGCTAATGGTGCACTGAACAAAAGTACAGACATATTTGTCAAGTGAGAATAAGTCCTAAGATGAAAAATGAAGAAGATTAAAAAGACATAGATTGACTGGGAGATGCTATTTTAAATAGATCGATCACGATGACTAGCTAACTCCGTCAGTAGAGCATGAGGCCCTTGGATTGGTCAGGAAAGTCATCATAAAGATGACATTTGAGCAGAGGGATGGTAGCTCAGATGACAAAGAAGCTGCCTGCATTGCAGGAGACCTTGTTGCATCCTGGGTCCTGAAGATCCCCTGGAGATGGAAATGACAACCCACTTCAGTATTCTTGCCTGGGAAATCCCATGGACAGAGGAACCTGGAGGGCTATAGTTCACAGGATCACTAAGAGTTGGACATGACTTAGTAGCTTAACAACAACAACAACAAAATGTCAAATAATTTTGAACATTTTAATTAAAAACCAATACTTAAATATTCTTTTAAAAAATAAGTAGACATAACGTATGTCTGTGTCCATGCACTTGTATGCTTACACACATATTGACACCAACAGTTGGAGGGTATCTTCATTTTATCTTTCACTGTTTGTTGGAGAGGCATGTGTATACCATTGGATAGAAGAGCCAATTGACATTCTTAGTAAACAAGTGAACTTCTGAAGTCATATGTTGAAAAGTTGACTTCTCTCCAGCCAAGCACTTCCCCCATGACCCCATGGTCCCTAAATATAATTCCCACACACCACCATAATTCCCAAGTCACCCGGTGCATACATCAATACCCTAAAATCAGGAATCCTGTTATTAGTGTGTCCCTTGGCATTTGTAGGATATGTGCAATGGTTTCAGTCTAAATAATGGCACTTACTGTGGTGAGACTGGTGCAAAGTGCTTCTGGGCTTTGAGAGACTGGCCATCTGGGATTTGCCCCTTGCTGTGTTTGAGAGCTGCCTGCTGGGCATTCATCCTGTCCAGGCAGTGCTGTCATTAAAGCCACTGTAGCCATTCATTACAGAAGCTCTGAAGTCAATCCCTGGGAAATAAGAGTGAATTAGTCACAGCTGGTGCTGCTGGACAAATGCATACTGATCAGAAAAGACTGCTCAACACTTCCCCCTATGCCTCTAAGAACAGCTTTTGAAAGTAACTTCTTCCATCCAAACAGAGCTTTTCTTTTTTACTTTTTAAAAATTATTATTATTTTCAATGTTTATTTTATTTATTCGGCTACGCCAGGTTTTCGGAGAAGGCAATGGCACCCCACTCCGGTACTCTTGCCTGGAAAGTCCCATGGATGGAGGAGCCTAGTAGGCTGCAGTCCATGGGGTTGCTAAGAGTCGGATATCGACAGAGCAACACTTCCACTTTTCACTTTCATGCATTGGAGAAGGCAATGGCAACCCACTCCAGTGTTCTTGCCTGGAGAATCTCAGGGACAGGGGAGCCTGGTGGGCTGCCGTCTATGGGGTCGTCCATAGAGCCGGACATGACTGAAGCGACTTAGCAGCAGCAGCAGCAGTGCCAGGTTTTAGTTTCAGCACTTGGCATCGTCAGTCTTTGTTGCGGCATGCGGGATCTAGTTCCCTGACCAGGGATTGAACCTAGGCCCCCTGCATTTTGAGAGCATAGAGTTTTAGCCAGGGGACCACCAGGGAAGTCCCCCAAGCAGAGCTTTTTTTGAACTTAAAAAAAAGGTAGATGTTTCTTTTCTTGCTCACTCTTTATTCATTTGTCCTTACATCCATTTGTTCAATATATTACTAATAATTCATGTGAGAACCAGTTAATGCTTGTGAACAAGAGAAGGGGTTCCTGCTTTTACAGGGCTTACAGGACAGGGAGGATGTTAAACAGGCAGTAAATACATCTACCCTCATACAAAATATTAACAGTGGGGAAGAGAGTGGAAGAATAAGGAAGGAGCACTGGATACGGTTCTTCAGTGAGTTGCTTTTTGAGGAGGGGCATGGCAGTCAAGCCTGAAGAAGTATAGACCCTCTGAAATACTGCAGATTCTTTCACGGACAGGATTTATTTCTAGTTCATCTTTGCCTCCTTAGAAATTGCTAGTCCCTATGGGACAGCTGGGGGCTTTCCTGGTGGCTCAGCAGTAAAAAGTCTACCTGCAGTGCAGGAGACAGGGGTTCGAATCCTAGGTCAGGAAGATCCCCTGGCGAAGGAAATGGCGACTTACTCCAGTATTCTTGCCTGGAGAATTCCAGGGACAGAGGAGCCTGGCGGGTTACAGTTCATTGTGTCACAGTGCCAGACACGGCAGAATGACTAACAACAACAGAGACATACGGATGGCTAACAAACACAAGAAAAGATGCTCAACATCACTCATTATCAGAGAAATGCAAATCAAGACCACAATGAGGTACCATTTCACACCAGTCAGAGTGGCTGCGATCCAAAAGTCTATAAGCAATAAATGCTGGAGAGGGTGTGGAGAAAAGGGAACCCTCCTACACTGTTGGTGGGAATGCAAACTAGTACAGCCACTATGGAGAACAGTGTGGAGAGTCCTTAAAAAACTGGAAATAGAACTACCTTGTGACCCAGCAATCCCTCTGCTGGGCATACACACCGAGGAAACCAGAATTGAAAGAGACACATGTACCCCAATGTTCATCGCAGCACTGTTTATAATAGCCAGGACATGGAAGCAACCTAGATGTCCATCAGCAGATGAATGGATAAGAAAGCTGTGATACATATACACAATGGAATATTACTCAGCCATTAAAAAGAATACATTTGAATCAGTTCTAGTGAGGTGGATGAAACGGGAGCCGATTATACAGAGTGAAGTAAGCCAGAAAGAAAAACACCAGTACAGTATACTAACACATATATATGGAATTTAGAAAGATGGCAACGATAACCCTGTATGTGAGACAGCAAAAGAGACACAGATGTATAGCACAGTCTGTTGGACTCTGTGGGAGAGGGAGAGGGTGGGATGATTTGGGAGAACGGCATTGAAACATGTATAGTATCATATAAAAAATGAAATTGCCAGTCCAGGTTTGATGCAGGATACAGGATGCCTGGGGCTGGTGCACTGGGATGACCCAGAGGGATGGTACGCGGAGGGAGGTGGGAGGGGGGTTCAGGATGGGGAACACGTATATACCGTGGTGGATTCATGTTGATATATGGCAAAACCAATACAATACTGTAAAGTGATTAGCCTCCAATTAAAATAAATAAATTTATATTTAAAAAAAGAAAAAAATTAAAGATCTGTCATTGTCATTCGTATAGTCTGTACTACAATGAATGACAAACTACTTTTAGAACACATGACCATTGATCATCGGATCCCAGGTTTTTTGATATCACAGTTGATGTCACTGCTCTGCAGACCTCCAGGTCTTACTCCCACTTGCATGAATGGGTCTTAGCCCCTTTCTACTCATGTAGTATTTTTTTTAAACCAAGCACCTCACTGAAGAGTTACTCAACATCCCCATCCTATCCTCACATGGCTGATAATTGCTCCAGACAGACCTTCTCCAATGTACCCTTTGTTTAAAACCAGTGCTGTTATACCATTTTGGTTACATGCCCTTAATTATGGACCCTGGTATTGAGATTTATGAAAAGCCTCTGCCACAATCCCACATTAAAAGGGTCATCATGAATAGTCTCTTAATATATCATTTAATATATCAGCAGCTAGGTGTTGAGCATATACTGTCATCATCATTATCATCACCATCATTGTTATCATCGTTATATGTAAGGCTTCTGAGAAGCACTGGACTATCAACAGTGACCATAATAGACAGAGTCCCTACCTGCATGTGGGAGAAGGAAATGACAACGCACCCCAGTGTTCTTGCCTGGAGAATCCCAGGGACAGAGGAGGGTGGGCTGCCGTCTATGGGGTCACATAGAGTCAGGCATGACTGAAGTGACTTAGCAGCAGCAGCAGCAGCTACCTGCATGTGGTTCACAAGCTGGAGGGGATTTTTTAATGATTAAGATTTCAAATCATACATATATAAGATGATTCTTTTGTGAATGAATAGATGGCTTGAGCAAAGTCCCAGAAGTAGGACTGAGCAAGACAAGCCCCGAGAAGTGGAAGTAATGCATGATTTTGGCATTCCTCTAAAGGTCTGGGCGATGATAAGACACACCTTATTCGTGGTTTGTGAAACTTCAGTTCCTTGTCACCTGCACTGTTCAGAGGTGGGGAATGTACTCAACTGAGAGAAAACCCAGATAATGCACAAGTTAGACTCCATATAGCTCTATCTTTGTAGATTAGGTTTTTGCTTGGTTTTTGTCTGCATTTATATTGGTTCCTTGGGGTATGCTCCATGCAATCATAATTAAACTGACGTCCAGAGATTTAGTCAGAGCTTATAGTTAGAATTTGGTTCTTACTCCTTCTGCTGGTCTTTCTCTGCAAGGATTCCCCCCTTTAAATTTCCAGTTGCTTTTCTATAGCCCTAAAATGTTATCTCTGACCCTTTGGCCAATAAAGGTGTATTTGTGAAGCTGTAGTCAGAGTGGTTGTACAAGTCTCTCATGCCAAAAAGCCACCAGCTCACAATATTTACTTGTTCCATTTACATTTTTCCAAAATCAAACTCTCCAGAGACTTCTGGAGGTCTTAGATTCTTTCTAGTATTATTAAATAGTTTTTAAAATTTAATTTAAACAGTTTTTATAAATATGATTCATGGAAAATTTCATGCCACCACTTCACTACTCTGCTATTAATTAAAAACTCTTTCTTTTAGCGATTGCCTTAACAATAAATGCATTTATTTAGTGCTTTTTTTCCCCCCCATGCAAGATGTGAATACCAGTACTGGGGTAACAGTGAGCAAAACAAACATGCTGCCTCTCTTCATAAATATGACACTCTAGTACAGAAGACAGAATATAAATAGATGAGCCAACCTGTGACAAAATGTAAAGTAATTTTTAGTGCTGTGAACAAAGCTAAAGCAGGTAAAGGACTGAAGAGCAAGGATGTTAGGACAAGGATGTTATTTTAGACAGGACATTAAAGGAAGACCTCCTTATGGAGGTGGCATTTGAGTAGAGATGCTAAATATTACAACATATGTATTTTTTCAATTTAAAAACATTTCATTGCTAAAAAATGCCAACCATCCTCTGACAATGCAAGTAACAAATCTTTAGTTTCTAAAAACGGCGGTATCTGAGAAATGCAGCAAAGTGCCATGCAGCTAAGCGAGGTACAGAGCAGAGTGAAGTGAAAGTGAAGTCGCTCAGTCGTGTCCGACTCTGCGACCCCATAGACGGCAGCCCGCCAGGCTCCTCCGTCCATGGGATTTTCCAGGCAAGAACACTGGAGTGGGGTGCCATTGCCTTCTCCGCCTATAATCACTGCTGCTGCTGCTGCTGCTGCTACCTAACACTAAACCCAGTGGCAACTAAGCATATGCCCCACGCCCAACATGTCTGCAGAAGCATATGTGTTCTTAAATCTGTGTCAATTCCCTTTGAGAATGGTAAATATAAATGAATCATACTTAGAACTTGGGAGAAATCAGTCTGGCTAAAGAGAACTACGTCATTTATTTATACTTGAATAAACAAGATGACCACCTTCTATTTGCCAAGAATTGTTCTAAGTGATAAAAGAGATATTTCCTGCTCTCATGGGACCTACATTCTAGCAGGAAAAATCCAAAAGTGAGGTTCATAAGCAAATTATATAAAATGTTATGCTATTAATACTATAAGCCCTATGGAGAAAAGTAAAGTAGAAATAATGTACAGGATGCCAGCAGATGGACCAATCAACTTTAAGTAAGATATCAAGAAGCATTTCACTGAGAACACACACCTGAGGTGGATATATTTTGGATGAGCATTCTGTGCCAAAGGAATAGGAAATGCGAACTTCCCAAGGTGGAAAATGCTTGTAACGTGTGAAGAAGAGCCAAGAGACCAGTGTGGCTGCTCAGGGAGAGTAAGGCGTAGAATATAGAAAGAGGGGATGGAGAACTAAGGAGACATCAGAGTCTGCAAAATCTCATGGACCATTGTAAGAACTTTCACAATAATTGACATGGGGACCCATTAGGGGATTTTGAGCAAAGGAGTGATATCGGAAAATAGTTATTTCATATATTATATCCAGCAAGAGGTCTTGATGTGGTTTGGATCCTCCAACATAGCTAAATTTGGAATTCCTGCCTTACGTTTTCTAGCATCTATTTAATATTTTTTTAATTGAAGTATAGTTGCTTTACAGTGTTGTGCCAGTCTCTGGCTGTGCAGCTAAGTGACTCAGTTACAAACACATATATGTTCTTTTTTATTTTATTAGAATTTAGTAGTTTAATGTGGGGAGATTCAATGTCTCTACAATAATCTCACCCAGAAACATCTTCCCATTTATTCATCCTGCCTTATGTTTTCAAGAATATAAGCCACCTAAACCATCTTTAGCTAGCTAGCTGTGCTGTGCTGAGTCATGTCTGACTCTTCGTGATTCCATGGACTGTAGCCCACCAGGTTTCTCTGTTCATGGGATTTTCCAGGCAAGAATGCTGGAGTGGGGTTGCCATTTCCTTCTCCAGGGGCTCTTCCCCATCCAGGGATCGAACCCACATCTCCTGTCTTCTACATAGGCAGGTGGATTCTTTACCACTGCACCACCTGGGAAACCCCAAGCTTTCCTTATGTTTTAACAGGATCCCTTTGGCTGCTTTTAAAGAGCAGAGAGTTTGGGCAAGACTTTGGAAATAAGCAAACTAAACACTTTAAAAATCCAGGAGATGTTATTAATATTATAATGTCTTCAACCAGGAGTTGGTAGCAAGGGAAATGATGAAAAGAGCTGGATTCTAGAAATCCAGAATGCCCATAGTATTTGGAAGGTAGTAACAGTGTTATTTCATATTATTATTATTTTTACTTAGATGTGCAGAGGAACTATACATAGTATTGTATTTTGAGTTCCTTGAGAACTGGGAATGTGCTGGTTTAGCTTGTAGTGCGGACTTTGTAGCCCGCAGAACTCCAGTAATGATCTGGTCTCATCTCACTAAACTTTTACTCATTGATTCCCCTCCAACCCTTGAAGGCTACACACAACAAGCCTGAATTTCACCCCCCCCCCCCCCCCACATAAGAGTCCTTCACATAATTGAAGCCATTTTTCCCCTGCCATTCTGCATACATATGAAACACTTGGGGTGCATGGAGGTGAGAACCTAAAAGGTTTTTTAAAACGCTGGTGGAATTGGATTAAACTTTGAAAGCCATTTTCCAGCCACACCCAGAACGCCGCAATATGCTCCTTGTGAATTGCCTGCTAAAGATAATCATTTCGGAAGGCTGCCTTAAGCAGAAATGAACCAGAAGAAAGGAAAACTAAAGGAAGACAATTGCCCCTGAGAATCCCGATTCTTCTTTCCCATCAGGGCTTCCTTTTGCCTGTAAATAAGCGAGCAGCTTCTGTATTCTTCAAGGAAGTTTCTGGGTTGTTTGGATCATACCCACTTCCTCCAGCTGGAAGTAAGCTGCAGGAAGCCTCATATCAGAGCCATCATGATACATATAGACCCTAGCTAGCTTCCTTTCTCTCCCCCCTGTGCCCTCTTCACTTCCTCAATCAAGAGAAGATGATGACCCTGGGAATATCAACTATAGCAACTTTATTATAAAGTCTTGGTCTCTATAGCTCTGTGCAGTTTATGAAGCACTTTCGCATGAACTGACTCACTGGGTACACACAGTAGATTTGCAAGACAGGCTTTATTATCTCCATTCAATCTGTTAAAAACACAGAAGACTTCAGAAAGTTTTTGGGAATTAAATTGAATTGTTTTCTTGTTTCTTGACTTTAAGGACATAGAGAAAGGGGAGAAAATGATATCTGTATTCAGAGACCCTAATTATTGGTAAAGTCATTATCGTTAAGAGCTGTAGCATCATCTTACATTGATTGTGTATTTTAAACTTTCAAGTCCTCATATAGACATCATCTCATTGAACACCCTCAACAACCTATGAGGGAGAAAATATTCATTATAGACTATGTCTTCTTCACTAATCCATGAGTTCCTTTCAGGCGGGAATGTTTTTTATCTTTCTTGACTCTCTTCCTATTAGCATACTCTCTAGATCTTAGTAGGCATTCATTAACTATTAAGGGAATCTGGGTCATTTGCAGCATAAGAACCAGCAACGTGAGACTTCCCAGGAGGTCCAGTGGTTAAGACCCTGAACTTCCACTGCAGGGATCATGGGTTTGATCTAAGGAACTAAGATCCTGCATGCTGTGTGGCCCCATCAAAAAGAAAGAAACAGACTCATAACAGCTAAGTGACTTATCCAGGCTCATACAATCAGAAGGGGAATAAACTATATTTTCAACTCAAGTCATCTAATTATAAGTCCTCTGTGCTCACTGCCTCCATGGCATTGTTCAGGGGGTATTTCTGGCCATATCTTAATTGAAATGTATGCTGCCCTTCACTAGGGCCAAGATTAAAGCATCCATCAAGCACTCAGGCCAGCTTGAGATGTGGGAGGCCCGGCCACTCAGGCATGATAATGATTGCCATGTTTAGCAAGGCAGCTGGAAGCAAAGACATGGAGCAGGACCCCAGGGGTGTTTGGCCCCTTTTGTTCTGGCTTTGATGGATGACTCCTGCTGAGAGGAAGCAGATATGCTGAGATGCCAGGACTGTTGGCATCATCTATCAACCGCCCAACACTGGTGGGGAGTGCTCCGCCTCCCATCTTGTTTCTGCAGCTGCTACTCCTACGGAGCAACTTTATCTGAACATAACAACTCAGGAACTAAGCTTCAGAACAGAAGCTTCAGCTTAATTACCTATTTAACAAAGTAATTCTCTTTCCTAGGAAGACTGAAGATGAAAGCAGGATGACCGGCCTTAGAGATACCAGAGGGTGAATCTCCTAAACCCAACAGAAACCTAAAACCACTTCTCAGGTGACTTGTGGTATCAGAGTCATTTTATGAAGGTTCAAATTTACGACATCTTTGAAAAATGTCCAAATCTTTTTATGAAAGGAATTCTCAGCTCTTGGGACTAAACTAAGGTACATCTATGCTGGATCTATGAATCCTTTCGTACTAATTTATTTCACGGCCAGAGCATCTGATGACATCTATAGACTAGAAGATGAAACCTCAGAATGCGTGACAGGAAGCAAACTGTATCAAGTGTAATTTGCTTTGGTTGCACATAAAAGAAAAGTCCAAAACAACAGAGGTTTAAACAAGAGAATTTATGTCTCATATAAAAGTCCAGAGATGATAGACCAGGGTCAGTGGTACCCCTGCAAGATTCAAACAAAACTCCCCACCTTACTCTTCCTTAGACTATCAATCTGGAGACAATCAGAATAAATCTCACTGTGCACTTTGTGCCTCTTTTTACCTATCCCACAAGAAGGCAAGATTGCCAGGATGGCTCCCAGCCCGGACTCCTTGGCTCTATAAAACTCTGTCCATTTCCTTCTGCATCCACCTTTAATCTCCACTCTACTCCAGAAACCCTTCCATGAGCCCACTGGGACTTATGACCATCATACAAATTCCTCAGACCCTCACTCAATTTTTTGAATGTTCTTTTTACTCTCTTGCTCTGCAGGAATCTGTCTCTCCCCTGAAAACTCTTTTGCCTCCAACACTATGAAGTATGCAAGTTTTTCTTCCTAATACTTTTTTGGCCTTGAGTCCTGCTCAATTCACAATGACACTCAGGTCATTCTCCTTTCCTTCCCTACTCTCTCACTTTTAATAACTAATACATTAGCTAATTAGTTAACAGAAGAAAATAGCTTTCATTTGGTTTAAGCAAAAGTTCTTAGATATAATGCCGAAAGCATAATGTATAAGTGAAAACATTGATTGGACTTACTGAAAAGTGCTATTAAGAGAATGAAAAGATAAGTCACAGACTGTGAGGAAATATTTGCAAATATAAAGACTCTCAAAACACTATAATAAAACAAATGATCCAATCAAATATGTATATGTATATATGCCAGTTCAGTTCAGTCGCTCAGTCGTGTCCAACTCTTTGTGACCCCATGGACTGCAACATGCCAGGGTCTCCTGTCCATCACCAACTCCTGGGGCTTGCTCAAACGCATGTCCATTGAGTCAGTAATGCCATCCAACCATCTCATCCTCTGTCATACCCTTTCTCCTCCTGCCTTCAATCTTTCCCAGCAACAGGATCTTTTCCAATGAGTCAGTTCTCTGCATCAGATGGCCAAAATATTGGCGCTTCAGCTTCAGCATCTGTCATTCCAACGAATATTCAGGACTCATATACATATATACGTAGTATATGATATAAACAGACACTGTACATGAAAGGATGCTCATTATTAGTTATTAATGAAATGCAGCTCAAGCCACAATAAGATATTGCTATACACCTATCAGAATGGCTAGAATAGGATGTTCCTGGTGGTGCAGAGGATAAGAATTCACCTGCCAAAGCAAGGTACCTGGGTTCAATCCCTGGTCTGGGAAGATTATACATCCCTCAGAGCAAATAAGCCCCTGGGCCACAACTGCTGGAGCCAGAAAGCTCTAGAGCCTGCATGATGCAAATGCTGAGCCCAGGGGCCTAGAACTTGTGCTCGGCAACAAGAGAAGCCACTGCCATCAGAAGCCTACACATCACAAGAAATAGTGGCTCCTGCTTGCTGCAACTAGAAAAAGCCTGTGCAAGGCAATGAAGACTGTACTAGTCAAAAAATAAAAAAATAAAAAAAAATTTAAAAAGAATGGCTAAAACAAAATAACTGATAATACCATATGCTGACAAGGATGCCCAGGAATTGGAATTTTCATATAACATTCATAAGAATGCAAAATAGTATGGATTCTTGAGAAAAAATTATCAGTTTCTTATAAAATTAAATATTACATGGACCATACAACTTCATTCCACTCTGGAGTATTCACACAAAAACTTTTATGTCAGTGTTTGTTATAACTTTATTATTAAAAACCCAAATAACCTTTGACTGATGAATAAAAACACTGTGGTAGATCCATACAGTGAAATACTATTCAACAAATAGAGGGAAAGAACAACAAGCGATATAACATGCAGGATTCTTAAATGCATTATGCTAAGTGAAAGAAATCAGACTCAGAAATCTACATACTGTATGCTCTATTTAGATGACCTCTGGGTTAGAGTGGAAGAATTGACTGCAGAGGAGTGCTAGGGAGATTTTTTTGGATGTGATGGGCATTCTTTTATCTTTATATCTTGATTTGGATGGTGATTACAATATGGTATGCATTTCTCAAAATTTTCCTAGCATTTAAAAAGGGGAATATTACTGCATGAAATTATACCTTAGTTTAAAAATGGGGTAAAACCTTATTCAGATACCATTCCGAAAGATCTTTGTGGAATAAATTGTAGAAATGTGAATATACATAACCATGGCCTTTGAACTACTGAAGAACCCAACTCTGTATGGGTTTAGTGATATGTGGGTTGTAGACACTAACATAACCCACTCCAGTGTTCTTGCCTGGAGAATCCCAGGGATGGGGGAGCCTGGTGGCTGCCGTCTATGCGGTCGCACAGAGTCGGACACAACTGAGGTGACTTAGCAGCAGCAGCAGCAGACACTAATATTAGCCCATCCTAACCATGATAGAACAGTAGGAATACATTGTTAATTAACACTAGAATCACATGGCCATTGTATTTCCAATGTTTTTGTTGTACAGAGTTCATATACATTCATGTAAAAAACCTAAGTAAGCTTTTGCCTCGGGGATATCTGTTGTTATGTAAATACCTCCCTTAGTATTTTATAAAAGTCTTAAATTGAGGACCTTTTGAAGTATTGTAACATTTAATAATAGCTTTATCAGCTGAACTTATATTTTCAGTCACCTCCTATTTCCCAGTGATCCAACAGCAGTTCTGATAAAATGAGGACTGCACAGTGCTTATTTTTATATGGAATGCAGAAACTTTGAGAAAGAAAAGATACACTCTGGAATGGCATTGAAACATACTATCATGTAAGAATCAAATCGCCAGTCTATGTCTGATGCAGGATACAGCATGCTTGGGGCTGGTGCACGGGGATGACCCAGAGAGATGTTATGGGGAGGGAGGTGGGAGGGGGGTTCATGTTTGGGAACGCATGTACACCCGTGGTGGATTCATGTCAATGTATGGCAAAACCAATACAGTATTGTAAAGTAAAATAAAGTAAAAATAAAAATTAAAAAGAAAAGATACACTCTGAAACTGTCTTCCTTTTATAGAGTCTATAGTGCCCAAAGCTAGCGCAGTCTTATCTTTTTAAGAAATGTGATTTTCCCCCCATAGTCTTTGTTCTCTAGGAGAACATCAGGCCCGTTCCCCCTATGTATATGTGAAATGTAGACACTCAGGCTGAAAAGTATTCTCATTATGAAACCATTTTCTCTAGAGGGACAGTTGACCTGTCTGTCTGGGACCTCATCAGGGGACGGCCTGTTCTAGATATCCCTCTGCATAACAATTTGGAAGAGTTCTTAAACCAAAGAAACAATAATGCCAGCAAAAGATTTGTTGAGGATGAGTGAAGTCAAAATCTAAAAATAAATACCTTATTCAACCAGAGTAGTTCTTAAAAGGACACTTCCTATCTGGTAGGGAGTGAAGAAAACAATTGATAAAGACAATTGATAAAGAACAGGTTTCTTTACAATATTGTATTGGTTTTGCCATATATCAACATGAATCAGCCATGGGTGCACACGTGTTCCCCATCCTGAACCCATCTCCCACCTCCTGTCTCCAATTAAAATAAATAAATTTATATTTAAAAAAAAGAACAGGTTTCTGTGCCACATTTCTTTTTTTTAATGATATTTATTTATTTGGCTATGCCAGGTCTTAGCTGTAGCACCCAGGATCTTCAACCTTTGTTGTGGCATGTGGGATCCTTTTTTATTTTATTTTTTCCAGTAGTGGCATGCAGGATTTTTGCTGTGGCATATAAACTCTAAGTTGTGGCATGTGGGATCTAGTTACTTGACCAGGGATCCGACCAGGGCCCTCCGCCTTGGACTCGTAGCTACTGGCACCATTAGGGAAGTCCCATCAACACCAAATTTCTTGAATCCCTGCACTTTTACTTATTAGTTGTGTGACTTCCGGCAAATCAAATAATTTCTCAGTGTTTTGACATCCCCGTTTGTCCCAGGGGACTTCCCTATAGCTCAGCCAGTAAAGAATCCTCCTGCAATGCAGGAGACTTGGGTTCGATCCCTGGGTCAGGAAGATCCTTTGGAGAAGGGAATGACTACCCACTTTAGTATTCTTGCCTGGAGAATCCCATGAACAGAGGAGCCTGGCAGGCTACAGTCTGTGGGGTCACAAAGAGTCGGACACTACTGTGCAACTAACACTACTAGGAATTGATATAGTAGCTACATCTTTTGTTTACTTGATGTAGAACACAAAAAAGCATCATAAAACAATGCCTGGCACAGAATAAGTTTTCAAAAATTAGCAGCTATTATAAAGACCAAAGAGCCTAGGCACTGGGGGACACTGACCCAGAAGCATATTAACTCCATCACTAATAAGCTGGGCGACACTCAATCTTTTATTTAACCCTCTGTTCTTTAGTTTGTTTTTTATGGACAAGTACATATATTACATACATACCTCAGTTCAGTTCAGTTCAGTCACTCAGTCGTGTCTGACTCTTTGTGACCCCATGAATCGCTGCACGCCAGGCCTCCCTATCCATCACCAACGCCCGGAGTTCACTCAGACTCACCCCCATCGAGTCAGTGATCCCATCCAGCCATCTCATCCTCTGTCGTCCCCTTCTCCTCCTGCCCCCAATCCCTCTCAGCATCAGAGTCTTTTCCAATGAGTCATTTCTTCGCATCAGGTGGCCAAAGTACTGGAGTTTCAGCTTTAGCATCATTCCTTCCGAAGAACACAGGACCGATCTCCTTTAGGATGGACTGGTTGGATCTCCTTGCAGTCCAAGGGACTCTCAAGAGTCTTCTCCAACACCACAGTTCAAAATCATCAACTCTTCGGCGCTCAGCTTTCTTCACAGTCCAACTCTCACATCCATACATGACTACTGGAAAAACAATAGCCTTGACTAGATAGACCTTTGTTGGCCAAGTAATGTCTCTGCTTTTCAATATGCTATCTAGGTTGGTCATAACTTTTCTTCCAAGGAGTAAGCGTCTTTTAATTTCATGGCTGCAGTCACCATCTGCAGTGATTTTGGAGCCCCCCAAAATAAAGTCTGACATTGTTTCCACTGTTTCCCCATCTATTTCCCATGAAGTGATGGGACTGGATGCCACGATCTTCATTTTCTGAATGTTGAGCTTTAAGCCAACTTTTTCACTCTCCTCTTTCACTTTCATCAAGAGGCTTTTTAGTTCCTCTTCACTTTCTGCCATAAGGGTGGTGTCATCTGCATATCTGAGGTTATTGATATTTCTCCTGGCAATCTTGATTCCAGCTTGTGCTCCTTCCAGCCCAGTGTTTCTCATGATGTACTCTGCATATAAGTTAAATAAGCAGGGTGACAATAGACAGCCTTGATGTACTCCTTTTCCTATTTGGAACCAGTCTGTTGTTCCATGTCCAATTCTAACTGTTGCTTCCTGACCTGCATATAGGTTTCTCAAGAGGCAGGTCGGGTGGTCTGGTATTCCCATCTCTTTCAGAATTTTCCACAGTTTATTGTGATCCACACAGTCAAAGGCTTTGGCATAGTCAATAAAGCAGAAATAGATGTTTTCCTGGAATTCTCTTGTGTTTTCGATTATCCAGCAGATGTTGGCAATTTGATCTCTGGTTCCTCTGCCTTTTCTAAAACCAGCTTGGACATCTGGAAGTTCATGGTTCATGTATTGCTGAAGCCTGGCTTGGAGAATTTTGAGCATTACCTTACTAGCATGTGAGATGAGTGCAATTGTGCTGTAGTTTGAGCATTCTTTGGCATTGCCTTTCTTTGGGATTGGAATGAAAACTGACATTTTCCAGTCCTGTGGCCACTGCTGAGTTTTCCAAATTTGCTGGCATATTGAGTGCAGCACTTTCACAGCATCATCTTTCAGGATTTGAAATAGCTCAACTGGAATTCCATCACCTCCACTAGCTTTCAGTTCAGTTCAGTCGCTCAGTCGTGTCTGACTGTTTGTGACCCCATGAATCACAGCACGCCAGGCCTCCCTGTCCATCACCAACTCCCGGAGTTCACTCAGACTCACGTCCATCGAGTCAGTCATGCCATCCAACCATCTCATCCTCTGTCATCCCCTTCTCCTCCTGCCCCCAATCCCTCCCAGCATCAGAGTCTTTTCCAATGAGTCAACTCTTCGCATGAGGTGGCCAAAGTACTGGAGTTTCAGCTTTAGCATCATTCCTTCCAATATCACAAATATTAGACTTAATCATGCATTTAAAGTGATCAGTGAAGTGTTTCATATGTTTAGCTAGTTTATTATTGCTGCTACTATGAGTAGTGTTCCCTAAACTCCAATTTCCTCTGTATCTACCCTCTTATTAACAAACAATCCTAGGAAGCATATTTTTAAGTCTTTATTGAATTTGTTACAGTAACACTTCTGTTTTATGTTTGGTGTTTTTGGCTATGAGGCATGTATTTCCCTGACCAGGGATGGAACCCTGCACCCCCTGAATTGGAAGGTGAAGTCTTAACTGCTGGACAATCAGGGAAGTCCCTTCTCCGTATTCTTAACAAATGCTATTTGGTGGCATTTAAAGAAGGGGGATAACCTTGTAGAGGTGTCTTAAATACTCGTGCTGGACAATTGTCAAAAAGCCAAGTATAAAATTCACTCTTCAGCTAAAGCCACAGTAAGAACCTTATTGTTGCTTCATCTTACAGAATGCAAAATTAAATCTGAAATATAATTTTTAAAGTTATCATATTATTTCACTGTTGAAATGCAGGAACATTTTATATTTGATATTTGTTTTTATAAAAGTTAATGAATAATAATTTCCCAGCATTGTCAGATGTCAGATTGCATCTTTTATTCCTATACTGTACTTTATGAGACTGAATTAGTTGTTACTTTCTTTCAAGATCATTCGTGGAGCAAGGTTTTTCCTTTCTTTGCTGTCTCTGAAGATATAGGCTGCAAGTTTTTAAGCTTGCCTTCTGCTCCAATTTCAAGTGATTTAAGTGCATGCTTGTATCCTCTTCAAATTATAAGCTTCATTTAGTTAACAGTGATAAAATTTTTTATTCAATAAAACTCAGTGTGAAGCTTTTTGGACTCTTTACAGAAGACACTGACTTAGTCCAGGTTCTCTAGAAAACAGAGCCTATGGCAAATTTCACATGCCAATGCTTTATTGGAAGGAACAATTCAGAGCAGTGAGATTGAGGGAAAAGTGAAGTGAGCAGAGAAGGTGGAAAGCAAAAAGAACAGACTACATCTATGAACCCTTCTTGGGGCTTCCCAGCTGGTGCTAGTCGTAAAGAACCCACTGCCAAGGCAGGTAGACGTAACAGACAGGGGTTTGAGCCCTGGGTTGGGAACATCCCCTGGAGGAGGGCACAGCAACCCGCTCCAGTGTTCTTGCCTGGAGAATCCTATGGACAGAGGAGCCTGGAAGACTAGGTCCAAAGGGTCAGACATGACTAAAGCAACTTAACATGGGCACGACTCTTCATTGCTCAATAAAATAAGCTCTTCATTGTTCAATAAAAGCATGTAATCTGTTATTGGTCATGTAGGACACCTTTGGTCAGGGATTAAAGTTAATTTGATGGTTCTCTTCTGCTTCTTTCTCTCATTGATAAATGGTCATGCCAAGGATACTAACTTCTCTGCATTTCCACATGTATGAATTTTAGTAAGGAGAAATAACTGTCCCCTCCAACATGGAAGGGATCAAATATAATCACTTGACATCAGTTGGTTGACTGGTCGCCGTGAGAAATGTTCTATAATTAATGCTCAGCACTGGTTTCTGCTCCTGGCAGTACACAAATCAGGCTTGATGAGTACCCCACCCCCCACCCCCCCCCCCCACCCCCGCCCCGATGGCTTCATCGTTTTGAGGCAAGAAAGTGAACATATACTGCTGTTCTTGCTGGGAAATGTCTGTCTGCCTTCGATCCTTACTCTTAATTGCTGTCAAGAAAAAATTGCTTCCCTAATCAATAGCTGCATAGAAATTGCCAGAGACAGCATGGCTTGTCTCTGGTTAAGACATTACTTCCAGCACAACCATTACATTAAAGGCTGCCACTTACTTCATTTGTAAGAGACCACTGACACCTCCCATGATAGATCAGACCTTGTTAAAAGTGAATTAATTAGGGATAAGAGAAGACCACAACCTCATGAATCTTTCAAGTCTTTGATGGTAACACCATCATAGCTTGGGTTTCACCAGAAGCAGAGCTTGAGACAAAGACTTGGAATCAAATACTTTGTTTGGGGAGTGATCTCAGGCTGAGGCTTACTTCCTGGAATGCCAGCTTCCTCTGTCCTCTCCTTCCAGGTTTCATTTGCCCAGAGAATGAGCTTGGAAGTCCCTGGAAGTGGAATGCTGTCATTCCACAACTCTCCAGCATTGTGAAAGCTGAAGGCAAGAGTCCACTGAGGAAATGTGATTTCAATAGGTACCCATCTCTACATCAGTCCTCCAGAAATTACATATTGTTCTGATTTACTACTTTGGAGTATATGCATAGGGGCAGTTTCAAGGACCCCACATGTCCCTGACATGTCATTCATGTGTCAGGAACCATGGGGGAAACTGACTGCTAAGTGTATATGTCCTAATTGTTCATTTTGGGAGCAGGTAAACAAACACAGGATACATATATATGTGTGGGTCTTTTATGAATGTATGAACCTGCTTTATCTGCCTTGAGAATAACCAGAGCCACTTCTTTTGAAGTGGGGACTACTTACCATGTGGCTTGCATAAGTTCTAACCTAAATGCTAAGTCACTTCAGTCGTGTCCAACTCTGTGCGACCCCATAGACGGCAGCCCACCAGGCTCCCCCGTCCCTGGGATTCTCCAGGCAAGAACACTGGACTGGGGTGCCATTTCCTTCTCCAATGCATGAAAGTGAAAAGTGAAAGTAAAGTCGCTCAGTCGTGTCCGACCCTCAGCGACACCATGGACCGCAGCTTTTCAGGCTGGATTTTCCTGGCAAGAGTACTGGAGTGGGGTGCCATTGCCTTCTCCATCTAACCTAACTAGAGGACTAAAATGGCACTTTTAGCCTCCCTGATATCATTTTAGTTTCTCTTATATATTTAGTTACTTTGTGTCTTACTCTCTTCAGAATTTCTGGTTGTTCACATCCCCTTTGCAGTGTATCTGGAAAATGGCACAGTTTTCTCCAGTGAAAGATTGAAGGACGACTGACTACACGTGTCTGACGGCACTGCAGAATCCTTTCTCAAGAGGGCTTGATCACCCCCTTGATCAATTGCCTATAGGATGGTGCGCTAAGTCTAGAACCTGAATGAAGTTCTATGATTTTCTATTTTGGTGGCTGGTGTCAGCCTTTTGCTCACTGGATCTAATTCCTTCTGATTTTAGACATCAAGCTGTACCTTTATTAGGTACCCATCTATCTCCCTGCAGGAATACCATGATGAATTAATTGTAGACATAGATTCCTAGGGATTAAAGCTCCATTGTTGCTCTGCTAAATGTGATTTCCATTATATCACATTCCTTGCAGATGATGATTAATTCTTAAAGCTCGGCCTCTGCTAGTCTAGAATCCTATCTTCTCTAAGATATCAGGGTTCCATCCCTAAGCCTATAAAGGGGAGCCACTGCAGAGGATCTCAAAGATGGTTACTAGCGTGTTTGTGCGTGCATGCTCGTTGTTCAGTCATGTCCCACTCTTTGATCTGTGGACTGTAGCCCGCCAGTCTCCTCTGTCCATGGGATTTCCCACACAAGAATATTGGAGTGGTTTGCCATTTCCTCCTCCAGGGCATCTTCCCAACCCAGGGATTGAACCCACATTTTACTGTGCCTCCTGCATTGGGAGGTAGATTCTTTAACAATGAGCCACCCAGGAAGCCCTACCAGTGTGTTTCTTATTGTCCTGTTACGAAAGGTGTGGTCTGGCCTTTCCAAGGAATATGCACATGTGGCGAGTTTTCAGAATGTATAAGTCATGCTATCATTCCTAACTCTCTAAGCCTTCCAAATCATCCTCTAATAGTACAAGAAGGAAGTTCTGGAACCTCTACTTTGATTACTGTTGGCTGTTGGTAAGTCCAAGCTTAGGGCCCATCCACGATGCTGCTAAGAATGGTTTCACGTATCTCTCCTAAAACTTCAAATCCCAAAGAGCAGGTTAGCGGCCTCACATCTATGGATTATTGCTTATCCAGATTACATTCCATGTTCCTGAACATGGTAAACCTCCATATCCACTCTCACATTTGTTCTCTCTCTTCCTGCTGGTATCTATTAACCATGTCCTGAAATTCTTTTGTGATGCATACTATTTATTCCTAGAGAAAGGACTTTAATTTCTCCTTTGTCTGTGCTGAGACATAACTCTGTTGTCTTGAAGGCCAGAAAGGGTGGTTGCATTGAGCGCTGAAAATAACAAGCATTATTTTGCAACACACTGCTCTGTGGGTGCAGGATATGAAAAGTCTCCTTAAAACTGCCGTAATGGCCTCTCATTTTCATAGTAGGTGTTATATTGGTAAACATCTACATGAAACCTGCCTTTTCTGTTTGCAAGCTCTACAATATTGTCAAAAGGTGCTATAACACTGGCCTCTCTTTAATTACCATTTCCTTTATATGGATTAATATAATAATTGATTCTGCCATGACTTGATCTCATCCTGTACCATTTCATATTATCCACAGATGAAAATTTTATTAATTGTGTTTCCATTGCATGCATCACAGTTAATGATGCAGGGTTTATTAACGTTGCACCTCCTTTAGCAATGGAGAGCCCATGGTTTCTAGACAGAGTCACTCTTTGCACTAAGTCTCTACCTTCAGGCCTGCTTTCTAGGACTACTCCTGGGACTAGAAAGGAATTTGTTTATCCCAGTTTCCCTAGAAAAAAAAGCCTAAATGTTAATGTTTGTTCAGTTCAGTTCAGTTCAGTTCAGTTGCTCAGTTGTGTCCGACTCTTTGCGACCCCATGAATCGCAGCACGCCAGGCCTCCCTGTCCATCACCAACTCCCGGAGTTCACTCAGACTCACGTCCATCGAGTCAGTCATGCCATCCGGCCATCTGGATGCTCTGTCATCCCCTTCTCCTCCTGCCCCCAATCCCTCCCAGCATCAGAGTCTTTTCCAGTGAGTCAACTCTGCGCATGAGGTGGCCAAAGTACTGGAGTTTCAGCTTTAGCATCATTTCTTCCAAAGAAATCCCAGGGCTGATCTCCCTCAGAATGGACTGGGTGGATCTCCTTGCAGTCCAAGGGACTCTCAAGAGTCTTCTGCAACACCACAGTTCAAAAGCATCAATTCTTCGGTGCTCAGCCTTCTTCACAGTCCAACTCTCACGTCTATACATGACCACAGGAAAAACCATAGCCTTGACTACATAATGTTTGTTAATCAAAGCTTAAATGTTGATGTTTTAGGAGATGTAATTTCAACTAAATAAGAGTAGGAGAAAAGAAAGTAATACAGGGAAGAGGGAAAGAAGTTTAAGTTGGTGAATGATGAAACCGTCTACATCTTCACAGAGACACAGCCAGTTGTTTTGTTATGTGGGAGGTACCCAGTTTGGCTTTCTGGGAGAGGACTCGAATATTTAAAATGTCGGCTGTCTCTTGTTCTATCTCCCCAACTGGTCAGATTTCGCTGAGTGAGACAATGACACCACTGTGCTTTTCTGCATTTCCATCACCCGGTCCATTTAGGTGGACTGCTAGGAAAGTCACATGTTATGCTCTGTGGTATGGCATTTCACCCAAGACTAGAGGGGGTAGGAGCACCCAGGGTGTCCATGGTCAGATCCAAAGGACCCCAGTGCTGTAGCTACTGTGGTTCCAAACACGATGTGTATGATGAATCCCATCCATGAGCCTGGTGTTCATCCTGGAGTGAAGCAGATTTAAATTGACTGCCCCTTATATTTTTATTCCTCATGCCTTTTCGTACATTTATTTTTTCATACAATCACTTAAGTTTAGGGACAGAAAAGATAAAGAAGAAACTCAGTCATACAGTCTTCTAAAGGCTAAATCTGAAGTTGAAGAACAGATTTTGACTGAATAACAAGGTCAAGAATGACCTCAGGCAAATTTTTAGCTTTGATTGATGTATAATAGAATTCTTATTCTAAAAAGTGTCCTTTTATTTACATTCAAATATCTTTTACTTAAATGACAAATGTTTGAGACTGTTATTTGGTTCAGTTTTTGCTAATCTATAGAAATGCAATGACATGATCACGTTAATTATTAAGACATGTCCAAATTTATTAGCAGCTAGGCAAGTGTTGGCAGAGAAGGCTTATATTTTAGCATAGAGACCTACTTGCAAAAAAAAAAAGAGAGAGAGAGAGAGAGAGAGAAAGAGATAAAAGAAGTGAGGCTTTATGGCATAATAATTTCATGTTCTGGAAAATTAAATGCAGATCTCCATGTCTATCAGTCTATCAACTCTATCTATTTATATATGTTTATTCATCTATCAACTATCTTTCTTTGTCTATCTTTGTACACACACATACATATATACAATCTTTCTTTCAGTTAACCTTTCATTTTCAAGGTCAAACATTCAGCTGATGAACAGGGGGATTTAATTAAGAGTGCTTAAGGTATGTAAAAGGAATCACAGCTTTAGCATACAGGCAGTTAAACATTACTCGTCAAAAGACTGCCTTAAGGATTAGCATCTATTATTAAGTATTTTTGTGACACATACAGAAAAACAACCTGCCACCATGAAGGCATTCTGAAAAGAACAGTAGATCAAAGTGACACACAGTATTCATTTTTTGACAAGTAGCTAGGGTTTGGAAAGCAAATTGGAGCACATATGAATATCTGCATTGAAAAAAGAAATCTGTGGCTGCATTCTAAGTACTTGACAAAAGAAGAATGGGGGAAATATTATAATCTAATAATATATAAACATAAGTCAACCATTCAACTCACTTTTACCATATATATGGTACCAGGTTAAACGTGAAACAGATCTTATCCCCTTTGATATTTCACAACATCTTTAAGTGAAGCCGTGATTGTTTCACCAGATAAAGAAGCTGAATACAAGTGAGTTTTAAAAATTAATCCAATGGAGATAGTATTAGAATTCAGATATGCGTGCTTATAGCCTATGATGTGAAGCCATCCCATTGTATGTCCCTCACACTATCACTTACGGTGTTTCCCCAACATGCTAGACACTTTAGATTCATGATCTCTGGAGTCTTCTCAGCCACACTGTGCTCAGTGATGAGAACACTGGGGCTCAGCAAAGAAAATAAGTTTTTCTAAAGCCATGGAACTAGTAATTGAGAGAGGCCAATACAACCATAAGCCATCTCATTCCATATTCCCAGTACTCTAGGTTGCTGCCTAGGTTGCCAAACAGTACGGCTAGTTCAGCCTTGTGAATTCTGTCTGAGGTTTCTTTCAATTCCATAATTTGTTTGATACAGAAACATACAGGGACATGAATAATTCTGCTTATATAAGTTAATATTTACATCTCACTAATAGTGACTTGCCTCTTGAGAAACCTGTATACAGATCAGGAAGCAACAGTTAGAACTGGACATGGAACAACAGACTGGTTCCAAATAGGAAAAGGAATATGTCAAGGCTGTATATTATCACCCTGTTTATTTAACTTACATTCAGAGTACATAACGAGAAACACTGGGCTAGAGGAAGCACAAGCTGGAATCAAGATTGCCAGGAAAATATCAATAACGTCAGGTATGCAGATGACACCACCCTTATGGCAGAAAGTGAAGAAGAACTAAAGAGCCTCTTGATGATAGTGAAAGAAGAGAGTGAAAAAGTTGGCTTAAAGCTCAACATTCAGAAAACGAAGATTATGGCATCTGGTTCCATCACTTCATGGCAAATAGATGGGGAAACAGTGGAAACAGTAGCTGACTTTACTTTTCTGGGCTCCAAAATCACCGCGGATGGTGATTGCAGCCATGAAATTAAAAGATACTTACTCCTTGGAAGAAAAGTTATGACCAACCTAGATAGCATATTAAAAAGCAGAGCCATTACTTTGCCAACAAAGGTCCATCTAGTCAAGGCTATGGTTTTTCCAGTGGTCATGTATGGATGTGAGAGTTGGACTATAAAGAAAGCTGAGCACCGAAGAATTGATTCTTTTGAACTGTGGTATTGGAGAAGACTCTTGAGAGTCCCTTGTACTGCAAGGAGATCCAACCAGTCCATCCTAAAGGAGATTAGTCCTGCGTGTTCATTGAAGGGACTGATATTGAAGCTGAAACTCCAATACTTTGGCAACCTGATGCAGAGAGCTGATTCATTTGAAAAGACCCTGATGCTGGGAAAGATTGAGGGCAGGAGGAGAAGGGGACGACAGAAGATGAGATGGTTGGATGGCATCATTGACACAATGGACGTGGATTTGGGTGGACTCCGGGAGTTGGTGATGGACAGGGAGGCCTGGCATGCTGCGATTCACGGGGTTGCAAAGAGTCAGACACAACTGAGTGACTGAACTGAAACTGAATAGTGATAATTATTGTTGTTTAATTGCTAAGTCAAAGCTTTAGTTTTCCTTTTTTTTTTTTAATTTTACTTTATTTTACTTCACAATACTGTATTGGTTTTGCCATATATCAACATGAATCTGCCACGGGTGTAGACGTATTCCTAATCCTGAACACCTCTCCCCACTTCCCTCCCATACCATCTCTCTGGGTCATCCCAGTGCACCAGCCCCAAGCATCCTGTATCCTGCATCGAACTAGACTGGTGATTCATTTCTTATATGATATTATACATGTTTCAATGCCATTCTCCCAAATCATCCCACCCTCTCCCGCTCCCACAGAGTCCAACAGACTGTGCTATACATCTGTGTCTCTTTTGCTGTCTCGCATACAGGGTTATCGTTACCATCTCTCTAAATTCCATATATATGTGTTAGTATACTGTACTGGTGTTTTCCTTTCTGGCTTACTTCACTCTATATAATAGGCTCCAGTTTCATCCACCTCATTAGAACTGATTCAAATGTATTCTTTTTAATGGCTGAGTAATACTCCATTGTGTATATGTACCACAGCTTTCTTATCCATTCATCTGCTGATGGACATCTAGGTTGCTTCCATGTCCTGGCTATTATAAACAGTGCTGTGATTAATATTGGGGTACACGTGTCTCTTTCAATTCTGGTTTCCTCCATGTGTATGCCCAGCAGTGGGATTGCTGGGTCACAAGGCAGTTCTATTTCCAGTTTTTAAAGGAATCTCCACACTGTTCACCATAGTGGTTGTACTAGTTTGCATTCCCACCAACAGTGTAAGAGGGTTCCCTTTTCTCCACACCCTCTCCAGCATTTATTGCTTGTAGACTTTTGGATCGCAGCCATTCTGACTGGTGTGAAATGGTACCTCATTGTGGTTTTGATTTGCATTTTATGATAATGAGTGATGTTGAGCATCTTTTCATGTGTTTGTTAGCCATCTGTATGTCTTCTTTGGAGAAATGTCTATTTAGTTCTTTGGCCCATTTTTTGATTGGGTCGTTTATTTTCCTGGAATTGAGCTGCAGGAGTTACTTGTATATTTTTGAGATTAGTTGTTTGTCAGTTGCTTCATTTGCTATTATTTTCTCCCATTCCGAAGGCTGTCTTTTCACCTTGCTTATAGTTTCCTTTGTTGTGCAGAAGCTTTTAATTTTAATTAGATCCCATTTGTTTATTTTTGCTTTTATTTCCAATATTCTGGGAGGTGGATCATAGAGGATCCTGCTGTGATTTATGTCGGAGAGTGTTTTGCCTATGTTCTCCTCTAGGAGTTTTATAGTTTCTGGTCTAACGTTTAGATCTTTAGTACATTTTGAGTTTATTTTTGTGTGCGGCGTTAGAAAGTGTTCTAGTTTCATTCTTTTACAAGTGGTTGACCAGTTTTCCCAGCACCACTTGTTAAAGAGATTGTCTTTAATCCATTGTATATTCTTGCCTCCTTTGTCGAAGATAAGGTGTCCATAGGTGTGTGGATTTATCTCTGGGCTTCCTATTTTGTTCCATTGATCTATATTTCTGTCCCTGTGCCAGTACCATACTGTCTTGATGACTGTGGCTTTGTAGTAGAGCCTGAAGTCGGGCAGGTTGATTTCTCCAGTTCCATTCTTCTTTCTCAAGATTGCTTTGGCTATTCGAGGTTTTTTGTATTTCCATACAAATTGTGAAATTATTTGTTCTAGCTCTGTGAAAAATAGCGTTGGTAGCTTGATAGGGATTGCATTGAATCTATAGATTGCTTTGGGTAGTTTACTAATTTTCACTATATTGATTCTTCCGATCCATGAACATGGTACATTTCTCCATCTATTTGTGTCCTCTTTGATTTCTTTCACCAGTGTTTTATAGTTTTCTATATATAGGTCTTTAGTTTCTTTAGGTAGATATATTCCTAAGTATTTTATTCTTTTCGTTGCCATGGTGAATGGAATTGTTTCCTTAATTTCTTTTTCTACTTTCTCATTATTAATGTATAGGAATGCAAGGGATTTCTGTGTGTTGATTTTATATCCTGCAACTTTACTATATTCATTGATTAGCTCTCATAATTTTCTGGTGGAGTCTTTAGGGTTTTCTATGTAGAGGATCATGTCATCTGCAAACAGCGAGAGTTTTACTTCTTCTTTTCCAACTTGGATTCCTTTTATTTCTTTTTCTGCTCTGATTGCTGTGGCCAAAACTTCCAGAACTATGTTGAATAGTAGCGGTGAAAGTGGGCACCCTTGTCTTGTTCCTGACTTTAGGGGAAATGCTTTCAATTTTTCACCTTTGAGGCTAATGTTTGCTGTGGGTTTGTCATATATAGCTTTTATTATATTGAGGTATGTTCCTTCTATTCCTGATTTCTGGAGAGTTTTTTATCATAAATGGATGTTGAATTTTGTCAGAGGCTTTCTCTGCATCTATTGAGATAATCATATGGCTTTTATTTTTTAATCTGTTAATGTGGTGAATTACATTGATTGATTTGATTTTCTAGTAGTCATGTACAGACATGAGAGTTGGACCATAAAGAAGGCTGAGCCTTGAAGAATTGATGTTTTTGAATTATGGTGCTTGAGAAGACTCTCAAGAGTCCCTTTGATAGCAAGGAGATCAAACCAGTCATTCCTGAAGGAAATCAACCCTGAGTATTCATTGGAAGGAGTGATGCTAAAGCTGAAGCTCCAAACTTTGGCCACCTGAGGCGAAGAGCCAACTCATTGGAAAAGACCCTTATGCTGGGAAAGATTAAAGGCAAAAGGAAAAGAGGGCAACAGGATGAGATAGTTAGATGGCATCACCGACTTAATGGACATGAATTTGAGCAAACTCTGGGAGACAGTGAAGGACAGGGAGGCCTGGTGTGCTGCAGTCCATGGGGTTGCAAAGAGTCAGACACAGCTTGGTGACTGAACAATAACAAGTTGCTGTCATGTCAAACTCTTCTGTGACCCCATGGACTGTAACCTGTAAGGCTCCTCTTTCCATGGGATCTTCTAGGCAAGAATACTGAAGTGGGTTGCCGTTTTCTCCTCCAGGGGATCTTCCTGATGCTAATATTCTCAATAATGCCTCACAAATCACTTATGTACACCACACTTTTTCTCCAACTCCTCTAAAAACAATCACTATTGTCCCCAGTTTATAGACAAGGAAAAGTTTTAAATCTCACAAACCATTTCTGAATTCAAGTGTATGAAATTGTAAAAAGCCAAGCTGTTCATTTGCTTTGCACCCTCAACCTCAATGCTTAGAAAGAAATCTGGCCATCTGAAGATCCTAAGGCAGCAGTATAGGAGGCAAGCTGTTCCTTCCTGATTCCTCACAAGTGTTTGTCCCCAAATTTTAGCCCCCAGCAAGGTGAAGACTGAGAGGAGGAGGAGAAGGGAAATGGAATTACAATTTGTGCTTGAATAGTTTGATGCCGTAGAGAAGACAGCAAGACATGAAACCACAGGACTTCAGTGGTTAAGACTCCATGCTTCCACTGCAGGGATCATGGATTTGATCCCTGGTTAAGGAACTAAGATCCCACATGCCCTAAGGCATGGCCAAAAAAACAGAAAAAGAGACTGACACAGACAATTATTTTTTAATTATATCACCTAATGCTGGTGATTAGGGCTTCCAGGTGATGCTAGTGGTAAAGGACCTGCCTGCCTATTCAGGAGATGCAGGTTCCATCCCTGGATCAGGAATATCCTCTGGAGTAGGAAATGGCAACCCACTCTAGTAATTTTCTCTGGAAAATCCTATGGACAGAGGAGTCTGTCAGGCTACAGTCCATGGGTCACAAAGAGTTGGACATGACTGAGCAACTAAGCACACATACACAATGCTGGTGACAAAGTGGTGAAATAAGCTTTTTCCTCAATTATTGGTCATTTAACACTAGAGATGCCCTTTTGGAAATCGATTTAATCACATATAGAAAGAGTCTTCAAAATGGTTTTTATCTGTTAGAAATTCATTTCAGAAATCTCTCTTAAGGAAATTAATTCCAAATAATGAAATCTTGCTATGCAGTTGTCATTGGGCTTGGTATTGGGTAGGGTTTTGGTATTGGGCTTGATGGACAGAAAAGGATAAAGGATAAAGACTGCAGATAACTCTAATATAAGTAGAAGATACAACTTATGACAAAAATAGCTCTGCAAGGCACAGGTGCAGCAGCATCCAAACTAGAAGAGCCTTGCCAATGCCCCCCACCCCCTGACCAAAGCTGCTTACCCACAAACCATGGGTGAGAACAGTGTAGGGCTGTTTGGAATAATCCCTTTGCCATTCTTCCAAAGACTAGGTGAAGAGGAGGAACTATAACATATTCTTACCAATCTTTCTGGAGGCTCTGGTTACAGATTTTCTGTTTGTTAGAAGTGGCTGGTAATACCTCTGGTACAGGCTTGTAATGTTTGTGGCAGAGCTGAGTAAATTAAATGTCAAGTTATCAAGTGTTAGTCACTCAGTTGTGTCTGACTTTTTGTGACCCCATGGACTGTAGCCCTTCAGGTTTCTCTGTCCCTGGAATTCTCCAGGACAGAATACTAGAGTGGGTAGTCATTCCCTTCTCCAGGGGATTTTCTTAACCCAGGGTTTGAATCTGGATCTCCTGCATTGGAGACAGATTCTTTATCATCTGAGCCACCAGGGAATTAAATGTCAGTATTCCCTCAAATCATCCATTGCAGCTAATTTATAAACCTAAGCAAGTTCTATAACATGGAGTGGATAGCTCCAGATTGAAAAATATGGTATTGCTAATATGAATATTGTTTTAAAAATAGTTGATGTACAATATTATGTTAGTTTCAAGTGGACGCCCTGATGACTGGACATTGTTACACACTGTGAATCATCACCACAATAAGTCTAGTGTCTCTGTGTCCTCACACAAAGTAATTACCATATTATTGACCATATTCCTTAACTGCATATTGCATCCTACTGATTTATTTGTTATATGACTGGAGGTTTATACTTCTTAACCCCTCCTATTTTGCCCCCATCCAACTTCTCTTCTGGCAACCAATCATTTATTTTCTTATTTTCTTTGTCTAAGTGTTTTCCTTTTGTTTTTGTTTGTTTTGTTTTTCAGGTTCTACATATAAGTGAGATCATGCAGTCTTAGCCCTTCTCTGTCTGACATCTCATTTAGCATAGTACCCTCTAGATTCATTCCATGTTATCACAAATGGCAAGGTTTTGGTTTTTTATGGTTGAGGATTATCCCACTGTGTATCAAGCACTCTTTACCCATTTGTCTATTGATGGATAAATATGTTACTTCCATATCTTGGCTATTTTAAATAATGCTGCAATGAACACTGGAGTACATATATATTTTCTAATTGCTGTTTTTGTTTTCTTCAGAAAAATACCCAGAAGTAAGGTTTGTACCATTTGCTTCTTTGAGAGCATCTCTGCAATTGTGATTATCACCCCATTTGAGGATCACCTACCTGGGACTGTGGGTCCTGACTATACCATGTCTCCACTCCTCTCACCCATCTTATTATGGTTCCTTCTTTATATCTTAAGTTTTGGGAGAATCTTTTCTGTTGGTCTTCAGATTGTTTTCTTACATAACTGCTCTGTAAAGAGCTGTAATTTTGGTGTGTCCTTGGCAGGATGTGAGCTTAGGGTCTACCTACTTCACCATCTCAGCCACTGTTGATCACTTTTGTGCTATAAAAACGGCAGTGTCATATGGTTTAAGTGAGTAAGTAATGGCACGTGCATTCAACAGAACAGTATTTAGCTATTAAAAATGGCATGTGTATAAAGATTTTATAAGCAACATGAAAAGTGCTTTTGTCATCATATTAAGTTAAAAAGTGGGCTGAAATATGACAAATAAAATATGATCTCAGGTGTGTTTAAAAGGATACAAGGGAGTCATCCTGGAAAGAAAGGTTACTTTTTAGCCATCTTTCTTCCCTTCCTTCCTTTCTCCATATCCTCAAAACCAAAAACACCGATGAATGAGCAAACTGGAAAGTATTGAATACTAAACTGAGAAGTAGCCCAGCTGGCCTTGTAAAAAGTAGATTTATTTATTTACATTTGTTGATTGATTTTGGTTGTGCTGGGTCTTCACTGTGGTGCACAGGCTTCTCTAGTTGTGGCCCATGGGCTCAGTAGTTGTGGCATACAGTCTTAGTTGCCCCACAGCATGTGGGATCTTAGTTCCTTGACCAGAGATCGAACCTGCGTCCTCTGCTTTGGAAGGTGGATTCTTAACTACTGAACCACTGGGGAAGTCCCACCCAGTTGGCTTTGAGTTTCAGCAGCACCATCAACCCTCTGGAGCTATGTGGAAAGGGGTCCCTCCAGACCAGGGTTTAATTCCCCATCTGTCAAATAAGGAGAGGAATTCTGGATAACATGTTATGGTACCAGAGCAATATGATTTTATCTATAAAATCAACATAATTTGAACACAAGAGCCCCTAATTTGGTAAGCTATGACTTTGTTAGACACAGAAAGACAAAAGCAGGGCTTGTTAAACCTCAGAAAATCCATTGGAAATAGAGGCTGGCACATTATTATCTTCTCAACTCAATATTCTAACCTATTCAGGTCTATCAGCCTATTTCATTACCCAATTTTAAAATGTTTTTTGATTAAGTAATTTGAAATTGCTTAGCTTAATTGGATTCTTGATTCTCAGAGAGACAAAAAGTCAGTGTATTTTCTTGATGTCAAGATACCAAGAGGTGTTTTATTTTTTTTTTTTCTTTTTTATTTCAGCACGGAAACTGAGATGTTGGTATTGAAAATAAGATTTGAGATAATTGGATATATTCCAAACAGAGTTTAGTACTTCTCTCTGAAAAAGATCACCACAAATATGTCTCACACTTTAAACATGTTAGAGTTTTAAAATAACAATTTTGTTTAAATTGCAAAACATAACAGAAACAGAAAGGCTTTCTTAAGTACAGCTAATTCAAATGTTTGATTTGAAATGTTTTAATATACTATTTTTTCTTGACATGCTCAAATAACATGAAGATTTGTATTACCTTCCTTTCAAGTCTGTATTCCAAAGATGGAGTGGAAATGGACCTGTTTATGCTTTCTTATCTCTCTTCCCTACAATGAAAGATATAAAATCAAACCACATGAATACTGAAATACAACATTGACCCTCACCAGCGTCAAAATCAATTCTCTCATGTTTTAAAGAAAATGTAAACTTAATGTATAGAGTTTTAAGGAGTTAATTTTTTAAAAAAAACAGTATTTAAATCACATTTTCTACATAGTGAACACTATACAGGATGCTGCATGTTCAACAGTGAAACTCACCATGTAGCAGGCAAAATAGATGTTAATAGTATAATTGCAAAAATGATCATCACACGGGGAGGGAGGCTCAAGAGGGAGGTGATGTATGTATAATTACGGCTGATCCATGCTGTTGTATGGCAGAAACCATCACAACATTGTCAAGCAATTTTCCTCCAATTAAAAAATAAATTAAAAAAAAATGATCACCATGGAGTGCATGCACAATATTACAATCATCTCAGAGATTCAGAGGAGGAACAGGGCCACCAGAACATGTCTCTGGAGATGTGACTTCTCAGCTAGGAACAGAGGGTTAGCAGAAAGCACTTTCATCTTGTTCTTCCACTCAAGGACAATGAGGGACATAGAGTTTGGGAGCTGGAAAGGAATTCAAGATTCCATCAGTCTAGCAATACATTCTGCAATCAAAGCAGCAGGATTTTATACCTTGTTTTATGTGTGTTTCTTGTTCAGAGAGATTTCATGTAATGTATGTGTTGGTCCATTAACACTGAACTCATGGTCATTAGCACAATGACTTCTGCCTTGAAAGAAGCTTATCTAACACACTTGATTTTTCCAGGAGGCACATCACAGGATTCTCGAATTCAGAACAACAGCTAGGGTGGCAGGACCAGACTCTGGGGACACTTTAAACTGTGTGGTCACCAAAAAAAAAGCACAAAATTGCAAAACTGTGGCACAGACTAGACCAAAGATGACATTTGTGTACAGCAGGAGCTCTAAAACAAGAAGGGGAAGCTTTGCCTTGATCAACCTCAGCTGGGAGCATGCACATCGGGTGACTCAAACTTTTCACCACCCTGTGCACGTCCGTGAAGGATGACAAAAATACCGTGAATATGAATTTGGAGGTTACAAATCAACTTTAGCAAGTAGGCGAATTTACACATACAGAATATGGGAATGATGAGGATCAAGTGTGTAACGGCACTCATCCTAAGGGCTTCCTAGGCTGCACTAGTGGTAAAGAACCTGCCTGCCAATTCAGGAGATGTAAGAGACTCGGTTTTGACCCCTGGGTCGGGTCAGGAAGACCCTCTGGAGAAGGGCATGGCAATCCACTCCAGTATTCTTGCCTGGAGAACCCCACAGACAGAGGAGCCTGGTGAGCTACAGTCCATAGGGGCTGCACAAAGCTGGGCATAACTAAAGCGACTCGGCACTCACTCATCATCCACATTTTCCAGGGAAAGAAACCCTCAAAGAGTAGTCTACTAGTTTTCTCAAGTTTCCATTCCTCATAAATAAGAGTCAGAATGGAAATGCCAACATTCTGACTCGAGAGCTAAGCTCTTAACCTCTGTTCTATCTCTGATGACACAGTGCCTTTGACTGAATGGTACCCGTATCAGTCAACAATAATGAGATACAACAAAGAAACATGAAAACTCAGTGGCTAATAGCACCAGACACTGATTTTTCTTGCTGCCGGATCTGCGGGTTGGCTGGGATTCTGCTGTTCTCGTTTAGGTTCAGCTGGGCTTGCGTCAGGCTGCAGTTTGGGTTCAGGTCACTTTGTTCTCCATTCTCCTTGAACAAGTAGCTACTCAGAGTTTGCTCTGATCACAAGTGGTAGAAATGCAATAAACCAAAGAGTTTCATGCAAATTATTTAATACAAACATATTTAAGGCCTGATTCATGGCAAGTCTGTAACAGTCAAGGCCAGTCACATGGCTAAGCCTAACATCCATGGTTTTAACTACTCTAGCCACAGATACTGCAAACTCATGTGGCCCAGGGTGCTCATTCATAATTCTAGTAAAGAGAGGAGTGAAGAATGAAAAACATGAGGCATACCCTGGCAATGTCTTAGGTCAGATTTAAAAGCACTGCACATTTGCCAAGGCTCTCTGTTTTCTTTTAAGAAGGCAAAACAAGTGTTCACCCCAAACCCCTCACCTCAAGCTGCAGAACTGCGCTTTTCTCCTGATTCATTCTGGTTCTGCATTTGGATGAGTAACCTCTTGCCCTGAGGAAGTCTAGGCAGTGTTATCTTGAAGTTCAATTTTTAAAAAGACAAAGGCTCTGCAATTATGGTGTCAATTGTACAGGGCTGGAAATTAGCATGTCTATGGAGAAGGCAATGGCACCCCACTCCAGTAGGCTTGCCTGGAAAATTCCATGGGTGGAGAAGCCTGGTGGGCTGCAGTCCATGGGGTCTCCAAGAGTTGGACATGACTGAGTGACTTCACTTTCACTTTTCACTTTCCTGCATTGGAGAAGGAAATGGCAACCCACTCCAGTGTTCTTGCCTGGAGAATCCCAGGGACAGCAGAGCCTGGTGGGCTGTGGTCTATGGGGTCTCACAGAGTTGGGCATGACTGAAGTGACTTAGCAGAAGCAGCAGCAGCAGCAAGGAGGTGCCAAAGTAAAGAATAGCAGGCTGTCCGTATGAGGCTGACAATTCAAAGGTGAGAGGTAATGTGCCCCCCAAATTTGTGAACCGATCAGCTCTAGTGGCATTTATTGTTTAGACAGTTCCTGGGGAATAGGGTTCTGTATGCTCATATGCTTAAGGAAATTGGCCCAAAGCTGACCATTCAGGAACCCAGCCCTGTGCCAGCCAGTTTCTCTCCTTGTAGCCTCTCTGGCTTTCATCAGCCATTTCATCAGTGCCCTGGCCATCACCTGACACTTACTTGGCGACTGCTGTCAAGTACTCTTAATTCTGCATTCTGTCTGTTCTATGGCATCAGATATATCCCATTCCTAGCCGCTTTGTGATCTGATGTATTCTAAGTTGAATCCAAGTCTGCTTTCTCCTTTAGGATTTACTTGTCTTCCCTCTGGGTGTGAGTCAAGGAGGCTGTATCCCTCTAGCCTTTTGTTAACTTCTAAATCCATCCCTGTATGAGTTGGGTAAAACTTGTTTTCTTTTTCATTTGATTGGCATTCTTGATTTACCTTGCAGCTGGCATCAGGCCAGAGAGGGCAAGCTCCATGATGTTGAGTTTACATCTCTTCCTCTACTCCTCAGCTCTCATCACGTCATTCCTCTGCAGCAGCCGATTAAATGAAAACCCACTGGATGAGGAGGAGTTTGGAGACCTGTGATCTCATTTACACTTTGCCCCTGACTCAACTAGTGACTTTGAGAAAAATTACTTCTTTTCTCTGCTCATCTGCAAATGGGCTGGTGGAACTCAATCAGCAATTCTTAATGTTCTCTGATTGCTGAACACATTTTGAAAACTAAAGTCTAAGGAAAGTAAAAGTCACTCAGTCGTGTCCGACTCTTTGTGACTTCATGGACTATACAGTCCATGGAATTCTCCAGGCCAGAAGACTGGAGTGTGTACCTTTCCCTTCTCCAGGAGATCTTCCCAACCCAGGGAGCAAACCCAGGTTTCCCGCATTGCAGGTGGATTCTTTACCAGCTGAGCCAAAAGGGAAGCTGAAGAATACTGGAGTGGAAAGTATAAAATGGAAAAAGCTGAGCTACTCTAATTTAACAGTGGATGTAGTGAGAGTGGAAGGGAGTGGAGGGGAAAATCTGCCAAAGTTCCAGCCACTTTATACACTCCCTCTCCTGCCTATGGTTTCAGGCACCCCCTGAGGATGCTGAATACTCCATGGAATGCAGCTTGGCACCAGTAGATAGGAACAGTCTTACATCTGTTTTGGGTCTAAAGTCAGTTGAATCTTTATTTTCCCTTAAATATGTATTAGGTCCCAATTCTTTAAAAAAATCAAACAAAAATTCTGGGTATCATTTACTTGTATTTCAGCCCACCAACACAGAAGAATTAAATGAATCGTCAGCTGGTTTTTAGCAAACACTACGCCACTCATTTTGTTGTTTTTTAGTCACTAAGTCATGTCCGATTTTTTTTGTGACCCCATGGACTGTAGCCCACCAGGCTTCTCTGACCATGGGATTTCCCAGGCAAGAATACTGGAGTGGGTCTCCATTTCCTTCTCCAGGGGATCTTTCTGACCAAAGGATCGAACACCAGTCTCCTGCATTGGCAGGAGGATTCTTTACCACTGAGCCACCTGGGAAGCCCGTATGCCTCTCATTAGCTGGTAGGAATTTGGTCAAGTCAATCGTGTTCTGTTTTCATCTATAAAATGAGTCTCAGGTTAGAGTATCTCTAAGGCCCCTTATACATTCTTTATAATAGAACTCAAGCCTTTCTAATCAACCCTCCCCCCACCACACCCCATCAATTAGCAGCTCATTTTACATGCTCTTATGAAAGGACAATTTTGGGGGACAATTTACATTGTAATGAGTAGGCGGGAATTATGTGCCCTCACAGCCTGAAAGCGTACAAGCCTGTTTGTAAGTATGCAAACTCCACATTCATCTTTATGAAGCCCCATTTGTCTTTTAGCATTTCCAATGAGCAAACTAACTCCAAACCAATTTGGAACAAGCAAAATATGTCATCATGAGATATTTGTTTTCTCAAATGATTGTACTCACAAAGCCTCTCCCTCTCTTTTTCTCCCTCCCTCTCTCTGTTTGGGTCTCTTTGTTTCTGAATAATTACCAGAAAGCTGCAACTCAGGGATAGCACAGATTTCAAACCCATGGAGATAGAAACTTGACACATTGAACCAAGTCAGAGAAGAAAGAATTAAGGAGGAACACATACAGAAGGACGAGAAAGACAATGACCGACAGAAATTGAATTCCTCTTCCATTTCCCTTTCACTGAACTTTCGAGCCAAAAATATCTGCAGTGCCAGCTCCAGATGCTGGGAGAATGGCCTATTTGCCATCTGCAGAGACAAAACAGCACAGCAAAACTGCAATTTAAAGGCAAAAGTATTTAGGAATAGAGTTAAATAACGTATGTTGGAATTAAGGGATTTGTACAAAATCCTCTGCTAAGACTCTGGGGTGCCTCTCTGTGGGTGTGCGTGGTTCAGAGAGTGAAAGTCAAATAAATCCTTGACTACCAGAAAATAAATGTGGGGGACCTTTTGGGGCAATAAATAGAAGACTTCCCGTGAAAATCACATAGGACTGAGGAGGAGGAAGAGAGGAATCGACAATACTTGTCTGAAACATTTGGAGGTTTTAAAAGACGTTTACTCCTTGGAGGAAAACTTATGAGCAACCTAGATAGCATATTCAAAAGCAGAGACATTACTTTGCCAACTAAGGTCCATCTAGTCAAGGCTATGGTTTTTCCTGCGGTCATGTATGGATGTGAGAGTTGGACTGTGAAGAAGGCTGAGTGCCGAAGAATTGATGCTTTTGAACTGTGGTGTTGGAGAAGACTCTTGAGAGTCCCTTGGACTGCAAGGAGATCCAACCAGTCCATTCTGAAGGAGATCAACCCTGGGATTTCTTTGGAAGGAATGATGCTAAAGCTGAAACTCCAGTACTTTGGCCACCTCATGCGCAGAGTTGACTCACTGGAAAAGACTCAGATGCTGGGAGGGATTAGGGGCAGGAGGAGAAGGGGACGAGCGAGGATGAGATGGCTGGATGGCATCACGGATTCGATGGACGTGAGTCTAAGTGAACTCCGGGAGATGGTGATGAACAGGGAGGCCTGATGTGCTGCGATTCATGGGGTCACAAAGAGTCAAACACGACTGAGCAACTGAACTGAACTGAACTGATGAGGCTAAACAAAGACACACCTTCCACAGAAGCCTAAAAGTCTCCATTCAGAGCATGCTTATATTGCATAATTAAAGACCAGAGCCAAGTCAGGAAGCCAGCTGAGAAAAACGCTGCTGAGCCATTGTTATTCTACACATTCTTCAATCAGAGTAGTCTTCCAGGAGTAGGGAGTGGGCAGCAAGTGGTAACCGGTGATACCCCATGGCTGTGGTCCCCACGCCACCTGCAGCGAGCCTGGGAAAAGACAGGGACTTTGCCGTCAGAAAGACCTGGTTTTATATGGCTTTGCCACTCTTCCTTGTCCGGGTTGCTTTGGGTGGGGAAGGAGAATGGGAGTTAGTGTTTAGTGGGGACAGTGTCAGTTTCAGTCAGTCAGTTCAGTCGCTCAGCCTATGCAAGCCCATGGACTGCAGCACGCCAGGCCTCCCTGTCCATCACCAACTCCCGGAGCTTGCTCAAACCCATGTCCATCCAGTTGGTGGACATCCAGTCCATCCATCCAGTTAGTGCCACTGAACTGTACAGTTAAATATGGTTAAAATAGTATGTTTTATATTACATGACTTCTACCACAATTATATATATATATATATATATATATATATTTTTTTTTTTTTTTTTTTTTTTTAAATAGGGCTATCTTTCAAGGAGTATATGTGGGTTTGGGAGAAGCAGTGGGTAGAGACACAGGTCAACTGGGACTTGAAGTGCTAATAAAAGTGCTCTAGATGTTTCTGACGGAGAAGGCGATGGCACCCCACTCCAGTACTCTCGCCTGGAAAATCCCATGGATGGAGGAGCCTGGTGGGCTGCAGTTCATGGGGTCATGAAGAATCAGACAAAACTGAGCGATTTCACTTTCACTTTTCACTTTCATGCATTGGAGAAGGAAATGACAACCCACTCCACTGTTCTTGCCTGGAGAATCCCAGGGCTGGCGGAGCCTGGTGGGCCGCCGTCTATGGGGTCGCACAGAGTTGGACACGACTGAAGTGACTTAGCAGCAGCAGATGTTTCTGAAAAGGGTAAATATAAGCCACACACATTTTACTTGCAAACTTTAGAAAGTAAAATAAGCATAGAAAAATGACTGGAAGCCCATGAACCAAATGTGAATTTTAGTTTACTCTGGCTGCTAGGAATATATATTATTGTGCTTCCGCATCGTTTTCTGTGTTTTTAAAATTTCATGGACCAGCATCCAAGTCTATACGCTTAAAATATAAATATTCAACAAGGCAGGGCTTGCGGTATGTGGTACTTGATTGCCATCAACTCAGGCTCCACTGATCAGTTTCCAGCAGTGGACCCCAAATTATTAGACCACTCGTAGCATCTGCGTTAGTGGCAAATCACAGAATAATGTGACAGGACTGTGAAACAGGCACATGTGAACCAGGGATTGGACTGTGTGGGTCTCAGGAGCTCAATGGGCACAAAGAATTCCTCTCCAGCAAAGGGGGAGCAGAAAAGGTGGGGCAAAGTAATAAACAATTACATTTTCTCCCGTATGGTCACAATGAAGAGCAGCTTAGGAAGCAGGGAGGAGAGACCAGCCCTGACTGATGGAGAAGAAAGAAGATATTTTGACTGAAATTGAGTGGAAGAAGGAATTGCAGGTCATGTGAAATATTTCACGCTTTCGTGGAGTCATGGGACTCTGTGTCTCAAGGCAACACAGCCCAGATGTCTAAGACCACTAGGGAGAAAAGATGCAGCTTCCATGTACAGACTGAAATCACCCTCAAATTCTGTCTCTAGAGTGTCTCAAACAGTCTGTATGGTTAGAGTTTACTAGAGGATCCCAGAGTATTTTCTGCTTGTTAAATTTCTCAAAATAACTTCATGGCAAAAAGGCTTATCCTCAAATTTAGGAGTTTGCAGAAGATCTCGGCAGGAAGACTATGCCATCTGATGGTTTCCATTGAAGACAGCAGCCAGAAGGACTTATTGAAAATCTGTGCTGACCATCTAGAAGTTATATTAGATATGCTTCAGAGCAAAGTCCCCTCTTCTGGACAGCCTCTGTGGTGGAATGTATCACATTGGGTTATAATTGGTTGGTTTCCCTGATGAGCTCACCAACTGAGCAGTGAACTCCATGATGACCAGAACACGATGCTATTCATCAATGATTCCACAGTATCTGGTATAGTGCTTGACACAGAATATTTATAATATAGTTTTCACTGTGGAGGAGTTATGGCATTTTTAATTGGGGTTACATGTGTACATAGTCTCCAAATGCATCCTCCTTCAAAGCTGTATGGCTTCTCACAAGCCTCACTTCTTTTTATCTATGTTTTTGCAAAATGAGGATATTGCGTCAATCATTTCTTGACACGAGTCATTTCAGCTAACATATCTCAGACAGGCCCCTCTTCCAAACATGAGCCGTGGCCAGACAGCATTGACAGGCTAGATGATAATAAGTTAACTTGTCAATAGCCCAAAAAAGAATTGAAAATTCAGTTCTCTCTTCTGGTTGGTTTTTCTAGTTGTTTTCAAAGAAAATATTCCTAAAGAAGGCTTTTTATTAAAAAAAATAATAATAATCTAGGGACTTCCCTGGTAGTCCAGTGGTTAAGGCGTTGCCTTCCAATGCAGAAGGTGCTGGTTTGATCCCTGGCCAAGGAGCTAAGCATACGTCCCAGGGCCAGAAGACCAAAATGTGAAACAGAAACAATATTGTAACAAATTTAATAAAGACTAAAAACCCTTTATTATTTTTTAAAAAAAGCATCCATACTTCTTCTGGACCCTGAGATATTAGCTAAGTGCACTAAATACTTCAGCCTATAAGAGACACAAAGAAAAATTTACCCAATCAGAGGGAAAACTGAGTGCTAATCCAGCTAAATAAAAGAAAAATAGCACAAAGTGCATGGGACATGGAGAGGGGAGAAAGCATGGCTTACTGGGTCTGCTGTGTGCTCAGTCGCTCAGTTGTGTCTCATTCTTTGCAACCCCATGCACTGTAGCCCGCCAGGCTCCTCTGTCCATGGGATTCTCCAGGCAAGAATACTGGAGTGGGTTGCCAGGCCCTTTTCCAGGGGATCTTCCCAACCCAGGGATCAAACCCAGGTCTCCCACATTGCAAGAGGATTCTTCACCGTCTGAATCACCAGGGAAGCTTACTTCCCTGATGGCTTACTGGGGAGTAGTGGTAACAGAGAGGGGCATCAAAACAGGGACAGACACTCAGACTCACAAGGAGCCCAAGCCTTTTCTCTGATATTTTTTAGCAGCTTCTCTTCCAGGCTCTGTACCAGGCTCTGTACTAGATAGAGACATGAAGAGATGTGGCCCACGAGTTAAAGACACAGACACATGAACACCAAAGGAAGAAAACTAGGGGCCATGAGAGACACCAAGAATGGGGGGGTAATTAGTCTTTCCAGAGTCCTAAACACATGCGTTCAATGTAGAGGGGAAAAAAGTTTAAAGGCACAAATATATGAAAGTCTGTGCCACATCTGGGGACAGCCAAGTAATCTGAGAAAAAACTGGGCAGAGTCAGTCATAAGAACTGAAACTGGGGTCCCCTGTGGACACCCCTTGAATTCCACATGAAGAAGTTTACTGTTTACCTGGGGAATTCTTGATGAAGGACCTACAAAAGCAAATGATCATGCTGTTTTAGAAGGAAGCAAACATTTTGAGAGAGCCAGAAGTGGACATATGGAGGAAGAAACAGAAATCAATACATTTATTTTTGTAATTAAGTTTTTATTGGAGTATAGTTGCTTTATAATATGTTTGTTTCTGCAGTACAGCAAACTGGATCAGCCATACATATACACATACCCCCTCCCTTTTGGACTATCTTCCTATTCAGATCACCACAGAACATTGCGTAGAGTTCCCTGGTCTATACGTAGGTTCTCATTAGTTACTCATTTTACACGTAGTATCAATAGTATATATCTATCAGTCCTAACCTCCCAATTCCTCCTTGCATGCCCTTTCCCTCTTGGTGTCCATATATTTGTTCTCTATATCACTGTCTCTATTTTATTTCTTTTTTGCAAGTAAGATCTATACCATTTTTCTAGATTCAATATATATATGCATTAATGTATGAAATTTGTTTTTCTCTTTTTGACTTCACTCTATATGGCAGCTCAATATCAAAAAGAAACAAACAATGCTATCAAAAAATGGGCAGAAGAGCATATTTACTTTTTAAGAGAACAGTTTGATGAGTGACAAAATCAGCTTGATTAATATCCTAATCCCAAATACCTAAATATCCAGGATGAGCACTCTCATAATTCTGTTGTACTTTATTCTTATTCCCTGGAAGACTAGAGAAAAAGAGTCATATCCTACCATTTGATGTCCAGATAGGCCTGCTGCTGGACTGGCCTCTGCATCACAGACTGAGGAAAGACTGACCTAACCAGATAATAAACTACTGCCCAAACTCAAACATCAGGACCTGGCCCTCATGCTTGGCAGATATCAGCTGTCAGCCTGTCTAATTGCCCTTGTTGGCAGCCACATGGCAGTGTCTTAATGAATTGGCACATCTAACACTTCTCTTTCATTTTTTTATTCTGAAGGCAGACTCAGATAAACTACAGGGTTTTATAGTAGCAGAGAAGCATGAATTCTGCTTTGGAGCCAGGAAAACGCCAAGGTTGCTGAGCATCCCAGGGCAGAGAGCCAACAGATTTTGGGAATTCACCCAACCACGGTGCCAAGTACTTACTGAGAACTCCTTAGGCTGGGAGGTAACTAGGTAGTCTCGGGGGGCTTCCCAGATGGTGCTGGTGGCAAAGAATCTGCATGCCAATGCAGGAGACCAAAGAGACATGGGTTCAATTCTTGGGTCGGGAAAATCCTCTGGACAAGGGAATGGCAACCCACTCCAGTATTCTTGCCTGGAGAAGCCCATGGACAGAGGAGACTGGTGGGCTACAGTCCATGGGGTTGCACAGAATTAGACAGAGCTGAAGCGACTTAGCACTCAGGCACACAGGCAAGGCAAGGGATCCAAGTCACAGCTCCCTACTTACTGGCTATATGAACTTGATTAAGCTAAGGTCTCTATGTCTTATTTCCTCATGGATGAAATAAAGATGATCTTGCAAGCTCTGTATCATCATTAAGAAGATGAAATGAAATAAAAAGATGATGAAATGAGATCCTAAAGGTAAGGCAGTTGACACAGTTCCTGGCACATAGTAAGGACTTAATAAATGCTGACAGCTGATAAGAAATATTCTCATTATTATTTGAGGATTATGACCACATTTTCATTTTTGTATGCCAGCACCCAGTATATCACCTGATGCCTAGTTGGCACTTGACCTTTTATTACCAAAGCTTCTTTCTTTATTTATTTGACTGAGTCAAGTCTTGGCTGCATCACGCAGGATCTTTCTTTGTGGCACACAGACTCTCGAGCTGCAGCTCTTGGGCTTCAGTAGTTGTGCCAGATGGACTTGGTTGCTCTGTGGTATGTGGGATCTTCCTGGACCAGGGATCGAACCCACGTCTCCTGCATTGCCAGGCAGATTCATAACCACTGGACCACCAGTGAAGTCCCTACCCAAAGCTTCTGACAGACGTCAGATTCCAAAGAAAGTTTTAGCTTCATAAAGTGTAAAAAGGAGCTACCTACGCTTACCTCAGATGCTGTTATGGGCAGGACACAAGATACTTTAAAAATAAAGACCCTAATTCAGTCATCATGAATGAGGCCAGCCACCAGAGGTAGCAGCGGTTGCTCTAGAACACTGAGATGTTTTTGTGGTCTTCTGAGAAAAGAAGCGTGACCACTTGTGCACCAAAAATGTGTCTCAAGATCCAGTATCACACTGACCCCATCAGCCATTTTAGGTCCCTGGTGGCTCAGATGGTAAGGAATCTGCTTGCAATGCAGGAGACGTGGGTTCAATCCCTGGGTTGAGGAGACCCTCTGGGGAAGAGAATAGTAACCCACAGCAGTATTCTTGCCTGGGAAATCCCAGGGACAGAGGAGCCTGGCGGGCTACAGAGCACATGGTCAAAAAAGAGGTGGACTCAACTTAGTGACTGGGCAACGTTGGTAAAGAAACTGACTGTCAAGATCAAAATGCTGGTAAGGAACTAAGACTAGAAAACCCAGTTTTCCAAACTCCAGGTTTCATATATTTATTTTCTTTGATCAAAGACAATGCCTACAAAGAAGTAAAAGAGAAAGAGCCAAAAATTTGTATGTATTTCGCAAATGTGCCCTGCTAAATAAAATAAGATGAATATCTTTAGAATATAAAAGTTCTAAGTACTGCTTATTTTTTTACTTTGTATATTCCCTTTATATCTATCTATATCTACCTATATCTATATCTATCTATCTATATATATATATATATAGTGAAGATTTGTTGGGTAATGCATCTGAGCTGAGAGCAGACCCCATCCACTTAAAAGTAATTTGCTTTCGAAAATAGACTTCAATGTTTTCTAAGAAATCCTGATACAGTATTCTCATGCTTATGGAGAAACAGCATATCTCAGAGCTACATGGCATTTTAAATAGTGTGCAGACAATGACCACATCTCACCAGCTCTCCCGCTTCCACTTTAGTGGATGCCCGTTATTGTCCTTTCTCTGAGTGACTACACATCTCCCCATTGGACACACTGTTTATCCTCTTGCACTTAATGACTCATTCTTCACCTAAAGTCCAGGTGAGCTCATACAAATGCGTGCTGCTCAATGCCTCCTCATTCACACTCCTGAATACAACCTTTAAAGCTCTAACTGATCTGGACACCAGCTAAATTCATCTCATTCCTTGTGCTTACTTGTACCCAAGTGTGCTGACCTTCTTCTGTTCCTTGAACCAGCTACATCTGTCTCTTCCTCCCAGACGTGGCTCATGATTTTCTGATCTTCTCTCTGTCTGCAAAGCTCTCCCTCAGATCCCCAAAGTCTCACTCCTTCTCATCACTCAGATTATGCTCAGATGTTATTTCCTCAGAAATACCTTCCTTTTCTTTCTCCTCTCCCAAACAGCCCACCTACATTAGTCCCTGCCCCCAATCCTATCACTCTGAATCACTCAGGGTTGGCCAGGGTGCACTCAGGAAAAAACAACCTTTAAAGGCCAGTGGCTCATCACATCTATGGTTTAGTTCTTGCTCAAGCTAATATGCATCATGTTTCACATTTTCTTACTTCAGGAACCAGGCTGACAGACCTCCACCATTTACACAGCACTAGTAACTGTGGCACAGTAGTCAAGAATCAATCTGCCGAAGCAGGAGACCAAAGAGACACAGGTTCGATCCCTGTGTGAGGAAGATCCCCTGGGGGAGGAAGCGGCCACCTGTACCAGTATTCTTGCCTGGAGAATTCCATGGACAGCGGAGCCTACTGGGCTACAGTCCATGGAGTCTCCAAGAATTAGACATGACTGAGCGACTGAGGGCGCACACTCCCAGTAACTGTGGCAGGAAGACAGGATCAGTCACGGAAAATCAAGTTTTGGCTCTTAAAGCTTCTAAGCAGAAGCCATGTCTGTCATTTCTGTTCACATGTAATTGGTCAAAGTGAGTCATGTAGACATATAGGACATCAAGAGAGTACAAAGGTGCCATTCTAACATGTGCCTGGTAGCAATTATCATAATCTTCTTCAGTCTTCTTAATAGCACTCATTACTACCTGAAATTTTATTTATGTTTTATACTCACCTGTTTTTTTTCTAAATTTTATTTTATTTTAAAGGGGATATAGTTGCTTTGCAATGTTATGTTAGTTTTTGCTGTACAATGAACTGAATTAGCTATGAGTATACATACATCCCCTCCCTCTTGGATCTCTCTCACACTGACCCCGTCCCACCCCTCTGCTGCTGCTGCTGCTGCTGCTAAGTCGCTTCAGTCATGTCCGACTCTGTGCGACCCCATAGACGGCAGCCCACCTGGGATTCTCCAGGCAAGAACACTGGAGTGGGTTGCCATTTCCTTCTCCAATGCATGAAAGTGAAAAGTGAAAGTGAAGTTGCTCAGTCGTGTCCGACTCTTAACAAACCCATAGACTGCAGCCTACCAGGCTCCTCCACCCATGGGATTTTCCAGGCAAGAGTACTGGAGTGGGTTGCCATTGCCTTCTCAGTCCCACCCCTCTAGGTTATTACAAAGCACCAAGCTGAGCTGTGCTACACAGGAGCTTCTCACTAGCTAAATCTGGGACAACATTAAATGAACCAACATTCAAATTATGGGGATCCAAGGAGAAGAAGAGAAAAAGTCTAAGAAAATATATGCAGAGATAAGTGTTGAAAACTTCCCTAACATGGAAAAGGAAATTGCCACCGAGTCCCGGAAGCACAGAGTCCTCTTAAGGACAAACCCAAGGAGAAATACACCAAGATACACATCAATCAAACTAACAAAAATTAAATTCAAAGAAAAAATATTAAAAGCAGCAAGGGAAAAGCAGAAAATAACATGCAAAGGAATCTCTGTGAGGTTATTAGCAGAATTTTCAGCAGAAACCCTGTAGGCCAGAAGGGAGTGGCAGGAACAATTTACTTATTTTTAATGGAACTTCAAGTTTAGTAAATATCATCTAACACATGCCCCTACCCTTTTCATTCACATACTGAATTAGCATAGTGCAAACCTCTGAATAACAACTCACAATGAGAGTTCAACCATGTTTGACCCTCATAGATCATAAAGAACACAATATACTTCACTTTAGGAAATTTTTAATACATCCAGAAATTCACCAAATAAGCATTTACAGAAGACTACTTTTTCTCTCTTCTCTCTGTCTATATGTTCGTATACACACACACACACACACACACACACACACACACACACACACACAAGCAATCAGTAACTAACTTTAGAAACCCCAAAGGACCTGACATTTCTACTTCAACTGAATCAAAACATTTTCTTATAGCCCAAAGGGTAACTTTCAGATAATATGCTATGGAAAATTCCTCAGAATATAAATTGCTGAAATTCTCATAGTAAGCCATATAATCATTCCCAGACCACTTTTAGTGTGTAGACCGGAAGTCAAGACTGTTTGCCTTAAGGTTTGCTTTATAATAGTAGACAGTAAATTTTACCAACATTTGAAATGATGGATATTTTACGTAAAATCTAGGTTTCGAAATCTCCTTAGCAAATCAGAAGGTATGATTACAATGGGCATATATTTCTTGCAAGGTAATAATTGCCTCTATTAATAGAGGGAGTTATTTTTCCTGTTTGTTCCCTCAAATCTCTGTTGTGTTGTGTTGATTCTGACCCAATTTCCATGTTCTATCTTATATCTGACTAGATTCATTCAATCCTTTCTTTGGTCTTTTTGACATTTGAGATATGGCTGTTATTTGGAAAATCACAGAATGTTCTTCAAGATTTTAGATAATAAAGAATCTTCACACCTGAATTTACCCATATTTCAGTGTTCTTTATTTTTAGACCAAGTATTTATCCTCTTTTTCTTGCAGTTTTCTAGATTTATTTACATTCTTTCCCTTTTATTTGAACTTACATATTTTGGGCTTTCTTTGAATACTGTTTTCACTTTTAATTATGGACTCTGTGTATCTATCACCCAGCTGAAATAATTATAAAGATATAGCCAGTCTTGTTTTATGAATAATTACTTTCTTAAACCCAATCATTACTTCTTCATCCTTTTCTCCTGTGTATTCATTTTACTTATTTATGTTAAAGACTTCCCAGGTGGCACAGTGGTAAAGAATCTGCCTGCCAATGCAAGAGATGTCAGAGACCCGGGTTCAGTCCCTGAGTCTGGAAGATCCCCTGGAGGAGGAAATGGTAACCCACTCCAGTATTCTTGTCTGGGAAATCTCGTGGACAGTAGAGCCTGATGGGCTACAGTCCATAGTGTTGCAAAGAGTGGAACATGACTGAGCATGCATGATTTATGTTAATAAATATAGTATTAATATTAATTCATTTTTAACAGGGTTATTCTCTGATTCCTGCAAGGACTCAGTCTTTCAAATTCACTGCTGTATCCTTAATGCTTTGAACAGTGCTTGGAACAGACTAAATAGCTATTGAAAATAACAAGAGAGTTCCCATTGAAAAATCAGGCCTATTGATAATATTGAATGATCTCTTGGGAACCTCACAGAGCTGTAATGCCACAAAGTCTTTAACCATCTATTCATAAAATTCATTCATTCATCCATTCAGTCATTACTCAGCAAACATAACCAACTATCTGCCACGTGACAGGCACTGTGCTTAGTGATGCGAATGGCGTGATGAATAAGACCTAGTTCTTGACCTCAAGGCACTAATAGTCTAGTTAGGATGATAGAAAAGTAAACAAATATATGCAATTTGAAGTGATCAACACCAAAGGAGAAATGATGGAGTCTGTTGGAATTATTGAAGTGGAACTTTGCCCAGTTGGTACCCCACCTTGCCCCCTGCCACCCTCCCATCCCTGTATAATATAAGTGCAGATTTCAACCAACTAAATCAGCCCATCAATCTGTATATTTCTCTCAGGGCTTCACTTCTGACAATGTTGTCTGAATTATCCATCAAGAAAAAATTGAAAAAAAGAAAAACTCCAAATATGAGCTTACAAACAATGTCTTAGAGGGAAGAGGGTCTGGCAATAGAAACAAGGGAGAAGTGAACAAATTCTCTAATACTGTGTAAAGCACATATTTTTAAAAAAATCTAACATTTGCAGCTTATCACTAGCTAAAAATAAGTGCTGTTTTGCAGTATGCCAGATGTTCCTCCTCTCTGGAACTAATATGTAAAAAATACAGTATGGTTGGGGCAGAGAATAGAAGCAATCAGTGAGAAAGGCAGCTTACCCTTGAGGCCTTGACTGGAGCCCCACACCGCTCAAGCTGGGAGGCATGTAAGGGATTATACACAATCTCACTTTCTTTTCTTATTGACAAGGACATGAAGACTCAGAAAGGTTTAAAGGTTTGCAGCAAGAAGCCACACAGTGATAGAAAAAATTATTCTTTTTGTTTTCTTACTTGAATAAGCTGTAATTTTTCTCTTCCCCCTCCAGTTTCTGAAAGGAGCATCAAAGCTGTAAGAACAGCAAGTCAACCCTCCCGACTGCATCTTACAGTGTCGCCAGCACCTCTGAAGGCAACATATGTGCACAGCCCAGCCCTGGGCACTGCTCTCAGCAGAGAAATACTGTCAAAGGATATAAGATAAGCGAGATAAGAAATATTGTCAAGCAAGATAAAAGAAATCCAGAAAAAAGAGAAAATGAAGGGATTCTCCTTGTCTTTATTAGTCGGAACCCAGTCTCTGTTCACTTTCTCTCTGTGAGCAGAGAAAACAGAAAAGAGAAAGTTAATAACAATAACCAAAAAGTACATCAGAATTTCCCAGTTTTGAAAACCCTTAGTCTCTGGTACAGCGTGTGCCTAGTGCTCAGATGCTCAGTCATGTCTGACTCTTGGCCACCCGAGATACTCCCCTGTCCATGGGATTCTCCAGGCAGGAATACTGGAGTGGATTGCCATTCCCTCCTCTGGGGGATCTTCCCGACCCAGGGATCAAATCCGCATCTCTGTGTCTCCAGCATTGACAGGCGGACTCTTTACCACTTTTGCCACCTGGGAAGCTGAACTTCTCTTATATGCAGAATTTAAATGAACTGATTAACAAAACAGAAAGAGACTCACAAACTTAGAGAACAAACTTATGGTTGCCAGGGAGGAAGGATGGGGGAGGGATAGTTAGGGAGTTTGGGACCAAAATGTCCACACTGCTATATTTAAAATGGACAGCCAACAGAGACCTACTGTAGGGCACAGGGAACGCTGCTCAGTGTCATGTGGCAGTCTGAGTAAGAGGGAAGATTGGGGAAGAATGGATACATGTATAGGGAAGGCTGAGTCCCTTTGCTGTCCACCAGAAACTATCACAACATTGTTAATCAGCTATACTCCAATACAAAAATGAAAGCTAAAAAAAAAATCCATCAATTACCCATCTTAGTTAGAAGAGAATATTTTCAATATTTTGAATAAAAATAATCTAAAATTCTCTACATAGTCAACCTATAAATCACTTGTGAAAAGACCAAAACGGAATTTTCAAACATGCAAAGATATAAAAATTTATTTACTATAGCTTGTCTTTAGGAAAATATTAGAGAAAATAATCAGCAATGTAAGGAGATAAATTTTTTTTTAAAAAGGCATATGATTTGGTCTCTAGGTTAGAAGGCAGCATGTTTGTTAGTTGCTCAGTCATGTCCAGCTCTTTGCAATCTCATGGACTATAGCCCACCAGGTTCCTCTGTCCATGGAATTTTCCAAGCAAGAATACTGGAATGGGTTGCCAGTCCCTTCTCCAAGAAGGCAGAATAGGGGCAGCATAGGGAAGTCCAATGACAATGATCCAGAGAAATTGACAGATGACACTGGGCACAGAGCAATTAGAACAGATGGTAACGATGGCTTCGAGATTATGCTGAGGGTAAGAGGAAGCTAATGTTTTTGCCAGTAGAAATTAATATTTCCTGGGAATATCAGTAGGTATGTAGAAGATATGATGGAGCATTTGCTCCCAGATAAAAGAAAAGTTGTTAGGAGAGGAGTTATAATCCTGTGGCATTATTCAGCTCAGCAAACAACAGCATTTGTTTAGTCATTATTATGTAAATTCCGATGATTGAGTTAACAAATAATTGTGATATAACCACCAGTAGAGGAGAGTGAAAAAGCTGGCTTAAGCTTCAGCATTCAGGAAACGAAGATCATGGCATCCGGTCCCATCACTTCATGGCAGATAACGGGGAAACAGTGACAGACTTCATTTTCTCGGTCTCTAAAATCACTGTGAATGGTGACTGCAGCCATGAAATTAAAAGACACTTGCTCCTTGGAAGAAAAGCTGTGACAACCATAGCCAGTATATTAAAAAGCAGAAACATCACTTTGCTGACAAAAGTCTGTATAGTTAAAGCTATGGTTTTTCCAGTAGGCATGTACAAATATGAGAGCTGGACCATAAAGCAGGCTGAGCACCAAAAGAAGTGATGCTTTCGAACTAAGGTGCTAGAGATGACTCTTGAGAGTCCCTTAAACAACAAGGGGATCAAACCAGTCAATCCTAAAGGAAATCAACCCAGAATATTCATTGGAAGGACTGGAGCTAAAGCTCCAATACTTTGGCCACCTCATGTGAAGAGCCAACTCATTGGAAAAGACTGTGATGGTGGGAAAGATTGAAGGCAGGAAGAGAAGAGGTCAACAGAAGATAAGATGGTTGGATGCCATCACTGACTCAATGGACATAAGTTTGAGCAAACCCCAGGAGATGGTGAAGGACAGGAAAGCCTGGCATGCTGCAGTCCGTAGGGTCTCAAAGAGTTGGACACTACTTAGGGATTGAACAACAGCAACAAAACTACTGGGAAGTATTGGGGAGAAAAAAATAACAGGTTGTAAAAAAGCGTAGTTTTCCTTTATCATTGCAAAGAGCCAAAACTGTTTTCTAAAAGAAATTTCAGTATATTATTTAGAAGTACATAGATAAATATTAGGGAGCAAATTAAAGATGTTGAAGATGTAGCCTTGAAGGAAATAAACCAGGATTGACAGATTCACAGGGAAATTGTAGGACTACTTGCTTATGGACAAGAATGATCTCTTTATAAATCATGAAAACAAAATACCTTGCCAAAATACAAAATATTTCCCCTTAATATGGACACAAAAGGCCATGCCATAAGAATACCTTTTTTTTTTTTTGGCATATTAGAACATTAGAGCTAAGTACAGACATTCTAAGTAAAGCCATTTGGAGCAACATTGAATTCTATCTTAAATCTTTTTGTGTGTACATTTGTATCAGAGTGTAATATTTGGCAAATCAAGCTGCAATACTATTAGATCCGTCATAACAATCAAGAAGAAGCAAAACTCTTCCGTCATTCCCCTGGTGTAGCATAATAAACCAACACTTTGCATTCAAAGGATAAACTTTTATTACTATAGATTCCAGCTACAAAGAAAATCATAAACATCAATATGGTAGATTCACTCCTCCCTGAGACTTGACACATGGTAGAACTAATTCTGTTATTTAAATCCAAATTTAATCATAATGGTGTGCTCTGCAAAGCAAACCCAATAAAAAGCAAAAATGGATTGAAAGAAAAATAAATTGCAGGGAAAGAAATGCCAGGTGGCATTTTCCAATGCTTAAATTTTCTCTATAAATATTAACTCTTACTTTTGAAAACTCAATCCATTCCGGAAATAATTGTATTCATTTTCCTGGATAGTTTTTAAATTTGCATATTCCAGAGATGACTTTACAGGTTTTTCCCAACTGATGGGCCAGAAATAGCTGTGGTTCATCGTATATTTAACAACAAAAATGGATGAACATTAAAAAATTAAAACAAGTTTTTTTGCAAATGGGTTTGGATTACTGATAAAGGAGTATAAATTTATTTATTAAACATTTATGAAGTGTCTCCAGCCTGTTAGGTATGGTCCTATGTGTTGAGGACACACAGGCTTATTACAGGTACCCGACTATTATTGCCCAAAGACTTCTGCAAAATGTCCCTTATTACAGTCTGTCAGTTCTTGAATTATGCTCATCTTATAAAGCTATGGGTTAAGTGGAATAATAATTTAGGTTTATCTGTAAGATCATATAAGCACATCTTATAAATGGGATTTGCTTCTACAGCCCACTGAGCAGTGAAAACAACTGGTGTGTATATGCTGGGTCAAGCCTGGTGATCAGCAAATTCATATTAACATTTTCAGTCTTAGCAGTGTCCTTGTAGGGCTTCCCAAGTGGTGCTAGTGGTTAAGAATCCACCTGCCAATGCAGAAGACGCAAGAGACGCAGGTTTGATCCCTGGGTTGGGAACATTCCCTGGAGTAGAACATGGCAATCCACTCCAGTATTCTTGCCTGGAGAATCCCACGGAGAGAGGAGCCTAACAGGCAATAGTACACAGGGCCACAAAGAGTTGGACATAACTAAGCGATTGATCACAGCACAGAGTACTTCCATTTTATAGACATGAAGGCTGAGGTTATAGAGTTTAACTGTCTTTGTGAACCCAGAATTTAAGTTTTTCTATTTCTCAGTCCCAACTTGGCTGATTTCTCTTCTCTTTCAGGTGTCATTTCATTTCTCATTTCCTTGGATATCTGTGCACTCTCTGAAAATTCATTATCACAGCACAAACTAGCTTCATGACAGTTGCAGGTTTAATTATCTCACTACCTGCCTGTGCTTTCTTGAAAGCAAGAACTGTAAATATTTTGTTTACTCCTGTAATTCTTGTCCCAGGCACATGGTATTGAATAACAAATAATGAACAAAGAAGTGTGCAAAGAAATTCACATCTGTGCAGTTTCAAAACCAGTGCTGTAACCAACAAACCCAGTCCAATACCATTCTACTTTCAGTGACAATTACAGGTGGTGTGAACCATTTGCTTGGGAGGTAAATGTGGGTTTGTTAATTTTCCTGTGTGTGTGTGTGTGTGTGTGCATGCTCACGTGCACAGGTGTATATTTGTATGTAGATACTTCTGAGTGTTTTTACTGGGGCCAAATCTCTGCAGTTTAGTATCACAGAGGTGAAATTGTGGTGGAAGCCAAAAAGAAACCATTTTCCCACCTAATTATTGACTTTAATAGTTTAAAGAATATAATGTGTCTTTGTAATTACTTATTAATAGAATGATAACTACAGCAGTTCATATTTAGCTATAGTTATTTACTGAAAAATAAATGTCTAAAACTTTTCCACTTTCCCTTGTTTGACCCTTTGTTTCTCCCTTCTTTTTTCTGCCCACTCTTTTGTTTTTTTTCTCAAGGATTTGAATGACTTTGCAGAAGGAGAAGATCACCTCTCTGAGGTTTCTTCATCTATTAAAGGAGAATAATGCCATCCATCCCCAAGAGGTAAGGATTAAATAGCTTAATGTATGCCAAGCAACTGGCTTGTGGTTTTTTTGTGTGTTTTTTTTTACTGCATTGTGGTTAGTTCCCTGACCAGGGATTGAACCTAGGCCCTCTGCGTTGGGACTACAGACTCTTAACCACTGAACCACCAGAGAAATCCCTAGATTATGGTATCTTAGTCATCTTCCTCATCCATCATCAAATTTTGATTGAGAATTTATACACACTAGGTACACTCTGAAATTCTGGTTTCCCAAAGATGACTATAAGGCATAACTTTTGTCCTTGAGAATAGCAAATAATCCCAGGACAAAGATATAGTGGGTTTTCATTTATCTTGTTTTTTTCATTTGTTTGTTTTCTCTTTCTTTTCTTTTTACTTGTCTGGAAAACTAGAATCAAATAGCAGTAGGAGTCTGTTAAAGAGTGATTCAGCTTTTGGCATCAAGATGTTTCGTTAGGTAAATTCCCTTCTCTGTGCAGAGCAGCATGAATTCCTTCTCTCAAGTACAGACAATACCCTTCTATCACCATGATGGCGTCCTTGTTCATAGTGGGAGGAGGAAGCAAAATAGACTGGCCCCATGAAACAGTCTGGAAACCTTTCAATGGCATCCCAGCATTGTCAGAGGCCAAGGCCAAGGCCAAGTCCCAACCACAAAAACACGACAAACTAAGTGCTATTCCTGCTGTGTTTAACAGACTCACCTATCGATTCCAATGCATAGCTCAGCATGACAAAGACACATTGAGTGAATATCCTAAAAAGAAACAAAGTCCTTAGAAATCAAAGACTGAACCATGAATTTCTTGGTTTAAACTGCTAAATTTTGGATGGGAGTACAGTGTGATGAGTCACTTTATCCCCCAGAGAAATCATTCTTTCCCTGAAGAGGTAGAAGGAGGAGGTACCTCAGTGTCAGTCAGTTAAAGCTGAAACTCTTGGATCAGCTGCTTCTTAGGTGAATGAAGCCAACTTTTTAGGCTAGTAACTCTGTGGTATTCTTTTCACCTAATGGTGCTATTTTAATTTTTTAAGTTTTTTTTAATATGGAGCATTTTTATAGTATTGAATTTGTTACAATATTGTTTCTGTTTTATGTTCTGGTGTTTCTGGGGCACGGGATCTTAGCTACCTGATCAGAGATCAAACCCACACCCACTGCTTTGGAAGGTGAAGTCTTAACTACTGGCCTGCCAGGCAAGTCCCTTTGCCTAGCTGTGTTGTTAATATTAATAAGATAGGCTCCGAAGTAAGATTGCAGGAGTTTGACTACTAATTCTGCCAGTTATTAACTAGGCGACTATGACAAGTTGAAATCAGTCTTGAATATTCACTGGAAGGACTGATGCTAAAGCTGAAATTCCAATACTTTGGCCACCTGATGTGAAGAACTGACTCATTTGAAAAGACCCTGATGCTGGGAAAGATTGAAGGCAGGAGGAGAAGGGGACGACAGAGGATGAGATGGTTGGATGGCATCACCGACTCAATGGACATGAGTTTGAGTAAACTCTGGGAATTGGTGATGGACTGGGAGGCCTGGCATGTTGCAGTCCATGGGGTTGCAAAGAGTCAAACACGACCGAGCGACTGAACTGAACTGTATGACAAGTTATTTAATATTTCTATGTCTGATTTTTTTCATCTTTAAAAATGAGAATATTAACAGTGAGTTAATGGACGTGAGTCTGAGTGAACTCCGGGAGATGGTGATGAACAGGGAGGCCTGGTGTGCTGCAATTCATGGGGTCGCAAAGAGTCGGACACGACTGAGCAACTGAACTGAACTGAACTGAACACATTATTGCCACTAGGAGCAAAATTGTAGATACAGAATTCCTTCTTAAACTTTAAGGTGCTAAGTGAATTTAAAGTATTATCACTTTCCTTTTTATTATTTTTAGACATCTAAGTGATTAGAGTATCTCAATAGCTATTATTTTCATTACTACTAACTTCCGTAAAATAAGTGGGTTGGCCCACACGATTTCTAATTTCCATTTTAGTTTTGACATTCCCTCATATTTCAGTAGTCAAACAGTAGCTGATTTAAAGAGTACATTTTAAGCATACTCTGAGATATGGCCTATGATTTCCTATTTGGTTTTCCTATTTTTTAGAAGTATATACCCATCTAAATTACTGCCACTATTTGGAGGGTGCATGCATGCGTGCTAAGTTGCTTCAGTCATGTCCAATTCTTTGCAACTCTATGAAATGAAGCCCTCCAGACTCCTCTGTCCATGGGATTCTCCAGGCAAGAGTACTAGAGTGGGTTGCCATGCTCATCTTCAGGGGATATTCTTGACCTGGGGATTGAACCTGAATCTCCTCCACTGCAAGTTAATTCTTTACCCACTGAGCCATCTGGAAAGCCCTTATGTAAGTTATGCTTCAATAAACCAATTAATTTAAAAATCTGTCTTTGTAAGGGTCAATTATACAAAGATTTTGTGTAAGATTTCATATTTAATACAGTGTTATTTCTCATAAAATGCAATCTTAATCTATAGAAATTTGAAACTTCCATTGGTTACCTTAGCTCTTGCAGTAAGTAGTGATGTTTAAATTGGAATATTTGCTTTAGGAGAATAATAAGTACTTGGGGGATTACTTTGTGAAACTTGAGGCAGAATTTAGGAATTTCCTTCACTGTTGCCTAGACTTCAGTACACAGTCTTGGGCTAATTATAATCCTTGGTTCATGGCGCCCACTCATTGGTCCATTTGTACCATGTGATCTCTTTTTATTAAGATATACATATATATTTGCTTAGTTGTTTCACCATGGTCCACCATGGACACAGAAACTAGTACACTGATTAAAGTTTGTATGTACTTATTTGATCCTCTCCGATTCCAAACCCCTGCATCACTCTATCCAATGTAAACACCTCTATTCTAAATCTTGTGTTGATCATTCCCTTGCTTTTGAAAACAAAATTATTATATTGCATTTATTTGCAATTCTAAAAATTTATTGTTTTGCTTTATTTGCTTCAGGTAAAGAACATTACAGTGTTTGCCATTTTTGCAGTTTATGTCAAACTCAACATTTCCAAGAATAATATGTTTTTACTCAATGTTACATTAGGAATCCGGAGAAGGCAATGGCAACCCACTCCGGTACTATTGCCTGGAAAATCCCATGGACGGAGGAGCCTGGTAGGCTGCAGTCCATGAGGTCGCTAAGAGTCGGGCACGACTGAGCGACTTCACTTTCACTTTTCACTTTCATCCATTCTGAAAATATGCATAAGTTCCTCATGGACGTGTACCTAGGAGGGAAATGTTTCAACCGTAGAACACGTTTCTAGTTTGCAAAATAATGTCAACTGCTTTTCAAGATGGATGTAGCAGTGGACACTTTTTCTAGCATTCCTGTCACTGCCCAGCTTCTCTAACAGTTGCTATTCCCTGACTTTTTCATTTTTTGCATTCAGAATAAGTATTAGATATTGCTATGGAATGGTCTTGATTGCCAAATGATTGGAAATTACTAAACTGACTTGTTTTTTACAGATGATATGATTATCCATATTAAAATCACATGAGAATTTTTTGATAAACAAATTATTATAACAGTAAACAGAGCTAAGCAGGTGACTGGATTTGAGATCAATATACAGACATCAATTTCATATCCAGCAGAAACAAACAATTTCTGAAGGCTTATGAATAATTATACACAAAAATAGTTTTCTGTTAAAAAAAAGCAGTTCTAAGGTCTAGCATTTTGGCACTTGTTGACCACCCTCTTCATATTGGATCAAATATCTGACTACTATTAATTCTTCAGAACAAAGAACGACAATGTGCTCATTAACTGAGTTTTCACCCACCTGCTTCAATTACTAGAAATAAAATGGTGCCAATTTAGTGATGACTCACATATTTGTGCTTGTCCTTGGTAAGATTTAACCTGTGTCAGATCTCCTTATCCACATATACATACTGACTAAAGTCATCACTGGAGAGAATTAGATTTTATTTTATTTGGATGTAGGAAAAGTGAAAAAGTGAAAGTGTTAGTCACTCAGTCGCATCCGATTCTTTGTGACCCCTTGGACTGTAGCCCGCTAGGCTTCTCTGTCCATGGGATTTCCCAGGCAAGAATACTAGAATGGATAACCATTTCCTTCTCCAGGGGATCTTCCCCATCCGGAGATTGAACCAAGGTCTCCCACACTGCAGACAGATTCTTTAACATCCCATTGCAGGGGGCATGGATTCCTGGTCAGGAAACAAACATCCCACAGGTTGCTCTGGTTCTGGCCAAATTCCAATTCATTATCAGTGTGACTCTTCAGAGGTAGCTCCAACAATGTATACACTATGGAATGCACCATGAGGCAGAGGGAACTGCAGGTCCTTAATTCAGGTCACAGGCCCTCCCTGAGTGGAGAAGAGACAATGTCATGACCTAACCTATCCATCAAAAAAAGCTGGATTGTGATTCATCAAGCACAGGCATAGTCATTAGGCAACTTCTCCAATAATTCCCCTGGACCAAAAACATTTTTTTAATTAGCTAAAAATTTTAATCACATTATCAAGAGAACACAAAAATGATAGAAAGAAAGTGAATCAACTCATCAGGTGTCCAGTCTCTAGGGTGTCCTTGAGGCTGTTTAGCAGTAGCTGTAAACTTGCATTTGGAACCAATTGTTTAGGTCCCAGTGATGACTAACTCGTCTGAGTAGCTTAGTGGCAAGCCCAGCTACCCACAAGGGGAAGTTAATGGCTCCCTGGACAGTTCTGACTTAAAGGTTAATGCATTCAGCATCCAACTTTGAAGTTAGATATGTAGCCATTTTTAAATTATGGAGCATCACCAAAATACATGGACTGAACTTGAAGATTCATCTGGGAAAGATAACTAAAGCTAAAATAAACCAAAAACAATCACTGAATCACAGAAGCAGTGCAATGGAAGGGGTAGAATTTGAACTCAGGAGAAGATTCACCTAGCTGGGAATTTCACTCTATCAAACACTTGTGGTCCCCTGGGCAGGTCACTCAACCTTCTCTAAACTAAGCCTGCTTTCAGAGGTTGACTCATTACCTTCTGTCCTCCCATGGAACGGATGAAGAAATTATTCCTACGGTTTCATCAGGACCAGACTTCATCGATCAGATTGTTTTAGTGGATCTGTGGGTAGACAGCCACAGCTAGAAATCTGAAGCTTTGGGGGAAATAACAAAAGTCCACTGGAGGATGGATGAAGTTGAAATATGAAACATTCCCTGTTAACTTTTGGACAGAAGCTAGTGACTACTGGAATTGTTGGGGAAAAGGTGTGAGCCCTGAATGAATTTCTCCCAGGTCTCAGGAGATGGTAGATTAAAAAAAAAAAAAAAAAAAAAGCCTCAAGATCCCTGGTAGATTTTATTTTATTTATTTATTTTTTATGTGGACCATTTTAAAGTTTTTATTGCATTTATTACAATAGTGCTTTTGCTTATGACTTTTTTTTTTTGGAGGAAAAGTTTTATGGTTGCCAGACATGTGGGATCCTAGCTCAAAGACCAAGAATTAAACCAGCACCCCCTGCACTGGGAGGTGCAGTCTTAACCACTGGACTGCCAGGGAGGTCCCCACGGGTAGATTTTTTAATCTAGGAGGAACATAAAGAAATAGAAGGGTTAGACCTTTTAGTACTACCCAGTTTTCAAAGCTGTTACTTGGAAGGTGAGAGAGAGAGAGAGAAGGAAGACTGAGAGAGAGAGACAGAGGGAGAGAAAGAAATGTCCCCTGAGCTCTAGTGTTCCACATTTTAGGGAGTACAAATGTGGCTGGCCTGAGGCTCCAAGACAAGTGTGAGCACTGCAGAGAAGCCAGAGGCTTAGAGTCAAGTTAATCCGAATAAGAATCCCATTTCTATTGCTTACTAGCAGTGTGGCCTGGAGGTAGGTAAACTCTCTGAATTTGTTTCATCACATATAAAATGAGGATAATAGCAACCATCAAGAAGGGTTGCTTACTAGAGAGAAAGAATGGAGAGGGAGGTGCGAGGGGCATTCAAGAGGAAGGGGACATATGCATACCTATGGCCGATTCATGTTGGTGTATGGCAAAAATCATCACAATTTTGTTAAGTAATTATCCTTTAATTAAAAATAAAATTAAAAAATAAGAATTTTTGTTTAGATTTGACCCTTGTGCTGGTGAAAATCCTGATAAGACAGTACTCAAAATGCATTAGTGACGAAACTTCAAACTGCTTCCTGGCCTAGAAGGGCTGTTATTTCTCTTTAAAATATAAGGAACCGAATTTGATTCTCTGTCTCAGTCACAGAGCAAGACAAGAGTGAAAGAGAAAGACTCAATCAGCAGAGAGGTGGCCAATATTTACTAGAATTTACAGCTGAAGGTCAAGTGCTCCGTGGATATTGAGATATCTTCTAAAGTGTAGAACAGTGGCAAACTTTGGAAGACGCAATGAGTGAGGGTGGATTTGTAGAGGGCAGAAAATGCTAACTTTGTAGTGAAGTCAAAGCCTTCGTAGTAAAGTCAAAGCCACTAAGTTCTGCTCACCCTCACAACGTTGTGGGACTGGCGGACATGACCAGTTTTTTCTTCATGTGGAATCAATCACAATAGCACTATTCAGCTCTGGTGCAAAAGGAAATAAAAGTATTAAAAGCAATTAGTATTTAACTGCCATCCGTGTGCTAGGCACTATACTAAACATTTTTTTAAAAATTGATCAGTTCATTTAATTCACTACAAAATCTCATGAGATGGTCACCATTATTTTCTCCAGCTTCAGATGAGGAAATTACAGATGAACAAGATTTACAGACATCCCAGTTTACACAGACTGTGAGTGGCCAAGCCAAGATTCGAACCTCCAGTATCTACCTGCACTGCCGAAACTCTTAACCTCATGATGTAGCGTCCCCTCCATTGAAAGTACCCTGGATTTGTTGTCAAAGTTCTAGGCTTGTATTTTAACCCAGAGCTCTTGGAACAAGTGACTTAAAACTCCCTTTGCCTCAGTCTCATGTTTTATGACTAGGGGATGAGAGACAGCATAAAACAGGCCCTTAAACTCTCTGAGTCTCAACTTTCTTTTTAGAACATTTGTTTTAAAACATCCCTAACTTCAAGGAGCTCACAGTTAAGTACAGAAATAGACTTGTATACAGACAGGATGATATAAAGGTTACAAAGGAGTGGCCAATGGTTCCTGGTTTGGGAAGGAAGTCAAGGCTTCAAAGAAAAAAGGATCATTCAGATTCATTCACTTTTGACCCCAGGTTGACTGCTTTGAATTCCATGTTCACCATTCTGATTCTAATAAATTTTCTATTTCTGTTATAACATAGGACCACAGGCACTCACCTCAATTAGCTTATGACTTGGCTAATAATAAAAACAATATCGGCGACAGTTATGTTGTTTAATAAAAAGTTAGACTTGGTAGGGCAAAAGCAGAAAGAAGGTATATGCTTTCTTACTTCAACTCTTTAAAACTGCTCTATTGAATTGCTCATCCCTGCCCTTCGATAAAATCTGAGAGAATCAAATAACAGATTTCCAATTACATTAAGCACTGTGCCTTAGTGCTCTCAGCTTCAAGATAAGATTAATTTCTCCTGGATAATTTCCAAAAGAGTTCTTGGGGAAGACACACAGGGTGATATACAGCGTAAGCTATGCTCCTTATGAGAGAATGGATGGCGTCCCAATTCTGAATGGTTCATTACGGGCACTGCTATGCATATTCCCTGTGAGCTACGGCTACAGAGTGCACACCAGCAGAAACCAGAGTCATTATGTCTAACCAATGAAGTTTTCAGCTCCCCATCAGTTCTTCTCCTCCAGGGAGCTCAGCTGGAGTATGTCCTGTTTTCCCTGAGACTTCTTTTGCCTTTGTCCTGAAGCACCTCCCCTTCCACATTCCCAAACCACAGGCTCTTCCCCAGTCCCACCTGTTCATCTAAGGATAGGGCCCATTTGAGTCAGGAGGCACCCTCATGGGTTATGTTACCGTCACTGACATGTGGGGCAAGACAGAAAAGTAATTCACAAGAAGGAAAGGGAACATGGGTCTCCTTACCACTTTGCAAGGAAACATTCACCTCCCCGAACTGTGGGCTCCAATTATGATGACACCAAAATGATTTCAATATGGGCCCTATATATGGGAGCCTTAATTCTGTGTTTCTTAACTGATTCTTTTGTCTAATAGTGTGAAAGAAGCACAATTTTTTATAATTTTGCTCCCTTGGAAATTAAAGCAAAATCACCAATATATAAGAGCTCTTGAGTAGTGATACAGAACTCAACTTATGGGCCAAATGGTAGCATCTAGTCAATTCAAATCATATCAGAGACTTGGATTATGTAAGAAAAGCAAAATGAAGCCCTCCATTTGCCTCGAGAAGTGTCGTTGTAGGGTACTAGTCTCTCTCTCTTTTGTTTTTTAAAACATGTTTATTTGAAATAAATGAGCTGTGTTCACAGCTCTTCTCCGTCCCTTTTTTTCTGTCTCCTTTACATTCTATTTCTGTTTTTTCAAGATAGGTGTTTTGGAGGGATCCCAATTGTTCTCCCCACCCACCTCCCCCAAATCCCCACATCCATCTCACACAAATGCAGATGACCCAATTCTAATGAGGTCTTCCCCAGTGGCTCAGTAGGTAAAGAATCTGCCTGCAATGCAGGAGATGAAAGAGATGCCTGTTCGATCCGTGGGTTAGGAAGATCTCCTGGAGGAAGAAATGGCAACCCACTCCAGTATTCTTGCCTAGAAAATCTCATGGACAGAGGAACCTGGTGGATGGGGCTAGAAGTTCATGGGATTGCAAACACATACAACTGAGCACACACACAAATTCTAATGGAAAGTGACTTTGTAATCGATTTCCAACCCCTAAGTAGTAGAGACAGCACAGTCTGAAAAACAGAATGTGACAGTAGGATGTCTCCAAAAATGAAGAAGGGCACTTGTGGTTTCCATAAGGGAACAGACCTATTCAAGATGCCCACGAGCCTCCTCTAATCACCAGAATCCACTTGGGAGGACTGTCACTCCGTCTTGCTCCAAGAAGTGTCACTGAAGCTGCCAGTCCCTCTTGTTCTTTCTTTGAAGCCTTTGTTTCTCTTAAGGAGGGTAGTGTCACCTCATGAAATTAGTTTCAGCATCCTTATACCTTCATCGACGTGAGGTTTATTATCAGATATCTGGGGCCACAACCTGCTTCACAATCCCCTGTGGCATGGCGTGTAAAACTGGGAAGGCACATTAAAGACAACCAAATCTCGATTATTTATTTCATAGGTGAGGAAATAAGGGTCCAGAGAATTTGTATTCTCTTTTTTTTTTTTTTTTTTTTTGGCTGTGCTGGGTCTTCACTGTGGCATGTGGACTTATCTTCGTGTGGCTCACTGGCTTAGTTGTGCCACGGCACGTGGGATCTTAGATCCCCAACCAGGGATCAAACCCACATCTCCTGCACTAGAAGGCAGATTCTGCCTGGGACCACCAGGGAAGTCCCAAGAATTTGTATTATTTCTTCAACCTCATTTCTCACCAGTCCTCCCTATTGCAAAACATACGTTCCATCCATGTGAAATCATTGGTTTTTATCTCAGTCTATCTTACTCTAAGCCTTTGCATATGCTATTTCCACTGCTAGGAACGCTTGTCCCTACTTCTGCTTTCTCTATTAACTGTGTGACTTAAATTTCTCTTTCAGATCTGAGCTTAGATTTCACTTGCTATGACAATCTTTTCCTGACACCCTTCTCCATTTGCCTAACTTAGGTGCAGGGCTTCAAGAATACACCCCCACAAATGCACTTCCCACTTTACAACTGTGTACTGGGACGGCTTATTCATGTGTTTGGTTTTCACACTAGACTATGGGCAAGGCTGTATCTTGCTTGCCTAGCACAGAGCATGATCATAGTAGGCTTTGACTCAATATACGGAATACTAACTGAAAAATCCAGAAAGAGAACTCGGGGATCCTGCCTCCTTGTTCAGAATGACACTTTCTTCTCAGGACATTGAGAGTCTAATAGACTCAATACCTAAAGCTTGAAAGTGAAGTTTCATCTTCCCTTTTAATACAGCGTTCTGCACATGGAATATTCTTGAATGCCAGTATCATGATTAGAGTTTTCGTGGGTAGCATTGCATTACTATGAAAGCAAGATTGGGGAATGGATAGTTACAGAAAGCAATACATAATAGGTGACTTCGGAGGTGAGCTTGAATAATGTCTTCCCTTTTGCGGCTGAGTAATACCCCATTGTATATGTGTATCACACTTTCTTTATCTGTTCCTCTGTTGATGGACATCTAGGCTGCTTCCATGTCCTGGCTATTGTAAACAGTGCTGCAGTGAATATTGGAGTGCATATGTCTTTTCACATCACAGTTTTCTCAGGTTATGTGCCCAGTAGTGGGATTGCCGGGTCCGTAATGGGTTGCAGGACATAATTGGAGACTGGTGTCTAGAGATAAAGCCACATTAGAGGTAGCTGTGGGAGGATGGCTAGCATCCGACCATAAAGGGATCTGATCAGCATGTTAAGGGGGTGGAAGCAAAGATCCTGCCACATTGCTTGCAGCAATACCATAGAAATGGGACTACGCCTTGTAGAGGTCTCACCATGAACCAGAAAGGGGTAGAACCAGGGTGTGACTGCAAGTAACTGGTCTCAGAAATCATACCCTCAGCCCCATAAACCTGGCAAACCCTATCTAATGGCAGTGTCAGATGAAGTGCCCTCTCCGAGCCTTTGTTTCAATATTTAATCTATTTACCCAGATGCCAGTGTTTTTTCCAATAGCTGTTGGGGAAAATGTTGCAGTCAGAGATTGCCACCTGTTAATTACTGCACAAAAACAGCAGGGTCCAAAGTCATTATTGTGTGTCGCGGATAATTACTGCCACACAATTGTGAGGCTTCCTCTTGGCTCCTTTTCTACACAATTGTGAAAGCCTCGATCCTGAGCAGGTGATGATGATTTACAAGAATAATAATAAATGCCCGTGGGAGCACAGGTAATTAACAGCTGTAGGCTGCAGACAATGTACCCTGAACAACCAGGAGGAACTGCGGCAGCTTCCATCCAGTTTAGACTGCATCTGAAAAGACTGACCAGCAATCTGGTTAAGTTCAGTTGCCTTAATATATAAAGAAGGAGGCAGATGTTTAGATCAGGGTGAGTAAATTAGTAAATGCCATTCCTGATATGGGAAATGGGCTTTCTTTCTGGCTGGGCATGCAGACGTGAAATGAGCATGACTTGGAACAAGAGACTGAGGTGAATGTAACACCATAAACCAACAGCTGATAGACATAATTAGGATGGCTAGAGACATCTGCCTTGCTGGAATGAAAGCTAAAAACCAAAATTAAAAAAGATTTCCAAAATTCATTTAGGAACTTGGCATATTAGTGATCTAGATAGAATGAGCCATTCAGAATTTCATGTCCAAATTCAGACCTGATTGCTACCAATATTTTGGACTTATGCATTTTTTTCTTTTTTATTGAAGTATACTTGATTTATTATATTAATTCAGGTGTATAACATAGTGATCCAATGTTTTATAGATAGTATGTATGCAAGTGTACTACAGCAAGTGTGCTAAATCACTTCAGTTATCTGTTTGACCATATGGACTTTTGGCCACCAGGCTCCTCTGTCTATGGGATCCTCCAGGCAAGAATACTGGAGTGGACTGCCATTTCCTTCTCCAATAGATAGTATAGATGAGTATAAATTATACTCATCTGAAAAATGAAATATGCATCCATAAACTGAGTATTGTGTATACTCATATTAGCTTATTATAAAATATTGGCTACACTCCCTGTACTATACATTACATCTTTGTGTCTTACTCATTTTATACCTAGTAGTCTGTACCTCTTAATCCTCTTTACCTATCTTGCCCCTCCCTCCAACCCATCCCCACTAGAAACCACTAGTTTGTTCTCTTGTCTCTGTGAGTCTGTTTCTCTTTTGTCATATTCGTTTATCTGTTTTATTTTCAGATTTCACATGTAAGGGGAAATATACAGTACTTATCTTTATAGGATTTATATCCAAGTTATTGCAAATGGCAAAAATTCATTCTTTTTTATGGCTAATATTCCATTGTATATACATACCACTTTGCTTGATCCATTCATCTGTTTATGGACACAGTTTTCTTCTATGTTTTGGCTATCATAAATAATACTGCTATTAATACTTGGCTGCATATGTCCATTTCTTCTCAGTTATCCAATTTGCTTGCATATAACTGTCCATAGTATTTGCTTATGACTGTATATCTTTTTAGTTTACAGAGTAATATAAGTCACTGCAGATGGTGACTGCAGCCATGAAATTCAAAGACGCTTTCTCCTTGGAAGAAAAGTTATGACCAACCTAGACAGCATATTAAAAAGCAGAGACATTACTTTGCCAGCAAAGGTCCATCTAGTCAAAGCTATGGTTTTTCCAGTAGTCGTGTATGGAAACGAGAGTTGGATTATAGAAAGCTGAGTTGACGAAGAATTGAAGCTTTTGAACTGTGGTGTTGGAGAAGACTCTTGAGAGTCCCTTGGACTGCAAGGGGATCCAACCAGTCCATCCTAAAGGAAATCAGTCCTGAGTGTTCATTGGAAGGACTGATGTTGAAGCTGAAACTCCAATACTTTGGCCATCTTATGCTAAGAGTTGACTCATTGGAAAAGACCCTGATTCTGGGAAAGACTGAAGGCAGGAGGAGAAGGAGAATACAAAGGATGAGATGGTTGGATGGCTTCACTGACTCGATGGACATGAGTTTGAGTAAGCTCCAGGAGTTGGTGATGGACAGGGAAGCCTGACATGCTGCAGTCCATGGACTGCAAAGAGTCTGATACGACTGAGCAACTGAACTGAACTGATTTCTTTGTTGGTCCCCTGTAACCACTATTAAAGGTAGAATATTGATGAATCCAATTTTTACCATTAAATTATCTATTTCTCTAATTCTGTCAGTTTTTACTTTGTATATTTTAGCAAAAGTAACAGGTATATTTTATAAATCTATTTCATCTACATTTCCTTATTTAATCTTAGCAACAAAGTTGTGAGGATGATATTTTCTTCTCCATTTAATGGGTGAGAAAAGGAGTGTTCCTACAATTCATACAAGTATAAACAGCAGCACCAAGACTCAAATCCAGGGACCTCCCTGGTGGTCCAGTAGGTGAGAATCCACCTTGCAATGCAGGGGACCCAGGTTTAATCTCTTGTTGGGGAACTGAGACCTCACAATACCACAGAGCAACTAAGCCTGTGTACCAAAACTAGAGAGTCCCTGCAAGGCAACAAAGACCCAACACAGCCAAATAAGTGAATGTGTTTTTAAAAATACTCAAATCCAGCCTTGGCCATTTTCCACTCTTATATCATCCTCTCAGCATCACACCCAGCCAACCTGTTAACTGACTGAAAACCTAGGAGTAAGCCAAATGTAGAATGATCCAGCTGACAACAGCCCAGATTACTGACCCATAAACTTATAAGCTACATTAATGATTGTTTAGTCTCTGAGTCACTAACTTTGGGGATGGGCTGAGACACAGAAACAGCTGATACTATACTCTTGTTTATTGCCTACCTTCCCTGAATCCAAATGTCACATTCTGTTTATTTCTATACTTACATTATTTTTTTTTAGAGTTCAGAACTATCTGTTAGTAGCATGTCTACTGCAAGTCAACGAAAAATGTTGTCCAGCTTTGTTGAGATGTAATTGACATATGTGCATATGCATACACAGTTGCTAAGTCATGTCAGACTCTTTGCGACCCCATGGACGGTAGCCTGCAGACTCCTCTGTCCATGGGATTTCCCAGGCAAAATTACTGGAGTGGGTTGCCATTTCCTTCTCCAGGGGATCTTCCTGACCCAAGGGTTGAACCCTTGTCTCCTGTGACTTCTGCAAATGACAGGCAGATTCTTTACCACCGAGCTTCAGTTGAAAGTCCAATTTACATATAATGTGTAAATTTAAAGTGTACCATATGATGATTCAATACATGTATATATTGTGAAATAATTACCACAATAAAGTTAATTAATACATCAGCTCTGGTGGCTCAGACGGTAAAGCATCTGCCTGCAATGCAGGAGACCCGGGTTCAATCCCTGGGCCGGGAAAATCCCCTGGAGAAGGAAATGGCAACCTACTCCAGTACTCTTGCTTGGAAAATTCCATGGACAGAGGAGCCTTGTAGGCTATAGTCCATGCGGTCACAAAGAGTCAGACATGACTGAGTGACTTCACTTCACTTCACTTCACATATATTAATATCTAGCATTTGTGTGTATACAGTGAAAACATTTAAGATCCATGCTCTTAACAACTCTTAAGTATATAATACAATACTGTTAGCTATAGTCACCGTGCTCTGTGTGCTGTGTGTGTGCTTGGTCGCTTGTTGTGTCCTACTCTTAGAGACCCTTTGGACAGTAGCCTACCAGGCTCCTCTGTCCATGGGAATTTTCAGGCAAGAATAGTGGAGTAGGTTGCCATTTTCCTCCTCCAGGGGATCTTCCTGACCCAGAGGTTGAACTCACATCTCCTGTATTTCCTGCATTGCAGGTAAATTCTTTACCCACTGAGCTAAGGGGAAGCCCCATACATTAGTTCCCCAGGACTTATTCATCTTTGTGCCCTTTGACCAATATCTCTCCCTTTTCCCTAGTTCCCAGGCTTTGGGAGGTCACCAACATTCTAATCGCTTTTTTATGATTTTGATTTTTTAATATTTTACATGTTACTGAGATCATACAGTGTTTGTCTTTCTGTCTGATGTATTTCACTGAACACCTCAAACTCCATTCATGCTGTTGCAACTGGCAGAATTTCCTTCTTTTCATGCCTGAATAATATTCCTTTCAATGGACACTTTCTAAAACCGTTCATCTGTTGACTGATACTTAGCTTGCACGCATGGCTTGGTTACTATGAGTGAGGCTGCAAGGTCCATTGGAGAACAGATATCTCTTTGAGGTGTCGATTTCATTTCCTTTGACTATGTACCCAGGAGTGGGATTGCTGGATCATATGGTAGTAAAGTGAAAGTGAAAGTCACTCAGTCATGCCTGATTCTTTGTGACCCCATGGACTATACAATCCATGGAATTCTCCAGGCCAGAATACTGGAGTGGGTAGCCTTCCCCTTCTCCAGGGGATCTTCTCAACCCGGAGATTGAACCCAGGTCTCTTGCATTACAGGCAGATTCTTTACCAGCTGAGCCACAAAGGAAGCCCTATGGTAGTAAATGTCAGGGGTAATTTGATTAAAAGGAATGCCAGGGTTTTCTTAGTTCTGTGTCTCTTCATTCAGTTATTTTGTCTGCTTAGGACGACAAAGGATGAGATGGCTGGATGGCATCACTGACTCGATGGACGTGAGTTTGAGTGAACTCCGGGAGATGGTGATGGACAGGGAGGCCTGGTGAGCTGAGATTCATGGGGTTGCAAAGAGTCGGACATGACTGAGCGACTGGACTGAACTGAACTGAGTCCCTCTTAGCATGTCAGTTTGCAACTCTGCTATGCCACATGACTAATATACAGATGATTCATTTTGTTACAAGTTTTAAAAACATTTATTTCTGACCAGTAGTTGCCAGTTTGAGTGTTTGCTCCTACATTTCAAGCATTCCAGGAAATAGGAATTCAGTGGGTCTGTTGTTTGCATTTCTCCCACAATTATTTTATTCTTTCTTTGTTTTCTTTCTTTATTTATTTTCTATGTCTTTTTTTTTTTTGTTTTTTTGAGGAGTAGGGATAGCAACCAAACCTGAAGCAGCTAACAATAGCTCAGTTCAGTATATTCCTACAAAAAGGATGTTGTTTTCATTGCAGGTGCTAAGTACAATTTTGTTTTTCCAAGAACTTCATGAAAGTGACTTTTCCTGGTTAGCCAAGAAACCAGGAATAATTTAAAATAGTTTCAAACTTAATGTGGGTGGCTAGGAAAAAGTAGAGAGTGTTTTCTAAACTATGGATGCATTGATTATATTTTTTCTGTTTGAACTTCTCATTTCAAGCCAGGTCAGATAGCTTGATGGGGAGCCAGCTATCAAATCCTTTCTCCCCAGATTTTCATCAAACCTGTGAATGAACTAGTCTGTGATGAAAACAACAAAAAAGACAGAGAAGGAAAAGAAACTGACAATATCATTTGGGGGTAACCACTTACTGCCCCCAAATTTAAAAACTTAAGAAATACAATTTAGTTCAATTTTAAAATTGCTTTCTAAAATAAAGGATTTTTAAAAAAATCTTAAACATTATTTTAGTCTGCCTTCTCCACAACTAACAATGTAAGTACACCTTAGTTTGGCAAAGTCCACATACCAATTATTTTCAGACTAGGGTGTATAGTGTGTAATTGACACTGACATGTACAAATTATGAATTAATAATTACACATTGTTGTTACTGTTTAGCTGCTAAGTAGTGTCTGACCTAGCAGGCAAGAATATTGGAGTGAATTGCCATTTCCTTCTCCAGGAAATCTTCCTAACCCAGGGATTGAACTCATGTCTTCTGCCTTGGCAGGTGAATTCTTTACCACTGAGCCCATTAATTACACATTTTATTGTATATATATTTATTATATTATATATAATATATTATATTATATATTTATATGTTATATATTATATTATATATTTATATATCATGTATTATATTATATATATATACACACACATATATACATATGTATGTGTGTGTGCTCTTATCCACTCAGTTGTGTCTGACTCTTTGTGACCCCATTGACTGTAGCCTGCAAGGCTCCTCTGTCCATGGGATTCTACAGGCAAGAATACTAGAGTGGGTTGCCATGCCCTCCTCCAGGGGATCTTCCCAACCCAAGGGATTGAACTCAGGTCTCCTACGTTACAGGCAGATTTGTTACCATCTGAGCCACCAGAGAAAACAGGGTCCCAGACCAGGGAGGGAGTGGGGAAGAAAACCCTGGCCATTTCTCCCACCTCCTGTTGGCAAAACCGGAAGCCAGCCAGTGAGGGTGCTCACAGTGGCAACTTCCTCTAGGGTCAGGTCCTGGGGGCTGAGAAGACGTGGAGGCATTCCAGCTGGGCAGTGCTGGAGCAGCAGCTGCCCAGTGCTGGAGTGACTTTGAGGAGATACCCCACATTCAAGGGCAGAGAAGTCCCAGCAAGACAGTAGGAGGGGCAAAACTGTGTTTAGACTCAAATCCCATACCCGCCAGAGACACTCAGAAGTCTCAAACAAGCCTTGTGCACACCAGGAGACCTCACAGAGACTGAGCCAGAACTGTGTTTCAGTGTCTTCTGTGGAGGTACGGGTCAGCAATGGCCTGCCACAGGGACAGGGGCTCTGGGTACAGTCGACCTGGGTATGGCATAAGCCCTCTTGGAGAAGGTCGCCATTAACCCCAGCTATGAGCCACCAGCACTTACACAGAACTGGGGAAACAGACTCCTGGAGGGCACAAACAAAACCTTATGTGCACCAGGACCCAGGAGAAAGGAGCAGTGACCCCACAAGAGACTGACCGGACTTGCCAGTGTCCAGATACCCCTGGAGGAGGTGTGGGTCAGTGGTGGCCTGCTGCAGGGTTGGGGGCACTGCATGCAGCAGTGCCTGCAGGGGACCTTTGGAAGGAGGCCACCATTATCTTCATTACCTCCACCATAGTTTGGCCTCAGGTCAAATAACAGGGAGGGAACACAGTTCCGGCCATCAACTGAAAATTGGATGAAAGATTTACAGACACGGCCCCACCCATCAGAACAAGATCCAGTCTCCCCCTCAGTCAGTCTCTCCATCAGGAAGCTTCCATAAGCCTCTTATCTTTCTTCATCAAAGGACAGACAGAATGAAAACCACAAACACAGAAAACTAACCAATCTGATCACATGGACCACAGCCTTGTCTAACTTAACGAAACTATGAATCGTGCTGTGTAGGGCCACCCAAGACGGCGGTGGAGAGTTCTGACAAAACCACTCTCATGGTGGAGAGTTCTGACAAAAAGTGGTCCACTGGAGAAGGGAATGTCAAACCACTTCAGTATTCTTGCCTTGAGAACCCCATGAACAGCATGAAAAAGCAAAAAGATATGACACTGAAAGATGAATTCCCCAGGTTGGTAGGTGCCCAATATGCTACTGGAGATCAGTGGGGAAATAACTCCAGAAAGAATGAAGAGATGGAGCCAAAGCAAAAACAACAGTCAGTTGTGGATGTGACTGGTGATGGAAGCAAAGTCCGATGCTGTAAAGAGCAATATTGCATAGGAACCTGGAATGTTAGGTCCATGAATCAAGGCAAATTGGAAGTGGTCAAACAGGAGATGCCAAGAGTGAACACTGACAGTTCAGGAATCAGTGAACTAAAATGGACTGGAATGGGTGAATTTAACTCAGATGACCATTATATCTACAACTTGGGCAAAAATTCCTTAGAAGAAATGGAGTAGCCATCATAATCAACAAAAGAGTCCAAAATGCAGTACGTGGATGCTAGCTCAAAAATGACAGAATGATCTCTGTTCATTTCTTAGGCAAACCATTCAATATCATGGTAATCGAAGCCTATGTCCCGACAAGTAATGCTGGAGAAGCTGAAGTTGAGTGGTTCTATGAAGACCTACAAGACCTTCTAGAACTAACACCCCCCAAAAGATGTCCTTTTCATTATAGGGGACTGGAATGCAAAAGTAGAAAGTCAAGAAACACCTGGAGTAATAGGCAAATTTGGCCTTGGATTACAGAATGAAGCAGGGCAAAGGCTAATAGAGTTTTGCCAAGAGAACATGCTGGTCATAGCAAACACCCTTTTCCAACAACACAAGAGAAGACTCTACACATGGACATCACCAGATAGTCAACACTGAAATCAGGTTCATTATATTCTTTGCAGCCAAAGATGAAGAAGCTCTATACAGTCAGCAAAAACAAGACCGGGAGCTGACTGTGGCTCAGATCATGAACTCCTTATTGTCAAATTCAGACTTAAAGTTAAGAAAGTAGGGAAAACCACTTGACCATTCAGGTATGACCTAACTCAAATCCCTTACAATTATGCAGTGGAAGTGACAAATAGATTCAAGGGATTAGATCTGATAGAGTGCCTGAATAACTATGGACAGAGGTTCGTGCCATTCTACAGGAGACAGGGATCAAGACCATCCCCAGGAAAAAGAAATGCAAAAAAGCAAAATGGCTGTCTGAGGAGGCCTTACAAATAGCTGAGAAAAGAAGAGAAGCAAAAGGCAAAGGAGAAAAGGAAAAATGTAACCATCTGAATGCAGAGTTCCAAAGAATAGCAAGGAGAGATAAGAAAGCCTTCCTCAGTGATCAAGGCAAAGAAATAGAGGAAAACAATAGAATGGGAAACCCTAGAGATCTCTTCAAGAAAATTAGAGATACCAAGGGAACATTTCATGTAAACATGGGCTCAATAAAGGACAGAAATGGTATGGACCTAACAGAAGCAAAAGATATAAAGAAGAGGTGGCAGGAATACACAGAAGAACTATACAAAAAAGATCTTCATGACCCAGATAATCACAATGGTGTGATCACTCACCTAGAGCCAGGTATCCTGGAATGTGAAGTCAAGTGGGCCCTAGGAAGCATCACTACGAACAAAGCTAGTGGAGGTGATGGAATTCCAGTTGAGCTATTTCAAATCCTAAAAGATCATGCTATGAAAGTGCTGCATTCAGTATGCCAGCAAATTTGAAAAACTCAGCAGTGGCCACAGGACTGGAAAAGGTCAGTCTTCATTCCAATCCCAAAGAAAGGCAATGTCAAAGAATGCTCAAACTACTGCACAATTGCACTCATCTCACACGCTAGTAAAGTAATGCTCAAAATTCTCCAAGACAGGCTTCAACAGTATGTGAGCCATGAACTTCCAGATGTTCAAGCTGGTTTTAGAAAAGGCAGAGGAACCAGAGATCAAATTGCCAACATCTGTTGGACTTTTGAAAAAGCAAGTTCCAGAAAAACATCTGTTTCTGCTTTATTGACTATGCCAAAGCCTTTGATTGTATGGATCACCACAAACTGTGGAAAATTTTTTAAGAGATGGAAATACCAGACCACCTGACCTGCCTCCTGAGAAATCTGTATGTAGGTCAGGAACCAACAGTTAGAACTGGACATGGAACAACAGACTGGTTCCAAATAGAAAAAGGAGTATGTCAAGGATGTATATTATCACCCTGCTTATTTAACTTATATGCAGAGTACATCATGAGAAACGTTGGGCTGGAGGAAGCACAAGCTGGAATCAAAATTGCTGGGAGAAATCTCAATAACCTCAGATATGCAGATGACACCACACTATGGCAGAAAGCAAAGAACAAAAGAGACTCTTGATGAAAGTGAAAGAGTAGAGTGAAAAAGTTGTCTTAAAATTCAACATTCAAAAACCTAAGATCATGGCATCTGGTCCCATCACTTTGTGGCAAATAGATGGGGAAACAATGAAAACAGTGACAGACTTTATTTTGGGAGGGCTCCAAAATCACTCTAGATTGTGACTGCAGCCATGAAATTAAAAGACACTTGCTCCTTGGAAGAAAAGCTATGACCAACCTAGACAGCATATTGAAAAAGCAGAGACATTACTTTTCCAAGAAAGGTCCCTCTGGTCAAAGGTGTAGTTTTTCCACTAGTCATGTATGGATGTGAGAGTTGGACCATAAAGAAGTCTTAATGCTGAAGAATTGATGCTTTTGAGCTGTGGTGTTGGAGAAGACTCTTGAGAGTCCCTTGGACTGCAAGGAGATCCAACCAGTCCGTCCTAAAGGAAATCAGTCCTGAATATTAATTGGAAGGACTGATGCTGAAGCTGAAATTCCAATACTTTGGCCACCTGATGCGAAGAACTGACTCATTGGAGAAGACCTTGAATGTGGGAAAGATTGAAGGCAGCAAGAGAAGGGGATGACAGAGGATGAGATGGTTGGATGGCATCACCGACTCAATGGACATGAGTTGAGTACGCTTCAGGAGTTGTTGGTGATGGACAAGGAGCCTGGTGTACTGCAGTCCATGGGGTCGCAAAGAGTCAGACATGACTGAGTGACTGAACTGAACTGAACTCTGTGTGTGTGTGTGTGTGTGTGCGTGTGTGTAATAAATTACACACACGGTATGAGAGATAGAGAAAATCATGCCTATTAGTAGTATTACTTCCAAGGTCAGCTGAAATCTTGAAAGAGCAGAAGCATAATAATGACTGAGATCATCATAAAAGGAAGGTAAAAGGATGGTCGCTGATGGCATGATCCAGACCAGGATCCTCTTCAAACCAGCCAAAGTCCTTCTCAGATTAGCCTTTGGGGTGTGAAGGCAGATAACATTTGAAGATGAATCCAATTGCTATTCCTTCTTTGCCTTTAAAGTATCATAGTGAAGAAATCTGTCCACTTTAGCTGGAATCCTGTTTCCCCTGTTATGCCCTGAGTGATCTTTGTGCTCTGAGTCTCAGTTTCTTTATCCATGAAAAGAGAAGAATAATTCTGCAATTTAGCAAGCATCTACCCAGGACACATGATGCCTTCTCCTTTCTTGCCAGGTACACTCAATCGCATTGATAACTTTGGGATTTGGGGAAAGACATCAACGCATACAGGAAAGAAAAGCCCTCTGTCTATGAAAGCTGTGTTTCTGGAAGGATAAACATTCCTTGTCTGGCTCTGCCTGCCGCCTCCCCACTATACTACATGTGCTCAGAAGGGTGTGGCCTATGATGGTGAACACAGGTAGCCAGATTTTTTTCCCCATCATGTCATCTCATTTGTTAGCAGCTTTCTTTTAGAGGCGGAATACTTAGCACCATTTTTCCTTAACTGGAAACTTTAGTTTACAATTCCCAGAGTAACAGAAAAAGCCAGATCCATATCTAATTACACACTGATGGGTCATGCGCTTTCCTTTCAGTCACTGCCCAACTGCTTTTTGGGTTACTATTATTTTCTATACCTGGCCTGCTTCGTTCATTCTAATTTCTTAGTTCTGAATTCATTAAGTATTAAGAAGCCTTGATAATGATTATCAATTTCTTTAATTCTTCAATCATGTAAAACAAAACAAACTTTCAACATGTATGTTCCCAGAGTAACATTCAACAATCCCATTGCTTCAAACGGGGTTAATAAATTGCCCCACACGTATGGGATTAATAAATTGCTGACTCATCATGGCAATATTGTACTGTATCAAGCTTGCTATTTTATGGTGCTATTAACACTGTCTGGAAGATGAGTAAGTACAAGCCAATAAAATACCATCTGAGAGCTCTGGGATTTCAAAATAACTTGTTAAGCCTCACTGAGTATAAAAATGGATCACAATGATATGCCACTGGGAGCAGGATTTTCTGCACTTGTGGGCAGTCAGATGAAATTCAGAAATTACTGCTCTGATTTCTGGATAAGAACACTACCATCATCCACTTCCCAGCAAATGTACCTTGACTTGTTAATTGCTTGACCACTCATTATTAATAATTGAAGACTTGAATGCATTCTTACTATGTAATCCAATTCCACCCCTACACTTACCACTCAGGTTAATATGAACAAGGGTACTTCTCCTGAGGAAATGCATTAGTGCAACAACTCTGTGTTAAAAATAAAAGCAAAGTTTACTGCCAGTGGAAAGAAGAAATCTGTATTGCATCCGAAGGGTATATCAAGATAGTTGTAACAGGGAGTATGAAAAGGATTAATAGGGGGGAAATGAAATTCTTATTGTGATCCAGACACATGCCACACATTATGTTGGATATTTCACCTGAATTTGTCTTATGTAAAGCTGTCAGTTAAGTGTCATTCCTGGTTTAGACACAAAGTACTCAGGCTTAGAAGATGTTCAGTAATCAAAGTAATAGAGTCAAGTTCCTAGCTCAGGTTTTTCCTGGGAAGATTTAACAATTAATATCTAAATAAACAGAGATGTACTCTCTACTTAGAGAGGGAGAGAGGTGGGAATAGTGGAAATTTTATAAATCAGCCTGTGATGGTTAATTTTTTTGTGTCAGCTTGACTGGGTCACCAGTTGCCTACATATCTGGTGAAATATTATTTCTGAATGTGTCTGTTAGGGTGTTTCCTGAAGAGGTTAGCAACTGAACATTCTATATAGAAGACAGTGCAGAAGATTACCCTCCCCCCAGTGTCAATGGGCATCATCCATTAAGGGCCTGAATAAAACAAAAAGGCAGAGGCAAGGAGAATTCTCTCTCCACTTAGCTGTTGAACCAGAATATTAGCCTTGCTTTTCTGCCTGGGACTGAGACGTAACCCATCATTGCTCCCGGTTCTCAGACCTCCAGATGTAGACTGAAACCACCCCACAGCTGTCCTAAATCTCTCTCCAGGTTTCTTTGGCTTGTATCTGGTAGATCGTGGGAAATTCTCAGTCTCCATAAGAGACAGTTCTTTGTATTAAATCTCTCTCTCTCTCCCTCTCTCTTTCTCTAAATAGAACTTCTATCTATCTATCTAAATATCTACATATATGAAACTGAAAGTTTTAGTCATTCAGTCATGCCTGACTCTTTGCAACCCCATGGACTGTAGCCCACCAGGCTCCTCTGGGGGATTTCCCAGGAAAGAATACTAGAGTGGGTCTATCTATATCTCTCTGTATATAGATAAAAATAGACATATTATATTTATCTGACTAATATAAAGGAGATGGTGACAAAAAAGAAATTTTTTTTGGCTATGTACACATATCCAGCACTTCACCTTATTTAAACAACATTGCAAGTAAACATTTCCTCTAATTTGGATAGTTAAAAGAACTTTCTCATGAAAGGCACTACTTCACTACCTTTACCTATGTTAAATGCTGTATGCAAATTAGTTATTAATTGTGTCATATAATAGGTGCTCAAAAATGGTAGCCATTAATATAACTGCCTCAGAATTTACTGATATATCGATTAGAGTATAATTTGTATTAAGTCTTCCTCTCTCTCCCTCTCTCTTTCTCTAAATAGAACCTCTATCTATCTATCTAAATACCTACATCTATGAAACTGAAAGTTTTAGTCATTCAGTCATGTCTGACTCTTTGCAAGCCCATGGACTGTAGCCCACCAGGCCCATTTACTGATATATCAATTAGAGTATCGATTAGAGTACTGATATATTGATAAGAGTGGGTATGGTTTGGATAATTGGATGTATATATCCATGGAAGTTCAGCTATATCAAAGAAAGATTTGACAGATGACATGATTGCTTATCCACATAACAGTCGTTGAGTGCCCACCCTGTATCAGAACTACACCAGGTACTGGGACTAAAATGGAAAATATAATGTACACGCCCATGAGAAATTCATAATCAAACTGAGATGCAAATGGGAAAACCAATGTTCACAATCAGTAGAAGACCAAAAAATAGATATCTCTATAGATAAAGATTAACACTGAAAGCAACGAATGGAACCAGGAACATGGAGAAAATAGGGAAATAGGTGGGATGATGGCTGAAAATTGGTAGTACTGATCTAACGACTCGCAAGGGAGGAGCAGGCCCCAGAAGGAGGAGCTGACATTAATGAATGAAGAGTTTAAAAAGGAAACCAGGAAGGAATGACATCCTTGGAGACTAGTCACACTGGTGGAAATGGCACATAACTTCCGAATGTCTTGAACCATGATTACTTTCCTCCTTTTAATGATGATCGACATCTCCCAATGGAACTCTTAGCTAAAATGCAAATATTTCTGGGAGAAAACAAAATTGTCTTCACTCAAGTGATCAGAAAAGAGTATTATCAGAATTCTCCGCTTTTTTTCTAGAGAATATTCATTTCCCATCTTGGTAGGTTCAAATTTAGAATTTATCTTCTGAAGATTCCTGACTTAAAGGAGCGAACTAACTATAAACCATGGGAATTCATGAAATCAACCTGCCAAAGGCTGTAGTAGTAGGTGATACACTCTGAAAACAAACCGGCCACCAGGGTATGATTTGTCATCAAAACTGATCTCAAAATCCATATTTATCCCCTATATTTGTTTTTCTTTTTTCTTATCTCTTTCTCCCCTTGCACATACATTTTTCATCTCTGTTGAGAGCATGGGAAATATTTTCAGACTATATTCTGTTCCATTCAATTTCCATTGGGAAAATATTTCTTTTTATTAATACAGATGTACATTTTCTAGTCTGAAATATTTTTGGTTGTTCTTGGAAGCTGGATATATCATTTACTCACTGTCAGAACTTTTCCAGATGAATAAAGGTATGTATTTTTAACCTCATACAAACTAAGGGGGCTTGGAGGACAGTTTACAATCTGGAGTGTCAGAGCCCAGCTTGGACTCAATCACTGGACTTGAGCATCAAACTACATATGGATTTGTAAACTCCTCCTGCTGAGAAGCTAGATCCAATAACTGACACTGGGAAATGTGTGACTAGAAAATTACTGTGCTTTGCAAACTGCCTCATGGCTAAGAAGAGATAGCACATAGAGTAAGCTTAGTGTGTTGTGCATGTCTATGTGTGTGTCTCTATGCATGTCTGTGAGTGCACACATGTGGGTGTGCTTGTGTTTATGTGTGTGTATGTAAATTCAAATTATAGGGATGAATGAGGAGCTCTTTCTTTGGGAGGAGGAGGGGGGAATAAGAGGAGGAGAAGGAAGGGGAGGAGGAAGAGGAGAGGAAGACCTCAGAAATTAGGGTAGGAGCTAAGATAACCCAAGAGAGCACCTCTAGTAATCAGGCTTTCTTTTAAATTTTTTCCATAAGCTTGAAGAATATTTTGCATGTTTCAAGAGTATGTTTATTATTATTATTATTCCCTATAGTTGGTTCCCAAATTTCAGTAAAATCTGAGACAGAAGATTTGGTATTATTGGTTGTTGTTGCTGTTATTGTTGTTTAGTTGCTAAATCATGTCTGATTCTTTTGTAACCCAGGCCTGTGGACCACCAGGATCCTCTGTCCATGGAATTCTCCAGGCAAGAATACTGAAGTTGATTGTCATTTCCTTCTCCAGAGAATATTCCCAATCCAGGGATTGAACCTGTGTCTTCTGCATTGACAGGCGGGTTCTTTACCACTGAGCCACCGGGGAAACCCAGTATATTGATAGTTAAACTATATAAGGATGTTTACCATTCCTCCTATCATCCTTCTGAGGAAACCAAAGTGCAAGTAGCTGCACTTCTATAAAGGAAACAGTGGACCTGATGTTACAGCATCAGAGATCAGAGCTCCAGGCAGGACTGAATGTGGGATGGAAAAATCATCTCAGCTTGTTCAGTCCCAGGAATGAGTCTGAAGGTCACAAGTATAACTGGGAAATACAGTGCTTCAGGTGAATGTAGTCTCACGTTCAAGTTACATAATTATGAGACAGTCACTCTAAGTTGAACCTGAACTTGAATCACTCTCCAGTGAAAGCCAAACTTTTCTTTATTTGATGTGAGAAAATTAAGTTTCCAAGCCATCCCAGTTTCCTGGCCTATTGTGTATATCCTTGCTGTAAATAACCTATCTCCAAGGTTTCTGATACTGGATGGAGAGCCTGCAAACTCAGAGCACTGAAGTGATCAAGTGACCATTCCCTTAAAAAGGACTCTTTCTCAAGTGGAAATGACCATTGATGTATGATTAAAGTAATGGCCCTTAAGAAGTACTGCAAAGCTTAAGCAGACAGAAAGGATTCCACGAATAGAAAGCTATTCTGGGAAACACTTCACTCCACTCCCTGACAGTATTATAGAAAAAGCCAACAGTTGAAAACTAGTCAAATGAGAAGAAACAGAGTTGCAGTGCTGTGTATCACTGAGCACAGTGTCTGGAATTTGAAAGGTTAAAGAATGAATTCTAGCTCTTTAATTTACTATGTTTATCTTTCTGATGATAATATCATATACATATCCTATATCACATCCTGTACATGTTTATATGCAGGTACCGAACACATTAATTTGTTTCTCCTCCATTTTCCTTTCCTTTCATATCTTCATCTGTTGATTCCTAATTGGTCTTCTCTAAGCCAAATGAGCTGTGTCTGTCTCCCAGATTTAGAGTCAATGAAAATGGTAAATAAGTAATCCAACATGAATGAAAATTAACTTCTCAAAGAAATAATATCACATAGTTTTAACTATATGCAGAACTTAAACTGATGGTATAATAATGCAAAATAAGTGAGAGAATAAGTGAATTGAACTGTCCTAAGGCCCTTTTCTGCATCATCAGGAAAGTAGTAAAATTATATCATTTGTATTATATTCTAATAAGGCATTTGTGTTTTCATCTCAAAGAAAATCTTTAAAAGTAAAATAATCTATAACTCGCTAATGAAAATGGGCTGAATAAAAATAAACTCCTTGATCAACCCTAAATAAGCAAATAACCAAGTAAAAACAACCAATTAATGAAATATATAGCATCCGTGGAAAAAAAGTATGAAGAAAAAAGAATTGGCTTAGAGTCTATAGAAAGTAATAGGTCTGGGCTTTTGTTTTAGAGTCTTCGGGACAGATCTTACAATAAGAGGACAGCTTTACTGAGATTCAATTGGTAAACTGAACCCAGATTTGCACAAATAGAAGGACAGAGCATTGCATGCAAAAAGAAGAAAACTATGATGGTAGAACTGAGCTTGGCATCTTAAAGGGACAGAAAGAAAGCTCTAGTGAAGCCGAGCTGGACCATTGTGCTCAGTCCAGAGCACCTGGCTGCTAATATATTCACAGCCTAGGATGCTGTCTCAGAGCACTATGGGATATTTTCAGCCCTAACTTATAGAGGAGGAGATTGACATGCTGAGCAAGTAAGTAAATTAAGTAGAATTATTGCATATATTTCTTTTTAAATTTCTTTTTATTTATTTATTTGACTGTACCCAGGCTTAGCTGTGGCACATGAGATTCTTTGCAGCTTGCAGGATCTTTTCCTATTTTAGTTCTAGCATACAGACTCTTAGTTGTGGAATGTAGGATCTAGTTCCCTGAACAGGGATCAAACCCAGGCCCCCTGCTTTGAAAGCGTGGTGTCTTAGCCCCTGGACTACCAGGGTAAGTCCCTGTGCATGTTTCTTCAAATGCATGGTTTTTAGACAGTTGTTTGAAACCAGTCTCTGCCACTGACGACAGCAATTTGAAAATTTGCTTCAGCCTCACCTTACTTATTTGTAAAATGGAGTTATCAATAGCATAAAACCAGGGTAAGATGTGCTGAGGACTAAATCCCATTATGTAAAGTGTTCAGCAAAATGGGTGAAACTTATTACTAAGGGTTAGCTCATAAAATCATCATCTTAGATACCCTATATGATAGGAAATGATATTCTAACCCGAAGTATGTTTCACTAAGGTCTTTGCATTCTCTATTTCACCTCGCAGCCTCCTGAAAAATAAGACGATGTCGCGGAAGACAGGAAGTGCTGTAAAAGAAGCTGCGGCAAATGGCTCTGAACCACAGCAGAGGAGACAAGCTAGGTCCAGCCCTAGGGAGTCAGACTTCATTAAACACTTCCCAGAGGAGGGAATGTTTGAACTAGAACTTGGAAGATGAAGAATGTTGATTTCTCCCATTTCCTCCTCTAGACTTTTTCTATCAGAGTCATTTATTTAGAACTCAATTACATTCTTTCCTGCAAGACAGCTAAGTATGGTTTCATCTTCCAAGGAATGTAACTGCTTATGTATTCTCAGATAATTGTTTCTTATCTTCATGGCTTGTTTCACTTTTTAATCCCTTAAGAACAGGAAGCTTTGTCAGAGATAGTTCATATTTATTTTCATCATAACAAAGTGCTTGACACTAAGCTGATGTGATGTATGTAAAAGTTCTTCCAATGGCACTGGCAGATAGTAGGCCCTCAATAAGGATAGCTGAGTTAAAGTGCATAGTTAACATTTTTATACTCACTAAATTGATCTTGGATATGATAAATTGATGCTAGATATATCACATTGGTAGCATGAATATAAAAATGGGAGGGAAATGAATATAGGATGATGGATGGGTGCAGAAATAGATGACTACACAGGTCAGGTGGTTGAACAGATAGAAAATGGGAAAATACCAGTGGCTTATTGACTTTTCCAATGACTTTCATTGATTGGGGTAACACGTTTGAGCTATGCTGATGTTTTCAGATTTCTAAAGGATGTGGAAAGAGGCTTAGAAAATTCATTTATTTCAACTTTTCTCCGAACTGCTATTGAAATGATAGATGCTTGTTCTGTTCTCTGAGACTTTTGGTCCCAGTGCAACATCAATTAACTAGGATACACATCAAGTTTCACATATCTTTTCAATTTCTTCAGCCTCCCCATCTTTCTTTTTTTAAAAATTTTTATTGGAGAGTACAACTGATTTACACTGTAGTGTCCATTTCCGCTATGCACCAAAGTGAATCAGTTGTGAAAGTCACTCAGTTGTGTCCGACTCTTTGTGACTGCCCTGGACTGTAGCCCGTCAGGCTCTCCTGCTCATGGAATTCTCCAGGCAAGAATACTGGAATGGGTAACCATTCTCTTCTCCAGGGGATCTTCCTGACCCAGGGGTTGAACCCAGGTCTCCTGCACTGCAGGCAGATTCTTTAGTGTCTAAGTCACCAGGGAAGCCTGAATCAGTTACATATACATCTACATATACCCACTCTTTTTTAGGTTCTTTCCCCATACAGGTGATTACGGAGTATTGAGTATATTTCCTTGTGCTATACAGTGGGTTCTTATTAGTTATGAGCTTACAGTATTTAAGGAAGAGAAAAGTACACTGTTATGGGCTGAATTGTATACCCTTACCCTCATCTTGACCCCACAAATTCCTATGTCAAAGTCCCATTGGACTTGGAACCACCAATACCTTAGAAAGCAATAAATAAAATTTAAAAAAAGAAAAAAGAAAGCAACTGTATTTGGCAATAGGGTCTTTAAAGAGATGTTAAAATGAGGTCATTAAGGTCTTCCCTGTCTTTCTTTTTTCCTGTCATAGAAAACGATTCAGTATCTCAAGATACGAGTAAATAATCTCCCAAGAAGTATAATAACACAGAAAATCTTTTACAAACAGAAGGTAAAGTTGACTGAAATCCACCTATCTTGAAAGCACACTTTTGGCACTAAGAGTAGATATTTCAAAGCTAGGTGGTTACCTTTGGGCTACAGTTCAACAGTAAGGACATGCAATTAGAGCTAGCAAGACCTTGGTTTAGATTTAACATTGCCACTTACTAGCTGTGGGATTTAGGGCCAGTAATACCTTTTAACTGTTTGTACTTTGAGGGTATTGTTCCTACATTCCATGGTTGATAAATAAATTATATTAAGTTAATTTGTGCAAAGTTAACAATTTAGTATTAGATACATATAAAGTTTTGAATACAGAAAGTGCTCAGTCTCTCAGTTGGGTCTGACTTTTATGACTCCATGGACTGTAGCCCGCCAGACACCTGTGTCCATGGAATTCTCCAGGCAAGAATATTGGAACGGGTTGCCATTTCCTTCTCCAGGGGATCTTCCTGACCCAGGGATCAAACTCACGTTTCCTGCATTGCAGGTAGATTCTTTACTGTTTGAGCCACCAGGGAACTCCCCTTGAATAGAAAGAGTAGCTGTTAAAGTCTTGATTTCTCTGGAAATCCATGTATGAAATGGAATCATAAAGCCAACTTAGATATCTTAGAGCAGGGGTCCCCAACCTCTGGGCCACAGACTGGTGCCTCATGTCAGATCGCTAGCAGCATTAGATTAGAAATAAAGTGCATAATAAATGTGATGAGCTTGAATCATCCCAAAACCATCCCTCTGACCCCCCAGTCTGTGGAAAAATTATCTTCCATGAAACTGCTCCAAAAATGTTGGGTACTGCTGTCTTATAGCATTTTGCAAGCTACATGAATATGCTCATATATTGTTTCACTTTTATTTATCATCTCTAGCTCAGAGAGGTGATGTGATTGACTGAGGTTCACACATCTGAAAGTTAAATGAGAAGCTAGGATCCTGAACCCTGCATGTTGTGATTTTTCTTCTACAAAGGTACTTAGTGGCCTTGTCTCTCATGTTCCAGAATCTGTTATCAACGGGAAATATACCTCCCGAACCAGAGGCAGTCTGAGAATCTAGATTTCACTTTTATCCAATTCTGAGTCCTCAAGTTCCTCCAACAGCAAGACTGCAAGTGCTAGCTCCGGGCAATGCACATGTTATTATGCCAGATTTCAGTGATGTCCAACAGACTATGGCATTTTAGGATGTCAAGTGTGAAAGCCATCTCCAATGGATCACTTGTGTGCTAAAGCATTTCCAAGAACTTCCATATCTTACAGCAACAGTTCTCCAAATCAGTGGACATTAAAATCCCCCAAGGAATGTCTCAGTCCCCATCCTGAGAGACTCTGTTCTGGGTTTAAGTCTTACATAGTCACATATAAGGTTTGGGGGCTGTATTAGTCTGATGCAGAAGATCCCAGGTGTCCTTTATGAAAACTGATTTGCATAATAAGGGCCAATATGACATCCATATCCTTCCATTTCTTTGTCCTTGCCTGTTTCTTCAGTCTCAAATCCCGTCTCTTCCTACATTGGCACTGACGACCCACCAATGCCAAATTGCTTATGGACCCTTGAAATACATTCTCTTCACCATCCATTCCTTTGTTCAGGTCAACATCTTATCACCTCCTTCCAGCCTTGACTGAAGTTCCCTTTCTCTTCTTCACATACTCCCATGCATTCCTTAGGACCCAGCTCAGCCACCTTCCGGATATACCTCTCACTAAACATCCACACTATTTTACAATAATCTATGAATTGCTCATCACCCCAACTAGATGACAGTCTCCCTGAAGTCAAAGGCTGCATTTCTGTCATCTCTTCTCTGTATCCTCTGAACCTAGAATAGAGCCTGACACAAGATAATTGTTCAGTGAATTATTTATGAATTAAATTAGTGGTTTTCAACCTTGGTTATAATCACAATCACCCAAGGATCTTTAACAAAATACAAATGTGTAGGCTCCACATCCAAATATCTGAATTTAATTAGTCTCTGATGGTACACCAACATGGTTGATTTTAAAACTGCCTTGGGGGGTTCATGTGCTCCCAGAGTTAAAAACCACCAAATTAAATTCAGTTTGTTTTTAATTCTGGCCCCTGTGGTTTCCCCAGATGTCAGTCCTCCATTCCCATAGTTCCAGAAGTCCCTTAGTATTTTTTTTAACCATAATACCATTCATTTAATATGGTCATGTGTTTATCTTTTCTATGAAATTCAATTCTACTGATTCAAGTTCCTAAAGATCAAAGACTATGTCCATCCCATTGATAATTGTATATTCAGTACATGAGTTTCCCAGATGTCACAGTAGTAAAAGAATTCACCTGCCAGTGCAGGAGATACAAGAAACATGGGTTTGATCCCTGGGTTGGGAAGATTCTCCTGGAGCAGGAAATGGCAACCTGCTCGAGTATTCTTGCCTGCCTAGAAAATTCCATGGACCGGGGAGCCTGGTGGGCTACAGTCCTTGGGGGTCTCACAGAGTCAGACATGACTGAGCACAGACAGCACAGCAGCGTTCAGTACATAACACAGACTGCTACAAAGCAGAGACCAAAATGAAAACTGTGTAAATAAATGACATGGCTAAGCCCCCAAATATGTAAATATTTTCTTTATTGGGTAAACCCATTAAGCAAAAATTCATGAAAGATGTGTGTACTCAAGGAGCAGGATGGGAGAATTTCTTTCACACTCAATGCAAGAATTTCTCATGATGGATCCCAGCTGAAGAGCACTTGGAGATTCTTTCGTGTACTTGGCTTTCCCACTGGGCAATTGGCAAATGAAGACTATCTCTAGAGGCTTTCCTCTTGGCTAAAAATCCTTTTCCAAAGCTTTCCAGCTCAGAAGTCCACCTACAGAGTCAACCAAACATCCCAGGGGCCCTAACAGTTGCTGGAGAACCAGTTCCTGCCCGAAGGCCATCCACATCTCCACAAATGACCTAATTTCATCCCTTCTTATGGCTGAGTAATATTCCATATATATATACCATGAGTACGTGCTAAGTCACTTCAGTCATGTTCAACTGTTTGCGACCCCATGGACTGTAGCCCACCAGGCTCCTTTGTCCATGGCATTTTTCAGGTAAGAATACTGGATTGGGTTGCTGTACCCTCCTCCAGGAGATCTTCTCAACCCAGGGATCAGACCAGTGTCTCTTACATCTCCTGCATTGGCAGGTGGGTTCTTTACCACTAGCACCACCTGGGACATCTTCTTTATCCAGTCATCTGCTGACAGAGTTAGGACATGATGCTTCCATGTCCTGGCTATAATCAACCTTCAGGAACCAGTTCACAATGCATCTTCCAGGAACCTCTATTGATTTTCCATTTTACTCCAAACAACACTTCCCTTGAACACTCAAGTGAGAAATACCCCATTGGTGATGGTATGATTTTCTCACTGTGCGAAAAGAAAACATGAGGAGTACTAGTGTTTGCCACCATACCTTCTATCCTGGTGTGGGCTTTCCTTTGCACAAAGGGGCCTATCCACCATACCCTGTACTCACATGGTTTGTCATCACCAAAGGAGCTCTTTGTCCTATTTTAAACAAAGAACTATGCAGCAGCAGCCCTTCCTTTTGCTCCTATAACATCTTGAAGCACCCCTTGATTATAGCACTTGGGACTCTGATTAGAATTTGTCTTCTATTTCTGCAGGTACCCTGTGGATTTGTTGAGGTTGAGGACTTAGCCTTACTAATCTCTGTGTATTCTCAGGTATACTGCTTGGGCCAAAGGAAGCATAAAAAGGATTTGTCAAATCAGTGAAATAGTAAAAGTAGAGAATCTCCAAATGTATTGCTAATGTGTAGCCCACTGACTCAGTCACACACATCCATTCATTTATTTTTCATTCATGTATTTTCAGTTATATGAGCTACTCTGGGCCTCACTTATAGAATGGAAATAACGATCTCTCCTCTGATTACATAATTTGAAATTTGAGAATCAAAAGAAATAATGTTATAAAGATACCTTTCAAACAATAAAATAAAAAAAACCATGCTGGTGAGAAAGGTTTTCAGACATGTAGATGTATTTTGACATTGTTTTGTCCATGGAATTTTGGCATACGTGAATATTAAAATTTAAAGCAGCAATAGCCATGCAGATGTCACAAAGCTAGGTATTTCATAGAAACAAAATTCTGTGGTTAGTTAAATTTTGGAAACAATGCATTTTTTTTTAAGTTAATCTTTTTAACTGAAAGATCTTCAGAACCTTCGATATGGCAAGGCCACCATTCTACACGTCTAAGGGGTGATAGACTGAGCAGATTCTCCAAACTTAATTGACCAGAGAATCTTATTGATCATAAATTAGCTAACAAACCAGCCCTTCACCCTTCAACCTACCCCAATATATTTTTGACAAAAGGTCCAGGAAAGGATTCTGTTCAGACACATTGTCCCCAGGAAATTTGGCACCAAATTTCAGCTGGCAAAAGGAAAATCCTTCCAGGTTTTTAAAATAAAAAAATTTCAGAAAGTTAATGAAAATCTCAAAAGAGGCAGTAGAGTATATTAGATTGTTTCCCTGAAGCTCAATAAAGCCACAATGTATTTTTAAACAAATTTAGTTTTATAACTACAACTGCATTTTGAAATATTTGAGATCCAGTGCAGCCATAGTTTTCCAGATCACCTTTGCCCTTCACTGTATTTCTCCATCTTTCTTAGCTCTCAACCACTTAAAGATAAATTCTCTGCTGGGTGAAGCCCATCCAGAAAGTTATTGTTAATGGACTTGTTTCAACATGATTCACCTACAGGAATCATTGCTTTGTGTCAAGCCAATTTACTCAATGTTTTCCCCAGATATGTGTTCAGTCAGTTTCTATCCGTTTGCTCATGTCATCCCCTCAATAGAAATGCTCCCTTTTTATGCTTCATTCTTCTTTTTCCCCTTTTCTTTTCTCCCCATCTTTTTTCTGTACTTCTTCCATCCACTCACCTCAAAATATGTATCTGACACTGTGTGAAGTGATCAGGATACCAACACCTAACAACCAAGATTTATTCTTTGGTTTCAAGAAGTTTAAGTGAATAAATATATTGAGAGACTGAATATACAAATAAACAATGGCCAGACCATATGTTAAAACAGAATTATGACCCTCAACCATAGCAACCTTCCCAAGAAGTCAGCCTCTCCTCTATACTAAACAATCCTGAAAGCCAGTCCATTATAAGTCAGATGGCAATCTCTAGTGACGTTCCAGGAAGCTAAACAATAACTTCTGTAATTGGCCCCAAATGGCCAAGACAGGATTAATAACCAAAAGCTTTCCTAACTTTTGTCCGTGTTTCTAGCTTAGGATCAAGCTGAGAAGGCCAAATATGCATCGCTTTTAAAAAATCACATAAGATGCCCATCCTTAGTTAGCCCACCTACAGTTTCACCATGCCAATAGCGTCTGCTCAGAACATACCTGAAAACTTATTTTTTCTCCACTGTGAAGTTTTCCAGTTTTCCCACTCCTCTGCCTGCCTTTGAGTCTCTGCCAAAACCAAGTAATGGAAGCTGACTCCTTTGCTCAGAAGAAATAGCCTTTGCTTCTCTCATTTGGTTGCTTTTTATTCCCACAGTGTGAGCAATGTAATTTGCAATGCAATATAGTCAACTCGTTGTTATACTTGCTTCTTCTGTAACAGTGGTTACTGTTGGTGGGGAAGGCATTTTCATGCACATTAGCTTCCCATTCAGAAAACTAAGATCATGGCATCTGGTCCCATCACTTCATGGCAAATAGATGGGGAAACAGTGTCAGACTTTGTTTTTGGGGGCCTCCAAAATCACTGCAGATGGTGATTGCAGCCATGAAATTAAGACGCTTACTCCTTGGAAGGAAAGTTATGACCAACCTAGAGAGCATATTAAAAAGCAGAGACATTACTTTGCCAGCAAAGGTCCGTCTAGTTAAGGCTGTGGTTTTTCCCATGGTCGTGTAGGGATGTGACAGTTGGACTTTGAAGAAAGCTGAGCGCCACAGAATTGATGCTTTTGAACTGTGGTGTTGGAGAAGACTCTTGAGAGTCCCTTGAACTGCAAAGAGATCCAACCAGTCCATTCTAAAGGAGATTGGTCCTGGGTGTTCATTGGAAGGACTTATGTTGAAGCTGAAACTCCAACACTTTGGCCACCTCATGTGAAGAGCTGACTCACTGGAAAAGACCCTGATGCTGGGAGGGATTGGGGGCAGGAGGAGAAGGGGATGACAGAGGATGAGATGGCTGGATGGCATCATCGACTCGATGGACATGAGTTTGAGTAAATTCCGGGAGTTGGTCATGGACAGGGAGGCCCGGCATGCTGCAATTCATGGGGTCGCAAAGAGTCAGACACGACTGAGCGACTGAACTGAACTGAGCTGCCCATAGCCTTTGAACTGACCAAAACCCTTAAAATGACTTGACGGATGAATCTCTCACCTTTCAACTAGATGATGAGCTATCCAGTGGTGGGTACTGCATCAACACCTTCTCCTCTTGATGCCCAACACAAAGTTTGCAGAAAGCACGTATTTAGTTGGAAGAATTAAAAAGGAATAAAGGAATAAGCCCTTGAATCATCAAGACTTCAACATGGGTAGAGCATTTTCACATACACAGTTGACTCTGATCTGAAAAAAAAGTCTGTGAGGTAGTTACAATTTCAAGCTATATTTTAGATATAAGGAAGTTGAGTTTCATTTCAGCTCAGTTCAGTTGCATAGTCGTGCCCAACTCTATGGACTGCAGCCCCCATGGACTACAGCATGCCAGGCTTCCCTGTCCATTACCAACTCCCAGAGCCTACTCAAACTCATGTCCATTGCATCGGTGATGCCATCAAACCATCTCATCATCTGTCATCCCCTTCTCCTCCCACCTTCAGTCTTTCCCAGCATCAGGGTTTCAGGGCATGTTTAATAACATTCAAAGTGAGAATGATAAAGCAAGTGATAGGTATTGAAGTTTTGAGTGCCTAAATCCCTTAGTTAGTTTGGGGTTCTTTTTGTTTGTTTGTTTGTGTGTGTGTGCTTTTGACCACACTGAACAGCATGTGGAACTTCCCTGACCAGGGATTGAACCCATGTCTCCTGCAGCAGAAGCACAGAGTCTTAACCACTGGACCACTAAGAAAACCCTAAATCCCTTAGTTTTCTATTTCTTCATTGCTAATCATTTTCAAAACTGCTTTAATAGAAAGGGAACAGGTAGTTGGTAGAATAGAGACTATATTTGATGCATTTAATACTCATTTCCTTTAGAAAAACTCCATTATTATCCCCCAGAAACTAGCCCTGATCCAGGTTTCATTTACTGCAGCAAAAGTACAAATTGTGAAGGCAAAGACCAATAATATTGGTTGAGTTGCTAAGATACCCAAAGCATTGTTAAATATGCCAGGTCACTATCCTACAGAGAGACAAATAATATGTCATGTCTCCATAGTAACTTGCTATGAACAGGATATGAGTTGAAAATAGAGGAAACTATGAGAATGTTCATCAGTAACAGTTAAACCAGAAAAACGCTGAGTATCAAATCATTTGATAATGTTAAAATCCTCAGAAATAGATGGCAAAGCATGGGCTTTGGGATCCAAAAGACTGGGTTCAAATCATGACTCCCTCTATTGAAAGTTATAAGACCAGGATAAAACAGGATAAAACTCTCTAAACTGTATGTTCCCAAGATGAGAAGTAGAAAATGTCTTGCCCTACTTAATTCTCAGGGAGTTGTGAGTTAACGGCTGAACAGGTATAAAATACATTTAAAGAATCATTAACATAACTGTCTTTAAAAATGCACATAGTCTTACATAATCTGAGAAAGTAAATAAATAAAAGTCCATCCTCATTTCTCAGTGGTTTATACTATGCAGTAGAATTTTCTGCTTGCAGTAGAATTACAGTAGAATTCCTTTAAATTTTGCAAGATTGGACTGATGTTAAAGTAATTGGTTGTTGGCTGGAAAGAGCATAAATTTGGAGCTTTGAAACCTAAGTTGCAGCCCATCATTCTCCTAATGATTTATATGATCCTGAGCAGGTCGTTTGGTATTTTAAACCTCAATCTCTTTATTTGTAAAGTAACAGTAGTAATATTAAGAGGTACCACCCTTAGACTATGACAAGTGGGGCCCTGTCTGAATTCAGTGCCTCAGTGGGCCCAGTGCTTTGGAGTGGTTCCTTGCAGTTTTCTAAGTCCCCTTGCAGTGCCTAGAACCTTCTAAGGCCAGCAGTGCAACACAGACAGAGGATCCTAATCCCAGACCAGGACATGTGGACCTCAGTCACCACTTCTCCCTTTCAGAGCACTATCTGACCATCTTCCTTGTGTGGAGTCAACCAGATATCCCTAGTTGTTCTGGAATTTGTACCTGAGAAGTCATCATAGCACCTGCCTCAGTTCCAGGGGCATTGTCTGGTGAACAGATCATTCCACTGGCCAGGGTGGTTTTTCTTTCACAGGATGGGGCAAGATTGAGCTGTAGGAACCATACTACATGCTGAGTTAGAGTGACTATCACTCATGTTGAGCACAGGACAAGTTCAGGGCTCTAGGCTAACAACTTGTTAACAAGTTAACAACAAGGGTTCTTCCAATTCTTGGACTTGAGCCACGTAAGCATCAGCTCTCACCCGTACATGTGTCAACAATGGAATATCTTCCTGCCTACACATCTCAGGGTGGCTGGGATAAATGTATGTATTTTTTACCCCATGCCCCCTCTGCCACTGACACCAGGGTGGTCATCCACGCCCTCACAGGCTCTGAGCCACATGTCAGGTGTCAACATGCCTGTCCTGCAAGGTCTTTGGAAATCATTGCTCTGCAACAGCAAGGAACCCTCCCAACAGTTGCATCTCTGATCCATGCAGTGCTCTCCCCGGCATGGGTCTTAATTCATTCTGGATAAAAGATAAACATGTATTGCATAAACTGGACTGGATCTCTTGCCCTGCCCACATTCTTTCTGGCTGGTTGCTATTTATGGGAGGCAAGAGCATGCTCAGCATCAAAAGATAACACATTCTAGGGATACAATGATTAGGGCCCTAGGAGTTCAAGAGAAGGTATGGTTGAAAGATGCATTGTTCTACCTTTGTGCTATGAAATTCTAAACAGTTAATACATCATGATCATAAACTAAATTATTATTCAAATTTTCCCGCTTGATCTCAGTAAGATGTACATGTGCGGTCATCATGAACAAAGCACAGTAACAGCTATGGGAAATCACTGGAGTCCAAGATCCATGAATGCCTTGGAGAATGATGTACCATGAGTAGAGTTATAAAGAGTTGTTGTTGTTATTGCTTGGTCAGTCGTGTCTGACTCAGGACGCCATGGACTGTAGCCCACCAGGCTCCTCTGTCTATGGGATTTTCCAGGCAAGAATACTGGAATGGGTTGCCATTTGCTTCTCCAGGGAATCTTCCCAACCTAAGGACTGAACTTGTGTCTCCTGCATTGCAGGCAGATTCTTTACCTCTGAGCCACCAGGAAAGCCAGCTACAACTGGTTACCAGCTGTAAATTACATTAGGGAATTGCACATGCAAAAGGGTTTACATATTCCAACACAAACAGAGTCCAAAGAACCATGACATTCTGAGCATGCTACATTTTACTGGCAGTGGGTAACATGAAATTTGGCAATAATAGCACATTTGACAATAAAGATTGTAAAGCAATATCTTCTAGACATTTACGTAAAGAGATGGTGCCCATCCCCTATGAAGAATCTTTATGTACAATGATGAAACAATAAACAAATACATAAGTATACATCTCTAACCATTACTCCAAATCTTCATTGATAAAACACTGTGCTTCAAGTAGACCCATTAATTTTATAATACATGTTTTAACTAAATTGCATATATAGACAAAAATCCCACCAAAAATATTCACACAGGGCCTCATATATTACAGGGTGACCCTGATACTGATTATGCTTTTGCCAGAAGATATTAAAAATACTACTACTAATAAAACAAGTTGATAAGTTGTTCTTGACACATGCATCACCCCCTATACCTGAGAAAAAGCTGACTCTTCCCATTTTTATGTCACTTATCTTCTTATTCACAGTGCTGGGACACAACACAGCATCTGCCTCCTGACATGTGTCTATCATCTTCAAGCACTATGAACTTCAGGACAGTGGCACATACAATTCTTTTCTGAATCCCCAGCACTTATCGTCAAACCTGGTGCTGCATAAGCAGCCAATGAATGTTTGATGAATGAATGAATAAAAAATGAATTAATTTATAAATTATAAAGTGAGATAGAAATGGAAATATTATCACAATAATATTATTTCCTGGCAGGATTATCCTTAAAGATAAGATAAGCCAAAATGCTGAACTGCTGAAAGGATGCAAACATAGAGAAATCATTTTTCCAAGGGAAAAAAGAATAGTTTTTTAAATACTCAACAGCAGGCACCTTAAACCAAATATTCCTTTGAAACTCAATCATCCTTAGAATCAGCTAGAGTGTCCTATAAACATACAGATTCCTAGACCTCATTCCAATTCTACTGGATCAAAATCTCTGGTCTTGGGTTTGGGGAGGAATACGCACACTTAAGATGTTTTCCAGTTGATATTTGAGACTTATTTCCATAGACTATTTTCAATGTGAGATTTGCCATTCAGTTTCTGAATTGAGCAAATTCTTAAATCTTTGATTAGAAAGGAGATAGGATTCAATATTGGGAAACTCCATGAATCGTAAATTGGTATATGTTTCTCAATACCCACAGTAGATATTTAGAAGCTATTATAGCATTTCTTATTGCTTTGAAATAACTAGATTTCTTACATTTTATAGTTTGCATATGATAATACTTTTCTTATTGTCTATAGTGTAAGCTCCATGAGGCAATGAACTATAGATATTTTGTTTATCACTGTGAACACAGCTGCCAGCACAGTTCCTAGCCTTTGTAAATGTTTAAGTGAATCCATAAGTTAGTAAGAATGACTGAATGAGTCAAAAACAAATGAAGAAAATACCTTCATCTGGTAATTTTACTACATCCAATCCATTTTTTACCTTTTGTTAGGTGAAGATATTTTTTCCCACTGGCATTTCTCTTTCCTCTCAATTGTTCCTCATGAAAGGAAAAGTGCTTTCATATAACTATGTCAACTGACTCCACATGTGTCTAGCAGATCCATGATCCATGGTTGACCACACTTACAGTCTTTGCCTCTTCCTTGATTTTCCTACTTCTTCTGCTTCAAGTATGTCACACAACCCAGATTCCCAAAAGCTGCCATAGGAGCCAACCCAAATATAGAGGGGGACTAACTTCCTGTGGGGCAGAATTTGAACAGTGGGGCAGGAGAAAGGAGGGAGCCTACAGTTAATACTCCCTGCAATAGATTTCTTCCATGCACCTTACTATTTAGGCAGAGAGTCACAAAAATGCCCACATGACCAGATAGATACACCTTCACAGCAACAAAGTCTTTTCCTGGCTCTGAGGAAATATTGTCCACTGTGATTCAATCAGTTCAGTTCAGTCACTCACTCGTGTCTGACTTTTTTTGACCCCATGGACTGCAGATGCCAGGCCTCCCGACCATCACCAACTCCCGGAGTTCACCAAAACTCATGTCCATCGAGTCAGTGATGCCATCCAACCATCTTGTCCTCTGTCATCCCCTTCTTCTCCCACCTTCAATCTTTCCCAGCATCAGGGTCTTTTCCAATGAGTCAATTCTTCACATCATGTGGTCAAAGTATTGGAGTTTCAGCTTCAACATAAGTCCTTCCAATGAATGCTCAGGACTGATCCCCTTTAGGATGGACTGGTTGGATCTCTATGCAGTTCAAGGGACTCTCAAGAGTCTTCTCCAACACCACAGTTCAAAAGCATCAATTCTTCACCACTCAGCTTTCTTTATAGTCCAACTCTCACATCCATACATGACTACTGGAAAAACCATATCTTTGGCTAGACGGACCTTTGTTGACAAAGTAATGTCTCTGCGTTTTAATATGCTGTCTAGGTTGATCATAACTTTCCTTCCAAGGAGTAAGTGTCTTTTAATTTCATGGCTACAGTCACCATCTGCAGTGATTTGGGAGCCCAAAAAAATAAAGTCTGTTTCCACTGTTATCCCATCTATTTGCCATGAAGCGATGGAACCAGATGCCATGATCTTCGTTTTCTGAATGTTGAGCTTTAAGCCAACTTTTTCACTCTATTCTTTCACTTTCTTCAAGAGGTTCTTTAGTTCTTTTTCACTTTCTGCCATAAGGGTGGTGTTATCTGCATATCTGAGGTTATCGATATTTCTCCCGGCAATCTTGATTCCAGCCTGTGCTTCTTCCAGCCCAGTGTTTCTCATGATGTGTCGGGAGCCGCGTTAGGCATTATTGACAAAATGGAGGCACGGTCCCCAGCCCCCTCTCCTCATTCCGCAGGCACGTATCCCAGGATGAAGGAGTTAGGCTTTGTGATTCTGATTTGTCTTTTCCTCTCCTCGGCTGAGCTGACTGAAAAGGAATATTAAGGTGCTTATTGTTCTTGAGAGGAGCATGAGAAGGCATAAAGCCTTCTGCAGCATTGCTCTGAAAATAATTCATAAAGTTAATCATTGACATTTGTTCAAGGACTTTTACAAAAGAGTGTTCCAGGATGAGCACATAGGCTGCAGCTTGAGGCAATGGGAGAGATTGATGTCTGAAGCCTATTTGCGAGGAGAATGTTCATGGCAAAGGAGTTACTGAATTTAGGGCTTGGAAATAATTAAAACAGTTAGAGGTTAAAGATTTAAGGAGTGTTGTAAAGTTAGCATATTTTACTATAGCTTATAGAAGTTAGGAATTTTTAGACACTATAGCTAGAAACCTTTTTAAGAGATAGTGAGCGCAGGATGTTAGGGGCCAACAGGACTTAGGAAGATAAGTAGTAAACTGAGGAATGTAGCATGAGTTAAAATGTAATCACAAGTCAACTATAGGACACTTTAAAGGAGGTAGATAATAGATGATAAGGTTAATTCCGAGAGAATCACTGACGCAGGAATTCTGTTTGAGGAGCAACAATGATTTATGGAGATAATAAATCTGGGAGAGGGGGAACTGAAAATGTCAAACCTCTGGCCTAATGCTTTTGTAAAAATACAAAAGAGTTTCTTAAACTTGGAATAAACAGGCATCCATAGAAAAATGAGACGCTGTCTCATTCGCCAACACCGTCCGTCTCTTCAGGTTGAATCCCTGGCTGCTGGAGCTGGACTCCGGCAATGATGTACTCTGCATATAAGTTAAATAAGCAGGGTGACAATATACAGCCTTGATGTACTCCTTTTCCTGTTTGGAACCAGTCTGTTGTGCCATGTCCAGTTCTAACTTGCTTCCTGACCTGCATACAGATTTCTCAAGAGGCAGGTCAGGTGGTTTGGTATTCCCATCTCTTTCAGAATTTTCCACAGTTTATTGTGATCCACAGAGTCAAAGGCTTTGGCATAGTCAATAAAGCAGAAACAGATGCTTTTCTGGAACTCTCTTACTTTTTTGATGATCCAGCAGATGTTGGCAATTTGATCTCTGGTTCCTCTGCCTTTTCTAAAACCAGCTTGAACATCTGGAAGTTCACGGCTCACATATTGTTGAAGCCTGGCTTCGAGAATTTTGAGCATTACTTTACTTGCGTGTGAGATGAGTGCAATTGTGTGGTAGTTTGAGCATTCTTTGGCATTGCCTTTCTTTGGGATTGGAATGAAAACTGACCTTTTCCAGTCCTGTGGCCACTGCTGAGTTTTCCAAATTTGCTGGCATACTGAGTGCAGCACTTTCAGAGCATGATCTTTTAGGATTTGAAATAGCTCAGCTGGGATTCCATCACCTCCACTAGCTTTGTTCATTGTGATGCTTCCTAATGCCCATTTGACTTCACATTCCAGGATATCTGGCTCTAGGTGAGTGATCACACCATCGTGATTATCAGGGTCATGAAGATTTTTTTGTACAGTTCTGTGTATTTTTGCCACCTCTTCTTAATATTTTATACTTCTGTTAGGTCCATACCATTTCTGTCCTTTATTGAGCCCATCTTTGCATGAAATGTTCCCTTGGTATCTCTAATTTTCTTGAAGTGATCTCTAGTCTTTCACATTCTATTGTTTTCCTCTATTTCTTTGCCCTGATCACTGAGGAAGGCTTTCTCATCCCTCCTTGCTATTCTTTGGAACTCTGCATTCAAATGGGTATATCTTTCCTTTTCTCCTTTGCTTTTGCTTCTCTTCTTTTCTCAGCTATTTGTAAGGCCTCCCCAGACAGCCATTTTGCTTTTTTGCATTTTTTTTCCCCTTGGGGATGGTCTTCATCTCTGTCTCCTGTACAATGTCATGAACCTCCATCCATAGTTCATCAGGCACTCTATCAGATCTAGTTCCTTAAATCTGTTTCTCACTTCCACTATATAATTGTAAGGGATTTGAGTTAGGTCATACCTGAATGGTCTAGTGGTTTTCCCTACTTTCTTCAATTTAAGTCTGAATTTGGCAATAAGGAGTTCATGATCTGAGCCACAGTCAGCTCCTGGTCTTGTTTTTGCTGACTGTATGGAGCTTCTCCAACTTTGGCTGCAAAGAATATAATCAGTCTGATCGAGGTGTTGACTATCTGGTGATGCCCATGTCCATGGGTAGAGTCTTCTCTTGTGTTGTTGGAAGAGGGTGCTTGCTAGAGTGCGTTCCCTTGGCAAAACTCTATTAGCTTTTGCCCTGCTTCATTCTGTAATCCAAGGCCAAATTTGCTTTGTTAATCCAGGTGTTTCTTGACTTCTTACTTTTGCATTCCAGTACCCCATAATAAAAAGGATACCTTTTTTTGATGTTAGTCCTAAAAGGTCTTGTAGGTCTTTATAGAACTGTTCAACTTCAGCTTCTTCAGCGTTACTGGTCAGAGCATGGACTTGGATTACTGTGATATAGAATGGTTTGCCTTGGAAATGAACAGAGATCATTCTGTTGTTTTTGAGATTGCATCCAAGTACTGTATTTCAGAGTCTTTGGTTGACTATGAGGGCTACTCCATTTCTTCAAAGGGATTCTTGCCCACAGTAGTAGATATAATGGTCATCTGAGTTAAATTCACCCATTCCAGTCCATTTTAGCTCATTGATTCCTAAAATGTCGACATTCACTCTTGCCATCTCTTGTTTGACCACTTCCAATTTACCTTGATTCGTGGACCTAACATTCCAGGTTCCTATGCAATATTGCTCTTTACAGCATCGGACTTTGCTTCTATCACCAGTCACATCCACAACTGACTGCTGTTTTTGCTTTGACTCCATCTCTTTATTCTTTCTGGAGTTAATTCTCCATTGATCTCCAGTAGCATATTGGGCACCTACTGACCTCAGGAGTTCGTCATTCAATGTCGTATCTTTTTGCCTTTTCCTACTGTTCATGGGGTTCTCAAGGCAAGAATACTAAAGTGCTTTGCCATTCTCTTCTCCAGTGTGATTAATGCATCATTTTTCATCTCTTTCTACTGTTGCACTGCCTCACTTTGCTTTCCCCTCCCTCTTCTCACCTTAGGGTTGTACTTCTAAAATAAAGCATCCACGCTAAATTCCTGCCTCAGGGTCTACTTCTAGGAAACGCTGCCTCAGATTATTGCTAACAAGAGTGGTTTGGGGACTTCCCTGGAGGTACAGTAGTTAAGACTTCGCCTTTCATGCTGGCAGTGTGGGTTCTTGGTTGGGAAATAAACCAGAACATTTAAAAAAAAATGGACAATATGTAACAAATTCAATAAAGGCTTTTAAAAATGGTACACATCAAAAAAGTCTTTTATTAAAAAAAAAAAAGTGGTTCTGCGAGGCAGACTGTTGGACAAGATTTGGGAACTGTCTTTCTCACTGCTCAGAAGGCAACAAAATCCCTGTTACTAGAAGTAGGTGGGGTGCAGTGGCACATGAGTCCTGAGACTTTCATCTGTAGTTAACGGAATAAGGATGAGGCTTTGGGATTTTGAATACTTGTGATGCTTAATCAATTTGGTAGCAAAGAAAGTAGAAGAATTGTGAGTAAAGTGACTTTTGGGAAGGAGGTGAGTACAAGAGACCTTGCCAAAAAAAAAAAAAAAAGAAAGAAAGAAAAAGTCCAGTGCTTCTAATTGCTAATTTACAGCATAATCTAGAATATGGAATCTTTATGATGCATTCAAAGAGACATTCATCCATTGAAGCTAGAAGACAAGTAATGCAGTGAATCCGATTGCAGGGGTAATAACTGCAAAGAATATTAAATCAACTATCTCAACAAGTCTCTTATGTCAAAACCAGGGCCCTAATGGAGAAAAAAAAAGGACTATTTAGACCTGAAATAGGGATATTAGCATAGACAAGTCTGAAAATCTTTGAACTCCCTAATCCTCTGAAATCTTCTCATGGCAAACTTTTTATTCTTTCCAAATGAGAACTTCTCTCACAAAAGAGTCATTTGAAACTGGTACCTTGTGAGATGATGCTTGATCTCCTATCACATACATTGTGCTTCTAGTCTAATAATGAGAATCAAGTCCAGGGAAGCCCCAGCAGAAAAAAATCTACACACTAAAGGACCTGCAGGATCTAGCTAATATGTCCTGGCAGAAACTAGAGGAACACATGTGGCACTGGGTCTTGCACATGGTAATCCAAGTAAAAATATAACACTGGGTAGGGGGAAATGCCCATTGACATGTGAATTCTTACCCAAGACTTGAAATTCAATAGCTTGACTACTCCAAATAGTTGGCTTATATGAATGGCTCCTCAATGCATTGACTTAAGGGTGACTTTTAGTCAAACAAAATGGAAGTGCCAACATTTCTTTGGCATAATATCAAATGAGATGTTTTCATTACATTTGGTTTTTCCATCAGCCCAGACCAACATATTTGCTGCCCTTGTGGACAAAGAGGCCCTGCTTCCCTTGTGGCTCAGACAGTAAAGAATCTGCTTGCAATGCAAGAGAATGAGATTTGATCCCTGGGTTGGAAAGATCCCCTGGAGAAGGAAATGGCAACCCACTCCAGTATTCTTGCCTGGAGAAACCCATGGACAAAGGAGCCTGGCAGGCTACAGTCCATGATTGCAAAGATTCAGACACAACTGAGTGACTAACATTTCATGGCTACATCTCATTACAGCAATGTACATCTTTGTTGCTATAACCACCACAGTGAACACGACAAAGAACCACACATGTAGCATCACCTGGAAAAGAGAGACTGGCACATCAGCATAAGGGCTGGACTGTACCCACAGGGTCTCTAGTCTGTCTCACCAAGGACAGCTCTTCCATTTGCCTGGAATCATGCAGTGACCTGGGGAAAAAAAAATGCTTCACAAGATGACTTTTTTTTTCTACAAGATTTTTCCCCATTACTCTTCATTGCATCCAGGCTAATAATGAGGATATGTCTCAACCCACTCTAAGTGAAGAAACACAATCCCTACTCTAGGGGAAATGGCCTCCATCAAAATAATTGTAGTACTTGACTGATATGTACCACAGGGACTGTGGGGAATTCATTGATCTGGAGAGCTCATCTTTAGCTCAAGAATTATGGTCTGGGAAGGACATGACAGAATTGGTTTGGCTGATTCCTTCAACCTTGTTGAATTCAACAGTGATGACTACAACAAAGGAACTGAAGATGTCATAGTACTGAGAAAAAATTCAAAATGATCATGGAAGTAGGGATGTTTCAATGGATTTACTATATGCAACTACAAAACAGCATTCACTAGAAAAACTCAAGGATGCTTCTTCTACCAAGGCAATATGGAACATAATGAGGGGGCAAATGCCATCTTTATGTGTTCAGCAGAGACCTTGCTCTGTAAATTGGTGAAAGTGAAAGTGAAGTCGCTCAGTCATGTACAACTCTTTGCAACCAGATGGACTGTAGCCCACCAGGATCCTTCATCCATGAGATTTTCTATTCAAGAGTACTGAAGTGGGTTGCCATTTCCTTCTGCAGAGGATCTTCCCAACCCAGGGATTGAACCCAGGTCTCCAGCATTGTAGGCAGATGCTTTACCATCTGAACCATCAGGGAAGTCCTAAAAAAGACTCCAAAGTGAAAGTCACCCAGTTGTATCTCACTCTTTGTGACCCCATGGACTTCTCCAGGCCAGAATACTGGAATAAGTAGTCTTTCCCTTCTCCAGGGGATCTTCCCAACCCAGGGATTGAACCCAGATCTCCTGCATTGCAGGCAGATTCTTTACTAGCTGAGCCAAAAGGGAAGCCCAACTGGTATTTGAGGCCAATTTCTAGTTTGGAATTGCCTTCTTAGGGAAAGTCACTGATTTATTTGTCCTTAAATCCCCTTGAGCAGGTGTTGGTAGCTAAATAGATGCTCAACAAATTCCTCTAGTTTTCCTATATTTAAGCCAGGATACTAGAAACTATCTGAGCTACAGAGTTGAATTTAGATGAACTCTAGGCTCTGCATTTTTTTCTTTCTTCTACATCTATTTTTAAAACACTTAAATTTTTTATGTATTTCTCCCCAAGAAATTTTTATTTCCAGAATAATCTGCTTAAAATAATGTTCCCTACATGACCTCATGGCTGCCTATACATCTCTGTAATTCTCTGTTTTCTCCCCTTTGGCTCTGGATAGGAAAGAAAATAGAAACTTTGAGCTCTTTGGTCCATTAAAAGCAAAAAGAAGAAGCCACTGGAGTTCTTCTTTAGACTCTCTTCACTGTAATGGATGAAACTCTCATTATTTTAAGCAAAGCACTACAAGGTGGTATATTTCTATGAAGCTGCACTATTTTGAAGGATGTCCAGGAGCTTTTTTTATTCCCTCAATAAAATCTCTTCCTACTTATTTTCTATTTATAATGACTCCCTCCATTCCCTCACCAAATGTTTGAGTTTCAACTCATCTCAACACCTGAAAGTCCAGCTGTCTTTTGAGACAGAGAAAACCAGCATTTTTAGAATCTGAAATGTCTGCTCACAGGACAGAGGAGAATTCAGGCTTGCTTGGCTCCCAGTGGCCCACCAATTAGGAACTTCTCAAGGTGGAATGTAAGTCTTTTTTCTATGCCTATGCCAGGGCCAACACTGGGCCAGCAACATAGGAAGCACTTGGTGAATCTTGGATTGATTGTCCTTTGTGAAGTAGACTTCTTGTAAATGTTTAAAATCAGCAGCATGTCATAAATAAGCATAACCAACTTTTTTTGAGTGCTTCTTGTGTTCTAGAGGCCTTACATGTGTTCCTTCATTTAACCCTCATAACATAATATTATTCCCAATTTCTAGATGAAAGAAGAGAGGTACATTGTGGTTGAATGACCAGCCCATCACATGTAATAAAGGTTTCAGCTTTTGAAATCTTAGGTTAATAAATGTGGGTTAAATCATTCATTCAATGAAGTATTCTTCAGCAATATACTGTGTGCCCAGAACTGTGCTCTGCAGTCAGAAATGGTGGCCCAAGACAGACCTGATCCTTGACTTCACTGAGATCACAAAGAATCAGCAATGACCAATGCCTATCATAGTCAGAGGTGCTGTTCAACAGTCAAAAAAACTAGTACCACCACTGCTAGTCCTGACAACATCGTAGATTTGTGTAACCCTTTGAAATTTGCAAGTGCTTCTGCGGGAATTAATGCATATGTCCTGATGCAGAACAGACATCCTCCTTCTTACCTTAAAGATGGGAAAGTGGAGGCTGGCACAGGTTGTGGGACTTGCTTAAGGATCACAGAATTGGTCACTGGAAGAACCATGACTGGAATTAGGGATATAACTGTGCAGGCCGGATGTGAAGAGCTAAACTCCTCTGTTTGTGCACAAATAAAAGTGGAAATTGATTTACAGATAGTTTGCAGGATGTGGCATATTAGAAAGAATACTGAATTTAAAGTCCTGCTACATCAATGGCCTGTGGTCTTGAAAAAGTCACTTAGTTTCTTTGCCTTTCATTGCCAGGTTTGGAAGATGAAAATTGAGCTAATTCAATTGGTGTATTCCTTCCCTCTGAGCACATAGACGAACAAGAGAAGAATATGTAACCTAACCCAGTCCAATCACAGTAAACCTTAGAGAATACTATACATTTTGAGATAAAGACACCCTCTTTTCTGCTGGATATAAAATCGAAGGCATACAGTGCTAAGAAATTATTGGCAACCGTATATGGAAAATCAAATTCAGGTTGCAGCCTATCCAGATGAAGGCAGACCAAGGGGACAAGGAGCATACAAAAGCTTGATGACACTTCTGTGTGTCTCTGTATCACGCTGTGCCTGAAGCTGAAATTACCAAAACACTTTTCAGTAACATGAACATGCCACAACCAGTAACTGGTGTTTCTCAACTTTAAACCAAGGTCTGCATGATTTAAAAGCTGCTACACTGCAATGTCCAGAGGTTCCTAGCTTCAAGTGTTCGTGGACTACACTTCACATATGACAAAATCGGTTTTCTCATGAGGTTAAGTTTCCTCTTGCCCTGCATAAAGGATTGCCTATTCTGTTAATTGTGCAAAACAAGAAAAGCAGGGAGGGATTTTTTAACTCATTGTCTTCTGCCCAAAGCAAGAGGTATGGTCTATGGTCAAATGGTTGCTTTGGTAGATTTAACAAATCCTACCATTTCAGATTTAGGACTGAGGATATCAGATGTATCTTCAGTTCAGTTCAGTTCAGTCGCTCAGTCGTGTCCGACTCTTTGCGACCCCATGAATCGCAGCACGCCAGGCCTCCTTGTCCATCACAAACTCCCGGAGTTCCTCATGTCCATCGAGTTGGTGATGCCATCCAGCCATCTCTTCCTCTGTTGTCCCCTTCTCCTCCTGCCCCCAATCCCTCCCAGCATCAGAGTCTTTTCCAATGAGTCAACTCTTCGCATGAGGTGGCCAAATTATTGGAGTTTCAGCTTTAGCATCATTCCTTCCAAGGAACACCCAGGGCTGATCTCCTTTAGAATAGACTGGTTGGATCTCTTTGCAGTCCAAGGGACTCTCAAGAGTCTTCTCCAACACCACAGTTCAAAAAGTTCAAAAGCATCAATTCTTCGGCACTCAGCCTTCTTCACAGTCCAACTCTCACATCCATACGTGACCACAGGAAAAACCATAGCCTTGACTAGATGGACCTTAGTCGGCAAATTAATGTCTCTGCTTTTGAATATGCTATCTAGGTTGGTCATAACTTTCCTTCCAAGGAGTAAGCGTCTTTTAATTGTATCTTAGAGGAAGTTAAAGGGTGAGTGAAGAGATGGCATAGAATTGTTTAAGCTTTAACATTACTCTGTAGTTACTCAACAATTTTGCCCCTCTTTGTGGCTCTATCAATCTAAGTCTGAGTGATGGGGAGAGTTGACCCAGGATCCACTGCCATCCAGTGCCTGTGTGACTGTGGACAAATCCCTCCACATTTCTGGGATCAGTTTCCTCATCATCTACGAAGTGATACTTTGTGAATAAATAATCCCTAAGAACCCATCCAGCTCCCACCAACTGAAGCTCAGATTTTCTGGCATATGCTTGAAGATTAGGGCTTCCCTTGTAGCTCAGCTGGTAAAGAATCTACCTACAATGCTGGAGACCTGGGTTCAACTCCTGGGTCAGGAAGATCGCCTGGAGACGGAAATGGCAACCCACTCCAGTATTCTTGCCTGGAGAATCCCATGAACAGAGGAGCCTGGTGGGTTACAGCCCATGTCAAAAGTCAGACACGAGTGAGATTGTGCATGCGTGCATGCGTGTGTGTGCATGCACACACACATACACACACACATGCCTGAAGGTCACAATCTATGCCTGCTCCAAGACTCAGAATGTCCACATTAGAAAAGATGCATCCAACTGCTTAATCTATCAGATAACTGAGGAATGAAACAAGAGCTGCAAAGAGAAATGCTCTAATTTGTTACTGAGTAACAGATGGATGAAAACCCAACATATTGACCTGGAATGTGATAACCTGTTCACATTTGACAACAAGAGCTTAGTGCTTTCAGCAAGTTGTCAGATTGAAGCTGAGGGAGCCCAGAGTCAATTTCTACAAATGTAGACTGCCACAGTACATATCAAAGAGCTGAATGGTTCCAGGGTCCCTTCAGGGTGTGAGATGAGGGAAAGAGGCCCTGGAGATGGAGCATGGCAGGGAGTACAGCCAGGGGAAGCAATGCTGTCTTTAGAACCTCAACTTTGGGACTGACCTTGGAGTCATCTAAGAAGTCAGCAATACTATATGTGAATTGCGTTCAGGGCTTGGAGTCACACAGCCTTGGTGTGAATCCCAACTCTGTCACTTATTAGCTGCAGGATCTTAAATATGCTGTTGATTCTCTAGCCAGTGTCTACAGCCTAGGTCTGTCTTATACCCCTGACTTGTGTGTCCCACGGGAACGCCCCATAGAGAGCTCAAACTGGATTCAAGCAAAATGGAATGGACCATCTTCACCCCACACTCACACCCATGTTTCTGGTCACTGTTATATTGTCCCCTCTAACAGCCTTGATGGACCTTATAGCCAAGTCTCAAGTGCAAGCCTTGCCTGACCACGATGTCTGATTGGTCCATGATACAAACAGGAAGCCATCTTTTCTGAATGAATCCCTAAACTCACAAAAACCAAGAGTGTATGAAGATGAGGAGGAGGAAGAGAAGAGTAGCAGGTGATGCAACAAGAAACGAAGAAAGACAAGTGGGAGAGCATCAAGCACAGAGCCTGAAAAGCTGGGAATGGAATGTGTGCTGCCTGGTAAATTGTTTTCATGCATTTGCATCTCAGATCCTGAAAACAGACCCTGGGTGCCCCGAGACATATTTTGTTGCTATTTCTGGCAGCACATTTACAAATTAGAAAATTATAAATGCAAACTTCAGCCCTAGAGGGTCAGTGCAAATGAAGGAACAGTTCATAAACTCCCAATACTGATCTCCCTATTAGCCTGTGTGAAAACAGAGGCTCGAGGCTCACGGGGGAATTCGAACTGCAGCAAGAAGCTGACTGAAAGCCAAAAGAGGAGGCTAAGACAAGGCAAATTCCTCTTACGATCAGGAAAGAGCACTGCAAATAAGCAGAACATCTGGGGAAAAGAGAAACTCCTTGACTACTAGAGCACAAGGTTGGAATAGCAATAATGAGCCTAGAAGAAAGAGTAAATTTCTTCCAAGTTATAGAGCGAATGACAAGGTTATTTTTTAAAGTTAAAAAATCCAAAAAAGTTAAAATTTAGTCATGATAACAAAATTATATCTTGGGGTGCATAAATAAGAAACAAAATTCTCCCTTAATCTAAGCTTTTTGGCACTAAGGTTTGAGATCCTATTGTAAATGGTCTTAGAAAGTATCTTTTTCTCACATTATTTTACCTAGTGAATATCTTGCCATTTTGGTGCTTCCTTATTAACCCTATTCATTATTTTTCATGGGTGTAAAGCAGCTCATGATACTAGGTTTAATTTAATTGAACCCCAATCCACTGGAAGTCCTGTAAGTTGTTTCCACTCCTCTTGTTATTTGTATGGCTGCAATAAAATTTCCTACACATATCCATCTTAAGATATTCATGTTACGTAGTGAACTTCTGGAGTATAAAACCATCTAAGCGGAACTGCAAGTACACGAGTTATGCACATTTATTTTCATGTCTCAGTCACTCAGTTGTGTCTGACTCTTTGTGATCCCATGGACTGTAGCCCATCAGGCTCCTTTGTCCATGGGATTTTGTGGGTAAGAATACTGGAGTGGGTTGCTATTTCCTTCTCCAGGGGATCTTCCTGACCCAGGGATCAAGCCCATGTCTCTTGTGTCTCCTGCATTGACAGGAAAATTCTTTACATTAGCACCGCCTGAGAAGCCCTTTATTTTCATAAAAATTGCAAAATACCCCCTTGAAATTACTGTAGCTATTTAAACTTCCAACAGCATATATGAGTGCCCATATGCATACTCTATCGTCTACCTGGGATGTTTCCAATATCTTAAATTCTAGTCATAGGTGTAAAAATATTTTTTACTTTCAATTTTTATCATAAAAATATTAGGTGAAGCATGTTTTTATATTTAAAAGCATTTATGTTTTCGGAGCCTTTCCTTTAATAGTCTTTGTGTGTGTGTGTGTCTGTGTGTGTGTGTGTGTGTGTGTGTGTGATTTTTAAATATTTTTTAAGTGGTAAAAGTCACATAATATAAAACATACCATTTTAACTATATTTAACTGTACAGTTCAGTGGCACTAAGTACATTATATTGTGGTACAACTCTCACCTTCATCTATCTCCCAAATTTTTCACCTTCCTAAACTGAAACTCTGTCCCCATTAAACCAGGACATGGAGGCAATCTAAAAGTCAATCAACAGAGAAATGGATAAAGAAGCTGTGGTATATTTATACAATGGAATATTACTCAGTCATTAAAAGGAACAGAAATTGTGCCATCTGCAGAGATGTGGGTGGACCTAGAGATGGTCATATAGAGTGAAGTAAATCATAAACAGAAAAACAAATATTGTATTCAACTCAGTTCAGTCTTTAAGTTGTGTCTGACTCTTTGAGACCCCATGGCACACCAGGCCTCCCTGTCTATCACCAACTCCCAGAGCTTGCTCAAACTCAAGTCCATTGAGCCAGCGATGCCATCCAACCATCTCTTTAATTAAAATATGTGGAAGCTAGAAAAATGGTACAGATGAACTTATTTGCAAAGCAGAAATAGAGACATAGACATAGAGAACAAACAAGGGAGGAGCTGCCAAAATGCAATGACCCCCCCTCCAGCCTTACACATAACAATATCTGCAAGTTCTAAAACCCCCAATAAATGAAAGATGAAACAATCCTCATTCCAGAGAGACAGTCATGGTTTGAGGCCCTTTGAGGCCATATTAAAGGAGTGAACACGCTCTAATCTTAGCAGCAACCCAACCCTTGAACCAATTTCTATAAAACTCCTCACCAAGTCCTCCTGGGTTGGGACACATAGTTTTTCAGGGCAGGAGCCCACTGTGTCCCCATTTGCTGGCAAAGCAATAAAGCTATCCTTTTCTACTTCACCTAAAACTCTGTCCCGGGGATTTGATTCAGCGCTGGTATACAGAGAGGCTGAGCTTTCAGCATCAGCACTGTCTAGTTGATCTCCCTCTGGAAATAGGATGAGTACTATGTAAAGTCTGTAAAGCTAATTCTGAAGTATCTCAGCTACTAATGATCTAACTGTGCATTAGGAAATTAATAGAAGGGTGCCTTTGCCCAAGTACAGGAGGAATCAGAAACAATAGAATCCAAAGCCCTTACAACATAGCCTGCTCCACCAGTTCAGGTTCTTCAGCCTTTAAAGAACTAATTGTAGGGACAGCCATTGACTGGATATTCAATACCCTGGTAGACCTTCTATTGTAACCCCATGTCCTAGCCTAAACTGATGTAGCAAGTGCCTCATTGTATGTGCAGGAGGGGACTTTGGAGGATTGGAGTTGAAGGTGCTATACTGAGACTACTGTATAAGAAAACCAAAGTTTTCTATAAGTTGATGTCAATTTCCAGTGGAGTGAGGAAGTTATCAGTTGTACAAATCTATGTTATCAGCAAGATCTCTCCAGGGAACACAACCATAAGGAGTAGGATTAGATCCAACTGCTCTGAGGTATAAAAATGGCACAGCAATAAATTCACATGCAATCAGCAAGAAACACATATAAGTGATGTTGGCATGTGTTAGTAATCGGGTATAACATTACTTTGACAAACCAGTGAGCTACATTCCTTCGTAAGATTCTAGTTAATAACAACTGAGTAGTGTAAAGCTTTAATTTGACACACACTTAAACTCACCTCAGGCTCATTGGATACCAAGCTTTTAGTAACAACACTAGTCTCGGACTTCACCCATCAGTGGACCGAAGCTGATGATGCACTGTTATCCTGGTGAAAATTGGCTAGAAAAGTTGGAACCAACCACGGAGAAGGAAAAAATTATTGACTCCAGTTGAAAGGGGCTCGAGATGACAGTGTTGACAGCTGATGCCTGGTCCCCCATTGCCAGAGCCAAGCCCAGTCTGGCAGGTTGGCAGCCATGTGAATCAGCCCAAATTTGGACCCTCAAACTAGAGACCAGCTGTGTTGTTGCTGAGGCTTGCCAGAGAAGTCAGAGTTGGTTCTAATCAACATGGCAAAAACAAAGAGGCTAGTAAAAGAAGAATATTCTTTGTTTTCAGATATGGAAGACTTTTAAGCCCGTACCAGTAGATTCAGTAAAGAGGCAAATTGAAAGTCACTCAGTCATGTCTGACTCTTTGTGACCCCATGGTCTATACAGTCCAGGGAATTCTCCAGGCTAGAATACTCGAGAGGGTAGCCTTTCCCTTCTCCAGGGGATCTTCCCAACCTAGGGATTGAACCCAGGTCTCCTGCATTGCGAGCACATTCTTTACCAGCTGAGTCACAAGGGAAGCCCAAGAATACTGGAGTGTGTAGCCTATACCTTTTCCAGTGGCTCTTCCTGACCCAGGAATCAAACCAGGGTCTCCTGCATTGCAGGCGGATTCTTTACCAACTGAGCTACCAGGGGAGGAAGAGGTAAAGGACAGCAAGCATTTTTAAGAAAAGGAATCCAAGGTAGGACATAGCAAAGGAATTTAGAGTAAAATTTGACCTGAATTGTCCTAATTGGTGACATTTTATTTTTCATTTGATGCTGGCTACATGAGAACCAAATTATTTTATTTGACAAACATGTACTCAGTGATCACTAGGTACTAGGCACTGAATTAAGTTCAAGGGCTATAACTGTAAATGAGACAGTGCCCTTCCTTCATGCATTCTTGAATTTGTTCAGAGAAACAGGTAAGAAATTTGCAATGGCAATGCTGTGTGACATTACAGTAACTCCTCTACCGATGAACCTTCAAGTTGGGAGATTTCAAAGAAGTGAACATACATTTGCATGTCCAATCACATAGGTTGGTTCACATGTCTGGCTACATTGTTGTGGTGACCCAAGGACAAAAGAGCAGATAAAACCAAGGAGGGTCTTGGAATGCAGGAACAGAAAAGCCAGACCCTTATCATCCTTCTTTCCCACATGTTGTAACTGTTAATGGATTTCAGTCCTCCTGAGCCGTATAACTTGTTTTCCCTCCTACCCCATAGGGAGAAGGTATTTGATTGTCACATGCCTCCTCTACAAGTGGGTGTGATTTTGTGTACTTGATGCTACAGTACTGTTAGGTGAAGCACACTGATTGAAACCGTCCACCCTGGCCAGACACCGTAGTAACCATTTGCATAAGTTGTTTTACAACAGGGGGTCCCAGTAAGGAACACGGAACTAATAAGCCTGCACCAACCGGAAGAGTTCGGGAAAGGTCAAAACGAGACATCACATGTCCGACCACCTCCCAGAATCCTTCTCTCTGGCATCCATTTGGCAGAACAAGGCATGCACCACCAGGAAGGACTCTGACTCAGAATGGTTGGCTAAAGACAACCCGGAAACTAATCCCATCACCATAAAACTGGAGACTGCGAGCCATGTGGCAGAGCTGGTCTCCTGGGTTCCCTTACCCTACTGCTCTCCACCGGGGTGCCCTTTCCCAATAAAATCTCTTGCTTTGTTAGCACATGTGTCTCCTCGGACAATGCATTTCTGAGTGTTAGGCAAGAGCCCAGTTTCAGGCCCTGGAAGGGGTCCGCCTTCCGGCAACAGTACTGTATACAGTACAGTAGAACAGTATCTTTGTTTCAAGCCCAAGATGTCCAGAAGCAACCATAAAAGCAGAGGTGATATTGCCGACAGTGTTAGTTGGGTACCTAAGCTAACTGTTGGACATACGAACAAATTGCACTCAGGAAAGCACTCTCAGAATGGATCTCATTCGTATGGAGGAGACTTACTGTATAGAGAAAATATATAGTGTGATGCTGTTATGCCCAAGTCGCGAAATCTCCCAATGACCACCAAGGAGCCGATATCCGATGCAAAAGCAAGAGAGTTTTTATTACCAAGCTCGAGCTGGGGCTCCCACTGATATCGATGCAGCGGCTATAGGGAGGAGCCCCGAGCTCTGGGTTACATTGCTTATATAGGGTATTCTTGCCGGAAAAATTTGAAAAACATGAGTTTCCGGGTTGAGAGACGTCTAATTGGTTACCTTCTGTGGAAGGGTTAGGTGCTGGGTTCTGATTGGTTTTCATTTCCCAGGCTGGCCACGGGTTCTGATTGGTTCCCATTGTCTAGGTAGACCACAAGTTCCTGAGCGTTAAGTCAGGAGATTTTTGTCTGGGGTCCGATTAGCTCGTGGGTGGTGGGGTGAGGTCAGGGGATTTCCAAAGGCTCTTTTCCCGGAACCTTACAAAATGGAGTTTTTCTGTTAACAAAATGGAGTAGCTTAGATTCTTCAATGCAAAGCCTGAAAACATTACCAAAACATTTCTTGGGTGATCAAGGAAACCCTCTCAGGGGAACCGATCTCCTCACTGAGAGCAAAATGATAAATTGGAGTCAATTTTCTGGAATAGGGTTTGAAAGTGTTCTTCAGGCAAAACAAAGTCTACATAAGAGAAAGCCAGGCACATTCAAGGAAATGCACAGCATTCAATGTGATTACAGCCCAGTATATCTGTGTGTGTGCAAAATGTGTGCATGAGTAAGTAAGTAGACACTTCCAGCACACATAAACACTTCCACAATCATGATTTAGAATGATCAGCCTGGCTGAAGAATGGAGAAAGGGTTAGACATGGCCAGACTAGAGACCAAGGATCAATTTGAAGACTCTTGTGATAACCCCATACAGAAATGACTGTTAACTTGAACATGAATAAAGGCAGTACACATCACCTAGCCTAGAGGCTCACACAAACAAGGCACTGAATAATTTGTTGCGTAAATAAATGAATGAGGCTCTGGAGCTCATTCTCTACAACACGAAAGGTCACCCCAGTGAGAAGCCTGCAAACCACAACTAGAGAGTAGCCCCTGCTCCCTGCAACTAGAGAAAGCCTGCACACAGCAGTGAAGACCCAGAGCTGTCAAAAATACAATAAATAAAGGTTTCAAAAAATAAACTAACGAACGAATGGACGAATGAGCATATATGGAGATGGGAATAGCTTCTAGGTATAAACAGATTTAACCCAAACTGGCTCAAAGAACTGAGAAAATTCTTTAAAAAAAAAAAGTTTCTTTAGCTGTGTAAACTGTATCTCCACGACCACAGAATCCTAGACTTCTTAAAGCAGGCATGTCAGACTATGCACACTGGAATGCTCAATGCTTTCATGCATCACTGGGGCATGATTACATAACACCCTGCACGCCTTCAATCTGCCTTTGCAGACCTCTTGCTGTTAGTTATGAATCACTGAAAGCTGACATAACATTGCATTTCCTCCTTTGCCATATGTCTCCAGTCCTTTGTCATCATTGCTCATCCCTGAGCTAACCCTCCCTTCCTTCCTTTCCATTAATTTGCATGACTAAGATGCCTTCTCAAGCAAATGAGGCCCCTTGTTCCCCATGCCTGCTGTAGCTGCCTCTGCTGAAAGCCCTCTCCTGGGCTGTGACCTTGTTTCACTTTGATATTTTCCACTTTATTAACTCTGTAAATGTCTTCAGATGGGCAAAGTCATTTCTCTCCACTAACGTTCAGCAATATGGCCACATGTTCAGATGGAGACCCTATTAAGCGGCCATCACTGGAAATGGAGAGCTGGACCATTGAATAAGAGGGCACCAATTACTCTAGGTAAATTATTTGGCTTCTGCTGCTCAAAATAACTATTATCTGGCTTGAAGCTGTCTCCTCTACCTAACCTGAGTTTGCAGCACCTTAGTAGTGTCAATGTTTCCTGTGAAGTCTTACAGGATTGTAAGGCTTGAGGGCAGGAATCATATTCAACAAATATTGGAGGGCTTCCATGCACCTGGTTTCATGCCAAGGGCTGGGTGAATAATGAGTTAGAAAATAGGCATGATCCCAGCCTTTATGGGGCTGAAAATTGAGTAAGGATATGAACATCAGTCATGCAAACAGACAAAGATAATAGTCAACCATAGGGATGCTCTTTTAAAGTATAGTGAAATGACTATAAAGAAATGACTTGCCCTGTTATCTGAAGGATAAGTAGGGGTTAAGTAGGTGAAAGAAGAATGGCGGGGAGGGGAGAATGATCCTTGCTCTGCCCTCTGAAGCTATTTTAAATAAATTTGTCCTCCCTTCCATATAAAAGTCCTTTAATTACATGTACATTTATCAGATCCATGTATGTTCGTTTGTTTTCTCTTTAACAAAATAACGAAAGCATGCCAAGTCCAGCTCCCATTCTGATCATTTCTGTCATCCTACTCTGGATTATTCCTAATTTCTTTTTACTGATTTTCTGATTGAATGTGCTCAGTGTCAATTTGGGAATGAGGTTAATGTAAAGAAACCAACATTTCTTGACTACTAATATGTCAGGCACTGTATTAGGGACTTTACACATGTTCCTATTTAATCTTCCAGCGAGTGAATAGTTATCAATCAGTCTACTACATAGATGATTAAATGGAGGCTGCAGGATGCATCCAAGACCACACAGGGACAGGTGGTAGAACCCAGTGTTTCTGACTCTTAAGACTTTATTACTTTCTCTCCATCTTACCACAGCCATGAACTTGATCATCTATCTGTGTAGCCTAGGATGGCATAAGCTTCTTCAAATATCATGTCACACATTTGGCTTCTCATGGACAAATAAAATGTCAGGGCTTTCTGCATGCACGCACATGCATGTATGTATGTATGTACACTTTCATTCCAGGACTCCACTGTCTCTGTTGTGGCAACTGGCTGTTTAGAATCTAATTCAGTTTGACTCTTTGTTTAGCCCTATGAGAGTTATCCTGCTGTGCTTCAAAAATCTTTCCAGTCTATTGAGAAGTTTCAAGTATTGATTCTCTTAGCGTGTTTCTACCAGCTTTAAGTAACAGAGTATGGAGGCTTTCTATGTTCTCCATTAAGTCCCTAGTGTTAAAAGTGAGCCAAGGAGATTATACATATTGAGAATCAGAAATCCTGTATTTTCTATTACTAAACTCTCAACTTCTTTTCTTTGTTCTCTGTCCTTAGAAATCCAAATCTACAGCCTCATCGAACTAACTGAAGCTGTCCCAAGCCCTCAGTGCCCTCTTAGGGTATTTCTTCTGGACCTACATCCTGGTACGTCCTCTTTATCACTGAACTCTTACTCGCGAATCAAGAAAGATTCTTTTCCAAAGACCCCCACATTCAAGGTGAATCAACTGTCCCCACTGTATGTTTTCTAAACCCAGAAATTTTCCCTATCGTGACTCTTATACACTGTATGGTAATCTGATTTTTTTCCTGGCAAGACGGAGAATAGTATTACGTTACCTATTCATGAAGCCTGACCCAACGCACAGCGTATTTGAAGAGCTCAGTGTATGTGGGTGGAATTAAAATGACTTTGACTAAATCAGGCTGGGTTGTATAGGGCTCGCCTGTGCTTCCTGCATAATGACAAAGCAGGAAATGGAAAATGAATGCCTTACAGACTATGCCATTCTGTGACATTGATCAGCAGGTCCACAGCAAGGGCAATACTACTGCTCTTTCCTAGTTCGCTGTGTGATAATTTCTGTAGACGTCTCTGCCTTTCACACTTTCTAAGGCTTCCTCTCAATCCCTATTTAATGCCTCAGGGAGTAGTGACCCTGAAACTAGCTGGCCAGCTCTGCCGCTCCATCAGCAAACACAGAGAGCAGCCCAGGATGGAGCACAAAATTCCCCAGTCTTGATGAAGCACCAATTTGGTTTCCTACGGTGCCAACCACTGACTCTGAAGCTGACTGAAGCCCTGAGGGACATCAGGAGAACAGAAAAAGTGAGTCTGGAAAATGACGTGGCCACTAATTCCTAGATCCTCCAAGCCCTATGACCATGATCAGATTTAGAGTCTACCAAAATAGCTGGAGCATCTAAGCCAGATTCTTTCCCTACTCAATCTTGCATAACCCGTACATCCTATTACAGCCGAATATCACTATGCAGATTTCAAAGATGGAACACTAAAGTTTCAGAAAGTCGCTTCCAGGCAAACAGCAAGGCACGGGTGAAGCAGGTAAAGGTTCCCTGGAGCCACCTCACTCTCACCTTGGGGACACTCAGGAGACCTCATGAAGACCTCTTCTTTGCCTGACCCCTGGAGCCCTCTCTTCTGTCTGCATCCACGTCTTGGTTATGATTTTCCTTCTACTCGAAATTGATCCTCTGATCTACATCTGTATGTATGGATGTATCTTTAGCTCTAATTTATTGATTCCTTTGCTAGTCACTTTAAAAACTTCATTTTCGTTTATCTTTATAAATCCTAGCAAAATACGTATCATTACCGCTTTTCTTTCTCTTTTTTTCTTTCCCTTTTTGGCCGTCCTGTGTAACATGTATCCTTGGCATTGAGAGTGCAGAGTCTTAACCCCTACATAGCCAGAGCTGTCCCTGGCTTCCATTTTCTAACTGAGAAACACGAAACATGCAAAGATACAACTTGCCCAAAAATGTGGCTAATGATGAGCAGAGGCAGGATTTAAATCTAGGCTGTGCAAGCCAGAAACACAGCTTTTAATTGCTGAATGACACTATTGTACTAGTTGAGCTATTGCTTTCTTGACCTCCCCATCTTTTGAAAAAGGGCCATTTTTGAAGAGTGGGAGCTCTGGGATCAGAGTGCTGCAACCTAATCCCCAGCTTTGTCAGTTACTAATTGTATCATCTCTAGCAAGTTACTTGAGCTTCCCTGGTGGCTCAGTGGCAAAGAATCTGCCTATGATACAGCAAACTCAGGTTCAACCTGCGGGTCAGGAATATCCCCTGGAGAAGGGAATGGCAACCGACTCCAATACTCTTATGCAAGAAATCCCATGGACAGAGGAGCCTGGTGGGCTACAGTCCATGGGGTCTCAAAGAGTCGGACACGACTGAGAGACTAAACAGCAACAGCAGCAAGCTCCTTTTTTCCAATTTCTGTCTGTATAAAATTGAAACGTTCACAACACCTACAGAAAGAGATGATTGTGTTGTGTAAATTAATTTAGGTAAAGCATTTAGAAGAACACTCAGTGTATCATTAAGCATGTATTGAAGGTAATAACATCACCATGTCCACTAGTGGTGTATCCTGCTCTCTACTGTCTGGTCTGTTTTTCCTATAACCCTGTGAGGTAGCCAAGAGCAGAGATCTTATTTCATTCATTTTCACACTTCCATACATGAAGACACAGAGTAGGAATTCAATAGACGTTTGTTAAATGAGTGATAGAATGAAAGGCCAACAGGGTTCACTTCTGCCTCTCCCCAAGCCTTGCTTTGCCCTACATCAGATTTCTCAGTAATCAGTCCTAAAGTTTAGCAATCTGATCATGCATTTTATGAAAAAAAAAAAAAAAAAAGCCTGGATAACAATTAACTATTAAGCTACCCAAGGCGCCTCCCACCTCATCCCACATACTGTAGTGACAAAGAGGTGAAAGTTGCTAAGGCCCCTAGGAAGACACAGAGGAGGGTAAGGAGGAAAAGGAAGAAAGGATGGAGGGAAGGGAGGAAGAGACCCATCCAAGTTGATGCACCAGTGGTTTGTTCCTTTGGACTTTAAGCTAATGATTTAGTGCTAACTTTGGGCCTAAAACCATTCTAAACTGTCCAAACTAAACAGACAGTTCTAAACTGTCTAAATGTCCTAACTCATTTATTCTTCACAAAAACTCTAAAAGGTGGATAATATTATCACGCCCATTATATGGATGAAAAATCAGAGGAACAAAGATGGCGACTTCCCTCACCTGATCATTAAGCACAGAGCCTGAGCATTATGGCTGCAGCTAACATACTCCGCTACCTTGTCTGACAAGGTGTGCTGTGATTAGAAATGGCTAAGCTACTGGTGGAAACAGTGGCTCACTTTATTTTTCTGAGCTCCAAAATCACTGTGGATGGTGATTGTAGCCATGAAATTAAAAGATGCTTGCTCCTTGGAAGGAAAGTTATGACCAACCTAGACAGCATATTAAAAAGCAGAGACATTACTTTGCCAACAAAGGTCCATCTCATCCAAGCTATGGTTTTTCCAGTGGTCATGTATGGATGTGAGAGTTGGACTGTGAAGAAAGCTGAGCACCGAAGAACTGATGCTTTTGAACTGTGGTGTTGGAGAAGACTCTTGAGAGTCCCTTGAACTGCAAGGAGATCCAACCAGTCCACCCTAAAGGAGATCAGTCCCGGGTGTTCATTGGAGGGACTTATGTTGAAGCTGGAACTCCAATACTTTGGCCACCTAATGTGGAGAACTGACTCATTTGAAAAGACCCTTGATGCTGGGAAACATTGAGGGCAGGAGGAGAAGGGGACAACAGAGGATGAGATGGTTGGATGGCATCACCGACAAAATGGACATGGGTTTGGGTGGACTCTGGGAGTTGGTGATGGACAGGGACACTTGGCGTGCTGTAGTTCATGAGGTCACAATGAGTCGGACACAACTGAGCGACTGAACTGAACTGAAGCCACCAGAATGGCTGAGATAGAGAAAAATGGTTGAAATAAGGAAGATATGTAACCAGGTCATATCCATGGTCTTGACCACATGTATTTGTGTGTATGTTTGGATGTGTCATGACATTGAGTCACTAGCATATTTGCTTATATACTGGCTGCCTTATTAAATTGCAGGATCCAAGCAGGCAGAGACAATGTCTCATTAGAGTCATCATCTCCCAGAACATTTGTTATATTGCATTTACATACTATGCCTTCAATAAAAGGAAAATAGCCAGATATTCATCAGCTAACCATATGGATATATATTCCCCAAATGAACAATATGTATATTATTATTCTTACATATATGCATTGTGTTAACTTTTTTGTGTTTTCCGTACCTAGTTAAGAGTCTCTGCATCTCAGCATTCTGAAGAGCTGACCCAGGAAATTATTGATAATCCATTTCTGATGTACTGTTTCATTCTTGTTGTTGAAAGTCTTAGTTGGTTAGTCGTGCCTGACACTTTGTGACACCATGGCCTGTAGCCCACCAGACTTCTCTGTCCATGAGATTGTCTTGGCAAGAGTACTGGAGTGGATTACCATTCTCTTTTCTAGGGCACCTCCCCAACTCAGGGATCAAACCCAGATCTCCCACATAGCAAGCAGATTCTTTACTATCTGAGCCACCAGGGAAGCCTCTGTTTCTTAAATACTAAAAATAAATGATGGGTTTCCCTGGTGGTTCAGTGGTTGAGAATCTGTTTTGCAATGCAGGGGACATGGGTTTGATCTCTGGTCCAGGAAGATCCCACATGCCTAACAGCCAGAACACCAAAACATAAAACAGAAGCAATATTGTAACAAATTCAATAAAGAGTTTAAAAATGGTCCACATTAAAAAAAAAAAAAAACCTTTAAAAAAGAAAAAAATTCCCAATTTTCGTGTGACCTTGGGAAAATCGCTTTTCTTTTCTGGGACTCACTTTCCTCAGCTAATAAAATGAGAAGGTTGTTTAAACACAATTCCCAATTCTATGATCCTATCATTTAAAGAATATAAGTTTAATTTTTTAATCTTTTAAATTTCAGGTAAAGAACAATAGGCCAAGAAGAAGGTGTCCTTTAATCATAAATATAAATCATAGTGTTCTGTGTACATAGACGTCAAAATACAAAGCTGGCCTCCATGAGAAACCACTCTCTCTCGCCACTGCTTAATGAAGACACCAGAGCGTTGGGGGCTGGAGAGCCAGAAGCAGCTATTACAGGTTATTAACTTCTTTCCAGTTAAGGGCACACATTCTAATTTGCATTTTTGAATATGCATGAACAGATTTCAGTTGAAAAAGAATTTTGCCAGTTGTGACAAGGCCCTCACCGAAACTGTGACATGAGTGTTAAGTGATGAGGAAGCAGTTTCCTTTTTCAATACGAAGGTTGAAGAGCCCTCAACAGATCTGGCAAGTTTTCTTGTTGCTCCGTGGGTGAGTGTCTTACTTGGTAACAACGATCTAAAACAAGATCAGTTTAGACTGGCTTCCTTTGGCACTGGGGCTCGTTGTGACGTGGCTAATAACTGCTGCTTTGCACAGTAGTGGAAAGCATACTGAATTCAGGGCTGAGGGACTAGGCTACAGATCATGGATCTGCCATTAATTGTCTGTCTCCCTGAGCAAAACCATTAAACATCATAGAACATAAAATTTCCAATACGACATCAGAGCAAGAATGCCAAAGCAATGTGACTTAAGGAAAAGATGATATCATAAGTATGAGAACACTTTGAAAACACTGAAAGATCATCAAATACAGTGGAATTCTACTAATATGGAAAAATAAGATTGTACTATGTATGACTGCCTTTCAGAATAGACTGGAATGAAAATAAATATTATTGTGCTTAGTTGCTCTGTCGTGTCCCACTCTTTGCAACCCTATGAACTGTAGCTCTCCAGGCTCCTCTGTCCATGGGATTCTTTGTCCCGGATTCTATCCAGGCAGGAATACTGGAGTGGGCTACCATTACAGATTGTATATTCAAAAGATATGTTAGCTTGGTGTGGAAAGTAAAACATGATCCATTACAGATGGTCTGCAAGTGTTGTGACAGCAGAAGTTCAGACAAGGAGATCAAAATGCAGATCACTCCTGGTTGCGTAAATGCCAAGGCATATCACAAGGCTTTTGCAAACCCTACCACGATGTCTCGTTAAGGTCACTAAACAGTAAGACTCACAACTCCACCCGAGGCCACACATGACATCAGATTCACTCAGAAAGATCCAGGAAAGCCAACGCTGCAGCCCTGCAGGAGTCCTTGCAAAAGAGTGGCGTCTCGGACTCTCACCCAACCCCAGATGAAGGTTCAGATGCCAGGAAGCCAGAGCCACACAGAGCAGGCACGAGAGCCTTGGTTTAACGTGTCATGTCCCATGGGAGCCAGTATCTCGTAATAGTTCCATAAGCATGGGTTCCTGGGTCACCGCAAGTATGTGCCCAGTTACAAGAGGCGCTGTACTCAGGGTGGCTTCAAGCCAATCAGGTATGTATAGTTCTTATAGGCCCGCTGCATTTTACCACGCAGAAGATATTGTACCATAATGAACATTCCCTGGGAACATAGCTGACATTCTTGCCCTTATTAGGTTCTAGGAAAACACAAAAGAAGAGTTAACTGGAGTTAAAATTCTTATGCAGTAGGGGGAAGTATTTGTTTTGAGCTGCTGGAAGAAAAAAATTAGTGAGTTTGAAGACTAGTGAAAAGAAATTATCCAGTGAGAAATAAAAGGAAAAAAAAAAAAAAAAGAAATGAACAGAATCTAAAAGACCTGTGGGACACCATCATACATGCATATGCTAAATGTGTACCAGGAGTCACAAAAGAAGAGAAAGATGAGGTGGGGTGGGGGGCGGGGGGGTATGTAGGAGAAATATTATTCGAAAAAATAATGGCAGAAAACTTTCCAAATTTGACACAAAGCATTAACTTAGACATTCAAGAAATTCAACAAGCCACAAGTGGACAAACTCGAAGAGATCCATAACGGTTAAATAGATACATTATAGTCAAACAATCAAAACACAAAGAGAAAGAGAGTCTTTAAAGCATCAAAAGACAAGCATCTTATCATATGCAAGGCATCCTCCACAGGATTAACAGTTGATTTCTTGTCAGAAACCATCACAGTGAAAAAGCTGTGTAGTGACATATTCATTGTGCTGAAATAAAAAAATATCACTAAGAATTCTATATCCAGCAAAATAATCTTTCAAAAAATAAAGGAAAATTAAGACTTTCCCAGAAACACAGTAATTGAGAATCCTTTCTAGAAAGCCTGCCTGGTGAGAAATACTAAAATGAGTTTTTCAGGCTTAAATAAAAAGACAATAGACAGTAAGTCAAATAATATGATATTTATTATTATATTATAATATAATCTAGCACAAATTTTATTTTTATTTGTAAGTCTTTTCTTCTCCTAATTTAAAAGTTAATTGCACAAAGCAATAATTATTAACAAATATAAATAAGCTTAGCATGTATAAACATATATATGTTTATCATATATATATAACATATATCATTTCTATGATAACAGCACACAAAATGAGGGAGGAATAGAGTTGTATTGGAGCAAAGTTTTATATATTGTTTAAGTTCTTTTAAACTGAAATTACACTGTTTTAAATTAAGACGTTAATTATAAACCCCAAGACAATCACTGAGAAGACAGCTCAATAAATATGGTAAAAAAAAAAAAAAAAAAAAAGAGAGAGAGAGAGAGAGAGAGAAAATAAAATTTTAAAGTTTGTTTCACACAGAATAAGGTAGTCATGGAGGAAAAAACAAGACAGTCATAAGACGTAGAGAAAACAAGCAACAAAATAGCAGATGTAAACCTTACCTTATCGGCAGTTATGCAACATGTAAATAAGTTACACACTCCAATCAAAAGGCAGAGATTGGCAGAATAAATACAAATGAACAAAAACCATGATTCAATAATATATTGTCAAAGATACACTCGAGTTACAAAAAATGAAAGATGCATGGTGAAACCATAACCAAAAAAAAGCCCAGGTTGCCATAATGTACTTTGGAGGCAGTAATTATTACTTCACACAGAAAGGGCATTGTGTAATGACAAACGTATCGATTTATCAGAAAAATATAACAATTATAAATATATTTTCACCTAGCGATAGAACCCCAAAATTCATAAAGAGAAAAATCTTCAAAGGTCCCAATTTACTTTTCAAACAATGAAACCCAAACTTCTGATAGACTACTAGACAATGCATGCTTCTTTGTTCACATTCCCAGTTTTTTTCTCCTACTTTTTCCCTTCCCATACAATGCTCCTTGCATAAAACCTACCTTTAATTTCCTTAACGTTTCTATTTTCCCCCTAGCTTTTGCACATGTTCTTGCTTTTGCCAGGGATGCCCTAACTACCTTGCATCTTTCAAATCTTAGTTCAAATGCCAACTCTTAAAGTAAGCATTACCCTATCCTCCCAGGAACACTAAAATATGTTCTCCTGTGTTGTACCATTGTTTTTTACTTTTATTTCTAAGTCTGACTTGCAATGATTCAATCATGTTTGTCCATTCCACTTAAACCTGAATTTCTGGAAAACAAAATCAGTTTCCAATAATCTTTGTTAATGCTGAGGCTAGAACAGTATTTAGTACAGATTATGTTCACGAAAATAAATGTTTCCTGGATACATGAAGAGCAGAGAGCATATGAAAATACCATAGACTGAGCAGCTAAAACAACATAAAAGTATTTTCTCACAGTTCTGAAGCCTGGAAGCTCAAAATCAGGGTGCAGATTCCTGAAGCTGACGAGAGAACACCTCCTGGTTTGTAGACACCTACCTTCCCACCGTGTGTCACTTGACTTTTCCTTGGTGTGCATAAAGAAAAAAAGAGAGAGGGGGTTCTCTTCTTCTTATAAGGCCACTGAATCCCATCTGATAAGGACTCCACCTTTATGACCTCATTTAACATTAATTACCTCCCCAAAGCTCTATTTTTACATACAGTCACTTTTTATAGTACGACTTCAATATATGAATTTTGAGGAAACACGATTCAGTTATTAGCAATGTATAATAGTATATTCCATTATATTCAAGTGAAAGTATTAGTTGCTCAGTTGTGTCTGACTCTTTGTGATCCCATGGACTGTAGCCCACCGGGCTCCTCTGTCCAAAGAATTCTCCAGGCAAGAATACTAGAGTGGGTTGCCATTCCCTTCTCCAAGGGATCTTCCTGACCCAGGGATCAAATCCGGCTCTCCCTAGAGTACTATTAACTCAGCCAGAACCCACTCCTCACTCTGTTGTCTCATTTTGCAATGATGTCTTTGACCTTGCTTTTTGAGCTGAGTTCCCAAGGTCAGAAAAATGTTGACTTACCACTGGCAATCCATAAATCAGCATCCATTTCCCCAGTTTTCTTGATTTACATAAGGAGCCTCTTGTCCCAGCCTAACAGCAGTAGAAATAGAAATGTACCAATTAAATGATTGTTCTGCTTATCAAAATCCTCATTGGAATATATTGGGCAGGAAGTAATTTTCTCCTCTGATTTTCATGAATATACATAGGATTGAAGCACTGAAATCAAATACACATTAGTCAGATTCTATAACCAATGTGAAGGTGGATCTAATTTATCTTTTTTTAAGATTTTAGAGCCTGAGGAAAAAGAAAGAATAGAAAGAGATTACAAAGTCATCAAATATTTACATAAAGCTTAACAGTTTAGAAAGAAAATACTTTTTCCTGCAGAAGGAGATGTTTTAGCTATTATTACTCCACAGATAAGACTCTGAAATGATAATTTTCTCCTGAGATAAGTCAGCTGTTAAATCACTAATAGATTTAACTAACTCCATCCACTAATGCTAGAGTCTGTGTTTCTCCCGTCACTAACTGCCTGGAAAAGTCAAAAGCTTGATTTTTATTTTGCTCTGCACTTTACTTATTATTTTGACACATGTTAACTTAATCCATCTGCTTACAAGAGTCCTGAGTGTTTGGCACAAGAAAATTGAGGATGAGATTTTTTGGAGAGACTAACCCAGGGAAGACTCTGATGGTTAGAGCTTAATTCTGAACATAAAGAGTCTGTGGTCATGGAATTTGGTGTCCAATGCACATCCCGTCAGATGACTTCCCGTCCTTCTCCCTTCCCCTGTCTTTCCTCTTCTGGTGTCTCCTCCTCTTGAGCTGCGGCTCAAGTCCATAGATCTCTGGGAAATTGAAGGTAACCACCACACTGGTTAGGATATCCCTCTCTGGACTTCTTTTGTCCCTGATAGACTGGGATGTTGCTGCACTGATCATTCCATAGGACAATGTTGTGTCTGCAATATGTTCCTCCCACTGGGCCACAAGTGCCTTGAGGACAGGAATGCTAGGTCTTGTATCTCCTTTACACCTACACTTGACATAGGACCTGGGTCAAAGCACATTCTCTTTGCATAGTTCTTGAATAAACTGGGATGGGGAGACATATTTAGGAACCACCTCCCTTGGCAACCCCTCCTCAGACTGCCATCTTCCTAAACATGCAGATGTTAAGAGACCAGCACAAAAAGCACGTAAGACATTAGATGATATTCTTAACCTCTATTCTGTATTGTATTCATTAAGGGTTCTTCCTGTATCTTGGTCTGTTTTGGCTGCCATAAAAAAATAGCATTGACTGGATAGCTTGAAAGTGAAAAGTGAAAGTGAAAGTCACTCAGTCCTGTCCAACTCTTTGTGAGCCCATGGACTATACAGTCCATGGAATTCTCCAGGCCAGAATTCTGGAGTGGGTAGCCTTTTCTTCCAGGGGATCTTCCCAACCCAGGTCTCCCACATTGCAGGCAGATTCTTTACCAGCTGAGCCACAAGGGAAGTCCAAGAACACTGGAGGGGGTAGCCTATCCCTTCTCCAGGGAATTTTCCCGACCCAGGAATTGAACCAGGGTCTCCTGCATTGCAGGTGGATTCTTTACCAACTGGGCTATGGTCTGTTTTGGCTGCTATAACAAAATATCACAGACTGGGTCGCTTAAGCAATAGAAACTTTTTCTCACAGTTCTAGAGGCTGGAAGTAAGCTGAGGGTGCCAGCATGGTGAGGTGAGGGCCCTCTTCTGCACTGTTGGTTTCCCACTGTACTTTTACAAGATGGAAGGGGCTTTCTGGGGCCTCTTTAAAAAGGTACTAATCCCATTCGTGAGGACGCCACCTCTTTCACCTGATGGCTTATGCAATCCTCTTACTTACCTTAATTTCCTCCTCTGCAAAATGGAAGTGACATTATGGTTTTCAGTAGCGTGATTTGTCGCATACTGAGAGGCTCATTAGTATTCATTTTCTGCTTTTTTCACCCTAATTGCCTTTCCATGCGGTTTCAGGATCTTCTTCTCTTCTCATGTAGCGAATTTTTTCCTGTCTCTGAATCAACAGCACACTGTCTGGAACAAATACAATACTAATTAAAATCCGGTGTGTGTACATGTATATAAACTGACAACCTAATTTTAAAATTAGATAGAGTCACGAAGATTAAAGAGACTTATTCATACTTTCAGACATGAGGGCTTATTATAAAGCTACACTAAATAGAACTGTATAATAGAAGCACAAGTGTAGGCAAATAGACTAATGGACTAGAACAGGAGCTTTTGAAAGATCCATACATTTATGACAAAACTGATAGGTCAATGCAGAAAGAAATTATTTGTTATAAAAAGCGCTGATCAATTAGATATCCATGTGGAAACTATACACCTCAATTCCAGGTCCTTTGTAGATCCACATGTGAAAAGCAAATCAATAAAATTTCTAGAAGATAGTATTCGTTTGACCTTAGGGTAGGCAAAAATTTCCTAAACAGGACATGAAAAGCACTAAATATAAAGGAAATAATGACAAACATAGACAATATTTGTATTAAAAAATTCTGATGTTCATAGGATACCTCTAGGAAATGAAATGGCAGGCCAGGGACTGGCAGGAGATCCCCGTACATGTGACTAGCAAAAGACTTGTACTAGAATATATATATATTTAAGAAAATAGTCATCTATAGACAGACAGCTAATGAGAACATACTGTATAGCACAGGGAGCTCTACTTACTGTGCTGTGGTGACCTGAACGGGAAGGAAGCCCAAAAGGGAGGGGATATATGTATATGCATGGCTGACTCCTTTTGCGGTGCAGCAGAAACTAACAGTGCATTGTAAACCAACTATATTCCAATAAAGATTGAGTTTAAAATAAAAATAAATTAAAAACTATAAATAAATAAGAAAAAGACAAACAACCTTATAGAAAACATGGCAAACGCTATGAATAGACATTGCAAAGAAATGATACATTCAAATGGTCAATGAACATGAAAATGTATTAGTAATCAGAGAAATGCAAATAAGACCACAATGAGATAGCATCGTATTTAACAGAATGACCCAAATGTAAGTCTTCTGATAACAATTGCTGATGAAAATGTAGAACAATTGGTATCTCCAGTCTTCTGGGATCACAACTATATTGGGAATATAGTTATCACCACTTTGAAAATGAGTGCTGTTTGTTGTGGTTGAATAATAGAACCCTGATAATGTTGAAATGCTGTTCCTAGATGTTAACCAAATGAAAGGAGTGCACATTTGCCTAAGAAGGCATGCAGAAGATTGTTCAGATTAGCATTTGAACAATACTCAAGAATCAAACACTGGGAAGAAAAGCAAGATTTCATCAACAGTAGGAAAAATAAATGGTATATTTTTACATGGCAGTATCATACAACAATGAAAATAAAAAATTAAAGATATATGCAATAACCTAAGTGAATCTCATGAGCATAATATTAAGCCAATAAAGCAAAACATAAAAATGATCAATGTTGTATGATTCTTTTTGTATAAAATTCAAAATCTGATAAAACTGATCTATAACAAAAGGAGTCAGGATAGTTATTACATTTGTGGGGGACAGAGAATGTCAAATGTAACAGAATATTTTATTTCTCACTTTTGATGATAGCTATACCAGTGGGCTCCTTTTGTGATAATTCACCAAGCTGTAGAGTTATGATTTCTCTGTTTCTCTTGCATGTTATATTTTCATTAAAAATTATAAATGTTTAAGTATTTTACCAGGCCAGAGGCATGTATGTGTTACTAGCAATGATAATTACAGAACAGAAATAGAAGGAACCTCATAGGTTTTCTGGTTCAATTCTCTCATTTTATCCAGCAAATCATTAAAGGATGAGTTGTAAGAACTGGGCTTCACTTGTCTCTCATTTTGTCAATATCTAAAAGAGGAAATGTTTGGTGACAGATTTATATGACTATTTATTCCTTGGGAGCTCAAATAAGGTCATCAATTCTTTTGCGGAAAAGAATCAATAATCAGTAGTGAGCTACTTTGTCCTAGACTGCTAGTCAGACAATCATTCACCTTCTGGAAAACCCTTTTATCCTGCCTCTGTGGTTCATCTGACAGTGGAATGTAGACATGCAGAATATAAAAGAGAGAGTGTGTTGAAATATTTAATTCAAATAAAACATATGCATTAAGAACAAAGGAAAATATTAATGCTAGCTAACATATATAAATGAAGATAGAACAAAAAGAAGTATATTGGCAAATGAAGAGATGTGATTAGAATAAATTTACTATGAAAGAAGAATGCTGAGTTTACTTCACAAAACACAAGCTAAATTTGTGCTACATTAAAAAAAAAAAAACTTCTAAAAATGAAGAAAAGCAAGAATTCTGGAATCGAAAGAATGGCCAGAACACTACCAGGTAAATGCAGAGCCAAAGGAAGAGGCAAGAAAGCTGCAATAAATAATAATAGATAACAGATTTAATTCCAGCTTCAGTTCAGTCGCTCAGTCATGTCTGACTCTTTGCAACACCATGGACTGCAGCACGCCAGGCCTCCCTGTCCATCCCCACTTCCCGGAGCTCACTCAAACTCATGTCCACAGAGTCAGTGATGCCATCCAACCATCTCATCCTCTGTTGTCCCCTTCTTCTCCTGCCCTCAATCTTTCCTAACCTCAGGGTCTTTTCCAATGAGTCAGTTCTTTGCATCAGGTGGCCAAAGTATTGGAGCTTCAACTTCAGCATCAGTCCTTCCAATGAATATTCAGGATTGACTTCCTTTAGGATTGACTGGTTTGATCTCCCTGCAGTCCAAAGGGCTCTCAAGTTTTCTTCAACACCAAAGTTCAAAAGCATCAATTCTTTGGTGCTCAGCTTTCTTTATCATCCAACTCTCACATCCATACATGACTACTGGAAAAACCATAGCTTTGACTAGATGGACCTTTGTTGGCAAAGTAATGTCTCTGCTTTTTAATATGCTATCTAGGTTGGTCATAGCTTTTCTTCCAAGAAGCAAGCATCTTTTAACTTCATGGCTGCAGTCACTATTTGCAGTGACTTTGGAGCCCAAGAAAATAAGTCTGTCACTATTTCCATTGTTTCCCAATCTATTTGCATGAAGTAATAGGACTGTATGCCATGATCTTTGTGTTTTGAATGTTGAGTTTCAAGCCAGCTTTTTCACTCCAGGTAGAAAGCACTAAATTGAATAAAATAGGGCACTTTATTAAAACAGTTTTTAATTCCAGGTGAAAAGCATTAAATTGGATAAAATAAGGTACTTTATTAAAACAGAATTATTGCACTGTTTGCTGAATATGTACCAGTCTTTAATAAGCCAAAGTCAATGTCATCCAAATCTAACAGAATATAAGAAACAAAGATAGAAATATTATAACTACTCAAGTAGCTTAATTCAACTCCTTTGGCCCATATTAGATCAATAGGCCTAATGAAGTAAGCCAGTGAAGTAAGGCTATAGAAGATCTAAGTAACAAAATAAACAAATTAGAGCTTGTTCATCTACGACTAATTTAATGCTCCCAAAATAGAGAATAGAGCACCTCCCTTTAAGAGTCTATGAAACCAACACAACCCTGCAAAGCAGTTATTCTTCAATTAAAAAATAAATAAATTTAAGATAAAAAGAGTCTATGAGACCTTTGTGAAAACATATATTAGGGTGAAAAGAAAACCATAAATTTCAAAAAATAAAAGAGTACAGGTAAGTACCTGACCACAGGGAAATAGGGAATACCCTGGTGGCTCAGTGGTAAAAAATCCTCCTACCAATGCAGAAGACATAGGTTTGAGCCCTGGGTTAGAAAGATGCCCTGGAGAAAGTGGGCAGGTCATGGTGGAGAGTTCTGATAAAAATGGTCCACTGGAGAAGGGAATGGCAAACCACTTCAGCATTCTTGCCTTGAGAACCCCATGAAGAAGTATGAAAAAGCAAAAAGATATGACACTGAAAGATGAACTCCCCAGATCAGTAGGTGTCCAATATGCTACTGGAGAAGAGCAGAGAAATAGCTCCAGAAGGAGTAAAGGGCTAAGCACCCAGAAACAAGTGGATGTCTCCGGTGGTGAAAGTAAACAATACTGCATAGGAACGTGGAATGTGAGGTCCATGAATCAAGGTAAATTGGAAGCGGTCAAACAGGAGATGGCAAAAGCATCAACATTTTAGGAATTGTGAACTAAAATGACTGGAATGGGTGAATTTAATTCAAATCACCATTATATCTACTACTGTGGGCAAGAATCCCTTAGAAGAAATAGAGTAGCCCTCATAGTCAACAAAAGATTCTGAAATGCAGTACTTGGGTGTAATCTCAAAAATGAATGATCTCTGTTCATTTCCAAGGCAAACCATTCAATATCACAGTAATCCAAGTCTATGCCTCAGTCACTAATGCTGAAGAAGCTGAAGCTGAGTGGTTCTATGAAGATCTACAAGGCCTTTTAAAACTAACATCAAAAAAAGTTGTCCTTTTCATTATAGGGGACTGGAATGCAAAGGCAGGAAGTCAAGAGATACCTGGAATAACAGGCAAGTTTGGCCTTGGAGTACAAAATGAAGCAGGGCAATGGCTAACAGAGTTTTACCAAGAGAACGCACTGGTCATAGCAAATATCCTCTTCCAACAACACAAGAGACGACATTACACATGGACATCACCAGATGGTCAATACGGAAATCAAACTGATTATATTCTTTGCAGTCAAAGATGGAAAAGCTCTATACAGTCAGCAAAAATTAAACCGGGAGCTGACTGTGGCTCAGATCATGAACTCCTTATTGCCAAATTCAGACTTAAATTGAATAAAATAGGGAAAACCACTAGTCCATTCAGGTATGACCCAAATCAAATCCCTTATAAGTACACAGTGGAAGTGACAAATAGATTCAGGGATTAGATCTGATAGACAGAGTGCCTGAAGAATTATGGACACAGGTTCATGATAATGTACAGGAGGTGGAGATCAAATATATCCTGAAGAAAAAGAAATGCAAAAAGGTAAAATGACTGTCTGGGGAGGCCTTACAAAGAGCTGAGAGAAGAAGAGAAGTGAAAGGCAAAGGAGAAAAGGAAAGATATACTCATCTGAATGCAGAGTTCCAAAAAATAGCAAGGAGAAATAAGACAGCCTACTTAAGTGAACAATGCAAAGAAACAGAGGAAAGCAATAGAATGGGAAAGACTAGAGATCTCTTCAAGAAAATAAGAGATACCAAGGGAACATTTCATGCAAAAGGGGCACAATAAAGGACAAAAATGGTATGAACCTAACAGAAGCAGAAATTAATAAGAGGCAGCAAGAATACACAAAAGAACTATACAAAAAAGATCTTCATGAACCAGATAACCACAATAGTTGATCACTTACCTAGAGCCTGACATCTTGGAGTGTAAAGTCAAGTTGGTCTTAAGAAGCATCCCTATGAACAAAGCTAGTGGAGGTGATGGAATTCCAGCTGAGCTATTTCAAATACTAAAGGATGATGCTGTTAAAGTGCTGCACTCAATATGCCAGCAAATATGGAAAACTCAGCAGTGGCCACAAGACTGGGAAAGACCAGTTTTCATTCTAATCCCAAAGAAGGACAATGCTGAAGAATGTTCAAACTACCTCACATTTGCACTTGTTTTACATGCTAGTAAAGTGATGCTCAAAATTCTCCAAGCCAGGCTTCAACAGTATGTGAACCATGAACTTCCAGATGTTCAAGCTGGATTTAGAAAAGGCAGAGGAACCAGAGATCAAATTGCCAACATCTGTTGGATCGTAGTTAAAGCAAGAGAATTCCCAAAAAATATCTACTGCCTCATTGACAATGCTAAAGCCTTTGACTGTATGGATCACAACAAACTGTGGAAAACGCTTTAAGAGATGGGAATACCAGACCACCTTTTCTGCCTCCTAAGAAATCTGTATGTAGGTCAAGAAGAAGCAGTTAGAACCAGACATGGAACAACAGACTGGTTCCAAATTGGGAAAGGAGTACATCAAGGCTGTATGTTGTCATCCAACTTATTTAACTTGTATGCAGAGTACATCATGCAAAATGCCTGGCTGGATGAAGCACAAGCTGGAATCAAGATTGCCAGGAAAAGTATCAATAACCTCATACATGCAGATGACACCACCCTTATGGCAGAAAGTGAAGAGAGTACTAAAGAGCCTCTTGATGAAAGTGAAAGATGAGAGTGAAAAAGGTGGCTTAAAACTCAACATTCAAAAAACATAGATCAGGGCATCTGGTACCTTCACTTCATGGCAAATAGATGGGGAAACAGTGGAAATAATGACAGACTTTATTTTCTTGGGCTCCAAAATCACTGCAGATGGTGACTACAGCCATAAAATTAAAAGACTCTTGCTCCTTGGAAGAAAAGCTATGACCAACCTAGACAGCGTATTAAAAAGCAGAGACATTACTTTGCCGATGAAGTTTGTCTTCTCAAACCTATGATTTTTCCAGCGGACATGTATGGATATGAGAGCTGGACCATAAAAAAGTTTGAGCATGGAAGAATTGATGCTTTTGAAATGTGGTGTTGGAGAAGACTCTTGAGAGTCCCTTAGACTGCAGGGAGATCAAACCAGTCAATCCTAAAGGAAATCAATCCTGAATATTAACTAGAAGGACTAACGCTGAAACTGCAACTCCAATAGTTTGGTCAACTTTATGCAAAGAGCTGATTCATTAGAAAAGACCCTGATGCTGGGAAAGATTGAGGGCAGCAGGAGAAGGGGATGACAGAGAATGAGATGGTCTAATGGCATCACTGACTCAGTGGACAGGAGTTTGAGCAAGCTCTGGGAGATGGTGAAGGACAGGGGAGCCTGGCATGCTGCAGTCCATGGTGTCGCAAACAGTCGGACCCAACTGAGTGAATGAACCGAACTGATATAAGTAAATGGTTCTTTAAAAAGTTAGAACCCAGTAGGAAAACTGGCATAAAACAAGGACAGAGATTTCACTGACAAGTGAAGAAATTTGCCTTTAAACATATGAACACATGTTTACTGTTTGTCATAGATTTTAAAATACAGTTTAAAACAATTATGAACTGTCATTTTTTATTGATCTGTTGGGCAAAGATTATAAAGTTGGATGAGGAGTAAACTGATTAGAGAGTAACTCAGTGTAATTTCTTTGAAAGGCAATTTTGTAAATGTCCACTGAATTCTTAAACCCGTTGATCCAGCTATCTGGTTTCAAGATATTTATCCTATAGCAATAAAGTACAAAAATAACTGTGCAGAAGAATATCTATGGCAGTGTTGCTTGTATTAGCAGTCTAGAAACAGTCTAAACGTCCATCAAGAAAGAATGAGTTCAGTACATTTTGTAACATCCATACAATAGAACAAACTGTAGCCATAAATCTGAAGGTATTCATAGAAGATGTTCTTCTCCAAGTCAGACTACTGAGAAAAAAAGAGATATGAAACAATGTGCATGAACACACAAGTTATATCAAATGTGCATGTATCCATCATATTTCATAAAGATACCAGGCTCTGGTAACAACAGTGCCAGAGGGATCTGAGAAGTTGAAGATCTATGTTGGCAAAAGATAGACCTTTCAATGGATACCGTTTGAAAATGTTCTTATATGTATGTAATATTTTTCCAAAAATCCTTTAAAAAGAGGATAAATCAGTGATAAAACAAAATATACCCCAGGTAATTCTGATACGAAGCCACACTTGGGCACCCTTGCCCTAGAACAAATTTGTATCACTTCACTTGACATCCCCTCCAACCAGTTCCAGAGGAACCAAGGATAAGCTAGTGAGGGTCACTGTGGCCTCTAGGCAAACAGTAAGAAAGAGTAAACACAGCACTAATCAAAGTTTAGTGGCAAAGGTTACGCTGTGTGCCGGGGCCTCTGCCAAGCACTCTGTGTGCCTGTTCTCATTTGGTCTTCACCATTAACCGGTGAAACGAACACTAATATTGTTCTCATTTTACCGTGAGGACCATGAGGGGTAGAGTCTGGATTCTGAATCAATCTGCCTGCCTCCAACCTCATGCTTTACCATGTGGAAACCATAACGAGCAACCACCATTGTCCTTCGCAGAGAACAACACGTTGGCTACCTATAAGGTGTTGACCTGGAGTGGAATATTCACTAACACTTTGTCAACATTACAGCTCTATTGCCATTTGCTAGCTGTTGCCTGAGGCTTCGGATAAGTCTTTTTACCTATCATCTGTAAAACAAGGATAATGGTAAACATTTTTAGCTTGATTAATTGATCTTTTTTGGTAGTGGGACTTCCTGGGTGGTCCAGTGGTTAAAACTTCACCTTCCAATGTAGGAGGTGTGGGTTGAGTCCCTGGTCGGGGCACTAAGATCCCACATGCCTTGTGGCCACAAAACCAAAACATAAAACAGAAGCAATACTGTAACAAATTCAATAAAGACTTAAAAATGGCCCACATAAAAATTCTTTAAAAAAAAAGCTTGGGTAGTAAATATTATTTATGTTCCCCATTTTGCAGATGAGGCATTTGATCCTACGTGTGATCAAGTGCTTTATTATAAAAGACCACACTCCATCAGTCAAGGACTGGAGAAATGAAGACCATAAGTAACTCTCCCAAATATGAGCACGGCATTTGGAAGTGATGCAGAAACCTGGCAACTACCAAGATAGAAAAGAATACCGCTAACACATTAATCGACCTCCAGTTCACACATTATGACTCTTGATTTCTACCACATTCTTTCCATTTCAAATACAATTATTCCTCATTAAGAGAGTAAACTCTAAACCTTGGCAGCCATCATGTTTAGAACTGCCAAGAAAAGCATGTGTTATTATCACCTACCCAAGTTCAGAACTGAGAAAAGTTCCACTGCTTTCCATAATCAGTATCGACCGAAGCCGATTTATGTGCCAAATGACTTAAGCTTCTCCTCTAGACTGTGCGTTCCTTGAGAGTGTGCATGCCATTTGCACTACTCCATTCATAGAACAGTCATTGCACAATGAGCATTTGTTCATGACGGAACGGATGGAGGAATGGGTGGATAGATGGATGGATGGATGGATGGTCAACCGATGGACATAAGGGTGGATGGATAGATAAATGATTAAGTTACCACAAAGAATTTTTCTGATAATAATGACTATGTAGTTTGCAATATGAAATATAATCATTTTATACAAAGCTACATGGCAGAAGGAGACGACTGTTTCATTTAATCGGTACAAGTTTGCTGTTTCTTAAAGCTCCCACTTGATGATAAATCAGCATTTCAGGTGCACCTGCAGAACAAAGAGAACTTGCCAAGAACCTCTGAAGAGGAGTTAACCACGTGACAAAAGGAGAAAACATTCAGAGAGAAAAATCATCTCAATAATCACTATAGCACTTAAACAGACTTCCAACTTGGAAAGCAGAGAGGGAATAATTTTCTAACTTTCTAATGAATGTTGCACTTAGCCAGCTGTCAAATACACAGTTAATTTTTCATTTTAATTATTTGGAGGTTTTTTCCCCTGGGTCGCATGATTGTTAGTTGCTCCATCATGTCCAACTTTTTGTGACCCCGTGGACTGTAGCCCGTCAGGCTCCTCTGTGCATGGAATTCTCCAGGCAAGAATACTGGAGTGAGTTGCCGTTCCTTTCTTCACGAGAGCTTCCCAACACAGGGATCACACCTGGGTCTCCTGCATTGCATCTACCTGTAGCTCAGATCACCATCTGAGCCACCAGGAGGTTGGAAATCCCAGTTCTGTATGCTCTGTGACTGATAGTCAAGCTGACAAAGGTTCTCCAAGCCCAGCGTCTGCAACAGTGTCTGAGCTTCCTACTAATGGGCTGGCCAGTGCATATCCATGCCTCACAAACTCCTGTGCTGCTCAGTCTTGTACAAATTCACAGTCCTACCACCTTTAAGGGGAAAGTGAGAGGAGCTGGCTAGGGTAGGAGGAGGTCAGGTAATTGTATGAGAGGTTCATCTTCTAGGATCCTGATAGCAAAGGCTAAAGAAATGGCAGCCAAGCAAAGACAAGGAACCAAGGTCAGGGCGACAAACACAACATCAGTCCAGAGGGGAGTGGCCAAATCAAAACTGAGAGACAATAGTTTGCAGTGAAATAGAAACTGTGTGATGGGCATCTTATTTTTCTCTCTAGGGTTTTTTGTTAGCTTGTTTTTTGTTCCTTGTTTATTAGTTTGTCTGTTTTGTAACAGCACTCTTGTTTTTCTCTGGGGGAATTCTCTCCCCTCTGCATATAAGCTTACTGGATCAGTCCTCAATAGATTGGACACTAGCTTCTGTCTAGCGAGTAGAGGTTCATCCATTCACCCGAGGCTGGAAAACACATTCCTCAAGACTGGAAAAGAGAAATGGGTTAACTGTCTGTCTCCCAGGGCTGGAGGGCTGCAGCCTTTGGAGTAGTTATTTGTAAAGACAGACTTAAACATCATTTGCTATTAATTAGTTTGCATACTGGAGTCCCAATCACTGGACTGCAAGGGAATTCCCCCTAGTGCTTTCAAATTCTGATCAGATTATATTAATTCTTGGCAAAATTTGGCTTTTAATACCATCAACTATTGTCTTTCAGTTTGTCCAATATCTTGCTCATATTTCACCATCAGGTCATCATTTTGATTTCGTTTGGAGAGAAGATAGATTAGTTCCTTAGCAGCATTTCTCAGCTTACTCATGACGTTGTTGCTGTTCAGTCGCCAAGCCGTGTCTGATTCTTTGTGACCCCATGGACTGCAGCACACCAGACTTCCCTGTCCTTCACTATCTCCCAGAGTTTGCTCAAACTCATGTCAATAGAGTCAGTGATACTTATGCCACGGCACACTTACAATTATATTTGAAGTGCACTCGAGTCAAGTTTGAAATGACATACCCAGAGTCAGCTGCCTTAGAGAGTTCAGTTGCCCCAGACACATCATATCCAGCTACCTGAGGGTTGAGGAGGTGAATAACTCAGTCCGCTGTAAACTGGCTACAGCACATGTGTAAGGAAATTCGCCTCAGATGATATAGCTACATCAGTAAAAAAAAAAAAAAAAAAGAGCAAAATCAGAAACTCCAAAGCTCTCTCTTCTGTCACCCTCACCAAGTCCAACAGAGGATAACTGTTATTTCTGGAGAAGAGACAGTATACCAGGCAAAACTGGAAACATATCTCTTAAACCTGCATTAAAACTTCCATTAATCATTAGGCTAAAGGGGAAAAAAAGTACACAGGAACTGTGTGGCTATGTGATAACTCATGAATATAAATCAGAGACTTTAAATTGCTCTTTGAACAAATATTTGGACACATCGTTATCAATAATTATATAGCTTATCTGACACAAAGGAAAATTGAAGGAAGCAGTTTGGGCTTCAGATCCGTTCAACTTGCAATGGACTTGTTTCCTTAAAGGACAAGCTCAACAGTGTGGTTGCCTAGATGGCTGCCTCTGAGTTTTCCAATGACCCTGCATGGCAAAATATAGCTCCACCGTGACCTTGAACAATCTCTGAAATTCTACTTGCCAACTCTTTGGGTGAAGTTAAGAATGCTTTTACTCTTTTTCTTATTGCTATTGTTTTTTTTTTTATAATCAGATTTTTAAATTTTTCTGGCCACACAGTTTGTGGGATCTTAGTCCGCTGATCAGGGATCAAACCTATGCCCTTGGCAGTGAAAGTCCTAACCACTGGACTGCCAAGAAATTTCCAAGAATGCTCTTGTTTATTTTTCACTAAGCAGTTGTCGTTAATTCAAATTAATTCCATATTAGGAGTTAGTTTTTCAGAAATCTTAAAGTTAGTTAGTTTTTCAGAAATCTAAAAACCTAACCTCAGTGGAGTTCCCAGGACGCCTTCTCTGATTGTTCCACCTAAGAAGAGGAGTGTAATTTGGGGTCGAGACCAGAAACACTTAAGGTCTTTAGAAGGACAGACCTGGGTGTACAGAGAGATTTTATCGACCTAAAAGCCTTTTTTTCTTAGCAAAGAATCTCTTGGCCATTGGATGTTATTTCCCTATTGTATTTTTTTCTCTCTGTGACCTCATTTTGGAAGATCTCATTCTCTCTCTGACTCCATTCAAGGAGCATTTATTGAGGTGCTCTGCAGCATGAGCTGGGTGCAGAATACAAACATGAGCAGGACAGCTACTTTCCCTGGCCTCATAGAGCTGTAACCAAGAATGATGACAACCAAATGCCAGGTGATCTAGGAACAGGAAAAGAAAGACAAAGAGAAGCAAGTGATCAAACAAAGAGGTGCAAGAAAACCTTTATTCCAATAACACATTTTCTTCACAGAGGAGTAGAAAGTTCACAACCCCAGCTAGCTGACTACCTTCAACTAAAGTACCGTGGTCTTTCCCGTCTCTGGGCTTTGGCATACGTGGTTCCCTCTGCTGGTAAGGTTTCACACACTACTTCCCATACTGAAACCTCCCCCCATCCTTCAAGAACCAATCCAGGACTTCCCTGGTGGCTCAGTGGTAAAGAATCCGCCTGTCAAAGGAGGAGACATGATTTCTATCCCTGATCTGGAAAGAGCCCACGTGCCTCAGAGTAACTAAGCCTGTGTGCCATGACTATAGAGCCCACGCTGTAGGGTCTGTGAGCCAAAATTAGAGCACATGTGCACAACCACTGAAGCCCATGTGCCCTAGAGCCTGAGCTCCACAAGAGGAGAAGGCACCGCAATGAGAAGCCTTCAGACCACAACTAGAGAGCAGCCCCACTTGCTGCAATTAGAGAACAGCTCATGAAGCAACAAAGACCCAGCACAACCAAAAATAAATAAGCAAAGTTATTTTAAAAGAGAACCATTCCAAATGTTCCCTCCCTTGGGAGTCCCTCCCCTCACCCCCATCATCCCCGCCCAGGGTGGATCTGTGTATTTGTTGATGCCAACACTCCTTGCACACAACTCCATCCTATGACACATCGCAGTGTGGTCTGCTGATGGCTTTTATGTATGTTGATTCTGCCAAATGATGACTTGTGCAAGCAGGGGCTGATTGCTGTTCATTTATGCATCCAGAGTCTAATGTGAGACTTGATTTATAGCTGGTGCTCAGTAAATTCTTATTGAAGCTACCGGCAGGTATCAATTAAGAGAGGGAGTGAATAGAGGAAGCTGGCACATTCATCACAACACATTACTTCTCCTTCTTCCCTTATCCTATTTTTTTAAGGAAAACTTTATTGCTATCCCCCAGGGAGGCTAAGTGAGTAGGTACTGCCTGCAATCTCTGACTGCAGCCTTGTGCTAATTTGCTAAATTTAACTCACTTTCCCTCTCTCATCTCTTCCCTTCCCTCTCAGTAAAAGCCAGTCAACAGGATCAGTAAAACCTAGTGGTGGATACATCTGCAGAACTGATTGAAGAAGAGGAGGGCGAAAGCCAAGCAATCCTTTTCAGTTCAATTCAGTTCAGTCGCTCAGTCGTGTCCGACTCTTTGTGACCCCATGAATCGTAGCACACCAGACCTCCCTGTCCATCACCAACTCCCGGAGTTCACTCAGACTCGCGTCCATCGAGTCAGTGATGCCATCCAGCCATCTCATCCTCGGTCGTCTCCTTCTCCCCCTGCGCCCAATCCCTCCCAGCATCAGAGTCTTTTCCAATGAGTCAACTCTTCGCATGAGGTGGCCAAAGTACTGGAGTTTCAGCTTTAGCATCATTTCTTCCAAAGAAATCTCAGGGTTGATCTCCTTCAGAATGGACTGGTTGCATCTCCTTGCAGTCCAAGGGACTCTCAAGAGTCTTCTCCAACACCACAGTTCAAAAGCACCAATTCTTTGGCGCTCAGCTTTCTTCACAGTCCAGCTATCACATCCATACATGACTACTGGAAAAACCATAGTGAAACCATTTCCTGGTCTTTCAAAATTTACCCGTTTCCACTGCCTGTAAATATCCCAGTTTCCACTGAAATCTCTAGACATCAAATGTAGTGCATCATAAACTCCATCGCAACTTTTCCTCCTCTTTATCCCAAGTCAAAATTAGAGAGCCTCTGGACCTGAGGTCTTACCTCTAGATGTTAATAACTGTATGTAGTTCCTGAATGATCACTGCATGCAAGGTGGCAGGTCATTGTTGTCTTGTGATTGCAACTAAGTTTTGTTAATGACTGGGCTGGTTAATGATTATAGCCCTTTATGGGCCATAAAGAAAGCCAGAATTTAAAACATATATGAAATCAGAGAAAGTCATTCTCAGAATCTTTGTAAACATCAACTCTGCTGTTCCAGAAAGAGAAACTGAGGCCCAGGAGAAATAGAAGTTAATATCTGAGCTGTGTTCTTTGCTGTGAAGGAATTTATGACTCTTCCATGGAGACAAAGTATAAACACAAAGAAAATTAAGCAACATAATAAAGTGCACAGGCCTTTTAGACTGAGAGGCTAATGAGTAATCCAAAGAGGGAATGTGTGAGATTTCATTCATCATCATCACCATCACCATCATCATCACATCACCATCATCATCATCATCACTATCATCACCATCACCATCATCATCATCATCATGCCATCATTATCACCATCACCATCACATCACCATTGCCATCATCATTACCACCATCACATCACCATCGCCATCATCATTACCACATCATCACGTCATCATCATCATCATTACCACTATCATCACCACCATCACCATCATCATCGCCATCACTATTTTCATTATCATCATCATTACCACCATCATCATCACTGTCATCACTACCATCATCATCATCATCGTTATCACCATCACCATCATTATCATCACCATCATCATCACCATTTTCATCATCACGTCACCACCATCGTCATCATCATTTTCATCATCACATCACCATCATCATCATCATCACTATCATCACCATCATCATCATCATGCCATCATTATCACCATCATCATCACATCACCACCGCCATCATCATTACCACCATCGCATCACCACCATCATCATCATTACCACATCATCACGTCATCATCATCATCGTTACCACTATGATCACCACCATCACCATCATCATTGTCATCACTATTTTCATTATCATCATCATTACCACCATCATCATCACTACCATCACCATCATCATCATCATCATTATCACCATCACCATCATCATCACCATTTTCATCATCACGTCATCACCATCATCATCATCATTTTCATCACATCACCATCATCGTCATCATTACCACCATCACCATCATCACCACATCACCACATATAATCATCATCATCATCACTATCATCGCCATCACCATCATCACCATTTTCATGATCACCATCATCACCACCTTCATCACCACCATCACCACCATCATCACCATCTTCATGATCACCATCATCACCACCATCATCATCACTATCATCGCCATCACCATCATCACCATTTTCATGATCACCATCATCACCACCTTCATCATCACTATTATCACCATCACCACCATCACCATTTTCACAATCACCATCATCACCACCTTCATCATCACTATTATCACCATCACCACCATCACCATTTTCACAATCACCATTATCACCACCTTCATCATCACTATCATCACCATCACCACCATCATCACCACCTTCATCATCACTATCATCACCATCACCACCATCATCACCATCTTCATGTCACCATCATCACCACCATCATCATCACTATCACCACCAATCATCACCTTCACTAATACCTATTGACTGTTTCAATGTGCCAGACGCTTTCCTAAGTACTTTATAGGTATGATCTTATTTAATCTTTTCCCTACACTTACGAGGAAGATTTTATCTCAAAGATGAGATATCTGAGGTCTAAAAAGTTAGTTTTAAGGCTCTGGAGTTGGAATTTGTGGGTTCACATACCAGCTCTGCACCTAACAAGGTGTAGCTTTTCTCAGCCTCTCTGCACCTCTGTTTACTGACAGGTTTAGTGGGGAGGTGAGTGCATAACTCTGAGGCGATATGACAATCTAGTCAGTAAGTGCATGTAAAGCACTTCACAACTTGCCTGGCCAACTGTCAGTGCTCCGTCACAAGTCAACGATTAGCATTCTTGTCATTGTTGGGTTGTAATTGTAACTTAGTTTTGTTAATGATCAGAATGGGCTTTGGAAATACCTTTGGAAATACCTTTAGGAAATAATAAAATGTAATCTGAAGGAACGTAAAGTCAGACTATGAGAGAAAGTTGACATGATTCTTAATAAGAATGTTATAATAACAACAAACACTTATATGCGGTTCCCTCTGTACCCAGCAATGCGTATACAATGAACAGTGATTGGAGCTGAATGTCTGCTGGTGATGGTGGTTTAGTTGCTAAGCTGTGTCCGACTCTTGTGACCTCATGGACTTGCTCCTGCCAGGGTCCTCTGTCCCTGGGATTCTCCAGGCAAGAATACTGGAGTGGGTTGCCATTTCCCTCTCCAGGGGATTTGCCTGACCCAGGAATAGAACCCAGGTTTCCTGCATTGCAGGCAGATTTTTTACCAACTGAGCTACGAGGGAAGCCTGGAACCAAAAGGATATTGTCAAGGAGAGCTGAGCAAGAAAATGGAAACTGGGGCTTCCCTGGTGGTCCAGTGGTTAAGAATCTGCCTTGCAATGCAACGGATACCAGTTCAATCCTTGTTCTGGGAAGATCCCACGTGCAGCAAGCCAACTAAGCACATGCCACAACTACTGAACCAGAGCTCTAGAGCCCAGGAACCACAAATACTAAGCTCACATGTTGCAACTGCTGAAGCCTCTGCATATAGAACCCAAGCTCTGCGACAAGAGAAACCACTGCAGTGAGAAGCCCCTGCACCGCAACAAAGAGCAGCTGCCACTCACCGCAACCAGAGAAAGCTTGTGTGTAGCAGCGAAGACCCAGCACAACCAGAAATAAATAAATACATCTTTAAATCAAAAAAAGAAAAAGAAGGTGGAACCTCATTATAAAAGCATGGCCACCCAGCAGAAGACCCTGAGCTGAAGGCTGTAGGGCATACGGTCCAGAGGAGGTGCCTCCTCCGCACCAGAAGGAGAGTGAGAGTTGAGCCCCCAGGGCTATCCCAAGATGGCAATGATAACTCTTAGACAAAGGGGAGTGAGAGAGGAAGTCCATCAGAATCAAGCCTTAGGAGGTCAGGGCATGCCAGGGTGGCATATGCAAAAACTGTGGTCCTCAGAGCAGTGGGAAAGGGAGAATGCCCAGTGGCCTCAAGGTGCCTTTATTCTTCTCTGGTAGCTCAGCCAGTGAAGAATCTGCCTGCAATGAAGGAGACCCCAGATCAATTCTTGGGTCAGGAAGATCCACTGGAGGAAGGACAGGCTACCCACCCCAGTATTCTTGGGCTTCCCTGGTGGCTCAACTGGTAAAGAATCCACCTGCAATGCAGGAGACCTGGGTTCAATCCCTGGGTTGGAAGATTCCCCTGGAGAAGGGAACGGCTACCCACTCCAGTATTCTAGCCTGGAGAATTCCATGGACTGTATAGTCCATAGGGTCTCAAAAGTGGCATGATTAAGCAACTTTCACTTTGCACTTTCAGCTCACTTAAAGGGTTAAAGTAGGACAGAAGAGAAAGAGCAAGGACTCTGATGTCAACATTTCTTTGTTCATTCTTTCTTTTATTCATTTACTTAGCACTTAATAAGCACCTAGTAGGTGGTAGGTTCTATGTTGCTAGATACTAGAAATTTAACGAGAAGCAATAATCCCTGGCTATCAACAAGATGCCAGGCACTATATCAGACCCTTTAAAAACATTTCTAATCCTTAAAACAATTCTCCCAACCGGAATTTATTATTACCATTTCAAGGGAATGAGCAAGACCTAGGGTTCAGTGTAGAAAACCATTAAATAATTTTCCCAAGATCACACAGCTAATAAGGAACAGTACAACTAGGATTTAACTCAGTGAAGTCAAACATCAGAAGAAAAACAAAAGAGAAAAACAAAGATTACCCCATTTCCACTCTTAAAACCCACCCCCCCCCCCCCCCCAGCATCTCATTTCCTAAAGTGGCTGTGGTTAAATTTAACAGTCTGCAATTGCTTCCCAGTCCAGTCTGCATGACTGACTGCAAGATTTGGGGGTGTCGCTCTTTGATTAAGGGCATAAAAACAAGCTGTGGAGCCACCCTGGCCCAGCACAACAGGGGCCCGGCTGGGGAGTGAGTCAGCCAGGAAGGCCTCCTGAATGTCAAGCACAAACATCCAAGAATAGCTGCTCACTGGGCAGGAGGCTTCAGGAACTGCCCCACGTGTGCCAGCCTGTGAATTGGAAATGGCAGTGAGCTTGACACAATGGGTCTGAGCCAAAAATAATCCCTGTCTGTTCCATAAGGTTTGCAGGGAAGTGAAAGCAATCTTCAGGCACAAGCAAATTAGGAGGACTTCCCTGGAGGTCCAGTGGTTAAGATTCCATGCTTCCACTGCAGGGGTTGAGGGTTCGATCCCTGGTTGGGGTACTAAGATCCCACATGGTACATGGCGGGGCCAAAATAATAATAATAATAATTTTTTTTTTAAAAAAGAAGCAAATTGGGAGACTTCTAGCTGATGATTCCACTACAGATGGGAAGGTGGTCCATCTCATGATTTTAGCTGTGACCAAGGTACTAGACATGTTTGACCTGAGGCCGTGTTGGACATCTCAAGTGGCTTTTAAATATTTTTAATCTGACAACATGAGATTCTAGACAAAAAAGAAAATTAGGAACTAGAATACTCGCTAATCATGAAAAACAGAGTGGCCTTGAATTTTAGAAAACAAGAGATTCAGGCTTTTAAATACTGAAAACCTAATTAGGGCCTACAAAGTGGCAGGCAATGAACTTGGCACTTGAGCACTTGAGGTATAACAAGGAATCACTGAATGCTATTTTCTCAAAGCTCAAGCTCCTTAACCAAATACTCAAGAGTTCTCCCTTTGAGAGGATGCATAATATATTAGTTAGGTCTCTCTGGGGGCAAAGGTAAGAGAAATACAGCTTAAAATGAATTAAGGGAAACAGAAAGGAGTCTTTTGGCTCATGTAATAAAATTGGAAAGTTAGAATGTCTTCAGGTACGGCTGGATCCAGATGCTAGTGTCACCAGACTATCTCACTTGCTGCAATTCTGTTCTCCATCTTCATCAGTTTTGGATCCCTTCTCTGAAATATTTTCCTTGGGAGCTCCCAATGACTTCAGGCCTTCATACTCATATCTCATGTAGAGTATGATTCCTGTGAAGCATTTAAGACTGTCTCTAATTGAACTGACTTGGATCACATGCACATCTTGAACTATTAACTGCAAAGGTGATGAAATACACTTGTTGCTCAGTGTTGGGCTCTCCACCCAGTAACGGAGGATAAGCACGGACACAGAATTCACTTATGATTCTGTAAGTAAGAAAAGAGTGGCTTCCCTAAAGAAAGGTACCTTCTCCAGGGGATCTTCCCAACCCAGGGACCAAACCCACAGGATGTCTTGTCTAATTCAATTCTATGCAGAAACCCAATACCCAACTGGTACTTGACAGACCACTTGTGTTGAACCAGTGGAAATAACTGGGGAGGAGCATTGCCCTTAATCCTCCTGGAGTCACCCCTGAGGCTCACATTGACGTATCTTGTCAGCACTTTGCACCAGGTGGAGGGAAAGAGCAGACAAGGAAAAAAGGAAAACAGTCAAATGTGCATCGTCAGGTAAATGGCCACCGGAACTGACTCCCCCTGGGTCACCTTGGGAGACAATGTACATACACCTCAGACTTAGACTCCCCCTAAGGTGTTTATCCATTCAGTCCCATCAGCCTTTGGCAGAGGGCTACACCCAAAGGGTGCTATGCTCTAGTATTTCCAGTTTGCCCTGCTCGGGTGACCAGAGAGCCTTCAGGGAAGGAATAGCAAGATCTGGCCACTGGAAATGTTAAGTGCTGAAGCAATGAGGGACAGGTACCAACAAGGTCCGTCACAGAGGCATAAACGTTATCTTACACACTTGACATGGATTTGTTGAGAAGTACTCCACTCAGGATGGTATTGGGCCAAAAATTTCATACCATCTTACAGAAAAACCTGAACGAACTTTTTGACCAATCCAATAAATAGCTGGAATTCCTGCCCTCCCAGAGCTGATGGTCTGACAAGAGGGCCAGATGGGTCAAGGGACTCTAGTGCTATGTGACAGGTAATAATGACAGTGCAGGAAGTATGAGACCACAAGGGAACAGGAGGGAATTTTTAACCCAATATTTAGAATGGAGGGAGTCATGGAAAGTTTATCATAAAAATGACATCTTAGCTGAAATCTTCAAATTAATCATTTACTCCCCACTCATGCCAAGATTAGTAGAAATTCCATCATATTCTTCAATTACCCATTATAGGCTAAATGTGAATCCTAAAAATTCTTACGTTGAAACCCTAACCCCCTTCCCCAGCATTTCCAAATGGGACCCCATTTGCAGAGGGGGGTAGTCTTTGCAGAGTTAATCAAGTAAAGTGAGATCCTTCAGGTGGACTCCAGCAGATTTCTGCTGGAAAAGGAATAGGCTACCCACTCCAGTATTCTTGGGCTTCCCTTGTGGCTCACCTGGTAAAGAATTTGCCTACAGTGAGGGAGACCTGGGTTCCATCCCTCAGTTGGGAAGATGCCCCCGGAGAAGGACACGGCTATGCCCTCCAGTATTCTGGCCTGGAGAATTCCATGGACAGTATAATCCATGGGGTCGCAAAGAGTCAGACATGACTGAGTAACTTTCATGTTCAGGTGGGTTCTAATTCAGTGTGACAGGTGTCCTTATACAAAGGGGAACTTTAGAGAAGACACACACACTTGGGTGGCACCATACAGAGAACTACCAGAAGCCAGGAAAGAGGCCTGGAATGGATCCTTTCCTCACAGCCCTCAGTTGGGTCGTCATGGGCAAGTCATTTTACTTTTTTGAGCCTCAGTTTCCTCAACAATATAATAGACATAATATCCCTATCTAAACAGTGTACTTCCTGATAAGGTCAAATAAATACTGCACATGTAGTGTTTTGCCAACAGCAAAGTGCCATGCACACATACAAAATTGAACTCATTCTACAAAGAGCTGTGGATGAAAACACTGGACATATTTGATGGTAATCCAAGAATACTATCTGAAGCTCCCTTTTCACAACTCCATTTTACAAAGGATTTCCGGTATGATTCATTCTTCAGATTCAACTGGCTTTCCCACGTGAATCCATGCCACTTGAAATAGCTTTTCAAAGCCAGACCTTAAATCATCATGCTAGATTTGGTATCTAGCCCAAAGCAATATTCATATGAATCAGTCCAATTAAAGGAAGCTCAAATGCCATCTCTTTCCTGAAGTTTTCACTGATTCGAACAGTCCCCAGAGCTACCACCGCAATAAGACTCTGGAAGCCTTCTCATTCTCATCTGAATTCACTCCCAACCCTAGCACCCCTAAGATCCCTGTTCTCATTGAGATGCCTAATAACTTGGAGACACAGAAACAAACAGGACAGAATAGGACAGATTGAAATAAAACTAGATTATTAGCCTGCCCTTAAAATATCTTGCATAGGTAGGGGTTGCAGACACCAGATTAGAAAGTAGCCCCTCCCCAAGAACCATAGTATCAAAACTTAGATCCTTAAGTAGGTCTTGGCACCAAGCACTCGGTACCACAGATACTGCCAAGCTATTTAATGGGACAGGCTTCACTGATACCACATGCAGAGTATAGAGTCAGATCTACATCGTTCCAATCCTAGCTCCACTTTTTATACCACTTTTGTGGCTTTGGAGAAACCACTTAACTTCACTGAGCCCAGATACTTCATCTATAAGATGAGAAGTAATAATAGCTCTTAGCTTAGAGACTTGCGGCAAATATTAAATGAGATCACATAATACTTGAGTGCCAGAAAGCAAGGAAATGCTCCATAAATGTTAGCCATTGCTATTGCATATTTTCAGGGACCTAGGTCCAAATTCTCACGCTACTCATGTCATGACATAAGCTACAGCAACCTCTCTAGCTAGACTTTCCAGTGGTCACATGCTCCCAAGACGGAAGATGTCTCTTTCCCTTTGTGTTTATCATGCATTTGTTGACATTTAGTTTTCTATCCCCTTCTCCTGAAGCATCATGTACATTTTCCGCAATAGTACTCATTGCCTTGATGAATTGTAATTGACTGTCTTCCTTTAAGATTCTGGCAATCTTGATTCCAGTTTGTGATTCATCCAGCCTTGTATTTCACATGATGTACTCGTATTTAAGTTACATAAGCAGGGGGACAATATACAGCCTTGATGTACTCCTTTCCCAATTTGGAACCAGACCACTGTTCCATGTAAGGTTCTAACTGTTGCTTCTTGATCCACACCCAGGTTTCTCAGGATATGGGTAAGGTGGTCTGGTATTCCCATCTCTTAAAGGATTTTCCAGTTTGTTGTGATCCACACAGTCTAAGACTTTAGTGTAGTTAATGAAACAGAGGTAGTTTTTTTTTTTTTTTTGGAATTCCCTTGCTTTTTCTATGATCCAGCAGATGTTGACAATTTAATCTCAGGTTCCTCTGCTTTTTCTAAACTCAGCTCATTGGAAAAGACCCTGATGCTGGAAAAGACTGAAGACAAAAGGAGAAGGGGGAGGCAGAAGATGAGATGGTTAGATAACATCACCAATTCAATCCACATGAATCTGAGCAAACCCCAGGAGATAGTGGAGGGCAGAGGAGCCTGGCATGATGCAGTCTATGGAGTCACAAAGAGCCAGACATGACTTAGCAGCTGAAGAAAAACAACTTTAAGATTTTGAACACCTCCATGGCAAGGGCTCAGTCTCATTGTCTTATATTTCCAAGGTGCCACCAAACACTTAGCCCATCACTGATGTTTAATATGTGTTAAGCTAATTAAAAAGAGGAAAGATTATTTGATCTGATTTTGCTCAAAGCACTTACTGGGTAGCACAAGGAGGTAGAAGTAACACAATGAGTTTCCACAATACATCAAGCTCCATACTATGCAATTTTATGACTGTTAAACTATCTTTATCAGTAAAGAATACACTCAGATAGATATATAAGCCAACCAAGAGTGGCTTTCACAAATAGGATTTATTTCCCCTCATTTTTACAGGTGAGAACATCCTGTTTTTACTTCTACTCTTTTTTGGTGCCATTTGGACCCTGTAGCATGCTGTCTCTCTGCTCTGCCATCTTTAGCTTTGTTGTCTTGCTTGCAAAATGGCTGCCACAGCTCCAGGCAACATTTCTGCACTCAAAGCAAAATAATGGGGGGAAAGATGCAGTCGTGTTTTCTGCCCCCTTTTTTTCAGGAAATGAAAAACTGCTCTAGGAACTTCCCTGGTGGTCCAGTAGTTAAGACTCCATGCTTCCACCACGGAGGGTGCAGGTTCGATCCTTGTCTGGGGAACTAAGAGTCGACATGCTGTGCAACAAGGCCAAAAAGAAAAAAAAAGAACACTACTTCAGAGACCTACAGTAGAACTCTACCTAGGTCCTCTTTGCCAGCCCTAGTATGTGGGAGGCCTAGTATGTGAAGTATATTTAGCTGTGTCCTTGCTGCTTCAAACGTATAAGCAAGTTTCTTATCCAAGAAAATATATATTAGCTAGGCACTTGAGAGTTTCTGCCATGAAACCTCAAGACTTCATGAAAACCTAATGGAAGTGTTCTCAGTGCCTCCATTTCATAAAGACAGAACCTGAAGCTGAGAAATAAAGCAATTCATGCAAGTGCAAATAGTGGCTCCATGGAATTTTGCTAAAGCCAATATTTTGCCAACTTACTGCCGTAAGTGAAGTTGCTCAGTCGTGTCTGGCTCTTTGTGATGCCACAGACTGTAGCCTACCAGGCTCCTCCATCCACGGGATTTTCCAGACAAGAATACTGGAGTGGGTTGCCATTTCCTTCTCCAGGAGATCTTCCCAACCCAGGGATTGAACCCAGGTCTCCTGCATTGTAGGCAGACATTTTACCCTCTGAGCCACCAGGGAAGTCTTATTGCCATAAACCACAAAGAAAATTAACAGGCAAAATATATCTAAAGTTGTGTTTATATATGGTTAGAATAAGCCGAGGCTTCCTTGGTGGCTCAGTGTTAAAGAATCTACCTGCCAATGCATGAGACACAGGTTTGATCCCTGGATCAGGAAGATCTCCTGGAGAAGAAATAGCAACCCATTCCAATATTCTTGCCTGGAAAATCCCATAGACAGATGAGCCTGGTGGGCTACAGACTAAAGGGTTCCAAGAGTCCTACACAACTTAGCGACTAAACCACCATTATAAGAATAAGCAAAGCTTTCACCCACCATTTCCTTATTTTTAAGAAGAGGTTGTTTGCTAAACGAGACAAATTCTTGGCCTTCCTGCCATAGGCCTCAAATCTCAGCCAAATTAGCAGCTACTCCCATTTCCTGCATGCTTTATAAATCAGTTTCAATCCAGTGTGTCTCACTGCTCAAATGTGTTCAGCCTAAGTTTTGAGAGTCGGAATGAATCGCAATGCGGTTTTAAGAATTGTGCAGGGCTAAGAAACCATCCAGACTGACAAAAATAAAAGCTTAATCCTGCTAGTTTGAAGAAAACCTTAGATGAGCCCATTCAGCTGGAACCTTCTAACAGCTTAGAGCAATAAAATGCCTTTGTGGCCTTCCTAATCCATTTTTAATTTTTGAATAAAATTAATAACATAAATACCTAGGAGTTTCCAGCTGCGTTCCTTCCTAAGGATATAAGATTCTCATATATTAATATATTCCCCTTCTGTTTTTGTCAAATCCAGGTGCAATTTATAAACATGAGAATGACTGTGTCTGTTTTGCAGATGGAGGATTTAAGGCCCAGAGTAGGTACAGTTACTTGGCCGAGGACAGGAAGCTGTCAAGATTAATGTTACTTTTTCATTTGTACATTGTTATTAGTCCCCTTCCCAACCCAATACTTGGGCCACCTAATGTGAAGAGCTGACTCATTTGAAAAGACCCTGATCCTGGGAAAGATTGAAGGCAGGAGGAGAAAGGGATGACAGAGGATGAGATGGTTGGATGGCATCACTGACTCAATGGACATGAGTTTGAGTAAACTCCAGGAGTTGGTGATGGGAGGCCCGGCATGCTACAGTCCATGGGGTGGCAAAGAGTCAGGCACACTGAGCAACTGAACTGAGCTGAACAACCTAAGAGAAAGCTCTTATTGACTGAATGATTTTTGGCCGTGTTGGGTCTCGATTGCTGCCCATGGACTTCCTCTAGTTGCAGCGAGTGAGGCTTACTCCTCATAGCGGTGCCTCCCACTGTGGCTTCTTTTGTTGCGGAGCCAGGACACTAGGCACATAGGCTCGGTAGTTGTGGCTCGTGGGCTTAATTGCTCCGAGGCAGGTGGAATCTTTCCAGGCCAGGAATTGAACCCATGCCCCCTGCATTGACAGGCAGATTCTTAACCACTGGACCATCAAGGAAGTCCTCTGGGAGAACTCTTGATGTATTTAATCGAAAGTCTTTCTTTCTTAGCAACTTGCCTGGTGCTGTTCCCATATGCAAAATGCACAAGAGAGTTCACATCGTAAGCAGTAACACCTGGCCAGGAACCCCATGTTTGAGTTTGATCATGGGCAAACTACTGACATGGTTCCAACAGCTCAGTTCTACTGACATTGTTCTGTCAGCTCAATTCTCCCCAACTGAAACAAATGTTTTACTGACTTGATTCTTTTTCTCAAGGTTTCACTCACTGTAAGGAGTTTTGTATCCTTTGAGGGGCGCTGAGAGTAGTAGAAATGTCCTCTACCTGAAAAGGCAGAGGCTTTGACCTAGTTCAGTAGAAGTAGGGACATTGGAAAGAAGAGCTCTGCCCACTCCCCTCATTTGTCACGTGAGTCTACTTGCCATAGCAGAGCACAGAGAGAGATGTTTAGAAAGTGGGCAAGTCTGAGTTCTGGTCCTCTCCCTCACTAGCTATGGAATGAATCCCGAACTAAGATGCTTAATCTCCTGGAGTGTCTGTTGCCACATCTTTGAAAGCATGAGTGATAAGGCTTATAGGGAAGTATTATAAAGTGAAAGTGTTAGTCACTCAATTGTATTCCACTCTTTGCAACCCCATGGGCTGTAGCCCTCCAGGCTCCTCTGTCCATAGAATTTTCCAAGCAAGGATACTAGAGTGGGTTGCTATTTCCTTCTCCAAGGGATCTTCCTGACCCAGGGAGTGAACCCATGTCTCCTGTATCTCCTGTGTTACAGGCAGATTCTTTGCCATCTGAGTTACCAGGGAAGCCCGAAGTATTTAAAGATTACCTGAGATCAAGCGTAAATGGCCTAGTAGGCATGTAAAGCATTTATCAGTATTCTATGCAATGGTGAGATGCAACTGCCGTATTATCTGATGACTTTTCTCCGTGGAGGCTGAGAGAGCCAAGCTCCAGGCAAAGGATGCTCTGTACTTTGGGCTTGAGGCTCTCCCGGTAGGATGCACTGAAATAGGTACTGGTTAGAATATATTCTACTAGGGGAGGATGGAGCCTCAACCCTGGAGAAAAATAAATGATGGGCACAGAGTGAACACAGCTCTGGAAGGAGACGGTCAGGTTCCAAAGAAAAGGCTGGGATTTAAAGTTGTTCAGAAACTCCTCTCTTTCCACCTTTCTCCTCTAATACCCTTTCTGCTACGTTTTTCCTGTTCCCCTTAACAGAGCCTCACCCTCTCTCATTGAAAACAGCCCCATCAAGACCTGCTAGGTGGTGGACTGCCCTGCTGGTCCAGTGGTTAAGACTCTACACTCCCAATGCAGGGGGCCTGGAGTTTGATCTCTGGTCAGAGAACCAGATCCCTCATGCCACAGCTAAAAGATATCATGTGTCACAACTAAGAGCTGGTGTAGCCAAATAAATATTTTTCTTTTAAAAAAGGATATTTCATTAAAAAGACCTGCTTGATGAAGTAGATCTGGTTCCCAGGAAAACACAAAGAACTAAAAATTACCAAAAAACTGTCTCCATCTCATGAAGAGCCTTCCCTGGTGGCTCAGATGGTAAAGAAGCTGCCTGCAAGGTGAGAGACCCAGAGTTGATCCCTGGTTGGGAAGATCCCCTGGAGAAGGGAAAGGCTACCCAATCCAGTATTCTTGTCTGGAAAACCCTATGGACAGAGGAGCCTGGCAGGCTACATACAGTCCATGGGGTTGCAAAGAGTCAGACATGACTGAACAACTGATACACACACATATCATGAGGAACACAGGAAATAGCAATTCACACATTAATAAGATGCCTAAAGAAGGCTTAAAATGGGGAGGAAGGCAGCCAGAATGCTTTCTACACAAATATAACTTCACTTGCTTAAACTTTTAATATTGAATATAGTTCTTCAGGTATGCCTGAAGACAAATAATTCAAATCATGGTTTTCTTTTCTTTCAAAACTGAATTAAACTTGGGTACAAACAAATATACCTATAGCTCTTTACCTAAAAGATAGCAGACAGGGACTTCCCTGGCAGTCCTGTGGTTAAGACTCTGCACTTCCGCTCTAGAGGGCAGGGGTTCAGCCCCTGGTTGGGGAACTAAGCTACATGTCACACAGACGAAATAAAACAAATGAAAAGATAGACGAGGATACCAATGTAACAAAACACAAGCAAGGATCAGATTCCTAGCGTGGGAGATCAAACGTTGAGGCTGGTAAGGACTTGCTTGAAATCTCTCCCAGTTAGCCAGAATGAAACTAGAGCAAATCTCCAAGGACATGGGGCTCCTCTCTACTCTGATTTTCCACTGTGCTAACAAAAGACTGCATCTTGCAGGGTACTAGCTTGTCCTCCTCCTTCCTTACTCCCGCTACACAAATGGCTCCAAATGAAAATGTCATTTGGATCAAAATATTCGAGATACATTAAGACATCTAAAATTGCACACAGATCAAAGTATATGAAGTCATAGATTTCCTGGCTTCCCCTCAAGACTGCCATCAAAATAATAAAGAAGCCATTTGCCACCTCCCACACTAATTCCACCATAATCAGAACATAGTCATATATTTGCCTTTGCCAAATTGGGATTTGTGAATTATGAGCATACGTGGGAGCAGTGGCGGCTGCCAGGGGTTCAGAGATTGAGGCTTATATCATTTTGCTGTGGTGGGTTGGGGAGTCCTGGGCTTTAACCTAACTGGGAAATGACCAAAGGTCAAAATTCTTTCCTTTGCCATCTATAACCAGGTAGCTTCAGTCTGCTAGAGAAATCTTCCCTAATCCCACCAGCTAAAGAAATCTCTTCTCTGTTCCAGACATACACAGTGTTACCACTGAGTCCCTTCCAAGGGACTTCTCAATAGCAGGAGATGCTTTAGAATAACGAAAAGGCATTGTTCGTTGAAATTAGAAAACCTAAGTGTAGATTCCTGGTCCTTCGTTCACTCATCCGGACTGAGCAGTCTTACTGTCTCTGAGACCCAGACATGATGTAAATGTCACTCCCTGTGAATGGTTACATTCAGTGGTTAATTTCTGCTCCCTATAATGAGACAAACGCAACCATTCCATGTTTATGTCACCACATCATTTGATGGCCATTTGAGGACAGAATGTGATTTCCAGGCTGTTGTCTGAAAGCAACCAAATACTATAGTTGAATCAAGGAAGAACCAGGAAATTAAGCCGCACAACAGAAGTCCATGACCACAGCCCGTAGGGACACGGCAGGAGGAAGGGAGACAAGAACCTGGGTTCGGACTGCCATGGAGGAAACTGCAAGCCGTGGATGTGGACGTGACTGTAGCTTCCACTCAAGCATGGACAGTCTGGAGGAGCCACTTAACAACCTCAGCAACCCAGTACGAAAGAAGCGACTGCCGCCTCGCAGAGAGACACGGTGCTGGTGAGTGGTGTCGCGCAAGCAGAGCAAGGAGTCTAAAGGCCTTACCTTTATCAAGTTCTCAGACAGCCTGAAGGTTTGCAACCCTGGGAGAAGTAACCAGCACTTCAGCCCCAGTGATACCAAGACCGTAAGGATTTCATTAAGCAAGCTAGATCACTTGGTGACCAATGACATGTTGAAGAGAAAGAATGTGTGTGAATATGTGTTCTGTTCTATTCTATTCTCATTCCACTATAAAACCAACCTTTGTTGAGTAGCTCTGGATTACATATAGTTTATGGGCTGCTTTTTTTTCTTGGTGAATCTTTTTAAATGATACAATACATTCTTTCTTTCTTTTTTTTTTTTTTAACTAACCAGAAAGGATATAACCTCAGATATGTGTGAGATAAGCTTTGATGTAAGAAAAATGCACAGATGAATAAAACATGATGCCACAAAAACCTTGGATTGAATCCCAACTGAGTCTCTAGCTGGCTTCATGGCCTTGGGACTATGATTGATCTCTGTGAATCTGACTTTCCTTTATCTATAAAAAGTAATAATGGCTACCTGTGTTTGTCTCTCAATTAAAAATCACTAATATGTGCTAGGGTTTCCCAGTTGGCACAGTGGTAAAGAATTTGCCTGCTAGTGCAGGAGATGTGAGCTCAATCCCTGAATCACGAAAATCCCCTGGAAGAGGAAATGGCAACCCACTCCAGTATACTTGCATGGAAAATCCCATGGACAGAGGAGCCTGGTGGGCTACAGTACATGGGGCCTCCAAGAGTCGGACATGACTGAGCACACGCACCCACACACACAACAACATGTGCGAGGTTTGCCTCCCATAAAGAGAAGCTTAGAAAAACAAGGAAGGGGAAGGCAGCTTTCCTGTGAAGCCAATGATGGATCTCAGAGCCTCTTTAAGACCAGAATGGAAAAGACATGTAAGGCTCCATGGATGCTCTATTCTCCCTAATTCTCTAGGGCCTAGGTGGCTGTGGTCCATCCCAGAGCAGGGGCTCCTGGCACCTTGCTCCCGAGGCACAATGACGTGGCAGCTGCCCTTGGCTTCTGCTCGCCTGTGTTTCCTGTCTGCGCTTTTCCCTGTGGACGACTGCTGATTCGCCCTGCACTTTCCTGTATACATTCTTGGAAAATTTCCAGTGTAAATTCCTGCAAGAGAGTATCTGTTCATCCTGATAAGAATCTGATTATCTGATAAGCCACCTGGTGCTTCCCAGGTGGTGCAGTGGTAAAGAATTCGCCCGAGGCGTGGGTTCGATCTCTGAGTCGGGAAGATCCCCTGGAGTCGGAAATGGCAACCCACTCCAGTATTCTTGCCTGGAAAAGTTCATGGACAGAGAAGCCTGGAGGGCTACAGTCCATGCGGTCACAAAGAATCAGATATGACTAAGTACACACAACACACACATACAGCTCACATCATCCCCAGTGTAGTCAAGGAAGGGGGAAACAGGGCTGCCAAATTCGCATCCTCTTGCTCAAGAACAACTAAGGATCAATTTCTTCAATGGGGAATGTGGGCGCTGCAGGATCACAATCTATTTGTCAAGTATACCAGTGAACAGGCTGTTATAATGGGGGGTATAAAGTGCCTGGTTCCTAATGGGTACACTATAAAATGGAATTATTACTATTTTGAACAGACTCAAAATTGGATTCCAGCTCTCAGAAAACTAATAATCATGTGATTGATAGCTAACACTTAATTGAGTACACTCTGTATGCCCCTGACTTTTCTAACATCTCTTTTAACCTGCACAATAACTTGATCCTATTAGTGTCTTTACTTTAAAGAAAAGAAAATTCTGTCTCAAATGATATATGTAACTGACTTAAGGGCGAGAAGCTAATGACCTTGAATCCAGAGCTCTTCCATTAGAGCCCACATCTATGAACACTGCCTCAAAGTAATCAGAAACACTTCTCTGGAGCCTGAGTTCCAGGCCTTCAGCCTGGCCTAGGTCACTGAAACTCTGGTCCTTGGTGTCCCAGGTAACCAATAAAAGAGTGACCCTCAATGGTAATAGACACTGGGCTTACAGTGAGAAAACCTGGCCTCCAGTTTACGACCCCACGCTTCTGGGTTGTATAATTCGCACTAACCTCAAACTTTCTGCACCTTATTTTCCTGAGCTGTAGGTTGGAAACGATATTACATGCTCTGTCGGCCTCACATCAAGCAGTGAGAATAAAGATGAAATACTACTTGGAGGAAATTGCCTAGGAACCATTTAAGCATTATATAAACGTGAGTTGTTATTATCAGAAGTCCATTTGGACTCACATTTTATCACTTGAAATCCTGCAGTAGTATTCTGTTTAATGATATTGTTCAGCTAACTTTCAATTATTCATTCTCTCTCATATAAAACCTATTGACCACCTACGGTAGCCAGGGATTGTGAGAGGAATAGGAGCATAACGATGAAAAGGGCAAGAGCTCTCTTCTCAAAACGCTCACAGTGCGGGCGGAGGCTGAGGGTGGGAAGTGGGCAGGAAACAGGTGATTTTTGGAGCAGTTTGGAAAATGCTGTATTGGGGGCAGAAACAGAGCAATGTAGGAGCACAGATGAAGCAGGGCGGTCTGCCTGGGGAGAAAGCTTAATTTAATCAAGGTAGCATCTCAGCAGGTTGGATGGCAAGTGAGAAAGGTGGATGAAGACAATTACAAGGTGACAGATCGGCTCAAATTCGCCCCCTTCCAACCACCTCAGCATCTGTTCTCCTATTCTTTCTCTAAACCTCATGGGTTTTAGCTGGAATCATGGCTGCCTGGCAGTCTCCATTCGCCAACCCCCTTGCAACTGAGTGTGGCCGTGTAACAGTGAGATGGGAGCCCAAGCCACGAGCACAACCTCTAGTTCATCTCCATAAAAAACAAAACCAGGTGGGCACTTCCCTGGTGATCCAGTGGTTAAGACTTCACACTCCCAAAGAAGGGGGCCCAGGTTGGATCCCTAATCAGGGAACTAGATCCCACATGCTGCAACTAAGAGCTAGCACAGCAAAATTCATTAAAAAAATTTTTTTTGTTTAAAAAAACCACTTGGACTGGAACGTGAATGTGGAAGAGGAGTCAACTTCAACCACACAGCAAGGACAACAGGGAGGAAACATCAGAGCAAAAAGATGAAAGAGCCCAGGCAGCGAATGTCCTTGTGAAGCAGAGCTGCCCCACACCAGCTCAGGACCACTCGCTTCTGTCTGTTTCATAAGAGAAACACTAGCATCTTTCTTGTTAAAAGACCTTATTTTTTAGTCTTTTTTTTTTTTTAAGATACCTTAACAGGTTACCCAACAGGAACATGTGAAAAGTTCTAGAATCATGAAGAGATAAGGCAGCTGTGTTTAGGAAGTGATCAAAAATGTAGTTTGGTAGCCACACGGGGACCCAAAAGTGTAGGTAAGTTTCTATGAGAACGTGAGGTGATCCCACAGATGTAGACTTGGCTTGAGATTTCAGATCAATTATTCGTCAAACTTGGGCTTTTCAACTTAGTCTCTGGGGCACATGGGAGCCAAAGAGTGCCCTGCTGCTGCTGCTGCTGCTGCTGCTGCTGCTGCTGCTGCTGCTAAGTCGCTTCAGTCGTGTCCGACTCTGTGCGACCCCATAGACAGCAGCCAATCAGGCTCCCCCGTCCCTGGGATTCTCCAGGCAAGAACACTGGAGTGGGTTTCCATTTCCTTCTCCAATGCATGAAAGTGAAAAGTGAAAGTGAAGTCGCTCAGTCATATCCGACTCTTAGCGACCCCATGGACTGTAGCCTACCAGGCTCCTCCATCCATGGGATTTTCCAGGCAAGAGTACTGGAGTGGGGTGCCATTGCCTTCTCCAAAAGAGTGCCCTAATATCTCCTAAATATCTTCTCTCTTAAAAAAAATTATCTATTTGGCTGCACTGGGCCTTAGTTGCTGTGAGTGGGATCTAGTTCCCTGACCAGGGATTGAACTCAGGTCCCCTGCACTGGGAGCATGAAGTCTTAGCCACAGGACCACCACAGAAGTCCCCTAAGCATCTTCTCTTGAAAAGCCAACAGAAGAGAGAGTACATTATGGGAAAAGGGGGAAAGGAAGGTAGGAAAGGAGAGAGGGAGGGAGGGAGAGAGGAAGTAAAAGAAAAAAAAAAGGCAGAAATCAGAACTGCTAAATCTTAGGCATATGGACTTCTGTAAATTCCTCTGAACCTCGACTTTTTCAACTTTAAAATGGAAACAGTAACAGGTTTGCAGAATTATTTTAAGGACAAAATGAAATCCGGTAAATAAAGTATGTGACAGATGTTAGAAACCCCAAAATTATTCTATTATCAATAACCCAACTCTTCTATTTCTCTAAGTTCTTCCTGTTCTCCCACAGAGCTTTCTGGGTCTGATGTCAGAGCCTCACAGTTGCTGCTGATTCCACTTTGTAGGGCATACTTCCCTCATCAAAGTTTGCCCCACTCTTGTTTTCTTTTTTTCTTTTAAAGATTTTTTATGTGGACCTTTTGTGCACTAGGGGTAAAGAACCCGCCTGCCAATGCAGGAGAACATTAAGAGATGTGGGTTCCATCCCTGTGTCACGAAGATCCCCTGGAGGAGGGCCCAGCAACCCACTCGCATATTCTTGCCCGGGGAATCCCACGGACAGAGAAGCCTGACAGGCTAAAGTCCATGGGGTCACAAAGAGTCAGACAGGACTGAAGTGACTTAGCATTTTTAAAGTTTGTATTGAGTTTATTACAATATTGCTTCTGTTTTATATTTTGGTTTTTTGGCCGCAAGTCTTGCAAATCTTAGCTTCCTGACCAGGAATTAAACCGCACCCCCTGCCTTGGAAGGTGAAGTCTTAACCACTGGACCACCCAAAAGTTCTAATTTGCCTCACTCAGTTTATAGACATCTCTCCCTTGACCACCCAAAGCCACTGCAGCTGCTCAGCCAAACTCAGCATCATTTGCTCGTTTACTCTTCCCTCGTGAATGCATCTCTTCAACCCCATAACCATCCTGTTTACTCTCCCTTGGATGAGCTCTAAGTTGACTCCTTTTGGCTGGTGCTGAGATTTGAATGTGGTGAAAAGCGAACACAAAGGTGCCATCACCCAAGGGCACGTGTATGGGAGGAACACTTCCAACAGCCATCTCACTCCCTCTGGCTCCTGCTCTCCAGGCAGGATTTCTCTGGATAGGAAGGTGCGGGTGATTGGTCCCATCCTGCTACAGCCTTCATTCAAATGACAGAATCCTGGGTAAGAGGGAGGGTGTTTAAGTATACACAGTTGACTCACAAATTCAGGGGTTTCAGTGAAGACCTCAGTGTAACTGCTTGCAAGGGATGCCTAAGACCCGCTTTGGAAAATGGTGATGAAGATTCTAGACTAGCAGATCAGGTCTCTGAAACATAGGTATTTCGGGCACTAAATTAAGCAAGGAGGACCCTCCAATGCAGTGGGCCAGCATAGGAATGCCCCAGAATGGCCCCGAATTGCATGTGCCCTGAGGGAGCTTGATGAATAGAGAGCGCCCTTGGAGAAGCTCTGCCCATGTCCCCAAATGCTCCAAGCTTTGGTGCTGGGAAATTTCATCCAAATTCCTTTGTGGGGAAAGCAGTAAAACTAAAAGATTAAGCTATTTTGGGAACCTGAAGAGCTTTAGTATTTTTTGAGAGGCCAGGTGGTATGAAGCTGACTGAGAAAAACATAAACCCCATAAAAACAAAACTCTGGGCAGAAAAAGACTTGACCCAGGTCTTCTGACTCATGTGCCTCCTCTTTTCGTGCTGGTGAAATGGGAGGGTCCTAGGGACTTCCCTGGTGGTCCGGTGCTTAAGAATCCACCTTCCAAAGCAGGGGCTGTGGGTTCAGCCCCTGGTCAGGGGACTAAGAGCCCACAAGCTGCAGGGCAACTAAGACTGAATGCCGCAACTGGAGAGCCTGAACGCCGCAACTGGAGAAGGCCACACACCCCAATGTGAGAGAAGACCGCAAACCACAGCAAAGACCCAGAACAGCCAAAAATAGAAATGAGAGGGCGCTGTATCTTTCTTTGGAACTGTTCTGGTTTTCTCAAAGATAGGAGGATATAGGCCCCTGATATGTATCTCAACACTAAATACACCTAGACAGCATACTGAACAGCAGAAACTTCACTTTGTTAATAAAGGTGCATATAGTCAAAGCTATAGTTTTTGTACCCGTGTGAAAGCTGGACCATAAAGAAAGCTGGGCACTGGAAAATTGATGTTTCTGAACTATGGTGCTGGAGAAGACTCTTGAGAGTCCCTTGGACTTCAGGAGATCAAACTAGTAAAGTAATTAACTTTCTATCAAATAAATTTATATTTAAAACAAAAGAAAATCAACCCTGAACATTCTCTAGAAGGAATCAATATTCATTGATGCTGAAGCTTAAGTTCCAATACTTCGGCCACCTGATGGATAGAGCTGACTCATTGGAAAAGATCCTGATGCTGGGAAAGATTGAGGGCAAGAGGAGAAGGGGGTGACAGAGGATGAGATGGTTGGATGCTCTCTGAAATGTCTCCACTGTCCCTCCCAACACTAATGAGCACAGCCATGATGACGATGCAGTCTTAAGACTGCGAGTAGGAGTCAAGGAAACCGATGACCCGGGAGAAGGAGAGAGAAGGGACTAGGGGAGGGCAGACTTTTGGAGGCCAAGCCCCTCCTGCATAGTCATCATGGCTGTGCTCACTAGCGTTGGGAGGGACAGTGGAGACATTTCAGAGAGAAGTTCAAAAGGTGTCATGGGGCCCCTGGGAAAGTGGGTAGGGTGTGGGGAGGAGAAGTGGAGCTGGTATTTCTCCCCTTTCTTTTTTCCCTGGAGTGAGGCACTGTCCAAGCTGTTTGTCACCCAGCATGTGTCAGAACAGGCCCCTCAGTTACAGCTCACACCCCCTCACCTTAGAACACTGCTTCTCCTCGCCTCAGTATAATGGTGATTATTGTACAAACAATCAACGGTGAACATGCAGGATGGATCGTTTTTGTAAAAAATATTCATTTGGCTGTGCCGGGTCTTAGTTGCAGCATGTGAGATCTTTAATAATAGCATGAGAACTCCTGTTGGGGCATAGGGGATCTAGTTCTCTGGCAAGTGTTCAAACCCAGGTCCCCTGCATTGGGAGTGCAGAGTCTTGGCCACTGGACCAGCCAGGAAGTCCCCAGGATGGATCTTTTCAATGTACTTAGAGCCTGGGCTCACATGAAAGCTTATTAGAGCCTGAACTAGGGCTGAGGTTCCACAGTCTAGAGAAACAGCTAAAAATCCAGCTGAGAGCCCCTAGAAACAAACATCTCTGAATTAAAGGATCGGCTACATGTGCAACTATCTCCTCTCCACTCATCTCTGCCAAGAGCATCACAGCTACTTCTTCATGAGTTGCAGAAGAATGGGGAAGACTGAACTCTGCGAACTGAGCACTGTGGAAAAGGATGTGGCCCTCACCAAACACCTTATAAGCACTCACTTCTTTGAGCCTGTTGTTGTTGTTCAATCATTAACTTGTTTCTGACTGCGACCCCACAGACTGCAGCATATCAGGCATCCCTGTCCTTTACCTTCTCCCAGAATTTGCTCAAATTCATGTCCTTTGAGTCAGTGATGCCATCCAACTGTCTTATCCTCTGTCGTCCCCTTCTCCTCTTGCCTTCAATCTTTCCCAGCATCTTGGTCTTCTCCAGTGAGTCAGCTCTTTGCATCAGGTGGCCAAAGTATTGGAGCTTCAGCTTCAGCATCAGTCATTCCAATGATTATTCAGGTTTGATTTCCTTTAGGATTCAAGGCTGAATCTTATATGCTAGAGAGCACTGATAGATGGTTAAATTTTCCTAGATTCTGTAAGCCAGATCTGTTCTACTCTGCCACCAAGTAACAAAGGGCTATCACTGATTCTGAAGAGGACCAAGTCCAGGTAGTGAGAAATCTAGAGTCACAGCATCTCATTTATCTGATAAATATATATCAGTCAACTTTTGCCTCACCCCAGCCAATCCTATGAATTCTAATTCCCAGTCAGCTGGCTAAGCATCTTTTAATAGCAACAGAGCAAAAGGATCCTTCAAAAAAAAGTCACTTTTTATGAAAACCAAATAGGATGTGAGGAATAAAAGAGGAGTTGATTTAAATTCTCTGCCAGCTGCTGTGAGATTTCAATACACTCCTGACCAATGCCTTTGATGTCCAAGCAGAAGGACACTGCACTGATTATTGGGTCTGATTTCTATTTTGAGAGGAGCTGTTAATTTCTTTCTGTTTCCTCCAGTACTTTTCCATTTCTCCATCAATTACTGGAGGCCAGCCTGCCACTGCTATTATATCAAAGAATTTGCCCATTTCTGATCACCATACCTCATTCAGAACTTTTCTGAGAATGGAAAAGCTTTTATTATTTGTCTGGATTTTTTTTAATCATTGTCCTAGTGGTGGCTTTGTTAGTAAAGGGGATGCTGGTGATTCAACTGTTAAATAATGATTAATGACTGAGCAGCAACAATGTGGCATGGACCACCCTGTAGAATGGATGCTGAGCCAGGCTTGTGGTGAGGCAGGGAAGGTAAGAATATAATGGAACTGAGCAGGGCTGTTGGCACTGGTGGGCACGGTGGAGCTTGTGGTGGAGGTGCAGCTGGTATGATTGTGGCATGGGTATGGTTATCAGTTGTGAGGATGGAGATGGTAGTTGTAGAAGAGATTGCATGTGAGGGAGATGTGAGGTGATGGTGGTGACCTTGAGAGTCAACACTGATGGAGCTACCATGTTAGTGTAGATGATGGTAAAGAATGTAGAGATGTCTGCAAGCATAACCGATAGAAATAAATAGAAAAAATATATCTGTATCTATAATATATACACATAATATATATACATAACATATAATATATTTATATATATACTGTGGTTTCTCAAATAATATTGTTCCCCAAATGTTTTCAGGTTTGTCTTCTCAGCCAAACGAAAGCCAGAGACAAAGAGTAGTTTCTTTTCTCCTCAGAAAGATATTCCCTCTGCTGGATCATAAAAATAGAAAACGCACGTCAAAGTAACCAAGCCCTGGATGCATCATTAGCCAGAACAGCTAACAAGTTAGAAGTTGTCAGATGCCATCTGTACTGATGGAATTCTAGCTTAAGCCATCTTCTCCTCAAAGTTCTTCCAGAAAGAGAGAGCACTGGGGAGGGAGAAGAAATTCTTATCGGGATTAGAGGGTGTGGGACTGAAAAGACATTGTATGGGGGTCCCAAGAGTACTTACTCCCAGGTTCAGTGATTGGCTGGAAGAACTCAGAAATAGTTGAACTTCTGCCTAAGATTTATTACAGTGAAAGGATACAAAACAAAGGCAACAAAAAGAAAACATGCATCAGGCAAAGTCTAGAGGAAGTAAGACGCAAGCTTCCAAGACATCTTTCCAGTGAAATCACACCGGACATGCCTAATTTCTCCTGGAACAAGTTGTGCCATCTCATGTGAAGTGTTGTCTTCAGGAAAGCTCTTTAGAAAGCCAGAACCCACCATTTTTAGTAGATGGTCATGTAAGCGCCTTCTGACTGTTGTTATTGTTGCTGTTCAGTCACTAAGTCATTTCCAACTCTGTGAGACTTCACGGACTACAGCACACTAGGATCCTCTGTGTGCTGTATCTCCCGGAGTTTGCTCAAATTCATGTCCTTTGAGTCAGTGATTCTATCTAACCATCTCATCCTGTTTCCCCCTTCTCTTCTTGCCCTCAATCTTTCCCAGCATCAGGGTCTTTTCCAACGAATTGGCTCTTCGTGTCAGGTTGCCAAAGTATTGGAGCTTCAGCTTCAGCATCAGTCCTTCCAAGGAATATTCAGAAATTGATTTCCAGACTCCAGGGGGAAAAAAATCCCAGATGTTCAAAATAAACCACATTGTTGGTCCAAACTGTTTAGACACAATAAGCCATACTAATACAGAACATTTTTTATGTCAATATAAGAAAGTATGTAAGTTCTGGCAGCTCTATGGTGGGGTTAATGACGACCTCCTCCAAGAGGGTTTATGCCATATCCAGGTCTGCTGTGTCCGAGCCCCTGCCCCTGCAGCAGGCCACTGCTGACCCTGATCTCCACACTCAAACACTCAAAGGCAGGTCTGGTTCAGTCTCTGTGGGGTCTCCTGGTGTGCACAAGGTTTTGTTTGAGCCCTCTGAGTACCTCTGGCAGGTATGGGGTTTGATTCTAAATGTGATTTCACCCTTCCTACCATCTTACTGGGGCTTCTCCTTTGCCCTTGGACATGGGGTATCTTTTTTTGGTGGGATCCAACATTCTCCTGCTGATGGTTGCTCAGCAGCAAGTATTAAACATATTAAAAACAGCATATTAAGAAGCAGAGATATTACTTCACTGTTAAAGTTCCGTCTATTCAAAGCTGCTGCTGCTAAGTCACTTCAGTCATGTCCGACTCTGTGCAACCCCATAGACAGCAGCCCACCAGGCTCCCCCCTCCCTGGGATTCTTCAGGCAAGAACACTGGAGTGGGTTACCATTTCCTTCTCCAATGCATAAAAGTGAAAAGTGAAAGTGAAGTCGCTCAGTCGTGTCCAACTCTTAGCGAACTCATGAACTGCAGCCCACCAGGCTCCTCCGCCCATGGGATTTTCCAGGCAAGAGTACTGGAGTGGATTGCCATTGCCTTCTCCGCTATTCAAAGCTATGTTTTTTCCAATAGTCATGTTTGGATGTGAGAGCTGAACTATAAGAAAGCTGAGCACTGAAGAATTGATGCTTTTGAAGTATAGTGTTGGAGAAGACTCTTGGGAGTCCCTTGTACTGGAAGGAGATGAAATCAGTCAATCCTAAAGGAAATCAGTCCTCAATAGTCATTGAAAGGACTGATACTGAAGCTGAAGCTCCAATACTTTGGCCACCTAATGTAAAGAACTGACTCATTGGAAAAGACCCTGATGCTGGGAAAGATTGAAGGCAGGAGGAGAAGGGGACGACAGAAAATGAGATGGTTAGATGGCATCACCCACTTGATGGAGTTTGAGCAAGCTCCAGGAGTTGGTAAAAGACAGGGAAGCCTGGAGTGCTGCAGTCTATGGTGTTGCAAAGAGTCGGACACGACTGAGTGACTGAACTCAACTGGTACGAAACTGTTTATCAGCCATGTTCCAAGACACCAACCTAGGGTCACCTATGCAAGCAGCTTTCTATGAATAGATGTCTCATCTCTAATGTACAGAAGAGATGCAGATGGCAATGGCTGAGAACCAGCATCACCCATACACAGAAGGCTGGTCTCACAACCTCACAGGACCTTTGCAAACAAAAATGCAGATGCAGCACCACTGTCCTTGACCTCATTGGGTTTGTGGATAATTACATAGCCCTGGGGATCTATTTCCACTGATTAAGAAGAGTCCAGCTGCAAGGCAAGCAGATGTGTTGTTCATTGGGGTGACTATAAAGTGATGAGTCCTCTAACAAAAACAAATCTAATTACCTCAGAATTGCATCTCATAAAAGAAGTGTTTGCAAATCCAGTCTGGTTTTGTCATTAATTCATATCTGAGTTGCAAAATTTTAAATGGTAAAATAGACATTTTAAATCAAAATCTGGTTTTTACTATGTATTAGCTAGTTGACTTCAGATGAATCACTCTGGGTCTCAGAAAGTTGCATGATTTCTTTGGGGATTTGGCATTCAAGGTCAGAGAGTTGGGATAGCCAGTCTTCAGGTCTTGCTATGCTCCGTTAGTGCCATCAAGGACCCTCTCTTATGCCACTTTATATTTTAACTTCAGGTCATTTCTCTCATTCACCCACCAGCAGCTCCATGTATGAATATGCTTGGAAGAAGTCTATGTATCTGAACTTTCTCATTTGTTAAATGGATATATTGATAATAATACCAGCCTTACTGACCTCATTATGTTTTTGCAAAGGTCAAAAAAAGATGCCTAAAAACACTCATCATCAGAAGCACCATGTAAATGTTAATAGTGATTGTTTTTCAGTCACAAGTGGCTCCTGACCTTTTGGTTTAGATTTCTGTATCTTCTCTTCCAGGCTTCCCTGGTGTCTCAGTGATAAAGAATCCACCTGCCAGTGCAGAAGACACAGGTTTGACCCCTGGGTCAGGAAGATCCACTGGAGAAGGAAATGGCAATGCACTCCAGTATTTATGCCCGGAAAATCCCATGGACAGAGGAGCTCAGTGGTCTACAGTCCATGGGGTCACAGGAGAGTCAGACACAACTTAGTGACTAAAACAGCAACAAAAATCATCTTTTTCATCCCTCTAGGCCCAACACAAACACTGGGACAGGACTGCTGTGTTCTCATCTACTACAGGTTGAACTGTGCCACCCCCTAAAAAAAAGACATGCTCAAGTCCTAAGCCCCAGTATTGTGAATGTGAACGTGAACTTACTTGAAAATGCATAGAGTCTTGCCAAAGTAAAAAAATTAAAATGAGATCACACTGGATGACGAGGGGCCCTATTGCAATGACTGGCACCCCTACAAAAGAAGGAAATTTGGACAGAGAGATGCAGAGAAGATACAAATGGACAAAGCCATGTGACAGTGGAGGAAGAAGCTGAAGTGATGCACCTGCAAACCAAGGAATGACAAGAAGCCAGGGAGAGGGAGTAAGGACCCTCCCCGAGAGCCTTTGGAGAGAACGTGGCCTTTCCAACAACTAGATTTTATACATTTAGCCTCAAGAAATGTGAGAGAATACATTTTTTTCTGTTTGAACTCCCACTGTTTTGTGTAATGTGTTATAGCAGCCTTAGAAAATTTCATCCCATCTCACCACCATAGCACTCAGTGGTCTTGGCCAAGATGCTTCATCAGGCTAATGTATGCTGTGGTCCAGAGAGACAGCATGGATTAGCCTTGAGTCTGTGGGTTATGGAAATATTGGGTTGGCCAAAACAGTTTATTCAGGGTAACATGGAAAAACCCAAAGGAACTTATTGGCCAGCCCAATAGTAGGACCAAAGCCATACCTTGGAAAAGCCAAAAGAGAAAACTCCAAGAGTGCCCTCTTTAGTGTGCAGAAATGTGGCTTCAGGCCTGTGCTTCTAGGTTTATGAATGAGAGAACCAAGGCAGCAGGTGATGAAATCCCTCAGCTCTAGTTATATGGTAAGCTAGTGGCAGAGCAAGGGAAGAAGCTGAGTGTTTGGCCTCCCTAAGTCTGGGCTTTCTCCATGTCACACAGGGTGCCCTTTTCTGTTTGGCCCCCAACATCAGGAAGATGCAAGAACAAGGATGGCAAAGCAGCCTGTTCTGTGCTGGAGCAAGGAAGCCTGCTGTGAGGGGAGTGATGTGTGGGAATTCTTAGCGGCAATAAATCACCTCTCCAAAGTCAGCGCCAGCAATAAAGGGAGGGAGGTTTTCGCAGTGGTCAGACCGGTTGATTCACTGTGGTTTAAGACCAGACCCGGCTCTCCCGTTAATTTTAACTCCAACTCAGTTTGGAGGGATTTACGACCACGTTGTATAAGCGTGATTTGAGTTACAGCTTGGCCTGGTCGTGGTCGGGAGTCAAGGGCAGAATGTTTCATTTTCCAGACTGTTGAGTTTCTTTTTAACTCTCCTTTCTTGAAAACATAAATAAAGGCAAGACATTGAAAAATGATCTTGCATTTCCTAATGGTTGAATCCTATTCAGAACTTCAAAAAGAAAAACTGAACAATCAGAGAAATAACCTGAGAAGGCCTGCATGCATGCATGCACGCTAAGTCACTTCAGTCATGGCCAACTCTGCAACCCTATGGACCATAGCCCACCAGGCTCTTCTGTCCATGGGATTCTCCAGGCAAGAGTACTGGAGTGAGTTAGTTACCATGCTCTCCTCCAGGGGATCTTCCCGAACCAGGGATCAAAGCCACATCTCCTGTGTCTCCTTCACTTCGTGGAAAAATCAAACTCTTGTGATATAAGTTTTAGATTATGTCATCTGAGATTGAAATTAGAATTCCTGGCTGAAGTAGTCCAGGCTAGTGATGGTACACCAAAGAAGTGAAAAAAGGAAATGTTTTAATGCAATAGAAAGATGCCTCTATCAGCCTATTCAGTATTAGTGGAAATATAGAAATAATTCAAGTGCCAAGCAATAATGTATCTACATGGCCACTTGTTCATTAATAGTCAAGCCCACTGCAGAAGGGTCAACTATCTGAATTTTGCACAGTGTGTCCATTGCTGCCCATTCCAGCTTCTTTATTCATTCAACGTTTCCACCACCCAGGTATATTTTTTAATATAGTTATTTATTTGGCTGCACCAAGTCTTAGTTGCAGCATGTGGGATCTAGTTCCCTGACCAGGGATCAAACCCAGAGCCCCTGAATTGGAAGCACAGAGTCTTAGCCCCTGAAGCAACAACAAAGTCCCAGAAGTGGCTAGCCTCTCACTCTACCTCCTGGGAGCAGTGTTCAATATAGGATTGTTTGTTTGCTCTTTGATGTTTTGAAATATTTACTTTTGATGAAGAATGTTAGACCTAAAATGATTCTAGGAAAACTCATTTTCAAAAAGTAATTTTATAAACAAATATAAACTAATGGATGCCCATGTCCATTAAAAAAGTCTTTGCTATCTAAATATTTAAAAATTAATATAAATAGAATAAATATTTTATAAGTAGTCATGTATTTTAATGCTTTTCAAAAGAATGTATTATTTTTTAGTTTAAATGTTACTTTTTAAACATTTCAACATTAAAAACTATGCAATTTTTTTCAGGACAATATTTTTTTAATTAAAAATAATTAATATATACATAGGGAGAATGACCAAAATTGTGTGTGTGTGTGTGTGTGTGTGAGAGAGAGAGAGAGAGACAGAGAGTTAATCAGATTATAAAAGGAAAATAATTTAGTAGAATTATTATTTCTTTCTTTGTTCCTGTCATCAATTTCATTTTATACTGTTTAGAAAGGCTTTTAAATTTTGGTTGCCTTTTGTTCAAAATAAGCTGGCACTATTCAACCAACCGATTAACAAATGGAGCACAAAAGCTTCCCTACTTGAAGATGCTAAGAAGGCAATTATTGAAAATAAAGCTTGCAAGCATGAAGACATTGATATTAATACATAATAAAGAAGGAACTGAGCAAAACATAAGATGAGAACTTCAATGACATACAAAACTTAATTTTGGAATTCTCTGAATGTTTTAAGGCAATTTTGTACAGGTGAAATTTTGTTTTTGAAACACAAATTTCTAGAATTAAAATTATTTAGTTTTGAAAAATATGCACTTTTTTTAGATTTAAATTGCCCTCTAGGAGTCATATTGGAGAAGGCAATGGCACCCCGCTCCAGTACTCTTGCCTGGGAAATCCCATGGATGGAGGAGCCTGGTGGGCTGCAGTCCATGGGGTCACTAAGAGTCAGACATGACTGCGCAACTTCACTTTCACTTTTCACTTTCATGCACTGGAGAAGGAAATGGCAACCCACTCCAGCATTCTTGCCTGGAGAATCCCAGGGACGGGGGAGCCTGGTGGGCTGCTGTCTAAGGGGTCACAAGGAGTCGGACACGACTGACGCGACTTAGCAGCAGCAGCAGGAGGTATATGTCAGTTTTCACCGGTCAATACTGCTTAAGAAATGTCTCTTCACTGACGCGGAGAACAGACTTGTGCATACAGTTAGGGGGAAGAAGAGGGCGAGACAAACTGAGAGATTAGCACTGACCTATATACACTGCTGTGTGCGACACAGGCAGCTAGTGGGAAGCTGCTGTAAGGCACAGGGAGCTTAGCTCGGTGCTCGGTGATGACCTAGCCTAGATGGGTGGACTGGGACCGGGGGAGGAAGGCTCAAGAGGAAAGGAGTGTATGTGTACACATAGCGGAGTCACCTTGTTGCACAAGAGAAACTAGCACAACATTGTAAAGCAATTATACTCCAATTTAAAAGAAAAAAAAAAGGGAAAAAAGAGAAAAGGAAATTATCTCTTGAGTTCAAATTTATCCTCAGTGTAGGATTCCCTTTGTCCAGTAGTTTTCCCAAGCTGCCAGTCACATGGCTCCATCCAGCTTCTTGGAACAGAATGAGTCAAGGATAGAGAAAGGCCAAATGTATGTTTAGGGTAAATTCCTTCTTCATAGCAACAGAGTGGAGAAAACGACCTTCCCCTCCAACACGTTCTACATCCAGCTTCCTCTACATGGTGAAAATGTGGCACCAGGAACCCCAGACTTCTTTCTGCCGAACTTGGCAACTCCAGGAGAATGGAACATCTTCCTGCCAGTGTCCATACAACAACCTTTGTCCTTCTCTGAATCATTCTGTTTCCCTCCATGTCTTTCTGACCCTTCTGATGTCTGTCTCTCATCTTGCACTGTCTCTGTGTTTCACAGGTTTTGTTTCTTTTTTCCCCCCTAAATTTCTCTAACACTGTCCCTCTTTCTGTCCCTCAGTTTACCTCTGTCTCCCTGTATCTTTCTCACAGTGTGGGGGGGGCAAAAAAAAAAGTCAAAACCAGGACAGGGTGTCTCAGCAGCCCAGCAGCTGATGGAAATTTTCTGTCCAGCCAGATCCAGCTCCATCAACTGGGTTTATGCATCCAGATTCCCAGACCATAGCCTCCTCCGCCCACCTAGCAGGTGATGTAAGACCTTGGAGGCCAAGGATACTAAAAAAACTGTCACTGTTCCAAGAGCTAATGGTCTATGAAATGAAAGTGCTTGGCCCACCTGCTCCACGCAGCCACCTCACAGTGGGAAACCTCCACTGGCTCAAGCCAACCCTGAGGAAAAGTAGGAGGAGACTTGTCCCAGCTCTGAGTCAACAGACATCAGGAGAGTCTGCTGAATGCAAGTAGCTCAAGCCAAGATTTTGCCTTCACCAGTGCCATTATTCTTGTTATTGTTTAGTTGCTCAGTTACATCCGACTCTTTGAGACCCCATGGACTGTAGCCTGCCAGGCCCCACCATCCTTGGGATTTCCCAAACAAGAATACTGGAATCAGTTTCCATTTCCTTCTCCAGGGGATCTTCCCAACCCAGGGACAGAACTCCCATCACTCCCTGTGTTGGCAGGCAGGTTCTTTATTGTTGAGTCAATGGGGAAACCCCTCACCAGTGCCAGGCACCATTCCAAATATGCCCAGAGTATGAGGTTCAAAGAACTCTAACCTGTCAGAAGACCTGGATTTGACTCACAGCTTTGCCACCAACTGACTGCAACCTTAGGTTGGCCACTTGCCTTTTCCGGACCACCCTGTTCTCATCTGTGAAAGGAGGGGCACAAACGTGACCAGCTAATTCTACAGTGGCTTTCATTGCAAGGTTGTTGCAAAGAGATTAGGCCCATTCTGTTTCCCTGTAAATCAGGTACCTGTTGGCTATACACAAGCATCTGTAGTGCCTTTTCGTAGGATGAAGGGACCATGCAAGAAATAGTAAGGATGGAAGAGTAAAGTTATGAAAAGGTATGTACTTCTCCATTCTTAAAAAGAAACGTAGGTATGGGACTTCCCTGGCAGTCCAGTAGCTAAGACTCCAACTTGAAATGCAGGGGGACCTGTGTTCAATCTGCAGTCAGGGAACTCGATTCCACATGCCGCAACCAAGACCTGGCACAGACAAATAAAGAAAGAGACCTAAGTAGTTACTTAGGAGGCAGACACTCCAGGTTCCTTCTTTGTGCTACACAAATACCTGTTCTTGAGGACATGTCTCCAGACTCCTGTCTTATCTCTATTTTGGTGGATTAAATGCATAGTTCATGATGACAGCCTCTTTCGGCTCAAACTCCTGGCTGGTCCAAAATTCCCTCCTCAGGGAATCAGCACTACCAACCTCTTTGTTCAAAGGAGGCTTCTGATTGAACCAAGAAGGAAATATGACCCAAGAGATCCCATCACAGACTTCCTTGGTGGCATAGTGGGTAAGAATCCTCCTGCCACTTCAGGGGACACGGGTTCAATCCCTGGTCTAGGAAGATTCCACATGCCAGGGAGTAACTAAGCCCGTGCAGCACAAGTACTGAGCCCACGTGCTGCAACCACTGAAGCCTGCACGCCTAGAGCCTGTGCTCTGCCACAAGAGAAGCCACCACGAAGAGAAGCCTGGGAACTGCATTGAAGAGTAGCCCCGCCTGGCTGCAATTAGGGAAAGCCTGAACAAAGCATCAAAGACCCAGCACAATCGGAAAAAAAAAAAAACTAATTAATGATTTTTTAAAAAGAGATCCCGTCAGTAGTTTGGCCAGTGACTGTTGAGGTCGCCTGGAGTAAAGGACTGAAAGAGGGAAAAGATAAACAAAGTCATCATGGAAGTCCCATCTGAAATTTGTGGCAGAAGTTATTAACAGAACTGATTTACCAGCCACAAAGGAAAAGAGAATGGAGCGGAGACACGAGGGAGCTGGAGGTACTTAGAGACAGAGGCCATCTAATTCAAGAGGAAGACAGAAGAGTGGTTTCTGCATCCAGGTGGCTCCTGGCAGCATCCCAGGTCAGCAAAATTCCAACCTTCAGGAGTCCACACAATGATCTCTCTCTTTCCTTTAGTGGCCTGAGGAATAAATAGTGTTCCTGGCAGCCCACAGAATGTCATCAACACACACAAATGAGGACATCATGCTGCAAGCACTGGCCCCAAATTCCCTTGATGTTAAACATGTAGGCAGCCAGTGATGTCAACGGTATGACCTCTAGAAAAGTATATGAAACCACAGCTTTGGGCAACATAAAAACCTTTGTATTAATTGTTTCCCCAAAACCGATAAAATCTTGCTTCAGCAAATTTAAAGGAAAACATACAGACCATTCATTAGTCCAACTCTTCATTTTACGGTGAATTTTTTTTTAAGAAAATGTAAATGAAAAACAATTTCAAATAACTTAAGAAGCAGAGAAATGTCTATCCTGTTTTTCATAAATAGCTCTTCTGTAAGTCCTCCAATCACATTCCTCCTCTTTGAGGGGGTAAGGTACATGAGATAAAGCAGGTACGCTTGTGTTCTGGAATCAGAAAAACTCGGTTTTGTAACACTGACCAGCAATTGTTTCTGTCCCCTTTTGAGTAGCCCTATTTCTTTTAACATATTGCTCTCCCCACCCTCCCAGGCTTATAATCTCAGTTAAAATCCTCTAGCTCCCTGCTGAATGGGAAGGTAAAATAAGACCTTTGTCTGGCCAAACAAAGGACCCAGTTCTCCCGACCACAATTTTTGGTCCAAAGGTAAGCATATAACCTGAGCAAAGCTAATCAGAATCATTTCTTAGAGTGGTTTAGATTGGAACATGAAGAAAAGGACCCTATATTTTCAGGTCACAGAGCTGGAAGTATATGAAATGGGGTTTTGCAATGGATGTCTTTCCTCCAAGTTAGGATAAATGGAGCAGAGAAGAGAAATGAGGGAGTAAGCAAACTATCTTACTCGAGTCTCTAAAGCATGGGACCATAATCCAACGCATGCTTAAGTGTTGTCATATACAGATTTCTCTTTCCTCTGTTAATTCCACATCATTCTGTAAAGTACGGAACTTGATCTATGTCCATAAATGTTCTGCTTCAGGTAGACAGATGATAGATAATTGATAGATGAAATATATAGACATATAAATATGAAATATTTATGTGCTCCTCTGAGTAAGTGGGAAAGGATAGATGTCGGGAGTTATGGGTCACTGAGATAGCTTCAGAAAATTAGAAGCGGTATCATGAAGGGCTAATCGTCAACACCAGTGGTCAAACACATAGACCAGGTAGAAAACAGATTCCAAAAAGGTTTAGAAGGTGATGCATTGGTCCGTAGCATTTCCAGAGGAAAGCTGATTTGCTGACAGAGTCTCCTTTCTCCAGGAAGATGAAGCCTGTGAATAATGAGTCTAATTATCATGAAACGGTACCATAAAGTAAATGGCAAAAAGAAGTAGGATATCCTGTGAATAAGGCTCGATGGTCGTGGGAGGCAGCAGGGAAGAAGGGAGAAAGGGAAAAGGGAGTTCTCTGTCTGCATCGCTGGGCCAGCAGTGCTGTTCACTGAAGTTGCAGACCATGACCTCCCTGGAGAGGCAAAGGCCACAAGTGGGAATAAAGCGAAGGTATCTTCTGATCCACTGATTCTCGCTAGTTACCAGGGAAGCTAGGAGACCACCTGTGGAGAGACTGGGAAAATCAGCTTCTGAGAGAGTTTGATTTGCTGCTAGTAGTTTGAGGCCTCATGGCACTGTGCCACATGACTTGAATTCACCAGCAGGAGTCTAGGTCAGGTGAGACAGCCCAGAACGTCCCAACTATCCAAGCTCATTTGATTGTTAACAGTTAACACTGTGTACATGCTCAGCCGCATCTGATTTCTTGCGACCCCATGGACTGCAGCCCACCAGGCTCCTCTGTCCATGGAATTTCCCAGGCAAGAACACTGGAGTGGATTGCCATTTCCTTCTCCAGGGGATCTTCTCAACCTAGGGATTGAACCCATGGCTCCTGAGTCTGCTGCACTGGCAGGCGGATTCTTTGCTACTGCACTACCAGGGGGGCTCTGCGGTATGTAAATAATGCACTTTGAATCCCAGCACTTCTGTTTTCTAGATTTGTGATCTCAAACAAATAAATTCATCTCTTCAACTGTGTTAGGGCAATAATGTGAGAGAGCTCTGGTAAAAAGTGAATATTGCACATAACTCAGACCTAGCACAGAGCAGCCAAACAGTGGCCCTTTGTACCCTTCTTCAAGTGTTTCTTCCACTCAAGAAGGCAATGTCTTAGTCCCTTACCACTCACATTTCCTTCTCACAGTAGATGGCAGTTCTCCCTTTCAGTACAGAATTCTTGGCAGTTTAGCCTCTCTCTTCCTCCTGTTTCAGGTTGTCAATGGTAGTGTCTGAATTTTTCACTGTGAGTCAAAGCTCTAATATTGGAAAGGCAGTGGCCATGGCTTTATTACCACTCTCTCTCCCATTAGAAGATGACAGTGAAGGTTTTACCGATAACAAGTTCCTAGCTAATTCCACGCCATTTGCACATGCACCTGTGATGAGTTCAAAAATTAAAAGGCTCATAAAGGAAAGATAGGACAAGATGGCAGCATTCCCCAATAAACAATCAGTTCAGTCACTCAGTCATGTCTGACTCTTTGCGACCCCCTGGGACTGCAGCATGCCAGGTTTCCTTGTCCATCACCAACTCCTGGAGCTTGCTCAAACTCATGTTCATCGAGTCGGTGATGCCATCCAACCATCTCATCCTCTGTCGCCCCCTTCTCCTCTTGCCTTCAGTCTTTCCCAGGATCAGGGTCTTTTCCAATGAGTCAGTTCTTCACATCAGGTGGCCAAAGTATTGGAGTTTCAGCTTCCAATGAACATTCAGGACTGATTTCCTTTAGGACCCAGAGACCCCACAGTGACTGAGCCAGACCTGTCTTTGAGTGTTTGTTTGTCTCCTGCAGAGGTACAGTGGCCTGCCAAGGGGCAGGGGCTCTGGGTGAAGCAGACCTGGCTCACCCATTGTGTGGCATAAGCCCTCTTGAAGGAGGTCACCATTAACCCCACCATAGAGCCGCCAAGCAAATGACCCATGAACTGCAGAACAATTACACCAAATAAAGGCTCACACTGTTAAGAAAGTTCTAGGACCCACAACAGATTTCCCAACCTGGGGATCTGGCAAAGAGACTGAGAACCTCAAGGGAATTTGACTTCGGAGGTCAGTGGAATTTGATTATAGAACTTACACAGGACTGCGGAAACGGACTCTTGGAGAGCACAAACAAAACCTTGTGTGCACCAGGACCCAGGAGAAATGAGCAGTGACCCCACAAGAGACTGACCCAAACGTCCCTGTGAGTGTCCAGGAGTCTCTGGCAGAGACGTGGGTCGGCAGTGGCCTGCTGCAGGGTCAGGGCACTGAGTGCAGCAGTGCGTGTATGTGACCTTTTGAAGGAGGTCGCCTTTATCTCCATTGCCTCCACCACAGTTTGGTCTCAGGTCAAAGAACAGGGAGGGAACACAGCCCCACCAATCAACAAAAAATTGGATTAAAGATTTACTGAGCATGGCCCTGCCCATCAGAACAAGACCCCATTTCCCCCACAGTCAGTCTCTCCCATCAGGAAGCTTCCATAAGCCTCTTATCCTTATCCATCAGAGGGAAGGCAGAATGAAAACCACAATCACAGAAAACAAGCATTATAGGGTGACCTTTGGGTTTGCCTGATAGGGAAAGTCTGTCACAAGGAACAGCTTCCTTCCACAGACAACAGGCAGAGTGTCACCATCCAGAAGGGGAAGAGGGTGAGGGGACCCCCAAAGGAGAGAGGAATTAGAGAATGGACTTGAGTGTCAAGGTGAGGTTGTTCTACAGTTGGGAGAAAAGTGTCTGGGTCAGAGAGCTCCAAAGCCCACAGTGGATCAGGGGCTTTTAAATACTTAAGTTCTTATTTATGGCTAGAGATGTTGGGTGCAGTTTCACATGGCAGGCAGACCAGACAGGCTCCACATGGCTAAAAACATGCATTTGCACCATATTAAAACCAACTGAAGGGAATTACCTGGCAGTCCAGCCATTAAGATTCAATATTTTCATTGCCATGGTCTGGGTTCAATCCTCATTTGAGGAACTAAGATCCCACAAGCCATTCAATATGGCCATAAATAAATAAAGTAATTGGATGTGTAAGAATTTTAATTTGGTGCCAGCAGGCTGAGTTGAGGCATTCATAATAGTAGTAACTTGCTGTGAAGTGAACATAGGGGCAAATACCCCAGGACCATCTTTATCGCATTATTATTTTCAGTGGTCCATAGTCCAAGTTTTAAATTCAGAGCATTGTCCCTATTAATAAGAAAAAAACTTCCTGGAAATGTCTATTCCTTTAGGCCAATGAAGGTCAATCAGAGATTGTAACTCATTTTCCATACCTTCCTGCCATGCCCCAGAGACTGTTTTGAAATATCACACGTCCTTTTTTGGCCTTCCCTGGTGGCTCAGAAGGTAAAGAACCCACCTGCCAATGCAGGAGACTTGGATTTGATCCCTGGGTCAGGAAGATCCCCTGGAGAAGGGAATAGCCACCCATTCCAGTATTCTTGCCTGAGAAATCCCATGGACAGAGGAACCTGAAGGGCTATAGTCCATGGGGTCGCAAAGAGTCGGACACAACTGAGGGACTGACACTTAACCGTAACTCATGTGCTTTTTTGCTGTGAGGATTCTGTTTTCTCTTTATCAAATTCAACTTTATTCCAGTGTTTCTAAATCTGGGGATATTACTTTGTAAATGCCCAGGGCCCAACCTGGACCAGCTAAATGAGAACCTCTGAGAGTGGGGCCTAGATGTTGGTAGTTAATCATCAATTCTCTGATCGGCTGATGGTGAGGGAACAGGGTGGTGTTATGGGAGTCATGGTTTTTCCAGTGGCCATGTATGGATGTGAGAGTTGGACCATAAAGGAAGCTGAGTGCCCACGAATTGACGCTTTTGAACTGTGGTGTTGGAGAAGACTCTGAAGAGTCCCTCGGACTGCAAGGAGATCCAACCAGTTAATCCTAAAGGAAATCAAGTCTGAATATTCTTTGGAAGGAATGATGCTGAAGATGAAACTCCAATACTTTGGCCATCTGATGTGAAGAGCTGACTCATTGGAAAAGACCCTGATACTGGGAAAGATTGAAGGCAGGAGGAGAAGGGGATGACAGAGGATGAGATGGTTGGATGGCATCACCGACTCGATGAACATGAGTTGGAGCAAGCTCTGGGAGTCGGTGATGGAGAGGAGAGCCTGGCGTGCTGCAGTCCATGGGGTCGCAAAGAGTCGGTTACCGTTTAGTTCCCTGAATTCTCTCTGAAAGAAGACAAATACAGTCAAATTCATATCATGCTATCTTATTCATTTGTTTATCTCAATGGAAGTGAAAGCACTTTGAGGTTGTCTTGCTCCATAGCAAAGTTAAGGGCATCTTCTGAATTACAGGCTATTTCTTGAAGGAGCTAAAATGCAGAGGGAGCCATTCAGAGCACTGCCCAGTGCTCCATTCCCCTTTTTTCATTCTCCTTCTCATTTCCTGTTAGAGCTTCTCCTAGGAGGAACAATGGCACAGCCCCAAGGCCAAGGCTGACCTCAGCAAATGCCTCCCAGCTAATTTCCTTCCCCCAAGAGTGCTATACCTGAAGGAATGGTACAGGAACACTTGCAGGGGTACATGAACAGACTTGGGACTTCCCACTAAGAAAGGCTGTTATTTCTTGGCCATTCCCAATTTCAGTAAATCATCAATTCATAGGCAATACTCAACATTGGGGCTAACAGTGAAACTTTTTTCTGGGTTTTAGCAAAAAAAAAAATGGAAAAATGAAAAGCAATCACATACTGTTTCCATGATAGAGATACCACCTACCAGATCTTTCTTCAGTACCAGAGTACGGAGATGAATAAAATCAGAGCCTGCCTTCAAAAATCTATGTGGAATCTAGAAAAGTGGGATGAGTGATCTTATTTGAAAAACAGAAATAGGGACACAGATGTAGAAAACAAGCATACGGACATCAAGCAGGGAAAGAGGGTGGGTGGGATGAAACAGGAGATTGGGATTGAGATATATATACTATCGATACAATATATAAAATAGATTAACTAGTGAGAACCTACTGTATAGCTCAGGAAAACCTTGTCAGTACTCAATGGTGACCTAAATGGGGAGGAAATCCAAAAAAGACGTGTTTATGTACATGTGTAGCTGATTTACTTTGTTAGTACAGTAGAAACTAACACAGCATTGTAAAGCAACTATATTCTAGTAAAAATTCATTTTTTAAAAATCTATAGCCCTCAAAAATCTACTGGGAAGATTGTGGTTTGGAGATAAACCTTCAACATCTAGTACAGAGGGTGGGTTGCCGCCCATGGGGGTCACGAAGAGTCGGACACGACTTGGCTACTGAACAACAGAGAGGGCGGGGGCAGAGTGTATCCTCTTTTATAGAATTTGCCAATTTCTGTGGTCTAAATAGGGCCTCCCTAGTGGTTCAGCGGTAAAGAGTCTGTTTGCAGTGCAGGAGACGGGTTCAATCCCTGAGTCAGGAAGATGCCCTGGAGAAAGAAATGGCAAAGCAATCCACCCCAGTATACTTGCCTGGGACATCCCATGGACAGAGGAGCCTGGAAGGCTACAGTCTATAGGGTTGCAAAAGAGTCAGATATGATTTAGAGATGAAACAACAACAACATGATCTAAATACTCATGCCATTTCATTCATTCTTAGTTTCCATTATCTTCATCCAATTTTCATCCATTCCCAATCAGTACTGTTCATTCAATGTTGGTTTGTCCTACAACAGGCCTCAGGATCTGTCTCCCTGTTTGATTGTTGCTTACATCAGCCCTGTGACTAAAAACACTAAAATATTTTTAAGAGTAGTCATAGGAAGTTCTGAACAGAAAAGTTAAAACTTGGAGCCTGAGGCAGTTTTTTGTGATGCTAATAAAATATAAGCTTCTGGGTACCTCCCTTGCCTGTGCTTCTAAGTATACGTATATTTGCATACCTAATTTTGTATTCAGAACTCTGTCTCCTTGTTTTTAAAAGACCAGACTAAATTATATAAACTTTAAGCTCAATCTCTGTTTGATCTTGTCAATCTGTTTCTTTAAGGTGCACAGCATATGCACAGGAGCTAGCCCACTGTTCTTTCTCATAAAACTCTGTGGATCGTGTTAAAATGTAGGCTCTGACTCAGGAGGGAAGTGCAGGTCCTGTGACTTTGCATTTCTAACAAGTTCCCAGGTGGTGCTGAGGCCGTGGTTCCATGGACCACACTTTTCATAGCAAACTCTTACAATAGATTCTATACAACATGGGCCACAGAATCTAGCAAAGCTTTTAACAGGCCCTTCATTTGAGATGACACCACACAGGGTAATTTCACTATCTGTTTTTTCACTTGGCAAAGTAAACTACCAGTGTTCCATCATCTAATCTTAACCATGTCTTCTCTGCTTTCTAATTCAATGTGGTCAGATTCCCAGATTTCCTTTTCTGAGAAGGTCTCTTGATTGCAGTCATGCCCAATGCTAATTCAGAAGTGGTTCAGAGTGAGTGGATGAAAGCGATAGAATTCACTTTATCTAGAGAAAGCAGGAGGGAACTTTTAAAAATATTTATTTATTTGCTTATTGAGCTGTACCAGATCTTTAGTTGAGGCATGCAAGATCTTTTAATGCAGCATTCAGGATCTAGTTCCCTGAATAGGGATCGAACCTGAGTCCCCTGCATTGGGAGCACATACTCTTAGCCACTGGACCACAGGAAAGTCCCAGAAGAGAACTTCTTATAGGGCCAGGCCAAATGAAAATCACTCAGTTGTGTCTGAATCTTTGTGACCCCATGGACTAGAGCCTGCCCAGCTCCTCTGTCCATGCAATTCTCCAGGCAAGAATACTGGAGTGGATAGCCATTCCCTTCTCCAGGGGATCTTCCCGACCCAGGGATCAAAGCAGGGTCTCCCAAATTGCAGCTAGGTTCTTTACTATTTGAGCCACCAGGGAAGTCCTGTTATAGCACACAAGGTAATTTACTAAAGCCCTAGGACTTAAGCACATTTGTATTCTAACAGGAAAAACTAAGCGAGGAGAAATGAATGTTTGCACTGGAGATCCTCACATCTCAGCTGCCCATCACTCAGCATTTATGATGCTACAGACCAGAAGGTATGCCAGTCCTCAGATCCTGGAGGACCAGACATCCCTATCGCCACATGAGCCAAAAGTTGCACTCTCCCTATGTCTGACTGACACCTCATATGGGTCATTCTCCCTTCCAAGTCTCAGCCCATCTCATTCACTCAACAGAACCAAAATCAGATGCAGAACCTGGCCCACAAGTGTTCCAAAAGCATAGTGTTCAGCTTAGTAGTCCCTGTAGAACAGAAAGACCTGGTAGAAAGGAGTGAGAGTGGATGTTGAATGAACCAGTCTTCCGAATCAGACAAGCAACCAATGGTCTTGAGTAAATTAATGGATGTGATCTGATTTGAATCACTTACTTGTGATTCCTGATCTCCACAGTACTGTCAGCTGAGAGATGCTGACTCCAGCTTTACTTTTGCATGACTGTTCATCTCTGTAAGGTATAGTTCGGGTCAAGGCAGAAAAGGAGGAGAGACGACCTCAAAGGAGGTAGGTATCTTTATTCAGGCAAGGAGGGGTGACAGTCGGCCTAACAACCAAGCTGAGGACAAGAGGGGTCAGGGAGGCTTCATATTTAAAGGGAGGTTTGTGGAAGTGATAAGGGAAACGTTAGTCAGGCAGGACATTTTGGATATTCTTGGATTGAGATGGCATTTGTAGTTGAGCAGGGGGTGGGAGGTTTTGGGCAGGGGGTGATAAGTCCCAGGTAGATACAACCAGCCTGGAGCATCAGGGCGGGAACTAAAGTTCAGTTTTGTTTTCTCCAAAGTTAGGTGATTCAACAAGGGCCTTTGAGACCGTTGTTTTCTTTTATAGGCCCAAAGATTCTTTCAGTCTCTAATCTCTATTACCCATGGGTTGCAGACTCAGAGTCCCCTTACTTCAAAATCCCAGGAGACAGAAAGATTTTTCACTAGCTAGACAATAAATTGATTCTTCATGGGTCAGGTGTCCAGCTCAGCTTTAATTTGCTATAGCTATGGAGGTTGAAATGGTCAAAATCTGACTGCCTAACCCTGCTTCTTCTCCTGGGAAGGGGGATTTCCTTAAATAAAGAGACTTTGAAATAAGAAAACTATCCCAGAGCCTGTCAGCTATAACGCCTGAGGTAGGTTTTAAAGGAGAAATAGGCATTCTCAGTAGTCGTGTATGGATGTGAGAGTTGGATCATAGAGAAAGCTGAGCGCCCAGGAATTGATGCTTTTGAACTGTGGTGTTTGAGAAAACTGAGAGTCCCTTGGACTGCAAGGAGATCCAACCAGTCAATCCTAAAGGAAATCAACCTTTAATATTCATCAGAAGGACTGATGCTAAAACTGAAGCTCCAATATTAGCCATGTTGGAGAAGACTCTTGAGAGTCCTTTGGATTGCAAGGAGATCCAACCAGTCCATTCTGAAGGAGATCAGCCCTGGGATTTCTTTGGAAGGAATGATGCTAAAGCTGAAACTCCAGTACTTTGGCCACCTCATGGGAAGAGTTGACTCATTGAAAAAGACTCTGATGCTGGGAGGGATTGGGGGCAAGAGGAGAAGGGGACGACAGAGGATGAGATGGCTGGATGGCATCACGGACTCGATGGACAGGAGTCTGAGTGAATCCCGGGAGTTGGTGACGGACAGGGAGGCCTGGCGTGCTGCGATTCATGGGGTCGCAAAGAGTCGGACATGACTGAGCAACTGAACTGAATGTGAATAACTTACTCATTGGGAAAGACCCTGATGCTGGGAAAGATTGAAGGCAGGAGGAGAAAAGGATGACAGAGGATGAGAAGGTTGGATGGCATCAATGGACATGACTTTGAGCACGCTCTGGGAGTTGGTGATGGACAGGGAAGCCTGGCGTGCTGCAGTCCCTGGGGTCATAAAAAGTCAGACATGACTGAGGGACTGAACTGAACTAAACTGAGGCTTCTCAATATGGACAAAGAAGCAGACCACTGGGGGTACAGCAGTGCATGCGTACTTAGTCGTGTTCAACTCTTTGCAACCCCATAGACTGTAGCCCTTTAGGATCCTCTGTCCATGGAGTTTTCCAGATGCAGGAATACTGGATTGAGTTGCCATTTCCTTCTCCAGGGGATCTTCCCAACCCAGGGGTCGAACCTGAGTCTCTTGTGTCTCCTGCCTTGACAGGGGTATACTTTACCACTGTGCCACCTGTAGAGCAGACAGACATGTAAAGGCGTGACAATTAAAACTGTTTTATTGAGTTGGTCAAAACATTTGTTCAAGGTTTTCCATTAGATATAATGGAAAAACCCAAACGAACATCTTGGCCAACCCAATGTAAGTGTTTTGTGATGACCTGGTCTTTTCTTCCTTTCTTATATTTGCTGACATATGCCTCAAAACTCTGCAGGCATGTATTAGTCCTCTTTCCACTGCCTACACTCGAAAAAATAATTAACTCATCTCTACCCCCATTCTCTTCGTCTTGCTACTTCTTCATAAGCCTCTGACTATTCTTAGGCATATTATATAATTTCATTGAGCTTCCCTCCCATAAAATGGGGACCACAGAACCTACTTCTTCTAAGTTACAGTGAGAAGCAAATGGCATGACGTATGTGAAAATACCACAGTGAACCTTAACACTGCATTAATAAAAATGATTAAAATGGTGATGGTCTCTCTAGTCCAGATTTTTTCCCAAGGCATTAAAAATTCCTTTTGGGATCTCCTAATTAATCCCTGTGTTCCCCTCAGGCGGCAAAGAACACGATGTGAGATGTGGCCCCAGACAGCACCTATCTGCACTGGCTCAGTAAGTTGGCAGCAAAGCTCGGCCGGGGTGCCAAGGTCTTCACCTTCCCACTCTCGGCAGGGCCTCACCCACACTCAAGTTTTGCTCCTGTGATCACTACAGCTGCTCACCAAAGAATAACCTGAAATGCAGGCTAAGCTAGGGGCCAGCTCTGCACCTGCCTTGGGCTTCTACTGAGAGTCAAGAACAGTTAAAACTGAAAGTGTTGTAGGGAGAAGTCAACTCTGACTCCGTGTTGGAACTGTTCCTTTGACTTGCTTTCCATTGCTTCTGTTATTATAATCATACATAATGTCCTGCTCCAGTGAATCCTGCCCCTCTGCCTGACTGTTAAAGTGCCTTTGTTCAGAACCCTGTCCACCTATAGATGGCAGGAAGGAAGAAATTAACACATTCCCCTGCCTGAGGCTTGCCATTCTAGGAGATGTTTGCAAGCTTATTGGCCTTTTTACTTTGTTTCCTCATTTCCCCCCATCTCTGATCTATAAAAGAAGCTGCCATCAAGACCCTGATGAGATGGTTACTTACAGACATTAGTCTGCCATCTCCTCAGCCATATTCTATGCCTCTGCCCCTTGTCTCTGATTCCTAGGCCTATCGTGTGGCGAGAAAAGTGAGCTTGGACTCAGTAACAGAAGGACGTTAGGTATTTTAATCTTGCCCTAACCCCAGCTTTTTCATTTCTCACGTGATGGGACCCACAGTCTCTCAGTTACTCAAGCCAGAAGTCTGATCTCCTTCTTCCTTTCTTTGCCCATCCACCCCTTGCCCATCAGCAGGTTTGTCAGCTCTACCTGAAAGTGATATCCCAAATAGAATCAATTATGTCAAACTCCCTGGCTGCCTGCTGGTTCAAATCAAGTCATCATCTTGCCTGGGCTTCTGCAGTGCCTTTCTAGCTAGGCTCTCTGTCAATGTTTACTCCTGCAATCTATTCTCCAAAAGAAGCTAGGGTAGCTTCTTGAAAATTAGTTCAGAGCATCCTGTTAAGAGCTGCAATGCATCCTATCATAATTAAATTAAAATCCACAATCCTCACCATGGTGGCCCCTGCTTCTCTCTCTGGTTTCTCTCTTTCCACACCTTTCAATCACAGTCTCTTTCCTGTTTCTCAACCTTAGGCCATTGTACTTTGAGCTTTGCATGGCTCTAACTTGCACAGAGTAGGCACTCAAGGAGGTTGGGAAGGGTGGGTGGATGGATAGATGGATGGATGGATGGGAAATAAAACAGCCTCCTGTGACCTCTATGGTTTTGTTATCACAAACACCACTATAGGTGAATGGGAAGCTCGAGGCACTTGGATCAATAAAGTCAAGGGAAGTCAGAGGATTGCAGAATCCAATTTTTAACAATACTAACAATGAGAGGCCAGATGTCAGGCAGCCCCTCGTTTTTCCTGGCAACTAGAGCAGAAATATTGAGATCTTCCAAACCAGAAGCCAGAGCCTGTTCAAGGAAAGAAATTGTTAAAGCCGAGGTAAGTCAAGATGAGCTCGGAAACATAGACTTTTTCCACCAACAGCACTTCTGGTCCCTCTTAATAAACCACTAGATTGCAGGCCTGACAATGATAGAACTTTGGAGGCTCCACAAAGCCATTATTCACTTATCAATAAAATAGCTAGAGAACACTGATCTCATTTCTCAGCTGCAGAAACAGTTCAAAATGAAGAATCATCTTGAGCTTGAGCTTCTACATGCTGTTCTTTCTCTCTTTCCTGAAGCAGAATTTATTTCAAATTGGAACATTTAATTGCCTTCTAGCAACATGTTGACTTAGATCATGGATAGGAGAGAATAGTCCAGAATCACAGCAACTATGGGTTTCTGTAAAAACTAGTCACAATTTCACAAGAACCCCTACCCCTATAGCCTCTCACTGTCCCTCCCTAAGCCCTCATGAGCCAGGATTTGACATCAGAGAAGTCCTTCAAATGGCAAAGCAGCAGAGTTTCATATTAACAAATCAACTTCCTTTTTCTCCTTCAGCGAAGGATACTCTTTGCTCACGTCCTGGAGTGGCAAGGCAGACTGAGTGGTCTTTGAATTCTAACTCTGCTAATGTCTGGCTGTGTGGCTTTGGAAGAGTCAATTTTCCTTCCAGGGGTCATGTGAGAGAAGGGGATGATAGTGGAGCTAGGAGGAGGGAATACGAGAATCTATATATAAGAGCACTTAACACAGTCCCTTGCATATTGCAGGTACTTTATTAATGTAGCCTTCTCTCCCCCACCCTAATATCAAGTTCTCCTTTCAGAACCCAAGCAAAAGCTTGGTCAGGCATATTGTGGTCCAGTGGTTAAGAGTCCACCTGCCAATTCAGGGGACAGGGTTCGATCCCCAGTCCGGGAAGATTGCCACTAAGTCCATGCACCCCGACTACTAAGCCCACACTCTAGAGTTCGTGCTCCTCAACAAGAGAAGCCACCACAATGAGAAACCTTCACACCGCAACTAAAGAGCAGCACCCACTCACCACAACTAGAGAAAGCCCACATAGAGCAATGCAGACCCAGTGCAGCCAAAAGTAAATAACATTTTAAAAAAAGGAACAGTTCTTCCACTCCTATTAAAGCATTCCTATGAAATGAGCTATCATCCCAGTTGGGTCTTTCTGTCTTTATTCACATAAGGCTAATAAGCAGCCATGTGACAGCAGCATCACTCAGGAGCCAGTCTGCCCATCGACTCATATCGACACTTACATTCTGTATAACCTGTGACAAGTCCCGTAACCTCTGCGTGCCTCGGTCTCCCTTCTATAATAGTGACGCAAACATCCACATAGGATTGTCGTGAGTATCCAAGAGTTATATGCCATGTGCTTAAAATAGTGCCCAGGACATAGTAAGCCCCATAGAAGTGTGGATTGAGTTTATATGGTGACTTGCTCTAAAGGTCTGATTTATTGAAATTCTCCACCCCCTGCTCCTGTCTTTTGTCTTTCACTGGGATGATGATCACCTTTCTGTAGCCCAGGGGTATCAGCACACACCTGAGGAGGGGTATGGCACAGGGTTGGGGTGGGTAGGAGTGGGAGTGGGGTAAGGCTTAATGATACCAAGGGCACATGGTCAAGTGCTGGAAGTTAAACCTTAATAGAAGGAGGAATGTTCTACTCTCCATCAGTCTTACTCTTTCTTGAAATCAGATTTCAGGGAGCCCCAAAGTCTGAGCTCTGCCCCTGGGCTTAGATGGGCTTAGATGGTACCCATCACAGAGAACAGGTAAGAATAGAGCTTCAGAAAGCACACCATAGTTTAGAACTCAGATTATCTAGTTTTGTGCTGTTCTATCCTTGTATCTGTCTTATGTGTTTGTACCTCCTCTTATGTTTGTTTTCCATAGCAAATGAATTTTGACTTACAGGCCAGCTCCACTCTGCAGGTAGAAGCTACAGAGGATTGAGAAAAAAATCTGAGGCTCCCTCTGGAGTCAACAGAAAATGTAGCCATGCTTAATTTGCATCCTCTTCCAGGTATTAAAGGTTGGAGCATAGCAATGGCACCCCACTCCAGTACTCTTGCCTGGAAAATCCCATGGGCAGAGGAGCCTGGTAGGCTGTAGTCCATGGGGTCACTAAGAGTTGGGCATGACTGAGCAACTTCACTTTCACTTTTCACTTTCATGCATTGGAGAAGGAAATGGCAACCCACTCCAGTGTTCTTGCCTGGAGAATCCCAGGGACAGGGGAGCCTGGTGGGCTGCCGTCTATGGGGTCGCACAGAGCCGGACATGACTGAAGTGACTTAGCAGCAGCAGCAGCAGCAGCAGCAGCATGAAGGTACATGGGTCCATGGGTCTTCCTGGATCTGTCCAGTCCTGCTTCAGTGTCCCTGCCTCAGCCCAACTGCAGCATCAGAAGCAAAGAAATAGCCAAATAATTCACGTGACCCAATCTGACCTGATAGCAGCCTGTCTCTCCATAAAGCAGTGGTTTTCCCTTACCATGCTTTTCAAGTTAATTTCTCAAAATTGTATGTATTAAGTCACTAGATAATACATAAAGAGGAACTGATATCTTTTCCAACCAGCTTCCACACGCACCTCAAACTCCATGACCTTCATCATTCAGACCAAAATCCAACCTGAGAAAACTGTCCTGGAAAGAATCCGGAATGTCAAATTCATGTCTCCTGCGTTTTCAAGAGCCACCGTGCAAGACTGGAACAAGGAGATGGAGACCTCCTGAGCAGCCTGCGCTCTGCAGGTATTTCAACTGCCTGGCTACAAATACCAGGCACAGGGGCAAGTGCCTTGACCTCTCCTTACCTCGATTTTCTCAGATATCAAGCGTGTGATAACACGAGCACCTCCCTGGGAAAGCGAGCGTCATATGAAATATATGAAGCACTTGGCACTGTGCCTGGTGCATAGTAACCACTCCATCAGTGACAGCTGCTATTATGCCGGGAAGGGTGTGAGCTGAAAAGACTTTCCTTGCCTGCCATGACTTGATTAAAAAAAGCTATATATAGAACTATATATATATATATATGTATATACATATATATATAACTATAGTTCAATTTTAGTCACAACCTGATTTTTAAAAAACTGTATATGTAACTATGTTATATATACAGTTTACCACTTGATTAAAAAATTATATATAACTATATAAAACTACATATAACTATAGTTTTATATATACTCACAACTGGATTTTTAAAAAACTATATATATATAACTATATGTATAGTTTATATATATAGCCATAACTTGATTTAAAAATTATATATGATTATATAAACTACATATAATTATAGTTATATATAGTCACAACTCAATTTTAAAAAACTATATATGTAACTAAATACATACTTATATACATAAAGCCACAACTTGATTTTAAAATTATATATATATACATAACTATAACCAGTGCAGGAGGCACAAGAGACTCAGGGTCAGTCCCTGGGTCGGGAAGATCCCCTGGAGGAGGAAATGGCAACCTGCTCCAGTATTCTTGCCTGGACAATTCTATGGACAGAGGAGCCTGGTGGGCTACAGTCCACGGGGGCACAAAAGAGTCAGACGTGACTGAGTACATGCACACACATGTAAAACTACATATATGAATATTCAAAACTATATATATAAATACATATGTTTATGTAACTGGAAAAAAGAAAAGCATCAGTATTAGAGAAGCTGTAGCAGAGTTAGATGCTGATAGCATCTTGGAAAAAGGCTTCCTCATCCTACCTCCCCCCACTCCCTCCCCACACACCCCTGCAGCTGTCACCACCTTCTCCCACCTCTGGATCTGGCAGCAAGTGTGATGAGGAAGGGGCTTCACAATAGAACACAGAGCTGAGGGGTGGGGTGGGGGGTGTGGTGGGGATGGGGCAAGAGCTCAGAGGACATTGTGCTCCCTTCCGGACTTTTGTGCTCCCACTCCAAGCAGGCACCCGAGAAAGCAAGGGTGTCCCCAGAGTTACCATCCTCACCAAGCCCAAGTGGGGCGGGATGAGGCTGATGGAGGGCCTGAGAGATCCTGCGGGTCTCCTGCAGACCCCTACCCCCAGAAGAGCAGCTGAGGGAGGGTTCCCTCCCAGTTTTCCCAGGAGCCCACAGAGGGCAAAGTGAGGACAGAAGAAAGAGCCTTTTGGTCTGAGAAGACCGTTTGTCATCACCAGACTCTGGACAGCCCCTCAAAGTCATTTGGCGGGAGAGTCGTAGGTACTGGGAGGTGGGTGGTTGGGATGTGGATGGGGTTGGGGCAGTTGAAAGAATTAAGGGGTTTGAACATTTGTGGGGGAGGTTGGAGTTTGAGTTGTTTGGTTTAGTTTGGGGTTTAGTTTTCTGCTTGCTCAGATGGTAAAGAATCTGCCCACAACGCAGGAGACCCGGGTTCAATCTCTGGGTTAGGAAGATCCTCTGGAGGATGGCCTGGCAACCCACTCCAGTACTCTTGCATGGGAAATCCCACAGATACAGGAGCCTTGTGGGCTACAGGCCACGGGGTCACAAAGGGCTGGACATGACTGAGTGACTACACTTTGTTTCCAACACTCGGCCTGGAAAGCCCATTGAGCTTAGACCTGGGGGACTTCAAGATGGTGACCACTGTAGCTGAGGGGAGGGGTCTCCTTCACATCTTTCTTTGCAACTTGGAAGAGCTGCTTCATTCAGGCTCCCTTGCACTTTACACTCATTCTTTCTTATTCACAGGCTAGTATCTCAGGGGCAAAACCCACAACCCTCCGGGCCTCTATGGAATTTGCTTCTGGGCTCTGAACTCCAAGTGTCTGTTCCATCCACCAGAAGGCAGCCAGTCAGAGAGGTCCCACCTTTGAGCAGAGTGGTCCTGGGCCTCCCTCAAGCACCTTCACCTTCTCCACTGCTTAAGCCAGGAGTTGGGACACAGGAAATGCGAAAGAGAAAGCCTACTGTCAATGCAGTGTTCCCATTTCCAGCTGTGTGATCTTAAGCAGATCAGGCCTGGCTTTGCAGACATCATTTTCTCCATCTGCACCTTAGACATACGTTATACGCAAGGGTCTGGGGGCCTAATAGCCCATGACTCACTGAACCATCCGTTCAACTGTCCCTTTGCCTACCCCTTGATACCTAGCAGGACCCTCTGGGGCTCCTGGGCACAAAAGACTTTCTGTGTCCCCTTCGCTGAGTTCCAAAGGGCAGGTTCAAACAGTTGCTAATTAGGGAAGGGAGGGGATACAGAGAGAGGGATGAACAATCAAGAGAAGCAATAGCACAGCCTTGGGCCTGGATCCTGGCTTCTCCTCAAGGGCTACACATAACAATATCTTCAAGCTGTTTTGCAGATAACAAAACAGCTGAAACCCCCACCAGGTGGGAGAAGTAAACCATATGGTGCCCACAAGCACATAGGCCCCAGAACCACTGGAACCAGAAGATTCATGATGCTGACTCCTACTTACCTCCCACCAACCAATCAGAAGAGTGTCCACGAGCTGATCACACCCTGTCTGAACCATTACCAGAAAACTCCTCACTACCATCTCAAGGAGGAACGCAATTTTGAGGGCATTACCCTTCTGTAGCCTCCTTTGCCTGGCAAAGCTATAAAGCTATTCTTTTCTATGTTACCCAAAACTCTGACTCTGAGATTTAATTCAGTGTCAGGGTATAGAGGCCAGATCATCTTCACCCTCCACTGCCTCTCTGCACCCTCTCTCTTCAATTCCTGCCCTATTCCCTGCGGTTGGGGTTAGGAGTGACCCACAGCCCATCCCAGACAAAGCACTTTGCCAAACTAGACTCAGGAGAAGAGCTCCTGCCATCTCCCGCTATCTCCTGGTGCCAATCAGCCAAGCAGCGGCATTTGCAGAGGAACATTTTTAGAATGAGCCCTGGGCAGAGGAATAGGATTGCATAATTGCTCTGTTTTAATGAAGGAGAGAGGAAGAAAGGAAGCAAGGGAGGTCTTGGCACAGATGCAGGGCTTTAATGAATTGTTGAAGTGAGAACACTCAGTGTGGAAAGTTGAAGCAAGATGCTGAGCCTGGCTCATGTTTCATTTGCCATAGAAATACATGCAGGAGCATTGGTACCCAAACAAGACTGATTATTTGATTGCATCAGCTAGACAGTGAAATTAGAGAACTGGTTGATTCAGTTGACTATTACCTTTATTATTTTTTAATCTAACCCATTTGCACACAGAATGGCTGGTATATTGTTGTTGTTCGGTCGCTCAGTTGTGTCCGACACTTTGCAACCCCGTGGACTGCAGCATGCCAAGCTTCCCTGTCCTTCGCCATCTCCCAGAGCTTGCTCAAACTCATGCCCATTGAGTTGGTGATGCCATCCAACCATCTCATCCTCTGTCGTCCCCTTCTCCTCCTGCCCTCAATCTTTCCCAGCATCAGGGTCTTGTCAAATCAGTCAGTTCTTCGAATCAGGTGGCCAAAGTATTGGAGTTTCAGCTTCAACATCAGTCCTCCCAACGAATATTCAGGACTGATTTCCTTTAGGATGGACTGGTTGGATCTCCTTGCAGTCCAAGGGACTCTCAAGAGTCTTCTCCAACACTGCAGTTCAAAAGCATCTGTTCTTCGTCACTCAGCCTTCTTTATGGTCCAACTTTCACATCCATAAATGACTACTAGAAAAACCATAGCTTTGACTATACGGACCTTTGTCAGCAATGTCTCTGCTTTTTAACATGCTGTCTAGGTTTGGTTTCCTAAATTTTGGGGTAAACAACAATTTCAAGGGTCTGTTCAAATGTTGTTAATATTACCACCCTGGTTCCACCAGTTAAAAGACATTTTTCCCTCCTGATAACTTGCATAACATTATCTAAGTATCTCTCTGATCATTTGTCATTTCCCCCTTGAAATTTACGTCCCTTCTGGGTCCAGAATCTGCTCCAGGACAGGACCCTTGCACAATGTCTATCTGTCCCCTCCACAGTGATGTGCTGTGATGCCAAGAACATGGTACCTATGTTTCAGATATTTGTAAGTGAGTGAGAGTCCCTTGGACTGCAAGGAGATCCAACCAGTCCATTCTGAAGGAGATCAGCCATGGGTGTTCTTTGGAAGGAATGATGCTAAAGCTGAAACTCCAGTACTTTGGCCACCTCATGTGAAGAGTTGACTCATTGGAAAAGACTCTGATGCTGGGAGGGACTGGGGGCAGGAGGAGAAGGGGACGACAGAGGATGAGATAGCTGGGTGGCATCACTGACTTGATGGATGTGAATCTGAGTGAACTCCGGGAGATGGTGATGGACAGGGAGGCCTGGCGTCCTGCGATTCATGGGGTCGCAAAGAGTTGGACACGACTGAGTGACTGAACTGAACTGAACTGAACGGAGATGGAAAGTACCATGTTGGCACAGTGTGTCTCTCTTCAGTAAATTATTGAATGTCTACCATTCATTCATTTATTCAATAATAAATACTGAGAAATTACTCTGTGCCAGGTATTGTTCTAGGTTCTGGAAATACAAGCTGTGAATAAAAGAGACAAGAGCCCTACCCCAGAGGACTTACAATGTGGTCAGCAGATCAGTTTTAAACACCCAAACCCCTGATGGAAAGTCAGTAGGTTTCTGGAAAGGAATCAATTTATGATTCCAACAAACATCTTGACTCCTCAACCTTCTTAAGAACGTGGGAAGAGCACAGATCTTGGCATCATAAAATAAACAGTGCTGGGGCTCAGTTTTCTTACCTGTATCATTGGAATAGCAATGTCCTATTTCTTAGGATGAAAAAAGCGCCCTGGCACTACACCTGGCACATTTGGGGTACACCTGGTATCACTTTCCTCCAAGCCAGCATCACCACATCTTCAGTAAAGAACAGTGAGAGGAACATCTTACTTACCACATCTTCCTGATTCTTTTGTGGAAATTTCTGTCTCCAGCAGACTGTGGGGGAAAGAAAAGCAGTGCTTTCTGGGAGAATGTGGCCCAGCACTGTGCTCACAACACCGGAAAATGCCCAAGCCTAAAACAAAAGGGGGATGACGCCAGCTCCTTCTCTTCCAAGGCAAAAGTTCAAGGGCTCTCAGCACATGCATCCAGCACCTCAGACCTTGCAAAGTGACTTCTGGGAAGAATTTCTGGAAACAAAAATAAAAAACAGAGCCACTTACTTCTTTGACCTTAAAAGATGAAGTTTAGCAGTATTTTATGGGTTCAAAAGAGTCTCATTTCTGCTCTGGTACTTTGCCCATCTCTTTAGAAAATATAAATGCCTATAAAGGATTTCAAGTAACATCTCTCACCCAGCCTTTCTGTGAACCCCTGGAAAAGTGAAAAAAGTGAAAGTGTTAGTCGATCAATCATGTCTGACTTTTTGTGACGCCATGGACAGAGGGGCCTGATGGGTTTCTGTAGCCTGCCAGGCTCCTCTGTCCATTGAATTCTCCAGGTAAGAATACTGTAGAGGGTAACCATTTTATTCTCCAGGGGATTTTCCCAACCCAGGGATCAAACCTGCGTCTCCTGCATTGCAGGCAGATTCTTTACCATCCGAGCCACCAGGAAAATCCTGTGACGTTCCACAAAAGAACAAGGCTCTTCTGTCCCAAGTGGTAGAAGCCAGGGACCCAGATATGATACCTAACTAGGAGCAGCAAAACAGCCAGAGAAACAAGCTTCTATAGCAGCAAGAACACTTTCCCCAAATATCTAAATTCTTGTTCCTGCCAAGACGACGCCTAGTAGATATCCCTGTCCTGGGCCAGCCTTCCTCCCAAACATACCATTCATTTTGCACTTTATCCAATAAGAAAACCTCCCTCCTCTTGGCTCCCCTCATATTCCAGACTCAGAACACACTGGACATTTTGCTGTTACCCAAACAAGATGAACGCTCACATCTACAATCCCGCCCAGAAAACTGTCTTTCTCTTCCTAATAAACACCAGCTCATTTTTCAAGATCCACTCATCTATCACCTCTTTTGTGAAAACCTTCTCCAAACCTTCAGATCAAATTAATGATTCCCCACTCTAGGCTCTCACAACTGTTTGTCTTATTTGAATTCTCATTTTCATTATACAGTATTCAGATTAGAGAAAAGGAGAGTAAAGGAGAATGAGAGCATTCAGGCTGCTATTGTGGGAAACCTTCTCTTCTCTTGAAATATTCTAGTGTGTGGAAGGTTATGCCTGAAGATTGGCCATTTGCCTCTGTTCCTCCCCACAGTTGCGGAGTCAGTTATATGGTTGGTGAACAAATCTATGGTCCAATGTCTAAAGAGGCTGGAGTAGCCCATCAGAGACTGTGAGCACCATTCATTTGTCCCCTTCTTCCATCTCCAGTGAGAAGCAGAGATCTGACTGTCCTTTGATCATTCAAATTTCCCCTTGGATGGGTTCTTCCTAGACCTAGGCTGGAGGAACATGCTGTTCAGTCACTAAGTCATATCTGACTCTTTACAACCCCATGGTCTTCAGGATGCCAGGCTCCTCTGTCCTCCACTATCTCCCAGAGTTTGCTCAAATTCATGCCCATTCAGCCAGTGATGCTATCGAACCACCTCTTTCTCTGTTACCCCCTTCTCCTTTTGCCTTCAATATTTCCCAGCCTCAGGGGCTGGAGGAACTAGCAAGTTCATTCTGCCTCTTAATCGAAGCAAGAGCTTCCAACCTTTATTACTAATAAAGCGATGCTCTGTTTCTCTGCATGCTGCCTATTTTGTTTCCTTTCCCCTTGGTTAAGCAAGGCGATGGCACCCCACTCCAGTACTCTTGCCTGGAAAATCCCATGGACGGAGGAGCCCGGTGGGCTGCAGTCCATGGGGTCACGAAGAGTCGGACATGACTGAGCGACTTTGCTTTCACTTTTCACTTTCATGCATTGGAGAAGGAAATGGCAACCCACTCCAGTGTTCTTGCCTGGAGAATCCCAGGGATGGGGGCACCTGGAGGGCTGCCGTCTATGGGGTCGCACAGAGTCAGACACGACTGAAGTGACTTAGTAACTTAGCAGCAAGCTCTCAAGTGGAGACATATGAAGGCTCTGTTTTTCACTACCTAAATGAACCCTAACAATAGCAGAGATAAATTGGGGCTACAGGGTATATGACTGGACTTATGAAGAGTTTCTGTTGTGTTTCCCTGTCTAGTATGTGTCCCATTGTGTGGTATCTACTTGTGGTGAGAATCACAGAAGAGAGGATTAGGAGTAAAAGGGGGTGACCCCAGGTTGGACAGGATGCATCTGGATAAGCAGCCCTTGAGCTCTGGAAAGAGGTGTGTGCCGTGAGCATAGGACACACTGATGTAAGGATGGGAGCCAAAGCCTGAACAGGAAATAGCGTCCCCTGTATGGAAGGTGAGGCAGACCTTTCCTCCGGGTCTAGAAGCATCTTGGTTTCAACCTGGAGGCTCCCTGGAGTAATGGCTGTTTTTCTGTGACTTGTCACATATGCTGATCCTGTTTGCAGAATGCTGTAGGTGGTGAGCCAACTTCTCTTTCCTCACAAAGAAGATGCACTTTCCCCATGCTTCCTTCTTCTCTCTTTCCAGTTCCCTGATGACCTCCAATGCCACATTGGACCCAGTGAGATCTGGGACATCTTTGCAAACGTCCTCGGCAAGTCACTGATGAATTGGCAAGGCTATGGCTGGCCTGTGCACACAAGCAGCCATCACCCCATCATCACTCCCTCCTCCCCAGGCAGAGACACACCAACAACCCTATGCACCTCTCACACTCCTGATGGAGCTAGCCAGTGTTTCCAAGTTATGTAAGCCTCAGTAAGCCACAGTTGCTTGGCATGAGGACAATGCTTAAAGAGGAAGAAATTAGGAGAGAGAGGAAGGAAGTCGGAGAACAAAGGTAGAGCAGTAGAGAAAAGTCTGAAAGAAAAAAAAAATTGAGAGAATGCAATTAGCAGATAACCATTCAATCAAGTCAGCTAAAATCAAGTGTCTTCCCTGTGAGCATCTGGAAATGTTTCTGACCTTACTCCCACCTGGAACACTTTGCCTTAACCCATGGTGTCTTCCAATTCTTCCTTTCTTAGGAGCCATGCTCCTCAGGGCCTTTCCAGATGAGGAATCCTCTTGCCAATGCAGAAGACATGGTTTGATCCCTGGGTCAGGAAGATCCCCTGGAAGAGGGCATGACAACCTACTCCAGTATTCTTGCCTGGAGAATCCTATGGACAGAGGAGCCTCACAGGCTACAGTCTGTAGGGTCACAAATAGTCAGACACAACTGAAGTGACTTAGCACGCACACATGCTCCCCAGCTCTATTGCAAATGAGATCTCTCCTTTCCTCAAAAAATGGAGAGGATGATCAAGTTTCTTTGTTCCACTTGCTTTCTGCTCTCTCTTCCTTTCCCAGAAGGAACAGCTCATCAAATTGATGACTATCTGACCCCATTCGTGTTTCCCTAAAGGATGAGACCAAGGTGTGAGAAGTTGCTGTTTAATTCATGGTACAGCCTGCTCTGGTTCTCAGTCACTGCCTGACTCCAGGTTGTAAGAAAGATGTCCCCTCTATCGCCACTCCCCTGCAGTGAGCCCAGCTGCTCAGGTCTTCCTTTGAGCAGAGAGCGAAGGCCTGCAATTCTCTGTTTAGAAGACATACGGACAAGACCTCACAGAGAAGCTGGGAATGACCTGAGTTAGAAGACCCTCACCCCAAGTCCACCCCACCCCCACTCCAAAGTCTGGATGCATGGAAAAAGCAGTCAGCCTGCTCTGACCTCAAGGCCACATTCCTCAGCACAGTTTACTACGAAGCTTGCGCAATGGGGCTTACTGAGTTTTGTGGAGTTTGTTTTGGCCTCACTGCATGGCATGTGGAATCTTAGATCCCCAAGCAGGGACCGAACCTGCACCCCCCACAGAGGAAGCACGGAGTCTTAACCACTGGACCCCCAGGGAAGTCCTCTGAGCATTTTCATAACTCTAGAATAATGTTCCTCCCTGATCCACATTCAGCTAGCATGGGTTTATTCTTGATTGGGCCGCAATAGAGCGTCTCAACCTTGACCATGCATCAAGGCTTGCTGAGGCTTGTTGAAACGCTGATCTCTGGACTGCCTGAGTCAGCTGAGCATGAGTGGGCCTGAGAATATGCATTTCCAAAAAATTCCCCAGTGAGGCTGCAGCTGCTGGTCTGGGGATCCCACTTTGAGAACCACTGGATTGAACACAAGAAGGGAGGAATGTAAGCAAGATCTTTTCATAATACTCAACATATTTGTTATTACTTGTGATGGTGTTAAATTCCAGTGACTTTGTTTATCTTGTTTACAATTATGTCCTCAGCGCCAGGCACAAATTAGAAGCTCAATGATCATTTGCTAATGAGTTAGACCAAACACCTGTCCTTATTAATGGGATATCTCTGTCCCATAAGAACATGTGGCCCTGCCACAAGGCAGTGAGCGCTTATTATTTTTGGCCACATCACAGGAGCATGTGGGATCTTGGTTCCCTGATCAGGGATTGAACCCAGGGGCAGGCGGAAGCACAGAGTCTTTACCACTAGACCACCAGGGAAGTCCCAGTGCGCTGTTATTACACACTCTTCTGATGGAAGGTGCAGAGGTTATAAGTTGTAAATTTCAGAGAACACCCCTCCCCAAAGCTGCAACCTGTGTTCCTGGGCACCATTGCCCCAGGGTTTTCATTTCTATGAAGACCTGTCCTGGGTGGAAATTCAAAGACAGTCAGAAGTACAGAAGGAGGCATTTATTTGTTTAACCAGTCACGTAGGGGAGTCTGAGCAGTCCTTCCAGCCTCCAACCCTTGGTGAGAAAACAGCGCTCTGTAGTAATTGTTATTAAAGCTATTGGCACTAATACGCCTTGTAAATTGTCTGCAGGGTTGCAAACAACCAGGAATGTCCTGATTGCTCATCTGGCTTGCTCAGAATACATTGGAATGCAGCTCAAGCTGTGATGAAGGAATGATCTCAGAAATAAATCAGATTTGGTGCAGGAAGCCACATCTATATTTCATGTGCCTGCTTCTGCAGGAATGCTTCAGTAATTGGTTTAAAAATATCCATGACATCTGTTGATTCGTCTACTTTTAAGTGTGCATCTTTATCTTTGTCTTTTTTGCAAAAGATTATGCTGCAAAACAGAGTCGAGAAACTGTTGCAGCAGCTACGTTTACAAAGCCTTTGTCCCTCCCGGCACTCAGAGTTCACATCCATCTGCTGGTCACCTGGCCTGATACACAGATCCCAGCTCCCTCAGACCTGTGGGGGAATGAAACAGCCTATAAATACATGGCATGTCTACAGGTGAGCACTCACCTGGAACCCGTCAATAACTTCACAGCATTGAAATGAAGATGTTTGGTAATTCCAAATTTTTACATATACATCCCAGAAGTTAGAACTCCCATTGGAAACTACAAACAAAGCCACATCTGCATTTAGCGTTTTCAGTCAAGGAAGCCTTCTGGGAGAGTTTACTGTTGCTCTCTGGCCTCAGTTAAGTTAGATACAAACTGGGGAGGAAATGACAGAACCTACTTCATGAAAATTGTTATGAGAATTAAGGGAGAAAATGTGTATATAGTTACACGTGTAAATAAGGACTCTAGGGCTTCCCCAGTGGCTCAGTAGTAAAGAATCCATCTGCCATGCACAAGAGATGGGGATTTGAGCCCTGGGTCAGGAAGATCCCCTGGAGAAGGAAATGGCAACCAACTCCAGTACTCTTGCCTGGGAAATCCCATGGACAGAGGAACTTAGTAGGCTACAGTCCATGGTAAAGCAAGAGTCAGACACGACTAAGCCACCACCACTATTATTAGTGTTGTTATTGTTATTACTGCTCATGTGGTTGGATAACATCCAAGGCCCATAGCATCAGCGAGACTTGTCAGGGAAGGAAGTTTGGATGCCCAAGGTGCAGTCCCTCCCTGGCTGAAGTTGCAGCCCTCTGGCGGTCCTTGTTGCTCTCCTTTGTATGCTTATTACCTCCATCTGGAAGGCCTTTTCTCCTTCCCACTCCTTACCTATTTTCCCTTTGTCCCAAGTAAAACAGAGGGGTTGCCATCTCCCACGCACTATCCCAATCCAGAGTGGATGCCCTGTTTCAGCTTTATCACCACCCAGGAGCATCTCGTCTGAGTAGTTTTCACAGGCGGTGATCCTTTTCTGTTTACCGGTCTATCTTTTCCTCTAGATTTGTGAGCATCCCTGAGTATGAAACTGATATGCTTGGATATCTAATTTGGAATAAATGCATGCAATGAGTAAGAATTAAAAGGAAGGCTGTCACTTTTCTCTTTTGTTAATTTCTTAAAAGGAGTTGGGAGGAAAATTAAATGCCAGACTGACAAAGAGATAGTGGATTTTCGAATAAATAACAAGTGAGGACTGTGGACAGAGTGAAGAGTATGTGTGCTTTGAAGTCAGTCTGGATTCTAAATCTGGCTGTGTCCCTTACTAGCTGTGCGACTTTGGTCATGTTGCTTCAATTCTCTAGAACTCTCTTCTCATTTAAAAATTGTAAATAAGTCACAGAGTGGCAGAAAAAGATAAAATTGGTGCTATGGACTGAACTGAGCCCTTCCAAAATTCTGACCTCTCCTCCTCTCCCTCCTTCCCCTTCTTCCTCCCTCTCTCTCCCTCCCACTGTCTCCCTCTCCCCAAAACCAATGTGATAAACCATGTGCAGTCTGCAAAGCAAGAGAAACTTCCCCCGAACCTGACCTTGAACTTGGACCTTCCCACCTCCAAAACAGTGAGAAAACAAAATTCTGTTGTTTAAGCCACCCAGTCTATGGTATTTTGCTATGGCATTCTGAGCAAGCTAGCACAATCTGCGTGTGTCAAAGGACTTTTTGAACATACTGTATACCACATGGACAGAGAACCTGATAGGCTACCATCCGAGGGGTCACAAAGAGTCAGACACGGCAGAGCATGCACACACACATATACCACATGATGCAAAGTAAATGCTTCATAGACACTGGCCTGTCTGATCATTTGCAATTGTGTTTGATTTTTCAAATGACAGTTGTTATAATAACACCAGCATTTATAATAAAATATAGCCGGAAAATGGTATAAAATATAAAGTAATTATTTTGCCAAGTATAAATTTTTATCTACTCTTTTGGGCAAAAATAATTTTTTTCATCAAAACAGAATAAATCCTATTCATCAAGGAAACAGCACTGAAGTTGGTCACTGACCCAACCTTGCACGGGTACCGTCTTAACCAAGGGCTCTCTACCAGCCAGACTCAGGCCATTGGCAGCTGCGTCAGATCTAGCCTTGAGCACCCACACCTGCCAGGGCTGCCAAAGGCTTCAAGAAAGCCCTGAAATATCCGGAGATGTCTACACATCCACACATGCTGCTTTTCTTTCTCATGGGGAAGCAGATGAATGGACCCTGAGCAACAGAGGAAATGCTTTGACTGTAAGGATAGCTAAAAGAAAAAGAGAAAACTATGTCTGTGTTATAGGAACATTGTTATAAGAATATAGTGAAGAACATTGTTACAAAGCTACCTTGTTATAGAATAAATACCACATGTATATGGATTAGAGTTGGCAGGGGAACGGGCATAAGAGGAAGCTGCCTTACTGGGGTGGCAGGACAGTCAGGGGAGATTTTCATTTTTGTTAATGTGACCATAATGCTATTTGTGTCGTAAGTAATAAAATAATCATTTTTTTCTGATTATAAAAGAGAGAACATCAAGGTACCAAGAATCTCTTCTCTGCAATTGCATCAGAAACCAGAAGCACAGTGGAAAGTGGAATGAAGTCAAGAACTTTTCATTCTTTCATCTCTTTTCCTCTAGTCTTCTCTTCCTATTCATTGTAGAAAACTTGGAAAATATATGTTAAAACTGCATTTTTCAGAGATGGATAGATATAGATAGATTTTTTTATAAAATTAATGTTATAAAATGAAGAAAAAACATAGGATTCAGGCATTTGGAAGTCAAAATATGAATTTCATTCCTGATAAATCTGTTTAGAGCAATGGTCTCTAACATTTTTGGCAGCAGGGACCACTTTCATGGAAGACAATTTTTCCACAGACCAGGGCTAGGGGATGGTTTCAGGATGATTCAAGTGCATCACATCTACTGTGCATTTTATTTCTAATCTAATGCTACCACTGATCCGACAGGAGGTACCAGTCTGTGGCCCAGAAATTGGAGACCCCTAGTTTAGAGAATATAGTTTAGCTCTGTAGGCAGGTAAGCTTACCGACCCTCAGTCCCTGAGTGGGATTGTTTATGCGCCCAGTCTATCATACCTGGATGATGCAGGTCACTCTGCATGGGGGCAGGGCCTTTAGACTAAGACAACTGCCCAGGCAGAAGGGGTGAGTGAACCCTCGCTGCTGGAGGGCAGAACCCAAGGAGGCAAGGAGAAGGGGCTGAGCCAAGCTCAGGACTGGGAACCTCATACCTGCTCTCATGGGCAAGAGGAAGTCATGAATGGAGAGAGTGGCCAACAAGTCATCACCCCCAAGAACCCATGAGGAGTGAGAAAAATTACAGTCCCCAGGGATGCAGATGGTGGCACATCCTTTTAGAGTGCCTTCCTGGCTTGCAGGCTAGAAGCTAAGCACTATGCTGTCCAGACCGGAGTATAGGTGGAGAACTTGGGTTAGGCACACTTAACAGAGATTTGAAAGGTGCATACAGAAAGGAGGCCATTTCTGCAGTGGTCAGTTCTATTTCAGTGAGTTTGGTGGGCAAGCACAGTTCTGGATGGGGTCTGATTTTTCTCTGGTGACTTCTTGACCATGCAGCGGCATGAGCTTCAAAGCCAATAAAGTCAATGTCTGTACAAGCAGCTTACCAGTTTAGCACATGTCTTTCTGGTTTTTCTGGCCCCCAATTTTCTGGCCCTGGAGGTAGACCTGAAGTGGCAGCTTCCCAATTTAGCCAGAGGCTTTCAGACCAGAAAAGAGACTCTGGTTTCTGGGGTGACTCAGTTCTCTAGGATATTCCTGGGAGCTCAACCAAGACGCGGTTACTTAGTCCCTCTGATGGTTCCAGAATCTATTTAATATGTTATAACTGATCCATTTCTGCTGATCTGAGGTAGAGTGAATTCTGATCTCTGCAATGGAGCCCTAACTTTTATCTCCTAAGTTAGTCACCACTAATAATTTTAAAGAATTAGGATGCTTTAGGTTGAGTGTTTGTGCTCCCTTCTCCCAGTCCTCCAAATCCATATGTTGAAGCCTTAATGCCCAAGGGATGGCATTTGGGAGATAATCAGGTTTAAACGTGAGGAGTTTCCCCAGTGGCTCAGATGGCAAAGAATCTCGCCTGCAATGCAGGAGACTTGGGTTCAGTCCTTTGGTGGGGGAGATCCCTTGGGGAAGTGAATGGCTACCCACTCCAGTATCTTGCCTGGAGAATTCCATAGACAGAGGAGCCTAGCGGGTTACAGTCTATGGGGTCACAAAAGAGCTGGACAGGACTTAGTGACTAACACTTTCACTTTTCACATTTTTTCAGGTTTAAATGTGATCATGAAGGTACAGCCCACGTTGATGGCATTTGTGTCCTTTTAAGAAGGTGGAGAGAGCAGAGTTCTTTCTCTGTGTGTGAGGACCCAGCAAGAAGACAGTCATCCACAAAGCAGAATGAGGGCTCCTACCAGACGGCTTCTTGATCTTGGACTTTCCAGCCTCCAGAACTTTGAGAAATAGATATATGATGTTTAAGCACCAAACTACGGGATTTTCGTGACAGCACTTCATACTGACTGAGACATATAGTAATATTAGGACCACTAGTAAATTTTCTCTGTATGCCATGTATTCTGTAATATGTATTATTTTGTGTAATTTCCATAAGAGCTCTCTGAGATTAATATTTTTATTACTTCTATCACTAATACACAGATTAAGTCAGATGCTCAGCACCCAATGTCTATGAGGAGGAGAGCTTCGTGGGAATCTGGAGTAGAATCCTAATCTGTCTACACCTCCAGATCTGTCTAGACCCATTACTATATCTGGCCTATCTTCTTATCACAGTGTTTGCTTTTTCTCTGGTTTATTTTTAAACACACCCAGATGTCCTTTAAAATAAATTTCACATATTTGCAAATATTTAGGGAGCCCCTTCCCCCATCAAATGCCTGTTATTGTCAAGCCAAACCTCTACCATTCTACCCAGGCCAGGTCTCCAATTAAACAGACAATAAAGCACCTAAACAACCAAATGTCCAGTAAGGATGGAAAGAGGAAAAAAGATGGGAGGAGAGAAGAAAGACACAAGACAGGCTTGTGGAAGAATATGTAGAGAGAATCCAGCAGACCTGCTATACCAGAATGTCTCTTAACAACTCCACACCTTTTCTGCTTGCTCCTAAGTTCCCCACTATTCCCCAGGGCTGGAATTCTCTGCCACTGGGGTTGTGGTTTAGCTTCTGGCAAGGTGCAAAAGAGGCAGAAGCCATATCACTGCTCTACGTTTTCTGAGGACATGCATGGACTTCAGCAGATGAGAGACCTTCCAAAACTCTCCAGGCTTGCTATTACAGACCGCTTGCCTCCTTGCTGCAAGCAACCATAATCATTGGTGGCAATTTCCTGCAATTCCAGATTGTTTGACAGCTAAGCAGCAAAACTCTGTGTCAGCAGCTTTTGCTAACCTTTGCTGCTCTAGTCCTCTCAATAATTTAATAGGCCATTAATCCCCACTATTAAACCACTTCATACTTACAAGACCTAGAGCAGTGTCTGTTTTCAAGATGGACAGAGCAGCTCTGCCACCAGAGTGGGGTCCCCTGGACTGATTCCTTCCCTTCTCCGGGCCTCGGTTTCTTCCCTTATCAGATGAGCAGAATCAGACTGTGTCAAATCAAAGTTCCCTTCCAGCTCTAGCACTCTGTGAGTCAACAAAAAAGAAAAGCATGCACTCCAGGAAAGTATCTTCTGGCCTCTCTTTCTTACACCCCACATAAGGCCAAAGGGGTTTTGTTTATCTGGCAATGGCAGGGTCGACACTGAGAAACAATTTTTACTGGTGAAACTGTGTTGAGAACCAAGAAAATAACCGAACGTCAGATACACTCAAAGGTGCCAATTCATTCAGGTTCCATTTCCCCTAGAAACTAACTTAATGTCCAAAAACGTTTCAATTAATGGCTACATGTCTATTATTTTCTCCCCAGCAAAAGCAAATAACTTTCCCTAGGCTTGTTCTTAACCTATTCCAGAGAGATCTGTGTAGGCCGAGGAAGAACATTTGAATAACTTGGAAAACTGTGCTTGACTAGTAATTCTGACTTCACTGGCTGGTGGAAGAAACAGATCCTCTGACTTCCTGGAATCAGGTTTGAGTTCCTCTGTATCACTCTGTAATAAATATCATAGACAAGGTGGCTTATGCAGCAAACATTTTTTTTTTCCTTTTTTTCTCTCCTGAATGCACCAAGTAACATGAGGGATATTAGTTCCTCAACCAGGGATCAAACACATGACCTGCATGGGAGCACACAGTCTTAACCACTGGACCACCGGGGAAGTCCCTTATGCAGCAAACATTTATGTCTCACAGTTTTGGAGGCTAGAAGTTCAAAATCAAGGTGCCGGCGGATTCGGTTCCTTATGAAAGCTTTCTTCCTGGCTTGAAAATAACCAGTTCTTGCTGGGTCTTCACATGGCAGAGGGAGAGGGCCCTGGTCTTTCTTCCTCTTCTTGTAATTCCATCGGGGGTCCCACCACCATGACCTCATCTGACCCTAACTACCTCCCGAAGTCCCAACTTCCAAATACCATCATTTGGGGGATAAGAACGGGCTTCCCAGGTGGCACAGTGGTAAGGAATCCACCTGCCAGCGCAGAAGATGTAGAAGATGGAGGCGTGGGTTTGATCCCCGGGTGGGGAAAGATCCGCTGGAGATGGGAATGGCAACCAGCTCAGTATCGTTGCCTGGAGAATCCCCTGGACAGAGGAAGGAGCCTGGTGGGCTATGGCCCATGCGGTGGCAAGGAGTCAGACATGACTGAGCACACAGCAGCACAGGCATTTGGGCCTCAACATGTGAGTTTTAGGGGAACACAAATGTTCAGCCCAGCACACCTGCTTTCTCCCCCTCCTAACTGTGGCCCAGCTTACAGGTCATTTCTTGAAGAGGCCCTTCACTAACACCTGCCTCACCCTAATGTCAGAACACTACCTGATTTCCTTTTGTGTCACTCCCTACAGCAGAACTGATTCTCATCTTATGTTGTAAGTTCTATGAAGGCAAGAACACTGACGTTTCATCACAACTGTAACCCAGAACCCAGTGCAATACGACATGGGGGTGTTGATCAAATGTAAGATGAAGAAATGGAAGGGGCCATGAATCTGGTACTTTGGATAACTGAATTAACCTCTCTGATCCTTGATTTCCTTGCTAACAGATGCCTTACCCTGCTTTTACGAAAGTTAAATGTAGTTGCACATGAAAGCGCTGAACTTGTAATTGGGAGGGTCAGCCTGTTATAGAGTAGGGGCTTGATCATTGAAGATACACAGATCTGGTTTTCATCCCATTGCCAAGCAGGGTGAGAGCATTTAATACTTCTGAGGAGTTATGATATTTTTTACGTAAAATGGGAATATGGGTGCTTAATTGACAGGGCCAATGTCAGAATTCGAGGAAATCTCCAGGACAGCGCCTGGTCCGTGAGCGATGTGTGCAGTGAACTTTTGCTCATGCTGATGGAGGCAAGTGAAGCAGGTTTTCAAGCACCCATCTAGGAAGGGAGAACAAGGGTGGCCCCTTAGAGACTGAGAAGGTCCAGGTGGCCCAGCTTGGCTTCCTGCCTGAATAGAACCCTCCACCAGCACCCCAGCTGCCCCAGCTGGCTGGTGATGTTCTGGCTTCATCAAGAAGATGAAAAGGCCAGATGGGCCTCCATCAGTCCATTGCATCATCACGCTCCCAGGACCAGCAGAGTGATTCATGTGTCAGCGCCAGTGACAGGATTAAACCCAGCAGTGATAGAAATGTGACTAGCTCTCCCACCTGCAGCAAGGGGTGTTTGGAAACAAAACTCCTACGTGTTTTCCTGAGGTGCAGGCACAGCTCCTTCCTCATGTATGTGGCAGAGAGAAAAGCTCTCAGGTGGAGGAAGGAAGGAACACGCTGGACTTCAGAATTTGTTTATGTGACCTTGAAGGTCTCCTTGTTCTTGAAATTGTTTGAACCCAATAGTGTTGTATGTGAGTGTGTGTTAGTTGCTCAGTCGTGTCCAACTCTTTGTGACCCCATGGACTGTAGCCCTCCAGGCTCCTTCCTGGCAAGAACACTGCAGTGGGTTGCCGTTTCCTCCTCCATGGGATCTTCCCCACCCAGGAATTGAAACTCTTCTCCTGTGTCCCTTCCTTGCAGGTGGATCCTTTACCCACTGAGCCATCGGGGAAGCCTTAAGAGAATATATTTGTTTATTCCCCCATTTTCACCTCCTGCCTCAACAGTTACCAGCGTGGAGCACATTACTGCAATACCCCCCTCTCCATCTATGTAACATCCCTCAGTCTCAGCTCCCCACCCAGGCCTGCTGCCTCAGGCAATGCCATGCCAAGTTCTATCGGTAGAAATCCCTTCTGCATATCTATGGAAATGCGGACCTATGTGAATTCTGAGAGCTCAAGCAGACCTTAGAGGACATTTGTTGGCCTTCTTAATTACAGATAAGAAAGTTAATGGCTAGTCATGTTGAGCTACTTTGCCAAGGCCCACGGTTTGTGGGGGTCCAGCTGCACAGAGGACCCAAGTCTTAAATGGGAGGGATCTTTACATGGCAGAAATTCTGGAAAAATAGCAGGAAACTTCTGAACGCTGTTGTACTCACGTCACAAAATGAAGCATTTCTCAGTGCCTTGTCCTCGTTAGGCATGGAAATTGTAACTCTTAGATCTCTCCCAGAACATGATCATAGATGAATTGTTCTAGGATCCTATAAGCTCATTCTCAGGAATAAGCCATGGATTCTGATTGCCCTTCAATTTTGGAAGTGGGCAGTTTGACTGTCAAGTCTCAGATTTCCCAATTTCGGAATTTTTTGAGGTTCGTCGCTTTCACACACTGTCAGGCTCCCCTGTGTAGCATCCCTGATGCATGGCCATCCAGCCCTTGTTTGAATACCTCTAAAAAGAAAGACTGTGCTCCTTCCTGAGTCACCTGATACATCCATCAGAGAGCTCAGCTGGCTAGAGATAACTTCCTGCCGTAGCACTCCCTCCCTGAATGTCACAGAGCAGACCCACTTCTTCCTGGAGGCTAATAGTCCTGCTGCTCTCTGAAGACCTTCTGTCCAAATCCAACCTCTTTCCGCTTAGGTCTCCTCAACCCACATCCCGCTCGTAGACCAGCTCCTGTGTGAAAGCATACCTACCCTTCTCAGCCTCCTTCTCAACTCTTTTATTTTCCTCCAGGGAAGAAAACAGACATCGGAAAATTAGCTTTAGGTTGTGAATTAGCATCTCTTGGGTTGTGGAAAGAGCACAGTTTATCATTTTCTCCTCAAGGTAAATTAGTAACATAACTCTTCTGGACGAGAGAAGGCAATGGCACCCCACTCCAGTACTCTTGCCTGGAAAATCCCATGGATGGAGGAGCCCGGAAGGCTGCAGTCCATGGGGTCATGAAGAGTCGGACACGACTGAGCGACTTCACTTTCACTTTTCACTTTCATGCATTGGAGAAGGAAATAGCAACCTACTTCAGTGTTCTTGCCTGGAGAATCCTAGGGACGGGGGAGCCTGGTGGGCTGCTGTCTATGGGGTCGCACAGAGCCGGACATGACTGACGCGACTTAGCAGCAGCAGCAACTCTTCCAGATATTACATGCTTTACCTGATTCTTAATTAATTGGCTACATCTACAATCCTGGTTCTTAAAGAAATCTGCGTGTTTGCCTGGGCTGCTCACAGGAGTTGAGAACAGCCTAAGAGAGGCTGCCCAGAAAGAGGATGTTCGAGAACAAGACAGGATTTCCAGGAAGGCCTTGTGCTGAATGGAGGGAAGACAGTGGTCAGGGTGACTGAAGTCACAAGCAAGCAGGGCGTTAGAATATGGGGTTTAAATTATATCTGTAATATCCCTTCATAGCACTGCTTAGATTAGTATTTGATTGAACAACTGGGAAATGGAAATCTTGGGAACATCTTCAGAATTCTTACCAAAGCAAGACCCCTAACCCAGACTGGAAGAGTCATGGAAGGCTGCCTGGAGGAGCTGAGTTATCAAGAAGTAGTAGGAATTAGAAAAAATAGTAATAATAGGGAGAGCAGACTTCCCAGCAAAGGCCCATAGGAGAATAGGGGGAAATTCAGGATGGTTGGCGTAGACAACTAAGAAGAGGAGGAAAGCAGGGAAAGATGAGCTGGAGGGGAGAAGAAAGGGACGAGCGAACCTTGCCCTCCTCCCAGATCTCATTCAAGTGCATTTTGTTGCATGGATCTATGTTGTGCTTCATGCTTATTCGCCTCAGTTGTGTCTGACTCTTTTTAACCCCATGGACTATAGCCTGCCAGGCTCCTCTGGCCATGTGATTCTCCAGGCAAGAACACCGGAGTTGGTTGCCATGCCCTCCTCCAAGGGATCTTCCCCACCCAGGGATCAAACCCGCGTCTCTTTTGTCTCGTGCATTGGGAGACGGGTTCTTTACCACTAACACCACCTGGAAAGACTGTGTCTGTTAGCTGCAGCTTTTCAGCTTTCTAGCCTCTGAAAGAGCAGGGAGTCTCCTGGAATGAGGCTGGATTATGGACATAACATGCCTCCCAGCCCGACACACATAAGGCATTCAAAAAAACAGTCTCTTCATTCTTTTATGTTTTCCTTCTCTTGAACCTAACTCAGGTATTCATCCTTTCAAAATAAACTGATGGAGCAACTTTCCTGCCTGGAGCTGTTAAGCACAAAAGATACCAAGATAAACAGATTAGCATGCTCATGCATCAGAGGAGCCCATGGTCCAGAGGGAGAAACTGACATGTAAAGCCAACAGATAAATCATAGAGCACACAGGCAATAGAATAACAGAGGTCATGGGGATTCGGAAGCGTTCCTTCGTAATTTAAAACTCGACTTGTGGTGTGGATATGGAATCTAAAACAGTCAAACTCTTAGAAGCAGAGGATAGAATGGGGGTTACCAGGGGCTAGAGGGGAGGGGAGAGGAGAAGGGGGGGTGATGGTGAAGGGTAAAAAGATTCAGTTATGCAAGATAGAGAGGATCTGAAGACCAACTATACCACTTGGTGGCTATAGCTGACAATAATGTATAACTTGAAATTTGCTAAAAAGGGAGTTTTTCTTTTGTTTTCCAACCAACAACAATAATAATAATAATAATACCAAAGGCAGGAGGAAACTTTGGGAGGTGATGGTTATATTTATGACCTTGATGGTGATGCTTGTTTTACAAGCACATACTTATCCTCAAACTCAAGTTGCATACAGCAAATATGTATGAATCTTTACATGTCATTCATTCCCTGGTAGCTCAGCTGGTAAAGAATCAGCCTGCAATTCAGGAGGCCCCAGTTCAATTCCTGGGTCAGGAAAGATCCCTGGAAAAGGGATAGGCTACCCACTCCAGTATTCTTGGGGTTTCCTGGTGACACGGATAGTAAAGAATCTGCCTGCAAAGCAGGAGACCTGGGTTTGATCCCTGGGTCAGGAAAGGCCCCTGGAGGAGGGCATGGCAACCCATTCCAGTATTCTTGCCTGAAGATTTCCATGGACAGAGGAACTGGTGGGTTACACTCCATGAGGTCACAAAGAATCAGGCACAACTCACTGACTCACACTTGCACACTTTCACTTCACTGGTGGTCTAGTGGCTAAAAATCCACCCTGCAATGAAGGTTCAGTCCCTAGTCAGGGAACTAAGATCTCACTTGCCACAGAGCAACTGGGCCCACATGCCCCAACTGGAGAGTTTATGCACTGCAATGAATGATCCCGCATGAGGCAATGAAGAACCCCATGCTACAGCTGCGACCGGATGCAACCAAATAAATAAATACTTTTTAAAATACCAATTTAAAATGTTTTAATTAAAACACAACTACTGGACTCTGCTGTCTGGTCCTTGGGCCTCTGAGTCAGAGTCTACTCTCCCTGCAAAGAGAGGAAGACAACGGCTTTTCCAGGGTTTCTTGGCAGACAATACATGTATTACAAGAGAAGTGCTCAGCTCCTGGTTTGATGCATGATTCAGGTTTTCTGTTGTTGATGATATCCCCAGAACCAATGGACGCCCTCAGTGCTACATATTTATACAGATGAATTGCATGGAAAAAAACTGCGCGTGTATTCGGATTCCCTGTATTCTCTCTGTTCTGTAGAGGTGCTTTTCCCAATGTCTTTAACATCTCTTTGTTCAGCCCCTTTTTGAATATCTCCTTGGGCTTCCCTGGTAGCTCAGAGGGTAAAGCGTCTGCCTGCAATGTGGGAGACCTGGGTTCGATCCCTGGGTCTGGAAGATCCCCTGGAGAAGGAAAAGGCAACCCACTCTGGTACTCTTGCCTGGAAAATCCCTGGACGGAAAAGACAGGTAGGCTACAATCCATGCGGTCGCAAAGAGTTGGACACGACTGAAGGACTTCACTTTTTCACTTTCACTTCTAGAAGAAGTGGGCTTCCACTGGTGGCTCAGCTGGTAAAGATTCTGCTTGCAGTGCAGGAGACCCAGGTTCCATCCCTGGGTTGGGAAGATACCCTGGAGAAGGGAATGGCAACCCACTCCAGTATTCTTGCCTGGAGAATTCCATGGACAGAGGAACCTGGCAGGCTACAGTCCATGGGGTCACAAAGAGTCAGACATGACTGAAAGATTAACACCTTTTCCTCTAGAATAAATGGTCTTCATTTTAGAGAACACATGCTTCCCTGCCACTTGCATAAATTGGTCCTAAGCAACATCTCACTTCCTTTAGAGCAACTCTTCAAACGTGAGAAGACAGCACTCATGGTCAGCGTTACCATCCTTCCTTCCTTCCATCCTTCCTGTCCATCTTTTTTCTCCATCCTTCCTTCTCTTTTCTTCCTCTTGTGCTTTCTAGTTCGTTCAATTATTTTCTGAGTAATGATTTTTAGCATTGACAAAGGGCTGGCTCCATGTGCAAAGCACTTTACGTCCATAACGTCAAGGTTTTCCTCATGACAGCCAGTTCAGCTCAGTTCAGTCGCTCAGTCGTGTCCGACTCTTTGCGACCCCATGAATCGCAGCACGCCAGGCCTCCCTGTCCATCACCAACTCCCGGAGTTCACTCAGACTCACGTCCATCGAGTCAGTGATGCCATCCAGCCATCTCATCCTCTGTTGTCCCCATCTCCTCCTGCCCCCAGTCCCTCCCAGCATCAGAGTCTTTTCCAATGAGTCAACTCTTCACATGAGGTGGCCAAAGTACTGGAGTTTCAGCTTCAGCATCATTCCCTCCAAAGAAATCCCAGGGCTGATCTCCTTCAGAATGGACTGGTTGGATCTCCTTGCAGTCCAAGGGACTCTCCAACACCACTGTTCAAAAGCATCAATTCTTCGGCACTCAGCCTTCTTCCCAGTCCAACTCTCACATCCATACATGACTACTGGAAAAACCATAGCCTTGACTAGATGGACCTTTGTTGGCAAACTAATGTCTCTGCTTTTCAATATGCTATCTAGGTTAGTGATAACTTTTCTTCCAAGGAGTAAGCGTCTTTTAATTTCATGGCTGCAGTCACCATCTGCAGTGATTATGGATCCCAAAAAAATAAAGTCTGACACTGTTTCCACTGTTTCCCCATCTATTTCTGGTGAAGTGATGGGACCAGATGCCATGATCTTCGTTTTCTGAATGTTGAGCTTTAGGCCAACTTTTTCACTTTCTTCTTTCACTTTCATCAAGAGGCTTTTTAGTTCCTCTTCACTTTCTGCCATAAGGGTGGTGTCATCTGCATATGTGAGGTTATTGATATTTCTCCTGGCAATCTTGATTCCAGCCTGTGCTTCTTCCAGCCCAGTGTTTTTCATGATGTACTCTGCATATAAGTTAAGTAAGCAGGGTGACAATATACAGCCTTGACATAATCCTTTTCCTATTTGGAACCAGTCTGTTGTTCCATGTCCAGTTCTAACTGTTTCTTCCTGACCTGCATATAGGTTTCTCAAGAGGCAGGTCAGGTGGTCTGGTATGCCCATCTCTTTCAGAATTTTCCAGTTTATTGTGATCCAGACAGCCAGTTAGAAGGGCAATAATCCTTTTTGTTTGTTTGTTATTTACAGATCATGAAAAGGAGACTCAGAGAGGTGGAGAGAGAACCCCATGGACACACAATTAATGCAGACAGACCTGGAATTTCAGCACTGACTCCTAAGTCATTTTTGTATTCACATCTTTATTCTGTTTCCTGATCTTAATATTTCAAAGCAAGACTATAGTGATCTTAAACTTAATAGTTTGGATCACTTCCAAAACCCTACATGCTCAGAAGTGACTTTTAGCTGCAAAAATCAATCAAGGCAGAATTTAACCAAGAGAGCACAAAACTCCATGACCTGAATGTGTTAGATTCCTATCTATGCCCAGACTTGTCTGGAACAAGCCCATCTACCTTGGCAGACAAGGGTCAAGTCGTGAGGGGCTGTGAACATCCCATTCAGGGCTCCCTCCTGAGCTGAGCTGTAGTCCTGGTTCTTCCTCATCCATGCTCATCACCACTGATTCTCTTATGAATTTATGGGATACACAAAAGTATTACAGTCTCCCACACACCAAGCAAGGCTCTGAGCATGTTCCCATAGGCTGTTTTATAACAACAAAAAATGGGTTTTTTGTTTTCCCACTCAGATCAGCACACTGAGGCTTCATCAGCTCAGGGGGCTTCCCTAATGCACAAAGCTCTTGCTGAACGACCTATACAAAGTTTGATAGTTTAGTTGCTAAGTTGTGCCTGACTCCCATAGACTGTAGCTGGCCAGGCTCCTCTGTCCATGGGATTTTTCAGGCAGGAATACTGGAGTGGGTTGCCATTTCCATCACCAGGGAATCTTCCCCACCCAAGCACTGAACTCAAGTTTTCTGCATTAGTAGGCAGATTCTTTACCACCGGCTTACCAGGGAAGCCCCACCTATAGGTACATGTATTTAATTAGGCAGAGGCTCCTTCATGGCTGAAGAGCATATCTTATTCTTCCCTGAGTCTCCAGAGCCTATCCCGGCATACAGCAGGTGCTCAATACATGTGTGCTATGATGAAACTGGGCAGACCTCTCCTCTACCAGCTTCCAGAACAGCTGCCTTACCACAGAGATGAGAAGGAATGCGTTTCATTTATAACATCTCAAAAGATGACTGTGTCTGATGTTTATTTTTCCTGTGGTATAACATTATAGCCCTTCATCACCCAGGGGTCGGGTGGAGGGAGTTATTAGAAAGCAGCTGGCTCAGGCAGTGTTATCTGGTTCAGTGTATATTTCAGTTCTTGAGATTGATGGGCTGTCCTCTTAAAGGCACAGAGGCTAAGGAGGGAGCCCTATTAAACTGGTTGAGGTTGTGTGCGGTGGGGACAAGAGACAGATGAGAATTTGACAAAGTTTGCTGTTGAAATCCAGGACCCTGCCTCCATTCCTTGAAGTCCCTCAGAGTAACCACAGCAAGTGCTAAGCCTGCCTGGAAGGAACCAAGGTCAGGGAAAGGGTACAGTTTGGAAAACGAAAAGGCCAAATGAGACAAAGTAGCTGCCGTTTACCATTTAAGAGCCCTCGGTGTCCTTGGAATTATATTAATCACTCCCAGATACCCTCTCTTGTAGCTGAATTCTCACAGCAACTCTGTGAGATGGGTAATATGATACTCATTTTATACTTGAGGGAACAGGCTCAGAAAATTTAAGTGACTTTCCCGAGATCACAAAGCTAACAACTAGAGAAGCTGGGAAAGATCCTGCTCTTTGCATCACTCCACAGCTTTTTCAATATTGTGGTAGCTGAGTAACGACCTCCAGAGCATCCACAGGGCTTCCCAGGTGGCTCAGTGATACAGAAACCGCCAGCAGTGCAGGAGACTCAAGTTCCGTCCCTGGGTCAGGAAGACCGCTGGAGAAGGAAATGACAACCCACATCAGTATTCTTGCCTGAAGAATCCCAGGGACAGTGGAGCCTAGTGGGCTACAGTCCATGGGGTCACAGAGTCAGACAGGAATGACCCACTAGACACAAACACTGCTGAGTCCAAATCCAACCTTGTGAATTTGGTAGGACTGGGATTGTAATTAACCACATTTTCCAGATGGGGAAAGTGGGACTCTGGGAAATCTGTTGCTTTGCTTAATGTTACAGAGAGGAGATAGGATTTAAGTCCTAGATCTGCTGTTACACCACAGGCTGAGCGGTTTAATTAGCAGAAATTAATTTTCTCACGAGGGAGGCTAGAAGTGTGAGATCAAGGTGTCCGCAGAGTTAGTTTCTTCTGAGGCCTCTCTCCTTACCTTGCGATGGCCTTCTCTCTGTGTCTTCACCAGGCCTTCCCTCTGTACAGCTGTGTCCTTCTCACAGGACATGGGTCAGACAGGATTAGGGCTACCTGAATGAGCTTATTTTAATTTAACACCCCCCCCCCCCCCGAAAGACCCTGAAAGTAGAGGATTAGAATTTCAACCTAGGCGTTTTAGGGGGACTTCATTCAGCTCTTCACAGTCTCTATGGTTCTAGATCAATGCTGCTTTCTGTCTCTAGCAAGCATCTCATGAAATGGCATAGTTACTTCTCTTTACATTTCTTATAATTTTTTTAATTGAAGGATGATTCCTTTACAATGTTGTGTTGGTTTCTGCCATACATCAGCATGAGTCAGCCACAGGTACACATATGTCCTCTCCCTCTTGGATTCCCTCCCACCTCCCACCCCATCTCACCCCTCTAGGTTGTCACAGAGCAATGGGTTGAGTTCCCAGCGCCAAGTTACTTCTCTTTAAATAACACTAAACAGCAGGAGACTTCTTAGTATTATCACCCCAGAGTTCTGGATTTCTGCTTTGCACAGTCCAGCTTCAAGAAGGAGGGAAGGAGGGAAAGTGTGGGCACTCGGAGCCAGACAGACACAATGGACTACACTCAGAAAATTCTTAGGTAACCAGAACAGGAAGAGCCATCTCCAGAAGCAGAGAAATTTCCATTGCCTGACAAGCAATTTGAGTTCTCAGAAAGCAGGGCTTCTGGGGTGAAGTCAAAAGGGACCTATCTGGGGGCCTCCCCAGTAAAGGATTGCACTCTGCTTCTCTGAAACATGATCTTTAAGCAAACACAGTGCAGCCAGTTTGGGGGTGGGGTGCCCCCAGTAGGGACAGTGAGTAATGTGACAGACACAGCAGCCGTCTCCACGTGTGCCTGCTACAGATCCCACAACAGTGGAGGATAAACAAACGTCCCTTTGTGACTGTGACCCATGGTTTGCCGAGAGATTTTTCAGTTCAATCACATTTTCAATTAAGTTTTATTCAGAACAATATTTGGAAGTAATACTTGTGGTCTCCGTAAATGAAAAACTAAATTGCTTTGACAAATTCACATATTTCCTATCAGGACCCAAAAAATGACAAAACAACCCAGTATTCACATCCTGGATGTTATCACCATTATACCTTTGGGCAGAGACATTTTATAGTTCTTTCCACACATTCCCCATGCCTATTCCCCCAAATACACACTGACATGTGTACACTTTCCATGAAATTAAATTTCCATTTCTGATGGTGTCAAGCAATTACTTTTCTGTCTTGAAAAACTGACCCACACGAATTTCAGTTTTTCCTTCTTCCTCAAAACATGCAGTCAAATAATCCAGATTCTTTCTGCAATCCATCCTCAACCTAAGGCCAGTCTGAGCTTGCAGACAAATAGACCAGTGCTGTTCAAAGACAGTCCATATGGTCAGGACAGGAACTGAGAGTCAATATTTACAAACTTTTAAATCAATCCGATATCATCACCATATTCTTGTGTAAGGTTATTTCCCTAGTGATTCATTTATTATTGCAAAGTATGAAAGTATTAGTCCACAGAAGATGGAAACTTATTTAAAAAATCCACTCGTTCACTGCAAGAGGTTTGGGAAGCACTGAGTGGAGGATACCCGCTCGTAACTGGGGAATCATGGGATGGTCGTTGCAATGCACAGTTCATTCACGCAACATGCTTACTGGTCATATTACAGTGGAGAGGATGCTGGGCCACATTTTAGAAGCACAAGCTCTGAAGTCAGATACAGGGGTTCAAATCCTGGCTCTGATACTTACCGGCTAGGTAACCTTGGACAAATTCTTTATGCTCAGATTCAGTTTTCTCATCTGTAAAATAGGTATATTAACAGGACTTCTGGACTTTCCCAGGTGGTTCGGTGGTAAAGAATCCTCCTGCAATGAGGAGACGCAGGTTCAATCCCTGGATGAGAAAGATCCCCTGGAGAAGGAAATGGCAACTCACTGCAGTATTTTTGCTGGGAAATTCCATGGACAGAAGAGCCTGGCAGGCTACAGTCCACGGGGCCGCAAAGTGTTGGACACGAATGAGCAACCAAACAACAGCAGGATGTGTACAAAGTCTCTGCAGATTGAATGGTACTTGGCCCATGTAAGCAACAATGGGTGATGGTAAGGAGGAGGTGTGGAGCATTCTGCCAGGTGCTAGCTTAGCTTGGTGGTTGAATAAACCATAGCCCCTGTTCTCTACATGCAGACAGTGTGAACCAAGTAATGCTCTAAGTAGGAGTGAGCTGGGGGAGCTGTAATGGGCACCTGGGGGAGTGAGGAAGAGAAGAGAAGGATACACACACCCTGGAATATTATTCAGCCACAAAAAGGAATACAATCTTGCCATTTGCAATAACACAGATGGACCTGGAGAGTATTATTATATTAAGTGAAATAAGTCAGAGAAAGACAAGTGCTCTATCATTTGACTTACATGTGAAATCTAAAACAGAAAACGAACAAATCAAACCAAAGAAAAAGAGACTCATAGATGTGGAGAATAAACAAGTAGTTTCCAGAGAGGAGGAGGTGAGGGTGGGCAAAATACGTGAAGGGAGTTAAAAGGCACAAACTTCCATTTATAAAATAAATAAGTCATCGGGATGTATTATACGGCGCAGGGAATAGCGTCAGTGGTACTGTAATAGCTCTGTATGGGAACAGATGGTAACTAGACTCACTGGGATGCTCTTTTTATAATGTATTTAAACGTTGAATCATTATGTTGTACACCTGAAATGAACATAAGATTATAATCAACTCCGTTTCGATTTCTAAAAAGAAATAAAGGAAGCAGAGAATGGCTGGACTCTATAGGAGCAAAGGGTGTGTGCTGAGAAGGACCCAGCAAACAGAGAGACGAAGCAGGGTAGACCCAGGTGACAGGCAGCATCAGAGCAGACAGAGATGTTTAGCACCACGTTGCTCAACTCCGGGCGCAGCATCTGCATTGCAGGCTGTGAACACCCTGTGCATGCAGCGCAAGGCAGTGGTAGAAGCTGCTTCTGAAGCTGCAGGACAGCAGCCCGAGAAGACCCGTAGAGGATCCCTGCAGTTTCACTGAGCACCTACTATGCACAGCATCCTGAGCTGGGCACCCGCCCCAGCACATGGGAGAGTTCAAGGCGCATGCGGCTGCTCTCAGATATGGCTTCTCTTCCCCGGAAAGCTCCCCCTGACTCACAGGCTGGGTGGATTCATTCAATCATTCAACAGATTTTGCTGCACTCCTGAGCCCCAAGAGCTGTACTGAGCACACAAGGGGTGCCCCCCGGAACCGTCGTGTTTATCACACTGCATTATAGCAGTGTGTTTACCTCTCTGTCTCTTCTAGGCTGTGAGCTCCCTGAGACCAACCCCATTCTGTTCAACTGTGCCTTTCTAGAACATCACTTGACATGTAGTAGCTGTTTATTAAATGTTACCCAAAATGACTGGAGACGACTAATGAATGAAAGGGTGAGTGAACAAAGGAATGACAGGTGAGCATACAGTCTACCAAGGGACATGGCGCACTCAGCTACCACTGGGATTGGCTGAAAGAAGAGGAGGCAAGGAGCAGGAGCAGACATACGGTCACCCCGGCTGCCCCACGGCAGGAGCCCCAGCTGCGAGCATCTGTGCTGCTGTGGGGAAGGACCGTCTTGACAGCCCATGCCTCGCATTACTCCCAAGATGCAAATAAGCCCAAGTCTCAATACAAGGCAGTCCTTAGTTTGCGTTGGGGAATAAAGTTTTGGGCTATAGGTATGGGGGAGGAATTGTGTGTGAATCTCAACACTTCATGGCAAATAGATGGTGAAACAGTGGAAACAGTAACAGATTTTATTTGGGGGGGTTCCAAAATCACTGCAGATGGTGACTGCAGCCATGAAATTAAAAGACGCTTGCTCCTTGAAAGGAAAGTTATGACCAACCTAGACAGTAGATTAAAAAACAGAGATATTATTTTTCCAACAAATGTCTGTCTAGTCAAAGCTATGGCTTTTCCAATAGTTGTGTATAGATGTAAGAGTTGGACTATTAAGAAAGCTGAGTGCCGAAGAATTGATGCGTTTGAACTGTGGTGTTGGAGAGGATTCTTGAGAGTCCCTTAGACTGCAAAGAGATCCAACCAGTCCATCCTAAAGGAAATCAGTCCTGAATATTCACTGGAAGGACTGATGGTGAAGCTGAAACTCCAATACTTTGGCCACCTGATGTGAAGAACTGACTGATTTGACAAGACCCTGATGCTGGGAAAGATTGAAGGTGGGAGCAGAAGGGGAAGACAGAGAATGAGATGGTTGGATGGCATCACCGACTTGATAGACGTGAGTTTAGTAAGCTCCAGGAGTTGGTGAAGGACAGGGAAGCCTGGTGTGCTGCAGTCCATGGGGTCGCAAAGAGCTGGACATGACTGAGTGACTGAACTGAATTGAACTGATGGGGGAGGAATTGTGTGTGTGAATCTGACCTATGAAAAATAAATAACATGCTTTAACAGAGAAGGCAGAGCCTTACTGTTGAGGAAGGCTGAACTAGTGCCAGAGTTTTTCTCTGCCATTTATTTCTGTGTGATCTTGAAATCTGACTGTCTCTCTCTGAAGCGCCATGTCCTTATCTGCAAAAAGAAAATAATAATGGAACCTAGCAAAGGTTGAAGATGAAATGAATTCACGCCTGAGAGGGCTCAGCTTGGTGCCTGGCTCCTAGAAAGTCCTCAGTGGATGATGGCTGCGATGGAGAGGAGGAAAATTAAGATGGAAAGGGGGGGAGGGGGGAGCAGAAGAAGAAGGAGGGGGAGGAACAGGAATGAAAGAGGAAGAGGGAGAGCCTGGAGGCCACGTGCAGCCTAAGATTCCATATTTTACCCTTTCCCAGCATTTCCCTTGAGATACTGCAAGGAAAATCATTTCAGTACCTGTTAGTCATATTTCCCTTCTTTCCTCCTTACATAGGTTACAAAATATCACTCCTGAGGCTGAGATCCCCAAGAGCAAAGGAGACAAATCTGTCCAATGGTTCTTCAACCTCACAAGTTCTGACACTGAGACAATGCCGCCACCTACTGCCCAACAGAGGCACTGCCCTTGCTCCCCCCGGAAGTTGACAAGACCTCCAAGAGCCGGGCTGGGGCTGTGGATGGAAAGATGCCGCTCCAACATCACCTCCAAAACACTCTGCCTGTCGCCGATCTCACCACCCTTCCTCTCTCCTGGATACATGAGTGAGGCTGACAGATGTTCCAACAGGTAACTCATCTCTGCAGAATCCCACCGTCCAGATTAACTTCTGCAAGGGGACGTTAGGGAAAGGATGGAAGCCACATCCAGTGAGATTCTGAGCCGTGTCTCCACTCCTGTCTCCATGATCACTAGCCCGCCTGCATGCTAACCACAAGCTGTCTGGATTTTAGGGGCTTTCGGGCTGTTCTCTTTTCCCGGAAAGCAGTTGCTCACTCCCACCCCCCTCCCACCCCCCACCCCCCACACCCCCCCCCCCCCCCGCCGTCTTTCCCTGTTAAGATTCTACTCATCTTTCCATCCCTCATTGGCTTTCCTTCGTCTAAGACAAAGTTTCAGTGTCTTAATACAGCCCAGGAGGCCCCGAAAGAACTTTACACTTGCTGTTGCCCCAGTTCCTCTTTCCCCCACTTACTGATGAACTTGCAGTCGCTTTAAGGGGGTTCATAGTCGATATCACAGCTGAAAAGCCTTTCCTGGACCCCTCGCCCTGACACGGTGAGCATCCCTACAGTTCTTCCACAGTCACCAAGGTTTGGAGTTGTTCATGCTTATTTCTCTTCCAGGAGCCCATGACCATGAGTTGCATGTGGTAGAGTCTATGTATCATCCATTCTTCTATGCCCCACAGTGCCTAGAAGCCCTTCAATTATTATTTGTTGAACGAGCAGAAGAATCAGTCAATTAATTAAGCAACAAACCACTGAATGAGTAGAACGCCTGTTGTAAGGATGTCTCTGATACTTACTAACACGTACTCTTGGCCAGTCTCTCCATACCTCTTGCCTTAGTTTTCGCATCTGGGAAACTGCGGTAGTGAAACCGTCGACCTGGGATACAATGGTGAACCAAGCACAATTCCTGCCCTTGGGAATTTACATTGTAGAATGTTGGAGAGGGACCAAAAATTAACAAGCAATTGCTACAAGATGACTTAGCAAGCCCACAGAAGCTTCTAAACCAATCTGGGGTTAGGGACGTCATCCTAGAGGATATGACGAGTAAATAATATAAAATGACAAATAGTGAGTGAAAGCAGAGCAAGAAAATAGAGGAGGGAAATGGTCATGGTGATTACCATACGGGAAGCGGTGTTGCATCACGTCAGAAGTGGTCTCACTTGTAAGGATGCAATAATGCAATTCACTGGGGACAAGATGTGCCAGGCACAGGGCAGTACAAGTGCAAAGTATTGAACCAGTCCTGGCAATAGTATCCACTGCATTCCTTTTAGTCACATGCGCTTTCTCTTGCATTCGGTTTCCCAGGAAAGGATACAAAATGCTCCTGCCAAAGATATAAACCGCACCCCAAGGGCAACTTCTGCTTTCAGGCTCTTAACGTCTTCTACATGGCCCGTGGGGCTGAAAATCAAGAGGATAACCTGCAAGTGCTCTCTGCCTCTTCGTCACCTAGAAGCCTGGGCAGCACTTGCCTGCTTCCTCCCTCCTGCTCTCCATGGTCTTCATCCTTGATGGTTCCTTGAGACTTTGATCTCCGAACAGACAATGATACCAAGGCAATGATTTTCATTTATGACAGAGAGGGATCTTCAGATTTCCATTTTGTTTCTTTTGTTCGTTTGTTTGTTTGTTTTTTAAAGTCACTTTGGTTGCAGCATGAAGAAAACATACTGGAGGAAGCAAGCTGAGCATAAAGAAACCAGCTAGAAGGATGTTGCAGCCATCTGGCAGGCAATGATGGTGACCTAAATTCAGGTAACCGCAGTAGGAGAACCTACTGCACAGCCCATGAAACTACTCAGTGCCCCGTGCCATCCTACATGGGAAGGAAATCCAAAAAAAAAGAGAGGACACGTGTATTCATATAGCTGAAGAAGGAAATGGCAACCCGCTCCAGTAGTCTTTCTTGGAGAACTCCATAGGCAGGGGAGCCTGGCAGTCTACAGTCTGTGGGATCACAGAGTCGTACATGACTGAGTGACTACCATAGCTGGTTTACTTTGCTGTGCAGTCAAAACTAACACAACATTGTAAAGCATCTATGTTTCTGTTGTTTATTTGCTAAGTCTTGTTGGACTCTTTAGGACCCCAGGGACTGTAGCCCACCAGGCTCCTCTCTGTCCAAGGGTTTCCCCAGCAAGAATACTGGAGCAGGTTGCCATTTCCTTCTCCAGGGGATCTTCTCAATGCAGGGACCAAATTCAAGTCTCCTGAACTGGTAGGCAGATTCCTTACCACTGAACTACCTGGGAAGCCCATTAAAGCAACTATACTCCAATAAAAAGTAATTTAAAAAAATAAAGAAAATAAAGTTTAAAAGATACTTAAAAAAAAAAAAAAAGTAACAGCAGTAGAGATAGAGACATACTAGGACAGTCAGTGAACTGATGGGACCTAGAACTGATTAAATGTGGACCCATGTGGAAGCAGAGAGGAGGTTCCTGCCTATTGCTCTGTCAACCAGAAGGCTAGGGGCTGGCAGCTCAGGGCTTGGTGATGCCTCTGAGATGGGGAAGGGGAGAAGAAGCAGAGTGGAGAAAGACAAGTCCTGTGTCCTTTTCACCCACACAGATGGTCTTAGGATTTGTTACAGATCAATCAATAAGGATATGAAGGAATTCATTTTTGTATAGTTGAAACGATAAACCTTACATGTCGTGTATAAATAATTAGAGGACATGTTGAAACAGGACATTAGTTGCAAGAAGATATGCTTACTATTGAAGACAGATACAAGGGATGCAAAAAGCCTTGAAGTTATGGGAACAGGAGAAGTGAAGTAACTCACCATGAGAGAGCACTGAAGATTCTGTTGAGTGGAGAAAACGAAGGGGAAGAGAAAATTGTGACCAAGTTCACTATCTAAGGAGACACTGCTGGCTCAGTGGTAAAGGATCCGCCTGCCAATGCAGGAGACACAAGAGATGAGGGTTCAATCCCTGGGTTGGGTAGATCCACTGGAGGAGGAAATGGCAATCCACTCCAGTATTCTTGCCTGGGAAATCCCATGGACAGAGGAGCCTGGCAGGTTCTAGTCCATGGGGTCGCAAAGAGCAGGACACGACCTAGCAACTGAACACACACGTCATTATCTAAACAAAGCCACAGCAGCAAGAATAAGGCAGATGTGCTCGAGAAGCAGACTCAAAGAAATGTGTAAAAATTGCCATAGCTGTGGTCCAGGGTACACTGAAATTGGTGAAGAAATTCCAATAGTGAGTGAACATAAATTCAGGAAATATAAGTTGTAACATGATGGGCACCCTTATTTTTCCTGAAGGATTTAGTAGAATGAACATGTCTTCTTGGGTCAGATAAGCTTGTTTTCCTATCCTGGGATAATTGTTAAAGAGCTTTATGGTGGTGGGCAAATGAATTAACCTCTGTGAGTCTCACATTCCCAGTGTGAAAATAGAAAACTTGCAATATTTCCTGAAATAAATGAGATGGAACAGAGTAAACAGTCAATTTATGTGCTTTCCCTTCTGGAGCTCTTTTTGAGTCTCTGCTCATCTAACTTACCCAGATGAAATGTTTGAACAGGGTCCCTGGAGCCTATGCTATATGGAGCTGATCCCAATGTCTGTGAACACTAAAGGAACTCTTCAAGGGCAGGGGTTGTAGAAAGAAACCGCCATGAACTGATCTATATACAGGGTTAATATACGTGTGTGTGTGTGTGTGTGTGTGTAATTGTAATCTTGAACATGAACATATTGAATATGCTTTAAAAATTGCAAATAGCATATGAGCATGTGAACATGCAGGACTCACCTGGTGCCTCAGTGGTAAAGAATCTACCCGCAGTGCAGGAGACACAGATTTGATCCCTGGGTTGGAAGACTCCCCCGGAGAAGGAAATGGCAACCCACTCCAGTATTCTTGCCTGGGAAATCCCATGGGCAGAGGATTCTGGCAGGCTACAGTCCATGAGGACACAAAAGAGTCAGACACGACTAAGCAACAAAACGCTATGAACATCCTACTGCTGGTTTCTCCTTATGGACCTGTACCTTTAACCAGTATGAGGAAGGCATGATCTGCCAGGGCCACACCCATTTCTGCAGCTGCTGCCCTACCTCTCCCCAATCTGCTTCCATATCCAGGTGTCAGCGCCGACTCCTATGGCCTCAGAGTCAGCCCTGAAATTTACAAGCTTTCTGCAACTGCGGGAGAAAATTCTATTTTATTGCTCTTGCTTCAGCTGTTACATTTACGTGAAATAGCTTTGCTTTCCATTTCTTTCTTCCTAAATTTATTGCTATGTTTATTTAATGTATTCCCTTTGATCACCATTCCTACTCATATTCACCCAACCATCCCTTCGACGGGCTACTGTATTTTTTTATGTTTAAAAAAGTTTAGACATATCCCTTAGAATATATGTTTCTCCTTAATGGGTTACGTGATGACACATTTTATCATTTGGATCTTCTGCCTCCTTCTTGACTTTCATCACTAGGCTATAAGCATCTCAGAAATGGCCCAGACCCTATTCATCTTTGTCTCTCCAGGATTTAGAACAGTCTCCATACAATAATTCTCAAAAAATATATGATTTTCAGATGCTACAGATTCTACAATATTTAGGATTCATCCATATTTTCAGATTCATCCAGATTCTACAATATTTCAGAAACCTAAGGATTACACACGTATGAAATATTTACAGCAAAATTCGAGATGATTAATTATGCCTGCCAACACAATTTGTCAATGCGTTACCAGATGCATTAATGCAATTTGTGAATGCATTATTCAGAACCAATCTGGAGTCTGACAGAGGACCTCAACAGAGGACCTTGGTACAGTGCAATGATTGTTATTCTTATCATAAATGATGCTACTTGAGTAATTCACTCCAAGTTTTGCTTCACATTGTAGTCACCTAGGGTTTCAAGGCAAGAATGCTGGAGTCCTAGGATCCATGAATAAATCCCACCAACCTAGTCTACTGGGCTTCCTAGGTGGCACTAGTGGTAAAGAACCCACCTGCCAACGTAGGAGACATAAGAGTTTTGGGTTCGATCCTTGGGTCAGGAAGATCCCCTGGAGGAGGGCAGGGCAACCCACTCCAGTATTCTTGCCTGGAGAACCCCATGGACAGAGGAGCCTGGTGGGCTACAGTTCATAGGGTTGCAAAATTGGACATGACTGAAGTGACTTAGCACACACCCACCATCTCTATAAGGCACCTTTCTTAAGATTTTTTAGGTGGCCAGAACTTAAATAGGGAGGAGGAGGAAAAGAGACAGTATTATTATAAGAGTTTGTATACAACAGAGCTGGAACGTCAAAGTAAAAGTTTATTAGGGATTTCTAGATTAGGATCAGAGGAGGCAATGGCAACCCACTCCAGCACTCTTGCCTGGAAAATCCCATGGATGGAGGAGCCTGGTGGGCTGCAGTCCATGAGGTCGCTGAATCGGACACGACTGAGCAACTTCACTTTCACTTTTCACTTTCATGCATTAGAGAAGGAAATGGCAACCCACTCCAGTGTTCTTGCCTGGAGAATCCCAGGGACAGCGGACCCTGGTGGGCTGCCATCTATGGGGTCACACAGAGTCGGACAGGACTGAAGCGACTTAGCAGCAGCAGCAGCAGCTAGATTAGGGTGTTATCTACTTTTTTCAGCTCTTAAGGATGGCATTGTGAATGTGTGTGTTTCTGGGAGTGTGTGTGGAAGGAAGTGAGTATAAGATGTAAATGTGGCTGATATTCTGCCAGTACACACTGCTATGTGGGTTAGAAACACCAAAAAATTTTCCAGACTGTTAGATACGTAGCCTCCATCCCACCCCCATGCTCCCAGTCCAAAGTCCCCTATCTGCCCCCTGGGGTCTTCAGTGGTTTTCAGACCTTCCTGCAATTCAACAGTGAAGTTCTCCAGGACCTGTGCAGGTGCTAGTCTTCCTGCTTCGGTTCCAGTTAGTCATGTCCCTGCTGAGTTGACTGCTGGCTCTTCCAGACACATGTGCCTGCGAGTGTGTATACACATGTCGTGGCGTCACACATGTGTCATGGCGTCACACACATGTCATGGCGTCACACGTGTCATGGCATCACACATGTGTCGTGGCGCCTCTGCTTCTTTCTGCATACAGACTGCATTCTCCTCTAGCACGAGGCTTCCTGTGCTGCCTCTGGGTTGTTCCTCGCTTCCACCCTCAGCTTGCCCAGGATCATCATGCTTGCCCTCTCCATGTCCTTGTCACATCCTGACCCATCCTTTCAGCTCCTGTATCTAACTGCCAGGTTTAAGTTCCAGGTGCCGGGTACCCACACTGCCCCTGTCAGCTTTTCCATTCAAAATCACTTCACCAACTCCCAGAAACCCAGACGTGGCCACTAGGATATCAGAGGGGTGAGAAGACAATGGTTGAGGCTCCTTTGGAAGGGTGTGATGTAGTTTTTGATCTGCACAGAAGGGATAATTTTGTAGGCATTGATTCTTAATTGATTCATAGCTGTTCCCTTGATCGGGTCTGAAACATGATGGAAAAGCCAATAAATCTGAATCTGATTCTCTGAGAGGCTAGAGGTTAAGTCAAAGACCAGTTACACCACCTACCCCTTGGAACGTTGAACTGCATGGAGTCTCTAGGCTTTGGGATCTAACACAGCAAAGAGGAGAGGAAGAGGATTTCTGCTTGATGGGACTGTTGTGGGATTGAAATAAGACATGGGGTTTGTGTGTGTGTGTGTTTAGTGGTGAAAGGTTGGGGGCAAATCACTCAATAAGTTACATCAAACACTTCCCCACCAAAATGGAGTGGAGGTTATTGGAAAATAGAAGTAACTCATAGAATCTGACTCAGCTGGAGAGGGAGCCTCAGCTGATGATGTGGGTAAGGCTTTCTCTTTTTAATTCCAGTATAGTTGATTTCAATGTGTTCAGTCAGTCAGTCAGTTCAGTCACTCAATTGTGTCCAACTCTTTGCGACCCCATGGACTGCAGCACGCCAGGCTTCCCTATCCATCACCAACTCCCGGAGCTTACTCAAATTCATGTCCTTCAAGTCGGTGATGCCATCCAACCATCTCATCCTTTCTCGTCCCCTTCTCCTCCCACCTTAAATCTTTCCCAGCATCAGGGTCTTTTCAAATGAGTCAGTTCTTCACATCAGGTGGCCAAATTATTGGACCTTCAGCTTGAGCATCAGTCCTTCCAATGAATATTCAGGGCTGATTACCTTTAGGCGGGACTGGTTGGATCTCCTTGCAGTCCAAAGGACTCTCAAGAGTCTTCTCCAACACCACAGTTCAAAAGCATCAATTCTTCAGCTCTCAGCTTTCTTCAGAGTCCAACTCTCACATCCACACATGACTACTGGAAAAACCATAGCTTTGACTAGATGTACTTTTGTTCAAAGTAATATCTCTGCTTTTTAATATGCTGTCTAGATTGGTCATAACTTTTCTTCCAAGGAGCAAGTGTCTTTTAATTTCACGGCTGCACTCACCATCTGCAGTGATTGTAGAGCCCAAAATATAAAGTCTGTCACTGTTTCCATTGTTTCCCCATCTATTTGCCATGAACTGATGGGACAAGATGCCATGATCTTAGTTTTTTAATGTTGAGTTTTAAGCCAACTTTTTAACTCTCCTCTTTCATTTTCATCAAGAGGCTCTTTAGTCACTTTCTGCCATAAGGTGGTGTCATCTGCGTATCTGAGATTATTGATATTTCTCCCAGCAATCTTGATTCCAGCTTGTACTTCCTCCAGCCCAGCGTTTCTCATGATGTACTCTGCATATAAGTTAAATAAACAGGTTGACAACATATAGCCTTGTTGTACTCCTTTCCCGATATGGAACCAGTCTGTTGTTCCATGTCCAGTTCTAATTGTTGCTTCTTAACCTGCATACAGATTTCTCAAGAGGCAGGTCAGGTGGTCTGGTATTCCCACCCCTTAAAGAATTTTCCACAGCTTGTGGTGATCCACACAGTCAAAGGCTTTGGCATAGTCAATAAAGCAAAAGTAGATGTTTTTCTGGAATTCTCTTGCTTTTTCAATGATCCAGCAGGTATTGGCAATTTGATCTCTGATTCCTCTGCCTTTTCTAAAACCAGCTTGAACATCTGAAAGTTCATGGTTCACATACTGCTGAAGCCTGCCTTGGAGAATTTTGAACATTACTTGGCTAGCGTGTGAGATGAGTGCAGTTGTGTGGTAATTTGACTATTCTCTGGCATTGCCTTTCTTTGGGATTGGAATGAAAATGGACCTTTTCCAGTCCTGTGGCCACTGCTGGGTTTTGCAGATTTGCTGGCATATTGAGTGCAGCACTTTCACAGCATCATCTGAACAACACTGTGTTAGCTTCAGTGGTAAAGTGATTCACTTACACTTGTATATATTCTTTTTCAGATTCTTTTCCATTATAGGTTATTACAGATACTGAATATACTTCCCTGTGCTCTACAGTAGGACCTTGTTGTTTATCTACTTTATAAACTTTATATATAGTAGTGTATATCTGTTAATCCCAAACTCCTGATGTGTCCCTCCCCTCATCTTTGCTCTTTGGTAACTACAAGTTTGTTTGCTATATATGTGAGTCTATTTCTGTTTTCTAAATAAACTGACTTGTATCATTTTTTAGATTCCTAAAACATGTAACTCATATCATATGATACTTGCCTTCCTCAGTCTGACTTATTTTACTTAGTATGATAACCTCTAGGTCCATCCACATGGCTGCAAAGAGCATTGTTTCACTCTTTTGTGGCTGAGTAGTATTCCACTGTATATGTATACCACATTTTCCTTATCGCTTCCTCTGTCGATGAACACTTCGGAGGTCTTCTTTCAGAGCAATACCATAAAATGTGGGTTCCACCCTAGTTGCAGATTCCTATAAGAAGCACGTGATTAGCTCATCTTTGTCTCTTTCCCTAAACCAGTCTGCCATTGACCCAGGGACAGCAGGTTTGGGAGGAAAGGATTAGGAAGATGCAGCTTGATAATGAGACAGTTGCTTTGGAAGCAGATAAAATGAATCAGCTCACTCCCTGACACATAAAAACATATTCAATATATTATTGTGTGATAGTGCTTCACCAAGAGTGAGGAGCTCAATATTTTCCTATATGCCTATTACATTGCTGACTCCATGCTTCATTCCATAGGGGAGAGAGAAATAGGAGATATGCCCTGCCTTCAGGGATCTTACCGGAATGATGAGAAAAATGACAATACATATTTAAAAGTTTGGTTTTATAATACAGATCACAAGTGTCAAAAGAGATGGTGAAAAACCTTTGAAAAAGAGACAGTTGTTGTTCAGTCACTAAGTCATGTCTGCCTCTGCAACCTCATGAACTGAAGCACACCAGGCTTCCCTGTCCTTCACTAACCCCTGGAGTTTGCCCAAATTCATATCCACTGAGTCAGTGATGCCATTCAACCATCTCATCTTCTATCATCCCTTTCTCCTCTTACCCTCAATCTTTCCCAGCATCAGGGTCTTTTCCAAAAAGTCAGCTCTTCGTATCAGGTGCCCAAAGTATTGGAGCTTCAGCTTCAGCATCAGTCCTTCCAATGAATATTCAGGGTTGATTTCGTTTAGGATTGACTGGTTGGCTCTCCTTGCAGTCCAAGGGACTCTCAAGAGTCTGCTCCAGCATCACAATTTGAAAGAATCAGTTCTTCAGGGCTCAGCCTCCTTTATGGCCCAACTCTCACATACATATATGACTATTGGAAAAAACATAGCTTTGACTATCGGACCTTTGTTGGCAAAGTGATGTCTCTTCTTTCTAATAATCTATCTTTGTTTGTCCTAGCTTTTCTTTCAAGGAGATGCATGTATTCTAAGTTGCTTCAGTCATGTCCTACTCTTTGCGACCCCATGGACATAGCCCACCAAGTTCCTCTGTCCATGGGATTCTTCAGGCAAAAATACTGGAGTGGGTTGCCATCTCCTTCCCGAGAGGATCTTCCTGACCCAGGAATCGAACCTGTGTCTCTTAAGTCCCCTGCATTGGCAGTGGGTTCTTTACCACTATCACCGCCTAGGGAGCCCCTCCAAGGAGATAGCGTCTTTTCATTTTGTGGCTGTAGTCACCATCTACAGTGATTTTGGAGCCCAAGGAAATAAAACCAGTCACTATTTCCACTTTTTCCCCATTTATTTGCCAGTAAGTGATGGGACCAGATGCCATGATCTTCATTTTTTGAATGTTGAGTTTAAATACAGCCTTTTCACTGAACAGGGCAAAAAAAAGAGAGAGAAAGAGACAGGAGTGGTGGTAAATGAAAGAAAATTCCAAGATACAAATAGAAGTTTTGCAAGAAAAATAATTTGGAAACAATTGATTTTGAGACTAGAATGGAAAGTGATTTTCTGTTCCATTTCCTGAGCTGTCTCATACCCATAACAAAAATAGACTTTATTTATAAAGCCATTGATTGCCTTGTGTATACAGCTAAGAATATAAAATAGGAGAGGGAGAAGTTCCTTTTTGACAAATGCAGAAATAATCAGGAAAACGTACTGACCATTCCCCAGGTGCTCCCTCTAGATCTTTTCTGCCCTCTCTGACTCCCTGCCTTGCCAAGCAATTTAGCTTTATCTCCATGAATGAAGCAATTTGCTTGATTTGAGTTCGGCTTCGTGTATTCCTGAGAAATCTCCTATACCTTCACCGTCAATTGTCTTGAACAATATTATAAGGATATTTGAAAATAACTTTAAGAAAACTGCATCACAAACACACACAGAGAGAGGAAGACACATATACATATCCAAGGTCAGAATAGTATTAGGAGATACATTTACATTCCCACTGCTCTAATTCAGGCTCTTCGCCTGTTTATAAAATGGGAATAGAAAAATCTTTAATATGATGAAAGGGCTGTACTTTGATTATGCATCAGCCTGTGGATTTTGCTAGGGCTCTTCCTCTGACCTCCACTTTTTATTCTATCTTGTGCAGGCATTTTAATATTGCTGCATCCTGATTTCCTGCAGCAAGAGGCAATTTTGTAAAGAATGGCCCTGCAGTACAGCAAGACGAAGAACGTCTTGGGCATGAAATCTCAGATGAGGTGGCTGTTCTATAGCTCAGAGGCTGGAGGGATGAGTGTGTGTGTGTGTGTGTGTGTGTGTGTGTGCACACGCGCACGCATGCATGTGTGCATAAGCACATGTATTTTACACTGAGGCTTATTTACACCAGGCTTCTTCCTGGTTGGACCAGGAAGAGAAATTCTGACTCTATCTTTCCTTTATTTTACTAAAATACCTTATTTTACTAAAAGAAATACCAATTTTTCATGGCTTATCCTAGGCATTTTATACCTATGAACTCATTAAATCTTCAGATCAACTCAAGAAACTATTTATTTTTTGCCATCACCATTTTTCAGATGAGAAAAAGTAGACACAGAGGAGTTAAGAAAATTGTCCAAATAAAACAGCTGGCTTAGAGGATGAACTTATGGTTACCAGAGGGGAAGGATTGAGGGGAAGGATAGTTAGGGAGCTTGGGACAGACATGTACACACTGCTGTATTTAAAATGGATTACCAACAAGGACCTACTGTAGAGCAAGGGAACTCTGCTCAGTGTTATGTGACGGCCTGGATGGGAGGGGAGTTTGGAGAGAATGGATACATGTGATACATGGCTTAGCTGCTTTGCTGTGCACCTGAAACTATCACAACATTGTTAATCAGCTACACTGCTGCTGCTGCTGCTGCTGCTGCTAAATCACTTCAGTCGTGTCCAACTACGACTCTGTGCGACCCCATAGACGGCAGCCCACCAGGCTCCGCTGTCCCTGGGATTTTCCAGGCAAGAACACTGGAGTGGGTTGCCATTTCCTTCTCCAATGCATGAAAGTGAAAAGTGAAAGTGAAGTCTCTCAGTCGTGTCTGAATCTTAGCGACCCCGTGGACTGCAGCCTACCAGGCTCCTCCATCCGTGGGATTTTCCAGGCAAGAGCACTAGAGTGGGCTGCCATTGCCTTCTCCATAATCAGCTATAGTTCTCCCTAAAAGTTTAAAAAATAAATAAATGAGAAAACTTTTTAAGAAAACAGCTGGTATGTGCTGAAGACAGAATTTGAACTCAGGTCATTTGACTCCAGAGCTCATGTTCTTAATCCCTTCACTCCACTGGAAGAAGAAATATGGGCAGCCTGTCTACACAGACATCAGAAACCAGCAGGTTATTCTGGGGAAAAAAAATTCAAAATACAATCACAAGTTAAAATACTCAGCTTCAGATCCTTGGCTTCAGATAGAATGGATATGCAGTTCAGCCTGATCTGGAATTACAACTCTATGCTCTTCTTACCTCTTACCTCCACTTGCTATAAAGGCACTTGACTCCCATTTGCACCAATGAACTCCCTGCCATATTGGTGGAAGAGCTGTGATTCCATTGCATTCTGCAGAGAAGTGACCTCATTTAGGGTATAATGGCCCTTTGAGGGTGCTGTAGTTATCACTATTATTATATCTTTATGAAGTATTCATTGTGTACCACGCTCTATTCTCAGTATTTTGCATGCCTTCTGTTATTTAAATCATACCACACCTCCATGTGAATGACTATCATTGTCTCCACAGTACAGTGGAGAAATCAAAACTCAGTATCTGAGGATGAAAGGCGATCTTGCAAATAAAGTCCATTGCTCAGTGCCTGGTGCCTAATAAACACCCCCAAACTGTAGCTCTTGTTATTCTCAGCATTGTCATCATTTATCATTATCGTGTTTCTTTTACTACTGCTTTAACTGGTTTTCACATTGCTCATGAGAGAACTAGTCCAGGTTAGAACTCAAATCCACGTGCATCCCAAACCCGTGCCCTTCATCGTCCTGTAAAGTCTCTGTCCAGAAACCAGGAACCGAGACATTAGAGAGCAGAGAGCCAGCCCGTTTGAAGAGAGCATAACAGTAGGCTGTGCGCAGCCGGGGGTAGATAAGAAGCTCAGGGGAATGGAAATCATCTTTTGTGTTTTCTCTTTGGCACTGGAGGACCCAAATGTGACTGCTGGTCAAAATGTGGGAGAGGCCAATGTTTAACTCTACTTATGGGGCATTGTTGGGCTTCCCTGGTGGCTCAGTTGGTAAAGAAACCACCTGCAGTGTGGGAGACCTGGGTTTGATCCCTGGGTTGGGGAGGTCCCCTGGAGGAGGGCATGGCAACCCAGTCCAGTGTTCTAGCCTGGAGAATTCCATGGACAGAGGAGCCTGGCGTCACAAAGAGTTGGACACGACTGAGCGAGTAAGCGCAGCAGCACAGGGGTGTTGTCACATCCATGCTGACCAATAATGGAAGGAGATTCCCTGCACAATAGCCTGAGTTCCTGTCCCTGGAAATCATGAAGCAGAAGACATGCAGCCATTGTGAGAGGTTCTGGGAAGGATTTCTGGAAGCTAATGCCATGGAAATAGTGAAGCTCAACTCCCCTCACAAATCTGAAATTCTGTAATTCCTAAAGATCTCTGTGCAGCCTAGGAAATTCCTCTTCCTTGTTCCAGCTTGGGCATCAAGTCTAAAGCCTTTTCCTTTGCTCTTCTATTCTTGCTCTTTAAGTCTCAGAACCTCAGAAATGAACAAACTAGTGGTAATTAATGTATCTGGTTTCCAGTGGATCAATGCTACTCCTTCTAGTGAAAATAAACAGAACAACCCCAAATCCTAACTGAATGGATAAAATATATTTATAAAATAAAATGAGAAAATAGAAGGAAAAGGGGAGAGATAATCCACCCATAATTCTTGTTAGTACGTTGATACATATTTTTCCAGATCTTTGTGTAATTTCATAAAAGTCAAATTATTGAGATAGCATGGCTCTAAATATAGGAATATTCTGCACAGTGACAGACTGAAGATTCTCCATACTTTCATTGCACTCCACCAAATATTGAGCACTTAATTCTCTGCCTAGCATTGTATCAGATATTAGCAACATACACCCAAATAGGCCGAGAGCCCTTCTCTCAAGATGTTCAGAGTCTAGTGCTGGAGACAAATAAGTAAAGGGTCCAAAAAAAGTACATGTGTAATAAAAGTTAAAACAATATGCATATATAGTTTTACTCATGCTCATAGAAAATGCCATTATAAAATAAATAGTGCTCATAATCACAGTAACTAACAGATTTCAAAATGTTTACATTTATTTTAGATGGCTTCAACCTTAAAACAACCTTTGGAGTTGGTAAGCATTTTTATTTTTAATATCCATTTTAAAAAGAAAACATAACTATGCACCCCTATGTTCAGTGCAGCATTATTGACAATAGCCAAGTTATGGAAACAAACTAAGTGTCCATCTATATATGAATGGATAAAGTTGAGATATATACATATGATACACACACACACAGTGTGACTGCATATGTGTTCAGTCACTAAGGTGTGTTTGGCTCTTTGTGACTCCATGGACCAGAGCCCACCATGCTTTTCCGCCCATTGGATTTCCCAGGCAAGAATATTGGATTAGGTTCCCATTTCCTCCTCCAGGGGATCTGCCCAACCCAGGGACTGAACTAGAATCTCCAGCATTGGCAGATGGATTCTTTACCACTGAGACACCAGGGAAGGCCAGTGGAAAATTACTCAGCCATAAAAAATGAAATATTGCCATTTGTGACTACATGGGTAGATACAGAGAACATTAGGTTAAGTGAAATAAATCAAGCAGTGGAAGACAAATACTGTATGATTTCACATATATGTAGAATCTAAAAAACAAACAAAACAAATGAAAACAGACTCATCGGTATAGACAGCAAACATGTGGTCATCAAAGGGGAGGGATATAGTGGGGGCAAAATGGTTGAAGGGCATTAAAAGGTACAAACCTCTAGTTATAAAATAAATAAACCATAAGGACAAAATAAACAGTGTCAGGAAGCATTTAACAGGAGGCTTCCTGTGTGCTCTTTTGGATCTGTCAGGAATTCTCTGTTCCTTATTAATTCCTGAATACTCAGGAATTAAGAGGAGAGGCAAGCCTCTCCCGGGACTGAGGAATCCAGGCATTTCCTTCATTAGTGTTTCTATATGGTGATAAGTACCCTCTTCCTTCTTGTGAACCATACGGTAAAAGTGATTGTTTACAACTCTCTCTCTCTCTTTAATATGGATCGCCTATGTTTTGTAAGTCTGGAATTTTAATCTTTATCTTTGCTGAGAATAACTACCTTGTAAGACAGTATATCAGAGAAGGCAGTGGCAATCCACTCCAGTATTCTTGCCTGGAGAATCCCAGGGACGGGGAAGCCTGGTGGGCTGCTGTCTATGGGGTTGCACAGAGTCAGACATGACTGAAGCAACTTAGCAGCAGCAGCAGCAGCAGCAACACAGTATATATGCCCATACCATGTTGATTAAAACACCTTTGCTCCATCAGAGCTCTGGTCCCCGTGTCTTTCTTTCTCTTTCTTTCTCTCTCTCTCTCAGGCTATTTCTTTGGAGCACAGAGGCCCTCTGAGTTCACTTTCCTGCCCGGGCTTCTAAGACCCTCTCGAGAAGGCTGTCTGTGCCTTCACCGCATCGAGAGGGCGACTGAGGCCTCCGTGAACAGAGCAAGCCCTGTGTAGGGGCTTTATTGGCTTTCTGTGTAAACCAAGGAATATCAGCCTCTTTCTCTCCTTTAATTTCTTCTCGTCAACTCCGGACCACCAGGTTCCGGTCCATTAAAGGACCTCAACAAAACAGCATAAGGAATATGGTCAATAATACTGTAATAACTTTGTGTGTAGTCAGATAGTTACTAGACTTATCGTGGTGATCAGTTCATAATATGTGCAAATATCCAATCATCAAGTAGTCCACCTGAAACTAACATAATGTTGTACATCAACTGTATGTCAATTATAAAAAGATAACTTATAATGGAAAATAATCTGAAATACATAGATATTTCAGATTATCTTATATGTATATGTATATAACAATCACATTGCAGTATACCTGAAACTAACATATTATTATAAATCAACAATTGTTGTTATTCAGTTGCTAAGTCATGTCCGACTCTTTACGACCCCATGGACTGCAGCATGCCAGGCTTCCCTGTCCTTCACCATCTCCCAGAGTTTGCTTAAACTCATGTCCATTGAGTCAGTGATGCCATCCAACCATCTCATCCTCTGTTGCCCCATTCTCCTCCCGCCTTCAATTATACTTCAATTTTAAAAAGAAAAGGAAGGACGGAATGGAAGAGGAAGGGAGGGAAGGAGGAAGAAGAAAGAAAAATAAAATGGAAAGACTGTGGGCTTTTGAGGCAAGCAGGCTACATTCAGCTCTATATTCTGGCTCTGGCTAGCAATGTGGCCCTAAGCTGGCCTCGTAGAGTATCTAACTACCTCTCAGGGTTGCTCTCAGGTTTATAAGTGATATCTGTAATGTGTCTGGCACATGGTATTCCCTAAAATGCAGCTTTTCTTTTTGACCAAAGCTCAGAATAGGTCAGTGACTCACCCAAGGTCACCCAAGCAGGAACTCTAAATTTTCTGATTTGATTTTTCTGATCCTGGCTTCCTCTGACTGTGCCAATTATAGCTTTCAGACAATCCTCTATTGTTGCCTGTGGACAGTACCAAAAATAGAACATATACTGCATGTTTATCTATATCTATATGGTGCATTTTGCATGTTCTTTGTTTATTCTCCTTTCATTCAACAACAAAAAAGTTACATAAAAATTGTCTGATGTTTTCCCCAGTAAAAATCTACTGCCCACATTCTCCTTCACATTCCATGGTGTCAACACTAGCAATGACAATTATATCAGGGAATTAAAGGGATTCATTACACCTGTGGAAATTTCCATTCTGAGACTACAAAACCTGCTAAGTTATTCTGCTCCCAGGACATGGTCTATTTCCCTTCCAGGCTATGAGTCCACTCTTCCATGGACTGAGCTGGAGGACCCCCTGGAGACCACTTAAGGCTCTAGTTCAGTATCCATTTCATTTAGTGGGGAACCCATAATATGCTCAACTTCCTTGGCTCCTTTAAAAAACAAAACAGGGCTGATGTAGAAAACAATGGGCAGTGAGGAAGAGAAAACTCTCACTGGAGCAGAGAACTGCCTGATGGAGCAGAGAACTGCCTGATGACCGTGAGTCAGCAGGGTACCAGTGTGGTGTAACATGAAGACATGATGCTGAAACAAGCCACAGCCTCTGAGAACAACCACAGAATCTTGAGCTGCAAGGGACCTTAAAGCAGCTTTTTTCCGGAAAAAAAAAAAAAAGCACAATTTTTTTAACGCAATCCACAATCAGAAATAACTTTTACAACTGCAACCCAATACATGTATATAAATATATAAATAAAACTTCTATGAAATAATTACTATCCTAACCATGTGATACATTCTAATGCCACCTATTCTAACCCATTCTGTTCTTTCCTGCTTCCCCCCAAATTAAAAATTTTCCCAATTCTCATGGATCACAACATGTAGTTTGAGGGGAAAAACTGATTTGGAGAGTTTCTCATTCAACCCCCGATACAATGCCCATGAACATTCTGACTCATATCAGCCTGGGGTACTCTTTAATAACGTCAAAGTTGTTCAAGAAAGTTGAGTTTACAACAATAATATGGCAATAAGAGTATTCCCCTACCATTTTGAGTACTCTCTAGTGATACATACTAGGTCCTATACTTGTACTCCCAATCTGTACACTATTGAATCCTCACAGATGGTTCTTCAAATGAGTCTATTAGCACTTCCATTTTACAGCTGAAGAAACCAAGGGCTCCACCAAAAGCTAGTGACTTCTCCCAAAGGACCATCTAATCCATCTGGAGCTCAGTTGCTGACGGTTGAGAGGATATTGGGTAGTAAAGCTTTGGCAGCACTCACTTTACCCTTGTTGTTCAGTCACTCAGCCACGTCTGATTCTTTGTTATCCCATGGACTGCAGCACCCTAGGCTTCCACGTCCTTTGCTATCTCCCTGAGTTTTCTCTAACTCATGTCCATTGAGTCAGTGATGCCATGCAACCATCTCATCCTCTGTTGTCCCCTTCTCCTCCTGCCTGCAATCTTTCCCAGCATCAGGGTCTTTTCCAATGAGTCAGCTCTTCGCATCAGGTGGCCAGAGTATTGGAGTTTCAGCTTCAGCATCAGTCCTTCCAATGAATATTCAGGACTGATTTCCTTTAGGATCGACTGGTTGGATCTCCTTGCAGTCCAAGAGACTCTCAAGAATCCTTTCCAACACCACAGTTCAAAAGCATCAATTCTTTGGCGCTCAGCTTTCTTTACAGTCCAACTCTCACATCTATACATGACTACTGGAAAAACCATAGCTTTGACTATACAGACTTTTGTCAGCAAAGTGATGTCTCTGCTTTTTAATATGCTGTCTAGATTTATCATAGCTTTTCTTTCAAGGAACAAGCACTTTTCAATTTCATGGCTTTACCCTTAGATTCCATTTTACCCTGGCACTTAACCCCTTTTGGTCTTGTCCCAGTTTCTGTATCAGAAGTTCATAAGCATGCAGACCCAGGCCTGGTCTTAGATGATAGCCCAGATCCAACCAAACATCTCTGGAACTGTGTCTTCACACACTTCACTCCTCCATTTCCAGCCTGTCAGCTTTTGTTATCGTCAAAAGCAGAACAGATAATCTGACTTACCTTGCATCTAAAGCAGAAAAGAGGAAAGGGAAGGTAAAGGGCTTTCTCATCACTATTCTTAACCTGGAAGAGTTTGTTCTGAAAGACCTCAGAATTCATCATTGCCTCTCATTGGCCAGATCCCAGGCACCAGCTCACCTGGGACCTGTCCAGTGGACACATTGCCAGTTGTCCAAAATCATGATTCTGTTAGTAAGGAAGGGGCCATAGCTGTTGGGCAGGCAGCTAACAATGTCTACTACTACCGTGGCTTTAGGAGGCATGGATCTTGTTCACTTCATCTATCTCCCCACTTTCTCCCAAGGTTGAAGTACCACTCAAATGCTACTAAACTTTTTTAGTTCTTCCTGTCTACCACATCTTGCTGATTTTAAGTCCTTTGCTCTTGTTCTGCCCTTTGTCTGGAACATTCCTTACCTCACCCCCATCCTCTTCTGCCTTGCTCATCACTACTGTTCTTGAGGATTCAGGTCAATATCCTCTTTAACAGGAAACGATGCTTGAGCAGGGTCTGGGTGAAGGGTCTCACCTATCTGCTCTCTGCTCAGCTGAAATTTACTGAGTTCAGAGGTCTCTGCCTTTATCTATCCAGTGCCCTCAGTCCCTACCAAGGTGTCTGGCTTTTTATAAATATTTATTGAATAAATGAGCAAAAGTCACACTTATTAAGCAGAAAGGGCACTGCATTTTAATATCTATTTTGAGTATGAGTATGAAATATTCATAAACCACATAATGCAATTACCAGAGTATTTATCCAAGTTTTATCCCACTAGAAAACAAGATTAAGAGGGATCAAGTTACATGTTCAAGGCCACACTGTTGTGAAAGATAGACAGGATTCAAATTCTGGTCTGATTCTAGAACCCAGGGATTTTCCACTACACCCACTGCTGCCCAGTAGGAGACACATTGACTCTAGTCCTGTTGGTGGTTGGACCTAGGGTAGGAGTTGATGTATATTTTCTGTAGAGGACCAGATAATCAACATTTTAGGCTCTGAGTGACATACAGTCTTTGTGGTAACTAACCTACTTTGGTATTATAGCTTGAAAGCAGTCACGGGCATTATGAATAAGTGTGGTTGTGTCTCAATAAAAATTCATTTGCAAAAACAAGTAACAAGTAAAATTTGATTCCCAGACTATAGTTTGGAGAATCCCTATCTAGAATAATTCAGTTTCCTTGACTTAGCTTTGAATTCTTCATCAATAAAGTGATGGTTTGAATTTGATACAGCTTAGGTAGTTTTCTACTCTGAAATTCAATTATTAATTATTATTCTGAAGCCCAGAAAGCATCTTGTTTTACTCCTTTTATTAGCAATAAGAAGGATAGAATGTAAGGCTTGATTTAACTAGACTATAAACACAAAAATTAATATATATGCCCTAAAAATATTAAAAAGAAATATGCAAAGAGTGAAGAGTTTAACTAAAATAAACTGAAAGCACCAAGAAAGGAAAAGTTTAGCTATCTATGTATTTTTATGTGAGACATTTTTGCTTGGGCATTTTTAATCTATTGGATAACCTAATATTTCTTTAAAATACAGTCTTTCTATTTTTAGCTTCTACCATCTCTTAGAATATAATAAGTTCCATAATTCTCATCTTTAAACATGGATTCTTGCTTTTAGAAGTTTGCAGTTCGTATGTGAAGAAATGGTTATGAATATTCATTATAAATCTTTAGAAATCCATAAATAAATATTTGCTCACATCATAGGATTGTTGTACTAAACAAGATGACATAGCTGGCACAAAACCAGACAGAAAGGAGATATTCCATACACTGTGATTTTTTTCGTGGTTATTAATGTTTCTAAAATGACTTTTATTTGATATTGATGGGAAAGGCAAGCTCTTATTCATTAGAGCCTTAACCGGGGGACTTAACAACAGGGGACAGTTTTGCTTCTTGGGGATTATTCAGTAATATTTAAATATTTGGTTGTGACAATCAGGAGTGTTTCTGGCATCCAGTGGGTAGACACCAGGGATGCTGCTAAACCTTCCCCAATGCTCAGAACTACCCCTCCCCCCACAACAAAGAGTCACCACCATTTTCTCTAGTGATAGGGAACAGAAACTTTGCACTACAGTAACCCCTGTGCCTGGCACAGTTCCAAACATAACACAGAGTAGGTTGTCAGTAAATGTCTGTGATTGAGTGAATGGATAACTGAATGGATGAAACCAGTCACCATCATGATATTATTTCCCTTCTGCCTTATACTTTGCTAAGGAAAACTGACTCTACTGAATCCAGATTATTTAACCGATATACACTAGACTATTTGCTTCATGCCAGCTGAGACCCTTTATGTGTCGTTCAAAGTTAAGTTTCCAATGCATAGCACAGTGATGACACATAATAGGTGCTCGATAGACAGGGAATGAATAAATGAAAAGTCAAAGAATCATTGAGGCTAGTTGCCTATTATACTAAATTCATACATTTCAACATTACTTTTATTTTTTTTTTAATTTTACATTGGAGCAGAGTTGATTAACAATGTTGTGTTAGCTTCAGGCGTATAGCAATTGACCATTACTTAGTGAACTTGGCCATGTCCTGCATCTATGCTTAGAGCTGAAATGACGGTATTTCTTTCTCACCCTCCGTCCCTACCCCACCCCCATCACCACCCCCCAAAAGTAGATTTGCGTGTCCACATAAAATTTCATATCACTTGCTGTTTTTCCACAAAAGGAATAAATATCTGTGCAGAAAACCCCAGGAGCAAAGTACGACATGGCTTGCTCGACACTGACAGGCTGTGTGCATTTTTATGGGGAAGAAATAAATACAGAGATAATTATGCTGAAGGAGCTGAGGCAGAAGAGGCAGGAATGTCTGCTGAACATGTCAGCACACAAGAACCGGAGAATTTCACTGAGCTCCAGGCAGCAAAGGAGACTTCTGGCCCTGAGGGATAAAATGAGTGTTATTTGTTGATGGAAGAGGCAGTGACTACACAAGGATCTTTCTTCCGGATTTTGTTTTTGTTTTAAGCCATTGCCTTCAAGGAAGGAAGAGAAACATTTAGAGAAGCATCCATTCTAAAATCTCTCCTCTGAGAGATTCTTTCCCAGGAAATATTATCTTTGGATTTATTAACCCTTGGTTGCCTACAGCTATTCTAGAATCCATACTGGTTATATAAGGCTGTTTTTTCAGATCTCTATTTTCCTCTGGACATCTGTCATTAGATTCGTGACAAAACAAAGACGAGTTAGTAACCACATAACCACTGCTCCAGAACACTTGAATTATATCAACTAATGTGTTTGACTACTTGAGTGCATGCTCAGTCGCTCAGTCATATCCGTCTCTGTAAGATCCCATGGACTGTAGCCCACTCGGCTCCTGTGTCCGTGGGATTTTCCAGCCAAGTATACTGGAGTGGGTTGCCATTTTCTTCTCCAGGGGATCTTCCCGACCCAGGGACTGAACTTGTGTCTCCTGTGTCTCCTGCTCTGACAGGTGGATTCTATACTACTGCACCACCTGGGAAGCCCTTTTGATTACTTAATGTGTGTTAAGCGTGGTACTTAGGAATTGGGCCTCTATGTCCTCCTTTAATTGGAAAAGCAACCCTATGAGGCAGACATTTTTATTGACCTCATTTTCCAGGTGAAGGACTGAGGCTTAAGGAGGTTATTGGACTTGACTGAGTGTGGAGGCCAGAACCTCAGCAGTTGGAATCTCACCTCTGATGTCTACTTCAACCACAACTCAATGGGACTGCTGAAAACATGGGTGCACTTCATCCAGACAACTACCTATGTGGCTTTGGGAGAATTATTAATATTTAGCTACTCCAGTCCTCAGGCTTCCCAGGTGATGCTAGTGGTAAAGAATCGGCCTGCAAATGCAGGAGACGTAAGATATGCAGGTTCAATCCCTGGGTCAGGAAAATCCCCTGGAGTAGGAAATGGCAACCCAGTCCAGTATTCTTGCCTGGGGAATCCCATGCACAGAGGAGCCTGGTGGGATACAGATCGTAGGATCACACGGAGTCGACACTGCTGAAGCGACTTCACATGCACACACACACCCCAATCCCCAGATGCTTCGTCTATGAAATGGAGTTAGGAATGATCACCACCCCCTCGAGCTACCACGGAGGCTACATACAGAGAGCTCAGCACAGTGTGTGCCACATGGAGAGCAGGAAAAATACGCTCACTCCAGTAATGCAACCCCACTACTCAATTTCCTACTGTCTCATTTTATACATGAGAAAACCAAAGCCAGAAGTGGGATGTGACTTTCCCAAGGTCACAGGTCCCAGGGAAGACCATGCAAGGACTGAATCTCAAGTCTCCCACCTAACATTTAGGGGTGCTTTCTGCTGCGCTTCATCTCATCCAATCAGGGAGAAATGCTTCTGCCTTCACGTGACAGGGGCCACGTGGAGGTAAGCAAATCTAAAAGCAATCAGAAAAAGTGGTCCTCAGCCCAACCATCACTACAGATATTGGCAAGCCTTTTAAATGACGTTAAGCAGCTCCACTCCATTTTTTAAAAAATTCATTCACTGGAGATTGATCTGAGTGCAATAATAAAAGGGGAGAGAAGTTGGTAAGGCACAGATTGAACTGGAGTTCTGTTTCTTTATCAGAAAAATTCTGACAATATCACTACCTAAATCATTCTCTTAGTCTCATTGGTGAAAGTGAAAGTCACTCAGTCATGTCCAACTCTTTGTGACCCCATGGACTATACAGTCCTTTGAATTCTCCAGGCCAGAATACTGGGGTGGGTAGCCATTCCCTTCTCCAGGGGATCTTCCCAACCCAGGGATCGAACAGAGGTCTCCTGCATTGCAGACGGATTCTTTACCAGCTGAGCCACCAAAAAGCTGGCTAAAAATTCATCATTCAAAAAACTAAGATCATGGCATCCTATCATTTCATGGCAAATAGATGGGAAAAAAAATGGAAACAGTGACAGACTTTATCTTCTCGGGCTGCAAAATCACTGCAGATGGTCACTGCAGCCATGAAATTAAAAGACTCTTGCTCCTTGAAAGAAAAGCTATGATCAACCTAGACAACATACTTAAAAGCAGAGACATTACTTTGACAAACAAAGGTCCTTCTAGTCAAAGGTATGGTTTTTCCAGTGAGAGTTGGACCATAAAGAAAGCTGAGTGCTCAAGAGTTGATGCTTTTGAACTGTGGTGTTGGAGAAGAGTATTGAGAGTCTCTTGGACTGCAAGGAGATCAAACAAGCCAATCCTAAAGGAAATCAGTCCTGAATATTCATTGGAAGGACTGATGCTGAAGGTCCAATACTTTGGCCACCTGATGCAAAGAACTGACTCACTGGAAAAGATCCTGATGTTGGGAAAGATTGAAGGCAGGAGGAGAAGATAATGACAGAGGATGAGACGGTTGGATGGCATCACCAACTCGATGGACATGAGTTTGAGCAAGCTCTGGGAGTTGGTGATGGACAGGTAAGCCTGACATGCTGCAGTCCATGGGGTCGCAAACAGGTATACGCTACTAAGCGACTGCACTGAACTGAAATCATTCTCTCTGCAGGCTAACGTGGAAGGGTCAAGTGGTCCTGAATTTTGAAGGCAGACAAATCCTTGTGCCACACTGAGCAGGCTGTATGACCTTGAGCTAGTGTCTTAGGTCCTCTGTCTATACACCCGTGTAATACAAGGTGAGATGCCCTAAGATGAGGGGAAACGCCCACTTGACAGCGTTGGCAAAGGAGTCAGATGAGAGTCTAAAACACTTTGAAAGCAGTAAAATCAGGCTCTGAAGATGAACAGGCATGAGTTTGAAACCTGACTCCCCACTTATTAGCTATGTGGCTGAGAAAGGCACTTCATCCCTTAAACCTCTTAACCCTCATCTCTAAATTACCATATTAGCATCCACATCATAGAGTTGTTGTGAAGATCAAGTGCACAGATAGAGAACTTGGTAAGTTGCATGTAAAGAACTTGGTAAGTTGCCTGGTCAAAATTTGGGTGTTTGATAAATTCTAACAAATAAGTGTTGTAAATTATTTACCATCATAATTTTTTACTGAGCAGAAAGGCTGCTGGCAACCTCTGAATTGATCTGCACACTCATCCATCAAATGTGCATTGAGTAACTGCTACACACTAGATTTTGTGCAAGATTTTGCACATCGCCTTCAAAAAAAAGATTGGCACTCACATTTGAAAAAGAAAAGAAACAATATAGAATTCAGGAAGACCTAAGAAGTGTCTTACGTTCTTGAAGAACTGCCAAACAAAAAGAGTCTAGTTTCCATTTCAACATTTCCAGAGAGAAAATGAGGACCAAGTCATGACAAATTAGAAGATAGAACATTTTCATTCATAGAAGAAAGATTTTTCTACTGATTAGACCCATCTAACAATAGGACTATCAAATCTTGAAAAATAGCTTCCTATTATTGGAAATTTTATATTATTCATATAATAAATAATTTATATTTAATACAAATAGTGAAAGTCACTCAGTCGTGTCCGACTCTTTGTGACTCCACGGACTACACAGTCCATGGAATTCTCCAGGCCAGAATACTGGAGTGGGTAGCCTTTCCCTTCTCCAGGGGATCTTCCCAACCCAGGGATCAAACCCAGGTCTCCCAAATTACAGGCAGATTCTTTACCAGCTGAGACACAAGGGAAGCCCAAGAATACTGGAGTGGGTAGCCTATGTAATTATGATATATTATATAATATATAAATAATATAACAATATTTCATTGTCCTCCGTCCCCTGTTGATGGGCATATTGGGTTTCTAAACATGCCATGCCATTTCACAGGCATCCCTGGGACTTACACGTGTCCCTCTGCCAAAAAGATCTTCCCCCAGCACGTACACCTGGTCACCTCCGAGCCAAGGTTTGAAATTCTTGGGACCTTTCCCCAAAGTTACCCTATTTTCTGTGATTCTGTTAAGAAACTGTACATCCTCAACTAGAGTACTTTTACAGTTTTAATTTTTGCAATCTATGCCATCCTCATTTGACTATGTATGGGGGAGTAGGATTATGTCTCTTTCCATTTTATGTCACTTTAAGTGCCGATACTCTGTGTACACATAAGATCCTCAGTCGGTCAAAGTGCTGAATGATAATCAGTAAATTGCTCTACCTTGAGAACATTAGAGAAGAAAGAACATCAGAGAAGAATCATCTTAGATCATTCCTACACAGGATCTATGTCAGTGAGGATAGACTAGCCCTTTAACAAACAATCCAAGATCTGGAATATTAACCCCTCTTAGTTTATTTCTCTTTCACCCAGGATTATCTGTAGGTCGGGTAACCTCTCCAGATAACCCCTCTGTGTTGTGACTCAGGGATCGAGGATGCTTCCTCTTGTCTTCACCATCCCAAAACAAGGTCTCTGTGGTCTTCATGGCAAGAAAACAAAGATGGGAAAATCTCAAAGGTGTGTGTTTTTACTTCCACTCATATTTTTGTCGAGAACTAGCTCCGGGGCCTCGTCTAATCCTAAGGGGAACTGGGAAATATAAGTTTCCATAGACCTAAAAGGGAAGAATAAGCCACAGGATCTGTTGAATTCAAAAGTATAATCTCTGCACATGGTCATTGGGAGAGAGTAGAAAATATATTTTTAGATATTAATGTTTGCCATTCTTTAAAAATAATGTCTTTGAGCATTAAAGCATGTACTGAATTTATTCAAATTTCAGTTTATCCAGGTACTAAATATTATACAGTAATTTTTAAAAGGTTGATATAATTTTAATATAAAAGTATTATAAAATAATATATACAACATGTCTTCAGTTTTCTCAAAGAGTAATATACATGTGCACATACATCAAAAAGGCAGAAAGGATACATACCAACGACTCAAGTCTGGTTATCTCCAGAAGGTGGTGTGACATATGTTTCCATTTTCTTCCTTGTGCTTTTCTGTATTTCCTATTTTTTTTATAAGAAAGAATTATTACTTTTGTTATTTAAAAAAAGGAATTTTTCCTCCCAATATATCAAAATAAGGTACCTGCTGAGCCAAGAAACTATTAAATCACTCAAGGGTGGAATTATGTTTTAGGGCTTTTTGTTTCTATACTCCTGTGGACTCATGAAATCCACTGCAAAGAGAGCAGGGTTTTTGCCTTCTCCTAAAATGATTGGTCTAAAAATAATACCCTGTGGAGTTCAGACTTCACATGTGAGAAATGCCAACCCTAAATTTAAGAGGAAAAAATCACCAGGTTGCAAAAAACAGTACAAGCACAGGCCAGCTGCTGGATGAGGGACCAAGGACCATCAAACCCACCCAGGAAGGCATGTCTGGAGCCCTGCAGAAAGGTCAGGATCTCAGGCGTACTTTGAGAAAAGGGGAAAGAATACAGAGAAAGGCTGAGTCTATCCTCAGCCCCCCGCAGAGGTTCTACTGAGAGAGAAGAGACTCACGGTTTATCTGCTGTAGTTCCTTCAAAAGGCAGGTGCGAAATAGCTGACTCAGAGAGGTGCTGTGGCCTGCCCAGGGTCACACAGCAAGTTAGCACCTCAACCAGAACTAGACTCTCTGTTTCTTGGCTCCCAGTTTTTGATTTGCTTTGGTTTGTTTGTATTTTCCCATTACATTTTACTACTTTCAATAGCAGCCAAAAGTTAGATGACCTGGTCCTTGTGCAGACTGCCACAGTCATCTCTGAGACTTTGGACAGAAGTCCAGTCTCTCTTGGCCAGTCTGGAAATAATAATATCTGCCCTACTGACCTGAGTTTATTGAAGGTGATTTGAAATAATGGATCAGAAAGGACTTCTAAACGTTGAAAGAGAGACAGACAGAAAGAAAGAAAGGAGAGAAAGAGGAAAGGAAAAAAATCGGGGGAGGAATGAGAAAGGGAGAAACAAGGAGAGTGGGCTATTATTATTAGAAATATGCCTATTTTCTTTATTAGTTTAGTGCCAGCTGGTCAGGGTGGTATGGATACCTGAAATAACAGAATTAACAGCTTTGGGACCTGAGTATGCTGGCAAGCCAAAGAGGTCAAAGAATTCGACTCAAAGTAATGAGATGCTGCCAAACTGAAATGCTTCCTCATTGTTTCAGACTTAGATTCTCATCACCTCTTGCCTCCTGTCACCACAAGAGTTATTTAGCAAATACAGAGCTCTCCCTCTGAGTGTGTGGTTGTCCCGCACAAGCTTCCCAGAAACTCTGGTTACCCTTCCATTTCTCAGAAAGCCCCACCCACCTTCTGTTCCATGTGAAGTACCCTGTCCTCATTAGGCACAGCAGGAGCTTAGCTAAGTTCCGATTCACTGGGCAAGGGATAGAACATCATCTTGTCAAATATTTAGGGTCATATAACCTTTTCTTCATTCTAGGCTTTAAAAAAAATCATTTATTTTTGGCTGTACCGGGTCTTCGTTGCAGTGCCTGGGATTCTCGTTGCAATGGCCTCTCTCGTTGCAGACAAGGGCTTCAGCAGTCGCGTCACAGGGGTTGAGTTGCGCTCCGCATGTGGAATCTTCCTGGACCAGGGACTGAAACCATGCCCTGTCCTCTGCATTGGCAGGGAGATTCCTGTTCCCTGTGCCACCAGGGAAGTCCAAGGGTTGTATAAGTTTTATCTTCTGAATTCTAGTCCCAAATATTGTTCCATATACTCTTTCTATAATTTAATTTTCATATGCGTGCTTCATATAGTTTGTCTTATTTATGATGAAATAATCTCATGCATTTCTTTAGGAATGCAGTTTAAGTGACATTTTGGCAACATAATAGCTACAGGAATGCAGTAGCAGTCTCTTTTGAGCAGTGTTACAACACCATGCATAATTTACCTAAAGAATATTATTTTACCAGCCAGTGAATGTTCTTAGGTCCAGAGCCACAAACCCCACAGTTAAGAAGATTTAAAACTAAGTTTCTAACTTACAGATGTGTTGCTTTGATCCTCCAGGAAACACGATAACCTCAAATCACTAAAGAGAAGAAAATACCTGGAGAGGTTACAACTGGATCAAGATTTTCAGGCCAAATCCTCACCGGAAGCCTGATCTCCAAAGACAGGATCATCTCTAAGATGAAGATTTAGGACCAGATAACAGGTGGCAATGCACTCCAGTACTCTTGCCTGGAAAATTCCATGGAATGAGGAGCCTGGTAGGCTACAGTCCATGGGGTCGCAAAGAGTCGGACACGACTGAACGACTTCACCGCACTTCACTTCACTTCCTGAGAAGACTCTTTCTTCCCTGATCAGTATACAATTCTAATCTTGTTTCCCTGGAGACTTTATCTAATCGGACTCTTATATTTATCTTTTTCATTTAAAACTGTGGACTGAATGGTGGCCCCAAAACTGATATGTCCTTGCCCTGGTGACTGCAAATGTGACTTTATTTGGGGAAAGGGTCTTTATAGATGTAACTATGTTAAGAATCTTGAGGGCTTCCCTACTGGCTCAGTGGTGAAGAATCTGCCTGCCAACGCAGGAGATCCCTGGTTGATCCCACAGGTTCAGTCCAATCCCTGGTCCCGGAAGACCTCACATGCCTCGGAGCAACTAAGCTTGTGGGTCACAACTATTGGGCCCGCGCTCTATAGCCTGGGAGCCACAACTGCTGAAGCCCATGGCCCTAAAGCCCGTGCTCTGCAACAAGAGAAGCCACCACGCTGAGAAGCCTGAGCACCGCCACTAGAGAAAGCTCACGCAGCAGTGAGGACCCGGCACCGTCAGAAATGAATGAATGATTAGAAAGAACCTTGAGACGAGCTCTTCCTAGGCTACCCAGGCAGGGCCTAAATCCAACGACAAGCGTCCTTAGAAGAGACAGCGGGGGAGAAGACACCGAGGGGCAGAGGGAGGCCATGCGAAGATAGAAGAAGACATTACAGGGATGCTGTCCCGAGGGAAGGAACACCTGGGACCAAAGAGGCTGGAAGAAGCAAGGAGGGACTTTTCCGTAGTGACTTTGGAGGGAGGCTGGCCTGCTGACCCCTTGATTCTGGAGTTCTGGCCTCCAGAACTGTATATTTCTCTTGTTTTAAACCACGCAGCCCGTGGTAACTTGTGATGGCAGCTGCAGGAACCTTAACACAGAGTGGGACCCCAGATCTGGCCCCAAACAGGTTGAGTGGTAAAGTCTTGTACTTGAATTAGAAAAACAGAATTGGGTAGCCTCTCTCCAAAAGCTCCTGAAGTATGTCTCAAAGGTTTTTACCTCTGAATCTGGCATCCAGCATTCAGCAAGGAGTATCTAATTCCACGGTCCTGAGAATGAACATAGTCACTCTGAGTCAAAGCGCCAGACTGTGGTTCCTATCCATCTGGACACCAGGCAGAGGAAAATGTCTGCTACCTCTTTGCCTGGGGAGAAGAGATTTCTAGCAGCCAGGAGACACAGAGATTCATGAAATGTACATTTCTCTCAAGTTCTTGGTGAAGGTAAAATAAAAGCCCCAGATATGGCTTTGGAATGAGCAGTCAAATAGGCAGTTATATTAGAAGGAATGTGCTTTTTCTCTGAAACAATAGAAAATAAATCCCTTAGCAAGAGCCCCAGGAAAGCTTATTACGTTCATAAAATATTTTTCTTTCCATTTTAGTGCTTGGTAAAGATGACAAATAGAAGACAAATGGTACTTCACTGCTTGTTTTTGTGTGTGTGAACCCCAAAAAAAATTCTGTAAAGATTTAATTTAAAAAAATCTATAAAGTTTCTGAAGGAACTTTGTAGTCTAAAGCTCCCTGGTAAAAAGTCATAATTTGGGGGTGATACACAGAAGGCTTGCAGAATTGCTAATTAAAGAAATTGGCTAAAAAGGAATCATGCTTCCCTGAAACAGTTCTGAATCATCAAGTCTGGGGGCTGAAGAAGGGACACAAGAGATCATTTTGTCATCTCCCAAATCAAACAGTAAACCAGAAAGATCCTCATCTGTTCTTTTCCATAAGCCTCCAGAAAAGAATTCTCATTCTCCCTTGGTAGTATAGCCAGTCAGTGAGTCACTGAGTCAATATTGAGCATTTATTTAGCACCCAGTTCGATATTAATTGGAAAGAATAAAATTGTTCTTGGCATGACTTCGGTAGGCAGGAGAGATGAGACATTCTGGGAATTTGGCTTAGTAAAATTTCTCAAGCTTTAGTCCTCGCCGTTCCCAACTCTCATCATTTTATTAGCCTCCATTCCTTCAGCCATTAAATGCAGATAAAACATTGCTTACTTCACACGGTCAATGAGAAGCTTACAAGAAAAACATGGGCTTGAAGTCGGACAGCCTTGGCCAGGATTTAGATCCTAGCTTGGTTCTTTTGTTATCAGTGTGAAGTGGTCACATCTCTGACTACCTCTCAGCCTGGTTCCGGCATCTGGAAAATGCATGATTGAAGTCCCATGAAGGGCTGCTGTGAAAATCAGAGGTACTTTATACAATATGGTGCATACACATCTGATACATGAGTTACAGTTGTTCATGAGAATGTTGCTGCCACATCAGTAAACAAAAGATGTTTCAGCAGATTCCTTACCAGCTGAGCCACCAGAGAAACCCAAGAATACTGGAGTAGGTAGCCTATCCCTTCTCCAGTGGATCTTCCCAACCCGGGAATCAAACTGGGGTCTCCTGCACTGCAGGTGGATTCTTTATCAACTGCTATGAGGGAAGCCCCAAACAAAGAATGTTTCAGCCATCAAGGCATTGTGGCTGCCCCAAACTGTGCACCCTGAGGGGACTCAGGATGGAGAAAAGCAGGATACTGGCTCTAGAGAGCTAAGGTACAATCAAAGAAATGATTCCAGCGAGCCCAGACTTTTTCTTCTTCTCCTACCTAGAAAAGTACTACATTCATTAGCCTGAGATCTCTGGTTTTCTTTTAACTAACAGTAATCTTCTGATGCTCTGACTCCCCCATCTTTGTTGCAAAAGCTCCTACATATGCAGGCTCCTCTTAGAAGCAGTCCCTCGGCGCTCTCTGAGATGCTGCATCCCGGGTCTAAGTTCGCAGTTTTGTCTGTCGAGTGAAACAACTCTCAACTTTTAGGTTGTGCTCTTTTTTTCAGTTGACACAGCTGCTGTTGAAAGCACTTCATTGACTGTGAATTCGGAATACATTTTAGGAATGGCTGGCTCCACCCAAAGCCCCCATTGGCATCCCATGCAATTGTTGCAGTGACAGTCCCCACTTGGTTGGATAGAAAGGTGAGTTTTCTTTTCTCCCATCACTGCCCACACCCCTCCTCCTCAGTTCTCAACCCCAGTGGACACCTTGAAGCCTCTTACTGTTGGAATCCTCCTGCCTACCTGATGAAGCATCAGATGGGGCAGTGGTAGTCTGGCTCTATGCAAAGGAAACTCACAAATCTTTCAAAGCCAAACAGTAGGAGGATAAGTCAGCTGTATCATCAACCCTGTATCACCAAGCCTAGAAGTTCTTTCCTGCTCTGTTTCATCTGGTCTCATAGACTCAGGCCAGATCAACAGGCCCACTGCTTAAGAAGATAGCCAACCAGGGCAAAAGATGCCAGGCTCTTCCTCTCTTGCCAACATCTCTGCTTCTATGAAGATCCTCCAGAGCCCTGTACCACCAGGAGCAGGGAGAAGGGGTGGGGTGCCAACATTCCAGTCCTTTCAAAGCAAAACTTGATTCACCTTTAGCATTGTCTTCTTAAAGATGCTGAGGGCTCCTTCCTCTTGCCCCCCATTTTTATTTATAAAGTGGGGAAATGGTGGGTGTGGCAAAGACAATGGCAGGTGTGGCAGGTCCGGTTGACCAACCTCTTATTTTTCTTCTTTTTATAGTTAATTTACCTGTTGTATGAGCTACTTCTTACTAAGCCTGAAAGAGATGTCCAGGCCCCCAATTCTGCTAGCAACTTAGTGCTTCTCTCTCTTCGTGTTTTTCTTTGTTATCGGATTTGGATCTTAGCCACCAATGTTGTCAGCATCCTTTGATACCTGACTCATTCTTAATGCTGTCAAGAGATGTCACCTATATAGATTGGACCCAAGCTCAAGTCCTAAACATTGTGGTGATATTGATATTCTGCTTTGGAAATGGAAGAGGGATAAACATGAAGGGAAACTGATCAAAGCAGTTCCTTAGATGTTCTGACAGTCCTATTTTTTACTAAAGATTCTTATATTTGATATTCCTATTTCTTATAAGGTTAACATTACAAAGCAATGTTCTTTTTGTCCAGATAAATAATACATTCGGGGCTAATGTATTTGGTCCCAAGTTCACAGAGACACTTGGATTCTTCTCCATTGCCTACGTCTTGGGTCAGCGTTAACAAGTTTGGGTTGAGAAGCTATTTGTGGGCAATTCTTTTTACTAGTCAGTAGACTGCCTGGTTTACCAAATTTAACTAGCTTATTTTCTCTCCTAACTTTCAAGTCCTTATCTCTTGCTCTCCGATCAAACGGCTAACAATTATTCAAACTTCTCCTTATTTGAAGGCACTTTCCTAGACCATTTCAGAAAGTTCTAGAAACCTAGATGTGTGCTACTGTACAGGAAACTCTGCTCAATGTTACATAGCAGCCTGTTTGGGAGGCAAGTTTGGGGGAGAATTGTAAGGCTGAATCCCTTTGCTGTCCACCTGAAACTATCACAATATTGTTAATCAGCTATATCCCAATATAAAATAAAAGGTTAAAAAATAGAGTTGTGCTACTATAGTACTTTGCACATAATTTAATTAAAGCCTGTTTACCTTGATTTTTAGTTACCTGCCCATGAAGCTCTCTGCTGCCACAAGAGTGGTGACTGGTTACCGGACTACATACCTGTTACCTAGCATATGCCCTAGGGCTTCTAAAAATATCTGTTAGAATGGTCCTCCTATTGAAGAGAAATTCTCATCAAGAAAAATCAAAGCCTTAGCTAAATCAAAATACACTGAGTTTCAATTCCTCTATCACTCTGTCACAGAAAGAAAATAGAGTACTTTGATGATATCGATTCTCTTATAAAGGCCTGCTGTTTTTCACCCAAAACCTTGTGCTTTTATGGCTGCTTAGACATTGATTTCTGGTGAGATATTCAGTTTGTTTGTTTGTTTCCCAGCATGACAAGCTGATGGATCCATATTAGGCCACACTGTCCTGGCTCTCCTTTCATGAGTATGAACTTTCAATTGCTCCTTTTGATCACTTTGACCACTTTTCCCAATCTTCATGAATCATTTACAATCATTGCTAGTGGCTGTCCCAGCTGGACCTTAGGGAAACTGAACCATGCCTATTAGAATGCTTCCCACTTAAAATGTACCAAGATTTTCCCAGGCCACACTAACACCGTGATTAAATCATGGTCATCCTAACACTAGTAGAATATTTCTGCTCCACAAACTCTTATGAGACTCCCATCTGATTCAAATTCCTCCCCACCCAGTACTCCTGAGCTTCACTTAAGAAGTCTCAGGTGTTTGCAGACGCATCCTCTGGGTTGCCATGAGGACCCACCACCTTCCGCCCCTCCTGCTCTGATGTGTCCTGTTGCTGCTGGTCATGAAACCATCATGAAGCTGCCCCACGTCCTCTGTGGTTCTGCTAACACCCACTAAAGAGTGGCATGAGGGACCACTCTTCCATCTAAGAGGAAAGCTAATTCAGCAGGTCCCAGGTGGCTGAGTCTGCACCGTGCTTGTGAAAATGCCCAGCTCCTGTGCAGTTCTGTCACAGCAGCCACCAAGCCTTAGAGACTCCACATTTCATGATGTTTGGGCTAAAACGACTCTTGCAGGTTTTATCCTCCATTCCTTTCCCCCTAGGGTCAGGTAAGAGTGTGGCAGTGAGGCCATGGACAGGGTGAGTGGCAGACATGGGCACTATTCAGAATGACCTTGAACTTCTTTATGAACCATTTATTCCAGGCAAAATCCTTTGTTCAAACTCTGTCTTTGCTTAGAATGATGTTGGCGCTAAGAGACCTCTAGTCTGTTTTGACAGTACAAGGCTCATGGGTCCATTCAAATGGCCTTCAGACATGCCCATATAAATCTGCATCATAGAATTAGTATAGTTTGAGATCAAGCTGTTGTCCTCTTCACATAAAAAAAAAGCAGAGAACTAGCAGCTACACTTCTATGTTGTGTCTTCCTAGTCTACTATTTCTGTACATTGCCCTGTTCACAGATTACTCAGCCATCAAAAAGAATACATTTGAGTCAGTTCTGATGAGATGGATGAAACTGGAGCCGATTATACAGAGTGAAGTAAGCCAGAAAGAAAGACACCAATACAGTATACTAACACATATGTATGGAATTTAGAAAGATGGCAATGATGACCCTGTATGCGAGACAGCAAAAGAGACACAGATGTATAGAACGGACTTTTGGACTCTGAGGGAGAGGGAGAGGGTGGGATGATTTGGGAGAATGTCACTTAAACATGTATACTATCACGTAAGAAACGAATCGCCAGTCTATGTTTGATGCAGGATACAGGATGCTTGGGGCTGGGTGCACAGGGATGATCCAGAGAGATGATGTGGGGTGGGAGGTGGAGAGGGGGGTTCAGGATTGGGAACTCATGTACACCCGTGGTGGATTCATGTCAATGTATGGCAAAACCAATACAGTATTATAAAGTAAAATAAAGTAAAAATAAAAATTAAAAAAAATAAAAGTGTTCTGTTTCTGGGATCATTGTCACCTGTTTTAATCCACAGATGAGGAAACTGTGGATACCAAAGGCAGACTGTGGTCTTCCTTGTTGCCCAAGAAATAGGTGAAACAGTTTAGGTTAAATTTGCTGATGTCCAGTTGATAAGTTGTGTCTGACTCTTTGTGACCCCATGGACTGAAGGCTTCCCTGTCCTTCACTATCTCCCAGTGATTGCTCAAACTCATGTCCATTGAGTCAGTGATGCCATACAACCATCTCATCCTCTCTCATCCTCTTCTCCTCCTGCCCTCAATCTCTCCCAGCATCAGGGTCTTTTCCAATGAGTCAGCTCTTTGATCAGGTAGCCGAAGTTTTGGAGCTTTAGCTTCAGCATCAGTCCTTCCAATGACTATTCAGGGTTGATTTCCTTTAGGATTGACTGGTTTGATCTCCTTGCAGTCTAAGGGACTCTCCAGAGTCTTCTCCAGTACCACAGTTCAAAAGCATCAACATAAGCACTATTTTGGACACATTAAGGAAGAAGGAAAAACTAGGTCTGACCACTGCCTTTCATAAAATTGATTACTGACATAAGGGAGCAAAGAGAAAACACGGAGTTATTGCTGCATTGTATCTTTATATGGAATACAAGGCCACTTCCATGTGATAAAGTCAGAGTGGATACACCATCACAGGCATGGAGAATAGTGGATGACAAACTTGCATACTTTGTGCTTCAGTATTTGTGTGTATGAGCTAAACATCTGAAAGAGATCTTGAAAACTATCTAATACTGGAGAAAACTAGAAAATGGAGTATGAAACTTTCTAAGCTCTAAGAGTTTGTGAGTTTTACTAACAAATGCTGTAGGCTAAGAAATGGCCTTTCATATTTTCCCTTTTGAATCTGTACTTACAAGACTGTTAGCAATTTTTTCCATATAATAAGATGTCAGATTCCTAAGAGCGCTTGACAACATCCATCTCCAAGGACTGTTCCTCATTGACCATGGTTGCAACTGAATCATATTAAATTTGGGAGAAAAATATACCTTTTTTATCATCTGTGAGCAAATATCTACCTAATGACAGAGCCCATGTAACATTTATACATAGATCTAAAGCACTAGCATCTTGGGAGAAATGATAGAAAATGAAGAAGGTCATTTTGGTTTATTACATCAGATTCTTGCAAAGCTTCAGAGACTTTTGAGCTAATTCTATATTTTTTTACATTTACCATTTCACTGCCTAGCTGCATTCTGTATAGCCATATGTCTTTACTTTAAGACCCATTTAAAAATTGCAAAACATCTTCTTATGAAGCATTACATTTTATACAGAAATATAAAGCAATCGAATAGCTTGAGAAAGGCATTATATTTCAAGAAATACTCCTACAGTGCTGGCTTAAGAGTGCTTCAAAACTCAACTTATGGTGGTCATTTTGTGTAGGAATTTTGAGTCCCAATATTCTTTTTTCTGCCCTCACCTTCCACCCTTTGATAATATAATCATTGATACTATCGTTTTGACAAACAGGTAATACACGTCACTTTCTTACTGGAGTCAAATAAGATATATACACATGATCATTTCTGGAAGAGGGAAAACGTTGCAGGTTTATGCTGCTTGGTCTAGGACTGGAAGGAGTAGCCATCTATCCAGTGTCCTGTGGGCATTTCTCTGGGGCAATCTTATCTTCTGGGACTATGATTATCTAACATATAGTCAGGACTTGGTAACTGACATGTGCTTGTGGCTGGTTAGCAGGGGCAACAGTAATAACAAGGAGGACTTCATGGGAGGTGGGCTAGGCGCCATGCATGTATGCATGCTAAGCTGCTTCAGTCATGTCTGACTCTTTGTGACCCTATGGACCTTAGCCCACAGGCCCTTCTGTTCAAGAGATTCTCCAGGCAAGAACACTGGAGTGGGTTGCCGTTCCCTTCTCCAGGGGATCTTCCCAGCCCAGGGATCCCACCTGAGTCTCTTATGTCTCCTGCATTGGCAGGCGTGTCCTTTACCACTATCACCACCTGGGAAGCCCGGGCTAGGCACCAATATGGCATCAAAACCAACACTTATGCAACCTGGAAATAAAAGAAGAGTGCTCAGTGTCTTCCATTCTTAGGCAGGAAGACACTGAACACCTGCCAGCCAACCTTCCCATCTAGGTCCATTGGCTGACACTGAGAACTTCACTTCTACCCCAGCTCCAGAAGCACTGGAGAGAGTACATCTGATCTGGCCTCTCTCTTTACTTGTTACCCACAGGAGGCCATGAGATTAGAAAGAGCATCATATGTTTTAGACCATAGCTACCCAGATGGCAATAGTAGCCTCCTAACTCATCTTCTGCTATATTTGTCTCCCTACAGTCTGTTCTCAAGATCCAGAAAGATGTTTTTAAATATTAAGGTATTAAATCTCAACTCTGTTCAAAATCAGTGATCAGTGCAAAGAAATAGAGGAAAACAATAGATTGGGAAAGACTAGAGATCTCTTCAAGAAAATTAGAGATACCAAGGGAACATTTCATGCAAACATGGGCTCAATAGAGGACAGAAATGGTAGAGACCTAACAGAAGCAGAAGATATTAAGAAGAGGTGGCAAGAATACACAGAAGAACTGTACAAAAAGGATCTTCATGACCTGGATAATCACGATGGTGTGATCACTCACCTAGAGCCAGATATCCTGGAATGCGAAGTCAAGTGGGCCTTAGGAAGCATCACTACAGACAAAGCTAGTGGAGGTGATGGAATCCCAGTTGAGCTGTTTCAAATCCTAGAAGATCATGGTCTCAAAGTGCTGCACTCAATATGCAAGCAAATCTGGAAAATCCAGCAGTGGCCACAGGACTGAAAAAGCTCAGTTTTCATTCCAATCCCAAAGAAAGGCAATGACAAAGAATGCTCAAACTACTGCACAATTGCACTCACCTCACATGCTAGTAAAGTAATGCTCAAAATTCTCCAAACCAGGCTTCAACAGCACATGAACCATGAACTTCCAGATGTTCAAGCTGGTTTTAGAAAAGGCAGAGGAACCAGAGATCAACCAACATCCTTTGGATCATCAAAAAAGCAAGAAGGTTCCAGGAAAATATCTATTTCTGGTTTATTGACTATGCCAAAGCCTTTGACTGTGTGAATCATCACAAACTGTGGACAATTCTGAAAGAGATGGGAATACCAGACCACCTGATCTGCCTCTTGAGAAATCTGTATGCAGGTCAGGAAGCAACAGTTAGAACTGGACATGGAAAAACAGACTGCTTCCAAATCGGGAAAGGAGTACATCAAGGCTGTATATTGTCACCCTGCTTATTTAACTTATATGCAGAGTACATCATGAGAAATGCTGGGCTGGATGAAGTACAAGCTGGAATCAAGATGGCCTGGAGAAATGTCAATAACCTCAGATATATGCAGATGACACCACCCTTATGGCAGAAAGTGAAGAAGAACTAAAAAGCCTCTTGATGAAAGTGAAAGAGAAGAGTGAAAAAGTTGGCTTAAAGCTCAACATTCAGAAAATGAAGATTATGGCATCTGGTCCCATCACTTCATGGCAAATAGATGGGGAAACAGTAGAAACAGTGACAGACTTTATTTTTCTGGGCTCCAAAATCACTGCAGATAGTAGCTGTAGCCATGAAATTAAGATGCTTACTCCTTGGAAGAAAAGTTATGACCAACCTAGACAGCATATTAAAAAGCAGAGACATTACTTTGCCAACAAAGGTCCATCTAGTCAAGGCTATGGTTTTTCCAGTGGTCATGTATGGATGTGAGAGCTGGACCATAAAGAAAGCTGAGCGCCAAAGAATTGATGCTTTTGAACTGTGGTGTTGGAGAAGACTCTTGAGAGTCCTTTGGACAGCAAGGAAGTCCAACCAGTCCATCCTAAAGGAAATCAGCCCTGAATATTCATTGGAAGGACTGATGTTGAGGCTGACACTCCAATACTTTGGCCACCTGATGAGAAGAATTGACTCATCTGAAAAGACCCTGATGCTGGGAAAGACTGAAGATGGGAGAAGAAGGGGACGACAGAGGATAAGATGGTTGGATGGCATCACCAACTCAATGGACATGAGTTTGAGTAAACTCCAGGAGTTGGTGATGGACAGGGAGGCCTGGCATGCTGCAGTCCATGGGGTCACAAAGAGTTAGACATGACTGAGCGACTGAACTAAACTGAACTGAATGACACGTGCTCGTTGGTAAAGAATCCACCTGCAGTGCAGCAGACCCCAGTTTGATTCCTGGTTGGGAAGATCTTTTGAGAAGGGATAGGCTACCCAATCCAGTATTCTTGGGTTTCCCTTGTGGCTCTGCTGGTAAAGAATCCACCCACAATGCGGGAGACCTGGGTTTGATCACAAGGTTGGGAAGATCCCCTGGAGAAGGGAAAAACTACCCATTCCAGTATTCTGGCCTGGAGAATTCCATGGACTGTATTGTCCATGGGGTCGCAAAGAGTCAGATATGACTGAGTGACTTTCACTTCACTTTCATGACATGTGGAATGTTAGTTTCCTGGCCAGGGATTGAAACCACACCCCTGCTTTGGAAGTGCAGAGTCTTCACTGCTGAACCACCAGGGAAGTCCCTAGAGTTCCTCCTAATTTCTTGTAGCAACCTCTACAAGGCCTTCCATGATCTGGGCCTCTGTTATTTCCCTGGTTTTGTTTGTTCTCTCTTTTCCAGCTACCATAACATCCTTGTTCTTTTTAAAATATTATATACCTAGGATTTCCCTTGTGGTCCAGTGGTTAAGACTTTGCCTTCCAATGTAGGAAATGCACGTTGAATCCCTGGCCGGGGAGCTAAGATTCCACATGCCATGGGGTCACAAAAGTTTGGAGACGAGTGAACAACTGAGCACTTATTATCTTTATTGTTCATTTTGTTTCCATCTTCTTGGAATATAAGCTCCTAAAGTAAAATAATTTTAGAGTAATTTATTCACTGATGTATCCTAAGCACTTGAAATTGCACCTGGCACACTTGCCGAATGTGAGAATGAACTCACGGATGCACGAATGAAAGTAAATAGGAATTTTTGGATAATGGGAATATCAGTGAGGCAGGAAGCAGCCTGGGGAGAGAAGTGTCCAGTGAGAAATGCCTGGAAGTAGAGAAGTCAAAAGATTTTTTTAAAAAGCCGGGGGCACATAAAATTAAATGTCCTATTGACGTCATCACTGAACTACAGCCCTCTCTTTGGTGGATTAAAAAAAAAAAAAAGATTGAGTCTTGAGAGTCCCTTGGACTGCAAAGATATCAAACTAGTCAATCCTAAAGGAAATCAACCCTGAATATTCATTGGAAGGACTGATGCTGAAGCTGGAGCTCCAATAATTTGGCCACATGATGCAAAGAGCCGACTCCTTGGAAAAGACCCTGATGCTGGGAAAGACTGAAAGCAAAAGGAGAAGAGGGCAACAGAGGATGAGGTGGTTAGATAGGATCACCGACTCAATGGACGTGAACTTGCGCAAACACCTGGAGATAGTGGAGGACAGAGGAGGCTGTCGTGCTACAGTCCATGGGGTCACAAAGAGTCAGACACAACTCAGCAACTGAACAACAACAGCAAATAGTAACTGGAGCAGCCTTCAGCTTTCAAAGTCCACCAGTGAAACAGTGTGGCCAGATACACACTTGGGAGATCCAAGTCAGCACAGGCAGAGAGTAACAGGACAAACACAGAAAGGAAAACTCTAGTTCAGAGGCCAGGAGTCTTCCAGGAACAAAACCTCAGAGGCAGGAGTGATTGGGCCGATTACAGACCTCTAGAAATCAGCTGAAATTGGTGAGCATGGAGGGAAGCAGAGGAACTGCCCACAGGGTGTGAGGTAGGGGCTGGAGATAACTGATGGCAGTTATCCTGGGTGTGGGCGGGAAAGTCCAGGGCCTTTGTATGTTAATACTGTTATATTGTAGTTCTCAACTGGGATAGAATGTATAGAATGTTTAGAAAAGTATAGAATGGCACGGAATTGCCCCAGTAATCTAGAACTGGGTCTACCAGTGGACCTTCTGTCCCACATTGGGAATCTGGGAGTCCTTCCCACCCCTCTCTCTCCTTCCCCCCACATCTACTACTGTAGGGGACGAAAGAGCGGAAGCAGCCAAGTAAGAAGCTTTGGACCCAGTTTATAGAGCTTCCCAGGTAGTTCAGTGGGTAAAGAATCTGCCTGGGAACACAGAAGATGCAGGAGATTCGGGTCCGATCCCTGGGTTGGGAAGATCCCCTGGAGGAGGGTACGGCAACCCACTCCAGTATCGTTGTCTGGAGAATTCCATGGACAGAGGAGTCTGGTGGGCTGCAGTCCATGGGGTCACAAAGGGTCAGACGTGGCTGAAGGGACTGAGCTTGCATGCACAACTCTATGGGCTTGAGTCACAGCTACTCCACGCTGCCGCTGTAAATCCACGGACAATTCATTTCACTTTCCTGAAACTCTTCTTCCACATCTGTAAGTGGGAATTATAAGAGTGGCTATTTTATTGGATTGTTCTAAGGATGACAAGTTAGCATAGGGAAGGCACTCTAAGCCAGGGCACAGGTAATTCCTTAATAAATAAGAGCTAGTCATCTCATCAGTGATAAAATCCTGCTAGCCATGCCTTTTTCAGATATTTATTCATTCATTTATTTGGCTGTGCCTGGTCTTATTGCGGCATGGGGGATCTAGTTCCCTGACCAGGGATCAGGCTAAGGCCCTCTGCACTGGGAACTTGGAGTTTTAGCCACTGGACCACCAGGGAAGTCTCTAAACATGCTTCTCAATAACCCTCTTTTCCAGCTTTATCAAGGTGTACTTGACAAATAAAAATTGTATGTGTTAGCACATTCACATGCTTATACTTTATAAAATGATCACAATCAAGTGAATTAACACATATATCACCTCACATAGTTTTAGGATGAGTAAGTTCTGGGACTCCAATGCACAGCATGTTAATATATCCTAGTATCATAGCTAATAATACTGTGTTGTATACTTGCAATTTGCTAAAAGAGTAGATTTTTAAGTATTCTCACTATACACATAAAAAATGATCTCCAGGGGATCTTCCCAACCCAGAGATCGAACCCCGATGTCCTGCATTGCAGGCAGATTCTTTACCATCTGAGCCACCAGGGAAGCCCATGATAACTGGAGTGGGTAGCCTATTCTGTCTCCAGGGGATCTTCCCGACCCAGGGACTGAACCGGGGTCTCCCGCATTGCAGGTGGATTCTTTACTAGCTGAGCTACCAGGGAAGCCCATACACATAAAAAAGGTAATTTAATTGTTTTACAGCATGTGTCCCCTCCACTCCATCCAGACCATCTTATTTCCCTTCTTCTCATTCTGTGGCAATTCACCCTTCAGAACAACTCTGTATTATTTTTCTGTAGAACACATCCCCAGCCAAATTAAAAACAACCAAGGATTCCATGTTGCCTGAAAAGGCCACAAAGCTTTCGCAATTTCATGGCCCCAGCACTACCAGTTTTCTCTCCTACCACAGCCTGTCTTCTAAAGATACTGACTTTTTTCCACGTATCTGTTTTCTGGGCCAGCCATGCCCTCTGTCCCCACTTCCCTCACTCAGTAAGGCAGTCATCGATGAAGGCATGTTCCCGGGAAGGCATGTTCCTGGGAAGGCATGTTCTCGGGAAGGCATGCTGAAATCTTACTGAGAACTCACTGGCAAAAGCCTCAATTCTAAGAACTGTTCTCTGCTTCGTTCTGACGTAAAAGAGGAGAAAAGGCTGGAAGCAAACGCACATTCAGTAAATTGCTTTTAACTTGTGATTTCCAGGTTCTAAGAGCTGTTTCCTACCTAGTGCAGGGCAGCCCTGCCCAACCTCTGTCTTACCTCCCCGTCTCACCTTTACCCGCCAGCCTGCAGCCCCGGAGATGTCCCTCCACGGCTTAGCAACTGCACAGCTGCCTCTGATTCTGAGAGGAGGGGCTAGGCAGGAGCCAGGAAAGCAGTTAAACAAAATGAGTCAGGACAATAAGAAAAATGCCGATATTATGATTGTTGGTGCACATACGTGTCTTTCCTACTCTCACCTCTTTGCCACCTGCCCAGATAATGCGTGCATCACAGGAGAGCACACGCAGAGCACACGCACACAAGTCAGACCCTGCCATTCCATGTGTACTGGTTGCTGTTGTCTACCGTCTCTCCCTAATCTCCCTCTCACTAAAATGGAAATCCCCTGGGACTTGGTCTTTTGTTCTCTATTATATATCGATCCTTGGGTCAGGAAGATCCCCTGGAGGAGGGCATGGATACCCACTCCAGTATTCTTACCTGGAGAATCCTGTGGACGGAGGAGCCTGGCGGGCTACTGTTCACGGAGTTGCAGAGTCCAATATGACTGAAGCGACTTAGCACTCACCCACGTTGTACACCCTTGCACAGTATAGTAGTAACACATGGTAGATTCTGGACAAATATCAATAGATGGATGGATGACTGAATGGTGAAAACAGCTCATTAACATCTAACAGAACTTTCCTACTCCTTAATTGCACTAGCTTAAGTCAGGACTTAAATCTTTTAATGAATGAGTGATGAATGAATGGATGGATGGTGGAAGACCTCACGAAACAAAATCAGTAGAAGTTTTGCTACTTCCTAACTTCACAGTCTTAAGTCAGGACTTAAGCCTCTCTGGATCTCAGTATTCTCATCTATGAAAACCTCACAAAAGCATCTTAAAAGACAAAAACTTACCAAAGAAAGAATTAAATCTCTTCATACCTCCATGCCCAGTTCTACACCATCATCTCTCTGGAGACTTGAGTTGTTCCTCTAGACAGCATCCGACGGGCCTTCAGTTTCCATCTCTATTTCCTGTGTATCATTATCACGAATGATCACTGTGGTCCAAGAGTGTGCTGCGAAGAAGAACAGAATTTAAAGATTGAGAGGCAGCCACCTGGTAGACCAATGAGGGCCAGCAGAGAACACGAGAAACACATCAGGGAGGCATTAGGGGCACTTTCTGATAAAATCCGGCACCCCACTCCAGTACTCTTGCCTGGAAAATTCCATGGACCGAGGAGCCTGGTAGGCTGCAGTCCATGGGGTCGCGAAGAGTCGGACACGACTGAGCGACCTCACTTTCACTTTCACTTCTGATAAAATCAAGAAATTCACAGGAAGAAAGGAAAACAAAGAGTTAAAAATAAAGTGGTAAATACAGCCAAACGTCCGCACTTCTAAGGTGAGCAAACCATGCAAGATACCAGAGGAGTCTCAGGACTCAGCACAGTGAAGCAGCGGGATCTCGAGTCGGCCATTTGCATCCCAGGTGAAGGGGAACAGCGCCACCCAGTGTTCTGAAGCCCGAACCCACCCAGCTTTTCAACATTTCCCACGACTGGAAGAATTTGAGAATCTCTCAGCTAAAACATATTTGGGGGTGAAGTATAAACAGTTGATTCATCGCCAAGTGCAAATGATGCCAACATTCATTTAATCCATTTTATGCTTTGAGAGAGGGAGGATGGATTGGGAAATGAAAAAGAAGATAAGAGGGGCTTGAAAGTGAAAAGTGAAGTCTCTCAGTCGTGTCCGACTCTTGGCGACCCCATGGACTGTAGCCCACCAGGCTCCTCCGTCCATGGGACTTTCCAGGCAAGAGTGCTGGAGTGGGGTGCCATTGCCTTCTCCAGGGAGTGGGGCTTGAGGGTTCCAGTTAATACGGCCCTGCAGAGATGGCAGAGAGGGCAGTCAACACAGACAGCGGGGCTCAGAGGCTTCTAGTTTTGCAGAGGTCTTCCATTCAGCAGGGGGAGGATAAACAGGAAGCTTGTATTAACCTACCCATTGTGCTCAGGTGTAGGGAGCACGGGCAAAACTGTAGCAATCCTCAGGGCTCAGTCCTCAGTGGTGTTGGACTCTGTGACCCCATGGACTGTAGCCCACCAGGCTCCTCTGTCCATGGGATTTTTCAGCCAAGAATACAGGAATGGATTGCCATTCCCTTGTCCAGGGGATCTTCCCAACCCAGGGATGGAGCCCATATCTCCTGCACTAGCAGGCAGACTCTTTAACACTTAGCCACCCGGCAAGCTCAACAATCCCCACAATAGAAGCAAATGTGAAGGTCGTGGGAACAGAGAAGGGGGCAATTAACTAGACACCAGAAAAAGATGCCAGGTAGCAGGAGTCCTCATCCCAGCTTGACCATTTCTTCGCTGTGGGTCCAAGACAAGTTACCTTAAATCTGAGTCTCAGTTTCCTCTGTGAAAACAGGGACGGTGATAATAACCATAGCACACTGCAAGGATTAAACAGCTTGAGGTATCCGAGAAAGCCTAATGTCGTGCCTAATGCCTATAAACATTTCCTACTTGTGATTTCCTATTACAGAAGAAACTGCAGACAGGGTTTCATTGGAAAAGCAACCTCCACAAAAAGAGAAAGACAAATACCATCTGATATCACTTATATGTGGAATCTAAAGTATGACACACAAGGCCTTATCTATGAAACAGAAACAAACTCACAGACACAGAGAACAGACTTGTAGTTACCAAGGGGGATGAGGGTGGGGGAGGAATGCATTGGGTAAGGATTAACAGAGGCAAACTATCATGTATAAGCTGGATAAACAACAAGGTCTTACTGTACAGCACAGGGGAAAGTATTCAATATCCTATGATTAAAAAAATTATGAAAAAGAATGTATGAGGACTTTTCTGGTGCTCCAGTGTTAAGACTCTGTGCTTCCAATGCAGGGGGCACGGATTCGATCCCTGGTCAGGGAACAAGAATCCCACATACCATGTGTCATGGCTTAAAGAGAAAAAAAAGAGAAAGAAAAAATGCATGTATCTGTGTAACTGAATCAACTGGGGTGCATAGTAGTCAACATTGTAAATTAGCTAAACATCAGTAAAATAAGTTTTTTTCAAAAGTGACCTTTGGGATACATCCCAAAGAAGCAGATGTTCCATTTTCTAGGGTAAGGAACTCTTATCCACACTAATTAAGGGACTAGTTCAAGAACAGTGAGAACCGAAGTAGCCGTTCTTCCGCCCAGCCAGATACATGACTTTTGCAAGAGGTCAGTGGGTAACAGCTGTCACAGGAAGGTCACCCAGACATCCCAAAGAATCAGCAGGTTACCCCCAGGTGGAGAGAGCAAACACCCTTCCTTGAAGATCCACAGATTGAAGCCTCCAGTCTGAGGTTGTGTCCCAGAGGTTGTCTCACAGACTGTGACCAAAAACTGCAGGTCAGGGTGGTATGTATCACAGACCGCAATAAAAACCATGCTTTGTGAGGGCAGTCTGCTGCTTTTCAGCCTCTAATAGAAAGCGTTGTTACTGGAGAAGGGGAGATTTATCCCATTCCAGAGACGTGGCTTCTCAAAAGCACCAGTAATTTCCTGGCTGGTGGGCAACACAGAACAGATCTCTCAGCTCTCACACTGGAATTTGCAGATTCTTCTAACTCCTGATCAACCATCACAGCAGCGCTTCAGGTGAGAGGAAATAGGTATCTGCTGTGAAAATGAAAAGCTTTCTTTCCCTCCGCTCTGCTCAGAGGAAGGAAAAGCTTCGGCTTATCTCTATGCCTCGCTTACAGCGCCACCTAGCGTCCTGAAGCAAGTGCTTTCCTAAATAGGAGATATTTTCCCTTTGGGAATCTTGTGGAATCCGTGCTCTTCACTTAGTGTGATAATCTCTAGATCCATCCCTGTTGCTACAGATAATATTATTTCATTTTTATGGCTGAGTAGTATCCCACTGTATAAACATACCACATCTTTATCCATTTATCTGTCGTTGGACATTTAGGTTGCTGCCGTGTCTTGGCTGCTGTAAATTGTGCTGCTGTGAACACTGGGGTATGTGTATCTTTTCAAACTATGTTTTTTTCCAGATGTATGCCCATTAATGAAATATCAGTAACTTATGGTAGCTTTATTATGTGTGTAATCTAGAAAATGTGATAGAAACGAACTTATATACAAATTAGAAATAGATCCACAGACGGAGAAAACTGAAAGAGGGTAACTGTGGTGAATTCCTAACCCCCAGTATCTCTGATGTGACTGTCTTTGGAGACAGACTCTACAAAGAGGTAACTATTTTAAAATGAGGTCACATGGGTGGACCCTAATCCAGTGTGACTGATGTCCTGATGCATGAGACAGGGTGCTCAGGGCTGGTGCACTGGGGTGACCCTGAGGGATGGGATGGGGAAAGAGGAGGGAGGGAGGTCCAGGATGGGGAACACATGAACACCCATGGCTGATTCATGTCAGTGGGTGGCAAAAAAAACACAGCAATATTGTAAAGTAATTAGCCTCCAATTAAAATAAATTAATTAAATTTTTTAAAAAAGAGATTAGGACACAGAGAAGCGACCATGTAAGACACAGGGAGAAGACAGCCATCTATAAGTAAAGGACAGAGGCCTCAGAAGAAACCGACACTGCTGACACCTTGATCTTGAACTTCTAGCCTCCAGAAGGCTGAGAAAATAGATTCCTGTCGTTAAGCCGTCAGGGCTGTGACACTGCACCGTGGCAGCCCTAGCAGAATCATACACATTTGTATCCTTCCACACCTTTCTCTTTTCTTTCTTGTGTACACCTACAACATGTGTACACAGAATCAGAGTTCGTTGATCATTTTCACCAAAAGAGTCATATGATGCACATTATTCTGCAAGATGCTTTTGCTACCAAAAAAAAATGCATATTGCAAAAAATCAGTTGATGTCAAGCTACTATTGACACCTGTTCCCTAATCTTCTAATGTTTGTATAACGTACACAAATATAATTTTATATAAACGTGATCATATGCATACTGGGTTTGCGGAGGCCTATTTGGTTGGTTGGTTGGCTTTTTTGGTGTGTTTTCTTTTCTTCCTTTTGTTATCTGAGGCTTGTTTCACCTTCTCTTCCTTCATACTCAGAAGAAACCAAATTAGCAACGTCAAATGTGTCCTTGTTCCCATACTTTTCTCTGGGCCATGTCATCTTTTTAGTGCCTAAGTTTTGTCATACAGGACGCCTAAGAGTTGATGGCTGTAGTCCATGGTTGTGGCTTCATCCCCATCAAGTGATTCCCATCATACAGTTCGCAGTGGAGCCTATCTATTCCCATGGTCTCAGGGATTGAAATGAAATTCCCCTCCCACCCTCCCCCACCCATATAAACACTGCCCAAAATCTGGAGTGGAAGAAACATGGCTGACCGTACATGGACTGAGATATGATTGCATTTGTGTACACACAAGACACCCAGTGGAGAGTCTCAAGTTTGGCTGGAAAAGTCAAACTGTGCAGTGGCCACTGGACACCCTTAATAGTAAGTCCAATAAGAACCATTTTTATCTCCCTTATTTCACCCTCCCTGTCCCACACAAGCATTTAGATGACAATATAAGAACTAGGCAACTAGAATGGAGGTCCTTAAAAGCAGCTCAGGTGTGTTGATAGCTATCAGTATTGTTTTTGTGTAATAGTAGTAGCTTATCTCCAATGACAGCAAAATTTCAGACCCCAGGGTCTGTGCCCTCATCAGTCAGCAAAATATAAAGATAGGAGGAGTGGTTTCCATTTATCTCCCCTTCAAAGAATCCAGTTATTGAACCACCTCTGTTGACCTTCAAGGTGACCCGCCTTCAGCAGGCAGAGGCAACATGGATCAGAGAGATTCCAGATTCAACAAGAGAAGGGAGCAGGGCCATCCTACAGAGGTGGCCCTGGACGCACGTGTTCAGAAGATGACTCTGTGGCCCCTGCACTCACGCTCTTTGGTGCTACACGTCAGCATGTCATCAGCATGTCTGTGCCCTATCCTCGGGTTTTATTTCCAGAAACTCTGATCTCATCTCTTTTCCCAACTGTTAGACACAGGTTCATTTGGGCTCAGACATGCTAGAAATATCTTGTAGTTTCAAAAAGATAAGCCTCAAGGTTTTTATCTTTCAAAGGAGGTTCTTGCAAGGCTTCACTGAAAGCAAGCACATAAAGTGCTTTGCATAGCACCTGGCTCTCAAGGGTAAAGGTGCAACGAAAGATCCCTGTGTTTACAGAGGTGGAGACAGACAGGAGAGCAGGGGGTTTCTTGAGCCTGTGGTCAAGGGGCTAATGCCTCCATCTCCTGGTAAATCAAGAATATGATAAGACAACATTCTCATGCAAGTAGTCAAAATTCTCTTTCTAGTGCATCCTTTTATGTCTTTTTAGCAGAATCTTGATGAATTATAGCCATTCATGTCTTGACAGAGAAGCTGGATTGCACAAATTTGACAATCTGTTCACCTTTTGCTTCAGTCTCTTGCTAAAAGAGACAGTGTGTGTGTGGGGTGTGTGTGTGTGTGTGTGTGTGTGTGTGTATTCTTTTACTATGTCCAGGCTCTTTACCTACGTTACCTCATTGAAGTGAAGTGAAGTTGCTCAGTCGTCTCCGACTCTTTGCAACCCCATGAACTGTAGCCTACCAGGCTCCTCCCTCCATGGGATTCTCCAGGCAAGAGTACTGGAGTGGGCTGCCATTTCCCACCTCATTGAAGTGGGTAGTAAATCCTCATTCTACAAACGAGGATAAAATGTTACAGTGTTAAGGAAATGCTTCTTTCTCTCTTTTGATGTAGTTTATTAGTATCTAAAATGGCCTTGTTGGTTTACATGCTTAATTATTTACTATTTTTCTCACCTACTAGAGGATGATCTCTTGCATCTCTAGCACAATGTCTAGGACATAACTGGTGTTCAGTAAATTCCTATCAAAAGAGAAATGTACAAGGAGAATACACCTTTCTGAAAAGATTTGACCAGCCTGAACCATAGGGAGCAACCCAGGAGTCCCAGGTGATTAAAAAAAAAAAAATCACTAGGTTATTGGACATCTATTAAAATCTTGAACATGTGCTTTCCTGGAAAATTACTTGACTCCTAGGAAAATATTAAAATTCTAACTTTAAAAAAATAAATAAAATAAAATAAACTTCTAACTTTTACTGTAATCAGTTAATATCACTTCCAGGTGATACCGACTCCTTTCTTTCTACACATTTTATCCATACTACCAAGTCTCCAACTAGAGAACAGAAACAAATATTTAAAAACCATCCCTGAATCCCAAAATACTCAGAAAATTCTCTTTATTCTTCTACTAAATTCTTGGAGATTTTCACTGATGAACCGTAGTCCAATTTCATATTTGTTGTTTGTGGTACAATAATATCCCAGTAAGATCTACAGATACACGTATGTGCGCGTTTGTGCTCAGTCGTGTCCGACTCTTTGTGATCCTATGGACTGCAGCCCACCTCTGCAGGGAGGTGGGAGAGGAGACTCAGGCTCCTCTGTTCATGGGATTTTCTTGGCAAGAATACCGGAGTGGGTTGCCAGGCCCTTCTCCAGGGGACCTTCCTGACCCAGGGATGGAACCCATGTCTCTTGCGTTTCCTGCATTGGTAGGTGGGTTCTTTACCAGCTAAGCCACCAGGGAAGCCCTACAAATATATGTATAGGCAACCTAAAACTATGCTTCTGCCTGGTATAGAAAGGTATGTTCAAAAGTATCCTTTGAGATATCTTTCCGAGTAAAGTTGCTGCAGGGCTGTACTCTCATTATTGTGGTTTGATTCCTTATTCTTACATGAAGGTGAGACTATATTGATGATCAAGATGATCTTAGGCCTTTGTGCTTGTACAGAGATGCTCCAGTTAAGTGCAACAGCGTGCAGGGAATCACTATAAGATATTTGGTTGTTGAACTTCCTGCAGCACACAAGGGCAATAATGGATTTTCAGCATCTTTTTAATATTTTAACCGTCTCTCCTAACACTTGCAAACTGCCTTTTAAGGAATACAGGAAAACATAGCTCTAACCCAGCTACAATTTTTAAGAAGAAAAACATAGTTAAATGGCAGTGGTGATAAAAATTAGACTAAAGGCTCCCTAAATGGGGGCTGTGACCGGCACACCAAGCACAGGCGGCTGAGACCAGTGCACTAAGCGCGGCCAAGAGGAGCGGCCCCACGTCAGAGGTCAGGGGCGGCGGCCGGGAGAAGCAATCCCAAGCCCGAGGCCAGGGGCAGCTGCCAGGAGGAGCAACCCCACCTCCAAGGAGCGGTGGCTGCGTGGGCGCAGGAGGGCCTAGAGGAGCTATCCCATGTTGAAGGTCAGGAAGGACAGCGGTAAGGAGATACCCTTCGTCAAAGGTAAGGAGCAGCGGTGAAGAGATACCCCACGCCCAAGGTACGAGAAACCCAAGTAAGATGGTAGGTGTTGCAAGAGGCCATCAGAGGGCAGACACACTGAAACCATACTCACAGAAAACTAGTCAATCTATCACACTAGGACCACAGCCTTGTCTAACTCAACGAAACTAAGCCATGCCCACGGGGCAACCCAAGACGGGCGGGTCATGGTGGAGAGCTCTGACAGAATGTAGTCCACTAGAGAAGGGAATGGCAAACCACTTCAGTATTCTTGCCTTGAAACCACATGAACAGTATGAAAAGGCAAAATGATACGATACTGAAAGAGGAACTCCCCAGGTCTGTAGGTGCCCAACACGCTACTGGAGGTCAGTGGAGAAATAACTCCAGAAAGAATGAAGGGATAGAACCAAAGCAAAAACAATACCCAGCTGTGGATGTGACTGGTCATAGAAGCAAGGTCCAGTGCTATAAAGAGCAATACTGCATAGGAACCTGGAATGTCAGGTCCATGAATCAAGGCAAATGGAAGTGGTCAAACAGGAGATAGCAAGAGTGAACGTCGACATTCTAGGAATCAGAGAACTAAAATGGACTGGAATGGGGGAATTTAACTCAGATGACCATTATATCTACTACTGAGGGCAGGAATCCCTCAGAAGAAATGGAGTAGCCATCATGGTCAACAAAAGAGTCTGAAATGCAGTACTTGGATGCAATCTCAAAAACGACAGAATGATCTCTGTTCGTTTCCAAGGCAAACCATTCAATATTACGGTAATCCAAGTCTATGCCCCAACCAGTAACACTGAAGAAGCTGAAGTTGAATGGTTCTATGAAGACCTACAAGACCTTTTGGAACTAACACCCAAAAAAGATGCCCTTTTCATTCTAGGGGACTGGAATGCAAAAGTAGGAAGTCAAGAAACACCTGGAGTAACAGGCAAATTTGTCCTTGGAATGCGGAGTGAAGCAGGGCAAAGACTAATAGAGTTTTGCCTAGAAAATGCACTGGTCATAGCAAACACCCTCTTCCAACAACACAAGAGAAGACTCTACACATGGACATCACCAGATGGTCAACACCGAAATCAGATTGATTATATTCTTTGCAGCCAAAGATGGAGAAGCTCTATACAGTCAACAAAAACAAGACCAGGAGCTGACTGTGGCTCAGATCATGATCTCCTTATTGGCAAATTCAGACTTAAATTGAAGAAAGTAGGGAAAACCGCTAGACCATTCAGGTATGACCTAAAGCAAATCCCTTATGATTATACAGTGGAAGTGAGAAATAGATTTAAGGGCCTAGATCTGATAGATAGATTGCCTGATGAATGATGGACTGAGGTTCGTGGCATTGTACAGGAGACAGGGATGAAGACCATCCCCATGGAAAAGAAATGCAAAAAAGCAAAATGGCTGTCTGGGGAGGCCTTACAAATAGCTGTGAAAAGAAGAGAGGCAAAAAGCAAAGGAGAACAGGAAAGATATAAGCATCTGAATGCAGAGTTCCAAAGAAAAGCAAGAAGAGATAAGAAAGCCTTCTTCAGCGATCAATGCAAAGGAATAGAGGAAAAGAACAGAGTGGGAAAGACTAGAGATCTCTTCAAGAAAATTAGAGATACCAAGGGAACATTTCTTGCAAAGATGGGCTCGATAAAGGACAGAAATGGTCTGGACCTAACAGAAGCAGAAGATATTAAGAAGAGGTGGCAAGAATACACAAAAGAACTGTACAAAAAAGATCTTCATGACCCAGATAATCATGATGATGTGATCACTCATCTAGAGCCAGACATCTTGAAAAGTGAAGTCAAGTGGGCCTTAGAAAGCATCATTACGAACAAAGCTAGTGGAGGTGATGGAATTCCAGTGGAGCTATTTCAAATCCTGAAAGATGATGCTGGGAAAGTGCTGCACTCAATATGCCAGCTAATATGGAAAACTCACCAGTGGCCACAGGACTGGAAAAGGTCAGTTTTCATTCCAATCCCAAAGAAAGGCAATGCCAAAGAATGCTCAAACTACCGCACAATTGCACTCATCTCACATGCTAGTAAAGTAATGCTCAAAATTCTCCAAGCCAGGCTTCAGCAATACGTGAACTGTGAACTTCCTGATGTTCAAGCTGGTTTTAGAAAAAGCAGAGGAACCAGAGATCAAATTGCCAACATCTGCTGGATCATGGAAAAAGCAAGAGAGTTCCAGAAAAAACATCTATTTCTGCTTTATTGACTATGCCAAAGCCTTTGACTGTGTGGATCACAAGAAACTGTGGAAAATTCTGAAAGAGATGGGAATACCAGACCACCTGATCTGCCTCTTGAGAAATCTGTATGCAGGTCAGGAAGCAACAGTTAGAACTGGACATGGAACAACAGACTGGTTCCAAACAGGAAAAGGAGTACGTCAAGGCTGTATATTGTCACCCTGCTTATTTAACTTATATGCAGAGTACACCACGAGAAACGCTGGACTGGAAGAAACACAAGCTGGAATCAAGATTGCCAAGAGAAATATCCATAACCTCAGATATGCAGATGACACCACCCTTATGGCAGAAAGTGAAGAGGAACTAAAGAGCCTCTTGATGAAAGTGAAAGAGGAGAGCGAAAAAGTTGGCTTAAAGCTCAACATTCAGAAAACGAAGATCATGGCATCCAGTCCCATCACTTCATGGGAAATAGATGGGGAAACAGTGGAAACAGTGTCAGAGTTTATTTTGGGGGGCTCCAAAATCACTGCAGGTGGTGACTGCAGCCATGAAATTAAAAGACACTCCTTGGAAGAAAAGTTATGACCAACCTAGATAGCATATTCAAAACTAAGGTCCATCTAGTCAAGGCTATGGTTTTTCCTGTGGTCATGTATGGATGTGAGAGTTGGACTGTGAAGAAGGCTGAGCGCCAAAGAATTGATGCCTTTGAACTGTGGTATTGGAGAAGACTCTTGAGAGTCCCTTGGACTGCAAGGAGATCCAACCAGTCCATTCTGAAGGAGATCAGCCCTGGGATTTCTTTGGAAGGAATGATGCTAAAGCTGAAACTCCAGTACTTTGGCCACCCCATGTGAAGAGTTGACTCATTGGAAAAGACTCTGATGCTGGGAGGGATTGGGGGCAGGAGGAGAAGGGGGAGACAGAGGATGAGATGGCTGGATGGCATCACGGACTCAATGGACGTGAGTCTGAGTGAACTCCGGGAGTTGGTGATTGACAGGAAGGCCTGGCGTGCTGCGGTTCATGGGGTAGCAAAGAGTTGGACATGACTGAGTGACTGAACTGAATTGAACTTACTTCCTAGGACATTTTAATAACACTCAGTTTTGTTGAGCCTGAAATTGGAAACCTGGTAATTAGCAATACTGATTTACTATCAAGGCACAAGAAATCCTTGACCTATGACTGTCCAGTCTATAAGGACACAGGCAGAGTTTCCGGTTTTTTGTTTGTTTGTTTGTTTTTCTTTCCTCATCTTCTTTGGTGTTTCCAAAAAATCTGCTTATTAATACAATGAGGAAGAATCTCAGAGGACATGCAGTTGATATCCTTCTTTTAACCAATGAGAATGCGGGGGCAAAGAAGGATCTTCTTAAGTTCAAGAAGCAAGATGGACTGACAAGATGGCAAGGAATCTTTTTCACTTCTAGTTAAAATGATAAAATAAATTATACCAAAATAACTCATATTCTTCCTACTCAGTATACCAGTTTCATTCATACATGCATAAGGATTTGTGTAATCGGCATGAGAGGGATGGTTAGTTTCTTTTTTTATTCATTTTTATTAGAGTATAGTTGCTTTACAATGCTGTGCTGGTTTCTGCTGTACAGCAAAGGGAATCAGCTATGCGTTTACATATATGCTCTCTTTTGTGGGTTTCCTTCCCGTTTAGGTCACCACACAGCATGAAGAGGACTTCCCTGTGTTCTACAGTAGGTCCTCATCAGTTGATTATTTTCAAGAGAATCGATATGACTTGATGACTTGATCTTGAGATTCGACGTGGGGACAGAGGAAGTCAGAGGTCGCAGACTTCTGGGACTCTGGGAGGGCAACCTGACACAGGGAAACACCTGATGAGTTCCATCAGCCCAGCAAAGGGTGCAGTCTGAGTTTCCCAGCCTCCGTTTCTGTAAGACCCAGCCTGTGACTCTGCTCCACCAACCAGACTCACCAGCACATCATGTCTATTCTACAGCTGAGCAATGGGCATGTATTGTCTTTAGAAAGCAGTGGTGATATGAATCAATTTCAGTGCCTGAGAGCGAGAGAGAGAGATGTGACTCAGTATAGTGGCTTCCTGAAATTTGTAAATTCTTCAGGCAAAAATATTGGAGTGGGAAGCCCTTCCTTTCTCCAGGGGATCTTCCTGACTCAGGGACTGAACTTGGGTCTCCTATATAACAGGCAGATTCTTAACTATCTGAGCCACCAGGGAAGCCCTACATTACAGACATCAGCATCAATAGAACAATGACAACACCAAAAAAAAGAAAAGAAAGAAGAGGCCACCATGGAATTTATTTTTCCAGAGAGCTCTGGGAGTCAGGTAGTGGAGTTTCAGGCATGTAGAGGCTAGCACCTTGCATCCCTGAGGTATGACAGTAAGGGGTTCTACTGTAAACGTTTGCCTGTGCTTTGAGTGCTGTTCCTGAATGTATAGCTTCCAAGCCTGACTCTTGTGCTTCCCTGGGGCATCCCAGGGTCACCTGTTACTTTCATACACTTTCCTGATCACATCTGCAGCAGTCGCGTAGTAACCAGCCTCCGAGGGTAACTCCCCTAGGACCTGGTATTGTCTGTCCCCTGATTCTGTTATCCTTGTGTCTCCCCCAGAACAGTACGACATAAAGAGAGTATGGCTTCTAAATCTAAGTTATAAGAATCCTTGTAGCTCTTGCCTACCCCGCTGGGAATGCTTGCACACTAAATGGTCTGGTTTGGAAAATAGCTGCCATGCTATGAGAAGCTTAAGCCACATGGAGACGCTCTGCAGAGTGAGGATTATTGTTTAGTCACTCAGTCATGTCCGACTCTTTGTGACCCCATGGACTGTAGCCCACCAGGCTTCTCTGTCCGTGGGATTCTCCAGGCAAGAATACTGAAGTGGGTTGCTGTTCCCTTCTCCAGGGATCTTCCCGACCCAGGGATCAAACCCACTTCTCCTTCATTGGCAGGTGGATTCTTTACTGCTGAGCCACCAGGAAAGCCCATAATCAAATTAAAAAGAAGAGACTTCATCGTCCCTGTTGAAAAGAAGAGTATAGATTTCTATTCATCCCTTCTTTTCCTTACAGCATTTACTTTTTGGAAAACTAGATAAGTCTTTTTGTCAACTTTACAACCCAAGAATGCCTTTCTTAAGGACCTGGGAGCTGTTTTTCTCAACATCCATATCAAGATAAACAGCACCTCTCCTCCCACGCCCTCTGTTTCTGTGAGAGGGTAGGATCCCACCTTGACTAGACACCTTGCTCCAAGCTGCAAAGCAATCTCCTACCATAAAGATATCAGAAATTTTTTGTTTCTGTGGACAAAGCCAACTGGCTAATCCAGACGGTCACCCCAACCACCAAGTAAAGTTAGGATGAACTATGTGTGACAAATGGTGCCTTGAAGTCCTCTGACCTGAGGATTTGTTATAGTTTACAATGAGAACATGTATATACTTGGCTACATCTGCTTGGCTATCTACACGGGTGAGATTTCTTTGTGTCTCCACAGTTTCTAGCAGACTGCCTCTGATGTGTCCATTACATTCTGTTTTTTTAATGTTTATTTGGTAATGAAACTTTTCTTTCTCTGCTACCTTTGTGGAGCAGTTTTCCGGTGGGGAGAAGATTCTGGTTTGAGTTATATTTCCCAGGAGTAGGCCCTCTGTCAGTCTCTGAGATACGAGATGACAGCCAGCACCAAGGGTCAACCATGCGAGTGAGCCATCCTCAACGTCCAGCCTCATAAACCCACAAATAATCGCAGTCCAGCCAATATCCGACCACGAGTACACAACAGACTTCAAGCCAGAGCCTCCTGGCTGAGCTCAGTCAATCGAACCATGAGTGATAACAATAAATTAAGCCACTACGTTTTGGAATAGTTCCTTAGACAGCAAGAGATAGCCAAAACATTTAACTCTTGCTGTTGTAACTAAGGACTCTGACTGATACATGTAACATTCTGCGAGTATCTTGGGAGAGAGAGATCCATCCATCTCTGAACCCTCCTTCCTTGAAACTGGTGCTATTTTTTGCACAGAAGAGATACCAATACACTTTCCTGCTTAAATTGCTTTTTGGACAGATTGAGGTTTAAATAAAATAAAAACAACAAATTGGATGCAATACGTGTCAGTCAAATTGAACTGAATATTTTGGTCTAACAACTGCTTCTAAAAAGCATTTGCTTCTGTTTGTTTACACACTCCACTAAATATGTGATGTTGATAATTTCCCTACAGTTTAAAGCCAATACACATGAAATTATGTTTAGGGAATATCAAGACTGTTTTTTCCCTTCCAAAACCACTTCTGAGCTCTGCCCTTGGCTCACTGGGCATTTTGCTCTTCTGTTCAGCTTCAGGCGAGACCATTCTGGGTTCTGTGCCTGCTTTTTTCCTGTTTTAATGGTGATTAAAAGCTATTTGTTGGCCATAGGGGCCTTTCACAAACATCCATAGAACATTGTCAAGACTGAAAGCAAATGATTAGGGACAAAAAAATGCCATCTGCAGGGAAACCCATTGTTCTGTTTCTCTGGAGCATCAGCCTGTTTGTGCTACAATTATTGGATTATGTGTCTGCAGATACGTGCCGTCCCTTGTGATTTGACTTCCCCACTCTCTTGACAGATTACTGACTCTCAGGCTTCTAAATAAAGCCAATCCCAGACACTGTCTTAATGCTGTTTCTGGGATTGGTAAGTGCCTGTTAGTTACGATGTTAAGTGAGCTTTGGAAACTTAAAGATTCTTTCCCTAGTTGTTCTGGATCCTTCCTGACATGATTAGCCCTCAACAGAGAGGTTCAGGCTATGCAGGCTCACAACATCCCCTCCCTGTCCCTTCCCCCATCCATGTGTAAGAACCTCAAACGGCTGGAGTCAGCATGCCCTCTACCTGCAGAGAAAGCATTGTCAGAAAGGAGGGAAAGTGAGGGAAACCAAACAACAAACTCTGTTCCTAGCAACCGCTGCACATCTCTTGTGCTGAAATCACCAGTTTCCTTGTTTTTCTTAGAACCTGTGATAACCCCTGATGACTCGGGTCGGGGTGTCAAAAGTACTTGAACAATCTGGAAAAGTATAGTAAAAGAGGGAGGTCCGGGAGGATTCATCTACAGACTCAATTTCACCTGTAAAAAGAGAAAATCTTAGCATGCATCTCCCAGGGTTACTGGGAAGCCTAAAAATGTTAGTCAACCTAAGAACTTGAGCAACTCCCCAAGTACCGTGCCAGGCTCCTTGTGCAATCAGCATCCCCTTGGATACTGTCACGTCCAGAGCAATGCTGGGGGTGAGGCGTTCTGTGTGCATCACTACGCTTTAACGGGGGCACTGCCGAGTGTCGAGCTACAGGAGACAAAGGAGGGGGGAAAAGAAGCGGAAGGGAAGGGAAAGGAGAAGTTCCAGGAGGGAGAGAAAGCGAAGGGGGAGGAAGGGGCCAGGACAAGGAAGAGCCGAGAAACGACATCCTCCCAGGAATACAAAGCACAGAAGTCAAGACAACTGGAGCGCATCCTGATTAAGGAAACAGACTTTGTTCGATCAGCCTGACACTTCATGCTTATCTTGTGACCAGCGTGGTCCTTGCCCTCTTAGCATTTACGGTATAGCAGAGGTGACAGCTAATTTAAATGGTCCCTGCTGTACAGTGAGTTATGACACAGTGACAGTGGAAGAAGAAATGGCTATGACGGAATAGAGCAGGGGCAGGGAAATAGTTTTCGGTGGGTTCAGGGGACGTGAGGGCTGTCTGGAAAGGCTTCCACTTACCAGGTACCAGGAATAAGATACAGGAGAAACTGCATAGTGTTGCTCAGTTGCTCAGTTAGAGTCTCAGTTGCTCAGTTAGAGTCTCAGTTGCTCATCTGTCAAACAGGCACCATGACACTGCTTACGTCACAGGAACGCTATAAAGAAGAAATACGACCATCTGTGTAAAGTACTTCAGCAGGGTGTCCCTCGGTCAAGCAAGGGATTCAACCTGGTGGCCGCGGGGCAAATTTAACCTCACTCCATGTCTAGTCAGTGATTCAAAAGGAAGTGAGGTGGCCATCTTTAAAAACTGGAAAATTTCACAGGAATCTGTATCTCCAGCTTCTCATGAAAAATACGGAAACCCGGCAACTCTGTTCTCAAATTCTGTGTGGCAGAAATTGGCTGGAATTGAGGAACAGCTGCCCTTCTGGGCACGAGGTCTGGCCTCAGGTTGGCCATGCCCCAGGCTCCATTCTCTCATGTGTGTTCCCTGCCCACCCTGCACTCTTCTGAAATGACCACTCAGATTACTAAATACAATGCAGATCCCTCACCCCAGCTTTGCCCCTCTTCCTGCCTTTGCCCTCGTCATTTCAGCAATCCTGAATAACCTATATCTCCCCCTTGATCTCCATGCAGAAGTGCCCTTTCTCCTGCTGCCCTTTCTGCCCAGAAGAAGAAGCATCAATTAACTCTTACTGAAGTGGATTTGAATTCTGTTTTCAGGCATGAAAAAACTTGCTTGGACAAAGCCATGGGACAAATGGCACATCATCCTTGGGGTAGTTTTAGGCTATATGCTCAAAAGAGAAAAACTGGGCTGACCTTATTACCAAAGGGGGAACATTTCTGCCCAACCTGTTGTTTCCTTCCAAGTGAAGGGAGCTCCTTCACGGTGTGACACCTGGACTCTCCCAGCTTTCACTTACTCTCCCCAAGGAAAGAATGAATTTGGGTGAGTTTGGAAGAAAGAACTGGAAAGGCACCACCCGGCCCTTTTTTCAGTCCTTTCCATCTACTTACTTGGGTGCTTATAGAAGGCGTGTGTCTTGCTCTGCCTCTGTCCTGCGGGAAAAGAACCTTTCCCAGCAAGGATGAGTTCTACCTTCAACTGAGTCTAGATGGGTAAGCCTGGATGGTAGATTATTTGCAGAAAATGGCTGAAAGTATTCCTTGTACTGAACCCAGCCCTGTTAAGTAGTTCATACAACTTGCAGGATAAAGAGAGCTTTCAGGGAAAGGTGAGAGGAAACCTGGCAGGTGGCAGGTTTGGGGGATGAGGGGAAATCCACAAGCTATCTAGACATCACCTTTCAATTCTAAACTCCTTTATTTCTCTGCCACTTTGAAATTTTAAAGTCCCAGTTCTGCAAAGGACAATCTTCAGTCTTTGCTCACCTAGCATTTGCCCTCTCCTCATAGGAGACAAAATCTGCCTTCTAGTCTGGAATCTGAAATCCTGGACACAGCCTTTGCCACCCTCGCTTGCAGCAAGAGGACCCTCTCCACTCCAGAAATGCTGTTTCTGGAGATTTAGTGTGGAATCTGAAAATAAAAGGTCACCCTGACCACAAAGCTTCTGCCAGCAGGACTTCTCAATGATTTATTTATCATCAACATTGACGATATAATACATTCAACATCGTTTCTTCTTTTTTTTTTCAACAAGAACCTTTTCTTTTTTTTACAGTGAGAGAGGAAGAGTTTAAGCCCATGGGATCCACTGTGCTTATCATATACCCCATCGCCTAAGGATTCCTGACCTTCTAGAAGCGTGGGAAGACTTCTTGAAAACGCAGTCTTCATGCCAGTTGGACTTCCTTGCATGGCGGAGTTGCAGTTACACATATAAAACGTAGGATATGCTCTGAGCCAGACAGTAATTCACTGGTGTTTTTTTCATAGCCCAGACACATTGTGCTCCATACCCACAACTCAACTTTAATGGTTTTAGAAAACTCAGTGTCCAAGAGAATGTTTCCTTTAGGAGACACAAAAAGATTTCTTTGGATGGGGCACTGACCCACTGCCTACACATTCTGGCACCTCTGTTGGAGGAATGGGAGGAAGTGAGAGGTAAGGTGTTGGTTAGGATCATGAATTCTGATCAGCTAGGGAAGGTGGAAGGCTGTGTTTTGATCTCGGGTGGTCTCCTGTGATGGCTTTTAGTAGTCCTTCCCTGTCTAGTAACAAAAATGAGTGGAAGATAATAGCAACCCCAGGCAGGTAGAATACGAAGGACCCCTACTCTGTAGGGATGAACATGTGGGTCAACCTGCCAGGTAGAAGACTTTAAGCATCCGATAAATCAAAGAAGTCAAAGGCAATGGAAATGGATAGAAGAGAGGTCTTAAACTGACAAATGCTGACTGTAGCCTTATGAACAATTACTGTAGTTAGTTATGTCCTGGCACTTTCTTTCTCCTTGACTTGCACGTACACAGAAGTATTGACTAATTTTCTTCTTTCTTCTTTCTCCCGCTATGTCAACTTCACAATTTATTTTCCTAGAATACAGAAAGATTGAGATGGGATGGTGACTTTACTAAAATAAAAATGGAAAATAACTGCCCCAGACCTGGAGCTGAAGCTAGAAACGACTTCATGTTGGTTTCTCTGAAGGCAGAGATGCAAATTATTTTTTATTTTATGAAGGCTATCGGCATTATATGAGATTTTGTTTGGTTATGTGTGTGTGTTGATACTGTAAATTTGGGGAAAACAAAACAGACATGTTGGTGCAGAACATTTAAATGCAAGACATTTGCCCTGACTTTTGGGTGCCCAGCATCTAAACCCCGCTTCCTACATGTGGCGGGTCCACTCTTGGTAAGGCAAAGCCGTTCTCCCGCTAGAATCTGAAAATGCCTTCTATTTGTTTACCCATTTTTCTTCTTGCAGTTGGGCATGTGACCTCCACCTTTCCTACCGAGTATACCTGCACAAAACTTTGAACCGGAAGGTAGTGATGGAAAAGAGGCTTCCCTGGTAACTCAGCTGGTAAAGAATCTGCCTGCAATGAGGGAGACCTGCATTCAGTCCTTGGGTTGGGAAGATCTCCTGGAGAAGGGAAAGGCTACCCACGTCAGTGTTCTGGCCTGGAGAATTCTATGGACTGTATAGTCCATGTGGTTGCAAAGAGTTGGACACGACTGAGTGACTAAAACTTTTACTGAATCTATGCTGGAATGGGCAGTGACACCAAAGGCAAAAACAGCAACGGTCAAAGTAGTACCAGTGAGGATAGTGACCAGTACTGCCAGCAGCAGCCCAGGGATGCTTCAGGCTAGTTGCTGTGCTTTGAGTATTGCCCCGGCTATAAATTCTGAGCTGAAACCTCAGGCTTTCCTAACCATTCTGAGAGTTACTCTATTACCTTTAAAAAAAAAAAATTATGCTTTTGGCTACTCTGGGTTTTAGTTGTGGCATCTGGAATCTTTAGTCGAAGCATGCGAGATCTAGTTCCCAAGCCAGGGATCGAACCTGGGCCCCCTGCATCGGGAGCATGGAGTCTTAGCCACTGGACCACCAGAGAAATCACTCAATTATCTTTTAATGAATTTGCTTTATGCTTAAATCAGTCAGATGTGGTTTCTGTTGATTGAAACTCCAAGCCCTAACTTGATAAATATCATTCTTTCAGTGACTATTAACTGAACTCTTATCACACACCAGACACTGAAGTGCTATCTACTACCCACCAGTAGAGAGCAAATGTAGATATGGTTCCTGCTTACAGAGAGCTTAGTCTAGAGAGGTAAATATTCATCAATAATACTGAAGATACATTTGAGTCTGATTCTCAATCAGAATACGTCTTTTCCACATTGATAGTTCCTCAAAGTCCATGACTATCCTCTCCTCACACTAAAGCGAACTGTTATTTCTGAGTAAGAGGGAGGTGAATGAGAACAACTGGCATTTTCTTCTTTACACTTTTTGGCATTTTTCAGATTCTTTAGAATCGGTAAATATGTCTTTTAAAAATCTATCTTTTCCATTACACAGACTATATATAGTTCATTCTCCGACTGGAGTCATTAAAATCTGCAAAGATTTTTGGTTAATGCAATCGAAACTATTTTCCACTTCTCTGGATCATTAAAACAGCATTTAGAAACTGTATTCTGTTTATGGAAAATTACACCAAATGAATTAAGTAAATATATCTTAATGTGATTGGAAAGACATGCTTTATTTTATTGTGAGCACAGTTGTAAACCAAGAAAAGCAGGTCAGGTTATGGTAAGAATGTTATTGCACCTTAGAATAAATAATCATGAAGGGGTATTTATTTAAAAATTTGCAAATGAGTTCAGTAATTTCAAAACTGATTTATTAAGTGTCTAAACTGTGGAACCTGCTCAGTTATATAAAACGGTATTACTTTGCCACCATGGTGAATGAACAGTTATGTCAACAGAAATTGACGTCATTTTTCTCTCTTTTCTCCCTCCCCGACCAGCTCATTCTTCATGCTGTGTTTGTTTATCTGAGTCATCTTATGGTCCCTTATGTTCAGACTTCTGCATCCCACCAAGCTTTACCTCTCTGATGCCATTTAAAAGAGTATAAAATTTAGCATAGTTTTGGACAATTAGCTTGAAAGAAAGTTTAATAGCAAAAGGGGAATTCTACTTGCTACACTTCATGAATCACCGGGAATTTCTTTGGCCAACAAATCCCTTCTTTGGGAAAGTAGATTCCCTCTTCATTTTGCTTCCGCTATTCCTGTAGCCTTCTTTCCTCCCCACTGAATTTCTCCTTCATCTGTATATAAACTGCTCAATCCACTGGAGAAGGGATAGGCTACCCACTCCAGTATTCTTGGCCTTCTCTGGTGGCTCAGCTGGTAAAGAATCTGCTTGCAATGTGGGAGACCTGGGTTCGATCCCTGGGTTGGGAAGATCCCCTGGAGAAGGAAACAGCAGCCAGTATTCTGACCTGGAGAATTCCAGGGACTGTATAGTCCATGGGATTGCAAAGAAACCAACATTACTGAGAGACTTTCACTTTCACAGTTACTAGTGATCAGTTGCTCATCATCAAACTCAAGGACCTACTTCTTTCCCCACTGGAGATTTTTATAAATTAGTAAGATTGCCTTCTTCCTTAAAAAGGCAAGACCCAAATCCTCTCAAGTTAACAATGGGAGGGAAATTTTTCACATGAAAAGGGAAGCTGGACTTGGAAGCCCTCACCATTGTCCTTGGAAGTTCTCCTTCCTCTTTGTAAGATTCTTGCTCATGACTTCTTGTCAAAACAACCACAAAGCTGGCAGGATTGAGGGGGGATGTTACTCAGCTCTTTGGATGGGGGGTTGCTCCTCCCTGCTGCCGCCCCTGGCCTCAGGCACCGGGTTGCTCCTCCCTGCCGCCACCCCTGACCTCGGACACGGGGTGGCTCCTCTCAGCCGTTCCTGCGGTGGCTGCGCAGGTGCAGCAGGGCCTAGAGGAGCCATCCCACGTTGAAGGTCAGGAAGGGCAGCAGTGAGGAGATACCCTTCATCCAAGGTAAGGAGCAGTGGCTGCGATTTGCTGGAGCAGCCGTGAAGAGATACCCCATGCCCAAGGTACGAGAAACCCAAGTAAGTTGGTAGGTGTTGCAAGAGGCCATCAGAGGGCAGACACACTGAAACCATACTCACAGAAAACTAGTCAATCTAATCACACTAGGACCACAGCCTTGTCTAACTCCATGAAACTAAGCCATGCCCTCGGGGCAACCCAAGATGGGCTGGTCATGGTGGAGAGGTCTGACAGAATGTAGTCCACTGGAGAAGGGAATGGTAAACCACTTCAGTATTCATGCCTTGAGAACCCCATGAACAGTATGAAAACGGAAAATGATAGGATACTGAAAGAGGAACTCCCCAGGTCTGTAGGTGCCCAACACGCTACTGGAGATCAGTGAAGAAATAACTCCAGAAAGAATGAAGGGATGGAGCCAAAGCAAAAACAATACCCAGCTGTGGATGTGACTGGTCATAGAAGCAAGGTCTGATGGTGTAAAGAGCAATATGGCATAGGAACCTGGAATGTCAGGTCCATGAATCAAGGCAAATGGAAGTGGTCAAACAAGAGATGGCAAGAGTGAACATCAACATTCTAGGAATCAGAGAACTAAAATGGACTGGAATGGGGGAATTTAACTCAGATGACCATTATATCTACTACTGAGGGCAGGAATCCCTCAGAAGAAATGGAGTAGCCATCATGGTCAACAAAAGAGTCCGAAATGCAGTACTTGGATGCAATCTCAAAAACGACAGAATGATCTCTGTTCGTTTCCAAGGCAAACCATTCAATATTACGGTAATCCAAGTCTATGCCCCAACCAGTAACACTGAAGAAGCTGAAGTTGAATGGTTCTATGAAGACCTACAAGACCTTTTGGAACTAACACCCAAAAAAGATGTCCTTTTCATTCTAGGGGACTGGAATGCAAAAGTAGGAAGTCAAGAAACACCTGGAGTAACAGGCAAATTTGTCCTTGGAATGCGGAGTGAAGCAGGGCAAAGACTAAAAATTTTGCCAAGAAAATGCACTGGTCATAGCAAACACCCTCTTCCAACAACACAAGAGAAGACTCTACACATGGACATCACCAGATGGTCAACACCGAAATCAGATTGATTATATTCTTTGCAGCCAAAGATGGAGAAGCTCTATACAGTCAACAAAAACAAGACCAGGAGCTGACTGTGGCTCAGATCATGAACTCCTTATTGGCAAATTCAGACTTAAATTGAAGAAAGTAGGGAAAACCGCTAGACCATTCAGGTATGACCTAAAGCAAATCCCTTATGATTATCCAGTGGAAGTGAGAAATAGACTTAAGGGCCTAGATCTGACAGATACAGTGCCTGATGAACGATGGAATGAGGTTCGTGGCATTGTACAGGAGACAGGGATGAAGACCATCCCCATGGAAAAGAAATGCAAAAAAGTGAAATGGTTCTCTGAGGAGGCCTTATAAATAGCTGTGAAAAGAAGAGAAGCAAAAAGCAAAGGAGAAAAGGAAAACTACAAGCATCTGAATGCAGAGTTCCAAAGAATAGCAAGAAGAGATAAGAAAGCCTTCTTCAGTGATCAATGCAAAGACATAGAGGAAAACAATAGATTGGGAAAGACTAGAGATCTCTTCAAGAAAATTAGAGATACCAAGGGAACATTTCTTGCAAAGATGGGCTCGATAAAGGACAGAAATGGTCTGGACCTAACAGAAGCAGAAGATATTAAGAAGAGGTGGCAAGAATACACAGAAGAACTGTACAAAAAAGATGTTCACGACCTGGATAATCACGATGGTGTGATCACTCACCTAGAGCCAGACATCCTGGAATGTGAAGTCAAGTGGGCCTTAGGAAGCATCATTACGAATAAAGCTAGTGGAGGTGATGGAATTTCAGTTGAGGTATTTCAAATCCTGAAAGATGATGCTGTGAAAGTGCTGCACTCAATATGCCAGCTAATTTGGAAAACTCACCAGTAGCCACAGGACTGGAAAAGGTCAGTTTTCATTCCAATCCCAAAGAAAGGCAATGCCAAAGAATGCTCAAACTACCACACAATTGCACTCATCTCACATGCTAGTAAAGTAATGCTCAAAATTCTCCAAGCCAGGCTTCAGCAATCCGTGAACTATTAACTTCCTGATGTTCAAGCTGGTTTTAGAAAAGGCAGGGGAACCAGAGATCAAATTGCCAACATCTGCTGGATCATGGAAAAAGCAAGAGAGTTCCAGAAAAACATCTATTTCTGCTTTATTGACTATGCCAAAGCCTTTGACTGTGTGGATCACAAGAAACTGTGGAAAATTCTGAAAGAGATGGAAATACCAGACCTCCTGACCTGCCTCTTGAGAAATCTGTATGCAGGTCAGGAAGCAACAGTTAGAACTGGACATGGAACAACAGACTGGTTCCAAACAGGAAAAGGAGTACGTCAAGGCTGTATATTGTCACCCTGCTTATTTAACTTCTAGGCAGAGTACATAGAAACGCTGGACTGGAAGAAACACAAGCTGGAATCAAGATTGCCGGGAGAAATATGAATAACCTCAGATATGCAGATGACACCACCCTTATGGCAGAAAGTGAAGAGGAAATAAAAAGCCTCTTGATGAAAGTGAAAGTGGAGAGTGAAAAAGTTGGCTTAAAGCTTAACATTCAGAAAATGAAGATCATGGCATCCAGTCCCATCACTTCATGGGAAATAGATGGGGAAACAGTGCAAACAGTGCCTGACTTTATTCTTTTGGGCTCCAAAATCACTGCAGATGATGATTGCAGCCATGAAATTAAAAGACGCTTACTCCTTGGAAGAAAAGTTATGACCAACCTAGATAGCATATTCAAAAGCAGAGACATTACTTTGCCGACTAAGGTCCATCTAGTCAAGGCTATGGTTTTTCCAGTGGTCATGTATGGATGTGAGAGTTGGACTGTGAAGAAGGCTGAGCACTGAAGAATTGATGCTTTTGAACTGTGGTGTTGGAGAAGACTCTTGAGAGTCCCTTGGACTGCAAGGAGATCCAACCAGTCCATTCTGAAGGAGATCAGCCCTGGGATTTCTTTGGAAGGAGTGATGCTAAAGCTGAAACTCCAGTACTTTGACCATCTCATGTTAAGAGTTGACTCATTGGAAAAGACTCTGATGCTGGGAAGGATTGGGGGCAGGAGGAGAAGGGGACGACAGAGGATGAGATGGCTGGATGGCATCACTGACTCGATGGACGTGAGTCTGAGTGAACTCCGGAAGTTGGTGATGGACAGGGAGGCCTGGCGTGCTGTGATTCACGGGGTCGCAAAGAGTCGGACACGACTGAGCGACTGAACTGAACTGAACGGTTTTTCACCTCTAAGCTTTAATTCTCGGTCCTTTCCTCATCTTCCCATGACACCTCACATAGGCTGCTCACTTAAGCTTAAGGAGCTAACTTTTGGCTTTTTCCCATTATCAACAGTTAAAATTCTGGATGAAAAGATGGACCGATCTAGGACACAGTGTTGCCAGGGTCCTTGTCTGGATGGAGGTGTTGGACTGCCCACAGATTGACTGTTTGGGCAGATGCCCATCTTTAAGAAACCCAGTGGTACCTCATAAGTTTGTCACCTGAAACAAATCCTTTTTAAACAATCTTTCCTCTGTACGTCAAAAACATTTTTAGTAACCATGTCATAATCAACAAAAATTAAATGCAATATTGAGTGTTTACTTTTACAGCAAATAATTCAAAGAAATGATTTTTCAAATTATTGTTTGAAACCCATAAACCAGTTTATTTATGAACTAAAATTTGTACTTCTTGGAAATAATATGTGTTGCAGCTTACTGTCTTAAAATTTAAACAAATAAAACCTCCAAGTCACCCCATAAAACTAAAGTAGTTCAAGGTTGTTTACCTTTTTTTTTTTTTTTCCACAATCATGGGACTAACATTATTAATTTCAATTCAACTGTTTAATTTCAGGATTATCTTGTGCCATAGAATCTGGAGACAAGAACTGAAGCAGAAAAGAGCTGGGACAAGTCAGAACTACTTTCATCTGACAGTGAGTTCAGAATGAGTCTGCATTTTAAAAAAATTTAAAACAGCTATATCCATATGCATCAAGGCTCAGTTTTATGATTGGGAGTGCTTCAAAGTGACTTTCACAGAGACTATTACACTTGTTAGATGATAAATAATACAAATTACATCACCTGTAAATGATTAGAGCTCACAGTAACCACAGAAGTTGAATAGAACTTAGACCAATGGAAGACTTTTTCATACCATTTTATCACTGACATTGTTTACAATAGTGATAATAGAAACCTTGATTTGATTCTCATCTATATTTATATGGTGACAGTGAAAAGCATTTGGCCTTGGAGTACAGAATGAAGCAGGGCAAAGGCTAATAGAGTTTTGCCAAGAGAATGCACTGATCATAGCAAACACCCTCTACCAACAACACAAGAGAAGCCTCCACACGTGGACATCACCAGATGGTCAATACTGAAATCAGATTGATTATATTCTTTGCAGCCATAGAGGGAGAAGCTCTATACGGTCAGCAAAAACAAGACCAGGAGCTGACTGTGGCTCAGATCATGAACTCCTTATTGGCAAATTCAGACTTAAATTGAAGAAAGTAGGGAAAACCACTAGACCATTCAGGTATGACCTAAGTCAAATCCCTTACGATTATACAGTGGAAGTGACAAAAAGATTCAAGGGATTAGATCTGACAGACAGAGTGCCTGAAGAACTATGGATGGAGGTTTGTGACATTGTACAGGGGGCAGTGATCAAGACCAACCCCAAGAAAAAGGAATGCAAAAAAGGCAAAATGGTTGTCAGAGGAGGCCCTACAAATAGCTATGAAAAGAAGAGAAATGAAAGGCAAAGGAGAAAAGGAAAGATACACCCAGTTGAATGCAGAGTTCCAAAGAACAGCAAGAAGAGATAAGAAAGCCTTCCTTAGTGATCAGTGCAAAGAAATAGAGGAAAAGAACAGAATGGGAAAGACTAGAGCTCTCTTCAAGAAAATTAGAGATACCAAGGGAACATTTCATGCAAAGATGGGCTCGATAAAGGACAGAAATGGTAGGGACCTAACAGAAGCAGAAGATATTAAGAACAGGTGGCAAGAATACACTGAAAAACTATACAGAAAAGATCTTCATAACCTAGATAATCATGATGGTGGGATTACTCACCTAGAGCCAGACATCCTGGGATGCAAAGTCAAGTGGGCCTTAGGAAGCATCACTATGAACAAAGCTAGTGGAGGTGATGGAATTCCAGTTGAGCTATTTCAAATCCTGAAAGATGATGCTGCACTCAATATGCCAGCAAATTTGGAAAACTCAGCAGTGGCCACAGGACTGGAAAAGGTCAGTTTTCATTCCAATCCCAAAGAAAGGCAATGCCAAAGAATGCTCAAACTACCACACAATTGCACTCATCTCACACGCTAGCAAAGAAATGCTCAAAATTCTCCAAGCCAGGCTTCAATAGTATATGAACCATGAACTTCCAGATGTTCAAACTGGATTTAGAAAAGGCAGAGGAACCAGAGATCAAATTGCCAACATCCACTGGATCATGGAAAAAGCAAGAGAGTTCCAGAAAAACATCTATTTCTGCTTTATTGACTATGCCAAAGCCTTTGACTGTGTGGATCACAAGAAACTGTGGAAAATTCTGAAAGAGATGGGAATACCAGACCACCTGATCTGCCTCTTGAGAAATCTGTATGCAGGTCAGGAAGCAGCAGTTAGAACTGGACATGGAAAAACAGACTGTTTCTGAGTCGGAAAAGGAGTATGTCAAGGCAGTATATTGTCACCCTGCTTATTTAACTTATATGCAGAGTACATCATGTGAAATGCCAGGCTGGAGGAAGCACAAGCTGGAATCAAGATTTCTGGGAGAAATATCAATAACCTCAGATATGCAGATGACACCACCCTTATGGTAGAAAGCGAAGAAGAACTAAAGAGCCTCTTGATGAAAGTGAAAGAGGAGAGTGAAAAAGTTGGCTTAAAGCTCAACATTCAGAAAACTAAGATAATGGCAACTGGTCCCATCACTTCATGGCAAATAGATGGGGAAACAGTGGAAACAGTGAGAAACTTTATTTTATTGGGCTCCAAAATCACTCTAGATGGTGACTGCAGCCATTAAATTAAAAGACACTTGCTCCTTGGAAGAAAAGCTATGACCAACCTAGACAGCATACTAAAAAGCAGAGACTACTTTATCATCAAAGCTCCATCTAGTCAAAGCTATGGTTTTTCCAGTAGTCATGTATGGATGTGAGAGTTGGACTATAAAGAAAGCTGAGTGCCAAAGAATTGATGATTTTGAACTGTGGTGCTGGAGAAGAATTTTAAGAGTCCCTTGGATGGCAAGGAGATCCAAGCAGTTCATCCTAAAGCAAATCAGTCCTGAATATTCACTGGAAGGACTGATGTTGAGGCTGAAACTCCAATACTTTGGCCACCTGATGCAAAGAACTGACTCATTGGAAAAGACCCTGATGCTGGGAAAGATTGAGGGTGGGAGGAGAAGGGGACAACAGAAGATAAGGTGTTTGGATGGCATCACTGACTCAATGGACATGAGTTTGAGTAAGCTCCAGGAGTTGGTGGTGGACCAGGAGGCCTGCATGCTGAGGCCAATGGAGTTGCAAAGAGTCGGACACGACTGAGTAACTGAACTAAACTGAACTGAGGGAAAGCAGGCACATTTTTGATTGGTTTTATCATTGCTGTTAAGTTCTGTGTAAAGAATGCATCCCTTGGAGTCTGCATCTGCAATGGAGCACAGCCTACTGCCTAGAGGTTTGGTAAAGCAATGGAGAGAACTTCTCCAATCCTTCTATCTATTAAGTAAATCTAACCTCTACTCTTATCATCAGAACTCTGTTCATTTCCTTCACAGCACTTAAAATGTGTAATGATGTATTTGTTTATGTACTTATTTACTGTCTACCCGACCACATTGCAGTCATCATTAGTTGGTGATCATGTGTCCCAGCACTTTCTGGATATCTGACATGTAGTAAGCACTCATATAATATAGTAAGCAGAGATATAATAAGTCACTATTCTGATGTTTAACAGAATAGTGATTTATTTTCCCCTAAGGGTTGGAGTGGCATCACCAACTCGATGGACATGAGTTTGAGTGAACTCCGGGAGTTGGTGATGGTCAGGGAGGCCTGGCGTGCTGCAATTCATGGGGTTGCAAAGAGTCGGACATGACTGAGCAACTGAACTGAACTGAAGGGTTGGGGAAAAGGAGGGAACAAGACAGGCGTCCAAAGCCTAAAATGCTGTGCATGCTCTGTCGCTTCAGTCACGTCCTACCTTTTGAGACCCCGTGGACCATAGCCCGCCAAGCTCCTCTGTCCATGGGATTATCCTGGCAAGAATACTGTAGTGGGTTGTCATTTCCTCCTCCAGGGGGTCTTCCCAACCCAGTGATCGAACCTACATCTCCTGAAGCTCCTCTATTGGCAGGCAGATTCTTTAGTAGTTAGATACCTGGGAAGCCCTCTAAAATGCTGGGTTAGGTCTAATTCTTCTCCTTTTAAACTAAGTGTTGAAGGAGAAAATTCAAGACACAAAGAAACCTAACAGACCATTCAAAGTGTTATCCACAATACTGCTCCTTTATACTCCAGTAAAAACCACGTCACACACGTGACATTCAGAACTTCTGATATTGAAGAGGATAAGTTAAATTTTTACATAACCTTCTGCTCCTTCTGCCTCTGTAACTCAGCTTGCTCCTTGCAAAGTCTGGATCACAAATACTCACAATACTAGGAAGTGGGGACTCACAATACTAGGAAGAGGAGCTTATCTCATTCACCCTTGTCCTGCTCTTTACAATTGCCCAACCCCTGCAAACCTGCTTAATCATGCCTGTTGGTGTATAAAAACTCTGTAACCCCTTTGTTCAGGGCTCCCAGCTTGGAGTGTTAAGTCCTCTGGGCCCGCCAACATAATAAACCTGAGTTCTCCAACTCTCCAAGTGTGGTGCTTGGCTTCTCCAGTACTGGTTTCTGCAACAATCTCACTGACACTGGTTTCAGCCCCCTGCTTGTGAGATTTTTTTGTTTTTTTGTCCAAGCAAATCTGCCGCTCTCTTCTCTCATTTTGCTGGAGGTAGTATGTTTGTCTGCAGTGGGGTTTCTTCTTTAAAGGCATAAAATGTTCTACCTTCATTTCTAATGGCTAACTAACCACACCAAACCACACCCCCTCCCACATTCATGATTTAAGGTAATATTAGCAGTAATATTATTTAGTTTAGAGTTTTTCCAGTAGTCATGTGTGGATGTGAGACTGGGACCATAAAGAAGGCTGAACACCAAAGAATTGATGCTTTTGAACTGTGGTGTTAGAGAAGACTCTAGAAAGTCCCTTGGACTGCAAGGAGATCCAACCGATCCATCCTAAAGGAAATCAGCTCTGAATAATCACTGGGAGGACTGATGCTGAAACAGAAACTCCAATACTTTTGTCACCTGATGCAAAGAGTCAACTCATTAGAAGAGACTGTGATGCAGGGAAAGATTGAAGGCAGGAGGAGAAGGGGACGACAGAGGATGAGATGGTTGGAGGGCATCACTGACTCAATGGACATAGTTTGAGCAAGCTCTGGGACATGATGACAGACAGGGAAGCCTGGCGTGCTGCAGTCTATGGAGTTTCAGAGGTTGGACATGACTGAGGAAGTGAATAACAACAATATTATTTAACCAATGCTATTAGCTTATTTGAAGCAACTTTAAATATTTTATGTATTTATTTGACAGCACTGGGTCTTAGTTATGGCACGTGAACTCTTAGGGGCGGAATGTAGGATCTATCTAGTTCCCTGATCTGGCTCCCTGCACTGGGAGCATGGGGTCTTAGCCACTGGACCACCAGGGAAGTCCTTGAGGCAAATTTAATAGGCAGCTCTCTCTCTTGCCTGCCCAATCTCCCCACAGCTCCACTTAGTCACTCACTTAAAAGACCATAATGGCACAGTCTATGGATGAAGATTTCTCACAGGAACTTTATATGCATTGCATATCCCATCAAATGCAACATTTTAAAACATTTTTCTGAGAAAGATGAACACCAATTATCAGTTCAGTTCAGTCGCTCAGTCATGTCCAACTCTTTAAGACCCCATGGATTGCAGGAGACCAGGCTTCCCTGTACATCACCAACTGCCAGAGCTTACTCAAACTCATGTCCATTAAGTTGGTGGTGCCATCCAACCATCTCATTCTTTATCATCCCCTTCTCCTCCTGCCCTCAATCTTTCCCAGCACCAGGGTCTTTTCAAATGAGTCAGCTCTTCACATCAGGTGGCCAAAGTATTGGAGTTTCAGCTTCAACATCAGTCCTTCCAATGAATATTTAGGGCTGATTTCCTTTGGATGGACTGGTTGGATCTCCTTGCAGTCCAAGGGACACTCAAGAGTGTTCTCCAACACTACAGTTCAAAAGCATCAATTCTTCAGCGATCAGTTTTCTTTATAGTCCAACTCTCACATCCATTCATGACTCTTGGAAAAACCATAGCTTTGACTAGACAAACTTTTGTTGGCAAAGTAATTCCTCTGCTTTTTATATGCTGTCTAGGTTGTTCATAGCTTTTCTTCCAGGGAATAAGCATCTTTTAATTTCACGGCTCAAGTCACCATCTGCAGTCATTTTGGAGCCCCCAAAAATAAAGTTTCTCACTGTTTCCATTGTTTCCCCATCTATTTGCTATGAAGTGATGGGACCAGATGCCATGATCTTAATTTTCTGAATGTTGACTTTTAAGCCAAATTTTTCATTCTCCTCTTTCACTTTCATAAAGAGGCGCTTTAGTTTTTCCTCACTTTCTGCCGTAAATTTGGTGTCATCTGTGTATCTGAGGTTATTGATATTTCTCCTGGCAATCTTGATTCCAGCTTGTGCTTCATCCAGCCTGACATTTCACATGATGTACTCTGCATATAAGTCAAATAAGCAGGGTGACAATATACAGCCTTGATGTACTCCTTTCCCAGTTTGGAAGCAATCTGGTTTTCCATGTCCAGTTTTAACTGTTACTTCCTCACCTGCATACAGATTTCTCAGGAGGCAGGTCAAGTGGTCTGGTATTCCCATGTCTTGAAGAATTTTCCACAGTTTGTTGTGATCCCCACAGTCAAAGGCTTTGGTATAGTCAATAAAACAAAAGTAGATGTTTTTCTGGAACACTCTTGCTTTTTCAATTATCCAGCGCATGTTGGCAATTTGGTCTCTGGTTCCTCTGCCTTTTCTAAATCCAGCCTGAACACTGATATGAGTAGAACTTATTTGAAAACAACAATCAATCACATCAGAATTGTTCATTTCTTTCTTAAGTAAGAGGAGGGCTTCCCTGGTGGCTCAGATGGTAAACAATCTAAGTAAGAGTAAGCTATACCATGACTGTAATTCATCTTCCACCCCATGAAAAAAGAATCAATGCAAGATCTCTTGGCTTCCCTTAAAGTTGTTGAAATAGTTGGAAAACATGACTCTTCCCCTGGAGGGCTTGACAATCTTTTCCACAAAACACACTCTAACTCCATAGAATCTCCCCTTTACATCTCCTATTGGGTCTCTGATCTGTTCTTCAGTTGACTCTGTACTGCCTGTAGTTAAGAGCTTGGGTTTGGTATAGACAGACCTGAGTCCAAATTTCAGTGCTGTTTACGTGCCTGTATGACTTTTGAGACCAATTTAATCTCTCCAAGCTTCAGTTTATTCTATTAAAATCAATGTGGGATACTCATGCTTATCTACTCACAGGTTTTGTGAACATTTTGTCAGAAAATATGTGTAAGGCACATGGTACAATACTGGGTACATACTAAAATCATGAAAAGTTATACCTCCTGTGATTAATTTTATGGTTTTTTCAGTAGTCATGTTCAGATGTGAGAGTTGGACAATAAAGAAGGCTGAGTGCCAAAGAATTGATGCTTTTGAACTGTGGTTCTAGAGAAGACACTTGAGAGTCCCTTGGACTGCAAAGAGATCAAACCAGTCAATCCTAAAAGAAATCAACCCTGAATATTCACTGGAAGGACTGAAGCTAAAGCTGAAGCTCCAATACTTTGGCCACCTGATAAGAGCCGACCTATGGGAAAAGACCCTGATGCTGGGAAAGACTGAAGGCAGGAGAAGGGGGTGAGAGAGGATGAGATGGTTGGATGGCATCACTGAGTCAGTAGACATGAGTCTGAGTAAACTCCAGGTGGTAATGAAGGACAGGGAAGCCTAGTGTGCTGCCATCCACAGGGTCGCAAAGAGTCGGACGTGACTTGGTGACTTCACAACAGCAAAGGGTGTGGGCTATATGCTAACTCCAGTTCAGTTCAGTTCATTTCAGTCACTCAGTCGCGTCCGACCCTTTGCAACACCATGGACCACAGCACACCAGGCCTCCGTGTCAATCACCAACTCCTGGAATGTCAGGAAGCATTTAACAGGAGGCTTCCTGTGTGCTGTTTTGGATCTGTCAGGAATTCTCCATTCCTTATTAATTCCTGAATATTCAGGAATTAAGAGGAGAGGCAAGCCTCTCCCAGGGCTGAGGGATCCAAGCATTTCCTTCGTTAGTTTTTCTATATGGTGATAAGTACCCTCTTCCTTTTTATGAACCGTATGGTAATATCTCTGCTGAAAATAGCTTCTTGTAAAACAGTATAAATACCTACACAATGTTGAATAAAACACCTTTGCTCCATCAGAGCTTTGGTCCCCGTGTCTTGCTCTCTCTCTCTCTTTTTCAGGCTGATTTCCTGGAGCGCAGAGGCTCTCTGAGTTCACTTTCCTGCCTGGGCTTCTAAGACCCTCTCGAGAAGGCTCTCTGCGCCTTCACCCCATCGGAGAGCGCCTGAGGCCTTCGTGAACAGAGCAAGCCCTGTGCAGGGGCTTTATTGGCTTTCTGTGTAAGCCAAGGAATATCAGCCTCTTTCTCTCTCCTTTACTTTCTTATCAGTTGACTCCGGACCACCAGGTTCTGGTCCATTAAAGGACCTCAACAAGTGGCACCTGAACAGGGACTTGGTACACATATGCAGATTCGGACAGAGTGACCCCCAGGCCTATTGAGGCTGGTAAATATTAAGACAAGGGTAAAACGGCTGGAAAGCCCCATCACTTTTGTACTTTCCTTCATCACTTATTTAAAGTTCAGGGGCCTAATGAAATGTATGCTGATTTTTTAGCTAGATTCCAAACTGCTATTTCCCATACTGTAATTGGAGAAAAAGCCAAAAGGCAACTAGAGAAATTACTTGCTTATGAAAATGCAAATCAGGAATGTCAAAAAGCTATAGCTCCAATTCGTGAGACGGGGACTATTATTGATTATTTGAAGGCTTGTCACAATCTAAGATTAGAAACTCAAAAGATGCAAATGCTAGCTGAAACAATGGTTGCTGCCTTAAGAAACGGAAATGAAGGATGCTTTACATGTGGAAATAAGAACCATTTAAAAAGGGACTGCCCTAAGAAAGCTTTAAAAAAAAAAAAAAGGAAAAAATAAAAAACCTCCAAAAATCTGCCCTCGTTACTGTAGAGGAATGCATTGGGCCAAAGACTGTAAGTCTAAATTTGACGTTGAAAGAAAACCTATTCCATGAAACTCCAAGCAGGGGACCCCCCAGGTCCCTTTCACCGAAAACCAAGGGAAAATTCCATCTTTTCCCTCAAACCCTCAACATCCGGCAGTGCTGCCATTGATATACCAGCTTTGTTTTTAGATAATATGAAGTTAATGAGCTTTATTTAAATTTAAATTCACGTGAACTGAAAAAAAATAATATTTAAATATAATGTTTATTTAAATATAAATAAAATTTAAATATAATTGTTTGCTAATCTAATTAAGACATGTCTTAAGTCATCAACATTATATAATACTTTTATTATGCCTAGGTTTAAGGTAAACTAGACCTCCATGGTGGCTCAGACGGTAAAGCATCCCTACAGTGCGGGAGACCTGGGTTCAATCCCTCGTCCGGAAGATCTCCTGGAGAGGGGAATAGCAACCCACTCCAGTATTCTTGCCTCTCCCCCCAACCAAAACACGGGCTTAAAGAAATATTTCAGTCAAGGCAATGGCAACCCACTCCAGTATTCTTGCCTGGAAAATCCCATGGACAGAGGAGCCTGGTAGGCTGCAGTCCATGGGGTTGCAAAGAGTCAGACACGACTGAGCAACTTCACTTTCACTATACACTTTCATGCATTGGAGAAGGAAATGGCAACCCACTCCAGTGTTCTTGCCTGGAGAATCCCACGGATGGCAGAGCCTAGTGGGCTGCCATCTATGGGGTCACACAGAGTCGGACACAACTGAAGCAACTTAGCAGCAGCAGCAGCAGCAGCAAAGTAAACTAAATTTGTCAACAAAAGGTAACTCTTTATATATATAAATGAGATGAAAACTTTTAGATAAACTCTATTATAAATAATTATATTTTTAACAGAATAATCTATTATTATAATCTAAAATAATCTATTAAGATTGACAAAAGTGAAATTTCTAGAGTTGTACTAAATGAAATAATAAAAGTTTATTAAATAGCTAGGTAATTTCCAAATAAAATAAGATTTTAAAACATTTATTACTAAACATTAACTTCCTCTTACAAAAAGGTTTTCTGTAAGAAAAAGATATTTTTAACTATTAATAAATATATAATGAATAATATATTGACATATTTATATATAATAAATATATATATTATAATGCGATATAATAATATATTCACCAATCTATAAAATGCTAATATACAAGACACTTCATAGTTGCTAAAAAGGGTAAGATATATGCTTTTAATAAAAAGATATAAGATATGACAAACTCAGATATACATTCCACATTTTTCCTAGGGGGCACTGCTCATTTAACAAACAATACACTTATTAAAAAACTTGGAAGAATGACGAGCCTCTTTGGACAGAGCCATGGCCCCTCACAAAAGAGAAATTACAGGTGGCTAAGAAACTTATGTAGAGTACATCATGAGAAACGCTGGGCTGGAAGAAGCACAAGCTGGAATCAAGATTGCCAGGAGAAATATCAATAACCTCAGATATGCAGATGACACTACCCTTATGGCAGAAAGTGAAGAGGAAATAAAAAGCCTCTTGAGGAAAGTGAAAGTGGAGAGTGAAAATGTTGGCTTGAAGCTCAACATTCAGAAAATGAAGATCATGGCATCTGGTCCCATCACTTCATGGGAAATAGATGGGGAAACAGTGCAAACAGTGTCAGACTTTATTTTGGGGGGCTCCAAAATCACTGCAGATGGAGACTGCAGCCATGAAATTAAAAGACGCTTTCTCCTTGGAAGAAAAGTTATGATCAACCTAGATAGCATATTGAAAAGCAGAGACGTTACTTTGCCAACAAAGGTCCGTCTAGTCAAGGCTATGGTTTTTCCAGTGGTCATGTACGGATGCAAGTGTTGGACTATGAAGAAAGCTGAGCGCCGAAGAATTGATGCTTTTGAACTGTGGTGTTGGAGAAGACTCTTGAGAGTCCCTTGGACTGCAAGGAGATCCAACCAGTCCATTCTGAAGGAGATCAGCCCTGGGTGTTCTTTGGAAGGAATGATGCTGAAGCTGAAACTCCAGTACTCTGGCCACCTCATGCGAAGAGTTGATTCATTGGAAAAGACTCTGATGCTGGGAGGGATTGGGGGCAGGTGGAGAAGGGGACGACAGAGGATGAGATGGCTGGATGGCATCACTGACTCAGTGGACATGAGTTTGAGTGAACTCCGGGAGATGGTGATGGACAGGGAGGCCTGGCGTGCTGCGATTCACGGGGTCGCACAGAGTCGGAGATGACTGAGCAACTGAACTGAACTGAACAAACTTATAGATACACAACTAGAATTAAAGCATATTGAAGAATCTTGTTCTCCTTGGAACTCTCCTATTTTTGTTATAAAAAAGAAATTTAACAAATGGTGTCTCCTAACAGAGACAGTTAATTCATCTATGAAGCCTATGGGTTCATTACAACCAGGAATCCCATCACCTACCACTATTCCTCAGAATTGGCTTATCTGGAATATTTTGGAGAAGTTTCATTTCATTATCTTTCTGATAAGCTGTGGAATTTCTTCAAAACTACTGAATTTATTATTTCTCGCATTATCAACCTATACCACAGGCTGAGGTTTTTCATATAGATGGACCTAAAACGCCAAAGCTTCATTCTGATCTCTTAAGGAATATAAAGTCTTTTACACTAAATTTCATTCTGCTCAACAAAATGAATTATATGCTCTTATTCAAGTTATTTGCCTACATCCTTACCCCATTAATATAGTCTCTGACTCTATATATTCTGTTTTTGTATTAAAAGATATAGAAACCTCCACCATAAACTCCAGTCAACCTATTATTCAACAACTCTTTTTCGAACTACAATCTGTTGTTAGAAACCGCTATTCTTCCATTTATATTACACATATTCGAACACATTCTTGTCTTCCGGGCCCCATGACTTATGATAACGAACAAGCTGATAAGCTGGTTTCCTTTGCTACTCCAGAGGAATAGCATGCTCTGTTGCATAACAATGCTGGCTCCCTACACCAGGTACGGAAAATCCTATACCACCAGGCTAAAGAAATTATTAGTAATTGCTCTACTTGTAGACCCCTACATCTTCGACCCATCGCGCAAGGTATTAATCCTCACGGTTTGCAACCTAATGAACTATGGCAAATGGATGTAACTCATTGCCCTGAACTTCCTCCATTTTCTTTCCTACACGTCTGTATAGACACAAATTCCTCTTTTATCTGGGCCACACCTCTTTGCGGCGAGGCTACACAACATGTTATACCCTGCCTATATTTCTAGACACTTTAAACAATTTTTACAATATTTTTCTATTAAACATATTACAGGTATTCCTTATAACTCAGAGGCAAAAGACATAGTCAACCAAACACATCACACACTAAAGTTACACATAAAAAAATTTAAAAAGGGAGAATACACAAGGTACACTACTGTCTTCCTTATCCAAAGCAGGCTTTACTAGATTCCAACATAACATATTTTCTAAACCTATAACTATTGTTAATAAAGTTTTATTTGTTTTAATTTTTCTTAACCTCTTGGGAAGATTTGACCCAAGGGGGCCCCCAGCATTCAAAATGGAGATGAAACAGCAAAAACCCCAGGAAGAAGAAATTCCAATATGGGCTATGTCTGCTCTAAAGATCTCCAGAAAGCACCGGCCTCAGTGGGATCACCCCTATGATCTCCCCACTTGGGGATGAGGAATCTAAGCTACTCCATTTTGTTAACAGAAAAACTCCATTTTGTAAGGTTCTGGGAAAAGAGCCTTTGGAAATCCCCTGACCTCACCCCACCACCCACAAGCCGATCGGACCCCAGACCAGAATCTCCTGACTTAACGTTCAGGAACTTGTGGTCTACCTAGGAAATAGGGACCAATCAAAAACCAACACACAACCCTTCGAAAGAAAGTGACCAATCAGACGTCCCCCTACCTAGAAATTCTTTTTTTCTTGAACACTCCATATACAAGCAAGGTAACCCAAAACCCGGGGCTCCTCCCTATAGCTGCTGCGTCGGTAATGGTGGGAGCCCCAGCTCGAGCTTGTTAATAAAAACTCTCTTGCTTTTGCATCAGATATCGGCTCCCTGGTGGTCATTGTGAGATTTCGAGACTTGGGCATAACAGGGACAAATAAAAACCCTTAGTAATGGAGCTGAAAATTTGGTCTTTCAACAGGGATTGCCTCTGAGTCCTGAATACATTCTCCTGGCAATGCTCAGTCTTTTGGCCTATACCTCCCCCCGCCCCATCTCACTCGAGTTCAGCTAATACCCAACCCCGCTCTATCACAGGTGGTCGAAAGGACAGAGAGAGGACCAATCGTTTCAACTAATGACTCTATACATATGCCCCCCTCTAGAACCTGAAAGAGCCAGCACACCCTGGGGAGGAAGGAAAACTAATTAACATTTCTTTAGGCTGTGAAGTCCTCCCATTGTGCCTGGACCCAGAGAAATTATGCATAAACATCAGCCAACAAACTTGGCTTTCATCCTGCCTCCAAAAGACTTTCGGACATTGCTTGGATTATTTACTGCCCTTTCTTTGTCTGTAAACCATGTTTATACTACTGAAACTTTAGGGAAAGAACAAAAAACATTATGTAAAAGGTTACTAATGAAACATTACCATAATAAAGGACTTTGTGGCTGGCTTGAAGGTGGAATGGCACCCCTTCTCCTCCTGGAATCATCCTCAATAAACAGAGTGGGCCTGAACAAGGTGACATTTGGGCTGCAAGCACTGAAAAACTTGGAACTGGACCGGACATTTTACAGGGACCAGTTGTGGTCATAGTAACTATTTCTATAATCAGTCATATTTTATACAGGCCTATGTCCCACTTCCTTTTGTTATAGCCATAGGAAATTTACAGTAAGACTTTACATTCTGTAACATGGATTAATTGTAAACTATATACTTGTCTTAATTCCTCTATCTCTTTAAGAAATGATTCCCTTTTGATTCTTCAATCTTGACGTAATTTGTAGTTACCAACGACCCTGGGAAGAAGGTCCCATGGTTGGACTTACTTCCAGATTACCTCAATTTTGTGTTACTCTTGATTCATTTTAACAATAGTGCCTACAACTGGATACAAATCAAATTTCATTTTACAAATATAATAAAATAGGGGCAATTGTCAGGACGCATTTAAAACAGGAGGCTTCCTGTGTACTATTTTGGATATGTCAGTAATCCTCCATTCCTTATTAATTCCTGAATATTCAGGAATTAAGAGGAGAGGCAAGCCTCTCCCAGGGCTGAGGGATTCAGGCATTTCCTTCGTTAGTTTTTCTATATGGTGATAAGTACCCTCTTCCTTTATATGAAATATGGTAATATCTCTGCTGAAAATAGCTATCTTGTAGACAGTATAAATACCTATACAATGTTGAATAAAACACCTTTGCTCCATCAGAGCTTTGGTCCCCATGTCTTGCTTTCTCTCTCTTTTTCAGGCTGATTTCCTGGAGCGCAGAGGCTCTCTGAGTTCACTTTCCTGCCCAGGCTTCTAAGACCCTCTCGAGAAGGCTCTCTGCGCCTTCACCCCATCAAGAGGGCGCCTGAGGCCTCCGTGAACAGAGCAAGCCCCGTGCAGGGGCTTTATTGGCTTTCTGTGTAAACCAAGGAATATCAGCCTCTTTCTCCTTTACTTTCTTATCGGTTGATTCCAGACCACCAGGTTCCGGTCCATTAAAGGACCTCAACACTGGAGTTTGAGTTACTCAAAGTCATGTCCACTGTGTCGGTGATGCCATCCAACCGTCTCTCATCCTCTGTCATCCCTTTCTCCTCCCACCTTCAATCTTTCCCAGCATGAGGATCTTTTCAAATGAGTCAGCTCTTCACATCAGGTGGCCAAAGGACTGGAGTTTCAACTTCAGCATCAGTCCTTCTGTTAGGTAGGTAGAACAGGGAAAAGGAGTCAAAAATGGCGGTGGCTAAAAGACAAAAAAGGGAAAAGCCCTCACAAATAGAACAAAAGAAGGTCCAAGGACCAGAGTGAGGACCTCAGGTAAAACAAACAGCACTCCTGGCTGGCCCAACTTACATAGGACAGGCCCAGGGAGAGATAAACATATAAATAGAGGAGCCAGAGCCAGCTCCCCACCACCACCACCCCACGCGCTGGGGCGCTCTTCTCCTCGTGTCTTTGGATCGACGTGCCCTCACACCTCAAAGATGGATTTTCCTGCTATCTTCTAAATAAAATAGAGCTGTAACACTGATTTGTCTAAGAGCTATAACATGGTCCTTTCAAGACCTGAGAGCTGTGACACACCAAGGGGGCTTTAATGTCCGTCACTCCAAATCTTTGTTGTGACGAGACAAAGAACCGAGGAACATACACTTGCATGACACTTCCAGTGAATATTCAGGGCTGATTTCCTTTAGGATGGACTGGTTGGATCTCCTTGCAGTCCAAGGGACTCTCAAGAGTCTTCTCCAACACCACAGTTCAAAAGCATCAATTCTTTGGCGCTAACTAATGCTAGCTAAATGCTAACTAGTAATAGGGGTTATGGGGCACATAACTAACCACCCTTAAATTTAGTGGCTTAAAATAAGGAGTTATTTAGCTCATGCCTCTGTGTGTGACAATTTGGGATGGTCTCAGCTAGGCAGTTCTTATGCTAGTCTTGGCAAGACTCACTCTTGACTCTTTGTGGAGTTGGAGGGTCAGCTGGGGCTGGCTGATTTACAGTGGGCTTGTCTGGAATGGGTGGGATCACTGGGCCCGCTCTCCTCCAACAGAGCCCAGGCCTCATCACATTTTCTAAGTCTCTGTTTGCATGGTGTTTATCTCTGTCCCATTGGCCAAAGCAAGCTGCCAAGCCAGTCTAGCATCTCCAGGGTCAGACCTGGGGAAACAGAGTACCAAAGCCAACTGCAAGAGGGTGCACACAGTCAGGGGCAGGAAGAAACTGAGGACTTTTCTCCAAGACACCACAAAGAGCCTCTTCTAATACTTTTATTTATCTATGTTTGCTTCTTGTCTTTATGTCCTTCATGTTTATTATCCTCCCCACTTCTTCCTCTCTCTCTCTCTGTCTTCCTCTTTCTCCCTCTCTTCTTCAAATATTTATTAAGCATCTAGTGTGTTTCATGTAGAGAGAATACACCAATATATACTATCTAATTCAAGTTGTCTTGTAAAGGATCTCATTGCCTACAGTGCCTCTATGTTTAAAAGAAGTTTTTTTCTCTGTCTCCTTATAGCAGTTCCACTCTAACACCCTGTGTTAAACACTAAAGCTAGCTAGTATTTTAGTAAATAACAATGAGAAATAATGCTCTTTTCTAATTGTTTAAAATGATAGTGTTTCTAAGGAAAGATTACCAGCTGTTTTGTCTGCTCTAATCAGGAACTAAACCTTATTATCTCAGGATTTTGCTCCCTATCCATTTGCAATTCTCTTTATAAAGCACAGATGATGGTGACATTTGGCTCGTGGAGTGTGTGCCTCGCACGCCGTCCTAGTTGGCACAGAGAGGGATTGGGAATGACCTTCTGGATTAGAGGCTCATCCTTTTCATTTGTTCTCGTGTGCTTCCAACCTCTTTGGCAACGACGGAAGTGAGAAAATTACTCCGGCATTCAGTGTGCTGTGTTCTCAAATGCATGAGCTTAAATGGCAACAGAAATAGCCTGATGACATGTGTGGCATGCATGGGTAGAGCTTCACTGTACTTCAAGTCTTTGCTTTCTCTCTCTCTCTCTCTCTTTTGTTTCTTTTTTTTTTTTTGATGTGGACCATTTTAAAGTCTTTATTGAATTTGTTATAATACTGCTTCTATTTTATGTTTTGGTCTTTGACCTCAAGGCATGTGGGGTCTTAACTCCTTGACTAGTGAATGAGCCTGCACTCCCTGCACTTGAAGGTAAGGTCTTAACCGCTAGACCATCAAGGAAATCCCTCACATCTTTCCTAAGAGAATGGATCTCCACCTTGGTTGTGCATAAAGACATCTGGGGAGCTTTTAAATTAGGTCCACACCCTGGCTACGCTGCAGACCCAACTACATCAGAATCTGGGAAGTGGGATCTGAGCTTGGCTATTTTTTAAAAGCTCCCCTGATTCCAAAGTTGAGTCAGGGTTGAGAACTACTGCCTGGAGGGGACTCATGAAATGTTACAACACAGAAATCTCTCTTGATTTTGAAATTGAGGAAAATTACATCCAGAGAGGTCAAAAATTCTCAAAAGGCTAGGTAAGAGGGAAGGCAAGATTCAAACCCAGGTTTTCTAAGTCCAAAGTCTGTGTTTTGATGTCTCATAAGAACCGGAAAACCCTGAGTCACTATTAGGTGATAGTAGAAATTAGAATGGAATGAAACAAAACAAGAAGGGTATATTCCTGATATAAATATTTAGTAAGAAAGAAAACTAAGCAATGAGAGCATCAAATTGCATCATTATGACCTTTTGGCAATAAGCTTTTGGGAGAAGTAAATAACTTAACAGCTATTTCCTATAAACTGTAAATTTGCTGGCAAATACCTTTGAATATGCAAATGCATGCTAATTAAAAGTGAATCATCTCAGTGCCTGATTTAGAAATTGGAACAAATACTGGACTAAACCTAAAGTGGAGCTATTTTGAGCAATTCAGGCTATAACCAAATATTCTGATAGGATGTCGACAATGGTATTTCTAATACCACTTGGACGGATATTATTCTTTCTGGAAGAGCAATCTATGCATAGGCTCATCTTTGTGTTGGCCCTAAGCAGTGTGTAAGAATCAGAGCTGGGAGGTGTGGGGACACAGAGATCGATAAATCCCAGTTCCTACCAGTCCAAACTCAACTTCAAGAGAGGAGCACTGGCACAGAGGGGATAGGAAGGGTATTCACGAGAGGTTCAGGACAGGCAAACACCCTTAGCTCAAGCACTAGAAGGTGGTGGAAGAATCAGTCCTCTAGAAATTGAGGTGAGGAAAGGGGTGATACACAGGCAGAACCTGACCCAGAAGATTTTGAGAGGGAAAGGAGGTCTGTTCAGTAACACTTACTGAAAGCCCACTTGTACTAACTTGGAAAACACTTCGGCAAACACTTAGGCATAACACTTAGGTTATGTGATCTGATATCTGTGATATCATCATTCCTGACTTTCAGCTGTCCCTTCCTTAGGATCTTTGGCTGCTGACTTTATTTCTGGCAATGATACAAAACCAAAAGACCAAGAGGGAGTTTTTAAAAAAAAAACAAAAAACCCAAACCCATTATGGGTCAAACGATCCAGGGCCTCTGGGACTTGTATCCTTTTTGAACAATGTAACAGAGATGTCTGTCATTCAGCAGCATATCCTCCTTTGCCTTCTGGGGCACTATGCCCTCTGGATCTCCTCCATCTCTGCCATTCTGGCTCCACACCCTCCCTCAGCAGGCTTTCTCTGACTCCTGCCTTCAGCTTCTGTCCCTGGGCCAAAGATTTCCAAATTTCTCTGAGATCCCTCTGCCTGCCTTCCACCTGGTATGCCAGCTGCCTTCAGATCTATTTGCTCAGATGTTTCTCTTGGACGTCATCTCAAGCTTAATACGTAAAAAAGAAACTCACATCCTCTCTTCACACCCCCCGCCAAAGCAGCCTTCTTTCCCAAGTTGTCTCCTGCTCTTCCAGCCCCATCCGTTTCCTTACTCCAATCTTTGAGTTACGTAACTAACATATGCCTCACTTTTGCTCCCAAGTCAGCAGACAGCAAATGCCAGGGAGTCTGCTTCTGCAGTAAGATTCAGCCCTTTCCTTTTCCACAGCCACCAGTACTTCCTTCTGTATAAAAATCGAGGTCTCCCCTCCATGGTTCCTCTGCCATGCTGTCTGGTCCATAGAAAAGCTGTTCCTGATCATGTAATGATACTGTCCTTATAAAAAACCTAGATTCTTAAAGGACAAGTTCCACATTTGCATGTAAAGTTGTTCATTAACTAGTTCTATTGTACTTGCTTTATTTTTATATCCATTGAATAAATATGTATTTTATTTACATAGTTGTTAAATTAATATGTTTTAGATGCTTTTGAACTGTGGTATTGAAGAAGACTCTTAAAAGTCCCTTGGACTGCAAGGAGATAAAACCAGTCAATCCTAAAGGAAATCAATCCTGAATATTCATTGGAAGATTGATACTGAAGCTGAAGCTCCAATACTTTAGCCACCTGATGCGACAAGTGAACTCACTAGAAAAGACCCTGATGCTAGGAAAGATTGAAGGCAGGAGGAGAAGGGGATGACAGAGGATGAGATGGTTGGATGGCATCACTGACTCAATGGACATGAGTTTGAGCAAGCTCCAGATGGTGGAGGACAGAGAAGCCTGGGTACTACAGTCCATGGGGTTGCAAAGAGTTGGACAGAACTGAACAACTGAACAACAACGAGCCCCCCTACTGTGCGCCAGGCTGGAATACAGACATAGGAACCAAATATGGTTTTTGCCATTTTCTGAAATGTGTATAGTCCAGTGGTGGAATATAAGCATGTATAAAAGTTTAATTAGGATTCAGTTAATAAACTGCTACAGTAAAGGTGTCCTGAAAGTCTGGGCAAGGTATCTGGGAGCAGGAAAGATGTTACAGATGATAAAAATATGCAGCAAGGCATTGAAAGAAAACCAAGTACTTGGTAATCTGGCCTTTACCGTTAGCAAGAAACAGTCTCTACATACAGACTGTACACTCTCATCTACTTTCCTAACTCACTTTAAATTGCCCTCTACCCTCCCCTAGTCTCTTTAAGAGCTGTCCAGGTCTTTGCTAGTTCAATTTTTTTTTGCTAATTCTGCTTTTTCACAAGTCCACCTCAAGACAAACTTCCCTCAAGCCCTGCCCTCTCTTATCTTCACCTTTCTCCTTTCCGTACTGCACATCATTTCTTAACCAGAATGTTGGCACTACCCTCAAAGACAAAGAATTTCAAAGTTAAATATATACTTGAATCACTCTCATGTGTGATTCATCGGTTTTAGGTAGGAAGGCAGGAATTCGATTTTTAATAGATTCCCAGGTGATTCAGGCACAAGAAACAATCCTGAGTCACTTTGACAAACACCGTTTGAGACCCCTGTGGGCTTCCTATTTCTTTCTCCACATAGGCTGTCCGCATCCTATAAGGACTAGCAGAGCATATGTGGGTTGCTGAAGGCTCTGGGCTCCGAGTACCAGCTTAGGCCGTTGACTATTAGATACATCAATTACCAGTGACATTCAGAGAGTCAGGAAAAATGACTCAGTCAAGTGGACAGAACCTCTGTCTCTGGAGGAAAGTAACTCCAGAGGCATGAAATCTCTCTGAAAGTCATCTGAGGAGCAAGAGGAAATTACATTTTCTGTCCTCTCAAAACAGACCCAGCCATCGCCCCGGAGGACCTCCGGGCCTCTCAAATAAAGCACACTTCCAGAGAATAAAGGACGCACTGCAAGTTCAACGGCTTAGAAGAGAAAAACCCTACGGGTACTAGATGCATTCATTCAAAGCCATTCTGCTTAGCTCATAACCTCACGCTGCTGTTGCTGCTGCTGCTAAGTCGCTTCAGTCGTGTCCTATGGGGTCGCACAACCTCATAAACAGGTGCAATTGCTAAGAAAAAAATTGTTGCTAATGCACCTCGAATCAGGGTTCGTGAAAACGAATGTGACTCAAACTACTCATTTTTGACAATAAAGCGAAGTCCGAGGATATCCAAAGCGCTGGGCAGTCCTCCCGCATTTCCCCAAGTCCCCCCATGCCGCCCCTCCCACCTCCGAGGGCCACCGCCCTGCGGGGGGGCGGGGCCAGGAGTCGGCGACGTGCTGACGTCAGGGCGTGTGGACGCCCCGGCGTCGTCCGGCGCGGGACTGCGCCGGCGGGGGCCCGCTGCTACCCGCTCCTCCTGCGTGGTCGCGGAGGTCCGCATCGGCTCCCTTGGCCTTTCGCCCTTCGCCTCGTCCGGGCCTGCGCGGCCCGGGCGGCTGGCCCGTCGTGATGCGGTCGGCGCGCCCGGCGCGGCCCCGCTGAGGCTCGGCGCGGCGTCGAGCGCGGCTCGGTCACCATGCCTACCCGTGAGTGGCCGCCCGAGGGCCGGGCCGGGCCGGGCGGGGAGCGTTGGGCGCGCACTCCGGGTGTCGCCGGGCCGGGGAGTGCCCGCGACCGGCCGAGTTCGTTTCGTTTGGGCTTAGGGTTCCCCGGGAGTGGGCGGGCGGAGGTGGTGGCGGCGCGGGAGCCCGTTGCACGGAGCGGGAGACCGAGGCCCGAGCTCGGAGGGCGCCCGGCTGCGGAAGCGGCAGAGCTGCCAGAAGCCAGCCCCGCAGGACTTCACAGTCCAGCTGTTTCTCCAGCAAAGCGCAGGGACTTCCTGCAAAGGCGGAGAACTCACTCCCCATCGCCGTGGCCTCCTCACTTCCTCGAGGACGGGCGTCGCCGGTGGGGACGCCCCAGCCTCTGCCGGAGCGCTTCGCCGCGACGCCCGAGCCCCGGCAAGCCTGGATTTTTCCTCTGAGACACGTCCTGCTGGTTGAAGTAGGCGCGCTCCTTGGGGAACTTTGTCAGGCTCGGGTGCCCCGTGGTGTTGGACCACCGGGCTTCCGATCCACCGGGCAACCGGTTGGAAAAGGAGGGTTTAAGGTCTCCCTCCCTAGACACGTTGAATAAAGCTCCCGGGGCTTGGGCCCCGGAATCTGTGTCCTCCGTGTTAAACGGAAGGACCCTGAAGTTTGAAAATCGCTGGACAGTTGGAGGCCTTTTGGGCAAACAGGGTGTATATACTACAACACTGCCAACGACCAATTTTTCAACGAGCCCAGAGCATCACCAAGTAGTGATTCTTTAAACCCAGGGGCCTGGCTTAGGTATGTGCCGACTACGGTAGTTCCAGGTTTTGGACGCGGAGGAAAAGCATTGATGATGATTGATTTGAGAATTTTTTGGGGGGTAGGGCTCTTGTGAGCATGGTGTTTCATAAGGTGGAATCCTGAAACACTTGGCAGCATGTTTCCAGTTAGCTCCTATTTCTTAGAATTCATAACGTTTCCTAATTGTCCTTATTTTTGTAGATATATGGGACACTGGATTTCCAGGTCAGCCTCACATGCTGCTTTTGTCCAGTGGTGGGTAAAGAGGCGTTATTTCCTGATACTAGAAAGGTTTATATAACGCTGTTGCATATGTTTAAACAGTCTTGATGTAAAGATGACTGACAACTTCTGTATGTTTGGATAAAGTGGGTTTTGTCCTCTTAACACAGATTTCCTAACCTTGATCTGCTTGGGTTTTGTATCCAGTATGCATGTCAGCAGGCTTCCCTGGTGGCTCAGTGATAAAGAATTTGCCTGCCAATGCAGGAGAGGTGGGTGCCATCCCTGGATGGGGAAGATCCCCTGGAGGAGGAAATGGCAACCCACTCTGGTATTCTTGCTAGGATAATCCTGTCGACAGAGGAGCCTGGTGTGCTGCTGTCCATAGGGTCACACAGCGACACAACTGAAGCGACTTAGCATGCATGCATGCATTGGGGAAGGAAATGGCAACCCACTCCAGTATTCTTGCTAGGATAATCCTGTGGACAGAGGAGCCTGGCAGGCTGCAGTCTATGGGGGGTCGAAAAGAATTGGACGGGGCCGAGCACGCACACGTTCATATGTCAGCAGTTTATATTTTAATTTTATTCAGCCCGACTAGAGGAATATCCTCATCGCTGTTATTGTCAATTTATTGTTCCTAAATTCATGTTCATGTTATTCAGTGAATTAGCACTGTGCTAATCTACACTCCAGTATTCTTGCCTGGAAAATCCCATGGACAGAGGAGCTTGGTGGGCTATAGTCCATGGAGTGGAAAGAGTGGGACATGACTTAACAACTAAACCACCACCATGAATCTACTTTCTTAGAAAGCAAAGGGTGGGGAGGGGACACCTTTCTTGAAAGTTAGGACTTCAAGTGGAATTTATTGGTAAAGTGGCAATTATTATTATTTTTTATTATGTCTTAGGGTTATCTAGCTTCATAGAATGGACATGGGAAATGTTTATTTGTTTTCTTAGTTGTGTGATTTACAATGCAAAATGACACGAGGATGAGCCATGGTGTACTTTGCATAGTTAAGAATACAATATTCATGACCTGATTGGAAGGAAGTGAACTACTTGAGTTGTCATTGCTCATATTTATTATGGTACGGTTTCTGTGATTGATTCAAAGTATGATACTGATTGGTAGTACCCAGGTGAAGTCAGTTGTGTTTCTAATTGCCTTTTTCTCTCTTTTTGTGACCAGAACCACCAAGGTCGCTGGGATAGTACAGTGGACATTAGTACCTCTCAGAAATTCTGCATGTAGAATAAGTAATTTCTGCAAAATCATTATTTTGTTTAGGGACTTTTTAGGAACACCTACCCACCCCAATAAGCGAATGTGTTTTTCTTTTTGGCGTCAGGCGAGTTAAGAGGCTCATGTATATGCTCCGCTAGTTAATCCTTAAGGGTTTAGTGAAACAAATGTAATGCTTCCCTGTAAAATGAAAGTGTTGGAGATGATCACTAGGGTCTTTTCAGACTCCGTAACTCTAAGTCAGAGAATTTTTCTATTCCTGCCATTTCGTTGCTTACTTGGCATGTTGATTCTCTCAGTCATTGAAACTGGAGTTGGTGAGTAGAATCTAGTGGAGCATGGCACGCCCGTGAAGGCAGAGTGACAGCGTGTCTCATGAATGTTAGCAGTCACGTCATTGGAGTTAATTAGAAGATCCCGAAAGGTCTTTTTCCGAAAGCAGCTACCTGGAAGTGTGTCTGACAGGAAGTGGCTGCAGTGCAGGAACAGTTCTGTGGTCATGTCACTGTATTCAGGCAGTGGTTTGCAACAGTCACTAAGCACAGATTTCAAGACTGTCTCACTAAGCGATCTTGTCAAACCTACAACCCTGTAATTTGTCACGTCATTTTTCTAAAGGCCTTTATTTCGTCGTCCTCCACTCCAAGGACCATTAAGAAACATTTTGATTGTGAAGATTTTCCAAATTCTGAATCAGAGTTTGAGTGGAAGACATGTTAAAACTTAATTCCAGTCATTTTATTTATTTTATTTTGTGTATCAGGAGACTGAGACTCAGTGAGTTTCAGTAACTTGCGTAGTCAGGTGGAGTAAAACCAGGACTTGAACACAGATCTCGGGGTTGGGTTGGGGTTAGGGTTCCTATCCATAATCACAATGAGCATAGATAATGTTTATTTTTCCATAGCTAAGCTGATAATAGTTTATCTTTTCAAAAAATGTCCTCTGGAGTTACACTAAGGCAAAAATGGTCTTGGCCAAAATTTACATCAGATATGTGTGAACTTATAAAAATATTTAGCAGTTTTGTCTTTGCTTCTGTCTTGTCACCAGAATCTGAGGGAAGAATACTGGGGATCCCAGTGGTATGCTAGGTAGATTTTTGGCTATATAAGTATAGACATAAAGTTTTTAGTAAACTACTTATATGAAAGGGACCCCTTAGCCGACAGATAACTTGTCTTGAAACAGTTCAGTAAAATGTCCAATTGAATGTGCTCTTTTTTAATATATGAAAACCTATTGTATATTGGCTAAGGGAAACTGCAGTCTTAATCATTCTTTGCTGTACTTTCAGTGATTATTTGTAGTTAATGTGCTCTTTTCTCATTTAGATTGGCATTACTATTTGGCCACATATGTTAGGCTGTGGTAATGTGGTCCATCCATGTTTGGTTTTTTCCCATTGATGAAGTTAATTATATTTGACTTATTTTTCAATCCATTCTTTTGAAATAACTGCAGAATATAGATGAATTGTGATGTGAGGGATGAATGCTGTTTGTAGTGTTTTTGTTTAGAAATGTGAGCAGGCTTGACCTGCACCTGGCGTGTCAGCATTCTGTTTGTTCCTTCTCTCTCCCTGCCTGCCCCTCACCCCCTTTTCTCTCTCTCCCACCCAGCACCTATATAGCTTGTCAGAGTTACAGCTGAAGAGTGCTCTTTCTCACAGCGACCTTTGGCCTGACACTGTTTGGGTTACTACCAGAAGTCATCTGTCCCCACTCATGGGGACATGGGGCTGCATTGAAGATAACATAGGTGGTGGGAGATGAGACTGGAGAAGGAGGAAGGAGCCAGAATTTCCAAGATTTAATATGCTGTGCAACTAACGTGACTAAAATTGTCTTCCAGCTGTCACACTCACAGGTAGTGGCTGTTTTGTAGGCGTGTTAGCAGTTTCCAACTTACTGGTTACTTTACAAAAACTTAAAATTTGCTCTTAGTAATAGAAATTATTTATGGAGTGTTGATTGTATACCAGGCAGTATACTTTGTGCTCTACAGGAATGATCTTATTTAATTGTCTCCCACATTAAGGAAGGTCCTATGTGACCAGTTACAGAAACGAAGAGATTGGTTCAGGGAAGTCAAGTAACAGCCTGATGCCGTTAAGTGTGGAGCTGGGCTTGGAGCTGGATGCCTGTGACTTTGCAGCGCTCTGCTCCGGCACAGCAGCAGTGGAACCTGCCATCAGATCCTGTCAGTTTCTTTTAACACGGTTTCTTCTGCTTAGCACTCTGCCTGATCACGTCATAGGTACTGGTCAGTATTGACTAAAAGAAGGAATTTGAACTGGAGTCAGAGAAGTGCTTCTTAGATATGATAACTTGAAATAACTTTTTTCCCCATAAAAACTGTTCTGAAAGGTTTTACAGTTTATGAGTAGATTCTTAGCAGACCTGTCTGAAATATTTGCCAGGCCTGAGAGAAGGAATACCAGTGGAGTCCTGCAGAAGTACTCTGAGTCGGGGTTTCTCAGTTTTTGCTCTGTCGATGCCCTGGGCTGGATCTTTTTTTGTTCGGTGGTCTCAGTCTGTCCGGTGCATTGTGCTTTGTGTAGCAGTGTCTCTGGCGTCTCCCCACCAGAAGCTAGTTGTAGTCCTCGCTGTCCTAAAGTGTGACAGCCAGAAATGTCCTCACACGCTGGCACGTGTCCCCTAGGGGGGCACTGTCCCCAGGTTGAGAACCACCGGTCTAAATACTGAATGTTACTGACCACGGTGTGCCCACAGCCTGGCCTGCTTTCCCATCCAGGGCCCTGCAGTCTGCTCCCTGGAGATGACCTCAGGCTGCAGGCCCAGGCAGCCTACAGACCCGATCCAGGCAGCTGTGACCTCTTGGGTCAGGGCAGGCTCTTTCCTGACCCTGAAGTGAGATTGGTGTGTCACACTTCTCTGGGGAGCCAGAGTGAGCAGATTCCCTCTGCCCCATCCCTTACGGTTCCATCTCAGGAGTCTGGTCCACTTCTGAGCCGCTACCAAAGCCGTCCCATCAGAGTAGGGGGCAGGTAGGAAGAAGAAGCCCAACTTCTTGGGGAGACTCGATCTGCCTAGACTCCCACTTGGAGTGATTTGGAGGGGACAACTTAACAGAAAAACAGCTGCTGCCATCTCTCTGGTTTTTCAGGATGTGCTTTTCAGTATAGTCTCTGTCCCCTCTGCCGCCCACACGTGCTTCTCTGAAAGAAAAGAATACTCTGTCTTTTGGGAAGCGGAGGTCCTTTGTCCCTGAGTCAGATGAAGGCACTAATTCTTAGGAGAAAGCACCTTTTACCTACTGTATAGCCTAACTTTGGTATGGGATGATCTGAATACTGGGTGGGTGTTGACAGCTACCTAAGTTCATACTGTCTTTATGGGGGATGGAGAGGTATAGGATAGAAGTGTTGTAAAAATCTGGCTAAAGATTTGAAGGATTCAAAGTTAATATCAATTACAAGAGATTAGTATTTGCAGTATTTCCACAAATCAGAGACCAAAATACCATCAGCCTTCCATGGTTAAAGCACACACCTGTGCTTGTCAACGTCTGAGTGGAAATGACTGATTAAGGCTTGGGGAAAGATGATTCATTTTCACTAATAAAGAAATGTTAATTAAAAACTGAAATCATTCGGAGTTTGTCGCATTACCAAAGATACAAGTTTAATCACTTCTTTAGCAATAATAGGCGAAGGTGGTGGTGAGGTGCAGTAGAAAAGGCAGAACTTTAAACTGGTACAACTCTTGAAAAGTAGTATGTCAGTATTTTATCAGGTGCTCTGATAATGTGTTTACTCATTGACCCAGTAATTTCACTGTTGGGAATCTATAAGAAATGATGAAAAACATAAACTGCGCCAGGATTTCTGCACTGAGATGTCACAGTAATATTGGTAAAATAGTAAAAACCCAGAAACTTTAATATTCAATCATGGGGAAGTGGTGCAAATTGAATATAGAACATCCTTGCAAAAAAAAATACCATACAGCCATTAAAAATGGTACTTGTAGAAGCACTGGGTTTATAAATTGTTTTTATTTTGTGTAATTTATGTTTTCCAGATTTTCCACAGTTGGCATATAGTCCACAACCGGAAAAAAGAATGCTTAAGATTTTTATAACTTTGGCATAATTTTTTCAAATCTTTCATAATTTTTTATAAAACCTAAATGAAACAAAATATTGCCATGAACTGGTTCTTCCTTTAGCCCATAGAAAAGAATTTGGGTAACTGATGAGATAGTGTTCATTGTGTGTGTATGTACATTTATGGCTTAGGGAAATGCAGAGGTTAAAGCATCTGCCTGGAATGAGGGAGACCCAGGTTCGATCCCTGGGTTGGGAAGACCCTCTGGAGAAGGAAATGGCAACCCACTCCAGTACTCTTGCCTGGAGAATCCCATGGAGGGAGGAGCCTGGTAGGCTACCATCCATGGGGTCGCAAAGAGTCGGACACAACTGAGTGACTTCACTTCACTTCACTGTCTGATTGCTCTTGCTGTTCAGTTCAGTTCAGTCGCTCAGTCGTGTCTGACTCTTTGTGACCCCATGAATCGCAGCACGCCAGGCCTCCCTGTCCATCACCAACTCCCGGAGTTCACTCAGACTCACATCCATCGAGTCCGTGATGCCATCCAGCCATCTCATCCTCTGTCATCCTCTTCTCCTCCTTCCCCCAATCCCTCCCAGCATCAGTCTTTTCCAGTGAGTCAACTCTTGGCATGAGGTGGCCAAAGTACTGGAGTTTCAGCTTTAGCATCATTCCTTCCAAAGAAATCCCAGGGCTGATCTCCTTCAGAATGGACTGGTTGGATCTCCTTGCAGTCCAAGGGACTCTCAAGAGTCTTCTCCAATGTCACAGTTCAAAAGCATCAATTGTTCGGTGCTCAGCCTTCTTCACAGTCCAACTCTCACATCCATACATGACCACAGGAAAAACCATAGCCTTGACTAGACGGACCTTAGTTGGCAAAGTAATGTCTCTGCTTTTGAATATGCTATCTAGGTTGGTCAAAACTTTTCTTCCAAGGGTAAGTGTCTTTTAATTTCATGGCTGCAGTCACTATCTGCAGTGATTTTGGAGCCCCCCAAAATAAAGTCTGACACTGTTTCCACTGTTTCCCCATCTATTTCCCATGAAGTGCTGGGACCGGATGCCATGATCTTCGTTTTCTGAATGTTGAGCTTTAGGCCAACTTTTTCACTCTCCTCTTTCACTTTCATCAAGAGGCTTTTTAGTTCCTCTTCACTTTCTGCCCTAAGGGTGGTGTCATCTGCATATCTGAGGTTATTGATATGTTAGGTGATAGCAAATGTTTATCATGCTGTTTTATTTTGAAAGGAAGGAAAAATTTCTGATTTTTTAGGTGTTGTTTTCAGTTGTGAAAACCTGAAAGGTTGAGATGAACCACTCTGTGTGACTTCAGTTTATCAGCAATTTGTAGGGTTTTCCCCCGAATGATTGTGTGTTGTAGAATGAGCACAGTTCTGCGGAAGTATCACAGAATGAATGTTGGCAATCCCTCCTATGATTAATATGTCAGACCTGTCAAAATTCTTTCGTCATTTCTATCTGCCAGGTTCGCTCCACTCTTGAAATGAGCCTGTTCTCACATATTCTTGAAATTCAGCAGGAGCTACTATCAGTACTAATACTTCTCTTTTCATGTAGGCTGCCATAGTCTCCCTTCTGCATATTATTAGACAGCATGATTCTAATTTTATTAAAGAAGAAATCACTACTCAGGTTTTTTTCATTGTACCTCTGCATGAAGAGTTTGCTCTGTTCTAAAAATAGGCATTAAGCCTTTTGCTCTGTAGTCTTCAGGAGGACTTTCATTCTCCCCAATGCTATTATTTTGGGTTTTATTCTTGGTGAGTTATTCAGCTGTATCTTTTTGTTTTCATTACCTGAGCTCCAGGGTATTTTTGCTGCACTAGTTTGCGGGCTAATTCTAAGTGTTCTTCACACCCCTGCTATTTAATTGGCTTTTTGAACAGCTGTCTTGGCTATTCGTTACAAAGTTCTCTGTGCTGTGGTTGCACTGAAAATGAAATGTAAGATGTTCAAGTTTGCCATAGTCAATTCCTGGGGCCTTATAAACTTTGCAGCAGGTGCCAGCGTGGAAGTCTAAAGGAGTGGTCTGTTGATGACATCTGACATACGTTGACTTATGAACTTAGTTATAAGTATTTTTATTAACTATTTGATCCATTAAATGGGACAGGATAATACCTCTCAGGGAGATTTAGATGCAGTTGAATGTCATTGTGCTTTAGAGGTAGAAATGACTTAATAACTCTGTGATTGGAATTAGAATCGCTGCTTGGATTGTTGCCTTTATTGCACCTGATTCCAAAAGGGCATCTGCAGTGGAGGGTGCCCCAGGCACATGTGTAATAGCTGAAATTTGGGGTCTGGGTCCCTGTGGGTGTTCCCCATTCTCTTGGCTGGCTGCACTGCGTGAACTTCAGGGGCCCAGTTTCCTTTTCAATTCACAGCCGGGAACAGAAACAGACTTAAATAATCTGTTCCCTGCTGCCTTTTCCCTTGGTTCCATCCTGCTTCTTGGCGTGGTCTTCCAAGGATGGGAGTGCCTTTTGCAAGCTGCCACAGGTTTGTCTTAGAGCACCGTCTTTTTGAAATGGAAGAGCTCGGGTCCAGGAGTCAGGGGGAAGAAACATGGGCATCTGCCCCAGGTGGGTCTGTCTGTATTACCTTTACTACAGTGCCATCCCCGGCACAGGGTTCCCATGTTAGCTCCTGAGCATTACGCGTTGCTCTTGATCCGTGTTGGAGGCTGGCGCAGGGCAAGTTTGAGCTACCGGAAGAGCTCGAGTTTCCCCAATGTCTTCCATGGAAGCATAAGAGGGCCTGTTGTGTGGAGGGGGTGCGACGGGGACTCAGCAGGTGGCCTCTCTACCTGATCCTGCCTCAGCTGGGCCGGCTCTGTTTTTGTCTTGTTGGTGAAATTCTGCATTCTGTTTCAGGAGGTAAATAATATTGCTTTTTTAAAAGTTTGTAATTTATGGTCTTAGATATTAGAATATGCCCTCTAACAAGAGCATGAGATATTTTAGAATCAGAAGCTTAGGAATCTAGAAGCAAAAACAGAGGCATTTAGTGATGATGTCTGACCTGCTTTTGCTCTCATGCGCTCTGGGAGTGGAGCTGTCTCATCTCTCCTTGTAGTCACTTCAGTCATAGGCACTGTTACTATAATCTTAGAGTCACAAATATTCTCTTTCAGCTTTTCTTATTTTCCTGTTGGATTTCTCTTAGGGATTGATTCATTCAGCAGATTATTGTAGTGCCTACATGTGCAAGGCTTGGGGAGTATAGAGGTGAATAAAGCAGTCCCTAGCTGTAAAAAGTTGATCCAGTTTATAGAACCTTGTGTAAATAGCTCTGACACAAAGATAGAAATGGCAAGCCCCCTGAGAACAGTGCTTGGAGTTGAGAGAGAGCCCTCAAGAAGGTGAGTGGCAGATGGCGTCCTTGGCCTGAGTCGTTTCAGAGGAGTGTGGGTTGGGGAAGACAATTTGGGTTGAGTCACACAGTTGGAAATAACCAGCAGCCAGTTGGAGTAAGTCATTGGGGCTGGGCACGTGACCGCTTTGAGGCAATCTGTATAACTGGTAATTTTCTTTAAAGTAACACCTGCTTATCAACACCTAATGTGTGTCGGTTACTGTAGGCACCAAGGGCATAGCAGTGCCTCACACTAGATACGAGGGCATCTTCCTGGACATCATCTCTGCCCTCATGAAGCTCAGTCTGGTGAGGAAGACAAGTGCTGAGCAGACAGAGAGCTTTACAGGCACTGAAACCTGGTTTTCTTTGCTACTGTACGTATAGTTTTTGGTATAGTTGGTAGCTCATGGTACACCTTCAGTGTATATTTGTAGAGTGACTCAAATTACTAAAAGAGAAATAGAGGTTGCTATGGGAACATGTGAGTGAGGTAGGAAGGAGAGCAATTAGAGGTTATTAAAGTACAGCGGACTGAGTGACGGGTTTCGAACTTGGGTCATAGGCTTACCCAGCAGTGCAGTGGTAAAGAATCTGCCTGCCAACGCAGGAGATGCAGGAGACAAGGGTTCTATCCCTGGATCAGGAAGATCCCCTGGGAGGAGGAAATGGCCACCCACTCCAGTATTCTTGGGAGAATCCCAGCGACAGAGGAGCCTGGCAGGCTGTAGCCCGTGGCATCGCAAAGAGGAGGACGCAACAGCACACGCACAGCAGGATGAATTGCAGTGTAGAATCTGAATGTTGTTGAGAAAGTACAATTCACAGGACTAGTTGGGTGAGGGGTGGAGGGAGGAGTCAGGATTGATGCCCAGATTTCAGGCTTGGTCATTGGGATGAAGTGCTCCGGTGTGATACGGGGACTTTTTGGAGGGCGAGCGGTTTGGGAGGATCGAGATGGAAGGTGAGTCCTTTTTAGGGTATGATAGGTGCGTGGTGCCATACAGGACTTCAGGGTACATTTGTAGCAGTAACTGTGGATGAAATTACTGGAGGATAGGTTGTAAAGAGTAAAAACAAAATGCCACTGAACGAATGCTTGCATGCAGGAACTGGGTAAAACTCAGGACAGTCCATCTGGTTGTAGGAGCATTGGAAGCATTTCAGTGTAGCAAGAAAAAGAAGCTAGACAGTCTCTTACTGTTTGATCTGATGCTTTGATAATGATAATTTATGGAATGTTAGGGGAAAAAATTTACTTTAAAGCTTTGGGCCTTAAAGATGATCATACATCTTAACTGTGGTATGTACTGTCTATCCTGTACTTAAGCCATTTACTTGTCTTGTCACTGCTTCCTAGCTAGGGGAAGAAATTGTCAAATTATGCTAGGCTGAGAGTATGTAAACTGTTCTGTATTTCCTGGGTAGACAAGCTAAATTGTGCAATTTAAGAGTAGAAATTAGGGAAGCCCCGCATGTGTAACCTAAAAATTTCATCTAGATCTCGAATATTAGTAGCTTCTCATCCCATTCTGTCTTTTTCGAGTCTTGCTGTCATGTGAATTTATGGAAGAACTGAATTTGCTTGCGGCAGATACAGTGCTCATGTAAACTTGCTGAGGGACTGCTTTATTTCAGAGAAAAAAAGAAGTGAGAGGGCGTTTGGAGACTGGAGCGGGGAGCCTCAGACAGCTCCTTGAGTGTGGATCACCGCCTTCTCCTCCCAGCAAATGGTGCTCCTCTTTGTTCCCTGCCCTGCCCACTGCTCTCTGCATGTTTACTCAGTAAACCGGCTCTGTCCTCTCTTCAGCAGCAAAGAAATACTGCTGCTCTTTTTGTTGCCTACCCTGATAGGGAATACAGCAACATACTGGTTAAGGGCTGAACAGTTGTAAAAGCTTTGTATCCAGTGGTTTCAAGAACATGAGGGAAGGGCGACTGTAATTAAATGTGGTTTGGCTGCTGCACTTTTGCTGGAACGGTAGTTGATTCCACCAGTTCTTCATGTTTTTCCATCTAAAATTGCATTGGATTCAGCCTTGATAAAGAATTTGAGTATTTCCATAAAAGTGGGATGATTTTCTGTTGTTCCCCTTTTAATTTTCAGGGGCTTCCCAGGTAGCTCAGCTGGTAAAGAATCCGCCTACAATGCAGGAGACCTGGGTTCGATCCCTGGGTTGGGAAGATCCCCTGGAGAAGGGAAAGGCTACCCACTCTAGTATTCTGGCCTGGAGAATGCCATGGACTGTAGTGGCTTTCACTTTTAATTTTCAAGAGTGAATAGTTTCTGTTCGTAGTTGCAGTAATAAAATGAATACTCCAAGTATGTACAGATTTCCAGATTCTCCCTTTGTGTCTAATGTCACAGAAAGTTGCTGTGTTTTTTATTTCTTCCATGCACTCGTTGTTACAAGTCTTACCTTTGAACTCGAGGAAAATATGATAATGGATTGAAATCTTGGGTAGCAACAAATTTTGGTTTATGAGTCATTAAACAAATTATTAGAAAAGATTAGATGGCCTTCTTAGAGTTTTGATTAACATAAAACATGTACCATTGCATGTATAATAAAGTATAAGAAGTCTAGGCTTTTGATGTTGTGTTACCAAAGTCTCGTCTGGAGTATATACAAAATGTTTAGAATCTCTGTGGTTTCTTTGGCAGTTTTGGGAGACTGTGTCAAGCACTGAACCTTGAAGGTTCAACTTAGTAGCTTAGTTTTGTGACAATAAACTTTATGGTTGGCTTGGCCCTGTCAGCAAGCCCTGTTACATTTTGCTGTCTTCAAACTTCAGATAGAGAAAAGTATATTCTGTTTAGGTATATAACTAGAGTGCTCCCAGTTTTTTCCTTTACTGTTTAATCAAAAAAATTAATCATCTCAATTGGAATGAAAATCTTCAGCATATGGCATAGACACTGTGGGTGTTGTGAACTCTGTAAGAAGAATCAAGGCTGTCGGTATATTGAATGTATTTGTTCTAAAAATAATTTAGGAAGTTACAAACAGCACCCCGCCCTCCCGCTGCATGCAGCCAGTTTAGCACTTCTGTTACTCTCTGACTAATGAGGAAATAAAAATGTTAATATTTAAGCAGTTGAGGAATTTTAGTGCTGTTTTGGATTTTGCCTGAAATAACTCATATCCTACTTTTGAAATATTCAGAGATTTTTAATTAACTTAAATGTGGTTCACTGAGAAAGATCCTAGTCATTGCTTATGGTGGATTCTTTGTATTTGTAATGGTGACAAGTGGATATCTTTTTGATTTAGGATTTGAGGGTTTATTTTCCTGGACTACAGTGCCTTAACTTATTTAGGCGGAAATTGGATTTGAGGGTGTGTGTGTGTGTGTTTGTGTATTAAGAGCTTAGCTAAAAATCTACAGAAAGCCCTACCTTTATCTTTTTTTGTTTAATATCCAGGTTTTCGTTGTGGACAATAGTATAACAAATACTTATTAAGGTCACAGTAAGTATACTGATGGAAATAGTTGACTTTTTAAAAAAGCTTTTTTAAGATATATAATTTGCATACCATTAAATTTGCCTATATTAAATATATGGTAAGACTTGATTTTTATGTGAAACAAAAATGGTACAGATTACCCAAGCAGTGATTCTAAATGTCAACTCCTGGATGCCCAATCTTTCCTTTCTCCCAGGTTTTGATTCAGTAGGACTCATAATTCGATAAATTGCACTATTAGGAGAAGTGCTAAAATTAAAGATATGAGTGGCAAGATTCTGAAATTCTAGTTCTTTTTAACCCCTTTATTATAGGTCAGAAATTAGAGCTTACACTTATATTTTAAGTTTGCTGCTGCTAAGGAATCCAGTAGTCATGTATGGATGTGAGAGTTGGACTGTGAAGAAGGCTGAGCGCCAAAGAATTGATGCTTTTGAACTGTGGTGTTGGAGAAGACTCTTGAGAGTCCCTTGGACTGCAAGGAGATCCAACCAATCCATTCTGAAGGAGATCAGCCCTGGGATTTCTTTGGAAGGAATGATGCTAAGCTGAAACTCCAGTACTTTGGCCACCTCATGCCAAGAGTTGACTCACTGGAAAAGACTGATGCTGGGAGGGATTGGGGGCAGGAGGAGAAGGGGATGACCGAGGATGAGATGGCTGGATGGCATCACCGACTTGATGAACATGAGTTTGAGTGAACTCCGGGAGTTGGTGATGGACAGGGAGGCCTGGCATGCTGCAGTTCATGGGATCGCAAAGAGTCAGACACGACTGAGCGACTGAACTGAACTGAACTGAAGTCACTTCAGTCATGTCTGACTCTGGGCGACCCCATAGATGGCAGCCCACCAGGCTCCCCCATCCCTGGGATTCTCCAGGCAAGAATACTGGAGTGGGTTGCCACTTCCTTCAATGCATGAAAGTGAAAAGTGAAAGTGAAGTCGGTCAGTCGTGTCCTACTCTTCGAGACCCCATGGACTGCAGCCAACCAGGCTCCTCCATCCATGGGATTTTGCAGGCAAGAGTACTGGAGTGGGGTGCCATCGCTTTCTCCATATTTTAAGTTTAAAAGTCTAAAATCATCCAGTATCAGATTGCCATAATCCCAAAACGAGTGCTTTAATCTGTCGAGGGGAGAATTAACTGGACTTTTCCCTCTGTATGCCCACATTGTAATAAAGCAAAGGATTCCCGCCTTATTTTTATAAAATAAAAACGGGCCGTAGCTTCAAAACTGGAACTTGCTTTACATATAGATTTGCTGCTGGAATTTTGTGAAAGTTTATATATAAATGTTTTTGTTATTTTCTATGATAATTTTGGGAGTATTTTGTTGTCACAGTAGGTAAAGAAAACTTTTAAGACAGCGATCGTCGCTTGGCTGTGATTTTGTAAAATGATGAGGTTCTGTCTCCCTTTTTCCAGTGGCTGAGCTCCATATAGCTCTTGTTCACTCTCTGGTATGCTGGAAACTCACCAGTACCTTCTCGTGGGGGCAGTCTAATAGCCCAATAAAAGTTTCTCATTCTTCCTTTCATGATGTTCTTGTACCCTTAGGGACGTTTTAGAGCTCAGAGTTACCTATAATAGGAAAAGAAGATAATTTCTGGAAGTGGGAAAAGTGAAAGTGAAAGTCGCTCAGTCATGTCCAACTCTTTGCAACCCCATGGACTAAACAGTTCATGGAATTCTCCAGGCCAGAATACTGGAGTGGGTAGCTGTTCCCTTCTCCAGGGGATCTTTCGAACCCAGGTCTCCCACATTGCAGGCACATTCTGTCCCAGCTGAGCCATAAGGAAAGCCCATATGTGGGAATATGACATTTTATAATATGACAGGTTCTCAAGCAGGGTGTCACTTCTCCATTCTCTACTGTCTGACTTGATTTTTATACCCATGGAGGGCTGTGGTAACAAGTGTCGTCTTTGGGTAGCTGCATAATATTTTGACTGTGTTTCTCTAGTTAATATTAAACAGTGCATATTATTTAAAAAATGAAAGAAAAAGCCATCTCAGGAAAACAGTATAGTATAGAAGCTGTTAAGAGCACAGACTCTTAAGGGGGTCCACCACTTCTAGTTGCGTGACCTCGGACAAATTACTTTCATCTTTATTTCCTATTTATAACCTATAGATGTTGATACCTACCTCATACGGTTATAAGCATTAAGGAAGATAAAATTTGGAATGTAGTATATAAATATTTGTTGAATGTGTTCTGAAGGAATCAGACTGACAGATAGGAAGTAAATAAGAACAGGATATCCCTGAGATAGATTGGGTTTGGTCTTCTGGTTTTCTCCTGTGTTTTGCACTGTATCCCTGCAAACAGAATTTGTGCCCTGGGGAACTTGCATTTAGTGTTTGATGTTCTATTTGTTGACCAGGACTGCTGTAATAAAATACCACAAACTGAGTGACTTTGAACAGAGAATTTATTGGCGTACAGTTCTGGAGGTCAGAAGTCTGAAATCAAGGTTGGTTCCTTCTGAGGGCTGTGAGGGAAGGTGTGTTCCCGGTCTCTTTACCTGGCTTGTGTTCATAGATTGCCAGTTTCACATGCATGTGAACCTCCCCCTGCATGCACACGTGTCTAAAATTTCCCCTTTTATAAGGATACCAGGTATGTTGGATTAGGGCCCCCGCTAATGACTTTGTCCTGACTGAATTACCTCTTATTCTAAATAAGGTCTCATTCTGAGGCCCTGAGAGGACTTCAGTATATGAGTTTTGCAGGGGATACAGTGCAATCTGTAATAGCTATATGAGACATGAAAGTGAAATGATTTCTGTTACTTAACAGTATTTCTGTGTTTTATTTATTTATTTTTTATTTCTGTGTTTTAAAGCATGCTTATTTCTTTAAACTTTGATGTAAACTGATGGCATAGTCACTTTTTCTTGTACTGAAACCAGATATTCATTTACTTAAAGAAAAGTATGTCTAGCACAGGAAGAAAATTGGTAGAAATGAACAGAAATTCTTTTCATGCTTCAGTTATTTGGTATGCTACTAAATTCTCCTGGAGAAGGAAAATGGCAACCCACTCCTGTACTCTTGCATAGGAAATCCCATGGACAGAGGAACCTGGCAGGCTACAGTCCATGGGGTCGCAAGAGTTGGACCAACTTAGCGACTAAACCACCACTGCCACTAAATTCTCCGGAGCCTGACTTCAAGTCATTTTAGCATTTGAACTGATTTCAGGAATGGTACATACCTAATATTTAAGCAAATACAGAATTTACTGATCTACACATTCTATGAAATCTTCCTTGTTTTAGTTTCTCTAAGCTGCAATAACAAGATACCATAAGCTGAATGGTAAAGTATTGTCACAGTTCGGGCTGCTAGAAGTCTGAAATCAAGGTGTGGCCAGGGCCATGCTACCCACAGAGTTCTAGGGAAGGATCCTTGCTTGCCTCTTTTGGCACTAGTGGCTGCTGGCAAGCCTTAGAGTGCCTTGGTCTGTAGCAGCAGAACTTGTCTTTCCTGTCTTCATGCGGCCTTCTTCCTTGTGTCTCCCATATCTTTCTCTTTGTGAGGGACCAGTCTTTGGATTAAGGGCCCACCCTAATTGAGGATGAACTCCTTTTAATTTGATGCCATGTGCAAAATCTCTGTTTCCAAGTAAGGCCACCATCACAGGTACTGAGGCTAGGTCTTCAGCACATCTTTTTTGGGGACACAGTTCAACCTGCAGCATTTGTCCATTGCTTTAAAAAATTAGCTTCGTTTAATTTTTCTAATCTTCCAAGTATTCCTGACTAGAAAATGGACAACTTTGTTATCATAAATTAATATTCTTGAGCCTCATTGTTCTGAACCCTCCCACTGTCTTGTCAGGCCACTACCTTGGTTTTCCAGGTACAGAATTCTGCTTTACTTTCAACTCTGTCCTGCTTCAGTAGTTTGTTGCAAAGATTCCTTTCTTTTTAAGGTGCCTTTTGTCTCATACTTAATTGACCATCTCAGTGTTATGAGTTATGTTTGAAATTGTTGGACCTACTATTTTAGAATTTACGATGGATTTCAAGTCCAGGAGCCTTTTGTAATTGGAATGTCTATTATCTTACTACTGAATGCATCTGATCTGTACTACTTTTTGTGAAGATAGGATATTCTATATAGATAGAATGGTATGTGAAAATGAAGAAGTTCGGGGATTGATTTTAAGAACTGTGAATAGTCACAGTTTTTATTTGGAAACAAGGCTGAAAAGGTAGAGATTGTATCCAGGTTCACCTCCAAGACCAGCCTGTCAGTGAAGTATAAGTAAATTGGGGAGATCTTTGGTAAAGATCTACTTTATTTTGGTAAAGTAACTGCCTTCACTTTTTAAACCTTTAAATAAATGTGTGTGTGTAGCTAAAATAAACTATTAAATTTGTCATATATATTTTGTAAAATAAGTGATTTGGGTTTTTGTAGGTATGCTCTGAATGAACTACCTTATAATTTGCCTAATGTGGAAAAGTTTATTTCATTATATTCTCAATATGTTTCTGACATACAATGAAATGTCTTGTACTCATATTCTTTCTGTGTTAATTTTGCTTTATATGAGCTGCACAGCCTTTCAAAGGCATCTGGAAATGTCAGGTTGTTTTTTTTTTTTAAACTTTCACAAATTGGAAATGTCACATTCAGACAGCTTCTGAGGAGAAATAAAAGGCTTTTTACTGTGAGTCAAGGTTCAAACTTTAAACATACATCTGGTTTTGGTTTGTGGTGTTTTGTTTACCAAGAACCAACTTTCTTGTTACCTGGATGGCACGTTAATTTAGAAGGGGAGTATCAAAGCATATGTGTCCTTGTTAAATAATAGAGTACATTGCTGGTCTTTTCTGTACCTTTCACAATACCTTGTGTAGTACTTTTCACATATTAGTATTCATAAACATTTGTTTTGCAGTAGAGTTGGAATGTCATGTGCTTTTAGAATTAGAAGGAATTTTTGGTTACTTAATCTAACCTCTAGTTTGAATCTGGACAGCAGCTGACAGATAATCCTATCTGAAAGCGCTCAGGGAGTTCTATAATATTTTGACTACTTCTGTCCAACCTCTGTCTTCTGAGGGCATCACAGACCAGTCCTTTTTTACATGATGTCCTTTAAATATTTGGATAATACCTGATATTTTGACATTTATTACTGGATACATTCTGTGCTAAACATTTTTTTAAACTAAAAAAATGAAGATTTTGTTAAGCATTATGAGTTGCATTTAGTAGCCTTCAAACATACTATACTACAATCTGTCTACAGTTAAGTCAAATCTAATAGCGTTACTTTTTTTGCAGAATCCACGAACTAGGGCGAAATTCCTTTTGGTTAACAGTAAGATACTTAGCTCTTCGAGACTGATGACATACTGCACTTCTGACCACTGATATGCGATGAGGAGCATCCAGAGGAGTGCATAGAAAGGATTTGCTTTCAAAGGATATTAGATATGAAAGCAGCAAATAAAAATGATACAAACTTGCACGAATGCAGTGTGACAACTAGAATTTTTGAATTGTGTCTTTCTTTGGAAAACACACATCTTGTATTTCTGGCACTTAACATGCAGTGGAGGCTTTATAAACCTCTTTTGATTGGTTGCCTAGACATGAAACAGTTACAGTGTTTTTTGAATGTCTTGGAAGACTTCCTTAGATGTGAAACTTCTGTTAAATTATATCTATTACTAGAATAAAACCAGTGCTCAATTAGTGATTTTTTAGAAGAAATCTTGTTTTTATCCTGTTTTCAATATCACATGCCAAACAAAGTGTGTGTGGGGTTTTCTTCAGTAGTTTTTTTCCTTCCAATCTTTAGTAGAACTTTGATTTTGCAGTTACTTCACTCTAATCAATTATTTTTATCCTTCATTGTTTACTAAATATTGTAGAACATAGTCTAGTTATGTATTTCAGATAGAGGACTTGTATCTTACTAAAAACTAATTAAGATAGTAATGAAATGTATTACTAGGTCCTTTTAAGGGATATTTCATATTATCCATCATTTTATTTTTAATAAGAACCTATAATCATTATAAACTATGTGATTAGTCTATTTTTTCCCACATCAAGTGTAGAGTCTGTAGAATAGTATTTTTCATTCTGGATATTCTGAAACTGCCACTGCGTTATTTTTGGTTAAAATATTTAACACATCTTGAAATTTTAATTTGTATTACTGTAAAATATGAAAATTTTCACTTTCATGCGTTTTTTAAAAAAGCTCTTATTTTCTTTTTCTGCTCTTTCCTTGTTCTGAGAGTATTTCTTTTTTTTCGAGTTCTTATTTCTTTTATCTATGTAAATTGGTACTTTTATAGAAGGCATGCAATTTGGAAAACTCTCCTTTGTTTTCTCTATCACTATTCTTTTTATAGTTTTCTTCCTGTCTCTTTAAATGTCTTCCCTTTCACTTCCTTCGCTGCTAGTCATTCCTTAAATGCTTGCTTTCCCCAGAGTTCTCTTAATTCCATCCTATGTTTCTTTGTTGACTTCAGCTAGTTAAACTAGTTGGTTTTGCTATTGTTTATATGCTTTTGGTTCTTAAATTTTTATTTCTAATCTAAATCATTTGCCTACTACAAGATGTCCCACTTTTAGTTTTGTAACCTCAAATTTAACATGTGCAGAATAAAGTTTATTCTCTTTCTGATACCCTCTCCCCACCCCCAGATTTATCTTCCTCTGTCCCTTCTTGGACACCATCGTCCAGTCACTTGTTCAGACTGTCCTGTCTGTCACTTTTGACTCCTCTCCCTCTGTACCTTCTGCTTTGAGTTGATTTCCACAGCTTCCTACAAGTTTGTCTAGCCATTTCTGTCATGCTGCAGAACTTTATGATTTGTTTGGAAATTAAAACTCTTGTTCTTGACATGTGGCTCTGCACATCTGGAATGATCTTCCCTTTTTTGCTGAATTCCTGCTGCTGCTTTTTAAGGCTCTGTTTAGTCATTACTTTTTGCAGGAAGGTTAGGGTCACGCTGCTGTTCTCCGATAGCCGTCTCCTCTGGCGTGGCTGTTACCCCGTCGAGTTACACTTTTCTTTCCGTATGATTATCTTGTCCTGTCAGACTCTGAGCTACTGAAAGCCAGGGAGAGAGAATTTATCTTCGACCATTACATAATTCTCTCTTCCCCCAAAACATATTAATTGTGCAGAGTAATTGTCAACATAATTAGTCAAGAACATGGTGTGGATTCAAGAGGAAAGTTCTCACATGCTTTTTTTTTTTAATTACACATGGAGAAAATGTGATTCCTTTTGTAATTCTTAACAGTACTACTGACATTATCACAGAGTTCATTTAGTCAGTATTTTGTCTTAAAAGGAAAATCACCTACTATTTCAGTTTCGGTTCTGCCTCATGTAATTTCTTACCTCCGGAGAGTAGGACGCTGGGGTGCTGTGTGCTCCCATCCAGGACCACCCCGGGTGCACTGAGAGAAGGCCTGTGGCGCAGGGCCCAGTCGTGCAGTCTGGTCTTAGAAGCAGGCGTGAACGCGTGTGTTGTGTCCTCATGGTGGTAGAGACAGAGGTGTCGGTACTTTGCTTTCCTGTTCGCAGCTCTGGTTTCTGTGTCATCCAGTGGATCCTTTCTTATTTGCTTTGCCAACTAAGCCAATGTCAGATGAAAAGAATAGGGCATTATATTTCCTTACCGTAACTTTTGTGGAGGTTTTTTTTTTTTTCCCCTGTATGATGATTCCAAAAGGTTTTCAAATGCGGTCTTAACAGAATTACATTTTCTAAAAACCATGCCTATTGTATATTTTATTGCTCAGGTTAACTCTGCTGAGTAATATTTTTTTTCAGTTAAGTATGGTAGAATACAGTAAAATCTAGGTATAAATCTATAAATTGACTATTTGTAAGTAAACAATACCTTTTTTGTTTGTTTGTTTAAAATTGTGATAGTGGGGAAAAATGTGTTAAGTATAGACTGATCCATCACGAGTTGACTCAGAAGAAGAAAAGCTATTTTTTTTTTCCTACAGACAGTATTTCAGAATAGTTTTGTAATGTATACAGACTTTTGTCTACGTTGTGTCTTTTGCAGAGGCAAGTATTGCAATGCAGTGGAAAGACCATCTTTTAAAAAAGAATTGGAGCTTTAATTCCGTTTAATGCCTTTGTTGTCCTCTTTTCCATGAAGTTTATGTGCCTGGGAATAAAAAACAAGTAGTGAAATTGAGAACGAGAAGAAAGATGGTATAGAATTACTTACGGAAAGAGTCATGTAATAAAATACTCCTCTAATGGATTAGAATCCTTTTAAAAGGAACACTTTCCTGGAGATAAGACTCTTTTGTTCCCGTTTTTCTTTGACTCCTGTCTAATTATTCAGCAGACCCTTTCGATGCTTCCTTTGTGCCACCTCCTAGGTTCCTTCCTTTCTAAGCTCTGGGTCATTAGAACACGCATTTGGGCTTTTCCGTGTGCCGTCCTCCATAGTGAAACTGGCACTGTGCCATCTGCCTGTAATCATCCCCCACTGTCTCTGGTTTCCTCATAGTTCTCCTCGTTCTTCAGGGGGAGCCCTCAGCTCAGCTCCCATCCTTCGTAAAACCTTCTTTCACGTGAGCTAGGCGTGCTTTCTCTCTTCTCTCAACTTCTGTGGCCCTGGAGCCATGTGGTCCATTTGACATTAGATAGCTCCTGTCCGCCAGTGTTGTCCAAATCTTGTTTTTAATTTCAGTTTTTATTTATTTTCTAATTGGAGGAAAATCACTTTACAATATTGTGCTGGTTTCTGCCATACAGCAACGTGAATCAGTCATAATTATATATGGGACCCCTCCCTCTTGAGCCTCTCTCTAAATTTCAATTTTTAAACCTTTGTCTTTTCAAGTAGTTAGTTACCTTTTGACCCTCTGTAGTTCTTACCACAGTGCCTTGTACCCAAGTTGAAGTGCAGGAGTAACGCCCATATTACGCTTTATAAGTAGTATGTGTGTGTGTGAATGGTATATGTAAATTTACATGTTAAGTGTTAGTTACTTGGGAGGGATGTGTGTGTATGCCTGTAATATTACTAAGTCTTTTAATGGTATGAAGTGTCTTATTCTGACACTAACTGAATGAGTAGCTTTTAATTTCAACCTTGAAGAGAATATGTGTGATGCAGAGTCTTTTCAAGGGTTTTGGATACCACAGAGCTAGAGGTCCTAAAGTAATGAATTTTTAAAATCTTCTAATAGAAAAACATGCTCTGTCTTTTCAACTTGATTACTGATAGCTTCTGCCAGGTCTAAAAATAAAACATGAATTGTTTAAAGTGATTCAGTTGACGTTGTCAGCTATTCATTGGAGAAATTATATGGTTCTGGCATTTATTTAATATTTTGTGGTGGACAGTTTTCTTATCATTTTGATTTGTATAATACATATCAGCAGATACTAAATTTATTTTATCACTGAACCTTGGGTCCACATTCATTAAGTGAAGGAGCATTTTTTGTGAGTGTTATATTCCAGACATGCAACAATGAACAAAATATATGGGCCTTGTATTGATGTGACTCATTCAGGTAGGAAAGACAAATGTGTGTATGCTGCTAAGTAGCTTTAGTCATGTCCAACTCTGTGTGACCCCATAGACGACAGCCCACCAGGCTCCCGCGCGTCCCTGGGATTCTCCAGGTAAGAATACTGGAGTGGGTTGCCATTTCTTTCTCCAAGGCATGAAAGTGAAAAGTCAAAGTGAAGTCGCTCAGTCATGTCAGACTCTTAGCGACCCCATGGACTGCAGGCTACCAGGCTCCTTCGTCCATGGATTTTCCAGGCAAGAGTACTGGAGTGGGGTGCCATTGCCTTCTCCGAATTTGTGTATAAATAAGTACGATAATTTGTTTTAGGTGCAATGATAGAAATACCATAAGGACCAGAATCCAGCAATCATAGCTATTCCCATTTAAAATATGAGATTTAGTAAGCCCTAAATATACCAGCAAATTCCTAATGTATTACACATAAGAATTATAAACCAAAATAATATAATTGCTGTGTAGAAGGTATAGATACTATGATTTTTTTTCCTTTAACAGATTGAGAGAGAAACCTAATACAGTTGGTTTCCATCAGAAGATATAAGCGTTCTTCAACTTCAGTGACAATGATAGTAACTTCCTATTTTTGTTTTAGAGTATAGCTTTCTCCCAGATATCCAGTGCTATGGTGATGTTTAATAATAAACACTAACTGTTCAATTATTAGTAATTTAGTAATGGAGACATTAAAGATTTAAATTATCATTGGGTAATATAGTTAGTTCAAAGTATAGCTTATTTTATTTTATTTATTTATTTTTAATTTTTATTTTTACTTTATTGCTTTACAATACTGTATTGATTTTGCCATACATTGACATGAATCAGCCACGGGTGTACATGAGTTCCCAATCCTGAACCCCCCTCCCTGAAAGTATAGCTTATTTTAAAAGGGGTCTTAATTATCCAAACCCCCAGACTTACAGAGCTGCATTAGGAACGCGAATGTCATTACAAAACAGCAGTATTCAGTGGTGGACAGCCCATGAAGCTAAATTCTCCCAGCACCCCACAGTGCTCATGCGCCTGGCCCATGCTCTGTCAGCTCAGCTGCGAGGCTTTCTGTGCAGTTGCTGGATGCCTGTTGGCTCAGAATGGGTTAGAAATTATTCATAACACCTCACCATCAGAGAAAGAGGATTCTAGAGGCCAGTATATCTCACACCAGGCGACACTGGTGAATTCCCATGTCTTGGGTATCTCTAAAGAAGAAATGGTTAATTTAGGAGTATGCAAAATTTACTAAAATAAATGTGTGTGTGTAGTGTTTTTAAAGTGGCTTCTACATTCCAGGCAGTTTTTTGTTTTTTGTTTTTTTTATTAGTACTGCTAACCCTGAGAGATTGACAGGAGGATTTTTCTGTTTCCTGACTAAGCCTCAGAGAGCATTATTGAACAGATTGCCCCAAGAGCCTGTCTGCACACCACTATAATACACAGCTTGGCACCCTTGTTGGTCATTATTTTTCCTTCCAGCTATGCCCCAGTTCAATTTTTCCATAGTTCAGTTACCACTTGAGATTTCCTATTTCTCCTACTATATCGTAAGTCGAGTTCTGAATTCCATATGCTACAGGAGGAGAATAGTGAATTACCTTCTCCTTCATGTGTTAGAAGTGAATTTAAAGGAAGTTATTGCCTAGACTTGCCAGTTGCTGGAACCTCTCTGTGCTACGCTTAGCCCCCTTTTTCCTTTGGAAAAGAGAAAGTTGGGAAGAGGTAAAGAAGTGAGGAGTTTGTTGGAAGGGATGGGAAGCTAGGATGAGGAAGAATTAAACGCTTTAAGGAAAAAAATAGAAAATAGGTTTATTTTCTTATTCAAACTGTATAAAAATCTGTCTTTAGTAAACTAGCAATGCACTAGTTTAATCATATCTGTTTAAGCTATTTGGCCTTGCTAGTGGAATTCGATACGGATATTATCAAGTTCTTGATAGCTTTATGTTTGATGTCAACAAGTAGATATGTTACAGTATACTAGTACCCTCTGCTAATTTAATTACAAGTAAAGTGAACTAGGCACTTCCTGAACAGGAGGTAAAAGGATCTAAGAGCTGAAAGAGCAACTAGAAACTCGTCTCTTGCGACATGAAGGACTATGTCCAGGTACCTGCAGCTGAACTCGAAAAGCCTTATGAACTGGCTTCGACAGGGGAGACCCCCACGCTTCTGTGCCTGAGTAGGTCCAATGCTTTCATTGCACTTGTTCTTGTGATGTTGGTAACACAGTATTCTCTTATTTAAAATAGCCCATAGAGTTCTCTCTTCTTTTGTGATTACAATTACCACTCACTTTCACCTCATATTATCTTCAGTGTTATCATTTTCTAGAAACCTGAGTAAATTGAAGCTTGTAAACCTCCTTTCAGCTCTCTCTTGATTGGTTGGTTTTCATGTACAGTAAGAGGTCAGGAAGTTGTATTTTGTTTGGACTTGTGGAGAAATGCACTGTGACTGTGTATTTCCTCCGTGGCGGGGCACTCCTCGTCTCTCAGACTTGTTCCTGCAGTCGCGTCCGTTGGGCGTGGCTTGTGGAGAGCTAAAGTGTTTAAAGGAGGTTAGGAAGTGTCCCGTCCTTGAGTTTTGTTGTTGTTGTTTGGTCGCTGAGTCATGTCTGACTCTTTGTGGCCCCATGGACTGCAGTTTAGTGTGGCCGTTACCCTTCAAAGTCATCATGTCTGGTTGGAATCTCTGCTCCTCTGTATGTACCAGCTCTACGATATGGGATATGGGACAAATGAGCCTCCCTTAGCTCCTTTGCTCTTTTGTCAAACAAAGTTGCTGCTGACCCTCTCAGAGAGTCGCTGCAGGAGTATGTGAGTAATGCTGCCAAGTACTTAGTACAGTGCTGCACATATCACGTTCAGAAAAAAGCAGTCATCCACTTGGACTCGGGTCTTGTTATCAAAAGCTTGTTGTGAACCACACAGAGAATTTGTTGGATGTTTAGATGATTAATTCTCAGCAAAGGTTTTCACACTGTTGGGAACACTGTCTCAAGGGCCCTCACGCACCTCGGTTACCCTGATCATAGTTCTTATCTTGTTTTTGTTTAGTCACGCAGTCTTGTCCGACTCTTGCAACCCCGTGGGCTATAACTTGCCAAGTTCCTCTGTCCTCTACTTTTATATAGCATTAGTAATAATAACTACCAATCTGTTGGATGCTTACCAAATGTTACACCCTTAATAAGAACTTTACATATAATTTTATTTCATGTTCCCAATAAATATGAAGAAGGTGCTACTACATTGATGAGGAAACATAGGTAAGATAAGAGAAAATAATGTGCCTGCCTAACTGGACAGTTAAAGATGTTGGGTTCACCTCAGACCTGTCTGACTCCAGAGCCTCTGCCGTTTAACCCCCTATTGGGCATTTTGTCATTTTTCTCATCTTTCTCCTCTAATAGACCCTATGCTTCTTCAAAGTGAAAATTGGATATTACGTGTATTCCGAAGCCCCCATTTTTTGTAAGCTTTTTTAAAACTAAAAACAGTGTATGATATCAGAAAGTATTGATGTAAATGAGATTTAATACCTTATTAAGAATTCTTAGTCTGTTGTAAATTACATAATTTATCATTCTAACAGGAAACTTGAAGCTTGGGGAGTTGTTTTTCAGTTCCACTCCAGTCTCTTTGCCGTAATAGCAATTTGAATTTTCTATATTTGGCCTTGCATTAGTGTAGCAAAGTATTCCTACTAATCTTCTTATCAAGTTATAAGCTTCTTTCATCATTGCAATACCCAGCTCAGTGCCCTGTGTAAGTTAATCACTTGATACATCTTTGATTTTAATTTATTTCTGTGTATTAATATTCATCTGAAGTATTTTTATATTAGGTATAATTGACACAGGAATATGACTTTTGCTTACTTTGCTTTTACCCTTGCTTTTCTTTCTAATAATCAGGCCTGTGTTTTGCTTTTGGACTTTAAAAATAGTTCAGATATTTTGGAGTTAGTCTAAAAAAAAAAATCCCCTAATGGACTCTGGAATTTCTTTCTCCTTTTAAAGTAGAAAACATCCTGAACAGTAGACAGCATTTTATACTATCTGCATGTGGTGCCTAAATATATGCTGTTAAATTATTCACTATTTTTTATGACAGTTTATAAACTCAAGGGGAGAGATCTGGACTCTTATACTTTCCTGTGTCTGTGGCATCTGATGTGGTGTTCGGGAAGTAGTATGTGCAAATGAAACATCTGTGTGTTGATTCATTTGACCACTGGTATCAGTGGTTTCATGGAAAGAGCATGAGGTTTCAGAGTTAGGCATTGGATTCTCACCTAGCCATTGCAGCTGAGTAAATTACTTGGTCGGTTCTTCTGCAGTTTCTTGTAAAGTGGTAGTGATAACAATATCTCACTAATTTGCTGGAAATGTTAAGTAATGTATGTGCATTGCTTTATAATCACCAAAATTGCTGTACATGTCTTAATTCTGTCCTGTTTTATCAGCATAATGACTCCATTCTGCTGCAAATCTGGAGTCAGTCTCACATGTTTTGTTGTGTTGGGCACTCACTTGACATGGTACTGCTGCCTGCATGAGTTATGCATGCTTCATGAGCAAAGTGAGATCCGGAGAAGTTGCCTGTTGAGTAACATTACTCGATGAGATGGTAGAAGTCTGCTTAGGTCTGAGTTCCTTAACTTCTAGCTTGTGTTCTCTCATGCCGTAATTTGGTTTCTAAATACATACACGTGCACGCTTAGCCACAAACACACATAGTCCAGTTTCCTAAATCATGGGAACGGCTGTATAGTGGCTCAAGACCAACACCCCGTTAAGTTAGTAGTTTGTAGGACAAGAAAACGGATCCCTCCTCCTCCTCCTCCTCACAGAGTTCTTTCCAGTGAGATGATGTGCGTTCCCTCAAGGTCACGTGGCCCCTTAAATGAAAGAATTGGTGTGAACCTAGGTCTTCTCATCCAAATGCATGACTTTTTCCTAGATGCCAGCAACGGAAAATGTACAGAGTAGTCTCTGAGCAGGTTTTGAAGTTCCTGGACTTTCCCTTGAGGTTGATTATCTCTCTGTTGTGGCTTCTTTATATAATTCATCATGTAGATAGAGGTGTTAACTGTTTTCACCAGCTACACTTCCTAGTGTAGCGAACTACTATTTTGAGACCATTGTAGCTGGAACTGAGTAGATTGGGCCTGGCAGGAAAAGTGGGGTTTGGAAGGAGGTAAGTAGGGGATGATGCAGAGAGTAATAGAAGATGAGATCAGAAAGGAAGTGAGGGGGGTACCGATTACATATATACTTTATAGGGTGAATTTGGTAGTCATGCATGCATGTACACACACTCCAGAACAGTTCGGTTCGAAACTCTGGAATAATTCATTACAGTGTTCATTTTGACCTGGTGTCTTTGGGAAGGGGAGGAGAAATTTGACTTTTTCATTTCTTACTTAATAATGAATTTGCACACCCATTTCTGTTTGTGGCTGTTGGAACTTTTCCCCTTTGTTTTCAGTAATCCATAAGTACTCAGAACATGAACTTTTAGATCAGTTTACAATATGATTAACTGCCATACTTTGTGATTTTATTCTTTTTCAACAGGAGTGTGTTGCTGCTGTTCTGCTCTGCGTCCTCGCTACAAACGCCTGGTGGACAACATATTCCCGGAAGATCCAAAAGTAATTTGATCTACATCTACTGATCCTTCTCTTTGCTGACCCATCCTTCCCCCCTGCTGATCTCCCTAAGGTTTCCCTAATTTCATTTCTCTACTTTTACTCCCAAATCTCATCATGTACACTACTAATTTTATACTTCTCTCTTTTTTAACCTTTAAACGATCCGTGCTTGCTTGACTGGTTTTCAGATTCTTTTCTTAGGTTAGGCATATATTCAGAATGATGGACAGGTGATGTTCTTAGTGTGTATAGTTCCTAAATTTATGACCTAGTCTCAGATTATTTACAAAATGCCAAGAACACAGCTGTGAATACAGACATGGCCTTCTGCTCTCACCAAACTCATAGACAAGTAAATTGGCAACTGCAATATTATGTGAAAGAATGCTGTGATAGAGAAGTGAAGTATAGGGTACTGCTGGAGTAGGTGGGAATGGTACCTGATTTGGACTTGGAAGAAGGAATGCCTGAAGGAGTGAAATCCAGGCTAAGATCCAAAGAATAAATAGGGTTCGCCACACAGTTTTCAGAAGAGAATTGAGAAGTAAAAGGAGAATGTTCCAGGCAGAGTTTGTTCTCTTTTTACTTAAGTGCTTTTTAATTTTTCATAAAAATTACTTTTTTATGGAAGACTACAGGCTTCAAAGCAGCTGTGTTTGATTGATTTTATTTGACACTGTCTTTAACTTTTCTGGAGAACTTCTCTGGTGGCTCAGACAGTAAAGCATCTGCCTACAATGTGGGAGACCCAGGTTCAGTCCCTGGGTTGGGAAGATCTGGAGAAGGAAATGGCAACCCACTCCAGTATTTTTGCCTGGAAAATCCCATAGACGGAGGAGCCTCTTAGGCTACAGTCCATGGGGTCGCAGAGTCGGACGAGACTGAGCGACTTCACTAACTTTTCTGAGACTCCTTTAGTCTAGTGTTAGATAGGAACAAAAAAATGTTACATGGGTTTGAGTTCCAGAGGTTGCTTTATTTTAAAAGGTAGCCAACTGTAGAAACTTATTGGTTATCTTAACAATTTATGAGCTATATCTTGTTTTTAATCAAATCTGATTTAAGGAACTGTATAAAGGCTAATCTGTTTAACTGAGGCTAACGGTAAAGCATCTGCCTACAATGCGGGAGACCCGGGTTCGATCCCTGGGTCAGGAAGATCCTCTGGAGAAGGAAATGGCAGCCCACTCCAGTTGGAAAATCCGATGGATGGAGGAGCGTGGTAGGCTACAGTCCATGGGGTCACAAAGAGTCAGACATGACTGAGCGACTTCACTTGAACTTGGACTTGGAATCAGTTAAATATATTGGCTGCCAGATATCCTGGATAATTCATAGCTTATAAGTAACTCTAAGATACGGCACCTGCCTTAAGCTTTCCATCCACTGATATAAAGTGAAAGGATACTAAATGTTAAATCACAGTGCATAAATTAGAAAGTAAAATGTTAAGTAAAACAGGGGTAAAGTTTCTGCCTTTAAATCAGGAAGGTATCACTCGCTCTGAGTTGGCAGTCTCTGCGAAGATTCACAGAAGAAATGAACTTGGAAGGATATATACACCGTCTGGAGAAGCAGAGATTAGTTTCTTTGTACCTAAGAGAAAAGGTGTGATAAAGTCAGAGATAACATTTGGGACCAGGATCTTCAAGTGGAGGTTCTTGTAACCTAATCGTAGTATAATGAGTGTTACTAGGGCACAATTACTGAATTCCTGATTGGAAATTTCAAAAGTATCATTTAATAGACTGCATATTCAGATCATTTCTTTAAGGAATCTGAAACATGCCGCTAATGAAGATAAGGTGGAGGCAAGATTATGGAGGAATGTGAATAACAGATAAGAAATCTACTTATCTTACTGGCAGTGAGGGAGCTTTGAACACTTTTGATATGAGAGTGGTGACAGGTCAGTTGGAAGAGTTTTTATTTGTGCCAAACATTTAGAAAAAATCTACTTGAGCAATCTGTAAAATAAGATGTAAGAAAAAGATTTACATGAACCTTGCATACATATGGCAACCATAAACCCAGCTGACAACATTTCTTATCTCTAACTTATTAAACAAAAAAGTCTCCTGTGTCCAAAATGGACCCAGTAGCAGGTGCCCAGAGTGCATCTGTCTACCTGTCATAGTCCCTGCCTTCAAAGAGGGCTCTAATGAGGAGAGCAAATAACTGAACCTTTGCTGATAATGACTACAATATATTGTATAATTGAGCTGTTTTTTGGTTTTTAATATATAGAGGAAGGTGTTAGAATAATCCAGTGCTTGTGAAGGTGTATGCTTTCCTAAATAGGGCAGCGCTTTAACTTTTTGAAAGCTCTACATATCCAGAATGGTGATTAGCACTAAAGAGACTGTATCCAGGCAGGCTCCGGGTAAATAGGGATTAATTTCCGATCCATAAAGGGGGGATGAGAAGCAAGCAGCACTTAGAAATACAAACACTAAGCGTGGAAATACAGGCATAAGTAGAACCTATTTCACTTGTTGTTGTTTTTATTTTTAGGATGGCCTTGTTAAAGCTGATATGGAGAAATTGACATTTTATGCTGTATCTGCTCCAGAGAAACTGGATCGAATTGGTTCTTACCTTGCAGAAAGGTTGAGCAGGGATGTTGTCAGACATCGTACTGGGTAAGGAAACTAATGTTGTATCTTTGGAAAATTCTTGCTAGGCTAAATCATCCTATAAGTTATTTTGCCATCTAGGCAGGCAGAGATAATAGATGGAGAATAAAGCATTGTAGTATCATACGAGGATATGTATTATACCAAATAGATGCTGTAGTGCTTATTACTTTCCTCGTAGTCAGGTTTAAGAATAAACTCATGTTAGTTAAAAGAGTTGTTTGTTTAAGCATCCACTGATTTTTTAAACTTCCCTAATGGGAATAGTAGAAACTGATTCCCTTAAAGGTCTGTCAGTGCAGTACTATACTTTAAAAATCAGTCTCAAAATTGGAAACTACGAAATTCTGTTAGCAAATTAATTTTTAGCACAGCTCCAGTTTTGCCTGTCAGAGGAGCAATAAAAGAGAGCTATGTTTAGTCTTAGATATTATAATAGGTTCAGAATATGTAAATTCTGAGCAGGCGTGCTGATGTGAACTGTGTGAGCTATACATCAACCTATAAATAAAGGACTACCATCTTAATCCATTCCCTGTGCTTGAACAGTAATTACTTTGCAATTTGGTATATAGATACTTTTATCATTTTGTGATCCTAGTTTCTTAGTGTATTCCATTTTCCAAATGATATACTGGCTTTCTCTACTTTCACACTGTTACCATTTAGAGCATTTGCTACAAGTGTGAGTCTTGATACAAATAGTTCTTATGGTCTTTTTTCAAGCAAAGTTATCTAAATTCTGAATTTTAACTTTTAGTACAAGCTTTAAAATCTGATGAATTGGAAGGTAAAATTTATACCTTTCCTTATAATATTGCTGATACTGTTTTATATTCTCATATTTATAAATACAAATAGATTGTGTTAGAAATTTAAGCTCATTTCTTATAATAACTGTTTTGGGTCAGATGCAGAGAAATATGGTTAAAAATCTGGAAAATGGAGAATATTTATGTTTACAAAAACATTCACGGGAAGTTAATGTGGAAGCAGCTCTGGGAGAGGTTTTGCTGAGGAGAAGAGAGTGGAGGAGTGCAGTCTGGTCTCTGCGTCCTCCCACCTGAGGGGCCTTTTATGACCCCGACATCCTTAGTGTCGTGAGAGGATTAGGCTCTCACTCAGATGCTGCTAAATTTGCCTATCTCTGTTCTGTGCATTTAAATAAATTTATTCTAATTATTCCTGTGAGTGTGCTGAGAAGAATCTGGAGAGCTAGAGATGCTTTGATGTTACTTTTCTCTTATGTTTAGGTATGTTTTAATTGCTATGGAGGCATTGGACCAACTTCTTATGGCCTGCCATTCTCAAAGCATCAAGCCATTTGTAGAAAGCTTTCTTCATATGGTAGCAAAACTGCTGGAATCAGGGGAACCAAAGCTTCAAGTTCTTGGAACAAATTCTGTAAGTAAGCGGTTCTAATTTTAAGAGTAACTACCATAACTTGGATTAAGTCTTCTTTGAGTGTCCTTATCTGGTAATGGCAGATGCTCTGGTCAGGGTATTTGGGCAACCAGGACAGTTGTAGATGATTAGAACATTTTGTCTCAAAGTTTTATTGTTGCTCTGTGTGAAATCTGGGACATTACGAATCATAAGAAGTGGTAGAAACTCAGTTGGCCATAAGTGGAAGGGGTCCGTGTCCCCTCACAACCTCCCCCTACCCACTCCCCAGCCTTCTAACACTGCTTCTGAACTGTTTCTGCTAACAACATTCACTTTCTTTTATCCGGAACTGTAGTTTATTAAACATGTGTGGGGTGGGGAAGGCATATTTAATAAAGAAAATAAAATACAGTGATAACCTTTCTCCTCGTCTTTAGTTTCATTGTATCACCTTCAGCCTCAGTCTCTAGTTCCATCTTCATCTCTGAGGAAGCTTTCGGGCATTCAACCAGTCTACATGTTTCCATCCAGGTTCTTAACAGAAGAGTCATCTGTTATCTGCTGTTGCTTGCAGACAGCTGTTTCATGGTTAGGAACTGTGGGTGCTGACTGGCAACACGGCTTCTAGGGTTCGACTGCCTTACTCTGAACTAAGCCTACAGCACTTTCTGGCTGTGTATCTTGGGCAAGTTATTTAGCCACTCCTTGCCTTAGTTTTTCATCTGTGAAGCAAGGATAATTATAGTACCAATTTTATAGGATCTTGTATGATGTGAGTTAATACCAAGTTCTTACAACAGTGTATGGCACTGTTAGTTATTATTGTTGGTAGTAATATAATATATTCCTTTTTTTAACCTAGATTATGTAAATAAAATCCCCATTTGAAAACCCTGAGTATGATTTTGTCCATTAGTTTCAGAGGGAAAGTGTTGGATATTCCCACATGCAGGTAGGTGGTGTGACAGGCCCCATCTCAGTCAGTGTGGCCACTTCGCTTCTCCTGCTTCCTTTACAGTTAGGTGAGGAAAGTCTAGGGGAAATTTTTTTTTTCAATTTATGGAAGTATAATTGATTTACAACATTGTGTTAATTTCTACTGTATAGCAAAGTGACTCAGTTATATATATATATATATATATATAATGTATACTTTTTTCATTTTCTTCTCCGTTACAGTTTATCACAGTTTATCACAGGATACTGTACTGCTGTACAGTAGGACCTTGTCATTCATCCATCCTGTATATTTAGGGGAAATGTTTTAATGTCTGTGGGGCAAAGGAGTTCTAGTGTGAGAAATCTCCGGAATTTTCTTTACTTGAAGTCAGCAATGCCATTAGAATTCCTTTAATGACTCATTTGAGAAAAAGACAGACATCTCCAGTTACCTACTTTTGATTTGAGTGAATTGTATTAAGTGAAATGCTATATTATCTTGACCAACATTGTTTATATAGTATTTCCTGGAAGTCTGATTTTAATTTTCTTTGGGGTGCTAAGTTCTCAAACATTGAAAATTGAATGTTAAAAAAATATTGTCAAACATGACCGATTCAGGACTTTTGTGTTTATTAGTAGTCTTTGTACTTTTTGTTTTTTTGGCTGTGCTGGGTCTTTGTTGCTGCATGTGGGCTTCCTCTGCTTGCCTTAAGTGGGGACTCTAGCTGCTGTGCAGGCCTCTCATTGCTGTGGCGTCTCACTGCGGGGCACAGGCTCTGGAGTTGGGTGCACGGACTCAGTTGCCCTGTCACATGTGGAATCTTCCCAGACCAGGGATGGAACCCCCAGGTGTGTTATTTGTGGCCTTTTTCTAAATCATATGAGTCATATGAAATTATTTAAAACAGATGACTTGGCTCTGGCTAAATTAATTTAAAATACTTTTAGTATCATACTTTTATTTTTTCAAGTTTATGCTTACTTTCATTTTGTTCCCAGGACATCTTTAGGCTATTTTAGAAGCAGTAAGTCACCAAATAAATGAGAAAGCAAATAAGAAAAAAAGGATGCCTATTAAGGGATCATATGGTTGGGTTTGTGACTCTTGTAGGATATTTAAAATTTCCTAAACATATGCATATCTCTCTCTCTTTTTTAATCTTTTAAAAAGAGGTAGAATAAATTTTACTGTATGAGTCTTTTTCTTCTCTACTGTGTTGGTGATGTTTTCTTCAGCTTAGGGCCCTTTTTCTTATCCCATCTTGTTTGTATAAATATTCATTCATGTGTTATACAACAGCTGTCAAGATGTCCTACCTATGATTTAAGAAATAGAACTCCTGAAGGTTTGGAACTGTCTGTGGTTATCACGAAAACATTGCCAGCATCCGGGAAATGCAGAAGAGCTTCAAAGCAAGCACTCACTCACTCCAAAGAAACTGCGTCAGAAAGTTATAGTTAACACTCACAATGCTATATTCTTGATTTTGTGAAGTTTGTTATTAAAAAATTCCTTTCATATGTATGTGACATTTATGATATTTCATATCTCATTTGCTCTTTATTTGGATATTTCTTGTCGATGTAACAAATAATGAATGAAAATAAATATTTTTTCTACACTTTGAACAAGGTGATAATACACTTTACTGTCATTCTTTTTAGTTTGTCAAATTTGCAAATATTGAAGAAGACACACCGTCGTATCATAGACGTTACGACTTTTTTGTATCTCGCTTCAGTGCCATGTGTCACTCCTATCATAGTGATCCAGAAACACGAACAGAGTATGTATTGTTTTATAGTTTATAGTCATGGAGTAATTTATTGATGAATACTGTGTTTATATCTTACATAATGATTCCCAAAGAAGATGGGAAATGTATGCTTTATTCCTAAAGTCCAGCTTTTCATTGCTTTTAGAAGAACTGACTGAAGCAGCAAAGTTGAGAGTGGTTTCCTAACTGGATCAGAATAAAATGCAGTCTCCGCTGCAGCCCAGAATGCCCCTTTAATGCTCCCCTCATCGATATTAGATCCTGTCATCCTGTCATTTCTTCCCCCTTTCACGCTGATCCAGCGCCTAGGTCTCCTCGCTTGTGTGAGCACATCAGGGACACTTCTGCCCAGAGCCTTTGGACTGAGTGGCCTCCTGGCTTAGAACAACTCCCCAGATACCTTCCTTATGGCTGCTTACCTCACATTGTTCAGACTTCTGCTCAGGTGTCATCTTACCATGAGAATCCTCCCTTGGCCACCTTTTATTTATTAAATATCAACGCCTCCATTCCACCCCCAGTCAAGCTTTATTTTCTTCTCATATCTCATTCCCTGGTGGCTCAGATGGTAAAGAAGACGCCTGCAGTGCAGGAGACCTGGGTCAATCCCTGGGCCAAGAAAATCCTCTGGAAAAGGAAATGGCTACCCACTCCAGTATTCTTTCCTGGAGAATCCATGGTTAGAGGAGCCTGGCAGGCCATAGACCATGGGGTTGCAAAGAGTTGGACACAACTGAGCAACTAACACTTTCTCTTTCACTTTTTATGGAATATGTTCATGGCTTTGTTTTATTATTAGAAATCCCTTTATTTTTAGCAATACACTATCAAATAAAATTAGAGGTCATGGCCAGTAGGAAATCGGACTGATACTTTAAGATTTTCATAAAATATTTGACTTGGCACATAGTAACTTTGTAGTAAACTTAGGCTTATCCCTTTGTGGTTATAGAAGAATCTCTCAAGACTTTGTTCTAAGAGAACAGCATGAACAGATCCAGCTTCGTACGAGGCAGAATTTGTCTTGTCTGCATGTTCACTTCCTCACCTGTTTAGTGCCGTATTACTGCCACATCCCATTCTCCACCCGCTACTCCTGTAGGCGTGCGTTATTTCCCTGTGGGCTTGTGAAGCAGTGTCACCCACTTCCCCTCATCCTCCAGTCTCTAAACCTATTTTATAGCTTTTGGAAACAGTCCTGGGTAAGCTGAGTAAACTTCTAATAGTGAATATTTCAGGTAGTAGCTAAGTGAAAGTGAAGTCACTCTGTCATATCCGACTCTTTGCGACCCCATGGACTGTAGCCTACCAGGCTCATCTGTCCATGGAATTTTCCAGGCAAGAATACTGGAGTGGGTTGCCATTTCCTTCTCCAGGGGATCTTCCCAACCTAGGGATCGAACCTGGGTCTCCTGCATTGTAGGCAGATGCTTTTACCGTCTGAGCCACCAGGAAAGTCTGGCAGCTAAAAAGGAGGGTAAATAATAGTCACATTTGGTCAGAATGAAGGTGTTTCAGGGAAGGTGGGCTACCAGCTTAGCTCTGCTTGTGAGCTTGTTCTTTCCTCAGATTTTATATGCTGTTTTCTGGTTACTTTTCTTCCCATCCTTGGACCGATAGATTAGATTTTATTTTTAAAGAAGAATGAGGAAGAGCTGGAGGAACTTGAGGCCTTTGAATTGAGAAGGGAGGAGAGGGCAGCTTTCTCTCAAAATGTTACCTGTCTACATACTATAATGTGTCTGTGTCAGGACACACAGACGTGTAGTGTGTACATGGCTTGGATCATCCGCATTCCATTTTGTTAGCTCACATGTCATCCCTCTAAAGGAACCAGCCTAGTCCTCCATCAAGGTGGACTCGGAGGGGAGAGGTTCTCAGGGAGAAGCCATGAAGGGGCAGGCTGAGGACACATTAAGGGTGTTCAGGACAGTAAAATCCTGTTGTCACTCAGCTGCTCAGACTTCTGGGCAAGAACTGGGAGAGAATCTGATCCTCATTAGTTTGAATTATTATCATCTCAGAAAAATCTAATTCTTTTTTAAACTTTATTGAAGTATAGTTGATTTACAGTGTATTAATTTCTGCAATATAGCACAGTGATTCAGTTACACATATATAATTTTTCATATTCTTTTCTGTGATGGTTTTATTACAGGATCTTGAGTATAGTTCCCTGTGCTGTATAGAAGGACCTTGTTTATTCATTCTGTGTATAATAGTTTGCATCTGCTAATCCCAGATTCATGGTCCATTCTACCCCCATCCCTCTTGGCAGTCACACGTTCTGTTCTTTCTATCTGCGGGTTTGTTTCTGTTTCATAGATGAGTTCATTTGTGTCATATTTTGGATTCCTCTCGTAAGTGATAACATGGTATTTGTCTTTCTCTTTCTGACTTACTTAGTATGTAATCTCTAGGTCCAGCCATGTTGCTGCAGATACTGTTATTTCATTCTTCTTTATGGTTGAGTAACATTCCATTGTGTGTATGTGTGTGTGTTTTATATATTTATGTATATATCTATGTTGCATCTTGTCAGTGAGCACCCAAACAGCATTCAGGCTGTTTCCATGGCTTGGCTATTGCACATTCTGCTGCAGTGAACATCAGGGTGCATGTATCTTTTCAGATTGTATTTTTCTCTAGATATATGCTCAGAAGTAGGATTGCTGGATCTTATGGCAACCCTGTTTTTAGTTTTTTGAGGAGCCTCCATAGAGTTTTCCATAGCTGCCACACCATTTACATTCCCACCAACAGTATTAGGAGGCCTCTCTTTCCTCCACACCCTCTCCAGCGTTAGTTATTTGTGTACTTTTTAATGATGGCCATTCTGGCCGGTGTGAGGTGGTACCTCGTAGTTTTGATTTGCATTTCTCTAATAATTAGCGATAATGAGCATCTTGTCATGTGCTTGTCGACCATCTCTGTGTCTTCTTTGGAGAAAAAGTTTATTTAGGCCTGCTCATCTGTTGATTGAGTTGTTTGTTTTTTCATTATTGAGTTGTATAAGCTGTTAGTAGATTTTGGGAATTAAGCCCTTGTCAGTTATATCGTTTGCAAATATTTCCTCCCAGTCTGTAGGTTGTCGTTTTGTTTTATTTATGGTTTTCTTTGCTGTGCAAAAGCTTGCAAGTTTGATTAGGTCCCATTTGTTTATCTTTGCTTTTATTTCTATTGCCTTGGAAGACTGACCTGAGAAAATTTTGGTATGCTTTATGTGAGAGAATATAGGAGAATCTATTTCTTTTGATTAGATTATTTTATTGAAAACTGACACATAGACTAACCCTATATTTTACAGTCCTTTTTAACTTTAAATGCTGATTACAAAAAGATGATATTAAAAGTCAGTTTCTTTTGGAACTGCCATATCTCTGTCCATCTTAGATTTTTGAGATTTTAATTTCTTACACTTCTTAAGTTTTTTTTTTTGTTTTAGTGACTTGAGATAACAGTATTTATTTAACATCTATTCCCTTAACTAAGCTAACAAACTTATTTAAATAACTTTTTTCATGACTGAATTTTTTTTTTTTTTTCTTTTTTTATAGAATCCGAATCGCTGGAATCAGAGGTATTCAAGGTGTGGTTCGTAAAACAGTAAATGATGAACTTCGGGCTACCATTTGGGAGCCTCAGCATATGGATAAAATTGTTCCATCCTTGCTGTTCAACATGCAAAAGATAGAAGAGGCTGACAGGTATTGAATAAAGATGGTAGGGTGGGGCTGTGTTATTTTGTATGGGTGTATGTGTGCTTGCTTGTTTGGATAAGAATGTTTCATCTTTAGTATTATGTATATAGTAGTCTCCTAAACTTGAGTGAGTTTAAATATATGTCCTTTCTGAAAAAATTACCATCTTTAGTCACCACATTAGGCTGAGTAGACCACAGATTCTTACTCAGACACTTAAGGCTTTATTTCTTTTAGAATAAATCATCACTTGCTGCTTATTATTGGGCAGTCTAGATTGCAATTTGAATTAGTACCATTTAAGCTGCAAGTGTAAGAAATAGAGATTATAAACTGAACTTCTATTATTTAGAGATCCAAGGTGCTTTTTCATAGGGAGTCAAGCAGCTACTATTTACTCTCTATGCTTTTTCAACATAAATACTAGACTATTTCTTATTTATTCTAAGATATTTTGGCATGGAATATTTTTTTGGGGCATATGCTGACCCCTCTGCTCCCCATACACCGGTAACCTGTTGCACTTAGGAGTCTGTGGTTATTCTCCTTTTTCAGATGCCATAGCATGCTTTCCTGGCAGATTTCTGTTGCCTTACACAGAGGTACTATACAACCAAGTTTTAGAAGCAGTGTTTTCCAGTTTGGCCTATTTCCTGATCTCCCTTTTCTTGTAGTTTAAAGAGGGAAAGTCTGAATCAAATTTAAAAGATATTTAATTCTGTAGTTCTAAAAGTTTAACTTTATTTGTAGTTTTGATGATTATGTGTGCAATGCCAAAGTAAACATGGTGTAGAAGTGAAAAGATGAAATTGGTAACTCTGTAGGCACTTCATATGTTTATTGAAATTTATAGCAATTACAGAAAATATTTACACTAGATTTCTTAAATGTGACTGTCTGGGGCTTTGGAAACCTAAAGTGTGAGACTTGATATATTTTAGCATCTTCTGTATTTTTCCTGGTTTTGGCATTGTGGCTGAGGTTAGTTTTTCTGAAGGTACCTAGCTGGTTGAGAACTGATTGCCCATGATTATGGCTCTTGAGGAACGGGATTAAGTTAAATTGGTTGACAGATTTTGAGAAATTGTATTTTCTCATGGTTTTATCCCAGTGCCACAGATATGCTTTTCTTTGTTATTATTGTACATGAAATAAAGTGTTAAAATATGAACAAATTGTGTCTACTGAGGAGATGTACAGGTGTTCTAGTGAGCTTTTATTTACCCTGTGTCATAATTTTCTACTTCATTTTATTTTTGCTCTCTTACAGTGAAACTGGGTGATCTTTGGGTACCTTTTTCTCACTGAGACTGTGCTCTAAATGCAGAGATGTAGGAACTTTACAACATGGCAACTGTTGAGTATTTTGCCTTTGGAAAATATATTCTATTAGTTAGAAACAAGTTAGTACAACTGAATTTAGTTCTCCCGTTTTGAAAGATTATATGATCAGTTTCAAGGTGTTGAATTCATGGAAGTAAATTTAAGCTCTAAAGTTATTTTAGGTAGAAAGAAAATGTCATGCTAGAAATTCCAAGAAGTCAAATCTTTTCTGTTTAACTGTTAGAACTGGTGTCAGAAGTCTTGCATTGGTTTGTTTGTCTTCATTTCTCTTTTTTTCCCAGTCGCATAGGCCCTCCTCCTTCTCCTTCAGCAGCAGACAAAGAAGAGAATCCCTCTGTGCTGGCTGAAAACTGCTTCAGAGAACTGCTGGGCCGGGCGAGCTTTGGGAATATGAATAACGCTGTGAGACCAGTTTTTGCGTAAGTCGCTGGCGTTTTCCTGGTTGCATCTGACTGTGCTGTATGCATTCTGTTTGAGTTTATTTGAAATGCTCTTACTTGTATGAGAGAGTTACTCACGGAGCCAGTGTAGAGGTGTGGGAAGAGTACGGGATTGAGTCAGACAGTGTCCCTTTGAGCACTGGTTCAACCGCTTCCCCGCTTTTCCCTCTTAAGTAGGAAATGCAGTCATGCTCTTGGTGTCATGTGCATTGTTTTGCTGGGATTTCTGTTCACACCTTGGAATGCATATCCCCACTAAAATATTAAAGCAGAGTATCCCAGTGTGACGTATCTTATTTTATTAACTTCTGGTCAGTTCCTCATATTTGGCTTCTCTTCCTTTGCTTTCTTTTTTGTGTGACTGGGCTGCCTTAAATTACATTCTGTTCTCTGAGTAAACTTTATTGTATACTGAGTGACTAATCACAGGAATATTAAATATCTTGTTGGTACTTATATGCTGCCCTCCAAGCAAAACACATTTATAAGCTTTGAGTTTCTCCACATAGACATGGAGGCTCTTGTCAAGCCTCTAACTCAGTTGTCACATATAGACCTATATAATATTCTGTTTAATTTCTGGATATTTTTGTTAGTCTTTTTAAAAATCATTTGCCTTGTTCTTCCCCTTCCTGATTCCATCTTTATAGCATGTTTAAAGTAGTCTAAATGTAATATCCAGAAGTCTTTTTTTTTTTTAGGAAAAATATTTTGGTGCAAAGTTTATCTTTAGTTACAAGAATCTATAAACCACAAATTAAGAATCAGAGAGTTCTTATATTTTCAAAGAGATTCCCCCTTACTGCTACCACCACCAAAAAATGATGTTTACTATTTAAAGATTCTCTGGGCTTATGAAAATGCTGCTGAAAGCTAATCAAATTATGTCAGATATAACTAAGGGCAGATTTATTTTTAATGTCTAGACCTGCTGATTTAATATCAGAATTCTAGTTTTTATCTTGCGCTTGTGCTTAGTCGTTCAGTTGTGTCCAACCCTTTGCTGCCCCATGGACTGTAGCACACCAGGCTCCTCTGTCCATGGGGATTCTCCAGGCAAGAATCCTGAAGTGGGTTGCCATGCCCTTCTGCACGTTTTTATCTTAATCCTGTTATTAACTAAGAGGTAGTCTATAATGCCTTAAAAATCCAGAGAGCTGTTGGTAGAAGAAAGACGTTATCATGTTAACTATAATGGATTGCTTGAGTAACTCGAAAATGGGCTATATTTTTCTCTATGTATAACTTGATGGATTTACATCCTGATCATGTGTTAGTTAATCTAATTAAATGTTAAATAGTTAATTACATATTGGCTAGTTAATTAGTTATTTAAATGTTAAATGCCCTCTGCAAATAAGATACCAGGCATTTAGGGAGAATACAGCCATAAATAAAAGTCCTTAAAAACTTGTTCTAGTCCCTTAAAAATTTGAGAGATCATGGACATTCATAGTGGCCTTTTACCTTGTGTGTTCTATGAATTTGAATTTTGAGCCCATATTCGTTGTCACTTTCCTTGTGGATATGAGGCTTGGATTAATGATGTGCAGTCCATAAAAGGCTTTATTTTGCTTCTGCTGAAGACATGGGTGCAGTGTTATCCAGGAACCACTTTGAACTACAACCTTAGGTTCAGTTTTTTTCAACCACATAGATACTTAGGAATTCTGTCAAACTACTCTCTGGGTGCGGAGAAGGACTTTCCAGAGAGACTTTGGCTTTTTGTGGTTCCTCTCAGAGTCAAGGCCAACACAGACAGCTTCTACATGAAACATTTCCACACATTCACTGAAGGTGACTTGGATTGATTTAATGGTCTTGGATTGATACATGTATTTCTGATCTGATAGCCATCTTTCCCAGGTGGACCCTAAGCTTTGTCTCTAGTTTTCTGTTTATCCCATTAAACCATTAGCTGTCAACTACTGGAGATCTGAAGATGTACCTAAGATAGCTGCTGGCTTCAGGGTATACTTCTTCAGATTCCACCTTCTTGTGGAGTCTAGACTGAGGGACTTTTCTTACTTGCCAGCTCATGTAGGTGTTAAAAATCACACATATATAGTAGCTTTTATTGTTGTTTTAAGAAAGGATCTGCCAATAAAGGGAAATAAATATCATAGTTCTTGAAATGGAAACTCTGCTTCTCTTGTAGATAATATTCTTTGGATTGTTAAGCTTTGCATATTGTTGATGGCTCTAGAGGAGAAAGTATAATAAAAATAAGGAATTCGTAAAGTAATTTTCTTACTATTAATTACAGGCATTTGGATCATCACAAACTATGGGATCCCAATGAGTTTGCAGTTCACTGCTTTAAAATTATAATGTATTCCATTCAGGTAAGGATTGAATATATTATATAAGTATATAAAGGATTATGTAAGTATATATATATATAAGGATTATATATTATATAGGACTTCCCTGGTGGCACAAATGGTAAAGTGTCTGCCTACAATGCGGGAGACCTGGGTTCAATCCCTGGGTTGGGAAGATTCCCTGGAGAAGGAAATGGCAGCCCACTCCAGTACTCTTGCCTGGAAAATCCCATGGACGGAGGAGCTTGGTGCAGGCTACTACTGTCCATGGGGTCGTAAAGAGTCGGGCACAACTGAGCGACTTCAAAAAATATATAAGTAATTTTGGTTCTCTGTCAGTAAGAATGTCCTCAGAGATAGAAAACACTATAGGAGATAAGACATAGTCTTAATTTAGTTCTTTGTCTCATTTATTTTTATTTATACTTATATTCTTATTTGCCAAGATGAAAAGATATCTAATAAAAATAACTAAATGATTTTATGATGATAACCATTATTGTGCATTTATTAAACACATTATTGTGTACTTGTGTTTTTCTGATAAACTAGTATCAGAATTGATTATTATAGCAGCATGTGACTGATACATTTATAGGGTATTTGCTATGTGATAGTGCATGTATTAATATATTAACTCCACTGGTCTTCATAGAACCTTGATGAGGCACTGTCATCTACTACAGAAAAACTTGGGCAGACTCAGCTAGCTCTTAATTCATTTGGAATTTTAGGTCTTTTTTTAAACGTTTTTTTTAACATCTACATTTTTAATACCCTAAAAAGTCATCATTAATTTAAAGGAGATAAGGTTGTAAGAAGCAGCACAGCTTTTAGTACCGGTCATAACAGGATTTGCATCCTAGATAGGCTGTTTGCTAGTTGCATAGAACTTAGACAAATTGTTTAGCCTCTCTGAGCTTTACTTTCCTTGTTTCTGAAAAGAAAATCTTAGTGCATGCACTGAATGCCTCATTTTTATACTAAGATAGAAGCTGACATTTATCAAGTGCTGGCCATGCCTCTGACTATGCTAATAACCTTACATGTTTCATTTCATTCAATCCTCCTTATTTTATGAAGTGAACGTGAAGTATGAAAGTGTTAGTCTCTCAGTTGTGTCTGACTCTTTGCGACCACATGGACTGTATCCCGCCAGGCTCTTCTGTCCGTGGAATTTTCCAGGCAAGAATACTGGATTGGGTTGCCATTTCCTTTTCCATGAAGTAGATGTTGTTATCCCCATGTTATAGATCAGAAAACTGACCTTTAGAGAGATCAGGTACCTCACTCAGGGGCACATAGGTAAGAAAGTCAGGATTTGAATTCTGTTCATCCTATTCTAAAACTTTGTGTCTGAATAAAATACTAATTATAGACTAGCATAATGTAAGTTTTCAATACTTTTGGTAGCTAGTATAAAGCTGGTTTATATGTGGAAGGATAATTTTTTTTAAATTTTCCCAGTTTATTGAAAATAATTGACATATAATGTTATATAAGTTTAAGGTGTACAACATGATTGATAAATGTATGTGTTGCAAAATAATTCTCATAGTAAGTTTTCTCAAGATCCATCACTTCACATAGCAACACATTTTTTTTCTTCTGATGAGAACTTTTAAGATCTTTTAATTATAGTTTAGAAGGTGAGAAGTTGATCTGTTAATCTGTAGACATAATTAAGACTCTTCCCCTAGTCTTCATAGCCTTGTATTTCTTCATTTGCCTTCCTTATTCAGATTCAGTTACCAGATGAAATTGTTTTTTGCAAGGAGTAAATGCTAAAGTTGAAGAAACGAAGGAATCAATAAATATTTGTTGATTAAGTGTTTAAGAAGTTATTCTGGTCCACAGCATTGCTTTAGAAGAAGCTTTACATTCACTATAAATTTTATGAAGTCCATTCTTTGAAAATAGCGTGTTAGTACCCACCAGGATGGGAATTTCTATTTTATAAGGCTATCCTGATACAATCAGGATAATATTTATTATGAGAATAAAAATTTTCTCATAAATCTCCTTCTCAGAGATGGCTAGTGTTAACATTTAGACATATATATCTAGTCTTATATACTTTCTTAAAAAAACAGATTGAATTTTATTTAACATAGTATTTTACAACTGGGCTTCCCTGGTGGCTGGTGGCTCAGATGGTAAAGAATCCGTCTCCAATGCGGGAGACCTGGGTTCGATTTCTGGGTTGGGAAGATCCCCTGGAGCAGGGCATGACAACCCACTCCAGTATTCTTGCCTGGAGAATCCCCACAGACAGTCCATGGGATTGCAAGCAGTCGGACATGACTGAGCGACTTAGCACAGCACACATTTTACAACTTGCTTTTTTCCCCTCAGGATATCATGAGTGTTTCCCATGATCCTTATTATTCTTAAGAAGAATGGTTTTTAATGGCTATATATTGTTCCATGACTTAAGTACCAGTCTCCTGTAATTGGATGTTTTAGTGTCACATGACTTGTCATTTTTATGAATTCCAGGATGTATATAATCGTTCATATATTTTTACACTAGTTTGTTTCTCTTAGGCTCAGTATTCTCACCATGTAATCCAGGAGATTCTCGGACACCTTGATGCTTGTAAAAAAGATTCTCCACGGGTTCGAGCAGGTATTATTCAGGTTCTATTAGAGGCTGTTGCCATTGCTGCTAAAGGTTCCATAGGTAAGTGCCAGCCCAAAAAAAAAAAAAAATTAATCTTTTACAGAATATTTTTTCCAGCAGGTATAGCACTGTGTGGGACAATTTGAAAATATTTCTAACATTTTTGAATGTGCTATAATTTCTCTTGAAATTTTGGGTTTCCATGACTATTGTCAGGCCTCTTTAATGTACAGTTAAACATTTTCTCCAAATCAGTCTCTCCTTGCCTTCCTCTTTTCCAGTAAAGATTTTGAAACCAGTTATATGCTAAACGTTTGGGAGGGGTACAGATAAACAAGAAACTTATAGTTTACTGAGTTAGACAACTCTCCCTGATGCCATAATATAAGGCAGATTTTGATCAAGTATCATAAGAAAGCCAAGGTCCAGAGAAGGGGGAAAATGGATTAGCAGGAGCAAAGCATTATGTAGCCCATTTGACTGGGACGTGTGGTGGTGTGTGGAGGAAGCCAGGGACATGGCTTCAGGTTCAGGTTGTGGCCAGATCATGGGTATAACTCTTCAGTTGACTAACACGCTTTAAAGGTTTACTATAATCTTCATCAGAGATAATGTTATATGGTGCTGACCTTGATGGCAGCCGTGAAAGTGGGAATGTGAAGTCAGCAGGATTTGATTAACTGACTGACTGTGGGTAACACGGAGAAGGGACAGGTCAGACATCATGATTTTTCACTCGGGTGCTTAGAAGGCTGAAAGGGTCCCTCATAAAATTTCTGAAGTTAGGAAAATCTAGTTATGTTTTCTTTGCTTCAGAATCAAAGTGAAACTATGTATTACCTACTGAAATATTGTAATGTTCACTCAGTGTCAAATGAGAGTGGACATTTTGTATATGGACTCATCATTACTCATAATTTACCTCAAAGAGATGGAAACAGGTTATTTTTTGGAGAGCTACTTCATTTGACATATTAATATGAATTGAATCACAGATGATGCATTGATTGAGCCATCTCACTACTGATGTCTCTTACGTGTGAGGAACTGTGTGTTAGGTTCAGTACATTCAGAGAAGGATTTACACGAGGCTGCCTGTCCTGGAGAAGGTTATAATCTAGAGTAGAAGGCAGAAGTAAAAAGCACTGATTAGATTGTATTGTGATGGATGCATTGACAGAAACACACAGAGTGTTCACAGAATTAAAAGCAGAGAGTAAATGTAGTTTATCCAAGTTGGGTAAATTGGCTAGCTTCACTCTAATAATTGAGGCAAAATTCTTTCTTCTTTAGCCATAAAAGATGGAAAATAAATTTCTTATGCCACAGCGGGCTGTATTATCATAATTCTGTGGATTCTGACCCAGCAGTTTATCACAATATGCATTATTTTGAGTAGACAAGATTAGATAGATGGAAGGTTTTTGGTAACTTTTATAAGACTACGCACGTTTTCTGTGTTTGTACCAAAGATTCCAACAGCCAGTTGTTCCGAGATGCCCAGTAGATGTTTGCTGGAATAGCTAGAAGACTTTCTTACTTAGGGATTTCTCATTTACTTTTTTAATGAATGGTTAGTTCGTAAATTACGAAGTATTGCCAGCTACTTAGAAAATATCTAGATGTCTCTGTTGAGAAACATGAGTATTGGCTTTGAGTCTATGATGCTGGAAGAATGTACTCGCTCACATCAGGGTTCATTTGCAGGACCCACAGTGCTGGAAGTCTTCAACACCCTGTTGAAGCATCTGCGTCTCAGTGTTGAATTTGAAGCAAATGATTTACAGGGAGGCTCTACAGGTAATGCCAACTTAAACACAAGTTCCAAAGACAGTGATGAGAAGATTGTGCAGAATGCTATCATCCAAACAATAGGTGAGTACATTTCCCTTTTCAGATTGTTATGGAAAACAGTGATTCAGAAAGCCCTCATTGAAAGTGCTTGACTGTTATGCTGCATTAGTTAAAGGTGAATGAAAGGTTAGACTTTCAAAAAACAACTTTGTGTTTGGAAACTAAACAAACATGAGAATACAGCAAATTACAATCAAGAACACCATATGTACCCTTCACCTAGATTCATCTCTTAATATTTTATGCCTTTATCGTATCATTTCCTTTCTCTCTCTGCCTGTTTGCCTCTCTCCCTCCCTTTCTGCATTTCTCTGTGTGCATATGCACGCATGTATATATGTGTTTATCTACATATATGTGCATATATAAATCTATACATATAGAGAGATGCGTGCATGTGTCCATCTACCTTTCTTTCCTGACCACTGCATATTAAGTACATATGTATCATGGGTCTTTACTACAGAGTATTTTTTCCAAAGAATAAAGATATTTTCTTACATACCCAGAATACAGTTATCAGCATCAGTAAATTTAACTTGATATTGTACTTTAATCAGACTTGATTGTTTCAGTTTTGTCATTTGACCTGATAATGTCCTTTATAGCATGTTTTCCCTTAGGTCCAAGATCCAGTCTAGGATCGTATATTGTGTTTAGTTGTGATGTTTCTTTGGTTCCTTTAGTTTGGAACATTCTCTTAGGATCCAGACATTTTTAAAAGAGTTTAGGTCCCCCTTGCTGCTGCTGGCAAGTCGCTTCAGTCATGTCTGACTCTGTGACTGCAGCCTGCCAGGCGCCTCTGTCCATGGGATTCTCCAGGCAAGGATACTGGAGTGGGTTGCCATTCTCCCCTCCAGGATAGATCCCCCTTACCCCTCACTTAAAAAAAAATATCCTTGGATGGGTTTGTCTGGAGTTTCTTCATAATGAGATTCAGCGTGTGCATTTCTGGCTGAATACTGTTTAAGTGATAGTGCTCTTCTCAGATTCTCGCATACAGCACCACACAGTGTGTGTCCTTTTTTTGCTGGTGGTGTTAGTTGTGGTCACTCCACGCGTTCTTCTACCTCTCTGCTGCACAGTTTCCATTTCCCCTCGTAAATGATAAGCAGTCTCTGAGAAGGTGCTTTAAGACCATGCAGATCCTCTGCCCTCTCTGCATCTAGCAAACATTCAAAAGACCTCAGAGACCAGGATCTGGATACCAACACTGAGAGTTTACAATCACATGCCTCCCCGCTACTCCGTGCAACACACACACACGCATGTGTACACAAAGGGTACAAGGATATAGAGCACGGTGTAGTGTTGATTGTTCTCAGTTAATGTCTCGATTTGGTCACTGTCAACTTCAAGTGGTCAGTCTGACCATGTAGTATCATCGAGCGAGAAATCTGCAGCATAAAACTTCACAAACCACTTCTGATACATTTAATCAGTCACAGCACCTTCTCGATATACTGTACAAATCATGTTTTGCATTTCAGTTGCATTTTTACCTTTCTTGAAATATTAAAGCATGACATGCTGTAAATGTTGCTTTTTTTCCATCTTCAGTATTAAAATGGCTAGACAAAAACTCAATCTTGTTAAGTGTTTTTTCTTAATGCACTGCTGATATGACAGCTGTCACAATACAGTCTGACAGAATTGTTTCAAATGAAGTTAAAGACAACTAAGCGCTACTAGAGCCATCTTATTGAAAAAAACCAAATGAACCTTTTGACCAACCCAATATTACGATTTTTTTATTATATGGAAAAATAAAGTTTTCAATTTGAAAAATGCATCTTAAATTTATCTTGATATTTTTATAGGATTTTTTGGAAGTAACCTACCAGATTATCAGAGGTCAGAAATCATGATGTTCATTATGGGGAAAGTACCTGTTTTTGGAACATCTACACATACTTTGGATATCAGTCAATTAGGGTATGTTTTTGTGGTTCTCCTTTGTTCTCAAACTGAAAATTTCTCAAACTGTAAAGTTGAATACTCAAGGCCAGAATACTGAAGTGGGTAGCTGTTCCCTTCTCCAGGGATCAAACCCAGGTCTCCCACATTGCAGGCAGAGTCTTTACCAGCTGCACCACCAGGAAAGCCCTAATTTGATTTTACAACATGCTAATGCTTTAGTTTGTAAATAACTTAATAAGGAAATGATAGTCTTATTTAAGATATTTGTTTGACCATTAATAACCCTTTTTTCATTTGTTAATTCTTTTTTGAAAGAATTATTTGTATAACAATTATTTAGGCACATTCTGGCCTTATTAATATATATTACATAGATATTATGTCTGTCAATTATATTTGCATTATAATTTTATATTCTCCAGTTTATAGTATCTTTTAATTGTTCTGGATCTTTTGTTGTGATTTCATACAGTTGACTTTTCATGTCATTACATGCATAGGTTTGTTTCCTTTGCAAACCAGCAGCTTTTTAATTTTTTTTTGTTTGAATTTGATTTTTGTGCATATAACCCTGTAATTCATATGAAGTTTACTTTAAAATATAAAGTGAGCCATGACTTTAGCTAGTATGAAAGCAAAGTCTGTTTTGCTAATATTAATAGTTTTAAAATGAAAAATAATAATTTAAATGAATAAGGTTAATTACTTTTTATAAGATAATGCCACTGTTTTGTGTATTTTAGGGATTTGGGAACCAGGCGGATTCAAATAATGTTGCTGCGATCTTTGCTTATGGTAAGGAATTTAAGACCGGTAAAGAACACCCTTAACCTTAAATTATTAAAGAGGTTAAAAAAATAGCTTCATATTATCAGCTTCTTTTTCTTATAAGATACCATTTATGGTAAGCTTTCTTTCTGTGGTTTATATACTGTACTTGAATGTACTTGATTTCGCTTTTACTGTTTATTCCTCAGTTTCCCATCATCATATTTGGTTTTCATAATGATGAAAGATACAGAAGGCAGAAAGCATTACCATTTTACAGAAGATGATGCCTGGGCCCAGCTATCGCCAGATTTCTCAGTTCTTTCCTATATGTTTTTTGCTTTTATATTTGTATCTTGTTTAAGAGCCCTTTGCCTGCTCTGATGATATAAACACATTTGTTTATATCTTTTTACAAAAGGTTTACAGTTTGGCTTTCCACATCTAGAACTTTGATCTGAAGTTTATCTATTTTTGTATGTGATATAAAATATAGATATGTTTTTAGTTTTTTTAGGTAAGTAGTAATTGTCCCACCAATTTCTACTCACTTATAAAATCATCTTTATCCTATAATGAATGCCCAAATATAAATGGTAGATGTTCCACATATGCTTGTAATCCTTAATATAAATGGAGATTACCCACCTGAAATTTCATTTGGCCCTAAGCTTTTTTTAATTAAATAAATTCCCTGAGCAAATAGCCTTGTCTCTAATCCTAATTGTACTACACAGTCAACTGAATTAATGTCTGTGTGTTATGGTTAAACTGTTTAATGGGATTTAAGTATAGGCTGATTAAAAGCTCCAACTTTAGAGATAGGAATACACTCAGAAATGTCGAATTAAATAATGAAAACAGCTTTCCAAAATGAAAATGCATTCCTATTAAACTGAACTGCTTAATTTAAAATAAAATAATTATTTGCTAGTTTAAAATTTTCAGATCTTACCTGTGTTATTTGTTACCTAATTTCCCTATATCCATTTAGTACTGACTTCCTGCCCCATATATTCTTAACCTTCTGAGCCTCGGTTTTCTTTTACACAATGGGGAAGCAGTAATAATTCCTAGCCTCACAGGAACATGGTGATGATGAAGCTAGTACACATGCAGTGCTTAGAGTCACGCCTGGCATATGGTAAATACCTGCTGATACTGATTTTATTAACTTTATGAATGATGTTTTTTTGTAAAATCATCATCATCTCACAAATTTTCTTTTAGTTTTTCCTTCAGACTTATGTTTATACTTCCTATTTTCCCTAAGCTTATGATTCTTAGAAAACAACTTGAGAGTTTTACCAAAGAAGGATTCATGACAAAGGTTTTTTGCTTGTTTTTCCTCCCTATAATCAGGTGACTTCTGGATACAAAGCGAAGACAATCGTTACTGCACTGCCAGGGTCTTTCCTGGACCCTTTGCTATCACCGTCCCTCATGGAAGACTATGAACTGAGGCAGTTAGTCTTGGAAGTAATGCATAATCTCATGGATCGCCATGACAACAGGGCAAAGCTTCGAGGGATCAGGTATGTGCTGTTTGAAAATAGGCTTAATGATGAAATTTTCAGATTTCTACATTAATGCATTTAAGTACAGCATTGATTGTTTTTGTTTTTGTTTTTGTTTTTTACCTTTTTAAAGTGTTTAGTTCAATGGTTTTCAGTACTTTCACAGTTAGAACCATCACCATTACCATTATGCAGTATTATACTTTTTTTCATCTAGGATTTTTAGGTTTTATTAATCCAGAATTTTATTTAATTTGTATAACAATACTAATATACGAACAAAGCTAGTGGAGGTGATGGAATTCCAGTTGAGCTGTTTCAAATCCTGAAAGATGATGCTGTGAAAGTGCGTACTCAATATGCCAGCAAATATGGAAAACTCAGCAGTGGCCACAGAACTGGAAAAAGTCAGTTTTCATTCCAATCCCAAAGAAAGGCAATGCCAAAGAATGCTCAAACTACCGCACAGTTGCACTCATCTCACATACTAGTAAAGTAATGCTCAAAATTCTCCAAGCCAGGCTTCAGCAATACATGAACCATGAACTTCCTGATGTTCAAGCTGGTTTTAGAAAAGGCAGAGGAACCAGAGATCAAATTGCCAACATCCGCTGGATCAAGGAAAAAGCAAGAGAGTTCCAGAAAAACATCTATTTCTGCTTTATTGACTATGCCAAAGCCTTTGACTGTGTGGATCACAATAAACTGGAAAATTCTGAAAGAGATGGGAATACCAGAGCCCTAACCTGCCTCGAGAAATCTGTATGCAGGTCAGGAAGCAACAGTTAGAACTGGACATGGAACAGCAGACTGGTTCCAAATAGGAAAAGGAGTACGTCAAGGCTGTATATTGTCACCCTGCTTATTTAACTTCTAGGCAGAGTACATCATGAGAAACGCTGGACTGGAAGAAACACAAGCTGGAATCAAGATTGCCGGGAGAAATATCAATAACCTCAGATATGCAGGTGACACCACTCTTATGGCAGAAAGTGAAGAGGAACTAAAAAGCCTCTGGATGAAAGTGAAAGAGGACAGTGAAAAAGTTGGCTTAAAGCTTAACATTCAGAAAACGAAGATCATGGCATCTGGTCCCATCGCTTCATGGGAAATAGATGGTGAAACAGTAGAAACAGTGTCAGACTTTATTTTGGGGGGCTCCAAAATCACTGCAGATACTGACTGCAGCCATGAAATTAAAAGACACTTACTCCTTGGAAGAAAAGTTATGACCAGCCTAGATAATATATTCAAAAGCAGAGACATTACTTTGCCGACTAAGGTCCGTCTAGTCAAGGCTATGGTTTTTCCCGTGGTCATGTATGGATGTGAGAGTTGGACTGTGAAGAAGGCTGAGCGCCGAAGAATTGATACGTTTGAACTGTGGTGTTGGAGAAGACTCTTGAGAGTCCCTTGGACTGCAAGGAGATCCAACCAGTCCATTCTGAAGGAGATCAACCCTCGGATTTCTTTGGAAGGAGTGATGCTAAAGCTGAAGCTCCAGTACTTTGGCCACCTCATGCGAAGAGTTGACTCATTGGGAAAGATTCTGATGCTGGGAGGGATTGGGGGCAGGAGGAGAAGGGGACGATCGAGGATGAGATGGCTGGATGGCATCATGGACTTGATGGACGTGAGTCTGAGTGAACTCCGGGAGATGGTGATAGACAGGGAGGCCTGGCATGCTGCGATTCATGAGGTTGCAAAGAGTCGAACACGACTGAGCAACTGAACTGAACTGAATGTATTTAAGATAGTAAATGTTAAAGGTCTTTTAATGTACTTTCAGAGATCTCATCTACTAGTAATCATTAGTTACATAAATTTTATTTTGATTTTGCCTCAAGGATTAGTTTGTGCAATTTTACTTAATTAAACTCGGTTATTCAGTAGAATCATTACATATAAGCTTATTTAAAATGCTCATTGAAATGAGTGATAAATAGTTCAGACTTCTAAGTATAGCTATGATTTGTCATATGAGATATGATATAATAACTGTCATTCCTTAAAAAATGATGCATTGGTTCTCTCTAGAATAATACCAGATGTGGCTGACCTAAAAATAAAAAGAGAAAAAATTTGTAGACAAGACACAAGTTTCATGAAAAAGGTAAGATTATCTTCTGAAAAATAATGCGTGACTTAAGTTATAGCCATTTGAATTCTCAGGTAGGTTTGCATTGATCTGTAACCTTAAAATGAAATGAAGGGGAATCTATTAGAAGAGCATACATAGTTCTGTATCTGTAGCCAGAAAACTCACACTTACTAGTACTGAACCACAGACCTAAACAGGCTTAACCAGTCATGCATTGGCACAGCTGGAGAGACCCCTCTTACCTATATGGGTCCATGTGCATATTAAATAGATTACAGAGCAAAATGCATAACCCTACAGATGGACTGGCTTCAGAAGACTACTGTTGTGGCCTGTGACCCTGGCCACACATTACAGTCACCTGGGGAGCTTTGTGCCTTTAAAAACACTGATGCTCACGCTTCCCCACTGATGAGTTAAATCACATCTAGGGTGGGCACTGGGGCCTGCCTAGTGGAGAGGAAGCGTGGCGGTCATTCAGTTTGCCAGTTGTAACTTACAGTTTGTGTTGTGAACCAGTGTTACATGTTGAGTTAATTTCCACATGGTACTTTGAAATGGGAAAAACGCTTTTATTTCTGTTTGTTGTCACTTGACAATTGGACCTGTACTCTGGAATGCTTTAGACGACGGGCTTTTCTGTTTTTGACTAACATGTTAGATCCGTTTGGTTTAGAGGGAAACCTCTTACAGTGCCGTGGGTGTGTCTGTGACCTCTCCTCGTGGGTGGACTTTAGACGTGCCTGTGTCACTTCAGACCAAAGTGTGGCAGAGCCTGGAGATGCTCTTCCCCAGACAGCTCCTAACCCACCTCCCAGGAGGTTGTTCCCGCAGGCAAGAAAACCTGAGTTCGTTTCTCCTCAGCCAGGTGTTTCTTACACTTGCCGAGGCTCCCATAATTCTGCCATTCTTTTCAGCTTTTCTCAAATCTATCTATAATTTGCTTGTCTTTTCAAATTATTACTAAAGATATTTTCATTGTTTGCACTGGAACTATTTCTGACTTGCTGTTTTTATTTAATTTTCTCTTTGACTCCAATGCTAGTGTCTAATTATATATCAATACATTTATTGATGTTAATAATTGGAATACAATTTGACCCTCCAATTATCAGTTTAAATCTCTCCCTTGTTATGTGATAAGATAGCTACTTTGTAAGAGGTTTTATACACCTGTGAAATCTGCCCTGCTACATTTTAAGCAAGACTGTCTTTTTTCTGTATCGTTTCCCTTTTCAGAATGGGCAGCAGCTATATCGGCACATATATTTGGGCTGTAAAGAAGAAGACAATGTTCACAAAAACTATGAGCTACTTTATACTTCTCTTGCTCTTATAACTATTGAATTGGCCAATGAAGAAGTAGTTATTGATCTCATTCGATTAGCCATTGCTTTACAGGTATGCTTTCATAGCCTTTCATTGACAAAAGCATTTTTTTATGAATTAGACACCGTCTTTAAAGTATTATCATCTTTATTCAGGGACATGAATTTTTTAAGTGAGTTGTCTAGTTTTTTTTTGTTTGTTTTTCTTTTACTTGTTAATTTTTTTTTTTAATTTTTATTTTTACTTTATTTTACTTTACAATACTGTATTGGTTTTGCCATACATTGACATGAATCCACCACGGGGAGTTGTCTCGTTTTAAATCTAAAATACTCAAACTATGATCACATTCATTTATTCTTTTTACAAATGTTGAGTAAGTATTGACCATGTGCTAAATATTGTTCAAGGCCATAGGATTACCATGATGAAAAAGACAGCGTGGTCCCTGTGCCCATCCTTTCAGTGGGGAAGATAGTCATTAAATAATAAGAATTACATAGATGGAGTTGTTTATTTAGAGTTTACATATTATGTAATAATAGAACTGTGTGCAATGAGAATACATGCATTTATTTTTATATATCTGATATACATTTCACCAGCCCCTGAATCCCCCCGTCTTTAGGAAAGGCTTTCCTGAAGAAGACCTATTTGAACTGAGAGTTTTAAGTCTCTTATAAATAGGTATTTATTGTCCTTTTAGAACTTTTTTGTTAAAAGAAAGCTGTTTCTAAGGTGACATTTGGTTAGCATTCCAACCTAGCTGCATTTCTTAGTATAATCATAGAGAAAATGCCAATGAGCATGAGACCTTGATCTGTCAGTGTGTGTGTGTTTGTTTGATTAAAGGACAGTGCAATTATCAATGAAGATAATTTACCAATGTTCCATCGTTGTGGAATCATGGCGCTGGTTGCTGCATACCTCAACTTTGTAAGTCAGATGATAGCTGTTCCTGCGTTTTGCCAGCATGTTAGCAAGGTAATATATTGAGATAAGTCCTTGCATTTGAACTGCACAAAAATAGCAGATTTTATACCAGCAATAATTATTTTTAATTTTGATGATTATGTATCAAATTATTAAGATAATGCTATGTTTATATTTTCATTGATGCCTGTTGTATTAGAATTTTTCTGTGTAGTGGTTGAGCAGGAAATATGGTTTTCTTCTACAATACTTCATACAATTTCTTATACAGTTGTTTTCCTTTTAAAACATTATGGATCTTAGTATCTCATATTTCTTTAATTATACTGTTTTTATTGTCATTATGTTTTAAACCAGTCTCCTTGAGTTAGATCTCAAAAGTTAAGTGAATAATACACCTCTCAGAGATTTGTCCTGTGTCATTTAACTATTATCTTTTTCAGCAGTAACTCATTAAATAGTTTAGCATACATTTCAGAGCCCCTGACTTACCTGCAGAAAAAGTCCACGGTAATTTTTATTCCCTAAAGACATCTTTCAGGGAGAACCCCGTTTTTATGAAATTGGAAGCATATCCCTCAGTCCTTCCTAAAATGTAGGGGGTTTTAGTGCATTCTAAGAAATAAAACTCATTCATCTCATTAAATAAATGTTTGAGTGACTATTTGACATCTGCTGTTAAAGATCCAAATGCTATGAAAGCAGGGTTCCCCTTTAGGTAGCTCCCAAGTGAGTTGGGGAGCTAGACCTCAGAAGAGCACTGAGACCGTGGGCATGCGCGGCAGCAGGTCCCATGGAGGAGGGGCACAGCGAGGGCCTGCTGCTTGTGGAGGCGTTTCCCACACAGGGTGCTTGAGAAAGCACAGGTTCTAATTGCCTCTGTGGGACGTTTGATCAGATGTGATGTATCATCTTTTTTCACAGCTTGTATTATTTTATCACTGTGATTTTGTTACCTGCTGAGTTCATAAACATGAAAACAAAATGAACTCTTTATTTGGGTTCTCAACTGTAGCTTAAATTCCAAAATGAAGTGATGGTATTTCTTATAAATGTTTAGTTTTTGTTTCTGTGTTTTTAGTTTTCCACATTTTTGTGGCACCATCCTGAAGAGTGAGGCCTTTGATTTTTACTTTATTTTGTTTTTGGATATTTTTCAGGTTATTGAAATTCGAACTATGGAAGCCCCTTATTTTCTACCAGAGCATATTTTCAGAGATAAGTGCATGTATGTTAATGCTTTACATTTCAAGGAAGGGACATTGACTTGAGAAACCAGTAAATGGTGATTGCAAAGGAGTGAACTATTGTTAGAATAATTTTCTGATGTTTTGTAATCCTCATTGTTTTATGTTTCTGTCACTTAACTCATCTAACTTGTTTCTCTTGTTATAAAAGTTCTCATACAAAAAAAAAAGTTCTCATACATTATAAATGTAGACTCATACACACATGGACTCAGTCTTTGATGAAAAAAATTTTAGCTTACCTTTTTTTAAACATGAAGATGCAACTCTTAAATAGAGCATGTTCTGATATATAGGTGAACACTCCTTTAAGAAACTATAATATCTTGTTAAAGACTTCCAATAATCGATAACAATATTAATAAAATACGGGATAAAGAATGTTTTCCGAAAAACGACGGTTATATTCTGAACTTTTTTTTCTTACTACTCAAACAAAAAAATACATATATGAAAAATACTTTATTCAAACTTTTGGACTCTAAAAGCAGTTTGATACTGAAAGCATCAGCATAATGTAATACCAAGCAGTTTGAAAGGAAAGTGAAGCTGTATGTCTTGGACGAGAGCTTCCTGTCACTTAGTTGGCTAGTGTGTTCTTGATTAATAGTCAGTGAGCTTCATTTTTATTTTCTTCTTGCAGTAGATTTTTAATTAGCATGATAGTTAAAGCTGAATTTAGTCCTCTTCATCATTTAATGTGTGAATACCAGCAGGATAAAATAAGGCTGACCTCACCCTTGGGATGTTACTGGGGAAGAAGAACAGCAGAACGCTTCCTAGCTGGGTCCACATACCATATGTTTGAACTCTTTAAGAGCTCAAATTAGTCACCTAAAATATACTGATTTTCCTATGACTAATTACAGTTTAAGTTGCATTTATATTTAGACCTTGATCTAAAATGTTTATATGTTAACTTATTTTAAATAATACTAAATGGCTTTTGTTTTGATCAACTTGACAGGCTTCCAAAATCTTTAGAGAAGCATGACAAAAATTTGTACTTTTTGACCAACAAGATTGCAGAGTCACTAGGTGGCAGTGGCTATAGTGTTGAGAGGTTGTCAGTCCCATACGTACCACAAGTGACAGGTAAGGGCAGGTGATTAAAACTCTTACTGTATCGAATACGTATCAACAATTTTTCTGCAAGTTCAGTTAGCAATGAAAATTAATTCTGTTTGTGTACTTACTATATCTCAACTGTTACAGATGCTTAAGAAAGCTTACTTCTATTTTAAAATTTTGTTCTTGAAAACCTTTAGTAAAAGACATATACATGATTTTATCATGAGCAGATTGAATCGTCAAGTGATAATTGCTATAGTTCATGTATTATTATATTGAATAATATTCTTTAAACAGAGAAGCAAAGTAAGATCTTTGCTCTTTAAGCTATATTGTGTTTAACTTCAGGAAATTGGTAAAAATCGTTTAGTTAGTAAATTGTGACTGTTGAACTTAATGAATTAGGTAATTTTTGTCATTTGAAAGAGTACAGGCTATTTTCTATGTAAAGAAACCTGCAAACTTTTTAAGTTAAGAATATGTTTTCCTCTGTGTATAATATATCTCCTGTTCTTTTCATTGCCTGAGATAATTGTTTTGTTTCAAAGCAAAACTGCATCATATCTTGCATTCACTTTTTACTTATCTTAGGACACCTTCATTTTCTTTTGATGGGGCTACATCTGTTCTACAAGAAAGCTGTTTGATTTCATTTAGGTAGTTTTCCGAATTAATCGCTAGAAATAGCATGACCTTTGGAAGTAACTCTTTTTTATAACTTGGATCCAGAATATGTATATTTATTACAGATAGTTGTTCATAATAGTCTGAGATGTTAATGAAAGCTTTTGCATTTTCTTTTAAATTCCATAGTATAGAAAATTCTGTTCCTCGGGAATTCCTTGGGAAAGTAAAAAGTGCTAAGAATAAAACATTAATAGAGCTTTGTAATTTTAAAGAATTTTTTAAATAGGTTTTTAAAAATATTTCATTCTTATAATTTGGATTTAGCTCTCTTTCCTTCAGGCAAAAAACCTCATAAACCCAGGCACAAGTGCAAAGGTAAATCCAGTGTCAGTTGGCCTATCCTTTCCCTCCCCCATCCTTTAGGAAAATAGCTTAGTACAACTGCCTTCTAGAAAATGAAGACAGTGGCCTGTGTATTTTATGTAGTTGTAAATTCAGTTATTGTTTTGCTTTACCTTCCCCATAGCTGTAGTTTACTTTCCATCCCTTGTTATTTCCTTCTACCCTGTTCCTTTAACTCCGAACAGTTCTGAACAAAAATTATGGTACTTTTTTTTTTTTTTAACAAATGGTTTGTATTTCCCATTTCTTCCCACCCCTGAAAAGGATGTATTATCTTTTTTAATGCCTGTCTATCACTGAGTAGAAGAATTCAGAGCATTTCAGCATATACTTAGTTATGTAACTGCACAGAAATCCCTCAGTATGAATAAGGTTTTTCTGATTTATAAAGATTTTGGCAGTTTAGAACCAGTCTGTGGCATGTGTGTCCTGCCTTAATGCAGAGAAAGTCAGAAGACATAGTAACACTTTGTGGCATAATCAATTATTAAATTTTCCTTTTGCTGTATAACCATCAGATATTCATTTTTTAGAAAATAAGGGATTTAAGATTTAAGGTATCTTTCTTCTTAAAAGAAAAAAGTTTAAATATTTATGTTGTTGTGTATCATGCAGGTATACCCTTCATCATCAAAGTAGTAGCTGCCATTTATTATGTACTGAGTGTTTGCCAGTCACAGTGATACTCTGTATTCATGTTCTCAGGTAATCTGAGAATGTAGTTTGATGAGAAAAGTAGCATTAATTTTGTTTACAAATGAGGATAGTGAGGCTGATATTAAATAATTTGATTAGGTAAGGCCACTAGAATTAACTGCCTTGCCTGTTCAGTTAGGTACTTAATAAATTGATTTTGCCAACTGTGTGCTCAAAGATTGTTCAGTCATCCATATTGATCCAGGTTTATTTTTTCTTGTATTACAAACTTTTACTGAGTGTCTGCTATATCAAGCACTCTTCTGACTTTCGGGGTAGGAAGATGTTAAGATTCACTCCCTATCCTCAAGGATTAAAGTTTGGTGGAGAAGACAGACAAACAGTTGAAATATAATGGTAACTGGTTCTAAAGAAGAATGGTCTGCCTAAAGCTTACTGAACAGTTAATGACTGGCATAAAGTAAGTGATCAATAAATGTTAGCTAATTATTACAAATCAGCCTAGAAATTGACTTAATAGTGTATGTCTAAGTGTGTGTTAAATGCTCCTCTATGAAGGGGTGCAGTATTTAATGAGTATTTATGGTGTGGCAGCTGCTGTGCAAACAGGAGCAAGACAGGTAGAGGTTCTTGCTTTAACAAAGCTTACAGTCTTTCCTAACGGGATTCCTCATCTGGACCAAGAAACACAGACGTTGGTTTTGAATGACATTTTTCTCAGTTCTACCAAGATGGCACGTCAGCAGTTTTATTCTAGATGCATAGGAAAGAAGTTAATTCATTATACAGTTTGTCTAATAAGACAATTAACTGGACGCTTGCAGTATGCCTTAAAGGCTATCATCAGAGAGGTTTGGGGTCCTCAGACAGCACCTCGGAGAGTCTTCTGTCCAGGTTTTGTGAAACAGGGGTGTTTTCCAGAAGGAAAAAAACCCCTAAGCTGAACCTGAAGCAAGTGTTAGACAAGTGAACTGTTTCATGCCAAAGTAACAGCATGTGTGGAAAAATAGACGCAAGCAAGAAGATGATTTTTCAAGGAATTACTATAAAGTTAGTCTACCTTGGAGTGACTTGGAAGAATAGGATTGGGAATTGTAAAACCGGGTTAAATAGTTCAAACTGTTCTGAAAGCAATGGGGAGTCATTAAATGATTTTAAACAGGGAATGGCTTGATAAGAATTGCAAAGAACCTAAAAAACCAGTGTCACTATAAATAAACATGCATTAGCTCTAGATGGAATTTTGTATTTTTCTATAGAACCAAAAAGTCTGTCTGTGTAACTAATATCATTGTTAAAACGAAATTTTTGTATGGACAAATTACCTCTGAAATTTCATTTTGCCGGCTAGCTTTTTAATTGAATCGGAGCAGCATTGTAGCCCTAATTACATTTCATGATTTATCAATATACAGTTAAGTAAGTTCTTCTACTTTTTTTTATACAACCATGGACAATTATATTGAGTAATTTAATGTAGTTCTGTATTATACTTGTGTTCAGACTATTGTGTATACTTGGCATTTCTCTATTCTTTAGCCGTCTGAATGCAGTTCCATACATTATACACAGACACTCTAGGTGGCAGCAGAATATCACTGAAGGAAGTTAGGTCTCACTGTCTCCAAGCATTGCTCTAAAACCCAGGTTGCAATAAAAAACAGAAAGAAGAAACAGTGATTACCATACCAAACAGCAGATTATAGGAAGCGGAGAGAGGTAGGTGGGATGGGAAAATGGAAGGGGCATAGAAAGTAGCGTCTCCCAGGCCAGCCTGAGGAAGAAAAGCAAGGGTCTGCCCTGGGGGTGCACACACGAGGCACTGAGATGCCGAGAGGCAGGACAGGGCTGTCCCCAGTGGCTGCAGTGATGTTGCATCTCAGCCGACCTTGAAGGACAGGTCAGGAGCAGACATGGATGGCCCATGAAAACAGGGGCGTTATCTTCTGTGAGCTGTGTTATGGAAAGCTTACTCATGTGTCAATGTGCACGATACTTAGTTGTGACTGGGCTTTTTCTATCACCTTCAAGCAGGTTGCTCTATTGATGAAAGAACTTTCTGAGAATAGAGTGTTAGAGTTTCCCATTGAGTTTCATTTTCTTCCTTTGAAAAATTCCTTGTCTTTCTCAAATCTCTGCCCATATGTCCCTCCCATTCTAACTCATTTTTGCCACTCAGTGATCTCTCTCCTGCCTCTGTAATTCTCCTTTCCTTTTTATTTTTATCTTAAGTTTCAGTTTGTCTCTTCTCTGCAACCCATCAGTTTTCATATATTAACCTAGAAATTCTTGTATGGGTTTTTTTTTGCGAAGCAGGCTATTATTCATTCCTCATTTTGAGTTCTGGTAAAGCCTTGAAAGTTGAAAAGCAAGTCAGCAGTGATGACCATACTGTTTTGTAGCAGTTCAGTTGATGTTAATTTTTATGTTTGGTGATTTATATTAGCACATATGATCATGTGGAAAAATTAGGAAAAGTACAGTGTCTCGGTTACCTTAATAATAGTCATATGCAGGAGATAAGATATTTTCAACCTGAAAACTGCAGTGAAACAATATGTAGTAACTTGTCACAGATGGGTATGTATTCATTCTGTACGACCAGCCTTTATACAGCAGAACCTGAGTAACTGCTAGATGACAGATACAAAACAGTCTGCCACTGAATTCTTGTACAGTTGGGGAGATAAGACATTTATTTACATGTTGGTAGTCAATGACTTACGGGTGATAATGATTGAATACTGATAAGGAAAGATCAATCCTAACCAATAGGAAATTTCTGTAGCCAGAAGACAGGTAAGTAAAAACAATTAAGTAATATTTAAGATTTAAAGGATGAGATGTACTGTGTAAGTAGAGCTTGAAAGATGAGAGTTTTTATGGTGGGGGGGAGGACATAAGAAAGGGCAGGTAACAGGTGTTTCCTGTAGGAGTTGCTGTTTGTAGAAAAGCATGTGCGCAGATGCTCAGAGACGGAGAATAGACACGTTTGCCTTAATACACAAGGGAACAGCCGATGTTCCTGTTCGTAGGATCTGACTGGAGAATGCAGATTGCCTTTTTACTTCCTCAGGCAATGGGTAGAATTGCTTGGAGGAGTGATGTGGTTAGTGTTTAAGAAACTTATAATAAGATGGTGGCATACAGGGAAAATTCTCGAAAGGTCTATTATCAGGATGGGGTGGGTCAGTGGTTCTCAACTGGGAGTGATTTTTCCCACTCTAGGAACCATTTGTCAACCTTAGAGACATTCTTAGTTATTGCCAGTGGGGAGGCCTACTGGTATCTAGCAGGTAGAAATTAGGGATGCTGCTAAATATTCTGCAATACACAGAATAGCTGCCACGGCAAGAATTATCTGGCCCAAAATGCCAGTAGTGCCAAGGTTAAGAACCCTGGCTAAGTTGTGCTGTGAAAATAAACAGACACACATTCTTAGTGATTTAAAACTGTAAAGACTTACTCGTTGCTCCAGCTCACCGTGCATAACTTCATATCCTCCTTGTTCTGGAGTCCAAGCTGATGGAATAGCCACAGTCTAAAACGTTGCTCACTCTTCATTGGCCAGAACTAGTTACAGAGTCCCTCCTAACCACAGAGAGGCCAGGAACTGCAGTCCTTCTATGTCCCAGAAAGAGAGTAAATTGCCATATTTGATTAACAGCATTAATTCACTGCCAGGGAAGGCTACCTTGGAGTAGAGGAGTAGTCAGTAAGAAAGAAACCAGTGGTTTTCTTAGGCCACGCCACACAGCTTTGGGGATGTTAGTTCGCCAACCAGGGAGCAAGCCCACGCCCAGAGCACCGAGTCTTAACCACTACACCACCAGGAAAGTCCCAAGAAACCAATTTCTTTATGTTTGCCCTTTTTGAGTTCATTATTCACCCCTTCAGAAGAATAAAATCACGGTTCAGTTGACCCTAGAACAACACTGGTTTGAACTGCATCAGTTCAGTTCAGTCGCTCAGTCGTGTCCGACTCTGCGACGCCATGAATCGCAGAACGCCAGGCCTCTCTGTCCATCACCAACTCCCGGAGTTCACTCAGACTCATGTCCATCGAGTCGGTGATGCCATCCTGCCATCTCATCCTCTGTCTCCCCCTTCTCCTCCTGCCCCCAATCCCTCCCAGCATCAGAGTCTTCCAATGAGTCAACTCTTGGCATGAGGTGGCCGAAGTACTGGAGTTTCAGCTTTAGCATCATTCCTTCCAAAGAACACCCAGGACCAATCTCCTTTAGAATGGACTAGTTAGATCTTGCAGTCCAAGGGACTCTCAAGAGTCTTCTCCAACACCACAGTTCAAAAGCATCAATTCTTCGGTGCTCAGCTTTCTTCACAGTCCAACTCTCACATCCATACACAACCACTGGAAGAACCATAGCTTTGACTAGACAGACCTTTGTTGGCAAAGTAATGTCTCTGCTTTTGAATATGTTATCTAGGTTGGTCATAACTTTCCTTCCAAGGAGTAAGCGTCTTTTAATTTCAGGGCTGCAGTCACCATCTGCAGTGATTTTGGAGCCCAAAAAAATAAAGTCAGCCACTGTTTCGCCATCTATTTCCCATGAAGTGATGGGACCGGATGCCATGATCTTCATTTTCTGAATGTTGAGCTTTAAGCCAACTTTTTCACTCTCCTCTTTGATTTTCATCAAGAGGCTTTCTAGTTCCTTCACTTTCTGCCATAAGGGTGGTGTCATCTGCATATCTGAGGTAATTGTTATTTCTCCCGGCATAGTTCCACTTAAATGCAGATATTTTTCAATAAATATGTACCACGGTATTATGTGGTCTCAAGTTGGTTGAATCTGCAGATGCAGAACCATGGATCGGGAGGGCCAATTAAAGTTGTAATGCAGATTTTTGACTGCAGAGGAGTCAGTGCCCCGAACTGCTAGGTTGTTCATGAGGTGAAGTTGCTCAGTCGTGTCTGACTCTTTGCAACCCCATGGACTGTAGCCTACCAGGCTCCTCTGTCCATGGCATTTTCTAGGCAGGAATACTGGAGTGGGTTGCCATTTCCTTTGGTCAACTGCATATACAAAATGAAATTAGAAAGATAAAGTGTTGCCAGATTATGATGTGACTGACTGTGCTGTTAAGCTAATTTTAGACCCGAGCTCCCCGTTATTGGGAACCTTACAGGTGTGTCTGAATACTGATCACCTTCCTTAGCTCTTCAGGTAGCTGGGTCTGGTCTTGGGCAGTCAGCTTACAGTGCAGGCAGCCTCTTCCATTGAGCTCCGTGTGCCTTTCATGTACTATAATTTTGTGTATGTGTCTATGTGCAAAATCTTGGGAAGCACAGCATTAGTCAGTAGGCTGGATTTGTTTTAAAATTATAAGTTAGTCTGAAAAATATTCATTTTAGAAGCAGCTCTACCGACAGTATAAGAGGGAGTGCGCTATTACCACTTCAGAAGCCATCCACAAAACTATAAGAAAAGATAAAACATTCTGAAGAAGGGCTCTCTTGAAAAATAAATATGACAGTGTAGAGAAAAAGAAGGTTTTCTTAGAGACGTTAAAATTGAGTTTAGAACATGTTTTTTTATTTTTTTTTATTGAAGGATAATTGCTTTACAGAATTTTGTTATTTTCTGTCAAACCTCAACATGATAGAACATGTCGAATAGAATTGACTAATACAGAATGGGAAAACGTGGAGTGGAAACGGACCTGGGGTGTGGAGGGCCAGCTTTGAAGCTCTGCACCGATTTTCGGCTCTTCACGTGTCAGTGCCCCTGCCTCCATGTCGTCCAGGGGTCAACTGTATGAAGCTGAGTCCACCTATCAGTTTTATTTTGTAAATCTGTTAAAGTCTGAGAGCACACTGCTTTTTATATTTAGTAAAAGCAAAAAAAGACAAACTCTCTTAATTTTCGGAAATATTTTGAAATCTGTAATGAATGGAATTTATACGTGAACCAGTACATCCTAAAGGAGATCAGCCCTGGGATTTCTTTGGAAGGAATGATGCTAAAGCTGAAACTCCAGTACTTTGGCCACCTCGTGCGAAGAGCTGACTCATTGGAAAAGACTCTGATGCTGGGAGGGATTGGGGGCAGGAGGAGAAGGGGACGACAGAGGATGAGATGGCTGGATGGCATCACGGACTCTGAGTCTGAGTGAACTCCAGGAGATGGTGATGGTCAGGGAGGCCTGGCGTGCTGCGATTCATGGGGTCGCAAAACGTCGGACATGACTGAGCGACGAACTGAAATGATACCATTTCTAACTAGCAAATAATGGGGGATTTTTTTTTTTAAATTGTAGATGAAGATCGACTTTCTAGAAGGAAGAGTATTGTGGACACCGTATCCATTCAGGTGGATATTTTACCCAACAGCATTCCTTCTGACGATGTGGTAAGTTGCTGAAAGTTTATGACCAAGTACTGTCTTGAGATAGATGTCAGTCAATTTGAAAGAGCTTTTTGCCCCCTCTGCACTTTTAGAAGCAAATACAATTCTGAATTATTCCTAAATAAATAAAATTGTTAGTAGATGTTAATTTGATTTAGCCTTGAACTTGTAATTTACAATTTATTTTACTAAATTTATTTCAAATACTTGGAAAAATACATAAATTTAATATTAAGTGTTATGATATCACTGCATTTCACATTGTAGTAAAAGAAACCATAGAACTAAGCTTTTTTAATAAGTAAGAACTTATATAAGGCCTGTTATTAAATAAATAGGCCCTCTAATCCTATTTATTTTAAAAGATTTATGAAACATAAATTGTGAGAATAAATGGGATTATACACTCTGTAGTGAAGCCAGATACCCACTACTTTTAGAAAGTTTCAAAATTTCACCTATGAGAGAATTTTTTAAATCATTTTGGAAAGTAAATATAACATTTAATGTAGGTTAAGCTGTATCAGTGACCTGTGTACTCTTGAAGGAGTTATTTGAAATATCATAGATTTAATGTTCTCCTCCTGTTTCAATAGAGCACAAGAGTATACCCTCCTGAGTTATAGGAAGAAAAAGCAGCCAGTATTCTCTAGGACTTATCCACACAAATCAGCAGAGAATTTTTTGATAGTCAAGTAAAAGTGCCGATGTGCCAGCATGTCAAGTCAGCCTCCTCCTTGTGGTTTATCCATTGTTTGCTTCCTAGGTATTTCATTATTTCTCTTGGTACAGTATAAATGATTAAAAGAATATCCATATAAGAAAAGGGGAAGGAAATTGTCTGAATTTATGCTTTCTCAGCCTCCTCCTCTCCCTCCTGCTTCCAAATCCTGTCAGTTAATTTGTGTGCCAGAATTGTATTTGGTGGCCAGGGTACAGCCAGTTAATTTATATTTTTCAAGGTTTTTAACTCCCTCTTACGTAAAATTAATCAGTTTCATAAAGAAATTACCTTCAGAGCATTGGAGTAGTTTGAATAAGCTGTTAGTGTTCATTTTGGAACTTGGGGCCTTAAGGTTGGTTTAAAGTTTTCTTACCAATTTAAGACTCAAGAAAAAGCATCTTCCCTAAATTTCAACTCTCCAAAGCCATTTTAATTTTTATACTCGTTATTAGCAAGGAGGATGCTTTGCTAACTCTATCTTTAATGATTATTAATTTGCTGATAATACCTTTGGAGGAAAGAAATTACATCCAAAGCCTTAGTTTATATGTGTCAAGAGTGCAGTCTGTTTTATTGACTGGAATTTTTCCCTTTGCCTTTTGTTGACCATTTTTATTTCTCCTAAAAATACATATATAGCACTTCAAACTGTTGCAGAGAGTCAGTTTATTTTAATAAAATGAACTGAAATGACATTTGCATGAAGACTTAGTATAGGAGGAAGATTCTTGAGCATGAATTTTACATTAAAAGTTCATTAATACATTTGTTAAATTATTAAAGATCCTTTTGTTCTATCTTTGCTATAACTGTAAATCCTAAGTCAAATACACCTCACCCTGAGTATTTGAAAAATTAAGTACAGTTTTTAGTTGAGTGCATTGGAGTTTCAAACTCATTTACTGTTGTGGTACCTAATTTTGTGTATTAGGAATGGTTGTTCAGATATCAGAAGACAATGATGGTACCCTCTAGGCTGAAACCAGGTAATTCCATTGTGTGGACAGGAGAGATTTTCATCAGTTAGGTATTCACCAGTTAATGGTATAACAAAATATCAAACTGAGAATATGTATATTTGCTAACAGTGAATCAAATTAAAAGCTGCTCATTTGAAAAATCATTATTTCATCAGAATTATGTGAAATTATATATATATATAATCCCATATAGTCCTCAGATATATTTGATACCTGCTTTTAGAGCTTGTAACTTTTTTTTAATGTTTAGATGGAGACCATACCAAAACTTTCATTTTTCCCTAGATATAGCTCAGCTTTTTACTAATCTATTAAAATACCTGGTCCATTTGTAATATGTCAGTTCTGACATTTGCAATTCAAGTTTTAGCCCACTGTGAATCCTTAGTGAACTTCTCCTAAAACTTGCCCTATATATGTATAAAGATACCTAAATTAAATTATTCAAGAAGATAAATGACTAAAATAGAATAGAGACATATCTGCTGCCTGAAATTAAACAATCAGCTTGACTAATAGAATAAAGCACCACAGGCCTGACTCTCTGATCTCTGGTGCTTGCTGAGCCCCATCAGCATGACTGATACGCATAATGAATATAAGTAAAACCTGAAACTGTGACTTAGTTCTTCTCTCAAGAAGATAATAGTCAGTGCTTAATTATTTGGGGGAATGGATGGGAAGTTATACGTGTTAAATTTGGAATACAAATTAAATTTTTTATACAAAATTAAGTCACTGGTCGGCTGAGAAGGATTGTCACTTTTTCTAGGACAAATAGCAGAGATCTTTTTATACATACATACATACTGCTGCCTGTTCCCCAAGTACAACTGAAGGAACCTATATGTGTGCTAACAAAACAAGAAGGCACTCATCAGTGAAAGTGACATGACAGCTAGTCTGGTTGGAAAAACTTGAATAGCAGATTTTACACAGGCTCAAGGGCGTTGTACAGTCTAAGCGAGAGTTACGGGTCATACGTAAGGCCAAAGTCATAAAGAGTAAAGGAATGTTGAAACTCCTCCAAAAGCCTGTCTTTGCACCATTTCCCAATAACTGCAGCACAACCAGTGTTTTCTGTAGACTTGGAACAGACTGTGGTTTGCTTAAACACCAAATGAAGTAGGTGGCTTGTATTTACAGCTACTTTGTATGAAAAATATGAATCATTAAACATTAGTATAAAGAAATTCCTCTTTTTTAAAAAAAAAAAGAAAATTCACAAAAGGCAGGAGTGGGAGACAGGGTTGAAGCCAGGTTACAGAGCATTGCATCCCCAGGCCGAGGGCTTTGTGTGCACTCCACTCCAATAGGAAATGGCAGCACGTTGAGAGTGGGCAGTGTCGTTGTCAGAGCTGGGCTTTAGTGAGAGGAGTCTCGAAAGTGTGACTGAGCTACATCAGAAAGAAGAGACGGCTGTAGAGAGGCCAGATAGACCCCTGTGGTGGTGTGCACTGAGGGTGAAGTGGGTCTGGGGTATCCAGGCTGGAGATGGGGGAGAGGACCAGCAAGGGCCGCAAAGGGACTCAGAGGAAGGAGGCAAAAACAGGAGGGAGACAGAGTGACTTGAGAGGTTCCATGCTGAGGAAGGCATCATCATTCTCTGAGGAAAACAAATAGAGAAGAGTTACTGGATAAAGTCCTTTAGCTTTTCACCCACCCAGAATTGAACAGGTAATAGGTAAAAGTTCTGTGTAATAAGGATCCTGGCCTTCTGGCTTCTCCTGTGTTCTTTCTCCTGTGTTCTAATCGTTTCTCAAAAGTCTAAACGTCTTAACCAGTTGTAAGAACAACTTTGAAGTGCGAGATTGCTTCTAGGTACAAATAATTGACCAGCCAGAGCCTAATCTTGTATATCTGCTCCAAATATCTAGAACAAAGCAACTGAAGATTTCCGAGTTTAATCTGACTTCAACTAGGAATATGAACCTTCAGTAGAAAACCTGAGGTAGTGAAACTCTTGCTGCTTGATTTCCAGCTAAAGCCTTTGTATTACAGAGAAGCTCAGGTGCAAAGCATGGAGCCTTCTGCTTTCGTTAGCCTTTCTGCCTTAGACTTAGCAAAAAGAAGCTCATGAGCTAAAAGTAGGGATGACCAGAGTCCAAGGCAAGTATTCATATATCCTTTCTTAACTTTTATTGAGATACTGTAGTTATTGGATATATGATTCCTCCTGAAAATGTGTTAGTGCCACAAAAAGTATTCCTGACTTTATATAGTATTCCTTTGTTTATATAGCACAAACATGTCTCAAAACAGGAGAGATTTGAAAACTTCAAGTTAAAGGGTGTTTTCTGGAGAATCAGACTTGGTGGTTGACCTTAAAAGATCCAGAATAAAAAAAAAAAAAAAAGATCCAGAATATGACTATTTTAAGATGTTGGTTAACTGTGCTCATTAAACGCTTCCCAAAGTAGTGATTCTTGCTTTTAAACCATTCAGAGTTTCTGATTATTTCATTTTTTACTTGTAAACATATATGTGGTACCAAAATTATAGAGAGTATAGAATACGTAGTTCTCATTTATTATACAGCTGAAGCTGCATTTATACATAATCTCTGCCTTGAATATTAGTTGGGTTGCCTTAAAGGGTGCTAGTTCTGCCAGCCTAGCATCAGTGTGTAACCTTGTTTGGAGAAGCACTGTGCTAGGCTGTTGTTAAAACCAATGAAAACATGATGATTATTTGATACTCTGGAGTATAATCATGAATCCAGCCAACACAAAGAAGAGAAAATATTTGTAAAAGGTCTTAGATGACTTATAACTAGGTGAGGGTGTCATTTATATTGACCTTTCTTAACCCTCTATTTTACTTAAAATCACTTTTCTCTAGGTTAGTAACACTGAAGAAATCACCTTTGAAGCACTGAAGAAAGCAATTGGTAAGATTTTTGCTTGTTAACTTCCCTAGTATTTTACTAGTTTATCTTTATCTCAGTACTTGTTTAGGTGTCGGAATTACCGGAGGCAACATGGCAAATGTATATACTGTTGATTTCTCTATAAATACAGTATCAGTTTATTAGCTTGCATTCTTTAGGTTTTTGTGGTTGTCCTGGCTGGTCCTGGATAGTTATTTTCCTTTGTGCAGACTGAATTTTCTAGAGCTATGACAGCGCATCCCTGTGTATTTGAATGTCACCCTTTTGTGGTGGCCAGCATTCAGGCTACACGAATTTGTGAGAAACAGTCAATGTATTTCCTTTTATAGGAGATGGGCAGATGAAAATTCTGAGAATTATGTAGTCATTTTTAGTAGGCTTATAGCAGTATAATTAGAGGTGTGTTTCTAATGGGGTAGGAGAAAGGAGCTGGCAGAATTTGTCAGTAGGCATTATCACATTAATTCTTGCTATTTCATCAGTGAGAACACTGAGGCAGAGAAATTAACAACTTTCCTGAGAGCACATAGCTAGTAAATACCAGAGCCAAATCTCATACCCATGTCTGACTGACTCTAATCTTTCCACTTACCTTTGCATAAAATAATACTCTTGATTTTTCTCCTTTGATCTTTCTGGAAATAAATTTTACCTCATATAATTTGCCTCTTTAAAAATTTTTTTGAATGATTCCTTCAATTAAGTATTAATATAAATTCCTGGTGGCTAATGATGCTCTGAATTTATTTCTAATTGGTAAAGCAGTGGACCATGGAAATTGACTTTCACTATAGAGAGTGGAAATTGGCTCTTGATTTTAAGAAATATTAGAGTAAGAGAATCACTATCAAGGGACATTAAACACTCTGGTGCCCATCATACATGAAATAAAATCTGACCTTTTTCAGCTTAATCTTACGGAGGATTTTTTGTCTTATTGTAATATGATATCAGATTTGTCAAAATAAAATTGAATTTACTAAGCAATTTTTAAACGCCTATTATGTACAAGATGCTTTGAGACATTTAAACGTTGATAAGGCATGTTGAGGAATTTACAGTTTGGCAGTGTTGTCAGAGTATCTTTGGTCCCCTGGAGCCCCAGGGGAGACTCTTTCAAGAGATCCTGAAGTCCAGAAGTATTTTCTGCATAACACTGGGACATAGTTTGCTTCTCTACTGCATGTACTAAGGTAAATGAAGGCAGTGGCCTCCAACTCTTCTGGTGGTCATCACATTCTTTGATGCCACGTACTCCCAGTTATTTAGAGGATCTGCAAAAATCAGTGGAGCAGTATTCCAGATGACCATTGCACAGTGTTACAGAATCATGTATGCTGCTGCTGCTGCTAAGTCGCTTCAGTCGTATCCGACTGTGCGACCCCATAGACGGCAGCCCACCAGGCTCCCCCGTCCCTGGGATTCTCCAGGCAAGAACACTGGAGTGGGGTGCCATTCCCTTCTCCAATGCATGAAAGTGAAAAGTGAAAGTGAAGTCGCTCAGTTGTGTCCGACTCTTCGCGACCCCATGGACTGCAGCCTGCCAGGCTCCTCCGCCCATGGGATTTTCCAGGCAAGAGTACTGGAGTGGGGTGCCATTGCCTTCTCCGGAATCATGTATGAGTAGAACTCTATTCAAAGTGTAAAACAGATCAATAAATGTTAATATAATCAATTGTAAAAAATTCATTAATAAAGTTTCAGATTCCATATTGCAACTAACTTTTAAGAAGCTACCACTTGTCATATTTTATTGTAGAAGAAATAGCTACAATTCTGTGAAAAGGCTATTGAGTTACTCTCTTCCAGCATATCAGCACATGCTTGTGTGAGTTTAGTTTTTTCTCTATATACTTCAACCAGAATAACATATTGCAGTGCATTGAATGTTTGCAGATAGAATCCAGTTGGCTTCTATTAAGTCAGACATTAAAGGGATTTGCAAAAATATAAAACTGCCATTCTCTTCACTAAATTTTCACTTTAGAAAATATGGTCATTTTTTTCATTAAACAAATGTTTATGTTAACATACAGTGCCTTGAGTTTTTGATGAATGTAATGAATATTTTTAAAGTCTCATTTTTATATTATAATACAGAAATTATCAAGTGATATAACATATAAAGGAGTCTTGAAACCAGAAAAGTTTGAGAACTGCTGGACAGATTTGCCACCTGCAGGCCAAATTTGGGTGGAAGCGTTATTTTCAGAAATTGAATTTGAATAAAGACCAGAGCTAGATGTTCAGCTTGCCCAAGTCTGTTTTTCTTACCTCTTTTACTGATCTAATTTAAAACATTTATGTCTCCTGCCTGGCCTCTGGCACATTTAAGCTTGTGACCCTGGGCCAGTGAGTGCTAGAGATGTGATTGTAATTCTGTATTACATTCATTCAGAAGTACATAAAGTCTACAACTTTGTTAGCCTGACACAATTTCATAGGGAGAAAAAAATAACCTATTTCCTTTCTACATACTACTTCGCCTTTTTTAAACTAGCTAATTGTTACCTAGTTTGTGTACCTGAAATGGCAGCCCACTCTAGTACTCTTGCCTAGGGAATCCCATGGACAGAGGAGCCTGGTAGGCTACAGTCCACAGGGTCACAAAGAGTCGGACACGACTGAGCAACTTCACTTTCACTTTGCTTTCAGTTTGTGTACCTGAAGAGCAGCTTTGTTTTAAGAACCTTGAACGGAGTGTCTTTTGCCTTATGAAATTGTCGACTCACTGGGTTGTTAAAATAGACCATCAATAACTAACATTAATTAGCCTTCTTTAAAATTGTTAAGCAAATAGACACAGTTATTATATCAGTAATATCAAAAAGACAGACGACTTATTGTTTTATTATCTTTGACCAGACGACACATTTAAAGATTAAAAACAAGCCCTTTTCAAATTATGGAAGATAAATGGAAAAGACTAAACCAGTATGGTTCCACTTGACCATATCTATATTTCAGTCACACCATTCATTATCAGATTTAGCAAACTTTTTATTTAGTACCTCATATGTGCAACGGCGTGATTATAAATAAAATAATCATCCTTCAGGAAGGGCCTTGAAGTTGCTTGACTTGTAGGAAGTTGTGCTTCTGCTTTTTTTTGGTAAGAGGAACAAAGATAGTCTATGAAAAAGGGTTTCGTGTAGTGTAATTTTGAAGTTTTTTGTGTGTGCTTTCTGGCCTCAACTAAGGCATTTCAGGGGTGTTACACGTTTTGTTTTTTCCCTAAACAAGTAGTCCTGTAAATTACCCTTATTTTTTATGCATAGATCATTTGCTCTTAGGGTCATTGGCAGTGTTCTGTGAAATTCTATATTCCTTTTAATGTTTTTTTTTAAAAACATTTATATAGATACCAGTGGAATGGAAGAACAGGAAAAGGAAAAGAGGCGTCTAGTGATAGAGAAATTCCAGAAAGCACCTTTTGAAGAAATAGCAGCACAGTGTGAATCCAAAGTAAGTGAACACACAGTGAAGGCAGTGGGGATGGCGTTTGAGTTTTGCTGAAGCTTTTCGTGGTAACTGCTGGGTAGATTCTAAGCTTTAGGCAAGTCAGTAGAATCCACAAGGTAGTAGATTGGATAGGGACCGAAAACTGAAGATGCAGCTGTGAAGCCTTAAATAATGTCTTTGTGCGGTATGAGCTGATTGAAATGGCAGATCCCAAATTAAATGTTAATGATTTTTGTTGCTTTGAAATTTTTTTTGCAGTGGTTTTCAATGATTTTGCTGTAGGTTTTTTGTTCTGTGTGTATATCAATTTGTTTTTACCAATGAGATTAGGAAAGGAATGAAGAGAAACTTTACATTAAGTTTCAGTGTATGAGACAGATAAAACCAAAACAGTAAACATTCTGTACCATCAGCTTAACAGTTACAGTTATGCTTTGTCCTTTAAATCACTTGTATTTTTACATATGGATATTGCGAAAGTAATAGATCCATTGTTAACATTTGTTTTTTCTCCTTTGTAGGCAAATTTGCTTCATGATAGACTTGCTCAAATATTGGAACTCACCATACGGTAAGGGTTTTGGTACTACAAGATGAATAAAACAACAAAAGCTATTAGACCCTTATACATTTCTAGCTTTTAAGTAATTCTGCTTTTCATTTAGAGTAAACCCAAGATCATATAGATATCTTTGTCTTAGTAATTTTTCTGTTTACTGGATAGTCTGATACTTCTTAAAGATTTTCTAGCTTTCCTTTTTAGATCACTTAATTCCTTTAAAATGGTTCTGTAAAGACAGGGCTTCCCTGATGGTTCAGTCGGTAAAGACTCCACCTGCAGTGCATGAGACCTCAGTTCAATCCCTGGGTCGGAAAGATCCCCTGGAGAAGGAAATGGCAACCCACTCCAGTATTCTTGCCTGGAAAATCACATGGACAGAGGAACTTGGCAGGCTACAGTCCATGGGTCACAAAGAGTCGAACACGACTTAGCAACTAAACCACCTTATGGACATTTGAGTAATTGGAAGACTCTTATTCTAGTGATATGTTTAACAAGGTAGTTTCTCAGATTTAATCATTTTGACCTACAAAAACTACTGTTTGGTATGGTTCAACCTCATCATTCTTCTAGGGCCATAACAATTCTGCCTCTGCAGATGGCTCACTTGAATTATCAAACATCAATTGGGATTCTCCTGCTGCTGCTGCTGCTGAGTCACTTCAGTCATGTCCGATTCTGTGCAATCCCATAGACGGCAGCCCACCAGGCTCCCCTGTCCCTGGGATTCTCCAGGCAAGAACACTGGAGTGGGATGCCATTCCCTTCTCCAATGCATGAAAGTGAAAAGTGAAAGTGAGGTCGCTCAGTCATGTCTGACTCTTCGCGACCCCATGGACTGCAGCCCACCAGGCTCCTCTGTCCATGGGATTTTTCCAGGCAAGAGTACTGGAGTGGGGTGCCATTGCCTTCTCTGAGGTTATGTCTGTTTGAGTCCTGTTATTAGTTATAGTTGGCCCTCCATAGCCACGGGTTCGGCATATTCAAATTCAACCAACAGTGGTCAGAAATATTTAGGCAGTGCGGGGGGGAAGTCCCAGAAAGTTCCAAAAAACCAAAGCTTGAATTTGCTGCATGCTGACAACTACTTCTGTAACATTTACATTCTATTAGAAGTTCTACTAATCTAGATATGATGTAAACTATAAGGGAAGATACGTTGTATAGGCCCCATGCCAGTACTGCTCCATTTTATATAAGGGACCTGAGCACCCAAGGACCTGAGGATTTTGCTATCTGTGGGTGGTCCTGAAACCAAACCCCTGTTTACACCATTGAGCAATTGTATTTTATGCTCTGCAAACATAAGGTATCTAACATTGGTTATTCTGTGTCTATTGTTAAGTAATAAAGCACATCAGAAAGGGAGGGGAAAACTCCAGGTTCCATCTGAAGAATGAGTTTGTGCATATTCTTATGTTGACTCCAGTGCGGAGATTGCTCTGTGTACATGGTGGCACAGTTAATGAGCCATGGATAGAAGCTATGCTTCTGAGATTTTTTTTTCCTACATCTTTTATATTTTCAGCTTGATTAAATCGGTTTTGTGTCAAACCTTGTATCCTATAAATAGAATAAACAGGTAAATGCTCAGTTGACTTGCTTTTTTTCCCCCAGCCTTTTTACTGCCTTCCTATGCAAGGCACCTTTTCATCAGTGTAACATCTCATTCTAGGAATTAACCACCATGCCACCCCCTACTAAGCTGAGAATCACTCATTTATAAAAGTTCAGAACAGAGAATCAGACTCAACTATGCAGTATGCTCTATACCTTAGATTCAGTGAAAATTGCTAGGTGTGGACATTTATACACAGCCTGTGAGTTTTAGTGCTTTTCTGTGTAGAGGAAGGTGCAAGGATCTGGGCTTATTGAAATTGTTCCTGAAATATGCACCTTGGCTGTGGGGCGGGTGTCTAAAAAATAGAATGCTTCCCATTTCTCCCCATCCTGAATCCCCCTCAGGGCACACCATTGTGGGAAGCAGCAGTGGCTGATGGCTTGACCTTGTAGAATGCGAATGGCAAGCAACATTCCCTGTGTACAACATCTTTGTTGCCTGTTAGTTCTAATTGTAAATATCTACCTGCTTTGTATCTATTGTTTTTGCTAATCCTCACCACAGTCCTGAAAAGTTAGGTAGATGCTGTGTTTTTTTATTTTCCAGGTAAAGACACTGAGGCTTAGAGAAGTAAAATAACTTGCAGAAGTTTATCCAGCTAGTGAGTGGAAATAATCGAAATTCAAATCTATAACTCATGTTTTGACAAGAAATATTGCTAGAGACCTCTATGTTACGTTTAATCCCACTATTATGACTATGTGGATTTAGTATTTTAGGATAAGTATTATGACTAACTCTTTTTCATTGGTACTGCAACTACTGCTAATAATTTGCATTTATTAAACCTTATTGCTACTAGTTATTTATTGAAAACTTGTGATATTCTAGGCACTCTGCTGAGTGCATTCTTTTATTTAGTATTTACATCACATTTTAAAAATATGTAGTGTTTATTTTTATTTTACAAATATAGGAACAGATTCATGTAGGTGTTCGGTAATTATCCCAGGTCATCTGGTTAGGAAGTAGCAGTTCTGGGTAGTTCACGTGATAGAGAGAAAGGAAGCAGGCTTCCCAGGGCATCTTCAGGTTCTCAGCTTCTGTCTGGTACATCTGCTCTTGCTGATTCGCCACTCCAGCTACCAGATAGGCTTCCCTGGCGGCTCAGTGGTGGAGAATCCACCTGCTAATGCAGGAGACACGCGATCGATCCGTGGGCCGGGAAGATCCCCTCGAGAAGGAAAGGACGACCCACCCCAGTGTTCTTGCCTGGGAAGTCCCGGAGGAGCCTGGCGGGCTACAGTCCATGGGCTCACAGAGTCAGACACGACTTAGCGACTAAACAACAACAGCCAACTACCAGATAGAGAAACGAGTTTGTATTCTTGAGAAAAGAAACAAAATAAGCAATATTATACCTCAGTTTCCATTGTTCCTTCATTCATTTTGACCTTAGTACAATAAGGAAAAAAATTATAAGAAATGCAGAGGAGCAGGAAAATACAGTAAGAATAAGCAGCCCCACAGATCAGTTATTGGAATTAGTAGATATGATCTTGAGAGAACACACACATATCAAAGAATTTAAAGGAAAAAAAATAATGTATATTTTAGGAGAGAACTGAAAACTCTGAAAAAGAACCAAATTGTAGTTCAAGAACTGGGTGATACAGTATCTAAAAGAAGAAAAAATGTCTTTGGATGAACTTAATAGTATATTGGACATTATAGAAGAGTCTGCATATATTGCTCATAGGAGTATAAAATGGTACAGACACTTTGCAAAACTTATGAAGAAGTTTCAGTGTCTTATGAAGATACCTGCTTTTGATCCTGTAATCCCATTTCTCAATATTTACCCAGAGAAATTAAAATGTTAGAATGTTTTAGCAGCTTTTTTCATAATTACGAGATATCCATGAACAGGAGAATGGAGAGAGTAGACAAATAGTGGTGCTCTTGACACAGTGAAATATTATTCAGCAGTAAAAAGGAACACATTTGGCGGGGGGGCGGGGGGTAAGCTTAAAAAATACACCAAGCAAAACAAATCAAACATAAAAGAGTGTATCTTGTATTGACCCTTTCTGTGTCTATATGGACCATTCGTATGAAATTCAAGAATAAGGGACACCAATCTTCAGTGACAGAGGTCAGAACACAGTCAGTGTTGGAGATATGTGAGCATGTGGAGTAAGGAGAAATTGATTGAAGACACCAAGGAACTTTTTTGAATGATGAAAAGTGTCATCTTTATCGATGGTAGAGATAGGAATTAAGTAACTAATCGAGGAAAAGCATTTGTATCATATGACAAAAGATCAGTTTCCCAAATTGATGAGAAAAATATGTGAGGAGAAATACAGGCAGTAGACTCAAATAGGCAATTCATTTTAAAGGAGACACAAAATGAATACTAAGTAAGTGCCATTAGTAGTAACCCAAAATGTGAAGATAAAAATAAGAGTGAATTCCCTTTTGCCTACCAGAGTGCCCAAGATGAGAACAAGAGAGAACAGTTATACCCAGTATTTATAGTGGTGTATGAGGATGGTGCAGCCAGATGTTGAAAGAATGAATTGTGGGGATTCTGACAGTGTGTACCCATCTCAAAATTGTGAATCTACTTTGATCCAGAAACTCTGTGTGTAAGGCTATAAACCAAGAAGACAGGATAAAATTATGTATATGTGAGAATAGACCTGTCAGCCTTATTTATAATAATGAAAAATGGAAATGAATGTACAATCTGCCCATGGAAATAAATTAATCATAATATATCTATATATTGAAATACTATGCTGTAATCAAAAAAGGTTAATATATATATATAAATAATAAAAGGTTTTTTTACTACTGAAACAAAGCATGCTTATATGAATGGATATGATGTAATCCCATTGTTAAAATTATATATACCTGTATTCAGAGGAGAATGTCTAGTTTAGAACTTAAAAACAGCTTAGTTCCACTGTGATCTATGCACCACGCCACCTTGCAGCTGGCCCGCAACTCCATCACACTGACCACTGTGACGGCAGAGCCTTACCTTGCTGGCAGGTCGTGATGGGGATGCGGTGTGAAGGGAACAGCTTTTCCACACACCTGCTGACAGTGCCTCACTCTTCTCTTGCAGTCCTCCTCCCAGCCCATCGGGAACACTGACCATCACTTCCGGGCACGCCCAATACCAGTCTGTCCCAGTCTACGAGATGAAGTTTCCAGATCTGTGTGTGTACTGAGTGGCTCATGAAGACCTCAGCAGAAAGTGTAACAACTAGGGCCAAGCTGACTTTTCAGGGTTTACTTTACTGAAAATTATGATGGAATTTATGTTTAACCAAATGCTTGGCATACCAGGTTAGAAATTTTGTAGCTATATGATTTATAGAGTACTTCTGAAGATGGGTTTATGCCATGTTAATTTTTTATTTTTAGGTTCCTGTTGGCTTTTAAAATTGAACATATATTGGTCTCACATTAATTCATTGTTAAATAGTATATTTAAAGCCTTTCACAAACATATAATTAAAAAGTTAAGCCTTCCAGAGTTGAAGATGTATGAAGTGTCTAGTGTGTTTCTTAGACATCTACGCAACTGCTTAAAATTAGAACTGCTTTTGTTTTCCTTTGTCTTCAAAAGCAAAAACATACTAATATATTAATCGTGGGCCTGCAGAACTGTCCTGGGGCTTTTTGTCCCCATGTTTTGGATGTTGTGATCAGCATCCTTCTGTTCATTTACTTCAACAATATGTGACTGTCATTCCTCAACTTGTCTATGGTAATAACATTTACTGAGTAATAGTCCTAGAATATGACCCCAAAATCTCCATACATCTAAGTGTCTAGTTCTTGTAATACTGTGTTTTCTGCCAAAAGTTTGACCATTCTACTTGAGAGTCTTAGAACTTACCCTTGGAGTACCAAACTGTGCAATATTTTTTACATCATAAGATGTATTTAGTTTACAGACTAGACTTTGAAATTATAGTAGTATTTTTGCTGTGGCTCCATTAATTAAATGAGCTATATATTTAGAATAGGAAAAAAAGACATTAAAAACAGCTACTAGTTCACCTGTGATGAGTGTGTACATTTTAATTTCTCTTGAGAGCACATTATTTTACATTTTTATATGGTGCATTGTTTTAAATCCTCATAGTCGAAAAAATGCCCCAAATGGAGTTTTGTGTGTAAGATTTGAACTGTAGCTTATATGCATCTCTGTTTAGAATTCATGATATTACATTTGAAAAGAGTGCCTATGGGTTTAGCCATTAAGTGTGCTAAAAGATTGTCGGTTTAAGCTTGTGTTGATTTAATAAGCTACCAAGATTACATGTGCTGAGAAACGCATAGTGTTTTCTTAAAATTATGTACATTTTAGTGAATTCCATCACATGGCAAAAATGAACAACTTTCTTTGCAACTCTTATAAAGTGACGTTAGGACATTTTTATAAAATAGTCTGTTTGTAATTCTACCTTTTCAGGTTTTCGATTCCTTTTTACATCAAACAGTATACACATCACAGATTATGACCCAAAAAACAATTGAGTTTTAGCTTTAGCTTTTGTTTAAAAAGTCGTAGTGAAGAATGACATGTTATTACTTTGTGTTTACGATTATTTGGGCACTTTCAGTAGAAACAAGATAGAACAAGTATACTCTAAATTTTCTTGAATATTTAAACCAAAGTACAGTGTCTTGAAACATCTCACAAAAGATTCTAGTCTTTGAAACCTGTCAAGCATCCATGGTGGTTTATTCAATGTAGAGAAACAAGACATTGTTTTCTAAATAACAGTGCGGTCACCACTGGGCTTAAATGGCTCCATTGCAGCTATCACTATAACTTTAGCTCTTGACCAGGCAAAAACGTTTTAATAGGCCAGTTTTTATGTTTTTCTTTATTTTTCCTTTTTTTTCTTCTGTATTTTTAAAGAAAGATGTTAACTTTTGGATTGTGCAAAAATCTAAGCAGGGGGACATGCAAAAACGATCATCATCCACTTGGATGTCATTTTATAGATTAACACTGTGTGCTTTTGTATGAAAAATATATATAATTTAATAGTATAAGAAAAGATATATATTCATTTGCACTCATGCAAAACAAACTTTGCTGGACATAATTTCACATTTCTCTGTGATTTAAAAATGCATGATGTATAGCATGTGAAGGAAAACCATTTCAGTTAATGTTTATCACACTTTTCTTGTGGTCTGTTTGTAAACAGTTGATTTAGGTTTGGGGGGTATTTTCTTGTTGTAGTTGTTTTTAGATCACAGTAGACTTCTGTATATGCTAGATTACTGAACTGGTCTCATTAACGATTAGTAGGAAATGTGGATTCGTGTCCTTGGCTTGCCATCCCTTCCAGGAGATGGCAGGAGATCGTGCAAGTCATGGGTATGCGTGCTATTTTAGTATAGCCAGTTTGGGTACTGAGTGTTTAGGGTGTATTGCTATATTTTTGTAGATGTTTAAAACTCAATAAAAACTGTTCATCGTTCTCTCTCTGCTGTATACTGTTGTTTATATCATTCATTTTTTTCCTTGACACTGAATAATTAACATTTAAATGTTCCTTCTATACTTGTATTGTCTGCTTATATAGAGTCATTGGAATTAACCTGGACACACACACACACGCACACGCACACGCACACACACACACACACACACTCTCTCTCTCTCTCTCTCTCTTCCTGAATACTTCTGAAATCATTTTCTTTAAGAATCTTAATTCTGTACTTTACCAGCAGTTAACTTCCTCACAATATTTTTCTTCTGCCTGTCTGAAAAGGGGGGACTAATTTGTTTTATTTGTGCCAATATATGTACTAAATGTAATGAATTGAGTTTTTTGTAATGTAAAAATTCACTGTGCAATTCATATGTAAGCAATAAAACAAAATCTAATAACTTCTGTATAATAGCCATTCTTATAATAGCTATCACATTTATTAAACTAATCCACTGTTTGGATTCTATTAAGAATGAAGTGCTTTAGTAAAAATCAAGTTGCCAGATGGAGTCATCCTCACGTACGTGGGAAGAATCAGCTCCATAGCTGTGGTCGTGATCAGACGTGGCTGAGATGAAGCTCTCAGCGTGTGCTTGGAGAGCACTGTCGCCGTGTCTGCATCCGTCTTCGTGTTTGTATTTCCAGCCCCACCCCTCTGCTGTATAAACCCCACAAAGCCTTTCTCTCAAAAAGCATAGTTCCTCTCTAGTACCGTCCGCCACCTGGCCTGCTTTGCTGCCATCCGTGGAGCTGTGCACCACAGCCCATGGGCTTCAGGGTCTTCCTGAGGGGTGCGGTGCAGCAGCAGGGAGCCCAGGCTCTGGGTTCAGATCCCACACTGCCACTTCCTAGCCGAGTGGCCTTCAGGAAGTGGCTCAGCTTTGAGCTTTGAGGTCTGTAAAATGCAGCTGTTAGGTTCTGCCCCTCAGAGGTTATCTTTTGAGGGGTAAGTGAATCACTTAGAAGAGGTTCATCGGGTCATGCCTGCATGGCACAGAGTAGGCACTCAGTCTGTTTATCGTGAATGATCCTTGCATTCGCTCTGCATAGGGTCTTATTCGCTATTTGGGGATAAACTGATCGGAAACAAAAAGGAACTATTTGTAGGAATCAAGCCCCGGGAAAGGCAATAGGGTAACTGAACCCAGAGCAGAGGAGAGATGGAGGGATTGACCTTTGATGTGGATAAGGAGCCCTGTTTTTCATCATGACAAGAAGGAAGACAAAGACCACCAACAGTTCTGTAGCTTTGGTGGCAGGAAGATCAGGGCATTCCCACTGGAAAACTTCAATTTTCTCAACAGTATTAGGTGAGGCCCTTGTTAAGACAACTGGCCGTATGCCTTGCATTCCTGCGTGTCTTGTGAACGAGGACACTAACTACCTTTATTCTGGACTACCTCTCTAAGGTTGTATACAGGATACAGACTTGGAACACAGAGATGGCAGGCACCCATCTGGTGATCTCCCTGGAAGGCAGGAGAGGATATCAACCGTTGGCTTGGCACTGTGACCTTTTGATTTCCTAAGGTTTTCAACCCCGTTGACTCCAGAATAGTCCATACCATGAGAGGCTCACGAACATGAACTAACTCCAAAGGCTCTGCTTTCCCACCTGAGGAGCAGGCAGGGACCTTGTACCATGTCACCACAGGCCACATGATTCACAGGAATCGAGAACCAAGGATGCAATGTGAACCTAGCGTCTGTGTCCTTATCAAATACTGAGGGGGATTCTGGAGGCATTGCCTATTGCCTGGTACACGGTAAGATCTCAGTAACTGTGGGGCGGGTGGGTGAATAGATGATATAGTTTCAATTTTTTGTAATTCCTATTACATTCGTGTGAGTCCAAAAGGGCATTTGTATCCCCCAAACTTACAGCCACTGGGATCATCCCCTGTTTTTTTTAAATCAATATTGCCAGACCCAAGACAGGGTTATCAGTGTTTCTTCTTGGTGGCAGCTGTGGCCACTCAACATACCAGAAAGGCTGTCATGTCAGCCCTTGGCATACATCTTTGGTGGGCTACTGGTGACCCATGTCATCTCATAAGATTGATTAAATACACTCCTTCGTGTATATATATATATATATATATTTTTTTTTTTTTAAATAGGAAAGGTAGCTTTCAGTGATTAGGGAGTGGAGATACTCTTTCACCCTCCATTCCTCTCTCATCTCACTCTTGCAATCTATTCATTTGTCAGTATCCACAACATTGCTTCAAAACAAAAAACAGGGAACTTCCCTGGCAGTCCAGTGGTCAAGAATATGCACTTCCATTGCAGGGGCTGCAGGTTCAATCCCGGATCTGGAAACTAAGACCGTGCATGACACACGGCACAACCAAAAAGATTAAAACAGAAGCGTTGGTTGGAATATTTATTGAGCGTCCCCAGTGCACTCCAGGAAGCCCCGAACCACCCCTTGTCTGCCTTCTCCAAAGGCACACTCGCCTGTGAACTGACAAACAGGTCACAGTGGGTGTGCAAGGGTCTCCTTGCACTGTGAGCCTCCGCTGAGGACACGGAGGATGAGACGGGCCCAGAGAGGCCACAGGAGCAGGAGGGGCTGACCCACAGGGTGTGCTGCTCACATCCTCTGGGCGTCTATCTCGGGCCGTACGGTGGCCTGGTCCCCATGAGACCCAGCGGCTTCCCCAGGAACCTTCTGGTTCTTCTCAGGCCCTCCGTGAAGGGTAAGGACTCCTCGCTGTCCTCCTCGGAGCTGGAGGCCGGGGCGGAAGCCGCAGGCCCGCTGTCCTCACAATTCGGCCGGTCGCCCAGGCACTCGTGACTGCCTGCCAACTGGAGGCTTTGGTTGTAGAAGGCAGAGGCCATGCACTCGGCCGCTGACTGGTCACAGGCGCAGAGCAGCTTCGCACACAGGTTCCACCCCACACCTGAGGGGCAAGGACAGAGGAGCAGCCTGAGCCGCCGCGGGATACTGGCCCCCTCCAGCCCGGCCTTCTCCCTCCGTCTTGAACGTCTTGATCCTGCATGCGCTGCTTCCTCTACTGGGAATACTCTTAACTTCGTCCTCCTGGTTGACTCATACTTGTCCATCACAAAACCACTTGGCAAGCCCTCCACTCCTCGCCCAGCTTAAAGGGGGTGTCTTTCCTGTGGGCTCCCATCAAATCCCACCCTGTGCTTCTATCACAGCAGAAATATATATATATATATATATATATATATATATATAAAATATGTATATATTTTACAATTTGTATTTTTATTTGCTCAGTCTGGTGACCCCACTTTATTTCTTGACTGTTTCAGTTGCCTGCAAGTAGGGGTGGAGCGCAGAGCATCTGCGTGATCCAAAAGAATGAATGTGTTTGACGTTGCTCAGACATAGACAAGCATTCTACAAATGGTATCCTTGTCTGTGGTTTTCAGAGACGTATTGGTGTTAGTCGCTTGGTCTTATCCGACTCTTTGCGACCCCAGGGACTGTAGCCCACCAGGCTCCTCTGTCCACGGGATTCTCCAGGCAAGAATACTGGAGTGGGTTGCCATTCACTTCTCCAGGGGATCTTCCCAACCCAGGGATGGAACCCAGATCTCCTGCACTGCAGGTGGATTCTTTACCGTCTGAGCCACCAAGGATGCCCAAAGACTGCCTGGGTCTGTTGGGTCTGTACTGGGTCTATTTAATTTTATTTTTGGTCTGATACTACCATGAAGCACTCATCAACCAGACTTTTTTCATCACACCGACCCTCCAAATCTCCGACACAGGCCTTCCGGTCAGCCCAGACACCCCTGTGGCATCTCCACAGCAGGGAGCAGAAAGAGGAGAATCAGACGAAGAGCGGAAAGAGGCGGCGGCCGGTTCCCCAGAGCAGCTCCAGCTTCGGCCCCTGCCCCTCGCGGAGGACCGCCCGGAGCGGCTGCAAGGGGTTCGGCTCTTAGACCCCGGCCCTTGCGTCCGCGCCAGGAAGCCGCGCTCACAGCTCACAGAGGGTTGGAACTGGTTCTCTGAAGCCCCCGAGAAGTTGAAGTGACACCACAGCGTTCCCGGGTTCACTGAGACCAGAGGGCTGCAGGCACCTTAAGCTGAGCGGGTGGGACCCGAGGCATGACGGCACCCGCGAGAACAGTGATCGTCTCATCCCGTCACTCACGGCTCTAACCCCGCCCCTGCCCCTCACCGCCTACAGGAGGAAGCGTTAGGCTTTCAGCCTTGCGTGGCTGATCCGCCTCACGTTGCGCCATCACAGTCCCACCGCCTCCACTTTCTGTTCCCGAAAGACGGAACCTCGTGTCATTCCCAGACTCGGGAGTTCCCCGAATGCCACAACTTGTCTCTCCCCTCCCCTCCCCGCTTCCTTTTTAAAAACACACACCCAGCATGGGCATCAGGGGACCTGTTAACCTCTGGAAAACCTCACCTCACTGCCCCTTCTTACTTCTGCCAACTTCTCCCATCCTGGCTGCCGCACTCCGCGGGTTCAAAGCCCCTATCCCCGCGCTCCAGTAAGACTACAGAGTCCTATGCTTATCTCTCTTCCCGCCTGTGAGTGATTCAAGGCAGGGACCCTGTCTGTTCGCGGCGTTTCTCATTCCTGGTGACGGCTTTTTGGAGAAGCACACAGGTAGGTGAGTGAAGGAATGAATGACTGAATGTGTGACATGTAAAGCCCAGAGCTCCCGGGAGGTAAGAGGCGCACGTGGCCCTCCAAGGCTGGGTGCCCAGGGAGGGAGGGGCACTCAGCCCGGGGCTTCCCCAGATAAAAAGTGAGGGTGACACGGCCCCCCACACGGCTCTCCAGAAATGCTACGGGACCGTTTCCTTTTAAGCTGTGAAGCCTAAGGGACTGCACCCACTGGTGTAGCAGTCAGATGTAGACGAAGTCAGTCCTGCAGCAAGCCCGGCACAATGAGGCTCCTGGCAGTCAGGCTCTTTCCGAATGGCTCCACCGCCACCCCCCAGACCCTGAATGGCCACGAAGGCACCTCCGGCTTCCACCACTGGGAGGAGTGGAGATGCAGGTCCACCCCTCCCTGCAGCCGGAGTCACTTCCCCTTTTCTGTGGGGTTCTTCAGGAGACCCCATGGGGAAAGTGTTCTGTTTTTAGGAAGAGAGACCCACTCGCACAGTGAAGACTCGGTTCTGGGTCTGAGGAATTATGGTTTCACAGTCCCAACCCCAGTTCTATCACCTCTTCCTACCTGTGTGGTCCTGGACCTCAGTTTCCTCATCTGTAAAATGGGCAGGCTCGTGGGGCTACCTCATAGGACTGGAGTGAGGATGAACTCCAGAACTCAGAAGAGCATGTGGGAAGCCCTGAATAAGTGTGGGTTGTGACCTTAGTCCCCACCTGCTCTCATAGGCTCAGTGACTTTGGTCAGCTGACTTGGCCTCTTGAACTTGAGTCCCCTCCTCAGTGGAATAAGGGTACTAATATGTGCCTCAGAGTACATAAGTCACATTAGAGGTGAACAAGTGATTGTGGAAGCATCTGTCAGATGAGCTGTGGTCCCCATGCTGAGCTGAATGAAAGAACACCCCACTGTGCTGGCCCGCAGCACTTACACTGGGGGGTACCGTCCACACACAGCACCGGCGACTGAGGAAGCCTCTCGAGCAGACAGCCCAGTCTTCTCACCTGCTCCAGGCAGCAGTGATGGGACAGACAGCACCTAACAGCAAGGAAAATAGTTAACTGCCCGAGCCCCCGCGGCCCTCAGAACTCCCTCCAGGCTTAGCTCTCCCACACTCCCTGAAGTAGTGACAGTAGTCAGTGCCTCCTTTCCAGCGCACACAGGGCTGACTGGTACACACAAGGGCCACCATGTACGATTGTTCAGGCTGCGGACTGTGCCAGGATGCCACATCAAAGGCAGTGTCCATCACAGCGGAAGCATCTTGTAATTGTAAAAAAATGTTTTTGTATTTTTATCATGACTCTGTTGACTGAAAAGATAGGCGACTTGCATATTTGTTACAATACTCTTCTAACAGAGAGAGTCTTGAGGAAAGGGTACCAGTTTTAGTAGATACAAAAGTACCACATGGGCTAGCAGTGACACACCACTCCCGCCCACCTTTTATACAACAGAACAGTTAATCCTACATCCATAGGGTGTCCCCTATGTCCCCAGCCTTAAAGAGAACAGAGTAACTATCCTGAGTGTAAAGAACTGCATCTAAGGAAGTGGCTAACAAAGAGCAAGATCTCAGGCAACATGGGCTTGAATCATGATCTTGCTTTTCAGACTCACCCATCTAGCCCCATAAAGCCTCACAATCTCCTTCAGTGTCCCTCCCAGTCCAAGGAAACTTGTGATATAGTTTTCAATCCTCCCTAGGTAACTTCACCATCGGAGCGTGTGGGCAGTGTACACCATTTCACCAGAGCTCTAACTGGCTGTGAACTGGGTGAGTCTTCAGGTGCAATCAGTCTTTAAACTGAACCAGTTCTACTCTCAGAATCTTTCCCTAGCTCATCTCCAGGTTGCGTCCCCCATCGTTTCCCCTGTGTCCTGACCGCATATGTTACAGTGGGTGGCATTTCGTTGAACTGTCCGTATCTCTCACTCTGCCAGCTCCGGAGGCAATCTGTTATCATCTGCTTTGTTTAAGTTTAGTCCTTTATATGTCTCTACCGCCTAGCACAGTGCCAGACACAGCAAAAGCACAGCAAATGTAGGCTGAATGCCTATATTAATGAATGAATACGTTAATCAATGCATGAGGTCAGTGGAAGTTCTTCCAAGAGCAGTAGGTACAAAATTTGACAAACTTAAAAGTTGTCGAGAAGCTCATTTCAACGTGTTCTCTTGCAGAGCAAAGCAACTGAAGACCCCAATTCTACATGTTGCTGTTGTTGCTGTTTAGTCCCTAAGTGGTGTCTCATTCTGTGACCCCATGGACCCTGTAGCCCACCAGGCTCCTCTGTCCATGGAATTTTCGAGGCAAGAATACTGGAGTGGGTTGCCATCTCCTCCTCCAAGGGATCTTCCTGACCCAGGAATCAAACCCACATCTCCTGCATTGGTAGGTGGATTCTTTACCACTGAGCCACCTAGGAAACCCAATTCTACACGTTACTCATTGTTTAAATAGGCATATTGGGGGTTTTCTGAGGTGTCTTTGCAGATCAACCCTTTTAGAGCAGCTGGGTAGTACTCGTGTTGGAACTCTAGACTCCCATATCAAAAGATCTGAATCTGTCTGGCTCTGTCCCTTTATGGCTGAATGACCTAAAACAAGTCAGTCTTGGAGCCTCTCCTGCTCATCAGGACAAAGGGGTTGTCATGGCAACAAGCCCCGCTGAGCGCGCTAATGCAACACTATGAGCCTGAAGTGATGACCGACGTACCTGTCCAGGGCGTCCCTCGGCTCGCCTTGTCCTTCCTGCCCACAGTAACAGCCATAGGATTCAAAGTCCTCAGGGCACCGGGATGTCAGACAGAAGAGCATCTCTCCAAGCTGTGACCTCACCCGTGTGTGGTCCCCACTTCCCGGATGCAGGACAGTGAGCCTGTCACAGGCTGAGAAACAGGACTCTCGTTTCTGTCTCTCTCTGTCCTCCTTCTCCCCTCCCCTCCTCCTCGCCCTGCAACTTGGGCTAAGCCAAGCAAAGGTCCACCTTGCAAACCCCATCATCACAAGTTCAGAGGGGGGAGGACCACAAAGCCCAGAGGGAGGCCTGAGCAGCGCCTTGCCAGTGTCTTGCCCAGGAATGAGCCCAGTCCTCCTGTGTGTGTCCCACCAGCTGTGGCCCTTTGCAGGTGCGGGGCCTTTGCTAAGGCGCCTGAGGAAGAAGAGCCAAGGAGGAGCACCATCAAAACCCAAGTGTTTCATTCTTTCCAGCAAACCACGGTGCAGACGATGCCGAGCTCTTTCTTTCTCAGCCACTAAGAGCCACAAGAGCCCTCTGTCAGCGGCTCCTTTCCCGGTTCAGCCTCCAGCAGCTGATGACTAAAGGCACTCATGCAGCAGGAGAGATGGCGCCCTCTAGTGGCACCAAGTGGGATGGTCCCCAGTGCCTTACGGTGACCTAAGGGCCTTGATGAACCACCCCACTCATAAGAAGATCTTAAGACCGGGAGAGGACAGACACCTCTCTGCTTCTGCTCACCTTTCCTAGATGTCTCCTCGGGACCGCTTTTGATGGACGATACAGCCAACCCCAAAGATTTAATGCCAGCGGGGACGACGGTTACACCTTTTGCTGTGGCAACAATTTCTGCAGACCCTGAAAACACACGTCTTTATGGTCCATATTCAACAAGTGATTAACTTCGAGGGAAGTTAAGGGCTTTGGGAAGGTCATGTGCACATAGTTAAAATGAATAACCAACAAAAACCTATTATATAGCACCTGGAACTCTGCTCAATGTTATGACAGCCTGGATGGGAGAAGGGTTGGGTGGAGAATGAATACGTGTATATGTATGTCCCATCCCTGTTCACCTGAAACTTACAACATTGTTAATTGGCCAGACCCTAATTCAAAATGTTTTTTGGTGTTAAAATGAATAAAAAATTAAATTTAAAAAAAGTGGTTCAAGAAGAGATTTGCAGATGGACACATGCTCAAGGCCAAATTCAGATAAAGCATCAGGAGAGAGAGTGTCCTCAGACTGGGTCTGCAGAGAGCCAGGGCAAAGCCTCAGGGATCCTTGGCTGCTATGGGAGAATTTCCAAATTTTCCATGTTGAAGTTAAAACTGTTGGGACCCAAGCTAGAACATGTGGATGACATCTTGGGGGCAAGAAACGTCACAACCTCTCAAGCCTATATGGGTGTTATGTTTACTATCATGCGGCTGCCTAGTAAAGGCCCACCAAGATGCTCACAAGTGAAGAGAAAAAAGAATGATGGAGACATTAAACTGGTTCTCAGTACAAAATCACGCAGGCAAGCTAAACTCTTCTTCGAACTCTTCAAAACCGCGTTAGCCTCTCTTCGTGCTCAGAATTAAGTGCGAAGTCCCTTCCACCGCGGGCAAGGCTGCCAGCGATGTGGTCCTGCCTCCTGGACCTCCGTTCACTCTCGTGTGTCAGTCCCACCTGCCCCCTTGGCTGCAGGCAGGAAGGTCTCCAGCCCCAGGCCAGATCTCCAGCCCAGTCTGGTCCAGACCAAAGCAGCATCAGGATGCTCTACCCCACTCGTCAGCTGACCCAGGCTCAGTCCCCAGAGCTCAGGGTAAGGCCTGGACCTCTAACTTGCAGTCCTTCCCCAGACGCACCATATTGGTTTTCTTCACACATCTGGGCTCCTGTCTCTGCTTGCTCAACGCTCTGGTCCTGATGGGTTAGAAGCAGCCCTTCAGGAACCTTATCATAACCTCAGCCTCCTAAGGTTAGCATCCTGTTCAGTTCTCCAGCCCCACAAGTGGAAACCCATTAAATGGTGACTTTCTACCACACTCCAGAGAGCTGGAAACAGACAAAGACTCTCCTTGACCAAACTTCAGTCAGGCCCCTCTGAGCCCTCCCTCGACCTTAGCCCATGAGCACTGCAAGCTCTCTGCACTCCCCACACTAAGAGACTTAACCAAATTCTAGTATTAGTCACTCAGTCATGTCTGACTCTTTGTGACCCCATGGACTATAGCCCACCAGGCTCCTCTGTCCATGGGGACTCTCCAGACAAGAATACTGGAGTGGGTAGCCATTCCCTTCTCTGGGAAATCTTCCCAACCCAGGGATCAAACCCCACTCTCCTGCATTGCAGGCAGATTCTTTACCATCTGAGCCACCAGGGAAGCCCAAACAAACCCTAGCCTGGTTTCTAACACTCAAGGAAAGCCTTGTCCCTGGGATGACCCAGCTCTGTTCTGCCTTACGGTCCTGTCCGAGAAAGCTCAAGGCAGTCAAGAGAATTCATTGCTTTCCATCCACACCCACCTTGCCGAACAGGTCTCAGAAAACAGCCCCTACCCTCTCTTTGGAATTTTCCACTTTTCTGGCTCTGCGGGAGCTCCTAATAGTTTCCTCTTCCTCCTCCCTCATCAGCCTTTAAAATGCCCCATCGCTTCTGCACAAATCGGAGTGGAGCTCAGTTTATCCTGAAGTCCATGCCTGGACAAGCAGCCCCAGGGTGAGAGGGGCCAGCCCAGCTCAGGTATAAAAAAAACACCACGTTTAATTGTAATCAGAGGGAACAATGGAAAATAATGAGCTACCATTTTTTTCTATTAAAAACTAGAGGGTTTTCGTTCTATTGTTTTTAAATAGTACCCACTATTGGCCCCTGGAATGTGTCTGTGAGTGTAAATTGATTCAGTTTTTCTCCAGGGCAATATGGTGACATATTGAAAGCCCTGAAATGATTACATCTTTTATACAGCAATTCAGCTTCTAGGTATTTACCCTGACAAATTAATCAGAAGTGCATAGGCATAAAGAAAGTGCATATCTGTTATTTATAATAACACATGTTAGAAATAATTGGTTAAATAAGTTATAGGATTCCACATAAGGAACTGTTGCACAGCCTGTAAAAGCCATGTTACAGAAAAATACTTCATGTCAGGTGAATATCATCTCATTGTATGAAGTGATACAACTCAGACTGTGAAACCATAGCTGCCAAGTGATCTCAAATTCATTTTATTTATGTTACAGATGTGCTTACTCTGGGTTGAGTAGAGACTGGAAGAAAACATCTTCAAATATTAAAAGTAGCTGTTTGTATTCTGTGAATTTAAATAGACAACCAAGTATAGTTTTCCGTATTTTTTTCTAAATGCATCTCTTTAGCACGTAGGTTTCTGTATCTTCCTATTAATGGATCTTTTGATTTCACTTTGTCTATGTTTTGGTAAAGGGGGTAATTTTTGTAGAGGAGGGGATTTAAAAGTAAATTGGCTTCAGTGATTTCTCTCATTTGGGGGAGCACAAGATAAATATACAGGGGACGACAACGTATGCAAAGGTGGGAGAAGCTGAGCATGCCTACCTGGAGAAGGTGTGGTCCCAGAGTCCTCCACGCCTTCCTGGTCTCCACCTGGTTCTGTCCCCAAGGGAGAGACAGGGAGAGAGCACTAACTCCAGTCTGTCCCATCTTAGTGTCCAGAGGCGGCTCCCATCCCCTGGGCACAGGAGGCAACATGCTCCTTGCTTTGCCCCTGGTCACTTCCCAAGGGACAAACAGATAGATAAGTAAGTATTTTTAAAAAATAGAACCGTGGTTGTTAATCACCATGAACAAAGTAAATAGGTTAATTATCTTGATGACATCTTGGCCCATCTATTTTTAGATAAGACTTTGTTCTCTTTGAAATCACAACTGTATAACAGAAGGAAGACAAATCTTACATTCTGAAGTCTGGGGTTAGAAACCAGTCTAGAAGTCAAGGCTAGAATGACTTAGAGTTTTTAATACCCCAGAGTCTTGGTTTCCTATATAATCTGCAGAATGGGCACAATAATATTTACTCCAGATCCTGTCAAATGGTGGTCACCAGTGTGTGTGTGTGTGTGTGTGTGTGTGTGTGCGCGCGTGCACTCGGTTGTGTCTTACTCTTTGTGACCCCATGGACTATTGCCCACCAGTCTCCCCTTTGTCCATGGGATTTTCCAGGCAAGAATACTGGAGTGGGTTGCCAGTTCCTACTCTAGGGGATCTTCCTGACCCAGGGATCAAACCCACATCTCCTGCACTGGCAGGGATTCTTTACCACTGAGCCACCTGGGAAGTCAGTCACCAGAACTCAGCACAAATACCGAGATGGCATTTTCTACTGGGTGCCCTCCTCTGAAGTCCCTTCTGCTTACTTGTCCTGGAGAGCGTGATCAGTTGGTCATCTCTGGTCTCAGATGCCACTGTGAAAAGAAATCATCAAATCTCAATTACCAACCCAGCTCAGCACCTTAGCCAGGCAGAGGAGAGAAGACCCATGGCAATCTGATCAGGGACTCTGTCTGGGTATTATGGCTCCATTACTTCTCAACTCAGTGGACAAGAGGCCAGATAAGGGCCCGTCTTGTGTTTAGACAGAGAGACCAGCAAGTGACCACTCTGGGAGAAACAGCCATTATTTTCCCTGGTTGGAATGGCTTTGTCTGGGAAGGCAGCTTAAGAGGAAACGTAGGTCTAAAAACAAGGATGGAGGAAGCGGCAGCTTCAAATCTCAACCCTCCCACCAACTCTGGGTTTTGACGGCTTCTCTCTCCATCTCAATATACCATCTGAATATGGAGATTATAGTAATTATTTCATAGAATTGTATGAGCATTAAATGAGATTACATAGTTTCAGTCTCCCAGTATCCTGCTTGTGGTTTGACATTGTGTGTGCTTTTTTTGTAGCCACATTAGAATTTTTGGAACAAGATGCTGGCCCAGAATCTTCCTGTGCTCTGTCTCATTGAATTCTTCTGTCTCCCCAAAGAATAGCAACAGTCACCCATTTCCAGGGATTGGTAAACTATGACCTGGCCCTCAGCTCATTTTTGTCAATAAAGTTTTATTGGCACCACAACCACACCCATCCAGTTACAGACTGTCTATGGCTGCTTTCCTGCGGCAATGGTAGAGTTGAGTAGTTGTGAAAAAGATCTTCTTGCCCCCAAGTCTAAAATATTTACTATCTGGCTCTTAACCTGAAAACAAAACAAAACAAAACTGATTCCTGTGCAAAATGAAACTTAGAGAGGTTAAACCATGCTTCCCAAGTCACATAGCTGAAAAATAGGAGAGTCAGGAATCCATCCCAAATCTGCCTGACTCCAAAACATAATTTCACCCCACAATGGTGAGAACAGCTGCAAACCCTCACAAACTGTCCTGTCGGCACTCATGTGATTGATTTTTGAGCCCACATTAAGGCTTCCTCCTCAGAGGGCATTTGTGGACACTGCTGAGGTCGTGGGTGTGAAGGTGTTGAGTGTGTGTTGGGGGGCAAAGATGTGAGTGCATCCACTCTCTTCCTCTACTTAGACTCCAGACTCCTTGAGGAACCTTATTTACTTTGAGTCTATCCCAGGGTCATATCACAAGGGGAATAAGGATTCTGGTTGAAGAAAGTGGAAAATGTATGAATTGGGGGTTATTCTGTGATTGTCTGGTGGGGCCAGGAAACCCGTAGCTTATGCTCACTTTTTAAATTTATTCTTTTTTTGTTTGCTTTTGGCCCTGCTGTGCAGTAATGCAAGACCTTAGTTCCTCAACCAAGGATCGAACCCGTGCATTGGGACCTTGGAGTCTTAAACACTGGACAGCCAAGAAAGTTCCATTATCCTCAATTTCAAAGGGACGTGGCCGCTGCCAGTCATGCTGGGCGTGGCGGCCTCTTGGGGGCAGGGTGTATGGTGGAGCTTTGGTTCTCAGGACCAGGACTCCAAGGCACAGGCTATCTGGGAGCGGTTGGGGATGACATGAGCTTGGACACGGAGGATGAGCCCATGAGCTTCTCCTTCTAACCTTGCCGAAGCAGCAGCAAAAGAGAACAAGATGCCAAACTGTAGGCAGTGGGTGTGCGGTGGGATCTCCCCGCAGTGATGAGCTGCCAGATTTAGCAAATAAAAAGCCAGGAAGCCCAGTTACATTTGGATTTCCCATGAACAATATCTTTTAGTAGAAGTAGGGCTCATACAAATTCTGGGACACACTTATATGAACACAGCATTCATTGTTCATCTGAAGTTCAAGGTCAGATGGTCAAGGGTGTGGGTCCTGTGTTTTAACTGGTAATTCTCCTGAGATGGGACTAGGAGTTGTGGGAGAAAGCTGAGCAAGTAGAAAAGAGATCTGTGGGTCAAAAGGAAGTAGGGGGACTCTGGAATGTTCCTGAGGTGGTTCCACTGCAAGCCCAGGTTGGGGGAATTTTAGGTAGCCAATCTCAGCAAGCAAGCAGATGGCACCATCAAAACACGGGTATTTGGGGTCCCCACCGGTCCCCTGTGCTCACCTTCTCCCGAGATGGCCATCAGGCTGGAGTCCGTGGGCTCCACAGGAACCACTGGAGAAAGAGAGACCCCGGGAGCAATGGGTGATGAAAGCGCCAAGGATCCCCAAGGACAGGCTGGGCAAGGGAGGAGGGAGGGGGCTGGCAAAGATGTTCCCAAAGGGGCTGCTCGTCCTGCCTCTTGCACCCTAGTCCAGGACCTAGAGGTGCCCAGCAGGGCCCCCGCTCAGGAGGGGCTCCAGCCAGTGCTGGTTCTTGTGGGGAAAGTGACACCATCAGCCACAGGCTGTTGCAACCAAAGGGCTGCAAACCCTGAAGGCTTGTGGCTATGGACTGTGGTCCCCACCCGAGAAGACTGCTGTTCACACGGGATGGCAGAGAGAAAAGAGTGCTGCACTCAGAAGGTCCATAGAGACACCACATGCACACACAACCCCCTCACATGTCCACACACACACACCTATACATGCTCATACACAAATCCACACACATATAGGCATGGACACACCCACATCCACGGCACACACAGTCACACCAACTTCCTTTTTAGCAAACACGCCAGGACTAGTTCTGAGAAAGAGACTGCAGCCCCAGGAAAGGAAGCATGCTCGGCCAAGGTGCACCTTGAACTTCCCATCCTCTGGTACCCACGAGGTTGGGACTGAGAGATTGTGGGGAATTTGGCAGACAAGAAATAATGTGCATAAACTTAACTCTCACTTTTTTTCATAAGACACATGTTTTAGACTTAGAACCATCCCCTACTTTGTTCAGTAGACAGTTATGAAGAGCCCACCCTGTCCTGAAAAGTGACATAAAGAAAACAACCTCCTCTTCAGGGAGTCCCCACCTGGGCCCAGGTGGCTCCTTGGGCTGCAGGCTCTGGGGGGCAGACGAGGGAAGCAGCCAGTCTGTCCCCAGGAGGCCTCAGCCACCAAGAGGTCACCCGGCCGGAAGGGCTTTGCCCTGTCTGAGCGCTGAACCATGTCCTGCTCACAGATATAGACAGAGAGGAAGAACCTGGGGTCTTCATCCTAACCAGATTAAATTCACACCTGTCTACCTAGCAAGGGCCATTTGATGTTGGCTATGGACTAAATTTATCAGAAGGAAATGGCAACCCACTTCAGTACTCTTGCCTGGAAAATCCCATGGATGGAGGAGCCTGGTAGGCTATAGTCCATGGAGTTGCAAAGAGTCAGACCCAACTGAACAACTTCACTTCACACTTCAATGGTGTCTCTGAGCTGGGGGAAGTGGACACGCCTTCAGCGCCACCGGTCACTCCAGCTCCCCAACCTAATGCTAATCCATCCATTCCCATCTGTAACCAAGTCCCTGTGGTCCAAGCAAGAGTGGCTTTCCAAAGAGGCCTTACCTCTGGGCAGAACTGTCAGCAGCTCCTCCTTGCTGGTTGTCTCTGAAAAGAAAGCATATTGGAGAAGTGGGTTTGGGGATGTTAGAAGGCTCTGGACTGGGGCATCTGAAGAAACGCAGTGATGATGGTCTCTGACCAGCTCCCACCACAGATCACCATCCCTAGCAATGACACCAGGCCTGGGTCTTCCTACCTGGAGGCTGAACCAGACAGAAGGATGTGTCCAGAAGGTTCAGGGAAGAGTTGATACTGGACCGAGCCAAGCACTCTATGGCAGACTTATCGCAGGTACACAGCAGGTGCTCACAGGTGTCCCTGGATTCTGTACACAGAGCAAGGACAGAGCAGATGGGAAGAGCTCACTGGGAATCCCAAGGGGTGATGCAAATGCTCAGACTGACTCCTGACTTGCCCCCCACCACCCTGCTTCTCTTGCAGTTTTCTTCAGCTCATCCACGACGGCTCCATCCCTTCCGCTGTGTGGTCCAGCCTGGGAGCCAAAGGCACTTTTCTCCCACACTCACACCCCATCCACCAGGCTATCCTACCGGCTCTGCTTTCAACCTGTATGAATCTGATCATGCAGCCCTGGGCTTTCCTGGCAGCTCAGTGGTAAAGAATACACGTGCCAATGCAGGAGATGCAGGTTCGATTCCTGGGTTGGAACGATCCCCTGGAGAAGGGAATGGGAACCCCCACTCCACTATTCTTGCCTGGGGAATCCCACGGGCAAAGGAGCCTGGCGGGCTACAGTCCACAGGTGGCAAAGAGTCAGGTGCAACCAAGCAACTAAACAACAGCAACAATGCACCCCCACCTTCTCTCCACCCCCACCTTCTCTCCACCCCCACCATCCTGCCTGGCTTCCAGCAGAGGCCGTACTAGGCCCCCACCTCCTCCCCTGTTGCTCAGCCTCTTGTCACCACTGAGGGGCCAGAACAGTCTTTAGGGCTCAGGTCAAACCACGCCTTTTTGTGTGTGTTCAGAATCCTCCATCAACGTCTTCACTCAAAGTAAAAACCACTACCTCCTGTTCCTTCTCAGACCTCACCTCCTTTCACTCCTCCCTTGCCACCCCACTTCTGACCTGCTGTCCCCCTCGTTCCTGACGCACCAGGCCCCTGGAGCCCGGGTCCGCCGCGGGCCGCTTCCTCCATCTGCTCTTCTCCTGAGAAGCCACAGGCCGCTTCCCCCTCCTCTCGATCTTCACGCAACTGCCGTGCTCACAGGGAGGGTTCAGCCGACTTTCTTATTAAACCCCCTCCCCAGGTCTCTCTGTGCCTCTCCTCGGATGAATTTTCCTCCCCAGATCTTAGCACTTCCTAACGCACCGTATGGTTCCTTTCTGACACTGTCAGTGTCTGACAGCGAGAGGAAATCCCCGGTCAGGGCACCGCCGACATGTAGGTGATTGCCTTGCACTTGGTGGGGCGCTCAGCGTGTGCGTGTTGGGTGAGTGAGCAAACGAGCCATGGTTCCCTGGTTCACTGTGCTCCTCACCTAGTGATTTACACCCTTCCCGATGCTCCAAACACCTGCCAGTTGGCATTACCTGGACTGAGGGGCCAGTCAAACCTGGGTTCAAATTCTGGCTTTGCCACTCGGCAGCTATGTGACTTTGGGAGAGTTATTATTTAATTTCTCTGAGCCTTTCTGTCCTTGTCTGAACACTGGGGATGACGAGCCCTGTCTACCAGAGTTGTTAGGACAACCAGAGTTGCTGTGTATACTATCTACGACATGTAACAGGCACTCCAAAAGGCTGGCTCTAATGCAGTAGTCTATCTTGCCATGGTCCTCTTCCCTCTCTGCTTTGGCCTACTCTACTTCGTCTGCCAGGATTGTTCAGAGACATGAAGTAAAATCCCTGGAGTCACACAGCAGGTAAGGTGGAGAGCTGAGACTTGAACATACAAGTGTCTGATTCTTATAAAGAAGCACCCCAGCCTTATTCATCCATCATGGCGTCTGCCTCCACTTCCACCATCATTGCGTTCTCAACAGATGCCAGTCTCCATATTGTTTGACATTTAACACTGTTTAAAAATTTTAAATGTAACACCATTCTACATTTAAGCATTACTTAATTTTTGTAACAAATCTCTGAAGCAGGTTCTGTCCTCCCCCTTCTGAGGATCTGAGTTGTTAAGCAGAAGGTCAGGGTACTCCCTCCCCTAAATCACACAATGCCTAAGTAGCAAACTATTTGCCCTCCCCAAGCTTCCAGGGTTGGTACAAGCATAGAATTGTAAATCAGATAATCTGCTGAGCAACTGTTGTTTCATTTCAGAAAGCACGCAGTGGGCCCTCTACTGCAGGCAAGGTGCAGTTGCCACAGGTCTGGCGGGGCTGTAAGTGCCCACAGAGATGCAGGCAATGGTGACGATGAGGAGGGGGGACCCTGGGAGCCCAGGCCTGGAGTCTCTGAACTGTCGTTTCTCAGCCCAGTCTCCTGGGACACCTGGAGACGCTCACCACACGAGATACTCTTGCTGACGCAGTTGACATCTGTGCTAAGCTTGGCAGGGTCTTGCAGACAGTCCATCTCAGCGGCCTCCTCGTAGCACCTGCGATGCTGGAAGCAGCAGCTGCGGCAGGAAGGATCGGAATGAGAGTGTGGGTTAGAACACGGGCAGGCAGCACACCATCATTCAGTGTCTCCGGACGGTTCCTGGCAGTGACCTGTTTCAGTCCTCAGTGTGTGCACACACACATCATGTTTGGATTTGAATTGCGTTACCCATGCAGCAGGTGATGTTATTGCTGTCAGCATTTACATACTTGAAAACTGAGACACACGGAGCTCTGTAACTTGCCAAGGTCAAGATTGATCACAGAGAGAGGCTGACATCAAACAACTGAGTCAGGTGGCTCTTGTAGAGCAAGCAGGAGGGCAGTGGAGCCCGACGCAAAGAGGGAAAAACACACAGGCAGCTGATAGCCTTGGGCAAGCTGCCATTTCTGACACTACCTAACATAAAAATCTGGTAAGGTCAATAGAATGTCAATATAGACCCTACCATGCGGTAAACACTCAATAAAACTACAGCAATTATTTCTGGGCTCTGGCGAGCAAGTTCAAGGTGGAAATAATCTGTCTCCCAGAAGTCTGGAAATTCCCACCTCCATCAATTGCACTGTGTAAAGTCACTGAAATTGGGTGTGACGCACCGTTCTGCCAGTTTCGGCCATCAACGCTTTGATCATTCACATAGTGATGAATTGCTGCTTTATTTTTTTGACTTCTAGGTCTGCTCAGTATTTTAATAACTAAAAGAAGTGGCAAGAGAGGACCTGAAAGGAAAACACGTTCCCAGAAATGGTCCTGGCACCATGCCCCGAATGGAATCAGTTTCTCCCTTTCTGAATGTCAGTGAGCTGGCTTGTGGTCCCAGGGATGGAAGACAGCCCTCTGGTCCAGAAACAGCTTACACCAATGGGAATCCTTCTCTACCTTCTGGGAGTCTGTGTAGATGAAGGCACACACTCCATCACCCTGGATTTGGGCACAAGTATAGCACCAGTGGGGCTTCCCAGGCGGCACCAGTGGAAAAGAACCCACCTGCTAGTGCAGGAGACATAAGAGACGCAGGTTCGAATCCTGGGTCGGGAAGATCCCTTACAGGAGGGCGTGGCAACCCACTCCAGTGTTCTTGCCTGGAGAATCCCATGGACAAAGGAGCCTGGCGGGCTACCGTCCACAGGGTCACAAAGAGTCGGACACGACTGAAGTGACTTAGCACGCATGCATAATACCAGTGAGGTGTGGACATGGTCCCAGAGCAAAGGTGAGACATGGGTTCAGTTTCCCACGTCCACACTGCTGCAGTTTCCATGGCTCTGATTTCTGCTATAATATGACTACTAGTAGTAGTGGTGGTATTTCCACTACTGCCACTTTTCTTACTACTTTAACTACTACTGCTACCTCTACTACTGCTACTGTTACTCCTACTATTACTAACCCAACCCCTAAACCCTAGTAGCAGTTTTATTAGTACTGCAGCTATTGCTCCTACTATTCTTATTACTACAGCTCCTACAGCGACTGTTCTACTACTGTTGTTACCACTACTAACACCAACACCATCGCAGGTGTACGAGTACTGCTTCTGTTGCTATCGCTGCTATTACTATTAACACTACTGTAGCTACTATGACAGCTGTTACTACTAATATTGTTGCTACTACTATCATCACTACTAATACAGCACTACTAATCTTGTTGCTGTTGTTATCAGTCACTAATACCCTTGAAAACAATAAGTCAGGCAGATTTCCATCACATTAGCTTGTATTTGGTCGTGTGATCCTAAATAATAACTCTATGAGGTATGTGTTTTTATTACCTCCATTTAATAGACAAATAAACTGGAACATAAAGAAGTAAAATAATTTGCCCAAGGTCAGGTCCCTAAGGAACAGAAAATGGGAATTACTGGGTTATAGGTGATCTGCTTAAAACTCTAACATGCGTGCAGCCTCAGACGCTCAGTTGTGTCAGACTCTTTGTGACCCCATGGACTGTAGCCCACTAGACTCCTCTGTCCTTGGGGTTTTCAGGCAAGAATACTGGAATGAGTTGCCATTTCCTGCTCTAGGGCATCTTCTCAACGCAAGGATCCAACTCAAGCTTCCTGAGTCTCCTGCATTGCAGGCAGATTCTTTACCACTGAGCCATCAGGAAAGCCCCCAAACTCTAACACATATCAGCACATTGTCCTAAGTGACCCTCCTGCTACCAGTAGCTATTTGCTGTATCCTTGCTAATGCTGAATGCTTCTAAGATTTCAAATTGTATTGCACACGCCCATATACACCTGCACACAGAAGCACGGACCAGGGAGCCTTCTGCACCTGAGCTCTGCCCAAGGCTCAGCCGGGTCTCCACGAGCTCACCTTTGGTCTTCCTCACCTGTCAGACTGGTCCACAGGCAGCCCTTCCATCTCAAACCTGCAGGCACAGCCGTAGTCCTCGAAGTCCCGGGGGCAGAGCCCAGCCACGCACCTCATACCATTCACGAACTGGAGCAGTGCAGGGAAGTTGGTGAAGACGGCCTGCAGCCAGGTGAAGTGGGAGCCCAGGCAATCTGGGGGAGGGGAGCAGGGGGCACCAGGAGCCAGAGTTGAGGAGGGAGCCCCCTTCTGAGGGGGATAGAACCTCCTCACCTACTAAGCACCCACTGCATACTCAGGACTTCTAGACAATTAAAGGGAGGCGGGTTTACAAGCTGCGGTCCCTGTTGGTTGCCTCCCAACAGCCATTCATCCTTCTGCCTTACCAACAAAACTGAAAAGTACTCAAGGAAGGCGAGCCTCCTTCCGAAGCCCCTAGGGATGTTTAATAATTATTCTCAGCTCATCATGGTAATCTCAAGCTTCTATGATAAGGTTGGTCTAGGGCTGACCATGAAAACCATGTATGACCCAAAAAACTTCAGGGGTAGTCAGTTAGAAGCTTTGGAGAAATATTCCTTTCCTAATAAAGCATAAAGACATAGAAGAGGGCCTTTCTGACCTACAATTTTCTTCTTCCTTGAATGCGGTGAGGATATGCTGGGCTGGAACTGCAGCAACCACTTTGCAACCATGAGGCCCCATATCTGAAGCTGAAAAACTATTATGTCCAAGGGAGCAGTGGGGCAAGATAAACTGAGCCTGCTGGGTCTCAGATGCCTGTTTTGAGCTACTACATCAGTCCTTGTGCCTTCAGATGGCTTATGTGAGATCATTAAATGTCTTTATTATTTAAGTCCCTACTAGTTTCCTGAATGGATCCCAAATGATACAGTCGTAGCAATAAAGAACTATAAATCAGCCCAAGGGGAAAAAAAAGGAGTATAGACACTAATAATCTGGGGTTACCTGTTATGTGCCAAAAACAGTTAGATGCTTTAAATAGCACCGTAGTTAAAATTGATGGAGTGAGTAATGCTATGAAAAGCTTTCACGGTCAATGATCCCATAAATGTCTTGCTCATTCTGAAAGACAGACCCTATTCTGTCACCTCCCTTTCACAGGTAAAAAAACCAAAGGTCAGAGATACACCTGAGGTATCCACCAGCGATGATGACTTGTCCCAAACAAAATGCTCTTGCAAACGTCATCAGCTTTATGACTGATGGACATCTCGTGCTCACTCTCTCTGCCTGGGGGATCATCAAATACTTACTGAGATGATCCCGTAGCACCAATTTAAATGCACAGGGTGATCCAAAAGAGCTTCAGTTCAGTTCAGTCGCTCAGTCGTGTCCGACTCTTTGCGACTCCATGGACGGCAGCACGCCAGGCTTCCCTGTCCATCACCAACTCCCGGAGCTTACTCAAACTCATGTCCATTGAGCCGGTGATACCATCCAACCATCTCATCCTCTGTCATCCCCTTCTCCTCCTGTCTTCAATCTTTCCCAGCATCAGGGTCTTTTCCAATGAGTAAGTTCTTCCCATCAGGTGGCCAAAGTATTGGAGTTTCAGCTCCAGCATCAGTCCTTCCACTGACTATTCAGGACTGATCTCCTTTAGCATGGACTGGTTGGATCTCCTTGCAGTCCAAGGGACTCTCAAGCATCTTCTCCAACACCACAGTTCAAAAGCATCGATTCTTCAGTGCTCGGCTTTCTTTTATGGAGATCCAAAGTTGTGAGGATCACATCCACCTTGACTGTTCACCACTCTGCTAGTTTCTTCCTACCTCATTCAAACTTCGCTACCCATGTTTTGTTTCCACACAGTCTAATCAGAAACATGATTAAAGGTTCTACGTTGATGGGAAAAGTCCATCTAGGGTTTACGTGTATGTGTGTGTATGTGTGTGTGTGTTTATGGAAACATGCATTTTCATTCAAGACCTGCACTTAGTCATTTACACATTTTAAGTGCACTTTTAAACCTAGCATTCTAATCTAATAGGCAACGCAGAGCCACCTTGCTTGTGTCCATCATGTAATAATCTTGTTTGGGGTACTTTTAGTTATCAGTGCTGGGAATCATCACAGCACCCGCAGCATCGTGCAATTGGTAGTCACATAACGGATATAGAACTGATCCACGGAATGTTTCTCAAACTTTATGTATAGTTACTGGTTGAGAAGGAAATATAAAACTACTTCGGTGTAAGAGGACCAAGCTCTGGACTCAGAGAAGACCTTGTCCCTTCTGGTTGTGTGGCTGGGCAATTCCCTCAACTCCTTTGCCAGGAAAAGAGGGATGCCATTCCCCTCCTGACCAGGCTGTGGTCAGTGAGAATGAATGAAGCACAACGAAACCAGCTCATCCCTCAGTGACTCACCCTACGATAAAAGGTGCTACCATTCACATCAGAATCTGATCGTGTTGTTCGGAGCTTGCAGGGGAGGCCGTGGGAGCTCAGAGGGCAGACCCCCAAATCCTGTTAATTTCCTTAGATTTCCTGCACACACATCCATGCCCTAACACCCAGGGGATAAAAGCAAGTTCAGATTTAACTCACCAAAAATTTCGGCCACACCTTCCACATTTTTAAACATCCCATTGAAGAAAGTCATATCTAAGTGGAAGGAAGAGATAATACATTAGAGTTGGGTTCTCCCCTTTCCTTTCCCTGTCCACCCTCTTCAGGAAGAGTGAGTAAAACTCCTTCTCTTAGGATAGATTTGACCTTGGGATAACTTTCTAGTAACACAGGTTGCCATGGAAACCTGATAAGATAAAAATTGAGCTGTGTTGTTATTGTTCATTCGCTCAGTAGTGTCTGACTCTTTGTGACCCTGTGGATTGCAGCATGCCAGGCTTCCCTGTCCTTCACCATCTCCTGGAGTTTTCTCAAATTCATGTCTGTTGAGTCAGTGATGCCATCCAACCACCTCATCCTCTGTTGTCCCCTCGCCTCCTGACTCCAATCTTTCCCAGCATCAGGGTCTTTCCAATGATGGAAAAGACTTCCAATTCCAAGTCGGCCCTTCACAACAATACTCAGTGATGAAAAAGACCCCTGGATGGTGAGGTCTGTCTGGACTTGTAGAAACTATGGCTGAACTACAAACACCTGGCAGGAAGTCATCATTTTGGGTCTCCATCAATGTGATGACTTTTGAACTGGGCATCGTCCCTTCTGGGCATTTTAGAAATTATACTTAGGGCTGGTTACTAGGTATACTGACTTCTATGGAGAATGCAGCTTCGAGGTTAAAGCAGGTCTGGGGCTGCTCCAGGTGAGCCCCTTGTATCTGAGCTGTTACTTAGGATCTCCTGGCCTGCCGTGTAGATCGATGCCAGGGCTTTTCCTGTTAAAGAAGAGTGGCTGGCATGGCCTGCTAGCACACTGTGCTTCCTGACTTTGATCCTTCTAAAAGCCAAGTGTGGCTTGTGAGTCTAAACGTCTACCAGATGAAGACCTCCTCCTGGGCATTGCACTTCCCATGAGGGTTGTGCCATTGGAGAGAGGCCACAAACATGTGTCTGGACAGGACTGGTCGCTTAGCTGCATGGGTTCATGTATAAATAATTTGGTTGACTCCACTTATCTCTCTGAAAGGTCAGAAACGAACCCTTAGTTCAGGGTAAACCTCACCAGCTAGTTCACTATGTACTCTCTTCTTCAACAATGGCTGTATAAGAACCCACCTGAGAACTCTTTACAATCCAGCACCAGGAAAACCTTCCCTTCTCCAAGGAACAACTACAGATCCCCTTTTCTGATAACCTGAGCCCTGCAATGCATCACCTTTTCCTTTTTGTTCTTTCAAGACAGTTACTGTGTAACCCTGATTGATTCGCCCATTTCCTTCCTTCACCTGGTTGCCCCTTCCAGCTGACCTGTGTCTTTCGATAAGAGTTTTTAGTGCTTTGTCTCAAAGGACAGCCCGATGGTGCATCAGACACCAGAATTAACTGTGAGGGAGATGCTTTGGAGTCTTACTCAAATCACTGTACCGTCAAATGCCATAGCACTAAGCGACTCTAGGGTATATTCAGAAGGGATCAGTCTCTCTGCCAATATCCTAGACAGCTTGCTACCCAGCTAGGTCTCCTAAGAAAAGAGCAAAGGATCCTTACTGATATTTTCTGAGAGTCCCAGAGGCAGCTCATGTGGAAGGTGTGGGGTGTCAAGAGGGTGGCCCCCTATAAATGAGGAGAAGAACAAGGTTAGTACAAACACAGGCCCCCCCACATGCTGGGGAGGGCTGGGAGGCGCCAGCAGGGAGAGCAATAAGGATGCAGGGAAGTTGAATTCTACACCTGGTTTTTCTAGTGCCTGGAGTGACCAGGGTGGCCCAGTGTTTTATACTGGTTGGTCTTAAGGGAGTAGTCTTCTGGTTTGGGATGGAGATTTTGAGACTTATCTTGAAGCTGTTGTTTCATACAAAGCATACAATTTTAACTTACATGGCATGTTTGTTTGGAGTTTCTTGAGATGAAGGATTGGTGGAAATAAAAACAGATACAGAAAAGACCCCAAACGCCAAGTAGTTTATAATTGAGGACAGGCTACCAGCATCACTCTCACCTGGGATGCAAGCTCAGTAAAAATTATGGTCCTTGTGCCCTCACTCAGGTCTGATCCTGCAGTCTTACTCCAGTGTAAATATCAGAAGTAGATATTTTTAATAAGCTCCTCAGCTGGTTTGAGAGTTGCAGGTCTAGAAACTGCGCTTTGATAAATGTTGCTTGGGGAGAAGGTGATGATAGGGTGGAAGACCTCTGTTGCTGTTCAGTCACTAAGTTGTGTCCGATTCCTTGTGACCTCATGGACTGCAGCACCCCAGGCTCCTCTGTCCTTCACTGTCTCCCAAGTTTGCTCAGATTTATGTCTATTGAGTTGATGATGCTATCCAGCCATCTTCTCCTCTGTTGTCCCCTTCTTCTCCTGCCTTCAATCTTTCCCAGCATCAGGGTCTTTTCCAATGAGTCAGTTCTTCGCATCAGGTGGTCAAAGTACTGGAGCTTCAGCATCAGCATCAGTCCTTCCAATGAATATTCAAGGTTGATTTCCTTTAGATTTGACAGGTTTGATCTCCTTGCTGTCCAAGGGACTCTCAAGAGTCTTCTCTAGCACCACAATTCAAAAGCAGAAATTATTCAGTGCTCAACCTTCTTTATGGTCCAACTCCCACATCTGTACTTGACTACTGGAAAAACCATAGTTTTGACTATATGGACCATTGTTGGCAAAGTGATATCTCTGCTTTTTAATACACTGTCTAGGTTCTTCATAGCAAGGAGCTTACTTAGATGGCTTTAGGGTTTGAACATACTCTTGAGAGTCCCTTGGGCTGCTAGGAGATCAAACCAGTCAATCTAGTTTGAAGGGGCAAGGCAGCGACTGCGGGTCAAAGAGGCCATCACACTCCAAGGGAATCAGCAAAGCAAAGGACAGCGGCTTTGCTGTCTGCAGGGGGGGAGATGCACTGTTGGGTGGAGAGGCCTTCGCTCACTGGTCCCCTTGCCCTTTGCTCTCCTTGGTGCCCACCTCAACCCCTATCCCCCACATCCATGCTCAAAATGTGGATTAACCCTCAAGCTTATCACTAATGTTTGCTTTCCATCACTCACCTGGCAAGAGGATAAAAATACTAATAAGTAAAACAAATGGAATTTGGCAAGACGGCCCAGGGTTCATGTGTGTCTGTGCGCACGTTCAGTCGTATCCTGCTCTTTTTAACCCCATGGACTGTAGCCCAGCTGGCTCCTCTGCCCATGGGATTTTCCAGACCAGAATACCGGAATGAGTTGCCATTTCCTTCTCCAGGGGATATTTCCGACCCAAGGATGGAACACAAGTCTCTTTGCGTCTCTTGCATGACAGGTGGATTCTTTTTTTTTTTTTTAATTGGAGGCTAATTACTTTACAATATTGTAGTGGTTTTTGCCAAACATCGACATAAATCAGCCACAGGTGCACATGTGTTCCCATCCAGAACCTCCCTCCCACCTTCCTCCCCATCCCATCCCCCAGGGTCATCCCAGGGCACCAGCCCTGAGCACCGACAGGTGGATTCTTTACCACTAGCACCATCTGGGAAACCCCAGTGTTCATAGTAAATATATACAAAGCCAGAAATACAGTCAAATACTAGTACTTACCGCAGAGTGGGGCCATCAGCATTCCTAGGAGGAGAAGCACAATCATGGCAACAGAGCAAAGGGAGGGACCTTGGCATCTACTGGCACAGTGTCCTGGGAAAGAAGTCAGCAGAGCATGGTGAGTATGCTTTCAGAAACCAGGACACGAGACCCCCACAGGACCTGTTTGTCCTAAAATGCAGTGCAGGAAAAGGAGAAAGGCCCAAAAGTGATCCTGTCCCAGGCTTGCAAGCGGCTTAACTAACAGTAATGAGACCAGCTGGGACCATGGACTCTTTCCTGCAAAGCTGCAATGCTCGCACCTGGACACACCTCTCCTCGAACAACAAAATATTAGTACAAAGAAACCGTAAGAAACTAAAAGTAACTGTGTGCATGCTCAGTTGGAGCAAATGCTGGACCCAAAAGACAGAAAGAGACCAAAAACCCCAGCTGCCAGTTTTGAAGAGCCTGGAGTATAAAAACAGTGTGTCGGGAGCAAAAACAGGATACTGGTCATGCCCACTACACACACACACACACACCACCCAAACGGGAGGCCAAACCACCTAAGCCACCCCTTTGGCCCGACCCCTGGACATAGGTCTATCCTCACCCCCCATATAAGGAGCAAATTCACTCACCCCTCCGGGAGCCAGCAAGCAAGGGAAACTGTTGCTTGTTTTTGCTCTCACCTGCTACCGCAAAGCCCCCAACAAAGCCTTGCCTGAATTTCTTGTTTAGCCTCTATTCAATTTCTATTGACTGGGGAAGGCGAAGAACCCTGGTCCGTAAGAGTATGACAGTAAAGAGATCACATTCCCTCTTCGAAACTCAGTTTATCCATCTGTAAAATGGAAATGTCACCGTGCACTCCTTTGAGGACATAGTTCTGCTCTCATTTATTTATCACTAAATTGATGGTCATTTGTTGTGTGCCAGGCACGTAGCAAGGATGCAGGAAAGCAAAGTGAAGCAAACACACCTTACCTGTGAGTGGTTCATGGACTTTGGGGAAAGGCAGCAATTTAACAAGCACTATAGTTTGACTTTTGTAAACTGAGTTTTGAGGAACCCATGTGTGTGTCCAGCAGCATTCTCAGCAGTATTCTTTTTTTTTTTTTAACTTTTTAATCCATTTTTAAGTTGAAGTGTAGGTAGTTTACAATATTATTTTAGTTTTGGGAGTACAGCAAAATGACTCAGTGATTTATAATCTATATATATACTTTCAGATTCTTTTCCATTATAGGGTATTATAAGATATTGAATATGGTCCCCTGTGCTATACAGTAGGTTTTTGTTTATCTATTTTATATATAGTAGTGTGTATCTGTTAATTCCAAATTCCTAATTTATCTCCTCCCACCAATCTCATTTGGTAACCACAAGTTTGTTCTCCATGTCTGTGGGTCTATTTTGGCTTTGTAAATAAGTTCATTTATATAATCTTTTAAGATTCCACATGTAAGTGATATCATGGGATATTTTTCAGCAGGATGACTCTGAACCTTCGTACCAGCATCGCAGGATAAATCCGGCCCCGGTGGCACTGCCCTTTAGCAAACAGTGCTTTTCCTGCAGCGGCTCCATCTTTCTTCCCTTTGGCTTCTGAGTCATTTGAATACTTCTTGGCAAAAAGTGGTGGGTTCAGGAAGCTGCCACATTTCAGCTCTAGCTGCCCTGTGATCTGAGCACTAAATGTACTTCAGTAGTCACTCACTGCCTATCGACTCAAGTGGGTCAACTGTTATTTAACAGGGAAGGAACAATTTAAAGGCCAGGGGGATTTAGGATGATTTTAGCTCCCTGGGAATCTAACTCCCAAAGGATTGTGACTTATACATATTCTGCTTTAGAACATGTTTTGTGTTTATTTATTTTAATTGGTGACTAATTTTAAAATATCGTGGTGGTCTTTGCCATACATTGACATGAATCAGCCACAGGTGAACACGTGTCCCGCATCCTGAACCCCCTCCCACCGCCCTCCCCGTCCCGCCCCTCAGGGTTGTCTCAGTGCTCCGGCTTTGAGTGCCCTGTTTCATGAACTTGGACTGGTCATCTCTTTCACATATGGTAATATACATGTTTCAATGCTATTCTCTCACGTCATCCCACCCTCGCCCTCTCCCACAGAGTCCTAAAGTCTGTAGAACATGTTTTTAGGACAAAGTCTGGATGGTAATACAGAGTGATCACGCTACCCCAGTGGCACACACAGGGCTGCTAAATACGGTTGTGCGTATTTTGCACTGTGCCAAGGAGTTGTGTGTGCCGACGGGATAAGGAGGGGTTGAAATGCAGCCAGGGCTCAACTCCCAAGCTTGCCTTCTGCAGAGCTACATCAGCCTGGAGGAAGGGACACTTTCTGCAATTTATTCGCCCAGAGGCAAAGGCTGCCCAGTGTCCTGGTGGCCTGGCATAGGTACCTAGGGCCATGGTGGGCCACCCTACTTGTGGGCAGGCCTTGGTGCTGGGAAAGGTGTCCCAGAGGAGAAGACATTTGTAGGCCAGAGGATCTCTACTCTGTGAACTTGCTCCAGGACCCCCAGCACAGCCTCTGCTAGCTGTAAGATAAATGTTTGCTGAATGAATGTAAAAGGAGAGGATGAGAGTTTTTTGAGATTCACACTCAACTGACGCATTCTCTAATATTCTGCTTCTTATCTGTCAGACACGATTCTCTGCTTATAGTCTTTTTTAACCAGTTAAGTTCTTACGGCAGGTTAACTTTCAAGGTTGGACAGACCCTCTGATTGCACTGGCTCTTCTGCTAGAAAGTGGGAACTCTGTGGGTGGCAGCTAAAAGCATTTCTGGGACCCATAAAGTCATACCCACATGACCGAGGCTAAGGGTGTTGATGTCACACTACCAGGCACTTACTGAGTCTGATTTTCAATTGTTATCATCACCCAGCAAGAGGATGCCAAAGATTTGAGCTCAGAAGAGGAAGTGGAATCATCTAGTCTGAACTTTCTTTTTACAGATGAGATCGGTGAGACTTCAAGACTGGCCGTTTATGGTAAAATATGCTTCACTCCCCAGATCCGGGGCTCATTATATTAACAATATAACTCAGGAGGTGTTGTAGGGACTGAATGAGTTAATCCATGACCATGCACGACACTTATAAGTGCCTGATGGAGAGAGGTGGCCCCAAATCATCAGTAATTACAACGATGGCGTCCAGCACCAGTAAAGGCTCAAGAAATAGCTATTGCAATGAAGGTTCCAATTCCCTGTTGGAGTAGAAACCCCTGACTGGTGAAATGCAGGAGGGGGTCCGCTTAGCACCATGGATGTTGTTTTTCTCCTCTTGTGACACTCATTTCAGGGAGATAGTCTCCTGAGTAGTCCCGACAGTCAGAGAACAGGCGAGGGTGAGGTTTATTGGAACTGCAGCTATATTTATTGGGTTTTCAAGCATATATTTTATTAAACTGCAAATGAACAGAAATGACCTTATTACAGACATAACCATGACTCAGCTCTAAGATTTTTTAAAGTAGGTTATGGCTGGGGCTACAGGGTGTTGGTGTTTAATGGGACAGAGTTTCCATTGGGGAAGGTGAAAATTCTGGAGGTGATGGAAGTAATGTTAGCACAACAATGTGAATGAACTTAAAAATGGTTTAAGTGATAAATTATATGTTACGTATATTTTACTACAATTAAAAACAAAGTTATAAACCCCAGCACCTCATTCCTTTAAACGCTACATTTCATCGACTGGGTCATTCTTTGTGTTGGGTCTCCATCAACACTAAGCTGCAGAGGGAAAGCTTGGGAGTTGCGCCCTGGCTGCCTTTCAGCCTCTACTTGCCCCATCGGCGCACACAACACCTTTGCACAGTGCACAATGCATACAGCAGTATTTGGCAGCCCTGACCACTCTGTATCATCATTCAAACTTAGTCCTAAGAACATGACATGCAGAACATGTGTAAGTCAACCATCCATCTCTCATGCCTTTGGAAGTCAGATTTCCAGAGAGCTAAAACAATTCCAAAGCTAGAACTTTCTAGGTGGGGAACCAAGGCTCAGAGAGGCCTGGGAACTTGCCAAGGCTGCCTTTGCCAAAAGGCACCCCTGCAGGGACACCAGGGCAGCACCAGAGGCAAGAATCAAACTGAGGCCAGCCAGTCCGACGTAAGTCTTTGGTCCAGGTGTTTTCCCCTAAACTGTGATCCTGGTCATTAAATTCCAAATAAGCAGCCTCATCATTTTGTTCACTGTATAACTGTTGAAGTTCTTGACAATACTAACTTGGGAGGCCCCCAGAGTGGCAGCTACTTGCCAGAGTGTGGTGTGACGCTGCAGCTGACGGCCCCCAACTGGGGGCCAAGAAAAGGAAAACCGTGGTGTGCCCAGAGGTGATGGCACGTGCTCAGCCCTGAGCAACGGGGAGGGGGCTTAAAATGTGGGGGCGGGGGACACGCACATTAGGATCTGTTTGGGGGGTATAGCTCAGAGCCGCTGCAAAAATCCAGCATCCGCCTGCTGGAATCCAGCCTCCTTCGGCTGGCAGAGGCAGGTGCCCTTGGGGGTGGACTGAGTTCACCTGGAGGCGAACTGCCTTTTCTTACTTTGCCCAAGAAAGCCTCTGGGGCTGTCAGTGACCCCAGGGCAGTACTGTCTTGTGGGACTGTTGGTCTGCATGCACTGGAGGCCAGACTCACCAAAATGTCCCCTGCAGACTGATGCCACCCCCTCTAGGATGTGTCTAAGAGCAAAGCCTTTCTAGCCGGACAGACCTGGGATGGAGCTGGCAGGTGGGGGTTCCAGCTCTGCCTCTCGCTTCATGAGTGCCCTGAGCGGGACACTGAAGCGGCCTGTGCTCGTCTTCCTGGGCAGTACATCTTCCTCAGGACGTCGTTAGGACTGAATGAAGTCATCCTGGTCAAGTAGGGACATACCTGGCCACTAACTGGGTGCTCAGTAAGGCTGGCCTGGGATTAACTCTTATTTTATTTCCACATCAGCTGCCCTCGGGAGGGACAATGGCCCACACAGATGTGTCGGACTCTCACCGATGTGTTGTGCTGGATTTTTTTTCCCCCAGGTGAATTCACCAGATGTTATTCTCTGGCATCGCATCTCTTTGTACAAGGGTTCAGGATGCCTTGGAGTTGCTACCTACATCTTGGAGTGGCATCCAGGTCTCAGGTCTCAGATATCCCTTGAAAGCATCTCCCTCCTCCCTCTCTTCCTCCATCCTCACCCTCCTCCCTCCCTACATCCTTCCCTGTCTTCTTCCATCCCTAACCCTCTTCCCCCGTCCCTCCCTGCCTCCCTCTCCCCCTCCACTACACCATCAGGAGAAGGGGCTGCCTACCGTGAAGGTCCCACTGGAAAGCCTTGAATGAATGACGCCTGGCTTTGAACAGGATGGGGACTGAGTCCTTTATACCCCAGGGAAAGACCCTTTGTCATGCGACCCTCCTCCCCCTCCTCACATCAAGAGGACAGCCTTTCATGAACCTGGCAGGCGGGCTGACTCTGTGAGGGAGGAGGAATTATAATGCTCTGGCTTAGAGCAGATGAAGGCTCCATATTAAGGGGCCCACCCTGAACCTCAGATGAGACCCAGGCTCTAATTAGAGAACAATGGCTCCCCTGTTCCATGCCCACAGCTCACCTCAAAGGCTTGGAGGCCCAGAGATTATGTCTTGGGGTCATCAGGAGAGCTCTGATGAAACTCACACAGACCCTCCTTCAGGAGAAGGGCCGGCTTTGTCTGCTCTAGTTAATTTCCCAGTGAGAGGATCTCTGGGGGTGATTCTTCTCCTATGTTTCTGGCCTCGGGCCTGGGAATTTGATACCTTTAGGGGTTTTCTGTGCAAGAGGTGGGGTAGGGCAAGATGAGGCTTCGTAATCAGACATCCTAGGTTCCCTGCTCGCTGTGCTTATTCATTCCGAGTGGGGCATGGAGCTTGTTACTGCTCAGCCTTGGCTCTGTATCCATGGGGAGTAATCCTACCAGGACCATGAGGATGAGGTGAGCCAGGTACAGTGAGGGCATGGCATCCTAGTTCCTTCTCTTTCCTTCACAGCCCTGTTGGGAATCGTTTCCTTTCCATATTTAACAAGGAACAATAACATTTGCTGAGTGCCTGTTACATACTGCAAGTATTTCTCAGGGATTTTGTCTTTTTCATCCCAGTAGCAGTGGGATGCAGCACTAGCTCCGTTTTGCAGATGAGATGAACAGTGAATGCATTAGTCTGAGTTCAAGTACGATGGGATCATTCTTGGCATCCAGGTGAGCCCGGCTGCGAACTCTGTGAGCTGTTCCCTCCATCACTGCCTCCTGGAGAACCAGGGCCCACCCAACAGTCAAATCTGGGAAGAACTGAGCCTTTACAAAACCCACTGAGGGGTTTCTTCACATAAGCAGTTGTCCTTGTGCACTGAAGCTTTTCTTTATAGATTGTTAATTATTTGCTCAGTGTCTCACGTGCACAGAGGACTGAGGCTACATGGTGCCCATCCTTTCTTACGAGAACAGAAGACACTCCTCTCTAATAAAACGATGGGAGTCGTTGGGTCACTGTGGCAAAAATTCATCTTTTCAGCATCTCCAGAGTATAACTGCTGCTTAGGGCCAAGGCATAATGATAGTCAGCTAGGTGTGTTGTTCTGGACATTTCTTGGGATTTGAGAAGCTCGTTTTCTTCCCGTAGCCAATAACAGGGTATCTCAATCTTAGCGCTATGGATATTTTAGATCAAATGATTTTCTGTTGTGTGGGTGTCCTGTACATCATAGGGTGATTTACTTGCATCCCTGGGCCTCTGCCTATGAGAAACCAGTAGCAGTCCCCCTCCCCAAGTTGTGACAGACAAAAATGTCTCCAGACATTGCCAAACAAACCTCCCTGTGGGTCCAAATCACCCCGATTAAGGTTCACTGACCTACAATTTCCCTGGATCCATGGCCTTTCCCTTCTCTGTTGGTGGAAAAGGGTGAAAAGCAAAGTTTTCACAATAACTCAAGCATAAGAGGGAAAAGGCTATCGGATGGGAGCTTATAAAAGAAAGAAAGGCAATGCCAAAGAATGTTCAAACTACCGCACAACTGCACTCACCTCACATGCTAGCAAAGTAATGCTCAAAATTCTCCAAGCCAGGCTTCAGCAGTATGTGAACTGTGAACTTCCAGATGTTCAAGCTGGATTTAGAAAAGGAGGAGGAAGCAGAGATCAAATTGCCAACATCTGCTGGATCATTGAAAAAGCAAGAGAGTTCCAGAAAAACATCTACTTCTGCTTTATCGATTACACTGAAGCCTTTGACTGTGCCAGTCAGTTCAGTCGCTCAGTCGTGTCCGACTCTTTGCGACCCCATGAATCGCAGCATGCCAGGCCTCCCTGTCCATCACCAACTCCCAGAGTTCACTCAAACTCACATCCATTGAGTCGGTGATGCCATCCAGCCATCTCATCCTCTGTTGTCCCCTTTTCCTCCTGCCCCCAATCCCTCCCAGCATCAGAGTCTTTTCCAATGAGTCAACTCTTCGCATGAGGTGGCCAAAGTACTGAAGTTTCAGCTTTAGCATCATTCTTTCCAAAGAAATCCCAGGGCTGATCTCCTTTAGAATGGACTGGTTGGATCTCCTTGCAGTCTAAGGGATTCTCAAGAGTCTTCTCCAACACCACAGTTCAAAAGCATCAATTCTTTGGTGCTCAGCTTTGTAGATCACAACAAACTGTGGAAAATTCTTCAAGAGATGGGAATACCAGACCACCTGACCTGCCTCCTGAGAAATCTGTATGCAGTTCAAGAAGCAACAGTTAGAGCTGGACATAGAACAACAGACTGGTTCCAAATCAGGACAAGAGTACGTCAAGGCTGTATATTGCCACTCTGCTTATTTAACTTATATGCAGAGTCCATTATGCTAAATGCCAGGCTGGATGAAACACTAGCTGGAAATAAGATTGATGGGAGAAATATCAATAACCTCAGATATGCAGATGACACCACCCTTATGGCAGAAACTGAAGAAGAACTAAAGAGCCTCTTGATGAAAGTGAAAGAGGAGAGTGAAAAAGTTGGCTTAAGACTCAACATTCAGAAAATTAAGATCATGGCATCTGGTCCCATCACTTCATGGCAAATAGATGGGGAAACAGTGGAAACAGAGACAGACTTTATATTTTGGGGCTCCAAAATGACTGCAGATGGTGACTGCACCAATGAAATTAAAAGATGCTTGCTCTTTGGAGGAAAAGCTATGACCAATCTAGACAGCATATTAAAAAGCAGAGATATTACTTTGCCAACAAAGGTCCGTCTAATCAAGGCTATGGTTTTTCCAGTGGTCATGTATGGATGTGAGAGTTGGACTATAAAGAAAGCTGAGCGCTGAACAATTGATGCTTTTGAACTGTGGTGTTGAAGAAGACTCTTGAGAGTCCCTTGGACTGCAAGGAGATCCAACCAGTCCATCCTAAAGGAAATCAGTTCCGAATATGCATTGGAAGGACTGATGTTGAAGCTGAAACTCCAATATTTTGGCCATCTGATGTGAAGAGCTGACTCATTGGAAAAGACCCTGCTGCTGGGAAAGATTGAAGGTGGGAGGAAAAGGGGACGACAGAGGATGAGATGGTTGGATGGCATCACCGACTCAATGGACATGAGTTTGAGCAAGCTCCAGGAATTGGTGAAGGACAGGGAAACCTGATGTGCTGCAGTTCTGGGATTGCAAAGAGTCGCTCACGACTGAGCGACTGAACTGAACTGAACTGAATGGGAGCTTAAAGATTAATATAGCACCCAATTTCTTCACTCACATGAGCCCCCTGCAGAAGGCACCTGTTCAGAAGTTGGTGGACTAAGCTGTGTGCACACACACCCCTCTCCCCGTCTCCTTGTTGTTTCTGTTGTTAGTTGCTTGGTCCTGTCCAGCTCTGCAACCCCATGGACTGTAGCCCGCCAGGCTCCTCTGTCCACGGGATTCTTCAGGCAAGAATATTGGAGTGGGCATGCCTTCTCCAGGGTATCTTCCCAACCCAGGGACAAAGCCCCGTGTCTCTTGCTTTGGCAGGCGGGTTCTTTCCTACTGAGCCTCCAGGGAAGCTCATCCCCTTTTCTCCCTCTTTCTTTTGTTCTGTTGCTAGTCTTTCAGGCATGAGTGGAGTACATGGAAATGTACTTGTGCTTTGCCTTTTGACAACTTCTCTTGGACATATTTTCTTTTCAGGAGTGAAGGAAAATTCTTCCATTTTTGAGCCATTTTTAAATGTGAATTCTACATAATTGCATGTAAATTTATAAATATTTTCTAAAGATATCCTTCTGTAATTTTTTTTAATATTCTGCTAATTTGATTTTGAATTTTATATGTCAGGTATTCTGTTTGAGGATTTTTAAATATTTTATTATACTTCATTAAAAAAGGAAAAAATTGTACATTTTTAGAATGTGTTTATGAGTAAATTTAATGTAATGAAAAAAAAGAATCCTGGTTAGCAATATTCCTTGTGTAGCTTCACCGTCTCCTTTATTGGCTAGGGTGCAGTAACTGTCCCATCCCTTTATCTCATCAGTAAACCACTGGTTTCCCTGAGAGCTTAGTTGGTAAAGAATCCACCTGCAGTGCGGGAGACCTAGGTTTGATCCTTGAGTTGGGAAGATCCCCTGGAGAAGGGAAAGGCTACCTGCTCCACTATTCTGGTCTGGAGAGTTCCATGGACTTTATAGTCCATGGGGTGGCAAAGAGTCGGACATGACTGAGCAACTTTCACTTTCACTTTCAAACCTCTGGTAGCCACACATGCACAAGTCAGTCAGTATGGAGGTGCACCCTCCGGGCTCCCCAATCACCCTAAGCACCTCCCACATCTGGGCTTATTCAGCCATGGAGGGGTCGAACCTCCCCTTAACCTCCAGGAGACCGTGGACTCTAGGCTCTGATCAGTGTCCCTTGGGCCCCGTTTACTTCCTGCTGCAGCTGCTGTTGTGAGAAGGTGTGACCCTAGCAAACTAGCCCTCTGAGCTTTGTCCCTCTGCACGGGCCTCAGAGGCACCCCACGCTTGGACTTTTAAGAGTTGTGGTCAAGCGTAGTCACTGTCCCTATTGGTTGGGGTAATGGGTTCCACACAGAGTTTCCCCACGAGCAGATAGCCCAGATGTGGGGTCGAAGTCATTCATTGCTCCATCCTCTTATTTTTTCTTTCGCTTCTTACGTCATACTTCATTGACTCATGTACTATTTCACCGCAAAGTCTCTTTAGGGAAGAGGAGTGCACGCTGGTGAAGGGGGTGGGGAGCACCAGCAGAGGGCCCTCCCGTGTCCCCCTCAGCAGGCATCCTCCCAGCTCCTGGAGGAAGGTCCAGGAAACAGAGTTGGACAGTCCTCTGCAATCCCCCTCCCCCTGAGGAGGCTGTCCCACAGTGCTGTTTGTGGGCACGATACAGTCGGAGGTTTGAGGGGAGAAGGAATGGAGCCACTCGGATTCCCAGTCATCTTCACCCTCCTCTCCTGGGGGTTGTAGGGGAGGCAGAGGCGAGATGGTGTCTGACATCCTGGCCCTTCCTTGTCCTCTGGTCCAGGTCCTTCCCCTGATGATAAATAACTCTTTGGGGAACCTCAGGGATCCTTTCTTGTCAAAGGTCCCTAATTCATATCAACTTGATCCATCAGAGAGGATCAAGTCAGACTCACCCACACAGAATGACTGGTGCTGTGTTTTGTTGTGTTTTAAATTCCTACTCAGGCGTGTGTACCTTTGTTTTAGCACATTTACTGCATCTTCATCAGCTTTTCAAACAAGGGGCCCTTTTAGGCTCCAGGAGTCCTGACCACAGCCATTTCTGAGTTTGACATCTGAATGACTTTGAGGATCCCTCAAGTGTCCTGAGGATTAAAAATAAAACTTTCTGTGTTTGTCCAGATAGGAAAGCATCTGTCTGCTTTTATCCCTAAAGAACCTACTGTTCACTGGTCTTGCAAGGGTACTCAAGGGTCTTCAGATTGTTTCCACTTGGATGCTACATGAAAAGTGACTTCTCACTGAAGGGCAGGCATAGCTCATAAAGAAGGGAGAATTGATGATCAGCAGCATCCAGGGTGAATGGGTGGAGGAAAGCTGTCTCCACAGTGAGGAATGAAGGGGTCCAGGCAAGGCCACTAGAGAGAGTTTAGTAATGTACTGCAGAAACACTTGACATTTACTGGGATAATGGACGTGCAAATTGCATACGGGGACCTGACCCAAAGAGAGAGATGATTCATTGTGTGAGTTGCAGTAGAGGGTTGATGCAACAGGGCATTCAAACCAAGCATCTTCCAAAGAGAGGTCTAGTCCTTGAAAAGACAACCTCTAAACCCTTGCAGTATACCACCTGGTAAGAGTATCTTTGTATATTTGCATCATTTCTTTTTAGATTCTGCATATAAAGGATGTCATACAATATTTTTCCTTCTCTGTCTGACTTACTTCACTCCATATGAATCTCTAGGTCCATCCGTGTTGCTGCAAATGACATTATCTCTTTCTTTTTAACGGCTGAGTAATATTCCAAGTGGACTTACAGACTTAGAGGAAAAATTCATGGTTACCAGGGGATGGAGATGGGGGGAATGGATAGGGAGTTTGGAATCAACATGTACATATTGCTATATTTAAAATGGATAACCAATAAAGACCTATTGTGTAGCACAGGGAACTCTGCTCTATGTTATGTTATGTGGCAGCCTGGATGGGAGGGAAGTTTGGGAGAAAGTGGATATGTGTATATATATCGCTGAATCCCTTTGCTGTCCACCGGAAACTGTCTCAAAGTTGTCGATGGGCTATATCCCAAATACAAAATTAAAAAGATTTTTAAAAGAGTATTTTTTTTAATACCTGGGACTTTGGATCATGCCAGGTGGTCTAAGCTAACAGAGTGATTTATAGCAGGGGCCTTGGGTCACACAGTGTTATCCTGACCCATGGAGGAGCTGGGGCCTGAGCAACATGGGCTGTTCATGTTCCCACATGACTGTTACTCCAGTAAAAACCCTGGACTCCATGGCTGGGGTGAGTTTCCTGGCTGACAAGATTCCATGCACGTTGCCATGTATCACTGCTGGAAGAATTCCGCGCCGTCTATGTGGCTCCGTTGGAGAGGACAGCTGGAAGCCTTGCTTGCACTCTGTCCTCTGTGCCTTTTCCCTTTGCTGACCTTAATCTCTTTTTGCTGTCATCAGTGGGAAAGGTGACTAGGCCAGCTTTTCTGACTTCTATGAGTCCCATTAGTGTGTCATCAAGCCTGAGAGTAGCCTTGGGGATGCACAGAAGAGAAATCAAGACAGGACGTCCACAAAACAACCCTTTCACCTCCTCCTGAGGGAAGGTTCTCATCACCTCCTACTTAGGGGGGTTGGAGGATTATCTGGATTCATAGTACAGCAAGTCCGATTAGCTGTAGACTAGCTGTTTGGATAAACCGCACAGAGAAATCATATGTGACTCTCTCCAGAGGACGGGTTCAGTCTTCCTCATCTACGCTTGCGTCGTCTTCCTGAAGTCCCAGGTTTACGTGCCTTTGGGTGCTGAGAGCCTCAGTGCCTGGGCTGGTTTGCTCATGCCAGCCCTATACCCTGCACACCACCTCTTCAGTCTCAGTCACCGTGGGAGCGCCTTGAGCGCTGCTACTAGGTCTCCATGACTTCCACCAGCTCCTTGAGCGCTGCTACTAGGGCACGCAAGGAAGCTGGCATCACTTCCCTGACTATGAGAGCTCTAACATGTACTCTTCTACCTTCAATATCTTATACAGTAGAGAAAGAGATGCTGCTTCCATAAAGACCCGCATTCAGTTAATCGATGATCTGGAGCTGGAGCCTGGGTGAATTCTGCAAATGCCGCCAACCTGGGCCAGGGGCCAGGGTGAACAGAGGTCACCCAGGATATTGTGAGGCCCCGTTGTTTTTTCAAGACTCAAACAGACTTGCAGATGTTCTCAAGGCATTTTTGTTTTAAGGCTGGAAAAAAAAAAAAAGAAGAGAGAGAAGGGAATGCTACAGAGAAATAAATTCTGGCTCAGGCTCTTCCTAGAGGGCACTGCACTGGACAGGGTGTTACTCAGAGTCAATGTCAGAGAATGAAGGAGTTCGTGCAAGGACTGGTGGTCCAGTGATCAAGACTCCGCTTTCCAGGCTTCCCTAGTGGCTTAGTGGTAAAGAATCCGCCTGCAAATGCAGGAGACACGGGTTCAATCCCTGGTCAGGGAGGATTCCACGTGCCATGGAGCAGCTAACCCCGTGTGCAACAACTATTCAGCCTGTGTCCTTGGAGCCCAGGAACTGCAACTATGGAAGCCCGCGTGCCCTAGAGCCTGAGATCCACAAGAGAAGCCCCTGCAATGAGAAGTCTGCGCACTGTGGCTGGAGAGTAGCCCTGCTCTCAGCAGCTAGGGAAAAGCCCGCACAGCAGTGAAGACCCAGCGCAGCCAAATATAAATCAATTAATTAAATGAAAGCCACAAGGGAGGACTGGAGGGCTGCATTGTTTTTTGTTTGACTGTTGTAATAATAATGCACGGCCATATGACCACTCGGCTTATATTTGAGTTACATTTTGCAGGGGTTTTTCAGGGTTCAACTTGGTTCCATGATTTTTAGGAAGCCAGATTCCCTTGGCCAGACAGTTCAGGAAGATGGAACAATAAAATGGCCACACTTTTGCTTTTGGGAACAGACAACTTTCGTCAGCAGGAGTCAACCACTTTCGTCAGCAGGAGTGAAAATTAAAACGAAGATGTCTGGCCTCCGAGGATGCCTGAGGACAAGGATGGGGGTACCCTACACCCCACTTGTAACAGGTCAGGCTGCAGTCTTTTTCTTGAATCATGTGTATGTACTTTGCTCTGATCAGGCATTTGAGTGCTTACATGGCGATTATCTCCTGTTTCATTTGTCTTTGCCTTTAGAGCTTACAGGGAGACTCAGGGAGGGGAAGAAGCTTGCCCAAGAGCACACGGAAAGACACAATGCTTTGCTGGGCTGACTCCTGCTCTTTTTTTTTTTTCAAACTGTTAGGCGAAGGGAACTCAGAATACCCTAGACTTTTTGTCTAGGATTCATGATCACTAAATGAGTTACACCTCCTCCTATTGATCCTGTGCTAAGGCAGAGTTCTAGACCTTTTTTGTAAAATAGTCTGGCTGTGTACTTACTGTGTGACTGGAATATCCTTTTCACCCTCTGACAGATGTATGTTGCATTCTTCAGAAACCAGGAATAGTAGTCAAGACAATACCTAAAGATTGAAATCACAGTTGAGAGTAATTATTATCCTTTGTGGCTATTAGAAGAGAACCATCTAAAAAAGAAAGTCATAATGGCTAATTATTCACAACAAAAAATTCTCTCTCTCCATCTTTATAGGCTGTGGGAGGAAAGGTAGAGAATGAGTCTTCACAGGAAAAAGTTCAGACTTTAGAGTCAGAAAGACTTATTCTTAGTTCTACCATCAGGACTTGCCAGGACGTGTGACTTCAGGCTGATTACTTAATTCTTTGAGCCTTAGTTTTTTCATATACAAACAAAAGACAATAATAGAATCTACACTCATAGGGTATCCTGCGGAAGATAGGAGATACTGTTTGCAAAGTTCCCCAATGGTGCCAGAATTACCATAAGTGATCGATCAGTGGTGATATTCATCTACTTTTGTGTGAGGTGGTCAGAGTCCAGGGCTGTTAGGGTTAACCATGCAGCCAATACCTAGCAAGACAACATCCTGCTCTTGGCTGGTGACTATAGAGATTGCTTCAAAGGGCTTCAGTGAAAAGGTCACACATATCATTAGGAAGAAGAGTTTTCTATGCAAGTTGTATCACTGGCTCGATGTCGGACTCTGGGAATCCACTTCCCTGTCAATCCTTCACCTGATATACAAGGAGGCTGGGCTAAACATTCTCTAATTGCTTCCATTTCTATCATTCTGTGATTCTAGTATCTTCTGTGCTGTGCTAAGTCGCCTCAGTTGTGTCCGACTCTTTGCATCCCCGTGGACTGTAGCCCACCAGGCTCCTCTGTCCATGGGATTCTCCAGGCAAGGATACTGGAGTGGGTTGCCATGCCCTCCTCCAGGGGATCTTCCAGATCCAGGGATTGAACTTGCATCTCTTATGTCTCCTGAACTGGGACGAAGGAGTCTTTACCACTAGTGCCATCTGGGAAGCTTCTGGGGAGCACCGATTGCTCATGCAGAGCTTGGCAGTAAAGATTCCCCAGGTTCTATCACCTTCAACTTACCTGGAGAAGGAAAATCCCTGGGAAATTCCAGGGACAGAAGAGCCTGGTGAGCTACAGTCTATGGGGTGCAAAAGAGCCAGACATGACTTAGTGACTAAACAATAGACAAAATGCTCTGATTATTCTCTTCTAATAAATCATACCAGGCTGAGGGCATTGGCTTAAAGCTCAACATTCAGAAAACTAAGATCATGGCATCCAGTCCCATCACTTCATGGGAAATAGATGGGGAAACAGTGGCTGACTTTATTTTCTTGGGCTCCAAAATCACTACAGATGGTGATTGCAGCCATGAAATTAAAAGATGCTTACTCCTTGGAAGAAAAGCTATGACCAATCTAGACAGCATATTAAAAAGCAGAGACATTACTTTGTCAACAAAGGTCCATCTAGTCAAGGCTATGGTTTTTCCAGTAGTCATGTATGGATATAAGAGTTGGACTGTGAAGAAAGCTGAGCACCGAAGAACTGATGCTTTTGAACTGTGGTGTTGGAGAAGACTCTTGAGAGTCCCTTGGACTGCAAGGAGATCCAAGCAGTCCATCCTAAAGGAGATCAGTCCTGGGTGTTCATTGGAAGGACTGGTGTTGAAGCTGAAACTCCAATACTTTGGCCACCTGATAGTAAGGACTGACTCATTTGAAAAGACCCTGATACTGGGGAAGATTGAGGGCAGGAGGAGGGGATGACAGAGAATGAGATGGTTGGATGGCATCACTGACAATGGACATGGGTTTGAGTGAACTCCAGGGGTTCGTGATGAACAGGGAGGCCTGGTGTGCTGCGGTTCATGGGGTTGCAAAGAGTCGGACACGACTGAGTGACTGAACTGAACTGAACTGAGGGCACTGGGGCTCAGGACAGCTCAAAGGCCCCTGTAATTATTCCAGCAGATGTAACACAATGTAACACAATTCCAGCAGATTTGTAACAGCAGATGCAGCAAGTCAACTTGACAACACCTGACTGCACTGTGGCATGGCCACCCCCCTTGGCTCTGGGGACCCAGAAATGAATGGGGTTCCATCCTGGCTCTCGAGAAGGTGACAGTACAGCAGAAGACCTACTGGGAAGTGCATTCCTCAAGGTACCGCTGTCACCTGTGTGTTAGTTATTTAACGCCTGGCCGCCTAGTAGCCTGCAGAGGAGCCAAGCAGAGTCAGAAGTCTGTAAGTACTGGATGCAAAGAGTAGTGAGTGGCTCAGGTTACCTCCCAGCCTGCATCTTGGGCTCTTTCTTCTGGCTCGTGCAGAGGCATTGCTGGAAGAAGCGGCACAGCTCCATCAGACAAGGGTTGAGCTTCTGCACTGTCAGCACGAGGGGAGCAGCGATCATAGCCTCCTCCTTAGGGAGCGGCTCAGGACACCCTGGAAGATGCAATCCCAGACCAGTCACATCAACAAGCATTTAGCATGCATCTTCCCTGCAATGCAGGAGACCCTGGTTCAGTTCCTGGGTTGGAAAGATTCCCTGGAGAAGGGATAGGCTACCCACTCCAGTATTCTTGGGCTTCCCTTGTGGCTCAGTTGGTGAAGAATCTGCCTGCAATGCGGGAGACCTGGGTTCGATCCCTGGATTGGGAAGATCCCCTGGAGAAGGGAAAGGCTACCCTCTCCAGTATTCTGGCCTGGAGAATTCCATGAACTACAGTCCACGGGGTTGCAAAGAGTCGGACATGACTGAGCGACTTTCACTTCACTTCTCTTCCCTTTGTTAGGGACTGTGCTGGGTGAATATTGTCTCGCCCCTGGTCTCAGGTAGCTCTGGACCAACAGGTAAACATGGCCTTGCTTCACCATGACTATCAAAGCTGCTGTGAGAGATCCTAGAGAGAGAGGAAAAAAGGTGAGGGTCCAATTCCTGGAGGGAATCAGAGATGGTCTCCCTGAAAATTCCTAGAGAAACTTTACATTCCTCATTAGATGGATGGGATGATGGATACCTAGAGCTATATAGAGATAGATAACATGGGTAGAGATGGACTTTCCTGGTGGCTCAATGGTAAAGAATACACCTGCCAATGCAGGAGATGTGGGTTCAATCCCTGGTTTGGAAAGATCCCTTAGAGAAGAAAATGGCAACCCACTCCAGTATCCTTGCCTGAAAATCCCATGGACGGAGGAGCCTGGCAGGCTATAGTCCATGTGGTCACAAAAGAGTCGGACACGGCTTAGTGGCTAAAGAACAACAACGGATACAGATATAGATCCAGACTGTTATTGTTTAGTCACTAAGGCAGGTCCAGCTCTTTGTGATCCCATGGACTGTAGTTTGTCAAGCCCCTCTGTCCATGGAATTCTCCAGGCAAGGATACTGGAATGGGGTGCCATTTCCTTCTCCAGGGAGAGATCGAGAGAGATACAGCCAACGCATTTTCTAAAATTCAGTCCAACCACTGCCCCCATCTGCACCTCTCGTGTGTTTCTTTAGAACCTGGAGAAAAAAGGGCTGTAATTTCCTATGGTAACATAATCAAATCTTTGTGTCTGAAAGGCCCATTCACCATTCACTGCAGGTTTAGAGCAGGGCCAAGGCAGATCTTAGGTGATATGATAAAGGAGATGGTGCAGGGTCCAGCAATTTAATAATGCCGTGTTGACATGTGACTGGATGGTCCAGGAACATTCAGGAAACTAGTCTTGAAAGGCATCCAGGAGTGGGAGGGACCTGAGAACTCAACCACCTTTGAAAGACTCGCTTTGTATCCATTTCTATCTTCTGCAAACTGGCTCCACAGAAACAAAGGAGAGAGCTGGACCTTCAAAAGTTGGGAAAATGCAGTGCAGACCACAGAAACCCCAAGTTCTGAACCTCTGTCAGGAGTCCTGAAAACCCCCATGCAAGCCCAGAACAGGGTTTCCTCTTGAATTCCCTAAGAATGAAGTACACACCCAGGGCCTACTGTAGAGCGCAGAAAGCTCTGTTCAGTGTTGTGTGGCAGCCTGGGTGGGAGGGGAGTCTAGGGGACGATGGATACATGCAAATGTATTGGCTGAATCTCTTCACAGTTCACCTGAAACCATGACAATATTGTTAATCTGCTATACTGCAATACAAAATAAAAAGTTAAAAAAAAAGAATGAAGTGTACATATAGGGATGGCCTTTCAAACAGAACAGAAGTTAATGGCACTCAACAGCTGGGGATCGAATTTTTCTTTTTTTTAGGGCTTGACAGATATAAGTTTTATATATAAAATGGATAAACAATAAGGACCTACTATATAGCACAGACAACTATATTTGATATCTTATGATAACCATAATGGAAAGGAATATTACAAAATATATATATTGCATATAGGTATGTAACTGAACCACTTTGCCTTAGAGCAGTGATTAATGTGACATTGCAAGCCAACTCGGAGAAGGTGATGGCATCTCACTCCAGTACTTTTGCCTGGAAAATTCCATGGACGGAAAAGCCTGGTGGGCTACAGTCCATGGAATCACGAAGAGTCGGACACGACTGAGAGACCTCACTTTCACTTTTCACTTTCATGCATTGGAGAAGGAAATGGCAGCCCACTCCAGTGTTCTTGCCTGGAGAATCCCAGGGACGGGGGAGCCTGGTCGGCTGCCGTCTATGGGGTCACACACAGTCGGACACGACTGAAGCGACTTAGCAGCAGCAGCAAGCCAACTACAATTCAATTAAAATTTTAAAAAATGTTATTCTATCTGCATTATAGCCTACATTAAAAAAGCATGTTTTAAAAGATATAAAAATAAGATTAAAACATTAAAAATAAAAAAAATGCTAATAGGGCTGGATGACATCACTATAAGTTTTTCTAGTTTGCATGGGCTGTAAAAGAGCTTCTAAGGGTCATTTTATTTTTTTCAGATGAAAATCTTTGAGTTACTTTATTTGATAATAACGATTGTCAATTTCTTCAAGTAACTGTAACAGTCTTTTTAAACAAATTATTTATTTATTTGGCTGCACCAGGTCTTAGTTTCAGCATGTGGGATCTAGTTCCCTGGTCAAGGATCAAACTCAAGCTCCCTGCATTGGAAGCAAGAAGTCTTCCACTAGCCACTGGACCACCAGGGAATTCCCTCTTTCTTCTTTTTATTGTTAAAGTTCTTTCTTTCTTTTTAACTGAGGTATAATTGCATTAAAGGTTGCATATTATATGATCCTAGTAATATCACTTTTTTAGCGGGGGCAGCACCATGCAGCACGTAGGATCTTAGTTCCCCGACCAGGGATCGAACCCATGCCCCCTGCATCCCTGCTTTGGAGAAGCGTAGTGTTAACCGGTGGACTGTCAGGGAAGCCCCAGGGGTTGGATTTTGCAGTCATCCTTTCCTCCTTCCTCTCTTTCTTCTGACATCATGCTCATTGTAAGAATGGCTTGCATTTGCAAAGCGTACAGCACTTTCTCAATGGGCGTTCATTCAATAAAAGTTGTTTGAATTAAGTTATATGGTGCTGTCCAGTTCCAAATCACTTCCACACACATTATCTTACTCAATACAAAACTCTGCAGAGAAGAGACATTTTTAGTGCCCACAGTAATTATTATCATTCTCGCTTTACAGCAGAGGAAACTGAATTCTGGAAATTGAGTGCAGGAAGGTACCTCACCAGTAAATACCAGAGCTAAGATTTAATCCCAGCAGTCTGAATCTAAATTTATCAAACAAACCTCTTTTTATTATGGTATACAACTTTGTCCAAAACAAACACAAGCTATAGGAGGGACAGGGCGCTGGTACATACTTGAAAATTGGTGGGTTCCTGGGATCAAGGCTGACTCTTCACCAGGTATAAAGGTCCACACGGCAGGGAGGTCACCTGCATAGGTGATAATGGCCTCACAAAGGTCAAAATGAAGTGGTCTTGGGTTATACATACAACCAGAGAATCATGGCATCTTAAAGAGCTCTCAAATCTATAGAGAAATGGTAGTCAAGAAAGAGGAAGTGATTTATGAAGATTACAGGGTCATTTACTAGCACAGCAAGACTTAGTTCTCTGCCTCTTTTCCTTCTAGAACCAGTAAAGTACAATAGCAAGCTTGGTCTGCCTGCAGACACCCCCATCGCCTCATGCCACTGTGCTTAAACTATGCTTCCCACCTGGGGTATAGCATTGCCCTTTGCAAGGCCACATTCTTACCTGCCTGCAGATATTTGGGGGCTGGAGCCTTGGTAGGACTTGGAGTCTGTGTGCCGGGGGTGGATGGACCTGGGATGAGAAGAGGGAGAGGTGAGCTTGGCTGTCTTCCAAGGGTGCCTGAGCAGAAGTTGTGCCCTGACACTGGTCCTGCCCTGTTCATCCCCTGCTGCCTGTTCAAGCCAGGTACCTGGGAGGATACTGAGGATGCAAAAGTCAGTTAGAAATGGCGCAGCCGTGAAGACTGCTGCGATCCACTGAACACAGTTGCCTAGAAGAAGGGCGTCTGGCTACAGGGATCAGAAGTCATTTTAAAAACTCACAAACCAGGCTTCGCCGGTGGCTCAGTGGTAAAGAACCTGCCTGCCAATGCAGGAGATATGAATTCAATCCCTGATCCTGGAAGATCCCACATGCCAAGAGCAACCAAGCCCGTGAGCCAAAACTACTGAGCCTGAGCTCTGGAGCCCGGGAGCTGCAACTGCTGAGGCCAGAGCACGCCCTGGAGCCCGTGCTGCACAAGAGAAGCCACTGCAGTGAGCCTACTGCATGCAACTGGAGAGAAGCCCGAGCAGCAACAAAGATCCAGTACGGCCAAAAGTAAATAAACAGAGTTTTAGAAAGCACAGAAACCACTTTTGTCTGGTTACAGAAGTAGAAAATATGGAAAATCCATGACACCGCAGTGATGAAAAATCAAAATCCTCTCTGCTTCCCAGATACAGTCAAGGTTAACGTGCTGTGAATTTCTTTCCAGTCTATTTTTAATTTTCTGTGTATATTTATTACACACACATGCATACACACATAAATACATAAACACATAATTGGAATCAGACAACAAAGTTTCAGAGCTCAGGCCATCCTCATATTGTGATTATATTTTAATGTGCATATCATTATATTTATATGTAATTAATAGAGGTAGGAGGCTTCCCTGGTGGCTCAGTGGTAAAGAATCCACCTGCCAATGAAGGAGACACAGGTTTGATCCTTGGGTCGAGAAGATCCCCTGGAGAAAGAAATGGCAACCCACTCCGGGATTCTTGCCTGGGAAATCTCGTGGACAGGTGGACAGAGGGTTCTGGCAGAGACTAGCGGGCTACGGTCTATGGGGTCACAAAGGAGTCGGGCGTGACTCAGCAACTAAACAACAGCAACAGTGGAGGGAGGAGTGGGCATTCTCTCTTACCTGAGGCCGGGTTGGTCTGGATCGGGCTGCCAACTGCGGCTGCTGTCCCGGCAGGAGGCTGGGAAAGGCTCCTTGTGTTCATAGTCTCCTCGGCCTTAGGAGATGTAGGCAAGGAGGGAAGGGTCTCCCAGGGAGGCCCTCCAGGAGTTTTCTCACTGGTGACCTGAGCCCAGGGCGTGGGTAGAGTGGAAGCCTGTGCCTGTCTGTGGGCCGTCACCCGTGGAGTTCTGGCCACCTTCCTAGTAGCTGCACGGTAACAGGGCATGTACATGCTTGGCTGCCTTGACTCAGATGTGAAATTGGCAAGACATTGAGATATAATCAAAGGGTATATGCAATGTGCACGTATAATATAGATTGTCTAGGGATTTCAGCTCTGTCCTGAACTGGAATAAGGGAACCAAACTAAACTTCGTTTTCCTAACTACCAAGTAAGGAAAAAATTCTCCAAATTCCTAGGTCACTAAACAATCAGCTAGAGTGTGTGTCTGGGGGATGGTGGGCTCTGAAATTTAAGCAATACATTTCTAATCATGTGGCATAGTGAAAAGTTTACAAGGTTTAAGGTGAGGAGACCTGGAGATGTAAATTCTGTTCCCCGCTCCTCTGTGCTGTGAATTTTGGGGCAAGTTATCAAATTCTTTTTAGCTTTACCATTAAAACGGAGGTGGTGGTGATGATGATGCCAGCCTGACAATATCACAGGATGGTTATTAAGACAAGTCTTCTCTTGCTGATCTTTTAAACAAAACTTGTCAGATGGTTTTCACTTGCTCATTCCCATGGTAGGAATAAAAAAAAAATTTTTTTCAAGTTTTTACAAAACTAAACTCCTGGGAGGATCTTAACTCTATAAGTTAAGTTGGAAACAGTTGCCATTTTAAAAATATTCAGATTTCTCATCCAGAACATGATATATCACTTTATTTAAACATGCTTTTATTACTCCTGTTAAAGTTTTACGCAGTTTTTCTTACATAAAACTAGCACTTTCCCTGTTAGGGTGATAGCTAGGTATTTTATGATTCCCCTTGCCACCTGCAATCACATCTTTTTTCATGTTATACCAGAAAGTTTTCTTCTCTTGTATAACTGTCCAGGTACAGATATATTACTACAAACTTTTCTAGTTAGTGAAGCTGATTCCTTTTCCTCAGTTTTGTTTCCCTGCCTGCCTGACATTTTATCAATTCTCATCCTTCTCAGGGGAGCCTCTCTCTGGGTTCTCTAGAATAATAGCTCTTTGTAGGCTGAATAACAACTGATCAGTTTGCTTGCCTATGCCTCTCTCCGAGGTCTGAGAGCTCAGGAAGGAAAGAGAACATTTATAGAGCTGTGGGGCTTCTTTTTTTTTTAACAGCTAGCCTGTGGTCTGATATTACATACATGCATTGACAAGTAAATGAATGAATGAATTCTGGTGACTCTGGTCCAGTGTTGGAGCTCATTGAGGCATAACTGTCTTTTAATGAAAGAGTTATCTCAGTTGTATCTTATTCCAAATAAGATTAGCATGCCTTTTACATTTTTAGTGGTAATACCACTGATCAGTGTCCACAAACATGATGGGAAAGGCAGAACTTCTCAGCAGGTCATTGGCAGCAGTTTTTACACTGACATCAAGTCATTAACGTATTCTTGGCATCATTATCCAGCCTAACCCTGCCTGCCGTAAAATACTGAGTTCATTTCATTTCATTAGTGTGTGAATTTCAGGAGAGATATTCCCAACCGCTTTGCTGAAATAAAAATACCTGATGTTACAATATAACACAATTATGTAAGATACTATTGGAGGATGCTTGCATGAAGTGCACCAGGAAACTTCTGTACTATTTTTGCAACTGTGAATGTTGAACTACATCAAAATGTAAAAAGCTATAAAAAATAAACATTAGAAAGACATTATGCCAGTGATGTTTGTCACCTTTGCTTATACGCATTAGACCCAAAATGGTTCACATTTCTTATTTAAGGGATGCTGAAGAAAGGGGTTGGTGGAGAAGGGATAAAGGAAGGATTTCACTTATTTATCCGAGCCCAGAGGGAACTGGGGTGGGGGGTGGGCAAACAAGACAGGAGAGGAGAGGGTGAGAAGCCTTACCGGAGGCCAGGAGGGTGGGAGAGGCCATGTCCAGGGTGGCTGTGGCTCTGGCTGTGGCCTTGGGTGTGGCTCTGCTGGGAGTCTCAGGAAGCATGTTTGTGTTCAAGGCCTGCTCTTCCTCTGAAGGAGGTGTTGTGTCTGTCCCAGAAGAGGTCCTCAGAGCGGACACTCCAGGCCTCTGGGCTCCACGTGGGGGGCTCGTCCTCGGTAGTGTTTGCTGGCTTGTGGGTGTGAGCTGTGAAGTCAGGGCTGACGCCCTGGTAGCTGTGCATTTAAGGAGACAGTCAAGAGCAGCTTTACTATGCTGATATTTTGGACACAAAGAACTGTCGAGCCACTGGAAGGTCGTTGGATGGCAAATATACACAATACAGAGCTTCAAAATCACTCGGAACAGTACCTGACATCACCAAGAAGAGGGCTTCTCCTTGAGTGAGATGAAACTAAGCTGAAATATCATGCCCTGAAAACACTGCTGGAAAAAGCTCTGTGCCCAAAATGCAAAGCTGTCAGACCCAAAAGCATCAGACACTTGACGTGTTTCCTGAACAGAACCTGACGCCCATCAGAGTCCTTGCCCACCTCGCAGCCCTTTGCTCCTCCGTGGCTCTGACGCTGGTCCCTGGAAGAGTGCTTAGGTTTGCTCAAGTGCCCTGGGGGTATGATTAGGGGCCAGAGGTGAAATCTGGGAACTAGGGGTTCTCAGGAAGAAAACACGTGAAAGATAGTCTCCCACAAAGACAGCATGCGCGTGCATGCCAGTCCAGTCATGTCCAACTCTTTGTGACCCAATGGACTGTAGCTCCCCAGGCTCCTCTGTCCATGGAATTTTCCAGGCAAGAATACTGGAGTAGATTGCCATGCCCTCCTCCAGGGGATCTTCCCAACCCAGGGATCGAACCTGCATCTCCTGCATTGGCAGGTGGATTCTTTACTCACTGAGCCACCCAAGAAGCCCCCTACAAAGACAGCAGGAAGGCTTCATTCAGAGGAAGATCCCCGCAGTGTCCTTGGATGCTCCATGAAAAGAAGGAGGAAGAGACTCAAGTGTTCACTAAGCCTACCTCGGCGGAAGGGTGGCTTAGGGAATGGGGGCCCATGTCAGAACAGGACAGGTTCCCAGTAGCCCATAAGGTCCCATCCTCTGGGTAGACAAAGGCTGGCCTGCAGACAGGTGGGGTTTCAGCCCCTAGTTGCCTGTTTGGCAGGGAACTATGTGTTGGGCACAACCAGTGCAATTGCAGAAGGTGGCCCTGCAACCTTATTTCCTCTCTCTTGCCTTACTCCTGGCCCAGCATCACTCCACATGCACTAGAAGCCTGGTCCTTGCTCCCAGATAAGTGGACATGGGGCTGAGTACCTGCCAATCAAACCGTCACTCAGACAGGTGACTGCCATCAAGCACATCAACCTTGGGTCAACACATTCTCTCTTCCCAAGCAGTTGTTGCTTGGAAAATTTTACAGAAAGAGCACAAAAGGGGAGATCTAATTGAGACTGGGAGTGGAAAGTCATGGAAGGACTCTCTGAAGAAGTGAGATTGGCTTAACCCTCAAATCTGTCCTCAGAACTGAAAGGAACCCACCAATGGCCCATTGCATCTCTTTATCAAGCACAAGTTGATAACTTCCATAACTAAGAGATGCCCTTCAATAAGGGGCTTCCCAGGTTGCATTAATGGTAAAGAACCCGCCTGCCAATGCAGGAGACATAAGAGACATGGGTTTGATTCTTGGGTCGGGAAGAGCCCCTGGAGGAGGGCATGGCAATCCACTCAAGTATTCTTGCTTGGAAAATCCCAGGGACAGAGGAGTCCACTGGGCTACAGTGCATGGGGTCATAAAAGAGTTGGACACGACTGCAGCGACTTAGCACACCCTCACACCCTACCTACAATAAATACCAATCAAGGCAGCCTTGTGAAGTGGAATTGGAGGTTGATTGCAAACTTCATTTCACTCCAAGGAACACTGATGAAGAACCTACTGTGCACAAGGAACAGTGTGAGGCATCAAGATGAAGGCAGACTGTGGAGCTAACGGAGGCTCAGCCTCTGCCTTCAAGTGTGATTCCTTGAGGAGACACACAGATAAAGTCATCTGTGATTCAACCTGGAGTAACAGAGAGTCCAAATGAGTGTTGTAGGATTGCAGAGGACAGAAGACTAATTTTGTTGGAAAGAGGAGTCAGTAGCTGAGTTAGCCATTGACAGACAAATTAGATTCTTAAATACGGAAAAGTAGAGAAGTTCCATTCTGGGATAACAGCAAGATTCCAAAGGTGTGGAGACGTATGCCATCTGCAAGAAGAGGCAGGGGTTTCAATAGAGTTTTAGCAACAGATTTATGTAAAGAGAGTAGATGAGTGTGGGCTTGATGATAGAGAAATGTATACTGCTTACTAACGATTTCAGATACTCTGCTGCTGAATTAGGAGTTCTGAGCAGTAGAAAGATATAACCCAATCATATTATCACTCTTTTGGGAATGGATGGATATTTCAGAGAAATAAAAGACTGGGTCAAAGGAGATTGATTAACTGGATGGAGAAGGCAATGGCAACCCACTCCAGTACTCTTGCTGGGAAGGTCCCATGGATGGAGGAGCCTGGTAGGCTGCAGTCCACGGGATCGCTAGGAGTCGGACAGGACTTCACTTTCACTTTCATGCATTGGAGAAGGAAATGGCAACCCACTCCAGTATTCTTGCCTGGAGAATCCCAGGGACAGGATAGCTGGGTGGGCTGCTATCTATGGGGTCGCACAGGGTCGGACACGACTGAAGCGACTTAGCAGCATAGTAAAGGTGGGTGATGAGAACTTGAACTAAGATCATCAGAGCAGTAGCAAATGGTCTTGGAAGATCAGCCACATTGCAGAAACTTTACTCGGCTAGAAATGACAGCTAAGTGTAGAAGAAAAAGCTTTAAGGTGACCCAAAATGCCACCTGGTGCCAGAGAAAATGCAGGAAGATGGGTAGGTGTGAGTATGGAGGGGCAGAAGATGGTATCTGGGATTGGATGGTATCTGGTATCTGGATGGTATCTAGGTATTACGGAGTGGCAATGTTTACAATAGGGTCACAAATTCAAATACCTACAAAATTCAGGTAGTTTATATGAGAAAAGAAGTGCAAGGCAACAGGGAGAGGTGAGGGCTATGGAAGAGGAGAAAGGGGTCTCTCCTAACAGGGCAGATGGCAACTCAACTCCATTTGCTTGTTGACAGGAGTGGGAGGGAGGACCCAGGGCTGCCAGGTCTTTTGCCAAAAAAAATCTAGAAATCTAAAAAAAATTTAGTGACAAAATCCTCTGATTTTAACACAGTACAGCTAAATAAAATACTTGAGCACAGCATTCAATCTTCAGCTTGCTAGCTGGGACCCTGGTCTAGAGACTCTATTGTAGGAGTTTGGGAGGGTTACACTCACCCAGAACGCCAGATATGTTGCTGGTAAATGTGTAATTGATAACAGGGGACTTTTCCACCAGCTCCCAGAAGTCAGAAAGATTCCGTCCTGCAGACACCACACCAACAGGGTCAAATCTTGGGCTTACCTGTTGGAGAGTTTGTGTGCAACACTCAGCTCAGAGAGCTGGTCGAAGAATGGCTGCTGGTGGCTCACCTGACTTTCCTGTCATCACGCAGATGAAGATGCAGTCGGATCCATTCGTTTGACTAACTGCAAGACAGACCAGGACACAGCAGGACTTAGCAATGGGCCTGAAGCTGTTAAGTCTTTGGTTGAAATGACAATTAAGTTGGAAATTTCTAGCTCCAGTTGTTAACAGGAAAAAAAGGCTAACTCCTTATTTAGGAGCCCTGCTTTTCCATATTCCGTGCTGAGTGCCAAATCTCAATATTTGCCAAGCATTTTCAAGATGGGCACACCTGAGAGGATGGAAGTTGACTTAAAAATCTCTGTGAGGTAGCTGGTAGAATTTCCAATGACGTCCACCAGGAGGGCGGTGAAATCTGTAAGACAGATTGAGGGAGGTTACATTTCTGAAGCTCGGTTTAAGTTTCAGAGACGTGAGGGGAAAAGTATATTGTATGTGGATTTTTCAAAGTAAATTTAACAAGTTTGATTTAGTTCAGTGTATTGAGGAATACTAAACCATTTTTAATACTACCAGTTTCTTTTCAAGTCTTAATTTTAAGCAGGCAGAAAGCTTCTGGATCTACCACTATAATCTCCTTTCTTCTCCCATTTCCCTCCCTGCCTACACCACATCCCCGCTTTCCCCCACCACCCAAACCCTTCCCTGCCAGTATCAAAGAGCTGTGCAAGACCAGAGTATTGAGTAATGAAAAAAATCAGTAATTTTTCTGATTTGTTTCCCTTTAGTTCAATCCCTTTAGTCGCTCAGTCGTGTCCGACTCTTTGTGACCCCATGAATCGCAGCACGCCAAGCCTCCCTGTCCATCACCAGCTCCCGGAGTTCACTCAGACTCACGTCCATCGAGTCAGTGATGCCATCCAGCCATCTCATCCTCTGTCGTCCCCTTCTCCTGCCCCCAATCCCTCCCAGCATCACAGTCTTTTCCAATGAGTCAACTCTTTGCATGAGGTGGCCAAAGTACTGGAGTTTCAGCTTTAGCATCATTTCTTCCAAAGAAATCCCAGGGCTGATCTCCTTCAGAATGGATTGGTTGGATCACCTTGCAGTCCAAGGGACTCTCAAGAGTCTTCTCCAACACCACAGTTCAAAAGCATCAATTCTTCGGTGCTCAGCCTTCTTCATACTCCAACTCTCACATCCATGCATGACCACAGGAAAAACCATAGCCTTGACTAGATGGACCTTTGCTGGCAAAGTAATGTCTCTGCTTTTGAATATGCTATCTAGGTTGGTCATAACTTTCCTTCCAAGGAGTAAGCATCTTTTAATTTCATGGCTGCAATCACCATTGCAGTGATTTTGGAGCCCCCCAAAATAAAGTCTGACACTGTTTTCACTGTTTCCCCATCTATTTCCCATGAAGTGATGGGACCGGATGCCATGATCTTCGTTTTCTGAATGTTGAGCTTTAAGCCAACTTTTTCACCCTCCACTTTCACTTTCATCAAGAGGCTTTTGAGTTCCTCTTCACTTTCTGCCGTAAGGGTGGTGTCATCTGCATATCTGAGGTTATTGATATTTCTCCCGGCAATCTTGATTCCAGCTTGTGTTTCTTCCAGTTCAGCGTTTCTCATGGTGTACTCTGCATATAAGTTAAATAAGCAGTGTGACAATATACAGCCTTGACATGCTCCTTTTCCTATTTGAAACAAGTTTGTTGTTCCATGTCCAGTTCTAACTGTTGCTTCCTGACCTGCATACAGATTTCTCAAGAGGCAGGTCAGGTGGTCTGATATTCCCATCTCCTGAAGAATTTTCCATGGTTTATTGTGATCCACACAGTCAAAGGCTTTGGCATAGTCAATAAAGCAGAAATAGATGTTTTTCTGGAACTCTCTTGCTTTTTCCGTGATCCAGCAGATGTTGGCAATTTGATCTCTGGTTCCTCTGCCTTTTCTAAAACCAGCTTGAACATCAGGAAGTTCACGGTTCACATATTACACCTCACAATTTCATCTCATTGATTTAGAACACCAAATTCACTGGATAGGAAGCAGTTCTGCAGACATGGGATGTAAATTTAAGTAACTTCGGATTTTCAAAATGGTATCAAATCTAGTGGTGGGTTATAAATGACAGACTAGCAAAGGGGACAAGAACTCTATACAAAATAGAACAAGGAAGCTCTCCTCCTGCCCTCCATGTTAAGAAGTCTGATGGGAGGAGACGGAGACAATCTTACCACATTTCAAGCTATAAAACCTCTCTCTGAGCACGTTCTGAACAAGTCTTAACATGGCGGGAGCCACTGACCGATGAAAGTTCCTCATGCACTTCCTGCACACACAGCTGCCTCCTCCTCTGCTGTGCATTTATCATTTTCCAGGACCCAGCAAGGTTTTGGCTTCTACAACAAGGAGTATTTATTCTAGGAGCCCCAAACAGTGAATTTTTAAAGACACTTCCGAGGTCCCGTGCATAGTTTCCCATCATGCCTTGCATAAATGATTGTTTTCAGTACTAGGGTTATGAGCTGGGGTTGGGGGCAAGCTTTGAAAATATAGAACCTAGAGCATTGAAAATATGGAACTCAGAGGGGTATGAAAAGGTAACGTGACAGCTGGTGAAATGCATATATCATGTGAGGCCATTGGGAGGCAGGCGCTACCCTATCTGAGCTGGAGTCTTGGAGCCACGCCATCGCCACGCCTGCGTGGGTTCACGGTTAGTCTCCTGGAGGGTGCTGTGGTGGTGCACCTACACAGTGTGGACACTTGGCCATGAAGAAGGCAGGCATCCTTCATTATGTCTGTTTAGACCAGTCTGTCCCTAGCACATTGGTAAATGTAAAAACTGAAGAGGGGAAGTACTTCAGTTCTCTTGCCATCTATTTTCTATTTCTCAAAGTCTCCATTGCTATTAATTCATTCATCTAACATTCACTGAGTGTCTACCCTGTGCCAGACATCACTGAGGCACTGGAGGACTGTGTAAGACCCCATCTCTGCCCATCAGGAGCTGAGATTAGTGGAGGAGAGAGACTCATAAGCAGACCAAGAAACTGCAATCCACAATTTCAGTCCACTATTAATATCACATACATCATATAATGAGAGTTCCTTGGAAAGCAAGGAGCTCAAACCAGTTAATCTTAAAGGAAATTGACCTGAGTACTCTATGGAAGAACTGATGCTAAAGCTGAAGCTCCAATACTTTGGCCACCTGATGCGAACAGCTGACTCATTGGAAAAGACCCTGATGCTGGGAAAGACTGAAGGCAGAAGAAGAAGAGGGTGATAGAGGATGAGATGGTTGGATGGCATCACCAATGGACATGAACTTGGGCAAATTCTGGGAGATGGTGAGGGACAGGGAAGCCTGGCATGCTGCAGTCCATCGGGTCACGAAGAGTCAGACAACACTTGGCGACTGAACAACAACAACATTAATATCACATGGAAGCTATGAGCATGGCTGTGGAGCCCAGACACCAAGGATGGAGTTCAAATTCTCTGCAAGCTTCTGAGAGGTGATGAAGTTTCCCAAGGTCTTCAAGTATGTGGCAGGGCTTGAATTCGAGCTGAGGTCTGCCTTGTGCTAAAGCGCCAATTCTTCTGAAAATTTCTACCACTGCTCACACATATCTCTTACTCAACACATTTGTCAACTCTCCTTTATAGTTGCTCCCACAGTCGGGTCCTAGGCTTGGAAGAAAATCAGTTATCACTGCCTCGAAGACATTCTTTGTTTCGGTGAAAATTTGAATTATCTGATTTGAGTAACAATATGTAGATGAATGATATCGACTACTTTCATATATAATAGGAAGTAGGGGAAAATTCCCTTTGTCTACCGAATTGGTGATGACTTATGAATGTCACCACCAATGACACCAAAGTACTCAGTGTCAACAAGGGTGAGGAAAAGCACACACTTTCAAACGTTACTGGGCAGAGTGTAAACTTATGCAAGGTTTCTAGAGGAATGTTTAGTGATGTAAACCATCACAAGACCCCTGTCCTGTCAGACAACAATTCTGTTTTGAAGACTTTATCGTATAGGGATAATTGAAGTGATTGTACACAGGTACTCATCACAGCATTGCTGAGAACTGTAAAAAAAGTTTGCATCAGGAGGAGACAAATTAAATAAATTATGGTACTTTTTTTTCAATGAATATTATGAATTCATATGAAAGAAAATGCATATTTATATTCATTGGAATAGAATGTTTTTTAAGACCTGCTGATTAGTTTAAATAAGATTATAAAACATCATAGAAAACATGGTAAATACATGAATATACTGCCTTTGAAAAAAAAAATCAGACAATACCAGGTTCCCTTAATCAACACTCTTCTATTTCAAGCCCAGACTCTAATCTTTTTGGAGGTAATCACCCACCCGGTGTTCAGATAGGCATATATTTTTTCATCAGTGCTGTTTTACTCACGTTATTTATTTTGCAAGTTCCTTTTTCTAATTGGAAATGTCATGAAATATTTCCATACACAGACCAAATCTGGTCACATGCACATATTTATGTGCTGTTTATGGCTGCTTTCCAAGATTTAATTATACAGCAGACTATTCAACCATTTTCCTGATGATGGGTGTTTAGATCATTCTCAGATTTTGCTCTTAAACAATGCTGCATTTTGTTCTTGCCCCTTTGCACAGATAGAACTGTTTCTTGGTAGAAAACCAAGAAAGGATATTTCTGGGACAATGAATGTGCACGTATTTAAGCATAATAGATATCATGGCATTTTCTTATTTTAGTCAAAGGAGAAAAGGAATTCTACTTATCTAAAAGGGCACAAGCAAAATCAGTTGCAAGCCTCATGATGAGTTGTACCAACCTGATAAATCGTTGGTTCGGTTGTTTAAGCAGTAGCAGTACCGCGTGGGGAAGTTGGCTGGATCCACAGTCTTCAGGTTGGAAACTGTGAAGAGAAACGAAGCACACAGCAACCCTGACACATAGCCTGGCCCTGCCTGTCCATCGCTTACCATTCTCAACACCAAGAAGAGCTTGGCGAGGGGAGAAGGGAAGGATGGATTGGGACTTTGGGATTGACAGATGCAAACTATTAGTATGGAATGGATAAACAGCAAGGTCTTACTGTATGGCACAGGGAACTATATTCAATATCCTGTGATAAATCATAATGGAAAAGAATATGACAAAGAATGTATATATACATATATATATGAATCATTTTGCTATATAGCAGAAATTAACACAACACTGTAAATCAACTATACTTCAATAAAATAAAAAAATGAAAGAAGAGCCAGCAGCACTTACTGTTATAAATGGCCACGGAAAACTTTTGGAAGGCGAATGAACTGTAAGAAGTGACACTCAACAAAGAGAAGAAGTTCTTGCTATCTGCCAGAGATACCAAGATAAAGAGCAAATGCCCACCAACAATACTGAACTGTAATAGAAATTACTAAATCAATCATAGAGGTTAATAACACAATGAACAAATAAAAATAAAATAACAAACATTGAAAATAACAAAAATAAAATCAAAGCAAACCCCAAAATGCAAAAATACGTGTCCCTTGACTAAATTTCTTGATCTGTCTTTAAACTGGCAATTCGCTCACAATATAGCTATGATTAGAGATGACTACACAGGTGCTGTGTTTGGAATTCATCTTGCTCTCAAAATGATGGCGGGCTTCCTACTTCATTTGGATGTTTTCGATCTCATCAAGAGTTAAGTAGGACACACATCCTCCACTCAGAACACGAGGGAGTTGAGATATGCCGAAATAAGATGGGTCTTGCCCAGGTCATGGAGAGTCCAGAAGTGAGGCAGGAAGAAAACAAAAATGAACCTGGATTGTGCTTAGAAAAAAAAATGGTTACCTTTTAAAGCTCTATTCAGCATCCCATTCACCAGCTCTGTGAGGTTAAGTGCAGACAGATCAACTGACCTTGCAGGTAGTTCTGAAAGAGATTCAAAGATGTCACCAGCAGGCCTTTCTTGGCAACAGAAAAAGTTCCTCATTTCCAGCATTCAGGCAGATGCGCCTCCTGTTTGAACATGAACTCACACTCTATGTTGGGCACAAGGATTTGGAAGATAAAAGACAGTTCCTGTGACAGCTAATGACATACACAATGACAAGCAAGAGTAGAAAGGAGAAGTTTGGGTGAAACACAGGAACACTTATTTTAGGGAATATTTCTGCATGTGGAGAGAGTAGAGATTGGCAGGGGATGCTCATATATAATATATCAGCTCCAGGAAATTGCAGGAGTTCTCAATGTCCTATATAATACAAATAATGACATTGTCTAACACAGAGGCTTGGATCCTGGCTGACCTTTGGCCTCACCAGAAAGATTTTGTTTTCAATTCTAGAATTCTGATGCTTGGATTTCATCCTCAGAGATTCAGACTTAATAGTTCCCAGACATCAGTGGCTTCTCAGCTGGTGCTACTGGTAAAGAATCTGCCTGCCAATGCAGTCAGTCAGTTCAGTCACTCAGTCATGTCCGACTCTTTGTGACCCTATGAATTGCAGCATGCCAGGCCTCCCTGTCCATCACCAACTCCCAGAGTCTACTCAAACTCCTGTCCACTGAGTCAGTGATGCCATCCAGCCATCTCATCCTCTGTCATCCCCTTCTCCTGCCCCCAATCCCTCCCAGCATCAGGGTCTTTTCCAATGAATCAACTCCGTGCATGAGGTGGCCAAAGTATTGGAGTCTCAGCCTCAGCATCAGTCCTTCCAATGAACACCCAGGACTGATCTCCTTTAGAGTGGACTGGTTGGATCCCCTTGCAGTCCAAGGGACTCTCAAGAGTCTTCTCCAACACCACAGTTCAAAAGCATCAATTCTTCGGCACTCAGCTTTCTTCACAGTCCAACTCTCACATCCATACATGACCACTGGAAAAACCATAGCCTTCACTTGATGGACCCTTGTCAAATTAATGTCTCTGCTTTTGAATATGCTATCTATGTTAGTCATAATTTTCCTTCCAAGGAGTAAGTGTCTTTTAATTTCATGGCTGCAATCACCATCTGCAGTGATTTTGGAGCCCCCCAAAATAAAGTCTGACACTGTTTCCACTGTTTCCCCATCTATTTGCCATGAAGTGATGGGACCAGATGTCATGATCTTAGTTTTCTGAATGTTGAGCTTTAAGCCAAATTTTTCACTCTCCCCTTTCACTTTCAACAAGAGGCTTTTTAGTTCTTCTTCACTTTCTGCCATAAGAGTGGCGTCATCTGTATATCTGAGGTTATTGATATTTCTCCCTTGGATGTGGGGTTGTTCCTCGCCTGCCAATGCAGGAAACTAAGAAACCCGGGTTCGATCCCTGGGATGGGAAGATGCCCTGGAGAAGGCAAAGGCAACCCACTCCAGTATTCTTGCCTGGAGAGTCCCACTGACAGAGCAGCCTGACGGGCTACTGTCCATAGGGTCACAAAGAGTTGGACATGACTGAAGTGACTTTGCACCACACACACAGCACGGACATCAGTACCTAAATCCATCCATCCATCCATCCACCAATTGCCCACATATTGATAGCATGCGGCCAAGTGGAGAGATGTGAGAAGGTAGAAACAGTGCTCAATGCTGCTTTATATGTTTTTGCAAACAGTGTCATTTTCAACTCTTACTTAATGTTCAAATAATTGTGGCTAAAGTGATCTGAGGGTTGGAGAGACGCTGCAGCCCCGCCGTGGGGGTTGGGAAGTGAAAGTGAAAGTGTTAGTTGTTCACTAAAGAGTCATGTCTGACTCTTTGCAACCCCATGGACTGTAGCCCACCTAGCTCCTCTGTCCACGGAATTCTCCAGGCCAGCATACTGGAGCACAATGCCATTTCCTTCTCCAGTGGATCTTCCCAACCCAGGGATTGAACCTGGGTCTCCTGCATTGCAGGCGGATTCTTTACCATCTGAGCCACCAGGGAAACCCTGGTATTGGGGGTTGGGAAATGGTGGGGGGGGGGGGGGGTCCAATGGTGGGAGAAGTGATCTCAGTGGTCCAGGCCTATCATGGAGCACTGGGGTGTGTGTGGGGGGGAGTACTCACCTGTAGTGTCAAGAAAAGCGATCCCCTTTTCTCTCCTCTCTTCTTCTCTGAGGCCAGACACTGGGAAGAGAAAAGCCTTCAGGAGAAAAATGGAGCCTTCAACCCCAATCCCACGTTGCTGGAGAGGCCTCGGAGGTCTGTACGATAACTGCCCTCTGACTTTGTGAAGGTCAGCATCGCTGAATGCACTGCAATCCCTCCCCCACCCCTGGGGTTCTAGTCTCCTTGCACTGGACGTGCTCTAGAAATGCACATTTTAATCAATAGACAAGCGGATTCCCATGCAGGGCATCTAATCCACCCCTTCTCTTCACTGGGTTGGGAAACCGAGGCTCAGAGAGCAGAAGAAACTTGCTTAAATTTGCTCAACCAAGCCCTGGTAATAAAGAGTCAGAACCCACTTCCAGAAGAGGGAGTCACTTGCCCACTCAGCAAATTTCATGCTGCCAAAGAAGAGAATGTCAAAGGAAATCTTGAAATACCAAAGGCATTCATTCATTCCTTATTCTTTCAATAAACATTCACCTAGGGCCAAGCAGAATGCTAGGTGTTTGGTATAAAGAAGTCAACGAGAAAGGACCCTGTCTCCATGTCTGCAGAGTCTGTTGTCTGTGATTTAGAGGGAGGAGAGACACTCATGTGTCATCCTATGTGAGGAGAGTCAAACAGGGAATACCAAGATGCTAGGAACACCTCTATCAGAGAATCCAACCTGTTCTCTGGGTTGGAGGAGACATCCCTGCAAAGCCGAGACCTGAAAGGTCAGCTGTTTTGGATTAGATGCCACTTAATCATACTGCATCATTTAGTACTATTGTTGCAATGATTACTTTTCATGTCACATTCCAATGGACGGGTGATTTGTGCCCATTTTATAGATGGAAAAACCAAGGCACAGAGAAACTGGAAAATGGGTCATTGTGTTATAGCATGAGTCAGGCTTTAGGACTGGTCTAGTTACCTGTTGCACCAAGCCAAGTCCCATCTTTTTCCTTCTTAACTTGTTTATTTCCAGATGCTGGAATAAAAGTTTTCATGAGTAAAATGGTATCATGGAAGCACAGCCCCAGAAACTTATAACATCCTTAAAAGTCATCATATCCATCACTCCCTTTGAAGGATGAGGAATTGAAGTCCAGAAATGTTAAGTGATATGCCTAAATCCCACCTCTGGCCAGTCACCCTATTCCCATCTCCCCTCCTCGCCCCAGATTCTGGCAACCCCCTTTCTTATCTCTGCTTCTTTAAGTCTGAAGATTTTAGATTCCTTGTAGGAGCAGCATCAAGCTGTATTTGTCCTAGGAAGGACCACCTGTTCATTTACCTGTTGTAGGTAGGAAAATCATGACATTTTCCTTCTCAGCTTCTCCTCTAAAGGAAGACACTAAAGTAAAAAAAAAAAGATTTCATCAGAGAAATTATAACACAGACATAATATCAGAGAAAATTTAATCCAAAGTAAGCCTTTTAAAGATGAGAAAATTGCATTGTGGACTTGCTTAAAATCCAACATGTGCTTGGCTCATTCATTCACTAATTTAGTCATTAAATATTTATGGATTAACTATAGCAATGCTAATAGTTCATCATGTCATTAAGCATCTAGATTTTAATAGGCATTGTGTGTATTAGATACTGGGAGAGTATAATGCAACAGATAGATACAGAGTCCATCCTTACGGAACTTACAGTCTAGTAGGGAGGGCGGACATGAACGAAAGGAAGACCTACGGATGTTATTTCAGACAACGCTAGTTACACTGAAGGGCATTCGGAGGGCATGGAACAGGGAGCCTGATCTAATCTCAGTGATCTGAAAGCCATCCCTGGGAGACGATGCTCCACTGAGATCTGAAAGGTGAGCATATTAGAGCAGAGACAAAGCTGGCTCAAGGGGTATTCAGTGTATAGATGACAGTCTCAGCCCAGGGTCTGAGATGGGCAAGAGTATTATTTTACAGCCTGGAAGAAGGCCAACATGATGGAGCAGAAAGGGTGGAGACAAGGGATCGTAGGAACTGGAGTTGGGGAGGTAGGATGGATCATGTAGAGCATGTAAGGACTTTGGATGCTACCCAAAGAGAAGAAGTAGAAAGTCACTGAATACTTCTTGGGAGGAGGAGGGAAAAATGAAGGATGAACTGGGGAAGTGGCTTAATGAAATGTCTGAGAGAATGCCTTAGGCTGGTGAATGGAGAATGGAATATGGAGAGACAAGAGGAAGAGGAGGAGCAGGGAGCTGGTTTTGGAAGCTCCAGCGAAGGGAAGATGATGCTTTGAACAAGGGTGGGCACTGTGGAGGGGAGGAGCATTCTGTTGCATAAATGGGACTCGAATGCAACAGAATAAATGGGATGAGGGACAAAATCAGAAATGGGAAGTTTGCTACTGTCATTTTGATTAGTGGCAGTAGTAAATTTGATCATTTAAGATTCTGGGCTGAAACACTGTATGCTACAATTCTCTAAAGAACAATGAATATTCAAACAGAGTTTATAGACCAAGACACTTGGACTTTGACTCGACCCACCTGTGTTGAAAAGGGACAGGACACATGTGAGATCCAGGCACAGCCTCACCAGAGGACCACGTAGCAGGAAGCCTGGCATGTTTGTGATACTCTGGCCCACCTGGAAGCAAGCAACACAAGCATGTGGAGGAAACCAGCTGAATTACTAACCACCTTGCTGCAGAATATCCACCAGGGAAGTAATATTGAGAACACCGCATGGGGCATCACTAGAAATAACAATCTATAAAAGGCACCTGTGGTTCTGATGGTGAGGTTATGCAGAGGTAACAAATTAACTCCATAACCTCACTGGCTGAAATCAACCACAAAAGTTGATTTCTTGTTTACAGTCTGTACTTGCTGCACATCGGTTGGTTCTGCAGGGTCACTCAGGTGCCCCGGATAGTGGAGGCTTCACCTTCTGGACATTCTCCATCCCTGTGGCCTCCTTAGTCATTGACTCATGGTGGCAGCGGAAGAGAAAGTTGGAGGATTATACCCCGACTCCTAACTGCTCTGACAGGAAGTGATATGCTCGCTTTCATTGACAGCTTTCCACCAGAACTGCTCGTGTGGTCCTGCAGGAAGTCTGGGAACATGGAGCCCCCGGGGGGGTGCATGCATATTTAGGGAGAATCAGTGTTTCTTCCTTGGGTTCTCTGACTGTTTAGATGCAAAATGAGCTTGCCAGGTGGTGCTAGTGGTAAAGAACCTGCCCGCCAAAGCAGGAGACATAAGAGATGCGGGTTCAATCTCTGGATCAGGAAGACCCCCTGGAGGAGGGCATGGCAACCCACTCCAGTATTCTTGCCTGGAGAATCCCCATGGATGGAGGAGGCTGGAGGGCTACAGGTCATAGGGTCGCAGAGTCGGACATGACTGAAGTGACTCAGCACACAGCACATAGATGGGAACTACCCTTCAAATACAGCATCACTGCTGCTTATAAATAGGAAAATTGTATTAATACACACGTCCATATGAGTGTTCACACTCTCTTCCTTTTTCTGTAGCACTATGTGCCAGCCATTCATCAGGGAATTTGCTATGCAGAATCATATGACAGTTAAAGCTGCAAAGCTGAGACTGATAGAGAGGATGGTGGAAATTTATGGAGTGCTTTCTTTGCGCCAGACACCACACAAATGCTGCTTGACGCATGTTATTGCTTCACGACTACACAATCTCCACGTGTAGGTATGAATGTATTACCCTTTCATATGGGCTATACAGACTTGATTCGAAAAGAGAAGCAATTTGCCAGAGGCGAAGAATGGAATAGAGCCGGTAGGTGAATTGGGGAAGGGGAGAAAAGTCAAGAGAAACTACACTAGGTTTGGGGAAATTGCCTCAGGAATTAAGAATCTTCACAGCAAATTCTGTTTTAAGAAGTTTAGTTGTCTATTGATGGAAACACCTCTTTTGGAATTTTCTTGAAAGATTCTTCTAAACATTTAAATTGCTTTTTTTTTTTAAGAGAGAACAGCACCTGGGGACCTTTTTTTAATTGAATTAAATTAATTAATTTATATTACATTTTGGCCACATGGATGGTGGGATCTTAGTTCCCTGCCCAGGGATGGAACTCACACCCCCTGAGGTGGAAGTACAGCCTCTTAACCACTGGACCACCAGTTTAGAGGGAAGTCCTCTAAATTGCTTTCTAATTATTGGTAGATACTTCGGTGGTATTTCTTTTGGATGTCAGCTTGGACAGAGACAGTCCTTAAAAGCAGCAAGAGGCTGGGACTTTCTTAGAGCCCTTTCAGTCTATTAAGTCTGTCTATTCTTTGAAGCTCAGTTTTCCTCATCTGCAAAATGGGGATAAGAGAGAAGGTCTTTGTGACAATTTAAGATATGAATCTCAAGTATTTAACCCAGTGTCTGGCACATAGAGGCGCTCTATACATATGCCAGTCATCTTGGGCAGGCTGGTGACACAGGAACAGATCAGACATGACGCTTGCCTAAAGCTGTTCAGTAACTTGGAGGAGACGGGCACACGAGTAACTAATCCACACTCAAGGTCAACTGTGGTACATTCTGCATAGACACATTGACAAAGGGGATGAGAGAGAGGAACCAGTGAGTCCAGGACATATAATTTTCTCCATTAAAGGGGCTCTGGAGATAGGGGTGGGTGGACAATATAGCAAACTAGATGGAGAGTCTTTTCTCTGGTGCTTCAGCTGCTGCGAAAGTAGTCCTTCACCTCTCTGAGCTTCGTGTGTAAAACAGAGTCATAGCAACCTTGGAGATACTTTGTGGAGGTTAAATCAGATCATGAAATAGGGGATCAAGTGCAACCTCTGACACATAGTGAAAACTTCAGAAGCTTAATTCCTTTCTCGTTCTCTTCTCTTTTTCTCTTTTCTCCTCCTTTCCTGTTTCCTCCTCCTTGTCCATCCCAGGTCCCCACATCATACCAGAAACATACAGAGTGAATGGACATAAATAAATGGAGACTCTATTTCTTGCAATAGAAAAATATTTATGCACGTCTGTATAATAGACACTTCTCTTTCGCCTTTTGGTTGACTCCTGTCTCATTGTGTGAACTGCTCTTTCCCGTTTATCAAGAGGAAACGTGGTAATATTTATAACTTTAAGATGATGATTTCTATTGATCCTGCTGTGAGAAAAATGCATTTTTTCTTCTGTCTAGTTTTTTATTCTTTGTCATTGGCCAAATTACGCATTTGGAGTAGGGTTGTCAGATTTATCAAATAAAAATACAGGACGCTCGGTTAAATTTCAACTTTAGGGAAACTGTGACTCATTTCTCAGCGTATCTCATGTAAGATTTGGAATTAGCCTAGTTTGGAGAGTGGGAGATGTTTTTTATAAAAGGGAAGTTGCTTTTAACATAGACTTGTGGAGCTGAGAATTCAGTGAATTCTCTGCTGAATTAAACAGAATCTGTGGATTCAACACATGAGGTGGGCGTCTCACCCATTAGCTTTCAGATGGTTCTTTCTCCTTTTTAAAGTATTTTCACATTGCTGAGGGTCCCAATAAACTGCTCCCTTAAAAAAAATATATATATATATGTATATATACTTTATTTTTTAAGAAAAATTGTTAAATGGATGAATGAATTATACTAATTTTTAATGTGTGTTTTTTTTTTTTTGACTGCATGTAGGATCTTAGATCCCCCACCAGGGATCAAACCCACACCCCCTTCATTGGAAGGTCTAACCCCTGGACCACCAGGGAAGTCCCTAAGCTGCTCCTTTTTTTGCTCTCACTCCCATTCAGTCCTGGTGAGGAAAACACAGAAATTGGAGGGAGACAGTGGCAGCGTGAGTGGTTGGTAGGGGCTGGGGATGTTCTGCCCAATCTTCAGCTCACACCAGCTGAACTGGCTGGATTTCACCTCTCAGTCACACTCAGGAGGTCAACCCCCCAGCCTGCCTCCTGCCTTGAGAGCCTGGGCCACCAGGGGATACTGGAGCAGAGGGAGGCACAAGGGTTAAGGTCACACAGACTTGACTTGCATCTTGAGTTGGCAAGTGTCATCTAGGTCAAGATACTTCACCTTCACTCACTCAAAAAACCTCATGGAGCTCATGGCATGGGTGTTGCGAGCACAGACCCTGGAGCCCAGCTGCCTGACTTGGCTTCCTGGCTCTGTCACTGCTGCTGTGCAAGTTATTAAACCTCTGTCTGCTTCTGTTTCCTCACCCTTCAGCTGGCTCAAACATGTTGTATTTATAACATACAATGAATGATGTATGGTACAGAGCAAGGGCTATGTAAATGCTTAACAAATAAATAAAAGTGTTGGTTACTTCAAAAGATGGTGGGGGATGTCCCTGGTGGTCCAGTGGTTAAGATGCTGCATTTCCAATGTAAGGGCATGGGTTTGATCCTTGGTCGTGGAACTGGGATCCCACATGTCTCGTAGTGATAGGGTCAAAACAACAACAACAGCAGCAGCAAATAAATAAAGATAAAACTTTTAAAAAAGATGGTGGTACTCTAATAGTAAGAAAGACAGTATCCCCCATGCAAATAGAATTATACACCTCAAAGTCATATTTCACAAAGACTGGCTCAGATCTCCAGAAATTTACCATAAAACTGGGTCATCTTTATTTTGCTGCATTCCATACTGCTTTTTTCTGAAATTCTTCTCCTTTTTTTTTTTTGAAGTATACTTGATTGCAGTATTGTGTCAATTTCTGATGTATGGTAAAGTGATTTAACTATACGTATATACATTCTTTTTCATATTCCTTTCCATCTTGTTTTATCACAGGATATTGAATACAGTTTCTTGTACTGTGCAGTAGGACTTTGCTGCTTCCCATGGCTAGTTTTGAATAATCAATCAATGTTTCCTCAGTGGCACTGGCCTAAAAGCTAGTCGTGTAATGATATGATGACAGTAGTAACGTCCTGAAGAGGGTCAGAATATGTGACCTCAAAATAAGTCACTTGGGCATATGGATTATTTTGAGGTAAAGGCCATGGAGAATCAACAGTTGCAGAAAGAAGCCTTTCTGAGTCTCCCCTCTCTTACTAAAGGCAGAAAGCCTGCCATAAATTCCCTCTCCTGGGGGAGTTGGATGGCCATGAAGAGAATGGAAAGTTACCATCAAGACAGGTCTGCACAGGGACTTCCCTAATGGTGCAGTGGCTAAGATTATATGCTTCCAATCCAGGGGGCCTGGGTTCGATCCCTGGTCAGGGAACGAGATCCCACATGCTGTAACTAAAGACCCCACATGACCCAGTGAACATCAAAGGTCCCACATGCAGTAGCTAAGACCCAGTGCAGCCAAATACATAAATAAATATTTTTTAAAAGATGGATCTGCAAAAATCTTACTAAAATAACGCTTATCTTCCACTAGTTTCTGCGTGTACTTACCTTCCTACAATTTAGCACCTAGAAACTCAAAACACTTTTCCTTTTCTTGCCACTTCCCCAGTAACTTAACTTCCTTCTATTAAAATGACATAGAAGCCTCAGGGTCTGACCACCTCTTTGAGGTTTTCATTGATTTCTATGAGCCTGCTCTGTGTATATGAAATAGACCTTTCCTCTTGTTAATTTTTTTGTCATTTTAATTTGAAGAGCCCCAGATTAGGAACCTAAAAGGGTAAAGAAGACAGTTTTCCTTTCTTTTCCTTTCCAACAGCAGAATTTATTGAGCCTCCACTTTTGACTCTCATCTCCGCTATTTTGCCTTCTCAAACCTTCCATGAGGGAGATGCTGATACTCCAGTTAAACAAGAGAAGGCCCAGGATCAGAGGGGGAGCTCCCTACTCATGGTCCCATGGCTCAAAGTGAGAGAACTGGGGTTTACGTTTGTGTCGTTTTTCACCACATTCTGCTCTCTTCCCCCGCCCTTCAAAATACCCGCCCAGAGTGCCAGGAAAGGGACTGAGGTTGGAAATAAACAGAACTGCTGATTATATCAAAGCATTTTGGCGGGCAGAAGCATAGTAAGTCCTGGGAGAAGCACTGAGAAGAGCTTTTGGGATCCATGATCCGTGAATCTGCCCAAAACAGCTGTGAAGTGAATTCAAGTTATTTGTTTTATTGGCTATAGCCCTGGAACTGGAAACGAGAGGGCTAAGAATGAAGCTGCTGGAATCTTAATTAAATACTGCGTTACCTCCGATTAGCAAGGATCGCCAATCAACCAAGGTTAGTTCAGCCTGCCAAGGAAACTGACCTTTCTCACTGGCCTTTACAGCCAAAAGAGGCCCAGTCAGATGCGGAATAATGGCAATGTCGGTGTCAAGGTGAAAACTCATGGTCCACCTCATTTGAACAGGCCACAGGGGGAGCAGCATGTTCTCAATACATTAGGGCAGTCCATTTGATTCAGCAAGACAGGAATACAGCCATTTTGGAAAAGGGCCAAGAACACCCTTGAGCAAACAGGCCTTGGAAGCTAAAGAACCAAGGCTTGAGAGACCAAAACCAGGCTCACAGGAATAAAATATTAACTTTATCTCCACTAACACTCACAAGATGTTGCCACAACACACGAAGCTCAAATACCAATTTTAACTTCATCTATTCTGGGGCTTTCTTGCAGAAAATTCTCCTACATTCTTTTTCCCTCACCCAAACACTCTTTATTCCTGACAGCTACCATGGAACCACCTACTGATGATCAAAGAAGTTTGGCGCTTTCTGGAAATTACCAGTGACCATGAGACCTGCCCTCCGTATAGTTATGAAAGCAGTTTGCCCCTTTTCCGGGAGCTGGCACTTCCCTGCCACCACCATCCCCCCACCTTCTCCCTGTGCACAAGCTTTCTCTTAATGAAAAGTTTTGCTTGCTTGAGAGCCTAGTGGAAGGGATAATCTTTTCCGTGTACAATTCCTGGGGCTTCCCAGGTGGCACTAGTGGTAAATAACCTACCTGCCACTGCAGGACACATAAGAGACCTCGGTTCGATCCCTGGGTCGGGAAGATCCTCTGGAGGAGGAAACGGCAACCCACTGCACTATTCTTTCCTGGGAAATCCTTTTGACAGAGGAGCCTGGTAGGCTACAGTCCATGGGATTGCAAAGAGTTGGGCACGACTGAACGACTGACACACATAAGAAAATAGTTTCTGAGCTGCGGCCTCGCTGCCACCAGCCATTTTCCAGGGCATTCTTCTCTTCTCCTTCCAATTCTTTGGATTAAAGATCACCTTTCCTTTATCATGGATGTGAGGACAAGCCATCCTCCAGGCTGGTGACTGCATTAAGATGCTAATCACTAGCTTAAGGGAAAAAATAGAAAGAAACTGACTGTGATCAGTAGTGAGCCTTAGCTTAAGTGCAGCATAGGGGCTGGGTCATAGCAACTACTTGCCTCTCATTCAAGCACCAGGAGCCCGAAGCCAGGGAATTAGAGCAGATGCATTTCTTATCTGACTTCGTGCTTTGGGGAGCAGAGGGAACCGAAGAGTTTTCAAATCTCTACAATAGATGACTTACCTATCTCCCGAACAGGATAAATGACTTCAGAGACATTAAGCAGCCTGCAAGATTAACAGCTAAGTCAGGGCAGTGGGATTTATATGAATTCTTAGTGAAAGATACAGAGGGTCGGGGTGGGGAAAGGCTTGATAACTTTGCTTTAAATTCTCTTGGGGGGAAGAAAAAAATAAATAAAAGAATAAAAATCCTACCGAAAAGTCAGGATGGTGAAACAGGATCGGCTCCATTGGAGAAAAATACCCGTGCTATTGGCTGAATAGACCCCGTGAGCGGAATGACAAAGCACTGATTCAGGGTCGGATAGGAAACCTCTTCTGACAGTAATTACGTGCATTGAAGGAGCAGAACAGGAGAAGACTCCCCCTTCCTGCCATTAAGATCTGCGAGCCAAGCATCACCTGTGGGCCAGTGGAAGTCTTCTAAGGAAACAGCTAGATGTTGCTTGTGAATTTTGTAGCACAAGCCTAGCCCTTCTGCTTATTTTTTATAAGCCTAAAATGTTTATGGACATGAGTCTGAGCAAACTCCGGGAGATAGTGAAAGACAGGGAAGCTTCAGTTCAGTTCAGTTCAGTTGCTCAGTCATGTCTGACTCTTTGCAACCCCATGGACTGCAGCACCCCAGGCCTCCCTGACCATCACCAACTCCTGGAGTTTACTCAAACTCATGTCCATTGAGTTGGTGATGCCATCCAACCATCTCATCCTCTGTCGTCCCCTTCTCCTCCTGCCTTCAATCTTTCCCAGCATCAGGGTCTTTTCAAATGGGTCAGTTCTTTGCATCAGGTGGCGAAAGTATTGGATTTTCAGCTTCAACATCAGTCCTTCCAAAGAATATTTGGGACTGATCTCCTTTAGGATGAACTGGTTGGATCTCCTTGCTGCCCAAGGGACTCTCAAGAGTCTTCTCCATCACCACAGCTCAAAAGCGTCGGTTCTTCAGAGCTTCTTTGTAGTCCAACTCTCACATCCATCCATGACCACTGGAGAAACCATAGCCTTGAATAAATGGACCTTTGTTGGCAAAGTAATATCTCTGCTTTTTAATATGTTTTCTAGGTTGGTCATAACTTTCTTTCCAGGGAGTAAGCATCTTTTAATTTCATGGCTGCAGTCACCATCTGCAGTGATTTTAGAGCCCCCCCAAAATAAAGTCAGCCACTGTTTCCACTGTTTCCCCATCTATTTGCCATGAAGTGATGCGACCAGATGCCATGATCTTCGTTTTCTGAATGTTGAGCTTTAAGCCAGCTTTTTCACTCTCCTCTTTCACTTTCATCAAAAGGCTCTTTAATTCTTCGCTTTCTGCCATAAGGGTGGTATCATCTGCTTATCTGAGGTTATTGATATTTCTCCCGGCAATCTTGATTCCAGCTTGTGCTTCATCCAGCCCAGCGTTTCTCATGATGTACTCTGCATATAAGTTAAATAAGCAGGGTGACAATATACAGCCTTGACATACTCCTTTTCCTATTTGGAACCAGTCTGTTGTTCCATGTCCAGTTCTAACTGTTGCTTCCTGACCTGCATACAGATTTCTCAAGAGGCAGGTTAGGTGGTCTGGTATTGCCATCTCTTGAAGAATTTTCCACAGTTTATTGTGATCCATACAGTCAAAGGCTTTGTCATAGTCAATAAAGCAGAAATAGATGTTTTTCTGGAACTCTCTTGCTTTTTTCAATGATCCAGTGGATGTTGGCAACTTGATCTCTGGTTTCTCTGCCTTTTTAAAAATGAGCTTGAACATCTAAAACCAGCTTGAATAGGGAAGCCTGGCATGCTGCAGTTCATGGGGTCGCAAAGAGTTGGATGCAACGGAGTGATCTGAACAACAAAAAATGATTTTACATTTTTCAAATGGTTGAAAACAAGCAAAAGGAGGAGTATACTCATGTGTAAAACTGATATAAATTCAGATATCAGCTTCCACATATGAAGAGCTCTTTGATTGTTATAAGCTCCTTTCACCTACCCACACCCCAAACTTTATCTGATCCTTTTTAAAAAATTTTACTTATTTGGCTGCACCACATATTAGTTGCACTCGATCTTCATTGAGGACTGCAGGATGTTTTAGTTGGGGCATGGGGGATCTAGTTCCCTGAGCAGGGATGGAACCCAGGGCCCCTGCATTGGGAGCAGGGAGTCTTAGCCACTGGACCACCAGGGAAGGCCCTTGCTGTTGCTCAGTCGCATCCAACTCTTTGTGATCTCAGGGACTGCAGAATGCCAGGCTTCCCTGTCCTTCACCATCTCCCAGAGTTTGCTCAGACTCATGTCCATTGAGTCAAGGATGCCATCCAACAATTTCATCCTCTATCATCCTCTTCTCCTCTGCCCTCAATCTCTGCTGGCATCAAGTTCTTTTCCAATGAGTCAGCTCTTTGTATCAGGTGGCCAAAGTATTGGAGCTTCATCTTTAGCATCAGTCCTTGCCTGTTACTCCAGGTATCTCTTGACTAGGGAAGTCCCTACTTGATCCTTTTAATCTCACTTCAAACACCCCCATCACCAGAAAGCCTACTCTGGTATCCTCTCTTTCCCTTAAGGAAAGAGAGTTTTTGTATTAGTCTTTTGTATTTGCAGAGCAGGTACTGTGTACCTAGAGCATCCTGCAACCCAGCACCCACAATTGTTCAGGCTGGCTGGGGAACAAATGATGTCTACAGAATAGTGTGAGAGTGCCATTTATGTGTCAGGCTTTTTCAGGGTGTTGGGGTGAGAGCTCCAAAAAGGCTGGTTGGGATCTCTGCCCTCCTCGACTGTACATTTCAGTTTAGGGAGATCAGTTAACTCAAAGTTAGGTTTCTTATCTACAAAATGAGGATTACAACAGTAGCCACTGAAGACAGCAGTCAGAAGGCCTGAATGGTCATAGAGAAGGTGCTCACAGCCTCTGGTTCATGGTAGAACTTTGAGAATTGTTACCCATTATGTGCCTAGAAAGCTTGCATTTCTGAAGTTTTGGTTGATTCCTGTGAAACACGCCTACATTGCTAACAGTAACATTTCTGGCTGAGGCAACAGGAACGAACAGTACAACTTTCATTCTGCTTCAGTGATTAACTAGCTGGGTGGCCTTGGGCAAACTGCTTGAAGTCTCTGATTCTCATTTTCCCCAGACTTCAAAATGCAGGCACAAATAGACAAATGCTGTAGGCCACCGCTTGTATGAGGTTCTAATAGTCAAAATTAGAGAGATAGAGAGTAGAATGGTGGTTGCCAGGGACTGGAGAGAGGGAGGAAAGGGAGTTACTCTTGAATGGGTGTAGAGTTTCAGTTTTATAAGATGGAAAGAATTATGGAGATGGAAGGTGGTGATAGTTGCACGCCATGATGAATTTATTTAATACCACGGAAGTGTATGCTTATGGTGGTCACCATGAGCTGACCCTATTCAACACCCCCATCGCCTCTGCTCTCCTCTCTCTCAACGCCGTGTCAATCAGACATCACACCAGCACCCCACCCAAACTGTGTTTGTCGAGGTCTGCATGACTCCTGCGCAGCTAAGCCTCCGCTCACACTGCCTCTCAGTGGCACTTGGTGGCAGCAGTAGCTCATTGTCTCCGTGAGATGAGTCTGCCCTTGGCATCTCAACACCACAGTCTCCTGTCTTCTATTCGTCATCTGCTTCTGCTCAGCCTTTTCTGCTGGTTTCTCCTCGTCTCCCTGACCTCTTGGTGTTGTAGGTACAGTCCTTAGGTGTCTGCTCGTCTCTATACTTGTTCACGAGGAGATAGCACCTTGTTTCATGGTTTCAAATGTTATATGTAAATTGTCAAGTCGATAGATAGATAGATTGATAACCTTCAACCCTAAATAACCCCCTTAACTACATGCTCACTACTGAACATATTGCTAGATGCCTTGTATGTAGCTCAGATTTAATATGCAAAAGGCCATATGCAAAAACTAGCCTCTTCTCTAATATACTCCCATCTCAATTAATGATATCTTCATTCTTCCAGTCACTCAGATAAAATCTACATAATCTCCCTGGCTTCTTCTCCTTCTTCTACACCTTACATTCAATCTATTATCAAATCCTATCATTTCTACACTTAAAACGCCTTCTTACCACCTCCATCACTCTGGTTCAAGCCACTCTTGGCTCTCGCCTGGATTATTGCTAAGCTAGGATTGCTCTTGATTAAGCTCCTTGCCTCTGCCCCTGTCTCATTCAGTGTATTCTCAATACAGCAGCTCAAGAAGCCCTACTTAGCATCCATCAAATCTTGTCATCCCTCTACTCAAAGTCCTGCACTAACTTCCTGTCTTTTACTTTCAGAGTAAAAGCAAGTGTCCTTATAATGGCCCAGGAGGCTGTCCATGATTTGATCTCTATTATTTCTCTATTTCATCTCTATTTCCCTCTGCTAACCCCCTTTTCTCTCCACTGGCCTGGGGCTGACTTGCCCGGAAGCAGAAGATAAATTGCTGGGGATGTTTTCATACTTGATGTGGAGGCAGGATACGAGGACAATTGGACTTTTATCAGGGGAGACCTCTTACACATCTTCAGTGTGGGGAGGCCACTGGGTCCCAGGTCAGCTGGTTGCCTGAGCTCATTGTTGGAAGCCCACATTGTTAGGAACAATAACTGGCTCCAGGGAGGACCTGGGATGCAAGACTGTGAATGGGCTTTTGCTCCATTTATGCAGATGGAAAGGATTTTCTCAGGGATATAATTTTTAGGCTCTTTCTCTGACTGTCATACAGTCACCTGAGACCGGAGGTGGGTGTGTTTCACTGCGGAAGGGACACATGTTTGCAGACTGGATGTTCTTCTCAACCGTAGATCAGTCTCAGGCCTTCACGATAACAAATGTGGACCTTGGAACTGAAGGAGGACCTTCCAGCAGAACTTATACCCTGCTTCCTAGAAGTTACAGGCATTGTTTTAATAATGAATAAGTTTGTGGCCACCATGACCAGCTTGCCCAGTGCTCGCCAACATTGTCCTCTGACTTAGCGTGATTTGTGGCAACCTGGCTGGGTTTTTGCTTCCCTGGGTATATGGGGGGTTTTCAGGCAGGCTTAGGTGCTACATGCTGCTGTTGCCCTGCCTATTTTCTGCCCTGTGGCCAGAGCACTCAGACAGCTCATCGCCTCCGCTGGCTGCGTCTCTGCTCCTTTGCCTTTGGGATTTTGCCCTGGGGAGCTTGCTCAGCTGTAGCCCAGGAAACTGACAGAGGAGGGTATTTAATGCCCCAGGGCAACCTCCACCAGGGAAAAACAGGGCTGAGTGGATGAATGCCCATACACCTGTCTTCAGGTGGAACAATTCTTTGGGACACTTCGCATGGGTTCACAGGGAGTTCCTGGTGGAAATGAGCCCAGTTACCCACAAGGCAGTTCATTCTTTACTGACTATTCTCCCTCCCTGTTTCAGTCTCTCCACTTTTTCCAAATAAACTACTTGCACCCAATATCCTGTCTCTATTCTTATGGAAACCCAATTTAGGCAGCCAGTGAGGCAAGTTTAAGATAGAGTCAAAACCTTTCACTCACTGAGGACTTGCCGAGTGCTAGATCCTTCAGGAGGATAATGACCCCTCAAGGCACACATTTTCCTCCTCACTTTACAGATGATAAACCAAGACAGAAAAAGGTTAAGTAATGCTCCCAGAATTCCCTGCTCCAACACCCTGTCTCTCAGGAGAAATCATCCCTTCCGGCTGCACTGACTATAGCGGGAGACGATCTGATGTGAGCTTCTCTCATTTCCCCTCCGTCGACTTACAGTCTCTCCGAGTCACCTGCCTGGTCTTCCTTCCATATGGTCTAGGAGGTGAAACTTCTCCAAAGGAGCACTGTCTTGAGACTTCCCTGGTGGTCCACTGGCTAAGACTCTCCACTCTCCATGTAAGGCGCCCAGGTTCGATCCCTAGTCAAGGAACTAGATCCTACAAGCTGCAATTAGGAGTTCTCATTCCACAATTAAATAACCCGAATACTGCAAGGAAGATCGAAGATCCTGTGTGCCGCAACTAAGACCTGGCACAGCCAAATAAATAAATAAATATTAAAAAAAACCCCAAAGAACTGTCCTTACTTGTCACTCTGTGTCATTGATGAAGTGAAAAACATTATGCCACACAGTCATTGAAATGTCTATTTATTAATAAGTGGTGCAGTATTCATTTAAGATAGAACATAAAAAATCAGGTAAGAATTGTTTGCATAATATATATGGAAATCAACCTAGTAAAGTTGTTCAAAGATTGGACACAGCCAGAATATAAATTACACATACAGTTTAAAAATTACAGGAAATCATATTATAAAGAGCACTAAAGGCCACTTGTGGAAGAGTTGTGTTCCCGTGTAAGCCAGAATGTGAAGAAAGCCTACTTGTTAGCATGGAGACAAATTCAGGGAGCAAGGCACCAGAATTCTATGCCGTAAAAGGGGGTTAAAGAAAATACAATCCAAAATCAGATACAGTGGATTCATGTCGCTGGAAACTTCCATGTGCTCTTCAAAGACTGGTATTTTCCATCACTCCTACATTACGAAGAGGAAAAAGTATAAGAAGAGCCATATCGCACTGGAAGCAATGTGGAAAGCATTTTCCTTTAAAACGGGGAAGGATTGACAAGTCTGATGAAGCTGGCCCATCTAAGGTGATTTTCAGGGTGAGTCAGAGCCTACCTCACATTTCTAACAGCAAAGCCTCTGACACCTGACAAGATAGCAGCCCCCAGTCTGGGAACTTGGCCTCCCACCCAGACTCTGAACCCTCAGAGGAACTTTGGAGGGTGAAGCTATCCTCCCCTCCCTCAGAGCACGATTCAGAGGGAAAATAAGAGCCCAATTATCAGATCAGGTTGGCTTCTCCTGGGAACCTTGATCTTTTCATATCGAGAAAGAAAAACACAAACTATTCTGAGCGTTGGCCTCCCAGAGAGTGTTTCTGAAGACCCAACTGTTTCTGCAGGATTTCAAAGCCCTGGAATAAAGGGGCAGTCTATAGAGACAAAAGACCGGAGTCGGGAGGGAGGGACATTTGAACTTGTTTGATTAAAACAATGAAAGGAGATCCTTGGGGATAAAGAACAAGGGGCACTTGTGGGATTATCTGTAGCCATACCAAACTCCCAGAACTAGTGAATTCCAACGTGAACCAGATAGACAACTTATGTGGCATCTCCCGCCGACAGCTAGAATGTAAAATCACTCAAAAGAACAGGCGGGACCACCAAATAGCAAGGCGAACAGTCAAGGCAAGAATCACTCCTCTCTCTAGAGACCCAACAGGACTGCAATCATTCTACTGGAAAGGTGACAGGGTGGAGGAGGGCAAGGCTTTGTGAAAGATCCCAGGGCCTGTCTGGGAGCATTTCCATTGACCTGGGAGACTTGGGATGGGGAGAAGCAATGGGCTTTGGAGGTACATGGGTTTTTGTTGAGGGCTTCTCATTCTCAGCTTCAGCTTGCTCATCTACAATGTGGAAATGGTAACACTTCCTTGGTGGGATTGTGATGAGGATTGCATGAACTCAAAAGAGAGAACTGTGATGTCCCATGCCACTCCAAGTGAGAGATCAGGGCATGTTCCCCTCTCCCCCTTCCCTGACCACAGTCTTGTGGGCAGAGGAAGAGAATAGAACATTGAAAGGAAACATCCTCTTATTTTGTCTTACTCTGGGATGTCAAATTGTATAGTCCATTTGACAAGTCTAAGAGGAATTACAGATATATTCCTAATCTGTGGGAAAGGCTTTTGACTGCTCAATTATAAGTCACACTCAGGTTATTCTTACAAAGAGCCCATTTTTGATTTATTTCTCTCTGAAACTTATTTCAACCCCAGACAGTCTTTTAAAAACACTGGGTCACCTATTGCCATCCAAGAGCTTGACCATCTTTCTATCTCTTAGGAGCTCCTGGTTCTGCCTGATTCAGGAGAAATGAATATTCTGCTACTAGGTTTAATAAGGGCTGTGGGGCAGCCCTACTGAATTCTGGAAAATCTATACCAAGCACAGCTTAAATGGAAATCACTGTGGAAATCCTCCTTTGAGCCGACAAGAGGCTTGTTCATTTCCTGAAACAATTTTCTAGTTACAGTTACAGTTACATCTGCAGTTAAATTCTGTTTGCTTCTTTGTAGTTTTGGTGAAGACACCAGAATACTAGGCTGTGATATGAACAAGACAGACATTCTGGGACAAAGCAAGAGGAAATAGGCTGTGCCCAGGGAAGACCCAGAGAGCCCCATGCAAAGGGACAACTTTAGTAGACCTGGTGACTTAGGGTCAAATAGTTGCCCAAAGAAATCACATCCCATTTCTTAAACTCAAGTTCATAATTTTTTTTTTTTCCCCTCCTGAGGAGAAATCCTGGTAAATGGGTTTATAGATAAGGATATAGTCTGAGACATGACTCAGAAGCTGAATGGGTCTAAGCGATGCACCAAAGAGATGAACCGGTCTATGCGGGGCAGGACACAGAGGGGACAAAGTGGGAGTGGTCAGGGGAGGGGAGGGGAGGAGGGCTCTTCTTTCCTTTTCTCAACTGCTCACAGCAGCAGTGGTATTTCTATGCCTTTGAAAACAGCAGGGTTTTGGAAGAAGGAATGATGTCATCTTTCAAGGCACAGGATCCTCAATCATATTTGAGACGGGAAGATGTCTTAAATATGTGTCTGCTTCTGCAGTTGCTCCAGTGGACGGGGAAGTTTTCTCTCATCTCCTGGGCTCAAGAGCAATGCTCTATTCTCACTGGGTATTTCACTCTTAGTTTTTGATCTCTAACATCTGGTCTAGGAGTTAGGAGATCTGAGTTCCAGACTCTGTGACACAATCACTCATTTAGTCACTATGAGTTTCTTGGCTCTGAGCCTCTGCTTCCTGATATAAAAAGAGAAGTGGTTTTTTCTGGGTGACTGAGGTCTCTTCTCATTCTGAGCATCTAAAAGTCTATGAAATTCTACTTTCCTGCATCTATGATAATAGAGGAAAATACTAGTCACATTTTCCCCCAGGCATGCTGGAGCTGAGACTGTTCAAAGCTGAGAACAAAGCCCCCTGGGGAGGGTTTCAGCAAACTTAAACTCTTTCTTGGACACTCTCCACTCATTTCTAGCATTTGTCTCGTAGACATCATGGCACAATTGACTTTCCCTGTTGAAACCACTCATCTCTTTATATTTAATTATTTCTATTTGACTTTACCACCTACAAACAGTGTGTTCCAGGGAACTTCCACGACCCAAACACTGGGATCCAACAGTCCTGGTCTCCTCCTTCTGACATTCCTGCTCTTTATTTTGATGGAAAAAGGAAGCATTTTTATTTCTAGAGATGTCCTTATTTAAATGGCAATTGTGAAAGCGCTTGATCCTGTTGTGTACAAATTGGTATTGTACCTTCACCGCTGTTTCTCGGAAAAAGATTTTCTAGCGTAAATTTTGAGTTCATGAGTTACAGCAAAGATTCAGGCAATGGAATCTACATATTCTGTAAAAAAATGAACATGAATGGTAGTCACCCAGATATGGCAGTCTCTGTACTACGGGTTTTCTCTATATGAATTAGCTGTTTTGAAAATGAAAAATTGCCAGAAAAGCCAAACTTGTTTGAATATAACTCAAATCTTCATCCAGGGCGTCTCTATACCCTCCCAAGCTCTAGGCATTTTCCACTCCTTGTTCCCTAAAGCACTAATCTATGCAGACAGTCTCCGCTTCTGACCTGGGCCTTGTGCAACCTGCTACCTGATTTAGGCTCAGGTTTAAATAGTGTAGTATCAAGAACACAAGAACTTTGGGTTGATTTCAATACGAAGAAAGGATTTACAGTCTGTTCCAAAGTTCATCCTGAAACAAACAAGCCTTGAAAGACAAGTGAGGGCAATGGGGCAGATTCCTTGGAGTGCCTGGGGTTCAGAAAGCAAAGACAGTCCTTGTGGTTCTAGGTGCCTTGTGGGTGGATTCTAGGAAAACCAAGAGCAGTTACTTGGCATCTTCTGGAGGAAGCCTGGGCTGAGAATGGCAGACTGTTCAAAATTCAGTTGACATTTTAGGACACTGGACACGGCTCTTCTCTTGGCCCAGAAGAACCTGGTCTGTAGGTTTCTAGCTTTTCTCTTGAAACAGATGCTGTATATTGGTCCTTACTATAAGCATCTCTTGGTCAACACAACGAAATGGAACTCAGTTCCTTGCCTGGTGTCCATTATGTCAGCAATCTGGTGAGGAAGAGAAAGCGTTTCTCCAAGAACCTTCTCAGATGCTCTAAAAACTCTCCTTCCACAGCTTATCTGGAGTCATAAAGTCCAAAGCATGGAACTTAAAGTCCCTGTAGGACCCATTTGGCCTTTCCTGAGCTGATGGGGTTGTGACTACTTCGATGCAGAGTTTTTACTTTAACGTTCTTCCATGTTCAAGCTCTCACTGATTCCTTGGAAGCATTCCTGTCTATATAAAATTGTCTGCAGGGATGAAATGAGGTTCTTTCCACTTTTGGTAGACACAGTTTGAAGGGATCTTTAATAATTCAAGGCCACTGGAGTCCTAGATTTTGATATTTTTCTTATCTCTGAATATCTGGTGCATTGTGCAGTGCCTAAAAGACAGTGGTGCTTAATAAATCTTGGCAATGAACAAACAAATGAGTGTTTTTATCACACTTATTTGAGTGGCATAGAATTATGACAATGATCTTGGCCAGTTATGAGCAGCTCCTGTTATATTAGCATTAACAATTAATAATGTCTATAAGTAATTATTCTTCCAACTCACAGTGTCTTAGGAACTAACTGCCTTGAACAAAATAATCATTCGATGCATACTATTGATTAATGAACTCATTGACCTATAGTATCTTAGGATCATCTGGCTTTGTTTTCATGACAATTAGAGCTTTATAACATCAATGCTATATCTAATAAATCTGACCTCTCAGCTTCCAGAACACACACAGTTAGTAAATAGAACTTTTTCAATTTGATGGGGTTTTTTCTCCCCCTTTTCCTCTCACAAAAAAAAAAAAAAAAATACATCCAGAATTTGTTTGTGTGCTAGTCTTTGATACTTCAAACTGTGATCTCAAGTACTTTCTTCTCAGCCAATAGGATCACCTTTAACCTAACATTTGGAAAGTGGATTTATCTAATTAATTTTGATACTACTAAAGGAGGACCTCTTAAAATTTGCATATATCATGTTGTAACATACAGAGATTGAATGCACATGATGCAGTTTCCCTTGAGAAAGTCATATTTAGTTCTTATAATGGAATTAATTTGTGATTATTTCATGAAGTTTTGCTGAACCACTGTACTTTCTTGGGTAAACTTCAGAACCACTGGTATATCCGAGGTAGAATAATCTCAGATAAACCACTGGTATATCTGAAGTAGAATAATCTTGGTAGAATAATCTCAATTTACCAGTAATCTTGGTAATGGTTATTTACCAATTCTGTTGGATTATTCCAGCATTCTGCTTCTTGGTTTGACAAAAAGATGTTTGTGGAAGCACATAATGTTTCTCCTTATAACCTATGTTTAATCCTAGACCCTTTTCTACTTCATCAATGACAGCCATGTTGATGATGTCGTCTGTGGGCAGGCAACTCGAATAGGGTTTGGTTTGCATTTCTGGAATTTTTTTTTCAAAGGGAATAGCAAAGCAAAATATTTCAGAAAATAATTTTTTCTTTTTTGTTTTCTTAGATGGGAAAGAATAGCTCTTAAGATTCTTATCATTTATTCATTCATGAAGATTAATTTGCCTTTGTCTACCCTGATACTGCATTGGGGCTATAAAATCAACACAAATCCAATCTCTGCCATCCTGGCCTTATGACTCAGCAGGGAAGCTAAATGCCTTCTTATGGTTTGGAACAAAATACAAATTCCAGTCCTTTGTCAGTTACTAAAAGAAGCTAAGAAAATCATGTAACTTTGGATCCATGATGACTATTTTTAACATGAGGATGAGAAAGTCTCACTTTTCCAGTTGGGAACTCCATTGAGTTCTTGGAAAATGCCTCTACTTGTAAGATACTGAGACCAGTATGTTCTGAAGGGGTATTAATAAGTTAGAAAAATAATTGGCACGTTAGATGGCTCAGTCATTTTTGATGAAAGATTCCAGGAATATCAGAATCAAGAACCAAGCCCTAAGGAAGGAACATAAAGTTTATTGGGTCATGCACCCCAGTGGCACTTGCAGCCATATTATAGGGGCCAGGAGAAGGATTGAATGACCCACGCCGTTTGCCCTTCAAATGGCCAGAAAGTCCAATAGCAAACCTTAGGGGAGGGGGCTTCATGTCTGATGTATGTGCTTATTCTTCTGTATTTCCTACCTGGGACTTCAAGGTCAACACCCATCTATTCATGGGACTCTCCATGTACAGCTTCCTTTCTGCCATTCACAGTGCCAAGGACTTCAGGCTTTGGTTGTAAGTTCCTAAAGTCAGGGGCTGACCCTTCATTATCACTGTACTCTGAGCTTTTTACAAGACACCTGTTGACATGTGGTTGAAAGAAACCCACCTCTGAGGAAGAAGCTCCTCTCTCCAGTATAGTGCAAAATCCTTGCATTAGGTAATGATGAAGCCGTCAACCTCGTGTCTGCCACAGCCACTCTGGCTCCCGACAACAATGCGAGGGAGAATACTGGTGGGATGCAGACATTCCAAGTCAATCAGTTTGATGGTCACCATGCCAACCATCTAAAATGGCCCTTAGACGTGTGAAGAGAGTGAGACAATAACACTGCGGTGGAGTCATTTAGCTAATTAGCCCAAGCCTAACAGAAATCTTTCCCATCAACGGGTTTCAGAGAGCAGCGACATCTCCTAACAGGACGGCTTCTGCTTCATGCTGATACTTATACAGGAGGTCAGTGCCCTCCAGCTTGGCTGCTTATTCTTTAGCTAGTCTTATGGCTACATGTGGTTTCAAATATCTAGAGGGGTGAAACTGGATGGTTCTGGAAATTCTGCCTCTTTGCATGTCAGAAATGTTGTAGCTTCCTGGTACTGATTTGTTTTCTGGATCCAGAATGCAAAGCATCAGACAAACACGTTTTGCAATAAAAGCAGACATCCCCCTCCCACTTGGATAAAGAGTCTCCTGAGTGCTTTCTACACAACACAGAGTACAGGCATCTTGGTCCCACTGTGTGTACTGCAGAGCAGTGTCAGCAGGAGGGGACCAGGGCCTGGAGAGAGTCAGCTGACTGAGATTTGAGTCCCAGCTCTCCTGGGGGATGATGGGGGCATCCCAGGCATCGCGCTTTACCTGGCCTGCAGTTTCTCATTTTTACAAGGAAAGTCCTGGACCAGATAATTTCCGTGTGCCCTCTTGACTCCAATTCCTATTTGACTTGGACATCTTGTATGAGTGTCATAGGGAGGAATGTGTATTGGAACCTGGTCTTGAAGGCCCTGAACTTAACTCCTGCCCCGAGGGGCACCCCACTGCTGATACATTTTGTTATCTTTGGCTACATAAGTTGGGAACTATTTAATGTGCGTGTGTGTGTGCTTTCTCCCTGCCTATTCACAACTCATCCGAAATGTTACACTTGCCACCATCTTTGATTGATGAAGAAACTGGGGCATGAGAGTTGACAAAGACAGACCAAGTGAGGTCCCTCTGAGAGATTTCAGAAGGTTTTCCCAGCTTTTCCTTAATAAAATAATTTTGTAATTCTTAGTTGGGCAGATATGATGCTAGCTCATTCCTGCCCTCACATTTTAGCTCAAGAGGCAATCTCCTTGGTACATGATGCTCTTTTGTTGAGGGAACTATTTGCTTGCTGAAGAAAACAACTAATCATTGGAGTGTTTTACACAAAGGGGCGGTGATGTGAGAAGCAACGGAAATGACTTTCTCTGCTTACCAAACCAAAACCCAAAGCAGCCAACCACACAGACACACAGCACGGCTCATCCATAATTTCTCCCTGTACTGGTCCAGTCATGATTCAAAGTAAGAACAGCGGATAAATGTGTGTCCTAAAGAGGTTAGCGGTACCATTTTATATAGTGTAAAGTCATGCAAACCATGCTTGAAAGGAAGCGGCTTCATTGTGGTGACCGGGGGAGGTAAAAGGCCACGACAAGCCCCCGCCCAGGTGGGGCCACCACGCACATGCATGCATTTGATGCAGCCCCCTGTGATCTCACGGGGATGTGGCGGGTGTGAGAGCAAGTGAGCTATACAAAGTTTGTCTACATTACAAGAAGGAGTCAGCCCACGACCCCTTTTTTAAGTGGGCTTGCCGGAAGGGGTCCATATCGAATCAGAAATGCCGTCCCCCGTGGACGACAGAGGCATGGAGCCACTGGGTGTGAAGGGGTCGGTGTCCGTGTCCGTCTCACCCTCGGCCAGGTACCGTTTCTCCCTCATCCAGCTCGATCCCCCGCTCGGGCCAAACGCATAATCGTCTCTGTCCTGGGAGATGCTGAAGCCACTGGGCGAGCGTTCCAGCTCCTCGTGGTTGACTGACATCAGGGACAGGGGCGTGTCGCTGTCCCGGGTGATGCTGCGCCTTTGCCGGGGGGAGACTCGGTCCGAGCAGGGGCCGTGCAGTTCCGCCTGGGAGCGGTAGCTCCCTCGGGAGTCAAGAAGCGTCAAGATAGGCAGGACGGTGGGCCTTTCCATATAGGTGGTTGCATGACCCTTTCCAGAACTGGGTCCCCCTAGGGGCAGGTTCACAGGGTCGTGGGCAAAAAACCCATAGGGGCCGACTTTGTCGACGGGCACCTGGTGGAAGCTGTAGGGGGCATCGGGGGCGCCCGTTTCGGAATAGTTACAGATGATGGTTTTCAAGTCCACATCCCTGTGGTCCTCTTTCCGCTCGGCCTCGGCGGGCGAGGAGGCCCCCTTGCTCGGGGAGAAGCCGGCGACGTGCACCTGGAGTCGTTCCATGTGCTGCAGATGCATGTCCACCAGGAAATCCAGTTTCTTCCCCATGTCGTGAACCTGGAAAACACAAGGAATTGGGAATCACTGCTTTCTCTGGGCCAGCGGGTACTTGTTATTGGTGGTGAGGAAAAACCATAGCATTTACTTTCCAGAAAGGAAAAGGGTTCTTGCGGTAAGTCATAATCATCATAACAGCTGACTGTTTTGTATCTCTCGATTTTGAGCTTTGTGCAGGGATGTGTGCATGCGTGCTCAGTCGTTCAGTCATGTCCAACTCTGTGCCAGGCTCTTCTGTCCAAGGGATTCTCCAGGCAAGAATACTGGAGCGGGTTGCCATTTCCTTCTCCAGGGGACCTTCCTGGCCCAGGGACTGAACCCATGTCTCCTATGTCTCTTGCATCGGCAGGCGGATTCTTTACCACTGTGCCACCTGGGAAGCCTGCACAGATTTCTGCTAATCTAAAAAAAACAGGGTAAGGGCATTCGAGAAACCTGGAAGCAGAGACATGGTGTGAGGATAAGTTTTACCCAAGGAGAAGATGGCCTTGCTGCTCCTGTTTGGATCCAGGAGGAGGAGTTCTTGATTTGTAAACATTCCCTTAAAGAAGCATCTATATTGTCTGCGCACATTCCTCCTACCTGGGGATATAAGCCCTATGGGTACAAGGGCAGTGGTTAGCAAGAATTCTGCTTCTCAGACCTAGAGATGCTCCCTAGGGGTCTTGGAGGCCAGTAGAAGGTATGCTGAGATCAGCTGCATCTACTTGCTTCTACCTACAAAACTGAGAACATACTGAAATCATCGTGCGTGCACAGACACAAGTGTACATGCACGTGTGCGTGGGATGTTCTTCTCTGACAGTTCACAACTCACCAGGAAGGACTGAAGGCAGGTCTACCATTTCCTCTTGTAGTTAACGACACGAAGCATAGAGCAAGGTCTTGGCTGAGTTGGTACTCAAGTCTTAATAATAACGAATCCTTCTCTAGCAGTTACTATGCACTTTAAAGTTATTTAATTTTTCATATTAATTTTCTTATTTAACTTACTTGATTTTCATAACAGCCCTATGAGGTGGATGCTATTATTCTATTTTTCAGTTGAGGAAATAGAGGCACAGAGAGATGAAGTAACTCATCAAACGTCACAGAGTAGGTAAATGGAAGAGCTGAGATGACAAATTAAAATTTAACAACAGAAAAGGATATTCTTGACATACTAAAAAAGGATAATTATTCAAATTTTCTCTTATCTCTTCTGCACAGATCCAGTTTGGGGTTATGAATAAAATAAAAGGATTGATAGGAATCCTAAAGGAAATTGACAGTGCTGTTTATCTAGTACAGTTGGGTGTATTCTGTGTTTAGTTGCTAAGTCATGTCCAACTCTTTGTGACCCCATGGACTGTAGTCTACCTTGCCATGGGATTTCCCAGGCAAGAATACTGGATTGGGTTGCCATTTTCTTCTCCAGGGGACATTCCTGACCCAGGGATCAAACCTAGGCCTCCAGCATTGCAGGCAGATTTTTTTTACCAGGAAGGTGGACTTCCCAGGTAAAGTTGGCCAAACAATGCTAAAATACAAGGCACTTTACTGAAGAAATGAGAGGTGGACTTCCTGGGTGATGTGACTGAATGGGTTTCTTTCTGCCCTGAATGAACCCCACCCATAGCCTGCCCTCCTCCGGGCCCCTTCACATAGGTCACACACTGACCCAGATTTTCACAGAAGGAGGATTACGGATACAGAAAAATACAGAAAATGTGGGGAAGGGCACTAACGTTCCTTAAACATCATGAAGTTCATGATCAAAGTAGCTACCATTTGTTGAACATCTACTGTGTGCCAGCTACTATTCTAGGTAATTTACAGGTATCAGTTGATTTAATCTTCAAAGCAACCTCACGAGATGTTAACATCCCCATTATACAGATGAAGAAACTGAGGCTCAGAACGATTCATTCACTTGCAAGTGATCACCCAGCCAGTAAAGTGCTAAATCAATGATTTCATTTCCAGATCCCCTGATGAATGGTAGATACTCAAGTCTGTTATCTCCCTATGAAAAAAATGACATTTGAAAATGAATTCCACATACTTGTTTTTGGTGGGAGCAAGGAAGGACCTACCTGCCTTTCGACTTTCACAAACTTCCCCATCATGCTTTGGTCTTCAGTTTCTGATGTGGATGGTCTGGCTACATAGGGTTCATTCCTAGGAAAGAGCCCATAATGCTGTAAGATCATGACACCTACTTTTGCTCTGCAAGGTCACTTCAGCTAGGTGGGCCGTGGTCCCTGGAACTATCCTGCTTGTGCTCAGGCTTACAGGGTCTGGAAGAGCCCATGGAACTCTGCAGCCCACGGGCATTGGGAAAGGCCAGTGTTTCCGACCTTCACCAGGGATGTCTCATGCTTACCATGTTGACTGTAGGAAAATGTGAAGCTGACTATTAGGCTGTTCTCAGGAAGCTTTGTGTCAAGCTTAACTTAACACACCACTTAACTGTGCCCAGAGTGCTTGATTGCTCTAAATTATGTTCCTGGGCCTTTCCGTCTCAGACGGTTGACAATAGAGCGTGGTTGTCTCATCTCGGGAACCAACATTTCATCTGTTCCATTTAGCTAAGACTGGAAAACAGATGCAAAACCTGGAAAACGATGCCAAAGATGATATTCGTAGGGAACAGGATTGAGACATGTGCTGCGTTTGCGCCTTAGCCAACCACAGTCCACATCTGCCTAAATTCCAGTTAGTTTCAATATTGTCCTATGTAGACGAGAACTTTCAGGGAGTCTAGCTACTGCTTGAAACCATTCATGCTTGGTACTTTCTAGGCAGTTGTTTTTTCTCTAGGCTACTTACTCCTTCTAGGTCCCTGGCCAGGTTTGGGTAAAACTGTTTCTTTTTTATTTTTTCAATCTTTGGCTATTTTGCACGGCATGTGGGATCTTAGTTCCCTGACCAGGGATCGAACCTGCACCTTCTGCATTGGAAGTGTGGAGTGTTAACCACTGGACCACCAGGGAAGTCCTAGAACAGTCTTGAATTAAATCAGATATCAAAAACCAGCGGCCTCTGTGCTGAATCCAGCCCGCCAGTGCTTTCCTTGGCTTGCACAGGGTTTTAAACATTGGAGCCATTCAGAAGTGGAGAATTGCCCATCAGATCTGAATATTCAGCTTTTCTTGAGAAACTAGAGTATCTGGAAACAGAGGGTCTCCTTTCCTAAAATTAGCAGGAGCAGAACTGAGGTCCTTCAGGGCCCTGTGGTTCACCCCTTGCCAGTCTAGCCCCAGAACTGAAGCCAAGATTAGATGCTCTGTATTGCCCTCCCTACACTCTTCCTTCCTTAATGATAAAGAGCCTTATTATTATTATACACTGCATGATATTTCTTACGCCTACCTCCCTTCACCCATTTATGTTATTGATACTTGCCTTGAAGATACTGGGGAATAAAGAAGTGTAAATGCAGGCAGTGGGCTTTCTAAAGGATCCTTGCTCATCACCTATAAAAGGACAATTTTCAGACAGTTTTTCAGGGAGGGCAGAGCTGCTCTGGGGCCAGACAGCTGACTTCCTTCTCAGTCTCTGGGGCTGATGAAAGTTAAAAAAAAAAAAAAAAGCCAAAAGAGCTGGCCAGGAGGAATGCCTTGGGCTCTGCTAACAGGAAGTATTCCTTCGGTTCCAAAAAAAAAAACTCCCACAAGTCTCCTTTTATTTTCTAACTAGGAAACTGTCAGTTGCATTTTCAGTAGCCATACAAAGGAGTGTGGCTGCAAGGCTTTCATACAGAAATCTCTCAAACAGCCACAGGCTGGAATAGACTGCAGGCTCTTTCTCTTCACCTTATCTGGGGGAATGGCAACCTCACCCCCATGGTAAAGGAACCCAGCTGAGACTTGGGCATAGGGACTTGGGCGTCGGGATGTGGTGCAGGCTTTGGACCCACACAGCCCATCAGTCAATGCCCCTGGGCCCCACCTGGGAGACTGCTGGGATGGATAGGTGAAGGCGGCTCCTCTCTGAGACTTTTTATGTTTTGGAGTAGATGGAGGTCCAGGGGTGAAAATCATATCTATTCTGAAAGAGAGCACACAAAGAGGGGGGATTAAATGACAGAGAGCTTTGTATGAAAAGAGAGGAAAGCAATGTATTCTCTTTCTTCTGTCATCAGCTGTGAGTTTGGAATATAAAAGAAAAGAGCATAAAGAGAAAGGGGGAAAGGAGGGGGTAAGGAGGAGAAAGAGAAAGAGAGAAAGAGGAAAGGAGGAAGACTTTCTAATCTTAATGCATCATCATTTTTTTTTTTCTTTTGGCCCAGTGTACCGAGAGCATCTCTCCATCGCAGAGGAGAGAGGCAACCGAACCACTGAGACAGGGTGACAGCTGCGTCCTGTTCCTTCTTACAGGAAATGTCAGGTGTGCTGCAGCAGGTCTGGTCTTCCAGCTTTCATTCCACCCAAAACCTCTAGTTAGGGAGGTCTTCCTGCTAAGCCCTAGGCTCTGTGTTCAGCCGTGCCCTCTTTTCCCTGCAGCTTGGCAGGCTCCTTCAGCTACTGGAGGGATGAATTCAATAGTAGCTCCTATAGCCCTCCCCCCCATCAATGTCACCCTGAGCACAACAGAAGGCAAATGCCATCCCCTACCTGGCACTGAGCTGCGGTGCTCAGTGCTCAATGGAAACAGCCTGGGAGGCTTATCACAGGCCCAGGACCGCAGTACTCAGAAGGAGCCATGCCTCTCTATGTCCTTCTGCAAACCCAACTGCTCCTCCCCTGACCCTGTGCATGAGTGCGTGCTAAGTCACTAGAGTTGTGTCCGACTCTTTGCAACCCTGTGGACTGTAGCAGGCCTGGCTCCTTTATCCATGAGACTCTCCAGGCAAGAACACTGGAGTGGGTTGCCATGCCCTCCTCCAGGATATATGTACCTATAAGTATATAAATATGTATAAGTTTCTATATATTTCTGAGTATGCAGTTAGTAATCATATTATGCATATATATCCACTGTATATCACATAACTTTTTATCTTACTATATAGACTGTAAAAATATCATTTGATGGTGGCGTAACTTTTTAATGAGACCAGGTACCATTCTTTTCTTAATCACTATTTGTATACTGGAGATGTATTACAGAGGATGGGAGTTTTGTACCCCGTCCTGGATCTGGTTTCACTTCCAGCTCTGCCACCTACTAGTTGGGTAGTTTGGGGCAAGATCATTGTCCTGTAAACCTTGGTCTTCTCATTGGTATATGGCAGCTCTAATGTAAAACCTTAGGGGGTTATAAGGGATTGGAGACATACATGTGAAGTGCCCAGGTGATCAACAAAAACGGTGATAATTATCAGCTAGGAATCAATGCTGTTTCCATATGTTCACTGTTACAACTAACACTTGATGAACTTTTAACTGAGTAAAAATTTATATTTGGAACTAGCCAACTGGACTCATTTTAGATAATCCGAATTTTGTTGGCATATACAAAGGATCAGAGTTAGGGACCAGTAAGACACATGCTTTTTCTCTCCGTGAGGCCTGATCAGACTATTAATCTTGGCCATGTCAATTTCACAGAAATTCTCCCCAGCTCATTTGATCTCGTGTTGGTTGGCCTTGATGTCTCTATTTGATGAGTATTTTTGTTCTTAACATTTCTCCCCGGCATTGAGGATGAGTGGATGCCTCTCGCCCTCAGCTCTGCGGTCTCCCTGGCCAATTCCTCAGCAGCCAGGAGGGCACCATCCTTCCAGGTGTGCTGTCTTACCTTGTCTGAAGGTACTTGATTCGGGAAAGCATGTCGAGATGTCCTGCAGAATACTGTTCAATCACATCCTTCACGTCATAAGGCCTCAAAGTCTCCTTGAATTTTTTTTTATAGAGACGGAATTGTAGAATTCTGCCAGGCAAAGTAGAGACATTTGTGTATCAGGAGTGGAGAGTGAAGGAACTTATGATACAAGATGGACAAATTCTGGGGTGGGGGTGGAGGTGGGAATAAAAGAACCAAAAAGACACGACTTGATGAGAAGTCCCAGGTCCTGGTCCTCGTTCCACCTCTTAGAACCACACTGAGTTGGGCTGGCTGGTGTCTCTTCTTCATGACTATCCCTTTTCACTCATATGAATAATAAGAAATTCATATTTCTTTCATTATGACAATAAACGCTAACATTTATTACACATTGGGCTTCCCTGGTGGCTCAGATGATAAAGAATCTGCCTGTAATACATGAGACCTGGATTTTATTCTTGGGTCTGGAAGATCCCCTGGAGAAAGGAATGGCAACCCACTCCAGTATTTTTGCCTGGAGAATCCTACGGACAGAGGAGCCTGCTGGGCTACAGTCCACAGAGTCTCAAAGAGTCTGACATGACTGAGCAACTAACACTTTCACTTTTCACTACATGCCAGACACTGGGATGAGTTAATTTTTAACAATTTCCTAATAAATCGATTCACAGATGATGGAACTGTGGCCGAGGGAGCTTCAGCCTCTTCCCAGGGCCATCTTGCTGATAATGTCAGAGTTTCCCTGAAACCCAGGGTTGTATGGGGACAAGGCTCACGGTCCTAACAGCTGCGTCACACTGCTTCCTATCTGAGGACAGCTGACATATCTCTTCCTCAATAGCCTCCTTAATCCTTTGGCTTATGAGCTCCTGGAAGAGAAAAGCTAGCTTTGGTTCTTCAAGTTTTTTCAGGCTGTTAATTAAGTGGGGCACCCAGAACTTGGAATCCTCACCTCCATCTTCCTGGGAATCAATAAAGTCGCCTTAGGTGATTAATCTTCTTGAAATCTCCCTCACGAGGTCAACTCTTACTGAACATAGTGTCAATTTAAAACACCGAATCACAACCCAGTGGTAAGAAACACAGTTACCCAGGTCCTCCCATCTCATACTTGTATAAGCTTTTTTTAATGGTGCATTCAAGACTCGTTTTGTTTGTCACAGCCCATGACTTCAGCCTCTAAACACTATTTTGGTCTATCAATTGTACCATTCAAGTCACTATCCTTTCCAATTCTATGTCACTTTCTAAGCGTGCCCATTACACAGCTCTGCCAAGGGTGGGTGTCAGGAACTATGGCTTGCAGCCAAGTCTGGCCCACTGCCTGTGTTGGAAAAAAAGAGTTGTGTTGGAACACAGCCTCAGTGATTCGTTTATAGACTGTCTATGGCTTCCTTTGCACTTCAAGATCAAAGTGAAACATGACAGAGACCTAGGGATCATAAAGGCTGACATATTTACTACCTATCTGACTCTTCACAAAAAAACGTCTGCCAACCTCTGAACTAAGGCATCAATGACAGTACTCCAAAGGACGCGGCAGAAGCCAGACCAGGAAGCATCTCAGCAGAGACCTCCTTCGAGCCCAACACAGATTCATTCATTGGTTTTCTTTGAATAAGATCATTCAACCAGTTAAGAATCCAGGAAGTTGTGTTTCTTATCCAGCCATACTTCTGGCACATTGGACAGTGATGTCATGAAGAACCATGTCAACAGCTTTGCTGAGGGCCACATATTATAAACTTTTGTGCTTCCTGCTCTATTAGACTAAAAATCTGAAAATACCATGACTAGTTCTTAGTGACTCTGCCTTAGTTTCTAGAATTCACTACCATCACAGTGGAGTGCTTATAAACTCATATTCCAAAGTTTTCTTGAAGTAGTAACATATTTTCTTAATTTTCTTATGGCATTTCAAGCAAAATAGAAATAGTCAGGGTGAATTATAAGTCTCATCTGAAAGAGACCAAAAAATCCTATAATTGATTATCATGTTGAAAATGCTAATTAAAAAGAACTAAATGAATGAAGACAGATGGGAGAAAAGCTATTTTGAGTCAGAAGCCTATAAAAGAAGAAAACTCATGTCAACACACCCTCCGTCGCCAACAGCATTAAAATAAAGTAACACAACACTGTAAAGCAACCACGTGTGTGCTAAGTTTTCAGTCACGTCCGACTCTTTGCGACCCCGTGGACTGCAGCCCGCCGGACTCCTCTGTCCATGGGATTCTCCAGGCAAAAACACTGGAGTGGGTTGCCATGCCCTCCTCCAGGGGATCTTCCTGACGCAGGGATTGAGCCCCTGTCTCCTGTGGCTCCTGCACTGGAAGGTGGGTTCTTCACCTCTGAGCCACCAGGGAAGCCCAAAGTAACCATACTCCCATAAGAATGTTTAAACATAAAATAAGTAGTGGCAAAGGCAGGCAAGAGGATCACCAGTGTCTCCAACCTGCTAATGACCTGCCAATGTAATCATCACTTTTCTTTAGGCAGCACCCTCCCGCTTAGAGTATTGACGTACTCTCTGAACTTGATCCAGGGGTTGAGAAATTTCCTGCCCACCTTCCCAAAGCCCAAGACCACTTTACAAAGCCGTGACCTGGAGGAGCAGAGCTGGGGCCTGGGAGGCTAAAGTGGGAGGAGGTGCTTACCTGACGGCTCGGATGGCGGCCTTCAGGGTGGGGATCATGTCTTCGATGAGGAAGTCATTCCCGTAGCCCCTGTCTTCCGCTGTGGGGTCCCCTGTCCCGGCATCTGAGAGGGAGACACCCATATCAGTGGCAGGCCGCAGAGCCCTTCAAACTCAGCCTCCCAAGTCTCCATTTCCATTTCAGAACCATCCTCCCCCCCTCCACGACGTGCTCTCCAGGGGTGACGTCACTCAGACTTTCTCAGCGTCTCCCTCCCATAATCCAGAAGTCTGGTAAGCGCCTGCAGTGTTGGACGGTTCCTGGGGGAGAGGGCGGGGAGGGTGGTGTGTGTTCCAGGGTTCCCAAGTGGCCCCTTTGAAGGCCGCCAAGGGCATGCACCCAGGTGTTTGTCACACACCTGAGTTCAGACCCTGGCTCTGTCAGACTTTATCCTTGTGACCTTGGGCTGGGAGGTCACTTTCTGAGCCCTGATCATCCTCCCTTTTGGTAAGTGAAAGGGGCACTCGCTCCAACAGCCCCCACAAGACACTTTCCCCATATTTCTCCCCACCGCCTTGGGATGTGGAGGTCCCCAGGTGTCCAGACCACTCTGCCCCTGGCCCCCTCCATCCTTCAAGGTGACCTTCTTAGCAATGCGCTTATCACGGGGCCACCCTTAGGAACCATGCGGTGTGTCTCAAGGCTCCCCGTAGGGGTTGGGCAGGCACACGTGGTGACCCCGGCCCGGGGGGACAGCTAACGTGGACCCTCCGCGCTCAGGGTGAGGGCAGGAACCTATCACAGCCCAGGGGCCGAGAATAAAACAAGCCAGAAGCTGGTTCAGGGCAGCAGGAGTGGGCTATTAGACTGCAGGATTCCTCCGCAGGGTAGGGAGGGAGGAGGTGTGGAGGAGACAGGGTTAGGAAGGGGAAGCGGTTACCTTCAGAGCTCTGCCAGAAAGCGTATGCTTTCATGCGGAAGGCGGTGCGGAAACGCTCTTTATTGTTTGAGCCAACAGGCTTTGGTTCTTTAGAAGGACTTTCTTCTATGGCATCTACATTCAGAGGGGTAAATAGCTTTCCTTTAGTATTGCTACCACGAGGATTAGAAAGGCGAACCCGATCCAAGAGACCCAGCTTTTGGCTACAAAATAAGCAAAAGTGAACAATTTTCCTCCTTGAGTGCAGGCTTTCGTAATCTCCCGTCCCTCTCCATCAAGACGTATACATCCTCCTCCGCGCGGGAATAGGACCTGCGCCTCCGATGCTCAATCTGACTGAGCTGCTTGGAAAGGGATGCGGCTTGCTTCAGATGATAGCTCGGCAACTGACTAGCTAGTACATCTCCGGTGTGTTTCTCTGAATTTCAGTTTCCTCATATGCTTAAGTGCAGCTTAAATGAGATCCAGGATATAAAACGCCAGCTCCTGGTAGCAGGCAGCAAAGCTTTGGTCCTCGTCCACTCCCACCTCCCCTGCATCAGCAACTTCCTCAGCACCCCTCCATGGCGCCCATGGTGACCCACAGAGGCTAAGCCTTATCAAGTGTTCCTTAAACAGAACTGACTGACATAAATGACACAAAGCAGGTGCCTTAACCTGGTGTCCACAGACACCACCCCCCAACCATGGACCGAGCTTTTTGGGGGGTGGGATCCATGAGCTTGGATGGGAAAAGCACTGCATTTTAAATTTACTAATTAGATTTTCATTCACGAATCTCAAACTGAAGTTTAGCATGTCTTTTGATTATGAATGTATGAATGAACCCCAGTAATACCCTCAATGCCCCAGCTGTATCCTCTGACTATAACAGAAATCACAGATCATCTTAAATCCTGTTACCTTCATGTACTGCTATGCTCATCACTGCATCAAAATTACAGAATTATTCTACATGCCACTATATCACATCATTAGATTCATCACAAAGAAGCACACGTATTGACTGCATCTCAAAAGTTTAAATATTTTGATAATTACATTTCAACATAATCAGCTTCTTTTGTAACTGTCTGCATTTTAGTCATAAATTCAAAGTTGTTATTCTGAGAAAGGGTCAGGGAACTTCAGCATACGGCTGAAAGTCTTCTAGGCCCAAGAAGAAACCTAATAAATCCAACAGGAAGTTGCCCTGGTGCAAAAACCATCTCCATGTCCTTGGGCAAATCTGTGACCTTCTCAAACCTCAATTACCTCATCTTTAAAATAGGGATAAGCATGTCCCACTTGACTTGGTTGCTATGGGATGCTGTTTGTCAAAGGTTTGGCATAAAGCACAGCACACAGGTGCTCTATAAACAGCAATTTCTCCTTCCATTTCTTAACCTCTGCCTCTCACCCGAGTGGACACAGGAATGATGTCCTTTTGTGCAGCACAGACCAGAAAGAGCCCTAGTGTGTGTCACACATCGATACACTCAGCTCAGCTTCTTTCTCCTCATCACCCACATGGGACTTGGCACCCAGCAAGTGTGCGTGTACTTGTGGGAGAAGTGAGTGAACGAATGAATATGAATGTGGGTTGTCAAATCAGCTTTTCATCAGCCTGAGATAACTGAGTATTTCTAATGTTGATGTCTGGTTATGACAGTCACGTGCCTCATACTAGAAGCTGCTGCCGTCTTTGCGGCTTGGTGTAGTGAGGTGGTCCTGGCCTTGGGACTATAGAGGTGGGAACATCTCTTGTTGAGCGGGTGCCCTATGCTCTCTGAACACCTGGTCCTCATCAGTTAAGTGAGCCTAACCACACCTTGCTTAGCAGAGATCCGGGGACCACTGCACGTGATACTGTCCATGATGCTTCTTGCCTTCAGCTTGGCACAGAGAAGGCACTAAGAAATATTTGATTCATGAAGGAATGAGTGAATATATGGATGAGTCGTTGTTACTCCCGACTCCTTCTGACTGTTCTCTGTCCCACAACACTGTTACATTAATAACCCACCCATCAGGATAAATTCAGATGGTTCCATCTTTCCTGAGCTGGTCCAGATTTTTCAGAGTGGCTTTCCTGACCAGCACTAAGTTAATGACTAATGGAGACAAAATCAGCATCTGGAGGCTAAAAATACAGAACAAGGCAGGAAATCACTGAAGACACACAGAAGGCTTTCCCAGCCATGAACTAAGAAGAGGGGGGTTAGGACAGTCACTGCTCAGCCCCCTGCTTCCTGGCCTCTGCCTACCTGTCTTTGCTATACCAAGCAGATCCATCATTCCGTCCTCATCAGACCCCTTGCCCATCCCCAAGTCCCCTCCTGCATGCCTTGGTGCACTCAGCCATGCCCTTTCTTCCTTTCTCAGCTGACCTCATTCCCATCAGCCCTTTAAAACTGCCCAAGTGTCCCTTCTTGGAAACTACTCCCCATATGCTTCTGAGACAGGCTGTGTTTGTCTCTGGGTTTAATACAGTGTCAAGGCTTTACACGCCCATGCCCACCTGCTTGTGCAGTCCTGGAAAAGCAAGGATTCTGCCTGCATTGTCTCTGAAGCCATCCCACACCCCTGCTCAGTACATCCTGATGTTCAGGGCTTTGGGGCAAAACTGACCTGGGGGGAAACGTCTTGAAAAAACAGGTGACCTAGGACACAGAACTCATGCTGTGTGGGTCTCAGCTTCCTCATGTGCACAAGAATGGGGATCAGCCCACATTACACATGGGTGCGTAAGGGTTAAATGAGGGAATGCACGTAAAGTGCTTGGCCTGCTGTCTGGGAGGTGGACGGATGGTCGCGAGATGCTTTCAGTAAATGCTGGCTGTCATCATTATCTCGGTAAATAATCCTCTTCCCACAGAAACAGCAGAGGGTTAATGACATGTGTGAAAAGGATGGATAATATTTCCTGAGCCACAAAAAAAAACAGTGTTTTTCTTTTTTTAAATGAACTGAGGTGAGTTCTCAGGATATATATATATATATATATACACACACACACATAATTTTACGGTATTTCTTAATGGTAGTCTGAAACACTCACCACCGTCACTGAGTTTGACCACAGCAGGAGATAAGTATCAATATATGAGGAGCTTAATTCCAGAAAAACTAAGCGAGACAAAAGTAATGGCCATCACTCTGTCCGGATTTGAAATCTCAGCGTAGGTGCTGATTATTAGATAATGAAAGAGATTGCTTGGTCCTGTCTGTGAGGACTGAGAATTCACTTATCTGGCATTTAAATGCTTCACTTCTATCTCTTAACAGTCTGAGTTGCTTTGGCCATGTTCACTTAATACCCCATTGGTCACAGAGGTCAGTTTATGAGACGAATTCTGACAGCATTACGAATCCAGGTGCGTTGGGCACAGGTCAGAAATCTCGGCTCTGAGTTACTCACAGTCATAACACCTAAGAGGCTTATGGAATTCTTCCTCCAGCAAAGTGGGTGATCAGCTTACTTCTTAATTGTGTTGTCTGAAACCCAAGACCCTAAAGGATAATCAAATGCAAGGCCAAGTTTATCCCTGAAACTCAAAACCCATCTGGGCCCTTCTCTGTATGGATTTCTAGTGCATATTTCAGGCCTTGTATTTGAAGGCTTGCAGATTTTGCAACAAAAGCTCTCTATGAAGCTGACATCAGATTTCCTTAGAAAGCTAAGGTCTCTGATTTGTTAAGGGCCTGACAAACAATTTCCAAACATGAGTTGGGAAAACTGGAAATACAGACTAGAGACGGGAAAAATAACATCAAGGTTTTTCTTTCCTGGCAAGATTATACAGTCCTTGCCCTGGGCTCTTGCTCCAGGAACTCTTGTTAAGTTGCTAAGTCGTGTCTGACTGTTTTCAACCCCATGGACTGCAGCACACCAGGCTTCCCTGTCCTTCACCATCTCCCAGAGCTTGCTCAAACTCATGTCCATTGAGTTTGATGATGCCATCCAACCATCTCATTCTCTGTCATCCTCTTCTGCTCCTGCCTTCAATCTTTTCCAGCATCAGGGTCTTTCCCAGCATCCAGGCTCTTTGCATCAGGTGACCAAACTATTGGAGCTTCAGCTTCAGCATCAGTTCTTCCAGTGAGTATTCAGGGTTGATTTCCTTTAGGATTGACTGGTTTGATCTCCTTTCTGTCCAGGGGACTTTCAAGAGTCTTCTCCAGCAGCACAGTTCAAAAGCATCAATTCTTCAGCGCCCAGCACTCTTTATGGTCCAACTTGCACATCGGCACGTGACTACTGGAGAAACCACAGCTTTGACTACACAGAATTTAAGTTGTGTTAAACTCTGTGCATTCCCCTATTTCATGCTTCCCAGCCTCAGCACAAGCTGTGACCTATGCCTAGAAAACTTTCATCCTATCTTTTATCCAAATAACTGATTTTGTCTAAAACTTGGTCCAAGCAGCAGTCCCCAGGGACACTTCCACTTTTGGGCCAATGAGATAACCATTCACTGTGCATTGTTTTGAGGCTTTTCTCAACCACGGCACTTGGCCATCATAATGAAGTCTTCACCTTACAAGGGACTCTCTCACTATAGCAGTGGTTCTCAACCAGCGGTGATTTTGCCCCCAGGGGACTCTTGGTGAAGTCTGGAATCATATTTGATTGATATAACTTGGGGGGTGGTGCTCCTGGCTTCTAGTGTGTCAAGGCCAGGGATGTTGTTAAACTTCCTATAATGCACCCAGGGCAGCCCGCACAACAAAGGCTTATCCCATCCAAAAGTCAATAGAGCTTCCATTAAGACATGAAAAGGGTAAGCTATTTGTTCAGAAACTGCCTTTGTCTAGTCATCCAGCACCTAACACAGTGCCTGGCACATAGTAAGCCCTTACAACATCGTTGTGATGTTGAGTGAAGGAAGGAAGAAATAACAACATTTGAGCTTCTGATTAACAAGATGCACCCAACCTCAGCTGATAGGGGAACTGCTGTAGAGTGGAAAGAGTGCTGCCTCTGGAGGAAGAGAACCGAGTTCAAATAGCTGCTTTGTGGTTAATAGTTCAACTTGGGTAAGGCATTAACTCTGATTCAGTTTGTATCTTCACCTGTAAAACAGAGCTAATGTCACTTATTTACCCAACAAAAATGTGTTCTGCATCTTGAAAATGCTAGACTCTTGGTAACTTGCTGAGGTTACAGTAGTGACCAAAGCAGGTATGGTTTTCAGCCTCCAGTTAGCTTACAATAAGGTCAAGAAGTCACGTGACAGGCAAACATCCATATATTGCTAGGAATCTGACCAGCATCAATGAAAAAAAAAATTCTACCTGCTGTATCAGTTAACAAAGGATGCCACAGCCATCAAACCATTACATTATAGCCACCCCAGATGGTGAGCCCTGAGGGAACTTAGGATAGAAACAGGATGCCTGCCATGAGGATCAGCCACTGCAGGGGACAGTTCTGGTAGGCCAGTGGCTGGGACTCTGCCCTTCTACTGCAAGGGCCGTGGGTTTGATACTTGGTCAGAGAACTAAGATCTTGCAAGTGACAGGGCACAGCCAAAGAAAAAAGAAAATAAGATTCTAAAATAGAAAGAAAAAATAGGAATTTCTATCATTCTAAGTCTACCTGGAGACACCAAATTGAGTTTTAAGAAGGAAAGAGTGTATCAACTTTACATTAAAAATATACATATACATGTTCACAGCAGCATTATTCACAACGGCCAGAGGGTGGGAACTACCCAAATGTCCATGGATGGATAAACGAGTCAATAAAATGCAGTATAGACATTCACTGGAGCCTTCAAAGGAAGGAAACTCTGACGCCAGCTACAGCATGGATGAATCTTCATTATGCCACGGGTGAAGTAAGCCAATCACAGAAGGACAAACACGATACGATTTCACTCACATGAGGATTCTAGAGTAGTCAAACCCAGGAAGTATAAGAGAGTGGTGACTGTCAGGGGCCAGAGGGAGGGGAAATGAGGAGCTGGTGTTTAATGGGCACAGAGTCTCAGTTTTATAAGACTGAGAAGTACCAAGACTGGTTGCACAACAGCGTGAATGTACTGGACACTTCTTAAACGTACATTTAAAAATGGGTAAGACAGCACATTTTATGTGTACATTACCACAGTAAAAACCATTTTCCCCCCCAAAGGGAAACACAGTGGCCTCTCCATGGAGAATGGATTGGAGGGGAGTAAGGAAAAATGGAAAGAGCAATGAAGAAGCCACTGATGCTTTCTAGGCAAGAGGTGCTGGTGGACCCTGGACCAGGGTGACTGCCCTGAGGAGCAAGAGGAGACTAGAACGTGGACATTTATTTTGAAGAAGAACCATGCTCGTCTTCCTCGATGGGTTCCATGTGGCCACGAGGGAAACAGAAAGTTTCTGGCTGTATACAGAACGGGTGGGTGGGAAGGCTGTTTATTTCTATGGGGACGCCATTTATTTTCAGTTGAGCAAATGGGACAAAACAGGTTTGGAGAAGAAATCAGAAGCTGAGTTTGGCAGTCCCTTTCCTTGATACACACACAACCACACACATACACACACACATACTTCATACAAGACTGTGGCATGAAGTGGATTTTAGTAAATGCTGAGGATTTGCCTCACAGCTCAAATAACCTAAACTGAGTATCATTATTAAAGTACTTTTGGAAGTTGGAATATAAAAATATAAATTTTGGTTTGTGTTTGCTGAAGAAACACTGGAAAGATACCTAAAAATGAAAAAGAAATTATTTATGGGGAGTGGGACAGTGGAATGGGGTGGAGAGGGACAGAAGTTGTACTAAGACATTTCACGGTTTGCCTCTATATCATTATTATTTATTAAACTGTTTATTTCATTTTATTTTGGTCGTGCTTCATGGCATGTGGGATATTTGTTCCCCGACTAAGGATGGAACCCAGGTCCCAAGCATTGGAAGTGAAAGTGAAGGTCGCTCATGTCCAACTCTTTGCGACCCCATGGACAACACAGTCCATGGAATTTTCCAGGCCAGAATATTGGAGTGGGTAGCTTTTCCCTTCTCCAGGGGATCTTCCCAACCCAGGGATTAAACCCAGGTCTCCCACATTGCAGGCGGATTTTTCACCAGCTGAGCCACAAGGGAAGCCCAAGAATACTGGAGTGGGTATCCTATCCCTCCTCCAGTGGATCTTCCCCACCCAGGAATTGAACTGGGGTTTCCCACATTGCAGGAGGATTTTTTATCAACTGAACTACATGGGAAGCCATTGGAAGCATGGAGTCTTAATCACTGGACTGGCAGGGAAGTCCCTACTTCTACAATACTTTGACTTATGAACCATGTACATGTTTTTTAAAGAAAATTAAAATTTAAAAATTAAAATTAAAAAGTCATTTAGACTCTCTCCCTTGGGAAAAATTCTCAGTGGTTATACCATCCAGCCAGGTTCTGAATCCTCTCTCTTCCCATTTCTCCTCCTTATATACTCCTTCCAGGGTTGAGTCTTTTTCTGCTCCAATCTAGATTTTTCTCATTTTGAATTCAATTAAAATCTCTTTTGTCTCTACTTTCAAGCTTAGCTCTGGGTCCATTTTTGCACATTAAAACTCACAAAAGTGTTCATATGAACAAAAGACAAACAGAATCCTAGGAGTGGTACATTTAAATGCAAATCCTGCCCCTCCCATCAAGGCTACAAAAATAAGATAAGGTCGTGGGGATGTGGTGTCACGGAAGCTGTGATACCACAGAGAACCTGAAGATAGACAACCCAATAGGTGAGGTTAAAGAATACCAAAGGCAAACAGTACTTAGTAAACAGCTTTGCTTGGGACCAACTTGACTACATTCTCTAGCTTCCTCATGCCATCTTTGTTGGGCATGTGTGTCCTGGATAAACTAACAAAAATTAAAAAAAACAAAAGAACAGAAGGTGAGTTTGGGACATGTCACTTTTAGGAAAGTGGAGAGGCACCCTGTCGAGTAAATAATTGGGAACCTTGTCTTTCTTGTTTATAGCTATATTCCCTAAAAGGGTTTCTGGTACACAGGAGGTTTTAATAAATATTCATTGAATAAGCAGATGGATGGTTGAACAGATGGAGGGATGATGGATGGGTGGATGGATGTATGATGGATGGTTGATGGATGATAGATGATGGATAGATGCATGATGGATTATGAGTGATAGATGGGTGGATGGACAGATGGACAGATGATGAATGGATGGAGATGGACAGATGAGTGATGGGTAAACCAAGAGTACAGAGCCATTGCAGGCAAGAGAAAAGTCTTTTGAAGAAGTGGTCAATCTGTTTTGTTCTGTTTGTTGTGAGCTCAATGAACACAGACTTGTAACCTGCATAGAGCACGTCAATCCCACCCACAAGGGCTTAAAATCTTTATTTCGTCTCTTATTTTTTCATTATTTCTTCCTTCCATCTTTAGACATGGGAGAATGGGGCCCTACACAAGGGCAGTGGCCCCCTTCAGAAGGCGCCTCTGGCACTATGGTCTATCCTGAGAAAGGCAGAGAAGGCAACTGTCAATTCTATAAATAACTGTTACCATTCATGTGCCAAATCTTTGCGGCTTTGGTACCTTGTTGCTCTCTGAGAGGGGGAAAAACTGTGAATGAAAGTTGCTATCTCGCCTGTGCTCTTTTTTCATAAAAATGAGAAGTCTTAATTGGGAATTAGATGACAATGAAAGTGGAGTGGCCTGGAACTTGACGGGCCTTTTACAAATGCCATTATGATTTCAGATTTTCAATCATGGGAGAAGCATGCCCAGCAGTGTGGCAAAAAGCATCTACCTGAGCCCCCAAAAAACCAAAGTGCCTAGTCTAGGGTGCAGCAATATTCTGCACGTATGTTCCAGTCTGGCTGAATTCTATTCATGTCTGCATAGGAAAGGCAGTAATGGTAGACTGAATAATTCACTTGTAGTGAATAATTCACCTGCATGGTCTGAAACCCTGTTGGTCACAAGAGGGGAGGGAGCAGGGAACCCTGTTGAAGAGTCCTAAGGTTGTGTAACTCCTGGTTGCTCATGAGGTTTGGAACTCAGGGTGAGCCTGTCCTCTTGAAAAAGTATCTAGAAGAGGATCGCAGAGGTATCTTCCTGCTCTGCCTCTGAGACACAAAATGGCTGCAAGTTCTCTAGCAAATGTGCCCTAACTCTGTCAGCTGTCCCGCCCCTCCTCTACACCCAAATACCCACTACAGTCCAGACTGGTTCCAGGCAAGAAATACTCCTTCCATTTGAAAACCTGCATGAAGGAGGCAGAGAGTCCAAGCCGTGTCTGTGTCTGTGAGTGAGCTGGCGCTGTCTGTAATCGTTTCTTTCAGGCGGGATTACGTGCGTGATGAGGCATCCTGGGCCCCATTCAAGAGCACTTGACCCAGACTCCCAAGGGTCACTGTCCTCAAGTGGCTCCCATACAAGGGGGTCTGGGGTCCTACTACCACTTCTGCCCAAATTCTGTCAGCTCTAGAGGTTGAGATGGTGTCCAGGAGATGGACTGATAGGCCTTACAAGTAGTTTGCCACAATAACAGTTTCAATACATATTTTAAAAATATACTATGTATATTTACATTTATCATTATTTCTGTTTTGTAAATACAGAATAGCTGTATTCCATACAGCTTTCCATAGCTGCAGGTTCTGCATTCACAGATTCAACCAAGTGTGGCTCAAGAACATTTGGGAAAAAAATTCTAGAAAGTTTCAAAGTGCAAAAGTTGAATTTGCCACACTTGGGCAACTCTTCACATAGCATTTACATTGTTTTTACAACTATTGATAGAGTGCTTTCACTAACTAATCTAGAGATGATTTAAGTACATAGGAGGATGCATGTAAAGTGTTAGTCGCTCAGTCGTGTCCGACTCTTTGCAGCCCCATGGACTATAGCCCGCCAAGCTCCTCTGTCCATGGGATTCTCTAGGCAAGAATACTGGAGTGGGTTGCATGTAAAGGTTATATGCAAATATTGTGGCATCTGATACAAGGGACTTGGGCATCCATGGATTTTGGTATCTACAGAGGGGTCCTGGAATAAACCCCTTGCAGATACCAAGGGATGACATGTATACAAACAGTACAACTGTTTCCAAGAGGTGGTCTTTCTTTATAACTTCGAGTAAGAGCCATAGCTTCTCTGATATTGTGACATGTTTTTGAAAAGGAACCAGAAAGAAGACAGCTGAGTTCCCTCTGTCTCTGCAGCAGCCTGTGGTGAGCGTGGTTTACTGGGGATTGTGAATTACAGTCTTGATTCACTTTTTGAGGGCTTCCCTGGTGACTCAGATAGTAAAGAATCTGCATACAATGAAGGGGACTCAGGTTCGATTCCTGGGTCAGGAAGACGCCCCTGGAGAAGGGAATGGCTACCCACTCCATTCCTGGAGAATTCCAGGACAGAGGAACCTCGAGGGCTACGATCCATGGGGTCACAAAGAATCAGACATGACTGAAAGACTAACACTTTCACACTTTTTGAGGAAACATCTGTGAACCCAAGAAGCAAATGAAGCAAGTTATAGTGGAAATAACATGGTCTGAATATTCAGACCTGAGTTCGAATTTTGGTCTTACTACTCAGTAGCTGTGTGACTCAGGAGGTGAGTAACTCAGCCTCTCTAAGACCCAACCTCCTCAACCCATAAATGAAAGCATGAGAGTCGATTTCTCATTGGTGACGTGAGGACCATGTGAGATCACACATGCAGGACTCCAGGCACGAAGTCCTGCCCAGAGGAGAAACACTCAAAAGGTGGCTGCCGCTATGATCACAGTTAAGTTGTTCTTGAGCAAATTTACATGAAATTGGCAGAAGAAAATGGTGTCCAGCAACCACAGTGAGCCTCAAAACTCTATCCCATGACCAGCACGACTGCCCAGGGGCCCCAGGCCATACATAACTGGACCCTCTGTCCCGACACAGTGATGGGAAGAAGAGGACTCATGATCACAAACGTACCTGGCTGCTGGATCCAGCTGTTCTTTCCTATGAGGAGAAAAAAATAAACAAAGCATAAATTACATGCAACTGCTTCTCCTCTCCCCAAAATCTGTTTGCAAGCTTCCTTTGCTGAAGATGCAGGAGCAAGGCAAAATGGCACATATAGAGGGGGACCCATGAATGAGCTGGGGTTCCCCAGGCAGACCCTAGACCCCTCCTGCAACCTAATGGGCCTGGTTCTGAACTCCAACATCCCTCTCAGCCATTCATTCATTTATTCCAGAGGTCCACAACCTCGGGGCCACGGACTGGTACCTCCTGTCAGATGAGTGGTGGCATTAGATTAAAAATAAAGTGTGCAAAAAATGTAATGTGCTTAAATCATTCTGAAACCACCCCCTCTCCACCACCCAGTCTGGGGAAAAATTGTCTTCCATGTAACCTGTATCTGGTGCCCAAAAGGATGCAGACTGCTGATTTATTCATCCAAAACATGGTTCCTGAGCACCTACTCTGTCCCACAGCTTGTGCTGGGCTTAGGTGACCTGTTAAGTGGTGGGGACAGATCAGGGAACCAGGGATTAAATGAGATAGCACATATAAAGGGCTTCCCAGGTGGTGCTAGTGGTAAAGAACCTGCCTGCCAATGAAGGAGACATGAGACCAATCCCTGGGTTGGGAAGATCCCCTGGAGGAGGGCATGGCACCCCACGTCAGTACTCTTGCCTGGAGAATTCCATGGACAGAGGAGCCTGGCGGGCTACAGTCCATGGGGTCTCAAAGAGTTGGACACGACTGAAGCGACTTAGCATGTGCACACACGCAGACAGCACTTATGAAAACAGATCTAATGTTATTCAGCCCTAGAGAAAGATAACTGCATATTGTCCTTCTTCTCCATTTCTAAGAACTCCAATAATCTTGATCCTGCTCATAAAAAGAACAAGTTCTGCTTATACAGTAAATTAACTGAGTCTTTTTGGTCAGGTAACTTGTTTCTTGGGCCTTAGTCTCATCGCCATTTTTGTCCTGTATCTAATGATTCCAGAGCTGCAGTGACAGACACTAATCACAGATGGCCATTGAAATTAAAATGAAAGAAAATTAAAAATTCTGTTTCTCGGTTGCAGTAGCCATAGATACTCAACAGCCACCTGTGACAAGTAGTTACCATGTAGGGCAGTGCAGCTATAGACAGTTCTGCTACTGATACCACTTTTAGGGAACTGATAAGTGTGCATGGGTGTTTTTGTTATTGTTGACAGTAAACAACATGGGATTTTTAACAGGTGCCCACTTCTCTGCTTGTGCATGAGAATGTCTAATTTACTATCTGCCCCCCCCTGCCCCCCCACTCCCCAGATTCTTCCTCTACCTTAACCTCCTACCACCAACTTCTATTAGGTCTACACAGTCTCTGTGCTATGTGGCTTCAGTTGTGTCTGACTCTTTGTAACCCTGTGGACTATAGCCCTCCAGGCTCCTCTGTTCCTGGAATTCTCCAGGCAAAAATACTGGAGTGGGCTGCCACGCCCTCCTCCAGGGGATCTTCCTGACCCAGAGATTGAACTTGTGTCTCTTAAGTCTCCTGCATTGGCAGGTGGGTGCCCAGGTGCATAGCGGCACCTGCAAAGCCTCAGTCTCCACAGGCCACAAATCAGAAGACCTGGGTTTGGTCTCTCCTGTGCCCAGCATCTTGTGTGACCTTGAGCAAGTTCCTGAGCTGGAGGCTTCTGTTTCTTCTTATCTAAAATTGGAGTTGGACTTCAAAGTCTCTAAGGTTCTTTGAAATTCAAAAGTAATGAGTATATAATTCTAAGTAAGCATAAAAACAAAACAAAAAAGGCCATACATCACTCATCACTGGTAGCCCAAAACATGCAAATATATACATACACATATCAATATGTACATGTGTATATACATACACACATATTCTTGCAAAGTAACAAAGAACTCCACGTGCTGGAAATGGATATGACACTACTTTTAGAAATGGGCTACATAACTGCATGGAGAAGGCAATGGCACCCCACTCCAGTACTCTTGCCTGGAAAATCCCATGGACGGAGGAGCCTGGTAGGCTGCAGTCCATGGGGTCGCTAAGAGTTGGGCACGACTGAGCGACTTCACTTTCACTTTTCACTTTCATGCACTGGAGAAGGAAATGGCAACCCACTCCAGTGTTCTTGCCTGGAGAATCCCAGGGACAGAGGAGCCTGGTGGGCTGCTGTCTATGGGGTCGCACAGAGTCGGACACGACTGAAGCGACTCAGCAGCAGCATAGCTGCATCCTTCAAGATCTTTTGGAGGATTACAAAATCATGCAGCCACCATGGAAAACAGTCTGACGGCTTCTCAAAAAGTCAATATAGAGTTACCTATTCCACTCCTAGGTATAAATCCAACAGAACTGAAAACACATATCCACAAACAGGTACTTGAATGTTCATGGGGGTATAACAGCCCCAAGGTAGAAACAGCACAAGTGTGTATCAGCTGATGAATGGATAAATAAAATGGGGTCAATATCATGAAATATTATTCTGCCATAAAAGCAATAAAGTTCTGATACACAAGACAATATAGACAAAACTTGAAAATATTATGCTAGGTAAAAGAAATCATAACATTTTATTTATTTATTATATTTATTTATTTGGCCGTGGCATGTGGGCTGTAGTTCCCTGACCAGGGATCGAACTCAGGCCCACTGCGTTAGGAGCACAGGATCTAGCCACTGGACCACCAGAGAAGTCCCAAGATTTTATTTTTTATATGAAACATCCAGAATAGAGTAAAAAAATAAATGAGTGGCTGCAGGGGCTACAGTAAAAGAGGGAACCAGGGGTAACTGCTGAAGGGCACTGGGTTTCTTTGGGGGATAATGAAAAGACAATGGCGATCAATTCCCAACTTTGTGAATATGTTGAAACCCACCAAACTGTTACTTTAAATGGGTATCTTTTATGGTATGTGAAATCCTTTTGTAATATATGAAGTATATTTCAATAAAGTCTTTTTAAAAATAAATCAAATAAAAACCCTTTAGGAAGCAGGTGAAGACATACCAGTGTGCTATCAGCTACTTTTTATTTTGCTGTGAAACCTAAGGAATGGGTTGGAATATGGGGAACATTTTTTTCCTCAAGGGACTGGCTTGTTTCAGAATGGTTGCCAAGTGAATTCTCTAGTGGCTTTATACTTTCGTCCTTGAAAAAAAAGAAAGAAATGTTCCCTCCTAGTTGAAAAGCCATTCCCATATCACAGCAGCTGTCTGCAGCACAATGTATTCCTCCGAGTCTCTGACAGCTAGGACAATGCCGTATTTATCATAAATCAACCCAAAAGAATGGGCCTATTGCCAAGACCTTGGGATGCAAAGCAAACAGAAATCATCTTGATTCAGTGTTCAGTATGGTTGCACAAGCTCTGGTTCTGGAGTTCAAGGTCAATCTGTTCTCTTCAGGAGAAGCAACCGGCCCATTCTAAGACTCTTGCTCTCCTAAGGAATTTTGATACTACCCCAAACTTGAAATGATTATAGCTACACTAGGAATCTGCCTGCAATGCTGGAGCCTCAAATTCGATCTCTGGGTCAGGAAGATCCTTTGGAGAAGGGAATGGCTACCCACTCCAGTATTCTTGCCTGGAGAATTCCGTGGACAGAGGAGCCTGGTGGGCTACAGTCCATGGGGTTGCAAAGAGATGGACGAGACTGAGCGATTCACACACACAGAATAGAATTCTAGAATCAGAAGGAATCATAGAAAGCGCCTTCAGGGCGTATACCTGCATCCTAAGTCTCTTCAGTTGTGTCTGACTCTTTGAGTCATGTGTGACCTTCATGGCCCAACCTTAGCATATACAAGGAGTTCAAAAATACTGCTGGACTGAATGCCTAGACTGGAAGGTGCCACGTGCCACTAGACCCTCTTGGGACAGCACCATAGATCCTGAGCTGGGAGAGGGAAGCACGGCCCTGAGGTTTTGGGGCCCAGTGGGTCATGGTCAGGTTTTGGATCCTCCTCTCTTTGTTATGGTTACCCACTGGAAGGTTTTATGCAGGGGAAATGAGTCAGGAGACCTCGATGTCCTCAGCGTCCTTAAATCTTCACCGCAATCTGATGATGGAGGTGGAGGGAATATTGAGGCTGAGTTCAGAGACCGGTCACAAGTCCCATAATGAGAGTAAAGGGAGGTGGGAGGGAGTCCCTAGTCCAGCGTTGGTTCACGTCATGGTCTGTGAAGCCAGATATATGGAAGAAACATGCTGCAGAGCGGGTGGGTCCCCACTCCAGGTATGAGTCTGCTCAAGGGTCCTAGCGGTCCAGCCTTCCATTCATACACTTAAAACTCTGAGCTCAGGATCGAAAACCTGGCAAGGTGCAGTCTGTTTCAGAAACCCAGCTAGTGATCACAGGCTTGGAGGACCCTAGATGTGGCTGACACTGGCCAAAATGATCAAAGTTTCTAAGCCCCAGTTGGCTCCTTTGCAAAAGGAGCCTGGTGATACCAACCACCCAGCCTGTCTCCAGGGGCTCCTGTGTTAAAATCACCAGGGATGCTTGTCTGAGATGCTTCAACTATTCCAATGCCATTAAAATCGTTGAGGGCTTCCCTGGTGGCTCAGCGGTTAAAAAATCTGCTTGCAATGTGGGAGACACGGGAGACGTGGGTTCGATCCTTGGGTTGCGAAGACCCCCTGGAGGAGGAAGTGGCAACCACCTCTAGTATTCTTGCCAGGAAAATCCCTTGGACAGAGGAGCCTGGTGGCCTACAGTCCATGGAATCACAAAGAGTCAGACACAACTGATGCGATTAAGCACACAGCACAAAACTGCTGAAGGATGCAGGATCCGCATGTCCACACCCCCCACTGATTATAACCCATCTTAACATCTGAGAACCTCTGACTTATTTCACAGGGTGCTTGTGAGTATTAAATCAAACGTCAACTTGTATTCCAGGAGCATACTGGATGCCCATAAATATTCATTTCCCTCTCCCTTTTCATAGGCGCTGGCCACTGGAAATGGAATGTAATTTTTTTTTCCTGAAGACTCTCATTTAATTTCTCACTTCTGAGAATACAAAACATCTCTGAGCCCCCAGAGGACTCCCCCCAGATGCTTCTTCCCCCGCCTTTTCCCGGTCTGGGGGTGAAAGGCACGACTATCCTGGCCTCCAGGATGGCCAGGGTAGCCCACTGCACTCACTCCTCACTTCCTCAGCCACTGGCCCTGCTCCAACATTGACAGGACCTTCTCTTTCAGCCACTCCACACTGTCTAGCTGGGAACCCTGAGTGACATCCTGAGGTCATCTGGGGAGCCTCAAAAAATACTGGGCTGCACCCCCTTACCTGCCTCCTCCCTGGGATTATGATTTAATCAGCCTGGGGATGGTCTGGGCATTGGGATATTTTAAGCTCTAATGAGTCTAACATGAGGCCCAGACTGAGAACCACCGTCCTCCGGGAACTGTGAAGGCCACGGGCACACATACGGACCCGGAAGCAGTGGTGAGTCATGCCCTGAGCATTCGGCTGAGCCACTTGCCTGAAGAACGGAAAAGAGACGACTGATTCATAGAACCTCCACGTCGCCACGAGATCAATCCTGTTGGGGTTGGTAGCATAGTACCTCCAGGCGGCCTGGGGAGGAGAGACGAGGGGTGGGAATGAGCTGGTGTCACCCAGAAGGTCACACGGAATCCCACAACTTTGAAACAGTCAGCCCTGGACACCTCAGGGTTCAGTGTACACTGAGGTCATACCCAGCCAGATTCTTGGCCTTTTGTAGCTCCTATGGGAAGAAAAACCTCCTTGACCTTATCATCTCAGATGGAGAAAACCGACGTAGTGGGGGTAGGGTAGATAAGTGAATTACCGTGAAGAGGGGAATCTGAGCATAAGAGCCTTGAAAGGAGCAGGGATTCCTGTTGCTGCACGATTCCTTGAGTTTTCTCAAGGAGGTGGGAAGACAAACAGTCTTTTGTGCCACTTCTGGGTGCAAAAGACAGTCTGGCAGGTGAGGTTTTGATTCTAACACACTAGATCTTCTGTATATTGTGATGGTTTTGGGGCTGGGGAGGGTAACAGGGCAGACTCTTTGAGACCAGAACTGCCTTAGAAACTACAAGCTGCAAGATAACACTGTGCACCATCCTGCATCAGCCCCGCAGGGACACTCACTGCAACTAGAGGCAATGTCATGGGAGGCCGTGCAGACGATCTGTCCCAGGCAACCAGCCAGAGCCAGAACACTCTCCCTTCCTATTCTCTCTGCTCCCAGCAGCCCATAAAACCACGAAGCAAGAACTCTTCCTGAAAGAGAAGAGGGAGCACTCTGCCCCTCCCGTCATCTCTTACTATTGCCCCGGCTCCCAGCCCAGGGTGGGGGCAGCGAGAGGGAGGAACGGCTGGCAGGAGGCCACACCCGCCGCTGCATGGCCGTCTGCTGGGTGGGGTAAACAGTGAGCTGGTCGGTACTGTGCACACGCGGGCATCTCTCCCTCTCTGGACTTATCAGCTCTCTATAACGAGCAGATGCAAGGGCCCACATCTCCTTGCAGCTGGTTGGCTATGCATCTGTGCTCTAGGCTGGCTCTTCCTTGTGGGTTACCCGTTCAAGACTGTGCTGAGAATAGAAGGGGAGAAAAGCTAGTGTGGACCCAAGTCCAGGCCAAGTTCTCCACCCCATCAGGGGTAAAACAGCTGATGGGCGGGCTCCTGTCTGAGTCCTGTGTCTAGTTTTTGACTGGCTTAGAACTTGGATGGGAGAGTAATGGTATGGTCACTTTCAGGACACACAGTGACTAGTCATAGAGATAAACCATAGCAACACCCAGAGTTGTGGCAAGCAGGCTTGGTCCTGGGTCCATCCCAGATCACGGTATGCCCACTCCTGTAGAAGCGTATGGACGTGCGTGTGCACATGCACACACACACAGACACATGCACACACAGACACACAGACACAGACAGACATAGACACACACACATACACATAGACACACGCCCATACACATAGACACACACCCATACACATAGACACACACCCATACACATAGACACACACACACACAGATGTAGACACACATAGACACACGCACAGATGCGTGACCCCATCCAGTTCAGCCCCAGGCAGACAAACCTGGATGAGCTCAGCAGCGGGTTTCCTCCTTTTCTCAAAGTGCTTCTGGCGGTGCTGTTCCTGTACCTTGAGCGCCAGCCCGGACCCCAGGATGCCCTGAAGGGAGAGGTCAGGCCCTGAGGTCAGCTCCCCCAAGCCTCTCCTGGAGCCCCACCCCAACTCTCAGGCCCCTTCTTTGTCTTCCAGGCAGTGGAGGCCGGGTTAAGTGGGGCCTTGGAGTCAGGGTTCAATCCCCGACTCTGCCACTCCCAGCAGGGAGGCCCTGGGCAGCCTCTTCTCTGCTGCATCTCAGGTTCTTCCACAGGGAAGTCAGACAGCGGCACCCACCTCACAGTTCTGTGAGGGAAAAATGAGATGACATAACAGGGACTGCCTAGTAAGGAGTAGGAGGCTCAACAGATTCCCAGTTAATATTAATGGAATTTAAAAAATATTTCAATCGCTTGAATTGTCACATGAGACTTTTACTCTGGCTGGCATTTCTCCGAATTGTGATCTGTTTTGATTTCTAGGTCAAACTCTCATGTGGAGTACATGGCGGGGTTGCGGGGGGCACACCCCTTTCAAGTTGAAAGAGAATTTAGAGACCATGTCCCATGCCCCTCATCTTTTATAGATAAAGAAACTGAGAGTCAGAAGGTCATCTTCCCAAGGTCAAACAGCTTAGGGAAACACACTGGACAGCTGTGATGGATGAAGGGAGGGCTGCGATAGATGAAGAGCCTCAGTATCAAAAGGATGGGAGATGAAGGGCAGGGAAGAGGGGTTGTTACACTGGAAGGTTCTTTTCAAGCTTTGTGATCAAGAGCCACGCTTGAAGGAGCAGGCCTGGGTCCCTGGCTCTACAACACAGTAGCCCTGTGACTATGGAAACTTAACTAACCCAATGAAGCCTGTCTCCTCATCTGGAAAATGGGGAGAAATGCACACCAAACTCCAAATGTTTTTACAAAGATTAAATGAGACAGTTTTAGGGAAGCACGTGGCATGAATCTGGTTCACAGCAAGTTCAACAATGCTGTATATTATTATTGCTGTTATGATGTCGATGGGCACTGAGCTTTGGGAAGTTATTCTACCAGGGATCAAGAATTTGAGGGAAACGCATTTTTTTTAACACAAACTAGAAGATGACAGGGCAGAGAAGGGAACTCACAAATATAAAGGACTCGCTATGTGCATGGAATATGGGGGTGAAAGACATAATCAAGCCCCAGGGGGCTCACATTCTCCCGGGGAAGCAGATTTGGAATCTGAAATCCCAGGTGGGCTCAGAAATGCTTTTACAGAGCGATACCCAGAGGAGGGAGTGCTGAACTCAGCCTAAAGAAGGCAGCATTGAACTGGGTCTGGAGGATAAACAACATGTCCCTGTATAACACAGGGAACTATATCCAATATCCTGTGATAAGCCATAATAGAAAAGAATATTTTAAAAAAGAGTATGAGCTCCGCTTGGTGCTCTGTGATGGCCTAGAAGGGCGGGATGGGAGGGAGGTCCAAGAAGGAGGGGCTATATGTAAACATATGGCCGATTCACTTGGTTGTATAGCAGAAAGTAACGCAACATTGTAAAGCAATTATACCCCAATTTTTAAACAAAGAATGCCTATATGTACATGTGTCACTTTGCTGTAAAGCAAATGTTCACAACACTGTAAATCAACTATAGTTCAATAAAATTTTTTTCAGAAAAGAAACTGAGTCTTGAAAGAGGAGTAGGTGTTTGGGGGGATCACTCCTGGCAAAGAGCCACACAGCCTGTGGCAGAGACAGGACAGCTTTGGGTTGATGGGGCTGGAAATCAGGATACGAGAAGGTGGAAGATGAGGCTGGATGGCTGAGCTGGGGCCAGGCAGTGACGGATCCTGCCCATCATCAAGGGATAACAGTGAGGGCACTCACGGCTGGCAGGGCAAAAAAGGAGACGCCGATTAAGGAAAAGGTGGCTGCGATCAGACGGCCTTCCCACGTTTTGGGCGTCTTGTCTCCGTAGCCAATGGTGGCCAGTGTAATCTGAAAAGAGAAGCGTTCAGACACGGGGCTTCCCGGGGGAGGAGGTCAGTGATGTATCAGCCGAGCTTAACCCATAAGCCTTTGTACTGACTGGGGCACTGTCCCGTTTAGAATAAAACTCCCATGGGAGGGAAGGTGCTAAAGACCAGCAGTCTTATATAGGAGCCTTGAGACCACATCTGTTTCTAAGCTAAGGATTTCCTCCCTATCGTCAGTCAACAGGTATTTCAAGAATTGCAAACATGTGTATGTGCATATATATTCATGTGTATGTTTGCAAATGCATGCCTTTGTGTATAGCCATGATTCTGAATGTATGTGCTCTCGCGCATGTACTTATATGTATTGTGTGTATGGGTGTGCATGTCTAATGTCTGGGCCCGTGTCTGTCCAGGTGTATGTTGAATATTCCTCTGTGCGTTTACACTTGTAGGTTATCAGCACACTTGTACTTATGAACATGGAAGTCAGGCTACGGGAGTAGCTAAGAGTGTGGCCTCTGGAACCCAAATGCTTGAGTTCAAATCTCAGGTTAAGCACTAACTTGGCTCAGAGAGCTTTGAATTAATGACTCAACCCCTTCAAGCCTCAGGTTCTCCAATTTGAAAAAGTGAAAGTGTTATAGTTGCTCAGTCGTGTCCAACTCTCTGCGACCCGCTAGACTGTGGCCCGCCAGGCTCCTCTGTCCAAGGAATTCTCCAGGCAAGAATACTGGAGTGGGTAGCCATTCCCTTCTCCAGGGGATCTTCCCAACCCAGGGATCGCACCCAGGTCTCCTGTACTGCAGGCGGATTCTTTACTGTTTGAACCACCAGGGAGCTAATATTGCACTTAAAATGTGTTTATAAATGTAAAGTGCTTCAACAATGCTTTAATACCACATGCCCGACGGGGTGGGGCCATGTGTCTCTAGGTGTGCTTGAGGGTCTGGGTATATACATCTGCTTCTGCCACTGAGTCTGCACAGCACGGCCTGGCTAATGACAGGTAAGGTCCCTGAGTGATCATGGGACGAGAGTGATCAGAGCCCTGACTTCTAGGGAAAAGCCCCCCTTCGAAGGGCCCCCTGCAGGGTACGTCTCCTGGGGGGGGTTCCTAAATGGAGGTGCTCTCCTCTCCCCTGTGCTGAAGAACGCAGCTGCCCAACCCCATATGTCCACATCACACCCTCCACATCCTTCCGGCCCTCCAGCCGACCCCCACGGGACAGCTTTCAAGGTGGTGACTCACCAGGCCCCACCACAGGGCATCTGCATAGGTCTCAAATTCCTCCTTCATCTCTTCTCCTTGGGCATCCACTTCCGGCACATCTTTCTCAACCAGGTAGACGAGAAATGAAGAAAGGATGAGCGTCAGGAACCCAATGTACCAGGCGGTGATGAGCTCCTGGGACAGCAAGCAGTGGACAGGGAAGGGGTCACTGCGTGGAGGCTGGGAGGAGGTTGCAGGAAGACACACTGGAGCTGGAGTGCAGGTTTACCAGCTCTGGGACATGGGCCAGTTACTCACCTTCTCTGATCCTCCCCTCCCATCACTGGAAAATGGGGGTCATTGTTTTCATCATTAACAGAATGAGGGGATGGCTCTAGAAGGAGAGGGAGAGCTCTGTGGTCACTTAATCACAGCTCAAGAGGCTTCACGGGGAAGTAAGAAGGCAGGAGGGACAAGGCTCGGGACTCAGGAGACCCTATTCTCTGCAGGATTGGGAAGAACAACCATAAAGCTCTTTCCACTTGGGAAGTGACAGCGAGGGGGAATTATCCTGGCAGAAGGGACAGAGGTGTGGATGGGGACCCAGCCCTGCCACTAACTGACTGTATGACTCTGGGCAGATGACCTCTCCTCTTCAGCCTCAGTTTTTTCATTTTTAAAATGAAGGGACTGAACCACAGAATTTCAAAAAGTGCCACAGATACTTCAAATGCAGATAGGCATTTTTTATATGAAGTAATCACATACTGATTTAAACTATATTAGCATAAATTAAACAAAAAACCATTATTTCGTGGATATCATCGCATGATAGACTGGGATATCCTTGAAAACAAGAGAGAGCTGATGTAAAGGAAAAATGTTAAGGGTGGTAATGGTAAGGGTGGTACACAGACATGGCAAAGATGGGCAAACCACTGAAGTTTCAAACACCCTGACCATGATGATCCCTGAGGCACTTCCTATGTCTCTCATTCTATTCCACCTCCAAGGGTTACCCTGGTAGGTTGGGCAGAAGAAAGTCAAGGTCATGGGCAAACACAGTCTGGAGATTAGGCCTGACATTCCTGCTAAGTCATCACGGAACGGAGGGATAACAAACACATGAAAAGATGCTCAACATCACTCATTATCAGAGAAATGCAAATCAAGACCACCATGAGGTACCATTTCACGCCAGTCAGAATGGCTGCGATCCAAAAGTCTACAAGCAATAAATGCTGGAGAGGGTGTGGAAAAAGGGAACCCTCTTACACTGTTGGTGGGAATGTAAACTAGTACAGCCACTATGGAGAACAGTGTGGAGATTCCTTAAAAAATTGCACATAGAGCTCCCTTATGACCCAGCAATCCCACTGTTGGGCATACACACGGAGGAAACCAGAATTGAAAGAGACACATGTACCCCAATGTTCATCGCAGCACTGTTTATAATAGCCAGGACATGGAAACAACCTAGATGTCCATCAGCAGATGAATGGATAAGAAAGCTGTGGTACATATACACAATGGAGTATTACTCAGCCATTAAAAAGAATACATTTGAATCAGTTCTAATGAGGTGGATGAAACTGGAGCCGATGATACAGAGTGAAGTAAGCCAGAAAGCAAAACACCAATACAGTATACTAATGCACATATATGGAATTTAGAAAGATGGCAATGATGACCCTGTATGCAAGACAGCAAAAAAGACACAGATGTATAGAATGGACTTTTGGACTCTGAGGGAGAGGGAGAGGGTGGGATGATTTGGGAGAATGGCATTGAAACATGTATACTATCATGTAAGAAATGAAGTGCCAGTCTATGTTCGATACAGGATACAGAATGCTTGGGGCTGGTGCATGGGGATGATCCAGATAGATGATATGGGGTGGGAGGTGGGAGGGGGATTCAGGATTGGGAGCTTGTATACAGCCGTGGTGGATTCATGTCAATGTATGGCAAAACCAATACAGTATTGTAAAGTAAAATAAAGTAAAAACAAACAAAAAAACAAAAAAACACCAGGAAAAAAAAAAAAAAAGAAAAGTCATCACGGAGAATGAAGCCATCATCAACAGAGTTCATCTATCCGATCATCCTCGGCCAATCAACGGGCCTCCTGGGCGCATCGCATCTCGCTGAGCCTTTGCTCACATTGGTCCTCTGTCCTCCCGGCCCCTCCCTGGGGGCCCAACCCGAGAGCACTGGGGCACCTAAGACCCGTGTCATCTCCATTATGAGAGCTTTCTGGATGTGTGCTCCCCCAACTAGAGCGAGTTTTCATTTCTAGCTTTTTTTCTCCTTCTACGTCTTCATCATATTCTAAACAGATGTTAAGTCTCTATTACGCTCATTCGCTTATAGGTCTGACCTTTGCCACAGCATCGCGTGCCTGGTGCACTCGGGTGAGTTCACAGCAGACAGAGGTTGTTTGAGACACTGCGGACAATCCAGCAGCCCTTCCCCTCCGTGAGTGTCCACTCCACCGAGGTTTGAGAAGGAAAGGATGAAGTGGCTGGTCCTTCCCCAGTCACGAAACTTTCACCCTGTTGACTGTGATTCCAGCGTGACTATGTTCTTTCATACTCTCCGCCTCCAAATGCTGAACCAGAGAAACAGCTGTCCATGTGCGTATGGAAGTCCCGGCTGTGTGGGATGAAGAGCTGGCAGCGATCACTGGGGAGGGAAATGAGTCCCCACTGTGCCTTGCAGTCATTCAAAGGCCATTCAAGGTAATTCTGACTTGATGCAATGTTCGCCAGCCGCTCCATGGCAGCGGCGGCTCCCCGACGTCCACCGGCTCCTGCACACGCCTGAGCCCCCCAGCAGTCAAGTGGCAGTCGAGGGTTTGGGATCCAGTCTGTGGGAGGGATGGGAGCTACTTCCTGTGTTAGGTCCATTCTAGAGGATGCTCGCAGGCCCGCTTCCCTTGCCTCAGTGACTCAAGGTTCATTTCCTAGACAAACCAGGACCACTCGACCCGCATCAGACACCGTGTGCACGAGAAGACGCCCACATTTTTGTGCTAAGGCACAGAGACTCCAGGGCTTATTTGTTCTGGAAGCAGAGTCTGGCCGATCCCAACTTTAGTAAGAGCATTAAAGTCCTACCCTGTGTGGGCCCCTCACTCTTCATCTCTGAGTTTCCAGGAGAGTCCAGCATGGAACTTGGCCCAGAGAACACGTTTTTTTGAATGAATGAATGAAGAAATGAAGTGGTGTTTGTTCACCAGGTTCAGAGAAGGAACAGGTCTAAGCTCCTGCAGTTCGTAAATGCTGGACTCAAATCCAGGTAAGCGCTTATACTTTCTGAACACATTGCCTGCTCTGGAAGTGAAGGCCAGGCCTGCAGCCCCGCTAGAGCTCAGGGACAGTGAAAGGCTAAGCGCTCGTCCAGCGGGGACTGCTGGAGGGAAAGATGGGGCGCGGAGCTGGCCGAGCAGTCGCTCTGTCTGCCGTCTCCTGCTGCAGACCTGTGACTGTCCTGACTCCACCCCCTCAGGCGCAGGTGTGGGGTCCAGCGGTGGCGTGGACCATCTTTTCCCAGGTATTACATGGCAAACATCCAACTGCCACATATTCTAATCTGAGGGAACACAGGACAAGGGCCTTACCCAGCCATTTTCAGTCCTGATTTCCACCAGAGCCGTGAATCAGTTCAGCTGCATGGACACCAGCTTAGGTGTTGCTAACATGTCCTCTGATTAAAGATAAAATAAGGACTTCCCTGGTGGTCTAGCGATTAAGACTCTGCACTTCCAATGCCGGGGGCATGTGTTGGATCCCTGGTTGGGGAACTAGGGTCCCATATAGCACGCGGCATGGCCAAAGGGTAATAATAACAATAAAATAATAAAATAGTTCAGGTGAAGAAAGAACTCTCAAAAAAAAAAAAAAAAAGCCCTGTCTCCCTGAGCCTGTGGCCAGAAGTGGAGCAGACAGGGAATAAAACATGTATGGGAAGAAACTACGCTTTCAGATGTGAGACTCTTAAGTGTTTTGAATTAGTATTTCATTTTCTTTCTGTATTTGTTTGTACTGTTTGGAATAATACATGCTACTACTAATGAGCACTAATTATTCGCCAGGTACTGACACGTACCTTGGCTCATGTGAGCAGCCAGAAGTATTCACATTTTAACCACTGAGGAAGCTCTCACGAAAAGAGAGCAGCATTTTTAAAGTCTTACGGCTCGAAGGTGGCAGAGCCGCAATTTGCACCGAGCTGCTGTCTGACTCTTAAGCTTCTATTCATTCTACTATGAGCTGCTGGCATATCTGGGTGTATACCTGAATGGGAGGAATCCAGGAGCTTTGCAGGGGCATTCTGGGCTTGCCCCAGTTGGGTGGCAGGTGATGTTAAGAATTGTAAGGAGAACTCTGAGCTCCTCAATGGCAACTCAGCCCGGGCTCCGTGCTTTCTGTGTAGTTCCCCAGAAGCAAAGTTTGAGACGGAGCTTTACGAGCATGTGAGGGCTGCCCTGGTGGCTCAGATGGTAAAGAATCCACATGCCAGGAGATGCAGGTTCGATTCTGGGTTAGGAAGATTCCTTGGAGAAGGAAATGGCAACCCACTCCAGTGTTCTTGTCTGGAGAATCCCATGGACAGAGGAGTCTGGCAGGCTACAGTCCAAGAGGTCACAAAAGAGTCAGACATGAGTGAGTGACTAAACAACAACCATGATGATTGAGGGAGGGTCTTGGGACAGAGGGAATGAGAGAAGCTGGACAGGGCAGAAGAAAGAGCTCAGTGAGGTTGTGCTCCGTGCTGGAGCCTCCCTCAGCCTGATTCCATGGGAAGCTCTGCAGCGTGAGCTGCCCCACAGGGCTGGTCCCGACACAAGGCAGGTCCTTGTGTCAGTGAGTCACTGGCTGTGGGCCTCCCTGATGGGGGAGGCGGAAGCCGAGAACAATATAAGCTCCTGGGCCGAGCAGCTCTCCTGTGCTTCTCCAGGGAAGGGACAGCTGGGAACATTAGCAGCCAACTCTCAGAGCAGTTAAAGGGCTGAGCACATCCTCTCAGGAACAGGGGCCTGTTCCAGGTGCCAACCATGTACACTGTACCCACCAAGACTGGCACAAGAAGATTGTCTCTTTGCAATGAAGGCAGCTTTCCTTTATCCCCTAAAGCAGGGGTCCCCAGCCTCCAGGATCTAATGCCTGATGATCTGAGGTGGAGCTTATGATTTAATAATAATAGAAATAAAGTACAGACTAAATGGTAATGTACTTGAATCCTCCCAAAACCACCCCTACCACTGATCCATAGAAAAACGGTCTTCCACAAAACTGGTCCCTGGTGCCAAAAAAGCTGGAGACTGCTAAGGAACACACATCTCAGGAGCCTTTTGCTCTGATTTCTTCTGAACTGGCCTCTGAGTGTTTTTTTTTTTTTTTCCTGCCACTCAGAGGTTTTCCTTCATTTCTCCAGGGTCCAGCCAAGGCAGGATATTAAAAGACAGTGGTACCAAAGGTTTGGGCTAACCGTAGGAGAGAAACGCAGAGCGTGGCACCTCCAGATACACTGGCCTCTCCCTAGGTTTCCACTCCTGCTTGAGCGCATGGAAGTCCGGGCCAAGCCCCACTTGGTCTTAGCTTCTCATCTTGCCTTGTAGAGGCAAGAGCCACCACTAGCAAGCCACTGAACACGGGCTCTGAAGCCAGACAGCCTGGGCAGCTCACTTCCTCTTTCTGTGTCTGCTTCCTTATCCCTGAACTGGGGTAAGAACAGTGCTGATCCTGGGGTAGGCCAATCTGTATCAAATACCAAGTTCAGGCACTGTGCTTCTGGCTACACAACAGCAACAGCAACTGAGCCACCGTATCTATGAACTGAGTGTATTCTAAGTCTTCTCACCCTATGAGGTGAGCGCATATCATTTCTGTATTATAAAGGCAGGAGAGAAGACCCAGACTGGTTACAGTGTGTGTCAGTCGCTCAGTCATGTCCGGCTCTTTGTGACCCCATGGACTGTAGCCCGCCAGGCTCCTCTGTCCAGGGGATTCTCCAGGCAAGAATACTGGAGGGGGTGGCCATTTTCCTTCTCCAGGGGATCTTCCCGACCCAGGAACTGAACCAGGATCTCCTGCACTGCAGGCAGATTCTTTACCATCTGAGCCACCAGGGAAGCCTAGAGGGGTTACAGGAAGTCTCCAGAGTCACACCAGTCGAGTCTGGATCCCAATCCGCCCAGGTGACTTCCTGCCACCCCACACGGCTCTGCATCAGGGGCCCCAGCATTATCATCCCTGTGTTTACAAAGAGGAAAACTGTGGTCAAAGAGGGCTGAGTGATGTGGCCAGCGTTGTTTGCATCTGGTCCACCTGTGTGTACGTTCCTCCTCCCCACCACCATCAGTGGTGGCAGGACCCTCTGGGGACACCGTCCGGGAGGGGAGGCCGTGGACCGGATGCGGGTAGGAAGGAAGCAAGCCCTGGTGGTCCAGCGGCTTCTGGGCGGCACTTACTTTGCTGTGGGCGCAGATGGCCGAGCCCAGGAGCTTCCAGGTGCCGCCCCTCCGGTCCATTCGCAGCATCCGAAGGATCTGCAGGAAGCGTAGGCTCCGCAGGGACGTGGCCAGGACGTTGCCCTGGTTTCCCACGGCAACCACCGGCACGGACGCGATCAGCACGAAGATGTCTGGAAAGAGGGCAGAGGGTGGCAGGGAAGAGGGGGAAGAAGGTCAGACCAGGGCGCGGGAGCCGTCACGGAACTGTTGGCCACAGACGGGAAGGTGCCGTGTTAAATCGTGACACCCGCGGGATACGTGTTCTTCTCAGAGGGTAAGGAAACAGGAGCTCAGAGCGTGAATCCCTTTCCAGGGCCGTGCAGCCGGATGCGGCCGAATGCGGCCGAGTTGGGATTGGATGCAGGACGCCAGCGCTCACTCCAATCCCAGGGAAGTGATGCTCCAAGACCCTCCAGCCGTGGTCCTTCGGGGTCTCTCTCTGGCCGATAGGGGATTGGGGCTGCCCAGGTGGAGGAGGGTCTGAAGCTCATGCTGTCTGGCTGTGGGTTCAGATGGCAAAGCGTCTGCCTGCAATGCTGGAGACCGGGGTTTGATCCCTGGGTCAGGAAGATCCCCTGGAGGAGGGCAAGGCAACCCACTCCAGTATTCTTGCCTGGAAAAATCCCATGGACAGAGGAGCCTGGTGGGCTACAGTCCATGGGGTCACAAAGAGTCGGACACGACTGAGAGACTTCACTTCACTTTCACTTTCCCCTGCAAGCAAGCCCTGAGAGGGTCCTGGCTGCGGGTGACTGAAAGGGAGGTGAACTCGGGAAGTGGAAAGGAGGGGAGAGGGACGCAGGGGAAAGGCCAGGGCAGGGGTCTTGTGGGGGCTGCTGCTGCGGGAACCTCAGAGCTGTAGGCAGAACACCTCCCACCACTGCCCCTCTGAAAGATGGGAGCTGGGGTCTCTGTCCACAGGCTCCTGCCCTCTGCTGGCCGAGGGGGTCATCAACATTCCCACACTTCTGAGCTGCACTGCCCAGTGAGCTCCCTCAGTTTCAGAGAAGGCCCTGGGGTAGGGTGCAGGAAAGCATGGGACCCGCCCCAGACATGGGGGGATGCTGTCAGGAGGTGAGCCAGAAACGTCCACCAGAGCAGCAAGCAGAGGCCAAGGGGGTGAGACAGTTCTCAAAGGGCCAAGCTGGCTCCTGAAGTTAAAAGGTCAAAGATGGAAGGAAGAGGGCCCTGGTCTCGTTCGCATTCTCTTCGATGCTCCTCCCCACTACTCCAGGATCTATTATGTCCCCACTGTACTGCATGGGACTAGCAGGCACAAAGGATCCCATGATCTAATAAATTAGAAAAAAATTCAATTAAACAGGTTTTACTACTGCAGGACTTCTCAGGGCCTTTAATGTACTATTATGTCCTGTGGCTGTCACTTTTACCAATGAAGTCTAGCCTTCCTCAAAAGAGTTCAACCACAGAACTCTTTAGTTGGTTTGTTTTTGCAAGGGCATCAGGATACAAGGAAGACACTTGGAATGTTTATCCAACGGGCCAAGTCCAAGCTTCTGAAAACCCTCTGTGACCCAGCCTTAGGGAACCTTCTAGAAGCTCGTGTGGTTTTCTGGGTTCACGGTGGTCTCTCACATCTCCATACCTTTATTTGTGCCGGCTGCCCTGCTCGGATTAGGCTCTTAAATCCACACCAAGTATGTCTGCCCCAAAAAGCTGGCATCCTTTCGACCATGTGAAGGTGTCTCCCATATATACCTAAACTCTGGGGAAAACTAGGGGTCAGACATCTGGATATCAGTATGTCTATATCCTTGGTCGGGCTTCTCTATCTGTGTAAAGATATCCACTTTTCAGGTTTGCAGAAAATAAAACCTAGACACAGGGTAAATGTGACGTGAGTCTATGACACTCTGACACTAAGGCAGCAAATCTCAGCCCAGAGAGACTCAGCCACAGTGACAGGGCAGGGTCTGCGGCTGTTTCACATAAGGAGGGCATGACGCACGTGCACAGGATAGCCACCCTCTGGTCAAACAGAGCAAAACAACTCTTCCTATGAGGGCCACGTTACGGAAGAAGTTAGATGAGCAGAAGAGAAAATGCAGCAACATTAGCAAAGAAGCCAGCCAGGATGGTGGAGGCTAGGGACAGTCTCATCTCTCCAGAAGGGACAGGAGGGGAACGGAAGCTGGAGCTCTCTTACGATCCTAGAATCGTGAGACTGTTCCGCTGGAAACCCTCCTGTTCTGGTGGGCCTCCATATACTAGGACTGCTCTAAGTTGGCAGGGACCTCAGAATTTGGGCACCGTCAATCTCGAAGTCACCCCTTCCATGCCCTGCCAACACACACACACTCACACACACACAGACTTCTGGTCAGCACTGGAGAGGTCACCCCAAAGACGAAAAAGAAGTCAGCTTAACACATTATTGACCAGAGACATACTAACACATCTTTTGTTATCTGAACATTATTGATCAGAGATGTTATCAATATGCTTTTAAAGAGTGATACAATTAACATCACTGTGTGAAGTTGTTAGAGCTTAAAATTGATCAAGGGTTCATTATACAACTTATATTATCATTATCATTCACATTTTGCTCCATTAGATTTTTATTCCAACCCTGTGTATATTACAAACGCAAATTTATTACCATAAAATTTTAAAAAATGATGCATCGTGAAGTTTTGGGAGAAGAAGAATTTTTTGGTGAATTTTACGCAGGTAGTTTCTCTGACTATCTGAGTGACATATATACCAGTGTCTCAGAAGATGACAGTTTTTCAGAATATAGCTCTGATTTAGATGATGTGAATAGTAGACCAACAAAAAGACAAGAAAACCTCAGTGATTGATTCTGATACAGAAAGTGAAAATGAAACTCACAGGGCTGGAGAACGCTTCTTTGCTTCTACACAAGAGTAGACTGAAGACAACATTTCACAAACATTAGAAGACTTCACAGGTGTGTCAAGTGTAACTATTGAGTATAATGATGCACAAAGTGTTAGTGAAGTAACAATTAATTTTGGCTGGCCAGAATAAAAATTGCCAGCCACAGGCATTAGTTTCTGCAAAAATCCCCTGGTCAATGATGAGTTAGGAGGTAAAGGATAGACAAGGAAAGAGGAAGGCGAAGGAAAGTTGGGGGTTTTGAAAGACTGAACGTTTGTTTCCTTTCAAATTCATATATTGAGTCCTGTCTCTTGGTGTGATGGTGCTGGGGGTGGGGCCTCTGGGAGGTGATTAGGTCATGGGGGTGGAGCCCTCATGAATGGGATTAGTGCCCTTAAGAAAGAAAGAGACTCCAGGGAGCCCCTTCCTCCTTGTGAGGACACAGCAAGAAGATAGCGTCTATGAACCAGGAAGAGAACTCTCACCAGAAACTGACCCTGCTGGCACCCCAGTCTCAGACTTTCAGCCTCCAGAACTGTGAGGAATAAATTCCTGTTATTTATAAGCTACTCTGTCTGTGGTATTCTGTTACAGCAGCTTGAACAGACTAAGACACAGGTAGACAGTCACGGAAGGAGGACAGAGGAAGAGAGAAAAAAATGTGGAGAAAATTAAGTAACTGAAAAGTTTTCCAATATTGCACATGTGCATGCATGCATACACACACACACCCTACCTGCATTCAAACTTCTGAGCACTAGACACACACCTCAGCTTTCCAGCCTCAGCAGCAGATGGGAAGAAGAAAAAGGGCTTCAGCTGATGGTGAGGGTGGTACTGTCCTCGGTGTGAGGTAACCTGCAAACCTGGCAACTTGGTCCCAGGTGATACAGAGGGAAACTGGCAGCTAGAACAGAGCAAGGGTCTAGCTCTTCCTCCCTGGGCTGGCCATTCATACCAAACAGGGCTGTATTCAGGCCTGGGGGTCAGTTTTCAAAAGAGCAGTGAGGAAGAAGCAGCAACTCAGAGAGGAGGGTCTGTGATGCTAACAAGATGGGATGTCACATGGAGCTGAAGTCATGAAGCACACTTCTCCTGAGGACAGGAGACTGCTGGAGTGGAGAGGAGGGACAGAATGGCTGAGCTCAAATAGCTGAAGAGAGTCAGAGGAGTTAAGACGGAATGAATAAGCTTGAGAGGTGGTGAGTGCCCTGTGACTGGAGGTATGCAAGTAATCTGGGGGAACCACATTAAGGCTGCTGTGGAAGGGGCTGGAGCAGCAGACAGGAAGGCATGTTCAGCCAAATGCTCCTGAAGGTTCCTTCCAGCCCTGATATTCTATGATCCTCTAACTCTAACTAGTTCTAGGAATTTGAAGCTCCAGGATTCCTAAGCATCACTGCAGGCGGATTTCATCCTGTCTCTGTATGATTTTGGTAGGATCTTCAGATGGGAACCTAGGGGTTCCTCCTAGGTGGGCTAGGGGTGGAGGTGGGTTCTATCCTGCACCAATAGGGGTGTGTGAGAGCTTCCACCCTCTCTGCTATGAAAATGCCTCCATCCGGACGGAGGGTATCCGTGACACATCCCCAGAGCAACTTTTGGGTCAGGACACAGCAACGTGGTGTTGCCCTACCTCGGGAGGGCAAAGTGGTAGATTCTTGCAGACCCAGGTGTTAGGATGGAATCTGCTGCTTACTCCCTGTGTGACTGGAGAATGACTCAGAACCGTGAGCCTCAGTTTCCACCTCTGTAAAATGGGCACCATGTGATCCTACAGAAGTAATTCTCAACCAGCAACGGACGTGTCACACCTTCTAACTTCACTGCAGCCAACTGGAATGCAATTGGCAACTGTGGCTTCACAGGGGCTGGGGGTGTTCAGTGTCCTACAGTGGCTGGCACCTTTGCATTCCAAATGCTGAGAGTACCCCCCCAACCCCCACTCCCATGAAGAATCCCTGCCCTGTGGTCTCATTCTAAAAAGAAGCCACAGGGGCAGGAATTCAGTACCTGCTGGAGGGTTGAAGGGAGCGTGAGAGGCGAGGCCGGCCCCCACCATGTGCAGGGTTTCCCAAACGAATTGTGTCTGCTTAAAATTGCCTCCAAGAAACAATGCACCCAAAGAGGGGGCCAAGGAGCCCCTGGACCCGGGGTCAGGGCTCACCCAACATGCACAAGGGCTTCCTGGCAAACTTCAGTCGTCCCCGCCAGCCTTTGTATCGGCAGCAACAGCCGGCAGCCCAGATCCTCAAAGCAAACTCGGCTCCGAAGATGAAAATAGCAAATGTTTCCTGCGTGGAAGAACATATGGAGAGATGCTGATTAGCCGGGACCCAGTTGTCCGGAACCAGCGATTTCTGTTCTGAAGTTCTGAAGAGTTGGATTTCTGTGGTTGCCGGCTTGATGGGCGGAGGGGTTAGGACAGGCTGATCACCCCCATTCAGTGCGGGGCAGCACCTGTCTTCACTAGCTGGCTGTCCCGAACATTAAGCCTTTTTTTTCTATGCTTTTTTTTTTTTTTAATGGATCATTTCTTACAAATTCCTTTAATGTACTAAAAAGCCCCTAAGAAGCTCAGTTGAGTCGAAAGAAGAGGAATTGATGGAATTGTCCACGAGTTGTCTGGCCCCTGGTATTGCTAAGTGTGGCCAGTGGTTATTGAGCGCAGCTCCGAGGTCAGGAATCACAGAGGTATTTTATAATATTACCCTCAGCTTATATTTTGAGAAACCAGGCCCCCGGGAAGGAGTGGCTGAACAAATGTTTCAAGGCCAAAACTGACCAAGAAGGAATTCCAGGCAGATCATCAGGCTCAGAGCTCACGCCCATCAGGATCACACTGCGCTACGCTACTCTCGTCCCCCAGGAGAGAGACCGCTCCCTCGCTCCCAGGCCTCCCTTGCTCCCAGGCCTCCCTTGCTGATCAGACAGAGACACTTTGCTCCTTCGTTTTGGTGACTTCCCTGGGGCTCTTGGGGAGTTGCAACAATCCTTGAAACTTAGTTCCTGGAACTGGGTGGCTTCCCAGGAGTCACCTGCTCGGGTTTCAGCTCCAGACCTGCCCTGAAAAGGAATCTGCTGGTTCGGACACCACGGGCATCACGCTTAGCTCACCAAATTAAGATTTATGAAACAGCAAGACCCCCCTAATTGGGGGTGGGTGGCATCTTTCCCTTGTGCAGAGGGTAGGGTCTCACCCTAAACAGGTGGGCTGATCCTAATCAAGGCATGGTCATTCAAAGGGCCAGCTGGCCAGTGCTGTCCGGGGTTGTAGCAGGAGACAGCTCTTCCTGGAAGCCACCTCCCGGCTGGGCATGGATGCTGCACTCAGCCTGTCGGTCTGTGCTCCTCGCCTTACATTTTTATATACTGAGGACGGGAGGAAATTGAGTCGGGGTGTTAGGCAATCTGCCCAAGACTGCTGCCTGCATGCTGTCTACCACACGCGGGATACAGACTGGACGGTGAAAACAGGCAGGGGCCAGGAGGAAGGACTTGGAGTTCTCATGGAGAAATGGGATTTGGTACTTGGCCTTGAAGGAAGAGGTCCTCAGGGTTTAGGGAGGAGAAGCAGAGGCAGGGTTTGGAACCGAACACATCTTTGTGTTACCTATCAGAAGGTTTATCGTTTAGCCAATGGGTCTTGGTTTCTGCTTTGACTTTGTTCGTGTCCCCTGTTCTCTAATCTGGAATAACACAAGGCCATTCGCTCCTTGCTCCACCTGTGCACCCAGAAGGCCTCATCAACCCGTTTGTCATTGCTTTTTCTTACTTCTGGACTTGTCCGGAGACTCCAGGAAACCAAAAGCAGTTGGGGAAACTGCACCCAAGGGCCTCCTTGTCCTCACTGCTGGAGGGCCCACCAGAGCGTCTGCCCCAGAAGCACGGCACCACGCTGGGCGCACATCTCACCAGCAGCAGAAGCCAGTCCCCCGAAACAGTCTCGTATTCCCTGAAGGTGGTCAGGACAGCCAGAATCAAGCACCCCAGGACAATCAGGAACCTAGAAGGGAAGGAAGAAAGAAACTAAGGAAGTGCCTTGTTCTGGATTGTGCCGAGGCTAGGCAGAAAACTAATAGCCAGGATGAAGCAACAGCATCCATTGGACATAGGATTGGACTTGTTATGTTATCCCATTTAACCTCGTGACACAGCTGTGAGGCAGTTAGGAATTGATGCTACAATTATGGAAACCAGGTTTGAGAGAGCAACATGCATAACTTTACCAGCTAGTTAGTGGAAACAGTGACAATTTAAGTTACAGCATCTGGTCCCAGCCCTAGAGGACTGCAGATTGCCTGACAAACCAAAGTTACCGCAAGCTTTGATCAATCAACTGGAATGTGACTACGTTAATCATGGGTCCTGCACACACAGAACTATGACCTTCAAACATATGAAAATACTCAATAAAAACAAATTCATCTGAAGACTGATAAATTCAAAGAAAGTCTCTGTTACCATTATCTTCATGTTATCATTATTTTTTTTACAGTCAGTAGTTACTAAAGGAAATTATCTCTTTCAATTGGGGGATCTTCAGAATCATTTCTGAAACTATCAAGTGTGTTTCATGCTAGAAAGAATCCAAGCCACCATGATGCAGAGCTGCTCGTTGAAAAGTCACTGAGAGCTCATCTGGTTCATGCCCCTGCCTCAGGCAGAAGCTAACTGCAAACAATCCTCTGAGATGATTGTATTTATAAACTCCCTGTGTGTGAGAGAGTGAGGGTGGTGGAGAGACAGTGTGTGTGTGTGTGTGCGCGTGCGCGCGCGTGCACTTGCTTCATCATTTCAGCAAAGAAAAGAGGTTCTCCGTCCCTCTTGGTGGGAGGTCTTTGGCTCAATGGTCAGCATGAGGTTCTCTGGGTGTCTAAGTGAAAGTGTTAGCGGCTCCGTCGTGACCCTGCTTTTTGTGACCCCATGGACTATAGACCGCCAGGTTCCTCTGTCCATGGAATTCTCCAGGCACGAATACCGGAATGGGTAAGATTCCCTCCTCCAGGGGATCTTTCTGACCTAGGGATTGAACATAGGTCTCCAGCACTGCAGGCAGATTCTTCACCATCTGAACCACGGGGGAAACCCTGGTGTCTAAGAGGGAAACTAAAGGACAGTGTGCAAGCGGGAGTCTTGGCACCGCAGACTCCAAGTCCTCCGGCTCTGTGTGATCTGGCGCTGTGTCCTGCTAGGCTCCCACCCATGTCTTTCCGGTTTGTTTTTATGTAAGTGGGTGCCCAACTCGGGCATTCATTCATTCTTCCACCCATTGAATATTTATATGGTAGGCACTGAGGGAGGCAGCGCTGGAATCCAATGATGAACAAGCTGGATCTGTCCTCCTGAGCTGACGGTCCGGACAAACAGAAAACCAACTCATGGTGTGATGGTAAGGACCATGATGTAAGGAGGTTTGGAGATGTCTGCTCCTGGAGCTGGCTTGGGCCGGAGTCCTGGTCCCACCCCTTGATCTTGATTGCGTTTTCTGATCAACAGTCCTGCTGACCTGCAGATCTGACTCTGTCTCCAACCCTGTCTAGGAACCCAAATGAGATTTTCAACTCCCTCCTGTTTGGCCATTTTATTTTAAATTCATGACATGTGTGGAACCTGCTTACTCTTCATCTAAGTCTCTGGTGATAATGATGATGGTAACAATCTCAACACCCAACACCGCTCTTTAGTGAGCACTTACCATCTGCCACCTTACACCTATCAGCTCATTTATCCTCACAACCTTCTCCCAAGGTAGATATGATCATTCCCGTTTTACCGATAAAGAAATTCATCAGAAGGAATAATCACTAGCAGGATAACTGTGTCATCAGTAAAAAGAATACAGAGATCTCCCTGACCCAGGGATTGAACCTGCGTCTTCTGCAACTTCTGAACTGCAGGAGCATTTTATACAAACATGAATAAAAAACCTAGCCTTCATTTTCAAGGACTTCCTAGCCCAGTGGGGGAAACAGGACAAATGGCCACATGAGAGTCTGGCTGAGGTTATCATCTGAGTGTCCACAGGCTTTGGGAAAATAACACAGGAAGCATCCCAGAGGCTGTGGTCAGTGGGTTGGAAGGCTATCTGAGTCTTAGCTAGCATGGACCATATGTCCCAGTTTATCCAGGACATTCCCCATTCTATGTGTGTTGACCTGTAGCATGGACCCCTAGGCAATGTGAACAACATGTACATGTACAGAGAGTTCAAGGATACTAAACCCCGTTCAATTTTCTCCTTCAGTAAGGGGTGCGAGCCTTTTATGATCCGACCTTCCCCATCCCTTCTTGCTTCCCCACCCCCAGAATCACTGCGTTTCCTCAAGCCCTCTTCTCAATGCTCCTCTTCCCTGCCCACTTCTCCCACGTGCCCCTTTACCTCCTGCTAACACCTTGACAGTACCAGGCACACCTTGCGTCTAGAGCCTCCCAGCTACTGCCTGACCAGTTCCTCATGTGATCCCTCCCTTGGGATCACAGAACACCCAGAGGCATTTCTATTCCAGTACTGATCACAGTCCGTTATCATTTGGTAATCACTGCTTGCACCATGTCATAAAGACAGCGCACCATCTTAACACCCAGCATGAGAACTCGTCCCAAGGCAGGCACTGCCTGTGTCTGGCGAAATATCTTACAAATCCAGTTGAGGTGGAAGTTGCAACCCTCAAGGCATGAGACTGCTAAACTTCCCAGCAATAGAAAGCAGCCAGAAGTTGGAGATGGGGGTGGGTCTCCAGGGCTGAGAATGACAAAGAGGAGAAGATTCGGGCACATGCTAAGGAGTTGTTAAGAACAAGCCTGGCTAAAATGAAGTTTGTGGCCTTGCATCTCCACCAATGGGACAGGGAGGCCAAGCTACAGGAGAATCAATGGGGGGAGGTGAGAGGGTGGACAACGTGCTATTCAAAGGCTTCAGGAGTATGTATGCAGAAGCCAGCAAGCCAGCAAAGATAGGTCATGCTATCATTTTGTGGACCTACTGTTTGAGGTCCAAGTGGGAATATCCAGCAAGCTGACCGAAATTCAAGTCTAAAGCTTAGAGGAGAGGTCGGAGCTAGGTACTTAAGTCCCTTTAAGCTCTAATTGTGATTTCTGAGCCAGGTGAGGGGACAGCTCGACCTTAACCGGTCACCAATACGCAGTTTCAGCCTGGTTCCCATTCGCGGGGCGGGGGTCGGGGGTGGTGCAGAACCAGGCTTTAGCCAGCAGGGGGAAGCAAACGCTCGTCGGAACTTGGTATTTTCTTGCATCTCCAGGAATTGAAAAGTACTGGCAACCTGGGGAATTTACTTGCTGAGATTTAAAAACAATCATTAATTTATAAAGCGGAAGGCATCAAAGAAACCCTCCTTCACCTGAGAAGGAGAAGCACTCTTTGGTCTCCAGAACATTTCACTTTACGCTGAAGATACGAACTCGATTCCAGACTCATGGGTGGAATTATCAGTCTCACGGATGGAAGACAGACAGGTGTGGCTAGACGGGTTCTTCCCTTCTCTTCCTTCGTGTTTTATCTCTCTCTCTCTCTCCATGACTCACCGATTTTTTTTTTAAGTATTTCAAAATTAATTTATTCATTCAACAAGTATTCTTAACCTATACTCCACACAGGGCACATATTCCTATGTACGTGGGTCTAACACAGACAAATCATAACACAGTGTAGAACAGTCAGAATCATGATATAAATATATGTAGAGGTTGTGCGTGCAATTGGGGGAGGGGCTGCAGTTAAGGAGCATCTGAAGAAAACATCCTAGGATCATTTTGTCTGTTATTCTAATGCCAGTGGCTCAGCGCACCAACCTCCCTTTCAGCCATCTCAGGAGGCCAATTATTCTTTTACTTCCTCCGTCATGTGAGTTTCTTCTCTGTACCAGAGACATCAGTTTGCTGACAAAGGTCCACATAGTCAAAGCTATGATTTTTTCAGTAGTCATGTACAGATGTGAGAGCTGGACCATGAAGAAGGCTGACCGCTGAAGAATTGATGCTTTCGAACTGTGGTGCTGAAGATTCTTGAGAGTACCTTGGACAACAATCAAACCAGTCAAATCAATCAATCCTAAAGGAAATCAGTCCTGAATATTCATTAGAAGGACTGATGTTGAAGCTGAAATTCCAATACTTTGGCTACCTGATGCGAAGAACTGACTCACTGGAAAAGACCCTGATGCTGGGAAAGATTGAAGGTGGGACGAGAAGGGGATGACAGAGGATGAGATGCCTGGATGGCATCACCAACTCAATGGACATGAGTCTGAGCAAACTCTGAGAGATAGTGAAGGACAGGGAGGCCTGATGTGCTGCAGTCCATGGGGTTGCAAAGAGCTGGACACGACTGAGCGACTGAACAACAACATGCTTCACGCCACTTTTTTCTCTCTCTTCTCTCTTGCTTTTCTCTTCTTGGGGAGAGTCAACAGCTGCCCTTCTGTCTGCAGGGTCCCGACCGTCTTTCCAAATAAAACCAGTTGAAGTCAAGGGTCTTGATATGCCCTCAAACCAGACACCATCTCCTACCTGCCTCTTCCCACCTGAGCCTGGCCTCCCTTCATAAGAACAAAGCCAGACCCACCGGAAATCACGACAAATATCCCCTCAAGGATTTCATTCAAGGGGAACCCAAGAGATTGAAAACTCTAGGATTTACCTGGTAATTTTTTTTTTTTTTTTGCATGTCATTTTCTCTTGTACTCTGGAGAGCAGCAGTGCCAGGTGGGGACACTGTCACTGTTATATCCGTGGCCCCGTTTTACAGATGAGGACCACAGCCTTCAGGCTCAGGCAGTGGGGTCACCACAGGAGGAGGGGCAGAGATGCTGGGACCAGACTCTGTTCTGAGAATGACCATGAGGCTTGGAGTGAGCTTCTGCAGGGAACAGGGCCAGGGCCGGGCCAGCTGGAGATCGGGGGTGGGGCGCACTGAGAATTCAACTTCCCTCTCATCTGGTCTCCAGTTTGGGGGAGAAAAGCTTGGTTCCATCTCTAAGCAGTTCCCCCAGGACCCCTGATGGCTCCTGCTCCCCATAGGCATATTTCAAGAGCCAGGAAGCTCGCCAAGATCCTAGATTGAGGGAGGAAAGCATGGACTCTTCTTTCAGTCTCCATCTGTTGGCCATTAAACGGCATGCTGGTAGTCAGGCTCCACAGGATCTGAATCTTGGCTCACCACCTAGAAACCAGATGACCCAGGGCAGGTTTATTTTTTTGAACCTCAGTTTCTCACTTACAACACACAAGTGACAAATCAAGGGATTTTCTTGATCTTATTCCTTATCTCAGTCTTTGTAGCTCAGAGATTGCTCAGGGCAGCAGAAACTCTCACAACTAAAAACCACCTCTCTAAGGAAGTCTCCGTGCAAACATCCTTGACGGTTTAACAGCAGCCTGTATCCTGCACATCATGGCCTTGCAGTTCAGCCTCTGTCTCTCTATCAGGGACAGCATCCAACGGTACAGTATGGACCATTTGCAAAAAGAGAAGGCAAAGCTCACAAAGGATGCAGGATTTCATGAAGTTGATGGATATGATGATGAAGAGCTGTTCTAAATACAGAAAAACCATTAACAAGTAATCATCTTACTGGAACAATTCAAGACAGATCAAATGATATTTCAAAAGGTGAAAAATACCATACAATCCTTCCCCCCAAATGTTGAGAGAATAAAATGGGAAGTCATGTTGTATTATCATCAAGTTTTGACAAAGAAAATATAACCTCAAATTAACACTCAACTGAGTCTTTGTGCATTGTAAAAATTAGAGCATAGTTGCAATTATAATTTAAATTTTGTGACCTGTGAGATACAATAAACACATTTTTGTATTTTAATTATATTTTTGTAATCATATGCTAATGAGAAATTTTCTTCACTGTTTAGTATGAAGTTTAGTACCCATTTTCAGCAGATACCTTTTAAGTAGATATTCACTGATTACTATTAATTGTGGAATTAGGGAGCCTCCAAACCTACCTCATGGGATGGTCATGTAAATAAAAAGAGAACCACGTACATAAACTGCTGTGAATCCGGGCAAATAGCAGGCACTCAGATGCAAGCTTTTTACCTCTTTCTCCCTCGTCTTATGTTCATAGAGTCAAAAAAATGGCTATACTGGAATATAGAAAAAGTAATTTTGTGTTTAAAAACCTTCCTTGTCCTTGAAATTAAGCAAGAATATCGTAATCACCAAGAACCACAGATATCGATATCTGATCTTGATCTATCTATATCCTGTCCCTATCAACCTCTGGGTAAGTTTCCAACTCATTGGAAAAGACCCTGATGCTGGGAAAGATTGAAGGCGGGAGGAGGGGACGACAGAGGATGAGATGGTTGGATGGCATCACTGACTCAATGGACATGAGTTTGAGCAAGCTCCAGGAGTTGGTGATGGACAGGGAAGCCTGGTGTGCTGCCGTCCGTGGGGTCACAAAGAGTCAGACACAACTGAGCAACTGAACTGAACTGATCAACCTCTGGATGCACAGATGTGTAATGTAGATGCAGGTTTTGACCATCTAAACCAGGGGTTAGTGAACTGTGGCCCTTGGGCCAAATCCAGGCAGCTGCTTTTTTATAAATAAACTTTTATACCATAGCCACACTCCTTTGTTTATATGTGGTCTGTGGCTGCTTTTGTGAGGCAATAGGAGAGCTGAGTAACTGCAGCAGAGTCTATCTGGCCCAAAGGCCTAAAATATTTACTATTTGACTTTTAAACAAAAAGTTTCCCAACTTTTGATTTAAACTAAGAGCTCAGGGCAATGGAACTCAGTTGGTACCACCTGAAGATATTGATGTGTCTAATGCAGTGCAGAAAAAAATATTTAAAACTTAAAAGGAAGGGACTCCATCTCATTGCTGTTGAGATGGATATCACAATATTTAATAAAGGAATAAAATAGGGTCATATCCAGATTTGTGGAAGAAAAGAAGTAAACGTTTAGGGAAAAGAAGACAAATATGATTAAAAAAATAAGTACCGGAGTAACAGCTTAAATTTCATTAGTTTCATGGTGAATCTGTCTCTGGAAACATCTATTGAAGTTTCTTGGTATGTTACCAGGCATTTCTTCTTGCATGTCTTGTCTGCCCGCTAATGGCTTCTTTAAACGTAATTTTTTTAATGTATTTATGTTTGGCTATGCTGGGTCCTCTTTGCTTTGCGGGCTGTTCTCTGGTTGCAGCGAGCAGAGGCTCCTCTCTGGCTGTGGTGCGCGGGCTTCCCACAGTGGCGGCTTCTCTTGCGGCAGAGCAGAGGGTCTAGGGTGCACGGGCTTCAGTAGCCGTGCCTCACGGGCTTAGCTGCTCTGTGGGATGTGGGATCTTCCCTGACTAGGGACTGAACCCATGTCGCCTGCACTGGCAGGCAGATTCTTTACCACTGAGCCACTGGGAAGCCCTTGGCATGACATTACAGGGTTAAGAAAAACAAAGGCATAATTAAAAATTCATAAACCTCAACTAAAAGTCCAGTCAGCTTTGTGAACAAAATCTTCCTTGTTTCACACCCGGGGTGGTATTTTTAAGGTCTAAATCCATCCTTCCATAGACCCCTGCTTGGGCACTGAAATGATGCTAAACCTTAACAGGATGCTTAATTTATCAAACCCCTGCAGAGCACCTACTATGCTGTGAGACTGTGATTTATAATGAGAAATATGTATGGACCCAGTTTCTGTTATTGAGTTCATAAAACCCTTGGAATTTCCTTAGTGGGGAGCACAATCCGGGTGTCTTCTGTGACGTTAGCATGGTGACTGTTGGGAAGCTCCTCAGGATGGGAGCTGTTGCCAGGAGAAAAAAATCAAGTGATTAGAGGGTGGGAACTACCAGTCCCAATTCCCCGACTTCTGGGGAGGGCAGAGGGCCTGGAGCTTGAGTTCCATCACCAATGGCCACTGATTTAATTAGTCATGCCTATGTAGTAAAGACTCCATAAAATGCAAAAGCACTGGGTTGAAAGAGCTTCAGGGTTGGAACACGTGGAGATGTGGGGAGTGTGGTGCTCCTGGAGGCCCATGGAAGCTCCACGGCCTTAGCCCATTCATGTATTATGTATGTGTTATTCATTCAGTTGAGTCCGCCTCTTTGCGATCCCATGGTCAGTAGCCCACCAGGCTCCCGTCCATGGAATTCTCCAGGTAAGAATACTGAAATGGGTATAATGAAACTGGAATGGGTTCCCTCCTTTAGGAGATCTTCCCTACCCAGGGATCCAACCTGGGTCTCCCACATGGCAGGCGTGTTCTTTATCATCGGAACCACCAGGGAAGCTCTTACCCCACACATTGCCCTATGCATCTCCTCCACGGGCTGTGCCTGACTTAAACCCTTTTGTAATAAACAGATGATCTTAAAATAAGTCACATGTTTCTCTGAGTTCTGTGAGTCACTCCAGTCAGTGAATCAAACCCAAGGAGCTGGTCGTGGGAACCTCCGGTCTATAACCCGTTGGCCAGAAGCACAGGTGGCCACCTGACTTGCCACTGGCATCTGAAGTGGGGCCGAGGGGTGGGTGCAGTCTTGTCGGGATGAGCCCTTAACTTGTGAAATCTGATTTCTCTCCAGGTAGACAGTGTCAGAAACTGAGTTAAATTATAGGACATTCAGTGGATGTCAGAGAATTGTTTGGTGTGGGGAAACTGTCCCCCCTCGGGGAACAAATCGGATTTGGGGGGTTCAGAACTCTTACATGAACATTTTGGAAGCACCTACTGTCTACCACGAGCTTCCAAGGTAGTTCAATGGCAAAGAATCCACCTGCCAATGCAAGAGACCCAGGTTCGATCCCTGGATCAGGAAAGTGCCCTGGAGAAGGAAATCCCATGGACGGAGGAGCCTGGTGGGATACAGTCCATGGGGTTGCAAAGAGTTGGAGATGACTTATTGACCAAATGACAACTGTGTACAAAGCACTGATCTACAGGTCATGTGCAGCAGGGCAAAGAGCGTGCATTTCAGAATCAAACATGGTGCTTCGTCCCCAGCCACTCCTCTTCATGTGTTTATGGCCCAGGCTGTGCTGCGCTTAGTCGCTCCGTCGTGTCTGACTCTTTGCGACCCCATGGACTGTAGCCCACCAGGCTCCTCTGTCCATGGGAGTCTCCAGGCAAGAATACTGCAGTGGATTGCCATACCCTCTTCATGGCCCAGGCAGAGCTGTTTAATTTATCTTAACTTCGCTCTTGTGCATCAGTAACACCAAAGTCCACCTTGCGAGGCTGAAGCAGAGAGTCCACGTACTCCACAGTAATGTTGCCGAGACTGCTGGGATCAGACACAGCATCTGCTTCCAGGAAGGCCGGAGCAGGAGCTATCTAGAATCGCCGCGTTCATAACTGTCACGAGGTGGAGGGTGAGCTCTCTCTCATCCAGAGGGGTGGGAAGGGCCAGCAAAGGCTCCTCAGCTGTCCCTCCCTATGCCTGCGTGGAGGGGCCCTGTGGTGCATGAGGGTAGAAGGTGAGAAGGTGATGGGACAAGTGGCAAACAGGCTCCACAGTTTCCCTTCACCCCTCCCTCCTTCCAGGAGGAGAGGGGCTTGTCTTCAAAGGCTCACAGTGGATGGCAGCATTTTCTGTCCAGACCCTCCTCAGCTCTCTTTCATCTGGCCATAAGGAATCCTGGTGAGGACTTGGCTGGGGCTTGAATCCCAGAGCCCAGCATCTAAGCCCGAGCCCTGGGGCATTCCTTTCCCTCCCTTCCCTTCCAAGTCACCCCTGTTCCTGTGGTCTTCCAGCCTCCACTGCTGCCCTGTCAACCTTTCCGTCTGCATTTCTCACTGCAGGTCCAACACTTTCCATCTTCTTACTGATTCTTGGTCACCGTGCGTGCCTACCATCAGACGCCTTCACCTGTGCATCTCCGGTCTTCCTGGCTTAAAAGACCCATTTCATAGAAGACATTCTAAAGCACACAGTGGAAACCAAAATAAAAGAATCACCGTATTCAATTCTAAGCCTAATAAATCAGCTGTTTTCATTTTCTCCTATCCCTTTTGCAGCCCAAGGACATAGGCATACACAATTTTCAATATTTGCTTTGTCTCAACAGTATAGTCTGCATTTTTATCTTATTAAAGTATAAATATTCTTCCACTTGGCTATAAAATATTCAAACAATCATGTTTAATGGAAGAGGCACTTTCTATGACATCAGTGCACTGAAATATATACAATCATTCTCTTATTGCTGGATATTCAGATTTAGGGTGCTACCAATTCTGTGTTATTATAAGTTATGTGATGGTATATATTTTTACACATAAAGCTTTTCCTTCTTTAGAATCAATTCCTCATAATAACCTCTAGACTATCTGGGCTTCAAATATCTGAATTGATTCTTGATATATTCTGCCAGACTACTTTTCTGAATGGTTGCACACTTTGTCCCCAGGAACACACACGCATCCATTGTTACCCAATTTTGCCAGCATTGGCTATTTGTTACAGTTTGTTGGTTGACTTGCTAATTGAATGGGTATAAAATGGCACCTGAAATTTGCATTTGAAAAGGGCATAAAGGCCTGTACAGGTGGCACTAGTGGTCAAGAACTCAGCCACCAAACCCGAGACTTCAGGGACTCAGGTTCGATCCCTGGGTCGGGAAGATGCCCTGGAGAAGGAAATGGCAACCCACTCCAGTAGTCTTGCCTGGAGAATCCCATGGACCGAGGAGCGGTGGGCTACGGTCCAGTGTCACGAGGAGCTGGGCACGACGGAAGAGACAGCACGCAGCACCTGAGGATCAGGTTACTTCGTGTGGGACCTCCAGCTGGAGGTTCTAGGAGAAAAGGGAGCAAGTCTTCCCAGCAGCTGTGAAATCATCCTAAGGAGGCCCTCACTTTCCCCACCTACACGGGCTTTCCTGGTGGCCCAGCTGGTAAAGAATCTGCCTGCAATGCAGGACACCTGGGTTCAATCCCTGGGTTGGGAAGATTCCCTGGAGAAGAGAATGGCAACCCACTCAAGTGTTCTTATCTGGGAAATCCCATGGACAGAGGAGCCTGGCAGGCTACAGTCTATGGGGTGCAAAAGAGTTGTGTGACTAACGCTTTCACTTTCACCTTCCTCACCTAGATGGTGGCCAAGCCAACCTTTCAACCGCCTTCAGGCTGAAGATAGTGGGAAGAATGCCAGCATGTCACTGGCATATTACTTACTTTTCTAACCATGCCCTGGATACCTTTCTCATTTAGAGATAAAAATCGGTCCTCTCAAACCCAAACCAAAAGGTGTAAACAACTTATATTTTCTTATTCCTTTAGCACCTTCCTACAACTGGCTCCAGCATTTCTTTTGTGAGCCAAACAGTGAGACACAAAGCAAGACCCGGGCCCCTTGCTGTTTCCCCCCCAGCATGCCACAAGCCCTGATTATTCTAGACACTTTTTCCCTCTCTCTTTTTGAAAATCTCATTAGAATGGAAACATTTAGCGGCTTCAAGTTTCCAAAAGGAGAGAGATTAAAAAAGAGAGACAGAGAGAGTGCCCATGCAGGCGTTAGCATGGGGAGACGCATCTGTTTGCCCAGCTGCACTTGTAGAAACAACAGCCATCACGGCTGATTGTTTGAGCTATTTCCTTCCTTCCCTGGGCTTCATGTTCATCCTTAAATGCTCCTGGATTTTATATTCACTCACTCGGTCCTTCATCCAATACATGTTTACTGAGCAATTACTCTGTACTGAGTCTCGTGTCAAGGTACAGAGGTGGCCCAAGAATCAGGTCTGTTCCCCAGATACTTACAGCATCATCAGGAAACCAATTATTCTAGTGGACCGTGCTGGGCACTGAGGTGGTCAAGCGCATCCACCACTCTGCAGCGACTGAGGGCAGTCAAGGGCACCCTAATAAGTTTTCAGGGGCTTCAGCTTATTAGCTGCAAATTTTACACTCAACAGCATCCTGGGGCTTTGAGCCCACCTTCCTCTCACCTATTTCTAAGGTCAGTCATTGAAGGGAAAGTTGCAAGACCATTCACTAGCCATGAGTGTTAGGAGTAACCCCAAGCTTGGGCTCACTGTCTCTACTGTTCCCAACTTCTGGAGCCAGCATCAAGCTTTGCAAGTTAAGGCATAACATTTATCTTGGGGGGAAGGCTGCAAAAGTCTGCATAGTCAAAGCTATGGTTTTTCTTGTGGTCATGCATGGGTGTGAGAGCTGGACCATAAAGAAGATTGAGCACTGAAGAATTGATGCTTTTGAACTGTGGTGCTGAAAAAGACTCTTGAGAGTCCCTTGGACTGCAAGGAGATCCAACCAGTCAATCCTAAAGGAAATCAACCCTGAATATTCACTGGAAGAATTGATGCTGAAGCTGAAGCTCCAATACTTTGGCCACCTGATGTGAAGAACAGACTCATTGGAAATGACACTGATGCTGGGAAAGATTGAGGGCTGGAGGAGAAGGGGACGACAGAGGATGAGATGGTTGCATGGCATCACCAACTCAATGGACACAAGTTTGAGCAAACGTTGGAGATTGTGATGGACAGGGAAGCCCGGCACGCTGCAGTCCATGGGGTTGCAAAGAATTGGACATGACTGATCTACTGAACGACAACAGAAGATCATTTATCCGTGCTTGTGTAACTGACCTCAGACATAGGTACAGGCTTTACATTTGTCTTTGTTCAACACCATCTTCTGAGACTCAGCCTGCATCTCAAGCTGCTGTGATCATCTTGGAAACTGAGTTCCACTGCTGGAGCCTTAACTGTCCCTTCCAGCTTTGCCATCTGAATGCCTGATAGTCCTACCCATGGCCTATGGACCTCACTGATGCAGGTGCCACTCTTCCTCCCACAACTTCCTCCCCCCCTCACTCCACCCCTCTCTGGGGGACAGTAAGGAATTCTGGCTCAGGGTTCCCACTCCCCCGTCCCCGGGCGCCCATCCAGGTACCTTGCCAATACTCAAGACCCAAACCCACACCTGGTACACTCAGTTCCTGCCAGGCATATGTCATCCCTTCCAACCCTGAGATGCTGGCAAAGCTCATCCTTGGTGTGTCCCTCTCTTATGCACAGGCCACTGATTCAGAGGATGTGGAGAGAGAGAGAGATGGCGTCCTTCATGAGCTGGCCTCCTTGGTAGGCCATTGAGAGTTCTGGTTCCAAAACCATCCTGGCCACAGTAACGAGGACCCCAGATGCATTTATCAAGGTCCCCGTGACCTCACAGGGCTCTAATGGGGACTGCGTAATCAATGCTGCTGGAGACCGAGCTATGGGATGGCATGGGAAACGCCTCATATGTGTGACACTTCAAATGGGATTCTTTTTTCTCTCTCTCTTTAGAGATGAGGATACCAAGTTTTCTCCTTGAAACAAGGACAAGAAAAAAAAAAAAAAAACGCACAGAGAGAAGGAAAGATATGCAGAATGATTCAGAATCCAGGTACCTTGCTAATGCATTGGAAGACTGTGGTGTTGTCCTCACTAAACATAAAGCAAGGTATGGAGGGAAGCGGTGGTGAAAAGACCTCACACTGGAGTCAAGAGCCTGGGTTCCAGTCCTGGCTCTACCCCAACCACTTGGGTGACCTGGGGCAAGTCACATTTCCTGAGTGACAACGTCCTCCTAGAAACTAGAGAATTTCTGCAGATCCTTTCCTGTTCGAATACTGAGACACAGACCATCATTTAAGCAATAGATGTGCCCCTGAAGGGCTTTCCAAGTGGCTCAGTGGTAAAGAATCTGCCAGGACAGGAGACATAAGAGACCTGGGTTTGATCCCTGGGTCAGGAAGATCCCCTGGAGGAAGGCATGGCAACCTCCTCCAGTATTCTTGCCTGGAGAATCTCATGGACAGAGGGGCCTGGTGGGTTACAGTCCATAGGTTTGCAAAGAGTTGGACATGACTGAAGCAACTTACCATGCATGTGTTCCTAAAAATATATGGTAGACTTTTGTGCCCCCAATTGAAGTAGACTTTAAATAAGCCAGGCCAATATCTCTATTTTTCTCTCTCCTCCTTCACTCCCTTCCTCCTTCTCATCTTTTCTTCCTTTAGGAGTGGAATTCTTTCTTTAAAAACAAGTCTTCAAAATTACAATGAGGTATCACTTCACATTGGTCAGAATGGCTGCCCTCAAAATGTCTACAAAGAAGAAATGCTGGAGAGGGTGTGGAGAAAACAGAACCTTCCTACACTATTGGTGGGCATGCAAATTGGTAAAAGACGAAAACTCTAATTCGAAAAGACACACGAAACCCAATGTTCACAGCAGCAGTATTTACAATAGCCAAGACATGGAAGCAACCGAAGTGTCCATGAATAAATGATGGACAAAGAAGTGGTATATACATACAATGGAATATGACTCGGCCATAAAGAGAATGAAATAATGCCACTTGCGGCAACGTGAATGTTCCTAGAGATCATCATACTAAGTAAGTAGGTCAGACAAAGAAAGACAAATATCATATGTGGTGTCATTTATATGTAGAATCTAGAAAATAATACAAATTAATTTATTGACAAAAGAGAAACAGACTCACAGACATAGAAGCAAACATGTGGTTACCAAAGGAGAAAGGTGGGAAGGGATACATTCAGAATTTGGGATTAACAGATACACGCTGCTGTATATAAAATAGGGAAGCAACAAGGTTTTACTATAAGCAAGGGAACTATATTCAGTATTTTGTATACCCTATATAATTTTGTATAGCTTATAATGGAAAAAAATCTGAAAATATATGTGTGTATATGTATTACATATGTACTCTATATATACATAAATATACAGAACTGAATCATCTTGCTACACAAATGAAGCTAACACAATATAGTACATCAACTGTGTGTGTGTGTGTGTGTGTGTGTTAGTCACTCAGTCATGTCCAACCCATTGGGACCCCATGGACTGCAGCCCATCAGGCTCCTCTGTCCATGGAATTCTCCAGGCAAGAATACCCTTGCCTGGAGGGTTACCATTCCCTACTCCAGGGGATCTTCCCAACCTAGGGATCGAACCCAGGTCTCCTGCACTGCGGGCATATTCTTTATCATCTGAGCTATCTGGGAGCCCTAGGCTATACTTAAGTTAAAAAAAAAAAAAATCTCATGCAGAAGTCAAATAACTGTAACTGCAAAAACAAGAGTGACTTTATGGGGAGGGATGGTTGTCCAGCCTTGGCAGTATCCCCTCCCCTCCCCTCACTTCCCTCCCTCTGTACACATGTGACTGGCACCGTTTGTGATGCACTGAATTAAACTATCACCTTATTGGAAAGAGTCCTTGTTTTGATGAATGCTCTACTTGGGAGAGCAAAAATGACTCAGCCACATGTGGGCTACCAAAGCGCTTTCCTGTCATTACCTCATCCCTCTTCCCTACAGATCTGCCAGGCTGGGTTTTACCCCATGCCACAGGAGAGAAGACTGAGCTGAGATGGACGAGAGGTGGAACGTGTCATTCTTGGTCATCTCCCTGTACCCTGATGTGAAGAGCTGACTCATTTGAAAAGACCCTGATGCTGGGAAAGATGGAAGGTGGGAGGAGAAGGGGACGACAGAGGATAAGATGGCTGGATGCCATCACTGACTCAATGGATATGAGTTTGGGTAAACTCTGGGAGTTGGTAATGGACAGGCAGGCCTGGTATGTTGCAGTCCATGGGGTCACAAAGAGACAGACACGACTGAGGGATGGAAAGGAACTGAACTGTACTGTACCCCAGACACCTGAGGGTGGTACCTGGGGCACAGCTGGTCCTCTGGGAACAGTTCTTTTTTTTAAAGTAATTTATTTTATTCATCATTTACTTTTGGCTGTGCTGGGTAAGCTTTGCTGCATCGCGAGCTTTCTCTAGTTGTGGGGAGCGGGGGCTACCCTTCATTTGCGGTGCATGGGTGCCTCTTGTTACAGAGCACCTGCTCTAGGTTGTTACGGAGCACCGGCTCTGGGTTGTTAGGGAGCACCGGCTCTGGGTTGTTAGGGAGCACCGGCTCTGGGTTGTTACGGAGCACCGGCTCTGGGTTGTTAGGGAGCACTGGCTCTGGGTTGTTACGGAGCACTGGCTCTGGGTTGTTAGGGAGCACCGCCTCTAGGTTGCAGGCTTCAGCAGCCATGGCTCCAGGGCTCAGTAGTTGCAGTTCCTGGGCTCTAGTGCACAGGTGAGTCGTTGTGGCACATAGGCCTAGCTGCTCTGCGGAATGCAGAATCTTCCCCCACCAGTGATTGAATCTCGAACTGGTGTGTCCCGCATTGGCAGGCAAATTTTTTTTTTACCACTGAGCCAGCAAGGAAGCCTGGCAGGTGAATTTTTAATCAGTGGGTCACCAAGGAATTCCCTCTGGGAAAAGTTGTTGAATGAATGGGAGTACCACTTGCTGAATCCCTGCCAAAATCAGGGCTCCAAGCCCTTTTGACCTCTTTTGGTTCACAGGCACTGAGCTTCCTTTCTTGGAAACATATGATCAGTTGCAAACATCACCCTGTGAATTAAAATTTTTGGTTGGACATGCCTATCCCCCCCCCACTTCCCGAACAACAGGACAATCAAGGATTGTCCATGATTCATAGCTGAGGGAAATAAATATCTAGTCTGCCTTCTTCTCTTCCTAGGGACGAGAATCCAAGACAGGAATCCTAAAGTTTGGGCAGTTCTGTTTTGCCCTAAAAGATTGTAGCAGATATTGTCCATACCCAGACTCTCTAACCACAGACCTCCTACTGTCTCTCAGTTTTCTGCATCCAACAAGTCTTATCTGCTATTTGTCTCAGAGAAACTTGCCCATGGGCTGCTGGAAATGCTTTACCTGTGGCAAGGAGCAGAAGGCAGAATGTACTGGCCAGGTGGGTGGGGTGGGGTTTAGCCAATGATGGATAGGTCCTGGGTCAGGACAATGTCGAGCTGTAACTCATATCCCTGGGCTCACTGTGGAATCAGGTAGAAGCTGCCCTCCTTGTGACTTTGCTGAAATCACCTCTTCATTTGTATTCTACAGCCTAGAGTCAGGTTCTAGAGAACCCAGTGTGAGACAAAGGGGAGGCTTGTAAAAGGGGGTCCATGATTCTCAGTAAACATGAGTTTGAAGATATGCCAAAAAGTATACATAGCCACATTTCTCCACATAATAAACTCTTTACATGATCCATGGAGAGGGAGAAGGAAGAGTTGAACATTTCAAGGAAGAGTTGTCAGATAGAGAAGGGAGAGATGGGAAGCTTTAAGGGGAAGAGGGCCAGAGGGCCAAACCACTTGAAAATGTAAAACAATGGCAACAACAACATCGGCAATAACAAAACACAACCCGGATACAGCCCCGAAGCTTGGAGGGGGTCTGCTATGTGCACAGCTGCCTCCTGCGCACAGTATTTGGAAGGACCTCAAGGGAAAGGGGCTGTGTTCCAGGTCATTGAGATGCTACACGTCTCAATGAGGAAGTACTGAGCCCCTTCACAGAATGGTATCTGTGCACATTTTTAGGGCTTCCCAAGTGATGCTAGTGGTAAAAGAACCTGTCTACCAGTGCAGGAGATGTGGCTTCTATCTGTGGGTCGGGAAGATCTCCTGGAGGAGGCCATGACAAACCACTCCAGTGTTCTTGCCTGGAGACTCCCATGGACAGACGAGCCTGGCGGGCTGCAGTCCATAGGGTTACACAGAGTCGGACATGAGTGCAGCGACTTAGTGCACATGCACACATGCAGATTTCTAAGCCAGAGGACCACAGGCAAACATGCACACAGCTCAGCACTTAATAAGACTGGGTGAAGGGAAGCAGGTCCCCACCTGGGTGCGAGAGTGTTAGAATCAGTTCCACTTGGATCCCAAAGGACAGGGAACTTCAGCTGACATCTAGGTTTCACACACTGTTGATTGCATAGACCTCAGTGAAAGGGATAAGTACACAAATAGCTCCTAACACAAACAGAAGCAGGTGAAAAATGCCTCCAACAAGGTGCAAGCAGAGTGCTCGAGAGAGGGCACACCCATCACCTGGTTATTTGCATCTTACGAACCACTTAATAGTTCCCAGCCCTCCCAGACAGCATGGAGAGGGAAGAGGAGCTGTCACTCCAGAGCTTGCACATGTGGAATGTGTAAGAAACAGGGGTGCATTTGACCCACTTCATGAGATTCCTGAGAGCTGATGGTCAAATTCTCAGTAATTTTTCAAGCTATGGTTAACTCAGCTGTTATTAAAAACTATATAAGCTTACAGTGAAATAAACTGTACTAAAAAGATAATAAATGCTCAAAACTCATCACTAGCAAATTATTTTATATTTCACTCACTATCTACGCCCTTGAGGTTATTTACATCTTTCGTTTTCTGTCTGGTAGAACTATTCCATAAGAGTGCCCATCTCTTCTCTGTGTTCAGTGATGTCATGCCGGTAGTCTGAAATGTATCAGAGCAGGATTATTTCCACCACAGAAACCAGCAAACACTGCAAAATGGGGCCCCTGCTTGGGGTTGCTTGTTAAACATTTAGCAGCATACCACTGGAGAGGAAACCTGAGAGTGTTCAGACAGGGTGAAGAGGAAATAAACCTAATGACTTCATTCATTCATCCAACGCTGCTTATTGATCGCCTACTATGTGCAATGTACACGTAATGACAATTTCCTCATGGTTGGCTGTAATGGTGAGCTCAGTCAAAGCTGACTGACTGAGCGATTTGGGGGCAAAGGTCCAAGTAAAAACACTGAAAGTTCCAAGTATTGAGCATCTTCCATTTAAGTGCATTTTGATGATTTCCAGATCATGTGCGGTGGAGGCTCCAACTCACAGCTAACAAGGAGATGCCAAGGAGAGGTCTGGCCAGACCTGCTTCAATAAATAGATAAGGATCATTTAAAAGCAGCCCATTAAATGTTTGCATGCAAATGGACCTGCCAGTCTCCTTGAAAAACAGCTTGTTCTCCTAAGGAGGTTAAATATTTTCAGTCTAGTTTGTGTTATTAATTTGCCTAGCCAAGTGTGTGGTTGTGGGTCCATTTTCAATAGAGGATGCAAAGACCTTGCTAAATGAATCTTATTCTTGAAACCTACATGAGGGACGTTTTGTGAATGCCATCAAATGACCGCAGACTTTTGCCTACTTCCTGGAGGGAATGAATCTCTGTCCCATTCAGATAGCCCTGGTGTAATCTACAGGATGGGGAAGGAAAGAGAAAAATGAATAAACTCCAGGCACGCTGCCTGCCTAGCGCCCAGGATAGTGTCTAGCACAGGTGTAAACCCCAGGTGAGGCACACACTAGAAAGGTGAACAAACCTAGTTGTGTTGCGTTTGTAGCATCTATAATAGCACCTGGCACATGGTAAACATCCAGTAAATTTTTGTTAAATGAATGCGTGCTCCCATGCCACAATTGTAACCACAGTTTTTATAAAATGGGTCCTCTAATAATGGTAGACAGAAGACAATCATGGAAGAAAAGGAGGGAGAAAGGGCAATTTATAAAAAGAGTTAGACTCCTTTCACATCCTATCTCATTTACTCCTTGTAAGGTTTTATTCTTCCCATTTTACAGATGAGAAAAACTAAGGTGAATCAGTGCACGTCCTTCCTTCCTCACAGGCAGGAAGCACAGAGGGAGGTCAAAATCAAAATGTTTCCATTCAAAATCCATGCTTGTTCTATGAATTATGAAATGGAGACAATTTTCCTGGAAATAATTTTTAAAAGATATTTCCCTTGTCCTCAGAAAGTATGATGAATTTCCCTCACCGTAGAAGAGAGAAAACAGAAAAGTCACACCAGAGACACAACGGTGGCCCAGCACCTCTTTCTCAATTCCTTTCTTCTGTCCTGGACCATAGAGGGATGGGGTGTGTGTGTGTGGGGGGGGTGTGTGTGTGTGTGTGTGTATGTGTGTGTGATTATTGTTTTCCTTCATTTTCTTGACCATCAACTTTTGCTCCAGTAGTAAGCTGGGAGCTAAACTCTACAGTGTCTCTGTCCTACAAAACTCTCTGTGAGGGGAATATCATCGCCTCCATGATGTGGATGAGACAATTCAGAGACGGCAGATTTGCCTGAAGTCAACACCAGGAAACGGAACATCCGGGAAGCTAGCACAGGCTCATCTGTCCCGGAAGTGGTTTTCCACTATCGGCTTTCTCAGACTCTAGTGTGCATAGGAATTACTTGAGGACCTTACTAGCTAGTTTGATCCTGCAGGTCTAGGGTGGGGCCTGACAAGCTCCCAGGTGATGCCAAAATCTCAGGCCGCATCTGATGAGAAGGTTCACAGGGCAACTGTTCAATTACCAACTTATCCTGTTGGTTTTTTTTTTTTTTTTTTTACATTTCAAGTCGCTCAGTCAAGTCTGACTCTCTGTGACCCCATGGACTCCAGCCCGGAATACTGGAGAGGGTAATCTTTCCCTTCTCCAGGGTATCCTCCCAACCAAGGGGTTGAACCTAGGTCTCCCGCATTGCAGGTGGATTCTTGACCAGCTGAGCCACAAGGGAAGCCCTATCCTGTTGTTCTGGGTTGCTTCTCAGTCCTTCCTCTCGTCTTGGTGAAGTTTTGGCTCATCGGCCACACTGGGGACCTGACAGGGCTGGGGGCGGGGGCAGCAGTCTGTTCCCTGGGAGCGTGGGTGGCTTCCTCCGCTTACACCCGTTCCATCTCTGGGCAATAGCGCCGTTTACACTAGAGCCACATTACTTCCCATCTCTTCCCTCTTCGCCTACACACGACAACTACCTCATATAAATGGTCCCTGAGCCTGCAGTCTTGGCGCCCTGAAACTGTTTTCCATAGAATAATCATTGTGAGCTACGTAAATGTAAATCCAATGACATCACTCTTGTTCTTGGATTCCTTTGAGAAAGGGGAAGACACCAACTCCCTGCTCTGGCCTAAATTCTCTTTAACCAGAGCATCTTACTTTTTATCTGTTTATGGATACTGTAGTTCAACACGAAATGTAATTAAAAACAGAATGAAGGATTTTGCTGCTAAATAAAAGCAAGAATCTCCCTGAAGGATCCAATGTATTTCTTGCATTTTACAGATAAGGAGAACGAGTCCCAGAGAGGTCCAACATTTGCCTGAAGTCGCCCAGGAGGATACCGGGGGTGCTGGCCCAAGAATCAAGACCCTGTTGGGGTTTTCTTTGGGTTTCTGGTTCTTTCCATTGCACCACGCTCCCCCTCACAAATAAATTTCTGTTTTTCACCAGATACTGCTTTCCTAAGTTCCACTTACTGACTGAGAGCAAAACACTCAGGTCTGCAATGCCTTCTCCAAACGTGCCCCCTGCCGTTCAAGGCCTGAGGAAAAGCAGAAAGACGGGCAGACCCTGAATTTATTTTTGTAAGCAGCCCTGTGCAGCCTAGACTGACTGCTTGGTCATGAGATCCAAGGTCTGGGGACAGTTAGGGATAAATAAGCAACAATGACCACAGCCACCACCTCCTTCCCAAACCTGAAGGAAGGAATCTTCAAGGCGTTCATAAAATACCATGGCTAAGGTAAGCTGACTCTTGGGACATGACAAAGTCAACACAGAAGCAGACTGAAATAAGTACTCTGGGACCTGAGCTGATGGACTTTTCTTTCCTAAAGTATTACTCTTTTAAAAAACATCAAGGATATTTTATGATGAAGGAAATTCCTCCTTTGGTCAAAAAGTCCACCCAAAAAAGCCCCTGATGACCAAATCCATACAAGCAAACAATGCTCCCTAAAATTAGTTAATTTCTACAGGACAGAATATTCAGAGCAAGTTAATAAATATTCTTTGTGGCTAAGACTCTGTGCTCCCAAAGCAGGGGGCCTGGGTTCGATCTCTGAGCCGGGAACTAGATCCCACATGCCACACGCAACTAAAAAGATCACAAAGATCCCACATGCCACAACTAAGACCCTGCACAACCAAATAAATAAACAAAAATAAATATTAGAAAACCCAAATATTCCTTGGGTGCATAAGTATGTGATGAAGCCTACTGTTTGTAGGGGAAATAAATACTTGGTATATCACTGCTTGTGAGTTGAAAGGTCTTATTAGACTCAAAGATGGGAGAGGTCAGGGTGGGCTAAGAGCAAGGGAAGGTACTCTGAGTGGGCTTTGGGCTAGAGGAGAGAGCATTCAGGAGCACTCTGAGAGAAGCAAAGTCTGGAGGTGGGGATATGTCTTGTTTGCTGGATATAGTAGAGGAGAAAGCCAAGTGCTGAGGTAGGAGGCAGATCCCCCAACCCACCCTGCACCACCAAACCCCCATATTCCCCTAACCCTCACCCTACCCCCCAGACTGCCTCCACCCAGGGTAAAACAATCAGGGATTCATTCCTTGTGGATCAAAACTCCAACATGAGAATAGCAGAACAATTAAGGGAGGAAGCTGGGCCCTGCCCATACCACATATTTCTTTTCTTGAAGTCAGGAGACGTCCCCAACCACACATGCACAGAAAAGGCTGCTTGGAGGCCAAAGTGGAGTCATGTCAAGGGATGTTCCCTACCCATAAGCCTTTTCTGTAAAATCCATCGTGGCTAAGAGATGCGTGTGCACACATGGGAGGATCCCAAGATATACCAAATATGGACTGTGAACCAGGCAAATCAGCATGATCAGTCAAAGGAAACCCGGAAGAAATGTCCCATTAAAGTAATCCAAGCGGCCACAAGGGTGAGACTCAGCAACTCTGTCTCTCCCCCTGGGTCTGCCTGTGTGTCTATCTGCACAGACACCACTCTTTTTCCTCTTAAATGGTTTACTTGCTTCACGACTGTCTTTGTGGAAATTCTTCTCTGCAAAGTTGAAGGCCAGGGCCCTTGTCACTTACTGGTCTACTGGCGAGGATCTGGTGCTCTCACTGCTGTGACCCAGCCCAGTCTCTGGCTGGGAACCCAAGGCCCGCTCCAAGCCGTTCAGGCCAAGAGCACCTTAGATCAGAGTCACACGTAGAATGGCTTAAAATCTGAACCAGGAACTCTGGTGCAGTCAGCCACAGGAAGGCTTCTCTACAGTGTGGAATGTACCTGTGGGTGGCATACGAGGGACCTTTCTGCAATGTCAAGTGAGTTATGTACTGAATGCGGATCTGAAAAGAACGTAACTGCACACATCAGGTACATAACTTCACAGACACTACTGCTTAGGACCAGGCTAAACTTATGGGAGTGAGAACCAATGAGTTCACCTCAAGAGGAAAATATTAAATGAATATCAGCTTGGATGTGACAAAAATCATGAACATGAACAGGAGTGATTGGTAACTGACAAACACTTGGCGAAAGCCGCATATTGATATCAGGGATCGTTGCTGGCTATCTCATCAAAGGGCATACTGTGTGTGATGGTGCTTTGTCGATTTCGCTTGTTCATTCACAAATGTGAAAATCCACACATTCAACAAAAGGCATTACATGAGATACTACAGACAACGATGACAAACTCACTTCTCAGACAGGATGGAAGGGAAGAGGATGGTACTTTTAAGGACCTGCTGGCATCACCGACTCAATGGACATGAGTTTGAGAATGTTAGGTAGTTAGAATAGGAAAAAGGAGTCCAGAATGGCGGTGGCTAAGAGACAAGGGCAAAGCCCGCGAAAATAGAACAAAGGAAGGTACGAAGACCTGAGTGCAGACCTCAGGTAGATAAACAGCACTCCTGGCTGGCCCAGTTTACATAGGGCAGGCCCAGGGGAGGAGAAAAAACATTTAAAAAGAGGAGCCAAAGGGCCGGGGGTCTCTCTCTCCCCAGCACCCTCTCTGTCTCTCTTTCTTTCTCTCTTTCTTCTCTTCGAGTCTTTTGGGTCGGCATGACCTCACGCCTGGAGGGTTTATTTTCCTTTATTTTCTTGATAAAACTGATCTGTCTGAGAACTATAACACGGACTGTCCAAGAGCTGTGACATGCCGAGGGCTTTAAGGTCCGTCGCTTCAAATCTTTGTTGTGACAAGGCAGAAGCGAGGAGATCACACTGCCCTGACATCTATGGTGCCCTGGGCTTTGCCCTTGTCTCTTAGCCGCCGCCATTCTGGACTCCTTTTTCCTATTCTAACTACCTACCAAGTAAACCCCGGGAGTTGATGATGGACAGGGAGGCCTGGCATGCTTCAGCCCATGCAGTCGCAAAGAGTTGGACACGACTGAGCGACTGAACTGGACTGAAGAACCAAACAATGTGGGAAGCCCAGGGATTCAGATTTCAGAAACAAGATGCTATTCATTTTCAAGGAGCCTACTGTCCAGCAGGGAGGCAGGTGACCACGGACATGAACTGTAATCTCACATGAGAAGTACTTTCACGGAGACGTGTACCAAGTAGAAGAATGTGTAGGAGCCCTTAGAGCAGGGGCAGCAGGCCAAGCTGGTGGGAGAGGAGTTCAGCACCTTGGCCAGATGCGCTATCTCTTCTGTTACTTACGATTAAGGTGTTGGAGGAATTTTAGCGTAGGAATCCCAAGATACTGCAATCATTAAAAAAAAACAAAGCATAAATGCAAGCTATTACCATTGTGCTTACAGTCATGGCTCGGTCTCAGTCGTGTTCGACTCTTTGTGACCCCATGGACTGTAGCCCACCAGGCTCCTCTGTCCATGGGATTTCCCAGGCAAGAATACTGGAGTGGGTAGCTATTCCCTTCTCCAGGGGATCTTCCCAACCAAGGGATCAAACCCTGGTCTCCTGCATTTCAGGCAGATTCTTTACCTTCTGAACCACCAGCCCTCATTTACTGTAATGAATGACATCAAACTTTAGAATGCATGAGAATGACCTGCAGAACGTATTTTAAAATGCACATTTTGGTACTCCTCAGATAGGCTCTGATATTAGTATGTGCGGAATGTGACTGGGTTAATCTGAAATTTTAATAAAGCCTGGGAGATCTGGATGTAGTTGGTATATGCTTTGAGAGGCTAATTACAGAGGGCAGGAAACTTATTTACTTTTGACACCTTAGTATTGAGCACAATGCCTGGCATACAGCAAGCCTTGAATACATGTTTGGTAAACACGCACATAGAAAATAAATTATTAAAATCTAATAAAAATTCTGAGCTCCAGAATAATATTTCATTTTCTAAAAGATTTAACTTATAGACTCAAAATTTACATTTGTACCCTTCCAGCAAGTCATGGAGATGGCCTATAATTAAAATTCAGACACATACAAATATAAACAGGATTAACCGCTTTTTAAAATTTAATTTGATGGATTGATTAGCCCAGGCTCAGGCTGGTGGCTGTTGGGCCTCCCTTCGTGTGGTGGAGACTCTGAGAGTCTGGATGCCCTTGAACGTGAGGAGACATTCTTCTGAAGAGCATTCTTCCTTGCTTCTCTCTAATTCTCACCTGCGTCCCGCCCACCAACTAATCGGTCTCAATTAATGGAGTCCGATACACCAGTCTGTCAATCAGCAGGAACATGCCGTACCCTCAAGAACCAAACTCAAGGCAAAACTTATCATTTTGCCATTTTCTCTAGCTCTGAAAAGTGTTAAAATTAGATTCATTATGGCTAATTGATCCAAAGGGAACAGAACAATCCTTTCTCTAAGTAGCTGAAAAATGAGCCAGTCCCCAGTCCATGCGCCACTCAAATACCTTGACTTGGATACTTTTTTCTAAAAAAATGAAAAAAAAAACTTTTAATTTTGTATTGGGGTATAGCTGATTCACAATGTTGTGATAGTTGCAGGTGGACAGCAAAGGGGCTCAGCCATACATATACAGGTATTCAGTCTCCCCCAAATCCCCCTCCCATCCAGGCTGCCACATAACACTGAGTAGAGTTCCATGCGCTATACAAGAGGTCCTTGTTGGTTATCCATTTTAAATATAGCAGTGTGTACATGTCAATTACAAGTGGATGCAGATATTTTTTGAGTTTTCAACAGTGCTGTCTTAACGTTCCATTCTGCTTATGGTCACCTCCTGTGCCTAATAGTAATTCCATCAATTGGCAGAATGAATGAATGAATGAAGGCCTGAAGGAATGGGCAATTCTCATGACTGACTACAGTATTTCCAGCATTGTGCCAGGCACTAATATGATGATAAACAGAGTGGACACGGGTCCTCTCTGGGCTTACAATTGAAAAGAGGAGGCTGCATTAATAAAGTATTCATGCTAAAGTTAAGACAGAATAGATCCCCCAGTTTGTCCCGTCTGCAAATCAGGAAGCGATGAGCCACAGCAGGGCTTGTTCTGTGTGATGAGCACCCAGGAGGAAAAATAAATACGCTCTGTTGGTAAAAGTCCCAGCCAGGAATATTGTGTCCAAAATGAAAAGAACTTTTAAAATATCCTCACATCTCTAATAGGGATGGAATGAGATAAAGATGGAAGTAACTAGTGCTGTGTCCCTCCATGAACTGGAGCCAGAATGAAAACATGCCAGAGGAAGTCAGGTGGTCAGTCTAGAAAGATCACTGGACTCATATTCTGGGAGCAAAAGGGAACTGGTGGCTGGGAAGGCAATGCAGAGCGTTAGGTGCTGCTAAAAATTCATTAGGAGCAAGTAGGATTGGGTGCAATTTAGGATACAGAGAAGACAGGGAGGGTGAATGCATGGGCTTCACATCGGAGACCTGGGATGCTACAGCAGATATTTACTCTGCTTACATGTGATGCCAACTGGGTAGCAGTGGTTCCCGGGGCCTCTTCATACTGCTTTGCAAGAGCCAATTATGTGCACTCCTTCCCAACTCCCCTGGTAAAGAAATGCAGGAGATGTGCGTTTGATCCTTGGATTGGGAAGATCCTCTGGAGAAGAGAATGACTACCCATTCTTGCCTGCAGTATTCTTGCCTGGAGAATCCCATGGACAGAGGAGCCTAGCAAGCTACACTCCATGGGGTCGCAAAGAGTTGGACACGACTGAATGACTTTCACTTCACTTCTCAACTCTGATTTGATACTTTACATCGGTTGCCTGAACCTGGCCACAGTGGGAGTATCAACACCATTGAAAATGGCAAATGCTACAAATCAGTGCTTTTCTTTAAGAGAAGTTTTGAAATATTTACCAGCAGGCCACTAGTTATGTCCAGGCTGAAGGAATCTGCATGAAACCAGGAATTTAGAGCTGGAGCTGACCCCTGGGAGCACTGACCGCCTTGGAAGTAAGGCATTCCCTTCCATGGACGTCAGCAAGGAGATCCAACTGGCATGTGGGGGCCTAACACAAGTGATGTTGAGGCTTCTTCCTACCCTGGGAATCGGCTTTCCTATGCTAGAAGTAGTCAGAGAGGTATTCTTCAGAATGCAGTGGTGAGTTGAATACCATATTATGGGGTGTTTTCATCCATTGCTGGTAGATAAGAATGTGTATGTGTGTGTCTACAAGTGCAGAGGCAGGTTAGGAAATCATGGCTTAGTGGTAATAGGAACTTCCCTGGTGGTCCAATGGTTCAGAATCCACCTGCTAACGCAGGGAACAGGGGTTCCATCCCTGGTCTGAGAAGGTCGCACATGCCACAGAGCAATAAGCCTGTGTGCAACAACCAGCAAGCCTGCAGGCCCTAGAGCCCGTGCTCCCCAGCAAGAGAAACATCACAATGAGAGGCCTGCACACCACAGCTAGAGAGTAGCTTGCGTGCGGCAAGGAAGACCCAGTGCAGCCAAGAATAAATAATCAGTATTAAAGTAATAAACTGACAAGTGGTCAAGGCCCAAATTAGAGTAACTTCCAAGAAGCACAGAGCCAGAATGCTCCAATTTTACACACTAGGCATGGTGTTCTTAAAAATTAATCAGAGTGGTAGCTATTACAGACAGTACCATTTTGCAGAAGGGTCTACAGAGACAGGCTGAGGCTGATCACCTGAGAAATACAGAGGGCTATCAAGTATGAATGTTCTCCTGGAGCTGAGTCTATGACCAAACAGAGGCAAACAGATTTCACTGTCGATCCGGACAAGATCAAATCAGTGAACATGAGCTCCATAAAGAGGATACAATTCTGGGTCCACATTTTGGAAACACTCTCAGAGTGATCAATATCACTGACTTTATACAAAACTTTATTTACTAAAGGGCTTTGAAACTTTGGCCTTCCATGGTATTAGAAGGGAATTCCTCTTTTCCTAACCCCCATCATCCGTGGATTTGTGGGAGACTTTATATTATGGATAGCAGATTTCACGGGGATTCCAGTTAATTCATTTGCCCATAAGACTACAAACTCATCACCCTGTGTCTAGCAGAGTTTTCTTTGTCTCATAAACTGTAGACATTGCTCAGACTCGTTGAAGGTGAGAAATTAAGAAGCAGGACTGAGTTCACACAGAAGTTAACAAAAACAACAACAAAAATACTAAACCCAAGAAGACCGTGTTTAGTTCCTCCAACAGTGAGTAAGCTAATTTTGATGAAAACTCTGCTGGTGTAAAATAGTGTTGAAAAAATCAAAGCTATGGCAATTAGTCAGAGGGAGCTTCCATTAAGTTGTCATACGTTTAGTTAAAACCAGAAGTTTTGCCTCTGGGCAAACTGATTTGATTTACACAAATCAAGTTCACGTGATTTCTAACTTAGTGGGCTTTTTTCCTCAAGAGCTCAAACTACTCAGCCTCAGAGGGACAAATGATGAATATTATTAAAGAATATGGACAAAGAGACACCATGTAACACAGAATAATTCACTTATCCACCCATCTGTTCACTCATTTATTAAAGAAAATGTTTACTGAGCACCTATTATGTGCCTGGTATAGAATTGGTCACAGACGATACATAATCTCAAAAGCAACAGCCCTTTCTTTCAAGAAGCTCACAACCTAGTATCTGTGTCAGAGAGCTGTTGTGAATTTTAAATTAATTACTTCATGGGAACATTCAAAAAAGTGTATAGACATAGTGAACATGCAGAAAGGGTAGAGCTCATTTTTACTGTTATCTGATAAGCAGACAAGAAAACATATTTTTGGTCCACTGTGGTCAAAGCTGAGGATGAGAGAGCCTTAGGGTACACCTGAGGAGAGGCACCTACCCCAGCCTGAGATGGTCTGGAAGGGTCTTTCCACAGATAGCCCTCAGCTGACTCTTGAAAGAAAGAGAGGCAGGCAGAGAAGACAGGAAAGGACTTCTGTGAAATGAAACCACAGGAATGGAGGTCAAATCCTAGCCAGCTTGATACGTCCTGTTAGGGAGCTGAGCATTTATCTTGCAGATAATAGAGAGCCATTGACAATGAAGGTGCCAGAATGTACCATGGAGGCATTCAAAATTATTTTAGGCTGAAGATATCTGAGAATCAAAAGATGCAATAAGGGCTTTGTCTGAACTCCCGACCCTCATCTACCTAAAAGCAGAGCCTTCCAAGAGAATACAGCTGCCCTAAGTTCCCCTTTTCAAAGGAGGTTTCCTATACTGGGGGAAGACTGATTCCTATCACCAGAGACTAGAATTCAGTATTGGGATGAGAAACTCCCTAAACGAACATTGTCACAAAACTATCACAACTCCCATCTAGTCTCCTAAGACCCATTTTTCTTTCTCCAAAGTCATACTTTTTAAAGTAAGTATCCTTTCTCCCCTTTGTGTAATGTGTTAGTCACTCAATCATGTCTGACTCTTTGCAACCCCATGGTCTGTCCAAGGAATTCTCTAGGCAAGAATACAGGAGTGGGTAGCCATTACCTTCTCCAGGGGATCTTCCTGACCCAGGGATCGAACCTGGGTCTCCTGCATTGCAGGCAGATTCTTTACCATCTGAGCTACTAGGGAAACCCATTTTCTCCCCTTCTCCTTTTCCTATTAACTTGGAGTATAAGCCCTCCATTTTAATCACTTCTTTGAGCCACATTTTCTGCAAGCTCCTGAGATCTTATGTTAATGAAGTTTGCCTTTTTTCCTGCTAATCTGTCATCTGTCAGTTTAATTTGCAGGTCCTAAGTACAGAAACTGAGAGGATATAGGAAAAGTTTTTCCTCCCTAACAAAGCATTTTACATGCAATTATGATCACATTCCTGTTTCATAAAGATCTTTCTCAATGTGGGGTGAAGAACAGCATGAAAGGTGATACTGGTACAGATTTTCCCAGGAGAATACTGATGAAGGACTCAACCAAGCCAGCAGCAATGGCAGGAAGAGGAGGCCAACACAAAATACATCGAAGACTCAAAGCTAAGGTGACTTCACAGCTTCAGTAAAAAGCATGGAGCAACAGAGGCCGCAGGGTATGGAGGATAGCGTGGATAAGATGGCATTGCTTTTTACTGCAGGGTTTTGGTGCAGAAGAAACTTTGGAAGAAAGATAATGAGACTAATTTTGAAGACTGTGTCTGAGGTTCCTGTGGGGCAGCTTCCAGGGGGTGTTGGCTAGTCAGCAAACACATGCTGGAATTTCTAAGGGAATCTGGTTTGAAGCTAGAAATTTGAAAGTCGAGAGCTAGCAGGAGGTCAGTTAAGCCATGGGAATGAACAGGACTGAAAGGAGCATTCAGGAAGAGCAGAGGGTGGGGATGGGGGTGGGGGGAGGGACACGCCTAGATCTTCCAAGAGGCACGTTCTTGTCACTAAATATATTGCATAAGGAAGGAAATACGGCATTGCCCCAGGACGAAACATGGCAGGGTAGACAGAAGCCTTAGGCTGACTGCCTTAAGACTAAGGATATGCCACCGTCTCCTACAAGGAGACTTGCAGGGAGGGAGCTGGTAAGTATACCAATGCACATAATTGGCATCTTTCACAGAACACTCCAATGCAGACGAGCTGTAGGCTCTGGGAAGGGCAGGATGGGGTCTGATCACTCACTTTTCATCTGGGAAGCCAAGTTTGTCAATAACAAACTTGTTTGCTTCTCTGCCTTAAGGCCATGATGGATCTGTCTCACCTGTTTACAGGTGACAGGACCAAAGCCCCCTCCCCTCTTCCCCTCAAGGCTGCCCCCTTCAGGAGCAGGGGATCCAATCAGTACTCAAACTGACACCTCCCCAGGGCTCCCAGCAGGAAGGACCCCTGGAGGCTGCTGCAAAGCCCTCATTTGCACACTGGCAGTTGCTTCTTCAATTTCCCAGGCCAGGATAGAAACAGCTCTGTACCTTCCAGGATGAAGCACCCCCCTCTCCCCACCAGAGAAAAGATAAATCACACCCACGCGCCCAGCCGAAATTCCTCTTCCAATTTCTCAGCCTGTCACCTCTGAGAAAGATACAGCTGCTGCTGCCACCACAGACAGAAGAGAAACACACACACACACAGACACGCAAAACACAACAACCCTCCAATCTCTCTCCATATTAAGTCACAGGAGATTTTCTTAGAGTGTGTCTTCCTGCCACTCACTCAGGGAGGTCCCTGTGACATTATTTTGAAAGCAGAGAGATGACAATTCATCTCAAGCCTCAGGCACCGGGGCTCCCCAGGTGGCGCAGCGGTAAAGAATCTGCCTGCCAATGTAGGTGATGCAAGAGACACAGGTTACATCTCTGGGTGGGGAAGATCCCCTGGAGGAGGAAATGGCCACCCACACCAGCATTCTTGCCTGGGAAATCCCATGGACAGACAAGCCTGGCAGGCTACAGTCCAGGGGGTCACAAAGAGTTGGACACGACTGAGCATACAGATAGGCACACAGGGCACCAGAGCAATGGGAGGACACGATTCCTAAAAATCATGGCCATGCTAGTCTTTGGTAAAAAAAAAAAAAAAAAAAAAAAAAAAAGCAGTACATTTTACTGGTGGTTTTCAAATCTGGTTTTCTTTTATTTTTTATTGATACTCATACATTTTTAAGGGAGGTGTGCCATGTGGCATATGGGATCAATCTCACCCCCTGCATTGGAAGCATGGAGTCTTAACTATCAAATTGTCAGCGAAATCCCCTTCATTTTCTTTTTTTTAACATTATGCTGTGGTCCTATAGACAATACTAGGTTGTATAGCCTCAACCACCCCTATCTTCTCTAGAATTGCATCCACTTCTCACCAAGAATCCTTGCTTAGTATTCTGGGTTGAATTTTGTCCCCCATTAAAAGATGAACGTGAATTTGAGCAAACCCCAGGGACAGTGAAGGACGGGGGAGCCTGGCGTGCTGCAGTCCATGTGACTGTGGAGAGTCGGATGTGACTTAGCGACTAACCAACAATAAAAGATATGTTAGGGTCCCAATCCCCACTACCCCAATATGTGACCTTATTTGGAAATTGGGTCTTCCTGGAGATAAAGTTAAAATGAAGTCATTAGGGTGGGCCCTAATCCAATAGGACTGGTTTCACTATAGAAAGGGAGAATCTGAACACAGAGACAGACACGCCCAGAGGGAAGAAGACATGCAGGGAGCAGGTGGCCAGGGCACCAGGGTGACAAAACTACAAGCCATGGAAGGAACTCCAGGAAAGGCCAGGAAACCCCAGGAGCTAGAAGCAGTAAGGCAGCTTCCTCCTCCGAGCCTTCCAAGGAAGCACAGCTTGGCCAACACCTGGACTTCGGACCTTTGGTCTCCAGACCTGTGCGGGACCTTTGGTCTCCAGACCTGTGCGGGACCTTTAGTCTCCAGGACCAAAGGGAGGGAGTGGATATGTGTTGTTCTCCACACAGGGCATGGTGCTTGCCTACGGCAGCCCTGGGAAACTTGTGCACTTAGACAGCTGGGTCCCTCTGCAGATGCGTTTAAACCTTTCCTTCGACGTGTGATGTCCTCTCCAACTCTCTCCCATATTCCAGGGCACCTTCCATTGTTCCATCACACTCTGCTTGCTGGTTTGAAGCCACAGTGGTCCTCAGCTCCTTCCCTCAGTCCTCAGTGGCAATGATCCTGAGGGTCGCACAACAGTTCTAACTTTGAACATTTTTCAAAAGGAAATTTGCATTGACTGGGCTCCCATAACATATAGAACACGGTGCTCAACACTTGGGATGTCCCATCCCTTACAACCTCCTTGTGGGAAATAATAAGCATTTCAATAATTTCCAGCAGGTGAGATGGAGTTTCAGACACTAGGAAGTCAGTGAAGGTTTTCCAACCTGGACATGGAAAGGTGTGGGTCTAAAACACAGACAAACGACTCCTTAGCATATGTTCATTCTTCCCTGCAGGGTTTCCCAAACTGCGGGCCTTGGACCAGTGCCTCCTGTCAGATCAGTGGAGGCATCAGATTAGCAATAAAGTGCACAATAAATGTAATGCGCTTGGATCATCCAGAAACCCTGTCCCACCTTGGTCCATGGAAAAATTGTCTTCTGAGAAACTGGTCCCTGATGTCAAAAAAGTTGGTGACTGCTGCCTCCCTGAACCACAGGAAAACCTACCTGTACAGCTGTCCGTCTGTATTCCTGTTTCCGCAAATGTGATCAGGGTATCAATACTTGGAGCATTACTGTAATCCCAGAGCATCTCAGTAGTTAACGTGCACAGGAATCCCTTGGGATTTTGTTAAATGGCACACTCTGATTCTGTGGGTCTGGGGTGGGGCCTGAGAGACTGCATTTCTGACAAGCTCCCAGGGGATGCTGGCCTATGCACCACAGACTCAACAGTCAATAGTTTCACACTTTCATTGCTAATTGTCCCACAAATAAACTCTGCATCATGCGTCTTCAGGGTCTACTATGCTTCTAGAACTGGGCTAGGTCATATGGACACAATAAGAACTAAGAACTTAATTTTAAACTCTTTAAGAGCATTGACTACTATTTTGACTTGAGCAATCAAAACCATGGGCACAAAGCAAACACTTGGTCAGAACATGTTTACATCCCCAGCTGCTAAAATACGGTCCTTAAGTAACAATACTTTGGCCACCAGATGTGAAGAACCAACTCATTGGAAAAGACTTCGATGCTTGGGAAGATTGAGGGCAGGAGGAGAAGGTGGCGACAGGGGATGAGATGATTGGATGGCATCACCAATGCAATGGATGTGAGTTTGGGCAAACTCTGGGAGATGGTGAAGGACAAGGAAGCCTGGCATGCTGCAGTCTATGGGGTTACGAAGAGTCAGATACAACTCAGCAACTACAATATCATCACTGACATGTACCCTTGTAGCAGATGTTCTGAGTCAACTAATAGCCTTTATTCTCTTCTCTTCATTACTAACGGACACCCAGTTCCATGAAGAACAGCCTCAAACATTAACTCCATGAATTCTACGGCATCCCTGTAGATTGGGTGGTCATGTGACATAGTCCTGGCCAATGAGATGAGGTGGGAAGGCTTTTGGCTTTTCCTTATAAAAGGCTTTCTGTATCTTCCTTCTGTCCTGTGACAAGGGTTTAACGCTTGTATGTGCTGTGTTTTATGACGATTACATAACCAACAAGAGGCAAAAGCCAAGACAATCATTCAGACACTGGCTCTGCCATTGCTAAGCTGTTGAACAAATGTCAGCAACTGCTTGCCTCATATACCTCGTTATGTGAGAAAAAAAAAAGCTTCTCCTCTAAGCCAATTGTACTGGTGACCGGGAGTGTCCCCCATTAATACTACCCATACCCAGGCAGGAACACAGTCACAGCACCAGCTGAGATAACAGGAGTCTGTCCAAAAGTGAGAAGCAGGGACTTCCCAGGTGGCTCAGTGGTAAGGAATCTGCCTGCCAATGCAGGAGACCTGGGTTTGATCCCTGTCGGGGAAGAACTAACCCCCTGCACCACAAGTTCTGATCCTGTGCTCTAGAGCCTGCTTTAGGCTGCACCCTAAAGCCCACGCTCTGTAACAAGAAAAGCCACGGCAATGAGAATCCCGCACACTGCAACTAGAGAGGAGCCTCCGCGCATCGCAATTAGACCAAAGCCCAAGCAGCAAGGCACACCCAGCACAGCCAAATACAGATAAACAAAATTACTCCAAAAAATTTTTTAATGAGAAGCAAAACTACATCAGACATAAACAAAAAAACTCATGTTTTCAAAATCAGTTTCCGCCAAATAGCAACCAGAAGCATATTCCATGACTGGATTTGAGTGTTCTCAGAAGCAAATCTTCTTCCCTGTTTTCATTTTCCCTTGCTATTTAATCCAGATTCCATGAGTCCATTTCATAAAAGTTATTTCTACTCAGATGCTGGCATGGAAAACATTAAATCTTAGGTTGACCCGAGAGTTGCCAGGTCAACCTCAGTATTCTGCTAGGATATGTGAGCTAGCCCAGAGCACCTAAGATACATTCTGGGTTATCTCTGAGCATCAGCATCAAAAAAGTGAAAGTGTTAGTGGTTCAGTCTTGACCCACTCTTTGCGACCCTATGGACTGTAGCCAGGCAGGCTGCTCTGTCCATGGAATTCTCCAGGCAAGAATACTGGAGTGGGTAGCCATTCCCTTCTCCAGGGGATCTTCCCAACTCAGGGATCAAACCTGGGTCTCCTGCATTACAGGCAGAGTCATTACCATCTGAGCCGCCAGGGAAGCCCTATAAGTGTCAAACCTGAACTAATAAATCACCTGGACACCCTACTCTAAAAGCATCAATGGAATTTTGGTTTCCGTCCTTAGACTTTTTTTAAAAAAGTCCACTGGAGATGTTTTTAAAGTTAATTATTTTCATAGTTTGGCCACACCATGAGGGATATGGGATCTTAGTTTCCTGGTCAGGGATCAAGTCCACACCCAGTGCAGTGGAAACATAGTCTTAACCCACTGAATGACCAGGGAAGTCCCTCCCCATTTAGACTTCTGATAGGAGAAAAAAAGCAGAGACCTCCATCATATTTCCTTCCATTCATCTCACACATGAAAACATCACCCTTGCTGCTGCTGCTGCTGCTGCTAAGTCGCTTCAGTTGTGTCTGACTCTGTGTGACCCCATAGACGGAAGCCCACCAGGCTCCCCCGTCCCCGGGATTCTCCGGGCAAGAACACTGGAGTGGGTTGCCATTTCCTTCTCCAACATCACCCTCACTCACTGCTTAAGAGAGATACCAATTCACCCTGTTCCCCACCCCCTAAACCCATTTCTTTTAGCTTCAGCCTGAGGACACAGAGGAAAGTTTGCTATTATTAATAATGTATAGAAACGCAATACAGATATATAACATAAGTTAGATAGTTATACATAGACAATGGAATCACATCCTATGCTGAATAGATTTTAAAGGCAGAGAAGCAAATATTCTTTTAATAATTAAAAAATACCCGGAAGATCTCCAAAATTGCTCTTAAATTGTCAGAACCTGGCACTTTCAATATTTCAGCTGAAGCAATAAAGGAAAAGGTCTAACTTGACCTGCAGGAAAAGTGATGACGTGGATAAACTGACTGACCAAATAGTTTATTGTCCAAACCAGCCCACTTCTGATCATGGAAGAGCTATTACTAGTTTGCTGGGACAGTGAGAGAAAACTGTGACAGACCTGGACAAACCAGGACATGTGGCCACCTTATAAGTAAGGACTGGCACCTCTAGTTTTTCCCCGGGCATACACAGCTGAATGCTGACAGAGACTTCCTTTTGTAAATGGGAAAACGGAGTCTCAGAAGAGCTGTGACTTGCCCACCCAAGACCACACAGCTTGGTGGCGAGGGAGTCAGAATGGTGACAATTCTCCCATCTCCAGGAAAATGGTTTTCCCTTGGTGGATGAAACTCCAGAAGTTCTTCCACTCCTGACTTAGGAAAGTAACTCTGTGTAATGACAGGGAATGCCAGAACAGGGTTCTTGAGACCTGCCCTTCAAGTGGGGCTGCCTTCTGAGGGTGGGACAGAGAGATCTTAAAACAAAAGAAAACCAACACTTAAAGAACACACCATTTCCTGGGTGCTGTGCTTGGATGTGTATGTATTTTATCTTCTTTGGTTTTCAAAGTAAACACAGGAGGTGGTTATTCATGTTCCCATTTTTCAGATTGGGAAGCTGAGGCTCAGCTCAATTAAGTGATTTGTCCATGGTTAGGGTAAGTAGAGTGGGCTTCCCTGGTGGCTCAGACGGTAAAGCGTCTGCCTGCAATGCAGGAGACCCGGGTTCGATTCCTGGGTTGGGAAGATCCCCTGGAGAAGGAGATGGCAATCCACTCCAGCATTCTTGCCTGGAAAATCCCATGGACGGAGGAGCCTGATAGGCTACAGTCCATGGGGTCGCAAAGAGTCAGACACGACTGAGCAACTTCAGACTTCAGGGTAAGTAGAAAGGGACAGATCCAAAGTCAGGTTGTCCAGCCTCACAGCTTATGCGTGTGTCCAACTTGGAAAACTGGAAGCCTCAGAAACGTCTGCGCTCCTCCATCACCACTGCTGCCCTGGTCCAGCTACCATCCGGTTTTCCCGAAGAAGCCTCCTCGCCTCATTCCATACCATCCACACAATGGCCAGAACTATCATTTAAGAAAGTGAATCAGACCAAGCAGTGATGGTCACACACTCTTGTGAAAATATTAAATATCACTCAATTGTACACTTTAAAAAGGTACATGTTGGGGCACATGTGTGCTCAGCCGCTTCAGTCGTGTCTGACTCTTTGTGACCCCAGGGAGCCCACCAGGGTCCTCTGTTCATAGGACTCTCCAGGCAAGGGTACTGGAGTGGGTTGCCATGCCCTTCTCCAGGGGATCTTCCTGAAACAGGATCGAACCTGAGTCTCTTGTGTCTCCTGCATCGGCAGGTGAGTTCTTTACCACTACTGCCGCCTGGGAAGTACAAAAAAGTTGTGGTGTGCAAACTGTATCTAAAAAACAAACAAGTAAAAGATGCTGGACAGCCAACAAAACAACACGCTAAAAAAGAAAAAAAGTAAGTCAGACTCCACTCTTCTCTTCCTTAACCCTCCAGCATCTTCCCATCACGCTGCCCTGGAGAAACAGGCAGCGCCTGGATGTCCTGTGAAGCCCTAAGTGATGGTGCTCAGCCTGCTCCTCTTCACTCACTCTGTACTAGTCATTCCCTGAACACTGTCTATATCCAGGTTCAGGATGTTTGCACGTACTCAACACCTGCCTGGAACGCTCTGCTGGGCTCTGTGGTGCTGGTTCCTTTGCATCACTTGGATCTCAGCCAAGATGCCTGTTCTTACTTTTGCCTCCTTGAGCCCCAACTCAAATAGTTAGCATCTCGCTAAGCCCCTTCCAAAAGCACCAACCTGTCCATTTCTTTTTCTTTCTTTTTTTTTTTTTGTTTAAATTATGAAGGCATACAAAGAATGAAACAGATATTTCTCCAAAGAAGACATACAGATGACTAACAAACACATGAAAAGATGCTCAACATCACTCATTATCAGAGAAATGCAAATCAAAACCACAATGAGGTACCTTTTTACGCCAGTCAGAATGGCTGCGATCCAAAAATCTACAAGCAATAAATGCTGGAGAGGGTGTGGAGAAAAGGAAGCCCTCTTACACTGTTGGTGGGAATGCAAACTAGTACAGCCACTATGGAGAACAGTGTGGAGATTCCTTAAAAAACTGGAACTAGAACTGCCATATGACCTAGTAATCCCACTGCTGGACATACACACTGAGGAAACCAGAATTGAAAGAGACATGTGTACCCAAGTGTTCATCGCAGCACTGTTTATAATAGCCAGGACATGGAAGCAACCTAGATGTCCATCAGCAGAATGAATGGATAAGAAAGCTGTGGTACATATACACAATGGAGTATTACTCAGCCATTAAAAAGAATACATTTGAATCAGTTCTAATGAGATGGATGAAACTGGAGCCGATTATACAGAGTGAAGTAAGCCAGAAAGAAAAACACCAATATAGTATATTAACGCATACATATGGAATTTAGAAAGATGGTAACAACCCCACATGTGAGACAGCAAAAGAGACACAGATGTATAGAACTGTCTTTTGGACTCTGTGGCAGAGGGCGAGGGTGGGATGATTTGAGAGAATGGCATTGAAACATGTATATTATCATATGTGAAAAGGATCGCCAGTCCAGTTTTGATGAATGAGACTGGGTGCTTGGGGCTGGTGCACTGGGGTGACCCAGAGGGATGGGATAGGGAGGGAGGTGGGAGGGGGTTCAGGATGGGGAACACATGTATACCCGTGGCAGGTCCATGTCAATGTATGGCAAAACCAATACAATATAGTAAAGTAATTAGCCTCCAATTAAAATAAATACTTTTATATTAAAAATAAATTATGAAAGCATGATAACACATTTACAGGAGACTTGGAAAATACAGATCAAAGTTATATATAGCTCCATAATATATTACAATTATTTTTTAAGTAGATAAATAAAGATCTTTAGTTGGAGTTTCAATGTCAAATTCTGAAAACTTAATAGAATGAATACAGAAAAGTAGAAGGATAGAGTAGACCTGAAAAGCACATGAACCAATTCAACATAATTAGAACTTATTCAATTTTCACACAACAGTAGGATACAAACTCTATCCAAGTTCCCACCCTGTTCATTCCCTGATGGTATTTACCCCTGTCTGAAATCATCTGATATACGGGTCTATGTGCCATTGTCAGCCTCTCCTCTTGGCAGCAGCTCTTCAGAGTGAGGTCCACTCTGGGCCCCTCACAGCTGCATCCCTGTGCTCCAGCACAAGGTCTGGTGGGGAGCAGCGGACGAATGAGATTCTTCTCTGGATGAATCCATCAGAAAAGCCCAATTCTTCTCCATGCACCATGCACCAACACTAACGTGGCCAAACTAGAAAGAAGATAGATTTATCTCCAGCTCTTCTTTACCTCAATTCCTACTGGGAAGAGTTTTCTGAGCCCAGTTTCAGAATCACAATTGCAAAGGGCAAACTATTTTCATCTGGAAAAATATTTGATTCTGCCTGAGGTGAACATTTTGAAAATCTTTCCAATGGGACCACTGTTTCCCAAATGGTTCCAGCTTAGCCACGACCTCCATCAGGTTATTCAATCCAAACATACAAAAGAACCGATAAATCTTTGATGTTTGCAGAGATTTAAGTGCCCTTTCTTGTAACTTAAAAGAGTGAGAAGGCAGAGTTGATACTGAGAAAACAGAAGCCTGATTGAGCACAAGATTAACACTGAAAATGAGAACAAGAAAATAAGCACCTGTTGAGTACTAAGTAGCATGCGAAGAGGTCTATTCACAGCACCCCTGGATAAGCCTGTGATGGCATGTAGAATCTATGGTGACCCTCACGATTCTCTGGGGTCTCCTTAGTCCTAGGGACTGGGAATATGATGGCTTGGGTTGTCTTATGTGGCATACTCGACTTTAAGAAAGGTAGATTATCTCTGTGGACCTGACTTTGTGGTTCCCTTTAAATCTGGGAACAGAGGTCAGAGGAAGTGGGAGATGTGAAGCCTGTGAAGGATTTGGCACAAGTGAGATTCTCCGTTGCTGGCCTTGAAGATAAAGAGGGCCACATGGCAAGGAATGTGGGTGGTCCCTGAAAGCTGAGAATGGCCCCTGGCCGCCAGCCAGCAAGGCAACAGGGACCTCAGTTCTACAAGCATAGGAGCTGAAATCTGCCAGCAAACTGAAATGGCCTCAGAAGAGGAGCCCAAGACCCCGGTGAGGGTGCAGCTGACCAGCACCTGGATTTCAGCCCTGTTGATGCTCTAAGCAGAGACCTGTGAGCTAATAAATGCGTCTCATTTACGCCACTAAGTTTGTGGTAATTAGTCACACAACAATGGCAAAGTATACATATAATATAACAGAGTGCATAAAATCATACACCGCCAGTAACTCTAGAAATTGCGTTCAGTCCGATGATGCAACGGGGAGCAGATGCTAGCGATGAGGATGATGATGGCATAACTCACATCTGCTGAGGACTCGCTATGTGCTTAGCGCCAAGCACACATGATCTCGGTGGACCTTCACACCAAACTTTAGAAAACAGGTTTCGTATTTTCAACTCTATTTGCAACAGAGGAAAGTTAGGAATATTTACCTGAAATATGGCCCAAGATTCTAACCTTACAGGATTCTGACTTAGGGTCTGCCTGGTCCCAGCCAGCCCCGGGCATGTACACAGAACACAGCATCATCTTCCAGAGCCTGGACTGGGCAACAGGCAAGGGCTTCACCGAGTAGAGAGGGGCCTCCTGGTTCAGGGAGGAGGATGGTCCAGCCACCTGGCAGCGTGAACACAGGAGAAGGCTGCCCTGTGACCTGGTCCAACCCTCCCTGACACTCCGTTTGATTCTGTGGACTGGTAACTCCTGCAAAGACACCCTCTCGGTGAGTTGCTGAATCCAAGAAGATATAATCAATGACACTCTAACCCATGAATAAATAAAAGCCTTGTGAGAGACTGAGGCAATTTAACACCTCTGTAAGTACCTCTAAGGTTACTACTTGGAGTATTAAAGCACATTTCATGAAAACCACTGATTTAGGAAGCTGATGCTGTCAGGGATGACGAAATGAGACTCAAATGTCATTTCAGAAAGGAGGAGGCTGGAGGGAGATTGTTAGTTCTCCAGGAAGCCTTGGATATTAACATGAAACTGGAAGATTGCGAAACTAGGAGGATCATGCCCAGGGCTGCGATGTGCCAGAGCCATGGGTGACCCTTACAATGGCTTCCAGTGAAATGTGACATTTAAGACAGGCTCAAATGATTGCCTGGATCCTACAGGTGGCTAGTTATACCAGTTAAAATTGATTATAAAAAACTCTCTGTTAAAGATAACATGGCAGTTCCTGAATTTGAATCTTAGCTCCACACTGTAATCGATGAGCGATCTGAGCCAAGTCATGTAAACATTCTGAGCTTCGCTTTCTAGGTTGAGAAGATAACACCCGAGGTGTCGTGAATATTTAAAAGTCCGATATCATAACACAAAGAATCTTTGACACGAAGTAGGTCATCAAATAGATGCCAGCTTTCTCTCCTCCCATTTCCTTTCAAATCATGACCTTCGAGTCTCTCAGACCGGCATTTAAATCCGGACTCTCTCACTTGTTTTATCACCCTGGAAATGACAAGTCTGAAGGAAATTTTGCACCTTGAGTCTAAGGCACCAAATCCAGGTGGGTTGGGAAACACTGCAGGAACGCTGTCTTAATGTAGACACACAGACTAAGAGAAGGAAACCAGTGGCCCACTGGATAAGAATTTTTAATTCCTATCATCTTCTTCCTCTTCTGGGGCTTCCCGGGCGGCGCCAGTGGTAAAGAATTGGCTTGCCAATGCAGGAGATGCAGGAGACTCAGGTTCGAGCCCTGGATCAGGGAGATCCCCTGGAGGAGGAAATGGCAACTCACTCCAGTATTCTTGCCTGGAAAATTCCACGGGCAGAGGAGCCTGGCGGGCTACAGTCCATGGGGGTCACAAAGAGTTGGACACGACTGAGCAGGCATGCACACGCATCTCCTTCTTTCACCAGGCTCACATCCCCTGTGTACTGATCCCAGAAAGTAAGGCAGACTTTCCTCCAAACAGGCATAAAATACCTACCCGTTTGCCAGGGCATCACAGGAGGCCACAGCCCTTGACAAGCAATAGTGCCCTGGTGCCCCCCATCCCGCCACAAGAGGACAGAGCCATCTGTTGGTTTTCTTCCCTGACATACCCCAAGCATTTAGCCTTGTGCCTGGCACAGTGCACTGGCACACAGAAAGCTCTCCATTAATATTTGTTGATCAAATGAAAGAATAAATGAATCAGTGAACAAGACTCTACTATGAGCCAGGCACTGTATCAGAGATTTTCCATCTATTAACTTCTTCAGCTCTCACAGCAACCCTACGAAATGGCTAGAATAATTCTAACCATTTCAGAGATGAGAAAATAGACTTAGTGATATTAAATAAGTCGCCCAAGGTCACAGCTGGAAAGCTGCCAGAACTCACATCATCTGTTTCTAAGTACAACATAAAATTCTTAGTGTTTTACCAAGATGCTATGCAATGATATTATCTTAAATTTCATTTTGTTATTTTAGTTATTGTTATCCATCACCTCCCTCTGTCTTCAGAGAAACACTGAGTGGTAGAAGGAAAAAGGATTGTTTCCATGTTTCACAGAAGTGGAAACTGAAGAGGGAATTGAACTAACTTTACTCAGGACTATAGCAAGCTTTCGGAGAAGGCAATGGCAGCCCACTCCAGTGATCTTGCCTGGAAAATCCCATGGATGGAGGAGCCTGGAAGGCTGTAGTCCATGGGGTCGCGAAGAGTCAGACATGACTGAACGACTTCATTTTCACTTTTCACTTTCATGCACTGGAGAAGGAAATGGCAAGCCACTCCACTGTTCTTGCCTGGAGAATCCCAGGGTGGGGGAGCCTGGTGGGCTGCCGTCTATGGGGTCGCACAGAGTCTGACATGACTGAAGCGACTTAGCAGCAGCAGCATAGCAAGCGTTATACAGTCAAGGGCATCTAAACAGATCAAGGATATTTTAATTTGCTTAGAACTTATTCCTCTTTGCACAACCACTTACAAAAGCATCAGATTTCTTCTGAGACAGGAAGTAAACTCATCTCACTTTTTCCATGCATTAGTGGGAAAGAAATATCTATACTTGAGTCATGAAGAATGGCAAGTTCCCCATACGTGAGTACACCGGAGATGCTGACCTGAGTGGTGGTTAACGCACCTGCCTTCCTAGATAATAACTTTTAGTAGTCAATCAACAGGCATTTACTGAACCGTATTGTGTGTAAGACACTGGAGGGAATTATGGGGGGAGGTGGATGGAAAGCAGTCCCACTCTGTATAGGAATTGGGAGGGACACAGACATCCATGGACCATCTAGGATGTGCTGGTGACTTGCATATCCTGTCTCATCCGATCACCAGAACAACTTCATGATACAGGCCCTGTTTCTGCTTAGAGACTTAACTAAAGCCACACAGTTTGTAAATGGAAGAACTGGAATTTGAAACGAGATCACTCTGATTTCAGAGTAGCAAGTTTAACCTCCATACTACACCACTCCCAGCAGCACAGTGACTAGTTTTATAAGGATCTATTTCTTTGTTTTCTTGACTAAATAAATGATTGTTGTTTAGTCGCTCAGTTATGTTCAACTTGTTTGCAATTCCATGGATTACAGCCCCCAGGCTCCTCTGCCCATGGGATTTCCCAGGCAAGAATACTGGAGTGTGTTACCACAGAAAGTTCAAACAGATAGACACACTAAAAATGTAAATACTGTATGTTTTTCATTCACTGCCAGGTCTCCAGCACCTAGGACAGTGCCATGCAAAGGTACTTGTACAAAATGAACATTTAGAATGAAAGAATTATTGAGCAAATTTTTTTGTATTAGAATCCCCAGGGCTCATCATAACACCTGACATTGTATTTTATGGGGAACAAAAACAATGTTTGCATTCATTTATAGGCAGTCTGTTTACTCAACTCCTGTGGGGTAGCCCTCACTTTCCTAGTTTTATAGATGAGATCCTAAATCTCAGAGAGAAAAGGCACTGGCCTTGGGACAAACAGCTTAAATATTTATTTATTTGGCTGCACTGGGTCTTAGTTGCAGCATGCGGGATCTAGCTCCCTAACCAGGGATGGAACCTGTGCCCCCTGCATTGGGAGTGTGGAGTCTTAGCCACTGGACCACCGGGGAAGTCCCTGGGACGAGCAGCTTTTTGAAAGTGAGTCTGAAATATCGCCTTTCTATCGTGATGTTTTACCTTAGGAAATAGTGGCAGCCTTTGAATATTTTTGAAGAGGAATAAAACAATCGAGTTCTTAGAAGGAACCCTGGTAGTAGTGGATAAAAGGTATCAGGATGGGAAGATACCAGGCAGGAGAAAGAGGAGAACCAGCTATCTGATAAACATCAGTTACATTCTGAGAATGGGCCATGAGGTTTACCTTTAGATCATGGAGCCCATTCTATGGATTAACAACCCAAGGCTCAGGAAGGGTGAGTGACTTGCTCAAACTTACAAAGCCAGGATCTGAATTCCCATATCCTGCACAAGAAACAACCTCATGAGTCTGGTAAGTCTCTAGTCTCACCCAGGCAGTCTCAAAAGGGGAAAGAACAATGTGATCTGGAATTGTTTCCAATGGCTTCCTGGAGGAGGTGGCAATTGACTTTGGTTTGGAAAGTGAAGTAGGGAAGGAATTCCAGGCAAAGGTTTAAGGACCCAAAGCAAACACATATAGGGTTCTGAGGGGTTTCAGAAGGAAGCAGAAAAAAGGAAGCAGGATAAAAAGTAGTAAATAGAAAGTAAACCCTTTTTTTAATATATAAAAATTGCATCAGAAGCATCACCAAATAAGACCAATAGCTGCTTCATGGAAAGGGCAATAGCTTTGGAGTCGGAGATTTGGTGTCAGAACCCAATTCCCAGCTTCATAGCTGTGTCAGTTCAGTTCAGTCGGTCAGGCGTGTCCGACTCTTTGCAACCCCATGAATCACAGCACGCCAGGCCTCCCTGTCCATCACCAACTCCCGGAGGTCACTCAGACTCATGTCCATCGAGGCAGTGATGCCATCCAGCCATCTCATCCTCTGTCGTCCCCTTCTCCTCCTGCCCTCAATCCCTCCCAGCATCAGAGTCTTTTCCAATGAGTCAACTCTTCGCATGAGGTGGCCAAAGTACTGGAGTTTCAGCTTTAGCATCATTCCTTCCAAAGAAATCCCAGGGCTGATCTCCTTCAGAACGGACTGGTTGGATCTCCTTGCAGTCCAAGGGACTCTCAAGAGTCTTCTCCAACACCACAGTTTAAAAGCATCAATTCTTCGGCGTTCAGCCTTCTTCACAGTCCAACTCTCACATCCATACATGACCACAGGAAAAACCATAGCCTTGACTAGACGGACCTTAGTCGGTAAAGTAATGTCTCTGCTTTTGAATATGCTATCTACGTTGGTCATAACTTTTCTTCCAAGGAGTAAGCGTCTTTTAATTTCATGGCTGCAATCACCATCTGCAGTGATTTTGGAGCCCCCAAAAATAAAGTCTGACACTGTTTGCACTGTTTCCCCATCTATTTCCCATGAAGTGATGGGACCAGATGCCATCATCTTCGTTTTCTGAATGTTGAGCTTTAAGCCAACTTTTTCACTCTCCTCTTTCACTTTCATCAAGAAAGTTCCTCTTCACTTTCTGCCATAAGGGTGGTGTCATCTGCATATCTGAGGTTCTTGATATTTCTCCTGGCAATCTTGATTCCAGCTTGTGTTTCTTCCAGTCCAGCATTTCTCATGATGTACTCTGCATAGAAGTTAAATAAGCAGGGTGACAATATACAGCCTTGACGTACTCCTTTTCCTATTTGGAACCAGTCTGTTGTTCCATGTCCAGTTCTAACTGTTGCTTCCTGACCTGCATACAGATTTCTCAAGAGGCAGGTCAGGTGGCCTGGTATTCCCATGTCTTTCAGAATTGTCCACAGTTTATTGTGATCCACACAGTCAAAGGCTTTGGCATAGTCAATAAAGCAGAAATAGATGTTTTTCTGGAATTCTCTTGCTTTTTCCATGATCCAGTGGATGTTGGCTATTTGATCTCTGGTTCCTCTGCCTTTTCTAAAACCAGCTTGAACATCAGGAAGTTCACGGTTCACGTATTGCTGAAGCCTGGCTTGGAGAATTTTGAGCATTACTTTACTAGCATGTGAGATGAGTGCAACTGTGCGGTAGTTTGAGCATTCTCTGGCATTACCTTTCTTTGGGATTGGAATGAATACTGACCTTTTCTAGTCCTGTGGCCACTGCTGAGTTTTCCAAATTTGCTGGCATATTGAGTGCAGCACTTTCCTAGCATCATCTTTCAGGATTTGAAACAGCTCCACTGGAATTCCATCACCTCCACTAGCTTTGTTCATAGTGATGCTTTCCAAGGCCCACTTGACTTCACATTCCAGGATGTCTGGCTCTAGATTAGTGATCACACCATCATGATTATCTGGGTTGTGAAGATCTTTCTTGTACAGTTCTTTGTATTCTTGCCACCTCTTCTTAATATCTTCTGCTTCTGTTAGGTCCATACCATTTCTGTCCTTTACCGAGCCCATCTTTGCATGAAATGTTCCCTTGGTATCTCTAATTTTGTTGAAGAGATCTCTAGTCTTTCCGATTCCGTTCTTTTCCTCTATTTCCTGGGTAAATTACTTAACCTCTGTGAGCCTCAGGATCACAGCAAGATAAAGTTACCAGTGTTTCAATGTACACAGCAAGTGCTCAATAACAGTTCATTTCCATTTATTACTCTCCTTCACTACTGAACCTGTAAGGGTAGAAACATCTAGCATTTCCCCTTGTATCCAGATTCTAAGCTCTTAGGAAAATAAGTGGTTTTCACAATCTGTTGTGGTTGTTTAGTCGCTCAGTCATGTCTGACTCTTTGTGACCCCATGGACTGTAGCCCACCAGGCTCCTCTGTCCATGAGACTCTCCAGGCAAGAGTACAAGAGTGGGTTACCATTTCCTTCTCCAGGGGATATTTCTGACCCAGAGACTGAACTCAAGTCTCCTGCATTGGCAGGAGGATTCTTTACCTCTGAGCCACCAGGGAAGCCGTTTACGATCTAGGTATCATCCCTGCTGCACTGGGTCCATGTGCTCACCCTTCACTGAAAATCTGAGGAAGATGAGTGACATCAACTCATCAGATGCTGCTCATCAAAAGCATCAACCGAATCTTCAGATGCCAGCTGCTGGAAAGAAAGCAATAGCTTAAGAGATGATTGTCCTGCATTTCACTGTGCAGATTCAAACATGGATGAGCGACTGATGAAGGACAGAGGTTCTTGGTCTTCCTCCAACATCGAGAGTCTCAGAACAGAACATGACCAGAGATGGCAGATACTGCAGGGTTCTGAAGCTTCAGTCACGATTTCTCCATATTTACTCACCACCTGTACCATCAATCACTTCTTTTTCTTGAGCTTGAATTTTTCACATACAAGATATTTTCATATGTATTTTTTAAAAAGAAAGTACATTACTACCTGCAATAATTAGAAGGAACATATAAAAAGAAGTACAATGAAATAAACAAACAGACTATGACTAAATCAGAACCAGATACTGTTGCCTAGCTAACATCCTGAGCCCAGGGCTTGCTCTTTTTTTTGCTAGTTTGTTTAAGAAAAGAAAGCGGAAGGAAAGAAAAGAAGAAGGCAGGGAGGGAGGGAGGAAGAGAGGAAGCATTGAAGGGAGGAAATAAAGGTAACTAGTAAGGGATAGATTGGTGTTGAAAACATATTTTCATCAAAATGAGACTCTCTCCTTTTAACCAGAAAGACCGAAAAAAATTAAACAGAAAAACTTAACTATGTGATTTGATGTTCTCTAGGGTCCTATTTCTCCATTTACTTTATAAAACATCTTATAGACAAGATCTGTGTTGGGGAAAATGCAGATCCAGCCCCTCAGTGTGCACATGAGACTGAGGTCTGGTCTGAGCACCCTCAACTTGAGTCCCTGGCACAGACATGAGCCCGGCATCCTCTCTGCTCGCTTCTCCAGCCTGCTCTGAAGCCCGGATATGGTGCTTCTCTCATTCCTGCCGGTGTCACCCCATAATCATTTATTGGCAACTCTGGAGCCTGGAGGTAAAAGTCTTTTCATTATCTATAGAAGCAGGACTTTTATTGTAAAAGTAACATAACCACAGCACTGACCGTAACCAATGGAAAGAGGAAAACGTTCCTCACCACTACCCTATCACTTTGGTATCTCTTCTGTCAGTATTTCTTTTATACATTTATTTACATAATTGCAATCACAATACGCATACTCCCCCCAATTGGCCTTGAAGGTTTTTTTCTCCTGAAGGATGGAAACTGTCACCTCAAGCTATAGAATTCGTGTGGTGTCCATGGAATGCCTTGGGAAAGACGTGTTTCCTCTGTGATTAATTTCAAGTCCTCTATCCTTCATTTTCTTCGCTTGCAAAAGTGGGGGTAATTCTAGTGTATTTACTCACACAGCAGTTGTTGAGAATTCAATGAGATGACGTACGTAAACCATTTAGAACAGGGACTTACTTGTGAAAGGAGCTACACATAAGTTTCTCCCATATTATTCGTACCTAGTTTACGTTACCTAGGCCAGAGCTGGAACTGGCCAGGCACCAGGAGTTGTCTGCAAGGACCTAGGGCTGATGTTTGAAGGTTGAGATGAATTCAGTTCTTCCTCAAAGAACTTCAGCCCTTGATCTTCCTGCAGCACCCCAGTCCTTCAGGGGCCCATCCACGCCCACCTTTCCCACACCATCTCCTGCAGTTTGTTCCTGGCTGTCAGCATGTTGTTTCATTCATCACTGCGGAAAGCTCCTATTCATTCGTCAAAGCCCTATTCTGTGCTCGCCTATAGGAAAACTTCCCTGAAATTCTCTCCTAAAAGGAGGGAATTGTGAGAATCATGTCTGTAACCTATACCTGCATTTAATGCTGTGTTTAGCAAATGGACTCTAAGTATACGTGCTATATGAACACTGACTGATTTTAAAAAAAGTTGCAGATAACTTCAAAAACTTCTGGAGTTTTTAACCACCCTTCTCAAGCCCACCAAGAAAATAATTGAGTTGCTTCTACTACTGGTCTTCCAAAGTAATCATCAAAGTCACATGGGTTTATATTTCTTTCACAGGCCCATATTATACTTGATGTATTATTTTCCTCCTCAGCCTGTCTCAGTTCAGTTCAGTTCAGTTCAGTCACTCAGTCGTGCCCGACTCTCTGCGACCCCATGAATTGCAGCACGCCAGGCCTCCTTGTCCATCACCAACTCCCGGAGTTTACCCAAACCCACGTCCATTGAGTCAGTGATGCCATCCAGCCGTCTCATCCTCTGTCATCCCCTTCTCCTCCTGCCCTCAATCCCTCCCAGCATCAGAGTCTTTTCCAATGAGTCAACTCTTCGCATGAGGTGGCCGAAGTACTGGAGTTTCAGCTTTAGCATCATTCCTTCCAAAGAAATCCCAGGGCTGATCTCCTTCAGAATGGACTGGTTGGATCTCCTTGCAGTCCAAGGGACTCTCAAGAGTCTTCTCCAACATCACAGTTCAAAAGTGTCAATTCTTTGGTCTCAGATACTCAAGCATATTAGGACAGATTGCCTGATTCTTTCTAACTACTGCCTAGATTCCATGGGATAAGCCTGTTGCAATTTATTTAGCTGTTCCCCAACATACATGGGTTGCAACCATGAACTACCTTTTCTGGGCAGTTAACATTGCTTGCTTGCTGGCAGCCTGTGAGTTTCTTGTAAGAGAAGATGGTAGCCTGTAAGAGAATAGGGTCAAAATTTTATTCATCTCAGGAGTCACTTAACTTAGCAGAGTGTCTGTTATACACAAAATGCTCAGTGAGCAGTTGGTGAATAAAGGAAGGAATGAACAAATGAATGCATTAATGAATGGAGAGAAACTCAGGATCCCTCCAGAATGTAGGCGGAGAAACAAGAATATCTCTGTATCTTTCCCTATCTGCTGACCTTGAGCATTCAGGCCCTGGGCAGTTTTCCACATGAGACATGGCCAGGGGCCCTTGGTTATTTCAGAGGAGCCCAGCGACTTACAGTAACAGGCTGCCTGTCCCATTTTCCAATTTTTGCACAAATGCTCAGAGTCCTTTGGGCACAGGCAAATGGGGGTTTAAACAAAGCCAGGAAATAAATAAATCATTGCTTCAAAATAGCCAAATGGGATATTTTCAATAAACCATTCCTTTCCAGGAGAGAAGGAGTGTGGAGGGGAATTATGTCCAAAGTAGCAAATTGATGAAGATGCTGTAAAGTTAAGAGAAATCGGAGGTCTGCAGAGAAGTGTGCAGTTTTCACGTCCCAATTTCTGGGTACTGCTGGGGTGTTGGCTTGTTTTATGAGGCCATCATGAAGCTGGAGATATAAACAACACTTTAAATCATTATTTAGCAAGAGGGGAGCAATTTCTTTGCTGAGGCAAGGTTGATCACAGCCGTGATAATGCCCCTTGTCCATTTGTTCTCTCCCTCCAAGAGGCTGGAGATATGGGAGCGACTGTTCCAGTCTGTGCCTTTGCCATGACAGGCATTACATCAGATTATTTAACGGAGTGTTCCGTTTCAGGGTTGAGACAGCAAGTTCTCTTTCCCTCGTCTGCCTTTATTCACACTGCCCCTTTCACCTGGCCTGCTTTCCTTCACCTCTGTCTTTCCTAGCCAACTCTGCAGACCTCTCAGTTCTCAGGCCAATATCCCTGCCTCCAGGGGGTATTCAGCACCTTGGAGAAGGACATGATGGAGGTGATAAGCACCAGCCTATGGATGCGTGCAACTCTGTGCACCTGCTTTAAACTCTGAGTCTCACTTTTGTCATTTATGAAAGAAGGAGAATATTGGCACCTACTTCATAAAGTCCATAAACTATGTGCCAGTGGCCATTGCCTAAGAAATCAGAGTCACTGTAATGCTGACTGTCATTAGATGCTGTATCACCTGGTGTAGCTCTTGCTACACTGTTGTATAGTTATACACTTACTTGCCTTTTTTCCTAGCTGTGACCTCCTGGAGACCTCAAATCCTGCATGAAACTCCAGTAAAATTCTGGTTTTTGCCAGAGTACAGGCATTTTCTCTCCTTTATCCAGTCTCACCTGACAATAAACCTAGACATTAACCTGGGTACATTTTATGTTTTCTTTGGACAGGAGAGAAAGTGAGGTTCAAAGGCAGCTGAGTGCTGTCACCAGGCCCCCCAGGTAAGGTAAAGCCCAAGTGCACAGCACACCCCTGTCATTATTTGCTAATTCACACTGCCACCCTCACTTTCGCTTGCTAATAGGGTAAGAGAAATGCTTATAAAAGGCTGAGAGTGCTCTATGCAACATAATGGTTTGGAACAAGGAGGGGGAAATGAAAATAACAGTAGCAAACACTTTTACTAGGTGCTTCACAAATATTAACTCATTGCATCGCAACCCGCAGGGGGAGGAGTTATTAGTATCCTTACATTACAGTGATGGAACTGAGACGTTAAATTTTTGGAAGGATACACAGCAGAGTTTTCCTACTCTTCTGATGTCAAACCCCAGGATAGTAGCTCCCAAGACTGATCCACAGACCTCTTCCAGTCTGTACATTTCCATGTTAGACACAGACATAGCACAGGATTGACAGTGTAATCTTTTTCCAATTAAGCACTTACATAAGAATATGAATATGCTTATATATTGGTGTATATATAAGCCATGTAGATTCTTATATGCTTATTTATGTGTTTACTTGGAAAAAGAGAGACTATCAATCCTATTTGTGTTAGTTCACCAACACCACCACCCCAATTAAAAACAAAGTCACTAGAGAAAAGGTTCCTTTGAATTGGCCTCTAGGAAGACCTCAATACCACCTCTGCCCCTCTCGGAACTCCATCCATCACTAAGGGCAAAGTGAAGAGACAGCTCAGATTCTAACACGATCTGTGGCGACCTTTCCTCTGATGGTGGTACCCCAGTAGTCTTTACTTATCCTTCCATTTCTATACAGTCAGTCCCTGGGATTCAGGGATGGACTCTCCTCACCCCCAAAAGACATGGGCACAGACCCCAGATCCAGGCAATCAACTGATTCCTTCCCCATCTTGTCACTGTGATGGCAAGTTAGTTCAATTAGAGGCAATGGAGGCATGGATGTTTGCTGAAATCATTGATATCTTTCTTCACTAGGACGGCTCATTGCTAGGACATCATCGTAGGGAGAGTCCAGCAGAGAATGGAATCTCCAAGGGAGAAAAGCAGAGCTGAGAGATAGGGAAACAAAGGGATTCCTGGCAGCACAATCTGAGCCTCTAGACCCGGCCTGGCTGGATCTTCAGCAATTCTTTAATAAAGAGAAACAGAAAGGATAACCCCATGGAACATCTTCTATGAATGCGATATGTTTAGGCTTAAGTTAACTATGTAGTAGTCAGTGGTTATCATTTCATATGGTGGGGACATCATATATTTTTAAAATATTTCATAGAGTTAAGTTTCTCAAGTGGGCGTAAATAGGGTTGTGCATGCGCGCTCAGTTGTGTCTGGCTCTCTGCAACCCCATGGACTGTAGCCCACCAGGCTCCTCTGTCCATGGGATTTTCCAGGCGAGAATACTGGAGTGGGTTGCCATTTCCTTCTCCAGGGGATCTTCCCGACCTAGGGATCAAACCCAGGTCTCCTGCATTCCAGGCAGACACTTTAACCTCTGAGCCACCAGGTTAGACCTACCTAAAATATGGAGTAGAGGTTTGAGGGCATGAACAGCTGAATCATAGATGAATGTGAACGAACAGATTATAAAGACAATCTCTGATCAGGACATCTGGCCCATCCGTGGGCCATTTCACCGCCTTCAAGAGGACTGGGTAGACTTGGAATTGGGCTCAGGCTCTTTGAGACACCTGTTATCTCACAAAAGGGCACCAAGTCCTCCCCAAGTTCAGTGAGTTCTGCCCACAGATCAGTCCTACCTGGAAAAATGCAATAGCTGCCCTTAGGGTCTTCAGGGAGAGTGACCTCAAACTCATTGTCACTCACTATCTCCAAAAACTTTGGCAGAGGAAAGCTTTATCAGGGGAGATCTTGTGAACTGTTATTCAGCAACTGCCCCAGATATTTCAAAATCAACCTCTGGGCTAGATTAGATCAGTAGAAAGATGTAAATTTGTACCGCTCTCCCCAAACCTGCTTTTACTGAATGGTGAGGAGGTAAGAAGTACACGTGGTTTTTCGCCTGATGGGGAGGATCATGGAGGCTCTATGCGATCCCAGTTGGCTTCGTCTCTCATCTCTGTCTCAAGGTCCCGGGGAGCACGCCTTTGTGTGCTCTGATGTGATGGATCCCAATGCCCCTCTTTTAATCACAGCTTAAGGAGTGACACTGCTCCAGCTATAACACTTCCGTCTCTTTGCCTTTGTCATTGGCTTCTAAGAGGTCCTCCACTCCATTCTGCCGTTCTCACCAGTAGAATAAATCATCTCTGGAAAAGTGCCTTTCCATTCTTCAAGGAAAGATTTCACAAAGGCTCTTACACTTCCCTTTCCGGGACTGACTCGCTCGTCTGTTCAAGCAGAAACAGCGCCTGTGTGCCAGACACTGTGTTGGGTGATACGGTCTCCCCAGAGGTTTGCATGCTAGCAGAATGTGGGGTTCACTCCCAAGCAGCAAAAACAGCAAGACTTGGAAGTTATATGTGGGCCCCACTCCTGGCTCCCATCCCAGCTGTTGACTTTGGATGGGTCATTGTCTCTGGGCTTTGGTGACCAAATCTATAAACTGCAGTCACAATGCCTCCCTTGGAGAGTTATGAAAATTAAATGGCGTAAAGAGTGGCAAGGACCTAGCAAAGAGCCTAGTGATAAAAACAAGAGCTAACAGGGATTTCCTCGGTGGTCCAGTGGTTAAGACTTCACGCTTCCACTGCAGGAGGTGTGGGTTCGATCCCTGGCTGGGGAACTAAGATCCTGCATGCCGTGGGGTGTGGCCAAAAAAACACACAAAACACCCAAGAACTAACATAGCTCAGCACCCACAGCGGGACAGGTAGTTGTATGCAGGTGCTGATGTCATCTCCATTTTACAAAAGAGGACACTGAGGCACAGAGGAAACAGGCCAGAAATTGGAAGCAAGATGCTCTCCTGTAGCTCCTGAAACACACAGCCTCCAGCATGTGGGTTTGCCCTTTTCCTCTGCCTTCCTTTCTTCTGCTGAGCACTCTCTGTCTCCTCCTCTTTCTTCTCTCAGAAAAGGTGTATAGGAGACACTGGGCATATTTGGAATCATTCAGATTTCTCCTGGCTTCCGCTTCACCCACACTAACAATGTACATCACTCAGAGAATCCAACCATGATTGATTTTTACAGTGACCTGGAAATTCCCTCCATCTATTCCTGGCCTTCGGTCACAACCTCACAAGTATTCGCTGTAGAAGATGTGCGTATCCTCCACTCCAAAAGCCCTAAAGGAAACCCCACAGGATTTCACTGTGACTCACACATGAAAGTTCAAGTGCATAAATAGGCCAGGTGAAGAAAGCAGATGGGCGCTATATTCTATCAGGGAGATGTAGGGCGTGAGCTCTGGTGGTCAAAGCGGCTAAACATTTAGGATCTTGCTCCTCAAAGTGTGGTCCAGGGACTACCATCACCAGGGAACCTGTAAAAACACAATCTTGAGACTCAGTCCAGATCTAAAGTAGAATCTGCATTTGAATCAGATTCAAGTACCCATTGACAACTGAGGATACAGTTTTAGAGAGAGGAGAGAGGGATGCATGGAATAAACTGGAGAAGGGATGTCCTCTCCACTGCCTAGTGATGGAGAGTAGACGCATTCCACTTTAAGCAAACGAGTGATGGGTAAGCAAGTAATAAAGAATTTACAGGGGTCTTTAAGGAACAAATAAACAATTAAAAAAACCACTTGCACAAACTAGGAATACAGACAATGAGGTGTACCAGCTTGAGGGTAAGATGTGCATATTATTTCTCTTTGCATTCCCAAAGGGCTGATAATAAAGGTTTTAAGCACAAATGAATGGAAAATACTGTTCAGGTAATGGCAAAATGAGGACCACTTCAAGTCCTTTCCTCCATACAACCAATGAAAACCAAAATGTACTTTTCAGACCTCTGGAAATTAACCATGGGCTTAGCGCAATCTGGAAGTATTTATTCAAGAAAAACAGCTGAATCTCAGTATGAAGAGAAAGCTTCATTGCATTTTAATGTGCCTTAGTCCCGTTTCTTCCTCTCCAGCCCCATGATAGCCTTGAAAACCAATAAGCCCACAAATTACAGTGAAAACCATCAGTCTGGTAGCCTCTGGAGAGGACAGAATGGGTCTACAGGGCCTTCAAAGCCCGGTTCCCAGACAACAGTCTTTACATGAGCTCCCTGAAAAATCCCATTGCAAGGCTGCATTTATTGGATCTAACTCAGAACTCGCCCAGCAAGAGCTTTTTTGTTTTTTCTTTTTCTGAGAGTGCTTTGTTAAAAACAATCAGTGGAAATTGTTCAACACTGCAGCTAACCTAGATGGTAAAAGGAGTTGGGGGAAACAAGCTAACCAAAAACCTTGGGGCTTCCCCAGTGGCTCAGTGGTAAAGAATTCACCGGCAATGCAGGAGACACAGAAGATGCAGGTTTGATCCCTGGATTCGGGAAGATCCCCTGGAGAAGGAAATGGCAACCCACTCTAGTATTCTCGTGAGGAATATCCCATGGACAGATGAGCCTGGCGGGCTAGAGTCCACGGGGTCGCAAAGAGTTGCACATGACTGAGTGACTTAGCACGCACCCAACCAATAAACCTTAAAGGGGAAATCTGGGTCACGAGGTTTCCTGAATACTTCTGGGAACCCAGCACACGCATAGAGATGCACGTATGCCCCAGGCTAGTTCACACCCCAGAAAGGTCTGAGACAGCTCTAAGTCCTCACTTCTGGCTGATTTTGAGACTACACAAGCAGAAAGTGAAACCAAGATGGAGTTATAATCTGCCTGCCTGAATAATGAAGCCACTCCCTAACACACAGAGTCCCTCAGCAGATGCAGGGAAGCTTACTGGTTCCAAGAACTTGAGAAAATCCTTGCCTAATCATTAGCTGACCACTAAGCTCACTGAAGACATAAATGGCCACACATGAAAAAGAACATAAATTTTACAGAGTTAATTCAGGAAGCTCACTAAACAAATACCACCAACAAAAATAAACAGCTGCAACAAGAAATTGAGAGGGTATCTGATTTCTAGAGTTGCCAAATTTTAAGTGTCTAGTTTCCAGTAAAAAATAAGCCATGCAAAGAAACAAGAAAAGTATTGCCCATGAACAGAAAAACAAGTCAGTAGAAACTGTCCCTGAGGAAGCCTAGGTATAAGACTTACTAGACAAAGATGTTAAGTCTGCTATGTTAATTATGTACCAAGAACTCATAGAACAACTATACAGGAGATCAACAACAGCATAAACCAACCAGACCCAACAGACATTTATAGAACTTTTTTTTCCAACAAAAGCAGAATACAAATTCTCACGTGCACGTGGAACATTCTCCAGGATCACTATTTGCTAGGCCATAAAATAAGTTTCAAAATTCAAAAGGGTTGAAATCGTACAAAGCATATTTGACTCTAATGGAATAAAAATAAATAATACATTAATAGTCAATAATAGAAGGAAATTATATTATTTTAATCCATGATATTTTCTTGCTTTTCACCATGGAATGCTCCCCAACCTACTCCCACCATTGGAAAATCAGCAGCTAAAATAAAAATGTTATCTGCTTGCAGCTTCCATAGTTCTTTGCTTATCCATTCCTCCTTTGACCCTTCCAAATGTCCATCCATGTAACCATCTAATCACATATTCATCCTCTCATTTATCCTTTCTTTCATTCTTTTAATATTGAAACATAATTTCCATACCACAGAAGTCATGTTTTTAAAGTGTAAAATTTGTTGATCTTAAGCATATTTGCCAAGTTGGGCAACCATCACCACTATCTATTTCTAGAATACTATTCTTGCCTTGAGAATCCCATGAACAGTATGAAAAGGCAAAATGATACCAAAAGAGGAACTCCCCAGGTCATTAGGTGCCCAATATGCTACTGGAGATCAGTGAAGAAATAACTCCAGAAAGAATGAAGGGATGGAGCCAAAGCAAAAACAATACCCAGCTGTGGAAGTGACTGGTGATAGAAGCAAGATCCAATGCTGTAAAGAGCAATATTGCATAGGAACCTGGAATGTCAGGTCCATGAATCAGGGCAAATTGGAAGTGGTCAAACAAGAGATGGCAAGACTGAACGTCGACATTCTAGGAATCAGCGAACTAAAATGGACTGGAATGGGTGAATTTAACTCAGATGACCATTATATCTACTACTGCAGGCAGGAATCCCTCAGAAGAAATGGAATAGCCATCATGGTCAACAAAAGAGTCTGAAATGCAGTACTTGGATGCAATCTCAAAAACGACAGAATGATCTCTGTTCGTCTCCAAGGCAAACCATTCAATATCACAGTTATCCAAGTCTATGCCCCAACATAGCTTGAAGAAGCTGAAGTTGAATGGTTTTATGAAGACCTATAAGACCTTTTAGAACTAACACCCCAAAAAGATGTCCTTTTCATTATAGGGGACTGGAATGCAAAAGTAGGAAGTCAAGAAACACCTGGAGTAACAGGCAAATTTGACCTTGGAATGCAGAATGAAGCAGGGCAAAGAATAATAGAGTTTTGCCAAGAAAATGCACTGGTCATAGCAAACACCCTCTGCCAACAACACAAGAGAAGACTTTACACATGGACATCACCAGATGGTCAACACCGAAATCAGATTGATTATATTCTATGCAGCCAAAGATGGAGAAGCTCTATACAGTCAACAAAAACAAGACCAGGAGCTGACTGTGGCTCAGATCATGAACTCCTTATTATCAAATTCAGACTTAAATTGAAGAAAGTAGGGAAAACTGCTAGACCATTCAGGTATGACCTAAATCAAATCCCTTATGATTATACAGTGGAAGTGAGAAATAGATTTAAGGGCCTAGATCTGATAGATAGAGTGCCTGATGAACTATGGACTGAGGTTCGTGACATTGTACAGGAGACAGGGATCAAGACCATCCCCATGGAAAAGAAGTGCAAAAAAGCAAAATGGCTGTCTGGGGAGGCCTTACAAATAGCTGTGAAAAGAAGAGAGGCGAAAAGGAAAGATATAAGCATCTGAATGCAGAGTTCCAGAGAATAGCAAGAAAAGATAAGAAAACCTTCTTCAGCGATCAATGCAAAGAAATAGAGGAAAAGAACAGAATGGGAAGGACTAAAGATCTCTTCAAGAAAATTAGAGATACCAAGGTAATATTTCATGCAAGGATAGGCTCGATAAAGGACAGAAATGGTATGGACCTAACAGAAGCAGAAGATATTAAGAAGAGGTGGCAAGAATACACAGAAGAACTGTACAAGAAAGATCTTCACGACCCAGATAATCATGATGATGTGATCACTAATCTAGAGCCAGACATCTTGGAAAGTGAAGTCAAGTGGCCTTAGAAAGCATCACTACAAACAAAGCTAGTGGAGGTGATGGAATTCCAGTGGAGCTGTTTCAAATCCTGAAAGATGATGCTGGGAAAGTGCTGCACTCAATATGCCAGCAAGTTTGGAAAACTCAGCAGTGGCCACAGGACTGGAAAAGGTCAGTTTTCATTCCTATTCCAAAGAAAGGAAATGCCAAAGAATGCTCAAACTACCACACAGTTGCACTCATCTCACATGCTAGTAAAGTAATGCTCAAAATTCTCCAAGCCAGGCTTCAGCAATACGTGAACCGTGAACTCCCTGATGTTCAAGCTGGTTTTAGAAAAGGCAGAGGAACCAGAGATCAAATAGCCAACATCCGCTGGATTGTGGAAAAAGCAAGAGAGTTCCAGAAAAACATCTATTTCTGCTTTATTGACTATGCCAAAGCCTTTGACTGTGTGGATCGCAATAAACTGTGGAAAATTCTTCAAGAGATGGGAATACCAGACCACCTGACCTGCCTCTTGAGAAATCTGTATGCAGGTCAGGAAGCAGCAGTTAGAACTGGACATGGAACAACAGACTGGTTCCAAATGGGAAAAGGAGTATGTCAAGGCTGTATCTTGTCACCCTGCTTATTTAACTTCTATGCAGAGTACATCATGAGAAATGCTGGACTGGAAGAAACACAAGCTGGAATCAAGATTGCCGGGAGAAATATCAAGAACCTCAGATATGCAGATGACACCACCCTTATGGCAGAAAGTGAAGAGGAGCTAAAAAGCCTCTTGATGAAAGTGAAAGAGGAGAGCGAGAAAGTTGGCTTAAAGCTGAACATTCAGAAAACGAAGATCATGGCATCTGGTCCCACCACTTCATGGGAAATAGATGGGGAAACAGTGTAAACAGTGTCAGACTTTATTTTTTGGGCTCCAAAATCACTGCAGATGGTGATTGCAGCCATGAAATTAAAAGACGCTTACTCCTTGGAAGAAAAGTTATGACCAACGTAGATAGCATATTCAAAAGCAGAGACATTACTTGTCGACTAAGGTCCGTCTAGTCAAGGCTATGGTTTTTCCTGTGGTCATGAACGGATGCAAGAGTTGGACTGTGAAGAAGGCTGAACGCCGAAGAATTGATGCTTTTGAACTGTGGTGTTGGAGAAGACTCTTGAGAGTCCATTGGACTGCAAGGAGATCCAACCAGCCCATTCTGAAGGAGATCAGCCCTGGGATTTCTTTGGAAGGAATGATGCTAAAGCTGAAACTCCAGTACTTTGGCCACCTCATGCGAAGAGTTGACTCATTGGAAAAGACTGTGATGCTGGGAGGGATTGGGGGCAGGAGGAGAAGGGGACGACAGAGGATGAGATGGCTGGATGGCATCATGGAGATGGACGTGAGTCTGGGTGAACTCCGGGAGATGGTGATGAACAGGGAGGCCTGGTGTGCTGTGATTCATGGGGTCGCAAAGAGTCGGACACGCCTGAGCGACTGAACTGAACTGAACTGAACTTGTCATTCTAAAAAGAAACCCCATACAAGGTCACCATTCCCAACAATCTTAAAATTTAAATCTCTTCTAAAGTGAAAGTGAAGTCGCTCAGTAGTGTCTGACTCTTGCGACCCCTTGGACTGTAGCCTACCAGGCTCCGGAGTGGGGTGTGATGGCCTGAAGCCATGGATCCTCGTTGATGTCTGAGTTTTCTCCCTGAAGGCGGAGCGGTCTCCTTTTAACCTCAAGCTACCTAGTGTAGCCACTCTCACACATGCTGACTCTGCCTCATCAAGTCTGCTCTCCCTTGCCCAGCAGGGCTCCTGTCTGCTCAGTGGACCTGCGCCAAATGACCTGCTGTCCCATTCTCGCTGTGGCTGTGCGCCCCCAGCCCTGCAGACATCCTTTGTTCTCTGACTGGCCAGCATCCTCATGCCCTCTGCTCTGCAGCAGGCTTCCCAAATGGTGGAGGATGTTTTGAAGCTTGGAAGAGAGGCAGCGTGCAGTCTTCCCTCTGCTTTCTGCAGAAAAGAGGCAAGTGGCAGGATGTGTAGGTGGCAAGCAGAGTGGGGACCCAGCTGGCAGCAGCAGATGTGACTGGGAGCACAGGAAAGACTGCAGTGGGGGTCTTGCCAGGGCGGGGTATGGGGAGTGGGGATCAAAGCTGATTTTGCTGCCCCCCAGGTACAGCTTCCTGTTTTCAGCCTTCTCTTGCACAGCCCTGGACGCCGATGTTGACACCCTGCCTGGGGAATTACGCTGGTCTTTGGTTTTCACTTCAGCCACAGAACAAAACTTCAAAATTTCATACGTTACTAACAGGGCTGGGACTGGGTTGGGTGGGGGGCGGTGGCAGGTAATATGACAGTTACCTGGTACACAGAATTAAGGGGGTGCTTGTGAACAGATGCTCATAGCGGCATTATTCATAACAGCCAAAAAGTGGGCACAACCCAACTGCTGAATGGGTGAACAAAATGGGGTGGATGCATGCAATGAAATCTTACTCAGCAATGAAAAGGAATGAAGTACGGACACATGCTGTGCTATGGATGAATACTGAAATTACCATGATAAATGAAAGAAGCTGGACACGTTTCTACGCCCAGGATACATGAAATATCCATTTATGTGAAATGTCCAAAATGGGCAAATCCATACAAAAAGCAAATAGATTCACGGTTACCAGGGCCTGGAGAGAGGAAAGAACGGAGTGACTGCTAATGGTTATAAGATTTCCTTTGAGGTGATTAAAATGCCCTAAATTTGATTTTGGTGATGGTTCCATAACTCTATGACCATTTAAAAAATACTTTGAATTACACACTTTATGAGGATAAACTATATGGTTATGTAAATATCCCAGTAAACTTGTTATCAATAAAAATGTTAGGGGGTGTCAAAGATCTCAGCAATCAAGATATTTAATGCAATATTTAAAAAATCAAAATTAATGCAAAAAAAACCATGATGAATAAAGAATCAGAGATTTTTTTTTCCCAAAGATTTTTTAAGTGACAGAATCAACCCTGTTTGACCATCCTCACTCACCTCCTGTTTGTCCCAGCAAATACATAAGTGTGATAAACCCTATATTTAGAATAGTAGTTACTTCTGCAAAGGGATTAGGGGGAGGGGGTACACAAGGGGCTTCTACTTCCACATTCATAATAATTTATTTCTCAAGTTGGACGGTGGATCCATAAGTGTTTATTGAATTACTCTTTGCACTTTCTTTGAATATTAGGGACAACTGTGAATTCATTAAAAATTTAAAAGATTTATCTTCAATGATATTTATTTAAAGGAAACAAACTTTGCATGGCCATTTAAAAAAATAAAGCACAAATAATCAACAAAACAAAGCAATCGCCACCCTTTACATTCCCCTCTGTGGCATCAGGAATGCAAATTCAGTGTCTCCCACAGACATGCTTCTCAAGAGTGCTTATGCTGGGGAAAGGTACAGGGTGGTCAAGACCCACCCCCTTCATTCAAACTTCCCCTCATCCATATTGATCGAGCAGCTTCGCTATTCCAGGCCTTGTGCTAGGGACTGCGGACTCAGGAAGGAGTTGGCAAGGCTCCAGGATTCAGGGATCTCCTTGTCAGGCTATGCCAGGGGAGGGATGGAAGGGGACAGATTGATATAGGCTGTTACGGTAGGTCTAAGTCCTTAGTGGTATCAACAAAGGCTTCTTTGGGAAAGTTACCTCTGAGCTGAAAGGTCCAGGATGACTAGGTGGGGAAAGGGCCTTGCAGGCAGGGAGGATGATGCCTCAGAGTTAAAGAGGCAGAAACCATCAGGCTGCGATTAGGGGATGGGTCGTCTACCAGCCATCCTGTATCACCATGTGCTCTTGAGGATGGAGGCACACGCTAAGGAGGGCCGAGACAGAAGGTGCCTTGGGTTCCCTTTAATTCCTTGGAGCTGCCACACCAGCCTTGGAGAGGCTATACCCAGACTTCACTAAAACGGGGGAAAAAGAAACATCTCACCATTCCACTGCTTAGATTTTACACATCAGAGCCTAACCCGAACTGAAATACCAACACCATTCATTCAGTTCTTACGACGGAAGACCTAAGTCTTTTCACGGCACTGACATATTTAATCTGGCCATCAAGTCTTTGAACAGGTGCACTCATTGTCCCCAGGCTTCCCTGGTGGCTCAGTGGTAAGGTACCCGCCTGCCACTGCAGGAGACTCCGGTTGGATCCCTGGGTCGGGAAGATCCCCTGGAGGAGGACATGGCAGCCCAGTCCAGTACTCTTGCCTGGAGAATCCCATGGGCAGAGGAGCCTGGCGGGCTGCAGCCCAGGGGTTGTAAAGACTTGGACATGACTTCGACTAAACAACAATAGTCACTGTCCCCGTTTTCATCAAGGGTCCTGAGGTGCTGAGGAGCTTGCCAAAGACTCCATGCTCACTACAAAGAGGAGCTGGCATTACCCCCTCTGGCTCCTAGCTGATGCTCTTAGCATTGCTCTGGTCTCCCGCTGAGTCAGAACTGAGCTGGCATCAAGCCCTCATCCTGCTGTCTGGCGCTAACCTCCTTGGATAGTTTATTTGGTGACAGAAGACCGCTCAGTCTGGCTGCTCCAGCTCTCGCATATGCCTGGTAACCCGTCCACTCTGGGATCTCAGATCTCAGTGTGTTCTGCCAAGGGCTGGCTTCCTGGGGTTGGAACCCGACCTTTGGACCAAGGCCCTGGATTCCCATAGGGAGACTGACTTGACTACTTTACCCTGACTCACCACACTGTCCAGTTCTGTGCTCAAGGGCATGGCCCAGCAGGCTGCTGCTAAGGAGGTCTCCTGGGGCCGAGGCTGGTTTGCTGACTGATTACTTCAAGTGGCCAGAGGCAGATGGAGCCCGAAGTCCCCCTACGCAGACTGTAAATGTTAAAGTCATCATCGGGCCCGAAGAAAATCTTGATGAGACTGAAAGAGACAAGTGACAACAGAGGCAAGAATAGAGAGAGAAATGAAGTCAGGAAGGAGGAAAGAGGTCTCAGGACTTTTGCAAGGGGCAGGGTGGGGATCTTCCTTGTATTGGAGACTGAGGCTGTGATGGCCTCTGTCTCCTTTCATGGCCCGGGTTACAGCAGCAGTCCCAGGGCTCAGCTGGCCTCTAGACACTTCCATGACGTCACCATGAGCTCCCACTGGCGACTACTCCCAGTGCCCATGCCAAGAGCCAACCTCATCCCTCGGACAGTGTGTGTCCCCTCCAGATGGGAGATCTTGAACATTTGGGGTCACCCTAGAATATAGCCTGATCTTCAGTTGCTGTTCAGTCGCCTAGTCGTGTCTAACTCTTGGAGACCCTATAGACTGCAGCACACCAGGCTTTCTTACCCTTCACTATCTCCTGGAGTTTTGCTCAAACTCATGTCCACTGAGTCGGTGGTGCCATCCAACCATCTCATCCTCTGTTGCCTCCTTCTCCTCCTGCCTTCAATCTTTCCCAGCACCAGGGTCTTTTCCAATGCGTCGGCTCTTCACATCAGGTGGCCAAAGTATTGGAACTTCCACTTTAGCATCACTCCTTCCAATGAATATTCAGGGATGATTTCCTTTAGGAGTGACTGGTTTCATCTCTCTGCTGTCCAAGGGACTCTCAAGAGTCTTATCCAGCACCACAGTTCCAAAGCATCAATTCTTCAGTAAGAATGCCGTACGGATGAGTTGTTATAACCCTTTATTAGCTAGAAATTTAAAAAGCTCCTAAGGTTAGAGTTGAGAACTGCGGCAAAAGAGAAAAAAGGGTTCTTTCTTCCTCTTGTGGAAAGAACTCAGGCTTGGGCTGACAGAGCTGTGAGCTGTGTGACCTTGGCTAAGACACTTAACCTCTCTGAGCCGTAATTCTCATTTATAAAGTGGGAATAGGCACCATGCAGGGCTGTAGAAAGGATTGGTAATAATAAAGGCACAGGGCCCTGGCATAGTGCCCAGCGCAAAGTAGATGCTCAACGAGTCACAGCTATTGATGTTGTTAAGCTATTCTGGAATTAGAGAGCTTAGCCAATTTCTACTGAATTTGGTGGTTTTAAGATATGAGTGGCCATATTCTCTTATTTTTTTAATCCTTTTTCTCTGGATGAAATAGATGCTCTGCATTTCCAGACAGGAAATTTGTATTTGTTCCTAATAGCAAGGCCACCCTGTGTCAACCAGCATGCTTAGGACCTCAGGAGAGGAGTGTTAATGGCACGACTTTAATTCCTTGGCGATGAGTCCATCCGTTATTTCTGCCTCTCCTGGGAGAGTGAATTTCAAGGCAAGAGCAAGAAAGCATAGCATGCCTAACAGATCCTCCTGTTCCAACAGGGTTTGCTGTCTCCAGTGTCTTCCTAACCCCTAGACAATGTCTGAGACACACAGTCAGTCACCATGGAGACAGAGGCATTTCCCATGGAGGCGTGTGTCACACCCTGTGCATCAGTACGGCAGATTTCATCCGTGACACACGCAAATGGTTCGAGCTGACGTCAGAGCACACCATGGCCTCTGTGTCCACCGCTCATCTGCTTAGCTCATTTGGCTTTTTAGTGGCGTTCTATGAGTCAGTTTGCCTTAAATCTCTGTGTTTTTTTTTTCCCCCTCCCTAGAACAAGGTGAGGAATGAAACACTGGCACTTTTAATGTCAGTGTCTTTTTCTGTCTGTCTGATGTCATCGTCTAGACTGGGAGCTCTTTGGGGTTTGAAGTATCACCTTTTAATTTCCTGTCTCTCCTACAGCCCGAAGGCGGCAAGCAGGTCGAGCAGAAGAAGTCAGGCGGCCCATTTCAGCTGTCACATACCAGCTGGGCACCTTCACCAGCAATTTACGTCTCAGAGCCCTGGGTTTCACCTTTGTCTAAAAGGGAGTTAGATGTCATCCATCTCAAAGTGAAGTTAGCAGTGAATGACACCACTTATCTAAAGTGGCTTCCAGATAATAAGGACTCAGTGCCACCTTCAAATCATTATATACAGGGTCAAAGCCTTTGTTGATCGAGCTGATTGGCAGATGGATCTCTCTGGATGTGTTCTTTGCAGAACAAACACGTTCCCAAGCAGCAAAAATGATGGAAGATTAATGTCTCCCGATCCTCTTGGGGACTCAGGGTTGGAATCGGTAGGGGACGAAAATTTCCTGAGCCAGGAATCGAGATTACATTTGATTAAAGAATTCTCACAGTTACTCAGTGACACAGCATTGCTGTGTCTGTTTTACTGATGGGAAGACAGGCGGCATGTTGCAAGCTCTTCATCACAACCTGTTTTTTATTCTTCTGGGATGTTCAGACTACAAACCCAGGCTCGCTTTGCAGGAGTTCTCCAGTAGGACTGGGAGAGAACATGACTTGTATCCATTAGAACCTGGTGCAAAAACCCGCTCCCCATACCTCCAGGCTTTCCAGGTGGTTCAGTGGTAAAGAACGGGCCTGCCGAGGAGACTCGGGTTCGATCCTTGGGTTGGGAAGATCCCCTGGAGGAGAGATGGCAACCCACTCCAGTATTCTTGCCTGGAGAATCCCATGGACGGAGGAGCCTGGCCGGATACAGTCCATAAGGTTTCATAGAGTCGGACAGGACTGAGCGACTAAACAGTAACAACCCACACCTCCCCAGCCTCACACTTCAGGCGAGAAACAGAGGGCTCCAGAGGCCTCGAGCAGGGGTGGTTCTCAAACCTGAGTTGCTTTGGAATCCCTCAGAGTATGTGAAAGTCCAGATTTCTAGGCCCCACCTAAGATTGTGACTCAGCAGGTCTGGCAAGAAGCCTGAGAATCTGCCTTTCTAATAAGCTCCCAGGTGATGCGTCTGGTCCAGGAACACATTTTGGGAACCTGTGTTCTAGAGGATGACAGGCAGGGCTACAAGATGCAAACTGCCAGGGTCCCTGGATCATCATATGGAGGAAAGCATCTTCTGGAGTTAATATTTGAATTGAAATCTTGTGTTCTGTGGCTGAAATGTGAGGGTTTATTTATTAACACTTAGAAGGACACTGGAAAGGAATGCTAAGGAAAATGTTTTCTCCATGTGGAAATAGATGATTTGATGAAAACAAAAGCTTGTTATTGTTGTTCAGTAATTAAGGTATGTCCGACTCTTTGGGACCCCATGGACTTCAGCATGCCAGCCTCTGTCCTTCACTGTCTCCCAGAGTTTACTCAGATTCATGTCCACTGATGCTATCTAACCATCTCATCCTCTCTTGCCTCCTTCTCCTTTTGACTTCAATTTTTCCCAGCATCAGAGGTGAAATAAAATTAAAAGACACTTGCTTCTTAGAAGGAAAGCTATGACAAACCTAGAGAGCATATTAAAAAAGCAGAGACATCACTTTGCCAACAAAGATCCATATACTCAAAGCAATAGTTTTTCTAGTAGTCATGTACAGATGTGAAGGTTGGACCATAAAGAAGGCTGAGCACTGAAAAATTGATGTTTTCAAATTGTGGTGCTGGAGAAGACTCTGGAGAGTTCCTTGGACTGCAAGGGGATCAAACAAATGCTACTAGATGGGAAACAAGGAACCCAGGTTTCATACCAGGACTTCAGATCCATCAGAAAATTCCAAGGCACTTTCTGCAGACTGGACTGTGGTCCTGATACTAAGGACCAGCTTCAAATTCCACTGAATGTGAAGAAGTGGTTGTAATCCACAACCAGGGATATATGTAAAGAAACAAAACCAGCCACTCACTCAGGGTCTCAGACTATGTTCAGTCTTTGTTACTGGAGTTCGGCCACACTCCTTCCTACTGGCATCATCTCAGCTCAGGGGTAAGCAGCACAAGTTGAAATGTGCTGTGTACTTCCTCCGTGCCAGGCACCATGTAAGTTCTTCACATGTGTTATCACACTGAATCCTAGCGTGCCTTTCCTGGATGTGTGCAAGGCTTTCTCACTCACAGCTGGCAGGTTAACCTTCTCAAAGCAATGCACTGAACATGTCACTCCCTGCTCAAAACCTTCAGGGCCTCCCTACAGAGCAAAGTCTAAATTCCTCAGCATAACCTTAAATCCTCTCCAAAATCTCAAGCATAGCTACTTGTCAATCCTAAACCCTTTTAACAGTCCGCATCAGTAACTTCTAAATGTTAGTGTATGTCAGAATTTTTGGGAAGATTATTGGCCCTCTTTAATGAAAATAAAGCTGAGCACCAAAGAATTGATGCTTTTGAACTGTGGTGTTGGAAAAGACTCTTGAGAGTAACTTGGACTGCAAGGAGATCCAACCAGTCCATCCTAAAGGAGATCAATCCTGAGTATCTATTGGAGGGACTGATGCTGAAGCTGAAACTCCAATCCTTTGGCCGCCTGATGCGAAGAACTGACTCATTGGAAAAGACCCTGATGCTGGGAAAGAGTGAAGGCGGGAGAAGGGGACGACAGAGGATGAGATGGTTGGATGGCATCACGGACTCGATGGACATGAGTTTGAGGAAGCTCCTGGAGTTGTAATGGACAGGGAAACCTGGCCTGCTGCAATACATATCAGAGAGAAATTACCTCTTAGGCTAAAGCCCTGTTACAGCAGCTAGAATTATCTCAAGTAATGCACAAACTTTGTCTTCCTCATTAGACTCTAAGACTCTTGAGTTTATTGTTGTTTAGTTGCTAAGTTGTGTCTGACTCTCTGCAAACACATGGACTGCAGCCTACCAAGCTCCTCTGTCCGTGAGTTTTCGCAGGCAAGAATACTGGAGTGGGGTGCCCTTTGCATATTTCTCTTCTCTTCATGACCCCTGCCCTCTCTCCATCACAGCTCCACGTAATGCAAATCCTGACATGGAGCTGGGACTCAGTAAGTATTTGTCAAAATGAGATCTCTGATTTTGCGCATTTGGTCAAGGCAAGGTTGGGTGGGGGTACGCAAAACAAAAGAATGGGCTCCCTCTATAACTCACATCTATCCCAAGAATTTACAACTCACCACCTTCTCTGAAGTGGCTAATTTTGTCAAGTTGTCTCCAAGTCACCCATTATCTAAGGAACCACTCTCTCTAAACTTCCCAACTTCTGACTGAACACCTGCAGTCTCCCTAAGATTTCTGAGCTCTGTGATTTTTCAGGGAAAAAAATTAAGCAGACTTTATTATGCAGCTTTGCCAAAGTTATCAGAGGAAACTTTAACTCGATGCTTCAATTAAAACTCTGGCAATGGATATTGACACTGCCAGATTGAAAACGTATGGTTGGGAAAAGGCCATTTTTCTAAAAATACCAACTTGAGAATTTTCCAGTTTCCAACTGCTTGAAAGAGAATCTCCATATGCAGGGAGTCCTTGGTTGCAGGCATTTCATCACAGAAACGGGGACATTTTATTTTCCAAACACACTCATCTAGGACCACCCTTCTAAGAGCTGTGGGGAACCAAAGACAAAGTTTGCACCACTTCCCTTTTAACTCTGACCACGGGCAAGACATAGAGCCTCTCTGAGCCTCAGTCTCCTCATCTATAAAACAAGGAAGGACTCAGGACTCAGAGGCTGGCAACTGCAGCCTGTGGGTCAAATCCACTTATTGTCTGCTTTTATAAATAAAGTTTTATTGGAACACAGCCACACCCATTCCTTTAAGAATTGCATACAGCTGTTTTCATGATGCGACGGCAGGGTTGAGTAGTTGCCTTCTCGTCTGAAAAACTTATTTATATTTTTATAGAAATATTTCCCAGAGTGTTTTTTCACGGCATATTTTTACTGGATATTTCTCTACAGAAAAGATTTGGTTTGTTGGATGAACCAAAGGCAAAGCTGACTGTTATGGAAGTGCCAAAGAGGTGTAGCTTTAATTGGAGCAGAACGGGGGTGGGGGGGGGGCATTGCTGGAGGCGTTTAAGTAGAGTCAGGACACGTGTCATTGCATTTTATTTTTTAAATTAATCACACTACAAGACTTCCTTATTTGCGGTGTGGGGGGTTCTCATTGCGGTGGCTTCTCTCGTTGCAGAGCATGGGCCCTAGGGCATGTGGGCATCAGTAGTTGTGGGTCCTGGGCTCCAGCCCCAGAGCACAGGCGCAGTAGCTGTTGGCACATGGGCTCAGTAGCCCTGCAGCATGTGGAATCTTCCCAGACCAGGACCCAAACCCGTGTCTCCCGCATCGGCAGGCAGACTCCTAACCACTGAGCCACCAGGGAAGCCCGAGTCATTTCGTTTTAATGAGCCCACTTTGAAATGGCGTTTGTTGAGGGCAGGGGCAGGATCCAATTTATCTTTGTCTCCCCAGGGCCTGCACAATTCCTAACACGTAGTAGTCACTGAATAAATATCTGCGGATTGAGTGAAGCAGTGAAAAGACAAAAGGACTTACGGGAAAATGCTTCCTCAACTACAAAGCCTGACAAATGTGATTGGGTGAGTGCTACTATTGACAGGTTCTTTGCATGCCCTTTCAATTGAAATAAAGGCAGACAATGAATTCACTGCATTATCCGTTGAGGGGGCGGTGGGGGAAGGTGGGGAGGAGGAGGGGGATGGGGGAGTGGGGCAGAGGGGGAGGGGCAGGAAGGAAAAGCTAGGAGAGGACACCGAGGAGTTCCAGGCACCGTTGGTTTTTGCTGAGCAGCCTTCGGAACCTAGAAGAGACCAGGAAGGCCACTGACTCCACCCTACAGGCCAGCATTTGCCCCACAGGGTCCGGGGTTGCTGTGAGGATGGATGGGACAGTCCCGGTGTGCACCCGCTCTCACTGGTGACAACTGGAACCCCCTTTGGCACCACCTAGGGAACCCAGATAATAAAGCAAAAATCTTACCACCACCACCTGTGACTTAGGGGGCACGGACCAGGTGTGGCCATTCCACGGACCCCATCTCATCTACACAACAGCCGGAGTGATGAGGCCCCACAAAAGGCCTGGCACTTCAGCCTGCTCTTCGGGCAAACTGAAGGGAACCCCATTTCTTTTTTCCTAATTTATCACAGGAGGGAAAATACCATTCGAAGCTACACTGACCGGGTCTCCCCACAGGTCAGAAATTCTTCTGGGCACCTGCCCTGGACTAGCTCATGGGGCTCTTCCGGCCACTGCACCAGGCAGGCGCCCTTTACGCATTTTACAAAAGAGGAAGCAGAGGCCCTGAGCTGGAAGGGGCTCGGCAAAGGTCACTTGGGGAGGGCTGAGCCACGGACAGAAGCTCCGGAGTGCCCAGTCGCGGACGCTCCTTACCTGGGAGCCAAGTGGGCATCTGGGTGCCCCTGTCAACCACAAACTGGCGCTGGCCACGGGCACTTGCCATCTACCTCTACAAGGATTAAATTATGGGCTGCTGTAGCATACTGACCTCCAGGATCGCCTGAGGGGAGTTCAGGGTGGAGAGCAGAAACCTGGGACTCTGCTCTGGAAAACCTGGCAGAACAGGTAGCTCTTCATACAGTGAGGTATCCTCAGGAGCTGATTTTACAAGCACTACATTCCTTCATGGTGATGTGTGCTCCTCATGACTAGCAGAAACCTTCTGCAAAAATACGTGCTTGATTGCATGTACTCCCCCTTCACCAAAATCACATTTATACTGACCCTCCCTCCACCTCTTTGGAGTACTTTCTCAGAGCTAACTGAAATGCTGTCTCCTGGGCTATAGCCCTCATTTGGCCCCAAATAAAACTTAACTCTTAACTTTCACGTTGTGCATTTTCAGTTTTTTAAGCCAGCACCTTGCCCAGTCCCCTGCAGGCTGCCCCCTTTAGCACCTTCAAAGGTGGGGAGCCCCCACCCTCAACAAGGCAGTTTGTTCTGGTTAAAGGCACAGTGAACGTTTAAAACTATTTCCTCATGTTGATTCAAAATGAGTGTCTTGTCTCACTTCCACCAGGCATTTTTAGCCTACTCGGTGCCTACAGGTCACACCTGCCTTCTTTTGAAACATCACACAACCCTTCACACACACACACAAAAAACCAGAAAATAAAAATGTTAAAGAAAACCAGACAGAACCAGGATGGATCCCATTCTGCCATGCAGAGCCACACGACTCTGTGAAATCACTCAACTCTGTCGAGTCTGGACAAGGAAAATACAGCGGATGGTAATGCCTGGCTCAGCAGTGCTCTGAGACCAAGATGCCGTAATGTACACAGTGCTTGGGACAGGGCGGGTACCTAATTAATGATCCTTCAGTTTCCTCATCTTCTTAGCACAGAATGAACATGCCATATCAATGAGAGACAACAATTATGACTGAAGGAAAATATAAGAGAACTGGCTTAAAGATGGCAAAAAAGGAATAAACAATATTTTTTTTAAGGAAGAGACTTTACTGAAATTTACTACGTGCTAGGCAGTATGCTCATCACTTTTGTGTTTTCTAAGTTTATGACCTCTAAGGCAGATGTTACTGATGCCACAGGTGAAAAAGACTAGGACTCAGAGATGCTGAGCAACTTGCCCACAATCATACAGCCTTTGAGGAACAGATTCAAACTCGGGCCTCTTGACCTCAATCCAGCCCTCCTTCCACTCGAACATCTGTCCAAGCCATCGTTATTGTCAGTGTTTGCTCAACCCTGAATAGACAAGGGTCATGCTAAGCACTGCAGATACATGGGGAGCCATACACCCAAGTTTGCAAAGTAAATCCTAAAAAGAATTAAGAGAAGAAACCTGCAAGGCTGCCAAATTAATCTGAAGGAGGACTCAATAGAGAAGGAGGGAAGGGGAAGACCGGCTGGGGAGACAGATTTTTGAGCGTCTTTTCACGAAATCTAAAAATTACTAACCTTCTACATGTCAAAAGATTTTTTTGTCAACACATGCGAGAACGCCCTGCTGAGAAGGAGCCCAAACGAGCAGATGGGTTGAGTTCGCAGACTCACAGACGCTGAAGTTGGAAAAGTCCCTGCTGACAGCCTCCAAAGGACAAGCCCAGAAACCCCCACCAACCCACCCCCGCTGTGAGCCCGGCTGGGTTAAAAAGCACCCTGGGAGCCCCATGATCCTCTTCTCTGGGAACCAGGGCGGACCAAGATCTTCTGGTTTCTGAAAATGAGACTCCTCCCCCTGCCTTCAGCTCCTACCAGTGCTCCTCGCTCCATTTCCCACTGGATGCTTCATCTCTGACGGTGGGTCAGGGGTGACATCCCTCTGAAATAGGGCGGGGCTTACTCAAGACTGGGATGCAATGAGTGGGGATTCAAATGAATCAAAAGAATTGAATCACACCAAAACCCATCTATCCTCCAAGACCATGAGATGTCCTTCAATTATAAAAGCAGGCAGACCACAGGAGTATTAATAGTGCTCATGACTTTGCCATTAATAGAAATCCCAGATGTTCTGATATCACACCGTAAGTGTAGCAGAGATCTCAAAATAACATTCGCTCTTTTCACTACTTTGCAATTATGGTACTTATTAGGCTTCTTGCCGGATCTCGTTAATTAATGTATTACTAAAGATGCACATATCTTACTGTTTCAAAAATGGTTTGTTTTGAATTTTGATAACTGCATTTCAGTCTAATTGGCTTCTTTTGTAATCCTATTAATTTTATGTTATGCATTTAAAACACATTTTGCTGAGGATACCACAGGCTGACTGCCAAAAGGGTCTGTCGCACAGACAGCAAAGAATGCTGAGCCACAGACACTGGCTTCCTCAGATCGCACTTAGGAATCTGTGATTTCCTTGAGTACTTCTTCACTTTCCCAAGCCCTGGAGAGACAGATAAGGGAGGTGCAAAATCCAAAATAGGACCCAGCACTGCCAATTTCCATTTGGACGGGAAGCAAGCATTGTTCTCATGCGATCAACATCACAACCATGTCCTCACCGTCCCTCTTAGCATCACATCGTCAGGGGTGTGATGTTACAGATGAGGACAGGGGTCGCCCAGGCTATCCCCAGCCCTCGGTCGTGTCTGGTCAACAGGGGCCCTGGCTGCAGCAGCATAGAGGTCGGTCTTCAGGTTTGGATTTTACTGTAAGAGCCAGCAGGCCTGTCTGCTGATCTTCTTTCTCTATTTCTTTTAGATAACTCAGAGGACAAGAAACACACCCAAGTCTGGGCATAAGAGTGATTGTGATCTGGTTCCCATTCAACTCCAGACCATGTAAGGGAGCCTCCTATCCAAGCCTAGTTATCACATCTGCAAAGTGGATATAATATTACCTGATGTGTTAATGATAAGACACATAAACAAACACACAAAAACACACACATGTGAGTATATATGTATATATACATACACGTGAGTCAGCATATAGATATATACACATGCATATGATTGCATGTGTACATGTATGTATACACTAGTGTGTGAATATATATAATATACACATCTGTACATGTATACACATATATAATTGTCAGTGGAGATGATGGATCAGACAAGCTTTAACAAATTCCATAAAGAAAGTGAAAGTCACTCAGCCGTGTCTGACTCTTTGCGACCTCATGGACTATATAGTCCATGGAATTCTCCAGGCCAGAATACTGGAGTGGGTAGCCTATCCCTTCCCCAGTGGATCTTCCCAACCCAGGAATCGAATCAGGGTCTCCTGCATTGCAGACAGATTCTTTACCAGCTGAGATATCAGGGAAGCCATCAGCAATTAACAATTAGGATAAAGGTAATGACAGACATGGGCTTCCCTGGTGGCTCAGTGCTAAAGAACTTGCCTGCCAATGCAGGAAAGGCAGGAGACGCGAGTTCAATCCCTGGGTCTAGAAGATCCCCCGGAGAAGGAAGTGGCAACCCACTCCAGTATTCTTGCTTGGAAAATTCCATGGGCAGAAGAGCCTGGTGGGATACAGTCACCAGGGGTGACCGGGGTCACAAAGAGTTGACACGACTGAGGAACTGAGCACATATACAGAGCAAGTGAATTAATTTATCTGTGATTTTCCTAAATAGCAGGTGCCCTCTGAAGGTTTGTCTTCTGGTCCCTTCCATTGGTCTCCAATCTTTTTGGCACCAGGGACCAGTTTCACGGAAGACACTTTTCTCACTGATAGGTGGGTGGAGATGATTTCAGGATGATTCAAGTGCATTACATTCATTGTGTACTTTATTATTATCATCACATCAGCTCCACCTCAGATCCTGAGGCATTAGGTCCCGGAGCTCGGGGACCCCTGCTTTATTCCATCCTCAGGCAAGTTAAGCAGGGCCATATCCTGCTTCTGAATTGTAACAGGATGAGAGCCTTCAGGAGAGACCAGGCCACCACCCTCCTGTGCCTAGCCCCGTCTGTCCCCTGCCTAGTTTTAAGGGTGCATGCGCTCTAGGTTGCTTCAGTTGTGTCCACACCTCTTTGGGACCCTGTGGACTGTAGCCCGCTAGGCTCCTCTGTCCATGGGATTCTCCAGGCAAAGATACTGGAGTGGGTTGCCATGCCCTCCTCCACAGAATCTTCCTGATCCAGGGGTCGAACCCGCGTCTCTTATGTCACTGGCATTGGCAGGCGGGTTTTTTTTTTACCCACTAGTGCCACCTGAGACTGAGTGCAATTTTGCCCCTGGCACACTCGCACCATCTCCCGCCACCTCCTCCACAGTAGTACAGCTCTAGGGTATTTCTCTCCTTTCCTTTCCCACAGCACTCAACTCTCTCGCCAACCATCCTGTGCTGTTTGCATTCCCCCTGTTCCCATCCACGAGAAGAATTCCATTTCTAAGATTCATGCTCTGCCAGGGCTGCTTGGCACTGGGCTGCCTCCCCGCTGAGATGCCTGCCAGGCCACCACAGGCACTGAGGCGAGTGCTACCAGCCCTCTCTCCCCTCAACACAGGATGACGAGGGCTCTGCGGGCCTGACGCATCCAAAATAGAACTGCGCCTGTGACCTCCACTTAGCAGGTTGCCCTACTGATGGGCAGAGCCAGCCTGGTACATGCTGGCAGCCTGGCCCGATGACCACAAGGCTATGCAAAGGCCTCGGGGTCCCAGCAGAGTGTGGGTGGAAACGACGTTGGCAGGAGGGAGTCGGGCTGGGAGAGAGAGCAGGGGGATGTGCAAAGCAACCCAGGGAGAGAAAGGAGAGAGGAAGGCAACGATTGGGAAGGAGTCCCAGATGGGAAATAAAACAGAAAGAAGAAATCAGGAGAAAGGACACACGAGAGCTCTCTGAAATTGTGTTTTTCTTGGTGGAAGATACTATAGAAATTCCTATTGAACATCTGCTTTATTGCTTTTAATTATTTGCCCAGGGCTTTTCTCTAGCTCAGAGGAGGAAACAGAGGCTTGGAGAGGTAAAAAGACTGATTTTTATCTTTGACTTGCCAGCATACAGTCCAGTGTCAGGGTACAAAGCAGGTTCTAGCTAGCAAAATGTTTACTGCATGGAAAAAATGAAGATACAAACAGATTCAGTATCTCTGACTTCAAATCCTGTCCTTTTACTATGAGATTTTCTTGCATGTCTCCCAACAAGTAACACACACATGGAGGGAAGAACAGCGTAATCAAGCAAATAAAGTGATTTGCTGTTTTCCGTATGTTCTTCAGCATTTTGCTGGCACGGACCCTAGTGCTGGGTGGGAGACCATCCTGGTCTCACGTGAGTTATCAAGCAGCGTGGTTGGTGGGCTGCTGACCCCCAAGAGTCCTCCAGAGGTCCCTGCCACCTCCTTGCCATCTGTGCCCCGTGCCAGGTCGGGATGGGGTAAGTCGTCAGGGAGACATCATCCTGGGTTTGAAAGTACTCTGGAAATAGAGACATACGCACGTGTGGAAGGTGACACACTTCATTCTACAAGACGGAGGCTGGTGTGTCCCTGACGTCATCCTTTGCAAAGCGGTTCCTTAAATCATTACGATAAGATGAGTACAGGATCACAAGATGCGAAAGCACAGGGCTGGAACCCCAATCTCTTGATTCTTACTCATTATTCAAATAAGTATTTGCCCGGCATCCTCTTTTGTGCCCGACACTAGGAATGCAGAAGGGGTCCCTAGTTTCACGAGCCCAGCGTCAGAGGAGACGCACATTAGATAAGAGGACAGGGGAAGAGTTACAATTTGGACGGTGTGCCATGAGGAAAAGAGGTGAGGGCTTCCCTGGTGTGTCCAGTGGTTGAGAATTCACCTGCCAGTGCAGGGAGTGCGGGCTTGATCTCTGGTGTGGGAAGATCCCACATGCCGCGGGGCAACCAAGCCCGTGCACCATGACTCCTGAAGCCCACTCGCCCTATAGCCTGTGCTCTGAAACAGGGGGAGCCACCACAGTGAGAAGCCCGTGCAGCACAGCTCGAGGGTAGCCCCCCGCTCACCAAAACCAGGGAAAGCCCGCACGCAGCCACCAAGACCCACCACGGCCGAAAGTAAATAAATCAACAGATCTTGTGTGCTTAGCGGCTCAGTCGTGTCTGACTCTTCGCAGCTCCATGGACTGTAGCCCGCCAGGCTCCTCTGTCCATGGCCATTCTCCAGGCAAGAATACCAGAGTGGGTTGCCATGCCCTCCTCCAGAGGATCTTCCCAATGCAGGAATCAAACCCAGGTCTCCCACACTGCAGGTGGATTCTTTACTGCCTGAGCCACCAATAGATCTTAGAAAATAAATAAAGCAAAGAGGTGAGACATGGTAAGGAATCTGTTCTGCTGATGCTGAGGGCAGGGAGTCTCTCTTGAGGGAAGTGACTCTGTGGGTTAGGAAGGCATTCCTGGTCCAGTGATGAGGAGGTAACCTTGGATGTGAGTTATACCTCAAAAATAATATTGCGTTGGCCAAAAAGTCTGTTTGGGTTTTTCCATAATGGCGTACAGAAAAACTCAAATGGAATATCTTGGCCAATCCAATAAAATCAAGAAAAGGCCACGTCTGCCATAACTCAATAATAATGACCATTTATTAATACCTACTCGGTGTAGCTAGGGAGTGGCCAATCTGGTATTTGAACTTGGGTCTTCTGCTGAGGCTCTGTGGGTTTCCTTGTGTTCTCTGTTGAGTACTTCATGGAGATGAGCAAGTGCCAGCTGTGTATGGAGAATTTTATACAGTGTTTTTATGAATATCTTCCCATGGAAAAGTAGTTCAAGCTGTACTGATTAGGCTTAGAATTAGACACTTTGTGTTGATGAAAAAGTATTATAGATATGATAACCTGATCTTTCCCTTTCTAACTTCAGAAATATTTCCCCATGGTATTAAACTTTCTGTAGAGTCATCTCCCATGGCCACTGAAAAAGTCCATAGAGTGGGCAAAAGGAATGCCTTTGAGGGACAGGAAGAGCTTAATGAATCATGGAAAAAGCAAGAGAGTTCCAGAAAAACATCTATTTCTGCTTTATTGACTATGCCAAAGACTGTGACTGTGTGGATCACAATAAACTGTGGACAATTCTGAAAGAGATGGGAATACCAGACCACCTAACCTGCCTCTTGAGAAATCTGTATGCAGTTCAGGAAGCAGCAGTTAGAACTGGACATGGAACAACAGACTGGTTCCAAATAGGAAAAGGAGTACGTCAAGGCTGTATATTGTCACCCTGCTTATTTAACTTCTATGCAGAGTACATCATGAGAAACGCTAGACTGGAAGAAACACAAGCTGGAATCAAGATTGCCAGGAGAAATATCAAGAACCTCAGATGTGCAGATGACACCACCCTTATGGCAGAAAGTGAAGAGGAACTAAAAAGCCTCTTGATGAAAGTGAAAGTGGAGAGTGAAAAAGTTGGCCTAAAGCTCAACATTCAGAAAACGATCATGGCATCTGGCCCCATCACTTCATGGGAAATAGATGGGGAAACAGTGGAAACAGTGTCAGACTTTATTTTGGGGGGGCTCAAAAATCACTGCAGATGGTGACTGCAGCCATGAAATTAAAAGACGCTTACTCCTTGGAAGAAAAGTTATGACCAACCTAGATAGTATATTCAAAAGCAGAGACATTACTTTGCCGACTAAGGTCCATCTAGTCAAGGCTATGGTTTTTCCTGTGGTCATGGATGGATATGAGAGTTGGACTGTGAAGAAAGCTGAGCGCCGAAGAATTGATGCTTTTAATCTGTGGTGTTGGAGAAGACTCTTGAGAGTCCGTTGGACTGCAAGGAGATCCAACCAGTCCGTTCTGAAGGAGATCAGCCCTGGGATTTCTTTGAAAGGAATGATACTAAAGCTGAAATTCCAGTACTTTGGCCACCTCATGCGAAGAGTTGACTCATTGGAAAAGACTCTGATGCTGGGAGGGATTGGGGGCAGGAGGAGAAGGGGAGGACAGAGGAGGAGATGGCTGGATGGCATCACTGACTCGATGGACCGGAGTCTGAGTGAACTCCGGGAGTTGGTGATGCCAGGGAGGCCTGGTGTGCTGTGATTCATGGGGTCGCAAAGAGTAGGACATGACTGAGTGACTGAACTGAACTGAAAGCGGTTGAGTGTAAAACCAAAGTGAATAGTTGGAACTGAAGCCAAGTTGAGGCATACAGACCTGCCCAAAGACATACAAGTTCAACTAAAAAAAAATGGACACTGAGCAATTCTACTTCTGAGTATGTCCCCAAAGAGTTGAAAATGAGTATTCAAATACAAATTTGCATACAAGTGTTCATAGCAGTAATATTCGCAACAGCCAAAGGGTGGAAACAACTCAGACGTCCATCAATGGATGAATAGATAAACAAAGATGGCATATCTGTATTATTCAGCCATCAAAAGGAATGAAGTACTGATACAAACTACAACATAGTGAACCTTGAAAACCGTATGCTAAGAAGCCAGGTACAAAAGGTCATAGGTTGTATATTTCCATTTATATGAAATACCCAGAATAGGTAAGTCCATAAAGACAGAAAGCTGAGTAGTAGCTTCCAGGGACTGGGGGGAGAAGGGAGTGGGAAGTGATTTCTATTTAGGGTAATAAAAATGTTTTGGAACTAGACAAAGGTGATGGTCAAACCACATTCTACATGTACTAAATACCACTGAATGATACACTTCAGAATGGTTAATCTTATAAGAATTTCCCTGGCTGCCACCTTGTAAGTTCTGGAAACATAATTTATTTTGTTTTCCCTTCTTCTTGGACAGATAAGTTATTTGGTGATTTTCACATTATAAATACTGCTGTAATAAACATCTCTATGCATGACATGTTTCCATATTTCATCTCAATCCTTTAGAATAGACTCTTGGAGGCAGCATCCTTGGGGTAAAATATGTGTATATTTTCATGGTTTTAACAACATATTTGCAAAGTTGTTCTCTAATAAAACTGGACTGACTCAGCATCCTGCAAACAGTATGTAAGACATCTTATCACCTCATCCTCATTGACACTCCCGTGTTACTTACCATTTTTTAAAAATTGCTTGTATGATACAGGATGGGCTTCCCAGGTGGCGCTAGCAGTAAAGAATCCACCTGCCAATGCAGGAGATATAAGACTCAATCCCTGGGTCAGGAAGATCCCCTCGAGGAGGGCATGGCAATCCACTCCAGTATTCTTGCCTGAAGAAGCTCATGGACAGAGGAATCTGGCAGGCTATGGTCCATAGGATCGCAAAACATCAAACACGACTGAAGCAACTTAGCACACACATGATACAGGGGATGAGGCTTTCTGTTTTGTAAAAATCACTTCTCCTCCATCAACTTCCTGTAGGTAGTTCTCCCTTTAAATATGAACCACTTTCCAGTTTCTGGACCGTCTGGTTTTCCCTCACTCTGTAAGAGACTCTCATCGCCTCTGTCCGTGCTGGTTCTGTTGCCTGATACCGACTAATTCCCAGACTGCCCTTGCTCCCCTACAGCTCTCTGTATCAATTGTTTGCGCATCTCTATTTGCAGAGTACTTTGCTTCTACCTGTTTCTCAAGGCAGCATATTGTATGAGAGTTCTGGTCTGATGCGTCAACCTTGTTCTCTGGATTTTGAGATCTTCTATTTGGGACTAATGCTTACAGATCTCTGAGTTGAACTAGCTAGCCCAGTCCCTGACCCACTCTTCCACACCATTTATCAGCCTGTGGATGGACCCACCTCAACAGCATGGCGACACAGTTGGAATACTTAAGAGCTGTTCTCAATGGAGTGGTATCCTTCACAACACTGGGTGGGAAGGCCTTGTGCATGGGACATGATTACAGGACTCGCAACACAATGCAAAAGGCAGAGGTTCAACGTGGCAGAACAATATTTGATTTTCAAGCTACAGAAGTGGATTCAATAGGATTCTGAAAAGTGAAGATGTTGACTGAGCTACAGAGACACTGGCTGTAAAGAAGTGGGTTGGAAAACAAATCACTCAGCTATGTTCTCATTCAAGGTTATAGGAAGGATATCTGACTAAGTCCTCCTTTAGCAAGAATTTGCATCGAGAAGGCTGGAGAGAGAGACAAGAGCTGGGAGCATCATGATGCGGGGGGCGGGTAATTAAAAATGCAAAGATTCTAAGGGTGAGCCCTTCTCACACATGATTTATACTACTGGCATTTGGGCATGGAGTTTCCTGCAGCTGCTGTCACGAAGCATCACCAACTTGGCAGCTGAAAACAACAGAAATGAATTCTCTCCGAATTCTGGAGGCCAGCTGTCCAACATCAGCATCACTGACCCGAAATGGAGGTGTCAGGGCGCCCCCGCTCCCTCTGGAGGCTCCAGGAGAGAATCCGTCCCCTGCGTCTTTCAGATTCTGGTGGCGGCCGGCATGTCGCAGCTCCTGGCCACATCACTCGGCTCCCTCCTCGCCCCACAGCTTTCTTCTCTTCTGTGTGCCACACCTCACTGTGCCTCCTTCTTATCATAACGGTCCCTGTGACTGCATTTAGGGCCCATCAGGATAGTCTGAAATAATCTCTGTATCTCAAGACCCTAATTTAGGGACTTCCCTGCTGGTCCAGCAGTTAAGAATCTGCCTTCCAATGCAGGGGATGTGGGTTTGATCCCTGGTTGGAGAACTAGGATCCCACATGCTGTGCAGTATTTAAGCCCTGATGCAGCCAGAAAACCCCAAAAGACTAACTTAATCACGTCTGCAAAGTGGGTTTTTAAAAAAAGTCTTTTATACTATTAATATCTCTCTCTTTTGCCTCCTTGTTAAATTGCAGACTTCTCCAAAACAGATATTCAACTTCTCAAGTTTCTTATTCACTCTGTGATTACATCCTTGGGAGCAAGCAGAAAAATCCCAACATCTTCCAGTAGAGTTAGGTCCCAGTGACAGGGCGCTATGCTCGGTCTCTTGTACAGACTCTTCCTTGCTTGTTTAGAAGCAGCCTCAGTTTCCACATCTGTGCAAAATGATTTTGTATGAAGTAGACTTTAGTACATTAAAGTAGACTTTAATACACTCAGAAAATGTCAAAGCCTGTCTCAAAGTCATCTATGAAAGTCCAGGCCTTCCCTGGTGGTGCAGTGGATGAATCTGCTTGCCAATGCAGGGGACAAAGGTTTGATCCCTAGTCCTGGAAGATTCCACACACCTCAGAACAGCTAAGTCAGAACAACCAACTGAACCTGTGTGTAGCGACTACTGAAGGTCTGTGCCTAGAGCCTGTGCTCGGGAACAAGGGAAGCCTCCACAATGAGAAGCCTGTGCATCATGACGAAGAGTAGCCCCCTACTCACCACAACTAAAGAAAGTCCCCCAAAAGCAACGAAGACCCAGAGCAGCCAGAAATAAATAAATAAATACTGATTTAAAAAAAAAAGAAAGAAAGTTAGCCCATGCTGTTTCATACCAGAGCTACAGGACTATTTTTCAGTGTTTCTGGAAGATTTAACTTTTTATTTTGTATTGGAGTATAGCTGATTAACAATATTGTGATAGTTTCAGGTGAAGAGCAAAGAGACTCAGCCATACACATACATGTATCCATTCTCCCCCGAACTTCCCTTCCATCCAGGTTGTCAAGTAACATTGAGCAGAGTTCTGTGTGATACAGTAGGAACTTGTTGGTTATCCATTTTAAATATAGCAGTGTGTACAAGTCCATCCCAGACTCCCTAACTATCTCTTCTTTCCCCCATTCTTCCCAACTGGAGAATAAATTCCTTCTCTAAGTCTGTGAGTCTATTTCTATTTTGTAAATAAGTTCATTTGTATCATTTCTTTTTAGATTCTGCATATAAGGGATGTCAAATCCTAGTAAGAGGGAGAAAATCACAATCCATACCCCTGATACAGAAAACCTGCCCATGACTCTGATTAGTCATTAAGCTAAAAAATTAAAGCAAGTTACTCATCTTGGTATCCTCAGCCAAGGACTGATACCTGGCGGGGAGGGTGATGAGGGATGAGGCACCAGAGGAAGGAGGAGGCCATTCCAGGCAGAAACTCCTTGCAGGTCTTGGTAAGGATGCTGTGCTTGGTCTCAAGAATGACAAAAGCCACTGATGTGTTTCATCTGGAGGTGGGATGGAGCAGAGGGGTGAGACACAACCCAATCTGCATTTTAACATAGATCCTTCTGGCTACTGGGTGGAGATTCAAATAGATGGAGCAAGAACGGTTGTCTGGGGGACGATTCTGAAATCATCCAGACTCGAGGTTATGGTTTGAACCCAGGGTGTCCTTAGAGATGGAGAAGATAAAGACTTCAAGAGATGTTTGGATTTAGAGGCAAGAGGGCTCGATGGGCAACTGGATACAGAGGATGAGAAAGAGGGAGGAGTTAAGGATGTTTTGTAAGTTCCTGCTGGACAACGGCTGGAATTGCTACCCCCTGGGTTAGAAAATACTGGAAAAGAACCAAGTTTTAGAGAAAAGATGAATTTATCTAAATACCAATAGCAAGAAGGCAAGTGGACCTTCAGAGTGAGAGCAGACACACAGATACACAATCGTGAGTGATACGTGCACGGAAAAGAGTTGAAGTCCTGATTTCTTAGGGTCCAAGTTCTTCCTGGGAAAGACAGGTACCCTCCAAGCTAAAAGGAAACCAACAGTCAGAGAGAGAAGGGGGAGGAAAACCAGGACACCTAGTGTCAGAGAGATGAAGGAAGAGAAAATTTCCGGAAGTGCTGAATGCTGCTGAGGTGTCAAGTAGGATGAAGACTGGAAAACGTCCACTGGATTTAGTGTCATGAGACCTTGGCAAGAACTATTTTGGAGGATGGTGGTAAAAAGAAGCCAGACTGAAGTGGGTGAAAGGGGAGGAAACGCAGACAGCAAATTCAGATGAAAATGTTGAAGATTCATGGAAGCTGGTAATGTACACAAGGCACTCAGGACAGTGGAAGCACCTAGGAAGTGCACAATAAATGTCAGTTTCTTGGTCTTCCTCATCTTGAACACAAACAGCCTTTTGGATACTGAGAGAGATGAGCACAGCTTGGGAAAGGATGAGCAGAAACCATTCTCCATCACTTAGCTTGTGGATGTGAAATATCCACATAGGACCGTTTATTATTGTTGCTATTGCTATTTTTCGGTATAATCCCTATGTCAGATCATCTAAATCTATATCATAAGAAAGGTCATTTGTTAATTAAGCTGAATTCATTTTTACACCTCTGTTACAGTTTTCAGACTTGTTTCTCAATCACATCTCACCAACATTTAGTTCAGATAATATCGTCCCCAATGTATTTATCTATCATTGTATATAAGATTCATGCTATCTATTTTACTTATTAGGGGCTTCTCTTGTGGCTCAGCTGGTAAAGAATCTGCCTGCAATGCAGGAGACCTGGGTTTGATCCCTGAGTTGGAAAGTTCCCCTGGAGAAGGGAAAACTACCCATTCCAGTATTCTGGCCTGGAGGATTCCATGGACTGTGTATCTATTTTATTTATTAAAAATCCACATGAGGGGGAAAAGTTAGTTAGGGAGTTTGAGATGGACATGTACACACTGCTACATTTAAAATGGGTAGTCAATAAAGACCTGGAACTCTGCTCAATGTTATGTGACAGTCTGGATGGAGGGGAGTTTGGTGGGAATGGGTACATGTATATGAATGGCTGAGTCTCTTTGCTGTTTATCTAAAACTGTCACGACATTGTTTGTTAATTGGCTATACCCCAACACAAAATTAAAAAAAAAAGCCACGTGAGGGATTTCCCTGGTGGTCCAGTGGTTAAGACTCCACTGCCCCAGTGCAGGAGACACAGGCTCAATCTCTGGTTGGGGAACTAAGATTCCACATGCTGCGTAGCCCTTCCCACCCCAAAAAGAGAAAGAAATCATGTAAAAAAAAAAAAAGAAAATTCACATGAGTCTTTGAGAGTTCACTTGGGGAAAATAAAGGCATTCACCACTTGAACAAAAGGTGTGAAAAATGCCATCTATACATAACTGGATGCAGAGAAACCATTGAGACCCTAAAGAGAGGACCCCAGAACTAGGATCTCCCAATTGGTGGGATGATCCATTCACTTGTGCCACGTGTAACTGAGTAGCAGAGGTCAGGTGAGGATCTTAAGGACAAAATTAATTTTAAAAAATCAAACAATATTAAGCCTGTCCTGGAAGATAAAATTTAAAAAGATGACTTGGTCTCCATGGGCTGCAGACAACAGAAAGGAGATAACGACGAAAATATCCTGTGCAGACAGTCTGGGCCCGACTGACACAGACAGAGGAGGGGCTGCTCCAAAAGGAGATTTTAAGACCTCATGTCCCCAGACAGCCCCACCACACCCAAGTCCTGCCCAAACATCTGAAACTGTTCATTGCTTTCACAGTGAGGAGTTCTGGAGTTTTCACATATTTAAATTCCTAAACAAGACACTTGACTGATCTGTTGCTACTTGAAATGATAAAATGTTGAAATAATCTGAGTCTCACTGGGGTGAAGATGAAGAGCTCCTGGTTGAAGGCTGGACCTTGTGTATTTTGGTTTCTTCCAGATCTGCAGTGGGTGAGTAATAACAATAGCTAACTAGATATCAGCTTCCCTGGTGGCTCAGTGGTAACGAATCCACCTGCCAATGCAGGAGATGAGGATTTAATCCCTGTGCTGGGAAGATCCCCTGGAGAAGCAAATGGCAACCCACTCCAGTGTTCTTGCCTGGAGAATCCCCAGGGACAGAGGAGCCTGGCGGGCTACAGTCCATGGGGTCATAAAAGAGTTGGACATGACTTGTTCAACTGAAACTAAACAACAGTAACAAACTATGTCATAAATATATTCCAAATTATTTATCAGTGGATCAGTCACATAGGATAATTTACGCTAATATAACACATAATCTCCGCATTTCTGTAGCTCCATGTGATGAAAGTCTCTGTCTTATATTTCAAGTCCTGTGTGGGTCTGGGCAGAGGCTATGGTGAGAGGTTACAATGCATTCTGACCTTTGGCAGCCACGCTGACACCCCAGGTCTAAAGCCACCAACCAGGACTGATGAGGTGGTACAGAGCCCCTCGAAGGGTATGGGTGGGAGAAGCAGTGAAAGTACCCATGACTTCTGCAAGCAACTTACTGTCTTGGTATTTGATCTTCTCCTAAAAGTGTATCTTCAGTTATGTGAGCTCTGATTCTGACATCACAAGTGTTTATGCTTTGCTCCCAAGAGATTATATTGGAGCCTGTGTATTTGGCTCTGTGTTAAGGGAGGATCATTTTCAGGGAGCCTCTGGCTAGTAGGGGATGTGTAGGGAGACCAACCATCACAGTTGGTCCAGGATGAAGGAGTTTCCCAAGACATGAGACTCCAAGTGTTCAAAGCAGGACAGCCTTCTGCAAACTATGATGATCCGGCCAACCTAGGGGGAGAGCAATCCGAGGGCAAAGCTGGGTGGGACTGGAGTCTCGTAGTAGGAGTCAACGAGGCCTTGGACCAGCGAGTGGAACTTTTCCTGCAAAGGTCCAGAGAGTAACTATCTCAGGCCGTGTGGGCTGTAGTCCCTGGTGTGCGTGCATGTGTGCGTGCGTGCTCAGTTGCTCAGTCGTGTCCGACTCTTTGTGACCCCACAGATTATAGCCTGCCAGGCTCCTCTGTCCATGGGATCTTCCAGGCAAGAATACTGGAGTGGGTTGCTACTTCCTACTCCAAAGGATCTTCCCAACCCAGGGATTGAGCCTGTGCCTCCTGCCTTGGCAGGTGGGTTCTTTACCACGGAGCCATCTGGGAAGTTCACAGTCTCTGTTACCGCTACTCAGATCCCTCATGTAACATGAGAGCTGACACAGACAACATGTAAACAAATGGGAGTGGCTGAGTGGCAGTGAGACTTGGCTTACAACACAGGGGATGGCCCTCGGTTATGGTTTGTGGCCCTCTGCCTAAGAGTCTTAAGAGAAGGTGTGATTCAGCAATTGGTGATTGTGACCAGTAGATACTTTCTAGTGCTCATCAGTCTGTCACTATCCAGTCTTCATCTACTAAGAACTGATCTCAGTGAAGGTGCCAGGTCTTAGGGACACTACGGGAAACTGGTTCCAAATAGGAAAAGGAGTACATCAAGGCTGTATATTGTCACTCTGCTTATTTAACTTATATGCAGAGTACATCATGTGAAATGCCAGGCTGGATGAAGCACAAGCTGGAATCAAGACTGCCGGGAGAAATATCACTAACCTCAGATATGAAGATGATACCACCCTTATGGCAGAAAGCGGAGAAGAACTAAAAAGCCTATTGATGCAAGTGAAAGAGGAGAGAGAAACAGTTGGCTTAAAACTCAACATTCAGAAAACTAAGATCATGGCATCCAGGCCCATCACTTCATGGTAAATAGATGGGGAAATAATGGAAACAGTGAGAGACTTTTATTTTGGGGGTCTCCAAAAATCACTGCAGATGGGGACTGCAGCCATGAAATGAAAAGACGCTTACTCCTTGGAAGAAAAGCTATGACCAACCTAGAGAGCATATTAAAAACCAGAGACATTACTTTGCCAGCAAAGGTCTGTCTAGTGAAAGCTATGGTTTTTTTCAGGAGTCACCTATGAATGTGAGAGCTGGACTATAAAGACGGCCGAGTGCCGAAGAACTGATGCTTTTAAACTGTGGTGTTGGAGAAGACTCTTGGACTGCAAGAGATATCCCTTGGACTGCAAGGAGATCCAACCAGTCCATTCTAAAGGAAATCAGTCTTGAATATTCATTGGAAGGACTGATGCTGAAGCTGAAGCTCCAATACTTTGGCCACCTGATGGGAAGAAATGATTCATTGGAAAAGACCCTGATGCTGGGAAAGATTGAAGGCAGGAGGAGAAGGGGATGACAGAGGATGAGATGTTGGATGGTATCACTGACTTGGTGGACATGAGATTGAGTAAGCTCTGGGAGTTGGTGATGGACAGGGAAGCCTGGCGTGCTGCAGTCCATGGGGTTGCAAAGAGTCGGACACTATTGAGCGACTGAACTGAAATGAACAGGTAACACTTGAGGAGTGATATCTTTTCACTGGAGTATGAGGTTTGATGGGCACCCTCTACAGGTCAATAGACACTGTAGCCCTGTATGAGAGGATTATGATGGGGAGAGCGTGGAAGGTTTTGGAAACAAAGAGAAGGGGCTGGACCTAACTGAAAAAGGTGGTGATGGCGGGTACCGAAATCTGGATGTGGGCACGGAAGGTTTCTGTACCAGGCAAAGGAATCTGCTCCAGAAAACGCACAGAGGCCACAGAGAACACATCTCATTTATAGAGAACTGCAAATAGTCGAGGACAACTAGTGCACAGAAGTTGAGGTCAGGGGTATCTTAACATACTGGAAGAAAGGTCTGCCAATTATTTCATTCACTTATTTATTTTTAATCTTTAATTTGATTAAAATTATTTTGAAATGGAAATATGTTCATATGGTACAGAACTGATCAGCATATAGAAGAGTCTGCTTCCTACCCTGCTATTTAGACAACTGTTCCCATTTCCACAGGCAACCAAGGCTTCTAGCTTCTTATATATTCTTCCAGACACATTCTGTGCAGACACACAAAAAAACATGCATATTGTTTTCCTCTCCAAATTGTTTCTCACACACACGTTACCAGACTACACACTTCTCTACATGTTGCTTGCATCACTTAAAAATCTAACCTGGAGGTGGTTCCAGAGTATTTGTACTTATCAGGAAGCTAGGTCATTGAGAGATTCTCATGAACATCCAGGGTTAAGAGCCTTGGGGAAATTTGCTATTTTGTCTGTGAACCCCCTCTTTCAGTAGCGTTCAAGGCAAATTCTGATTGGATGGATCAAGAGAACAAATGAATAAATAAATGAAGTGGGAGAAGGGAAAATGCATTTTTAAATGAGATAACGATGGAAAAAAAGGAAGGAAGGATCCTATTAATATTTAATCCCTTGGAGGCATCTTGCTCCGAGATCTGAGAAACGGCATGTCCTCGTTTTGGAAAATGGAATATAATTAGGGAGGTGCCCCTGGCTTTCGGCCTGTAGGTCTCATTGCCTCTTCCAGAATTGGGTGCACAACTTTTTAAAAAGTGTCAATCAAGCATTCCTTTCCTGCCTCTCTGAAAAATGAAGCAATTTAAATTCTGTTTATAAGGTCAAAGAATTGAGCCCAAAGCTCGGCAATGATGGAATCGCTTTGCCTGTTGGCAGAGGGGATACTGGCTTATAAAGATACCACGCATGTACCCTTTCTCTCTGCCCTTTCCAGACTCTCTGGGCATTCTTCCGTCCCAGCATCTATGAGCCCTGCTTGTCAATAACTGTTTATACGTCTGTCTCTCCAATTAACAGGAAGTCATCTGCGGGCAGAAAAACCTGTCTCCTCTAACATGCCAGTGACATACTAACACACACAATAACCTGGGTCCTATCGCCACGGGGACGGATTGAAAAATGCATCTGCTAACGGACAGAAAGAAAACAAAAGGGAGAGAAAATAAAAGACAGGAATAGACCACAGATCATCCATCACGGGAAGTGAGCTTTTTGTTTTGCATTTTTTCCTTCCGGACTGGGAAAGGCCTTTGTTGCCATTTCACGTGGCAGAATGTTGGAAGCAACTTCTGTCCATATGACAGGAGTGGCCCGCACAGAGATAAGAATACATGGATTTGCTTCACCATTTCTGTTTTTGTTCCCGGTAGGAAGGGCTATTTCTGTCTTGTCTTTGCAGGGCTGCGGAAGGCAGGCACACTGCTGCGCTCACAGGCTGTGAGTAAGTGGCAGGTTTGAAAGCCGAATACCTGCTAAGAGGTGCCCCGGAGACCTTTCAGGGACCTGAGATTGCAGAGCCAAGTCCAGATCTGGACCCATCCGCACCTGGCACCGTGACCCCTGGACCCCATGACAGTGACCTCAGAGCCAGGCTGGGTCTCAGGCCCAGGCAGGGCAGTGAAGCGTCGGTTTCCAAGACTACTGGGGTATGACGGCCCTACCCATCACACACTGAAACAGTAGCTCGGGGGAACTCCACCTGAGAAACTAGGTTTTAAACTGAATCTCAGGTAATGGTTCCCCCTGCCTAGCCTCGGGTGTGTTAATTCCCCTCCAGGACCCTAGTGGCCTCATCTGGAGGGGCTCAGGAATGGTGCCACTGATGCCCAGGCAGGCATCTGATCTCTGGAGATCAGAGAAGACGGTGAACAAGCACTTTATCATCTGGAAGCATGAGCAAGGGCACACCAGCCTCAGGATGCTGCTAATTATTTCTACCCATTCGCTGTTATAACAAAGGATTAAGCCAGACAAAGAAGAATGAGAATGTTGCTAGCTGAGCCATTTTTTTTTTCCTTTCCACTTTGCTCTTGAGAAGGCTTGTTGTCAGCTCGTGCTGAGCAAGTAGACTAAAAGGTGACGGGCTCCCTTGGTCTCTTTCCTTCTACACATGGCATGCCCCTCTGATATCCAGACTCTCCCTCCAAACATTGTCTCTCCCCAGATATACCCTGGAATTCACATGCCTTGTGGCTGCCCCAGCTTCCAATGGACTCCAAACCCACAGTTCATGCTGTGAACTTTTCCTAACATCATCCCTTGCTTGTCTCTCATTTTTTTCTTTTTCCTTTGGCTTCGCTGGATCTTCATTGTGTCACAGGGGCTGAGTAGCCCTGTGGCATGTGGGACCTTAGTTCCTTGACCAGGGATCGAACCCAGGCCCTCTGCACTGGGAGTACAGAGTCTTAGCCACTGGACCACCAGGGAAGTCACAGGGAGGGTGAATAAATGGAAATATTGAAAGGAAGTCTTTGTTGGTGACTGACAGGGCTAGGAAAGTGAGGGAAATGAATCTATTAGGAATCTAAGATGACCCTCTAATTTCTAGCCTGATAATTGAATCAGGGTGCTGCCCTTCACTGAGATGGAGACATATCAATGGGATGAAGCTCAAGGGAGGCTACAAATCACTTCCAATCAGGACACCTGGTGTCTTGCCTGCTGTGAAGCACGTGGGGAAAGGGGCCCAGCAGACAGCAGGCTATGTGGAATGTCTAGCGCCAGAGCTCAGGAGGCAACCCACAAATTAGAAGATAGAGAAACAAATGTAATAGATAAAGTGCGGGTCTTCCCTGGTGGCTCAGTGGTAAAGAAATCGCCTGCCAGTGCAGGAGACATGGGCTCAATCCCTGGTCTGGGAAGATCCCACATGCTGCGGAGCAGCTAAGCCCTAGAGTCCAGGAACGCCAATTACTAAAGCACGCAAGCTCTAACGCCGGGCTCAGCATCAAGAGAAGAACCTCATGCACCCCAGCTAGAGAGTAGCCTCTGCTCACTGCAGCTAGAGAAAAGCCTGTGTAGTGATGAACACCCAGCACGGCCAAAAATAAATGAGTACAATTAGAAAGAAAAAAACAATAGATAAAGTGGAACCAGAGCGAAGGGAGCCAGAGAAAGAAACCGATGCCTGGGGTGTTGGGAGATGTCTAAACAAGGCGACACTTGAGCTGATCCTTGAAGGACCAGTTCAGGCTTAATGTGTGAATGGAGGGGAAAGGAATCTGGGGAGGGAAGAAGAGCATGTGCAAAGGCACCGAGGCGCGAATGAGGATGGAGCATTCCAGAAGTCACACCCTGGCCAAAACGGCAAAAGAGCTGAGTATGTGAAGGAATCCGGGGCCATGGAGGAGGTGATGGGGTCACGAAATTACAGCCCTTGAACCAAATCTGACCCAGAGGTAAGTTTTACTTAGTCCACAAACTAAGAAACTAGATTTTACACCAAAATCCATGATTCCTTTTTGCTATTAACAGAAAAGCGAAAGCCAGGACTCTTATTCTCTCATATGACAATAGTCAGGTGGAGCAGTGGCTGTTCCCTTTGAACAGCCAGGGACTTTCAAATTGGCCAGATTCTCCAAACTGCAACTTCACCCCTGGTATCATCCACCTGGCCCTCACTGGCATTGGACGCTTGACCTTCTGCTGCCCCTGGAAAACAGTGCTAACGAGTTTGGCCCTACTTCTGGGGGCAAGGCAGACCTGGTCACAGGGAACAAAGTCATGAAGACCCAGGTCATTTCCTTTGAGTTCCCTCTCCTGAGAGAGCTGACCACAAACTAGTTATGAACAGACACTATCAAAATGTTCTCTAGTCTTTGGAGTCAGTTTCCTAGAACTCAGCTTTCCCTTCCCTCCTGCCCTCCCAGTTCTCAAACCCATCTGTAACAATGCTGTCCTGGGAAATGAGTCGAAATGCCTCTATCCAATTTTACCAGGGGATTCTTCCACCCCAGAACCCCCCAGCTTGGCGGTCCTTTGGCTCTCGGTTTTCCTGGCCATCCAGGGATGTCTGTGTCTGTCCTGAAGGCAGCTGGCCATTTCCACATGCTGCTCGGGAGAACCTACTGAATCATATCACGTCTTCAGGCACCGCTGACCCACACCGCGTTGCTGGGCAGGCGTGCAGGGCAGCGTGTGATGGCTCGGGAAAGAAAGACTCAAGTCAAGAGGACAGCAGGCTTAAAATACTCCCAGCTAGAGCTATCAATCGCCCCCGAGGGAGGCAGGCAGGCCTGAATTTTCTCTCAGCAGAGATCCCATTGATCCATAGCATTTAAACCTATGAAGGAAACCGATGAGATGAGCATCAATAAGCCCAGGCTACAGCCTTACCATTTCAGTGCTTATGAAACTCATGGAGGCAGCACTGACGGGGAAGCACTCATGGGCTAAATTTATTCTTTATACCTACTCTGCATCACACCTACTATGAGCTCATCCTCAAAGACCTCACCCTCTACTAAGAAATGCAGTGACTTCCCTGGAGGTCCAGTGGTTAAGAATCTGCCTTGCAGTGCGGTGGACGAGGGTTCAATCCCTTAGTCAGGGAACTAAGATCCCACACGCCGCCCATGCGCCACGACTAGAGAGTCTGTGCACCTCAGTGAAGATCTCCCACGCCACAACTAATACCCAGTGCAGCCAAATAAATAAATAACTCTAAATATATGAAAAAGAAATGTAAGCAACTAAACAGATAAGTGCTATATGATGCGAAAGGGACATTGGCTGAGATATTGACTAAGTATAATGGTGACATGCCTTCAAAACTTTGCTTGGGGATTATTCAGACTTCGTGGAGGAGGCGAGTTGAACTGGATTTTGAAGGTTGACTAGGAGCAGTGGGCTGAGAGGCTGAGAAGAAGGGTATTTGGGCAGAGGGAGCAGTTGAGCTGAGTGTCTTTGGCGCCAGTGAGAATAGGGTTCCTGACCTGACGCCATCATTTACCAGCGAAATCAAAGGGCTCAGTTTTCTCATTTGTAAAATGCAGATAATAGAGAGAACTTCTTTCAGGGCTATTTACCTAATAGCCTTAGCCTCTAATTCAAGTGCAAATTAATTAAAATGAACAAAGATTAAAAAATCCAACCCATTATTCACAATAGTCACAGCTGGATAGCCAAGCTTGATGTGGTAACGGCTACCATCCTGGACCATGCAGAAGAAAGTTCTGTGGGATGGTGATGATTTAGAGGCTGAAACTTCTGGGTATAATAGACATCAGTTCCTACTGTATATCACAGGGAACTCTGCTCAGTATTATGCCTGGATGGGAGGGGAGTTTGGAGGAGAATGGACACCTGTATATGTATGGCTGAGTCCCTTTGCTGTCCAGCTGCAGCCATCACACTGCTGTGAATCAGTTACACTCCACTACAAAATGAACAGCTTTAAACCAAACAAACGGAAAAACAAAACAGGGGTGTGAAACAACAAGGACTGACTGTATAGCACAGGGAACTCTTCCATCTTGTAAAAACCTACACTGGAAAAGAATCTGAAAAAGATATATATGTGCGTGTGTGTGCGCCTCACTTTGTTGTACACCTGAAACTAACTCAACACTGTCAATCAACCATACTTCAATAAAAAAAAGTTTTCTAAGATATACAAATGCTCAATTACATAATACATAATAACATATTATTTATATACTATAAAAAATTTTATTTATATAATATACATTATACTTAACAATACATATACAATTATGGGCTTCTCTGGAGGCTCAGATGGTAAAGAGTCTGTCTGCAGAGAAGGAGACCCAGATTTGATCCCTGGGTCAGGAAGATCCCCTGGAGAAGGGAATGGCAACCCACTCCAGTATTCTTGCCTGGAGAATTCCATGGACAGAGAGGCCTGGTGGGCTACAGTGCACGGGTCACAAAGAGTCAGACATGACTTAGCGACTAACGCTTTCACACTTTATACAATTCTAATTTGCAAAGGCCTAGAGCAGTTAATCCCAAAGTGTAAAATGATTCGAGGAAAGAGTGGTAGATTCTGGGGACACAGAGGAACAGGAATTAACGTCAGTTGGGAAATGGAGAAACGAGGGAGGGGACGAAGAAAGGAAGGGGGCAGGCATGCAGGTAAGGATGCTGGTTCCCCTACATTTGCTCCCAGAACCATTCCTCTCTTCCCCATCCTGCCCAGGGCCTGGGAGGCTGATCTCTGCAGACCACCATGCCAGGGCTTCCTTGCTGCTGCCTTCTGGTACTGTTTGGCTAATGGGAGTGAGAAATAAAACAGAAGCCAATTAGCAAAATGAATGATGACCCTAAGAAAGGATAAACTGAACCAGACCTGACATGCAACACAAATTAACCTCAAAGCATTTTTAAATCAACTCATTCAGTCCCACACATTCTAAGATATGACCACAAACTGATATAACACTGAACTCAGTTCTAGAGATAAGACCACACTGACTGTCCCAGGAACCTACCAAGTTCCCAAACTCTGGTCGGTCTCTGTCTGGAGCATGCTAACTGCCATCTGCTCTGAAACTCTCCTAGGGCTCACTCCAGCTCCACAACCAGATAAGGACCTTCCCTAATGCCTCTCCTTTGATGGTCTTGACATTCTGTTTCAGGGCTATTCTTAATCAAGTCCAGCAACACGCTTTCCTCCTCGTGTCCCCTCATCCCGGGGGTGGTTACAGTTTCTGCAGTTGCCAACCTCTGGGTGCCTCACCATTCCTCCTTTGTCCCCTTAACTCTGCCCGTGGTCAACATAACAACCCTTCATTCAGTGGTCTTTATTTGTGGGCTGATGGAGTTTCTTGACATTGGACAGTGCAAATTACTATTTGCTGTTGTTGCTTAGTCATTGAATTATGTCCAACTCCAACTCTTTTGCGATCCCCTGGACTGTAGCCCACCAGGCTCCTTCATCCACGGGATTTTCCAGGCAAGAATACTGAAGTGGGTTGCCATTTCCTTCTTCAAGGGATCCTCCCCATCCATGGATTGAACCCCTGCCTCCTGCATTGGCAGGCAGATTCTTTACCACTGAGCCACCAGGGAAACCCAAATCTCTTATTTATTCCCAAGCAATGTGCTAAGCTGACCTCCCTGGGTTGTCTCTTTACAGCTGCAAAATAGGCTCTCAAGCTCATTTTATAGATGAGAAAACTGAGTCATGAGGTTGAGTGACTCAACCAAGGCCACGTCAATCAAAGTGCAGCGCGGGAACACATACCATTCCAATTCTGACATCTGTGTTCTTTCTGCCATTCTGCATGGAACCCAAGTGTGGGTATTTGAAAAAAAAAAAAAAGTTCTTTCTTCCCCTCAAATGAATGTTCTGTTGGCTTCTGGAGGTTGTTCCCAGCCTGTCTGTGTTTTTTTTTTTTTTTTTTTTGTGCTCTCTCCCAGTACTGGCAATACTTTCCATTAAGCTTTCACAGCTTCCCTTCAGAAACTGACATATTTCTTTTACTTCCTTTAAGAAGCAGCTGGCCAAAGAAATCATTCACTTTCCCGGCGGTTCTGACTGTCCCATCTCAAATTGGCTTCAGCGCTGGCAGAGGCCAGGAGCCCAGAGACACAGAGGCCATCTGATGACTTTCAAGGAGGGCAGAGTGCCACCTCAGAGCCTCAGAGAGGTCTTTTTATCCAATACACAAATCTGTTTCCAATTGCATATGCAAAGGTGTGACAGAGGCAAATAATACCAATATATGCACATTCTGAATTCAAACCAGGGAGGAATTACTATAGGCATCAGATAAACTAGGAAGAGTTAGTGTGAAGCAGAAGTTGGTGCTGGGCTTCCCAGGTGGCACTAGTGGTGAAGACCTGCCTGCTAACGCAGGAGACATAAGAGACCTGGGTTCAATCCCAGGGTCAGGAAGATCCCCTCGAAGAGGGCAGGGCAACCCACTGCCTGGAGAACCCCAAGGACAGAGAAGCCTGGGAGGCTACAGTCCACAGGGTGACAAAGAGTCAGACACGACTGAAGAGAGCAAGCACCCACACAGGTTAATGTAAAGGGTAACAACCTCTTCCTGGAGAGATGGAGCTGGCAACCTCAGGAAGACTGGTATTTAGGGGGAGAGTCCGTGAATGATATCCCCTAGGTCTTGCAGACATACACATTGCTCTCGGGGAAGAAGATAATGGAATATTACCTGACTTAGCAAAGGTAGGCCCTTGACAACAACCCTTTATATCTTGAACTGGGAAGTGATGAAATAATCTGCACGAAGAGTCCCTAGATTCTAGATGAGAATCATCCAAGACAAGACACAAAGTGGCTCAGAGGTTGGGGGGAGTCTTGGTCAGTGACACTCATTTAATATATGAACCACAGAATTTGTGGGGGAAGGTTGGTACCATATTACATGCAGCTTGTTGGTGGCTCAGTGGTAAAGAATCTGCCTGCCAATGCAGGAGATGCAGGTTTGGTCCCTGGCTCAGGAAGATCCTCTGGAGAAGGAAATAGCAACTCATTCCAGTATCCTCGCCTGGGAAATCCCATGGAGAGAGGAGCTTTGCGTGTTACAGTCTATGGAGTTGCAGAGTCAGACACGACTTAGTGATTAAACAACAACAAAATAACAGAAACTTAATCCACTCGTAGATTTATTCTTCATCAATCAATGAGTGAGAACGTAAGCATGGAAATAAAGAGGTGCAATCTTGGAAGCCAAGTTTACAACATCTGGAAAGCAAGCCTAGGATTTGGGCCAGCAATAGCTCCTACGCAGTGTAAACAAGTGGCCACTGGACAGTACAGGACTTGTGTTCAACAGTGACACCATGTGGCAGTGAGGAGTTACAGCAAGTATGGACTGAGGCTGTTTCAATTTCTTCCCCCACAGGCAACATTAGGCACTCCACTGGCTCCTTTTTGAGCTATATAAGCCCTTTGAACTGTGGTGTTGGAGAAGACTCTTGAGAGTCCCTTGGACTGCAAGGAGATCCAACCAGTCCATTCTGAAGGAGATCAGTCCTGGGTGTTCTTTGGAAGGAATGATGCTGAAGCTGAAACTCCAGTACTTTGGCCACCTCATGCAAAGAGCTGACTCACTGGAAAAGACCCTGATGCTGGGAGGGATTGGGGGCAGGAGGAGAAGGGGACGACAGAGGATGAGATGGCTGGATGGCATCACTGACTCGATGGACGTGAGTTTGAGTGAACTCTGGGAGCTGGTGATGGACAGGGAGGCCTGGCGTGCTGCGGTTCATGGGGTCGCAAAGAGTCGGACACGACTGAGCGACTGAACTGAACTGAAATGAACTGAAGCCCTTTGATATTATGACTACTTCAAGATAGACTTACTGGTCTTCGCGGTAATAGATAATAAATTGGGAAGGTAGAAGTGAAGTAGGTTGTAACAATCACTTTGGGAAACTCAGAGCTTAATTCTAGGGGTGTCACCTGCTGCCTGTAACGTGGACCAAATCATCTTGTTTCTCTGGGCTTAGTCATCTCATGTTTTAAACATCTTTTCCAGATCCAAGACTCATCAGAAGACTGCAAGCTCCGTAACAACAGGGCCAATGTTTCGCTCATCGCAGAATTCCCAGAGTCCAATACATGACACAATGCATTCACTCATAAGTCCTCATTTAACAACAAAGTTAATGATCTCAGTATGATCTGTCCCTCAGTGAGGTTAGCCTGGAGGCAAATGTAGAAGAAAAATCAGCTTTGGACCAAGATATCGGTCACTTAGAGATTTATAGTGGTGCAGAATACATGGAAGACACTGATAAATGTCCATCACTTTATCTGCCCCTTCCGCTTCCTGTCTTCACATCTGTTAATATAATTTTTAGTGTCATACATTACATTACTGGGCATGAAGGGAGAGATATAAATGATCTTATTCAGAGGCATTTAAAATTTTTTAAAGGCCAAATAGTCCTATCTTGTAAAAAGGAAAAGCCTAGAGGAAAGTACAATATGTAAAACATTTTAGTCAGAACTATTCTAATTGGCTGTGTAAGAAAGCAGAGGCCTCTGTGATTGGCAGGGTCAGAAGGGGTGGGGCTCCCATCACTGACAGGGTCAGAAGGGGTGGGACATCCATGACTGGCAGGTAAGAAGGGCAAGCGCTTTGGCCATGAGTCCAGTCCCTTCTCTCCATACCAGGGGCCGCACCTGCTTGGAGAATGCTTTGAACTCTACTGAACACAGCTGGAAAACTGCTGCTCTTCTAATTCAAGCTTTAAGTTTCACAGCTGAGGAGACAGAAGATCAGAGAAGTTACGTGACTCTTGCAGAATCACACATGTTTCCAAGCTTCCCGTAGGGTTGTCTTTATGCTTCCTGGTGACAAAAATGTCTCCACCAGCTTCTTTTCTCCCCAGGCCAGCTGGTTCCTCCCAAGAGTGCCTGTCTCCTCCTTTGGCTCCCTGTGGATATCAACACTTGCCTCCTGTCCCAGAAACAAACTCAAAGGCTTCCCGGGGCTTCCTGAGATCTTTCAGTGTCAGGCCTGCAAGGAGCCACAGTCAGGAAGACAAGTGAATAAAGAAAGGCTGGACATTTCCAGGGAGCTCAGAGCAGTCCTGGGATTTTGGTTGAAAAAAACAGAGAGCTGGACTCTGTGGCTCCACTTGGCTTTGAGTCTGGGTCCCTTTCTTTCTCCATGGTCTCCGGAGTCCCTGGGCTTTCTTTTTTACCAGTGACTCCAATGATAGTCCTTCCTGGTCCAGTGAGGAGGAGAGCAGATGAAAAGATGTCTCAGCATCCGTGATGATACTGCGATTGGAGAGAGGCTGCCAGAGCACAGAGATGGGACGATGGACTCAGCCTGCTAGGAAAGGCTGGGACGATGGACTCAGCCTGCTGGGAAAGGCTGGGACGATGGACTCAGCCTGCTGGGAAAGGCTGGGACGATGGACTCAGCCTGCTAGGAAAGGATGGGACGATGGACTCAGCCTGCTGGGAAAGGGCAGGGATGAGGGGCCTGGCAGTGGAGGGAAAACAGACATGGACAAGCTGGGGAGAATATATTTAATTAACAAGGAAAAATGGGAAATCTACTATTAAGGATTCATATGGGGGCAGGTGTACAAAATGTAATTCATGTAATTCAAGAGCTGCCTGTGTTTATTTTTATAATCATTATTATCATCAATGAAAGCAATAATAACTCCAACAGGTAACATTTACCGAAGGCTTGCAATAGGACAGGTACAGTAATCAACATAGTTTGCTTGTTCATATAAGTTGTATGTCTCACAATAACCCTGTGACATAGCAACGGTATCACTCCCATTTTGCAGACAGAGAAACTGAGGCTCAAGGAGATTAAGTGAATTGCTCAAGATTCCACAGCTAGTTAAGTGGCAGAAAAAGGATTCTAGACCAGATCTGTCTGACTCTAGATTCTGAACTGTTAACTATTATCATCTCCCACTGTTCATTTATTCATTCCACAAATATTTATTAAGCCCTACTGTATGCCAGGCACTATTTTATATTTTCTTATGTTGATTCCTGGTATTTTATTTTATTTTTTTTTTTGATTTCTGGTATTTTATTTAGAGGCAAATTTCCAGGGGCACAGTGACCTTGTGGAGCAATATGCACACTGGAAGAGGCCTGTGAGCTAAGGGACAATTCATCTCCCCTCTGGTGCCCCAAAAAGACTGGCTTGCATTGACAGGTGTGCCTCAGAGGACGAAGCCAGCTTCCAGCATCATTGCCAAGCAAACTGCAACCCCCAATAGCAAGGATCACAAGTCAGAGACCTGGTGACCTCACTGCATTCCAGTTAAAGGAATGAACTGGTAGTCTCATGATAAGGATTTTGCAAACAAAAAAGTGAACTGAAGGAGTACAAGCAGGCAGGACAAATTCATATCCTTTTGATCACCAAGTCCTGGAAAACAGGTCCCTCCATGGCATCTGAATCCCAGCTGTATCACAGAGAACTCTGGGCCGTGAAACTGTAAACTCGGAAGTACTTCAGAACCTTCCAGACCTTCCCAAATGTTGGCGGGTCAGACAGCTGATCACCATCTCTGCCTCACCCAGCAGGTACTGCTCACACCATAATTTCTTTATATTTTTAAAATCAGCTTTCCTTTCCACTTAAATCCAATTACAACATTAGAAAAGGAAACTTTGTATCATAACCTCTAATAGGAAAGTCAGATTCCCTCACGTAAATGAGTTACTATTAGAGTAAATGTGCTGGCCCCAGGATGTCATTAAGTTCAAAGCAATCAGAAAACAAAGATAATAAGTCTATGTGTCACCCACGTTCAGTGGGAAGGGCAATGAGCAGCAGGGTGGGGAGGCACCCTGCCCGGTCCCTCTGAGTGGCCACTGCCCAGCCGGGACTGGCCATGCAGCTTCTGTGTCCTCACCCGGGAATCCTTCCACAGCCATCCCGCTGTTTGATGACTGCCTTTTCTCATATACTAGCCGCAAGCCTGTCTCAATAGCTGGGCACCCCAGGCTCATCTCCTCCCTAAAATCCCCCAGCAGCCATTTCCACTGCGGGCTTCTTTGTGACTCAGCATGGATCTTTTGCCCATGTCTCTTTCACTCTGTTCTCCATGGAAGTGAGGGACATGGTACTCCACTGAGGTCATCATGGTGAGGGTCCTCCTCTATAGGAGGAGCAGGCGTGATGGGGTGCCAGGAGGTGAACCCCACTGCCTGCGATGGCTGTCTGCTCATGTAACTAACAGACACGAAGCTGGGCATGTCCCTCAGCTCCCATCCCCATTAAGTGAGGGGTCAGACTGCACAGGCACCTCTCGAGGCAGGACTGTGTCATAGGCACACAGCTACGCATGCTGATTAGGCTGGGGGCCATTACCCCATTTTTGTATTATGGGCTTGGGGTGACTCAGGCAGGGGGCTATGGAAGGTGAGTTCCGAAAGCCCATCCAAAGGTAAGATCCAGGGATGAGATTTCTGATCCCAGGTCCTACCGAGATCCTGATGACGGAAAACAAAGGCTGAGATTAGCAGGACTCCCACGTGCCTGAAGCTCATCTAAACAGGTGTAAGTGACTCATCGCTCCAACCACTGGATGGCTTGGAGTCACAAAAGCAGAATATGAGCTGAATAGTCTCTATTTTTTTTAAAGGGTTAAAAGTGAATTTGGAAAACTTCATCTGAATAAATCTTGGAATTGATTTTTTGAAAAAGTCTTCAGGGTTTATTAAAGTAATGGGTTTTTAAGGGAGGACAAATGGTGATCACATTTGATCATGGGAAGTAGCAAAGATTCACTATGAACAAACTGCATCAGAGTCACTTATGTCTATATTTAATAAGACATCTAACCTAGTAGATTAAAGTTATCTGTTTAGTCAACAAACCTTTATGGAACATCTATAGTCTTCTACAACTGAATGACTTTCACTTCACTCCTCATCGAAACACAAATAAGGACCCAGAAAACAGGCAAAATTTTCTACCTCATAACCACACTAAAAACCAAAAAGGGTAAGTTGACTTTGCCGGAATTAGTAGAGACTCTTCATTAACAATGTTCAGTGAATACAAATGCGTAAAGTGCCTGGCACATACAAACACTAATTGTTCACTGTTATTCATTTAAAGTCGAAGGAGCTGGACTGAGAAAGCGTACTGGTGACCTTGGCAGACACTGTCTTAGGAAAGAGAGAGGCCTGACCAGGCTGCAAGGTGCAGAGAGGAGCAGTGGGTTGAACAGTGTCCCTCATAATTCATGTGCACCCAGGACTTCAGAATCTAAAGATGTGGCTGGTTAAGATGAGCATGGCACTCCCCTGCTGGTCCAGTGGTTAAGAATCTGCCTTGCAATGCAGGGGATGTGGGTTTGATCCACAGTCAAGGAACTAAGAACCCACATGCCGCAGAGCAACTACACCCAAGAGTCACAACTACTGAGCCCGTGCTCTCCAGAGCCTACACACCACAAGCAGAGCGTCCACGCACTGCAAGGAAAGATCCTGCATGCCGCAACTGAGACCCGACACAGCCAAATAAACAAATAAGAATCTATACAAAGAATGGCTGTCTAAACTACAAAACACGGGACGGATGGCTTTTAAAAAAGATGAGTTCACACTGGATTAGGCTGGGCCCTAAATTCAATGACTGGCTTCCCAGGTGGTGCTAGTGGTAAAGAATCTGCCTGCCAATGCAGGAGATGCCAGAGTTGCAGGTTCGATCCCTGGGTTGGGGAGATGCCCTGGAGTAGGAAATGGCACCCTACTCCAGTACTCTTGCCTGGAAAATTCCATGGACAGAGAAGCCTGGAGGGCTGCAGTCCATGGGGTTGAAAACAGTTGGAAACGACTGAGCCCATAGGCAAAAATTTCAGCGACTGGTGTCCTTATAAAGTGAGGGGACACAAATCATTATACTCAATAAATAAATAAGGAAAATGAAAAACCAAGAGGTCGGTTTGCTCCAGATCACATAACGGTAAGTTGAGAGCCAGACACACTGGCTCTGAAATCCACATCTGGATGAGAACTCCCAAGCAAATCAGCTAAAAACAAACAGCAACCAAACCAATCAAACCAAGCATTACAACGAATAAACAAATAAGAGACCAGGCTGTAAAACGGCTGAATATAAAAATAAATACATGCGCCCCAGACAGTACATATACAGGACAGATAAAAATGGAAAAAACTAATTTCAGGGAAATTAGCAAAACCAATAATAACTCTGGCAACCAAACAACGAGGGACAGAAAATTCTAACATGAATTATTCAGACCTGTAGGACGGCAAGCAAAGGAAAAACATGTTTCTGGAAGAAAAGACTAACTATGAAGATCTCGGTCATTTCCTGATTAATTTTAAGTGCTTTATAGTTCTTACGAAAACCCAAAGACTGTGGTGGAAAGGCCTGATTAAACTGATGGATTCTAAAGTAAACCTGGGAGAATATCCCAGAATGTTTGGAAAAATAGAGTAATGAGACAGGCCTTTCCCTAAAAGAAAATGATAGTGAAAATTGTTAAGAGAGAAAAACTATGTATGAGTTCTCATGATAAGAAAAACTTTTTTTTTTTTTTCTTTTTTCGTCCTCTCTTTTGTTGGTATCTAAATAAGATGACAGATGGTCATTCAACTTATGGTGGTCATCATTTTATAATATATGTAAGTCAAACCATTATGCTGTACACATAAAGCCTACACAATGATAAACGTCAATTATACTTCAATAAAACTGGAAAAATAGTTAAGTATTTTAATAATAAAAATAAGGTATAAGAATTATGACTTGCATTACAAGGGTCGTTGGGTAAAGATAACAGCAAAAGAAATGAAAAGAGGCCCCGGTAACATGGCACTTCATTTATGGGAAGGTAGCATCAGAAACAAGTGAGAGAAAGAATAACTCAATAAATGTTTTTCAAAACAATTAGCAAAATTAAGTATTTCCTCTACTCTAATTCAAACACCAAAATAATGCTGGGAGTCCTAAGCGGGTGTGATGTGAGAAAAAGTCTTTAAACAAGAGCAGTCAGATGAACAAGTAAGGTAATGACCATCATAGCAGGCAAGAAGATAAGTGCTCAGTGCAGGTGTGACAGAGCAAAATGTGTCCAGACATTCGCAGGAAATTGTTTAGGTTGGAGACAGAGTTCCAGAATAGGGAAGAAGACCATGAAGGTAAATTGGATTTCTTAGGGAGTTTAGGCTATCCTAAAAGTGATGAAGAGCCCACTACAGAATCTAATTTTAAGAAGATAAAAGACAGAGTCAGGTTAGGATTTTAGGAAATTCGCTTAGTTGGCTATATGAAGGCGAAACCAGAGACACAGGGATTGAATATAATTAGGAGGCTGTCACAAGAGCCCAGGTGAAATACGATGAAGGTATGGAATAGGGCAGAGAGGACGCAGAGAGAACAGTGGTTTGGTACAGAATCGAGAGATGCTTACATAGTAGAATCAACTAGACAAACGGTTACCTGGGGGAGGAAGGTGAGGCCGTGGTTTCTGGTTGGTGACTCCAGAACACTGAAGGAGGTTAGGAATTCAGGAGGCAGAAGGGATAAAGGTTAGAGAAGCCTTATGTGACACGTGGCTAAAAGGACTTGGGCTGTGACTCTAGGGGGTTAAAAAGGTAAAAGTTCATACTCCTAGGGTTTGACTTGTCCAGTATTTACCTTAAAATAAAAGTTGCTTCTCCCTGGCTCCTTCTTCTTTGGAGTCTTCGGGGTTGTAACACAGCTTCCTTTCTCTTCTGTAAGTACTTTCTTCGAGTTGGAAGATGACATTTCTCCTTAATAGCTCAGTTCCTGTTGTTTTTCCTTTTACAAGGGCAAGCCATGCCCTTTATTTTTCTTATATCTGAAATATTTCTATTCAATTAGCTAATTTCTCCCTGAAGTCATATCCTTCACTTTAATAAGAGGAAAATGAGGCCACTCTATGTATTATTAAACTTCATTTCAGGCTGAAACTGAATTATAAACCAGCAATAGTCCCTCTCATGTATCCCACATTATTGGCCTGTGATTCATGCTTCTGAATGGTTCCCCATCTTCGGGAGGCAGTAGAGGAACGGTCTTAAAGGAGCCTGAATTGAAACTCAACGAATATTTTTAGGAAGTCTGTAATTTTGGAAATTGTTGTTGAAACATTCTTATTAACAATGACCCTGGAACAGGGAACCTGCTTCAGGCTTTATACATGTGAGTTACTGTTTGTTTCTTTGTTTATTTTCTTTTCCTGCATGCAGTGGTATTTTAGAAGACCACACGGATCCCCAGATGAGGTGGGGTGATGAAATAGGCCCATTTTATCCAAACTGTCCAATTTCAGCAGCTCATTCTGGCCCCATCCGTCCTGAAAGCCTATACTTAAAAACTCAGCTCACCTTGTCTGCCTTGAACCTTCTTTGGAATCACTCTGACTGGCACAGACTACCCACCACCTCACAGAGTTGTGTGTTAGCAAGGAGATGAGAAATAATGGTTAAGAATAAAGTCTCTAAGGTCAGACAGACTTGGTGAGAATCTTGCTTCTGCCAGTTCCTCAGCTCTGTGACTTGTGGGCAAGCTCCTGATGGCCCAAGACTCTGATTCCTCATGTGCAAAGTGTGGAAAGAGAGGTTCCTCCTAGACCGGCCATTCAACCCACTGTGAGGCTCAGTGCATGACTCCGGAGACGCACTAGCACAACAGAGGAAGCATTCACCCCACACACATACACACCACGCATCACGCAGCCTGCGACCAAGTACCGCTGCCCTCTAGCTATGTGGCCTTGGCCAAGTCACCCGCCCTCTCTGAATCTCAGCTGCCACCACAACAAAATGAGGGAAAGGGATGTGACTCACACAGTCAAGGAACCATTCTGCTGAGTGCCTATTCTATGTGAGACACAGAAGCATCATTTGACCCTAAATCCACGGCCCCCAGAAACCCTGGATCCTGCTCTTTAAGGATCCCATGTCCTTGGGGAAGTGTCTCGGATTGGCAGGAAAAACATTAGGGCACGAGTGCAGGAATCAGCTAAGGGCTGGAGATGCAATAGGAGATGAATGCTAAGGACCAAAGAGGAAGGTTTCAGGGAGACTGAATTTCAACAAGATAGAACTGTGTTCCCCAAATGCCCCTGAGAAGTCAAAGGATGGGGTGAACCAAGACAATGAGTACCAGGGAAACTAAGTGAACAGGCAGACTGGGAGGTGAAGACATGTTTGCTGCTGCTGCTGCGAAGTCGCTTCAGTCATGTCCGACTCTGTGCGACCCCATAGACGGCAGCCCACCAGGCTCCCCTGTCCCTGGGATTCTCCAGGCGAAAACACTGGAGTGGGTTGCCATTTCCTTCTCCAGTGCATGAAAGTGAAAAGTGAAAGTGAAGTCGCTCAGTCGTGCCCGACTCTTAGTGACCCCATGGACTGTAGCCCACCAGGCTCCTCCATCCATTGGATTTTCCAGGCAAGAGTACTGGAGTCAGGTGCCATCGCCTTCTCCAGAAGACATGCTTAGGAGATGATAACATTTCAATATGAGTTTGAGCAAACTCCAGGAGAGGGTGAAGGATAGCAAAGCCTAGCTTGTTGCAGTCCACGGGGTCATAAAGAGTCAGACACCATTTAGTGCGTTACTCCGTCCTGTCTGACTCTTTGAGACCCCATGGACTGTAGCCTGCCAGGCTCCTCTGTCTGTGGGGATTCTCCAGGCAAGAATACTGGAGTAGGTTGCCATGCTCTCCTCCAAGGGATCTTCCCAACTCAGGGATCGAACCTGAGTCTCACACATTGTAGGCAGATTCTTTACCGTCTGAGCCCCCAGGGAAGCCCGCCATCCAGTGACTGAACAACAGCATTTCTCCATTTAACCCAGGGTCAGGAAATGCCACAGAAGCCAGAGTCACTTCTGCTTGTAAAATGGGGAGATTACAGATTACTGGGGAAACTCAGGCTCCGAGAGTTGGGGTACCACATTCAAGCCTGAGATCACACAGCTGATGCAATGGTCTGCCATCACTTTCTGTTAGAAACCTTCTTCTCAGTCCTGGGCAACTGAAATATGAAACCACAGTTTGGGTCCCCTCACTGGGGTGACTCTCCAACATCCCACAGCTTGAGCTGAGTGGGGAGCCTCCCCCTTCGCATCACCCTAACTGCAAAGCCACAGCGGGCACAGTGACGACCATCTATCTGTGGACTCTTTCATCCCGCATCCTGCACTCTGCCCTAAGAGCAGGGTCTCACTCATCTCGTTTCCTAGCGCCCAGCAGGCTCAGGACTTGTTTGCTGAGTGAGTTGAAAGAATAAATCAACACACAGGCGCCTGGAAAAACATGCCTGAGATGAGAAGAGGCAGATTCTGCGCTGATCCAAGACAGGCTGCCCAGGACTCTGCAGGTCTCTGTAGCTGGCCTGACCCTGGTCTGATGGTCCGTGAATTCAGGAGCTGCTGAGCGTGAAGCAGCTGTACTGCCCGGGGGTGACGGATGATGGCTACAGTCCCTCTGGACCCCACGTCCTCCTCTCATGCCCATGTATAATCCTTGGATCACTGACGCAGCATGATGTAATGGATTTTCCATTGCTCTAACGGTCTGGCCTGTCAGGGTGGATTTATCACAACATACACAGGGACACGGGGGTGTGAAGGCTGCCTAGGACTCTGTGATGGAAGACTTGAATCAAAATGAAGAGTTTGCTTAGGCCAACGTCAGTCTTACCCTCTCAGTTCATCGGAAACGATCCCTCCCACCCCCTGCCATCCCCACAGCCCCTCCCTTTTCTTGGTTGCACAGCAATGTGGGATCTTAGTTCCCTGGCCTAGGGATCAAACCTGCGCCCCCTGCAATGGAGGTGCAGAGTCTCAACCACTGGACTGCTAGAGAAGTCCCCCCACAGCCCTGATGGTGGCCAGACTTCGACAAACTTAGCTCCCTTCTTGAACTACATGTTGAATGAATAAACAGAGTAAAACGAATAGATGCCTGCTATGATTCCCAGTGAACACACAAGATCTTCTTTCCAACAAATAATAAAGCTGTCAATTTTGAAAGTACAATACCCCTAGAATTTTTAATATATAGTTGAATTTGTACAGTTTCCAGGTTTCCAGCACACTCACACATCACTTTATCTGGTGATGAAGATGGTGCTCTGGAGTCCGAATACCAAGGTTATATTCCTGGTTCTATCACTTATCAGCTATGACCTCAGACAAGTCACCAAACTCTCAGACCTCAGTGTATTCATCTGCTTAAATGAAGATGGTAACACTACTGGCACAGGCCTGATGCAAGGATCAACTGAGTTAAACACAGGTCAAGAGCATCACTGTCTCATGTGAACGCCGGTCTTTGCATTACCTGCCTGTTTTATAGATAAAGCAACTGAGGCTCAGGAAGATGACCTGATTTGCCCAAGGTCACAGTGTCATTAAAACCCAGGACATCCAGCTCCCCACTGCCCACCAGCCAGAGTCACTTTCCAGTCTGAAATTCACCCAGATTGTTCACAGTCCAGGTAGTTCTGCCTGACCCTTTCACCCCGCCTAATTCTGAGGGTGCAAAGCAGCTCACATTCAAAGCAGTAGCTGGGACTTGATCTTCCAGAAGGAAAGCTAATACATCCTGACAGCCCCGCCTGCTCAGAGCCAGAGCCTCTGAAATTACATTCAGCACCAAGCGGAAGACGGAAATCTTAATGAATCTATGAGCTGCTGTTATTTACAGCAAACGAGAAAACCAGTTGATGCTGGTGCCTGAAGAAGCTTCACACTGCTCACAGCCTCCGGGTACCTCCATCCACACCTGCTGAAGACCCTTTACCCATTTGCAACTGTAGGAAGTTCCTCTTCACCCACATTCCCTTCCACAAGTGGTTCTCAACAGAGGCTGCACATCAGAATCACCTGGGCACCATTCGAAAAATAAATAAATGAGCAGAAGTATGTGAGATCTACCCACAGAGAGGCCAGATTCAAAAGGTCTAAGGTGGGACCTCGTCTTTGCTCTCCAAAAGCTCTAGCTGACTTAAATGTGCAGGCAGAGTTGAGAGCCGCTGGGGTAGGTAGTGGTTATTGAATGGCTGGTTGGATGGAGACATAAAGCCGTCCCATTGTGTAGAGCACAGACGTGCTCGGGAGTCATAGAAACTCATGTTACCTGATATACAGTGCATCATCTCCCCAGCTGGACCCCATGCCTCCCAGGTCCTTTCATGTTCTTACTACCTCACCAAAATCTGGAAGAGGGCTCCTCTTTGCCCTGCTAGAACCTGGCTTTGGCATCACTATCTCACTCTGCTAAAACTGCCTAGGCATTACCTTCTCGCCCTGCTAACACCCTGGCCATGGAACTCCACCACCTTGTCCTGCAAAATCCTAGCACTGGCACCACCATCTTGCCCAGTTAAAACTTGGCCCCTGGCACCACCATCTCACTCCACTAAGATCTGGGCCTGGTACAGCTGTCTTGTAGGAGCCTCAGGTTTGCCATGGATACTGTCTTCTCCCTCTGCTACCCCCTCCTCCCCTCGAGGCCCTGGCCACCCCTTCCCTGGGCTACTGAGGGTCTCCCTGTTTCCATGTGCTCTCCCGCCACAGACAGAGAAGGGTGCATCTAAGCAGATGATCCGACGTCACTTTCAGGCCGGACGCTGACTCCAACAGGATAAAATGCAAGCTTCTCACACGCCCACAGCCTCAGCAAGGCCTTCACAATTTCCCCTCCTATTTTGTGACTTCGCATTATTTCCACCCAAGCCAAACTTATCTATATTCATTTCTAGAATACTCTGTCCACCAGCGTACCTCTGTGCTTTGATCCAGGCTGTTCTTTTTGCCAAGAACACCAGGACACCAGTGCACCAGGTGCAATCCTACTTGCTCTTTAAGGTCTATTATACATGGACGAAGAATCTAGCATCACAGGCAGCGTCCTAGGCAGGTGGTTCCCAGCAGGACCTGCCTCCCCAACATCATTGCTTAAAATCCCCTCTACAGCCCTATGAGAAAAGTGTCACTATCACTTTTTAATATTCAGTTACTTTACTTATTTGCTGCTGTGGGTCTTTAGTTGCAGCACGCAGGATCTTCCAGTTGTGGCATGTGGGATCTAGTTTCCTGACCAGGGATCGAACCCAGGCCACCTGCATTGGGAGCGTGGAGTCTTAGCCACTGGACCAGCAGGGAAGCCCCATGTATTATTATTATTATGTCTACCTTACAGGTGAAAAGACAGGCACAAAAAGGGCTCCTCTAGCACATTTTCTGGATAATGGCTTGGATATAGTTTCAGGGCATGGTTTGGTAGCAGTGAGTGAGCAGAGAAGGGAGTCAGAGCAGAAGGAGGAGAGAGAGAAGCAGAAATGGGCCTGGGGAGGGAAGAACTCGCACAGATATCTGGCCAGTGAGCAGTCCTCAGGGACGCATTCATCAAACAACATGTGTGCTAAGTCGCTCGGTCAGGTCCTACTCTTTATGACTCTATGGACTGTAGCCCACCAGGCTTCTCTGTCCATGGAATTTCCCAGGCAAGAACACTGGAGTGGGTTACCATTTCTTTCTCCAGGGGATCTTCCCAACCCAGGGATAGAGCTCACATCTCTTGTGTCTCCTGCATTGGCAAGCGCGTTCTTTACCACTGAGCCACCTGGGAAGCCCCATCAAACAGCAGAGATGTCTAACAACAGTTTTAATGGTGTGCTGCTTAGTACATGATTCACTTCTCGCATCTCTGATAATATCCTTATTCTCCATACATTCAACTCTCCTCATCCATGCTCCCAGGGAGGGATTTGGAAAGAAATCAAGGCAAGAGGCTTAGTGGGACATCTCTGTGGGCTCAGAGCAGAGAGGGGAGCAGGCACTGAGGGAAGGCAGGACTGAGATGGACAGTCCACTGGAGCAGGTAACTCAGAGCCAGGTGACGGACACAGACATCTGCCTGTTGCCACCCCCTCCCCTGACAAAGAGCAGGGGTGTTGGGAGAACAGAAGAGAACTCACTGGGTTTCCCAGTGGACATGAAATGAAGATAAGTAGGCACTATCCTTTACTTAAATCTCAAAGATACTGGGGTACGTGCTCAGTTGCTTAGTCGTGTCTGACTCTTTGTGATCCCACAGACTGTAGCTTTCTAGGCTCCTCTGTCCATGGAATTCTCCAGGCAAGAATACTGGAGTGGGTTGCCATTTCCTCCTCCAGGGGATCTTCCTGACCCAGGGATCAAACCCACGTCATGATGTGCCAAAGCACAACTGCCACACAGGCCAGGCCTTAGACAGCGGAGGCTGGACAGACAGACCAAACGTGCTTCTCTGATCACTCGCTCTGCTCAGACGCATCTGCATAGGAATCTTGGAGCAGAAGATGTCGTCTTTATCCCTAGATGCTGGTTCTGAACTGTGCAGGCCACCTCCATGTAGCCAATTAAAAACAGGCCTGCTGTGAAGGCTTTTGGCCACGGTCGGTGATGACCCATCTCTGGGAATGGAAATTCCCCAAATAATTAACATTTCTCCATGCAGCCCACAGATAAGTGCAGACAGGGCCACTTGCAAGGTGATTAGATTGGCACCGAATGGAGCACCCTCAGCCCTTTGTTTCAGAGAGCAGTGAGTGTGTTTGCAGGACTCAGGGCTCCCAGCACTCCTCTCCTGCGTGGACCTTCCCCGCCCGTCACAGGCTGGTGAGGCTTCACCTGCCCCCGGGAGGGCAGTTTCCACTTGTATCAGCCCCTATGCTCCATGGGGCCTCCCTGGCGACTCAGTGGTAAAAGGATCCACCTGAAATGCAGGAGATGCAGGTTCGATCCCTGGGTTGAGAAGATCCTCTGGAGAAGGACATGGCAACCCACTTCAGTATTCTTGCCTGGGAAATCCCATGGACAAAGGAGCCTGGCGGGCTACAGTCCATGGGGTCGAAAAAGAGCTAGACATGATGAACCAACGAAACAACAACAAAACTGTGCTCCATGCAGAGGCACACACGCATGACTGACTACTCAGACACCTGCCTTCTTCCTCCCAAACCAAACCCACCCAAACTTACAGACAGAAGGAAGAGAGAGAAGAAATCTCATGGCCTTAGGAATGAGGAGATGTGAAATTGACTGGTCCAAGGCAGGCCTATGGGTCAAACCCAGCAAATCCAGCCTGTAACATGTTTTTGTAAATAAAAAACTGCACTGGGGACAGCCATGCCCATTCATTTATGGATTATCTACAGCTACTTTCACACTACAATGGCAGGGTTGAGGAGCTGTGACAGTGATCATGGTCCTCAAAGTCTAAAGTATCTACTTTATTATTTAGCCCTTTATAGAAAGGACTTCTCTGGTGGCTCAGATGGTAAAGCATCTGTCTACAACGTGGGAGACCTGGGTTCGATCCCTGGGTTGGAAAGATCCGCTGGAGAAGGAAATGGCAATCCACTCCAGTGCTATTGCCTGGAAAATCCCATGGACAGAGGAGCCTGATAGGTTATAGTCCATGGGGTCGCAAAGAGTCGGACACGACTGAGCGACTTCACTTTCACTTTCACTTTATAGAAAAGCCTGAGATGAGCTTTGGCCTGTCCCATTAGCAGTGAAGTTTCTGACTCCAGGGTGGGCCTACTACATCAAGGATTGACTTAACCCTCTAGTTACTATCAACCTCTCTGCTACGACCCCACGTGGCAGATTTGACACAATGCCTTGAACCAGGCTCTCCCCAGGGTGAGCATATATCGCTCCAAAGCAGAACTCCCACTTGAGGACCTGGCCGCCTGCAACTATGGTGCCCAGTATGTACCACCCTGACCCCGGGCCCTGTAGCATCTCCCACCCTCAGAATGGACTTCCTGGAACATCAACACCCCCAAGACCAGAACTGTCTTGCTTTCAATACTTTATAAGCAGTAGGTTTCTGGAATACTCAGTCTCCATAATCTCCATCTTTTTCTCCCCCCATATCTTCAACTGCAATCCTGGTACTGATGATTTCCCGTCTCTCTTGTTAGCTTTGATCACTGTGCTGAGCTCCAGATTTCATTTAACCAACTGTCTACCGGACTCTCTCATTTAAATATTCCACTGTCACCACATCTGATCATGTATATGCCTGAACTCACCAAATCTGATCCACAGTCTTATCTTTCTCCTGGGTTCTCCATCCTGTTGTCACTCAGTCGCTAAATCACGTCGGACTCTTTGCAACCCCATGGACCTCCTCTTCACAATCTCCCAGAGTGTGCTCAAATTCATGTCCATTGAGTCAGTGATGCCATCCAACCAGCTCATCCTCTGTCACCCCCTTTTCCTCCTGTCCTCAATCTTTCCCAGCATCAGAGTCTTTTCTAGTGAGTCAGCTCTTCACATTAGGTGGCCAAAGTTTTGGAGCTTCAGCTCCACCATCAGTCCTCCCACTGAATCTTCAGGACTGATTTCCTTTAGGATTGACTGGTTGGATCTCCTTGCAGTCCAAGGCACTCTCAAGAGTCTTTTCCAGCACTACAAATGGAAACTATCAATGATCCTGGGGAAGGTTCTAACTCCTGGTTCTATCTACCTTGAATGTCTCATAAACAGCCCCAAGCTTGACATGTCCCAAACTTTACTGTCTTCCCTTTAAGGTGTACTTACTTTACACCTGCTTCTAGCTTATAGGAAATGGAAACATCATTGAACTTGTCATTGACTCAAAACTTGGATTTATTCCTCAATTAATCCACTTGCACTAAGTCACTGATTTCACCTCCCTTTTTGTAGTACTTCCCCCTTTTGTCATGTCCCCGCACTAGCTGAGCTGAACACTGTAACCAGATGAACCACTGAGACAACTGACACTGAGCCTCGCCCACCTCCGCTACCACTCAGCAGCAGGAACAGCCTTTGTGAACATGGCTGTGTCACTTCCCACTTGACACAATATGCCTGCATCCCTTACACAGGGAAGCACATGTTCCTGGTCTCAGCATCTACGGCTCCCACGGTCTGACCCCTGACAACCTCTCCAGCCTGCTGGCCTGTGGCTACTTCCGCACCCGAGTTTATGCTCCAGCAACCACACTCTGCTTGCAGTCTCTCTGAAATCTCACACCGCTTCATGCCTCCACATCTTGGCTCTTCACCCTGTCCCCTCAGTCTGTAACACTTTTCTGGATTTTTCCATCTGAAATATCCTATACACCTTTCAATATGGTCAGATGTCGACCCACTCTCTGGAAGCTGTCTCTGATGCCTTATATTTCCAAATGTTCATGACCAATGGACTTACTCTCCATCTCTATGGTTTGCATACATTTCAGTTTTTATGTCTTTATCTCATGATAATGCCTTTCATTGTGTTCTTCTTGGCAAAACTGAGAAAAAATTTTTTTTGAGAGAGGCGACCTTTTTTCATCTTTGAATCCCGAATCTCTAGACATAACATCTCAAAATCAGTAGATATTTGTTAAGTGGGTGAGATGAATAAAAGGAGGAAGAAAGAATGGCTGAGTGCAGACAGCCTCTGGGCTTCCCAGGTGGCATTAGTGGTAAAGAACCCGCCTGCCAGTGCAGGAGACATAAGAGATGTAGGTTGGAAGATCTCCTGGAGCAGGCACGGCCACCCACTCCAGTGTTCTTGCCTGGACAATCCCACAGACAGAGGAGCCTGGCGGGCTACAGTCCATGGGTCACAGAGTCGCCATGACTAAAGCAACTTGGCACGCACGCAGGCAGACAGCCTCTGGCCCTCAGTTATCCACGTAAGATCACGCTTCTCTCACCTCCTCCTGACCCCATTAACTGTATCTCTAAGAAAGGACCACCCTTGAGGAAAAGGCAAGTGAACACAGTTTAATGTGAGAACCAAGGATAATTACCGAACAGTATTTCCCTTTTTATTAAGGAACCATTTTTGGAGCATCTACTAGGTGCCAAATACGGTGCCAAGTTCTCTACACGTATATTATCTTAAATAATTTCGTGAAGGATGATGTATCTGCTCCTCTTTTACAGAATGAGGAAACTGAGGCTACATAGCCACCTTCCCAGGGTCTCCCAGCTGGAGAGTGAAGGCACAGGGGGTGGGGCCCAGCTCTCCAGCTGTTGTCATGGTAACCTACCCCCCCACTGCCCCCGCCGAGTTATCCCATGCTTGTGCTCCCCTGTTATTTCACTGATTTGAGAAGCAAAGTTAGAGGCCTCCCAGACAGAATAAATGGAGAATAATCATGTGTGTCCCAGTTAATTTTAAAAAACTAATAAATCAGGGCAGCGTGTTCCCTGGCCTCCATCCACTGTTTCTAGGATCACCGCACGCCACAGCTCGGGAGAAGCACGGAGTGGGCAGAGGCAACACCCACACAGGGACAGGCCTGCTTGCTCCAGCCTTTTCCTGAGGCCCTGGAGGGACGGACGGGGGAAGATGAGGACTTGCCCAGTAAAGAGAGAAATCGGCCAAGGGTGAGCAGCAGATGGGTTTCAGAAAATGTTGTTATTTGGGATGGAGGCAGGGAACACTGTGCTGAGGGTGAAAAAATAAGGTCCCTTCTAAGGCCCAAAACAGAGCTGGAACTTTGGTCAAGACCCTTCCTTACTTTTGGCCTGTTTCCACATCCTGCAAAGCAGATGGTGGCTGGTGTTATGAGCTAAACGGTGTCCCCCACAATTTCGTATCAAGTGCTAACCCATAGTCCTCAGAACGTGACCTTATTAGGAGATAAGGTCTTCACAGAGGAAATTAAATTAAAATGAGGTCATATGGATGGATCCTCATCTTCTGTAATTGTCTTTATTTTTAAGTTTATTGAAGACTTTTGGGGTACACATTTAGGGTGTTGGTTGGAGTACAGTGAGTCTCAGCCTCAGTTTAGTCACTCAGTCATGTCTGACTCTTTGCGACCCCATGGACTCAGCATGCCAGGCTTCCCCGTCTATCACCAGCTCCCAGAGCTTACTCAAACTCGTGTCCATCAAGTCAGTGATGCCATCCAACCATCTCATCCTCTGTCATCCCCTTCTCCTCCTGCTTTCAATCTTTCCCAGCAACAGGGTCTTTTCCAATGAGTTGGTTCTTTGTATCAGGTGGCCAAAGTACTGGAGTTTCAGCTTCAGCATCAGTCCTTCCAATGAATATCCTGGATTGATTTCCTTTAGGATGGACTGGTTGAGTCTCCTTGCAGTCCAAGGGACTCCAAGACTCTCATGAGTCTTCTCCAACACCACAGTTCAAAAGCACCAGTTAGTCGGCGCTCAGCCTTTTTTATAGTCCAACTCTCACATCCATACATGACTACTGGAAAAACCATAGCTTTGACTAGACGACCTTTGTTGGCAAAGTAATGTCTCTGCTTTTTAACATGCTCTCTAGGTGGGTCATAGCTTTTCTTCCAAGGAGCAAGCATCTTTTAATTTCATGGCTGCAGTCACCATCTGCCCAGAACTTGACAATAATATGGAGAAGGATATGGCAACTCACTCCAGTATTCTTGCCTGGAGAATCCCATGGATAGAGGAGACTGGAGGGCTACAGTCCACGGGGTCACAAAGAGTCAGACATGACTGAAGCGACTTTGCATGCATGCATGACAAGAATAAGAGCTCAATAAATTATTATTTATTATCACTAAATTATCAATGAATTATTATTTATTATCACTACAGGCTGTAACAACACTGAAAGTGATGGTGACGGTGACTGAAAATATGACAGTGATGAAGATGCTGATGAAACTGATGATGCTGACAGGGACAGTGGTGGTAACGATGATGACGGTGTGATAATAGTGGTGATGGTAACAACAGTGAGGATGAAGGCGTTGAAAACGGTGGTGACGGTGATGCTGGTGTGATAATCATGATGATGCCACAATGCTGGTGACAGTAATAGCAAGCATGGTGGTGATGCTTATCGCATGGCATGGCCTTAGCTGGTCCCACGCTCCCCACCACTGAGGACCCCACAGGGCTACTCTACAAGTCAGTCTGGACCTTGAAGCCACATGGGGACTCCGCGGTGGCCGTCAGGTTCCAAAAAGAGCAGACTGGCATTTCCACCCTGGTTTTCTCCAGATCCATTTCCGCTTCTGGCCTCTGCTCATGCAAGCATCGCCTCACTCTGAGAAAATGCCAGCCTCTTCGAGGTGAGCTGGAGCCTAGGGAGGCGGGGGCGGGAGCATCTCCAAAGGTCAGGATGACTCAGCCGTCTTCTGAGAAGCCTCTGGCAACACGGGAGGGCGGTGCTGTCAGGAAAGGCTAGGGCCCTCTCCACCAAGCTCTCCATCATGGTGAAGAAGGCTGACTCACCATTGCTCTTCTGCAAGTCTAATGTGGGGAACCTAGGAGATGTAGGGAGTCGAGATGCCCCTGATGGTACAACTCCAAAACCACAGAGCAAATTCCTCCATGTCTGCTGGGAAAAATCTCCCAGGGGCCCAGGCTGGAAGGCAAACCAGTGCTCAAGAGGGCTGCAAGGCTCCCATAAACCACTCTTGCTCAAACTGCAGGCCAGAACCTAGGAGATAGGAACAGGAAGCTACTCCTTCCAGCCTGTGCTTTGTAGGGGGATGAGCTGAGGGTCAAGCTGCCTCAAGCACAAAACAGCTGCTTCTTTTTTTTTTTTTTCCTAAACTTTTTATTTTGTATTGGGGTATCAGTGGCTCAGTGGTAAAGAATCCACCTGCCAATGCAGAAGACATAGCTTTGATCCCTGGAGATGTGGGAAGATACCGTGGGGGAGGAAATGGCACCCCACTCCAGGATTCTTGCCTGGGAAATCCCATAGACAGAGGAGCCTGGCGGCTTGCAGCCCATGGGGCCGCAAAGAGTGGGACGAGACTTAGTGATTAAACAACAAAGCTGATTGGCAGACAAGGCTGTGATGGTTTCAGGTGAGCAGCAAAGGCACTCAGCCATACATATACATGTATCCACTCTCCCCCAAACTCCCTCCCAACCCGGCTGCCACAAGACATGGAACAGATTCCCCTGTGCTGTACAAATAGGTCCTTGCTGGCCATCCACTTTAAATACAGTAGTGTGGACATGGCCATCCCGAACTCCCTAACTCCCCATTTCTTCCATCCTTCCCCTTGGCAATCACAAGTGTGTCCTCTAAGTCAGTGAGTCTCTTCCTGCAAAACAGCTGCTTCCTGGGGAAGGGAAGCTGGCAACGCTTATGGAGATCCTGAGGAGGGAGAATTCTGTACAGGACAGGATGGGCCAAAGAGGAGGGCAGCTGCCCAGTCAAGCGCCCATCAATTTACAGAGATGAATTGAAGCCCCTCTGGGCAGAGATGCTGGCAGTCTCGCCATCACCCTCTATTGCCCTAAGCTGGCTGGTTCACACATGCCTGCTGTTTGCCAGGCCTCTGGAGACATCTGTGTTGGTAGGTAGCCCCTGGGCTGGGTGATCTTAAGGATCCCTTCTGTCTCTAGAGTCTTTGGTTCTCAGAAACAAGCACCTACAAATTAATAGGTATGGATTCTAACCCTGACTTGGCGCCAACAATGGGGCCTCCCTGCTGGATATCACAGGTCCAGAGCCTGCCTTATCCATCTCCCTGCCTCTCATGAAAGGCCTGGCCATCTGATTGGACCACAAGGCTGGCAGGTCTTACTTCAATATACTCTCATGTCCACCTCAAAGTGACTGTGTCTTGACTCTCCAGGCTACCAAACAGCTTGCAAGGCTTTTCATTCATTTGCTTTTTATATGTGTGGCAGGCAATGGGCCCATGCTGGTGGAATTTAGTCCTGGACCTGTTTTCACTGTAACAAACCATGTGTCCGTGAGGCTGAAGGGAGGGGAAATGTGGCACCCTCCCCTCCCAGGTCCCACCTATCGCTACCCACAAGGAGCTATTTGCGTTCATCCAAGAACCTCACACTTGCAGAAGCGCCTGACCAGGCTGGGTCTCTCATCTGTACGAGCAGCAGGTTGAACTAGCTGGTCCCATGGAGCTCTCCCATCCTCCCACCTAGGAAGCCAGAAGAAACTCAACTAGACTCCTTAATCTGTAAGCTGATGCCCCGAGAGGTGACCCCACTCAGGGTCAGCAAGTTGGTGACTTGGGTGGCACGTGAGGTGAGACTGCCTGGTTCTCACTTCACTTTAATGGGGGAGACTGTGAAGACAAACTGGCATCTAATTAGAGGCATTCCAAAAGGGACAACCCATTAAATCAGAGCATGTACTTTTGGGGCCATGACAGAGGTGGGGGAGGACATGTCCAAACGTGCGTGGGTATTGCGAGCCCCAGCCATGTGATGGTTTAGGTTCACTGTATGAATTAAGTCACTGAATCCTAATAAAAATCCCACGCACTACTAGGGTGGCACTGCTATTAACTCAGCTTTAAACGAAGTGGCTTGCCTCAAGTCACAGAGCAAGGAAGCAACTGATCTCGGATTCACTCCCAAGCTGAGCTGAAAGGCAGTTGTTCTCACCAGGGGTGGCAGCGATGGGAGTGGGCCAGGGGACCTAAGGGATAATCCTCTCCCTGAAAGGGACATTTAGCAATGTCTGGAAGCATTTTTGGTTGGCACAAGTGGGCAGGGGTGCTACTAGCAACAAGTGAGGAGAGTCCAGAGATGCTGCTAAAGATCCTGTAATTGCACAGGACAGCCCCCTTCGAAGAATCATCAAGCTCGAAGAATCATCAAGCTCAAAATATCAATAGTGCTGATATTGAGAAAGCCTAGCCACAAAGCAAGACTCACATAGGAAAGTCACTGCCCAGAGCTCCTACGATTAACTGCCCATGGGCACACGGGCAGCATAGTGTTTAGAGGAAAACATGGGCAGAGGAGCCTGGCGGGCTACAGTCCATGGGCTCACATCAGTCGGACACAATTTAGCAACTGAACAAGAGAAAGGCAGGGATTGGGTTGAAACTTCAGCTTCGGGAGTGACGATCTACCACAAGATGGCGCTAGTGAGTGGTGATGGTTACATCTTTATTTCTTTGATGTCATTTTTTCATTTCAATGCAGATTATGCTATTTTAACCTGTTAGGGCAAAAATACTCAGTGACTCATGTGTCAAGATTTGCATAGCGGATTTTGTGAGCTTTCGACAGCTCTATCACGGTTCCTAGAGTTAAGGATGATTTTCTCCTTGGGGAGTTTGGGGATCTGTGCTTACTTCCCACTGTCCTGACCCGTTTCGCACTTAACATGATGTCCGATAAATGCTAGTCTGAATTCTTGGGGGACAGCATGAGAGCTGAGTGCAGAAAGCAGCATTCTGTCTGGCAGATCTGGGAGAATGCGGAGGGCGGAAAGAAGGGAAGGGAAGGGAAGGGAAGGGAAGGGAAGGGTAGGGAGGGGAAGGGAAAGGAGGGGAAGAGAAGGAAAGGGAAGGTTTTTCATGCAGAAGAACTGTAAGAAAAAAAGTGATAGACAACAAGGGACAGCTACTGGTACTTGGAAAGGGTTAAAACTGGGAAGGAGGACACAGAGGTGTTCAAATCTTGGCTCGTTCACAGAGGAGGGACCTTGGGCAGACCTGGTCATCTCTTTTAGTCTCATTTCTTCATGTGTATCTTGATTTCACAGTACCTGTCTTGACAAACCTTGGATTTTTATAGCAAGCAGGTGAGATCATAGGCAAGAGATAACACAGTAAGCTCTAAAAGGGCAACAGGTGGAGGTTATCACTACCTTGTGCTTGTGAGTGTACGTCCCCCATCTGTCTACTAGCTCCCTGGGGCTGTGACCGTCTTCTCCTTGTCTTGTATTCCCTAAAGCACATAGCTCAGGGCTTTGAACAGGAGAGGGCCTGAGATGTGCATGTTCTGTGAGACACAAAAGCTTATCTGCTTTTCCTTTTAGTGCCCAACTTGTGCTGAGCACTGTGAACTTCCACTGTCCCTGTCTGATGGAAAGCTAGGAAGGATTTCTATAGGAGAGGTAACTGGCTGCCACGCTACCTCACAGGACGAAATTTAGCATTAGTGTACTTGCCGTGTTCTAGGCCTCCCCCATCCCTTACACAGACTCACATTAACCAGACTCAAACAGACTGATGTACAAACCAGCATATCAAATGATTACTGTACAGGGAAAACAATTGGCAAAGATACCAGACAAATATTCCTTAGGTCAGGACCAGCTGTAAACCAGAAGTTGCCTTGGTGAGACAGGAATCAAAACAGAAGGCGCTAATTACACTGTTTGAGTGTTTCCTGGCACTGAGCTTCTACCAAGCCTGATATTTCCATCTCTATCACAAGAATACACATTCACTAAAACCAGATCACGTTCTTGGGTCAGCACACTCTCTTGCCTAGACAATGCTCCCCAGACTCTCCATATTCACACTTCTGTGGTGAGCCAACCCCACTGTGATTAGAAAATTCTGTCTTCAAAGATGTTCCTCGCTTCTGTGAGAGGGCAGCCTGGTCTTGCTCTGGACTGAGAGCCATCCTGCCTTGCAGACCCTGGATGTTCCCAACTGTAGGCTGAATTTCTAGCTATTTCCTTACTGTCTCCTTTATCACTAGGCTTGCGGAGTGGGTGGGGCACCCCCAGTAACTTCTGGTAGCCTCTACTTTTTACATCTCTCAGCTGACAGCCTGCTGATGCAGGGATGGGATCAGTGCCAGGGTTCAGCACCCATACAGCCTGCACGAAGTGTCACCCTGACATCTCCTCTACCGTCCCCAGGATACAAGCCCGGAGGGAAACCAGTGACAGTGCTAGTTCCAAAGTGGTCCTCAGGGTGACAAAAAGCTCACGGTGAAGATACACTGTACCCTGTTCTTTACACTACTTAATTAAGAACTGATCTATTTGTGGAAATGTCACAAAGTGCCTCTAGAAACCAGACAGAGGTCAGGATTTAGAAGGCTTCCCTTTACCTAACTGCAGAGCTGTGGGCATGGTGAGCATAAATGATGCTATTAAAAGACCTCAAGGCTATTTGCTACTTGTGGTGAGCATGGATCACACATCCAGTAAGAGCTCTCTCTCCTTATTTCTAGTAGGGGCTGGGATGCCAGCTGGACGATCAGTGCACACCCCCCCACCCCTACCCCACACCATCACAGATTTGTTTGGAGAACTACCAGCCTGATGGAGCTGGCCATGCCCCTCCAGACTTACCTGTCCAGGGAGATGCTCCTGATACTCAGGGAGGGCCAACCATAAAGCCCTGCCTCTCTACCACAACGATAGGTCCAAAGACTGGCATGTGACCACAAGCCTGCCAATGAGAACTCTTCCCTGGGAATTTCCAATGAGAGTTGAAGAGGAAGAGACCAAAGCAATTAGAAGGAGAATTTCTGAGCTGGTAGCAAGCATGTTTCCACTCCTGTGGGAAGGCTGCGCTGCAAGAGTGAAGCTGGCAAGCAGAAAAAAGTGGGAAAGTGAGAGGGAATATTGATGAATTCTGAGTGCTTTCAATTGTGCCTGCCTGTCACATGGTCTGTTGACATGAGTTAACATAATTCTTTCGGTGCTTATAAGTTGGTGTCAGTGACGATACTGTCACTTGCAGCCGAGGAGTCTGGGCTCATTGACTTCTGAGGCACATTCACTGCCAGAAATGTTTAAGCCAAGTTCCTTAACCACGCTGGTCCTCAATTTGCCTTCAGGAACCAAAGACTTCATGAATTCTCCGATGGTCCTCTTGGCCCCTGGTGGGAGGTGGGGAGCAGAGTGGAACAGCAAAAGGCAGTGATGGTCCGGGCCCAGGGAGCCAGCTGAGCAGGGCTTTGAGGGCAGGCTGACTCAGAATGGGAGTGCATCCCTTTATGAGGGTGATAACTCAGGCAATCACACCCCCTCATCTGCAACACGGGGACACCATAGGGTTGCTGGCATGTTTCATGACCCTCAGCACAGCACCAGGCACTGAGAGGAGGTTCCCCCAATGCTCATTCCTGGCTGTTCAAAAAGCAGCAGAAGAGACACCAGCTTTGAGGCTGCTCACCCTCAGTCATCAGATTGGCATCATGGAGAAAAATGTAAGTGTCCTTTCAAAGCCACATTTCTACAAGAAAAACATATGAGGAAGAATGCTAGGTTGAGGCAGAAGGTCTGCTCCTGAGCTGAGAAAGTGAGTCTGTGCTGTGAAATCCAACCCCACTTCCTGTATATCGATGGAAGTTGTGGAATATCTTTGAAGCCTCTTTGGCCCCCAAATGCTGTGATTCTTAGGGCAAGAGACATAGCAACTGCTAACAGATACTGAGAGTCTATAAAGAACTAAGCACTTTCTAATCCTCGCCACAGCCACAGGAAGAAGGGACTTGTTTCTCCCCACTTCATAGACAGGCAAACTGAGGCAAAGACAGGTTAAGTGGCCTCTTAAAGTTTGAGCAGGAAGAAAGCGGTTGAGCCAAGATTCATTGCCAATCTGACCCCAGAACCTGTAGTTTAACCACTGCAACGATAATGCACACACACACAGACACAGACACACACACACACACACACACACACACACACACACACACACACAGAGTCACACACACACTTTCTCCCTTTGTATGGCCAAGTGGTAAAGAAACTGCCTGCCAACGCAGGAGACACGAGAGATGAGAGTTCGATCCCTGCATGAGGAAGATCCCTTGGGGGAGGAAATGACAACTCACTCCAGTATTCTTGCCTGGGAAATTCTGTGAACAGAGGAGCCTGGCAGGCTATAGTCCATGGGGTCGCAAAGAGTCGGACACGACTGGGTGACGACGCATGCAGGCACCCATGTGCTGACGCCCAAGCAACCCCCCTGCTGCTCACCGAGGTTGTCCAGAGCAGCGGCACAAGGGTTGCTGGACAACCTCCCCAGCCCCCTCCTGTGCCCTCTGGCCCCAGCTGGGCTGCCAGGTCAAGGCTCCTGCCTGAGCCCACCTTCCATCACAGCCCTTCCGGCCTGGTCCCGTCAGCCTGGGGATGGGGGAGCCCCGCCTGCGAGGCGGGCCTGTTCTCTGGCCACGCGGGGGTGGCACCAGATGGTCTAGTGTTGTTTTCCTGGATTTTTTTTCCTTTGTCTGCTCCCCAAGCAGACGTCTCTGGGGGGACTGTCCTCAGAAGGGGGCAAGACGCTCAGGGGAGAGCGTGGGCATGGGAGGCCGGGCATTTAGATTCTGGCTCCTCCATCTCCTCTGCAGCTTTGGGCTATCATGTCAAACTCCAGGGTCTGTTTCCACATCTGTGAAATGAAGGCAGGAGGCTGGGTTCAAGCAGGGTTTCATGAACATCCCTCAGCATTCCTGAGATTCGGGGCCTAGTAATTCCTTACTGTAGGCTTCCCAGGTGGTAAAGCATCTGCCTGCCGATGCCGAAGACTCAGGAGACATGGGTTTGATCCCTGCACTGGGAAGATCCCCTGGACACGGAGATGGCAACCCACTACAGTGAACAGAGGAGCCTGGCGGGGTACAGTCCATGGGATCGCAAAGAGTTGGATAGGACTTAGCGATTGAAACAAGAACAGATTCCCTTGCTGCGGGCGCTGTCCTTGGCACTGGGGAATGCTAATCAGCACTCCAGCCTCTGCTCATGAGACGCCAGTAGCACCCTTTCCCAGTTAAATCACAACTGTCTCCGCACACACACGCACACACACACGGTCAAATGTGCTGGGGGCAAAACTGCCTCAGGCTGAGTACCACTAGATGAAATGGGGTCCAAGGAACTAACGTTTCAGGCTCAGCAGCACCGTTACAGTCTCCTCTCTCCAACTTCTCACACCATCCTGTGCCTGCCTCCTATCTCTCCAGATGCTGGGCACCCTAAAAGTTCTTGACAAAGCAGGGCTGATGCTTTAAGGACCACACACAAGAGCATCCCCCCACTTAGGGGATCTGGCTCCTTGCACGTGAGAGCAGCCAGGCAGACCCCAACTCTTCACAGGCTTGGCCAGATGCGTGCCCAGTCTGCACACGTGTTTCTCCCCTTAGGAATGTCCCATAGTCTGTATCTGGGAAGAGAAATATTAGGAAGCGGGCTCAGGACAAAGCTCCATTTCCAGATGAATTTTTATTATCAACCAAGCTGAGCCACAGGGCTTCCCTCATAGCTCAGTCGGTAAAGAATCTGCCTGCAATGCAGGAGACCCGGATTTGATTGCTGGGTTGGGAAGATTCCCATGGAGAAGGACATGGCAACCCACTCCAGTATTCTTGGCTGGAGAATCCCATGGACAGAGGAGTCTGGTGGGCTACAGCCAATGGGGTCACAAGAGTTGGACACGACTTAGCGACGAAACCAAAGCTAAGCCACACTCCCACCTGGTTTCTGTGCAATTTCTCAAATGCTTTACAATCTAGAGGAACCAGGGTGGTGACTAAGGCTCCTTTCAAAAACCTCAGAATCTAGCACTTGGTAGATGCTACAAAAACATTCACTGACTTGTTGAGGGATAGCCCAGGAATGGGATAGCCTGTGAAGTGGCGGTTTCCCCAATACAAGAGGGAAAACAGAGGGTGACGGCCACACAAGAGAAATGATCTGGAGGCAAACTTAAACATGAGTTTCAAATTGGATTAAGTATCTTTAAAAATAAGTGCGAGGTTTGAGGTTCTACAATACTGTAGCCTGGGAGAAAATGAAGTAAATCCAAAATAACTAAATAATAATAGTAATAAAAGACCCTGAAATTCTGGGAGTTGAGTCACTTATCCAAGGGAACACCAAGAACATCTTGAAAACCATCCCTTTTTAAACAAGCCAGAGAATACTGTGTTACTCACCCAGCCAGACCATCTGGCTTTAAGAGTCACTCAACTTAAAACAAAAACATCACCCACTTGCTTTTATGTCCTCTCTCAGTTTGGGCTTCCCCAAAAGAAGAGCCTGAGAAAAGGCTGTGAGATGGGTGGTTCCTCTGGAGGCAACCCCAGGAAGCAAGGGTGAGGGAGCAAGGAGGGGAGGTAGGAAGCACAACCACCGTGAGCATGTGCTGTGAGCATCAGAGGCTCGGGTCTCGGAGACCACCTGAGATGCCTACAGAATTTCCCAGAATTCTCTGCATGATGGGCCGGAAGCATGAGCCCTTACCCACGTCTCCTGGGCTGGCACCAGGGTCATTCACTGCTTTGCACTGTGGACCATGCCAGGTCTGTCTGCAACTCTGAGCTCACATTGGGCTGCCCCGGCAGCTGCAACTGAAATGAAATGCGAGGTGAGGGGACAGGCCCTGGGGCACCGGAAACAGCAGCAGGCCTCAACTCACTGCGCTGTGTCCAGCCTCTCACTAGTCTCCAGTGGTCCACACAACAGCCCGGCATACTGGCTGAGTCCAATCCTAATTTGTATACGCGTCACTGTGGAGCTGGAGAAGACTCTTGAGGTCTCTTTGACAGCAAGGAAATCAAACCAGTCAATCCTAAAGGAAATCAACCCTGAATATTCATTGGAAGGCTTGAGGCTGAAGCTGAAGCTCCAATGCTTTGGCCACCTGATGCGAAAAGAGCCGACTCACTGGAAAAGACCCTGATTCTGGGAAAGACTGAGGGCAGAAGGAGAAGCGGGCAGCAGAGGATGAGATGATTGGATGGCATCACTGACTCAATGGTCATGAATTTGAACAAACTCTGGGAGATGGTGAAGGACAGGGAAGCCTGGCGTGCTGCAGTCCATGGGGTCGCAAAGAGTCCAACATGACTGAGCAACGGAACAGTAACAACAGTGTTCCCACGAGAAAAGAACCTTGTGAGTTTAGAGACAAGGTCTCATCCCCTCTGGGGGGTCTGGTAAGCAGGCAGTGATTCTTGTAGGAAGAAAGGATGATTCTGGTGAAAACCTGTCCTCAGTGCATCTAAGTCGCTTCCACTTCAGAATGAGGAAGGGAGCTAAGCTGAATCAGAGTTCCCTGAGAAGCATCACACTGGCAGGATGCTTTTAGAGAGAACGCATTCTGAGGTCGCACAGATTGGAGAAATGCTCCATCCTAAAATCCGTCTTTGGGCATCACTGTGGTTCCACTGAGAATCCTGGTCAGCATGCTTCCACTCAGCCAAGTCCAGTCATTTGGCCATAGAAAGCTTCTGTTATAAAACCCAGCATTGTCGAGAGGAAGTGGAATACCCAAGAAGGCATGTTGGGTAACGTTTGCCAAGAGAAGCCTCTGGTTCCTTTCAGTTCAAGAATTCTATAATCACTGTGAACTTCTGACTAAACTGAGCATGACAGACTTACTTGATTCAGGAAAAAAATGCAATCCCAATGCTTCCAAAGGTGAGGAGGCGAGGAGCCTGCAGCCATGACTGGAGGTGTTCCAAGAGAATGGATGAGCCTAGCCCATTTATGCTTTTTTTTTTTTTTTTTTTTTGCTTGTGTATCTGCTCAGTTGCGTCTGACTGTTTGTGACCCCATGGACCGTAGCTTCTCTGTCCATGGGATTTTTCAGGCAAGAATACTGGAGTAGATTACCATTTCTCCTTCTCCAGGGGACCTTCCTGACCCAGGGATAGAACCCTGTATCACCTGCATTGCAGATGGATTCTTTACCCACTGAGCCACGGGGGAAAAGCCAACTCATCAACACTGCAGGTAATACTGACATGGAATTTAAATATGGGAATCGGACAACATCAGACCATCTTCAGACCATCTTCACTCGGGATCCAGGTTTGTGCTTGTGTGGTCAGTGTGATCCCTTGATATTATATACTAATTCGTGTGAATACATATTTTTCCTGGATAAGGACTCAGCGCTTTCAAGAGACTCATAAAGAGGTCGGTGAGTTCCCAAAGTCTAAGATCCCCCCCAACCCCGACTCCATGATGGCACAGACAGGCAGTCCTCACCCTCCACGGGACACACGCAGCCAGACACCATCAGCCCTAGGGTGAGGACAGGAGGTCTGGACCGTCCCTGTACCTTGCTGGAATTCGGCCTCCAGTATACTAGGTAATGGACTCTGCACTAACTCCCGTCATGTTTGTGTCTCTCTGATTTTGGCTCCATACTTGACCTTTCTGTGCCCTGGTTTATCTGTCAGTGGGGAACAGCATGGTATCATTGTAAGGGTCAAGAGGATGATGAAGCATCACAAACAGGCCAGTTTACTAGCAGTGGTGCATGAAACCCAGTTACCCATCCTTTCCAAAGCAGGCGAGACTTCCCTGGTTATCCAGTGGTTAAGAATCCACCTGCCAACGCAGGGGGCACGGATTTGATCAGCGATCCGGGAAGACCTTACCTGCCGGGGAGCTACTAAGCCCGTGAACCAAAACCACTGAACCTGCACTCTGGAGCCCACAGGCCAGCATAACGAGAAGCCCACTCATGGGAACTAGAGAGTATTCCTCGCTTGCTACAACTAGAGAAAGCCCGTGCAGTAATGAGGACCCAGCAAATAAATCAATATTAAAAAAAAAAAAAACAACAGAAAAATCTTTGCTTCTTGGTTGAAAGTTAAGAGGGAGAAATGTTTCATCTCTGATTCACACCTTGCTAGGCAATTCATACCTAATATTTGACAACTAAACCCTTTCTCCCATGGAGGAGGAAGTGGCCACCCACTCCAGTATTCTTTTCTGGTAAATTCCACAGACAGAGGAGACTGGAGGGCAAAAGTCCATGGGGTCACAAAGAGTTGGATATGACTCAGCACACACACATGACACTTTCTAGTCTTTTTTAAAAAATTAATTAATTTTAATTGGAGAATAATTATAATATTGTGATGGTTTGGGGTTTTTTTTGCCATACAGTAACCTGAATAAGTCACAGGTATACACGTGTCCCCACCATCCTGAACCCTCCTCCCAACTCCCCCTCCACCCTATCCCTCTGGGTTGTCCTGCCTCATGCATCAGACTTGCACTGGTCATCTACTTTACATACGCTACTTCCTAGTCTTCAGAATTGCTTTCAGCTTGATGCATTGCTCATTGCCCTTTCTTGGATGGACTTGTTACTCTTACTTTTTCACAGTGCGTCCTGCTGGGGGCTCTGGGGAAAGGGGTCTGCTGTCCCCTCAGCCCCCTTTGCTTGCATCAAGCCATCAATGATACCTTCACTGTGGTGGGTTTGTGATGGCCCTTGGACACTGGGGTCTTTGGACAGGTTAGTGGGTTGGAGGTCTAGGGGTGGTGGCAAGGCTACCAATTGAAACTGATCACACACCTCAGAGTCCTTGAGACAAATCCAGTCATGCCTTGTTTAACAAGGTGAAAGAGTCTACAGTGATCCCTAATCATATCAGGGGTTCTTAGAGAAACAAGTAATGATGTCACTGATGTAATAAACACTGGTCATTATTTTAATGTTTAAGAGTGTCTTACAATATCAACACTGTTTCTCAGACTGTGAAGTTTGCCTGCGGAAAATCTCACTAAAACGTATGCATGTAAAAAGCCCTGAACAGACTACAAGATGTCTAAAATAGTCAATGTTAATAGTCATCAAAAAAATAGAAATGCTAAACTTTATTTTCACCTATAAAAGTAGAAAAGTCAAGAGGGCAGTAAAACAAGACACTTGGTTATTGATTAGGGGAAGTGTTGTCGCTGTTCAGTCGCTAAGTCATGTCTGACTCCGCCACTCCATGGCCTAGAGCTCGTCGCTTCTCCACTATCCCCTGGAGTTTGCTCAAACTCATGTCCATTGAGCCGGTGATGCTATCTAACCATCTAGTCCTCTGTTGACCCTTCTCCTTTTGCCTTCAATCTTTCCCAGCATCAGGGTCTTTTCTAATGAATCAGCTCTTTCCATCAGGTGGCCATAGTATTGGAGCTTCAGCATCAGTCCTTTTAATGAATACTGAGTACTCTTGCCTGGAAAATCCCATGGATGGAGGAGCCTGGTGGGCTGCAGTCCATGGGGTCACTAAGAGTTGGACATGACTGAGCGACTTCACTTTCACTTTTCACTTTCATGCATTGGAGAAGGAAATGGCAACCCACTCCAGTGTTCTTGCCTGGAGAATCCCAGGGACAGGGGAGCCTGGTGGGCTGCCATCTCTGGGGCCGCACAGAGTTGGACACGACTGAAGCAACTTAGCAGCAGCAGCAGCAGGGTTGATTTCCTTTAGGAATGACTGGTTTGATCTCCTTGCGTTCCAAGGAAGAGTACACTGGTGATAATACTTTATAAATTAATTTAGGCAAATTTATACCTTTAAGTTGTTTATTTATATGTCTAAAACTAAGTCAGAGATATAAGCCCAGTAAAGTCCACCAGCATTACTTATAATAATATAATAGTAGAACACAGTAACCTCTATACTAAATACAGTAGAAAGAATATTATGCAGCTGTTAATTACATTAACAAAATTATGTTAGCAAATATTAAAATAATAGCATTGTAAAATACTAATGTTATATGTAAATGAGAAAAGCAGGGTTTTGAATTATGTGATGAAAGCTTGAACAAGGAAAATATCGCCAAGAGACTCTAAAATATTAAGGGTGCTTTTTCTTTCATGTGTGACTTGGGTAATTTTTCTTCATCAATCTGTTTTCTATTATATATTTTCCCAATATTTCAAAGAAGAGCACTATTAATTCCATATTGAAAACAAGTATGATTTTAAGAACCTTCAAAATGTGTTTGCAAACCATACAATAAGATACTTCTACATCCTGGTTCAGGTCTACCAAAAGATTCTCAAACACAGGATCTGCTGTTTTTTTAAGAATGTCACATTTTTACCCGGGGAAACTCTTCTACTACCTAAAATGTATATATATATATACATTTATATATATATATATATGGTCTCAGTTGTGGCATGCAGGCTGAGTTGCCCCTGGGCATGTGGGATCTTAGTTTCCAGATCAAGATGGAAGCTCTCTCCCCTGCATTAGAAGGTGGATTCTTAACCATTGGATCACCAGGGAAGTCCTAATTCCTACCACCTATTCAAATTCAAATCATGCTTGAAGGACCCACCAAAATTCCTCTTTACCAAGTCATTTGCAAACATTTACTGAGCACCTATTGGCTCCTGTGGAAACAGAAATAAACAAAAGCTGTGCCCTTGAGAAATCCAGCTCCACTGGGGGATGTCAGTGCTTAATTAAACAAGAGAAGAGAACTCGCAGGGGCAAATACTCTACCTGGGGGTCTGTACTTGGAGCTTATTTCTGAGAAAGCCCTGGGAATCACTGCCAAATGGGAACACTCACCAAGGTAGCCTGATGCCAGAAAGCAGGAGACGCCAGGTGAGCCAGGCAAAGAGGGGTGTGCCTGACAAAGAAGATACTAAGCAAGTGTAAAGATGGGCAAGTTTGAAGGGCATGTGGTCTTCAGCTCCACAGCTGGCAGGAGGGCAGATATACTGAGCTGGGCAATGTCAAGTGAAGGCTGGGGGCTTATGATCATGCTAATGAGACTTGAAATGAGTGTGCAAGCATGGCAGACTCTGCACAGCTTTGGGTTTTAGAGGCCAGAATGAAGGGGGGGCGAGAGGCAGGGAATCCCACCAGGCACAGACTGAAGCATGGAAGGGAAGCTGCAAACACAGGAAACATGAACTTCACAAGGGGATACATGACCTCTGGCTGACCCTCACAAAGTACTAGGAATATATCAGGCGAAAGCAGTGCGCAGGGTGAGATGTCACATTCACAAGCAAGCCTTTCATTCAGCAAAACCTGGCCACTTGCAGGAGAGCTAACAAGATATGCCAAGCATCTCTGATCCAAATCTTTGGAAGGATGCCAAGCAGGCAACTAATTCTGGAGGATATTTGTAGGAAAAAGCCCCAAATGCAAGAGTTCCATGTGGCAATCAAGTTTGGGAAATGCTAGATGAAATTGGACTTGCTGGACTTTTCAGAGCCATTAATAAGCTAATGAGCACTATGACTCTCCAAATGATGGCTACTTCCCAAATTATTGTGCCAATGAACCCTTCTTTCCCTAAATGATTAGTGTCCTTGGGAACACACTTTGGAAGAGGCTATCAGACCATGTTGTATGTGTGTATATGTGTGAGTGTCTGTGAATGGCACATAGAATGCAGTTCTTTTTCTTTTTAATTCTACCTATCCTTCTTTTCTTTTTTAAATATTTATTTATTTGATTGTACCAGGTCTCAGTTGTGAAATATGAGATCTTTAGTTGTGGCATGTGGGGTCTAGTTGCCTGATCAGGCCCCCTGCCTTATGAGTGCAGAGTCTTAGCCAATGGGCCACCAGGGAAGTCCTTATAGGATACAGTTCTGATATAGATAAATATTCCCATAAAAGGCTCACAAGCATTTGTAATGATGTAACCCTTTTCACTTTCATGCACTGGAGAAGGAAATGGCAACCCACTCCAGTGTTCTTGCCTGGAGAATCCCAGGGACGGTGGAGCCTGGTGGGCTGCCGTCTATGGGGTCGCACAGAGTCGGACACGACTGAAGTGACTTAGCAGCAGCAGCAACCCTCAAGGAGGATTCATCAGTGCTGGAAGCTCCTGTGTTCCTCTGAGCCATCTCTCAAAATGTACTGCCCCAGGGTGACCTTCTGTCTCGATGGCACTCCACCACCATCTACCTGGATGGCTTTTTTCATCCGGGAGTCTTAGTCCAGGGCTGAACAGTGACCCCCACCGAGAATGGCTCCTGTGTGCTTAGATCATTCATTCTTGCTTCTTCCAAACCATGCTCCATGCCTGACCCATCTCAACTGCCACATCCCACTTGCTTGTGCTTCTTCTGTTTGCCTTCCTTTCTCCCCCTAACCCCATCTGCACTTTCTGAGTGCCAGGGACTGTGGATTTCATGCTAGACTGTTCTACTGTATCCTCAGTTGACCCTATATCTAAAGCCAGAATCTCACAAAGAATCTAAACTCAGGTGCAATTCTCTCTCTCTCTCTCTCTCTTTTTAAAGTCACATGTATCATTGAAGTTTGTGTACTGCTCTTGGTTGCAACATAATTCACCTCTTCATTTGTGACTCTGATATTTGTGGAAAAATATTGTCCCCAAATGCCATTAGCTTCAACTCCTCAATCTGTCTTTCCTGACACTTCGTCGATGCTTCTCTGGCTCTAATTCATCACATCGGACATAATGCAAAAATTGAATTAAAACATTTCAGAGCAGGAGGAATACAGATTATGACATAGGATGTGGTTAACATTGTGAAAGGTGATACTCGAGAAGATATAATTTGAAAACACTTAAAGAGGAAATTACTTTAGGAGGAAAAGAAAAAAACAGCCCAGTGTAGGTCTCTCTAAGTGTTGGCAACACACCTATACAGCAGATAGCTTTTTGTTCTGGGCTGATGACTTCACACTATGTAGCTACAGTGAATTCCTTAAGGCTTCTCCACTGAAGCTGCCTTTTCACTAGGAAAAAGTTCCCTATCATCCCAGGGGGAGACAGTCTTGTTTATTATCCAAGAAGGGCTCAGGGAAGTGAAGTGATGAGAGCCTGGGCTGGAAGGAGTGTCACTGTTGCTTGACTGTCAATTCCAGAAGGAAGGTAGAGGTGTCCGTGGCTTATCACTGTATGTCTAGGACCTAGCACAGGCCTGGTACATACTTAATACAGTAAGTCTACTACATGCAAACAAGTTCCATTCTGACAGCACATTCATAAATCCAGCAAAGTTAGCCGAGGTATCCAACTAACGCGATTGGCTATATAGTACTGTATGGTAACAGGCTTATGATACTTTTCACACAAATAATACATAAAAAGCAAACACAAAAGATAAAGAAAACCTTTTTAAATCTTAAAGAAGAGTACCGTGAAAAGTACAGTAGTATAGTATAACAGCTGGCACACAAGGGCTGGCATGGAGTGAACAGGCAAGAAGAGTTCCTGACTGGAGGGAGGCAGAGGAGGTGGGAGATGGTAGAGCTGAAGGGTTGTCAGGAACAGAAGATGGATCCCACATTGCAGGTGGATTCTTTACCAGCTGAGCCTCCAGGGAAGCAGGCATTCCTTTTTATACCCAGCTATAGTTGCTCAGTCGTGTCCGACTCTTTGTGACTCCATGAACTGCAGCCCACCACAGTTGAGTAAAAAGACTGTACACACTAAGCACATAATAACCCATGTGGAGTACATTAATAGGTGAAAGCTAAAACCATTTTCTGTTGGGTTCCCGACTAGGCGAAAAGGGGCATTTATTGGGCGACCACTCTGCACTAGGAACTATACTCAGGGCATTACATGTGTGAAGTCATTTCATTCCTACAATAATCTGAGGCATATATTTTTTTCTAAAGTTTTACCCACAAAGAAATCTAAGAGTCGGATGCTATTCATGTCTTTCCCATCACAATATCTCCTTCCTATTACCTCAAAATTAAGCACCATGGTTGAAGGGAGGAAGGGCGCTGGAGATTAATTCCCTGGGTTTCCAGGCTGCCTCTGCCATTTTGCAACTGCGTGTGACTTTGACTGTATTACCCAACTTCTGTGAGCCTTCCAATTTTGCTAAGAAAGATTTCAAGAACTAAATGCTGAACTTTGTCAAATGCCTTTTCAGCATCTGTCAAGATGGTCATGTGCTTGTTCTCCTTAGGTCAATTTACTAAGATGAAAAATGTTACAGATACCCTAATGCTGTAATTCCAGAACAAATTCCATTTGATCATGGAATATTTTTTTAATGCACTGCTGAATTCTGCTAATGTTTTATTTAGGATGTTTGCTTTGATGTTCATAAGTGAGATTGGACTATAGTTTTCTATTTCTGTACAGTCTTCATTGAGTTTTGGCATCACTGTTATGACTGCTTTATAAAAAGAATTTGGAAGTTTTCCTTCTTTTTCTTTCTGAGTTGCATATCTTAAAAGATGTGTAGGAATTACCCATCAGGAGGACATTGTGGGGATAAAAGAAAGACGCATTATAGCAAAGGCACAAATATAAGAAGCAAACATTGGTATGTGAGATTTACTGAGTGCCTGCCACCTTCTCCTCCCAGTCAATCCCCAATGTCTTCTCAGAGACCACTGAATACAATGGTTTTCTCCTTCACATTGATCATGATATTTCCTATACTAGTGTTTTTTTCCTTCTTCAGCAAGATTATGAGACCCTTTGTTCACTGCAGAGAGCAGAAAAAAGTTCTTAAATGAAATTCCACACCACACTGCTATCTAAAGAACTGGACTAAAGTATATCAGTAATAAAGTCACTCACATACTTATTCAGTCACTCATATACCCAACATTGATTAAGCCAGTTGGCAAGATCTGGAAACACAAGATATCACCCTGCTCAAGATCTCAGAGTCTAAAATAAAGAAATAACAGTGGTCTGGCTTCCCAGGTGGCTTGGTGATATAGAATCTGCCTGCCAGTGCAGGAGATACAGGAAATGTGGGTTCAGTCCTTGGGTCAGGAAGACCACCTGCAGGAGGAAAAGGCAACACACTCCAATACTCTTGCCTGGAAAATTCCACGGACAGAGGAGCCTGGGAGGCTACAGTCCATAATCACAAAGAGTCAGACAAGGCTGAATGACTGAGCACGCATGCACACAGTCCTAACATGCAAACTAAGTCACTGGAGAGATTTTCTTCAACTAATCATTTTCCCCACAGATTTTTCTTAAGCTTCGAGTGCTGGCCAGCTCAAACTCAAAGATCATATCAAACAAAAAGAAGCATTACTGAGATTAGTTGGAGGCAGCAGCGATCTCAGAGTTTCACAACTACTTCTGGCAGACCTATTGCGGTGGGGTCATCTTGTACCTTGTGCTAATACCTTTTCGCGAGTCACTTGTCAGAATGAAATATACTCACGTGTCACTGTGCTCCACTAGAACAGCATATCTGAGGACCAAAATGTGCAGTTCCCAGGGAAATAGAACATACTACTGGGACAGAGGCGCCTGGTGGGGCTGCGGTCTATGGGGTTGCAAAGAGTCGGACACAACTAAGCAACACACACACACACACACACACACACACACACACACACACACTGGGTACACAGTAGGTGCACAGCAAGAGATTACTCACAGGCTCAGAGTTTGACATTCAGCTTCATGAACCTTGAGTTTGTACAAGGTATATACTGCAGGGCCTAAAATGTAAGACAACTCCACCTCCTGCAAAGGGACACCCTGGAGCAACAGCCCCCCTTCATAGGGATCTGGGGAAACGGATAATAATGACAGTAAGAATCAACGTGAATTGAGGACTTGCTCCACACATATGCGGTGCTTGGTACATAACATCTTATTTCTTTTTTACAAGAACCTCATTTGGTAATAACAGTACTGCCTGCATTTTACAATATACCTTTTAGTGTACGGTAGTTACAGATTTACAGAAAACGTACAGATACAGAGTGCTCTCATCAGTTCAGTTCAGTTCAGTCGCTCAGTCGTGTCCGACTCTGCCACCCCGTGAACTGCAGCACGCCAGGCCTCCCTGTCCATCACCTCTCATATATCTACCTAAAACTGAGTTTCCTTACTGTCGACACCTGTGGCACATTTATCCCCAGTAATGAATTAGTATCGATACATCATTATTAACTGAAATCATACTTTACTCAGAGTTCGTCATTTTCCCCTTTACTTTGTCTTTGTTCTCTTACAGGACGCCATTCAGAGTACCGAAGCACATTTATTAATGTTTCTTAGGCTCTCTAGACTGTGAACGCTTCTCAGACTTCGCTCATTTTTGCCCATCTTTTAACAATTTTGATGGGAACTAGTCAGGCATTTTGTTGGGTGACTCTCAACTGGGGCTCGAGTGGTGCCGTCATGTTTAGACTGGGGGTTCTCATCACAGCACCTCAAGGGTGCACACTACCAGCGTTACAGCACTGTTGGTACTGACCTTGATCAGCTGGCTGAGGTCATGTTCATCAGGTTTGTCCACTGAAAAAAGGCTCCTCTTTTGGGAACGAAATCATTATGTGGAGCCCACAATTAGGGGATGGGGAATTATGCTCCAGCTCCTTGACGGGATTCTCTACATAAATCATCTGGAATTTTCTGCACTGGAAATTTGTCTGGAAGCAATGATACCCCAATAGCGATGGGCTCACCCAGCATCCAGATCTTGATTTCTAATACCACTGTTCAATAAAAGGAACTGGGAATTTCAGAGAAAAGGGCTGATTCTAGGGCTGGGGCACAGACTATACAAGATGAGTCCGGAGTATTAAATAGTGCTTAAGTACAAACACATACACACACACGTCCACACCCGCACCAACAGATATATGTCCAAAGGATATAGGAGCCAGTTGAGAGAGTTTGCAATGGCTGAAGCTGAAACAATTTGAATAACAAAATAATGTAGAATTAAACTATAATCCAAAGTAACAAATAAACATCCACAAGTCCATACTGACACAAAAAATGATTATATTACCAGTTTTTAAAGATAAAGGCAGGTTCGTTATTTGTCCATGATCACACAGCAAATGGAGGTGGGGCCAGGACTTAAACCCAGACACTCTGGTTCCAGAAACACATTCTTAACAGTGTGTGCCAGAAACAGCATTGAACACTCCTTGAGATCCGGTGTGCACAAGGCTTAGGAAGGCAGGAGGTATGGCTAGGCTCTCAATAAATGTCTGCATTTGTAATTACCGCAATTACTATTATTTCCCGACTCCAGGCCTTCCCCATGCTGCATGCTCCCTCTGCAAGCATGGCTATTCTCTCCGATTTCTCTTGCTTGAATCCCACTTGTGTTTTAAGGCCAGGCTGAAGCCTCTTCTGACACCCGGCCAGGCTGACTCTGCCATCATGACACTGTTAGCACTCATCTGGGCGCCCCCTCCTCCTACTCATGGTCTCCAGTGGCTCAGACCTCACAGTGCACTGAGCTGCAGGAGGGCAGGAACAATGAGCCACACACAATTAAGTGCTTTAAAAATATCTGTTTCATGCGTGCTCAGAACAGTGTTTGAGCAACAGCAAGCATCTAATGCATGTCTGCCAAATGAATGGATAGAAGGATAGATGGATGGATGGATGGAAGGGGGATGGGTGGGTGGATGAGTGAATGAATGAATGAATCTTCTTGCAGAAACTTGACCCCGTGGAAGAAATAGGCAACTTTAACTGTGTCCTGTGATGCTCTCCTGATGCCTACTTGGAAAGTGAGTCCCTTGGTGGGTCAGTGGCTGGGAGGGGCATTTATAAGCCACTAGCCTGCTCCCTCTGGCAAGCTCTCTGTGCCATTAGAGCGGCCTGTTTTGTGGCCTCAAACAGCCCCGATCAATAGGAAAAGGGGAGCAGGGTGCTTGGCCGAATTCAGCTATGGAGCATGAGGGGATTTGGTTACACAGTTGGTAGCAAGGTTGGGAAGACCCAATCCAAGACACGATGCCAAGGAGCTGAGCCCACTGCCAGGAATGGCCTTCTTACTGGTACTGCTGGAAATAAACACTGTGTTATTAACAAGATGACTTCTCCGGATGGCTCAGCTGGTAAAGAACCTGCCTGCTTATGCAGGAGATACAAGAGATATGATTTCGATCCCTGGGTTGGGAAGATCCCCTGGAGAAGGAAATGGCAACTCACTCCAGTATTCTTGCCTGGGAAATTCCATAGACAGAGGAGCCTGGTGGGCTATACAGTCTATGGGGTCGCAAAGAGTCACAAAGCGTCAGACTGAGTGGGCATGCACACACATACAAAAAGCCTCAGATGATCAAATCCTGGAATCCTCATGTCCTTGAGCTTGCACTTTTTATTTGTTGATTTTGAGATGTACCTGTACCAGTGCATGTGAGATGTGTACACCTTAATGCAGTAACTAACTTCTATTAACAAGAGGCAGCTTTTCTGAACCATTCTACAACATGTCAGATGCTGTGCAAAGTGCTCTTCAAGCCTGGTCCCACTAATTCCTTGCCATTGCCCAACAAGGAGGTCAGGGTCACCAGACCAGGAAACTGAGACATAGAGAAGTCAAGGAAATTCTCCAAGATTACAAAGCCCATGGCTGGCTAAGCAGGAAAATAAGCTCCCGAGTTCAAGCTCTTCAACCACTCCTGTAGGTTTCTCTGCTTTTCCCAGTTTGTAGACACTTGCTGAGACCCCTCGTTTCCCAGAGGCTGTCCTGGGAAAGTGTCCAGCCGTGTCCAGCTGCGTGTCACTGACTTTCGGCCACAGAAACATTTGTGCTGATGGTAATCTTCTCGTGTGTGCGCACACGTGTGTGTGCTAAGTCGTTTCAGTTGTGCCCCATTTTTTGCAACCACATAGACTGCAGTCCGCCAGGCTCCTCTGTTCGTGGGATTCTCCAGGCAAGAATACTGGAGTGGGTTGCCATGCCCTCCTCCAGGGGATCTTCCCAAACCAGGGATCGAACCCATGTGTCTTACGTCTCCTGCATTGGCAGGCAGGTTCTTTACCACTGAGCCACATGGGAAGCCCAATCTTCTCATATACATGCCTTACTTATTAGCTCCTCCATCTTCAAGCCAACTCTCCTTGAAGGGAGGACCTGAGGTTTCTTTCTCCCTCTGCATAAGGAGGGCACTCAGTAGGCATCTAATGCCCATTAACAGACTGGCTGCTTCACTGGGCATTGTCATCCCCAGGCTACCATGTTCCTCTGGCGTCTTTGGCTGCTGTGTGAAACTGTCATCTGACCTACTGGAAATGATACTCAATCCCAAAGCGGGCACTTAATTTGGATAAGTGGCTTATTCTCTCGGAAACCTTATCAAGGCTCTCAATGGGACTAACAGCCTATCTGCTAGGGTTGTCCAATTGATACCACAAATATTTCCTGAGTGCTGAGGCCACAGTCTGAGGAGCCTGCAGCCTAGGGTAGGAGGCAGGCGTGCAAGCCAAAGGCTTCAGCAAAGTACGGTGATGGCGAGGATCCGGGCACACAGGGTGCAACGAAATGCAGGAAGGAGACACCAAACTAAAACTAGCCCAGGCAATCAGAGAAGACTTCCTGGAGGAGGAGAGGCCTGAGCCAAGTCATAAGGGATGAGGTGGGCGTAAGTGTCTTTATGGCCACCTTCAGCACACTGGTCCCCACAGAAGAACAAGAGTTGTTAAAGACTAGACATGGCTCTAACAGCGTGCCCTGCTTAAAGGAGGAAGAAGCATTTCCAGAGGCATGGAAGGTGGCATTCCTCTGGAAAAGTCTGCCAAATCAGAACAACCAGGCAAAAAGCAACCATGCCCCATGAAAAAGATAAAACTCTGTTCCTTTAAGGCTCAAGAAGCATAGGCTGGATCCTCCCAAGCAGTGGCTCCAAGGTGCAGAGTCAGGAAGTTCAGAGTCAATTTCAGCAGAAGAGGTCTCCTGGTTCTTCAGTCTCGTCCTGCACACGGCCATCACATCACGCCCTGCACTGTGGTCAGCACCCGCCAGAGGCCCTAGCCTGATATCCAGACTGGACAGCTATTCCAGGGCCACCTGCAGCCATTGAAGAGGTCGTCGTTCTGCACAGGGTAGACCAAGGCCAAGGCCAAGGCTGGAGGAGAGAGATCCCCAGGCCTGCCCACTGCTAGGGTTCCTGCCCAGCCCCCTGTGTCCCAGCACTGAGTCTCCTCACTTCACCATGCAGCCAGGGATCAAACAGCAGGTACATCTCCAGTCTTGGAGAGGCTTGGTCCAAGCTGCCATCATCCCCATCCCATCCGTGTCTTAGAGGTTCTGTCCTAAATGCAGAGTGCCCTTTATTACTTCCCTGTGTGTGAGTGCTAAGTCACTCCTGTCGTGTCTGACTCTTTGTGACCTGTAGGCTACAGGTCAGAGCCTGCGGACTGTAGCCCACCAGGCTCCTCTGTCCACGGGGTTCTCCAGGCAAGAATACTGGAGTGGGTTGCCATGCCCTCCTCCAGGGGATCTTCCTGACCCAAGGATAGAACCCACATCACTTATGTCCCCTGCTTTGACAGTCGGGTTCTTTACTACTAGGGACATCTGGGAAGGCCCTTATTGCTTCCCCAAGTAAGGTCTTTTCTGTCCGAGACTGTGGCTTAGCACTGGGCTCCAGAATCAGACTGCTGCCTCTGACGCTGTCTCGCAGCTGACACTCACTGGCAAGTGCTCCTGGGCACCCTCCTGAACTTCTCCGAGCCCTGAGCGGCTCATCTGTAAAATGGGCACCCTGACAGTGCCTGCTCCCACAAGGCTGTTCTGAGGTTGGAGCGGGTGAAGACATAAAAGCATTCAGGACAGAGCCTGGCAGGGAGCACTCAGGGGAGCACAGATCACTCTCCTTGGTACAAGTCCTGGGCTCCTTGTGAAGCAGGGAATGTGTGCGTGCGTGTGTGTGCAGAGTCGCTCAGTTGTGTCTGACTCTGTGGACCCATGGACTGTAGCCCGCAGGTTCCTCTGTCCATGGAATTTTTCAGGCAAGAACACTGGAGTGGGTTGTCATTTCCTCTGCCAGGGGATCGTCCCAACCTAGGGACTGAACCCTGCCTCCTCTATCTCCTGCACTGGCAGCCAGATTCTTTACCACTGATCCACCTGGGAAGCCCCAGGAAGCAAGGGGAAAGGCATGCAAACTAAGAGGTCCTGCTTCTGGTGAAAATGCTCCATGAAGGTGAGTTTCTTTAATGGACCAGGAAGACAAGAAGAGAGAGAGAAAATGAAAGAAAGCACAGGAAAATAAGCAAAGATGTAGAATCTCCCAATGTTGCCATGGCCACAGCCTCGGGCTGGGGTCCTGAATCTTTCTTCCAGGTGGAGGAAGGACCCGTGTGTTTCCTTTCTCGTTCCCAAAGATGAGCTCAGCACATGCCTACTTTCTCAGGGTCTCCCAGCTCCGGTGCAGGCCTCTGCCGTTAAGAAGAGAGGCTCCTCGTAATGCAAATAGGAGGCTGAGTTCAAAGGCATGTAGACATCCAGGCCTCCAGCATCAGAAGTGACACTGAAAAGCCAGCCAGTGTCTGAATAAATAGGAGAGAGGTGGTCCTGGAGACCTACACCTGGGGCAAGTCAGGCTCTCTGAGCCTCTGTGTATTTATCAAGATCATTGGGACAATAACAAAATACCTCACATGCAGGGTCGCAGTGAGAATGACGTGATAAGACGTGTGTGGCTAACACAAGTTAACAGGGCGGGTCATCTTAACGTGTTTAGAGCAATACAATAAATGTCAGGAGTGACGTATGCCAAGTGCTTTCTAGCTGCCAGGCCAGACCTAAGTGCGTTTAGATACTGACTCATCTGATTCTTATGCCAACCCTCTGAGGCGAGTTCTTCAGTACCATCTCCATTTTACTCCCAGGAAACTGGGATGTACAGAGGAGTCCAGTCACAAGCTCAAGGTAACACAGCCAGCAATGGCAGGATGAGCCTTCCTGGCTGAGATCCCCCAGGGACTCCATACAGATCTAACCTTTGCTTGCTGACCACAAGGTAAGAAATTAACAAATATTCCTTCTCCTCCCTCTCCTCTCTGGGTTCCTCCGATGGACCAAGCTTGGCTCCCGACACATAAGTACTTAGTGAGCTCTGCTGTACCCAGTGAGCTCTGTTGAATGATGAAGGGAAGACAGTCTGCCGTGAGGATGAGTCCTCCCCTCCTCTGCTCCCTGGACTGGTTATGCCCAAGGATGACCCCAAGGATGAGCACGTCACTGGCTGTCCTGCTCCTCCCAGAAGCCCCTCCAGGCTGCAGCGCCCTCCCCAGCTGAGCTCTCTTAGGCAGATTCAGAGTCCGCAGCATGCTACCAGCCATGGTCAGCCTGCTCTCCAGACGCCATCGGGGACCACCCCGCAGGGCAGCCACGGGCAGTGGGGCCCATAGCTCTGAGAGGCCATCAGGGGCTGGGGCCTTAAACACCTCTCATCAATGAACACAACCTGTTATGGATGAGACCTGCACCTCCCTGGAGAGTCACAAAGTCCTGGGTTTGAATCCTGGCTCTGCCCAGCTTGCTGTGTGTTTTTGGGGAAGCCGCTTTCTGCCTGCCAGCACCTGTCTCACAGTGACAGTGCAAAGATGGGATCAAAGACACAAGTGTCGAGGCCAGGGCAGGGGCTTCAGCAAGGGGCACCAGGTGACATTTGGAACTGACCACGGAGAACCTTTGTTAAAGGAAGATTCCCCTTGGGCTGCAGTTATCTCCATCCTCCACCGCCTCTTGCCCCACATTTTCTCCTACTCTGGGGCCAGAGGAGCCTTGACCCAGTACTGCCCCAGGTGGCATTTCCTGGCACAGACCCTCCCAGAAAGCGAACTAACTTCTCAATTCAGTTTGCCATTCTTCAGTACTGGAAGGACTCATGCTGAAGCTGAAGCTCCAAAACTCTGGCCACCTGATGCGAAGAGCCGACTCATTCGAAAAGACCCTGATGCTGGGAAAGACTGAAGGCAGGAAAAGGGGATGACAGAGGATGAGATGGTTGGATGGCATCACGGACTCGATGGACTTGAGTTTGAGCAGATTCTGGGAAATAGTGGAGGGCAGGGAAGCCTGGCGTGCTGCAGTCCAGTGGCTCATAAAGAGTTGGACATGACTGAGCCACTGAACAACAGCAATATTATAGAGGAGCCCAAAGAGCTTCTGTTCATGTGGATCAAATCTATCAATTTTTCACTCTATTTTAAATTAAAACTGAGATATTTTAACATATGTTTACTTCATTTAAAATAACAATAAACTTATTACATGTTAGCATAAATACCTTGCATGAAAAACAGCTGTATTTTACAAGATAGTCACTACACTACTCAGAAGAACAGCACTGTTTTGGCCTTTTTGCTAAATTTCTTTTCGATGTTGGACTCAAGAGAAGACAGCTGGACTGTCCTCTCTGCTTTTGCATCCACTCCTTCTCGATCAAACCGGCCAGGTAGCCACTGAGAAACTCCACTGTACGCTTGCGGAAGGACAGGACCGAAGAAGGTGCATGCGTCCTGAGGATGATCATGAAAATAGTTTGGTCTCCTGGATTCTCTGAAATGGGACCCCCGGGGTTCCTAGGCCACACTTTGAGAACTGCTGCTTGAAACCCATTCTTTGCACAGAGGCTATCAGGAAGATTCAGTTCCCTGCTGATCTGTTCTGTCCTGGGTAAGACCTGAGCCTCCCCACTGGGCATCCTGTGCCCTCTCCTGGACTGCTCTCTCCCTCTCCCGGGGCCCCCTGGCCACACCTCTCCTCTCTCCCCGCAATACCTGTGCAGTCTCTCCTCCTGGCCCACTCCTTCTATCTGGAGATGGACCACAGGTAACCACTTCCCTTAGGAATTCTCTGCTGACCCCTCTATGCCCGGGCCAGGTTAAGTGCTCACCTGGGCTCACCTAGCACTCCCTGTTCACCTCATCCTGGTGCTCCCCACGCTGGAGAAGGGTGTCCAGGTTAGACATCAGCCTCAGGGACTGACTGTGAGCTCATCGAGGGCAGGGGTGTGATGCAGCCCGGAGCCCAGGGCCCACCTCACGTGAGACCCCCATGCAACATCCATGTCGATCAGTGCGTTTGAATCTAATTGACCTTGCTCAGCTTTCTCTCCATTTCATCTGTCCAAATTCCTATTCCGACAGCCAGAGGTCTAACTCCCCCCTTTGGAGAGACACACTCCTTTCTCCTCACACTACTGTATTTCCGAAATCAGAGTGTCTTACGTTGGTGTGTGCATTCAGTGTTTCTAATTCCTCTCCTTGAAGGCTGTGGCTAAACTGGGGGTCTATCTTACAATCAGCAGCAGTTTGCTTTACCCTGAGTATAGCTGTGCTGTGCTTAGCCACTCAGTCGTGTCCGACTCTTCGTGACCCCGTGGGCTGTAGCCCACCAGGCTCCTCTGTCCATGGGATTCTCCAGGCAAGAATGCTGGAGTGGGTTGCCATTTCCTTCTCCAGGGGACCTTCCTGACCCAGGTCTCCCACATCGCAGGTGGATTCTTTACCGTCTGAGCCACCAGGGAAGCCCTATTCCAAATACAATGCTGATAATTCACAGTTGTTCTCCCAGTAATCCACCCAGGGCTGGGAGCACCGAGTGTGGTCTCATTAACTCGGGGAGTTGAGGGACAAGAAGAAAGGAATGGAAGAATTTCAGACAATGAAGCTTAGATGCTGAGAACTGAGAGAGAGAGAGAAGGGACCATCTCTCTTTAAGTTACTTGATCTAGAAAACCATTGTTTCTGTAAATGTGATTTTTCAGACACCAAAGAGGTTGGTTCCAACCCCATCAAGTTTTGTGGCTGATATTATTTTGTTTGGGGGTTTTGTGAGTCATGAGACAAGTTTAATTTTAATAATATTTTATTGTGGTAAGAACACTTACCCTGAGATCTACCTTCTTAACAAAATTTTAGGTTTAGAACACATATAGTGGGTCTTGGAGAAGGCAATGGCACCCCACTCCAGTACTCTTGCCTGGAAAATCCCATGGATGGAGGAGCCTGGAAGGCTGCAGTCCATGGGGTCGCTTAGGGTCGGACACGACTGAGCGACTTCACTTTCACTTTTCACTTTCATGCATTGGAGAAGGAAATGGCAACTCACTCCAGTGTTCTTGCCTGGAGAATCCCAGGGACGGGGGAGCCTGGTGGGCTGCCGTCTGTGGGGTCGCAGAGAGTCGGACACGACTGAAGCGACTTAGCAGTAGCAGTAGTAGTATAGTGGGTCTTCCCAGATGGTGCTTTGATAAAGAATCCACCTGCCAACGCAGGAGATGCAAGAGATGCAGGTTCAGTCCCTGGGGTGGGAGGACTGACTGCAGTAGGAAATGGCAGCCCACTCCAGTGTTCTTGTCTGGGAAATCCCATGGACAGAGGAGCCTGGTGGACACAGTCCATGGAATCGCAAAGAGTCGGACACGACTGAGGGACTGAGCATCACACAGGGACATACGGTGTGGCTGACCACGGGCGCCGTCTTGTAAGAGCTCTCCAGAGCTCAGTCCTTGCTTCACTGAAACTCTGTGCCCACTGATCAGTAACTCCTCCTTATCCCCTGACAACGGGAACCATAACGTCATTGAACAGATGACTTAACTCGGCCTGGACTTCGTGTTCTGTGGGAGATTAAATACCCTAGTGTGTAAGCCCCCTTAGCTGAGCCATCTTTTACTTGCACCCGGAAGCATTCTACCGATACAGGCACTACGTGAGGCCTGGTTTGAGTGTTTGCTTTTCACCTTCTCTGTCATGCGTGGGCAGCTCATCACATCTATGAACAGAATAATAAAAATATCTATTTTTATTCCGTGCAAGCACTTCAGGAAACCTATTGTGAGTATGAGAAGGAGAAGAAGGCAGCAGCTGAGATGGTTAGATAGCATCACCTACTCAATGGACATGAATTTGAGCAAACTCTAGAGTCACTGGAGGACAGAGGAGCCTGGCGTGCTGCAGTCCATGGGGTCGAAAAGAGTCAGACATGACTTACTGACTGAATAACAACAATAATTAGGAGTATCATCTCATTTGTGACTTCACAACAAGCCTATGTGCTCAAAGAGAGTGGCCTGTTTCTTGTGTTTCAGATGAGAAGGAAACCAAAGCTTGGACGGGAAAAATAGCATAGCAATTCAACGGAAGTCCGAGAATGTGAGACCAGGTCATTTTGTGGAGAGTCTAAGTTTCTTCTCCACAACCAGAGCCCCCGAGATGCAGGCCCTCATGGACGATGGCTGCAAGGCATCCTATTTCCTGTATGTAGCACAAACATCCCCCAGGGACGTCCCATGCCTGATGAGGTGGGGCGGGGGGCTTCCTGCCTTCTCCCCTCCCCGGGCCCTTTTCCAGCTGGTCCTCCATGTTTGGCATCTTCTAATTACCCTGGTTCCAAATATGCGAAACAATAATATTTTTCGATTGCTTCCTCCTATAATTTCATGTAACAGGTCCCCTCAAATAGAAAGTCCTTAATTTTAATTACATATTATGTTCCCTTTCTGAGGGCAGACAGTTATTTTTTTCATCCAACTAATTGTTCCAGAGACAAAGACAAGGAGCATATCATACCAAATTAAGTATTTGCTAGTTGCTATTACAACTGGGGCTCTGTTACATTTCCCTGGCTTCCTTTTGAGGAGCTCCTAAAGAAATCTTGGCATTTTTTTTTTGAAATGTTCTTTTTGGCTTCTCCTACCTATGATTGCATAAAGGCCAAACAAATCCTGGAGTTGTATTATTACCAGCACTGATAATAGTAATTAAGACAATGTAAAAATGTATGGCCATATATTTTGTTTGATTACTGAATACCTCCTATGTGCCACACACTGAGCTGGGCCTAAGAAAAAAATTGCTTCCTTCATCTTCTTCATTCAAGAACTACTGAAGAGATTCTAGAGTCTTCGCTGTTACTGTTGAGAATTGAAGAGCAGAGAAATGAAAAGGGTTGTCTGCATCACACAAAGCCTGGTTATCAGGAGGGGTTTTAAGGGCAGGGCAGTGTGTCCAGCTACCACAGAGAAGGGGTCCCTTCTAGACTCGCAACTCACTCCATGAGAATGAGACAAGCATCTCAACTCCACTTTACACATGTGGTCACCTTCTCAGGCAGGAGGTGAGCTTCCTGACTTTGGTGGATCAAACTCAGCATCAGAGGCCTCATGAAGAAGGGGCCAGTGCCCACATGAGACATCCTCTGGGACTGAGAGCCTGCCCCTGCCTGGCCCACTTCCCCTGCTGCCCACGTCAAAGGGACCTTTGCACACACACACACCCTGGATCTCCCCTCCAACACACACACACACACACACACACACACACACACACACACACACTCATACACATCCACGGCTGCGGGAATTACAGCCACATTCACCAGACTTAAGACTTCTGGCTTTTTCTCCCAGGGACTGTCTCACTACAGCTGAGTTAGACAAATGTCCAGAGAGGAACCATCCCTGAACGCCCACCCTGCCCCCAGGCAGGCCCTGTGCACACAGAGGTGGGACACACACATCCACCAGCCCTGGATCTCCCAGCTCGGAGGGAGCATCCCGGCTCATCACAACATACAGCCAAAGCTTGGCTTTATAGGAAAAAACAGGCAGAAGAGTAATGTCCTCTTGCTACGGAAAAAGAAGGCAAGCAGAAAGACTTGGCAAAGGGGGAAGCTGCCCGCACACCTGCACTGAGGATTGAGATGTAAAGCAGGGAGAATGGAGCAAAGGAAAGACAGATATTCAGAGCTGTCAGGAAGCACATTCACCAGAAAGCATCAATAATTCTCAAGTGTCTCTGTGTGCTGAGCAAGTTAGCTACTTTTTTTAAAAAAATATTTTATTTATTTGTATTTATTTAGCTGCACCATGTCTTAGCTGCAGCCCGAGGGATCTCTGTTGGAAGATCTTTGATGGAAGCATTTTTGTTGTGGCATGTGGGCTCTAGTTCCCCGACTGGGGATCAAACCCAGACCCCCTGAATTGGGAATGCGGAGTCATAGCTATTAGCCCAGCAGTGAAGTCCCACAAGTCATCTACTTATGTTTAATCCACCCAATACCCTCACAAGCTCGGTCTACGACTGCTAACTTTTCAGACATGGAAACTGGGTCTCAGAGAGGTTAAGTCATTTGCTGAAGGTCACACAGTTGAGGGACGGCACTGCCAGGAGTCAAGCCTAGACTGATCTGACACTAGAACTCCTCTCCTGTGCCAGACAGCCACCCATACAGGCCTGGACCAGCGGGCATAGAAACTCCCCCTCTGAGTCCTCACCAATGAACCGCACCGGACACGTTCACACACTCACTGAGCCTCACAATTTTGGACTCATTGAGGGCACAGATTTCCACCAGGAAGTGACAGGCCTTCCCAAAGATGTGTTGATCACATGTGCAGTCATGTCTTAGAGAGGGTGCTAGGGCTCCCGGGCCGCAGGACCCCAAGATGTTCCGAGAGCCAGGGCTGTTATGCTGGCAGAAGGGAGACCTTTTCTATAGATGGAGATGCCCTGTTGGGCTCCCTCCTGCTTACATCACAGTCAGCCTACAGCTGGAATTCCCTCATCCACCAAGTGTTTATGGAGCATCTACTATGCGCAGGGCATCCAGGTTTGTGGGCCCTATCAGTGGGCAAATCTGCAGACGCCGTCTTCACAGTACTGACATCCTAGTGGTGGATGTAGGAGGTGCAGATGAAACCAGCATCCATAAGGTTCAACCCAGGCCTGGGGCCCAGGAGCCAGACACCATCCCTCACTCACAGTGGAGGACCAGAGAGGTCTAGGTATGCCCTGAGTGTGGTCAGGCTGAGCCAAACGCCAGACCCGGGGCGAGAATATCCAGGCACGTGAGTAGACACCTACAGATCTGGGGAGCCAAGTCCTAATGCATCAGCACATCATTCCCCCGCCCCATAGGGCCTCTGCTGCGGCGGCCAGCAGGGAGCACATCCCAGTCACATTCAATAACGACTAACGCCACGTGGAGGGGTGGCGGGTGCCAGAATGCACTGTTTTGAAACTTGGCAGGATTTTAAAATTACAGCTTTAGAGCTGAGATCTAATTCACATACCAGAACATCTTACAGGGTTTCGAACCACCTCATTGTGAGCGTCAGGCTTTTTGAAATGAGATAGACAGCGGACCAGGCTTCAGAGGAAAGACATGTTACTACATGAGGAGCTGGGGGCAACAGTAAGAGGGGGGTGGCAGGGAACAGGCCATCATGCCATCCTTGGTACCCTGATACTGTGGAAGAGCTAGGCCCAGGGGCTGTCGTGGGCTGCACCCAGACCCTGCCTCGCCACTTCTCAGCTTGGATAAGTTGCTTACCCTCTCTGAGCCTTGGTGTTCCTAGCTATGAACTGGAGCTACACCAAGTACCTGCCTCGGAGGGCTGTTGGGAAGATTAAATGACTCAGGGTCTCTAAAGCACCAAGGCTGGTTCCATGCCCCGAGCATCCTCATGAGAAGCAATGAATCCTTCCTGTATCTCCCTCCTTCCAAACAGAAAAAAATCTAACCCCTTGTCTTCTGAGAGTGCACAGCTAAAAACACCCCATCCCCAAACCATCTTTGCTTGACCTCTTTGCCCAGATATCCAGCAACTTTTCTTTGAAGACCAGGTGCTGACCTGGTCTATGACGATACAAGGCAGGTAGGGGTGGAGGCAGAGGGAGGTGACGTTATGGGGTAACGACTCCAGCTGCTGCGGAGGCAACACGCGGGGGCTGGGGAGACACATACATTTTCTAGCAAAAACAAAATGACTTGCGCAGCGTGTTGTATTTGCAGAGTGAGGGATTGTCATGGTGACAGGGCCAGGATGAGGAGGGAGATGACAGCCTGCAGGAAGCCAGAGGGGGACAGAGTGGACAGCAGAGGTCAGAGAGGGCCTGAGGCTCAGGAGGGGCAATGAGGCGAGGAGAAGGAGGGTGGAGGCTCAGTCACGTCCACTCGCTCAAGACTGAGACGGTATAGCATCCTTGTATTCATGCGTTCAATGAACCTACTGAACTGCTTGTCATATGACACCCACTAGTGACAGAGACTCCCCTTGACCACACTTTAATCTGGCTAGCCCCTGGACCTTGACCTCTGTCTGGCCTTTGGCCTGCCCAGTCCGGTCTTAGTAAAGAAACCTGCTGAGTCTGCTTAACAAGGGCCCCCCGACTCTTGATACCTGATCAAGTTTCTCATCCCCCACTTTTGATGTCTAAGTTTTCTGTCTGCCTTTGGTAAGAATCTCATTGGGTCGGTTTAGCAAGAATCTCCCTATCTCTGATGCCTTCTTCTTCTAGTAATTTTCCATCCCAGCCCCTCCTCTGGCTATAAAGCCCACCTCTCTTTTTTTTTTGGCTGCACTGCACAGCTTGAGGAATCTTAGTTCTTTGACCAGGAATCAAACTTATGTGCTTGGCAGTGAAAGTGTGGAGTCCTAACTACTGGCCTGCCAGGAATTCCCTCCACTTCTCCTGGATTCATTCAGAGCTTAGCCCCATCTCTCTTTCCTACTGCAATCCCTTCGAATAAAGTTTTCCTTAATGTTTCAACGGGTGTTGGCAGGAACCACACCTTGTTCATCTCTCTTGCCCACAACATCTACGCTGGTGCTAACAGACAGCACATGCAGGGATACAAAGAGAGGCCTTGGTGGGTGGGATCAAGGGGTGGGCTGGGGAAGGAAGAGCTGCTCCTGGAGGAAGAAGAACCCAGAGACGGCTCTTGTCTGTTTTCCAGTATGACCTAGATTGGTCTCTGAGCCTCCGCTCCAACTTTCCCTCTCAGTCTCACCAGACAGGGAACCAAACAGTGCTTCAGTCACTTCCTGGCTGTGTGACTTTGGGCAAACCCTGCAACCTCTCTGGGTCTCATTTCTCCTCTGAAAGATAAGGATTAAATGAGTGAGCAGAGGAAAAATATTTACAGTGTTTCTGCATTAGGCATTAACTATGGTTCCTGTGATGGACTTTGCTGAGCTTCCCTGATGAGAGAAAAAGCCCAACTGGGGAGACTTGAAATCGGTACAAGAGCTTGGATGTGTCACCTGACAAACTCCTATGCATCCTTCAAATCCCTAATCAGAGCTCTCCTTCTACAAGGCTTTTCTTCCCTAAGGCCTGCTCCCCAGGCTCAGGGATCTATCTCCCCGGCATATGCCTGCCACAAGGCAACTACTCCCACGTCTGCCTCCTCATCCACGTGGGCTGCCATGGCGGGCTTGCCTCTGTGCGTGCATCACCCAGCACTGTGTCCAGTGCAGACTCAACACAGCATGTTTCAAAAGATGAAGGAGCAAAAGAATGAATGAGTGATTCCAACCAGAGAGCAGGCAGAAGGAAAGTAAACAGTTGGCAGTCATGTGATGCCATTTTTGAGATTCCAGGTTGGAGACAACTTAATAAGCACACAAGCACAAAGAGGCCGTGTTCAGTGAAAGATTAAAGAACCGAGGCCCCTACTTCTCCACCTGCTCAAGGACACTTCTTTCTTTTTCTTTCCACAGATGCTAATTTCAAGAGCATTCCCTTATAGACATTCTGCAGGCTAATATCCTTCTCAGAGTATACTTCCCAGGGATGCAACCTGCCAAGGAAGAAACCAACAGAGACCCCCATACACCATCATTTGAGAATATCCACCAGCCACTGGGAGGCAAGGTGGATACATGGTAGCCATCTACTCAGAATGGACAGCCATTCCATTTAGCAGGAATAGATACATACTCTGAGTATGGGTATATCTATCCTGCCTTCAGGGCCCCAGCCTCAGTATTTAAGAACTTTCAGCATGTCTGATTGACCAGCACCCGATCCCACATAACATCATGTCAGACCAAGGGACCCACCTCAGAGTAAAAGAAGTGCAGAGGTAGGCCAACAACAAAAATTAGAATTCCAGGGAAACAGCAAGGAAACATGATGTACAGAAGGCAAGGATAAAGCAAGATGGTAACGATGACACACAGTCCAATATACAATCCTGGTAAATGCAAACAGATTTGAATATCTTTAAAATACTCTGAGGGTAAAAGAAAAATACCAAATCTAACCATGTGCTATCTATCAGAAGTATACCTTTAAAAAAGTGCCAAAGTGAAAGGAAAAATACAGAACTCTGGGATGGGGCTAGGGGGTGGGACAGGAAGCTACTGGATTGCTTATATTATCTAAAAATATCCATTAGGTGATTTTAATAGATATCTTCTCAGGGAAGCATATTGTCTGTTTGAAACTAAAATGATAATGAGCACACCTCTTATGAGAACATAAGGGTAGTAGCCAAAGCTGCTCTCAGAGGAAAATGTATAGCCTTAAATACTGTTAATACTGGAGGAGCCTAGATTAAAATAAATGGAATGAGCCTGCACCTAAAATTTTTTAAACTATAAGGAACAGCTTAATGGAATTAAAAATATAAATGCATAAATTAAGAGTAAAATTGAAAACCAAAATTGAAAAGCTGGTTAAACATAGACAAAACTTTTAATAGAAAGCATTTATGAGCCCAGAAAACATGATTAAATCACAGAAATACGTTTTATATATAGTTCTGTGCTATTAACTTTTTAAAAGTTGATGAAATAGATGGTGATTTTAAGGGAAAAATATGAATTACCGAAATTAGTTCAAGATATTTAAAAACTCATCACAGTAGAGATTACAATAAAAAGTTACAAGCTCTTTTAAACCATTAAGGAATGCCTCGTGATTCATTCCTCAGCTCTCAGGAAAAAATGAAAGTTCTCCCAATCCATTTCAGGAAGCACAGCATCGTGTTGAAAATGAACAAAAATAAAGAGCATTCTTGCAAATACTTAACAGAAGCAAAAATCCTAAATAAAATCCTAGTAGGAGACTCAAGCGGCACATTAAAAGAACAAAACTTATTATGTCCTAATTGGACATTTTTTTCAGTACACCCCAAAATAGTACAGCCTTTGTGCCTGGAGCATGAGAGATAGTCTGCCATTAGAAAAGTTATTAATGGGAGTCATCATTAATAAGTCAAAGGCAAAAAGCCATATAACCATCTTCACAGATGACCAATGGCAACTGATCAAGTTTTATATCTGTTCCTGTTGTTTTCTTTAATTAGTAGCATTGAAAGAATTTGTTAAGGCAGTAAAGGAATTTGAAATTAATAGGAAACATCTTACTTAATATTGCAAACCTAAAGACAGTCCCACTAAGACAACACAGGTAAGGCTTTAGGAGGCAGAAATTTAAAGATCAAATCACACACATACATACACAAAAGCTTGATAAGACAGATTCTGTACTTAACAATGTGAAACTTTTAAAGAAAAAAAAAACAATAAATGTTAAAGAAAAGTTACCATTTGATAAATGTATTCACAATATATCTGATAACCAAAAGACACATTGCCCTTAAAAAAAAAAAAAACCTCTTCTATTAGTAAGCTAAAAAAAGAAGAAACCATAAAGAATTATACAGATAGCATTTTCAAATTCACTCAAAATAAATCGAAAATTAAAGTAAATATGGGATATGATGTTTTATCCATCAAATTAGCCCAGATTGAAAAAAAAAAATGATGGTACAAGTCTATTTGAAGATGCTGGGAAACAGTATTTTTGAAGATTCTGAGAAAGAGTCATGGCCATCATTTGCTTGGAGTAATTTAAATTGATTTAAAAAATATTAAAACAATTTGATAATAAGTTTAAAAACACTGATAAATATTCACACTGTGATCTACTCCTAGGGTTGCATTCTGAAGATATAACTGAAAAGCACATGAGGACTTCAGGACGAAGGACGTTATTTGTACTAATTAAAAATTGGAAGTAATGCACAAGTTCAACAACAGGACACTGATTTAAAACATTCCCTATATGATGAAATACCAGATAGCCATTAAAAATCATGGATTAGAAAACAAATTAATATTAGAAAACAAAGACCTGCTGTTCAGTGAATAATCATGTTGCCAATAGCATGCACAGCATGACCCAAATTTGTACAAATATGCAAAGACCAAAAAAGATGGAAGGAGATTTTAAGAAAGCTTTCACTCATTCATCTACTCTTTATTTCTTTCAAAAACTATTGATGAAGTATCTATTAAGTATCTGGCTTGGTTCCAGGTATTGTCAAATGAAATAGACAGGAGACCAGTCTTCATGAAATTAACACATCTGGCTTCTTCTAGGATTAGGTAGGGATGTTTATGTTCTTCTTTGAGATGTTATACTTTTTCCCAAATGTCCCACAAGAAACATGATTTTAAGCACACTGTGGTAGTTCTCATTCTAGGCCATAATTTGGACTCTGCTGGGGAATTCAAATAAATACTAATACATAAGCTGATAAAAACAGATTTTTTGAGATACGTTTCTTAAAAAATCTGGTGTCAATTAAAAAGAAAATGAAATTTGATCTCTACTTCACACTATAAACAAAAATCAATTCCATGTTGATCATAGACCTTAGAATGAAAGGTCAACCAATAAAACTTAGAGAAGAAAATAATGGCACAGACTTCATGGTGTTTTCATGAAGGAAATAATTTATCAATTTCACTGCATTAAAATTAAGAACCTTTGTTCACAAAAGAAAACAACAGCAACAAAACCTTGAGAGAGAGAGATTTGCTACACGTATAATTAATACAAGGCTTTTATCCAGAATATTTTTTTAAAGTAGGCATCTTAATGGGAAAGTGATGTAGAAACTGGAGTACCCATGCCTCAAAGAAGATGTCCAAGCAGCAATTAGCCAAGTGAAAAGGGAGCGACCGCATACGCCATCAGAGAAATGCAAGCTGGAGCCACACCCCCATCAGAACGGCCACAGTTAAAAAGGGGTGATAATAGGAACTATTGCCAGGCGTACAAACTGGTACAACTGCATTGGGGAGAAGACATTGGGGGTTACACTGGAAGACAAAGACCCTGGAGCCCACAACTGTACTCCTTGCTACAGAGCTTGCAAACACGTGTACATATGTGCACCAAAAAGCACATACAAGAAAATCCCTAACAACACTGCTGTAATAACCCAGTAGAGAAACCAACCCACATGTCTATCAATGGTGACTCATGCTACCGTCACACAATGGAACACCACACAATGATGAAAATGAATGCATTCAAGTGACACCTAATGACATGGGTGAGTCTCACAAATATACAGCTGAGGGGAAGAACCTAGACACAAAATAACACCTTCCCTATGGCTCCAGTGACATAAAGTCAAAGCAGGTAAAGAGGAACTATAGTGTTTAGGGATGAATGCTTAAGTATTGAAAGACTAAAGAAAAACAAACTGATTACTGCCAAAGTCACAGTAATGGTTACTTTTGGGGGAGAGTATGGGTCCCAGTGGAAAGCGACAGTGCAGGCGCTGTGAGGTTTGGCGATGCCCTTATCCAGGTGGTAGCACAGTTGTCGCCTTTATATTAATTTCATAAGCTGAATATTTGTCTTATGCCTTTTTTTCATGCATGTTGTAGTCACAATAGAAAAGCTATGAAAGCTAGAACAACAAAATTACTGATGCCTGGGCCCTCCCCTCCCCAGACCAATGAAACAGAATCTCTTGAGAGGAGAGAGTGGCATTTGAGTTTTTAAAACACTTCCCAGGTGCTTTCAAACACTCACATGAGCTCTGAGAAGCGCTGGTACAATGGGAAAAGGCAGCCCAAGCTCTCCAGTTTACAAGCCAAAATTTAAAGGCCACTTCCATTTCACCTTATCTCTGTGACTGAGCACTTCTCTCTACCTCAGTTTCCTCTTCCATAAAATGGGCACAATAATTGTACTTTTAAATAAACTCTGAGGATTACAAGGGCCAACACTCACGAAGGGTTTAGAGTGTTGCCTGGCACACTTCAAATGCTCAGTAAACATTATGGAGAAGGAAATGGCAACCCACTCCAGTGTTCTTACCTGGAAAATCCTATGGATAGAGGAAACTGGTAGGTTATAGTCCATGGAGTCACAGAGTCGGACACAACTGAGTGACTAACACTAATAAACATTAGGCTGGTATCTTTACAATAATACAGTATGAATATATATTATTTCTAATGAGATAATATGACTTAAGGGGTCAACATAATTCCAAACATTTAGTAGGCTCCTAAAATGTCATTACTATTAGATATTTGGTTTCCACAATCTCAGGACACACTAGCATCATCCTCCAGGGTGGAATACCTTGATCCTTTGGGACTGGGAGGGTGGATACAATTTCAGAAAAGAGCAATGTCAGTCAGAATGCAGGGTGATAAAGTCATTAGGGAAGTTAAGTGTGTATTTCCACTTGGGGCACAACCTCTGGTTTTGTAAGTTTATCTTATCTTTTTTAGGTTTGGATAATATTTTTATAGAAATATAGTTTATTTACAATATTGCTGTTAGCTTCAGGCGTACAGCAAACTGATTCAGCGATATATATGTGTATACGTGTGTTTGTGTGTATACACACATATTTTGTCATGGAAAATCCTGAATGAATGTTTTGACGGCCATAATACCTTCTTTTTCAGATTCTTTTCTATTACAGGCTGTAATTCCCTAGAGGCAAAGCCCAGATCCCCCCTTTCTGGATTCGGCTGACAGTGGACACAGCACACCCTGGGAGCGGCAATGGCCCGGATGCTTGTCTGGACAGAGTAGCATTTGTTCCACCGCTCAGACACCATCCCTGAAGATGACGTTATCAAGAGGTAAGGTCTGAAACATTCCCTCCACCTTTCACCAGCTAGGTGATGCTGGGGCAGGCACATAACCTCCACAAGCCTAAAAGATAGAGAGGAGAACAAAGGCTTCTTCTTGTCCTAGACATTATGGTGAGGCTGTGCTGAGCTAAGGGATAACAAAGCCCCAGACTCGCCCTGTGTGCTCAGCTCAAAAGCACTTCACGCCCCCGCATCCAGCAGGTGCTAGGGAAAGACGCTGATAAAATCGATTCAGTAGGCTGATCCGGATTTCAGGAGCCCATGGTGCTAAAGCACCACCCAGCTGCTTTTTGAGGCTGATGTTGGGTGGGTACACAGCGCAACCACAGGCAAACAGTCAGAAGCATCCTTCCCTGCCCGTCTACAGCAACCAGAAGAGAGAAAACATCTTCCCCGCGCCTGCGGCAGAAGACTCAAAAACAGCTACCCATGTCTCTTCTTTCCAAGCCCCTGGGGACTTATTCTCAGCCCAGGGCCAACCAGCCTCCAGCAGCAGATTCTATGTGGGGAGCAGTGCTCTGGAGTCACCCGTCTTGCAGGGGACGTTCACTGCTTCCGAAACAGATGCTCACGGTGCCTGGAGAGCTGCTGTCTTGGCAACTGCCTCCCATGCTAGGAGAGGTGTGTTTTCTTGAGCCAGAAAAAGAAAAATCCACTTTAAAGCTCCCACCAAACACACAGTCCGACACTAACACATGAGCAGCAAGGTGTATGTGTCTGCAGGCCACACCAGTGGGGGTGTGCTTTTGTGTGTGCAGTCTGCTGCCTGTCAGAGACCACTGTGGGCCTGGATCACCCAGCAGCTCTAAGCCAGGTCCTTTGCATGCCTTCAGCGTCCAGCTTCCCCCCAGCCTTCCCCAGAGAAACAGATCTGGTTACAGCATAATTCCTCAGACCTCCATTGAGTCACTTCTCTGCAAGAACAGTGGCTCTTTAGCTCTTGGGTCAATTTTATTGACTTGTCTCCAATTGGAACTCTCTGGAACTCATCTTCCGTGCTGGGTTAAAATTTTCTAGAGAAGGATTCACCATTTTTGCTCTGACCTTTAAAACAGGCATGACGCTGCCCCTGCCAAGCCCTGCCCAAGGCCCATTATCTGTCTGATCTCACCTGCTTAGCCCTTCGCATCTTCCTAGCTCTGACCCAGCCATATCTGCCTCCTCGCTGCTCCACAGAGATGCCAGGCACATTTCTACCCCAGGGCCTTTGCACCAGCTGTTCCTTTGCCCTAGAGGTTCTTCTTGCTGCACATACCTTGCATGCTCACTCCTTCATCTCCCTCAATGGTTTGTTCAGATGCCACCTTCCCAATGACACATACACTGATTCCTCCCTTTAAAACCATGACAATGTCCCAGCCCCATTTTTACCGCCCAGATACTCAAGTCTGTTTTATCCCACAGCACTTTTTTCATCTTCTAATTTAATCATCTTTTACAAAATTTTTGGTAGTTATCTATTGTCTTTGTGTCCCACATACTCTAGAATGTAAATTTCATGACATTCGGAATTTTTCAGTTTTGTTCAATTCTAGGTCCACAACAGGAAGCACATAGGTACTTAATAAATACTTCTGGAGTTTCTACTGCTATCTCATTTCTCCGCTGAAGTTTTCTATCTGTGAAGAAGCGAAGGGCTTTGTAAGTGTCACCTCAAGAGAGAAGATACTCTGTCTAAATAATTTTTCTCTTGGGATCTCCCTGGCACTCCAGCAGTTAATACTCCAGCTTCCACTGCAGGGAGCACAGGTGTCATCCCTGGTGGGAGAACTAAGATCCCACAGACCTCATGGCATGGCCAAAAAGTAAAAAGAAATAAATACGTAAACAAACAAATAACTGTCCTCTCTGATTCCCCATCTTCCATCATCACTTTATTCTCTTCCTGAACTTTTCACCTCGACATCAGCAAATGTAAGAAGCACAGAGTGTCATCTTTGTCATTGTTCGTGACTGTATCCCAAACATCTAGAAGAGAGTTCAGCAAATTTTTTCTTTATAGGAAAAGGCTAGAGAGTAAATGGGCTTCCCTTGTGGCTCAGCGGTAAAGAATCTGCCTGCAATGCAGGAGATGAGGGTTTGCTCCCTGGGTCAGGAAGATCCCCCGGAGAAGGGAATGGCAACCCACTCCCAGTATTCTTGTCTGGGAAATCCCAAGGACAGAGGAGCCTGGTGGGCTACAATCCATGGGGTCGCAAAAGAGTTGGACACAACTTAGCAACTAAACTACCACCACCACCAGTGAGGAAATATCTTAGGTTTTACAAGCCATGATGTCTCTCTTTCAGTTACTCAACTTTGCCTTGAAATGCAAAAGCTGCCACAGACAGTATGTAAGCAAACGAGCATGACTGTGTTCCAGTAAAACTTTATTTACAAAACCAGGGTTTGTGGTGATTGATTTGAGTGTCATTAAGGCTATCGTGGATGAAAGATGAGGTCACTAAATCTGACAGTGTGCTCATGGTGTGGGAGCCAAATTGCCACAGAATGTGAAACTGAGAGAACAAGACAGGCACAGTGTACCCGACCTGAGTGCAGGAACTGGTCACTTTCACACCATGGCATTTGCTGAGAATGAGTATATTTAAAAAGCCTCTATACTGGATGCTTTAGGATCATGTTTAGTATGGAAAGATTGTGGATAAATAAACTTAGCTTTACTGAGACCATCTGACATAAAGAATCTGGCAATAAAAAACCAGAAACAGAACATGTTGTGGGCCAGATCTGGCCTACAGCCCATGGTTTGCTGACCTCTGATCTAGAACAATGTCTGGCACATAGCAGATGTCCAGTAAACACGTGCTGAAAACAGGAATGACCTGAATAATTTACCAAATGCCTACCCTGTGTCAGGCACCACGCTTGGGCTTCCTTTCAAACATTTCATCTTAGCCACAGAAACACCTATTAAACTCAGGACAGTAATCCTCGATGTAGAGGTCAAAGGACAGAGGTTAAAGGAGGCCCTGGGATACTTTCCCAGGCCATCATGCTTAAGTACCAATGTGGGGACTGCAATCCAGGTCTTCCAGGCTCTTGATCATTCCACCACTGAGGCCTTCATTCTTGTTAGATGTTCGGCAAAAATGCTAAGTCATGATGAGGATGCTGGCTGCAACTCTTCCTCACTCACGGCGTATATATTCTTTGACTCATCTGTCCAGCCAGGGTGTGCCAAGTACCCACCATGCCGCTTGATCTGCCCAGTGTGATACAAGCTCCAGTCAGACTTATCCATGTTCAGGCAAAGGAGCCTCAGTGTGCAGTTGTGTCTTGACTCTGCAACCCCATGGACGGTAGCCCAGCAGGCTCTTCGTCCATGGGATTTCCCAGGCAAGAATACTGGAGTGGGTTGCCATTACTCTCTCCAAGGGAATCTTCCTGACTCAGGGATCGAACCCACGTCTCTGGCGGCCCCTGCATTTGCAGGCGGATTCTCTACCACTGAGCCACCTGGGAAACCCTAAGGAAGCCGTAAGCATGCAGCAAATATGGACCACGTGGCAGGCACCAGGCTGCGGGCGTTAAAAACCCCGACCCTGACTCAGGCACTGCCTGCCAAAGGGAAGGAAACAAGCGCGCGTGCTCTGAGGGCCTTCCCATGCCAGCCACTGCGCAGCATCCTTCCCTGCCAGGCCTGGAAGAAGGTGGCAGGTACCATGGGAAGACTCAGGCACCGAGCAGGGGAGCCCCAAGAAGAGAGAGTGGATTTTGACCCTGGGGCTCAGGAAAGGCTTCAGCGGAACGTCACTGTTGAGTCGTGGGTTTGGGGGAGCCAGATCTGGAACCAGTTTCCATTCCTGCCACTTACAGCCACTTATAGCCCTGGAGGCCTTGGGCGTATGACTCAGTTTCTCCGCGTCCCAGAAAACAGTGATAAAAATAGTACAAGGCCCTATCACCGAAGAATTCTTGTTTTCCAAAATTAGATTTTGTAATTTTATGTAAATTGCTGGCCTGATCCACAGTATGCATTAAATACTTAAAACATGGCCACAACTGTCCAGCCTCCTCGTCATGATTTGATGAGGTCCTTGAAAGTGTGGGGTGGTGGGAGCAACTCAGGGACCGGTGCAGCCCGAGAGGCCCCTGTTAATTAAACGACCCGAAGCCAGAAAGGTCCCCAAATCGGATCATCTGCTTGTTTAACCAGCATCAAGCACCACGGAGGGATCCCATCTGTTGCTAAGATGTGGTGGAGTGCACCTTGGCCCAGGCTGCCTGGAGGCTCCGGGAAGACAAACTGTGCTTCCGCCCAGAGACGCAGCGCAGAGCACAACCAAGGACCGGCTCCAGTGTCACAGGATGTGGAAACTGACCTCCTGCTGCTGGTACTGGGGCCTGCTTCCCCAGCAACCCATCCGAACTCAGTCAGCCAGCCCAAGCATCGCCCATTCAGAGTGCACAGAGGGGCGTGAGGCACTGACTGTGGCCCCGTTAACATCCCCTCCTGGTCCCCACTGACTTTCCTGTAACTCCCCACCCACACCAGGCCTGAGAGACACCCAGGGCAGGGGGAGGGGGTCTAACTCAGTAGCAAAGATGTAGCTTCAAATCTGGTTTCAAATAATGCAGCTCAAATCAAGGTGGTCCCCTACTCCAATGTATCTTTTGCATCCGACGATAGATCTTTCTTAACTTGCCCAAGCACCTTAGCTCAGGGTCTTCCTGGTAGCACAGGTGGTAAAAAATATTCCTGCAATGCAGGAGACCTGGGTTCAATCCCTGGGCCCAGAAGATCCCCTGGAGAAGGGAATGGCAATCCACTCCAGTATTCTTGTCTGGAGAATTCCATGGAATGAGGAGCCTGCTGGGCTGCAAAAAGCTGGACACAACTGAGCAACTAACACACACACACACACACACACACACACACACACACACACACACACACACACAAGCACCTTAGTTCAAGACAATTCAGACACATAAAAACAAACCCAGGAAAGTGGAGAGGCTTTTCATCTCATAGTAATAGCCTAGGGTTATCCCTGGTTAGGGAAGATGCCTCGGAAAAGGAAATAGCAAGCCACTCCAGGATTCTTGCCTAGGAAATCCCCTGGACAGAGGAGCCTGGCAGGCTATAGTCCATGGGGTCGCAAAGAGTTGGACAAGACTTAGTGACTCAACAACAGCAACGGTGGGTTTATCCAGCATCTCGTCCTGAGGAAGCTGCCAACTCATCAAGGATTCTGGAACTTCAGTGACGTGTCAGGGGCTCTCACAAGTGTTCTCTCAAGTGCTTCCTCCCAATAACCTTCAGGTCAGCACTGGGTCCATCCCTACAGAGGTTGACCCTCAGGGCCTTCAAAGCCAACAAAGGCATCAGTGACACAGGCTGCGGTCGTGACCTCCATCTCTGACCCAGGTACTCTGCTCCCTGTACTTTGCAGGTTGTCTCATTTCATCTTCACAATTGGCCCCATTTTACAGATGATGATAACAAACCCTCAGTCTCCAGGTTCAGTTTCCATGACAATCAATTCTCTAGCCACTACCTATACTGAGCAGTGAGACTCTGCAACCCAGAACCGACCTTTACAGAAGTTGAATTTACAGGGAAGAAAAGCACGCCACTTATACTGCAAAGAAAAAAAAAAAAAAACCTGACCTCCTCGGAGCCACAGAGATGGTCAAATGGAAACCTGGCAAGGCAGGAACTTCATGTATCATACTGTCAAGAGGGAGAAATTTCTCCCTGTGGCTTTTCAAGTTTGCTCTTAGATCTGTCCAGCCCTGCTTCCTGCAAAAACCTTGGGAAAATTCCAGAGATGAGGCTTGCTGTAGGAGTCAGAATTCTGATGGCGCACACGGTCCCTGGCTCCTGGGGGTCACACACACAGCAGCACTGGGACCTGGAGGCTTCAGCCGGCTGAAGGAGTGCAAAGCTGTCAGAAGCGATCTTGCCAGAACAACAACAACAACAACAACAAAGACCCAACTTCATTCTGAGAGCCTGGAAAACTTTTTTGCAAGCCTCTTCCAGTCCTGGTGCGTCTCTCATGTTAGCATGCTCATCCTTTGCAAGGCACTTAAAGAGGAGTCTTGGAGTCCAAGTCTCCATTTTAGAGAAGGAAGTCTTAAATTTTCCCCTAGACAATGTCTCTAGAATATGGGGCTTCTGTGGTGGCTCAGCAGTAAAGGACCTGCCTGCCAGTGTGGGAGACATGGGTTTGATCCCTGATCCAGGAAGATCCCACATACCACAGAGCAACTAAGCTCGTGTGCCACAACTATTGAGCCTGCGCTCCAGAGCCCAGGAGCCACACTGCTGAGCCCACGAACCCCAGAGCTCAGCTTCACAACAAGAGAAGCCACTGAAATGAAGAGCCCCACGCACCGCGACCAGGGAGGAGCTCCCACTCCTCTCAACTAGAGAAAGCTCACACACAGCAGTGAAGACCCAGGGCAGCCCTAAATAAACAAATCACATAACAAAAGCAATCCCTTCACTTCCTCCACCTCTCTGCACCTGCCAGCCTCACTTCAGCCCAACTTCTTGACCAACTGGTCTACACAGGATCCCTTCCATCTTCACTGCCCATTCTTTTTTTTTTTTCCTCTTTTTATCTTGAAAATTTTCAAACTTACAAAAAAGTTGAAAGAAAACATCAAACATGTACGTGCCCTTCCCTAGAACATTTATCCAGTGTTAACATTTTGGTCACTTTTGCTCTCTGTACAATTTTAAAATTATGAATCATTGGAAAATGTTGGAGACATCATGACTGAGGGGGGCAGAATAACAGCTCCCCCAAGAGGTCCTCATCTACTTCTAAGAGCCTGTGAACATTTTAGGTTACACGGCAAAGGGGAATTAAGATTGCAGATGGAATTAGACTGCTAATCAGTTGACCGTAAAATGGAAAGATTACCCTGGTATCCTTGATAGTATCTAGATTCTAGCTCCATGAGACCCACTGCAGATTTCTAATTTTCAGAATGATAAGCTAATGAGTTTGTATTACTTTAAGTCATGAAATGTGTGGTAATTTGTTAACAGGAGCAATAGGACACTAATTTAATAACTGCTCCTCTAAATTCTTCAGCATTTCCTAATAACAAGGAGATTTTCATATATAACCACAATGTCATTACCACATCCAAGAAAATTAACAAAAATTCCATAATATCATCTAACATGAAATCCACATTAATATTTCTCTAATTGTCTCAAAACTATTTTAAGTCATTTTTTTAAAATTCTAGGATCTAATCAAGGTACATGATTGAATTTGGCTATGTTCCTTTATTCTTTTTTAATCAAGAATAGTTTCTTGGGTTTGGGGAGTGTTTTTCATGTTACTGACGTTCTTAAAGAGTCAGGCCAGTTGTCACATAGAATAACCGACCTTCTCTATTTGACTGGTGGCTTCCTTCCAATCAGAGCCAGGTTAAGACTCTGGTGAGACTATCTCGTGGAGGATAGTATTCCCATTCATTCTTCAACCAGCTACTTAAGTCACAAGTCTCTTCCGTGTTTCCTAGTCCAAGAGACACATCTCTTTCTTCACATCAGACTTTCTCAGACTGACCACTCTGTCTCCAAAAACATTTTCTTCTTTCCAGTTTTAATGACACTTCAGTTCAGTTCATTTCAGTTCAGTTGCTCAGTCATGTCTGACTCTTTGTGACCCCATGAATCGCAGCACGCCAGGCCTCCCTGTCCATCACCAACTCCCGGAGTTCACTCAGGCTCATGTCCATCGAGTCAGTGATGCCATCCAGCCATCTCATCCTCTGTCGTTCCCTTCTCCTCCTGCCCCCAATCCCTCCCAGCATCAAAGTCTTTTCCAATGAGTCAACTCTTAGCATGAGGTGGCCAAAGTACTGGAGTTTCAGCTTTAGCATCATTCCTTCCAAAGAAATCCCAGGGCTGATCTCCTTCAGAATGGACTGGTTGGATCTCCTTGCAGTCCAAGGGACTCTCAAGAGTCTTCTCCAACACCACAGTTCAAAAGCATCAATTCTTCGGCACTCAGCCTTCTTCACAGTCCAACTCTCACATCCATACATGACCACAGGAGAAGCCATAGCCTTGACTAGATGGACCTTAGTCGGCAAAGTAATATCTCTGGTTTTTAATATGCTATCTAGGTTGATCATAACTTTTCTTCCAAGGAGTAAGCGTCTTTTAATTTCATGGCTGCAGCCACCATCTGCTGTGATTTTGGAGCCCAAAAACATAAAGTCTGACACTGTTTCCACTGTTTCCCCATCTATTTGCCATGAAGTGATGTGACCAGATGCCATGATCTTCGTTTTCTGAATGTTGAGCTTTAAGCCAACTTTTTCACTCTCCTCTTTCACTTTCATCAAGAGGCTTTTTAGTTTCTCTTCACTTTCTGCCATATGGGTGGTGTCATCTGCATATCTGAGGCTATTGATATTTCTCCCGGCAATCTTGATTCCAGCTTGTGTTTCTTTCAGTCCAGCGAGTCTCATGATGTACTCTGCATATAACTTAAACAAGCAGAGTGACAATATACAGCCTTGACATACTCCTTTTCCTATTTGGAACCAGTCTGTTGTTCCATGTCCAGGTCTAACTGTTGCTTCCTGACTTGCATACAGATTTCTCAAGAGGCAGGTCAGATGGTCTGGTATTCCCATCTCTTGAAGAATTTCCCACAGTTTATTGTGATCCACACAGTCAAAGGCTTTGGCATAGTCAATAAAGCAGAAATAGATGTTTTTCTGGAACTCTCTTGCTTTTTCCATGATCCAGCGGATGTTGGCTATTTGATCTCTGGTTCCTCTGCCTTTTCTAAAACCAGCTTGAACATCTGGAAGTTCACAGTTCATGTATTGCTGAAGCCTGGCTTGGAGAATTTTGAGCATTACTTTACTAGCATGTGAGATGAGTGCAATTGTGCGGTAGTTTGAGCATTCTTTGGCATTGCCTTTCTTTGGGATTGGAATGAAAACTGACCTTTTCCAGTTCTGTGGCCACTGCTGAGTTTTCTAAATTTGCTGGCATAATGAGTGCAGCACTTTCACAGCATCATCTTTCAGGATTTGAAATAGCTCAACTGGAATGCCATCACCTCCACCGGCTTTATTCATAGTGATGCTTTCTAAGGCTCACTTGACTTCACATTCCAGGATGTCTGGCTCTAGATATCCTAATTTTCTCCCTACATCTTTCTAAGATCCTAAATCCGTGGGCTTATTTTCCTCTTTGCTGTTGCTGTTTAGCCACTAAGTCATGTCTGACTCTTGTGAGCTCACAGACTGTAGCCTGCCAGGCTCTTCTGTCCATAGGATTTTCCAGGGAAGAATACTGGAGTGGGTTGCCATTTCCCTCTCCTGCGGGATCAAACCCATGTTTCTTGTGTCTCCCGCATTGCAGGCAGCTTCTGCACCACTGAGCCCTCTGGGAAGCCCTTATTTTCCTCTACTCAACCTTTAAACAGTTGTGTTACTCCCTCAGGTCTGAGTTCTTTCTCTTTCTTTTTGGTTTCACCTGGGTGAGCACATCACACCCAGAGCTCCCACTTGCGGATGGCTCCCAAGTTCATGTCCTCAACTCACTCCCTCCTCTGAGGGTAGGGCTCACAGCACCTACTGGCATCACCTGGATGTTTCAATGGCATCTCTGAGAAGTTCAAATCAAAACTCCTAACTTTCCTTCCGAAGCGTTTGAACCCCAGTCTCCCATCCCGGGAAGAAGCAGCAGCTCTGTCATTGCTGTTCCAGCTGGAACCAAGGGCATCATCTTCATTCCTCCTGCATTCGCTGTCACAACTAACTTGTGTTCAAAGTCCTCGGACACTATCACTTACGTACCTCCCCAGGCATTCACTCCAGTCTAAGCTACTGTGATCTCACGCCCAGCCCAAGTTTTGGGATAAGATATCCAACAAGACAGTAAAATTCCTGTTTCTTCTTTGTAAAATAGATCAGGATAGTAACTAGATAACATTTTAAAAGCCCAGGACATAATGTCTGCCTTATGGTTAATATTCAATCAATGGGTGCTCAGGGGTAACAGGGGGCAACAGACGGAGTCAGGGGCAAACACCGAGGATCAAACTCTAGAGTGACACCGATTCCACATCAATTTTGAAAAATCACTGTTTTGAGAGAAATCATTCTGTCTTCAAATCGAACACAAGTCCAGAATCCAGTCTTTATTCTCTGCAGACAGTTTCTGCTGAACCAAAACATGAGAGCAAATAGCTTCAGGCCTCTGCCTTTTTTTGTCTCTTCAGTTCATTTTTTATTTTCATTTTTTGGGTCCAATATGGCCTCTCTCAATTTTGTAGCTTCTTGATGTTGCCTTTGAATTTTTATGCATTTTTGAAAAATGTATTAGAATTGAATAGAATGGAAGAAATTAAGTTATAGTGGTTTTCATTTTTAAAATAGCATTCTTTAAAATAATGTGCCCATTATTTCCGTTTCCTCAATGCTCTATATATACTTTCCTATGCTACAAAAAAAAATCTCAAATGTCAGCATCTTATTCGGGGTGCCCCCAAGAATTCAACATTTTACTAAAGGTTACTTGCATAAGCCTTTTCTCTATTAAAATGCTATTTTAATTTTGCTATTTATACAAACAGTATAAATAGTACAGGTTAAGCAGTTGGATACAGGAAGAGGCTGAATGATGCTAAAAATGCAGAGGTGGGAGAGACAGGACAGAGAATGGAGAAAGGGACAAAGAGAGGCTGGGAGGATGAGCCAGGAGTGAAAGAAGGAAGCAAACCAACCACAGAGCATGTCCAATGGTCTGAATGGGCTTTCTCAGAACCCCAGGTGATGCTGGCATCAGCCCCAAAAGGAAGGAGCTGAACCTCAGACCACATCCCCCAGATGGTGAGTGACGGGCTGCAACAGTGAGCTCTGGCTCACACTTCCTCGGACCGCAGAGTGAAACCACCTGCACACACCTGAAGATGCGTTCAGTGCAGCTGTAAACCTTCAAGTTCCCTTTGAGCCAAGCCATCTTAGAAATCAGCAACAAAACAAGGCCTCCAAAGAAAAAGACAGAAGGCTTCTCCAGACCTCTGTCCAAATAATGGGAGGTTCACAAAGGTGCTGGAGCAAGCACCAATGGTGTACCATGCATAGAAGACTTAAACATTTATTCACAGGCTTTGTCTCTGTATGCGCAGTAGAATCAACCTGCTTCTCAAGTTTTATTAACAACGCTGCAGTAAAAACTCTTGTAATGAGTTACAGAAATAGCTCTCACCTCTGGGTGCCGCAGAGCATCCTAAGCCTAAGACTGTTTTTTTGGTCATTTTTCCCCAGTGCATTTGAACATTTTGCAGCCCTCACAGGAAGCTATTCTATTAGCAGAAAAGCAATAAGCTGCCGGCCCTTTGAAGATGACTCTCCTAATATACCTGGTGTCTACTTTCTCTTATGCCATTCTTGCTGCCCTGGCCTTCAGGATCCCTTTTACATCTGAGGCCCACAGAGTTAGCAAAAGGGAGAGAAAGGGGACCAAAACAATCCTAAGATTTCATCACCCCTTAGACTGCCCAAAATAGCAAGCATCCCTAAAGATGGAACAACCTCAGGGGCACCTCCAGCAGGGCCATTATGACATCTCTATCTGTGTGCACACGAGATGCTAAGACACCTCAAGACAGGGTGACCCTATCCATCTCTAGGTCTCCAGGGCCTCTCCCTTCACCAACTACTGGACTTCAGACAAACTGTCTCTCTGAGTCTCAGTTTTCTCTTCTGTAAAATGGAAACATTCCTTTGGACAGTCTGCTTTCAGCCTAGGAGCCAGAGATGCCACTAAAACCTAAAGTCAGCTCGCATCACTCCTCAGAACCCTCCAGGAGCATCTTGAATTCCCAAGAGTGAAAGTCCAGGCCTCCAAGGTCCTGGCGACCTCAGCCTCCTCTCATCTCTCTGGACGTCCTGCTTCGTCTCTCACCACCTGGACCACGCTGGTCTCCTGGCTGCTCCGGGAACACGTGAGGCCCTTTCCTCCATCAGCACAACGGGCTCGTGTCCTTCTCCTTACTGCCCCTCCTTTCCACAAGCTCTGCTCTCAAGACCCTTCTGATAAGGCCTCATTGTCACCCAGAGCCCAAGAGCAACGTCCCATCCCTGCACTTGGCCCTGGCTTGTTTCCCTCCCTAGTGACAGGACCACCCAGCCCGTCTGTTTCCTTTATTTACCATTTGCTTTTCTCCCCTGACCCTAACTGAAACACGAGCTCTGTGAGGCTGGGGGTTTTAATCAGCTTTGCTGATGGCTGTATCCCTGGTCCCTAGGACAGTGCCTGGCACATACCAGGTACGTAAGCACTGTGCTGAAGAAAGTTTATTTCCAACGACAGTCAGCAAGCCCTACATGGAGTGTGAGCGCAGCCCATCACCGTGACAGCAGAGAGCAGTGGACAAGCCCTGACTTCTCAGGAGTCCCTTTCTGCTTCCTTCTTGAGTTTGCACATGCTCAGGATGGCTAATGAAACGGGTGTTCCAGACTCCCTCTCTACCACATGACAGTCAGCCTGTCTCCTAGTAGAGACAATCACTGATGCTGGAACAATCTCTACATTTGGTAACCTTATAATGAGGAGGATATAAACACCTAGTCCTGGTCATCTGAGAAAGCCTCCCAGAGCAGCAGGAATGCAGGATGGGCTTTAGAGGCTGTGCAGGTCGGCAATGAACAGAGAGGTCAAGGGAAGGGTATTCTGGCTCAGAGCAACATGGACAAAGGTGGTGACACAGGAGAGCAGAGTGTTTTGGTTGACCTGTTCAAGCTCCTGCATTGACCATCTGTCCTGTGCTCGAGCTGGATGGACTCTGAAACCAGAGTCTGGTTAAGAGCATCACATGATGGGCATTCCCTGGTGGTCCAGCAGTTAAGACTCTGTGCTTCCAGGTCAGGGGGAATTCCCTAGTTAAGGAACTGGGAACCCACAGGCCTTGTGGCAAGGCCAAAAAAATAAAATCGATAAGCAACAAGGATTTGCTTCTGTAACAAAAAAGAGCATCACGTGGTTTGTGGCTGCAAAGAGGAAGGAAGAGTAAGAAATGCCATTTTAGGACCCCCGCTGGCATGGGACTCACGTTGGGTGATGGAGGAGCTGATGGAAGCACTAAGGAAAGGCACGACACGGGCCTTAGACACAAGGGAGACAGGGCAACGTCAGTGTCTGGACAGTGGGATGAGCAAGTGTGAGGGGCTACAGAGGTGGCAGGTGGGGCAGTAGACAAGTTCAAAAGCCCAGGGAGAGGGAACAAGGGTCTGAGCTGAGAGGACAAAACAAAAAACCCAGAAAGGAATCCTGGCCTTCCTTTAGACCTCCCTGTCTCCCAGATGCTGAAGGCACCCTCCTCCCACCCCTCCCCACATCCAGCCCAGCAGTGAGTTTCATCAAACCCACTTCCAAACACATCCCATCCGGATCCCATATGGGCGGCAAGAAGGAGCAGAGGCTTGGCAACTCAGCTTCTGAGAAGGGTGTCCTGGCTCCCGCATTTTCCAGCTCCGTGTCCTTGAGCAAGTGATTTCTCTAAGCCTGCTGTTCTCGAGGTCTCACTGTGACTCGGGAACAGTAATGGAACGATGGAATCAAGGTCCTGGCAGCGTGAGACGTGTCACTAAAGAGTATCTGCCCAATAAATATTAGATATCATGACCACGAACGCGACGCCCCATCCAAGCCCATTGCGTCTCATCTGGAACTGTGCAGCGGTACCCCAGCTTCAATCTTTGTCCCTCTCCAACCCATTCTTCACCTGTCTTCCCACAGTCCTTAGCGTTGAGAAAGCCAAAGGAAATGAAAAACGGGCCAACTCCCCGCATGTCTTCCTGATCCATAGTCTGCAGGTTGTCCAACCTCAGCCCCTGGCACCCTTCCCTTTCCCCATCTGGCTGTAGAACCAGTGCCTTAAAAAAAAAATTATGTATTTCTTTGACTGCATCGGGTCTTAGTGGCGGCACACAGGACCCTTGCTGGGTCAAGCGGCACCTTTTCTATGCAGTGCCCAGGCTCTCCAGTTGTGGCACATGACTTCAGTAGCTCTGACACATGGGCTTAGTTGCTCTGCGGCACGTGAGATCTTAGGTCCCTGACCAAGGATCGAACTTGCGTCCCCTGCATTGCAAGGGGGATTCCTTACCACTGGGCCACCAGGGAAATCCCTAGACCCAGTGCCTTTTAAAAAGTTTCTCTAATAGGCCAAGTCCTTCCTGCCTCAGGACCTTTGCACTTATTGCTCTTTCTACACAGAAGGATAACTAACTCCCTGGTATAAGATCTCAAGATCAACTCCTTGGAAAACCCTTTCTGACTGTCATATTTACAAAGCTGCTCAGCTCAGGGACTAGGGCTTAAATACTCTACTTGTTTCCTTTCAATAGTTATTATATTAACTCAACCAGCAATTGCCCCACCCTGGATTCCAGCTCCATTAGAGCAGAACATTCTCTCTTGCCTGGTGTTGAGTTTCCAGCCTAGTATCTCATAGGAGCTCCATAAATATTTGCTAAAGAACAAATGAATAAATATCCCAATTGCAGCATCAGCGTCAAGGAAGAGAGCAGAAGGCACCACGCCTTCTCTGGACCTTACGGTATAATTCAGCACTCGATCCCATTCTTTGTATTGTTCCCACTACTTCTCCTTAGTAACTCATCCTGGATCCACAACCAAATCACATTTTCCATCTCTCTTGGGTTCATTGAAAAAAAATTATACTAGCCTCAAGAGGTCTGTTGTTCAGGCCCAACATCAAGTTTGGCTTCAACTACCCAATCATCGTGTGACGGCTGGACGGCATCACTAATGCAATGAACATGAACTTGGGCAAACTCCAGGAGACGGTGAGGGACAGGGAGGCCTGGCGTGCTGCAGTCCACGGGGTCACAAAGAATAGAACACGAGCAGGTGAAGCAACAGCACGCAATCTTTCCTTTGTCTATTCATTTATCCATTCCTCGGCAAGCAGTCTGTTGTCTACACTACCAGTCAGGCACTGCTGGAGACAGAACAAGGCATGGCCCTGCCCTCCAGGCACTCACAGTCTAGCGGAGGAGACAACTGTGTAAACAGGCAAAGGCAACACGGAAAGATGCATGCTAAGGAAGAGGCACACCCCGGAGAACCAGACCTGGCAGTCAGGGAGGGCTTCCTGGAGGCAGCCGCACTTAGAGCTGAACAGTGAGTTGGAGTCAGTCAGGTGAAGGGGATTTGTGGGCAGGGCAAGAGGCAAACATATTTACACTACTCAACCATGCATTTATTAATATGGCAGCCATTTATTAACACTTGGCAGCCAACTGTGCACCTCTTCTGTGGAATCTGCCTCCTCTGTGAAATGAGGGGGTTGAACTTGAGAATCAGCTCCACTCCCTTCCACCTCCAACGTTACCCGTTTGCTTCACGGCTCAGGGCCAGGTTCATGGCTCATGTATAATCCGGGTCTGATTTCCAGGTACAGAGTCTGGCTTTCCACAAGGCCTTGTGTTCAAGGACACAGCCTGTGTCATAACCCAGATAAAAGAGACACCTGATCAACTTGGAACAACAGGCTCTCTCAGGATGGCTACACGTGGCAGAGGCTGCACAGGTGAGGAGCCACCCTCTCCCCGCACTGTCCTGGTGATGCCACGGAGGGTCCCTGCACGGCGGCGCCATGCCAGTCCTGACTCTGGCTGCCGAGGAAGCCCGAGGGCTCAGGGAGGCAGCAGATGTGCCCTCCTGCCAGGACCTGCCCTCCTGCAGCATGACCGTCAGGAAATCCATCACAGTCACGCACGTGGGGAGAGACAGCCCACGAGCAGCAGGGCTTGGGGAAACGGGCCAGCAAGTCTCTCCAGGGCTCTGGCTGCTGTGTTCACATCCAGGGCCTCACTGTGCCTGGACGTGATGGCAGTACAGTAAATTCTAGCCCCTTTCCCTCCCACTTCCCTACACAGTCTCATGTGCTCTTTCAGCACGACCTGGAGAGGCAGGTGATGTGTTAGTTTCACATCAGCAGGGCTGAGGCTCCAAGTGCGGCTTGCCCAGGCCTCTGACACCAATGCAGAGGACAGGGGAACTGGACATCCTAAACTCAGCCTCATAAAATTAGCCCAGGAAGGTCGGGGCCGGGGCCGGGACAGAGGAGGGCAGCAGGACTGGGGGCCGTCCCTCTCGGCATCGGGTCTGGGGGCAAACAACGGCTCTGCTTGGTGAGCACTTAGACAGCATCCTCTTATTAGTAATTCTTCCTTAAACAAGATTAACCACAGCTGAACACCAACGACCAGAACATTTTAATTCAGAAAAACAACAAAGGCTGTTATTATGGGGCCTGGTCTTTCACAGGTCTCCAGGCAGAGCCCAGAATGACCTGAGAGGTTGTTGATGAATGCCATCCTGGGCTCAGGGAAAAGCCTGGCCTCCTCTTTCATGCAAGCACCATCTGACTTCTGGCAGGTGGGGACAGGGGACTGGGGCAGACGGGGACAGTGAACCGACTGTATGACACGGTCATGATGGATACAGGACATCACAGTGCATTTGGCAAAATCCACAGGACTAATACCACCACGAGTGAACCATGACGTAAACCACAAGCTTTAGTGCTTCCCTGGTAGCTCAGCTGGTAAAGAATCTGCCTGCAACACAGGAGACCCCAGTTCCATTCCTGGGTCACGAAGATCTGCTGGAGAAGGGATAGGCTACCCACTCCAGTATTCTTGGGCTTCCCTCATAGCTCAGCTGGTAAAGAATCTGCCTGCAATGCAGGAGACCCCAGTTCCATTCCTGGGTCACGAAGATCCGCTGGAGAAGGGATAGGCTACCCACTCCAGTATTCTTGGGCTTCCCTCATAGCTCAGCTGGTAAAGAATCTGCCTGCAATGCAGGTGACCCTAGTTCCATTCCTGGGTCACGAAGATCCGCTGGAGAAGAGATAGGCTACCCACTCCAGTATTCTTGGGCTTCCCCTGTGGCTCAGCTGGTAAAGAATCCACCTGCAATGGGGGAGACCTGGGTTCGATCCCTGGGTTGGGAAGATCTCCTGGAGAAGGGAAAGGCTACCCACTCCTGTATTCTGGCCTGGAGAATTCCATGGACTGTATAGTCCATGGGGTCGCCAAGAGTCAGATATGACTGAGCGACTTTCACTCTTTAGTGAATGACAATGTATCACTGCTAGTTCATCAATTGTAATAAATGTACCAACTAATGCAAGATGTTAAAAATAGGAGAAAATGTGCGTGGCCTGGGACCTATGGGAACTCTTTGCATTCTGCTCAATTTTTCAGTAAACCTAAACCCGCATTAGAAACAAAGACTGTTAATGAAAAAAAATTTTTTTAAGAAAATAAGTAGTCCAATACACAATGGAATATTACTCGGCCATAAAAAAGAATGAAATCATGCCGTTTGCAGTAACATGGATGGATCTAGAGAATATGATACTCAGTGAAGTGAGTCTGACAGAGAAAGACAAACACCATATGTCATCACTTACACGTGCAATCTAAAAATGTGATGCAAATGAACTTATTTACAAAACGGAAACTGACTCAAGCTCAGAAAAGAAGCTTATGGTTACCAAAGGGGAAAGGTTGGAGGGGGTGGGGGAGGGGAACAGACTGATAAATTAGGAGACTGAGATTGACATGTACACACTGCTGTACATAACACAGATAAACAAGGACCTACTGTGCGGCACCGGGAGCTCTACTCTATTCTCTGTAATAAACCCACATGGGAAAAGAATCTGAGAAAGAGAAGGTACTAATACACGTACGTGTGCCTGCCAAGTCACTTCAGTCGTGTGCGGCCCTACGGACTGTAGCCCACCGGGCTCTTCTGTCCATGGGATTCTCCAGCCAGGAATACTGGAGTGGGTTGCCATGCCCTCCTCCAAGGGATCTTCTTGACCCAGGGACCAAACTCACGTCTCTTGAGTCTCCTGCATTGGCAGGCGGGTTCTTTACCACTAGCGCCACCTGGGAAGCCCAGATACATGTATCTGTATAACTAAATCACACCTGAACTAACACGACATTGAAAGTCCAATACAAACCAATGCAAAAAAGAAAAGGAAAAAAATAAAGCAATAAAATGTCCAAAGGAGGATCTGTCTCAGAGAGAGCCATGACCTGGGGTTCTCATGTGGGTCCTGGGAGCTCCTGGGTCCTGATCAGGGTGCTGGCTGCTCTGAGTGCTCCAGGCCCATAGTGGGACCGAGGCCTGCTCCAGCCGGAGCCTTCTCCATACAGACCGGCAGTCCAACCCTGCTCTCTGGGGAGCAGCTTGCTCCAAATACCACGTCTGGCACATTCAAGCAGCCAGGGCTTTGGGTTCATTACTTAGAAATTGGGTGTTTAAACAGCATGCAGGCAGGGGCTGCAAGCGTGAATCCTGCCTGCCTCCCAAGCCTCAGAAACACTACCTTATGCAGAACCCCAGTGATGCACCCAAATTGCATATGTCATCCTTTAAGAGCCTCAAGGGGAAAAAAATGATCATAATTACTTTTCTACTGGCCAATATCTATAAATCCTTCAGGACTCAGTTTGGGCTGTCTTTTCTCCTGGAAGCTTCTAGACCCAAACCTTGGGGGTCATAAGCTTCTCCTGCTTTGCTCCCAAAGCACCCCATCTTTACCACTCTGGGGTAGCCATTCCCGTGTCTGTCTCTTCCCGCAGAGGACAGAGCCTCGTTTTTATTTTTGGACACCTCGGGGAACATCCTTCAGCTGGATGTCAGTAGCTTAGTTTTCAGCTACAAAGGCCTCACCATAGGGTCTGGCCGTGAGGGGCTGGGGTGGGAAGGTGAGCAGGACACTGTCCTCTCCTCCTGGCCTGGTTCCTGAAATCACTTCTCCCCAAAACCTGAAAAATCACTTCCCTTCCAGAACCTGCAGCCAAATACCACCAGGAACCCCTCAGTCTACCTGCAAGTTGGCCAGCAATGCTCAGACTCACTCCACTTCCCCTTCTCTTCCACAAAATTCACAGCAAATAGAAAGACTTGGACAGGGGAGTTTCGTTTATGGAGGAGGAAAGCAGGACAAAGGGGTGCTCTGCAGACCAGTAGCTGTGGATGGGTAGAAAGGTCATATACCAGAAGCTCAAAACATGAAAATTCTGTCATTTGAGAAAGTTTCCCCATGCCCTGACTCTCCTGCCCCCAGGCTAGGAACTGGGGTGGTTTTGTGAATGTTAGCTTGGGCAGGTATAGTCTCCAGTTATCCAATCAAACACAAAGTGCTTCCTTGATGGTATTTTATAGATGTGACTAACATCCCTAATCAGTTGATTATAAATAGAGGAGCTTATTCTAGATAATTTGGAGTAGGAAATGGAAACCCACTCCAGTATTCTTGCCTGGAACATCCCATGGACAGAGGAGCCTGGCAGGTTATAGTTCATGGGGCCACAAAGAGTCGGAAACAGCTGAGCACAAATGCACGCATTCTATAGGTGACCTGGGGGTCTGATCCTACCAGCTAGAATGCCTTACAAGCAGAGGCAAGTCGTCCCTAATAAAGAGGAAATCCCACCAGTGCAGCGAGTTCCAGCCTGCCCAACCTGACAACTCCTCTGGGATTCCAGAGTTGCCCTGCCAGCCCCCACACTCACCTAATAAACTCCCTGCAATAAACCTCTCAATAGATCTCTCCTACTGGTTCTGCTTCTCTGGTTCAACCCTCCCGAGATGAGAACGGAAACTCTTACGTAGTCACCGTATGGGACACTCTTGGTGGATGAGGCAAGGAAGAGACTTCATAGTCACCAGTTTATAGAAAGGCCAAGTACTTTGTATGTGACAATTATTTATCTTAGTTTTCAGCATAAGCCCACTGTCCTGATTTTCCAGATGAGGAAATGAGACGGCTCCTACGTGACTCAGTCACAGGCAGACAAGGGTTTGGCTGAGCATCTCTATGACGGCACAGCCTGTATTCTCCTGCCACATCAAGGGCAGGGTGGGGTCAGGGGAGACTGCGCAGAGTGAGCAGGGAGCATGGAAAGGGCTCTTCCACACTCTGTAAGATGGCACATGTCCTTGGTCAATTCCTATTCTTCAAAAGTCTGCCATGGGGCTGCCACTGGGCCAAAAGCTCGGAGGTGGCCACAGACAAGACATTCGCTACTTCTGAACAGAGGACCCACCCACAGCCATCAGCTCACAAAGCACAGGGTAAGCTTGTCCAGGTGCCTGAAACCACCATTCCCACAAAACGCAGCCCTGAGATTCCCCAAGTCCTGCTGTCCCGACTCAACCTTCCTTCTATCACCCAGCCTCCGTGTGTGCGTCCTCAGGCGTGTCTGACTCTTTGGTGATTCCACACATTATAGCATGCCAGGCTCCTCTATACATGGGATTTCCCAGGCCAGAATACTGGAATGGGCTGCCATTTTCTCCTTCAGGGGATCTTCCTGACCCAGGAATCAAATCCACGTCTCCTGCGTTGGAAGGCAGGTTCTGTACCTCCGAGCCACCAGGGAAGCCCTGTCTAGAGTCCCCATTCTGCCCAAAATATACAGGTTGCTTCTGAAAGAGCCCTACTTACATTTAGCTTCAGGAAAATATTAAGAGACCTATTAAGGCTCCTTTTCCTACTATCTGGAAGATGAACTTTAGGACGTGGTTGACTGGAGATTAACTTCCCATCAGAGAGGTCTGACTAAGCACCAACTCACTGAAGGGCCAGGGGACAACAGGTGGGCTGTGACGATGAGCAGACAGAGGTCTCGCCTTCCAGGGTCATTTAGGGTGGAGACTAAGTTCAAAAACAACCCTGGTTGTTTCAAGGCAAGATCAAGCCTGCAACCGGGTTCAATCATTTCTTCAACCAACACTTGCTTATGCAGCAAACATATGGATTGAGGTTTGGAAAGACTCCATCACATGGCAGGGATAGGACGTAGCAACAAGGATGGTGGAGGTGACTCCGGAAAGGCACCGCCGGGGGAGGGGGTTCTTAGGGGACAGCCCCTCCTGGAAATAAAGGCACTTCCTCTGAAAACTTCACTCTCAAACAGGCCCCAGGCCAGGAGAAGCAGCACTGGAGGCACCACTCACCCTCCGAGAACAAGACACCAGGCAGAGCTGTCCCGGATGGCTGGCCAGGCGTGCGTGATTTCAGTTCTCTGTGCAACAGTTTCATCTCCTGTGAATTGGGAGTAATGATGCCAAATTTTCCAATTTCACACAGTTATGGTAGGGATTAAAACCTTCTAATTGAAGAAAGGGTGCTGTTGCCGAATAGTTAACCCTGGGTCTTGTCTGGATACTGACTAATCGGAACAGATGGCAGCCGTGGTGGGGAGCATCTCGGGGGGCCACTAGTTAACACTTTGCTTTCTGGACTGATGTGGAGTTTGGGACAGAGGAGTAGGGGTGAGAGAGGGGGTTAAGGACTCGAGAGCCGGGGATGGCAGCTACTCCCCAAACCTGCACAGAAGAACCTCAGTATTTGGGGTCGCCCACTCATTACCAGCTCTGTTCCAAAGGCTTCCCCTTGCTGTAGGAAGAAGAAAACCAACATTAATTTTAAAATCTGCCCCTGCCTACTTTGCAGACATCATCTCCCTCACAACTCTGTTCCTGAGCCCCATTTGCTCAATGCACAACACAAACACACACCGAGAGAGAGAGACACACACACACACAGAAACAGACGCGCGCGCGCACACACACACACACAGAAACACATGCACATAGACACACACACACACCAATACTAAACTAGTATATTTTTTCTGTTCAGGACTCCAGAAGAGTAAGAAACACCGTGCATTAAACAATGGCTCAAAATTCGGGAGGGTGGGGCAAGAGATAATAACCATTATATATACAAACTGATCTCAGGAGTCAACTTGGATTCAGGAATCAGGGCAACACTTCTTCACTTATGTGGGCTTCAAGTAAAAAACCGTGTGTGTGTGATGAGAGAAAGGGGAAGAGACAATCTCATGCGTAGGAAGAGAATTTAATAACTTATGAAGGAGGAAGAAAATGACGGGCTCTTTTTCCTCCCTTTTTTATAAACCAAGCCAGGCTGGGCCCCTCTGCTCCGCAGCCCAGGTGTAGGCCAGCCGTCAATGCCTCCACCCAGGCTGTATCCTCACCCTTAGGGGTGGGCGAGGTCAGGGCTGGTTCCAGGGGAGGCAGGGACTCCTCAGATCTGAGGCAACAAGCCCTGCTAGTGAGCAAATGGCCCTGCCCCCAGCTCTGCAGACTTGCCCTCTCAAAGCGGTCCCCATTCTCTCGGCCTCTCAGGGGCAGAGGAAGTCCCTTCCTGGACACGAGGGGCCCTGTACTCTCCCAGAAGGAGAAAGAGAATGACTCTCCAAACGAAATCAGGGATTGATTTTCCTCTCCACCTTGGAAAGCACAGGTTTACAACTAGATTCATCCAGAGTCAGGCAGGTTAAAATGAATTCAGAACAAATCAATGTGTGAAGCACTTCTTCTACTAAAGAACTGAGAGGTGTGGGACCCACCTGGGGTCCAGTGGCTACGACTCCACGCTGCCCAGTGGAGATGCAGACGTAGAGAACAGACTTGGGCACACGGGGTGGGGCGGGCCGGAGGAAAGGGTGAGACAAACGGAGAGAGCAGCATGGAAACATACATACATGACCCTACGTAAAGCAGATGGTAGCCAGTGGGAATTTGCTGTATGACTCAGGGCACTGAAACCAGGGCTCCGTGACAACCTAGAGGGGTGGGATGGGGAGGAGGTGGGAAGGAGGTTCAAGAGGGAGGGGACATAGGTATACTCATGGCTGATGCATGTGATGTATGGCAGAAAATAACCTAATACTGTAAAACAATTATCTTTCAATTAAAAGAGGAAACAAAAGACTCCACACTGCCAATGCGGGGGGGCCTGGGTTCGATCCCTGGTCAGGGAATTAGGATCCCATATGCCATGCAACACAGTCAAAAAAAAAATATATATATATATATATATATATATATATATATGTATGATGAATAAAAACTGGAAACAAGAAAAGGGAAAAAAAAAAAAAAAGAGCTGGGTAGTGCCTTGGACCAGCTTCACTTCAATCTGAGAACCCAGTCAACACAGTACCTTCAGTTCCTGGCTGTTTTCATTTTCTCTCTCTGCTGGCCCCCTCTAACACTAATCCTTCTCCTTGGAATAACGTCCCAGATCCTGCCCCACCACCATCCTCTGTCACAGCAACTGACACACAGCATGGAAGTGTCTGCTTGTCGCTATCTCCCCAGAACCACTGGGCTGGCGAGTCCCAAACTTCCACTGCCCTTAACTATCCAAGATGCTTGCAAAAAGTGCATATTCCTGGGTCACCTCCAGGAGGTCAGGTTCAGTGAGGCTGCAGCAGAGTAAAGAAACCTGCACTCTTCACATGCTCCCCAGGTAACTCAAGTTCAAGCACTCCGCCACCAAGCACACCCAACAGAACTGTGAGCTCAAGTACAGCCAGGGACTGTCTGGCTTCTTAGCACCAGCAGCCATTACAGCAAGGAGGGTGGGCTTCCAAAAGAGATGTTGGCTACTGGCTGCGGGAAGTTGCTTTGTGGGAAGTTGCTTTGTGTGCAGGTGAAGAAATGAGTAAGTTAGTTAAATTGGTGATAATGAACTTATTCACGTATTTGCTCACCTACCCGTCCACTTAATGAAGCTCTGGACTAAATGGCTAGAAAAAAATATTATACAGATTAAACCAGTTCCGTATAGCCAAAGCTATGGTTTTCCCAGTAGTCGTGTATGGATGTGAGAGGTGGACTATAAAGAAGGCTGAGTGCCATAGAATTGAGGCTTTTGAACTATGGTGCTGGAGAAGACCCTTGAGAGTCTTTGGACAGCAAGAGGGTCAACCCAGTCAATCTTAAAGGAACCAACCCTGAATATTCATTGGAAGGACTGATGCAGGAGCTGAAACTCCAATCCTTTGGCCACCTGATGCCAAGAGCTGGCTCACTGGAAAAGACCCTGATACTGGGAAAGACTGAGGGCAGGAGGAGAAGGAGGAGACAGAGGATGAGATGGTTGGATGGCATCATTGACTCAATGGACATGAGTTAGAGCAAACTCCGCGGGATAGTGAAGGGCAGGGAAGGCTGGCGTGCTGCAGTCCACAGAGCTGCGAAGAGTCAGACACCACTAGCAACTGAAGAACAACAACAAATGGCAGGTTAGAATCTTTCTTTACTTTTTAAATCATTATGGACTAAATTCAGCAGCCAGCTTCTCAAACGCTAAATGTGGATTGGTTTTCATAAAATTCTCCCTAGAAAAGTGTCAGCGTAATACTCTATGGCGATATCTGCAAGAATCCAACAGTGTCTCAAGGCTCCTTGTCAGATACTGGTGCAGGGAGTCTGAGTTTTCTGCTTCTGCAGGCTGGGTATGCTTCTGGGTGCATGGAATGCTCTCTATGTGCTGCTCTGGTCCTCCAGGCAGCTCCCTTACCTTCAATAAAGCAGATATCTGGCCCTGGACCCATGCCCAGCACTGGGGATTCAGGGATGCAATTAAACATGGGCCCTGCAGTAGGAAGACTTCCAAGATGGCCCCAGGTATAGCTCCTTTAGAATCCCCTTCTCTGGAGTGTCAGCAGCCTGTGAATAGGAGGGAATGGCACTCCTATGGTTACTTCACCTTTCACAGCAGAAGGTCCCAGTTGACTTTACGTTACTCAAAAGGGAGATTATCCTGGGTGGGCCTGACCTGACCTGGTGAGCCTGTAAAAGAGGTGAGAGAGGAGCAAGGTGTGATGTGATGGAGCAGGCTCGGGGAGGGAAGCAGACGGCATCTAGGAGATGACAAATGACCCTGGTTGACCACCAGGAAGAGAGCAGAGCCTCAGTCCTACAACCTCAAGGAACTGAATTCTGCCAACAGTGAGTGAGCTTGGAAGAGAGCAGAATCTCAGATGAGAACGAACCACGGTGTGACACCTCGATTCTGCCTTGAGATACTGAGCAGAGAACACAACCACAGGATGCCGGGACTCGGACGTACAGTATCTGAAAGGTCATAAATGTTTTAAGCTACTAAACTTGCAATATTGTTGTTTAGTCACTAAATCGTGTTCAACTCTGAGACCCCATGGACTGTAGCCCGCCAGCCTCCTCTGTCCATGGGATTTCCCAGGCAAGAATACTGGAGTGGGTTGTCATTTCCTTCTCCAAAATGTGGGATGATATTTCACAAAACACTTCGGAGAAGCCCTTCCCCCAAGGAGCTCACAGATACCAAGGAATGAAGGACATGAGCAGTAATCCTGTTGTTTCCAAGCAACTCTGCCACCAGTAGAGAAAAAGAAACAAAACCATCAGGGCCACAGAGAAGAGGCCTTCTGCTCCCCACCTCCCTTCCTATGTTCACACTCACAGTGGCAGCCCCGGGACCAGGCACACCGCGTCCTGAAGTGACATCATTCCTGAGATTTTTAAGAGACTGCAGGGCTTTTGGGTCTCTAAATGTACAGACAGGCTTCCCTGGTGGCTCACGGGTAAAGAACCCACCAGCTGACGCAGGAGACACAGGAGATATGGGTTTGATCCCTGGGTCGGGAAGATGCCCTGGAGAATGAAATGGCAACCCACTCCCGTATCCTTGCCTGGGAAAGCCCATGGGCAGAGGAGCCTGGTGGGCTACAGTCCGTGGGGTCTCTAGAGCGTCAGACACAACTTAGTGACTAAATAACAACAAAGTGCACAGATAAGCCAGGGGCCTGCCGAGGTTCCATGAGGGACGGAGCCCCAGCTCCCAAGAGCGGGCTGAAATGGACAAATGGAAGACAAATGGTGCTCTTGCTTATGCCCCAAGCTTCCATCCTGTTCAGTCAACCACATCATCACCCGCTTTTGAGGAGTGATTCCGTGACTGCTTCAGATGAAGACATCTACTGGCCTTAGGCAGCTGAGATCTGAAGCCCAGCTTCACTGCATCCTATAGAGGGCCCCCTCCACTACCCTCAGAGGAAGGACTGAGAAGGAAATCAGCCCACTGCATGACAGGGAGCACCATGCCTGGCGCATGGCAGGCACTCAGGAATAGTCCTTCCCTGATTCCAAAAAACATTTTGTGCTTTAAAATGGTGCTTCTCAGACCAGAAAGAGCTTCAGAATCACCAGAGGTGGTGCTTAAAAATGCAAGCTCCCTCGCTCCCCATCCCCAGGAAATTCTAATTCAGTTTTGTCTGCCTGGGTCTCAGGAACCTGCCTTTTCACCCTCATCCCTGGCGATCCTGATTCAGATGATCCACAAAGCACACCTTTTTGTGGCAAAGATGCTGGGCAGGGGGGGAGCGGACTGGACATTTGCACTTCACCGGACTACTGAGGCATCTCCAGCAGGGTTCCACTGGGTTCTGGAAATGTTTTAGGCACGGAATAGAAACTGTTCTTGCAAGTGTCGCTGACCACTCAAGCTCTCCAAAGGTAAAAGAGGAGTGTGCATGCGTGCATTTATGCATCTTGACAGTGGCACCATGGAAGAAACCTGGCAGACGCACAGAACAAGCACTAGATGCCCCAAGGGGTTCTGGGAGCAATCAGAGGACATGTGGCCACCTCCAGCCTCAGGACACCACCGAGAGGACCAGCTGCCGCTGTCCAGCAGCACCCCCGGGGCTGCACAGAGCATCTACGGATGGACTCCAAGTGCGCAACAAAGCCCTGCTGCAGGTTCCGACTGGACCAAGAGCTCTGTCCTGTTGACTCTGTGTATTTAAAGCAAAGTGATACTGATCTGAACCGATGGGTGGTGCTGGCGTCCCCACCGCTCCCCTCTCAGCATGTTAGCTGGGCTCCTCTCCCCACTGACACCTCTCAGTGTCACACACACTGGGCACTTGAGAGATATTTGCTGTACAAAATAATAGGATGAGTGGATGAGCCATGAGTGAATGAATGAATGCACCAACTGATCTTTCCTCAGTCCATTCTGCCCCATGAAGTCAGAGTACTCTCGCCACAATGCAAATAAAACCAAGTTCCCCTCCTACCCAACACCCATTATTGGCTCCTACTGGATGGATGATATGCAGACCGAGAGAGGTGTGCCAGGACCTCTACTGAGTTCACGCCTATCCTTCAGACATTCATGTGTTTAGAGCTTTCTGAAAAAAACATGTTATCTCATATGTGCCTCAAAATCCTCCTACATTTAGAAACTCCAGGTTATCCTCCAAGTTCAGTTGAATCATCACCTCCTCCAGGAAGCCTTCCCTGACTGCCACAGGCAGGGTTAAAGTACCTTACAGTCAGCTGTCATTTATTCAGTAGACTATGTCAACAACCCCCTTCTTTGGGTTTCTATAACATTCTGTGTGGATCTCCATTTACCTGTGCTCCCATGCCTAACACAGGGCCTGGAACCCAGGGTGAATAAGGTGAATAATTATATAAATTGATCTTATAATTCCCAGGAGACAAGTGTATCCCAGTGGTTAACAAACACTGTCAGACTTCGTCAAGGATGCGGCAGGATGGAAAATACCCGCTTTCTTCCAGCACAGAACAAAGCTTTTCCCACGTTCGGCATGGGCAGCGGATTTGCCGCACCCATTTTCAGAAGCTGGAGAAGTTCCTCCTCCAAGAAGCAGGGCTTCCTCAGCACGACGGGGTGTCACGCCGTCTGCAGGGCCACGTGACTGGGGAATCCCATCTGTTCTCCAGCACACGCCCACCCGTGACAAATGAATCCGTCTGCAGCGTGTGCCAGGAGCTGCTGCTTTGGGAGCAAAGGAGACTGGTGATGAATTATTCATCCCGAGGAGATGCCTGTCCCAGCCTCTTGGGTACAGCCTGCAAAGGCACCCCTGCAACTACCAGGCTCAGGTCCCAAGACACAAAATAATAATTATTAGTAACAACAGCGGCATCTACCTTGGATCGAGTTCCTACAACACACCCTGTTGAGAGCTTAGCCTCCATTATTTAATTTTCACCATGGCCTCGGGGGGCATGAGCTAGCATCACCCCCATTTACAGATAGGGAATCTGCACTGCAGGGGGGTAAGGTAACCAGCCCAGATCCACCAGTCTCCCAGGATGCTGCAGTCCACCAGTTCCCCAGAAGGCAAGCTTTCCACTGCAAGAGGGAGGAGCATCAGGGAGAAAGCAGGGAAGCCCCGGAAAGCCCAGGGAGGGGAGGGAACCCTCAGGCTGAGCTGGGAAATGCCGGGCCTCCCCTCCCCCATGGATTTACCATTCAGAGCAGTACAGGCAGGCAGGCGGGATGACAGCCCTCACCAGCCCCAGCGTGTCAAATGCAGCTATTTCCAGCAGCTTCTCTACCAGAGAAGCCCTGTCACATTTGATATGGCTGAATCGATGATGCTGGAGGACGTATAGTCAGGTGCAGCAGAGCTGAGGAAGGAGAGAAAGGGACTCCTTAGGAGCTCAGCCCCGCCCCGACGCAGTTATTCATGTCCTGCTCCGTGGACCACTCTCGGGAAAGGAGGAGGGGCAACGGGCAGCATCCTTTCAGGAGGGAAACAAAAACCAAAGCGGGTGTGAAGCAAAAGAATACATGGAGGGAACAGACAGACATTTTGCTTGTTGGGAATTTATGATCCTCCTTGTTTCACAAAGGATTTGGAGTCACTTGCAAGATTCCATTCATAATGGTTAAGCAAAAATAGGCAAATGAGAAATGAGAGGTATGAAGAATCTGGAGGGAAGAACAGGAAGTCTGGGGGAGGCAGGGATGCACCACCACGCTGTGGACAGCGCTGCGGCTTCAGGCCCCAACCACCACCTGAGAGAGGCTGCAGCCACTTCTGTAGGAGGAGTCACTAGGCAGAACCACAGGGCCTGCAGGGTGCTCGGGACGGATCACACCACCTCATCAGGGCAGATGAACTGCACTCAAGGCCCCCAAAGCTAGAGCAGCTGCAGAAGGTCATGGGTGCGGGCCTCTTGGATGGACTCTCAGCCTCCTCCAGAGCCCCATGCTGCCTGGACCTCAACTCCAGGTGGCTGCCTCTTGACCTTCATTTCTATCCTCGAATCTGAGACTCCCTCCAGCCCCACTCCCCAGCCTGATCTCTTTGCTGGCCTGAGTCTGCTGGAATTTCTCAGTCTCCACTGCAGCCTGGCCCAGCGCAGTGAGCATGAGGTCTGCCGCTGGTCCCTCGGCCTCCCCCATGAATGTGAGATCTCCCTTCCTGCAGGGCCTGAGTCTTAGCCTCCTCTGCATTCGTGGGACCTGGTTCCTAGCTGCTAAGTCAACAGCAGCAGCCTCCGAGCCTCCTGTCCCAGCAGAAACAGGGCACAGGGACCCTGGGTGCTCTCTGCGGACCAATAAGGGCCTATTTACAACAGGGGCAGACCTTAGGGAGATCTACGTGGGAGGGTAAAGCTCCCTGGAATTGACCTGGAATTAACAGAGAACTGTTATCACCCTGGGCCTCAAAGGCAAAGGAAAGCAACCAGGGAAGCTGTAACTGGAAGAGGGCTCCCAGCAGGAGCTGTGGCCCACAACAACCCTGCGGGAGGGAACCAAGTCTTCTCCCCTGAGCTCTCACCCTCTCATCTCCCACTGTGGCCTCCACTGTCTGCACCCAAGCAAAAGTCCAGGCAAGGGAGCCACTGCTGAAATTCACAAGGTCAGTCTCCTGTGGGTTCCAAGCAGGTGCAGAATAGATTTGGAGAGACAAACAAAACACTCAGCACATAGACAGCATCTGCACTTTCTGGACCAGGCTACATATGCCCCCTGTTCTGATGACAAACACACATCTCCATGTGGTTGGGCAGGGGGTGAATTCGTCCCTTAGCAGTGGTCACATGACTCAAGCCTGGGCAAAGTCCATTCATTCAACCATTTATTCATCCATCCATTCCAGGCATCCACTCATTCATTCATTCAGTGCTGAGTAAGAAGGATACATCTGAACAAAACCACCTTGCTTCCTAGTGGGATCCAAGCAATAGGAATCCTCCTCGCATGCAGGCTGGGCTTTCCGGGTAGCACCAGTGCTAAAGAACCCACCTGCCAATGCAGGTAGATGTTAGAGACACAGGTTCAATCCCTGATTAGGGAAGATCCCCTGTAGGAGGACATGGCAACCGACTCTAGTATTCTTGCCTGGAGAATCCCATGGACAGAGGAGCCTGGTGGACTATGGCCCATAGCATCACAAAGAGTCACACACAACTGAAGCGACTTAGCACAAAGCACGCAGAGCATGCAGGCCAAGCCAGGCCGTTCGGAAACTCAGTTCTGGAAACTCTGGACCACAGTGAGAAAGAGACATTCTCTTTCTGTACCCTTGGACATGAGATGGAAGGAGGTCTGGAGAGCCATCAGCCACCTGGGAGGGAAGCAGAGTGAGGACTGGAGGCCCAGGGAAGGGCCCTGACCCACCCAAGTTCCCTGGTGTCAAAACACTGCTGGGTCATGGTCTCAGGGACTATTTCCCCACTAAGCCATCCTGCCTTATCTCCCAGGGAAGACAACCCACAATCACCCGGGATCAGGGACAGGAATCCTGATCTTAAGGACTGCCCTGGACAAACAGACACCGAGCATCTCTGGCAGCTGGTGGTTTGGAATCACAAAGCTGGGTTTTCTCTGAGTAAGAGCATGATTCACGCACACTGAATGTCCCACAGGAAGAGGAGGAGGAAACAATTCCTCTGATGCCCGAGGACAAGACACATAAAAGCTCAGATCAGAGGCTTGCTGAAGGGGACCAGTATTCCCTGGCAACCAGAGAGAAGGGATCTGTGCTGGAGCTGAGGAGACATCTCGGGCTCCTGTGTGGGTTTAATGAGGTGCACTCGGGGGAGGCACCATCGGGAGCAGGAAAACAAAAGCAGGTGCAGGAGTCAGGAATTCTGGTCCTAACCTGGTTCTGCGTCTTAACTGGCTGTGAACTTAAAAGAAGTAATTTACTCCCTACCCTGAGTTTTAGCCTCCTCATTTCTAAATATAAAAAGAAAAGAGCTGTAAGCAGGGAAGGTGAGGGAAGCAGCAGCGTCACAGCTAAGGGCAGCGTCTGGAGTCAGACTCAGCTCAAGTCCAAATTCAACCTTTAAAAGCCAGGGGGCATAAAGCAGGTCAGACCGGAAGGTGTGGTTTTCTCATGTGTAAAATGCACGTGGCAGACCCTGGCCTTACAGCATCTTTGTGAGGGTTAAGAAAGATGAATCCAGCCCAGCACCGCAGCAGAAACATGAGAAAGGGAGTCAGGATAACTGAGAAGCGGCTAGTCTAGAAAGGTCTGGAAAAGATGCTGCCTGGTCCCCAAGCCAAACGCTTTCGGAGCTATGGCATTGGGGGCACTCTTTGCATAGGGATGATGTTTCTCCCCCCACCCCACTACCAAACTCCCTGCCAAGTAACTCAGCTCTCTCATCCAAGCCTCCACAAGGCATTTTTCAAACCTCCATTTTCAGCTCTTACGACACCCTAAAACTTTTATTAGAATTTTTGTCTTGATTTCTGAATTGGCTGGTCACAGATGTAGTGGAAGCTAGAGCTGCCTTAGTAAAATTTAAGAAGCACCTTGAGATTCTGACTTTGGGGACCAGGCAGAAGGTCCTTCTAAGTAGTTGCTAAGAAAACCATCAAGGAGACTGGAGTAAGGGCAGTCAGAACCACAGCCACCTCCACTAGTGAAGCCAGCTGTGTGAGCCCTGCTGGTAAGGAGGAGACCTGTCTTCCAAGTGGCTAACACACACAGGGGATTCTTCTAGGTGTTGTACCAGCATTAGACGGGCTTCCTCGGTGGCTCAGACAGTAAAGAATCCGCCTGCAATGCAGGAGACGTGGGTCAGATCTCTGAGTCTGGAAGATCCCTTGGAGAAAGAAATAGCAACCCTCTACGGTATTCTTGCCTGGAGAATTTCATGGACACAGAAGCCTGGTGGGTGCAAAGAGTCAAACACAACTGAGTAACACACACACACACCAGCTTTATTTCTAATCCTCCAAACAAGCCTGTGATATGATGGTCAGTATTATTAGACCATCACACAGATGACACAAACTGAGGCTCAAAACCCCTTAACTGGTTTGCCCAAGGCAACGTAGCACTAGTAACAACAACTCACAAGGCTGCATTTGATCTTTGGACTATCTGACTACAGAGTTTGTATTCTACCAAACATTCAATTCTCTCTTCAAAGAAAAAACGCAAACAGAGCTGCCTGCTGAAGTACGTGGGCACCCACCCAAAGGGACGAACGCTTGGCTGGGTAAATTCTGAAGTGTCTCAGAAAGCATCCTTCTTGTCACCGCAGTGTCACGGGCACCAATGATGGTGGCCCGTCAGCCTCTGGGCCGTCACAGTAGGAGATCAACAACAGCCCATCTCATCTGCATCTTGTCCCTTTCCTGCAAGCTGGAAGCAAGCATCCAGCACCAGGATGGATGTCTCCCGGGCTGACATCCGGAAGAGCGTGGGCTGTGTTTTTCACTCAAAAGAAGACAGAGATTAAGCAGAACCCAGACAGCACATCAAAGAGGTCATCATGGTCAGAACAGACTCAGGGAGGGAAAGACTCTCTGGGCAAGCACGCTTGTGTTTATTTAACTGCTTTCTGCCTTGATGAATAACTAATTTGTACCAACCCACAGTGTACCCGAGACGTGTTGATAAATGAGGCTGCAGAAGCCTCATGTTTCTGGGCTGTCAGTGTGTTTTGCATTCCTCGAGCAAAGAGAACTCCTGCTTCCCCGAGGGAGGCTTCAGACACTTGCAAACACGGCAAGAAGGGCCCTCATTTCTCAAGAAGAGGCCTCATTTCCCTTTGGAACTCCAGCCCTCAACTTAGCACATAGTAGGTCCTCAAAAATGTTTCCTGGGTTAACACAGAATTGTTGTTGTTTAGTTGCTAAGTCATGTCCAACTCTCGCGACCCCCTGGACTGTAGCCCACCAGGCTCCTCTGTCCATGGGATTTTCCAGGCAAGAACACTGGAGTGGGCTGCCATTGCCTTCTCCAGGGGATCAAATCTGCGTCTCCTGCATTACCACTGAGCCGTCAGGAGAGCCCTAACGTGAAACACATTTGCATTTTAATTCAAATGATAAATATGATGTTAAGTTAGAATGCAGGACTGCTCAAATGGGACATATGAGCAGAAAGTGACAAAGGTGAGTGTTTGCAAGGTTGATGCAGTCAATGTGCATATTGAGAAGTGCTTTGCTATATTTTCAAAGTTTCCTGCTGAGATATAAGTATATGCATGGATAGAATACACAGTATCTGTGGATATGAACAGTCATATATTTTAAGATATTTGATGACTAAATCTACCCAGGCATGCAACTGGCACACAGACGGTCTCGGTAAAATGGGAACTCACCCTGGCCCAAGAAAAGCTCTAAGAAAATGAAATTCTAACAATTCCATCACAAATCGTTTGATCAGAAGTCTCAGGAGACCAGTGTTGGGAACTGGGAAAGGCTCTCCCATAAGCCCCAGTTACAAAAGGGCAGAGGAGTAGAAGGAGCTGGAGCTAAGAGACGCCGGCGACATTTTGCAAAGTATTCGAAATCTGGGCTTCCCTGGTGACTCAGCGGTAAACCACCCGCCTGCCAAAGCAGGAGACACAGGTTTGATCCCTGGTGTGGGAAGATCCCACATGCCTCGGGGCAACAAAGCCTGCGCGCCACAACTACTGAACCTGTGCCCTGGAGCCCACGAGCCGCAGCTACTGAAGCCTTCCTGCCCTAAAGTCCACGCTCCACAAGAAGAGACGCCACGGCAAGGAGAAGCTCGCACACCGCAACTAGAGAAAAGCTCACGTGGCCACGGAGACCCAGCACAGCCAAAAGTAAATAAAAGCATTGTTTTTAAAGTGTTTCAAATCTGTAGAAGAGCACGAGGAAGATGCAAACCCAGAAGGAGCAGAAGAAAACCACCAGGAATGACCAAACTTCTGCTGCACAATCTCGTGGAGGAGGAAGGAAAACAAGACGGGGATGGTTTGGGACAGATGGTGGGTGAGCAACAGATGAAAGGCAGAAGTGGTCTTTTCCATTTCGATGGGTGATTCTGTCTTCAGAAAAAAAAAAAAAAAGTTTTCCAAAACCGGAAGATGAGGAATAAGCCTAAATAAAGCAGGAACAAGTGGAAACACGGGAAAGATAACACCGTGACATGAGTCACGGGCCCTAGATCTGACAGCAAAATCACAGATGAAATGTGCTTTTTCAAACAGGGAATGAGGGAGACACCTGGATCCTGAAGACGGAAAAACGTGACCCTGGTTCCTTAAGGGGAGCCAGGAGTGACCCAGGTCCAAACCACCGGACTAGTGCCCCTGCCCACCTCTGCCTCCCCCCGTCTGTCTGCCAACAGCATCATGAGCCCTGGAGCCCTGGGGCTGCACCACCACCACTAGGGAGAGAGAAAGGTCGAGAACCTCCACTCAGAGCTCCTGCGCTTCCACTCAACTGCCTCTTCTGGGCCTCTGCCAGCTGTCACCTACCATGAACGCCTTAAGAGTCCCAAACACACTGCTGGATTTCACCTCCAAACTGGGCTCTTCTCAGGAAATGGCACCACCATCTGACCCAGCTGCTCCAACCAGAGACCTACCAGGCACCTGGGGCCCTTCCCTTTCCCTCCATCTTCACATCCTCTTCCAGAAGAGACGCAACAGCCAGAGGGCTCGCCCTGTGCACACACTGTGTGTTTGCATTAAATCTAACTCCCAGTCCTGCAGGTGGATCTCTGCAAACTCACTGCCTCCTGCTCTCCCCATCCTGCAGGGCACTTCTGCTCTGCTGGCCTTTAGTTCTTGGAACACAGACGCTTTCACACCTCGGAACACAGTTCTCTTCCACCAGCCACTCTGCCCACACAGCATCCCCGGGCATAACTGGCCCCTTACCCTGACAGCTGCACCTCGGAGATGCCTCCTCCCACAGCCCTCCGTTTCACCAACGTCTTTGTTTCCAAGTCACAACGCACAATTTTGTGTCCATTTACTCATCTGTCTGTCTGTCTCTGCAACTAGAATCTCAGCTGCCTGGGAGAAGAAGGGATAGATCTTTTAGCCAAGGTCTGAGGAATCAAAGAAACCTTTAGGGGTAGATGGTGGAGAATGAGAGGGAAAAGCATTTCTGGGAGAAGGAACAGCATGAGCGAAAGCACAGAGTCATGAAACAACACACAGGGAGAGGAATAGGCCCTGGAGGAGGGTGGGAGGGAGATGAGACCGGATACGTAGGCCGGGGGCCAGGAGACCTCGCCTGGTCAAGCTGGGAGCCCCTTTCCAGGGCTCTAACATCCCAGTCACCCCACGGGGAAGACGCCAGGTCCTTCTCCAAGGGCAGGGAGAGGCCACACTCTTTGTTCAACGTATCTGACAAACTGGAGGTATTACCACGTGCCCCTGTCTCTGCTGCTGTGTGGAAGGGGAGGACACAGTGGACACGACCTCTGGACAACAGGGGGGCTGCCAGGCTAGACCACCACCGCCAGCAGGGACGGAAAGAAAGGATTCCCGGGAATGGATGGTAAAGCTGCCCACTTGACACACTTCGGCATTCTAGGACTTTGTCCACATTCCACTGAATCGAGGCCACTTTTCAGAAACCTGGGCTCCAGACCATGCAAGATTTAGCTTCTTCCACCAAAGGCAACAGTCACTACCGAACACCCCTCAGGAAAGGCAGGAAGAGGCAGACAGAGAGTGTGGACTCTGGCCAGGGTCCTGGCTTGGAAATTCCCATGACCGTGAAATGTGACCATAAGACCAACCCCTCTGCAGTCCCAGGGACCTGAAACCTCATCCATAACATGAGGTCACTAGTGGCTCTGACCTCGCAGAGCTGTTGTGACGATGGAACAAGAGAATCCTTTCAGGAGGGTAAAGTCACCCTATACTGCAGGTGAGTAAACTGGGGTTCAGAGAGGTGGGTAACTTAGAGCCACACAGCCACAAGTGGCAGAGCTGCAGATTCACTCCAGAGTCCACATCCCTGACCCCTGAGCCACACTGACCTCTCGGGTTCCAAGGGGTCCGGTGACCCTGACACCCCCTGCCCGCCCTGACCCCACCCTGCTCCTATCTGACTGACACTGAGCCCCAAACACACGCAGCCCTGAAGGTGACTCAGGGCCGTTGCAAGTGCACATTATACTTCAGCTCTGTTAACTATAACCACATCCTGAGCACGACCAAAACTAGGTCGAAAGAATTATTTCTGGGATTTTCAAAAAAAAAAAAAAAAAAAAAACCCACAGCAGGAATATCCTAAATGTGTCTCCCATCATTTGCAGCCGAATGATCTCAAATGGAGGGCTTGTTATCAGTCTTTTTCTTTTCTATCATATCACAATCCTGTTTCAGCCTGGAATCAAACAGTTTCTACCAGCAGCCCCCATCCATACCCCAGCGCCAGGCCCAGCTAAGGGGGAGAGGGCAGGATTCATGCCTGACGCAGGTGGGTGCAGACTCCCCGGCCCATGTGACATGTCCTGGACCCTGCCTCCTTCCTCGCGTGTCCCCTTGCACCTCAGCCTCCATTCCATTCCGAAGGTTGACCACTCAGTCCCAGCATCCCCCAGGATTGCAGCCTCACTCCTCATTTTGGAGACAAGACTGAGGTCCAGAAAGAAAGCCAGGACAAAGCCCAGGGCTCCTGGCACTTGCACTTGTCATCTTTATGCCCCACAAGTAGAAAGGCTATAGAGACACCACAAGTGTTTTAGCTTCCTCAGTTCAGTTCAGTTGCTCGGTCATGTCCGACTCTTTGTGACCCCAAGGACTGCAGCATGCCAGGCCTCCATGTCCATCACCAACTCCCGGAGCTTACCCAAACTCATGTCGGTTGAGTTGGTGATGCCATCCAACCATCTCATCCTCTGTCGTCCCCTTCTCCCCCCACCTTCAATCTTTCCCAGCATCAGGGTCTGTTCAAATGAGTCAGCTCTTCGCATCAGTTGGCCAAAGTATTGGAGTTTCAGCTTCAACATCAGTCCTTCCAACAGTTAGCTTCCTAGGGCTGCCATAACGATGGATCATGAACATGGAGGGTTAACACAACAGAAACGTATTCTTTCTCAGTTCTGGAGGCCAGAAGTCCAAAATCAAGGTGTGGGTAGGGTCGCCTCTCTTGAAGGCTCCAGGGGGAGAATCTTTGCTTCTTCCAGCTTCTGGTGACTCCAGGTGTTCCTCAGCTTGTGGCCACATCACTCCAGTCTCTGCCTTGACTCTCAGAAGGCTTTCTCCTCTACGCTCCATGTGTCTCTCCTCTGAGTATCTCTTACAACAACACTTGTCATTGGATTTAGAGCCCACCCTGTGCTTCCCAAGTGGCTCAGTGGTAAAGAATCCACCTGCCAATGTGGGAGACACGGGTTTGACTCCTGGGTTGGAAAGATCCCCTGGAGGAGGAAATGGCAACCGACTCCAGTATTCTTGCCTGGAGAATCCCAGGACAGAATCTGTCCTGGATCCCATGGACAGAATCCCATAGACAGAGGAGCCTGGCAGGTTACAGCTCATGGGGTTGCAGAGTCAGATGCGACTGAGCATGCATGCATGATACAGGCAATACAGGATGATCTCGTCTCAAGATCCTGCTACTTCAGGGATTCCAGATGCCTTTGGAGATCAGAAATTGTGAGCACAGCTGTGGGTGAAGAAAGAGCCTCTGATCCATGTCACATCTGCCCACAAAGCAGAGCATCACGTGGGTCTGCAGCAGAGACCTGCCCTCCACCAGATATCAGCCACACGTCATGCACTCATAAGACAGACATGTAATACACCATCCCAGGACAAATAGATCAGCTCATTGAACAGAAGGCTTACTGCATACCAGGCTCCATTCTAAGTCATCATACACATTTTCTTTTCTCCTGTACCCACCCGATAGGAGAAGTAAGATGTAAACTCCATCACTTGCTAGCTGGGTGACTTGAAACAATCAAATGCACTGGGCCTTAACTTCCTCACCTTAAAAATGATAATGGGACTTCCCTGGTGCTCCAGTGGTTAAGAATCTGCCTGCCAACGCAGGGGACATGGGTTTGATCCCTGATCCAGAAAGATCCCACATGCTACAGAGCAGCTAAATGCATGCATCACAATGGCTGATGCCCGTGCACCGCAACGAAGAGCAGCCCTTGCTCGCTGCAACTAGAGAAAGCCCAGCCACGGCATGAAGACCCAGTATGATCAAAACTGAATAAATAAATGAAAAAAAAGATTTTTAATGATAATAATAATAATAATAGCTGCTTTGAGAGGTCTTTGGGAAGGTAAAGGAGAAACTGTAAGGGAAGTGCATAGCACAGAGGCACACCCACTAGCAGATGTTACCATGGTATCTGTTCATTACCCATCTCTTTCTTCAATATCTACATATAATTTTTTAATAATCAGTGTTACATATCCCTTCCTAACAGCCATTACCCCAAAACCTCCCATGTGTAGACAGTAGTTGTGTGCCTGGAGAGTTATTTTAATGCACCAAGAAGTGTGTTCTCTGGAGGAAGCTCTGGGGGACTCCTCTGTCATGGCTGAACATCCTTCACGGCACGACTATGAATCTGCGAAGCTGTCTGTCCCGCACATTTGCATGCATGGTCCTGTTCCTGTGACTGAGGTGGGCCACAACTCCTGTCAGCTCCATGAAGCTGTGTTTTCAGAGGACTCATCCTGCGTGCAGGATCCTTGGCCGTATTCACCTCACTGACTGCTTCCCTTGTTCTCTGATTCTCAGACAATCCCTGAATTCATTTAGACGGCTTTGGTTCTCTCAGCCACCACAATGGGACAAGCGCAAAGGGAAATTGAGAAGGAAATGAGTTCTCTCATTAAACAATGCCCAGGTGTGAAAAAACACAAACACCGAAGCGGCACCAAGAGTGACTGACAAGATGAGCATATGAGAAGAAGAGCCGTTTATTCAAAATTAGATTCTGCAGCAAGCTTTTGGCAGGAGCTCACATCCCGGGCTGGGAAAGATCGCAGGCTTTGGAGTCATTGGCCCTGGGTTCGAATTCTAGCTCTGCCTGTCCTAAGGTCTCTTGCCCTCAAGGAAAGAAATGGAAAAGCAAAGACCTCAATAACCACTGAGACAGGACTCTAACCCTTTCCTGCTTCCTCATACTCACACACAAACAGCACTTGTACTCCAAGAATGGATGGATTAGATTCCCTGTAACAACATTATATGTGTTGTTATTAGTCAATGGACAGTGAACCACAGATTATTACTATAAAGCTATCCACATAAGAAAGACAAACACAGGTCAGCAGGGGAGCACTCTATGGTATAAGGAGGTGAAAGAGGACTCATCCTGCATGCAGAATCTAAATGATGGGTGTCCCCCCAAACACTGCTTGAGAAGGCCCTGGCAGGAGCAGATCAGGATTGATTAGTGATGCCTGAGACTCACTAGCAATGCCTGAGATTGACTAGTGATGCCTGCCACAGGAAAGCCAGTGGGTCATTCAACAGGTTCATGGCTTAAGTGCCTTCCCTCCCTTGGACAGCAAGGAGATCAAACCAGTCAAATCTGAAAGGAAATTGACCCTGAAAAATCATTGAAAGGACTGATGCTGAAGCTCCAATACTTTGGCCATCTGATGCGAAGAGCCCACTCACTGGAAAAGATCCTGATGCTGGGAAAGACTGAAGGCAAAAAGAGAAGGGGGTGGCAGAGGATGAGATGGTTGGATCGCATCACTGACTCAGTGGACATGAATCTGAACAAACTCCAGGAAACAGTGGAGGACAGAAGAGCCTGGGGTCCATGGTGTTGCAAAGAGTCAGACATGACTTATCAACTGAACAACAAGTCCTTCTTCCTTCAACTGGAAAAAGAACACCAGCCTCACACACAGAACCTTGAGCTTCTAGTTTGTCCCCCTCCAGTGCCTTGGTCTCTTCATCTGCAAAATGAAAGGACTGAACTAGTGGCCTTGGAGGCCCCACCTCGTCTTCCTTGCTCTGTTTCCTTTAATCTAACTAATGACATCATGGTGAGGGGCCAGGTGAGGGTCACTGACTCCAGGACAAGACAGCAAGACACCATTCTGACCACCTTCTTGGATAACTGTATGATCTCCTGATTAACCCTTAAACTCCAACCAGATCTGATTCCCAAAGAAGTCCCAGGAGCAAACAAATGGCCTCAAGCTGCCTCTGTTCTCAGCAACAGCAATGTAAAACATAAAAATAACTCCCTGGTGCCAGCAAGATTTGGGGTCTGAGCAGCAAAGCCAAAGAAACCAAAGGCTGTTGCTGGGGCTCTGTGCACTCTCTCCCAAATTGTATGGGGAGGGGAATGCTCCCCGGCCCAGTCACAGGCAGGAGGAAAGGAGAGAAGGCATCCACAATACTCCCTGACACGCCCCCCCCCCCCTCTCTCACACACACACACACACACACACACACACGATCAACCGAAACAGCAGTTCAGCACAAGGGAGAAAGTGGCCCAAGCTGGTCTCTTTACACCAAACAGGCCCAGATCTCTTTTCAATAAAATGGCTTTTAATCACTTTAAAGATTTTATTAAAAATCCCCCATGGACTAATTATAGGCAAGGCTTCCTGGCCACGATCTATCTAGCAACCATGCCTCAGCCTGAGGATGCTCCCTGGGTTCTCTGTGTCTCTCTCCTCCTCGCTCTCCCCCGTTTCTCCCAGGGTGTCTGCCTCTGTGCCCCTGATCCCAACATGTGTGTGTCCCCCTCTGTCTGTCCCTCTGCCGCGTGGTCTCCCCCTCCATCTGTCTGTGCATCTCGGCTCTCAAGGTCCCCCTCCGCCCCGGCGCTTCCCACCTCCCTCGCTCCATCTGCCTCGCTCTGTGTCTCTCTCCTTGTAGCATTTCCCCTTCCACCTCCCACTCCTTTCTCTGATCCTTTCTGTAAAGCAGAGTCCTTCTGCTAGCTGTGCTCACTCTTCATTCTTTCCTGCCTCCAGAGAAGTCTCTTCCAACTGGGAATGGCTGCCACAGCTAGTCCAAAATTCCTTGGAAGCACACCTAAGCCACTTTTGCAGAAGGCAACTTATTTACCAAACATTATTACTATAATTAACGCAAACACTTTGAAATAGCAACCACAGCCTCTGGTCCCGAGAAACCAGCACACAGAAATTAGTCAGCATTCCCTTCTCATCCACCATCCTAGAGAAAACACACACACACACACACACACACACACACAAGCTTTCTAAGGCTCACTAAAATATGATTAACCCTTAAAAAGCTACCAAGTTCATGATTTCCTTTATCACATCTTGAAAGTGGAAGACACAGCAAGGTACAACCAGCTTGAATTGTATATGTAAATTACCTTTTGTAAAACTACATGCCTCACCAGGAATACTACCTAAATGTATTTTAGAACACCACCGGCACAAAACTAGTATATTCAAATGATGGAAGGAACAGACATCCAGACAGAACGTCAGTCTATGATACGATAAAAGCGGTAAGAGAAGGGACCCCTGAGGGAGGTCAGGAAGACCTCCACGGGATTTTCAAGCTTAAGGATGGGTTAGCCATTTCATGCTGTTCAACAGGAGGTGACCCTGGCATTTGGATCAATGCTTTGTATTTTTCAAAACACTATTTGAAAGCACTTGCCCTAGATCCATCAGTTTTGATCCCCACAAGCACAGAGCCAAGTACACCATGGGCACTCGACGTGTGCTCATGAGGGAGGAGTGAAGGAGTGGATGGCGTGAAGAGCTCTGGGCAAGCAGGCATCTTGCCTTACTCTCTTTGCAGCCTCAGCACCTAGCCCAGGGTGGCTCCCAGCAGACGCCCCATCCATGTGTACTGAATGAATAGCTGAATGAGGCAGGAAATAGAGGCCCCATATCCTTATTTGATACATGATGAAATTAACACAGAAAAACGTGATCCCATGGCCACCGTCATCCAGACGGTGGATGACCAACCAGAACTACTGAGAACAGAAGAGTAATCTTGACTTTAAGAGTCCAACCACTCAATACATGCCCTATCCTCTTAAACATTGATTTTTTCTTATTCCAAAGAATATGTCTAGACCTACTCTCAAAGTTCATCACAGTGTTGTATCATCAAATTGAAGGAGAAAGTATCGAAAGAATGGGAGTTTTCCAATCACTCTACTCACTCACTGCCTTAGATTGCTTCCAGAATCAAGCGCTCCTGTTCATTCATGCTTTCATTCATTCAACAAGCAGTTCTTAATACTCAAACACCTACTCCCTGCCATGCCCTGAGCCATGAACGGGGCATAAATGGTAAGGGACTTGCCTTGGCCTGAGTAGTTGACTGTCATTCAGAGGCTACTTCAACCAGAGAGACTTCCTGCTTCTTTCATGAGCTATTTCTACTTAAAAGTCATCTTCCGTGTGTGCTTCGGTTAGATCCCTTATAAGCGTCATTTGGAACTAGTCTGAGTCAAGGGTTCTCAGCCCTGGCTACACATCAGAATCACCCCCAAAAGATTCAAAAACAAACAAAATCTCAACATCTATTCCAGACTAAATAAATCAAAGGTCACTGAATTGAGCCAAAAGGCCTGAAGCGTCAGTCTTGGGTCTTCAACGATGTGACTTCGGGCAAATCACTTCCCTTCCCTGGGCTTGACTGGTTTTCTCCTGTCCGCTATCAAGGAGATGAATGAACAAGGGGATCTGCCCAAGCCTTTCCAGTTGTCACGGTCGATGTCTACAGAAGTCCTGAGCCACTGAGAACCACCCCATTCCAGAAGACAGACACCTACAGCAGCCAGGCAATCAGTAGAGAAATCAACCATTGCCACAAGCTCCTCCCCATGCGTTCAGAACAACTGGCTTTGGCGAGAGGAAGTATTCGCTCATTACAGTCGGCCTCTCCCCACATGGCATCAGTGGGAAGATTTTCCCCTTTACACTCTCAAAAGCTGATAAAAGAATACATCTCAGAATAGCTCAATTACCCTCCCCTCCGCAGCCCCTTTCCATCCCAAAGTGCCCGATGCCACTCTCCTCCAAGCATCAGTATGGCGGCTCAGCGGGCGTGGCTTGGACCGGCTACTCTTCAGGAGTCACGTGCTCTCCTGGCTGCATATTTCGGGGCTTCCTCGCCCCGCCCACTCTCCCCTCACTGCAGGAACACAGTGCATACTCCTGGCCGAGGCCCTGCCTGTGTGCCTGACGATAACTCTCCACGCTCCACCTAATGGGATTAGGCTCTAGAATCTTCTTTCCTCACACTGTCCCCAGGCAGCACCAGATCCAGTTCAGCCCAGCCTCCCTTCAGGGGCTACTCATATTCCCTGAAACCCCACACCCTGGGGTTCCTCCCTCCTATGTCCCCTAAGAGAGCGTGTCCTCCTCACGTTCCTGGACCACTTTCAGGCATCACTAGACCAGGAGAGGCTTCCGCATCGGCTGGTACTCACACCAGAATCATATTCTCCCAGAGCCCAGTGAGACTGGAGACGGGAGGAGTCCAGCATCGACTTGCAGGGTTGTGCTCTTGCTACCACGCTCTGGCCGAGCACCCCTCCAGGTTCCGCCTTCTCCATCAGGGGGCACAACGCCCTGGCTGTCCAGATGTGATCTCCAGGGCATCCTCAGTTATTCCTGCGCCTCCTGGCCCCACTGCCCTCAGAGCTCACTGTGGGCGTGTCCAACAAAGCCGGAAGTTCTCCCCAGGGTCTGACCCCTTCCATCATCCAGGCTCCTGGGTATCCTCACGTAACTGGACATACGGATTGAGGCATGCTGGTTGTTCTCCTTAGCAGGTGGACCTATGGTCCCCAGACTGGAAGGAAAGAAGAGTAAATGTCGTTCTGAGAGCACATCTGGGGATGCCTCATTTCTATGGCTCTACTGAAGACATCCTTCCTGCCGGGGCCCAGACAGGCAACAGCTGGGGCAGCCTCCCACCTCACAGAAAGCTCCAACCAGGCACACGGTGAGCCCTTTCACTATGGTCTTTAAGCAGGTCCAGGGACCCTGGAGTTACATTGCATTTATTTTCCCCACAGTAGTGCTGGAGAAGAACTTTTGAGAGTCCCTTGGACTGCAAGGAGATCAAACTAGTCAATCCTGAAGGAAATCAATTCTGAATAGTCATTGGAAGGACTGATCCTGAAGCTCCAACACTTTGGCCACCCCATGCGGAGAGCTGACTCATTGGAAAAGACTCTGATGTTGGAAAAGACTGAAGGCAAAAGAAGAAGGAGGTGGCAGAGGATGAGATGGTTAGATAGAATCACCGACTCATGGGACACGAATGTGAGCAAACGCTGGGAGACAGTGGAGGATGGGAAAGCCTGGCGTGCTGCAGTCCATGGGGTCACAGAGAGTTCAGACACGACTTAGCAACTGAACAACAACAAACTGTACAACCTTGAACCAGTAACTTTACTTCTCTAGGCATCAGTCTCACTTTCTCTAAAGTGATTTTAATAAAATCTATTTCATGGAGTTGTTCACTGAGAACCATAGGTAAAAGCTCTTACTGATTTCATTTAACTTAACTCGATTCACACCCCAAATTTGCCCGCTGATTCTCTATTGACTCAACAAGGAAATTCATGTTCCCAAGGGACCACACTCTGTTTATCACTACGTTGCAGCACCTGGCATGGGATGGGGCACATGGCAAGCCCTCAGTGCATGTTCGGAAAGTGAATCAGAATTGAATTAATCAGGGTTGGGGTAAGAATCCATGGCAACCCAGCTTCCTGGTGGTAGAGATGTGACCAGCTGAGACATCAAGGGCCTAGGGCAGAAAATGAATGAACATGGCAAAAACCCAAGACCAAACCAAACTGCAATCTGTCAAAATATTGGAGGTTGTTTTCAAGTCCAGGGTTTAAATCAATCAAGAATGTATTTAAATACATTAAAGTTGAACACTTCAACTAGGTTAAATGGCATGTTGAATTTCTTACACTGTAATGTTATTCCAGCAACATTCTTACCAACCTCCTGGTTGGTCTCCTTCCTTCAGAGACTTGCCCCTCTGTTCCACAAAGAACAGTGTAGCCAGGGCGACTCTTTCTCCTTTAAACATCTATTTTCTCCGCTAGACTGAAACCTCCACGTGGGTAAGAATTTTTGTCTCTTTTGCTTGCATCTCCAGTGGATGTCATGGTGCCAGGTACAGATAAGGTGCTCACGGAGTATTTGCTGAACTAATGGTCCAGTTGATGCTGCAAATAAACTGCCACCACTTGAACAGACAGAACACACCCGCAGGTACAGCAATACCAGACCCCAGATTCTAGGTGAAACAGAACAGTACCATCGTCTCTCCATGGTGGATGAAGAATCCCCATGTGGGTTACTAGAATTACTGGCCGTTTCAATGCCCAAAGACCACGGGGTCAAAGAGTCTTATGCTGTAGGAGAAGAATATAAACAGGCATCCCGAACTCTCCAGGTGTTCATCTCATCCTTTCACTTAAGAGTCGGGACCAGGATGCTGTAAAAGTCAGGGCTGCCATTTCTCTGGCTCCTTAGCTCCTGCTGCTGCTGCTGCTAAGTCGCTTCAGTCGTGTCTGACTCTGTGCGACCCCATAGACGGCAGCCCTTAGCAGCTACCCATCTTCAATTCCATGAAGAGCTCCCACAAGCCATCTGCTTGTGGAAAACCACCCCCATTGATGTGTGAGCTAGTTCTGATTCAAGAGAGAAGGGATGTATACAGCCTATGGTTTCAACATTGCCTTTTGGGCCAGCTTTCTTTTCAAGTCAACAAGGATGGTTTCATCTCTGCTCCCCAACACAGCATTCTAATTTTCCAAAAATTACCTGGGGAACTCAACCAATGAATGTGAAAAGGCTGGGCACTGCTTTCTGGAAGTTGAAAGAAGGTGGTGATAAGAGTACGTTGAATTGATTGTCTTATTTTTTAACATATATACTTGAAAGTGAAAGTGAAAGTTACTCATTCATGTCCAACTCTTTGCCACCCCATGAACTATACGATCCATGGAATTCTCCAGGCAAAAATACTGGAGTGGGTTGCCATTTCCTTTTCCAGGGGATCTTCCCAACCCAGGGATCGAACTCCAGTCTCCTGCATTGCAGGCTGATTGTTTAACCAGCTGAACCACAAGGGGAGAAACATATACTATTTTCCATGGTATTTTAAAGTTGCCAAATCTTTCCATCACCCGTATCCTGTTCTGTTTCCCTCTACGGTTATCACTTGTAACAGACTGTAAAATTTTCACATTTGGTATGTTTATCATTAGCCTCCCCAACTAGAATGCTCATTCCACAAAGGCAAAGGTTTAGACTGATGGTTCAGTGGTGAAGACTCCGCACTTCCACTGCAGGGTACACAGGTTCAATCCCTGGACAGGGAACTAAAATCCCGCAGGCCGTTCAGTCAAGAAGACAATTTTGTGGGATAAAACAGTGAATGAACAGATGAGTACATGCACAGGTGTGGGGGTATTCAGTCGAGGGAACAAAAGAAGCTCAGTGTTCCCATGTCAGTTGACTGTGATCCTCACAAAAAAGGCAGAGGCAGTGATGACTCTCCTTACAGGTGGGGAACTAGGGCTCAGAGAATATAGGTAACCATGAGCAAGTACAGAAACCAGGATGTCAGCCCACGTCAACCTGAACTAAGCCACTGCAGGCTGCCTCCATTTCACCTCCCAGCATCTTGGAAATATATCTTTGTCATCCCTGCTTTACACATAAAGAAACTGACAGCTCTCTGCCGAAAATCAAACTAGATCCAAACCCAGATTGAGTAACAAAACAGAAGCCCAAGGAAAATAAGCATAGATCATTTTTTCAAGAACCAGATGCAGAAAGATGGCTCCTTGAAGCTGGTCTACCCTTCAAGCTTTTCCTCACCACTCTGAATGAGTCAAGTCTCTACCATCTCCACCAGCTTCCACACCCCTGCCCCAGCTCTGCAAGAGTTGGCCCCTGAAAGAAGAGCAGAGTCGAATTAAACGGCCTTTTAAAAAACAATTCATAATAATTATGTATTTATGTCACAGAATTTCTTTGCCTTCATTCCAGCATATGCATTATATTCTATAATTTAGATTTTCAAATAATACGCACTCTATTGACAAAATGCCAAGTAAGACAAACTTTCTTGAGTCCATGTAGTTCTTAGACAGCTTTTAATTAACTTTAATTTGGAGAAGCTTCGCCCTGGTGAGGCAATAACAAGTGGAATTATCAACAAAATTCTTAAGATAATACTTAGATGTGGAAATGAGTCCTGACTTTCACATCACCACATTCAAACACTATAAGGGTGTGTGTATATGTGTGTGTGTGTGTGTGTGTGTGTGCGCGCGCGCTAAATTGCTTTGGCCGTGCCTGACTTTGGGAGTCTATGGACTGTAGCCCACCAGGCTCCTCAATCCATGAGATTCTCCAGGCAAGAAAACTGAGTGGCATGTCCTCCCCCAGGAGATCCTCCCGACCCAGGGATATAACTCGTGTTTCTTACATCTCCTGCATCGGCAGGTGGGTTCTTTACCATGACCGCCACCTGGGAAGCCCATAAAGAGGTGAAAAAGTGAAAAGTGTTAGTTGCTCAGTCATGCCCGACTCTTTGCGACCCCATGGATGAGGCTCCTCTGTCCGTGGGATTCTCCCATGGGAGTGGGTTGCCATTCCCTTCTCCAGGGGATCTTCCCGACCCAGAGACTGAACCTGGGTCTCCCACACTGCAGGTGGATTTCTTTACCATCTGAGCCACAGGGAACATACGATCAACTGTAACTGCAGGTGGTACTTTGTGTCTTCTCCCCGGGTGCCAGCACAGAGCCTGGCATGCAGTGGGAGCTAAAACTATTTGTAGAATGAATAAAAGGCTGGAGGACCAGGCTCTGATGTCCAACACTAAACTTCTCAAATGCTGGCTTCAACCACAATGGGTCAGGTCCTCTCTCCATTCCCACAAGCTACCTGGGAAACCTGCTCTATCTCTCAGCCTGGAGAGCCCCATGTGCTAGTCTTCAACTGACCCCGTGAAGGCAAAGCTTTCTCATTTTCCTTCCCCATATAAATATCCAGGGCAGAAGATCCCTCCCCTGGTGCGGATAGCATTTCGCTCCTTTCAACATCCTGCTTTGAATTTTATTCATAACCAGGCAACCTGAAGCTCTAGCAGCGTATGTTTCTCTCTCCTCCGGATTTAGAAGAAAAATATATTTGAGGTATTTTTAACCAAGAACACCCAGTCCCCACCCCCACCCCCAACACCCTCTGCCTCATCTGCTCAGACATCACATCTCTGCCCCGGAGACGGGTCTTTGGAGGCAGGAGAGGCTCAAGCCATAAATCCTCATCTGTGGCTGATAATCCACATGGAGAGGAATGACAAATGCTCTATTTAGCCCTATTTCCAAGGAAATTAGAATTACAAATCGCAAAGCTATCGCTGAGCCCTGCTTGGGCATAACCTTTGGAAATAAAGGTGGGAAGGAGGTGGGGGGAGACCTGGCATTTGACTAGTCTGTTTCACTGTCAGCTTTTGCAGAAAGCCACCCCACGACAGAAATCACACACCCCCCTCCCCCCGCAGCACTACCAATTAGAGCAGGTGGCCCAGGAGTATTCATTCTGCTTTGTTCACTGCTAAAGGCACCACCAAACCAGGTAAGCCGTCGCTTCCAGGGAAAGTTCAGAAAATTGCTTCTTTAATTGGGTAGATTCCGGACCTAACAATAATTTAATTGAAAAACAGCATTAAGGGGCCGGGACTCAGATGCCCACTGGTCGGAGATGACTGAGAGCCTGGGTTCTCGGAAGGCATGGAGGAAAGGGGTGTGGTCTAAAATCTACCACCATCACCCCTCACTACCTCCACTGCCCCACCGAGTGCCCCAAACCCCTCACCCCAGACACAGACACACATCCCTCATGGGATGCTCGTCTCAAAGGAGAGAACCAAGAGGAAGGAAAACCAAGAGGAAGACGTTATCTTATTTTGTTTTGTTTCCTCAACTTTTGCAGCAATCCCCTTGCAATGCCCTGTAAGGGAAGCAGTATGGATTTACCTGGGAAGGTCCAAGGAGTCCTGGGGTCAGGTTCTCCTCCTGTACCTGTTGGGACCCTAGTGAGGTCACCCAGTGCTTAAGACTCTTCTCCCCACCTATGTGTTCTCCTTGTTTACTTAACCACGACATTCATAGCTCAGTGCCAGACAATATTCTCAGTTGGGTATTTGTAAATACCAAGTCATTTTTAATGCTCATAGCAAGCCTGGGAGACAAGCTCCATTTGTGACCCCTTTCTCCAGATCAGAAACCTGACAGGCACAGAAAAGCTTAGTAACTTGTCCAAAGTGACACAGCTGGTAAGAGTTTCAGAGCTGGGCTTTGCACCCAGGCAGTCTGACTCCAGAGCTCACACTCTGATGATAACATGGAGATGATTCAGTGTTTCTCCCCTTCGTTTAACCCAGGCTCTTTCCAGAACTTTCTCATCTGTCCCGTGTTCTCCCTCCCACTCTCATCCAGCCACCACGACTCATTCCTACATGAAGCTCTGTTTTCAGACTCTGTACACGAACTCTGGGACTTCCAATACATGATTTCATGCTACAATCTAGAATCACATGCCCTGTCCCTGGTGGAGAGCCTCCACGCCGGATATAACAGCATCATTAATGTGACTGGAAACAGTTAGGCATAGATTCATCATAAAAAGATAGCACTGCATGCAGGCCAACAGCTTGGGTTTGAACTTGGGCAAGTCATGTCCTTATTTGTAAAAATAAATAAATCAGAGGATAAAAGCTGCTTCGTGGGGTTGTACAAACTGAGAGCCAAAGGAAACAAGGCTCCATAGAGTGCCACAGCCACCACGGTGAGCATCAGACAAATGCCAGGTATTGTGACTGCAGTTACTGTTGGGGAAACACAGGCTTTAGGACGGTAGATGGTGAAGAGCGTGGCAACTGGTAACACCCGACTCACATAAGATCAGACACAGCACCTCGTCCACATCACTCAACATCTAAAGCTTGTTTGTTTTGTGTAAATGGAGAAAATAACAATTCCTGCCCCCTTCATCCAGCTGTGAGGATTCAGTGGAACGTGGCAAGTGACAGCAGTTTGGAGATGACCAAGTAACCTAAAAAAAAACAGTGAGTTTTACTCTCAGAACAACTTAATTGGTGAGAAGGGGCCTTGGGCTTCTGAGCTAAAACCTTGGGCTAAAACCTTGGGAAGGTCTCAGATAACAGGCTCAGTGTTCAGTTAACAGCCTCTTGGAATTCTCATGACTCCAGGCCCATTGTACAGACTAGGAAACCAAGGCTTGGAAAGGTGAAAGGATGGACTGGTATCACAGGAAGTAGACCCCAGTCCCAAAGTTCTGAACCAGGGCATTACAGCATCACATTCACATCACTGTCGCTTCATAGAGAAATGAAGAACTGGCTTTTCAAAAAGAGTCAGGCCGTAGTTGAGAGCATGAGGGAAAGGATCAAGAACGGGACCAAGGCCCGGAGGAGAGGACACCATGAGAAATGGCAGGGGTGACCCCTGGCCTGGAGGTAGCCTCCTCTCTGCGCCCCACTGCCTGCGCTACTTGGCTCCCCCATGACGCCGAGACCATTGTGGGCAGGGACATATTACCTTCCAGGCCCACCCCACACACTAAGCACAGCGCCCGTGATAAATATTCTTGAGTGAAAATGACTGAATGAGTTAACTGGAGCATGGCAAACATGATCAAAAGAAATAGGAAAAATCCTCCAATAAACAGTAAAGCCGTGAATACATCTTCCCTAGTCCTCCGAAACAAATGAGTTAATGACCACGTGTCTGGCATTTCACATACAGAATCCTGTTTAAACCTTGCAGTGACCCCATTTCACAGATGAGAAAACAGAGACTCAGAGGAGTTGTCTAACTGGTCGAGAGTCATTCAGAAAGCTTGGTTTAATCCCAGGGTTCTGTTTAACAGGCCAGAACTTGGCTGTTTTTCTCCATGCCCTCTCCATTTGCCTGGAAAACATTCCACAGTTTTCCAGGGAAGAAGTCTGTCGTCCGGGTACTCTGCATGATGTTGGGGGCACATCGGTGCACTTCACAGGCATTTACAGAGTTCAACTGTACCTAATCAGCCATCTGTGCCAATGTTGAGCTCTTTACAGGCTGAGGGCATGGAAGGGACAAGGAGGTTACTGTTTTACTCTCAAAGCAAGAAAAGAAAGCACCAGGTGACCTTCCGGTACATGTTTATTTCTAAAGGCTCTGGAGCAGTTTCCCCAATCACAGTCTTGGCATCCATCTACCAATCTTAAGCGCCGGTCAAGGCAATGCTTCAATGGTGGCCAATGAGACAAGGAGCTAAGAAAGCCTTCCTCAGCAATCAATGCAAAGAAATAGAGGAAAACAATAGAATGGAAAAGTCTAGAGATCTCTTCAAGAAAATTACAGATACCAAGGGAACATTTCAAGCAAAGATGGGTACAATAAAGGATGGAAATGGTATGGACCTAACAGAAGCAGAAGATATTAAGACGAAGTGGCAAAAATACACAGAAGAACTATACAAAAAAGATCTTCATGACCCAGATAATCATGATGGTGTGATCACTCACCTAGAGCCAGACATCCTGGAAAGCAAAGGCAAGTGAGTCCTAGGAAGGATCACTATGAACAAAGCTAGTAGAGGTCATGGAATTCCAGTTGAGCTATTTCAAATCCTGAAAGATGATGCTGTGAAAGTCCGGCACTCAATATACCAGCAAATCTGGAAAATTCAACAGTGCCCACAGGACTGGAAAAGGTCAGACTTCATTCCAATCCCAAAGAAAGGCAATGCCAAAGAATGCTCAAACTATTGCACAATTGCACTCATCTCACACGCTAGGAAAGTAATGCTCAAAATTCTCCAAGCCAGGCTTCAACAGTACGTGAACCATGAACTTCCAGATGTTCAAGCTGGATTTAGAAAAGGCAGAGGAACCAGAGATCAAATTGCCAACATCTGCTGTATCATCGAAAAAGCAAGAGAGTTCCAGAAAAACATCTACTTCTGCTTTATTGATTATACCAAAGCCTTTGTGTGGATCACAACAAATTCTGGAAAATTATTAAAGAGATGTGAATACCAGACCACCTGATCTGCCTCTTGACAAATCTGTATGCAGGTCAGGAAGCAACAGTTAGAACAGGACATGGAACAACAGACTGGTTCCAAATTGGGAAAGGAGTATGTCAAGGCTGTATATTGTCACCCTGCTTATTTAACTTATATGCAGAGTACATCATGAGAAATGCTGGGCTGGATGAAGCACAAGCTGGAATCAAGGTTGCCGGGAGAAACATCAATAACCTCAGATATGCAGATGACACCACCCTTATGGCAGAAAGGGAAGAACTAAAGGGCCTTTTGATGAACGTGAAACAGGAGAGTGAAAAAGTTGGCTTAAAACTCAACATTCAGAAAACAAAGATCATGGCATCTGGTCCCATGGCAAATAGATGGGGAAACAGTGACAGACTTTATTTTTTTGGACTCCAAAATCACTGCAGATGGTGACTGCAGCCATGAAATTAAAAGTCACTTGCTCCTTAGAAGGAAAGCTAAGACCAACCTAGACAGCATATTAAAAAGCAGAGACATTACTTTGCCAACAAAGATCCATCTAGTCAAAGCTATGGTTTTTCTAGTAGTCATGTATGAATGTGAGAGTTGGACTATAAAGAAGGCTGAGTGCCAAAGAATTGATGCTTTTGAACTGTGAGAAGACTCTTGAAAGTCCCTTGGACTGCACGGAGAACCAACCAGTCTATCCTAAAAGAAATCAGTCCTGAATATTCTTTGGAAGGACTGATGCTGAAGTTGAAACTCCAATACTTTGGCTACATGATGCGAAGAACTGACTTATTTGAACAGACCCTGATGCTGGGAAAGACTGAAGGCAAGAGAAAGGGACGACAGAGGATGAGATGGGTAGATGGCATCAGCGGCTCAATGGACATGAGTTTGAGTAAACTCCCGGAGTTGGTGATGGACAGGGAGGCCTGGCATGCTGCAGTCCATGGGGCTGCAAAGAGTCAGACATGACTGAGCGACTGAACTGAACTGAATGAGACTAGTGTCCAATTAATAACTAAATTAGGAAGGGCGATGCAAAACAGCTTGGCAACTGCATCAGCACATATATTACCTTGACCTAAGGGACCCTGCCTGGAAACAGGCAAAGCAAAGGGGCTGAAAAGACAGCTCAAGAGACCCAGGGGTATTTTGCCACTAGTAAGCTGTGTGTCCTTAGGCACACCCTCTCCCCTCTCTGGGCTCAGATTCTTCATCCCAAAGGTCTCTTCCAGCTCCAAAATTCTATACATCTGTGTGTATTAGTTTCATAGTTGTGTCCGACTCTTTGCAACTCCATGGACGGTAGCTGGCCAGGCTCCTCTGTCCATGGAATTCACCAGGCAAGAATACTGGAATGGGCTGTCATTCCCTTCTCCAGGGGATCTTCCCAACCCAGAGACAGAACCTGGGTGTCCTGCATTACAGGCAGATTCTTTACCATCTGAGACGCCAGAGCTATGGGACACCATTAAAGCCATGTGTTCACGTGTCAGCAGAAACACCTAGGGAACATGAAATTACTGACACTTAACCAGCCCACAGTTAACTCCAGGTAATTTCCAGAGGATTTACTGCTACCCTGAAAGCTATTTTCCAAAGAAGCTATTTCGGGCTTTGCAGGTGGCACCAGTAGTAAAGAACCCACCTGCCAATGCAGGAGACACAAGAGACGTGGGTTCGATCTCTGGGTCGGGAAGATTCCCAGAAGGAGGAAATGGCAACCCACTGCAGTATTCTTGCCTGGGAAATCCCATGGACAGAGGAGCCTGGGAGGCTGCAGTCTGTGGGGTCGGACACGGCTGAGCATGTACGCACACACATATATCCAATACTGACAATACAAGAGGCAGGTTCTCTGTCTCCAAGCCCGTGAATCACGCAGGGCGTCAGGAGGACAAAAACCTCCAAGGGCTCATTACAAGTGGGCTGCCTCCCAAACAGAACTTGGGATTTATAGAAAGCTATAAAAAACACATAGGAGATGAATTTAAAGCCAGAGCATGAGAGTGGTACATGTGGGATGGTGTGTGTATGCACGTGGCCGCAAGGAATCAGAGCAGAAAAGCTGGAGAGGAATATCCATGTATCTGATCACCAGGGATGCGACTTTTTGTCCAAGCCCATTCAGCACACATTTTCTGACCCCTTCCTAGATCAGGCGCCCCGCTGGAGGGAAATGGGAGGCAGTCCGATGGGACCTGGTCCTGAACAAACTTCCGCACGTGGCTCTCACGTTCCTTTGTGACAGTGAGTCCATCCTGGATGCCAAGGATGCCCAATGCCCTCCTTCACAAAATGAGAAGCGAAAACTATGTTTTGGGGCGGCCTGAAGGCTCCAGAAGGTAATGTATGGAAGAAATGGATTTTTCTTTTTTTTATAGGTAAGAAGCTACAGCAGGACTTTTCTGGGGACACAGTGGGTAAGAATCCACCTGCCAATCAATGCAGGGGACACGGGTTCTATCCCTGGAAGTCTGGGAAGATTCCACATGACACGGAGCAACTAAGCCCGTGCACCACAGCTACTGAGTCCACAGGCCACAACCACTCAAGCCTGTGTGCCTATAGACTGTGCTCTGCAACCAGGGAAGCCGCCACGATGAGAAGCCTCTGCACCGCAGTGAAGAGTAGCCCCTACTCGCTGCAACTAGAGAAAGCCCTCGAGTAGCAATGAAGACGCAGCACAGCTGAAAACAAATACATAAAAAGAGCTAAAAAAAAAAAAAAGAAGAAGAAGAAGAGGCTACAAGACAGTGGAGGTTAAAACCGAGGTCTTTTATTTCTTATTCATCATTATATTGTTCTGGCTGTGCTGGGCCTTTGTTGCTGCGGGGGCTTTTCTCTAGCTGCAGCGAGCAGGGTCCATTCTCGGGGTGCCGTGCACGGGCTGCTCACTGCGGTGGCTTCTCTCGTTGCAGAGCACAGTCTCTAGGGCGTGTGGGTTTCAGCAGTTGCATCTCGCAGGCTCTAGAGCACTGGTTCAATAACTGAAGCACACAGGCTTAGCTGCCCGTGGCATCTTCCCAAAACCAGGGATCAATCCTGTGTCCCCTGCAGTGGCAGGTGGATTCTTTACCACTGAGCCACCACGCAAGCCCAAGGGAACACTTTTTAAAATCAGTGATAATGTGACTATAATTAATAACCCTAATACAGAGCTGAGAGGATGAGAAGGAAAGGATAATAATAAAGCTACTTTTTAAGAAAGATTTCTGGGAGAGAGAGATGGAGAAGACATTCTCGGAAAACAGGAAAAGAAGAGAGGAGAAAGAAGGTGGGGGAGAGGGAAGGACCACATGACTGGAGGGCAGGAGAGAATGCGATAGAGAGGTAGGAGAGAGAGGTGACAGACCAGAGGAACAGAGGGCGTGGACAGAGGGAGAAGAGAGAAGAAAAGACAGCGTAAACCAGGGGGGATCTGAGATAGACCAGGAAATCAATAAAAATGCCTAAAGCTGATTCATCAAAAGACAGCAGCACAGGCTCATGACTGAGAGATGTGGCGAGAACCCCCAGGAGGTCCGAGAAGAGGCAGAAAGAGAGGGCTTTGCCTCCGGAAGTGGGGGAGGAATGGCACAGGGCAAGACCGGACTGTGGCTCTGCATTTTAAACCTATGAGTGCCATTCAGGGCTGGGATTACATGCATGCACTCCTCTGATCAAAATAAAAATAACTGAAGACCTTTCTAAAGGAAGGGAAAGGAAGGGCATGCTGGACACTGTCCTCGGCAACTGAAAAATGCTATCTCGTTAGGCATCCCAGGAACCCTGCAGGGCAATCAAACCCTCCTTTTGTTTTCCATGGAACTGCACCCACATCATGGGGTGGCTGTGAGGATTAAAAGAGATTAACACAGGTAAAGCACCTGGAAAAGTGCCTGGTGAGCCGTAAATGACATCTGGTAAAATCTATCATCAGACTTTTGACAAGCCTGCCTCCCTTTTCTTGGGAACGTCTCTGGTCCCCGTTTTGCAGCAGCTGTCATTGCTCTCCTGTGATCCAACCCCCAAGGACACAGGATGAGAAGGGAGATCCAGCAGTGGGTGCCTGCGTTCCTAACTTGAGAACTAAAGAAGCAAGGGCAGTCACTCTCTAGGGACTGAGAGACGTAAAGCTCAGATGCTGGGGGTGACCGCTGTCCCACCACGCGGGAGTCTGCATGGGGACTGCACAGAGGAGACAGCTGGTGTCAGGGCAGTCCTCCAGCCCCTGACTCAGGTGTTCTCGGCCCCAGGTAAAGCCCAGCTCCTGTTGGTCCTGCTCCTGAACTCCTTTGGGATCCACAAGCCAACAAGCTCCCTGGGACTCCTCAGCTGGCTCCAAAGGGGCTGCTTTCACTAGCCTCCAAAAATGTGCAGACGATTCAAAAGCCAACAACATGGAGGTCTCTCCAGAGGCCTCCAAGAACAGGTGGCTGAGCCCTAGGACTCCTGATATGAAAGGAGAAAGAGGCAATAAAAAGAGGAAGACAGTACATTTAGGAGAAAAGAATAAATAAATAGAAATACTGTGTATTCAGGGGATTCTGCATTTGGGATGCTGCTATTTTATAGCTAAGAAGAAAGTCAGCAGCAAACTCTGGTCACAGCTAGAGGCAAACTATACTTCGCATTTCCATCCCTCCAACCCACGATCTGTGCCATTTGGATTTCATGGTCTAAAAATATCTCCCCAACTTCCAAGTACGGTTGGCATGAGCTGGTGGACTCCAATTTTTAATCCGTTTGCAAATGTTTTTACACAGCTCCTTTTTTTCCCCCTCAAATTCTATTTCTTGCTGAATCACTTCCATCATTCAGTCTGACATTTATTATGAGCAGGAAGGAAATCATGTTGAACACAAATGTCAACCTTGGTCCTGAAGGATGCTGAAGGTTTCAGAGACAGGGTGAGAGAAAGAAGGGCCCAGCATTGAGAGACTGACAGCAGGGAGAGTGTTGGCTTTGGAGCCAGCACCTAGCTGTGTGACACTGAGCAAGACACTGGACTTCTCTGAAAGTGTCTTTTTAAACTACAGAATGGGGACAATGCAATTCAGTCTAGCCAGAGATGCTGCAGAGATTCAATGGGTCAGAATGCCATGTGCACCTACCTCCAAGGCCAAGGTCAGTGGCCCCATTCTGAATTGTAGCTGCCATCCTGGGACAGCTAAGAGCCACATGCATCCCTAAACGCTGACCCTTCTCCAGCCAGCAACAATGTCATCCTTACAAAACACACATCTGATCATCCCACACCCTGCTGGGAAACCCAGTGGCCTTGGGGACAATCTAAACTGTTTCCTGTGGAGATAGCCATCTCCAATTCCCCACGCCCACCACACCAGCCTTTCCAACCAGCTGTCTTTCAGCCTGCAAGCAGGGATTCCCACTCCATCTCACATGGCTTAGCCTTCAATCTTGGGCTTTGCAAAGCGGCCACTTCCTTCCCCTCCCCAACTTCTCTAGACCCCTTACTCTTATTAGCAAAATGACTGCAGATGCTCCAGAGTTCACACCTTCATGCCACAGGAGAAGACATCTCTTCTGGGAATTTCCCCAAGTCCTCAGATCCACCTTCTCCTCCCATGGCTCTGACCGGGTGGCAAGCATTTTCCTGTATCCACAGGGGCCAGAGAAGGCAGATTGACTGGATGGTTCTGGAGTGGGGCATGAGGTTACTCTTAACCAAACAACATGGCCAAGAACAGGGTGGAATAGTTCCCAAAGTGAAATCAGGGAACAGGGAACGGTGGGAGAAGCAGTGCTACACACGAGAGGCAAAGGATAACACCAGTTCCCAATTAAAGTGAGAGAGCTAGCATCATGGAAGGTCAGAGCCTGTAAAGGCCCTAAAGTTTTACAGACAGGAAAATGAAGGTCCTACATGGGCCCAAGACTCGTCCAAGTTCACATCAGGGCTGCTGCCAAGTGTCCAGATCCCACCCCAATGCTCTGCCCACTGAATTGTAACAGTGCTCCCCTGACCCCCTGGAAAATGGGGGGCACTATTCAATCCACTTGATGCTCAGCAGTGCCAGCCACAGACTTCATAACAAGATGCGAGGAATGGTTTGTGAATATAAAGTCTGAGGACCCTAGGCCCAGAGGTGTGCACTTCACTCCGTATCCTCGGGCAAAGGCCCACAAGGCAGGTGCAGAACAGGTGACAGGCTGGAAACTGAAGACGCAGAAGGACCTTGCATGGTCTTTCTCCTCCAAGATAAAGGACTTGTCTCACAACCCGACTTTCGCTCCACACCTAATCACCTTCCTCTTGTTTCTGCCCCTCCATGGGCAACAGGAACAGGGAAGGGGGTGGAAGCAGAAAAGCAGAGTTTCAGGAGGGTACAGAGGATGGAGATTCTCTCCGAAAGGGATGGAATTCAACTCCTCCTCAAGACTGGACCATAACAGGTCAATTCTTATTGATCTGTTTATTGCCATCTCTGAGCAGAGGCAACCACTGGCTTAAAACCTGGACTAGTATCCACACACAACAGATTCTGGCTAAATTCTGCTAACAGGCTGGGAGGGTTGTAAATAAATGGCAGTCGAGTTGACCTGGCCCAACTAGAGCACTCCAATACTTTGGCCACCTGATGCGAAGAGCTGACTCATTTGAAAAGACCCTGATGCTGGGAAAGATTGAAGGCAGGAGGAAAAGGGGATGACAGAGGATGAGATGGTTGGATGGCATCACTGACTCAATGGAGATGAGTCTGAGAAGACTCTGGGAGTTGGTGATGGACAGGGAGGCCTGGCATGCTGTGGGGTTCATGGGGTCGCAAAGAGTCGGGACACGACAGAGCGACTGAACTGAACTGAACTGAACTAGAGCACAGAATCTCATGCGTGCATTGCTTCAGTCGTGTCCGACTCTTTACTGTAGCCCTCCACGCTCCTGTCTATGGGATTCTCCAGGTACGCATACTGGAGCTGGTTGCCATGCCCTCCTCCAGGGGATCTTTCCGACCCAGGGATTAAACCCAGGTCTCCTGCATCTCCTGAACTTCAGGTAGATTCTTTACCCACTGAGCCACTTGGGAAGCCCACAGAACCCTCACCACAGGCCAAGTTCCTAGCATGTGTGTGTATTCCCCACAGAAGTCAGCAGCAGCGCTCAGCTTTCCAATAGCCATATTCCATGCCTGTGTTTAGATCTGGGTTTTATTTGGAACTCAGCTTGGACGCTGCAAGGCCAAGGGGATTAGTCAACAGTGTTTGCTAAACATGGACCTCGTGGCCAGCAGCAAACCTGGCACTGCCTATTGAGAGAGACCATATCACGCCTGGCTCCTGCCTGCAATGCAGCCCCAGTTTGGTTGGGGTACTCACGGCAAACCCTTTCAAGGAAGAGCTTAAGCTGGGATGAGCGGAGGCCAGATCCCCTACAGCTCAAGAAGAAAGGCTCAAGGAAACACTGGTAAGGAAAACATGGCTTGTACTCAGGCCCATCCAGGTTCCCATGCAGCTTTAGGGTCTACTAGCTGTGTGCCACTGGGCAAGTGACCTAACCTCTCTGAGCCTCTGCTTCCTAACATCCAAACCAGGTCATGCATGCATGCTTAGTCACTCAGTCATGTCCAACTCTGCCACCCCACGGGACTGCAGCCCACCAGGCTCCACAGTTCATGGGATTCTCTATGCAAGAATACTGGAGTGGGTTGCCAAGTCCTCCTCCAGGGGATCTTCCTGATCCAGGAATTGAACCGGAGTCTCCTAGATCTCCTTCACTGCATATGGGTTCTTCACTCACTGAGCCCTAAGGGTTTCCCTGGCGGCTCAGATGGTAAGAATCTGTTCTGCAATGCAGGAGACCCAGGCTCAAGCCCTAGGTTGGAAAGATCACCTGGAGTAAGGGAATGGCTACCCACTCCAGCATTCTTGCCTGGAGAATCCCATGGACAGAGGAGCCTGGCGGGCTATAGTCCATGGGGCCGCAAAGCGTCGGACACAACTGAGCGACTAACACCAGGTCACACTGGAATTAAAATCGTGAGATGTGGCTGGAATGTTATATACATAACAGGAGTTTCCATTTCACAACGCTTGCTAGGCATCAGTGCTGTTCCAAGTGCCTTATAGATGTTAACTCATTTAGTCTCTCAACACTATACGGAAGGAAATGTGAGTATCCCCATTTTGCAGATGAAGAAATGGAGGCCCAAAGAGATGAGGGAACTGCCCAGTGTGATTCAGCTAGCCAGGGGTCATCTCAGTACCCAGTATTCACATGGTCCTTCCTCTCCACTCCAAGGAGCAATGGATGAAATTGGCCTGAGGTGCCAGAGACACTCAGACCTAGCTGGCTTATGGTTAAGAGCATTAGCATGGCTTTGGACACACATGTTCACAGCAGCGTCATTCACAAGAGCCAGGAGACGGAAACAACCCAAGGGCCCACTGATAGGTGAACAAACAGAATGTGGGATATACATGCAATGGACTATCAGGCAGCCTTTCAAAAGGAAGTTCTTCCTTGGTGTGGTCCAGTGGCGAAGACTCTGCGCTCCCAAAGCAGAGGGCACGGGTTCGATCCCTGATGAGAGAATGCCACGACTAAGAGTTCACGTGCCGCAACTAAAGATTCTGTGTGCCGCACCAAAGACTCAGCAAAGCCAAATAAGTAGGAATAAACAGGACTTCCCGGGTGGGCCCAGTGGTTAAGGATCCACCTGCCAGTGCAGGGGACATGGGTGTGACTCCTGGTCTGGGAAGATTCCACTTGCTGCAAGGCAACTAAGCCCGTGCACCACAACTGCTGAGCCTGCAATCCACAAAGAAGGGCAGCCCCCGCTTGCCACAGCTAAAGCCGTGCGTAGCAATCAAGACCCAGGGCAGCTAAAAACAAACAAATAGAGAAAATGTGAAAATAAATATAGATATCAAAAACATGTACATTATGTGTTTACATTTAAAAAATAAAAATAGAAAGGAAATTTTCACATATGCTACAACATGGATGAACCTTGAGGACATCACACTAAGTAAAATAAGCCAAAGAACAAACAGTACACGATTCCACTTATATGAGGTACTAGAGTAGTTAAATTCATAGAGACACAAAATAAAATGGTAACTGCTAGGGACTGGTTTGGGGGCAGGGACGGATGGGGGGGTTAGTGTTTAATGGTGCTACAGATTGAATGTGCTCCCTCCAAATTTCTATGCTGAAATTCTAACCCTAACATGAGGCAGGGCCTTTGGGAGTGGTCAGGTCATAAGGGTGCAGCCCTCATGAAAGGAATTAGTGCCCTTATAAAGGAGACTGCAGAGAGCTCCTTTGCCTCTTGCTGAAGACACGGCCACAGCCAGCTGTCATGAACCATCACCAGACACCAAGTCTGCCAATGCCTTGATTTTGGACTTCCCAGCCTCCACCACTGTGAGAAATGGATGTCTTTTTCTTTAAACCATCCAATTTATGGTGTTTCTGCTACAGCAGCCATAATGCACGCATGCAATGCTAAGTTGCTTCAGTCGTGTCCAACTCTGTGTGACCCTATGGACAGCAGCCCACCAGGCTCCTCTGTCCACGGGATTCTCTAGGCAAGAATACTAGAGGGGGTTGCCATTTCCTTCTCCTGCAGCCATAATGGATTTGGACAAATGGGTGCAAAGTTTCAGTTGTGTAAGATAAAAAGTTCTGTGAATGGGTTATGGTGATGGTTGCACATTAAACTATCAATCTATAGCCTTATGGCCAAAATGGTACATTTTAAGTTTTTTATTTTCAATACATTAAAAAAAATAACATGTAACAAAGAGGCTGCAACGTTTCCCACTTAAGTGGCCCACTGTGACTCCCTGTACTCTCACCTCGATTGACTCATTCGTTCTGTTTGAGTCTGTGAGCACCTACTGAGTTTACAGCAAGAATTCTAGAGGCCTTGACAGATCATCATCACAACACCAGACACATGCCCCTCACGTTTTGCGCCCGGTACTTTTCGTATTTTTCCTTTATTGACTCATGAAATCCTTCCAACCATGCTCTGAGGTAGGCACTATTAATTTGCCCACTTTACAGATGAGAAAACTGAGATCCAAAGAAGTCAAGTGTAATCTGCCTGAGGTCAAACAGCTGGGGTTCACACCCCAGTGGCCTGGCTGAGACGCCCTGCTCCAAAACACCTTCTGCATCTGAAACAAGGCACGCTGTCATCCACAGCCTACCTCCCCATTCAGCCAGAGCACCCAGGCTCCTGGAAGGGCAAGCTCCCTGCCTGGAGAGGGTCTGTGTCTGGTGAGATCCCTGTAACAAGCATACTGCTCTGCCGTTTCTGAAGTCAGCATTTCTTAGCACTATTTTTTCCCAGATGGAAGCCACAAGGTCCCCAGCTTAATTTATTCCATGCAGTGACACTAATTAATGTTCCAAACTCTGGGACATGGGGACTGAGAGGTGTGAGCATGTGTGTGTGTGTACTTTATGTAACGTTCATTTCCCCCAATTTTTGAAATGATGTACGTGGGTATTTTACCTGAGCCAAACTGTTTTAGCCCCAAAAGCCTTTAGGCTTTCTTGAAGTCATAAAAAACCCTGTACTAACCCCACACATGTAGGATGGTGGAGTAAAAGGACATGCGCTCACCTTCTGCAAGAATACCAAAAGTGCAACTAGCTGCTGAACAACCATCAACAGGAGGATGTTGGAATTCACCAAAAAAAGATACCCCACGTCCAAGGACGAAGGAGAAGCCGAAACAAGAGGTGTACTCACATTTAAAATCAAACCTCATGCCCACCAGAGATTCTTGGTGGGCACAAACAAAACCCTGTGGGCACCAGCACCCCGGGAAAGGTGCAGTGACCCCCACAAGTGACTAAGCCAGGCCTGCCTGTGAGTGTTTGAGGGTCTTCTGTGGAGGCACGGGTGAGCAGCGGCCTGCTGAGAGGACAGGGGCACTGGCAGCAGCAGTCCAGCCTCCTACATCTGTGGTTTTGCTTTGACTCATCACTGATGGTGTAAAAGGCAGGGGCTCTGAGACCAAAGTATTAGCCAGAAGCATGACCTTCGGAGGCTGTTGGTGCTCAACCGAGGGTGCAGCACCTCCACCGGCATGTCTGGAAAAGCCTGGGAGTGGCTGGGTTAGTCCACCTCTAGGAGCTCTACCAGCATCTGTGGGCAGGCTCCAAATGCTGAAAATTCTGCAAAATTGTGACTTCGCTGCCCAAAGAGACACAGTGTCACCCATAAGGTTAAGAGCTTCCCCATCGAGAAATCCTAAAATGTAAAATGTATCCAACTACCTAGTGTTTCAGGGAAGAAGAAAAGCACTGAGACATGGGAGTTTCTCATGCTTAGGCTGCACAGCAGTTTCACAGACTAGACATAATCTGACCCTTCCTATTACATTTCCTACTTCATCCTCTCACCATTGAGCTATGTTAACCCTTCCGCCACAAAAGCGCCCCCAGGTACAGCCACGAGGAAATACTCACACCTTACTCAGCAGCATTTTTCATTTCCAGGGCTTTGCCTAAGTTGTTCCTTCTATCTTCGACCCTAACCTTGACCCTGATACCACTGCATCCTCCTATGCCTGGATCAAAGGCTGCCTCCTCCAGGAAGCCTGTCAGAGTCCTATCTCAGAACCAACCCACAGCAATCTGTATTCTGACTTTTAGCCTGTGTGCCCACAAGCCTTCACACAAGAATTGTTCGTTGCTTCCCTGATAGCTCCGTTGGTAAAGAATCTCCCTGCAATGCAGGAGACCCCAGTTCCATTTCTGGGTCAGCAAGACCCACTGGAGAAGGGATAGGTTACCCACTCTAGTATTCTTGGGCTTCCCCTGTGGCTCAGCTGGTAAAGAATCCGCCTGCAATGTGGGAGACCTGGGTTTGAGCCCTGGGTTGGGAAGATCCCCTGGAGAAGGGAAAGGCTACCCACTCCAGTATTCTGGCCTGAAGAATTCCACGGACTGTATATAGTCCATGGGGTTGCAAAGAGTCAGACACGATTGAGTGACTTTCACTTTCCCACTTTCATTACCATCAACAGGCTAGAACCAGCTGTTTCACAACCATTATGCCACCCTATGGGTGACAGAGGTCTGGCAGGGCAGGTCCAGTTATCCCATTTTTACCAATGAAGAATTTGAAGCTCAGGAAGAGGAAGCAACTTGCTGGAGATCACACAGTTGGCAGAGAGGATCTGCTGCCATACCACAGAGCCCATGTTGTGGCTACGAGGTCACCCAGCCTTCCTGTGTGGTCATGAGTAAGTCCACCTCCTGTCTGGACCATAATGTCTTTGAAGGTGGGAGCCACACCAATCCATCCACTCTTACCTTGTTGCCCAGCCTCCAAAATGATGTCAAAGAGCCCAGGATAAGAACCCCACATCCCATCTCCTGGTCCCAGACCCCCTCATTCCCTCAGGCCTCCTCTGACCCGACACAACCTCACTCCAGGTACATGGCAAGTCAGGAGCAAGACCGCAGAGTGAGAAGGCTCCTGGGATTTCCTGCCTTCCACCCCACTCCCAACAACCAACTACACTAACCACAGTAGCTTCGATCGGACACAATAAAAAACTTCCAGTCCTTTTTTCTGGCTCAGTAGGCTACCTGAGATAGTGCAATGGGCAGGGTGTCCAGAGTCTCTAGAACCGCCTTTCACACCCTCAACAACTCAGGGTGGGAAAGGAAATGAGTGGACAACCCAGAAGCCCCCTCTGCAGAAGGCCAGGCCAGCAGATAGTCCAGCAGGACCTGGGGGCTGACACGATGGGGAGAGAAGACCATGATGATAATGTCAGCCATCGGTCCAGCCTCTCCTACAGGCTCCTGGTGACCACAGTGTGGCAGGCAGGTTGGGTGTCTACCCAGAAGCCAATCCTTCACCTTTCTCCTCCTAACAGAATCTCATTCTGTCTGGCAGCAAAGGTACCAGATTCCAGGAAGTGGATCAGGATGGGCCTAAGTCACTCACGGTAGTCGCCTGGCCTTCACTTCATTGGTCCAAAGTAGAGGGAGCATGTGACCCTATTCTGGTCAGTGATACTTAGGTAAAACTGTACTGCTCCTTGAACTGTGACCCAGGAAGTGGTCAGAAGAGGCTTGGCTCAGTTGTCCCATGCAGATGATGGCACTGAACATCTGATGTAATCTGAACATCATCTGTTGAGGAAATCACAATTTCATGGGCATCACTTAATACAATAAAGGCAGATGAAAGAGTAATAGAAAAGCCAGGCTAAACTCAAAATTGAGTCTAAATCTCAGCTCTTAACTGTGAGACACGGTGGACATGATTTCATCTGCCTGAGCCTGAGTTCCCACGTCTATGTAACATGTTGGAGGACTTCTGTAAATGCAGTGCCTCAGTGCACAGAGTCCCAGCAACTGATATTTTAAAAACAGACTTTACTTTTTAGAACAGTTTTAATTTACAGAAAAATTGAGAGGACAGTACAGGGAACTTCCATATAATCTGCACTCAGTGTCACCTAACACCTTCGACTAGTATGATGCATTTATTATAATTAATGAACCGATACTGATACACTAATATTAACTAAAATAATGTATTTATGGACTGGACCATAAATTGAGATTTGGACCATAAAGAAAGCTGACCGCTGAAGAATTGAGGCTTTTGAACTGTGGCGTTGGAGACGACTCTTGAGAGTAACTTGGACTGCAAGGAGATCAAATCAGTCAATCCAAGAGGAAATTAGTCCTGAATACTCTTTGGAAGGACTGATACTGAAGCTGAAACTCCAATACTTTGGCCACCTGATGCAAAGAACTGAGTCACTGGAAAAGACTTTGATGCTGGGAAAAATTGAAGACAGGAGGAGAAGGGAACGACAGAGGATGAGATAGTTGGATGGCATCACAGACTCGATAGACATGAGTTTGAGTAATCTCCGGGAGTTGGTGATGGTCAGGGAAGCCTGGCATGCTGCAGTTCATGGGGTCGCAAAGAGTCAGACACGACTGATAACTGACCTGAACTGATAATGTATTGGGGGACTTCCCTGGTGGTTCAGACGGTAAAGACTCTGCCTGCAATGCCGGAGACGCAGGTTTGATCCCTGGATAGGGAAGATCCCCCTGGAAAAGGGCATGGCAACCCACTCCAGTATTCTTGCCTGGAGAATCCCCATGGACAGAGGAGTCTGATGAGCTACAGTCCATGGAGTCGCAAAGAGCCGGACACGGCTGAGTGACTAACTCTAACACACATAATGTTCTGTCCCAGGACGCCATCCAGGACATCTCATCTCATTCAGCTGTCACATTTCTGGAAGCTCCTCTTGGCTGTGATAGTTTCTCAAGCTTTCCTTGTTTTAGATGACCTTGACAGGTTTGGAGGCATACTGGTCAGGCGTTTTGTAGCTAGGCAGGTGTTTTTTCAACATCTCTGCTTCCTTAGCAAACTTGAGTCAGGCAGAGATACTCCTGTCTTCATACACTTTTTTTTCTCTTTTCATGTAAAGTCCTTCCTTTCACCATGATCACAGGCAGAACTCACGCATGTTAACAGAACTTCACCATGTCCAGAGCCTAACTTTAAGGTAGAAAGTATGATATTAACTTCGACATCACTTTCATTGGCTGACATCATTTTAATCTTCACAGGATTTTGAAAGAATGAAGAGGGAACAGCCATTTATCTGATGCCAACCATAAGCCCAAACCAAGGCTCTGGACTCTATTACAGATGTTTTATTGAATCTTTAAAACAACCATGTGAATAAGCAAGTTCTATTATTACAGGTGAGGAAACAGGTTTAGGTTGGTTAAGTGGTTCACTTAAGTTTACTCAGCTAAAACACATCATGGCTGGGATTCAAAGTCAGGTCTTCCTTGTATCCACTTCTGCTTCTTACTTCACCTGTACACTTATTTCACCTGTATACCTCTTAGGATTAGCACTCTGTGCATTTACCCAAAACTGAGTATCTGATGGGCCAGGTGTTGTGTGAGGCCCTGGGCTGCAAAGAATGACTATCTGTACATAGGAAAAGTACAGCTAGAAAACATGTCTTCAGCCTCTTTAAATGGCTCAACTCAAGGTTCATTCAGGGCTAGGCCCTACGACCCCACTCTCTCTGGGTCAATATCAGCCCCTTTCCTTCACCGCCTGCTGCGGTGTGTGCTTGGTCACTCAGTCGTGTCTGATTTTTGCAACCCCATGGGCTGTAGCTCAGCAGGCTCCCCTGTCCATGGGATGTCCCACATAAGAATACCGGAGTGGGCTGCCATTTCCTCCTCCGGGGGATCTTTCCAACCTAGGAATCAAACCCACTGTACTGGCAGGCAGATTCTTTACCACTGAGCCACCTAGAAGGCTATCTTTCTTTTAGTGTGAGAATAAATCAGACCTCTGATTTCTAAACATGTGACACAGTTATGATCAGGGTTGCATATCCTTAAAACACCATCTTCAACCCTATATGTATGATGAAATCTACTTCTTGTTGATGGAAATTTGCCCCGACTCATTTAAACAAGACTGACAATTTTACTTGAGCTTTACATAGACTCGGCATATGCATATATTAGAGTATTACACCACCCTGCGGTTATGTATTTACCTAGTTGACCATGGACAGAAAGGGCAGGAACTAATTTATTCATGCCTGTATCCCCTATTCTTAGTCCAAGGTCGGGCATCTTCTAGGTCTGAAGTCAATGTCAGCTGAATGATGAGTCAGAATACCTTGAGTTAGGGACTTCCCTGGTGGTCCAGTGGCTAAGACTCTGCACGCTTGATGCAGGGGCCTCTGTTTTTATCCCTGGTCACGGAGATGCTGCAACTAAGAGTTCACATACCACATCTGAAGATCCTGCCTGCTGCAACCAAGACCTGGTGAAGCCAAATACATATTAAATAAAAAAAAAAAAATACTTTGAATTTGCTGAGCAGATGGATATTTGGAGGCAAATATGTTCAACAAAGGGCTTCCCTGGTGGCTCATGGTAAAAAATCCACCTGCAATGCAGGAGACTCAGGTTCAATCCCTGGGTCAGGAAGATCTCCTGGAGAAGGAAATGGCAACCCATTCCAGTATTCTTGCCTGGGAAATTCCATGGACAGAGGAGCCTGGTGGGCTACAGTCCACGGGGTCACAAAAGAGTCAGACAAAACTGAGGAACAGCATGTTAAACAAAAAGGATGAAGATTTTCCAATGAGATTTCTTCCCAACCAAATAAGGTATTGAAACCATGGCACCTAATTCCTAGAGGAATTCAAGATGAAATCTCAACATTCCTATTAACATTCTGGAATCCGAAGGTGGATGCTAATTACTTTCCCAGGAAACCAGAACTGAGGCAAACGGTGGAAGTCACAGCACCGCCCTTCACAACCAAGCCCCTGCCATCTTCTCAACAGAAGATGCGTGTGCAAGAGCAACCAGAACACCTACTTTAATCTTGTTTTGAAAGTGCTAATGTTTCTCACATTATGTATTAGTAAGACTCTTCATTCTTTGAAAGTATTAAAAAGTCACTTCAAATGATAGTGTCAGCAGGACTAAAGTTCCCTGTGCTTATTTAAAATGACTCTCCATTTTATTTGGGGAAAATTACTAAAATGTGAACACACTAGAATTTCAACAAGGATGGAGTCCCATCCCCCAAAGGATAATGACCTAGTTTCATGGTGTGTGTTCAGTCACTCAGTCGTGTCTGACTCTTTGCAACCCCATGGACTGTAGCCTGCCAGGCTCCTCTGTCCATGGAATTCTCCAGGCAAGAATACTGGAGTGGCTTGCCATTTCCTTCTCCAGGAGATCTTCCCAACCCAAGGATAGAACCTGTGTCTGCTGCATGGGCAGGTGGACTCTTCACCACTGCACCATCTGGGAAATCAGGTTTCATGGTGAGAACTCTACAATCCTACATACAGTAAGAGGTCAAAAAGCTTAGCTATCATTGGATACCAAGCACTGAATCAATGTGGGTTGCCCAGGTGATTCAGCGATAAAGAATCTGCTTTATGCAGGAGACACAGGTTCTATCCCTGGATTGGGAAGATGCCCTGGAGAAGGAAATGGTAACCCACTCCAGTATTCTGGCCTGGAAACGTCCATGGACAGAGGAGCCTGGCAGGCTACAGTACATGGGGTTGCAAAGAGTCAGATATGGCTGAGCACACATGAATCAACACATTTACAAATACTTTTATTTCTATTCTTTTCTCCTGACTTTCTTAAATGAAAAATTAATGAGGGGGAAAAACACTACAGAATTACCATGACCCTTAGGCCACAAGACTTCCTTTACTTAAGAACCAATGCAAAAAACACAGAAACATTTGTGAGCCTCAAGTTCCAATATTTTCCTCACTTAAGAATGAGACAGTGTACAGTAATTACTGTCAATGCCCCTCCCACCCCCTCCTCAGCACCGGTTCCCAGCACTTGCCAAAGGTGACCTTCTGCAAACAAATACCTTTGGCAAACACTCCCATTTTTGTCTCAGGGCTTTTTCTGAGAGGTAATACCCCTGGGATAAGCCCTGAGCCAATGATGGATGGAGTCTGCTGATAATTCTCCACTGTTCTATGCTGCATTCCAAGGTTCCCTGGGAGGACCAGCTTTAATTAACCCCCATGGTAACCTGCTTGATGATAAATGCATCTTTACAGTCTCCTTAAAGCTCTTTCATGTCTTATTTCCCCCACGTGCTCCAATTTTACTTACTGGGTTGCCCAAAAAGTTCATTCTAAGTTTATCCTGTAACATTCTGTAACATCTTACAGAAAAATCCAAACAAACTTCTTGGCCAGCCCAATATTTTTCCAATTTTTCTTGGAATATCTCCTAAATCATACATTCTCAATAGAGGTGGTAGTGCCTCTAAGGGGGAAAAATTGATTCCTAGAAAGTGGGGCTGGGGAAAAAAATCATACTCTTTTTATATAGGGAGCCCAGAAATTCATACAGTACATAAAGAGATACACAGTGTTGGTTCGGTTCAGTCGCTCAGTCGTGTCCGACTCCATCATTGGTGGGACAATCGGGGGAAAAAATGTCCAAGAAGACTCTTCAAAGGGGAGATAATGAAAACAAGACTGCACAACCCTGCGTTAAATAAACCACTTGTACTGAGCACCTTGCCTCAGGGAGTTTCTGGAAGGACACAAAGTAAGATGCAGTGTTAGCCTTTGCTGAGTACATCCATGAACTCATTCATTTAATCCTTTCAATCATGTGTAGGGCTGGGAATTTGAGGGCCATTCATCAGATGAATCACTGAGGCTATTAGAAGTACAAGGACTTGTTGGAGACCGCAGAGCAAATTAACCCAGGGCTCAGGGTGAGAGCTTTGGTCTCCTGGGGACTGGGCTCTCAGGCACACCTCAGAAAAGCCATCAAGAGCGCTTAACCCAAAACGGCACAGGGAAATAAGCCTATAAACGTCAGTGACTGTTATTAATGACAATAGATCAGGTTTCCATGAATGGACCAGATGATGGTGCTGCCCCACAGATGACAGTATAACAACCCAGGTGGATAAAAACATTACTTACGATTGATATGATGGGTTTTGAATGTCCCAATTCAACGCTGGGCTCAAGGGAGATCAGAGAGTATTTTCTATGACTCTTGGAAAAGGGGTGGATGGGGGGGGGGGGTGGGCAGGGGTGAAATAAAGGGGAGGGAGGCATTGGGAATTTCAACGGGAAGAGAAGCCTTCCTTGGCAAGAGGCCTGTGAAGGAATGCCTGATTAGTCTGCACTTGGCTTTATTCTTTCTCCTGTTTACAGTAAGCCCCCTACATATAAACCTTCAAGTTGCGATCTTTCAAAGATGCAGACATGCCCCTGTATGCCAGCTATCGTGTTGCACTACTGTACTTTTCAAGACACTGCACAGTAAGATTAAAAATGTTCATTTTTATGTATTACTCATGTGAAAAGTATTATACACCTATTACAATACAGTACTACACAGCCAATTGTGTCAGTTGGCCAGATAGGCTAATTAGGTAATTAGGTAACTATACAGGTACCTAGACTAACTTAGTTGGACTTATAAACAAACTGGACTTACAAACACACTCTCAGAATGGAACGGGTATGTAGGGGACTTACTGTTTTTGATCCAGATCACAAGACAGTGCAACCAAAAGAAATCCCACTGTGGGTAACACCTCTCCGTCACTACACAGCCACTGGAGGATCACGAAGGAAACTGGTGTGGCTGAGCGGAAGCCAGCCTTGAAAGATGGAGATCTGAGTTCAAGTTCTCCCTTTGCCATCAAAGTGGCCTTGGGCATGCTTCTCGCTGCCCTGCACCTCTCTACAACTCTGATCGCCTCTGATTTGTGTCATCTGCCAAGTGCCTGTCTCCAGGTCCAAACCTCTCACGAACTTCCCTTAAGTAACTACCTACTGATTAATTTGATTAGACTTGCTGACTTGTAAGGTTTCATTTCCTGGACTGACCTCACTGTAGGTGGAGAAGCATTTGAAACTGATCTGCATGGGGTGAGATAAAGTGGAAGCTGGGGTTTTAGGAACGGGAAGGAGTGGGGAGATATATAGAGTGATAGCGCTGAGTGATTTTCCATTAGTACAGAGGGCCTGGAATGGCTCAATATTTTCAAGTCATGTTAGATAATATTTCACCCCATCCCCCACACAAGACATCCATAAAGATAGAATTGGACTTGAACTGCTATGGCAGGTTTACAAAGAATCTAATGGCAAAGGAACTCCAGGGGGCCTTCCACGGTGCTCCAGTGGCTAAGACCTCACCTTCCAGTGCAGAGGATGTGGGTTCGAGTCCTAGTTGGGAAGCTAAGATCACACATACCTCGCTGCTGAAAAGCCGAAACAGAAACAATATTGTAACGAGTTAAAAAAACACTTTAAAAATGGTCCACATAAAAAAGTTAAAAAAAAAAAAAAAAAGAAACTCCAGATATAACACTGGCTTATGAAAAGCAGATTTGGCAAATTTGTACGAAGGGCCTTGCTAACAGACACTTCTAAAGCAAGTGTCCTGATAGGGTTGTCCAAGAGGGAATACAATAAACTACGTGGCGTAGATGCTTATTATCAATATATTCGTTTAATATGCCCCAAGGAAATCAATCCCGAGTGTTCATTGTAAGGAATGTTGCTCAAGCTCCAGTACTTTGGCCAACTGTTGTGAAGAGCTCAGTGGAAAAGACTGATGCTGGGAAAGAATGAAGGCAAAAGAAGAGGGCGGCAGAGGATGAGATGGTTAGACAGCATCACCAACTCAGTGGACATGAACCTGAGCAAACTCTGGGAGATACTGAAGGACAGGGGAGCCTGGCGCGCTGCGATCCATGGGATCGTGAGGAGTTAGACATGACTTAGTGTGGCGCAGCTGGTAAAGAATCTGCCTGCAATGTGGGAGAACTGGTTTCGATCCCTGGGTTGGGAAGATACCCTGGAGAAGGGAAAGGCAACCCACTCCAGTATTCTGGCCTGAAGAATTCCAAGAAGTGTATAGTCCATGGGGTCGCAAAGAGTTGGACATGACTGACTCTCACACACACACACACAGGGTGACTGAACAACAATAACAAACTGGACTCTTACAGGGTTACACTCTTAGAGGGTCCAGATGATGTCGTATCTTTTGAAGGAGAGGAGGACGGAGAGGAGGAAGAGGAGATCCCCACCTGAGGACATCAGCCTGGACAGAAGCCCACATCAGGAGGAAGCCAAGCAGGGCTTATGTACAGGAAGTCCCATGAGCCAACTCCATCAGAACTGACTCTCATTTTTCATGAACTGTATGCAAGAAGCAATCTTGTTCCCAAGTTATAACCCATTTTATTCTCTCAAAAGAACATTTCAGACAAACTGCTCTATGGTTTGAATGAAAAGTCCCACCCAACAGGGTACAATTGGATGGGTCTGTTTTAGGTCCTATGACACCTGCCAAATTGGTGCGGACTGCTGTCTTGTCATCTCCGACTTCAGTCTTGTCATCTCCAAGCCGCATCCTCTTCATTCTCCTAAAAGGTGGTCATCCTAGGGAAGCCAACATCCCTGCAGTACACATGCTAAGTCAAACCATTGATGGGTTCCTAATTAACACATGCAGCAATGTTCAGGTGATGCAACACAGACCGAAATGCAGCAAGTCCGTCCCAGGGCAAATGCTCCAAACCCAGCTGTAGGACCTGTCTGCCCCGCACGCAGCTTTAGGAAGATGCTGCCTCAGAATGCACACCCCCTGTACTTTCCAAAGTGCTCCCTCATACACTGCCGCATCAATCCTATACAGAAAGTGTCTTCAGATTATGAGATAAGGGAGGCATCTGAATCACACAGTTAAGGCAGCTCTTCAAACAACATGCCCAACACACTTCTAACAAACTCACAGTCTTCTCCGGCCACCCCACACCAAAACTGCATGTCACAGTGTCTAAAATAGGTTTCATTCAATCCACCTTTGAAGATATTTTCCTTGCTTTCCTTCACACTGCTCTCTGGTCCAAGATGTGACGAATTTTGCTTTCATTCTGTCAAAACTTCAAAACCCAAGCTAAAAAGAGAAAGAGAGCAGGACTTTGATTCTCAGCAAAATACCATAGGGTCACACTTGATTTATGAACATTTTAGACATCAATGGAATATTTTTAATGACTACAGATGAAAGAGGGAGCCTCCAAATAATGCAAGAATAGTAATTCAGTATTCGATTTAACTGAAGGTAGCCTTCTGTCCTCCAAGCAGAAGGGGGAGATGAGTCAACAGGACTATCAGCAGGTTCTTTCATCTCCTCCCTACTGCTTATACCTCCTTTGGAGAAGTCTCCCTTAGCACAGGAGACCACAGTCCCTTCCCCATTCTGCATGTCTGGATTCCTCATCTGCATCCCATCACTGCATTTGCTGGACTATTTACACTGAGCTGTTTCCAGTCTCTGTCTCCGGAGGGGAAGAATTATACATGGCTCATCTCCCTCAGTATTCTGGCTTTTACAAAGCTTGGCACTTCAGTAGGTATGTGTGGCCTTGAAATGAACGGCCACAGCACGCTCATCTGCTCCTTTCTACTGGAAGCTTCCCATCACCTGGACAAAGACATGAAACTATACTCATATTTTATAATAACCTGTAAGGGAGAAGAACCTGAGTATGTATGTATAAGGGCTTCCCTGGTAGCTCAGTTGGTAAAGAATCCGCCTGCAACGCCGGAGATCCCAGTTCAATTCCTGGGTCAGGAAGATCCACTGGAGAAGGGATAGACTACCCACTCCAATATTCCTGGGCTTCCCTGGTGGCTCAGAGGGTAAAGAATCTACCTGCAGTGCAGGAGACCTGGGTTCGATCCCTGTGTAGGGAAGATCCACTGGAGGAGGGTATGGCAACCCACTCCAGTATTCTTAGGATTCTTGCCTGGAGAATCCCCATGGACAGAGGCACTTGGCGGGGTTGCAAAGAGTTGGACACAACTGAGTGACTAAGCACAGCACAGCACGTATGTATAACAAACCACTTTGCTGCACATCTGAAGCTAACACAATACTATAAATCAACTATATTCAATAAACATTTTTTAATTTAAAAAAATTTTATTTTTTTAAAAAAGCCCAAAGTGGAGAGGAAATTTGAGGAACTGTCTATACAGAATCTATGAATCTGGGAAAGCCTGTTCAACTCAATTAAAGGTTTTCAGGTCTGACTCCAAAACAGAATCACTTTACAATGATGTCTGACGCCTTCAGAACAATGGTATCGCTTTCTGGGGTGGAACCTTCATCCGGATTCGTGTACGTGCTTTGTGCAGTCTGTGGGTGTTTGGTCTTTTGTTTCAAAAATTAAAGTATTTTTCACTTTTTGTCAAAAATTGTTAATTAGGAAGGAAATATAACCCACACATATATACATATTTCCTAGATTTTCCTATGTTAATTATCTTCATCCTGTCGGCCTCCTTCTCTCTCTTCCCCTGTGTGCACAGGAACTGTGCACACACACACACATTTACATAGTCTGCATGTGTGCTGAACCACCTGAAAGCAAGTTGCAGATACCACAACACTTCACCACTGGATATTACAGCAGGCACCTCTTAAAAAAAATTCATCTGCATAACCACAAAGAAATTATCACACTCAAGAAATTAAATTTGGATATATAATATGCAAATTTGATGTCCTGGAATGTTACGTCCATGAAGCAAGGTGAACCGGAAGTGGCCAAACTGGAGATGGCAAGAGTGAACATCAACATTTTAGGAATCAGTGATCTAAAATAGAATAGAATCGGCAAATTTAATTCAGATGACCATTATATATACTACTGTGGGCAAGAGTCCCTTAGAAGAAATGGAGTAGCCCTCCTAGTCAACAAAAGAGTCCAAAAGGCAGTACTTGGATGCAGTCTCAAAAACGACAGAATGATCTCTGTTCATTTCCAAGGCAAACCATTCAATATCACGGTAATCCAAGTCTATGCCCTGTCCAGTAATGCTGAAGAAGCTGAAGTTGAACAGTTCTATGAAGACCTACAAGACCTAGAACTAACACCCAAAAAAGATGTCCTTTTCATTACAGGGGACTGGAATGCAAAAGTAGGATGTCAAGAGATACCAGGAATAACAGGCAAATTTGGCCTTGGCATACAAAATGAAGCAGGGCAAAGGCTAACAGAGTTTTGCCAAGAGAACGCACTGGTCATAGCATACACCCTCTTCCAACAACACAGGAGAAGACTCCACACACGGACATCACCAGATGATCAATACCAAAATCAGATTGATTATATTCTTTGCAGCCAAAGATGGAGCAGCTGTACACATTAAGCAAAAAAAGACTGGGGTTGACTGTGACTCAGATCATGAACTCCTGATTGCCAAATTCAGACTGAAATTAAAGAAGGTAGGGAAATTAAAGAAGGTAGACCATTCAGGGATGACCTAAATCAAATCCCTTACAATTATACAGTGGAAGTGACAAACAGATTCAAGGGATTAGATCTGATAGACAGAGTGCCTGAAGAGCTACGGGCAGAGGTTCATGACATTGTGCAAGAGGCAGGGATCAAGACCATCCCCAAGAAAAAGACCTGCAGAAAGGCAAAATGCTTGTCTGAGGATGCCTTACAAAGAGCTGAGAAAAGAAGAGACACTAAAGGCACAGAAGAAAAGGAAGCATATAGTCATTTGAATGCAGAGTTCCAAAGAATAGCAAGGAGAGACGAGAAAGCCTTCCTCAGTCATCAGTGCAAAGAAATAGAGGAAAACAATAGAATGGGAAAGACTAGAGATCACTTCAAGAAAATTAGAGATACCAAGGGAGCATTTCATGCAAAGACGGGCACAATAAAGGACAGAAATGGTATGGACCTAACAGAAGCAGAAGATATTAAGAACAGGTGCCAAGAATAAACAGAAGTAGATAAAAAAAGATCTTCATAACCCAGATAACCACAATGGTGTGATCACTCATCCAGAGCCAGACATCCTGAAATTCAAAATCAAGTGGGTCTTAGGACGCATCACTATGAACAAAGTCAGTGGAGGTAATGGAATTCCAGTTGACCTATTTCAAATCCTAAAATATGATGCTGTGAATATTCTGCACTCAATATGCCAGAAAATTTGGAAAACTCAGCAGTGGTCACAAGACTGGAAAAGGTCAGTTTTCATTCCAATCCCAAAGAAAGGCAATGCCAAAGAATGTTCAAACCACCACACAATTGCACTCTCTCACATGCTAGCAAAGTAATGCTCAAAAGTCTCCAACAGTCTTCTCAAATGTATCCAATTGAGACTTCAACAATACATGAACCAAGAACTTCCAAACTGGATTTAGAAAAGGCAGAGGAACCAGAGGTCAAATTGCCAACATCTGTTGGATCATCGAAAAAGCAAGAGAGCTCCAGAAAAACATCTTAGTCTGCTTTATTGACTGCATCAAAGCCTTTGACTGTTTGGATCACAACAAACTGTAAAATTCTTAAAGAGACAGGAATACCAGACCACCTGACCTGCCTCCTGAGAAATCTGTATGTGTCAAGAAACAACAGTTAGAAACAGACATGGAACAACGGACTGGTTCCAAATTGGGAAAGGAGTACATCAAGGCTGTATATCGTCACCCTGCTTATTTAACTTATATGCAGAGTACATCATGTGAAGTGCCAAGCTGGATGAGGCACAAGCTGGAATCAAGATTGCCAAGAGAAATATCAATAACCTCAGATACACAGATTGCACCACCCTTATGGCAGAAAGTGAAGAAGAACTAAAGAGTCTCTTGATGAAAGTGAAAAAGGAGAGTGAAAAAGTTGGCTTAAAACTCAACTTTCAGAAAACAAAGATCATGGCATCCAGGCCATCACTTCATGGCAAACAGATGGGAAAACAATAGAAACAGTGAGAGACTTTATTTTGGGGGGCTCCAAAATCACTACAGATGGTGACAGCAGCCATGAAATTAAAAGACACTTGCTCCTTGGAAGGAAAGCTAAGACCAACCTAGGCAGCATATTAAAAAGCAGAGACATTACTTTGCTAACAAAGGTCCGTCTAGTCAAGGCTATGGTTTTTCCAGTAGTCATGTATGGATGTGAGAGTTGGACTATAGAGAAAACTGAGCACCAAAGAACTGATGCTTTTGAACTGTGGGCTTGGAGAACACTCTTGAGAGTCCCTTGGACTGCAAGGAGATCCAACCAGTCAATCCTAAAGGAAATCAACTCTGATTCTTCATTGGAAGGACTGATGCTGAAGCCGAAGCTCCAATACTTTGGCCACCTGATGTGAAGAACTGACTCACTGGGAAAGACCCTGATGCTGGGAAAGATTGAAGGCAGGAAGAGAAGGGGATGACAGAGGATGAGATGGTTGGATGGCATCACCGACTCGATGGACATGAGTTTGAGCAAGCTCCGGGAGTTGGTGATGGAGAGGAGAGCCTGGCGTGCTGCAGTCCATGAGGTCGCAGAGTCAGACAAAACTGAGCAACTGAACTGAACTGATACAATGTCATCTAATGTGGACTCCATGTTCAAATTTTCTTAATTGTCTCTATACTATTTTATTGTTATTTATTTTTTAAATTCAGGGTCCAATCGAGAATCATGAATTGCATTGGCTTGTGTTTTTTCCAGCTTTATTCATATACAATGGACATTTAACATTGTGTACATTTAAGGTACACAATATGATGATTAAATACACATGTATCTTATGACATGATAACTGCAACAAACACATAAACACAACCAACACCTTACACAGTTTATTTACTCATTATTTTTTGGTGAGAAGTGTTAGGATCTGTTCTCTTTAGCAACTTTCAACTATACAACAGAGTTATTTTTAAATACAGTCACCACGCTGTTCATTAGAACCCAGAACCTATCATCTTATAAGTAAAAGTCTTTACCCCTTAACCATCTTAATCCATTTCCTGTACCACCACCAATTGGTTGCCCCTGACAACCACCAATCTGATCTCCAGTGCTTTCAATTTTTAAATTTTTTTTTATTTTTAGTTTAATTTAAATTTATTTATTTTAATTGGAGGCTAATTACTTTACAATACTGTATTGGTTTTGCCATACATCAACATGAATCCACCATGGGTGTACACGTGTTTCCAATCCTGAACCCCCCTCCCACCTCCTTCCCCATACCATCCCTCTGGGTCATCCCAGTGCACCAGCCCCAAGCATCCTGTATCCTGCATTGAACCTAGACAGGCGATTTGTTTCTTATATGATATTACACGTTTCAATGCCATTCTCCTAAATCATCCCACCCTCTCCTCTCCCTCTCCCACGGAGTCCAAAAGACTGTTCTATACATCTGTGTCTCTTTTGCTGTCTCTCATATTGCATTTATAAGTGAGATAATACAGTACTTGTCTCTGACATATGTCTCTTAGCGTAATGCCCTCATGATTCATCCATGTTGCTACAAATAGCAAGATTTCCTTCTTTTTATGGCTGGAAAATATTCCATCTCATGTATATATCACATTTTCTTTATCCATTCATCCATCAATGGGCACTCAAGTTGCTTCCGTATCTTGCCTATTGTAAATAATACTGCAAGAACATGGGACTGCAAATAGCTCTTCAAGATACTGATTTCATCTCCTTTGGATATATATATCCAGAAGTGGGATTGCTGGAGCATATGGTAGCTCTATTTTTAAGTTTTTGAGGAATCTCCATGCTGTTCTCCATAGTGGCTGTACCAGTTTACATTCCCACCAACAGTGCATAAGGGATCCCTTTTCTCCACATCCTCACCAACACTTTCTATTTCTTGTCTTTTTGATGATAACCATTCTGACAGGTGTGAGGTGGTATCTCACTGCATTTTTAATTTGCATTCCCCTGTTGCTCAGTGATGCTGAGCACCTTTTCATGTGCCATCTATATATCTTCTTGGAAAAATACCTATTCAGATTCTCTGCCCATTTCTAAAATCAGAGTATTTGCTTTCTTGCTATAGAGTTGTACGAATTCTTTATATATTTTGGATTTTATCCTTATCAAATACATGGTTGCAAATATTTTCTCCATTATCATAGTTGCCTTTTCATTTGGTTGATCTCTTCCTTTGCGGTGCTGAAGTCTGATGTAGTCCACTTGTTGACTGTCAAGCATTGCACCTGGCTGTCATGCGCGTTCAGTTTCCTTAAACAGAACGTTTTCCTCATTTTTGTTTGTTCTCATGATACAGACCCTTTGGAAGACACCATGCCAGATATCTTGCAGGGTGTCCCACCATTTGACTTTGTCTGTTATTTCTTCATGATTAGTTTCAGGTCAGTTTAGGCATGACTGCAGGTATGTTGTAAATTTCCACTGAATTATTCAGGAGAAAGGTAGGGTCAGTTGCCCTCATTACATAAAAGTTGGATGGTTTTGGTTCAGGTGGAATCTGCCAGATCTCTCTAACGGTCCCCTGTAGAAGGAAATGGCAACCCACTCCAGTATTCTTGCCTGGGAAATTCCACGGACAGAGGAGCCTGGTGGGCTACAGTCCATGGGGTCGCAAGAATCGGACACGACTTCGCGACTAAACCACCACCACCCACCTTCATGCCTAGTTGATGCACACTTATATCAAAGTCTGAGAAGCCTTGTTACTCAAAGTGTGGGCTATAGACCAGCTGCACTGGTTTTCCCTGGGAACTTTCCAGAAATGCAGCTCTAAAGTGCCTCACTCTGAAACGGAGAGTGTCGATACCTTTCGATTACTCTTCTGGTGCACCGCATGCCTTCCATAGAGGAGAATCATAACATGGTGAAGAGAGCGCCACCTAGTGGGTGGAGGACTCCTGTGTGATCTCAACTCCGCCACCTTAGTTTCAAGATCCTGGGTAAGTCACATAACCTCTGAGCATCTGCCATTGATTTATGAAAGGGAGATACTGGGCACCTTCTCTTCAAGCATGAACAGACACTTGATGTTAGCCTGTTTCCTAGAAAGTGAACCTGGTGTACCTGTGGTCCTTGTTGTTCCCAGCATACAGTCTCATGGCTTCCCAGAGATCTGATGCTGTGGGTTGCTGTGTCCACCCCTCGGCTTTTTCACTCTGCTTGAACAGTTTGACAGTGTCATAAAAAAGAGAGTCAGGAAGAAATCAAGGAGTTTATAAAATGAAAAATCAAATGAGATTATTAGAAAGGGAAGGGGGCCATGGATTTGGGGGGAGGGTGCAAGAAGAAGGCAGATTAAATACGGTTGAGAGGAGAAGCAAGAAAGAAACAACATTTACTGAAGTCTACCATGGTGCTGGTGGGGGTCATGGAGAGGATGTGACCCATGAGCTGGCTCCTTATCCCTCTAGTGCTGGCACTCTATCCTCTGCCCACTGTTCCCACAGCGGGAGCATGTTGAAGGGTGCAGTCTTGAGTGAGCGTGTGTTGTTGATACCATCTGGATGGTGTATGTTACTGTATCCCACGAAGGCCTCTATATAAACCTTTAAGATGCTGGAAGGCAGTGTAAATATCTACCTCTCTTGCTGCCCATGACAAGCCTCATATAAAAGTTCTCTGATTCTTAAGCCCAACACCTACTCATCCAGAGTGGCTTGCTTTTTTCTTGGGTCTCTCCTTGCCATCCATGTACTCGACCAATTTCAGGTTTCACCTGAGGTTGCAAATCAACACAATGCAATGTTTAGGGATTTTAATATTATCACCTTGATTAAATTTCACAGCAACCCTGAGGGGCAGGCATTATTATCTACATATCAGAAATAAAGAAACTGAAATCCAAGAAAGTTGAGCAAATTGCTCTAGGTCACAAAGCAAGGCACAGCAAACCCATGTCTGACTCCAAAGACCATGCTCTGAGCAATGAGAAAGAATGATACAATATAGATCACCTCAAATCTGTCAAGATGACTATTATCACAAAAAAACAAGACACAGCAAGTATTCGTGAGGATGTGGAGAAATAGCAAGCCTTATATATTGTTGGAAAGTGAAAGTGTCAGTCACTCAGTCAGGTCTGACTCTGTGACAGGCTCCTCTGTCCATGGAATTCTCCAGGAAAGAATACTGGAATGGGTAGCCATTCCCTTCTCTGAGGATCTTCCCGACCCAGGGATCAAATCTGGGTCTCCTGTACTGCAGGCAGATTCTTTACCATCTGAGCCACCTGGGAAGCATGAGTTTGAGCAAACTCAGGGTCATAAGTTTGAGCAAACCCCTGGCGATAGTGAAGGACAGGGAAGCCTTGATTGCCGCAGTCCATGGGGTCCATGAGATCACGAAGAGTCAAACATGACTTAGTGACAACAACAAACAGTGCTGGTGGAAAAGCAAAATGGTGCAGCTGGAAAGCAACATGGAAGTTCCTCAAAAATTAAAAATTGAACTACCATGTGATTCAGCAGCCCCACTTCTGAGTATTTACTCAAAATATTATTATCAGGATCTCAGAGATATTAGCACCTCTATGCTTATTGAAATACTATTCACATCAGCCAAGGTGTGGAAACATCCTAAATGTCCATCCACAGATGAATGGATAAAGAAAATGGAATACCATTCAGTCTTAAGGGGATTCTGCAGTATGTGACAACACAGATGGGCCTTGAGGGCATTACGCTAAGTGAAATAAGACATTCACAGAATGACAAGCACTGCAAGAGTCTGCTTACATGAGGATCTAAAATAGTCAAATTCAGGGAGTGAAAGGGTGATACGGTGGTTACTAGGAGCTGGAGGGAGGGAGGAATAGAGGGTGACCAGCCAACAGGCAACCCACTCCAGTGTTCTTGCCTGGAGAATCCCAGGGATGGGGGAGCCTGGTGGGCTGCCGTCTATGGGATCACACAGAGTCAGACACGACCGAAGTGACTTAGCAGCAGCAGCAGCAGCCAATAGGCATTAAGTGTCAGTTAAGCAAGGTGAGTGATCAGCTGTACAACCCTGTACCTACAGTCAACAACAACATTTTGTACACTTAAACATTTGTTAAGAGGGTAGATTTCATGTTGTGTTCTTATCACAGTAAAATAAAATTTTTAAGAAAGAATGAGAACTCAAAATTCTTGGTTCTCAATAATGAGAAGGAAACTGACAAAACTGAAGAAGAAAATGCAAAGGGGAAATTAGTAGGGTAAGAAAAAAAGTGAGGATGAACTGAGGTGGTGAATAAGACCAACACTTTGTGGGAAATGAGAAAGAATGACATACATGGAGGCAGAAAAAGAGGAGAATGGGATGAACAGAGGCAGAGAAACACAATAGTTGAGAGAACTGAATCCAGCATTGTCTAGAAAAGAAAAAGAAAGTCCCATCAGTAATGAATTAGTAAGTTGTAGCATTGGTGGAAGTGCTGTTGAAGGGACTCCTTCTGCCTGGGATGGAAGGTTGACCAGATGGCCAAGCTCTGAGATGGCTGCTAATACTAACATTATTATTAAATTATATTAAAATATTACTAACATATTATTAGACTGTATGTTCTATAGGGGCAGAGATTAGACTGTTTTGTTTTGCTGGATTTTGTTTACTGCTATAATCCCAATGTCTAGAAGAATGCCAGGCACAGAGAAGGCATTTATATTGAACTGAGTAACATTAATAACACAAATGACTATTATCGAGCATTTCTTCTATGTAAGGTGCTCTTAGCTCCAGAAGAGTCTATACTGATCACATTTTTTAGATGAAGAAATTGAAACTCGGAGATCCAGCAACTTTCCCAAGACCATACCAGCAAAGCAAGCTTGGGAAATTAAGTTTCTCTTACTTCAAAGACTTGCGAAGACTCTGCCTTACTAATGAGGGGTCTCGGTGAGAGGCCAGCGTCTCTCCTCCACCTTGAGGACTGCAGATCCTTTAGTCAATACACTAAGTCCACCAGCCAGGTCCTTCTTTACCTTCCAGAGCAGCTGCCGGGTCCGAGAACCCCACCTCTCAGCCTTGGGGCCAGTCCACCTCAGAATGCGATCAGTGTGCCTGCCTCTCTTATGAGCACTTCCCCTTGGTCTGTCAACAGGTGGGCGACTGGTCACCCCCACTGGTCTGGGAGAGGCAGGACAGCAGGATGCCAAGATGAAGCCAGCAGCTTCCCACTAACAGGCCCGGAAGCGGGAGTCCCCAGACAGCCACAGTGGCAGAAGGGTATGACTTATAAGGAGATTCTAGTTCAGAGTCAACTAATAAATGCTTCATGCCTACTAGTAGGCTCATTTCATTCATAGACCCTACTTTCTTTAGCCTAAAAACCCACCTGGTGATGGGGCAGTGTGATCATCCCCAACTTATGGGTCTTGCCCAACCTGGCTCATGCAGGTCTCTTCGCTTAGAGACCGAAGCCAGAGTCCAGAGGTGAACTTCAAGTCCAGCCCATTTTCTACAATATTGGAATCCTTTTCAGCCATGCAGCTTAAGATACAGAAAAGAGATCAGCCTTGCTGAGCTCAGAGTGTGGTCTCCGACCTTTGCCTTTACCCCTTGTCCACCTTAGAACTTCTGAGCGCAGTTCTCATCATTGACCTTCCACGATGCTGACCACTTATTATTGCTGTGAAGACAGTCACATACACCATGCAGAACAAAGTCTCAGTGAGCCTGAGAGCATTCTTTCACTCGTCCATTCAGCAAATGCTTACTGGGTATCCACCAGGAGCCCAGCAAGCCTGCGGGGGACTGAGGTTGCTAAGGAACAATGCAGTTCCTCCTCAAAGGAGCTCTCAGTCCGTGTGGGGGAGATGAGCAAGCAGATCAGTCCGGTGCAGAATCTTACGGTTAGGATGCTGCCAAGGCCGGGCCATTCTAACCAGCTGGCGGGTCAGGGAGAAACTTCCCCAGAGGTGACCCAAGAACTCAGCCAGGGTAAAAGCGAATAGCCAGGAGAAAGCAAGGGATGGGCATTTAAGACAAGGGGAGCAGGGGCGGTGGGATGAGGGTGGAGGGTCTTCGATGTTCACATTTGCTATATTCTCTGCCTTTAGGATAGAAGCAAGAAATCACATCTCATGGGTCTGGTTCATTTTTGAGTTTGTTTGCTTTTTTCAAGCATGCACTAGTCTGTGAGACCACGATTAGCCCAGTATCTTGGCTCTCCTGTGCCATTAACCACCGCCCAGAATAAGATAATGGCTGCTTTAAAGCAGGAATTTCAGTGCCTTGCAAAATCCTGAATCATCAATGAAAGGTTTGGTTTTGTTCACTTGACTGGGCTTGCTCCTCAGCGGGAGGGAAGGTGTACAATGCCTCTGCTAACAAGCTGAAATTCAAGTGTCAGGAGCCCAAACCCGACCCTACAGGGTTTTACTGTGGAATGTCCAATTAATCAGAATTCCAATCCTGGCACCAAGGAGGCCACGTTCTGTCTCCCCAACACTGCAGTTCCCTGGGCTTTGAGCAGCCCCTGCTTCAATTCCAGATCCATTTCCAGCCATTTGCCAACCATGAGCTAGGAAGGGGAGGTAGAGACATGACAGAGTCATCTGTTACCGAGGGGGCAAGGGGCACCCAGAGATGCCTCGTGAAATTCCCAGAGTCCCGAAATTGTTGGCAGAGGGTCATAACTGGGATCCCAACTTAGAAACAAGAGATGACCCCGAGCATTCAAATGTGAGCTCCAGAAACTCAACCACATGACCCTGGACAAGTGGTTCCATCTGTTTTGGCTTCCATATTCTCGTCCATCAAATACAGGTAACAATTCCCACATCATGAAACTGCAGCAAGAATTAAATGAAATAAATAATTTGCATGTGCAAAAGTACCTAGCTAGGTATGCAATTCTTCTTTCTTCCACAATGTAAAATTTTCCTGGATCTTCTCTGGGAAACTTGAGGTTACATAAAGGCATTCCCAAACCTGCTTCCAAGTGATGGAATAATTCTAGAGAAGGATAAAATCGGGCCTTAGCTATCCCCTCCCCAGAATGTCCAAGATGGGGCAAGAGTACTGGCTGGGAAAGGTGAAGGAAGAGGGAGCCCACAAACTCCAGTGGGACCCCAGGTTCAGAAGTCAGCAAGTATGTACAGAACACCATCTATGCCAAAAGGACGTGTGAGGTCGTGCATGCTTGTGTGCACTCAAGTAATCTGTGTGCCTTATTATCGCATATTCCAGTATTATCATCAGTTCAATTTGACTAAATACAGCACTAGAGACAGAGATGAATATATTTTAATCCCTTTTTATCAACTGATGAAAGCAAACAGAAGAGCAACTGCTAAGCTTTCTCTCCAGCCACTAACACCTGCAAATACATGCAGACCTGGATGCCAAAGGCTAGATTCCCCCCCGCCCCCAACACACACACACACAAAAACAACCCATATTCCTGGTTGGATGCCGTTGGTGCCTCAGTTTGAGGCAGGCTTCAGGAACCTCTCGGATGAAACCTGTTGCCAAGCCTGAGGTCCTGTGCGGAGGCCCCCACCTGGTGGTCAAATCTGGAACTGCCTTTCCAACCAAGGAAGATTGGCAGGTAGTGTTTAACTCCAAGGCTCCCTGAATTCCTTTCCACCCATTAGTCGTCGGTCAATTGGAGAAGGACAGGGAGGAATATTCACTGCTAAAAGCACAGCAGAAGGGTCAAGGTCTTGGTCATTTCCCCTCCAAAACCCTGGTAATGGCACAGCTTCCTAAGGAGCAGCCATCAGAATGACTAAGCCACAGACAGGAAGCAAGGGGTACCTGGAAGTGCCCTGCCAGCCCGGCGCGGGTGGGGCGGGGGTGGGAGTGGGGGTCGGGGTCGGGAGGGGGATGCATGTTGACAACCCTGACTTCCCCTTCTGGGAAAGTAGCCACCACTGTCATCCTCCCCTCCCCAAACACAGCAGGATTTTTTATCCAGAGCATTGGGCGCAAAAGAAGTTCCATCTTCCTGCCCATCACGCATTTACATCCTGGCTAGAAACAGACTCTTTCCAGGGGAAGGGTGCTTGGACGCAAAGCTTCAGCCCAGGCCCCTTCACACTCCCTCTGCCCTGGCCCAGCCACAGCAAGAGACGGGAAGGAGTTGAGGTGGAGGGGATGATAAGACCAAATTATGGAGATGTTTCAGCCAAAATTATCCCTGGCCCTCATCGACTGGCAAGGTGAAGCCCCCACCCCTCATTCCAGGCTTAGAGCCGGAGAATCTTAGTTTCCCCCTCATCCCTTTCTCTCCTTAACTTCCCTAAAAAGAACCCCAAAAGATGCACGTTGGCCAGCCTCAGTCCCCAAATGGAGCAAACCACGTTCCTTTCCACACCAGAATGGAGCCCGAAAAAGGGTAGCACAAGCAAGCAATCGATAGCCGCGCTCACACTCACACACACACACACCCCTCTGTGGGCAGTGTACCACTCCCATCCCAACTGCAGGATGTATCATCTAAACTCAGCAGCGATCCCAAGTAGAAGGGACCCACCCCGAGCAGAAACACAGAGCGCATGGGAGGATCCGCTTTATCCCGTTCAACCTCCTCTTTAATTAAGCAAAACCACACAATTCTTTTAAGCTTGGGTACCAACATCCGGAGATGGTGCCACAAACGCGCACCCGCGCGCGCACACGGAGGTGCCAATTCGATCTCCAAATCAGCTGAGGAGCCACGCGTGGATTTTTTTTTAAGCCCTGGGGTTCAACTACCGGGTGTCCAACACCCTGAGAGTGGCCCATAGACACACAGGCATGCACAGCAGAGGGCAGGCTGCTCTCCAATTCGGTGGACGGGCGCCCCTGGACTTGGAAGCCCCAGAGCCGTCCTCGGCTCCAGCTCGCACCCCGAACCCCCCCCCCCCCCACCTCACGCACCGCCTCCGAGGGGCGCCCGGGGAGGCCCGGTACTCACACGAGCGCGTGGTAGAGCAGCGCCCAGCCCCGCGGTCTCTCGAGGGCGTCGTAGATCAAAGTTTGGATGCGTCTGTACTTGGCGTTGTTCCTCTTGACTGGGCGGCTCAGGGGCGTCTTGGCCAGGAGCCCGATGCCCTGCGGGGTCCTCCGCTGCCCCTCGTCGCGGCCGCCGCCCTCCAGCAGCAGGGTCCCGTCTTTGTCAGCTCCGGCTCCCAGCGCCAAGGTGACTTGCTCCACGTCGCCCGGCGCTAGCCCCACTTTCCGCTCCTCGTCGCCGGCCGCCGCCGCGTCCCCTCCGGCCGGGTTAGCGGCCCCGCCGCCTCCGCCGCCCCCGTCGCCGCCGCCGCCAGCCGCCCCCGCCGGCCTGCGCGCCTTGAGCCCCATCTGCCTCGCCCCCGCCGGCCGCTTCGCCTTCTCCGCTGCTGCTCGGGGAAGAAGGGGCGCTCGGGCTGCGTGGAAGAGGCGGCGGCGGCGGCTGCAAGCCCGGGAACTCCAATGCCATGATCCGCGCGCCCCTCCCCAGCCGCCCCCCCTCCCAAAAGCAGGCTAAGGCGGGGCCCCGGGGGGCACGGGGAAAGGGTCACATCCCGCGCGGTTCCGCCGCGGGACCCCGAGGGGCGCGGGCCGGGGGCTGCGGGAAGCGGGCGAGGGCGCGCAAGGCTGGCGCGGAGGCGCTAGGGCGCGCGGCGGCTGGGGCCCGGCACCGGCGCTCCCGGGCGGCGGCGGCGGCACCCGGGCCGGCGAGCCCGAGACAGCATCGCAGTTTATTTACAAGCCCGGGGCCAGCCGCCCTCCCTCCCGCCCGCCCGCCACACGCGCCGCCGCCGCCGCCGCCTCCTCCCGCCTCCGCGCTCCCCCCCGCGCTCCTCCCCGCCCGCTCCAGCCTCAGCCTCGCTCCGGCGGCGGCAGCAGCGGCGAGCGAGCGCGCCGCGGGCCGAGCGCACGCCGCCTCCCTCCCGCCCTCGCCGGGGTGGGGCCCCATTGTCCCGCCCCGTCGCGGCCGGAGGCCCACGGCGGCGGCCCGCCCCTCCCCGCGCCCCTACCCCGCGCGCCCCGCGGCCCGGGATCGCCCGTGCGCGCGGCTGCGGCCGCGGTGCGGGACTCCCCGCGCCCCCGTGGGCGTTGGGGCTTTCCCCGATCTGGACGTAGGGGGAAAAGACGAAAAGAGCAGGAGGGACGGGGAGGGTGGGAGGGGGGTCTTGGTCTCTTTTTACGGATATTGCATCTTCAGATTTTTCTAGTCACCTCCCAACCCAGCTTCTTGGCTAGGGGAGTAAAATCCAAGTTGCTGGGGTGGCCAAGGCGGAGCGAACCGGGACCCCACCCGCTCGGGGGCAGCGATGCTCGTGGCTCTCCGTTTGTGGTTCGTTCCGCTCTCACGCCCCTGGCCCTTGAATGGCACCTCCACCAGCTAGCGTGAGCAGAGGGCGAAGAAATAGGACACGGGGAATCGGTTTCGCTCCTAACTTGTGCTCTTGGCAGGTCTTTCCCTCTCTTGAGTTTCTGCTCATTCATTCAGTGACTAAACCCACGTGAGGTCCTTGTGCTCAGAGAGCTTGCCTTCTCGAAAAGTGGAAAACAATAACGGCGAAACACACGGGACCGGCATAATTTCCTCTGTTGGTAATTCAAGGAGGAAAGAAAATAGGCGTGCAGGGCTAGAAGCGGGGAATTTCTTTAAATTGTCTGTCCCTGGGAGGCCTCACCGTGGAGGAGATATTTTGGAGACGAGGTGAAGTGAAATGGCAAGCTGGAGCAACTACGTAAATGTCCAGAAGTGCCTTCCAGGCAGCAGAACAGTAAGCGCAAAGGTGAAGGGCGGCTTGAGCTTCCTGAGCTCCAGGGACAGAAGAGGAAGGTGAGGCCTCAGTTGGGGGGGGGGGGGGGGTGCGGAATGGGGTGGACTATATCTTGTTAATTCACTAGGGTCTTGCCCTTTGAACCTAACTCCCTCCCTCCCTCCCTCCCACCGTGCCCACGACCATTAGAGGAAACCCTTCATTCCAGCTGCCCTGGTACCTTGTGCTGCGTGCTAAGTCAGTTCAGTCGTGTCCGACTCTTTGTGACCCAATGGACTGTAGCCCATCAGGCTCCTCTGTCCATGGGATTCTCCAGGCAAGAATCCTGGAGTGGGTTGCCATGCCCTCCTCCAGGGGATCTTCCTGACCCAGGGATCCAACCAGTGTCTGTTGAGTCTCCTGCCTTGGCAGGCGAGTTCTTTACCACTAGCGCCCCCTGGGAAGTACCTGGTGCCTCCTTTGTTTTCCCCTCTTTCCCTCTTGTAAGCTGGCTTGGGTGGAGGGGAGGGGCTGTGAGCAAGGTCAAGCCTAGGATCTAACCCTAGGGTATAGAATGGAGTGATCAGAAGGCCTGCATGTGAATTGTGGCTCTGGATTCTCTTGGAGGAAAGGAGAGTGAAAGAGAGAGGAGGGCAGGAGGCCTGGAGGAGAGAGAGCATGGGGAAAAGGAGAAAGGATGAGGGAAGGGAGAAGGGATGGGGGAGAGGAGAAGGGATGGGGGAGGGGCAGCAAGAAAACGGAGTGGATGTATGGGGTGAGGAAGGAGGTGGGCGGGGGGGACCTGTATGAATGACTGTCAGAGGGAAGAGCCTCAAAATTCTCAGAACCAAGAAGGCTGGAGTTTCAAGAAGGGAGTTTAGAAAAAGGGGAGTTAAGCTATACTACAAGGCTGAAGCCCTTAAAATGGTGTTGTACAGGCACAAAAATAAACTGCTTGGTGCAACAGAATAGTTTGTCCAGAAAGTGTTTCTAATATGAGAACTTTATATAAAAGAAGTCATGAAAACCCAGTGAAGAAAACTTGTTCCTTGGTCAGTGGGCTATGGGGTGAGTTTTGTGAAGATTACATGAACTGGTAGATGGAAACGGGACTCTATGAATGGCAAAACCCCCGTAAAAGTTCACGAATAGATGAATGCTCAACAATGAGTTGGAACATGTAAGTAACCAGTCAGTGCAAACCCTGGGAAGGAAGAACAGTATGGAGAAAGGGAATCACCTCTGGTGAGAAAAGTCCCAAACAGAAGAGGGGACACCTGAAGTGAGCTCCCTAACATCTGTTACCCTCCACCCCCCAAATACCAACACATGCCTGTACTTTCTGCCCCAGCCCAATCCCAACTACCTAGAAAAATTCTGCCCCCTGTATTTGAACACCTTGTATAAAGTTACCCTTCTCCCCTAATCCCTTCCTGTTTTATTTACTCATTACATTTACCACTGCCTGAAATGGTCATATTTGCATTTTGTTTAGTGTTCTGTCTCTAAACAAATGCAAGGGCTCAGCATCCTAGAAGAATGCCTGTTATTTATAATAGTAACCTCTCAATACTTATTGCCAGCGTGAGATAACAATGAATAAATGAATGCAGAATGCAAAAACCCCAGAACAATGGCTGGCACCTAATGAAGCATTCACTGTATGTCTGGGTCTGAGATTTTTGTTTTTGTCTTTTACCATTATGGAAGTCTTTAATCTTAGGAAATGTTAGTTCTCTTGCAACTTCAGTAACATAGTGACTAAAAAAATTTTGTCAACACTTAAAAAGCCTCCCTAGATAAGCATAAAAAGGTAGTCAAGAACCACATAGGGAAAAGATGTCAGAATTCATTACTGTGCAATTAATCAAAAGTTCAGATTTCCAAAATGACAGTTTGAATCTCAGGCACTTGAAAAGACTCCTATTTTGATAAGAGCTGCAGACTGTCAAATATTAATGTTTTAAGATCAAGTGCAAGGACCACGTTCATGCTGCCCCAAAAGGGTGAAGTAAAGTCAATATTAAATGCATAATTTTGATCCAATTAAATCTAACAATAGGGAAACAGCAAGGGAGTTTGGAAACTGATTTGCTTCAACGGTTTTCTTATTCAATGAAGAGTGTTGTTCAGATAGGGAGATTGGAAATATCACAAAAAATCTGGGTGCGCTCTGAGTGCTATTTGGGAAACTGTGTAATCTCAACCCTCAATAGCACAGATTCCAGCTAATGGAAATCAAGCATCCTACATCCCATTGGAAGGAATTGTTTCTGAACCCTGAAGTCCCAAGAGCCTCAGGTATCAGCTGGATGCTGGTAGTTCAGTGATAGAGTGTCAAGAGTTGGAACGAGCCTCAAGAGTTGGCAGACAACAGGGCGCCCCCTCCTGGTTTTGTGTGATTTGTCACCTTGAAAACCCAGTCACTTCCTGGTTCTTACGTTTTCCTCTCGGTATCCCCACTGCATTCCTTTGCTTCTGTTTTCACCTCTCCTGGTCTTCATGTCACTGTTCTGTACGGCCAGTGAACTCTCTCCCCTTTGCTGACAGGCAGACTTGCTGAGAATAAATAAGGAGAAAGAGGGAGAGAGATTAAGAGGCCTTCCCTGAGCCTCAGTTTCTGCCTCTGTAAACCCTACTTCCTAGGGTTAAGCATGTGGTAACAAAATGAACAGACACGTGCTTGCAGGAGATGACAGCACCTCCAGTGATGGTTGCCATCGTGGTGGCGGCGGTTCGTCGCTATTTGTGTCTAACTCTCGAGACTGCATGGACTGTAACCTGCCGGGCCACTCTGTACATGGGATTTCCCAGGCAAGGGTACTGGGGTGGGTTTCCAGTTCCTTCTCCAGGGAATCTTGCTGATCAGGGATCGAACCCTGATCTCCTGCATTATAGGCAGTCTTCTGGATTGCAGGCAGGTCTTTTCACCGACTGAGCCACCAGGGAAGCCCCTGACTGTGATCCAGTGAGCAGGGCAGGATCTCAGGTTCACAGGAGCAGGCAAATGGGAGCCTCTGCCTCCCTTCTCAGGCAGCTCCCAAAGCACCTTGTTTTAGACCATGTTAAAATTTACTTTATTTTTTATTACTTTTATTTATATTTTTATTTATATTATTACTTTTCTTTATTGCACAAGAAGTACATATAGTTGTAGATAAATTATTAAATATAGATCACAAAAAGGCAATGTAATAATTTGCTGTCTTGTACCCGGAAGTACCCTTTGTTAATATTCTGGCGGGGACTAGCACTACTGCAGCGAAGACCAATGCTCAGCCCCCAACAGCCCCCAATAGGGCACCTTCCCCCTCCCCATTCCCCTCTCCTCTTTCCCTCCTCCCCTTTCCCCCCTCCCCCATCCAGCCACCTGATGGCAGGTCGATTGCACTGGACCTTCTAATTGTGGGTGGGATGATGTAACTTCACTGGAACAGACACATCTCCTGGATACGGAATTGCCTCCCATGCCCATTATGTTTCTGTTGACATCACCTTCCATGGACCGAGAACACATTATTCACCCTCACAGAATCCCTCATAAAGCTGCTTCTGATCAGATCCTGCATGCCCCACCCCCTGCCCCCTTGCTTGTTACAACTCTACCTCTGGGAGGAGCCAGTGAGACAGGTCTTTGCAGCTAAGGAGACACTGCTTTTTTTGGAAGAGACAGGACAAGCTCCAATTTTAGGTCTTGTAACAACCTCAGGCCAAGAGAAAATGTGTTTGAAAAGAAAGGATCCCACGCCTTCCCTATATGTATTTTTGTTCTTGAAAACCCAGCTACAGCAAATCCTCAAATGTGCTGCCCTCTTCCCTTCTTCCATACGTTTGTTTTCTTTCTCCTAAACTTCAGACCGCTCTACATGAGGGCTTCCTTGCAAGTGAGAAGACTTCCTGGGAATGAATCAGATGAGAGTGGCAAAAGGACACCATTGCACCTTCACCCAGAGGCCGAGGGCAGCTTAAAGTACGTGTCTTAGACCTGGACTCAAATTCCACCCCCAACTCTGACTCTGAGCTTAGTGACCTTGGGCTGGTTGCTGAACTCATCAGGTCTCAGCTTCCTCATCTGCAAACTGGTCTGAACACCATTCAGGAACCCATGGTAAGGCAGAACTTTGTAGCCTGTGATGTACTGCTCACGTTGAAAGTGTAAGTCGCTCAGTCGTGACCGACTCTTTGCTATCCCATGGACTGTAGTCCGTGGGATTCTCCAGGCCAGAATACTGGAATAGGTAGCCTTTCCCTTCTCCAGGGGATCTTCCTATCCCAGGGATTGAACCCAGGTCTTCCGCATTGCAGGTGGATTCTTTACCAGCTGAGCAACAAGGAAAGCCCAAGAATATGGAGTGGGGTAGTCTATCTCTTGGAGAAGGCAATGGCACCCCACTCCAGTACTCTTGCCTGGAAAATCCCATGGGTGGAGGAGTCTGGTGGGCTGCAGTCCATGGGGTCGCTAAGATTCAGACACAACTGAGCGACTTCACTTTCACTTTTCACTTTCATGCATTGGAGAAGGAAATGGCAACCCACTCCAGTGTTCTTGCCTGGAGAATCCCAGGGACGGGGGAGCCTGGTGGGCTGCTGTCTATGGGGTCACACAGAGTCGGACACGACTGAAGTGACTTAGCAGTAGTGGTAGTAGTCTATCTCTTCTCCAGTGGATCTTCCTGAGTCAGGAATCAAACCAGGGTCTCCTGAATTTCATGTGGATTCTTTACGAACTGAGCTATCAGGGAAGCCAATTTGAGTAACTGTTCACATTACTCAAAGGTATTTGGACACATGTCTGTAGAAGGTAACTCAAATCAGGAGGGGTGAGGAATGAATGAGCTTTGAGACAAAAGGTACTCAGCTTCAACCCAGATGGCAAGAACCAAAGGGTTTTGTTTTGGTTGTTCTCAGGGAGAAAGCATATTTCTTTTTCCTGCCTGGCCTTTGCCATTCTTACATTAACCTTTAAACTTACTTTGCATGTTTCTTCATGTCATTTTGACTTTTTCTCTTAAATAATTGTATATAGTTTTCCTTTAGTCATGTATGGATGTGAGAGTTGGACTATAAAGAAAGCTGAGCACCAAAGAATTGATGCTTTTGAACTGTGGTGTTGGAGAAGACTCGAGAGCCCTTGGACTGCAAGGAAATCCAACCAGTCCATCCTAAAGGAGATCAGTCCTGAATATTCATTGGAAGGACTGATGCTGAAGCTGAAACTCCCATACTTTGGCCACCTGATGTGAAGAACTGACTCACTGGAAAAGATCCTGATGCTGGGAAAGATTGAAGGCAGAAGGAGAAGGGGATGACAGAGGATGAGATGGTTGGATGGCATCACCGACTCGATGGACATGAGTTTGAGTAAGCTCCGGGAGTTGGTGATGGACAGGGAAGCCTGGCGTGCTGCCGTCCATGGGGTCGCAAAGAGTTGGACACAACTGAGTGACTGAACTGAACTGAATTATATTGGGTAAAATAGTCAATTCATCCATCTAATGAATTCATTCATTCATCTTTCCAGTGAGCATTTATTGACTGCCTGTTTCATGTATTGCTCTCTACCTGTGGGAAACAGGAGGAAAAAAGAAAAGAAAGTTGAGTAATGAATTCCATGTTTAGATGAGAAGATGAGACAAGCTATGCAAAACAATTCACTCATCTCTGTATCATCATGGCATTTCAATAACCTGGTTCACGATAGACAATCATTGCCATCATCATCATTATTTACATTTATTGACTGCTTGCTGTATGCCTGGCCTTGGGTTTATCTTATTTAATCCCAGCAACAAAGTTATGAGAGAGGCTTAATGGTTATTGCTCTCTATTAACCACGATGGAATGATAGAGAAGTTAAGTACTCTGTTCAAAGTTACACAGCAAAAAATATCGGTCCCAAAATTCAAGTTCAGGTTATCTAGAGTTTATACTTTCAACCCCTACATTGTATTACTTGCTGAGAATTCTGTGCCAAGTTAAAGGCCCAGCATATGCAAAGGCTCCGTCAAGACATGGTGTGGAGTTTCTAGGGCAAGAGGTTCAGATGGCTGGAAGCGAGCATAAATGGAGCAGGCTCTCTGCGGGGCAGGCTGGCCTGTGCACCAGGCTTATAAACCTGCGGACCAAGAGGTGCTTTAAGCATAGGCTCACTTGATCCCAGGTGATTGCACAAACGGCTTTGTGATGACTCTGTGGAAGAAAGGTTGGGAGTGGGAGGACTTAATTCTCCAGGAGCAGTAAGAAGACTGTGGGTGGGGCCCATCTGATAGATGCTAAGGTCCAGAAGAAAAGAGGCGGCAGGCCCTGGAGAGGAGGGGGGTGGAGGCAAGAGGTATTTAGCAAAAAGAGTTCTCAAGAACTGGCGTCTGGAAAAAGGCAGGGCTGCGTCACCAGGTCACTTGGCATTTTCGCGGCAGAAGCACGTCCACCCAATGTCCCAGCCGCCCTCCCTCCTGACTGTGGGTCCCCTGCTAACAGAGCATCCATCCTCTGGCTCCAGTAATTGGCTCCCTGGGCAGCCTGTTCTTTCCTCTCCATCAAATTAAGCTCTTTCTCTTCGGGTCTTGATTGTTAAAGCACCCTGTTTGCCCATGCCATTTACATATTCCAATTACCCGCTGCCATTTCCCTGCTAATGAGCCCATGTACCTACATTCAAGAGTGTCTGGCCTGGAGCCTGTTGCGCAGGAGGGCAGAGCGCTATTCACAGGGTCTTCAGACGAGGAGTTCTGGGGCCATTTTCTCACCTCCTCCCACTCCTGATGGAGTAGGCTGTTGTGCTTCATTATCCGCCCCCACAGACATCATGATACTCCGTTTACCTAGCTGACAGCGAGAAAAGCTCCATGCCAACTGGAGGAGCGCTCCCAGTCCTTACTGCCATCATAAAAGGTCCATTGTACCCTCAGTCAGTCACATGCGCGGAGCCTATTAAGTCCAAGGTCTTCTGAATTTCCATCCCTGAACGCTTTGCAGAGGGGAAGCTGATGCTCGGGTGCTAAGTAACTGGACAGAGGATTATGGGTAGCTGCCCAGTGATGCTGCCTACGGTGAATGCAGGCTTTTGAAACAGGCTTCTCTGGGCAGGAATCCTTTCTTTGAAAAATGCTAAGTGTTTGACCCTGGACTGGTTAAATAATCAATGTCTCAACTTCATCTGTAAAATAGGAATAATGATTACCTTAAAGGGATGTTTCAGGAGTAAGGGAGTTAACATTTGCAAACCTTTGGTACTTAGAGGCAATTAATCCATATTAACTGATACACTATGAATATTAACATATTAATTATGATAATAGAAATTATTATGATATCTGAATTAGAAGAGAACTTCTGGGTGTTAAGTTCAGTGTTACTCAATCTTTGGTGATAGTGACCCACATTTATATTACAACCCAGACCGTGTAATACACTACTTCCCTGCTGGCTCAGACAGTAAAAAATCTGCCTGCAATGCAGGAGATCCAAGTTTGATCCCTGGCTCAGGAAGATCCCCTGGAGAAAGGAAATGGCAACCCACACCAGCATTCTTGCCTGGAGAATCCCATGGTCAGAGGAGAGCCTGGCAGGCTACAGTCTATAGGGTTGCAAAGAGTTGAACGCGACCTAGTGACTAACATTACATTACACCTAGGTAATATAACATACACGTAATCCACTGAAATGAACAGTTCTTCAAACAGTGCTAGTCTGACTGAATATACCTTCTGATACCCGCTATTCTATAGCTTATAAAAATGCTGATTGCAAGCTATACTTGTCTGCCACCAGTGCCAAAACAAAATGCCACAGCTTGGCTGGCTTAGAGGACAGAAATTTGTTTTTTCGTAGTCCTGGAGCGGAAGTCCAAGACCAACTTGTTGGCCAGGTTGCTTTCTTCTGGTGCCACTCTCTGTGGCTTCACATGGCCTCTTGCCTGTGTGTGCCGACTCCTGGCGTCTCTTTATGTATCCAAATTTCCTCTTTTTATGAGGACACTGGTCATATCAGATTAGCGCCCATCCTAAGAGCTTCATTTAACTTAATCACCTCTTTAAAGGCCCCGTCTCCTGATACAGTCACATCCGAGGTCCTGCAGGTTAGGGTGCCAATATTCGAACTCATGTGGGGGAGGTACAACCCAGCTCATAACACGAGCCCCTCTACAGATATTCTGCCTTCTGCTGAAAGGTCATGAAGCTAGCTAACAAATTGTGAGTCCAGTTCAATCTATAGCCAAGTCCTTTGGTCTCTACCTGAATATCTCCAGCACGCAGCTTTCTAAGGAATCTCAATGCTGGATAATCACTCAGTGCATGTTCTTCGGGAAGCCCTCTGCTATTAGGCACCTTTCCTGCTTTACGTCATTTAATTGTCACCACTGCCCACTGAGGTCAGTTCTACACAGATATATATGGGTTGCCCAAAGGCAGAGAACAATGGCTGAGCCAAGACTCAGATTTTTCTCCAAATCTCAGAAGATGGAGTTTCCGTAACCAGAAATGTCTTCTTCATGATGAGAGAAAGTATTCCCCGGGTGACGTGTCTATAACACGGGTGCTAAAATTCAGGTGTTTCCCGGGAGGACAGTGATAGCACCAGTTTCAGTGTTTGAAGACGTAGGCTTCAATCCCAGCCTGGCACTTTCTGGCTAAGTGGACTTGGGGAGGCTATGAACACTCCCTCATGTTCACTTTCCTCTTCAGGAGAGTGGAGTTGTTAATAACGTCTATCTCGAATGGTTGTAATGAAGTCCAAGGTTAACTACAGGGACCCAAAGAAATTCTTGTTCCCTTGAAGGTGATTTTTGGGCCACATTCTTATTGCTATTTGACTCATTATTAATTTCTTTGAGCTTAATTTTATTATTATTATCATTCCCTTATTTTATATGAAATATTATATCTGTACTAAAAGCTCCCTAAAAAGACTACTGAAAGACTAGATAATTTAACACAAGTAAGACATTGCATTATTTATTAAGAGAACTCAGTGATGTCTTGATTTTTCTTTTGAGAAGTCAATTTGGGAAAAAAATATGAAAACAATACTTTATCTTTGTTCCTCAACGGAAGAACAGCCACTGTTTTAAAAAAATCTTGACTTCAGACTCCCTTTTAAATGGGTGCTAATTTGTACAGTTTCTGAGACCGCACCAAACAGGCTTTGTCAGTGGAAGTCCTGGCCGGGTTTGCAAAAATCCCCTGTGTGGGGGACCAGACGGGTCACAGAAAGCTGTGGAGCTTATGCGAAGTGTAGTGCGTGGCACCTGTCACAAGAGGGCGCAGTTCATAATGGTAGCAGCAAGTCGGGTTGTGATAATGGTGATGGATAAAAGGAGAGGAAGGACAAAAAGCACTAAGAGATGGGGCAGAGACTCTCGGGCTCCCACTTCTGGGGGATCAGTGTGCCCCAGCCTGTCTCCCATCTGCTAGACCTCATACAGGCCACACTTGGACACAGCCCTACTCTAGTGGGAGGACTCTGTTCTCTGGGTCTGTACTTCCCTCCCTGGTCTCAAGCTTTCTCTCTGAGTGTCACCTGGAGTGGCTGTCAGACTGGAAACTCTCCTTCTTAAAAAATACATGGAAACAATCCATCAAATGTCATATACCTTTCGTTGTTGGCATGTTGTATACTTACGTGATAGCTGTTATCTTCTTTTAATTCAAAATAGTTCTCCAAACTTATGGCTGTGAGTAGGGGGGTGGGAAGTAGGACAAAGGGAAGGGCAGGGAGTTTGGGATGGACAGGTACCCGTTGCTAAATTTAAAATGGATAACCAACCTACCGCAGAGCACAGGGAACTCTGCTCACTGTTATGTGGCAGCCAGGATGGGAGGAGAGTTTAGGGGAGAATGGATACAGGTATAGGTAGGACTGAGTCTCTTCGCTGTTCACCTGAAAGTATGACAACATTGTTAATCAGCTATACCCTAATACAAAATAAAACGTTACAAAAAAATTCAGGCAGGGACCTCCCTGGGAATCCAGGGGTGATGACTCCCCACTTTCGATGCAGGAGGCATGAGTTCAAGCTGTAGTCAAGGAACTAAGATCTTGCATGCTGCAAGCTCAGCCAGAAGAAAAAATAAACGTAAAAAATAGAAGAAGAATGTTTTTGTTTTTTTTTTTTAAAAAGCATGCAGGCAGAGTGAAGGTCACAGAGGGGACCAACAAAGATCTTTGTATGGAATTTTAAACAAAGCCTGTCTTAAAAGCAGAATTGACATCAACAGGGGTTCCTACCAAGCCCTATAGATTTGGGGAGCCCAATTATCAACTGAAAGGAGCAGAATTACATGAGAAAAGAGCTGCTTAATCAAGAAATTACGGGGACCCTAATTTCAAAAAAATGCTAATGGGAAGTATTATGTATTTATATGCAGTTCTGAAAGATTTATGCCAGTCTTAATAGCTGGAGATGTCCTTCAAATTTTCCATCTGCCTTGAAATAGGTCTAATGTGATAACAAACAGGAAATCGACTGGGCTTGGGGACACGCAGTTCTGTTTGGAACCATAAAATCTACAAGGCTGCTGACGTTGCATATTAAGTAGCTGATTCTTTCCTTTCCAAATTAAGAGCTCAGTTTTGTATTACACTCACGGATATAAAACTTGGCTCTGTGGTTTGGGATGCATGAGATCTCATTCACTAAATATTTCTGGAGCAACAAAGAGTTTCTAGGATCTTCCAGGCTTGGCAAGGAATGAGGTAAGGCATAAACTAAATCATGGAAAAATCTCTCACTCTCTAGGAAGATGACGGAGAAGGGCAAGACAAGAGTAAAAATGATTGCAGTCGATTGTTTCAGAAAGATCTAGGCTTTCCCGAAGCATCTGTATGGTTTTATGATGCCATCATTGGGGATCTTACAAGCTTCATGCTTCTCTCCTAGCTTTGGCCAGAAGCTAAGAGCTGTGTTCTTTTTTTTTTCCCTGCTCCTCTATTTCTATGTTTAAAACTCATTCATTTCATAAACAGTCATTGAGCAGCTACTATATGCCGTGTCCTCTCCTAGGTGCCAAAAATACAGCTTTGGATGAAGGAAGCAAAACTTCCTGCACTCAGAAAGCTTACATTCAGGTAAGGCAGATAAACTGTCAACACAGCACTTAAGTCAACATGAGCCTAAGATTTTCCTTCATGTTCCAGGTGTCTCTGACTATGGAACCAACATGGCACGGCAGGCCTATTACTGCGCCGTTTGAGCCTCGGCTGGGAAGACTCGATGAATGGGTTTGGGTCATCTGGGGTGAGAGGATCCACCTCCAAGACAGCCTCTTCACTGGGGACCCTGGTAGGACTGTTGGCCAGAGTGCCTTCACGTGATCCCCTTGGGACAACAAGCAGAAAGTGTTCCAGAGTGAGGTGGAAGTTTTATGAACCTTTTGTGACCCAGCTTCAGGGTCAGACAGCATCACCACACACTCCATTGGCTGGAGGAGTTAAAAGCCCCTCAGATTTGGACAATAACTCAAAGGAAAGAGTGTCAAAGAATTTGTGACTGTTTTTCAAATCAACACACTCCGATGGGGCCAAAACTATAATTTATGGTGCAGGACTTCAGACTTAGGGCCAATCAGAGCAGGATCTAAACTTGGGGTCAGGCATGTATGCATTCATTTAGCACATGTTATTGGATTCTGAGGGGTGTGAGCTACTGTGCTAGGTGCTTCCAGCTCTGGGCTAAATGAGAAAGATTGTGCTTTCCCCTCTGAGGGCTCACAGCCTTGCAGGAAAGTCAGGTGACTAAACGAGCCATCGTTAGGACTGTTTGATCAAGGGACCATAAGACCATTTGACCATTTGACCAAGTGCCGTGATGGGAGCTACAGAGCGGCAGGGAGATACACAGAAGGAAAGACTAGCTGGGTCAGTGCGGTCATGTTATTTAAAATCTTTCTGCTCTTAGTTTCTTCCTTTGTACAATGAGGCTACCAGGACCTAACTTATTAGGCTGATAGAAGCATTAGATGCAGTAAGTAGCCCAAAGTAGTCCTCAGACAGTCTTTCCATATGATCCTATTGCAGGGCTATGTCAGATGTCATGAGTGATGCTGGGGTCTTGGACCAAGGTGGAGACAGGGGGGATGATGTGAGATAGACTTAGGATGTAGATGGCAGGTAGAACTGATAAGATGTGGTGATGGGCTGAATAAGAGGCTAAATGGAGGAAAGATACTGAAGATAACTAGTTGGTTTTTGGTTTAAGTAATTGGGTGCAATGTGGTGTCATTTACTGATGAGTAAGATTATGGAAGAAGCAGGAGTGTGTGTGTGTGTATGTGGCATCAGAGCAAGGGCAGTAAGTCAAGATTAGAGCTTGACCTTGTTAATTGTGAAACATATATCAGACATCCAAGTGGAGAATTTCCATCTAGAATCTCTTCTAAGGAAATGACCAGTGGTGCCTACCTAGATTCAATGAAGTTTTTCACTGCGTTATTTGTAAGTCAAAACTGGAGCACACCAGAGTGTCTAGTGTTATCCTTGAAAGTGCTCCTTGTGAAAATTATAATGAGACCAGAAAATTCTCATTAAATAAACACATGAATAACTGGGTGAGCATTTACTGCATGGTGTGATAAGCACTAGTAGAATATCCACAAAATGCTCTTATGGTAAACTCCATAAATCACGGAAATTTAGGAGGGGAGGAAGCCTTGCAGGTGGTGGTGTTATTTCAGCTGCTGCCAGGGAGGCCCTTGTCTAGGCTGTGCATTTTGATCCTTATTCATGGGCAAAGAATTGAGAAGGGCCCACACCCTGGCCCCTGGTTGTTGCTGCCGATTAACTGGATGACCTTGGACACATCACCGAACCTCTCTGAGTGTGGTTTCTTCAGTTAAATGAGATGCGGATAATCCCTTAGATTCCTTACTTCTCAGGGTTTCCATGATTGGAATGCTACCGACTCTTCCTAGAGCATAGAAGGAGCCTTGGGGTTCATCCCTTCCAGCCCACTCCTAGTTCAGCTAATGTGTGGAAGGCAGGAGACCTCCCCAAGGGTATACAACCCCTCTCTAAATATCTTCATCATCTTTACAATCTTCAGCAAGGAGGTGCAGAAACAAACAAAGGAAGTGAAAATTTGAGCCCTGGAAATAAAACTGATGACAGAAAAAATATCTATATCAATTAGACTTGGTCTTAAAATAGTCAATTGAAACCTTAATTGATTTCAAAGAATATATTTCTAGCTTTATTTACGAAGTATTATGAAGTATATTAGACTAAGTTGGATTTGCATCAGGCTTTAAGGCTTAGCAAGAAAAACAAAGCTTCTGCAACAGTTTTCCTCCCTTCTACCAGTCTTGTCCTCACTGTTTGTCCGTCCCCCACAAAGTGTACCCAAAGCAATTTCCCAAAAATGTAAATATAATTGTGCACACACACACACACACACACAAACATACACAACCCTGATACCTTAAACATCTGTGCATAAAACTCCAATGGGTCACTTTTCCCTATGGAATAAAGACTAGGTTTCCCAAGGCTGGCCTCTACCTGCTTCCTCCAACCTCTTCTCTTGCCATTTCCCTCGCATCCTTCTTGCTCATCTCTGAACACACCAGGATGTTTCTAAGTCCTTTTGTCTTTGCTGAGGTTCTACTTTTGTGTCCTTGAACAGTTCTCCTCACCTGGCTCCCCAGACAAACATCAACTCATCTTTCCAGACTCAGCTGAGCATCACCTTTTCTGCAGAGTCTCTGCTGACCTCTCTTGTCCCAGAGGAATGTGTCTTTCTCCTTTGTGACTCTTTAAACCAGGCCCCATGCAGGTGGCAATCCCCCTCAATACAACCATTCAATGTCTTTTATTTCTTTACTTGTCTGGCCCCCTCTATAGACTAAGAGCTCCTTCAAAACAGAAAGTGTATTATTTCATCTCGATATTCCCAGAATCTTTTCATGAACTTACAATACCACTGGATTAAGCCCCTTCTAAGTTCCCTGCGTTTAGGATGTAGGAGAGTAGTAGAGACTGTATCTGTTTGCCAGCTTCCCCTTCTTCCATGCTGGTAGGTTTTGTATCTTTGTACATGGACACCCAACTCAAGAGTACATTTGTTGGCCTCCCTTGCAGTTATGTGGTCATGGGAACAAGTTCCAGCTATGGGATGTGAATGTAAGCAATGCATTCACCTTCGGCCTTGTGATCTCTAAGGGAAGAGGAGCCCTCCCATTTCTCTCCCCTTTTCTCGCTGGTTTGAGTATAGACATGACAGTGGCTGCTGGAGCATCGATTTTGGGTCTTGAGATAGAAGCTACCCGTTGAGGACAGCAGAACGAGTTATAGGCAGGCTCATCTCCCTTCACCATCAGGCCCTCATGCTCTCCCTGAAATGACTCTACACTTACATGAGGAAGATAAATTAACTGTGGCTTGCTCAAACCCATGTATTTGGGGACCTTTGGGTTGGAAAGTTCCCCTGGAGAAGGGAAAGGCTACCCACTCCAGTATTCTGGCCTGGAGAATCCCATGGACTGCATAGTCCATGGGGTCGCAGCGTCAGACATGACTGAGCGACTTTCTCTTTCACTTAGTTCACTGGGGCTGCTGTCAAAGCATACCCTAGACTGGGTGACTTACAAGCAGCAGACATATATTTCTAACAGTTTTGGCGACTGGGGGATTCAAGACAAGGCGCCAGCAGATTCGATGTGTGGTGGGAACCGTCTCCCCGGTTCATAGACGGCCATCTCCTGGCTGTATCTTCACATGGAAGAAGGGGCAGGGGAATTCCCTGAGGTCTCTTTTACTCTAATAATCTTGGCCTCCAGAATCACTGCAGATGGTGACTGCAGCCATGAAATTAAATGACACTTGCTCCTTGGAAGAAAAGCTATGACAAACCTAGACAGTGTTTTAAAAAACAGAGCTATCACTTTGCCAACAATGGTCCATATAGTCAAAGCTATCGTTTTTTCAGTAGTCACATATGGATATAAGAGTTGCACCATAAAGAAGGCTGAGTGCTGAAGAATTGATGCTCTCCAACTGTGGTGCTGGAGGAGACTCCTGAGAGTCCCTTGGACAGCAAGGAAATCAAACCAGTCAACCCTAAAGAAAATCAACCCTGAATATTCACTGGAAGGACTGATGCTGAAGCTGAAGCTCCAACACTTTGGCCACCTGATGCGAAGAGCCAACTCATTGGGAAAGACCCTGATGCTGGAAAAGATGGAAGACAGGAGAAGAAGAGGGTGACAGAGGATGAGGTGGTTGGATGGCATCACTGACTCAGTGGACATGGGTTTGAGCAAACTCTGGGAGACAGTGAAGGACAGCAAAGCCTGGCGTGCTGCCATGGGGTGCAAAGAGCTGGACACGACTGAACAGCAAATCTCATTCATGAAGGCTCCACCCTCATGACCTAAATCACATCATGGTCCCACCCCTAATGCCATCCTATTGGGGGAATAGACTTCAACATATGACTTTGGGGGGAATATCAATGTCCGCTTTCCAACAGGACTTCTTTGTTACAGGAGCCTACCCTGTACCTTGCTCATAGGAATGGTTGTCTAAAGCACATTTGATCTCTTTACTGATTAGACTTGTTGAGCAGAAACCCTGAGCATATGACTTAACCAACGAACAAGTGAATGAATAGTTTCAGGTCTAACCAGAAGCAGCTAGAAAAAGATAAAAAGAAGTCATTTTATCATTTGTCACAGTAGGCGGATCCCATCGTATGCTCTGAGGCTTAGGTTATTTGGACCCTGTGCTTCAGATAGTGGGCTTAGGCATTCCAGCTTCACTGCTCTGCGGGCCTCACCATCTACATGCAAAGCCACTGTGATCCTTTAATTCCCCCTCCACGCAATGGCCTCATGTTTCCCTCCTAGCCATTCCCAAAGCCATAGATCTAATTCGGATCCTCATTACCTCTTTCCTAAACCATAGCACTAGTTACTGAGCTGGCCTCTCCACCTGCTTGTCTTTCCCCGGAGCTGTTGCCATGACAATCTTCTTCTGGCCCGGAGCTGATCAAAACCCTCTGGGGCTCCCCATTGCCTTCAGGTAAAAGGCCAACCTCCTTACATTAGTTCTGTGATTCCCCAGCACCACTCCCCATCCTACCTTGTCTCCCACCCAGCTGTCTCACCCATCCCGCTTCACTATCCCAGGACATCCTTGCCAATGCCTTTCTATAAATGCCTTTGCCAAGCTCACCTCTTTCTCTGGAATGCCTTCTTCATCTTTGCTTGTTAAAATCCTACCCTTCTTTCAAAGTCCTGCACATTCTTTTTCCTTTATATATCTTTTTCATGTTTTAGAGTCAAAAGAATTCTACCATCATCATGGACATACTCAGCCTAATATAGCATTTATCATACTTGGATTAGGACTGGATGCAGGCCAGGCAGAAAGGAAAGTTAACACTAGTACGAATATTAACAACGGGCTTCCGAGGTGGCATAGTGGTAAAGAGCCTGCCTGCTAATGCAGGAGATGAAAGAGACATCGGTTTGATCCCTGGGTCAGGAAGATCCCCCTGGAAGAGGACATGGCAACCCACTCCAGTATTCTTGCCTGGAGAATTCCATGGACAGAGGAGCCTGGCTGGCTACTGTCCATACGGTCGCAAAGTCAGACACGACTGAAGCGACTCAGCAGGCCCAATGTTAACCATAATGTTAATAACAACAATAACATCTAACTGTTTGCCTACAGTTTGCTACCAGCCAAACCTTCTACCCAGCATCTTAAGTACATTACAGCATCCAGCATCTGCAGCAATCCTGTGGGGTGGGTACCATTTTTTCCACTTTAGAGATGAGGAAGTTATAGGCACAGAGAAGTTAAGTAACCTGCCTAGGGTAACAGGGAATTTTGAACCTTGACTTCTTGCTAGACACATGAACTTCAGCAAGTCATTTTCTCTCTTTGAGCCTCAATACTCTCACTTGTCAACAGCTGCATTGTAGAACATGACGTCCTGGGCCAGACCAGTTCCAGGTACTAAAGTACTCGATTAACACTGTCCTCTTGTCTGCAGGGTTACAGCTGTTAAGTCTTGTATTCAGGGCTTGGCATACATTTTCTTGTACATGGTCAGTTCAGTTCAGTTCAGTCACTCAGTCGTGTCTGACTCTTTGCGACCCCATGAGTCACAGCACGCAAGGCCTCCCTGTCCATCACCAACTCCCGGAGTTCACTCAGACTCACGTCCATCGAGTCAGTGATGCCATCCAGCCATCTCATCCTCTGTCGTCCCCTTTTCCTCCTGCCCCCAATCCCTCCCAGCATCAGAGTCTTTTCCAATGAGTCAACTCTTTGCATGAGGTGGCCAAAGTACTGGAGTTTCAGCTTTAGCATCATTCCTTCCAAAGGTGCCTGCAAAATGTTTATGCTGCAGCTTATGTTTTGTCTCAGATGTGAAAGTCCTGGTCATATTCTGCCCAGTACCTCTGACTATGAGAGGAGCAGAGTGGCCATGGGCTAATGCATCCTCCTTTACTGTTAGACAAATAATAGCAACAGCCAATTTTAATTTAAGACAGACATTCACACGGCCCTCTCGGTGCTCAATAAGACCTGCTAAGCCGGTACAGGCCAGTTATGTGAGAGCAGAGGAGATGGAGGCAAAGTGCCTCTTCCCATTGCTCCTTTCCTGTCATCTGGGAGGAAGAGTGGTGGTGAGTTTTCAGGGACCACACCTCTAGAGAGAGCTGAGTGATGAGGTCAAAGCGGCCTGGTCCCTGACAACTTCCATGAAGACTGACACATAAGAAGAATTCACTTCTGGCTGGTTTAGGCCACTACATGTGAACCTCTGTGACAGCCACCAAGCCTACACCCTACCTGGTATTGCTGTGTGAAGCCAGGTGAGCACGACCACATTGTTTGTACCTGAGTGATCTTGGAGAAGGTCCATAAGCCCCAGGTGCCTTAATTCCCTCATCTGGAAGATAGGCACACACCAGGGCACACACCTGCACCATAGGGTTGTCATGGGGATAAATGAGACCATGTGTGTACATTGATTATTCCAGTGCTTGGCACACACTCACTAAGAGATCAATGCATCTGAGTGATCGGCGTTATTACAAGTCAGCTAAACTGCGGCCTTCCACGTACCTGCCCTGTGTCTGGCTGGAGAGCTGCTTCTGCTCCTGAAATAGATGCTACGATGATCTCATCCTCCTGTGTTTATAGAATTTGCTGCACGCACTCATGTGTTTCTCTTCAGGCCCTCCTGCTGATGTCATCCTGGCACCCCCTCGCTCCCTTTGCCTGTGCAAAGCCTGGGATGGCTCATCCTGCTCCCAGCAGGAGAGCAGAGAGGAAGGTCACACCACTGTTGCCAGAACAGCTTTGAAAGGGCTGGTGGGTCTGCAGGGAGTTCACTTGACCCAGCGGGTGGTGGGGGCTCCAGGGGAGGAGACGTTTTGGACTGAGCATCCCCCATGGTCAAGAATACTCGCGGGTGCCGTGCACCTCCCCTGATCCTTGTTCTTCCAGCTGGGATCGGCGCTCTTGATACAATGGCACAGATGTTGAAACCAAGGATGAGAGAGATGACATGATGGGCCTAAGGTCACACAGCTGGACAGTGAAAGGCCATGAGCCTGGCGAAGGATGCTGGAAGTCTTCTCTAACTTTACTCAGCTTGCCGTCTGAGGAGAAGAGAACACCAGCATGCAAAATTGGTTTATTTGGGCTTTGGAGGTAACACCCTGCTGGATAGTTTTGCACTTTGCCACCTGCTTTTTCTGCCTGGTTCACTATCACTGTGACCCCCAGTTCCTACCTCCTGGGTCATCTACTTGCCCTCCCTCACCCTACCCCCAAGTTACATTTTACTCTCAGGTTATATTTACGTTTAAAGAAAAGAGAATCCTGATTTCAGGAGTGGATATATTTTCTTAAATAAATAAAAATGGAATCTTGTATAAATGACATGTCTGTGCTCAGGGCCTCTTAGGGACAGTGCTGGGGGCCTGTGGTTCTCAAGCCCTTCTCCTGGGACCCGGGGGAGGTTGAAGGCTGACAGCAGGTAGAAATAGGAAACCAGGGTTCAGAGAGGTCACACAGGCAGGGTGCTGTGCTCCTAGCCTTCGCTTCTACCCTTGGAGCTTGACTATGTATGATCTGTTTCAAACCTTGGGATTTTGCTTAAGACTTTATCTTGACTCATACTTTATCACTTATATGTGGAATATAGAAAAATGATATGAATGAACATATTTGCGAAACAGAAATAGACTCACAGCATAGAAAACAACCCTATGGCTCTCAGAGGGGAAAGAGCGGGGAGGGAGGAATAAATTAGGGATTTGAGATTAACAGATATACACCACTATACGTAAGCTAGATAAACAACAAGGACCTACTGTATAACACAGGGAACTATATTCAACATCTTATAAGAGCTTATAATGGAAAAGATGCTGCAAAAGAATATGTGTATGTGTATAACTAAATCACTTTTCTGTACACCTGAAACACTATACTATAATCAGCTACAATTTTTTAATGCAATAGGTAAATAAAAATTTTAAATAAATTTTTAAAAGTTAAAAACTTTAAAAAGAGACTTTATCTTGTAGAAAAAGATCCTCTGCTAGCAAAAATAAACGCGAAGTTGCCAAAATCATTAGTATTAGAAAATTTACTGATAAGGGATAGGGCAATCCTTGGATTTAATCCTTGATTCTCTATGTTGAATTCTTGGGCAAATTTCCTTACCTCTCTCTTACCCATCCTCAAACCTCAGTGCGTCCATTTGCAAGATGGAAAAACTGAGCTTCGTTTGGAGGATTGTTTTGAAAAGTGAGATAAATGGTAGTGGCTATCATTATTTCATGTTCAAAAATCTGTGAACTAACCTGTGTTCTCAGCCTCTCTCCAAGCAGGATGAACTCTGAAAAATGCTAAACAATAACAGAAATTCATAAATTACACAGGAAAGCTTCACTCAGTTCAGTCGCTCAGCTGTGTCCGACTCTTTGCGACCCCATGAATCACAGCACACCAGGCCTCCCTGTCCATCACCATCTCCCGGAGTTCACTCAGACTCATGTCCATCGAGTCCGTGATGCCATCCAGCCATCCCATCCTCGGTCGTCCCCTTCTCCTACTGCCCTCAATGCCTCCCAACATCAGAGTCTTTTCCAATGAGTCAACTCTTCGCATGAGGTAGCCCAAGTACTGGAGTTTCAGCTTCAGCATCATTCCTTCCAAAGAAATCCCAGGGTTGATCTCCTTCAGAATGGACTGGTTGGATCTCCTTGCAGTCCAAGGGATTCTCAAGAGTCTTCTCCAACACCACAAAAGCATCAATTCTTCAGCACTCAGCCTTCTTCACAGTCCAACTCTCACATCCATACATGACCACAGGAAAAACCATACATCTGTAGTAATAAAGTATTTGTTAATGATGCACATTTCTGAGCTTCCACCCAGAACTACTAGAGCGAAACTTGTGGGCAGGGTCTGGGACCTCTGTATCTACCTTTTAAATGAACAGCCCAGGAAATTCTTAAAAAAAAAAACAAAAAACACTTTTTACTTTGTACTGGGGTATAGCCAACTAACAATGATGTGATAATTTCAGGTGAACAGTGAAGGGACTTAGCCATGCATGTACATGGATCATTCTCCACTCAACCACAAAATTCTCATACACATGGTAGTAGAAAAACTTCTGACTTAAGTGATAAAAACTGATGGTGTCTGTACAACCCATGAGTGGCTCAAATGAAAAATACTGACACCACCAAAGGCTGTCAAGGAAGCAGAGCAACAGGAACTATCAGACACATCTGGGAGGCAGGCAAGAGTTTAAAACCGTAGAATGATTTCAGAAAACTGGGAGTATCTGAAAAAGATAAATGTACGATTTTTCTATGAACCAGCAATTCCTCCCCTAGGTGTACTCAAGAGAAGTGATGCATATGGCCACAAAAAAAGAACATTCAAAAAATGCTCATGGTGGCTTTATTCATAACAATGCCAAACTGCGAATAACTCAAATGCTCATCAACGAGCAAATGGATAAATAAATTAAAGTCTGTTCTTACTGTCAGGAAATATTTTCTTAGACTTGGAAAAGAGCCAAAGAGAGCCCTGGGTAATGTTCTAGCTCAGTGCTGCATGTGGTCCAGAGGCTTCCTGAGTGTTTCGGGAATATATTAATAACTTTTTTCTCTTAACTCTGCGACTTTACAACTCTGCAAGGGTAGTGATTATCGGAAACAGATGACAATACAAATATTTCCTGTTCATAGGAATTAAAATGATTCCTGTTCACAGCAATACCAACAAATTATATCTGGTATTGAATATAAATGTCCAAAAATCAAATCTTCGTTGGAACCTGTTTTTAACGTTGTCCCGATTCACTCATTAATTCACGAGTTGAATGAATAAACGGCAAATTTACATTTGTGTAAGAGTTAAGATTTTAATCTTGGAAAATGATCGTCCAGATGTAGAGATGGCTATTACACAGTGATGTTAAAGAACAAACAACAGATATGCATTAAACACAGGAGAATCCCGTATGTTTGGGTGCATTGCTGCTGCTGCTGCTGCTGCTGCTAAGTCGCTTCAGTCGTATCCGACTCTGTGCGACCCCATAGACGGCAGCCCACCAGGCTCCCCCGTCCCTGGTATTCTCCAGGCAAGATCACTGGAGTGGGTTGCCATTTCCTTCTCCAATGCATGAAAGTGAAAAGTGAAAGGGAAGTTGCTCAGTCATGTCCGACTCCCAGCAACCCCATGGACTGCAGCCCACCAGGCTCCTTCGTCCATGGGATTTTCCAGGCAAGAGTACTGGAGTGGGGTGCCATGGCCTTCTCCTTGGGTGCATGAGAAGACTCAAATGCAAAAGACCACACACGGTACAAATCCACTGATACAGGGAATGCCGGTGGGCAAAATTAATGGATGGTTTCAGAGGTCAGAACAGTGTTTACCTCTGGTGGGTGGGCTTCCCTGAGCAAAGAATCCACCTGCCAGTGCAAGAGATGTGGGTTCGATCCCTGGGTTGGGAAGATCCCCTGGAGAAGCGAATGTCAGCTGACTCCAGTATTCTTGCCTGGGAAATCCCATGGACAGAGGAGCCTGGCGGGCTACAGTCCTTGGGTTCGCAAAGAGAAGAACACAACTTAGCAACTAAATAACAACTGGTGGGTGGATGTAAGGACTGGGGAAGAGGATGAGGGGGTCTCTGAGGTGATGAAAATGTCTATATCTGGACCTTAGCGGTGGTTACACAGGGGTATCCATCTATAAAAATCAAGATGGACATTGATGGTGTGCTCACATTTCTGTATGAAAATGACACCTAATTTTTTAAAATACCAAACTTTGAAAAGAAATTAAGGGTGGTTCTTTATCTTCTCAGCCATGATGTTGCCCTGAAACACTATGATAACTGAACTGCCTCCAACCCCCACCCAGGAGCTGCTTCCCGTGGGAGGTGAAGGAGCCGGACTCACCCATTGCCTGCTAAGGAGCAGCTCCCTGACCCAAGCCTCCTCCTGCAGAGCCACGGCCAGTAAGTGACACACTTTGTCCCTCCAACAGTCATTTCATAAAAGTGACTGAGGCAGAAACAACCCCAGGTCCAGACAGCTGGGAGCAGAAAGACGCTACTCATTTTCAATCTCAGCAAAATGTATTTTAAGGAAACCCTCAAGAGCTTTTCAAGGAAAGTCTGTCAAAAATTATCACAAGCATCCGTCTCTGAAGTGGCCATATCAGCAACATCTTTTACACGAAATCAAATCAAAACAAGATTTCTGCCTAGAAAGAAAATTTCAAGAAAGCCCTAAAAGACCCTCTCATTTGCAGGCATCTGTTGTCCTTGACTCGCCCTGGGTCTACCCCACTAAGGGATGGTCCAGACTTTGTTAATGATAAGAGACCTCCTAACCTCTCAGTATTTAAAACTAGAACTTGCTGGGACTCATTCGGCTTCAATCCACCGACTCCTTGCAACAGCCCAGTGAAGTAGACGCTAATAGAATCTGTGCCGTGCCCAGTGGAGTCTGACCCTTTGCCACCCCATGGACTGTAGCCCACCCGGCTCCTCTGTTCATGCAATTTTCCAGGCAAGAATACTGGAAAAGGTTGCCATTTCCTCCTCCAGGGGATCTGCCTGACCCAGGGATTGAACCCTTGTCTCTTGAGTCTCCTGCATTGGCAGGCAGATTCTTTACCACTGCACCGCCTGGGGAGCCACCTGGAAAGATACTATTGTTACCATCAATTTGGGGAAGCCAATTTAGAGATTAGCCAACTTGCCCCAAACCACACAGTGGTTGAGGGTCAGAGCCAAGTTCATACCCAGCTTGACCCATGGAGGGCCAGACCTCATGACCGCTCCACTGGATTCCCCTTCCAAGGCAAGCTCATTCCACCCTAGGACCATCTGAATATTTAGAAAAAGTGGTCTTTATAATGGGCTTCCCTGGTGACCCAGAGGGTAAAGAATCTGCCATCTGCCTTTTACTGTTCTCGCCTCTACCAAGTTATTGTGTCTTCACTCTTTGGAGCCCCACAGAACTATTTATTCTTCTCTTCCATGTGAGAATCCTTCAGATATTTGAAAATAGGTCCCTTTTCCACAGTGAACATGGATAGCTTACCACCTGATGGGAACTAACCACCTGGATTTGCCAGGGACAGAGGGGATCCTGGGAGGCAGGACTCTTGATGCTAAAACCAGGCAAAGCAAGTACACTGGTGTGAACACCCTACTTCCCAGCACTTGCTAATAGTGCTCTCTCTCTCTCTCTCTCTTTTTTTTTTAAATTTCTTTCTTTATTTGACTGCGTCGTGTCTTGGTGGCGACATGCAGGGTCTTCATCGCATCACATAGAGAATCTTTCCTTGCGGCATGCAGGCTCTCTAGATGTGGTGTGCATGATCCAAAGTGCACGAGCTCAGTAGTTGTAGGATCTTAGTTCCTCAACCAGGGATTGAACCTGCATCCCCTGCATTGCAGGGTGGGTTCTCAACCACTGGACCACCTGCAAAGTCCCTAATACTGCTCTCTGATGCATAGATTGTTTTTGTTCTTTTTTTTTTTTTCTTTACCCGGCTTATTCTACACAACAGTATCAAGCAAAACTCTTGTGGCAAGTACAGAAACTGCACCTCAACTGTCTTAAGCAGAGAATGCTTTATGGATTCACGAGGCTGCCAAGTTCAGGAGTCCTGAGTTCATAAGGTTGTCAAGTTCAGGGGTCCAACCGCACCCAGGGCTCACAAGGAGTTAACAAGCACTGGCTCGTCCTTCCTCTTGCCTCAGCTTTTTCCAAGATTACTTTCACTTGAGCTTGGCCAGGCTTCTATTCCCCCTAGCCTGGTGACCCCCGCAGAGGTCATCCCCCACCCTCTCAACACACTGAGTCCCAGTAAAGCTGGAAGAATGAATCCTGTTGAACTGACTTAGCTCACATCCCTGTGACCAGGGGAAAGACGACTATATTGGCCGAACAGACCTAGACCTTGCGACTCCCAGTGAGCCACGGGATAGGTAGGGGGCCATGGCTCCTAACCCACTTGAACGGAACGAGAGGTGTTTCCTAAAAGGGAATCCTGGTGCTATTTCTGGACAGAAGGAGGGTGCCTGCTGGTCAGGAGGTGGCAGTGGCTGACTGCAGGGCCTCAGCTCCGCTGGCCCCTTCCATCTAGTAGAGACTTTAATGGAAGTGCACCCTGTAAGCCCTTCATGGGCATCTCAGGTCCACCTCTGCTATTCCATCTTGCCTCCTCTATTCCTGCCAAACTCTAGACCTGCTGCCGCCCAGACATGGCCCACCTTCTCTCCCCTTCTTTATTATTCCATCCACCACTCCAGGCTTCCTGGAGAAAATCTCCGTGTTTACAAGGCCACTCCCCTCAGGACATGTGTGTCCACCAATCCCCAGGCTCAGCAGACAATGGCCCTCTTTGTCAAGCCTTGTCTTCTTAGACATGCTTTTTTTTAAAAAAAAAATTCTTAAGTCAGTTTGGGTTTAATAGGATGTACTTACACGTGATTGACTCAGTTCAGTTCAGTCGCTCAGCTGTGTCCGACTCTTTGCGACCCCATGGACTGCAGCATGCCAGGCTTCTTTGTCCGTCACCAACTCCCGGAGCTTGCTCAAACTCATGTCCATCGAGTCAGTGGTGCCATCCAACCATCTCATCCTCTGTTATCCCCTTCTCCTGCCTTCAATCTTTCCCAGCATCAGAGTCTTTTCCAATGAGTCAGTTCTTCGCATCATGTGGCCAAAGTATTGGAGTTTCAGCATCAGTCCTTCCAATGAATATTCAGGATTGATTTCCTTTAGGATTGACTAGTTTGATCTCCTTGCAGTCCAAGGGACTCTCAAGAGTCTTCTCCAGTTCAAAACCATCAAAATCCCTGGAAAAGGGAATGGCAAACCGCTTCAGTATTCTTGCTTTGAGAACCCCATGAACAGTATGAAAAGGCAAAAAGATACAACATGATTGACTAGAACAGCTATAAAAACATTTGAAAAATACCCCCTATATTGTATCCTATCCTAATTTAAAAAAGGATTCAACAGTTGGTTTCAAGACAACTTGATATATATCCAGTTATCAATCATTCATTTTCTTTATGCTTACTAACCTCAAAATAACAATGTTGTGTTAGTTTCAGGTGCACAGTAAAGTGATTCAGTCTTATATATATATACACACATACATATGTACATATATATCTACATCTGCATATATCTATATATAGATGTACATACATCTATTTATATCTATACATACATATGCTGCTAAGTCGCTTCAGTCGTGTCCGACTCTGTGCGACCCCGTGGACGGCAGCCCACCAGGCTCCCCCATCCATGGGATTCTCCAGGCAAGAACACTGGAGTGGGTTGCCAGTTCCTTCTCCAATGCATGAAAGTGAAAAGTGAAAGTGAAGTCGCTCAGTCGTATCTGACCATTCACGACCCCATGGACTGCAGCCTACCAGGCTCCTCCGTCCATGGGAGTTTCCAGGCAAGCGTACTGGTGTGGGGTGCCATTGCCTTCTCTGATATATATATATATCTATATATACATATATGTATTCTTTTTCAAATTCTTTTCCCCTTTAGGTTATTACAGAATATTGAGCAGAGTTCCCTGTGCTCTACAGCAGGTCTTTGTTGGTTATCTGTTGTAAATACAATAGTGTGTGTACATCAATCCTTAGACACACTTTAATGAGGGCAGCAGGGACCCTGAGAAACCCATCAATTACATATTTGTCTCCATATCAGACTGTAAATCTTTGAATATTGGCATCTACGTCACTTTCGTCTTTCTTTTCTTCTCCTTCCCCTCATACTTCACAATGTGCTCAGCACTTGCAGAGTGAAGAAAGGTTGCCTATTTGTGGCAGGGATTATTGTGCTTACTCAATTCACATCCTCCTCTTCACTATCAGCTGTAAACCTCAGTTTCATTTCAAGGCAGCCAGCACCCAGCTCACAGCCCATCTCTCTCAGTGTCCTCCACGGCGGGTGGGCCCTTCTTTCATGCTCCTGATAACACCGGCTCTTTGCCTGCCCTTGCGGACCTGGGGCTGGCACAGCTCCCTGCTGTCACCAGCACTCGGGTGACATCCCTCGCCCTGTAATTAAATCCCATCAGTGTGCTTCTGTTTCCTACTGGGACCCTACGTCTAAATTTTCTTTTTCATCTCCTGCTGTTGTTTTATTATTTTTTGTTTGAACTTTTACATTTTAAATTCATGTTCCTATCAAGTCATTCTATAGCATGAAACCCTGATGACACATTCCCTTCCCTTTTCTGAGTTACGGTTTCTCATAGGTCGAGATCTTTGATTCTGCATGCTGTGTTCGTTTCGTGAATGTATTTTTTCTTCTATATTGTGTTTGCTTAGTCATTGTGAGGCAGGCAGTAGATGGGGCCCATCTAAAATGATTGGAGATTGATTCCCTGTGAACCAAAACTCCAAGATTAAAATAGCAGAACAATTAAGGAAGAGGGCTGGGCCCTGCCCAGACCACAGACTTCTCATTCCTGAAGTCAGGAGACCTCCCCAACCCCACTTGCACAGAAAAGCTCCCTGGAGGTCAAAGGGGAGTGATGCTAACTGATACCAGGCTACCCACAGGCCTTTGTGGTAGAATCCATCTTGGGTAAGAGATGCATGCATGCGCACACATTGGAGGATCCTGAGATATACCAAACATGGACCGTGAGCCAGGCAATTCGAAAGGACTGACAAAAGGGAACCGGGAAGAAATGTTCCATAAAAGTAATTCAAACTGCCACGAGGGCCAGACTCAGTGACTCTCTCTCTCCCTGAGTTCAGCCGTGTGTATTTCCACTGTACTCTTTTTCCTCTTAATAAATACTCAGCTTGCTTTATTACTCTCTGTCTTTATGGAAATTCTTTTCTGCAAAGCTGAAGGGCCAGGGCCCTTGTCACTGACTGCTGGTCTAGTGGCTAGGACCTGGTGCTCTCACAGCTTCGACTCAGCCCCAGTCTGTGGCCTGGAACCGAAGCCCTGCTCCAAGCTGTTGCAGGCCAAGTCCATCCAAGATCATCTGTGTCATTTATTTCCACTGGGTCCCTGCCTAGGTAGCTCCAGGTGGTTCCATTTGCTCCAATCCTATGGAGCTGATTCATTGCGTCTCTTCTTACTATATCTGATTCCAGTTAATTTTTCTTCTAAGGTGCAGTGTGAGTAAGGAAGGGTGTTTGGTGTTCTCTCTCTGTTTTCAAATGTGAAATGAAAATATCTCCTGCCACACCAATAAACAAGAAATCACAGCCATCCGCAATTTCTGGCCTCCAAATGTGAAGACTCCCCAAACTGAGATCCAGTGGATATACCACCCACCAACCCCATGGTGATTACGGAGGCGCATGAAGAACGCAAGAAGCAGCCACCTGCCACTCCTTAAGGTGGACAAGGAAAGAGGACTGGCCCCAGAGAGCTGAGGTGCATGTGAAAGGGATAAATGCAGCGAGCCCAGAGGCTTGCAGCTTCCCATACACAGAATGCTAAATTCCTTAACCTGATACCTGCTCAGTGAGGTTCAGACTGCCTGCTCCTTTTGTTGCAAACTTGTATACAGCCTGACTTCCCTCCCTGTCTCCTTGGAGCAATTTTCTCGGAGCTACTGAGATGCTGTCTCCCCGGCTCGAAGTCCTAAATATTCCCACCAAATAAAATAACTCTCTACTTTCAGGTTGTGACTATATTTTTTAGTCAACACAAACATGCCTCCATGTTTCTAAGGCTGCCAGAGATCCTTGGCCATATGGCTCCAATCTGTTCCAACCTCTGCCTTCCAATGTCACCTTCTCCTTCTCTGACTTCTTCTTATAAGCATTCTTGTCCTTACACTGAAGGCCCACCCCAGTTATTCAGGGTTATCTCCCTATATCGAGATGCTTAACTTAATCTCACCCACAGAGCCCCTCTTGCTATAGAAGGTGACATCCACATATTCCAAGGATCAGGTCATAGTCATCTTTGCAAGTGGATTTCTCCTGGTGGCTCAGCAGTAAAAAAAAAATAAAAAATCTGCCTGCAATGCAGGAGACCAGGTTTCTATCCCTGGATCAGAAAGATCCCCTGGAGAAGAGCATGGCATCCCACTCCAGTATTCTTGCCTGGAGAATCCCATGGACAGAGGAGCCTGGTGGGTTACAGCCCATAGAGTTCCAAAGAGTCGGACATGACTGAGCAAGCATGTACACACATCTTTGCAAGCAGTAGTCCACCTATCGCAGCCACTTTACTGGATGGTGGGGGGAAAATCTAAACAGGAAAAGGACAGGAGAAGTCCATGGAATCTTCAAGGTTCTTGATGAACACTTGCCAGTGTGGCCTTACTTCCTAGGGGTCCCCATCAAAGTCAGGAGTGTGTCCCATTCCGCTCTGGTGATGCACTGAGCTACACAGGACCAGCCTAGAGTATCAGTTTCGGGCTTTGACAAATGAATTAATAAATAAATCCAAGATTGAGTGAGTGAGTAAAAGAATACCTGAATAAGTGAACAATGGGGAAAGGACAGGGCAATAAAAGATGACTTGCCACCAACTTTAGCATATCCCATGCCGGCTCTCTGTCAAGGAGAAGTTTTCCCATCCTGGAGGCTTGAAGGATCAGTGAAACCACAACTGTCCTTGATCCCGCTATCTCACTGACCTGCTCCATAACTCCCCAGGGAGGTTTGACACATCTTCATTTACAAGTGAATGGATGCCCAGTACCCAGGGCCACTGAGACAGTATGTCACAGACTTGGGATTCAAAGCCTGCTCTCATTTGAGAGTCAGGGAGGCTTACCTTGCAGAGGGGAAGGCGGAGCTCTGAGAAGGGAGGCACTCCTGTCTGCACAGCGCCAGCTGTGTGTGGTCACTGTGGTCAACATTTCTCATTCGTGGTCTTGGCTTTCTAACAGCCCTGGTCAAGCAGTGTTGTTGGTTCCACTTTAGGAGCAGGAAACAGGAGCCCAGAGATATTAGATACACCAGACGATCAAGGGCAGACCAGATCTGAGCCCAAGCTGGTTCCAACGTTGTGATCTTCGCCATTCGGTGAGGATGCTGGTTTGAAAATGAGAGTACTGCTCTGAGAAAGGAGAGGTGATCTCTCTAATAGCAGAAGGACCTTTCTTTAGGAAAGTTAAGGAGACTCCATTGGATCAAATCAAAACCCAGCTTCCTGGACCAGTGCAACAGAGACCCTTTGCCCTGGGGGTCCACAGGTTGCTCTTGCACCACAGCTCAGGGCCATGAAGGGACTGCTCACCATCCCGAGGTATATGCTGGGTCGGACACAATGAATTCTACCTGCACCAAGTCTTGTTTGGCATTTGGGAACAAAATTCCTATTGCAGAAGGATTTGAAGACCCCGAAGACACTGCAGGAAGATGCTGGAGAAGGCAGATCAGAGGTGGTGAGGGGGCAAGTCAGCCTACCCTGACCTGAGATACCCTCTTCCCGTCTCTGGACTTCAGCACCCTGCCCTGGACTGACCAGTCTCTGAGTTATTTCCGTGCCGACAGCCTGGGACTGCCAGAAATAAAACCAGTGTCTGGTGGTGGCAAATGAGTCAGTGTAAAGGGAGGAAAGGGAGGTTTTGTGTATGGTTCTAAGAGCATTTGGTTATTCATCAATATTGATGAGGAATTTACCATGTTCTTGGAGGTGGGGAGAGCTCCCCTCTGGCTGATGCAATAGGGTCTTGACTTTGAGCAGCTGTTAGATTTTTGCAGAAATTCTAATCTGGGGATTTCAGAAATAAACTCCCCTTGCAGACCAATTCTGGTTGGCTAGCAGTATATATATATACACATATATACACACATATACATATATATATATATACACATATTTTTTTTCTCCAGTGTATTTGTCTGCACTGGATCTTAATTGTGGCATGTGAAATATAGTTTCCTCATCAGGGATCAAACCCAGGCCCCCTTCATTGGGAGCGCAGAACTGGACCACCAGTGAAGTCTCTACCAGTGTGTTTTTAAAAGGAACTCCATGACTTTAGATAGGGCATGCCCTCTCTGCCACCCACAGACCCCTGTCCCTCCTTTGTCCTGGCTGTGGATGGCATTGCATTTGTGCTTACCAATTAGACACCAGATTTGCATTCCAGAATGCTGGTCCGAGCCTTCATCTCTTTTCATCCCTCTCTGCCCCCAGGCAGCCCGAGGAGCGACCTGTAATTTGCAGGCGGCCTGTTCTCTGAAGCAGGAGCAAAACAAATGCCTTGATCCCCCCTGCCCTGTGGTGCCCTGCCCAGCAACCAGTCCCCCGGAGACCCTGGAGGCCAGCGCAAGCGGGATTCTCTCTCATGCATTATTCACACCAGTGCTTCCCTTTCTATTTTTAATGTTCAGTGTGTAGCACGGTTCCCGCCGCTAGCTATTTTTAGCAACACTGCTGCCAGCTGACGCCAGAGACAAAGGCACCGAGGCACCTTGAGAATGACAAATGGCGATTCCAAAGATGAAAATAGAAGGGCTATTTTTCTTCCTGGAAAGAAAGGGAAGAAAACGTCTGCAGTTGCAAAGTTGCTGGGGCTTGACTTGAATTTGTAATGTGGAGCACATCACCTACCCCCAACACGGAGGGTTTCTTTCCTGTTTTGTTTTCTCTCTCTTGTCAGTCTTTTGTCCCAGACGACATGCACCCTCCTTTGTGTAGCTTTCCCTGCTGCTCCCCTTTGCTTCCTGTGAGTTCCCCATCTAGAGGCAACACCTCCATTATTGCAATAATAATAAATGCATTATCTTTGTAGGGTAGAGTCAGTCACCAGAAAGAGAGATGGAGGGATCTGTGGGCAAGAACCCTGACTGTAAGTTCCTTGGGAAAGTACAGGTGAGGCAGGGGGAGCGTGGTTAGGACAGGCTCATTTGAACAATTTCAGTGGGTTCTTGAGCATCGGGGCTATCCCTGATTGTTGGACTAGACCCTGGGGTGATTAGGGTGGATATAGAGATTGGAGAAGGAAATGGCAACCCACTCCAGTATTCTTGCCTAGAGAATCCCAGGGATGGGGGAGCCTGGTGGGCTGCCATCTATGGAGTCGCACAGAGTCGGACACGACTGAAGCGACGTAGCAGCAGCAGCAGCAGTGATGAAGAGTGTAAGATGCCTGTAAGGAAGATGGTTAGGGGTATGGACTTAACCCACTCATTGCTCAGGACGCAGAATTAACCAGCCTCTAGCTGAGGCTTCAAAACTAAGTCAAGATCGCACGTATAGGACTATATACTCAGGTCTTGAACAAATCATTTCCTCTTTCTGGGATTCAGTTTCCTCACCTTTCATACAGAGGATCAGTGAAAAGCTCTCTAAATTCCCTTCAATTGCAAAGTTATTCGCTTTGATGAAAGAGCTTTCTGAGACTATTTGCAACATCTCCAAGAAATGCACTGCTTTCCAGCTCAAACATGCCGGAGTTCAAATTTAATATTAAGAATTTCCCAGATATTGCCAGCATTGTCTAGGAAGCAAAACACACCCTGGAATAAATATAAAATGCAGATGTCATTTTTAGCACAGTATTTGAAGCCCTGGGAGACTAACGACCCACCTCAGCCTCATTCCCACGTGAAGTCCAGATTGCTCTTCTAAAACCTGTGTCCTCGATCTGCCTTGGCTGTCTAACTTTCTCTCCAAGGATACGCTCTTTTCTATGCAAGTTATTGTAATCTTCTGGAGGATAATGAATGCTATTGTCTATTCATTCATTCATTCAATCAATCATCCAACCATTTAACAGACATTTATTGACTCAAAATGTCTATTTACCAGCCACTTTCTAAACACCAAGGATGCAAAGATAAATAGGGTGCCCCAACCCCACCACGTGATTTTCACATATAGGCCAGGGAATTATTCCTTTCAACAAACATGGGAGGGAAAAGGAGAGGGAGAGAGTGGAACTCAAAAAAAAAAAAATTGTTGTAATTGTCAACTTGTCCTAAAAGAATGACCACACAAATGGTCTCATATGCACAGAAAGTGGAAAAAATGTCTTGAACTTCTATTTAAAAAATTATGACAAAGTGACGTGTGGCTTCTTCCTGGCTCTCCTCCTTCTTTTCAGCATCTTTTTACAAAACCTCACAGTCTAATTGTATTTCAGTGTCCCTTTCTGAGGGGTGATCTATCTTCTGAAATCCCTTTTACTTCCTCCAGCCACCTGATTCTTTGCCAAGCCCATATTTCATCAGCAAGTCATTTAGGGGTGAAAACCAGCTTGATTAAATTAAATTTTCATACTTGAATCATGGTTATAACCCTCATTTTTGGTTTTGTTTTTTTTTCCTAAATGTCTTGTATATATTTTTTCACTGCAAAGCGTCGTATGTATGTGAGCATATGACAGCAAGTGCACCAGTGGATGGGAAGATGAGCCAGCAACAATTTCTGGGCTTGTATCATTTACAGATATGCTAGTCAACTCAAAAGATGGATTCCATGGATCCTCATAATGACCCTATAAGGTAGCCCCCTCATTTTGGAGATGTGAGAAATGAGGTTCATAGAGGTGAAATGCCAATAAGAAAAATGTATGTACCAGAATTGATGGTTTTGAACTGTGGTGTTGGAAAAGACTCTTGAGAGTCCCTTGGACTGCAAGGAGATCAACCCTGAATATTCAGTGGAAGGACTGTTGCTGAACCCGAAGCTTAAACACTTTGGCCATCTGTTGTGAAGAGCTGACTCATTGGAAAAGACCTTGATGCTGGGATATTCTGAGGAGCAGGAGAAGAAGGGGGCGAGAGGATGAGATGGTTGGATGGCATCACTGACTCAGTGGACATGAGTCTGAGCAAACTCTGGGAGATTGTGAAGGACGGGGAAGCCTGGTGTGTTGTAGCCCATGGGGTCACAAAGAGTCCACCACGATGTACAGACTGAACAACAACAACACCAGGCAGATACAAACAATGAAAATAAGGTTAAAGAGACCATCAGATGAACCAGGGAAAGATACTTTGAATTAATAAGTGGAGCAGAGGGAATCAGAAATTCATGGGAAGGACATTTAGTTTGTGGGATTCCGAGTTCTATTTTGGTTACGACTAGTTTTTGTCTTAGGTTGCTGTCCTTGTGTTTCCTTTCCCTTGGATTTTTATATTTGCTGCTTTAACAGTTCCGTAGCCCAGATACATATACTTAGCACCCTAAGCTTCACACACTGCCTCTGCCTGGAGCTTCCCTGCTCCGTGTCCGTGACAAGGATTTCCACCTGGATGTCCCACAAGCGTGACAAGCTCACACCCGAGTTTGCCTTCCTCTCCATCTCCTGCTACTTTCTTCCCAAAGCTCACCATCCAGTCTCTCGAGCCCTGGCTGTGCAGCAGACCTTGGGTCCTACCTGCCCTTTCCCTTCTGCCTCCGCCTGCAGTCCTCTGATTCTGCAGATCATACAATGCGTTCCTTTCTGTGCCCATCCCCTCCCCTCTATTCCCCTGGCACTCTTCTTGCTCAGGTCCACGTGGCTACCACTCAGCCCTTGGCAGCAGCATCCCTGGCCTCGTCGCATCCAGGGAGAGGTTATTTAATGACCAACCCTTATGTTTTGTTAAATACATCTTCCATCTGATGAAATCAACTTAGATTGGTTTCCCCAGAAGCAGACACTGACAGGAGGATTCCCATGCAGATAACTTGCAAGAACACATTCCCAGGAGAAACTGGTAAAGGAAGCAGGGAAACGGAAGAGCAAGAGGAAAGAAGCCAAGAGGGGTGCAAGTCAGGCCAGGTCTTCAAGCTGATCTTGCAGGAAACTGGAGTATAAGGGGTGCTCCAGGGCTTGTCCCAACTCAACTGAAGGAGCTGGCTTCGCTGTCTTACATCAGTCAGTCCTGGGCTAAAACCCACCCCAGGGAGATGCCATTCTCAGGCCTATACCTGCAGGCAAAGAGCTCCAGCAGCCCCAGGGCGGCGAGCTGTGGGTGCAGGCCAACAGAAGCCAAAGCCCAGTGCATGCAAAAATCAAGGGGAGGGGCTCCTAGTAACAGGCTGGGGCTTCCCAGGGTATCTGATGGGAGCACCAAAAATACCTCTAGAGAAAACTTTCCAGTTTTAAAGGAAAAGGATAACTAATATGCTTTGAGCACTTCCCATATTCACAACCACTCTGCAAGTGAGCACCATTTTCCTTCTATTATTGTCACAGGACAAAAGTTGTGTTAGTTGATCTAGTGGCTCCAGAATTTCTCAAATGGAAGGAATAGTCCTTACTTAACAAGCTGAAATGGTAAGGGCTTGGAGGTCCAAGAAAAACCAGGAAGAGTAGCTCATCAGGTCTTGGGAAGACCACGCCACATGGATACAAGATACGCCACCTAAGCCCACATCCACGTGGATTCTGTGTGAACTACTGGGTGAATGCCGTCTGAGAATCAGGGATAATTTTAAAATCTCACACATTCACAGGCCTGGGTACTTAGTCTCACCTCTGAAATTAGCTGTGAAGTGTGAAAGAAGCTCGTTTGCTGGTTTGGCAGCATGAGGTCTGAGATGTTATCTTATTATGTCAATCACTAGATAATTTTAGGAGACACATTAATAGCATTTAAACAGAAATTTGGGGTAATTAATGAATAATTGAGAAAAAGAAGTGGAAAAAAAGTTTCCCTTTTCTGGGCTTCCTTTTCCAGCCTTATGGCTACCACCATAAAAAGTCCATTTCTTAATAAATCCATTTGCAGAACTTGTTCTTGATAGTCAATATGCAGAATATCCTTTTAACTCCCTACATACATTCATGTTGATTTAAATATACATTCAATAAAGTATATTTAGTAAAAACAAATGCCTATCAGGGACTTTCCTGGTGGTCCGTGGTTAAGACTTCACCTTCTACGGCAGGGAGTATGGGTTCGATCCCTGGTCAGACAATTAATATCCCACATACCTCGGCAGCCAGAAAACCAAAAACATAAAACCAAAGCAACATGGTGACAAATTCAATAAAGATTTTAAAAATGGTCCACATAAAGAAAATACTTAAAACAAAAGCCTATCAGATGAAGAAATATCACTGAGCTTTCATTCATTCATTTACTCTATTTCATTCATTCATTAAACAAATGCTATTGAACGCAGGGACAAGACTCTGCATTGGGCCCTTAGGGTAAAGAAAAGATTGTATTTTCATGAAGCTTACAGTTTAGGAAAGGAGAGAAATTAAAACCTGCAGGCAAACATCCACAATCTAATATTGAGAGTGATCCAGAGAGATAGAAAAAAGGCACACGGTGTTCAGAGAAAGGGAGAGATTGCTTCCATGTCGTCACCCAATCGTCCTAATCGTCTTCGACCGGCATTAACCCCACCTGTGCTCAGTTCCAAAGGCACAAGAAAGAGAAAAACGCAGGTTTACCAATAGGAAGGCCTCAAGCTGCCCCCTCCGTCCTGCTTGTTCCATCAGCTCTTGTTCAGGCTACCACCAACCTCCTCTTTGCCCTGCCCCAGAGCCTTTCCTGATTCTCATCTTCGTGGTCACTGTCACGTGGTTGGCCCCCGTCTGCAGGAAGCTGGTCTTTCTTCAGTGTTTCCTGGCTCAAGCCCCACCCTGCTCTCTGTCCTATAGGTTCTCCCCGAATTACCCTCCCGTGATCATGCCTACAGGTAATGGTCCCTTGGACCTTCCTTGCTTCTCAGAAAAGAGAAATCTCTAAGATCATACAAAATCCTGCTTTATCCTAGGATCATTTGTTTTATTAGTAGCAATAATATTGATAGTTCTGTAACACTGTCAGTATAACACAATATGACTATAGACCCTGACGGGTTGCCTTGCAATTTGAAGGCATGGTGTACACGGAGCCATTACTTCCCTCCTGAAACTCAGGTCGGTGTACACGTGAAAGCAGATTCTAAGGGTGCTTGAATGTAAGGGTGTTTCAAGGGGGGCAATACATAAAACTGGATAGGGTTGAATGACTCCGATTCACTCCCCTGAGCTACAGAAGCTAACATTCCACCAAGGATTCAAGGAGATGGTGTTCTTGGAAGTGTAGGAAAAGCAGTGTCTTAGGCTGAGCAGGGGCCTTCCCAGGTGGCGCTAGTGGTAAAGAACCCGCCTGCCAATACAGGAGATAGAAGAGACATGGATTCCATCTCTGGGTCAGGAAGATCCTCTGGAGGAGGGCATGGCAACCCACTCCAGTATTCTGGCCTGGAGAACTGGACAGAGGAGCCTAGCAAGCTGCAGTCCATAGAGTCACGCAGAGTAGAACACGACTGAAGTGACTTAGCATGCATGCACACAATGTGAGTGGAGTTCAAATACTACACTTGCCTTGACGGGTAGTAAAAGGAGGGATAGAAATGTTCAGGGAAGTGGGCAGGCTGCAGCTGATTTACCATTTCTACACAGGAGCAGAGCCATCAAATGATTCCCAGGAAGGCTCAGAGGACAAACCATTTACTGCAGACATAAGGGATGCTCTGTTGAGTCAGCACCAGCATCATGTAAAGTGTTGGATCTCCCCTGTGGGCCAGGGTTCATGCAGAAGATGCAATGAAAGAGCTTGGCTTGCAGGTATAGCAACGAGGGTGGTAGGACCCTACACCAATAGAAGCTGGGGGAAGAACTTAACTGCCAGAAACCAGGGGGCTGCAAGTGCTTTGACTGTCAGGCTGACACACAAGAACTATAGAGATGCTTAATTCAACACAGCATCCGTACAGGCAAAGCAGATGAGTAGGGGATGAGGGTAATACTCAGCTGGTACCAGCAGAAGCAATCAAGGATGAGTGACCACCATCATGCTGCCCGAGGATGAGTAGTTTGTCCTACTGACTTCCTCCTTCTGGTTGCCCCTAAGGATGAGAAGCCCACCAGGATCCTGGAGGATCGATTTCCCCAAACACATATGGAGAAGTGGATCTCAACAGGGCAAGGAGGGGGCTGTAGCAGATGTGCAGACGCAGTGCCCGAGTGCTTTTCCCAATAAGAACTTGCTGTCAGTTACAGGGAGTGTGGTTAGCATACAACCCCAGTATTTGGTTCCTGTAGTATTCCCAGGGGGCACTAGTGGTAAAGAACCCACCTGCCAATGCAGATGTAAGAGACCTGGGTCAGGAAGATTCCCCTGGAGGAGGGCATGGCAGCCCACCCCAGTATTCTTGCCTGGGAAATCCCATGGGCAGAGGAGCCTGGCGGGCTACAGTCCACAGGGTAGCAAAGAGTTGGACACTATATTTAACTTATATGCAGAGTACATCATGAGAAACACTGGACTGGAAGAAACACAAGCTGGAATCAAGATTGCTGGGAGAAATATCAATAACCTCAGATATGCAGATGACACCACCCTTATGGCAGAAAGTGAAGAGGAACTAAAAAGCCTCTTGATGAAAGTTAAAGAGGAGAGTGAAAAAGTTGGCTTAAAGCTCAACATTCAGAAAACGAAGATCATGGCATCCAGTCACATCACTTCATGGCAAATAGATGGGGAAACAGTGGAAACAGTGTCAGACTTTATTTTTGGGGGCTCCAAAATCACTGCAGATGGTGACTGCAGCCATGAAATTAAAAGATGCTTACTTCTTGGAAGAAAAGTTATGACCAACCTAGATAGTATATTCAAAAGCAGAGATATTACTTTGCCGACTAAGGTCCGTCTAGTCAAAGCTATGGTTTTTCCAGTGGTCATGTATGGATGTGAGAGTGGGACTGTGAAGAAGGCTGAGCACCGAAGAATTGATGCTTTTGAACTGTGGTGTTGGAGAAGACTCTTGAGAGTCCCTTGGACTGCAAGGAGATCCAACAGTCCATTCTGAAGGAGATCAACCCTGGGATTTCTTTGGAAGGAATGATGCTAAAGCTGAAACTCCAGTACTTTGGCCACCTCATGCGAAGAGTTGACTCATTGGAAAAGACTTTGATGCTGGGAGGGATTGGGGGCAGGAGAAGAAGGGGACGACAGAGGATGAGATGGCTGGATAGCATCACTGACTCAATGGATGTGAGTCTGAGTGAACTCCGGGAGATGGTGATGGACAGGGAGGCCTGGCGTGCTGTGATTCATGAGGTCGTAAAGAGTCGGACACGACTGAGTGACTGAACTGAACTGAACTGAAGTGATTTAGCACACAATATTTGACTGAGATGTCTCACCTGTGCCTTTCCTGGGGCAGGTAGTGACCAAGTTTGAAGGAAACAATCCCATTATTACCAGTCCTTGTGATTCCTCTAAAGCTTCCTCACACCTTCATAGTCCCCTTAAGAAAACCTTATTGTATTATCTTAAGTTGAGACTTGACTCTACTTGTCCAATGATCAGCAACATGGGAACACCCATGGAATGCTCAGTTGTGATCTGACTCTTCACGAACCCATGGACTGTAGCCCACCAGGCTCCTCTGTCCATGGGATCTCCCAGGCAAAAATACTGGAGCGGGTTGCCATTCTTACTCCAGGGGATCTTCCCGACACAGGGATCAAACCTGCGTCTCTTGCATCTCTTGCGTTGGCAGACAGATTCTTTACCAGTGCACCACCTGGGAAGCCCATACCCCTAGAGACACCCCTAAATAAACAATTTGGGGGCAGCACATTTGAAGTTCTGCCCTATTTAACAAGTCAGTGTAAAACCAGTAATACTCAGATTACAAACACAAAGACAGACAGGTAATATGGATCCTGCTTGGAGTTTTCTGGGAGATTTTTGCATGTCTCTGTCAGCCCTTAGATGGGGCATTTTGTTTTCACTCCACGCTGCTGACTGCCTGTCTTAGATGTCATCCACTAAACGTGGCACTGACTGGCCACCATCAGTCAGCCTGGAGTCACTCTCTTTTCAACACTGCAGATTCTGCCAGCCTTCAGATAGCATTTGTTCTCCGGGGGCTTCCAAAAATATTGACAGTTCTTGGAAGAGATTCAACACTAATTTAGGGACTTTCTCTTTTTCTTTTCTATGGTGACAGCTTTCCTGACAGCATGAGGCTAAGCATGTCTGCTGTTGAAATGGTGATTTAAAAAAAAAAGATGATGATCTCATTGCGGTGGTTCTGTCTGGGTGGGTATGAGTGGCAGAGATGTTGCCCGTGCCAGGATGTGTAATGAGCTCTCAAGAGCACGATGAGCTCATCAGATTGCTAGCATGACTGGGGTCTTGGGCTTGGGCTGCCTTCTGTGTCTCCATGGCATCTGGGTTCTTGTGTATGGACACCATTGCTTCTGAAAATGGCGCAGCTGGCATTTTATTTTCCAGCTGGCCATTGGAAGCTCTTCCCTTGTGGTAAGCTATTCGAATAGATGCCTTCGTCTTAAGCTCCACTAGATCTGTTATCCCTCAAAGGTGCCCTTCACTGCACTGTCTCTTAGACTTTTAACTCTTCCCTTCACCTGGAATGCCCATTTCTACATATGCAGATTCTACGTGTGCTCTCAGTCGTGTCTGACTCTTTGCAGCCCCATGGATTGTAGCCCACCAGCTTCCTCTGTCCATGAGATTTCCCAATCAAGAATACTCAAGTCGGTTGCTATTTCCTTCTCCAGGGGATCTTCCCAACATAGAGCTCGAAACCAGGTCTCTTGAGTCTCCTGCATTGTCGGGTGGATTCTTTACCACTGTGCCCCCTGGGAAGCCCTAGGTCCAGCTCTAATTACAATTGTCGTTATCCCCATGAAGTCTTCCACCCATCTCCCATGTTGGGGTTAAGCAGTTCCTTTAAATGACATCCATAACATTAGGCATCTATAGTAACGAGGAAATAATATTTGTGTAGCATTTCGCAGTTTTCTAAGCACTTTATACACACATTATTTAATCCTTACAACTTATGACATTATTTCATTAGTTGTTGCGAGACATTCACAGTGGCAGTTACGAGTACTATCCATTCCAAACTCCCTCTTCTTCCCTTGGCCATAATATCGCTGGACTTCCCTGCCCTTGTGGCGTTCAGTGCTACCATGTGATTTGCTTTGGCCAAGAAAGCAAAACTGGGATGTGATTTCTGAGTTAAAGCTTGAAAAACCAGGATTCAGCTTGCCACACTCTTTTATTCTCTTTACCGTAACAAATGGTGATATTTGAAGTTGTAGCTATTCTAACAGCTTAGGACTTATTTATTTATTTGGCCACACTGAGTGGCATGCAGGATGTAATGAACTCTTACCCTCTGCAGAGCACAGAGTCTTAACCACTGGACCACAAGGGAAGTCCCATAAAGCCTGGATTTCCTGCTAGGCGTTGATGCTTCAAGACTGGTAAGAGTTGGTTCAGCCTTCCTGATACTAATGTGTGTTAAGTCGCTTAGCCCTGTCCGACTCTTTGCGACCCCGTGGACTGTAGCCCACCAGGCTCCTCTGTCCATGGGATTCTCCAGACAAGAAAACTGGAGTGGGTTGCCATGCTCTCCTCCAGGGGATCTTCCCAACCCAGGGATCAAATCCACATCTCTTATGTCTTCTGAATTGGCAGGTGGGCTCTTTATCTTTAATGCCACCTGGGAAGCCCTCTGCAAATACTGCAATACTAATGGGCTAGTGCAAAATGACTAGCGCTGGTGTTAGCACATTAGTAGGGCTAGGATATAGATTACTATGACAAAAATGAAATCATCTCCATCATGAAAATATTTTAAAACTAATGTAAGTAGGGGGGACTAAGACCCTACATTTGTCTGGAAAGCTCATGGGAAAAGTTATATTTAACCTGATACTGGAAGGATGAATAAATATAATCCAGGCTAAAAAGTAGGAGTAGACTGTTTGGAGGAGCATTCGAAAGGTTAGGAAGCAAGATGAAAGCTTAAAATGACAAAGAGATGGAGTCAACAATGGCCTCCGCAAGAGATGAGGGTGAAAGACAGCACTGTGGTATCTTATTATAAGTACTAATTTTGATCACTGATGGCACAAAGCAAGTGCAGACAAATGATTGTTCCCATGTCTCTCTTCCCATGTGCAACTCTATGTTATTTTTTGAGGTCAAAGATGAGGAATATTTTTACATTCTCTATATACGTGTTGTGTAAGGCAACCTGGCTCTCTTTTCCCCAGTGTCTACCTCTTACTTTGGAAAAGATGTGGCTTCTGTAGTCAGTGTCCTGATTTTCAACTGTCAATGGCCCCCACTGTTTTCAGGAGAAAGTTCAAACTCTGAGAAGGAATTCAAGGTGATTTCTGATCTGTTCCCGTGCTCCTTTCCCAGGATCAAACACACCACCTCTATACCAAACAGCATGTCCTAAACTTTCAAGTCCTGAGCCTTGTTGATCACTCCCACTACCTTGAAGATGCTGTCCCTAAAATCATACCATTTTTCAGGGTTCAACTTGAGTATCATCACCTAGGTGAAATCAAATTCTTCCCTGACTTATTGCCCTTCTTAGACTAACTCCCCTTCCTATCTGTTGTTTCTTCTACTTTTTATTTTTTTAAGATTTTTTATATGGATCATTTTAAAATCTTTATCAAATTTTTAAAAATATCACTTCCATTTTTATGTTTTGATTTTTTGGCCATCAGGTATGTAGGATCTTAGCTCCCTGAACAGGAGTCGAACTTATACCCCTATGCTGGAAGGCGAAGTCTTAACAGCTGGGCAGCCACAGAATCCTTCCTCTAGTTGTTTTTAAGAGGATTTTTTTTTTTTTTTCTCTTTGGTAGTGTTCCTGTGATGTGCTTAGGTGTAATTTTCCTTTTATTTATTCTGCTTGAGGTTTGTAAGGATTCTTAAATCTCTAGCTTAATGTCTTTCATCAGGCTTCCCAGGTGGCACTAGGGGTAAAGAATCCACCTGCCAACATAGGAGACACAAGAAATGGCACTTCAAGGCCTGGGTTGGAAGGATCTTCTGGAGCAGGAAATCACAATCCTCTCCAGTATTCTTGCTTGGAAAATCCAATGGACCGAGGAGCCTGCTGAACCACAGTCCATGGGGCTGTCAAGAGCCTGACACGACTGAGCACTTGAGCACTATGGGATTTACTTCCCCAACCAGGGATCGAACTTGGACCCCCACACTGGGAGCATGGAGTCATAGCCACTGGACCACCAGGGAAGACCCCATCCAGTGCTTTTTAAAAATCACTTCAATATAGATGAAGACTGTACAGTGTTGCATCCTGCCTTTAAACCCTAACATTTAAACAGAACCTTTTTCCATGACTTTTCAAATTCTTTCTAAAACTAAGTTTGACATCTATCATTTATTATCATTTCTCTGTTGGATATGAGATGCCTTAAAAACAAATGCCAGTGTTATAAATAGGGTTGTGATGGACATCTTTATGTGCTCTCTGAGACATCTTTATGTGCTTCTGACTATTTCCTAGGGTGATTAAATGGTCAGAAATAGATCCTTGAGGTCATAGGGCAGAAACACATTTATATTCTTGCCACATCTTGAAAATGTCCCCTCCAAACATGTTTACACGGCGGCTGGCAGCAGGGAAGCGGCATGGTGATGGGTTTTGAAGGGGAAATCAAAGGCGTGCCGGGCTTTCCCTGTCCTGGGAGAATGACATCATTCCTCCGGGTCTCTGCCAAAAACAAGCCACTGTTGGATGGACTGTGAATCGTGACTGCTTTCCAAGCCAACAAAAAGCTCTCCGAAAGTGGGATTTTACATTTTTTTCAAGTGAGTGGGAGGCCAGCTGGCTCTGGATCTGAGCTTAGATGGAGGAAAGCTTGCACTGAGCTACAAAGGGTTTTTTCTTTTTTTGAAAAATTTGAAAAAAAAATAAACCACGAGAGAGACACATGAGGGTTTTCTCTTTACATCTAAAATCTTCAGTCAAACCAGGAATGCATTTACTAATAGCACTAAGGGGGTTTCTGAACTGGATTCATATCCTGACTCGTTAGCTGGATGATCCGGAATGTTATTTCACTTCTGTGATTGTTTCCATCCTTGCACACGCACGCGTGTGCTTGTGTGTGTGTGTGTGTGTGTGTTAGTCACTCGGTCATTTCCGACTCTTTGCAATCCCATGGACTATAGCCCACCAGGCTCCTCTGTCTATGGAGTTTTCCAGGCAAGAACACTGGAGGGGGTTGCCATGCTCTCCTCTGGGGATCTTCCCAACCTGGGGGTCAAACCTGAATGTCTTGTGTCTCCTGCGTTAGCAGGCAAATTTTTACCATTGGGCCACCTGGGAAGCCCCTTCCTTCCTTACACAGTGAGGTAAATATCACCCACCTCTAGGTGTTGCCAAAGCTTTAGTAACAATATCTTCCACCCAATTCTTACCCCCCACCCCGAGTTCCAGACCCCATCTGCCTACGCAACACCCCCACCTTGGGTATCCAATAGGCTTTTGCAGCTTAGCATGTTCAAGGCTGACTCCCCGGTCCTCCACCACCCCCAGATGAGGACGACTTCCTCCCAGTCTGCCAGACCTCTGTACAAGTCCACTCGTCCTTGCAATTTCTCGAACAAACACTTCAGAACCACCCTTGACTCCTCTCTCTTTCAAAAAGCACGCACTCCTTCTGCAAGCCCTGATACATCCCTCCCCAACATACATGCTGAGCCCCGTGTACCTCTCCCCACTCTCACCACCAGCCCCTATCCCAGCCAGCACCGTCTCTCTCTGCCTTGCCACCACTGCTTCTAGCAGGTCCCTGCCTTTACCTGTTGCCTCTATAAGCAGCCAGAGTGGGGCTCTGGAAAATCTGACACACTGTTCCATGTTCTTGCCCATCCACCCCGGTCTCAATGGGATGGAAAAGGAGTGGACAGAGCCCTGGAGCTGCTGTGTCACCCGGGGCCACTGACTCCTGCCTGCACGTCCATCACTCTCTCCAGACACGTGACCTCCAGGTCACCCTTCCAAGGAGCTCAGCTCATTCCCACCACGGCGCCTCCATGTTTTTTGCTAAATCGACTTGGTACCCTCTTCCACTCAGAAGTCCATTCTGAGTCTGACAACTCAGTGAGCTATTTGCTTAAATGACCTCACCATTTAACATTACAGTCTGTGCGGTACTCTTTCCTTCTCTCTGTTTTTCTCCATGCCTCTTACACCATATTTTTGGCCTCCTCATTTATTTGTCTGTTAAATTTTTTCTATCTCCCTTAAGCAGAATGTAAACTCTATAAGGATGGAGATTTCTGTCCCTTTTGTTTCTTACTGTATCCTCAACCCGGAACGTAGCATGTGCTCAACCGATATTTGCTACAATAAAATGAAAAGCATGCAAGATGCTTCATTAAGGTTATTTATTATCATTTTCATCTTTACAGTATCAGGTTAGCCTCACTTACCCAAATATGTCTTGAAAAGGATATGCTGGTGAGCTTAATTTTCTGGTTTCTTGTGAATTAAGTCATTTTTGATGAAACAGTACATTTTACATTGCATTTTTAAGAATAATCTTTTCCTAAAAGTAAGGATTGATTAAAATGGTTCTTACTTGCTTACTTAACACTCAAAGCTTTACTTAGCCATAGAAAAGAATGAAATAATGCTATCTGCAGCAATATGGATGGACCTCGAGATTAGGTCCATCCTAATCTCTGATCTCGGATCTGAAGTTCTGTGTCTCTATAGGAGGTTTTCTGAGAGACTATATTCTTGTATTTAAGGGCTTCTCTGGTGGTGCAGAGGTTAAAGCGTCTGCCTGCAATGTGGGAGACCTGGGTTCGATCCCTGGGTCGGGAAGATCCCCTGCAGAAGGAAATGGCAACCCACTCCAGTATTCTTGCCTGGAGAATCCCATGGATGGAGGAGCTTGGTGGGCTACAGTCCAAGAGTCACAAAGAGTCTGACATGACTGAGCGACTTCACTTTCACTTTCACTAATCTCTGATTAGGTCCATCCTAATTTGTCTGACTAAATGAAGTTAGACAAAAACAAATATATGATATCACTAATATGTGGAATCTAAAAAAAGTGGTAAAGATGAGCTTATTTACAAAACAGAAATAGACTCACGGACATAGACAACACATTTATCATTACCAAAGGGGGAAAATTGGGGGGAGGGGGCAGAGGGAAGGGATAAATTAGGAAGCTGGGGATTATACATACTACTACATATAAAATAGGTAACCAACCGAAACCTATTGTACAGCGCAGGGAACTCTACTCCATATTCTGTAATGACCTACATGAGAAAAGAATTTGAAAAAGAATAAATACATGGATATGTATAATTGAATCACTGCCATATGCCTGAAACTACCACAATATTGTTAATCAACCATATTATAATACAAAATAAAAATATTATGGATACATGTATATGTAAGATTGAGTCCCTTTGCTATTCACCTGAAACTATCACAACACTTGTTTGTTAATCAGCTATACCCCAACACAAAATAGAAAAGTTTTTTAAAAATTAAAAAAAAAAAAACACTCGTAGCTGATGGATGGCCTTCATCAGTTCTGATGAACAGTGTCAACCCTTGTCTGCAAACTTAACTCTGTCTCTCTCCTTTCTGGAGTTCCAGCAAAATCTTATGGAAGGACAGAATAATGAGGAAGACAAGTTGAGAGAGCGCTGCTCACTGACCTTCTGAAATGTCTCATTTCTCCCTGTTGATACAGGCAGAAACTGGCAGTGTTCCTGTTGTGCTGTGATGGTTGACCTCCACTCCAACTACGTTCGTGACGCAGCCTGTGTACTGAGGAGGTATCCAGGCCCCAGTCTGAATCCCGGCTCTTCTGCCCATTAGCTGTGGGATCCTGGTTATGCAACGTGACTCTCTGCCCAGTCTGTTTATTTGTAGAATAAGAACGTCATAGAATCGATCCACAGGTTAAAGGCGAGGTTTGAATACTTCTTGCCAATGCTTAGTGGATAGCTGGCCCTCGGGAGAGTGTTAGCCACAATCTTTTGGGGGGCTTTCCAAGTGGCTCAATGGTAAAGAATTCACCTGTGATGCAGGAGACGTGGGTTCCATCTCTGATCTGGGAAGATCCCTCGGAGAAGGAAATGGCAACCCACTCCCGTATTCTGGCCTGGAAATTCCATGGACAGAGGAGCCTGGTGGGCCACAGTCCATGGGGTCACAAAGAGTTGGACATGACTTAGGAATTAAACAACAACTCAAACAGGATTTTGGACCACCAGAGTCCCTCATTTATCCCCTGTGCTACAAGGGATGGATGGCGCCATATAGGAGATAAGAATCGGCTCCATCTCTCTCTGCAAATTTTTCGTCTCTCAAAGCAGGACCATCTCGAAAAGGACTGTGCTGGGAATCTAGACTCTGAGACCATGATGTTGGTGGTGTCTGGAGGGATGTGAATGGTCCTGAAGGACAGATTAAGGAACTTTTCACCAGCCTGGAGGCAAGGACTCAGATCACAGGCCTGCGGCACAGACCTGGCCACAGATGGGACAGACAGAAAGGTTTTCCTGTCCAGACTCATCCCAAACTTTGCTCAAGCCAGCTCCCCTCTGTGACAACAGAAAAGCAGGTTTCTGCTGCATGATTGAGGGAAATAAAAGAGGAAGAACTAGCTTGTTCATTATTAAAATGTGTCTCAGTGAATGGCCTGCTCAGCCTGATTGATTAATCAGTCAGGAAGTTCCAAGCAAGGTGACACGGTTTCAGAAGACTTTTTATATTACTTCTCACTTTTGATATAAAAATAACCTTAGGTGTTGAGTTTTGTGTGAAGCAGGAGTCAGTTTCACTTTTTTCCATACAGATGTGTGCTCAATGCAGGACCATTTATTGAAGCAGCCATCCTTTTCCTAATGCTCTCTTAGTCTCTTCATTTGTTGTAGCTTAAGTGTCCATATGGGGTGGCCCTGTCCCTGGACTCTATTCATTTCCAATACTGCACTGTTTTAATTATTAAATATTTCACATACATTGCTCTTCTCTACCATCAAAATAGTCACCACCTTCATTATCCCACCATCAACATCACCATCATCATTAACATCATCAACACAATTACCATCGCCATCATCATCATTTTCATCATCTTGATCACTGTTACTGGAGTGCTTACTACGTGCCATAGCTTCACATGCATTTAATCCTCACACCAGCTCTATGTGATCTGCATGATTATAAACCTTATTTTACAGATGAAGAAATGGAGGTTTGAAGTGGGTGGGTACCATTCCCAACATTTCACGTCTAGTAAGTGGCTGAGCAGGAATTGGTCCCGAATCCTGGTCTACCAGGGCTCTCTATTTCCCCAGAGTGCTTCCCTCGGCTATTGATACAATCTTTCTATCAATTATAAGCCTCCTCTGTATCCTAGAGATGGCTGTTTCAGGTCGTGGGACAGATGGAACTGACCTGAGTTTGCTCCAATTGATTAACAGCTGAATAAGTCAATTTCATCTCAAATGGGATTTTAAACTCTTATAGAATTTTTGTGGTTCAGTCACTAAGTCATGTCCGACTCTTAGCAACCCCATGGACTGCAGAATGCCAGACTCCTCTGTTCTTCATTATCTCCTGGAGCTGGCTCAGATTCATATCCATTGAGTTGGTGACACTATCCAACCATCTCATCCTCTGTCGTCCCCTTCTCCTCTTGCCTTCCATGTTTCCCAGCATCGTGGTTTTTTCCAATGAGTTGGCTCTTTGCATTAGATGGCCGAAGTATTGGAGCTTCAGCATCAGGTCTTCCAATGAATATTGAGGGTTTATTTCCTTTAGGATGAAGTGGTTGGATCTCCTTGCAGTCTTGCTGCTGCTGCTGCTGCTAAGTCACTGTGCGACCCCAGAGATGGCAGCCCACCAGGCTCCCCCATCCCTGGGATTCTCCAGGCAAGAATACTGGAGTGGGTTGCCATTTCCTTCTCCAATGCATGAAAGTGAAAAGTGAAAGTGAAGTCGCTCAGTCGTGTCTGACCCTCAGCAACCCCATGGACTGCAGCCTTCCAGATTCGTTCATCCATGGGATTTTCCAGGCAAGAGTGCTGGAGTGGGGTGCCATTGCCTTCTCCCCTTGCAGTCCTAGGAACTCTCAAGAGTCTTCTCCAACACCACAATTCAAAAGCATCTGTTTTTCCATGCTCAGCCTTCTTTATGGTCCAGCTCTCACGTCTGTACACGACTGCTGGAAAAACCATACCTTTGCCTCTTCAGACTTTTGTCAGCCAAGTGATGTCTTTGATTTTTAATACACTGTCTAGGTTTGTCATAGCTTTCCAAAGACAGATTGGCCTGGGGAAGGAGTTCACAATCCAGGTGAGGATAACCAATGATTGAGCTGCTTGAAGACCTATATAGAAGCTCCATATAGAGGTTCTCACTGAGCTTCCCTGTTTTCTACCCCACCCCCTGTTCCTCTCCCATCCAGCATGGGGGGTGACGTAGGTTCCTGGCAGGTTAGATCCAGCATTTTACACAGGGCAGTGTTTCCATGGTGCCAGGGAGTTGCCTCGATCCTATCCCATTAGCAGAACTCAAAGTTGATCTATTCAGTTCCTGGAGATGCCACATGCTCTGTGTAAGAGGTGACCTGGAGACAGAGCAATGTCAATTAGGAACAACTGGCTCCAGAAGCCTGGAGCCCTGAGAGCTGAGAGGCAGTAGGGCCCGACGGATAGTACAGCTGAGGGGAGCAGAGTGATGGAAGGGCACTGGGGACCAGGAGGACTTCACCTTCCCTGACCCCAGGATTCTGCTGATGCCTAGTGCAGCCCTGCTGATATTTCTGCTGAGTACCCATTCTTGTCTGAAGTCAGGAGCCGAAAGGGTGCTAACTGCATTCAGATAACACTTCTGAAGGTAATTTCATGCCCAGCCTGGGCACTGATGAGGCACTATTAGTTTGGGGACACTTTCACACCACTTCATTGTGCCAGCTTAGCAACCTGGCTAATTAACAGGGGAAAAAAGCATAAGGGGCTGATTTAAAGAGACATGGTAATGAAATAGTGCTCGCTGCAAATGTTTTGATACAAGGAGAGGGTTTGGGATTGTTTTTATGTCAACGGAGGTAAAGCTATGAGCTTGTCACTACACACACAGAATTTCATCTATTTTCATTACAAATCAGTGCAGCATAGTATAAAAGGAGCATGTATAGTGGCAAGTGCATGGATTTGAAGTAAGTTAGATCTGAGTTTCAAGCCATTTTCAAAACAAAGGTGAGGACACAAGTTTGGACAAATGATCTGACTGGAAGAGAGAGCATTTGAAACCTCATGGAATCTGAAAGAATGAAAACCTATGAGTATATTCAATCCTTTGAGGAATGAGGAGGGGGACAGAATGCAGTGATTCAGACCTGAGCTATGCTGCTTACTGTCATGTTCTTGAGTGCATTCCTCAACCAACCCAGACTCAATTTCCTTCTGTGTAAAATGGGACCATGAAGTACGTAGAAGTATGTAGGAACTCCTACAAACCAACAAGGCTTCTTAAAGACAGCTAACCTGGCAGAGGAAAATTCCCCATGTGACTTGCCCCCTGGACCTGGGCAGACCATGTCTGTACAGCAAGATGGGGCAGCCTGCCATGTGGCTGAACAAAGATGACCCTTTGCGGCTATTAACTCATTTTACCCTCAGGACATCTGAATGAAAAAGATGGAGTTATCTGCATTTTTTAAAGAAGGAAACCAAGGTTCAGAGTCCCTAATAACTGACTGAGTTCAAGCTGTTGGACTACAGCCGTGGAAAAAGTTAGCCAGCTGTGGTTCATCTTGGTCCCCTAGGGATTAGTGTCATCTGCCAGATTTGGTGGAGACTGCTAGTCTTTATTTTATAGAACGACTCTGATTTTAGCTGGCAGATTGTCATGCAGAACAAAGACTCCATTTCCGGTTTGCCTTGGATCTCAGAGTCACCATTAACTAAGTCTTGGCCAGTGAGAAGTAGGTGCAGGTGGGAGCTCCAAGAATGTTTCTTATAGACAGCTAATTATGAAAACGTATTTTTTTGCTTTGTCCAGCTAGACCACGGATGTGATGGTTGGACCTCCAGAATCCTTATCAGGCACCGTGTGTGCATGCTTATTTGCTCAGTCTTGTCTGATTCTGCGACGTCATGGACTGTAGCCCACCAGGATCCTCTGTCCATGGGATTTTTTAGGCAAGAATACTGGAGTGGGTTGCTATTTCCTTCTCCAGGGGATCTTCCTGACCCAGAGATTGAACCCACATCTCCTGTGTCTCTGGTACTGTAGGAAGATTCTTTACTCACTGAGCCCCTGGGGAAGCCCTGTCTGGGCTTGGAGTCAAGCCTAAATCCAGTGGCTGGCCGAGCTCACAATAGCTGTGTGGCTTTGTGCAAGCATCCCACCCACTCTGAGCCTCAGTTCATTCATCTGTGGGACAGAGATTGTGTATTATTTCTACCTCATTAAATGCTGTTATGAGGAATAAGCAGATGCTCAGTATAAAAAGACCTAGTTTAGTTTCACAGGGGCTCAATCAACATTAGTTGATTTCACCATTGCTGAATTTGAGAGAATTTTATTGTACATATGTAATTTTATTATATTTATATAAAATTAAACAGTATAAGGGCATATGAAGTATGCTGCTGCTGCTGCTGCTGCTAAGTCGCTTCAGTTGTGTCCGACTCTGTGCGACCCACCAGGCTCCCCCGTCCCTGGGATTCTCCAGGCAAGAACACTGGAGTGGGGTGCCATTTCCTTCTCCAATGCATGAAAGTGAAAAGTGAAAGTGAAGTCGCTCAGTTGTGTCCGACTCTTCGTGACCCCATGGACTGCAGCCTACCAGGCTTCTCTGCCCATGGGATTTTCCAGGCAAGAGTACTGGAGTGGGGTGCCATTGCCTTCTCCAATATGAAGCATAATACAACATAACTATGTAAATGGAAACTTAGATCATGGGAAAGCACATTATAAAGCAGATCTTAGTGTGCATTTAGGTTTGTGCTTAGATAATGCACTGCAGCTGCATTCGTTTCTGAGGTTTGAACATATCTGGGCATGTTTAGGAAAGCGATTAGTGGTTTTAAAAGGTCTTATCATGGGGTGGGGAAGAAAATAGGATGGAGCAGTATGGTGGCCATCCCTGTAAACCACCAAGTTTGGCAACTTGCTTGTGGCTCAGACGATAAGGAAACTGCCTGCAGTGCAGGGGACGTGGGTTTGATCCCTGAGTTGGGGAAGATCCCCTGGAGAAGGGCATGGCAACCGTCTTCAGTATTCTTGCCTGGAGAATCACATGGACCGAGGAGCCTGGGAGCTACAGTTCGTGTGGTTGCAAAGAGTGGACATGACTGGGCGACTAACACACTTTTGAAGTCTCACAAGACTTGGCATATGGTCACCATCGTGGCTGTGATTTATTATAGCCAAAGGATACAAAACAAAGTCAGCAAAGGGAAAAGGCACACGGGGCAGAGCCTGGAGGAGACCAGCTGCAGCTTCCAGAACCTCTCCCAGTGGAACCACACAGGATACACTTAATTCCTCCAGCAGCAAGTTGTGATAGGCTGTACAATGTTGTCCACCAGGGAAGCTCATTAGAGACTCAGGACTCAAGGTTTTCTCATCTGCCTCTGCCTGGCATATACCAAAATTCCAGACTCCCTGAAGGAAAGCAGTGTTCAGTACCCACCACACTGTCTGCTTGAACCATTCAACCTCCAGAAGCTCTCTTATCAGTTAGCGGATGGTGGAACCCTCTCAAAATCCAAGGACCCAGACGCCAGGCAACAGCCAGTCTTATCATCTAAGGATAGCAGTCTCAGGTCTGCTGTGTTAACTCTTTTCTCACAAGGAGCCTCTTGGGAGGGAACTTGTCCTAACAGGAGGAGGGATTTGCTAGATGGGCTGTCCCAGAAATAGACTAACCTTTCGAGGAGGAAGGGTGGGTTCAGAGTGTAGTATGGTGACTATTGCCAATTCTTTCTTTAGCAGAGCCTGGGGAAATCAGATTAGTTCTAAGGAGAGAAAGGGCTTTGCACAATGCAGCCTACTTAAATAAAAAGCTTAGGAATTCAGAGGAGAAGGAAATAGCAACCCACTCCAGTATTCTAGCCTGGAGAGTCCCAGGGACAGAGGAGCCTGGTGGGCTGCCGTCTACGGGGTCACACAGAGTTGGACACAACTGAAGCGACTCAGCAGCAGCAGTGGGAATTCAGGAGAAGAGGTTTGGGCAGAGCATTGCCTGATGAAGGAGGGCAGCTCTGTTGGTTACCAGAGGTGAGATTATGTGAACAGTCTTATGGATGAAAAATGTTGCTGCCATATCCGTACACAAGGATGCTACGGCCGTCAAGTCACTACAGCCGCCCCTGAGACTGCTAAAAACCCTCAGTGACTGCAGCCATGCCAACAGTGCACCCTGAGGGGACTCAGGATGGAAAAGAACAGGGCACTGGCTCCAGACAGCAAAGGCACACATCAAAGGAGTGGTTTCAATGAGCCCAGACTCTTACATATTCCCATTAACTTGAGATTTCTACGTCTCTTTAGTGGTGAATCTTTTGATGTTCCGACTACCTGGTTTTTGTTGCAAAACACCTTATCTATCCTGGCTCTACTCCTGCCTCTTTCAAGCAGTCCCTCAGAGCTAAATGAGAAGCTGTCTTCCAAGCTTGAAGTCCTCAGAAAGTCAGCTAAATAAAACAAAACATGATTCTCAACATTTAGGTTGTGCATTTTCTTTTCAGTCAACAATCTTGAAACAAAAGAAGACCAGGGTTGTTTACAAGAAATGAGGCCAGAGTTATGTTACCAGAAAGAGTATGGTCATCGCAAGGAGTCCAAATGAGGGTGTGGGGGAAGACTTCTCATGGTGGGTTTCATTTTGCATGTCTAAGTGGAAGAGTGGAAGTGGAAGACCACCCCCTGCCTTGGCCTAAGAGGTGGAGCTTCCTCTTAGGGAGCCAATCAAGCCTCACAGAATCATTTTACAGTGATATGGAGCTCACCCTTTCCTCCAAGGCTCCCTGGTCAGTGGAGGTGACATAATTAAGATAGAAGAGGTTTGGAATTTGATCATTTCAATAGAGAGGTCTGGTACTTCCAAGAAAATGGGCAGTTGAGGCCACGCTGGATAAAATGGTTCTGGCTAACACTGACAACGTGTGGAGAAGTTTGTCCCCACATAACCAAACAGTTCTCCAGCACCAGCTGTCCTTCACATCAACCCGATTCTGATACCGTCTACTTGGAGAGAGTGTCATATTCCATAAGTTAAGGTCTCAGTCTTGCAACAATGCCTTCCTTCTCAACTCCGCCACTCCACTTCCAACAGGCTATAAACTGGAATTTCCAATGGTCCCCTCCTTAGGTTTGATTAATTTGCTAGAGCAGCTTACAGAACTCAGAGAAACATTTGACTTACTGTGCTGTGCTAAGTCGCTTCAGTTGTGTCTGACTCTTTGTGACCCTACAGACTAGAGCCTGCCGGGCTCCTCTGCACCTGGTGTAAGGCGAGTGCAGAGAAAAAGAGAGCGAGCCGGGCAGCCAGGCAAGAAAAAGGAAATTTTTTAGATGGAAAAGACAGGGTGACTGGCTCTTAAGGAGAAGAGCATCCTCCCTTTCTGACAGAGTCCTTCCTTCCTCCAGTCTGGAATCTGGTGGTCGCGCAGCTTTGAGAAGATAGGCGCCAGTGAGATAACAAGATGCCATTTGGGCAATTTGGTCAGTCTCACAGATCACTGTGATTTATTCTTTGTTTGCGAGTTTGACATATCAAACTATCTTCTCAGTGAGACCCCATGTGGGCCCTATTACATGGGATTTCCCAGGCAAGGATACTGGAGTGGGTTGTTGTGCCCTCTTCCAGGGGATCTTCCCGACCCAGGGATCGAAACTGAGTCTCTTGTGTCTCCTGCGTTGGCAGGTGGGTTCTTTACCACTAGCGTTGCCTGGAGAGCCCTTTGTCTGAGCAGTGAGTCTCAACATAAAACATTCATTGAACCATGTTGTAAAGAGATGTGCTGCCATCCAGCTGCGTTGTTCCATTTATAGAGCACAAGCGGAGTCGATCTAGCATAACTCTGAAGGACCCTAGGATTTCAGAGTGGTAAGTGAGCATTTGCTGCAACTTTAAGTCACCAGCTGCATTAGCCCATAACAAGAAAGTCAGCTTGTCCTTTGAAGCTTCGAAGTCAGGCATTGACTTCTCCTCTCTAGCTATGGAAGTCCTAGATGACAGTTTCTTCCAATAGAAGCCTCTTTTGTCTACACTGAAAACCCTGCTGTTTGGCGTAAACACCTTCATTCATTATTTACCTTATACCAGATTTTCTGGATAATTGTCTGCAGCTTCTGTGAAAGCACTTGCTGCTTCCCCTTGCACTTTTATCTTACGGAAATGGCTTCTTTCCTTCAACCTCAGGAACGGTCTCATGATTTCAAACATTTCTTCAGCCACTTCCTCACCTCTCTCAGAGAACTGAAGAGAGTGAAGGGCTTATGACCTGCCTCTTGAGAAATCTGTATGCAGGTCAGGAAGCAACAGTTAGAACTGGACATGGAACAATAGACTGGTTACAAATAGGAAAAGGAGTACGTCAAGGCTGTATATTGTCACCCTGCTTATTTAACTTATATGCAGAGTACATCATGAGAAACACTGGACTGGAAGAAACACAAGCTGGAATCAAGATTGCTGGGAAAAATATCAGTAACCTCAGATATGCAGATGACACCACCCTTATGGCAGAAAGGGAAGAGGAACTCAAAAGCCTCTTGATGAAAGTGAAAGTGGAGAGTGAAAGAGTTGGCTTAAAGCTCAACATTCAGAAAACGAAGATCATGGCATCTGGTCCCATCACTTCATGGGAAATAGATGGGGAAACAGTGCAAACAGTGGCTGACTTTATTTTGGGGGCCTCAAAATCACTGCAGATGGTGATTGCAGCCATGAAATTAAAAGACACTTACTCCTTGGAAGAAAAGTTATGACCAACCTAAACAGCATATTCAAAAGCAGAGACATTACTTTGCCGACTAAGGTCCGTCTAGTCAAGGCTATGGTTTTTCCTGTGGTCATGTATGGATGTGAGAGTGGGACTGTGAAGAAGGCTCAGCACTGAAGAATTGATGCATTTGAACTGTGGTGTTGGAGAAGACTCTTGAGAGTCCCTTGGACTGCAAGGAGATCCACCCAGTCCATTCTGAAGGAGATCAGCCCTGGGTTTTCTTTGGAAGGAATGATGCTACAGCTGAAACTCCAGTACTTTGGCCACCTCATGGGAAGAGTTGACTCATTGGAAAAGACCTTGATGCTGGGAGGGATTGGGGGCAGGAGGAGAAGGGGACGACAGAGGATGAGATGGCTGGATGGCATCACTGACTCGATGGACGTGAATCTGAGTGACCTCCGGGAGTTGGTGATGGACAGGGAGGCCTGGCGTGCTGCGATTCATGGGGTCGCAAAGGGTCGGACACGACCGAGCGACTGAACTGAACTGAGCTGAACTGAGGGAGTGTTGCGGCTGCTTTGGTGTTCCATCTAGACACTCAAATCTTCTTATCAGCAATAAAGGCTTCCAAGGTGGCTCTAGAGGTCAAGAACCTGCCCACCAATTAAGGAGATTTAAGAAACTTGGGCCTGATCCCTGGGTGGGGAAGATCCCCTGGAAGAAGGCATGGCAACCCACTCCAGTATTCTTGCCTGGAGAATCCCCATGGACAGAGGAGCCTGGAGGGCTACAGTCCATAGGGTCGCACAGAGAGGCCATTGTAGGGTTATTAACTGGCCTAATTTCAATATTGTTGTGTCTTAGGGAATGGGGAGGCCTAAAGAGAGGGAAAGGACGTATTCAGAACATGCACTATTTACCAATTAAGTTTGTTTATATGGGCACAGTCCGTGGTGCCCCACAACAATTACAATAAGAACATCACAGATCACTGATCACGGATCACTGTAACAAACATAACTAATGCAAACGCTTGAAATAGAGCAAGAATCATTAGAATGTGACAGAGGGACACTAAATGAGCAAATGTGGTTGGAAAAATGCTGCTGATAAACGTTCTTGATGCAGAGTTGTCATCAACCTGAATTTGTAAAGAAACATAAAAAAAAAAAAGAAAGAAAGGCAATATCTGCAAAGTACAATAAAATAAAGTACAATAAGACAGAAAGTGCCTAGAGTTTAGTATCTAAAGTCTTGGGGTTCAGCCAAAGGCGATGCTCTGTGACAACCTAGAGGGTTGAGATTGGGGGAGGGAGATGGGAGGGAGTTTTAAGAAGGAGGGGATCTATGCATACTTACGGTTGATTCATGTTGGTGTATGGCAGAAACACAATGTTGTAAAATGATTATCCTCCAATGAAAAATAAAAACCTGTACAGTCCTGGAGTCCAGTAGGAACAACTCTGGGTCCCCTTCTGGTAAAGAGTCACAGGCAGCTATTGGGGGTGCTGGTGGAGTCAGGGCCCTGGGGCATGGGTGGTGACCCCAGGAAAGCAGCAGAGATGGGTGCTTGGCAGAGAGAAGGTTCCCAGAAGGTTCTGTCTCACTGGGAAAAGGAGCCCTGGGACCGTAAATGATTCCCAGAAATGCCTGGAACAAAAGCTGCAGCTCCATCCTCAGTAGGTGGAGCAAGAGCCAGCGGTTTCAGCCTGTGAACCCACCTACTGAGACCCAGGGAAATCTGGGTGACATGAGATAGAATGCAGAGATAATACCAGAAGAAACATTAACTTGTAGATAGGCAAATACAGTGTCAGTGCTGGTCTCAAAGAAATATGGACAAAGGAAATTAAAAAAAATTCTCTTCTATTTTTATCTGCATAACGTAAGGAACATTAAGTGGAATTCAATTCATAACTCTGCACAGGCCTCTTAGATCACCTCCAACAATCTTTATTTGGCCTTGTATCGATTTGTAAATGTTTTTATTTATAGAAACCTCCAAGAAAAGGAGAGGAGGCAAGGCAGGCAGTGGTATATGTTATAAAAATGATCCTGAGGTAAAATTAAGTATGCCTCCCCACCCCCTGCCACCGTTGCCCACATCTTTTATTCATGCAACAACAGGAGAAGAACCACCTCCTCTTTCCTTCAGGGGCAGGAAATGTTGCCTAAAAGAACCTGAGTTTCACCGAGGAGGAAGGGCAGGTGGTAGGCCATATTTTCCTAAGGTCTCCTAACAATATCTGCCATTTCACACACTCTTGTAGAAGCCAGTCACTCCTCCAGTGAGATGCAGAGACCAAATCCTCTCTTCTTGGACCTGGACAGGCCTCTGGGATGGCCCTGATGAGTAGCATGTGGCAGAATAGAGCTGAGTCACTTCTGAAACTAGGCCATGGAAATACCAGGCACTTTGTCACCCTTCTACCTGGAGGCTCAGTCTTGGACCCTCACGGCCACCGCTGAGGAAGCCCAGACCTCATAGACACATGTGGGTGTCCTGGCTTTTGGCCAGCTCAGGTCCTGGCCAAGAGCCCGCCTCAGCTGCCAAAGGTGTGAGTGAAGTCATCTCCAGGGTCATCCAGCCTCCGGATCTCAAGCTATCCATGGCTTTGGGTCTTAAGTTGAGGCTCCAGACACAAAGGAGAAAAGATGCGTCGTCCCCAGTGTGTTGGTATGTGCTTCTGGCCTGCAGAAACTGTGAGCGCACTAAAGTGGCTGTCTTACGGCACTAAGCATCGTTGCTTATGTTGTGCAGGGCAGCTAGAGCAGGCGCTGTATGTTCCTTTGATGGCAGAAGTCAGCAGACTCAGTAACAGTACCACCCAGAGTACTGAGGCGGAGCCTGTGGCTCACCACAGTTAGTGGTCCCTGAAGGACCATGGACGGATCCACTTTCCCAGCACAGATGATGCAAAATCCCTTCATGCTGGATTTAATTTCCCTCTGAAGAGTCTCTGTGTGCTTATAATGATCCCAACAACTGATGGTCTTAGCCAGGAATAGGGGCCTTGTGCACTTGGTTCTGCTTTCCTCTTCACCAGAGGACCTCCGCTCTGTCTCTGGGCCTTGGTAACACCACCCTGCTCCCACCCAACCCTGAGAGGGCTCACCTGGACCCTGGGACCCAGCACGTCACCCACCTCAGGTCAGTGATGATACAGACAGAGAGAGGGTCAGTGTGCATATAAGCCCCAGGTGAGTCTCAGGAGGCTTCCCAGGTGGCGCTAGTGGTAGAGAACCTGCCTGCCAATGCAGGAGACCCCAGAGACACAGGTTCGATCCCTGGGTTGGAAAGATTCCCTGGAGGAGATCATGGCAACCCACTCCAGTGTTCTTGCCTGGAGAATCGCATGGACACAAGAGCCTGGTGGGCTACAGTTCTGGGGTTGCAAAGAGTTAGACATGACTGAGGGATTTAGCATGCATGTAACTCTCAGGAATGGTGACCACTTCAGTGTGGAGGGCAGATTGGATGCCTGGGGGGACGTGGTGGGAGATGTGGCCTCATAGCAGGTGGGGGCCTGCATCTGATGGGCTCAGACTTGTTCTCTGGGCAACAGTCATGGACTATGGGGGGTGTGGTCACACCAACACAGCAGATGACGAGAGATGGCATACAGACGCTGACAGTGGTTTTGGAGAAGACTAGAGGAGCTCTTTTTGCAGGAGAATTGATGGGATTGAGTTACCAACTGAAGGCTGAACATCACTTCACTTTAGTCACTCAGTTGTGTCGGACTCTTTGTGATTCCACGGACTGCAGCATGCCAGGCTTCCCAGTCCATCACCAACTCCCAGAGCTTGCTCAAACTCATGTCCATCGAGTCGGTGATGCCATCCAACCATGTCATCCTCTGTCGTCCCCTTTCCCTCCCGCCTTCAATCTTTCCCAGCATCAGAGTCTTTTCCAATGAATTAGTTCTTCACATCAGGTGTGCAAAGGATTGGAATTTCAGCTTCAGCATCAGTCCTTCCAGTGAAGAATCAGGACTGATTTCCTTGAGGATGGACTGGTTTGATTTCTTTTCAGTCCAAGGGACTCTCAAGAAGTTTGAACACAGGAAGCAGTGATGGTGTTTTCTCAACTGGATGATTGGAAAGTAAATCCATGAAACAATAGCCAGAACACAAGAAGCAGAATAAATAAAGTGGCAGGAAAGACGAGAGAAGACATGCCAGAGAAGACTCCTGATAGCCCAGACGAGTCGGTTGAATTCGAGGAATGTACCTGAGGCCTGAGATGAGGATTCCAGGGGCAGAGCACTGGCAGCACAAGCCACAGGGATGTGCCCACGTGTCCCAGAGAGGCAGGCTGTGCTCATGGAGATGACGTGCCAAAGGGGTCACGTGAGTACCGGCCCGACGTGATGAAGGAGGAGGAGCCATAGGTGACTTGCAGGAGGTAAGCGAGAACTGGGAGATAAGGTTCTCAGGGGAGAACCTTCTCTGGCACCTGATGTGTTCCTTGCACTTAGTAGGTGCTCAGGAAACATGCATTCATTGAAGAGACCCATGAGCATATCCAACTGAGGCTCAAAGAAGACACAGACCCAAGGGAAGGAGCAACAACAGGAAACAGGCGTGTCGCTGAGCCGAGGTCTGCTGTGAGAGTGCAGATGCATCAGCCTGACATGCATCAGCTGGCGACGGGTGACAGTTTCCCTCCGATGTGTCAGGCGAGCTGCGACAGACTGTGAAAGGTGGCTGGTGCGTGCTGTGCGTGGAGCCCCAGCTGCCAGGCAGAGGGCAGCCTTCTGGGAAGGGGCAAGCACCAGGGCACCACCCTCGGGCTTTGCATGGCTCACACACCTCCCAACAGAGTCACGGTTGCTGGCCTCCTCTTGACATTGGCAGGCTATTCACATGCAGGGGGCTCCTGCCGCAGCACTTGTCACGGTAGCTGGGTGAGGGATGCAGAGACATGACTGCTGTGCTGGCGCCGGTGGAACGTCACGGCCAGTGATACAGAAGGACCGGTTTGTGCTGCTCAAGAGAAGAAAAAATAAGTGGGAGAAAAGAAAATGCAGGGACTGGCGTGTTTGGGTCCTGGGGACAGAGGATGACATCACACGCCATGCAGTGTCCTTTCTCCTGGGGACTGAGGAGGAAAAACACCCTCTGCTGTCCCAGGGGGAGCTGATGTAAGGCTGAAGTAGGGAGCCTTCTCGAAGACAGAGATGAGCACAGGCAGAGGGCGAGGAGGGCGATGAAAAGAGAATTTGGAAAAACAGCCAGGGCAGCGATTCTGGCATCATGGGTTACTGTTAGTATACTTTTTTTTTTTTTAACTGTACTGAGTCTTGGTTGTGGCACTCGGGTTTAGCTACCCTGGGACATGTGGGATCTTAGTTCCCCTGCATTGGAAGGCAGATTCTTGACCATTGGACCACCAGGGAAGTCCCCGATTAGTGTACACTTAACACTGAGTGCTCACCTTGCAGCTGTGATCAACACATGCTATAGGTTGCCCTTTCTTCAATGTGGGTGGTCTTTCCCTGCCCCTGGATGAAAATTTAAGCAGATCCAGTGATACTTTCTTGTATTTCTAGGTGACCCTTCAGCCATTTGAATCCTATCCTCAGTCTCCACTCAGTAATGAGATTGTCCCCATCAAGGTCCAAACCCTGGTATGACATCAACTCTTCTCCCTTCCCTGCCGCCTTCTCAGGCTGATCAGGATGGAAACCAGCAACTGGCAGAAGGCTGTTCTCTCATCCTGCTGCCCTGCTCCCGCCCCGCCCCAGACACCAGGATTTCTAGCCCCATCCTGGACGGGTTGGGGGGACAGGGTGAGGGAAGACAGGCAGAGGGGACTGCGGCCCCACCACCGCACTGTGTGTCCTGGAGCTCGACCCTGGGGGCCCCACCAGCGGGCTCCCAGGCCCGGCCTTCAGTTGAGCTTGGCCACTGGGGAGCTGTAGCCAGGGAATAAGGAAGGCCCAGATGTTTATTCCCTGCTCCCTCCCCTGGGAAGAAGGTGGGGCTCCTGTCACTTGTCTGCTACCCTCTCTGGGCCTGGTGACCATTCCCTCCTCTTCCCACTCGAGCCCCAAACTCTGAGTGGCCAGGACCTTGACGGTGCAGGTAAGGTAAGTCCTTACAGCTTGGTCAGGCTTCCTGCTCTGTCGGCCGGGCGGAGGGTTGAAACTGACTTTTCTTCCCCTGGAGGCCTTTTCATCGACTCCGGAGAGGTTCCCAGTTTGTCCATCCCCTATATGCCCCAGCCCAGGCCTCGGGGTCCTCCTCTGCAGCCCCCTAGGGTTGCACACACACCCTGAGCCTCTGCCGTGGGGCTTCTCACCCCACTAGGGAGCGCCGATGGACCAGTCCGAGCTGCCATCATCTCCCACTTCCGGTCCTTAGGAAAGGCGAGCACAGCGCTGCCCCAAGCCTCACGTTTCTCAGGCGTGAGTCGGGTACCAGCTGTATGCTCCCAACTTTGGGAAGCCCTCCTCGAAGCTCTCCAGTGAGGTTCCCTGGAGAACTTCTCACTAAGCCTGGACTACAAGGAAGGACCCTAATGTGGACGTAAAAGGCGACGGTGCTCTCCAAAAACATGTGTTCATCTACCCTCACCTTCAAAGTCCCTCGAAAGCCCCCCATCCAGTAGGACTGAAGTCAGAACACAACACCACCCCAAGAATCTTCCAGCTTTATCCCCAAAGATATAACCCTCCACAAAGCCCCTCTGCTCTGAGATCCCTTTTTCACATTCCCAAAGGGAGGGAGCTGTTTCAAGACCGGAGAAAGTAGGTTTGTGACAGTTTCCTTGGAAAATATTGTCATGTGAATTGTTTCATTCACTTTGGTAGGAAAAAAAAAAAACAAACAAACTCATATTGGAAATTTTGTCAAAAATGATTTTAAAAGAATCCTATTTTAACAACTTGCTACACTATTTTAGGGCCAGTCCCTGGACCTTTGGGAGTCTCAGTTGTTAAAACTGTAAAAGGGGACTTCCCTGGTGGCGCAGTGGATGAGAGCCTGCCTGCCAATGCAGGGGCACAGGTTCAATCCCTGGTCTGGGAAGATTCCACATGCTGGGAAGCAACTAAGTTCAAGCACTGTAACTACTAAGTCCAAGCTCTATGAGCCATGACTACTGTAGTCCATGCGCCCAAGAGCCTGTGCTCCACGACAAGAGAAGCCACCCATGAGAAGCCAGCCCCTAGAAGCCCACGCACCACAACTAGGAGTAGCTCCCACTCTGCAGCTAGAGGAAGCCTGCACACAGCAACAAAGATCCAGTGCAACCAAACTAAATAAATTAATTTAAAAAAAAACAACCCTGTAAAACATGAGAGTGAGCGCCGAGGTGTTCATTCAGTCTCCTAGTACACAGATGTCCCTCACTTTTACGCCAGTTTGCTTTTATGAAAGACCTATGGTAGTATGTTTTCTCTAAATGAAAGAAATCAGGATGGTTTTGGCTTTCACGAGAAAAGACGAAGAGCAACCACTGTGTTCAGCGTTTCTTTTCCAGTGATCTGTCAGGTAGAGCGGCAGTGAGCGAAGCCCTGCCGCCAAGCTTCTTCCGCAGGAACCACACTCAGCATCTCCGCATCCAGCTGCCAGGGCTGTGAACCGTGTCTGTGAGCATCTGTGCTTTATCTCGACGTCAGGCCGTTGCTTCTTCGCCTCACACCACTTTGGTTTATACGAGGTTTCGCTATTTTTGAACGAAGCCCGTTTAGTTCCTTCGTATTTCCTCTAAATTCTGCTTGAAAATGGACTTTGTGTGCCTTTAGATTTTGCAGCTAAAAGGCACGAGCTGATGATACTTTTGGCATTCTACTTGGAAATCTCTTTCACTAACCCCAATAAGTCATCAGGGACATTTTTCCATGTTACCCCCAGGAAACAGTTTGGCTAAACTTTCTCTACAGAAGGAAGGTCTCCTTTGTTCGAGCACTAAAGAGCATTTTCCTCTTTGCACTGACAGCCAGGAGGTGAGTTTCTGTCATCAGCCACAGAGGGGTGCTGCTCAGCTCCTCCTAGAGAGAATCAGCCACGTAGAGAGCAAACAGCTCACAGCCTCCAGCTGCAGCACCTTCAAGACCTACCCCAGCTCTCCAGATCTGGCCATCTCCCTCTCCCTGGCTTCCCCGCAACCACTAAACGTGGCAGGGGCTGCCGGGCACAGCCATTTCTGTCCAACATGCCTGTCTTCCTTCCATGAGCCGTCTTGCCCTGGAGCTGCCAGCTGGGTTGGCTGAGATGTTCTCAGCACTGCATTGTGGTCTGAGGCTCCGTTTAGCCAATCCTCCTCCATCCTCACCCTTCCTCATTTTACGGATGTCAAGCCTGTATCTAAAACCTAAAGTCTGAAGCCTTTCTTACTCCAGCTCCCTCTCTTCAGCATTCTAAGCCATTACCCTCGATAAATCTCTCACACTTCTAACTCTCTCTTGGTGTCTGCTTCCTGGAGGGAGCCAACTGTCACAAACCTCCTTAAGGTCCTTCTAGCTTCTGACCGCCTTAAGCAATGACTGTACGTCTTTGGTTTTAGTTATGGTAATGCGCTACTTCCAGGTGCCAAATCCGGTTTTGGTAGCTATTGCTGCAGGGCAAACTCTCCCTATGTCTACAGGATGACAACAACCATTTTATTTTGCTCACAGTGTTGTGGGTCAGCGTTTAGGAAGGCGCATCTGGGCCATTCTCACTTTGGCTTGTCTCACACAGTTGCAGCCAGACAGTGGGCAGGACTGGACGTCAAAGATGGCGAACTCACAGGTCTGGTAGATGATGCCATCAGCTGAGAGTGCTTCTGGGGCTGTGGGCAGGAACATCTGCTGTGGCATCTCCAGCATAGCAGCTCTAGGGAAGTTGGAGTTTTTACATGGCATCTGGATTCCCCCAGAGGGAATGTACCAAGAGAATCAAATGGCAGTGATATCGCCTTTTCTGATTTAGCCCTGATAACCATATTGTTATTGTTTAGCCGCTAAGTCACGTCCAACTCTTTGTGACCCCATGGACTGTAGCCCACCAGAATCCTCTGTCCACAGGATTTCCCAAGCAAGAACACTGGAGTGGGTTTCCATCTCCTTCTCCAGGGGATCTTCCCAACCCAGGGATCAAATCCATGTCTCCTCCATTGCAGGTGGATTCTTTACTGCCGAGCCATCTGGGAAACCCTTGACAACCATGTAACACCATTTTATCATTATGCTACAGGTCGCAAGCAAGTCACTAAGGTTGGCCCATATTCAAGACAAGAGATCAGAGCATCCACCTCTTGATGGGAGGAGTGTCATATAATTTGCAGACATCCACAGTGACCGATTCGACAGTAGCAGAACCCACCAGTGAACCCCGTACATGGCACTAAACCCCAGGGGACCATCCATCACCTGCTTTTGCCTGGCAGGTTGATTACACTGGAACATTTCCATCCATTGTGGAAGAAGCGGTACCTTGCTCTCACTGGAATATACGTTTACTCTGAGTGTGAATCTGCCTTCCTTCCCTATAGCACTTCTGCCAAAACCACCATCTGTGGGTTTACATAATGGCAGCCACATTCACTGCCGCAGTACTTCACGGAGCACCACCTCTGACCAGGGGACTCGTTACAACAAATGAAGCATGCCTACAGAGCTGCATCTATGGAACTGACTGGACTCACCATGTTCATCATCACTCTGGAGCAGCTGGCCTGCTAGAACACTGAAGTGGCCTTTTGCAGACTCACCTACAGTGCCGGTGAAGTGAAGTCGCTCAGTCGTGTCCGACTCTATGCGACCCCATGACAGTAGCCTACCAGGCTCCGCCGTTCATGGGATTTTCCAGGCAAGAATACTGGAGTGGGCTGCCATTTCTTTCTCCAGGGGATCTTCCCAAACCAGGGATCGAACCCGGGTCTCCTGCACTGCAGACAGACGCTTTACCGTCTGAGCCACCAGGGAAGCCCAACTGGGTGATAATACTTTGTGTGGGTGAGATAATGTTCCCAAGAGTGAAGTACAGACTCTGAATTACTATCCAACATGTGGTGCTGTTTCTCCCAGGGCCAAGGAGCATGGATCTGGGATTGAGGTATCAAAATGCAAGAGGTTCCTCTCACTAACACCCCTAATGATTAACAGGCCACATTTACCCCTGTTTCTGCAACTCTGGGCTCTGCTGGTTTAGAAGCATTGGTTCTGGAGGCAAGAGCACTTCTACTTCCTTCTGACTGCGGGCTTTGTCACTGCCTGACGTGGTACACGTGTGCATATTTCACCGCCTTGTTACCACCGACTCTGTGAGAACAGAGCAGGTCCCAGGGCTCAGTAGCTACTTATGTATCTGTTGATTTGTGTGTGTGTACTGTGGGGGAGGGGGGAGAGGAGTTAGAGGAGTTGGGGGAGGAGGAGTTGGGGGAGGAGTCTGGTTTAAATGCTAGTAAGTCATGATCAGAGAAATGACAGTTTTCCTATATTGTATCTGGAATACTGAGTTAATAATGTTCTAGATAAAGCTGCTGCTAAGTCACTTCAGTCATGTCCAACTTGGTGTGACCCCACAGATGGCAGCCCACCAGGCTCCCCTGTCCCTGGGATTCTCCAGGCAAGAACACTGGGGTGGGTTGCCATTTCCTTCTCCAATGCATGAAAGTGAAAAGTGAAAGTGAGATCGCTCAGTTGTGTCCGACTCTTCACGACGCCATGGACAGCAGCCTACCAGGCCCTTCCGTCCATGGAATTTTCCAGGCAAGAGTACTGGAGCAGGGTTGCCATTGCCTTCTCCTAGATAAAGCAGAGGTACCGGTTTAATGATCAGTGCTTTCTTTAACCCGTGACTTCATCTGTCTGCCCAGGTCCATGGTTCTGGGATTTACAATCAGCATGTTTCTATAATTGTTCTACGATTTACTAAACATTTTAACTAACCAATGCTTTATTACAAAAAAATTATACAGCATTTGGAAGGTACATGTTTTAATTGTAAACTGGTTTTAGAATATTAATGTACTAAGTAGAAGCTAACGCATTGGAGTAGTAATACTGAAAATAACTGTGTCTACCCCGTAAATAATACACACACACTCTCTGTATGGAGCAAATCTGGGTCTTGCAGGTCACAGGCAGTGAGGCCTGAGATTTCAAATCAAAGGAGGCACTTCAGGATTATCTTCAAAGTCGGGATCTTCCTCACTTGGTATAATTTGGGGTTCAGGGCGAACTCTTCTGGGCATGTGTGTTTTCTCCTGAACTATGTTGGCCACATCAGGGATGGAACGCTTGCTGGGGTCTACTTCTAGTTTCTCCATTTGCTGGCTTCTAGAACAACAAACAGGGCAAAGGAAACAGAGATATCATTTTGAAATAAATTTCAAGTAGATTCCACTCATTCATTTGTTTGTTTGGCAAACATCGGCAAGTACTCTCCCTGGAGTATAGGAGACTGCTCCTGGATTCAAGTGGCTTAAAGCCTTGTAGAAGCAGGAGTCAACCCTTGAAGAAATAAAGAGTTAAAGGGTGTTGCAGGGCCATGCTAACACACAGGCAGTTGGAGAACAGGACAGTTGGCAGACTCTGCTCACCGAAGACTTTTTTGATAACTGAAATGATACGGTAGGCCAAGTCTCACAGCCAGGAGCAATAATAGAATCACATCTGGCAGGTTTCACTCCTGAATGGAGCTAATCAGGCTCCTAAGACCCTGCTGCTTCAGACAATCCAGCCTGCTGCGGTTGGCGTGCTCAGTCACTCAGTTGTGTTTGACTCTTTGCAACCCTTTGGATGGTAGCCCACCAGGCTCCTCTGTCCATGGAATTTTCCAGGCAAGAATACTGGAGTAGTTTGCCATTTTCTCTGCCAGTGGATCTTCCTGACCCAGGGATTGAACCTGCGTCTCCCTCATCTCCTGTATTTCAGGCAGTTCTTTTTTTTAAATTTAATTGAAGGCTAATTACAATATTGTCATGGTTTTTGTTATACATTGACATGAATCAGCCATGAGTGTACATGTGTCCCCTATCCTGAGCCCCGCTCCCTCCTTCCTCCCCATGCCATCCCTCAGGGTTGTCTCAGTGCTCCAGCTTTGAGCGCCAAGCAGGCTCTTTACTGCTGAGCCGTCGGGGAAGCCCACGGTTTGGCAGGGACATTCATACTACAAGTTCAGGTGTGTGCCAAGCCCACAGTTCTTTCCCTCCTGTGGGAACGTGCACCCAGTGCTCGTGGCGATAGCTGGAGTGAAAGGGAACCCGGAAGCCCCTCTGCTAGCCAAGGAATCCCGTGGTCACTGTCATATAGAAAACTCGAAATGACACAGTCCCAGGGCTGTTTTTCTGGCCATTTCCTCCATAGGCCTGGAGTTGGACCCAGTAAGCTGTAGTTATGTCAAGTTCCCCCCACGATGTGGATGATTTTGAAATAATTTTGGAATCAGTTATTTGACAGATATACATTAAGAGCCTACAGCACTCAAGTAGCTGTGCTAGACATTAGCAATACCATGGTTTGTGCAGACAGACAAGGTTCCTGGGAACATCTAGGGGCACAGAGTAGTGCTCAATAGAAAAGTTATCTCGTCGTCATGTAACTGTCTCACTGTCCATCTGTTCCCCCTGTCAGACTGGCATCTTTGAAGCAAAGATTTTGTCTCTTTCACCTTATATCTCTGGCATACAGCTTCACTGAATAAATAGCTATTGAATAACTAGAAAAAATTCACTACTGTGAAATACTGAAATTAAATAGGCAATTAGCTCTGACCTATGTGGTTCAGACCGTAAAGAATCTGCCTGTAGTGTAGAAGACCCAGGTTCGATCCCTGGGTCAGGAAGGTCCCCGACCAGGGGAGGTTGGGGAGGAGGGAATAGCTACCCAGTCCAGTATTCTTGCCTGGAAAATTCCATGGACAGAGAAGCCTGGCAGCTACAGTCCATGAGGTTGAGAAGAGTCAGACGTGATTGAGCAACTAACCCTTTCAGTTAAAGAAAATCACAGTCTACTCCGAGAGTTCCAAACCCACGTCCTCCAGCCAAATTCCTGCAGCAGACACAAACTGGTGGGGAAGGGAGGTTCAATTTTCTCTGGAAAGTGTAAATTCACTTGCTCTTGCAACCCTTCCCCCTCACGTCTGTAGTCTGCTCAGCCCTTGAAAGGATCTGACTTTTTGATTCCTTTGTACTTCGGCTGGGCTTCCCTGGTAGCTCCGATGGTTAAGAATCTGCCTGCAAGGTGGGAGACCTGGGTTCAGTCCCTGGGTTGGAAGTATTTTGATTAATATACCTGGACCTGCTGAAGAAAAACACAAGTTGGATTTAAAAATGGCATTTTCTGAAGTCCCAGATTATACACTATAAACTATGCAGGGAGTTTCAGTTTTCAGAAACTTACATTATAGTCGTTCTTAACTATAGCTCTACTTCTTAATTATTCGGTTCTTACTTAACAGACTGTGATATCTATGGCTTAATTAAGTAAATATCTAAATTCATCTATGATAATTATGTTGTCCTTGACTTTGAAGAAAGCAGCCCATCTCTATTCTGGGCATATCTCTTGGGCTATAGTTTCTGGATCACAGTAATAAACAGTGAACTTAGTATTCGGTTATCTGCAGCGCTCCAACTTCAGATGTTCTGAGGAACGGTTTGTGTGCAGGGTTTTAATTACTCATGAATCCCTGGGGGTAATAAGCAGTGAACAGCAAGGCCTGGGGCACTCAAGGACCACATTTATCCCCAAAATAAAGAGGAGAGGGAATTTTTCCCCGTGCTGCTTTCCGCCTCACATCGAGGCCTGTAGAGACAGATGCCTGCTGCAGGTTTTATCCATCGCCTGACTGTCAGACCAGAACCTCTAGCACCTAGTAAGAACAGGTGGAAGACGGTGTGAATAAATGTATTATGGAAGAATGCAAGAAAAAAAGAAAATGTCTAAAATCAGCAGGTGTAAACTACATCAAAGATTGAGTCCTCTATTAAGGAATACAAAGGATTTTCAGGGCAGTGAAACTACTCTGCGTGACACTATAGTAGTGGATGCATGTCACTGTTTACTCTTGTTGCTTAGTTGCTCAGCCATGCCTGACTCTTTGTGCCTCTAGACTGTAGCCCGCCAGGCTCCTCTGTCCATGGGATTTCCCAGGCAGGAATAGTGGGGTGGGTTGCTACTTCCTTCTCCAGGGGATCTCCTCAACCCACGGGTTGAACCTGTTTCTCTTGCATTGGCAGGTGGATTCTTTACTGCTGAGCCACCTGGGAAGCTGTTACATATTTGTCGAAATCCAAAGAACACACAGCACCAAGACTGAGCTCTTATGCAAATTTTGGATGTGGGTGATAATGATGCAGGAAGGCAGCTTCATCAGTTGTAACAAACCTTCCCTTCTGGTGTAGGGTGTGGATAATGAAGGAGGCTATGCACCTGTAGGGAAAACAGGTATTTGGGAAATCCCTGTGCCTTTTACTTGATTTTGCTGTGAACCTAAGACTGGGCTAAAAGTCCATTAAAAAAAAAAAAAAAAAAAGACACCATGAGGAGAGTAAGAAGGCAAGCCCAAGAATGGGCCACATTTTATAATCCTGGATCCACCACTCACTTACCAATTTTGCGACCTTGGGCAAATGACCCCATCTCTATGAACCTCGCTATGTTAGGAACAGGAGGAGGACTTATTCATAGTTATTTTGAAGATTAAAGACAATGCACAGCATCATACAGCTCAGTGCAGGCGCTGAGTACTCAATAAACCCATCTTTGAGGAAGTTGTCCCAGGACCACAAGGGTTCACTGGGTCCGTGACCTTCTCCCCAGACATGATCCCATCTGGTCCAATTAACAAAACCCTCCTCCCCTCGATCTACGCCCTCCACTAACTCTCTCCACCGCGTGAGGAAGGGACCACCCAGGCTGAGAGGGGGTTGAGGGGCCTCTTCTGACCCCCCGCCCCCAGTGTCCTGCCCTGTGGAGGCCTTTCCTCCAAACCAACAAGCTGTCTGACCTCATGCCAACATGCAGCCTTTATAGGTGGCTGTTTGGGTCATGGGTTGCCCAGTCAGAGGCTGATATAATGGGAATAATGAATCCTGTCAATGATTCAAGAGCACCACAAACAACCTTCCCATAGATGTATCCTGAGCAGACATGAGGTGATCCTTTCTCAGTAACAAAAATGAAAAAGAAAGGCTTTGTGAAAATACTGCAGGAGTTCCTTCTATAAACAATTGTGCTAAGACGTTTCTAATCATCAAGTATAATCATGGTGATGACAGTTAGCCTGGAGTCTTGAAAACCAGCTCCAAACCGTTGACAATGACTTGGTTTCTAATCGCTGCGATTCCTCATAAATTAGATTCAGATTTTTTACAAGTAGGGATGCTGCTGGGGCTTAATTATGACCATGAAGATTCACAGGAGTCCTAATACCCTTGAATCTCTTTAAGTGATGAGATGGTTAGAGAACATCACTGATTCAAAATGAATTTGAGCAAACTCCGGGAGATGGTGGAGGACAGTGGAACCTGGAGTGCTGCAGTCCATGGGGTCACAAAGAGTCAGACATGACTTAGCAACTGAACAACAATGATCTGAAATGGAAATTAATAAGCTGGGAAGCATGAGAGTAGCTTCCCAAGGTTTAAAACAGCAACCTGCTTTTCAGAAGGAATTCAGCTCCATACCTGTTGTTTAAACAAACTGCATGTTTGAAAACCTCTACAAAACTTTGACAGTTGTCTTTGAATGTAAGAATGCCTGACTGCTTGTATTATGCAAGACATAAATACAGCTCCTGCTCAGGTATTTTTATAGTGATAATTCTGGCATATACATTTGTATCACAAAGATAGTTTGCCTGGGTCCAAAATAGACTTTGCCATCTGGATGGTACGAGTCTGGAAATCTTGAAAAGGAGAAGGAAAGTTGAAAGAGCTGAGATGTTCATTCCAAGGATGAATTGAGAAGGAATGAGAGCTTTGTTCGAAATGCTCTAAGGATTGTCACCACTTGTGGGGGGCGGGCATTGTTCCGAGGGTCTCTAGGGGCAGAGCTAGAACCTTCAGTTGGGAACCGTTAGGCTTTCTGACATTGGGGAATGTTGTTGTTGTTCGGTTACTCAGTTGTGCCCAGCTCTTTACGACCCCATGGACTGTAACACGACAGACTTCCCTGCTCTTCACCACCTCTTGGAGCTTGCTCAAACTCATGTCCATTGAGTTGATAATGCCATCCAACCATCTCATCCTCTGTCGCCCCCTTCTCCTCCTGCCTTTAATCTTTTCCAGCATCAGGGTCTTTTCCAATGAGTTGGCTCTTCTCATCAGGTGGCCCAAGTCTTGGAGTTTCAGCTTCAGCATCAGTCCTTCCAGTGCATATTCAGGGTTGATTTCCTGGTTTGATCTCCTGGCTCTCCACGGGACTCTCAAGAGTCTTCTCCAACACCACAGTTTGAAAGCATCAGTTCTTGGGCACTCAGCCTTCTTTATGGTCCAACTCTCACATGACTACTAGAAATTCTCCTGAGAGGGTGAGGGTCCTGTAGGGAAGGAAGCTTAAGCCAAGGCAGGAAGATGACCTATGATTGACAGGAGGGCACACATGGGGTCTCTCAGTCTTTGCAGCCCTGAGAGCTCTGGATGCTATGACAGGACAGGGGGGTCATAAGAGAGAGGCAACATGAGCAGAGCGCTCAGCAGTGCTCAGCCTCCCTCCCTCATATTCCTTGTCTGCAAACTGAGGATAAAACTTGTGAGGATTAAATGTGTTGCTATGGGTAAAGCACATAGACTGGCCTCACAGGAAGCAAGTGCCTGGTCAGTGTAGCTGTCAGTGGTGTAGATGTTGCCACTTCTATTAGTATCATGGGAAATGGGGACCTAGACATGCACAGATCTGTGTCTGGGCCCTACAAATCAAGAGTTGAAGTTTGGGGAGTAAACGTTCAGGGTATGAATCCTTTCTAAACGTTCAGTCACTGTACCAGTGGGCAGGTGCATTCTAGCCACCAAAAAGACAATGGCGAGAACTCTAAACGAAGCTAAAGATTGGGCGGTGGGGGTGGGCGGGGACGGCACCTCTTGCTTGTCTGCTCTCTGCTGCTGTCCGGCGTGCTTTTCACGGGCTTTGATGTTCGCTGACAGCCTATGATTACTTCGCCCACCTGAAAATAAAAGCACAGCACAGTCCGTGATACATTCTCTCTGATACATCTTCAAAAGTATACACTATATGTTTCCCAAATGCAAAAACACTTAAACTTTCACTACATATTCCATGAAAGACTCTGACTTTAAGCCCCTACATGCGGATGAGAAAGGTACAGTAGTCCCCCCATCTCTGGGGATACAATACAAGACTTCCAGGGCATGCCTGAGACCACAAAGAGTAAGATCCCCTGCTGGAGGAAACGGCAACACACTCTAGCACACTCTGGTATTCTTGCCTGGAGAATTCCACGGATGGAGGATCCTGGTGGGCTACAGTCCACAAAGAGTCAGATACAACTGAGTATGCATGCTCACACACAGACACACCAAACCCTACCTAGAGTATGTTTGTTTCTTCCTTTATGGATATACCTGTGATGAAGTTTAATTTATAAATTAGGCACAGTGAGATACTAAAAACAATAACTAGTAGTAAAATTGAACAGTTATAACAATATATTGTATGTCACACACTTGTAGAAATTTAATACTTTTTCCATCTTAACTAAGCACTTCTCATGCAAGGCGGCCATAATTTTTGCAGTTTGAGGTACAACAGCAAACTAGCCCAGAGTTCCTCCTTCTTCACAATTTCATGGACAGAAGATTCGTTCTTACCCTAGATCTTAGCAATCTCAGCATATGGTTTTTTTTTTCCTTTCCTTATTAAGTCAGGAACTTTCACCTTTTCACTTAAAGGAAGCACCTGAAAGCTTCTTTTTGGCATATCTGAGCTGCCCGCATCACCAGTCTTACACTCTGAGACTGTTATTACATAAAATAGGTGTGGCCTGAACTCAAGCACAGCTGACCTGATAACCAAGGCAGATACTGACTCAGGAATCAGTGGGATTATTTTTGACATCCTGGGTGGGACGGAGCAGGATGGTGCAAGATTTCATCATGCTGCTCAGAATGGCCCACAATTTTAAACTTATGAATTATTTCTGGAATTTTCCATTTAATATTTTTGGACGGTTGGCCGTGCATAACTGAAACCAAGGACAGGGAAACCTTGGACAAGGGGGGAACTACTTAGACCACAAATTGTAACTATTCATGTTAGTCTTGCAAAGCTACAGGCTACACTTCATTTGCCCAAGGCCAAGCAGGGGGACAGAGTGAATTCATTCATTTAACAAATATTTTCTGAGAGCCAACCCCATGCATGCCAGACACTTTTGGGGGTGTTGCGGACATGGGGGTGACAGAGACACTGCCTTTATGGAGCTCCCAGTGAATGTGCTGTGGATGAAAATGGTCTGAGCTGGAAGCTCACTGGACCTCGCCTCCTTCCACTGTAAAGTGAGGGAATTAGATAAAATCAGTTGCAAGGGACTCCTCTCCATCTGAAAAATTCTGTAGTTCCATTATTTTTTAAACTGAATAAGCTCAGGGCTAAGCATGTTAAGGTCTCAATAAATATGACTGAGTGACTTAATTCAACAAACTTCCGGCAGCGAGCACCCAGACCCACGACCTTCCCTTAGGAAGCTCAGAGACAGAACAGTGTTATCAGGGGAGGGTGGGGAGAGGAGGAGGCTACCTGCTGGGCACATGCCCACCTGAGCTGGCTGTGTATGTGTTTTATTTAGCCCCCACCTGCCAATCTTCCTATGAGACAGGGATTACTGGCAGACAGAGAGGGAAAAAAGAAACAAGTCAAAACTCCTCTCCTCGGTCCACTGACCAAGGTGGGGGACTTCCGCCCTTCCTTTTCAAGGAAGAGGGAGATCTGGGGTGGGTGTACATTCCTCTCTCCTCCACCCTCACCAGCTCTTTCTCTCGGATGACGGGATGCTTCATTTACTTGCCACATCTCACTGGCGGGCAGGGTCACTCCTCTGAAAGGTGAGCGCTACCGGCCACCCTTTCTCCATCCTGCCTGAGACTTCCTGCCACACAGCAGTGATCAGATCTGTGCAACTGATGATGGAGGAAAAACACTAGGCTTGGATCCAGCTCCGCTCCCATCTGTTGGCCAGGCAGGCATGCTGGACTAATTATCTGTATTTGGGGAGGGAGTTAGGGAGCCCGGGTTAGCCTCAACCCTCAACCAGATTCTCCAATCCAATCTTTACTAGACCTTTGCACTGGTGTGCTGAACACTGAATCAAACTGATAGATAGGGCCGTGTGTTTCCCATCTCACTAGTGATTCTTGGCTGCCTGAGCCACATTGGTCAGAACCCCAGAAAGCCCAGCCCATTGTTCATCGTATGTATGCTTCGACACATGGATGATGAATGAACAAATGAAGCAATGCAACCTAGTCTGGGGGCTGTAGCATCAAACTCAGAGAGGTGAGTGTTCTTAGTGTCCTTGATGGTAATGCATCTCCTTATGGTGGTATAACGGTTCAGTTCAGTTCAATCTCTCAGTTGTGTCCGACTCTTTGTGATTGCATGGACTGCAACATGACAAGCTTCCCTGTCCATAACTGACTCCCAGAGCTTGCTCAAACTCATGTCCATTGAGTCAGTGATGCCATTCAACCATCTCATCCTCTGCCATCCCCTTCTTCTCCTGCCCCGGCACCAGGGTCTTTTCCAATGAGTTGGCTCTTCACATCAGGTGGCCACACTATTGGAGCTTCAGCTTTAGTATCAGTCCTTCCAATGAATATTCAAGAATTACTTCCTTTAGGATTCACTAGTTTGATCTCCTTGCAGTCCAAGGGACTCTCAAGAGTATTCTTCAACACCATAGTTCAAAAGCATCAATTCTTCGGTGCTCAGCTTATGGTCCAACTCTCACATCCATACATGACTAAGCTAAGGTAAGTCACTTCAGTCGTGTCCAACTCTGTGCGACCCCATAGATGGCAGCCCACCAGGCTCCCCCGTCCCTGGGATTCTCCAGGCAAGAACACTGGAGTGGGTTGCCATTTCCTTCTCCATGAAAATATTCCATAAATAAATTTCAGTAACTCTTAAACATTCCACAAAATTTCCTAAGAACCTGTGAGAGTATAATACCTGGCAATTCTCTCTAAAACAGAAATTCACCTATCTGCTACATGCCTACTGAATGGATAAAACCATAGCTTTGACTAGATGGACCTTTGTTGGCAAAGTAATGTTTCTGCTTTTTAATATGCTGTCTAGGTTGGTCATAGTTTTTCTTACAAAGACAAGTGTCTTTTAATTTCATGCTAGTATATAGACCAGTTTGTTTGTTTTTTTTTTTGATAGTGTGGTTGTATATTTTTCTATCATATTTTATAAAAATTCAATTTGTGTATGTGTGATTTAGTTCAGCCCCCTTCCCATAGATCTCATGGGAGGGCCTATGTGCAATTAAGAAATAAAAGATCTGCTTAAATTCCACCCTCTCATTATATGTATTGAACATCCCACTAGGGAAAATATACCTTCAAGCATCACCGATGGTTTGTGTAATGGGCAGACTTTTTCTGAGACTTCAAAAGAGAGGAAAATAACAACAACGAGAGCTGCATGTTCCAAACACAGGAAATTACAAGGCTGGAAGAGTTTCTTCTGAAACATTTTTTAAAAAGGTGTATTCTGCATAGCAAAAACTTGTAGAAGAAAACCATGGAAGAACTAACAACAAAAGCCACCAATGCAATGTTCACTAAATAATTAGATGAAGTGACTTATGCAAAGGTTTGCCCAATGCAACAGGTTTTTATTATCATCAAATGAGATTTATTTTGGAGGACGCTAATCTTAAAATGGTATGTTTGTTATGTTTTAAAGTCTATTTCTTGCCAATTTCATTGTTTTCCATTCATTTCTTGCTGGCCCATGATATATTTTCAAATGTTAATGTGGCAGAGTAGACATGTTTACACTATTTCCATGTGAAAACTTTTTTTTTATTTTCTCTACTTGAATTAGTGTAATGGATACAAACATTTCCCCTGTGTTCCTGGCCGATTCTTAAAGAAATGGAAATACTTTTCAGTTTCTACTGATGCCAGTTCTGGTTCATTAAGGGGCTTCCCAGGTGGCCCAGTGGTAAGGAATCTGCCCGCCAATGCAGCAGACTTGCAGCCCAGCCCCTGGGTCAGCAAGATTCTCCCAGAAGAGGAAACGGCAGCCCACTCCAGTATTCTCGCCTGGGAAGATCCCATGGACACAGGAGCCTGGCGGGCTCCAGTCCATGGGGTCGTAAAGAGTCGGACACGACTGAAGCAACTAAGCACACACACACTGGTTTATTAAGCCACATTAATGTCAAATAAGAGGGCAAAGAAAGAGTTGAGGAGACTAAACAGAGATGCTTCCCAGTTGAGGGGAACAGAAGAGGTTGTAGGTGTTGGGGTAATGACAACTGGCACTTCTTCCTGGGATGGGGGGCAGCAGACCCTCCCTCTGAGAGGCAGGGTGGCAGCGGTGGAGGAGCAATGCTGCCCGGGAGAACGTCCTCTAATGATGGAGATGTTCCAGGCTGACCCTGGAGTGCTTGAGTACTTGAGATATGATTAGTGTAACCAAGACATTGAAGTGTTCACTTTATTTCATCTTTCAGTTCAGTTCAGTTCAGTCGCTCAGTCATGTCCGACTCTTTGCGACCCCATGAATGGCAGCACGCCAGGCCTCCCAGAGTTCACTCAGACTCCCAGAGTTCACTCAGACTCACGTCCATGGAGTCAGTCATGCCACCCAGCCATCTCATCCTCTGTCGTCCCCTTCTCCTCCTGCCCCCAGTCCCTCCCAGATCAGTCTTTTCCAATGAGTCAACTCTTCTCATCAGGTGGCCAAAGTACTGGAGTTTCAGCTTTAGCATCATTCCTTCCAAAGAAAACCCAGGGCTGATCTCCTTCAGAATGGACTGGTTGGATCTCCTTGCAGTCCAAGGGACTCAAGAGTCTTCTCCAACACCACAGTTCAAAAGCATCAATTCTTTGGTGCTCAGCATTCTTCACAGTTCATCTCTCACATCCATTCATGACCACAGGAAAAACCATAGCCTTGACTAGACGGACCTTTGTTGGCAACGTAATGTCTCTGCTTTTCAATATGCTATCTAGGTTGGTCTTAACTTTTCTTCCAAGGAGTAAGCATCTTTTAATTTCATGGCTGCAGTCACCATCTGCAGTGATTTTGGAACCCCCAAAAATAAAGTCTGACACTGTTTCCACTGTTTCCCCATCTATTTCCCTTGAAGTGATGGGACCAGATGCCATGATCTTTGTTTTCTGAATGTTGAGCTTTAACCCAACTCTTTCACTCTCCACTTTCACTTTCATCAAGAGGCTTTTTAGCTCCTCTTCACTTTCTGCCATAATGGTGGTGTCATCTGCATATCTGAGGTTATTGATATTTCTCCCGGCAATCTTGATTCCAGCTTGTGTTTCTTCCAGCCCAGCATTTCTCATGATGTACTCTGCATATAAGTTAAATAAGCAGGGTGACAGCCTTGACATACTCCTTTTCCTATTTGGAATCAGTCTGTTGTTCCATGTTCAGTTCTAACTGTTGCTTCCTGACCTGCATACAGATTTCTCAAGAGGCAGGTCAGGTGGTCTGGCATTCCCATCTCTTTCAGAATTTTCCACAGTTTATTGTGATCCACACAGTCAAAGGCTTTGGCATAGTCAACAAAGCAGAAATAGATGTTTTTCTGGAACTCTCTTGCTTTTTCCATGATCCAGCAGATGTTGGCAATTTGATCTCTGGTTCCTCTGCCTTTTCTAAAACCAGCTTGAACATCTGGAAGTTCATGGTTCACGTATTGCTGAAGCCTGGCTTAGAGAATTTTGAGCATTACTTTGCTAGCATGTGAGATGAATGCAATTGTGCAGTAGTTTGAGCATTCTTTGGCATTGCCTTTCTTTGGGATTGGAATGAAAACTGACCTTTTCCAGTCCTGTGGCCACTGCTGAATTTTCCAAATGTGCTGGCATATTGAGTGCAGCACTTTCCCAGCATCATCTTTCAGGATTTGAAATAGCTCAATAGGAATTCCATCACCTCCACTAGCTTTGTTTGTAGTGATGCTTTCTCAGGCCCACTTGACTTCACATTCCAGGATGTCTGGCTCTAGATGAGTGATCACACCATCGTGATTATCTGGGTGGTGAAGATCTTTTTTGTCCAGTTCTTCTGTGTATTCTTGCCACCTCTTCTTAATATCTTCTGCTTCTATTAGCTCCATACCATTTCTGTTAATGTTAATTTCTACTGACCAAGCCAGAGTTAGCCCCAAACCCAACTGTGGGCTGCTCGACTCTTCTATAGGAGTGAAGGTCATCTACCCATACCAGTTACCCCTAATTTATCTGTGGGCCTTGACCACATGGCCTTTTCAGTTCTGGAACTCTCTGCTCCTTCCTTGACATGCCTGGGGCCCGGCACTGAGTGTGAGAACCCGGAGCCTATGTTTCCGTCTCTCTGGTCAACGTGGGGTATAAGGTTGCTCCCTTAGCATGACTCAGGACGACTCCAAAGGACCATGTGAGCCCCAGAGCTCACTGTGGCATCAGCTGGGGCCTCTGACAGGCCAGCATCACCCCTCAGCTTCTCCCTCTTCCCAATCCTGGATCCTTCCCTCCCGCAGGAGTGGATCCCTAGGCTGCTCCCTAAAAACATTTTGCATGAGAATCTCTGTCTCAGAGTCTGCTTCCTGTGGAGCAGTGGCATCTGAGCACTGAAGAAAACTTTTTTTTCAATTACATCAAATGAAACCAGTGTTAGTTAAAATTCATGAAAATGTCAACTTTAAGAATAAAAGCTTTGGAGCCAAAAGCACAGGTTTTGTATTGCTTTGTGCTATAAACGCACTAATCAGAACGGGAGCATATGCATAATTAGAGTCTTAAAGTACCCCCATTTCTAACACTGTTATTTGTCCCATAATAATGAGCTCAGACAGAGATTCTCTGTGTTTATGGAAATGCAAATAGCATCACAAATTTGGAACTTTTCTTCATGGGAGTTTGCTGTGTACAGGAATCTCAATGTGTTGCTTATTTTTAAAAGTTATTTTCGCTCATTTAGTTTCACAGGTTCTTTTAAGGTTAAAAGTTGGGGGGAATTAAGAAAACAGCAGTGAGAAAAATATCAACACCAACACTCATGTTACTACCAACATGCATCTTAACATCACTATTCATATCACTAGCAGGAAAGACTCTTCTGGTAAGAGATCTAGTTTTTCTGGGCAGAGGACCGTAGGTTCAGAGGTCCAAGGCACTGCAATAGTACAGTGCAGCTTCTCTATCTGCAGCCCTAGTCCTACTTCCTCTCTAGAAAATGATGCTCATTAACTTCAAGCTTCTTACTCATTTGTGCAAAGTGTGTTTAGGGATGACTAATGGAAAAGCTGTAAGAACCAAAATATGTCTAATAAATTACATAATGTGGGCCAACTGGCTTCCTGAATCCGCAGAGGGAAATGTAATCAACAGCTTGAAAATTCAATTGTGGGACAAGCACAAAGGTACAGATTAACATTTTAATAGTGTTATATATTTTTTTTTTAAAAAACGATTTTTGATATGGACCATTTTTTAAAGTCTTTATGAATTTGTTATAGTACTTCTTCTGTTTCATGTCTTGGTTTTTTGGCTGCCAGGCATGTGGGATCGTAGCTTCCCGACCAAGGATCAAACCTTCACCACTGCATTGGAAGGCAAAGTCTTAACCACTGGACCAACAGGAAAGTCCCAGTAGTGTTATACTATTAAACTCATGTATGCGTGCTAAGTCACTTCAGCCATGTCCGACTCTTTGTGACCCCATGGATGGTAGCCCGCCAGGGTCCTCTGTCCGTGGAATTTCCCAGGCAAGAATACTGGAGTGGATTGCCATTTTCTTCTCCAGGGGATCTTCCCCACCCAGGGATCAAAACTGCGTCTCCTATAGGTGAATTCTTTACCACTGAGCCACCAGGGAGAACTTGTATTTTATATAATGTACAGTCTAATAAATATAGTTAAATCTTTATTTTATACTATTTTTGTTACTACAGAATAAACTTTGTTCCATTAAATGCTTTTGTGCTTTAAATTTTATCATATCCACTATTAATTTTGTCATAACCACTCTAATTTTGCTAGATTTCAGCTAATACAGCTTTATTCATTCCTTTCTTTATATATTTCCTGTCTTTTAGAGTCTTATACACAAGATAGAAGAACCAATTTTACAACCATTAACTTCCCTACAGATTTTCTGCATTTAATGTTTCCTTCCTCATGCTTTCTGATTCCATGTAACTGTATTGACTTTTGTTTGCACCTAACTTCTGTAATGCTTTGTAATTTACATATTTTTATTTAATTCTACGCAACTTCCCTAAAAACATTTTATATTAAATATCAACATGAATAAACTAATACATATATTGGGGGGTTGTGAAATCAAAAGTATCTATTAGTAGGCTCTCCCTATTCATACTTTTCCTCTTTTCATGTTTTAATCTAATCTTTATAAATCAAATAATTGTCCTTTTTGTATCACCTACACCACTTCTTTCAAGGCAATAATGACTTTTTGAATCCTTCTGAAACATTTTACTCAAAATAATTAAAGCTACTTCTATAAGATTACGGACTTTGAGAATAATACCTTAGAGAGACGACTGTGTCTCCGGACTGACCCGTGGGTGAAGGACGGTAATGGGCACAGGGGAACGGGTCCCACTGCGCAGTCATTGCGTCCTCAGCTCAGCGTGACACAGCAGGAAGATAGCACCCTCGGGCCTCACTCTGCCAGATATCCCTGAGGTATCTAATCAGCACACTTCTCCCTTCTTCTTTGCATTTCCAAGACTCTACCCTAGGTGCCTAGCGCACAGTGCATGTGTGCTCAGTTGCTCAGTCGTGTCCGACTCTTTGAGACTCCATGGACTGTAGCCCTCCAGGCTCCTCTGTCCATGGGATTCTCCAGGCAAGAATACTGGAGTGGGTTGCCATTTCCTCCTCCAGGGGATCCTCCTGACCCAGGGATCCCTGCGTTTCCTGCATTGGCAGGCGGGTTCTTTACCACTGAGCCACCTGTAGGTACTCATTAACATGTACAGAATATTTGAATAAGTGATGGATGGCAACAGGTTAGAACTAAGAGCAAAGACTCCTGGAGCTGCTTCTTCTTGCCTATTCTGTCTACAAATGAGGAAGAGGCAGGGGTGTTATGGGCTGCAGCTTCTTGCCTGCTGGCTCCTGTTGCGCTGGGTCCAACAGTGAAGGAGAGATGTAGGGAACCATAGAAGACTCCCATAGTTATGACTATGACAGTTGTCTCTGAGTTAGTAACATTATTTCAAGTTTAAGCAGAAGAATGAGAAGCTAAGTTACTTAACAAGTGTCTGAGCTTGTTGGCAACTGGGACTTAGAAACTGAGGCAAAGGGCTGGTCTGGGTCAGTGGCTTCAACAAGGAGGAAACTGGAAGAAGGACCTCTCATTTATTTTTCGCTCCACAGCAATTTGCACTGTACTTTATCCATCTTGCTGTTTAGTCACTAAGTCATGTCCGACTCTTTGTGACCCCATGGACTTCGATCCCTGGGTAGGGAAGATCCCTTGGAGAAGGAAATGGCAACCCACTCCAGTATCCTTGCCTGGGAAATCCTATGGACAGAGGAGCCTGGTGGTCTGGCTTTATACTAAGTGCTTATAATAAATCTTTGATAAAGTGAATAAATATTTTAATTGATTCATTAAAAATTCATTGTCTAAACTTTTTCAGAATTTTGCAGAATGTTTTCCATTTCTGAGTTCTAGCACCTTATTTCCACATTGTGGCAAGCCAAACATGCTAAATAATTCCCTCATCTGATATTAATAACTTCCATATAATTTATTTATGGGTGCAGTATGTTTTTCCTCTGCTATCATTTTGCTTCAGTACACACATTTAACATCTTCACCCATGCCTCATAAGTAGTTTCTAAAAATGACTCTACTTTTTTTTCTTTATAAAACTTCCAAACTGTCTATGCCCATTAGATACCAACCTGCCTTGACATAAGCCAGCTGTTTGATTTGGGGGGTTGAGCCAGTTACTGGGTGAGGTCCCTCACAATTGAAACAGATTATTATCTAGCAAAACATATCTCAACTTTAGAAGAAATGGACACCTGTATATTGTTCACTTTCTTATATATTTCTGGCATTTATGTTAATCAATTATCTATAATATCGACGTTGAACATTTAAATATGCAAAGTTCAAATTCCTACCAAGGAATATTCTTAATATAAAACTTCAGGACCAATAAGACTTTTTTATTTTCCTCTGGCATTAGAGGAAGTTAATATATGTACCCAGATTTACTGTTGACATTTGAACAACTTCATGATTTGTTAACTGTGTTCTGATTGACTTCACTAAGAAAGGCACATAATTCACTGAGCCCGTTAAAAAAAGACTCCTTTAAAGGATACAAGCTACTTCTTTTTCTCTTAAAAAGGTCATTAATCCTAATCAGAAAACATATAAATTACCATTGGTACATTATTTTAAAATCTTTGAACAGATGAAAATACCTGTATAAGTCAACTATTTTGACATACCTTCTATCTTAAATAAAGATAACTGGCAGCAAAGAAAATTTAGATTTTTGAAAAACTGATCAGAAAAATAGGAAGGATAAGAATATTGACTTTGATTTCAAAGATACCCAAGCTGTCTGAGGAAAAATTTTAAGGGCATAATTACTGATATTTATATGTACAATCAATACTGACAGTTGCACACAGTTTCATGGCTTTGAAATAAAAGGAGAACAAATCTAAATATCAAACAGTTCCTTCAAAATTCTTTCCTACTTGAAAAGAGCAATCTTATCTGACAGTTCCCCGTGGAGGATCATCCACACACACAACCTAAAACTGAAAATGATATTTTATTAGGTTAGGACAAACATCGAGAATGATAACGGCGTTTTGAAAGAAAAGAAAATATCCTTTTGTAATGTTACTAGACGTCGTCTCAGTGGGAAATTTCCTACATTTACTTGGACAAGTTCAAGATTATTCTTGTTTGTTCTGGGCCAGTGATAGTTCAGAAGTGCTGGTGAGTTTACATCACCCCACTCCCCACCTCCCACAACAGGGAACAGCCATCAACCAGACATTCTCAGGGGTTGGTTACTACTGTCCCAGTTCCATCACCCCTTAGGTAGAGTTATTCTGAAGTATGTGTTTTTCGGTCTTCCCAGGGGGGCTCAGCGGTGAAAGAATACACCTGCCAACACAGGAGATTCGGGTTTGATCCCCTGGGGAAGGAAATGGCAACTCACTCGAGCTTTCTTGCCTGGGAAATCCCATGGACAGAGGAGCCTGGTGGGTTACAGTCCATGGCGTTGCATAGAGTCAGACATGACTGAGCAACTAACTCCTACACTTTCACAGAGCACATGGGCTTCCTTGGCGGCTCAGTGGTAAAGAATGCCCCTGCCAGGGCAGGAGATGCAGAAGACAAGGGTTCGATCCCTGGGTTGGGAAGATCTCCTGGAAAAGGAAATGGCAATCCATTCTAGAATTCTTGCCTGGGAAATCCCATGGACAGAGGAGCCTGGTGGGCTACAGTCCACAGGGCTGCAAAGAGTTAGACATGGCTCAAGAGACTCAACAAGAACGTGTTCTGCACAGTCTCCCAGAGCTTCCCCACTGGGGTTGCTGGCACTTCTGTTGGTTGCCTCCCTCCCCTACTTCCTGATCAGCACGCTCTTACTTCTCAAATAAACCACTGTACTGATATCTCTCAGGTAGGTTCCACTTTCAGGGAGGCCACAAATTTTAAAAAGTGTTTTACAGGTCAAATGTGAGTCTGTGTCTCACAATTTAATAGACAGCAAGGAGATCAAACCAGTCAATCCTAAAGGAAATCAACCCTGAATATTCACTGGAAGAACTGATGCTGAAGCTGAAGCTCCAATACTTTGGCTACCTGATGCGAACAGCTGTCTCGTTAGAAAAGACCCTGATGCTGGGGAAGATTGAAGGCAGGAAGAGAGGGGGATGACAGAGGATGAGATGGTAGGAGGGTATCACCAACTCAATGGACAGGAGTTTGAGCAAACTCCGGGAGACGGTGAAGGACAGGGAAGCCTGGGATGCTGCACTCCATAGGGCTGCAAAGAGTTCAATATAACTTAGCTACTGAACAGCAATAACTTTGGGACTCTCAGGTTTCCCTTAAGGAGGAAGAGTAGGAAACTGGTGTAGTCAGATTCCAAAACACCGACTAACTCACTACTGGGATCCCACTCAAGTCTCTGTGAACATCTCATTTAATTTTCAGTGTGGGCTGAATACTTACTTGAAAAAAAATCTACCTACTACCTATCTACCTATAATTTGAGTCTATAGATGATGCTAACGTCTAGATGCCTGGGTTTTGCCAGGCATGTGTGGATGGTACTCACTACTGTCACTCAAGTTCACGGCCCAGTTTGGGGGCCATTTCGATAGCTGTTTAGACAGGCTGGGACTTTCTCAGGCCTGGCTGGCTTCTCACTCACCTTCCTCTGGATTACGGTCCTTTGGAGTCACATCTCAAAATGCACATGGCTTCCTAGAGCCCACCTAGCCTGGCTTCCCTGCTAGGCTCTGACTTTGGCTTTTTTCTTCTCATCCCTGTGTGGTCACTGAAAGCATGGTTTATTCTCTGTCTTTCCTTCGATCAGTGGGCAGTAACTGCTCATTATCTCATCACTGCCAAGATGTTTTTAAAATATGTAGTCTATATTCCTAAATTTTCTTTAGTGTGACTGTCACTCCCTAATGACCTACTTGGCAACTAGCAGATGGTGGAGCTCTAGAGATGTTACTGACAGTCATGAGACTATGTAGAGAGTGAGTGTAGAGAAGAGAAGTGAGGTTCCAGGATTGATGATGGATATCCCAACTTTCAGAGGCCTGGGCAGGAGAAAGAACCAGCAAAGAAGCATCCAGTGGCAGAGACCATCCAGTGAGCAGGACCTAAGAAGAGAACCCAATCAAAGTGGTGTGTCTAATGCCAATGGAACACCTGTTTAAAAGTGGAGGGGCTGATTAATGGTATAAAAACCTCTTGAAAGGTCAGAGAAGAAGAGGAAGGGGGCTGACTGCTGGATCTAGTCACATAGATCCTGCTGCTGCTGCTGCTAAGTCGCTTCAGTCATGTCCAACTCTGCGCAACCCCATAAATGGCAGCCCACCAGACTCTACCGTCCCTGGGATTCTCCAGGCAAGAACACTGGAGTGGGTTGCCATTTCCTTCTCCAATGCATGAAAGTGAAAAGTGAAAGTGAAGTCTCTCAGTTGTGTCTGAATCTTAGCGACCCCATGGACTGCAGCCTACCAGGCTCCTCCATCCATGGGATTTTCCAGGCAAGAGTACTGGAGTGGAGTGCCATTGCCTTCTCCATAGAGAGGACTAGAGACCTCAAAAAGAGATGTTTCATGGATGCGGGTGGGGAAACTGGAGAAGAGATGAATACCTCATTAGGGTTAGTTTCAGAAATTGTAAGAAAAGAATTGGAACAGAAAATATAGATGTCTTCTTTCAAAGTTTTGCTGTGAATCAGGTCAGAACAGTGAAGTAGAGGGGAATGTTTGTATTTTGTACTGTTTTATTTTGGAGAAGGGAGACATTCTAGCATGTTTTCTAATATAAGTTGTGTGTGGAGAAAATTCAGTGAAGATGCAGAAGAGAGAACTGTCAGAATGGAAAAATAGCCTTTCACGGGCAAGTGGAAATAGGAGCTAACACATATCTGGAGAGTTCAGATAGAGCACAGAGAGTTCATTCATAGGATAAGGATGGCCAAGGAGGCCAAGTGGGGAAAGATATGATGTTTGGGGTATGTGGAAATCATCCTTTGATGCTTCTATTTTTCCAGCACTGCAAGTTTTTAGGAATGAGCTGAGGAAGAGAAAGAATGTTCTACGAAAGTAGAAGTATGAATGGAACAGAAAAACCCAGAAAGATGATCAGGTGGCCCTCACTCTAGACCATCTTGAAATTAACATTCAGAGAGTAAAACTGAGTTTATGTTGGGCATATCATAAGCATATTTGAGTAGAGATAAAGTACTGAGAAATGTGTTCAAATAATAAGGGAAAGGGCATCTGAGACTGTTTTCTAGAATCATGGTCTGTAATATTGACCTCTAATATGTGACCTTTGTCTCCTGTGCTCAATAAAGCAGAATCAAGTGGGATGTTCACTGAATGAAGCTGTAAATATATTTTGTTGTTCAGTTCAAATGGCACCTTCTTTAACCTCAGTTAATTATTCTGAAAGAACACCCAAAGGAAATCAGGAAGCATATTCTTGGAGTGCTCCTGGAACTTGTCAGTTGAGAATCTAGATGGGAGTTTAATTGAATGACTATGCACGTTTCCCTGTGAATGCAAAATCTCAGTTAAATCTTGTTAAGCTGGCCTGGGATGAGATCATGTGCCAGGTACTCCCAGGCTGCTGATGATAAGACTGTTCATGGACATACCAGTGAGTCTAACCACACATTTAAGAAAATATATCAAAGGACAAGCATAAACTCTCAGAAAATCTGACAGGGAATAATTCTACTCAGAATAGAAACTAAAATCGTACATACAGTGAAAGTGAAAGTCACTCAGTCATGTCCGACTCTTTGCTGGATTCTCCAGGCTGGAGTACTGGAGTGGGTAGCCGTTCCCTTCTCCAGGAGATCTTCCCAACCCAGGGATTGAACCCAGGTCTCCCGCACTGCAGGCAGATTCTTTACCAGGTGAGCCACCAGGGAAGCCCAAGAATACTGGAGTGGGTAACCTATCCCTTCTCCAGCAGATCTTCCCGACCCATGAATTGAACGGGATCTCCTGCCTTGCAGGCAGATTCTCTACCAGCTGAGCTATCAGGGTAATGGATAACATTAATTAACAGTAACATGAGCGCAGGGTGTATTATGCCCAAAGTGGTCACCTAGGCGTTTTACATATGCATTTATATAATCCTCAATACAACCTTTTGAGGTGTGACTGATCATTAATATCATTGGATGGACAAGGAATCTAAGGCACAGAGGGATAGATAATTTGCTCAAGATCATGCAGCTGTTGAGTAGAAGTATCAAGATTTAACCCAGGTTCTCTGGCTCCAGAGACCATCTCTTTTCACTGTCTCTAAATGGTAACAGCAATAAAAATTCAAATGGCATTCCTGGAGGCAGAACTGGATGAAATTATTTGAAAGTTAACCTGGAATAACACACATAGAAAAATAATGAGGAAATGATTGAGGAGCAGGAAGAGTAATTCGGGGAGATTCTTGTTGTAAATATTAAGATGTATTTTAAAGTTGCATTTAATGTATTTACTTGCTCAGTAAAAATTTATTGACCACCTACTCTTTGTCTGGCTCAGTTCTAGGTACCAGTGACACAGTAGTAATAAGAGCAGACAAAAGTCCCTATTCTCATGAAGCTTAAATTTTTGTTGACGGAGACAGACAAAGAAAGAAACATTTAACTACATGACTGTCCAGTGGTGATACATTCTTATGAAGAAAAATACAGCAGAAACAGAGGATAGAGAAACTGAGGTAGGGAAGGGGAAGCCTGCTAAATATTGGGATCAGGAAAGAACTCCTGGTGAAACAACACTTGAAAAAAAAAAAAAACCCAAAAGAAGGGAGAGAGCAGACCGTGAGGATACCTGGGAGATTGGCATTCTAGCAGAGAGAACAGCAAGTACTAAGGACCGGGGTAGGAGGATGCTTGTCATATTTGTGAAATGGCAAGGAGGCCAAGGTGGCTGGAATAATGAGAGGGCAAGGCGACAGAAGATAATGTCAGAGGGATCATGGCAGGAGAAGGTTCTTGGGGCGATCTTGTTTTTAACTCTGACTAGAAAACATGACTTGGTCTGATGTACACACACTGTAAAATGATCATTTGGCTGCTGTGTTGAGAAAAGGATTAACAACTCTTCCCCAAAGAAGAATAGTGGATTTCTGGTAAACGGATGACACCTTGGGTCCATGTTTCTTGAATGGGCATACCTAATGGAATAAATGGAGACAGGCACTGGAGACGGAGATTCTTTACACGGACCCCCAAAGCTAAGACTAAGGAATAAAACAGTGCTGGAAACGAGCAGGAAATGCCACTGACCCGTGGAGCAGGACTGAGAAAAGCCTCATGAGACGCGGAATGCTTCCTCTTCCTCTATTACCTGGGCAGTTGACCTCCTATTCTCTAACGTCACTTTCTTTCTTTCTTTTTAATTTTAGTTATCTTTGGCTGTGCTGGGCCTTCACTGCTGCTCGGGCTTTCTCTAGTTGCGGCGAGCGGGGGCTACTCTTCACTGCGGTGCGTGGGCTTCTCATCGCGGTGGCCCCTCCTGTTTTGGAGCACAGGCTCTAGGTACTCAGGCTTCAGCAGTTGTAGCTCTCGGGCTGGAGAGTATGGGCTCAGCTGTGGCCCACGGGTTTAGCTGCCCCGCAGCATGTGGAATCCTCCCAGACCAGGGATCGGACCCATGTCCCCTGTACTGGCAGGCGGATTCCTAACCCCTGGACTACCAGGGGAGGCCCCTAATGCCACTTTCTGAGAAAGCCAGAGTACTTTTTCATCCACAACCCCAGCCAACTCTTCCAGCTAAGGTATCAACCCTTGAAATCATAGTGGAGGAGATGGCCTTCCGGGAGGTGCAGGACCCACAAGTTAAGTTATAATGATGGCCAATGGAGATGGGAACTCTGCAGGGAATGGTAGGGATTGTGATGTCTGGGTATTATACCAACCCACAGATACAGACTCGGTACCAGATGTTGGGAAGCAGCTCTTATCATGGAGCTAGCACGAGATAAGAGCCTTTGGGTGTGGTGCTGATTTGGGAGAACCCACCAGCAGGTCAGCAAGGGAATATTCAGCCACGACCCCTGTGACAAAGAACAGATGTGAAACTTGCCTGCTTATCAGCACCCAGTCTGTACAGACCCAGCCTCATTCAAGGGCAGGAAAGGGAAAAAGATCCATTTGACATCTTTGACAAAATGCTGAGTGAAGTGGCTAATAAGAAATAGTTGAGCAGTTTACGGGTTCCATCACAAATTTTGCATCCTTGAAAAAATGTATACAAAGTTCATTGCTGCATCTCCACAAACACAGTTGGAGTCGTCCCATCACAGACATCATCAAATAGATTAGCTCTTCACAAATAATCTTTACAAATACTATCACAAAGAAGGAACAACTAAACAGCAAATTTGATCTTCTTTTCATTAATTTACAGTATCCAAGTATTATAAACTACCAAGGTCAATTTTAGGTATTTCCTGAAGTACTGAGTTATCACTTAACATATTAACAACACTGTTTCCTATGAATGAATCAAAAGTATACCTAAGTGTCTACTTGATTTTTATGCTTTAAAACTCTAAGAATATGCCTCAGTCATTATAATGCGGGTCAGACCGACAATTCCTAGACACATAAGATGGTTCAGTGGGTCAAACTTCAGTACTTCAACTGTTTAAATCAATAGGAACGATGAAGATGCTAATTGTTACTAATACTTATTTTCAATAGTAACCATAAGTGAAGCTAGAATTTTTATTTTTAACTTTCGATGATTTTTTTTAAGAAAAAAGCTTTTATTCTTTGAGTTTAATAGTCCTTGCAAATACCTAACTCATAAATGAAAAACAACTAATTCTGGGCAAGTAAATATTCCCCAAAGGTTGATTTTATCGACTAGCTACCTTTTAGGGGGAATAATGACAGAGGTATATAAAAGAAATTCTAAAAGGCAATAATTATTAGTTAATAATTTAATAACAATTTCAAAGGACTAATGAAAGGGATAGCTTGACATCAATGTTACTTTAACATAGTAGTCTAAAATCTTCTTTTTAAGTCTTTACTGAATTTGTTACAACATTGCTTCTGTTTTTTGTTTTATTTTTTCTTTTTTCGTTTTGGATTTTTGGCCAAGAGGCATGTGAGATCTCAGCTCCCCAACCAGGGATCATACCCACACTCCCTGCATTGGAAGGCCAAGTCTCAACAACTAGACCACTGGGGAAGTCCCTAAAATCTTAAAAAGTATGTATCTCAAAGGAAAAAAGTGCTACTCAGTTTATTACTGAGAAAAAAAGAAACCTTCTAATTCTTTCTGTATAAATTATCCATCTTCAACTAAGCACTTCTAGAATGCTTTTTCTCCAATAAGCCATTTTTTATGCTTTGCATATATACTTAACATGAAAAATTTAAACTGATATAAAAACAGAAAGGATAATGGAAATAGAATGCTGCATTTATTTAAAAGATTCATGGGAAAAGAGCACAGAGGTCTTCTGATCAATGGCCTGGCACTCTGTAATAGGTACACAAATTGCACATCTTGATTTTCTTTTAGGAAACCAGCGATTACCTTTTAATCTGTGGCTTCTCACAATGGAAATTTCCAAAAAAAAAACCCCAAAAAACACAAAAGAAAGAACAGTGCTGATCACAGTGTCATTCAAATGTCTCTGTCGAAACACCAAAGTAATTGAGTTATCTCTTAGATTTCCCTATAGGATATTCTAATCAGCACAGAAGCGTTTCCTTCATTTGTTGTTGTCAACAAGGACAATGAGATTCTTATAGTCGTGTTTGTTGTCTTATTGCTTGACAACAAATTGTATTTGCTGTTTTATGGCCTCAGAGTAAAAATACATAATTGATTACTCAGAATCAATCTGTTACAAAACTGGCTTTGGGATAATAAAGGATTAGTAAATCATTATAGAAATCTTATTGGTTAATCAAGTTTATAATTTCTGTGTCCCCCAGGCCTGTTTTCTTCCTCAAAAGAACCTCCTCTTCCCCCTTTGAAACCTGAGTGACTGGGGCAAAGCTGACCCCACCCTCAGCTCAAGGCATAAGACTATCGTTGTTGTTTAGCAGCTAAGTAGTGTCCAGCTCTTTTGTGATCCCATGGACTGTAGCCTGCCAGGCTCCTCTGTCCATGGGGTTTCCCAAGCAAGAATACTGGAGTGGGTTGCCATTTTCTTCTCCAGGGGATCTTCCCGACCCAGGGATCGAATCCGTGTCTCCTGCATTGCCAGGCGGATTCTTTGCCACTGAGCCACCAGGAAAGCCTATGGCATGAGATGATAGTAACCAAACATAAAATAATAGGAATGAAGAAAGGATGACCATCTCTTTGACCAGAGATGTTCCACTGTCCACAGTCAAGCTCATCAAGATTTGTTGGACTCTTCAGCTAAATTGACCAAATCAGCGAAGCGGAGTTTTTATTCCATGGTGATAGGAGAGGGCCTTTCTCTGTGTCTTTCTCTGATTCTCCATCTTCAAGCAAGGTAAGAACAAGAAATCAAGTCACCTTAGTTACTGCTAGTGCTCAGGTCAGGAAGGAAGCTGGCTTAAGGACAAAGCTACATCAGAAAGGGTCTTAACATTCCCTTGCCTGAACCCTCTCTACTTCCATAGGTAGGAATGCTTCTTTATGGTGAAAGCCAGTTTTGTTTGGGGTTTCCTGTAGCTTGCAGCATGAAACATCCTAACTCATTCACAGAGTCTGTATTGAGGAATCCAAACTTTCTGTACAGACAAATGATTTTTTTTTAAGTTTAATTTCCTTAAGTTCTTTCAGGGTTGTCATCTGTCCCTGTTAAGCCTGTTCTGGCTTCTAAAGAGCTTCTGCCTCAGACATTCAGCTCTGAGATCAAGGTTAAGGAGTCTGAAAGCCAGGTGAGGGGAAGCTGTCAGTGTTCAGAAGTCAGCCATATCTAAAGGACACGTACTTCTGCTCTCTATGTCTGTGAGTCTATTCCTGTTTTGCATATAGATTCTTTTACATTTTTTTCAAGACTCTATATGTAAGTGATATACAGTATTTGTTTTTCTCTATCAGACATTTAGCAGAAGAGGGAGGAGGAAGGACAAATTAGGAGGATATCATTAACAGATACAAACTACTATCCATTAAATAGACAAGCAACAGGGATTTACTATAAAGCAGAGTTATATTCATCATTTTGTAGAACCTATAATGGAAAGTAATTTGCCAAAAAAAACCCAAAAACAAAACCTGAATCAATGCTGTACACCTGAAACTAGTACAATATTATAAATCAACTATACTTCAAATTTAAAAAACTGGGAAAAAATACATATACAACACTTCTCCTCTCAAACAAAAGACAGAAAAGAGTTTTAGTTAAAATACTATCTAGTCTGTTTCACAAAAATAATACAAAAAACAATAATGACATCAATGTTCACGGAGTGCTCACAGTGCTATGAATTTTATGTGTATTATCTTTCTTTGTTGTTGTTATTCAGTCACTAAGTCATGTCTGACTCTTTGTGATTCTATGGACTGCAGCATGCCAGGCTCCTCTGTCCTCCATTGTCTCCGAGAATTTGCTCAAATTCATGTCCACTGAGTTGGTGATGCTATCTAACCATCTCCTCCTCTGCTGCCCCCTTCTCCTTTTGCCTTCAATCCTTCCTAGCGTCATTATCTTTCTTAAGAGCAATGTTAGGAAACAGAGGCCCAGCGTTAGGTTAATAAGTGGCCCAGAGTCACAAAACCAGTAAGCTCAATATTTGGAATTCAATCACATTTTTTTTTTTTTAAATTTTTAGGGACCCAAGGCCTATGTTAGGTAGGCCAATACATATCCTCTCAAAGTTATCTGTAAGGAAAGCACTGATTGCCATGTGACAGACACGCTCAGTGGATCCTGTGATCCATACCCCCAACTCTATCCCCATTCTAGGCTGAGAGGCAGAAGAAGGCTGCAGAGACAAGAACTGCTGGCAGGAGGAGTCAGCTGACCTTTGTTCTCCTACCTGACCTGGAGTGAGAAGATTTTCTGGCTCTCTCAGCCAAAAGGACCTTGATCAGAAGTCATCAGGAGCCCTAGTAGGTCAGGTTCCTTTAGGAACAAACATATTCAGACTTGAGATGGATCAAAATGGTGCTGCCTACCTTGGGCATGCAGACAACCAGGTGCCCTGTGGTCTGAGATCTTTTAGCAAAACTGCTGTCAGGTTTGACTTCTGCAGGGAGGACGAGCTGAAATGGCTGAGAGTAAACAGGAAGTACAGACAATGAGTGTATATTATACGAGGAAGTTCCTTTAAGAGGTATTTTTGTTACATAGTTAAAATTCACCAATCGTTAAAAAAGTCTAATTAGACTTATTAGGAAAAAAATAATATATGGGGCTATACTCCATAGGTACAAACTATTTTACCAATTTTAATGAGTGGTTTGCAGAATAATTATCAGTCATAAATCACGATTGGTCCAATCATGATAACATGGCTGATAAAGCACTCATAGATAAAACATCCTATCGTAAAATCTCGACATATTTCCATTTTTAAAGTCTTTAGGCTATCTCACATGAATGCTTAGAACTGGCAAAACACACTGTTTCAAAAATGATAAAATTACAGTAGGAAAAGCGACCCACTTCAGCATTCCGGCCTGGAGAATTCCATGCACTGTACAGTCCGTGAGGTCACAGAGAGTTGGGCACAACTGAGTGACTTTCACTTTCATGAATGAAACCATTGACAATTTTAAATGTGTATAATATTGAAATATAATTTCAAGCACAGGCTACCCATATAGACCATCTTATCAGGTCTGGGAAAATGCTAACTAAATAGATACAGGTTAAAAATACTAATTTTACAAAGGTACACCATGGTCAGCAACCGTTTCTGCTTAGTACCTCTCCTGTTGTAAAATTGTGTGTCTAAAAAAAATAGCACTGAGTTTCTCTTTTTCTATTTTAAAATGGCTTAACATTTTTTTTGAGGCAAGTTAGTTAGGTTTTAGGCTGAGTTCTGCAATAGTAACAGCCTACAGGGTCACACTTACCTTTCCCTTGACCATCACTCGCACGTAAGTTGGCTGTACATCAACATCGATTAAAGAGGTGTCCATATACCTTCAAAATTCAACAATCAAGTCTTGTAATTCTTCAAAGACATTAAGTTTAAAGAAGAGCAAATATAAAGTTGCACTTATGGGGCCATTTTAACTGAAGAAAGTTCATAGTTTCCATGATACACAGATCTTAGAATATCCATCTTAAATTAATCCCCAGATCTCACAGGAAATCCAATATATCAGCAATTTCATTTTTAGACCCACAAGTACACTTGGCATTGATTGCCCCTCACCCCAAAATATCTGCGGCCTGAAATACCAGAGGTTGGCAGAAAAAGGCTTGCCATGCTCTTTCATGAATATTTTATTTTAAGCCCCTAAAACCGATGTGAATAGCCAGGGATGCTGAATCCACTAAGCTCCTGCTTCCTTGGGGTTCTGTTCTGTTCTATTTCCCCAGCAGTTGTGCGGCTGTCCTTACACGACCATCCTGGAAGGCTGGTTCAGCTTCTCCCCCACTAGGAGTGTCCTGCCCAGAAAGCCCAGCACCCCAGCTCCCCCCCAGACCATGACAGTGACCCCATCGTTTTCGACTCCACAAGAGGGGAAAGGTTTAGATTCCATACCGCTCTTTCAAATGAGAAGTTTGGCCAAATGGTTATTTTTATACATGTCAAAATACTGATTGGGAATGTTTGAAAACATGGCAATGACTCAAAACTCACAAACATTAAGTGAGGCAGGTAGGACAGATGCAGGGTGAGGGGCGCAGGCTCTGACCACACAGACTCGGGAGGACTGACTCCCCTTCCCCTCCCCTTGATCATCTTGGAGCACACGCCTTAACCTTGCTAAGCCTCTGTAGTCTTACCTGTAAAATGGGGATACAAATAGCGCCTGTTTCCTAAGATTGCTTTACCACAGTTAAAAAATGCAGTGTTGGGCCTGGGCCTAAGGGGTCACTTTCTGACTTCTGCAATTACTGTGTCTACTTTGACAAGACTCACCCCCCAACCCACCTTGGGTAATTCCAGGATAACAAGCCCTCCCAAGTCACCGGATTACTGAGAGGTTAAATAAGACAGAGCATACAGCAACATCCCTCAGAGAGACAAACGCCATTATTACAGTGTAAACGTCATCGGTAACCATTCATTCCTTCAGTCGCGCTGTTATTGAGCTCCCGACAGGTGTCAGGCGCTGCTTTAGGTGCTGGAGATACAAACAGGGAGGAACACACACAAGCTTCTGCCTCAACTTCACAGTTTTCAAACTACAAGGAAATTTAGAGTTCGTCGGGTGGAAATCAAGAAGCAGGGCGAGATGGAAGAAGTGCTGGGGCAGGCAGGTACTGGTCTAGACTGGATGCTTGGGGTGCGCAGACAGGCCTCTCTGATAAAGTGACATCTGAATGGAGGCCTGAAGGTCATGAGGACACCTAAGGTGAGAGTGACCCAGGCAGAGGAAGACGCCTGCACGGAGGCTCTGGGGCGTCAGACCTGGGGTGAGAGTGACCCGGGCAGAGGGAGCCGCCTGCACAGAGGCCCTGGGGCGTCAGACCTGGGGTGAGAGTGACCCGGGCAGAGGGAGGCGCCTGCACAGAGGCCCTGGGGCGTCAGACCTGGGGTGAGAGTGACCCAGGCAGAGATGGGCGCCTGCACACAGGCCCTGGGCGTCAGACCTGGGGTGAGAGTGACCCAGGCAGAGGGAGGCGCCTGCACAGAGGTCTTGGAGGATCAGACCTGGGGTGAGAGCGACACAGACAGAGGGAGGTGCCTGAACAGAGGCCCTGGTGCGTCAGACCTGAGGTGAGAGTGACAGGCAGAGATGGGCGCCTGCACAGAGGCCCTGGGGCGTCAGACCTGGGGTGAGAGCAACACAGACAGAGGGAGGCGCCTGCACAGAGGTCTTGGAGGGTCAGACCTGGGGTGAGAGTGTCACAGGCAGAGATGGGCGCCTGCACAGAGGTCCTGGGGGGTCAGACCTGGGGTGAGAGTGACCCAGGCAGAGGGAGGCGCCTGCACAGAGGCCCTGGGCGTCAGACCTGGGGTGAGAGTGACCCAGGCAGAGGGAGGCGCCTGCACAGAGGCCCTGGGCGTCAGACCTGGGGTGAGAGTGACCCAGGCAGAGGGAGGCGCCTGCACAGAGGCCCTGGGGGTCAGACCTGGGGTGAGAGCAACACAGATAGAGGGAGGCGCCTGCACAGAGGTCTTGGAGGGTCAGACCTGGGGTGAGAGTGTCACAGGCAGAGATGGGCACCTGCACAGAGGTCCTGGGGGGGTCAGACCTGGGGTGAGAGTGTCACAGGCAGAGATGGGCACCTGCACAGAGGTCCTGGGGGGTCAGACCTGGGGTGAGAGTGTCACAGGCAGAGATGGGCACCTGCACAGAGGTCCTGGGGGGGTCAGACCTGGGGTGAGAGTGTCACAGGCAGAGATGGGCACCTGCACAGAGGTCCTGGGGGGTCAGACCTGGGGTGAGAGTGACCCAGGCAGAGCGAGGAGCCTGCACAGAGACCCTGGGGCATCAGACCTGGGGTGAGAGTGACCCAGGCAGAGGGAGGCGCCTGCACAGAGGCCCTGGGGGTCAGACCTGGTGAGAGCAACACAGATAGAGGGAGGCGCCTGCACAGAGGTCCCTGGGGTTCACACCTGGGGTGAGAGTGTCACAGGCAGAGAGAGGTGCCTGGACAGAGGCCCTGGGGCATCAATGGGTCTGAAAGGGCTGGAGAAGCAGAAACACCAGGCATGTGGATCCCGAAATGAGCAGTTGGGTAGAGGGAGTGAGCCGGAGCCTGGCACCTTTGAGCACTGAGGCAGATGGCTGAGTGTCTCTGAGTGACTGCAGCAAGGAAGGGTGGAGGTGACACGGGCTGGTGGAGCGAGTGTCACAGCCAAGGAGAGCTGGGGTGGGGGTGGGGTGGGGAGAACAGCAGTCAGGATGCAGGTTCCAGGGGCAGGAAGCGAGTGCGGTAGGTGAGACCAGGCAGGACTCTGGACGCGATAAAGAGGCTGGTGTTCACGTTTCAGAACTCAAGAGACTGTGACTGAGAAGGAAAACAGAAATGCCACCCTTTAAACACATGGTAAAATATCTTTACCTATACACGGCCAAGTCCAGGACGATCTGGTTACGCTTTTCATCATCTTTCAAAGTGAAGTCAAGTCTAAGGAACAATCCATTTAGGGGGAAGAAACAAAAGGATGTTTTTAGCAATACTTGATAGATAACCCCATCCCAATATTAAAAGGAAATTTACTAGTAACTATATCCTCATCTTCAATGGCACACTTATTTTGGTGGCTGGTCAATAAAATGTCAGAGTTTAACAATTTCAACAGAAGCCTACAACATATTTATAAATTATTTCTGTTTACATGGTTTCCATATGAGAATCTTAAACTAGATACAAAAAATCAGCATTGGTGCAGAGACAGAGACATCTGGTGGTTAAAGTTTTCTTCTCCCTTCTTCATTCGGGTTTGTTAGAAGCAAACTGAAACGCGGAATTATTGCCGGAGGACCACATGTTGCATCTGCTTGCCATTATCCAGCACACGATTCCTTCATTTTTAAACAGTTTTGTCTTTTTTTCTTCTTTCATCGGTTACCTTTCCACTTCCCCAGAAATGCTGCCTGTGACCCATCACCTCCATTTTACAGGAGAAGAAACAGAGGCTCAGAGGGGGCTGACATAGCCAGGAAAGAGGTCACATGAATTTGGGAGGCAGGATCTCAAAGCCCCAAGTCTTTTAGCTGGACTGTGAGGTTGAGTCCTAGGTGTAACTTCCATACCGCCGATGCATTGTTCAGAATTACCTGGTCAATTTCATTCTGAGTATTTCAGTTATCGTCGTATTCTCTAAAGTACATAACCCAGCGATGTTAAAGAATGCAGGCTAAATTGTTTGGGAAGATGTACCACTAGCCCTCAATTTGCTGCCAGCTGGGGGTCTGCTCGTGGTCGCTCTCACTACTTCCAGCAGCCCTGAGGGGGGCACTCCTTCGGGTGCACAGATGACCCATGCGTTTTTGATCTCATCTCTGGGACTTTTATTATAGGTGTTTTCTTGTCTGCCTTGATTGCTTATTGCCCCATTTTCCAGCCAACAACTTAAACTCTCCCTTCACGAATCTATCGGAAGGTAATTTCAGAGAGGTTTTCTGTATAGCCCATGGGGTCGCAAAGAGTCGGACACGACTGAGTGACTTTCACTTTTTCTATGGCAGACACTGATACTCACTCCCCGCTGTCTGCTCCTGCTTTACCCGTGGTAACAGGACCCCTGAGCTGAGTGATGAATACGGCTCTGCAGGGTGGAGACCACGTTCCCCAGCTTTCCTGGCTGCTGGATGAGATCATATGCTTCAGTTCCAAAGGAAAATGTTCATCTTTCTAGGAGCTTTCTTTAAGAGGGGGACTGAGTGCCCTTTCCCACCTTTCCCCCTCTCTCTTCTGCTGAGTAGAAGAGGTGGTAGTTGGCCAAGAAATGACCATGGGGAGCACTCAATGACTTACTGCAACTGTCCAGGGAAGAGTAGGCTGATGTCCTCTAAGCGGGTGGTGAGGAGGTGAATGAGAAAGGGTGGGATTCTGGTAATTCTGGAGGAAGAGCTCGTGGGCTCAGTGATAACATGAGAGAGAGAAGGATGGAGGACGAATCTGAGGTATTGCTCTTGACCCCCAGTGGACGCTCATCCCCAAGCCAGAGGACACCGACAGCACGCAGGCTCTGATGGGAAGTGGTCGTGGGTGTGGAAGCAAGGACGTCTGCTTTAGTCAGGATGAGCCTACCACGCCTAGCTTATGTCCACACAGGATCTCAAACAGCTAACTGAATACACAAGTCCCGAGCTCAGGGAAGAGATCAAGTCTGCTTGTGAGGAATGAAAACGTCTTTCAAGCCATGGGATTTGCTGAGATCTTGAGAGAGCGGATGAGGAAAGAGAAGACAGCTGAGGAGCTGGCCCCAGAGCATTTAGGAAACCAGACAGACAGGGGCCAGCAAAGCAGAGAATGATGAGAAGGCACGAGGGTCAAAGAATCAGGAGCAAGGGGAAAACAATGCTTCGAGAAGGAAAGGAATGATCAGTTTGGTCAAATGTGTTACATTGAGCACATGGCTGAGACTTGAAAAGATGTGACTGAATTTAGAAATGTTGTGAATGCAGAATATAAAAGTGATGGGACTGAAGAAGCTTCAGGGGTCTTACTAGGGGCACAGAGAGTCCAGAGGGTTTCCTTCAAGCCCTGCTGTAGGTTGAAAAGGGACTGTCTACCCACTAGATTTTTAAGTTTCTTGAAGGCAGAAATCTGTCATATTCACTTCTACATCCCCAGGGCTTAGCATCATGTATTCATGCCTGCTGGATAAACAAGATGTGTGTTGTGTGTGTGTGTGTGTGTGTGTGTGTGTGTGTGTGTGTGTGTGTGTGTGTGTGTGAGGTGGGGTTGGGGTGAGATTACAAACTTGATCATGGACACCACTAGAATCAGGCAAGCACAGGCAAGTCAGACACACCACCAACTGGCTATGTGACCTTGTGTGAGTCATTCACCTCTCCGCTCAGGTTCTGGACCTGTGAAGAAGAAATATCGCCTGTCACGTCTGACTGCTGCGAAGATGAGTCAGTGACACCCAGGAGCGATCAGGGCCGCACCACCTCTATCATGGTAACGGCACAACAAATGAAACGGTCAAAGCAGACATTCTGAGTAATGAAATGAAGCCAACAAGACTGAGTTCACAGGCTTGTTGATCTGTGTTTTGACTACAAAAGGCCTTCTCTGCCTGCTTTCTAGTTTTAATTTAAAAATAGCTAGATACTACTATGGGCTTCTCCAATATTTTGGCCACCTGATGCGAAGAGCCCATGCATTAGGAAAGACCCTAATGCTGGGAAAGATTGAAGGCAAAACTGAAGGGGGCGGCAGAGGATGAGATGGTTACACAGCATCACCAACGCAGTGGACGTGAATTTCAGCAAACTCTGGGAGACAGCGGAGGACAGAGGAGCCTGGCGGGCTATAGTCTACAGAGAATTGGACATGACTTAGCAACTGAACAACAACAAAAGATGCTATTATACATGAGGCATATTTTCCCCTCTCATCAGCTCCACTGAGGAATTTATATCAATTTCTTGTCTTAGCTCTCGAAAGTTCTGCAGATGAGTTCCAGAGTATAAAGTAGGTGTACAGGTGATCAGGGTTCTCAGCTAGCTTGTTCATGGCAGAGTTTTAAAAATTAAAAAACACAACAATGGGGCACTTGAAATTTTCGGGGAAAAAGTTGTACATAATCCAAAGTTTCAGGGGATACAGAAATAACTAAGATTTCCTTATGTCTAGATCACTTTTTGTATGCTGAGAGAGTGGAATGTAACATTATGTACTTGAAAACATAATGCCACTCTGCTTTTAAATATGCACAAAATGACATTCTCGTTAGGTTCTTCTGGTTTATTCAGAGTGGTCAGATATCTGAGCAAACGTGCCCTTGAAGCCATGGTATGACCAATACCACATGTTTTGCGTCTTCACGTCTCTAGTTTATCCCACTTACTTGGGTTCATTCACGTTCAGGGCCCTCCCGTCCTCAGTGACCAACATCCTGGGTGGCTTCACTTTCTTCTTCTTTTCACTTAGTATTGGGGGTGGTGGTAACAAGGGGAAGGGGAGAGAAAAAAAGTACACAAAGATAATATAAAAGCAATTAATGTGTGAGACAGTTTCAGAAAAATTAATGGCATATTCGTGAATACATCAGTTCACTGTGATGAGGTCCGTGGCTGGGGGCTGACAATCGAGCCAGATTGCTGTGTGATTATACCCATATCTGTAAGGCGCAAATGTGACCAAGACAATTTGCCAGATCATTTGAATGGGGGAAGAAAACTCCTTTTCATGAAATAGCCATGAATGTTTAAATGAGTCTATTTTATGCATGATTTACTCAGCTAACTGTCAATTCTCCATTTGTGTATACAGCTTCTACTTTAGCTAAAATTATAGTTTTTAAAATGCCAAACAGAACCTATTTTATAGAAATAAATATACCAGTACATAAGGATCTATGTGAAAGGATGCCTATCACAGCATCATCTGCAAAGGCAAGCCTCTGGAACCACTGTGAATGTCCATCAATGGAGGAATAACTGGACTGACTGTGGTACGTTCACAGTATGAGATATTGTGCATCTATTAAAAAATGTGTTCATTCTTTACTAAAAAGTCGTCTAAAAAGTTGTAGAAAAGTGTTGATGATGATTTAGTGAGAACAAACATATAAAATATAAGTCCATTTTTGTTCTTAAAAAAGATCCCGAATCCCACATTTGCAGAAATCATTCATATGATTGTAGAGGTGGGCTGGACCCAAGCCTGCTAACGAACTCTCGTTACCATGAAGGGTAGGGACAGGAGGAAGGTGAATGGAGTAAAGAGGAAAAATTCATGGAATAACATGAAAGAAAATGTAGGATGCAAATTATATTTATTTAGAACATTTGCAAAAAATACATAAAAACTTAAAAGAGGCATATATGGACAAGTTCTAGAAGGTCAGATGGACAGATGTGTTAAAACGACAGAGCTACAGGCGATTCTTTGCCTTAGACTTCTATTGTTCTTTTAATAGAGATTTTGTGTCAGTTAACTTTATTTTGTAATAGACATTTATTCACATTTTTCTGCACTGTAACTGGGTTGCCAGGTCCAATTAAGTTCACGTTTCCATGAGCTACATTGTTCTCCACAGTGAAGCGAAAGTCCCTCAGTCGTGTCTGACTCCTTGTGACCCCATGGACTGTATGCAGTCCATTGAATTCTCCAGGCCAGAGCACTGGAGTGGGTAGCCTTTCCCTTCTCCAGGAGATCTTCCCAACCCAGGGATCGAACCCAGGTCTCCTACATTGCAGGAGGATTCTTTACCAACCGAGCTATCAGGGAAGCCCTTGTCCTTCATGACCCTGGGCAATTAAGGGCAAACATCTCAGAAACTCATTAGATGGGGTAGACACAGCACCTGAACAGAATGACTTGGAGGACTGGTATCTCTAAACCAGGCCATACTATTTGACACCTTTAAAGTTGTTAAAAAGCTAGGGACATACAAACAAAACTCTACCTAAAATGCCATGATTCACAACAACCTAAAGAAGGTAGTCTGATATTAATAAAATGTTAGTAGATACGTGTCAACAAAAAGCTGAAATTAGGAAAAGCAAAGTCTGTGTGTGATAGCTAGCACAGATTTAACACAGATGATGGATAAAACAATGTGCAATCATGAAAATATATTCTATCACTCTTAATGATAGGAAAAAATGGAATACCTTAATCTTTCTTGGTCTCTCCGCTGTTTTTCCATATGTCTCAGAGTTTCCAATCTAGATTCAGGAGTGTACAAAGAGGGCTTATTCCAGAATTCCAGGTCGTCTTCTCTGTCATCTAATTCCTTCCCCTTACGCTGCCTTTCTTGTATTTCTGGTACCTGGATGTAGTCTTTACTCTCTTCAGAAGATGGACTAGGGACAAGCACAGGACACATCAAGACCAATAAGGGACATCTGAGTTTCATCCTGAACACTGCCCCTGAAATACCTTATGTTATTTTTTTTTTAATACATTATCTTCTAAGCTTTGAATAACAAAATGTGTCTGAAAGAAAGCCTATCCGAGCCAAGTTGGAGAAAGTGCCACAGCCCTGGGACAGGCCCACCTTACCCACCACCAGGAATGCTGCAGTAATCAGATCCAAGGATTCATAGACTGGGCTGATATGAGTCATCTGGGGAGCTTCATACACAGTACGGATCTCTAGGCTCCCACCAGAGTCTATCCTGTCAGTTTGGAGGGGTGCCTAGGACTCTTGCTTCACAATATGTCATTGGAGGTTCTGATGACGAGACAAACTCAGGGACCACGGGGCCTTGGTAATCAATCTTTCAGTCTTGCACCCTTCAATTTCATCCTTCACACTGCTCCCAGAGGAATCTTTCTTAAAAATTTGATCATGTCTTCCAGGTTCTTTAGGGGCTTCCCTGGTGGCTCAGACAGTAAAGGATCTGCCTGCAGTGTGGGAGACCTGGGTTCGGTCCCTGGGTCGGGAAGATCTCCTGAAGGAGGGCACACCAACCCACTCCAGTATTCTTGCCTGGAGAATCCCATGGACAGAGGAACCTGGCTCAAAGAGTCAGACATGACTGAGGAACTAAGCACATTCCAGGTTCTTTAATGATTCTCTATCTCTAAAATTCTTCAGTGGGCTATATGACATTGCCCATGGTACGGCCTCTATCTACTCCATTTTCGTGGGTGACTTTGGGTTTTGTAGCTTTACATGGTAAGGGCTTCCTTGGTGTCTCAGTGGTAGAGAATACACCCACCAATGCAGGAGACAGGTTTGATCCCTGGGTCAGGAAGACCCCCTGGAGAAAGAAATGGCAACCCACTCCAGTATTCTTGCCTGGGAAATCCCATGGACAGAGAATCCTGGTGGGCTACAGTCCATGGGGTTGCAGAGTCAAATGCAACTGAGTGACTAAACAAAAACAGTATGAGAATGCTCTCTTTTTCATTCATGTTTTGTGGACTGTCAGAGAATTAAACGATGTCTCCATAAGGCATCAAATAATTATTCTATGACAGTCAACATTTATTCAGCAAGGATTCAGCTAGTATTTATTGAATGTCTTTCTGTGTGTCAGGCGCCAGAGAGACAGAAGACTGTTCCAGAAAGAGAAGGACATCATTCGAGCAGTACACAACAGGTATAGGCTCTCCCCACTCACCTCTCCCTAAAATTTGCACTGTTACAAAATGATATGAAATGAAAACAAGTACAAGAAGCCTTTAGTACCAGGACGGCAAATGGTAAGGACTCATTAAATGTTAGATTTTGTTATTATTCTTGTTACTGAAATGAGATAACACAAAATGCTCATTTAGTTGACCTTCAAATAAAATGCTTTCAAAAGGACAGACCAAAATATGAATTTTAAAGAGTAAATACAGAATATACAGTAAAATTCTGCTTAAACACCTTACGTATTATAAAATGCAACTGGACAGTTTAATAAACAAAATAGTGCAAATTACTGAAAATAAATGCTTTGTCATATAGCCATGGTTCTTTATGGTACTGAAAAAAGAGGGGGGAATCTATAATATTCTACAAGATTTTAGTTAACCATCACTGAAATCGTTAGTTTCATTCTCATTAAGAATTTTTGTTTGGCAGACTCACAGACACAGAAAACAAACTTATGGTAACCAGAGGGGAAAGGTGGGGTGGGGGATAAATTAGGAGTTCATGATTAACATATGCATACTATTATATAAACAAGGACCTACTGTGTAGCACAGGGAACTATATTCAATATCTTGTAATAACCTATAATGGAAAATAATCTGAAAAAGAATACACACACACACACACACACACATATATATATATATTACTGAATCATTCTGCTGTATGCCTAAAACTACACAACATTATCAATCAGCTATATTTCAATAAAAAACTGAAAATAAAATATGGACAAGGTGAGTTTATTCTAGAAATTCAAGGATGGTTTAATTTTGAAAAATTTATCAATGTTAATTCAACACATCAACAGAAAAACATGCTTATCTCAATAGATACAGAAAAAGCATTTAACAAAAACCTAGTATCCATGATGATAAAAGCTTTTCATCAACTTGGAATAAAAGGAAACTAACTCAACTCTTCAGAAGCCTCACAGGAATCACTATACTTAATGATGATGAATTGGCAACATTCTTTTAAAAGTCGGGAACAAGATACAGATACCCATTCTTACTGTTGCTATTCCACCCATTACTGGAGGCTTAGCATAAAAAAATAAAAAGCAGAGGTAGAAGGATTGGAAAATTTTGTGAAGTTGCTATTTTTTTTTTAAAATGTGTTTTTTCTAAGTAGAAAATACAGGATAATCTACAGACTGACCACTGCATCTTTTTAAAAAGTTCAGCAAGACTGCATGCGTGCTAAGTTGCTTCAGTTATGTCCAACTCTGTGTGACCCTGAGGACTGTAGCCCTTCAGGCTCCTCTGTCCATGGGATTCTCCAGGCAGGAATACTGGAGTGGGTAGCTGTTCCCTTCTCCAGGGGATCCCCTGACCCAGGGATCGAACTTGTGCCTCTTACGCCACCAAGATTTCTTAATACTGTTTACCTCTATATACATCAGAAAGACCCAATAACAAATCAATCTTTAAAATCTCATTCTACAAGATACTTAGAAATAAATCTAATAAGAAATAGTGTAAAATCTTTAAAGAGAAAATTATAAAAACTTACTGAAGGATTCCGAAGGTCTAAATAAATAGAACTATCCCAAAGTTCAGCAAGGAAAGAATCAATGTCCTGAAGGTGTCAACTTTCCCCTTATGAACATATAAACTCAATGCAATTTCAATCAAAATTACACTAGGGATTTGGGGGGAGTTTGAAAGCCTGACTCTAAAATTCTTACAAAAGAGTAAAACAGAGATGAGAAGTGTCAAGATGATTTTGAAACATGAGAATATCTCCTAGCAAAAATCAAGATTTATAGAAATTAAAACCATGTGGCAGTACTCCCATGGAAGAATCTAGGGAGCCCAGAAATGGGCCCATGAATCACAAGAGCAGGGAATATAATCCAGGAAAAGAATGGCACTTTAATAAATGGGGCTGAAAGAGACAATCCTGTGCGGGAAACGACTAGCACCCTACCCCAAAAGCTAACCCCGGATAGATAGATATGACATTAGGATATTTAAAATTTTCATAAATAAGATCAAAATGTATAAAATAAGTTTAGCTACATCAATATGTCTAAATTCTAGAAAACAAAAGCTCTTATTGAAATTAAAGACAAGTCACAGACAGACTGCAAGAAGGTATTTGCAAACCTCATAACCACTAAAGAATTTGCATCTAGAATACAAAAGAGCTATAAAATAGTAAGAAAAAACCTTATGACTTATTTAAGATAGGTGGAAGTCCTGAACAGAAGAAATCTAAATAGCTAATAAACATATAAGAAGACATTTAAGATACTGAAACTCACTTTTACTTCTAGAAATGCAAATTAGAATATGAGATGCTATTTAACAGCCAATGTGATTGGCCAATGTTTTAAAAACCACATTATCTACTATTGACAAAAGATTAGGAACTCTCCAACGCTGCTGATATATGAGTTTAAATTAGTACACTTTAAAAAACAGTTGGGCAATGCATATAAAGTTGAAAAGATGTTTACGATTAATATGCAGCAATGTCACTGCTGAATACATACTACAGAAACTTCCGTACTTGCACAAGGAGACGTGTGCACCATTGTGTGAAAAAAAAAGAGAAATGGAAAACCACTTACACAGCCCCCCAAAGAGGAATGGCTGCATCAGGGCTGATCTTCAGCTGACCCTCCTCCTGCCTCACTCCTTTCCTCCTTCTCTTCCTCCTTCCTTCCGATGGTCTCAAACTAGGGCCACAGATTGCTGGAGCTGGTGCTTATTCTGATCTGTCGGGGCCAAAGAATTACTCACTATCAAATATTTTGAATGCCCGCTCTGGGATAAATTGATTTATTCAGGCGATGGAATTTTATTCCACAGCTAGAATGAATGAACTCATCTTACATGTCTTCATATGTGTAAAGAGCAAAAACACAATACTGAATGAAAAGCAAAGCTGTAGAAAGATATCATTCATGCTAAAAAACAAACAAACAAACATAAAACTGCTCTTAGTTAAGTGCTATTAAGAAGTACATAATTATGTGGGTAAATATATGATAATACAATGGGATCGACATTATACCAAACACTACTAAAGTACTGACTTTAGAATGGTGGATGCCACAGGATGAAAGGAGGAGAGGGATGGGGGAGAAACACTGAAGGAGCTTCTCTATTGATATTCTATTTATTAAAAAAAAAAGAGGCAAACATGCCAACTATTAACATTAATAAGTGTGGGTGGTGGCGCACACAATAGCTATAGCTGCCTATTTATTTTTTTTAACATTTATGTATATCTGAAATACATTATAATTATTATTTTCCCAAGTTTAAGAGATTCTGTTATCAAAATATTGAAAGATTTCATTGTATGGAATCAAATCAACTGAGTAGTTGCAATTCCCTCAAAATAAGCAAGCATGAAAAATTCATGTTTGTAAAAATGACCAATTAGGGGCATATTAATCACATTAAAAATGCATTCATTATATAATTCACAAAACAGAACATCTTATGCAATTAAAATTGCTCAATGTATAATAACATGATTTGCATTTAACTTTTCTAAAATATTCCTACTTTATAAATCAAAGTATACCTGCTATTTCAGCTTTCCTGTGCATCTTTCAGAGAGATTTGTCTGAGGATAATTTTAGATGAGAATTAAAGCTGCTAGTTTATAAAGGCTTCCCCCTCCACCCTCTCAAGGGAAGAAAACCTCACCAAATGGTCACAAACAATGGGATGATCATACATGGTCTTCCCCAAATTTCACATCATAATTTATTCTTCAAATCAATCACTGGACTCTAAGTGGCACTGTAAACACCTTGAGAAGAGACCTTTTTAACATAAGTTTTGCTTTTAACATGAGTTAACCAGAAAGGACACTCCATTTACCCACAGGGGAGCACTGATGTCCACGTGCCGGTGTCCGTCAGAGCCTGTGTGAATTCTCCCCGTCTCGCCTTTGCTTTCCTCCTCCTTCAGTTTCCTCTGAGCCTCTTCCTTGTCCTTGGCTCGCTTAAGACAGTAAGCTTTCTCCTGCTCTCTGATTTGTTGTTCAACTACTGGGAAGTTCTGTAATGCCTGAATCCTTTCTGAACGCTCGATTTCTTTACCATCCAACCACTGGAACAACAACAGCAAAAAACCAGCCAGCACAGTGCATTTATCCAGAAGCTGCAATTTGAATCAGCCCCAAGAGGACTTTACTTGCAAGACTAGAAATAATAAATAATACACCTTAGTGATACGGAGTTGAAAGCAAAGTAATTAATGGGAAATTTCAGGAACTTTGATCTAAACCAGTGTTTTACTTCACACAATTAATACAGTTTGCAAAGCATCTTTACTGGTAATAACAATAGGTAGGTCTTCTGTGGAAACTGATTATTAATGACAAGCTCTCAAAATACATTAATTTTGTAACTGCTCATTGTGTTAAGAATTTCAATATCTCAGGTGAAGTCCCAAATGCTCTCTATGAGAAAGGGCCTTGTATATTACACAAAACTGAGCTCTAATGCGAGTGGGCCCAGGAACCAACCCACACCTGGATCTACAACTTGTAGCTTTCAGAACAATGAGATAAATTCCTGATGTTCAAGCTACCCTGTTTGTAGAACTTTGTTATCATAGCCCTAGGAAATAAGACAGCTGTTAGGACAACTCTTGTCAAAGTAGATAACAAGCTTTCAATGAAATGGTATGTACTGATGAATCCATTTGCAGGAAGGAATGGAGACACAGATGTACAGAATGTACTTGTGGACACGCTGGGGGAAGGCAAGGGTGGGATGGACTGAGAGGGTAGCATTGACACATATACACCACGGTATACACAGACAGCCAGTGGGGAGCCAGTGGGGAGCCAGTGGGGAGCCAGTGGGGAGTCAGCGGGGAGCCAGTGGGGAGTCAGTGGGGAGCCAGTGGGGAGTCAGCGGGGAGCCAGTGGGGAGTCAGCGGGGAGCCAGCGGGGAGCCAGTGGGGAGCCAGCGGGGAGCCAGTGGGGAGCCAGTGGGGAGCCAGTGGGGAGTCAGTGGGGAGCTAGTGGGGAGCCAGCGGCGAGCCAGTGGGGAGCCAGTGGGGAGTCAGCGGGGAGCCAGTGGGGAGCTAGTGGGGAGCCAGTGGGGAGCCAGTGGGGAGCTAGTGGGGAGCCAGTGGGGAGCCAGTGGGGAGCTAGTGGGGAGCCAGTGGGGAGCCAGTGGGGAGCCAGTGGGGAGCCAGTGGGGACCCAGTGGGGAGCCAGTGGGGAGTCAGTGGGGAGCCAGTGGGGAGCCAGTGGGGAGCCAGTGGGGAGTCAGTGGGGAGCCAGTGGGGAGCTAGTGGGGAGTCAGTGGGGAGCCAGTGGGGAGCTAGTTGGGAGCCAGTGGGGAGCCAGTGGGGAGCCAGTGGGGAGCCAGTGGGGAGCCGGTGGGGAGCCGGTGGGGAGCCAGTGGGGAGCCAGTGGGGAGCCGGTGGGGAGCTGCAGACAGCACAGGGCGCTCAGCTCAGTGCTCCGTGATGACCTAGAGGGGTGGGAAGGGATGGGGCAGGGAGGCCCACGGGGGTGGGGATATGACTGATTATGACTGATTCACGGTGTTGTAGGGCAGAAAGGAACACAACGTTGCAAAGCAATTTTCCCCCAATTAAAAAAAAAAGATTCTGAAGTTTATCAGCCTATTTTTAAATACCAGTAAACACATTTATGAGCACTATTTTCAAAGACAGGCTGTTGCCTGTTGTAGCAGCTGAATCCCAACAGTCTTTCTGGAAGGAAAGACTTGACCTGAGACCTGCACATTAACCCAGAGAGAAGCAGGGAGTGTAGTTATTGTGAGAATGGTGGGCTTTTAGGCTCAAATCCCACTGGGGCCACTTGTCAGGGGTGTCACCTTAAACAAGGAGCCCCAACTTTCCAAGGCCAGGCTTCCTCATCTCAGGATGCTTCTAATCCTCTCCCTGCAAGGGTCCAGGGGCATCAGAGATGCTGTGTGCCAAGCCCCTGGAACAGCCCTGACCCATGATTCAGGCTCCTGTCTGGTGGCTCACACACTCCTAGCCTGACACTGCGGGGCTGACCAGGCCCAGCTGGGCTGACAGCCCCACACCCTTCCTGGGACAGGGCGCATAGCATCCCGGTCTCTAAAATTCTGCTTCTCATCTGTTCATTTTTTCAGAAAGTGCTTGTACAATGATGACTGGCCTGGGCAATGTCTGAGCTACTATATCACTCATTCTAAATATATGTTTTAGATTCAATTATCTGAGTCGCTTATTCTTTTAATCAAAGACATTTTACATTGGGGAAAAAATGTATTCTATTAATCTAGCAATTTTGCCTACACAAAAGACAGTAGTCTAAACACAAATGTCCTCTGAGGATGGAGGAGAAGGCCTGGGAGAAAGCCAGGGCCTCCACACGTTCCCTGTGCAGAGGCAAAATGCTGCTCCGGCTGCTGGGGGCGCGGGTCACCGAGAGGATGTGACTGCTGGCCTGCGAGCTGGACCTGGGCGATCACAGGCTCCTCACCGCTCCCCTGTCCTGCAAAGTATGTTCTGCTCATTGTTCCCACACTAGGAGCTGTTCCAGGGGCACAGCCTTGAGAGAGGAAGGTTCTGTTGAGACCCTCTGGACTGAATCCAGTTAAGCCTCTCTACAAACCTGTGAGAGTCTAGCTGGCGGGTGCAGAGCCCTACTCATCTTGTTGCCCAGAACAAGCTTGGTAAGGAAGCTTCCTTGCTTATTAGACCCACCGCCTGCCAGTCTGTCTCCAGAGAGGCTGCCCCTTTCTCTGGCCTCTCCTTGCCCTCTGTGTACGGAGGCCAGTTCCACACTTCACCAGAGAAGTCGAGAGGTTTCAGACCAACATGTGCAGGTCAGGAGCTCCTGGAGTTATAACACATAAACATTAATAGTACTACTTAAATGTTCTCAGGTGTAGGATTTGTCTAGAAACCGTGTGTTTTTCCTGGTTTGCAAAATCATCAGATATGGGGAGATGCGGCAGAAGAGATTAACACACAGAGCAGCAGTTCTCGAATGAGGTCCCTGGACCGGTGGCATCAGAGTCACCTGAGAGCCTGTTCTGAATGCAAACTCTTGGGCGCCCTTCAGGCCTACCGAATGGGGTGCTTGGGCAGGGGACGGTGGGGGCGGGGGGCAGTGAACACGAACCCTGTCTAAGTATTCCAAAGGGGACAGTGGGGGCGGGGGTCAGTGAACACGAACCCTGTCTAAGTATTCCAAAGCACACGAGAGGTTGAGCATTAACATAGCGAGTGAGTTAATAAAAAGCAATAGAGTAAAAAAAAAAAAGGCACAGGAGTTTAACAGTATGAACTCACTCAGATGTGTCTAGTTCTATGCGACCACATGGACTGTCGCCCACCCAGGCCCCTCTGTTCATGGGATTCTCCAGGCAAGAATATTGGAGTGGGTTGCCATGCCCTCCTCCAGGGGATCTTCCTGACCCAGGGATGGAGCCCACGTAGCCACCTCAAAAGCCCTGAGCTTTTGGTGAGCTCTTAGTAATAATGGACGCCCTCTATAACAATGACTTGAACTCATCAAGAAAGCTCAGTTCAACTCTGTGCATTCTGAATGAGAAAGGAGAAAAATATGCCCGTTTATTTTTCCAAACTTTATTAGAGCTATCAAAAAATTTTTAAAGTTCAGTGAGCCAAAGAATTCATTTGGATTTTTCTGGAATATTCCATTCTCTAAAACAACACATTCTCTGAAAACGCTGGGAATAAATCAGGAATCACTGTGTAGTTGCTTGTTTTCATTTTTTTCTGAGAATTTCATATCATGGAGATAAAGCATACCTTTAGCTGCTGAAGAGTTGCCACCACGAACTGTCTGTAGCCGTCAAAGTCAGCACAGGGGTTTCCCATGAGGAAGAGTTCCTTCAAGTGGATGTTGCCTTGAAGGGTTTTAACACTGCTCAGCTCTCCAATGAAGTTCACCGTCAAGTCAAGCTTTGTCAGCCCTTCACAGCCTGGTGGGAGAAAGGAAAAGAAAGCAAAGCCAGAAAAATCACCCAGGTACTAAAACGTGTACAGTAGCACATCACAGAAGTAACAGCTGCAGGAATTTGAAGTCTGTTCACTAACTGCACTGCTGATCAAGGATGGGGTGGTGAGGGAGGTTGGCGGGGGAGAGTTCAAGAGGGAGGGGACATATGCATGACTGTGGCTGATTCATGTTGATGTATGGCAAAAACTATCACAATGTTGCAAAGTAATTATCCTCCAATTAAAATAAATAAAATTTTTTAATGTTAAAAAAAAAGGCTTAGTCTTGATTCACTTTTCTGTGCCTCCCTTTACTTTCAATCCCTGAGTCCCTCAGGTCGAAGGAAATCCTCTTCTTGCCCACATCTGCAAACTCTGGGCTGTTGACATTTGGATTCAGTTACTAACTGGGGTGAAGAAGGTCAGGTATAAGCTGCTGCTGGGGTGGGCTCTGCATCAGAACAAATGTCCCTTTAAAGAAGGCACTGGAATCTGTGGGCCTGAGAATTTTACCAGGTACAGTGGTTAGGACTCATCTCAACGCAAAGGGTGATGGCAGGGATCCCCAAACAGAAGGCATTTCATAAAATCAAGCCTCAGAATTCATCTTTATAAAGTCACCAAAGAGACACAGTGGCTTCAAGACCACCAAAGCACTGAACCGAGGGTGTGAACAAATGGAACGAATATAAGTGTGGTCCTCACAGGGATGACAGAAAAAAGGATAAGTCACTGAGGAGACTCTGTAGTAAATGTGACCCACCCAACTTTATTGCAGAGATAGCCAGATGATATAGAAATTTGAATCAATTTCAAGTTTGAATTGACTCCTCTCATCTGAATTCCATGAGCACTTGGTAGTTAGGAGTGGAGACCTTGGAATTCGACAGACCTGAGTTCAAGTACTAACTCTGACACATCCTTGCTGTGAATTTGCAAAAGTCACAAGCCTCAGTCTTCTTGTCTGCAATTATAATAGTATTGGTACCTGATTCAGAGATGCTTGTGAAGACAATAAAAGATGATTCGTGTGAAGTACTTAACACAGTGCCTGCCACTTGGGAAGATTTGATAACCATGAGCTAGGATGAGAACCGGAGAAGGCGATGGCACCCCACTCCAGTACTCTTGCCTGGAAAATCCCATGGATGGAGGAGCCTGGTGGGCTGCAGTCCATGGGGTCGCTGAGAGTCGGACATGACTCAGCGACTTCACCTTCACGCACTGGAGAAGGAAATGGCAACCCACTCCAGTGTTCTTGCCTGGAGAATTCCAGGGATGGGGGAGCCTGGTGGGCTGCCGTCTATGGGGTCGCACAGAGTCGGACATGACTGAAGTGACTTAGCAGCAGCAGCAGCAGGATGAGAACCAGCCCAGTTATCACCTGCCTGCTTCTCATGCGGCTTCTTAGCACACGTGCCTACAGTTTCCGCAGGCAGTGAGTTTACCGTTCCTCACTACCAGCCAAAGAAGAGCTGACCTCGTTTGTACGGCGGCCTTGTGGGAGAGGTTCACATAAGGCTGTCTCCCCATGTGACGGGCTCACAGATGCTGGATTAATATGGCAGATTCGGTAGGCATCAGTATCTAGAGAACTATCGCCAGCTGACAGCCCAGTTCTATCTTGCTCTGTGCTCATTTCTTCAAACTTCTACATACTCCACTTTTCCTGCAGGCTTCCTGATTATACACTGCTTTTCTGTCATTGTTTCATGGCTATAAAACTTAGGGTAAACTTCAGTTCCTGATATCTTATATTAACTTCACCAATATGAACCAGATTGGTTCTGAATTCAATCAGAATTCAGATTGGTTCATAGCTCTGCAATCGTGTCGCCGATGGCAAGGTGCTTCTCATTTCTAAAGGCTGTATGATGGAGCCAATCCCACTGAATGATAGTGTTCTCGCCCCCTTATTGATCCTAGCACCTGTCTCCACCTTGTCTAGAATCCCACGTGTCCCTCCTCTCCAGTCATACCCAAAGCCAGTCTCTTCCAAATGAGTCAGTTCTAACTTAACACTTCCAGATATAGATTCTTACCCTCTATTCATCCCTCCATCTATTCAGAAGTTACTGGGTACCTATGTAGAAGTTGCTGACCCAGGTCTTCAGGATAAAGTGATAAAAAATACCCATGGTATTTCACTATAAACTTATGTACAGTGTGGGAAAAAAAAGAAGAAAATTGCAGAAAAAAAATTTTTTAATGTGCAAAGACACCAAGAAGTGAATCTAGAGAGGCAGGCAGAACTCAGAGGTAGGCAATGCCTGCTGAGACATCGCAAGCCACCCTGACTCCACACTCACTGGCTCTTCCACCTCAGTCCCCGTGGGCTCTGCCCACAGTAGCTGGCTTCCACCCCCAACATTCTACTCTTCTAGTAGACTTGCTCCTCGAAAGGTGACCCAAGACCGTCCCACTGACAGATCTAACAGACCGTCTGCAACACACTATGTCACCTGAAGAGTCTGCTGCGTAGGATGGGACTGATCATGGACTGTCCCTTAAATCCTCCAACTGTCTTGAAACAGGGATACTACTTTCTCCTTGTTCTTGTTTATAATGTCATTTATTCCTCTTGATCTTTTACAGGCTTTTCCACCCCATCAGTGGGGATATAACCCAGATTTCCATCAATGACCCAATACTTCCCTCTCCTTATGGTCCTGATGACAATAGTCATGTTCACTGGTTTTACTAACCCCAGATTCTGACGACTCCCAAACAAGAAACCCATACCTGACCATCCAACTGAAGATCACACTCCTGTTTCTACATGTCTGCAAGATATTCCACATTCAACATGTCCAGACTGAATTCTCCACATTTTCTCTCACTTTCTACTCCTCAAAACAGCTTTTCTGCCTTCTTTAAGTCTAGAGTTTATTGATGTCATCACCATTTTGTATTAGACATGATTTGTTTCACTTTGTGTCAGACTGTATCACTTTGATACACTGTGATACACTTTGATATCACTGTGTTGTATTACTAAGGTAAAATATGAATTATTAAAAGGATGAATATTTAAAATACACAAGAGCAACTCAACACTTTTATATATTTGAGATTCAGCTACATAGGTGAAGGAGACTCAGTAACTTCTTATCTTCAAAACTGAATTTTAAATATATTGGCAAGGTTATCATATAAAAAAAATATATTTTTTTTCAGCATTCAACCTATCAATACAGAAAATAGGCTCTTAGGTGCTTTTTTTCCCACTTGATCCAGAATTTCAATGGGGAGGGAAAGGTCCTGGTCAAATACATCAACTGGGAACAGGTAATTTGTACAAAACTATTCAGAACAGTTTTATTCACAAGAGCAAACATAATTTAAAACACCTCAAGTGCCAAAAAATAAAGTTATTTAAAACACATCAATATACTTGATAATTCAGTCATTAAATCATAATAATGTGAACTCAGCCACTATAGGAAGAATGAATATGAAACTAGACAAATAAATATAATTAAGTTTATATCTCTGTGCCTGTAGGTTTGTTTATACTAGCAAAAAAAAATGTTAGATGGATTTTGTGAAGTGTAAAGGATATATCTGGGGTAGTCTGACTTAAGATACAGGTTGCCTGGTATTTCTTAAATTTACTTTAGGACACTTGAGAGATATTTTCACTATATTTTCTTCCATATAAGAAAAGACTGACATTTGGAAGACTCCAAGAAACTAAAAAATTCAGATAATTTTTGGATTTTGCTGTAATTTTGTAGATGCAGAACCCTCCAAATGTTCATTATGTTTTTCAAAGTGATGAATCTTAATTTTTCTTCTGCTAGGCTTACACATAAGCAATTAAGCCACATCTGCCATTTGAAAGAACAATTCCTGCTGAACTAGCCAGCCAGAGAAAACCTCCTCTTTGGAGTTAGGGTACCCCTGCCTTTACTGAGTCCCACCCTTTATCCTCTGTGCTGAGAAGATCCAGCTCAGTGGCCCACAGGGGTCTGAACGTCACTGAAACCAACTCGGTGATTTCCCAAGGGGGAGAGCTGACACTCACAGAAGCCCCTCCTGTCTTCCCAGGTTAGGGTGGGTGAGGAGGAGCGATGGAAAAAAATAGGCACTTGATTCTATCCTGGTGAATCCACAATAAGAAAAAAAGAAAGAGGGATACAGTTACGGTTTGAAAACGAACAAACAAAAATCCAATTTACGTTCAAGCTTACACTGAGATTGACTCAAGTAGGTGAGCTGAATATATACACACTCCTCTCTACCTCAAACATTTAAATTAAACAAAAAGTACACATTTGCCAAAAGATAAGGCACCCATCCCTCCCTACTGCCCAGCTCCCCAAGCAACCCTGAGCCCGGTGCATCTGTAGTAGAGCTGGAAGGCAGAGCACCAAATGAGGAAGTGTCCACTGCGGACCAAGCTCCCAAAGCTCAAAGACAGTACTGACAATGCTGCCCTCTAGTGGTGTGTGGCCAACACATACCGCAAAACCCAGAACTCCACCTCCTTTGGGATTCTTCGCTAAGGAAAAGAACAAGCCCTGGACAAGCCAACTGAGAGCGAGAGTTTAAATTCTTTCTCTGACATCATAGACTGACACTTCACTACTACAGAATATAGATATAAAGCAGATTTTATTATTTCATGCGTTCACATGAGACTATGGTAACCAGCCTGGAGAGTGGTATCTGAGAGGGAGCAAAGGCCCAATTCCTAAGGCAGAAAGATGCCATTGATGGAAAGAAGCATCTCAGCTCCAGCACTGATGATGGTTTGGAGGCTTTCTTAGTGATGACACTGTAGGTTTTGAGGATGAACATTAAAAATGTATGACAAATATTTATGTCTTTATTGATATACAACCTTGATGGCCACTGAAATACCAGTGTCGACACTGTGAGACAAATAGGCTAAAATCCAGCATAACCTAAGTAATGTCCTCCTAATTTTAGCTCTTGGCAGATGGGAGGAGAGTGGGGAGAGCAGCTTGCCTGCTCCATGCCCCTGCCCACTCGCACTGAGTGCACGTGGTGCTGCCAGCCAGGCAGGAGGCTGGATGTGTAAACACAACCTCACAACTGCAGAGTAAGCCCACACAGGCACCTAATCAACCAAACCCTTTGCGGTTCCAGCAGACACTGAGTGTTACTAGACACTGAGGGGGAGAAAGTAACAGCACAAAATAGAAGCCTCCAAAGTAACACAGGAAACCTCCCAGAACATAGGACAATAAGACAACGCAGTTTAAATAAGGGATACAGGTGAAGTGACATGGAAAATCAATCTAGTAGGAGGTTCTACCAGATTAAAGGAGGTTCTAGGGGAGGTAAGAGGAACTAGGTGATGGACAGGCCTGTTGCCTTGATTGTGGTGATGGTTTCATGTGTGTGTGCATAGGGCCAAACTCAACAAACAGTATACATTAAACATGTGCAGATTTCTGTACAGCAATTAAACCTCAATAGAGTTATTTAAGAAGAAAGAACCACTGGGTTCCAAAGAACACCAATGAGGAAGTTGACAAGAAAACCCACAAAATGGGAGAATATGTCAACAAATCATTTATTTGACTGGACTCTAGCATTCAAAACATAAAAATGAGTCTTCGAACAACAAATAACTTGGTTACAAAATGGGCAAAGATTTTGAATAAAGATTTCTCCAAGGAAGACACACAAATGGCCAATAAGCATATTTTTTAAAATGCCCAAACTCATTAGTCATTCAGTTCAGTTCAGTTCAGTCACTCAGTCATGTCCGACTCTTTGCGACCCCATGAATCGCAGCACGCCAGGCCTCCCTGTCCATCACCATCTCCCGGAGTTCACTCAGACTCACGTCCATCGAGTCCGTGATGCCATCCAGCCATCTTATCCTGGGTCGTCCCCTTTTCCTCCTGCCCCCAATCCCTCCCAGCATCAGAGTCTTTTCCAATGAGTTAGTTCTTCGCATGAGGTGTCCAAAGTACTGGAGTTTCAGCTTTAGCATCATTCCTTCCAAAGAAATCCCAGGGTTGATCTCCTTCAGAATGGACTGGTTGGATCTCCTTGCAGTCCAAGGGACCCTCAAGAGTCTTCTCCAACACCACAGTTCAAACGCATCAATTCTTTGGTGCTCAGCCTTCTTCACAGTCCAACTCTCACATCCATACATGACCACAGGAAAAACCATAGCCTTGACTAGATGGACCTTAGTCAGTAAAGTAATGTCTCTGCTTTTGAATATACTATCTAGGTTGGTCATAACTTTCCTTCCAAGGGGTAAGCATCTTTTAATTTCATGGCTGCAGTCACCACCTGCAGTGATTTTGGAGCACCCAAAAATAAAGTCCGACACTGTTTCTACTGTTTCCCCATCTATTTCCCATGAAGTGATGGGACCAGATGCCACGATCTTCGTTTTCTGAACGTTGAGCTTTAAGCCAACTTTTTCACTCTCCTCTTTCACTTTCATCAAGAGGCTTTTTAGCTCCTCCTCACTTTCTGCCATAAGGGTGGTGTCATCTGCATATCTGAGGTTATTGATATTTCTCCCGGCAATCTTGATTCCAGCTTGTGTTTCTTCCAGTCCAGTGTTTCTCATGATGTACTCTGCATATAAGTTAAATAAGCAGGGTGACAATATACAGCCTTGACGTACTCCTTTTCCTATTTGGAACCAGTCTGTTGTTCCATGTCCAGTTCTAACTGTTGCTTCCTGACTTGCATACAGATTCCTCAAGAGGGAGGTTAGGTGGTCTGGTATTCCCATCTCTTTCAGAATTTTCCACAGTTTATTGTGATCCACACAGTCAAAGGCTTTGGCATAGTCAATAAAGCAGAAATAGATGTTTTTCTGGAACTCTCTTGCTTTTTCCATGGTCCAGTGGATGTTGACAATTTGATCTCTGGTTCCTGTGCCTTTTCTAAAACCAGCTTGAACATCAGGGAGTTCACGGTTCACGTATTGCTGAAGCCTGGCTTGGAGAATTTTGAGCATTACTTTACTAGTGTGTGAGATGAGTGCAATTGTGCAGTAGTTTGAGCATTCTTTGGCATTGCCTTTCTTTGGAATTGGAATGAAAACTGACCTTTTCCAGTCCTGTGGCCACTGCTGAGTTTTCCAAATTTGCTGGCATATTGAGTGCAGCACTTTCCCAGCATCATCTTTCAGGATTTGAAATAGCTAACTGGAATGCCATCACCTCCACTAGCTTTGTTTGTAGTGATGCTTTCTAAGGCCCACTTGACTTCACATTCCAAGATGCCTGGCTCTAGATTAGTGATCACATCATCATGATTATCTGGGTCATGAAGATCTTTTTTGTACAGTTCTTCCGTGTATTCTTGCCACCTCTTCTAATATCGTCTGCTTCTGTTAGGTCCAGACCATTTCTGTCCTTTATTGAGCCCATCTTTGCATGAAATGTTCCCTTGGTATGTCTAATTTTCTTGAAGAGATCTCTAGTCTTTCCCATTCTGTTCTTTTCCTCCGTTTCTTTGCATTGATCGCTGAAGAAGGCTTTCTTATCTCTTCTTGCTATTCTCTGGAACTCTGCATTCAGATGCTTATATCTTTCCTTTTCTCCTTTGCTTTTTGTCTCTCTTCTTTTCACAGCCATTTGTAAGGCCTCCCCAGACAGCCATTTTGCTTTTTTGCATTTCTTTTCCATGGGGATGGTCTTGATCCCTGTCTCCTGCACAGTGTCACAAACCTCATTCCATAGTTCATCAGGCACTCTATCTATCAGATCTAGACCATTAAATCTATTTCTCACTTCCACTGTATAATCATAAGGGATTTGCTTTAGGTCATACCTGAATGGTCTAGCAGTTTTCCCTACTTTCTTCAATTTAAGTCTGAATTTGGCAATAAGGAGTTCATGTTCTGAGCCACAGTCAGCTCCCAGTCTTGTTTTTGTTGACTGTATAGAGCTTTGCCATCTTCGGCTGCAAAGAATATAATCAATCTGATTTCAGTGTTGACCATCTGGTGATGTTCATGTGTAGAGTCTTCTCTTGTGTTGTTGGAAGAGGGTGTTTGCTATGACCAGTGCATTTTCTTGGCAACACTCTATTAGTCTTTGCCCTGCTTCATTCCGCATTCCAAGGTCAAATTTGCCTGTTACTCCAGGTGTTTCTTAACTTCCTACTTTTGCATTCCAGTCCCCTATAATGAAAAGGACATCTTTTTTTGGTGTTAGTTCTAAAAGATCTTGTAGGTCTTCAAAAAACCATTCAACTTCAGTTTCTTCAGCATTACTGGTTGGGGCATAGACTTGGATAACTGTGATATTAAATGGTTTGCCTTGGAGACGAACAGAGATCATTCTGTCGTTTTTGAGATTGCATCCAAGTACTGCATTTCGGACTCTTTTGTTGACCATGATGGCTACTCCATTTCTTCTGAGGGATTCCTGCCCACAGTAGTAGATGTAATGGTCATCTGAGTTAAATTCCCCCATTCCAGTCCATTTTAGTTCGCTGATTCCTAGGTGAATGCAAATCAGAACCACAATGAGATACCACTTCACACCCACTAGAATGGCTACTACAAAAATAAATAAATAAAAACAGAAAATGACAAGTTTTCATCAGGATGTAGAGAAACTGGAGCCCTCATAAATTGCTAGTGGGAATGGCAAATGGTGTGATTGCTTTGGAAAACATTTGGCAGTTCCTGAAAATAGAATTAAGCACAGAGTTACCATGTGACCCAGCAATTCCATGCCCTGGTATACTAAATTAATAGAAAACATATGTTTATGCAGAAACTCGTACATTAATGTTCACAGAGGCTATACTCATAATAACCGAGCAGTGGACACAACTCAAATATGCATCAGCTAATGAACAGGGTAAACAAAATGAGGTGTATCCATATTGGAATATTATTGAATATCATTATTATTACTTGGAATATTATTATCATTATTAGAATATTATTCAGCCCTTAAAAGGATTAAGTACTGAGGCATCCTAAAACATGGATGGACCCTGGCCACATTAGGCTAAGAAGTCAGAAGACCAAATACTGTCCACATACTGCTTGATTCCACTTACAGGACATGTTCAGGATGGGAAAATCTATGGAGACAGAAAGCAGATGAGGGGTTGTTAGGGGCTGGGATAGGAAGTGAATTGGTAGTGAATGCTAATGAATATGGGAATTTCTTTGAGGGTGATGAAAGTGTTTCAGAATTAGATAGTGATGATGGGTCCACAACCTCACAAATATACTAAAAATCACTGAATCGTGTATTTTCAGACAGTGAATTTTATGTTGTTGTTCAGCCGCTAAGTCATGTCTGACTCTGTGACCCCATAGACTGTTACATAAATTATATCTCAAATTTCAGCGTACTAAGTGGTCCAAATATTTCCATTTAGAAACATTTACATGATAAATCTGAAGTACATTAGAGAGATTAAATGGAAAGAATGAAATTATTATACTTAGAACTTTTATGGAATATATTTGTATTTAGAAATCATAAAGAAGAAAGAAAAAGACTGATAAATTGGAGTATACCCATTTCAAAAATAAGACTTCTGAACAATACCAGCATCTTGACTGAAACAAAAGTAGCAGACTCAAGAGAAAAGATTTATAACATATATAATAAGGTATTAATATCTGGAATGTATAAGAGCATATGAAGAAAATCAGTACCAAAAATGGCCAAAAGTTATGAAAGTTATTCACAGAAGAAAAAATATAAATATTCAATAAATATCTGAAAGGTTATATGGAAGATCAATAATAATAAGTGAGGTACAAATTTTAAAATTTGCTAGAGAACAATGTCTTCTGATCATTAAGAAAAGACTGCTTATAAAAAGCATTAGTGAAGCTGGGGGGAAAAATGGGTATTCACATTGACCACCAGTACAAGTGGAAATCAATGCAACCTTTTTGGAGAACAATATTTTCCAAAACTATGCATGTTAAAACCAAGGAATTCTATTTCTAAGAATCTACCCTAGAAAAAATTTTACACATGTACACAGAGTGCAATGTAGAAAGATGCTCATTGCAGCCAAGCTGTTACAGCAAAACGCTGGAACCACCCAAGTGTCCATCCACAGATCAACGGTTGGATAACTCTGTCTACAATCATTCCATTACCCAGGCCTCCCCACCTTTTCTGGATATCAGAAAAGCAAGGCAATTTGATGGAAGAAATTCATTTTGAAAACAATATTCATAGTATAATCCAGTTGATACAAAGCAAAATGTAGTAAAATCACCTTCTATACACCAGGGGGTTAATACCACTGACTCAGGGAAGGAAGCTGGGTTAGGAAGGGGCCAAAGCGACTTCCATGTTTGAATTTATGTATCTTACTATCGTCCAGGGAGAATGACAAATATAACACTGAGGTAAAAATGTTAATTTGAAAAGTCTACCTACTGTTTAAGCAATACTGTTTAAGTCTAATTTTAAATATCAATTTTAATTACTAATACGTTATTAGAATAAAGTTCTTACCTTCCAGGTTTTCAATTTTTTCAATGTTGTTTAAAGCTAAATTCAAATATTCAAGTTTCTTGAGTTTGCTAACATTTTCTGAAACATACAAATAATGGAATTAGTTAACCTTCGAGATAAAAGACATTTTTACATAATCTGTTATGAAAATGACAACAAGAATCTAAGAATCACTATGGTTATCCAAAATCGTGTTGCTTTCCCAAACCTGTATCTGTATATCAGACATGGTTGGTTGCCTACTCAGCATCCATTTCTCCCTCTGTTCTTCCTGAAGAAACCCAGTTCTGCTCACGTCTCTACCCAGCCCTAACTCTGGGGTTAGGCTTAACCAAGCAGGCCAAGTGCATGGCAATCCCATGTTCCTTGGTGGTGACAGCTCGGAAGCCCAGGCTTAAGTCAACCTGCCCAGGGCAGTCTCCTGGCAACTGAGGTACAGAAGAGGGCATGCGCACCCTGTACTCCTGATCAGATGAGAAGGAATGGCCTGTATTTCATGCTTGTGAATTTCCTTTCTCTTTTTACTGTGTGTTTGCTCAGTCACTCAGTCTTGTCTGACTCTTTGCAATCCTTTGGACTGTGGCCTGCCAGGTTCTTCTGTCCATGGGATTTTTCAGGCGAGAATGGAAACACTATCTTTACTGGCTCACAGTCATCTTGCAAAGCTGAAGGAATCAGCTGTAGGATGAAGCGCACAGTGGCTGGTGCAGCAGAGAGGACGAATCAACCAACCAACCCTGGAGACTGGACTGTCTCTAGACTTAACAGTTGGGTTAAAGGATAGAGTTCCTCACTGCTATGTCAGTTTGAGTTGTGTTTCCCTTTGCCTGAAGTCAAAATCATTCTGATATAGGATTATGGTTTTAAATAAATATGTAAGCCCATATAGGCAAAGCAAAAGCATAAATAAGTCAAGGAATCTCTTGAGGGTGGGGCCCTTTAAAAACAGCTTAAATAGCACCATAGCTTACACTGCTGAGTGCTTATTACAAGCCATACAATTTTCTAAGCATTCTGCATATTATCTCATTTAATCTTCCTAATAACCCTATGAAGTAAAAACTACTCTTGTCTCCCTTATACAAATGAGAACATCAAGGTACAGAAAATTAATCCAGTTATTCAAGGTTAAGTAGCAGAGCCAGGAAATCTGACTGCAGAGCCTGGCACTAAATCATTACATTGCACTTTTAAAGGAGAGTCCTTTTAAGACGACAGGAATACAGAAAATCCTGCTAAGAAACATGCATCAGGGCAGGCTCATTCAACACTTCCTCTGCACCGTTTTCCAGGGATATTATGACAGTCAAATATGATGATTTATAACCATCACCTTTATCATCAATAATATTCATCTAAAATTTATAAATATCACATATTTGTTCCCATAGACCTGAGAATAAAAATTCACATCTCCGAGCCTCAGTTTACTCATTTTTTTAAATGAGGATTTTTGAACAAAAAACTTCTCTCAGCAATTATACCATCCTAAGCGATACTGATGCTGACAAGAGTTTCAAACCAATATCCGAGTATTTGATCGTCAGAGATTTGTAGAGCTCTAGAGCAAGAGAGTTCCAGAAAAACATCTATTTCTGCTTTATTGACTATGCCAAAGCTTCTGACTGTGTGGATCACAATAAACTGTGGAAAATCCTGAAAGAAATAGGAATACCAGGCCACCTGATCTGCCTCTTGAGAAACCTATATGCAGGTCAGGAAGCAATAGTTAGAACTGGACATGGAACAACAGACTGGTTCCAAATAGGAAAAGTAGTACATCAAGGCTGTATTCTGTCACCCTGCTTATTTAACTTATATGCAGAGTACATCATGAGAAACGCTGGGCTGGAAGAAGCACAAGCTGGAATCAAGATTGCCGGGAGAAATATCAATAACCTCAGATATGCAGATGACACCACCCTTATGGCAGAAAGTGAAGAGGAGCTAAAAAGCCTCTTGAGGAAAGTGAAAGAGGAGAGTGAAAGGATTGGCTTAAAGCTCAACATTCAGAAAACGAAGATCATGGCATCTGGTCCCATCACTTCATGGCAAATAGATGGGGAAACAGTGGAAACAGTGTCAGACTTTATTTTCGGGGGCTCCAAAATCACTGCAGATGGTGACTGTAGCAATGAAATTAAAAGATGCTTACTCCTTGGAAGGAAAGCTATGACCAACCTAGACAGCATATTGAAAAGCAGGGACATTACTTTGCCAACAAAGGTCCATCTAGTCAAGGCTATGGTTTTTCCAGTGGTCATGCATGGATGTGATAGTTTGACTGTGAAGAAAGCTGAGTGCTGAAGAATTGCTTTGAACTGTGGTGTTGGAGAAGACTCTTGAGAGTCCCTTGGACTGCAAGAAGACCCAACCAGTCCATCCTAAAGGAGATCAGTCCTGTGTGTTCATTGGAAGGACTGATGCTGAAGCTGAAACTCAAATAATTTGGCCACCTCATGCAAAGAGTTGACTCATTGGAAAAGACCCTGATGCTGGGAGGGATTGGGGGCAGGAGGAGAAGGGGACAACAGAGGATGAGATGGTTGGATGGCATCACCGACTCAATGGAAATAAGTTTGAGTGAACTCCAGGAGTTGGTGATGGACTGGAAGGCCTGGCATGCTGCGATTCATGGGGTCACAAAGAGTCAGAGATGACTGAGCAACTGAACTGAACTGAACTGAGGTGCCAAACATTGTAATAGAGTCCATACCCCAAACAGAAATACATAAAGTTATCATTGTTAAAACTGCACAATAAAGTACCTTTCCTTCTCCATTTTTGTTATATGTATAACCCTCTAAATGCTAAAGTGTATAACCTCTGAATGCTAACTGGTAGAAGGAAAGCTAAGATTTGTTTTGTAAGGGTTTCCTAGATTAAATTAAATCAAGGACAATGGGCCAAACTGATCAGAAACACACACACACACACACACACACAAATCTCTATAAAGAAAAATATACAGAGCTTCCTGAGTGCCTGGAACAGGGGGTTACTGTTCTAGGCCAAACCATCCTGGGATCAGTTCCCACCCAAAGGCTTTATACAACCAGACCTACAAATCCATCCCCAGGAGCTGACTGTGGCTCAGATCATGAACTCCTTATTGCCAAATTCAGACTAAATGGAAGAAAGTAGGGACAACCACCACTAGACCATTCATGTATGATCTAAATCAAATCCCTTATGACTATACAGTGGAAGTGACAAATAGATTCAAAGGATTAGATCTGAAAGACAGAGTACCTGAGGAACTATGAACAGAAGTTCTTAGGATTGTACAAGAGGTAGTGATTAAAACCATCCCCAAGAAGAAGAAATGCAAAAAGGCAAAACGGTTGTCTGAGGAGGTCTTACAAATAGCTGAGAAAAGAAGAGAAGCACAAGGCAAAGGAGAAAAGGAAAGATATACCGATCTGAATGCAGAGTTCCAAAGAAGAGCAAGGAGAGATTAAAAAAGCCTTCCTCAGTGATCAATGCAAAGAAATAGGGGAAAACAATAGAATGGGAAGGACTAGAGATCTCTTCAAGAAAATTAGAGATACCAAGGGAACATTTCATGCAAAGATGGGCTCAATAAAGGACAGAAACGGAATGGACTTAACAGAAGCAGAAGATATTAAGAAGAGATGGCAATAACACACAGAAGAACTGTACAAAAAAGATCTTCACGACGCAGATAATCACAATGGTGTGATCACTCACCCAGAGCCAGACATCCTGGAGTCCAAAGTCAAGTGGGTCTTAAGAAGCATCACTACAAACAAAGCTAGTAGAGTGATGGAATTCCAGCTGAGCCATTTCAAGTCCTAAAAAATGATGCTGTGAAAGTGCTACACTCAACATGCCAGCAGATTTGGAAAACACAGCAGTGGCCACAGGACTACAAAAGATCACTTCTCAATCCAGTCCCAAAGAAGGCAATGCCAAAGAATGTTCAAACCACTGCACAACTGCACTCATCACACACGCTAGCAAAGTAATGCTCAAAATTCTCTAAGTGAGGCTTCAACAGTATGTGAACCAAGAACTTCCAGATGCTCAAGCTGGATTTAGAAAAGTCAGAGGAACCAGAGATCAAATTGCCAACATCCACTGGATCATAGAAAAGGCAAGAGAATTCCAGAAAAAGATCTACTTCTGTTTCATTGACTATGCTAAAGCCTTTGAGTGTGTGGATCACAACAAACTGTGGAAAATTCTTCAAGAGATGGGAATACAAGACCACCTGACCTGCCTCCTGAGAAATCTGTATGCAGGTCAAGAAGCAACAGTTAGAACTGGACATGGAACAACGGACTGGTTCCAAATTGAGAAAGGAGCACTTCAAGGCTGTCATTTTGCTTATTTAACTTATATGCGGAGTTCAGTTCAGTTCAGTTCAGTTGCTCAGTTGTGTCTGACTCTTTGTGACCCCATGGACTGCAGCACGCTAGGCCTCCCTGTCCATCCCCAACTCCCAGAGTTTATCCAACCTCATGTCCATTAAGTCGGTGATGCCATCCAACCATCTCATCCTCTGTTGTCCCCTTCTCCTCCTACCCTCAATCTTTCCCAGCATCAGGGTCTTTTCCAATGAGTCAGCTCTTCGCATCAGGTGGCCAAAGTATTGGAGTTTCAGCTTCTATATCAGTCCTTCCAGTGAACACCCAGGACTGATCTCCTTTAGGATGGACTGGTTGGATCTCCTTGCAGTCCAAGGGACTCTCAAGAGTCCTCCAACACTACAGTTCAAAAGCATCAATTCTTTGGTGCTCGGCTTTCCTTATAGTCCAACTCTCACATGACTACTAGAAAAACCATAGCCTTGAACTTTGTTGGCAAAGTAATGCTTATTTAACTTATATGCAGAGTACATCATGAGAAATGCTGGGCTGGATAAAGCACAAGCTGGAATGAAGAATGCAGGGAGAAATATCAATAACCTTGGATAAGCAGATGACACCACCCTTATGGCAGAAAGCAAGGAGGAACTAAAAAGCCTCTTGATGAAAGTGAAAGAGGAGAGTGAAAAAGTTGACTTAAAACTCAACATTCAAAAAACTAAGATCATGGCATCTGGTCCCATCACTTCATGGCAAATAGATGGGGAAACAGTAGAAACAGTGGCAGACTTTATTTTCTTGGACTCCAAAATCACTGCAGATGGTGACTGCAGCCATGAAATTAAAAGAAGCTTGCTCCTTGGAAGTAAAGTTATGACCAACCTAGATAGCATATTAAAAAGCAGAGACATACTTTACTGATAAAGATCCATATAGTCAAAACTATGGTTTTTCCAGTAGTCATGTGTGGATGTGAGAGTTGGACCATAAAGAAAGCTGAGCACTGAAGAACTGATGCTTTTGAACTGTGGTGTTGGAGAAGACTCTCTAGAGTCCCTTAGACTTCCAGATTAAACCAGTCAATTCTAAAAGAAATCAGTCCTGAATATTCATTGGAAGGACTGATGGTGAAGTTGAAACTTCAATACTTTGGCCACCGGATGTGAAGAACTGACTCACTGGAAAAGACCCTGACTCTTGGGAAAGTCTGAAGGCAGGAGGAGAAGGGGATGACAGAGGATGAAATGGCTGGATGGCATCACCCACTGGATGGACATGAGTCTGAGCAAACTCCGCGAGTTGGTGATGGACAGGGAAGCCTGGTGTGTTGCAGTCCATAGGGTCACAAAGAATCAGACATGACTGAGTGACTGAACTGAACAAACCCACCCCCTAGTTCAGGCCGCCCTGAGCCTTTCAACTTCTGGCCAGGCCTGAGGCTCATGGGGAAACTGTGACCAACGGAGATTCTGGGAGTGCATCCTCTCAGGCTCTGAGTCAGTAAGTCTGGGGTGAGGCCTGGCCCCATTTTAACAGACCCCGGACAGTCCTCAGGTGACCCCTGGAGCCACACCAAGCAGAACCTACCCCCGACCCCACCACCAGCCCGTCTGGAGCTCCCCGGGAAGAACAGAGCTTCAGCAAAGGCAAGTGTTTTGCAAACTGCTCCCTCTAGGGCCCAAGAGCACGTCTGAATCCTCCAGAAACAGTTTTACTTGCTAAATAAGCACCTAAACGTCTGTGGGTGGAGTTGTGCTGAAAAATCCCATTATTAGGACTTAAAAGCGTGTTTAATTTAAGAATACTTTGGAAGCAAAAATTCAGGCTTTCTCACAGCTCTGAAAAGGACTGAAATACTATGCTGCTAATTAGTAATTGTGACGGACCAGCTGTGGAGATGAAGATTTCGGGAGCTCTTAGAGAGGCGCAATTAGGACAACTCTCTAATGCCCTCATGATAAAAGCGGGTGGTTTTCTGTACCAGCCTTTTTAATGGGACAATGTGCCAGAGTTTCTAATTTCTGGTAAAGTACAAGATGCCGAAAATAAGTATCTGAAGGAATATAATGAATTTTAATAAACCTTCAAAAAGTATGCAAATTCTAGACTTTTTGTTTCCCTAGAGCCCATTTTTGGTTATCCAGTAAGCTTCAGGCGACTAACTACATCACCAGAGCTTCTAACCAAAGTGATGCTACCACTGGGGGCCAGGCATTTCTTTCTTGTGGGTGGTGGGGGGGTGGGCAGGGCACAGAGCTAGGCACATTGTTCCGTTCAGCTCTGATACCACACACGTTTGTGTGTCAGATGCTGTTGGCCCCTTTTACAGATTCAAGACTAAGACACGGATCAACAGTTAACTGACTTGCCCAATGGCACAGTTTTCTTAGTGGCAGAGGCAGGCTTTGAACCTGGGTCTACGTGCTCATACCACTAAGATTCTCTGTGGCTTTTCTGAGGGTTGGGGGCTTCCATGTGGCAGGACCCTCCCCCCCCCCATTAGTGGGACTCCACAGGCTTCTCTTCTCTCTGCTCCCTTAACTCATTCTTCCGAGGGGTGGGGGTGGCAACTGGATGGGGAGGGCCGACTCGCCTGATGGGAGCAGGAACTGGGCACGCCCGTCCCACTCTCTCCTGGGTCTGGGGTCTCCACCCCCTCCTGCCACAAATCACCATAGGGAAGCCTGCAGTGGTCGAGTTCTGCATGCAGCTGGGTGGTGCATGTTTAATTCTGGGGGCATTGCAAGAGTAAGCCATACTCTCCAGAGTTTTTACTAGTTATATTGCTGATTTTGGGTTCTTCATCTACCTGTTCATTTTCACCTCTCATTTCATTCCAAACTGGAGCAGCAAACAGGGCTGTCATTGTGAACCCCTCTCAATACCCAATCCTGAGCACGATGCCTGCCACACGTACTTTCTCGATACATACAGTAGACCTAGCTATCCCAGGCTGGGATCTGACAAGGATTTACTCAGCTCTCACATAATCCTTTCAGGTTCATGACAAATGCCTGGATTCCTCTCTTTGACACTTTTTAAAAATCAGGTTTTAAAGGAACAGGTCAACTAATGTGTTCCCAGCCATCAACGGGTCCTCCTGACTCCTCGATGGAGATCCCCGGGGCAAAGGAGACAGACCGGACACAGAAAGGCTCGGGGAACCAGTTCCATCAACAACCAATGAGAGATGGTTGCATCTATTCCTCCATGCAATTCTCTTTCTTCCTCTAAGAAATAACACTGCATTTGCCAATATTCTGCCATTCAAAATGTTAACGAAACCAGGAGAACAAAGTCCTGAAGACTTACCAATTTTTCCGATGAGGTTATTTTGAAGATAGAGGATTTTCAAATCCCGGCACCACTTGTCAATATGCTCTAGTCTTTCTATTTCTTGCTGATGCAGGGAGAGTTCCTCCAGGGAAAAAATTACACAGTCATTGTGCTCGGCATTCCGTCTAATGAGATCTTCTGTGACTGAAAGAAAATGTGTTACGTATTACATCTCCATCCCCATTAATATTAAGCTGTTAATGCACTGGTTTTTCCTCGCAGTGAGATGTGAATTCTCCAGGCCCAAGTCATTTTCCCGAAGGAAAGAGATCAGAGAAGTGCTGCCTCCTGTTGGGAGCTTTTATGACACTAGTGTAACTTGGAAGAAAGAGGGATCACATCAAACTAGGTGAGACCCACTAAGTAATCCAAGACAGAGGCATGGCACGGCTGACAGAGGGCAGAAACAGGAAAGCATCTCCATTCAATAGCCGCAACCATTCTGTAAGGAAAGGTTCACTCATTCATTCATTCATTCACCTGGTATTTATTTACCTAGAGTGGAAGAGACAGAAGAGAAATAACCGCAGATTTTACAGGGCAATCTTATAAAGCAACTGCCACTGTTTCCAGGAGGAATGAAAGAAGCTGATCGCAGAGGGAGGGCTTGCCAGAGCTCCACTCCCCTCTGACAAGAGTGATGCATAGCACTGTGCTGGCCTGATGCCACAGGCCAGGAACATATGATGAGGCCACGGTACCAAGGGAGACAACACTTGTGTCCACAGTTGCAGCCAAGAACAGGATTCGAGTCCTCTTTACAGTTGGCTTGTAAAAACTTTGGGTTGGCCAAAAAGTTTGTTCAGCTTTTTCTGCAACATGGAAAACCCAAACGAACTTCCTGGCCAACCCAATATATAATAAAAACAAGGAGACAGTCACAGTGGGGAATACTTGTACTTTCCAGTGCTATTAAAAAAAACTATGAGTCCATTTCAACCCTCACGTTCTAGGTGGAAGGTAGAAATAATCACATCCGTCCCACAAGATAATAAAGATTATCCTCTTGCCATTTACAGGGTGCCAAGAGTTGCCCTAAATGCTTCGCGTGTATGAACATGTGAGTAGGGACCATTGCTATCTACATTTGTTAGATGATGGCTTGAGACTCAGAGAGTTTAAGTGACTTGCCCAGGGTCCAGCTATTATAGTAAGTGCTAGAGCCAAGTGACCGTGTGCTCTGAACCACCATGCTCCACTGCCCCAAGTGTGAGCAAAAAAGAGCCTCTTAAAAGGTCTCAGGCTTCCTGAACACACAAGCTTCTCTAGTGGGGACAGAGCTCTCCAGCTGCCCCTCTTCTGCGTCACATCCTTATAAGTGAAGTCTGCTTTTTTTAAACAATGTGAAAACATGTGTGAACTCCATCATTTGCATGCAGTTAGCTGAACGCCCTGCTACATCCGGTGGTGAGAGGTGGGGTTGCGTGTTACGACGGTTCTTTGGAAGAAAGACGAGGGCAATGCAGAGGCTGAGAGATTCAAATACCATACCTGGGAGATGTGCCTGCTATTCTAGGCTTTTTGGCTCAACTAACAGCAGAGATGGGTTTCCCAGGTGGCACAGTGGTAAAGAGCTCATCTGCCAAGCAGGAGACATAGGTCCGATCCCTGGGTTGGGAAGATCCCCTGGAGAAGGAAATGGCAACCCACTCCAATATTCTTGCCTAGGAAATCCCATGGACAGAGGAGCCTGGTGGGCTATAGTCCACGGTGTTGCAAAGAGTCGGACACGACTCAGCAACTCAGCATGCAACAGCAGAGCTGGCTGCAAGCTAGGTCCTGGGAGGGGAAAGGCCAGAGAGGCGGGTAGGAGGCCAAAGGGGCAGCCTCTGCAGCCCTGCTCTCCAGGATCCCTACTGCGGGCTGCACTCTGCCATCTCGGGACACCACTCCTGTCATTAAAATGGCTTAAAAAGACCGCTCTAGTCAAGGAAAAGAAAGACAATACATGTTCTGAAAACCAAATTTTTAAGAGAAGGGAGTTAAAACTACTCTCCCCACCTCCCACTACCAAAGTTGGTTGTAACAGCTGGAATCAACTGGGGACAAATGGGGGCAGCCAAGTTGAGGACACATCAAAGCTGCTGTGTAAAGTCAACCGTATTACCTGCCTCTGTAGTTGATCTCCCAGAATGCTCTTCACAAGGATGCAACATGGATTGAGGGGCTGGGGTGACATTACCAATGTTACATCAGCTAACTCGATGAAACATGGAAGTGATGCACTGTGATGATGCAGACAGACTCTCGATGACTAACGGTGTGTATGTGACTTAAATGACACAAATCCATGGGGCAGGAAGTGGACTCTTGAGGCCTTGCGGCCATTAGACCTGGACTCAATGGGCCAGGAGGCCGAGCCCTTCCAGAACCCGTGCCCTCCCCTGCAGACCATTGCCCCCAGGCGGAGCAAGGAAATCCTCTGCCTCCAAGTCCTACACTGGCTGCTTCTTCAGGCCACACCATCGGGCACACACTCCTTCACTCAGAGGTGTCCAAGGAATGGCTGCTTTCTGGGGACATGGATGGCTTGGAAGTGTTGGCTGGAGTGTCTGCTCTCATACCTCGGCAGGAAGGACCAGGTTAGAGCTAGGGATGGGAAGAGGAGGGAGGTGTGGGCAAGGGAGCTGGCACAGAGTCCAACAAGCTTGGGAAACTTATACTGAATGTGGCCTTCTGGGTTGTTATGAAGGTATATTCATCAACGAAAGAAGATGCATTTTATTTAGCAGTTTGATGTATAACTTGGTACATGTGCCTCCACTTATATTCCTGCCCCAGTTCCCCAGTTGCCCTGGCTGAAGGTTTGGCTGGGTACCTAGCTTGAAGACACAGCCTAACTCGAACCCTGCAAGAGCTGTCATCCAAGGATATGGTTAAGGTGAATGTGTGCAGGGCATTCTGATTGCATCTGGTGAAGTCTCGCCTGGCCTCTGGCCTGAGGCAGCTACACCAGCATCTGCACAGGCCAGTGGGGCCTCCTGGGGATATGAAAGGTGTCACAGGTTTCTCCTGCTCTACAGTTGTGCAGGCTTTTCTGATCTGTCCAACCCTGGAGACTTGCTGGTCCCTCCAATTGTAGAGTGAGTTCCCACTGATGTCGAATGTCCTTCCTGTGTTCTCTTGCTGCCCGTGTCTAAAAAATCTAAGAGATCCTTTTTATTATGCTATTATGTGTGTGAATGGGATCATTTGTGTGCAATTATCAAATCCTCCCTTTCAGAGGCATGGAGATATTAGGAAGGAATTATGTTGATCCATATCTCCTAATCATGAGAATTAAGACGATAAAAATCACTCCTAGTTGAAAGCGGTGTGGAGGGGTGGAGGAGTTGGCATAAATAACAAATTTACACACACACACACACACACACACACACACACACACACACACACGGGAGAGGAGGGGCTAAGGTTCACTCAGCATACTGGGGAGTTTTGCCCAAAGGCAACAATTATACACAACTAGTACGCGACTGAGTGACTTCACTTTCACTTTTCACTTTCATGCATTGGAGAAGGAAATGGCAACCCACTCCAGTATTCTTGCCTGGAGAATCCCAGGGGTGGGGGAGCCTGGTGGGCTGCCGTCTATGGGGTCACACAGAGTCGGACACGACTGAAGTGACTTAGCATCAGCAGTATAGATGAAAAGAAAATGGAGAATCACAGAGGAAGACGGAACTGTGAAGGTCTGGAGTTTCCCTGCGGCCCTTTTCTGAACTCCTCTACATTAAGCAAACTGCTGTGCAGCATACTGTTTCAGAGTGCTCAGGAAATTGTTCCACAATACCGCCTCACCTGTAATGGCAAACATCAGTACAAAAACCAGGGTCCCCGAGAAGCAATGTGTCAGAGTATCTACCTGGTGCATGGAGATTATAGTGCTTCAGACTTTTAAAGGAGAAAACATTTTGCAGTTTTATGTACAGTTTAGACCAAATATTCTTTAACTCCAAGCAGTACTATGTACCTTTAGAAAGCCCTACTCCAAATAACATAGCCCTGCATTTATGATAAATCACTTGAGGCACTTAAAAAGGCTTTCGAAGCATTAATGCGTCCCCATAAGACTATCTCAAGACAGATGGTAATATAATGCCCATCTCTGGGAGACAGTGAAGGACAGGGAAGCCTGGTGTGCTGCAGTCCATGGGGTCACAGAGTCGGATACGACTTAGTGCCTGAACAACAATAATCATATGGTATAGGAGAACATGCCAAGGCACTTACTATATAAAACACTGCTTTCACTTCCTTTTTGGGGGAAATTCAAATAGTAAAATACGGGACTCAGATAGACACGGAGAAGTATCTCACCTATAGAAGGCCGTAACCAATATCTGAATGAGCGGTTGATGAAGGATACTGACAGTTATAACCACAGATTCATACTCATCTCCCTAAAAGAAAACAGTTTAATGGAAACTGATGCAGAGGCTTCTTTTCAATTCCTTAATATGACTGGGTTCTCGATACCTCGAGAGAGCATCCATGAAAAGACCCTACAGGGTGGGGGCAGGGCAGAGGGCAGGAGGAGAGGTTGCCAGGACTATCAGAGGTTGTCACGCTGTGTTTGCTATGACAGAGCTTTTCTAGAACAAGCTTCTAGAAACTCACAAAGCCAACAATGCAGTGTTTGTCTTTCAGGCTTTGTATCATGTTTTGTAAACAACTCACCATTTCTTGCCAGGGTAGAGTAAAATCAGTAATGTATGCCTAAGGCAGATTCTGCAGAATTTTTAAACATCTTGAAAAGCCAGTGGACATACACATGAAACAGAGATTTAACATAAATACATAGAAAGGGGTTGTTGCTGTTGTTTAGTCTCTCAGTCATATCTGTCTCTTTGCAAATCCATGGACGTAGTCCAACAGGCTCCTCTGTCCTGGGAGAGGAGATGGGATTTCCCAGGCAAGCATACTGGAGTGCGTTGCCATTTCCTTCCCCAGGGGATATTCCTGACCTAGAGACCGAATCCATCTCCTGCATTAGCAGGTGGATTCTTAATCACTCAGCCACCGGGGAAACCCAAATGAAGGGGTCACAAATAGGTAAAGATTTCATCTTGTAGCATCTAAACTTTTCTCTTTTCTTGTTTTCCATGGAAATTCTTAGAAACAGGATTTCTCAGTCACTTGCCCTGCCTCTTCTCACTGACTCAGGGTTATCTGAGTGTTGGTGGTCACAGGGATCCCACCACACAGTTAGGGGCACCAACAGTTACAAACACGGAAAGAGTGTATGGGGCAAGGACAGAAGGATCCAGAAAGTACCGTGAGTTCAAAGGAGGGAGTGACCCAGGCTACTGAGCGACAGAAGAAGGTCAAACAGGGCATTATGGAGGAGAAGCTGGGGCTGAATCCTGAAACGCGAGTAGACATTTGCCAGATGCACCAGTAAGGAAAGCGCACCGCAGGCTGTAACAGACGCCGTGAGGCCCAGCTCCCTGCTTCTGGCCTGAAGATGACTTCCTGCTGCTGGGAGGGCAGCCCTCAGCTGCCCACCTTCTTTGAAGTTACCCCAGCTGCAGAGACATCTTAACCAAAATCATGCCCCTCTTCCCAGGAAAGCCTGATTGATGTGGGGCTATAAAGGCCCAGCCCTCTCACCCCAACTTGGGAAAAACCAGAGGTCCAAGTTCAGAGCTCCTTCCACAAGCTCCAGGCTGGTTAGCTAAGGCCTTTGTTAAGATGCATCCCAACCTGATTTCCCTCTCTGCCGGACCTGGCTTTCTTGTCCAATGACACTTCCTCATATGCTTCCTGCACACTAGCCTCCACTGAGAAGTCTGACTCCTGGGGAACCCAACCTGGAAGAGTGGATACCGCAGGTGGTACACAAGAGCAGCCGCTGCCTTACACAGAGCACTCAGTGCCTGTTCCCCACTGACAGCAACCTCACATGGCAGAAGGTGCAAGCCAGTCCCTGGGCCCTCTTTCCTAAGGACCATCAGCCCAATACATGTGTTCTGTGCTTGTGACCTAATCACCTCCCAAAGGCGTCACCTCCTAATAACATCACCTTGAGGGTCAAGGTTTCGAATTGATACTTTTACGAATTTCAGTGGGAAACAAACGTTCTGTCTCCTGCAAATGAATACTAGTGGAAGGGAACACACTGATAAGAGTGATGCAGTCAGGCATTAGAGAAACACAGGGGAAATTGTAACTTCAAGGAAGATTGTATTGGGGTGGCTACCACTGGAAACACAATTGACAAGGTAAGGCTGAAAGTGACAACCGAACATTAAAAGCTAATTGTGAGCACCAGACTACTATATTGGTAGCAGATAAAGAGGTTTTCTCCCTGAAAGTGAAGGACAGAGAGAGCTTAGAACCAGGCCAGGGACTGAATCACTAGAGAAGCAGAGCCTTCAGGTTCCAGACACGCTGGGGTCACAGGCCCAGGATTTAGCCTCCAGCCTGTGATAACTGAAAACCAAGACAAAATATAGGGAAATAATGTTGTTTTTTTAAACCTGTCATTGAGAAGTCGAAAAGAAAAAAAGTATTTTGAACAGAATATAAGGTGAAAAAAATAACCAGTATATCAAAATCCGTGGGGTACAGCTAAAACACAACTTGGAAGAGATTTATAGCACTAAATGCCTATAGCAAGAAAGAAAAGAGGTCCCAAATACCCGCTTCCTGTTTGAGAAACAGATCTCAAGATGACAGAGACGCTGGAATGAGCACACGAGCACCTCCAAGCAGCTGTGCTGGTTTCCTACAGCTGCGGTAACAAATTACCACCAACTTAGCTGTTGACAGTTCCGCAGGTCAGAAGTCAGATATGGGTCTCGCCTGCCTGATATCGGGGTGTCAGGGGGATTACATTCCTTTCTGGAGGTTTCAGGGGAGGACCCGTTTTCTCGCTTATTTGAGTTGTTGGCGGAATTTGGTTCCTTATAGTAATAGGACTGAGTTCCTCATTTTATTGCTGATTCTCAGCTGAAAGCCCCCCAGATTATAGCAACTTCAGCAGCTCAGAAGTTTCTGCCTCCCCAGCTCAAGAAGTTCGCTCGAATTCTATCTCCCTTTACCGCAGCAGGAAAGTGCCTCTAGACAGAAAACTGGGGTAACAGTGGGGCACAACCTTTGCATTTCCCTTCTCGCAAGGAGCACAATTATGTCCCACTGATTCTTCCTGAAAACAGCTACCTTATTCATGTTGCCCAATTTCACAGTTGTTTATAGAGGAAGGTTAACTCCAATACCACTTACTATATCAGTGTTGCAGAAAGCAGCCCTAAAATGCCTCATATTTATGACTAAGCACTTTAACCAAGTTTTTCCAATGGCTTGTCTCAAGAGATCTTCTGTGGTACTTATTTCAGACCGTTACTGGGAGGATTAAGTGTCCTATGCAGGTAAAGCATTCAGCAGGGTTTATGGAACACTCTCCAAGGAGGACTGGATAAAGACGAATTATGCACAAGTTTAAATCTTCAAGTGCGCTGTCTGAGCAATTTCACTGTGACCACTCATATAAACTTAAATGAATATAATAGTCAAACTATTTTAATTTTCTTAAGGCAGAGAACGTGTGCCAAACCATTCCTCTTTCAGTTACATTAATGAATAATTACAGAAAGGAAATAGCTGTTTTCCCAGCCGTAAAGCAATATATTGTCAAATAAATTAAGTTAAAAACAAAGTTAAGCAAATCAGCAGTCTTTAGTACACAGTTCAGTCTGAAAATTAAATTAGGTCTTCCATAAAAAATAAGGGCTTCCGTAATAGCTCAATTGGTAACGAATCCGCCTGCAATGCAGGAGATCCCAGTTTGATTCCTGGGTCAGGAAGATCTGCTGGAGAAAGGATAGGCTACCCACTCCAGTATTCTTGGGCTTCCCTTGTGGCTTAGCTGGTAAAGAATCTACCTGCAATGTGGGAGACCTGGGTTTGATCCCTGGGTTGGTAAGATCTCCTGGATAAGGGAATGGCTACCCATTCCAGACTTCTGGACTGGAGAATTCCACGGACTGTATAGTCCATGGGGTCACAAAGAGTCGGACATGACTAAGGGCTTTTCACTCACTCCATAAAAAATAAAACAAACTAAAAATTCTCTGTTTATCCATAATTGTTTTTTCTTATTTCTGAAACTTTGTTTATGTGCTTAGTATGTAAAGCCAAAGAATTGATGCTTTTGAACTGTGGTGTTGGAGAAGACTCTTGAGAGTCCCTTGGATTGCAAGGAGATCCGACCCATCCATCCTGCAGAAAATCAGTCCTGAATATTCATTGGAAGGACTGATGTTGAAGCTGAAACTCCAATCCTTTGGCCACCTGATGCAAAGAACTGACTCATTTGAAAAGATCCTGATGCTGGGAAACATTGAAGTTGAGAGGAGAAGGGGACGACAGAGGATGAGATGGTTGGATGGCATCACCGACTCAGTGGACACGAGTTTAAGTAAACTCTGGGAGTTGGTGACAGACAAGGGAGGCCTTGCATGCTGCACAGTCCATGGGGTCACAAAGAGCTGGACGCAACTGAGTGACTGAACTGAACTGACTGATGTAAATCTATGCAATTTCTTTAAAGGATGCTTTTCTTGGAAGCCCATCTTTCATCAGAAAGCTTCTTCTGGTGTAGCTAAAATGTTTATCAAAAGCATTTCTCAGTTATTCATAGGTGTGTGATGAACTAGCCATATGATATCAACAACGTATCTCAGCTTGCAATTGGGTCTTCCCCGGTAGTCCAGTGCTTAAGACTCTGAGCTTCCATTGCAGGCTGCTTGGGTTCAATCCCTGGGAAACTGAGAGCCTACATGCTGTTGCTGCTGCTGCTGCTGCTAAGTCGCTTCAGTCGTGTCCGACTCTGTGCGACCCCATAGACAGCAGCCCACCAGGCTCCCCCTTCCCTGGGATTCTCTAGGCAAGAACACTGGAGTGGATTGCCATTTCCTCTCCAATGCATGAAAGGGAAAAGTGAAAGTGAAGTCACTCAGTCGTGTCCGACTCTTCGTGACGCCATGGACTGTAGCCCACCAGGCTCCTCCATCCATGGGATTTTCCTGGCAAGAGTACTGAAGTGGGGTGCCATTGCCTTCTCTGCCTACATGCTGCTAGGTGTGGTGAAAAAAAAATAGAGCTTGAAATTAATGGTAAACAATACTGTCCATCAAATGAATTAGGACTTAAAAGTAGGAAACACGATTTAAAGGATTTGTTATAAGCAGCTGATGAAGTCTACAATATAACAGCCAATGCATTAGAAGGATGATTCTAATTGGAGTTTCCTGTTTAAGGTGAACTGAGAGGAATTAATGTAAAACTGATTTTTCCTCTACATGCCTTTAAGAAAATGCAGACACTATGAAAGGCCACTGAACTTGACCTCAAATTGAATGCTAACTTATCACATAACAAGTATAAAGTTTGAGACCAGATGCTTAAACCTTCTGCATAACAGAGTCCATCTATATAGTTTTAAAGATGGTGTGAACTAGAGACTGCTGAGCTTCCTTCCAGCAATAACATCCTACGGCTTTGAGGGTACTTAACTTGAAAACGAAGATCATGGCATCCAGTTCCATCACTTCATGGGAAATAGATGGGGAAACAGTGGAAACAGTGCCAGACTTTATTTTTTGGGGCTCCAAAATCTCTGCAGATGGTGATTGCAGCCATGAAATTAAAAGACGCTTACTCCTTGGAAGAAAAGTTATGACCAACCTAAACAGTATATTCAAAAGCAGAGACATTACTTTGCCAACAAAGATCCGTCTAGTCAAGGCTATGGTTTTTCCTGTGGTCATGTATGGATGTGAGAGTCGGACTGTGAAGAAGGCTGAGCGCCAAAGAATTGATGCTTTTGAACTGTGGTGTTGGAGAAGACTCTTGAGAGTCCCTTGGACTGCAAGGAGATCCAACCAGTCCATTCTGAAGGAGATCAGCCCTGGGATTTCTTTGGAAGGAATGATGCTAAAGCTGAAACTCCAGTACTTTGGCCACCTCATGGGAAGAGTTGACTCATTGGAAAAGACTCTGATGCTGGGAGGGATTGGGGGCAGGAGGAGAAGGGGACAACAGAGGATGAGATGGCTGGCTGGCATCACTGACTCGATGGACGTGAGTCTGAGTGCACTCCGGGAGTTGGTGATGGACAGGGAGGCCTGGCGTGCTGCGATTCATGGGGTCGCAAAGAGTCAGACACAACTGAGCGACTGAACTGAACTGAACTGAACTGAGCTTCCCCTGGCAAATGCACACACAGATTACATCTTAGAGACTAGCCACACTAATTTGATAGTCACAGTAATATCAATACAAAATGAATTCAATATTAAGAAAGAAGTTCTTTTTCTCTAAGTCATAATTTGTACTGGATTAAAAGTGCAGAGAGGCACTAATTCTTTCATTTTTCCCCCACCCACTGCTCCCAGGCTTGACCTTGATCTCTCTGGGCAGACATCAACACTAAAAGTAGTTTCTTTGACTTTCAACATGAGAGCTCACACCACGGCCTCTCTTTTCCTCACCAGACCTTCCCTTATTCTCAGGAGACAGTGTAGCCACAGATTAAAGAAAGCCAGCTCTGTTCAGGTTCACATCCCAGATACATTGCTGACTGTGTGACAATCGGCAGGTTGCTTAACCTCTCTGTTCTTCAGATTCCTCAACTGCAAAATGGAGGTTGTGTCTGCCTCACAAGATTTTTGTGAGAACTCAAGGGGTTAACACAGGGATACCACTCGGAACACTGCCTAGAAGGCAGCAAGAACATGACAATCGTAAGCCCTTATTAACATCTTTTCTTGGAAGCTCAAGTTTTCTCTTCTGATGTAGAGAGTTCAGAACTGTGGAAAGAGCAGTAAAAGCCAAGGGTCTTGTATCTTAGTGTTTTATTCCATCGTGACTGATATTTTAAAATAAGTGTTGGCTTTCTTCCTCAAAGGGAGAAGCTCCAAGAGGGCTGGCCCACCTCTTTTGTTCACCACTGCACCCTCAACATCCGACACGAGGCGTGTCAGTGTTAGTTGCTCAGTCGTGTCCGACTCTTTGTGACCCCATGGACTGTACCCCGCCAGGCTCTGGTGTCCACGGAATTCTCCTGGCAAGAATACTGGAGTGGGTTGCCATTTCCTTACTCCAGGGGATCTTCCTGATCCAGGGATCAAACCCAGGTCTCCCACATTGCAGGCAGATTTTTTTTTAACCGTCTGAGCCACAGGGTAGGAACTCCAGTATGAGTCTGATATGTTAATGATTTAACAAATGAAAGTGGACAGGATTCAAAGGCAGAGGGCAAAGGATAATCCACGGAAAAGTAACAAATATTGATAAGCAAAAAAGAAAACCATGGGATGGGGATAAGGGAAGGGAGAGGAAATAACACTCTCAAGATTTGGGACAGTGTAAACATTTAAAATCACCATCCCCTTTCCACCACCAGACTGTCAGCTCTTGCAGGGAAAATACCCCACCATCTACCACAGTCTCTTGATTTAGAAGTATTCACTATGACACTCCTACAGTAAGTGATAAATTCAGGGTAACTGTATAAAAGTGTAATTTGGAAAGGTCAAAGATAGTGTCAGTATTGGAATAGTTCAACATGAAATAATTGGTACAACCTAAAATATATAAGTAACTGCTAATTCTGCCACTTCACAGTCTCTTGGTATATTCATAATCATATTTACAACACTGACTGTAAACAGATACTATTACTGCCTTCATTTTGGAGGTGAGGAAGTCTCACAGCTGGTGGCAGGAAGGTGGACGAGGTAAGGCTCTGGGGTCGGGTCCCTCAACCACGAGGCTACACTTTGCTCCCAGTGTGGCTCAGAGACAGCGACTAGCCCACACTGCAGGCAAGGGGACGCGCGGGCTCGAACCGGGCGTGTCTGACGCCAAGACGCTTAGACTTTCCACGAGCCCTTCCATCAAGTGCCATGCCTTCCTCCCCCAGCCCCACGCCTGCCCCACTTTACAGATCGGGAACCTGGGTCTCGCCGGGGCCAAGCAGCCCAGTCAGTCGACGCAGGGCCGGCCCCAGCCGGGTCTGCAGAGGGCCAAGGGCCGGAGGGGCTGGGGTCCGCGGGCAGAAGGGGCGTCGAGGGTCCCGAGAGGCCCGGGACGATGCCTAGAATGGGGACGATCGAGGGCGGAAGATGGGAGGGGGCGCTTACTCCGTCCCATGTCGCCCCTCGAGGGTCTCGGGGGGGCTCCACCAGGCCCGGGAAGCTCCACCAGGACCCGCCAAGACTCCCCGGCCACCTCGGTTTCTCCTCCGCGCGTCCGCACCTGGGAGCCATGGCAACGGGGACTCTACGGAGGCCGCGCGGGGCCAGGCGGGGCCGCGTTTCCCGACTCTGGAGGGGCTGGGAGGAGGGTCTACCCCAGAGAAGATCAGGGTGCCCCATAGCCCAGACCTAGCCCTCCTCCACGGCCCCAGCCTCCATCTCGGCAGACTGCTTCCCTGACCCCAGATCAGCTGGCCGAACTAAACACAGAACCACAGGACGCCCTGTTTCCTGAGGGGAGCTGCCTCCTGAGTCCCCTTAGCCTGTCCTTTGCTCTTTTCTCTTCGTATTTGATTGAAGGCCTTCCACACTGGAATCGGCCCACACTCCCGTTTGCCAAGGTGTGACCTTAAACTTCCCTAACCTTAATTTCCACCTGTTAGGTAAGTACTGATAATAACCTCCAAGGATCATTGTGAAGCTTAATGAAATAATTTAAGTGAATGAAAGACACTTAAAAAACAAACAGCCGACTCAGTATTTAGGGGATCAAGCAGGCTACCCAAGAAAGGTGCCCCATTCTCTGAAATAACTTCTTTATCTCGAGACGTTTTTACTGAAATCTAGGGTAAGAAATCCTGCTTATAAGAGGAAGATCTTAGACTGTTTGACATTCTGGTGGAATAGAGAAGAGATGTGGGTGATAAAACAAGGAAACCAGGAATATTTCTTCATAATTTGTTATGGGCCAGGCTGGGGTGGTTATGCTGTGCCCTTTCTCCACCCAGCATCACAAGACACTGTGTTTCTTAGAATCAGAGGACCCATGGGTCACGCAGGACAGGTGTACAGTGTGCTTTGATTGTTACCGTCCACTGATGGGAAGGGAAATTGGGAAATAAATCACAGTGTGACAGCTCCAAGTGAAGTCAAGTTCACTTCATTCCAACTGAACGTGGTGGTTTAAAAAGCCTTGGTGTGTGTCTGCTTATGCAAACCATTATTCAAAATAGACTTGTTTCTTTGGCTCTTGGAAATGTAACAAGATGAGCGGGACTTCCTGAGAAAACTGCTGCAACATATTCTATATTTAAGTAGAAATAAATTTTAAAGAGGGTTTTAAAAAATTCCAGTAACAGCAAAACTGGCCTCCTACTTCTTTTGTGCTGGCTAAATTCCAAGGACATTGACCTAGAAAGTTATTGGGTTCTTATTATATAATTCAGTATTTTTATGATGTGTAACAAATACTTTGGTTACAGCTCCATTGCATTAATTTTCCTTCTGAAGAATTTCCTCACTGCAGCTTTATAACAAGTAAACCAATCTTCCATGCTTGCCAGCACTTGCAGTTTCATGTTCTTCCTCTCTTCCTTCTTTAATCCAGAATTTCCCAGTGATGGATGAAAAGATTTAAACATGCATGGATAGAAATTGGGCTTTCCCAATGGCTCAGCAGGTAAAGAATCTGCCTGCAATGCAGGAGACAAAGGAGATGCAGGTTCTTTCTCTGAGTCAGGAAGATCCCCTGGAGGAGGAAATGGCAACCCACTTCAGTGTTTTCACCTAAAAATTCCCCTGGACAGAGGAGCCTGGAGAGCTACAGTCCATGGGGTCACAAAGAGTTGGACATGACTCAGCAATAAAGCACACATGGATGGGTAAAAATTAGTCTACATTCCTCCCATTGAAAGGCATTGTCACTGTCCCTCACCTTGAATCTGGACATGCTTCTGCCCACTTGAACCAGTCGGGTACAGAGAAAGAGGTGCTGTGTGATTTGCAGAATTAGCTCATAAAAATCCATGAAGCTTCCACTTTGCCAAACACTGACTTATGGAGTCCTGAGCTGTCCCATAAGAAGTCTGACTACCCCAAGGCTGCCATGCTTGAGAAGCCAAGAATAGGTACCCCCGCCAGCCTTCTAGCTCTCCCTGTTCACGTGGCAGATACTGAATGATGCTGTCTTGGACCTTGTAAATCAGCCCATCCATTTCTAACTGTAACTGAGTGGCTGATCTCTATCAATGCCACATGGTACAGGAGAATCACCCAGCTGATCCCTACATCAATTCCTCACCCACAAAATCATGAGATAGCTTTGAGAGTAATTTTCATACAGCAGGAAACAACTGAAACGGTGGTCATGACTGCTGTGGGGCGTGGACGAGTCTCTTCCCTTGTACTCTATTGGTCAAAGTAGGGGGAAACACACCTAGATTCAAAGGGTGGACAGGCCCCTTCCGCTGCATGTTTTTGGAATGGTTTAATGATGTCCAAATAAATGAAGTTGGTTGTTTGCAATTACTTGATTGGAATATGTTTGATTGATCTGCGCAGAATTCTGTAGAAGGAGATGCCTCATTTAGGCAGGAATCTGGACTCAGTGGTTTCTCAACATCCTTTGAGCAGCTTCAGTCCTCTGAGGCTTTTTTCTCAGTAAAGCAGGTGTCAGTGTCCTTGAGCACTAATCTCATACAAACTGAGACCATTCAATAGGTTGTCTGTGTTGCTCATGTGCTCAGTCACGTCTGACTCTTTGCAACGCTATGGACTGTAGCCGGCCAGGCTCCTCTGTCCATGGGATTTCCCAAGCAAGAATACTGAAGTGGGTTGCCATTCCCTTTTCCAGGAGATCTTCCTGACCCAGGGACTGAACCTGTGTCTTTTCATCTCCTGCATTGCAGGCAAATTCTTTACCACTGAGCCATCGGGGAAGCCTGGGCAAAAAAACCAGCATTTGATTCTGTTTGCTCTTAGAGGCCCAGCCCGTGGGAAACTCCCAGAAGTAGGGTTTGAAACACCTAGAGCTCAAGTCTCCCCAGACTCCAAGACTATGTGCTGTCCATTCTCTTTGTGCCCAGATCAGCCCACCTTCCTCAGCCCCATTAGGTGGTCTCCAGAGTCTAGAATTCCACACCGATGAGTTCTCTTCCTGCTTAACTAGACCAATAATTAATTCTCACCTGAAAAGGAAAGCAGTATAAAACATGGGTGGGTGCTTTAAAGCCCATTAATTAAACTGAAACCCTTCACTGTCGGAGCAGATGAGTATACAGCTGTTTGGGTAATCCTGCTGTTACATCCTATAGCACCCACGGGAAAGGGTTCAGACTCAGCTAGTCATTGCCATGAAGAGCACAGTCTTACTAGTGGCAGGTCACAAGTGAGCTCAGAGTCTGAAAGATAGAATAAAATATTTTCTTCATTTTGCATGAGGCCATCCTGCCATGCCCCATGGACATTAGTTGTTTCTGGACCCTCTCCAGCCTCAGTAGGAGGAGACTAACTCTTCCAGATTCTTCTGAGTAAAGCATCTCTAACACAGAGTAGAATCTTGCCCATGACTGTCGCTCGTAACCTTATGTTTAAAGTGGACATTTGTTTTGTCTCCATATTTATTTCTCTGGATCTCGTTGGAGGGCAATTCCAGGTGCCAGCTTCCTGATATAGAAGCCAGAATTACCCACACTACCCTTTTGTTCTATTGCCAGGGTCAGTTTTCATTACTCTCAACAAAGAACCCTAACTGATACAACTTTGATGATTATGATGCTAATAGATACCCTTCCACTAATTGGGATAATGAGCAGAAACCAAAAGGTAAAGAAGATAGAGGGTTCAATCCTGCCTCTGTTACCATCCAAAGAGTCCAAACCATCAATACACATGTCCATAGAAGGAAGATACATTGATCTCAGAAGGCTGGTGACCAAGGTTTTTCCTTGATTAGTTTGTTTATTTGCTTCAAGCTCAGGAATTCTGTCATTTTCTAGTACCTTCTGGAAGACATGCACTAGCAAGTGGTGAAGGCCTAAAAGATTGTATAAAAGAGGAAGATAAAAAATTGTATCCACTTATTTAATTTTCTCCAAGAACTGGGTAAATAGCAGCTTTGTTCAGTTTGGTGTTAGCACACCTGGGTTCAGCTCATAGAAGCCCCAAGATCAATAAGACCTTTATTTGAGAACCACTGAGCTCTATTAGCTATGGACAGGGATATGAAAAAACAAAATCCACAAAAATTAAAACTGCATCCCAAAAAACATTAATCCTGCCTTAATATAATCTACAAGGATGAACTTGAAATGAGGCCCCTGGGGAAACTGCAAGTAACTGCCAATTTTGCTAATGATAATAAGTTTATTTTAATTGCTAATATATTCCTAATTACTCTAGTTCTAAAATGTTTACTTCACTGTCAATCATCTTCTTTGATGTATGTTCTTTGAAAAGACTTTGTCATATCAATCAACCCTTTTCAAGTTGGGTGGCAGCTGCTGGATATGATCTTACCTTCCTTATCACACAAGCACCATTTGTCCTAAGGCAGAAAGAGGCCTTGCCCACAAAATCTTCTAGAATTCATAACCTCCCATTTCAACTTAGAGAAAAGTATATGTTCAAAGGCTTCGGTTGTATGAACAGAGGACTGACGCTGTCTATTCCAAATTCTGATCTTAATATAATCTTTTATTTGCTCTGTCTCCTCTTGCCTACCTGAATGTGAGTTTGTGTTGTGTGTGTGTGCGTGTGCGTGTGCGTGCCTGTGTGTACTCAAATAATTGTTTCAAGAATATGATGTAGTTGGTGTAAAATTTTTTCATCTGGGTGGGCATTAAAGGGTCCCATTCACTCATTTATTTATTAATCTTTTAATAAGCATGTACTCAGTCCCTTGGGCTTGGGATACAGTGATGACTGAGATTTAAAGGTTTTGGCCATTCGGAAACTTATATACACATAGGGGAAGACAGTAAGCAAGTAAACAAAGACTATATAAGACATTTTGATATGATAATATGGATTATGAAGGAAACATGGAAGATGGAATGAGTTTGGAGGAGGGCTACTTGGGCAGTCACATAGGTCACATTTGGGAAGAGACCTGAATATGAGAAGGAGTCCTTACGTGAAGAACTAAGGGAAGACTTTTCCCAGGGAGAGAGAAGAGGTCAAGCTCTCAGATGGCGAGAACCCTGCCCTGCTAAAGGGATGGAGAAAGGTGACTGGCATGATGGAACAGATGAGCAAAGAACAAGGGCTAAGGGGCAGGAAGGAGACTGAGAATCATGTAGGACCTTGCAAGGCTTTTATTCCAAATGTGGTGGACATAGACACATAGAGAGACCACGTGAAGACCCAAGGATGAGAATGCTGTCTACAAGCTAGGATCAGATCCTTCCCTCCCTGCCCTACTGACACTTTGATTTTGGACTTCTAGCCTCCAGAACAATTGAGAAGATACTTTTCTGTCCTTTAAGCCTCCCAGTTTGTGACACGTCATTACATCAACCCTAGCAAAGTAATATAAGAGTCAAGGAGGACTGTTCAATTTTTTATTAGGAAAGCCAAAAAATGGAATTGCCATGAACTGACATGGTGAAGTCAGTGGATAGGGAAGATCTGGAGGAGGCAGGATTCAAACACTCTGCTTTGCTCATGTTAAAATTGAGGTATATTTTAGACATCCGGGCAGAAATTGTGAGAGGTCAGCCAAGTACGTGAATGTGAAGCAGAGGTCCAAGCTGGAGACCAAGTTGGAGAGGTCACGGTTTGTAGAGGTGTTTACACTCGCATGCATGGATGAGACACTCTGGAAAGGAGTTTAGACAGAGAAGAGGTCCAAGGACAAAGCCGAAGATACTCTAAAATTTGAAAGTTGGTGTATGTGGAAGAGTTAGCAAAGGAGATGTGGAGTCCTGCCCCAAGGCCACAGATGCAAGGCCTGGTACTAAGGAGGATGTGGAGCCCAGAATCAATGTCACCCTGAAGCTGACTGAGCCCCTTTGTAACCATTGCCAAAAGACCCCTGATCATCACCAGCCAGCTTCTTAACCCCAAATTAGGCAAGAATGCCCGCCTCAGTAGTCACCCTATAGCACCCTAACTGATTACCTAATGTCAACCTTCTGGCAGAAATTTTCTTTGTCTTGAGGTTATAAAAATTGGCTACTAACCCATGAAAAGCGTCAACTCTCTCTGGCCTCTCAGGAGGTGTCACCCTGCTGTGCTCACAGTGCCCACATTATCTCTTCTCTTTGCTCTTAATAAATTTACTGCCTTCTGAAATGCTCTGTCTGGAAATTCTCTTCCACCCCGTGCTCAGACTGCCTCAACGGGAGAGACAAAACCAGTGAGGTAGGAGGTAAAGCCAAGTAAGAAACGTGCTTTGAGAAGGAGGGAGCGACTATGTGAAATGCTGCTATCAGTTCAGTTCAGTTCAGTCACTCAGTCGTGTCCGACTCTTCGCGACCCCATGAACTGCAGCACACCAGGCCTCCCTGTCCATCACCAACTCCCGGAGGTCACTCAGACTCATGTTTATCGAGTCAGTGATGCCATCCAGCCATCTCATCCTCTGTCATCTCCTTCTTCTCCTGCCCTCAATCCCTCCCAGCATCAGAGTCTTTTCCAGTGAGTCAACTCTTCACATGAGGTGGCTAAATTATTGGAGTTTCAGCTTCAGCATCAGTCCTTCCAATGAACACGCAGGACTGATCTCTTTTAGAATGGACTGGTTGGATCTCCTTGCAGTCCAAGGGACTCTCAAGAGTCTTCTCCAACACCACAGTTCAAAAGCATCAATTCTTCAGTGCTCAGCTTTCTTCACAGTCCAACTCTCACATCCATACATGACCACTGGAAAAACCATAGCCTTGACTAGATGGACCTTTGTTGGCAAAGTAATGTCCCTGCTTTTCAATATTCTGTCTAGGTTGGTCATAACTTTCCTTCCAAGGAGTAAGCGTCTTTTAATTTCATGGCTGTAATCACCATCTGCAGTGATTTTGGAACCCCAAAAAATAAAGTCTGACACTGTTTCCACTGTTTCCCCATCTATTTGCCATGAAGTGATGGGACCAGATGCCATGATCTTCGTTTTCTGAATGTTGAGCTTTAAGCCAACTTTTTCACTCTCCACTTTCACTTTCCTCAAGAGGCTTTTTAGTTCCTCTTCACTTTCTGCCATAAGAGTAGTGTCATCTGCATATCTGAGGTTATTGATATTTCTCCCAGCAATCTTGATTCCAGCTTGTGCTTCCTCCAGCCCAGCATTTCTTATGATGTACTCTGCACAGAAGTTAAATAAACAGAGTGACAATATACAGCCTTGACATACTCCTTTTCCTATTTGGAACCAGTCTGTTGTTCCATGTCCAGTTCTAACTGTTGCTTCCTGACCTGCATATAGGTTTCTCAAGAGGCAGCTCAGGTGGTCTGGTATTCCCATCTCTTTCAGAATTGTCCACAGTTTATTGTGATCCACACAATGCTGCTATGCTGCTGCTGCTGCTGCTGCTGCTAAGTTGCTTCAGTCGTGTCCGACTCTGTGCAACCCCATAGACGGCAGCCCACCAGGCTCCCCCGTCCCTGGGATTCTCCAAGCATATAACTGGAGTGGGTTGCCATTTCCTTCTCCAATGCATGAAAGTAAAAAGTGAAAGTGAAGTCACTCAGCCATGTCCAACTCTTAGTGACCCCATGGACTGCAGCCTACCAGGCTCCTCTGTCCATGGGATTTTCCAGGCAAGAGTACTGGAGTGGGATGCCATTGCCTTCTCCCAATGCTGCTATGCTGCTGCTGCTGCTAAGTTGCTTCAGTCGTGTCTGACTCTGTGCGACCCCAGAGACAATAGCCCACTAGGCTCCCCAGTGGGATTCTCCAGGCAAGAACACTGGAGTGGGCTGCCATTTCCTTCTCCAATGCTGCTATAGGTCAAGTCAAATGAGACCTACACAGGATTTAGCAACATTGAAGGTCCTTGCAGCTTTGACAGGGGGATGCTGTGATGAATGGTTAGAGTGGAATCTTGATTGAGTTGAAGAAAGACTTGGAGGAGGTGAATTAGAGACAAATAAGTACAGAAGACAAATCTACTAAGGAATCGTTCTACTACTAGGAGCAGAGAAATGGAAGAAGAGAGTTTTAAGGGGTGTGGAGTCAATCAAAGGCTTAATTAAGGCAGGAGTTATGACAGCATAATCAAGGCTGCTACTGCAGAAGGGAGAAAAATTCCTGGAGGCTTTTCTATGAATAGATAAGAGGGGGTGGGTTTCAGTGCATGAGCAGTGAGTTGGTCTTAGATAGCAGCAAGGACTTTCCATCCAGGGAACAGGAAGGAAGAGAACGGGAACAGATGCTGGTAGGTGGATAGATATGGTTAGTTGTGTCTTCATAATTGTTTCTATTTTCTCAGCAAAATAGGAAGCAAGGACATCAGCTAAGAATGAGACTCAGAAAAATATCCTGAAGATTTGAGGGAAAGGACAAGGTATGAAATAGTCAATTATAGAGTAGGAGAGTCTGTACATAGGATGGGGTATGGTGATTGCCAGGCACCACCTAACACACTTTGAGGGTTGTGATCATGAATTTAAAGAAAGGCCTGGTTGCATGGTCTTTCTCAAGTCATGTTCAGTGTGTGGGCAAAGATGCCTAACAGATGTCGCCTCGGATGGGGTATGGTGATTGCCAGGCACCACCAAACATACTTTGAGGGTTGTGATCATGAATTTAAAGAAAGGCCTAGCTGTATGGTCTTTCTCAAGTCATGTTCAGTGTGTGGGGAAAGATGCCTAACAGATGTCGCCTTGGATGTAACCAAAGATGCGGTTTTACCAGGAAAGCACAATGAACATAAATAAGAGCAAACAAATGACTGTAATGACGACTCATGGAATCTTGGCCTTACCAGGTGGTTCAGCGGTAAAGAATCTGCCAATGCAGAACACACAGGACACGTGGGTTTGTTCCCTGGGTTGGAAAGATCCTGTGGAGGGGGGATTGGAAAACTACTCCAGTATTCTTGCCTGTGAAATCCCATGGACAGAGGAACCTGGCAGGTTACAGGTCATGGGGTCACAAAGAGCCTGATATGACTGAGTATGTACACATGGAACCTCAGGTGGAGAAGAACAAAAATGACATGATAGAAGATGAGAGACAGAACAAGACAGCTGGTGCCCACTATAGACACCCCTGGGACACATGTTCTTTCAACAGCAGCTGTCTGTTCAGTATTCACTGAGCACCTCCCTAGGCGCACTGGCTGGGCACTGGGGAAAGAAATGGTCCCGGCACTTCTGGAGCTTATGCTCATGAGGAATGACAGATGCTGGACTTACGCCAGTGGGACTGAACGCTGTGCAGGGGGTGTAGAGGACACCTGGGAGACTCTATGGTGCAGGCGGAGGTGGAAGCACCCCACCCTCTTCAGGGCCCCATGGCTACCTGGAGTCCCCTCCGTCTTATTGCCCAGCAGGCTGATGATGTCACTGCCTCTTTGTCTGCCTCACCCATTAAACCGTGAGCCCAGAGCTGTGTGGAGCTCTGCCACTGGGGTTAAGATTTGAAAACAGGGAGAGGGAAAGGGAATGAGGGCACAGTGGCGTCTTGGACACTAGGTTTTAGTTTATTCCTGCTTCCCTTTTGATAAAGGGTCCTCATAGCTCACTTTCATTATGTGGCCATCTTGGCCCCCAAGTTGGGGGAGGGGAGAGATAACTTTCCTGCGGGGTGACAGCTGATGGCGTGGCCCTTACACTAAAGCACAGCGGGGGGCTGAGCCTGTCATCGCTGGAGCTCCCTGCTTCCATCAGGGCAATGGCCACACGACTAACCCCAGATGGTGGCTGCTTCCATGTCCAAAGTCCTCCCCTCTGGGGGGCCTGTTTCCATGTCTCACCAACCTTGCCATCAAGACAGTTTTCTTGGCTCAACACCAAGATGTTGGCGGTGGCTGTCTTTGGGTTGAGGAATCCCGGGTTGCCTTTTCTCTTTTGCATATTTGAATTTTCTCTTTTTTTATTTAAATGAAATGAGGATGAAGCGCTTATAAAATGAAGAAATTTTAGCTGGTTATTTTTAAAGTGAATCCCTTCTCATGCCAAGATAGAAGCTCATTTTCTCTTCTGTCTCCTCTTTGTCATTAAAGTGATGCCACCGCCACCACCGACCCCTATACTGTGCAACCATGAGACGTGAACATATCTGTTTTACAACTGCAGTTCAGAGAAGCTGAAGTATAGGCCCAATGTCACCAGGTCATAAATGACAGCAGCCAAGTCCAACCTATCTCTGTCTAACCGCAAAACCCAATTGTTGGGACTTCCCTGGTGGCTAAGACTCTTGCTTCCAAAGAAGTGGGGCCAGGTCTGATCCCTGGTCAGGGAACTAGATCCTGAATGCTGCAACTAAGACCCAGCACAGTCAAATAAATAAAAATAAATATTAAAAAAGTTTAAAGGCATATTGGCTTTATAATCACTTCACCTTGTGTTAAATATTGGAAGAAGTATTTATTCAGCCAGATTGACATGTCCTTGGCCAACCTTCAGCCCAGGTCTCACCCGATTGTTATACCATCTCATCTAGTAAAGAAAAACTCACATGGTCCCAGAAATCAGAAAAACTGTTACCCCCCACTACTAATGTTACTACTTCTGTTGATAACAATGGTGATAACAATAGCAGATCCCACTTTGGAAGAGCTTGACGTGTACTTAAGCTCTGTGTCAAATTTTAACTGCCTTGCTGGCATGGAATCATTTACTTCTCATACAAATACTAGGAATTAAGTAATACTTTATCCTGTTTTATGGATGAGGAAATTCAGCCTTAGAAAGATGAAACACCTTGTCCAAAGTGACATAGCAGGTAAGCAGCCCGGTCAGAACTCAGCCCCAGGTCCAGCCTGACTCCAGAGCAGGAATATCGTGCTGTTAACTATTTTGCTGATTTTCAAAGGATGTGACTCAGCAGAGGAAGAAAAAATGAAATGGGGAAGGTGGAAAGATCTAGAATGTGGTCCTTGATTTTTCCTTTCACTGAAAAAAAAAGGTGGGCAGAGAAAAAGGGAGCCCCTGGCATAGAGCTTCTACCACCTCCCTCACAGCAGATCATTTACAGCCTGAATGTCAGTTTCACCCACACAGAAATATGCTAATGCAATTCAGGTTAGGGTGATGGGCGGGTCACTCTCTTCACCACGCCAATATTAAGTATTTGCATTGAAAATCAAAATCCTGGTGTACCAGCCTTTATCTCTCACCCTGCCTTGCATTTTCTTTGTTTTTCTTTCCTTTAAGGCTACAAAAGGATGGTAGAAAATTTGGGTAGAGTGGTTGCCAGCTCTTAGCATCCACCTGCTAAATTGCACCCCCCCAACCCCTGAGGTACCCTGTCTGGTTCTCTAGCAGGTGTCGCTTACAGCTGTAGCAGATTTTACCCAGCATGGGACAGATGGAGGGGATATAACCATCACTGCGGGATAGATATTTTTTAATACGTGATCAGACCTTCATCAAGGCTTGGTAGGGAAATATGGCATTGAGGCAAAGTATGCCAGCTTAGCAGGTGTCTGCTCTGCTGTATCGTGTGAGCAATAGTGGGATTCCTTTTGGCGAGGAGGGGGAGATGGTTGGCATCCACTATAGCACATGCAGATCGTTTTGAGTTGCTCTGAAGTAACTACAGTAGATTTTACTTGGCGGGAGATTTTACATAGGAGCCTTAAAGACGTGGGGTGCGCAAGTCATGCATTCTCTCTGCAACTTACCTGCCTCTTCTTTAAAATGAGGGTCTCACAGTGTCTGCTAGAGCTCACCAAAGATCCAAATGCTTCCCTGCATTTCCCAGCCACCCCCACTAGTGGGATCATGTGACTGTCCCTCACTCTTGGCACGTGTCCCTTGCCAGCCTGAGGCAGGTAAGCAGGCAAGCTGGGAGGTCAGAGATAGCCAATGGCATGGTTACAAGCAGAAGGAGGGCTCCCTGGACCACATTAGGAATTACATGGATTTGCCTATTGTAACAATTGAAATCCAACTATGGACTATGGTAAGGATTACAGGTAACTAAGATAAGACATCTAGCACAAAGTGAAGGCTCCAGCGTGAACTGACTGCAGTTAAAGAAACCTCTACAAGCAGAGGTCCTAAAGCAAACCAGACAGCATTAGATGATTTCTCTGTCATCTCATTCACACCAAATCTTTGCGGGACTAGATTTGAGATATAAGATCCAAACAAAAACAAACACATGTACATACACAAAGAGGGAGCAGATATACGTATGGCTGATTAACTTTGTTGTACTGCAGAAACTAACACAGCATTGTAAAGTAACTATACCCTTAATTTTTAAAAAAGTAAAGCAAGAGGTTGAATAATTCTGAAAAATTATAAATAAAATACTATACAAGCCATATCATGTGGGGAAAAAAAGGTAAAGGTCACAGGTGTCCCTGAAGGATAACTCTTTCCACTTAATCTTTCGACTCATGGAAAACATTTTCCTGGGTTAGAATTTCCACAGGGTGATTCAGGCAATATTTGATCTTCAAGGTACATGTCTCTCCCCTATAACCCTTCTTAGCACCAATCAGTGGTGGTAAGAGTAAGGGCTGTGAAATCACACAGACCCGAGTTTGACCTACCCTTTGTGTCCTTGGGGAAAGTTATCAAACTTTACTACGGTTATTGATCAAATGCTGGTTATAACACCTGCTATATTAGTCAAGGTTCTCCACAGAAACAGAAGCAATATGGCATATTAATACATATGGTATGATAGCTGTAGATATATTTAGACTGACATATCCATCTATCTAGAGAGCTTTTAAGGAATTACCTTATGCAGTTGTGGGGGCTGACAAGTCCAGAATTTATAAGGCAAGCCAGCAAACTTGAAATTCAAGTAAGAGTTGATATTGTGGTCCTGAGTCTATAGGCTGGAAATGCAGGCAGCGTTTGTTTGTTGCAATCTGTAGGTGGAATTCCTTTTTCCTCAGGAAACTCCAGTTTTTTCTCTTAAAGCCTTCGATTGATTGCACAAGGCCCACCTACATGATGGACGGTAATTTACTTTACCTAAAATTAATTGATTGTAAATGTTAATTACACCTTCAGAGCAATATATCAACCAGTATTAGATCAAAACAAGTCAGTGATGAGTCCTTTTATTTATTAGTATAATACTTTTTCAACAACAAAAAAATGCATTAAGTACAATCAATAGAAAAAGTGATATTTTGACCATTTTAAACACAGGCAATTTTCTCCATACAAATTTCTAGTTAAAGAATACCATACAAAGTAAATCTGAATTGCAGGCCACGTTTGCTTTGGGAATATATATGAAGCAAGAGGAATGGAGAGGGAACATCTCCTATAATGCATGTGTAACCATACCATTTTTTACATATTTTAAAGCACTATGGTGTTTTGCCTTTATTTTGCCCCTAAAGGATTTTGTTGTTGTTGTATGTTTGCTTGAATTTAAATTTGAGTGAAAAGTAGTCATGAGTTCCAAGATGATTGAAAACTTGGTAAAGAAATTGGTTCAAAAGAAGAACTGTCTAAAAAATGGCTCTCTCCTGCCTGTTTTCCATCAACCATTATCTACTGTCACCACCTTCAATTACAAGGTTTCCTTGGGGAGAACTGCTAACTTTTTCTACATTGTGTTTTATGTAGACCACATTTATTTACTTTTGAGTCAGTGTTGATTATGTAAATTCCCTTTCTTTGTTCAACTGCAGCAGTTCATCAAAGGATAGGTATAGACAGGAAGGCCCAGGAACCTGCATTGTTATAAGCTCCTCATAGACTTCTCTAACAAAAACTAATGTTTGAGAACCATTGCCTTAAGGTATAAAGTATAATAGACCATTCATCCAGGTGGTTTGTTCTTTTGTCACATTTCCCAGTCCTTTCCCTTCCAACTGCTAGTGTTTGCAAAGGAAAGACAAATTAATATTATTTTCATGAGCATACTATCATTGTGAAGGCAAAATAGATTTTTTGAAAAAACCGACATAACCAAATAAAAATCCTTTTTTTCCCTCAATTATCCAATTGTGCACTCTCTCAATAAACAGTTGATTCCAAGCAGACCACAAATCAGACAATTTCTGGATATTCAGATTGAAGACATTCATCAGAGGCCCTCATGAATCGTTGTCAGATTTTGGCAAACCTGCTCAGAGAAAGGAGAAAAGAAATTCATCATTTATCCACATACACAAGAAATGCAGTATCTACTTGAATTACTGCATGAGTGAGTGTGTGGAACTACCTTAAATAATCAGAACCAGGACAGGGGAGCCCCAGGTCTTTCCTTCCTACTCCCAGTTCTCAGTTCTGTCTCTTTCCTGGGACAGGCTACAGAGCCTTTTGTCCCTAAACCCAGCTTGGTACTTAGTTAACTACTATTTTATATTGTCCTTCTTTTCTCCCCACCCCTTCTAGGATAGAAATCCCTACAGAGTAACAAGTGAGTTTTCCCCGTATTTCTACTCCCTAAAATTGATTCAAGGCTTCCCACGTAGCTCAGTGGTAGTGTTCTCCTGCCAATGCAGGAGATGTGGGTTCTATCCCTGGGTGGGGAAGATCCCCTGGAGGAGGAAATGGCAACCCACTCCAATAGTCTTGCCTGGAGAATCCCATGGACAGAGGAGCCTGGTGAGCTGCAATCCATGGGGTCGCAAAGAACTTAGCAACTAAACAACAACAGAATTGATTCACTCATTCACCAACTATATAAACATCCATTCCTGCATGGGAATGTAGGAAAACAGATGTTACCCATTTTGCTGCTACGATGTCATAAATGCAAAATGGACCCATCTGATGCTAACTTGGTTTTGGTGACATGGGGTAACTCTGATGACCTTCATTGGAAAGGGGACTTTGAGCCAATGGTGAGCAGTACAGACAGTCCCCAAACTCGAAGGCTTTAAATTTAACCAAGAAGGCAGTTGAGTAAGAACTGTATAATGTTATGAAAAGAGATGTGACTTGAGAAGTATAAAATGTTAAAAAAAAAAAAAACAGGCATGCTATCTATCTAACTATGTGCGGTGCAGGACAGGTATGGAAGGGCTGCTCCACAATGTTGAACCAAGTACAGCACTTGTCCTCATCTCCCTTAGATTCTCATCCTTGGTTCTTAGAGGAGACTTATTGACTCTTGATGCTAATAATCATGTCTTTGACTGGTTTCTGGATATGTTTATATGTGAGGAAGAGAGCTGCAAAATCTTTAACGTACAGGCTCAGAGCTCTTGGCTCTAAAGGAAGTACTTTAAGAAATGATGCAGCAAATACATTCAATGAATATTTATGGAGTACAGTACCTACTCTTTTCAAGGCATCAGATATGGAAATGAAGTCAATAGTCCTTGTTTTCAGATCTTGACTGCAAAAGTGTGTGTATATGAGGTCGGAAGGGTGGGAAACAGGGTGAAAACAAAAAACAAAACAGAGAGGGAATGAGAGAAAAACAAGTTGAAGTATGTATACAAGTAATCAAAGAAGTGATCTTGTTCCATAAATGAGACTATAGATGAGAGTGTTTAAAACGGAAACATCATCCTGGTCTTGATATAATTTCTTTTAGGAGGAGCACAGAACAGTGGGCGATGCCCTTAAAGCAATAGATGACATAACCCCTGCAGCTCAGACACTGGCTGATCCAGCCAGCCTTCCCTGCCCACCCTCGTCATCTCTCCTGGTCTGGCCAAACATCGCCCCTGGTGGTCCCACAGCCTCTGTGCTAACTCTATGCTTGCACTTATTGACTTAAAAACACAACTTCATCTCGCCCTTCACAAGTCCTTCTAATTAGACTCAAATCTTGAGGCCTTGGCATCATAACCCTGGCACCCAACAACGGTGTCTGACCCTTGGCAGAGGCTCGGTAAACATCTGCTGAGCATTACTGGACACCCAGCACAGCGCAGAACACATTGTGAGTTCTAAATGAAGACACTGTTAGGTTAAGCAATGCCATTTCAGAAATCAAGGGATAAAGGTTTTTACAGACCATCTTTCCAAGACTTTCTTAGTTAATGTGCAAAGAATTATCTGAAGAGGTGATTAAAAATAAAGAGCCCCTCCCCCACAAACTTGGATTCAGAAGTCTGGAATTGGAATCCATACAACTGGTTTCAAATAAATTACCCAGTTGATTCTAGAGCAGATGTCCCCAGTGCTGTGCTTTGAGAAACTCTGCCCTCATTACAGAGCTTTCTAACAAGATGATACTTGTTCTGATTAATTGCACATATTCATCTTGAAACCCAAAGAAAATGGATTTATACAATGTACACCATCTGACATTTCTGTGAGCTGGGTTACAAAACAACTCTGCCATTGAGTCTTTTGTTCAGACATTATATGTTAGTCCAGTCCAGCCTGCACCAAAAGCTGAGCACCCATGTACATCTACAGTTAACCTCGTGTGAGACAGGCCTGTGTGCAGCCCCACAGCTAGAGGGAGAAAATTGGGCATCTCAGGAAGGTTTTATTTTATTTTACTTTTTAAAAATGTTTGCCCATGCCATGTGGCATGTGGGACCTTATTTCCCCAACTGGACCACCAGGTAAGTCCCTCTTAGGAGGATTTCAAACAAATGTCACTAATTTAATGAATTTGAGCCAACTCTGGGAGATAGTGGAGGACAGAGGAGCCCTGTGTGCTTCAGTCCATGGGATTGCAGAGAGTCAAACACAACTTAGTGACTGAACAACAACAACATTAATTTACAAGGGCTAAAGAATAAGGATTTCTCTGGTGACCTCAGGACCCAATTTTCTACCTATCAGGTTAGATAAAACTTAGCTCTACCAATACCTGTCCCTAGAAACCTGGAATGCCAGGAAATGAAGGAAAACATTGCTCAGGGTGTCAGTAAATCTATATTGGCTGGAGTCCAAAACAAAATAAATCTTCGCTAAGCCCTGCTGTGATTTCAGAGTTAAATACAAGGATTTCATAAATAGGGCAACAGAGTGTCAAGAGCGAAGGCCAGTAAACTAATTTGAATTACAGACCTCAGCCTCCAAGCTCTGGGACTTTGCCTCTGAGAGCCATATCGAAGTGAAGGTAATTAAGACAATCCGTCTTGCAAGGGGAGGGCACTTTGCAGACTGTTTGAGATTCTGTGAGCATCTCACCCAGACCCCAGTAACCTTTTGAAATATGCTGAACCATGCAATCAGCATACAGGGGGATCATTAAGTGGGTGAGAGATGGTGGAGAAATCAGTTTGTAACTGAGATCATTTCATGGGCAGTTTGCCAGCTCTTTAGGAAACTTAAAGATAAAGGCCTTTTAATATGAGGTGGTTATGAAGTGCAGTGCTATATAATCTATAAAATCCCTTCAAAGACTACTTAAAAAATTTTAAAACTCATATTATTCCCTAAGTTTTGCTGCCTTAAATATTAATTCTATCTATTTTGGTATAAGTATTTAGGAGACAGGTTGGTAATTGAAATTATTCTTCAGGACAAAGAGTCAGGACCTTTCCTGCATGTAGTCATTGCCATCCATTGCTCAGCAGAAAGCTTTCTCAGATGTCAGATTATGGTTATCTTTGTACAAACAATGATAACACAAGAAATACTTACCAAGTGTAGGTGGTGGCTTTGAAATATTTGGCAAGGCTGAAAAAGGATGACTTGACAACATCTCGGAAGAGAAAGAGAAAATATTTTTATTATTATTTTTTCAATTTTGAGAAAATATTTTTAAATGCCTCAAACTGGAATAAAATATGGGAATCAGAACAGTAATGTGGGAAATAGTTACTTACAAGCAATGATTATCACCAAGGAACAGGAGAAGACACTGGCTATGATTCCTCCCAGAAACCACCTGAAACAGCAGGATTGCTCAGGCTTAGCAAACTGATTGTATATTTCCAACACATGAGATGTTCTTTTAGACTTGCTATAGATGAATGAATTTAGGATATACTATAGAATGACAGTAACTGAAACAGTGCAGTATTGGCAAAAGGGTAGAAATATAGCCAAATGGAAAAGAAGAGAAAGCCCAGAAATAGATACAAGTTAAGTGATTGTTTTTTAATGTTTAAAAATTTTATGTATCTATTTTTGACAGTTGGGTCTTCATTGCCCTGTGCATTTTTCTCTAGTTGTGGTGAACGGGGTCTGCTCTTGGTCATGGTTTGTGGGTTTCTCACTGCTGTAGGTTTCTTGCTGTGGTGATGGGCTCTAGTGTGCGGGGGCTTCGGGAGTTGTAGTACATGGGCTCAAGAGTTGCGGTTCCTCAGCTCTAGAGCACAGACTCAGTAGCTGTGGCCCAGGGGCTTAGTTGCTCTGAGGCATGTGGGACCTTCTTGGACCAGGGATGAAACTTGTGTTTCTTGCATTGGCAGGTGGCTTCTTTACCACCAAACCACCGGAGAAGCCCAAGTTGAGTGATTTTTAACAGAAGTGCAAAAGCAATGCAATGGAGAAAGGAGACTCTTCAACAAATGCTGTTGAGTTGTTTAGACATGCAGAAGCATGAAACTCCACATAGACATCACATCTTAACATAAAGCTCAACTCAAAATGAGTCATAGACTGAAACGTAAGCCACAAAGTGTGAAACTTCTAGAAAAAAACAAAGGAAAAATTTTGTATGCTCCTGGAATGTGAAGTCAAGTGGGCCTTAGAAAGCATCACTACGAACAAAGCTAGTGGAGGTGATGGAATTCCAGTGGAGCTGTTTCAAATCCTGAAAGATGATGCTGGGAAAGTGCTGCACTCAATATGCCAGCAAATTTGGAAAACTCAGCAGTGGCCACAGGACTGGAAAAGGTCAGTTTTCATTCCAATCCCAAAGAAAGGCAATAGCAAAGAATGCTCAAACTACCACACAATTGCACTCATCTCACATGCTAGCAAAGTAATGCTCAAAATTCTCCAAGCCAGGCTTCAACAATACGTGAACCATGAACTTCCTGATGTTCAAGCTGGTTTTAGAAAAGGCAGAAGAACCAGAGATCAAATTGCCAACATCCGCTGGATCATGGAAAAAGCAAGAGAGTTCCAGAAAAACATCTATTTCTGCTTTATTGACTATGCCAAAGCCTTTGACTGTGTGGATCACAATAAACTGTGGAAAATTCTGAAAGAGATGGGAATACCAGACCACCTGACTTGCCTCTTGAGAAAACCTATATGCAGGTCAGGAAGCAACAGTTAGAACTGGACATGGAACAACAGACTGGTTCCAAATAGGAAAAGGAGTATGTCAAGGCTGTATATTGTCACCCTACTTATTTAACTTATATGCAGAGTACATCATGAGAAACGCTGGGCTGGGAGAAGCACAAGCTGGAATCAAGATTGCCGGGAGAAATATCAATAACCTCAGATATGCAGATGACACCACCCTTATGGCAGAAAGTGAAGAGGAACTCAAAAGCCTTTTGATGAAAGTGAAAGAGGAGAGTGAAAAAGTTGGCTTAAAGCTCAACATTCAGAAAACAAAGATCATGGCATCCGATCTCATCACTTCATGGCAAATAGATGGGGAAACAGTGTCAGACTTTATTTTTTTGGGCTCCAAAATCACTGCAGATGGTGACTGCAGCCATGAAATTAAAAGACGCTTATTCCTTGGAAGAAAAGTTATGACCAACCTAGACAGCATATTCAAAAGCAGAGACATTACTTTGCCAACAAAGTCCGTCTAGTCAAGGCTATGGTTTTTTCAGTGGTCATGTATGGATGTTAGAGTTGGACTGTGAAGAAGGCTGAGCACCAAAGAATTGATGCTTTGAACTGTGGTGTTGGAGAAGACTCTTGAGTGTCCCTTGGACTGCAAGGAGATCCAACCAGTCCATTCTGAAGGAGATCAGCCCTGGGATTTCTTTGGAAGGAAGGATGCTAAAGCTGAAACTCCAGTACTTTGGCCACCTCATGGGAAGAGTTGACTCATTGGAAAAGACTCTGATGCTGGGAGGGATTGGGGGCAGGAGGAGAAAGGGACGACAGAGGATCAGATGGCTGGATGGCATCACTGACTCAATGGACGTGAGTCTGAGTGACCTCCGGGAGTTGGTGATGGACAGGGAGGCCTGGTGTGCTGCAATTCATGGGGTCCCAAAGAGTTGGACACGACTGAGCAACTGAACTGAACTGAACTGAACTGAGGTGAAATGCTATTCTTACCGTATCAAGGTAGTGTTTGTCAGGCTTCTCAGCTGTCAAGTTTCCTTTTTCTCCTCTATCTAAACGCTACTCTTTGGAATCAAGTTCCCAAAGGAGTCAAGTTTCCTCTTAAGGGGGAAGTTTCTACATGAATTAACCTAAGAGGAACATTCCATTAATAGTCCTGTGAAATAAAGAAAAGTCTCCATGAACAGCTAAACTTGGGAAAAGCTAAGTTAAGCAAAGCCGAACAGGTTTCTTCACCATGTAATTTCACTGAGCCTTTATTATGCTAATGTACACCGTGACTCCCCCGACTTGGGATATATAATACAGAATTCTGCAACTTTATTTTTAACTACAGCACTGGCCCCCACCCCTTTTTGTTCGTTTGGTCCCATTATGATCTAAAAATACTTTCCAAACCTCATAATTATCTGGGAAGCTGTTTTAAAGTATGGATTCTCACTAGATCTAAATTGGTATCTCCAGGGATGGGATCCAGGACTTTGTATTTAAAAATACAACTCTCCCAAGTGATGTGAGGCACTTGACCATCAAGAGGAAGGACTTGAGGAGAAGCAGCATGTACTAACTGGAGTACAAGGACCACAAGACCCCAAGATGTATCATTCATTCCTGTTTCATTGGTTCAACAAATATCGATGAGGCCCTAGCACAGTATCTGTGTTCTCAAGGAACTTACAATCTTGTAGGGAGAGATAGAGCATTAACTTTTAAACACGCAAACATAGGCTAGGTCAGGTCGTGATAAATGCTCTGGAGAAAAGCCAAGCGAGATGTGCGTGATAGAGAATGGTATTCTGTCTAAATATGGTTGTCAGGGAAGGACTCTCTGCCGATGTGACATTTGAACAGATAACCAGAAAAAAGTAAGGGCACAAGTTATTGTTTCTCCAGGGAAAAAAGACTGTAGTAGGCAGAATAAATAGCAAGTGCAAAGGCCTTGAGGCCCAAGTGGGCTTACAGAAGGGACTTGATGACTGCCCTGGAGACTTGGGTAAGAAAAGAATAGGAAGGACACGCTGGACAGAGGGACAGAAACATGCCTATAATCAGCCAAGAGCATTATGTCCTCTGAGAAGCTGAGAAGACATTTTATGTGAAGTTATGAAAATATACTGGGAAAGATAGAGTCCCAGTGGGAACTCCAAGTGCCCTGGTGGGGATGGCATATGCCCTTGAACTCCATGTAGGGTTACTTAGATTGTATCTGTAACAGGGAGTCACTGAGGATTTAAACAAAGGATAATGCATGGTACAAGCATTGATAATGCATCGATGCAAGGCAGCAAGATTCACTGCCTTTGGTGCGTTTTGTGAGATAATGGGAGGAGGGAGGTAGTAGATAAAAGGCCAATGGACAGAAAAATGGACAAATCTTAACCACAGAGCTACCTAAAATGCTTTGTGGAATAAGGCAAGGAAATCATCAATCAATTACAGCTTCATTAATTATGAAACACCACTGCATGAACATAAAAAGCTAAATTACCTTGCACAGGCAGAAATGATTAAGCATGTGGCAAGCAGAATTGCTTGAAAGGAGACCTCTCGTAACAAACTGGTTTCTAACAGGAAGAATAAAAAATATATGAATTAGAAATCATTGTTGATTAAGTAGTCTTGGAACAACAAAATCACACTAAAACTTTTTTTTTGATACACCAAAAAAAAAAAAAGGTTTTTAAATGTATGTCTGTTCAAGAAATTTGTCCTAAGTTATATGATTCAGAGCTTCCCTGGTGGCTCAGCAGAAAAGAATCTGCATACAATGTGGGAGCCGTAGGAGACATGGGTTTGAACCTTGGTTTGGGAAGATCCCCTGGAGAAGGGCATGGCAACCCACTCCAGTATTCTTGCCTGGAGAATCCCATGGACAGAGGAGCCTGGCAGGCTACAGTCCACAGGGTCACAAAGAGTTGGATACCATTGAAGTGACATGGCACAGTATGGCGATAAGATCAAATTATCAAATGCTGTCTAGAGCCATTCATTAGAAATTTTCTGAAAATTATCAGTTTTTTCCTAACACTTAAAACATAAGCGATTGTACTACATAGTTTGGAGGTTGCCTTTTGCCTCAATGTTGGAAAAGGCTTTGTAGAATTGATGCTAATGTCAGAAATCTAACTGGGATGATGATTATAATATTAAAGTTTAAACTTTGTAGAGTGCCTTATAACTCACAAAGAGCTTTCATACATCAGTTCATTTCATCAACATGACCAGACTGGGAGGCAGGAACCATGATCACAGTTCTGCAAATGAGAAGACCAAATTTCAAGTGACGAAATTCATCCAAGGTCACGGAGCTATGTGCTGCCAGAGCCAAGATTGAAAAACCACGTCTACCCAGAACATCATGTCTTGTCCGAAATAGGGTGGGTAAAAGAATGGCAACTTGGCATACTGGGAGTCTCTAAAGGGCTAAAAAAGAGAATAAATAGTCTGAACTATTTGTCCTTGCAAAACTCTTCGCTATCTTAAAATACTTCAGCGCTACTGAGCCATGGTGGAAAGGACTGCAAATCATCCAGCAGTTATAAAAAGGAAGAGTTAAACCAATTGTGACTCTGAGTCTTATTTTAACCACCTAAAAGGAATCAGAGCTGCTTTAAGGATGACCACGTAAAGATCTAAAGGAAAATAGAACAGATCTCAGCTTCATTTTTGCCAAATGCTTCAAAAGCTCAATTTTGCAAGTTGTTTAAAACTTGTAAGGACTTCGAGCTCTGCATGTATTTATTTTTGCTATTTGCGTTCTGATTTGAGACTGAGCCAGCTAACAAGAACCTACTTAGTCCATAATATGGTCGAAACATTGAAGATGGGCAAATGCAAAATAGAGCAGTTGTGAATGACATCACTGCACATATACAGTATTTTCTATTAATATATACAGAGATTTAATTAAGTTATTGTGGGTTCAATCGAACACTCAACCATCCTTCTGAAGTGTGTTTCTATTCTTAGCCTCCTCTGATTTCATGTGGAATTTGAAACATATTTTCTCCCAGAAATAAGTGTAGGTTGACAAACTGCAAAGATCCCTAGACTTGAATACGGAAGGAAGACTGGGTTTAAATTCAAGTTCTATAAAGACATGCGTTGTGATTGTGGACAAGGTGTTCATTGATTCATTCAATCAGTAGCCATTCACTTGGCATTAATTTTGGCTTGGCTCAAGTGCAAACTCCTTCAGGAAGTCTTCTTGGATGTCTTCACCTCCCCCTTGGCCCTTAGCTGCTCTGTCTTTGAAATCCCATTATACTTCATGCATGTCTCCATCAACAAAATTTCCACACTGAATTAAAATTATCGTTTTCTTTCTCTATGTTTCCCCATCAGACTGTTGACAATAGCTGGCATCTATTTGCTGTTCTTCAGCAGCAGTGCCCATATTTTCCTTGAGAAGTCCCCTCTCCCGTCCTCCTAGTGCGTGGTTCCAGTGGACCGTCTGATTTCCCTCCAGCCTTTGATGCGCTCCAATCCACTTGGAGCTTCACATGCAGGCATGTGTGCTATGCTGCTTCAGTCATGTCCGACTCTTTGCAGCCCTCTGGACCATAGGCCTGCCAGGCTCCTCTGTCCACGGGATTCTCCAGGCAAGAATACTGGAGTGGGTTGCCATGCCCTCCTCCAGTGGGTCTTCCCAACCCAGGGATCTAGTCCACGCCTCTTACATCTCCTGCACTGGCAGGCAGGTTTTTTATCACTAGCATCACCTGGCAAGCCCCTGGATCTTCATATACTTACTGACAAAGGGATAGGTTTTGTTGTGTAGTTGGGACCCTTCCAGAACCAAGGTAACCGGCCCTCTTCTCCTAAGTCTAGAGTCTGTTTCTGCTGACTTTGAACAGGGGAAGCTGCAGGCACAGAGCCAGCAGAACTACCTTGGAGTAATAAAGAGCATTTCAAAAAGTAAAGTGGACAGAGGAAAAGAGACCGACAGAGACCTGGAATCTTTGCCTGGAATGTTTATTAATATGAACCAATACATTCAATGACTGATCAATCCATTTTGAGTTGGGTTCTCCTCCACTGGAACTCAAAAAACCCTGACTGATAAAATGATGCCAGGTACACTTATACCTTTAGCATACGGATCAGTACCTCAAACAGTCTGCACACTCAAAACCTACATGAAGGAGATAAAACAGCATCAGATGAAGACCTCATCCCCTCAGGCCTTTATAGCCAAGTGAAGCAAAGGAAGATGATGCCAAGAGAGAGATAAGTGGTGCCAGGCACTATGGCATCTTGGGGAAGCCAAGTACTACCTCCACCCACCAGCACGGGGCAGAGAAGACCCCGCAGAGGTGATCTCCTCTAACAGGACCTTAAAGGAAGAGCAGGGGTCTTCCCAGAGAAGGCAATGGCACCCCACTCCAGTACTCTTGCCTGGAAAATCCCATAGACAGAGGAGCCTGGTAGGCTGCAGTCCATGGGGTTGCGAAGAGTCAGACACAACTGAGTGACTTCACTTTCACTTTTCACTTTCATGCATTGGAGAAGGAAATGGCAACCCACTCCAGTGTTCTTGCCTGGAGAATCCCAGGGACGGGGGAGCCTGGTGGGCTGCTGTCTATGGGGTCGCACAGAGTTGGACACGACTGAAGTGACTTAGCAGCAGCAGCAGCAGCAGCAGGGGACTTCCATGTATATAGCCGTTGGGAGACATTCCAGACACAACAAAGAACTCCTACAAAGGCTGACTTGGCCTACTGGAACTTGAGTATTCTATTCTGTAAAATGGAGACAGCTCATTTAACTAGTCCACCACTATCTTGGAGCCCCTGTTCTGTGCCAGGCACTACACAGGCAGTTGGGACTCTACAGATGCCTAAGGTATGGTAACCACCATCCTGAAAGAGTTGATGGCCTCATGGGGGAGATACAAAAGTAAACATTCAAGAACAGCACAAGAAATGGGCAAGAGAGAGGGGAGTCCTGAGAGCTGGAGGAAAACAAAAAGGGGTCGCTAAAGACCTCTTCCCCAGAAAACAGGGTGGACTCCCTGGAGGAGGCGGGACATGAAACTGTCAGCTGGAAACTGTCTAAACAATAAACACTGCTGTCCCGGTCATCCTGACCCCCGGAAAGGGAATTAAAAAAAATCCTTAACACCTATCTAATAGCTGCACTGGGAACAAAATGAAGCAGGTCATGTTGGTCTTTGGGAGTAGAAGTGGTCAGTGAGATAAATATTCAGGATTTGAGGAAGGCGAAGAAAGAGAAGACATTATTTTTTCATTTAATCTTCCATCTTAGGTAATCGTAACATCACATTTTTGGAGCGCTTAGTATACATGGCACATGATGCTAAGCGCTTGTTGAGGATTATTTCAATCATTTATCCATACAGGGTAGGAATTACGATTATCTCCCTTTACAGATGAAAATGTGACATTTTGGAGAGTTGGGTAAACTGAAGTGGGAACTGGGCTTTGAAACTTGTCAAGCTGGGGACAAGACAGCGCCTTGAGGCAACACTGTGTGCAAACCTGTTCTACCCGATATTAGCATAGAGATTAAGGGAGATGCTTGCTGAATTTATTTCAGATTTACTACTGACAGCAAGCATCAAGGCCTTGATATCTTTTGACTTTCCTTGCCAGGGGCATAGCATGAAAGAATGTTCTTTCTCTTGTTTATTTTCTTCTTCTAGAATATATCAAACACACAGCTAGATATGAAGACGATGATCACAGATACCTATGCATGAGCACAACTCAGCTTTAGTCATGCTTAGTATTTTCCCAAATGTCTTCAGGGTTTTTTAAAAACAAAGAAAACACCACAAATCCTGTTCTTCTAGTGCCTCCACGATGACTCCTCCAGGTCAGTCACCTCCTCTGTGGATGCATCACCTGGTTGCAGGCTGATGCCAGCACCTAAGGGGACGTTAGTCACTTCCAGGACCTGAAAGGAGGACTTATGTGGGTGCAGCAAAGGTTTAAAAAAACTCACTTGGATGATCCAATGCATCTTCCTGGAAACGTTCAGAAGCTGTCCACTGGGACTGAGGAGACAAGCCGTAGGAGTTTTCTCTGGGTCTCTGAGAGGCAACGGGGCCGGAAAAGGAGGCTTTCACAGACTCTGCATTCAGCTTCTGTGACTCCCAGTCATCAGTCAGAGAAGAGTCAAAATCACCTCCTGGAAGAGCAGAGAGGTTCAGTGTGTGTGTGTGTGTGTGTGTGTGTGTGTGTGTGTGTGTGTGTGTGTGATTTCCGTGACTCTAATGATCATAGCAATAGTCTCAAGAAGCACAGAGAATTGGAACTGAACAAGCAGAAACATTTTTTCCTAACCTCTATTTCCATGGAGCATAAAGTGACGAAGGGGAAATGACAGCAGAGAGGAGAGCCGGAGGCAGCCTACGGGTGACTGAGCCCCCTGAGAAGGCGCCAAGCCCGAGAGATTTGGGAAGGGGAGCCAGCGTCGAGGGGAAGGCCAAAGCTTCACAGGCCTGGGGCAGGCGCATCCATGGAGTCGTTCAATGCAGAATTATTGTATAACTGCTTACGTGACGCAGTTCAGGAGGCTGGGCATCAGAAGTCAGAGTAGACAGTGCTGTGTGCCATCCGTGGCTGGGGAGGGACAGGCGCACCGGCCCACAGTCAGGAGGCAAAGAGGTCATCACTGCACGGAAACCTGGCAGAAGGTGTCCAGATGGAGCCTGGGAGGGAGTGTCTGAGTGCTTGAGCGGAAACCTGAAGGCCTAGGAGGAGGACTTGCAGAAAAACAGAAGGAAGAGCAAAGGCCAGGAAGAGACAGACAGACAGAGGGTGAGGGGAGGGGGGTGGGGGAGGAGGGGAGGGGAAGAAAGAAGGGAAAGAAGAAAGAAAGGCATCAGCCCCGGACAGAATGTGGCGGGCTCCCAGAAGAACGAGCCCTCCTATGTGGCCAGAGAGGAGCCCCTGAGTGTGGGCAGTCCTGGAAGATGGTTCTGGCTGGATTGCTAGGGCTGTGCTTAGTAGCTCAGTCATGTCCAACTCTTTGCAACCCCATGAACTGTAGCCCGCCAGGCTCTTCGGTACATGGGGATTCTCTAGGCAAGAATACTGAAGTGGGAAGCCTATCCCATCTCCAGAGGATCTTCCCAACCCAGGAATCAAACTGGAGTCTCCTGCATTGCAGGTGGATTCTTTATCAGCTGAGTTACTTGGGATTGCTAAGTGGTGATCAAAATCATGAAGGGCCTCATGGGTCATGCTAACTCAGGAGCTCAGATTTGTCCTGTGGGCAACTTGGAGGATGGGAGCACTGTGAGGTGCTTTGTGTGTTGAGGTGCTCACTCAGCAGTGAGTGGTGGAGAGAGTCCCAGCCCTGTTCTGGAAGCTGGGAGTGACTGTGGAGCTTCAAGAGACTCTTGGGGTCCTCATATAGCAGTGCTTCTTAACCAGAAGTCATTTCTCTTCCCAGAGGACATCTGACAATGTCTGGAGTCATTTTGGATGGTCACAACTTCAGCAGGGGAGAAGGGATAGGGTGCCACTAGTATCTAAAGCAATAAAGCCCAGGGATGTTGTGAAACCATATTTAATACACAGGACAGGCCTGGATACTGAACCAATGAACTGATGCTTTTGGACATGGGAATTCCTGCCAACCCTGCAGGCTCCTTCCTACCCTCCTGCCCACAACTTGCTGCCTCTTGATAAAGCAGTCTGCAGAAGCATCTTTGCTGCTTGTCATAGAAAAAGGAAACGGTAGGAAGTGAACCATGCTGAGCATCCAGTAATGCCCAGGCTGCAGAGGAGGTCCTGGACCTTGTTTACTGCAGCACTAAACACAACGGCTAAGATACGGAAAGAACCCGGGGTTCATCAATAGGCAAATGAATAAAGAAATTCTTGCCATTTGCATCATCACGATGAACTAGGAGGTTCAGCTAAATGAAATAAGCCAGTCGTAGAAAGACAAATACCACCTGATTACACTTATACACAAGGTATCTAAAATAGTCAAAATCAGAGAAGCAGAGAATAAAAGGGTGGCTGCTGGCGGGGGAGGGGGGAGGGGGCTAAAGGGAATTGTTCAACAGATATAAGGATTCAGTGATGCTAGATGAAGAAGTTCTAGAGCTCTGCTACACATGTGGCTATAGATATCAATGTGGTATTTTATGTACTTCAAAATGTGTTGAGAAGGTAGATTTTTTTTTCTTAGCACACACACACACACACACACACACACACACACAAGACCAAAAAAACCACCCAAAACTCTACAAAAGACAAAAAAAAACTCCACAAAGGGACACAAAGAAATGCTGGGAGGTGTTGGATGTCTGTTCCTTGACTGTGGTGATATTGCAGGGAGTTTGCAAATATCTGAGCTCATCACAGTGTTCATATTAAAGATGAACATCTGTGTATATTGACTGTGCTATGCTGTTCCTGGGCAACGGCACTTGCTTAGTCACTCAGTCATGTCCGACTCTTTGCAACCCCATGGACTACTCTTACTCTGAATCTTGCAGTATTGGAGGGACGCTGGGCTCTGATATCTTGAGTAAAGATCATATACAGCCAATATTGACCTTAAAAACCTCCTGTAAATGTCCAGTTGGCACAACTGTATAGAATGTATGTGGTGTGGCATGTTAGTCGCTCAGTCATGTTGACTCTTTGCAACCCCGTGGACTGTAGCCTTCTAGGCTCCTCAGTCCTTGGGATTCTTCAGGCAACAATACTGGAGTGGGTTGCCAATTCCTTCTCCAGGGGATCTTCCCCACCCAGAGATCAAATGAAGGTTTCCTGCTTTGCAAGCAGATTCTTTACCATCTGAGCCACCAGGGAAGTGTATATATATATATATATATATATATATATATATAAACTATATCTCCATAAAGCTGTTTTTAAAAAAGAGAGGAAGCTGTGTGGTCATATTCACATGGAAGTGAGAGGGAACTGGTACCTTTTGTGGCTAATTATGTATTCAAGAGTGGCGTTGAACTAAGATCTGGGGAGACGATATGAGGATGCGACAACAGTAAAAATATTCCTGTGCCGTTGCGCAAAGCTGCTCTGTTGAACTTACGCTTTGCCACTGAGAGTTAGATGAGATAAAAATGTATCTCATGTAGAATTCTGGAAATATTGCACAGAAATTTCTAAAAGAAAATTCTAAAAGAAGAGATGGCATTAAAAAGAGAAAAAAAGATAAAAAGTTCTTACAGACAAAAGAGTCTTAACAAAAAATGATCAAAGAATTCTCATCTCTGAAAAGACATGGTTTTCCCCTAGTTCACACTTCCGTTCACTGACATTTTTTTTTCCCCTCTAACCTTAATAATAAATGAAAGGGGCTTTCCTGGGGGCGCTCAGTGGTGAAGAATCCACCTGTCAATGCCGGAGACACAGGTTCGATCCTTGACCCGGGAAGATCCCACACTCTGCAGAGCAGCTAAGCCAGTGTGCCACAACTATTGAGACTGTGCTCTGGAGTCCAGAAGCTGCAACTACAGAGCACGTGTTCCATAACTACCGAAGCCCTCATACTCTAGAGCCCATGCTCCGAAACAGGAGAAGTCACCACGATGAGAAGGCCACACACTGCCATGAGAGTAGCCCCCAGCTCTCTGCAACTAGAGGAAAGCCCATGTGCAGCAGCAAAGATACAGCACAGCCAAAATTAAATAGAAAAACATGTTAAAAACAATAAATGAAAGAATCATCATGCAGTAAGTAAGTGAAAGTCACTCAGCCACATCTGATTCTGTGGGACCCTATGAATTGTAGCCCAGCAGGCTCCTCTGTCCATGGGATTCTCCAGGCAAGAATACTGGAGTGGGTTACCATTTTTTCCCCAAAGGATCTTCCGAACCCAGGGATCAAACCTGGGTCTCCTGCACTGTAGGCAGATTCTTCACCATCTCAGTTATGAAGGAAGCCCTGCATAATCCAGAGAACATATCAATAAATAGTTCTTTGGGATTATATTTGAAGATATTAATTTCATTCTGTTTCTCTTGGTTTATTTAAATTGTGTGGTTGGCTTCTGATTTTTTTTTTTTTTGGCTTTTGTTTTAAAAGGATGAATCTAATTCTTCCAAGCAAGTTCCCTATCCTTACATACAAAATAGGCATTATCACTTGCTATAGAGGGAAACGCAAAGCCATGTGCAGATGTTGCCATCAAAGACATTTATGGAGAAGGCACTAGATCAAGAGAAAACTGCAGACCTCAGATGGGGGTGCCTTGACTGAGGTCATCGTATCTTTCTTTCTTGGGACTGGCAGAAATAGAGCTGGAAGCCCTGATGAGTCCTCCCTGTCTAGATCCTGGGTCCTCTATCAGCATGACTCATGGACTCTGAGGACGCAGTCCAAATTGCAGCATTGGATCTGGGCAGCCACGAAACATCAGAGCTAGGGAATGAATTGCAGCTAATGAGGAAAGGTGTCTGGATGCAGCTGTGGAAGGGGTGAGCTGAGGATAAACAAAATAGGCAACAACACCAACACCACAAAAAAAGCCCATTTTAGCCTGAAAAATTAAGGCAAAGAAAATCAGAGGAAGTCAGTTTTGATTGCATCCATTGCCCAGAGAGAAAACGACAAAACAATTTAATTTTGAATTCTTCTCTCGAGTCTTCTAACTCGGCGATGTTTCCAGAGAAAAAGGGATTGCTGATAAAAGTCAGGGGGCTTTGGGTAAATCCAGAAAACAAGAAGTCTGGGGAAGATTTGATTACAGTTGACAGCAGAGATGAGTGCTTTCAAAGTCCCATGTGCACCCGGGTTGACTAATTACTGATTGGGAGTGGGGGTAGTTGATTTTGTTATATTTAGAAGACATTCGGAAACCATGAGAGTTTTACCAAGATACCTCAGGCACGTGCAGCACTGCTGCACTCCAATTGCTTTAGGCTTGTTTGGCCATATTTTGAAGAGGCAGCAATGGGAAAACCAACATGTGAATTTCCAAATACGTGAGACTATGCCTTTAGAGTGGCGATTCCCAGACTTTAAACATCCACGGAGAGTTCACCTGATTTTTGCCACCTCCCAGAGCCTTCTTAACTCCTAGCCACTTAAAATTTTCTTAGATTGTTTCACCTTAGTCTTTTACTTTAAAGGAAACTTTATAATACTCATTTGAATGTCCTAAAGAAAAACTAAATGTAAGAACAAGTACAATCAACATGAGACCTTATTTAATTTGCACTAAATACTTTTGTAGGGGAAAGCTCCAAGCCTGTTCTTTGTTAAAAGAGTAATGTAACTCCCAGTGGTTCGGGCTCTGTGTTCCCACTGCTGTGCAGCAGAGTGAATCAGCTATGTGTATACATATATTCCTTTTCTCTGAGCAATAAGAAAGCCCTCCTCAGTGATCAATGCAAAGAAATAGAGGAAAACAACAGAATGGGAAAGACTAGAGATCTCGTCAAGAAAATTAGAGATACCAAGGGAACATTTCATGCAAAGATGGGCTCGATAAAGGACAGAAATGGTCTGGACCTAACAGAAGCAGAAGATATTAAGAAGAGATGGCAAGAATACACAGAAGAATTGTACAAAAAAGATCTTCACAACCAAGATAATCACGATGGTGTGATCACTCATCTAGAGCCAGACATCCTGGAATGTGAAGTCAAGTGGGCCTGAGAAAGCATCACTACGAACAAAGATAGTGGAGGTGATGGAATTCCAGTGGAGCTATTTTAAATCCCGAAAGATGATGCTGGGAAAGTGCTGCACTCAATATGCCAGCAAATTTGGAAAACTCAGCAGTGGCCACAGGACTGGAAAAGGTCAGTTTTCATTCCAATCCCAAAGAAAGGCAATAGCAAAGAATGCTCAAACTACCACACAATTGCACTCATCTCACATGCTAGCAAAGTAATGCTCAAAATTCTCCAAGCCAGGCTTCAGCAATACGTGAACCGTGAACTTCCAGATGTTCAAGCTGGTTTTAGAAAAGGCAGAGGAACCAGATATCAAATTGCAACATCTGCCGGATCATGGAAAAAGCAAGAGAGTTCCAGAAAAACATCTATTTCTGCTTTATTGACTATGCCAAAGCCTTTGACTGTGTGGATCACAATAAACTGTGGAAAATTCTGAAAGACATGGGAATTTCAGACCACCTGACCTGCCTCTTGAGAAATCTGTATGCAGGTCAGGAAGCAACAGTTAGAACTGGACATGGAACAACAGACTGATTCCAAATAGGAAAAGGAGTCCGTCAAGGCTGTATCTTGTCACCCTACGTATTTAACTTATATGCAGAGTACATCATGAAAAATGCTGGGCGGGAGGAAGCACAAGCTGGAATCAAGATTGCCGGGAGAAATATCAATAATCTCAGATATGCAGATGACGCCACCCTTATGGCAGAAAGTGAAGAGGAACTAAAAAGCCTCTTGAGGAAAGTGAAAGTGGAGAGTGAAAAAGTTGGCTTAAAGCTCAACATTCAGAAAACGAAGATCACGGCATTTGGTCCCATCACTTCAAGGGAAATAGATGGGGAAACAGTGGAAACAGTGTCAGACTTTATTTTGGGGGGCTCCAAAATAACTGCAGATGGTGATTGCAGCCATGAAATTAAAAGACACTTACTCCTTGGAAGGAAAGTTATGACCAACCTAGACAGCATATTGAAAAGCAGAGACATTACTTTGCCAACAAAGGTCCGTCTAGTCAAGGCTATGGTTTTTCCAGTGGTCATGTATGGATGTGATAGTTGGACTGTGAAGAAAGCTGAGTGCTGAAGAATTGATGCTTTTGAACTGCGGTGTTGAAGAAGACTCTTGAGAGTCCCTTGGACTGCAAGGAGATCCAACCAGTCCATCCTAAAGGAGATCAGGCCTGGGTGTTCTTAGGAAGGAATGATGCTAAAGCTGAAACTTCAGTACTTTGGCCACCTCATGCGAAGAGTTGACTCATTGGAAAAGACCCTGATGCTGGGAGGGATTGGGGGCAGGAGGAGAAGGGGACGACAGAGGATGAGATGGCTGGATGGCATCACTGACTCGATGGATGTGAGTCTGAGTGAACTCCGGGAGATGGTGATGGACAGGGAGGCCTGGCGTGCTGCGATTCATGGGGTCACCAAGAGTCTGATATGGCTGAGCGACTGAACTGAACTGAGCCTTCCTCTCACCTCCCCACTTCCCCCATCTAGATCATCACAGAGCAGCGAGCTGAGCTCCTTGTGTTATACAGCAGCTTCCTACTAGCCATTCCTATTTTTTTTAACACAAGGTAGTGTGTAGGTGTCAATGCTACTCTCTCAGTTCATTGTCACTCTTTAATATGCTGCGTAAAATGGTTTTTGTCTGTATTCATTTTCTGAACTGGGTCTTCAGAAAATCATTTTATCTTACTTTTCTTTTCCCCTTTTCTAATTAGTGCTTTCTGGGTCCTATCCAAAAAAAGGTCTGCTTGGGAAAGGTTGTGATGATAGTTTCCCAAGTTTTCTTCAAGAAGATTTATAGGCCCTGTTTTTGCATTTAGGTCTAATATCCACCCCAGATTGGGTTTTGTATATGGTGTGAATTAGTATTAAAAATACTTGTATGTGTATGTAACCATTTTATTATATTTTCTTGATTAAATAAAAATATATAACCATCAGAAAAAAGATGTGCTTTGAGTTCCTATCTATATTTATATATGTATCTATACATACATATTTAGATATATTAATATCACATAATGTGTACTATATAATATGTGTATATTATATATATAATTATACATATAGCATAAATTTTGATAAGAGTATGTATATGTGTTACACTATGTATACATATCTTATTTTTAAAATGAGGAAATTGAGACTTAGCAAAGTTAAGTAACTATCACAGTGTGCCCAAACTAAGACTTGAATTCTGATTCCAGTATCCTTTGTCTACCCATGTCCTGTACAGAAAAGATCCATTGGAGACGTGCAGATATGTTCCAGGTATTATCAGCTTAATAATTTGCACATTTAAATTAGGCTTATTTTGCATGAGATGCAGATAAATACATTTGGATCACATAAGTAGTGTGGAGAGGACTTTAGGTGATTATTTAAAAGGTGGTTCATCCTTTATATCAAAATGACTATTGTCTCTGGATTTGACATTGGTCCAGAACCATGTGGTTGCTACTGCCCATTTGGAAATGCTACCTCACCATGGAAAAAAGAGGTTCAAACTCACCATTTTCTTTGCAGTGGTTTGTTTCCAGCCTCCTGACCCCCTCCAACCAGACATCCTCACTGGGGGAGGAGTCAACATCATCAAAGATGCTCCCATGCAGCCAGGATTCAGAGGCACTGAGGTCAAAGAGGGAAGAAAAAGAACGGCGGATTCTCCTTTTCTTTCTAAATATTCTGGAGAGAAATGAAAGCAGTAAGGTGAATAACCAATAGCAGTCAACTCACGGTCAAAGCAGAGAATTCCGTGAAGGTAGACACACGGGGCATGTGTCTGTCACCTAGGTCCATGAAGCTCATTTCATTGTTTTCTTCCATTAATTCCAGAGAAGTTTCTTAAATTCCTGTATGTGCCAGGTGCTTGCATCAATGTCAAGGATATTGAGATAAGAGACAAAACCTCGGGTTGAAAGACAAAAGTAATGCAGATATAGCGAACACTTTCATTGACCTCATCCTGGGTTTGGTGTCTTTCTTAATGATTTATGTCCAGTGACACATTATCCTTGGAACAGCGCTGTGAGGTAGGTACTACTGCTACCCCATATCTCAGATCAGGAAACTGAGGCACAAAGAAGTTAAATAACTTGTCTGAAGTCATATAGCTAGTAGCTGACATGGCTGGGAGGCAAACCCAGGCAGTCTGGCTCCATCGTTTCTGCCCTTGGTGACGGTGCTGTGTGCATGTGTGTTCTGACAGTGTCAACTAGGGCTGCTCTGAGAGCACCAGGGGAGGTACTGCTCATCTGGAGACAAGGAAAGCTTTTCTGGGATAAACAAATAGTCTCATATTGAGTCATGCTAGGTAAAAAAAGGGCCGATAATAACCTTGACTGTTATGTGAAGGAGTTAGAATTTAACATAAAGGGCTCTGAAGTATGGCAAGGAGAAGCAGATGGTGGTGACCTGATTGGGTTTGCATTTCCAAAGAGTTTGGTTCTCCATGTGTCCCCACACCCAACAATCCAACAATCCATCCCCTACCTTATAAGCAGTGTTATCATGCTAAGGATGAATCTGACAATTTGTCAAGCGCTCCTGTCAATCTACAGAATAAAGCCCAGATTCTTCAGGCTGGAATGTAACCCCCTCCATCCAGCCCTGCTTCTGGGTTTAGTCTCCTCTCGTGGAGAGCAGTCTTTCCACCATAAGCTGTATTTCTTCCAAACGACTTGCCATTCCTCACACTGTATCAGGGTCTCTTGGGCCTCCATACCTGTACCCTCTCTCAGGAAGTGCTCTTTCCTACATCTGTCTTAATTAACATCAAATCAATCATCTTCTTCTCAAGGAAGCTCGTTTTAATCTATCCTGCCAAAGAAAATGGGCCTCCCTTCCTTCTCCCTTCTGCTACCCTCCATCCAGGCTTCTATCCCAGCAGTTCTATTGCTTTTTTTAAAAAAACTAGTTCATTCTTTTAATTAATTAATTTATTTTTGGTTGTGCGGGGTCTTCGTTGCTGTGCAGGCATTTCTCTAGTTGCTGTGCATGGGCTTCTCATTGTGGTGGCTTCTCATGAGCATGGCCTCTAGGGCCCATAGGCTCAGTAGTTGCAGCTCCCAGGCTCTAAAGCACAGGCTTGATAGTTGTGCCACTTGAACCTAGTTGCATGTGGGATCTCCTGGGATCAGATATCGAACCCATGTCTCCTGCATTGGCAGGCGGATTCTTTACCACTGAGCTACCAGGGAAGCCCATCTTCATTACTTTAAATCCACCCCCCCACCAAAAAAAAGTTTTCTTTATTTTTTTATCACATATTACAGCACGCAAGATCTTAGTTCCCCGGCCAGAGATCAAGCCTGAACTCCCTGCCATGGAGTCTTAATCACTGGACCACCAGGGACATCCCAGTTCTTAACTTTTGTTCATTTTCATGTGTCAGCCACCCCTGCTTCTTATGAGCCTGTGTACTCCCATGATCTGGAGCAGAAATAGGCTGCTTATAAACAATGTTGAATGACCCAATGAGTGGATGAATGAATAATTGACAGATGGGCTGGAGTGCTGATCCTTTAACCTAACCTCCTCTACTTACCTGACTAAGTTCTCCTTGTAGAGAACCCTGGTCTGGGAGGGGCTCAGGGTTATGTTGCCGTCTTCGTCGCAGAGAAAACTGTCTTCTGTCCAGATGTAGTAGCCGTTGGTGAGAAGTCTGGGACTTCGTCGACAGGTGAACGGGGAGCCCATCAGGGGATCTCCAGAGCGACCCTCAAAGGGACTGTCACCATTGAGGAAATCACAGACAGAGCTACAGGGGGACAATTAAGCCCTTTCAGCCTGTATCTGGTTAATCCAGGCACACGCAAACCACACATGCAGTGACCGTGGAGGAAAACCACCTCTTTGCCTTCCTGATGACCCACTACTTCTGCAGTTCTGATGGTGTCTCTCTTAATCTTCTGAGCTTCATCTCTTCACCGGTGAGACCACTGAACTACAGCACGTTTAGTGCTTCCTTCTGTTTTAAACACTTTGATGAAAACTTAGGGTGAATTGGTTTCTTTGACATATGATGCCCCCTCCACCCCGTCCTTGACATGATCCATTTTTTTGGATGGAAGAAATTGCAAAACAGCCTACCTGGGATGCTGGAAGCTCAACGCATCTTTCACGCCCCACCCTTTCTTTGAAGAGCCCTCCAACCACTACATCCTCACTCTTGTCACTAATAGGGAAATGGCAACTACACAGCCACCAGACACTAATGTGTTACAGGAGAAAATGCAGTCAAAGAGATCTTTTGGGGGGTTTCTCTGTGGTCCAATGGTTAAGAATCTGCTTTGCAAAAAAGAACAAAAAAATCTGCCTTGTGAGGCAAGGTGTATGGGTTCCATCCCTGGTTGGGGAACTAAGATCCCACATGCTACACAGAGCAACTAAGCCTGCGTGCTGCAATAGAGAGTCTGACCACCACAAGGAAAGATCTGGCAGCTGCGACTAAGACCTGATTCAGCCAAATAAAGACACAAATATTTTTTTAAGAGGTTTTTTGTTTTTGTTTTTTTTTTTTTTTTTTGGCTTCTGCCATATGCAGGATCTTTCAGTTGTGGCATATGGTATCTAGTTCCCCCACCATGGATGTAACCTGGGCCCCCTGCATTGGAAGCGCAAAGTCTTAGCTGCTGGATCACCAAGTCAAGAATACAACAAAATAATGCATACAGAAAAAAATCTGACTGATGTTTCATGAGAAAAGTCCCCTAGAATACCTTGGGAGAATACGTGGGGGAGACGGCTCTACAGCACATTCTTTCTCCGACTGGGAAGAATCTGTGTAAGCAAATGAGAGAGAAATACAAATTTATCACACTGCATCAACATGCATGATTGCACACAGTGGAGGGTGTGACTAGCTGATGTCCCAGCCTTGGCAGATTTCAGCAGGTGCAACCCTCCAGTGACTCATGACTAACATAACTCATTTTCAGGACTCTACCGGAGCAAGACCTAATCCAGGGGTTTCTATATTCTGTCTCATCTCTCCTTCAACACTCCTTGAGAGACTCCTTAGTTTGGACGAGGCAATAATAAACTAGGCTTCGCTAGTGACTCAGCGGTAAAGAATCCACCTACCAATGCAGGAAACTCCGGGTTCAGTCCCTGGGTTGAGACGATCCCCTGGAGAAGGAAATGGTAACCCACTCCAGTATTCTTGCCTGGAAAATCTCAGGGATAGAGGAGCCTGGGGGGCTACAGGCTGTGAGGTTGCAGAGTCAGACATGACTTACCAACTGAACAACAACAAAAATAATAAACCATTAGCATCAAACTGACTCATGAAAAAGAGGAAGAAAATGTCTTGTGGGAAGCTGTCGAAAACCCAAATCAATTACCCAACGTGCTGGTTAGTTTAGCTTATGCAGTCATTTGAGGAATTCAATCATCTGCCTAGATTCTCTCTCATTAGTGCGTCTGAAGGCACTTCTATTAGGTTGGAGGAAAAAAATTTCTGTTTTCTATAAATGATTTTCCAATGTATGACACCTGTGAATATTCTTAATTTTCTAAAAAAGAGCATGCATTCATTCATTCCAGGTTAACCAAAGGGCTGGCAACAGATTTCAGTTGTGAAAAGTCGCAGTTGATTAATATTCTAAATGCTATTGTAGCATTTTATATTGTATAGAAATGGTGTGAATACTTATAATAGACAGCCTCAGTGAAACTTGGTTCCGTTACTGATAATTAATATCTAAGACAAAGAAAGGAGCTTAGACTTTCAGATTGAGTTGGCTGATTTGAAGAAGAAAATTGTAGGTATGTGAGGGAGGGTTAGAAGCAGGGTTTGGGGAAAAAGCAAATGGCAAGAGGAAGGAAGAAATTTGAAACCACTACCGTTTTAACAACGCCCATATTTTCTGTAAGTAGCTATCAAAATCATTCAGTATTTTTTTTATAGACAAACCGTTTTGCATCTTAATAGTAGCTGATAAACAATCTCCTTTCACGTTTATGCACAGACATTTTTTAAAAAGTGATTTTTTTTCCTACTAAAAGGAAAAATATCACATTTCTCTCAAGGAAAGAAATGAAGTCAAAATCATTGCCAAAGTGAACGCTGGCATTTAAGAAGCACAAGCTACTGACAGATGGTTAATGGTATGAGTATCAGCAAAATCAAAGCAGGGAAACTGCTAAAAGGAATCTAATCGTTCAAAAGATAATTGCGTAGAGCAGTTCTCTTACATTTACTTGCTACTGGTGTTGACATCAGTTGAGATATTTGGTACATCTTGGGACGGCTGCTTGTTCAAACTTCACAGATTTTCTGCACAAGACATTAAAGGAAAAAAGGGTGGATTATGTATTAAAAATAGAAGGATGATGCCAAAACAGATGGCATCTACTCGTTGCACTAGTCAGATTTGTTTACTGAAAGAATACAGAGATAAATGGAATTGAAGGCAGAGTTGAAGGACCACTGAGTTTGTGTCTGCCTAGATGATTTTATATTTCATTTTCCATTGTCTCACTCAGTGCATCTAAATAGTCTTTTTCTGTAAATAAAGATAACATTTTATTTGGGAAAGCAAAACTTACAAAGGTTGACCTGTATTCAAAATAAAATAATGAAAATTAATTATTTGGTCAAGAAATCCGAAAAAAAAAAAAATTGGTTTTAGAATTCTCTAAATAGATGTATTTGTATTTTTATCATCCAACACACTTCAAGCTCATTATCAAGTTCAAATAATGCTAGAAGATTGGGGACCGTCTTTTGCCTAACACCTCAAACCACTGACAGGTAGCTACAGAGAGGGCTGGTGGTCTTTATCGTTACTATCAGCCTGGACATTTCCAAGTAGCATAAGAAGCATTGCACTAAAAATAGTATATTGCTGGGCAGATTTCAAAACTCACCTTTTATGAACATGTAATTTACTTTCTCAGTTACAAATTAAACACATATAGAAGTGTGTATATTATGTAAACTTTCATCACTTACCACTCATTGTATGGATCTGCTTTCCACTGATCATTCAATTGTGTATACATTATTATCCTAGCAGCATAGTAAGGTAAGTCAAAATTCTTTTCTGGTCATCATCTCTACCCACATTTTTTCAAATGTGGTAACTACTAATAGATTGTTTCTGTAGCTGTCACACAATTAAAGCAAACCCGAATAATTCTATAGATTCAAATTGATTCTTTCAATAAACTAGACGCAAAACCTGCCAGACAATATAGATCCTGCCTTATAGGCACCTTAAGAGAAATCAGGAGAACTTTCTGCAATTCCCTGAAAGATCTCTAAATCAATGCATACGCATAGATTTCAATGGTTTGGAATATAAAATAATACTGCTTGCTCTACAATACTGTACATTAGTACGTCACTAATCCTTTCCATTTTTGTCCAGCCCAAGTTACCCTATGTTAGTTTCCCCCAATCATCAAGTTCAATTCTAAGCCAACAAGTTGCACAGCAGAAAGTAAGGTCTTACTGCTACATCTTATTAATGAAAATACAACAGGCTACTGTTAGCTAACAGTTAATCAAATATCAGTAACATTGAAAAAGACTTCCGGTGCAGCTCTAAGACTTTTCAAGAAAACAGACCCCATCTATCAGTTCTACGAAAGCAACTCATCTGTCCTGAAAAGCAGTTTGCCCATGTGTCTGTCTTTCTTCCAAAGAAAGTTCCCAACCTCTTCTTCTAATTGATAAATGACAAAATAGTTACTGAAATTTGATGCTTCCTGTGGTCGAGAGTCAGCAGAGAGATCCAGGACTTAGCAGGTCTTCAGCTGAAAATAATGACAGCATATCAACAGGTGCAAAAGTCTTTTAAGAAAGGGAAACCCCGTCTTCCCCTCCTCCTAATAGATAGCTGCAGGCATCTCCCTGTGCAGGCTTTTGCAGGGAACTTTTGTCTTCAGCAGCCACTTGTTCTTTTGGCTGTTTCCGAGAATAGAAGGGCATGTAGTTCTCTGGAAAGCAGCCTACAACTGCTCTTGTTTTCTTTTAAAAACAGCCTGCGTAACCAGAGGCTGAGAGGCACAATGAGGTCACACTTCCTGTGCGACTCACATCAGTGGCGCTCACGCTGAGGAACATGGTGAAGATTAAAGTGGTCTCCTACCCCAGCAGTGGGGGATGAATCAGACCAGCTGGACGCATCATGGGCACACCAGGGGTGCTCTTCTGCGCCAACTCATCACCCCAGCTGCAAGAACAAAAGAAAAACTTTCAGGAAAGTAGCACCTCTCACTTATCATCTTCTGGCCATTTTCAGTATGAGTAGGGCGCAGTTGGGAAAATTTCCTGGAGCAGGGCATGGCAACCCACTCCAGTATTCTTGCCTGGAGACTCTCAAGGACAGAGGAGCCTGATGGGCTACAGCTCAGAGGGTTGCAAAGGGTTGGACACAACTGAAGCAAGTTAGTATGCATGCATTTAGTGCATAGTAATGCTTTGCCCAAATCGTTATTGGTGACCAGGCATTGATGCTATTCAATTCAGAAGACTATCAAATACCAGAGCTTGATCTTCTGAAAATGTCTGCAGTGCCAATATGTTTACCCATCAAAGGTTGGACTTTTCAAGAAACTCTGTGAGTGGCCTTTTAAATTTTATATTTAAATGTTTCTAGAGCTGAAAACTCTTCAGCTATTATAAAACTTCTTTATGCTAGTGTAAATGAAAGTGTTAATCACTCAGTCATGTCTAACTCTCTGCAACTCCATGGACTGTAGCCCACCAGGCTCCTCTGTCCATGGAATTCTCCAGGCAAGAATACTGGAGTGAGTTGCCATTCCCTTCTTCAGGGGATCTTCCTGGCCCAGGGATTGAACCCAGGTCTCCTGACCTGCAGGCAGATTCTTTACCATCAGAACTACTAGGGAAGCGCCAGATGCTATTGTAGGGTCCCTACAAAGCCTGCAGTTGTCAGTGATAAAAGAAATAGACCTGCCATCAATACTGAGTTGCATAAGGTAATGGAGAGTCACATAGACAGAGATATAAACTCTGTCTGCCATACTAGCTATGTCCCCAGTTTATGACTTAACCTCTGAGTTGTAACTTTCTCATTACGTTTATAAATGTAATAATATATATGTTACAGGATGGCCTGGAACATTAAATGAGGTTTAAAAAAATAAGAATTAAGTGAGTCCTCAGCTCAGATGTCCGAGATGGATTCCTTGTTTGCTTTCTATAAATCAGCTTCCCTTCTGAGGCACCAGTCACCAGGCTGCAGAGAAGTTAATCTCGTTCTTTCTTGGGGGTTTCCTTTTCCCCTGAGGTTATGCCAAAGGCAGAGTCTTCTGTAGAACACCCCCAGGCAGGAGAAGCTATTAGGAGGCAAGCCCATCTAGTCTGTGGTCGGCAGCTTTCAAAGCTGACCCCTAAGAATCCTTTGCAAAATCCCCTCCTCTTCAGTGGAGGCTGAGGCTAATAATTTGCCTCTTCTAAATAGAACAAGACAAAAGTGATGGGTTGCCACTACTATGATTAGGTTACGAAAGTTGGAGGCATCTGTCTTACCACTTTGTCTTACATACTTGGATGGAGCAAGCTGTCATGTTAGAGAAGCTAGCGTGGCAAGGATCTGAAAGTTGTCTCAGAAGTTGTCCTGAGGTCTTGAGCCAAGAATGCAGCCAACAACCAGATCAGTAAGCTTTATAAAAGTGGAATGGTGGTTGCCCGGGACTGGGAGGGGGAGAAAACAGGGGAGTGTTGGTCAAAAGATGCAAAGTTTATGCAAAGATAAACAAGTCCTAGAGATCTACTGAACAGCATAATACCTACAATTAACAACATTGCATTACATACTTAAAAACTTGCTAAGAGCACAGATCTTATGTTAAGTGACCTATCACAAAACAGATGATAGATTGATAGATAGATAGTGGATAGACAGAGCAGGAGGAAATTTTTGAAGGTGATGGATATTATTTATTGGCATTGATTTTAGTGGTGGTTTCGTGGGTGTATATTTATCTCTGAACTTAGATTGTGTACATTAAATATGTTCAGCTTTTTTCTATGTCAATCATGCCTCAGTATGATTGTAAAGTAATTTTTTAAAAGTAGTTTTAAAAAAGCTTCTAGAAAAAATAAGTTTTCAAAATAGAAATCATTATAAATTCTTTAAGCAATATAGGCTTTGAAACTACTCAAAAGACACCTGTTCTCATCATTTATGAAAATAATATTCCTTGGAAACCTTTTGGTCACATAACATCTCATAAAACTTGGTTCTAAGTCTGTGTCTCAAAAACTTTAATGCACTGTGAATCACTTGGGGATTTTGTAGAAGTGAGTAGGTCTAAAGTAGCAACAGAGAATCTGTATTTGTAAGTAGTTCCTGGTCTTCCCTGGTGGTTCAGACAGTGAAGAACCTGCCTGCAATGTGGGAGACCTGAGTTTGATTCCTGTGTTGGGAAGATGCCCTGGAGAAGGGCATGGCAACCCACTCTAGTATTCTTGCCTGGAGAATCACCACTGACAAAAGAGCTTTGTGAGCAAAGAGTCGGACATGAATGAACAACTAAGCACACACACACACAACCAGCTCCTGGTGAAAACACTGTAGTTCATACACTGTTTTTTGATGAGCAGGATGCTAGTGAGTATACTTTGGGAAGTGCTAATATTACTTGGTGCATGTCATGAATTAATTAATTTTAAAATACTATAAGCAATAAATAAACATGTCTGCATGCTTGCTTAACTCCTTCCAGTACTCATGATTTCCCTTCCTACCTAAGCCTCACCTGCCTCTGGATTTCTGTGTCTCATTGAATGGCATCACCTTCCATTCAACTGCTCAGGTCAGGAGACTAGGAGCAGTCAACAGTATTCCCTCTGTAGCCCTTGAATGAGACTCTCTCCATCTCCACTGTCAGTTCTGGCACTCCAGAGGCCATCTTCTCTCATCTGGACTTCAGTACCAACTTTCTGTCACCTGCCTTTTCCGAATACATTCCCCAAATCCAGGACCCCAACCTTTGGGATGTAATGCCTGATGATCTGAGGCTGGAGCTGATGTAATAATAATAGAAATGAAGTGCACAATAAATGTAATGCGCTTGAATCATCTGAAAAACACCCCCCAGCCCACTGTTATATGCGGAAAAACTTTCTTCCACGAAACCAGTCCCTGGTGCCAAAAAGGTTGGGGACTGCTGCTCTAAGCCACAGCCAGAATGATCTCTACAATGTAAATATCTGATTACGTTGTTCCTCTGATTAAATTCTTCAGTGGCTTGTCATTGCTCCTCTCTCAGATCAAGTTCAAAGTCCCTTCCAGTATCTACAAGGTCCTGGGAGGTCCAGTACTGTCTATTTTCCAGCCTCTCTTTCCCTCACCACACCCCATCTTTCTAGAATTCAATCATGGTGGCTTTTTGTTTTTTCAGGTTCTCCAGCTTAGTCCCACCTCAAACTCTTTGATTTCCTTTGCCCTAGCCATCTCCTTCCCCAGCCACTGTCTCTCCTACTGATCTTTTAGATGCAAATAGTTCTTTCTCAGGGCAGAACTATAGCTTTCCAGGTGGCACAGTGGTAAAGAATCCACCTACCAATGCAGGAGACGCAAGAGATGCCGGTTTGATCCCTGGGTTGGGAAGATCACCTAGAGTAGGAAATGGCAACCCACTGCAGTCCTCTTGCCTGGAGAATGGTGGGTTATAGTGGTGGGTTATAGTCCATGGGGTCTCAAAGAGTTGGACACAATGGAGCGACTGAGCATACATAGTAAAAGTCAAAGCCCAAATCTTCGTAGCTTGTAATAATTATCATGTATTGTCCCACAATGTGGCTTTATGTGTCAATATGGTTAAACTGACCATATGTCTCAGAATTCTTTCTCTGTATGTCCCTAGCTAGGATGGGTCAGAATTGCAATTAGTACAAGAGTTGGAAGGTGAGGATTCAGCAGGATACATGGTATTCCTCGGAAGGTCCATGTGGCTCAGGCCTCATTGTTGCCCATGCAATATTTCACAGACCTGCCTACTGGCTCACTGAATGGACTGGACCCAAAGCTCTGATCCCTGAGGGATGGCTTTCTTCAGCTTCCCAAATCCTGGTCCAGGAGTGAGAGTGGCTCAATAGCAGGGTAATAATGGCAATGAAGTTGGAGGCTTAGAGATGGGAGGAGGCCAACGTGGGTTTTAGTGATAGATGGAGTCATGTTCCAGCTGGTTCTCCAGGGATTCCAGTGGTCCCCACTCACCCTACTTCCTGGCAACTGTTTAATCCAGACCAATCCCCTTATAACTTCTGGCTCAGCATCCCTGCAACAACAACAAAAATAAACTGAAACTTTCTTACTAGTGTCTAAAATTGTTCCCTTCTCCCTCAAAAACTGAATGCAAAGAAACTGTATAAACAGAACATGTATACCTAACATAATCTCAGATTGTCTGGACCACACTCTTGGTTTACAACCTGGCCCCCATACACAGAAAGCAAGGACACACCAAAGAAGGAGGCAGAGAACTCCAGACTGGTAGTTGGCACGCTGAATAAACAATGGAACCTACCTCCAAGACTTGTCTTGAGTATCACAAGATGAGTAGATCTCTGTACCCGACTGAATCTCCAAAGTTTATATAGATGTTTTAACCGGATTTAGTCATGTATTCAGTCCAGGTTGTCCCAATAACAACTTACTCTCTCAAAGCTGCATCACTGAAAGTGACTTGCTTGGCAGGAACAGTGGGCAGAACAAATATTCCAAAGACAGAGGGTGGGGGTTTGGGGGTAGGAAGGGTGAGTAACCTTCCACTGGCTGGATCCAGCCCGCAGGTCACCCTTTGGTCACATTCTGTCCATGACCTCCTCCAATAACCACACATTTCCTTGTAGCATCTTTATAAGCAAATGGTAAGGAGCCCAATTTTTCTTCCTATTGTGTGGATGATCGATCACACATGTTTACACTGTTCATTTCAGTAACTCACATCTTTCTACCAGCCAACTGTGTGATTAGTGGTAAACAAGGGCAACAGATTTTTTTTTCAATATATTCAAGTACCTTGCATTTTCACAGACTTTGTATTGTCACCAAAATAAAATTCTCTTCTAAAAGCAAGTTTCTTAAACAGTAATAATAATCATATCTGCAAAAATAAAATAAAATTGTCTAAGATTCAATGCTTATTTTTTAAATACTCATACTTTCCATCGTTCCTGATGATTCTGCTTCTTAGCTTGAATCTGACCAACACATCTTGCCCTATGTCGGCTGCAAGTTGGCTGTAGCTCTGCCCCTCAGGCCTTTATTCCAGGAACCAGGCTGGTGGATCAGCCCCTGGGGGTGGGGTGGGGAGGACATGTCTTGAGTTGGCACTTGAAATTTACACTTGTATTTTATTGGTTAAAGCAGATCATGCAGTCAGCCTCAGTGTCAGTGGGGCAAGTACACGTCTCCACAGAAAGCACTGCAAGTCACAAGGCAATGAATGCGGACTGGAGTAGATGTATGTAGGGAAGAAAGGGAATAGCTTGAAATGATTATGTAATTTATAGCCTTCCACCTCGGTCACAAATATTTACCTCCTCTCTACCTTTCAAAAATGCGGAGAGGATGTGTCTCCACAGAGAACACCCCCAAATCCCATTCAATCATGACCACAGATTTCAAGTCTAGAATCTTCTAATATTTCTATATTGGTTCCTTTTTATATGGAGATCTCTGAACCATCTTGCCCCCTACACCCAACATTCAATACTGGAAGAAGAACAGGATATTTCCCCCCTAAACTTTCCCCTTTAGAAAGGGGATTAATGGCAGACACACAGCAATGGCTGTTCCATAGAAATTCTATAACTGAATGGTCAGACACTGCAAGAGCCCTACACCCAGCAAATGGAAGATGCTCCTGATAAGACCCTAGTTCTACTCCTGAGGTGTGGCAACCCAGGCAGTTATCTGTGGCTCTTGGTTTTACCCCCTGGAAAGTAAGTCACTCCTTTTCCTTACTCTCCTTGACTACCTCTGAAGATTAGGGAATATGCCTATTTTTGGGAACAGAGCAACTTTCTCAGCCCACTTTCTGTTCCTAGGAGTAGGAAAGTGGGAGAAGTCCTCTAAATCCTGAATTGTTATGTCTTTGATACCAAGCTAGTACCTCTTTGGCTGTACATTTGTCAAAAACATAGTCAATCATTTTAAAAAATTTATTTATTTTTGGCTGTGCTGGGTCTTCATTGCAGCTTGGGCTTTTCTCTAGTTGCAGCAAGTGGGGGCTGCTTTCTAGTTGTTGTGAGCGGGCTTCTCATTGGGTGCCTGCTCTTGTTGCAGAGAACAGGCTCGAGGTGCTTCGGCTTCAGCAGCTGTGCCTCCTGGGCTCTCGAGTGCAGGCTCAGTGGCTGTGGTGCGTGGCTTAGTTTCCCCACAACATGTGGAATCTTCCCGGACCAGGGATGGAACCCACATACTCTGCACTGGCAGGCAAATTCTTAACCACTGAACCACCAGGGAAGTCCTACATTAGATTTTCTTAAAACTGATGTTCTCAAACTGCCTTTGTTACTACTGTGTCTTTTTAGAATTTACATACTACTTCTTGCCGTTCTAATTGTCATGGGAGTAATTTTTAAAGGGAGAGTTGGAGAGAGACAAGAAACAGACTGACAAACTGGGGGGTGGGGAGTTTGTAGAGGAGGAAGATAGAGAGAGACTGATTAGTTAGTGAAAGGCCTGCAATAAAGTCTTAATAAAAGCTTGCATTCTTGGCAGCAAGAACAGTGCCTTACTCATCTCCATGATCTCCAGCAGCAAATAGAGGACTTGAAGCAGAGTGAGTCTTCAGAAAATGTGTGTTTTCTTAGAATCACAGACAGGGAACTGGAGAACCCCCAGAGATGACAGTGATCAGATATAAGGGTCCGCATGAAAGGTGAGAAAGGAACATTTAGAAACATCTGGCATTTGTGTATCAATTATCATTTAGAAAACATGTAAGGCTGCTTCCTTCTAATTTAATCCTCATTACAACTTCGTGAAGTAGACTTAAGATTCTCATGTACGTGTGAGGAAAGGAAAATCAGAGAAGTGTCTAGACCCCAACCACTCTGAGTGTCAGGTCTAACATACAATTTCTGGTATTCTTAATCTCTGGTTTTCATACGCTTTCTTATTTTAAGTTGCCATTCAAAGACAACAGCAAGAAATACATTAATGGATTGATTTCCTTCAAATATATAGTCTCCTATGATCTTCATGGTACTTATAGTTCTCAAAAATAGATAAATAAAAAGGAAAGAAAATAAAGGAAATCAAAGGATGTTTACCTTTTTCTTGGGGACACTGGCTCTGTTGAATGTTTCGCAAACTGCAAAAGAGGAAGTAATCTAATACCTGACCACAAGGTTGGATTGCCTCAGTGTTTTTTCACTAAGACAAAACTGTGCACTGTGGCAACACATGACCTAACAAGTTCTCTACCTTGGTCCAACCCTCTCCCATCCCCCACAGGTAGAACCCTCTTTCTTCTGAGTGTCTGGACAGTTACCTTGGAGATATTGATATTGTTTTCTGGTCCTGACCAACAGGACAGATCAGTTCAGTTCAGTTCAGTTCAGTCGCTCAGTCGTGTCTGACTTTGTGACCCCATAAATTGCAGCACGCCAGGCCTCCCTGTCCATCACCAACTCCCGGAGTTCACTCAGACTCACGTGCCATCAGTGATGCCATCCAGCCATCTCATCCTCTGTTGTTCCCTTCTCCTCCTGCCCCCAATCCCTCCCAGCATCAGAGTCTTTTCCAATGAGTCAACTCTTCGCATGAGGTGGCCAAAGTACTGGAGTTTCAGCTTTGGCATTATTCCTTCCAAAGAAATCCCAGGGCTGATCTCCTTCAGAATGGATTGGTTGGATCTCCTTGCAGTCCAAGGGACTCTCAAGAGTCTTCTCCAACACCACAGTTCAAAAGCATCAATTCTTCGGCTCTCAGCCTTCTTCACAGTCCAAGTCTCACATCCATACATGACCACAGGAAAAACCATAGCCTTGACTAGACAGATCTTTGTTGGCAAAGTAATGTCTCTGCTTTTCAATATGCTGTCTAGGTTGGTCATAACTTTTCTTCCAAGGAGTAAGTGTCTTTTAATTTCATGGCTGCAGTCACCATCTGCAGTGATTTTGATAGAGCCCCCCAAAATAAAGTCTGACACTGTTTCCACTGTTTCCCCATCTATTTGCCATGAAGTGACGGGACCAGATGCTATGATCTTTGTTTTCTGAATGTTGAGCTTTAAGCCAACTTTTTCACTCTCCACTTTCACTTTCATCAAGAGGCTTTCTGGTTCCTCTTCACTTTCTGCCATCCGGTGTCTTCTGCATATCTGAGGTTATTGGTATTTCTCCCGGCAATCTTGATTCCAGCTTGTGTTTCTTCCATCCAGCGTTTCTCATGATGTACTCTGCATATAAGTTAAATAAGTAGGGTGACAATATACAGCCTTGAGGTACTCCTTTTCCTATTTGAAACCAGTCTGATACAGGACAGATACTTAGTCAAATTGCCAGTGACCAGTTAGAGCACATATTTTGACCCTGAATATGCCTTCACGCTGTATCAAGATGACTTGTTAGTGTGTTGATCTACTGGACTACACTGTTAATGCCTTTGATCAAGAATTAAGCTTATTCATCCTTATGCTTCTTGGGCCTAGTGCTGAACTTGGCACATTGCCAATGTTCAATAACTGCTGTGGAAGAATTGGAAGTAGCATGCTGTCTTTGATTTGTCAGAATTTTAATCAAAACTAGAAAGAATATGCATCAACAGATGAATAGATAAAGATCATGTGGTATATGGGGAATGGAATATAATGGAATACCCACTCAGCCATAAAGAAAGGATGAAAATTTTGCCATCTGCAGCAACATGGATAGACTTGGCATTATGCTAAGTGAAACAAGTTAGACAGAAAGACAAATACTGTATGATATCACTTATATGTGGAATCCAAAAAATACAAGAGACTAGTGAACATAACAAAAAAGAAGCAGACTACTCACAGATGTAGAGAACAAGTTAGCAGCTGTAAACTGCCATTTGGAGTTAGAGTCAGTATAAGTCAGTGGCAATGAATATCAGTTGTTTTTGTTGTCTGTTTCCCATTTTCTTTCCAGTAATAGCACCTCTATTTTCTTTAAAGGACCCACTTATCCCCTTCTCTCAGTCCTTGAGGTTGGGGCTAGGCTCCATTTCCACTGGCTTGGTTGGGGATTGGACCCAGGTTCATGACAAATCAGTATAAGTCATTTCCAAGGTCACTACATTTGGCTCAGAATTGGGCACCTGATTAAATTTAGACCAATGAGAGAATGATGTCTAGGACACATTTGTATGTTCTTTAGGATGTTTCAGTGACAAGTTGGAAGCTGTTTGGGACCTGGATGTGGATCCCAAGAATCAAGCTAATCCATAGAAAGCAGAGTGCAAGATATTATCATTTGATCCCTAATTCAAACCACCCCAGAAGGCAAAATATCCCATCTCCTTTTTTAATTCCACAAACAGAAATTCCATCTATGCTTAGGTCTGTTTGTATTGAATTTGTCTCCTGCAACCACAAAACTCTTAACACACTGCAGGTATGAAACTTCCATGTACATAAGAATCATTTAGGAATGCTTTTAAAATGTAGATTTTCAATCTCTATGGCCAAAATACAGGTTAGGGCCTGTGAACTTGCATTTTAACAAACAGCCTGAGTGGGTCTAATGTCAATGATTGATGGGCCAATGCTAGAGAAACACAGAGAGTTCATGCAAGTGATAACAGTAAACACCAATAATCAGAATCAGAGGAACTTCAAAGTATTAGCAAGGTGCGTGCATGCATGGCAAGTCACTTCAGTCCCGTGAGACTCTTTGTGACCCCATGGACTGTAGCTCGCCAGGCTCCTCTATCCATGGGATTCTCCAGGCAGGAATAGTGGGGTGGGTTGCCATGCCCTCCTCCAGGGGATCTTCCTGACCCAGGGACTGAACCCACGGCTCTTATGTCTCCGGCATTGGCTGGCAGGTTCTTTACCACTAGCGCCACCTGGGCAGCCCATTGACATTGGAAGTAAAGAGCTCATCCTTTGTTTAGTTATCAAAAATGGGAAAATTCATTGAGGAATCAGGAGTTTATTTCATATTCGATTCTTTTCCATTTAGGAAATCTCTTATTTCTCTCCTTTTTTTTTTTTTTCTTTCCTACTTTACGTAGCATGATCATATGTCTCAGTTTGTCCAGGACTGCCCAGATATCCACCTGTTGTTCTGGTATAATTATTAATAGCACCTCTTCCCATTCTTAAAATTGTCCCTGGTTTGGATGATAAATTTTATGGTCACTCCATTGCTTCAGGGCAATCTATACAAGTTCTTTGTCATTCAGGCCTCTTACTGTGTTTTTCCAAGTTTTTTCCTGAGCCAAACTTTTTTTTTTCTATTTTATGACCTTTACTAGCAGAGACTGAAATCATTAATTACTGCCAAGTCTAAAATCCTCAAAAATCTCAGGAACCCAGGTAGCTTTGGAATAGCATATAAACTTACAGTAAAATAAATAAAGTTGTCTAGAATGTCTCATCGTTCTCAGGGCTGACTCATTCTAGGAAAGCAGCCTATGAACCCAGAATCCCAATGGGAAATGCATTAGGAATGTGAGTAGAACTCTGTGTGTGAATATACGGGAGAGATGATATTGCTCTGGCAGGTTCATATTGGGTCTAAGGGCCAAACTGCTAGAGATGAATTCTGAAACAACTATCACTTCTGGTCAATTGATTAAAGGATACGGTGCTAGAGAGACAAGAGAACCAAATTCTTTGGCAGGTGAAGAATGTGACATTAGAGCCATTTTCAAAGATTTGTAAGTGGAATAGATAATGTGCAAAGGATGTTTCTTGCAGTAGGTTAAGTTTCTACCAGTCTATTTTTTAAAAATTTAAATTGCTACAATTTTCTTCACTGATGCTAATTTTGTATATTAAAGCAATACACACAAAATAGCTTTCTTGTGTTTTATATGTAATTAAGGAATACCTGGTGTTTAGTAATGACTTCTTTTCTTAAGTTAGGTATATACAGTTCTTGACTGTTCCAGGAGATGTTATGATTCCATATGCATATTTTTAATGTTGGAGGAATTTAGTTCAGTGATTTCTATCTAAGGACCCTTGTTTCAAGATAATTTGCCCACTGCTTGTTTGGTTCCACTCAAACACAGCTGTAAATTCTTTCTATCTAAATTTGGAGATGAAGTGACTGATGGCTAACATTTACCATCTGGATGAGGGGTGTGTTGGGTGGGAGAGAACAGAGAGGACAGGGCGATGCATAGCTTCACTGTATAGCTCAGGAGTCAGCTCTAGACTTTTCTATATCTTGCATCCCTTTCCTGTTTCTGACCTTTGACTTTCTAGAGTCAAAAGCAGCAATGATAGCCTATATGAGCTTTCTATGAATCTTATAGGACTTAATGTCCCCTTTTTAGAGCTAATAATATGTTAAGATCCACTGTACTTCTCTGAAATTAAATCCATAAATAAGATAATCAAGCTCTACATAGAAAAACTCCACATTGATTTTTTTAAAAAAATCAATACAATGTCATATGATAAATTAAAAAAAACATTATTTATGAAAATAACTCAATAAAAATAATATACATCTCAGTATATAGGTGTTCAGCCTTATCTCACAGAGCCACAATAAAGTGGTCAAGTGCTAGCACAGAAGTTTAGGTTTATCCTGAATGTAACAGCTGTAAAATGCAGACTGACATAGGTGTGTTCTATTAGTGCTTCAACTACTATGAGTGGCCCTGCCATCGGTGACAAGTAAATTCTTGGTAATATACAAAGAGGAGAGCCTTCTGTCATGTTATATAGTGGTTTCAGTCCTTGAAAATGGAGTATATATTAAAACCTTGCAAAAATATTGTGTGCTTACAAGACTGAGTTCTATGCTGTGAAAATGGTGAAGTTTCTTTTTTTTAATTATTATTGTTATTATTTTTACCTAATGAATATTTGGAGGAGCATTCAAAAGTCATGTATGACCTATGGAAATTCTTCAAGGTATGAGAGTAACTTATGCATTCCTGGAGGTTGGTTGCTCTCCCCACTAAGGTGGGGTCCCTCCCCACTCAGTTTCTGCAGTGCCTTACCCCAGGCATGTGACAACTAAAATTACACACACTCACATCCCCCTCCCTGCCCCCACCGCACCCTGCCAATCCAGCCCTGTCCATTTCCAAGGAGCCCTTTAAAGGAAGGTATTGACTCCATTGAAAGAATCACCCATGCAATCCACTCAAGCCAGAAATCATTTACATTAGAACTAGTTTCCATTTATTTTCTTTCAAATTACATTATTGGAGGGATCTCTTGCTAAATTCCAGTTAAAATGGAAGAATCATCTGTTCAAGGTAGATTGGTAGATTGTCAGACAACTGTGGAGATTGGATAGAATCTCTGCTGTCCTTCATGTATGTATTCTATTTAAATTACAACCTTAAATTTTCAGTGAGGTAAAACAACAAATATACATATTTTTTCTCACCTACTGGTTTGTGGGTCAGTACGGATTTTGCCAGGGTTCAGTTAGTTAGCTCTGAACTGAAATCAGAAATGTGATTACTGGTACTGCCAGTGCTGCTGGAAAATTTTTTTTTTCTCATTTTGAGCATCACTAGCAGTTTCTGATACACAGTTCTCAGTGAGAGAGGCTAATTGGTATAGCTGAGAACAGAACTTTAGCTGCAAGGGAAACTGAGAACATGAGTTTCTTATATTTTCATCTTATTTTGTGCAAGGTTGAGTTTTTGCCCTAAGACTCATAAGGTGGGTATATATGTCAGTTTTCATTATGTAACAAACAACTTTCAAAATTTCAATAGCTAAAACCAACAATTATTTTTTCCTTATATTGTATATAAATTGTGGATTAGCATCATCATAATCTTATTAGAATATGAGTTGTTAGAACAGTAACCATCTCAGAAATTGCATTTCACTGTGCCAGACACAGATAGCTTGGTGAACTGGCTTTTTAAATTACCAGCTGGCTGTGACAAAACTTCCAATTTCATTTTATTAGCCAGAGCAAATCGAATGGTCACACATAATTCTAAGGAGGGTGCAAAATATAAACTTGCCATGTGTACAGAAGATTCTGGAAATATATGGTGTACTGCTCTAATGACAACCATGATGGGAAATTTCCCAAAGATGGAAAAGGATTTCAGATACTGGTTAACAGAAAAACCAAGACGACAGATGTCCACAGAGACTGTCTTATTTATATCTTTCCTGTGTATTACCATCTTTCATTGTAATTCAGTAGCTATAAGTAACATAGTAAGAGCTGATTGAATGTCTGTGGAATAAAGGATATGGATGTAATTATTTAAGTTACTGAATCTCACTATACTGGAAGCTTAAACAGTGATACTTTTCTATTTTAACTCCACTGTCTAAAGTGTGATAAGAGTATTGTGTTGTTTGTAGGCAGTGTTGCATTTAGAAAGCTTGAGGATCAGAGTGGCAACCTGGAAAGAGAAAAAAGATGTTTATCTCAAAATTCTTTCAATGTGTTCACTTGTTGGTTTCCCTTACAGTAGGGACGCTTTGTTCTGTAACCAGTACAGAGTTTGGGTTATGGTAGGTGTTCAAGCTGGAGAAGGCAATGGCACCCCACCCCAGTACTCTTGCCTGGAGAATCCCATAGACAGGGGAGCCTAGGAGGCTGCAGTCCATGGGGTCGCTAAGAGTCAGACATGACTGAGTGACTTCACTTTCACTTTTCACTTTCATGCATTGGAGAAGGAAATGGCAACCCACTCCAGTGTTCTTTCCTGGAGAATCCCAGGGATGGCAGAGCCTGGTGGGCTGCCGTCTATGGGGTAGCACAGAGTTGGACACGATTGATGTGACTTAGCAGCAGCATCAGCGGCAGCAGGTGTTCAAGAAAAGTAGTTCTGCTATCATTCTTTATTTATTCTTAGGTTACCATGCCCTCTCCAAGGGATCTTCCAGACCAGGGATTGAACCTGGGTTTCCTGCATTGCAGGCAGATTCTTTAGCATCTGAGCCATCAAGGAAGCCCTATTCTTAGGAAAGTCACTTCAGTTTAGCCATAGGTTCTTCAGCTGCACCTGTCCCTCACGGGCAGTTCAGCTCAGTCGCTCAGTCGTGTCCGACTCTTTACTACCCCATGAATCGCAGCATGCCAGGCCTCCCTGTCCATCACCAACTCTCAGAGTTCACCCAGACTCATGTGCACTGAGTCAGTGATGCCATCCAACCATCTCATCCTCTGTCATCCCCTTCTCCTCCTGCTCCCAATCCCTCCCAGCATCAGAGTCTTTTCCAATGAGTCAACTCTTCGCATGAGGTGGCCAAAGTATTGGAGTTTCACCCTCAGCATCAGTCCTTCCAATGAACATCCAGGGCTGGTCTCCTTCAGAATGGACTGGTTGGATCTCCTTGTAGTCCAAGGGACTCTCAAGAATCTTTTCCAACACCACAGTTCAAAAGCATCAATTCTTCGGCGCACAGCTTTCTTCACAGTCCAAGTCTCACATCCATACATGACCACAGGAAAAACCATAGCCTTGACTAGATGGATCTTTGTTGGCAAAGTAATGTCTCTGCTTTTGAATATGCTACTAGGTTGGTCATAACTTTCCTTCCAAGATGTAAGCGTCTTTTAATTTCATTGCTACAGTCACCATCTGCAGTGATTTTGGAGCCCAAAAAAGTAAAGTCTGACACTGTTTCCACTGTTTCTCCATCTATTAGCCATGAAGTGATGGGACCAGATGCCATAATCTTCGTTTTCTGAATGTTGAGCTTTAGGCCCACTTTTTCACTCTCCACTTTCACTTTCATCAAGAGGCTTTTGAGTTCCTCTTCACTTTCTGCCATAAGGGTGGTGTCATCTGCATATCTGAGGTGATTGATATTTCTCCCGGCAATCTTGATTCCAGTTTGTGCTTCTTCCAGCCCAGCATTTCTCATGATGTACTCTGCATATAAATTAAATAAGGAAGGTGACAATATACAGCCTTGACGTACTCCTTTTCCTATTTGGAACCAGTCTGTTGTTCCATGTCCAGTTCTACTATTGAAGCAACCCCTCACAAAATGTCTTAGTAATATTTGCCTTTTGTGTTGTAAGGATCGCCTATAGAGGAATACAATTGTGCGATTGTAGTTGTCATGTGATGCACTCACAGCACAGTGCCTGCCATAAAGGAGGCATTCAATAGACGTTTATTCACTAAGAGTAACCACTTGCTCTATTCTTTACGTGGGACGGGGGTGCAGTGTGCATACATCAATACAAAAGTTTGCCCAGGATGCAGCAATTGAGGAAATTTTGAGAGTCCGGGTAACAACAAATCAACAGCATTAACATTTAGCGGGCTTAGGCCTCATCTCCCAAAGGTTAAACACTTCACAACTGCCAATGAGGTGCCTGGGCCCGCGTTCCTCCGTTGCTAACCAGGGTCCCTGCAGCCGGCGGTCAGCCAACTGCCGCAAAGCCCCGCCTCCCAGAGCGGCCCTCCAATCGGCCACGCAGCCCGCGCCCAACCCTCTTGCGTCACGTGACGCGCCCAGGCCCGCTTCCGGCGCGTCGCGGGTGGCTGACGTCGCCGGGCCCGGCGTCGCGTCAGGGCTGGCCGGCGGCGGCGGCGGCTGAGGAGGCGATGGCAGCGGACATCGAGCGGGCTTGAGCGCTCGGACCTGCTCCCTACCCGGCGCGACCTCGCGACCGACCCCGCGCTGCGGCTCCGGCTCCCTCCGATCCTGCTCCCTCCGCGACCGCTGCCTGGGCGGAGGCCGGTGGCGGAGGCCCGGGCTGGCCGTCCTGTTCGCCTCCCGGCTCGGCCCCGGACAGCCCGACAACTGTGCAAAAAAGAGGAGGCCGAGTCGGTAAGAGACAGCGGCGGCAGCAGAGCCTGGAGCCCGCCGAGACCCCCGCCTGGCCGACCGGGACACCCCCGCGCTGGTGTCTTGTCTCTGGCCCGCGTCCCTCCGCGTAACTCGCCGCCCCTATTGTCTGGGCGCCGCCGCTCCGTCTCCCCCTCCCTTCCTTCCCCCGCCGCCTCTCGACGGGGGCCGGACGGCTGTCAAACCCGGAGGCGTCTCCTACACCCTGCGAGCCGGGTCTGAGCCTTTCCTGTCGGCCTCTGGTCACCTCCCTCCCGCCCCGCAACACCAACCACCCCCCTCCTTCCAACCGACACCGTTTCTTTGGCCCCGAGGCCATTCCCTGACCCCGGCTTCACTCTCCCAGTGTTGGTCTTCTAGCTAAATTTTCTCTTACCGCCGTTTGTCAGGTCCACAAGTTTCACAGTCCTTATATATTTTTTGCTTTCCTGTTCGTTTTCCTCTCCAATTTTTTTTTTTTTACCCTCTTCGTTCTCTCTGTCCCCCTTTCTCTTTTGCTTCAAGTTTTAACCCCTCAATAGAACTGTTTACTTTCTCTTACTTTTACTTAACTCACATCCCCACCTGCCCCTCTCCATTCAAGAAAAGGAAATCTTGCTTTTTCTGAAACCTCATCCAGAAGCAACTCTGAGAGGATTGTATGTCCTAACTTTGTCACTTCTTGAGGGTTCTAAGTTTGATCCTAGAAAATGTTAGTGTAACTGGTCGGTTACGGGTCCTAAGTTTTCCTTGTGAAGAACAGCAGGAAAAGTGGATTCGATTTCTACGCAAAATGTTTAACCGCCTTGGATGTTGCGGCACTGATCAGACCGTTATTAAAAGTATTCATACTAGTGTTTCTTTTATACCGAATGCCCTCTGGCTGAGCCTGCTGTTAACTAATGCACTAATCTTCGCTGTTGCCATGGCCGGCAGGAGGATATCATCCCTGCCTCCATCTCCCCCCAGCTTGCCACTCCATGAGTATTTATGTTTGATTTTTACATTTTTTATTTTATGGTATGTACTTTCCCTTACCTAGCAGATTCTTTCTAAGAGAAAAGGGCAGTTGGTTTTTATGCTTGCTGTTTTGTTTTGTCCCTTTTCACTTGTGACAAAACCAATGAAAAAGCATGGTACAGTTGTGTGTTTTCTTCTATAAATTGGGAGGGAGCATAGTCATATTTGTAATTCTTAATTTCAAAAAGGTTTTAGGGATTTCTCCTCTCCCACATTAGCGATAGGTTTCTATTCCTGATTAAATATATTTTGGTTAAGCTGTCTCAAAATGCATCCTTCTTCAGGTGCTAGTTTGTGAAAAAGAGACTACCATGTGTGCTGAACATCCACTGGCCAAAATGATAGTGAATATTCTACATGTCCATGGTCTAGAGAGGAATAGGTATTCCTTTGTAGTTTTTTGTTTGTTTGAACTACAGCCACTTTTATTGCCAGTGTGGGTACTGTCTATATAGAAATACAGTAGAAGTTCTCAGAGTTAAAACTCTTGTGTCATTGTTGCTTATTGAATATGAAGAAAATGAGGTTTCCTCTGCAACTTTATGTTAGTTAAAATTATTTAATCATGTGCTACCAGGTGGGAGATCATAGGTGGTGAAAAATCCTAATCACTAGAGGAATTACTAAAATTTTTACTAGAAGTGTGTGTACTGTTTCTTTCATCTTTATGTTCTTTAGTGTCTTATCAAGTGCTTTATAAGGCACTCAATAAATATTAGTTGAAAAACTTGGTTAATTTATTCTCTCAAGAATTTCAGTAGTCATGTGCCAGATCACTCAGTTGTCTTGATTTTTCAAAGATGCAAAACATTTTCAACTGTTATCTTGAAGAATTTTCTTGGATATTTTCAAGTTAAAATTTAAAGCACTTCAACCATTAGTGTTAGTTCTCATTTGTTCTTTCTTTTAAAGTAGTTACCTTTTTAATGTCCTTTTTCTTAATTTATTAGTAAGATTGCCTGCAAGTTGCACAGTACTTTTATTAGCAATCATCATTCAAATTTCTTAAAAATTTGGTGGTTATTTTAACTTCTCACTTAATGTTTAAAAAATTGTTTAATCACTTGTGCCTTTTATGTATCAGAACCTAACATTTTTTTTTCTCTCTTGAGGTAGTGAAAAGAGAATCCTGAAGAATAGAATCTCAAGATGAGTAAAAAGCCCCCAAATCGTCCTGGAATCACTTTTGAGATCGGTGCTCGTTTGGAGGCACTGGACTACTTACAAAAATGGTATGGAAAATACGGAGCCCCTGAAGTAAAGCCCAGTGTCTGTAGTCTACATGGGTTGGTTAATTTCTCTTTTCCTGACAGTGGCAGAAACATTACCTTGTTCACATTTTGAATAAGTATATTCATTGTTTTTTAGTTTTCCTACTCTTCAACAGATATGGCAGTTATCAGCACTCTTGTGTACTTAATATGAGCTCTGTGGGTGGTGGGAGAGAGAAAGGGTTAATCTAAATAACTAGGTTCCCAAGTTTTGTATAAAACTTGATATAAATTTATTTTGGGGGGGCCTGTTTCATACCTGTTTTTTCAAACTACAGAATATGTTGATGGTTAGCATAGTTGTCATTGACTATTCCACCTGAAACCAAAACCCAGTATCTCTCTTTCCTCCCCAGAGTGTGGTGACCTAAAGGCGAGTTTTCACTGTTTCTAGTTTTAAATGAATAATCCTTTCAGGCCTTCTCTTACTTCTTCTCCTCTACCTGCCATTTCTACCTCTTCCTGTGATAAGTGGTAAATTCAGATAGTTCCAGCATACCCCTGCATACAGTGGTGTAGGAGAAATTGGTTACCTGGCATAAAATCACTGCTAGAAGGAGAAAGAAGAATAGCATACACCAGGATGGCTGGACCACAGTAGGAATAAGAATTCTCTCTTTCTGCTCGGGAATGCCTTCCTCATTCTCATTCGCTGGTCTCTAGCTCTGCTCTCTGGGTGGATGTCTCTTGGTGCCATTCTCAGCCCCCTACGCAGAGATGGGCATTGGAGAGCCTCCTCTCCTGGTAGTGGTTCAGCCTCAGCTCCACTTGAAGCCCATTTATTCTGATGAAGGGTCTAACAGTTCAGCGACTCTACCAGACTTTTGGACATTTTTTACAGTTGTCTTAAAAATGTAGTGGGCATGTTGTAGATTTGTCTTTGATTGATTTGTATTAAGTCAACTTCCTGAGTTGGCAGTGGCAGGCAGAGAAATCTTGTTTAGTCATGATGTTTGACTTTAGACCAGCCTGGGGTTTTTGTCTGATAGCATCCGGTGTTGAAACTGCACACGTCTGTGACCCCCAGCTTAATGGGTCTTTTTGGGTCAGTTTGAGGTGGGAAGGCAGTTATTTGGCCTCATGCCACCAAGCTGCATCTCAGTGAGTGTTTCTTTTTAGGGGGCTTACTTACTCTCATAAGGTGGAAAATACACACAGTGTTCTTAGGAGGGGCTTGGAAAATACCTGGGAACCAGGCAGTTTAGCTTCCCCTCCTAGTCGTGATGGTAAACATTGTCTCTAGGTGTTGCAAGTTGTTCTGGGGTTGGGACCTCTCTGTGCCCCTAATGGAGAGCCTCTGCATTAGACTGTACAAAGAAAGATGTTATTTTAGTCCATAATTAACTCTCTTTGGTTTTGATTTTGACCAAAGGAAACTTTTTACTTTGAAGGCACTCATAGTTGAATCTCTCTGTGATAGAAGAGGATGAGAAATGCTACTTCTTTGATGTTAATCTTTACTTTTTTTTCTTTTGTTAAAGTTACTAGCTTAAATTTCTAGTGTAATTCATGAGATTCTTTTCTTAGGCTTCCAAACTGACAAAGTTGCAATTGAATTAGCTTCCAGTTTTGAAAAAGTAGATAGTTTATTAGTCCTTCCAGTGGCCTTCAGAGATATTGACATAATTAATTTTGGTATTTGTAAGAAATTCACTTAATGGTGAAATGCTTCCTAATTCATTAGCTGTTAAATCAATGATTCAGTAGTTAAAAGAAAAAGATTATGAAAAAGGACTACTTAAAAAATTAAGTCTGAGTTTGCTTTTAGAGTATGTGGAATTTCAGAAAACAAAGTTATACTTTAGTTTTTTCACTGTCTTATGCTTCTCATCAAAAAATTTCAAGTGCTTAGATAGCGTGATATCATGCAGATGTACTCATTCATAAAATTTAGATTTAATTTAAATGACCCCAGTAATAATGGTCTCTTTAAAGTCAGTAAACATTAACCAAAATAATCATATATGACAATCACTGACACTTGTCAGTTTGATTTTTATGCATTCATTTATATGAAGATTTTAGCATTCTGTTATAGTGGTGCTTTAATTAAAAACAAATTAATAGTATTGTATATACATATTTTAGATAATTGAAAGAAATAATTTTCTTGTTGTGACTTTATTTATGTCAGTAGTCTCAAGAACTGTTTTGGCTTGGGTGGCCCTTTAATTTCTAGGACAACTAATTAACTGCTAAGATTTATTGAATTTTATGTGGGGCAGAAAGAAATTGTGTGAGACATGGTGCTCTTAACAGATTTAATTTCTGAATGAGATAAACTTTATTCTTTATGTTTTGTTAAGGACCATTCTGTATTCCATATAAATTCTATACATTTTTGCTTTAATATCAAGTAAAACTATTGAAGGGTTATTTAAGTGTTGAAAAACTTTGATATCGTTATAAGGGCAAAGCAGTTAATCACTGAAAATACACTGAACTTTCATCCGTCCCAGTCTCCTTTCCTTCATATTCTCTTTGGGTTGCATCCATATTGAATGCATCCATATTTTGTCTTCCACATTTATTCGTTAAGCTGGAATAGTAGTGAAGCCCTGCTTGACATAAATGTCTTTTGAATTGTAGGCATTAGACAGGGAGGGACATGCAGGAATGCAAATATTACTTACTCTCTTTGTACTCAAGACATTTACAATAAGCAGTGTAGCTGCTATTAAGAAAATGACTTCTCACAGGTTAATACATTAGCTCTTAAAGAGAAACAGAAAAAATTGTGATAGTGAGGCACCTGAATGCCAATTTGTGTTATATGTAGCAGGTTTTTCCTATATAAGAAAAGGTAAAGGAAAATATTTTTTTAGTATGTGCCCTAGAAATAAAAGGATAAACTCTAAATTTAGTGGGCAGAAATAAAGTTAAGTGCCTACATTTAGGCTTGGGGTAGAGTTGATTTAATAGGAAGACTGAACCTATTTTTCTTTGGTAAAATACATTATTGTTCCTTGAGCAAATCATATCACATACTCTTTGGAGTTCAGAAAGATATTTCATCCTTGGAAATACATTTCACATTTTCAAGTAGCAAATTATTATTTTTTTGCTTTCAGAGTAATTTTCCAGCTACATCAGAAAATCCTGGTGGTTTGATTATTTACCAGTACTAATGAATGCAGGATCTGGGAAGTCAGAGAGAGGCCACTCACCTTCTATCCCAGTGTGTGCTTTTAGATACCTGGATCTGTTCTCTGTGAACTAAACCTAATTCTTATTGAAAAGTGTGGGTTGCTTTAATTTTTAAAAAATTTATAGTCTTACTCAAAACATTTTGTTTTTTTTGTCAACAATCTTTTAAGTTAAAAGTCTTTAAAAATGCTAATGTTTACAGTTAAGACAATCAACCATTTTCTTTCTTATCTTTATATCCTAACCTAAACATACTGGCTGTATAATCTCTTGGATGCAGTAACATCATAAGGATGAAAATAGATACAGATTGTTGATACAGGTTGTGTTTGGGAAAAGAGAAGTTCAGAGTTGAAGTTATATTTGACACACCATCAGTGAATTCTAAAGAGGAAAGAGTCAGGTTGTCACTTTCTGATCTTGTAAATACGGGTAAGTCCTTGAATTTGGTTGGTTTAGCAGTAAAATGAAAGCAGTGTTACTTACTTTTACTTATTTTAAGGATCAAATAATGTATTTAAACTTGCTTCAAATTATATGAAGTAATAGTTAATTATAAAGCACTGAGGTAAATTCAAGGAAAGAGGAAGAGTTGAAAAATCTTCTGGGATCTGAAGACTCAGGTGTGTAAGTTTTTAAATACAGCCTTAGTGTTGACATGAGAATGATCTAAGATACAGAAGGAATATCATGTCATTGCAACATGCTATAAACCACCTTTTTGAGGTGATAATAAAAATCTTTGTTTTTACAGAGTTTTGTAATTTACAAAGCACCCTTAAGATATTCAAGTATCTAATCATTCTGAGTATTATTTAATAAGAAAAGTGATAAAATCATACCAGTTTTGACTACTGATTTAACTTTAAGATTGAAATTATTAATATTCTATAGCAAATGATTTAGTTGTGAAAACACAACAAGTAAAGTAAGTGTGTTCTGGTGTTACTCTTAGAATTGAAATTATAAAGTTAGTTTAAAACATTCAGATGAGTTATGCTCTTCTGACCTTTTTTGGAATATTTCTATTTAATTCTCTTCTAGATCTAAAGGAAAGGAAAATGAAAGATTAAAAAAAAGTGGAGATGTCTCCAAGTGTCAGAGTTTGATAGAACAGTATAAATTTGAATTGGCAAATGCTGTTTCCACACATTTGGAGTTTTTTGAACTGTATGGAACATTTGCAAATGTGAGTTTTTAAAATGTTCATGAACAGAATTTTGTAGAGTGGGAAAATTGAATAAATTCAGATTGTAGCAAGTACACATACTTTATAATTTAAATTAAAATTTTGTATTATCTGAATTAAAAGAGTTGTCTTTTTCTAATCGGATTTGCTATTCAAAGGAAAACACTAGTAGAGGGAAGCTGTGTGGTCTGTATTTGAAACAGAAGAGGAGTGTTCCTGAAAAGGAGTGTGTAGATCAAATTTTGCTGGGAGAAATTGAGGGCAAGAGGAGAAGGGGGCGACAGGATGAGATGGTTGGATGGCATCATTGACTCAGTGGACATGAGTTTGAGCAAACTCAGGGAGATAGTGATGGACAGAGAAGCCTGGCGTGCTGCAGTTCTTGGGGTCGCCAAGAGTCGGACACAACTTAGCGACTGAACAACGACAAGATCAAATTTAAAAGCTGAAAACATATTTAAATTACATTAGGTGAGTTTGGAATTTGTAGAAACCATGGGTGAATACTTTTAAAATATTCTTTTGCTAATGTAAATAAAATATGTCCTTTTGTACATGGAACTTCCCTAAATCTCTTTGTGCTTGGAAGATATTGATTCTAATTTTGGGTCAGTAACTACCTTTGAAAACCTAATTTCAGCTGTAGACTCAGAAGAATGTACAATCATATTTACACACCAAAATAATTGAATAATCTATTATGGGTGGTGGTAGGAAGCTTAACGGGAAACTCCAGACTAAGGACCCTGTTTGTAGAGAATTTCAAATTGAATTTTGTAAGATTTACAATTTCTGAGATTCTTTACAATAAGAAAGTCACAAGTTTTGAATCCTAAGATCTAAGTGAATCCTCAGTTTAATAATCATCAAACAGGTCTACACCAGTGTACAAACATTTTAGTTCTTTAATTTTTAAAATTTCCACTTAGAAAGCTCTGAACTTTTTTTAAAATAGTTTTTTGATGTGGAGTGTTTTTAAAAAAATCTTATATTGAGTTTGTTGCAATATTTCTTTTGTTTTATGTTTTGGTTTTTTGGCTATGAGGCATGTGGGAGCTTAGCTAGTAAACCAGGACTGGAACCCAGGTCTCCTGCATTGGAAGGTGAAGTCTTAACCACTAGACTGTAAGGGAAGTCCCTCTATGAACTTTCAAAGATAAAGTTCTCCCTTTCTCTCCTCTGTTACTCCACACAAAAAAATGTTGAAAGCAATATTAGAAATAGGTGTAGAGTAGACATATTTATTTTAAAATATTTTGCTTTGTTCTTGTGGTCTTTTCTCTTATATTCTTTCATTATGTTAGTTCATTTTTTTTTTTTTTAGCTTTTTCTTGCTCAACTTTTTGTTTATCCTAGTTTTCTTGAAAGGCAGGAGAAAAGGAGTATTGAAAAAGGTAGATATAACTAAAGTCAGAAAACATGGCTTTAGGTGCTGTTCTGCCATGAACTATGGGACTTTGGAGAGTTCTTTGCTTTAATGTCCCTAAAATGAAGGTGTGACACATTCAGTAATCTTTCAGGTCTGCTGAACTGGAAACAAATTCTTTTATCTACTTTTTACCTGTTGAGCAGGGGCAGGTATTTTAGTCTCACTTTTAGATGGGTAATAAATGACTTGAGGCAGAAGTAAAGTAGGTAAAGACTGGAAGTCACATGCAGTGTGCTCAAAACTGCCAGACTCTAGAAGAAGAGAAAATTAATTGAAAAAGATGGAGAACGGTGAATATAATTGGAAACAAATATTTAGAATTTTATAGTACTTGTGTTATAGTGGTGTTGGGAAGGTAGTTACTCTTTCTCCATCCTGCTGTTCTGCTCATTTAAATGCTTTCTTATTAACTTTAATTTTGAAATTACTTAGAATTGAAACTAAAGGCTTTAAGAAGCCAGTAGTTATTCAGTAGTAGACTTTAACTTCCTGTATGGTATCCATTTACTAACAAATTGATTCTCTTACTAAGTTCATTGATGCTAGTAACTATATTTTAAAAGTGATTCAGGTGAAGTCCAAAAGAGTGGTTCTCAAACTTGAGCCTGCATCAGACTCGCCTGAAGGGCCCCAGTGCTTTGGCATTTTTATATGACTTTGTATTGAAGAACTACTAACCGTTCCTCCTACCGCCTCATGCAGATCATTAATCAGCATACAGAAATTCTCTTTTTATTAAAGTAGAAGCTGGTATATAAGGTACATTATTTCTGTCATTAAAATTAACTGAACTTGGAGAGAATTATTGTAATAAAATTGAGGAAAGAATCTGGATGTTTAATATTCAGTGTATATTAAAAGTGTCTTCTCATTGCCAAAAACCCAACCCTCTTCAGTGAAAAATGAGTATGCTTCTAGTATATCATGGGTAGGTAAGGTACTAAAGAATAAGCTACTAATGTGAAATGAATTATATGCAAACCCTACTCCTTTAACTCATAAAAAGGTGCCCAGGAAATTTCATTGAATTTTAGTGGGTTAGTCAAGAATGAACCTGAAAGTTTTGGGGATGTCTTGAAATCTGGTTACCACTATAAAACACTACTGCAAATGAATTATGACTTACTTGTTCAAAACTAAGCATAGAATAAGAATGATATTTATCAAACTATTAAGAAATTTCATATCTTTTCATTTTTAAAGTCACGTAGTGTTTTTCTTAGTTCCCCAACAACTCATATCCCAACTTTCCTATCTTAACTTTTACATGTAAGTTATGACAGACTCAAGCATGTAAGTTAAGCTACTTTTTCCCCTTACATTCTTTTATCTTCATAGTGTAATGTTTCATACTTAGACATAATTGAGGTGCAATTTGCCTGTTTTTTTTTGAGAATTTTTAGTAATAAAACAAGAGTCTGTTTGCTTAGTCTTTTTATATGGAGTGAGAGGAATGTTTATTTTGTACAATAATAAAAGCTATTTTCCATGCTTTCTGGCTAACAAAAACTTTTTGCATTTTGTTTCAGAAACAGAAGATTAAAATTAAATTATCAGGAAAAAATAAACATACAGCTTGATTTCATATTGTTTTTGTATCTCTTGAGAAAGAGCCCCCTGTATTTTAAGTACTGCAGTAAGGTTGACAGGAGCTGAAAATGATTAGTTTTAAGATGCAGAATATATGATGATCAAAAGCATATTCTTTAAGGATAGACCTCCATTCAGGGATCTACCACTTACTGTTTCGACTTAAAGAAGTTACTTGTCTTCCAGAGGTTCTATGACCTCCTTAAATAACTGGAAATAATAGTAGTACCCAACTCAAAGGGTTGTTTGAATATTTAGCAAGAGAGTGCACTTTAAGAACTTTTCATGGTCTCTGCCACATGGTAACCACTTAATAAATGCTAGCTTTAATGGTAATAATAGCATGAACATTAGTTATTCTAAGAAAATAGAATCTAATAGGAGAGAAGTCACTGTAAATTCCTAAAATTTTAATCATAGGTGTATAAGCATATATGATTATGTGTAGTATATTAAATTAATTTTTAAGTGCCTAATATTAAGAAATGGTCAACTGCAACCTGTGAAGGTTAGTGTTTGGGGTTTTGTAACAAATAACAAAGTTTGATCATGTTGGCTTGAACAAATTATATGAAGCAGATAAACTTGGAGTAGAATATTGGTGGCATTTCTGGTGGAGTGGGAAAGGAATTTTTGATAGTCTAATTGATTCTTATGGTAGGAGATGGTAATGAGCATAAAAGGTTGTGTTGTAAGCATTTTGATTTGGTCAGAACCGAGGGCATGAGTGCATGTAGGCACAGCAGGAGATTCAGATACTGAGGAGGTAGAGCAGCAGGAGTTTAAATCCAGTGATCTGAAATGAAACCTTGGTTTAAAAAGTGGCTGCCACAAGTCACTAGGGGAAAATACATAGCTAACTCTGGTCTTACCCTTCTTTGCTGCAAAGATTATGAACAGATAGGAAGCAGGGTGATCTGTTTTATGTTGTATGTGTATCTTCATGACGAATGGCTCTGAAAAGACCTAAGGCATAATGTGGTGAGATCCTTAGAATTCAGTGTTGGATGCAGTTTTGATGTGTATAACCATCCTCTGAGTGTTCTTAAAATTTAGATTCTTTGGATTTATGCTTCATTTTGGGATATCAAATTTGAATTAATCAAAAGGGTTTTGTTTTCAGCATGTTGTTCAAGTGTGAAACAAATTAACATGCAATACCTAGAAGCATGTCATCTAAAAATACTGTTCTAATAGGTGACATTATTGTAGTTATAATCAGTTAATGGGGGAGAAAACACTTGAAAATTACAAAGCATAATTAAATTTAAAGTGTTTCCAAGAAACTAAAAATTTTAAAACGTTAGGAGTTTATAAGACTCTTAGGTTTGCGTTTGACTTCATTCTACATTAATTTTTATTATTTGGCAGATAAACCTCTTCTGACAATTATATATAAAGAAGGTCTCTATTTCTTATAATATGTTTTAGTCATTTTTTATGACACATTGAGAGTTTCTTGCTGATGCAGTTCCTATTCACAAGACTGTTCTGAATTGTTAATTCTAACTCCTGGAGATCCTGCTAACATTTAAATTACATTTAAGTCATTTTTGAAGTGTATTTCATCCTTTAAAAATTGAAGAACTACTTTATCCAAGAGAACACCTAGTTTAGGTATTCTCTCTTGTGCTACTGCAGTATACTTTTACTAGCTGTTACATTATTTTGTAACTGTATTACCTTATTTGATTCCCTTTTCTTCTCCTCTCCCTCCTGAATTTGTTGTTTGTAGCTTTATTCCTACTTTAGTGTCTGACATTCAGTGAATTAGAGACTCAGTGCTGAGTTAAATGAAATGGATGAGGAACTGTTAATTTTTTAATTTGTGTAAATTAGAAATTTTACTGTCTTACCAATATAAACAAGGATTATTATATAAAATACATAATTTGAATAATTTATTGTGTCAGTTGCCTTTTTGATTAACACGGCACTTGTTCAGATGATGAGTGAAATCTCATAGTGAATTCTGATGGTCTTTGGGCTATTTGATGGTGTTCAGTGGGCGGTAACCTGCTGATGAGTAGTTAACAGCCATGTCCTTTGGCTTATGTGCTTTAATCTGTCAGGTTATAGTTCTGACATAGCTGCGTGCCCATCACTGTTTTCTCACTCCCAGGGATGTGGAGCACCTATGGTCTGACTGCTAACAGATGGTCTTGCTTTCCAGAGGACTTTTTTTGTTTTTTTGAATTATGAACCCCTTGGAAATCTGATCAAAGTTGGGAACCCTTCTCTCAAGGGGATACTTGTACACTTCTGGGCCAAACGGTTTTTTTACATATAGTCTCAGGGAATCATGGTCTCCTGATGTAGTTGTCAGTCAGGACTTGTCATGTAAAACAGTTAATAACATGAGCCAGTGTAGTAATTTGTCTGTAATGGTAATTCCCATTGTAGGTTTCTTATTTTTTTTGTGTTTTGACAGTAGACTTGAGTTGATGTTATAGGGAACCAATATCACTTATTCAGTGGGTACCTAGTCTCTTTGCTCAGTGTCTGGTTTTTAATGAATTACAGAGTGAGTTTGGAATCCGTAAAGCTTGCTACTTTCTGACCCATCTTGTGTAAGTGGGAGGCCCCAGAGACAGTGTTAAAATTCTGGTATTATTGGATGAGGCAATAAAGTGAAAGGTGAAAGTAATTTTTGTTTTTGGTAATGGCCTTGCTTTAGTCGGGCTTCCCTTGTAACTCAGCCAGTAAAGAATCCACCTGCAATGCGGTAGACCTGGGTTCGATCCCTGGGTTGGGAAGATCTGCTGGAGAAGGAAAAAGGCTACCCGCTCTGGCCTGGAGAATTCCATGGACTGTATAGTCCATGGGGTCACAAAGAGTCGGACATGACTGAGCAACTTTCGCTTCACTTTACCCTGCTGTTACAGCCACGGTTGAACTGGACCATTAGAGAATTTTGACCACACTGATTCAGAAAGAGTCCTAAGAAATCAATTGAGAGATTGCGTAGTCAAGTCACTTCAGTTGTGTCTGAATCTCTGCGACCCCATGGACCATGGCCTGCCAGGCTCCTCTGCCCATGGTATTCTCCAGGCAGGAACACTGGAGTGGATTGCCATTTCCTTTTCAGAAGTAGAATTGCACATAACGAAAATTCTGTTAAATTCAGCAAGGATCATTCTCAGTGTTTCTGAATGCTGTTTCCGTTAAACCTAATAGACAATTTAGGATGGATTATTTTTTTTTTTTTGCTAAGTTTGCCCAGAGTAAACTCTGTTCTCTTAAGATTCAAGTGCAAAAGACATGCAAGGGCGAGATAGGCCCACAGCAATGGAGGCAGTCCCTTAATTTCAACACTGATTAATATCATTTAAACAGTGCAAGTAGTTTAAAGTGGGATATGATAGGGAAGACAGATGTGGAAATTTTATGATATTTTGTTGTATCATCATAAGGAATAGTAGAGCTCTGTGTAGAATTTTGGCATTGAAGAATCATAGCCCTAGTTGCCTTCTCTCCATCTGTTTCTTTTGAACCCTGGAGAGGTGCCAACTATGTTATTTGTTTTTGTTTTCTTCTTATCCCTAATTGTTTTAACTCTGAAATTCCAGTCTCCCACTTTTCAGATTTTTTTCCCAATCATTTGTAAATATTTGGGACTCAGCCTAGTCACTGTTCTTTACTGTTAACAGCTTTCCATGATTCATCCTTTGAAAAGCAAAAACAAAAACATTATCACTACATCTTCCAAATTCAGTAAGGAAAATTTTACATTCCATTCATACTCAGTTACAATAAAACATACATTGTGCATCAAAATAATTGCTGTGGTTCAAGAGGTAGAGGCATTTGTGAATACATTTGTTCAGAAATATTTTTTATTCACTGAGTATCAAGGCATTACTATGGGCCATCTTGAATAGGGAAATCATTTCACTGTATAGAATAAAATAATAATAGAGCTATATGTTAAATTACCATTTTGTGTATTTTATATGGATAGCAAAGATCTTGATGTTAGGGTTTTTTCCTAAGGTTAACTGATAACCAAATTAAGTACAGACTTTACAGGATTCCCTGTTTGAATATAATGAATGAAGAGGCATTTCACTGGTTCACTATTTCAGGGCTCTTTAGTTTGAACCTAGCTAATCAGTCCCGTCTGAGCGCCCACTCTTCTTTACTCACCTTACTACTTACCGTATAGACTAGCCAAAGGGAACTGTTTCCTGGAAGTGCCCCTCCAGTCTCTGGTCCTGAGGTCCTTGAAGACAGAAACCTGTTTGTCTGAATCCTCCTTGTCCAGCTGATGCTCAGCCCTGAATCACATGATGGTTTTAAGTAAATAGGCATTGATTGAATAAATGAGTAATGCTTTTATACACTTTACCTTTGTACCATGTTGATTAAGTCTGAATCCCTAAAGTCCCCCACCAAGACCAACGTAAGTAACTTCTCCCAAGAATGGTCGCCAGGGTGCCAGTTTTCTGTGAAATATTAACTATTGCATCTTATGTAGGATTTTTGTAAAGTCAACTATAGTTCAGTGAAAAAAAGCAAATTATATTCAGATTACAAAAAAAAAATAATGGCAAAGAGAAATCAAAGTTAAAATTAGTATTGTACTACTGCTCACTATCTTCAGGGAAAACTAACTTGTGAGGAAATATGTTAATGAGCGAATTAACTCTGAAAAATTCATGGTTTTTCAGAAGTAAAAGCTTGATGCAAAGGAGAAAAAAAGTGTTTTATAAACTTAACAGTTTTACCAGGGAAGCCCATGTATGGTATAATTACTTTGATATAGGCCTTACCGCATTTCTCCTGTAGGCTGTTTGTACCAGTTAGCTCTGCCTTTGAATACTCTTACATGTGTGTCCTTGGACAGTCTTCATCTATTAAATGGTGACTGTGTTATCTGTACCTTGGATGGTTACCAGGAACTAATGAGATAAGGTATATAAAAATCAGCTGATGCTCAATAAAGGAGAACATAGGGCCTGACGGATTTATGACTCTCAGAAATATCCTGCTGCTTCTCTGTCTCCTCATCTGACTCTAAGCTAAGCTCCTTGAAGATAAGGGTTAGTTATGTTTCCTTTTAACCTGCCATTTGTTTGTGTACATTTAATTGTATACATTTAGAATTTGAAGGAACCTATAGACTAAACCTCTTATTTTCTTGTTTAAAATAAAAAAAGATATAAACACATAAATTAGAAACTTAGTTTTTATAATTGATAGAACACCTTTTATAGTAGTTAAATGGCTACTGAATGTTGAAAAATAAAGAACCTTATCTCTAGGCTTCCCTTAATGCTATTGACCTTTTTTGTTTTGATTTGAAAACCAGAGCAGCAGAAACAAATCAGCAAAACTGCAGAAGACAAGCATTTTTGATTCTAAATGGGGAATCGGCATGTCCACCTCGGGGAGGGAGTGTGTTGAGCCCCTAGATTTTCCTGTGTTCGTGCTTCTCTTTAACAGGATGTTTCCTTACTCACACCTGTGCCCTCTAAAGAGTGAGACTGCTAACTCAGCTCTGAAGAAATGTACAGATTTTCTTTCTTTAACCTCATGTGTTCACCCTGAGCATTCCCACAGTAGCCAGTTTGTGTCTGTCACTGTGAAAGTGCTGGGGTGCAAAGGGGACCATGACTCAGTCCCTGAAACTCACAGGCCCTTGTAATTGCTAACATCCTGTTTCTGAGATGTCTGCTCTCTTGAGAAGTATTAGTAAATACTTTGTGATGAAAGGGTTACATGCTTTGGTCGTAGTGAATGCCTTATTTCTGTCTTGTTGACAGAACCAAGAAGTCTTCAATAAAGAAAATGGTTTATTTAATCCAGTATTTTCCTAACTTATTTGACCATAGGACCCCTTTTTTTGTGTCACATGTGTTAATGTCTCAAAGGCTGTAAATGCTCCATAGCCCACAGTTTAAGATCCTGTGCAGATGATTGTGGCGAGATGGGTGCAGTGAGAGCACTAAGGGGTGGAGAGCTGGGGGTCTTCACACAGGTGATTCCATGTTAAATCGGATCTTGAATGATGAGTGTACAGAGGAAGGGAAGGGCAGCTTAGGTCTAGGCAGAAGGAACAGAACTGACAAAAGCATAGGTGTTTGACAGGCATGGTCTGTTTAAGGAAATTCCAAATAGTTCAGTGTCATTAGACTGAAGGGAAGAAAGAAGCTATACCAGAGAACGATTTGGGGCCCTTGAAATGTATAAAAAGCCTTGAATAGCATGAGTATGTGAAGCAGGTAGTACTCAGTTCTTAATTTAAAAGTTATGTGAGGGCTGGTTTGCTTTATATTTAAATTTATGTCAATATAAATTTATATTTATTCTTCAGGGAAAATAAAAAACTGATACAGCTAGTAAAAGTATGAAATAAACCATATGGCTAAATAATCTGCTGTGTGCTGCTGTTGCATTCTTAGTGTTAGCTTATGTTACTTTGAAATATCTTTGAGTCTCTGTGAAGATTACATATAGTATACATTAAGAATTATGAAGCTTTTTTTGGTTAGAAGTTTCAGGTTAACTAATTTTTATTTTGGAATTAATCCTGGGAGAATCAGCACATGTGAAGACAGAACAATGTGATACTGTTTTTATATTCTTAAACTGAAATTTTAACTAAGATTTCCATACCATCATTAATACTCATTATGAAATATTGGAAAGTATGAAAAATAGAAAAGAGAAAGTACTTTATTGTGATAGACAAATGTATGTCATTTTTTGCTCAACCAATGTATTACTATTTAACATTTTATATATTTATAGTTCTAGTGAACACAGTACTGCTTTTTTACATTTTCCTACATTTAAAGTCGGTATGATATTCCATTCAGTAGATATACCATAGTTTATATAGTTATGGACAGTTTTTGTTTTTTTTTAACCATATGGTTTTTATGTTTTTGTTATACATGTTTTGTGTATATAGTTCCAGAATTAAGAACATGTTTAAAGCTTTTGATGCATGTTATTAAATTATTACCCAAGACAGCATAATTTATATTATAAATAATATAATTTATATAACTACTGGGATTGAACTGTTAATATTTCAGTAGGTCTTGAGAGCAGCCATCAAAAAGAAAAGACAAAGACTAAAGCAGACCTTGTTGGTCAGTAGTTTAAAAATATGGATCCATATTGTTTATGGGTATAATAGTAAGCAATATTTCAGTTCATACTTTATGTAAACAAATGGAAGAATTTTCTCCTGATATGATGGCTTTTTTAATTTTTGAGGTATCCATCACGAATTGAAAAAATTGACTATGAGGAGGGCAAGATGTTGGTCCATTTTGAGCGCTGGAGTCATCGTTATGATGAGTGGATTTATTGGGATAGCAATAGGTTGCGCCCCCTTGAGAGACCTGCGTTAAGAAAAGAAGGGCTAAAAGATGAGGAAGATTTCTTTGTAAGTAGCAAGCCTTTCTGTTTGCTAGATATGTAATGATGTATTTTTTAAAGGAATTCTGTTAAATTTTACAAAAGCTTGTTTTTTTTTTATTAAGGAAATGCTTATTTATTATACATGGTATTGATCTTAAAAGTTGTTTAAAATAGGATTTTAAAGCTGGAGAAGAAGTTCTGGCTCGCTGGACAGACTGTCGCTATTACCCTGCCAAGATTGAGGCGATTAACAAAGAAGGTACGTATTTGAAATGATCTGAGAATTAAAATGGGATTTATAGTAAAATTTAACTATATTTCTAATTTTAATTAATGCATGTAGTTGTTACATGTAGCTGTTACCTCTCTTTGATTTATACTTAATCAGTCTTCTAATATTCTTTTTTTAGGATAAAAATTTAATTTGTTATGTATTTAATTCGTTATGTATTGTATAGAATAAGATGATACATAATATCCTGCCTAAGTAGAGTATTTAGGTTAGTAGTTGGTTAAAATTTTTCAGCTTTTTCAGCTTTCAGTTGACAGGCTTATAGTATACACAGTTTATTTCTGCTTCTCTGTTTTCCAGTTTGCTGGCTAAATTATTTTTATGAACATCTTTACCTGAGTGCTAAAGATGCAGGAAAATTCAAATCAGTTCAGGTTGGAAGTAAAACATAGTACAGTATTTTCTGAGGAAAGAGTGAACTTTACCAACATGAGGATTTCCTTTCTTGCATCTTTTTCCCTGCCCCCTTTTAATTAATTTTTGTAGATAATTAATTTTCCTATTAGCCTTTTGTGATATCTAACATTAATACAGAGGAAAAGTTACTGAATTTACCAGATACACTGAAATTAACACAGAAATCAGGTGTGCTAGTGTGGCATAAAGCAAGAGAATCTGTTGCACAGATAATTAATTTTAAAACTTGTAGACTGACTAATTTGGAAATGGATTATAAATAATATTTAAATTATTATTGGAAATATACTTAAATATTTCAAATTTCTGACTTTAAATCTCATTTAAATAATAATTGTGAAATACTTATATTTTCCAAATCAGTAGTACGTTGTTTTTCTATTATAGTGTTTTCTCAAACTCTACCACTCATTCATTCTTTTTACTAAAGAAACACATTGAGAGAATTCCCTGGCAGTCCAGTGGTGAGGACTTGGCACTTTCACTGCTGAGGGCCTGGGTTCAATCCCTGGTGGGGAATTTTAAGATCCCATATGCCATGCAGCAGGACCAAAACCAAAAAACAAACCCACATTGATATGTTTTTTGCAAGAAGAGCATTTAACTTAAGTAAGGAGATACTGACTTTACGTTGTATCTTGAAAGACAAACAAATTAGCTAGAAAAGCAGGGTTGAAGAGGTTTTCTGGCAGAAGAAATGGTATATGCAAAAGAATAGAAGAGAGACATGCCGTTTTTAAGGAACTGCAAGTCTTTGATGTGACTGGAGTGAAGGATTCCTTTCAGGTTTGTAGAATAACAGAAGAGGTGAAGGAAAGAAACAAGAATTGATATATGAAGTCTCTTGTAGTCTTGCTAAAGAATTTAGCTAAGGATTTAAGCTGAAAATTTAACAAAACAAAAATTGAGAAAAATTAAGAGGTAAGAGAAGATAGAAGAAAACATTTAAAAAGAAATACAGTAAAAAATGTTAAGTGTGAAAAAGTAAGTTACAGTTGTCTGGCTAGAATTGATTATGTAACTTTACAAAAGCCTTAGTCTGATTTATTGGTTTAATTAATTGAAATAACAGATACGGCTGTGAGCTTATTACTGGTCACCTGAGGGACATCTCAGTTGTTAAGTTTTCAGGTTACTTCTTTCCTAGTGGGGCCTTTAAATCATTGTTCACTTAAACTTCTGGAAAGCTGTATTTCAGAGCTCATGTTCCCGTGTCTTATATTGGCTCCCCAGGCGTCTAGTTCAGAGCCTAGCACAGAGTTAGGGAATCAGTAACAATTTTTGGAAGGAAAAGAATCCATTTCGTTAGGTAATAGGATCTTCCCCAAACAGAAGAAAAACCATGACTAATTCCCTGCTTCTTGGAAGAAAAGCTATGACAGACCTAGACAGCGTATTAAAATGTGGAGACATCATTTTGCTGACAAAAGGACCATCTAGTCAAAGCTATGGTTTTCCAGTAGTCATGTATGGATGTAAGAGTTCAACTGTAAAGAAAGCTGAGTGCTGAAGAATTGATGCTTTCCAATTGTGGTGTTGGAGAAGACTCTTGAGAGTCCCTTGGACTGCAAGGAGATCAAACCAGTCAGTGCTAAAGGAAATCAGCCCTGAATGTTCATTAGAAGGATGGATGCTGAAGCTAAAGCTGCAGTTCTTTGGCCACCTGATGCGAAGAACTGACTCACTGGATAAGACCCTGTTGCTGGGAAGGATTCAGGGCATAAAGAGAAGGGGGCGACAGAGGCTGAGATGGTTGGATTGCATCACCTACTCAATGGACATGAGCTTGAGCAAGCACTGGGAGATCATGAAGGACCAGGAAGCCTGGCGTGCTGCAGTCCATGGGGTTGCAAAGAGTCAGACTTGATCTTGGCGACTGAACGACAACAACCCAAACAGAACAAAATTAAACAGTGCTCTCTGTTTTCATTATGAGAAATTTCTTTAAATGTGCAGAGCTTTGAGACCTTTCCTTCAAGCGTGAAGCTTCTTTTACAAAGCGTTTGCATACACACACGCAGGACATACTCACAAACAAGCCACCCTCATTTTTTATCCTCTCCCATTTGTCCATAGGCTTGTAATACAGAAATTTAAGCTTACATCAGTGGAAGAATGATGTTACTCATTGCAACCTCTGCCATTTCAAGAGCAGTTTGAGGAAGCCCTTAGTGAAATATTGGCAGATATAACTTGTTTTTTAAACATTTTCTGGGGGAGGTATTAATTTGGTGATTTTTCTGTGTGTCCCACAAGCTGAATGAGCCTCCCTTGGTCTCCTGCCAGCATCCTTCCCCTCAACCCTTAAAAAAGGAAGCCCTCAGAGCACCTTGTTTACTGCAAAAGCTAAACTAAACTAACAAATGTGGACATTTAGGTACACATAATATGTCTTGGAGGAGTTGAAGAGAAGGGGGCAAGTCACTTTAGACTGGAGTGATCAGGGAGGTTTTCACATGACGGGTGGCATTTGAAGAGCTGATCCTTGAAGAGTGGGTTGGAGTTGGGAAAGGAAAATGCATCACAGCAGGGGAGACTGTCCTCAGAGGCGGGGGGTAAGTGTATGGTCAGCGTGGTACAGAGTTTGCCCTCATCTGCAGTGCCACGTGAGGAAGGAGGAGGGAGGGGCACGAATGGTGGTAGTGTAAGGGGCACAAGTGGTTTTTCAGTCTCACGGTCTTCACGTTCTTGCTCTTCAGCTGCTCCATTTCTTTCATAATTTGGGTTTAGTTCTTTATGTCCATGATTTGTATGTAATGCTAATTATAGAAAGATATGAAATCAGTGGTATTACAAAGAAAAGAAGATCTTTGTGCATTGATTTATTGGCTTTGATGCCAATTTTTATTCCTCTTTTGTAAAGATCAAATATCTGTTTACATCAGGTGTCACTCAGCCCACGTTGTTTTGGTACAGGAAATGATAGAAGAACCCTGGGATTTCCATAAATATAAAATCTGTATAATTTATATGTTTTCTGATAGTACTGACAAGCATGAAAGTATGGAGTCTGTAACGAAAAGTGAGTGTCCTTTGAAATAGTCATGTAAATAGAATCGTGAATCCCAACAGCAGGATGGTTTAGTGGGAAAGACATGGGAATCAGGGTTTTAGGGAATGGCTGTGCTGCTGATAAACTGTCATTGGATGCAGCATTTCGTTTCACTGGAGGTCAGTGTTTTTATCTGCACAGGAAGATTGTCATGCCAATGATATGTAAAATGGTGTGTAGCTTAAAAGCCCAGGAATCTGTAATTCTTGTTTGCCAGTTAACTAATATTGCAAAGAAATAATCCTTCCCTGAGAAAAGGAATAATCCTTTCCTGAGATGTTTCTCCCAGATTTTTCTCTCGAAAGAAACTTTCAAAGACAGCAAATGATGATTCTTAGAAATATTATTCACTTTTGTAAATAATAATTTTATTTTCTTCAGGTATATTTAACATAACTGATATGTTACTTAAACATATATTTGTTATAAATTTTAAAATCCTCCATTAAAAATCAGAGTTATATGCAGCTAACTTATCAAGATGGAATTTGTGCACTTCTTAAGGGAAGTCAGAGGTATTTTTACAGTGAAATAGACGGTGAACTCCATACTCTTGATGTTTGCAGTTACTGCAGTCATAGGGTGTTTATTTGTGTCAGGGCATTACTTGTTTGATATCAGGTGTTGCTGTAAGACTGAATTATATTTTCTAATGATCCTGACTCGCTCCTATTTCAGGAACATTCACAGTTCAATTTTATGATGGAGTAATTCGTTGTTTAAAACGAATGCACATTAAAGCCATGCCTGAGGATGCTAAGGGGCAGGTAAGAGTGTTCAGCATTCCTAGCTTCCCAAAGGGATGTCTTCTTGAATGGTGACTGATAAAATATATATATATTTTCACATATATATATATTTTAAAGTGGACTAATTGTAGGATTATGTGCTGATAGCCCCAAATAGCAGCAAGAAAGAGAAGCTTAGAATGTAAAATCAGTTACACACTTGATTTTTGCTTCTTTGGTTTTAGACCTGCCCAAGTTACAGGTCACTAGTTTCTGTTCCAGGTGAAAGCCCAGCATCCACTAAGCTGGTGTTGTCCTAGCGACCCAGCTGGATCGTGTAACCAGTCTATGGGAAGTGAGGTGAGTGCCTTTTTTGTTAATTCTGTTTCGTTTTTCCTGGTATATGGTTATCATTTAGAAAGTTAATTTTTAATATAAAATTTTATATTGAGTTTCTTATCTTCTTTTCTTCTGTAAATCATAGTCATTAATTTTCTTTCAAAAGGCGCTTACCTGACACTCTGTAGGCTGTTTCAGGTAGGGCTTTCTGAGTTATATGATGTAAGCAGTGTATTACATGCTCTGTCACTGCTCAAAGCAAGAATGAACGGTAAGCATTTGAAAGAGAATCTGGGATGAAGTAAAAACCATAATTCTATTGATTGAATATGTTTCCTGAAATACTGGAAAGAAAAGGTGCCAGTAGAAATTTAAAATGTTTTCTTTTATGTTCTGCTGTTATTTGGGATTTTCAGCACCTGGACCTACAATTAATTTTAAGAAATTGAAAGTGATCTGTAAAAATGTCTAATATGGAAATATGCTACATATTTGTTGCACACCATGTGGTGAAAAATGTCATCCTAAACTGTGTTGAAATCACGTGGTCAGTTCCAGTCAAGTGTATACATTTAGCAGACTACCTACTGCTATATTTGGGATGTAGACTACCACAGTTGAAACATTATTTTTGTTTTCCGAGAAGTTGGAATGTTTTAAATTACCTGGTTTTCAAAAATGTAGTTTTGAAATCAAGTAGCAGAGTTTTTTTCTTCAATTAATATGGAAATGCAATTTAAAATGGAAATACTTTTGATCAGGAAATTGCTTTGTGTCTTTCTACTTGTATATATAAATAAAATGTTCTCAAGCATTCAATGGTGTGATTCCTTGGTTACTGTGCAGAAAGATTGATTGAGACATTGGCAACTTAGTTTAATATATACTGTTTCAAATTCTCAGTTTTTATTTTTTTTTGCTTTAAAAGTGTTTTTTTGTTCATTTGTGTGATGGCACTAACTTTAAAACTCTTATTTTTTCCCAAGTGACACTGAACCAGTTTGGTTTGTGGTAAAATAAGTTATAAAAACTAATTTTTTGGACATAGTGCATGTTTATTTTTAATGAGTATTTTAGTCACACCGTGATGTGTGGTAACATTAAAATCAATATTAAAATACAAACTCCTAAAAGAAAATATTAGTATATTTCTTTTAATTTTGTTTTTTTTCATAGTTTTTAATTACAAGCACATTAAAGACATGTATAGAATTATTTTTTATAAAATATTCTTATATTTTGAGTATCTTTTTCCCCCAACAAGTTTTTGATTTGTTTTCACCTAGGTCATATAATAAATCAGGTGTTGTTTGAATAGTAGTAAGAGAATCCAACTTTGCATGCTATCTTCTAAATTTTGAGTCCTTTGAGAATTTCTTTGTAATGATATACAGTAAAATTTCTTTTGCTTAACCAGCAAAGGATAAGGAATCAAATAAATGCACTATGGGAATGTTTTTCTCTAAACTTTGTGTAGCTTTTTCTCACCTATTCTTTTTCTTTTTGAGGGTGTGCTGATAAAAACTTTACACTGTAACTCACTAGTGTTAAAGAGTCGCCAGATGGCACTAGTAGTAAAGACCCCACCTGCAATGCAGGAGACTTAAGAGATGGGGGTTTGATACCTGATCAGGAAGATCCCCTGGAGAAGGAAAGGCAGCCACTGCAGTAGTCTTGCTTGGAGAACTCCATGGACTGAGGAGCCTGGTGGGCTCCATGGGGTCGCAAAGAGTCGAACATGACTGAGCAATTTGGCATGTTCATGAGGTCCTTTACTACAGTTAGAACTTTTTTTAATACATTGCTTTATTATATTCTCATAACAAATCATTTGACATAGGTATAGCTGATATTTCTATTTCACTGTTGAGGAATTCAGAACTTAGAGAATTCAGCGACTCACTTAAAATTTCACTCAACCATAGTGTGCAGAGTAGCTCTGAACTCATACCTGATTTCGGACAGTGTTCATTCTAGTACAGTGCTCTGTGTTCTCATCTTTAGTTCTCATTCATGGAAGGAGCACACCAGTTATTTTTGATATTGAATCTTTCCAGTTAAAAAATGGAAGCGTGAAATAATTGAAGAATTCTTTACTCACACAACTACAGTGATCCCCATGATTAACATGTCCTATGATCAAGAACTGTTTTATCTGATTTCACTTTTGGAGAGTACAACATTAATCTCTTCTATTTTTCTTTTTATTGGAGAGAGAAAACATTTGGGCGTGGAATTCTTACCCTTAGCATCTTTTGGCATTTCTCTTAACAACTTAAAGTTTTCCCTACAATGCAAAACCTAGAATTAAATGCCCTGTTCTTAGTAAGACTGAATTTAGCACTGCACTTTGCTTGTCTGTTGTATGTAATCTTGTTTTTTCTTTCTGCTTTGTTGATGGAGCTCTATAAGTCATTTGCATTGGTGGTGTTTTTTTCTTCTACTTAAATGTTAGTCTCAAAGCTCAACTTAGCCATAATACTTAAGTCACCCAGATTGCTCCTTGACCTTAGACCCCTCTTTTCTATTAGTATACACTTTGCCACACCTTTGTTTAATGGTTTTCCTTTTGCTTGGAGTGTCCATTTCTCTTTCTTTGCCTTTTTCCCCAGCAGATTCCTCTTTCAGGGTTCAAATCATCTATCATTTCCCCTGAAGCCTTCTACTAGTCTTTCTCTTCAGGCAAAATTTTGTTGTTCTCCCATAGTGTTTTGTTTATTCTCTGCTGTCTGTCCTGTTACATTGTCTTATAGTTAATTTTATCTGCCTGTCAGTTCCTTATGGGAAGGACTAAAGGGGTGGTTCTGAGTAAAACTTGGGGTGGATAGTACTGGTGTATCTGGTTTTCTTTGTTAGTTTGTTTTTACAAACTAGAGATATAAAATTTTATTTCACAGCCTTGTCATAATTCACTTTCTAATAAGACATGCTTTGGGGACATTGTTTAAAATATGGGGAAGTTACATATTGGGTGTCTTCCAGGCAGGAGCAAAAATGTGGTCACTCCAGGCCAGTGGGTTCCTGAGGTTTTCAGCTAGCATATTCTATCAACTTAGCATGTTTCCTGGCACACCAATAGGGTATTCAATAGGAAACTGGTCAGTGGGAATGTGTTAGGTGCAATCACATGATGTTTTCAGTTCATTTCAGTCATGGGGGAGAGAGAGGCTTTTATTTTGTTTGCTTCCCTTTAATGGCTTGTTGTCTTTACCATATATTCTCAGTACTGAACAGCCATCAACTTGATTTGCCTAATGGCCTGTGTTTGTTCTTACAGTCCATGAATTAACATATAGTTGATGCTGTGAAATTGTTTTTAGTTGCTTGGACTAAGAATAAGTGTTTTTAGTTCAAAGTAAAAGAGTAGAAATTATTTAGTCACAAACTAAAAAAAAAAAATCACAGGAATATAAATATTTGCATCTCAAAAGAATGGCAGCTAATACAGATTCAGAAAGTTGTAAAAGGAGGGAAATTAAACTAGAGCCTGACAGTGTGTACTTCACCTTGGTCAAGTAGCTTTTTGTTTCCTTTACTGGTAGTATGTTAAGCTCTTGTGATTAATTGTTATGCAAATTTTAAAAACTTTGAAAAATAACGAAATCATACTTTGACCTTTGTGAAATTGACCTTACTTTGAGTGATACATTCTTCCTAATGAAGAGTAGTCATTTGCTCTGTGGGAACATATTCGTTTCTCATTTTCTGCAGGGAATTGTTTCCAGGACTCTCATGGATGCCAAAATCTGTAGATGTTCAAGTCTCTTATATAAAATGGCATTGTATTGCATATAACCTGCTCACATCCTCCCATATCATCTCTGGGTTACTTATAGCACCTACCACAATATAAAAGCTGTGTAAATAGTGGCCGGAGCATGGCAAATTCAAGTTTTGCACTTTGGAACTTTGGAAATTTTTTTCCCCCAAGTATTTTTGTTCTGCATTTGGTTGAATCCCTGGATGCAGAGCCCCAAAGATAGTGCTGGCTGACCATACATTTCTTTTAATATTTGCAGAATTGAAACATAAGCATTTTTCTCATATTATTTTTGTAGTACATCTCATCACAGAAAAGAAACATAATTAGGCATTTAAACCCTAAAGTACTAAGGTAGAATGTCATGAGATATTTCCACATTTATCATAGGTTTTCTTGTATTTTAAATTTTATTCCATCAAAAGATATTTGTTATTGAATATCAATATAAAATTGAGTATTTTCCCATTTTATGTGAGGTCATATAACCAATTAGATTATTAAATTTGATAATCTAACACATTGATGATCTCCCTTGTAAATGTAGTTAATCTGATTTTCATATTTGTGTGCCTGTGAAAGTAGCTTTGAAAATGTGATACATGTTTTTATTCATTAGTGTAATTTTAATTAAGTTTTTAATGCTTCACATGTTTTGTGTTTTTCCTTTGGAGGATTGGATAGCTTTAGTCAAAGCAGCTGCTGCAGCTGCAGCCAAGAATAAAACAGGGAACAAACCTCGAACCAGCGCTAACAGCAATAAAGATAAAGAGAAAGATGAGAGAAAATGGTTTAAAGTACCTTCAAAAAAGGAAGAAACTTCAACTTCTATAACCACACCAGAAGTTGAGAAGAAGGAAGATCTGCCTACATCTAGTGAAACTTTTGGTACAAAATATGTTTTTATGTTCATTCCCCATGGCAGTGGTAAACTCACATAGTGAATTGTCAGATCTTTTGGCTACCGGTAGTTTGAACATACAGTTGAATTATTGGGCTTTTTTCCCTAGCATCATAATGACGTTTAACTTTTTTAACAGCTCTGAAGGTTAATGGTCTAATACGGGTACTTGACAGTGGATACCCTCAGTATTCTGGAATAAGAAATGAGTTGTGATTTTGATTTGTAACTTCTTGGTAGTGGGTATTGAGATTCTTTTTGTGTGGGATTTTTTGTTTTGTTTTCTTTTAAAATGCTTTTGCATGTATTTCAATATATAATACAGAAAAAGCAGTAAGTCATTCCTGAAGCACAACTGCCTTTAGTAGTTGTTTTTTTTTTTTTCCTAATACATTTGTCTGGAGAAATTTGTGTCTTTTAAAGTTCTGTGTCTAAGCACTAGATTAAAAAAACTTAAGTGCAAATCTTATCTTAGTGTTTTGCTACTTAAAATAATTCATGTGTTTTAACTTTGGATTCTAGATAAACTCTCATATATGTATTCTATTAAAAGTAGGACTTCATGTAGAGAACGTTCCAAAGATGGTCTTTCCACAGCCAGAGAGCACATTAACAAACAAGAGGAAAAATAATCAAGGCAACTCATTTCAGGCAAAGAGAGCTCGGCTTAACAAGATTACTGGTAAACTACAATGATTCTTTTTGTGGGGGGGGAATGGAGGGTTTGATTTTACAGTAGTTTGTTTTTAATAAAGGAAAATATATCTTTTGGTTTAGTGTAGCTAACTGATTAATAAGAAAAACAGTTGTTTTGTTTCTTTAAGGTCATCACCGTTGGACACCATGGGTTTTTTCTGTTGTGAAATGGAAACAGTATCACCTGTCTTCTGCCTACCTCACAGGGATGTTGTGAGGATGCACGGGGTCAATTCCATAGTTTTAAAATCGCTTTGGTGGCAGGAGTAGTTCTCTAAAAATTGGATCATCTGCTTTTGTCAACTTGTGGAGACATACTGTCCAAGGTTCTAAATATTATACAAACATACTTATTCTTGACTAGTCTCATTAGGGATCATTGGAAAGATGAGTACTGACTTAAATTCAGCTCCTGAATCTGTTAATTCCCAATATAAAAATACTTCTATAACTTTTTAAAATTTCTATCCTGACCTTCAGGTTGGTCTCTAGAATTAGGGCTTATTTCTCTTTGCTGTGTTGTAGTTTAGGAAGTAGAATACTAGAATGATGAAAAACACAGGAAATTCTAGCCTGGTTAGTGTTCACAGAAGAAGGGACCAGTCATATTTAAGCCCCACACTTCCAAGGCCTAATGATTCTAATCTTTAAAAGAGATTGTTAATATATTTAATTTTTTGAGTGTTCTATTATAAAATGTTAGTGGCTCAGTCGTGTCTGATTCTTTGTGACCCCATGGACTGTAGTTCGCCAGGCTCGTCTGTCCATGAAATCCTCCAGGCAAGTATACTGGAGTGGGTAGCCATTCCTTTCACCAGGAGATCTTCCCAATCCAGGGGGTCAGACTGGGGTCTCCCACGTTGTAGGCAGATTCTTTACTTCCAGAGGCACCAGGGAAGCACATAACATTATAAAGGGGGTGCTAAAATATTTTAATTAATAATCAGTCACATGCTCTTAATTTTAAGGATAATGATTTTAGTGCCTTTGGCCTAATGAAATATGTAAATCTTTGTTGACATTCTTTTAAATAATTTGAAAAAGTTGGTTTCATCATCAGATCCAAGAATAAATGTAAATTAAACATTTTGACCATTATCTAGAGTGTAAGCCCACTCATCTAAGTAATTATAATTGGTTTCAACAGGTGAGAGTATTTAATCTTTCCATTTGTTAATATTGTTTTTGTGCCTTTCTCTGATAAAGGATATATTTGGCCCCAGGACAGGAAATATTTCAAATCATTCTACCCATTCCCATTCCACCTTTCCTTAGAAACTATTAATGTTGGAGAAAGCCAATGAATGTTATTCTAGTGATTATTATGCTGGCAGCTTGAGACCTCAGTTTTGTTAGAATAATGGGACCCGGAGCTCTGTTGTGTGGATAGTGCTTCTCACTGCTGTGATACCCAGATTGACTCGCCTTATTGGGAAAGCCAAGATCAAGGAAGATGGAAGTGACACTGGTGGCGCAACTGCCAGCTTACCAGCATCATGTTTTTCCCTAAAATCTGGATACTTTTAGTTTCAGTCAATATACGCTTAACATGTGTCTTACTAAGAAATTCAAGCTCACTATTTAAAGAAGTAAAGTAAGAAAGCAGCTTAATTCACAGTGATGCAGTATCTCCGATGGCCTTGAAAAGATGGTAGTGGGGGGACTTTTTCTTCACTTCCTCTTGGGAATCTTAACAAGTAATAGTTCTGGCAGCAGTAGAAAGGCAGAAGTTTTACAAGTGTGAAGCTGTTGTGATCTTTTCCCTTTATTCACTCAAGTTATGTGTTAACTTTTTAATAGTTTTTCATCTCTGAGTCTGTTTCTGATTTCATGTTAAAACTGTATCATGCAAAAAGATAATAGATGTTTTAAGATTGTTTCTGATGATTGAGATGCCAGCTTGCCTTTGTACAGTAAATTTTGTTTGTAGATCATAAAAGAGAGATGAGAACTAATAGGAAGTAGCAGTTTTGTTACGGAATTATGGTATATTTGAAATTTATCAAGCTCACTTATATATGTCTTTTTGTCCCTTTACTGCTGAGAGAAATAGCCTAGTAACATGGCAGCATCTCAGCCTGCTCTGAGTATTTCCTACCACACTTTTTAATTTGTTTTTTAAGCAGTTCTTACAGGAAATAAGTGAACCAGCTGCTGGATAAATTTAGTTCATGTATTTATTCACTCTCTTCCTGTTTCTTAACCATATATACACCCTATAGAGATTCCAAATCTGATTTCTATATAGGGAATGGTATAGGATGGCTTCAAAATTTTTAAATAAGTAGACATGGAAATTATTGTTGCAGAGTGTGTGTGTGTGTGTGTGTGTATTCTTCCAGAATTTTAGGTTTTATTATGTCATAAACTTATTGATAATTATATACTTTGTGCATGCTGATTTAGAAAAAACAATGTTACAAAGATGCTCAGGAGTTGCAAGTGAACTGCAAGCAAATTTGAGTAGATTTTAAAATACATATTGGTAGAGAGTAAAAGAAGAAACATTAGCAGTTGGTGCGTGGCATGTGTGTAATAGTTCTAGGAATTTCTAGACCTTAAGCCAGTTTAGATACATTTGTACAGCTTAAGGAATATAAAAAATAATTTTAAAATCCAGAGGTTTGAATTGGCCAGTAAGGTTATTGATAATAATATTCAGGATGTTTGGTTCTTAAACTCAACAAGAATATTGTATTTTGGAATCCCTGACGGAAAAGCAGAGCATGAATTTAACTGCTTTGTTCTTTCTTTCCTCCCCGTTACCATTCTAAGATGCTTTGGTCTCTGTTCTGTTTGTTCCTGTTGGCAGTGAGAGACCAGCTGTATATTTTATAGCTGAAGTAGAATATTGAGAAAGTATCACTTTGTAGATGGGACTCATAAAAATCTGTATTCTACTTCTACCTGATAATAAATAATTTCTTGAAACTGCATAATGCATTCTGTTAAGATATTTACTCTATAGATATCTTAATTGGATGACTACTTGTTAGTAATATATTGATAATTAATACATATTTGCAAATTACTAAAAATCAATTCTGTTATTTCCCTCCAGTTCTTGTCATTTTGGAAGGTTATTGCATTTCTCCCCAGAATGTTAGTTGGTCATGATGACAGATTTTAGACTGCTTCTTAAGGCAGCAGTAGTCAGTGTCCTCCTCAAGGGCATTTAAAAGTTTCTTATCTCTTGTTTATATTTGATAACTCTTGTATAAGATGGTTTGCATGTAAAGTATGAAAGCCTTTTTATTGATCATATTTGAAGCTTTTGAATTAACTGGCTACCAAGTATTACATCTTCTAACCTAATTTTAAGTAGTTTTAATTAAATGCCCCATTGCTTTTATAAGAACATTACAAAGCTTTATTTTCTTTTCACAAACCATTAAGTGAGAATTGCTTTTAATTATTTGGGTCTGTAATATCCAAATGTAGATTGACTTAGTAAGGCTAAATTATTTTGTCTCTTTTAAACTTCTAGTACTTTAGTTTTAATTTTAATTTGTGATCTATTTTATCTATTATGTGATTTGAAAGTATTTCCACCACCTTTATGAAGGGAAACAAAAAAAGTATAGTTAGTAGATTGAATAGCAAATATTTGTTCTCTTTGAATACCCATAGAAGTAGGGCCTCTACTCAGTTCCCTACAAAAGAAGAAGCTAATTTTCCTAATTATTTTTCATTTTACTTTCAGTAGTATTTAATATAAAAAATATTAGCTAGAGAAGAAATACCTAGTGAATGTGGTTTTGTTAAATAAATTCTATGCTTACATCTTTTTTAGTCATCTAAAAATGCTTTCAGAAGTTACTTTAATACAGCTAGAATTGAATTTATGATATATAAGCTATTTTTATGAAACTACTTATACATTGAGTCTTTTTCCCTTTGTTTGAATATACACTTAAAACTGTATGGAACTTGAGCAATATGGATTATGTCAGACTGCACCAATAGAAGTTTTAATACCAGTCATTGCTGTATCAAAATCATTGTTTTATAGTCAGCGTTTCCTATTTTAAATTACAATTCTGAGTGATAGATATTCAGCTTCATTATCTAACAATAGAAAGGTGCTTTTTGCCTGATTGAACACTTGGTTCTAGTATTACCTTGAGAATGCAATTTTAATATTTGAATTTCTACCTACATTACTTAACATCTTAGAGATTGTTACCTGAAAGAGTCAAGGGGCGTTGGCACAGGGTTAACTCAAAGTTATGTGGCATTTTGGGGTCCTTTTTTTCTCATGTTAAAAATGGTATGCTGCTGCTGCTACTAAGTCACTTCAGTCGTGTCCAACTCTGTGTGACCCCATAGATGGCAGCCCACCAGGCTCCCCCGTCCCTGGGATAGATAGCTTTAATACTACAAGTAGTGTAATTGCTGAAGTAAATTTACTATTAAGTTGTTGATTGTTAAACATACTTCCTTTGAAGCCAGAGTTTTGTGTGCCTGACTTTTGAAGTGTCACAGAAATGGTTTTGGGTGACCTTTTATTTGTGTGGTGGCCATAAGAAATAAACGTGTAGAAGGGTTATGTTAATAAATTTACCTCCATTGAGGGCACCTGTCTGGTGCTTACCAAAGACTCTGACTGAGTAAATGCCTTTAATTTCTAAATTAAAGCCAGGTTTTAATGTCTCTTAATGTTAAGAGACATTTTATACTCTGGATAAAATATTCTGTCTTCTAAAATTGAAAATTAAAGGTATACATGGGAAAAAACTGGAACTCCCAGTTTATGTCATCAATTGTATAATGAGGCTATCATATGAAGTCCAAATGTAGGAAGGATCTATACTCTTTTTCCGTTAACATGAAAGGAATCCATCATGTTCTCACCACTTTTGTAAGTGATCAGGCACAACTGGGTATAGAAACACACTTGTGAAGCTTAGGGTAAAGAATCCAAGTGAAATAAAACAAATTGGGAGTAGTTTTTTTAGCTAATAATATAACAACAACAATCATTTTATATTCTAGATGTTTGAAAGGATTTCTTATATCTTAATATTAATTCCGTATCTTACTTCAGTTGTATGGACAAAGCCTAAGATATCAATAATTTAAGCAGTCTTAGGTTTTTGGATATTAATCCATAGAAATTTAAATTTGTACAGAATAAATGTGTATGTGTGTGATTTTTTTTTTTAAAGGATATTTTAAGGTAACTTTTTTTATTTTGAAAACTATTATGTTAGCTACTCTCAAGTTCTAATTTAGCCCTTTGAGTCATTGTTAAGGATGTTTGTATATTTAACAAGTAACTGTCTGAGAGTATACTTCCTATAAAAAAAGTATAGGGGATTCAGCTGCTAAAATTTTGGAGAATTCGTGTGAAAGCCAGTATCTTTTCTAATAAGCGATTTCTGTACGATTTTTCTCAAGGTTTGTTGGCATCCAAAGCTGTTGGGGTGGATGGTGCTGAAAAAAAGGAAGACTACAATGAAACGGCTCCAATGCTGGAGCAGGTATGAAATGGTAGCATTTGATTGTTTTCAAGGTTCCCCGCTGGAATTATCACGGAGCTATAGTATCCACAGAGTTGAAATCACCCTTTTGATATGGGGATGGGAAAATAATGGGTGATACATTTTTAACTCTGCCTTCTCCAAGGTATGCAGATAAACTACATACTTAATTAGTGTTTATTTTCAGTAGGCTAGCATTAAAGTCTGTCTCCCAATGGTGAAAAGCCAGGAGACGGGCCTCCCAGGGTACATACAGGCTTCCAGCTGGATCACCTTTGACTAGCTTACGAAAAGACCCGTACACAAATACTTTTCATTTGTGAGTTAAAACAGGGTTTTTTGACATCTTATAAAGCTTCTTTTGTAAGAAGTTTCTTTTATATTGTAACAATTGGTGTTGTTAGACTGACTGTGTTTTATGAATTGATCAATGAGCCATACATTTTTGCTAGGATGTATATTTTAATAACTACAAAAATAACTTAAAAAGCTATTAAGGGTCTGTCTTTAAACCACCTAATAGAGGAATTTGAAAATGAAGGTTGCAGTTGCTAGGCTTTGCCTCAGCTACCTTCAGATTCCCACAATACCTGTATATAATGGGCTGTGCATGCTTTTCCATTCTTTAAGGGCTTACCTTTCGGGGCACCATTAGACTATACGAACACAGTGATAGCCATAACTGGATTTCCTTGGTTCTTCTGTTTTAAAATCTGAGCCTTAATGTAGTTTTACTATATCCTTTTTGTATTATTTCTTTATTAGTAGCCTAATAAAGAAGACTTTAAAATGAGTACCTTTTGCTCTTCTCTATATGCGTTTTAAAAAACAGTCCAAATTTAATTGATATTGTATTGAGTTTTTCAGGGTTATTTTAGGCCTGATTTGATAATAGTGCATTGTTTCGGTGCCTCCATTAATGTTGTATTAAATCAGTGATCTTTTAAATTGATTAATATGTCAGTGAATCATGCCTTCTGATTTTCTGTGGTCATCAAACGGTTAAGTCTTTGCCGTTATTGTCAGTATATCAACCAAATTTTAAATGACTTTTTTTAAACTGTGTATTATTATATTCAACGTCCCAGAAATAACAATATTTTGTATTTTCACCACTGTTTATGGTATTCTCAGAATGCAATAAGTCAGGGACTTGGGTAATAAAATGTTTCTGGAAAATTCATTACAATGTCAATCTTTCATTATGCACAATCCCACTGAGAAGAATGTGATTGTGAAAATTACTGTGTGTGGAAGTTAGTGTAGAGGGCAGTGCTCTTTTCAGAGACAAGTATAGAAAACAACATTTTGAAACTGAGCTTAAAAAGGAGAAAAATTGAGTAACTCGGCTGTTTTTATTCACATAATTAAGAAAACTTTGAGAGTCCTTGCCAGTTTTGTAACAAAGAGACCAGTGATTAATAATGAAAAGTTTGTAAATTATTTTAGATTTTTAAGGAACGTAATACTGTCGCCCCCTTTTTTGTCATTCAGGATGATTTCAATGTGAACTGTTTTGTAACCAAACTCTTAATTCTTATACTGTTTGCCCTGCTTCAGAGTTAAAAAGCCGAGTTATAAAATTCTTAATTACATCTCAGTTGGTATGACTTGAAGAAAAGGTATTGTCACTAACCTATGTTGCCCTAATGAGTAAAATAATTTCACTCACGACGTAGATTTATAACAGGCCTAAGGCCCAAACTTACTGTGCTAAGGAATTTATTTATTTACTTTAAGAAAGTTCAAACTCTGTGGTCTTGAACCCCAGTTCTCAGATTATTAATTATAGATTACTTAATTGTATTAGGGAATTGTTATGTTATATTTTACTTTTGGATAAAACCTGCATTAGATGCATAATTCAGTAAGTTTTAAAGAATGTTAATTTGTCCTTGTTTAGAAGTTAAGCACCTTATCAAGATATTAATTTAAGTATTAAAATCTTGTTTTATAACTTTGTAACTTGAGAGTAATGGATGCTGTAGTGATGTCTCACATATGTGAAGATGAACAATAAAATTGTTTATTTACAAGTAATGGCTCTAATTACTTTTCTGGCAACACTTTTTATAATAAGCTTAGGAATCCTTTCTATATATGGAGTTTTTTTTTTTCAAGTGATGAATCTGCACTTATACACATGTGTAATGAGTAAATTCAAGAATAGAAATGATGACAATTGAGTAAATGAAACGCTTGACACCCACCCTTTAATGTGGCATGTCTAACATGCCATCTGTAGCACAGTCAAAGGTGCCCTGGTTAATACCAGATATTCAGTGTTTTTCTACCAAAAATGAATGCCTTCGATTTCAGGGAACAGAAAGCTATTTGGTTCCCAGACAGTGACTTTCATATTCCAGAGAACTGCAGCCTGCAGACCTGTTGGTCATCCCTCACAAAAGATAGGGAAGTAAAAAAGGTTTCTTGGGGACCAGCATGTTGTTCATAGAGCTAGCAGTCTGAGTCTTTATAGAGGCCTATCTTAGTATAGGGTTTTTTTTTTTTTTTTAAGTGTATCTCATACTTTGTTCTCAGATACATATGTCAAAAAGAGATACAGTATAGGCATTCCAACACCATAGAGTGCAAGTCCATCCAATGTGGCTGTTCTCTGTAGTCTTTGGACACATTCACTTATAATTTTACAAATGTAGGACATTTTACTGCCGAATGAATTAAGGTATTCTTTATGAAAGAACTGACAAAGTTCTAATTTTTTTTTAAAAGTATCAGTTGGCAGGAAGAAGGTAAAAACTCTCATCTAAGAATGCGACGTATTTTGTTTTTAAATCCAATGTTTTTAACTTACACTTGGTTTTACTCCTTGTTTTTTTTTTTTCTGTTGTTGCTTGTTTTGTATTGTTTTTTAGTCTTTTAACTCTGTATTGCTGGTGGCTTCGATTTCATGATGCATTATGCTTATGAAACTCTAGCTTTCAGCACTAAAATGAGTTAAAGATAATGTTTCGTTAATTTGGTCATTGTTTTCCTGTTGAGATCTTTCTTTAAAGGGAAATTGTCTACTTAAACCTCTGCATTGAACTCAAAGACATTATTATTTTTTTTAAATCTGAAAATCAGAAGCTTACATGTATTCCTTTAATGCTCTAAAACACAAATTTGTCATTGGTAATTATTGTCATTGGTAATTATGATTTCCAAAATGGTATGTTTTAACTTAACACAAACATATTTGTCCAGTAAGGTAACATTTTATATTCTGAGAATATTATAAATAATACATGTTTTAAAAACCACGGTTTAGACAGGTCGACAGCATCCCTTTAAAGACAGCCTATTCAACTTTTAGTTAATAATTTGTGGGGTTCTTTTTGGTTTTTCATTTGTAATAGAAATGTTATATGTTGCTTAACAATGTTTTTGGATACTAAAGTTGCTTAACAATCAAAAATAGAAAACAAGAACAAAAATGAAGAAACCAAAATAAAAATATCAATTTTTTATTATTTATTCAGGCGATTTCACCTAAACCTCAAAGTCAGAAAAAAAATGAAGCTGACATTAGCAGTTCTGCCAACACTCAGAAACCTGCACTGTTATCCTCAACTTTGTCTTCAGGGAAGGCTCGCAGCAAGAAATGCAAACATGAATCTGGAGATTCTTCTGGGTGTATAAAACCCCCTAAATCACCACTTTCCCCAGAATTAATACAAGTCGAGGATTTGACGCTTGTATCTCAGCTTTCTTCTTCAATGATAAATAAAACTAGTGAGCACAGATTTTTAAAAAATAGTTACTTATCCTATAAGATACATTAAAAACAGTTTGGTTGTAGTTATATTGTATTTTTATGAAGTTGCATTTTAAAAATTCAAACTTAATTGGATATGACAGGGAAGGCTTGAAACTCTCTCAGGGGCAAAATCCATATACATTTCTGACTGATGTATTGTACAGAGGGACAGTGACTATACTGCTGGTTAAGAAACCTCAGCATTTAGTAACCATAATTTAGTAACTATAGTTTGACTTTCCTCAACTAATGATCCAAGCACAGTTAGAGGCCTGATTCATTACAAAAAAAAAAAAAAAAACACAAAAAACCATTATGGGATACAGAAAGACCCATGGTGGATATGTGGATATTGTCCTGAACTCCTAAGGCTTCTTATGGATTGATTTAGTCATTGTCCCCACTTGTCTATACCCCACCCCCAATACATTTTATTCAGTTCTTCTAGGATTTAGAGTGCAGAATTCAGATTAATTTTACTAATGGAAGAAGAAAACTGTTTCCTTGATCTTATTTTTAAAGATTTTACTGTTTCAATACCGCTAATCTTTGAAGCATTTACTTAGTCTTTTTAATATAACCTTTCAACATGGGTATGGATATATTTAAGACAAGATTTGTGTTGACCCTATGTTTCTCATATTTTAGTATTTAAGTTAGAGACATAGAAAAATAATTACCTAAATTCACTGGGTAAAAGATAATTTTGCTGTTTATAACAGCAACTGAATTAGTAACCTGATTATTAAATGAATATGACAGTTTTCCTTATGAACTCCTCCATATCATATCTTCTACAGCAATTAAAAATGGTGGCATTGAGAAGACTTCTATCAGTCAAATATATTAAATTTCTCTTCCATTCAGTTGCTGTATTTTTTTTGCTCAACTGTATTTTTCATTTTTCGATTAGGTTTTGGTACTTTTTTGTTTTGATTTGGTTCTATCTAATAAATGAAAGGATGGGAACAGAAACACTCAGTTGTTTCGTCCTAAGCTTCACTTCTTTATGGCATTTATCATTAAATGATGTCATCAGTAGTCACTAAAGTGTCAAATGACACTGATATGTATTTTATTTTGAATTGTTTTATATTTTAGTAGTATAACCACAGTGAATTTTATCCTTTTCTTTCAGTTATCACCATGTCTTTTCATTTTGATTTTTGTAAAAGTACTTTTGAATACCCAAAGCATCAACTTTTTTAGACCTCGCTTATTTTCTCCTTCTAAATTAACATAAATATATTGGCTTATGTAGTCCTGCCTGTTCTAAATAATCAAAATGTTTATGTGCTATGTAGAAGGAAAATGAAAGGTTAAAAAGAATTTCCAAGCTTTTGTGTAATATATAGCTAGAAGATGCTCAAGTGACTCAGTGAGTTTTTCCAAACAAAACAAAAAACATTTGAGGGCAAGAACTGTCATATTTTTAAAAAATTCTCATTTTTTGCCCATAGTGAGTACTTAAAGTTATTTGTGCTCAATTTATTTTTTTTTTAATGAATCAGGCCCAAACATATGTTTACAAAAATCCATTTGGGGGAATGAGGGTGGGATAAAATTATTTACATTAGTTTTACTTTAGCAAGTAAAGCACTAACTCTACAATGCATGTCAGAATTTTGTTACCGATGCCCCTGTCTTTTTTTTCCCTTAGAGATTCTAGATTTGTAATATAGCAAAAGGAATATATATATATATGTTTTTTTTTTTTTTAAGAAATCTGTGGCTATACAGAGATAATTTTCCCAAAGGAAGAATGGCAACTAACAACAATCTGCAATTAGAGAATAAACTGTAGTCTTTTTCCATGGGAAACTACCTGAAATGAATGTTCCATGTTATTTTCTTTTGGTTCTAGTAGGCTTTAGATTTTAAAAGTTTTGATTAACCCTTGTGAATGAGGGCAGCTTTTGCCTTTGATTCCTTTTGGAACATGTGCTGTTCCTTGTGGATACCTTAACAGCATCAGAGGGCAGAATTTGAATCATTTTTCCCGTTTTTTCTCCTTAAATATGATAAGATGATCCCCGGCATGTATCTGCTTCGTGAACATTGAAGATCTTTTTCTAGGTCCTCCACAGCCTGTGAACCCCCCTAGACCTTTCAAGCATAGTGAGCGGAGAAGAAGATCGCAGCGTTTAGCCACCTTGCCCATGCCTGATGATTCTGTAGAAAAGGTTTCTCCTCCCTCTCCAGCCACTGATGGGAAAGTATTCTCCATCAGTTCTCAAAATCAGCAAGAGTCTTCAGGACCAGAGGGTAATGTATATTGATTTCCTATAGATCCAAACGTAAAAGAAGACAAAGAAAACACTTAAGAGATAAAGATTATTAAAATTTAAGAGATTTCTGCTTTTTTCCTTCTTAAGATCTCTGGACTTTGTACATAAGCACTTCATTTGATTCTACAAATATTCGTTCAGTGCCTTCTTTGTTGATTGCCAGGCACTGTTTAACTTATGTAGCATTTTAATCCACATTGATATTAACTGAGACAGTGTACCTCTGTTAACATATTGCGTTCTTTATTCTGTGTAGTACCTGATGTTGCACATTTGTCATTGGGACCCTGTCTCCCTCTTGACTTAAGTCGTGGTTTGGAAGTCACAACACCGCTTGCCCCAGATCCCTCTTATCATAATGAATGCCTCAGAGCAGAAAAGGAAGATACACAGATGCTTACAAATCTTTCTTCCAAAGCAGTGACTGATGCAAGAGGAGCTCCAGCAGCCTCAGGTAAAAGATTCATTTTTACAAAGTTAGCTAGGCTTGCATTTATATGGTAAAATGAGTTTGATGTATAAATTACATTTTTAAATATGTTGTTCCTCCTCATAAATAACTTTTATGTAACAGCTGTGGAAGATGGGGTTTAAAGTCATTTTGTGCGACCATTGTCTACCATTTTTCCTGGACATAATTGTTATTTTGTCACTTGACTTGCTTCTCCCTACTTTTTTCTTATAGCCCGTTTCTACTAAGTAGGAATTACTAGAGTTAAATATAATCACAGAAGTTCTTGGTTTTGAAGCCAGAAAATACTTAACAGGATCAGTACTTTATAGGTTTAAAAATTTTAATAGAATTTAAGAAACACTTGGCATAAGTTAACTGAACGTCGTTAGGTCTCTAAGTCATGTCCAACTCTTTATGACCCCATGGACTGCAGCACTCCAGTCTTCCCTGTCCTTCACCATCTCCTGGAGTTTGCTGAAACTCCTGTCCATTGAGTTGGTGATACCATCCAACCGTCTCATCCTCTGTCGCTTCCTTCTCCTCCTGCCTTTAATCTTTCTCAGCATTGGGGTCTTTTCCAGTGTTTGTAATAGAACTTAATGTTTAAGAACACTTAGCTTAAGTTAACGATATACTTTTATCTTAAATATAGTCCCATATTTTGGAGCAGAATCTCCCAAATTTAACCATAATTGATTATAACGTTATTTTGAGAGTTTCAAGTGTAAAACCAACCATGCTCTAGAAGACATTTTTTGATTATTTTATGATACTTGTTGTAATTATTTGAAACCTTTCTGAGGTGTTCTATCAAGTTGGTATTTTACTGTAACAGAATATTAATTTGTATTTCCATTATATGTTTACATCCTTTTATTGGAATTTTATAGGATTTTAATTTCAAGCATAGAGTATGTGCAATTCAAAAATAAAGGCAAATACTGATACCTTTCCAGTAAGTTACTAATTTAGAATTAGATGGATGAAGGAGATCTGAACTGAGTCAGTTCTGAAATGGGAAAAAACATAAAACTGTTTTTGATTTGCAGCCAAAGAGCACTGGGGATAATTGATTTTAATAGCGTCTTCTCTGAAGTCATTTTATCAAATCCTTAGGTGAAGTATGAAATAGAGCTTGCTCTTTTCTGGTGGCCTTTCGTGGATATTAAAGTAACTTAAAGAAACATGCTTTTTACATTACTGCCATTACCTTCTTATTCCTTCTTTGAAAGTAAAAATGTAACTAATAGTAAATATACAGTGTTCTACAAGTCCATTAATCAAAAAAGATTGAAGTTATTTTATATGCAATAGTGTTTCCATATCTGGATTTTTTAAAAAAACCAGTGCCCAAACTTGGAGATATGTAGGCTTTGAAGCATTTCTTGTCATTTCCCAAATCTTATCCATTGTCTTTGGACACTTTCTAAAAGCCCCTTCTATCTGTGGATAATTGATTTTTCTTTCCCCTGTTTTCACAAGATTTCTGAATTACCCTTAACCTTTGAGATACTTTTCCTCAAGAAGTGAAGTTCTTAAGAGTGCCTTCACAATATGGAATTTGTTGCTGTACTGAATATATAAAAATATGTTCAAGTTAAACTATATATCATTGGGGAGATTATTTATAGTTGTGCATTTGAAAATATTTGTATTTTGGTTTATATATGTAATTTTTTCTAATAATAACAAGACTGAAAGATAGACCAGTGTAAATAGGTGTATATTATAACTAAGTTATGCTAGCTGGATGGTGTATCCTAAAATGTCAAAGTAGTGATTGTGTATGGAAATCCATGATTCCAGTGATTTTGTGTCTAATCAGAATACTAGCCTAGTGTTGTTGTTTCCAGAATTTCTAGCATATTTGTGGAGAAACAGGTAATTATCATTGAGGTGTGGTTCTTGTTTCTCGTAATGGTTAAGATGCACTGGGGTAGAGGGAAGGCATGATTTTTTTCCCCCCATTTAAGTATTAGAAATAACTATTTGAGAAAGTCCAAGTAGCAAGGTAATTTTTTGGGAAAGTGAAAGGTAGAGAGGAGTTGGTTTTATAACGTGATGAGTTTGTAAGTTCGTTGAAGAGTGACGACCATTTTAAGTACGGTAATGACTGGCAACTTTTAATTGCTTAAATCAAGGAAATGCATGGTTTTAAATGTTAATTAACTGAAAGTCTTGTTTATTAGGGTTGAACACAGTCACAACATATTTGAATGTATTTGAATGTGGGGTTGGGAGGGATTGTTTCTCTTAACCTCTTTTAATTTTTTATTTTTTGAGGGAAATAATAGAATTGAAGTTGTGTTCTAATTGGACACCTTTTGATTAAAACTTTGTGAACCTGTCTGACTTGCATGGAAATTCTCAGTGGTCTGCGCGCTTTTTTTCTCTTAACATTTTTGTTAGCTGCTCTCAAAAACGGTTTGCAGTGTTTGTAGGCCTTCTCTCTGCACCCCAAGTTTTCTTCCATCTGAAGTCAGAGTACCAAGAGTTTTTGTTCTGTTTGACCTTATTTTTTTTTCATGTTTACTTGGTTCATTTCCATCTTAATTATAAAAGTAAGCTTTGTTACTGTTGAGTTTTAAAACTTCTGTAGAAAACATTATTTCCCAGAGCTTGTATCAAAGACATTTTCTGGGGTGTTTTTTCCAAATTGAAATTCTTGGAGTATTTAGAATGACTGAGGATATTAGTCCTTAACTGTGGAATAGTTTAACAGAGTTTTACTTTTTCTTGTGGGAGATTATGTTCTCACTGCTGAGTTTGGAAGTCAAGATAAAGAACTGATGATACTATGCAGATTATGCAGTTATTATATACACCTGTTCTCAATAGGTTAACACTTGCTCTTAGTTATTTTCTAGTAGAGATAATGAACTTACGCTAATCTTCTACATTCTTCTACTGGGAAGCATGCGTGCAATGTGACTATAAACAAGATTAAAAATACCTTGCTGCCCGCATTACAACAATACCAGTCATTGGTGCCCTTGTAAAACTTGGTGCCGTTGCTCTTATTTTTTTTTTCAGAATGCTTTATCTAACAGAGTCCATCAGTTTTAGGTAAGGATAGAGTCTTAGTTCTATTATTATTAGTTCTGTTGCTAACTGGGGATGTTGGCTGGTTTTCTTATTTATCTCCTGGATGTCCATATGACAATTACTGAATTACTCTGACCTCTTTAAGGAGTTTAAATCTGGAAGCTCAATGTATGAAAGGATGGGCCAACAATCAAACTGAGTCGCTGAGTCGCCTGTGCCCGGTGCTGTGCAGGCATCGCATCTTAAATGTTTGGTGGTTAGTCCATCATCTTACACCAACTTCACATTTATTTTCTGAAAGCCTTTTTGTTTTAGGGTGGCTTTCAGTTTTTTTTTCCCAGAATTGTACAAAACCAAACCAAACCACAACCAGAGACTCCTTAATCTACTTCCACCCCCACACCAAATGTTCATGGTTTATTCAAAGCCTGGGGTTTCCATGGAGAGTCTCAGGGATAGCCTCTTTTTTTTTTTTTTTTTTTTTTGCCGGAAAAATCAGATATTTAGCACACTGAAGAAACCACTCTGCATTATGGGGCTTTCCGTGACATGAAAGCAGATACGGCTCAGAGATCTGTCTCTCTTGCTTTAATCTGGATAGCTCCATTTGTTTTTTATCGTGTTTTTTGTTTGGCCAGGGGTAGGGGTGGGGTTGTAATATATATTGGCCATTATATAGTATTTTGTTTGAAAAAGTTCTGTTGATAAAATTTAGTTTACAAATCACTGTTCTGTTAACTAATAACCTAGTACTGTGGTTCCCAGATTCTGCTGCATGGTGAAATAAAGACAACGTAGAGAGCGTCTCGTAAAATGACATTTGTTCTTTTATGGAATTCTTAAATCTATTTTAAAATCTATTTGTGCATGAGTGTTTTTAAAAGTCCTGTCATTATTGCCTATAGGAATATTTACTTTAATATCCTTGTTTAAATGTTGACAAGCTTTTCTCAGTTCCCTAGTTTTACTTTTGAAATTTTATAGTTGAGAAATATAGAAACCAACACAATGTTGAAAAGCAGTTTTCTTCCAATTAAAAAAAAAAAAAAGAAATATGAAGGTTTGGGACCCCCCAGAACATGTGAAAACAGTCTAGAACGGATCCTCCTGAAAGCACTCTGATATTATAATTTCTGTATCTGTTCTGCTGTGCTGACCTGTGTTCCAGAGCTGAGGGTCAGGACAGTGTTGTCTTCCAAGTGCCTGAGGGATCCCACACATTCCAGCCAGAAAAGGCATCCCTGAAAGGCTGTTCCTTTCATTTGAATCACCCCAGGTGCTTCCCAGGTGACTCAGTGGGTAAAGAACCTGACTGCTACGCAGGAGATGCAGGAGTAGCAGGTTTGATCCCTGGGTCTGGAAGAACCCTTGGAGAAAGGCATGGCAATCCACTCCAGTATTCTTACCTGGAGAGTCCCGTGGACAGAAAGACACCTGGAGGTCTGTGTCCATAGGGCTGCAGAGAGTTGACAAGGCCAGTGACTGAACACGCAGGCGCAACATGCAGGTGGCGCCAGTGGCAAAGAACCCACCGGCCATGCAGGAGACATAAGAGATGCAGGGTTGATCCCTGGGTCAGGACGATCCCCTGGAGTAGGAGACGCCAGCCCACTCCAGTATTCCTCTCTGGAGAATTCCATGGACAGAGGAGCCTGGTGTGCTCCTGTCTGTGGGGTTGCAAAGAGTCGGACATGCCTGAAGTGGCTTAGCTTGCACGCAGGGGATTCTGGACGTGTTCCACCTTTCACACTGGAGACTCAGTGCTCCCAGAGATGAGGGCCCTACAGGGGCAAAAATCATAGTCAAGGGTTGCTTCTGGTGTATCTCTACCATCACTTAAGATTTAGAATGCAAATCTCTTATTGTTTCTGTCGTAAATGCCCTGTCATTGTCAAGAATACTGCATTAAATTTTTGAAAATTTCATGGTGTGGTGCAGTCATTGTTAGTAAGCAGTGATTAGTGAAAGGAAATGAGGCATTTGTTCAACGGTCTTGATAATAAGGGAATTTAATCTCATTTCTCTTTGATGTTCTTTTCATATTTTGGTCATAAGAAATCTTTTTATCAGGGAGATTACCAATATTTTTATTGAATTTGAAACAATTATTAGCACCTCATTAATATTTAGTTCAAGTTGAGTGGTATATTTAAATTTTTGTTGTGTTTTATTTAATTTATGTAAATTATTTAAAGTAAGGTGAATCAAATGCTAGCTTTTTTCATACCTTATTGGAGTGATTTAAAAGTCAAAGAACTCATAAATGATAATATTAGAGCATAATTTAATAGACTGAAATTGTATTTAAGCGTACTAGAGTCTTTTTCTTAGATTAACCCTGGACACAGATAAGATATTAGCATTGGAAATAGCTGAATATGAGTTCAGAAGCTTGGTTTAGTGTGTGTTTTGTCAGCAACACAGTTATTGAAGTGTACTATTGGTTTAAGAATGTATTTTGGACTATTAGATTATAATACCTAAGTGCCATTAAGTTGAATATTTTTTGTGTGTTAATAAGCCTTTATATCTTACATTTGGATAAAGACCAAAAATGATTTATAGAATAATTCTGTTTTGGCTTTTCTCGTTACCTAATAACACATTCGATGGAGTTCAGAGGTATTCATTTGTTCTAGGCAACAGAGGTTAAATATTAGTTTAAAAAATTTGTGCATATTGTTGAAAACCAGTATAATTTAATATGAAATTTGATATTTCATTTGGGTGATGGGAATAGCATTTTGTCATAATTGTCACAGGAGCAGAAATGTTACATGGACCTACTGCTGGAGTGCATTCCAGCATTTCCTGGGTTGCCAAAGGCTGTGGTGCCAGACTTAATCTTAACTGATTGCCCAGTGCATTCACCCTAACATTTTTTTATGTTTAGACCCACATTTATGCTATTTCTAGAAATGATGCAGTCTCAAATTACTCCGCCATAATGGAGAAAAGTGAAAAAAAGCACTTATTATTTATCAGACACTAATCATTTTACAAATTTTGACTCACGTAGTGCTGATAACAGTAGTAGGTAGATACTCTTATTCGTATTTGGCAGATAAGGAAACTGAAGCACAGAGAGATTAAATGATTTCCTCGAGACTGTGCAGCTAATAGATGGTGGAACTAGGAATCTAATCTGAATAGTCTGAAGAACCAAACATCATCCTTATTTCTTTGAAGTAAGAAATACCACTTCTTTGTTACTAGTTCAGGCAATAATGTAGACCTTTAGGGGAAAAGAGTCTTGGTAGAGTTTTGTGAGCAATTGTAATTTCAAACATTGTCCCATACTCTTAACCTTTTCTGACTAAACTTACGTATTTTTCCCCTAAACCTGCAGGAATATCGAAAATGGAAAAAAAAGTGAAATTGGAAGAAAAAAGCTCAACTGCATTTGGTATGAACAGAAAGTAATCTTTAAGCAAAAGACTGTAGATGGCTTGGCAGTGGGAGGACGTAGTCTGTCCCTTACTTTTTACCTGTTAGTGCTCCTGTAGGTGTAAGTGATCCTCTGTTTTAGTGTTTATTAGTTTATTCACCTCCAAATATGTTGTTTCTTAATACATGTCTTGTAGTAGTATGTGTATTTTTTTGTCAACGAACCCTAAGGCTTTCTCTGAGAACTTGATGTTTTTGAACATCTTTGAAATTATGACTGTTTAAAAATATGGTGCCATTTAATATTGTTGATCCTTAGAGAATGGATGGTAAATTAAAATAGCCTTTTTTCCCCAGCCATTTTTTTTGTGCTTTCTTTATAAAAAGATACTAAATTTTCTGCTGTCTTTTCTGTCTTCTGTGCTATCATGACTGTAAGTTTTGGAATAATGGATAATAGTCTTAAATATTCTACAAATTAGCTCCCTGGAGCTTGAGTTACTCAGAGTTGGTTCAGTGTGGTTGATAAGCTGTGGGCTAAACCTTTCTGAGTTGGACAATAGTTGAATATATGTGATGAGTTAATTTTAAATAAAGTATTCTAGGATACTGTTTTAACATCTGTTCATTTTCTTTAAAGTGCATATGATTGAGAAAAAAAATATTTTAAAATTTTAAGACAAAATTTAGTTTAATGAGTTAAGTTTTTACTTCTTTGTGCTTTTTATCTTCATTCTTATATACGTGGAAAATATTGAAAGACTGAAGGAATTATTTGTGAATTTGACTTAGTTTTTAAAATATTTTTCCAAAAGAAAAAAGTTCAAGTCTTTTTAATCTTCTAATACATTTTCTTGTTAAATTTTGTGTGGAAATGCTGAGTCTCCTCAGTCAAGTTTTTCTTAAATTGTGGAGTATATTTCTTGCCACATCAGGAAACTGAGTTACATTACTCATTTAAGAATTTTAACTACTGTCTGTGTTAACTTTAAGGTGTCAGGAGTTGGGATTTCTCAACACTGCTAATGAAGATTCCCTCTTATAGCCCAATAAGCTAATCAGGAGTTCCAGACTCATGACAGGAACAGTTTAATTGAATCCGTCCACTCTGGGCAGGTGACTGGAATAGCTGATTAAACCATAAATGCTGCCTTTAGGTTAACCACAAAGGAACACCTCGGGATCAGTCATGATTACTAATTGACTCCCTTTTTGTCATTTAGGTAAGAGAAAAGAAAAGGATAAAGAAAGAAAAGAGAAGAGGGACAAAGATCACTACAAACCAAAGCAGAAGAAGAAGAAGAAAAAGAAAAAGAAATCTAAGCAGCATGGTAAGTACAGTCCTTACTCAGTATCTGGGGTATTAGTTCCCAGCAGTTACCAAAATCCACAGATGCTCCAGTTTCTTGTATCAAATGGCATGGTGTAGTCAGCCTTTCATACTTGTAGGCTCTACATACATCTGTGGAAATAAAAACTGATCTGCAGTTGGCTAAATCCACAGTTGCAAAACCTGTGGATACAGAAGGCTGACTCTACGCTAAAATGGTGATTCCCATTTTTTAATATTCTAAGGTTCTTTTAGCTTTCCTCTTTTACAAAGTAGAGGTAGGACAGTATTCCCATGTTCTTAAGAGCTGAGCAGTTCGTCTAGTAGCCTTCCTTTGTCTTGCCTGTTTAGCTACAGTCAGTAAGTTAAGTGGTCTGTAAATTAGTCCTCGCAACGACTAGAGTCTTTCATTGCCAGCATTATGGTGGACTAGGTACCCTGAACAAGTACCCCTCCGTGAAGGAATTTCTCTCAATCTCGAATTTAAGGTCCTTTGAATTAGCTTTCCAGAAGTGAGGGAAAATATTTTTAGAAAAGCTTGGAGAAAAAACAAATGATTTTTCTAACAATAGCATGTCACTAAATAGTCATTAAAGCAAAAATCATTCTTAGAGATAGGTTACCATATAGTGATAAAGGTTGAGTTCACTTTACATTTTTCTAAGTTTTATCACTGAATAACATCATCATATCTTTCTTAGTAATTAATTAACACAACCCAGAAGTGTCTGTAAGGATAAGAAAGATGGCAGCTGTGTAGTTGATCCAACAGACCTGTCCAGGACACTGAACTCAGCAGCTGCAGAGTAGACAGCTTTTTCAAATAGACTCAGATAAAATGGACCATGGGATGCAACTTTAAGCAAGCCTCAACACATTTTAAGGGCTTTCCTGTTGGCTCAGACGGTGAAGAGTCTGCCTGTAATGCAGGAGACCCAGATTTGATCCCTGGCTTGGGAAGATCCCCTGGAGAAGGGAATGGCTACCAACTCCAATATTATTGCCTGGAGAGTTATCTTAAAATCACTATTGAAAAGACAAAAAGCTCTATATGTTTAGAAATCAAGCAAAATATTTTTAAATAATTCATGGATGAAAGAACAATGCCAAAGGGAAAATAAGATATTAAGAACCTGGCAGGTGATGAAAATATTATACATGTATCAACACTTGAAAATGTAGTTAAGATTGCACTTGCGAGAAGAATATTGCCATACATGCTTATAAAAGAAAAGAATGCTCAAAGTCAGCTAAGCCTCCAGCTTAAGAGGTTAGAAAAGATTAAGCCCAGAAAAAGTAGAAGTGAACATGAATAATAAACATATGAACAGAAATTAATGAACTAAAAAAAAAGGTAGGAAGAAATGAAAAATGCCAAAATTAAATGATGACACCTAATTTTAGACTTCTGGCCCCTAGAACTGAGAGAATAAACTTCTGTTATTTCTGTCCACCAGTTTTGTGGTAATTTGTTGGGGGCAGCTCTGGGAAACTGATACAACTCCAAATTCAGTTTGTTATTATTGTTGTTTAGGCACTCAGTTGTATCCAACTCTTTTGGGACCCCATGGACTGTAGCCCACCAGGCTCTTCTGTTCATAGCATTTCCCAGGCAAGAATATTGGAGTGGGTTGCCATTTCCTCCTTCAGGGGGTCTTCCCCATCCAGGGATTGAACCCAGGTCTTCTGCATTGGCAAGTGGGTTCTTTACCACTGAACCACCTGGGAATCCCCAAAATTTATTTTAATTGATTTAAATAGCTTTGCTCTCAAAATCAGAAGAGAACAGTATGGGAAAGGGCAGTCACAGGCCGTTCTTATTTGTGGACAAAGAGGCAAAACACATGGAATTAAATCTAGCAGGATGTTTAAAAATATGACCATATAGGATTGGAATGCAAAGTGGTTTGACATTAGAAAATGAATTAATGAAATTCACCACAGTAACATAGTTTCAATAAATGTAGAAAAACCATTTGATGCATCCATGTGTACTTACATTAAAAAATAAAAAATTTTGAATAGCAGATTGTAAAACTTTATTTAGAAACATAAAGAAAGCCTAAGTAATCGGGAAATGACTCATATTCATGGGGTAGTAGATTACTGTTGAAAAGGTGCCACTTGAAATAAATGTATAGATTCATTGCTGATTCTGAACTTAACATGGAAGAGTAAAGAGCCAAGAATGAGATAGTCACTCTTGAAGAAGAATAAGGAGAGTTACTATTCAGTTATCAAAGCAGGGAGGTATTTTGAAGGAATAGAATGTGTTAAGAACAGAATAATCCAAAGCAGATCATACATATTTCAAAACTTAGTTTGTTCAAAGCTGACCTCTTAGTTTGGTAGGTAACTAATTGGTATTAGAATAATTTATAATCCATATAGTGACAGTAAAACTGGACTCCAGCCTTGCACCATGTACAACAATCAGACTGATACTGATGAGACTTCCTATGTGAAAGACAAAACTATAGAACTTTGAAAGTACAGAAAGTCATCTTTGTGCTCTTTGGGCAGAAATTTCTAAATGAAGAATGCTAACCCAAAAGAAAAGGTTGAAAATGTGACTAGACTGAAATGAACTTTGGTTCATCAAAAGCCTTACAGAGAGAGTAAAAAAACAACACAAACCATAAGAAAATAATCATAACAGAAATACCTGACAGAGTATTAGTATTCAGAATGTATTTAAAGCCCTTACAGATCAAAAAGAGAAAGAAAACCCAGTAGGAAAATGGACAAAAGAGTTTAATAGGTATTTCACAGAAGTGGAAACCTGAAAGTGGTTATATAAGACAGTGCACACTCTTAGGCGAAGCTGCCTAATGTAACTTGCAGAACCTAGTGAAATCTATTTCCTCTCTGCCATATTGGCAGAAATTACGAGGTGAAAGGTATCAGATGTGCCGAGGAGGTGGAGGCAGTGGTACAACCACCATGGTAAAGCCGCGATGTTTTTCTAATGAGAGTGGAGTTGACCTCAAATTCCGAACTAAACTCACACGGTCTGTCAGGAGACATGTGCAAGAATGTTGATGGCAGCACTAGCACTGGCCTGGGTCCTCCTGTCTTTCAGTGGGATCTGTGTCACTGTGTAAAATAAAGGGATGATACCCGTTGGAATTGCATGAATAAAATGGATAAACTAAAAATCAAGTCACAGAGGAAAACATGTTCAGTTTTACAATTTCATTTATGTAAACATCTAAAAGTTGTAAAACTAAGCAGTATATTTTTTAGAGATTCCAATGTATGTAGCAAAAGCATAAAGGAAAGCAGGAGAATGATAAATAGAAATTCAGAATTAGTGTTGCCTGTGAGGTAGAGAAAGGACTTTTCAGTTCACATTGAAGGTGGCACAAAGGAACCTTCCAAAAGTGACAGTGATGCTCTCTCAGAGTACATGGTGGCTATCTGAGCATTTTGTAGTATTTACCGGCTTTATGTCATACTCATTTCCCCCCCATATGCATCAGACACTTAAACAAAAAACAGTTTCAGAAACTATGACGCCAATGAGGTACTTTCAGAATTTGTAATCATTGTTGGTAAATTCTTCAGATTTTAATTCTCTCTGTAGGTCAAAAATAGCATCTGATCTTCCCACAGAATATAAAGTTTCTGTATTCTCAAACTCTAAAGTAAATTTGAAGATGTGGGATCAAAATGGCATTGAAAAACTGTAACCCACTTCCCAGACACTCTGCCTTGCTCCTCAGCTTTTCTGTCTGACCCCACCCCTTCATAGACAGCTCTTTGGAAGTCATACCGGAGAGAACCAAAAATTAGGTGAACAGAAACCAGGAACCACAGATTCCTGTTTAGTGACTTCTCTCCTGTGATGATATATCAGAATGCAGGCATGACAAGTGTCACACTGCAGGCCAGATGCCAGATGAACTAGCTGAGGGTATTTGGCTGCCTTGGGTATTCCAGTGGAGACACCGAAGCGTCAGGGCAAAGCGTCAGGGCAGGAAGGGCCGTGCTTTTTTTAAGTCACCTTAATGTCGCGTCAGCAAACAGGACTGTTCCAGTACGCTGCAGCAGATGCAGAGTCTCCTGTACTGAAGCACCTGTGACAGTGGGGAACAGACAGCAAGGAGCAGCTGATGAAGAACAAAGTAAGAAGCAGGCCATACTTGGTAGCAGAGTGAGGGGTAGTGACTGCACGTGAGATTGCAGGAAGCGATGACTTAAAGAAAGGAGAATGGTTAGGATGAGTAAGTGAAAGTCGCTTAGTCATGTTCGACTTTTCCACTCCATGGACTGCAGCCTTCCAGGCTATCCTGTCCATACAATTCTCCAGGCAAGAATATTGGAGTGGGTTGCCATTTCCTTCTCCAGGGATGACTTAAGTCTTGGACAAGTTCAGAGAAAATTTGCATTTCAGACTTGTAGCCCACCATGACCCTATGGCGACACTGTTTATAAAGAGCCATGGAGTTTTCCTGATGGTTCAGCAGGTATAGATTTCGCCTGCTATGCAGGAAACATGGGTTTGATCCCTGGGTTGGGAAGATCCCCTAGAGCAGGAAATGGCAACCCACTCCAGTATTCTTGCCTGGCGAATCCCCATGGACAGAGGAGCCTAGTGACCTACAGCCCATAAAGAGTCAGACATGACTGAGCAACTAAGCACATATTAAAGAAATAAACCTTTTAAAAAAAAGGTTGCATGTTTTTTAATTAAAAAGAACCTTATATCTTTGCATTGTAAAATCAGATCTATAAATGAAAATCTTAACTTTGAAAACAGAGTCCTGGTAAAGACTAGCAATGCATAGGAGCATTGCTCTTTGTACACAGCAGGTGTTAGATCGGGTAATCACTAGCATCTTTGCAATTAATTATTACATTTGAGGAAAATTTATTCTGGGCTATTTAATTCATCTTGGAAATGACACTTTCCCCCAGGTGATTAAATTAGAAGAGTGTTCTTTAAACTTAAATAGGGGGTTTTAAATAACTTTGAAATTTTAAGGACATCTTAAATTTTAAAGAATTCACATTATTACTGCATGCGTTCCTAATAGATGTATTTTAGTCTGCAATTACTACCATCAAGGAGTTTAAAAAATTCTTTTCCTTTTACCACTCAGTGCAGTTTGGCATATTCTGTGATGCTTATTATGTACCAGATACTAAGCATTTTACGTATACTAGTTCATTTAATCCCCACATTAACCTTTCATGGTGGGGCCTGTTAGCCCCATTTTATAAACAGTTAACTAAAACAGAAAGATAAAAGAGAGTTGTCCAAGCTCACATGGCTAGTAAGTGGAGAAAAGCAGATTGAAACCCAGGCAGTCTAGCTTCTGAGTCTTAATTTTCATGCTGTGTTGTTAATTTTGACCTCCTTGCCTTAAATATTGTTTTCTAGGCTATGCATTCTTCCTTTCTTGTGTCTGTTAACATACTAAGCCCTTAGTAGTTATCTGTTAGTTTAAATGAAGCTATGGAAAATAGTAGTTAAACGATCCTTTATAATTATTCCATACAACTGTGGGTTGACAGATGTTTTGATTACCAGAATTAGTTTACATAATATAAAGTTAACATTGTGTTCAGTCCGTGTGTGTGAGAAATGGCTATGTTGGGATTTTATTTGAGTGACATCTTTGCCAGTGGTTAACTTTGTTATTTTAAGCAAATTGCTTCATCTCCTTGTCTTTTATGTATCTGTAAATATGGGGAAACTGAAGACATAACAGAGGTTTAAGAGAACTAGAATGAGAAATGCAAAGAGAATCCAAAGTATTATATAGTAAAAACAAAGATTCCCTTCTAGGTGTTTGTAAGTAAGCATTTATGTTGGGAGTGGTAAGGAGTAGGCATAAATATCTACCGTGATGTGTTCTGTGTGTGGTAAAAGTGATACAAAATAAATTCTACTTGGTGAAGCTTTATGAAGAAGATGACATTTGCTCTAACCCTGAAACATAGCAGTAGACTTCTATTCGTAATAGCCATAGGGCATGAGAGTGGGGAATACAGGTTCGGTGTAGAATGCTAGGGCTTCCCAGGTGGCGCTAGTGGCCAAGAACCCACCTGCCAGAGACTTTAGGAGATGTAAGAGACCTGGGTCCGATCTCTGGGTTGGAAAGATCACCCTGGAGGAGGGCATGGCAACCTGCTCTGGAATGCTTGCTTGGAGAATCCCATGGACAGAGGAGCCCAGTAGGCTACAGTGCACAGGGTCACAAAGAGTCAGACATAACTGAAGCGACTTAACATGCATCCATGTAGAATGCTAGGAAACTTTATTTTTGTTCAGTGCGAATATACTGTACAGAGATTAAATGTCCTCCATGTTTTATTTTTAATACCAAATTGAGATTTCTACCATTATTTTTACACTGAACAAATACTTCCCTTTTCTCTGAGAGGGCCTTGTAATATGTAATCAGTAAAAGGGCAGCTTTTGAGAGCTGATTGTGCAAGTTTACATCCTGATTGTGACATTTAGAGCTTAAGTTATTTAAATTCTATACACTTCAGTTTCCTTGTGTGTAAAATGGTGATGATAGTTTCTGCTATGTAGATTCATTGTTAGGATGTCATAAGGTGATTGTTATGAAGTACTCAGTACCTGGCTAGCATTTAGTAGATCCCCTTCACATTTCCACACCTGTGCTCAAGTAAGGCGATGCTGGCAGCTTTGCAGTTCCAGGGAAGCTCTGAGGGATGACTCTGAGGTCTGGCAGTGTGAGCATAGTCTGGGAGCATCCCACTGCTGAATGACATTGGGCGTGAGGCCCGAGAGAAGTGGTTTTAAAAGCTTCCCAGTGTGTATCAGATGCAAAATCCGCTAATAACGCTTTTTTAGTTAAGAGTAAGGCTTCTGTAGTCAGACTGTCTGGGTTCGAATGTTGGCTTTGCCATTGATAGCTGTGTCTTCTTGGGCAACTGAACCTTTTCTGCCTGTTTTTCCATTTGTATAACAGCACTAACAGCAGTAGTTTTTTGTTGGAGAACTGTGAGGATTAAGAGTAGTTGGTACCCATAATACACTTAGGTCATGCTTGGCATGGCCCGTGCCATGGTGTTTAGGATGACCGCTGCTGCTGCCACACACTACTACCTAACAGTGAGTCAGAAACAACACACATTGATGATCTTAAGGTTCTGGAGGTCATACGTCCAAAATGGGTCTTAATGGGCTAAAACCAAGGTGTCAGGACTGCACTCCTCTCTGGAGGCTCTGGGGAGAATCCGTTTTCTTGCCTTTCCCAGATTCCAGAGGCCACCGCATGTCCTGGCTCATGTCCTGCCCCATCTTCAAAGCCAGTGGTGGCGGCTCAGGTCTTGTCTTAGTTTACATCCCTCTGACACTGACTCTTGCCTCCCTCTTAATTTTAGGGACCCTTGTGATTACGCTGGGCCAACCCAGATAGTTCGGGATAATCTCTTATTTTAAAGTCAGCTGATGACCAGCTTGATTCCATCAGCAGCCTTAATTCCCCTTAATTTCCCGTGTGATCCAGCATATCCACTCGTTCTAGGGATTGGGCCTTGGACATTTTAGGGGACTGTTATTCTTTCTCCCATAACCACCAACTGCAAATGGCTGAGACTCAGTGTGCACCAGCATTGGACTGTTCTCGTAAACATTGCTTTCCACTCTCTATGATTCTTCAGCCTTTTCTACCTCTCATTTATTCCTTCATCTGCATTAGTTACATCCTTTGCCTCACACTCAGTTGAGGAAATGGAAGCCATCAGATGAACACTGGCTCATCTCTTTTCCACCACATCTATGTACTTAGCTGAATATGTCCTCTCCTTTACCTCTGCCAAAATGGAAAACTGCCTGTCTTTTTATTCTTGAACCCTGGCATGTCTCCTGTGCACCCCCCCGCCCCCCACCCCCATCACCACCGCTACCGCATGTTTAGATTTGTATGGACAATGTGTAGGATCTTCCTTCTTTCAAAAGCCCCCTGCTGAACTCACATTTCGTTTCTGATTTCTCCACCTCCTATTTATGCTTCCGCTCCATCTCAGAACCCCAGTTTCAGCACCAAGTTGTTCAAGCAGAAACCTGGAAATTGCCCAAGATGGCGGCTCACAGCCCTCCGTCTCCAGTCTGCAGATCACTGCGTCTGCTTTCAAATGTCACCTCAGCCGCCATCCTCCCAGCCCAGCCTGCCAGCATTTCTTGTCTGGTCTGTACCACTGCCTCTGAACTGTGTCCCCACATCTGTTCATGCTCTCCGGACTCCCCCTCCATTCCACAACTTTAAAACACGAGTGTCACATCCTGCTCCTCCTTACAAACTTTGACTTTTGTTCCTTTAAAACCAAGAATAAAATCTTACCTTCAGTGTGGTCTAGCTCCTGTCACTCTGGCCTCGTTTCTTACCTCCCTCCCTCCCTCCCTCACTGTGTTCTGGCCACGGGCTTGTCCCGTCGTTCAGATGTGCCCAGTGTTCTGCTTAGTGGCCGCCCCATGTGCCTAGACTCACACCCTCTCCTGTCTTTGCCCCCTGACTGCACCCAACTCAGCCAGTCCTTCTGCACCACTCAGTCTAAGCTGAGAAAGACAGAACTTTGACTGATTTCTTTCTGGACCATTTAATGTAGTTCAGAGGTTTTCTGCTGAATTTATTGATTGAATTATCACTATGATAATTGACATGCTAGACATCATGAGAATCTCTTTATCAAAAAAAAGAAAAGCAAACAGTTAATTTCCATCTTCCACATCTTAACTTCAGACATAGCTGTGATTATGATGAAGAGAAAATGTAACTATAATCCTTGTTCACTTCTGGACTACTTAATAAGAGTTTGTGGATACCAGTTAGAACCTGGTGCTCCCTGCTGTGTAGACACTGCCTGGGGTGTATCTCCCAATGTTCTTGCCAAAGCCAGTTCATCAGATGCATGATGATCTAGCTGCTCATGGATGAGAAGAGAAAGTGGTGGCATGCTTGTTTATGTGTCGTAAAACATGACCTTCTCATTATTTTTGTAGTGACTCTTCTTGATTACTTGACACTTTATTAATATTTCTCTATGTATCTTATGTTGCAGACTATTCAGACTATGAAGACAGTTCCCTAGAATTTTTGGAAAGGTGCTCTTCTCCACTAACTCGATCTTCTGGGAGTTCTCTGGCTCTGCGAAGCATGTTTACGGAGAAAAATACAACATATCAGTACCCAAGGGCAATCTTGTCAGTTGATCTTAGTGGTGAAAGTATGTGTAACCATGTAATGCTTAAAACAAAGTCTTACGATTCTTAAATGTGTAACTGAGAACAGCGCATACTTGATCAGGTCCTGTCTGAGCAGGGCCCACAATTTAAAAAGTTACTCCATAAACCAATATGAAAATCTCAACATTAGAAATTTAGCTACTTTTAAAATGTATATGAAGTAGAACGAGCATTTCTACCTAACTGTAGGACAGGCGGTAAGGAAACAATTAGTGTCCACTGTGTACTGGTCTTCTGAGGGTGTTTTTACATGCACTATATTCTTCACTGCCAGCTTATAAAATAGATACTGTTACCCACACTGCACAAACAAGCAGAGGCTTATAGGTTAAGTAACTTATAGGGCTAATTAGCATTAGAATTAAAATTCAAACCAAGGTCTATCTTAACTCCAAAGAAAATGCTTTTTCTGCCAGATTTTTATCCTAGTCTTAAAAAGACACTTTGAATTCCAGATCACAGATACTTCTGTAACCAAAAGTCTGGAAATGTGGTCCAAGCAGTGATCGGAACACATTCAGGTGTTAGGCATATTGACAGAAAGCCAGTTAGGCGATGGCATGAGCCTTCGAGTTGGAAGGGCTCAGGTTCTCCTGCAAGTCCAGTCCCTGTGGTGGAGGGGGTGAGGACTCTCCTGCCAGTATGCTAAGCAGTGGGGAGAGAGACTCTTAACTATAGACATTGATAGCAGTGGCTTGAGACTGGAGCTCCAGCACAGTCAGGGAATGGAAGGTAAAGGATGGGGCTCCATCCTGTGTGAAATCCCAGGACTGTTTAGGGGGTCCCCTGTCTTCTTGAGTGCCCTGCGTGGCGGATGCCAGGTCATGTTTCTCTTTGGCACTGTTACCGCCTGCTCTCTTGCAGGCCTAACTCCCTTCTAGCTCACGATAGAGAAAAGTATCTTCTTCCCTTGACCCTAAATAAGCACTTAGCACTTGTGAGATTTTTAAAATCTCAAATCTAAGAAAAACAGGGGAGGGAGGACTAGGGAAAAGGTCCATCCCCTTTTCCCTTTTGGGCCAGTGGTTCTTAACCTTAGGTGTACATTATATTCATTGGTGTGAGGCTAAAATACCAGGTATTTTAGGTGCTGCAGCAGGGTAGAGGTCTGGGGGTTTTGGGAGGGCAGATCCTGGCAAGATAGCCCTGGTAGCTGGTGTTGAAAATCAGGTAACCCCCATCCTGTGAGTCATCAAGGTCTGATGGTTGCCTGTTTATGCAGAATGATGGAGAGTGGGGGATGGGCGAGTGGTGTGGACGGAACTAGAACAGGTGAGCCGGGCTAGAAGGAGTGTCCTGAGCGTTTCCTTGCTCTTCACGTGTTCAAGCTCTGAGCCCTGAGAAGGAAAGTGGGGAGGTTCTCAAATGCGAGGGTGCATCAGAACCAGCTAGAGAACTTCTTACACCTGATCTCTGGGCCTTACCCAGAGAATTTCTGGGTTCCAGCCAGTTCCCAGGTAGTGCTGACTTGGACAGCGCACTTGGGGACTATGTCTGGAAACAGGAGTGATAGTTCTGGGGGCAGCAGTGTGCTGGGGCCGCTTGGTTGGAGCTGTCATCAGGTGGTGGTCCAGTGCGAGAGGGAACCTGTACCTGCTTTTCTTACTTCCAACCCTGTGACCCATTTACTTAGCCTCCAGAATTCAGCCGAATATTGCTTTAATGCTTGTGAGTTAGTCAGACTGGATTTTCTGGCCAGTATATCAAATTTGCCTTCTAACACCATAAAGCCTGGCTGTTTTGGTTATACAAGCCCATATATAATTCCTTTTAAGGGTAATAGTGTTTAAATTAAATTCATTACTGTTATGATTGCCATCCGTTTAATACCACGTATGTGTGCAACAGTGTTTGAAACTGTTCATCTGTGTTCTAGTCTGTCATTTTGAAACATGAACTTGTGTTCAGGAAAGCCCAAGAGAAAAATAAAGATTTTGGATTTCAGTTAGGAAGAGTATGAATAAGTGAAATTTCTTACTCAGATTGCTAATATTAAAATACTTTATAATAGCTAATTGATTTACTTCTTGCTGCTTGAATGTTTTCTTGTATTTACCATTATCTTCATTTCTACTGACCTCACTCTCCAAGATGTCCCAAGATTCTAAGGAGAAAAAACATATGTTTTTCTATAAAACATTAACTTTTTATAAATCAGAAACAAAACATTCAAAAACATTGAGTCAGGGAAAAAATAGCCAAGATTGGAAGCTGATAAGGAAACTAAAGCATATGAAATATTTAGAATACAGATAGCATGAATTACTTGGTTTGAGTTCAGGCAGCTTACATCTGATCTGATTAAGTCTGAAAAGGAAATTTTCTCTACATCATGACTCCCTCCTCCCCACTTCCAGAAACATGCTGGAGTGGCTGTCATGTATATCAGGCTTCACTCTGAGCACTGGCTGCGGAGCAGTCAGCAGTGCAAAAGCCCTTGTTCTCCTGGACGCTTGACATGCTAGAAAGGGGAAGTGAATAAACAGCAGTGGAGGAGTGTCTGAGCACATGACTGCACGTTAGGGAGGTGAGGTGGAGAGGAAGGAGCCCTCTCTGCTCTGAGGATGGCCCCCATTTAGCAGCCTCGGGGCAGTGGGACGACTCAGGTTCCCCAGCATTTCTCCACCCACTCTCCGGCACACCTCTAGCATCCTGCCGTCATTTCTTTCCCTTTGTCATCACTCATGTGTTTCCTTATATTTGCCTCAGTTATTTTTCCGGAGTAGCCTGAGCTAAATGGCAGTCTTTGATTTGACCCTGTTACAAGAACAAACCTGAAACCTAGCACTTAAAGAGTCTTTGTAGTGGTCATCCATATAATCTAACTTCTGGGATGTACTTTTTTGCGGGGGGTGGGGGGATTTTATAAAAATGAAATTTAGAATGTTATTAAATTCCTCAGGGAACTCATAATCCCGATTTAAGAAATCCTGGTGAGATCCGTGAGTGCACGGGCTCTAGAATGAGGCTGTCCTGGCACGCAGTTGGCTTTACCACACGCTGGCTACACTGCCTGGCAGGTTGTGTCATATACAGAGTGCTTCATGTGGTCCCTGCTGTCTCTGAAGTGTACTGCTGGTTACTGTTACTGAGATTGTTAAAGAGTCGTATTGCTGTTAGCTCCTAGGCACGCTCTTTCACTTCCCTGAAGTGCTATTATCTGTATGGTGCAAATAATAAAACCTTTTTCTATGACCCGTTGCTGTGAGGATCAGAAGGGATAATGTTTGTGAAAGCATTTGAAGACTGCCTATTTTAATTATTAATATCCACTTTGGCCATCACTTCTATAAGCACCTGGACTAGAGGATACTTTCTGAGTCACTTGTAATGGTATTAACATAAGATGTAAAACAATCACAGTCACCCAAGCTTCAAAAATCATTTGTTTCATTGACTGGCAGCAAATATTCTGTTCCCATTCATCCATCCTCCCTGTCTAAATACTTAATAGCTTATATGCACTTCCCTTAGCACCTTTCTTTCTAGAAAATGACATAAAAATGGAAAAAGCAGTGCTGAGCGCACTTTTATGTATGTTCTAGACTTATCGGACATGGAATTCCTGGATGATTCTTCCACGGAGAGTTTGCTCCTCAGTGGGGATGAGTACAATCAGGACTTTGATTCAACGAATTTTGAAGAGTCTCAGGATGAAGATGATGCCCTTAATGAAATTGTGCGATGTATCTGTGAGCTGGACGAGGAGAATGGCTTCATGATTCAGGTGACCTGTGTTCCCTTCACAGGAATCAGTCGGTCCAGGTGCTCGGCATGTGCGTGGGGGCACCTGTGTTCTCTTTTTCCTCCCCGTCCTTTGGAAGATGGAGGTTTCTAGCTTGTCATTACATTTAAAGTACCAGTTTTAACGACTGTCAGGTCTCATCTTCAGATGAAGTGTAGTTTTCTTACCTGAGGACCTGTCTCCAGGGTGTTTATTTTGAGGTTTTCAAGCTAAGATTCTTTTCAAGAGCCATTAAAACGGCTAAGCTTCCACATTGAAGGGGAGACCATAGAACTGTTCTCCGGCTGGTCTGGATCCTGTTGTCTAGTAATTTATGTTATCTAGTCACCCTTTAAAGGGCAGATACTGAAACAGAGTTTCCACAGTGTCAAAGATTAAAGGAAAGCTTTGTTGCAGGGATTACCCTTACATATCACCTCTCCCTGTAGAAAAGGGATCTTTGAGACAAAGGAAAGCATAACCCGTGTTTCGTGATGACGTTTGGAAGATCTGGAGGTGTTAGTTCTAGAAACGAAGAAAGAGTAACTTCTGTCTTACTCTTCTTTTCCCCGCTTCCCAGTGGTTTTCTCAAATAAGGGAACTACAAGTTTGTAGGTTCACCACACAAGTAGTACTTCACAAGGTTGTTGCCTCACACACTGCTTCAAAGTTGCTTTTTTTCTTTTTTTAATTTCTCTACTTTAATAAGCAATTTTTAAGTTTTAAGGATGTGGGAAATAGGAGACATAGTTTTTGACTTACTTGTGATTAAGCCAGTTCACTAAAGCACATGTTAATGGGTGCAACAAGTTCCTGAAATAGTCTACTTGAAGTAAAGTAAAGCTCATGGTAAGTCATGACTCGCTTTTGTGACGTGGATTAAGAAGTGAGCGGGCCGAAGCCGCAGGAGGACTCAGCCAGCTAGCTGAAGAGAAGGGGCTTGTCTTGGTTCCCGGCAAGTGAAACGCAGTTGTCTTCCGGCAGTGTGAAGAGTGCCTGTGCTGGCAGCACAGCGTGTGCATGGGGCTGCTGGAGGAGAGCATCCCGGAGCAGTACCTCTGCTACATCTGCCGGGACCCCCCGGGTAAGCCTCCGTCCCTCCTGCGCTCACCGGTCCCACTGTACATCCGCTGCCTAACGTCCCACCTTCCGTGTCAGCTAGACATTGCTTCCTTGTTAAAACTTGAAAGTGTTTTTCACTGTTAAAAGTTTTATTTTCCACATCAGTTACTTAAAACAGCGTAAATTCATCAGCATAATTAACGCCTTACAGGAAGGACCGGGTTGCGGCTTTTTCCTGGAGAAGAACTCGCTCTTCAGTGTACTCCTGTGTGTTGATTTCTAAATAGGCTAATACATGGTTATTTGAATGGATTCATAGCCTGAACTCAGGCTCCTCCTGACGGGGTTTTGAACAAGCTTCTGGGGGTGCTGCATGACCTTGCAGTATAAGAGCAGGTGGGATGCCCAGGGACCACATCCGACCCCTTTGTTTCACTGACGGGGCAAGTAGGAGCCTGGGCCTCACGTGCCTTGTGCTCAAGATGGTTAGACTGGCGGCACCGGGAGGAGCTCCTGCACCTGCCTCCCCCGCACTTGGGCCTTCCTTGCTGCAGGTGCTCTTTGAGCAGCAGTGTCCTACATGTGGTGTGTGCTTCCAGTTCCCCAGCAGAACCCATGCAAGCATCTCAGATAAAGGCTGCTGCCTTTTCTTGTGTGTATCAGATGAATAACACAAAGAAGCAGGAGAGTTATTTAAACCTTCATGAATGTAGGCATTTGTTCATTCATTCATCTAGCAGCATTTATGGGATTCCTTCTGTTTGCCAGTCTCTGTGGTTAGAGGTAAGATGAGGTAAGAGGTAACCATGCCGTCCACTCGCTCACTGTATAGTAGAGGACACAGACATAGAAGCAGCTAATTGTAACTGGATATAGTCACTGTTGATAGTGAAGATATAGGATTATATCAGATTCAATAGATACAGAGCTCTTAAACATGAAGGAAGGGGTCCCTGTTTACTTAACTAGAATTCTATGTTTCATCCAGTTCAACTCCTTGTTTCTATCTAGCCCTTTCGACCTTTTTAGAGAACAGATGACAGATACGTAAAAAAATAAAAAGGTAGTCCTCTGCAGGTGTGACCTGCCACTGACCACATCCTTAATGGAGTTTATCCTCCTTACTGGGCAGGAAATCTGACGGTGGGAAGAACTCTAAACAGTGCCAACTCCTCGAAACATTAGCCTTGCTCGTCTTTGGAATTTGTTCTTAGTCCTAGAGCTTGCCTCACTCACTGAGTGATAGTGGTCTGGTAGCAGTTGAAGGGAAGTCTTTAGTGAATGGACTCTTTTGTCACTGTAATCTCAATTTCATCTACAGGTCAGAGATGGAGTGCAAAGTATCGCTACGATAAGGATTGGTTGAATAATGGGAGAATGTGTGGGTTATCGTTTTTAAAAGAAAATTACTCTCACCTCAATGCCAAAAAGATAGTTTCCACACACCATCTGCTTGCTGACGTCTATGGTGTTACAGAAGTCCTGCATGGGTTACAGCTGAAGATCGGAATACTCAAGTAAGTGAAGGGCGGCCAAGGGAGGGGCTCGGTTAGGTGTAAGTTTTAATTCAAGCTAAGTCAGTTGTTCTTTGTTTCCAACTAATTTTTACTGGAGTGTAGTTGCTTTACTGGCCAACTGGAACTGATCATGTCTTTGGTAGACTGCATGCATCCTGGTGTCAGGCACTTTGGTGTATCTTGTTTATGTCTGCCTTCCCTGACTAAGCCTTGAGTTCCTGGAAGGTCGGGATTGTGTCTTACTCATCATTTTATTCCTAGAGCTTAGTGGAGGGGTAAGTTCTCAGTAACAAATGAAATTTGCTTCTGTTGGATGTCATAAACCTGAAGATGAATTTCTTCATAAAAAAGTCATGCAAATGCTAAAACTCAAGAGGGAAACTAACTTATAAAGTTAGGCTTTAAAAAAAAATGTGGTTGTCCTTGACATCAGTATAAATTTCTGAACATGCGTAATTTCAGTAAAGATTTCCGCTGGACAAATTTTGCCTGATGCTTATAGGTTCTGTTTATGTTAATGTTTCTACTAATAGTAGTTATTATCACTAGCTAGTATTTATTGAAAGTCTACTAGGTCCCTGAAATTGTTGGTTTCTTATGATATTTCATTTAATCCTTACAATAATGACCTTACTGTGATAGCTGGGTGATCAAAGACAGAGGTTCTGTAACTTGTCCAAGCTCCTCCTGTAAGACAGAGCAGGACTCTACCCATGGGACTGTTGAGTTACAAGTCTAGCTGTCCTTCTACTGCGCCTTCTACTGTTGAAGAATTACAGTATTTTCTGGATATTAAATAATGAGAGGTCTAAAAGATAAAATTTATAGCTTCAGAAACAAGATTTGGATTTATGTCTTCAGATTGTCCTTCTTTTACTCACTATAGAATCTGAGGAAAGGATTCCTCTTTTACTTACTGCAGAATTTTAATTATTACAGAATCAATTGTGTAGTATCATGCTTGAGTGTTCAGTGAGGATGGTGGTAAAGACACATTATCTTGGACTGTTAGCACATAATTAGTACAAGCTCTTTGGAGGCCGCTTTGGCAGTACTTGTCAGAATTAAAATGTGCAGACATTTTCTAGCAATTCCATATCTAGAAATTGATCTAACTGATATCCCCACTAGTGTGCAAAGTTGCGTTCAACTCTTGTGACCCCATGGACTGCAGCCTGTCAGGCTTCTCTGTCCTTCACTATCTGCTGGAGTTTGCTCAGACTCACGTCCGTTGACTCAGTGATGCCATCCATCCGTCTCATCCTCTGTTGCCCCTTCTTCTCTTGCCCTGAATCTTTCCCAACGTCAGGGTCTTTTCCAGTGAGTTGGCCCTTTGCATCAGGTGCAAAGGTCCACATAAAAAAAAACAAAACTAAAAACAGCAACAACAAAAAACTCGTTACTACTCTTTTTTTTTCCCCCCTGAACTGTTTCTCCCAATTTGTTTTAAGGAATAAACATCATCCTGACCTTCGTCTTTGGGCTTGTTCGGGGAAGAAGAAAGATCAAGATCAAGTGGTTGCTGGGGTGGAGAAAAAAATAATGGTGCAAAACACAGTTAATGTAGAAGAAAAGAAGTATCACATACAGAACCACAAAGAACCACCTCGTTTACCCCTAAAAATGGAAGGAACTTATATAACAAGTGAGCACAGCTACCAAAAGCCACAAAGTTTTGGTCCAGACTGCAAATCTGTCGCAGACCCTGGGAGCTCAGATGATGATGATGTTAGTAGTTTTGAAGAAGAACAAGAATTTCACATGAGAGAGAAAAACCGTTTACGATATCCAGTAAAAGAAGATGGAAGGCCCGGAAAGGTATAAGTAGTTCATTTGTCTTTGCTTAGAAATACTATAGAACAGAGGAAATTTTCATGAAATAAGGCATACTAAATTCCCAGATTTTACTTACATTTCCAAGTTCATAAGTACCTTGTTAGGGTAAAGACATTCTTTGCTGTCTCTCCAAGAACACCACTGACCTTTTAAACATTTAATTATCCCCTAATTCAGAAATACAGTAATTCATTAAACTTTTTGCCTTAACGAAAGTTCTGATTCTATAAGTACACTTAGATGTCACTAAAAACCATGAACCGCATTTTTTCCCAGAGAACATCTATGTGTTAAAAACATGAAAGTGCATATGGGTGTGTATATATGGGTGTGTATATATTAATTGTGTTGTTTTGTACATGTTTCAGATAAGAAATGTCAGTCTGGTTGTCTTTTTAAACTTTAGCATATTTGTATATGTATATCAATCCCATTATGCAATAAGCTGAATTCTTATAGCTCTGTATATATTGAATATTTATAAACTTATTTCCTATTCACGACTTAGAGATCTCATGCCTTCATTGTTTTACTGATTTTCAGTTAGCAATACTGCTTTAAAATCAGTTCTTTATTTTTCTGGCCTCTTTTATCAAGTAAGTTCTATAAGTAAATACTTAACTGAATTTGAATAGCTTGTATTACATGAAATTTTGTGGTAAATTATTTGTCAAATTAATATTCATCTTACAAAGTGAGTTATTGCTGGTGAATCTGAGCTCAGACTTTGTGTGTGTGTTAAGCAGTCTGCACTTTTTAAATTTTTAAAGGATTTTTATCTTTCCCTCATCTCACTGATTTAGCTGCAATAGTAAGTTCTAGTGTGCAGTTAAGGACACTATACTGGCTTCTGCCAGCTTCCTTAATGTTTTTTCTTATTGCTTTTTGCCTTCACTCCACTTAAAACACAGTTTAGATTAATTGAGGAAGGGGTCAGTCTAAATTATCTGGGCTTCCTGGTTACCTATATAACTGGCTCCTTTATTTCTTTAGCAGGTTTGATTGAAGGCCTCCTACCCTGTGTAGCACTGGGCTAGGCATCGGGAAGAGACACAGCAGGCATGTCTGCTTTTTTAGGGCCATCAGGTGTAATTTAGTTACGTGCTTGTACTTCCTTTAAGAATATTCTGGGGGTCAGATTGGATTTTAACCTAGCCTCTTGGGTAATGAGGTTTTTAATGTATTTTTCCCTGTGTGACATGACATTACATTTCATCCAATTCTTTGTTTCCGTTGGTTCTTTGGAGAAGAATCCAGCTGAAAGGAATACAGTGTTTGTTTATAATGATAAAAAGAGCACTGAAGACCCGGGAGACTCGCATCTTCAGTGGCAGCTCAATCTCCTTACGCACATAGAGAACGTGCAGAAAGAAGTCACCAGCAGGATGGACCTCATCGAAAAGGAAGTTGACGGTAATTTAAGAAGGATCTGAAACACAGTTGCTGTAGTCTGTAAAGTGTTTTTTTTGTGTGTGCTTATGAATAACATGATGTTCCTTAAAGTCTTTTAAATTATGGGACAAAAACTGCAGACAGTGACCACACTGATGGAGCTTTATTGCTTCCTTAGCATTGTATTTAGCATATCTGACAGTTAGGGTATTTGATGGCTATTTTAGGGATTTTTCTTTTTTAAGATAGGTACTTATGAAATAGTGTCCATCTGCCAGGCTCAGTGTATACCACATGTGGGATATTTATTAATTTCACTGAACTGTGTTTTCTTTGAAAGTCAGCATTAGGACTTTAAGCATATTTGAAATATTGGGGAAAACATTTTGTTTTCACTTTGGTCAGTGTTTTTTAAGTGAAATTAACAACAAAAAAGAACTCCTGCTAGGTTAAGTGGGTAAACTTTTAGTTCACATATACGTTTTCAGATGTTTTTCTTCTGTATTTTTAATTTCATTACACAGGAACCCTAAGGAGTAGACAGGGAAAATATCCTCATTTTATAGTTGAGAAAATAAGAGTAATTGAGATTACTCGATTTCAGATCTAGTGTTTTTCCTGTGCTTTTTGACTCCCATCTTTAAACTCATAGATTGTATTTCCCACCCCCCTTTTTATTTGCAAAAGCATGCACTACTTTCACCCCCCATTAAGTTAGTGTTCCTACTGCTTTGTTTTTCCCTGTGAAAAGAGGAAATGGAAACCCACTTCAGAAGCATCCTCCATTTGGTTATAAGCTAGCTGTAGAGTTAGTTTAGTTTTAAGTAGATTTTTAAAGAAGAAAAAATTGCAACTTGATGCCATTTTCCATTATTAATAAAAAGGATAAAATGTAACTAATTGCATTCTGCCTAGATTTCTAGTATGTTTGCATTTTTTAAAAGTACTGGTTCAAGAGGACACTAAGAAGTTTCCACCTCCTTTTTTTTGTTAAAAAGAACTTATGGACTAAAAAAGGTTAGGGTAGCTGAGTTTCATTTAAAATGGAAATGATAAGCTTAAATTAATAGTAATCTTGAGCAGGTACGGGGGACGTTGTTTTCTGTTCTAGAAGCGAGTAAAAGAAGACACTCAAAATGAAGTTATTTTATATCTATAAAGGGGGAAATTACCTAAAATAATGACAGGTAAAACAACAGATAAAGGTTACCAGGATGGGCTGAGGGACAGAGGATGCTTAATGGCTCAGAGGTGGCTTGTGGCTTTCTAGAGAAAGGGAAGCGAACTGTTTCTGCATCATTTTTTCAGCCTTCTCATTATACCATTTTCTGACTGTGTTTTCAGTTGCCATGTAAATGTGTGTGTTCTCTTCTCTCTTTTAGTTCTGGAAAGCTGGCTTGATTTCACAGGGGAGTTGGAGCCACCCGATCCTCTTGCAAGGCTGCCCCAGCTTAAACGCCACATCAAACAACTCCTAATTGACATGGGCAAAGTACAGCAGATAGCCACTGTCTGCTCTGTATGATGGCTGAACACGTGATGCAAAGAATGGGGCTCTGTTCAGTCGACTCGCTTTTATTATCCACATGGCTGCTAAGTGGATAGTTTAAAAGCTTAGTGATGTTTGGTCATTTACTGATTTGTGACATCAATAGGATGGCACCTTGGAAAGGAAAGTGAAGAACAACTTTATCAGGGAAGCTAATATTAAAAAACATTCATGAGCTAGATACAAATGACAATGTGCCATATGCCCAGGGTCAGTGGAGGTAGATTAGAATCTATGCTGAGGGAATCAGATTGGCAGGATTTTTGAGTAGTTGCTAACATGAAACACAAGATACCTGTAGGAAGAAATACGGTGCATTCATACAGTTCTTAGTAGAAAGATCTATGTTTATAAACCAGCATTTGGCCAAAACCAAAATTGTAGAGGAGATTTAAATTGTGGAGAGTTCTGTAAGGTTGTTGTAAGAACTGTCTTCTCTGCAGTTGATCCAGCTGCACTGAAGTCCAGAGTATTTAAACTTTTATGGGATCATGAACTGTTTCTTAGGTGATGAATGTCCTTAACCAGAAAACTGACAGTAGAAGTCTCACTTCCGAGGAGAATAGCTGTGGCACCCTTACTTCATTATGAATATATTTTAAAAACAGTGAAATAATTGGAATCCATTGCTGACATTATAAACTCATTGTAAAAAACAGAATGGCTCGCGGAATTGTCAGTGTGCCAAATAATGATACTGCTGGAAAGAGAGATTTAAATAACTGTGGGAGTTCTCTCACCCAAGTCTTACATAATGCCATCAGTCCATCAGAGACGCGTCTATCCCGTATACTATATATAGAATATATATAGTCAGAGTTCAGCATTCAGGTTTCAACATACAGTTTGAGCCTGAGTGTGCTTGATATTTGCCTTCAGAAAAAAAAAAGTAAATAACCTCAGCTGGGATGAGGAGTGACAAAAATAACAAAACAATTTGTGGCTGTGGATTTTTTTTTAAACTGCTGGTAGTGGAATACTGGAAAAGCTTCATTTCTGAAGAAGAATTTTATTTTTAAAAAATACATAAGGCACTCAAAACTTGTAGCTTTGATCACAAATGGACAGATTTCTGAAACCAAAGGCAACTAAGTTGCTGCGTTAGCTCTTGCTGGATCTCAGCCTGGCCTCCGTCTGCCAGTGCTCTTGCAAGCCGTGTGCCGACCCCATGCTCGCGCAGGTGTGCGTTCAGTGTGTATGCTTGTTTGAAACAAACACTCAGCATACATGTGTACATAATCGACATATTTATATCTACACATATCTAGTTTTATTACTATAGTCTATAAGAGTTGGTGGTTAACATGAAATGTTACCTTTTAACAGACTGTTTTTAAAAAATTAAAAATGTTATGTATAGGTTTTGAAACTTTTTTAAAAAGGGGGGAGAAAAGACTGTTAAGAGGAGGCTATTTGATGACATGTTAACACTTGAATATTTTATGCCTCATCCTGTTTATCGGTTCTAGCAATCTGTATAAATGCATTTTAGAACTGATAGACAGTCAACTTGAATTTATCTTTGATAAGAATACATGCCACTGTACATTCAGATATTATTTAAAACTGCAAACACACTGTTCTATATGTAAGGTACTGTATGTAAAACTCTTTATTAAAACAATTCCACATATCATAAAATTTCAGCTTGCCTTTTTGCGGCCTTATATTTTGATGTAAAGATGATTAAAAGAATGTGCAAAGCAGTAACTAGAAATTTTTATTGCCTTTTGAGATTCTCCAACTTGACCCATGTGCCAAAGATCATAGACATAAAATACAGCCCTATGTATTTACTTATGATGCATTACCGTTGTGAGAGACCTTACTGAGAAATGAAAAGCTTTAGTAGAGGAGATACAAGGTAGTTATTAAATATGAGTATTAAAGTAAAAAAAGATAGTGCCTATATTTCACGTGTGGAGTAAATTTTCTAATGTCTCTTTTTCAGGGTTGATACTTTATTTTTTCATTTGTGTTTTAAAATAATGACCCTAATCTTTTCCCTATTGTTAAATTCTAGACATTTATCTGTTTTTCAGAATGGAACAAATAGCATTCTTAACAGGCTGTGAACAGTGGTGTTGCCCAGATTCTTGTCACATGCTCGAGGGACCTTTTGTGCCTAGTAACACTCATATTCTCAGCCCCTGATGACCATAGTTAAATTAATGTGCATTTTTTCTTGGGACATCTTAAAATTAGATCACTTTGATAGCCAGCTGACTAGAAGTTTCATTAATAATTAGAATATTGAATTCTTGCTCTGCTTTAATGCATATGAATTGGGAGTCTGAAGTTTTTAATTTATATTTTCAAGTAAATCTGTATTGAATTACTTGTACGCACATCTCCATTTATTAATAATACAGAGTGTATCAAAAATTGGTTGAAGCCTTTTAGCAACGACAGGCTGCTGACTCATTCTGTATTTAGGTGAGTGAATTTGTTTTTGACAAGGCAGTCCATTGTTCGAGGTTTCGGAGGAGTTGGTTTTCTTTCCACTTAGTCTTACTTTAAAAAAAATGTGAGTATATACATCTAAATATAAGCAGTAAACTAGGGAGGGTGTTTCTTGAAAAGGTAACTTTTCATTGCCACCCAGACAGAGTAGACAGACACTGTAGGGAGAGATCCTTCTTAGTCTGCTACTGATAAGTATAGTTTGTACTTCTTCATACTCATTGTGTGGTTCTGCTGACTTTCAAACTTAAGAGCAGTGTACACTTTCCTTAAAGGAAATTAATTATTCTCATTATTTAAGGTGAAATCCTTTTTCCCACATTCACCTTATTTCCACTGACTTACATCCTCTCAAATGTTCTTATTCTGTATTTTCAAGATGAAGGGAAGGACCTCATTTCCTCCAGCCAACAGGATCTCCTGCCAGCTTCATTCTCTCTGTTATCACATCTTCTAAGAGCCCTGGGTGGAAACCCACAGCCCCCTCCACCCTAGTTCATTCCTTCACTGGTTGTGCTGGTTCCTCAAAGTGGATGGTGTCATCTTCCTTCTGAATCCCACTTAGTAGGACACCGTTTTTTATAAAATCACATCATGACGGTAATACTATGGGCTTCTGAAATTTTAATTTTCATTCTGATTCATCAAAATGATCACTATCAGGCTAGGGGTTTAATACTGAGTGATGGCTCTGTGCCAGGTATTGTACGTGTTACCTGTAGCATCTGATTTAGTTCTTTTGTGGAGAGGTGGAACAGGATCATTTTCAAGCTGAGGAGGAGGAGGACAGGAAGCTGAGGGTTAGAAACATTTAGAGACTTCACAGGTTCAAGATGCAAACCCAGTTTTGTTCCAGCTTGTGTTCTCCTTGCAGGTGTGTTTCCCATATTCTTGTCATTTCTTTTCTGGAATCCTTAGTGACTCCCTATTTCAAACCAAGTTATATCTGTGTAATCTGGATCTTTTGTACTTTGCCTAATCAGTTCTCAAATTCATTTAAGTGTATAGCCTCATGATTTCCATGGATGGCTTCCATCTCTTGCCTTCATATTATTTTCCTCTTCTGGAAAATTGTTTGTTTGTTGTGTCGCTTCAAATGCAGACAGTACTTCAGGCTTTGATTTCTCTTCCTAAGAGAAGCAGTCCATCACTGGAGATGTCTTAATACTGTCATTGTACCAAGCTATGGAGGGACCATGCCAGTAGATAATATATTTCCTATGGTGAAACAGAAAGGAGCTTTGTAATTCTCTTCTCAGATTTTTTGCTTTGGCAATTTACTAGCAATAACCTCTCCGAGCTTTGCTTTTCTTATGTGTTAAAAGGAATAATACCTAGCTTAGAACCTGGGTTTTGAGGGTTTAATGAAGCAAATACAGTAAATTGTAAAGTTGAAACTTAAATATGGTAGACACATTGAATGTCATCTGTTTGCCAGCCATTAAGTTATATGGTTGGGCGTGAAATTAATGTTAATAGAATCACAGTCTATATAGCCTAATGGAAACATTAAAAAAAATATTTTTTCAACAAGATAAGTGATGTCAAAGAGTACAAGGAACCATGGAGGCAAAAGAAAAGATAAATAGTCTTGTAGGTGGAGAGGTTTGGGGGAAATAGAATCTATATGTTAATTAAAACAGGGTTTGTGTGCTCAGTCACTTAGTCATGTCTTGACTCTTTACAGCCCCATGGACTGTAAGGCTCCTTTGTCCATAGAATTCTCCAGGCAAAAATACTGAAGGGGTTTGCCATTTTCTACTCCAAGGGATCTTCCCAACTTAGGGATCAAACCCACATCTCTTGCTGCTTCTGCATTGGCAGGTGGATTCTTTACCACCAGCGCCACCTGGGAAACCTGCAATTAAAACAGTCGTTTCTGAATGTTATTTGACTGTGACCTCTCCATAGGAATTTCGAAACATTCTCATCCGTTTCTGGTACCCTGAAAGTACATCCGGAGACAAAACTGGAGTGTACTTAGTCAGCTAAGGACTTGTACTTAGATCATCCAAGGAAGTTTGGAATGAGGAAGAGAGAAAAGGAGGGAAGAGGGAGGAAAAAGCCCAAGTAAATAAGTGCAGTTGGGGACAATGCTGTGGGCAGCGGGGCTTTGAGTCTGCCATTTGAAATTGCTCATCATAAATTTAAACAGTTGCAGAGTGTGATTTCTAATTTGTAAATATTGGGCAATTAAAATCAACCTCTTATCAATGTTGAAATAGAATCAATACCGTTTTGTTAGTTAACATCTGTTTTAAAAGTACACAAGCAAGCTCTTCTTTTTAACATTTGGGAAATTTTCAGTTTTTATATTCTATTTTTTGCCTTTCTATTTTACTTCCTAATAGAATGTTGTCTTCTTTTATACTTACAAGTCTTTATCATACTTTTGCCCATAAACACAAAGAATGGCAATTTAAAACTGTGTTTATAGGCTTCATAATAGAGTATCAAAATACTTGGTGAACTAATCACTAGTATCACTGAATATAAAATAGAGAAGTCTGCAATTATAGTTGAAGATTTCAGCCCTCCTTTAACACTAATCGATGGAACAAGTAGCCAGAATATCAGGACAGAACACTGGAACAAGAATGAATACTCAACCTAATTGACATTGAGAGGACACTCCACCCAACAACATGAGAGTAGGAATTTCCTTTTTAAAACACACAGAACAGTCAAAGAGATGGACTACATACTAGGCTATAAAAGGTCTCAACTTGTTTAAAGTTGAAATGCGTAACATGTTCTCCAACAATAATGAAATTATCCTGGAAACTGGTATTAAATATCTGAAAAAACTCCAAAGTGTTTGGAAATTATCAACATACTTGTAAACAATCCATGACTCAAAAAAGTTATAAGTTAAATTATAAAATGGGTGAATGAAAAGGAAACCACATTATGTTAAATTTTGTGGGATGCAGCTCAATATTAGAGGGAAATTTACCATTTTAAATGATTATAATAAAAAGCAAGGTACAGATTTTAACTACTTACTGTGGTGATCATTTTGCAATATATGCAAATTTTGACTCATACTGTACCCTTCAAACTAATGTCAATTATACCTCAGTTTTTAAAAAAACTAGAAATTTTAAATAAGAAAGGTACAAAATCATTGGTTTAAGATTTTAAAAATAAGGCATTTTAAAACCAAAATAAATGGAAAGAAATGTGTGAAATCTATGAAGTATCAAATGGACACACAAAAGGGAAGTATCAATATAAACAAAAAAGCTGATTCTTTGCATGGAAAATAAAACTGGTTAACTCCTACATAGACTGATTGAAAATTAAAACCGAAGAGGTAACATTACAACATATCAAACATACAATTTTTAAAAGGGATATAGAGAAAAAAACACAGCTTACGTGAAACAAAAATTCCTCAAAGGCAGAAGTTAGCAAATCTACTTAAATTAAATAAATTGAATTTGTAACTGAAAATGTTCCTTCAAAATTCCAGGCCTAAATGTGAATTATATCAAACATTTAAGGAAGAAGCCTTGATTTTACACAAGCACTGACAAGAAAGAAACACGTATTTTTCAAGACCAACTTTTTAACCTCATGCCAGAACCAGAAGAAAACACTACAAGGAAAGGAAATTAGAGTAACACGTGTAGAATATAGACACAGTCCTCAACAAAATAATTACATGAATACAATGATATACAGGAAGTGTAATATATCAGGATCAAGTTGGGTATTCCACAGGAATACAAAGGTAGTTCAAAGTCAATGAATTATGTTAATTCACTAAGATAAGGGTTTTCATAAATTTCAGTGTCCATTCATGATTAAAAACTACTAGAATAAGAATTTGCATAACAATATAGAGCACCTATCAGGAGACAAACCTCATAATGGTAAAGGAATACTTTCTCTGAAATAAGGAACAAACCCAGAATATCCACTATCACCGTTATTATCCAACAATGTGTAGGTCCTACTACTGCAATAGGGCATGGGCAATAAAGGAGGAAAAATGAAAGGCATAGATAGCACTTAGAAAGGAAGAAAAAATATTTGCAAGTGACATGTACTTGGAAAAGCCTAAGGAACCTACCAAAAATGCCTCTAGAATTAAGATTTCTTTACATTAGCAAGGTGCTGTTGGAGATTAGAATTTTTTTAAATGCCATTTTCGATAACATCAAAGAAAAAACTTCACAGTGAATCTGAAAACATGCAGAACCTGTGCACAGAAAACTACAAAACAATGCCTACCTAGAATAAAGATGGGGTAAATAGAAATACTAAGAACATGGATTGAAAGACACAATACTGCTAAAATGTCAGTTCTCCCAAAACATTAATAGAGTGCAATCCCATGTGAAATCCCAGCAGACTTTTTGAAGCAGAAATTAGCGAACTGATTCAAATTTTATATGGAAATGTGAAGAAACGAGAATATCCTGAGCAATTTTGAAAAAGAAGAAATCAAGTTGAAGGGCATGCAGTTTCTGATTTGAGGTTATTAAGCTGTAGTAGCCGGGACAGCGTAGATGTAGCATAAAGACAGATGTAGGTTGGTAGTACGGAATAGGGAATCTAGAAATAGACCTAAAAATACGGCCAACCGAATGAAGGAGGGCGCCTGTTGTTCCGCATCCCTCCTTGTCGGTGTTTGGCGTTTGCCAATGTTTTGCATGTTAGCCATTGTAATAGGTGTGCAGTGATACTTCATTTTAATTTGCATGTGGTTATCCAGTTGTGCCAGTGCCCGTTGTTGAAAATATTATTTTCCCTTTGAATTACCTCGGTCTTTTTATCAAAAATCAATTGACCATAATTATGTAGGTTTATTTCCACAGGTATTTGTATTCTCTTCTCATTGATCTAGATGTCTGTCCTCAGTGAAATGTCATACTATCTTGATTACTGTGGCTTTAAGGTTTGGAATCACTTAGGTATAATTCCTTTAACTATGTTCTTGTTTCTTGCCTGTATTTTGCCAATTCTAGTGTTTTCTTGTTTTTGTTTTTTTGCATTCCTATAAAAGTTCTAGGATCAGGTTTGTTCAGTTCAGTCACTCAGTTGTGTCTGCCTCTTTGCAACCCCTTGGACTTCAGCACACCAGGCCTCCCTGTCCATCACCAGCTCCTGGAGCTTGCTGAAACGCATGTCCATCAAGTCAGTGATGCCATCCAACCATCTCATCCTCTGTCATCCCCTTCTCAGATTTGTTACTTTCTTTTAAAAGCCTGCTGGACTTTTGACAGGAATTGCACTGAATCTACAGATAAGTTAACCATCTTAACACTATTGAATCTTTTGATTCAAGAGCATGGTGTGTTTCTCCATTTGTTTAGCATTTCTGGTTTGTTTTTTTCTTTTCCCCTAGCAATATTTTGTAGTTTTCAGTGTTCAGATTTTGCACTTATTTTGTTAAATTTGTTTCTGAGTATCTTATTCTTTCTGATGATACTGTAAATGGAATTGTTTTCTCAATTTTGTTTTCAGATGTTTAATTACTAGAATATAAATAAACTTGATCTTTAAAAAATATCTTGTATCTGATGACATTGTTAAACTCACTTATTAATCCTAGAATTTTTGAATATTTCCAGATATTTTCTAGGGAGAAAACTAAGGAGGCCTTATAGGTAAATTAAATGTAAGATCCTGGATTGGATCCTGGAGCAGGAAAAAAAAAATTTACTGGTCGAAAAGCTGGTGGAAGCCTGTAAAAGTTTGTAGTTTTGTTAATAGTATTGTATTGATAGTTTCTTAGTTTTGTTGATTATGATATGGTTGTGTAAGATGTTAATATTAGGTGAAATTGGTTAAAGAGTATTGGGAACTCTGTATTACTGTTTCAACTTTGGAACAAGTTGACAACTTATTTCAAAATGGAAAGAAAAAAAAAATGAAACTGTAAACTGTGGACTTTAGTTAAAAATAGTGTATAAGTATTGTTTCATTAATTGTGACAACTGTACCACAGTAACGCAAGATACCAAACTACCAGAAACTGGAGAAAGGGAATATGGGAATTTTCTGTACTGTATGCTCAATTTTCCTGTAAATCTAAAACTGTAAAATATATAATTTAAAAAGTTATAAGAGAGGAATGTGAGGGGATAATTATACTATGCTGTCTTTTTAGTTTCAGAAAGAGAATTCAGTAAAATTATGACAACCCTACAATTTAAAGTTTTGTTCTTGAAACACTCTGTCTCTAGGAGTCAGTCTTGCCCAGGAAATCAAGGAGAAAATGCCTTCATTAGAAAAGCATTCTTCTTTCTTACAGTCAGCACGGGAGCATTGGAAGATTGAAAACAAACTTCAAAGATAGAAGAAGAGAGTGTTGCTTGGGAGAAAGGCTGAGATCTTACAAGGGAGACTGGCCAGATTTCAATTAGAAAATGGGGCTTGGAAGGCCACTGTAGGTTGATAGTGAGTGATAGTGTTGCATGGGCGATTAAATTGTCTTGAAAAGAGACACTAGAACAAGCAGACACAAGTTAATTGAGAGGACTAGGCCAGACTGCATGGTCAGATCTTGGCTCTTTTTTGTTGGAAATTCTCCACAGACAGACAGGTCTAGGATCAGCAGACTATTTTGAGAAGTTCTATCTTAAAGTCACAAATGGAAGGCTCATAGAGAGGAGGGACCATCTCTTTATAGGGAAACAGAATTTTTTTGCCATCCCCCAAATGTCTCTCTGGCAATATGGATTATCTTGAGCTGAAAACAATCAAGGCCCAAAAGACTCAAGAAAAGACTGGTCTTGCTCACAGCTATCTGAAAGGATTTAGGTAGAGGGCTTGCTCCATAATAGAGCTGTCACTGCAGATATCAGCAGAGAACATGGGCAATGTCTGGTGGGGAAAACTCAGCAGGGCCTAGAGATCAGAGTCCACCCTCAGTTCCGTTCAGTTCAGTCACTCAGTCGTGTCCGACTCTTTGTGACCCCATGAACCACAGCACGCCAGGCCTCCCTGTCCATCACCAACTCCCAGAGTCCACCCAAACCCATGTCCATTGAGACGGTGATGCCATCCAACCGTCTCATCCTCTGTCGTCCCCTTCTCCTCCTGCCTCAATCTTTCCCAGCATCAGGGTCTTTTCCAGTGAGTCAGCTCTTCCCATCAGGTGGCCAGAGTATTGGAGTTTCAGCTTCAGCATCAGTCCTTCACATGAACACTCAGGACTGATCTCCTTTAGGATGGACTGGTTGGATCTCCTTGCAGTCCAAGGAACTCTCAAGAGTCTTCTCCAACACTACAGTTCAAAAGCATCAATTCTTCAGCGTTCAGCTTTCTTTATAGTCCAACTCACATCCATACATGACTACTGGAAAAACCATAGCCTTGACTAGATGGACCTTTGTTGGCAAAGTAATGTCTCTGCTTTTGAATATGCTATCTAGGTTGGTCATAACTTTCCTTCCAAGGAGTAAGCGTCTTTTAATTTCATGGCTGCAATCACCATCTGCAGTGATTTTGGAGCCCCAAAAAATAAAGTCAGCCACTGTTTCCCCTGTTTCCCCATCTATTTGCCATGAAGTGATGGGACCGGATGCCATGATCTTCGTTTTCTGAATGTTGAGCTTTAAGCCAACTTTTTCGCTCTCCTCTTTCACTTTCATCAAGAGGCTTTTTAGTTTCTCTTCACTTTCTGCCATAAGGGTGGTGTCATCTGCATATCTGAGGTTATTGATATTTCTCCCGGCAATCTTGATTCCAGCTTGTGCTTCCTCCAGCCCAGCGTTTCTTATGATGTACTCTGCATAGAAGTTAAATAAGTAGGGGGACAGTATACAGCCTGGACATCCTCCTCTTCCTATTTGGAACTAGTCTGTTGTTCCATGTCCAGTTCTAACTGTTGCTTCCTGACCTGCATATAGGTTTCTCAAGAGGCAGGTTAGGTGGTCTGGTATTCCCATCTCTTTCAGAATTTTCCACAGTTTATTGTGATCCACACAGTCAAAGGCTTTGGCATAGTCAATAAAGCAGAAATCGATGCTTTTCTGGAACTCTCTTGCTTTTTCCATGATCCAGCAGATGTTGGCAATTTGATCTCTGGTTCCTCTGCCTTTTCTAAGACCAGCTTGAACATCTGGAAGTTCGCAGTTCACATATTGCTGAAGCCTGGCTTGGAGAATTTTTAGCATTACTTTGCTAGCATGTGGGATGAAGCAATTGTGAATTAGTCTGAGCATTCTTTGGCATTGCCTTTCTTTGGGATTGGAATGAAAACTGACCTTCTCCGGTCCTGTGGCCACTGCTGAGTTTTTGCTGGCATGTTGAGTGCAGCACTTTGACAGCATCATCTTTTAGGATTTGAAATAGCTCAACTGGAATTCCACCACCTCCACTAGCTTTGTTCGTAGCGATGCTTCCTAAGGCCCACTTGACTTCATATTCCAGAATGTCTGGCTCTAGGTGAGTGATCACACTATTGTGATTATCTGGGTCATGAAGATCTTTTTTGTACAGTTTTTCTGTGTATTCTTGCCACCTCCTCTTAATATCTTCTGCTTCTGTTAGGTCCATACAGTTTCTGTCCTTTACTGAGCCCATCTTTGCAAAAAATGTTCCCTTGGTATCTCTAATTTTCTTGAAGAGATCTTTAGTGTTTCCCTTTCTATTGTTTTCCTCTATTTCTTTGCATTGATCACTGAGGAAGACTTTCTTATCTCTCCTTGCTATTCTTTGGAACTCTGCATTCAAATAGGTATATCTTTCCTTTTCTCCTTTGCTTTTTGCTTCCCTTCTTTTCACAGCTATTTGTAAGGCCTCCTCAGACAGCCATGTTGCTTTTTTTGTATTTCTTTTTCTTGGGGATGGTCTTGATTCCTGTCCCCTGTGCAATGTCATGAAGCTCCATCCATAGTTCATCAGTTCACTCTGGGACTCATTAAATCTTCCTGGCCCAGCAAGTATTTGTTTACCGAACATTTGCTTTTCCATCTCCATGCCAATTGCTTTCCTCCCCTTCAAAATCCCAAATCACTACCCCCAATATCCTTGTTTTTCTAAAGCTGAAGATAGTATTTAAGTTGAAGATTTGGGCCATTTGGGCCCGTTATTCACTTGTCATGGGTCTCTCCCATGTACAAGTGTTACTAAACTTTTGATTTTCCCCTGTTCATTTGTCTCATGTTGACCTAATTCTTAGACTAGCCAGGAGAACCCAGGAGAGTATAGAAGAATGTCTTCTGTCTAACACCTTGAATGAGCCACTGTGTTCAGTGCTCATAGGAAATCTAGACAGATGTGGGAAGATTAGACCATGAAGATCAGCACAGAATACTCCAGGTAATTTCAGGGAGTTTCAAAGTGAGGCAGCCACCTTTGCGCAGAGGTGGAGGCACAAATACTACTTCTGCCCTGAGGAACGTGCCTGAGAAACTTATCAAACGATGCCTCTTGAAGCAAGGCACAGGCTTCCCACGTGGCTCAGTGGTAAAGAACCCACCTGCCAATGCAGGAGACAAGGGTTCGATCCCTGGGTCGGGAGGATCCCCTGGAGGAGGAAATGGCAACCCTCTCCAGTGTTCTTGCCTGGAAAATCCCATGGACAGAGGAGCCTGGCGGACTACAGTCCATGGGGTCGCAAAGAGTCAGGCACTACTGAGGGCACTTGCGTGCTCACACACACACACACACACACACACACACACAAACACACAAAGTAAGGCACACAGATAAGAAACCTATTGAAGAGAAGCCAGGCAAAGCAAGATGGAATCCACGACTGGTTTCTTGGCTGGTTGGGAGAATGCCTTGACTGTGACAGAAGTGGCAGCAGACAAGATTAGTCTGAATAACTGATGCTTTGGCAGTCCTAGAGTTTCCTGATTTGATTTCTTCCAATCTAAGAGACCCAAAAGGACAAAACCTAGAGACACATTTGTTAAATATATGCATTTTCAGTTAGGAAAGTGGGCCAAGAGGGAAAGACTCAAATCTAGCAAATGAAACTAATCCAAAATGAACCAGAGAAGAAAAGCGAATGATTTAAGAAGCTATTCAAAGTGTTAGAAAATTGTCTGAGCCTTCCTAAAAGTAAAAGGGGAACCACCATGGAAATTGAAATGTCAGCATTATATTCCTCTACTGTGGAAAATAATAAAACAAAACATGTACTGCTCAAAACACAGAGTGAAAAGTGGGGAAGAGCAGTGCTTCAGGAGCATCAGGCTCTGGCTGTGAACAAAGCAGAACCAAGAGCGTTGCTCCTCACCCAGTTCCACAAGGATTACGTTGTCAGTCACTGCGGTCAGTGACCCGCAAAGCACCTGCAGAAAGCTCAGGGTGAAGAACAGAGGAGCCACTCCGTGCTATGGGAAAACAGCCCCTTAGACAGATGAATGTCTCAGGCAGATTTTTTACTGAACTCAGATTCTTGCATCTTCCCATACAATGAAAGTACTGAATGATTAACTCAAGATATTTGTTCTTTGTGACTAGCAGTGATCTTTAACCAAGGTGTATGCCCAAATGCATGCATCTCCTAGCCAGAAAGCACTTGGAAGCTGGTGCTTCTATATCCTCAAAGGCTGTCTCTCATGACTACTTTGATGGAGATCTCTGGGTGTAGGTGTTCAGGCTCCTCAGTAAGTGAAAGCTGCTCAGTCATGTGCAACTCTTTGCAACACTATGGACTGTAGCAGGCTCCTCTGTCCATGGGATTCTCCAGGCAAGAATACTGGAGTGGGTTGCTACTCCCTTTTCCAGGGGATCTTCCCAACCCAGGGATTGAACCCGGGTTTCCTCCATTGCAGGCAGATTCTTTACCATGGGTTCTTGAATAAAACAAACTCACAACTCTTACATTGTTCATTTTTCTTACAGTTGACATGGTCCCACCAGTTCCCTGGTGCCATCAACTGTGGATACAATGAGCTGGGATGATTCTTCAGCTAAAAAAAAAAAAAATGAGGAAGAAATATTTACAAGGCTAAGGTTTAAGGGCACCCTCTTAAAACTCTGGGCTTCCTTGGTGATTCATATGGTAAAGAATCCACCTGTAATGTGGGAGACCTGGGTTTGATCCCTGGGTTGGGAAGATCCCTGGAAAAGGGAAAGGCTACCCATTCCAGTATTCTGGCCTGGAGAATTCCATGGACAGAGGAGCCTGGTGGGCTACAGCCCATGGGGTCACAAAGAGTCAGACATGACTGAGAAACTTCCACTTTCTTAAAACTCCAGGACAGTGGTCACTGTGGGACAGGGCTGGGGATGACTGCCCACCCACACTAGCAGATGAGGCTTCGCCAGGCACCTCATCTGTACACCTTCAGTGTACCACAGTAAACTCAAAGAGGAAGTAGAAGTGAAGAGATTTAAAACATGTTGGAGGGAAGGACATGCCCCTTAGATGAGACCAATGTCCGGGGTCGCCACCACTGGAAATCTCTCATGTTTACAAGAAAAATAACATTGGGTGCTTACTGTGGGCCAGGCCCTGTGCTATGCATCTTATATTTATGTATTTAGCAATCACATCATCCTATAAGCTTGGGCACCAATAACATTGCAGCTTCATAGATGAGAAATTGGAGCATGGAGAGATTAGGCAGCTTGTCCAAGGCCAAGCCCTTGGTACTCGTGGGAGGATCTCATTGAGGTGCGAGCATGACTACTTTGATGGAGATCTCTGGGTGTGGGTGTTTAGGCTCCCCTGGGGGTCACTGCTGATGCCACCCTAGCTGGGTGGGTCGGCATCCTTATTATTGCTGGTTGGGGGCAGGTGGAAGTTCAGGCTGCCTGTGTGGTCTCCACTGACCCCACAGGGAGAGGGGGCTCATGACTGCCCAGCTGGGGTAAAAATTCTGGCTTCTCACGTGGCCTTTTAGTCACCATCCTAGCTTGGAGAGACTCCTTAGTTTGGTAAGAATGGAATTCTAGGCTCCCTAGCTGGGCTTTTGTTGGCATGGGTGGGGGTGGAACCACAGTTTGTTTATTTGTTTTTTTCTGTGAGGTTTGCAAGAATAGAATAATTATTGTCTAAAAATCTTCTGTCTTGCAGGCTGCCTTTTCCTGGACCTTTGGCTCAAAAAGGCTTTTCTTGGGGCTTTTCTGGGATCTTTGCTTCTGGCATTTCTAGTTGCTGGTTTCTCTAACACGAGTATGAGATGTGTGAGGCAAGGTAACATTCAGGGAACTTACTACTATCCTGTTTCTCTCGTTCTGAGGTTGCTCGATGACTGTGTTCGTATCCATCTTTTAGTGTCTTCTTCTGTTTGCGTTACATATAATATTGAGGGGCTCTAAATGTACTTAGCTGGAGGAATAGGGGAAGAATGTGTGTATTTCATCTTCTGGAAGCAGAAGTCAAGTTCCAGGACTTTTGATTATTGCTTTGGCAACCAGGGAGAAAGAGGAACGTGGCTTTGAGTCACTGGTTCTGTGGGAGACGAGAGTAGTTGTCCAAAGCTGTGGCAGGGGACCCAGCAACGTGGCAGCAAGCGGGATTCCAGGAGAGACGGCTGGTTAGTGCTTTTCTGTGGAGCCAGAAACCGTGGCATCTGATGTTTGCTTTGAAGCAGTTTTCTCCCCTGGATTCCAGTGGTTCTCTCTTTTTCCCCGTGTTTGTTGCATGCATGCTCAATTGCCCAGTTGTGTCCGACTCTGCGACCCTGTGGACTGCAGCCTGCCAGTCTCCTCTGTCCATGGGATTCTCCAGGCAAGAGTACTGGAGTGGGTTGCCATTTCCTCCTCCATGGGATCTTCCCCACCCAGGGATCGAACCCCTGTCTCCTGTATCTCCTCCATTGCTGGTGGATTGTTTACCAGCTGAGCCATCGGGATTATTATACACAGCACCCTAGTCTTCAAGAATGAAGGAGATGAACAAGAAGGCACTGTGTTTGTGTGAGGATCCAGGAGGGAGAGAGAGGTGACAGGGCCAGAGGTGGGGAGCCTGCAGAGAGGATGGAGGCCCGAGCCAGGAGCAGGCTCACGGGGGCCAGACCAAGGAGTTGCCGCCTAGAGTTTCCATAGAGCATCTTCCTGGCTCGCGGGGCATCAGATGAGAGCGTGGGCAGGAGCTGAGTCATCATGAGAAAGAGGTTTTCACGGTGTGGAGGCAGCGCCTGGTGTGCCTCCCTCCAAGCTCACCGCTCCACCGCTGAGGTGGAGAGAAGCACCTCTCCTTCCAGGCACACTGTTCTCACTCAGGAGGAAGCCCGGGCGGCTCTCACACTCACTGACTCTGCTGTGCCTCTTCCCAGGGGCCAGGCCAGCAAGAATGACTCAGCACACAGGCTGGCCTGTGCAAGATCCCTGCCTGCATGCATGGGTGGTAGGAAGCGTGAGGAGTGGGCTGGGCTTTCTGGTAGACCTCAGTCACGGTCTCAGCATTTGTATTTTTTAAAAGGGTTTTGTTTATTTGTTTTGACGTGGACCAGTTTCAAAATCTTTATTGAATTTGTTACTGTGTGGCTTCTGTTTTATGTTCTGGCTTTTTGGCCACGAGGCGCTCCCCGATCAGGGACTGAACCCTTGCCGCCTGCATTGAAAGGTCAAGTCTTAACTCCTTGACTGCCTAGGAAGTCCCGGTTTCAACATTTTAGAAAATTCATCTGCTTCAGAACACCTGGACCTGGAGAGCTGGCAAGGGCTGCACATGGCCAGGCTCACTGTAATATTACAGCGTCTCTGTAGCCTGGGCGGGACTTGGCTTGTGTGATTCGGGCTTTGGGCTCCCCACGTGGTGTCTAGCAACGTGGGTTCTATCCCTGGATCAGGAAGATCCCCTGGAGAAGGAAATGGCAACCTGCTCCAGGATTCTTGCCTGGAGAATCCCAAGGACAGAAGAGCCTGGCGGGCTGCAGTCCATGGGGTTGCAAAGAGTCAGACATGACTGAAGTGAGTTAGCATCCAATGGGGCCTGCAGAGGGCCAAGCTGGGGGATTCCAATTCTCCAGTAAATGCCAGCACGTCTTCTCAAATCATCTTTACCTAAAACCTAAGGCTCACTGTGATCTCCCTCACTCCCAAGTACTCTCCCACACCTGCCCACCTACCTTCTGAACACCCGTAGAGCCTGTCTCCATCGCCCACCTTTTGATGGGAGAAGCAACTGGAGAAAGCTCACTGATGTGCAGGCTTTGTGTGGAAGACAGGCTTCCTGCTGCCTTTTGGTTATCTGAAGTCCTGGGACAGGGGAAAGGGGGATGACTAGGAATATGAGTGTGTGTGTGTTTGGCTTATCTCATCAAAATCCCTACATCTGTGTTAATGGCTCTCTCTGTTTTGTTCCCTGCCGTATCCTCATGGCCTAGAAGAGTGTCTGCTTCTCTATCAGACGCTAAAGAAACATGGCTAGAAAGAGGGAAGGAAGGGGCAGGGATGAGGAGGGAGGGAGCATTGTGTTTCTTTCATGGCGGGCCTGAATGTGTGGCCCACCAAGTTGCAAACTTTGGCCTTTACCCCTGAAGATGAATTATGAAGCCATGCCCCCAGTTCTTCCCTGGTGGCTCAGATGGTCAAGAATCCACCTGCAATGTGGGAGACCTGGGTTCAGTCCCTGGGTTGGGAAGATCCCCTGGAGAAGGGAACGGCTACCCACTCCAGTATTCTGGCCTGGAGAATCTCATAGACAGAGGAGCCTGGCAGGATGCAGTCCATGGGGTCACAGAGAGTCAGATGTGACTGAGCGACTTTCACACACACTCATCCCCAGTTTTGCTCCCCTACAGCGTCCACAAGATTCTCACCCCACACTGGCCACATGAGTGTCCTCCAGGGGAACAGACGCAGGTGGAGGACCTCCTTGTGACCAGCAGAGAAAACAGGGCAGGCACTGCTTCCCTGAGTGCCTGTGGGTGGGGGCTAAGTGCCCGCAGCAGTGCTATAAAGGCTCCTTGGCCAGAGCCCTAAGGTGGGCAGCAGCTTCGAACCCTTCTCCCTGGAAGGGCTCCCGAGATGGCCCTGGCCCTGTGGGTCTTTGGTCTGCTGGACTTAGCCTTCTTGGTGTCAGCCAACATCTTTGGTGAGTTCTGACCCTGCGGTCTCAGAGCGTCGGGTTGGGAGGGACCTCTCAGGCCAACTCCTTGTTAGCCAGGATCTGCCCCAGGGCCTTGGAACATCTGTGACCTCATTTCATCCTCACAGTGTCCTGAGGTCAGTTATGCACTCTCCTTTTCAGAGGAAGAGACAGAGGGTCTGAGAAGTCACAGAGTCAGTGATCAGTGGAGAGGAGATGGGAAACTAGATCTTCCTAATTGGATTCTAGTTCCCCTCACCCCACCCTGTTAGCAAATGCTGGTATTGGCTGTTTTCTTTTTTTGTTTGTTTGTTTTTAAAATTATTTTTACAATCTCAAGTCCTAGATTGTCCATATGGGGTATTAGCAGGTAATGAAAAACACAAATCTACCCGTGGTGTGAAACAGACCTGAGTTCTAGTATAGCTGCGGCTCAGCCGTTTCCTCTCTGGAAAGGAAGCAGTTGTGACTGTGATTTCTGAATAAGCCCCTGCACGTTACATGCATTCTCCACTGAGGCCAGGAATGTGCTCTGTCTGCGAGGAGTGCCTGGATAAACTCAAGAATCCCTCCTTTACGGTGTTCCCTGACCCAACCATGGTCTTGGGGAACGCACAGCCCAAGGGTCCACTGTGAATCCTTCTCTTGCCAGTGGTGTGATCCTGAACAGGCTAGTTTTCCGAACGAGTCTCATGGCCACCTGGGTAAGACAGTGACATCACCTTCCTGGGGATCAGGGGAGTTAATGTCAAACTTGTGAGTAGCTGCAAAACTGCGAGTTGAAATATGCTTGCTGATGGTGCTAGAAATGAAACCCGGAAGAGCATCTGTGTCTCCAGCGAGCCTGTCTCCGTAACTGGAATGCAGGCAGCAGATTCTCTCTCATGAGCGGCATCACTTCCTTTGTGCAGAGTACCAGGTGGACGCCCAGCCGCTCCGCCCATGCGAGCTGCAGAGGGAGAGGGCTTTTGCGAGGCGAGAAGACTACGTCCCCCAGTGCGCCGAGGACGGCAGCTTCCAGTAAGGCCTCCTCCAGCCATGCGCACCCAGGGGCCTTAAAACCCAGCTTCTCCCTGTCCCCGCCCCCCTGCCCTTTATGCTCTTCCTCGGAGCTGACCTGTGGCCACTGTCACTGGAGCTTTCCCCAGACCCATCAACACTGAGTCATCTGACCTCTGTTGCCCCAATCCATGCTTCCTTCCCGCCAGAACCAAAGAGGTCCCTTCCTTTCCTGCCAAAACCTTTTACCGTAATTGTTTTAACAAGGGTGCGTGGGGTGGTGGTGGCGGCAGTGATTTACTCGCCAATGATCCAACCAACGATTTACATTCCGATGCCCCCTCTCCTCCCTGACTTCAACTGGAGCCACCAGTCCCGCTCCACACCAGTCTTTTTCCTAACTGAAATGAATTAAAGCTTGGAGGGAAGGGAAAGGAAGAAGGGTACCTGATTGTGGCTCCTGTCTCCAGGACCGTCCAGTGCGGGAAGGATGGGGCCTCCTGCTGGTGTGTGGACGCTGATGGCAGGGAAGTGCCTGGTAGCCGGCAGCCCGGGCGGCCTGCAGCCTGTAAGTAGGAAGGGGAGGAACTGCAGGGGGCAGCTCACACCCTGGATACAGCCCTGGGCTCAGGTGCATCCAGGGCTAGTCTCCCTCTGGGCTGCGGGATCATCCTCTTTGAATTAGGCCCTGCCTCGTATGGGACTGCTGCGAAAATCAATGGGACAATCAAGTCATGTGTTCAGCAAGTAGCCTCTGACATCCCCCTGTGCCAGGCCCCACCGTCTGATGCTAAGGATGCATCGGGGAAAAGACTTCAAAATCCTCTGAAACCAGAAAGCACCCTCTTGCTCAAGAAGTGTTTTCCCAACTGGGATGTTTCTAAGATTTGAGACTTAAGGCAAAAACTTTCCTGTTAAAATAATTGCTATGATGAGTGGTCAAAGAAGCATGTCACAGTAAAGCTAAAACGAAGGTCAGTTTAAGCCACTCATCTTAAAATGGTGAGATTGAGGTTCAAACCAGTTATCCTGTAAAAGAGCCAAACTCTGTTGCAGCGCTGATTTTGGGGGCCAGCTCACTGGTTTGGGGAGCAGGCTGACTCCCAGCGGTCCTGCCGAGTGACCTCTGTTGGGTGCCCCACTCTCATTGAACTCCAGGTCCTTGTCTGTACCATGAATACTGGAGCTGCTGTAGGGTCAGCGCTGATGGTTGTGAGGTTTTAAATTGCGCGTAAGACACCTGCCCCAACTAGGTATTGAGTAGGAGCAGTAATCACCAACGTCACTAGTCCTCACGCACCTGAAGTCGCTAAGTCGTGTCTGAATCTTTGCGACCCTAGAGACTGCAGTACGCCAGGCTCCTCTGTCTTCCACTATCTCCTGGAGTTTGCTCAAATTCATGTCCATCGAGTCGGTGATGCTATCTCACCATGCCCTGCCATCCATTTATCCTTTTGCCTTCAGTCTTTCCCAGGATCAGGGTCTTTCCCATGAGTTGTGTTTTAATTCTATAGTGAAGGCAAGTCGGGCACGGAGGGGTGAAGACTCCCCCCAGGGAGTCTTCTTTCCTGCACAAGGCTGTGAGGGAAATTCGTATTCAGACAAGATTTCAACAGCCAGCCTGTGCTCCCTTCACACCCCACCTCTTCAGCTCCAGGGCTGTTGGGGCATCCCATGGACTGAGGGGACACGATGAAACCTGCTCTTCCCAGCTCGGCCTGCCGGATGTCAGAACAAATCCTGGGATATAGAGTTGGGCAGGCCGAACGCTTGCCCTGAGGCTGCTGCCAGCTCATGGAGCCTCCTTGGGTGGTGGGAAGGACCGCCCTGCCTCCCGCCCCTAGGGAGGGCGCGTGGTCCTCCGGGGCTCGGACCCCCGCGTGGTGGCCCTGCCCTCCTCTGACGCCGCTCTTTGCCATGCAGGTCTGTCATTCTGCCAGCTGCAGAAGCAGCAGATTCTGCTCAGCAGCTACATCAACAGCACGGCCGCGTCCTACCTACCCCAGTGTCAGGATTCGGGGGATTACTCGCCCGTGCAGTGTGACCGGCGGCGGCAGTGCTGGTGTGTGGACGCGGAAGGGATGGAAGTGTACGGCACCCGCCAGCAGGGGAGGCCGGCGCGGTGTAAGTGCCACCATCGGGGCCCCGGGGAGGCGGAGGCCCAGGGCAGCCTCCCACAGCTGACCGAAACGGGTGAGGGCTCCCTGAGGAAAGGCAGGGGACCTGGCCTTCCGCTCGCGAAGGACGGCGTTTTAGGAAGGTTTTCTCCCTTCTGGTTCTGCGCCGTGGACCGCAGTATTCACAGACTTAACAAGTGGGATTTCCGGGAGCATCAGGCCTTAGTCCCCGTTCGGGATGCTCTCGTGCGTGTAGTAGGAACACAAGCATCTTGACTGCAGAAGCACATATGCCTCCTCATATGCAAGGATTAGAAATTGTTTCCTAAACCTATGGACGCCAAGGGGGAAAAGATGGGGGTGGTGGGATGAATTGGGAAACTGGAACTGACACCCATACACTCTTGATATTATGTATAAAATAGAGGACGAAGGAGCATCTACGTGTAGGACAGTCAGCTCCACTCAATGCTCTGCGGGGACCTACATGGGAAGGAAATCCAGCAAGGAGGGGACATATGTAAATATAGAGCTGACTGACTCTGCTGTACAGCAGAAAGCAACACAACATTGTAAAGCAACTATACTCCAAGAAAAGTTAATGAAATGTAAATAGATTTAAATTGTTTCCTTGGAAACATTTAGGTCCGAGGAGCTGTGAGATAAGAAACCGCCGTCTCCTCCACGGTGTGGGCGACAGGTCGCCACCCCAGTGTTCCCCAGATGGGGCCTTCAGGCCGGTGCAGTGCAAGTTCGTCAACACCACAGACATGATGATTTTCGACTTGGTCCACAGCTACAACAGGTGAGGGCCCCCGGGTGTGCCCAGTACGGCCCACGCCTGCCGGTCTCCCGCCCAGGCTCCTGCTGTCTGCGGGGCTGGGCGCTGGCAAGGGTGTGTGTGACACACTCAGCCCTGCAACCCGAGAGAGGCCTGGTGTTCACTTTCCCGTGATGGACACTGAGGGCCCACGGCGTCTCCCACAAAACAAGCTGGCAATAGCTATTCAATTAAAATACATGGACCCTCTGGCCCAGCCAGCCTACAGAGATGAAAACACCAGAATATGAAGATTCTTTATTAGAATGTACTAGAATGTCCATGTCTTGGAGAAGGAAATGGCAACCCACTCCAGTGTTCTTGCCTGGAGAATCCCAGGGAAGGCGGAGCTGGGTGGGCTGCCGTCCTTGGGGTCGCAGAGAGTCAGACACGACTGAAGTGACTTAGCAGCAGCAGCAGCAGCACCGTGTTTGTTTTTTTTTTAAATTGAGGCCAAAAACTGGGAACAGAGTGACTGACAACCCAAGGAGGGTGTCTGGATAAACGCGTCCTGTGCTGTGCTTAGTCGCTCAGTCGTATCTGACCCTTTGTGACCCCATAGACTGTAGCCCGCCAGGCTCTTCTGTCCATGGGGATTCTCCAGGCAAGAATACTGGAGTGGGTTGCCAAGCCCTTCTCCAGGGGATCTTCCCAATGCAGAGATTGAACCCAGGTCTCTGGCATTGCAGGCAGATTGAGCCACCAGGGAAGCCCAAGAACACTGGAGTGGGTTCACCTATCCCTTCTCCAAGGGGTCTTCCTCACCCAGGAATCGAATTGGAGTCTCCTGCACGGCAGGTGGATTCTTTACCAACTGAGCTCTCAGGGAAGCCACTGTAAATATTTCCGCAGCCCTTAAACTGGATGCACTCAGACTGCGTCTGTTGATTTGGAGAGGGTTTGGCAGCACGTTATGATAATATCATGTAAGATACAAGGTGCACATAATATAAGAGGATTTAATTTTTAGAACACAGACAAGCAAACAGGTCCTAATTTTAAGTGCATGCATATGGTTATATGATGACGCTTGTGTCTGTATAGGGTTAGCTTCCCCGGTATGGGATTCGGTGAGGACAGGGAATTACATGAATAAACACATACTGGGTGGTTCTCTCAGCCACCTTGAAGGTCAGGTTGCTGTGGAGGGGGAGGAGTCAGGAGAGAAGAATCTGCAGAAAAGGAAAAATGTGGACCACATTGATGCATTCTTATAAATGGCATGTATGTGTGCACCTATTAAGCTTATTTAAGCTTAAAGATTTATATAAAAAATATTAAAATGGTATTTTTTTTATAGCTCTTGGCCCAAATAACTGGATGGCCTCTGGTTATTTAAATTTATGGTGACTTTATCAGTATACAGGGCTTGCACAGACTTCAGATATAATCAAAATACTGGGAAGGAAAATAAATAATAATATTAATTTGTAAATACTAGTAGGAATTCTCTTAGAGAACCTGAGGCTTTATGTGTCTGGCTTTCAAAACCACCAGTTTCCTTCCTATGAGGTGGCGGGGAATTCCCATGGGCTGTGCCCAGAGGGGTCACAGATCGGCAGCCTGTGACCAGGCACTGTCCCAGAGACAAGTCTCATTTGAGCGGCACGCTATTTTCAAAACTGAGAAATTTTAAATTGAATCCTGTGAAATTTCAGTTTGTGTAGGTAAAAATCGTCCAACATAGCAATTTTCTATGTTCAACCCAAGACACAAAATTCTGAATTCTTGATTCTAAAGAAGAACGTTGGGGGCTGCATGCATTGTCCCAGGGCACCAAGAAACTGATTCTTTTTGGACCAAGTGCAACCCCCCGACCCCAGCCCGCGCTGTGGGCCTCTTCCTGTATGCGCCACACTCCCCCTGCTCCAGCTGTTGGCATTAGCTGTCTGGCCCCATAGTGTTTGCCCTGTGACCCTCATTCTGACTCTGCCGCTGCTGGCAAAGTGACTGGGTCACTTACTTCTGAGTCTCAGTGTTCCCATCTGTAAAGACAACACCAGCTCATTAGTCATGTGAAGATTTGCTGAGCCCTTGCCTATGAAACCACTGCGAAAATTGTAAATTATTATGCATTTGTAGGGAATCCATCACCAGCTTTTGGAAATGTAGGTTACATTCCCCTACCCACCTCAGGCCTAGAAAATGGCCTGCCCGTGTGCATAGTGGAATCTCCAAATGTCCTGGTTTACTGATGTTCAGCAATGCAAACTGAGGTGCGCTTAGTCCAAGTTCAATTGGATACTCACAGTATACAGTGGGATTTGGGATCCTTTCATCTACTTCAATATTTATAAAAATAACTGGAAAATGATGGCCTCTAGCACACAGCAGGGAATCTGAAGAGCAGAAATTAAAGAACCCACTAGGAAGCACAATTTGTGGGTTATAGACCTGTCTGGTTCCTTTTCAGTTCAATTCAGTCACTCCGTCGTGTCTGACTCTTGTGTGTGACCCCATGGACTGCAGCACGCCAGGCTTCCCTGTCCATCACCAACTCCCCGAGCTTGCTCTAACTCATGTCCATCTAGTCGGTGATGCCATCCAACCATCTCATCCTCTGTCGTCCCCTTTTCCTCCTGCTCTCAATCTTTCCCAACATCAGGGTGTCTTTTCTAGTGAGTCTGTTCTTCCCATCAGGTGGCCAAAGTATTGGAGTTTCAGGTTTAGCATCAGTCCTTGCAATGGATATTCAGGATTGATTTCCTTGAGGATTGACTGGCTGGCTCTCCTTGCAGTCCAAGGGACTCTCAAGAGTCTTCCCCAACACCACAGTTCAAAAGCATCAATTCTTCGGCACTCAGCTTTATTTATAGTCCAACTCTCACATCCATACATGACCACTGGAAAAACCATAGCTTTGATTATGGGGACCTTTGCTGGCAAAATAATGTCTCTGCTTTGAAATATGCTGTCTAGGTTGGTCATAACTTTCCTTCCAAGGAGCAAGGGTCTTTTAATTTCATGGCTGCACTTACCATCGGCAGTGATTTTGGAGTCCAAGAAAGTAAAGTCTCTCACTGTTTCCACTGTTTCCCCATCTATTTCCCATGAAGTGATGGGACCGGATGCCATGATCTTAGTTTTTTGAATGTTGAGTTTTAAGCCAGCCTTTCACTCTCCTCTTTCACTTTAATCAAGAGGCTCTTTAGTTTTTCACTTTCTGCCATAAGGGTGGTGTCATCTGCATATCTGAGGTTATTGATATTTCTCCCGGCAATCTTGATTCCAGCTTGTCCTTCATCTAGCCCGGCATTTTGCATGATGAACTCTGCATGTAAGTTAAATAAGCAGGGTGACAATATACAGCATTGATGAACTCCTTTCCCAATTTGGAACCAGTCCATTGTTCCATGTTCGGTTCTGTTGCTTCCTGACTTGCATACAGATTTCTCAGGAGACAGGTCAGGTGGTCTCGTATTCCCATCTCTTTCAGAATTTTCCAGTTTGTTGTGATTGATCCACACAGTGAAAGGCTTTGGTGTAGTCAATGAAGTGGAAGTAGACATTTTTTCTGGAATTCTCTTGCTTTTTCGATGATCCAACAGATGTTCGCAATTTGATCTCTGATTCCTGTCACTTTTCTAAATCCAGCTTGAATATCGAATATCTCGGTTCAAGAAATCTTGGAGAATTTTAAGCATTACTTTGCTAGGGTATGAGATGAATGCAATTGTGTAATAGTTTGGACATTCTTTGGCATTGCTTTTCTTTGGGATTGGAATGAAAACTGACCTTTTCCAGTCCTGTGGCCATTGCTGAGTTTTGCAAATTTGCTGGCATATTGCGTATACCTACAATTCTCAAAGAGCTTGCAGGTGCCTGCTTGAGGCGCAATTCACAGCTTTTTCCACCAGAGGGCAGTCAAATTAAAGGCAAAAGTTCAGGACTAAGCATCTATTGTTAAGAGAATCAAAAAACTTTTACCCCTGAAACGGGAGCTTTTCTTTTATGTAAGCAAGCATGTCTCTGAGTGAATTCTGATTTAAGAAGGTCATGGGAAGGGTCAGGTAGTTGGTTACTGGAAGCCCAGCCATGCTCAGGAATTTTCTGATAAGCAGACCTGGGCAGTGCCAGCCCCAGCGTCTCCAGTGGACAAAGTGTCAGGAGCCCCAGAGGCTATGTGGAGAGTATAGACATAGTATCCTGGATGGTTGTCAGATGAAAAAACGCCAGATGGCCGGTGATACTTGAATTTCAGATAAGCAAGGAGTAATTTTTCAGTTTAAGTGTGTCCTGAATATTGCATCAAGTATTTTAAAACTGGGTGAGGTTGGAGATATCCCATGAACCAGCAGAGCTGGATTTTAAAAAGAATGGATTGCAGTCAAGGAAGAGCAGAGTGGGTACCTAGGGATGACTCTGTAAGCTTGGAGGCCGCTACTATTCCAGGCGAGAGGGGCTGTCCATTTGAATCACAGCAGGTGATGGAGAGGGCGATGGTGGGATGGAGCAGGATTGATGGAGAAATATTGACTTGGTGGGATTCATGGAACTTGGGGAAGGAACAGATACGAAGGGTGAGGGAGAGAAAAAGTCAAGGATGATTCCAAGGTATAGTTTCTGGTTGGCTGGTAGAAGAAGAGTCTGGAAAGGAAAAGTCACAAACTTGCTTTTGGGATATTGAATCTGTGTCAGGAAGCATTTAACAGGAGGCTTCTTGTGTGCTGTTTTGGATCTGTCAGGAATTCTCTGTTCCTTACTAATTACTGAATAAGAGGAGAGGCAAGCCTTGCCCGGGGGCTGAGGAATCCAGGCATTTGCTTCGTTAGTTTTTCTATATGGCGATAAGTACCTTCTTCCTTTTTATGAACTATATGGTAAATGTGATTATTTACAACTCTCTTTCATATGGATGACCTCGTGTTTCCTTGATAACTTGTAAGTTTTGATTTTATCTCTGCTGAAAATAGCTGCCTTGTAAGACAGTGTAAATACTCACACAATGTTGAATAAAACACCTTTGCTCCATCAGAGCTCTGGTCCCTGTGTCTTTCTCTCTCTCTCTCTCTCTCTCTATCTCTCTCTTTTTCAGGCTGATTTCCTGGAGTGCAGAGGCTCTCTAAGTTCACTTTCCTGCCCGGGCTTCTAAGACCCTCTCAAGAAGGCTCTCTGCACCTTCACCCCATCGAGAGGGCGCCTGAGGCCTTCGTGAACAGAGCAAGCCCCGTGCAGGGGCTTTATTGGTTTTCTGCATAAACCAAGGAATATCAGCCTCTTTCTCTCTCCTTTACTTTCTTATCGGTCGACTCCAGACCACCAGGTTCTGGTCCATTAAAGGACCTCAACAAATCTGAAAAGATTTCTTTGGGAAATTCACATGCAGAAGTGGCGTAAGGCAGTTGACCCAATTCCATGGGGCTGCAGGGGGCCCGGAAGCCTCACTTGCAAACCTGTTTGTTGTGGGTTCTTGATGTGCTGGGTGATGATTTACGCTTGAACTTGACCACAGCATTTGCCCATTTGAAGCAGATCCTTTTGCCTCTTGAAAAAAGCAGCTGCTAACTACACCCGTTTGGCTGGTGAATTTAGGAAAAAAAAACATGTCTTGGTGGGGAGTAAGCTTTGCTAGTCTTTCTGCCCCTTTCCCCATCTTTCACAAGTCCCTGGCCTAACCACTGGCTAAGGAAGTACGTTCTGGTTAAGTCACCCTGGTTAAGAGCTGATGCCATTATCATACCTTAGTGATCCGAGATGAGACTCGGTCAACTGGTGTGCTTAGTGACAGAGCTCATCCAAACTTCTTCAGATGCACTGGCAACTCCTGCTACACAGATGACCCATGGGAAGGCGCCGATGCATCTTAATATGCACTAAAGCAGACTGGTTGCCTGAACATGAGAGCAACTGTGCAGAGAAACCCTCATGGACTCAACATCGCCTGTTATGCTCACTGGACCCTCTGCAGGGGTCTGCAGTGCACCGGGCATTGTGGGAGTCATCACAGCTCTTGATTTTGAGGGGGGATCTGCTGGTCTTCATCAAAGGCTGGATATCTGGAGGGACCGGCCACCATGAGAGGGGTGAGAGAGTCTGTCTGAGTAGGCTGGCTACCTGAGCCCAAGGGCATGAATCCTGTGGTGCAGGTGGGCAAGACCAGACACCTGGTTGGGACTGACATTATATTTCACGGAGCCTTATTTGTGATTTCTTTAACTCTGTGTTGGCCACAACCTGAGCATAAATGCAGAAACGCCATCATTTCACCCTCCACTACAATTTTCCTTCTTGAGGACTCTTTAATCATCATCCTGAGATGTTGCTTTTCTTTCAACAAAAGGGAAGCATCCTTTTCCTTTAGTTCAAGGTCAAGATGGGTCTTTGGGTTGAATTGGTGGAATGTGGCTTAAACTTCCTGTGCCTCATGCTGGAATGGCCTGCAGAACTTCGGGCCAGCAGGGAGCCCTGGCCCTGTCTGTTAGATGTCAGGAAAACCCAGGATCCAGCAGAGTGGGCAGAGTGTCAGAGCAGAGGACTGCTTCTCGGGAGATGGGGCAGGAACAGGGAGCAGCCGAGGGCCCTGAGTAACCCCACTAACAGAGTCACGTGGTGGTGACAGCCTGCATTTGAACTCCAGCTCCCACCACTACTTTAGACGGTGGCCAACACACCTCATCTCTTTAACCTGTAAAATGGACACACAAAAAAACACCACCTTGCTTTTAGGACCGTTAAGTGGATTAAATGAGTCAATGTCTATTAACCATTTTGCAGGTTGTCTTTTACAAAGTAATGCTTAATAAAGGGAAGTGATTATCGTACAGTTTTAACACGTTTAGAATTGAATTTATCCCAAGTTCTGGACTTCCCTGGTGGCTCAGATGGTAAAGCGTCTGTCTACAATGTGGGAGACCCGGTTTCGATCCCTGGGTCAGGAAGATCCGCTGGAGAAGGAAATAGAAATCCACTCTAGTACTATTGCCTGGAAAATCCGATGGACAGAGGAGCCTGGTAGGCTACAGTCCATGGGGCCGCAAAGAGTTGGACACGACTGAGCGATGTTCCTGTTCCTGTTCAAATGAACTTCTGTCATATTCCTACAGTCAGTGTGAGCAATTGGGCCACGTGTATCTTTGGCTTCTATTATGCAACTTACTAGAGCGGGAAATGGCAACCCACTCCAGTATATTTGCCTCAGAAATCGCATGGACAGAGGAGCATGGCTGGCTCCAGTCCATGGGGTCTTGAAAAGTTGGACACGACTGAGCGATGAACGCAACTCACTCACTGACTGTAATGTTCTTTTTAATTTGACCCATGTACGCATAATCACAGACCAACAATCTGGAAAAAATCCATAATTCTATAGCGTGTTTTGTTTTGTGTATTCATTTCCTTTCAGATTAACTACTACATGTACACCCTGTGTTGAGGTTCTGAGAAGTTCCTGGAAATATATTCCCTTCCAATTCTGGTTCATTTGCATAGGAACAATTGTAGTGTGTACACATGCCATTTTGTAGCCTACCCCTTTTTACATAATGTTATGCATACATTCATTTAGGGGATTTACCATAATTCACTTTCAATTTTCATAGCTTTGGACATGAAGGTTGTCTTCAACGCTTTGCTAGAATATATCACACTGCAATAGACCTTTCTGTGCAGAGAGCTGCTATTATACTTCTTCTAATTTATTGGTTGGGAATATATTTCCAGATACAGGTGGAAACATACTATGCTTGGTTCATAGACTTGTTATGTGTGTGTGTTAGTCGCTCAGTTGTGTCCGACTCTTTGCGACCCCGTGGACTGTAGCCCGCCAGGCTCCTTTGTCCATGGGATTCTCCAGGCAAGAATACTGGAGTGGGCTGCCATTTCCTTCTCCATATAGACTCGCTATATGGAGCGTTAAAAACGAATTTCTCCATGTTACATAGGGATGAGCGACTCCCCTCTGGCTGCTATGTCATTGTACCTGGGCACAAATTTTCATCACCTGAGCTTCATATTACTTCTAGGATGGGTAGCCCAGCCAATTAGCTCCTTGTAGCAGTTGTTGGGCCAGGCGTGATTTAGGCATCTTTTCCCTCAACTTATGGAAATGAAGTATAGCCCTTGTAGTGATGTCATAGTGATTTGATGTTTTCTTCGACTATGGGACTGGGAAATGTCCTACATAGGAATTTCCTGTGGTGGAGCCTGGCTTCTTTTCCAGCTCTTGAGAAGTCGTAAAGGGCTCTGAAGTCATGTGATCTCCCCGAATGAGATCATCTGCAATGTGCACCATATGTTTGTAAAGCACACTTGGCCCTTAGCCTTGAGAGTTCTATTCTAGTAAAGGAACTTGTTAATGCAATGCTGATTAACTGTTTTCTGTCTGATCCTATGGGTATAAATTGGGTATAAATTGGTCAAAGCCCACGAGTGAGAAAAACACTAATTGGTAGATGACAGTCAAGCACAGCTTCATTTTCACAGGTCCAGCCTCGCTCTGGCCAGGGAAAACCAATTTAGAAAAAAATATGTTTACTACAGGAAGCATGGAGCAAATGGCATGAAACAAAGAAGCAGACAGTTCTTGTTCCCAGATAAGATTGTTGTTGTTGTCGTTGTTTTTCAGTTACCAAGTCATGTCTGACTGTCTGTGGCCCCATGGACTGCAGCACGCCAGGCTCCTCTGTCCTCTATTTTCTCCTGGGGCTTGCTCAGATTCAAGTCCACTGAGTCAGCGATGCTATCTAACAGTCTCATCCTCAGATGAGATGAGGCCGCATTAATTTATTTCTGCTGGAAGTTGTGATGACTTGCCTTGTGTGAGACGGTGACCATGAATGGCATTGTCTTGCAGGTTCCCAGATGCATTTGTGACCTTTAGTTCCTTCCGGAGCAGGTTCCCAGAGGTGTCTGGCTATTGTTACTGTGCGGATAGCCAAGGGCGGGAACTGGCTGAGACAGGTAAGCACATCCCCCTGAGAGCATAAATGTCACTCCCTGTAAAGAAGAAACAGCGGCTGGGCTGTCCTGGGTATGCAGGAGGGCACGGCCGTCACAGACCTTCAAGGGAGGTACTTTGAATACAGCTGCTGCTCATCCACGTGGTGCCTTTGCTGGGAAGAGATACCCCCATCAACCCCCTCTCTGAGCAGATGCAGCTCTGAGCTTGGCAAGTGGTACTCGGGCTGGATTTCATTCTCTCACTCTCTCAGCTGTGTTCCCTTGTACTGTGAACAACCTGGGCAACCACACAGAGCCACCCTGACTTTGGAAACCATTAAAGCCTTGTTCAGGCCCAAAGCACAATGATGCCCGTTGGGGGCTGTAGCCTCTTTATATCTGTTTACATGGTGGTGAGGTCAGGGCCTCCTTTCTGAATGAACCCATCCCTTCCAAACGCTTGCTTTCTTGGCTCAGGTTTGGAGCTGTTACTTGATGAAATTTATGACACTATTTTTGCCGGCCTGGATCTTGCTTCCACCTTTGCTGAGACCACTCTGTACCGGATATTGCAGAGACGGTTCCTAGCAGTGCAGCTAGTCATCTCCAGCAGATTCCGATGTGAGTACAAGCTGGAGGCAGATGTGTTTCCACTGGGAGGAAACCGCTTGGCTTTCATGTCCCCGCAGCCTCCATGGCTGCCCTATCAGAGCAGGCGTGGGGACTGAATCGACTTTACCAGCGTCCAGAACGTGTGCCGTAAAGACACTAACTGCCCTGCCTTTCCTGCCTGGATCTCTCGTAGGCCCCACGAAATGTGAAGTGGAGCGGTTTGCAGCCACCAGATTCCGTCACCCCTATGTACCAAGCTGCCGCCCGGACGGGGAGTACCAGGCGGCACAGTGCCAGGGGAAAGGGCCATGCTGGTGTGTGGACAGCCGGGGGCAGGAGCTCCCTGGGACGCGGCGGCGAGGGGAGCCTCCGTCCTGTGGTGGGTGTCCTCTCCAAGCCTCCCCCCTCGTTCCTGTCAGGTCATGTTACTGTATCTGTCTCTCCGGACTGACCTTCCCAGAACACATTCATTCCATTGCTTCCCAGGGGTGCCCCACAGACCCTTCAAGTTCAACAGGATGGAAACCCGTCTATCATTATTAATTTCTATTATGTTTCTCGTCCCGTATCAGACATGCTTGCTTCCTCAGGGAGCTCAGAGAATAGTAGGAGAGGAGAGAATTAAGTGTACGGTGCCGTGAGAGAAGTGTGTGCTGATAGCTCCAGGAACACAGGGCAGCAGGGGGTCAATTCTATCTGTGCCTGTATGGTGAGGAGACACCCAGGAGGGCTTCATGGCAGAGGCGACGCTTGATGAGCTTCTTCTAAACTAAAGATGCTTCCTGAAGGATGAAAATAAAGAGAGGTGTTCACTAGAGTCAGGCCTGGGGAAGCGAAATTATAGGGACATAAATATGGATGGGGCCTGACTTAACAGTGGCTTGACTTACAATTTTTAGTCTTCACGACAGTGCAAAAATGATACATGTTCAGTAGAAATAGTGTTTTGAATCTTGAACATTTCCTGGCCTAGGGATATGTGGCATGGAACTTTCTCATGATGCTAACCAGTGGCAGTGAGCCACAGCTCCCAGTCAGCCACACAATTGTACCCCATACACTTACGACAGTTCTGTACCCAGACAGCTATTCCATTTTTCCTCTCCAGTACAGGTATTCAATAATTCCCTGGCAGTCCAGTGGTTAGGATTTGGTGCCCTGCTGGGGCCCAGGTTCAATCCCTGCCTGGGGAACTAAGATCTTGCAAGGTGCATGGTGTGGTCCTTCCCTCGGAAAAATTATGAGATATTTGAAACTTTATTACAAAATGGGCTTGGTGTTCAGATGATCTTTCCCAGCTGTATGCTAATGTAAGTGTTCTGAGCATGTTTAATGTAGGTGGGGCTAAACTGGTGTTAGGAATTCAATGCGTTTTTGACTTAATGATATTTTCAACTTATGATGAGTTTATCAGGAGGTCATTCCATCCTAGTTGAGGAAGATCTGTGATAGGTGTTGGTGTGCTAAGGAACATGACTGAGTGACTTTCACATGTGCTAAGAAACATGGAGTCTGCGAGAAGGATAGAGACAAAAAACCTGCTGGAGCACGTTTGGGGTGTGTGTGTGTGTGTGTGTGTGTGTGTGTGTGTGTGCGCGCGTGTGTGCGCATGTGGGGTCAGTCGTGTCTGACTCTTGCAATCCCATGGACTATAGCCCGCCAGATTCCTCTGTCCGTGGGATTTCCCAAACAAGAATACTGGAGTGAGTTGCCATTTCCTCTCCCAGGGGATCTTCCCAACCCAGGATCGAACCTAATTCTCCCGCATTGAAAGGTGGATTCTTTACCACCAAGCCACCTGGGAAGCTCCTGATTTGGGTGGGGGACGCTGAAAGGCATGGGTCATGAGGTCTTTCATATCAAGCAGAGCCTTGGGGTCTTCATCCTCCAGCTTTCAGAGAAGCTGTTGAGGGCTTTGAAGCTGGAGAGTGCCCTGTGTGGGTGGTGTGGAAAGGCACCCCAGGCTTTTTGGAGGAGAGATTGAACAGGAGCATCAGGCTGTAGGCAGTAGGCATTTAAAGGTCACTGAGGTGTCCTAAAGAGAGATGAGTGGCCTATATTACCTTCCTGGGGCAACTGTAGCAAATGAGCACCCACGGAATGGCTTAGAACAGCAGAAATGTATCCTTGGGCATTTCTAAAGGCTGGATGTCTAAAATCAATGTGTCAGCAGGGCAGCGCTCGCTCAGAAGGCTTCAGGAAAAAAACATCCTTGTTTCTTCCTGGTTGTGGTAGTCACCAACAATCTTTGTTGTTTTTGTTTTTGTTTTTTTAGCCAGAAACTTAGTTGATTTATTTTCTTTTTTAAAAAGGTTTTATTGGAGTGTGGTTGATTTACAATGCTGTGTTAGTTTCCAGTGTACAGAAGAGTGAATCATTCAAACATGTATCTTCTCTTCTCTAGATTATTTTCCCATATAGGTCACTGTAGAGAATTGGGTACCGTTCCCTGTGTGATACAGTAGGTCCTTATTAGTTATCCATTTTATATATAGTAGTGTGTATATGTCGGGGTTCCCTGGTGGCTCAGTAGGTTAAGAATCTGCCTGCAAAGCAGGAGAGCCGGGTTTGATCCCTGGGTTGGGAAGATCCCCTGGAGGAGGAGGAAATCGCAGCCCACTCCGTTATTCCTGCCTGGGGAGTCTTATGGACAGAGGAGCCTGGTGGCTATAGTCCATGGAACTGCAAGAGTCAGACCGGACTTGGCGACTAAACCACCAGCAGCGTGTATTGTCCATCTCAGTCTCACAATTTCTCCTTCTGTAGCACCTCCTACCCTTTAGTAACCTTAAATTTGTTTTCTACATCTGTAACTCTTTTTATTTCTGCTTTGTAGGTGAGTTCATTGGTACCCATTTTTAGATTTCACCTGTGAACAATATATGATATTTGTCCTCCTCTGTCTGACTTGCTTCACTCAGTATGGCCATCTCTAGTTGGCCACACTCTAGTTCACCCATGTTGCTGCAGACAGCATTATTCTGTTCTCTTTTACGCCAACAGTCTTCGGCCTTCCTTGGCTTGTGACTGCAGAACTCTGCACTCTGCCTCTGTCGTCACGTGGCTGTCTGCCTTGTTTGTCTGCCTCTGTGTCTCGTCTCCTCCTCTTGTAATGACACCAGTCATGTAGGATTAAAAGCCCACTTTAGTATGGACTTCCCAGGTAGTGCCAGTGGTAAAGAATCCACCCACCCATGCAGGAGATGCAAGAGATGCAAGAAACGTGGGTTTGATCCCTGGATCAGGAAGATCCCCTGAAGAAGGGAATGGCAGCCCACTCCAGTATTCTTGCCTGGGAAAGCCCACAGACAGATGAGCCTGGCAGGCTGAAGTCCATGGGGTTGAAAAGAGTCGGATACTACTGAGCGACTGAGCATGCTGCCTTGCTCTAGTGTGACCCCATGTTAACTAATTACACCTACAATGGCCCTACATCCATAGAAGATCCAGGAGGATCTTCTGAAGTTCCAGGAGGGATGTGAGTTCTAGGGAGACACTATTCAGCCCAGGACAGGAAGCAGTACTGAAGCAGAAGCAGTGGGCCTGGGACAAGGGTGTGGACTTGAGACAGGTGGCCAGGCATTGCATCAGACTCCATTCCTCCTTACACGGAGACCTGGAGGGTGTTAGCGGTGGAGCAGGAGGAGTCTAGGAGCACTCATAGGCTCCCAGTTGGGGTGAGCTGGATGGACTCAGCAAGATGTGAGACAGCGAAGGAGGAGGACAGTCTTTTCAGAGCCTTGAAATAGACATGTGTTAACATTCTTTCAGTGACTTCCTGGGAAACCATTTGATTTCTCCAACTTAACATTTTGAGTTCTCAGCACGGTTGGGTAGCATCCTTTTGGCTAAGTGTGAAGATGTAGAAAAAGAACATTGTGAAGCTCTGTCTTGAAGGTAGCCTTTACAATTACACTCTGGTTCTGTTAGACCCAGAGAACACCATTCCCTAATTCCAGGTGAAAATGAAGAACTATGGTCTTCCACGTTAAAACCGAAAGTACTTCCAAATGCATAGATCATATATATATATATATTCTACTTTTTCCATCTAATGTATCAGTCTCATTACCATGGAAACATGTGCCACAAGAAACCAATACCTGATTTTTTTCTTTGCCTTGGTAACTACGTAACAAATGAATGGGCAGGATATGCTCTTAATTTGGAGAGAGAGTAAGCAGGGACGTGAGCTTGGTTTCTCCCCTGCCTTCCTGTAATACCCATTAGAGGAAGCCCTGGCCTTGGGGACGGATGTGTTATATGTTCAGATGTTGCCAGTCTCTCTCACTCTCTCTGACCGCATGTTCCAGCTCTTACTCTGTTGCCTGGTTACAGAGTGAAATTGGCTGACTTTCTTTTTGGCACCCGTGTGAACTGAGGGGAATGAATTATTTTGAAAAGTTGGGGGTGGGGTGAGTTGAAAAGAACTTCGAAGATTTATGGTTTTATGGAGAAAAATGGAGTTTTCTCCCTTCCACCTATGCGACTGAGATGATCAGAGTTTGAATTTTAAAACTTTTTTCTGAATATGATGACCGTTGACTTGGGATATTCAGACAGAATGACCTGACCGTGCATGGAGTTGATTGCTGCTGCTGCTGCTGCTAAGTTGCTTCGGTCGTGTCTGACTCTGTGTGACCCCAGAGACAGCAGCCCACCAGGCACCCCTGTCCCTGGGATTCTCCAGGCAAGAACACTGGAGTGGGGTGCCATTTCCTTCTCCAGTGCATGAAAGTGAAAAGAGGAAGTGAAGTCGCTCAGTCGTGTCCGACGCTTAGCGATCCCATGGACTGCAGCCCACCAGGCTCCTCCGTCCATGGGATTTTCCAGGCAAGAGTACTGGAGTGGATTGCCATTGCCTTCTCCGATGGAGTTGATTGCTAATTAATAATTTGAAGGAAAGTTCAAGAAGTCTGGAAGGCTGTGCTAAGTGTGTTTGCTGAGCGGGCATTATCACATTATATTGTGGGAAACACCATAATTCCTGTAATGTTGTTGTTTAGTTGCTCAGTTGTGTCCGACTCTGTGACCTCACGGACTGTAGCCCACCAGGCTCCTCTGTCCATGGGATTTCCCAGATGAGAATGCTGGAGTGGCTTGCTATTTCTTTTTCCAGGTGATCTTCCCAACCCAGGGATTGACTCCAAGTCTCCTGCATTGGTAGGCAGGTTCTTTATCACTGAGCCACGAGGGAAGCCCGATTCCTCTAATATTGCATATTAAAACATAGGAAAATGTTTCTTAGTATGGAAAATATCAGTAGCATTTAAAGTATGGTTTTTAACCTCAAACAGACGATGAGCTAGTTAGCCTAGATAAGATGATCCCCACAGAGGAATAGACAGCCTCTTGAAGAGCATTATAATGAAGCGTTAAAGGCCATTGAGGGTTCCAGTAGGAGAACCCTGGAAAACAACATTCCATTAAAAACAAACAGGAATTTGTTGGTGCAGGAGTTTCCTAGGGCAGTCATAACAAATGACCACAAACTGAGTGGCTTAAAACAACAGACATTTATTTTGTCACCATCCTGGAAGCCAGAAGTCTGAAACCAAGGTGTGGGCAGGGCTGTGTTCCCTCGGAAACCTCCAGGGTAGGGTCCTTGCCAGCTTCTGGTGTGCGCTGGCAGCCTCTGGCATTCATTAGCTAACAGCTGCATCACCCTAGTCTCTGCCTTGCCTCTTCTTGTGTTTTTCTTCCTTTGTGTCTCCTCTGTGTATTCACATGGCATTCTTTAAGGACACCAGTCATTGGATGTAGGACCCACCCTAAACCAGTATGACCTCATTTTAACTAATGACATCCGCAGAGATGCTATTTCCAAATGAGATCACAGTTGGAGGTTCTGGGCAGACATGAGTATTGGGCAAGGCAGGGCCCCTACCGGGTGGGGAGATGTCACGCCAGTGGGGACATTTAATGAGTGTGTGGGCAAGTTTCCAGAAAGTGGGCCTGTGTCTCTGAGCCCTGTCTTAGGAAGGGGTCACCCACGAGTGCCATCAAGGAGAGGAAGTCAAGGCGCCTGGAGTCCTCACTCCCCAAGATGGGGGTCACAGACTCTGCTCAGGGGGAAGGAACAAACAGAAGGATATGGAGAACGGAGGCAGAGTCAGCCCTTGACTGACTTGTTTTCATCTCCCTACCAGAAAGGTCTGAGGGCTGTGTCAGAAATGCTGGTGCTGTTTTTGTTCCACCTGCCAAGCAGGAGACACGGGTTCAATCCCTGGGTCAGGAAGATACCCTGGAGAAGGAAATGGCAACCCACTCCGGTCTTCTTTTCTGGAAAATCCCATGGATAGAGGAGGCTGGTGGGCTACAGTCCATAGCATCGCAAGGAGTCAGACAGTGATGATTGCACAGCAGCAAACCAGAAAGGTCTGCGGGCTTGTGTCAGGGTCGCTGGCGATGCTGAAACTATCTCTCCATTTGTGTCTCTGCTTGCGTTCCCCCTGCAGCTGAAGACCAGTCCTGTCCCTCCGAGAGGCGGCGGGCCTTTTCCAGACTCCTCTTTGGGCCCTCCGGCTATTTCAGCCGGCAGAGCTTGTTCTTGGCTCCTGAGGAAAGATCGGTGTCTCCAAGACTCGCCAGATTTGCTGCGCCCTGCCCACCCTCGATCAAAGAGCTCTTTCTGGATTCCGGAATTTTCCAGCCAATGCTGCAAGGACAAGCCTCACGGTTTGTCGCCCCAGAAAGTCTCCTCAAGGAAGCCATTAGAGGGATCTTTCCCTCCCGAGAGCTGGCCCGCCTCGCCCTGCAGTTCACCACCAACGCAAAGCGACTGCAGCAAAACCTCTTCGGGGGGAGATTTTTGGTGAACGTAGGCCAGTTTAACTTGTCTGGAGCCCTGGGCACAAGAGGCACATTTAACTTCAGTCACTTTTTCCAGCAGCTGGGTCTCCCAGGCTTCCAGGATGGACGGGCACTAGCCGATCTGGCCAAGCCTGTCTCTGTGGGACTGAATTCAAATCCTGCCTCTGAAGCCCCAAAAGCCTCCAAGACAGACGTTGCCCCGAGGAAGTCAGTTGTGGGCAGCTTTGGCTTTGAAGTCAACTTACAAGAGAACCAAAATGCCCTGCAATTCCTTTCTTCCCTCCTGGAGCTTCCAGAATTCCTTCTCTTCTTGCAGCATGCTATTTCTGTGCCAGAGGACACAGCGAGGGATTTAGGTGACGTGATGGATATGGTGTTCAGCTCTCAGGGCTGCGGGCAGGCACCTGGCAGCCTTTTCGTCCCGGCATGCACTGCGGAAGGGAGCTACGAGGAGGTCCAGTGCTTCGCTGGAGACTGCTGGTGCGTGGACGCCCGGGGCCGAGAACTTGCCGGCTCCCGAGTTAGAGGTGGACGACCCCGGTGCCCCACAGAGTGCGAAAAGCAGAGGGCGCGCATGCAGAGCCTCTTGGGTAGCCAGCCCGCTGGGTCCAGCCTGTTTGTCCCTGCTTGTACCAGCGATGGGAACTTTCTCCCTGTCCAGTGCTTCAACTCAGAGTGCTACTGTGTGGACACCGAGGGTCAGCCTATTCCTGGAACTCGAAGTGCGCTTGGAGAGCCCAAGAAATGTGAGTCTGTTGAGTGTTCAACCTGCAGACTCATTCTCCCCTAGGGCCCTGACATGACGCATCAGAGTTATAGCTAAAGCCCAAACTTCTGCTAATGGTGAAATTTGCTGGCTGATTTAAACATTGTCCACAAAGGTCTGGATAATGTTAACCATTCCAAGGAGTGGGGTTGGGAGATTAATTTGGCCTTAAGAAGCTGCCACATAAAATTTCTGTGGTGCTGACAACAGCTGGTCTCAACTGCATTGATTTAGTGATGGGCAGGCTCTCTTTCTCTGAATATTTACAAATTTAAGGTTGATGGGGTTTCTATGGCTGTGTAAGGTTTTAGATGGAGTTCGGACTGATAAGGGCTTCCATCTTGGTCTTGGGTTTCCCAGGTGGCGCTAGTGGTAAAGAACCCACCTGCCAATGCAGGAGATGCAAGAGACAGGGGTTCGATTCCTGGGTCGGGAAGATCCCTCTGGAGAAGGAAATGCAACTCAGTCCAGTATTCTTGCCTGGAGAATCCCATGGACAGAGGAGCGTAGCATGCAAAAGGGTGGTCCCCTTTGCCAGTCCATGGAGTGGCAAAGAGTCAGACACGACTGAAACGACTTAGCACATATGCATCTTGGCCTTTGGGGCTTATTAACCTGACGTACCTGTGCTTCATTCCTCCCCAGGCCCCAGCCCCTGTCAGTTACAGGCCGAGCGAGCCTTCCTCGGGACGGTGCAGACCCTGGTCTCCAATCCCAGCACGCCGCCCGCCCTCTCCAGCATCTACATCCCGCAGTGCAGTGCCAGTGGGCAGTGGAGCCCCGTGCAATGTGACGGGCCCCCCGAGCAGGCCTTCGAGTGGTATGAACGCTGGGAGGCTCAGAACAGTGCTGGCCAGGCGCTGACCCCGGTGGAATTGCTAATGAAGATCATGAGCTACAGAGAAGCAGCTTCCAGAAACTTCCGTCTCTTCATTCAAAATCTGTACGAGGCTGGCCAACAAGGCATCTTCCCAGGGCTGGCAAGATACTCTTCTTTCCAAGATGTCCCAGTGTCGGTGTTGGAAGGGAACCGGACCCAGCCTGGAGGGAACGTGTTTCTGGAACCCTACCTCTTCTGGCAGATCCTAAACGGCCAGCTTGACCGATACCCAGGGCCCTACTCAGACTTTAGCGCCCCTCTGGCGCACTTTGACCTCCGGAGCTGCTGGTGTGTGGATGAGGGTGGTCAGAAGCAAGAAGGAACCCAGAACGAGCCCAGCAAGGTCCCAGCATGTGAGTTCCTGGCGTGGAATAAACATTAGCTATTACTAATCATCTCACAAAGCGGGTATGCCATCAGTGCAGTGAATCCGATTGCGGAGACAAAACAGAAAGAACATTCCAGGTTGTGGGAAGAGTTGGGGCGAGGGGAACAGCTGAGCCAGAAATGCATGTGTATGCTGGTGTGTGTACATACTTCAGAGGGGTCAGAGTGAGTGCCAAGTGGTGGGTGACTCCGTCTGCCTTTCCTCCCCAGGTCCTGGCTCTTGTGAGGAAGTGAAGCTTCGCGTCCTGCAGTTCACCAGGGAAGCAGAAGAGATTGTCACGTATTCCAACAGTTCTCGCTTCCCTCTGGGAGAGAGTTTCCTTGCAGCCAAAGGAATCCGGCTGACGGACGAGGAGCTGGCCTTTCCTCCACTCTCCCCATCTCGGGAGACTTTCTTGGAGAAGTTTCTGAGCGGGAGCAATTATGCCATTCGACTGGCAGCTCAGTCCAGTGAGTGCCCCATGTTTCTGGTTTCTTGTTTCTTCCTTAGTGGAAGAGAGAGTTGGAATGAGTTCCTCTTTGGTCATCTTTAGAGCTGTGGTTTCCCCCAGCCCATGGGTTCCGGAGAAGACAAACATCTTTTGTGATCCTAAAGCTGGAAATTTTCCCACCCCTCCAAGATGGCACCCAAACCTCCAACAGAGCCACCTGGGGGCAGGGCTCTGTATTTTGTATTGTATATGGCACCTGTAGCCCACTGGGAAGCCAAGTATTTGAGTTAAAATATTCAATTGTGTGAGCCCCGAAAGCTCCTACTCCCCTGTGGCCAGTTCTGATGTTTCCCTCCATTTCTAAGGACTCAGGAACACCTCCTAGGAGGAAAGTAAAAGAGCCCTCCTAAACTGAGAAAACACGCTCTGGGTTTAGGCACCTTCCTCATGTGATCAAATCTAATCCAGGTAGTTAACTCCAGAAAGCACCACTTGGTCCCTCACATGACAGAGACCTATGCTCAGAAGGCTGACACTGCTCCGGCCTGGGACCAGCTCAGCATTGCTTGACACGTACCCCTGGCCAAGCACTTTCTGCGCTAAGTAGATCTTTACCAGATCTTTGCATCTGATCCTCCGACAGTCCCATGAGAGAGATGCTGTAATCATCATCCGTGATTCTCTTCAGAAGTGGAAACGGAGGTTAAGTCACGTGTCCAAGTTCATCCAACCAGCAACCAGCGGAGCCTGGATGCGATGCTGGTGGTTTGGCCCCCAGGCCTCTGTCCCCTGCTCCCACTGCACCTCCTCTAACATCCGGACCAAGACAAAGACGCCCACGCCCACAGGCTGGAGCCTCCCTGCCCTCACCTTCCTGGCGGTTCTGCTGCCCCCTTGGCATTGGGCTTCTCTTTGCCTTTATTCCCCTAACCCCATGCGAGTCTCCCCAGAGCCATCTTTGTTTCCTCCCCCTCCCCAGCCACCTCTGCTGGAGGACAAGACGCCCACCTTCCTCTTTACATCCTGGGTCTCGCACAGCGCCGACAGAATGTGGGGCCTGCAAAAGGATGCTTAACCATCCTCCTTGCTTCTTTCTTCCTCTTCTCTCTCCTTCCCTCCCCAGGTACTCTTTTTTTTTTTTTTTTTTCCTCTGCTCCTCAGAGACTTGGAGATTCTGCTTTTGGCAGGAACCCAGTTTTTTAAAAAAATGTTGTGGCTGGGCAAGTTGTCATGTAATCAAAGAGAGGAGGAGGAGCTGATGCCCTTGAGTGGTGACCACTTCGGTCAGGGAGGGAAATTTAGAGGAAGAGAGAGAAGTGTTGGCCCCATGGGGATATATTGGCTGAATGTTGTGGTGGCACATTGTTCAGAAGTCAGGCTAAGGAAGTTCCCCTCCTCGGAGCCACCAGCTCTGCTTTTGCAAGACTGATGCCATTGGGAAAAAAGGAAATGTCTGTAGAGAACAACCAGGGTTGGTCACTTTTCTGGGCACCCCTTCAGGTGAGAAGGGGCATCTCTAACTGTGCCAGAGGAGAGGAAGCGCTTGGTGTGCAGACCTCCGGAGCCTGGGGAGTCTGGGGATTGAAGGCCCAACCCAGAAAGAGAGTGAGGGCCACAAAGCATCTTCGACCCACAGAACCCAGTAGCGGTGTCCCAGGGTCTCTAGGGAGGAGGGGTGGGCACAGGAGGAAAGTCAGTTACTAACACGCCATCAGTGTTATCAGCCGTCACTGCTCTCATCTGCCTTAACCCGATGGGCTCTAGATGAGAATTCCTGAAGGAGGAACAGTGACTCCTTCAAACCTGGCTGACATTTTTTACTTCTTTGGTTGCACCACGCTGTTTGTGGGATCTAAGTTCGCTGACCAGGGATCAAACCTGTGCCCCCTGCAGTGGAAACGTGGAGTCCCAACCGCTGGACTGCCAGGGCGCTCCCATCAGCCGGCATCTTAATTTTTTTCATTTTCATTTTAAAGGGCAATCTGGTGAGGGCCTACCCGCTCCTCGATGAGCCTCTGTCTTGTTTTGGGGTGGAAATGTTTGTCACAGAAATCAAAAGGCCGCTGATGTTGGGAAAGGACGAGGTGGCTATTCTCAGGACAGAGTCCGCTTGGCCTGGGCCTTGCCTGTCCAGTGCTCACCTCTCTCCTCATCTCTCCCGACTCCAGCCTTTGACTTCTACCAGAGACGCCTGGTGAGCCTGGCCGAGTCCCCACAAGCATCCAGCCCTGTGCGGTCCAGCCCCTATGTGCCGCAGTGTGATGCCTTCGGAGGCTGGAAGCCTGTGCAGTGCCATGCCGCGACGGGTGAGGCGGGCAGGCACCCTGGGGAGGCTGAGGGACACCCCTCCTTTTCATGTGGAGTAAAGAGCCCTAAGAAGAAAGAAAGGAAAGAGCCCTGTTCTATTAGGGCAAAGCAAAGTGGACCCTAGGCCTCTCTTCGGCAGCTGGAGGCAAGCCCCGTAATTCTTCTGCCATCTGATTGTTCCATCTGTCCAATGGGAGTGGCAACCTTCTGCCTGCCTGAAGACCAAGTGGGTAGCTGCTGGGGTTTCTGGGTGTTAGGGCCGCTGATTGCGGACCCTGTTAGGGAGAGCAGACAGGTAGGGGTTTGGGTGGGAGAACTTCTTGGCACTGCTGGGAATTTTTAAATGTTGATTGGAGTTTGGTTGGTTTGGAATGCTGTGTCACAATAGCTTCTGCTGTGCAGCCAAGTGAGTAGGCGACACCTGAACCCACTCTCTTTTCAGATTCCTTTCCCATACAGGCCACTGCGGAGTACTGAGTAGAGTTCCCTGTGCTGTACAGCAAGTCTCTTTTATATGTGGTGGTGTGTACTGCAGGGCCCTCAGGGCAGGGCCCTTGGGCACTTCCTGAACTTCTGGCCATGGCTCTTTTCCAGGGCACTGCTGGTGTGTGGACGGGAGGGGAGAGTACGTCCCCGCCTCACTGACCGCCCGCTCCCGGCAGATCCCGCAGTGTAAGTGGGGCCGGTCCGGCGGGCCTTCTAGCGGGCGCCCTGCCTGGGGAGGCTCCGTGGGCCAGCGCTTCAGCCCAACCCCCGAGAGCAGGCAGACCACACACCCCCAAGCCCCCAGGCCTGGAAGACTTCCCTGACCTTGGTCGTAGTTCCTAATGGTGCTCCTCGTTTCCCAGGTGGAGGGAGGGAGCTGGGGGTGGGCAAGGAGCCCCAGGTCCACCCCCCGACACCTGCTTCCTGGGAAGTTTCATCTATTTCTGTGTTTTCTACAACGACCTCATGTCTGGTCCATAGTCCAACCTCTCTTCTGAGTCTGGACCCGTGTAATCAAGTGCTCACTTTATGTCTCAGAGATGAAATGTCCCACGTGGGTCTTTGTCCCCAACCCTCAGCCTGCTTCTCTGGGGTCCCAGCTGTCTGCTCAAAGCACCTCCACCCACCCAGATGCACGGCTCCAACTCTCGGGGCCAGCCTGGGCTCCCCACCAGCCCTCAGCGCCCGTGGCCAGCCTGTTGAGAGCTCCCCTCTCTCCCCACCCAGGCCCCACCAGCTGCGAGAGATCGCGAGCCAGTGGACTGCTTTCCAGCTGGAAACAGGCTGGTGTCCAAGCAGAACCATCTACTAAAGGCCTGTTCATCCCGACCTGCTTACAGGTAAGTCTCTGAAGGCCCAAGAAAGTTCCAGAAGCCAGAACTTTCTGTATGGCGAATTTTCTAGTTTTCAATAAACTTGTTTTAATTGAAAACTCATAGGAAATTCTAGGCCTCGGTTTTTGTCCCAGCCCCGGCTGATCCAAGCTCTGTGGTGGTGGTGATGTTTAGCTGATCAGTCGTGTTCAACTCTTTCATGACCCCACGGACTGGAAGCCTGCCAGGATTCTCTGTCCGTGGGATTTTCCAAGCAAGAATACTGGAGTAGGTTGCCACTTCCTCCTCCAGGGGATCTTCCTGAGCCAGGTATCAAACCCACATCTCTTGCATGTCCTGCACTGGCAGGCAGATCCTTTAACACTGAGCCACCTAGAGGCCCAAGCTGTATGACCTTGGGCAATTTATTTACCATCTCTGTGCTTCTCTGGGCTTTGCGTTATCCCAAGATCAGGTCACATTTTAATCTTCCCTAGCACCAGGACTGTTTTGAGGCTTTTAGGAGATACCTTTAATGAAAACTCTTTGAAGAATAATATACATGTACATTAATTCCTTAAACCATGTAGCCACATCAACATGCCCATCATATTTCAGCTTCTCAGCATAATGGAAGACTGTAATATTTCCCTCTCCAGCTCCCTGGTTGTCATGATTTCGGGCAGTGACTGATGTGAAAGTTCTTAGAGAGAGACTTCTTGCTGGAACCAACCACTCAGGTACCAGCTGATGGAACTCCGTGTGGCTCAGGCCCCGTACCCTGAAGTAGGGATGATAGGAACACCGCCACCCACTCTGCTGGGCCCGCAGAGGCTCCAAGGAAGTTAGATGAAATCAATGGTGCAGAGGTTCATAAAATGCAAATTACTGAGCAAAAGTTTCCTTGTTACTGTTCCTCACTGTCATTAATACTGTTTGGTGCTATAAACATGGACCCTGATTACGGAAGAGTTTTGTGGAGAAATTAGCAGATCTGGTCTTTTTTCTTGGCTGGCAGCTCCCTACCACTGAAATGAGAGTCTGCTTCATCATCAGAGTCTGCAAGTCCACCTGTGGAGAAGGAGAGACAGGAAGCATACTTCTGACGGAGGGAAAAGTGATTCAGACCAGCTCCCAGAGAACCTCCGATCGTGTGGTTCCCCAGGCTGGCTCCTGGAAGGACCCAAGTGCCAGAAAACAGGACCCAAGATGCCCAGTGCCCACACTGGATGGCTGTGTGTTAGACCTGTTCCTCAGCAGAAGTCATGTTAGCAGTGAGGGTGTTCTCGGTTGTAGATCTTTACAATCCCATATTTTCTCAAACCTTTGCTTGGGTTTGAATCCTTCCTGTGCGACTATCTGATTTCCCTGGGTCTCGCTGAGTAGAATGCGGACATAGGCTCTCTACCTACATCATTATGGTCTCTGTAAATGTCAGGTGTCATTACAATGGTCATTTATCATCTGTGAAAATGGCACAGCAGAGTATAGAATGAACAAGTGGCCTCGGAAATCTCAAGGAAACCCTCAGGGGTCCCAGGGAGCTTGGGAAAATGGGCCTCCCTTCTGCCTGCAGCTGCATACACAGGAGAGAGGCCATTGTCTTCCCAGGAGTGCATGGGTCCATCTGGTCCCATCTCCTCTCTTTTTAGATGAGGAAACTTGCCCCAGTGAATTGGAGGAGCTTGCCCAGCATCCCCAGCTGGCCGAGGAGAGATGGGCCCTGGGCAAAGGCAGGGGGCTGCCTCCTCCCTTGTCTTCCTTTTCTGTTACAGACCCCTTTTCTCCAAGGGATGCTGGTTGAGAATCGTTTCCGGAACTAGGGGGATGGTTTTAAGTCAGCAGCTGGGCTCGGGCTGGGCAGGCTTGGGCCCCGCCTGGGTCTGCCACCCCCAGCTGTGGCTGGTCCTCTGTCACTTTCTCTCTCTGAGTGAGCCTGTTTTCCCCACTCCCAAAATGGGTTCACTGCAGTTTTTGTCTCCTGCGGATGTTACAGCCATGAGTTCAGACAACGTAAGTAAAGGGTCTCGAATAGGACAGCCCCGTCCAGCCCCTCCCCAATGTCTGGAAAAGCCATCGCCAGTAGTTTCGGGAGAAATATCCTTGGTGCCTGGCTCCCGACTTACCAGTTTACAGAAGCATCTTCGCTGGGTGACACTACCTCGGTTTTATCTCAGACAGGAGAGTTTGCCAGGCTGCAGGCGTCGGAGGCTGGCACCTGGTGTGTGGATCCAGCCTCAGGAGAGGGCGTGCCCCCTGGCACAAACAGCAGTGCCCAGTGTGAGTACTGACCCTTCCCCATCACTCTCCAGCCCCCACCCCATGAGCATGAGGTACAGAGCCCCAAGAGCTGGCTTCATGTCCCAGCTTGGCCATTCCAGAGCCGTGAAAGCCTCTAACCCCACTGCGCCTCAGTTTTCTCATCTGTGAAATAGGGGTGTGATTCCCCCACCTCAGTGTGTTCTTGGGAGTAATACATATAGCAGGATTTGGGGTAACTAGAGGCACAAACCAGCACTGGTCTCTATTATAGTGGGCACCGCTGCCTTCATGGGGTCTGCTGTTCAGCCCCAGATACTGGGGCTCCCGCCTGGCCCCTCATCCTCCAGCCTGGTCCAGCAGTCTGGTTTCCACAGTGAGGTTAAGGCGATGTCTCTAAAGGGCACATGTGTGGCTCTCCTCTGCCTGGAGCCCATTGATGCTCCCTATGGTCCTCAGGCCCAGGCTCCTTGCTGTGGCTCCTGGACCTCTCCGTGTAGGCTCCTGTATCTTCATGGGCTTTTCTTTTTTCTCTATCTCAGCAGCAGGTCCAGGAAGAGTAAACTATAATCAGGCTTTTCAAGCAGGTAGTCACTGTCTTCCCTGGGCCTTCATGGTCTGGTGCAACCTTTGCAAACCTGCAACCCCAGCTGGCGAACTCTCACTCCGTCCACCCATCAGTCCCTCAAGGAAGACTTGCAGGCCTCTCTGTCTTTCCCAGCAGAGCTCAGTGCCGCCCTATGGGCTTGTAAACTGCCCTGCACCTCCCATTATCATCCTTAGCATCTAAACTGCAGTTGCTCACTTACTTGTTAAGTATCCTCTAAGATTCTAAGCTCCTTGAAGACAGGCGATGTGTGTGTGTGTGTGCGCGTGCGTGCATGGAGTGGAGAGGGGAGTATAAAGCCGAGTGTCCGAGTGTAACTCCCCAGTAGGGAGGCAGCCCCAGACCCCGGGGGCCCCGCAGGCAGGTGGCAGTGAGTGGTGGCAAGGACGTGACACCCATGCCGGCAGAGAGCACATGTGGCTTGTCTTTGCACCAAGGCCCGAGCCTCTGTGAAGTGCTCCAGAGGGGAGTCCCCTCCGGGAGAACCAGCCCCGGCTACAGCCCGGCCTGCAGGGCGGAGGACGGAGGCTTCTCCCCAGTGCAGTGCGACCCGGCCCAGGGCAGCTGCTGGTGCGTCCTGGACAGCGGAGAGGAGGTGCCCGGGACTCACGTGGCCGGGAGCCAGCCAGCCTGTGAGAGTAAGTGGTGATGCCCCAGAGTGACCCCCGGGCTGGTGGGGGTCCTGCCGTCTCTTCCTTGGCCCTGGTCGGGGTGAAGGGGTCACCAAAGATGTCAGGACAGTGAGGGCAGGAGGAGAGACAAGGGATCTGTGTGAGGGATTGCAGTTGACCCCCGTGACGCTGAAACTCCGTCTCAGTTCAGTCGCTCAGTCGTGTCCGACTCTGCAATCCCATGGGCTGCAGCATGCAAGGCTTCCCTGTCCTTCACCAACTCCTGGAGTTTACTCAAACTCGTGTCCATTGAGTTGGTGATGCCATCCAACCATCTCATCCTCTGTCGTCTCCTTCTCCTCCTGCCTTCAGTCTTTCCCAGCATCAGGGTCTTTTCCAATGAGTCAGTTTTTCGCATCAGATGGCCAAAGTATTAGAGCTTCAGCTTCAGCATCAGTCCTTCCAGTGAATATTCAGGAGCTCAAACCAAGACGAGCCCTTGTGGCAATCTCCCAAGCCAGTGAAGCTTGGGTGCTGGCCTCCTGGGGGGTGCCAGGTCTTGGTCTCCCCATCCTCAAGAGGGGAGGAGGGTCCAGACGGCAGGATCTCAGTGGGGGGGACCTCAGAGGGGTCCATCCCAGCCGGGGAGCTTCAGGAGTAAGTGGAGGTGTTGATTTATTTATTTTTGTTTCTACTTTAAAAGATCATTTGGGTGTCAGATATCAAACTGTACATGAATATATAATATTGAAATACGTTATTACTTATTAAACATATTATTGAATTATCAATTACTTACCTTTAGTTTTTCCTGTATACTCAAGTCACAGGACACTGTAGTCATTTTAAAATGTGTGTGCACAAGTGGGTTACATTATCTGTGAGTTTTTTTTCAGAGCAGTAAATGAAGACATTTCAAATTATTTATTACAAGTTGGGATGCTGGGGCTGACACAGTAGAGAAATGCTGCACAAAATGACTAATTTTATGGCAGTTGCCTTTCTTCTGTTGTTTTTACTGTTTTGTTGCCTTATTTTTTTTTTTTTTAACATTTACAGTCTCTAGGCAACATTTTGGAACTGCAGACACATTTAATTAAGTCTAGTGATTTCTATGTGTAAAGAGAATTTTTACATTTGTAGAGTGATGTTTATATTTGTAAAGAGAGAGGGGGAGTCTTCAAAAGAAGGGTGGGAAGGAAGAGTCAACGCTGTCTTCGTGGGGCTCTGTCTCCTGCCCCAAACCTGCGGTGCATGCCCAGGGCTCTCACTATACGCCTTTTCTCCCAAGTCTCTGAGTCTCCCAAGTTCTCTTGAGTCTCCCAGTCTCTGTGGGTTCTGTTTCAAGACGCTCAGCCACTGCCACCATGCAGGGAACATAGCGGGTGCTCGATGGGTGTCTATGAGGAGAGCTCCCTGCTGGGTGTTGCCGAGAGCGATAAGTGTCAGCCTTAGCGTCAGACACATTGAACTTAGAGACCACATCTAAGAGTGGTCTGCACTGTCGGGACCCAAGGAACAGACTGCTGAGTGTCCTGCAAGAACAGGTCTGGGAGCACAGCTCTTCTGGGTCTGGAAAGACCCCCTGTGTCTTGGCCCTGCCAGGATTCCATGATCGTAGCTCACCTGTGCAGAGGTCGCCTATTAAAATGTGCTTGTCACATCATACGTCCCATTTTTGCCCCCCAGGGATGCAGGTAAATAGATAGAAGAGTCCTACTCTCCATTTTACAGATGGCAAAACTGGGACTTACAGAGGGCCATTAATGTGTTGAAAGCAAGTGGAACAACAAGCACTTTGAGTTCCCCAAAGCTTCTTCCTGCTGACTTGCTACCGAGTGTGGGGAGAAAGCTCAGATGAGGGAGTCAGACAGATAGACCCAAGTGTCAGCTCTGCCAACGCCCTTGCTGGGCAACCCTGGGCAAGTCCCATAACCTCAAGTTCCCACTCGGTAACCTGTGGGCATGGGGAGGGGGAATCATAGCTATTTCTGATCATCATTGTTAGGGTTAATTCAAATAGTCTCTGTAAACTGCTCAGCCTGGCGGCTAAGGGCCAACGCAGTGACCCACTGCAAATGACAGCACCCAGTCTTGTCCAGAGGCCACTGTCCTGGTTAGACAGAAGCCCGGGCTGCACCCTGAAGACCAAAATGAGCCGCTCTCCATCTGAGGACCCCAGGTAACCTTGAGTCACATGAGGATTGCAAGCTTTAAAGCCAGACATTTACAGGCAGCAAGGCTGTGCTCTAGAGTCAGGTAACTAACTGTATCTTTAGCCAGGTGTGAAATTGTCATTGAGCGTGTCTGTTCTTTAATTTACTCATTCACTATTGATTTAACACACCTGGAGCTTGTGGTCTGGGTCAGGCTTCAGTTCAGTTCAGTCGCTCAGTTGTGTCCGACTCTTTGCGACCCCATGAATCGCAGCATGCCAGGCCTCCCTGTCCATCACCAACTCCCGGAGGTCACTCAGACTCACGTTCATTGAGTCGGTGATGCCATCCAGCCATCTCATCCTAGGCCGTCCCCTTCTCCTCCTGCCCCCAATCCCTCCCAGCATCAGAGTCTTTTCCAATGAGTCAACTCTTTGCATGAGGTGGCCAAAGTACTGGAGCTTCAGCTTCAGCATCATTTCTTCCAAAGAAAGCCCAGGGCTGATCTCCTTCAGAATGGATTGGTTGGATCTCCTTGCAGTCCAAGAGACTCTCAAGAGTCTTCTCCAACACCACAGTTCAAAAGCATCAATTCTTCAGTGCTCAGCCTTCTTCACAGTCCAACTCTCACATCCATACATAACCACAGGAAAAACCATAGCTTTGACTAGACGGACCTTAGTCGGCAAAGTAATGTCTCTGCTTTGGGAATACCAGACCACTTGACCTGCCTCTTGAGAAATCTGTATGCAGGTCAGGAAGCAACAGTTAGAACTGGACATGGAACAACAGACTGGTTCCAAATAGGAAAAGGAGTACGTCAAGGCTGTATATTGTCACCCTGCTTATTTAACTTCCATGCAGAGTACATCATGAGAAACGCTGGACTGGAAGAAACACAGGCTGGAATAAGATTGCCGGGAGAAATATCAATAACCTCAGATATGCAGATGACACCACCCTTATGGCAGAAAGTGAAGAGGAACTAAAAAGCCTCTTGATTAAAGTGAAAGAGGAGAGTGAAAAAGTTGGCTTAAAGCTCAACATTCAGAAAATGAAGATCATGGCATCTGGTCCCATCACTTCATGGGAAATAGATGGGGAAACAGTGGAAACAGTGTCAGACTTTATTTTTGGGGGTTCCAAAATCACTGCAGATGGTGATTGCAGCCATGAAATTAAAAGACACTTACTCCTTGGAAGAAAAGTTATGACCAACCTAGATAGCATATTCGAAAGTAGAGACATTACTTTGCCGACTAAGGTCTGTCTAGTCAAGGCTATGGTTTTTCCAGTGGTCATGTATGGATGTGAGAGTTGGACTGTGAAGAGCCTTGGGCCCTGGGTAAACAGAGGAGAGATATCCTCTCCCCTTCTGTGGCTCTGTCCAGCGGGGAGACTGGAATGCAGATAGTCTTGTATAATTGATCACAAGGCAGTCTACTCCAGGGAGCCTGGGGACTTGGAGAAAGGTGGTTAAAGTCAGCCTGGAAGAACCGTGAAAAGTGTTAGAAAGTTAAAGGGGTTGAGCTGATAACTGAGGACCCAAAAAGAAATCTTCTAGCCAGATAAGCTGGTAGAAGAAGTAAGGACATGAGCTGTACAATGCATATGGTTGGGAAATAGCATCTCTGCCCTGGGGCAAAGCGGGGCTGGAGAGGAGACCAGAGCAGAGAGGAAGTCGGGCCAGCAGGCACTCGGGAGACTTGAGAACCGAGTCCAGCTCCATATATTTCTCTGCTAGCATGGGGAATGGATTGGACATGGGAGCAGAGGGCAGGAGGTGAGGCCCAAACACATGGAGCTGGTGAGGAAGCTTCAGTGGCCATTCAGGGAGAAGATGACGCATGTCTAAATGAAGGATATGTGGTGGGGATGAAGAGAAGTCAAGGAGCTCTGAGCTGCAGCTGAGCTGGTGGGCAGAGGAGGTGGGAGCGTCTGGGTTGACTGCCATCTTTCTGGCTAAAGGCGCCAGGCTTCAAGCTGGAGTTGCTGAAGCTGGAGCAGGTGTGGGCAGCAGATGCTGAGCCTGGCCCTGTTGGCTTTGAGGTGGAGAAGACTGGATTTAGAGATGGGAAGGTGCTCCAGAGGGCCTGAGTGGAGCTGAAGATGTGAGAGTCATCTCTGCTCAAAGTGAAGTTGAAGTTGAAGTGAAGTTGCTCAGTCATATCCAACTCTTTGTGACCCCATGAACTGTAGCCTGTCAGGCTCCTCTGTCCATGGCATTTTCCAGGCAAGAATACTGGAGTGGGGTGCCATTTCCTTTTCTCCGTAAAAGTGCTATCAAAGTGTTAGTCACACCATCGTGTCTGACTCTTTGTGACCCCATGGACTGTAGCCCACCCGTCTCATCTGTCCATAGAGTTCTCCAGGCAAGACTACTGGGGTGGGTAGCATTCCCTTCTCCAGGGGATCTTCCCCGACCCAGGGGTGTCTGTTAAAACGAGAGAGGATGGGATTAGCCAACAGGGAGGGTGGAGAGGGAGCAGGCGGGCCCAGGCTGGCCTGAGAGAAGGGAGGGTGAGGGGGGCCCGTGCTCGTGAGCAGAAATGGGAGGTGGAGGTAGGTGCTCAGTGTTGGTGCCAGGTAGGTGCCCACAGCTGCCCCTTTCCTCCCCCCCAGGTCCACAGTGCCCACTGCCCTTCAGCGTGGCAGACGTGGCCGGCGGGGCCGTCCTGTGTGAACGTACTTTGGGCCTGGGCGCAGCCACCAGGCAGCAGTGCCAACTACGGTGCGGCCGGGGCTACCAGAGCGCCTTCCCGCCGGAGCCACTGCTATGCAGCTTGCAGAGGAGACGCTGGGAGTCCCAGCCACCCCAGCCCCATGCCTGCCAACGTGAGTGGCCCCAGAAAGGTCCGCCTGGAGTCCCACTCCCCACCTCCCCAGGGCTCGGGGCCGAGGCCTTCATTTTCCCACCTGAGGGTAGCGTGTCCATGATAGCCAGGTGGCATCAGAGCAGGACAGAGTGCTCAATGCAGCATTTTCTTCTAGAAGGATCAGCAGGGCTTCCCAGGCCCCTGGGGCAAAGCTTCATTTGTGGCTCCTCTGAAGCAATCTGCTCCCTGAGACACATTCTGTTGTTTCTGGCTTCCATGGGGAGTCCTGGATACAGGACTGTTCTCAAGGTGCAGATGCTCCAGTGGCCATGTTGGTTACTATGATGCTGACAAGCTCAGAGTTGCTGATCTGGCTTCTGGGGTCACAGTGACACTGCCACACCAGCCTCTCCCCGCCCCGCCTCCTCCCGGTCCAACTGTAGCTCCAGGCTATGGCGTCTGTTCTGATCACTGTGGACTTGGGCCGTATTTAAATATGGGTAGCTCCTTCCTCCTGCTCTCACAGCGAACCCACTTTCACATTCTCATGGCTGTGAGGCTACACCAAACTCCGACTGTGTCCGCCTAGCCGAAGGCTGGTTGTACTTACTCACAGCCAGGCAGGACAGGGGTCAGCACGGGGACCAGTGCTAGGTCCACCCAGGGCAGCAGGAGGGACATTCAGGAGAGAGACCCAGATTCTGGGACTGACTGTCACAAGGCTCTGGCTGGCTGGCAGGGGGGGCAAAGGACACAAATTTGTCACAAAACATTCTGAAATAGAGAATGCTATCCAGAAAAAGTTCAGAATGTGATTTGGACAAATAAGTGACTTGTCCCCCTGATGGTGACTGAGTAGCTAGGAATCAGAGCTAAATTTATCATGAGTAAGGGACTTGGGGGAAGAGAGGTGTGGGTCCTGAACTCCTGAAATGGAGTGCAGGCTTGCTGTGTACATTTGTGCAGGTTGTGCACTGCACAACTTTAGCCTTGCACTAGGCTGCGGTAACCACTCTGAACTGGCCAAATCAGGTGGCATGGCCCTGTTTGAGTGCAAGGTAGTATGGAAGATTTTCCAAGAAGACTGTCCAGGACCTCAGCCTGGGTTTAAAGGCTGAGGTAGGACTGAGCTTGCAGTGAGGGTGCTAAGTAATTTCAGAGAAAAGCTGGCGTGCTGGGGAGTAGCGAGACCCAGAGGGAGACAACGCAAGATGGCAGCAGTTGTGGATTCCAAGTGAAATGAAGAAGGGTTAGTTTTCGCAGAGAAAAAAAACCAAAAGAACCCCATAGCTCTTTGCCTTTGTCTGCTGACCTCTGGTGCTCGCCGCAGGGCCCCAGTTCTGGCAGACTCTCCAGACCCAAGCGCAGTTCCAGCTCCAGCTCCCTCCGGGCAAGGTGTGCAGTGCCGACTACTCGGGCTTGCTGCTGGCGTTCCAGGTCTTCCTGTTAGACGAGCTTACGGCCCGCGGCTTCTGTCAGATCCAGGTATGTGCTCACAAGTGGGGCTCGGACTGAGCTCAGGGTCACCGGGCAGAGAACCTCAGGGCTCAAATGAACCTACAGTTCAACCCTCATTCATTTCACCCACTGAGACCCAGGATGAGAAAGCAGCTCAGACAAGGCTAATGACACAGAGGTAGAGGTGGGATTGGTACCCGTCTCACTGGCCATTCTGTCTGCGCACAGATGCCACTCCTAATGTGTCCCGAGCACTTAGATTGTGCCAGGCACTCTGCACCACTTGGCATGGCTTAGCTAATGCAGTCCTCCTGGGGACCCTATTATTACCGTTTTGTGATGAGTTAAAATAGTTGGGCAGTCACACAACTGAGAGATGGTAGAGCCACAGAATCCCCTGCTTTTACACAGCACCTTCTCATTCACCTTCTCATTCACCTCTGACGCCCCAGCTTCTGATAAACTGACACCCCCAGGACTCCACACAGAAGCTCCTGGCTGTTGCCTTTGAAAGAGCACGATGCAAAGAGTGCACAGTGAGGCTCGTGTGGATCCCCGGCCCTGCCTGGTGCTGCCCTCGAGTTAACCGGGTCCTACCACCATCCATCCTCCCACCCTGCCCTGCAGATGGTCAGCGGGCACTGTGGGAGTGCTTAGGTGGGGCAAGAAGCCAGGCTGCGTGGTCACACTGGAGGAGCCAGTGAGTGCTTCCCGGGAGGGAGGGTCATGTCCTGCTGGGTGTGGGTCTTGCGAGGACTTGGGCAGTCGGCAGAAATTGTTTCTCCAGTGAATTATGACCCCTTGAATTTGGAGTGTCTGAGCTTTCTTTATCTGTGTGTGTGTGTGTGTGTGTGTGCATGCACGTGCCCTTTCTATTATTTTTTGAGAAACTTTACATTTTTTTAAGTATATTTTTTGTAGTCTACTTATTTTCACATGTACATGTATCTATTGTTTTTCAATCCTTTTCCCATGTAAGTTGGCTCTTAACGCCACTTAACACCTCTGTCTACAAGCTGTGTGACAAAGGCAGGTGATTCAACCTCTCTGGACCCAGAACCTCAGTTTCTGGCTCTCTCAAGGCTGCACCCTCTCAAATGGCTCCCACGAGGCGGTGGGGGTGCAGAGCAGGCTTTCAAAGGACAGGGGAGGGCCCAGGAGTTCCAGTCACCCCGGGGCCAGCTCCCAGGTCAAGGGGCAGTCTTGTTCTCTCCGGGACTTCCTCCAACAGTAAGATAAGCCAGTTTCGGTGCCTCGCGTAGGTTCGGCAAAGCTGGCTCCCGGCTTCATGTTCCTGAACTCCCGTCTGCATCTCCGTGCAGGTGAAGATGGCGGGAACCCCTGTCTCCATCACCGTCTGTGACGACTCCTCAGTGAAGGTGGAGTGTCTGAGCAGGGAGCGGTTAGGAGTCAACATCACGTGGAAACTGCAGCTTGCGGACGTGCCCTCTGCCTCTCTCCCGGACCTGCGGGACGTTGGTATGTTTTCTTACACTGCTGCCCTGAGACCCCGCAGACTCCTTGGGTCTCAGTGTCCCCGTCCATCGGATGGAGCCAGTGCAGCCCCAGCACCTCCCTGTGGGGCCAGAGAGCCCACCACGTGCCTGGCCCATGGGTGGAGCTGGTTACTGAGAAGTTTATAAAAAGCGAGAGTTCTGGCCCATAGCTGACTAGCGCTAAACATAATAATACCCTCTGACTGCTTTTGAGAATGTTTTCTGGGCACAGAGAAGGAAGACACATGTGACGAAGGGGACAGTGAGGTAGGGTGAGGGAGTCCCTGTTGGTTTATAATTTTTGCTCATTCTACTTCTAATCAGAGAACTTCTCAGACCACTGACACTGTTTACACCCACCAGGACACTATTTGGAACTGCACAGTGATGGTATGGATGAATTGAGAATAGAAAGACTTAAGGGGGAGTAGCGCGGACTTTATGATTGTTATTCTGAGCCAGGGTGGGACACAACCCATGGTCTTCTGACTAGATGGTGAGAACTTCTATTTCTCCGGCACTATCTCGTGGCCAGACACCCAGGGTTAGGCCTGGCTGGAGCTTGACCGCTGCTCTATGAGGGAGAAGTCGAGGAAGAGACCAGAATGTAACCCAGGAGGCAGGCTGCATCTCAGCCATTCTGCAGTGCTCGTGACAGTCATTATTAATACCACTCCTCTCCATAGCATTATGAACTGTGTTGTTGTTATTTAGTCTGTAAATCATATCAGACTCATTCGTGACCCTGTGGACTGTAGCCCACCAGACTGCTCTGTCCATGGGACTCTCCAGGAAGAATACTGGAGTGGGTTGCCATGTCCCTCTTCAGGGGATCTTCCCGAACCAGGGATTGAACCTACATCTCTTACATCTCTGCATTGGCAGGCAGATTATTTACCACTGAGCTGCCAGAGAAACCCCAGCATTATGAATTCAGAGCCCCTTTTTGTTGTTCTCTGGCAACAGACTGCACAGTTTGAGTGTGTCTGAAGCTGCAGATGGATGTGATGTTTATTCCTGGCATCAATGGCCTTGGGTTTCCTTCACAGCAGCCATTGTGGTGGGGACGTTCGTTGCGTGCTGGGGTGTCCCAGCTCGCAGGGACACCCCAGGTGTGGGGCTTGCCCACCTGCTTCCTTCCTAGGAAACCCTCGTAGTTCCACAGCTGGAACGTTGCCAGCTTTAAGCTGAACGTTGAGGTGGAGGCTCCACTTTCCCTTTGAGTGGTCCCATCACGTCCTCTCTTGTAATCCCCACCAACCTCAAAAGCAGACTTCCCAGCCCATTTTTCAGATGGGGAAACTGAGCCTCGGAAATGGTGGCTTGGCAAAGGCTGAGACAGTTGTATGCCTGGATAATGCACCTTGGATGAGTGACTGGGGTCATGATATTCTCTACCAGTGAGGGTCACATTGCATGTGTGCTTGCAAAGTCTCTTCAGTCATGTCTGATTATTTGCAACCCTGTGGACTAGAGCCCACCAGGCTCCTCTGTCCGTGGGATTCTCCGGGCCAGGGCACTGGAGTGGGCTGCCATTCCGTCCTCCAGGAGATCTTCCCCGCCCAGGGATGGAACCCTTAGGTCTCACACCTCCTGCACTGGCAGTCAGGTTTGTACCATCAGCACCACCTGGGAAGCACTGAGGATCACTCTGCTGTCGCAGAAACAGCATGAGCTGGAGGCCTGGACTGGAGTCCTAGATGCGCTTCTGATTTTGTGTGACTTTGGGTCAATCAACCCCCTTCTCTGAACCTGTTTCTCCCTCTGTGAATTGAGACACTGGGTAAGGCCTATGTCTCCTTTCAGCGTGGACATCCTGGGAAGCTCTGCACCTGGACCACCCCCGGCGGGAACAGTAAGGCGACATCCCTGTCTCCTCTTGTCTTGCAGAGGAGGCCTTGGCTGGCAAGTATCTCGCTGGGCGCTTTGCAGATCTGATCCAGAGCGGAACATTCCAGCTTCATCTGGATTCCAAGACCTTCTCGGCAGACACCTCCATCCGCTTCCTCCAAGGCGACCGCTTTGGCACCTCTCCCAGGACACAGTTTGGGTGCCTGGAAGGATTCGGCCGAGTCCTGACCACCAGCGATGCCAGTCAGGATGCCCTGGGGTGTGGTAGGTGCCTCCTCTCTCCCTGGACCGCTGTTACTGGGCCATGCCAGTTGGGGGGATGGCCACAGAGCTCTGAGGGAGGTTATTCTGACACGCAGAGTGGGGAACCCTTCATTTATTTATTCAGTGAAAGCGTTTCAGATGTCCAGCTGTGAGTGTGGGCATGCAGTTATCGCCCAGCAGGTAGCAGCTAGAACTGGGAGCAGCATGGCAGAAGGAAGCAGCCCCAAGTAGGGGTTATCTGTCCTCTTCGCCCTTGCCAAGCACAGACCTGCAGCCTGGGCTGCACTGTGTTTGTGGAGAAGGCCGGCGTCCACCCCGCGCATGCTCTGTGACTTATCCCAGTCTGGTTACAGCAGCACCTTTCTCACCGCCATCCCCGGAGGGCCAGCAATCAGCCCAGGGCACAGTGGCTCAGGGGCAGTGAGTCCTGGTGGAGGTCACGGGGCTGTTCTTGGCAGCCTTGGAAGCACCCTCAGTAGCCTGTGCCTGCTGGCGCCTGGAATGGAAGCTCTGTGCATTTCCTGTCGCTGCTATGACACATGGCCACAAGCATCATGATCTAAAACAGCACCCGCTTATATGCTGCTGTTCTGTGGGTTTGAATTCTCACATGGGCCAAAGCCAGGTGTCGTCCGGCTGCATTGTGCCGGAGGCCCTGGGAGGGAATCAATTTCCTGAGTTTTTTCCAGCTTCTGGAAGGTGCCCACATTTCTCGGCCCTTGGCTTCCTTCCTTCATCTTCAAAGCTGGAAGTGCTGGAGTTCTCAGGCCGTTCCTGTCATCACAGCTCCCTCGGATGCTTCTCTCGCTTCTGTTTTTTCAAAGGAATGGTTGTTTAAAATTTTTTTTATCCATCTATCTATTTATCTTTGGTTGTGCTGGGTCTTTGTTGCTGCATGTGGGCTTCCTCTGGTCGCTCGGGTGAAGGCGGCTCTTCCTTGTGGCATGTGGGCTTCTCTCTGTGGCCGCTTCTCTTGTTGTGCAGCTTGAGCTCTAGGACAGACAGCCTTCAGCAGCTGTGGCTCACAGGCTTAGTTGCTCCTTGGCAGGTGGCATCTTCCTGGACCAAGGATCAAACCCATGTCCCTTGTGTTGGCAGGTGAATTCTTATCCACTGTACCACCAGGGAAGTCCTTTCTCTCATTTCTTTTCTTTAAATTTATTTTTTATTTTATTTTATTGGAGTGTGACTGCTTTGTAGAGTTGTGCTAGTTTCTGCTGTACAGCAAAGTGAATCAGCTGTATGTGTGACTACACACAGCTGGGTAACCCAGCACACTCTCCCTCTTTTAAGGCCAGTTGACTAGCGACCTTATTTCCATCTGCAACCTTGGACTCCCTTTGCCACGTGTCCTCACGTGTTTACAGTTTCCAGGGACTAGGACGTGGACCTCTTTGGGGGCCAATCTTCCATCTGCTACCGAAGCTTCCAGGGTCTCACAGTGAGCAGCCTGCCTCCCACATGATGTGAGACACAGAGGCTTTTTTATGGAGCTAAAGAGAGAGAAGATGTTTTTCAGTTATTTATTTTTCCACTATTTATATTGGTTGCCACACAAAAGCTGCAAGGCCTCTCTTCTCGTGAAATCCATGCCAAGTTCTAAACTCCACACTAGATGTCACATGCTGCTAACTCAGCACAGAAACCAGAGGCAACGCTTCTTACTAATGTTTACAGAGGGTCTTGCAGTTGACGAGGCATTGTCACCGATACTCGGCCATCACAGTCGCCCCTGGTGGCAGGTCATCCCCCCACTGGACAGGTGAAGGGGTGGAGGCCAGATGAGGGGAGGCCATGGGTCTGCAGTGCCCAGAGCAGGGCTGACTCAAAGAAGGGGTTTGGTTCTCTGTGGATGAGTCACCCTAGGTCCTCTGGGACCAGCCCTCATGATCCTTCCACCTCGAAGAGCTGCCCAGACAAAGAGAACAAGAAGCAGAAGCAGGTGTGGATGGTGCCACCCCCCAGGGTGGGTGAAGTAGGGTCACTACAGTGGGGGTCTCTGCAGCACCTGGCGCTGGGTCCTGAGACTCACTGTGAAGGGCCCTGGGCTCCACTGCCAAAGAAAAGATTCGAGTGTGTGTGAGGGTGTGTATGAGTGTGTGTGAGAGAGTGTATGAGAGAGTGTGTGCGTACATCTGACTACGTGTATTGTGAGTGTGTGTATGTGTGAGATAATATGTGTGAGTGTGTGTATGTATGTGAGAGAGTGTGTGAGTCTGTGTACATGTGTGTGTGTACATTTACGTGTATGAGTGTGTGAGTGTGTGTACGTCTGGGTGTGTGTGTGTGAGGGTATGTCTGAATGTGTGTATGTATGAGTGTGTTGTGTGTATGTGTGAGAGTGTGTGTGAATGTGTGTATGTGTGAGAGTATGTGTATGTGTGTGTGTGAGAGAGAGAGAGTGTGTGTGTGTGTTGGGAGGAGGGTGTTTTTAGGGTCACCCCAGGGGGTGATAAGGGGGTCTGAGAGCCCACTCTGAGGCTCAATGACCTCGAGTGTCCCCTCTGGAACACGGGGCCAAGAGGTGGGGCAATAGGAGATGGTGAGAGGGACCTGTCAAGTGCTGGTTTCCCATTTCCTTCATGTAAAATAAAGGGGGTGGCCTGGAATCTGGGCCTAGGTTTTCTCTAGGGACCTTGATTGATGATTAGATGAGCACTTCCTGTCTCCCAGGACAGACAGTCCCGCTCAAGTAGGAGATGGGAGGAAAAGCTGAACCAGGAGAGCAGGCAGACTTTCCTGGTGGGTGCTGAGCAGTGAGGGACTGGGAATCAGAACCTGGGCTGGGGTGACCGGACTCCAGAGAGTGGGAGCCCCAGGGTGGGCTTGGCGAAGGGGCCGAGAGAAAGGTCTGGTCGGGGCTGCAATTGCTCCAGGAGGTGGCCACCTTTCTCTGTAAAGAGCCAAAGCAAGTCTTTTAGGCTTTGCAAACCATTCTCTTTCTGTCTCGAGGACTCAAGTCATCCATAGTGGGGAGAAAAATGCTGTGTTCTAAGTAAAAGTTCATTTGCCAAACAGAAGGTGAGCAGTATTTGGCCCGAAGGCTGCAGTCCACCCATCCTAGCTCTACATAAACCTGCATTCTGTTTTTCAACTGCAGCAGCTTTTTATTGATTCACAAGGAATTGTTGAGCACATCATTCATCCCCACCCCTTACTCCAAATGCTCAGAAAGGTCCAGAATGGAATTCACAAAAGCAGTACCAAAAGCCCCAGGTTTCCTCCAGTATCCATGATAACATCCCTCTCCTACTGAGTTTCTGCATTGCTCTGGTCCAGAGAGTCCAGTGTCTTTAATCCCATGGGATGGACAAAGCAGTGCGGGGAATACAATTGACAGTGTCAGGAAGCTGGAAGTCTTGGAAGTCAGATAGATCTGGGTTCAAGCCATGGTTCTACCACTTTCGCAGTGTGAGTTCTTGGGACACTGCCCATCTTCACTAGAAATCATCTGGAAACCAGGGACAGTAATATCTATTTCATGGGGGGGGGGTTGCAATTTGCATAGCAGAATATAATCGATACAAAGCACGTCTATTCACACATAGTGAAACTTCAGCAGATGGTTTTGTTGTCAGTTGGCTACGTGAGATTTCAACTCAGCTGTGCCGGTTCCAAAATCTTTGTTCTATCCTCGGATTCACAAGTCTCCCTTCTCAACAAGGGCTCTTGGTGAAATCACACCCTCTGATCCTTGTATCTCTTCTAATTGACTCTTTTCCCTTCTGAAGCGCATCTGGAACACAGCTGTGAGGCTACAAGCAGAGCATTGTCCTGTGGAGATGAGGCAGGGTTTCTGTGTGCCGTCTTGGGGGGCTAATCTGGATGGTCCCCTGGGAGGGCGGTGACTCAGGGGCACCAATGGGAGTGTCTGCCTCCCGTGACTCCATCAGGCAGGGCCGTCTTGACCTACGCAGTACCTGCTGCAGGAGCAGGAGGCTTTGTTTGCAATTCCCATGGGGTCAGTTACATTCACCCTCTTGCCTCAAGGCCAGGCAAATGGTTTTCCCTTGGAATTACCTGCGGGCAGCCTTCATGCCAAGTTGGCCCGTTAAGAAGAATCCCAGGGAAACTGTCTGGATTTTCCATTTTCATTCTGGACAACATTCGCTCACTCATTCATTGCAAGATCTTATTATAGAGCTAGTTCTCTATGGATTTTTTCCTAAAGTAACAAGTTGCATCTTGTTTCCTTCCCCCCTTCCTCCTTTCCTTTCTTCCTTCCTCTTTTTTCCTCCCTCCTTCTTCCTTCCTTGCATCTCTCTATCCATCCATCCATCCTTCCATCCATCCTTCTATCCATCCATCTTTCCATCTATCCCATCCAAACTTTCAAAATGCAATTATGTGTCAAACACATAATGTGAAATACTCAGGGAACCAAAAGTCATAGCCCTACTTTCAAAGAGCTCACAGTCTAGCTGAGGCAGGGTTAAATGAAAAGGCAGCTAAAATATCACGTGAAAAGCCTTTTGCATCACAGTCGGGGAAGTCAGAGAAGGCTTGCCGGGCTAGCAAAGGCTGATGAGTAGAAATTGCTGCTTGGATAAGAGCAGACAAGCAGTGGTGTGTATGTATGTGTGTGTATATGTGCCCCTGTGTTTAGGCTGCTAAAGTGATGGACACTCCAGAAATGGAGACTAGTGCTAAAGCAGGCAGTTAGGAAGTGCTGTGGCTTTTATGGGGCCAGTGCACACGCAGAGTCAGACATGACTGAAGCGACGCAGCAGCAGCAGCATGTGGTTCGTGTAATTGGAGAGTAGGGGTGTGGGGAATGTGGCAAAAGATGGAGCCGGAGTGGTCGGCGGGGACCAGCATGGAGGTGCCTGGGGGCACAGCAAGGGGCTTGGTCTGGTGGGGTCACAATGGGGGAATTTTCAGTTGAAGAGTGACTGGGCCAGGCCAGGGTGGGCTTGAGCAAAGCAGGCTAAGGAGGGAAGGAGTGTCCCCTGTCCTCAGGTAATTTTCTTCAGCACGAATGTAGCTACCTGATTTGGGGACGCTGGGATCCGGTTGGCAGGAGGGATGCCATAATCCCAAAGCTTTGCAAAACTCACAAACTTGGGCCAAATGGCCTCATTTTACAGAGGAGGGAACTGAGGGTTCAGGGGTTTTCCATGAGGGGATTTAACTGAAGGATAAACACCCTATTGTTTCCGTGAAGAGGACCCACCTGCTAGAGGAGGAGGCTCATCATGATGTTTACAAGGGTTCGTTTGGGTGGAAAAGACACTTGACGTCAGAGATGGAGAGAAAAACAACACGGCTTCCTTGTGTGTGGTCGAGAGTCCTTAAGTTTATGGCAGCAAAGATCTCAGCTTTCATTTTTCTGCCCCTTCAGCTGCACCCGAGGTTGGGAGGCAGCAATTCAGGCTGGCTGCACAGGTTTTGTTTTCCTTCAGCAATGAACTTGGAGACTGCTTTAAAAAAAAAACAACACCCCAGCACGGAGGTAAAAATACTAGAGATGATCAACAATGTGACTCATAGAAGTAACGAAACTCCACTCTGAGTGAGGGTGTGCATGGCGCCAGGCAGGCCGGAAAACACACCATTCTGTTTCCAAGATGGGCCTGGGTTTCTGATTTACTCAGAAACACTACACGCGTATGCATACGCAGGAAAGCGGCTGTCAGATCCATGCGGGCTCCGTTCTAGCCGGTCCCACATGCACGGGCTTCATTTCTTCGTCAAAAGAAGGTGGTTGAATTGGTGGGTGGAGAAAAGGCTTTGGTTTGGTGAAAATGGGACTGAGATCCCACCCATATCTCCTCGCGGCCTGGTTGAACCTGACCTTGAACATCAGTTTTCTCCAGACTAAAATGGTGCTGATACCTTTTCCATAAGGTGGTGACAGTGAAAGGTGGCTGGTGACACACCTGGCACTGTGCTTGGCATATTCTGTGACTTTACTTCCCCACTGCCCTTTGCAGTGGGCAAAGGGGCATCATGCATGGATGTCCTGAGGCTCAGCTTTCTCATCTGTGAAATGGGGGTAACATGCAAACTCCTATATGTGCAGAGGTGATGTACATGCAGGAGGTACACAGAGGAGCGCCAGGCACTAAGACAGTGCTCCCAAGAGCGGGCATGCTTTTGACTCCCACCCTCCCTGAGTAACAGCTCACTTCTTCCGGAAGTTACTTGACAAACTCTCAGGAGCCCAACCCTAGACCAAGAAACAAGGCAAGAGGGAACCTCTTTCTGCCATCCCTTGTCTGAGCTGTCTGAATCAATGTGGCCAAGTTCATACCCTTGCTGGGGAGCAGAGCTCTTGGATGCCAACTTAGAACCTTTATGAGACGGGCATCTGTCCAGTTTGGGTTTCTGTTTCCCAGCTCGTATCCTGTTGGAGGAAGCACAGTAGGAAGGGCTGCAAGTGTTAGAGTCGGAGGGACAGAAGGCCCTGAGTGTCTGCAGACTGACAGGGGCGCACAGGCAGGAAGCGAAGGAGGGGAGGGAGGTGTCCAGGGTGCCGACAGGAGCAGGTCCCCACTCCCAGGGTCACACCTGGGGTTTCTGAGGAAATCAGAGCCTCAATACCCGGACCACGAGGGCCTCTGTTGATCCCATGCCCTGGGCATCTCACCTCCCGGTGGCCCCAGGTCTCAGCCCCGCCATCACTGAGTGACCCAGAGGAAGAGGCCATGTGAGTGGAGTGAGACGGTGCTGGATGGTTGAGATCACCCCACAGGGAGGGCACCCTGTGTAGAGAGAGCAGGAGTTGAGGCTACAAGGAACAACTTCCTTACCTGTAGACTGTGGAGTCTGCATTGTGGTACCTGCTTTCTGCACATCACTACCGCACTCCAGTGGGATAACATAATGAACCCCTCTTTTACAGAGAGGGCTTTCTGGGTGGCTCATTGCTAAAGGATCTGCCTGCCAGTGCAGGAGATATGGATTTGATTCCTGGATCGAGAAGATTCCCCTGGAGAAGGAAATGGCAACCCACTCCAGTACTCTTGCCTGGGAAATCGCATGGACAGAGGAGCCTTGCCGGCTATAGTCCATGGGGTTGCAAACAGTTGGACATGACTTAGTGAATAAACAACAACAAAATGTTATAGAGGAGAAAATGGAACCTCAGAGTAATCCACAGTCATTTAGGCACAGGGAGGAAGGGGACTTAATTGGGTCTGTCTGACCTCAAAGTTTGCACCCCGCACTGTTCTCCACCGTGTTCCCATAGCAACCTACGGATGGGTGCTCATCTTTAAAGTTCTCCGACTTCATCTCATGACATCCTTCTCTTTGTCCACTAAGCTCTAACTCAGTAAGCTGGCTCTGTTTGGCTTTTCTCTTTCCATTCCTTGAAGAATCCAAACTTATTCCTGCCTCAGGATTTTTGCACTTGCTGTTCCCTCTGTCTGAAATTCTCTTTTGCATCCTTGCCTGGCTTACTCCTCACTCATCAGGTCTCACAATTTGTCTCTCAGAGGGGCCTTCCTCACTATCATGCCCTCTGCTCCTGCTTCATCTCACTTGTATCTGACAGTCTTGTCAGACACCCTCTCATCCTACCAGCCCATCAACTCCTGGAGAGCAGGAACCGTGTGGACCTTCCTCATGGCTTATCCTCGACTCTTGGAGCTGGATGCACAGTGCATTCTCAGTGGGCATTTGCTAAATGAATGAGTTCTTGTCTGATTTTGGAATTTCACAGATCCAGTGCATTCTGAGGTTGTAATTGTACAGCAGGTGTCTTGTTTTTTAACCTCGTTGCTCTGTTGATCTCTTCCAGTCAAGTGTCCAGAAGGAAGCTATTTTCAAGATGAGCAGTGCGTTCCCTGTCCTGCTGGATTCTACCAAGAACAGGCAGGGAGCCTGGCCTGTGTCCCCTGTCCTGAGGGCAGAACTACCGTTTATGCTGGAGCTTTCAGCCAGACTCACTGTAAGTCCTCACGGGTCCTGCCACAAAAGAGAAACCCTACAGTGCCACGCGAATACAGCAGGACACCTCAGCCTCGGTACTCCTGGAAGCTGGAGACAGACAGTTCTTCATTTGGGAGGGCTGTCTTTTGTGTGAGAGGATGTTTATTCAGCAGCATCACTGGTCCTTACCTGTCAGATCCTGGAAGCACCTCCTTCATGCACACCAAATTGTGACAACCGAACTGTCTCCAAACAATGCCAAGTATCTCTTAAATGGGGGGCAAAATTGTCTACCCTTGAGCACCTCTGGGTCCATAGTGTAATCAAAGGGGCACCACCTTTGAATGTCTCTGCTCTGTTAAGACCCTAGGCCAGACATTTCACTAGTGTTGTCTCAGTCAATCCTCCCAATTCTCCTTTTAGATAAACATTATGAGCTCAACTTTTACGTGTAAGAAAGCCAAGACTCATCTGATGAAACTTAGCTGAAGTCGCTCAACTAGTGTGAAAGTCGCTCAAAAAGTGATATAACCGGCCTTTGATCTTGGTATTGTCTGATTCTGAAACTTCCGATTTTTGTAAGTCAGTGTTATCAGATTTAGAAGTGGAAGATGTTTTCCACCTACGGTCACCACCGCCGTATAGCTCATATTCCCTTTCTGGGCCCGTGGATCTGTCGGGTCTGTGTGTACGGCAGCCTTCCCGTATGTCATGTGATTTCACTTGGTCTATTTACTTACCAGTCACCTGGGGAGGGTTGGGTTTTCCCTCGCAGGGACCCATAACTTGCCTCGTTGTACATCTGTTCATGATAGTCTGAAATGGTGTCAATGTGAGGCAACCATGGCTACTACTATTTGAAATCTGAGTTGTGTTTGGAGTTGTAAAATAGTTAATCAGAAGAGATCAAGTCCCCTTCTGTGATAGAGGAGATCTTCTTTGGTCAGGAGAGCAGTGGAAATAGGGCGGTATTTCCAAGGAAGTAAGATCAGAGGAATTCCTGAGGCTGGAAGTCCGGCATCCCTTTTAGAGAAGAGATTCTTCCCCGGGAACACAGCATCCTTCATGTCCACACGTGCGTTCCAGTCACTGCAGTCTGGGATGTTGTGAGGTTCTGTCACATGGCCCGAGGGATTCTTTCTGGGAAGGGGTTCCCTGCCACGTGCTGGTCCTTATTTGTGGAGGGCATGCTGCATACACACGTGGTGGGCAGCTGAGCAGGAGGTGGGGGCTCGGGACCCCCGCCCCAAATGCATTTGCTCCCCTTTGCTCCCCACTCTCCCTCCTACTGTTGTGACCTCGGCCGAGTCACCTCCTTTCTCTGAACGTCCACTTCCAGACATGGCGGATCAAGACCAGATACGTATTTCTATTATAAATCACAGCATCAAAGCCCAGGGTGGGCAGGGCAGGCTTGTATTACGTGTCAGATGCTGAGCAAGACACTGGGATATAACAGGAAGCAGACCCAGGTGAGGTCCCTGCCAGCTGGGGAGGGAGGCAGACAGCTGCGAACCAGTCGTTCTGCAGACTGATGGAAATAATCATCACACTCCTGGCTCTGAGCAGAGGTGCGGGTCCAGAGGACAGGATGTGACACTCGGGCATCAAGGGATGTCAAGGGACTTCCCTGAGGAAATGAGGACTGGGTGGCAAAGAGTTAACTCCCCGAGAACTGGGGAGAGCTAGGCACCAGGAGAAGAACCAGGGGGCAGAGTCGGGGTCGGGGTCCAGAAAATGGTATCAGAGCCGGTGGTATCCACTGATGTGGACACACAGGTGCAGCTGGAGGGTCAGATGCGTGGGTCCAGGTCACAGAGGCCCTTGTGGCCCAAAGGCAAGCCCAGACTTTGTCCTTAAGTCAGGGTGGGGACACTGACAAGTTTGAGGCTGGGGGAGTGTGTCTGGCTCAGACATGGGACTTGGATGTCTGATCAAGGACTGGGAGCCAGGCAGATAGGGGACCCCAGAAGCACAACACTGATAGTCTGTGTTTTTTTTGGCCATGCAGAGCCAGGGATCGAACCTCTACCCCCCCGCCATGGACGCATGGAGTCTTAACCACTGGTCCACTGGGGAAGTCCCAGTGACACTGATGGTTGTATTCATGTTTGGTTCCAGGTGTCACCGACTGTCAGAAGAATGAGATGGGCCTGCAGTGTGACCAGGACGGCCAGTACCGAGCCAGCCAGAGGGACAGGACCAGCGGGAAGGCCTTCTGTGTGGACGGCGAGGGGCGGAGGCTGCCCTGGATGGAGGCAGAGGCCCCGCTGGTGGATGATCAGTGTCTAAGTACGTGCAGGCCACTCCTGGGGACAGGGTGTGCGATCCCACCAGGCTTTCTAAAATGAGAGAGACACACAAGATGTGTTTGTCCCCAACCTTTTATTTCGAAAACTTCTAAACTACGTAGGTGTTCAAAGATTAGTAGGATGAAAAAATATTCGTCACCCAGATCCAAAAATTGTTATTGTTTTGCTCTCTCTCTCTCTCCTTTAATCACTGGAAAAAAATATTTCCGACATCATGAAACCTCACCCCTAAGTACTCAGCCTCACGAGAAATGAATTTAAAAGTCATTCATCTGCTGAGGTTTCCTTTCTTGTGGGCAGCTTGCCCCCAGAAGTGGTCAGTGTTTCTCCCTCAGTGGGATGTTAGGGGAAGACCCGAGGGCCAGTCCTTCTTCCAGAACTTACTTGCTGGGTGACCCAGGGCAAATTGCTCAGCTTCTCTGAGCCTCATCACTCCAGCAGCCTCCTGCTCACTTCCTGAGACACAGTGAGGGTCCATATCATCCTATGAAAATTACAAACGTTCACTGAGCCCAGCTCTTCGATGAGATAATGGATGCAAAAGCCCCGAGTGAGCCGACAGGTGTCCTACAGTCCCAAGTGTAACGGGACGGGGCTCAGAACTAGTTTAATCCCAATGGTGCCCTTTACGGGTCTTGTAATGCTGGGCAAGTCCCTTTCAACAGTTTCCCCATCTGCAAGATGGAGATGAAATGGCTTAGCAAAGAACTAATAAATGCCAAAGATTTGTGCAGATGTGTCCATGAACAAACTTTCATGTCCATGGATAAAATCTCATGGCAAATCCAGGGAAAATCTTTATTGCTTTTTTCCACAATCCCTCCTCTTGGGCAGAAACAGCAGTCAGGGGAGTTAGAGCTTTAAGGACTCAGTTAGGCAGATCTTTGCTCTCTTTTACAAATGAGGGAGAGAACGTTCTCAGAGGGAAGGCCACTTACCCAAGGACCATGGTGATGGCTGCTGTTCTGGGTGCTTGCATCTTAACTCCAGCCCTCTTTGCATCCCACAAAGAGGATTGTAACGCACACTTTGTAAAGCATTTCTTGGCTTGCTCTGGCCTGCATTCATCTGGAGCAGAAAAGCTCATTCAATCAGTGGCATCAGAAACGTTTACAAGGAACACGGCTCAGCTTTGCCAACTTTGATGACGCCTCCCTGAGGTGCTGTAGGAATAGCCTCCAGATAGGTCCTCCGAATCTCTGGCTTCCTAAGCAAAGTTCCAAACTTACTCAGCATGAATCCTGGAGACACAGTGAATGAATGGCTCTAATTATCTGGGCTTCTTCAGAACTTATGCTTCTTAGGTGGCTCAGTGGTAAAGAATCCATTTGCCAATGCAGAAGATGCCGAAGTCACAGGTTAGATTTCTGGGTTGGGAAGATCCTCTGGAGGAGGAAATGGCAACCTACTCCAGTATTCTTGCCAGGACAATCCCACGGACAGAGGAGCCTGGCAGGCTACAGTCCATGTGGTCACAAAGAGCTGGACACGACTGAGCGACTGAGCATGCACGATCAGAACAATCTCCTAAAGGGCGCCTAAAGGAGGGGGATTTTCCCATCACTTGAACTCCTGTGGCCGGTTTCGCAAGCTGTGGAGGAATCGTGACCAAATAGGGCAATGTGCCTTGATGCTGACCTTTAATGCTTTTCCCAAGACATCTGCAAATATGTTACGTATGTAAATTTGTAAATAACTATGAGGCATGTGGGATATTACAACAAGAGGATGTATACGTTTGCATCCTAACTCAGTATTCCAAGGACTCCTTGGTAACTCAGTTCATAGATTGCTTCCCTTCTCTTTGTCAATGAGTTTTTTCTTAGAGCTCTGCAATGTCGAGATCCCCATCACTGTGGTGCCTCTTAGGTGAAACCCAGCAGATTCTGTAACTGAAGTGCTGAACTTACCGCATTTATGGCTCCTGAGACTACTTTAATTGGAAACTGAAAAACTTTTCAAATTTTATTTAGTCCCCTAGAAGGCTGTGAGCTTCTTGTCCATACCAACCAAGCCTTAGGGACACTGGGCTGAGTGTAAGGTGGTATTTGCTGGACTGGAGCTTCTGGTTCCTATAAACAAAATATCAAGGAGTACAAAAAATAAAGAAGAAAGGAGGAGATGGGAAGGGCTGATTATGGTCTGACCACATGAACTTGGTCACTTCTAAGATCAATGAGGGCCACTTTGTAAAATGAGTTTTTCCCATCAAAGTTTCCGAAGGCTTAACGCCTGTCATTTCTATTATATTAATACCCACCTCTCCAATTCCCACTCCGAACACACTTTTTCCCCCCCTACACTTATTATGAAAACTGAGACCAGGTTGCTTAGGATGGCCTTGAATGTACTGACATGATGAAAATCAACTCAGACACGATCTCGTTTTTAAAGCAACGGGTGTGTGTGAGAATGAGGGCTTACATGTGTTGTGCTTAGTTGCTGAGTTGTGTCTGACTCATACATATTTATCACCACATCTTCAAAAAAAATCAGTACTCATGTACTTCAGGGCTTATTTTTTGATAGTTACCTGTAAAATATTGGTGCTTTTGAGCATTTTGGCTTATAAAATGAGTTTCGTTCCTTGAGAGCTAGTTACCTACCATGGTTTCTTTGCTTGGTAAAGGGTGAGTTCCAAGTTTCATAGCCTTGAGAAATTTTATTTCTTTCTCCTCTCTTGTCCAGTTCCATGAGCTCGTGACTGTGTCATTGTGACAGATAGGAGCTCAGGTGTGTTGATGGGACCCAGAAAAACAGATGCTTACGTATCATTTAGACAAATGCTATCATAAAAATGTCTGAGCTACAAGATGCATATTCAGACTTACCCGAACCCATGTGCACATTTTGTCTTTTAAAAATAATTTACTTCTTTCCAGGAAGAGATCAAGTTGTTTAAAAATAAACATGAGATATCATTATAAATAAAATATTTTATTTGTATCATTATAAATAAAATAATTATGAGATATCATTAGCATTCAAAGATAAGGACAAGGAAATATAAATTTATGTAGAAAATCAGTATCAATGTGAAAAAGGGAGTTGTGAGGATTAACATACATTAGATATTCTTCTTACTTCCAGACAATGAGATGAAAAAAAGGAGACATGATGAGCAATAGCTCTGTGTTCGCTATGAGTCAGCTTCTGGAACTACCCTTCAAAGGGAATTTGTCTTTTTGGAGCACCCGTGTGAGCAAACGCAATGGGTGGGAAGTGACTTCTTGACTTAAATCTCCTTCTGGCTTCTCTGCAGAGACCCCAGACTCTTCAGAGTCAAGTTTCACGGATATGCTTACATTTCAGTGATGCGGAAATTTGAGAAGCTTCCAGAATCTAAGGTGATCTTCAATGCTGATGTGGCTGTGATGGTCAGGTCTGAAGTTCCCGGTTCTGAGCCCTCACTGATGCAGTGCTTGGCAGGTGAGGGCAATGGGGGGCCGGGCACGTGGGTGGTGCCATAGGAATACACGGTGCTGATCTTGCAAGACATGTTAAGCACAACCTTCGAGATCATAATCAAATATACTTCTTCAGAAATACTCTGTAAGTCAACTGATTTCCAAAATGTATATCTAACTCATCATTTTAGTTCTGAGTTTATAGTGCATCTGCTGCCTGCCAAGAATGAGGCTCGGCCAGATATTAAGGGAGGAGCCCTGAGGGACATTTGTTCTTTGTAGAGCATTTAGTCCAGCTCAGGAGATGCAGCTGTCTATTTCAAGGGTGAGGCCAGAGATGAATAATAACAATTACCACATATTGAGCATTCATCTTTACAAGAATTTTCTCATAATCCTCCAGTCCTCCATGAGTAGTCATTGTTACTGTGTGTGTGTGTGTGTGTGTGTGTGTGTGTGTGTGTGTGTGTGTGTGTGTATGTGTGTGTTTGAGGGGCAGGGAGTAGGCGTCTGTGTCTGTCTGTCCTCTGTATCGCCTGAGAGACAGGTGGGTGACTGTCCCCTGGTTCTTGCAGACTGTGCACTGGATGAGGCCTGCAGCTTCCTCACGGTGTCCACAGCAGGATCAGAAGTGTCCTGTGATTTCTATGCTTGGGCAAGTGACAACATTGCTTGCATGACTTCCAATCGGGTGAGTTTTGGCAGCCACATGGAAGTTCTGTCTTGTGTCTGTCCTACATCAGAAATGCCTTCATTGAATCAACACCACTCTGAGCAGATGACGGAATGAGATTATCAATAAGTGGTCCCATGTTACTTCCATTTCTTCAAAATGATGGGATTTTGGGAAACTGAAACTGCAGGGGACCGGTGATGGCTCAGGATGAAGCTGACATAGGGACTATTCATCTGAGCAGCATCATTTCCTGATAGATTCATCAGGAGAGGGTCATAGTAATGAGCCCCTTCCCTCTGCCCCCCACCAGCTTATCTCACTGGGCAGCTTGGGTCACTGGACACACCAGGACATTGTCCAAAGTCCCAAATACCATCTGAGTCCCGGACTCCAGCATTCTTTCTCATTGTAGAAGTAAAACATGATTATAACTTTAAAAAGGAAAAGAAAAGTTAAATATTAGAACCACATGAAATTGTTCTTTCTATAAGTCAAAGCTGGTAGGGTATTGGCAGTTTTAGCAGATCATGGGATCAGGGCTCCTGTAATCTGGGACCTAAACCTCAGATCCTTCCCACCTGCAGGACTGTTTCCTGCTTAAAGGCCTTTCTTCCCTCTCCATACCACCATGCGTTCAACAAGTTTGCTTTTTATCTAAAAAGCAAGAAGAGTGATTACTTTCCAATAGCCTTTGTTTTAGCTTATGCCCTCCCCAAATTCCCAAAACTGAACTGGGAAACTCAAAGTTGGGTAACTTTGGAGGAGGCAAAGTACTAGAAACAAGACACAAATGAATACAGATTTACCCTACCAAACCCACATAGCAGGAGCGCTGGAACTAGACATCAGAGATAAACGAGAACGACATGATTTACAGAAGTCAAACCTCCTTATTTTCAAGCTAAAGAGTCTTCCCCTGATCCTCACCACATATGCCAAACAAAGTCTTCCACAGGCTGGCCCCTACCTCTCTCTCCCATCCACCACCTGCCTCCCATCCCTGTAACAGACAGTCCCTGAGAACCACTGGACCTAGTTAATCAAAACACCTGTGGGATCCCAGGTCTCCATCTCTGCCATATCCTCTGCTTAAAATCCCCCTTCTCTTGTTTCCACCTGACAAACTTTTATTTATACATCAGAATCCACCTGGATTCACTTTTTCTGGGAAAATTTTCTAGCTTCTGTTTCTCAATAGAATTAACCTCCCCTGATTGCCATCTCCCCAGAACACGTAAACTGGCAGTGTTGCCCAGGGGCTGTGTTTGGGAAATGAAATCCAACCGGGATTCTTATCCCTCCACTCCATAATTAGCTGTGTGGATTTTGCAATCAACTCATCCTCTTTAAGCATGTGTTTCCTTATTTTAAAATGCACATATCAATAACACCTACCTGATAGAGCTGTTTTAGAAGTTACAAGAGATAATCCTCCCCCCACCACACACACAGAGAATTAAGCACTCCTTTTTCAGGGGTAATTATCTCCTCTTTTATGACAAGTATCTTTGCAGCTAACACTCTGGCTGGAATTTGCTGCTTACCTGTCTGTGCAATCCAGTAGAAAGCGAGAAATTAAGGAGGAGGGTTCCTCTCTTATTTATCTCTGTAGCTCCTGAGCCTAACCTTGGGTAGAGTTTGGTCAACGTTTGCTGAATTTATTATTACGTTAAATACCACAGGACTTTAATGGAGCTTCTTTCCATCTTCAGAGTGAAGACGTGTTGGGGACCTCGCAGACCACCAGCTTTGGAAGTCTTCAGTGTCAGGTGAAAGTGAGGAGCAGGGAAGGAGACCCTCTAGCTGTGTATCTGAAAAAGGGTAGGTTGATGAGCTGGATGGCTGGCAAGGGGGGCGGGGTGTGGAGGTGGCGGGGTGACCCACTGGCTTCACGTGTTCAGTGTTTGGAGCTTCTTTCCCACAGGGCGAGTTTAGAGGGGGGCCACACTGCCCTCGGCCCCAAGGGACGGGGGAGGCCCTCCTGCTGTTGAGAGGCTGAGTTGCAGAGCAGACGCAAAAGCTACAGGCAAAGTCAGCTGAGTCCAGCCCTGTGCCCCGTGCAGACTCATGAGTCTGCCTGTGATACGGGGGCATTCCCATGGGCCCTGAGCTCCTTGCAGCTGCCTGTACCAATCCTCCCTCTCAGGGAACTCCACCCCACCCCCTTCCCTCTCTATTCTCCCTGGAAGCTCACGAGCAGTCCAGGCCTCCACGCCCAGCACTCGGGACCGCCTCCCTATGTAGTGCGCTTGCGCAGTACCACTGAGCCGTCCCAGGCAGCGCTAATTGTAAAGAACCTGTCTGCCAAGGCGAGAGACATAAGAGACCCAGGTTCAATCCCTGGGTTGGGAAGATCCCCTGGCGTAGGAAATGTCAACCCACGCCAGTATTCTTGCTCAGTAACTCAAGGTAAGGCCGAGATTCTGCCTTTCAAATAGCTTCTCAGGGGCGCCAAAGCTGCTGGTTCATGGACCGCGTTTTGAGTAGCAAGGGCTTCACATAATTTATAGTTTATGGCTCACTTCCCCAAACATCCTTTCATTCCTCCCCTCACAGAGATTCTCGGAGGGTGAAAACGGTATCATAATCCCTGTTTTACAGATGAGGAAACTGGGGCTCAAAGTGATTAAGATAGTGGCCCAAGGTCGTACGTATTGCTATAAATCGGGGATCTGGGTTTGAGCCTAAGTGTGTCTGAATCCCCCATGTGGCCTCACAGAGGGGGGCGTCCTCACACAGGGTGACACTTCTTGGTCACTGTAGCACGTGTGGGAGGAGCGGTGGGCCTCTCCCAAGAATCCTATGACATGCATATTTCTACCCTGTCCATGGGGCCACAATTAGGCTCTGCCTGCGAGCTGTGATACCTTTGCTAGTCAGGGCTCCCTGGCCTTGCTTCCCGCGGTTTAGGGTGAGGGGCTGGAGCCCACCTGATGGGTTGACCCCGGCCCTGCTGCCGCCAGCTCTGTGATCTTGGGCAGGTTCCTTGGCATCGCAGGCTGCTGTGCGTGCATTAGTCAAACAGGAGTTGCAGGTGGACCGAGGTTGTTGGGAGGTGGGAAAGAGGGTGCTTTAGAATGATGCGATGCTTTTTAAACAGTGTGAGGCATGTGGTGAAGAGCTAGTGCAAGTGGAGGTTTCTACCATCCTTTTCACTCTTGCCAGTGGTTTCCCAAAGACCCAAGGCTATGGCTGTGGACAGGAAGACAGGGCAGGGAGCCTAAGCGAGGACTAGGGGGTTGGAATGAAGGTGGCAAGCGTGTTACTCCCCTAGGTCCTTGGCTCTGAGCAGGCAGCCTGGCCACCAGCAGCCACAGACTTGCTCTGTGAGCGGCTGGCATTTGCAGAGAGGATCGGTCGGCCCGGGCCCAGTGCCTCAGCTGACCTCAGTAGCAGGCCCAGTCCACGGCAGGGACAAGCGACTGTGTCCTTTTGTCTCTGGTCCTTCTTTAGCCTAATACCTCCATCCTGTCTTAAATGAGAGCTCCCCTGGGAGAATGGAGTCCAGCAGGGCTCTGTTTCCTCTGATCTCGGGCCAGGGTTTTAGAATTTCTGCCCCAGTGTTTATTCCAATTATTTTTACTACCCGTTTTGAAAAATGACAGAGCACAGAGATCATTTTCTGAAAAAGAAAACCCAAATAAAACAAGTAACCCCTCTCAAAAATGTTCTTGAAAACTCTACTTTGGCCTTTTATCATTTTTTAAAAATGCAATTGTATTTCTTTTTAAGTGTTTGTTATTTTTTTCTCATCTTCTGAAAGTTTATACTTTGGAGGAAAATTGCAAGGGAAATTGTGAAGCTTCTTTGCTGCCAAACTAAATCAAGGACAGAACTGTTTTCTGTCCTTTTTTGTTTTGTTTTTTATTTTTTCAAGCAGAAGATGCACAGACCCAGCCATTCTGGATTGTGGTGTAATGGAAAGAGAAGGGAGGTAGGGATAAACTTGACCTGAGTGTAGACTCACCTCCAACTTACTAGTTCTTTGATCAGGAATGCCTTCTTTATTTTACTTTCTGTAAAAGTGGGAATACAGTGCCACAGTTGAGGTAGAAAGGACACGGTTTCTGAAGGTCTCTTGAAAACTCCATGGTGCCTAGTAGGTAGTCAGCATGTCCATCCACACGCTGGAGCTTAGGGGACCTGGAAGATGGAACAACTTGGCTTGTCCTTCAGGGCCATCCTCTGCCCAAGTCTGTGGTCTTGACCATGGAGGAGGAGCCACATGCTTTTTCAGAGTCAAAGGGAGTCAGGGCCTGAGGGTTCCTTGGAGATTGTCTAGCCCTCGTTTCACAGAGGAAGCCTAGAAACAGGAAGGTCACACTCCATCCCAGGGACCCAAGACTTCAGGCCCCGCCTCCCCCAGCTCGGGAGGATCTCCCAGACCTGCTCCATTGCTCAGGACTCGGCCACCGTGTGGGTGATCCCAGCAAGGCACACCCCATATGTGTCTACCCAGCACCCGTGGTAGGATACGCACTTTAGCAGATGCTGTGGATGCAGCTGTGATCAAGATCAGAATCACAGCTGATAAAGGAATTGATCCAACAAGAGCACTTCAGAGGGTGATAAGTGCTTTGATGAAAATGAAATAGGACATTGGGGTAAAGATGGATGTAAGGTACCTAGAAGAGACACATTCATGGAGAAGAGAGTGGAACAGTGGTTACTAGGGGCTGGGGGAAGTGGGATGCAGAGATAGTGTTTGATGGGGACAGAGTTTTGGTTGGGAGGATGAAAAATGTTCTGGCGGTAGATGGTGGTGATGCTGCAGATCCTGAGAATGTACCTTTTTGCCTCTGAACTGTACACTTAAAAATGGTTAAAATGGTAAATCGTTCATTATGTATATTTTATGACAATTTAAAAAGGAAAAGAAAAATGGACATGAACTGCTTTGGGTGCTCAGCGAAGGAACTTCAGAGAAGGGGGATGTTGGAACAGAGGATGGGGAGGGGCCCACATGTCCATATCTCAAGGCAGGAGGTCCTCTGTGCAGGGCTGTGTGGAGGATGCCCTGTGAGCTGAGACGTGGCCCTACCGTCCGGGCAGCACTCTCTGCGGGCGTGGAAATGTTCCATAAGTCTCTGCTGTCTAACATGACAGCTGGTAGCCGCGTGGCCACTGGGCACTTGGAATGTGGCTGTTGCAACATGACTCTGGTGAACTGGAATTGATATTCGAAGAGTCACACATGGCTGGCTACTCACCTCTGACAGCAGGACTGGGCCCAGGAATCACAGCTGGTGTGGGAGCGGTTGCTGTCCCAAGTGGCTTAACCGCTGGGTGAAGGATGGCAGAGCCTTAGTAGAGGCACAGACAGAGTGCAAGAGAGATCGAGGGTGAGAGGTGAATTCTAACCCAATAAAGCTGGGACGTGGGCTCCTTAAGTTAAGCTGGGCTTTGGTGCAGGATGGGCCTGGCCCAGTTAGAGGGTAGTCAGGCAGCAGGGGCTGAGTGAACCAGGGCTTGGAGGAAAAGATGCTGGCTTCTTTGGACACTTGTAATATATCCGCTGAGTGTCAGCTAAGAGCCAGGTTCATGGATCAGCCTTTTAATTTCCAGTCTATCTTTTCATCCACTCAACGTCATCCGCAAGGGTTACATGCCTGGTTACAGGAGGGGAAGCTGAGGTTTCGAGGACCTAAGAACTCACATGCCTGGGGTGCTGTGAAGATTTGCACTTGGGTCTGTCTGGTTCTGAAGTGTGCACTCTCGGCTGTAAGGTCTCCCCCAGCTTTAGGTGCGTGAGTTGGTTAAGACCTGGTGACCTGCTAGGCCACTGGAAGGTCAGGGTGATCCAGAGCACAGGCTCTGGTGTTCTTTTTGCCATCGATGAGCTGTGTAAACCTAGGCCAGACTGCTCACTTGCTAAGGCTCTCTTTCCTCAAATGTAAAATGGATATAATAATAGAATGGACATTTTGTTTCTAGTGAAATATATATGTATATATATCTGATTAAAACCCCTCATATTTGCAAAACGATGCTCTAAAAATAACCGGGCTTATAGGAAAACTAGACTGAGGGACAGAAGAAACCCAAACCATGCCGCTTCTAGCCAGAGGACTGACAAAAACAATAGCAGTCTTATTTAAAATGTTAGCAAAACTTAAAAAAAAAAAAAGACATACTGAATCCATCACAAAGAAATGCTTCCGTAAATGTGAAGGGCAGGGTAGCTTGATGGTAGAGGGAAAGGGGAAGGTTTGAGGATGCTGAGCTGTGGCAACGAGGGCCAGATGCTCAAAGAGAAGGGAGAATTGCAGTCGTCACTTCGAAGACAGAGCCACTGGCCCGTCTGAGGCAAGAAGAAGCCCGTGGGCTGATGGGTATCACGTAGCGTTGTGCGTCTGCAGCTTGCTCTTTAGCTGCGTGTGTAAATGCCGCATTGGCCTGTGGTTTGATGGCACAGGGCAGGGACATGCTGGGGACACTGCAGATCAACCAGTGTGACTCAGCGTCGCAGCAGCCAACCTGAGTGTGTTACAGAAAAGCTCAGGATGGCAGAGCAGGCCGAACCAAACTCGAGAGCGACTCCGCGTCGCAGCAGCCAACCTGAGTGTGTTACAGAAACGCGCATGATGGCAGAGCAGGCTGAACCAAACTCGAGAGCACTGAGCGTGCAGTGAGGTTGTCTGGGTAAAGCGTGTGGTCTGGTGTCTGTGTACAGTTAGAGCTCAAAAGATATTCACTGGTGATAAAACCATAATAAATGCCCGTTCTCCACATCTCCCCTGCACACCCTCCAAGGTGTGGCGGGCGTTTGTCCGGGTCTTGGGGCCACGTCTCCATGCTCTGTACACACGGGAGGTTCAGGGCTTTTAGGACACAGAGGGCAACTCTCTGGACCGAACTCTGTACCTGTTGTGGTCAGAGGGTTCACTGTCATTTGACCAGCACAGTCTGCATTCCTTTTACAGCTCGAAAAAGTTTATATTTCTGCTTTTCTCCCAGGCCAAGAGTTCACCATCATAGGTCAGAAAAGATTTGAACAAACTGGTTTCCAAAGTGCACTCTCTGGAATGTACAGCCCCGTCACCTTCTCAGCCTCAGGAGCCAGTCTGACCGAGGTCCATCTCTTCTGTCTTCTCGCCTGCGACAGTGATTCCTGTTGCGATGGCTTCATCCTCGTGCAGGTCCGAGGAGGTAAGGTGACAGTGGGGGCCAGAGCCTCCTCCCTCTTCCATGACCTGTGGTCTGTAAAATTTGAGGAAGGCATGGGGTTGCCAAAGCCAGTATGCACAGCATGGGGAATGCCGTAGGAAGCAGCAGGCATGAGGGGACCACCGTCATTTAGAAGGTGATATTTACAAAATGAGGGACAGTTGTGACCCTTCCAACAGGTCATGTACTGTGCTGGCTGCTTCACATGGCAACATCACGTTTCTCCTTGCTGCTGTTTTCAGGGGAAGTATTTCAAGCTCCATTTTTACTAACTGAGAAACTGAGGCTCAGAGAATTTAAACCAGCTGCTCCTGGTCACCCAGCTTATGACTCATCCAAGTGTGTGTGGAGCTCTGCTGTGTACCAGGCTTGATACACATGGCAGCATGAGTGTCTGAGGCCTTGGGAGGCTTGAGTGCAGAGGAGGAGGATATCGAGGGGACTTGACGGTCAGGGAGGGCTGTCTAGAAGAGGAGAGGCTTAGTCCAGGCTTTGCGGACTGGGTAGTGTTTAGAGGGCTTCCCAGGTGGCTCGGCAGGTAAAGAATCTGCCTGCCAAAGCAGGAGACCCAAGAGATGTGAGTTTGATCCCTGGGTTGGGAAGATACCCTGGAAGAGGAAATGGCAACCCACTCCAGTATTCTTGCCTGGAGAATCCCATGGGCAGAGGAGCCTCGTGGGCTACAGTCCATGGGGTCGCAAAAGAGTTGGACACGACTCAGCGACTGAGCACAGGCACGCGTACAGTGTTTAGAGGCGTGTGCACAGGCACACCTCGTTTCATTGTACTTCACTTAGCTGTGCTTTTGAAGATGCTGTTTTTTACAAATGGAAGGTTTATGGCAACGCTGCATCAAGCTAATCTATTGGTGCCATTTTTCCAGCAGCTTTTGCTCACTTTGGGTTTCTAGGTCACATTTTGGTAATTCTTGAAATATGTCAGGTTCTTTCATTATTATTTAACTTGTTATGATGATCTGTGATCAGTGATTTTTGATGCTACTGTTGTAGAAAGATTACAGCTCACTGAAGACTCAGAAGATAGTTAGCATATTAAAGTACTTTTAAAGTACGGTACGCACGTTGTTTTCTTAGACGTAATGCTATTGCACACTTAGTAAACTACAGTACAGTGTGAACATAACTTTTATATGCACTGGGAAACCAAAAATTCATGTGACTCACTTTATTGCAATATTCACATTGTTGTGGTGGTCTGGAGCCAGACCCGCAATAGCTCTGAGGTGTGTCTGTATATGTCTCTATATCAGCCTATATTTAGAAACCCTGCAATTCAAATCCAGGATGACTTCTGCCTTCTTTAAACTAAACGTTTTTTCTGAGGACACCACAATTTCCCCAGATGTCCAATTACTCAGCAGACCATAGGGTTTTTCAGGCTGGAAATGTTGATTTCATTTTCCTTAGGATCATATACGGAATAAATATTTTGTTCCATGGAGCCATAAGCGCACACAATCCTTTATTTTCCATGACATTTCTGGCTAGCAGCTTACCCGCCTTCCCCTCCAGTGTAACCCTGATCTGTGAATTATGTGGGTTTGAACAGCGACCTCGAAATGCTGCAAGTTAAGCTTTTCTTCAAGACACACATCAACCAGCAGGCAGATATGTTTCCCAGTCTTGTCTGATGGGCAGACCTGGAATTTTAACTTGTGAAGTTTGGCTGGGTCTGCTCGTGACCAGGAACAGAATCCTCTTCCTGCTGTCTGGCAAGGCACTTAATTTCTGGAACAGTCTCCCTGCTCCCTAGTCCCCTCCTCCCAGGCAAGGCTCCCACCCCCGCCAACCTCCCACCCTGAAATGTCTTTGTTTCTGCTGATAATTATTAGTGAAAACTCATGAGACTTCCAGACCTATATTCATGAGCCTCCTTGTACCTCGACAAGTAGCTGAAGCCACTGGGAAGTGGGGTTCAGCGACACTTGCGTGGCCTGAGGCTCCTGGCACCTAACTGAAGCCAGCCTGCAGGATCAGCAAAGTGATTTCAAATCTCCAGCCAGCGCCCACCTCTCAGACACCTGCAGTGCTCACTGAATGCTAGTTAAAGAAGAAAGCAGCGTTTCTCTTCTCAGCTCTGAGGGGCGGAGGGAAGACACGACCTGCCTCTTGTTTAAGTCCGTGTTTCTCATTCTTGGTTTATGAGACGGGCAGCCACAGAGCTCAGGTTCCTCTGGGCTCTCTGCAGGCTCTTATGTATCCCTTCTGCCCCGTTCTCCAGCTGGGACAAACCAGCCTCCCTTTCCGGGCCTCTTGTTGCCCCATCTGTGAGATGAAGCGGCCTCACCAGCCCAGGGATTCTGGGATTCAGCTGTGCGTTCACTAACATCACGGGTGGTGATGTTCATAAGGGTTCATTCCCAAGTGCACCCCGCCTCCACTGACCTGCACAGATTGTGGAGTCAGCACCTCTGTGATTGGTGCTGAGGAACAAGCATTTTCAAAGCCCTTTCTGTGACTTTGATATGATGGTCTAAGTGGTTTGAGAACCACCGAGTGAGTTAGTGGGTCCCTGAGCTAAACGTTCACCACCGAGATGCTGTTGACAGTAACGGTGACGGTGATTTTTAGCTACTCAGGTAAAAGTGGGGCAGGAGAGAACAAGACGTCAAATTTATAAGCCGGACATTGGTGAGTCATCTATTTTGGAGCCATTTTGGTGAGAGAAGTTTGAAGCGTTATCTGCATTTGGACATAAATTAGGATAATGGAGGGGATGGGAGATGTGAAGTGGTGTATTTCCATTTTACTTTCCCCCAGGAGAATCTGAACAACTGTACTATCTAATAGGATTATGTATCCAAATTGGTATATGGTATATAAATTATATACCATATAATGGTATGTATGGCATAAACTGTATACCATGTAATGGTGTATATGGTATAAATAATATACCATGTAATGGTGTAAATGGTATAAATTATATACCATATAATGCTATATATAGTATATAAATTATATAAATTGGTATATAGTATATAAACTCATTTGGTATATAAATTACTTAATTTCTAAATTCAATAAACTTAAGCAATGTACTTATATGAGGCCTAATTTCCTCATCTGGAGAAGGAGATAAAAAATAATAAGAATTAAGAGAATGAATATTCTTAAAACACTGACCATAGGGGCTGACATGTCACAGGCATCCATCCCAACATTTGATTTACCTTTATTGATCTAACTAAAATCACTATCAAATTCAGTTAGGGGGCAGGTAGATCTTTCTGCTACTAAATAAAGTCATAACGTTGGGGCAGCTCTTTTAAGAGTCAGAGTTAGAAGATATATTCAAGACAAAGTAGTCCAGTGCTTTCCAGCTGCCAAATCTAGTAATGGATCCTCTCTATGCATCCCAGGGACATGGGTGCTCAGCCTTGGCTTGCATCCACCCAGAGATGAGAAGTTCATTTCCTACCAGGAAGGCTTGTGCCATGAGTGTACAGCTCCTGGATTTTAATAGTTCTGTACTTTCCTCTAAATACTCCTTCCTTGCACTTCCTTGCCAGTCCAGTGGTTAAGACTCTGCATTCCAATGCTGGGTGTGTGGAGTCAATGCCTGGTCAGGGAACTGAGACCCCACATGCTGCATGGTGTGGCCAGAATAATAACAATAATATATAAATTAAAAAAAAAATAATCCTGAGCTCTTCAAGATTGATTGTGTGTGTGTGAGAGAGAGACACAGAGAGAATGCGAGATGGTGCAGGGGTGGGGGGCACTGTCTGTCTCCTTGGGCCTTAAAAATGTGGGAAGTGGAGACAGGGGACGCTGGCAGTAGGAGCCCTGGTCGTATCTGAGGTGTCACAGCTGTTGGCCCCGTGAGGAGGAAGTGCCGGCCCTCCTCTCTGGACTTGGCTGGTAAGACAACTGCAGGACGGTCGGGGAAGGATGGGCCAAGTCAAAAGCAGGCTCCTGAATTCCTGTGTCCATTCCCGAGAACTGGTTCCCTGCCTGCATCCTACGAGCTTCTCAGGGCACAGACGTGCATCTCCAAGGGGCCCCTGCTTGGTCCCCATCACACCCACCTCTCCTCCGTCTCATGACTCTGCAGGCCCCCTTCTCTGTGGGTTGCTGAGCTCCCCCGATGTCCTGCTGTGCCACGTCAGAGACTGGAGGGACCCTGCGGAAGCCCAGGCTAATGCTTCCTGTCCCGGAGTGACCTATGACCAGGACAGCCGCCAGGTGATGCTGCGTCTGGGAGGACAGGAGATCGGGGGTAAGTGTCTGCCTTCACCTCGGGTGCGTTCCTTCACAGTGATCTGTGCTCACCAGCAGGGTCTGCTCCTCTGCTGGGAGCCCTCTCCGTACCCTGAGGAATTCATCCTTCTGAAAAGAATTTGTACCAAAATGCTGCGTAAAAAACAACCAGAGAGCATCTCAGCGGTGCTCTGTGAGCACCGTGGTGCAGCTCTAGGGCCTCAGGTTGGCTCAGGGTAGGCAGGCTCCTTGGGACGGCTGCGCTGACCTTGGCCAGGCTTGCTCACGTCCTGGGGTCGCTTGGCAGTCGGATGATATCGTTTGGACTTGACAGCAGTGGCCTGGCCGTGCTTCAGTGCCTCGCCTTCTAGATGAGCGTGTTCTCCTGTGGGCAGAAGTGAGAGCGTGTGTGTGTGCTAAGTGGCTTCAGTCGTGTCCGACTCTTTGTGAATAGACTGTATGTAGCCCGCCAGGCTCCTCTGTCCATGGGATGCTCCAGGCAAGAATCCTGGAGTGGGTTGCCCTCCTCCAGGGGATCTTCCCAACCCAGGGATCCAACTCACATCTCCTGTGTCTCCTGCACTGGCAGACGGGTTCTTTACCACTAGTGCCACCTGGGAAGTCCCAGGAGAGGGAGCGAACAGGGCAAACAAGCCGGTCCACTGAAGGTTGAGACTTGGGTCTGACACTGTCACCAAGATCTCATTGCGCTGTCCTGACCTAAAGTCAGGGCTGGGGAAACACTCCATTCTTTACCGGGAGCAACTGCAGAGTCCTGCGTAAAATGTGTGGATCCAAGAGGGCCAACTGGAACTGGAAGAACTGGAGCCCCAAATGAAATCTGTTTCCCACATGAGTGCCCCCCTGGGCAGATTTCCCCCTCTGACAGTTAAGGAATTCCAGGCGGTAACCGCCACACCTCTCACCCTTGTTAGAGGGGCACAAGGAACTGCGGGGCCCCTGACCTGGGCTCAACTGATGGAAATAACCCTTGATCTGGCTCCTTAGTCTCCTGTCTTTGAGAAGCTCTTCCGTCTTTGAGAAGCTCTTCCAACCTTTTCCTTAAGTGTTGCATCTAAAGGTCACCCTGAGATCATATGCCCCACTTCTCATTTTACAGGGAGGAGCGTTAGCACCTGCAGCCCCAGCGGGCAGTCAGCTCTGTCTGCCTCCCCTGGCCCTGGGGGGCCTCCACCTGTAGATGTCTACCTGGGAGGGGCTGAGACCGCTCTGTCCTGAGTCAGGACGGACCACACCAATGCACCTCAGTGTGGTCAGGACCAGCAGGCTCAGCATCACTGGGGGATCAGGAGAGATATGCATTCTCAGGCGTCTTCAAACCCCCAGGGATCCTCTCTAACAGGCTGTCAGATGATGCCATGTCTGCTAAGTCTGAGAAGCTCTGAGTAGGTGACCTGGAAGTTCTCTTCTGACCTTGAGAGATCGAGTTTACAGGGCCCAGTTGCTCACTCACCTCTTCGGATCCAGTGTGAGGTCGAGGGCAGCCTGTTCCATCTTATCTCCTCTCTGCTGTATTTATCTGCCAGCCTTTGAATGTCAGAACTGGACCCCATGGTTCCAGTCCACTCTCTGAGTGGTGAGGTGCGAAAGCACACGCTGGTGTCAGCCAGAAAGAGGAGGGAGGAAGCTGACCTGTCAAAAGAGCCGTGAGATCCCCTGGGAGTGGTCCTCTAAGGGCTGGCAGAGACCGAGTCCTGCTTTCTGCGGAGCAGGGAGAAGTTTCCATGCTCTGCTTCTCAGTGTGCTGTAGCTCTTGGGGCTCTAATGGCAGTGAGCTCAAGGTCACCTCCTCCAAGAGCCCTCCCTGACTACCCACAGAACGTATTCCTTCCTCCTCTGTGGAGCTTCAAGTGTGCTTCGTGCGCTGGTCTTTTAGGAAGTGCAGGGCAGTGGGCAATGCACTGAAACAGCTTTTGTCTGGAAGCTGCCCTCCCTGGCCCAGCTGAGAGTGTGCCCTGTGGTGTTGAATTACAGCTTTGGACACCAGCTGTTTGGCCTTGAGCAAGCCAGTAAATATCTGCAGGCCTGATTGCTAATGGGGTAGTGATAGCTCCTTGCTCACTGAGTTGCTGTGAAGATGAAAGGAGAGGGTAGACAATAATAGTAGTCATAGAAATGTCTTCCATCATGCTTACTAAGAGCCAGGCCCTGCTCCAAGGTCTCAACCTGTTCTAACTCATGGATCCTCAACATGGTGCTTTGAGCGAGGCACTAGTGTTACCATTGTTCCCATTTTACAGCTGTAGACACTGAGGCAAACAAGTGAGGGCTTCCCAAGGTCTCAGAGCTTGTAAGTAGAAGGGTTGGGACCTGAAACCAGGCATTCTGCCTCCAAAGGCCTACAAAGTGACTCTCTTAACTGCTTCCTTATATTGGTACTTTCAGATGATACCCTGTAGAACTTAGTAGTGTATTTGATGCAGTATTGATATTATATGATATCATTAAAAAATCTGTCATTTTTTGGTTACATTTTAAGAACTAGACTTATTATACAGTATATAATAAGATCTGTGTCTTATTGACTTCTGGATTCACTCTATGGAACATAAGACCTGGAATAGAGACTGCACATCGGACCTGTGGAATGCCTATTTACCAAAGCCTGGAAAAAAAATATTACAGAATTTGGTGGAATTCCATGAGGATTCATTTCTTTTGCAGTAAATAAAATCAAATAGTTTTTTCTATGATGGAACGTAAACATATGGGATCCGTTATTCTGAGCGGTAGCCCAGGGTGAAAACGAGCATTTGAAGAAAGACATATGATCTATTCGTGGGTAATAAATCGGGAGTGAATTGCTTAACACAGAGCGTGTGCTTGGTCCAGCCCAAGAAGTGAAGACTGTGCCCTCATCTGGCCTCCCTGAGACGGAGTGATTACTTTTGAAGTTTTTTTCCAGGCCCCTGGGTGTATATGTATATCCTGGGGTCCAGGCGGAGCTTTATGAAGGGAACTCTTTGCTGGGAATTTCAGGCAGCCTCAGTCATATTCGTGATGTTCCAGATTGATGGTTGCTTTGTACACAGAGTGATTTGGAGGTCACCTCCAGTTGGGAACCGTAGGGCACAGATCCTACCTTTACACAATAGGAATTTAGCCTCAAGAACAATAGGAATTCAGACTCAAGAACAATTAACCCCTGAGAAAATAAACATAGGGATCAAAGTTCTTACTAAAGTGCGAATAGCTGAAAATTCTTTCCTAATGGCAGATATTGATGAAAGGAAAGAAGAGTGAGAATTCCAGCTATCTGAACAGCTGATGGAGACAGTGTAGACTGGATTGGGAGAATGTGAGAGGGGGTAGGGGCAATAAAGAGGGACTCTATCCATCCCAGGGGTGGTTGAGGGTCAGCCTCTTCCTTCCATTTAGCAAATGGCTAGATGCTCGTTAAAATACAGACTCTGGAATCAGACCTTGGGAGGCAAATCCCAATGTGAATGGTTACTCATTGTATGATCTCTCTGTGTCTTGGTTTTTCTAATTATAAAATGAGTTTTGTGGTGATTTCTGATGCTTGGGGAGGTTGGGAGCATCCTAGGAAGAATGCATGTGAAGCCCTCGGAGTACTGCCCAGATGGGCACTGGGTAGATACTGGAGATGCTGGAGCTGTGGTTTGCACTGAAAACATTGCAGCTGAATCCTGCTTCCTCCTCCCCGATCAGTTCCATAACCTTGTTCAAATCACCTAACACCCCCCAAACCTCAGGGTTTTCATCTGCAAAATAGGGGTGTGCTTTTTAATATTTTACACAATGAAGCAGGTCTTCCCAGGTGGCTCAGTGGTAAAGAATCCTCCTACCAATGCCGCAGACGCAGGAAAATGGGGTTTGGTCTCTGGGTCGGGAGGATCTCCTGGAGGAAGAAATGGTTATGCACTCCAGTATTCTTGCTGGGAAAATCCCATCGACGGAGGATTACTAACATGTACTACAGGCTGAAGTTTAAGGTGTGGTTTTCTGAACCCCAAGTCCCTGGTCCCTCACCTGCACGTCCAACAGAGGCGCTCCATGGGACGTCTGGTTCGGAGGTCCACTCTCATCGGTCAGCTCACAGGTACGCTGAGGACCTGCTTTGGCAGGTGATCTGGTTTGTGGAGAATGAGTATTTACTTAGAAAGTGTTAGTGAATGGAACACCCTAAATTCAAATAGTAAGCACGTCAGTATCCGTGTTGCATTTTACAAAGCATTTTCCATCAGCTCAGTTGATCCGTGTTTGACAGCCTGGTGAGACCGAGGCCATCTGAGGCAGAAGCGTGAGGTTGTATCACACTTTTGCTCATGGGAGTGAGGTTCAGAGCTGTGACGTGTCACATTTCAAGAAGCTATCTTTGCATTAACCGCCGTGGCTAGGGCTTCAATTCCAGCTTCGGGGATCAGAGTCGTCAGGGGCAGCACTCACTGTCTGCTGAGATGGCCCTGCATCTCCTTGGCTGGAAGCAGGAAGTGCCTCAGCGGGATCTTCCTATGACAGCAGCAAGCTAAGGAGCCTGGTAACTGAAACTTTTGCTGCCTGGCCGTCTCTCTGGGGCTGCTGTCCTGCAGCCACTGGGTGCCTGCAGGGTGATGACTGTCAGCTACCAGCAGGCTCTCCTTCAAGATTCTGAAGGACTGTGGGGGAAAGGGAACAAAAGGTGCAGGAGAGGCGGAGGGTCGAGCCTGCGCTGCCATGCTGAGTGGGGGGTGCAGGACAGCGTGGGGAGGGGAGTTGCTGAGCTCACCCATCTGCCTCTCGTCCTGAGAAGCAGCTGGCTGTGAGGAGCCCAGCCAGGCAGTTGGATCACTGAGATGGGGAGAGTGGTTTCTGCTCTTAAGGGGCTCACAGGCTAGTTGGGGTGACTGATAGGGGCATTATTAAAGTGTAGTGGGCTTCCTATTTGCCTGTCTTAGGGACTGATGACAGATCCCTGGACACAGAATCCCCCTTAGCATGTCTTTACTCTTTTTTTTTTTTTTAATGTTCTGTAGCACAATTTTGGGCTTCCCTGGTGGCTCAGTGAAGAGTTTGCTTGCAATGCAGGAGACTGCTTGCCAGTGCAGGAGACTCAGGTTCGATCCCTGGGTTGGGAAGATCCCCTGGAGAAGGAAATGGCAACCCACTCAGTATTCTTGCCTGGGAAATCCCATGGACAGAGGAGCCTGGAGGGCTACAGTCCATGGGGTTGCAAGAGTTGGACACAACTTAGCAACTGTAAGCACAACTATAAGCACACCACCATAGCACAATTTTATGTATGTATGAAACAGGGTATTAAAATGGAATTTTCATCCAGACATCAATACACAATAGGTATGGCATTTCCAAGTGAGGAATCACTGTAGACTTCCAAAGTAAATTTTCAGGAATCGTTTCCCAGACCCCCCACCTACTTGGATGATGTAAAAGGTAGCAAAACAGAGGAAGGAGAATTTGGTGAGTAGTCTCATTTGGGAGAGAGCTGAGGGACATGTCTCCTCTTCTGTTAAGCCAACCAACCCTTTCTGGCTCCAGAGGAGTTTAGGGTAGACTGATATTACCCAGAACGAACAAACACATCTCCAAACAGACAACCCCGCAAATCCCTGGAAGCCGTCTTATCGGCACTTTTCTCTGGCTGTGAGGTTTCTCTTTCCCGTCACCAGCTTTAACCTTTGTGCCTGGGTTGACATGTGCCTTGATAGAGGAATCCACTCAGAGTCTGCCTCTCCTAAATTCCCAATGGACATCTCTGGACGTTTTCAACTATTTGGTGTTGGCTAGACTGATCTTGTTTCTAAGAAAAATGGCTTAGTAATCTCTAAGCTCTCATTTCTGACAATATCTTGTAGTGCAAATGAATATAAAAAAAGTAGATTAAACATTCTTTAATGCCCACATGGATTAAAATTTTGATGGGAAAAATAGACCTTGGTAGAAGTACTCCTGGGTTTGTTCTATAATCCCAAAGCTTCATATTGTTGGTTCATGGTGAGGCTCAGCTCACTGGCTGGCATTCTCTTCATGGGATTCTGTCTTGTATAAATGATTATCATTTTCTTGGGATGCTGGGGGCTGAGAGAGAGGAACTCACATGCCCCTGTTATCACTGGATGACTCTGGAGTGGATGTATGGTGGATACCTACACACGGGATGGCTCTATTAGTTCTTTACAGTAGCCATCATTAGCACCAAGCAGAGCCTGAGAAGAGGGTTCAGGAGTGTAGTTTATGTAGGAAGGACAAGGAATAGAAGTAGAGACATGGGGGGAGAATAATACAGGGAAGAGAAAATGCCCAGGAAAAGGTAGACTCTGAAACCTGGGCTTTCCAATTTAGGATCCTGCCCACCCCCAGTTCAGTCAATCCTAAAGAAAATCAACCCTGAATATTCATTAGAAGGACTGAAGCTGAAGCTCCAATGCTTTGGCCACCTGATACGAAGAGCTAACTCATTGGAAAAGGCCTTGATGCTGGGAAAGATTGACAGCAGGAGGGGAAGGAAGTGACAGAGGATGAAATGGCTGGATGGCATCACTGACTCAATGGACATGAGTCTGAGCAAACTCCAGGAGATAGTGAAAAACAGGGAAGCCTGACGTGCTGCCGTCCATGGGATCGCAAAGAGTTGGACTTGACTCAGCAACTGAACAACAACACTTCCAGGTGTTTAGAGTCAAGCTAAACACCTCAGATGCAGCACAGGGTCTCTGCAGAAGTGTCTTGAAGTCAATTAAGATCACATAACACCCACTAACCCTCAAGAATCAGGCTCCATGCCAAACTTCCACCATTCTAAATGTGTGTGTATTCCTGCAGCCTTGATTACAGAGAGAGCAGATTACATGCATCAGAGTCTGCAGGCCTGTTTATGTAATGGGGAAGTTTTAACTGTTCTTGTGGAAGGCATGGAATGATGTCTGGGCAATGTAAACCATTAGCCAGGAAAAGGAGGAATCGTGTTTGCTTCTGTTCTCTGTACCTTCTCACCATCAACAATATAGAACTGGAGAGGCTTTGAGGAATGGATTGCAGGATCAGAAGTTTGCGGTAGAAAAAGTAGTCCCATGGTCAGCCTTCTTGTGCTTGTGCAGTGAGGCTCTGTGTTTACTTGGTGGGCTCTGAAAACCAACTGACTGCTTTGTTTTCCTTATTCATTCCTCTTTGCATTCGTGAATGTGCTGAACACTGGTTCTATACCAGGGGTTATGCTAGGTGTTGGTGAGAAAAAGAAAAATAAGGCTCAATTATCAGCCTCTGGAAGTATATTTAAGGAGCTGGAAAATTATGGTCAAGCATGAGACTGAAGATAGAAATTCCCAGCCTCACAAATACTATCCTCGGTTGCCAATGAGGTGAGAGTCTCAGAGGACTGAAGTGAAATGGGAAATGAATACAACTGTTGACTCGTCTTTAAGTTCTGGTCTCTTTGAACCAATCCACAGTTCCTTAAGTGATGCTACGTGTCACAGCACCATGGCCCTTCCCCTTGTAGTCCCTTTGGTGCCCTAAGAAAGACACGTGGGGTCTGGTGAGGACAGAGGGAAGGAAAAGTGCCCACTGAACTGAGAAGGTATCTTGACAGTGGGAAATGAGGCAGGCAGCTCCAAATAATCAATGGGTCAATTTATTACAGGGTAACTTACTCAGAGGGTTGGATGGGGATCCAAGACCAGTGATCTAGAACCATTAGTAGCTACACTCTGCACTGTTGAGGAGCCCCTGGGATGATTTATAATTAATCTAGGGTCCCAAAGAGTTGGACTGCGTGCACACACACACACATAGGAGTATATCCTTGGTGGCTCAGTGGTAAAGAATCTGCCTGCCTGTGCAGGAGACTCGGGTTCAATTCCTGGCCCAGGAAGATCCCCTGGATGAGGAATTGGCAGCCCACTCCAATATGCTTGCTGTGGGAATCCCATGGACAGAGGAGCCTGGGTGGGCTGTAGTCCATAGGGTTGCAAAGAGTCAGACATGACTAAGAGACTGACCGAACAACAAAAGCAAATAGAGGTATGTGCTTAGGAACGAGGCATGCATTCCTAAGTCAAGATTTGTGAATGGTAGCTAGTCTCATGGGTGCTGGGAATACATCAGCCAAGGTCTTCGTCATTGTTTGGAGGCTACCAGAGCACAGAGGCCACCTGGACCTAACAATTGTGTGTGTGTGTGCAGCTGCTCAGTCATGTCCAGCTCTTTGCAACCCCATGAACTGTATAGTCCTCCAGGCCCCTCTTGTCTACAGGATTTTTCAGGCAAGAATATTAGAGTGGATTGCCGTTTTCCTCCTCTAGGGGATCTTTCTGACCTAGAAATCAAACCTGCGTCTCCTACATTGCCATGCAGATTCTGCCACCAGAGCCACCTGGAAAGCCCAACAGTTGTTAAACGATATGTATTAACTACAAAGCCCTTGATGACAGAGAAGTGATTTACCACCCTGGACAGTCCTAGGCTTCAATGGAAGAATAGGAGGAACTGCATGGGCCCAAGATGGCATCAGTTATGCTAACAGCTATACTCTGGTCAGCTTTTATTTTGTACTAGCCGCTGGAAGAGAGCTCCAAGAAGACTTTGGGATGCACCTTGCATAGGAAACAGAGTGTCAGGCTCAGGAGGGGCCTCAGCGTCAGGGCGGTGAGCCAGTTGCGGTCATGGTGAGTCCCTGGTAGGAGCAAGCACACTCAAGCTCATACAAATAAACATCTTCTTTGCAGGTCTGACCCCCCTGGAAGGAACCCAGGACACCTTGACCAGCTTCCAGCAGATTTATCTCTGGAAAGGTGAGCTCTGTGGTGGGGAGGGTGGTGAGCAGGACACCCATCACAGGAGGCCGTGTGGCCCTACTTCTCATTCATGGGGCACTCTGCTCCCCAGAAAGAAAATGTAGAGATTTACTGTCCAAGTGAGTACCCTGTGTGGAGAGAAGGGCCTCAGTTCTCATCAGACACCAAAGTGTAAAACAAAAATGGAAAGTGAAAAGCCAAGGAGGGATGAAGTAAGCACTGGGTCCTGTGAGATCGAATTCATTGACCACAAGGTGTAGGATGGGGGCTCTGAGGACACCACACCCTACAGGAGGCCTTTCTCCTGGGGGACTCAGGCCCAGGTGTCTCCCTCCTGGGGGCTCGGCCATCTCTCTCATCATGTTAGACTCACCCCACATGCCTTTCACAGGCCCTGGCTCTGAGTAGGCGCTTGGTCAATGTTCACAAACTCAAAGGAGGACAAACAAACCAGTAAAGCATCCATCTGCCAATGCAGGAGACAGGGATTTGATCCCTGGGTTGGGAAGACCCCCTGGAGAAGGAAATGACAGCCCACTCCAGTATTCTTGCTGGAGAATTCAATGGACAGAGGAGCCTTGTGGGCTACAGTTCATGGGGTCACAAAGAGTTGGGCATGACGGAGTGATTGAGCATGAACAACTTTTATAGTATTGTATATAACTATACTTCAATTAAAAAAATAAAAAATAAAATTCTTTTAAATAGCTTGCTAGCTGGTGGAAATTTAAGGACTTGCTTCTCCCCAGGACATTTGCCCCACTAAACAGAAGCCTCCCAAGGCCCACCCCAAACCCAGTCGCCCCATCATGGAAGACCTGTTACTGACTTGGGAGTTTATTTAACTCTTTTGAATCCCATTTCATTTACTCTCCACCTGCCTGTTCTGGAATAAGTTATTTCAAGTCCCTGAGTCTCAGTTTCCTCAAGAGTAAAATGGAAATCTTACTCCTTATCATGGAATCTTGGGAAGACCGATGTTTATGAACATACTCTTAACTCTGGAGGATTTTGCAAATGTTGATAATTTCAGCATCAAGGACAATAATAGTTCCCTTATGGAAAAGTTTGTTGATGTTCCATAAAAAGCCAAAGAATGCAAAACTATGCCACTGGAGTTTTTCAGATCTTACTGGGGGCCCTGGCTGTGGACCATGACGATTTCTCACATTGTCATTATCATTTGTTGACTAGAAGAATACCTCCCCTTTCCTTCTGAATATTAGAACAATAATCTCTTTTTCTCTCCTAGATTCTGACATGGGGTCTCGACCTGAGTCTATGGGATGCAGAAGAGGCATGGAACCAAGGCCAGCATCTCCATCAGAAACAGGTACCCACCCCAAACTTCTTGATATACTTGGGGGTCTGGCTGTGGAGACAAGATGGTGATGCCAAGGGTCTGATCTGTGAATGGACCCATGATGGGTAAGCTGGAACTTTCAAGTCTGGGGCTGAGCAGAGCTGAGAGCTGTCTTCACAGGTGAAGGCTGCCATTTGGGACGGAGATAGAAATTCTACATGGCTTGGGAAGACAGAGGACATATCAGTTGTTCGCATTTACAAAGAGGCGGATTTGACTCCTCGACTTCCTAACTGTGGGGTGGGCTGCTGCGGTCAGGACAGACAAGTCACATGAGTCTGCAGGGAGATCGGCCAGAAATATCATGAGCAAGAGTCTTGCCTTAGTGAAAAGTTGGGCCAGATGGCTCCCAAGTTTACTCCCCAACAAAGATTCTGAGATTTTGCAACTCCATAATTTTTAGGACTTTCTGGCACCTTCTGAAATTTTCTTGGCTTACCAGACTCCCAGCCATATTGATTCCAAACTGGCTCTGGGGTCATTGAGCCTGCAAGTGTGTGTGTGTGTGTGTGCACACATGCACATGCATATGTGAGAGAGAAAGAGTCAGAGAGAGAGAGACAGACAGACAGACAGATTTGCCATGAGATAAAGCCAAAGGAAGTTGACTCGCCCTTTCTTTTTCAGATTTGACAACAGGTCTTTTCTCCCCTGTGGACCTTATCCAGGTCATCGTCGATCAAAACCTATCCCTGCCCAGCCAGCAACACTGGCTTTTCAAACACTTATTTTCACTTCAGCAGGCAAACCTGTGGTGCCTTTCTCGTGAGTATCTTAGCCCTCATCCGCCTTCTTCTCCATCCTGTGGTCAGGCAACAAAGGCCTAGTTTAACAACTCTTGAGACACAGACAAGATCAAACTCAGAGATCACTTCAGTATTACTGTCATGAGTGATACAGAAGACAGAACATAACCACATCTTCAGAAGCTAATTGTGCAGTCAGTATCTGCTCTTCTCCCAGAACCTATCATCCAATCATCCAACAATCCATCCATCCATCCATCTATCCAACAGTCCATCCATCCATTTATCCAACAGTCCATCCATCCATCTAGCTGTTCATCTATTAATCCATCCACCCATCCATCTATTAATCCATCCATGCATCTATCTATCCAACCATCCATCCATCCATCCACCTATATCTATCCAACAATCCATCCAACAATCCATCCATCCATCCATCTATCCATCCATCCATTTATCCATCTGTCCAACAATCTATCCATCCATCCATCCATCCATCCATCCATCCATCCACCTATCCATCCATCCATTTATCCATCTATCCAACAATCTATCCATCCATCCATCCATCTATCCAACAATCCATCCATCCATTCATCTATCCATCCATTTATCCATCTATGCAACAATCCATCCATCCATCCATCCATCTATTCTCTACCCATAGGTGTGTCCTGTGTTGAGTATGTGCTGTGTTCTAGGCTCTGTGTTTGACCTTGGGGATGAGAAAATAAAAAGTGAATCAGTCATAGCCCTCCCTCTCAAGGAGCTCACATGTACCGGAGCAAAGTTGGACATGAGAGTGGGGCAGGGGAGACTGTTCACAGCGTCACCAAGTTTTACATCCTATGGTCTGTAGTCTGAGACCCTGACTGCCTCTGAGATGGTCCCGGGCAGACTCAATGGAATTTCACCCTCTCTCCTCCCATATTGCTGAGTTTACAGCTGACCCCTGACCCTCCTGGCTCTGCCTTTGTTCAGAGCCACCTGGACTCCCTGTTTTCCAGCTGGCAGAACACTGGTATTTTTCTTGAGCCTTCCAGACTGGACAGCCTCTACTGACTTGGGCCTCAGCCCTTCCTGGGAGGAAATCCCCACAGAGCATTTCCTCCCGGAAGATCCTACAGGGATAACCCTCCCCTGACAGCCTCCCTCCCAGGAACTAACACCCAACTTCTGTCTTGCCTGTAGGCTGTGTTGGAGAGCCCTCTTTCTGTCAGCTGGCAGAGGTAATGGACAGCGAACCCTTGTACTTCACCTGCACCCTCTACCCGGAGGCCCAGGTGTGTGACGATATCCTGGAGTCCAGTCCCAAGGGCTGCAGGCTGATCCTGCCCCAAAGGCCAAGTGCCCTCTACAGGAAGAAAGGTGAGCGCTTGGTCGGATCATCCCAAACTGCATTTTCAGTGGGCTGCTGACTGTGGTTTTAGAAATATCCTGATCAGCTCTTCTCCTTTTCTAAGGAACGTTACCCAGTCTTCTTGTAGAGATGCAGAGGCATTTAGAAATGTATCAGATTGACCAGAGAGAAGATGCTTGCTCTGGACTCCACTGCTCTTAGAAATCATGTTATTGTGTATAGCAGTTGGAATTCCCATTGGATGTTTATCAGAGACAATCCCAACAGCTGTGGCTTCAACAAGACAGAAGTTGATTTTACCCTCTGGGAACATCAGTGATACTCTGGGGAGAGGGATTCACCTTGCTCAGTTTTCACTTCTTCTATGGTGCTGTGATCTTCCACTTGCTGTTCTGTCTTCTTTGCTGGAAGCCTTTCTCAGGTACCTGGTGACCCTTGGTTTTCCACTTCAGCGTAATAAGAGAGGGGCCCAGAAGCTGACTGGGAAGCTCTGAGTATGTGGTGGGAGCGTGTTGACCTTGGCTTTCTTTGTAGGATGACGGTTGGGTTGCCCTTTGGGGAAGCCCTCACATCTCTGTGGACTTGCTTGGTGGCTTGGATGGTAAAGAATCTGTCTGCAATGCAGAAGACCTGGCTTCGATCCCTTCGTTGGGAAGATCCCCCGAAGAAGGGAATGGCAACCCACTCCAGTATTCTTGCCTGGAGACTCCCGTGGACAGAGGAGCCTGGCGGGCTACAATCCACAGGCTCACATAACATCGGACACGACTGAAGCAACTTAGCACACACGGACTGCAGCTTGCCAGACTCCTCTGTCCATGGGATTTTCCAGACAATATGCTACAGTGTTGCCATTTCCTGTTCCAAGGATCTTCCTGACCCTGGGATTGAACCCTTGTCTCCTGCGTCTCCTACATTGGCAGGCAGATTCTTTACCAGTGAGCCACCTGGGAAGGCCCAGGTGTATAGGGTTGCTTCTTCCCACAGAAAAGTCAAGAATTCAGCCTTCTTAGGTTTATGAGGTCAAATTTTCCTCCTCTGTATTCTTTCTAGCATCCAAAATTTGCCGCTCTGTCTGATCTCCTATTCTCTTTTGCCTTGTGGGTATATGCCTTTATAAAAACCCCTTTACTGTGATTTTAGTGAGATCTGGGGAGACAACAGAGAGTAAGTCTATGGGTTTAATATGTTACCTTTAATCAGAAGCTCTCAATATGGGTTTTATGCTTTGTCCCCCACAGAAGTATTTTTCTGGTTACAGTGCATCTCCCCTTAAATTATAAGATGTCTTTCTTCCTCTGTGTAGTTGTGCTGCAAGACAGAGTGAAGAATTTTTACACTCGCCTACCATTCCAAAAGCTGACGGGGATTTCCATTAGAAACAAAGTGCCTATGTCTGACAAATCCATTTCCAACGGGTAAGCTACTTCCGTTCATCCCTGCCCTCTACAATACTTATTATGAAGACCCTTCTATTTTCAGAAAGAAGGTGATATAATATCAGGTAAAGACACAAGCATGAAAAACTGCAAAACACAAAGCAAAGGGTGAAAAAGTAATAAAAGGCAACATGCGGGAGACCTGGGGTCTCTCCCTGGGTTGGTAAGATCCCCTGGAGAAGGGAAAGGCTATCCACTCCAGTATTCTGGCCTAGAGAATTCCATGGACCATACAGTCCATGGGGTCGCAAAGAGTCCGACACGACTGAGGGACTTTCATTATTCACTTTATTGACTAAGGTGGCTAAGCTTAGCAACTAGTAATCAACACAACATTTAGCCCTGAACCTAAGGTCAGCTCAGTTCAGTTCAGTCGCTCAGTCGTGTCCCACTCTTTGCGACCCCATGAATCGCAGCACGCCAGGCCTCCCTGTCCATCACCATCTCCCGGAGTTCACTCAGACTCACGTCCATCGAGTTCATGATGCCATCCAGCCATCTCATCCTCTGTCGTCCCCACCTCCTCCTGCCCCCAATCCCTCCCAGCATCAGAGTCTTTTCCAATGAGTCAACTCTTCGCATGAAGTGTCCAAAATACTGGAGCTTCAGCTTTCGCATCATTCCTTCCAAAGAAATCCCAGGGTTGATCTCCTTCAGAATGGACTGGTTGGATCTCCTTGCAGTCCAAGGGACTCTCAAGAGTCTTCTCCAACACCATAGTTCAAAAGCATCAATTCTTTGGCGCTCAGCCTTCTTCACAGTCCAACTCTCACGTCCATACATGACCACTGGAAAAACCATAGCCTTGACTAGATGGACCTTAGTTGGCAAAGTGTCTCTGCTTTTCAATATGCTATCTAGGATGGTCATAACTTTTCTTCCAAGGAGTAAGTGTCTTTTAATTTCATGGCTGCAGTCACCATCTGCAGTGAATTTGGAGACCCCCAAAATCAAGTCTGACACTGTTTCTACTATTTCCCCATCTATTTCCCATGAAGTGATGGGACCAAATGCCATGATCTTCGTTTTCTGAATGTTGAGCTTTAAGTCAACTTTTTCACTCTCCTCTTTCACTTTCATCAAGAGGCTTTTAGCTCCTCTTCACTTTCTGCCATAAGGGTAGTGTCATCTGCATATCTGAGGTTATTGATATTTCTCCCGGCAATCTTGATTGCAGCTTGTGCTTCTTCCAGCCCAGGGTTTCTCATGATGTACTCTGCATATAAGTTAAATAAGCAGGGTGACAATATACAGCCTTGACGTACTCCTTTTCCTATTTGGAACCAGTCTGTTGTTCCATGTCCAGTTCTAACTGTTGCTTCCTGACTTGCACACAGATTTCTCAAGAGGCAGGTTAGGTGGTCTGGTATTCCCATCTCTTTCAGAATTTTCCACAGTTTATTGTGATCCACACAGTCAAAGGCTTTGGCATAGTCAATAAAGCAGAAATAGATGTTTTTCTGGAACTCAATAATACAACATTTAGCCCTGAACCTAAGGTCAGCTGATGCAAAAGGGGAACTTGACCCGTGGTTTTTTTTTTTTTTTTTTATCAATTAATACAAATTTTCAAGCATTGAAAAAAACTTGATCAGCAGTCTCCCTGCTGCATTCAGAACCCGAAGAGCAAGCAGAACTTTTTACAGGGTCAGAGGCATATAGGGACTTTTATCTAATTTTTTATTTAAAAATGTATCCTGTGGGACCTCCCTGGTGATGCAGTGGTTGAAACTCTGCACTCCCAAGGCAAGGGGCATGGATTCGATTGCTGGTCGGGGAACCAAGATCCCACATGCTACACCGTGCAGCTGAAAAAAAAAAGAAAATTTTAAAAATATATTTTGTTATTGATTTAATTAGCTATAACTTAGTTGTTGTCATTGAACGTGACTAGTGTTTCTCTCCGCTAGTCTGTGAATCTCACCTATCAGAATCACCAGGAGGGCTTCTTACAACCCGCGGTCCTGGGTCCTACCCTGGACCTCCCGAATCAGCATTTACAGGGGGCTCACGAATGTGAATTTCAACTAAGTTCTCCCTGTAGAAGTTAGAATTTGAGAGTCATCGATCTATGAACTATGGATCTACAAAGTGTTGTTAATATATGAAACTATGCCCTGCTGCTGGCATTTACGATTGGCTTTCGAAAATGGAGATTCAAAGATGATAAAAGATATTTGGCCCATGCTGATGGGAGTGGGGAAGAAAGGGAGGGTGGAAAACAAGGGTCTGCCTGGCCCTTGTGCTGGGTGTGTCTGGAGACACAAGGAGCAGAGCTTGTGTGCCTGGACTCAGGGAAGAGTTGTCACAGAGAGCAGGCCCCCAGAATGACAGCAAGTCACCCCACCTCGAGGATCCCATCCAGCACAAACCTTCAGGCCTCCTCTTTCTCCTCTTCCGCCAGCTTTTTCGAATGTGAGCGACTGTGTGACATGGACCCGTGCTGCACCGGCTTTGGCTTTCTGAACGTTTCTCAGTTAAAAGGTAATGGTGATAACAACTCCTTCCGTAAAGTACCCAGCACTTTGCAGTCTAGAAACATATTCACATCCATGTTGCTGTTTAGTCGCTAAGTTGTGTCTGACTCTTTTGTGACCCCATGGTCTGTAGCCCACCAGGCTCCTCTGTCCATGGGATTTCCCAGGCAAGGATACTGGAGTGGGTTGCTGTCTCCTTCTCCAGGGGAGCTTCCTGCCCAGGGATCGAACTCGCATCTCCTGCGTTGGCGGGCAGGTGGATCCTTTACCAGCTGAGCCACCAGGGAAGCCCTGTTCACGTCTATGGTCTGACCTAATCCACAGCATCACCTTGTGGGGGCTTGAGAAGGGGCAGGTGGCTGGTAAATGTGGTAGGTGGGACAGGGCTGCCAGTCCAGTACCCAGTCAGCTGGACACTGCACTTCCGCCTGACCCAGGTAGCCTTCCTGCCATGGCTCACTGAAGTGTCTTCTGCTTGCTTTTCAAGACCTGGGTCAGGTAGCTGGGTGGGCTGAACTTGGAATCCCTCCAGATGATCTGCATTTGAAACTTGATTCTGTCACATGCTAGACGAATGATCCTGGATGAGCCACCGAGTCTCTCTGAGTCTCAGTTTCCTCATCTGTAAATAGAGATACCAGTGCTAGCCTCCTCATAGGCTCCTGTGAGGATGAGCAGTATGATGCGTACAGAGCCTTAGCACAGCTCTGGGCACATGAAGGATGCTTGACAAGTGTGTGTTGCCCCCACCACCATGTTTTTAGACCAGAAACTCACTAAGGTAGCCGGGTTTTCATCAGTGGCTAAGATCATCCCTGGAATAGGGCGCTTCACCCCACATGTCTGCTGAAGGATGAGTTTGCAGAGTTTCTCTCATTCACTTAGAATCTCCCGTCATGATCATTTCCCTGGTCCTGGTTACTTTTTGCTCCAGGAGGAGAGGTGACATGCCTAACTCTGAACAGCTTGGGCCTTCAGACGTGCAGCGAGGAATATGGAGGGGTCTGGCGCATTATGGACTGTGGCTCCCCAGACACTGAGGTCCACACCTACCCCTTCGGATGGTACCAGAAGCCTGGTAAGTGACCTGCCCTGAACAGCTACACAATTATTGCTCAGTGCCCCTGGGGAGTGGACATTATTTCTTCCATTTTAAGATGAAGAGAGTCTGGTGCAGAAAGTGGAAGTTATTTGACCCAAGCCACAGAGCCAGCAGGAGGCAGAGTCAGGTCACAAACCCAGCTCTGACGGCTCCAAACTTCTCTCTTCCCCTTTTCATGCTGTGCCTGGTGGGTCTTCCACAGCCACGAGCTATTGGATGTGAAACTGTCTAGACGCACTGTCTGGCTGGTTTTCCCCCAGCTCAAGTCAACTGGCCATAGAGACAATTGACTAAGAAATTGAAAAAATAAAACTGACTAATGAACTAATAAATGAAACCAATGGCAGGTTGGCTATGTGTTCCAGAACCATGTCCAACCCTAGAGACCTGGGATCGGGCTCCTTGGTGGAATCTGGTCCTTGACACTTAAACATGAGATTACTAATCCCGAGACATTTTGTCACTGCAGAGCAGGTATTTTTGGAGTTGGTTGTTACCAGGCTGAGTGGAATCCTCTTTGCTCCCTCCTTGAGCATCCTGTGTTCGGAGTTCACTCTATTTATGACTTTTATTTTATCTTAACATCTTGAAGTGTTTTAAGAAAAACATTAGGACTGTATGATGAAATAGCCTCAGTGGGTTTCTATGCATGTGTGCTAAATTGCTCAGTTGGGTCCGACTCTTTGCAACCCCATGGACTGCAGCCCAGAAGGCGCCTCTATCCATGGGATTCCATAGGCAAGAATACTGGGGTGGGTTCCCATGCCCTTCTCCAGGGGATCTTCCCCACCCAGGGATCAAACCCATGTCTCCTGTAGCTCCTGCATTGCAGGTGGATTCTTTACCGCTGAGCCACTGGGGAAGCTCTGGGTTTCCATGAGGGGAGGAGGGGTAATGTGCCACATAGAGGAGACTTTAACCAGCTCACAGAGGCTGGGGCATGAACACTTGCCTAGGTTGGTGGCTCCGCAGGAGATCCAAAGCCACCTCTGGGTATTTAGGGCCTTCAGAACTGAACTCTCACCGCTCAATGCCTCCTTGCCCATCCGTCCTCTCACACCTCTTCCCATCTCCTCACGCCTCTTCCCATCTCCTCACCCTACCTACCAAAGGCTGGAAAATGTCATTTTTCATCTTTCCATTGCGCAGGGAAGGGCTGGGTAAAAAGAAGCTAAGACATAATTCATTTGTTCAGAAATATGGGAATCAGACCAGAGTGTTACAACATCTTGGCAGGAGTCGGCCAGGAAAAGTATTCAAGGTGGTATCGTCCCAACTCTTTTCCATCTGTTCTGTTCTTTTTATCTGACTGCAGAGACTATTAACTTTTTCCGACATATATTTCACAGGGTCAGGCTGAGGACTCAGGAGTTCTGACCAGGGCATTGACCGAGCATCAGCCGTACCTCTGGGGTCTCTGGTTTTCTAAATCCAGCCTCTGTTCTTTGGAGTCTTCTTGTGTGTGTGCCTGGCTGAATGCAAGCACTGTACAAGTGTTATCCCATCTAATCCTTACAACCACTGTTAGATGAGGAAACAGAGGTCCATGGAGGCTAAGTCACTTTCCCAAAGTCACAGCAGGTAAATGATGGAATTTGGACTCAGGATTGTTGGACTTTGTCAAGCAGAACCAGGTCCAAACAACCAACTGTATAACCAAATGATACAGCTATGTTCAGCTACGTGACATATTCACTATGATGTAGTGGCTGAGTATGAATACGATATGATTCCTATCCTCCAGATGCTCCACTTGAGGAATAATTGACGTTGTTGCTGTTTAATTGCTCAGTTGTGTCCAACTCCTTGTGGCCCTGTGGACTGTAGCCGGCTAGGTTCCTCTGTCCTTGAGTTTTCCCAGGTGAGAATACTGGAGTGGGTTGCCATTTCCTTCTCCAGGGGATCTTCCTGACCCAGGGATCCAAACCACATCTCCTGTGGATTCTTTACCACTGAGGCACCTGGGAAACCCTAAGGGGCAATTGCAGACTGTAACTAAATAAGCCATTCTAGTGCTGGATCGGTCATATCATGAGTTTAGAAGTTTTGAAACTCTTTTGAGTGTCCATACTGAGTCATACATTGTGCTGGGCAATAGGAAATGTGAAATTAATAAGATGTAGTCATTTTTCTTATTATAGATGCTCACATCCTACTAAGGAGGTCGTGGGCGTATGTGATTAACTGTAGTGTCCTAGACTCGGGACCAGAACAGACATGCATAAGGTGTTGTAGGAATACAGGAACAAGAAACTAGCTCTGCTTCCGAGAGGTGGGGATCATTACCGACAGCCTCCTGCAAGCCCTCTTTCATGCTTCAGGGACCACTCCCTGTAGGTTCTGGTCTGCTGGCCTGGAGCCGCCCTCGCAGGCCGGTTTCCACACTGCACACTGCCTGTTTTCAGTGCTTGGGGGAGTGGGGTGAAAGATTTTAAAATGCCACAGTAGCATCAGTTTCTCAGGGCCCCTGGCTGGAAAACACTCTGAGATGTGCATGGCTCAAGGCCATTCTGGTGTGCATGGCTCTGAATCTCCAATTTCAAAAGAGTGGAAGAAAGAGGGCTGGCTGACACAGAGTTTTGGTGACCTGGTGTGACCCATGGCTCCCATCCGAGCAAAACCAGGTTCTCGCCAGTCCATCTTTGTCCCTTAAGTCATCTTCATCAGAAGCAGCTGGTGGGGTAAGTCTTAAGACGATGAATGATCTCCTCCTAAGACCCAGGCAGAGAAAAGGAATATTATTCAAGGAAACTGGTTCCACTAATTAGACTGTTCTCGTAGTTCAGTCACACTGATCCAGTACAAAGTCACCTTTTGATTTCTGATATAGTTTGAGCCAAAACAGTCAGTCATCTTCTGGATTCTGTACCTTAGTATGGCCTTGTATTCTGCTTTCTGTTGTAGATAAAACTGCCCCAGTGCAACTCTGGAAAACCCAACAAACAAGCTGCCATTGTCATTACTTTCTCCCCATCCTCGTCTTCGTATTAGACAGTCACGCACAGTCACAGGAAGAAGGGACCCCGCAGGAGCAGCGAGGCTGCGCAGAGGGTCCTGTGCCTGAAGGGCGACCTCTCAGTCAGCATGGGCACAGGAAACATGGGTTTTACAAGGGAATTCTTGCAAAGAATTTCTGTAGTAGATTTTGCCCTGGCTTCAAATCCATGGCTTGGTCGTGTAGCATTCTGCCATCTATGGTTTTGGAGGGGGAGGGGTCATGACCTTGAGCACTCTGAGAGCAGGTACTTCAGGGAAGAGTGAGATTCCTTCTGAGATACTGCTCGGGGGGGACCATGTCATCAAACTCAGAGAGGCAGAGACCAGAGGGGTGCACAGTGAGGCAGGGAGCATGGTCAAGGACCTCAGGGCAGAAACCCAAACCCAGAGAGAGAGAGAGGACAGATGGATGGATAGATCGATACAAAGATAGATGATGGATCGATGGGCAGATAGATAAATAAACAGATGATGGACAGGTAGATACATACATACGCACATGTATACACACACACATACATATTCCCTGGTGGCTCAGACGGTAAAGAATCCGCTTGCAATGCAGGAGACCTGGCTTTCATCCCTGAGTTGGGAAAATCCCCTGGAGAAGGGATGGCTGCCTACTCCAGTGTTCTGACTGGGAGAATTCCATGGGCAGAGGAGCCTGGCAGGCTACAGTTTATGGGGCCGCAATGAGTTGGACACGACTGAGCCACGTTCACTTTCATACGTACATCAGCACATAGTTACTTAGACATAAAGCATGCCTTCTCTACTGCCATCTATGTTGAGTGATGAGCATGGACTCCTGACTTGACTCTGGGCTGAGAACCAGATGCAAAAAGCGTAACCCGCGTCCTGTACCTAAAGATCTGGACAGAAGAAGGGGAAAGGAAGGGCCATTTATTGAGCTCCTAATATAATAATAATGTGTTCTGACACTCAGTTGTGTCCAACTCTTTGCAACCCCACGGACTGTAGCCTGCCAGACCCCTCTGTCCATGGGATTCTCCAGGAATAATACTGGAGTGTGTTGTTATACCCTCCTTCAGGGGATCTTCCCAACCTGGAGATCAAGCCTGGGTCTCCTGCATTGCAGGTGGAGTCTTTACCATCTGAGCCTCCAGGGAAGCCCCTGCTACACGTCAAACACCCTGGAAGCACCAGCGATAGAAGGTCCTTCCCCAAAGGGTCGAGCCTGGCCTGGAAGGCAGACGTGAGAGAAGGAACATTTCTCAGGCACTTGGTGATGCCAGAAACACTTCTGCAGTGCTCTCCCCGCGTTCGCTAGGACCACTGTGGGGCTGGTGCTCTCCTAGCCTGTCATCAGGAGTAATTACTCCCTCTGTCCCAGAGAACAACTCAGCCCTCTGACGTGTCTTACTGTGGGGAGATGCAAGGGGACTTCTGGAGCCCAAAAGGGGAGCAAGAAATGTTGTTCCACAAGGGATTGCGCCAGAGCCACTCCAGGAGGAATCTGGGCGGAGATGAAGGCCTGTTGGGTGGAGGGTGCAGGGACAGTGGGTAGGATGGCCATGGTCCTGCCCTGCAACCCCCGGACCTCCAGAGACCTGCACGCAGGCAACATGACCCTGGTACTGAGCTGTGTTCTCAGAACAAAAATGAAAGTCAGGTTCCTAGGAGCTGGGAGAGAGGCACAAACCTAGAGCAGCGAGCACCCAGAGGGGCCGCCCAGAAAGCCGTGTGACTTCTCACTGTTGTCCAGAGTGAACAGAAAGTTCCAGGGATCTGAGCACAGAACCCAGAGGCCCGGGCTGAGTGACTGTGGATGCAAATGAAGCTGTCTGCAGCCCCTTCCGGTCAGGGCGGCAGTACTCAAAGAGGAAGCGTCTTAGCAGCCATGGTGGGAATGGAAGGGGAAGAGGCTGCTCTGTGGTCCAGCTGCCTTGAGGCTCCGGGCTGCCTGGAAGGGGGCACCTCTGGGTCTCCGGTGCCCACTGGCTGCTCTCAGAAGGGAGCTGAGCTGCTGTTCAACCCCCCACCACCCCCTCCTCCTACCTCTTGCAGCCACGTGTGGCCTGCAAGTGGGGCAGGGTCTTTGGTTTGTTTACAAAGTCAAACACGGCTTCTAAAAAAAACCAATAGAAGCCTCCCACTTCCTCTCTTCTTCTGCTAAACAAATGCACTTGGACCCTGTAGATAGATATTCTAGATACAGGAATGACTTGGAAAGGAAGTGACTGGCTCTTCTAATTATGCCTCTCTGCAGCCCACGTAGAAACCACCACACGTAGGAGAGTTTACTGTCTACTTCATTCCTCGGCATCACTCACATCCCAGCACAAGCGTCTGCCATTTGCTTAGTGCCGTGTCGGCTCCTTGGCTAGGCTAGTGTTTGGCAGGCAGCGTCTTATTTAGTCCCCAAACGGCGTGATGAGGTGGGGTCTCTCCTTACCCCCATTTTCTGGCCTGCTGGCAAATGTGTTGCAATTAGGGAGAGCTGGGCAGGTGCAGGGCGAGGGGTCGCGGTTGCCACTTTCTGTGGTGTAAATACCCCGGCTGCAGCCCATTTCAGGCCACCAGCTTGATGTCGCTGAAAGCAGAGTTGGGAAGAAGCAAGAAGGGTTACCATCCTTTTGCTTAACAAGCATGAATTAGCTGAGCAACTGGCTCAAAGTTGCACAGTGCAATTCTCTGTAGGAGGGCCCCCTGGGAACGAGGCTGATGAGATTTTCAGTGCCCCAGGGGGCCCAGGGAAGCTGAGAACTTTCAGGGTTCAGCTATTCCTGTACACGAAGGTCCCACCCAGAGGGTTGACAGCACCCTGTCAGGAAGCACTGTTGGGGCTGAGAAAGAGTAAGTAAGGCAATTGCAGCAGATCTAGGTGATAAATGCCTGGACGTGCATATGGTAATTCTCCCTGTGGACAGCTTGCCTGACTGTTCTCACAGCCTTGGATATACAGAGTTTCTGGCCATTCATTATGTTGTATAAATCTTTCCTTCACAAACTGAGCTTGCTTTGAATTTCCAGACAGACTTCCAGAAGGAGAATCACTGGGCCCAAGAGGGTGGATGTCTGAATGCCCTTGTTACAGATCCGTCAAATAATTGTTCTCTGGAGTGTGCTGACTCTCAGGATCTTTGCTCTGAGAAAGCAAAGATGGACATTTAAATGAACACACTGGCCCCCTGGGTACCATGGAGGGTGGTGGGTGGTTCTGAGTTTTGTGTGAGGAGCTCACAGGATGCTGGGTGACGGAAGCCTTGGCTCAGTGACCCTCAGAGTGAATCCGTGGACCAACAGGGTCAGCATCACCTGGGAACTTATTAGAAATGCTGGATCTTGGGCCCCAGCCCCCACCTGCTGGACCAGACACTCTGGGGGTGAAGCTCACACAGTGTGGGTCACCAAGCCCTCCAGGGGATTCCAATGTGCACTGAAGGCTGGGAACTAGGCTCTAGAATGATGACTGGGAGCAGCTGCTTATAGGCAGATGGAGCCAAGCAGGATGGACACACGATAACTGAGGCTCTAGAACTAATGGAGGCTGGGTCACGGCGTGTCTGACCAAAGTCAGGAGGCAGAGGAGGAGATGGGATGGCAGGGGACCCAAACCGGGGCTCTGGGGCCCAGATGGAACACGACTGACTCGAGGCTTTTGTGGAGGCAGACGAGCCTGAGTCTCAGTGACAAGGACGTGTTACTACGAAAGACTGATTTTTTTTTTTTTAATTTTGCTTCACCTACAATTTCAGTAGTGCTGAAATTTTAAATTTTATTTTACTTTATTTTTTTCTTTTGGCCATGCCCCAAGGCATGTGGGATCCTTGTGGGCTGGGGAAGCCAGGCATGGGACCCACAGCCCCTGTGTTGGAAGCTCAGAGTCTTAACCACTAGACTGCCAAGAAGTCCCTAAAAAGGCGATATTAAGAGTAAATAGTGGCCAGCATTTATTGAGTGCTTACTGTATGCCTGAAGCTTCACATATACTAACTCATCTAAGCCTCAGAGCCCTAAATGAGATACTATCATTACTCCCATTTTGCAGACAGGGAAGCTGAGGACAAGGAAGGTCACCCTGGGTTCCTGACCCTTGACCCTGAGCCTCACCCATGACCCTTGACTGCTGACCATGCTGCACTGTAGCTCAGAGAGGGAGAAGGTCTGGCCGCACTCCTGGTCTGGGCCACTGGGAGAAAAGGATGCTGTGGCTTTGAAGACTGTGATCTGTTCAGTAAGGGGAGAGGCAGGGGAGGGGGCAGTTAGCACTGATGGGAAGCTCCTGGGTGTGTGCAGTTTCTCGTTTATTTCCGACATCATCGCCTCATACCAGTGCCCCAAGCTGGGGATAGAAGAAGCCAGATCACTTATCCATTTGCCCTGCTTCTGAGAGGCACATGGAGGTTGGAGCCCAGGCCTGTCTGCCCACCTACTCCAGGTTCTGTCCACCTGCCACGCTGCCTGCCATGAAGATTTGCCGTCTTGTGGCCTTCACCCTGTGCCTGGCCTGATACTACCTCCTCTCATGCTCACACGCAATTCTCAGCGTAGGCTGTGTCATCCCCATTGTAACAGATGTGGAAACTGAGGCCCAGAGGGGCTAAGTGCTTCCCCTAAGTGAGTCAGCTAAGCAGCGATAGTGGATATTTCCCTTGTTCACCACATATCTCTAGGTGACCACTCTCTGGAACATGGCTGGTCTGTACTTTTGCACCTCTGGCTTTGGCAAATGGTGTGAAAATAAGTGCTATGTGTTACTCGTAGGCAAAGCTGTGAGAGCAGGGGTAGCCTTGTCTTTTCCCTGCTGCAGCATCTGGGAGGCAGGGGTGTGATGGAACCTCCCCTTGCCTAGGGCTTGAAGGGGGTTGACACAGAGGAGAGCCCCCAGCACCTGCAGCAGGCCCTTGGTTGCTTTAAGCCCCTTAGTTGTTAGGATGTCCCTTCATCTCAACCCACCCCGTCCTGACCACACAGGAGTGGGACCAGGCGCTGGGCACACTGTCTTGCCTTCCACGCATGACTTTGTGCCACCAAGTAACACCACTCTTCCTGCCTTTGGGGCTCAATGATCCAAAGAGTCACAAAGGGCTAAAAGGCCGTCTTTGTCTTCTTTTCAGATTCTCAAAGTGACGCTCCCAGTTTTTGCCCTTCGGTGGCTCTGCCTGCCCTTGCGGAGAATGGTGAGTCCTTGGTCTTGTTTGTCTCTCCTGTGTGAGGCTGACTTTCTCCTCGCTTCTGTCCAAGAGTTTATAGCTCATGGGAGCCCATCACGTTTCTAACCTCAAGCTCCTCTCGGTTAGACACATGCATGGAAAGGGCAAATACCAGCACCACAGCCATTTCATAGGTGAGGAAACTTGCAGTGGTTAAATGACGGTGAAGCAATGCAGCCAAGCAGAGGCCGAGTGGGACAGGAGCCCAGTACAATAAGTCCGCCACACGTGTAGGAGTTCCATCCCAAGAGCGTGTTCGAGTCTGACAAAGTTAGCCTAGGTACCCAGCTAACACAGTGGGCTATATAGTAGTGTACTGTAATAGGTTTATAATGCTTTTTGCACAAATAATGCATACAAAACAAACACAAAAAATGAAACGTGTTTAATCTTACAGTCCACTACCTTGAAAAGTATAGTAGTCCAACTCTACAGCTGGTGCGTCTCAGCAGTGCCAGCTATTTCACCGCTGCCTTTACTCCTGTTTCTGGACATCTTGGGCTTGAAATAAAGATACTGCACAACTCTGCTCTGTGCAGTTCTGTACAGTAAAGTACACAAACTACCGCTTGTAGAGGATGCACGCACCTGACCATGTACGCCAGACAGGTGAACTAGCTTACGTGATTGGGCATGCACACGGACATTTGCATCTTCGAAAGTCTGCAACTTGAAGGTCCGCATGTAGGGGGTTTCCTGGCGCTCCTGATTTCGTTCTAAGGTTTGCTTTCAGCGTGTGGCGTGGTGATGAGGCCTGCACAACCCTGGGGCCGTGTCGGGAGCCGTGGTGTTTGGGCCCAAAGTGAAAGGAGTCAGCTCTTCTATGTGCAGAGGAGTTGGCACTCAGAGCCCCGGGTGCCCCCACGTGGCACAGTGAGCTCTGAGGCCGGGCACTGGCCCCGAGCCCAGGAGCACGGGCAGGCTGAGGCTGCTGTCCCTCCCACACCTGGCCCCGTGCCTGCCACCGCTGGCCCCATGTGCTGCCCGGGCAGTGGGAAGTGTGGGGCGCTGGGCGCCGGGTGGGGCAGGGTGGGAGCGGGCAGCCCAGCGTGGGCCTTACTGCGCCTCCCGCTTCTACCTCTGCTTAGTCAGGAAGCGCGAGGCTCTCATCATTCCTGTCCGGTGACACGATGTCTGAGGGGCGCTAGACGTGTGTCATTACAGCGCTGGCTGAAGGGACAGAAAGTGGCTCGTGTGGGAGGGATCGTTTTTAGTCAAGGCTGGGCCGAGAGTACAAATGTCCTCAACCGTGTCGTCACTTCCTTCACTCAGTGAAAAGAGCTGACTTTGTGTATACTTTTTTCCCCCTGAGCGTTCTATTCCGAACATCAATGTCTAAGCACTTACAGATTTCATGTCTAATTTGATCATCACACCAACCTCTAAAGGCAGGTTCTATCTTCCTATTTGTTAATTACAGAAAAATGCAAACCTGCCAGAATACAGAAGGGGGAAAAAAAAAATCACAGGATTATTTAGAAGTTACTCCATGCCAGTTAATACTTTGGTTTATTTCCTAATCTCTCTAGATTTTTTTTGTGTGTGAAAAGTAGTTGTAATCTCTCTTCTGTGTTTTGTTTTTACCTAATATTGCATCATGTGTAGATTTCCAAACTGTTGTAGATGTGCTGACCATTCGTACATGCGTGTATATATTCATTCATTCATTCGATCAAGCTGTTACCCCTAAAATGCTCCCACTCTAGTGACGAAGAACAAAGAGAACAGTGTCAGCCGTGACTGTCATGCAGTTCACTAACTCATTCCTCTATTTCTGGGCATTTGATTGTTTTTGACTCCTCACCACCATGAAAATATCACAAGAATCCCTTTGTGCATAAAGCTCTTTGCAATGTCCAGATCATTTCCTGGTGGTGGTGGGAGTACCTTCTCTGAAGCAGAATTACTGGGCTTGAAAACTCTAGATTTTAAAACTCTAGGTCTATATTGCCAAATTAGTCCCAAACCCTTGTTTGTAGTTTCATACTTGCTAGCAGTGAATTAAAGTGTTTTTTTTCTCCATCACGTGCTTAGAATTCTTAAATACTATCACTAAGAAATCATTTATTAAATTTATGGATAAAGAAAGTTTTGATATCTTATGTCAAATGTATACTGTTAGATAGGAATCAATCAATGTATAAGCAGCTTCAGGTGATTTTACAATGCTTCTAGTCTGTTTTTGGTAAGATTTGTATCACTGAGAGTTGGATCACCAACAAAAGAAAAAAGGTGTAGAATTCCACATCGCTCTTCATGAATACACAAAGTCTATGGATCTGGGTAGATGTTTTGAAAGTGGAATGAGATGTCACAGTATTTTCAAATATGTCTTGGACGAGTGTGGTTTGAAAGCAGAAGAGGTGTGGGGCCAACCTTCCACCTGTGCACAGAGCTCCCAGGTTGGAATTAAGAGTGTGAGCTTGTTCGTTTGATGTGTCAGAGGCAGGAGCGTCATTCTGCCTTCAGGGTACTGGTGCCTCTATGTGATGCTGACATGGATGGTGTGCGTGCACACACATGCAAATACACATTAAGCATATGTAAATCCCTCATCTTTATGCACTTTTTATTCAGGGAGAAAAGGAAGTATTTATTAAGTGCTAAACATTGCATAAATCATTTCATGCTCAAAAGAAAGTGAGATGGTCATGAGGTCTATTTTCCAAATAAGGAGTCCGTGGCTCTGTTAGGGTAAATGAGCACACTGGGATCGGAACCCATGGGATTAGCCCCACTAAGAGTTGGATCAAAATGTTTGGTTTGAGCTTCTGGAAGGGGTGGCAGAGATGAACTTCCCCGTCTCAGGCTTGTCCAGAGACCTTTTAAAGTCTTGGCCTTGTTTCTGTTATGAAGTTGTGTGTTTAAGCTACCCCTTCAACGTCTGCTTGGAAAGGGGGATCCTGATGCAGTGATGGGTGGATTAATGTGGATGGAGGAAGGTGACCTGTGACCTCAGGGCCTGTCTTGGGTACATTCTGTGTGCTAGGGACCACTCTAGGGTCTTGGTTTGTGTTGCTCCAAAGAAGGTTTCTAACACATTAGTGGGTTTGAAGACAGCAAAGTGAAAGCGTTAGTCTCAGTCAGATCCAACTCTTTGTGACCCATGGACTGTAGCCCGCCAGGCTCCTCTATCCATGGGATTCTCTAGGCAAGAATACTGGAGTGGGTTGCCTCTTGTTCCTCCAGGGCATCTTCCTGACCCAGGGATTGAACTCGAGTCACCTGCATTGCAGGTGGATTCTTTACCCCTGAGCCACCTCCATAATGAGCTTCAAAATGACTCAAACACTCTCCGTTTGGACTGAGGTGGAGATGCATGGTGCGTGGACAAGCTAGATTTTGAGAAAATAAGGACAATTGTGCCATCTATGTGTCGAGAGCCATTTTACTCTCCTAGGGAAAATTGTATGTTTTTTTAAAATAGGCAAAATGGCAAAGATGCTATTTCTTCATAAGAGAAAAGGTCCATTGCTTCTTAAAAGACCCGTGACAACCAGTCCAGAGTGATGTTCAGGACATTGGAGCCTTTCTGTATGATGGCCACTATCTCCCCGTCCCCTGCAGGCCAAGCCTGGGGTCTTTCAAGGGGTAATTCCCAGGATAATCGCTTGTTATCTACTATTTCAGAAGCTCTTTTTTTAGTGGTGTCATTGAAACAAACGGAGTATTTAGAGTGCAAGCCAGAGGAAAACACACAATGTGAGCTTTAGAAAACTGTGTCTATGCTCTGAGTTTCTTTCACCTGAGGAATTTGAAACACCCTTTAAAATACGCCCCAGCTCTTGACCGTGAGCACAGGTTGCTACCGGCAGATCAAGGGTGTGGGTGAGGCTGCAGCTTGAGAGGGTGAGAGGTGTGGCTGAAGAAGATGCCTGGTCAGAGTCTGCCCTGCTCAGCTTCCCCAGCCTGGAGCTCAGCAACAGTGAAAAAGTCTGAATTCCAGGTTAATGGAGATAGAAGTGGCTGTGCCAACAGTCCTTCTTGGGGACACACGATTGTAGTCAATCAACTTTGTCTGCTTGGCCTCCGTCCTTTCCTGGCTGTGCCAAGGGGCTGATGGAATTCAGTTGATCTGTTCTGCAAATGTTTTCCGTCAAGCTGGAGACAGAATTGTGTGATCCTAAAAAATGCCAGCATTGGCAGGGAGTGTGTGTCTGATTGAAGGGAAACATCGGGGCATTCTGGTGCGGCCATGGGCTTTGAAGTCCGTCCACCCGGCTTCCAATCCTGCCCCATCACTTAACCACTGGGCACTCCAGGGCCAGATCCCTCAGCCTCCTCAAGCCTCTGTTGGCCTCTGTAAAGTGAGGATGGTGGTGAAAAATAAGAAATATCAGTCTAGTAGGCTTGTGTTGTAGAATAAAGAGTACAAGGCTCAGCACAGAACCTGGGAAGACTGGGTGTTCAAGAAATGTCTGTAATAATTCCAAAGCCCAAACCCATCCTTTTACAGAGGAGGAAACAGGCAGAGAGAAAGAGTGACTCTCCCAAGTCACAGCCAGTTAAGGTCAGAGCTATAAAGTCATGAATGTTTCCATTGTTACGTACCTAGCAACTTAATCTGTCAATCACTGTACTAAGTACTTCCATATTTTCATCCCCACAACTACCCTAGGAGGTGTGCACCCTTATGCCCATTTTACAGACTTGGAAACTATTGGTCAGAGAGGCCCAGGGTCATAGAATTCATGAATGGATGAATGGTAGAGCCGGGATTCAAACCCAATCTGATCCAAACCCAGAATCTCCCCATTGAAGATGCTGACTGTTGCTGGTTGGGTCCCCCAGGAATCAGACTCGGTGATCAGAATGCAGGTCATTTTTTAGGAAGTGGAATCAAGGGGGTGAAGAGGAAAAGAGAAGGACGGTGAGAGAGCTTGAGCTTCAGTGCGACTTTAGCTCAGTTGATCTCTGGGGATGCTGGGATGACCTTTAAACTTGTTACACCCTCACATTGGTCACACATAGATATGGCTGCCCTTCTGGGGTGCCACCCTTCCTGCAGGGGTCTGACAGTAGGGTCTCTGCCAGCAGCTGGGAAAGAGCCCTTCATTCCTGAAGACGGGTCTGGAGGACATCACAGACTGCATCTCAGGGGCGCTATACTTTAATGATCTCATCTGGGGGTCATTTGAGGCTGGGATATTAACAACTTTGTCCTGCAGCGACCCTCGGGCACTGTCACCTGCCTGCCGTAGCTGCTAGCGTGGTGATGTGTTAACCCACACACATGCCAGTTCTTCATCCTTCTGGTCCTTGGGCTGAAAGGGCCATGTGAGCAGGCACTGACTCCAACATTGCCTCATGTTTGCATAAAACTTAAATCTCCTTTCCAAAATGCACAGAGCTGATGTGTGCACACCTACACAGAGACACACAGCCTTTCTCTGGACCTCACACTATAGACTCTGTCCCTATTCATGGGAAGTGGTGTCCAGAGGTAGAGTCCATATCCCAGGGCCCAGCAAGGCGAGGTTGGCAGGCATGCACTCTTTCCTGTCTGCAGCCTGTCAAGAGCGCTGAGTCTAGCTGGCAGCTGCAGTGCCCTCCTAGACCAGTGCTTGCAGCCGGGACACCCACCTGTCCCAGCCCCGCGCTGCCTGGGTGGCTGTGACCGGCAGGACTGAGTGTGCTCTGGGCAGAGCCTCGCATTGGGCAGCTCCCCTGGACCCATGCCCTGCTGCTTGGAGACCCAGGGACTGAGATGGAGAAATGGCTGGTAGACTGGAATCCCAGCCACAGCAGAGGGAAATAAAGTGGGACACAGGCGGAAACTGGCCCTCAGCTTGGAAGGCTTCACTTCTCTCCACGGAGGCAGGAGGAAGCCTCGGGCCAGCTGGTGAAGTGCAGGATATGGGGCACAGTTATGGTTCTTCTGCCTCAGCTGCCATCCCCCTGCTCATTCGCTTATTCGTTCAACAAGTGTTTAGTGTTTAGTGAGCACTTACTCAGCCGGGCACTAGGCACAAGGGCCAGAACCATGTACGGAGCCTCAGGAAGCCCTGCTCCGTGGAGCCTTCATCCTAGTATATCTTTGGGGCTGGCACCTCCTTGGCTCTGAGCTAACATCACCCTCGACCATCCCCATCAAAGCAGCCTCTTTAGCACTCCCTACCCCTCTACCCTGCCTTAGTGTCTGCATATCTTTGTGCTATGAAATCTTCTCCCTTGTGTACTTCCTGAGTAATTGTTTGCCCTCCTCTGAAAAGGAAGCCACACGGGGCAGGGGCTTTTATCTGTCTTGTTCACGGCTATATTGTAGCTCCTAGAAACATGACTGTACCTAGCCAGTTCTCAGGAAATAGCCCCCAAATGAGTGAACATATTTCTCTTGTTTGCTTGCTTGTGAGATTTCACGCTGCAAAGGGTAGATTTTTGGTAATTCATGGTTTGATCCTAAATGCTTCGCCAAGTGTCTAGTAGATGCTCAATCTCATTTTATTTACAATTATTTGCTTTTTTAAAGAAAAATATAGGTATTCATTTTGCTCTAGGTTAGTAGTTTAAAGCTAATAGTGATTCAATTAATGCTTGTTGAAAGTATGAATAGATTAATGAATGGTAACCAGATGAATGGATTAGAGATCACATGGGATGTAGGAATCCTGTCTTTGCCCTCCTTAGGTTGTGAACTTGACCAATTTAAGGGATACTTATGAGTTTCCCTGGTGAGGGCTTCGCTGGTGGCTCAGAGGTTAAAGCATCCGCCTGCAATGTGGGAGACCTGGGTTCGATCCCTGGGTTGGGAAGATTCCCTGGAGAAGGGAATGGCAATCCACTCCAGTATTCATGCCTAGAGAATCCCATGGACGGAGGAGCCTGGTAGGCTACAGTCCATGAGGTCACAAAGAGTCGGGCCTGACTGAGCAACTTCACTTATTAGTTTCAGTTGTTACACTTATATAATGGAGATGATGGCGTCTTCAAAGAGCTTGTTCTTGGACTTTAAAGATGCCTTATGTGTAAAATTGCTGCCACAGTGCCTGATGAAGTTTGGCCTTGTTGGAATTAGGTCAAGCGCTGCCAGTTCTAAGGGATCCTCTTCACAGGTCCTCTTCGTGAATGCTGCCTCGGCACTTGTACAGTATACAACCTGTGGAACTGTACATGGCATGTCTAGGAGACATTTGATTAACGTTTGCTGAATAATTGTGTCTTAAACCTTTGTTAGATCTTAGAGACTGGAGAAAACAAAGGATTTATCTTGATAATTTCCTTCTCAGACAGCACAAGTTTTGTGCCTAGTCCATCAAGGATTGGCTCAATTGAACTGAAGGGAAATAGGGTAAAAAACAAAATATGCTAACCTAGGACCTACCTTCTTTTGTATAATAACATTTTCCCCCAAAGTGGTCACATTTTAAGAAGTGGGTAAACCAGGAAGATTTAATTTTTAAAAGTAGAAATTCAGACCCTTTGTTAAGCATTTGAGGGGAAATATTTCAGAATGGTTACCCCTCCTAGGACCACTCTAATCACTGTGAGCTGATTATGAATTAAACCATCTCTGAAAGCAATCCATCAACAGTGGTAGATTTCCTGTATTTTTATAGGTTATAATAATTCTGTTGATTAAAAATGGTAATACTATGTTACCAGTGGCTAGTGCTACACAACGTTTTTATTTTATTATTTTTTTTAATTTTTGTTGTTGCTTAGTCGATAAGTCATGTCTGACTCTTGTGACCCTGTGACTGTAGTCTGCCAGGCTCCCCTGTCCATGGGATTCTCCAGGCAAAAATGTTGGAGTGGGTTGCCATTTCCTTCTCCAGGGACTTCCCAACCCAGGGATTGAACCTATGTCCCCTGCATTGCAGCAGGATTCTTTACCGCTGAGCCATCAGGAGCCTGTGCTGGATTCTCTGGCCTCCTTGGTGGAACAGAATCTCATTTGTCAGGGCAGTAGTCACCTTCCCTGCTCAATGAGTGGAGTCCAGAAGTGGAGAGGAACCTAGCACAAGGGCACTGTGGGAGGGCTTCCATGTAGACGTTGCCTCATGGAGGGGGCAGCAGGGCATGAGATGAGAGGGGTGGGGTCGGAGGATGGAGGAAGAGGCATTACTGGTCCTGCTGTGATGGTGTGAGGTGGAGAGGATGAGGTCCCCGTCAGTGGTGTATTCAAGCATGTTGGAGATTCCCTCGCTGTGGGAGGGAGTAGCTTCAATGGCCTCTTTGCTTCTCTTTTAACTTTTCTATTTTGGTAATTCTAATGACTGGTTCAGTTACACTTTGAGGCGTGGTTTTTTATTTTCTTCTATTTTTGTGATAACTTACCCAGAGGGAAGCAGAAAGCTCTTGGTAGATGTTTTTAGAAGCAGAAGCAGTGAAGCGGAGAGACCTTGGCATTGGGCAAATCTGGGTTTCAATTCCAGTTCTGCTCCTCCTCTGTGTAACCTGGTTCAGTCCCTTCACTTCTCTGAGCCCCAGGTTCTTTGAAGCACTCTTCACCATATCCCCTGCATCCATGAGTTGCTATGAGATTTGGGTGAATCAGGCAGGATGAGTGTTTAGCATGATACCTAACATGTCCAGTGAGTAAGGGGTCAGTGGGGACAGCTCAGCAGCTCCTGCCCCCACAGTGGCTGGAGGGGCGGAGGGTGGGAGTGCTGTCTTGAGAGCCTGCCTGCCTGGGCTTAAACCAACTCTGTGACCTTGTGCCTGGGTTCAAACCAACTCTGTGACCTTGCGCAAGTCACCCACAGTCCACTGAGAGGTCATGGTGGCCGCTGTCCCATGCAAGAGCTCAGTGTCCCTAGAGAAGCCTCTGCATTATTGGAACTATTTCGCTCAGCTCACATTGGGCCTCGATGCATGTGCGCCTCTGAGTTTCTGCATGTTTCCCCACCTTCCTAGGACCACTCGGTGACTCCAAGGAAGAGTAATTATGCTCTGAGTAATCCAGCTGTCCTGCCACCTCCCAGGAAGCCTTTGTATGGGGGTGGAATTTGGGGCCTCCACTTGATAAGAGTCAAACTTCTTTAAGAGAAATCGGATTCAACCTGAGCCTTTGACTTTCCACTAGGAAATTCTGCTTGTGACACATTTAGTGATTTGCCGTGAGGACGTGGACAGAGTCTGGTGTCTTGGGTATGCTTTTTTCTTAGACATTTCTTGAGAAGTGTCTTTGAAGTTAGCAATGTAAAAGGTGATTGCTCACCAACCACAAGCTCATAACCTCAGTAAATGCGGGACTGTTTCAGATGTCTTTGAAAACCCCTGCCTGGGATGTACATGCTGCTTGTGTGCCTGCTAAGTTGCTTCAGTCGTGTCTGACTCTTTGGGACCCCATGGACTGTAGCCCACCAGGCTTCTCTGTCCATGGTATTCTTCAGGCAAGAATACTGGAGTGGGTTGCCATTTCCTGCTCCAGGGAATCTTCCCGCCCCAGGGATTGAATCCCTGCATTTTACGTCTCCAGCACTGACAGGCAAAATCTTTATCACTAGTGCTGCCTGGGAAGCCTGCATGTCACTGAAGGAAATCAACTGATGAGTCTGGAATTGAGCCCAGGGAGGGAGGGGGCAGCTACAGTGGGGTGGGGATTGGAAGGGGCCAGTCTGGGTGAAGTCCTTGACTTGACATTCATGCGCTGTGATTTTGGCCATGTGATTCACCAGCTCCAAGCTTCAGTTTGAAAGTGTAGTCACTCAGTTCAGTTCAGTTCAGTCGCTCAGTCGTGTCTGACTCTGTGACACAATGGACTGTAGCCAGCCAGACTCCTCTGTCCATGTAATTTTCCAGACAAGATTATTGGAGTAGATTGCCATTCTCTTCTCCAGGGCATCTTTCGCACCCAGGGATCAAACCCAGGTCTCCTGCATTGCAGGCAAGTTCTTAGCTATATGAGCTACCAGAGAAGCCCCCATTATTAAATATCACGGTTTAAATGAAAATGTTTCACAAACAGGAATGGGCCACATAAAAGGGAGATATTATAAAATCAAATGCACATTATTTGGTTTCTATGTGATCCACTGATCAATTAATTGATTTTATTCAGTTATTATTTTCTGAGGTCTTGTGGTATGAGAATAATCATAGCATTAATATTTATAGAGATGAAAAGAGTGAGTATCCCATTTCTCCTTTATTAATTAAGGAGCTCTGTTCATTCACTCATTTGTTACATGTTTATGGATTGGGCAGTTCATGCAAACTTGTGATATTGATATTCCTGTTTAGCACATAGAACCCTAGATCCTTTAGTAAATGCTAGCTACAACTTTATTTGACTTCCCAGGTGGCTCAGTGGTAAAAAAAAAAAAAAATCTGCCTGCCAATGCAGGAGACTTGGGTTAAACCCCTGGGTCAGGAAGATCCTCTAGAGAAGGAAATGGCAACCCATTCAGTATTCTTGTCTGGGAAATCCCATACACAGAGAAGCCTGGCAGGCTACAATCCATGGGCTCACAAAAGAGTTGTCATGACTCTTTTAGTTTAGCAACTAAACTGCAGCTGTATATCCTATATCTATTCTTATTTTTGGCCACATCCTGTGCAACATGTAGGATTGTAGTCCCTGGGCCAGGAATCAAACCGGGCCCCCTGCAATGGAAGTGGCCAGTCTTAACCACTAAACTGCCAGGGAAGTTCCGCTATTGTTAGTATTTTTATATGCTATTACGACAAGTCTTGGAGAATTAATAAAACCAAGGCAGACTCTTTGATTTCTAGAAATTTAACAGATCTCATAATTTAACAGAGGAAAAAAAACATAAGTAACTTCCAATGCTGCATATCAGTGGAACACTTGACATATTTATAAGATACTTAGAGCTGAAGAAAAACTCCCGGGACTGGCAGAGGAAGGACTCTTGGGAGGGTTTCCGAGGGAAGTGACATCTATGTTGAATTTTGAAAGATGATATGAGCTCATCAGGTGTATAAACTGACTTCACTTTGCAAGTGCACACAAAGGGAATAGTGAACAAAGTCAGACAGCACCGAATGTTTTGCTAGACTGCCAAACATGAGTTTGGGGTGGTAGGAAGTAGGTGGATGAGAGAGGAGCCTGGAGAGGCCGGTGAGGGAGGCAGCAGACAGAAAGTGTGAAAACTTGGAGGCCGTGTGTTTTTGTTGTTTTCGCTAGAAAATCAGATAAATGCATTTACCCCGCACAGAGTATCCACTTATAATGGATATTTAGACTTGAAAAAAAAAAAGCCATTTATTTTGACTTTCCTTCTGTACTGTGACCTTTCTAGATGGACAGTCTATTGATATACTGGTTAAGGATACTGTTGAACATTTCAGGTCGGCAGTCCCCTGGGTAGTTCTCAAAAAGCTGCCAGTTCTCTAAAAGATAATGCAAGGAGGGAATGAGTTAAAGAGCGCGAGGATGGAAGTAAGACTTCAGTGTCCAGCTTTCAACATGCCGAGTTTGGGATGCTTCAGGGAGGTATCTAGTGAGTCCTGAATATCTCAGCATGAGGCTTGGGCAAAGGTCTGTCCTGGAGATACTTCTGATAATCACTGGCATGTCAGTGGCATTTTAAGCCTTGTGGGTCATGAGATTACCCTTGGAGAGTATATAGAATGTAGATAGTAAAGGTCAGGGACAGACCCCCAAGAACTGTGGTCTTTAAGGGAAGAGCAGAAGCCAGAAGAGGAGCTAAAACGAGCAGCAGGGTGTGTGGGGTCATGGAAACCAGGGGAGGGCCGTGTGGTCAGTACCTTCAAGGAAGATGGAGACTGTGCATGTTCACTGGATTAGTCATGAAGGGCCCTTTGCAAATTTCACTGGTGAAGAGGGAAGAAACTACATAGTAGTGATTTGACAAAAATGGAAACTACAGACTTTCCAAAAAATCTTGGCTCTGCAGTCAAAGAGAGAATGAGATTGACAGCTGAAAAGAGAATTGTGGAGCCTTTGTTGGTAACCACGCATTTGTAGGTCATGAGTCACCCATGATAAAGTATTGGAATGTATCCTCCATAGGTACCAAATTTCGCTTGTATTTTCATGCAAGCGACTCCCTGAAACCCAGACCCCAAGCTAAGAAACCTAAGGTGACGGGTTGGTTTCATAGTAGAGAAATGTGGGTGTGTTTTCACGCAAAGACTGAAGTGTCAGTGTCGAGGGTAGGCGGGGCGTGTAGGAGAGGTGGGAGTGAGTGTGTAGGAGATGGGGGGGAGAGGGGGGAAATTGGAGATGGATGTCCAACTGGCTTCAAACAGCCACCCTTTCTCTCAGGAGAAACAACGAGGGAAAGATGGGAGGCTTCACAGAGAGCAGAAGGGGGGCGGGAGTTAGAGCTGATGCCGATAATGGTCACTTTTTCTCTGGGAGGCAAGAGATCGGCACCTCATGAGAGTGCAAGGGTCATGGCGACGCCTGGGCCTGAGGAGAACGGGAGACAGGACAACAGCGTCAGGCTGCACGGAGAGCTCAGTGGAGACTGAAGACTCAAAACCTGTAAAGGCGCCAGTCTGTCTGTGGGTGTTTCTTTAGCTGTGCTCAGGTCGAGACAAGGTGCAGGGGAAGCAGGCCCACCGGATTAATCCAACGGAAGGGAAGCAGGTGGAGAGCACTAGTAGAAGGGAGGTTGAAATGCTGGACCAAGCCATGAGAGGCCTTGGTTTATGAGAAGCCAGTGAAGATGGATAACCTGGAGGGGTTAGAGAGGAGAAATCGTAGTGAAATGAAAGAGCTGATTTTCATGGAATAAAGTATAAAAATCCTGGAAGGAAGGAGGGCTGTGGGCTGTAGCAGCAAGTGGCACTTTGAATGAGTGGCATTGGCACGGCAATGGAGCTCAGTGCCCTGGCAGACTTTGGCTGTGGAGGTGCTTGGCCGGGGTGAGTGCAGATCCCGTTTTCTGTGTTTGAAGAGGTCAAGAAGCTGAGACCAGAATGTGAAATGGGCCATCTGCTTTACCCTTAGATGATGAAATCACTTTAGCAGTAGCTGGGGTGAAGATGGAAATTATCTTGGCAAAGATAATAGCTGGCAAAGAATTGGAAGAATGTGGGGGAATGACCAGACATCCCTAGTTGGGGATGAGAGAAATACTAGAAGGTTCCATAGCAGAAGACTGTAACCCAAAATGAAGGCAGGGAACTTTATGGTAGGAATCCTTGTTTCCAGGACACAGTGGATAGGAAAGGATGAGACAGGATCAAGGGTTTCCTGTGACAGCAGGGAGATGGTTTCAGAGAGCTGGAAGCCAGTAGGGTAAGACCATGTTGATTTAGGCTTGGATTCTATCCTCGAATTGGAGGGCAGCTCATGTTTGCTAACTTTTCCATCTACCAAATAAGAACCATAAAAAACCCCAAACCAAACGAATCTTTGTCATTTTGTAAAAGGACTTTAACATGCCAAGTTAGGAAGGAAGGGCAACTATCAACATGTTATGCTGCTGCTGCTGCTGCTGCTAAGTCGCTTCAGTCGTGTCCGACTCTGTGTGACCCCATAGACAGCAGCCCACCAGGCTCCTCTGTCCCTGGAATTCTCCAGGCAAGAACACTGGAGTGGGTTGCCATTAAAATTACACTATTTTACCTTCCAGATGGCATTCCCCAGGTGACTCCTCATTCCTGGAAAAAGTACAGAAGCTCCCTGTCAACTTTCCTGTTGAGTTTTTGGTTCCCAGAATGTAGACCCTCCACCCATCATGGTGCCTAGGGACTGAAGCCATGGCCCTTCTGTCCGTGCCTTCTGGACCGGTGGTGGCAAAGCACAGCGTGCAGTCTGCACGGGACCTCTAATCTGAGAATGGATATGGGACCTACAGGTAGTGCGCAGCAGAGAACGAACTGGGGCAGCAAAGCTTCAGGCATTCACTACCTGGCTTCTGACAGAAAAGTCTTGCTGGCCCTGCTCTAGCCTGAATATGAGCTGTCTTCTCCATCCTTCCTCCCGCGTCCCCGAATCATCTGAGCACATCTTCTCTGGTGCTCCCAGGCCACGTAACCTACCCCTTACTGTGTGACAGCCTCGACCAGGAAAGTGAAGACGTGGCAGCAGTCCTACTGGTACTGTCAATGCTTGTGTTTTGGCTGAAAATGCCCTGTTTTATTAATACAAGGGACAACACATACATCCTCGTGCATTCAGCAACACGGCACAGAGGCTGAAGCTCTGGCTTTGGAGGCCAACACACAGGGGTGAATCTTTAGAAAATGTTACTGAGCGCTCTCCTGCGCCAAGCAGTTTGCAGGCATCAATCCATTCATCCCCCACACTCACCATATGTCCAAGGCTCACTGTCTTCTTGTGCCATGACACACACTGGGCGCAATGACATGGCACTGGGAAAACCAGGTGGAGCACTGGCCCAGCAGCCTCCACCACCCTCCCCCCGAGAGACTGGAAGGATCAAGAGCAAACTCTGACCCTTAGCGTATGGGAAGCCCTGACTCAGGTGACATCGGGTAGCCAGACTATTCCAGTTTACAGAGTGCAGTTGACCCCAAGTCAGAGCTAGCAGTGGGCAGAGCTTGGGACTGGGGCAGGCAGAGTGCCCCCAGAGTGGTCCTGCCTTAAAACACGCATGCAGTGGTGACGAGAACAGTCACGCACACAGCTGTGTATAAATTAAGTGAAACAGCACGTAGCACAGTACAATGTGTCTGGGAAATAGGAACTGCTTAAGAAACTTTAGCCATTGTAATATGACTTGATAAGAGTTATCATTAGGCTCAGCACTTCTGAGCAACAGGGAGCACAGCAAGCTCACTGTGAATCAAGGAATGGACGTTTTTGCTAAATATTCACTCACTGTATTAGTTCAGGCTATGTAACAAAATACCACTAACTGGGGGCTTAAACAATAGAAAATTAGTCTCTCCCAGGTCTGGAGGCTGGACGTCCAAAGTCAAGGTGCTTGCAGGGCGGGTCCCTTCTGATGGCCATGAAGTAAGAATCTATTCCAGAACCCTCCCCTTGGCTTGTTGATGTTGGTCTTCTCCCTCTGTCTGCTTATCGTTTTCCTTTAATGCCCACTTCTAGGACTTAATTTCCCCTTTTCACGAAAACCCCAGGCTCTTTGGATTAGGGACCGGGGCTTCCCTGGAGGCACTAGTGGTAAAGAACCCGCCTGGAAATGCAGGTAGATGTAAAAGATGTGGGTTTGATCCCTGGGTTGGGAAGAACCCCTGGAGGAGGGCATGGCAACCCACTGCAGTGTTCTTGCCTTGAGAATCCTGTGGACAGAGGAGCTTGGTGGGCTACCATCCATAGGGTCGCAAAGAGTTGGACACGACTGAAGCGACTTAGCACAGCAAGCACTGATGACCCTATTTTAACTAGATTACCTCCGTAAAAGCCCTGTCTTCAAATAGCATCCCATTCAGAGGTGCGGAGGGTTAGGATGAATTTGAAGTGTGAGTCTTGGAGTGGAGGCGGGACACAGTTCCACCACAGTACTCGGCACCATCCCTCTGCTAAGCTCTGGAGGCGCAGAGTCAGAGATGAAAACATGCCTCCTGGGGAGCTCAAAAGTAAGTATTTAGGGGCTGAACAGGGGTAAATATGTCCCTGGATACTTTTATAGTGTTATAAATGTTAAAATGGGTCCAGTAGGGTCTGCTTTAAATGTCAGGCATTTCTCTTTGAAGATACGCGAGATGGATAGTTAGCTCCGGTCCCATTTTCATCTCGCAGATGATTGCAAAATAACAAGGGGTGTCTTTTTTCTTTCTGTTATCAAAGGAACATCTAGGGTTTTTTTATGCTAATGAGGGTAAAAATAGCCCAGTGTGACGTGGTTCTCACTTGAAAGACAGTGTCTGGTAAGAAATGAGGTTGTCTGAGCTGTGGTCCCATCTTATAATGATAGCACACAAGTGTCTTCATCAGCTAGAGCTAGTGGCCATAAAACTGTGAAAGCAGCGTCAACAACCCAGTTACCCTCTGTTTATGCCAAGGTCACAGAGGACTGCTGGTGCCTGAAATGGTTTTCCTGTCTGAAAGCCTTGTCCTGTCTGAAAGACTTCAAAACGTTGATGTTTTCCCCCAGCCAGCCAGCCTGGGCATGGAAACCACCTCTAATATTTCCTCAAGCTTTTCCCATATCCAGCATTGATAAGTGTTGAGGAGCAGAAAGGAATTCTTGGTTCTTGACTGCAAGAAAAACAGTATGAGTCCTGGCTTCTTTTCAATGCTTTAGAGTTTCTACTTTTTATCTCCATTCTTGGTGATTCTTAAGAAAATCCCATCAGTCTTTTCATTTAACAAATGGGTCTGTGATTATTTGAACGTTGGCGAGGTCAGGCATTCGCAACTGGCTTGACACTTCTGCCCTTGGATCTGATTAAAAATCACTGAGAGGCTCCTTGCCCTCGTTTTGAGAGGCGAAGGCCAGAGTGGATGCTTACCCTTGCTAACACAGTCAGCAAGGGACAGACCTGCTCCTCCTGTCTCAACACAGGTCTGCAGTTATGTGGGCATTTGTTTTGTTGTGGCTATTTTTAACACCTGAAATTACTCTATTTGAACCTTAACATCAAAATCAAACATTTCCTTCTTTACCTGACATCTATTTCGAAAGGGATAAAGGAAGGCAGGCAGACAGGAAAGCAAGAAAAGAGGAAGGAAGGGAGGGAGGAAGCGAAGGGAATGAACTACGGTTTTCAATATTTTGGTGGAAATCTTCAAACGTGTTTTAGCCTAGGGAGTTAAGCTTAGTCGACATTAAAATGGAATAATGCTGCCTGGAAGGGAATGGAAGGGCCCTGGTGTCACACCGAGGCCTGCTCTACCCAAAGCTGCAGGTCATGCTGCCCCCCTACCCTCAGCCCCGCCCCATCTCAGCAACGCTGTGGTGTGCAGGGAGACATAATCAAATGACCCGGAGACTTCAAAAAATTCCCCCTGCCTTCGCCTGATCCCGCCATGCCAGCCTTGTCCCAGGACCCCTGGCTTTCTGCCCGGGGGACTCTATCAACACCTCCCCTCCCGCCTCTGGCCCTGGGACTCCTCGGTGAGGCCATTGGCACGGGGGACCCAGGCCACGTGCCTGGCACTGAGGCCTGCTGCTGAACACAGTGACATTTGGAAACAGCAGCATTTCGGGGTTTTGTGAGCCCAGCACGTCCCTGAGGGAACCCATCGCTGGCCTCACCCTCTGTCCTGCTCTGCACTCCACACTGTGTTCTTTCTTTCCTCATGGACATTTTCCACTGGACTCTCTGTTGTCCAACCCAGAAATCCCATGGTCTTCATCACCTTCTCCCTTACCCCGTCCTGTCAATTCTGCCTCCTCAGTTCCCTCTGGGAACTGTCCTTTCCTTTCCACTCCAAATCTTTCTTTCTTGGCCACACTGGGCAGCTTGCAGGATCTTAGTTCCCCGACCAGGAGTTGAACCGGGCCCATGGCAGCAAAAGCACCAAGTCCTAAGCATTGGATCGCCAGTGAATTCCAATGACTTTCATTTTTAAATAAGTGATGCTGGCAATGCAATTTGTAAAATACATTTTACACAAAGGAAAAAAAACTAATCAACAAACCACAGAGGCTGCATTTCAGGGGAGACTATCCCTTTGGGTGAGTCTGAAAGCCACCACCGCCTCATTCACCTGGTGAATTAACCAGAACCCTTGGAGTAAACCATGGATGCTGAAGCTGAAGGAGCTGGGCTCAAGCTCAAGCATCATCACTTGTCGGCTAAGCTCTTTGCCTGTGTTTCTGGATCTGTTTGCTCGCCTGTAAAATGTCCATATAATGGTGCCCACAGCATGGTTTACCGTGAATATTAAGTGGCAGTGGTATTGCTGAGTCCTCGACAAATTAGTGAACTTTTATGAAATGCTACCAAGACTACCCAGCTTTCATGCTTCACTATGAGTTTGCATTCACAAGGGACTTGCTGTCAGAGTTTTTCATGAGGTGCATATAGAACCTCAGATGTTGGATTCAGCATGGCAGCAATGATTCATCCAGGGGTCCTGTGGGCCAGGGGAGGGGGGCCGGTGCCGGGTGGGGCAGAGAGCTGGATCCAGGCCCTGGGATGGCCACTGATGCGCTGGCTTTCACTCTGGCAGTGACAGTCACCCTTTAATTAGAGTGCTTTCCCCTAGATATCAACCTAAACGTGGAGGGTAGCCAAAGCTTCCATTTTAAGACCATAATTGGGAGGTTCAGTCCTGAAACCCCATCATAAGTTTTCTCTGAAATTCCCCTGTACTCACCATCTAATAATATGTGCCTCAGATCAGCCGTGTTACAAAAATGCCACTTGCATTTGCTATGGAAATAGCAACACATGGAGGATGCTTAAGAAGATGACAGCCCTAGGGTTCCTGCAGGGAAACCAGGTCCCAAGTTCAGAAATACATAGTTTGAGATTCTGAAACTGATCCCACGGCTCCAGGACAAGTGTGGGGGTCTCACCTTCCTCTTCCTGAATCCACGTGAGATCTGCTTGCATTATTTGGCCACTTCTCTGAGTACACCTTTTTTTCTCTCTCTTCTTTTTCTTCCTTCCTTCCTTTCCTTTTTTTTCTCTTTTCTTTTTTTTTTTTAATTAAAAAAAAAGGGTAGTGGTACTCGATTGTTTTGCTACTCTATTTACCATTCTAATTTTAGTGACCCTCATACTGTAGTGTCAAAGACAGGTTCGAGATAAAAGCAATGGGCTTCCTCATATAGCTAAGAGCATGGCGTTAACAAAGGCAACAACCTTTTCCTATCCGAGGATGGTCTTCTGGAGAGGATGCTCACCGTGTGAGAGGCTCAGAGGGATGCGAAGGAGCACTGACTTGGAGCCAAGAGGCTCTATCTTGGGCTTTGTCACCATCCAGCTGGCACTGAGTCGGTGATGCCATCCAACCATCTCATCCTCACCAACTGCCTGTACATATATAAGCCCTCCCTCCTGAGCCTCCCTCCTGAGCCTCTAGGTCATCACAGAGCACCGAGCTGAGCTCCCTGGGCTGTACAGCAGCTTCCCACTAGCTGTCTGTTTCACACATGGTCGGGTATATATGCCAGGGCTACTCTCTGTCATACAGAGTGAAGTAAGTCAGAAAGAGAAAAGCAAATATCGCACGTTCATGTGTATATGTGGAATCTAAAAAATGGTACAGATGAACCTATTTGCAGGGTGGGAATAGAGACGCAGACGTAGAGAATGGACTTGTGGGTACAGCGGGGGGAGGGGAGGGTGGCGTGAATTGTCTTCATCTTTTAAAGAGGATGTCTTGGCTGGGGTTTTCCAGGAAAGACTCTGAGATAGAGTTGCATGCAGACAGTTTAATGCACAGTGCTCTTGGGAGCAACACATGTGAGGCAGAATTGGGCTGGGGGTGAAGTAGAACGTGGATGCAAACCAAATCCTGGCCCCATGGACGCCTCAGTGAGCGGTGAAGCTGAGTTGGCCCCTGGGGGTTGTCCCATCTTGGGGCCAGAGAATTGGAACTTTGGAGATCCACCTGGACAAGTTTGGGGGTGAAGGTTGACTCTGTGGATGGAGGTGGCTGGCCTAGTCCTAGGTGATTCCTAGGGAGGGACTCGGCCAGCAGCCCCAACCACTTGGGGAAATGAGAGCTTTCCCCAGCTTCCTAGCACTTGGGGAAATGAGAGCCTTGGCCCTGAAGGCAGCCTACACAGTGCATCACAAAGCACCATATGACCAGCACTATGTGTGTGCTCAGCCATGTCCCACTCTTTGTGATCCCTTGGGCCCTGTCAGGCTCCTTTGTCCATGTGTTTCTGCAGGCAAGAATACTTCAGTGGGTAGCCATTCCCATTTTCAGGGCATCTTTCCGGCCCAGGCATCAAACCCTACTCTCTTGCATCTCCTGCATTGGCAGGCAGATTCTTTCCCACTGCGCCAACCAACACTGATGAGCCTGTTATTATCATGGTTGCTGGCATTATTCTGATTTTTGCCTTACAACAGCTGTGTGTATTTGTTGGTCACTCATTCGTGTCTGACTCTTTGTGACCCCATGGACTGTAGCTCACCAGGCTCCTCCGTCCATGGGATTCTCCGGGCAAGCATACTGGAGTGGGTTGCCATTGCCTTCCCCAGGGACTCTTCCCTACCCAGGGATGAAACCCGGGTTTCCTGCATTGGCAGGTGGATTCCTTACCATCTGAGCTACCGGCGAAGCCCATAACAACTGTACTATGATGTTTTTCTTATCCTTTCACATTCTCTCTCATTCCCCTGTAAGCTGCTCAATAGAAATGCCCATGCTTTTGTTGGTTCGTTTGTTTTGTTTTTTAACCTCTGTATTCCCTGGCTTGAGCACACAGAAATTTGGAGTTTGGCTCATAGAAATCATTGAAAAAATTGCAGTAGAATGGAGAGCTGGATAAAGGAGTGGGGTCACATGAGAATGGAGACCCCCAGAAGCAGCCCTGGGGTGCCCTTTGGGAACATCGTGTGACGCCCCACTGACAGTCCCCTTCTTTCCCTTCCAGTCGCTCTGGACTCATGGCAGTCCCTGGCCCTCTCTGCAGTGATTGTTGATCCATCCATCAGGAACTTTGACGTTGCGCATGTCAGCACCGCTGCCATGGGGAACTTCTCTGCGGCCCGAGACCGCTGCTTGTGGGGTAAGGGGAATGTCCACCCTCTAGGTAGGGGATGGAGTGGGACGAGGGTCCTCTCACACAAGTGCTGCTGAAGATTCTGACCTCAGAAACACATAGGAGACCCCAAGATCACCTGGGGTGCCTGGCCAGAAGGATGTCACCTGGGGGAGGGACCCTGGCTGGGCTCTTCTCTGTAGTCGCCTCATCCTCCTGCAGAGTTGACCCATGGCCAGGGTCTCCAAGAGGCTAAGCCAGCCAGAAAATGAGCAACACTGAGCCAGGTCAGAGGAAGGATCGAGGAGGCGTCTGAGACGGAGGAGATGGGTGGAAGCTGAGACGGCTGTCCTCAGATGACAGGTGCCTGGTCATGACAGTGAAGAAAGATATTGTTCTGGCCAAGTTCATGGGGCAAAGTGAAGACCTGTGTTGTGGTTGTTCAGTTGCTCAATCGTGTCTGACTCTGCGACCTCATGAGCTGCAGCATGCCAGGCTTCCCTGACCTTCACTGTCTCTCGGAGTTTGCTCAAACTCATGTCCGTTGAGTGGATGATGCCATCCAACCATCTCACCCTCTCTCCCCCTTCTCCTGCCCTCAGCATTATTCAGTGCTATACAGAGAACTTTACAATAGGCAAAGCTGTCCACAGATGCCTACTTCCTTTAGAGGATTTTGGTCACTGGTATGCAAACAAAAGCTAGGTGACAACCTGATAGGAAGGTTCTACAAAGACTTTACTTTATGAAAGAGATCAAGATTAGACGACATTTATAAAAGTTGAAAGTTGCTCAGTCGTGTCCGACTCTTTGTGACCCCATGGACCTCACAGTCCACGGAATTCTCCAGGCCAGAACACTGGAGTGGGTAGCCTTTCCCCTCTCCAGGGGATCTTCCCAACCCAGGGATCAAACCCAGTTCTGCATTGCAGGCAGATTCTTTACCAGCTGAGCCAGAAGGAAAGCCCATTTGTGCTTCTGCAATTTTGAGATTCCATGGATCTCCTCCTCTACAAGGCTGGATACCAACATGCACAAATTACAGACAGGGCTGCCATGTACAGTTGTATAGGTTGTACACTGTACAACTCTGGGTGGTGCCACATTGCAGAGATTAGGCTATGAATAAGGGCTTTAGGCAAGGCACGGTTTGCTCAGTTGAATGAAATGTCATTATTTTCACGGCTGTTCTTAGGACTAAATATCCTAATGCCATGAATCATTTAAACTGTCTAGGGCAGGACCTGGTTTACATGGGAAAGGACATAACCCTTGATGGAACATGGTGAGTGTGATGAGGCAGGAGGCAGAGGGAGATGAGGCTGAAGAGGGAGGCATGGGCTAGAGCATGAACAGCCTTGTCCTGTACGACTTAATTCTGAGGCCAGTGGGGAGCCATGAAGGTGCTTTAAACAGAAAAATGACAAGAGCATATTTGTGGATAAATAACCAAAGAAAACCCTGATTGTTGTGTGGAAAATAGATTGATGGGAGAGTTGAGTCCCCCACCACCACTGTTTCATTCCAAGATTCTAGCCCTGGGCCAGGTGCTGAAATGAAGGAGTGAGTGTTTGTATGTATGCATGCATGCATAATTAGATAGATTAATGGGTGATGAATAAGTGGATGTGTAGATTCATGAAGTGTGATTGGATGAAGGATGTCTAGCTGGCTTATGCTCTGAGAAACTGTGACTTTGGGCTGACCCTAAAGGAAAGCGAGAAGACTGCAGAGGAGTGCTCACCCATGTCTTCTCTCTCAGATGAATTCCTTCCTGCCAGGCACCTCAGGTTGTCTTGGGACAAATGGAAGAGTGGGTAGATGGATGATACACAGATTCACGGATGTATAATTACATGAATGGATCAGTGGTTGATGCTTGGATAGATGGAATGATGCATGCATGGATTCATGGATGTATGGTTAGATGGCAGGATGAATGGATGGATGGATGGATGGATTCATGGATCATAATGGGATGGATGGATCAGTGGATGCGTGGATTTATGAATGTACTTTTGAATACTTGACTGAGATGATCTCTCAGGCTCAATCCCCACCTTTCTTCTCCTCCGCAGAGTGTTCCCGTCACCAGGACTGCCTTGTCACCACTCTGCAGACCCAACCTGGAGCTGTGAGGTGTATGTTCTATGCTGATACCCAGAGCTGCACACATAGCCTGCAGGCCCAGAACTGCCAACTTCTGCTCCACGAAGAGGCCACCTACATCTACCGGAAGCCAAGTAAGTGCCAGCCTGTGTCTTTGCAGACATTCCCGAGGGCCTGGGTATGGCTGGGAGGGACTGTCGGAGCATGTGGTGACTCATTGGCGGCGGCTTTTGAGGTTCTTAAGGAAAAGTCAGTCAAAGTCATCTTAGGCTATGTGGCACTTACATGGGACGAACTGAAGGAAGACAAAAAAGCCTACTTCTGACCTAGAACTTCTCTGCACTGTCTGTATTCATTACTCCTTTTGAGTTACAGAAGCCATTTTGGCATTCGAGTTTCTGCATAAAAAAATTCATTAGGCCACTTTTTAGTACTGTTTCAGAGTTTATAAAGTTGTTTCACATACCTTATCTTGTTGGATCCTCATGTTATCCTGTGAGATATCAAGATAAAGGATTGATCCCTTTCTTAGAGACCAGGAGACTCTGGTCCAGAGAAGTTAGGTTACTTCTCTGATTTCATACAACTAGTGATGACAGAACAGGGACTTGGAGCCAGGTCTCCTATCTCTAGAGGCAATCCTCTCCCACAAAACTGCGTTGCCTAGTGACCACATCACCATCACCAAAGAGTGTGGTTGTTCCTCGCTGGGTTTAGTTTAGAAACATCCAGTAACGTGTTATCATGTGTCAGCCCTTGTGCTGGGTGCTGGGGATGCAGGGGTGAAGCAGGCAAGGAGCAAGCAGCATATAATTACAGCCTAAAGTGAAATGAAATGAGCTATAGAACAGGAAACCCGGGAGCCGAGGCCCTGGGGGATACCCCCTCACTAGACATGCTTATGGGATTGAATGAATAACTTTTTAGAAATGTTGGCTGAGTCTGCCATCTTATCTTCAAGAGCACATGTTAGTGATCTCTCTCTGTAAAGAGTCAGATAATAAATATTTTAGGCTTCACAGCTACAAGTCTCTGTTACAGCTACTGAACTCTGCTGTTGAAGCAAGAAAGTGGCCACAGACAATAATAGGTCGATGGGCATGGCTGTGTACCAATAAAACTTTATTTATAAGACCAGGTAGCAGTGGATTTGGCCCCACCTTGTCCTTGAGTATTAATGGTCCTTCAGGGCTGTCTGGATCCAGGGATATCCTCTCTCCCCCTTTCCTCCACCTCAGTGTTTAGATCAGGAGAAGGTCCCCAGGCTTAGGAGTGCTTTGATTCCTATAAACTAAGGTCTTGGGCCATTAATCTTAAGGCTAGCCTTCTATTCAGTTCAGTTTAGTCACTCAGTCCTGTCCAACTTTTGTGACCCCATGGACTGCAGCACGCCAGGCTTCCCTGTCCTTCACCAACTCCTGGAGCTTGCTCAAACTCATGTCCATCGAGTTGGTGATGCCATCCAACCATCTCATCCTCTGTCATCACTTTATCATCCTGCCTTCAGTCTTTCCCAGCATCAGGGTCTTTTCCAATGAGTCAGTTCTTTGCATCAGGTGGCCAAAGTATTGGAGTTTCAGCTTCAGCATCAGTCCTTCCAATGAATATTCGGGACTGATTTCCTTCAGGAGGGACTGGTTTGATCTTGCAGTCCAAGGGACTCTCAGGATGCTTATATCATTTGGTCGAGTTAAATAGATTTCATCCATAGTGTGGCCAATCTGCACGGTAGTCCTGCTGAGAAATGCCTTCACTTTGAGGTATGAGTTCTGTAAAACAAATTAGACTGCTTCTCTCTGAATTCTCTGTGTCTCAAATTCAGCATGAAATGCTCACTCTCCAGCATAGGACACATGCCCACGTGTGTCTACACAGACATTTGTTTATTTGCACCTAAAGTACATATAGAGCTACAAATAATTTTCTTAATCCAAATAGTCACAGAATCTAAATATATGGGTATTCTAGAAAGAATCTCCACTTCTGCAAAAGATTTCAAAAGGGAGAAATGCACAGCAGATATTTTTCCCATATTGGATCTCACTCCATCTGGGATACATTGGGCAGCCTCTGGAGGGAGGCTTAAATACCAGTGTCCGTGGGAAAGCAGGCTTGCATTCCCTCAAAATTCTTTAGCTTTTATACTTTCTGTCTCTGCTCCCTGCTTGAGATGATGCCACATTCATGAAATGTGGCTGTTTCCTGCAGAGCAAAAGAGCTGACCTTGGGAGTTTTCACTGCCTTAGCATCCACGGTTGGTCCTGAATGCTGGCCTGAGAGCCTGTGATTTGCAATTGAAACAGGAAATCTTGTGAGAAGGAAGGAACTGTGGGGGTGAGAGCAGGCATGATTTGCGATCGAGGCCAGATTATAAAGCAGCACGTATTTCCTTCCATCCCAAGTTTCCACTTTGGGTTATAACTCACATGGCAGTGTGTGAACAACCAAGTTTTCACTCACTCTTTCCTTCTGTTCTCTCTACCCTTTGTCCTTCCTTTTTCTTTCTCTCTTTCACCCCTCCACTCCTTCCCTCCTTCCTTCTCTCTCTCCCTCCTTCCTTCCTTCCTTCCCTCCTTCCCTCTCCCCATTCTTTCATTCACGTGTTGGTCTCTGGTCACGCACCAGGCACTGAGCTTGGGACATTACAGGCATCGTGTTATTTCTTCCTGACATCTTTGTGTTGTAGGGACAGCTGCTGTTCCTTTCTAGGTGATGGGAAAATCGAGGGTCAAAAGAACTATGAGGTTTTTCTAGAGCAGCTGGTCCCTCACACAAACACAGGTCCGTTCATTGCTTCCTCCTCACCACGTGGACCCTCAGTGGCCTGGAGGTCATGAATGCACATCACACCAGGGGGTCTCAGCCCCGACACCACTGACACCTGGGGCTGGATGACTGGATGACCTGCTGTCTCTATCATAGGTTGTTTAATAGCAGCTCTGGCCTCCATCCTATGAGATACTAGGAGCTCAGACCTGTCCTCATTCCTTGTGACAACCCCAGAATATCTCCAGACATTGTCAAATGTTTCCTGGGGTCAAAACCACCTCCAGTTGAGCCACGGCATAGTACCAAACTCCTGAGGAATGGGTAAACTTCCGCCTGTCTGTTGGTCTGCCTCCTCTCCCACATTTATGTTCATCATAAACGTGTATTTTAGACAGACAGAGCTGCGGACCAAGCTGCAAAGCTTTCTCTCTCCATCGGCCCACAGTGAATTGGAGCAAAGAAAACACACCTGTTTGAAATAAATAAGAGAGACTGCACACACATGTGTACACACACACAGATACACACACACACAGAATCTCTTCACCAGTGTTGGTTTCCTCTGGGTGAGGCCCTAACACCTGTGGGAACCAGACACAGGCCGCCTGTCTTAAGCCCCTGAAAATAACATTTGACACTGAGCCTGAGCTAGCACTCATCTCACACGCTAGTAAAGTAATGCTCAAAATTCTCCAAGCCAGGCTTCAACAGTATGTGAACTGTGAACTTCCAGATGTTCAAGTTGGATTTAGAAAAGGCAGAGGAACCAGAAATCAAATTACCAACATCTGTTGGACCATCGAAAAAGCAAGAGAATTCCAGAAAAACATCTACTTCCGCTTAATTGACTATGCCAAAGCCTTTCACTGTGTGGATCACAACAAACTCTCGAAAATTCTTGAAGAGATGGGAATACCAGACCACCTGACTTGCCTCTTGAGAACTCTGTATGCAGGTCAGGAAGCAACAGTTAGAACTGGACACCGAACAACAGACTGGTTCCAAATCAGGAAACGAGTACATCAAGACTGTATATTGTCACCCTGCTTATTTAACTTATATGCAGAGTACATCATGAGAAACACTGGGGTGGATGAAGCAAAAGCTGGAATGAAGATTGCCAGGAGAAATATCAATAACTTAAGATATGCAGATGACACCACCCTTATGGCAGAAAGCAAAGAAGAACTAAAGAGCCTCTTGATGAAAGTGAAAGAGGAGAGTGGCAAAGCTGGCTTAAAACTCAACATTCAGAAAACAAAGATCATGGCACCTGGTCCCATCACTTCATGGCAAATAGATGGGGAAATAGTGGAAACAGTTACAGACTTTATTTTTTTGGGCTCCAAAATCACTGCAGATGGTGACTGCAGCCATGAAATTAAAAGACGCTTACTCCTTAGAAGAAAAGTTATGACCAACCTAGATAGCATATTAAAAAGCAGAGACATTACTTTTCCAACAAAGGCCCGTCTAGTCAAAGCTATGGTTTTTCCAGTAGTCATGTATGGATGTGAGAGTTGGACTATAAAGAAAGCTGAGTGGTGAAGAATTGATGCTTTTGAACTGTGGTGTTGGAGAAGACTCTTGAGAGTCCCTTGGACTGCAAGGAGATCAAACCAGTCCATCCTAAAGGAACTCAGTCCTGAATATTCATTGGAAGGACTGATGCTGAAGCTGAAACTCCAATACTTTGGGCACCTGATTCGAAGAACTGACTCATCTGAAAAGACCCCGATGCTGGGAGAGCTTGAGGGCAGGAGGAGAAATGGGCAACAGAGAATGAGATGGTTGGATGGCATCACCAGCTCCTTGGACATGAGTTTGAGTAAACTTCAGGTGTTGGTGATGAACAGGAAAGCCTGGCTTGCTGCAGTCCATTGTGAAGAGATGGACAAGGGATTGCGAAGAGTCAGACAAGACTGAGTGACTGAACTGAACTAAACTGAGATGATAAAAATATTTTGACTCAATGAATGAATGTGAGGGAATACAGCAGAGGAGATAAGATAAGGCTACAGGGAGGCTGATAAGTGTCTGGAGATTAGCACTGCTGGGAGGGGCGGGAGGCCTATGGAGCACAGGGCAGGATGGCTGGCAGCACCAGCCTGACCTAATGGACCAGGTGGGATCCAGACAGGCACAAAGGGAGGATGAGTGCTGCAGCCCAGGCCTGACCCTTGACCCCGTATGAACCTCGGCCCCATGGGCAGAGCTGGGGCTCAGAAAAGTACAGCTTTGAATCTTACCTCATCACCTTGACGTCCTGACAGCTACCCACCCTCAGCCCCTAAAACCACTTCCTCACCAGTGAAATGTACTTACCGGGTCTGCAGTGCCTCAGTGATAGTTCTAAAATCCAAGCAATCTTAAAGTCAGAAAAAAATATTTTTGTAAGTTTTTGGCAAACTCGTTTGGGTTCAAAATCTGGCCCAAAGTTGACCGAAGAAATGATATTGGGTATTCATCCCTCTTAGCAGGACCAGCCCATACATTTCCTCCCGGAAGTAATTGGCACGTCCAATGATGGGGTTCAAGTCCAGACTCCCCTGGAGGATTGGACCTTGCATGGTCTGGGCCCCTCTGTTCTTTTCAAAATCCAAGTAATCCAGAATCATGATGACATCTGGTCCCAGGGAGCCGAGTCAGGGTTTGTGGGCCTGGGTGATCTCCTCGGAAAGAACTTGAGATGACAGAACTGAGGGAAGGACTGCTCAGTGCCTGGGGAAGATCAGGTGTCTTTGTTGGGTTTCTTTTTTCTTTTTTTTTTCCACATTAGATACTAACATGACTAGACTTAAGTTATTGGGGCCTGAATGAATAACTAACATTATTTTTAAGTACAGAAAGCAGTGTTTGGGCTTTTTGATTTGTTTCTTAAAACATGTCTAGAATACCCCTGAATAGAGCATGTGCTGTGCTCTCTTCCTTCCCCCGCCCCAGACATCCCTCTGCCCGGCCTTGGGACATCTCCACCTTCAGTGCCCATCGCCACCCATGGCCAGCTGCTGGGCAGGTCGCAGGCCATTCAAGTGGGCACTTCGTGGAAGCCAGTGGACCAGTTCCTGGGAGTTCCGTATGCCGCCCCGCCCCTGGGGGAGAAACGCTTCCGGGCCCCTGAGCACTTGAACTGGACTGGGTCCTGGGAAGCCACCAAGCCACGGTAAGGATGGAGTGGAATACATCTTGGGGGGGTGTGGTGTCCAGAGACGCCTTCTCCCATTCTAAGCCTTCAAAGTGAGAGTTGGTAGAATTTGAGTTGTGCATTGGGGATACATTAGCTAAGATGACGTCGAGTGCTTTTACACATAAACCCCCACTTGTTGGTGACTTAACATTGTCTTGGTCCTGCCTCCTTTGGTGATGGAGGGGCTGGTGGGCTCTGCTCCATGCAGTGATGCGGGGACCCAGGCTGGCGTGTCTTCTTCAGCACAGATCTTCCAAGTTTCCTTCTAGGAACCTCCGTTGCCTTCGCATCCAGGAAAGAGAGGCTGTTAGGGCAGGGGAGGTTTCCTTGGGCCACGCCCATGGGCGGGGCACGTTCATCACGTGCCCCAGCGTGGCAGTGGCCGGAACTCAACCCCCCAGCTACGTCTGACCTCAGTGGGGCTGAGAAAAAAGCAGAGAAGGAAAAGCATAGGAGCTTATAATAATAATAATAAAAATAATAAAATAATAATGTAAAAGGCCTTTTCATTCCCCCAATAGAAATGATATTAAAAGGCGTTTTCAAAAATGGGAGAAAAATGGAATATCCTATTTTCCTTCCTCTGCTTTTCCATTTTGCCCATTCCCTCCCATGCATTTAGCACTGTAGACAGTTGACCGACGGGATACGATTTTGTTATTTTTCTGATGAAAGCATGTTCAGAGTATCTGTGGAAGGAGCACCCGTGCCTGCTTCTCACGCCCCACAGCCTTTCCCTCCACAGCTCTGTCCCGAGGACACAGCCACATTCTCCCTGTCCATCACTGCCCATGGCCAGTTGGTGGGCAGCTCTAGGAGCTCAGGACCAGACAGAGGGATGAGCAGGAGGCTCTGGGATATTCCAGGCGAGCGACAGGAAGACTTAAGCTAGGACAGTGGCAGAAGGATGCAGAAAGCCGTGGAAGTCACCACTGGGAGACAAAAGAAACATATAAGCACTAATTAGAGAACTTCACTGGGTTAGGATCCACCCATTTGACAGGTGAGGGAACTGAGGCTTTTGAGTGAAGAGCAGTGAGAGCTCGGTCCATCAGAGCCCAGTACTAACCAGGCTTGGACAGGTAACCATCATGCTTGCTTCAGGTGTGTCCCAGATATGCATCTCAGCTCTTATGCAAGGAGATGTTTCGCAGCACACTTGACTCTGTAGTGATGGAGAAAGCAAGTTGAGGCCCTTCATCCCAGCAGGTCTGCACACTGAAGCCTGCAGGGCCCCGGGGCCCAGGTGACACCCGTGTTCCTCTGCTCTATCTGGGCGGGCACCTTGTCCAGGGGACACTCCTCAGGCCCATGATAGAGAGACTGGCGGTCATCCTGCTCCTTCCAGCATTTACTCACCAATTCCATTAACCATTTCCTGAAGCTGCCTAATTGTTGGTGGGCTGCTGGGCCTTCAGAATTGGGCAGTGGGTTCTGTTGCTGCTGCCGGGCATGCAGGAGGGCTGCGTGTGTCCCTTTAATTGTTTTTCCTGAAAGTCACACGCCATCCATCTGTATCTGCAGGGCCAGGTGCTGGCAGCCAGGCATCAGGACGCCCACGCCTCCCGGGGTCAGCGAAGATTGCCTGTATCTCAACGTGTTTGTCCCGAAGAACATGGTGAGTTGGACTGCCCTTGCTATGTTTGCTGTGAAAGCTGCCCTGTTGGAAATCCCCAACTCCCGCATGGTCCGCCCCGTGCTCTCCTGGCTGGTTCTTGGCTCCCTGAGGCCTGAGAGGCTGAGCGCCAGCCTGGTTCCTCAAGGGCCTCCTCTCAGCTCCTGCATGGGAGCATGGTGCATGGTTATCTGGGTTCATTTCTCTAAGAGATATTCATAAAGCGCCAATGATGGGAGGATCTGTTCTCCGTAGGCTGTAGCTATGAACACAATAAAGTTGCTGTCCTCAAGAGGGCTTTCATTACAGTGGGAGGAACAGAAATAGGCAGTTCAGTTCAGTCACTCAGTCGTGTCTGACTCTTTGTGACCCCATGGACTGCAGCATGCCAGGCTTCCCTGTCCATCACCAACTCCCAGAGCATGCTTAAACTCGTGTCCATCGAGTTGGTGATGCCATGCAACCATCTCATCCTCTGTCACCCCCTTCTCCTCCTGCCTTCAATCTTTCCCAGCATCAGGGTCTTTTCCAGTGAGTTGGCTCTTCACATCAGGTGGCCAAAGTACTGGAGCTTCAGCTTCAGTCCTTCCAGTGAATATTCACGGTTGACTCTGGTTAGGCCCTGGTTTGAAGCCTGTACCTGCCTAAGTGGCATCTAGGATCCTGATGCTGAGTTGAGTTTCCTGTTTGGGGGGAAGAGTCAGAACTCATGAGAGAAAACGGAACTGATGAGCGTTAGGAAATGTGAGTCGTGTTGGCAGATCCCACAGTGCATGTGATGCACCTCCACTTCCTGGTCCCTGAGCCACCAGCAGCCGGAGGCAATGCACTTGGGAGATTTGAGCACAGCAAGCTGCTGAGTGAGATTTGGAACAAGGGCACCTGAACATGGAGGCTCCTCTGGGCTGCATCATAGAGCCTAGAGTGAGGAAGGTGATGGTGATGCCCAGTGCTGGCCAGATCATTCTGGAGATGTTGAATTAAGTCCTGGCTCCAAACCAGCCTGCCACTTACCACTGCCTCCCTGGCCTGGAGAAGGCAACTTACATTTTTTGTGCCCCAGTTTCCTGTTTTGAAAAGTAGGAAGAGAAATAGCATCAGCTCATGAAGTTCTTATGAGAATGGAATAAAACAAGTCATAGATACTGATTAACCAATGAACAGGTGAGAAGAGACATTGGAAATGGCAGAGTGGGACAGAGACTACACCTAAAGCCTGGAGGAGACCATCACTCAGGCAGTGTAGGAGCCGGACAGTGTTGAATGCACTGGAAAGAGCAGGGGCCGGGGGAGGGACCACCTCTGGAGGTCTGTGCCCGTCATCGGCTGAACACCTCACAGCATCCTTCCTTCTGATCCTCCTGACGCTTCTAAGAGGTATCATTCCCATTGGATAGATGAAAAGCCCAAGGCTCAGAGAGGTCGGGTGACGCGCCTAAGGTCACTCAGCTAGTGAGTTATTACTGTAGTTTTGGTCATTCGAGTCCCAGAGTTCACAGCTAGGGCCAGTGAGTGGTGACCAGTGAGCATAACTTTTGCCATAATGTGAGCAAGAAGTTGACGACAGTACTTTACAGTTGATCTATGATGTCGTTGGTCTTCATACCGACTCTAGGAGGAAATGATAGGTATGTTTATTTCTATCTTCTCCCCCCTTTCCCACTTTAGAGGTGTAGAAACAGGCTAGGAGAGGCTTCGTGGCTTACTAAGAAATCACAGCTGGCCTGAGCAGAGGCTTGATCCCCATCTCCTGACTTCAAATCCAGGATCCCTTCCCCATCGGGGAGTTTCCAGTCAAAAGTAGCTTTGCCATTTCTCTCTTGGGCTGCTCTGTTGCCCCTGCCTGGCCTTGGGGTAGGTGTGTTGACACACCCAGAGTGGTGTGTCGGCTCGGTCTGGCACCTATGTGGCAAAGGTGTCATTCCCAAGCTCTGGAGGGGGAGGTGGCCGCCTGCAGCCCCGACATTTCTACACCCCCTGCAGGCCCCCAATGCGTCCGTGCTGGTGTTCTTCCACAACGCCGCGGATGGCAAGGGCAGTGGGGACCAGCCGGCAGTGGACGGCTCCTTCCTGGCTGCTGTCGGCAACCTCATCGTGGTCACGGCCAGCTATCGAATGGGCATCTTCGGATTCCTGAGTTCCGGTGAGTTGCTGGGGTTGGTGGGGACCGCTGACTCCCTGAGCCGAGTGTGTTCTTTGTGTGCGTTTAGTCCTTTCTTCCTAAAACCCCATCCCCTCCTGGCCCCTGGCCCTCCTCCGGCCCACTGAGTACAGCCAGTACCTTCATGAGACGCTCCAGCCATGCTGATGCCCGTAGGTCACATTCGCCACTGATGGAACTCACCACGTGTCTGAAGCCGTTCCAAGTACCTTAAGTGTTTTGTCTTGTGATATTAATAACTCTGTGTGCTTGTGCATACTGAGACCCCAGAGGGCTAGACCCTTGCTCAAGCTCACATAGTCAGGAAAAGGCAGAGCCAGGATTCACCACCAGGGTCCACCTGCCCTGGAGATGCTAAGGGGTGGATAAGAGCTCTGGGGCCTTCAGAGAGCCGTTTCCTGGAGCAAGGGCTGCATAGACAATGATTTCCATCATCACCGTCAGCTGCTGGCCTGTCTCCTTTGCAGTCACAGACATTATCCCTTAGGTTACACCTTCTACCTTCCCACCAGCCCCCAGGGCAGAATTGAGGCTTGGACCAATCCCAGCATCATCCACTGATGATGTCTTTTCTTTCATCTCCACCCCAACCCCACTCCACCCAACCCCACCCAACCTCCAGTGGTAGAGCAGTTGTTTGTTAGGCAGCTGTGGTGGAGGGCAGAGCTGGGAATGGGAATTCCTGGTCTGGGAATCCGAAGAGCCAAGTGTTGTCTGTGTGACCTTGGGCAAAACCCTCCCTTTCTCCAAGTCTCAGTTTTCTCCTCTGTAAAATAGGAGTAATTTTAACCCAACTTCCAAAGTCACTGTGAGACTCACGCGAGCTGCTATGTGTGAAGGGGCTCCAGAGGCTGTGATGGGCTTTGCATGTCCTCAAGGACAGCACTGAGCATCATATCTGTTCTTTGGGGGTCTCATTTAAGACCTAGGATGTCTTGTGTGATGGATATGGTTGGGCGGGTGGGAGGTAACGTGGCCGGAACCACGGCTTCTCCAGAGCCTGGGTGAGCAAGGCAGGCATCCAGCGTGAGCAGAACCCTGGGGTCTTGGGGGATAGGGCTGGGTAGATCACGTGGCTAGAGGCCTTGAGTGTCATAACGAAGACTTTAGGTTTGCACAGCAGACATGAAACGGGCAACAAGTTAAGGCAACATGTGACCAGTGCCGATGAGGGGAGTGTGGCTGATGAACCCATTCCAGGCTTTCCTTCAGGGAGGCAGCGGCGGCTGCTAGAGCACTGGACTCTTCTGCTGGATTTTCTTTCCTCTTTTTAAAAACACCACTGATGTCTCTTAAGTCAGGAGCTCCTTTCGCTAAAGAGATGGTGAAACTCAGAAGCCAGCCTGCAGAACCCGCTTGTGTGGGGCTTTCCACAGACCTAGCTGACTCTGGCTCAGAGCTTTTCCAAACAGAAGAGAATTTCCATATGCTACCTGTAGGTGAGGGGGTGGGCTTATGATTTCATGGGCTGTAATCTATGGAGAATTCCACGGGCTCCTGGGAAGGCAGCCCCATTTCTGGGAGCGGTGTTGGGGGAGGCAGAGAACACCCACCCCTTCTCACTCCTGGCTTGCCACACTGCCTGTTCCTCTGCTTAAAGCAACACTGTCAGGAAGAGAGAAAGAGAAGGACGCTCACCCAGTGTCCGTGTCTCTACCAGATGTCTTTCTCAGATGATGTCATCCCAGTCTCCAGGTACCTCCATGAGGTCAGCACAGTGTGGCCATTTCACAGAGAAAAGCACGGGGCTCAGAGAGGTCAAGGGACTTTCTGCCTCACTTCTGAGTGTGCATGCTCAGTCACTCAGTTGTGTCCCCATCTCTGTAGCCCCATGGACTGTAGCCAGACAGGCTCCTCTGGCCATGGGATTCTCCAGGCAAGAATACTGGAAGTCTGTTGCCATTTTCTACTCCAGGGGATCTTCCCGACCCGAGGGATTAAATCCACATCTTTAGCATCTACTGCGTTGGCAGGTGGATCCTCTACCAGCCCCCTTAGGCTCTTGGTGGCTCAGAGGGTAAAGAATATGCCTAGGATGCAGGAGACCCGGGGTCAGTCCCTCCGCATCTCATCCATCCCAGGCTGCTCACCTCTCATGAGATTAAGCATGTGAAGGCAAACATCTGGAAGCTTGCTGGCACCTCCCAGGGGCTCCCAAGGGTTAACACCACTTCCTTTTCCCTGGCAGGGCCTCCGTAAGTGAGGGCTCTGCTGCAGCCATGTCCGGGCCCTGCATCTGGCCAGCAGCAGCCCTGGCAGTTACTAAGTCATGCCGAGTTGCCACTTCATGTATTTTATCTCATGTGATGAATGCACGCGGCATCTGCTGTTGTAGCTCAGAGTGAAGATAATCCCCCGAGAGTGCCAGACTCCAGAGGCACATTAAGAAAGAGATGGGAGAGAGATGGAATCAGAAACTGATGTCAGCTCTGCGGCTGACTAGACAAACTCGTGTTCTCAGAGAGAAAAGCCCAAACTCAACAGTATTTAGAAGGAGCATGGTTCCTGGTGAAGAGAAGGTGGAAAGGAAGTGAAGGGGTCCCCCTGCCTGGATCTCACAGGCAGGACAGACCCCGCCAGCGTGGGGCACAGTGATTACCCTCTTCTCTCTGGCAAAGCAATGCTGTGAGGGGACCCGGGGCCAGGGGCCTGCAGGGTCAGAGGAGTGGGTGGGCCATGGCCCTCAGGCCTCCTGCAGGGTCTGGGAGCAGAGGAAGTGTGCTTTGGCCTGGGAGCCAGACTGAAGGGCAGGCCCCGTAATGTGCCCATCACCCCATCATCCCGGGAGCACTCAGAGCTTCCCCTTAGAGCCTCCCCTCTGAGGGGTCTGCTCCCCATTTTGATCAGAACAGGCCTAGAGTTCTGCTCCATCACCAGTGCAACTTCTGTTGCTGAAGACAACATAGACTCCACAAAGGGCATCTGTGAGATAAGAGCTGGACCTAAACCTGTTTTATTTTATTTAAGAAAAGACAAATAACTTCTAGAGTGCTTTATATCAGGCTCTGCATCATTCTATTCCTTTTACAAATCTTAACAAATTTAATCATCATAACAACCTGTTGAAGTTGGTACTATTATTATCCCATTTTACAGATGGAGAAAGTCAAGTCACATTAAATAACTCATCCAGGGCACTGCTCAGCTTGTAGGGGATGGAGTAAGACCAGTGCCTGACTGGTCTGGCTCCATAACCCACCTGCAAAGCCCATGCACCATGATCCCTTTTATTGATAGCCATCAACAAGACCTGGGGGAGGAACTGCTGTGAGCCTAGCTGAGGAGCTTTACAAAGATAACTGAATAAATCAAATGAGCAAGCAAGAGTCATTTAGACCATGAGGGAACAACTGCATGCTTGCTGGTGTGTTTTGACCAGAGAGTGGGGAGAACAGAGCTGGAGAATTAGATCAGGGTGGGGTGAGGCAGTTGGAGAGACGCATGATCACGTTGTCCAGAGATCTTCCCCTCACATCCTGGGCTCCCTCCTGGACTGTACATGCCTGGCCAGCAGAGCGCAGCCCTGTCCAGTTTCATGCCCCCGGCAGCACTGCTTGCTGCATATTTGTGGCGGGGCTGAGCCAGGTGAGACCAGAGGTCAGCCCTGAAGATGAAGAGAATGGAGCTCAGCCAAGACCAGACTGTAGGGTGATGAGCACAGGCGATGAGCAGACCCCGAGGTCTAGACTAGGATGGGTGTTGGAAAATGAAGGGAACGCAGACTGCTCAGATGGGCTGAAGTTAATCTTGCTGCTACTGCTTGGTTGCTTCAGTTTTGTCTGACTTTTTGAGACATCCCCCGCCCCCCATGAGACTTGTAGCCCACCAGCCTCCTCTGTCCATAGAATTCTCCAGGCAAGAATACTGGAGTGTGTTGCCAGACCCTCTTCCAGGGAATCTTCACAACCCAGGGATCGAACCCGGGTTTCCTGCATTGCAGGCAGATTCTTTACCAGCTGAGCCACCAAGGAAGCCTGAAGTTAATCTTAGAGGGGAGGAGAAGCCAGGAAGTTAGACTTTGTGTGCAGCAGGAATGAAGGAATTATGAAGGCTTCTGAGCAGAGAAGCTTCCATAAAAAGAGTACCTAAAATTTTTAATGAAAATAACAGAGTGCCTTGCACACCATAGATTTCTCCTTTTTTTTTTGACAAATGTTTGCTGAATTGGATTGAATGTTAGGGTAAAAAGTACTGAGTGTGTATTAGATTTAAGTGCCGATTCTATCTAAAATTTGCTTGTAGGGAACTTCCTGGCAGCCGAGTGGTTAAGACTTCACCTTCCAGTTCAGGGAGTGTGGGTTCCTTCCCTGATCAGGAAGCTAAGATCCAGCATGCCCTGTGGCCAGAAAACCAAAACATAAAACAGAAACAACATTGTAACAAATTCAATAAAGACTTTGGTCCCACATTAAAAATAAAATCTGAAAGAAAATTTACTTCTTGCAACTAAACAAACTCTTTCCCTTTCAAGTCTCAGGTTCCACTGGGGCGCAAAAGGGTTGAGCTAGACCATCTCAAATCAGCTAGTTGGCTGCTCCCTGTGCCTGTCCTGGAGGCTGTCTGCCCCGAGGGCTGAGACCTTGTCTGTCTTGCTCTCTGCACTACTTAACACGGTGCTGGCATAAAGTGAAGCCCAGTTCAGATTTGCTTCCTGAAAGCACCCTCATCTGTGACTTCTAGGGGTCTACAGACCCCAGAATGTCAGCGTTGTCAGTGGGAAGCTGGTACATGGGGGCCTGGGAGTCAGGGACAGTGCCCTCCCTGCCTCTACATTGTCCCTGGAAATGCAGGCCGTGGGCGTCACCTCCCAGATTGGGTCTTGTTCAGCCGCTGCCCAGCCTTCCTGCCCTCCCTGAGACCTTGGAAACAAACAGAATGTGTCTGCAATCCAGAAAAGCCCACAGAGAAGGGTGCCAATGGCTTCATTAAACCCAGAACATGAAATGCGTTTGAAGAAATTCTGAGCATCTCCCCAGCTGGAGGAGTAATTCGAACCATTAAGTCCACCGAGCTGGTGTTCTCGTCAGCTCTTTGTGAACACCAGGCTGGGGAATCAGCATGCAAGGTCTTGCTGCTTTTCTATCTGGGGAAATGGGTTTTTGTTGATAGTTTCTCACCTGATACTGAATCGTGTTTATCGTAAGTGTAGTCATTTCATTCACTTAACATTTCATAAGGACCGACTGCGTGCCACTGGTTTTAGTGGAGGGCGGAGTCTAGCAAGGGGAGCCCATGCTGATAAGTACTCTGAAAGGGAACCCTGACTTCCCCTGAGGCTGCCTGTGAGTTGACGCTGTAACTGGGAGGATGACTGGGTCAGAGGTCGGAGCTACAGTAGGTCAAGGGCAGAGGGAGGGGTCTGGGTGGAGGAAGTCACATGTGCCGAGCCTAGGGTGGGGGAGGGGAGGGCTGCTGTGTTTGAGCATCTGCTGCGGAACCTTGGTGGCTGCTGCACAGGACAGGGGAGAGACAAAGGGAGATGTGCCCTGAGAGAAGGATGACCAGGTCCTGGGGGGCTTGGAATGCACGAGAATTGAAATGGTGCCCTAAGGACCATGAGATGAGATGGGAGACTTTACATAGGATGGGGCAGTGGGTGTGTGTGTACATTGATGTCTGTGTGTTTGTGCAATGGTGTTTTTGTGTGTGTGTGTACCTTGGTGTGTGTACACTAGTATATGTGTACACGTGTGTGTGTGTGTATACACTGGTGTCTGTGTACATTGGGGTATGTGTGTATACATTGTTGTGTGTGTGTGTGTACATTGGGAGTGTGTGTGTGTGTGTGTGTGTCTCAGAGAGAGAGAGAATCAAAATTACAATTTAGAAGATCACTCGATGCACACGGAGAATTCAGGGGCAGGAGGAGTGTGCTGATACAGGAGGCCAGCGAACAGCTCTAGGAGAGACAGGGCAGAGATCAGTGCGGGAGTACTCACTGCACCAGGGGAGGAGGGAAGAGGGATGCAGCTGAAAGAGGAGTCCGGGAAGACCCACAAGCTTGTGCAGGAGAGGAGTAGGTGGGTTTGAGGGAGAAGGCAAGAAACTTCGGAGAAGCTTCTGGTGGGGCACTCAAGAGACTTGGAATCGACTCCCTTTGGGATTGAATGGACCTGAGGTGCCCGTGAGACAGCCTCCTGGAGGCACATGAGGGACCTGGGCCTTGAGAGTGCTGTGGGCGGCGACGTCATCCTGAGAGTCAGCCGCATGTAGGCGGTGGTTGAAGCAAAGGGTCTGCCAGAGAAGAAGGGCGTGAGCCTCTGTTCAGACCAGGACTGGCCTGGTACTCCAGGGTCCTTAGTGGTGTAGACTAAGGAGGGTCCACTCAGTTCAGAAGATGGCCATGGGGCCTGGGCATAGGGTGTCTCAAATGCCAAGGAGAAGAATGTTCTGGCTGTATGTCTTTCTGTGTCTGAATCATTCCATTTTTTAAAAGTGCTGAGCGCTCAGTAAATATTTGCTGGGGACTTCCTTGATGGTCCACTGGTTAAAACCTCACCTTCCAATGCAGGAAGTGCAGCTTCAATCTCTTGTCAGGGAGCTAGCATGCCTTACAGCCAAGAAGTCAAAATATTCAACAGAAGCAATATTGCAAAAAATTCAATAAAGACTTTAAACACAGTCCTTATCAAAAAAAAAATCTAAAAATACAAAATGTTTCCTGAATTATGTGAAAAAGAAGATCAGCTCTACTGAGTGCTGCCGAAGGTCATGGAAGGTGGTGGGAAGGGGTGAGACTGATGGCTCAGGCTGGCCTGGCCTTCGTCATGGAGAAGAGACACGGAGAGTCAGGGGCAACCAGGGAGGATCCGGGGCAGTAAGCACAGCTCCTCTTCTCTGGATGTGCCAAGCAGGGGCTCTGAACACACACTGCCTCTCATCTGAGCAGTCACCCCCTCTAGGATGGGGAAGACTTAGTCCACAGACGTGGAGGGATGTGTCCATGGTCTCCTAGTTGGCAAAGGCTGATGGGAGAATCCCAGCTGGATGCGCCTGATTCCAGAGCCCAGGCTCTCCCACCGTATTGAGAAACCACAATCCTGACCTGAGTGGATGGGAGTCTAGGTCCCCCACAGGCGCCATGTGCCTGATCAGCTGCATCCAGGGTGCACGATCACAGAGGGTTAAAGGCTTTCCTCTTTCTTAAGGGTCCAGCGAGCTGAGCGGCAACTGGGGGCTGCTGGACCAGGTGGTGGCTCTGACCTGGGTGCAGACCCACATCCGAGCGTTTGGCGGGGACCCTCGGCGCGTGACCCTGGCAGCAGACCGTGGCGGAGCCGATGTGGCCAGCATCCACCTTGTAAACACCAGGGCCGCCAACTCCAGACTCTTCCGGAGAGCTGTGCTGATGGTGAGCTGCCCACTCTGTCTTCAGTCTTGCTGAAGATGGTCCTTCCTTCCCCCACCTGACTTCAATTGCCTGGATTTCCTTTTTTCCTTTGTTCTGAATTGGTGTCCTGCCCATGGCCATCTTTCTATGCGTACATGAGCCAGGATGTTACTGGCTACTCATAGCTACTCGTAGCTTAAGTACTAATCCTGTAGACAGGGTAGTGTTAATGATAATGATGATAATGGTGATGAAGGTGGTGAAAATGATGATGACGGTGATATGACAATGATAGGGATGGAATAACTATGATGGAGGAAACCACCTGTTGACCACAGCATAAGCCCTGTTGGCTGTTCTGATTAGCTTCTAATTTTATTGAATGTCCAACTGGTGCCAGGTACTATGCTCATTGCTGGAAGTGCCTTACTACATGATCTGTGCCCTAGTTTTCAGGAAGCTTGTAGTTTACTTGAGAGAGAGGGAACAGACAAGTCAAGCAGCTGTGTAAAAGAGAGTCTTACGGCAGCTCAGAGAGAAGCCCCCCACCAAGCTCAGGGAGCAGGGAGTGCCCTGGGAGAGGGACTGTGCATGCTGATGCCGCAGGCTGTGCTGGCACGCAGCCAGAGTCCTGGCATCAGGGGCTCCTCACTGGCATCTGCCCATCATGCAGTGCGGCTGGAGGGCAGGGTCTGCCTGGACCGTGGAGTGGAGGCTGGGAGGCGGCGAGCAGCCAGACTGCACTGAACCCCTTGGGTTTTATCCTGAGTGCATGTGAGCCCTTGACAGCTTTTGTTTATTTGCCGGTTTGGTTTCCCATCTTAACCGTTACTAAGCGTACCATTCACTGGCATTGGGTACATTCACAACGTTGTGCGACCGTCAGTGTTCATCGTCAGCAGCACCTTTTCATCATTCCAAACAGAGACTCTGCACCTATTAAGCACTATCTCCCCACTCTCCTTTCCTCCCAGCCCCTGGTAACGTCTATTCTACTTTCTGTCTTCTGTGAATTTGCCCACTCTAATACGAATTCATCTCATGTTAGTGGAATCCTATGAGGTCTGTCCTTTTGTAATCGGCTCGTTTCAGGTCCTCAGGGTTCATCCACGTCGTAGCATGTGTCAGAATTTCATTTATTTTTAAGGCCGAGTGATATTGCATTGTGTGTGTACACCATGCTTTGTTGGCCCATTCGTCTGCGGACTGATATCTGAGTTGCTTTCCCCTTTTGGCTACTGGCAGTAGTGGTACTGTGAACATTCTTACCATCGACGGGCCAGACTACTAGAGCTTGGTGGAGGTGTGTAAGGGGGTGGCGCTGGAGGAAAAGAGAGCAGTGAGGAGACTGTTAAGCGACTCAGAGGAAAGAGCAATGGAGAACCGTCAGGGCCAGTGACATGACCACCTGGCGATTCTAAGGCCATCAAACCACACCCAGCTCTGTCCAGCCTTCCGGGGGTCCAAACCGGTGTCCACGAGGAGGGTAGAGAAGTGTCAGTTCAGAGCGCACAGTTGAGGCCAGATGGGCGTTGTCTCCGCCCTGAGAAGCAGCGGCGCCTCCTGCCGCTTTCTCTATCTCCGGCAGCCACAGAGCCTTCTAGAAGTCACTGAGAAGTCTGTGCTCTGTTCAGCCTCCTCCAGGTGCTCTCCTCTGCCTGAAGTGCTTTTCTCCCGTCGTTCTCTTTCCCGACCTACTCGTCTTTCAGGGACTCCTTCCAGACTTTCCAGCCTTGGGTCAGACCCCCTTCCTGTGGCCGCTGCCACCTGTAAATCTCATCCAGCCTTTCTCCCGCTTCCCCACCAGCGCAGAATTACTCTTCCTGCCACGTGTGTCTCTCCCACAGACTGTCAACTCCAGGACAGCAGGGGCCAGCAGTGCCCGGCTCTCCACAGAGCCCGGGGCACGCAACACCGCTGTGTTACGGTTGATGCTGCAGGATTGACACACAGCCAGTGAAGCAGCTGGCTCGCAAACCTGGGTAGGGGAGCCGTGGTGTGTGTCCTGGGACCCACAGGCCGGTCCGCTTCCCTTCCTCCCACCTCTGTCCTATGTTTCCTGTCCTTCGCTTCGGGTGGTCTTCAGTCTGTCCCCGCATACGGGGTCCGTCTGCGTGGCAGGAGCTCTGAGCACAAACACCTTGCAGTTTCTGGGACTGAAAGCAGACCTTCCTGGCTTTGAGTTGATCCCAGAGGGACTCCCCCAGGGCCCTCTCAGAAACCAGACGCTCGAGGGGACCCAGAGGACACCAAAAATGCCTTCCAGTAGGCCCAGAAGGCAGAATTTTCCTTTCAGAAGTTCTGGAGGGTTTAGATGTTTGGGGAATTTCAAAAACGAATCTGTTTTAACAAATGGTAGTGTATTTAAAAATAAATCCTCCTTCTGTTTTAGTCATTTAGAGACAGCTTTTACAACTGTTCCCCGCAGCCTTTGGGATGCATGTGAAATTATTTGGAACTGAGAGAACTAAAATACTTCAATATATTAGCAGTTCCTTCAACGTGCTCTCTACCAACAGATGTTTGGAGGAATGAAAGTGAGGTGGTGATATATTCTTGGATAAAATCTTCAGTCTTTCTGCAAATCTTGGGGCCAGAACTATTGAAATTTGAACGAGACAGACTCCTGTGATAATTAATAGCTTAAATGTGTGGGGCCATAAATCCATTTCAATACATGATCTCATAGGTTCCTGACATTGATTTGCAAGGGACATTTATTTTGTTTCTAATCTAGACATGAGAAAGCCAAGGCTCAGAGATGTTTAGTGACCTGCTAAAGAACACACAGTCAAGAAGGCACTGTTTTAGGGGCTGGAACCTGTGAAGCCGAATCCTGTGTTCTTCCACACTGTGAGAATGTTTCTCCAAGAGCCTGGGATGCGTTCAGGGTCTCAGTGTGTCAGAGAAAGAGCCTAGAATCAGACAAGCTTGCATTAAGATGCTGGCCTTGGGTGAAACCCTTTACTGTACCTGCTTCATGGATAAAATGGGTGTGATTAATTCTGTCTCCTGAGGATTCGAGGAGTCACGATATGAGGTTTGTAAAGTGTGCTGCACCCTGTGGGAACTTAAGAAACCCAGTTCCCCATGTCCGATGCCAAGCAAAGGCAATTCCAAACAAAAGCAGGTCGGGAGGTGGGAGATTTCACCTACCCTCGTGGGAGGTTGAAGAAGGAAGGGGAGGCCGTGTTGCAAGCCTGAATTCTGTGGCACTGACCCCTTGACCAGTTTTAAGAGAAGGTAGAAGAGGTCGTGTCCTCCACACTGTGATTTAAAGGACTTAGAAAAAGTTTCCATGGCTTTCCTACAACATTGCCCCAATTCTGCATTCCTCAGAGTGAGCTCCAGGCCCCGGGAATTGGCCTCACGCTAAATTTTCCTCTCTCCTTTCCCACACAAACCCTGCAGCCCAGGCTCACCAGCTCCACCACCATTCCTAGAAAATGCCATGCCTTCCTCTAGATCTTTTCCACGCTGATCTGTGGTCAGCACGTCCTGTTTTCCACCTGGAAACTCACTCCACCTTTAGGGCTCAGCTGGATGGGACCTCGAAGCCTTTCTCTATCTCTAAAACAGAAAGAATCTCACTGTGGTGAAGAGACTTCTGTTTGGTGACTTTTAGGAATTCTGATTTGTTTTACTTGCTTGTCATGTTTTCTAGCACAGCTTATTCCATTTCTACTGTGACTGCAGGCTTGACTGGGTACAGGATTCATCTCCTTCAGTTCAGTTCAGTTCAGTTCAGTTGCTTAGTCGTGTCCGACTGTTGGCGACCCCATGAATTGCAGCACGCCAGACCTTCCTGTCCATCACCAACTCCCAGAGTTCACTCAGACTCACGTCCATCGAGTCGGTGATGCCATCCAGCCATCTCATCCTCTGTTGTCCCCTTCTCCTCCTGCCCCCAATCCCTCCCAGCATCAGAGTCTTTTCCAATGAGTCAACTAATCTCCTTAGTATTTAGCTCAGCTCCTGGTTCAAAGAGGGCATCTAAGACCACGCTAAGTCCATTAAATCATCTGGGGGCGAGGGAGATGCTAGTTTGGGTCCAGAACCCTGTTTTTACATGTACCTCTTAGGAGTACTCATCCACCCTGCTACTTCTCTTAGTCAAAATTGGCCTCTCTATTCATGGGCTTTGATGCTTCTGTATATATATTGGGATATGTTTTAACGTTTTTGTTCAGTCACTAAGTCACATCTGACTCTTTGAGACCCCATGGACTGTAGCCCACCAGGCTCCTCTGTCCATGGGATTTCCTAGGCAAGAATACTGGAGTGGGTGGCCATTTCCTTCTCCAGGGGATCTCTTCCCAACCCATGAATTAAAACTGTGTCTCCTGCACTGGCAGGTGGGTTCTTTACCACTGAGCTACCCAGGAATCCAGAATAAGTTCACTGATTTTTAAAAATATTCCTGATGGGAATTGGACAGTAGTTTCATGTACTTTAGCTTATATGCAGAGTACATCATGAGAAACGCTGGACTGGAAGAAACACAAGCTGGAATCAAGGTTGCCGGGAGAAATATCAATAATCTCAGATATGCAGATGACACCACCCTTATGGCAGAAAGAGAAGAGGAGCTAAAAAGCTTCTTGATGAAAGTGAAAGTGGAGAGTGAAAAAGTTGGCTTAAAGCTCAACATTCAGAAAACGAAGATCATGGCATCCGGTCCCATCACTTCATGGGAAATAGATGGGGAAACAGTAGAAACAGTGTCAGACTTTATTTTTTTGGGCTCCCAAATCACTGCAGATGGTGACTGCAGCCATGAAATTAAAAGACGCTTACTCCTTGGAAGAAAAGTTATGACCAACCTAGATAGTATATTCAAAAGCAGGGACATTACTTTGCCGACTAAGATCCGTCTAGTCAAGGCTATGGTTTTTCCTGTGGTCATGCATGGATGTGAGAGTTGGACTGTGAAGAAAGCTGAGCGCCAAAGAATTGATACTTTTGAACTGTGGTGTTGGAGAAGACTCTTGAGAGTCCCTTGGACTGCAAGGAGATCCAACCAGTCCATTCTGAAGGAGAACAGCCCTGGGATTTCTTTGGAAGGAATGATGCTAAAGCTGAAACTCCAGTACTTTGGCCACCTCATGCGAAGAGTTGACTCATTGGAAAAGACTCTGATGCTGGAAGGGATTGGGGGCAGGAGGAGAAGGGGACGACCCAGGATGAGATGGCTGGATGGCATCACTGACTGGATGGACGTGAGTCTGAGTGAACTCTGGGAGTTGGTGATGGACAGAAAGGCCCGGCATGCTGCGATTCATGGGGTTGCAAAGAGTCGGACATGACTGAGTGACTGAACTGAACTTCATGTACTTTTTCAAATCATTTTGGCAAAATATGTTTTTAGGATGTTAGTTCTTATATCAGCTTAACCCTATAACCAGACCCATAGTATTTTTGTCTCCTTATCTTTTCATAGAGTTTTGAACTTTTCTCCATAAAAGCTTTGCAAACTTGCTGTGAGGCAAGACCCTTCGTAAGTGGTTTCATGTGTTCTGTGTTACTCTCCAGTCGGTAAACATAGGTGTTGGGAACTAAGTTGGTTCTGCATCTGCTCAGCTTTCTTATCGTCTCTAATACTTTGTCTGCTGGGTCCATTGGATTTTTATAAAGTTATCTCACTATCTGCAAATCAGGTTTATTTCTGTGCGAGAGTGTGTGTGTTTAGTCATTCAGTCATGTCTGACTCTGTGCAACCCCATGGACTGTAACCTACCAGGTACTTCTGTCCATGGGATTTTCCAGGCCAGAATACTGGAGTGGGTTGCCATTTCCTATTCTAGGGGATCTTCCCGACCCAGGGATAGAATTCAAGTCTCCTGCATTGGCAGGCGGATTCTTTACCACTGAGCCAACTGGGGAGCCCTTTTAATGCTCAACTGCTTTAATAAGGAGACCCATCATGAAAGCAGCTTAAATAACGTGAGTTTTTTGTTTTCTCTTTCCCATAACATTTTCCCAGGTGGGGAGTCCAGATATCTCATGATTTCTCTGGGGCCACGTTCCTTCTATGTGTTTCTCTGTCATCCTAGGGTCTTGCTGTCATCTGAGGGGCTGGGTCTGGGTTGCCAGGAACTTCAGGCAGAAGGGAGGGGACGCAAGGAGTGGAGAGCCTCCCCTGGGGACTTAGGTTGGGAAGGACACCGCCTGCCCCCTGCTTGCTTGCAGGGTCCCTTCTGGTTTCACTGCAATGGTCGCAGCCTCTAGAATAGCATCTGGTATCTAGCTGGTGTCCAAAAACATATCTGTGGAAGGAATTCTTGGAAGAACAAATTGCAGAGTTGTCACAAGTAACATGCAGGAGTGTCTAGGCGAGACCAGACTTTCGTAACAATCGCTAAGAGGTTGTTATCTCCCTGGATCTTGGGTGTCCAGCCCCAATGGATGAGACAGCCTCAAAAGTCACGAAACCCTGTTTTCTTATGACTGCACCTCAAGGAGACGCTGATACACTGACCAGTGTGGCTTCCTCTTGTGTTCCCTGGTCTCCTCTCTCTCCAGCTGCAAGTTTCTTTAAAAATCCTTAACCTACAGAGCCTCTGAACTAACCACCCAGAGGCCTCACCCAGGAACCTCTCCCCAGCATGCCAAGAATTAAAGATGTCTTCACGTGGGCCACTTTTAAAGTCTTTGTTGAGTTTGTTAAAACATGTTTCTGTTTTATGTTTTGGCCGTGAGGCTTGTGGGGCCTTAGCCCGTTGACCTGGGATCGCATCCCTCCCCCCACCAACTACATTGGAAGGCGAAGTCTCAACCACTGGACCACTAGGGGAGTCCCCGAGAATTAAATATTTATTAGGCTTATTTTAATCAGGAATAAATACATGATTTAGCAAAATGTAATGCTTCCCATTTGAAACCTGTCCCGCCTCCCGCCCCGCTGAGTTCTCCCCGAACGTTCCAACCATTCGTTGGTTACAACGGAAAGCAATACAGAAGACGGAGTACACACATCTGCCATTGGTGAGGTGGGGAGTTGGCGTCCCCAGAGTTACATTCATTTCCCATACATCGGCCGGCCCTTTAGAAATAGTCGGTGGGGAGTGTTGAGGAAACCACAAACGTCCTCTTGGATAAACACTCTGGAATCCGATGATACAGAAAATCGTGTAAACGCATGTGCACACACCACCAGGGCAGTGATCTCAGACGGCTGGAATGCACATGCTGAACAGACAGACTCTTCCTATCAGCAGCACCCCTCCTCTCCTGGGACCCCTTTGCAACGGCGGGGAAACAGGTCCTAGAGGCAACTGCAACCCCTTCCTAACAGGATCCGGAGAGAATCGCTTCTCCCTCTCCAGAAATTTGTGGTGTTTTCTCTCTCATCTCTTAAAATTCTGTTTGACAGAATTAAGCCACTCTGGTTCCCCTCTTTTCTGGAGCTTAGCATTTTTATTCATGTGGCTGACATGAAGATACTGGATGGATGATTTCTTTAGAACTTATCAAGTTCCTTTTTTCAAAAAATCCAACCAATCTTACTTATCCAGTCCAGCCAGCCCTCCCACTACTTAAGGATCCAGCTGAGACATGAACTCCTGGGTCACCTAGTCCCAGGAGGACATGGCGATCCACTCCAGTATTCTTGCCTGGAGAATCCCATGGACAGAGGAGCCTGGCGGGCTACAGTCCAGGGGGTCACAAAGAGTCGGACATGACTGAAGCGACTTAGCACAGCACACTACTTCCACAATATTTGTCTATACCAATATTTCCTTCCTGTCTATACTGCTGGGCCTGATACCTGATACCTACAGACTTAACACAGTGCCTCTTCTGGTAATCACAAATGAATAATGGGTGCATTAAGATAGGCAAGAACCTCAGCATCCCAGAGAAGCCCTTTCTGTGCTGTGAGCCATGGTTGGTGTCATCGCGAAATCTTGCTCAGTTCCAGGCCTGCCCTTGTGCTTTCCCCATTGGCAGCCACCTCCTCTCCCATTTCCCCTGGTCTCTGCATAAGTAGGGAAGTCATCTGACTTCTACATGTGTAGTTTTGGAGCTAGAAGCCCGAAGGGATCTTCCGACTGGGGGCTCATAAGTAAAGTTAGCGTTTAGTGTCACTGAGCTCCCTTAGAAGGAGAGGAGCTGCAGCGCAGAGGGCTCTCTTTACAGATGGGTTTCAAAAGTTCAGTGCAGGGGGTCGATTTGCAGACCCAGATTGTCTGCCAGGCTGTAGCTGCTGGCTCATTTTCTTCTCAGGCTTTTCTCATTCAGAAGTTTTCTCTAGTGGCCTCAGAGGGAGCCCAGCTGGGTGGTGTGCTGGAGAGCGGCACCAGTGCACTTTCTTGTGAGAGAGCATCTTTGTCTTTTGCACAGACATAGCGTACACACACACACACACGCATGCACGCATGCACGCACACAGACACACACGGCTCTTCTGACCCCGTTGCACGAAGATGCCAGGAGTCAACATTTTGCAGTGTGCCTGATCAGATGCCAGGGAGGGGTTCCCTCTGTCATGATGTGGATACAGAAGACAAGAGTTCAGTTCTCCACGTGGCTTCTCTTGGCTTCTGGAAGACGTGAGTTTCCCCAGGGACCATGTGCCTCTGTGCAGGATGCCAGGTGACAGTCATAACCTCTGTTCTTTTGGGCAAACACCATGGTGTCTGTTCTCCAGCTAGTCTTCAAAGTACGGTGGTGATGAGAAGAAAGAGCTCTTCCTTTTGCTCCCACTGTACATCAGGGACACGCTTTTCTTCTTCCGGTCAAAGGAAGTGCTGTCATCTCCCGTTAGGGACAAGTACGAGGCGATGCTTTCCCGAAGGCCGTAGCTGAAAAGGGACTCGTCCACACCGACTGGGCTCTCTGCCACCTCTGGGTCCTCTTGCTGTCTGCTAGTGGGTAGATAGTGGGCAGAAAAGGGGCAAAGCAGAGGATGTAGTGGGATGGAGGACAAGAGAATAAGAAAAGGAAGAAAAACAAATGAAGAGCCTGGTTAATATGTATCGAACTTGTTCTAATTCTGCTTCTTCCATCTGTGGCTGTATAATTTTGGAGAAATCACTTGACCTCTTTGAGCCACTGTTTCCTTGGATGGCTAAACTTCCAGCTGTACATGAATCTTTCTTCATGATAATTTACAAGGAACAGCTGTTTTATTTCCTAGGCAATTCTGATCACTGATTTTCTTTGAATTTACCAGTGGGATGTCTGGATCATTATTTAATTAGTAAGGTAACCCACCAGTCCCCACTTACGGATACCCCTTAAATGCAATAGCTGACAATCAGAGCAAATAAAAGAAGATTTTTTTTCCCCCTTAACGTATGAAGTCACCTTAGGATTTTGCTGGTGGGATTAAGCTTCACGATTGAGTTTACAATATCAAATTTACACAAGATTGATCTGTGTGTTGCTCTCTAGGATACTAACAATTAGAAAAGCGCATGGAGAAGGCAATGGCACCCCACTCCAGTACTCTTGCCTGGAAAATCCCATGGACGGAGGAGCCTGGAAGGCTGCAGTCCATGGGGTCGCAAACAGTCGGACACGACTGAGCGACTTCACTTTCACGCATTGGAGAAGGAAATGGCAACCCACTCCAGTGTTCTTGCCTGGAGAATCCCAGGGACGGGGGAGCCTAGTGGGCTGCCGTCTATGGGGTCGCACAGAATCGGACACGACTGAAGCGACTTAGCAGCAGCAGCAGCAGCAGAAAAGCGCAAGGTGGTATCATTCAGCTAGAAAATATTCATCTGACACTGAAGGAGTGCTGAATGAACGTGTGCAGAACTGGGGGTACTGAGGCTGTGGCGGGGAATTGCTGCGGCCACGCCACCCAGGGCATGGGAGCTGAGATAGGTTGGTCTCCGAGGGACACTGGGATTCCTGGTGTCTGCACCTGCTCAGAGCAAGCGGGTAGCAAGGCTGGCGGGAACTGGCCACAGTTTTTATGTGCTGGGCTCACGTGCTGGTTTGGGGCTTATACACTCATGGAGGACACACACACACACACACCTTATCGCCCTCCTCCAGTTGAAGGTCTTCTGGCGCAGGGTGACGGGTGAGTCGGAGGCCCTTACTGCTGGGGCTGCCACCGTCTGAGTAAGGCAGGGCGTAGTCAGCACACAGCAGAGGCCGTCGGCCACCTCTGAGGAGAAAGCAGAGAACCGGTCAGCGGCTCTGAGATGCCCTGGCCAGTACGTGCTGCAGGGCCCTGGATATTCATGAGGGGAAACTGAGGCTGGGATTTGCGAGGGGCTGAGAACCATGTGCGCAGCTGTTGAAGACATCTCAGTATGCCCCGAGTGCACGCTGTGCTTAGCTTGACACAAGGCACAAGTAGACTTTAGGACCCAGAAGCCACCAGACTTGGGGTAGAGTTTCAGCTCTGCCCAGATAGCGCATCACCTGGACCCCCTCTGAACCTGAATCCTCTACTGTTGGATGAGAGGATGGAGCTGACATGTGAGAACAGCTGGCAGAGTGCCCGTGTGAGGGAGACCCCACACTCAGGCGTTTCCCACCAAGGTGCCGGGCCGTCAGCTTCAGGGGCAGCCTCCTGTGTGCTGGGGGGCTACGTGCACTGCTGCGTCCCCCACGGCACACAGAACGGGGGTCCAGATAGCACGGGTGGGGCTGGAAGAGAGAGGAAGGCAGAGAGATAAAGGAAATAAGGGAAGAAGACAGAAAGGAAAGGAGAGAGAAGGGGGGAAGGATGGAAGGAAGACGAAGAGAGGAGGGAATCAGGTAGACAGGGAAGGAGGGGAAGAAGCAAAGACTGACCAAAAAGGGCAAAAGACACAGAAGTAGGAGGCGAAAAACAGAAAGGTAACAGGCAAAATCGAGAAGAAAATGGGCGAAGACAAAAAAGAAACTTCTCTCTTCTCCACCCTAGATACTCAAGCACAAAGAGGATGAAAATTAAATAAATCTTTTCCTTTTATCTTCCTGTTAATAGCTCCTGCTGAACTTCCAGGGTCCCCCATCTCTCTAGGAGCTTTAAGATAGAGCCTCTATCTCTTCAAAGCTTTCCCCTAGCCCATGTCATCATGAGACTGCAGTGCTCGGATGTTCTCACAGATGCAGGAGATTCTCTGTGGCCCTACTTAGGATGGAGAGCCCAGTGGGTCTCATGTCCTGCAGGAAATGAAGTGTCTGCCCGGATGCAGCCACACCAGCTTCGAGACCGCCCATCACCAGGGTTTAGGAAGCACAGCACCCCTCTGCTGGGCTCTGTCTCCATCACATTGATAGAACTCTTGGGATGTCCTTGCCAAAGAACAAAGGGGAATTGTAGCTGAAGAATCAAGTCAGAGAGCGACTGTCAGTAATGCTTTGCGTCTGCGTGACTTTCACCGTGGACTCAGATGTCCACCCATGCTGGCATACACTGAGGAATGTAAGATTGGACCCTGAGGTTACAGGGAGCTTAACGAGATGTGAACCTGAAATAATTACCTGTCACGGGCTGGAAATTGAAACGACCTCACAGGTTAGGAGGCGAGGGACACCAAGTTAGACACAAAGATGAAAGAAACCAGCGGTGGTAGAGAGCACCTTCCTTACAAAGGTTAATGCTTAGGGTGAAACATACATTTTGGCCAAGAAGAGAACTGGCATTTCTGAGCACATAGCCTCAGCCCCATGCTGAGTGAGTCTGGCAGCTGTCAGTTCAGGGAGCCCTGAACTGCTCTGGCTGTTGGTACTGTGTACCCGTTTGGGGAATGAAGAACCCAAGGACCTTGGGGTCAAGTCATGAGGTCAAGGTCACAGCCAGTCACAGGCATGATTTTTTTTTTTTTTGGTCCTAACAATAATCCTGTAAGAGGCATTTTAATCCCCATTTTATAGATGCAGAAACTGAGGTTCCAAAATTATTGGCTCAGATGGTAAAGAATCTGCCTACAATTCAGGAGACCCAGATTCTGTCCTTGGGTCATGGAGATCCCCTGGAGAAGGGAATGGCCACCCACTCCAGTATCCTTGCCTGGAGAATCCCATGGACAGAGGAGCTTGGCGGGCTACAGTCTATGGGGTTGCAAAGAGTTGGATAATACAACTAAATGATTGACACTTTCACTTTCACTTCATAGATACAGAAACTGAGGCTCCAAAACTATTAAATTCAATAATAGCAAATTTGAATAATAGAATTGAATAATAATTAATTTATTAAATAATTTGCCCAAAGGCACTGGGATAATAAATATAAGTAACTCATAAAACAAGTCTGTTCACACCCCTGATTGCATGCTTTCTCAGATTCTGCACCTTTAGGAAGAACGTGGTGGGACGTAAATTGGCCACATTACTCCCACCATGGGGTCCTGAAGGTACCAGAATCCTTGCAGGGCCCCAGACCCTTTTCAGTCACTTGCAGAGGGGACTGCTGCCTTCGACCCCTGTGCTGGTGCAGTGACCCGGGGCACGTTTTCGGAAGGCACGCTTCTGTGCTGCCGTGTGATCCTCGGGGGTTCATGGCAGGAAAGCCTCATGGACCTCCTGCTCTGTAAACATCTCTTCCGGGCCAGCATCCTTTTCATGTTTGCTTTTGTCTATGCAAAACTTATGGTCTCCACACCTCTCAGATGATTCTTATTAAAAGCCAAATACCACGACCAACTTCTACTCGTGATCAGTAAAAGCTGACTGCTTCCAGGACTCCCTTCCTCTTTCATTTTTAGCTACGCTGCTAGGTGTTCAGGTGTCATAGGAGTAATATTTGCTCTATCATTTATTTTGCACCCGCCGTGTGCCAAGCTCAGATAGACACGTTGCGTGAGCTGTCATATTCAGCAATCGTGGCAACCGCCTGTAGGTGGGCCGCTCTCATCCGCCTTCCGTGAACAGTGAAGTGGGCTCCACAGGAGGTCTTCACCCAAGAACTCATAGAGCCCAGAGGCAAGTTTGGCCGTGGGTCTCCCGAGTGACCATTCCTTCTTCCTGACCTGCCCTTCTCACAGGCCAGGTGTAATAACCCAGTGCTGTGGATGCCTCCTTTCACCTTGAAAGGCCCTTCAGGATCACACATCCTAAAGAATCCAGGGCTTGGGTTCAGACGTCCAGAACGTGGAAGGGGGAAGATGCTTGTGAGGTGAAAGCGGCTTCTGTCTTCCTTTCTCTCACATGGCAGAAGCGGGGAGGAGGGCACCCTCCTGGCCAGGGAACAGCGGCTCAAACGGTGGCTCGCTAGCAGGAGGCCACATTTCCGTCCGCGGCGCTCTCATCTGCACTTTCCCTGTGCTAACTCGGTGCACCAGCCTAAGGTTGCCCAGATCTGGGATCTGAATGCAAGATGGTTTCAGAGCCAGCTTTCAGCCACTTTTTTTTTTTTTTCAAATGCCATTTCTCCCTTTTCCATAGGGTGAAACTCTTAAGTCCTGACCTGGCGTTCAGGTCAGTCTAACTCACAGTTCCTCTTCTGACTCCATGCACTACACTTGTCACCTCCATCAAACCCCGCTCCACATCCGCCGTCTTGGAGGATGCTCCGGTCAGCATGGCCTGCTTGGACCTGTCTCCTGGGTCCAGGAAGGACATTCAGATGAATGAAGTATAATCCCTGGTTTCTAAGAGCTGGTTGAGAAGCACAGGCTAGTAGACACTTAACTAGGTCACCAGGCGGAACGCCCAGAATTCTAGGGAGAAAAACACCTGGCATGCCAGGGGAGCAGAGAAAAAACAGGCCATTCGTCTTCTAACTCCGAGGGCTTCATCACAGAGCTGGCTTCCTGTTGGCCTCGAAAGTTGATGAGGACTTTGACATGCAGAAAGGGGGAAATGAAGGGCATTTCAGAGCAAAGCCCCAGAGGCCCAAGTGTACAACCCACTTAAGGAAGTGCAGACCATCTGTGGTTTTGACTGTAAGGGGCATCCTGATTCATTTCACTTACAGACAGAGAGAGGATGAAGTTGAGGTTGGCTGCATTTTACTTAGCATTCACATTCAGTCTGTTTTAGCCTGAAATTTGCAGTCTGAATTACTGAGAAAAGAGCATTTGAAGAAGGCAGGATGGACAAGAGAGCAAAGTAAATCACCAGGCAGGTCTAGGGGAGCAGCCTAGACTGAGTGCCTGGAGTTGGGGTTGGGGGGTTAGGCAGTGAGCCAAGAGAGATGTCATGCATCGGTCTTGATGGACTGTTTCTTACCGGAATAGTGATTCACCAGGTCCTCCAGGCACTGGAAGGTGAGCCTCGGGGAAATGTAATACCAGTTGTTTGGCAGACGGAAGATTCGGTAATGCTTCACCTGCCGGTGTCTCACTGAGAGGGAATAAAAACCTGCAGGGAGTGGAGGACAGGTCATCACCCCAGGGCCACCAGCTAAGGAGCCCACCACCATGGAGGCGGAGAGACCTTCTCAGCCTTGTGAAACGACCATGGTACCCAGATACATGCTCTTGTGTTTTGAGCAACAACTGCCCGAGCCTCATCTGTTTGTATGTAGCTCACTCTTTAGAATCTCCAGGAACGTGGTATTTGAGCAGTCCAGTTGCATTAACTGTACTGCAATGCTCTTTTTAAAATTTATTTTCAAAAATATTCATGTATTTATTTTATTTGGCTGCACTGAGTCTCAGTTGTGGCTCATGGGATCTTTGGTCTTTGCTGCAGCATGCAGGATCTTTTTTTTAAGTTGTAGCATGCAAACGCTTAAGTTGTGGTATGTGAGATCTAGTTCCCTGAGTAGGGATGGAGCCCCACCCACCCATTGGGAGCATGGAGTAGAACGTTGGGTGTGTCTGCACCTCTCTTAGCCGCCATTTCCTCAAATGGAAAGTGAGAGAACTGAGCTTAGGTCATGTGTAAGGGTTCTTGGGCGTCCCTGGTGGCTCAGATGGTAAAGAATCAGCCTGCAGTGCATTAGATGTGGGTTCATTCCCTGGATTGGGAAGATCCCCTGGAGTAGGAAATAGCAATCCACTCCAGTATTCTTGCCTGGAGGTTTCCATGGACACACACACACACACACACACGCACGCACGCACGCACGCACGCGCGCACGCGCATCCTCCTTGCTCTGTCTTCTAGGGTTCCGGGAGGGAAAAGACTCACAAGGCAGTGAGGAAGTTTTGGCTTGCATATGCTGGGTCAGGGCCTGAGCTATTTCATAGCAACCTCTCTGTTGATTCTCAGAAAGACCCTGGGAGGTATGGTCCTCAGGTACTGTTACAGCTGGAGAAACTGAGACTCAGAGTGAGATGGCCGGAGGCACGCAGCTCAGAAGTGGCCGCCCCGAGGCGGGTGGGACCTTTGCCCTCCTGCAGCAGGCCTCTCTAGTGGCCAGCATCCCTTGCTCTCCTAGGCCCACCCTCTGCGTCAGTTCAGCGTGTGTCTTCCGGTAATGGCAACAAGGACTGAAAGGACAGCGAGCAGTTCAAGAGCTGCAGATGGAAACTTATGAGAGCTTTGCATACCCGAGGGAGCAGAGCCTGCCGCCCCCACCCAGGCAGCGGCTCAATCTATTTTTAGATCAGCTCTGGCAGCTACACTTGGGGTCCTTCCCCACCACCCCTTGACCCTGCCTGGGTCTGGGTCTCCTGCCTCAGGAGACCCCCTGGGACCTGAACAGGAAGTTTCGCCTCTGCTTGCTTTTGCTTTCACCCTGCATATTTAGGTTTTTTAAGAAAAAAGGTTGGTCCTGGATTCTTCATTATATCGCTCAGAAGGTCCCTGCTTCCCCAGAGGAAAGCTGACGCTCATTTTACTGGAACGCTCCATCCAGTACCAGGTAGCTCTGGTGCTTAATAAGTGCATGGGAGATAGTCTCAGAAACCACATTTTCTCTTCTTTGATGGTGGTTGTACAAGAAACAGGCTGAGATCTTGGAGCTGTTTTCTATATTCAATAAGTTAATATTAATTCTCAGTTAGTCTGAGTAGCCCCCAGCTATTAATGTTTGGCTTCTGTGAGTTTATGCATACTCTATTCCAGACTTCCCTCGAAGGGCTTCCCTTATAGTTCAGTTGGTAAAGAATCTGCCTGTAATGTAGGAAACCTGGGTTTGATCCCTGCGTCAGGAAGATCCCCTAGAGGAGGAAATGGCAACTCACTCCAGTATTCTTGCCTGGAGAATTCCATGGGCAGAGGAGCCTGGCAGGCTACAATCCATGGGGTCTAAGAGTTGAACACGACTTAGCGAACTAAACCACCACCACCTATTCCAGACACCTGCCAAACACATTCCCATTGTTAATCCCATGCTATAGAGAAAGGAAAAGAGGCTTAGCGAGAGGAGGTGACTTCCTAGTGATTCATACAGGCCAAACTAGAGTTGGAGACTCTTGCTTTGAACCATTTCTTCTTCACTGAATTACTTAGTACGTAGGATGTATGAAAATTACGATGGTGAAGGCCATGGTGAATCTGCTCGTCCCAGTCCTCTTGGCTGCCTGATTTCATTGTAGAGCACAGCAGGGACTAAGACTGAAGGTCTGCTGTGTCACGAGAGCACAACAAATATTATTACATTTGAATCACACCACAATCTCACAAGGAAGGGGTTTCCTCTCCATTTCACAGATGAGAAAACTGAGGTCAGAGAAGTACGTGACTTGCCCCAGTCACAGAGCTTTGCGGCCCATATCCTCTCCGGCTGGGGCACTGCCCACTGGCGTTTTCATCTTTTCTCAGTTGTTGGGAAATTCTGCAGTGGTAGTCTGCCAGGCCTGGTGTGGGTCAGAGCCTGAGCCAGTGCCCCACCAGCTCCCTGCAGCCTGGCTCCAGTGCCCTGGGTTCGGTGCTGGCCACACTGCCCGTGTGCGGGCTTCTGGGAGCTCACTGCATGGGTTGATTCGTGTGCATCATGAGAGGAAGGGAACCTGAGCTGGGTGATGCATGAGTCAGCCCAGAGCAAAGCTTGTTTTCTGCCCCCCGAATGGAAGGATGGGTTCAAGGCTGCTCACCTTTCTTGGTCTCACTCTCTCTGATCATGAACGAGCCGATCTTCGTGTCCGGCAGCTGCAGCAGCTCCTCAGCCTTGTCTCTGCCCAGGCCTTCAAACAGCCAACTGGGAACAAGAAAGACAGCCATGAGTGCCCCGAATGTACCCTCCCCAGCAAAAGACCGGAGGGATGCAGAAGTGATCCAGGTCCAGCTAACATAACACCCGCTGCTGGGATTTAAAAAACAAACAGGAAAAAGAGCAAGGCAATCAATGGTTCATTCATCCATTCTTTAAATCTTTCAAATAGTTCCTGAGTGCCCACTGCAAGGCAGGTGTTACATTGAATAATGACACGGAGAGGCACACAGCATCTTTCTCATCCTGTTTCTCAAATGCCAGCTGCATGGTACCCATTCCGTATTATATAAAAGCATCTTAAAACATGATAAGGGACCTTTTCGGTAGTTTATTTAATGTCTATGTTCCTTGTACTCTGACTACTCAGCTCCTCCATCCATGGGGGCAGGGACCATGCCTGTCGTTTGGGGTTTTGTCTCACCTGGGTGTCCAGGTTATTAAGCTTGGTATATAACCATGAAAGAATGAGTCAACATGAGAAAGAAAGAAAGAAAATGAAAGAAATGGCGGTGCCCGATTTCACCACCTGACGCCCCACTCTGCATACATTCTGTTTCCTGCTTTTCAACACGTTTTTAAACTCAGCTGTCATTGCATGATGCATTTCCGTGCATTTCTGTGCTTTTTTTTTTCACTTCACTCTTCAAAATAAAACAGTTATAATACTGTAGCCCAGCTTTCCAATGGAATGTTCACCTTCAGAGGAGAACGGGCACTTTGAACATTCTTTAGAAAGCAGCTGGGGGTACAAAGGAATCTGTGTTCTGGGGTGAAGGGCCCTGACTGGTTTTGCAGAACCACTGTTAACAGTTGGCTGCTGTGTATTGGGAAGCAGTCGTCACCCCTTCTTAATTGATGCTGGGTTTCAGTGAATGGGCCCTGGCTTTTGATCACATCTGGATGAGTGAGTGTTGTGGGAGTATTAACATTCTACTGTTTCTCACCCTTTAATATTCCCCTTGGCATGAAAGCAGGCCATTGGCAGGGCTGGCTGAGGCTTCCCACCATGTGTGAGAAACCTGCAGACATAACATCAGATACCGCTTTACTTATGTGCTGGTCTCCAAGAGTGCTCTTGTTGGTAAGATCATGGTGATGCCATATTGGGCCAAATATTTCAACTGTTCCCTTAGTTCTCTGTGATGCATGGCATGTTAATTTGTTTTAGCATAAGTGATAAACATTCATCGTTTCAAGTCCTTTCATGAAATTTCACTTATAAAAATGAAGATAATAAAACAATGGCAATAATGACGTCCATGCATGAATACTAATTATGGGCCCATACCGTGTCACGCACTTGAAATCTAACCTTTGTATCAACCACCTAAGGTCAAGAGCATACTCTCTGTCTCACTGATGAGGATGCTGAGGGTCAGCGTGATTAAGTAATTTGTTGAAGTGACCCACCCTTGGAGTAGGAAATGGCAACCCACTCCAGTATGCTTGCCTGGGAAATCCCATGGACAGAGGAGCCTGGCAGTTGCAGCCCATGGGGTCACAAGAATTGAATTCGACTGAGCAAATGGGCACCCACGTCACAGTGGACACTGCTAAACTGGCTGCATTTTTCCAATTCTGTGGCCATCATGCTGCACCCCCTCTCTTCCTGCTCTGTGTTTTCAGGACATTATTGCACCTGTAATAATGGAAGCTGTGTAGGGTCAGGATTGCATCTTACTCATCTGGGTTCTTCAGCCCTCGTCCCTACTCAGGCCGGCTTTCAGCACTGCCTCTTCAGCGTGAAGGTGCTGATGGCTGATGGCTGAGTGCATGGATGGATCAATGACACACAGCTGATCAGAGTTACATGACTCACGTCTCTTTCAGAAAGTAACTCTCATAGCCACCACTGCCCCTCCTCTGCTCAGCTTTGTCATCCTCAGCACAGGGACAACTCTTGATATTCATCATCAGAATCAGTAACACTGAATGAAATGCACTGGGTTCCACGCTTCAAAAAACTTAGGCAGTTTGCTCTGCTTCCCAAGGTAAGCAGGTGGCTTGCAGAGTCTTTCTCTGACTGTAGGGAAGTTATTTCTGGACCCCTCAAGTGAAAAGTGGAGTTCCTTTCTCCCGTCCTGTATGCCAAGTTCTGGCCTTGGTAGCTGGACAGATGAGGAGACTGTGGTTCATGGAGGCTGAGGAATTTTTTTCCAAGGCCCCACAGTGGAAGCCAGGCTGAGCCGCACCTGTCCTGGCTGGGGTGTGCTGGCCACCAGGGCCACCTGTCATGTCCCGTGGCCTCTTCTGTATGACTGCAGGGGAGAGAAACATCTTTGCTTTCTCATCTGCATGCTCTGTTATTTAAAGGGGCTTCTTTTCTGCTTGACTTCTCCACTTGTCAGGGTGGGTGTGTAAGCATTTTTGGCAGCATGTTCTCCGTATGCTGGATATGACTGGATAAGAATGTGGCTCGTCTGTATTGAGTGGGTTTCCCAGGTGGTTCAGTGGTATAGAATCCAGCTGATCATGCAGGAAACTCAGGAGACATGAGTTTGATCCCTGGGTCAGGAGAATCCCCTGGAGGAGAACGTGGCAACCCACTCCAGTATTCTTGCCTGGAGAATCCCATGGAGGGAGGAACCTGGCGGGCTACCATTCATAGGCTCATTAAGAGTTGGACACGACTGAGCGCCCATGCACCCACAGTATGTGCTGAGTAACTGGTGACAACACCAGGCCCAGTTCCAAGAATCTGTGTGTCATCCTCTCTCATTCTCCTAACAGCCCCAGACTCTGGTCCCATTACTATAGATCATCATTCCTATCATTCTATACTATGCTCTCGATTTAATGAGTGGGGATAGGAAGCTGATACTTGCCCACTGTCATACAGCCACTAAGTGACAGTCTCTGGATTTGCACCTCAGATTGGCTGACTTTTGTCTGCTGCCTCTTGTGATCACAGTTCCTGAATCCTTATTGCTATAGCAACATCACATTATACCTGTGAGGTCCATTATTCATCTACCTAATGGAGAAATTGAGTCTTAGAGAGAGAAAGGGTTAACCTAAGGACACCTCTGTCCTTAGAGACTGAGCTAAGATTAGAAGTGACCCTACTGAACTAACACCTTCCTTTCCAGTGTGCCCTGCTGGGATCTCTCTATGCACTCTCATAAAATGAAATTTAGTCACTCAGTCATGTCCAACTCTTTGTAACCCCACCAGGCTCCTCTGTTCATGAAATTCACCAGGCAAGAATACTGGAGTGGGTAGCCTTTCCCTTTTCCAGGGGATCTTCCCAACCCAGGGTTTGAACCCAGGTCTCCTGCATTGCAGGCAAATTCTTTATCATTTGAGCCACAGGGAAGCCTGCACTCTCACAGAGATCGTGCTTTATTGATGCTATTTTAGAAATGTACTCACCCATGGTAAACTCTGGCCACACATATTCCAGGAATGTAACTTTCTCGACCGGTGCTAAGAGAGATGGCTTTCCACCAGCCCCCTTCACTAGAAGGATAAGAACAAATAGAAAAGAGTGACTGGGGAAGTGGTGAGTGATTGAATGAATGAACAGAATAACCAGATTTAATCCCAGGTGCACTGGGATGTTCCTTTTTTAGGGTCTGTCCTTGGCCACGTTAACTAGACTTTCTCCCTATGGAAATTTAGTTTTTAAGTATATCCCCCCATTTTGATCTAAACAGAAAGTCTTCCCACGTGCTGGCAATAGCCACCTTTCAGGGATCAGCAGCTGATGTTTCTAGCTTATCTTCCATGGTTGGAGGCTTTTTAAAAAATAAATGTTTACTCTGCTGAATTAGACCCTGAGATGTAACCAAGACAGTTTCACATGTCGACATCAGTGAGGATCTAAATAAAAGGGGCTCAGAGCCTTTATGTCTTCTACAGCCTTTCTCAAATCTAAAAGAGACAACAGGTCAGAAGGCAATACCTTTCTGTTTATCATCAGAAGTTTTTCTTCCCACCCCCCCCCCAAGATCCCTGAGTCCTCTTCCTGAGTCTGCATTAATGTATAACCTCAACCTTGCCCTGGTTGGGGGGAGATGAGGCCAACATAAGAAACAGAAGCTGGATCATAAAGGGTCTCAAAAGCCAAGTTAAGAAATTTCAATTTTATCCATGGGGCAACTAGGAGCCAGGGAAAGTTTTAGAGCACCAGCAGCAGTCAGGAGGATTAAGCCTGGAGGCCCACTGTTTGGGCCAACTTTCCCACCTCACAACAGGACCAGGGCCCATGGGGAACCAGACAACCATAGAGAAAATCTAACAATTCCCACCAGCATCGAGTCCTTTGGGGGCATCGTAAAAGTTTTGGAAAGCTCACTCACTCAGAAATCACACGCAGTTTCTCCCCACGGCGGAATATCGGGGGGCTGATGTCGGGAGATGGGTAGTCGCTCAGCACAGCCAGAAAGTCACTGTCCAGTTCTGGGGAAACAAAACCAAGGTTGGGGGCAGAGGTGAGACCTTCCTGGGGACTTCGCAGCAAAAGGCAGCTAATTGTTTTGAAACAGCAATTTTCAGTTGGTCCTCCTCTCTTCAGGAACGGTGAGTCAGCTGACCTACTCTCCTGCTCATTCCTGCCCTGACCTGGACATGTTCCTCTGGGAAATGGGGATGCAGAGGTCTTTGAGCTGAGGTCACAGGGTCTGACTCCAGGTGTTCCCTGGCATCTACTGATCCATATACTCCTGGACGAGTCCTGGAATGCCTACTAGCCTCCATTTTCCCATCTTTAAAATGGGGCTAATAACTCCTCTTTCCAGGATTTTTGTGAGAGAAGATGAAAGTATATATCAACACCCATGAATGATGAGATGCTGTGAAAACATCCTGTCTTATTACTATGGCTTTAGGCACCCTCCTTGGGGCTTACGAGTTCCACATCTGCAACTTATTGAGGTGGGGTGTCAGGGTTAGGCACCATGAGTTCTGGGGACCCACCAGAACCAGGAGGTTATTAACTCTGAAACTCAACAAATCCCTTCTTCCCCATAGAATGTAAGGTGCCAAGTCAGATTTCTATTTAACAGGGACCTTTGCTGGTGGGGAGGTAGGAAAAAAATGAAGTACTCATCATACATATGTTGAAAGTAATTCTGGTGCAGTTTTGAAAAGGAAAGCGTGCTCTTTGGTTCATTCTGGCTGAGGTTAGCACAGCTTACTATAGACTAAAGATAGATTGACAGCATGTGTGTTTGCTTTTTGTCGCTAAGCAAAGCTTGTTTCACAGCCTTAGTGATTTGCCATAATTCAGGTGTCTTAGCTACAGGGTAATATCAGGGTACATCTTTGGGGAAATAGCATATCCTACAAACTGGAAAAGACTCTGATGCTGGGAAAGATTGAGGGCAGGAGGAGAAGCGGGCAACAGAGGATGAGACGGTTGGATGGCATCATTGACCCAATGGACATGAGTTTGAGCAAGCTCCAGGAACCAGTAAAGGACAGGGAAGCCTGGCGTACTGCAGTCCGTGGGGTCGCGAAGAGTCAGACATGATAGTGACTGAACAATAACAACAGCAAATTGGCCAAGACAGTTATTGTTTGCTGTGGTGTTGCATTTATTAGTCTGTTTGCTGGCCGGGCATCTGAACTCAAAATTCTAGGTAACATACTATTTCTTCACTCATTCACCAATTATTTATTGAGCCGCCACTGTGGGCCAAGCATGGTGAACAAAGCAAGCCAAGTCTCCCTGCTGTCATGGAACTCATATTCTAGAGAATACAACAGTCATGGAAGGAGGGGTCATTCCCTGCCTCGTTCACCCCAGGCAGGCTTGGTGGCCACCTTCTAGGATCTAGAAGGCCTCATGCTGGAACCGCTAGCCCCTGTCCCTTACAGCCCATCCGTCTCCATCTCACATAGTCTCACACCTCCCAGCCCATCTGTCTTGTAGTCTCCAACTCACATAGTCCCCATCAGACTAAGTTGAAAGAGAGCTTAAGTACAAGGCTGAGTAAGAATAAATGAGAAATGAGTGATGGCCATGGAATAGTGTCCTCAGATGGATTGTTCACTTGGGGAAGCTGAGTCACACACAACACACCCTGTAAGAGCAAGTGTCCCTGCGTGTGAGATGGAAACCAAAAGTGACTCATGGTGGCCGTGGTCACTGGAGTGGGGGAGGGCTCATGAGAAGGAGCGGAGTCCCCAGGGAAGGCTGACCTGTGAGGTCTCTGACCCTCCCTGCACCTGTGGGGAGTCCTCCGTCACACTCTGCTTTGCTGAATCAGGAGAGTTCTTCCCTCGTGCAGCCCAGACCCGGTGCCATAATTAGTGGCAGCGCTACAGTTGGACTTCATGCCCAAAGTCCCGAGTTCTAACAAGGGGTGGAGCCAGACTCGGTGGGACATGAAACCTCTGCAGATCTGGAGGTCCTCTTTAAGAAAAAGGGCACAAAACTGCAGGTAGAATGTTAGGTAGGGGACTGAGGAAGGCATCGTGCCAGGAAGCCAGGCCTGGTGCATAAGGTTTGTCCAGATGCTGGTAAATCGTCCTGGTTTTGAGGCTGATTCGCAGCTCTGAGTGTGGTCACATTTTCCCTTCCAGGATGTGGGTTACTCTGGAAAATGAGGGGTTGGAAAATGTCTTCATGACGGAAATCTGTTCCTCTTAGATTGACAGCCCCCAACTGTGGAAGGACCACTTAGTAACAGGGTCTCCACCGCCTGCGATGCCCTGAGATGGGCCGCTGTGTTTTTCCCAGCTGGCCAGATTACTCATCTGCAGAGCCAGTCAGCAGGCTGTTCCCTCCACCTGGACCACACTTTGCTCTCCCCTCTCTCATCCCTCCTGTCTCTGTCGACTCAGAGGTCACCTGATGCTCAGGAGCCCAGCCTTCCTGTGGTCCTGCTTCTCCAGCCCTGGGCTTTGCCTTTGAGGCAGTGAGCTGGGCTTGTATGTGTTGTGTGTGTGACCATCAGGGAATGGCCATGAACTCCAGGAGGAGCAGTCTTGTGCACCCAGCCTGGGATGCTCAAGGCAGGTTTATCAAACGAACACATGAGGAGGTCCTGATGCTACTAGGCCTTGGAAAACTGCCGTCGTGCTGAGCTTTTGAAAGGGTCCAGGAGAAGGGAGCCTGATTAGTGGCAAGCAGGATGGTAGGGGGTGGGGATGGGGTGACAGAACCAGACCGTTTTGAAAAACAAGCGTGAAAATGAGATGCACAGCTTTGTTATCTGTGACAGCAATGGAATCTTGAAACAAGCTGTATGTCTACAAGAGGAGCCGGGGCTTTGATCTCTGATTCAAGATTAAGGCTATGGAACAGAGCAACCGTCTTTTCTTAATGTTTAAAACAGAAACAAAAACAAAATCCCTGTACAAAAAAAGTGTTTCAAGGAGGGGAAAACAGGCTTCAGGGGCTGGAGGGTTTCAATTTCACAAGTTGAGTTTCCTGTGGAATTTCCGTAATAATGATGTTTTTTGATAGCTATGATACTTAAACATCACCGAGAAACTTTGAGTCCGAGCTTTGGCTTCAAGGTCACGGCCCTTGCTTGGTCTTTTGTGAGGGGTTTTAGGCCCACTGCATCACCTTGTTTCCCCAGCACTGGAAAACCAGAAGGTAGAGTCAGGGGGAGATAGAGTTTGGTTTGTACTTTTGTGGGAAGGCGAGCCGTTTTAAGTAAGGTCTGGGGCTAGAATCACACCTAAGTTTCCATGCACTTTGGTCCCTAAGGTGAAATTAATGCAAAACAGGAAACTTAAGTTTGCTCATAAAGCTCAAGCACAGGATTATGGACTTCTGTAGTCCCTAGCTTTGTGGAGAGCAGAGCATTTGGATTAAGTCAGATAAATGAAGGATACAGGGAAGAGTTGCTCAGAGGAAGCAGACAGGATTATTGCAGACTCAAGATAAGGAACCGAATTAAGTGATGAGATGCATGCTGGGCAGACAAAGAAGAAATCCAGGGAGAGCTTTCAGAAGAGAGGACCGGCTTTGAAATCAATCAGACCGGGCTTAAATTCCACCTCCTCTGTATAATTGTTCTGTGAGTTGGGGAGAGATTTATTTTTAACTCATCTGAGCTTGATTTCTTCATGTATTAAAATGGGAACTATTACACTGGACCTCTCGGATCGGGTTAGGATTCATGAGGAAGTGTATGAACAGAGCCTGCCTCAGTCGGTGGTAGCTGGTATCGTGTTTACGGCAGGGGGTGAGGTTTATCATTCCGTTGTGATCCCAGGCCAGTCTCAGCCAGCAGTGTTCTGAATTTTGCAAAACCTCTAGTCCCGTAAATTTACAAATATTCTTATCTTCTAAAAATAAACACCATTTGGTGAGAACAGAAGATGCAGTTCAAGAGACCAAATATTTGCTAATAGCTGAACGCAAAAATGAGTCAGATTAAACACACTGTACAAAAGTGTAAAATAGGAAATGAATCTAAAAGCGTAAGGAGACCAAGGCAGAACCTACTAGCCACAAATATTAGTTGGTCACAAGAGGACAGGCCCTTTTTTTGCATTATTATTCCTTAGAGTAGCATTATCATTCATTTTTTTGTTTGTTTTTCAGTTGTATAAACAAGTACAATTTACTAATGTGTAGGTTTAGTAAATCCTAACCACAAGGCTATATTTACAATATTAATAGTCTTGGAGACATAACTAGTTACTATGAAGAGTATCTGTGCTTTTTTGCATTTCAATACAAACTAATTTTTTACTATATGAATTTCAGTGGCCTTAGCCATTGAGAAAAATCCATATTAATTAGCTGCACAGGAAAATTACAATCCAAGTGCAAAAAAATTTTAGTTTATTTGGCTGCATTTGGTCTTGGTTACAGTATGAAGAATCTTTTAGTTGTGGGATGTGGGGTCTAGTTCACTGACCAAGGATCAGACCCGGGGCCCTGCATTGAAAGTCCTGAGTCTTTGCCACTGGACCACCAGGTAAGGCCTATCATTTCTTTTAAAATGCAGAAAGCCTTTAGTAGATCCCATGTATAACCATCTTGCAAAAGCAGGCATTCTTTACTTTTTTGGCTCCAATACAACATGATAAATGTATGGAACATATATTCTTATTTGGGCTTCCCTGATAGCTCAATTGGTAAAGAATCTGCCTGCAATGCGGGAGACCCACCCCAGTTTGATTCCTGGGTTGAGAAGATCCACTGGAGAAGGGATAGGCTACCCATTCCAATTTTCTTGGGCTTCCCTGGTGGCTTAGCTGGTAAAGAATCCGCCTGCAATGCAGAAGACCTGGGTTCGATCCCTGGGTTGGGAAGATCCCCTGGAGAAGGGAAAGGCTACCCACTGCAGTATTCTGGCCTGGAGAATTCCATGGACTGTATAGTCCATGGGGTCGCAAGGCATCGGACATGACCGAGTGACTTTCACTTTCACTTTCATCTTCTTATTTAAAAGGTGAAGAAAGCAAGGCTGGAGGAGTTTCAGAAACATGTTCAGGGGAGAGCATGGGGGTTGCCAAGCTCATGGTGAGGTCATGAAGCTGCTTTGCTCGTCTTGGGACTTAGTTACCAAGCTCTGCCCAGTTGACCTTTGACTCATGACGAATTGGGACAAAAGCCGATTTCACTGTGGCTTCAGAATTTACACAAAGCTACTCAGTGCAGATGGTGGGACAGGAGTTAACCAGCTCAGTGAGCTCAGCTTCTTGTTTTGCATTGCCTTGAGTCATGTTCAAACTCGTGGCCTACGGAGGAGTCAACGAAGGTCTTACTTTTAGTTCTGTTTCACAGGAGATACCCCGGCCCCAACACACACCTAAATAATGAGACAGGGCTGGGCGGAGTGGCCTGATGGCAGGTCTCCTGAGTTCTCTTGGTCATCACGGGACACTTGTGCCTGTGGACCCTTTGTGACGGGCTGGAAAGTGAGACCCCATGGCCCAGAGAGGTTCTGACTTCTCTGTCAATTAGATGGGCAAGTGTGGGGCTGAGCAGACTCTGAGGCGCTCGGATGGGACATCGAGGTGGAGAGTCTTGCCAACAAACATAACCAGCAAGTTGAGGGCCTAGTTTCAGAACCAGGTAACCTAACAGCAGCGGTCACAGACTCTGCTCTTGACTGCCTGTCTCCTGGCCACAGCGGAGCACCACCTACACCGCGTGCCTGCTGAGTCACTTCAGTTGTGTCCACGTCTGGGGACCCCATGGGCTGCAGCCCGCCAGGCTCCTCGGTCCATGGGGATTCTCCAGGCAACAATATTGGAGTGGGTTGCCAGGCCCTCCTCCTGGGGAGCTTCCCAACCCAGAGACTGAACCTGGGTCTCCTGTGTTGCAGGCAGATTCTTTACCATCTGAGCCACCAGGGAACTCCTTGTATGCTGGAACACTAGCCTTCTGAGCCTACTGTTGTTGTTGTTGTTTTTTTTAAATGTTAATTTACTTAAAAAAATCTTTAATCCCGTTCTAAGCAATGTGAAGTCAGGTTTGATGGCTTGGCCATAATTTGCATGGTATCCATGAAATGTACAAATATTACACGTTCAGTGTGAAAGTTGAATGATGTTCGTCCTAAAGCCATCGTATGTACCGGCAGTGGAGTCAGTGAGACCGGGTGAGAAAAGTGCCTCTAGTCAGAGATCTGACATGGGTTTCTGTCTGTCTTTCACAAGGCCACTTGAGTGTCTGTGTCATTTGGTCTGGTGACCACACTGTCCCTCATCCTAGGGAACACCTGTCCTTTTAGTAAGTCCATTCCCTCCAGGCATATAATGTCAGGGTGGTAGGGGAACTCTAGACTCAGGCCACTGGCTTCCCAAATCCCAGCCGTATGGCCTCGGGCAAGTAACTGAACCATCTCATCCCTCAGTTTCCTCATCTGCCAAGTGGAGATGCTAATAGGGATGAACCTCAGCTCTAGGTGAGAATCCAGAGTTGATGTGTCTCAAGCATGTGGCCTCAGGACTGGTGCATATAAGCACCAAATAACTTGAATTTCCCCTTTTTACAAACAAGGACAGAGAGACATGAGGGAGACAGGCTGGCTTCTCCTCTCTTGCTCCTTGCATGCTGGTGTGGTGGCAGATCTGTGCTCTGTAAGCTTCAGGCAGCTTAAGAGGCACCAGGAGGCTTGTAGGAAATCAGGCATGCTGCCCCCTCCCACCATCCCTGGATTTTGATGAGCAGGTCTAGAGTGGGGCCCCAAAATGTGAATTTTTTAAATTATTGATTTATTTGGCTGTGTCTGGTTATCGCTGTGACATGTGAATGCTTAGCTGGGGCATGTGGGAACTAGTTCCCTGACCAGGGATTGAACCTGGGTCCCCTGCATTGGGAGTATGGAATCTTAGCTACTGGACCACCAGGAAAGCCCCGGAATCTGCATTTTTGATGGTTACTCAGGGGATCGAGGCAGGTGGTCTGAACACCACTCACTGAGAAGTAGTCCCCTGGCTCTGAGACTGCCTGCCCCTTCTTCCTCCCCAGAGCCCCACCCACCCCTCTTTCCACCCACCTGGGCAGCACTCTTGATGCTATGTAAATGCACAGTTTAGCATTCTTTCCACCTTGCAGAGAGAGGGGTCTGAGCAGTGTCTGGGTTTGTGTTACTTACTACCTCTGCCAGTGAGATCTCACTTTAGGTCAGGGCGGTAAGAAAGTTAGAAACAGGGAGGGGAAAAAGATCACAGCAAGGTGACTGAATTCTCTTGTTAGGGTGGAAATATGCCATTTCCTAGCTCTTTGGGAATTCCCTGGGTCTTACTCAACTTTGTTCCACCTGCATCTGGCCCCAAACTGAAGTCTGAAACATGCATAGAATTTGCAGAGAAAATGAGCTCGTTGGGATGCTTTGGGAACAAATCACGGAATCCCCACTTTAAAACTTTTTCCAGGGTTGGGGGGGGCAGTGGGGAAGGCCATTTAGACACAGCCTAGTCCCTTGGACTGCAAGGAGATCCAACCAGTCCATCCTAAAGGAGATCAGCCCTGGGTATTCATTGGAAGGACTGATGCTAAAGCTGAAACTCCAGTACTTTGGCCACCTGATGCAAAGAGTTGACTCATTGGAAAAGACCCTGATGCTGGGAGGGATTGGGGGCAGGAAGAGAAGGGATCGACAGAGGATGAGATGGCTGGATGGTATTACCGACTCGATGGACATGAGTTTGGGTAAACTCTGGGAGTTGGTGATGGACAGGGAGGCCTGGAGTGCTGCGATTCATGGGGTTGCAAAGAGTTGGACATGACTGAGCAACTGAACTGAACTGAGTGCCATCAGATAACCTTAAATGAATTTTTAAAAAGGAGTGCTTCCACCCACATGTATCAGGTAGCTGCTTTGTGCTCGCATCACTGTTGGGGAAGAATTACTCTGATCTCCATTGACAGCCTGCCTCGTGGGAGGCTGAGTGACTTCTCTGTGGTCAGGCAGCCCCCTCAGGATAATACCAGAAGCCCAACAAGGTCATCTGCCTCTGAGACCTGTCCTATTTTCAACAAGCCCTGCTGTCTCTCTGGGTTTTATGATATTTGTCTCTGGGAACTAATCAGGAATAGTCTGGAAAGCTTAGTTGAGAAAACAGATGGGCAAATCCATATTCCCAGGCATTCACAGTCGTGCTCAGAACACCTGTTCGTCTAGAAGTCCACATTGTTGACCTCTTGCTCATCCATATAAGGAGCCTGGGGCTGTGGGGCTTTTGAAGTCAGTGGAGGTACTGTCTGTTGGCCTAAAGAATCTGCTCCCGGGAGACCAATAAAATGAGTAAGCAGGAGTGTTGGCTGAAAGGTGCCATGCAAACCCACCTTCTTTACATCATTTGAATCGAGACTAATTCACTTAGCATCGACTGTACCACCTCATCCCTTATTCAAGTAGGTGTCAGAGGAAAGAGGAAATCAAGTTAGGACTGATCACAAAGGAAACTTTTCAGGGGCTGGGGATGGAAAAGCCACCGGCCGCCAGCACTTGATGTGGTTGCCTGGATAGCAACCCGGGTACCACCTGGGGAATTCTCGGAACCAGGGGGCGGAGGGTCGGGGAGACCCCTGGCCCACTTCTCTAGAGGCGCCCTCCCACCCACACAGTGGAAAAAGAGAAACTTATTTCATGACGATTTGCATTGAGAAAATAAAGGCAAATGGGCGAGTCCTTGGAGGCCTGTGTTTTCATGGAGTTCGCTCAAGCATGCCGCCCCCGCCACCCCTGTGGGAGAGGCAACCTCACAAGATGGGCTCCTGGGTGGTGCCTCCCACAGGCAGCGGGGGCCCCGGGCCTAGCAGAATCGCTTTTCTAGAAGTGGCCACGGTCAGAGCAGAAGACTGACGTGAGCTGGTTTGGAGAAGGTGGGAGAGGAGCTCAGGCGCAGCCACTCTGCGCAACTGCACACTGCTCAGAACTTTGCCCGGGGTGCACGTGCTGCCGCCCGCTAATCACACGGCTCCGCCTCCTCTGTCTGGGGGTACGTCTCAGTGTCTTCCCCCCTAGGTCTGGGGAGGGGTGTTGCGGAGCTGGACAGGAGGGTCACTAGAATTGCCCTGCATCTGATTTGAGCAAGGATGGAACAGGAGGGTCTCTGTGCAGTCACCTGGGGGCATCTGAGGAGTCATGGGGCCGTGATACGGAGTGTTCCATTTTGGAAGAAATGAGAAGGTGGCTCCCTTTTCAAGGGGTCGCAGACGTCATGGAGTAAGCGGCAGGTGGGGAGACAGGGCTTGGTCTGGCTTTGTCCCCGCTCCTGTGGAGCTGTGCTTCGCAGACATGGTACTGGGCATCTGTGCATGTGAACTTGGCCCAGTTCAATGCTGCGAGGGACATGGGGGCACCAGGTGGGGTCACCCCTGTTAGGAGAGGGGGATCGGACTCTGGTTTGCTGTGATAAAAGGTGGGAGGTCCAAGTGTCCAAAGCTCCGGAGACACGCTGGAGACGCTGATGGGTCACCCAACCTGACCATCCCCTTTCTAACTCCCTAAAGGACCCATAGGCGCATCCTCACTGTTCTCACAGGAAATAAAGGTGAGGGTGTTAGCGGCCACCCGCACCTCTAAACCATGGGTTTGATCTCAGCCTCTATCGCTGCTTGCCAGTGTCCCCTCCCAGCTCTTCGGCCATCCCTGAATGACTATGGCTTCGAGAGTCTGGCTCAGCCTTGCATATCTGGAGAAAGCTGGTTCCTGGCATCCTCGATTAACCCACCACACTATGCCCTCCTTCTAGAATACCTGGTCCCTGCTGTCCTACAGATGCTCACAAAGATTCCTTTATTTTCAGGAAGATTTCCTAGGACTGGTGGCTAGCATCATCAAGTTACACTGAAAACATTCTGGCAGAGCTTTTGTAGCATTATATACATGCGAACATTATATACCCATGATAATTTCATAGACACAGGATAATATTAATATACCCATCATAATATTATATCACGGTTGGCAAGAAGTGGTAAGAAAGAACCTAGACTTAAGAACCGGACCAGCCCAGGTTGGAAATCTGACTCTACCAATAGCTAATATACACATTGCATTTGCTCTGTGGGCCTCAGTTTTCCCACCTATAAATGAAATAAAAGGATCAAACCAGCTGCTTTGAAATTCCATCGTAAAATGCCAGCAGCTTAGCATCCTGCCAGGACACCATTGTTGATCATTTTTAGCATTTAATCACGAGCCTGTTAACACAGGCAAAGCAAGAGAGACGGTATAAGGAAGCCCTATGTACCCATTGCCCTGTTTGAACAGCTGTCAGCACCCCCATCGCCCCGTCTTTGCCGAAGAAGCCAGACTTACCCTCTGAGTTGGGCAGAGGCCTCTCGGGGGGTGCCGGGGTGGATCGCATGCTGTTTCCCATTTTTCTTTCTCCCCGGGCTGTCGAAGCCGCTCGAAGCCAACGGCACAGGGGATCCACACGGGGAGTCAGCCACGCGCCGAGCCCTCTGGGTGAAGAATGACCCAGTTTAGAGTACATCCTGCATCATTTTTTCAGGCCGCTCGCTTCTTGAAAGGCGGGTGTTTTTATGTGAAGATGAGATTCGTGAATGTTGGTTACATTTGCGCAGCTCTACTTCTTTTATCAAGGGAATGACAGAGAGAAACCACAGAGAAGGAAGTTGCTAGCAAGTGTTGTTGGTGGAGAAAGTTTCCATTCCTTGCACGGCTGACAGCCAGCAGCCGGCAGTGTTCGTATGAGGGGCTGAGTGCCTCTCAGACTCCCCACCCCAGACCCTCAACACTCCTGAGCCCCGACCCTCAACACCCAGGGTCCCGGCCTCCAGAGCTCTTACCCTGCAGGAGTTATGTGGCTCCACAACCCGAAGGGGATGAGAAATGGGTACTTTCTCTTTCCTCTTTGTCTCTTCTGTTGGAGTTTCTCAACATGCTCTAAGCAACGGGACAAGTGAAAACCCCTAACAGGGCTATTTGTTGTCTGCCTGCTTCCTGTGTTGCTACAGCACTTCGGCACCTGCTGTCGCCTTTGATTATCGTAGCATCCTTGCATCCCTTACCCCATTTTGCAGAAAGGAAACTGAGTCTCAGAGAGGGGAAGGATTTTGTCCAAGGTCACACAGCATGTAATGGGGAAGTTGGAATTTGAACAGAGAATGCTAAATCTCTGGTTTAATTGTTCTGTACTGTTCAAATGCTAAGTTCTCTGGAACATCGTTCCATAATGTCCAAATTCTGGCTCTGCGCATGCAAGCTGGATGCCCTTGGGGAAGTTCTTGACCTTTCCCTGCCTGTTTTAGTGAATAATAATAAAACAGTATTGAGTTGTGGCTGCAACATTAATAGATAAAGCCTGTGAAACTCTTAGAACACAACCTGGCAGAAAATAAGCGTAAAATTGCTAGTTATTGCCATTTACAGTATATTTTCTGAAAGTCCATGGTGAGGGAAGCTCTAATTCTGGGTCTTCATATAAGTATTTTAGAAAGGGGCTTAAATGATTCCATCATAGAAGTGTCCTCTCAGGCTGCTTGAAGCAGAGAAAGTCCACACCTATAAACAGAGCTATTCCTGTCCCTAGGGACAAAGGAAATTGATGAGACAGAATCCCCCAGCCAGTGTCCAGCCCACCTGGAAACTTGCATTCCACCCCATTCTTTGTCTCCAGTTTAAGATCAAGGCGTTATGAGTTTGAAAGGGCCCCAGAGTAGGCCAATCCAACCCTTGCATCCTTCCTCTATGCATTTCAGGTTCAGATACTGGACAGATCAATGCTCCCAGAGCAGGGCCTTTCAGAGACTGAGGGAGGTGTGCACCACTTCCTAACGGGTGGGGGGAAGGCAAGGAATGGGGGTCTATGTGGTATATTGTGAAACAAGGAAACCCAGAAAGTGTGTCCTTTGAAAGTTAATCTATTTTAATTAGTTACATGAAGTTTATCACTTATAACTCAGACTGAGAGATTATAGTATCATTGAGCTCTTCCCAAGATAATCACAAGACTTGCCCAGACCCTAAACTTATAAGGCACCGCAGAGTGTGTGGCTGGATGGGCCACGTGCTCCAATGAGAAGGCCCGGATTCTGATCCTGTTGGCCTTTGTGACTGGACACAATGAGGGTAGTTTAAGGGTGAGGCTGCTCTGATGCAAGATCAAGGCCCTTTTTCCTCCTCCATCTCGCCTCCCCCGTCCCCGAATACAGCCAAGGGGGCGCTCTGTCCCTGGCAGGCCCTTCCTGCAGGCCAGCGGGTTTCAACAGCATCACCCTGGCTCTGGGGAGGGCAGGGATGAATTTTCTTTGTCTCGGGTGTGGTGCAGGCACTCCTGGAAATGTGCTCAAAGAAAGTGCTGGGGAAACCACACTAGAAGGACCTGCAGCTGCTGGAAGGACCCGCAGCCTCACTCTGAAGTTTAGTGTCTCCTGGGTGGGGCCTTGAGCCAGCGCCAGGAGGAAGGGGGGCCTTGGGGTCCCACCCAGTGGACCGGAAAGCTGCTGCCTCTGGGGCCCCACCTGAGGTTTGTCCAGGGAAGGGGGAAGTAAGCAGACTGGCTCTGGGGAGCCGGCACCCCGTATGGGATGCACAGACGTCCTGAGAGGCCCTACTGCCTCTGTCCTGCTCCCAGTGACTTCCTGGAGCCCGCAGTCACCCCAGCCCCTCAGCCACCCCATCTGTGGTCACTAAGGCTTCTAGTGGAGCTCTCAGGACACGTGGGGAGTAGCCCTGCAGGCCTCCCCATGGAGATATCACTCAAATGTGTGCCCACCTTGCCCCCTCGCAGTCCCAAGGGTCCCCACAGCGCTGCCGCTGACTCTGGGAACCATGCCCCTCTCTCCCTGCAGCCTGATGCTGGGTCTGCAGGGTCAGCTAGATCCCAGGGCTTGGGCCTTTCACCCCTCCCCCAAGCACCCAGTAGGCAGGTGAGCTCTCACCCCTGCAGACCCCCAGGCGTGTCTTAGCCCCACTCCTGGTCCATCTTCTCCCCCAGCCACTTTCAAGTGGTGACCTCCAGCCATCATGTCCTACTCTCTACATCAGCAACTCCAGGAAAGTCACGCAGATAGACTTTGTTATCTATCAGAGGGAATTCTAACTTCGTCTCTTTCCAACAGATACATCGTTCTTCTCAAGGATGTGTGTGCTCTTTGAAGGGATTCAGGCACTACAATGAAAGTGAAAGTGTTAGTCGCTCAGGCGTGTCCAACTCTTTGTGACCCCAAGAACTGTAGCCCGCCAGGCTGCCCAGTTCATGGGGTTCTCCAAGTAAGAATACTGGAGTGGATAGCCATCCCCTTCTCCAGGGGATCTTCCTGACTTAGGGATCGAACCCAGCCCTCTTGCATTGCAGGCAGGTTTTTTACCATCTGAGCCACCAGGGAAGCCCAGGAACTACAATACAGGAAGACAAAAGGTTTGAAACTTGCATTTACAGATGAAAAAACTGAGGTCCATCCAAGGGAAGAAACATACCCAAGGTCTCGAGATGAGATGGGGTGGTTGCTAGGAGCCCGGGTTCTTGGTCTTCTCCTGTTTCTGTCTGGCGAGTGGGTGCACGCCGGGAGCAGGGGCTGGGCTGGGCTGTAAGCTCCTTATCCTGCCTGTGCTAGTCAGAAAAGCTCGTCAGTCCACCTGCTCCTTGGAGGTCTACTGGCTGATTTCCTATCATCTCCAGGGAGGGGTGAACTCATCTGAAGGAGGCTTTGATTTGAGAAGAGCGAAAGTGCCCCCAGAGACTGAGAGCTGGGGTTTCCCTAATGAAATGGCTGAGTGATCTGATTTAATCTGTGACAGTTTTATGCAGTGGCTGGAGGTGGGAGCCTGGCTTTGAAAGGCATAATTGCTTCTGGAAACAATAAGGAGAGGGCCAGAGAGAAATGAGTTAATTAACATTGGCTCTGAACAGTCTTGGTTTCTCCATCCCTTTTCTTTGTGATGTCAGAGGATGGAAACCGGCCTTCGCCTCTTCTTCCCCCATCTTTGGACCAATGTTGCTTTTTGTTCTGTGAAAACTTGGGCCTCAGTTTACTCTTCTTAAAAATGAAATGAATGGAAAAGGTGATCTCCAAAGAGAGAGCTGCTGAACCTCGTTCAATTCAAGCAATTTCAGTGACCTTTTGGAAATGATTACTAAAAGACCCATCATCGCTTTCTTACGAAGTCCCATTACATGGAACAAAATACAAGCCTGGTCTTTACACCTCTCAGGACACAAGCAGGGTGGTTCGTGTGGGCGATGAGCAGATGCCACCACCTTTCATCTTCCTGGCATCCTGGAAGGCAGAATTTCTGCATTCACCTTCTTGGTGTGGAGGTCAGCTGGTTGGCTCTCCAGCCCACACGCCCGGGGCCAGGGCCCCGTGGAGCAGGGATGCGGGGACCCGCCTGCTGGCCTTGGCTGCATAGCCCTCGCCCTTTCCCCAGGGCCATGTTGCCAACTCCACCAGGAGGAAGCCGCGTCCCCAAAGGACTCTGGTCAGCAAATGGCTGGCCACCCTTTGAGCAGACCCCTGGTGTGGAGGGGTCAAGGTATGTGGGCCCTGCCTTCTCAGGCTGGTTTCTGTCTGACCAGATCAGGGATGTTTCCATCTTGGGCTCTGTGTTACCGGGTGGACAGAGCACCTGCCACTCACGGGGCAGCACCCCAGGAATGCCCTGTGCATCTCATCCACTCTGTGCTCCTAAAGGCCAAGCCTCGCTCTGGGAAAGGAAGTAACCTGAACCCCTTCATAGTGTGACACGGGGTGGCAGCTCGAGGAGCCCCAACTCGGGGAAGGCAGGTCTAGAATAGTCGGGTAAGCATGGTGACAGCTGAGAGGTGAGAACTCACTTAGGGGTGCAGCCCTCCTTTGGAATCAGATGTTTCTCCCACAGAGTGTGGCAGCGGCAAGTCCGTCCACGTGACCTGTTTCTAAGGTGTGAAGGCATGGTGGCACCATTGGGGCCCTCGTCACCCATCACCTCCGAACCCCAACGGCAGCGGTCACCACAGAATCGCCAGCACCGCCCCTGGGTGGTCAGCCTTCCTCTGCCGGGCACCAGCATTTTACAGACATCACACTCCCCCACCAGCTTCTCACAAGAGCCCTGCTCTTAGGTGTCATGAACTATGTGTCCAAGGTTTTATCGGTAGTAAGAAGGCAAGCCAGGCTTTACACCAGGTCTACCTGACTCTCAAACCCACTCTCAAAACCGCCACGGAATGCTGTCCTGCTTGCCTGCCCTGGGGTCTAGTCCAAGAACACAACCGAAAGTGATTTTGAAAGGTCGCCAAAGGAAGCTTTGAGGGCCGTAAATGTTGGGGTGGACCTTTAGTCCAGGGGACATGGAGGTTCTCAGGGGTCTCTTGGATGTCAAGTTGCAGTGATCGGAAGCCCAGGGCTGGGGTTTTAACTGGGGGAGGAGGAAGGAGAGGAGAGAAGTGCCAGTTAAGGTCTGCTCAGGTTGAGCTGTCACGGCCACTATCAGGCGGCCTGCTGTGGTCAGAAGGGCAGGAGTGAATTGTGTGGAAAGTTTTCCAGCTTTTCAAAGCATTGCTTTGAAGAACTATTAATGCTATGGGGAGAAAAAAAGCTCAAAACAAAGCAAACAAACAAAAAAATTAGCCGTACTCATACTATGTCAATGTTATGAAACTTCCACGTGCGTGCTTAGCCGCCCAGTTGTATCCAGCTCTTTGTGACCCCCTGGACTATAGCCTGCCAGGTTCCCTGTCTGTGGAATTCTTCGGGCAAGAATAGTTAAGTGGGTAGCCATTCCCTTCTCCAGGGATCTTCCCGACCCAGGGGTCAAACTTGGATCTCCTGCATTGCAGGCAGATTCTTTACTGTCTGAGCCAACGGGGAAGCCCAAAACTTTAACATGCATCTGCATATATGTGAAAAACTATTAAAGGAAATTATTGCCAAGGTGTTTTCAAGGGCTCTCTGAGGATTGATTTTATAGGTGAATTTCTTGACTTCTTTCAGTCAGTTCAGTTCAGTTCAGTCGCTCAGTCATGTCCCATCCTTTGCAACCCCATGAATCGCAGCACACCAGGCCTCCCTGTCCATCACCATCTCCCGGAGTTCACTCAAACTCACGTCCATCGAGTCCGTGATGCCATCCAGCCATCTCATCCTCTGTCGTCCCCACCTCCTCCTGCCCCCAATCCCTCCCAGCATCAGAGTCTTTTCCAATGAGTCAACTCTTCGCATGAGGTGGCCAAAGTACTGGAGTTTCAGCTTTAGCATCATTCCTTCCAAAGAAATCCCAGGGCTGATCTCCTTCAGAATGGACTGGTTGGATCTCCTTGCAGTCCAAGGGACTCTCAAAAGTCTTCTCCAACACCACAGTTCAAAAGCATCAATTCTTCGGTGCTCAGATTTCTTCACAGTCCAACTCTCACATACATACATGACTATTGGAAAAACCATAGCCTTGACTAGACAGACCTTTGTTGGCAAAGTAATGTCTCTGCTTTTGAATATGCTATCTAGGTTGGTCATAACTTTTCTTCCAAAGAGTAAGCGTCTTTTAATTTCATGGCTGCAGTCACCATCTGCAGTGATTTTGGAGCCCCAAAAGATAAAGTCTATCACTGTTTCTACTGTTTCCCCATTTATTTGCCATGAAGTGATGGGACCAGATGCCATGATCTTCATTTTCTGAATGTTGAGCTTTAAGCCAACTTTTTCACTCTCCTCTTTGACTTTCATCAAGAGGCTTTTTAGTTCCTCTTCTCTTTCTGCCATAAGCGTGGTGTCATCTGCATATCTGAGGTTATTGATATTTCTCCCAGCAATCTTGATTGCAGCTTGTGCTTCTTCCAGCCCAGCATTTCTCATGATGTACTCTGCATATAAGTTAAATAAGCAGGGTGACAGTATACAGCCTTGACGTACTCCTTTTCCTATTTGGAACCACTCTGTTGTTCCATGTCCAGTTCTAACTGTTGCTTCCTGACCTGCATATAGGTTTCTCAAGAGGCAGGTCAGGTGGTCTGGTATTCCCATTTCTTTCAGAATTTTCCACAGTTTATTGTGATCCACACAGTCAAAGGCTTTGGCATAGTCAATAAAGCAGAAATAGGTGTTTTTCTGGAACTCTCTTGCTTTTTCGATGATCCAGTGGATGTTGGCAATTTGATCTCTGGCTCCTCTGCCTTTTCTAAAACCAGCTTGGACATCTGGAAGTTCATGGTTCACATATTGCTGAAGCCTGGCTTGGAGAATTTTGAGCATCACTTTACTAGCGTGTGAGATGAGTGCAATTGTGCAGTAGTTTGAGCATTTTTTGGCACTGCCTTTCTTTGGAATTGGAATGAAAACTGACCTTTTCCAGTCCTGTGGCCACTGCTGAGTTTTCCAAATTTGCTGGCATATTGAGTGCAGCCCTTCCATAGCATTATCTTTCAGGATTTGAAACAGCTCAACTGGAATTCCATCACCTCCACTAGCTTTGTTTGTAGTGACACTTTGTAATGCCCACTTGACTTCACATTCCAGGATGTCTGGCTCTAGGTGAGTGATCACACCATCATGATTATCTTGGTTGTGAAGATCTTTTTTGTACAGTTCTTCTGTGTATTCTTGCCACCTCTTCTTAATATCTTCTGCTTCTGTTAGGTCCATACCATTTCTGTCCTTTATCAAGCCCATTTTTGCATGAAATGTTCCCTTGGTATCTCTAATTTTCTTGAAGAGATCTCTAGTCTTTCCCGTTGTGTTGTTTTCCTCTATTTCTTTGCACTGGTCACTGAGGAAGGCTTTCTTATCTCTCCTTGCTATTCTTTGGAACTCTGCATTCAGATGCTTATATCTTTCCTTTTCTCCTTTGCTTTTTGCTTCTCTTCTTTTCACAGCTATTTGTAAGGCCTCCCCAGACAGCCATTTTGCTTGTTTGCATTTCTTTTCCATGGGAATGGTCTTGATCCCTGTCTCCTGTACAATGTCATGAACCTCAGTCCATAGTTCATCAGGCACTCTATCTATCAGATCTAGGCCCTTAAATCTATTTCTCACTTCCACTGTATAATCATAAGGGATTTGATTTAGGTCATACCTGAATGGTCTAGCGGTTTTCCCTACTTTCTTCAATTTAAGTCTGAATTTGGCAATAAGGAGTTCATGATCTGAGCCACAGTCAGCTCCCACTCTTGTTTTTGCTGACTGTATAGAGCTTCTCCATCTTTGGCTGCAAAGAATATAATCAATCTGATTTCAGTGTTGACCATCTGGTGATGTCCATGTTTAGAGTCTTCTCTTGTGTTGTTGGAAGAGGATGTTTGCTGTGACCAGTGCATTCTCTTGACAAAATTTTATTAGCCTTTGCCCTGCTTCATTCTGTATTCCAAGGCCAAATTTGCCTGTTACTCCAGGTGTTTCTTGACTCCCTACTTTTGCATTCCATTCCCCTATAATGAAAAGGACATCTTTTTTGGGTGTTAGTTCTAAAAGGTCTTGTAGGTCTTCATAGAACCGTTCAACTTCAGCTTCTTCAGCATTACTGGTTGGGGCATAGAGTTGGATTACTGTGATATTGAATGGTTTGCCTTGGAAACGAACAGAGATCATTCTGTCATTTTTGAGATTGCATCCAAGTACTGCATTTTGGACTCTTTTGTTGACCATGATGGCTACTCCATTTCTTCTAAGGGATTCCTGCCCGCAGTAGTAGATATAATGGTTATATCTTCTTATTTACACCTCTTTAAAATCTCCCAGTTTTTCTCCCATGTGCCTGAACTGCTTTTATAATCAGAAGTAGAACTCGGGAAGAAGGAGGGTGCCTTGAATAAAGGGTTTCCAACGCAGGCAATCAGAAGTTCAGATTCCAGCTCCCTGACCTCCTGGCTGTGTGTCCTTTAGCAAGTTTGCTGTGCTTCTCTGAGCCTCCCTTTCCAAATGCAGAAATTTGAGATTCTAATCCATGCCCTGAGGGGTTGTTTTGAGGATTAAATTAAGGTCATATCTGAAGCAGAGATCAACGTGGTAATATGGGATCACTACAGATTTACTCACTGGATCCCCAGGGGTACTGGGTGGCCAGCTAGGTCACTGGGCAAGCTTGGGCAGTCTTTCCCCTCCTTTAGGCCTCAGGTTCTCAAGTATGATGGGGAAAGGGTTGGGCCAGACAATGGCTCATGGTCCTTTTGTCTCAATTACCGCCTACCCCACACCCTGAGTGGTACCCGGGACCCACCCAACCGCCCTGGGACTTGCTCAGTGCTGCTTGCGGTCTGCCACCCACAGCAAGGGCCCTAAGAACTGGGCCAGGACCTTAGCATCAGTTGGCTCCCCTGCCAAAAATCTCTCAGGATTTCCGGGGGCACCCCACCACATCCTGACCTCACTCGGCAGGTGTGCCAGCCCTGTGACCCACATGGTTCCCAGCTCTCCTCACCGGGCAGGTGCAGCCACAGGCCCGTCCTCCCTGCCCTCAGGCCCATCTTGTTCTCCTGCCGCTCTGCAGAGAAGGAGCCTGCGGTCCAGCCGGCTGGTTGAAACCTGTTCTAACAAAGTTTCCCCAGGAAGCTCAACGTGTGAAATAGATAAAAGCAGGCTTATTGGGGGTTGGGGGCTCAGCACTCCCTGCCCCTTTACTTCTCCAGAGAGGACTCTCTGACCCTAGAATATCATAAAGCACCAACTGGAGATGAGCAGTTCAGTGTCCTCAATTACAAAGAAAAGGCTCAGAGAGGGCAAGCCATGTTCTCAAGGCTGCCCAGTAATTTTGGATAAGTGCTATGACCCGCCCCGCCCCCCCCCCCCCCCACAACCATCCAGCACTCTTCCCACCACAAAAAGCCACTGACCATTTATCAGCATTGAACCACACGTCCACAAGCCTATGTTCCTTTCACCCTTGGGTGTCCAGAAGAGGATCTCGATACCCTCAGGATAACAGGAAGTCTTGGCTTTACCCTGAGACCGGGATAGACACATCCTAGAAAACATTTTACAGTCATTTTAGGATGTCAGAGGGAGAATCCAGATTTGGGACCTCTTGGTGCTGGAGCAGATTTCAGTTTCATCTCTTAGGAAGTCGCTAAACTTCTTTCCACTGCTTTTTGTTCATTTCTGTTTTAAAACTGAGCTTGGCCATAGCTTCCTTGATGAATTTTCACAAGTAAGGATTAGAGAGTATGTGTTACCAGATTAGCACATTGCTGGGTGTGTGCGTGTGTTGAGGGGGGAAGTGAGTGCTCTGTTGCTCATTTCTCTGCCAACGGTAAATGTGCTACAAGTGAGCACCTTGACTCCAGGCCTAGCGGGGTCCGTATAAAGTGGGGTCCAGCGTGGAGAGGTGAGCAATACAGTTATTCCTGGCATGGCTCTAACATCTCACTGATATAAAAATTAACAATTTCCCCATTTCTTTTTTTTTTTCTACATCAGCTTTTCATACTCAGAGTGACCAACCCCCTCCTCCCCCCTGCCCCGCAATACACAGGGCTGGTGGGATACGGTACCTCCCAATCTGTGAGTCTGTTGAACACCTAATACTTCCTGACAAAAACCACGTTACAAATGAAGTCAGGCCAGATCCTAGATACCCACATAACCTATAAGCTGACAATCACAGACCTTGGCAATGAATAGTCAGAAAGCCAAGTATTTTGATGTTAGATCACAGAGATACGCAATTGCACAGAATGGGAAAGCAGTGAAGATGAAATGGGCTTTTCATTTCAAACGTAGATGCCCGGGAAATGCAGGTCTCATCAGAAGGTGGAGGTCAATGGTGACGCAGATGGCTAGGCAAGAGGGCATCTGGACGCCTGGGCCCGGGCGTGGTGAAGTTAAGGGTTCCTGTATTGCGTCACTTTTCCCAGCAAGACTTGAGTTTGCTCTTTGTACAGATACGTGAACCACCAGCGAGGCTCACGAGCTTATCAAGGGAGACGGAAATTGTTCTTTTGTCTCTGAACGGCCTTTGCATGTGCTGAGCTGCACGTGAATCACTTGCAGATGCCTGGGGTGGGGACCCCCGAAGCTACACTTTCTCAGCTCAGGGTTTCATCCTTACCTGCTCAGGGTCACCTGCCTTGCCCGCAAAGTGGATTATGATTCTAACACTCACTTGTGTGGTGGTTTGATGAGTGACTGTAAGTGCCGTGAAGACAGAGGTCTGTGTTCACTCAGACCTGAAACACACTAGATGTTCCAAAGGGAAAGAAAAGGAAGAGATGAAAACTGAGGAGACCCTGTGTCCGGGAGAGACACACCACGGCCACTAGGCCTCTTGTAGGACTGAGGAAACCAAAGCCAGAGGGTTTGCATAACTTATCTGGGTTTATCAGCGAGCTGGTAAGAGAGGAGGCAGGACTAGAACCCAGGTGTCTGGCTCCGGTGCCCGGCTCTCAAGTCCTCTGCTCTGAGTCATAAGGAAGTAGACAGAGGGTTGCATGAAGCTAAATCGACCCCTTTTCATGACAAGATCACGGCGCTGCTCTTGTATACTAGGTCAGTTGCATCATAGCTGTTCAGTAGATAGACCAGTCGGTATATTGCTAAAGTAGCGTGTCGGGAAGTGGGTTCCTGACCAGCCAGGCTCATCCAAGTTCTATTCAGAGGATGTAATCTTTAAGCTGATTGTCCACGTGACTTGGAGGGTGTGGGAGTCCAGAAGAGTAGGGGAGATGGCACATTTGTACTTTGAGAAGGAGCGTGGCTGCCTCCAAGGGCTAATGTGAGAATTTAAGGTAAAGACTTCACTGACAACCGTTCCTCTCTGCCCTCTGTCCAGCGTTCTGGCCCCTTCATGGCTCATACCACAATTCCTCGTTGTGGATTTGTGTCTTCAACAGCCCCAGGTTATAAACTCCCTGAGCACGCGATCCTTTCTTTATTGCTCAGTGAGAAATCATGACCTAGCAGGTGCCTGGCACGTAGTAAGGGCTCACTGCATTCAGTCGAGTGGCTAAAAATATCACCTACAGAGTACCCAGCGCAGTGCAGGCAGGCAGGGCTGTGCTCTCAGGGGCAGCCCTGTTCTCTCAGGTTGGGCCTTTCCCCCAAGGACCATCGGGGGGACAGTTCCCACTTTGGTCTGGAGCTCCTGGAGTCTCCCCACCTGCCCCCCTCCCCAACCCAAGTCCCCCAGCCATGGTCCCAGTTGCCTGGAAGGTGCCAAGGAGGGAAGTGTGACTTTGCAAGGCTGTTTGGCAACAAAAGTGAGCCGCTTGGAGGCCCCACGGTTTCTGTCTGTAGCACCAGTTACCGTAATGAAATGAACTGCCTCCCCCCGTGGTGGTTCTCAGATGGGAGGAAGTGGTTGGGACCCAGTGTACCCCGTTTACCTATTTCCTTTGGAACTCTTGGGGAGGTGGGAGGGGAGGAAATCAGTCAGAGGGTATGGCCTCAATGCGTTGTTCATTAGGGAAGGATGGATGGATGGATGAGTGGGTGGACAGACGGATGGATAAATGTACTAACAGGGCCCTTGGGTTGCTGACAAGAATCAAAGGCTCTAGCTTGACACGCTGGAAAATTTTAATGAGAATTCTAAGCTCCAGCTTCTCAGAGCTGGGGGAATAAATTCTTGCTGAACGTCAGATGAAAAATTAAAACCCGGCAGCATCTATTAATGCAGGAAGCTGACTGGGGTTTACCGAGATGAATAATTTCTAAGTCTTTAAGGGAGACCCACTCCCCTTGGAAATACATTGCCAGCTCTCAAAACTAAGAGTGGGGAAATTTTTTTTTCTTTCTGTATTAGGAAGATGATTTCAGTACAATACAAACCTACTTATAGCTGTTTCACTTAAGGGAGATGGAGGACCACCAGGTAGAAATAAGCATTCAGGAAAATCAGGAAAGGAATCACCAGGTCACTGGCTGCGCCATTTGGCCTGTCATATTGAACACTGTCTGCTACTGCTTACTGCTGATGGACACACAAGCAACGTGGGTGCTTCAATTGTCTGGGTTAGGAGTGACAGTAGCTGCTATTTAGTATTTAGCATCCACTACATATTATATATGATTTAAACTTTTTACAAACGCATAAGGAAGCTGGTCTTCTATTTATTATAATAAGAGGAAAAAGCAAACACTCAGATAGGCAAAGCAAATTGCCCAGAGTCACACAGTGACTGGCAACCAACCCAGAATGTAGGCCCAGGTGGAGCTGATTAAAAAGGTTTTCCTGGCCTTACTTCCCTGATTCTAGACCTGTTTTAAGACACAAGAGTCTAAATAGCTTTTAGCCTATTCCATAGATTTTTTTTCCTATTATTACCATTATATATTTCAGAGCCTATTAAGCACTCTTTTTCTGAATATTTATTTACTTATTTGGCTGCACAGGGTCTTCGTTGCAGCATGTGGGATCTAGTTCCCTGACCAGGGATCGAACCCAGGCCCCCTGCATGGGGAACTCAGAGTCTTAGCTAGTGGAACACTAGGAAAGTTCCTTAAGTACTCTTGAATAACATTTTCCCAACTGAAGACTATAGTTTGCACCAAACTTTGCCAGAAATTTTACTTGAGTTTACCTCCCTATTTTTGAAAGAACCAAAGCCCAGTACAGGATCTCACAGCAACCTACAAAAAGACACTCTGCAGTTGATGGAGCATACTTAATACTACGAGCACTGCTTTAAATACACACTTTTGTCCTCCCCACACTTCGGCTCACTCAGGTGGGGCTCTTCCTCCCCTGTCTCAGCCCTTGGAGCTCTCAGAGCCTCTCACCAGCTGTGTGACTTGGATGAATCACTTAACCTCTCTGAGCCTCATTTTCTCATTTGTTGGAAGCGAATAATCATGATAATCTGAACAGGATTATTAGAAAGATTGCAGGAAAATAACTTTTCATGCAACATGCCTCCCCTGCTACTCAGCTGGGCAGACTCCATCCCTTCACACTGCGTGCGCAACCCCAATTCAGGACATTCTGAGGTCAAAACCCAGGCCATTTCCCTGACACACATCAGGCTCTCTGGACATGGAAGAACCTAGCAGGATAAGGCGTGTGCCATGTTCCTTAGAAAATTCTAGTTCTATAAAATATCTCCTAATGCTTGCATTTTATTTTCAGATTTTTATATGCCTCCCATGTTTGCCTTTGATTTAATCATATGCACTGTAAAAATCTCACCTACTTGGATTCTTGTTGTTTATTACCATCAGTCATTGTTGGCACCTTCCCAAGAAGATCCACACCCCAGATACCTAGAAGCACTACTGTGATGTCCACCTACCTGGGTTCCAGTTAACAGACGTTATGACTCCATGCTGATAGCATTTTACTGTGCCCCTACTATGTGTCTGACACTGGCCTGGACACTTAGCATATCTTAGCTCGTTGAATCCGCCCAATACCTGTGTGAGCTGTGTACCATTATTCCCACTTCCCAGAGGAGAGTGAAGGCCTGGAGAGATTAAAATGTCTTACCTAAGGATATACTTCTAGAAAGTCTAATAGCAAGCTAGAATGTCCACAGCGAGAAGCCTGCTCTGTGCTAGAATGTTCTGTGGCTGGAAGATCTGCTTCTGGCATAAGCGTGCCCAGTCTGAGCTCTCCCAGCCCTTCCTGGCATAGAGTCCCCATCAGTGAGCAGCCACGACTCACCAGCCGCTGAGCCTCACTTAGACCTGCTTCTGCCTGTCTTCCCAGAGCACGTCTGTCTCCAGAAAGTCCCCCCACTGCCAGCTGTGTGTCTCAGGGGTCCCGGCACCTCCTCTCCAAAGCCCCTGCCACGTCCCCCAGATACCTTCAACAGCTGGGCACGGTCTCCCCTGGGAGTCACAGAGGAGGGACCATCAGGAGCACTGTCACCACCGCTCCATCAGCTGCTACTTCCGTGGCAGAGTGAGCCTCCCGCCGGTGCAGAGGAGCCCATGCTATCGAGAAGCACAGTTGCTAAACCGGCTGCCACTTCCTCTGCTAGAAACGAGGAAGGCGCGGGCTTGCAGGAGACAGGTTCCTGTTTTCAGCAACCACGCTGAGCAGACTTCTCTTTGCAAGGACAGGGCAGATAGCAGCACTGCTCTTTTTTTTTTTTTTTTTTGCAAAGCACTTGGGAATATGGGCAGCTTGATTCTAAGTGTCCAGACCACGCTCCACTTTCAGACACGGGGACATTTTGTCTCTAATTAAAAGGCGGAAGAGGTTGAGAGGATGCTCTCATGGTCTAAAGCTCACTGGGTCCGAGGGGGCCGAGGCTCAGAAGCCTCAGCTGCTTCTCTCTTCTCAGTTTCTTGATGTCACTGCCCGGTGGGCCCCGAGCAAAGCTTCTGGTCTTGGCTCCGCTGTAGACAAGTTTTTAATTGGCAGAGGACTGAAATAATGGGCCTCAAAGACCCTTTACAGAAAGGAGCAGCCCGCCAGCCTTCCCGGGGGAGGCATACCACCCCTTGGCTGGCTGGTGCTACAACCAGAAGAAACTAGAAAAGGTTATGAAAGGTTATAAAACTAGTAAGGTTATGAAAAATAGCCAGCTGTCCTAGGTTCCTGATGAAAGTTGCCTAAGAAAACATGGTAACTGAATGTATGATGCCTGATTGGCTCCTGGATCAAGGGAGAAAGACTAGAAAGAACATTCCTGGGATGGAGGTGGGGGTATTCAAATACAGACTGCATATTAGACCATTTGTGTCAGGGCTAATTTTCTTGGGTATGATAATGACATCGAGTTATGTGAAGAATGTGCTAATTTTTCGGAACTCCGAGCTAATGTATTTAGAGGTCAAGGGGCACGCTGTCTTTAAAGTTCAAATGGTTCAATAAAAAAGAAAGAAAACACACACACACAAAGAGAAAGAGAATGAGAAAGACAGAAAGCAAATGTGGCAAAATGTTCATGCTTGGTCAGTTCAGGTGAAGGGAATATGTGCATTGTACTATTTCAGCTTCGTGATGGGTCTGAATTTTTTTAAGTAATGGTATGTATCTCCATGTTCATAGCATGCTTCCCAGGTGGTGCAGTGGTAAAGAATCCGCCTGCCAATGCAGGAGATGCAAGAGATGCTGGTTTGACTCCTGGGTCAGGAAGATCCCCTGGAGAAGGAAATAGCAACCCACTCCAGTATTCTTTCTTGCCTGGAGAATTCCATGGACAGAGGAGCTTGTAGGGCTATAGTCCAAGGGGGCACAAAGAGTCAGACACGACTCATAGCATGCTGGTCTCGATCAGCAAAGCCCAACACATGGAGCGCAAGGGCTTGTTGGTGGTAGAGATGGAAGCTGCCAGAATGCTGGCTCCAGACAGCGTGTCATGGAGTTGCCTGGGTGAGCTCAGAATGCCACATGACCTGCTGCATGGCCCTCTGAGAGCGCTGGTCCACCTCCCACTTCACAGAGAAGGCAGAGCATCCAGTGATCTGCCCAGCATCACCCAACTGGTCCCCACGCAGAGTCAGGTCACTATCCGGGGCTGATGGCGCGGCCCCAACCTGGTGGGAATGACACGGCCAGCAGGGACAGTCATTTAGAAACCTCTCTCACTGTTGTGATCGAAGATGAATTCAAAACACCAGGGCTGCTTCTAAATTTAGCAGGGGCTCTGTACTAGAGAGATGCTTCCTTAGACGACTTGTGAGAGTCCCTGTGCTGCGCGGGGCACCCTGGGAAGGGGCAGAGGAAATGTTGCAAAGACTGACTGGGTGCTTGGCCTCGAGGGGGAGGAGCAGGTAGGCAGGGAGAGGCAGAAGTGGACTTTTCCCCCTGAACTCACCCAGAGGAGTAGCAGAGGTTTAGATTGATAGTTAAGAGGCACGAAGCCTTAGGCAACTTGTCAAAAAATATTTACTGAGCATCAATTATGAGTTAGACTCTAGAGTCATTCCCTTATTCAGTTATTTATTCAATGACATTTCCTAGGCATTGGAGTTCAGCCATGCATGAAAGCCCTGCGCTACTACACAGCTATCAGTTCTGGTGACTCTGTAAGGAAAGGAAAATGGCCAGTGTGGAGCTGGGAGAGGGAGGAGCTCTCTGTGCCATGGGCTGAGGCTCCGGGAGGAAAAGGACCAGCCCAGGAACACATTAGAGGGCTAGAGGCCCATGCAGGCTTTGGGGGACAGGGAGGAAAAGCACGGTGGGCTTAAGGGAGCTCCCGGTGGTCTGATGGTGGAGGCTGACAGCAGGCAGGCAAGGACCATAGACGGGTCTCCATCAAAGGGAGTGGTCGGTGCCCAGGAGAGGCTGCTGCAGGAAAAGCCCAGAACTGGGAGCCGTGGGAGCCCGGGGGGCAGGATCCTCTCTGCCCATTTCCACTGGGTGACCTGGAGCTGCTGCCCACTTGCCCTGGCCTTGCTGTTTCACGACCTCCCTTTCACCCCTGGGGTGGCAGCATGGAAATGGGGTCTGTTTGAGAAAATGTACCCGAAGCTGTCAACTGCACTTCAGAGAATCCCGGGCTGTGGCCCAGGCTGAGGGATCGTGTGGAGGTCGGAGCCCACGCTTGGCAGGGGGACACCCCCACCAAGGTCTTTAAGTTAAGAATGGGATCAGCCCTGGCTGAGTGACCACCTGTCCGGCAATCGCGCTACAAGAACACATGGAGATATCCCGGTCCATCAGTGCAAAAGCAGCTGATTTCCAGAGAGCTTTTTGAGTTAGTAAGCTGTTACATTGTTATTTGGTTGCTCAGTCACTTTCCACTCTTTGTGACCGCATGGACTGTAGCACACCAGGCCTCCCTGTCCATCACCAACTCCCTGAGCTTGCTCAAACTCATGTCCATTGAGTCTGTGATGCCATCCAACCATCTCATCTTCTGTCTCCCCCTTCTCCTCCTGTATACAATCTTTCCCAGCATCAGGGTCTTTTCCAGTGAGTTGGCTCTTCTCATCAGGTGGCCAAATATTGGAGCTTTAGGTTCAGCATCAGTTGTTCCAGTGAATATTTAGGGTTGATTTCCTGTAGGATTGACTGGTTTGATCTCCTTGCTGTCCAAGGGACTCTCAAAAGTCTTCTCCAACACCACAGTTCGAAAGCATCAGTTCTTCGGCACTCAACCTTCTTTATGGTCCAACTCTCACATCCATAGATGACTCCTGGAAAAATCATAGCTTTGACTAGACAGACCTTTGTCTGCAAAGTGATGTCTCTGCTCTAACACTGTCTATGAGCTATTAGGACCTAGGCTAATGTCCATAGGCAAATTAGCAAGATGACCCTGTATGTTGAGATTTGCTTGACTAGTTTCCTCCTACTTCTGTGCAGTCATCGTCTTATTGAAACGAAATGTTCTCCCTTGTAAACGCTAGTTTTACACACTTAGTGTCATCGAGAGCCAGGTGTTACCTCCCCACCGGGGGGTCTGCAGTTCTCTTAAACCAAGCAGGAACCAAGCCCACTTCTCCAGCTGAGGTCCATAGGCGGATGTGCATAGATTAGCTAGCATAGTGCAAGGTGTATGGCGGGGGCGGGGTGGAGGGTCGGGACGTAGGAACCGTGGAATATGCCTCTGCCTCCTTTCAAAGTGGAGCATAAGCTGGGGCGAGCAGGGGCAGGTCTAACACAGACCATGAGACCAGCACCGAGCCTGCCTCCCAAACAGATGAGCCACACCCATGCATCAGATGAACAAGTAAATGGAAGCGATGGATCTGCTTTCTGAACAAAAAGCATCTGGCCTGTGAATATTGACTCTTCACCTCCGGGGGAGGGCAGGGGATGATGAGCTAACCTTGAAAATCATCTGGGAGATATCAGACCCTATTGTTTCCTGCAGTTGGGAGCTGTTCATGTTTCTGGAACCATCTCCGGACCTGGGTAAATGGTCCATGTGGATGAGCTGAATTGTCCAGCTAGAATTGCACTTGAATGTGTATTCTCAGAATTTTTGTGTTTCTCTGGGGGGTGCCTCTTGGAGCTGACAGTGTTTTCAGGAGAAAAAAAAAAAAAAAAAGCAGAAGCTCTGTTTGCACTGGGCTTCTCCATTCTGAGGAGTTGCACAAATACGTTGATTCACCCAAGCTGTTCTCTTCTGTGGTTGCTCAACTAATCCCCTTTGCATCCCCCTTAGGGACAGTGGGTTCCCAAAGCTTGGGAAGCTGTCTGAGAGGGGCCCCAATTTCAGTCTTCGCAACATTGCAATTTTGCTTTCCTTACTAACTTCTTGTAGATGCATGAAGATACAAACTCTTTTCTTTTCTAGACCTAACAGGTATTTCTTTATTTAAATGAATGTTGTATTGAGTAACTATTAGCTTCATGCCAACCATGAGGCTAAGCTCAGGGGGCACCAGGGTGACTGGGACTCATGTCCTGCCATCCAAGAGGTCAGGGAACAGGGACAGGAATGAACCACGATGACAGGGCAGCACAGGGGGGTTTTGTGATGAGGGAAACTGAAGGAAATGGTTCAGAATGTTGCAGTGGCCCCGAGCCTTGATGGACGCAGGTGATGTTCAGCTCAACCTTGAACATGAGTCCACTAAGGCTACACATTTGGCAGTGATGGCCAGGACATTCCATTGGTCCCTTCTTGTTTTTTCTCTCTTTGTGGGATGATAAGTTGCATCTTGTCTGGAGTTGGAAGTGATGTCAGTATCGGCCACATGCTGGTCCTCCCACTGCCTGTGATCCCCTCTTCCCTCTCGGTGCTCCTGGAACAGGCTGACGAGCTGACCCCCTCGGGTCAGTTCAGTCTCAGCCCAGCTCTGCCCCAGCCTTCCACCCCCGCTGCCCTCACCGTGTGTGGCCTTTGTGTGGCTTCCTCCCGGTGCTCACTGCTCCGATCTGCCATCTCAGTGACTTCCACTTTCTCCTGCTGCCTGGCAGGCTCTGCTGGCTCTGTCCCTGAATTTGCTCCTGCTGTCCCCCTCATTCTAGGACCTGCCAGAATCAGGAGTGAGTCTCCAGCGCGGGCCAGCCAAGGCTTGATCATTTCCTCTTAGAGCCTGGCGGAAGGACTCATGTTTCCTTTACCCTGTGCAGTGGCAGCGGGTCGGGGGAGGAGGGGGGTCAAGCCCTCTCCCCTGCCTGCTCTTGTCCTCTGTCCTAAGTTGAGGTTCTCAGCTGTCTGAACGGCCTGTTCCCCAGACTGGCTCCCTCCGTGTGGCCCTGGTGGGGAGAAGGGATGACAAAAGTGGCATCTGTCTGCAGTGGAGCCTTTTGCCAGAACGCCCTGTGACTGTCCTAGAGGTGAGAAGTTTGCGGTCACTTTTATTCCCACCAGCGGAGCAAACGCTATGGTGCATGGGGACATCCTCGTTCGACTCTGTTTCCTTCAGTTCATTGAGAAAAGGGCCTCTTCCTGTTCTCGAGTACAAGTGTTCTCATCTCTAAACTTGTTGATCGTGACAGTAAAACAGAGTTTTGAGTGAGTTTGAGTAAGCATTCCCTATATGTGCACATTTTTAATATATATATCTTTTATATACACAGTCATTAATTATATTTGTAGATGACTGTACTAAAATATACATTATAGATATAAACATGTTTTAAAAGAATAAGACTACCTAAAGAATATTTATAGGTAAATATTCTGGAAATTTCTTCCTGTGTACCAATGGATTGTCTCATGTACCCTGTTTGGGAGACCAAGACTAATAGAAACGTAAAGAGGGAGACAAGTATCATTTCTAAACAAAGCGGATTATTAACAAGGAGTTTTGAGACATCACAGGTTATCTTTCCTTGGTTCAAATGTATAGTTGAACCAGGAAGGACGCAGAGATCCTTTGTGAATTTCACTTAGGACAAAGGCAAGAGGCAGTCTTACCGAGAGAAATATGATTTGGTACATGGTGGCATCAGGTGGTATCAGGCCCATTGAAGGGAAGTTCTTCAAGCTTTTCTTTAATACCTCCCCTTTTCCCCCTCTATGTTGGTCTGTCATCCGAAAACTGTTAAGTTCCATGAAGGCCAGGCGGCTACCTGTTTTGTCAATGATTGACACCTAGCATTAGCACCTTGCATGGCCAGAGGAACCATCAAATATTTGCTAGGCAGAAGAAAGGGCAGAACGGATGGAGAATTGGAGGGTGGGACAGGGGGAGTGAGAATTTAAAACAAAAAAAACCCAGAAAGACAAAGAAATGCCCCTTCCTGTAGGTTACAAACTTTCTTCAGGCCTTCATGGGTGTGTGTTCAGTCATGTCCAGTTCTTTGTGACCCCGTGGACTTCAGCCCGACAGGCTCCTCTGTCCATGACATTCTCCAGGCAAGAATGCTGGAGTGGGTTTGCCATTTCCTGCTCTAGGCCTTAATCACCTTCAGATTCCATGCGGCATCTTGCATACGGAAATGCTCAAAGATGCCCATGGAGCTATGCTGGTGAAGAACCAGCTTCTGGGAGCAGAGCTGGCTGTGTCCCAGAGTGGATAGGAAGAGCTGGGTGAACATTAGCGATAAGGCCTCTGCGATCAGCTCTCGAGCGTGAGCGGAGTCAGGCCTCTTCATTGCTTCACCCCTGTATTTTCATCTCTTAAACAATAATCACAATTAAACTTGTCCAAACACCTCAAAATATGCGTTAGCAGAACAAAATGAGGTTACCATCTCTCATAGCATGATGATGGCTTTTATTAAAGTCCCCTTGCTAATAATTTCTCTCTCATTTTATGATGCCTTAATACTTCTATGAGATAGGCTTTCCACTCAAAACAAGATTCCGTGGTTGTCACCTGAAGAACAAGCTCAAAACTGGCCTTAATGCAATTTAGAATGGTGTCATCCATTTCTAAGCCACTGGGTGGGTGTGAAATTGTCAGTCAGCCTTTACTTTATCACCCACAGAGCCACGACTAATTACACTCAGCAGCATGGGGCCGCCAAGCAGGGAAAGAAGATAGACAAGCCCAGCTGCTTAAAATATCCTTGGCCAATACAAAACTGCAATCCCCAAAGCTTTCTTTAGATTGGAGAAGATTTGGCTATTTTTTAAATTAGAGTTTGAATAGCAATAATAATTGGAGAAGGCAATGGCACATCACTCCAGTACTCTTGCCTGAAAATCCCATGGATAGAGGAGCCTGGTAGGCCACAGTCCGTGGGGTCGCTAAGAGTCTGACAGACTGAGTGACTTCACTTTCACTTTTCACTTTCATGCATTGGAGAGGGAAATGGCAACCCACTCCAGTGTTCTTGCTGGAGAATCCCAGGGGCGGGGGAGCCTGGTGGGCTGCCATCTATGGGGTCACACAGAGTCAGACATGACTGAAGTGACTTAGCAGCAGCAGCAATAATATTATAAATCATAATAACCGATCTCTGACAGTGCTGTACAGGTTCTGAAGTATTTTTCAAACCTGTTATTTCATTTAATTCTTGCTAGAGCTCTTTGAAATATCAATTCTGAGTTTAATATTGGCTACCATTTATTGGAAACCTAACCCATGTAAGCACATTACCTTTTACCTCATCAATTCATCTCAACAATCTAGTGAAATAGTCTTCTTACCCTCATTTTACACTTGAGGAAACTAAGGCACAGGGGATTTAAATAGCTTTCCTAAGTACACACAGCTCATAGGAGGAGGCGGTGCTGACCTTGCATGTGCATTAATAATGAACTCATGGTCCATGCTCTCGATGCTGTACCTTGAGACACTATTATGTACCCATTTTACAGGTGGAGAAACTGAAATCCAGGTAGTAGAATCACTTACCAAGTTGTCAGTTCAAGATTCAATAAGATTTCTCCAATCCCAAAGCCCAAGCTCTGTCCATTCTTTTTCTACACCGTATGAAAATGTATATTTGTTTTTCCCTGACAAATTTGAAGGGGATCGTGTTGTTGCAAATGGCGCCACATGGGTTCCAGGAGCTCAGCTGGGGCGGGGCTCAGAAGCAGGCCTTTTTACTTCATACCGATGCGTCAGCACCTTAGCAAGAGTCCCGTGGGCTTGTTCACACGGGGGAGTTGGGGAGGGGTCTGGCAGAGTGATGGGCCCAGGGCCTGCAAGGGCTACCCTTGTTATAGAGAGGGGGCTAAGCTCAGACCACACACCCATTAGCTGGAGCTAAAACAGGATAAGGAAGTGGGCCGTGGAGAATGCAGGGCCCCACTGAACACACAAGGCCAAGTGCGGGAGGGTGCGGGTGTGAGGCTCAAGTCTGAAGAACAGCTGCCAGGACAGCTCAGGGCCGCAGGATTCAGTCCAGCTGGATGCCCAGATGGCTTGCCCTCAGGCGCTCCATGCCACCTCTGTGGTCTGGACGTGAGTTGGGAGCCCTTGACCGTCCACTTCCGGTGGGGGCCCCTCCCGCCCCTGCACCGCTGTGGCCAGCACAGGGCCTCCAGCCCAGAACCTGACTCCAGCACCCATGATTGACCTCCGCAGGGTGGCCCCCTCACCTGTACCTTTGTGCCGGGCACCCAGGAAGGCCTTCTGGGTCAGGGCCCTGTCTCCTGGTCCAGCCTCTTTCCAAGGGGTGCCCCCATCCAGGGATGTCTAATGAGAGCTGGGCCACATCCCTCCTCTCTGCTCTGCTCTCTCTGACAGAGGGCATCCCCAGTCATGTCCGTGTGGCCCCGGTTACCCTTGCTGATGACAGTGTCCCCTGAGAGGACACCCTGTCCCCCAGCCAGTTCCCCTTCTGCACACACAAGACCATCCACACCCACCAGAGTCTCAGAATACTCTGAGAACCCACCAGAGTCTCAGAACACACACTGCGCTTCTCCAGGGCAGCCCGGGGAGCCCTTTCTCCCAGGAGCTGGTCAGTGCCACTGAGTCCAGGAAGGAAAGGAGGAGATGGACAGAGGGAGGTGGTCGCAGGTGACAGGGGGGAAACCAGTTACCAGGCAAGGCTTTCTCACTCCCAGATGACTGGGCTGGGCCTTGCCGTCTTCTTCTTGTTGTTTAGTCGCTAAGTTGTGTCCAGCTCTTTTGTGACCCATGGACTGTGGCCCGCCAGGCTCCTCTGTGCGTGGGATTTCCCAGGCAAGAATACCAAAGTGGGTTGCTATTTCCTTCTCCAGGGGATCTTCCTGACTCAGGGATCGAACCCACATCTCCTGCTTTGAAAGCTGGGTTCTTTACTGCTGAGCCACTTGGGAGGCCCCCTACTGTCTTCTAGATGCTCATATTTGGAGGCATAGTTCAAACAGGCAGCCATGGCTGACTGCAGAGCCACACTTATAGAGAAAACGAGCCGCTCAGTCTCTCCTGTGGGGCAGAGCAGCCAGGCTTCAGTTCCAGGCCAACTTCCTCTGGGCCAGAAATTCCCTCCATGCCCCTCACTCTTCTGTCTTTCCACCTTGATATTAGACGTGGGAATATAGTCCTGGGCAAGAGCTGGCTAACCCCCCACCCCCAGATCTGCCACCAATTCCAGTTATCTCTGTATACTGATCCATACAACCAAGCAGAGGGATGAATAAAATCCCCGACTACTTAAATTGGTACAGCTGCTGTGGAGAACAGTAAGGAAGTTCCTCAAACATAGAGCTAAAAATAGAGCTACCATATGACCCTGCAACCCCACTCCTGGGCATCTATTCAGAGAAGAACATGATGTGAACGGGTAGCTGCACCCCAGTGTTCACTACAGCACTGTCTACAGTAACCAAGACACGGGGACAGCCTAAATGCCCATCGACAGAGGAAGGCATAAAGAAGACACAACGGACTGTTACTCAGCCATTAAAAAGAATGAAATAACGCCATCCGTAGCAACATGGATGGGCCCAGAGACTGTCGCACTGAGGGAAGTAAGTCAGAGAAGGAGAAATGCCCTATGACATCCTTTATATGTGGAGTCCAAAAAGAAGTGATGCAAATGAACTTACAAAACAGGAAGAGACTCACAGGCTTAGCGAGCTTATGGTCGCCAGGGGAAGGGCTGGGAGGAAGGAATAGTTAGGCAGTTTAGGGTGGACATGCGTGACTTCCCTGGTGGTTCAGATGGTAAAGCGTCAGCCTGCAATGCAGGAGACCCAGGTTCGATCCTTGGGTTGGGAAGATCCCATGGAGAAGGAAATAGCAACCCACTCCAGTATTCTTGCCTGGAAAATCCCATGGACGGAGGAACCTGGTAGGCTACAGTCCATGGGGTCGCAAAGAGTCGGACACGACTGAGCGACTTCACTTTCTTTCTTTTTTTTCTTTAGGATAGACATGTACACGCTGCCATATTTAGAATGGATAACCAACAGGAACCCACTGTGCAGCACATGGGGAGAAAATTTAAAAATAAAATAAAATTCCAACTTCACAAAATGGACAGGGTGAAGTTAGCTGATTTGCCCAACAAGACAAGGCCACTAAGAGCAGAGGCTCAAATGCAAGTCTTTCTTTTTGCTTAGTCCTTGTTACCACTTCTCTACACTGGTTTTGCTTTACAAACTTTTTAAAAGCATGACAACGTAGAATTAGTCAGCAAAGGGCTGGCGTGTCCCACTGGGAGGACCCAGAGAACTAATAGGAATTGAAGGAGTGGGAGCCAGTGGGGCGTTTGCTCTGCACGCGGCCCCGTGCTGAGTTCTCACACCCCATACTTCCTATATCTCTGGCGGCAAGGCGGTAAGGCTGAGGGAGCTGAGGCTTGAAGAAGTGACTGATCTGTTCAAAGCCAAAGCATAAGAATGTGGGAAAGCCGAGGCCGACCTCCTCTGAGTCTAAGATTCGCCCTCTCCTCCATACAGTCCCAGCTGTCCTAGGCATTCATTCTAAATCGGCCGGTCCCTGAAACAGCCACAGGAGCAATGGCTGGACAGAAACATCCAGGCACCTAGGCACTTTTACAAGTTGTAATTTGGAAATTATTTTTCAAAGGCGACACTTCCCTACTGCGTGTGTGTGTGAACTGCTCGTTTAGAACAGAGGGGGAGCTTCAGGAGCCTGCCTTTTCCGTTCCCTTTGAAATCAGAAGGCGGCCGTTGCCTCGGTCATTAGTCAGGGTGTCCCTTTTAAAGGGTGAAAGCTTTGCCTGCGACAGCAGTACGTTTCGAGTGCCAAGCGTTTAAATGGTTTCTGACAGGCAGAAGGGGACAGAGGCCATTGGATATAATGGTCGTGACAGATGGGGAGGGAAAAGGGCGTTTTGTCAAGTTTCAAGAGCATGGAGGACAAGTATGACAGGAGAGTGAGTGTGGTTCTAAAGGGGCAAAGCCAAGGCTGACCAAGTGCCTGGGAGGCACCCCCCCACCGGAAGGCCGCCCCCAGCGGATGCCTGGGCAAGGCCTCCACACAGCACATCCACAGGTAGCAGAAGCGATTTGTAACTGAGCCACATGGGAAGGAGTGTTTGCCAGAGATGTCAGGAGAGGGGAGGTTGAGAGCATACCATAGCCTGGTCCCCTGCTCCCTTCGGCCTAGCAGGGCCAGGTGACATGATGGCTTTGAAGAAAAGCATCCTGAATCCAACTCGGTAACAGTAGATGATTTGGGGCAAGTCAGTATTATCCTGTCTGAGGTCTTCTAGAGAAGCTATCAGCATCATTCTACTCCTTGCAGATGAAGGAAGAGTCCAGATCAAAAAGTGCCAATCAGAGCTGTGGTTTGTGTTCAAGTATGACCTGCAGGCGCTCCTAACCTGTCCATGACTCTCTCCCTAACAGCCTAAATACCCAATGCGCTGTTGACGTTAGAAAGTCTCATAAATGGCTAGGTACCATCACAGAAGGATATGCACAATGGAACGAGAGGTGAAAAAGACAAGTTCAAAATCAGTATGATCTAATTTATTCCCTACATATAAGTATATAAATAGGAACCTCCCCCCAACATACACACACAGAAGAGACATGCTGAGAGGCTAACAATAATTGCTCCTTGACTCAGAAACTTGTATTTACTTTAAGTTTCCTTTGTTTTGCTCATCTTTATTTTCTACCGTAGATTTCTGTGCTATTTTTGCTTTGAAATTGCAAAAGTCGCTCTTTTACCTTTAACTAAACAGAGGTGACAAATTGGGTTTCCCTGCTGGTTCAGTGGTCAAAAAATCCACCTGCAGTGCAGGCGACGTGGGTTCAGTCCCTGGGTTGGAAAGATCCTCTGGAGGAGGAAATGGTATTGAGTATTCCTGCCTAGAAAATCCCATGGACAGAGGAGCACTGCAAGGGGTCTCAAGGAGTCAGACACGACTGAGCGACTGAGCGACGAAACCGAGGTGACGCTGATGGCTGTAGAGCAATGCACGCTGGCCTTTTACCAGGTGTGAAGAGGATTGCTGTTTTGGCAAACCTGGGATGTGATGATGCTGAGGCTCGTTCTGGGGACCACACCCGTGGGTCAGGATCACCTCCCTCTGCCCCCAGTGGTCTTCCTTCTGCCCCACCTCTTATCCCTCTGCCAAGTGTTCTTACGTGGTTTTGACCTTGCCACTAGTCCACAGATCAGTGGCTATGCCTGCTTTCCTCTCAACAAGAGTCAGGTTATATTTTCATAAGGAATTACTCTTTTAAATGTAATTAAAATTTGTTCTAATTAAATGTTATAAAATTCTATAAAAACTATAAAAAGTCCAAAAAAATCACTCATCAGTCCCTCATCTTGAATTAATAGGGGACTCTGGGAACTACAGTTGGACTATCCAAAGAACCTGGTGGAGTGATAGGTGATGGGGAGATGAGCGAGTCAGGATGCCCGTGGACTTCACAGGATACCTGCCCTCCATCAAGGCAGCAGGGAAGCATGGGAAAACCACAGCATCTTGGGGCCAGAAAATCTGGCTTCTTAGCCTCCTTCATCTGTACAAACAGTTTACTAAACTTTGTTGACATTCTTTCCTGAGTATATCCCAATTTCTTTTTGGAATGACGTAGGGAATGTACACCCACTCCAGTGTTCTTGCTTGGAGAATCCCAGGGACAGAGGAGCCTGGTGGGCTTCCGTCTATGGGGTCGCACAGAGTCAGACACGACTGACGCGACTTAGCAGCAGCAGCAGCAGGGAATGTACAAAAAGAGTGATTAAATAAGTAATGTATTTCCTTTTAAAATTATATTGGTTCTTCCTACTTCATCAGATGGGTTGGGGTGTTGAGATGGTCTGAGCGAACACTCTATAGAAAACGAAAAGTGGGACACTTGTAAATGCGCATCACAGTGACCCAGGGTGGGTTCTGGTTGGTCTCGGGGTGGCTTTTCCATGCCGCAGACTTAATGAGGTCACGACAAGGGAGGGGCCTTTACAAGCCGGCCTGTGAGACTGTTTCGCATTCGGAACTCCTGCTGTGGGTGAAGCCAGGCTCTCCCTGCCTTTCCTCTCTCTGTCCTGACCACCTTGCAAACGTCTTGTTTACAAATCACCACCCATCAGCCACTCCTGAGTATAGTGGATAGCCAAAAGTATGATGGGCTGAGCTTTTGTCTCTGCCTGTAGGTAGGACGGTGTAGCGGAGATGGTGCAAGCTTTGTAACCCTGGCTCTGCTGCTTTCAGTCCCAAGACCTTGACCAAAGTACTTGCCCACCTGGGCCTCAATCTCTCCATCTGTAAAGTGGGGATGGTAATCCATAAGGGCTGTTGCTAGGATCATATGAGAAAATGTGCAGGAATGACCTGGCTCTTAGAAGTTAGTTTATAAAATGTTCCTTCTCTTCCACCTCCCCTAAAAGTTGTATACTTTAGAGGTGGAGAGATGGAAGGGGAAGAAAGGGTGAGGAGCACCCAGCAGGGGTCCTGTGGCAGGGAGGAAGCAGACTGGCCTGGAAGCCAGGCCTCCTCTCAGTTCCTTGCTCCTCAGAGGAACTGGGCTGCTTGCTTTTCCTGCAGGTTCTGATTCTTGCCATTGGCCCTGATTCACAAATTGCTCCCTCAGGTTTTCCACACTGGAAGTTGTTTTCAAAGTTTTAAAGGGCACGGCAATTCAGAATTAGTCAGTGAAAGGCTGGCATGTCCTACTGGGAAGACCCACACATAGTCCTAGGAGGAATAGCAGGAGAGAGAGCCAGTGGGCCGCTCCCTTGCCCTGCACCGGCGCCATGCTGAGCTCCCCACGCAGCAAACTTGATACCTCGGGCAGCAAGACCGTGAGTCCAGCGCTTTATAGTGGAGGCCCCTGAGGCTTGGAGAGGTGACGTGTTTTGTGCACACGCATTTCTCCACAAAAGAAGCAGCACTCACAGAGCTTTGTCTTTCACGAGCTCTCCTAGGCTATAATTCACGCCTGCAGTTGGTGTTAAGATGCTTCAAGGGCATCATTTTGTCTGATATTCAAAGGACACTAACAAGGGCTATGTATGTGAGTTGCTAAGTTGTGTCTGACTCTTTGCGACCCCCTCGGTTGTAGTCTGCCAGGCTCCTCTGTCCATGAAATTCTCTAGGAAAGAATTCTGGAGTGGGTTGCCATTTAGTTCTCCAACAAAGGTTAAGATACCCCCTTTTTCCTTCATCCAAATTCCCTGGGCTCCCACCAACTGAAACCAAGAATTGCTGATTCCAAAGAAGCAGGGGAAGCGGGCAGTGTGCTCTGATGCCCTGAAGACTAGGGTCTCCGGATGAAAGTTGTGTTAATTATCATCCCTTTGACTGAAATTTTGCCAAAATCAAAGTGTTACAAATCAGAGTGAAACTCATGCTTTTAGGGATCAAGAAAAGAAGATGATTTCAGTGTAGAAAAGATTAAAAGCAATATTAATATTAACTTGCATGTACAGAAGATTTTTTTTTTTTAAGTCTATCTCTTCCGTTAGCTTGCAGAGTTATCTCTGAGCTGTCTGCCTCAATGATGTCCCCAAATCCAGCTAGGGGGCTTCACAGGTGGCTCAGTGGTAAAAAGAATCTGCCTGCAATGCAGGAGATGCGAGTTTGATCCCTGGGTTGGGAAGAAAATGGCAGCCCTTTCCAGTATTCTTGCCTGGGAAATCCCATGAACAGAGGAGCCTGGTGAGCTATAGTCTATGGCATCACAAAAGAGTTGGACATGACTTAGAGAGCAAACAGTGACAATAAACCCAGCCAGTCTATGATGTTCTGGTGGCAAGTTCAGGTTTGGGTCCATTCCCAGGAGAGGGTCCGATGCAGAGCAGTGGCAGTGATGTTCTGGTTCATGCCTCACCCCTCTCTCCTCCACCCACACAAGCCTCTGTTGGAATCCCTGCTTCAGACAGGACCTCTCCTGTTCATCCCACGCAGCGGCCAGTCAACCATCCAGCCATTCACTTGAGTTCCATTCTGCCCACCAATCTTTAGCGAAGGCCTGCTGTGCACCAAGCTTTGTGCTAGGTTCTGGTGGTAAGGGAATACCCGTCCCAACCGCTGCCATCAGAATTTTTCATCTTCCAGAGGCCCCCAAGCCCTCCCGGGCCGGCACGTTTGCCACAGAAACTACCCCTCCTTGTTGCTTTCCGGGAAAGGCCTGTGAGGGATTCACTGAGGTGTCCCAGTTAAGAGGCTGTCTGTGTGTGTGGCTGAGTGCCTGTGTATTTCTGAGTGTGTCTGTGTGTGTCTTTCTGTGTCTCTGTGTGAGGGTGTGTTTCAGTAAGTGTGTGTGTGTGTGTGTGTGTGTGTGTGTGTGTGTGTGTGTGTCCCTTCCATGAGGTGCCTCTCCGTCTGACCGTGTGGTCTGTGCCCGCGCTCACCCGAGGGCAGGTCCTGAGTGTAAAGTGACCATTGTGGCTGACTGAGGTCAAGATACCTTCCCATGTTTGGAGGCTCCAGAACAAATAAGCAGTGGTCAGCACTTGTGGTTTTTGCCCTGTGCTATTTTTAAAGTTAAAAAAAAAAAAAAACCAAGCGGAAACTCATTGCCACTCGATAGCTAGGTCAGATTTAGATAAAGTCTGGGCCCAGAGCTGCGGATAGCTGGCTGGTGTGACGGGGTGGGCTGGAGAGACCCCACTGCCGGTCCCGGGTCCGTGGTGCCCAGAGCAGCGGAGGCCTCTTTGCCTTCCGTGGGGAGGACGCTGCCCCCTCCTCTGGGCATCCTCATAGTGACCTGAGGTCACTTCATTGTCCGCATTTACAGATGAGGAAACTGAGGCCCCAGGGGCCACTCACTGGCCCAAGGTCACTTCATCGGTAAGCAGCACGGTTGGGGTTTGAAGCTGGTTCTTCTGCCCCCGAAGCCCCCTCTCTCTGCACAGCTCTGTCCCGCCCCCTCCTCCCACCCCCAGGTCTTTGTCTTCAACCACGTGCTGCATAGTGAGGGCTGAGCCGGCCGTTGGCTTGTTTAACCACCGACTTTCCATGGAGAACATGGTTTCCTCCAGAAAGATTGATTAAGACAAAGTCCTTGCAGAGAAAAACGTTCTCTGAGGCATCTTGCAATATTAGTGTAACCCACGCTGTTAACCACTTCCTCACCGTATCAGGGACTCTGGCTTTTTATATCTGTAGAAAATGTAGAACACATTAGAGGGCCCCCTCCTGAAACCCACGTCTCCCCACAGCCTACCTGTGGGTCAAGCCAGCCCACCTCGGCCTCCTGCACCCTGTCAGCTCAGTGCGTAATTTAGAACATGGGGCTTTGATCTTGAATATCTTGAGTGTGTGTTGGTGTGTGTGTGTTTTCCCTTAAGACCAAGTCCATGCGGTGGTCTTCATCATTGGAAACAAACCCAAGGGCCCAGGGACTCGACTCCTCATGATGGTGAGGGTTCAACGTTGTGAACCTATTCACTGCCACCATTGCTGACCTCCAGGCCTTGGGTTGGTTGGTGTTTTCCTTGTATTACTGCTTAAGCCTGGAGTTAGGACTTGCCCTGGTTAACAGATGCTGAAGCTCAGAGCAAGTCTTTGACTGCAGACCCACAGAGCCCTCTGTGCCTTAAACACCCCCATCTACAAAATCGGGTGATAATTCCCCCTGCCTCGTGGGATGATTGTGAGACTTAAGTAAATTGTGTAGGTGCGTGCTCAGTCATGTCCAGCTCTCTGTGACCCCATGAACTGTAGCCCACCAGGCTCCTCTGTGCATAGAATTCTCCAGGCAAGAATACTGGAGTGGGTAGCCATTCCCTTCTCCAGAGGATCTTCCCAATCCAGGAATCAATCTAGACCCTTCTACTTTCTTCCTGGGGTCCTGAGCACAGTACGCTCTGAAGCCTGACTGTCTGAAGCCGCAGGCTGTTTCTGCCTCTGATAAGATTTTTGTGGTTTGCTAAGTTGCTCATTTCCCTGTTTCTTTATTTCCGTGTTTATCAAATGGAGACAGTAACGGCTGCTAAGGTACACAGCTATTGTGAGGACCCAATGAGATAAAACAAGATTAACTCAAGTTAATTGAAGTCCCCAGTCAATGGCCGTTCTGTTACTGTTGTTAGAGACAGCATTGTGAGTAATGGTAGTGATGCCAGCAGTCCCGCCCTGGCTGTCTTGGATTCCGAGGTGGGCCCCAGCCTATGTCTGAGGTGGAGGGAGGGGTTGACCCACAGAGGACAGGCCCCAGGATCCTACCTTGCTCAGCTAAACTCTTCTACCCCGGGTGGAAGATCCAGTCCCACCAACTGTCCAGGCTCAGAGACCCACTGCCCAGGACCTAGCAACCACCACCTGCCTCCTTAGAAAATGCTCCCAGAGACCTAAAGGTTTTACGGAGACTTACAATGACTGCCGATACAATTGACTTGCACGATGACTGTGTTTCCATCACCTTCTAGGTGGGCATCTATTTTAAAGTCTGACTCTACGTTAACTGAGCCAGGAAAGCTTGCTATTTAAGAAATCCTCAGAAGGCGTCGGTGGTATGTACCCACCTTTTGCGGAGTCCTCTTCTCAGAGGACAGTTCTGATTTCTGTCCCTGCTCAACCACCATCAACTCTTTGTCTCAATATGCAACCTTAGTTCTGGCTTCCCTGGTGACTCAGATGGTAAAGAATCTGCCTGCAGTGCAGGAGACCCAGCTTCCATCCCTGGGTTGGGAAGATCCCCTGGAGAAGGGCAAGGCAACCCACTCCAATGTTCTTGCCTAGAGAATTTCATGAACAGAGGAGCTGGTGGGCTATAGTCCATGGGATCACAAAGAACTGGACTGCATGACTCACACACACACACACACACGCACAACCTTAGTTCATAGTCAGGACTGAAGATCACTCTGTCGACTGCCCTCACTTCACAGGTGAGAAACCTGAGGCCCAGAGAGACTCATTCAAGACCACACAGCATGTTGATGTGATATTGATCAGCCCTGACCTCCCAGATGCCTGTGGGCACTCAAGGGAAGGGTTCTGGGACTCCCACACCTGGAAGAAGGACGCGGAGCCCTGATGCAGCCCTGGGATCTCTGGGCTGAGCAGGGTGTGGGAGATGATTTAGACTTCAGGCTCTGAGTCTGCTCTCTCCTCCAGGGTGGCTCTGCGCTTTCCCCTGCTGCGGTCATCAGGCCAGAGAGGGCTCAGCAACAGGCAGCTGCTTTGGCAAAGGAGGTTGGCTGCCCCAGCTCGTCCGTCCAAGAAATGGTGTCCTGCCTCCGCCAGGAGCCGGCCAGCATCCTCAATGATGCCCAGACCAAGGTAGGCACTCGTGTGAGAGTTGGGGAGGCAGGGGTCTTTTACAAATGGAAACCAGGCCATAAAGGAGACAGGACCCACCCAAGGCCACGCAGTAGGCTGGTGACCAGCTGGGGCCGAAGGCATATTCCCTGACTGCCTCACCCCTTCCCTGAGCTATGCCTGGGCTGCAGTACGTCATGGACCAAACTCCGGTCCTGAGGATCGACTGGTCTCTGTGCATCAGATTTTGTCTGTACTATGGGGATAATAGGGTTTCCCAGGTGACTCAGCGGTAAAGAATCCACCTGCCAGTGCAGGAGACCCAGGAGACCTGGGTTTGATCCCTGGCTTGGGAAGATTCCCCTGGAGGAGGAAATGGTAACCCACTCCAGTATTCTTGCCTGGGGAATTCCATAGACAGAAGAACCTGGTGGGCTACAGTCCATGGGGTCCCAAAGACTCAGACACGAGCATGCACGCAGCATGGGGTTAATAATGGGACTCTGACAGAGTAGGAGAAGAAGATGAAGTGACATCTGTAAAGGGTCTTGCTGGGATCATGGTGCCACCCGGTCAGGTCACAGTAACATGTACTGAGTACTGTGGGCAGGGCTGCAGTGCACCGAGGCCACCACGCCCCTTAGACATGGCAGCTGTGTGCTGCTTCTCCAACTTGTAAAGATGGTGCTCACAGCCCCCAGGCTCCCTGCCTGGCCCTGATATTGACAAAGGGGACTCTAGAAAGAGTAACTTGTCATCTGAGTTGAGGCTTTAATCCCTTCCGCAGCAGGCCTGGACTCATGGACCTGGAGCAGGTCTTATCCTCAGCTCCTCCAAATATGGGCTAATCAGATCATGACTAAAGCTGATGAATTTCCCCTGTCATGTCCTGCCTTTGGCCACCACCACGATCAGTACCTCTTACAGGCTCAGGCTTACCCTTCCTCCCAGTGGATCTGTTGTCACCTTGGTGGGAGGTGCTGGGATGCTCCCCTAGGGACTAGTCACTGCTCCGAGTAAGACTCGCCGTCCTGACCCTGGCACTGTGGCCTGGTGTCCTGCCTGCTTGCTGTTCTGGCCACGTTACCCTTATTTCCCAGGAGAGCTTTGGGTGAATAGCCAGCTTTGGTGCTCATTATGGTTAAGACTTGATTAAGCGAAGCAGCTGTGTTGTGCTCAGTGGCTCAGTTGTATCTGACTCTGTGACCCTCTGGACTATAGCCCGCCAGGCTCCTCTGTCCATGGGATTTTTCAGGCAAGAATACTGGAGTGGGTTGCCATTTGCTTCTCCAGGGGATCTTCTCTGCCCAGGCATTGAACCCTCATCTCCCGCATCTCCTGCTTTGGCAGGTGGGATTCTTTACCACTGAGCCACCTGGGAAGCCCCCGGTGAAGCAATACAACTGGCTATTTCAGTATCAGGTTTTGAGGATGAAGTCTATATAAACCATGACATCCCTTTGCACCTGATGCAGCTGCTGGCTGTGAGTGGTCCTTTCCACTACTGGGGTCCGGTGGTCGACGGCCAGTACCTCCGAGAGGCCCCCGCCCGAGCGCTGCAGAGGGCCCCACGGGTCAAGGTGGATCTGCTCATCGGAAGTTCTCAGGACGACGGACTCATCAACCGAGCCAAGGCTGTGAAGGTAGGCAGGAGGGGCCTCGGAGCGTGGCCCAGTGACTCTAGACCTAAGCAAGACCTTGGTCAAGAGTCATGGACTTGCTTGCTTGTTATTTTCAAGACAGTCATTGAAAAACTGCACGTACAAAAGCTCTGTAAGGAATTTAGGAGATGGTAGTGGGGGTTCAGAAATAAGACACCTGCTGTGTTGTGAGCAACACAGACACAGACACATCCAGAAACTACATCTGTGAATGTATGAATCACAGTGGGAAACTGTCAGCAAGACTGACTCAAGAGCTCTGTAGCTTCAGGGTTCCAGGCTGTGCATACTCCTTGTACCCACGAAGGATGCTTATCCCACGGAGCCTAGGAGAAGGAGAGGCGGGTGGATGAAGGGAGCCTGGCAGGGAAGCCCAAATGTGAGCCTTGTGGTGCCTTGTTGGAGACACAGCAAAGTGTGAGGGACTCGTGGGGTCATTTATCTGCCTGAGCGTATGCTTCCTGCTCAGAGCAGAGAAGCCATCACTCCTCACTAGGATGTGGCCACCCCTGGGAAGGGGTCAGGCACACTGGCCCCTGGCCCAGCCCCCTCTCCCTGTCCAGCTGCTCCTGATGGCCCTCTGGGTTGTCACCCTGGGATGGTGGTCCCAGCTCATGACACACACACGGGACAGACACTCAATGTTGGCTCAGTTTGACTCTATTGACCATAAGGCAGTATCATTGGAATTAATAATAGCAAATAAGGATCATTAACACAACTGAATGGGATCTCTCATCCTTTGGATTATTCTATTCCCTTGGGTAATCTATCTCCTGAAGGGGAATCTATCTTAGAGCAAAAGAAAAAAAAAAGCAAACTACCATTTTGAGATGAGATGTATTAATATATAAAGGTATTAATCACAGCATTAATTGTTATAGTAAAACATCGGAAGCAACTCAAATATCCATGAACAGGGAAATGGTTAACTGAATGAAGATACACGCGAACTATTGGATATATATAATGTAGACGGTAAAAAGAATGAACCAGGTCCATCTCTCCCATCTTGAGGATGCCTGTGGTATGTTGTTGAATGGAAAACAAAAGTCAGAACCCAGAGGAGTGTGAAATTAAGGTAGTATTCATATATTTAAAAGAACAGTGTATATCTGTAAATATGTAAGTGTGTATAATTGTATGTATTTCTATATGAAAGAATACACAGCAAACAATTAACATGGACTGTCTCAGGAGGTGCATCGGTGTGAAAAGAATTTTCATAATACTATGAATTTAGTATTATGAACATTACTAACATACATGTGTACTCATTATCTATAACATATATGCATATATGTGTGCCTGTACAGGTATGTATGGGCATCTCTGGCAGCTCAGTGGTAAAGAATCCACCTGCCAATGCAGGAGATACGGGTTCGATCCCTGGTCCAAGAAGATCCCCTGGAGAAGGACATGGCTACCTACTCTAGGATTCTTGTCTGGAGAACCCCATGGAGCCTAGCGTGCTGCAGTCCATGGGGTTGCAGTCGAACACGACTCAGTGACTGAACAACAATACCATGTATATGTGTATAAACAGAGAGCTCTGTGTGTGTGTGTGTGTGTGTGTATTGGGAGGTGGCATACAGCAAAGCTTAGTCACTATCAGCTTCCATCGGTTGACTCACAGCTGTGGAGAAGGAATTTTGCCTCTGATCCTTCTCTACGTTTTTCTGCCAAGCACCCATCTATGTCTCAGCCCTTTATTTCGAGAGTCTGCAACTTGGTTATGAACCAGACTGATGGTTTCACTGAGGAAATGCTGGAACAAGGCCGCTCCCCACCACTAGCCCTGGGCTTTTCTTCAAAGCAGTGGCTCTTCAAATTACTTTTGATCAAGTCCGTCATCAGTTAAAAAGTAGTGAGCTTAGTCATTCAAGTATAAATAATATACGTGCATAGTCCTATACTAACTGTTATAAAGATTCACAAAAAAACAGAACGTTTTAAAGCATGAGAAAGAGATGAATGTGCTTTCTTGCCGCACGCTCTGCATACTCCATGTGGGAGACAGTGCCCTACAGCACGGGCAGGTTGGAAAGACGTGCACGTCGGCCCGGGACTCCCTTCTGTGCAGTTCCTCATTTCACATGACCCGGCAGGGGAGGACACGGGAAGCTCTGTGCAGGAGATACTCTATCCTCAAAGCTCTAAGTCTTTGGACCATGCACTGGCAATGCATGCTAGCCCATCTCCAGCCTTAGAGAGAGGGGAAGGACTGCATCCCTGGGGGCCTAGGGAGCATCCTAGACAGGTGGGGGGAAGCAGGCCCCGGCAGCAAATTCCCAGACACCCCCAACTCCTGGTGGAGAAGCCGCCCGTCCACTGGAACTGGGGGAGGGGAGCTTTTATTTATTAATTTGTAAGCTTTTTATTTTATACTGGAGAATAACAGATTAACAATGTTGTGAGAGTTTCAGGTGGACAGCGAAGGGACTCAGTCATACATATACATACATATCCATTCTCCCTGAAACTCCCCTCCCATCCTGGCTGCCGCGGGACGTTGAGCAGAGTTCCCTGTGCTCTACAGTGGGTCCTTGTTGGCTGTCCATTTTAAATATAGCGGTGTGGACACGTTGATCCCCAGTTGATGGACCTGGTGCTGGGGTTGACTGTAGGGCAGCTCAGGTTTATATTTTGGGGGTGATGACAGCCCAGTGTAAGAGGATGGTCTGCGGCTGCCTTGGCCTCTCCTCTCCCGGCAGCATCTTGGGATTTTGCCAGCTCTGCCCTAACTCTCAGAGACCCCATGGCAGGGCGCCCAGATCCAGAGGACAGGGAACCCTCCCCAGCAATGTGTTTCCATTCTTCTCATTGAATTTCCCTTAGAGGCTTTCAAGGAGCTGTTTCCTTGGCCCACTTGCAAAGAAGGATGGTATCTGCTGATGAGAGTTCTCTGCCTACATCAGGAGGCGGGTAGGGGGCCAGGCTCCAGATCAGGGAACTGGCCAGGAGGTCAGGGTGGAGTAGCGCCCGGCTCTGTTCCAGTCTCTGCTTGCATCCAAACCCCGTCCCAGCCAGTGCTCCCTTAGCGCCTTTGTTTTGGTTAGACTGTCCCCATCTTACTTCCCTTCTGTGTTTGTCCTCCTGTGAACAGGCACTAGTGCAGCCATTGGCAGGGTCTTGGGAGACTATGTCCCCCTGGGAGCTCACCCAGGGGCTGACTGGAAAATTGGGAGGAAGAAGAATGCGGTAACAGTCAGGCTTGGAGCCAAATGCACACTTGCAGAGCCATCACGTCTACATGCTTGCATCTCCTGGACTGACTGTGCCTCCAGCCCGACTCTATCTCCCACTCGGGCTTTTCCCTTGAACCCTAGACTGGCTTAGCCCAGGGTCTACTTGGCATCCTCACTTGGAGGTCTCATCGCTTTTCACTCTTAACACAGCCAAAAGAACTGCTGATTCCACTGATGCCCTCCCCTATCCCCAACCAGCTTGTCCTCCACTGTCTTCACCATCATAATAAACAACTCCTGCTTCTGCAGGCGCAGGCTCCAAACCTCTCTTTCTTGCTCCCAGCTTTCCATCAGCATGTCTGTGTGGCTCTATCTTTAGAACATTTCCATCCCTGACCCCACCACTTCTGCCTTCACCCTGACCCATGGCATCATCTTTCTCCAGGATTCTTATAATGGCCCCCAACCATCGTCCAGCTTCTGGTTTTGCCTCTTATGAGGTATAAGAACCACCATGGCTGGAGTAATCCCTTCACAGGATAAGTCAGAGCCCTTCACTCCTCAAAGTCCTCCAGTGGCCTCAGCTCACACAGGGGAAAAGCCCCAGTCCATCACGACCACTATCTGATACAGTCTTTGACCTCATCTCCTGCCTCTCCGCTCTTGCTCACTGTGCTTCAGCCCAACTGGTCCCTGTGGCGGTCCTCAGATCTCCTGAGCACACTCCCACCTCAGGATCTCGGCACTTTCCGTTCCCCCTTCTAGAATGTTCTTTGGCTGTGCTGGTTCTTTTTTGCGGGTGCAGGCTTCTCTAGGTGTGGCTCATTGGCATGTGGGACCTTAAGGCCCTGACCCGGGATCGAACCCTTGAAGGTGGGTTCTTAACCACTAGACCAGCTAGGATGTTCTTCTCCAGGTAAATCACTGCCTCACCTCCTTCAGGGCCTGTTTCTTCAGAAAGAACTTGCTGGACCACTCTGGTGGAGAGGGCACCACACCCCCAGCATTCTCTCTCTCCCTTATCCTGCTCTCCATCCTCAGCACTTGTACCGCTGAATGTCATCTATTTGTCTATCATATTTCTTCCTCCACTAGAATGTGAGCACATATAAGTCACCCTGAGCTCAGAGACTTTATCTGTTTTGCTTTCTGCTCTATTTCTGGTGCCTATAAAAGTGACTGATACACAGTAAGTGCTCAATGAATCTTTATTAGTTTGAAAGAATAAAATTATGGATTTGACTTAGGAGTCTTCAAGGAAATATTGGGTTGACCAAAACCAATAATTCATCCCCAACCAACCTTATCGATCAGGGATTATTATCACTAATTTTTCAGTGAGAAACCAGTTCAGAGAGAAGTCAGAATTCAAATCCAAGACTGTCCAACTCCAAAGGCACTCTATTTCTATCCCAGCCTTCTGGGAAAAGCCAGCCTTCCCTTCATGAGCTTGCTGTCCACCAATGACCGCGTGCTGGGTGCTCACACGGACAGGAACTCAGGTAGAATCAGGGCCACTCAATGCAAAGGGCTTTGCAATTCCTCCCGCACTCTTCTTTTATCTCAGCCATAACGCTATGAGGTCCATACTCATGAATCAACATTTAACACCATTGTACTGAGGAAGAAACATGTTTTGAGAGCGTTGATATTGTCCTAAGGTCATCTAGGGGCTTCCCTGGTGGCTCAGATGGTAAAGAGTCCACCTGCAGTGCAGAAGACCTGGGTTCAATCCCTGGGCCGGGAAGATCCCTTGGCGGGGAAAATGGCAACCCAGTCCAGTGTGCTTGCCTGGAGAATCCCATGGACAGAGGAGCCTGGTGAGCTAAAGTCCATGGGGTCACAAAGAGTCAGACACCACTGAGCGACTAAACGTGCACGTACGACGGGTCACCTAACTAGTCATCTGCAAAGCCGAGTCTCCACTGCAGGTCCTCTGGCTCCAGTTGGGGCTGCTTTCTGTATTCAACTCTAGGAAACTGGGGGGTAGAGATGCACTAGCACCGTCTGCACCCTACAGACAGGTCATAGCCTAGAGGAGTCCTCAGAATCCTGCCCGACACAGAACTGCCATGGACCAGCATGGACACCCAAGTGGGAACCACGCCACCAGCTGCCCTCTGGATGTGGTGTTGAAGTTCCTCTTTTATTTCCAACAACCCTGCGCCCGCTTGCCCTCCAGGTTACGCTGCCTTGTCTCAGCCTGCTCGTGACCTGCATTCAGGGTTGGGCTGTGGGTTTCTCCATGTCCCCTGGAGGGCTCTGTAGCACTTGAGTCCAGCTGCCGTTAGTCAGGGAGAAGCCCCGGGTGGCATATCCCCAAGGACCTTCATCCAAGCAGTTCCTTCTCCCCAGTCCTCCCTCCATCCGTATCGGCCCCGCCTCTCCCACCCTGTCTGTGCTGAGAAGCAGGACAGATCCACTGGAACAGAGTCTCAAGCATGTTTTCCCAGCACAGAGACCTGTTCAATTAGTCATGCGACGCTTAACAAGGTCACTTACTCTGCCCCCAACACTGTGCTAGGTGTCTGGGACATAAATACAAATTAAATTCCTGCCCTCGAGGAGCTCACAGTCAAGGAACGAAATAGAAAATGAGCAAAGGTAAATCATTAAAAGACAGTTTGATACACTGTTTGGAGGGACAGACACCTACTGCAGGACCTCTGCGCAGTTGGGGAAGAAGGGGTCATTGGACCCGCAGTAGCAGCGAAAACAGAAGTGGCCCAGTGAAGGCGGAGCTGGCCAGTACCCCGTCCCCCGAGCTGTCTGTCAACAGAGCGCGAGAGTGTCCTGGGTGTCCACGGATTGTAATCAGGAGAATCTGAGCTCACTAGAGCCTGAGCCTCAGTTTCCTTATCTGCAAAATCGGGAGATTATCAGTACATATCCCCATGAAGATGTTGAAAGAAAAAAATACAGGCAATAAGTAGCATGTGCTCAATAAATATTAGCTTTTCCCTTGATTCTTTAACTGTGCTATGACAATCAATTTCAAAGCTATTGTCCCTAGTCTAGAGAATTATCCTGAGGAGGCAGGAATACAAAGAGCGGATGATCACTGAATCACCTCGCCTGACCTGCGCCAGTTTTCCAAATTGTGCCAGATATATACACATGCTTGCCTCTCATTCCACCCTTGCATCAGTACCATCCAGAGCCCAAGCCCAAACACACACCATCCAGCTTCCCAGGGATAGAGAGGAAGATAGACGTCCCTCCCACCCCAAAGGAGCCCCCGGACTCACCCGTCTATCACAGCAGCGGAGACCCAGTAAATTCCCTCAGCCCAAAGAGGGTGGGTAGGGCTTCCAGCGAGTCCACGTGAAGACCCTCAGCCCCCAGCAACCCAGGCCGCCTGTGGCCCACCCAAGGAGCCTTGATGACACCAGCAGAGTTAACCACGTACCCGTGGTGCATCGGCGCTCCCTGAGATGCCTGGGATGGCTCTGTTCACAGAGAACGATCTTATTTTCTGAAGTAGCAGCTTTCCGTTGAAATTCTTCGTCAGTCACCGTAGTGGGGATTTTTCCCTCTTTTCTCTCTCTCTCTCTCTCTCTCTCTCTCTAACTGGTAAAACTGACAGTCTGCCTACATTAACCGGGCATTAATTTGCATGATCAAAAGCAGATTTGTTCCAAGAGGCGATGCTCTGCCTTCCCCTCCAAGCACGAGCATCTCCAAGGAAGGCGAGAAAAAAAACCGCAATCGGCCCCCGCTGTGTTGCCCCTGAGCTTGGCCGGGTTTGGCCTCATCCCGGAGCAGGTGGGGTGGGGGCCCTGCAGGGAGTGGGGAGGGGGAGGGCAGCCCATCTGAAAGTTGGAAAGTGGCACCTGGCAGCCCCAGGAGCTGGCATGAGCCCCAGCCTGGGAAAACCAAGCCTTTGGTGACAGATTACAACAGAGGGGCGTGCCAGAGTCTCAGGGAGCACATGGATTTCCTGTGGAGAGAGAGGGGGACTGCTACGCTGAATCCCCAGCCCTTTGAGATGAAGAGATGCGAGGGTGCAGACCCTAGACATCCTGGGGCCCTCTGGAAAGCCAGGACCCAGAATCAAAAAAACAGATTGGGATTCCTTGCTTTAGCCATGCCATGCAGGCAGCTGAACCAGTCTGAGAGCTAGCATCTCTTTAGTCTTTGAATGGGCACAGGGCAACCAAACCTGTAGTGAAGTGAGAACGTCTGTTTTTTGTTTTTTTTTCTTCTGTTAAAATTTATTTTTAATTGGAGGATAATTGCTTTACAATGTTGTGTTGCTTTCTGCCATACAGCAACATGAATCAGCTATTTGTGTGTGTGTATATATGTATATGTATATCCCCTCTCTCCTGAGCCTCCCTCCCACCCCTCTAGGTCATCACAGAGCACCGAGCTGAGTTCCCTGTGCTATGCAGCAACTGCCCATAGCTGGATATTTTACATATGGTAGTGCATATATTTCTATGCTACTCTGGAGATGGAAACGGCAACCCCACCCAGTAGTCTTCCCTGGAGAATCCCATGGACAGGGGAGACTGGCAGGCTACAGTCCATGGGGTCGCAAGAGTTGGACACGACTTAGTGTCCACCACCACCATGCTGCTCTCTCGGTTCGCCCCACCCTCTCGTTTCCTCGCTGTGTCCACGTGTCTACACCTGCATCTCTGCGTCTGCATCTCTGTTCTTGCCTTGCAGATAGGCTCATCAGTACCATTTTCTTAGATTCCATATGTATGCGTTACTGTATGGTATTTGTTTTTCTCTTTCTGACTTACTTCACTCTGTATAGCAGGCTCTAAGTTCATCCACCTCAGTTCAGTTGGCTCAACGTCATTCCTTTTTACGGCTGAGTAATATTCCATTGTGTATATATGCCACAGTCTTTTTATTCATTCATCTGTCGATGGACGTCTGGGTTCCTTTCATGCCCTGGCTATTGTCAATAGTGCTGCTATTAATATTGTGTTACGTGTGTCTTTCTGAATTATGGTTTTCTCAATGTATGCCCAGTAGTAGGATTACTGGGTCGTAGGGTAGTTTTAGTCCTATTTTTTAAGGACTTCTAGGCAAAGGTGACACCACCCAACCGTGGGAGCTGTACTGAGACCCCTCCACGCTGGTGCTGTAACCACCCAACCCTCAGCATCATCACTCACCCGTGTCCCTAGTCTCAGTATCCCCTGTGCTCTGTGAAGAGAAAACCAGGGATCAACGGGTTTGTCTCATTACCCTAAAACAGTAAAAATATTTTCTGACTGTGCCAGTAAAAGATGAATGTAAGCCAGGCTGGATTCATTTTTTTTTTTTTTTTAAGATTTTCTGATGCAGACCATTTTTTAAGTCTTCATTGAATTTGTTGCAATATTGATTCTGTCTTATGTTTTGGATTTTTGGCCCTGGGTTGTGTGGGATCCAAGCTCCCCAGCCAGGGATGAACATGTACCCGCTGCATTGGAAGGTGAAGTCTTAACCCACGGACTGCCAGGGAAGTCCCTGGATTCATTAGTATATGTTTATTATTATTATTATTTATTTTTTCTTCTGATTTAAAAAAAAAATTGAAAGGAACATTTTATCCTGGCCTCTACAATTATGACGGGGGCCTGCTGGAAGGTGAAGTCAGCCTTGGGTCTGGTCACTTCCACACCCAGTAGTCAGGGCAGGAGGGGTCAATACAAACTCTCTGAGGGCTCACCTCATGGCTCTGGGGAACGTTGTAAGCCCCCCCGCCCCCCGCCTCCAGCCCCCACCAAAGAGATCAGGCTCCTGGCTCACAGAGTTTATGTTCCATGGAAAGGACAGTGGCAATGGTGTGTAAACAAAGGAAATAGGGGTTTCAGATCAGGGAATGTGCTCTGAAGAAAGCTGTAACAGGAATAAGAGAGGAAAGGAAGCAGTGGGGGAAAGCACTTTGCAGGGAGGTCGGGGAGGGGACTTCTGGTCCTGAGTGGTGAGAAGAGCCTGCTGTGAGTAGAGCCAGTCGAGGAGCTGGTGCAGAGACCCCGGGGCAGGGCTGGTCTGGGGGACGAGAAGGCCGGATGCTGTTAAACGCAGTGGGTGATGGAGGGGGCAGCACGAGTGGGAAGCAGAGCTGTTAGGCCATCTGAACAGTGACTTGATTCTACTTGCAGGCCCATCATCAGAAAGTCTAAGCTAGAAAGTGATACTCCTGATCAGTGGATTTGAAGAGCATTCTGGCAGCTGTATGGAAAACCGACTGTGGAAAGCTAACAAAGGACTGAGAGACCAGATGGAGGCCCACTGCGAAGTGCAGGGGGCAAGCTGGTGCATCAAGTTAGGGTTGAAGACGCGGTAGAGGCAAGACAGGCCCAGACTGCGGATATGTGTAGGGTCGGCAGTTGGGTGGGTGAGCTGGGAGTTCAGGAGCAAGTTCAGAGCCATAGATACAGATCTGGAAGAAAACCAAGAAATCTTGATATCACAGAAAGCCAAGAAAAGAACGTGTTTATGAAAGGAAGCTGAGCTCAAGGGTAGAACGTCATTGGAAGTGGTGTGAGATGAGGGCAGAGATCTGACCCCTGGACCTGACAAGATGTAAGTCCCGGGGGCCCTTGATAAGGGCTGTCTCAGGGGGGTGAGGGGAAGGCCTGAGTGATGAGGGTAGGCTGAGGAGGGAGTGAGGAAGTGATCGTGTGCTTCCCAAACCCACCCTCTTTCTGCTTCATCCCCATCTTCACTGGACACCAGCCCTTGACAATTTTTACGACCACTTCATTCATTGACAAGTTAGTTACCTCTTCGACTTTACCAAGCTGTTCTGTGGGAAGGTCTGTGTCCTGTTCATTTCAAACCCCTCAGCTGCTGGCCACAGTAGGTCTCTAACGGATGCCCATTAAATGAAGGAAGATCTGTGTCTCCAGGTACCCTGGAGCTCTAGAGAATTCTGGGGACGTTTGTCCTTTCAGCGTGCACCTGCTTGCCTTTGGAGATGCCGCTCTGGGTCTCCCTCTCCTTCAGCTTACAATGTCACAACCATTTTGCATAACTTCAAGGAGAGGAGAACCAGGGGCTCCTAGGCTCATGGCTGGGGCTTTGTGGAGCTGGGGACACTGAAGGGCAATGAATCTTCTGAGGCTGCACACAGAGCTAGGTCTGAACCCCACATTCAGTTCCCTAGGCCACCAGCATGCAAGGTGACTCTGGACCCCTCTGCAGTCTCTAAATGTTCCCCAGGCTCCTCCAGCTGTTCTGTGGGGCATATTCAGGGCAGCCCTTTAAAACCACGCAGCTCAGATGTGCCAATCCCTGATGGCCCTTAATGAGCCCACGCCCACCAAACCCGCCTCTGAGGAAGGTCCTGCCTGTAATTACAGCTTGTGCTACTGGTCCCCGGCTTGGCAGTCATGTGGTGGCCCCACTCCCTCCCGCTGCCTCTTTAATTAAACCAGCAACGGCATCTGTGCCTCTGTCCGTGCCAAGCAGGAAGAGACCTGGGTCTTGCTGAAATCAGGCCCCTTCGCATCCACAGGCGCCCCCCCTGGGTCCCAGGTCCACACTCCAGCCATCTCTCCAGACCAGTGACCACGGATACTGTCATGTCCCGGCTCATCTGAGCAACTCAGGTCCTGTTAGAATGCGAAATGAATCGCAGTCTCGTGACGGCAGAAACTGGGCCCTGCCCTTCAGCATTCTAGCTGTGGAACTATTCAGGTTGTTGGAGGTGCTTCTAGTAAGGCCCAGGGCTTAATGGCGTGCTGCTCCTAAAAGCGGCCTCTTTGTGGAAAGAATTTCCGCAGCACCAGGACAAGGTCAGTCATTCTCCAGCAGTGATTCAGAAGAGGAGTTCCAAGGGTCTGGACCCACAGCCAGGGGGACCAGCACGGATCAGGTCTTACTGTAAAACATGAGCTCCTCTGAGCCAGCTGAGCTGGGCCCAGGGTTGAGTCTGCATGCATCCAGCAGTAGGCATCATGCTAACAGTGTGCATGTTTAACCTCAGTACAGTTTAATTAAGAAGGTAATGTTATTGTGCCCATTGCACAGAGAAGAAAACAAAGGCAGAGAGGTCCAGGAACTTGCCCGTGATGCACATCTAGTACCTAGCAAAGCTGGCATCCAAATCCAGGTCTTTCCAGCTTTGGGGATTTGAATCTAGGAGGTTTGACTTTGGACTTGCAGCTTCTCCTGTGTTAGCTCTACGAAGGTCAGGGTCTTCACTATTCATTTTGTCCAGCACTTACTAAGCACCACACTGAGTCCTGTGGTTCAGGGGTTCCTCGGTGGTACTGGAACAAGAATAGATCAAGAATAGCCCCTGGAGATTCAGTGAAGCCTCCTGAAGGCACCCAGGGACCCCTGCCTGCATCTGGGACAAGGAAAAAAAAAAATCACTCGTATCTACTGACCATGTGTGCCCAGAGCTGTGCTATGCCCTGTATATTAAAGTTTTGTTGGAATTTGACAGTGATTCTATGCAACTGCCCAACTCACGGTGATTCACTGATATTTCAGTGAAATACACATGCTAAATGTTTAGCAATAATCAGAGTTATGTGAATGGTGACTAATATAATTTGGGAGATAAAATATTTCAAAAACTCAGAAAAGGGCAGATAATAACATGATGGTTTCCCCCTAAACTATTAGAAGACTGTGAAGTCAATTAGATTGCAGGCAAGCATTTTGAATAGACTAGATTAGACTAGACTAGAATACAATTCAATATAATGCAATGAAAACTATCAGATATATCATAGATGTTAACACCAGTTAGAATGAGTGTTACTTGTGAACATTACTACAGGCCTTTCGGTGTGAGTGTGTGTGAATTCCGCATGTATCCAATGTCTTTTTTATTATAGATCATGATCATTTGATAATATATGCATTGTATAATAAACCCATGTTGATATAATACACACTGATACAGTAAGCACATTGCTCTTCAGATTTAACAGATGTTAGTATTTTTTGCCATATTTTCTTCATATCTTTTCCAAGAAACAACCCAATATAGATAGAATTCAGACTAAGCCATCTGTGCACACCTCTCCCTATCGCCTTTCTTCATCTCTCCTGAAGCTGGTGTGTAACCACCAGCAGACGTGCTTCTGATCAGCGATTCACCCACTGGTCCAGGCTCTTGGTGAGCCAGGCTGAAGACAGCACAGCCCGTGACCCCAGTGGGTTGTGTCTCAAACAGCAGGGATTCCTTACTGATCATACCCACTGGACCATAATCACAGGTCCAGTGTGCTTGGGAATGTTTAGGAAAACAATCTAAACACACCAGGAAGTCCTGATAAGCACATGTTGGTGTTGACATAAAAGTCTAGAAATATGTAAACACACACCCTAGGACTGTACAAGGGCCAAGGGGCCTAGACCGCACACGCGGGAGCTGCATCTCCCTCCACCCCTTGTCTTCAGAAATAAGGAAACTGAGTCCTTGGGGGGAAGACATGACCCTCCCCAGACTCTCCCAGGCAGACAGGACAAGTAAGGAAGGGGAGAAGGAAGAGGAGGAAGACAAATACCATTCGACTTCACTCACAGGCGAAACAAACAACTGACCAAACCAAGCAATAGTAAACACGTAGACAGCAGGGGCAGAGCAGCGGTGATCAGAGCGGGAGGGTGGGGAGAGGGCAAGACGGGTAAAAGGGATTGACTTCAGTTTCATTTACTGTCTCAAGCGTATGTGATGGGACGGAAACTAAACCTTTGGTGGTGAGCTCACGGTCGGGTACCCAGAAGTAGGAATAGAATGCTGTACACATCAAACTTACCTAACATTATAGACCAGTGATACTGGAGTTTAAAAACAAATTTTGAAAAGAAGAGAGAAGAAAGGAAACAAGAAAGAAAGAAAAGACGGGAGGGAGGGAAAGAGGGAGGAAGGAAGAAAGGTAGGAACAGAGGAAAGAAAGGAAGAAGGAAAGGGGAAAGACTTATTTCCAACTGGACACCCATCCCCAGAGAGGTGCCCGGGGACCCCTCCCCATCCCCGCCCATCCTCTGTGAAATTGCCCTGCCCTCGCCCTGTCTCCCTGCCCTGCTTCTCTTCATAGCACCTGTCCCGGATGAACGGTGTAACTATTGGCTTATTTTCCACCTCCACTCTCTAGAACATGAGGCCCGCGAGAGCAGGGAAGCTTGATCAGGGCTCTCTGAACAGCATGCTCAGGGCTGTTTCCCAGGCCTGGCAAGCAGCTGGCCCTGGACTGGGAGTGGGTTTATCAGTAGAAGAGGGTACAGAGAACATCCTTACATTGACTGCTTGAGTCAGTGAAGGAGACGGGAGTCTGCTGTCCTAATGAGACCATGTGACAAGATGGCTGAGCACCCACCATGAGACCCAAGAGCAGCCTGCAGCAAAGGCTGGCGTTCAGTGAGCGCTTGCTTGTTGCCGGCACCCTTTTCGGTGCTTCACGTGTATTCAGCTTTTACTCTTCCTTGCAGCCCTGCCTGGGTTGGTTGGGGCAGGCTCCGCTCTGTCCATTTTCAGGCTGGGAGAGGGGGCACAGAGAGGTACAGGTGCTTGTTTAAGGCCACACAGCTGGGAGGAGGCAGCGCTGGGATTCGCACCCAGGCAGTCTGGCTCTAGCACCCATGGGCATCACACCATCTGCCACTGCTTTCCAGAGAGAAAATTCTAAACCAAGTGTTGGAACGACACTGACTTGAGGCCTTTCAGAATCTGATCGGGCGATTTCTGTATCTTTTTCTTTTTCAAGCAATTTGAGGAAAGTCAAGGCCGGACCAGTAGCAAAACAGCCTTTTATCAGGCGCTGCAGAACTCTCTGGGTGGCGAGGCAGAGGACGCCGGTGTGCAGGCTGCAGCTACGTGGTACTACTCCCTGGAGCATGACTCAGACGACTACGCCTCCTTCTCCCGCGCCCTGGAGCAGGCCACGCGGTGAGCCCCCTGGGCGCACGGGTCTGCCTCCACACGGACGTGGGGATGCTCAGGCCATTTGGGGAGAACCGGGGCACAGTGCCGCTGCTTTTCGCTGCCTGCTTCATTCAGTCCAAAGTGCGGGCTGCCTGCCCGCATCGGGGAGACACGAGGGGTGACCCCGTCCTTCCCTCCATGGTACTTGTGCCTGCTGTATACACCCTGTGCTTAGAAGCTGAGCTCAGCTGGTGCTGATGGAGAACCAGAGAGAGGGGCGCTTGGTGCAGAAGGGAACAGCCCAACCCAGCAGAGAGGACCCCCGTCCTCCAATCCAGCGGTCTGGACCTAGGCTACCCTTGAGAACCGTGTAAGGAGCACTCTAAGGGTGGGGCAAGAGCCCAGGCCTCATAAGCGCTGGTATATATCTCTCAGATGGTTAAAAATTTGCCTGCAGTACAGGAGACCTGGGTTCGATCCCTGGGTCAGGAAGATCCCCTGGAGGATGAAATGGCAACCCACATCATCATTCTTGCCTGGAGAATCCCATGGATAGAGGAGCCTGGTGGGCTGTAGTCCATGGGGTCGCAAAGAGTCCAACAGGATGGAGTGACTAACCATGAAATGTATTTCTAGGGTCCCTCAAGTGACTCTGCTTTGTGGCCAGAATTCACCTTGCACAGGAAACACAGACCTAGACAGGGGAAGGTTTGTGCCTGATGTCACACCTAGAATTGAGGACACAGGGCTCCTGAGGCCATGTGACCCCTTCCCCAGGATGCTGTTTCTACACTCGCTGTTTATGGGCCTTGTTGCTCAAGGTCACTGCCTCCAGCTTCCTTCTCTGGGGAAGTCAGCCCAGGTCCCCCACCCAGGAGTAGTTAGTGGATGCCCCCCACCCACGGCAGCCTCTGCCGTCCACAGGCCGTGCCTCTCTCTCATCAGTCAGGAAACAGCCAACTTCTGTTTCTCTCTGCCTGTGGAGCCCCTGGGATGAGACCACAGTGGTGACTCAAGAGCTAGAGTCACCTGTGAGTGCCCGTGGACATGTCCTGCTTCCCCGGCAGGACCGCCTCCATGAGGGGAGAACCTGGTCAGGGGGCTTCGGCATCCTGTGGCTCCTTTCCTGTCCTCAGGGAGGTCCACACTGGCCCTCCCTCTCCGTCCCTGGGGGCAGAGCCGCTGTCGAGGCTCGGAGGCCCCTGATGAACTCGCCTGTGATGGAACGAGCGGGACTGAAGGGTGTTGAGACCCGCTTCCCTGCTTGGTCTCTCTACCCAAGAGTCTGCGGTTTCCAGTCAGAGCATCATTGGCTCCGAATAAAACTTTGTACCACCCCCAGGGACCTCAGGGCCCAAGAAGGCTCTAATTTTCTCTCCAGTGGAGAGTTCAGCTTTGAACCCTTTGAACCAAATGGCCAGCAGCTGTTCCTGGAGGCCCAGCCCCAGAATGGACCCTAAGGGCTCACAGATGTCCAACTCCTGGGCCCTGAGACGTTCACAGCCACGTCAGGCCTGGCTCAGATCCATGTTGTGGAAAGAGCTCAGGCTAGAGTTCAGAAACCTATATTCCTTCCTGTTCCAGCTTTAGCCTGTAACTGTCTTTGAGAGCAGTCCATGAACTGGGGGCAGGAGCAGAGGTCTGAGGGAGGGCAGGTAACCCAGGAAGGCTTCACTGATGAGGCAGACTCCAGTTCTCCCTCAGGTCCGGCCCTCTTTCCCTTCCGGCCAGACTGAGACAACAGCCTCCACGGGCCTCCCTGGCTCCAGTGTCCTCGTCAGTGTTACCAGGGTGGGCCTCTCTGGAGGTCTGCTCCCACCCCTGTCCTGCTCACCACTCCTCAGGGGCCCATGAGCTGAAGAGGGCTGCCTCCATCTGCACTTCCAGCCTCACCCTGCCAGCCACGTGCTCTCTGAGAACCTTCCCTGTGCGCCTTGGAGGTGCTGGTCTCCACCTCCGGAGGAGGCAGCCCGCCTCAGTGGTGGACTTCCATGAGTCCATCACTTACTGGAATCCCTGCAGCGTCAGGCTCATGGGCCCCGTTTCTCAGCTGAGGACGTGGAGTGTCAAGGAGACGTAGAGATGCTGCTGGGATTCAAAGCCCGGTGGCCCCAGACCCTTGAGGTCTCCATCTTCTTTTTAAATGCATGATTATGTTCAGCTCCACAGTGTATTGTATTTATTTGAAGATAAGAAGTTTTGTTCCCAAGTTTTTGGATAAAATTGATGTTCTGGGAAGATGTTTCTCCCACGGGTCTCTTAACCCTGAGATGCGTTGTATGGACCACAGCGTGTGATCATGGCCGTCCATGAAGCAGGCTGGACTGTGCAGGGGGCCCAGCTGGGGCAAGAGGAAAGCTGGGGGTGCAAGGAGCCGGGGGCGTTCTCTGCGGGTGTGTGCAGAGGGGCTGGTAGCCCAGGGACCTTGCCCGGGAGAAACCTTTACCCAGCACGGTTGACCGTAGAGCTGGACGTGGCTAACATCCCCCTCTGTCTTCCTCTCACCAGAGACTACTTTATCATCTGCCCTGTGATTGACATGGCCAGTCACTGGGCAAGGACGGTCCGAGGAAATGTCTTCATGTACCACGCTCCAGAAAGCTACAGCCACAGCAGGTAAGGTGACCGCGCGGCCACAGTGGGTATCGGCACATGAAGGGCATCTGGCCGAGGGTCCCTGTCACTTCTGCGGTCCACAGGGTAACGGAGAAAAGGTGGCAGGACATGGTTCAATGACATGGAACACATCGCTTAACTTTTCTGAGTCTCATCTGAAAAATGGGTAGAACGGTAATCGCCACTGTATCTCACAGCACTGTAGGAAGGGCATGTAGGATAAAGTATGTAGAAAGCAGTTTGGGATTGCAACATTAACTCTTCATTGGTTGATCCGGCTTGGAAGGAGGAGCCATCTTTATTAATCCTATGTGTTTGTGCCTCTAAAAACTGAACAGTTAGCTTAATTTAAGAAAACGGCTTTCCAAAGTAAAAGATTTTTCGAAACAAAAGGAAATAATGATCACCTAGAGATACCAAATCCTAAACTCTAGAACCTCTAAATGTGACCTCTTAAGGAAAAAAGGGCTTGTAGATGTGAATAAACTAGGGATCCTGAGGCAAAAAGAAAAAAAAAAAAAACTATCCTGAATTATCCCAAAGGATCCTAAGTGCATTCACAAGTGTCCTTATAAGAGGGAGGTGGGGAGATTTGATATGCATAGAAGAGGAGGAAGCAGAGCTTGAGTGATCCACATATAAGCCAAGAAATGCCAGCACCACCAGAGTTGGAAGCGTAAGACCTGGCTTCTTGTCTGGAGCCTCCAGAGGCACCATGGCCCTGCCCACATCTGGACTTGGGCTCAATAAATCTGGTTTTGTCTCCAGAACCATGAAACAGCACATTTCTGTTGCTGTAAGTCACCAGAGTTCACCGTAATTTGTTATAGCAACTACAAGAAACTACTACAGTCTCGCAAATATTCTAGTTTTCCTAAGCAAGCACTCACTGTTTACCTGGCTTCCCTTGACAGGTTTTTAAATTTGTAACACTGCACAGAATGTCTGGTAAAGAATCTTCCTGCAATGCAGGAGACCCCAGTTGGATCCCTGGGTTGGGAAGATCCCCTCGAGAAAGGCCTGGCAACCCACTCCAGGATTCTTGCCTGGAGAATCCCATGGACAGAGGAGCCTGGCGGGCTACGGTCCACGGGGTGGCAAAGAGTCAGACACGACTGAGCGACACACACACACACACAGAACATCCATCTTTGTGAGGTCAGCAGTGTTGGAATGGCCTTCTGCACTTTACGGATAAAGAGTCCGAAGGTCAAGGAGCTTCACCTGATTTCCCCAAGGGCAAGCTGTGGTTGGTTATAGAACAGTGAGCTACTCAGCTTCTCTGAGCCCCAGAGTTCTCTCTCCATGAAAACGTGCGGTCTCTCTGCTTAGAAGGCTGTCAGCCTGCTCCATTTCCTAGAGTCAAGCAGCTGCCTCCAGGGTGTGGGAAGGGGAGTCATGTCAGGCGAGGATTCTGCTGAGAAGGCAGTCAGTAGAGAAGGAAGAGGGTGGTGAGGACAGTTGAGGGTTTGGACAAAGATGAAAGGGAGCCTCGTAACCCTGTGGCCACTGCGTCCTGGGGGGGCCAGGCGTGGGAAGTCATTGGTGGAGGCTGCCTTGGCAGCACCTCCCAAATACCAGGGCTCTCAGGAATTCGCACCCGGTGCATTTCTTCAGTCTGGTCTGCCCGCCTCTCTTCTAAGGTAGAGGTTATAGCAGAAGCTGTGAGCCTCCAGAGGTAAGCTCATCAAAAGCCTTCAACACATGCGTGTACTTTTGGATTTCAGAATGTTTTTGATAATTTTTTTTCATGTGTTTATTTATTCTTGGCTGTGCTGGGTCTCTGTCGCTGTATGGGCTTTTTCTCTAGTTGCAGCAAGTAGGGGCTATTCTAGTTGCAGTGCACGGGCTTCTCCTGACACTGGCTTTAGGGCCTATGGACTTCAGCATTTGCAGCACTCAGGCTTAGAGGCCTTGAGGCATGTGGGATCTTCCCAAGCCAGGGACTGAACCTGTGTCCCCTACACTGGTAGGTGGATTCTTTCTTTACCACTGAGCCACCTCAGTAGCTGGGACTCCAGAATTCATAAGTGTCAAAAAAAAAAAAAGAACTGCACCTATTATATGAGGACAGAAACAATCAAAACAAAGCATAATGAAAAGATCCATAGGATTCTAGCCAGAATCAGTAATACTTTGACCCCATCTGAATTCTTTTCCTCCCTGGGGGTGGTTAGAACAACAGTTCTGGAGGCCCAGAGTCAGGAATCAAGGCGGGAGCAGGGCCATGCTCCCCCTGGAGGCTGGAGGGGATGTTCTGCTCCAGCCCCACCCCACCCCCTGCTTCCGGGGGCCTCAGGCATTTCTTGGCTAGTAGATGAGCACCTTTCCAGTGTGCGTCTATGTGCAGATTTCTAAGACCCACCCTAAGGAGTTCCATTTTAACTTGGTTATCTCTGCAAAGACCTTGTTCCCAATGAAGGTCATATTCTGAGGTCCTAGAGGCAGGGGCTCCAACGTGTCTTTTAAGGGGGACAGAATTCAACCCGAAGCACCACCCCTCTTGGTAATATGACAGCCCTGCCGGGGAGGCTCCTGAGAGACAAGGATTCAAAGCTGGCTGTTTGGGACTTGGGATCGGGGTGGTCCTGGGAGGAGCGATCCTTGAACAGAGTCCAAGACATATCCTCAGACTGCCGTGGCCAGTTTGGTGCTCTGTGTTGCTGAAGAGCTTCTGCACACCCTCCTGGGGACCAACAAGCAGGGCTGGTCTGCAGACCCTCCCCTGAAAGGAAGGCATGTTTGTGCATGAGAACACAAAGTGCCTGCTGGGTCTTTATAGTCACAGCACCTCAGGGCCAAGAGACCCTCCTGACACAGAAAGGGCATAGTAGGTGCTCAGGAAACCATGCTGAAGGACAGAAGCTGATCCAACTACCTCATTTAACAGGTGGGAAAGTGTCCTTTCCACTCTAGTTTATGGGCGCCTTGGGGCTTAGTTTTGCCATCTGCAGAATGGGAGTAAGGTGGTGACAGAGGTCAGGAGTACTTAGTTTTAGCTGGGCTCTGTAGAGCCCTGGACCCAGGGTCCCTGAGAGGAGGACAGCAAGAAGAGGGTGGGGGTAATCTGAGCCTGCCAGCCCCTTATCTCAATAACTGAGCTTCAAGGAAAATTTCAAGGGCATGCAGTTTAGAGAGATATGAAAAACGTCTGGGCTCAGTCACCTTTAAGACACCTTCTGACTCTCACATTCTATGAATTTTGGGGCAAAGAGACTCTGCGTCACTGATATATTTTAGAGACAGATATGTTGCTAACTGTACAAAGGCAGAGAGTGTCCTGGTTAGAGCAGGGACTCTGGGCCAGCTGCCTTGTTAGAAACTTGTCTTATTAGCTCAGGAATCTAAAGCAAGTCACTTAATCTGCTTGGTGACAGTTTCTTCATCTGAAAATGGGAATAATAATAAGAGTGTCTACTTCGGAGGGTTGCTATGATCATTTGTATATAGAATGGGACCTGGTAAACAGGAAATGGTGAGAGTGTCTCATTATTCTTGTCCATCAAAACGCGTTCTTGACATTTTTCTAGGCATGTATCCTCTCTCCCACAACGACCGTAATACGGTTCCATCTATGTAGTAGATGAATGAATGAATCACGGGAACTAACCCATTTAATTGTTGGCAAGTTTATCTTTTACTGCCTGAAAAGACATCTCCCTCATTCTGCCCTGGAGCTGTCACAGTCTCGTTTATTTCTGGCTCAGATCTACAGACTTAAAATATATGTGCGTGCCTTATGGTTTCAGCCATCTGTCTGGTACCTCCATTTCTGTGAGCATGTATTAGCTTTCCTGGCATAGCCAGAGAGCAAAACACAATAAATTACCACTTTCTCACAGCCGCTTGTCAATTGATCGCAGCGCTGCTTGGCCCTCTACCTGCTTACCTGGATTGTAGATGAGATTTACATCTCTGAAATTCTGTGAGGAAAGAATAGGCATAATGGACGAGGGAGGAGACAAAGAAATGAAAATCTACAGTATGGGAGGAAGGTGCAATTTTAAGATCCAGATTCAATGAATCACATTTTGTCCAACTCATCTTACAGATAAAGAAACAAATGCTCAGGGGAGACTGGAGTTATGTGCCAGCTACAGAGTTAGTAAGTGGCAGTCTGAACTCAAACCCTGTCTCCTGCCCTTTCTCCAGTTTTCTTTCAATTGCACCTACTTCAGCCTGAAACTTCTGAGTCCCTACCATGGCTAAGTCCACTTGCTGGCTGTAACTTTGGACAAGATGCTTAACCTCTCTGAGCCTCAGTGCATCTTCATCTGTATAAGGAAGAGTGATAGTGCATGTCCCAAGGGATACTGGAAGGGTTCAGGGAGAGAATACCTGCATCTGGTCCAGCAGCTGTGCTTCCAAGACTTTCATGAGAACACAACTTACACTGTTTAAAACTATTGACATGAATCCTTCCTTGGTGATCAATGCAAAGAAATAGAGGAAAGCAATAGAATGGGAAAGACTAGAGGTCTCTCCAAGAAAATTAGAGATACCAAGGGAACATTTCATGCAAAAATGGGCTCGATAAAGGACAGAAATGGTATGGACCTAACAGAAGCAGAAGATATTAAGAAGAGGTGGCAAGAATACAGAGAAGAACGATACAAAAAAGATCTTCATGACCCAGATAACTATGATGGTGTGATCACTCATATATAGCCAGACATCCTGGAGTATGAAGCCAAGTGGGCCTTAGAAAGCATCACTATAGACAAAGCTAGTGGAGGTGCTGGAATTCCAGCTGAGCTATTTGAAATCCTAAAAGATGATGCTGTGAAAGTGCTGCACTCAATATGCCAGCGAATTTGGAAAACTCAGCAGTGGCCACAGGACTGGAAAAGGTCAGTTTTCATTCCAATCCCAAAGAAAGGCAATATCAAAGAATGTTCCAACTACTACACAATTGCACTCATCTCACATGCTAGCAAAGTAATTCTCAAAATTCTCCAAGCCAGGCTTCAATAGTATGTGAACCCTGAACTTCCAGATGTTCAAGCTGGTTTTAGAAAAGGCAGAGGAACCAGAAATCAAATTGCCAACATCTGCTGGATCATCAAAAAAGCAAGAAAGTTCCAGAAAAACATCTATTTCTGCTTTATTGACTATGCCAAAGCCTTTGACTGTGTGGATCACAATAAACTGTGGAAAATTCTGAAAGAGATCGGAATACCAGACCACCTGACCTGCCTCCTGAGAAATCTGTATGCAGGTCAGGAAGCAGCAGTTAGAACTGGACATGGAAGAACAGACTGGTTCCAAATTGGGAAAGGAGTACGTCAAGGCTGTATCTTGTCACCCTGCTTATTTAACTTATATACAGAGTACGTCATGCAAAATGCTGGGCTGGATGAAGCACAAGCTGGAATCAAGACTGCGGGGAGAAATATCAATAACCTCAGATATGCAGATGACACCACCCTTATGGCAGAAAGCAGAGAACTAAAGAGCCTGTTGATGAAAGTGAAAGAGGAGAGTGAAAAAGTTGGCTTAAAGCTCAACATTCAGAAAACTAAGATCATGGCATCTGATCCCATCTACTCATGGCAAATAGATGGGGAAACAATGGAAACAGTGAGAGACTTTATTTTGGGGGGGCTCCAAATCACTGCAGATGGTGACTGCAGGCATGAAATTAAAAGACGCTTGTTCATTGGAAGAAAAGTTATGACCAACCTAGATAGCATATTCAAAAGCAGAGACATTACTTTGCCAACAAATGTCTGTCTAGTCAAAGCTATGGTTTTTCCAGTAGTCATATGTGGATGTGAGAGTTGGACTATAAAGAAAGTTGAATGCTGAAGAATTGATGCTTTTGAACTGTAGTGTTGGAGAAGACTCTTGAGAGTTCCTTGGACTGCAAGGAGATCCAACCAGTCCATCCTAAAGGAAATCAGTCCTGAATATTCATTGGAAGGACTGATGTTGAAGCTGAAACTCCAATACTCTGGCCACCTAATGGGAAGAATTGACTCACTGAAAAAGACCCTGCTGCTGGGAAAGATTGAAGGCAGGAGGAGAAGGGATGACAGAGGAGGAGATGGTTGGATGGCATCACTGATTCAATGAACATGAGTTTGAGCAAGCTCCAGGAGTTGGTGAAGGACAGGGAAGCCTGGTGTGCTGCAGTCCATGGGATCACAAAGAGTCGGACACACCTGAGTGACTGAACCTAAGTGAACACAACTTAGAGTGTTTCTTTTGCTCAGTGCTGCTCACTGCAGAGATTTTGAGCTAGTTTCCTCCATGGCTCCATCTATATAGCCTATTGTTTCAGGAAGAGGAAGTTTCAGTGGTGACTATAATCTAGGGTGTCTCAACTTGAACACTGTTGACATTTCCAGCTGGATAACTCTTTGGCGTGGAGCCTATCCTGTGCATTGCATGCTGTTTAGCAGAGTTTAGTGGCAACTCTGACCTCCACTCATTCAGTGCCAGAGGCACCTTCCCAGTTGTGATAACTAAAAATGTCTCCAGACATGGCCACTTTCCTTGGGGGCCAAAATGCTCCTCAGTTGATAAGCACTTCTGGCATCCCTCAAAACGGCAGTTATCACTAACAGCACTGGAGGGAAGTGGCAACCCCTTTCTCAGACCCCATCCCTGAATAAGCACAGGACCAACCCACCCCCAGATACTGTGTCTGGCCCCACAGAGTCTCAGGCAGACCACAGCATACCACCCAACCAGAACCTTTGGTGCTTCTATTACAAAGCCCTGGAGAGCTGACAGGCTCTCTTTGGTGGTCACATCAGGCAGGGCCCTGGCCTGCTGTCCACTCCTGAATCTCAGGCCATGGGCATTGTCTCTCTTGCCCAGCTGTCTCTAAGCATCACCTCCCACACTCTGCGGGGACTCTTCCCTCCCTGCCAGTCCCGGCTTCACCATCTTGTTGACTGTGGTTGATGTCTTTCTCTCTAACCAGTTCTTCTCAAAGGACACACTTGCCAAGTATCTTCCCAGAACAGGCCCCCACTTTATTCTCTGCCGCTCATGAGCAAAAGGACTCCCCTGTGACCGACTCAGGTTTGGGGGTTCCTCTCCAGGCCCCAGCAAGCATAGCAGGGAGCATTGGTGTTTTCTCTGATACTGCCTGTCCTTAGGGGGCTCAGCCTGGTTCTGCCTTGTACTGTGTGCCTCTGGCTGGTGACAGCCTCTCTGAGCTTCGGTTTCCTCATCCGCAGATGGAGCTAGTAATAGTACTGATAACGTACAGGAGTGTGTGGGGATCAAGTAAAACAAAGCATGCAAACAGCCTAACCTGCTGCCTGGCGTAAAGTTGGCACTCAGTAGGTGCTACTCATACTGTTTAATGTATGATCCTGGGAGAACCCACGTTGGAATGAGCAAGTGCGAGGAAGAAAGTAACCACAGATAAAGTGGTTTTGGGGAACTGGCCACCGAAAGGGTTGCTGTGGCCACTTCAGAAAGGAGATTGAGGCCCATGATCTTAAGCTTCCTGGCAGGTAGAGTCAGGTCATCATTCGCATGGAAATTCACCTCGGGACTGTGTGAGCCATCAGACTTGAATCGTGTGCTCTGTTCAGGTCCTTATTCCAAAGCTTTTGGTCTCCAGGATCCTGAGATGTGATTTCCGTGTCTCTGCAGTGCAGAAGACATTTTAGAGAGCTGAGACTTGACTTTGAATGGGCGGTGGGGTCGGACTCTTGGGATTAAACACGTTTCCAAGCTCCACATAGGATGCTGGACTGTTCTATACCTTTGGAAGAAGCAATTCAGCGTAGAAGAACACATCCTTGGACGTTAAACCAACGAGGATGTTAATCCTGTCTCTTCCATTTGTTAGCTGCTGCATTTGAGCAAGTTCCTTTGCCTCAGTTTCCTCACCTAGAAAATGGGTTTAGTTACTTCTGCCTCATAGTGCGAAGATTCCCGTCAATATACATTAAATACTTGGCATATTGTAGCTGGTCAGTATTTGGGTTATTTTCCTTTTAGGATAAATAAGGTCTGAGAGAAAAAAAAAATGACTAACGAAGCATTTATGTTCCTGCTTCACAAGTTGTCCCAACCCTGGAAAAACAAAGCCATCAATTTCAAACTCAAGACATTTTGTACACCACTGCATGTGCATTCTAGATGTTTCTGTGCATTCCAGGGGCCTTTGACATTCCAGATTCGTAGTCTTATCTTTCTAGTTGCTGTGTCTTGGTGGATTAGTTGAAATTAGCAAACCAAAGAAAATATTAAGAGGCTGAATTCTTGAACTGAGTCCCTTGGCCTGGCTACATCCTGTGTGATTAACAAGATAATTTCCCAGTAAAGATGGAAGTAAATCATTTTCTGAGACTGAAGCCAACCTCATGATATATAAGGGCTTGTGCTATGCATCCTTTTAAACACTGATACAAGAAATAACTACTATCTTCTATGCCCCAGATTCTCTGAGATGGAAATCCTAGAGTTAGAGCAACTGGTAAGACAGAGAAGGGCTACACTCTTGGGACTAACACTATAGTCAGGGGTAAGGCTGATAAGGGTCTAAGAATAGGTTGCAAAGAACAGATGATAAATAAGTAGAATCAGTTTGGATAATGGCAGTAGGAAGAAAAAAGGAAAAAAGCTTGACATGTCTGAGGATAAAGAGGGATGGAGAACTGAAGTCTTTTGAAGAGGAGGAGAGTAGTTGGAGATGTGGGAGAAAAAGATGGGGTCTTGCAGTTCACATAGGAGTTTGCAAGCTGTGGCAGGCAGAGATATTATTGTATCTGAGTATGATAGAAAGGCATTGGAGATTTTTAAGATTATGTAGAATGCACATTGGTCTTTTCTTTCACATTCATGACACAACTCACTAAAAACCATTGGAAACCCTGTTATCCAATATTATGATCATTTAGTTAAGAAAGTTAACGAAAATGGGAGCTTTTGAAAAATGAATAAGGTATGTATATGCCTTAAACATTTAATTTGAACTGTAAGCATATAAACGTACATTTACTTGCCATGCTTCGTGCAGGGTCAAAAGTTTGAGTAGAAAAACACAGTTTGGAATTCTCTCTTTGAAATTTGTGCAAAACCAAAACCATAATGCAAGCTCTGTGATGTCCACTTTTGGTTTCTTGAAAGTGGGGCATCCACGAAATATGCAATACATTTAATTCAGCTGTGTAATTACAGTGAGAACTATAACAGGCACAAACAGATTAGCAAGGAACACAGTTGGCTCTTGGTAGACACATAACTTCCTGGTGAGAATAGATGTGTTGGGCCAGGAAAGTTCAGCCTTTTCTGAGCAACAGTTGTTATGCCTTATGTAGGGAATAAAATGTCCAGGTTAATCCAGCAAGTCCTTTGAAAGTGTCGCCTGTATTGCTAAAGCATATATCATCCAGCTCTGCTGGGCTTTAGGGAGCTATGGAAATATTGCAACTATTTCATCTGGAGCCGTGGATGGGGCTGTGTTATTTAAAGTACTGTATAGGGAATCCTTTTGTAAAACACAGGCCAAAGCATATAATTACTTCTTGATTAATTCATGGGCAGAATCTGAACTTTTGCATATTAGATTTGCACAAAGAGAAGCATACTGGTAAGCTTCTATTTGTAAGTTATTTAACAACCCTTCAAAAAAAAAAGAAAAGGCCTGAGAAGCAGAAGGACTTTTATTCCTTCGTGTTCCCTAATTTCCTTTGGAGGAAGTTGTCGAGAGAGATGCTGGCTAAAGATAAGAAAAGGAGTATATTTTATGGGGATGAGGTCAACAAACTTCCTCCTGCAGTCAGAACAACAAGGATAGAAGCTCAGATCAATCCAGTTACATAGGCTGGAGCAATGGCCTTTAAGCAGCCAAGCCTCTTCAACCTCCAGAAGGCAAACATGTGGCCTGTTTATGTCAAGAAAGATCCTACCCATTCCTCCCCCCTGCTCCCCAGCGCAGGTCACTGTGTCCACAGGGCCCAGAAACAAGTGTATTTCTCTGAGGACAGCACCTCAGTCCTGCTCCCTAAGAAGCCCTGGCATTCATGTGTGATGCCTCCCTTATGCTGGAAGCAGAGCTCAGGTCAGGAGATTGTGTGTGAATAGTCTCCGAAATGTGACTTTGCCTTTGACTCGCTGGAATGCAGGCTTAGCCTCCCTGCAAATCCAGCAGATTTTAGGTGAGCAGGTTGGCTAGAAGGTAAGGTCAGGGCCGGGGTGGGGATGGGTGGGGGGGGGAAGGGTGCAATCTGTTAAAGGAAGCAGCCTTCTGTCCCTACCGGATAATTGCAGCCACCCTGCGATTTCTGTTCTAATCTATCTTCCCAGCCTACTCCAGCAATGGTTCCCAAAGAGATCAGCTGGTGACTGGCTTGTGTAGAGATCACCAATGTCCCTCATCCCTTCAGATGTGGCCCTCAGTTCCTCTGGTCTCAGTTCTCATGCCTTTCACAGGACCAGAGCCGAAAGACCTTAATGAGCATGCACTGGAGTGGTTCCCAAACTTCCGGTTTTCTCCGGGGCTCAGAAAAGCTGAGTAGCTCACTGTTCTATAACCAACCACCGCTTGTCCTTGGGGAAATCACATGAAGCTCCTTGACCTTCGGACTCTTTGTCTGTAAAATGCAGAAGTCATTCCAACACACACTTCCGGCTCTCCTGTGATGTATCACCTTTCTGGGCCTTGGGTCGTCACCTGCAAACGATGCAGGTGCTACTCTTAACTTCCTGGCTGGTCCTTAATGTTGCTGATCAAAGATCAACCACAGTCTCTGGCATGTCACAGGTGCTCGGGAAATGGTAGCTGAACAGGCGCCGAGGAGAGCTGGCCGCTGAACGGTCCAGGTGGGGACTGCAGACTCTGGGCTTTGTCTGAGCTTGACCGTGGATGCTTTGTCACCAAACAACGGGCTTGGCTCTTCGGGTCCCAGAACCTATAAATTCTGGTGCCACTTCCTCCTCCCTGCTCAGGACTGAAGGAAAGCTTACCTTGGTTCTGAGAGGATCGGGGTACCTGACAACAGCTGCAAAGAGACATCACCCTTTAGGACTGTTATTCTGAGTGCCGTTGGTCCTGGGGGCTCACACTGTCTCATGTTCCTTCTATGATGCCTTTCATGCAGGCACCAGAAACAGTGACAGATTTTCTTTTCTTGGGCTCCAGAATCACTGTGGATGGTGACTGTGGTCATGAAATTAAAAGATGCTTACTCCTTGGTAGAAAAGCTATGACAAACCTAGACAGCCTATTAAAAAGCAGAGACATCACTTGGCCCACAAAGGTCCATGTACTCAAAGCGATGGTTTTTCCTGTAGTCATGTATGGATGTGAATGTTGGACCGAGTGCCAAAGAATTGATGCTTTTGAATTTCGATTCTGAAGAAGACTCTTAAGAGTCCCTTGGATAGCAAGGAATCAAACCAATCATTCCTAAAGGAAATCAACCCTGAGTATTCACTGGAAGGACTGATACTGAAGATGAAGCTCCAACACTTTGGCCACTTGACGCAAAGAGCCAACTCATCGGAAAAGAAGCTGGTGCTGGGAAAGATTGAAGGCAGGAGGAGAAGGGGGCACCAGAGAATGAGGTAGGTAGATAGCATCACGGACTCAATGGATATGAATCTGAGCAATCTTCCGAGATAGTGGAGGACAGGGGAGCCTGGCATGCTGCAGTCCTTGTGGTCACAAAGTGTTGGACACGACTCAGCTGCTGAACAATAAAAACCATAATCACTCTAGTTCCCGGAATTTGTGAAACACTTGTTTTAATAGCCTCCACGTGCCATGGATGCACTGGTCTGTATTTCACGATGAAGAAACTCAGCCTCAAAGACATCAAATGACTCATCTAAAGTTATGCGGGTGACAAGTGACAGATAGAGCAGGGTCTCAGCTGTGACTCGGTAGCGTGTCATTCTTCTGTGCCCTGCTGAGAGTCACATGCATGCCTGCTGATAAGTCTGGCGGTCACAGGAGGCACTCTGCCTCTCGAGCCCCTAGGAGGTCCCCAGCTAGACCAGGTGCCCGGCCCCCAGCCCCACCTCAGGCCCGTGAGTCACTGCAGTTCCCGGCCTAAGCAGGTGAGGAACAGCAGGGAAGGCCCCTTCTGCGCTTGAAGTGTCCCCCTTCACATCCCCCATCTTGAGGGTGGTCTCCCTTCCCATCTCTGGGGTCGCCACAGTGGGTTACTCAGAGTCACACTGAGTATCAACCCTGAGTATTCACTGGAAGGACTGATACTGAAGATGAAGCTCCAACACTTTGGCCACTTGATGCGAAGAGCCAACTCATCGGAAAAGAAGCTGGTGCTGGGAAAGATTGAAGGCAGGAGGAGAAGGGGGCACCAGAGAATGAGGTAGGTAGATAGCGTCACGGACTCAATGGACATGAATCTGAGCAATCTTCCGGAGATAGTGGAGGACAGGGTCCTCTAGTCACACAGCTCTGCTTCTTGCTTCAGAGCAGTTCAGTCTCTGTACAAATTGCCTTTACCTGGGAGTCATGTAATCTAAGCCCTTTCCCAGGACCAGCACTGGGCATATCTGCCCATGGTACCAGCGCTGATGAGAATCACTGGTGATTCTGTACCCCTGTTCAGAGATGCCACTGACACCTCAAAGATGGGTGATTAAATCTGGAAGGAGAATGAGAAAGAAGTGGGCCAAGCGTTCAGGTACCTACCGCATCCCCCGTATTTCAGACTTCACGGCAGCCATGTGCAGTAGGTATTTCACACTCGTTCCCCAGATGACAAAACAGGAAATCAGGGAGGTCAGGCAATTTTTGGGAAATCGCTCAGCCTGAGAGTAGAGGAGCCAGGGCCAGGGACAGTGTCCTTGGGCCACTCCCCTCAGGTCTTCTGTTAACCTCATGCCTCCCTAGCAAGGCTCTTGGCCCAACTCTGCTGTTCAAGTTTCTGCTGTCTCTGAGTAAGTCAGGAAACCTCTCTGAACTTCATCTTCCTCATCTATAGAGTTAAGAAGTTGGCTCTCGTGATAAATTGGGCCAAGTGCAAGGTCAGAGAACACGGCCTCGCCACAAGACCTCGCTCATTTCTGAAGACAAATGCAGATTTGGAGGGTTCCCCAAACTACCCTCTGGTTTGAAAATTCCCTGGAAGGACTCACAGACCTCAGGGAAAGCTGCTGTAGTCATGGTTGAGGTCGTCACAAGGAAGGGATGTAGATGACGATCAAAGGAAGGGCGGCAGAGCGCAGAGTCCCGGGGCTTCCGAACGCGAAGCTCTGCTGTTGCCCTCTCCCCGTGGCATCGGGAGGGCCATGCTCTGGACACTGATGTGAAAGCGAAGCTCCAGTACTTTGGCCCCCTGATGTGAAGAACCAACTCGTTAGAAAAGACCCTGATGCTGGGGAAGATTGAGGACAGGAGGAGAAAGGGGCGACAGGATGAGATGGTTGGATGGCATCACTGACTTGATGGACATGGGTGTGAGCGAACTCTGAGAGATAGTGAAAGATCGGGAAGGCTGACATGCTGCAGTCCATGGAGTGGCAAAGAGTCGGGCACAACTTAACAACGGAACAACAAAGATGTACCCAGAGTGGTGTCCACCAGGGAGGTGCCTTCAAATGGTGCTCAGAGGTTTGATAGGAGCCCCTTTACGTGATTGACTGCTTCATTGATTGCCCGTGTGGTTAACCTCAGTCTCCAGGTAGAGTGTTATCATATGGCCCAGAGCCCCCACACTAAGGCACGTGGTTGATCTGGCATGGCCAGCCCCTGTGCTGATACAGCTACATTTAAGGAAGGTCCAGCATGGCCAATAAAGTGCTGCCCTAAAGAAAGACACTCACGTCGGTATGGCATGGATTACTTCCCAGCCACCAGAGGGCATGGGCCAGACTTCTTGGGAAAAGTCAGATTCTCTACTATACTGCTGTAAAGTCCCTCCAGCCTTTCTCCCAGCACTCACTCCCATGGACCTGTGTACCACTGGACTTGTCTCCCCATTGCCAGCTCAGTCCATTTCAACCACTCATTGGGCTTCCAAATCTTTATTCCCTCCTGCCTGCTGCTTATTCAGTTCAGTTCATTTCAGTCGCTCAGTCATGTCCGACTCTTTGCAACCCCATGAATTGCAGCACGCCAGGCTTCCCTGTCCATCACCATCTCCCGGAGTTCACTCAAACTCATGTCCATCGAGTCAGTGATGCCATCCAGCCATCTCATCCTCTGTTGTCCCCTTTTCCTCCTGCCCCCAATCCCTCCCAGCATTAGAGTCTTTTCCAATGAGTCAACTCTTCGCATGAGGTGGCTGAAGTATTGGAGTTTCAGCTTTAGCGTCAGTCCTTCCAAAGAACACCCAGGACTGATCTCCTTTAGAATGGACTGGTTGGATCTCCTTGCAGTCCAAGGGACTCTCAAGAGTCTTCTCCAACACCACAGTTCAAAAGCATCAATTCTTCGGTGCTCAGCTTTCTTCACAGTCCAACTCTCACATCCATCCAGATCTCCGGTTAAGCGTAGTGTATGTATTATTGACCAGTTATGTGCCAGGCATTGTACTGAATGGGTTACATGGATGAGTGTCAAGCTGGAAAAGAGTTGGAGAGTATAAACCATGTATGATTATAAGGACTAGCACAGGAAGGGTTGAAAACACAAGTTACTTTGAACAAACAGATGTTCAATTGATAGTGTTCTAAGTATCATGGAATGCAGTCAAGAGAACATTGTCTTAGAAAATTGCTTAGTCTTACAGATGTTTCCAGGGAGTTGCATTCTCAGGGTTGGGTACTCTTCAACCTATGTGCCGAGGATCTGCCCAAGAGGCCACTGGACTAAGGGCCAAGCAAAATCTCAACTCAACTAAGCACCACACAGGAATCTAAGACATAAAGAGAGAGAATCTTCACTGGGGCATGAATACTGGATTTTGGCTCATGTGGGTTCTTCCAGCAGTTTAATATTCCTTTAACTTTTGTTTTTTCTTATAACTTTTGTTTCTGTGTGTTTTCCCAGCTTGGAATTGCTGACAGATGTTCTGTATGCCTTTGGACTTCCCTTCTACCCTGCCTACGAGGGGCAGTTTACTCTGGAGGAGAAAAGCCTTTCCCTGAAAATCATGCAGTATTTTTCCAACTTCATCCGATCCGGGTGAGTGGACCGTGTGCGCCTGGAGGCTGTCGTGTGCATCCCTTCCCCTCCCTCTGAACGCAAAGGTCACACTTTACACTGACGGACTCACCCTTGCCTCCCTGCCAGTGGTCTCCCTGACTCAATCTCCCCTTCCATCCAAAGTGGCCTTGGTATAGAAACATCCCAATCGTGTACTCTCTTGGATGGCTCTAGACTTTCTCACCCTCAGCACTGTTGACACTGGTCTGGGTGAGTCTTTGTGGCAGGGCGTCCTAGGCATTCTAGGCTGTCTAGCAGCATCCCTGGCCTCCATCCACTAGAGGCTAGGAGCACCTCACCCGTGTTCCAGTTATGTTGTTGCTGTTCAATCACTCAGTTGTGTCCGACTCTTTGCCACCCCATGGACTGCAGCATGCCAGGCTTCCCTGTCCTTCACTATCTCCCAGAGTTTGCTCAAACTCATGTCCATTGAGTTGATGATGCCATCCAACCATCTCATTCTCTGCCACCCCCTTTTCCTCTTGCCCTCCATTTTTCCCAGCATCAAGGTCTTTTCTAAGCAGTCGGCTCTTCACATCAGGTGGTCAAAATTTTGGAGCTTTAGCTTCATCATCAATCCTTCCATTTATGAGAACAAAAGTATCTCAGACATTACCAAATGCCCCCTGGAAGGCAGAACCACCCCCAAGTGCAGGACTGCCATCTTAGAAGATCAAATGAAGTTCCAGTGCTCAAGACCCTTCCTTGTCTCCCCCCAGCCTTCCCACACACCTCTATTCTAGCCCAGCTAGTGTGCTCACCATTCCTTCTTCTGGAGCCAGTTCCTGCTTCACTGCCCGCCCCGCTGTGGTTTACCTCTGTCCCTTTACACCAGACCAGGAGTGCTCACCGAGCTCAGTGCTCAGCCCCCTGGAAACTTCAAAGGACGAGTTGACCTGTAGGTGGCCAACAAGTTTGTCCAGCTCCAGGCCCACCTACCTGCCCAGGCCTTGGGCAAACAAAGGCATTCCAGACACTAGCAGAGCAAAGATCACCAGAATTGAAAAGGACATGTGACCTCCTGACCGATCAGAAAGTCAGAAGGGCAGGGCTAGGTCCTGGGAAACACTGCTGGGTCCTGAACTCACATCTTTTCCTCTTGCAGAAATGGCCTAAGAGGGGTGAGTCAGGGCCTCTGTGTCTTTACTCACATGTAACACAGCTGTTCAGAGCACAGCCCTGGAATCAGATGGGGCGGGTTTTCAACTCCTGCTCCAACACCTAAAGATGTGTGACTAGGTCCTCAGAGACTGTGTGCGAGCGGGCAGTGATCTCAGATGATGAAAGGAAAGAGCATCATTCCTCATGGGTGTTGCTTTCTTCTCATTTCCCCAGAAATCCCAACTACCCTCATGAGTTCTCCAGGAGAGTGCCTGAATTTGCAGTCCCCTGGCCTGACTTTGTCCCCCGCGATGGTGCAGAGAGCTACAAGGAGCTCAGTGTCCTGCTCCCCAACCGACAGGGCCTGAAAAAAGCCGACTGCTCCTTCTGGTCCAAGTACATCCAGTCTCTGAAGGCCTCAGCAGGTGGGGAGCAGGGGGTCGCCGGGCCCCCGGGATGCCATTGACATCGCCCCTTCCTGTGAGGGGCTCACAGTTTGGAGGCAGGAGGAGTGGGTCCTCTTTGCCGAGGCCTCCTGTTCTGATGGCGGCACAGTGAGAAGACCCTGGGGGGCCTGGAGTTGGGAGGGCTGGGAGGGTTGAGAAGGGAGCCACCGGCAGGCAGCACTTGTGGGGAGAGACCTTGAACTTCCTACTCGCTGCCCTCGGAGGCCTGGCTGAAACAGCTTAGAAAGGGCTTTCTGCCAGGGGAGAAGTGGGCATTTCATCTCTTCCTGTCGAAGAGAACTTCCTGTTGCAAAGGTGCTGAGAGGAAGTGAATCATGAGGACACTGGGGACAGAGAGAGCGGTGCAGAAGCTTCCGGAAAAGTTGGGGAGTGAGTGACATAACCAGTGAATGCCATTCCGCTTTGTGGTGCCATGATGGAAGCCTGACCCCTCACTAGGGAGGTCCCAAGGGAGCGAGGGCTGGCATCTCCCTGGAGCCTCTGGGAAGGCTTCCTGGGGGAGGTGACACTGGAGCTGAGGTTTTCAGCTTGACAGGAGCTCCTCCTGTGGGGAGCGAAAGGCTGGAGCGCTCAGCAGGGAAGCAGCTTGGCCAACATACGTTTTAGACTCGCAACTCTGCTTTTTATTATTATTGTTAGTTTATTTGTTTTGGCTGTGCTGGGTCTTCGTAGCTGCTCGGGCTTTCTCTAGCTGCGGCGTGCCGGTTTCTCCTCGCCGAGCATAGGCTCCAGGAGGCATGGGCACAGCAGTTGTGAGTCATGGGCTCAGTGATTGCGGCACATGGGCTTCCTTGCTCTGCAGTATGTGAAATCTCCCCAGACCGGGCATCGAACCGTGTGCCCTGCATCAGCAGGCAGATTCTTAACCACTGGACTGCAGGGGAAGTCCTCAACTCTGATTTTATCTTCTCAGTTGATGAACTCAAGGCCATCGTGCTCTTAGTATATCCCTGCAGTCAGGCTATAAGTCTGGTGCCCCGCCCCAGAAATCTCCCTCTGGAGGGGCATCACTAGGGAGCTCCCATCAAAGACTGGAGTCTCTTTTGAGTCATAGGGGAAGAGATGAGGGAGAAATCGGATCCAGGTTGGACCAGCCTTGTCTGTCCTATTTCAGATGAAACTAAGGACGGGCTGTCAGCAGAGAGCGAAGAGGAGGACCAGCTGGCTGGCTCTGGGCTGACAGAGGACCTCCTGGGTCTCCCAGAGTTAGCCTCCAAGACCTACAGCAAGTGACCAGCCCCATCCCAAATGCCACCCTGGACACCTTATTCTCCAACATAGCCGCTATCAATAAAGTGTCTACATGCAGAAAAGCATTGGTGACTCAGATTCATTAATTTCAGACAGTCCTTGGGAGACACCAGGGATTCTTGTGGCTCAGAGGGTAAAGCATCTGCCTGCAATGCAGGAGACCTGGGTTCAATCCCTGGGTCAGGAAGATCCCCTGGAGAAGGAAATGGCAACCCACTCCAGCCTGGAGAATCCCATGGATAGGGGAGCCTGGTAGGCTACAGTCCATGGGGTCGCAAAGAGATGGACACGACTGAGCGACTTCACTCACTCACTCACTTGGGAGACACCAAACTATGTCCTTATCCTCCCAAGGTTTGAATCCCAGGGTGCTGTTTCCTTCTGACAAATATTGATGGAGCATCCCCTTTGCACCAAGCCCTGTGCAGGGTAATGGGGGTGGAGGGGGGCAAGGACCCTCCCCTCCAGAAGGAGAGTCAGGCAGGTCAGCAGTGACCCAGGGAATGGGGATCTATCTAGGGCAAACCCCAGAAGAAGACAGTCTCACCTGTGTGTTGGAAAGAATTCTCTTGTGAAGATTCCAAAACGGAGGTGGGAGGCCAACTCAGGCTGGGACAGTATTCTGAATGAGAGGTGGTGAGGTCTGGATGGAGGCAGAGAGGATGGGGTGGGAGTGGGGAAAGGTACAGATCCACAAACCCTTCAGAAATTAGAGGTGACAGGACCTGACTGAGAGGAAAGAGGTGCAAGGATGCAGAATTCTACTTATGAAGGCAAATCTTCTGTTATCTTCTGTTTAGATCCCTCACCCACCCCCCAACCTTTCTCTCTCTCTCCTGTTTCTCTCCCCTCGCTCCCCCACTCTATACACACACACAATTAACCCAAAGTTGAAGCAGGTGGAGCTGGTTCACAGTCTGTCGTTTACATGACATGTCACAAGTGGTATTCACACGTCATCTCATTTGAACTCAGACCAAAGCCAGTGAATATTCATATGTTGGGACTATCACTCCCATTCTGCAGATGTGGAAGGTGGAGCTCAGAAAGGCTTATATGGTGCCTAAATTCATGCAGGGGAGAGGTGGAGGATCAGAGTTCAACTCAAGTCTTCTGATTTCTGTTTCCCTGTGCTTCCTGGACTTCAGATAAGTCTGTGTGTCTTGTAAAAGCCTACTGATAGCCCTGAAACCCCAGGTGATCTCTAATCAGCATTATAGGTGTTTTTTTTTTTTTTTTTTTTTTTGCAAAGATGGTTCCATGTAAGTAAACAAGTACCCAACTACAATGATTTAACTAAAGGATACTTCCAGAGGCAAGTAGTCCCAAGATTGACCAATGGCTCAGTGGTGCAATCAAGGACCCAGACTCTGTGTAGCCTTCCTCTTTGCTATCTTCAGTCCATGGATGATGGTTCACTTCACTAACATAATATGGCTGCCACAGCTCCAGACATCACACCCCGTCCCGATAGCATCCCATGCTGGAAGTAAGCAGGACAGAGTACCAAGGGCCTTGCCTTCAAGTGCTTCTTTCTTTTCTTGGAGGAAAATCTTTCCTGGAAATTCCTAGCAGATTTCCCTTTACATCTCATTGTCCATAATGGAACTGTGTTCTCACTTTTAGACCAGTTACTTTAGACTTTTAGACGGTAGGGAATGGGCTTACCATGATCTGATTAGACTAGGCATGACTTGTTTCCTATAATAGATGTTGCTGTTCCAGCAAAGCTGGGGTGCAGTTAGCTGAGACAAGTGGAGAGATAGCTGTTGGGTAGAGAGCTGTCACTCTGCCACAAAATTAGCTTTGCTCCCAAGACCGTGAGAGTTGATCCTGCCCTCTCAGCCTTGGGGCCATTCTTTCTTGGCCCAGGGTTGGAGTTGGCCTGAAGCACCTCTTTGCTTCCTCAGTCCAGTGTGGACTGTGAAATCCGATAAGCCCAACTGCCCCAGTGTCAGGGGTCATGGCCCTGGTGGATCCAGGTACCCTTAATTGAGGAGCAGGTTACCGGGTCTGGGGGCTCAGACAGGGGGCAGGGGCAGGCGGCACAGCCCCAGGAGGCGTGCTCTGCCTTTCCAGGCCTTGTTTGGGTCTCCTGGGGGATCCAGAGGTGGGAGTGGATGCGATCTCTGTTTGCTCCCTGTGGCTGCTGTCACACACTACCGTAAAGGGTCAGGGGGGTGGCATTAAAGCAACAGCAGTAAATGATTTCAGTTCTAGAAGCCAGAATCCAACACGAAGGGGCTAACAGAGCCACTGTCTCTAAGGCCCTGAAAGATAATCCATTTCATGCTCCTCCCCCAGCTTCTGGTGACTAATGACTGGGGGCTCCCTGCCATCTCTGCCTCTGTCCTCACACGGACTTCCCTGCGCATCAAACCTGCCTCTCCTTTCTCTTACAGGGACACTCTGAATCCAAAATGATCTTATCTTGAGATCCATGATTGCATATGCAAACCCCATATTTCCAAATAAGTTCATATCCACATTTGCATTGCTCAGTCGCTTAGTTATGTCTGACTCTTTGCTGACTCTACCAGACCCCCTGGACTGTAGCCCTCCAGGCTCCTCTGACCATGGGATTTTCCAGGCAAAAATACTGGCGTGGGCTGCCGTTTCCTACCCCAGGGGACCTTCCTAACCCAGGAATCTAACCTCATCTCTTGCCTCTCCTGCATTAGCAGGTGGATTCTTTACTACTAGTGCCATCTGGGACGCCCAAGGTGGTTTTGGTTTCTGTTGTTTTTAGCTGCTAAGTTGTGTCCAACTCTTGTGACCTGTAGCCTGCCAGGCCCCTCTGCCCATGGAGTTTTTCAGACAAGAATACCGAAGTGGATTGCTATTTCCCGGGCAATTTTCCTGTCTTAGGGGTCGAACCCATATCTCCTGTATCTCCTGCATTGGCAGGTGGATTCCTTTACCACTGAGCCACCTGGGAAGCCCCTTTGAAGATGGAGGAAGGAGGTTATGAGCCCAGGAATGTGAGTGGCCTCCGGAAACTGGAAAAAGCAGGTAATGGATTCTTCCCCACAACCTCTAGAAAGGAATGAGCCTGCTGACGCTCAGTTAGCCTGCTGAGACATGTCAGTTTCTTATCCGTAGAACTGTAAGATAATAAATTCATGTAGTTTTAAGTCCACAAACGTGCTGATTTGTTACAGTAACCACAGAAAATTAACATATTACTGCACTTGTTCAGAGCTAGGTTTTATCCTTCTTGGAACAAAACTCAGACACAGCTCGTTATTTTCCCTAAGTTCTCAGCCGTCCAATATCAAAACCCCAATTTCACCATTGATAGCTCAGAAAATGGAGCATTCACTGTCTCCAACAAGGTCGGGGTGAGCGATGGACTAATGCTCACAGAGCCCACCCAGACCACCCCTTTTGTCACCCCTGCACGTAGGGCCTGGCACCGGATGCCACCTGCTACTCGTTCTCAGCCTCTGAAAACTGAGATAGAAAACATCCCATTTGAACATCCTGTCGTTAGCATAATGCCTAGTCTGCAGGTTCACCCTGCTGATGGAGGTGCTGTGTACACCAACAGAAAACACTAATGTGATGTCCCCAGAGCCCAGGCAGTTAACCATCAACTCAGGGCACCTGCTATGTATGAGTCAGCCCGTTAGGAAGGCAGGAATGAGGAATCAGATGGTCCAAGGACCAGGCCGTCTTCATCCTGCCCTGAGACAGCTCTCAAAAAATGCCTGGCCAAAGAGACACGTATGGTAGTTACATTGTTTGAGCTGGAGGAGGCCTGAGTCTGCATCACAAGGAAGGGGCTGAGCTACACTCACCCCATCGGGCCCAGTTTCCATTCTAGCCCTTTTTCCTGCACAACACAGATGCCTCTGCCAGTCCTCGTCTGTTCCCAGATGGACCAGGCCAGCTTGACGTGGGTCAGGGCAACCATGAAGACGTCACAAACTTTCTCCTTCTCTGCCAAGGACAGGAAGGCCCCAGAACGCTCGACATCAAGGCGAGGGTCACCCAGGAGTCAGGAGGTGAAGGGAGCAGCACCGACCCCTGAGACCCAGAGTGACCTTGGGGGTCAGTACAGCAGGAATCAGAAAGGGAAGTGACGACATTTCCCGGGAGCCCTGCGCTAGTCTGAGTCAGCTTCCGTCTGAGCTGGAAGCAACCCGGACAGATAAGGGGATGAGGTGAGGAACCTTCTCAAAGGGAAGTTGAAACACAGCTGCGAGCTGCGAGGCCCCGGATTGTCGGTACTCAGGGACCCCTGGCTTCCCTGCTCCTCCCAGATCACTCAAGGCCATCAGGCAGTTTGTCCAAGATGGGTCTGGACAGGGGCTTCCCCGGTGGTGCAGAGGTTAAAGCATCTGTTTGCAATGTGGGAGACCTGGGTTCGATCCCTGGGTCGGGAAGATCCCCTGGAGAAGGAAATGGCAACCCACTCCAGTATTCTTGCCTGGAGAATCCCATGGACAGAGGAGCTTGGTGGGCAGCGCCCGATAATGACCTGAGGTTCCTATTTCCAAATATTTGAGGTTGCAGAGGTCTTGGGGGCTCCTAAATCTAAGAAATTCTGGGTTCTTAAGGAATGCCCTTCCTTGGTCTCCAGTGTGCCTTAAGTCCATTTTCCCAACTTCATCTCAGTTTCATTTTAGTTTGGTCTCCCCCGTGATTCTAGACAATGTCTTTTTTTTTTTTTTTACTTTTTAGCCGTGTTTACAGCCTGCTTATTTTATTTCTTTTCCAAGAGTATTGTATTCTTTTGTAGCATAATTTCTTTAGCTCCTGCTGGGCAACAACAGTGAATCAGCTGTACGTATACATATATCCCTTCCCTCCTGAGCCTCTCCCACCTCCCACCCCTCCCCTAGAGGTCATCGCAGAGCACCAAGCTGAGCTCTCTGTGCTGTAGAGCAACTTTCCACTAGCTGTCTGTTTTACATACTGTGGTGTGTATTTGTGATTTATCAGCTTCGTACTAGGACTGTTGATTTCCTGTTGAGAAAGATGAAGGTTTAGCATACTTCGCCTCACCCAGCCTCCCCTCACAGACCTCCACAAGCTCAGTAACAGTGCAATTCTTATTTCTTCTTTTAGATACTTTTGTAATTCTGAACAAGATCTTTTTTTTCTTATGCTGTCCATTTTCTAACAACTGCTAGCTTGCTATGTAAACGATGAGCGTGCTTTTTCCCGACACTCCCTCCTCCTTTTCTTCTGTTTCGCTGTGCATGCCCTGAGATTCATTTTGTCCTTCGGCCTCACAGAGCCAACCATGCTTTGTTCCCTAGGGGTGGCTGCCACAGTTCACATCATTTACCCGGTTAAGACTCGACAGACACGGTTTGCAGGCCAAGCCATGAGTTAGAATTACACGTTTGGTCTGTGATGCAGCCCCTGGGCATTTCAAGCATATTATGCCCAGCCTCAAGATCAAATAGCTTCTCTTTTATGAGACTCTATCAGTTCCTTCAAATCATGCTATGTTTTAGAGCGATTTCTGTTTAGACCATAACATTAGCCTCTTGCTTTATTTAGCATTTGCAATCTCTTTCCTCTCATTTCTCCCTTCTCTTCCTCCCTCCCTTCTTCCCTCCCTTCATCTTGCTCTTTGGTTTTGGTTTTATTTTAGTATCTTCCAAGAATGTGTGTATTTTTACATCCTCCTTAATGGGTCTCAGCCAGGTTTGGGTATCACTGCCTGAAAGATGATACATGGCTTTCAGATTCCGATGGGAGTCGGCGCTGACTCAGCAGCTCTCCCACTGAATGAGCCGAACCCCTCCACCATGCGGGGCCTGAGCTGCATCTGGGAAATATGGACAAGTCATCACTTTGCTGGCAGGGCTGTGAGGCTCCTGTGAGGCCAGAGAAACCACCGTTCTGCATAATTAGAAACAGATAGACAATCACTGGAAGATGTTTTCATCTGATAAATGCTTTTGTTCAGTTCATTTCCTACTCTGGGTCAGGCAAAATAAAAAGATTAACAGTCTCAATGCTTGAGGAGCTCCAAGCCTAGAGGAGCTCAGACAAGTAAGCGAAGTCTCAACTGAGGGCAACGAGTGTGATGATAGAGACAAAACAGTGGTCCTAAGTCAGATAGTGGAAAGTTCTCCAGGAAGGCGGCCCCAGGCTGAGTACGAAGGGTGAATAAAAGTAAGCCTGGCACAGACAGCTTGGCTGGGTGGGGATGGTGTTCTAGGCAGGCCCCCCTCCATCCCCTGCAGGAGTAAAGCACAGCTGGTTCCCAGTGGTCGTACAGGAGCCCTTGAAGCACGACAACATCTGGCAAGCTGGTGAGCTCACACCTTCAGGAGCTGCCTCCGTCCAGCCCGGGAGCTGCTCACATGCCAGGGGAGCCCCAGGTCCCTTCTGAGTCCCTTGCCCATCAGCTTCCCATCTGCCCAGGACTCCAGGGCTACCTACCTGTCCCCCACCTCGAGGGTTCTGCCTCTACCCTCCAACCAAGGGCTCAGCCTCCGACCTTGGAGCAAGGCTTGAATGCCGAGCTGGGACCCCTGTCCTGATCGTGCCCGTGTGAGCCGAACTTCTGGGCCTTTCCGAGTTTGGAAAGTGAGTCAAGGCTGGGAAACAGACAAGTGAGGGGGCTTTACCAATGAGCATGGGCACAGTGACCAGTGTCTGAGGTTCTGCCAACATGCTGCCTGGACAGGGCTGTGGGCCACCTTGAAAGGGGAGGTGGGACCCAGAGTTCGTCCCAGGTCTTTGCCTGCTGGTCCTTCTCTGAGATAACCCCTGGCATCTTCTCTTCCTCTTTGTTTCTGTATATTCAAACTAGAATTTACTGGGACTCCCCTCCCTCTGAATGGACCTTCACCTTCCTCCCTCGCCCCTGTTCCACTGTCCCCAAGCGCCCTCTAATCCAGCAGTGTGCCTGGCCAGGGGCCCTCCGTGAGGACATGGCATTTCTGTGTGTCTCTAATGCACAAGCCAGTCCTGGAGGAGCTGGGGGAAGAGTGAGGAAGAAAAAAGTGCAAACCAGGACAAAAAAGACAGGCCCCTCTCTACCCCCGGCAGCGGAGTTCCCAGCCTGTTCCATGGTGGAAAAATCAGTGTGACCTCAGACACCAGCCCAGTGTCTGGACCAATGTGGTCTCAGAGCAGGACAGTGCAGCATAGAAATCCCAAAGCTGAAGCCACCATTCTTTCCTCTTTCCGTTGGCCCTTCTAGCGCAGGGCCCCTGACTTCTCTGAAGCTTGGTTTATTTCACTGTAAAATAGGGGAAGAAAATGACACACGAGTTATGAGACTGCAATAAAACCAGGGACCTAAAGGCCTTGTTGGTCTCTCTGCCTGGCCTGGTTGGCTGTGAGTTGGCAGAGGGCATACCTGCCTCTTTGAATCCAGACTCTGTGCCTTGCCAGATCTGTGTCCTAGAGTAGGTTACTTAACATTACTGAACACCTGCAGAGTTAGTGATGAAATCCCATATCTACACCTCTCAGGAGCCCCATGAAGAGTAAATAAATTCACGGCTATCAGTGGCACCTAATAGCTTCTATATGCAGCAGCTGATCAAGAGGCGATTGTCATAATTAGGAATAATTAGTAACTAGAGGTGAATGACTCTTATAATGTGGGACTTTTTATTTCAACTTTTCTGCCTTTTCGCCACGGCCCTTCTCACTTAGTTCAATAGCATGTATTAACACCTAATTTGTTCCTGGTTCTCTGCAAGACTGTAGTCTGAAGCCGACCACTCATTACCCTTTGAAGGATGAGTTATAAATACACTGGGTCATCAAAAAGAGGAAGATGCACACCTGGGGAGTCAAGAACATGTAAATTTGGCCAGAGGAGACTTTAGGGCCCAGAGCCCACCCAACACCATAGTCTCCCCTCTTGGTTCTGTAGAAGAACTCTGGGCATCCAGGTCAAGGGCCACAGGCCAGCTGGCTCCCCGTTCCAACTGCCCCGGGAAAACCCCAGGGTCACTCAGGGAGGTCACAAAGGCAGACAGCCTCACACTCTAGGGAAGAGGGAAGTGGCCGCTGGTGGGGAGGGTCCAGGGCTTGGTCCCAGCAGCTGTGATGCCTCCCCCTCTGTAGACTGGAGGGTCTAGAACCTGGAGGGCCAGGAAGGAACGAGAAGGTGAGTCCTGACTGTGCAGTATATAAGCTGGATGACCTCGGATGCATTGTTGAACTCAACCCCAGCTTTCTCATCTGTACGATGGGATGCTCTTGATCATTAGAGAAAATGCAGGAAGTCACGTGACACATCATAGATGCTCGACAGAAGTCAGATTCTTTTTCTGGTTCCTCTTGGTAGTATTATCACTTCCGTTTCATAGCCCAAGCACTTAGAAAGCTCCCAGCACAAGGGGTGCTCAGAGGAATAAAGGAAAACTCAGAGTTCACCATATCAGACAGGCTTCTCATGTTGGCACAGAACTCACTGAGGGGTATGGCAGATTGAATAATGGCCCTGCAAACATAGCCATGCCCTGGTACCAGGACTCCATGAGTAGGTTGTTATATGCCCAAAGGGGCTTTGCAGATGTGATTAAGGATAGGGGCCTTAATACAGGAAGATTTCTAGAGTATCTAGTTGGGTGAAGGCCAATCTAGTCCCCTGATCCCTAAAAAACTGAGAACTTTCTCTAGCCAGGGGCGGTAGAGATGCTGCAGAAAGAGAGGGCTCGGAGATTCCAGGCATGAGAAGGATTCAATGTCTCTGAGATGTAGAGCATACAAGGGCCAGACAGAGGCCTCCGGAGCTAAGGGTGCCGGCTCCCCCCGCCCCCCGCCACCCCCCCCCCCCCCGCCCCGCCACCCCCCCCACCCCCCCCGCCCCGCCACCCCCCCCACCCCCCCCGCCCCGCCACCCCCCCACCCCCCCCGCCCCGCCACCCCCCCCACCCCCCCCGCCCCGCCACCCCCCCACCCCCACCCCGGCCCAGCAGCTGACAGCCAGCGAGGACTTCAGTTTTACAACTGCAAGGATCTAGGATCCTGCAAACAACCAGAAGGAGCTTGGACGGAAGTCCTCCCCAGCGCCTCTAGCAAGAAATGCAGCCCCAGTGGCACCTTGATTTTAGTCTAGGGTGACTGTGGCAGACCTCTGACCTACAGAGACTGTGATAAATTGTTTTAAGCCGATTTGCCCTGCCAGCAATAGAAGACCAATACACAGCGCCTCCAGGTCATGAAGAAGTCAGAAACTAAACTCCTTGGCTACCATATACATTTACCAAGCATATTGGAAGTACAACCATTGCTACCATTTGTGTGTTTGCTGAGATCCAGGCCCCATGCTTGAGGCTCCCACATCCCTCCCTTCCTAGAAACGTCATATAACCCTTCAAGGCAGCTTATTGTATGGCTATCAAGGCCCATGGACCATTAGACCTTGGGCCCCTAGGGTACAAGGCAGGATAAATTAAGGCCAAGATCTTTTGGCTGGGAGAATCTTGGGGGAATTTTATTAGAAGTAAACATATTCTATACAATAGGAATCAAGTAATGGTCCAAACAAAGTCGTTTTTCCCTAAAGATTTCACAAGCCCCATGATGCACTATCGTCCTGAGATCCTTCTCACTGATGGCACTCCTTCCAAGTCTGTAACACCTTGCGTCTGTTTGATGGGTCATGCAGACAGGAGGGGATTTGTGAGTGGGGGAAGGGTAGAGACAGGGAGCAGGTGGAGAAAACTTTGCTGGGGAGACAGCTTATCGCTACTTCCATCTTGAACTTCGATATCTTAAGTAGATCATGCCCAACACATTGGGGCAAAAATCCTTTAGTTGTGGTCTCTCATGCCACTAAGGTAAAAGTCACCAACCATTTTCCTCTCTTCTCACCCCTTTCCTTGCTCGCAGGGGCTAAAACTAGTTCAAAGATTTGGGTGCATAATGGTTTAGAATAAGACACAGCAAACTCAGTCAGCTGGACCAGAAAGACCCAGAAACACTGCCTGGTCTTTCAGTGACCTCCCTTTTTATTCATAAAGATCTCCAGGTGCCTGGGAGAGAAGGTAGACCCCCTCTGAGATTGACCCTCTCAGAAGCTGTCCCTCTCTGAGGTTGTTTCCAGTTTGAACGTTAGATATGTGTGTGTGTGTGTTAGTCACTCAGTCATGTCTGACTCTTTGCAACCCCGTGAACTTTAGTCCTCTGTCAGTGGGATTCTCCAGGCAAGAATACTGGAGTTAGTTTCCGTTTCCTTCTCCAGAGGATCTTCCTCACCCAGGGATCGAATCTGGGTCTCCCGAATGGCAGCCAGATGCTTTACCCTCTGAGCCATGAAGGAAATCCCTAACATTAGATACCTGTCCTGACTTAGTCATTACTTCCGTCCCCCTTTCACTGATGAGAAAGGAAATTGGCAGGGTTTACATAAGGTGCCAGAGGTTCCAGCAACGTCCAGGAGGAGCTGCTGTGAGACACAAAAGAAGATTATTTGTCACGTGCCGCAGCAGACAGTAACCCTGCCCAAGGCCGAGCTCTGCCAGGATCATACATGAAATTCCTCATTTCCTTCTCATGCAAATTGAGCAGTGAAAAACCCATTTCACCCAACTCTAGAGGAATGAGAAATCCTGCCCAAGTCCATACTCAGTAAGAGGTACTTGGACCTAGAAGTCTGGCACGAGGGCTCAAGCCGTAAACGTCTGCGCTTGGCAGCCTCCCTGTGGCAGGAGGAGAGGGCACTTTGCAGTTGGCTCTTTAAAGGATGGGCTGATACTAACCATGTTGGGGTACCAGAGACTGCTGCTGGCCAGAGGGCCTATCATGGGGCAAAGTTCAGAGTCATCATGGAATGCTGAGAATGCTGGAGGATCATCAAAACTGACCTTAAAAACCTCCTGCAAAATCCAGATACGGTTCTGAGATGGGCCCTCTCAGTGATGAAGCAGCAGGACGTAGGCAGGCTGGGATGACCAGAGAGGGCCCAGGCATTTCAGCCTCCATGCAAGTAGAGGCTTAAGGCCAAAATTCCCATGCCCCGAGACCTAGCCAGCTTCCCTTTTGCAGCCCCGGAGCTTCTTGGGCTATGGTGGCACATTCCTGTAGTCTGAGTTGTAGGAGTAGCTTCCTGTGCAGGAGACAAAGGGACCGCCTCCAGGGACTGCCCCTCTCCAGCCACTTTATGGCCGCAGACCCACACAGCCAGACAGCAGATGACATCATAACCACAGCCGTGGGCCGGCCCACTGGGTGACATCACAGGCCCCAAAGAGCTCCAACATATGTTAGCAGTTGAGAGAGGGGAAGCGGGGTCATGGGACCTCCAGGGCCAGCCACCGCTGTTCTTCTGGAACCCTCTGAAGATTCTTCCCAGCAGCTTCTTAGATGAATCGTCGACTTACAACTTGGATTGCAGAGGCATAAGAATTATTACTAAAAGCAGACCAGCCAAAGGAGAGAAATGGAATCACAGTAAACCTCAGTACACAGACAGAAACCTTTCTACTCTGAGTTTTTACAAACAGAGTCCTACAGCATATAATTATTTATGCATTTAAAAAACAAAAATGGCATATATGATAGGTACTGTTTTGTAGCTTACATTAAACAAAACTTTTAAATCAAATGTGGGCACTTACTGCATCGTTAATTATTCTGCTAAGTAATTTTTAATCACGGGGCTTCCCTGGTGGCTCAGCCAGTAAAGAATCTGTGTATTACTCTAGTACTGAACCTAGTACTAGTATTACTCCAGTACTGAATCTAGTGCTTCTAGTACTCTGAATCTTGCAGTATTAGAAGGAGGTTTGGCTGTGATATCTTGAGTAAAATCATATGCAGCCCGCACTGATCTTGAAACTCTCCTATACGTGTCCAGTTGGTACGGCTGTATTGAATGTGTGTTGTGCGGCATCTGTTAGTTGCTCGGTCATGTCTGACTCTTTGTGACCCACGGAATGTAGCCTTCTAGGCTCCTCAGTCCATGGAATTCTCCAGGCAAGACTATGGAGTGGGGTGCCATTCCCTTTTCCAGGAGATCTTTGCAACCCAGGGATCGAACCTGGGTTTCCTGCTTTGCCAGACATATTCTTTAGTGTCTGAGCCACCAGGGAAGCCCACAGTTGTACTGGATATGACCTTTCAAAGCGAAACTTTTACTCTGATGTTGGAGCAGATCCCTGTTCTTTTGTTTTCTGTTTTTTTCTGGTTGAACATGAAAGAGAAATAGATGGCTTGTAGTTATAGGCATTTGATTCAAAACATTTCTCTATTTTCATCATACCAATATTATTACTAATTACTTAGTGCATAGAGCTGACTACCCACAAGTTAAATGAAAACATGATGCAGTTTCACCATTTTGGATGTTCCTCAGCCTCAGTTTGGAGTAGGAAATGGCAACCCACTCCAGTATCCTTGCCTGGGGTATCCCATGGACAGTGGAGACTGGAGGACTACAGTTCATGGGGTTGCAAAGAGTCAGACACAACTGAGTGACTGAGCAACCTCATTTTACCTCCTCAGTGAGGACCAAGGAGATCTGAGGGTTGGAACAGTCACACCACAGAGACCGTATTGTATAGCACCGTAGCTGCACAGAAGGTCAGCGCTTGAAGGGGCATCTGGGATCATCTCATTCCCCTCTGCCATTTTCTAGTCGGAAATGAAGCTGGAGGAGAGGAAGGGGCCCCCCAGCAGGTCATCAGTGGCTGGGCCACATGCTATCAGGGCCCTCGAGTGAGGCTGGGGGGACACTGGAGAGGATGTCACCTGGCCTCAGCAGTAGCTTCTCGCATGGTCCTTGAGTGGCCGAGTGGGGTCACCAGACTCCCACTCCTGGATTCTTTTATATAAACATGAGTGTCTTGGGAGTGTCCACAGGCTATGGGTATCGATTAACTTGTCTGATCGCCATAGCATCTCAGGCAAGTACGGAGAGCAGTGCTCATCTGACTTTTACAGCTAGAACACTCGGGCTCAGAAGGGTTGGGTGACTTGTCCACCATTGCAGAGCTGGTCCCTGGGTTTTCCTTGGATCCTTCATCTGATACCAACTCCAGGGCATTTTGGCACACTTCCTCTCACCCACTGGGTCACGCTGTGTTTCATAAGATGATGGAGAAATAGAGCCACTTCTCTGGAAGTAGTTAGGGCAGTACCTTCTGGGTCCCACAGTACAGGGCTCCTAACTCCAGGGCCATGTTCTGGGTGCCCAGCTCATCCACATAGAGCACTTATGTTACTTAGGACAAGGTGCTCTACTCTGGGGAGGCCCCTGTCGGTTCATGGCCTTTTGACAGACAAGAGATGGATTTCAGCCACTGCTCTCTGCCTGGCGGGGGCTAAGCCGATGCTGCTGTGCAGAATGAGACTCTCCCCGCCAGATACAAAGGCTTGTTTGCATCGCTCAACCAAGTCCTCTGCTGATGACTACAGATCTTTATCGCCCTGGCTGGACACGTACTTGTTAAGAGTCATCTTCTCCCTCCCCAGTTTGTTGTTCAAGCTTTTTAAAGATGCAGAATTTCTTCCAGCCAGGCCACCCCCTCCTCAATCCTGCTGGGAAAATGGGAGAAAATGGTGGGTCCATCAGGTTGCTGAACATCCAAAACTAGAACTTTCTGCCTGAGATGTCAGTTTTTTCTGTTGTAGGCAATGAGCTAGGGGGAAGTCAAGAAAGAACAGAGCTGCAGAACCGCTCCCTCCTGTGGTCGGCCCAAGCCCCCAGGTCAGGCGGTGTCACCTCCACCCCTGCCCTTTCCAGAATGCTCTCTGTTCTTCTTCCTGGGGAGCTCTTCTCCCTCCTTCCTGTCTCCCTTCCTGCGAAGCCAGCCTCAGCCCCTCTGGACCCTCAGGAACTCTCTTCTTTACCTTCCACGGAATTTTGCTCACTGTCCCGTCAGCACGGAAAATGCTGACTCACAGTCAGTAACTTGCCTGCCTTCATCTCTGGGTGGTGAGCAGCTCAAAGGCTGGAAATGTGTCTTAATGATTTCTGTAGCTTGAAAGCCTTTGTCAGTGACCTCATGTCCTCTAACTTCCCAATTTTTGTGTGTTTTTTCTCTAATGGGAATCAGTGGCTCAAGCTTCCAACCCTCAGATTTCAGGAAGCCCACTGCTCTCCCATGAACAATGTGTCTGAAAGTGGCCTAGGGACTCACTCCCAATTACCTGGATGATGAGCCGCCTAGACCTGGGGCCCTCATCCTCCTGGTCTGAGGGACCACACCCAAGCTGGGTTACACTCTAGACTTAGTCTTCCAGTCACGGCAGCTGTTGTCTGGGCAACCAGGTTCCCATGGTCCTCGAGCTCCCCAAGCCCTGGGCAGCTGGTTGCCTAGAAAACAGCTGTAAACTGTTCGCCCCTGAAAGCAGACCTCCTGGCCATTGGCAGCTTGTGCAATCCCCCACTGACAAGGGTGCTTTCTCATCAAGAGAGACAGCCACCTCCTTGGGAGCCAGAGCCACCCTGCCGCCTTGGCCCCTGCCTCTGTGGGGTGATAGGAGGCTGGGCTCCTGTGGCTTCTCCTCATGCCAACCCAGACTCAGAGGTTTCTCTGTGGCAAGAAAACCAATCCCATGTCCATGACCTTGTGGCCTTCATCCCCAACTCCAATGAGCCCCTAACGGTGGCCCAACATGTAGAGCCTGGAGGCTCCCCCTGTGCAACAGAAACACTCATATGCATACACATATGGGCACACACATGTACACACACATGCTCACACTCACTCTCCCTCCCAAGTGTGGTCCTCTGGACCCCCTACCCCTCACTCAGCCTGCTTTTCTGCACCTCCTTCCCATAATGCCCTCCTCTCCTTGGCATCTCCCCGCCCTGTTCACATGAGAACCCCACCTGCTTGTGTGACAGACTCGTACTAAAGTTTGGGGTCATGAACACCACCCACACAGATCAGGAACAACTGGATACAGGACCCTAGACATTTGGGCTTCTCGGCCATCACACCCTGGGCCCTCTTTTCCTAGCCTCTCCCCAGGCTTACCGCCCACTTGCTCACCCGTGGAACTCTTGTGATATCTTCCTCTTCTCCTCTTTCCTGACTCTGGCCTCTCCCTCCCTGCCCATCAGAAAAGCTCTGGAATTCCTGTTATGGTATCAGGTGAGTCATCTTTACCCACTCTGCTGTCACGTCCTGGGGGGGGGGGGGTGGGATGGGGAGAGGTCTGTGCTTGTCCTGATCCAAAAGGCCCTCGATGGCCTTTTTTCTAAACCAAAGTGTCACCCAGCATCATCAGCTACATCATCCCTTCTGCCTTTTCTTTCATTTGGCTATACCACAGTACACAGGATCTTAGTTCCCCGACCAGGGATGGACCCCGCACCTCCTGCATGGAAGCGCAGAGTCTTAGCCACTGGACCGCCAGGGAAGTCCCCCTTCCATCTTTCCCACCTGTAGCTCTTGTTCATCAGAACAGTTCAGAGGCTTTGCAGGAGTCCCTTGGCGCCCCCTTTGAGGGGCTGCCACTCTGCCCCTCCCCGGCCACCTGCCCCCAGCCGCTCAGGCAGGGCCCCGGGTCCAGTGGAGGTGCCTATTGGTCATGGGTTCTGCAAGCTTTTTCCTTTCACACTGGCACAGTAGGAATGAGTGAGCAAACCCTGTTTCTTTATGTGTTTAGCGGGGAGAGTGGATACATAGGGTGGAGTGGAAGTCATGTGAGTGTGTGTTGTGTGTGTGTGTGTGGACACATGTGGGCACGCATGACAGGGCTGGAGGCTGTGTGCAGGCACGTGCTCCCTCGTGCTAGTCCTGGAAGTGGTGTGTGTGTGCTCACATGACCATCTGTGTTCTGGGCTGGAGGTGGTGTGTGTGCTCATGTTCGCCCGAGATGGAGGTCAGGGGGCGGGCCGGGAGACATTTGTATATGATTTGAGATTTCCCAGGCCGCCTCTTGCCAAGTGGTTTCCTCTGAAACTCAGAATCAGCCCATATGGCCTGGGATGGAAAATACCAGTGTCAGCGGCCAGGCCCTGACTCATTCTGAAAGCCCGCAGGCCCACCACTGGCGGCTGGGAGCCCTGCCCTCCGGCCAGCTCGCCCCTGCCTCCAGGTGGTGCCTCTGAGGACCCAGGTTCCCTCCCCAAGGTTCGGAGGGCCATGAAAACCCTTTACTACCTCCATCACCAGACTCCCCCTCGGCCCGGCTCCCTTCCCCAGAACACAGCTCCATCTGCCACCTCTGCCTTCTGTGTTCAAAATGTTCCCAACCAGAGCCTTCCCAGGAGGGCCTGGAGTGTCACCGAAGCCCCCAGAGGTCCTGGTGGCCACGTCGGCAGGGCACAGCATCACCTCTGCTGAGACGGGGCCGCTGAGACTGTGTCCAGCAGAGAAATCACAGAAACACCCACATTTTCATACCAGACCATCACCCTGTCCAAGACCCTCCCCTGCTCCTGATCCTTGCCCCCACCCTGCTGTGAGAGTCCCTGATGGCTGGGGACCTGGGGTGAGGCTGGGGGATGTTTGAGAGCACACCGAGTCAGCAGACCAGGTGGCCAGTCAGACCCGGACATCCTGATGCAGCAAAAGGCAGCTCCCGAGTGGCCACATCAAAGGGCCCCAGGGTGGGGCCACCCTCTGTGCTGGGAGCTGCACCCCACGTGCAGGGTGTCGTCCTGAGTGGAGGCCACCCTGTAATTTCACAGGTGTACCTTCTGCTGCTTCGGGGAGAACCTGTTCTGATATTTGGCTGGAGTGGATCGGAACCACCATGCTGGTGATCTAGCATGCCAAATGGCTGATTCACTGGCCCTGCTGTCACGGAATATTTTCCCTTGGGGAGGCGGCAGGGCGAGGGGGGGAGTCCCTTCTCCCCACCACCTGTCCACCGCCCCCTACGATTGCTCATGCATTTGGAGCCTCGCAGTCATTAAGACACCCGAAAAGCCTCCCAGGCTAGCAATTTCTTCTGACTGAACTACAACGCCTACTTCTGCCTCTAGTCCCCTCTTCCTTCTTGGTGTTAATAGATGGTGAACAGAGCCAAATGGAAATGTCACGCAGCCTTGTCTTCCCGAATCCTCTCCTAGCCCCTCTGTTTCTCCACAATCTAGTCCTTCCCTCCTATGTCTGTTTCTGATTTCTACATGAAGCCTCAGTTGCTGCTTCGGGTTTCCGGATGCTCTCTCAAATGACGAGAGCAAACCAGCGTGGACCTCCACATAGCTCAGGAGGACGCTGCCTCAGGGAAACAAAGCTGGACCGTGGGAGCATAATTGCTCTCCTTACAAGCTGTGTTATCATTGCTTGAAAAACGCTCAGACAGGAACCTTGTTACTGCCTGAGGAACGTTCTGATTATCATGACAGTGGGTTCTGAATTTTACTCTCTCCAAACAGGTCAAAAAGTTCAATTTAAAGCTTATTTTGAGGCCCCATTTTTTTGCCAGAAAACAGAAAATGACACAATGCAGTCATTTCTTGAAAAATTGAGTCCCTGCCACTACCTGTGGGGACTCTTTGGGGTGAACAGGCAGGACCAGACATTCCCCAGCCTCCTCTCCCACCAGGTGTTGCCTGAATCCTGGATCCTGGACATTGATGGGGAATGGATGTCTGGTCCATGTCCTCAGCTGCACCAATGATGCCTGTGTGTGCATGCTCAGTCACTAAGTTGTATCTGACTCTTTGCAACCCTTGGACTGTAGCCCACCAGGCTCCTCTGTCCATGGGATTTTTCAGGCAAGAATCCTGGAGTTACCATTTCCTCCTCCAGAGGGTCTTCCCAGGGATTGAACCTCCATCTCCTGCGTTGGCCACCAGATTCTTTACCACTCAGCCACCTGGGAAGCACCGAATGATGCTCACACGATGTAAAGGTTCTCTTCCAGACTTTGGCCTTTGGGAGCTGAGGTCTCAGGAAAACAGGTGGGGCAGTCTTCGCTCCAGGTGAGAGAGGCAAATCTGGGCAACTCAGCCCTCTGGCCCGCACCTGCCGTTCTTGTTGCAAGAAATGAAACATGCAATCAATCAATTGATTAGAAGTTGCATATTTGTTTTTTAGTTATCCTACATTTGAGAACATCTGGCCTCAGTATATAGAAGCTACTACTTGATATGTAGTAGAAATATGGGCTTTGGAGAAGACAGACGTGGATTTGTAAATCAAAGTGTGAATGAGTGACGCACAAGAATTCAAATGTGGCCTGAACTCACTCTTGACTGGTATGAGAACTTGGTGTTAAAAAGTCAATTTCAGTACAGTTACATTTAGGATATATTTACATATGAATGCTCTACAATCTCATTTTCAGGGTTGTGTAATAGTCTATCTTAAGATTCTATTTCTAGTTCTATTTCATATTCTATGTTGGACATCCACAGAACTTCTAATGTTTTGAAGAATAAAAAATTCTTCCCAAGGAAAGAGAGACACATTTTGTAGAAGGTCTCTATTTTGTTTTTTCTTTTAAGATGTTCATTGGTTTTTTTTTAATTGTAAAAGTCACACAAAATTTGCCATGGGAAGTTTTACAAATGTAAAAATTATGTGAATAGAAACTTTAAAGTCACCCACAATCCCCTCAGAAATGCCAGAAACAATCATGGTAAATATTTTGACATATTTTCTTCAGACCTTTTGTCTCTGTGTGTGGGTATGTGTAGATTTACATAATTATGCTAGCTTTTTACATACACTTTGCATCTCTTTTTGCTTTCTGCTTCTTTGTTTTCTTATATCTACTGTTATACCATGAGTTCTTTGAATTTCCCACTAAGATATCTGTGAAGACATCAAAGAACAAAATGAAAGAGAAACTTAAAAAATTTTTTTGAAATCTTTTTAGCATATTATGTCTGGTGCTGTGTTTGATATACCTTATATTATCTCTCTTCACAGCAGCCATAGATGGGGGGCACTAATTTTTGTCCTATTTTACAGATCAGGAAACTAAGATTTAGACAAGTGAGTAATGTGTACAAGGTAACAGATTGTACGTTGTGAAAATAAGACTGAATTGATGTCTATGATCCCACACCACACCATTCATTCATTCACTCTGTGAATGATGAGTACTTCTTTCACCAGGCATTGCTCTAGAATACCTCAGTGATCAGAACAGGTGAAAAGAAATGCCCTCTTTGGGTTACTTTCTATTGGAGGTCAGTGGGTTAAAAATAGACGATGAGTTAAAGAAATACAAACATCATACAGTAAAAGAAATGGTTATGAGTGCTGTGAAGAATAACAGGGAAGGAAGAGGAGGTGAGGTGGAAAAGCATCACCGCCTGAAACAGGGCGCTTCGGGCAGACCTCACCGAGACAGTGTATTTGAGCAAAGTCTTGAAGGAGGTGGAGGAGGACATCTGGGGAAGAATGTCCCCCAGAGAGAGAAGCACATGCAAAGTGCCCGAGGCCAAAGGTACTGGAACCGGAGCAAGCGTGGGAGGAGATAAGACTTGAGGTTTGAGTCATGGGGTCAAATCGCTCTTGTAAATCAGTCTTAAGATGCTGGCTTTTCCTTTAGAAGAGATGGGAAGGCACGAGAAGGTTCTGAATAGAGTGACACAATCCAGCTCGTATTATAAAAGAATTCCTTTGGCTTTTGTGCGGAGAAGAGACTGACAAGGAATTAAAAAGAGAAGAGTTAAAACTATACTCAACATTTGGCAATAACCTGTAAGGGAAAAGAATCTGCAAAAGAAAAAGTGGGCTTAGGTGGCTCAGGCAGTAAAGAATCTACCTGTAATGAGGGAGACATGGGTTCAATCTCTAGGTCAGGAAGACACCTGGAGAAGGGAATGGCTAACCACTTCAGTATTCTTGCCTGGAGAATCCCACGGACAGACCTGTGGGTTACCGTCCATGAGGTAGAAAGAGAGATGCAGATGGAACTGAACACAAAGACTTGGACACACTGAGTAACTAACACATACACTATAAGGGAAAACAATCTGAAAAAGAAATATATACATAAATATATACATATGCAGTTATGTATAAGTGTATCATTATGCTGTATACCTGAAACTAACATGATATTATTGTAAATCAACTGTATTCCAATTATAAACAATTTTTTTTAAGCATTAAGAAGCTATTGCCATGATCCAGTGGAGGGGTGTAGACCTAGGTGATAGAAGGCAAGGTGAGAGCGGCCAGAGTCCTGATCCACTTTGGAGGAGGCAGAGAGCACGTAAGAGCGGATGCCTAAGAGTTACTCCAGAGGATGTTCAAGACTTTCAGGTTAGATGAGATCACCTGAGAGGTGTGTCATAGAGAAGAAAGACTCCAGAGAACTGAGCTTAGAGCCATTAGCAAGTTGAAAAGGAACTAAGAAAGCTGTGGTGGTGAGATGGGAAACGAGTCTCTTTGAAGAGTCTGACTTGACTCTCAAGCAAACTGAGTGACGCAAATTGCCGATGCCCGATGTGCATTAGTTTACCACGGCCTCACCCCTCATCTTCTCCCCAGGTTATGGCTGCGGGAAGTGGAAGCTCAGAGAGAAGAAAAGAATGATCCCAGGTATCGGACGAGGATGGAAAGGAACTTGGATCAAAGCCTTTTTCTGGGGGATGCAGAGGGCAGCCGTCTTGGGCTGGCTGTGCCCTGCACCTGGGCATCAGACGCCTCTGCCTCCCTCTTTCTACCCCAGCCCTTGACTGCAACAGAAAGAGACTTGACCGATAGACGTTCCAACCTCCTCCCTCCGAGGATGAGATAGTTCTGAGCCAGGTTCCGCACGGCCTCCCAGAGCTCCACAGTGGGGCTGGGCCCTGTTACCTGGTCACCAGTCTGGGTTGATGATGTTTCTTACGGCCCCTGCAGCGTCGCTTGACCATTCTCTTAGTGGGAGTCCCCAAATCACCTCCCGATACTTCCCTTGCCCTTGAATTCTCATCTCAGGAGCTTCTTCTGAAGAAACTCAAATGTAGACGCGTTTGTATTGTGGACAAAGAAAGTTACCTGTCATTTCAGTCAACAAAGAATGTTGAGGCCATAAGGTCATCAGCCACTGCAGCCACCCCACCCGGTCCTTCAGTGGTGCACCCTGAGGGGATTCAGAAAGCCAGGATGCTGGCGCTAAAGTCAAGGTGCATATTAAGAGAATCATTTCATTCAGCCCAGACTCTTGCATCTTCTCATACATAGAAGAGTGTCAGTTCATTAACTCAAGATGCCTGTTTTTTCTTTAATTAGATTACTATCTTTGAAGTTTGACCACCTGTGTTTTGGTTTTTCTTTTTTTTTTTCTTTTGGAAGAAACTCCTATATATCCTGGCTTCTCCCTCACCTCTTTAGAGCAGCCCCTCTAGGAGGCTGTATCTTGGGCTACAGTGCTCAGTAAGTCTGCCAAGTGAAATATTAATTTTCAACTTCTAGGTTGTGCATTTTTATTCAGTCGACAGCATGATGAACATAGGCCCACAGCTTGTGGGGGAACATAGATCATCTCAGAGGCCCTACTGCGTCTGTAGTCAGGGGGTTGGGGGTGGGGTCCCTACGCACATGGAGCCTGTGTGTGAGACACGTGAATCAGGACACACATCCTCGTGTACACGTGGGTGGGTGTCCATGACTCTGGGCAAGCTCATAAGCTAAAAATAGGAAAGGAAAATGTAAGCAGCTTCTTATGTAAATATTGGGCAACTGAAACTTTGCTGCTCTCGTTCCCTTGGATGGAGGGTGGGAGTGGAGGTGGAGGGAAATGAAGTTATTTTGGTCCTGGGGAATTCAGGGTCTCTCACTCAATGCATGTCTCCTCCTTCTCTCCCACCCACTTGAGCCCTCAAAGGAAAGATCTACTGAAGAGAAGAGGTTCCTGTAACTTTGGCAAAGCAAGGGATGCCTCTGCTCGTCTGGATAGCAGGCAACCCATAGAGAGACACAGGCTCAGCCAGCGGCTGCCCCCGGCCGTTCCGCCCTGTTATCCCAGCTCCAGAGGAAAGGAGAGGCAGGTACTAGGGTTGAAATAGTTCTGGATTTGACGGTGGAAGCAGAGATTTGCAGTTCACTTCCATTTGTGACAAAGTTAAATCATTCAACCCTTCTGAGCCTAGGAAAGGGAATGATGGAGCCTGCCTCCCAGTCTTCAGGGTGGCTGTGAGCCTCAGATGTGCACAGGAGCCAGCGGAGAACATCTGAAAAGCCAGGTTTTAGGACCAGGCAGGCTCACATCCTGACTCTGCCCTTCCTGTGACCTTGGGGAGTAAATGAATCTCTCTGACTCTGTTTTCACGTGTGTGAACATACTTTTAAGTGAAAGTTTAAATAGAGTTGACCCTTGAACAACATGGGTTTGGACTGCATAGATCTATTTACGCACAGATTTTTTTTTTCCAATAAATATATTGGAGATTGTTTTGGAGATTTGAGATAATTTGAAGAAAATACAAAATACACGTGCAGCCTAAAAATATCGAAAAATTAAGAAAAAATTAGGAACGTCATGAATGCCTAAAATATACATAGGTACTACACAATAGGCAAAAAGTGGATCAAAGTTTTAATATAACATTAATAATATGTTCATTTTCTTACTGTTTTATGACTTTGTTTTCAAAGATCAGCATTATCGTACAGTCTGCCTCTGATAATTGGAGAGATTGCCTATTAGCCTATGGTCACGTGTTTTCTTCATAAAATAACAATGTTTCCAATGTTGCATCATGAATATGACTGTAATATGACATGGCATAAAAATTTGATGACAGTGCATTCAGTAGTGTACAGGTCAGTCTACCACGAAGCAATCAGGTCACCTACCCTCGCCTACTATAGTGATCACATCACTGTTCTTTGTTATCGACACGTGAATCCTTAAATATGAATGCATAAATACGAATTTCTTCTTCAAATTATCTTTCTACTTTTGAGGTCTATTGTTAGTGAATACCTACAGTGTTTCACGTCATATAAGAAAATATTGATGTAGATACTGATAGAAAATTCATCTTGCTCAACAGACAGCATAAACTTACAGTATTAATAAACATAATGCAGTCCTGTAAATGTATTTTCTCTTCCTTATGATTTTCTTATTAACATTTCCATTTCTTTCGCTTGCTTTATTATAAAAATATAGTATATAATGTATGCTGCTGCTGCTGCTAAGTCGCTTCAGTCGTGTCCGACTCTTTGCGACCCCATAGACGACCAAATACGTGTTTTATGATCATTTATGCTATTTCTGCTTTATTGACTATGTCAAAGCCTTTGACTGTGTGGATCACAATAAACTGTGGAAAATTCTGAAAGAGAAGGGAATACCAGACCACCTGACCTGCCTCTTGAGAAACCTGTATGCATGTCAGGAAGCAACAGTTAGAACTGGACATGGAACAACAGACTGGTTCCAAATAGGAAAAGGAGTACGTCAAGGCTGTATATTGTCACCCTGCTTATTTAACTTATATGCAGAGTACATCATGAGAAACACTGGGCTGGAAGAAGCACAAGCTGGAATCAAGATTGCCAGGAGAAATATCAATAACCTCAGATATGCAGATGACACCACCCTTATGGCAGAAAGTGAAGAGGAACTAAAAAGCCTCTTGATGAAAGTGAAAGAGGAAAGCAAAAAAGTTGGCTTAAAGCTCAACATTCAGAAAACTCAGATTATGGCATCTGGTCCCATGGCAAATAGATGGGGAAACAGTGGAAACAGCGTCAGGCTTTATTTTTGGGGTCTCCAAAATCACTGCAGATGGTGATTGCAGCCATGAAATTAAAAGACGCTTACTCTTTGGAAGGAAAGTTATGACCAACCTAGAAAGCATATTCAAAAGCAGAGACATTACTTTGTCAACAAAGGTCCATCTAATCAAGGCTATGGTTTTTCCAGTGGTCATGTATGGATGTGAGAGTTGGACTATAAAGAAGCTCTGAAGAACTGATGCTTTTGAACTGTGATGTTGGAGAAGACTCTTGAGAGTCCCTTGGACTGCAAGGAGATCCAACCTGAAGGAGATCAGCCCTGGGATTTCTTTGGAAGGACTGATGCTAAAGCTGAAACTCCAGTGCTTTGGCCACCTCATGCGAAGAGTTGTCTCATTACAAAAGACTCTGATGCTGGGAGGGATTGGAGGCAGGAGGAGAAGGGGATGACAGAGGATGAGATGGCTGGATGGCATCACCGACTCGATGGTCGTGAGTTTGAGCGAACTCTGGGAGTTGGTGATGGACAGGGAGGCCTGATGTGCTGCAATTCATGGGGTTGCAAAGAGTCAGACACGACTGAGCGACTGAACTGAACTGAATTGATGCTATTGGAAAGACTTCCGGTGAAACAACAGGCTATGAGTAGTTAAACTTGGAGGGAGCAAAAAGTTATTCATGGATTTTTGACTCTGTGGGGATGCCATGCCCCAACTCCTGCATTGTTCAAGGGTCAACTGTAAAGTTACATTGTACCAGGGAATATTATGAGATCATTTAAAAACCATATTTAAATGATATCAGTTTGATTAATAGGAATAGGCTGAGTGACAAAAGTGAGATGCAAACAGATATCTTTGTATTATATTATGCCATTCGAATAAAGCAAACAGCTATCAGAAAACTCTGTACACACACGTGGATGACTCTGTGAGCAGACTGGACAGGGTGTGTGCACATCAAGTTGGTGACACTGATCGCTCAGGGCGGTGTTGGGAGTGGGGACGGCTCACCCTGTAAAGGGAAGGGAGGGAAAGAAGCAAAAAGAGAAAAGAAGGAAAAAACAGATCTGTGAGACCAAACACATTACAGTGTCATCTCATTTATGGGCATGTGCCTATGTGCATTAAAGTTCAGGAAAAATACAAGATTCCATTGGGTGTACAACCTATGGACTTAATGGAAGGACATTGCGTATTGTTGAGTGAAATGAAAGCAATAACTATAGTGAAAAGACTAACGAGTGGGACTTGAACTTTCGGTGATGCAGGGAAAGGGTGGTCCTGACAAAGGGCGGAGCGGATGCGAAGATCCAGATCTGGAAGGTGTTGGGTGTGCTCCTGGCCTGGAAAAGCGCCTCCCAGAGTGCTGGGAGAATGGATGCCCGAGAAGTGACGGTGGGAGTGTGATTACGATCCCGGAAGTTTTCCTCCTTCTGCTGGCAGTGAAGTGGCCTATAGAAGTTTTGAGAAGATGGAGGAAGGGTAGGCAGGAAGAGTGAGGAATATGAAGCAGGTTTAAGGGCCCTGATCTTCTCATCCTCAACAATGGAAGTGACAGTGTTAGTCGCTCAGTAGTGCCTGACTTTTTCTCCCTGGACTATAGCCCGCCAGGCTCCTCTGTCCATGGGTTTCTCCAAGCAAGAATACTAGCGTGGGTTGCCATTCCCTTCTCTGGCTGACCTAGGGGTTGAACCCAGGTCTCATGCATTGCAGGTAGATTCTTTACCATCTGAGCCACTAGGGAAGCCCTCCTAAAAAATGAATAGGGCTTGTGCAAATGTGATGAATCAGAAGTAATAAAAAACTAAGATGAGTGAGAGAAATCTTCTAAGAAGTGATAAATGTCATACCTCTTAATTATCCCACATCTTCAGATGACTAGAATATTCTATTTCCCAAATATTCTGAAACTGCCAAGTTCATCATTCAAGCTCTCTATATTCACAGACTATTTTGAAATCGACGGATGTAGAAATCCCATCTGTGCAAGCATATCCCAAGTCAGAAGAAACTTCAAAAAAGATTTATATCCCTTATCCCTTATTTTAGCAAATTCTCCAGTATCCATCTGATGCCATTCCCTCTCTCTGATGGATCAATTATCAGGCCGCTGCTGCCATCCAGGGAAGAAACTGAGGTCAGAATGATAAGAAGGGAAGAAATCACCAGGTTCAAGCCCCGTTTAAGAGGTAAAGTCAAGAGGATTTGTTAAGATGTTAGATAAGGAAATGAATAAACATCCCCATTTTCCTGGCATTAGTAAGTGAGTGGATGGCTGTGGGTTTATTAACATGGCGAGACTGTGGGAGGGCCAGTTTGGAAGTTCTGCCAAGAGCTCGGTTTTGAACATGTTGTCCTTGGAATGTCTATGACAGATCCATGGGACATATGATCTCAGGTTCCCAGGAGAAGACTTGTCCGGAATCGTCCATCCAGGAGCTGCTGGCACACAGCTGGTATTTCAAAGCACTGGAATGTGCAAGGTCACAGGTGAAGCAGAGAAGAGACCCTTAAAGAGTCTCAAAACCAACTCAGCTCTTTCCAGAGAAAATACCCAGCTTCTTGAGTATCTTTGAAATAAAGGATTTGGAAGGATTTCCTCTGAGGAGCTTGGTCCCGTTAATTGTCTTTGGCTGCCGGACTGATGTTCTGCCCTGGTCCTTGGCTGGTCCACACAGTGCAAAGCCAACTTGGAAACCGTGTTTCCCATCCCACATCCTCCTGCTCCCCCTCCTTCCTTCCACCCCACCTCTGCCCCGAGAGACAATGAGACTTTGGCCTTAGAGTTCTGGAAGGGTTCTAAAGATTGACAAGATTTCGCCTTCTTTCTCATATACTACGACTTTAGTTAGTATTAGTCACAAATGTCTATAAAGGAAGTGAGAAGGCCAGGTCTGTGGGATTTGGTTTTGGAGAAGCCTCAGTTCCAGGATGAACAGGTGCTGGAGGAGATCAGGGAGGGTGGGCACAGAATAAGGGGCAGGGGGCGGGGGGGGGGGGGTTGCAGCTCTTGTGTCTGACGGGTAGAGGTCACTGCACATGGAAGAAGGGGTATGAGCGTCTTTCTCGGGTAGACAATGGCTGGGGCTTCCACTCTCCTTCTCCTTGCACGGGGGCTTCTCAGGTGGCGCTAGTGGTAAAGAACTCGCCTGCTAGTGCAGGAGACATAAGAGATGTACGTTTGATCCCTGGGTCTGGGAAGATCCCCTGGAGGAGGTCATGGCAACCCACTCCAGTATTCTTGCCTGGGAAATCCCATGGACAGAGGAGCCCGGTGGGCTACAGTCCATGGGTATGGACAGAGGAGCCCGGTGGGCTACAGTCCATGGGTCACAGAGTCGGACACGACTGAAGCAACTTAGCGCCTCTTTGCAAAGTCCATCCTCCACACAGCGGCTAATCTTCTGGCTGAGGAGTAAGATGGCCATGCCATCCCCATGCAGTGGGCCTTTACTGTGCCTAGAACTGAGCCCGAACTCTCTGGCCAGCGCTGTGGTCCAGCTCCTGCCCGATTCTCCGCTCTCATCTCCTTCTGTGCTTCCTCCTTTCACTGAGCTCCTCCACGACCACCTCTCTTTTGTCCTCAACCATCTTACCCTCATCTTGCTTCTGGACTTGACATTCTTTATTCCCTCTGCTTGGACCATCCGACCCTCAGGTCACCCCATTTCTGCCTCTTTCTAATCATTCAGGTCACAACTCAAGTGTCACGTGCTGTGAACTTGCAAAAGAATTTGCTGCCTCTGGGTCACCCTCTACCACAGTATCTTCTTTTCTTTTTCTCCATCACAGCACTTACTGGTACCTGACATTATCTTGTTTATTTAGGTAGATGTATATTATCTGACTGTCTTTTCAGAAGCTAGGGACCCTGTCTTTGACACTTCTGTATCCTCTGGCACACATTTGGTGCTTAATAAGTCTCCATTAGTGTTGTGTTAGCTGTTCAGTCATGACCGACTCTTTGTGATCCCGTGGGCTTATAGCCCACCAGGCTCCTCTGAACATGGAATTCTCCAGGCAAGAATACTGGAGTGGGCTGCCATTCCCTTTTCCAGGAGATCTTCCAGATCCAAGGATCAAACTCAGATCTCTTGCTCTTCAGGCAGATTCCTTACCATCTGATCCACCAGGGAAGCCTAGCCTACTTAACGTCCCTGAATAAGCCGGGAGATAATAAATGTTTGTTTGTTTGAAAAAAAAAAAAAAGCCCTTCCTTCAAGGAAGGGAGGAGGCAAAGGTCACTGGAGCTGAAAAGCTCACCTGTTTTTTTGACCATTGCCTGTTCTCTCATTTAATCTTTCCAATGGCTGCCCCGGAGTGAGTGCTTCTTTTCCACTTTACAGATGAGAAGACTGACACTCAGAGCAGCTCGCAGAGTGAGTGGAGGTCACACGGCAACAGGTTCCGGCAGACCCGGACCCACGCCATCCACACCGCCGGCAATGCTCAGGCCCCCTTCCCATCCCCTGAGTGTACATTTGGCCTGTGAGCACTCAGGCCAGCTGTCCTCCTCAGTTTGCCGTCAGCTTCTCTTGCCTCCATCCTCCCGTCCGTGAAACAAGCGAATGGTCTAGATAGCCCCCCGCCCCTCACCTCTCAGCTCCCGCTTCGACCCACGGCTGGGCGGGAGGCCTGTTCTCACTCCATTCCTGGAGCGTCTAGTTCTTCTTCCAGAGCTGCTTGTGGCAGGGAGACAAAACCCACAGCTCACGTCCGTGAGGTTCAGGGGACTTAAGTCTGAGGTCAAACGCTGGCTTTGGGCGCCTCTGGCCAAGCACAGATGTGCCCCGAGCCCGTGAAAGGCGTGCCTTGCCCAACGCTCATGGCCACTTGCACGGGTTTTGAGTGAGCTCATGGTGGGCGAGCAGTGCGGGGACCACAGTGTCAGCTCGGAGTGGCCCAGCACACAGTCCTGCCGTGAGACAGTCTCCTTCCAGATCTGTGGAATGGCTTGAGACCAGGGGTTTGCAAATGCCTGGAAAAAGTTAGCTCTGAAGTTTTATCAGCCAAACCTCAACTCTGGCCATGGTCAGGCCGAGAACAAGGAAGAAAGCAGGAGAGAAGGAGAAAAGGGGATCTTACCATGGGATGGAGCAGTGGTGGGGAGGGAATGAGGCAGGGGTGGGGCCTTACCCACACCAGCTGGCTCATTCTGAACCCAGTCTGTGGGCACCTGGGGCCTCCAGGGTGGCTCAGTAGTAAACAAACTGGCTTCAAATGCAGGAGATACTGGTTCGATCCCTGGGTTAGGAAGATCCCCTGGAGAAAGAAATGGCAACCCACTCCAGTATTCTTGCCTGGAGAATCCCATGGACAGAGGAGCCTGGCGGGCAACAGTCCACAGTCCACACGGTCACAGAGAATCTGACTGAGCTTTGAAACAATAACTAAGACTCTGAACACATGATTTCTTTTCTTTTTTAATTTAACTTAATTTTTTATTGAATTAATCCTTTACATTCTGTAATGCTTTACAAATTTTCATTTCACAAGCATGATTTCATATAACCCCATAATAACCCTTTCCCCCCCACTATCCCTCTCACCCCTGCCCACTTCCATCCCACAACTGATAACCACTATTTTACTCCATCTGTGAGTCCGCTTCTTTTTGTTTGTCTTACTCACTGGATTTTTCTATTCTTTAGATTCCACATATAAGTAATATCATACGGTACTTGTCTTTCTCCAACTTATTCACTCAGCATAATACCCGCCCCCCCCCCCCGCCCCCAAGTCCATCCATGTTGCTGCAAATGACACAATTTCATTCTTTTTTGTGGCTGCCTGACCCAGAACTCACCTTGTTAAGCCACACTCTCAGGAGGTGGCTGGGTGAAGGGGTTTCTGAAAAAGGTAAGGTCAGGGATGCATTTTCCTGGCCAAGACAACAAATGCGTGGGGTGCAGAAGAAGAGCAACGAAGAATCTGAAAGATGCTGGGGGGTCTAGAGAGGCTGCACCCAGAGAGGTCCCAGGCTTTAGGAGTTGATCTTATCCTGAGAACAAAAGGAAACTTCTATAGATTTTAAGAAAGGGACTGTGACGGCCAGGTCTCTCTTGTGGGCTAGTCGCTGTGGCAGCCGGGAGAGCAGGAACTGGTGGAGGAGGGTGGCAGAGAGACCAGAGAAGAGCTTGCTGCGAAGCGACAGGTGGGATGCTCCAAGGTTCGCTGCAGGAAGATGTCCGCACGCAGCAGGAAGCAGGGGCCTCATCTCCATCTAGGTACTGCCCTCACTAGCTAGCCCTTGCCTCCTTCCCACCCCCTAAGCAAAGTTTTCTTTCGTGTGAAGTAGAGAGAACCAGAAACACGTGTCCTGAGTTTCTCACACTTAGGAAAACAAAAACAGATTTACCAAAAAAAGAGAAAGAAACAAAACTTCTGAACTTGTGCTTTGAACCTCTGGGCCAAGCCCTGAAGGATAGAGGGGGAAAGGATTGTCAGCAAATACTACGCTTGTTAACCATGTTTATACGATGCCATCTGCCCTCGCTCCACTTCTCCCTTAATCTTCTACCCTTCCCCCCGGGGCAGGCCATGTGGGTGGGGAGCAGGATCTAAGGAGGGGCATCTGTAGCTCCTTAGTGAGATGTGGGTGGCCACCAGGCTCCTGGGGTCCTAGACAGAGAGGCTCAGGGAGGAGCAGTGGGGAATACAAGTCAGGCAGAGATGGAGTTGAGGAATTCAGAGAAACTGGCAAATACTGAAGCCTCAGCTCCATAGGAGGGTCTTGTGGGCAATGTCATCGCCCAGGGCTCTGGTCCCAGACAGACCTGGGCTCACATCCTGACTGCGCTGCTACAGGGATAGGAAGCTGGAACCAAGCTAAGCGTCCAACGACAGGGGATTGTTCCCCTAAGCCACAGTGGGTCCATACATGGGGCTTGTTGTTTAGGTGCTAAATTGTGACTGACTCTTGAGTGACTCTGTAGACGTAGCCCACCTGGGACTTCACTGGTGGCTCAGACAGTAAAGCATCTGTCTATAACGCGGGAGACCCGGGTTCGATCCCTGGGTTGGGAAGATCCCCTGGAGAAGGAAATGGCAATCTACTCCAGCACTATTGCCTAGAAAATCCCATGGACAGAGGAGCCTGGTAGGCTACAGTCCATGGGGTAGAAAGAGTTGGACACGACTGAGCGACAGGACTATAGGCTTCCCTGTCCATGATATTTCCCGGACAAGAATACTGGAGTGGGTTGCCATTTCCTTCTCCAGGGGATCTTCCCGAGCTAGGGATTGAACCTGTATCCCCTGCTTGGCAGGCAGATTCTTTATCACTGAGCCACCTGTAGCTAATTCACTATAGGCTCTCCTGGGAAATTGAAGGCACAGAATGTTTAACTTAAATTATTAAGTAGAGAGTAAATAAATAAAAGCAGCAAGACTTCATTTTCTAAGTAAACATGTAATATACGCACAGAGAAAAATTACTGAATGTCACTCAAAATGGGAACACTGCTTATCTCTGGAAGTGAATCTTTGTGTATCTTTAGATTTTCATCTTTAAAACGAAATTTGATAAGCAAATATTGTTTTAAAAAATATAAATTATATGAATGATTGGTATTAAAAATAGCCAGCATTTCTCCAGGTATCAGATATTTGCCCAGACTCTTTATATATGTTCTATTTTAATTCTCACAAGAGCCTTTTCTGGTCAATTATTGGCTTCCCCTGTGGCTCATCTGGTAAAGAATCCGCCAACAATGCAGGAGTTCGATCCCTGAGTTGGGAAGATGCCCTGGAGAAGGGAAAGGTTACCCACTCCAGTATTCTGGCCTGGGGAATTCCATAAACTGTATAGTCCATGGGGTCAAATTAGTAATTCTCATTTACAGTTGGGGAAATTGTTAAAGATACTCAGTAAGTGAGCAGAAATTAGATTTCTCACCTGTAGCCTCTCCCTCCAGGCCTGGAGTGCCCACCCGTGAGCCTCAGCACCTTCCCAGCGTCCCCCTGCCCCACCCAGGGACCTGCTGCATCTCCCGAGGGCAGACTTGGGGTGAGTTGTTTTGGAAACCAGTCTGGGCTGTTTGCCACAGAGGACCACACTGAGTTCAGTTTATTGACAAATGCTAAATTTCCACTGACCTGGCAGCTTTCTCCAGGGCAGAATTTGCTGAATCTCATAGAACCTGGGGGTGGGGGGAGGTTTGGGGGGTGGGGTGGGGCAGGAAGTATACAAATTAACCCAGATCTGGAAGAGAGAAGACAGGCAGCACCGTGTCCAGGCAAGGCGTGCATGGGGACAGGGCTCCTACGCAGAGCCTAAGTTGCCCTGGAGTCCGCAAGGCAAACAGATCAGACCCCATCCCGGCTGGGGCGCTGGCCGGCCAGGCAAGCGGCTGTCCTGATTCCCTCCACACCCAAGGAAAGAGCTGAGGTTCACCAGGCATGTCAGGGAGTCCGCGCGGAAGTTCAGATGATCAGCCTGACACTTCACCTTACAGAACAGGAAACTGAGGCACAGAGGGGGAGGGAGCAGCCCACGGACTCACAGCGCCACGGTGCCCGAGTGCACTGCAGAAGCTAACGCCCCATGCCCTAGACTCAAAGGGAAGTTGTGCTAACTCTGTGCCAGGCCGGAAGCAACTGTGGGCAAAGCACACAAGTTCATTGCTGCCTGGAAGACACACGTCCATGTGATAAGCACTGTATCCCCATTTGACAGGAGAGTGAAAGTCACTCTATCGTCTCCGACTCTTTGCGACCCCGTGGACTATACAGTCCTTGGAATTCTCCAGGCCAGAATACTGGAGTGGGTAGCCTTTCCCTTCTCCAGGGGAATCTTCCCAACCCAGGGATCGAACTCAGGTCTCCCGCATTGCAGGCAGATTCTTTACCAGCTGAGCCACAAGGGAAGCCCATTTAACAGGAAGGGAGACTGAAATCTGAGGGATTAAACAGCTTACTTCAAGTCCATCTAAGCAGGGATCACTGAAGTCCTCCCTACTGTCTTTGTACACACAGGTCGATGAATACAAACATCTGTGAATTCAGAGCCAGGAGCCAGGCCTTTAAGCTCAAGTCGTCCAACAGCTGGACAAGTGACCCTGTCATTCTCTGAGATCACCAGACTATAGACTGTGGAGCTCACCTGCCATCCCAGTGGTTTGCAAGAACTCTAAAATTGCTCTTCAGTTCTCCCACATTCCTGTTTCTTCATTCATTTACTCATCCATTTAGTCACCATCTACCCATTCATATGTCTGCGCATCCACCCATCCATCCATCCATCCATCTATCCGTCTCTCATCACATCACTTCCTGCTCAGAAGCCCCAGGAGCTGCCATCACCTGCAGGCTGAAGTCACCTCTCTCCTGACATGCTTTCCTTTCCCCATCGAGCCTCTGCTTCTACTACGTCCCTCGTGTCCCCTGAGCCCAGCCACTCCCACCACTGTACCCTAACTGGCTTCCAACTGGAGGCCCCACCTCCAGCATTCCCCACCATGCCTGTTCCTGATGGCAGCCACAAGGAACATTCTAGAAGATCTGACCACAGCACTGCTCTGTTGACACCTTTTCTGCAGCTTCCATAGCCCCCAGAGTGACCCCACACTCCTTAGCAGGACCACAGGGGTTTTCAAGATTCAGATCCTTTGCAGCTTTCCCAACCACTCACCTCTCAGAGCACCCTCTGCCAGGCTAGACTCCTCCTGGCCCAGGGGCCTGCAGAGCTTTCCCCTCTGTGCCCCTGGCCCCTGATCTTCCTTCTGCCTGGAAACCATGTTCCCTGGCTCTACCTTCCTGAGTGCTGCCTTCTGTGTCTCTACCTCCTCTGCCTGCAGAGTCTCATCCATCTCTGGTTCCACACCCCCCAGGCTGAGTGTATCCCCATAACTCCCTGAGTTTGCCTCAATTGCAAGTTTGCTGCATAGTATTGGACTTGACCATTTCCTTACACATGGGCTTCCCGGGTGGTTCAGTAGCAAAGACTGTGCCTGCCAATGCAGGAGACTCAAGTTCAATCCCTGGGTTGGAAAGAGCCCCTTGGAGGAGGAAACGGCAACCCACTCCAGTATTCTTGCCTGGAAAAATCTTATGGACAGAGGAACCTGGTGGGTACAGTCCATGGGGGTCACAAGAAAGTCGGACTCAACCTAGTGACTAAATATAATCTCCTTCTCTAGCAGTGTCTTTGGGGTCAGAGCTGTAAATGGCCACCCTAACCCCAGCTCCTTCCAGTGTCTGGCAAACAGCAGGTGCTCAGAGAACGCTGCTCTCATCAGGCCTGTAGAGAAGTAGACTGGGATCACGTAATGGAGAGAAGGCTTGGGGCTTGGTACCTATACACAATGGAGTGTCACTCAGCCGTTAAAAGGAACTCATTTGAATCAGTTCTGATGAGATGGGTGAAACTGGAGCCGATGATACAGAGTGAAGCAAGCCAGAAAGAAAAACACCAATACAGTATCCTAACACATATATATGGAATTTAGAAAGACGGCAACGACGACCCTGTATGCAAGACAGCAAAAAAGACACAGAGGTGTATAACGGACTTTTGGACTCAGAGGGAGAGGGAGAGGGTGGGATGATTTGGGAGAATGGCATTGTAACATGTATACTATCATGTAAGAATCGAATCGCCAGTCTATGTCCGACGCAGGATACAGCATGCTTGGGGCTGGTGCACAGGGATGACCCGGAGAGATGTTATGGGGAGGGAGGTGGGAGGGGGGTTCATGTTTGGGAACACATGTACGCCCATGGTGGATTCATGTCAATGTATGGCAAAACCAATGCAGTATTGTAAAGTAAAATAAAGTAAAAATAAAAATTAAAAATAAATAAATAAAAATAAATTAATTGAGAATGGCATTAAAAAAAAAAAAGACGGGGCTACGCTCTCTAGGTTCGAATCCCATCTCTACCACAAAATTTGAGGTATGTAGTTTAATTTATCTGCAAATATAAAATGGAAATCAAAGGATGGCTGTGTTTAGTTTTGTTCTGAGGTGAAGATTATTGAATGAATATACGCTAGGTACCTTAAAAGGCTCCTGGTACAAACAAGGAGCTATAAACACAGGCCTGCATGGTGAATCTGCACACTGTTCCCTTCACCTGGACTCGGACTCTGTCTCCATACCCTACCTGGTGACCGAACTCTTATTCATCCTTACGTGCCTTTTATGTCCTGCCCACGGCCTTCCCGGGTTTGCTCTCCTTGATCCATGGCACGGATGACCCCATCTGCAGGGGGGGGAAGCTGCATGTGGACCTGCCGTGATCTCCCAGGCCTGCAGGCTTGCCCCCTTGATCACCTTGGGGGTTACATTTGTAAGGGCAGCTTGGCTCACAGTTGGGTCTGCAGACACTGTTGAGTTAAACCGACCCACTCCACCCAGACTCTAGTGAGAGATTCAAGAGTTAGGACCTCTGAGTTGGTGCAGAGCCAAGGGCAAGGGTCAGGAAGCCGTCATGTTGCTTCATCCCACTGACATCTCTGTCTCCATCTGTGTCATGGATGCTGGACGCAAAACTGGGGGCGGGCATGAGACACCTGGCACTCAAGAACAGTGATGCCCAGAGAACAGCATCACTGCCCAGAGGCACCAGGAAAAAATCACAGCTGTCTACAAAAGTCCCAGACGGGCTTGGCAGAAAAGACGCCAAACTGGAGAGGCTGTCTGACTCCTGAGACCTCCCACGCATTCAGAGCTCCAGGCAATCCTGTGAGACTCCAGCAGGCTGGCCTCAGTGTTGAAGCAAATTGAATGCTGAGCCTAGGGGAGAGAGATCCTTCCAGCCCTGCTGCAGACTGCCCTTCCCCACCCAGAACAAGCTCAGCAGCTCTGCAGAGACAGCACAAACCCAGTAGCCGCCTGGTTTCCCAAAACCCCAGCCCACACTCTGCTAGGCTGCGCCACTCACCACATCCACGTGCCTGTCCCTGGAGAATTTGCCCTGATGACTGATTCAAGGGAATTTGGCAAGGACTCGTGTAGAGAGCTGGGGCCCAGCCAGTCGCTCAGACAGGGTCAAAACCACCAGGCTCATGAGGACATAAAGGCGAGCAGAGCACCGTGCTGTGTGCATCAGACCCAGGTCATCTGTGGGTGGGCCAAAGGCCGAACCACCCCACAGGTCCGGGTTCAAGCCCACCCCTGTCAGTTACCCACCATTTGTCATGTTGTTGTTCAGTCAGTGAGTCGTGTCTGATTCTTTGTGACCCCATGGACTGCGGCATTTCAGGATTCCCTGTCCTTCACTGTCTCTAGGCGCTTGCTCAAACTCATGTCCATCGAGTTGGTGATGCCATCCAACCATATCATCTGTCATCCCCTTCTCCTCCTGCCGTCAATCTTTCCCAGCATCAGGGTCTTTTCCGATGAGTCGGCTCTTCATATCAAGTGGCCAAAGTATTGGAGCTTCGGCATCAGTTATGGGCTAAGTTTTACACCTCCCTAAAATTGATATGGTGAAATTCTAACCCGCAGACTTCAGAGTGTGATTGTATTGGAGATAGTCTTCAAAGGTGTGATTAAATTAAAATGAGATAACTAAAATGAGATTGAGTTCAGTTCAGTTCAGTTCAGTCGCTCAGTCATGTCCGACTCTTTGCGACCCCATGAATCGCAGCATGCCAGGCCTCCCTGTCCATCACCAACTCCTGGAGTTCACTCAGACTCACCTCCATCGAGTCAGTGATGCCATCCAGCCATCTCATCCTCTGTCATCCCCTTCTCCTCCTGCCCCCAATCCCTCCCAGCATCAGGGTCTTTTCCAATGAGTCAACTCTTCCCATGAGGTGGCCAAAGTACTGGAGTTTCAGCTTCAGCATCATTCCTTCCAAAGAAATCCCAGGGCTGATCTCCTTCAGAATGGACTGGTTGGATCTCCTTGCAGTCCAAGGGACTCTCAAGAGTCTTCTCCAACACCACAGTTCAAAAGCATCAATTCTTTGGTGTTCAGCCTTCTTCACAGTCCAACTCTCACATCCATACATGACCACAGGAAAAACCATAGCCTTGACTAGACAGACCTTAGTCGGCAAAGCAATGTCTCTGCTTTTGAATATACTATCTAGGTTGGTCATAACTTTTCTTCCAAGGAGTAAGTGTCTTTTAATTTCATGGCTGCAGTCACCATCTGCAGTGATTTTGGAGCCCAAAAAAATAAAGTCTGACACTGTTTCCACTGTTTCCCTATCTATTTCCCATGAAGTGATGGGACCAGATGCCATGATCTTCGTTTTCTGAATGTTGAGCTTTAAGCCAACTTTTTCACTCTCCTCTTTCACTTTCATCAAGAGGCTTTTTAGTTCCTCTTCACTTTCTGTCATCTGCATATCTGAGGTTATTGGAATTTCTCCGTGCAATCTTGATTCCAGCTTGTGCTTCCTCCAGCCCAGCGTTTCTCATGATGTACTCTGCATATAAGTTAATTAGGGTGGCTCTAATCCAGTGTGACGGAGAAGGCAATGGCACCCCACTCCAGTACTCTTGCCTGGAAAATCCCATGGACAGAGGAGCCTGGTAGGCTGCAGTCCGCGGGGTCGCTAAGAGTCGGACACGACTGAGCAACTTCACTTTCACTTTTCACTTTCATGCATTGGAGAAGGAAATGGCAACCCACTCCAGTGTTCTTGCCTGGAGAATCCCAGGGACGGCAGAGCCTGGTGGGCTGCCGTCTATGGTGTCGCACAGAGTCGGACACGACTGAAGCGACTTAGCAGCAGCAGCAGCAATCCAGTGTGATGTCATCATTCTAAGAGGAGATTACCAAAGAGACATCACAGAGGGAAAACCACGCAAAGATGCAGGGAAAAGACAGCCATCTATGTCCAAGGACAGAGGTCTCAGAGACACAAGCCTGGTGGCATCCTGATCTTGGGCTTTCAGCCTCTAGAAATGGGAGGAAATAAATATGTTTTCTGTTACTTAAGGCACACAGCCTGTGGTCCAATTTTCAGCAGCCCTAGGCAGATCATACACTGTGTGATCTCCAGGAGCCTCAGTTTCCCTGGCTGTGAAGTGGGCCTCACTACACCTGCTGTCCTAGGTTTGGGTGAAAAAGAAAGTGAGTTGTAAACTTAAAAGTATCTGGAACATGGAACATGTGTGCCCCAATTCTACTCTCTCTGTTTCCTCTCTGTGACCAGCTTCTAGTGTGTTCTTTTTACTGTTGAATAGAATTCCAATGTGGCTGAACACAGTTGGTTTAAATAACGTCTTGAAAGGCATTTTGGTTGTTTCCAGTTTGGGGCTCTTCACAAATACAGCAGCTGGGAGTCGTCCTGCACAGCTTTTTGTGCAAACATGCATTTTCTTTCCTGCTCTCTCCTCTTTCTTTTTCTCTCACCCTGCCTCCTTCTTCCTTTGTCCTTGCCATCCTTTTCCTCTTCTCTTTCCCTTCCTCCTTATTTTTTTTCAGTCTCTCTTCCATGTGTTTTGTGGCACTGAGGTGCAGATAGGTGAGGTTAGCCATATTTTCCGGCCTGTGGCTCCTTCCATCAATGTTTTCAGAACTCCTCTAAGTTCCTTTTGTCCCTCTTCCTCCTGGTTCCACTCTGTTCTCCTCTCCTCCACAGCCACAGGAAGCATTTCTGGGTGTGCCTTTGAATATGTACAATTATTTGTAAAAAATTGCAATTGTTTGCATCTGACTTCAACTCACAACAGCAGTACTGGCTGGAGGCCTGCTTCCTGTTTAAGTCTTCCCTTCATCTCTGGGTTGGAAGTTCTCCCCTTTGCTCTGGGCCCCTGTGAGGTTGTTTCTCCATGATTTGCATCACCAACAGTTTACTTCCTCATGTTCCCCAGGTGGACACCAGGCTCCCTCCAGATCCTCACCACTACAAGCAAAAACCAGATTAGCATCTTCCCAGGTATTCTTTTATAGTCTTTGGAAAAAGTCTCTGGGGCATATACGCAGGAGTGGGGCTGCTCAGCCCATAGGACACATGCCTGTTTTATTTTACTGATCTTATTAAGCAGTGCCAGATTGCTCTCTAGTGTGGCTGCCCCAGCCCACACAGGGAGGGGGGCCTGATCATGCAAGCTTCATCTTCAGCGAATCATCTCCAGGGAGCAGGGGGAGGGGGCAGACGTGGCTTTAAGAAGACAGTGGCTCCAGCCCTTGGTCCCAAGCTTCCAACAGTGAGAGACAGGACCACTCATGGAAGACCCCTCATTCCCCAACCAGAGGAAATAGTTGCATGTCATGTGTCTAGAATGGCTCTCCTCCCAGAACACGGATGTGAACTAGTTGGAGGGGCGTGTGTGTGTGTGTGTGTGCGCGCGTGCACATTTCTACTGTGGTCCTCAAAGAAATCCTTGTCTTTTGTAGAAACAAAGTTGAAATTTCTGAAGACCAAATCCTAAGGCTGCTGAATTATAATAAATGGAATTCACAGCCCAGCAAGGCATGGGGAATTGGGTAAATGGCGCCCTCAGTATCAGAATGAGCACACCGGGGAAGATCCCAGTGAATCCAAGGATTAGGGGGGATTATAGATGCCCTGATTCTGTAAGCCTCCTGTTCAAGCAGAAACAACCCTTCTTCCGAATCTGGGAGGATCATCTTCCCTTATCTGTAGAAGCTATGAAGCAATGTCTCGAGGGGTCTGCATGTGGGGGGATGTCACTCCTCCCACAGGCCCACCTCCCCCGGCTCACGTTGCTCCTAGATTTACACCCAGACACATCCCTAGGCGATACACTCTAGCATCTGTAAACGTTTGCTACTTTGTATCAACAGGCACTCAGGTCATATGTGTAGGAGTGAGCCATAGAATGTTGGATCAAGGTGAAAGGAACATGGTATTAAGTTAGATTTTATTTGTTGATATGATCGAACTAGCTAGAGGTTATGGATTCAATATGACAGTTTAAGCAGCTGTGTGTAGTTCTAACAGCTTATTTGGCCAATTCCCTAAGATTGGACCTAAAGGTAGTCATGCCAGTTGAAATGCCAGAATTTCCTTAGTCTTCCATGATGGACTTAAGAATATTGGGTTGCTGGAATGGTTGTTTTCGTTTTTTTTAAAATACAGTTTGCTCATCTTGAGTTATTTCCCCAGGGAGGGGCCAGAGGCGACTCCTTCTCCAAGCCTTTGGGACATGAATCGATGAGGGAACTTCAGCATCCTTGAGAGCCTCTGGTGGGGCAGGAGCTTGGATCAAGTCCAGACCAGCTTGCATCATAGCTCAGGCTTACTTACTCTGCTCTGTTTTTCAAATCAGGCTCCAAGGAAGCCCTCCTTCAGACTCTCCAGGAAGTGTTTGTTTAAAAGCACATTTGCAGCCCTTCCCAGACACACTGACTCACAGCCTCTGGGTTGCAGTCCTGGGAAATCTGTACATTTTAAATGTTTCCAGGTGAATCCCATGCACGATTACTTTTGAGAATTTCTGGTCAACACTAGACTGCATCTGAGGCTAGTCAGATGCCTAGGGCCTCAAGAATGAAGACACACCGGTTCCCCCAGCGTGGCTCAGAGGCTGGGGTGTCTCCTGGCTCAGGCTGGCTTGAGACCTGCTTCTCCAACGTTCTTTCCACGAGTGCTTTGGAAAGCCTCAGAGCCAAGGACAAGTGTAACATGAAGCTCCTTTCCACAGCAGAGCTGCTCACTGCTTCCCAGCCTGGAATCTGGCTTCCTTCCCACCCGCTGCCAACCCAAACTCAGGGCAGCCTCCACAACCCAGTGCAACACAGCTTTTCCAGCAAACCCACCCAGAACTCCGGCCACGCTGTTCCTCCTCTGAGCGCTCAAGAGCCCTGAGAGCCCCTCCCCGCTCAGAGAGCCATAAACCTGGGCAAGGGCACTGACACCCCAGGGGCCAAGGCACAGCTCCACCCCCAAGTGCTTGTGCTGTGCTCAGTTGCTCAGTTGTGCCTGACTCTTTGCGACCCCGTGGACTGTAGCCCGCTAGGCACCTCTGTTCATCGGGATTCTCCAGGAGAGAGTACTGGAGTGGGTTGCCATGCCTCCAGGGGACAGTCTGGACCCAGGGATCGAACCCAAGTCTCCTGCACTGCAGGCAGATTCTTTACCATCTGAGCCTCCAGGGAAGCCCATGTGTCTTTGGGTTATTACTTACTTCTGTGAACACAGGTTTCTGCCTCAGTAAAATGGGAAGGATGTTGGCACCTGCCTGTCCAGTGGTTCTGAGTGATGAATCAAAACAAGATGCTATTCCACACCTCCTGAAACGGCCCCAATCCAGGACACTGGCAGCCCCAAATGCTGATGAGAGTGTGGAGCAACAGGAACTCCTGGGCACTGCTGGTAAGGATGCAAACGGTATGGACACTTCAGAAGACAGTTTGGCAGTTTCTCACGAAACTACACATGCTCTTATGTACAACCCAGCAATTGTGCTGCTTGGCATTTACCCAGATTTACAGCCACCCCAAAATCTGCCCACAGATGTGTCGTTGTTCAGTCGCTCAGTCGTGTCTGACGCTCCGTGACCCCATGGACTGCAGCACTCCAGGCTTCCCTGTCCTTTACTATCTTCTGGAGTTTGCTCAAACTCATGTCCATTGAGTTGGATGTGTATTGCAGCTTTATTCATAATTGTCTACACTCGGAAGCAACCAAGATGTCCTTTGGTAGGTGAGTGGATCAATAAACTGGTGAATCCAGTCAGGCCAGACCATTTGCAGCCCCATGGACTGTAGCCCGAAAGACTCCTGTGTTCGTGGAATTTCCCAGGCAAGAGCACTAGAGTTGGTTGTCATTTCTTACTCCAGGGGATCTTCCTGACCCGGGGATTGAACCTGTGTCTCTTGCATCTCCTGCACTGGCAGGCAGATTCTTCACCACTGTGCCACCTGGGAAGCTGCCCTGTGGACTATTACTCAGCACTACAAGGAAATGAACCACCCAAGGGAATACTATTCAGCACTAAAAAAAGAAATGACGTTAATAAAAGACATTAAAAGCAAGGAAGAAACTTGTGTATACGGCTAAGTGAAAAAAATCAGTCTGAAAAGTCTATATGCTGTAAGAGTGCAACTGTGTGACGTTTTGGAAAAAGAAGAAACTATGAAGACAGTGAAAAGGTCAGGGGTTTCCAGAGGCTAAGGAGGATGGGGGGATGAATAACAGAGCTCAGAGGATTTGGAGGGAAGTGAAACTACTCTGCATGATACTGTGATGGTCAGACATATCATTATACATTTATTCAAACCCATTGAAAGCACCATACCAACAGTGACCCTAACTATGGGCTCTGGGTGATAATGATTCATGAATGTTGATTCATTCTTGGTTTAAAAAAAAAAATACCATTCCAGTAAGTGATCTTTAAAATAGAGGAGGCTATGCATGTGTAGGTACAGTAGATATATAGGAAATTTCTGTACCTTCCTCTCAGTTTTATTTTAACCCTAAAACTGCTCTAAAAACCAAAGTCTTTTAAAGCAAACAAACACACAGGGAGGGCTTGGGCAAGAACCCAGCACATATAAGCCACCCACGTCAGCTCCTATCCTGGGAAGCGGAGGCACAAAGAGGCACTCTCTTTGATTTAGTGCTCACAAAAATCCCACACCGTGGATGGCATTGTCCTCTTATAAGGGAGCTTTATTTTTGTAACTAACATCTCTTGCGTGATTGCTGCATGCTTGACACAAGGCCATCTCCTAGCGGGCGTGGAGTTGACAAGGGTGTCCTGTGGCCCCGTGGCCCCTCTGTCACCCACAGCCTTGCTTCTGCCCAGGAATTCTTGTATTTGGAGCCCAGCTCCGGGAATGAAAACAGAACGTAGAGGCAGAGTCCCTGCTAGGTCCCCATGGCAGAGGACAGGGCGGGTCCCAAGGCCTGGGTCTGTGGCCTCACCCCCGCACCCCACCGCTGGGCAGCAGCACCACGAGAGAACTCGCGACCCTGCAGACCCAAGCAGCCCCTGCTGCAGGGATCCCACAACCCTGCAAATCCAAGCAGCCCCTGCTGCAGGGATCCCACAACCCTGCAAATCCAAGCAGCCCCTGCTGCAGGGATCCCACAACCCTGCAAATCCAAGCAGCCCCTGCTGCAGGGATCCCACGATGACTCCCCCAGATGAGATGCTGCGCCAAAGAGTCCAGAAGCAAAGGAGCAGGACAGGGATGCTTCTGTGTGGGGCCCCCAGAACAGACAATATGAATCTATGGTGCTAGAAGCTATAACCGTGACTTCACAAAGGTGGCATCAGCGGGGAGGGCGCCATGAGGCAGCCTTCCTTCCCTGATCAGGGGTACACGGGTGCGGGCCTAACTTGTGTGTCAAACTGATCAGTCTGCACACTCAAGACCTGGGAGCAGAGGGACTTCCCTGCTGGCTCAGAGGGTAAGAATCTGCCTGTCAGTGCAGGAGACACAGGTTCGACCCCTGGCCCGTGAAGATCCCACACAGCAGGGAGCAACTAGGCCCATGTGCCGCAACTATTGAGCCTGTGCTTTAGCGGCTGGGAGCCGCAACTGCCCAGTCCATGCGCCCTAGAGCCCGTGTTCCGCAGCCAGAGAAAACACTGCGGTGAAGAGCCCTTGCCTTGCTACTGAAGAGTAGCCCCTGCTCGCCACGACTAGAGGAAAAGCCCTCTCTGCAACAGAGGCCCAGCACAGCCAAAAATAAGTGAATAAATTTCAAAAATGTTTAAAAAGACTTGCGGGGTTTCCTGTATGTTATACTTTAATAAGTTGCTTTCAGAAGAAAACTGGCCATAACCACCTGTCCATCTGAGGCACAGCTGTGGGGCAGGCCGGAAGCCTGGAGATGTCCAGAGGTCTTGCAGGACTGGGGCTGGAGGGGGTCTCCAGGAGGAAGAGTTTCAGGACATGTTTGCATCTGGTCTGAAGGGGTCTCCAGGGTCTGACCTTGCCTCCCCTTTAGGGAAGAAGCCCCGAGGTGCTGCCAGGTACTGGCAGGGAGCCAGTCAGGCCAAGGCGGTACTGGTTTTATCTCTGTTTCCTCCTCTGCACACACCCCCAATCAGTTTCATCAAAGAGACCAGCAGAAACTCTCACCCTAAAGACTGGGAAGACTGGGAGAGTTTACTGGAGGAGGCGGGACAGAGAAGAAGAGGGGATGCTGTGTCCCAGCCTCAGACCTCCTCAGGACAGGAGACTCACAGCTGGAGGGGAGGGACCCAGGTGACCCGGGCAGGGAACGTGGGAAGAGTGTCTGTGATGAATATTAAGAATTTATTCCTCATCTACCACACTCTGAGAACCAATTCCATCTCTATCAATGCCCTAGGGGATAGCTATTATCACCACCCCCATTTTACAGATAGGAAAATTGAGGCTCATAGAGATGAAGTGGCTTCCCCAAGATCTCCCAACTGATATGTAACAGAGTGAGTGTTTGACATGGGCCTGCCTGATCCCAAAGCCCTTGCTCTTCTCTTCCACCTTCCCAAGGGGTCCCCATCTGCAACCAAGGCTGGTGCTAGAGGTGAGTTTCTGCCCAAGTCAGCCACGGTTCCAGAAATGAGTAGCCTCAGGGTAGCTGGATAGAGACTGCCCAGTGACCCTCCCAGAGCCAACCTAGCTGTTTAGGCTGGGGCAGGAGGGACAGTTACCTTGATGTGTTGGCCTCTAAGCAGACCTGGAGCCCAGGGTCACCCTTCATTTGGGTGCCTCAGGGAGAAAGGCAGAACCCCACATGCGCCAGCCAGCCAGCATCACAGGGAGCAGGGGGCAGAGCTGGCCAGCCACCCTCCCACCTTTGCTTTCTGAAGCAGCTGGTTTGGTTCAGCACAAGACCTCGGTCACCCTGCCCGGGGAGTGGGAAGTGTGGTGTGCGTCTGAGTAGCCCCGGGAACTGGCATGGTGCCCCCGTTCTGGGTGGGCGCCGTGCACATTCGAGGGACAAACAAATGACAAATAAGCCGTGAGCAGGCCCGGGGCCTCTGGGTGCCTGGCCCCGGGAGTCGCTGGAATGCTCTGGGCATCTGGCTCTGGTCAAGGAGGCCTTACTGTCTGGCATCAGAATGCTCTCAACAGGCCTCTGTTTTTAAGCCCCCTCCACCAGCCTGTCTTTGGAATTTATTTACAGCGGCTCTGGGAGGTCTGCTGGAGGAACCACTGAGAAGCTGCGCTCAGACTGAAGGAGAACTCAGAGACAGCCGGGTGCAGGGACCCTGGGCTGGGAGGGGCGGGCGTGGAGGCAGGGCCTCCTCGGGGATGGAGTCTCCCCTGCTGCAGTCCCCCATCCTCCCCTCCTACGGTCCCCCGTCCTCCCCCGCACACGCCCTGAGTGCCCGCCATGTATCGGGTCAGGATAAGGGCCCAGAAATGCCCCCGTCCAGACCCTGCCCCGAGCACTCGCAGTCCAGAGACCAAGAAAGAATTTACTCCTTGTCATCATGGACGAGGGGCTTTACTGAGCATCTACTGTGCGCTAAGTGTGTCTAATACATCCTTCCACAGCACTTACTCTGTGCTGGGAGCAATTCACAAGGATCAGTACCTCCTTCATCCCTGTTTTAGGGAGGAGGAAGTCAGCACACAGAGAGGTGAAAGGACTTCTCCAAGGTCGCACAGCAGATGTGCGACGGACTCAGGAGACCGACCCAGGCCTGTCCCAGCAGAACTGAACCACACGGTGATGGTACCAGCTCGTGCTGAGGCCTGAATCCCAGAGAAAGTCCAACCAGGCCTGGAAGGTGGAGAGTCAGAGCCACAAGAGGGCCCCTTGCTAGGAGGGTGGGATGAGGCAGGACTCGAAGGCTGAGTGCTGGGGAAACCAGGGCAGCAGGTGGAAAGCACACTCTGGAAAGAGTAGTTGGAGAGGTTGGAGAACCAAAATGGACCGGGGGCATGGAGGGAGGATGGGCCTGGGGCATCCTGCCCATTACCTGTGGGGCAAACTCACCCAGGTCCACTGTCCGCCGTGAATTTGCTCGCTGCTGCTTACCGGCTGGGTGATCTCTGGCTGGCCCTTTAGCTCTTTGATTTCCTCCATGTAAAGAGGGGAAGAGATGAGCATAGACCCGCGAGGCTCTCAGAGACGAGCTTACCCCATCCTTAGTGCTTGACGTGCGATAATTAAGTTGACCGCCACTCCACCCTTTATAGGGATCCTTACATACACACTGGGGCCTCCCTCGTAGCTCAGTAGGTAGAGTCTGCCTGCAATGCGGGAGACCTGGGTTCGATTTCTAGGTAGGGAAAGATCCCCTGGAGAAAGAAGTAGCAACCCACTCCAGTTTTCTTGCCCGGAGAATCCCATGGACAGAGGAGCCTGGCGGGCTACAGTCTATGGGGTCGCAAGAGTTGGACACGACTGAGCGGCTGAGCACAGCACATACACATTGCTCAGGGATCCCGCTGTTAGGAGGTGGGGAGAGGCGTGAGATGCAGGGATGAGGGGAGTGAGCAGGGAAATGCTGGGCTCAGAGGGGCCCTGTGCGGCCTTGGCAGTGGGCCATGAACCCTGTGCCACGCAGGAGGAAATGAATCACAGATAGTGGAGGTGAATAACCCCGAGTGGTGGCCCTGGGCCCCCCGCCTGGGAGGTGCAGTTCCTCACCCAGCCCCACCAACACATTCCTGCTGTCAACTAGACCCGCCAGACACAGCTCAGCCCTGTCTTCCCTTCACTCCTGAGCTTCCTCTATCCACAGATGGATTCTGAAGACCTACCATGGGCTACGCTTTCTTCCAGGGACTTGAGGAGCAGAGTTTGGGCCTGAGTCAGTCGGTCAGCCAATCAGTCAGTTCAGTTGCTCAGTCGTGTCTGACTCTTTGCAACCCCATGGACTGCAGCAAGCCAGGCTTCCTTATCCAACACCAACTCCTGGAGCTTGCTGAGACTCATGTCCATCGAGTCGGTGATGCCGTCCAACCATCTGATCCTCTGTCATCCCCGTCTCCTCCCCTTTGAATCTTGCCCAGCATCAGGGTCTTTTCAAATGAGTCAATTCTTTGCATCAGGTGGCCAAAAGTCAAGTGAATTTATTGGTCTTTCCCTCCAGGCTTGTCTTCCTTCTTTTCTTCCTCCCTTCTTTCCTCAATCTAGCCATCCTGTCACTACTTCATCCATCTGTGTCCTTCACTGCTCTGACCCTTCACTTGAAGTCCGCCTCTAACATGTGCTGGGTCCTGTGGGTTGCCAGGCTGCAGCCCAAAGAGGTAGACAGACAAGGACCTGGCCTCACCTGTGGACCTCACTGTCCAGGAGGGAGACAGTCACTAGCTAAACAAACAAGCCTGGGCCAGGGCAATGGAGGAAGCCAGCAGGTGATGAAGCTGGAGTCAGGCGGAGTGGGCAGAGAAGGAAGCTGTGGAAGACTGCAGATGTGGAGCCCATCCTGGGGAGACCTGGTAAACGCACTATTCCGAACAGTAGAATCATCTTCCCACACATTCAGTCACCCACCCCCCTGCCCATTCATCTGTCCATCTACTGGATTCTGTCCTGCATTTATTCACTTATTTGTTCCCCCCTATGAAGAAACTTGGTCTATTGAAAATAAAATTGTTTGGGGCCACACAGGTCTGGGCTTCCTTGGTAGCTCAGACAGTTAAGAATCTGCCTGTAATGTGGGAGACCTGGGTTCGATCCCTGGGTTGGGAAGATCCCCTGAAGGAGGGCATGGCAACTCACTCCAGTATTCTTGCCTGGAGAATCCCCATGGACAGAGGAGCCTGGCGGGCTACAGTCCATGGGGTCACAAAGAGTCAGACACAGCTGAGCAACTAAGCACAGCACATGGGTCTAAGTTCTGATGACAATTTGCCATGCAGAAGCCAAATGACTGGAGAAAGCAATCTTGTCTTTCTGTGCCTCCGTTTTCTCATCTGTAGTATGGGCATAAGCATCCTGAGACAAGCATTCGATGAGATGGCAAAGGTCTGCAGGAACACGATAGAAGCTCCATAAATGCAGCTACTATTTCTGGCACCACTGGCTAGTCACTTAGAGATTTCCCAACTCACAAGCAGGAAATGCCTGACCCTGGACCCCCACTCACCAAGGCTGACCGACCCCAGACACCCTGACCCTGGGCTGCATCTTGAGGTCTCCCAAGATGCCTAACCCCTGACACAGAATGGACACAGGCCACCACTCAATCAGACCAGCCTGGGCTGTGGCCCATCCCGGCTCCTCCATCCACAAATGCTGGGATGCACTGAGTTGTCTGCTTCTGGCCTCCTAGTGATCACACAGGGTAGGCACTAATATGGTCCTATTCCTTCAAGCAGGCAAACTGAGGCACAGAGAGACTGCTGGCTGTCCAAGGCTCACCAGCTATCTGAAGAGCTATGGTGGTGCCCCAGGTGTTTCTCGTCCTAACCTGCTGCCCTGCCTGGGACACCGTGTCACTTCACTCCAGGTTTCCTTGGCAGTGAAGAATGGCAGCTGCCAGTGGGGCCAGCTGAACCATCCTGGCTTCACCAGCAGGCACAAGGGGCCGGTATTTTGATCATGATTTGGGGTGAAAGTATTAGTCGCTCAGTTGTGTTTGACTTTTCGAAACCCCATGAAGTGTAACCCGCCAGGCTCCTCTGTCCATGGGATTCTCCAGGCAAGAATACTGGAGGGGGTTGCCATTTCCTTCTCCAGGGGATCTTCCCAACCCAGGGATCGAACCCGAGTCCCCTGCATTGCAGGCGGACACTTTACCATCTGAGCAGCCAGGGAAGCCCTGTGAGTTGGTCTATCTGTTGCAAATGCTTTTTGCAGTCAGGTTTCCTGAAAGCAACTCTGGCGTTCTCTGGGTTCAGCTTCACTCTTAGTACAGAACACTGAGGGACTTTGGCAGGTCAAGCCCGCTTGGAAGTGTCCAGTTGTTGTCAGGGTTCAAAGACTTTGGCTCCACCCTCCCACCTGCCACTAATTTAGGGCCCGATGTCTCGGAGTTCCCAGTTCCCCTGCCTCATAACATAGAACAGTAATACCATCCACCTTGTGGTGACTCCTTTAATCACACTTTTGTGCAGCGCTTGCCTCAGAGAATTCGTTTCTAAGAGCATCAGGTATGTTCATGAGAACAAAATGAGAACTGACATTTGCTGGATAGTTTCTCTGTGACAAATATCTTCACTTTATATACATGATTTCTATGAATCCCATATGTTAATTAGGATGTATCTGGCTCAAGGAACAAATTTCTCTTAATCTCTAATCCATACATGGGAAGTCTGAAGGCCCAGCTTTGACTCGGTAGCACCTTAGGTTCCCAGGACCCAGGCTCTCTCCCTCCTTCTCTTCTACCGTCCTCAGCAAGCTAGCTTTCCATCCTCCAGCTGGTGCCTTGTATGCTCACAATGGTTGCTGCAACTCCAGCCATCACCTTTGAACTCAAGGGAAAAAACAATGGGTAGAGAAGTTTGTTCCACCTCCTGAGTAAAGAAATCCTTTCTAGGAGTACCCCACAAATTTCTCTTTCTGTTTCATTGGCCAGAATTGGATAAGAGGCCCACCCTGAGGTCAATGAATGGAGAAATCATCAGAGCCACCTCTTACAGGGTCATGTCTATGGTCATAAACCCCCTCCACAGACACAAACCTGCCACCACTTCCAAGCAGCCACACGTGGTTCAGCATCCCCTTGTTCAAGTTACAGAGAAAGGGAAGACATGGCGTGAGTGTTGTGGAAACCGCAGGGGAGAGGGCTTCCACTGAGGTGCAGGGATGGGAGTTTGCTGGGGAATGAGACGAGCAGCATGGGGCCCACCGAGGCTGAGTGCAGAGCAGAGGAGGGAGAGAGGCAAGAGAAACAAAGAGATCGGGGAGGCAGCTGGCCCAGAGGCCATGCCAGGACTGGGAATTCCATGCTAAGTCAATGGGCAGGCTTAGGGAGGCTGGCACCGGGAGAATGCCATCACCGTAGTTCTATTCGCCAAGGTTCGCTCTGGTGGCTCTGAGAAGGGTGGTCAGTAACCAACCAACAGGAGTCTGTGGCTAAGGTCCACGTGGGGGTGAAGGGGCTGGACGAGGGCAGACCAGGCTCCAAAGGAGACACCCTTACCGGTGTGGCAAGTGTGCTACAGAGCATAACGGCCAGGCACCCCGAACCCACCAGGGACAACAAGCACCCAGATGCAGAGAGACAGCCCCAGTACCCAAGGGTGTGTGTGTGAGTGTTAGTCGCTCAGTCATGTCTGGCCCTTTGCGACCCCACGAACTGTAGCCCGCCAGTACACAAGACTTCAGGCTAAGAGCAGGGGAGGGAATGCCCACAAATTGAAACCAGGGCTTTAATTTGTAGAGGGGGTAATGATGGTATGACGGGCTCCAGTTCTGAGCTCATTGGTGAATTCCTACCATTTCGAGATCAGTGGACTAAAGCCATCCTCCTTTCTTGCAGCCAGAAAGAGAGAGGAGTGAAAGACGACAAATGCAAACCAGAAGCAGAAGCAGCCGGAGGGAATGGGAGGGAGTTGATTTTCTCCACTGGGAATGCTTTCAAAGCCCCTGCCAGCGCCAGGCCCTGAAACTGGATCTCTGCCTCCACCCAGCACCCTCCACTGGCTCCCCCTCCCCACCTTTGAGAAATGCCCAGGGAAGATGACCCCGGCTCCTTCTGTGAGGTTTTACCACCCCCGGTGTGAAATCACAGCCCTGTAACTTTCCCTTTAAGAGCTGTCAGAGCCGGGGAGGCTGGCCAAGCTTGGATTGGAGGTGGGGACAGAGGGAAGAAAGAAAAAAAAAAAAGAGAGAGAGAGACAGGAAAAGTTTTTCAGAGGAAAATGCAGGGTTTGTCCTTAACCCTGACGTCAAATCTTACTTTAATAAAACCCCCTGAGGGCTGCGGGAAGAGGCATATCTGGCACTTCTGATGGGCCAGGTCAGTCTCGGTCCAACTCCCCCGAGAAGTGGCCGAATCCTCTGGGCTACTCCGTAGATGCCTTGGCCACCGACCTCCAGGCATGAGGTGGTTACTGCCCTGGACGCTGGTGGCAGTGGCAGCAGCAGCTGCAGCGGGCAGCACCTTGGCCACGGTGAGTCCTGCCCCGAGGGGCACCGTCCCCATCGGCCCTGCTGTGTGGGTGGGCGGGATGAGAAGGGCTGAAATGTTGGGGGGCAGGCAGGGAAGTGTCCACTGAGGAGCCAGGGCGAGCCCCAGGGTGAGGAGTCAGGCTGCTGGGGACAGCTGGTCCTGGCAGGAGGGGAATCACGGCCAGTACCTTGGGAAACAAACCAAACAGGACTTCTATGCCCTTTATTTCCCACCTGAAATGCAGTAGAAAGGGGGTACTCGGAGGAAATGGGAGTCAGGGAGCCTGGACTCCAAGCGGAGGTCTGCCCAGACTCGCTGTGTGGCCTTGGGCTAGTCACTCACTCTCTCTGAGCAGCGTAAAGTGAGGAAGATTGTTGTTAGACTTCTAGCCTTTGGGTTTGGAAAATGAGTCTCCAAGTGTTGGAGATACTACAAGATGGGGTGGAAAGGACCAAGGAAAGTTGGAAGGAAAAGGCTAGCTTTCAACAAAAGGGCTCACATGTACCACAGGACTCATGATGATTCTCCAACCACAACTGCCTTGGGCTTGCACAGCTCTCTACAGTTTATGAAGCATGCACGTTTGGGTCCTATAGAAGATACCCGCTGGTTCAGGAGGACCCAGAGGGTTCTCTGTCTCCCACCTCCATCCTGGGGCACACCGAGGGGAAGGGAGGAAGGTCTGCACCTCTGAGAAGCCAGGGAGCGAGACACGTGGCAGCACGGAGCCAGGCAGCGGGCTCGGGGCGGGGAGCAGGCACAGGGCGGGCAGGAGGTGGGCAGCTGCAAAGAGCTTCTGAATCCAAGAGCCCACAGCCCTGGGCCAGGGCCTGCTGCCAGGAGTGAGGCCAAGAGGCTGGCGGAGGGCGGTGGGAGGGAGTTCATTACCCACTCCCACAGACAGCTTTCTTGGGATTTGATGTGCCCCATTTCCAGATGAGGGAACTGAGGCTGGAGGGGGTAAGCTACTTGCCCATGGGCTCAAAGACACAGGTTCTGATTCAACGAGATCTGAGGTTCAGAGCTGACCATAGGCCAGTTGCTCATAGGCGCTAGGAGATGGGTGTTCCTCCAAGCACGGTAGAGTGCATGATGCGGGCAGGTAGAGCTGGTGACTCGCTGTTGAATCCTCCCTGCTTTGTGTGGCTCTTGCCTAGTAATTGGTGCTGAACCAAATAAAAAGGACATTAATTCCATTTTACAAATGAAAGAAATAGACAGGGCAAGCCGGGGACTTGCCCAGGGTCTCACTATCAGTAAGTGGAAGCGTTCAAACTTAGATCTTTTTTTGCCAAATGCCACTCTTTCCTGCAGACCCGAGCAACCAGGAGGTGCCACAGGCACCTTTATTTCACAGCTGCTGTGTCTGGGAGGACAGGGGGTGGATGGAGAAGAGGTGAGAGGGGTATGGTAGTAAGGTCTGAGTGAGGAGGAGGAGAGAGAGATGTTGGCGGACAGGGGTGTCCAAGTACATGGGAACCCCGAGCACCTCCTCAGAAGGGAAGTACTTTCTCCCCTGGGAAAGAGGGGCTACAGATCCACAGGCTCAGCTGAGGGGACGTGTAGCATAGGAGCTGGGAATCCAGCAGCAGGACGGAGGGAGGGCTTCCGAGAGGAGACAGGGTACCTCTCCTCTCCCCCTGACTGGGACCTTCTCTGGGGATCTATGGTAATCCCCCAACACTGCTGCATGATTCAGGAGCTCCCCAGACAGAGCCTTAATGCCCCCAGCAAGGGCTGGGAGACACATACTGTCAACCTGCACTTTGCTTTAGAGACAGGTTCCAGCCATGCTCATCCTCCCCAAGCTCACATATAAGGGCACTGTGAGTCCACTCAGGGTCCTGGGGGTGTTTAAAGAAAAAAATAATAATAAATGATGATAAATGTTTATATAGAAGAAAAAAGTCGGTGAGAACTGCCAAGAAAGCTTCGCATCAGAGAGTAAAACATTACCAAAGTTCTGTAATTGAAGGAGGAAGAAGCCAGCGCAGGAAGAGATAAATCCAGGAGCTGGACAGGGCGGAGAGCTCAGAAACACAGCCAAGTGTATTCGGGAATGTAACATATGATAAAGGTGAACTACAGGCAGGCCTTGTTTCTCCATCTCTTTGCTTTTTTTTTTCCCCCCTTCTACATGTATTGAGGTCTTCCCATGTGCTAAGAGAAAGGGCCTACATTGTTGGGGGTGGGGGGCATTGCTGCACCAAATGCTATCTATTTATATACATAAGACCTTCCTCAGTTCATTTAAATGATATTTTTTAAAATTTAATTATCTTTAATTTGAGGATAATTGCTTTACAACAATGTACTGGTTTCTGCCGTACATCAACATGAATCAGTCATCAGTATACATGTCTCCCCTCCCTCCTGAACCTCCCTCCCACTTCCCACCCCATCCCACCCCTCTAGGTTGTCACAGAGCCCCAGTTTGAGTTCCCTGAGTCATACAGCAAATCCCCACTGGCTATCTGTTTTGTATGGTAGTCTATGCACTTCCAGTCTACTCTCTTATGAGTCTTTATTAAGCATCTCCTGAATGCTCATAGCAACACTGTTAAGCAGATGTAATCATCCTTCTTTGTAGATTAAAAACTCAAGCTCAATACAATATGGTAAAGTAATTAACCTCCAATAAAAAAAATAAATTTATATTAAAAAAACACTCAAGCTCAGAGAGGTTCAGTAACTTGCCCAAGGTCACACAGCTAGCAGTCAGTGGGACTGACATTTGAGCCTAGGTCAGCTCTCAGCAGTGCAGCCTCCTGCCTCCCTGGCCCGTGTCCTCGTGCAGACATGAGAAGCACAGGGTCCGCACCCCTACTGAGCCTACTCGGCTGAAGAGGCAGGGAACAGCCTCTCCATGGGAACGAGAGGCGACAGGGGTGATGCCGTCCAGGAGAGCAAAGCTGGGTACAGGCCCTTCACTGCCTGGTCCCTTAACCACTTGGACATCCCCATCTTCTCTTGTTAATTGCGGCTGACAACCTGACCCCCCTGCAAGCTCCCTGGGGCCGAGGAGTGAACACAGAGCTGATCGAGGGAAGTGTCTCAGTGGCACAGTGAAAGTGAAGTCGCTCAGTCATGTCCGACACTTTGAGACCCCATGGAACCTGTAGCCTACCAGGTTCCTCCGTCCATGGGATTTTCCAGGCAAGAAGACTGGAGTGGGTTGCCATTTCCTTCTCCAGGAGATCTTCCCAACCCAGGGATTGAACACAAATGCTGTGCTAATAAATTCTGGGGCACATGTGAGGTCTCTGATAGTCTGTGTAAGGCTGAGACTCACATCTCTTCTCCCACAGAAATGTGTGTGGGTGTGCACAGGGGTACAAGTGCATGTGTGTGTATGTGTATAAGTGACTGTGGCTTGTCTGAAGGTATAGATCCCCATGGCGTCAGGATGCTTGAGCTGGGTGTGAAATGCAAACCCACCCTCAGCCTCTGGAATCGACTATAGGACAATGTGGCTCTGGATAAGTGGCACATTTCCTTCTAAAAGATTGCAGGAGCATCGCGATGCCTTCTTTATACCCCCTGTCTATAGCAGGGACCTGAGCTAGCATTTCAGATCCCACCCCAGGCCCCACAGCCGCCAGCTCCCTGCCCAGAGCCCCTTCCGGCAATTTGGACGCTGTGCTCTTGGCTCTGAGCCCCTCCTGCTCACCGCTGGCCCAGGATGCTTGCAAGAGCGTGGCTGGGACAGACCCTTCCCACCTGGGCATGGCCCTTGGCCAGGGCTCGCCCTCTGGACTGGGCATGAGAACAGTGCTCCGTGGGACACCAGATCTTGACCTCGAGCTGAGCAGCACCCCCAGGCTGTCTGCAGACTCACCTCCCCTCCCCAGGTTTCAGGAAAGGCCCTTGCCCTGTGCCAGCAAAGCAGCCAAACGCCAGGAGGCTATCTTTGTACAAACAGAAACCCTGGAATTCCTCCCAGGAACCTTTGCCATCTCTCTGAACGCGGGGAGGGGCTGCTACACACCTCGTAGGTTACATGTGGGGGCGGGGAGGTGAGCCAGCCGTGGCCCAGGGTGGGATCCCGGGAGGAGCCGGGAAGGATGCCAACTGCAACCCGGGAAGTAAAGCAGGCTAAGAAGGCCCGCAAGAGAACCCTGCAACTGCGGATGTTTGGGGCGGGGCTTCAGTGCGTCGGTCAGTCATTCAACACCTCCCATGTCTCAGAAACATGAATGATGATGAGAGCTAACCCTGACCCAGAGCTCACTGTGTTCTAGGCACCCAATCCCAAGCATCTACATACATCAACTCACTTGAAAACCACACACCTACAAGGCGGGCTCATGACGGTCTAGACCAGGCTCATTACATCGTCCAACCAGTAGCCACTTGCCACATGAGGTCCTTGAGCCCCCATGTGGCCGACCCCAACTGAGCTGAAAGAGTAAAATCCACAGTGTGAATGTAAGACTGCAAAATTCTCATGGTGATTTTTCCTATTGACACCGTGTTGAAAATACTGATAATTATATTGATAATAATGATAGTACTGTTACTATATCAGGCCAAATGAAGTATATTATTAAAATAAATTTCACCTTTGCTTTTTGGTATGATTGCTGGAAAATATACAATTCCATCTGGAACTCATATTATGTTTGACCAGACTGTGTTGGCCTGAAAAAAACACAAGGGTACATAGAAAGGTTATAGTGGGGAGGGGGAAATACTGAGCTCCTCTCCTTCCAAGCTGTACACCCTCAGACAAGTAACCTAGCCTCTCTGGGCTAGTTTCTTCATCTATAAAAAAGGCATAACGTTAGTACTTGCTTCTTGGGTACTAATCCTCTTGGCATGACTAAAGAGTGAAAGAGGTAAACCACACGAAGACCCAGCAGAGCCAAGGGGGAGAGGGAACTCACCCTCCTTCCAAACAGCAGGGGAGGGGCATCCCGTCTTAAGTGGGAGCACCGGCTACAGACAAGTGTGCAGATCCGAACGAGTGATCAGAGGTTTATCAAGGCCCCAGGCTCAGGACCGGGTGGGCAAGAAGCGGGGCAGAGCAGTCGGTGGACGGTGCTGGGTTGACTGCTGAGCTGATCTTCAGAAGATCTCAGGGTTTCCAAGTTCTGGACAGCTTCTCAGCACATGTAGGGGGAGTCAAGGAAGATTTCTGGGTTATCAGATAGGAGAGGGAAATACAGATAGTGATGATGACGATGGTGATGGTGATGATGCTGATGGTGCTGCTGATGGTGGTAATGATGATGGTGCTGATGCTGCTGGTGCTGCTGCTGATGGTGGTAATGATGATGGTGATGGTGCTGCTGCTAATGGTGGTAATGATGATGGTGATGGTGCTGCTGCTGATGGTGGTAATGATGATGGTGATGGTGCTGCTGCTGATGGTGGTAATGATGGTGATGCTGATGGTGCTTCTGGTGGCGGTAATGATGACGGTGATGCTGATGGTGCTGCTGCTGATGGCAATGGTAACATGATGGCAGTGATTAAGAGGATGATAATACGAGATTTGCGTCTTCCAACCCTGAGACAGGTTGACAATGACTGAGATTTCCTTAGCTCGTCCATTCACTTGTTCCATGGATGCTAACAGGCCTGCTCTCTGCCCTGCCCCATCCTGTTTCTAGAGAAGTGATCATAGTCTGTCAGCTCAGTCCCTACCGTCAAGGATGGCTCATGTGTTTCAGACAGACTTTTAGCTCAGAGGAGTATGTTGAAAATCTGATAGGGAAGCTTAGAGGACTGCGAGAGAGAGAGAGAGAGAGAGAGAGAGAGAGAGAATCAGTTCTGGGGCCCTGAGCCTGAATCCCTGGGGAGACCTCCCCACCCTCACCAGCGTACATGAATTAACAACCTTGATAATTCTTATGCACACATCGTTTCTAAAACCATTGAATTGAGAGACTCTGGTCTCTCCTCCAGCCTTGACTTCCTGATTATCTGCCAGCTCTCCTCCTCCTCCTTCCATCCTGGGGGGCAGGGGTAGGGGAAGAGAGACAGAAGCAGAGAAGGAACAGGGCCTCTCAGGCGTGAGTGATGGGCATTCCAGGGGAGATGATAAAATCTGCTCATCCTGTCCCCCTAATCAGGAGGCAAGTCCAGGCTTGGGGCATGGACCATGACTCTGCTCAGCCTTGGTGGGGATGGGAGCGGGGAGAGAGGGAAAGAGATTCTGGGCCTGAAGGACAGGAAGGGAGGGGCTCTCCCTCCCTCTCCCCATCCCAGAATCTGTGTTGAGTCTCAGGGTGCAGAGAAAGGCCATGCGCCCTGATCTTGCCCAGAGCTGGGTGGGGAGAAGGGAGGAGCTGGTCTGAGGGGGGAGGGAGCGTCCTGAGAGCGCTGGAATTTGGATCCTGCTCTTGGAGTAGAAGGATGGACTTGTCCAGGGAGTCAGTCATCCAGTCATCACTGTCACTTTGGACATTTGATAATACTGAGAATGAAGAGGTTGGACTTGACCCCAAACTTGCTTCCAGCTGGAGCCACGACCCATCCTAGGGCCACACTCATTCACCCGGGGGCCAGGAGTGGGGTTCATTGCTGTGATTCTTAGGGGGCGACTCATGCCACTGCCCCTCCATTAGGAGCACTGCTGGCCTGGCACCCCAAAAGCTGAGGTTCTGGGATGTCCCTCTAGATGTATTTCTTCCTTTCAAGGTGTCTCCAGATATTCTCTCTTTGGCCCGCGTCTCCTTTTTCGACCCTCAGAGTGTACCCTCTGGTTTCATAAAACTGGAAAACATACCACGAGTTGAATCTCCCAGGGTCCCACCATCTCAGTGGTACCTTGTCAGGCCTGGTCCCAGATGCTGCAGCAAAGACCAATGCCAGCTCCCCCGGCACTGCTGAGTGGGCTGTGCAGGTGCCCAGGACTCCAGAGTCTTAACGCTTTTCACCACACTTGATCCTTGAGGTCTTGCAAGCTTGAGAAGCGTCCTTGTAAATACCACTGAAGAGCCTGGTACCACCTGCATCCCCATCTCTGTGAGTAATACCTCCATCTGCCCCCTGTCAGAAACCTGGGGCTGTTTTCCACCCTAACCTCCCCACCCAGTGCCTCCAGCTCCCCACTCCTCCCTGCTGCCAGGAGAAGCTAGACCCTCTTTCGGCTGAGCCCCCTGTCCTAACACCTCACAGGATTCCTGCTGGACCACAAGTGCAAGTCCACACACAAAGCTTGGTGGGAAGAGAACAGATTCTGCTCTTGGAATGAGGTGGAGTCAAGCACAGAATTTGAATTCAGACAGGAGATCACCTTGAGCATTCTGAGCCTCAGTTTCCTCATCCATGACCCCAGGACACCCACCTCTGAATGGGTCGTGCTGAGTACAGAGCCTGGAGCAGCCTTCCCCGAGACCAGCCTAAGCGTGGTTTCCAGCCTCACCCTTTGGGACCGCCCTCCTTCACCTTCTTTCCAACTTCAAGGGCCATTCTCCCAAACACCTCTGTGTACTTGCCCCTGCTGTCCCTTCTGCCTGAAATGCCCTCCCCACCTTTTCGGTTCGTGGAACAATGTCTTCCTAACCGGTACCCCTCTGAGAAGCTTCCTTCAGCCTCCCCCGCCAGCTGGAGCAGCTGGCATCCCACCGTGGGCCCCACAGTCCTTGTTCTCACTCGGGGGAAAGAAGCGCACCACTCCGCTGGAGCACTCAGCCGGCCCCGCCTCTCCCATGAGCTGCCTTCCAACACCCTCTCCTCCTGCAAGACCAACCCCAGGGCCTTGGCATGCGCTGTGCCTGCCCCTGGCTGTGCTGCTGCTTTCTCCCTTCGGGACCTGGCACTGTCTCTACTCAGCTTGCTGTCACTGTAACACTCGGAATAGGTGCCCAGTGCATGGATGAATCAGTAAACAGAACCAGAGGCCAACCTGGGTGACTGGGTAGGATGGAGGGGAGAGCGGAGCCGTACCGGCCTTTCTAAGTGGAGGTTTTGTGCTGGGAGGGGGAAGGAGGGACTCTGACAAAGAGGCCTGGAGCTGGTTGCTGAGAGGACTGACCGGGTGAGCTGCAGCCACAGGCTTGCTTCCTGAGCCCAGAACGAGGAGTCAGAAGACTCCGCTCTAGTCCAGGCTCGTGGTTTGGTCTCTGAGCCTCTATCTCTTTCCCTGAAAGTGGAGTCAAGAAAGCCGCTCTGCCCGCGCCCTCAGCAGGATGCAGTGGGGGCCCAGGGGCGGTGGCAGTGCACGGCCCGGGGCTGAGGCCCAGCTCGCTGCTCCCTGCCGGGCCTCAGCTTCTCATCCGCACAGTGGGACTCTCGGGTCCCACTCACGGAGCCCTAGGGACAGAGGCAGACCGCAGGCCGGGTTCTGAGTGTGTGTCGGAAAGGAGCTTGGGGTCGCGATGAGAGAGTGACGATGGGGGTACTTTGGGGTTGCAAATGTGGCCTTCTCAGCTTTTCTGAGCTCCTGGACCGCAGAAGCTGGTGGGTGGGTGCTGCGTGGATGGTGGGGGGTGGGGGGGGGGTGCGGCTGTAGTCATCTATCTGTCCTTCCTACTGCTGCCCTTGGTGTTCAAATCTGCCTCCCCCAACACACACAGACACACACAAACGCACACATGTATGCACCACCTGTTTCTGGCCCCATACTTCAAGTAGCCGTGTCCTGACACAGGCAAACTTCAGCTCCTAAAGGATCAAAGCGCCAGCCCTCAGGGGGCCCTCACAGTGAGCTGAGGACCACAGCATCGGAGTCACTGGCAGGATCCTGTATCATCCCCGCTTTACTGAGCTGGAAACTGAGGCACAGTTTAATGACGTCCCTGCGATCCAGGCTTCAAGAACACACCCGAGCTCCCCACGCAGGGCCGGGTGGGGGGTTCACCCCTCCCCAGGGGGTCCTGTGGGCCAGCCCCTTGCCCATGTCCTGTGCTCCCTGCCTGAGTCAGGGCCCCATCCAGGAGGAGGAAGGGGGTGGGCTCGGGCTCCAGCCGTGGAGGGAGCGGAGACCTTATCTGAGGCCAGCTTAGCGAGCCGGCGACATCAGAGCCGGATGGCGCCAGAGGGTTGCCTCACCCCAGCCTGCCTTGTCGGGGAGCAAGTGGCTCGCCTGGAGCCAGTCTCAGCATGGGGGCTGGAACCCAGAGACCCCCACTCCAGATCTGGGGGCTGGAACCCAGGGACCCCCACTCCAGATCTGGGGGCTTGGAACCCAGCGACCCCCACTGCAGATCCGGGGGCTGGAACCCAGGGATCCCCACTGCAGATCTGGTCGTAGGAGCTGAAGATGGTCACCTCTGTTCTACTGGACAACTGGTGCCTCCTCCCTTATATTAAGCAGAACAGGCCTGAACTCAACACAGGCAACTTCTCCCGCCCGTGTCTGTCCTGGCTATTGCTCCAGGCCTGGCCCCTTCCCTGGCTGGCCCATGGCTACCATCACAGCCAGGCCTGGGATGACCGTTCTCCGTTCTTCCCAGTGAGATGAATGCACGGGAAATTGGGCGAGAATGGGTCCCTTGGAGCTCATAGGAGGACGAGACCCACAGTCAGAGCTGAGTGTGTCATTTTCTGGCTGTCTGTAAGCTCGGTGGACATCAGTTTCCCCGTCCATCAAACAGGGACCACCAATGGCCCTCGCACGGTTGTCCCGTGGCATTGGGGATGGATTGACTGACTCAGGAAAAATACCCAACTTCCCCCAGCAGGTTCACACACCCCTCAGGTCCTCTTGCTGTGGCCCCTGTCTGCCTTCTCTGTGTCCTTGGACCCTAAGCCCCAGCAACAGTGACCTCTGGTCATTCCTGCACCATGCCACCCTGCAGCTCCAGCTCACTCCCTGCTCTTGCCATTCCTTGGCTTGGACCCTCTCTCTGCCTTTCTGGTCTATTCTCAGTCATTCTTTAAAGAAGCAGAGCAAATGGTTCCTCCTCCAGGAAGTCCTCCCTGCTTCCAGAGCTCTACCCCTTTCCTCCTCATCCAGCTCTTGTAGCCCCTCCTAGACTTTGCTGAGAAAACCCACAGTGGGGCTCCTGAGTGTGATGCCTTAAGAGACTGATACTGGGCTCAAATCCCAACTCTGCCGCTTGTGTGTGGCCTTGGGCAAATGATCTGACCTTTCTGTGGCTCAGTTTACTCATCTGTAAACTGGGGGAGATGACTATACAAACAGCCTATCTCAGGGTTGCCACGAGGATTAGATGACTTAGAGCAGAAACTCATGCAAGAGGCACGAAAGGCAAAACGCAGACCGTGTAGACTTCATTTTGCTCTTGATTCAAAGAAACCATCCAAGTGTTTTTACAGCTTTGAGACAGTGAAGTTTGATTGTGGACTAAGTATTCACTACAGAGAAAATTAGTATTGGTATGAAAACTGGTATTTTTTAAAACTCTCCATAGAGACACCATCTGAGGAATTTCGGGTAAAATCATGAGGTCTGAGATTTGCCTTGAAATCCTCAAGAATGAGAAAGTATGTGTGTAAGTAGGAGTAACAGGAAACAAGATTGACAGAGGGTTGATAATTACTGAAGCAGAGGTAGGTATGTGAGATTCATTACATTATTCTCCCAAATGTGTAAATGTTTGAACACACCTCTGGCAAAGAATGAACACTTCTAATGTCTGATTATACGTAATCCTGATAGAAATGCTCGTCACTTGCTAGGGTTTTAGCTTACTTATAGCTCTGCCACTGTATAACAGAAGTTAGTGACCACTTCCTTTTTTGTTTATCAGTTTATTGGCTGCGTGGGGTCTTGGTTGCTGCGTGCTGGCTTTCTCTGTGGGGTGAGCAGGGGCTACTCTCTGCGGCCATCCGTGCGCTGTGCTGGCTTCTCTTGTTGCAGGGCATAGGCCCCAGGGCACGTGGGCTTCAGTAGTTGTGATGCACGGGGTTTAGTTGTCCCGCAGCATGTGGGATCTTCCTGGACCAAGAATTGAACTGGTGTCCCGTGTATTGGCAAGCAGATTCTCAACCACTGGACCACCAGGGAAGTGAGCATTCCCTAAAAAGACCAGATAGTAAATATTCTAAGCTTTGTGGACTATAGGCTCTCCGTGGAATATTCTTTTTTGTTTTTTACAACTTTTTAAAAGTGTAGAATCCATTCTGCTACTGCTGCTAAGTCACTTCAGTCGTGTCCGACTCTGTGTGACCCCATAGACGGCAGCCCACCAGGCTCCCCCATCCCTGGGATTCTCCAGGCAAGAACACTGGAGTGGGTTGCCATTTCCTTCTCCAATGCATGAAAGTGAAAAGTGAAAGTGAAGTCACTCAGTCGTGTCCAACCCTCAGCGATCCCATGGACTGCAGCCTTCTAGGCTCCTCTGTCCATGGCATTTTCCAGTCAGGAGTACTGGAGTGGGGTGCCATTGCCTTCTCCAGAATCCATTCTACTTGGTTACAAAAGTGCTGTGTGGGGGATGTCCCAGGGGGCTGGTGTCTGGTCCTTTGCTTTGTAAGGCAGTTGCCTTCTTCATGCTCCTGGCCCCCTGGGAGGCTGGCCGCTCCCTCTGGCTTTGTACTGAGAACTCCGCAGATGCTTTACATACATTTGATAAATGAAAGAATGCCGGAGAGTTTATCGTTTGGAAAGAACTCTGGCTTCTTGCCGCTTCTATCTTCTCCATATAAAGGCTACTTTCCCAACCAGAAGCTCACAAGACTGCATGTTGATAAAAACCAATTAGCAGAAAATCTCAACAAACCTTCCATCAGCCACGACAGGCAGCCTGGCCAGCGCTGAGTCAGTGCCTGGGTCTCCAGGTCCCTGGAGATCCTGCCGTTGGTGTGGGAGTGAGCATGGAAGACTCAGCAGGGCTGGGTCCTCTGAACACTCAGGCCAGGTGTCCTGCAGGGGCTGAGCTAAGAGCTTCCCAAGACAGAGGCTCCACTGCAGGGCATCCCTACCCGGGCCCCGGGTATAGATGCCGGGGGGTACACGCTGAGGAGGAGGAGCTCAGAAAATGTGTCCACCAACCCACGTGGTAGCTGCCTGTTACTTACATCAAAGGATATAAGATGTAAGGGAAGGGCAGGCCACAGGGTGCCCCCAGCTCTGGGCTCTGGCCTGTGTCCACATCCTCCCACTGCCCCCAGCCCTCTCTTATCAGTGAAGGAATGAGCAGAAACTGCTTCCAAATAGGGAACCTTTTCCTTAAAGCCCGCAGGGCTCAGCTGGGGCCGGCTCAGGCCATTCCTGTCTCAACCCTGCTCCCTGGTGGAGCATTTGGGTATGGCCACCCACACATGAGCAAGCTAAGCTCTGGACTATTCTCTTCATGAAGCGCTTGCCCGGGGCGTGCCAGGAGCAGTGCTGGGCACTCGGGCATTGAGAAACAGCATCCTGTCCCTGAAAACTCCACAAGAGTCTCCCATATCCTCTTTAGGGGACCCCCTGGCAACTTGGGCTCAAGTGCATTGCAACTGTCACCACCCTACGTTGCACTCTTATAAATGTGTCTGTACTGTGACTGCCTTGGGGTAAGGACCACGCTGTGTCCATCTGAGTACCAGCCCAGCCATGTAGGAGGTACTTGGTGCATGTGTGTGATGGGAGGATGGAGGAATGAATGAATGAATACAAATGTGAATGAATGAGGGGGTAGGGCAGCCTGGTGACAAGTCCCCTGGAGGGACATTCTGGGGACACTTTCCCAGCTTCAAAACCCTGAGCAAGTTACTTCAACACCCTGAGCCTCAGTTTCCTCATCTGTGAAATAGGGGTAAGGCTATAACTGCCTATTAGGGCTGCTGGAGGATATTGCTATCATTACTGCTTTTACACACGAGCACACAGACACTCAGAGAGGGCGAGTCCAGACCCAGGTCACACAGCCTTGGGAAATGGGTTCTGCTCACTGCAGATGCCCTGCCCTTACCTCCTGGTCCCAGGGCCCCACTCATCGACGAACTGCACACACCTTCCAAGGATGGTGGGGTTCAGCTCCCTCATCTATCGGGATGATTAAGGTCTCCTGGGTGGCACCCCACCACCGCCAGCCTCCTACTCTCTGCTACCATACCCACCACCACCCATTTGTGTAAACATGAAGTGAAACTGTTGGTAAAAGTCAAAGGATGGATTTACATGTGCCTGGATCTATTTTCAGGGAGTTGGAGAACATCAGAAAATTCAGTCACTGCCCACTTCTAAACATCACCCCCAAATTATACATGCAGGGTTTCCTGTGGGGTCTTCGATCGAACATTCTTCTAGTTTTTCCCTTCTTAAACTTAATCTGCTTAAGTTTGTCCAGTAACTATGACTGAATGGATTGCTTTGAACCTGCCCACTGAGTGCCCTCCTTGTCCAGAGGGTGCAGTGTCGGGCACGGTCTCGGTCCATGTGGGTTACTGTAGGGAAACACCACACACACTGGGCGCTTACAGACTCGTTGCCCACAGCTCTGGAGGCTCGAAATCCATGGTCAAGGCCGGCATGGCCACATTCCAGTGAGGCCCCTTTTCATAGCTGGCATCTTCTTGCTGTGTCCTCAGATGGTGGAAGGGATGAGGGAGCTCTCTGGGGTCCCTTTCATAAGGGCACTGACCCATGAGGGGTCCACCCACATGACCCAATCACCGCCAGAGGCTCTACCTGGTGGCTCAAATGGTAAAGAATGTGCCTGCCAATGCAGAAGGTGCAGGTTCAGTCCCTGGGTCAGGAAGACCCTCTGGAGGAGGCAATGGCAACCCACTCCAGTATTCTTGCCTGGAGAATCCCATGGACTGAAGAACCTGGTTGCCTACAGTCCATAGGGTGGCAAAGAGTTGGACATGACTGAGCCCACACATATACACCCTAAGACCGCCTTTAGAGTGGTTAGAATGCCAACATACGGGTCTGTGGGCAACATAACATTCAGTCCCCAGCAGACACTTAGGGGTCTTACCATGGGGAGCCAGTCTTTTTTTTTAAATTTATTTGTTGTTGTTGCTTTTGAGTCTTTCTCACGAAACATGAAAAGCGAAGTAACCCATTTTCAGTTAACTACACGAGGCCCACTTACGGAGCCCAGTGTCACCCCACAAAACCACAGAATGGCGTGTGTTCTGTGGGTCGGCCTGGGCTGTTTCATGTCCAGGCTGATCAAGCTGCCAGTGGGTTAGGCATGTAAGTGCAGTTCTAGAAAAGCCACACATTAAGAAAGGAAAATGGCCTAGAACCTCCCCGCCCCTTACACTCCTCTGGCCCAATTCCCTAAGACACGGTTCCCATTCCCACAAGAATCACCAGGGATGCAGGATGAATAACGGATTCCGGGCCCAGCAGAGAAGAGTTGAACCTGAGGATTCCAAGTGGACTCCAGGCACCTATATCTTACAAGGTCCTGAGGTCAGTGGTTCTCACCCTCAGCCACATTCAAGGTCCTGGATCCTGCCCGGGCTGCCTCAGTCTGGCTGCCTGGGGACGGTGGCCAGGCACCAGTGTTTATTAAAGCCCCTGGGTAGTTCTGACAGGTGGCAACACTTGGGAGCCACATAGGAAGTGACTGTTAGAGACGCTGCCCTGAGGTCACTGCTGATGGAGGCGGCGGCTGAGCGGACAGAACCAGGCAGGGCCTGAGCCCTGGGTGCCTGACCCAGGAAGCATCAGGGCACAACCCCACCCCCTGTCTTCCTCATAAACACAGTGGCATCCTCGAGGAGTCTGCCTTCAGAAGCACGTCGTAAAAGAGACTTTCATTTGAACAGCTGCGGTTTGGAAGTAGCCCAGGCTGTTCTTGACTCTCTCTGGCCTCCCCGGACGATAGATACTCTCCTCCCTGTTTGGTTGTTATCCTTCCCTTTTTCACCCTTAGCTTCTGCTGTTAGAAAAAATGACATAAGCCCCACACAGCAGTGAGCTTACAATGGTCCCTGTGCCGAAGCCAAGGGCAGGAGGACGTGCAATGCCATCTTGGGCACTCAAGATGGTTGATGTTTGTGCGTGTGTGTGTGTGTGTGTGTGTGTGCACGCGCACTCACTTTCCCTGGGATGTGGGTGCTAGATAAGGCAGTCGGGATTCAGAGGGTCATGCACCTATCCCAGGAGACCTCAGGCCCTGCATTTAAAAGGCCTCCCACCCACAGCTCTCATCAAAGACCTCCTAGAGCTGGGAGCTTTCCTACCACTAGATGGCGCCAACTGCAAGGGCTTGGCTCAGAGGATCCCGCCCCTTTCCCTCCAGCGTCCCAAGGCTGCCCTCACCTGCTTCACTCCTCCAAAGAGGGGTTTCCACTGGGGCTTCCCTTGAGAAGCTCTGTGCCTTGGGGCTCCCGGCCGGTAACTGCAAAGCGGGCTTCCTTCTGGGGAGCTGTAACTTGGTATGGAGACAGCAGGGTGGGTGGTGACCCTGTGGAACCCACCCCAGCTCAGCTCAAAGGGTCCAGACCCCCAGGCCCTGCAATGGGCCCTGTGGGTGAGGGAGGTGCGCACAAGCATGGCAGTGCAAGTGCAAAAGCTTGCTTTTGAGTGTTTGCACACATAGTGCTTCTGTGTACACAATGCCCCCACCCTCCCGACAACTTCCCCAAGGAGGCATTATTGTGGCCATTTCACAGACTAGAATGTTGAGACTTGGGAAGGTCAGGAACTACAGGAAGGTCAAAACTACACAGAGGGAACCCTCTTCTGACTGTTTTGGATCCCATGCTGTCTTCTTGACCCTCGAACTTGGAAAAGAAAAGGCCCCAAGATGGTAGGTCCTGGAAAGTCAAGGAACTGGTACCAAAGTCCTTTGGAGTCAACAATCCCCCATCCCACCAGGTAACACCTCCACAGCCCTGCTATGGGTCGTGCACCATGTTTCAGGCCCACAGAGAGGAGTAAGGCACAGACACTGCCCTTTACAAGCTCACATTTCTGTGAAGGAAGCACTACTTCTAAAGCAACCTGGAAAAGGCATGGAAGCCTTCCTGGAAGAGAGGGCTTTTTTTTTTTTGTCTGCTGTGCCGAGAATAGGTCTCTAGGGTCTAGGAGCTGTCAGAGATGGCCCGGGGGGTCTCATAAATCTCCGGGCCTCCAGTGTCACAGTCTGACTAGGACAGGTCTCTCTCCATGGAGTCAGAAAGAGGAGGGGTGTGAGTGCGTGCCTGTGTGTGTGTGGTTTCATTGATTTACGGGTTTGATGTTTTTCTGCCATGTGTTTTTTGAGGAAAAGCAAACAAGTGTAAGCAAACTAAATGACTTCCAGATGAAAACGGACCAGCACTGCCAACCTCAGAGCAATCTGTCCCCCCGCCAGCACTTGAATCCAAGCATAGAGGTGACAAAAACCTCAAATCGAGGTTTGTGTTTTTTACTTTCAAAGGCCCTTTTGCAGATCAACATTTACCGCACTTGTCTTGTGCCAAACCTAGAACCCAGAGCCCAACTAATCCAGCCCTTCAATCTGCACCACCTCTTCTGGCCTCTGGTTCTTACAGCCAAGGGCGCAGGGATATGGACCACTCACCTCAGCAGAGAGCTTCCTGCGCTGGTGGTCAGAGAGCTCCCGGGGCTGCCCTGGTGCCCCCGCTCTCCACGCAGCCTCACGTCATAATAAATCACCTCTATCGTCTGTCTCTCCCATGAGCCATGGTCCTGTACACACAGGAGATGCTTAACTTCATCTTCAAATGCTTTAAACAGAAGCGAGATGGTGAACCAGCTCAGCAGATGTTCACTGAGTGACTGAGAGGGCAGAGGTCCCGGGTGCAGAGATGAAAGCTGGGAGGGTCACTGGTTTCTAGGCCGTGATGTGGGCATGTCATTTTGGACACCCTCTGCCTCTTTGGGTCTCGGTTTCCTCTCCAGGAGAAGGAAACAGCAACCCACTCCAGTGCTCTTGCCTGGAAAATCCCAAGGATGGAGAATCCTGGCAGGCTACAGTCCACGGGGCCACAAAGAGTTGAACACGACTGAGTGACTTCACTTTCTTTTTCTTTCTTTTCTTCTCCAGGAAGAGGGAAAAGAATCTGTCTAAATAGCTCAGCATCTGTTTTGTTCGAAGAATGAAATGCAGATCTATAAACCCACAGAGCAGGGTTCCTCTGGTTCAGGATGGAGGGGATGGTCTGTGGGGCCCCCCACCTCTGCTAACCTCAGAATTCAGGAGTCATTGCTGAGAAGCCCCAGACAGGAGCCTTTCCAGCAGGGACCACCCGCCTGGGGGCGGGGAAATGGCTGGGAGCTGCCTTCAGTCCTCACTCTCCATCCTCAGGCAATTCTCCTCTCTGGGCCGAGGTTTCCTCCAGGGTAAAGAGTGAGGGGCCAGGATGGAGGGGCTAGGCAGATGACTGGATCTCTGAGATACAAGCAGTTTGAAGCTGGTAATACTGGCCCCAGAGCCGCCTCCCTTTCCATCAGTCTCATGTGAAGCACAGAAATGCTCTTTGGGGCTTATCTCCCATTCCCCACGCGCTTGCTATCTTGTCCATCATATCTGCCAGGATATAGACAAATACATTGCCTGTGGATGGGAATGGGGCTCTGGGAAGGAGCACGGGTGAAGGGAAGTGGAGTGGGTGTCCACCACGCTCAGCACAAAATCAGACCCCTCTCTGCAGGGCTGGTGCTGGACACAGGATCAGTCCTCTCCCCGCGGGGGCACAGCAAGCCAGCAACAGGAGCCATGAGGCTGGACACCTGCTGCCACCGCTGCCCCCTGCAGCCCCTTCCTGGTGCTCAGAGGGGAAAGTAATTAATAACAATGATAATAGGATGACAGGCCGGCTGGCCGAATCCTGGCTGCACATATGCACGTTGTCTATATGTGGAAGCTGTCAAGAAGATACAAATGAACTTATTAACAAAGCAGCAATAGACCCACAGGCATAGAAAACAAATTCACCATTACCAAAGGGAAAGGGGGGGGGGATAAATTAGGCGTTTGGGATTAACACATACAGACTATGTACAAAGGGCTTTCCTTGAGGGTTCAGCAGTGAAGACTCTGCCTGCCAATGGAGGAGACACAGGTTTGATCTTGGGTCAGGAAGATCTCCTGGAGAAGGAAAAAGACACCCCACTCCAGTATTCTTACCTGGGAAATCCTGTGGACAGAGGAGCCTGGAGGGCTACGGTCCAAGTGGTGGCAAAGAGTCAGACATTTAGCCACTGATCAACCAACCAACCGACCAACCAGCCTACCAATGCATTAATATGAATCACTGTGTGTAACTGAATGTGTACACAGTATACACATATGCATAATGAATAGTTAATACATATAACTGAATACACGTGAAACTAATCCAACAGTGTGAATCAACTATACTTTAATTAAAATACATATATATGAGTCATCTCTTAAGGACCCTTAGCACAGAGAGGGTGGATCCTTAGGACATAGAGAAAAGGGCGATGGGGTAAAGAGAGAGGTTTTGGGGCTGCACCCACAGCGCGGCTCATCAGAAGGTATTTCCTCAAAGCCGCAGCTCTCTCATCTGCAGAGGAGGCCGACTCACTGACTTCCCAGGTTGCGGGATGATCAGAGCGGAAGGAGACACCCATGGGCTCAGAGAGCTGACACGGAGGCTGACCCAGCACGCCCAAGCAGGGGAATTCGGGCAGCTGGCTTCACGTCTGCTAATGCCAGCTCCTCCATGCTAGTGAGGAGACAGGCGGTGTCTGGCGACCGAAAGCAGGGCCGAGAAATGGAATGTGACGTAAACCTCTGGAACCCCGTGAAGATGGGGAGGCGGCCGCCAGCCTTTGGCCTGGGACCCCTCTTCCGGGCAGCCTGCTTCACGTCTTCCCTCCCCCCGCAGGCCCTCCCTCCAGCTCCCACAGCCGCGGGCCCCACCCCGGCCCCGCGGGAGGACACCTCCTCACGGCCCCAGTTCTGCAAGTGGCCGTGCGAATGCCCGGCGGCCCCGCCCCGCTGCCCGCTGGGCGTCAGCCTCGTCACGGACGGCTGCGAGTGCTGTAAGGCGTGTGCCCAGCAGCTGGGGGACAACTGCACAGAGGCTGCGGTCTGCGACCCCCACCGGGGCCTCTACTGCGACTACAGTGGGGACCACCCGAGGTACGCAGTAGGAGTATGTGCACGTAAGTGAGACCCCCCCCACGCCATCGGCCAGCCCCAGACCCCCAGCTCTGGCCCACAGCACCCCGCCTGCCACCCATAGCCCTTCCTCTGGCCAGGCTTGGTTCTGCAGGAGGTACCCAATCCCGCTCCCCCTCCGCCCCAGTCCATGATGACGGGCCAGAGGCTGAGCAGGGAGGGATGCGGCATTCCTCCTGCACCTGGACCTTGTCTCCTCTGGCCTATATCCGTGGATGAGTCCAGGGAAGAAGGATCCACCAGGAGAGACCTAAGCCTGGTTCTGTTCTCCCCAACGTAGAACACTTTGCAGGCTGCCTGTGACCTCCCAGGGGCACCAGGACCCTGCGGAGCTCCAGATATTTTAGTAACATTGTTAATGAACATAATCTGGTATTAAAAAATTCAGTAACCTTGAAAGAACAAAAAGCAGCGGCTTGAAACCATCTCTTCCTTCCACCTACCCACGTTCCTCTAGCTCACTGCAGTCACTTTTACTTTCTTCTGGAAATTGCAACTATTCAATGCATCTCTTCTGTTATATCTTGATCAGCTTAAAATACCAACTGTGCACAATCTATAATTGTGCATGATCCTATATGATAGCCGATGACTTAGCTCCTTAATACTGCCTGACACTGCCCCCCCAGCTTCCAAAATCATTGTCATATTTTTATTATAAACCACTATTTGACCACTATGTACAATATTAGGACGATGTAAATGGTTTTTGCTGAAGCATGAGGTAGTAAACTTGATCGAATTTCCTTTATTATGAAGTTGTTTGTTTTTCCTGGAGTTTCTACTTGCTTTTGTTCTTTCTTTACTCTTGGTCTTTATAATAGCCCCATACTGGGGGAGAGGCTGCTGCTTTTTGTTATTTGTTTGCTCTTCAAAGGGTTACCTCATTTCCTTTGTTGTTCCCAGAGACCTCCTTTCTGAGGCTTTCTGGTCTCCTGGTTCTATCTGGGCTGGCCTTGAATCATACGACCTTGAATCATATGAGCATTTATTCAATATACATGACCAGTAGGATGAAAAGAGGTAAATTGGCATCATGAAGTGATGTGAAAGTTGCTCAATCATGTCCAACTCTTTGGGACCCCATGGACTATACAGTCCATGGAATTTTCCAGGCCAGAATACTGGAGTGGGTAGCCATTCCCTTCTCCATGGGATCTTCCCAACCCAGGGATTGGACCTGGGTCTCCTGCATTCAGGTAGATTCTTTACCGTCTGAGCCACCAGGGAAGCCCAAACAGGCATCATGGCAGCAGCTTAACTTCTGAAAAGTTACACAAAGCCTCATAAACTCAAGAACACCTTCCCTTAAGGCTGCATCAAGCTTTCCTCATGCCTATGACCCTGCATGTTCACACACAGCAGACTCTATCTTCAGCTAACTCATTATATTTCCTGAAGTGTCATTGATGAGGGTTATACATATAATTTCAAGTCAAGATACTTATGGATTTATGGTTAATCTATGAGCACTTTCTACTCTTATGCCATTAATTCCTGCTTCAACCTTCATATCAAGTCATCTTGCGTTCCAAGTAACCATCACTGATTCTCCCATCTTTCCCATGTTTCCCCCCTTTACGGAGACTTGTTATTAGCCCCACAAACTAGTGTGTTCAAAGAGAAGTTGCAGATTCCTTCCGCAGAGAATCATCTGACATGTTGGTTAAAATGTGTTTCTGAGCCCCACCCCACTCACTCCAGTTCTTTGGCAGTGGGGGTGGAATCGACAACTTTCAACGAGCTCCCTGGGTGACTCTCATACTCGGCTCTGAGACTGATGGCCAAAGTATACAGTTGCTCATATACTCTCTCCCCGCACCCAGGTGAGGACACCAGGCTGAGCCCTCCTACACCAGAGTCCCCTCCACTTCTTCGAGACTGTTTCCTTTCTTTCCCCTTCTACAGCTGTCCTTCAAGGCAACTCACTGTGACTATATGAGTCTCTAAAGTTGCACTGACACCTCACCACATGCCAGGCACCACAATTTTATAGACATTCTGCCATGGACCCATAGACTCTTCAGACCCACAAGTGCCTCTCCTGCCTGTCTCTACCGCCCAGGACCTGGAAAATCACCTCTTTCTACTCCATTCCCCTACCTCTTTATATGTCACCTCTTTACTCAACGTAGCCTCTCGGTTCCCCCTTATCATGAGTCTCCATGTAGCTTCTTTCCTTGCAATTGGAAAGAAGACGGTGGATTTCAGGATACTGGAATAAATATGACATGGGCCTAGGGTTCTCCAGTCACAGAGGTCTACAGACATTGGAATAAATAAGGTTCAACAAGGGGAACAGACTTCTTCAGAAGTGTTAAATGTCCACATCCATTGTGAAATTCCAAAAACAGAGCTATCATAGGAAGACACAGTGAATACTTTTTTCCAGGCAGATTTTTACCCAATCACCCACCTGCACACCATACACACACAGACACAGAAACACACACACACACAGACACACACACACACACATACACAATTCCCCCATGTTCTATGGAACATCTTCTCAGAAATACTGCCGTAGTGTCTAAATTCATGGAACCCTAATGCAATAAAGAAGAGAGTCCAGGGTCTGAAAACGATAGAGAAGGAGATATTGGGGGCCAGAGGGGAAAAAGAAAGAAGAAGTTATTTACATAGAAAAATCTGTTAGCAAATGGCCAACAACCAACGGACATTCCCCAGGACAGGCTAAATCTGTCCTTAGAGATGTGCTTGTAATTAGGCCAGGACAAGGCAATAAAAAACAAGTTGCAACACTGCCGTAAATGACTCAAAGAGGGGATGGTGGGGACTATGGCAAACTAATGAACGTAAACTTTAGCCACTGAGGTCAGGCAGAAGAGGGAGCCTGATCTGGTCTAGTCTACTTACCTTTCAAGAGAATCCAGAAAACAAAATCCAGGTTCATGTATGATTTGTAATTCTGGCAACGCATTCAAAACATTTTTTAAAAAACACTCTGTGGGCCAAGCTAAATACATCTGTGGGCAGAAAGTGACCTCTGAATTAAACTGTTTGGCTATTTTGGTTGTGCAAACATGAGTCTGCATTCAATGCAACTGGGTCAGGATTGAGGGCAGTGTGGTTTGCTGGAAGGATCATTAAATTTACAGGCAGACAGACTTGGGTTTTTGAATCCTGGCTCTGCCACTTGCTGGCTACGTGACCATGGGCACATCACTTAAGGAGCTTGATCGAATCAACTCTGTATGATGGTTGAGGCTAAACAAAGAATTTCACAAGAGCCTAAAATGTGATCAGTTGCTCTTGAATATTCCTTCAGATTTCCTTTGTAAACGTTCCCTTAGCTTTGTCCAGGGTTATCCTCAGAGTTTGGGGGGCAGGGCTAGTTTCAAGCTCTGATTCTCCTGTCTGATGAGTAAAGGAACAGAAAACCCATGCATTGTGTTTGAAGCTAGACAGCCTAAGTTCAAACCTCAGCAACATAATCAACTAACACAATGGGTTTAGGGAAACTGCTTAACCTTTTTAAATGTCAGTTTCCTCATCAAGGAAAATGCAATGAATAATGCCTACCTTTTTGGGTGGTTTGGATGTCAAGTGCCTGATACATGGGAGAAGCCCAATACAGAGGAGGGCTAACCCCACCTGATATCCATCCCTTTACCCACTGATTCATTCACTCATAATGAACATAGGTTAGTGATGGCACATCAGTGGGGTTACAACAAGGCATGGCCCACTGTCCTTGCTCCCAGGAAGCTGACCAGGGGTGCAGCGAGAAGAGTAAAGGTCTGGATGGCACAGCAAGGCGACTTGAATTCCCAGAAGTCCCTCAATAAGAGGAAAGCCCACCAGGTCATGCTTGAATGGACCCGAGAGTCTGAATGGTGAAGGAGGCTCGGCCAGCTTCCCCATCCGATCAGAAGCTCGTCCTTCAATCAGCTATAAAGAAATGGAATAAGGAAGGGGTGCCAGAGTCCGCTGGTGGGGCCATCACAGCCACCCACCATCCATCTTTGCCCCCACCTCCCAAACCTCCCAGAAGACTGTGAACAACTTCTGGAGGCAAATGGTCCCAATCTTGGCTGCAAACTGGATTCACGTGCGGAGCTAACAAGGTCAAAAAATAAAAAGCAAAAATAACCAAGCCCAGGTCCACCCCCAGGTACTGGGGCGTGGTGTGGGCGTCATGATTTTAAAGAGCTCCCCTGGGTAGTGCCATTGTGTCGCTGGCAATGAGAGCCACTGTGCTAAGGCTTCCCAGCACCCAGCAGTGCCCTCGCCACCCAAAGTTCCCACACCCAGGGGCAGAGACTGGCTTCAGCACTCCATCTCCCATCCACCCACACACACAAGCGCACTCTCTCCCTGGAGTGAGAGGGTGAGGCCAGACTGACTCAGAACAAAAGATGAGTGATTCACTAGGTGATTCACTCACTGTTTTGCTTTCCTATTTCCCCTCTTTTATTGGTATCCGATGGAAGGAAATGGACAGTGGAGTCAGAGCTTGGGGGGATGCAGCTTCTTCAGACACCAGCTGGGGGGCCTTGAGAAGATGAATCACTGTTCCCCTCACCCACCCAGCTCCCCTCTCTGACAAAGAAAGAAAACAAAGCTCTTCTAGAACAGTCACCGCGAAACTGCTTGAGATTACTTATCAGATGGTGCCTGGCTCCAGATCGGACGGGCAGTGTTAGCGCCCTTCCTGTCGGTCCCTCCTCCCCCAGATCAGTCACCTCCCAGGAAAACCAGCAGTCACCCCAGCATCCCCACAAGCTGCAATCCTGTCCCCTCTGCTCCGCTGAGCTGAGCGCTGTCACTTTAGGTGTGTGACTCAACCTCACTGAGATGCAAGTTTGCAGCAGGTGAAAATGCAGGTGATGACATGGTCCCTTTTCCTTCTGGGATGAAGTCAGCAATGCAAGGAAGCCTAACACAAAGCAGGTCAGGTGACCAAGCACCTTCCCTCCTGTGAGATACAGAGATGATGGTGGTGGTGGTGATGGTTCGGCTTCAGGTGAATCCAGGAGATACACCAGGACTACTGGCAGACAGCCCTCCTGGGGTGAGTACCCTGGCTGCCCTGGGCTCTCTGTCTGCACTTCTAGACACTGTCCTCAGAATGGGACTGACATGGAAGGCTGGGATGCTGGTCGGAGCCCAGTATCCCCACATCTTTCTTGGAGCTCCAAGCTTGCAGAACCGGCTCCACTCTGAAGTCAACAAGGCATCTCGAGCCTAGGGAAGAGCTTGAGGCCACCCACTCCAACATTGCTCTTCTGAGGACAGAGCATCCCTCTCCTTCCAGGCCTCAGGACATAGAACTAGGAGTCCTTCCTGATTCTCCTCTCATCCTCACATCCCACCTGCCAGCGAGTCCCTCCAAACAGACCCAGAAGCGGGGCCCTTCTCCTCCTGGCTGCCCATCTCTGGTCCAAGCACCACCGCCTCCTACCTGGATTCCCCAGCATGACCTTCTGACTCGTCAGGAACCCCGTCGGTCTGTCCTTAACTCAGCACCGTCAAGGTTTTTGTGAAGCATAATTCATATCAGCGATTCATCATTACTCACTGAGCACATACTGTGTATCAGCTGGAGTTCCAGGCTCTAAGAGTTTGCGTTTTCCTCTGAGCCTGCAGGGAAGCCCTGTCTCTCTTGCCTTCAGCCCTTCTCCCTCCCTCCCCTACCCTTTCCCACCTCAGGCCTTCCCACTGCCTGCAGTCCCTTCCCTGCCTAGAAGGCTTCTCTCCCAGCACCTGGGCAGCTCAGCTCCCCGCCTCCTTCCCATCTTTGCTGAATCATCATCACCTCTGTGAGGCCCTGGCTACCTGCCTTGTTTACATGTGCAACCTTCCCCCTCCCTCTCCCAGCTCCCTGCTTTCATGTCCCCATCAATGCTCTGGATGGTCCATTTCTTCTCTGGTGGTTCAGACGCTAAAGAATCTGCCCACAATGCATGCAGGAGTGTGAAAGAAAAGTCAAAGTGAAGTCGCTCAGTGTCAACTCTTTGCGACCCCATGGACTGTAGCCTACCAGGCTCCTTTGTCCATGGGATTTTCCAGGCAGGAATACTGGAGTGGGTTGCCATTAATGTGGGAGACCTGGGTTCCCTGGATTGGGAAGATTCCCTGGAGGAGGGCATGGCAACCCACTCCAGTACTCTTGCCTGGAGAATCCCCATGGACAGAGGAGCCTGGGCTGCAGTCCATGGGGTCCCAAAGAGTCGGATCCGACTGAGTGACTAACCACACAAGCACAAGTTCATCGAGGGCGAGGCTTTGTCTCCTTCCTTCACTACTAAATCCCCAGCACCTACCACACTCCACAAATAGGCACTGAATAAACCCAGTCTCTTCCAAAGTGTTCTGACGGGTTTCCCATCGCCTCTGCCTCCTCTCACAAACTGTGTCCCTTGAGCCGGATAACTGTCAGGACCAGGCTTTGTGCCACTTGCTGGGACAGGACACTGGGCTAGCTGCCCAAGGTCCCAGTCCTGGCCAGGCTGTAGCCTCCCACCGCTTCGTCCAGCCCTCCAGACGGGCACCGGGTGTTTCTGCGCGGGTTAAATGGGCTGCCACACCCTCCGCTCAGGTCCCACCAAACGGGCCAGAGCAGCGGGCCCAGCCCTTCTCCATGATGGGTACCCCGGGAGGTGGGGTGCGGGGGGCGTGAGGCAGTGGCAGGGGGCTGCCCTGCAGGGCCCGCCCAGCCCCTCGGCAGGCCTGACCCTCGGCGCCTGTGTCCGCAGAGGTGGTCGGCGTGGGCTGCGTGCTGGACGGCGTGCGCTACAACAACGGCCAGTCCTTCCAGCCCAACTGCAAGTACAACTGCACGTGCGTGGGCGGCGCGGTGGGCTGCACGCCGCTGTGCCTCCGCGCGCGCCCCCCGCGCCTCTGGTGCCTCCGGCCCCGCCGGGTGAGCTTGCCTGGGCGCTGCTGCGAGCAGTGGGTGTGTGAAGACGACGCCAGGAGGCCCCGCAAGACAGCGCCGCGCCACACGGGCACCTCCGGTGGGTGCGGGGCGCGGGCGCGGAGCGCGGGGAGGGCTGCTCCAGCCCGCGGAGGAGGAGGGGATGGGGAGCTCGGTAGGTCCCCAGCGGGCCTCCTAGAACAGCCGCAGGGAGGGGCCGGGGGCAGCGGCGGCTTGCCCACCGCGTCCGTGTGTGTGGCCCAGTGACCTCCTTCTGACCGAGCGCAAGCAGAGCGCCTGCCGAGTGGCTGACCTAGAAACCAAAGCCTTTCATCCTCCTCGGCAAATCCTTCCCCACCGCCGCCTCCCTCCCAGCCCGCCCTCCTCGCTTCCGTCTGTCCTCAAAGGCCTCTGCTGTCTCCCGTCTCCCAGCATCCTCTTCTCTCTCTCATTCATTCCTGCGTTCCTTGATCCATCTCCCCTGCGCACCTGCTGTCTCCCCATGCAGGTTCCCCTCCCTGACTTCTGGGTTTGTGTGTTACCAGGAAGGACCTGCTTCCTCTTCCCAGTCATTGTCTTGTGTATCTTGCTCCATCCCTCTGTGAGATCACTCCTTGGTCTCCCTGGCTCTTCACCTGTCTCCACCTCTCAGCTCACTCCCCTTTCCATTTCTTAGACACTTACAACCACTCGCCCGTGTTCTGCTTGCCAGGATACATCCACTGAAAGAACCAGCCAAGGGTTGGGGTTTAGTTCCCACTTCCTGAGGGCTTACTAAGGACAGGGACAGCTGTTGAGCCCTGTCACGTGCCTGAACCTGTATTTTCTATCCACAGCCAGGGACAGGAGGCAGGGAGGTACTGTTGTCAACCCCACTTACAGGTGGGGAGCCTGGGGCTCGGAGGTGGGAGCCAGTTTATTGGAAGCTATCCAGATGCTAAGGGGCGGTGCTAAGAGCTGAACTCAGACAGTTTGCCTCTGAAGCCTGCATGTCCCCTTAGCCACGATGTCCTGAGCATCGCTCAGATGAAGTTCTAGTACTGGGGCAGGCACTTCCCCTGAGCGTCCCCAGATAATGTCATCTCTGCAGGGGCAGGACCGGTATCTTTTACCCTTTTATCCCCAGCACCTTGCAGATGCCTGATGTGTACTCGGTCAATATCTGGACCCTTTTATTGCCATACCAGCCCCGCAGGGCAGATGTTATTGTTCCAGAAAAGAGCCTGAAGCCCAGAGTAAGTTGTCTAGAATCACACAGCCTGTAGGTGGTCGAGCAGGGATTGGACTCAGGTCACCTGTCTCTAAAGATGGTCCTCCCTCTGGAGAAGTATGAGGAACTCATGACAAGTTCTTGTCTCCCTGGGGATCCGTGCTAGTTAGAAGCCAACTTGACCTCCAAGTGGAGGGACTGCCCACTCGCTGAGGTTCAGGGACCCCAGCCCTTAGGGTTGTGACGGCAGGGATTGGGGGGCTGATGGAGACTGGGAAATCACTGGGCACCCGGTCCCCATCCGCAGGGAGCATGAGTGAGATAGAGCCGTGGCACAAGAACTGCATTGCGTACACCAGCCCCTGGAGCCCCTGTTCCACCAGCTGCGGCCTGGGGGTCTCCACCCGCATCTCCAACATCAATGCCCGGTGCTGGCCTGAGCAGGAAAGCCGCCTCTGCAACCTGCGGCCGTGTGACGTGGACCTCCGGCCACACATCAAGGTGGGTCTGCCTCCCAGGGAGGGGCAGGCGTCTCAGGTCAGGAAGATCCACTGGAGAGGGATAGGCTACCCACTCCAGTATTCTGGCCTGGAGAATCCCATGGACTGTATAGTCCATGTGGTCAAAAAGGGTTGGACACGACTGAGTGACTTTCACTGAAGATAGCTCTCAGACTGTATAAGCTTCAGGCCCACACATTGCCTGGATCTCTTCTACCCTCATTTCAGGCAGGGTGCTGGTACATAGTTGACCAGAACAGCCATTCATTCAATGAGTTTAGTATGTGCCTACTGGGGCTTCCCTGGTGGCTCAGTGGTAAAGAACTCACCTGCCAATGCAGGAGACATGGGTTTGATCCCTGGGTTGGAAAGATCTCCTGGAGAAGGAAATAGAGACCCACTGCAGTATTCTTGCTTGAGACATTGCATGCACAGAGGAGCCCCGGTGGGCTACATCCCATGGGGGTATCAAAAGAATCGGAATCAACTTAGCAACTAAACCAGAGCCATGTACCAGGCAGAAAGCTAGACTGTAGGGATGCAGAAAGAGCCTCGCCCTTGAATGGCCCATAGCCCCACAGAGCTCCCTTTAAATAATGCCAGTCCAATTGAATAAGTTGCGTGAAAAGTGTGTGTGAGAGTCTATGGGAGGCAGAGGAGGAGGAGTTTAGGATTAAAATGAGTCGTCTTGGAGGCCATGATGGCTCTGCCCCTAACCAGCAGGGGGCGCTTGGCAGGCTGAAGGAGCCCACAGAGTCATCCTGTGTTGGAGAAACTGACCTGGGCGTTGGCAAAGCAGAAGGCAGGAAAGAAGGGAAATTGCAGGTTGAGAGAGCTGCACTGCGGCAAGGCAGTCCCTTTGTGCGCTCGGTTTCCTCTTGCATAATGCAGCTGGGTCTCTTTGTCTTTGGGGTGATCCTTCCTAGTTTGAAGATGCTGCAGATCCGAAAGTAAGGTGGGGTGCATGGCGAGTGAAAAGGGAAGAATTGGGGGCTTGGAGCTGAAAATGTTGATCCTCTGAGCATCTCAACTGAAACCTCCTTTCCCGCAGGAAGGGAAGAAGTGTCTGGCCGTGTACCAGCCAGAAGCGCCCGTGAACTTCACACTGGCCGGCTGCACCAGCACACGTGCCTACCGGCCCAAGTACTGTGGAGTCTGCACCGACAGCCGGTGCTGTATCCCCTACAAGTCCAAGACCATCAGCATCTCCTTCCGGTGTCCCGATGGGCCCGACTTCTCCCGCCAGGCCCTGTGGATTAACGCTTGCTTCTGCAATCTGAGCTGTCAGAATCCCAACGATATTTTTGCCGACTTGGACTCCTACCCTGACATCTCAGAGATTGCCAATTAAGCAGCCACAGAACCTGGGCTCGAGGCCGACCCAGAGCTTATAAAGCAGCCAGCCTTCTGAGGCCCCCACTGAGCCTTCTTTTGTCCACTTTCCACTCGTTTCCAATGACCCAGATCCAGGCCCAGGCCCGTGACCCCTTGTCCTGTCTCTGCCCACCCAAAGCACCCATCACGGCGCGCTCAGGCCCAGACAGTGGGTCTTCTCCTTGGCAGCGGTCCACATACACTTCAAAGAAAGTGCCCGGCTCTGGACAATACCCGAGCCCGATCCGGCCTGTCTGAGTCCCTGGAAGTCCTGCTGGATCTCGCCCAAGTCCCAAGGAACAGAATCAGCTAGATCTTCAGTATCATTAATTCCTTCTTTAGATACCAAACCACCAAACTCTCTGGGCCCATTCAGAAGGATAGAGGGGATTTAGGACAGTGGACCAGTCCATTCTTCAGGCCCTGCCAAGGAGGACCCTAATTAACAGTTTTGACCACTGCACACCAAAGCTCTGTCTCATTCTAAAGACTTGTGCCTACCATGGTCACCGAATATTTGCTAAATGAGGTGAATGGTTGTTTGGTTTCGGTTTTTGGACGGACAGTTGTGTCCATGAATCTGGGCATTGTTGTAGTTAAGTTTCTGTTCACCCATTTCAGTTAAGTTTCTCTTCACCCCTGCACTGTGAAGGGTGTGCATTGGGTTCATCCCAGGGAGAAATGCAAGCCGATAAACTTCCTCTTGTTCCTGGGAGAAGTCCCTGGTCAATACACCAGGGTCAGAGTATGGTCAGTCTATTTTCAGAAGGAGCAATTGAGCCCTGCACCGAATCTGCTGCTCCCGGACAAGGCAGGACACTGGGCAGTCAGCCAGCCTCCTCCTCACACCTGACCATCTGCGTGCTGGGGGCTCGTGGGACTTGGTGGGTCCCCTGGGACCACATCTCTGACCCCTCAGAGTGGTGTCCTGTGATAGCCTTCTGCACTGAGGGAGCCTTGGGTCCAGGTTGAGTGTGAGTCAAAACAAGAAATGGGTTCACAAACCAAGAAGTGGGTCCAGTCTGTGTCACCCTGGGGTGGCAAGAGTCCCTGGGCCCAGGGCATGTGTCTTTCTGCCTCGGTGATCCATTTCGCAGACTGATCCATAAAGCTCAGTTCTGGTACAAAGACAGAAGTTTACCAATTGTTTCAAAACAGAAGGATATTTAACAGGGATGAAAAGCCAAAAGGGTTTGATGCTAAAAGGAAGAGAAAGTCGTTATTAATGGAAATGAGGCTATTATTTATTTTATTAGTAAAGTATAAATATTTACTGCTACATTTCTTTTATTTAGCACCTTCTACATGTCAGACATTGTTCTCAGCGCTTCATGTGCACGTTACACTAGCTCATGGAAACTAGGAGGTCGTGTTGAAAAGTGCCTGTTATGATCTCTGTTCTTACAAATGTGAAATGGAAGCTCAGTAAGGTAAGGGAGCCTGACTGAAGTCACCCAGCTGGTCAGTGGGGTAGTCAGGATGCAAATCCAAGTTGGATTGACTCTCTAACCCGTATCTTCCCTCAACTTCTAGAGCTTCCCTGTGCGTCAGAGCAGGAAAACATGTCAGGATAAGTGACTCCTCACTGTCATTTTTGGTTCTTATTACTGTTTCTCCAGCTTCTTTCCCAAGAGAAGAGTGTATCTGACTTTCAGATTATTTAGATGTCTGAGCATCAGACAAAATCTAGGATAAACCAAAATCCCTGACTCCTGTCCAGATCATTCCCTCCTTCAAATCAGAAACAGCTCTCACCATGTATTTAAAGATGATTTTGTTACCTGATGCTGCAGACTGGAGGATGGTGCCTTTTTCATGAGGGAATTCTGAGTGGCGAGCAGAAGGATTCCTAGAGAGGGAAAGGGATTGAAAATGTGTCCTCCTTACTGTGACCTCCTGAATGCCTGGTGCAAGGCATACAGCGGTGCTCAATGTGTATCTGATGAATAAAGGAAATTGTGTACGTGTCCCTACATGCATTCAGAAGATCTCTTTCTTCCAAAGATACATGACAATCTAATTTTTATCAGCCAAATCTGAAATGCCGTAGAAAAAGAGACATTTAATATCAAAAGAAAGGCACATGTTCGTTGAAAGAAAAAAAAGCCCAAGAGTTCTTTCGTGAAGAGAATTTTGTTGTTGTTCAGGTGTTCAGTCGTGTCTGACTCTTTTTCAACCCCCATGGGCTGTAGCCCACCAGGCTCCTCTGTCCGTGGGATTTTCCAGGCAAGAATAGTGGAGTGGATTGCCATTTCCTTCTCCAGGGGATCTTCCCAACCCAGGGATCGAACCCATGGTTCCTGCATTGGCAGGCAGATTCTTTACCACTGAACCACCAGGGAAGAGAATTTACTCCATGAATAATCTTTCCTGTAGGTCCACGTGGATCATGTTGGATTTTTGTAGAGTGAAATCACTTGCCACCCACAGCTTCCAAGGACCAGGTGAGAGCTGACCCCTTTTGAAATTCAGCAGACACCCAAGAACTAGGTTCTTAACTGAATTTGCTTCCCAATTCAGGAAAGTGAACATGGCTTCCAAGATCATAGGAAGCCTGGATGAGGGACTTGGGGCTTTCATCCCCAGGGTGGGTGAGATGGGGTGGCCAGAATGCCCTGCTTTGAGAAATGAATCTGTCCTGTGCAGGCCCCGGAGAGGAAGTCTCAGTTTCACGTTTTGAAGTCACGGGAAAGAAGACAGAGCCATGGTGCGGCCTGCTCCAATAAAAGTTACCAGTCATGATGAAAAAACACCTCTTTATTGAATGCTTACTTGGTGCCAAGCTCTCTGCTAACTTTTGAATTATCTTACTAATCATGGCAGCAATTTTAAGCAAGCATCTCTTCCCCATTTTATAAATGGAAAGTCTGGGACTCAAAGAGGCTGGGAATCAGCCCTCAAAAGTTGAAACCCAGATCTCTGCTTATTCCACTTTGGGCTTGCTCTGGGAGATGGTGAAGGTCAGGGAAGCCTGGCGTGCTGCAGTCCATGGGGTCAGAGATGCAAAGAGTCAGACATGACCGAGCGACTGGACAGCAACAAGAAGTTGATTTTGGGGAGGCCTCCAGGCAGAGCCTGAATGAGGCCTGTTGGAGTGTCCACTTCCCCAGTCCCTTGTAACCCCATGTCCTGGGATAAGGGAAAGGTAAACGAAAGAATAGTCAACCTTTGGTGGAGAAATTCACGTAAGTGCTTAGACTGACTATGTGTTGCATGCATAGATGAGCAGGAAAAAGGAGACCTGAATCTACCATGCCACTAATGCGTGCTAACCTTTAGCATAAGCATTTGGTGAGCACTTACCAGGCTTTAGGCTAGGTGCTTTACTGCGTGCCTAATTTAATCCTCAGAGCAAGCCTAAGAGCTGCAGCATTATCATCACTTCCCATTTTAGAGATGGAGCTGAGGCCCTTAGAAAGTATTTGCTCATTGTCTTCACAGCCAGTGAACTGCCGACCAAGGTTGCAAACCGAGGTTAGTCTCACACCTGAGCCATCTCTCCTGATGCTAAGCCCAGTTAGCCTGCCCCCCACCCCCACCCCCACACCCCTGCAAACCAAAAGGCATCAGACAAAGGCTTACTGGCACAGCCGCAACATTAACTTTGAAAACGATTCAGAGAGTGATCAAAGAAAGCAGATTCAAACGATATGATTATCTAGGCTCTCATTAACATTTAAATACTGTGTATTCCTACAAATTGCGGGGAAGTAATGCAACCTGTGACTATTACATTAAATTAGGTCACTGATTTTTAAAGACTTATCTTGACCCAAAGTAACTGAAGTAATAACTCTGCCCAGCTGGGAGTCCTGAATGGTCAGAATGGCCTGCTGTGTATTTCTGCATGTGTGTGTATGTGCATATGTGTGTGTGCGTGCGTGTGTGTATATCTGTTTTCAAACTATGACTTAATATTTAAGGATTCCGACTGCCATTTTCAGGCCCTCTGGTGGCTCAGACGTTAAAGAATCTGCCTGCAATGCAGAAAACCCGGTTTCGATCCCTGGGTCAGGAAGATCTCCCAAAGAAGGGAATGGCAACCCACTCCAGTATTCTTGTCTGGAGAATCCCATGGACAGAGGAGCCTGGTGGGCTACAGTCCATGGGGTCACAAAGAGTCAGACACGACTGAGTGACTAACACCCACACACACACTGCCATTTTTGTAAGTGACTAAAAAGTACATAGGAAGAAATGTCTTAGAATTTCCCCATAGAGGGAAAATAGCACTTGGGCAATCTGTCATGTTTTTCAGCATTCCTCATTCTTCTCTTGATCTGTGTCGCACAGAACATGTTTATCCAATGTGAAGAGTTTTCATTGCTCTAATTCCCTGTTTATAGCTTTTTGCCTTGAAGCAATAAATCATCAGCAAAGTGACTTACTGGACTGGGTGAGTTTTCCTGTATTTTCAGTTATTATGAGGCAATGATGGAACACTGAACACTTTCAGTAAATGTGCAGATGGTGGACATTAGGCTCCCAGATATTTTATACATGGCAATAAAAATGGCTAAAAGTTTGAAAATGCACTGAAAAATGGGAATTCTGATATACAGAAAAGACCAGGGGGACAAATGTGTTGAGATTGGAAAACATCTCATGTAAATATAAAATGAACACTTGGCATTCATTCACTTACTCATTTATTCAATGTCTTTTTATATTCCCAAGTACCCTGTGGGTGGGCTTCCCTGGTGACTCAGTGGTAAACAATCTGCCTACAATGCAGGAGCTGCAGGAAACTCAGATTTGATCCCTGGGTCTGGAAGATCCCCTGGAGAAGGGAATGGCACCCCACTTTAGTATTCTTGCCTGGAGAATCCCATGGACAGAGGAGCCTGGAGGACTCCAGTCCATAGGGTCCCAAAGAGTTGGACACGACTGAAGCCACTTAGCATGCATGTATCCTGAGGGTACCTGGAGGTCTGGGACCATGACTGCATCTTCTAAGCCTAGTACATATCAGGGCTTGGGGAGCAGGGGTTGATGGATGGATAGAGATCTACTGGGCTTCCCTGGTGGCTCAGATGGTAAAGCATTTGCCTGCAATGCGGGAGACCCAGATTCGATCCCTTGTTCAGGAATATCCCCTGGAGAAGGAAATGGCAACACACTCCAGTATTCTTGCCTGGAAAATTTCATGGACAGAGGAGCCTACAGTCCATGTCACAAAGAGTCGGACATGACTTTTCTAGAGATCTATTGCTGGGTGCCTTGGGAACCAGGGGAGTGAAATGAAGTGTAAGGAAGTTTGCATAAAGAGGAAGAGGAAGCTGCTAAAGGCTGGCTTATTGATAGCAATGAGAAACATATCACCCTGCCAGCAAAGGAGACAGAATTAAGAACCAGATAAAACAGTAGAAGCAGTTCACTGCCTGGGTGGGACTAATTAACAGGTGGACAAACGTCCCTGCAGGCAATAAAAGCAATAAGGTCCTCCATGTTGTTAGCCCCAGGAACTAATCCACGTTCTATAATCTGAAGATGCCAACAGATGGTTGTGTGAGTTATGTGCTCAGCCAACTGTTTTCAAAGGCGAGAGTGACATAGTCCATTTTAGAAATGGCTGCAGAAGCCCTTTCATCTCTGTGAGCTTTTTATCTGTGAAGTAAGGATAACTCAACCTCACAGATAAAAGATAAAAAGGGGGAAAGAAACCATAAAATATGCTAAATATGACTGTTATTAGTGATACCATCTCTGCAGGCTGTCCTTATCATGAAGTCACATGGTCGGTGCTTTCTGCAGAGGGCGGGGCATTCAGGAAATTTTTCAGAGCAGCAATGAGGAAGGGCCTTTTCGTCAACAGTGAGTTTGCCAGTCAATGGATTTAATTTCACAAGACATAGCAACTCACCTGCTACAACCACACCTATTACTAGGAATCCCTGCCGTGTGTACGTGGGGTAGGGGCCGGAGTAGCATGAACTAGCCTCTAACCACAACAGAGCAGTGACCCAGTTCCATCCCTGGGCCAGGAAAATGCCCTGGAGGAGGAAATGGCAACCCACTCCAGTATTCTGGCCTGGAGAATCTTATGGACAGAGGAGCCTGGTGGACTACAGTCCATGGGGTTACAGAGTTGGACACGACTGAGCACAGTATGGCAGGGACCCAGCCAATGACCTGTAGTGAGGTTGTGTCAGCAGTTGTGTGTGAACATAGTATTTCCTCCGACCCAAAGGTGGGCCTCCCAGTTGGCGCTAGTGGTAAAGAACCCACCTGTGAATGCAAGAGACACAAGAAACACAGGTTCAATCCCTGGGTGGGGAAAATGCCCTGGAGAAGGAAATGGCAACCCACTCCAGTGTTCTTGCCTGGAGAATCCCATGCACAGAGAAGCCTGGGTGGCGATAGTCCTTGGGATCATAAAGAGTCAGACACAACGGAGCATAGCATAGCAAAAGTGGACCACAGACCCTAACATCACCAGTTGAAGTCATCTGGATTTTTCTTATCACAGTAGTGGCAATTATCTCGAGATGCTATTATGTTAATAGTTGATTGGACAGTGAATAGACATCTGAATCAGGCTGATCCCATTCTTCTCATTAAGAGACACAAAGACTTGATTGGTTCTGGGTCCCAGAACCAGAAGGTCAAGTAGCCTTTGGGTTAAGACCATAGTTTTATGCTTTAGAGCCACAGGGAAATCTGATATTAGAAAGCAGGAGGCCCATCTCCTCACCAATCCCATCTTCAACTCAGAAAGCCAAACGTCCCCTTCTGCCCTTGGATTCCATGTGGGACACAGCTGAAGAGTTTTCATGTAGCCCGAGAAGTCCAAGATGGATTTAGGCTACATCTAGGGCCTCCCAAGTGGCACTAGTAGTAAAGAATCCGCCTGCCAATGAAGGAGATGCAAGAGACATGGGTTCCATCCCTGGGTCGGGAAGATGCCTTGGAGGAGGAAATGGCAACCCACTCCAGTATTCTGACCTGGAGAATCTTATGGACAGAGGAGCCTGGTGGACTGCAGTCCATGGGGTCGCAGAGTTGGACACGACTGAGCACAGTAGGGCAGGGACCCAGCCAATGACCTGTAGTGAGGTTGTGTCTAAGAAGGGGAAGGAGGAAGGGGCAGATGGAGGCCTCTGTTGTCCCCTACAGAGCCTGCACGTGGTTGGTCTTGGTGTACACTTGGTCTTCCAGCTGCTGCTGAAACCCAAGGGTCTGGGAATCAAAACCAAAACAAGCAGCTAGGAGAACAGAAATAGGTCCCCAGCTGGCAAACCATCTCTAAATAGCATCCAATACACGCAAACACCTGCAAGAGTTCACTGCTCTCGATGGAAGCCTGAGCTCCCGGGAGCTGATCATGGGCGGTCTAGGGAGCCGTGTGCCATGTATGGGCCCACTGCGATGGTGATTTCCTGCTGACCCTTCTGTGCCTGCGTTTCCTTTGTTCCTGTCTCTCACCCAGGCCCCGACACAGAAAAGACATTTACTGTGAATGTAGAAAAAGAATGAGCCTGCGTGCTTCTCCTCCTGTGTCTAAAGCAGGGCCCTTAAGCTAGAGGTCCCTGGGCCAGGGATCCATGGATTAAATCCAGGGGTCGTGTGCTCAGATGAGGGGGAAATGCATCTTTGCTTTTGTCATTGTCATTGTTCAGGTATTCAGTTGTGTCCAGCTCTTTGCAACTCCAGTGACTGCAGCATGACAGGGTTCCCTGTCCCTCGCTCTCTCCTGGGGTTTGCTCAAGTTTATGTCCATTGAGTCAGCGATGCTATCTAACCATCTCATCTCTAATAGCAATTTAGCATTTCTTCCTACTTAAATGTGGTCCACAAACCCTAACACTGCCAGTTGAAATCACATGTATTTTTCTTATCACAACTGTGGCCATTTTCTTAAGATGTTATTATGCTCATTACTACCTTGAAATTATATTGAGACCTGCCTCCACATTGCTATTTCGTTTATCAATAAAGAAACGCATGATGTTGTCACAGTTGGAACATTTGGAGAATTACACTGCAAAGTGTAAGCAGTGTCTCCTGCAATGCCATTCGCTGGATTTATTGTATGCATTAAAGCTCTTCCTGCCTCCCTCTCTGACGTGCGGCACACACGGTCACCCTCCCCCCCTTCTCTGCCCCGTCACTTGCTCCATGATGGTGCAGACTGCAAAAGTGTTGACAGCTTATTACAAACGCTAAGAAACTCTTCAAGGCATGTGCAGAAGAGCCAGTATAGAGAAACAAACAGCATGCTCGCTATTTAAAAGGGAGGAGGGTGTTACGTGTGGGCTGCATTTAGTGACTTGCTTCAAAAGAACAAGTATGGAAAAGCAGAAAAAGTGATTCGATATCGGAGACACCTAACAAACATGACCTTGGCCAGGTGATCAAGGTCAACCTCACCCCTGTTAAATCACGTTGACCCATCATACTGACAGCACAAGGCGAAGAGGTTGCCACTGAGTGTCTGCGTTCTTCATTCCCAAAACTCAGAACCCCAAGTGAACCATGAGAACATCAGGCACACAAACCTCAGTCCAGGGTCGTTGTGCAGCCTCTCAAAACCACCAAGGCCATCAAAAGCAAGGAAAGTCTGGGAAATTCTTACAGACCAGAGGGAACAAGGGAGGCAGGATGAAAACAGACAATGGGGAAAACGGTGAAGTCCCAAGAGAGTATGGAGTTTAGTTAACAGATCAGTGTTAACGTGTTAGTTGTGACCAATGAACCGTAGTGACAAGCGACGTTAATAATCATAGGGGGATGTTGGGGTGGAGTATATGCAAACTCTCTGTACTATCTTTGCAACTGTTTATTTGTTAAAGAATTTTTACTTTTTGGCCACACCGCACAGCTTGTGGGATCTTAGTTCCCTGATCAGGGACTGAACTCATGCCCCCTGCCTTGGAAGTGCAGAGTACTGACCACTGGACCACCAGGGAAATCCTCTGTGGTATAAATTTTAAACTAATCTTAAATAAAAATAGAAGATTGTAGTGAAACCTGTTAACATTTTTAAATACAAGCGCAAACAGCATTACAAGCTTATCACTGGTGGTCTTTTCACACACTTTCCTATAATAAAAATAAAATGTAAAAAAAAAATATGTTTCCGTCTTAATTATAGGTTGAAAAGCTTGATTCCTTTGTCACTGTGTTATTTGGCTACTAAAGTGCCTGAAATGGGGCTGGTCTGAATTGAGATGTACTGTGATGTAAAATGAGTTTCCCAGGGGGCTCAGCGGTAAAGAATCCACCTGCCAAAGCAGGAGCTACAGGAGACATGGGTTTGATCCCTGGGTGGGGAAGATCCCCTGGAGGAGGAAATAGCACCCCACTCTAGTATTCTTGCCTGGGAAATCCCATGGACAGAGGAGCCTGGTGGGCTACAGTCCATGGAGTCTCGAAGAGTTGAGCACAACTGAGCGCAGACATGAATGAATGTGATGTGAAAATATAGCCTGGATTTCTCAGTAGGAAGAAAAGAATGCAAGGCACCTCGTTAATTGTTATATTGATTCCATGTTAAAATGTTAAGATTTTGGATATCCTGGCTTACATGTATTATTAAAATTCATTTCACTTGTCTCTTTCTACCTTTTCTAATGTGACTACTTGAACATTTGAAGTTACATCAGTGGTTCGCATTGTATTTTTATTGGACAGTGATGCTCTGAAGAATTCCAAAGGTGAGGGGCATGTGGGCAGGAAGCCCCAGGTAAGGAAAGACCCACCTCAATGCATGATCTCTCAGGTAGGGGAAAAAGACACAAGCCACTGCAAAGTTACAAATTTATTGGTCTGGAAATAAATACAAATATCTCATTAAGAAACTCTTCTGCAAAGACTTGTACATAACAGCTTCTTGTTCTGATTCAGCCATTTCTACCTCCCAGGTGGTAGGTGACAGGTAAACTGAGTCATGATCCCCCAAACTGCCTGGAAGGCTTGACTACTTCCTCCCAGTAACCACCAGGCCCTGGTGGCTGATGCGCGCTCTTCCATTCATCCTGATCAAAGCTTGCTATACGAAGATCCATGGTTAGCCAAAATGAGATCGAAAGGCAGTAAGTAGTACAGGAACTCGACAGCTAAGTTGACATTGCCCAGAAATGTCAGTGGTGCCACCCTGCTCAGGGAGAAGTTAGAGGGGCAGGGAAGAGAGAAGGAAATCCCATGGAACACACATTTCAGACTCCGTACATCTTTTGGGCCACCACTCCCCATGTGAATCACACCCCCTAGCTGAAGATTCTGGAAGGTCACCAGGTCAGAAACCTTTGGCCAGTCAAGTTCAGATTCACCCCCACATTGTCAAAGATTGGAAGCAGGATTTAACTTAATCACACATGATTCCTGGGAACCAGATGGGATCGGCTGAAATCACAACTGCACTGGATTCCATCACAACCACAAGGAATTCCTTACATCTAATCACCAAAAATGCCACCCCACCCCAACGCCCCTGCCCCAGTGCTGCTGCCTGGAGACACATCACGGCCAGGCCCAGCTGTTTGCAATCTTTCTCTCCATTTCAGAGAAAACAACTACAAATCTACACAGTCTTCCCCATGAATGAAATAACCACTCGTTCACGTATTAGGGGTAGGAAGTAGGGGCGATGGAGGGGGAGGCAGGCAGCTGATTCAAAGCTTTAAACACACAAATACCAAATGCCTGCCAAGACCGTTTCTTCGAAAAACTGGAAGGTTTTGTCCCCTACTTTTGTTGTCCGTTAAAAAATGCCAGGAAAAGAGGCTTGTAGGCGTCAACCATAAAAAGTGTATATATGCACAAACGTGTAAAAAAAAATCTATTTCTTCAAGTTAACTATGGAGATTTGCTTTTTCCAAATACTTCGGAGCCTCCATGTCAATTCCACCTCTCTCCCTGCTTCCTGTTTGGCTTTTTTTTTTTTTTTTTTTTTAAAGAGCTCCCCACCACTCCCTGCTCTCCCCCTCCCCAATCAGAAAGGGCTTGGTTTCCAGAATCTGGGTCTGTTTTTTCTTTAGTTGGAGAGGAAACGGGAAGTAGGCGGGCTGGGCTTCCAACAAGGTGTCCCTTTGCGCCAGGATGCTCCGGCCAGGCTAGCCTTGGATAGATCGAGTGTTTACTCTGCGCTGGTTTCTGGCAGTTTGGCGTCTCCGAAGGAGAGTAGGAGGGTGGCCTCTCAGCCCCTCGTTTGGGGGAGGGGGGCACTGAGGTGCATCTTTCCCTTTGGTCCACCCCGCCCTACCCTCACCAGAAAGGGCGACCCCACAAACACCCAGTCTCACCGTGTCGTCACCAGAGCTCACTTGTAAAAAATAAGCTTTGGATTAATACCGAGTTACGAGTTAACGTGCGGTTGGCAGGCAGGGGTGGGGAGGGGGGCCAGAGGAGGGGCAGCTACAGCGATCGGTCCCAGAGTCCAGGGGCGGCTGGCTGGCCCCGAGGCCGCCTAGCAGGACACCTCCGTGGAGTTGGGCCCAGCACTGCTCCCGGGGCCGCCAGAGTTGGGGATGATGTCCAGCCGCGTGCCCTCGCTGGTGTGCGAGCGGCTGCGGGCGCCCTCGCTGGTGTGCGAGCGGCTGCGGGCACCCTCCAGGGACGTGACGCTGGAGCCTGACGCTGTGCGAGACCTCATCAAGCGGGTCATGCTGGCGGAGGGCACTGGGGAGAGAGGAGAGAGCTCAGTGAGGGGGTGGGCAAAGGTCGGAGGCGCTCGCACCTCAGCGACGCAGCCTGCCGCGTGCCCCGCCTACCCGTGGAAACTTTGCTCCTGTTCGTCTTTAAGGCATCCAGCCGCTGGGCCCCCTGTCATTTCCGTGCCTACTCGCAGAGGTGAAGAGCCAGGCTCAGGCTGGGTGAGGACTGATGGGACCCCACCCTGGCATGAACCCACCAGCTGAGTCTTGATCGCAGCTGTCTGCCACTCGCTTACCAGCTGTGGGACTCGAAAAGTGTCCCTCTCTGAGACCCCGGCCCCATGTGTAAAATCAGAATACTACCATGGACCTCCGGGTATCAGCGCCCAAGTGCGTGCCCACCACCCTGTGATGTCAACAGTCTCTAGAGTCAGGAGGATGTTCATAGTTGGCCCGGCTAATCCCTCCCCGCCACAGGCTGGAAACTGAGGCCACACGGAGCGGTCAGCTGTCACCTCTTCCTGTGGGCAACCTGTGAGCTTCCAGGAACTCTTAATGGCACCATCCATTCCGAAGGACTTAAAATGCCCTTAAACATGGCAGGTGGCTGAGAAGATGGGATGAAGAACCCCACCTGTGCTGGGTTGAAGAGCACCCTCCCACGTTCATGAGCACCAGAATCTCTGACTATAACCTTATTTGGAAATCGGGTCTTTGCAGATCTGTCTAGATGAGTTCATCCTGGTTAGGGTGAGCGCTAATGCGATGGCTGGCTTCTTCCTAAAAGAAGACATGCACACGCGGGGAGCAGCTGAGTGAAGACAGGGCAGAGGTCAGAGTGGTGCAGCCACCAGCTAAGGGCTGCTGGCAACCACCAGAAGCTGGGACGAGGGATTGATTCCTCGGAGAATCCTTACAGGCAGCATGACCCTGCCTGCATCTCAGTTTTGGACTTCTAGCCTCTAAAACTGTAATACTGTGAGAGAATACATTTCCGCCGTTGTAAGCAATGGAGATTTGTTATGGCCACCCTAGGAAACTACTCCATCAGCCGATTGAAGCCTCTTCGTCAAGATCACTTTGAATAAAAGACGCCACACACTGAGGCAGTGATAAGTACAAATGCATGGAGGGGTTATGTTATTGGCTCAGTGGGCAATGGTACTGGCTCAGTTGGCTCTGTTGGCTCTTTGCCACAGACACTGACAAACAGAATTTATCCTTGCATACTGAATCTTCTTAAAGAGCCAGCTCCTGAATCCAGGAAAAAATCAGGATCAATCCCACACCTGTTGCTCACATATTTTCTCTGAGCCCCCCCTGTTCCTTGATCTCACATCTGGGGTCTTACTGAGCCTGCAGGCCTCTGGTGACCCTAGCATGGAGTCATGGATGCTAAGGGCTTGGCACACTAGCCCGCGGCTGTGAGCAGGCACTCGGGAAATAAACGATTCCTTCCCTCGTCTTTGGTGGATGCCTCTAGCTCTTTCTGTTGTCTTTCCCTATGATCTGCAGGCTGCTTTCTGGAAATAGAAGCCGACATAGCGGGTGGGGGGCAAACAAGGCCGGCCTCCCACTTCTTTTCTCCCCAGAATGTACTTTCAAAGCAGAAATCCAAACCCATGGCAGGTTCAAGACAACTGAGTTGCAGTTTATGCCTGCAAGGAAAACAAAGCCCTTCTCAAGTTACTGCCTTTGCTGCACACTTTCCCAGAGGGGCAGAGACCCACAGGCAGATGTTTTCTGTTGGAAGAGGGCTATTTGGGACATGGCTCCTGCCTGGAGCATGAAAATCAGGCTTGCCTGCTCTCAGCTGTGCTAGAAACTAAATGTGGCTGAAGCCAATCTGAAGACTGCGGTCAGTAGACCAAACATAACATTACTATTTTAAATGAGCAAACAGTTTAAGCCTCAGGAAAGTAAAGGGAAGAAAAAGGAAGTGACTAGACATTCAGACTTCTTAATTAAGAAGGGCACTCGAATTAGAAATCCAGGCAGCCGAGAGAGAGAGCAAAACCAACCACATAGGGGCTGAAACCGTGGCTGACACACCAACATGTACCAACGGTGGATGCTCCCAGGAGTGTGGTTGAACTTAGGGTTGTCTGTCCCAGTCATGGGACTGCATTGCTGAAAAGGGGCTGTGTGCGTCTGAGAATAAACTGGAACCATAACGCAAAGAGGCTGCAGGCTCTTAAGTTATGCTGCTCTTTATCCTTAAATTCTCAAATCTAATGATTTAGCAGACAGGCTCTGCCTTGATTATACGTGACTTTATCACCCATTTGCTCAGAGCTTTGCAGTTTTCGAAGAACTGTCACAGATCCCCACTCTGCTTCTTGCTTAATTTCTCAAAGCCTCAGTTTCATCATTTGTAAAATGAGGATAAGAGTATCTCCTAGGATTATTGTGATCGTTAAATGAGAAAAAAAAAGGACTTAATGATTCTTCATCACCACCACCACCATCACCACTATCTCACCCGGAACCATCCTCACACCACCACCACCATCATCACCACCATCACCACTCTCTCACCCGGCACCATCCTCACACCACCATCACCATCACCACCATCACCACTATCTCACCCGGTACCATCCTCACACCACCACCACCATCATCACCACCATCACCACTATCTCACCCAGCACCATCCTCACACCACCACCACCATCATCACTTCCAGCACCATTACCGTCACCACCATCACACCCACCACCACCACCACCACCATTATCATCACCACCATCCATCCTCACGTCACCAGCACCACCACCACCATGACCAGCATTACCATCCTCACAAGTCTCTTAGGGAAGCATGTAATCAAAATTAAAAAAGATTTTCATGGTTTCATGGGCTGTTGTCTTCTTGGTCCTCAGAGGGCTAGTCCTCACCCACACCTTAAAACATTCCCTGGTGTGAAACAGCTTCTGTTCACCAATGGAGGGAGAATGAGCCACTAGGGTATGAGGAGACACTGGAAGCTCTGCACTGCGGCCCACCCTCCACGCCCCTAAATACTTCTTCCCGGACGTGCCCGGCGTGCGAAAAGCTAAAGCTGCCCACGGTGACACAGAATCCTCGGCCCAATCCGTTTCCAGTTCCCACCGCTGCCCCTCGGCCCACCCCCTGCTGGGAAAGGCCATACTCACTGTATCCCATGCCCTGCACGAAGTACTTGAAGGCCTCGGCCAGCTTGGCCGGCTGCAAGAGAAAAGAGCAAAAGTGCAGTCAGTCACCGGAGGTCCGGATCACTCGGGGCCATCGGGAGCCAGGCCTATGGTCACCTTCATTAAAGAGCTTGGCAAAAGACAGAAACACCACGTGTTGACAGGACAAAAATACAAACGGAAAGCAAAGAATGGGATGATTATGGAGAACAAACTTAGCTTTGGCCAGGAAGAACGTTCAAATTCACTACATAGCTGGAGGAACTTAGTCAAGTTACATGACCGGTCTGAGCCAGCTTTCTCACCTATATAATATGGGCAGAGTGCTACACCTGCAACTGAGGATTTCTGTGAAGAATATATCATTGGATAAACTGATGTGTCCAGAACAATGACTTTATGAGGTTAGTACCATCTTCATATACATTCCATAGCTGAATAGATTTGGAGAGATAAACAATCCATCCAAGGTCTTCTGGTTAATTAGTGGGCCTGCACATTAATCCAGGATTTTCCAAATCCCATAGCAGCTTACTCTCACCCCAGTAGCAGGCAGGCTGGTGGCTGGCTGGATGAAAGGATGGTGGATACATGGATAGGTGAAAATGAAAAAACGTGGATGGAAAGAAGGAGGGAAGATGGATAGATGAATAAGAGAAGGATGGATGGTCTTAAAGAAGGAAGGATGCAAGGATGAAAGGAAAGGAAAAATGGAAAGGAAGAAGGATAGGATGAGAGGACGGATGGATGGATAGAAGGATGGATGAACAGACAAATCTCTTAATCAGCTGGGCTACTTTAAATAAAATGAGTTGGGACTGCTGCAAACATACCCAGTTTGACCAATTACTCTCAAAGTTTAACTAAACCAGGCGGTGATGTTTGGGTAAAGGTCATATTTGAAGGCTAATCAATTCCAACTCTCAAATGTAATGTCCTGGGTCTATTCTCACACCCTTTCACTTCACTGGTGAGCCATCATCAGAGTGGCCTTGCCCACCTCCACCAACTCCTGCCACTGTTCTCAAAGAGCCAGGTGATATTTAAAGAAGAGTCTGTGCTAAAAGTGCCCTCTAGGAGTCGCGGGATGATAAGATAAGAACGAGAGCTGCAAGTTGGAGCTGCAGGAAGCCAAGGGCATCTGTGTTCAACATGGCAGACAAAACAGGAGGATGGGCTTGGAAACGAGATCTCGGCCCAAACTCAGGTCCCCTGCGTGCCCATAGGCAATCTCTGCCGTCTGATAGCCTCAATTCCCCTTCTGTGGCTGCAGTAGAAGGCACGTTCTTCCTCTCTCTAAAGCTTATTGCAGGGATTGAATGGAATGAAGGATGGGAATGCCCTTTGTAAACACACCCAACTTGCAAGGGCAGGAGAAGGCAGGATTACAGAGCCATTGGTTCTTGTTGGGCTGCTCTCCTGAGGGGCTGGGCTAGTTCAGCTCCTGCCATGACATTTAAAATGTGTTTTGGGACTTGTCTGGCGGTTCAGTGGTTAGGACTCTGCGCTTTCACTGCAGGGGCCACAGGTTTGATCCCTGGTTGGCGAACTAAGATCTCACACCAAAATAAAATAAAATAAAACATGCTTTAATTATGGCTAGGGTTAGAGTCTTCTCATTTCAAATAGAGAAAGGAATAAAGGAGGGAGAGAGGAAAGAATAATGGTGCCCCTTCTCTTCAGCCAATTTAAGTTGCACTGTCTCAGCAGGGTGTTGAGCAGGCTGCATGGATAAATAGCCCATCATAAAATAGTGTGCAACTATTAACTCTTATTTACATCTAAACAGGCTCTACTGGGAACCCATCTGTTCCCTCTGAAACTGAATCATCCCATCCTTCTCTGGCTACTCCCAGCTATTAAATAGGCAAAACCCAACAGCAGATACGAACGTGAAAATACTTTGTTTTTTGCCAGTAGAAACAGAGAGGGACACTGGAGAGGGAGGCTAGGAGAGCCACACAAGGCCACTTGTGCCTGATTACTGCTGCATGCACACACAGACACACACATGCACACAAAGACACACGTACATATACACATGTGTGCACACACATACACATGTGCACGCATGCACACACACGCATGCACCCACAGGCACATATATATACGCACGTGCATGCACACACACATATACACATGTGCGTGTACACACATACATATGCACACAGACACATACATATATACATGTGGGTGCCCACAGACACACACATGCATATACATGTGTGGATGAACACACACACACATACACATGTGCACACACACATAGGCACACACACACAGGCACACACACACACACTTTGGCCCATCTCCTCTCTGTGCTCCTTGCTCTGGCCTTGGGCTCCGGCAGCCGACGGCTACGGCCTTTGGTCTTTGGGGTCAGGCACACCTAGATTCTGGTCCATGACTGCCAAGCTATGTCTGCTCAGCAAATCCCTCCCTGCCTTGAACCCAGTGCCATCTGCTCCACAGAGGCTCCTGCAGGAGGATCCGATACGTCCTGACGTGCAAGCACTTTTACAAATGGTAACAGGTCTACAACGTGTCATCAGACGTCACGGTGCGGGGTCAAGGGGGGAGCAGGCAGTGAGGGTAAAGGGGGTAACAGGTCCCAGAGACCCCTGCCCTCCACGTGGGGAGTGGGGACAGGTGTGACTCACCTGGGAGATCTGCGGGAGGCCACCGCAATCTGCCATCTAGGGGAGACAGGGAAACCGGTCAGTGCAAGGCCTAGGTGGAGGGCATGCCGACTCTGTGGACTGGCTGCAAGTGGGCATCCACTCTGCCTGCTGCCTACCCTGGGTCCTGCCCTGTGAGGGGACCTAGGCAGGTTGTGGGCAGGGAAACCCCCGCCTCACTCGGCTAGGCTGCTCTGATCACTAACCATGTCGGCACTGAACTCTGCCTTCTCGGCACCATTACTTGCAGCTTATGACAGGCCAGGCACTGTGGTAGGCACTGTAGGTGGTTTCGCTCTGCCCCTCAAGAACCCTGGAAGGGATGGCTGTCCCACTTTAGAGGCAGAAACTGGGCCAGAGAGAACTGGAGGAGCTTGTAAAGTCCTGAGCGGGGTCTGTCTGACCAGAAAGCGTTCACTGCACAAGACCCCATACACACGAGGTCTTTAAAGACCCCTCGGAAGGAAAATGCAACATTCAAGCCTTCCGGTCTGATGAGGCTCCTGGTTGGTCATCCTCGGTAAATGCTGCCGCTTCTGAAGGTCCTATTAAATCGCCACATCCAAAGTCATCGCTGCTTAAAGCCATTTCAGGCACGTGTGAAGATTTATTCAAAGCCTAGGGCTCTGGAGCACTTGGGGAGGAAAATGCGGATGGGATGAGGATGGGGAAACAGAGCTGGAAGTTCTCTTCCAGTGAGAGTGAGTAAGGTTGTGGCCAGCCTGCAGTCCAGGCTCAAGGTCAAAGTCAGCTAACCCGGGGAGGCCCTCAGCCTAATGAGGATGTAGTGACAAGACAAGGGAATTGAGCTCCAGGGGCCCATGAAGCAGGGCAGGGTGGTGCAGTGGGCAGAGTCTGTCTAGAATCAGGCCCTGCCCTCACAACTCCTGTCCATCCCTCTCCAGAGCACCTTGGCCAGCTGCCCGTAAGCTCCTGGACTCCCATACATAGATCTCTTCAACTTTGCAGTCTTGGGTTACCAGCCAGCACTCAGTCGGTGTTGCTGAACAGACAGTCATCATTTCTGTGGTTTCTGACCACCAGTTATACTATTATCAGGCACAACTCAATTCTGCAGAAAATTTTTGGTGTTTCTAAGAAAGAATAAGTGCAATCCCCCATCGTTTTCCCTGTACCTTGAGGAGAGTGGTCTTCGTTGGGTCTAGTTTCGAGTTGCACTCCACCTGGATGGGAAGAAGAAGAAATGTCTAATTTCCTACCTGAAGCCAAAGTCATAAACTTTACCCCCTCCTTGCCATTCTGCTACCATCATTAGAAATTCCAATATTCCTACTGGTACGGAAGAAAGAACACAAGCTGTGGCATTAAACAGATGGCTTTAAATTCTAGCCCTGCTACCATGAGCTGTGTGCTCTTGGACAAGCTACTTAACCTCTCTGAGCCTCAGTTTCCTCATCAATAAAATAAAGAGAGTATCTTTTTCAAAGGGTTGTGATGAAGATTAGCTAAACTGTAGAAGGTGCTACAGAAACAGTCACTAAATGAACGGGCTTCTTTAACCAGCTGCTGCCAATGATTCTTCAGAGTCAACATCCCCAGTCCTGACAACTATTCTTCACATGAAACCACATCCACCAAACTGGTTTCTTTCTTCAGTTTCTCAGTGACCCTCTTAAAAGTGCATCCAGAAGTGGGAAAAATCCTCACTTGTGATGTCCAGGGTGCCTAAAGTAGAATTATCACCTCTCTTAATGTAAGCAATGTATCTTTACTGATACATCCTACGATTATGTCCAGTGGACTTAAGGTTAAGTGTTAGTTGCTCGTCGTGTCTGACCCTTTTCGACCCCATGGACTATAGCCCTCCAGGCTCCTCTGTTCATGGAATTCTCCAGGCAAGAATACTGGAGTGGGTTGTCATTTCCAGTGGACTAGATTGCATGGTTCATTTGGATGCCCCAGGTCTTTACTAAATGAACATTTGCAGACCCTGGACTAGCTCACCTCTCAAAGCACATCACAATTCTAGACTTTTCCCAATAGCCCCTAAGTCTCCCATGTCCCCAGCTGTAGTGACGTTGGAAAGATAGAATCCTTGTTTTACCTTTACAACATCACAGGTGGGAATTAAGGGGTGAACTGAGCCCTTCCTAAGCTCTGCTCCCCAGGTCCCTCTCTGCCCTGTCAGTTGATAAGGCTCCAACCAGGTCTGAAAGTGCCACCTGACTCCCAAATGGGCAGAGAGTCTCCTGGCCAGGAGTTCAAGTGGCAGCATGCCCATATAAACAAGCCAGTGGGAGGCAGCTCGGCAGGTGAAGGGGCCTGGGAGACGAGTTAGAAGGCCCACTGCCAAGTCACCAGGGAAGGAAGCTGGTGGCTGGGCCCTCTGCCCAAAGTCCAATATGGCATCCAGAAGATGTCACTTGCTCTGATGGGAGCAGAGGAAGGGCAGAGGGCGGGCAGAGAGACTTCATACAAAGTCAACCAGATCTGGACCATAGATTTAAGCACAGAAGCTACTGGTGATTTCTACATACCACAGCATCCACAGCAGGAGAACTGTCCCCAACCACCAACAGAGCAGGACACCTGGGGGCAGGGAGAGACGGGGAGTTAACACAAGGTTCATTTAAAGATTCTCATGCTCCCAGACCTGCCAGGCTGGGACCAGTTTTCTTAAAAAAAAAAAAAAGAAAAAGAAAAAAAAGAAAGAAATTATTTTGTACTCTTCTCTCTTTTGCTGCCCTCTTTCTCCACCCTCTGCTTTAGTCTTAGGATAAAATGGGTAAGTAGTCATTTACACCCTAGTATGAATTTCAGCCAGAGAATTTCTATGCCCTGATATCTTATTTTTAAGTACTCCTCAAGGAAGGATGAGTAGGATTTTGCCAGTCTTCAAAAACAAAGATAAAAAGGACACACCTAATTAAGGAAATTGCCTGTGCCAAATTCAGGTGTCAAATAATATGGTTCATGTAAGGAACTATAATAAGACATAGTCATTACTGGTGGAATCCAGTTGGTCATATCCAGGACTGTCTTTTTCTTCTAGTTTTATAAAGCACTTCAAAATGGGTCCTGTGCCTTATTTGTCTCCAGACTCTGTGAAGCAAAGCCTCAAACGGTTGGGCGTAGAGTAGGTGTTTCATAAATTCTGTCGGGTGTGGTTATTAGCATGCCTTGTTTGAGATCTGAGGTCCCCCCAACCCTAGGTCTCGGGGACTCCCTACAAGCCAAACTCCTGCACAAACAGATGAGTGAGGCTGGGTCATGCCCAATCCCTGGCTAGAATCCACCCAGGTCTTGCCAACTGGGCTGTCCTAGCACCACGCAGGCAGTCCTGCCAAGCTCAGGGCTAAGATGCTGCCGGCACCGGCCAGCAAAGCTAAAGAGACAGCGCAGAGGGGAAGGGCAACTCACTGCAGGGTGACCGTGTGGGCTCCAGGCATCGGCCGCTCGATCTCCAGGTCCCGCCGGCTGCAGACAACAAACAGATGCACTGTTGTAACAGCGTACCCTCCGCTGGAGGAAGCCCCCTTCCACCCAGGCAACCCCCGGAGTCCTGCACTGGCCCCTCTGGCAAACAGCCACCCACATCCCAAGCTGTGTGGGGTCCCACCCCAGCCCCTCTGGGTCCACAGAACTGGCTTCAGGGGCAGCAGGACGCATACATTTCCTGTGGACTCCACCTTATTGTCCTCTGGGTTTTGTTTTTTTTTTCCTTTTATGCACAAATCACATCCTTCTGTGGAGGCTTCCTCATTCCCACCTGTCCCCCAAGCCACAGCCTTCACCTCCCAAATGCTGTCGAGGCTCTTCTTTTAGTCTGAGTCTTACTCTCACGCCTAACTCGGAGTCCTCTACATAGTAACCAAACCATCTCTTTAGAACTCAGACCTGACCCTTTCACTCCCTCCTAATGCTCCTATGGTTTCTCACTGTACAGATGGCCACCAGCCTCTCCCTGCCTGGCACCTCCCAGCATGAGACACCCTTTCCCAGCGCTCAGCCCGGAGCTGGTCTGGCTGGATTCAAATCAGGCTCCTCTGCTTGCTAGCTGTGTGGCCTCAGGCAGGGTGCTGAACCTCTCTGGGCCCTCGCTTCCCCAGCAGGAGATGACGGTGAGGGCACCCTCATCATGGAGTTTAGGAGGCATCAGTTCTTTCTTGCAGCGTGTGGGGCTGCGGGAGCTGCTGCTGGTCTCCTCAGTGCCCACCGCCCAGTCAAAAGCCTGCCCACCCCAGTCCTCGCTAGTGTCTGCTGAATGAAAGGGTGCTCAGCCTCCGTGTCTTCAGCTACTCGCTGCAAGTATTACCTGGCCCTCCATCACTGAGAGGCTGGGAGGAAGGTAGGTGGGAAGGGACACAAATGCCCTTTGTAAAGTTGAGTTATTAACATGTGAGGAGACACAGAGCCCAGGAGGCTCATCCCTGACCCCTCTGTGGAGTGGCAGACTGAGTTCCTCGGGGATTCTAGAACCTTTGGCCAACATCAGTGGCCCCAAGCTGTCCCCTTCCCTAGCTGAGCCCCAGACTGTCACCCAGGCATGCTTGAGAGGGCTGCACCCTTGCCAAAAGCCAGGCTCAGTTGCTCCTTACCCTTGAAATGAGTCCCTCACCTCCCAGTAGCCTTTCTGGATTCTTCTCCATGTCCCTCTCAGCTCTCCTCACCTCTGGTCCTTCTTAGGGTCAGCCTCAGCACAGGCACATACATAAATCCATGTGCAAATCATTTGCCATGTGACTGCATGTCACTCGTGCTTGTACCCCTGGTGATCTGGAGTGGAGTTAAGCTCCTTGCAAAGTACACATGTGCTCACTAAGTCATGTCCGCTCTTTGCAACCCCATGGACTGTAGCCGGCCGGGCTCCATTGTCCATGGGATTCTCCAGGCAAGAATATTGGAGTGGGCTGCCATTTCCTACTCCAGGGGATCGTCCCAACCCAGGGATCGAACCTGCGTCTTCTGTGTCTCCTGTACTGGCAAGGTGGATTCTTTACCAACGTGCCACCTGGGAAGCCCCCTTGCAAAGGATCAATACTCAAAACTCCGGGAGGCACCTGACTTCCCGGAGCCCTTACTGGGAACCCTTGTCCTGTTCATCTATATGCTCCAGGGCTGGTATTAACTTTATGCTCCCCGCTCCCTTGCCCCATCTTAGTTCTGGACCTACAAAAGCGGCCATCGTGTGGCTGGACAGCACCGGGTACCTGTTGTAGGCGTTGATGAACAGGTGCAAGTTGCCCGGGTTCATGTCGTTCACGATGTGGTGGCGGTAGGTGTGGATTACCTCCACGTTATTCTGCATTTCCTCCTGCGTAGAGAGAGGAGAAGGTCGTTTGTGGAAACCATGGTGCTGGCTGGTCACTACCCTCGCCGTTCTTCATCTTATTCAGGTACAAAGTGAAGATGGCAACGCCTAATCCATAGGCCTGCTATGGGCCTGAGGGAAGCTTTGTGAAAGTAGAAGCTGTACCCAGAAGCAGACTGATGTCTGAGTATCAACTGCTAGGAGAGTGATCACAAAGCTGGAGGGGCAAGCATGCCTTTCTGGGCTCAGATTTTGGGAGTTCTGATCTGAACTCAGTCCTTCTGGGTCTGAACTTGGCTCCATCACTGTCCTTTTATTGTACAAGCGTTTTACCTCTCTGAGCCTCAGTTTCCTTTAATAATTAAAAAAAAAAAAAAGAGTGGGAGTGACATCACCTACTTCAGCAAATTGTAGGATTTTAATAAAGGTTGGGCTGTCTAGGAAGCCCATTGTAAACACTGATGTGACTTTAGCAATTACCATTATTTTCTTTTTAATGGAAATAGATGAAAAGAAGTTTTTCATGTTTGCAAAACAAAACTAACCCATGCAATGGGAAGTTGCCGGAAAGAAGCTCAATCTTGATTCCCAAGAGGGCCAACCAGACCTTTGCAGAAGGCCGACCTCAGCCTTCTCTCTCCCTGGTTCCTTTCTGAATGTGATTTGAGACAAACAAGTTATGAGCTTGTTCTGTTTCTCATTTGTACAATAGAGGATGCTGCAATTTCATGAAAGGGCCTAATGTAATTGACGACAACCAGATCAAGAGTGGGAGGGAGCAAACAGTGGCCAGTGTCGGCCCAAGGCTGTGTCAAGACAGTCCACGATTACTGAAGCAACAGGGACCAACTAGCTGTTTTCCCAGAAAGAAATCAGGAAAGTCACACTCTGAGGAACTGTGCTGGGGTTACAGATCAAAACAACTGCAGTAAGTTGGGGGCACCAACAGACACCCCAAGTAATTTCAGGTACAGTCAGGCAAAGTTCTCACTCTATACTTGACACCCCCCTTCCAAGAAAATACAGACAGTGGCTCTGATCTTTCCTGTATTCCTATGAGGTGCACATTATACACTCAGGGTGGAGAAATGTAATGGAAACTGAAATATAAAAAAACAGGACTTTGGCAGTCTGAAAGGTTGTCCCAGTGATGTATTCACATCACATTCCTGGACCTTGTGAAGTTAACTTATTTGGAAAAAAAGGTTTTTGCAAATGTAATTAAGTTAAGGATCCAGAGATGAGGTCATCTTGCATTATCCCGGTAGGTTCTAAATCCAGAGATTTAGAACCAGCGTCCTTGTAAGAGAAAGAGGGAGATTTGAAACAGATACAGAGAAAGCTGTGCAGAGATGGAGGCAGAGACTGGAGTGAGGGACTACCTGCCAAGGAATGCTGAAGCTACCGGAAGCCGGAAGAAGCAAGGAAGGACCTTCCCCTAGTCCCATTGGAGGACTGAGTCCCAGCTGACACTTGATTTCAGACTCCTGGCCTCAGAAGTGAGAGAGAATATATGTCTGTTGTTTTAAGATATCCAGCTTGCGGTGCTTTGCTACAGCAGCCACACCAACGAACACGAGGACCAACACAACGCACACTGCAGCAGCCCAGCAAACATCTGCTTCCCCGGGTGTCATAAGGTCACGCTCTCCAGCCGCGGAGCAGGCAGTGGTGTGTAGGCCACACACAGGGGACAGAGCACATCACTCCAGGCTGGACAGGCAACGAGGGGCACTTCAGACCCACATCCGGCCCTCTCCCTCAGCAGGAGGAACAAGGCCAGAGGCAGAGGCTACGCTGGCCGGGGGACAAGGCAGAACCATGCACCACTCCCGTGTCACCAGGGGCTTGGCTCAGACCAGCCTCAGTGCACAACAGCCCATCTGAGAGCCAGGTACCAGCGGAGGCACAGGTGGCCAGCATCCTGCATCGGTTACGGGAACCCACGTTGGAGCCAGACTCATGGGCTCCAATTTCATCCCCTCTCGCTGGCTGTGAGACCTCACACAGGTCACTCAACCTCTCTGGTCTCAGTTTCCTCATCCACCACTGGGGGGGAACGTATATATATATATATATATATATATCCATAACTGGGAATAAAACGTCTTTCTCTCACGAATCACAGAGTCCCTTGGGACTGAGGCTAACACAGTCCATAGATGTGCTTGCTGTTGGCTTTGTCATAGCCCAAAACTAAAAAGAACCCAACGTCCATCAATTGGTGAATGGAGACGCAACCTCTGGTCCACCCACACCACAGAACACCACTCAGCACAACAAAGGGATGAACTCTCAATATGCCCATCAACACAGATGGATCGCAAAATAATTAAGTGGACTGAAAGGAGCCAGATTGAAAAATTAAGGAGCCCATACAGTGTGATGCTGTTTACATAAAACTAGGGAATTCTGGCGAGTCTGCAGCGACCCAAAGAGGGTCAGAGGAAAACCAAGAGAAGGTGTCCCCGGGGAGGTCCTGGGGGAAAGCTGTGTTGTTAGTCACCTGGGCTTCAGTGATGGTTTTTACCGGTATATACGAATGCCAAAATCTGTCACATTTTATAGTTTCAATATGTGCTGTACTTCAATAAAGCTGTTTAAAAAAACTTCTGTTGAAGGGAGAGGAAGAGAGAAGGAATGACCTGACGACTGTGGATGAGTCACGACTCGCTGTTTGGGGAGGGTTGGGGGGTCGTCCCCTCGCTCGGCGCCCTCTGCACGGGGCAGCACATGACTGAACAACAGAATGCCAGGTCACATGCTCACCTTCCCGAAGAGGTGCGACACCACCATGTCTGGAAGGGCTTGGGTCCATCCAGAGATCTGGGAGGACAGAAGTGGGCAGGATTAGATCGCAGGCATTTGTCGCAGCAGCCAGACAGGGTCAGCAAACCCCACTGCCCTGGGGCGGAGCAGCGGCATGGGCTCCCCCGCATCCAAATCTGGGGTCACCCCCGTGATGGAAGGTGGTCACCCGTCTCCAGTTACCTATGGGGCCTGGAGCCCTGGCAGACGTGGCCTGGCCCTCCATCCGTTCCTTACTCTCAGAGCCCGGGGCACAGGAGATGTGCAGAAAATGTGTCTGAACAAAGATCTCACAAGTTCCCAGCATTCACCAGGCCACAACTCACCAAGTCCTCAGCAAGAGGTGGCGGGGGGTGCAGAGTAGGGTGTTCTCTGTTGCTTCCAAACACACACTGAGTTGCTGGTCTATACGACAGGATCCGTTTATGCCCAACTATCCTTTCTGTGTCATCCTCCAGATTTTTCCCTCTCAAGCTAGTTTCCTCTCTGAATATTCTGACCTTCTCTTCTTTACCTGCTCCCACTGACAAAGCTAGAGTTCTACAAATGCTAGGCATACAGCAAGAACTCCGTAAGTGCTAAGTATACAATAGGCGCTCCATAAATGCTGGGTATACAGCATTTATGGAGCTGTATATTCAGCTAGGTATAAATGCTAAGTATACAGTAGGAGCTCCATAAATGTGTGTTGACCAACTTCAGTGTCAGGCAGGGACTGGTAGGGGAGAGAAGCTCTAGACCTGGGTGTTCTCCTAGCTGTGTGACCCTGGGTTTGGGGGTCGCATCACAAAGCCGCTGGACCTCAGACCTCTCATCATAACCAGGGTACCGGGAAGCTCAGAGTCATGAGGCCAAGGCGAGGGTTACACGAGGCAACTACACATGTCCCAGGATCTGACCCCAGTGTCTGACACACACTAGACCCCCGGGAGAGAGGTCTTCTTCTACCAGGGCTGCAGCTGAGAAGAAAAGATACAGCGCAAACAGTAGAACCCACAAAAAGCACTCAGGCCCACATCAGCCAATGGTCAATGGCCCAGCCCCACGTCTGGCACAGGACAGCTACCAAGAAGCCAAACCGGCCCACTGCAATGTCACTCCCTTTGCTGGAAAACAAAATAAAAAACAGGGAGTGTGTTCCGCTCCTGAATATCATGCCAGAGGGAGGAAAGGGCTCCCGTGTCCTGGCAGAATGTTCCAGGAAGAAATGAAATATCAGAGTGGCCAGGGTGGGGTGGGAGGTTGTGGAGGGGCACGACCCCTTCACACTCCCTGTCCCCAACAGCCACCCCAAGCTTGGCAAAAACACACTTTCCAAATGAGAAGCCAGGATAACCCCGGCTTGAAAGTCTTTGTCCTGTTTCCATTGGAAGAGTTTCCCCTTCTCCTTGGCAAATACTGGGGCCTTTATGAAAAAAAAAAAAAAAAAAACAATGATCATTTTTAAAAGATAAACAAGGAAGCAGCCAGAGCTGAGCTTCCCGAGACAGCAAGGGCCCTTGCCTGGGCAGGGATGTGCCTGTTCTCTCTGCGTTTCCTGCCCTGTGGAGCTTGGCTCCAGGTGGGCACCTGGCACCTGCTGATGGAGGCAGGGCCCGCGGTGAGCCCAGCTCAGGGGTGATCCGAGGACCCCAGAGTCCAAGGGGTCCTCTTCGGCCCCAGTTCTCTCACTGCCTGGCTCTGTGCAACCCTGGACAACATCCTAACCCTGCAACCCTCAGTTTCCTCCTCCATAAGATGGACACAACAATCCCCACTCCTGGGGTGACTGAGGATTGAATGAGGTCATGCAGATATAGCCACAGAGCATAGAAAGAGAACCTGATAAACACTCAACACATGTTAGCTAATTATTATTGGCGTAAAACTAAGTGGCATAAAAAATATATATATTTTAATTAATCATATGTGGGTGACTGGGGTGGCAGACATTTGTCTTTTGTTTTGTTTGTCTTTTTAGGCTCAGCATCTTAATATAAACCCAACATATGCTACGTCCCCAGTAGATACATCTTAACCCAGGCTCTCCTTATCAAAGCTGGCTGGAGACCCACATCCCACTGGTATTATTGACTTGGACAGTAGTGTCTTGTTGAAATCCGAATGGCACATGGCTGAGATCATGTTCACTATTCAAAGCCAAGCAGAGGAAAGCAGCCTTCTTTGCTGGGGATGGTGGAGGGGGGTGCAAGGAGAGGTTCCTTGCAGTCTGCCCTCCAGGTAGAGTTGGGCACACCTGCCCCTCTGCAGGCTGGGATACCCCTGGCTGACCCAGGCCCCCAGGCTCACCTTGGAGGCGGCCCAGTCCATCCAGCCTTCCGCACATGGGTTCACATTGATGAGCACAAGGCCCTCCACCATCTCGGGGTTGTTGAGCTGCAATTCAAGGCACAAGGTGAGAGAGACAACCCAGCCACAGGAGAGACTGTGAACTTTAAAATCAAACTAAAGACAGAGAAAAGTCCAAGAGGGTCCGTGTGGACCCCCAGAGCAGGCTGATGCTCTGGATGTGCCCCCCAACTTCCAAAACTGAGGTTCCAGCATAGCAGACACTGCATGGGACTTCTGAGAGAGTGCAAAGAGGAAACTGTAGGAGTCGAAGCACACAGACTTGGCAGACCTGCCTGGGACAAGTCACTTCACCCCGCTGCCCCTCAGCTTCCCCAGCTGTGAAATGGGCGCATCACACCACGGATGTCATAAATCAGATAAGGTACTCAGCTCTTCAGGAATCAGTAAGAATCCCCTTACTTCTCAGAGATAGAAATCTAAAATAGAGTTGAGCCTGTATTTTGTGGGCTCAGAGCCTAGACAGCCAGACCATTTTGTATTCATGCTAGCATTCCTAACCTCTAGAAAGTCCAGCAAATAATAGGCCATCAGATTACATATGGTTGAATACAATGTCTGGTCAGGATACAAAGGACCTGAGAGCCCCGATGTGGACCCCGAGTAATGTCAGTGACGTTCATCATGCCAACACGCGCATCTCTGATTAGTTAAGCATCAGTCAGGGTCCAAGACTCTCCTGACTACAAAACCTGTGCAGCTGTCACAAAGAAGGGCCACAACGCAACACTCAGTGATGTGAGGCCCTGGTCACAGTCAGGACGATGATAAAGCATCTGTCTAGTGAGGCACTTCAGTGAAGGGGAAAGGGCCACTGCTGTGTACCTAGGGGCACAGCCCTCACATGCCACGGGCATACAGAACTTTGGACCACACAGCCCCATGTGAACTGTGGTTCTCCCTTGGGAAATGGAATTATGGTTCATTTCTTTTTCCCCTTTGTGATTTTTTTCTTTATTTGTAGTTTTTCCAATTTTCTGCCTTAATCTTGAATTAATTTTATTTAAAACATATTTTTTAAAAATGTTTCTTGTTAACCAACAAGGACCTACTGCACAGCACATGGAACCCTGCTCAACATTATATGGCAGCCTGGATGGGAGGGGAGTTTGGGGAAGAATGGATACCTGTGTGTGTATGGCTGAGTCGCTTCGGCTGTTCACCTGAAACTATTACAACATTGTTAATCAGCTATACTCCAACAGGGGCTTCCCGAGTGGCTCAGATGGTAAAGAATCTGCCTGCAATGTGGGAAGTTCCCCTGGAGAAGGGGATGGCTACCCACTCCAGTACTCTTGCCTGGAAAATCCCTGGACAGAGGAGCCTGGCAGGGGCTATAGTCCATGATATTGCAAAAAGTCGGGCACGACTGAGCAACTAACACACTATACTCCAACACAAAATAACAAGTTAAAACAAGAAAACTCACAGCAAAGCGAGTGAGGATGTAGGCACCTGCTCCAGTTCCCATTCCAATGATGCTCTTCAGCCTAGAAGCAGAAATAAAAATTCACATCCCAGGCAGGGGAGCGATGTGAGGCCGTGCTGTCCTCGCCCCCTGCCCTGAGGAGCCCCATCTCTCCCAGCGTTTGTCCTGGGCATTCCTGAGGGTGGCTGGCACCACGCCGCCTTACGTGCCCTGGAGGGCCTGTGATGCCATGCACTCTGTGGCCTCACAGAAGACCACAACCTCGGGAAGACTCCTCCCCTCCCTTCACTCTGCTCCTGACCACGGCCAGGCTCAGACAGCGCCTGATGGTCATTTACGGGAAGGCCGAGTCCCTGGACTGCCTCTCCCCACCCTTCAGCTGAATTTTGGGTTCTAAAATTTGGAAGGCAAGTGAACTGGGCAAGAACTCTGAGGTGTTATCATCACATGAAAGGCTCAAGGAAGAAGGAAATGAGCACTGAAGAAATAAGGGCCTGCAACCCATTCCAGAACATTCCATGGGAAAGAAAAAGCAATAAGAGAAGAGAAGTGAGGAAAGGGTGGGTTGAGTGGCTGCCATCATGGGGTGGATTCCTCAGGGAGAAGAGCCCGACTTGCAAGAAGCACATCGGAGTAAAGAGACTGTGAGAAAGACACTGTCTGCAGAGTGTGACAAGCTGATTTCTTCCCTATCTTTAGACATTCACCTAGAGTTCAGTGGTGGGGCCAGATCAAGGCCCCAGGAGAGACAGAAGCTCGAGGTCACCTTTCTCTGCAAGCTCTTACCCAAACTGCTGCAGGACTCCAGGGAGCATTTCAGCCAACTGGTCCATGGAGGGATACATGTACCTTGGGAGAAGGCACACAGAGGTGGTTAGCGAGAGCTCAGACCCCGGCAGAAATAAACAGTGCAAACTGGAACACGCTTGAAGGGCAGGGACGGTGTGACAACCTGCCTTGTGCACCCAGACTCCTCAGCCTAGTCCCTCCGTGGCCCCTGTTCCAGGTGCTCCCACAGTGCATCAGCCTGTTCCTCCGAGCAAGGGTGCTCTCCATCCTAATCCCCCCAAACCCTCTGCTTTGTAAAGTGGCCCTTTACAAACTGCTTCCTATGTCCCAGGTCCCACATCGAGCATTAGATGAGCACTGTAAACTCATTTGGCTTCCCAGGTGGCGCGGTGCTAAAGAATTCCGCCTGCCAATGCAGGAGACGTAAGAGATGCAGGTTTGGTCCCTGAGTCAGGAAGACCCCCTGGAGCAGGAAAAGGGCAACCTGCTCCAGTATTCTTGCCTGGAAAATTCCATGGGCAGAGGAGCCTGGTGGGCTACAGTCCACGGGGTCACAAAGAGTCAGACACGGCTGAACGACTGAGCACAGCACATAGGCTCATTTAATCTTTACAACAAATCGCTAAGGTTGCTATGATTTCCTTTGTATAAAGATGATCAATATCACTGAAGCTAAGAGAAAAGTGACTTGGTTTCATAGATGAACAGGGACTTGGAGCTCAAAGGGTTTCAAAGGAGGTTCCCTGGCAGCCCTGCCGGGAAGTGTTCCTGATCTTACGGAAACCCCCTCTTAACTTCTCTCCCCAAGAGGTGCCCGGGACACAACGTGGAGAAAACATACTACCCTGACGGGGTGGACACAGTGTGCTAATTCAGCATCAGGAAAGGAGGCCTGGGGAGTTCAAGGCACGAGACGCCTCAATTCACACATCCTCTGGGACCACAAACTTTGCCGACAGAGGGCTGAAGGAGCTCCCCTCTGTTCCAAACTGGCCCACGACAGCAGGTGCGCTGGAGGGTGATGGTGTGAGGGCTCACACTGGGGCGGTTAGGGAGCCTGCTCCACCTGACACAAAGAGCCGACTCACTGGAAAAGACCCTGAGGCTGGGGAAAACTGAGGGCAGGAGGAGAAGGGGGCAACAGAGGGCGAGATGGCTGGACGGCCGACTCGATGGACATGAGTTTGCGCAAGCTCCGGGAGACAGTGGAGGACAGGGAAGCCTGGCATGCTGCAGTCCTCAGAGGCCCAAAGAGTCAGACGCAACTGAGGACTGAGCAACAACAACAGCAGGGAGTCTGCCGGCCGCCTGGGTCTGACTTCAGGGCGAGGGAGTCCCCTCTGCCGGATGCAGGAAGCAACAGAGGCTCCCATCACCAGCTCCTCAGCAGGGCCCGGAAGGGATCTCTTGCTCCCACTGTGCCCACCTTTCCAACGGCAACACAAGTGGTCCAACCCCCAGTCCCACACGAAGCCACTTCCCCGCCTGGCTCCTTCCTCTCAACCAGCAGCAACCCTATCCACCACGTCACTCTGAACGCAGTTCTCCTTCCCAATCATCTCCCATTTCTAGGCTGGCTCTGCCTCCCCAGAGCTCCATGCCCACACTTACTCAGGAGGCCCCCACGTGCAGGAAGCTGACTCCAGAGGAAGGAGGACCAGCCAGGCACCCCCACCCCCCATCCCTGCTTTGCCAACTCAGCCTTGGGATGAAGGGCGTGTACTCTGGAGGGCCGAGGAGACCCCCAACCACAGGAGGCAGACAGGAGCCAGACCTATCCCACCCTTCACCAAGCCAAAGGCTGGAATCGCATGGTGACTTTGGGGAACAAAGACCCGGCACCTTAAACTCTAGGTCAACTGAATAAAACTTCCTGGGAGTGGAGTCAGGGTTTCAGAATATTTTTAAAATGTCCCCATCAGGAGCTAAGAGCCACTGGGTCACCCTAACTCTTTCAATCTGGCCAAGCAAAGATATGCCGACAGACCTTTGTCTTCATCTGCTGCTTTACTAAGTTTATAACGTGTATGTTATATCTCTGGGTGTCCCTTCTCTTCCTCTCTGAGAAAGAGTAATGATTTAGGATAAATCGGTGGATACATGTACTGTCCACCTGAAACTATCACGACATTGTTAATCAGCTATACCCCGGTACAAAATAAATAGTTTAAAGTAAAATAGAATAATCTGAAATACAATGAACAGATGTAGATGTATAACTGAATCACTGTGCTGTACAGCAGACACTAAGTCACTCAGTCGTGTCTGACTCTCTGCGGCCGCATGGACTGTAGCCCACCAGGCTCCTCTTGCCATGGGATTCTCCAGGCAAGAACACTGGAGTGGGTAGCCATTCCCTTCTCCAGGGGATCTTTCCAACCCAAGAATCGAACCCGGGTCTCCTGCAATACAGACAGAATCTTTACCATCTACGCCACCAGGGAAGCCCCAACACAATACTATAAATCATCTGTGCTTAGTTGCTCAATCATTTCTGACTCTTTGAGACCCCATGGACTATAGCCCACCAGGTTCCTATGTCCATGGGATTTCCAAGGCAAGAATACTGGAGTGGGTTGCCACTTCCTTCTCTAGGGTATCTTGCCAAACTAGGGATTGAAGCTGCGTCTCTAGCATCTCTTGCATTGGCAGGCGGATTCTTTAACACTGTGCCACCTGGGACGTCCTGCAAATCAACTATACTCCAACGAATTTTTTTTTTCAGTTAAAAAAAACAAAAAGAAAGAAAGAAAAGGATAATTCAGAACAGTAACCAAAAAAACGAGATCTCTTTGTGGAGACCAAGAAGGCCTTTTCTGGGAGACTTTAAACCCAAGAACCTGTTCCCACCTTAGTTCGATCACACCGTGGCAGGATTCTGCCTCTCCTGTGTGACCCTGACTGTCCGGTACATTCATTAAGCCTGGCCTCAGTTTCACAGCCAGAACTGAAAGGCTGTGCCAGTCATACACCACGGGGGAGCAGGAATTGTAGACACCCACAAATAAGGTAGCCTGATGTTCCCAAGAGGGGATGAGCCTTAGATTCAGCAGACTGGGCTCAAATCCGATCACCCCCCTCCTCCAGTTAAAACAGTCTCACAGCCTTGAGCAAGGGAGTCAACCCCTCCATGCCTCAGTTTCTCCATCTAGAGAATGGAGCTAGCAGCACCAGTTATATAAGGATTAAATGCAAATAACATTTGCAAATAAAGATGATTAAGCCTGGTCACAGGATGTACTTCATCAATATTACTTCCAACAATGATCTCCCTTTTTCTGCCCAACTTTCTAGTTCTCTCTGCTAACCGTTTCATCTTGTCAAGAACCTCTCCCACTTCAGTCCTGTCTCGATCACAAACACCTATTAAAAAGTCAGCGTAAACGGGCTGCTGTGAGGCCGGGGACAGGGTGTCCAGAGCGGTGGGGGATGGGAGTTAGTGTATGATGCTTGTGGGGCTTCAGTTTAGGCTCATAAAAAAGTCCTGGAGATGATGGTGGTGATGGCTGTACCACAGTGTGAATGTACTTAATGTCAATACACTGAAAAATGGTTAAACACAGTAAATGTAAGTTATATAGATGTTATCATAATAAAAAAGAATAAAGTTAAAACCTAAGGCCTCCCCCCACCGCCTGTTTCCACCCTGCACGGCTTTCCTGCCCCCCTCCCGGGGCCCAAGGCTCCCTGCTCTTACCCCGTGGGAAAGGATGCAGCGCCGTCCTGCTGGCCGGGGGCGTCCACATGGCAGACGGCAAAGTGCTGGGTGATCTCCTGCATGTCCTCGGAGTTGAAGAGAGGGTTGTAGCAGGTTTTGTCTGGAGAAGAGGCAGGCGAGAGAGCAGAGGAAGAAGTCAGGAGAGAATGAAGTCTGTGTCTGTTCTGTTTCACGCCTACACGGCAGACGGAAGGAACTTTCAAGAATGGTCACCTTTTCTTTCCCACTGTCCTCTGCAGATAAAAGGCTAGAAGCCCGCACACCACAGTGAAGAGTAGCCCCGCTCTCTGCAACTAGAGAAAGCCTGCACAGAGCAACGAAGACCCAGCAGAGCCAATAAACAAAATTTTTTCAAAAAGGACCTAGCTTGGGATCTGGTACAGATGGTTATGGCTATGCGGAAGACATGTTGGAAAAGAAGAGATTGATAAAAGAGGAATGAGAGTGAAGGAGGAAAACAGTTTTCGGTGACCGACATCATTCCTAGCCTCAAGGTATTAAGAAGCTATAGCAGGAAAAAAATGTCAGTCTGCTGATCAAGAATTGAGCAAACACCTAGCTTGCAACACACACTAGACTAGGAAGGCCTATACTTTCCTCCCTAATCGTCACAGTACCATTTCTGCTTTCTGTAAATGTAATATTAAGCTGATCTTATTCCAGGCCCCCTCCATCAGTAAAAAGCCCACCTTTGGTAGCACTTCCTGGTAATCATAAGAATCCACAGTCTAAACATTCACAGCAGCAGCATGCAGAATAGTCAAAAGGTGGGTGCAGGGCAAATGCCCAACAGCTCAGAACAGATAAGTAATCCGTGATGGGTCCACACCTCGTGGTCTCATTCAGAGAACAGTACTAATACATGGTACAATGTGGACAAATTACAAAAAAAAAAAAAAAAGCCAGACAGGAAGACCACATTTTGTGTGATTCCACTGATTTAAAAAATGTCCAAAATAAGCAGATCTTAGAGATAGAAGGTAGACTAGTGGTGGCCAGGGGTTGGAGGGTATGGGAGATTGGGAGGGTGACAGATAAAAGGACAGGCTTCCCTGGGGGCTCAGACAGTAAAGAACTTGCTTGCAATGCAGGAGTCCCAGGTTCAATCCCTGAGTCAGGAAGATCCCCTGGAGCAAAGAATAGTTACCCACTCCAATATTCTCACTTGAAGAATTCCATGGACAGACGGTATAGTCTAGGGGGTCACAAAGAGTCAGACATGACTGAGCAACTAACACTTTCACTTCACTTTTCAAAACTGCTCTAAAACAGTGTTGGTGGTTACACAATCCTGTGAAAATATTAAAATCTACAGCTTGCTTTCGTTAAAAGCAGTCCCTGTCACACAGACTGACGCAGGGGGTTCCTGAGTTCTCAGCCTCTCCAGGCCCCTGGGCAGCACACTCCAGGCTTGTCCAGTCTGTAGCAAGAATTCTTCCCAGAACATCTCCAGGAAGTCCCTTGCATGCTAAGTTGCTTCAGTCGTGTCCAACTCTTCGCGACCCCATGGACTATAGTCCTCAGGCTCCTCTGTCCATGGGATTCTCCAGGCAAGAATACTGGACAGGGTTGCTACTTCCTGCTCCAGGGAATCTTCCCAACCCACGGACGGAACCTGCATCTCATGAGGTCTCCTGCATTGGCAGGTGGGTTCTTTGTCACTAGCACTACCCGTAGTGAGAGTTCTTCCCAGAACAGCTCCAGGAAGTCCCAGCAAAAGAGAAAGAGCTGGACGCCCCCACACCCACCCTTCCTAGCTGACCGTGTCCCCCAGCCCTGGCGGGAGCTGGCTCACCCAGAACTCCTCGGAACTTACGGTTCATCCCAATGTCGTGGTAGGTCAGGATGACGGGCCGGTTCCCCTTGGGGGTCCCACACAGCGTGACGTGAATGGAGCCATGCAAAGTCTCGATGTCCTGCTCCTGGGGAGAGAATAGACAGACAGGCCTGTCACGTGGGACCCGAAGCCACGGTGTGGCTGTAATTACTGCCTACAGACACCCAGCATGTGCCATTGCGGTTTGCAGAAGCTTCTCATTTGGTCCTGGGCTTTGAGTGGCAGAGCTCTCTCGTCACAGAAATCACTCGCAGAAGCAGAGATGGATGAGGGGTGACCACAGAAACCCACCCCTCCCATCCCTTGTGGTCAGTGGTCGCCAATCTGAAGACCTTGACTCAAAAATAAAGAAATACACCCAAATTCTCAGGTTCCACCTTGAGAGCGGAAAAGCTCATTATCTGTGCTTCTAACAAAAACTCTCTCCCTTCTCCATCCATCCCTGGCTGAGTGATGCAAGGTCTCACAAGGCTTCCTCTTTGAAGATGCCTGAAGCATCTCCTGGGCTTTACCCTGCTTCTATGAAATAGGAATAATAATAGAGCCTCCTGGGGAGGGTGAGTGCTTTACAGGGGATGATACTGCATGTATCAGGCTCCCTCCTAGTGCCCAGGCCCGCCCTCAGCACAGGGGTCCCAGCCTTAGGCCCCCCAGCCCTCTCTTCCTCTAAGTGCTTGCATTACAAGAGCTGGAAAAATCCACAGAGGATGCAGTATGGTCCGGCCCCCAGTGGGGGCCACAGGTCATCTGCCGGGCCCAGCCCTGGCTCTAAAGCCACCGTGGGAACAATGGTTCATTGTGGGGGCTGCATTCTCCATTGTCTCTTCAGCTGACCCACATGGTGCCCTCTAAAAATAGGCCAGGCCGGGCAGTGTCCCCACTGGCTTTGGGGCATCAGGGTTCAAACCCAAGCTCGGCCTTTTCCCAAGCCCTCTGAGACCCTGGAGATCCATCTATAAGACAGGAGGGAGCCGCCCACCCTGGGTTCCTCAGCAGAGAAGATAACCTTAAACAAGGAAACAGCGCCAGGTGAGAGGTGGCTGTCCCGGACAGGACTCAGGGCAGAGGAGTTAACGTCCTCTTCCTTGTCGCAGCTTCTCCAGTGGCACAAATCTGCTTCTTAGCCACCTCCCCAAATGGCCTGCAGATTTCCATGGAGAAAGGGTGACTCTGCCCTGCACAGGGTCTGGCCTGGAGGAGGTGCTTAGAGATTTACGCAAAGGAGTCAATTCTAAAGGAAATCAACCCTGAGTACTCATTGGAAGGACTGATGCTGAATCTGAAGCTCCAATACTTTGACCACCTGATGCAAACAGTTGACTCACTGGAAAAGACCCTGATGCTGGGAAAGACTGATGCTTGGAAAGGGCAGGAGGAGAAGAGGGCGACAGAGGATAAGATGGTGAGATGGAATCACCGACTCAATGGACATGAGTTTGAGCAAACTCCAGGAGATAGTGAAGGACAGGGAAGCCTGACGTGCTGCAGTCGATGGGGTCCCAAAGAGCTGGCATGACTGAGCGACTAAACTGAACTGAACCGTAGCCAAGGGTGGACAGAAGATTCAGTTCTGGCTAACGAGATGTCAGCAGAAGTTTCTGGGGCTTTGAGGAGAAACTTTTTTTAAAGAGTCAGACTTGGCCTTTCGAGTTTTTCCTTTCACCCGTCTACCTGCCTACTACTTGGAACACGGATGTGATGCTTGGGGATTCAGCAGCCATCTTATGAGCTTAAGGACAAAAGCACCATGCTCAGGATGACAGAGCAGGAAGCTGGAAGAAGTCTGAGATGGGTGACATTTGTAGTCTGCTGTACTAGTCCTCTGGGTCAGCACAAATATCAAACCTTACCCTGTTTAGGGCACTGTGTGCTGGATGACATTAATGACAATGCTACACTCACCCTGTGACCCTGGCCAAGTTACCAGGCTTCTCTGAGAATTCCTTCCCTCGGCCATAAACTGAAGTCAATAACAAACCCATCTGCTTATGGAGATGCTCCTGAGACTAAAAGCGTGGTAGGCACTGCACATTGCAATGTCTCCCTGCAGGCTGGCTGTTCCAGTTGCCTCCCCAGAGACAATTACTGTCAAGCTACAAAGACCAGCTCCCAGGGTTTAAATCAACTGGCTGGATGATCTAGGAGAGCTCTGAGATCTGCTGCCGCCACCTCCCTCCATAATCCGCCTGCTCAGCAGGCCCTGGGGAGACACTGAATGCGCTGGACTCAAAGAGGATGACACACTTACCCAGGCTCTAAGTCAGCTGGCGCGCTAAGCTGCCCCTCCCCTCAGTCTAGCAAGCCTCGGTCAAGGGACAGCCTGCGGATGGAGGGCACCCTTGGGAACAACAGGCAAAGAAAGCTGGTTTGGGGCTCATAAGATGCAGCATTAAGTCAAGGCTTGTTGAGGCAAGAAAGCCAGATCATGAGAACAGAGGCTCAGGACAAAATGCCAAGGGCTGGCCCCACCACCATCTTTTTGTGAAATAAGGTACCCTCCCCTCATCTTCCCGGTCCCCTGCCTGGGCGCACAGTGGGGACGGGTGGGCCTGGCTGAGCCACTGATCTTGCCCTGCCCACTGGGTAAGGAGCACGTGAGTTATGAAGACTGACAGGGGAGGGGTGCATTGCGGAAGGAACACAATCGTATTTGCACAGAAGGACACCATCCACTTCTGGGAAAGCTCTAAAAAGCCAGGTCTGGACCCTGTGCTCCTAGGACAGCCATTTCACAGAGGACAAAAGCCAGTCCCGGGGGCTGAAGCCTAGCACCCAAAGGTACACAGCTGCAGGTCATTGAGTGAAGATTCTGAACAGACCCCTGGGTTTCTAAGTCTTGATCTCTGGCCCACTGGGACATCTAGAAGAGAAGGAGATCTCACAGAGGTCATGCCCCCTCCATTTCTCAGCTTTCTTCAATGTTGTCATCACATCAAGAAGCAGTCAAGAAGTTACAGTCAGGAAATGATCTGCAGTGGGTGAAAGGGCGACGGCCTGGGAATTCAGCTGGAGTCTCCAAGGAGGACAGCCTCTCTTGGATTACAGAAAGAGGAAGCGGGGAAGAAGGGCCATCCATGGAGCACAGGAAGGGACTTCCCTCATGGTCCAGTGGATAAGAATCTGCCTGCCAAAGCAAGGGACGAGCATTTGACCCCTAGTCCCAGAGGATCTCACGTGCCAGGGGGCAGAGAAGCCCGTGTGCCAAAACTACAGAAGCCTACAAGGAGGAGCAGCCCCTGCCTGCCTCAACTGGAGAGAGCCTGCGTGCAGCAAGGAAGCCCTAGCGCAACCAAAAACGTAGGATCAGTTCAGTTCAGCCGCTCAGTCATGTCTGACTCTTTGCGACCCCATGGACTGCAGCATGCCAGGCTTCCCTGTCCATCACCAATTCCTGGAATGTGCTCAAACTCATGTCCATCGAGTTGGTGATGCCATCCAGCCAGATGATACGTAAAACAAAAAAGATTCTAACACATCTCTTTTCGAAAACATAGTCAAACAGAATCCTTGGAGTTAGTTCTTGGACATGAGTGTGCCTTCTCTCCAGATTGCTGGACTCCTGAATAAAGTAACCTTTCCTTTTCAACCAACCCTTGTCTCTCAAGGATTGGCTTTTGAATGGCAAGCAGCCGAACCCAGGATGCCGAACCTGTCTTCAGTTAACAGCATCACAGCAGATTTTTAAAAATTGATTTACTGCTCTGTTGCTCTCCTATTCTCCCCAATATTCAGAAGTTAAAAACATAAATTAATAAAAAAAATAGCTTATGTAGTCACTAAAAGAAAAAAAAGATCCTAGTGCATCTTAAAAAAAAAAAAATAGGAGGCGTGCGTGCTGAGTCTGAAGCAGTGACAGAGTGCGACTGTCATGACCCCTTGGGGACAGTGCTTCTGCCCCCATTGTTACAGATGAGAAGACGGAGCCCCTGGGAGGTCAGGCGATGGGCTGAAGACACAGGGCTACCAGAGGCAGAGCTGACCTGCACCCGCCCTGTCCAGGACACCTATTTATTCCTCAGGACCAGGAGATGGGCGTGTACACGATGTCAGTCTGATGGCCTGGGCTGGACAGACCTGGTGAGCCAGTCGGAGCCCCACCACGGGGCTGCTGGCAGGTGAAGCGTTCCCCACCCCTCCACCAGGACAGTGTTTCCAGGAAACCCGGGAGGAGGGCAGAGAGGTTAAGCCTCACTTGGCGCTGACCCAGATGTGTGCCACCGCCATCTGTCACACAGTCTCAGCGGCTTCCTCGGAAGTGAGGCTAGGGGCAGGCAGGGACGGGAAACGGTGGGTTGAGGATTTCCAAGCCTCTGAGTTCTGCCCACCTTCAGTCAGGGGGCAGGAAAACAAGAAGCAATTGTGTGCAAAGAAAGACATTCATAAAAGGTCACCACTTCCATTTTCCCTGTGAGTTGATCTGCTTCCAAGAGATGGGGGGGCGGAAATCAACGTCCCTACAGGCGGGAATCAGACACCCCCCACCCCTCCGCAGGCCCAGCTCCACCAGACCGGGAGCTCCAGAGCAGGAGCGAGACCCCAGGAGACCCTCCAGCCCCCACCCCTCCTGCCCAGCCTCCTCCATCCCCTCCACCCCCAGGCCCTGCGGGTAACATCAGCTCATTGCCCGGAGATCCCTGGTGAGCACACAAACACAGATTCCCATGGAAACCACATCAAATCAAACCATCCAAATAACTAAAGATCCAGGTGGAAGGAATTAGAAAGAGCAAATCCACCAAGAGGGGCCAAAGGAAGTGACCCAGCCCCTGGGCGTGGGGAGCTACGAGCAGTGAGCTGAGATCTGCCTGCCCCAACCAGCTCGAGGGACTGAGTCAGGCTTTGCCATCTAGCTTATCATTGTGTGACCCTAGGCAAATCCCTTACACCCTCTCTGACCCTGTCCTTTCAATGATGATGCCAACAATACCTCTTGTAAAGGACTGTTTTGAGGGTTAAGTGAGATGATGCAGGAAAAGAGGTCAGCACAGTGTGTGACATACAGCTAGTGCTCGAGACGCCAGCTCTTACAGCACCCAAATAGACAGAGGGACCACCTTTAAGACTATCGCAGTAGTCCCCTCTGACCAGTTTCTTAACATCTCCAACATTGGTCTCTTACCTGCAAAGGAAAGGTCACTTCCCACCTTAGCAAGAAAGCCCTGAGACAAAGGAAGGACACACCAATACCCCCCATCAGGGGCTTTCCACAAAGCCTCCCCACCTGCAGCAGAAGGGGCAGGTCTGGATCATTAAGAATCTGCCAGCTCTGATAGTCCCGGATTCTAGAATTCTAGCCAAAGAAAATAAACCAGAACTCAAAATACTTCCACTTTCCCTACTCATCAAATTTGCAAACACTACTGCTTAGACTGATGCCAGAACCTTCTCTGCCGAGCCAGATCAAACCACTTCCTTCCTGCAGCCCCAGCACCCCAGGCCAGCAGCCCACCCAGCTCCATGCTCTGAGGGCATCAAATCTCAAGAACTGCTGGCAGAACATCACATGCCTGGCTGGGCACCCATCGACCTGCCCTAAAACAGCACCCTGGACAGAACAAACTGCCCATTTAAGGTGACATCAGCCAGGATGAGATAAGGCCCAGATGCCATCTGCTCTGGAGGCTAAGCCGTCTCCTGAGACAGCAGCCGTGAGGCTATTTCTCACTGAGGACCTCTGGGCTAACTGCATGTACTTTGATTTGTGCACACACATACACACAAAGTTCTTGACCACTTTGGGAAAGGAAACGAGTCTGCCCCCATTTAGTTAAAATGCTGAAGCACCAAATATTCTTGAAAAATAACACTGGCTCCTTTGGGACACTCACAGTGAAGAAGAGCAGCCTCCTTTAACTCAGCCCCCAAGAACTGCCCAGAAGGGACTGCATTCCATGAGCCTTAAGGACCAACTAAATGAACACGTAAAAGTGGACTGCTGTTAAGGCACGTTGATGGTCCAGTCCTTACATCAGGACCCCGTCCAGGGTTTAAACATAAACCCACAGGAGCACTGTTTGGATTAGCTACCTGGACAGGTCTTTTCTGATAAAAAATTGCAAAGGTGTACTGAAACCTAGTCCATGAAACGTAGATTGGCCATTCTAGGGGTTAGTCCTGCAGTACATGTCCTGGTTGACAGAGTTGATCTGGGGCAAAGTTGGGTTCAATGGGGCCCCTTCACAGCTCTTGGCCATGGAAAAGCCTCGGTTTCCTCATCTGTCAGGCAGGCATGAGGGTGCAAGTCCCAAAAGATTCCAACAAAAGGGCCTGGGAAGGCCTGGGCCTGGCCTAGCTCATCAGAGAAGCTGAAGCCCACTGCAGGCAGGAGCCCCCGTGTGAATCTGAGGTCAGGGTGTGCAGGCGAGTCCCTGGGCTGGGACGCCCATCAGCTACCCTTGAGCAAGATGCTGTCAGTCTCTGCTCCTGGCGCTGTGAGCTGTAACCCGTCAGGACCCAGAGAATATCAGCCTTTACAGTACGATGCATCTTCTGAAGGATGCCCTTCAGAAGTGACTCACACCCACGGTTTTAGAGACTGCTGGAAATCTGCGGGAAACCTTCATAAACATCGTGAGTCAACCGGATGCTGGAGCCAAATCCAAATGAATATAGTTTTATCCAAAGATCTTTTCGGAAGCAACCTTGACAAAGTGTCACTTGGTACTTGGGTTTAGCTCAGATATTGTGGGTGCCCCACTCCACCCCACCTCGGCTTCTAAGGACTCAGGAGGAGTGGCTGCAGTCTCAGCTTTATCCCCAATCCCCCTGCCCCGTGACCTCAGGGAAGTGACTGAACCTCTGCGCACTCAAGCTGTTCATCTGTCAGAAGCAGACGGGGTTCGTTGTGAGCAGCAGGAACGCCAAACGGGCAGCTCACTCAGAGCGGTGCTGAGCAATATACTCCTTTAGAACTGACTTCCCTGGGAATGGGGTCACTGCCTGTCACACTCGCCCCTGTATCCCCAGTGCCGAACATGATGCAAGGCATAAAGCAGGCGTTTGTGAAAGGGACAAAGGCAAGCACAGTTGGAAAAATGCCTCCAGCTCCCAGGAGAGCTCTGGTATCCAGTGGGAGGGCTCGGCCCAGGCTGGTGACCCTCATCCTGCCTCCCCGGCCACTTGCCCAGGCTTTCATCCTCTGCGGTCTTCAGGTCCTCACTCTGCTGATGTCCAGAGGATGTAGAACCCCACCCCGACCCCGGCCTAGCCACCCTCAGGTCCACTGGTGCAGACGGGTGGGTGCAGATGGGTGGGTGCAGACGGGTGGGTGCAGACGGGTGGGTGCAGACGGGTGGGCATCTGCCCTTGTTTTCCGCTCTGCCTCCCACCTGTGCCAGGGACGGGAGCAAGTGGCAGAGCTCTGCAAACGGTCTCGCGTGACACAAAAGTGACGAATTATCTTCACAGGGAACAGGTAAACTACGTCTTCGAGGTTCCTCCATGACCAAAATTTTAGAAATCTATGGCCCACAAAGAGGTCAAACCAGTCCCTCCTAAAGGAAATCAACCCTAAATATTCATTGGAAAGACTGATGCTGAAGCTGAAGCTCCAATATTTTGACCATCTGATGCGAAGAGCCAACTCACTGCAAAAGACCCTGATGCTGGGAAAAGACTGAGGGCAGGAGGGGAAGGTGTCGACAGAGGATGAGACGGTTGGATGGCATCATTGACTCAATGGAGCTGAGTTTGAGCAAACTCCAGGAGATAGTGAAGAACAGGGAAGCCTGGTGTGCTGCAGTCCATGGGGTCACAATGAGTCAGACATCACTTAGCGAATGAACAACAAAAACGATAACCAGAGGACCCTATAATTTCACTTTTGGGTACGTACGCAAAAGGACTGAAAGCAGAGTCATGAACGGATGCTGGACACCCGTGTTCACAGCAGCACTAATCACAACACCCAAAGGACGGAGGAAGCAACCCAAATGTCCACCAGTGGATAAAAGGATCAGCAAGATGCAGCCTAGACATAAAACAGAGCAGTAGGACTCAGGCTTAGAAAGCAATGGTGTGTTGGCACTGGCTACAGAATGGACGTTACATTAAGTGAAACAAGCTCATCACAAAGGACAAACCCTGCGTGATGCCACTTATATGGGGTACTGAGAGTAGTTGAACTCCTAGAAACCGGAAGCAGAATGCTGGCTGTCAGAGGATGCAGGGAGGGGGATGGGGAATTAGTATTTCACGGGGACAGAGTTACAGTTTTGCAAGATGGAAAGAGTTCTGAGGACTTCCCTGGTGGTTCAGGGGCTAAGACTCCACACTCCATGCTCCCAATACAGGGGGCCTGAGTTTGATACCTGATTCAGGGAACTAGACCCCATGTCACAAGTAAGAGTTTGCGTGCTGCAGCTAAGACCCAGCATAGCCAAAGTCCATGGGATTTTTCAGGCACGAATACTGGGTGGGTTGCCATTTCCTCCTCCAGGGGATCTTCCCTACCCAGGGATCGAACCAACGTCTACTGCATCTTAAACAAATAAATATTTAAGAAAAAAAATGGGAAGAGTTCTGGGGGTTGCCAAGGGGTAGGAGGTGGGGTGAGGGATGGATTGGGAGTTTGGGGTGAGTAGACGTATACGGTTGTGTATATAATGGATAAACATCAAGGTCCTACCGTATAGCGTATAATGGATAAACAGCAAGGTCCTACCGTATACCATATAGGGAACTATATTCAATATCTTGAGCGAAAGCACAATGGAGAGGGAAAGAAAGTGAAAGTCACTCAGTCGTGTCTGACTCTTTGTGACCCCAAGGACTATACAATCCATGGAATTCTCCAGGCCAGAATAGTGGAGTGGGTAGCCTTTCCCTTCTCCAGGGGATCTTCCCAATCCAGGGATCAAACCCAGGTTTCCTGCATTGCAGGCAGATTCTTTACCAGCTAAGCCACCAGGGAAGCCCAAGAATACTGGAGTGGGTTGCCATTTCCTCCTCCAGGGGATCGTCCCAACCATACATCTCCTGTATTATAGGAGGAGTCTTTGCAGCTAAGCCATCGAAGAACCCCTACGTTACATATGTATTTCAACACAAAGAAACAGTTGGAAAAACCGGGTGTGTTATTGGGCCAGCACTGACTAGGAAACATCACACCAGGTTCCCTCTACACAAGCTGGAGTCTTGGTCCCCATGTGGCAGATGGGGAAACTGAGGCCTGAGGGAGGTGATGCATCTGCTCTGGGCCAGGCAGCCAGGGAAGGGCAAGCATGGCTCTCAAATACGCCAAGTCTGGTGACTCTGTGGCCTTGACCCTGGGGGAGACAGACATCACAGGGCTGCAGGAAGACAAAACCACAGACCTGATGGCTGCTTCCTGCAGAAGGTGGGGACAGGGACAAGAGCTGCCATTTCAGTGACAGAGAAAGTAGATTCATCTCCCTGCCCAGGGCCCCGCCCAGCCCAGCCCAGCCCCGAATGATCAGCCAGATCCTGGGACTGCCGCCCCAGCCCCACAGCCCTCGGAGCCCACCAGACAGCCAGGGCCACGGCTGCCATAGCTGTTGGGTCTTTCCAGCCCTTCCACCCTGGGACCCTATTTTCATGATGGTGGGAAATGGCCAGACGAGGATCCGATGTCATCCCTGTTAGCTCTCCCACCGCACAGCATTGCACAAGCGATTCCCCTCTCTCTGTCCGTCAGTTTCTCCAGCTGTAGAAGGAGGGTCTGGATGAGCTAAACCCGGGATACCTGGAGACAGTCTATCTACCTTCCACTGTCCCTGGTGCCCCCACGTGCCCAGTGTCCCGACGCAGAGACCAGTGGACGGAGCTCTGACCTGAGGGTGGGGCAGACAGAGACCTCGGCCTGTGGACCACACAGTAAGAGCACAAGCTCCCTCTCTGCTTAGACAGATTTGGGAGTGATGCCCAGTCCCAACCTCCAGCCTCAGTTTCCCCATCTGAGCGATGGGGATAATGGCACTTCTGCTTATGCTATTGTTGAGGTGTTAAGTGAGATACTAGCTGGGGAGCCCTTAGTAGAGGGCCTGGCTCACAGGAAGCATCGCTAAGCCAGCGGCATCAGGCGATGCAGAACAGGAGGCTCTCAAAGCTGGGAGAGAGAAGGCCCGGAGTCTGGTGCCACCTTCCTCTCACTGCAGGGGGACCTCAGGCAAGTGACCAGCCCTGATTCTCCTCTTAAACCAGTGCTATAAAGAGCATAACTGGAGGCCATGTCCCATGAGACCACGTGCTCCTTGAGGACCAAGGGCTGTGTACTGGGTGCTAAAGCAGCCAGTGAAGTGAGGGGTTCAGGGCCCCCACCCTCTGATGGCCTCGAAGGGCAGGGAGCTGATAGTCTGCATCACAGCAGGACAAAAGAACCAGACAGTGGGTGATGGTGGGGGTGGGTGACTAGCCTTTGTTCCAGGGCCTGAGTTACTCACCGCCTCCACTCCTGGCTCAAGTCTCAGACCCTAAGGAGCAGCCCCACTCATCCCATGGCCTTCTCTAGGTTCCTCTGCACAAAAGGTGGGCTGAGCCCACCAGGTGGCCCAGCTTCCAGCTCTAGAGGGGCTGCAGATTCAGCCAAGACCACCCCACTGATGTTCCCACCTGCAATGACCCCAGAGGAGAAAGTGTGCCTGGAAGTCTATCACATTTCCTCCCATTCCCCAGGTACCTGTGCTGGAGGGAGCTGGTGGCTCAGGAGGTCCCCAGACCCCGGAGCCTAATGGTCACCTCCACACATCCATGCATGCCTGTAACCTGCATTCTTGCAGAGAGCATGGCCTCTGCTTCCTGAGCAGTAAACACAGCCCTGAACAGCACGTGAGTCTGAGTTACATCCAGGAGAGAGGGGAACATGAAATCCGGTGGGGGGCCCCTGGCTGTGTGACTTGGAGGCACTGCTCATCTGTAATAAGATGATAGCAGAACCCCCCTGCCCCCACCAGGGCTCTTATGAAGAGTAAGTGAACGTATTTGATTAAATAAGGGCAGTGTGCTTAGAACAGTGCTTGGCACACAGTTAGGACACAAAAGCATCCATTCTTACAGTTGTGTTACAGACGGCGGGTAACAGGCTCAGAAGTTCTGAGTAATTTGCTCGAGGGCACATACCTTGGAAAGGTCAGCTAGAATTAAACCCGGTTGACCTGACTCAGAAAGGGTGGGGGGAAAGATGCCACGATGTCTCAGTTGCAACCTGACAGTTGCAAGTCTCACTGTCTGGGTAGCTTAGTTTCTTCATTCATAAAATGGGGAGATGCCAGCCCTGGTCTGGGCACATCCACTGCAGAGGTACCGGGAGGCTGGGACAGCAGCGATGCTGTAAACCAGGCTGATGAGTCAGGGAGGTGCTCCTGAAGGATGCGAGGGTATCTCCAGACTCAGCTGCTTTTAACCACAAACTCCTAGGGTGGAAACGACCTGTCACAGCCCAAGCTGTCCCTCTGGCCTGCCCCAGACACCCATTGACAGCAAGAGAGGCTCGAGGGCCCCAGGCTGGAAGGACCTCCCTTGGGCAGGGAGCTTCCCTGCCAGCTCACGGAGCCACCTTCAAGCCAAGCCGGTGCCCCTCTGAAGTAAATGGCACATGGTGGCTGCTAACCGTTGCTCAGGCCTCCTGCTCACGGCCCTGACACAGACGCTACCCGGAGGCTGTGAAAACAGGTTTCATGGTCAAATTGCAAAGAACACAGTGCTGGCTGTGCAACCACGGGCCAGGCACACCTAACCTCTGAGCCTCAGCTTCCTAAACTTTAAGAATGAAGACAGTGACCCCGGCTGCCTAACGCTATTGGGGTTCAGTGGCGTGTGCCTGCGGAGATCCGGGGCCACACGTCTGCCTGGGTGTCTAGGGCCTGGTGACGATGATAGTGCAATCGGTGTGTTCTGAACAGGCAATATAACACAGTGGGATGTGTTGGCCTCAGAGGACAAATGGCTGAACAGAAACCAACACCTCCGGTACCCCAGGGGTTCCTGGGGCCCGAGGTCAGGGTGGGCTACAGGAACAGCCAGGATGACCTGTAAACACACTGAGGCCCACACACCTCGCCTGTGCTCTTTGCATTCGCCTCCCTGACTTCACACCAGCCAGTGTTTCCAACCCCATTTCCTCTCTCCACTTCCTTCCAAAGACAACGCCAAGATTCACAGCCTCTGATGGATGGCAGGCCAATCACTGAAATACGAGATTCAGGAGGACCAGTAAGCTCTTTGTGGGGAAGGAGGTGAATGGTATGATAGAGTCGCAGGACTCAGGATGGGCAAGAAGCCGGGGTACCCGTGTGATGTGCAAGCAGAGGGCCAGGTGAGCATGCCAGCCTGTGCCCAGCCTGTATGAGGCCCTGTCTTCTCCGGGAAGCCCACGTGACCTGGATGTGCTCAGGCTTCTGGCCCTGCCCCCAGGGCCCAGTACAGTGTGGGGGCCCACGCAGCTTTGGAATAAGGAGTCCAAGACTCACAGTCCCTGAGGTTCTGACCTACCCCTCAGCCAAAAGAGGTCAACCGCCTCTCCTGGAAGCTTGTTCCTGGACAAACCTCCAGAGGCACCACCCCCATCTTGCTCCCATGCCAACCCGGAGCAAAGAGAGAGCCGGAAGACCACAGAGAAGCTGGTTTCACTTTCCCAAGGGGAGCCAAGAACATCATGCTTCCCCCATCCCCTCGCATCACAGGGTCCAAGCCTACCCAACGTCTCGCCATTTCCTCTGCACATGCCTCCCAGCTCTGCCCATCTCTGCAAGGTCAAAGGGGCTGCTGGATCTCTGTCCAGCTTTCACAGAGGCTAACTGGTTCTTGCTTCCTTGGTCAGAACTCAAACCCACTTCTCTCTGGGGAGAAGGAACTGAGTGCAGGAAATCGGCTTCCATCTCTCCCCTTTGCCCTAACGTCTGAACACGAATCTAACCCATGGAAGAAAGGGAAAAGGAGAAGACAGAAGAGGCGAGGGGGAAGGGAAGCCACATCTACTTGCCTGAACATCAAACTCCTGCAGGAGGCCGGTGATGGTCTGTGGAGAGACAAGAGAGTTGGTCAGTTTCATCACTTTCCCAGGGCAGAGAAGTAATGTCCGAACACACAGACCTCCCCATGCCCTGAGTCTATCATCCCGACCCTAGGTCCTCTGTGGAGCCTATTTCTTTCCAGAGAGACTGTTTATCTCAAAGAATAGCAGTCCAACTAAAAAGCAGACACAGCTGATGGATTCCTCTTTGACTAGCGCCTTGGTGAAAAAGATCTGAAGGTTTAAGCTAACCACAACTGCCTATAAACTGGTCTCGGTCTCCACCCATGTGCTACACTTTTAAAGCTCGAACTTGATCGTGTCACTGTCCTTACATTTCTTTCATGGCAGCCCACCATCTGGATTAAAATCTATCTCTCATGAGAGGAGAGCAGAGTATTCCCCAACATCCAACAATCCTGACTGTCCAGCTCAAATTCCACCTTTCACCAGAGTTAGTGGCAGGCCTGGCCCAGGAAGATAGGAAAAGGGCTCTCATCCTCCAGGTAGCAGTGAAAGTACAGGTCAAAGTTGGGGCTGGAACCACCCTCAACCAACACTGGCACCCTTTCCTCCCAGCTCAGGATGGAGTTCAAAAGCTGAGCCCAGCTGGATCCACCACCACCCACCATGAAAGAAGACAGCTCAGCAGAGCAGAAGGAAAAAGAGGTGCTGGAAAGGGGAAGGGGATCTGTTGGAACAGCCAGGGGTTGGGAGTTGAAATTGTAACACCCAACTGCTGAAGGAGATTAAAGTAAGGGGTGAGATAGGGACTGGGCATGAGACTCAAGAAGGAGATGATATGTGTATGATTATGGCTGATTTGCATTGTTGTATGGCAAAAGCCAACACAACATTGTAAAGCAATTTTCTTCCAATTAAAAAAAATATATATATCAATAGCTTCAAATCTCCTGGGGCCAGGGTTAAGAACAGAAGGGAGTGTGATAAATTCAAGTGGAAGCAAATGGCGGCCAACATATTTTGTGTGTGTGTGTGTGTGTGTGTGTGTGTGTGTGTGTGTGCGCGCGCGCATGTGTATTGACAGGAGAGAGTAGAAAAGCTGCTTCGTACAACCCTAACCTTCACAATGTTAACACGAGTGCAGAGGTCATTCAGATTGAGGATGGACATCAGGAAGAACTTCCCAACAGCAAACCTAATTAAAAACACTTTGCTGAGTCAGTCTAAGGAAATGAAGGGCTTACTTCCATTTAAACCTGGAAAGAAAAGGCCAGTATCTACTTAGAGACAGACTGACATGTACCTTGGAGTTAATAACTTCCTAGATATTTATTTCAGAAATAAAATTTTCCAAGGGTAGCACTAGGCTGCCTAAAAATGTATAAATGCCGTGTGTAAACATGCATGTACCCTTGGACTCAGCGATGCCACTTGGGGAATTTATCTAAGACCTACACGTGTATGAAATGACGGACATGCGGGATCCAAAGAGTCTATGAATACCTGCAGCTCTGCTGGGAACAGTAACATGGCCCCAGGTGTCCACATACAGGCCCCTGGTCAAACAAACGTGGTGGAGGACTGTGATGCTGGAAAGACAGAAGCAAGAGCCCTACGGACTGGTGTTGGAGAGGTTTTCAACACAGGTGATTAAATAAACAAGGCAAATGTGGTATACTATTGCATGTGGTTTTTCAAAAGGGGAGGGATAAGAATATGTTAATCTGGGGCTCCCCTGATGGCTCAGTGGTAAAGAATCCACCTGCCCATGCAGGTGACACAGGTTAGATCCCTGGTCCTGGAGGGCCCCACATGCCTCAGAGCTGCTAAGCCCGTCACCCCAACTACTGAGCCTGTGGTTTAGAGCCCGGGAGCCACAGCTACTGAAACTGTGTGCCCGAGAGCCCCTGCTCTGCAACGAGACAAGCCACTGCAGTGAGAAGCCCGCGCCGCAACCAGAGGAAAGCCCAGGTAGCAACAGTGAAAGAGCCAAAAATCAAATAAATAAGCAAAATTATTTTTTAAAGATGCTAATATGTATTTGCATCACCTGGGAGTTTTCCTGTTTCTTTGTGTTTTTCTTTTTTTCCAAGACTGTGTCAAAGATGCAGACAGAAGAGGAAATGGATTTGAAGCATATATAGTGAAAAGTGTTGGAGTTGGCCAACCATGGGCCTCTACCTTCCTCCACCTTCTTTTTGTAAATAAAGTTTTATTAGAACACAGTAAGCCCATTGGCTTCCATACTGCCTAGGGCGGCTTCCAGGCTGTAACTGTAAAACTGAGTAGTTACAACAGAGACCATGGGTCCTCAAAGCCTAAGACACCTTCCAACTCATCCTTTACAGAAGACATCTGCAGACCCCTTGCGTGGGAATGATATCGAGGATTCTGCAGCTTCCGCTGGTCTGGCTTCTAATCCTATCCAAAGAACCTTGGGAAATTCTCTTCCCATCAAGATGAGTTTCCATGACTATATAATGGAAAATAGAAAGATGCGTCTCCCCTTTATTAAGAAAAGTCCATGACCTGCACACACTGCTGTATTTAAAATGGATAACCGAGTGGCAGTTGTGAAATAATATTTGGTATTCTTACCAATACTAATGTATAATTATTTGTTACATGTTGATTTGTGAACTTTATAAATAAAAGTACTGCCCCTCTTATAACAACAACAAAAATAAATAAATAAATAAAATGGATAACCGACAAGGCCTGTATGATACATGCAACTCTGCTCAGTGTCATGTGGCAGCCTGGACTGGAGGGGAGTTTGGGGGAGAATGGATACATGGAAATGTGTGACTGAGTTCCTCCACTGTTGGCCTGAAACTATCACAACACTGTTAATGAGCTATACCCTAATACAAAATAAAAAGCTAAAAAAAGAAAAGTCTGGGAAATAGTGGACCGAAGACAGAGCAGCCATGTGCAGTCATAAAGGAATTAAATGAATCAGTCCATTTACCAGTGGTAGCTGGCCTGAGTTTGGCTCCACGCCCCACGCTTTGTAACCATGTGACCAACAGAGAAGGACAAATTAACCTCCCGGAAACTCAGCTTCCTCTTCTGTAAAATGGGAACAATCACAGAACCTAGTGTCTAATCAGCCACAGCCCTATCCTTTAATTTAGCAGGAAATAACCTATGAAGTATGATTAGTCCAGAAACCAGCATGCAGGGCGAGGCTCGTGTATGTTAATTATTACTTTGGAAAGCATTTAGTTGACCTCAAAGTAACCCCACTTTTGAACCCAAGCTTTACATTTTACAAAAGGTGTCTCAGCATAGGCAGCCACAAAACTCAGTGAGAACCGGGACGTGAACATGGTTGTAAAATACAGTGTTAACCGTGCAAACGAAAAGGTTTTTCACATCCATCCACAGCCAGTCCAGGACAGATCATGCCAGGCTAGGCTATACGGCAGGGGAGTCTGCTTCCAACAAGGAGGTCTTGTTGACCTGAAAGTTTGGGCCGAAAAAGAGGGTGATAATTGTAGCAACACAAGAACACGAGCGTAGCTGGCCCCCTTCCAGGTGGACGAGGCTTTAACCGCTCCACGCGAGTTAGCCCACTTCATCCTCACCCCAGTGCCACAACACTAGTCCTAGGGTCACTGGTTTTTAAAGCTGGGGACCTGGAGCATGAAGAGGCTGAAGGATTCGCCAGTGGTCACGGAGCAACAGAGTGTGGTGGCCAGGGCCTGAACCTAGGCAGTCCGGTCCCTTAGCCACTAAGCTGGGGCAGAGCCGCTGGGCAACGGGCTTCAGGGCAGCTTTAGAGCTGCAGGATGTCAGAGGCAGAGGTGCTTGGAGGAACTCTGGTCCAACACCCCTCTCGTTACAAATGAGATTAGTGAGGGCAGAAAGGCCAGAGCTGGGCGAGGCGCCTTAGCCCTTGTCAGCCAAGCTGGGGCCTGAACTAGAACCTCCTGGCCTTTTGTACTGGACAAGGTGACCTGTGGAAACCACAAAGCAGTGGACATGTGCGTGTGTGTGCATGTGTGTGCACACGTGTGTGCATGGATGTGTGTTCCTACTGTGCACACATGTATGTCCATATGCGAGTGGGGATGGGAGGGGGCGTATCCAGGGCTTCTCCACTCACCTCCCCTTTCTCCACCAAAGGCTTCACCTCGGCGAGGTCCACGTCCTGCAGCTCCCGAGACATGTCCTTGTTGTCACGCGCCTGCACAGAGACAGAGGCCAGGGGGTCAGCAATTCCAACTGAGAGGTGTTTCCAGACAGAAGCAAAACTGAGGCCAGGGAGGAAGCCTTCACTCCCCAGACCAGCAGTTTCTACCTCCCGCCCACCACCCCGGCCCCAGTCTTGCCCCTGGGGATGGAGGGAAGTCTGTTTCCTGGGACAGGAAACTGAGGCTTTTGGACAACTCAACAGTCAGTAAAGACCTCGCCTGCAATGTGGAAGACTCAGTTCCCTGGGTCAGGAAGATCCCCTGGAGGAGGAAATGGCAACCCACTCCAATATTCTTGCCTGGAGAATCCCACAGACAGAGGAGCCTGACAAGGCTACAGTCCATGCGGTCACAAGAGGTAGACACAACTTAGCCACTAAACCACCCTGGCACTCAAAACCAGGCCCTGACACCCAGGCCAGGCCCACCCACCACACCAAGGACAGATGTTTCTCTCTGCACTTTAGAAGGAGACCCACGTCGCTGCCACATCCCGAAATCAGAGAGACCCAGCTTGACAAGCAGAAGGGGACAGAAGGTCCCGGACGCCGGCCACGGGGAGCCATGGCGCTAGCTCCCTTCTCCTTCATCCCCACACCAGTGGGATGTCCCCAACAGAGGGACAGCCACAGAGACAGCCCCATGTTCATCTCTGGGCAGGGTACTCTGCTCCCTGCTGGGGTGGGGTGGGGCAAGCAGGGAGGAGAAGGGACTATCTCAAGCCAAGATGACAAGACTGAGCATTTTGGGAAGACTTTGAAAGAAAAAAGATCTTCAAGGCACAAAGCACTTGATGAGCCAGAGTGCGGGCAGGAAAGCAGGGGTGGGGGGCAGGGGTGGGGGCAGAGATCGGGGTGGGCCAGAAGGGGCCCCTGGGCTCTGATGCCAGGGCAGCTGCAGGAGAACCACCGAAGCAAGACGGAGCGGAGTTCCAGCGGTGGAAATGCCACCGCAACCGACCGCCCTGGGGACCGAGGCTTGGGGGATGACAGGTCTTGAGCACACTCCCTCCTGGGGGGCTCAATCAGGGACCTGGAGGCATCAGTATTTCTTCTTAGGGGTGAAGAGTCAAGCGGAGAGACTGAAGCTCCCCCAGTCCAGTACTGGGGTGAACTGCAATGAACCCAGAAGGAGGGGTAGGTGCTGCAGGCAGAGCTGAAGAGATGGGAGTGAAGGAGTAAGTGATGGGAGACCAGGGACCCCCACCAGGTCACAGACCCAGACCTTCTAAATCAGGAACTGGGTGAAAACCTGCTACTTTTCAGAGCAGGGACCTCGCCCCAAACTCTCCATGGCTCCACAGATGTAACAGCCAGACAGAGAGCACAGGTCTCTGAACTTCTCAATTTCAGCTCCTCTGAGGACCCACGTCCCTGCACCTAGAGGAACCCTCTTTGTAAAACACCTCTCAGGGGTCAGCGGGTGACAGAGCGGGGCCACCCCGCACGCCACCTCCCCCACGCCAGCACATGGTACTCCGTGGGCAGATCCCCTGGGACGCTCTGGTCTGGGCCCCCAGTAGATAACCAGCCCCACAAGAATGCCTTTATGCAGCCTCTGGAGTCTAGGCTCCAGAACATTCCGAAAACAAAGTCGGTTTTATATTCGCGAGCATTCCTGGGCAGCTGCCAGCTCGGAGGCAGGAGGCATGAAAAGCCAAGGTCTGCCGGCCTTGCTAACTCAGCGTGTTCACGGTCCCAAGACCCTGGCCGTGAGACACCTCGCCTACACAGGCCAGGGAGCCTTCCAGAGGCTCACAGCTCTGGCAACGCTAAGAGCTTGTCACAGGGGCTCCTTCAGAACCCAGGGGTGAAGTCAGGGTCTCTGGCTATTCCTGGGCCTCCGTCCCCACCTGCCAGCTCCCCAGGACAGGTAGGTAGCCTACCTGGCTCGTTCCCTTCCCTCCCTGCAGCTCCTAGCATCACAACAGACAGAATAAGCAGACAGATGCACAGCCTTTATGCAGCTTCACAGCAACTGATCACTCAGTTGCATCCGACTCTGCAATCCCAAGGACTGTCGCCTGCCAGGTTCTCCTGTCCCTGGAATTCTCCAGGCAAGAATACAGGAGCAGGGTGCCCCTTCCTCCTCCAGGGGGATCTTCCCAACCCAGGGATCGAACCTGCATCTCGTGCATCTCCTGCGGTGGCAGGCTGATTCTTTACCACTGCGCCACCTGAGAGGCCCACGTTTGCGTTTACATTCACTCTTACGTGGTTTAGTAAACCACACGAGTGAAATGCCTTGAAAACAGGTCCACGTGTATTTCAGGCTGCAGCTCAGCCCAGTGTGGTCAGGTCTCCTGGGCTGGCTTGACTCCAGTGGGATCCCACTGGAGGATCAGCCTTCACCTGGCCTCTCACCCTCCCTCAGAACCAGAAAGAGTTCAGGTCCAGCCTTCCTGGCTTCTCAAACATGCTCCCGGAGAAATCCCTTTACCCCACACCTTTTCCTCCTACAACTCAGCTTCCCAGACCTCAGGCGACAGTGGCTTGAAAACCGGAGAATTCCCCTTAAACATCAGTATTTGAGAACTGCTCCTTTTTGGAAGCTGGAGGAGGCCTCAGGGAGCCGCACCCCTCGTGTGCTCAGGGCCCTGGGGAGACTCAGAGGGGAGCTCACAGAGGACTATCACAGTGTTTGTGCAGACGAGGGTGCTTCGGTCCCCCCATCTGGCGAGGTCCGGAGACATTCTTGATCGGCACCACTGGGAGATGCTGCTAGCATCCAGCTCATGCAGACCAGGGCGGCTGCTGACCACGCCACGGGGGCACAGGGCACCCACGGCAGAATTATCTGGCCCCAGGAGTGAAGCGGCTGAAACGCCCTGGGCCCAGACCAAGAAGCAGCCAGTGAGAACCCCAGGGCTCTGAAGTCTGCAGGGCGACCAGATAAAGCAGAGGACACTCCAGGTTCTCCTCGTGTCCGGGGGATGGGCGTGGGTAGGAGGTGCGGTTCCCGCAGGCCTGGGGCAGCCTGTGGCTCATAACTGTAACTGGACACGTCCCGACAGGTGAGCTCAGCCAGGACCTCCAGCCAGGTCACCACCTGCGATTCCCAAGACCACCCAAATGGGCTGTAGAAGGTGCACCTTGAGCCCCGGGCCCCCCACACCCCCCACCTCGCCTCTCTGAGCTAGGGTGCTCTCAGTCCAACTCAGCAGACTTAGGCCCCTTGAGGCCCCCTTAACCCCGTCTCTGTTGCATCCATCAATAAACTTTGCAAACTTTTGTCTCAGAAGCTGTGGGTTTAAAGGAAACCTTATAAGGAAGTTCAATATATAAAACTGTTTTTAAGAAGAAAGCTGACATGTTTTAGATAAAGCCAGGGACACCTCGTGTTCCCCCTCCCTATCGTCTGCCCCCCACGAGGCAAAACCAGCCCTCAGAGCCCTTCTGAGCTCCAGGAAGCATGTGCTGTAGGAAGGTTTACTCGGAGGTAGTTTTCCTGCACAGCAATTGTATGTGCCAGACACTGAGTGAATCGAGAAAGGACCTATCACAGCTCTGTGATGAGACCTGACTATGTGACAAGTCAGGCGTAGACAGGAGGTGACCTGGTTTCGGTGCCAGGGCTGGTGCCCCCTTCCCTGTCCCCTTCAGGCTCCACTCAGAGGGTGCCCACACCTGGGGTCACCGCCCGCAGCCAACCTGCAGCCCCACTGGGCTCAACAAGCTCTCTCCCTGGGTTTGAGACCAAGCGCCGGATGCCAAGCCTGCCCTTCTTCACCGCCTCCTGCAAAGTCCCAGCACAGGATGTAGGGCTGCAGAGGGCCAAGGCAACCCTGCAGGGGGAGGAGGGTTGCAGGTGGCAGTCCTGCAGGGGGCCAGGCAGCACCGGGCATGGTGGTGGAAGCCTGGGTATGACTCCCAGCCTCCTATGCCATCCTGTAGGGTGGACTCTGTCTCAGCACAGAGGGAAGCCACTCCACACAGGAAATGAGGTCGGGACAGGTCTCCTGCCAAAACCCCATTCAGTGCACACAGCAGGGCTCCAGGTCACAACGCCAGCTGCCAGACTGATTTATACCTCTTCTTCCTTTCCCACCTGCCTGCCCAGAAGGAATTCTGAGAAAATCAATATTGCAGAAGTGAAAGGCAGCCAGGAGTTAGTGGGGAGGTGGGGGGAGATCTGAGGGTCATACCTGAACATTACCATTGATTAGTTCTGTGATCTAACCTCTGAGCCTCAGTCTGCTCATCTGTAAAATGGGCATAACAACGCCTGCTCCCGGCGAGTAGTGGGGGGCCTTCAATACAACCATGGCACACAGAATCGGGCAAACAGCTGCTTCATTGATCAGTACACTTCCCTGGTTGCCTCAGAGACCCAGGGCGATCTGTGGGGACACGGTCTGTATTTTAAACATTCTTAATCCCTGAGTGGCCCAGCAAGGATGGGACACAGAAAAAGGTTCAGCAGGTGTCACATGGGTTTCCAGCAATCAGACCCAACGTGCTACCACTCGGGTCAATGAGTAACAAAGGCCCAAGGGGCAGGCGCGGGTTGGGGGGGGGCAGGCAAATACCTTTCCAGTTCAACGGACCCAGGAGCCAGTCAGCAATGAGCTGGACTCCATGGGTTCCAGCAAAGCCAAGACTGAGATTTGCTTGGAGGAGTGAAGAAGGTGACCTCGGGGACTGGGAAGGCAGCGGGCGAAGGCATCTCAGGCTATGAGGCCACGTGAGAGCTGTTAGTCGGTCACCCTGAGAGCGAGGGGACACACAGCGCCTGGGATTCTCACAAGCCCTGATGGAGCAGCGGGAACGCTGTTTAGGAGCTGGGGCGTGGGAACCCTGCCCCTCCCAGCCACATGACTGTTCCCAAGCCATTCATCCCCTCCCTGGGCCTCGGCTTCCCATCTACAAAATATGCGGCAAGTGTTCTATAGACACCGCTGTTCTTGTTTAGTTGCTAAGTCGTGTCCAGCTCTTGTGACCTGCCAGGCTCCTCTGTCCGTGGAATTCTTCAGGCAAGAATACCAGAGCAGGTTGCCATTTCCTTCCCCAGAGGATCTTCCTGACTCAGGAATCGAACCTGTGTCTCCTGCGTTGGCAGGTAGACTCTTTACTGCTCAGCCACCTGAGAAGCCCCACATCACATAGTCCCCAAGACCCCGGACGGATGGGAGCCCAGGCAGGAAGGTGCTGCATGCAGACGAAAGGGAGGTGCCCCCGGGGTGCTGTGAGGGCCTCTTGCAGCATGGCTCTGCTCAGGCCATCTGCCCTGGGAACCTGGAGGACGCTCTTCTCCCAGCCTGGACCTCCTCCTCGTCCCTAAGACTGGAGTCCTCCACCAGCTCTGGCATTCCTCCAACAAGCCACCTGGAGGGGGCATCTGCCCTTCCTCTTTGGCAAATTCTGCTGGGCCCCTAAAGCCCCTCTGAGGCGGGGGCGGGGGGCGTCTAGCACAGAAACACCCAGAGTGTGCTTGGGGAGCCCCCAGCCTCACCCTCCACAGACACAGACGGTGACAGCGACAAGAACTTCACGGTGCCTCCTAGGCTCCAGACTCCATCTCCCCTTTGAGCTTTCCAGTAGCCCTAGAAGGTGGACCCCATCATGTCACCATACGACGGGGAAATGGAGGCAGAGAGATTAAGAAACGGACCTCAAGTCACCAAGCATCAAGACGGCACAGTTTAAAAAAAACAACGTTAAAGGGGACAGTTGACCATGAACCCAGCTTGCTCTAAACAGACACACATCCGAGTGCCCAGCCCCAGGCAGGAGGTTCTAAGGATGGGCCCCATGCTCCTGGGAGACTTCTCCTGTGTGGATCAGCTGGCAGAGTCATGTGCTTCTCTCCCACCATGCACAGCCCCCTTGAGTCACCACCAGAGGCCCAGGCTGCGGACAAAGTCCACATCTTAGACCTTCTCCCGTCACAACATGCAGAAGGGATCCGCCATATTCAATACTTGAAAAAAAAGGTTCACTGCATTATTCTATTTGTTCCAGGAGGAGGTCCCTGGGAGAATGTGGATTGGATCACCTCGGCTTACGAATGGGTAATCTGAGGCTCAAACGCCAAGGCCTATGTGACTTCCTAAAGGCCTAGACTCCATCCTTCGCAGTGGGTGCAGGTGGGCAGGGCAGGGGCAGGGAGGGCAGGGGCAGGCAGACCACAGCCTCCCAGAGTCCTCCAGTGAAGCAGAGAGAGAGGGGAACCAGGAACGACTGTTGATAAGCTTGCATCGATTGTGACTGTCAGCCACTGGCCCAGATTTTGTCCCGTCCAGAACACGCCCGGTTTCCAAGCCACGTGAAAGCAGTGGTTTTTTTTCCAGCACACTGAGCTCTTTATAGGACAGAATTTAAAAGGCAGGCAGGGGATCAATGGATGCTGCTGATGTTCGCCATAACATCCTCTCCGAGTACAGTCAACTCCAGAAGGTTTGAGAGAATAGTGCCCCGTCTGCATTAACCTCCAGAAAAGTAGCCTTGGGGCGCACCTTGCCTCCCCGCACCTTGCTATGGACATGTCCTTTGGTCCTTTCTTTGCCAAAGAGATTGAAATCAAGCTACCAGGCAGTCCATGTTTTCTGGACCTTCTGAAACCCAAGCCTTCAAGGAGGGTGAAGAAGCTGATGGCTTCTCAACGTTTTTCTTATGCAATCAACCTAGTAAACAATATGACAGGACTCACTGGACCTTCTAGAAAGTTCCCCAGGTGAGGGGAAGGGAGGTAGAAAACAGGGCTTTCAAAAGTCAATAAAATGAAAAAAGACGATCAGAAAATCAGAATTCCTTCAGGAGGCCCCGGGTGCTTCTGCTTGGAGGCTGAACCTCAGCAGCATCCAACAGGCTGTCTGATATTGAAAGAATAAAAAAGAAATCACTAAAGAGAAGGCACCCCCCAGCTGCATCCATTCCCTGGGTACCAGGCTGGAGACCAAAGGCAGCTTCTCTGTCTTGGGCCAGAGCACAGAACTAGCAAGAAAGTCTGGGACACAATAGCAGGAAGAGGGAGGGGCCTGTACGTGGTCTTCACCCCACCCGCTTCTCCACAGCACGACCCAGGACCTTCCTGTCGGTTCTCCGTGCAGGTCTGGGAGCCCAGCCACCTGTCTGGCAGAAAGAAGACCAGACCGTCTGCGGGGACGCACAGGATAACGGAAGTCTAAAGGAGGATGCTGGGTGGGTGAGAGGCTCTTTCTGTGAATCTGCAAGACAAACACAAGCAGCGCTGGAAGGTCTGTGAGATAATGTATAGAAAGCACACAGAGAGAGCCAGTGATAGCATGGGACGTGGAGGCAGATTCCTCCTACACAGCCCTTTGTCCCCGAGACGGGACAATTGCCACACTGAAAGAATCTTTCCCCGAATTGGTCTTGCTGCTCTTACCCTCTGGATGACCTTTCCTACACAAGAGGGCCCACTGTTATTTCCTTAGTAAATGGAGGTATCCTTTGGACTAACATTGCTTCCCTGGTGGCTCAGACTGTATAGAATCTGCCTGCAATGCAGGAGACCTGAGTTCAGTCTCTGGGTCGGGAAGATTCCCCAGAGAAGGGAGTGGCCACCCACTCCAGTATTCTTGCCTGGAGAATTCCATGGACAGAGAAGCCTGGTGGGCTGCAGTCCATGGGGTCACAAAGTCAGATGCTACTGAGCAACTATACTACTACTACTTGAACCAATATTAACTGATTGCCTACTAAGTGCACTCTCAGGTTTACAGGAAAAGGGTAATTAAGCAGACACAACCCAGAATGATCCAAGAAGGGTACCCCACCCAGTCGGCCTGCCTGGAGGGGGAAGTCAGGGAGGACTTTCTGGAGAAAGCAGGCAAGTTCAATGACTAACCAGAAGAGGGGAGGAGGGGAGGGTTCCCAGCTAAGAGAGTCCTCAGAATTACCTACCTCTTCAGAATGACTCTCACACTCACATTCAGAGAGGGCTGCCCAGAACCTTCTCAAAGCCAATAGGTGGAGTTAGGGGTAAAGATGAGGGAACAGAATGGAGCCCTGTTCTTCCTAAAGAAGGTCCCCATCCACCTCTTTAAGCAGAGCAGTACACGGGCATATCGTTTGTATGTACAGAGCTTTCCACAGGTTTAAGGAGGAAAAAAAAAAAATCTATAAAACAAAAGATGAATCCCCCAGACCGCTAAGCAGTCCCACTTCCTACCATCTCAGTTGGAGGAATGCCTCTACCGGACTGGAAATGCCTGGAGATGGAGCCCAGGTGGGCAGGTCTTCGGTAAATATACGGTATGAAGATCAGGACTGGGTGGAAGAGAGACCTGTGTGTGGATCCACACTCTGTAATCGGGTCTATTCGGCAGCGCCAAGTCAGAGTGCCAGGGTTGCCAGGTCTCGTCTCATAGGGCGTCTGCCCCGGAGCACTGGCGTCTGTACACTCGTGATCAGGGCCCCCCACTCCTCCTGCACACCCCGCTCCAACAAGCCTGGACTGGCGCAGCAGGGGTCAAGCGAGTGTCCAGGAAATTGACCTCCGCCAACTCCGCAGCAGAGACCCCCAACCTGCCTGTGTCTGTCTCCAAATTTAAAGAGAAAGAAAGGGCAGGGCTGGGCCCAGACTGAGATCAGGGAGTCAGGAAAGGCTGCCTGAAATGAAGCCAAGAAACCAAGTCCAGGTTCCAAAGACGGAACCTGCTTTCTCCAAAGAGGAGGGCCTGGGCAGCCTCGAAGGATAACGCTTCAGGGAATGGTCCATGGTGGCCCACGGGTAATGGAGCCCCATCACTTGATTCTGGACAAGCAAGGGACCTGCTCAACCCTCAGTCTTCTGATCTGAGAAATAGCAAGGATGTCTCCTGTCTCAAAGGAACAAGGAGATGCCTTGAAATCACAAGGCACTTTAACCGAATAAAAGCTACTTACTCCAGACCCTGGAGATAGGAGAAATGTGGCCCTCTTTCTTTTGCTCTCCCTCAGCCATCATTCTGGAGCAAATATCCTCCTCTCTGGCAGTACACTCTAGCCCAATTCAGCCCAGAAAGGGCTGAAACAATGCAGATCCCTCGCCCATCCCAGACCTACCAGGCCTGGAAATCTGTATTTCAGACAAAGTTCCATTATATTTTTATGCAATCTGCATAAGCTTAGCTTTCTGTAAAAACTTCAAGAAGCAAAACATGAATCCAGCATTTGCAGGCCTTCCCCAGGCGATGCCTTGAGAATGCCATTTGTGGAAATGATTGACCACAAGTTCCCTCATCGTGGCCTCAAGGGCAAGTACCGTCCTCAACTCTTGCCGTAGATTAACTCAATTAACATTTACACGTCCCAGAGAGACAGTACCTGTTATTCCCATTTTTCAGGGGGGGGGAATCTGAGGCCAGAGCTCTGGCTGGCCTCTCTGCTCTTTTCACTCTTGCCTTTTTGCAGTCACCCCAACATGCCATCATGAAAAAAGAACAAAGACTTTCAGGTCTGACACTCTGGGTTCTCAGCCTGCACCTCCCACTTCCAGTCACATAGCCCACAAGCAAGTCCCTTAAACATTCTTGGCCTTGGTTTTCCCATCCATTCAATGGAGCCAAGACAGCACAGGCAGAGCTCTCATGAGGATGAGAGGGGCTGTGGGATATACCTGCTGATTCGGAGAGAGAGAAAGGTCCTGTCCCTTCCCAGCCCCCTCTGCCTGAGTCAGGGCCCCTCCCTGCTAGAATCTTAGATGCTGAGTCATCATCCTGGCTTCCCTTCTGAAGCACAGGGGCTTTTGAGTCATGCTTTGGATAGGATTCTCTGGAACCTGGAAGAACTGCAGCTTCAGGCCATCAGAAAAACACAATGAGATCTTTCTTCCCCATCCGTGCTGAGGCCGCTTAGGAGATTTTAGTGCGCTGAGGGCAGGGGACGTGTGTGTCTAGGGGGCAGGGCGGGGAGGGCTTTGTTCACATCTGGGGTCCAACCTGGACAGCCCAAATCTGGGCCACCACCACTCAGCAGAGCTGCAGCCCTTTCTCACTACGCTGATTCTGCTCCTGTTTCAAGAACTCCTGATTCAGACTGAAAATCAACTGACCCATCAATCACCCACATTCTGTCTGGAAAGTTTCCCTGCCAGAAACACAGTGAGGATCCAACTCATTTTCTGACAACAGAAAATACATCTCTCAAGACTTGAGACCCCTGTTCACCACCTTCCATCACAGCCAGGAAACTCAGGCTGACTTCCAGGTTTGGCTCCTTCTCGGCAAGTCATTCCCTGCCTTTGGGTCTCAGTTTCCATCTGTAAACTGGGCAGAAGTTGGACCAGGAACTTGTGTGAATTTTTAATTTCTCCAAATTATTAAACCAACAGATAGCAAGCCTGGATTCGCTTCTCAGGAAAAGAGACCCCAAAATATCCTCCAAGGTCTCCTTGGAAAGCATAGTCACATGCTATCACCAAAAATTTAACTGCCTGAGGGACCACAGAGGAATGGGGCCATTCAGTTGATTCAGTGTCTGTATTTGATCTCCTCCCAAGGGCCTGGCCCTGGGCCAGGTGCCAGGTGCCAAAGCGAGGCAGGGAACGCCTTCCTTCTCGCTCTGAGAAGAGTGACAATGATGAGGGACAAGGTGCCACAAAGCTACTAAGTCCCGGGTCTGGGGATATTTGGCTTCGCTCCTGACTCCAGAGCACTGTCCCTTTAAAGGTATCCTATCACTTCGTGACCACCCCTGTGCCCCCCTCCTCCCCTAACCCCCCACCCTGGCCTACCCCAACAGTTACCACCACAGAGGGCTGGGGTCTGCACCCTTGTCTGCATTTCTGCCCTGGCTGGGGAACCCCTTAAGCCAGGTGTGGGGGGTTGCACTCTCTGTACCTTGCTTATTTCAGTTCACCTTTGTGAAACTCAGTCAAGATTCCAGCATTTCTATCCAGGAGGAAGCTGGGCTGGAAGGTCTGCCTTGGGACTGCATTTTTCATGGCAAGAACACACTCTGTTTCTTTAGGAGGTGAAGTATGGCTGATGGCTAAAGCCCTCCTGCCTGGCCACTGGCTGAACTCTCTCTGAATCTTTCATCTTTCCCAGTAACTCAAAGGAACCAAACAAACTCAAGTGCCCAGGACATTTGGGAAGAAGAGATGGTCTGGGCACAAGACAATGGCGCCCTCCCCAACTAGGTTTGCCTCCCTCACCAGCTGCCGGGCACCTCCCCCGTCCAAGCCACAAGTCGGTGCTGCCCCAGACCTAGAGGGATGTCTCACAGCAGAGGCGACAGACGGGCGAGTGGGGGAGGTGGGGCGGAGTAAGGCAAATGGCCACTAAATCCCAGCTTCAGCCACTAATGTGACCCAAGCGGTGACAGCGCTTTTCCCCCCGGAGCCCCCTCGGTGCACACGCCCTGCCCCCGGCTGAATCCGAGACCGCGGCGGATCTCCCAGGAAAGGCCGAGCAAATCCAGCTGTTCTCCTCCCCCCGGAGGGCAGGAGAGAGAAGGGAAGCTGGGGAGAGTGGGCGGAGGCGAAAATGACGCCACTCGAAGCCCCAGCCAGCGCAGAGCGGCCAGATGCCACACGACCCCTGTGGTCCAGGCCACCGCTTGCGCTTCGCCACAGCGCCCCCCCTGGGCCACCTCGGGGGGCGCACCCTGCCCAGCGACGCTCGCCAACCCTCGCTCCCGCGCGTGTCGCACGCGCTGAAACACTAGGACCCTTCCCCAACACACACACACGCGCGCGAGCGCGCCCGCGCGCGCGCACACACACAAGCGTGCTCCACCTCGACTTCCAGGCTGAATGGGCCCCCGCCCCTCAGACACACACTGGTTGGGGGCAGAGTCTGGGAAGCAGACACACCCACGTCCCCTTCTCGAGCCTCGTCCTTAGCGCCGCTCACCCCTAGCCATCTCCTTTCTACAGGCGCACTCAATCCTTCCTTCCCCAGACACCCCACTCCAGGGACACACCCCACCTCCACCCTCAAACACACACACTCCTGGTCTCGCCTCCTCCCACGTCCAGCGCGCACTCCGGCCCGGAGCGCCCGTGTGAGCCGGGAGGGCCTTGGGAAGCAGCGATCAAGGTGTTGGGGCTCTCCACCCCCTACCCCGATCCTCAGGATCCCACTTCCTCAGCTAGGGGAAAGGTGAACCCGGACCTTTTTTTCCCTCTTGCGGCCGAATCAAACACCCCCACTCCATCAGTGCTCGCGCCCCCAAAGCCCCTCCTGGCGCTCGCCCTGGGGCCATTGGGAGACCGAGCGCTTGCAGCTCCGGGAGTAGGGGAGGGCTGGCCACAAAGGGCGGTCCAGCAGAGGCAGGAGCACCCACAGGCGACCGATCCCTCCCCTCCTGGCGGGAAGAGGGCGTCGGGCTTACCTAATGACGAGGAAGAAAAGCGAAAAGGACCCGGAGCTAGGCTGGAGGCGCCCAGAGGGAGCGAGGAGAGCGGCGAAGAGAGGAGTGCGCTCCAGAGCGGGAGCTGGGAGCCAGGCGAGGTTTGTTTATGCCCGGGAGGAAGGCGATTTTATAGGCGCCGCGACCCCGCCCCCCGCGCCTCGCCCCGCCCCCGTCCCCCAGGCCCCCTCGCCGCGGGGACACACCCCTCGCCGCTCCCTCCTCCCGGGCGCTCCTCCCGCTCCCTTGGGCGCGCCTGGCCCTGCTGGGGCAGCGCGCGGGGGGCGCCAGCCCGAGCCGCCGCCTGTTGCGCAAGCCCGCGTGGAGGCGAGGCGGGGAGCGGCCCTCCTGGTCCCGGCAGCCGTTCCGCAGCGCTGTCCCTTTCCCAGTCCGGAAGGCCGGGGCCTGGGTGTGTGCAGCGAGCGTGTGTGCACCGGGGATCCATTTGGGCGCGGGTGCGTGTGCTTGGGCGCGCTCGCGCGTGTGCGTGTGGACTTCCGTCTGTCTCTGTGTGACCGAGTGGCCCCCATCTCCGTCTCAGAGTTTCTTCTTCCTAGTCCCCTTGCGCCACGCCTACACCTCCGTTAGGAGCGACTCCCCCACTTCCTCCGGGTCTTAGATCCCAAGTCCGGAGTAGCTGCCTCCTTTGCTTCCTGGAGACCCGCTCCCTGCAATTCTCACCCCATGACCCTTCCTTGATGCATCTGCTTTCCGTTGAAACACAGACTCTCGCTTAATCACGTCCATCTTGCTTGGGCACCTTCACGAAACCCCAGTTCCCTAGTTCTAAGCCCACCTGCCCTTTCCCACCCTGCGTCCTTCTCCCCGCCCCCAGAACCCTGGCAGGAGAGGAAGGTTCTCGCTCCTTCCTCGCCTGGTTCCCAGAACTTGTACTGAGCACTCTTTCCGCGCTTAGCCGCCTTGTCTACCTGTTGCCAGCTCGCTCTGCTTATCAATATCCCCCGCGGAACTTTTTTTTTTTTAAGAAGGTATGGGCCAGGGCTCCATCCCAGGACGGTTTGATCAGAATCTGAGGGAATGCAGCCCAAGCGTCTTTTAAGAGCTTCCCAGATGGTTCTAATGTGCAACCCGGGTGAGCCTCACTGTACCGGGAGAATATTATTTTATGGGTGAAGGAAGACCTTACCGTTGTCCCCAGGCCCCTTGCCCAGACTTGTGTTTGCTTGCATCTGCCCTCCTCTTCCAGCCCTCTGCCTGATGGTGGTAAACCTCTTCCCTCCACCAGCCCAGATTTTGCTCAAGACAGGGCCCTGGTTCTCCTCTGTGCAGCCCACTGGCCTCCAGGGGCCCTGGTATTTACCTATTCTGTCATTGCACAAATATTTATTGAGCCACTACTTTGAGCCAAGTTCTGCGCTCAGCTGCTGGGGAAAAGGACTGAAAAGCTGAGGAGCCTGAAGATTCAGTTTCCCCATTCACCCAAAGAGAAGGTTAAGCTGGGCTCATTTCTTGGATAACTGGATTGAGCACCTGCTCAGCCTCTGTTGTATACACTGGGGGCATGGTAATGAACAAAATTAGGCCAGCTTTCTTTTACTCCACTCACACACATCTATTTCCCCTTACCTCCCCTATTTCCCCTTTTCCCCATTTCCCCTTACCTCCCCTATTTCGACTCTCAACATTGAGCTGCTCTGTTTATCACCTGGCAAAAGATATAGAGGCTCAAGTTCAAAAGTAGAGTAGGCCACTACTTCCTCAGTAACAAATGGGAGCCCTGGCGTGTGGACTGGAGAAGGGCACTTTGCCGGGAGAAGCCACTTCCACCTCTTTGAGGAAGACTTGGGGGGTGGAGCACTCAGAGCAGTCCAGACCTGCAGGGGCTCTGTCCAATGGCAGAGGAGGCTTGTGCTTAGGAACCCAAACAATGAGCAGAGAGCAAGTGGGCGGATCAGGGAGACAAGATACCAGAGACAAAGAGGAGAAAAGAAGAATTGTACCGGAGTCGGGGCTGGGGTGGGGGGGGTGGGGGGGTGGGTAGCATTTTCTGAGACCAGTGGCATTCTCCAACTAGGGTGAAAGAAGATCATTGCAGAATCCAAAGCAGCTCGGAAAAGTTCTGAAGGAGGTGTCATTTAGATCCGTCTCATGGGTCCAACACAGCCAGTTTTCCTTCAGTGCTGCAATACTCTGCTGTTTCCGCAATGCGCTGAGTGCCCAGATGAAGCCGTTTTCCCCGCATCCACTTGTAGGAAGGAAGGACTTGGGGGCAACCCTGGATGGGCACCCAGGTAGAAGGTGCTCCCTCTGTGAAGTGGCCCCAGGGCACTGAGAGCTTCCTGCACCACTGGTCCCCCAGTGCAGGTCAGCTGAGACAGCAGAAGCTCTCAGAGCCAAACGTGGGTCCAATTGTATTGAACTGTTTAAATGATTTCTCTTTCTCGCTGGTCAGCAACAGAATTAGATTTGCTTAGTGAACGCACACGTGGTGCAGATCCATCATCGAATCAGATTGGATTTTCTGGACTAACGTCCCTGGAAATTTCTAGTTAGCAGCACGGAAATTTTTTTTTCATAGACTATTCTCACTAGAAGGACCAGAGGCATCATCCATTCCCAAGCTTCTTCCTTGGAGTTCATGGGTACTTGGGCTGAGAGAGACCCAAAGCTAGAGTTCATGGGAAGAATGCTTGATTTCACCACACGGGTGCTGTGGTCCCTTGGGCAGTTACCCCACCTGTCTCGACATTCATCATGAATGTGGAGAAGATGGGTGAGAGGAGCCGCTGGACCTTCTGGCCACAGTGTATGAGTCCCCTGATGAGGTTCCATGTTTTTTAATATGAAAAAGAGTCCCTGAAAAGCTAGCATCCCTTCGTTCTAGTATAGGGCTCCCCTCCATATCTTCCTCTTTTGTGAATCAGTCTAATCTACAAGTACACACTCACAGCAATCAATGACCCATCCTAAGAATCGCCTCTTACCCCAAGTTCCCCTCCAGTTACTGTCGCCTCTTCCTCCCCAAACTTCTCTAAATAGATGCCCATCCACATAGCCTCCACTTCCTCGAGACATCTCCCCTTCCTTTAACTTTTTAGCGTTTATCAAGTTCCTCAGGAGTCAGTCCTGGCTTAATAAATCTACAAAGCTCTTTAAGGAAAACAATAGCCTTCTTTGCACCCACACACCACTTCCTCGACCCCCTCCCCCCTCCGCTCTCCCCCTCCCCCCTCCCCTCTCCCCCTCTCCCCTCCCCTCTCCCCCTCCTCCTCCCCCCTCCTAGGCAGCTGGGACTTTCATCTCTGCAGATCATTTGTATCTCATCTCTGCTCTCACCAGTTTTTCTGGCCCTAGCATGTTCTGTAATTTGCTGCCTCGGCCTCCTCATCGGGAAGCTGTACATAATAACAGAGCTACCTTCTAGGGTTGTTATAAGAAATACCAGTTAATATACATAAAGAAAAGAAAGTGAAGTTGCTCAGTCGTGTCCAACTCTTTGTGACCCCATGGACTATAGCCTACCAGGTTCCTCCATCCATGGGATTTTCAAGGCAACAATACTGGCTGCTGCTGCTGCTGCTAAGTCGCTTCAGTCGTGTCCAACTCTGTGCGACCCCATAGATGGCAGCCCACCAGGCTCCCCCATCCCTGGGATTCTCCAGGCAAGAACACTGGAGTGGGTTGCTATTTCCTTCTTCAGGGGATCTTCCTAACCTAGGGATCGAACCCAGGTCTCATGCATTGTAGGCAGATGCTTTACCATCTGAGCCACTAGGAAAGTCAGATAAGAACCTGTGAAACATCCTAGAACAATGCCTGGCATGTACGAAGTCCTTGATAGAATGTTAGCCATCAGCATCACCACCATCATCATCTCATCCCATCTCTCCTGGCATCTTTCAAAGTACCTGATTCATTCAGAAAGCCAGTAAACAGTGGTCAAATAAGTGAGCAAAGGCAAGTGTTTCTTCCTGAACTCTCCCTTCTTTCTGCAGCCCTGCTTGGATTTCATGGGGAGGGGAAGGGATCTTTCTGCTTGTTTCGGGAGCCCAAGTAGAAGGATCATATCTGTGGACCTTTGAACCTTTTCCCAGTCCTCTGAGAGCATCCTTGACGTGTAATGTCCAGCTGTGAGCAATGGGGAAAATCTGCAAAAGGAAAACAATTTCACAGGCGGTTGGATGTTCACCTTTGGTTCAGGGTACATAGTAAATCTTCCATTTTTAATAGACATGAAGAGGTATATATAACTTTAGCCTCATAATAACCAGTTTCTCTTTGCTCCTGGTTTGTAATGATTTGTCAGGAGTGCTGTAACAGCTTACCACCGAAAGAGTGGCTTAAAATAACAGAAATGCATTTTATCCCGGTTTCAGAGGCTGGAGGTCCACCATCAGGGAGTCAGTGGGGTCAGCCTCCCTCTGACACCTCCAGGGTGGAATCCTCCCCCTCCCTCCTCTCCCAGCTCCTGGTGCTTGCAGGCAAGCCTTGGTGCTCCCTGGCCTGGGGCTGCGTCACTCTGATCTCCGCCTCTGCCATCGCGGGGCCTTCTTTCCTTGTGTCTCTCTCTGTCTCTGTATCTCTCCTTGTGACATGGGGACACCAGTCATATGGGCTGAAGGGCCCACCCTAATCCAGTATGACCCCTTCTGAACCTCACTGATTACATCTGCAAATGTGATCATCTGTATTTGTATTTCCAAATGAGATCACGTTCTGAGATTCTGGGCTAGAAATTAATTTGGAGAAGGAGTGATGACGGGATTCAACCCAGGGTTTTGTTAATATGTGTTTACCAAATATTTTTCGTGCATTTGCAGAGAGACCTACTTACTGGCCTGCTCAGGGCCACCCTGATGAAGCTGCTCTCCGATGCTCCCGCGATAGTTCTTGCCAGGCTTTCCACCAGCCAGCCCACTTCCGTCATCTCTTGCTTGGCTGACATCTTGAATAACCTAAATCATAGGTCTTGCCTAATTAAACCTTTTATTGCTTTTGCTGCCTGCCAAGTTCACCACTGCTCCCCAGTGTGGCAATGGAGATGCCCCCTAACATGTCCAGGCATTTTTCTCCCTCCTTCAACCACTGGGCTACTCACCACTTTCTCTCGAGCAGACCCTCACGTCGGCACCTCTGAACCTTTGTCCAAGCTGTCTTCTCCTTCTAAAAAGCCCTCCCACATTCCCTTCTCTGAAGTTGTCACTCATCTGGGGAAAACATTTAATCCTGAAAGGACCTGCCCAAGAACAAAGATAGCGTGGGGCAGAACTGAGCACTGGGAGATACTGAGAGCTGAGATATCATCAGGTCGTTCACCCCCATGTCAGCGCTTCCATGTCCTGCCCCTGAAATCAGGCGCGTGGGTATGACTTGCCCTGTCAATGAATGGGAGGGGAAGTGATTTGTGTCACTTCCGGATGGGGACTTTAACAGCCGGCCTGTGATTCATCTCCTCTCCCCATCACTCTCAACTCTGGCCACACGGACCATTCCGGGTGGTGGAGGGTCTGTCCAACAGAACCCAGAAGGAGGGAACTCAGAGCACAGTACCCAGCTGACCAAAATCATCATGTGACAAGGGGAAAAAAATAGACCTTGTTGCCGCATACCAGTAGCATCCAGAAGGGGGTTGTCACTGCAGCCCAGCACAGTCCATCCTGACCGGGTCACCCTCCAGCAAGGCTATGATAAACATCAACTCTTCCAGTAAACCTCTCATGTTCCTCTCCAACCAGATTCACCTGTTTAAAGAATCCAGTACATAGTTATTGAGCATTTAAAATCCATCAGGCACTATGTGAGATGCTAGCGATAAACGGATGAAAATGGCATGACTATATAATTGGAGTTGTTAGAAGTGTTGTTAAGGACCAGGGTCTTAGAAGACTACGTGACCCAAAATCTCACCTACTCTTGAGGTTCTAGAAAAGCCCTCCTGAAAAAGGGATGTTTGAAACTGGCAGCCACTAGACTAGGCATGGATAAGCATGTCCTCACCACCTCCTGCCCCCAGAGCTTTGTGTGTTTCCCTTCCTTGTTATTAGCTAGAAATATTTAGTGAATATGTAGCATAAACATAATTTCAAGTGGCTTAAGCAACAAAGGGGTGGGGCATACTTACGGGCTCACATAGCAGTAATATCCAGAGGAGGGTTAGCTTCAGGAATGGCTGGATCCAGGGCCTGATGTTATCAGATCTCTGCCTCTCCAGCTCTTAGTATCTTCCAGATCAGTTTAATCCATGTTGACTTTGTTCTCAGGTGGGCTGTTTGCATGTTAAGTCGAAGGCTGCCAGTTAATTTTAGGTTACTTAGTTAGAGAACTCCTAAAGTCTGAAGAGGACCGAGCCCTGGGAAGCTTCCCCCATTTTCCCTGAGAGGTCATGGGAGCTTTGAGGAGCCCACATGTACATTTGGCAATCACTCATTCTGAAATCGCTGGCCCTTCATGCTCCACCCACGTTCCTGGCTTGACTGTCTCCACCACCACCTCCAGCTGCACTTTCCAGCCTAACCTGCCTGCCTGCCCTGCCCATTCTGGCTCCTTTATCCTCTGGGTTTTGCTTGTACCTCTGAGGACAGAGCTTCCTACAAAAAGGGGCAACAACTTCTCTGAGTTGGGACTATACCGTCTTGCACAGGACAGGAAAATCTTTAAATAATATTTGCTCATTGAATGGAAGAAAAGAGGAAGGAAAAGAAAGAAGGAAGATGATTTGCACTTATGTACAGACAGTTGGCTTAAAACTATTATAACAGAGCTGGACCCTATGGGCCTTCCCAGCACAGACACCCACCCCCCACCACCCATGTCATCCACCTGCCTCCTGACTGTAGAAAAACTTTAGCCAAAGACTAAACTTAATCAGAGAAGTGAGAAAATGCAAAAGCAAAGGAAAGTGATCAAACAGGACCAAATAATAGTGTACCCATTAAACAAAGTCAAGGACCTTCAGTTCCTCCTCAAGGACCACAGATAATACTCTGAGCCATATTCTTTGAGCTGTTTTACAGATACTAAAACTTCCAAGAGGTGGAATAAGTTAATTATACTAAGGCTTCCCTGGTAGCTCAGCTGGTAAAGAATCCACAGGCAATGCAGGAGACCCTGGCTCAGTTCCTGGGTCAGGAAGATCCCCTGGAGGAGAACTTGGCAACCCACTCCAGTATTCTTGCCTGAAGAATCCCCATGGACAAAGGAGCCTGGAAGGCTACAGTCCATGGGATTGCAAAGAGCGACTAAGCACACGTTAAGTGACCACAAGCACGTAGACCCCAAACAGGTCAGAACTGGAAGGCTGATGATGTTGACTCTCGGTTACCTCACCACCAACCAATCAGAAGAATGTCCACGAGCTGATCACACACCCCACAACCCTTTCCTTGGCATGTAACCCTTTCCTTCTTTCCCTTGTATAATCTCTGACCAAAACATGGAAAGTAGGGAGTTGATTTGGGGGGGACATGTGTCCACCTTCTCCCCAGAATTGCCAGGTTTTCAGTCAAGCTATCTTTTCTTTTTACTCAACACTTATCTGTCAATATTGGATTCTTGAGCCAGGAGCAAACCTCAGTTCAGTAACATGATCATTCATCATCCAGGTTTAGGAGATAGGATGGTTCTTTGACATTTCCTAAACTTTAATGTGCTCTTCTTGCCTCTGAGGCTTCAGACAACTTATCTCTGCAGGTGCTCGATGGCATCCTGGATGATCCTTAGGATTGTCTTAGTTGGTGGAGAAGTTACAGCAGGAGTTGCAGGGCCTCCTGGGGGCTCCTTGCTGACCGCTCCCCTCACCACCGCCACCCGGGACCAGGTTCAACAAATGCAAAAGGATTTTTTTGGGGTGGCAACCATGCAGTTTACTTCCCAGACAGATTAGAGAAGAAATGTCACATGACTTTGCATTCCTTGTGTTAAATTAAATCTCAGCCAGCCCCCCGCCATTGCTGGACCTAGTGGCAAATTATCCTGTTTGGCTCAGTGTTATCGCCATTAGGAAGGAGTGTTCATTGCTTGATTTTCACCCCTTACAATGCTTTCTGGAAAACCTGAAGGAGTTTTAGGTTCACTCCTTTGCTGGGAGCCTCTCAAAGCCCAGCTCAGCACAGCCCTGACTCTGCAGGCGTTGTGCCTCGTTCTTTCTGGACAGGGACTGAAATTTGCCCCTCCCCCCCCAAGCATTCAAGCAACATGTGCCTTTGCCCACCACCAGGATCATGTGCAAGAGGAGGGTGCTCTGCAATGGGCCTGGAGGAATACGGTGTAGGCATTCCCCTTGTGAGCTGCAAGGAACCAGACGGCAGATGTAGGCTTGTACCAGGGAGAGTGGGCTGGAGTAGGCTGTCAGGTTATTTTCACGGTACAGGCCAGACAAGGCACAGCTGCCCCATTCCTAAGCAAAAGGCAAAGGGATATAGTGGGAAAACCAACAAGCCTTTACTTAAAGAAAACCCAACCAGGTTCCCCTGAGCAGGTGGACAGGTTTGTACCTTGTATTCTTTCTACAGGGCTTCCCAGGTGGCACTAGTGGTAAAGAACCCGCCTGCCAATGCAGGAGACGGAAGAGACATGGGTTCCATCCCTGAGTCAGGAGGATCCCCTGGAGGAGGGCCTGGCAACCCACTCCGGTATTCTTGCCTGGAGAATCCCATGGACAGAGGAGCCTAGCTGGCTGTGCTCCATAAGGTCATAGAGTCAGGGATGACTGAGGGGCTTAGCGCACACATTCTTCCTCCAAGTGCAGAGCGCAGGCTTATCAGAGGGAAGAGCACCTGTTCTGTGGGGAGTGTGGGTGCTTTTAGCCCCATTTCACAGATGAGGAAGCTGAGTTCCAAACTGATACCACAAAGCCATCTAACTCGTGGCCCTGGCCTGGGAAGGTGGCCCTGGTGACCTGCAGGCTGCATGATTGATGGACAGGGAGCTGGTGACCTGAATAGATTGTCTCCAAGGAGGAAGACAGCCAGGAAGTGTCTGGAGAGGAGAAAAAGTGGCTGCCGAGTACCTCCAGCCTCCCAGGGAAGCAAGGGACAGAGCCCCAGAGCCGCCTGGGGTGCAGCAGGGTGGAGCTCGAGTTGCTCAATCTGCCCACAGCAGACAAACGAGCCCTCGTTTATATCAAGTCCAAATGCATGTTTGTCCAGGTAGATGCTGACTCAACCTTGGGCACCTGAGCACCAGTGGCAGTGGACCGTGGCTTAATTCTGAGCCTGTTAAAACCCGGGGAGTGCTATAGAATGGGTGTTACTCTCTGAAACAAAAGGTGTTTCAGAAACAAATATCCCATGTAAAACTACTAGAAAATTCAAAGAAACTCTAAATACATACACACACACATGCAACCAACAAAACAAGTTTAGAAAATTAAAAAAAAGCAAACCACCATGCAGAAACAATCCCTATTAATATTTTAGTGGATGTCCTTCCATTTTACTATGAGTATGTGTGGGTAAACAAATATTTACAATTGTATGATAATGTGTGTGCGTGCTAAGTCACTTCAGTCATGTCTGACTCTGCAACCCTATGGATTGTATCCTGCCAGGCTCCTCTGTCCATGGGCTTCTCCAGGCAGGAATACTGGAGTGGGTTGCCATGCCCTCCTCCAGGGGATCTTCCCGACCCAGGGATTGACCCGCGTCTCCTGTGTCTCCTGCATTGGCAGGCAGGTTCTTTACTACTAGCACCACCTGGGAAGCCTGGTATGATAATATTTAACTGCAAATGGATATTTCAATGACAGCATTTTAAAATGCTATCATAGGGAGAAGGGGACAATAGAGGATGAGATGGTTGGATGGCATCACCGACGCGATGGACATGAGTTTGAGTAAGCTCCAGGAGTTAGTGATGAATAGGGAAGCCTGGCATGCTGCAGTCTATGGGGTCGCAAAGAGTCTTTGCATTTTAAAAAAATCTAACCACACATTAAAAAATTTTTATTTTTACAAAGTAGAACATCATAAAACCGAAAATGGATCAAATGTGTGTGTGTGTGTGTGTGTGTGCGCTAGCGTGTGCACGCTCAGTCATGTCCGACTCTTTGTGTCCCCATGGACTGTGACTCACCAGGCTCCTCTGTCCGTGGCATTTTCTAGGCAAGAATACTGAAGTGGGCTGCTATTTCCTACTCCAGGTGATCTTCCTGACCCAGGGATCAAACCCACATCTCTTGCATCTCCTGCATTAGCAGGCAGATTCTTTACCGTTAATGCCAGGAGAGACGCCCAAACAAACCTAAGTGTACAGTATATTAGAATAATTATAAAATGAGCTCCCAAGAGTATGACCCACACCGTGGACAGTCCATCCACTACTACCAACCACCACCATCCACAAGGCTATGAGAGCCTTCCTAGTGACACACAGTATTTTTTCTATAACATGGAGGGACCATGCTTCATATAACATGTCCTACATTGATGGACATTCTGGGTGTTTCCAGTTTTCTACTGGGTTGACTATCCTTGTATATGCTTTCCCAAACCCATCTTTGTATAATGCTACAGAGCAAAACCTTTGGACCAGCATATATAGGTACATATATACATACATGTGTGTACTCAGTCACTCAGTTGTGTCCAACTCTTTGTGACCCCGTGGACTGTAGCCCATCAGGCTCCACTGTCCATGGAATTTTCTAGGCAAGAATACTGGAGTGGGTCACCGTTTCCTACTCCAGGGAATCTTCCCAGGGACCAAACCCATGTCTCCAGCATCTCCTGTATTGGCAGGTGAATTCTTCTAACTCCACCAGCTGGGAAGCCATATATACACATATAATTTTTTTAAAGGACTTTGTTCAGTGCACTAAGCCACCTTCCAACAGGCAGTGTGAGGATTGGGTCCTGCCAGTTGTGTGTGGGCACATCCTTGGCCCAGGACTGCCTGCCCATCTGATAGGCACACACTGGCACCTCATTGTTGTCTCAACGCATTTGCAGTCTTTGTTTGGTGATGAGGCCGAATGATGTCATTTATTTTATGTGTTTATACTTGGCCTCCCAGGATTAGAAGTGAGAGGTCCTATTATTAAGACGTGTCATCTCAAGAGTTTGTCTGTCCCACCTCTGTGTTCGTCTCTAAGAAATAAAAATCCCATCTCACCTCCCCTCTCTCTTACCTCATGTCCAGAGCCCTCTTTCAGCTCCCAGGCTTGAAGCCAAACTCTGTATAATGACTTTAGGCAAGGTCCTTGGCTCTGCTAATGGGGAGCTATGGGAACCTGACTGGTACCCCATCTATGAGCCTCATGCTCCTCGACAGACCAGTGCTTAGCAAATGAGAGAGTAATTTAAGAGGAAGAGAATTTGAATTTGTTTTTTTCAGAGACTACCTATTGAACACCTATTATATGCCAGGTACTGCATTAGATGCTATGTATTGGGCTGGCCAGAAAAGGCAATGGCACCCCACTCCAGTACTCTTGCCTGGAAAATCCCATAGGCAGAGGAGCCTGGTAGACTGCAGTCCATGGGGTCTCGAAGAGTCAGACATGACTGAGTGACTTCACTTTCACTTTTCACTTTCATGCATTGGAGAAGGAAATGGCAACCCACTCCATGTTCTTGCCTGGAGAATCCCAGGGACAGGGGAGCCTGGTGGGCTGCCATCTATGGGGTCACACAGAGTCAGACATGACTGAAGTGACTTAGCAGCAGCAGCAGCAACAGCAACAGCATTGAGCTGGCCAAAAAGCTCATTTGGGTTTTTCAGTGAAATGTTACAGAAAAACCCAATTATTTTATTTCTGTTTTTTTACTGCAAAGCAAGTATTACAATCCCCATTTTACACTCAAGGAAACTGAGGCTCAGAGAGGGGTGGTAACCTGTCCAAGGACCCACAGCTAGGAAGATTAAGTAGTCTGGGTGATTCCCAACAACCTGATGTCTCTGGAAGGCCTGGCACTCTCAGCAGCTCTGCTCAGTATGTGGAATGACCATCACTGTTAAATAGCGCCTTTGTTGATCAGTCACTAAGTCATGTCTGACTCTTTGCAACCCCATGGACTGCAGCACGCCAGGCTCCTCTGTTCTCTGCTATCTCCCAGACTTTTACTCAAATTTATGTCCATTGAGTCAGTGATGCTACCGAACCACCTTATCCTCTGCCACCCTCTTCTGCTTTGGCCTTCAGTCTCTCCCAGAATCAGGGTCTTTTCCAATGAGTCGGCTCTTTGCATCAAGTGGCCAAAGTATTGGAGCTTTAGCATGAGTCCTTCCAATGAACATTTAGAGTTGATTTCCTTTAGGATTGATTAGTTTGATCTTCTTGCAGTCCAAGGGGCTCTCAAGGGCTTCTCCAGGACCAAAGAACACCTGGGAAATATTATACCTCAGTCTGAGAATTTTCTTGGAGAACCTCGTCCTTCTTCCATGGTGTTACCATGGCTGTTTGTTGCACACCTACATCCATGCTGATGGAGAGACTGCTTCATACCCGATGGAAACTCAGACTATCTAACCTGTGGGCTCTTGGAAGGGAAAGAGGCTTTCAATGACTAAATGTCAATTCTACACCAGAGTCCTACACACATCATCACACACAGTTAGCAGTCTAACCTCAAAGAAGGTGTATGTCTCCATTTTGCAAATGGGGAAGTTGAGGCTCAGAAAAATCCTGGTCCAAAGATTCCTGGCTAACGATAACAGCTAATATGTATTCAGCACACAGGCCCTGGGGATTGTGATAAACCATTTACGTGGAGTATTCATAATCTTCAACACATCTCCAAGACTCAGGGCACCATTTTTGTCACGTCTACTTCATAAATGGAAATACTAAGACAGAAAAAAAAAATTAAGTAATTTGCTCAGGATGGCCTAGCTAGTAGAGCTGGAATCAAACCCAGGACGTCTGGCTCCCAAATCTGTCCCTAACCACTATGTCTGGAGGGCTCCCAAACCCACATTCTTTTTCCCAAACCATCAAGGGCCTTCTAATGCTAGGGGCCCTATAAACACTCTTTTATATTAATATAATGTTGATGGGAAGAGATGCTTGGTACTTTCTCTCAGTAGTTAGAGGACCTGACAAGCAGAGAGAATGCATCTTGTCCTGAGTCCCAGACTAGAGCCTGCCAGGCTCCTCTGTCCATGGAATTCTCCAGGCAAGAGTAGTGGAGTGGGTAACCATTCCCTTCTGCAGGGAAGCCTTCTGACCCAGGGATCGAACCCTGGTCTCCTGCATTGCAGGCAGATTCTCAACCAGCTGAGCCATCAGGGAAGCCTGTCTTTGAATCCAGGCTTCCCACAATCCCAGCCCATGCCACCTCTTCTCAAGGGGAGAGAGGGCATGGCTGGTGATGTCATGCCTGCCCGCCCCGCCAGGGCCGCACTCTGGGAAGGAGTGATGATGTGTTTAATCATTAAGTGAGTAACCATGGGCAGCTCCCTCTGGCCGATTATTAATAGAAGCTGGGGAAGGTGGGCAGGCTCACAGCCGGGCCAGTGGTTTCTGGCGTCAACTGGATGATTCAGATTTTAGGCCGTCTCTCTTGACACATCTCCTGGCTGGGGGCTGGCCCTCGCACCTCTGGGTCACCCCACTCCCAAGGCAAATTGCTCCTTGCTCCTCGTTTACATGATCTGTTCCCAGGCTGGCTGTAGGAACTGAAGCATCCAGCCCATGAGACCTGAGTTTAAATCCTGGGATAACTTAGCCAAATCATCTGACCTCTTGGAATCTCAGTGTCCTCATCTTTGAAACGGGCATGACAACATCTACGTCATGAGACCTGGTGGAAATAATCTCATAGCAGACACTCGGGGAAACGCCACCATTAAAATGAGCTAGTCTGAGGCTGCCCTACTAGGAACCTGGTTGCCACGGAGCTTAATGGCCTCTGACCCTTTGAACATACCATTCCCTTTGCCGTGAATGTCTTTTCCTGGCCTCTTACTCTTTTTCTCCATGTGGGGCATTACAGTTTTACAAGGAAATATAATTATCACAGGGCTTCCCTGGTGGCTCAGCCGTAAAGAATCTGCCTGCCAATGAAGGAGAAGCAGGTTCGACCCTTGGGTCTGGAAGATCCCCTGGAGAAGGGAATGGCAACCCACTCCTGTATTCTTGCCTGGAAAATCCCATGGGCAGAGGAGCCTGGTGGGCTACAGTCCTTGGGGCCACAAAGGGTCAGACACAATTTAGCGACTGAGCGCGCATGCGTAATTTACTGCAATGTTAAATAGTAAGTTTCTAGAGGAAAAAACTGATTGTGTTGAGCCTTCTCAACCCAGCATTAAGGTTCCTGGGCTTAAAGCAAGACACAGCCCCTACTGGCTTTTGTTTTGGTAAAGCCTGAGCAAGTAAAATTTTGTGCCAAGAACACCAGAAGGGGAGGAGAGAAGCTAGAAGGCGGAACGGAGAGAGCTCTTTGCCTGGGTGGGGCCAGGGGCTAGTGTTCTGTTAGTAGCCAGCACACTGGACCCCATGTCCTAAGGAGGGGGGAGGGTGGAAGATCCTCAACCTGCCCTCTCCAGAGGGTCCAGGTGTCCAGGCAGCAGCCTGGCCCTGAAGGAAGCTTCTGTTACCCAGGTGCCTAGCTGCTCCATAACCCAACCCTGGAACCTTGGTGTGATGATGGCATGTGGACACTGGGTGCCTGCTAGGACTGAGACTGGACATCCCCCAGGGCTGGTAAAAAGGGAGCTGCCAGTCGCATTTGATCTGACTTCAAGGAAATAAGGAAAATGGACCTTTCCTGTGCATCCGAGTGTGTGGCCGGGGATGTGGACACCACCCCTGCAGGGGGGCTCCGCATCCCTGCAGGAGACAAGCGCTCCTGGAGAGAGTGTGCCTGAGGCCACAGGCGGACACTCGTCTGACTGAGGAGGCAGCCTCCTTGACGCCCAGCCCTGCGCTTTCTAATTCAATAGCCAGTGGCCATGTGTGGCTATTTCAGAATTAATTCCAGGGAAATGAAAGATTAGCCACGTTTTCAAGGCCTTATAATAGCCCCACATGACCAGTGGCTACTGCCCCAGCCAGCAAGTATTTCCATCACAATAGGAAGTGCTCCACTGATCTCGATGATTCCCTGAGAGGCCGCTTTCTCTCCTCTGCCCGAAACAGGTGAAGTCCTCTGTCCTTTTCAGAGGCAGTTTTAATTATTTCCAATCACCAGTGTGGAAGAGCTTAGAAAAAAGCAGAGAGGGCAATGAAAATTTACAAAGAGGAAGTGTTCATACAAATGGTCTCTACCTGGCCTGCGCAGGTATTTGTGGTTACTTTGTTCTCTGAGACACACCCAAGGGTTCCCCTTCTCAGACCTTTCAGGATGCTCTCTAGGGTGAGGTCTCCATTGTCATGTCCCCTCGTGGTGCCGCTGAAGAGGGGTTCTGGGCTGGTAAGATCACAACGAAGACTTATTTTTTGCTTGCAGGGCTGTTTTCTTATTTGGGGTGCTAGTTCTTTGAGAGAACCCTCTCAGTCACCTATGTCTCCCCAACATGCAGAGCCTGGCTGGCACATTGCTTCTGTTGCTGCTGCTGCTAAGTCGCTTCAGTCGCATCCGACTCTGTGCGACCCCATAGACGGCAGCCCACCAGGCTCCCCTGTCCCTGGGATTCTCCAGGCAAGAACACTGGAGTGGGTTGCCATTTCCTTCTTCACAGAGGACATTTAATAAACATTGACAGGGTGGATGCAAACATGGCCAGATGACAGGCTGACTTTGATCTCTGATGTAATTAGATTTAAACTTCATCATCTCCAGGAAATCTTTGCCAACTGCAGCCTCCCACTCTGGGCAGAATCATAGATATTTAAGAGCCAGAATTGCTCTCTGTAGGGGTCAAAGATTTCCGCATTGCTTTCTTAGGTTCGGCTTCCCTGATAGCCCCGTTGGTAAAGAATCCGCCTGCAATGCGGGAGACCCCGGTTCGATTCCTGCGTAGGGAAGATCCTCTGGAGAAGAGATAGGCTACCCACTCCAGTATTCTTGGGCTTCCCTTGTGGCTCAGCTGGTAAAGAATCCGCCTGTGATGTGGGAGACCTGGGTTTGATCCCTGGGTTGGGAAGATTCCCTGGAGGAGGGAAAGACGTGGCTTTGGAGTTATAGGTAGGAGAGCAGGGAAATCAGTGATCAGAAAATGCGGAGGGTCTGTGGGATGAGTCAAAACTCAGTAGGCAAAAGAGACGGAGAAAGATGTATGTGGGCGGGGCATTTGGGGCGGCGAAGCCCTTGCGTCAGGCCCAGGGCAGGTGCTGGAAGGGTGTCTCACCTGGTTCTCTGACACCCTACCCTGCTCGCAGGCTCAGTCCTGTCCTGCTCGTCAGCCACGTTCCGCACGCAGGCTGCGTCAGCCTCGGCAGAGGCAGCTACGCCTCTGGCCCAGGTCACCTGCCAAGCGGAAGTGACTGAGACTCTCACTCCTCTCCTTCCCTTCTTCCTTCCAGAAATCCCTCATTTTCACACTTGGGCACTCACTTTGTTTTTCAGCACTTCCATCTAGATATTAGAGAGCTATCCCTTGAAAACAACTTCTGACTTCTTCCCAGAAGCATTTAAAACAGCATTTCTTCACTCACCCATTTGCCCAGCAATATTCCCTTCTAAGCAGAGCATTCTGTATTCCACTGAGCGCTAGCCATTGCGAAATGGAGAGGGAAACTCTGTCTTTGAAATCTGGTGGGGCAGGTGGAGAGAAATCGTCTGCATAATTATAGTTCACTTGAAGTGAAGTGAAGTGAAGTCGCTCAGTCGTGTCTGACTCTTTGCGACCCCATGGGCTGTAGCCCACCAGGCTTCCCATGGGATTTTCCAGGCATGGATACTGCATGAATACTGGAGTGGGTTGCCATTTCCTTCTCCAGGGGATCTTCCCGACCCAGGTCTCTGGCGTTGCAGGCAGACGCTCTACCACCTGAGCCACCAGGGAAGCCTAGATCATTCTGTGTCAGGTCCCGTTCTGAGTATTGTTGCTAGTTGAAGCCTCAGAACAGTCTTATGAGGGAGATCCTGTTATCATCTCAGTTTTATAAATGAGGAAAATGGGCACAGAATGGGTGTGAGAAGACGTCCCACGATTTGTATTCGTTTTCTAGGGCTGCCATGGCAGAGAAGCACAGACTGGGCGGCCTCAACAGAAGAAATGTGCTTTGGCAGTCCTGCAGGTTAAAAGTTGAAGATCAGGGTGTGGCAGGACTGATTTCTCAAGGCTTCTCTCCTTGGCTTACAGATTGCTGTCTTCCTGTCTCCTCATGTGGTCTTCCCTCTGTATCTCCCTGTTCTAATCTCCTCTTCTTGTAGGAATACCCATGGTATTGAATTGGGACCCATTGTAATGACTTCATTTTACCTTAATTATCTCTTTAAAGGGGGCTTCCCTGGTGGCTCAGCGGTAAAGAATCTGCCTGCCTAGCTGGAGACCTGGGTTCGATCCTTGGTCTGGGAAGATCCCCTGGAGAAAGAAGTGGGAAACCACTCCAGTATCCTTGCCTGGGAAATCCCATGGGCAGAGGAGCCTGGCGAGCTACAGTCCATGGGGTCGCAAAAGACTTAGCGACTAAACAACAGCCTCTTTAAAGACCCTGGCTTCAAATATCGTCCCATGCTGAAGCCCTGGAAGTTAGGACTTCACCATATACTGGGGGCCACAGTGGCAGGGCCAGGATTTGAACCCAGGCAGGCAGTTCCAGAATCCATGTGCTTGGGCCATGCACTGCCCCTTACAGAGAATCACCACGGTGGGTGCCAGAGCCACAGAGATCTCCTAACCTGTGATTGCAGCAGACCCAGAGTAGGCAGCACCAGGAGGCAGTGGGAGGGACTGACGGTTGGTGTCCTCCAAGCCCCCCTCAACAGCTCTTCAAACCCTGGTACCCCACATTCTCTGGGAATTCTCAAGCTCAAAAAGGACCTCCTTCCAGGGAATCTTCTTTCACCTGTCACATCAGCAGAGTGACAGACAGACGTATAAACAGAAGAAAAGTCGCTGCCCCACCAGGACCCTGCTGGGTGCTCCTCCTGAGGAATCCAACTTAAAGAATAACCCTGCAGTGAGTGCTTGTTATCCCAGAGAGGAAACAATGGAAACTGGGTTCTCTGTGCTCCTACCTTTCCCCACATCTCAGCGACATCTCAGCAGAGAATAGTCTAACTGGCAGGTGTGTATGAGCTGCTGGATTCAAGAATTCTATAGATGAGGATAGAGTGAGGATCTGATAAAGGGTGTGGTTGATTAAAGCCATAAAACCCGATCAAAAGTCAGAGCTAGGACACCCAACTGGACTGTGAACCTACAGATGCAGGGACCCTGTCTGTCTCAGTCACTCTGAATCCCCTGGATGTAAAACCACATCAGCAGAAAGTAAACCTTCTGTATATATTTGTACACATTTATTTGAAGAATGAATGAATGAACAGTGAATAAATTAATTCCCAGCTCTCGTTTCTTTTGCTTGTTTTAGTCTCAAATCACTCCAGAAAGAATGAGTCCTATCCATTATCCTCCTCATCCTCCTTGATGGAACACCAGATTCTAACACAAAACCAGCCAGAATAAATCTGATATCTCCCAGTTCCCCTTGTATAGACTAAGTTTGGGGCAATACTAAGTTTCAAGTACAAGTAGCTGAGATTGAAGAAATATGTTTAAGGAAGAAAGCATGTACAAATTAATTCTCTTCCTCCTTAATGATGTGTGTGTTAGTGTGTGTGTGTGTGTGTGTGCGCGCACAAGCTCAGTTGTATCTGACTCTTTGCTTCCCTATGGATTATAGCCTCCCAGGCTCCTTTATCCATGGAATTTCCCAGGCAAGAATACTTGGGTGGGTTGCCATTTTCTCATCCAGGGGAACTTTCCAACCCAGGGATTGAAATCTTATCTCTTATGTCTCCACTAGTGGATTCTTTATCACTAGTGCCACTGGATGAAATGCAATAGCTGGAGCTCCAGCAGCCATGCTGGACCATGAAGACACCTTAGGAATGAAATGTAGCATAGAACAATAAAGAGAAGGAACCTGGGATATTGATACCAAGGGGCACCATACCAGCTCCGAACAGCTCCTCTGGACACCTTGGACATGAGATAGTAAATTTCTATATTGCTTAAACTTCTGTTATTTGGGTGTTTTTTCCCCCCCTATTACTCAGAGTCGAACAAAACTATTTCAAGTCTCAGTGGAGAAATCTGTTTATCAGAGAGGCCACGTGGAGAATTAGCCAAAATCTCAGGCTATATATTTAGATGTATTTTCTAAAGAATCACCTTGTACAAGTTACTCTGCCTTTTAGGGTTTCAGTTCAGGGTTAGGAATTACTTCTGCCACATCAGATTGGCGGGCAGATTAAAGTGAGCTGCATCGTATAAATACGTAGCACACAGCTCACTGTGAAGCCCTGGCAGTGGGGTGCTCCAATAGAGATCCCACCCTGAGCACCCAGGCCCCAGCATGGACACGGGACTAGAATCAGCTTTTGTCAGATGGTGATGATGATGATAATGATGACGCTTTCCTTTCTGTCACAGATAACCATGAGTCAGCCTGGCCTTGACAACGGGACAGCCCAGAACTCCTGGCAGAGCCTTCATCAGAGCGCGCAGAAGGCTGCCAGGAAGAAGACACTTGGGAACGCCCTTGACTTTCCAGCCTTTGCCAGCTCAGAGTTCACTAGAAAGGTGGGTGGGCCTAAGGAGAGCTGGGCTGACTGCTGCACCACGCTGCAGCAATCAGAACACAAGAGCTAACCGCAAGACTCTGTGCATCCAAATTAAAAAATGTTTTCTACTCTGTGCCCCCAAATTGTCCAACACTTCAAGTTATAGGGACAAAGAGAAATCTGGCTCAGCCAGGTTTAGTTTGGAGGGCTTTGTTCTGTCTCCAGGCTGTTATTTAAAGAAAGTGAAAGTGTTAGTCACTCAGTTGTGTCAGATTCTTTGTGACCCCATGGACTGTAGCCCACCAGGCTCCTCTGTCCATGGAATCCTCCAGTCAAGAATACTGGAGTGGGTTGCCATTCCCTTCTTCAGGGGATCTTCCCAATCCAGGGATTCAATCCAGCTCTCCTGCATCGCAGGCGGATTCTTTATCGTCTGAGCCACCAGAGATTGTAATCGGGCAGGCAATGCATTCTCTTGGTTTACCTGCTCAGGAAACTTGGGGAAAACATTTTAGCTGTTAAACCTTAATTTTGTCACTTGTACAATGGGGATACTAATACCTGTCCTCAAAGGTTGCTAATATATGAAATACATTTTTCCGGCAAGCAGTATGTACTTAGTAAATATTCTCTTACCTTCCCTTACCCCCAAGAGCCACAACAGTGGGGCCCTAGAGGACACAGAATTTATTTCAAGGGCACAAATGGAGGAGGATGTGTACTTGTCCTATGTGACCCCCTGACTGCAGGTGAGTCTGGTGAGGGCAGAACTCACGCCAGGTGACACGGACAGCCCAGGTGCAGCAGCACCTATCAGGAAAGCTCTACTCCCTGTCCTGGCCCACATCACACCACAGAGAAGCATTTCAAGGTGAATTAAATGTCGAGTACTGATAATATGGAAGTGGCAATATCTTTTGATTTTTTTAATTACATGTTTAAATTTTATATTTTAACTTCTTATAGATTCTGAGAAATGGAGCTAGCAAGACTGTAACAGGACTTTGGAGTCCTGTCTAGAATGGATAAATATATCTCATCTCTCCTGCATGGTGGTGGGTGAGAAATGGCTGCCTAGGGCAGAAGTGTGGCCATAGCCACATGGTCTAGATATATGCCATCCCTGGGTTAGTCTCTCCCTAACATCTAGTTAAATGTCATGAAGTTAGGTAATAGCTAGGTATTAATAGTAGTTCAGAGACCTTGCCTTGGTGAAGGAGGCCTTCCAGGTAGAACTGGAAGTGAAAGATACATTAACACTCGATCGTGTGTTAAGTTATCCAGAATTGAGCACAGAAGACCAAGTACATTGCATACATTGTTTCTGATCCCTCCAACAGCTCTGCAGTGAGGCAAGAGTATACCCATTTTACAGATTAGGAAATTGAGTTTCTGAGAGTTTCAGTAATTTGCCAGAAGTGTACTGAATTAAGTGGCAGAGCTGGAATCTTCTGTTCAGCCATACTGTGTTCCCATGGGGCAAAGGAGTGGCCCCTTCGAATAGACCATTACAGAAGCTCTCATTTCTTCAGGCCTTGCAGAGTTCCCCAGGCAACCCCCTAAGCCTCTGCTTGGCTTTGACTCTGGGACGTAATATTGGCTTTCAACAGACAGCTGGGTGGTTCTTCCGGGGCTTGGGAAACGCCCGTGTTTGGTCCCAGACAATTCAGTCTGAGCCAGACACACGTTCTCCACGGACTCACCTATAGAAAGTCATTTCTCTGCTTGCAGAGGCAGGGCCGGATGCTGACTCAGGTCTGCCTGGATGATGGGGGTTGCTTATTTCAGCAGGACTGGGAGTGTTAAAGCCTGTGTTCTCTCCACCTACTCCTGACCAGTGGGCCAAGAACCTGGGGGGTCAGAGCAGGCTTATGGGGGGAGCCTCTGGTCCCTGTCACCTGCACCCCTTCTTCTTTGTATTGCCTTTGTGCTAATTTTGCAAATGTTTTCATATGTAGTAACTTTGAACAGAGAATACATTTTAATAGCTTAACAAAATAAGCAACATAAAAAGGTACAAATGAAAATTTCCTATTCCTTCTCCTGTCCCAACTGTTTCCTCCCCCCACTGTAATAACCACTTTTGTCACATTTGTGCATGTCTTGTCTAGCTTTGTAGAGAGAACACTCACATGTCTGAACATATATGTTTATCAGCACACTTCTGCTAGGCAAAAGTTAGCATACTTGTATATCATCCTAGAAAGTGTGTAAGTATATTCTCACCTACTCACTTGTACCTAACCTTTTGTGGCCCCATGGACTGTAGCCCCCCAGGCTCCTCTGCCCATGGAATTTTCCAGGCAAGAATACTGGAGGTGGGGGGGTGTCATTTCCTACTCCAGGGGATCTTCCCAACCCAGGGATCAAACCCTTGTCTCTTGAGTCACCTGCATTGGCAGGCAAGTTCTTTACCACTATAACTAGTTCCACCTGGGAAGCTTTATTTCAAGTAACAATATATCCTGAAGCTCTTTCCTCATAAAACATAAAAAAGTTCCCCCCCCTTTTTTTTTCTGACATTGCATTTGCTGTTCAGTCGCTCAGTTGTGTCCAACTCTTTGCAACCCCATGGACTATATAGCGCGCCAGGCTTCCCCGTCCTTCACCATATCCCAGAGCTTGCTCAAACTCACGTCCATTGAGTCGCTGATGCCATTCAATCATCTTGTCCTCTGTCATCCCCTTCTCCTCCTGCCTTCACAGATTACTAGCATTGGGGTCTTTTCTGATGAGTTGGCTCTTCACATCAGGTGGCCGAAGTATTGGATCTTCAGCATCAGTGCTTCCAATGAATATTCAGGACTGATCTCCTTTAGGATGGACTGTTTGGATCTCCTTGCTATCCAAGGGACTCTCAAGAGTCTTCTCCAACACCACAGTTCAAAAGCATCAAATCTTCGGTGTTCTTTATGGTCCAACTCACATCCATACATGACTACTGGAAAAACCATGGCTTTGACATGACATTGCATAAATTCTGTTGAATGGATAACTAGATTATTTGTGTTCTCTTGATAGACATCAAGTACATTTCCAGCATTTTTTTTTCCTACAAATAATGCTATAGTAATACATGTCACATAGAAACTGAGTAGGAATTGCTGGTCCAATGGGTATAAACTTTTATAATTTTGCTGGTATTGTCAAATTGCCCTTCATAAAGTTTGAAACAATTTATATACTCACCAGCAAAGTACCAGTTGCCACCCAATCTCACCAACAGAATTTATTCAGTTCAGTTCAGTTCGGTTGCTCAGTCATGTCCGACTCTCAGCAACCCCATGAACTGCAGCACGCTAGGCCTCCCGGTCCATCACCAACAGAACGTATTATTAATATTTAAATTTTTAAATAAATCTGGTGAAAAATCGTGTCTCAGTATTGTTTTAATATAATTATCTCTTATTTTATGTCAAGCTGTACATCTTTTTTATATTTTTAAAAGCCCCTTGCCCATTTGGGTGTTTTTTTTTTAATTTTTGTTGTTTATTTCTGAGAGCTCTTTATTTTTTTGATAAATTAAAAGCTTAGTCTATGACATTGACATGAGTTGCAAATATTTTGCCCTGTTTGGTTTTTACGTTTTTGTTTTTGTTTTTTTTTTCTATTTTGGTCTTTTGATTTTGCTAAGGGTTTTTGTTTTGTTGTGTAGAAATTTTAAAAACTTTTATATAGTAACATTTATCAATCAATTATTTTTTGAACATTGGATTTTGAACCATAGTTAAATAAGCCTGCTTACTCCATATTTTCTTGTGCTATTATGGTTTAAATGTTTACATGTAAGTATTTTATCCATTTGGAGTTTATTTATGGTAGTACATGAAGTAAGGTGTGTTTAAAAGATGCCCAGTTGTCTCACTACACTTTACACTATTTTTCTCTGCTGATTTAAGATGCCACATTTACTGTATCTTATACGAAGTTTCAGAACATATTTGGCTTTATTTATCAACTTTCTCACCTGTTCAATTTGACTACGTATCAGCACTGCACTAATTTAATTAACAATAGTTAAATTAATTTATTATTGAGCTTCCTAACATATTTTAATATCTGATAAAATTAGACCTCTTTCATTGCTCTTATTTTTAAATGAGTTTTCCTTGTTTACAATATCACCTTTTAGAATCAGCTAGTCTACTTCTCAAACTAAAACAAAAATTTAGAATTCTTATTGACACTGCATTAACGTTAGAAGTCAACCTAGAGAGAATCACCACCTTATGAAAGGGAATCTACCTGACCAGACAGAGCATGTCTTTTTGTTTTTCACATCTACCTGTATGTCTTTCCATATAGTTTTATACTTTTTACCTAATAGGTCTTGCTTATTTCTTTTCCAGTTTATTACTAGACATATTATCTTTTTATTGTGATTGCTCATTTACTTTTTTTTCCCTCTACTATATCTATTTTATGAGTCAGGATTAGTCAGTCAGGAACAAGAAATCCTGTTAGGTATTTTAGTTCAAGAGGATATCATATGGGAATTAGTTTCAGACTTACTGGAAGTGTCGAGGAGCAAGAGAAGAAGGGGTTTTACCTTGAGATCAGGAAGCTGCTAACACGGGAGCCTGGAGCTCAGAGCCTGCCCTGCCTCTTGTACTGCCCATGCTGGACCTCCAATGAGGGGCCGCACACTGGGGTTTCTGGAGTTCTCAGCTGCCTCTCCCACTCCCTGCAACTCCAGCCTCTTGCGAATGCCTCCCACTGAGAAAAACTAATAGGAACAAGGCTGCTAAGGGAGGCTGGAAAGTGTCTTCTAGCTCCCAAAGTTCGCAACAGAGTAGAGGAGGGAGGTGTGGAGCTAAGAGATTAAGGTTTTCTAAAAGGTATACCTACTCACTGTTTATAGGTCTGTATAAAAATCGTTTACTTTTATATTATTTTTTATCTGACTGCTTTACTCAATTCAGTTCAGTCACTCAGTCGTGTCCGACTCTTTGCGACCCCATGGACTGCAGCACGCCAGGCCTCCGTGTCCATCACCAACTTCCGGAGCTTGCTCAAACTCATGTCCATTGAGTTGGTGATGCCATCCAACCATCTCATCCTCTGTCATCCCCTTCTCCTCCTGCCTTCAGTCTTTCCCAGCATCAGTGTCTTTTCTAAGTCACTTCTTTTCTAAGTCAGTTCTTCACATCAGGTGGCCAAAGTATTGGGGTTTCAGCTTCAGCATCAGTCCTTCCAATGAATATACAGGACTAATTTCCTTTAGGATTTACTGGCTGGATCGCCTTGCAGTCCAAGTGACTCTCAAGAATCTTTTCCAACACCACAGTTCAAAAGCATCCATTCTTTGGTGCTCAGCTTTCTTTATGGTCCACTCTCACATCCATACATAACTACTGGAAAAACCATAGCTTTGACTAGGTGGATCTTTGTTGGGAAAGTAATGTCTCTGCTTTTGAATATGCTGTCTAGGTTGGTCATAGCTCTTCTTCCAAGGAGCAAGTGTGTTTTAATTTCATGGCTGCAGTCACCATCTGCAGTCATTTTGGAGCCCAAGAAAATAAAGTCTATCACTGTTTCCATTGTTTCCCCATCTATTTACCATGAAATGATGGGACCAGATCACATGAATGTTAAGTTTTAAGCCAGCTTTTTCACTCTCCTCTTTCACCTTCATCAGGAGTCTTTTTAGTTCTTCTTCGATTTCTGCCATAAGGGTGGTGTCATCTGTATATCTGAGATTATTAATATTTCTCCCTGCAATCTTGATTCCAGCTTGTGCTTCATCCAGCCCGGCATCATGTACTCTGCATATAAGTTAAATAAGCAGGGCGACAACATACAGCCTTGACGTACTTCTTTCCCAATTTGGAACCAGTCTGTTGCTCTATGTCCAGTTCTCACTGTTGCTTCCTGACCTCCACACAGGTTTCTCGTGAGATTGCTTTACTGGACCCTCATAATGTTTGCAGTACTGGTTCATCTGAATGTCTTTGTTCTCCAGGTATACAATCATAGTCCCTTCAGAGCTGTTGTGTCAGGTTTTCCTTCCCCAAGTCTCTCTTTCTACATTTCCTTTAGAAATGTTCACCGAGTAATTAATTGCCTTGTACCTCCATTGCTACTGTTCAGTTGCTAAGTTGTGTCCAACTCTGCAACCCCGTGAGCTGCAGCACACCACGCTTCCCTGTCTTTCATTATCTCCTGGAGTTTGCTCAGACTCATGTCCATTGTGTCAGTGATGCCATCCAACCATCCCATCCTCTGTCATCCACTTCTCCTCTTGCCCTCAGTCTTTCTCAGCATCAGGGTCTTCTCCAGTGAATTGGCTCTTTGCATCAGGTAGCCCAAATATTGAAGCTTCATTTTCAGTAACAGTCCTTCCAATGAATATTCAGGGTTGGTTTCCTTTAGGGATAACTGATTTCATTTCCTTGCTGTCCAAGGGACTCTCAAGAGTCTTCTCCAACACCACAGTTCAAAAGCATCAATTCCTCAGTGTTCAACCTTCTTTATGGTCCAACTATCACATCTGTACATGACCACTGGGAAAACCATGAAGACATTAAACAAAATTGATGATCATGAAGGTCCTTGTTTCTCTTGCTTTAATAGGACTGAATCTGTGTTTCCTTTTGAGTAGAGTGACATATGGTGCATGTTAAAGAAATATCCGTCCATTACTATATTATTACTTTTTAAAAATTCCAGATTATTATTGAATCTGTCATGGATTTTCTGTTTCCCTAGAAATAATCTTACAATGTTTTCTCCTAGATCAATTAATGTAATACATTATATTAAAAGATTTTATAATATTCAACACATGCTAAAATATTTAGATACATTTTTCCACGTCACAATGTGCTTTTAATGCGCTGCTACATTTTATTTGTTAATGTATTATTTGGGCATCCAGAACCTACTTCCCTTTTGCATAGACACTTGAAGGGGTTTATGCATGGAGTTAATATTCCCTGAATTTTCTGGACTGCAGCTACCATGTAAATTGAGGGAAACTTGTGCTTTGTTGATTTTGGCTTCTTTCCAAGAGTTGTTCACTGTTTTAAAAAATCAGATCATTCCTATAAGTGCTGCACATCACCTACAGAACACACCCAGGTTGATCTGTGCCTGTAATTATTCAGTTATTTTTATTTATGTGCTACTGGGCGTAGTCACTCAGTCGTGTCTGACTATCTGCGATCCCAGTGACTGTAGCCTGCCAGGCTCCTCTGTCCATGTAATTCTCCAGGCAAGAATACCAGAGTGCGTTGCCATTTCCTGTTCCAGGGGATCTTCCCAACCCAGGGACTGAACCTGTGTCTTGTGTCTCCTGCACTGGCAGACAACTTCTTTACCACTAGCTCCTCCTGGGAAATCATTTTTTTATGTATAGATGCAGGCGAGCTGATTGCTTCATTACGTTTTCGGGTATGGTCCTGCCTGAGCCTTTACATATCAAAATGCATATCACTGTATCGCAGAACATTTCGCTCTTATTCCTCCTTTGTATTAAAGTTAGAGCATCATGTATATTTTCTTAAAAACAGAACACCTAAGACTATCACAGCATTGTTAAGCAACTCTGCTGCTGCTAAGTCACTTCAGTCGTGTCTGACTCTGTGTGACCCCATAGACGGCAGCCCACCAGGCTCCCCCGTCCCTGGGATTCTCCAGGCAAGAACACTGGAGTGGGCTGCCATTTCCTTCTCCAATGCAGGAAAGTGAAAAGTGAAAGTGAAGTCGCTCAGTCGTGTCCGACCCTTACGACCCCATGGACTGCAGCCTACCAGGATCCTCCGTCCATGGGATTCTCCAGGCAAGAGTACTGGAGTGGGGTGCCAACGCCTTCTCCGAATAATCAACTCTATTCCAGCCTAAAATAAAAAGCTAAAAAAATCATACATACAAGGAGATTATGCTATGATTCTGATTTCAAGGTAGACAGAATATTTACGTTTAAAGGGGGCATGGAGGCATTGTTGTTGTTATGTAGTCGCTAAGTCATGTCCAACTCTTCCGCACTTCATGGTCTATAACCTGTCAGTCTCCTCTGTCCATGGGATGTCCCAGGCAAGAGTACTGGAGAAGGTTGCCATTTCTTTCTCCAAGTGATCTCTCTGACACAGGGATCAAACCCAGGTCTCCTGCATTGGCAGGTGGATTCTTTACCACTGAGCCACCAGGGAAACCCATGGAGTTGCTAGTTTCTGATAGAAATAAACAGATCAGGAGGAAGAAGCCCCGAGGCAGAAGGTCGTGGTGGAATCTGAGGCATGTAAACACCGCTTCCATGCCTTACAAGGGAAGTTACTTGATGCTCCTCCAGTAATTTCTCCCTGGCCTCCACACTGCACTTTCTCCTGGCCTTTAAGATTCCAGCAATATCAAAGTTTCTTTGCCCTTAAAAGGCTTCAGAAATAATTAAGGGTTTTTGCACTTCAGGATACGGGTTGCCTATCTTTGTCCTTTAAAGGGCAAGGGGTCTGGCTGCTGATGCTGCTGTTAAGTCGCTTCAGTCGTGTCCATCTCTGTGCGACCCCATAGACGGCAGCCCACCAGGCTCCTTCCTCTGTCCCTGGGATTCTCCAGGCAAGAACACTGGAGTGGGCTGCCATTTCCTTCTCCAATGCATGCAAGTGAAAAGTGAAAGGGAAGTCGCTCAGTCGTGTTCAACTCTTAGCAACCCCGTGGACTATAGCCTACCAGGTTCCTCCATCCATGGGGTTTTCCAGGCAAGAGTATTGGAATGGGGTGCCATTGCTTTCTCCGAAGGGGTCTGACAGGGAGACAGAAGAGCTCAGTTTGAGTCTCCTTGTGTGGCTCACTTTGGGAGCCTGCCATTCTCTGAGCTTCTGTTTCTCCACCTGTAAAAGCAAGAATTATATTAACAGCTCCATCTCAGAGGGGGCAGTATTTAGGGATCTGAGAAGGACCCTGTGAACACAAGGCTGCTTTCTGCAGAGTCTGAGGCCCCAGGTACTGGAGGGAGTGAGTCAGGCCACTCTGGAGAGCAAGGCGTGCTGGGAAGGCTTCCCTACCCGCTGTGTGATCCGCCTCTTCCTCATCCACAGACAAACACAGGACTTCACTCACCAGATGTGTCCTAAGGCCCATTTGCCCACAGAAGTCCCATGAGATTAATTGAAGGGTAAGCTTGTTCATGGAAGGGGGAAGCACTTTAATTCAGAAAAAATAACCTCTATTCTAATAACCAAAAGAAGGTAAACCCCAAGTGTTCTGCATGTCTAGAAACAGCCTTGGGAGGAAATATGACTCACAGGGAGGAAGGTGATGGTGGCCACTTCCACGGGCTTTGCAAGCTCCCAGGTAGGATCCCCATGTCTGAGCTGTGAGCAAAAGGCCAGCCCAGAACCATCCATCTCTCACTGGTTGAGCATGTCCCCTGAGCCAAGCCCCTCAGGTTACTCCAGGTCAATGAGGTGTTGGGCACAGAGAAAACCAAGCAGAGGATGACTGAAATAGCCCCCAAAGTTACCAGAGCACAGGGCAGGCCGTTGTTAGGAGGGTCGGGAAAGAGACCCTTTACTTGAGAGAACCGTTTTAGACTAAAAGAAGGATTAGAAGGCATGGTCATTCTAGACAGTGGGAACCACAAAGGCATGGACGCACGAGAAAGTATAGTGTGCTTTAAGATTGACTAGTAACAGATTTATTGGGCATACAGCATGTGAGTTGGAAAATCTAGAACTGGGTTTGATTGGGTAGATGGAGGCTGGTCAGGAAGGGCCTTGTAGATTCTCATAATGTTTTTTTTTTCCTGGCAGCACCATGCAGCATGCAAGATCTTAGTTCCCAAGCAGGGACCAAATCTGTGCCCTGGCATTGGAAGCAGAGTCTTAGCCACTAGGCAGCCAGAGAAGTCCCTCATAAGGAGTTTTGATTGCCCTTTGGGCAGTTGGGAACCACCGAGGAACTGTAATCAGGAGAAGACATAGATTTGTGCTTTCAAAAGAGCATGGCGATTCCCTGGTGATCCAGAGGTTAACACTTCGCCTTCCAGTTCGGGGAGTATGGGTTCAATCCCTGGTCGGGAAGCTCAGATCCCACGTACCTTGCAGCCAAAAACCCAAAACATGAAAAAAAGTAATATTGTAACAAATTTAATAAAGACTTCTTTAAAAAATGGTCCACATCAAAGGAAAAAACTCTTTAAAAAAAGAGTTTGGTATCTTGTGCAGTAGAAGCACAGAGCAAGGAGATAGCTGGTGATCCTTGTAAAGAGACCATGGAAAGTGAATTGAGACTGTGGCCATGGGGACTGAGAAGAGGAGGCAAGGCAGAAAAGTGCCAGAGAGAACAGTGCAATTGGAGCGTAGTCTGAAATGGCTCTCGCCAGCTGGTCCCCTAGCAGAGAACATTTGCCCAGAGGTATAACTGATACAGCTGAGGCTCTGAGACACAAAATGATGTTGAGTTTTATATGGGTGGCACTTGATGGGGGAGAGTGTCACATGAATCTTTGGACCAATCCTGAGAGCTGGCTGGTCCAGGGTATTTGTTCTTCAGAGAGAGAAAGTGGCTTGCTCAAGGTCACACCTCCGGAAACCAAACTGTGGTTCCATCTATTTACTAGCGGGGACCCTGATAGGCAGAAGTGTGAGGAGCCATCCTAGACCTCTCGGCTGCCTGGTGCTGTGTCACTGACATGCATTTCAGCATCTAAGGAAGGGCGTGGATTGTCCTGACCGGAGCCCTGCTTGGACGTCACAGCATCATGAGCCTCGTGTGCTATCGTGGGAGAAGACACAGAGACATCACTCTGAGCAGAAGGGTCTTTGGTTACCATAGTGACTGGGGATGGTGAGAGAAGCTTCTTATTCTCGCTGTTAAAAAAAAAAAGAAAGAGGTGTGGTTCCTTCTGTGATAAGCTATAAAATGCCTCATGTTCACCCCAGTCTGGATGCCTCTCCTTTCTTCCTTTTGGCTTGCGAATTTCTCACTCTTGCTAAATAGGTCAGTTGAGGTGGAAACATCAATTGCCTGTGCTGTCAGATGCAGAGGTTCCTGCCCAGCCTTCCTCACCTGGCCAAGCGCATGCACACTTCAGAGCCCAACTCAGATGTCCCCTCCTCTTTAAAGCCTCCACCCCGTGCTTGCCTGCTCTGTGACCCCTGCAACACGCCCTTGGCTGACTGATGAGGTCACTGTCTCTGGATCTGTCCTGCAGCACTGGTGTGACCCTGCCTGGCACCTGTTCCCATGGGGTCTCCCCTAGTCTCTGAGTGATGCATCCTTTGTATCTTTCTACCTGGGATGTGACTGCCACCAAATTATTGAAGGAATCAGTGAACACGTGAATCAATCCATGCACAAATTTAAAGAATGCTAGGAAAATACTATAATGAGAACAGTCTTTGGTACATTTTAAATATTTTATTACAATATTTTTATAAAACACACATTGGATCCAAAAAAAAAAGACCCTATAGTGCCTGTTTTAGTTAGTTCAGGCTACTGTAACAAAAATACCATAGACTGGGAGGCTTAAACAACAATCGCCAATTTCTTACAGGTCTGGATGCTGTGAACGCCAAGATCAAGGCCCTAATAGGGGAAAGCTCATTTCCTGGCTTGTCGCTGGCTGACTTCTCACTGTGTCTTCATGTGGTGGGAGAGGGTGAAGAAGCCTTCTGGGGTTTGTCCCGTAAGGGTGCTAATCTCATTCACCAGGTCCCCAACCTCATGACCCAGTTACCTCCTAAAGGCCCTACCTTCTAATACCATCACGCTTGGGGTTAGGAAATGAATTTGCAGGACACATTCAGTCCGTAACACCGCCCAAGGGTGTAAAATGAAAAGTGAGTCTTTTTCCTCCTCCCAAAACCACTTCCCAGATGTCCCAGTCCCCAAAGTGGTTTCTTATAATTTTAGAAAGTTCCCTTTTATATGTTTTACATAAGTGGGAACATGCTGTACAAGTTGATCAACTAGAAGAAATAAAACAAAGCAAAATAAAAGCTTTTTACTTCTGATAGTAATATCATGTATCTAGATCAGTCTTTATTCAGAGTTTTAGACTTCTATTTTATAGGTACATAATAATTTAGAGGATGAAATGGTAAGATAGCTTCACCTACTCAATAGACATGAACTTGGGGTCGCAAAGAGTCGGACACAACTGAGCGACTGAACTGAACTGAACTGAACTGAACTGAGTAAACTCTTGGAGATAGCGAAGGACAGGGAAGCCTGGTGTGCTGCAGTCCATAGCGTCACAGAGAGTCGGACATGACTATTTGTTATACTATACACACTGTGTTATATTGGTTGGCCAGAAGGTCATTTGGGTCTTTCCGTAACATCTGATGGAAAAACCCAAACTAACTTTTTGGCCAACCCAGTACTTAACAATTAATATGTCTATTTTCTCCAAAGACCATGAAAATGCTTTTAGGGCAGAGACTGTATCTTGCATAACCACTGCTCCCCATGTCCATTCAATATTTTTGTGGAATGAATGAGTAGATGAATGCCTGAAATATCAGATCCGGAAAACATGAGGTAGGAAGGGTTGGCAAATATTTTCTGACACCAAGTCAGCAGCCTAACCACCAGGTTCATTAAGATATTTACTGCATTGTGTTCTACCAAATCAATGCAACAATTTTAGTCCACAATTAAAGGGTAGTCAACATACTTTCAATCTTTCACTATGGAAAAAAACACTGCATGCTTTTCTGAGTATTTCCTTACCAAAAAGTACTGGAAAATCCTAAATGTGGAAATGCTGAATCAAAAGATTTATTATTTTTGGAGATTTTGATTCCATCTTATCAAAATTCTCCTCTGGGAAATCCACAGAAATTTTTTACTCCGACAATGGTCTATGAGTCTTGGCAATATGCTCTTCCATTCTTGGGTAAGGAAAAATTAGGTGAAATTTAAATGTGTATTTCTTCCATTATGCTGAGTTGAATATATGTTTCTATATCTGTTGGCAGTCTGTGCCTCTTAAATGAATTATTTGTTCTCATTCATTGTCCATTTTTCTGTTGGGATTTTGTTTAATTTTTCATTGAGGCAGAAGGTTACTTTGGTGTTTCCAATGAACCATGTCTTCCAGCCTTTGTGTCTTTGTTCCCTTCACCCCTTAAACTTGGGGTGCTCAGATGACCTGCTTCAACTGATAGAGTGAGGCAGAAGTAACACTGAATCAGCTTCAAGGCTCAGCCTTCAGAGACCCGAGGCTCTCCAGCTTTGGCTCTCTTTGAAGTCAGCTGCCAGGCAACAAGTCCAGCCACCATGACACCACCGTTTTGTCAGCGGCCCAGTCTAGCCACATGGACAAGCCCCGAGGAAGAAAACTGAGGCTCCAGCCTAGCTCTGGCTTGGCTTCTGACAGCCAGCCAGGTGAGTGGCCACCTTGGAAGTGGGTCCTGTGGCCCATTCCAGCCTCTCCTCAGTGGTGAGCAGACACACAGCGGGGAGAGCAGTCACACAGCGGGGAGAGCAGTCAGCCCTGCCAAACCCATCGAAGGATCAACAGCAGACAAATCGAATGGTTATTTCAAGCCGCTAGTTTGCAGTAATTTGTTACACCCCAATAGCAAACCAAAAAGCCTACTATTTATGCAAACCCTATATATTACAGCTTGCATATGGAAGATATTAAGTGTCCGAAGTCAGCCATCATGGTTCATCTTCTTTTCTCCAGAGTTTGTTTGGCATTTGTATTACAGCTGATTGATTTGGTCAAATCTGTTCCTCTCTCTCTGTATGGGGTCAGCTTTTCGGGGCCATGCTTAAAGCTCCTGCTCAACTCAGTAAAGCACAATAATGCTTACTGGTATTTATGCTGCTGTCTTACGTCTTTACTTTTATATGTGAATTTTACCATTTTCCTCAATCTAAAAATTAAAGTGAAACAGGGCAGAGGTAGAGGAAAAGTGAGCCAGTGCCCAGAGCTCTCCCTGGGTCTGATATGAGATGCTAGTAGAGGCGGGCAGGATGGGCCAGCACAGTAGGCTGAAGGGGGGCAGGGGCAGGTGACACCGAGGGGGAGGGTCAGGAATCATCCAAGGTCCTCACCTGCCCAGGTCCTCTGGGCTCCCTCTGTGTGACAAAAGTCCTCGTCCCCAGATTCCATCTTCTGCTCAGGCTCCCCTGCATCCCCACTGCATGTATCACCTCTCCGTCGCTGAGAAGATCACCAAGAATCCCTTTACTAACACCATCAGTTCTGAAGACAGTCACGTCCAGGCCCAGCTGGGAACCAACTATAGGCGGACGAGGGGACAGTGAACAGCCCCAGGGTGTGGGGCATCTTTCATGATGTCTGGCCTATTCCAGCCTAGCAGCCAAAGTCAGGGAATAAATAAAGAACAAGAAAGGTGTAAACAGGAGGCACAACTCTAGGTGAAAAGAAACTCAAAATACATCATACACAGTGCACTGTATGGATCTTGATTGGACTCTGATTTGGAAAAAAATAAAATTGCAAAAGTGATCTGGGAGACAATTCTGTATTTTTAACTATGGGTTGGGTATTAGATGATATTAGAAATTTCTCATCAATGATCTCAGGTGAGGTGTTGGAGTGTGGTTAGGTGAGAAAAAGGCCTTTCGTTTTAGAACATATTTGTTGAAATATTCAGGGGTAAGTGGTCATGACATCTGCATCTTACTTTCCAGTGGGCCAGCAAATAAAAAAGCAAAAATAAAAGTAAAATGCAAACAGTATTGAATCTTCAGAAGTAGTTACAAGAATAATAAAAAATGAAATGCAAGCAAGGAGCCAAGGAAAATGAGATACAGTCTCTCTGGGTCCTCTCTTGGTCTTTTATTAAGATTCTCAAGAAAATGTTGGTCTGTCTCAGTGGTAATACAGGGTGTGGGCCCCTCCTGGGGCCAAGTTTCAAAGTGGACTGGTGGCAGCATCATCAGGGTCTGGGCATGGCAGTTCATGGAGCTGAACTTCAGATCTTATGGATCCTACAGACTCATTGGAAAAGACCCTGAAGCTGAGTTGAAGGCAGGAGGAGAAGGGGACGACAGAGGATGAGATGGTTGAATGGCATCACCAACTCGATGGACATGAGTTTGAGTAAGCTCCGGGAGTTGGTGATGGACAGGGAAGCCTGGAATGCTGCAGTCCGTGGGGTCTCAGAGTCAGACACGACTGAATGACTGAACTGACTCATCTAGGGTGGCCCTCAGATGAAATGTAAGGAATCTCTCTGAGGACTGTACCAGCCTGGGCTGGGAGCCCGGCAAGCCCACCAGCGGGATGATTTGAATGAAAGGGCGTAGATCCGTGTGCTACTCCTTCGCCCACCGTAGGAGGCCTGCTGGGAACAAGAGCTGTTCCACATGACCTCTCTGCCTTCCCCTCTGCCCTGTCCAGTCCATCGATCACCATGTCATGCCTCTGAGCCTGGCGATCGTTTTGTAGGGCTTAACTGAAAAAGTGGGACACAGATCACTATTGATTACTGGAGACAAAGAGCATTTTCCCATGGGTCTGGAAAGGTCATTGGCCGTTCATTTACTCATTCGCCCATTTATTCCTCCACCCAAAAACCTGGTGCTTCTCAAGTGCTGTGGACCTGAGGGTTAGAAGATAAATGAGAGCTGGTACTGCCCTGGAAGTACTCACCATCGTCACAAGCACAAATGGTGATTAAGTCCATTACGGGCTATGCCTTTAGAGGTCAGCATGGCACAGAATAAAGAGGAGGCATCTTACCCACCCCCGCAGGGTGTGGAAAGGAAAGGGTGAAGGCAGGGAAATTAATGAGCAGGGCAGGCAGGCTTGGGATAATCTCCGGAATAATCATAGTGATCTTTATTGAGGTTCTTACATCAATGTGGCAGCATCACCTTCTTTAATCCTCTCAACAAGGGTTAAAGACCTGATTCTCTCCCCCCATCACACAGAGGGGACATCAAGGTTGAGAGAGGTCTAGTAACTTTCCCTTAAGGCAAGAGATGCAGATGAGATCTGAACCCACCTGCAAGGCTGCCCACTCATGAGCGAGGCTCCTGCCATCAAACGCCGCTGCCTCTGCAAGGAAGGGGAGAGGTGGGGAGGCAGAAACACAAGAGCCGAGATAGGGAGAGATGTCCAATAGAAGGGCACCAAGTTTGGAGAGCAAAACAAAGGGTGCCAGGGCAAGGGTTAAGACCTAAGGGGGCTTTATGAGTTCATTTTGCAGGGGTGGAGACTATTCCTGAGGTTAAAGAAATTGTCAAAGACACACAGCCCCAGCGGCAGAGCAAGAATTCAGGCCCACACTCTGAGCATGAACCCTATGGCTCTGAACCCTACTTGGGTGGCTTGTCAGGTACTGGTTGGTCTTGAGTGGAGCCAAGGTCAGCTGGGCAGTAGAGTGGGAGGTATGAGTTGGGAGTGGGGAGCAAGTATCTGTTTTTTTTTCTTGTTAAATAAAAAACTGGATAGCAAAAGTGCTGCCTCAGCACTAAGCCCACATGTGCACAAGGACACGTACAAATTCATTGGCTGGGCTGACTGGTTGAACTCCTCTGAGATGAGACTAAAGCCGGCAAATATTTAACCAGGGAGGGGACAGGTATGTGCTGGGCTTCCCAGAGCCCGCAGGACCCAGGCCGAGCTCTGATCCCAGGCACCCCTGAAAACTGCTGAGTGTGGTCCCTGCCTGAGGATGCCTTCCCCTCCCCCTCCTCACCTCCCTGCTTCTGGGCAGCTCCAAGCCTCCATTTCTGGGCCCTCAGTGCTGGTCAGCACAGAGGCAGACATTCCCCATGATCAGGGCAGAAACTCTTTACTGTAGAGGTTTTCAGGGCTAGGACTTCTCTTTTACAGATGGGTAAACTGAGGCCCACAGAAGGCAATCCCTTACCTAGGGTTACACTAGCGGGAGAGAGAGAAAGACTCAGTCTCCTGACACCCCGTCTTGGCCTCATCCTTCCTGTCTTCATGTGCTCAAGCTGCTGTAACGAAAGGCCATAGACCAGGTGGCTTAAGCAAAGAAGAATTGATTTCTCACACTTCTGCAGGCTGGGAAGTCCAAGGTCAAGGCAGATGCTGTTCCTGCTGAGAGCTCTCTTCCTGGTGTGCATATTGCCACTTTCCTGCTGTGTCTGCACAACATGGTGAGAGCCCTTTCTCTTCTACTTTCCATAAGAGTGTTAATTCATCATAAGAAGTCCATCCTCAAGACCTCACAAGTGAGGAGTGAGAAATCCCCATGAACTTCAGAACATACACGGGAGCCACGCATGTGAAGGGGCAGACCACATGCCAGTGGCTGTGCAGGCAACAGAGAAAGCATGGGGCATTGGATGGACCTGGGGGTTGCCAAAGAAACCGGAAAGCTTGGAGGACCAGCTAAGACAAGAGGCTGAAACTGGAGGGATGCGCATGCTCAGTCATGTCTGACTCTGTGACACCATGGATTATGGCCCGCCAGGCTCCTCTGTCCATGGGATTTTCCAGGCAAGAATACTGGAGTGTGTAGCCATTCCCTTCTCCAGGGGATCTTCCCAACCCAGGGATTGAACCCAGGTCTCCCACATTGCAAGCAGATTCTTTAGTCTCTGAGCCACCAGCGAAGCCCTCATTATTAACCTTGACCAACTTCTAAAAGCCCCTTTTTCAATCATCACCACTTCGGGAGTAGAACTTCCACATGAATTCTGGGGGGACACAAACATTCAGTCTATAGAACTCCCCAAGGTTAGGAGGATACCTTGGGCCCCATCGCTTCTTCATTCTTCTGCAAATTCTCTACCCCACCACTCTTATTATCTAAAACATTCTGTTTTCTCCCTGGACTCCAGTTCCCTCCTCAGTGGATTGAGGAGTCTTCGTATTTCATCTCTGCAACTCTGAGCTGGCCTGTGCCAGGTACAGACTGGGCACCCGGTGGTGGTGGTGAAGTCACTAAGTTGTATCCAGCTCTTGTGACCCCATGGACTGTAGCCCACCAGACTCCTCTGTCCATGGGATTTCCCAGGCAAGAATACTGGAGTGGGTTGTGATGTCCTTCTGCACAGACTGGGTGATAGATTTGTTAAATCCATTTACCTTTCTCTTTCCATGTATCCCACATTCTGCTTCCAGATTAATGTTTCTGTGGATATGTTGGGAGAAACGTAGACTGTGGTTGAGCATGTGCAAAGACCCTGAGGCATGAGTGTTCACTACAAAAAAACCTGGAAGAATTTGGAGGCCAGTGTTGGATGCAGAGAGCAAAGGGGAGAGTCACAGGAAGGTGTGTTATTCTGGGGCTGCCTTAATGAAATGCCCAAGACTGGGTGGCTTAAACAACAGAAATGTACTGCCTTTGGCCACTAAAAGTCTGAGATCACTGTGCCAACCTGGTTGATTCCTTCTGAGGCCTCTCTTCCGGGCTTGCAGATGGTCATTTTTCTCCTCCCTGTGTCTTTACAAACTCTTTCCTCTATATGTGTGTGTACGTGTTTGTGTCTTCATCTCCTATTCTTATAAGGACACATGCCATATTAGGGCCTCCTCACAGTGACCTGATTTTTACTCTGCCTTTTTAAAGGGCTTCCCAGGTGGCTCAGTGGTAAAGAATCCACCTGTCAATGCAGAAGATGTAGCAGATGCAGGTTGAATCCCTGGATCAGGAAGATCCCCTGGAGAAGGAAATGGCAACGCACTCCAGTATTCTTGCCTGGGAAATCCCATGGACAGAGGAGCCTGGAGGGCTATAGTCCATGTGGTCACTTTTTAAAGACCCTGTCTCCAAATACAGTCGCATTCTGAGATCCTGGGAGTTAGGATTTCAATATATGGATTTGAGGGGAGGGGACACAATTCAGCTCATGACAGGCAGGGCCTTGGAAGGACTTGTAGGTCCAGAAAGGGAGTTTGGACTTTATTCTAAGTTGATGTAAGGCCAGCAGAGGATTGGGAATTAAGTAGTAGACTTACTTTTTAAAAAGCTTCCTCGGCTGCTGCATGAGGGTTAGAATTTAGAGGATTTAAGTTTGAAGCAAAGATGGGCCATTGGAGGAGACTGGTTGAAAGAGGACGGTGGGTGCCAGGACTAGTCTAGGGTCACAAAATGTGTAGAATCAAGGTCTGTTCCCTGGGAAGTTTGGATTCAACTCTCGCTCAGCTTCTCAATGGCTGGATGACTCTGGCCAGACTCCATGTCTCTTGGGATCTGTTGCAAAATCTGTAAAATCAGAATCTAGAGGACCACTCACTGCTTTGCCAGCACCCCAGGAGATGATGTGTGGCGAGTGTCCTGTGGATATGCGTTCGAAGGTGGGGTCCTCAGTACACTATCCCCAGGCTGAGTGTCCGCCCCAGCACCCGTGATGGGCATGGTCCAGCCCCCGTGGGCGGCCAGCCTCTGTGCTTCACGGAGTGGGTTCATTCTGACACCCGGAAGCTCTGTTAGATTTTGAACCCTGGGCTGCCCCCTGGAAAATGTCCAGCCTTACGCCTCCGTCTTATGTCTTTGGGTCACAAGAGCCAGTCCACACCAGTTCCAGCCTGTGGTGGGACCCCCAGGAGTTGGAGTTCGAACCAAGCCCCGCCTCCTAGAGACGGTGACCCTGGGTGCCACGTCACGCTCGTGTCTGCATCTTGCTTTGCTCAGACATAAAATAATGACAGCAATAATTACCTGTTGTGAAGGATCAATGAGATAACACCTACTGCATGGTTAGCACAGTGCCTGGTACATGGTAAACACCTGATCAAGGTTAAAGATTTTATGATCTCAGTTCTACTGATAAGCAAAAATGACAGTTACTCAAACTCTTACCTGGGAGGCTTCTCACAAGCCTGAAGATGGGGGAAGGGGATTCAGTGGATCTTGTATCTTTATTTCATCTTCGCCTCCAGTGGAAGCCTTGGATGGCTGTCTCATGGGCTGTGGTTTCTATCATTATTAAGGTTGCTGGTTTCTTTTCCAGTAAATACACTCTTACACTGAATACAAGGAATACACTCTTCACATGACCAGCGTCCCTGTGCATCATGCCATAAGCTGTCATCAAAGGCCCCCTCCCAGGACCCCTCTCCAAGTGATGAGGACTCTACGGTCCCTCCCACTCAGCACGGCTTCCTCCAGACAAGATCAGTTTCTGTCCCCAGGACAGACTTGCCAGGGACCAGCCTCTGCTCAGCCTATGAGCCTCTGTTCACGGAGACAGAGCTGGAGGCTCCCCCACAACATTTTCTGAGGCACAGTTTCAAGGCTGTAAATCAAACCACAGAGCACAAAAATGATCCCCAGGTGAATTCCTTAAACCCTCCCGGTTACACCAGGAAGCAAGGCTCAGTTTGCAGTGGCCCTGACATTTCTCTAACACCGTTCTCTGCTCGTAATAAGGGGAAACGCAGTGTGCCCAGAACCTTCCCCGGGAGCTGGGTCTAGCTCAAATTTAATACCTCGTTTGCTTTTGATGGTGTTTATTTTTACCAATGATTTCGATTTACGACCAGTGAAACAGCTTCTCCACTTAGAATACTGATGCAATGTTTTCCTTTAAATTTTTATGTTTCAGTTTATATAAGGGATCCATTAATTTTTTTTTTTTAATGTGAAGTAATAAATTTCACCAAATGTGCTTGGGTGATGGTAAAAATCACAAATGTAATATGCCAAAGACTGCCGTTTGGGAAACATTACTCAAACACAAACATGAATCCAGGCGGGGAAGACGATGTCCCAGAAGGAGACGCCAGGCAATCAGGACGTGGAGAAGCTGGGCCCACCCAGGGTGTCACGTGTATTGTGCGCTTACTCTCCTCGGTTAAGGCTTCCCTGGAGGCTCAGTGGTAAATAATCTGTCTGCCTTTGCAGGAGACACGGATCTGATCCTTGGGTTGGGAAGATCCCCTGAGGGAGGAAATGGCAATCCATTCCAGTATTCTTGCCTGGGAAACCCATGGACAGAGAAGCCTGGCAAGCTACAGTCCATGGGGTCACAAAAGAGCCAGACATGATGTAAGAACTAGACAACAAAAACAACTTTCCCCCGTTACTCTTGCCACCAGCCTGCAAGATGCTACTTTCCTTGTTGTGGTTGTGAAAACCAGGTTCAGAGGGGTTCCATGACTTTCCCAAAGTCATACAGCTGAATGATGTGGGGACAGGACCAGATGCCTTGTCCCCTAGGTCAAGTGGGTCAGTCTTTCCACCTCGGCCCGAAGTCTCCTTGTTCAAGGTCCCTTCTCCCCTCCCCTGCACATTTGCGGAGCTGACTTCAAACGCTCTGAGCTGTCTTTTCTGAGCACGTCCTGTCCTTGGCAGTAACTCTGGTCCTGGTCACACTGACTCCACGTAAGACATGGAATTCCTCATTGAGCTGACCCTCCACAAAGTGCTGATCTCTTTCCTAAAACTGCACCAGACTCCATTTTCTCTTGCAAGAGGTCACGTCTGGCCACCCAGAATTCTTGCACTAAGAAGCACCTGCTTGGACCGTGGGACTTACATTAACTTGACTTTGTACCCAGCCCTGTGTGTTGCCTGACTCTCCACCTGAGTGCACTGATACCCAGAGTGCTGCTGGCCTTCCAGCTCAGTCCTCCCCTGCCCCGCCCTTGCCCTGTAATTCCAGAGACGCCTCCGTCTCCCTTGACCCTGTTATCTGTGTAGCAGACTGTACCCCTTATCTCTGGGCTCTCTCCTGTTGCTGGAAGCATTAGCCACCAGCGGTCACAATGGGTTCCTTCAAAGAGGTAGGACTGGGGGATGGAGGGAAGGCAGGACTATCTGGTTCTTCTCCAGAGAAACCCCACTCCCAGGCATGCACACCCTTGGCCTCAAGAGCAGGACAGAGGGAAGAGTCTGGGCTGAGAAACTGGAAGCCTCATTCCTGGATCGCTCACTCACTCCTAGGGACTTTGGGCAAGATGTGGTCATTTGGTTTATTCATCTGTAAAATGGGGAGGAGCTTCAGGAATTGCCATCTCAAGGTCTTCATGTGGCCCACAAACACTCTTCTGCTCCGTTCTTGCTTGTGCCCCACCCCCCAGAGCAGTTTAAAAAATCAAAATAATTCAAATGAAAAATCCAACTGTCCAGATGTTTCCTTGAAAAGAGAGAAACTGGCACCACTGACCTCATTCCCTGTAGGACAGAGGTTGCTGCAGTAGAGCTCTGGCCGTCCCAGGGGGTGGGACACTGGCTCTCCAGACCTCCGCTCCCTACCCGCTGGGGTGCCCCCAGGCCAAGGGTCAGCTGTCTTTAACACTGTTCTGATGGTTTGTTATAAAGGAGGAATAATTCTTGGTATCACTCTAAGATGAATGAGGGAAAAAGCTGAACACAGAATTTACCTAGGAAAGGGAAATGTTCCCTTTCTCTCCTTCTTTTACAATATTTTGGTTTGGTTTGGTTTGGTCTGGTGTGTGGACATGCATGCACACGAATGTACTCACTCATGCACACATGCACACATGCCTGGCAATGACAGCTCCTCTTATTTAATGTGCAAAGTTGGCCCTTCGTTTCCATGGTCGGCGTCTGCCCCCAAGGCCTCGGAGAAGGCTGCTGCCCAGGGCTGGGAGGGCTGGAGGTCCCTTCCCAGGGGACAGGCTCTGCAGCAGTTGGCTGACCGCATGGCAGCCCAGAGGGTCAGTCGCCAGGAGGCTGAGTCCAGAACGCACTGCTTTGTTGTGTAATTAACACACAGTGTTCATTTTTAGGGCCTGTCTTGGGAACGAGAGCCAAGAGCATTCCTATGGGGTCAGAAGGGAGCGTGTTTACTGTCAGGCTGGAGAAGGCACTTCTTCTGATAAGCCCCTTGGGTAGTGCTTTCAAGATCCAGGACTCAGTAGATTCTCAACAGGCACCTAGTGCATGTGGGCCCTGGACCAGACCTGGAGAGCAGGGCCAGCAGTTAGATGGCATCCTGTCCTGAGGGAGCTCCAGGGATGTGGGGGGCCTTCCCTGTAAGAAGACCACCCCTGAGGGGCGAGGACAGTGGCAGTGAGGAGCCCAGGGAACTGGAGGCACTGGGGGCAGGGAGACTGGCAATCTGGGGCAGTGGATCCAGAGGAGACAGGAGAAGGGTGAGTTTTCTCCTCCTCGAGGGCTATTTGCAAGCATCTTCTTTTGGAATCACAATGATTTCTTTTCCTGACTGCAAGTATAATTCATTCTTTTTTCAAAAAAAAAAAAAAAAGTGTGTGTTCAAGCATAAACGTTCATCTGAGATAACCAATGCCCAGTGATGGCTGCATACGTTTCTCCTGTATTATCTTCTAGGTCTCAGCTTAAGACTCCTGGGGCTCACTTTGCTCCAGGCCTGACAGCATCAAGTGGTTGCACTTAATCCTCACAACAACTCCATGAGGATGGTGCTACCTGAATGCCCATTTCTACATGGGGAAACTGAGGCACGGTGCAAGTGAGTCACTCAGTCCAGGTTACACAGGAAGGAAGTGGCAGAATCAGGACCCCTGGCTCCAGGTCTGGGCTCTTAACCCTGAGGCATAGGAAGTCAAGAAACTCACCCATCCTCACCCACATTCATCAGCTGGTCTTGTTCTAGAATGCTTGGACATAAGCCCCACTCTCTGCTGCCTTCAACATAATGATTAAGCCCATACACCTACACTGAAGTATTATTTCCCCAAATGGTCTCATGGTGTACTAAATATCCCACATCTCAGGTCAATCTTGTGCCACTTTCACTTTTAACTAGAAGCAAATCTGCTCTTCAGTTCGAAATCTGTTTGACACTCCAAATTCGAACATACTGCCATTGATCTGACCCACCTCTTCTTTATGGTGTTTTTGGGTCAGTTTCCAACTTTCTTAAACACAAAGCTCCCACAGAGACCTTGGCCAAGGCTGATGAGCATTTCGGCTGGACTGCTTCCTGGAAGAGGGACCTCGGGGTCAACGGTGTGGACCCGCAGCCCAGAGAGGTCTGCCAAGCCACCCAGGAAAAACTGCTCAAGGGCTCACTTCCCTCTGCTGAAGCAGGAAGGTCTGAGCCGGGTGGTGTTTAAATGCCTCTCCTGGCCTCCACGCACTTTGCTCTCATCTGTGCTCTCGGGTGCCCTTGAGAAGGTCATAAAAATAACCAACAAAGCCTGTGATGTGGTCAGCCACTACACTTCCCAGGAGGACAGGCTGGTTTGGAGGTACTCAGGGGTAAGTTACAAGGAGGGCCCCCTTCCTCCTTGCAGCCCCCAGCCAGCAGGCACAGTCCAGAGAGCAGAATTCAAGCTGGACTTCAGCCTCCACTTCCGCCCCTGTGCAGTGTACACGTCACTATAGTTAGGGCAGTGAGCTGGATCCTGGATGCCTGGATTCAAATCCCACCTCTAAGTCCTATGAGTCATGTGCTCTTGGACAAGCCACTTAACTCTACATGTCAATTTCCTGGTGTGAAATAGATGCCTGTTGTAATAATACTGCCTCTCTGCCTGGCCAGCAGCGGTGAGAATTAAGCTGAAATATCAAAAGCCTTTAGAGACGTATACAATAAAGATTCAGTAGATGATTGCCACCGGGCAGTTAATCATCCCCTGGGCAGTTATTAGGGTTTGGCCATCCCTTCCAGAGGCTTTGTTTTTCTCTAGCATGAAGGCTTCTTTTCGCCTTCAAGGCTGCATGTTTCATGGGAAAGATACAAGACTTGGGAATCAGAGAGAAAGGTGCTGGGATCTGACTCTCCCCTTCAATCCATGTGACTTCAACCGACTCTCTTTTCTAGTCTGACCTTTACATCTCAGAGTTTTGTGTATATGTACTTGAGACCTATCCACGCACCTAGCCAAGAGGGGCCCCACAAATGCTGGTTCCTCTGTCAATTCAAGAAACCAAGACAATAGAGGGTAGGAGGTGGAGAATTCGGGATGAGGAGGGAGGAGGAATGTGTGGATAGATCCCAAGAGGAGCTTGTATTTTTGGCTCACAGGGGAGCCTTTCCAAAGCCATCGATGGTGGCCATGTCCTGCCTTGTCAGCATCCCCAAAACCCACCGCAGAGCTATCCAGATGCCAAAGCACTAGTGGCCTCAATACACCAGGGCACAGCACATCCTCTCCTCCAGCCCCCTCATCCTTCAAGACCCAACCTCGTGCTGCCTCCTCCTGGAAGCGTGGACCTTTCTCCAAACTGGGATCGTCACCTCCTGGGATCTCCCCTGGCTCTTCTTTTGTACCTTTTTTCAGGGACTTCATTCCACTCATATTTCAGCCACCTGGAGCTGCTGTTCTCCCTGGGAGACAGAAGTTTCCAGAAGGAAGAGGCTGGTGTAATACAAGGCAGGTGGGGATGGGGGCATTGGAGTCATGACTTACCATCAGGCAATTCCAGAGACAAAGCACTTAGCCTCTCTGCCTTAGCAGGAGTGGGGCCACACTTGGTGAGCACCACCCCACCCTGCTCTGTAGTTGGTGGGCTGTGTGCATTCCGTGGATTCTTGGAGCCAGTGAGTTCTTCTGCTTTTGTAGAGAAGGAGGGGAGACTCAGAGGTAGCAAAAGCTTTGTCCAAGAACACACAGACTATAAGAGGCAGAGCTGGAAACTGAACGCAATTTTACAAGTACATGCCCTCAAAGTGTCACCTCCCTCAGAGGTGGGGGACTCAGGAGAGGCTTTGGATGGGGGCTAGTTCAGTCATTTCAACTGCTTGGTTGTGCCTGACTCTTTGCGATCCCATGGACTGCAGCACGCCAGGCCTCTCTGTCCATCACCAACTCCCAGAGCTTACTCAAACTCATGTCCATTGAGTCAGTGATGCCATCCAACCAACTCATCCTCTGTCATCCCCTTCTCCTCCTGCCTTCAATCTTTCCCAGCATCAGGGTCTTTCCCAATGAGTCAGTTCTTCACATCAGGTGGCCAAAGTGTTGGAGTTTCATCTTTAGCATCAGTCCTTCCAGTGAAAATTCAGGGTTGCTTTCCTTTATGTATCCTATAAAACAGGGGTCCCCAACCTCTGAGCTCTAATGCCTGAGGATCTGAGGTAGAGCTGATATAATAATAATACAAAAGTGCACAATAAATGCAATACATGTGAATCATCCTGAAACTACTCCTTTCCTGACCCTGGTCTGTGGAAAAACTGTCTTCCACCAGACCAGGCCCTGGTGCCAAAAATGTTGGGGACCACTGCTCTAGAACACAGCACAAGACTTGCAAATAAGGAATTGACCTGGCAGCAGCACACAGAGGTTCACGGCCTTGCGTTATCATAATTCGAGTTTTTGAGTCTGGGTGGAGCAAATGACACCAAGCGCCGCACCCCTGGCCCCCACCAATGCCTTGCCAAGCTGGGAGACACCCCAGAAGAGAAGGAGCAAGGAGCGGTTGTCCCAAGTCAGGAGCGGCGCGCTTCCCCCCTGGCTCCACCCTCATGCAGCCGCTCCCCCATGAGCCTTGGGAACCTATTTTGCTGACAGAATCTGGAAGCAGCATGAGTGAAGGCCCTGTCCCCGTGGCTACTGTCGTCAGAGATGAGGAAACTGTGGTTTAGGAAGGTGAAAGGGCCCCTGGAATTCCAACTCAGGTGCGCTGGCAGTGTTTTTAAACACCAGACTTGATGGCTGAGGTTCATCTGCCCTAAGCTATCCAGGCATAGGGAACAGTCACGGAGTGACTATGGTTTCAAAACTGTTAAACTATAGTGTAGATAAATGCTTTGCAAATACTGGTGGGCATCAGAATCACCTGGAGTGTGTGTGATCTTCCCTAACTCAGATCACACGCCTGCCCTGCATGACGCACGCACATGGGGTGTTTATGGGAGAAATGAAGACCCAGGGCTTCCCTGGCGGTCCAGTGGTTAAGAATGCAGGGGGCACAGGCTCGATCCCTAGTCCAGGAAGACCCCACATGCTGCGGGGCAACTAAGCCCGTGCACCACAACTCCTGAGCCTGCGCTCTGCAACTAGAGAGTAGCGCTGGATCACTGTGACTACAGAAAGCCTGTGTGCAGCAACGAAGACCGAGAACAGCCAATAAGTAAATATTTTTTTAAAAAGCAGAACAAGAAGCATGCATCACCTGGGTCTGTGTCCTCCAGGCTGCCTGTCTTCAGCTGTTCATAACGTTACTGGAGTTGATTTCTGCCAAGTAGGTAGCAGCCTGCCCGTTACAGTTGGCTTGTTTTATGACTTCTACTTATAAACTGAGTCGAAATCTAACCCGATAAGGCCTGAACCAGTAAACAGCCTGTGGAATGGCAAACGTTGCAGCTTGTCCCTGCAGTGGCCACATACAGTGCCTCTGGCTGGCTGATGCAGAGATATGGTGCTCCCAACCCCCTGAAGAGGAGACATTTCTTTTTTGGAAATGGTGCAAAGATAGATGGAAGAACTATATTCCAGCTCAGACGGTAAAGAATCTGCCTGCAATGCAGGAGACCCAGGTTCGATCCCTGGGTCAGGAAGATCCCCTGGAGGCGGAAAGGGAAACCCACTCCAGTATTCTTGCCTGGAGAATCCCAAGGAGGGAGGAGCCTGATGGGCTACAGTCCACAGAGTTGTCCAAGAGTCGGACATGACTGAGCGACTGACGCTTTCTTTCTTTCACTGGCTCCTTCCTTTAAGTGGATTAGTGTAAGGGAAGAGCACTCCAGTCACAAGTCCCTAGACCAATATTAAAGCACTGTCTGTGTGATCTTAAAGCAAGTTGCTAAATATCTCTGAGCATTGCTATCTCCAGCTCACATGATTCCACAATATCCATCACCTGGGCATGGAGAAATAAAAAGACAGAAAAAGCAAAAACAGTACTGGCAGATGGATGCTGCTTAATTTATGTTAATTTTTTTCTTTGCTTCACTCTTAGAGATAATTTTATCAGTGCTTTTTTCAGAAACGCGTTTTGGTCTGGAGAGACATGTGCTCGTAAGATGTCGCTCCTGGGGATGTGATAAAAGTCACTCTCCCACGAGGCTTGCTGCCTTGTTAGTCTGTATCTAGGAGCTTACTAGATGGCTGCCTGTTGCATTATTCAAGCTGACAGCGTTTCTTTACAGCATACTCCTGGAGCGAGGAGCTGGGAAGTTAAAGAAAGCCTGGTCCAGTCTGCAGGAGCTCACAGACCAGCCGGAGAGGGGCAGCTTCAGCCAGAATGGACAAGCATCCCGGTGGAAATCCCCATAGGGCTACTGCTTCAGACTGTGGGAACTGGGGATACACTCTGGGGGATGTGTCTTCAGTGACTTCAAATATGAGCGAGACTGTTATAGGCAGAACTGGGGAAAAAATGACAAATGCTTTGCAGATACTAGTTGACATCAGAATCACCTGGTTGTCACTAAGTCATATCTGATTCCTTTTCGACCCTATGGGCTGTAGCCCACCAGGCTTTTCTGTCTATGGGATTTTCCAGGCAAGAATACTGGAGTGAGTTGCCATTTCCTCATCGAGGGGATCTTCTTGACTCAGGGATCGAACCCACGTCTCCTGCATTGGCAGGCATATTCTTTAACACTGCGCCGCTGGGGAATCACCTGAATGGTGTGTTAAAACACACATCACACAACTGAGACAACCTACCTTCAGTAGGTGACTGGATAAACTGTGGTCCATTCAAACAGTGGATAACTATTCAGTCCTAAAAAGAAATAAATGATCAAGTTGTGAAAAGACACGGAGGAAACTTGTTTGTGAATTCACTCAGTTCAGTTCAGTCGCTCAGTTGTGTCCGACTCTTTGTGACCCCATGGACTGCAGCATGCCAGGCTTCCTTGTCCATCACCAACTCCCGGAGCTTGCTCAAACTCATGTCCATCGAGTCAGTGATGCCATCCAACTATCTCATCCTCTACTGTCCCCTTCTCCTTCCTTCAATCTTTCCCAGCATCAGGGCCTTTTCCAATGAGTTAGTTGGTGTCCAAAGTATTGGAGTTTCAGCTTCAGCATCAGTCCTTCCAATGAATATTCAGGACTGATTTCCTTTAGAATGGACTGGTTGGATCTCCTTGCAGTCCAAGGGACTCTCAAGAGTCTTCTCCAACACCACAGTTCAAAAGCATCAATTCTTCTGTGCTCAGGTTTCTTTATGGTCCAACTCTCACATCCATAAATGACTATTGGAAAAACCATAGCTTTGACTAGATGGACCTTTGTTGGCAAGGTAATGTCTCTGCTTTTTAATATGCATTCTAGGTTTGTCCTAGCTTTTCTTCCAAGGAGGAAGGGTGTTTTAATTTCATTGCTGCAGTCATCATCTGCAGTGATTTTGGAGCCCCCCAGAATAAAGTCTCTCACTATTTCCATTGTTTCCCCTATTTGCCATGAAGTGATGGGACCAGATGCCATGATCTTAATTTTCTGAATGTTGAGCTTTAAGCCAACTTTTTCACTCTCCTTTTTCACTTTCATCAAGGGGCTGTTTAATTCTTCTTCACTTTCTGCCATAAGGGTGGTGTCATCTGCATATCTGTGGTTATTGATATTTCTCCTAGCAGTCTTGATTCCAGCTTGTGCTTCATCCAGCCCCTCATTTTGCATGATATACTCTGCATATAAGTTAAATAAGCAGGGTGACAATATACAGCCTTAACGGACTCCTTTCCCGATTTGGAACCGGTGCGTTGTTCCATGTCCGGTTCCAAGTGTTGCTTCTTGACCTGCATACAGATTTCTCAGGAGGCAGATAAAGTGGTCTGGTATTCCCATCTCTTTTAGAATTTTCCAGTTTGTTGTGATCCACACAGTCAGTAATGACTATGCATTACCAAGTGAAAAATGTCAAACTGAAAAGTTTTCATACTGTGTTATTTTAACTATCTGACATTCCAGAAAAGGCAAAACTATGGAAACAGTAAAAAGATCAGGGGTTTCCAGGAGCTAGGGAGGAAGGGGGATGAACAGATAGAGCACAGAGGATATTCAGGGCAGTGGAAGGTACCCTGATACTATACTGATGGATACACATCACATACATTTGTACCAAGAGGGAACCCTAATGTAAACTATGGGCTTTGGGTGATTCTGATGTCAGTGCAGGTTCATCAGTTGTAACAAATGCACCACTCTGGTGGGAGATTTGATAATGAGGGAGGTGATGAATATATAGAAGGAGGAGTATATGGGATATGGCTATATTTTCCACTGAATTTTGCTGTAAACCTAAAACTGCTGTAAACAGTAGTCTATTAAAACATACACAGATCACTGCAGTCCACCCTAGAGTCTCTGGAGTGCAACTTACAAAGGTGCATTTCTACCAAGTTCCCAGGTGATGGTCCTCATAGAGAAGAAGAGGTTGTGGAGGAAGAAAGTAGGGAAGTTAAATGGAGCCAGACCACAAAGGAGCTTGAGTGCCTGGCTGTTGCCGGGCGATGCTCGTCACATCAAGCACATGGCCATGGTCCTCCATATTCCTCCACTGAACCAGCATCTGCCGAGTCCACCATGTACTATGGCTGTGATGAAGTCCAAGTATACAGAGGCGGAGAAAATAGTCTGATTTTTGCCATCATCTTTGCCCTTCTGGGGCTTACAGTCCAGAGCCACATGGATGTTATCACACACGACGTTTTATTGTCAATGACACTGGGAAGATCTCCTGGAGTAGGAAATGCCACTGCAGTATTCTTGCCTGGAAAATTCCAAGGACAGAGGAGCTTGGCAGGCCCAAGAGTCGGACACAACTGAGCACACACACACACACTTGGCACAGCAGGGTGCAGTAGACAGGACCCTGCAGGTGGGATTTGTTTCAAAATCATGTCTGTTTAAAGAAGGGCTTTGTCTTGACCAGAGTAGCCCATAGTGTCTGAGGGACGGATGCTCTGCTATGACTCTTGATCATGGAAAGTTATGTCATCCATCTGTTGAACTATAGGGTTGGCTGCTCCAGTGGAGACCAGACTTAATCATGACCAGAACAAGAAAGAAATGTATCCGTCTCTGGCAACCATGTAGGCTTGGGTGGCCCATGGCTGAAATGCCTATTCCACATTGAGATCTGAGGGGACTCAGCTCTTTCCCTTCGCTGCTCTGATGCCCCTGGTGTTGCTTCAATTCCCAGGGCTGGGATAATTTACCATCCGCTTTCTGATTGCCCAACTCCCAACTCCCGGGCCACTCAGATGGGATGTGGTGAGAACAGTGCTCCCGGGGGTTGTGCAATGGGGCCTGCGGAGAACCACCACCGCCGTGTGGAGGCAAAGCAGGAACAAGAGAGGGGAGCGAGCGGAACGTCCCTTCAAGACTCACCCTGGAAACTGCACATTCCACTTCTGCTCACAAACCACACACCACAGCTGAATCACGTGGCCTTGCCCGGCTGCAATGGATGTCGACGGAGGATTCATCTCATTTCCACAGGATGCTTTCTGTGCAGGGATGCTTTCTGTGCAGCGATTCTTCCTGAAATGTCATACTCCGCGTTGTAACTGTGGGGCTGACTCAAGACCTAAAAGAACGATGGAGCAACACCACAGCCTAAAGTCCAAGGAACCGGACTAAGTCTGGGTGGTGTTTTCCCCCTGCTGCTTCTCTTCCCGGGCAAGGGCTTCAAGGAGATTCTGTACAGTACAGATTTGGGGGATGTGTTTTGGTCCACAGGGTAAAGGGTGAAGACTCACCTCGGGAGTCCTGAAGCCTCCTTACTCTGTGTGTCCAGGGTTCCATGAGGCAAGGGTTCCCTGAATGCCAGCCTAGGGGACTGGACATTTCAGAGGGGACCAGGGTGCCCAGACCCCAAGCCCCTGGAAGAAGGGAAGTCGAGGGAGGATGACATCACATATACACCCCACTTCAGTCAAAGATGGCACAGGGTGAAAGCAGAGGCTCAGAGGAGGCCCTCAGACCTTCCGGGAGGAGGTGGCAGAAGGGGAGAGGTGTGTGCTTGGCAGCCAGGACAGCTTGGGGAAGAACATGAAACACCATGTGTGGCGGGAAGGCCGGGTCATCCCTGCAGCTCTGCCAGAGTGGAAAGTGGGGACAATGAGAGGGGCAGCAGGTGAGGAAGGAGAGGTGTGGAAATGAGAGCCCTCCCCACAGGGGCTTCCCTGGAGGCTCAGTCAGTAAAGAATCTACCTGCAATGTAGGAGACCTGGGTCCGATCCCTGGGTTGGGAAGTTCCCGTAGAGGAAGGCATGGCAACCTACTCCAGTATTCTTCGCCTGGGGAATCCCATGGACAGAGGATCCTGGTGGGCTGCAGTCCATGGGGTCACAAAGAGTCAGATATGACTGAACGACTCACCCTTGTCCTTGTCTGCAGTGGCAGCAGGGGAGTGGGGGGCTTTGAGAAGCCTCCATGCCAGGCAAAGTCAGGGTCCTCCTTCCCTGAATGATCCCCCAGCCCCAAGCCCTTCTACCCATGCCCTGATGGCACAGGCACTGAGCAGAGAGCAGCCCTTGGCTCCCTCCCTGCCCCACCCCATCAAAACAAAACAGAAGGAACTTTCTCCCTCTTCCTGGGACTGCCAAGCTCCTGACTTGCTTACCTTGGCCATAGGTCTCTTGCTTACAATAAAATGTTTGCTCAGGTTTACCTGGATTCCAGTGGGGCAAGGCCTGATAACTGGGCTGATCAACACCACACTATTTCAGAGATACCGAGGCCAGAGAGGGACATTCCTCAAGGTCCTTGAATTCTCTCACCAAGCCCAGAACTGGGTTCCGTGACTGAGCTCCCTGTTGCTGGAAGTAATCAGCAGTGGAAACTTGACAGAGAGTGATTGAGACTCCCTGGTTTCTTGTTTCCCCACCCATAGGGTCTAAGGCTCAGATTCTGTAACCTCTACTCCTCATTTACATGCTGCCAGTCTGCCCTCAAACATTTAATGAGCGCCCTGTACCTAGGTCTAGGTCTGAGTCTGAATCCTAACTCTGTCTCTCACTAGCTGTGCAACCCAGGGGACATAGCTTATCTCTGGGCCTCAGTTTTCTCGACTATAAAGTGGGCATGACAACCTCTATTTGTAGAGTTTTTGGGAAGTGCCCAGAGTACGTAAGTGCTCCATAAATGGTAGCTGCCATCATTCCTTAGAACGTGAAGGAGTCTGCAGGTTCTGGGAAGTTCTGATGACTCCAGAGTGTCCCTGCTGGTGTCCCATCAGCTTGGGACACCCTGGTAGTGGAGCTTTCTCTTGTGCAAGGAGATGGCGAGTCCCCGGGGAAAGGCAGGCCCTCTAAGAGCAGTGTAGCACCGGGCACAGCAGACCTGCAGGGTGTGCACCTCCACCACCTGGACTCCAGCAGCAGCCTTGAGCACAGGTAATGTTCTCCTGAGCTTTCCAAACACCCAGAGAGGCAGAGTAGCGTGTTCATGTCACCCAGACAGTGTAGAGCAGCCCTGACTGAGTCCAGACATCCCCATGTCACAGGCTTGGTGTTTCACTGGTTCCTGGACCACATCCATCCACTCCATGCTTCTGCACCTTTGCCCTGCTGCACCCTGAGCCTGGAACACGCCTCCTGCCTCCCAGGCTCTCCCAGTTTCAGCATTTTCTGCAAAGCCCTGTCGATATAAAAAAATAGTCGCAACCTAAAAGTTGAGAGCTATTTTTTATTCAGTGGGAATTTTTAGGACTTCAAGTCCAGACACAGTATCTCAAGTAATCCTGAGAGAACTGCTCTGAGGAGGTGGGGAGTGGGGAGAGGAGTCAGGTTATCCTGAAGTCTGCAACAAAAGGCAGGTAGTCCGAACATCAAAAGGTATTTCTGTGAGTTAAAGAATATCAGATATCACAAGTGAAGGAATTTAGTGCTTTTCTGCATATGGGAAGATGCAAGAGTCTGGGCTCAACTGAAACCATTCCTTTCATAGCATCTCAGCTATCTGGGGTCAGCATCCTGCGATTTTCCCCAGTGCTCACAGAGGGGAGTGGCTGCAGCCTACTGACCGCCTGATTGCAGGTATTGTTTTCCTTCCTCGCTGCCCTTTAGGACTCAGAAAGTTGCCTTTGTAGGACTGAAATCACTGATGACTGTGTCATCCTTGCTTACAGATATGGCAGGAATACTCCATTTCTCAGGCTACCCACTCCAGTATTCTTGGGCTTCCCTTGTGGCTCAGCTGGTAAAGAATCTGCTTGCAATGTGGAGACCTGGGTTTGATCCCTGGGTTGGGAAGATCCCCTGGAGAAGGGAAAGGCTACCCACTCCAGTATTCTGCCCTGGAGAATTCCATGGACTGTATAGTCAGTCCATGGTGTCACAGAGAGTCGGACACAACTGAGAGACTTTCACTTTCACTGCATTTCTCACCTTGGTTCACAAGTCCCCTCCTCCTGGAAGCTCTCCTTCTCATGGGCTCTGGAGAAAGTTTTTGGTTTCTTCTCAGCTCCCACAGTCCTTTGCACTGGGCTGTATCACAGCCTTATCTCCACCTCCCAGGCTGTCACTTTAATTATCTGTTTGTCTCTTTCCCAGTAAACTGGAGCAGCCAAGGACCAAGACCTTGATTGAGAAGCAGGTCTATTGACTCCAGGACCTTATCGCTCTCTGCCCTAAATTATAGTTATTTGGGTTCCTGCCTTCTCTCCCCATGCCAGCTGTTGCAGTCTGAAATGTTTTTAAAAGCATTTCATTGTTTTGTTAGTCAGTGCTTTCCCAGCAACAACTAGGTTGAGGCCCTTGATAACGTTAAAATCACAGGTTGGGGACACAGGTAGGAGAGGGAGGGGCAGGAAACGGCAGTGGTTCTGGGAGAGGTGGGAGGGAAAAGAGAAAGGACCTGAAAAGTTTAAAATGTCCAGCAAAGGGACTTGCCTAGCAATCCAGTGGTTAAGTCTTTGCGTTTACACTTCAGGGGGCTCAGCTTTGAGCCCTGGTCAGGGAATTAAGATCCTGCGTGCTGTGCCATACAGTCAAAAATAAAAAAAAATACCCAGTGAAAACAGAGTCTATCCTGGTTCAGATATGTCCCCCAAGGCAGTGCCTTTCTCCAGCTCAGTCCTGGACCTGGTCCTGGTTTCCAGCTGCCTGTGTGGCTGCTGCAGAAGTTGGTTCCTAGTGGAGACCTCAGGACCTCGCACACCAGTGGCTGGCTCTGTGCTGCAGTGGGCAAGCCCAGCCCCATCAGGCCAGACCAGAGTCTGAAGCCGGCGTTGACACCAACAGGCTGTGTGACTGTGAGCAAGTGACTATGCCCAGCTGAGTCTTGATTTCCTCCACCTTGAAATGGGACCAGGAACACCTAAGTTAGAGGGACTTTGGGAGGGTTAAGTGAAATGATGGAGGCAGAACTCGGGGCACAAGGTGGGAGCTCTCTTTCTGCTGAAACCTAGCTGGACCCTGTGGGGCTCTTGGGCACAGAGCCTTTCAAACAGTTGCTATCAGGGATGGGAGAAGAGGCAGAGAAAGGGTAAGAACAGTCTAGAAACAACAGTGCAGACTTGGGGCAGGGTCCGGGTTCCCCCTCAAGAGATTGTTGTTCAGTGGCTCAGTCATGTCTGACTATTTACAACCTCATGACCTGAAGCACGCCAGGCTTTCCTGTCCTTCACCATCTCCTGGAGTTTGCTCAAACTCATGTCCATTGAATCCATCCAACCATCTCATCCTCTTTGCCCCCTTCTCCTCCTGCCCTCAATCTTTCCCAGCATCAGCGTCTTTTCCAAACAAGAGGCCCAAGTATTGGAGCTTCAGCTTCAGCATCAGTCCTTCTAATGAATATTCAGGCTTGATTTCCTTTAGGATGGACTGGTTTGATCTCCTTGCAGTCCCAGGGAATCTCAAGAGTCTTCTCCAGCACCACAGTTTGGGATAAACATAACAGTATCTTTGAGCTCTTCTGCAGCACTCAAACCCTCACCAAATGGAAGATGTTCCAGAGAGAAGGTCACAGTTTGATAACCTTAAGAAGCTCATCAGGAGTGAAGGACTCTAGGCCTTCCAGACACACTGGTTCTTATTAGCACTCCACGTTTGGACCATTGCTATAAAACTCCTTACCAAATCCCCCTGGGTTGGGACTCATAGTTTTTCAGGGCATAAGCCCATTGGGTCCCCGTTTGTCTGGGACAGCAATAAAGCTTTTCTTTTCTACTTCACCCCAAACCCTGTCTCCAAGATTTGATTTGACCCTGGTGCACAGAGGCTGAGTTTTTGGCACCAAAACCAGGGAATAAATCAATGAGTTCAGAACCTCCTCCTGCTCTCACTGTGACCCAACCAGGCACCTACTGTCAGCACGCCCTCTGTCACTCACTGCCTTTCAGTCATTTAACAAACATTTCTGAGGGCTAATTAAGAACTGGGGACATAATGGGAAGCAAAGCCAGGAAGTCTCCAGCCCACACATAGCAGAGTCTAGAAGGGGAGACACACAAAACCCAAATAAACAAGGTGGCTCTAACAGTGACAAGCATTTTGCCAAGTGAAAAAAGAGCCAGTGAGGTTCCTGGGCAGTCAGGAAGCCCCCTTCCACCTCCCACCCTCCACATCATTTCATCTTGAGGACACACTTAGCAGTAGGAAGAAGATGGACTATGCCCATTCAACAGAGAGGCAAACTAAGAGAGGTGGGGGATAGGTAAGACCCTCCCAGTTCCTCCAGAATCTTCCAAAAGACCAAGCCGGGCAGAGCTGCCCAACAAGAACCTGGGTCCCTTCCCTCCTGAGGCTCTCCCACAGCACCCCCAGCCCCACCAGCCTCTCCATCAGAATTCAGGGAGGCCTTTGCACCTTCTGAGCTCCACTTCTTTTTAGCAGCCCGTAGGACAGGGCAGGACAACCTTATCTATGGCCATTTTGCAGGTGTGCTAACTTGTATTTCACAGAGAAAGGACTGAGCCCAGAGTCCCTGCGGCTGGATGGCCCGGCCTGGCACCAAAGCTCCCCCTGCCTCGGGATAAAATTACAGGTCTCTCTCCCACGTGGAGCCGTGGGCTCCAGAAGGCCTGGGCAGGGTCTGGGCGCCTGAACCCCAAGAGGGCCCTTAGCTGGTGCTCCTACATCGGGGTCTTCTCCTGTTGGAGCTGCCCCGCAGCGGAGGGGAACTGCTGCGGGAAACCGCCCCCACCTTCCCCTCCATCCTGCCCGCCTCAGTCCGGGATGGGACGTGCTGAGCTTCACGCCCCTCCCAAGAATCCCTCAAGGCCGAGAGGTGACTCAGCGCCCCGTGAGCCAGGCTTCCTCCGCCAGATGTGAGGCGGCGCCCCGGGAGGGCGTGGTCATCGGGGAGGGCGGGGCCGCAGTGAGGGCGTGGTTCCCAGAGAGGGCGGGGCTGTGGAGGTTGGGGCTCCAGGGCCGGGGCCTCGGAGGGAGGGGCCGCCCTTCCCTGAGCGGGAACACGTGGCCCGCCACTGCACCTGCTCCGCCAGTCAGGACTTGCCTCCGCTGCGGCTCCCTCTAGTTTCCTTCTCCTTTCCTAGGAGGGACCGCTAGGTCTGTCCTGTCCGTGGTCCTGCCACCCTCACTTCCCGGGCATTCACGCAGGCGGGTGAGGGTTGGGCGGCGGGGTTGCTGCGCTAAGAACTCCTGCAGAGCTTCCTCCTGCCATCCTCTCTGTAGTCCTGCCAGGCCAGCAGGGGGAAACTGAAGCTCGAAGAGGGAGGTGACTTGTGCAGGAGCTGAGATTCAAAGCCAGCTCAGTCAGACCGAAAGACTATGGGCATTCCCCAGGGCGGTCACGCTGAGTGGGGAGTTGGGGTCCCTTTGGGGACTATTGACAGGCAACTTCCTTGTGCCCATTTTACAGACAGGGAGACTGAGGTACAAGGAAGGGAAGTAGCTGGTGGGGGAGAAACGAGACACCATGACATTGCCCTAGGACAGGACCATGTTTCCCTCTCTGCTCCTTCTTGGGGTTGCTGCTCTGGCTGACACGGGTAGGGGTCTACCCAGAGAAGGGATGGTGAACGAATGAATGAATGAGTGAACGAATGAATGAGTGAGTGAACGAATGAGTGAGGTCCTGGGACTGCACTGCCCATATGATAGTTTTCATGTGGTTTTGGAGCACTTGTGTGACCAGAGAAACCGAAGAATTGAGTTTTTCACTGGATTTCATTTTAATTTGTTAAAACGAACATTTAAAAGCCAACATACCCAATGCAGATAGTGGAAAAGTTTGAAGTGTGTTTGGAATGAGTTAAGTATGTGAACCTACTTCTTCCGACTGCAGATTTTATGAAATCTAAATACAGATCAAGTACTTGAGGTGAAAATTTAGCCTCCGAATAGAGATGAATTCTACGCAGTGTGAAATACACACCAGATTTCAAAGACTCAGAAGGCAAAACAGAATATTAAAAATCTCAATATTTTTTTGTGTTAACTACATGTTGAAATCATGTTGAGGCTATTGGGTTAAATAAAAATTTTAATTTTGAGTTAATTTCATTTGCTTCTTTTCACTTATTAAAACATGGTTGCTAGAACATGGAAGCCTATACACTACCATGTGTAAAACCGATTACCAATGGGAATTTGCTGTACGACTCAGGGAACTGAAATGGGGGCTCTGCAACAACCTAGAGGGGTGGGAAGGGGTGGGAGGTGGAAGTGAGGTTCACGAGGGAGGGGACACATGTATACCTATGGCTGACTCATGTCGATGTATGGTAGAGGCCCACAAAATACCATGAAGCAATTTTCCTTCAATTAAAAATAAACAAATTGGGGGAAAAAAAACATGGTTACTAGAATATTTCATGCATTATAGTTCTGTTGGAGAGCTTGGTGTGTGTGTGTGGAGGTGGGGGGGTGACTTGGTCAGGATAATTTCACCTCTTTTCTGAAGAACTTTGCATCTTTAAATTCAGAGAGGCCAAGAGACTTGCCCAAGGTCACACAGCAGCAAGTGGCAGAACCAGGACAAGAGAATATGCATATCCTGACAGTCTGCCAGTTCCCTTCCCACTTTAGGCTTTAACCGTAGCTTATCCAGCAGGCCCAGCTCTAAGTGCTACCCCATTACCTCACTTAATCCACCCACCTCCCTAAGAGGGACTCTCGTTAGCCCAGTTCTAAGACTAACAAACAGAAAGGTTTTGTTCCTTACCCAGTTTCCTATGGTTAGAAGTCAGCAGAGCTGGGAGGCACTTTGGAGTCTGGATTCTGAAGCTTAAATGCTATGAGAACGAGGGGCTTCCCTAGTGGCTCAGTGGTGAAGAATCCACCTGTCAATGCAGGAGACACAGGTTCAATCCCTGATCTGGGAAGATCTCACACGCCTTGGAGCAATTAACACCACGCACCACAACTATTGAGCCTGTGCTATACAGCCCAGGAGCCACAACTACTGGGAGCTTTAGGGGATGGTTCTGGTCCAGGCCTGGGGAGGGACTTCAGGGAGTGAGCTTAGGTTCCAGATCCCAGGTGCAAGACTGCTAGAGCCAGGTGTGAGATGACTTAAGCTCCAAGGGTGATGCCGAGAAGAAAGGGCATAGAAACAGTTACAGAGTCTGGCTGCAAAACCAGCTTATCAGATGGGCATTGGGCCAAAGCAGGGGACACAGCAAAGTCAAGACTCTCAGGTGGCAGCCACATCTGCACAGGGTGTTTTTAGAGGCAGAGACACCCTGGGGGAGAGCTGGGCCTGTGGGAGGGAACCCACTGGGGAGGGAGGGAACCCACTCACCATGCGGTAGGGGCCCTCCTAGGGGACAGCTGGACAGGAAACTCAGGGACAAGGGGTTTACCTTCCAACAAACCAGAGTTTCAACACAACCCTACCTCTCAGTGGCCTCAGGACCTGGTGCTTATGGTTTAACTCTTCAAAGCTGCTTTGGCAGCGTCCCAACCCACCCAGGATGCCAAACACAACAAGTCACAGTCTTTTAACTAGACATGGCGCCAGGGAAGGTGTCTCCACCCAGCCTCTTCCATGGGCTCCCCCAACACTAGCTTTTAGAGAGGGACTGAGATCCTGGAGGGGAGCAGGCAGGAGATGACTGTTTGTAAAAAGCAGACATATGATTAACTCGGAAGAACGTGTAAACACAGCTTTATTGGGTAGCAATAAAAATTCTGCTTACTTCAAGGAACCAGTTCTTTAAAACTGTAAATCACCCACATTCCTTGTGCCCTGTTCTTCTTTCCTAATTCTCCGTTACACTGATCACAGTATAATATTCAGCTCTGGGTCAGCTACGAATTTATTTTGCTGAAAAACTATCTCCTCCAATTGAAACGTAAGTTCCATGAGAGGAATGAAGTTTGAGACTGTTTTGTTCATTGGACTCACAGTGCCTGAAAGAGCCCCAGGAACGTGGTACTACTTACTAATAGTAAGTAGTGTCTGACTCTTTGCGACCCCAAGGACTGTAGCCACCAGGATCCTCTGTCCACAGGATTCTCCAGGCAAGAACAATGGAGTGGGTTGCTATTTGGTGCTTGAAAACCATCTATTCAATGAATGAATGGAAGTGCCTTGACAGTAAAACAATGACTAAGCATATAAAGCGGTGCCCCAGGCCAGAGGGGAGGATGAGGTTCGGAGGCTGCCCATCATAAGGGCCCTGCATTTGGAGCTCACTATGGGCCAGGCTCTCACCCAGGGGCTTTAGAGAAAGAATATCACCTAGGAGGGCTGTTAGGAAAGGAGAGCATGATCCACTAAGTTCAAGTATCTGGATAGTGCAGCCCAGGTCTCAGGGAAGTCATCTTAAGCTCAGCTCAATGCCAGGTGAGCATAACTGCTACCTGGCATTGAGCTGGGGAAGAAGGCGGCGGGGGGGGGGGGGGCAGTACTGGTGAGAGGTCTTCTGGTTTATCTTGTACTCTAGGTGTCTCCATCTGCTTCTCCCCACCTCACCCTGATCCCTTGTTTGGCCTGGAGATAGTCACCGACACTCTGAAGCTGGCTGGTCACCACAGGGAAACTGGAAGCTCTTCTAGGAGTTTGGTCCATAGGGACTTGATGAGCTGGAAAGAGGCAGGCAATGCCAGGTGGGTCCTGATGGATGCAGAGTCCTAGACAGAGCAGCTCAGGGCTGCCCGTCTCCTCACTTAGTGCTCCTTGGCGTGGACTGGAACAGTGGGAATCCTCTGGGTTCTAGAACTGCCAGGACCCTGTTCAAAGGACCCTGTTCACCTCTTAGTGTGTGAGCTCAAGCCAGGTACTCTCTCTCTAGACTGGTTTTCTGTGCTCGCACACACACACACACACAAACACACATGCACAATTTTTTTTCCTTACAGGGTTAATTTGACTATTAAGTGACATGTATGAATGTAATGCTCCTTTTTCCTGCTTTAAACTTGACTTTGAAATACTTTTTTAAAAAAATGATCCATACTCAAGTGCTTGCCAATGATAATAGGTACTGAATAAATGTTAGTTGGGTGAATGAATAAAGAGTTACTAAACAAACTTGAGCTAACGATATTCATATTTTGCTGTATAAAATTGCAGATATTTTTCCAGGCACTTATAGCTCACATACATACTTTTTCACTGAAAAGAGACCGTTCCATACACATGATTTTGTAATCAGTTTTATCTTGTAATCTACAGTAATCATCACTCCAGGGCAATAAATAGAAATATTGTTTTGTGTCATTTTAACAGCTGTGCGATGTTCTTTTATTTTGATAGACCATCATATATTAAATTGAGCTCTTATTTTGACCTCTCGATTAGTTTCATGTTACCACTTACTATACAACCCAGCAGCAGACATCCTTGTATGCCTGTCTTTTATGATATAACTGTTTGTCAGAACCAGTTTTAAAGTGATCTGGACAGAACAGAGAAGGAGGGTGGTGAGAATGTCACCTGAGTTTCTCGTGACAGAAAAATAAGGCTTTCTCTTGCCTCAAGGAGCATTTTGGTGACAGGGCTCTCTGTATCCACCATCTCCAAGAAATATTCCTGTGAATACACCAGAAATGCACTCCCCTGTGTCAGCCCCACAGTCAGGGTGGCTGTCTTACCAAGTCCTTGTGGGTGGGGGAGCAGTCAACAGGGCAGGGAGCCACTTCTCACATCACCACTGACCACCTAGTGATAAAGCCACTCAGGCCTGAGTTGGAGGCCTGAGGTTGCCACTTGCTAGCTGTGTGTCTTTGGTGATGTGAATCAATCTCTCTGAGTTTTGATCACCTTATCTGTAAAATGGACGCAATAATAGCACTCCCTCCTGGGTTGAAGATTCATAGAGATAATGCAGTGATACCCACAGAGCGCTGTGCAGAGCCCTCAGCACGGGCTGAGAGTTTATCTAGAGTGAGCAAGGTGTTACCATCACGAACCAGCTCACAGCCATCACTGCATGCTTCCCACAGTTCTAAACATCGTTCTGTTCTAACTCACAGCGTTTTCAATTGGTCTTGAAAATTTGCCAACCTGAGAGAGCAGACCCTGGGGCTGGAGCATCTTTTGGAAAGAAACACTGTTTCTCTCATGGGGATGTCCTCAGGGAGGGCAGAGAGCTTAGGCCTGGAGCCTGGTGATGGAGCCACGTGCCCCAGGAACTCAGGGTCCTAAAGTTACTTCACTCGCTGAGCCTCAGCGTCCCCATTCATAAATCAGAAGAGCACTGCCTTAGGCCCCAGGCCCTCCTAGCTCTAGCAGCCTAACATTGCTTCCCCAAAATGTTCAATACAATTATCTGTCCCAAAGGCTTGCAAACTACCACCCACAGGCGATATCCGGCCCACCAGCTAAGGATGGCGTTTACATTTTTAGGCAGAAAAAAAGAATAACTTTTTCAGGACAGGGGAAAATGATGCAGAATTCAAATTTTAGTATCTATAAATAAAGTTTTATTGGAACACAACCATGCTCCTTCATTTACATACTGTCTATGTTCTAGCTTCAAGTTACTGAGACAAAGTTAAATAGTTGCCATGGAGACGATGCCACAGGCAAAGCCTGAAATATTTACTATTTGACTCTTCACACATAAAGGTTGCTGTCCCCTGGTCTAGAGTTGACTTTTCAGATAACTCACTGTTTTTTGGAATACTTTGCATTTTTCTTTCTTTCTCCAAAGGTCACTGCCTCCAAAGACCAAGACATGTAGAGAACAAAATAGCACGCATAGGCAATTCCTTTAGCTTGCTGCAGCTGCAGGGGCAGGGCCCAGAGGAGCAGAGAGCCCACTGGGCAGGTTTTGCAGGCTCTGCCCAGGCTAAGAGCACATGAGCATGGGGTGGGCTTGGTGCCACCACCCTCCCCTGACACGTTCAACTTGCAGCGATGAAGTTTAAAAATGCATCTTTGCAAGGCCCAAAAAAGAATCAAAGAAGAAAAATCTGCCCAGTACAGTGGCTAAGCACATGCGCTTGGGATCAGACAGAAAAGAGTTCCAACCCCATTTCTCCCTCTTCACTGTGTGATCTTGGACAGGTTATGTAACCTCTCTGAGACTCAGCTTGTGTATTGGTAAGATGGGAAAAGTAGTGTCTACCCATATGAGCCTTTTAGGAATGCCGTAACAAAGTACCATAGCAGCCGTGAAATTAAAAGACGCTTACTCCTTGGAAGGAAAGTTATGACCAACCTAGACAGCATATTAAAAAGCAGAGACATTTCTTTGCCAACTAAGGTTCGCCTACTCAAGGCTATGGTTTTTCCATTAATCATGTATGGATGTGAGAGTTGGAGTATAAAGAAAGCTGAGAGCTGAAGAATTGATGCTTTTGAACTGTAGTGTTGGAGGAGACTCTTGAGAGTCCCTTGGACTGCACGGAGATCCAACCAGTCAAACCTAAAGGAAATCAGTCCTGAATATTTATTGGAAGGACTGATGCTGAAGCTGAAACTCCAATACTTTGGCCACCTGAGGCGAAGAACCAACTTACTGGAAAAGACCCTGATGCCGGGAGAGATTGAAGGCAGGAGGAGAAGGGGATGACAGAGGATGAGATGGTTGGATGGCATCACTGACTCAATGGACATGAGTTTGGGTAAACTCCAGGAGTTGGTGATGGACATGAAGGCCTGGTGTGCTGCAGCTCATGGGGTCGCAAAGAGTTGGACACGACTGAGTGACTGAACTGGACTGACTGAACTGATTTTCTTATGACTTCGGAGACTGTAAGTCTAAAATCAAGGTGTTGACCGGGTACTCTCCTGAGCCCTCTCTCTTTAGCTCATAGGTGCTGTCTTCCCCTAGTGTCTCTGTGGTTTTCCCTCTGTGCCTGTCTGTGTCCTAATCTCCCCTTCTCACAAGGACTTCAGTCATATGAGATTTGAATCCACCCTAATGGCCTCTTTTCAGTTTAATCACCTGTTAAAGGTCCTATAGCCAAATATTGTCACATTCTGAGGTTCTGGAGGTTGAGACTTCAACATACGAATTTGGGAGGGACAAAATGCAGCCCATGACTCTGACTTATAGAATGCTGGGAGGACCGAATGAAATTAGGAATGTTTAGCACAGTTTCTGGAATATTACTGAGTCTTTAGTAAATGTTAGCTCTAATTTTCGTTAATGTTAATTCCTATTTTTGCTGGCATGGTATTGGCTCTCATTGCCAGCTCTACCTTGGCAGTGGCAGAGCTATTCCATTGGTTGTGGAGGAGGAGCCCTAGAGGGACCTCCTTAGGGTCAGAGCATCTCTCGGATGGCTACCCAGCAGCCCCACTGGGTACAGACCTACTTGTCCACTTACTGCACACCTCTAGGGGGTACTGTTCACATTACTGTTACTAATGACTTGCATGTTGATTAGGACAATTTCAGGGCTTCTTTAGTGGTTCAAAGGACTTCCCTGGTGGCTCAGATGGTAAAGCGTCTGTCTACAATGCGGGAGACCTGGGTTCGATCCCTGGGTCGGGAAGATCCCCTGGAGAAGGAAATGGCAATCCACTCCAGTACTATTGCCTGGAAAATCCCATGGACAGAGGAGCCTACAGAGGCTACAGTCCATGGGGTCGCAAAGAGTCGGACACAACTGAGCGAGTTCACTTTCACTTTCTAGTAGTTCAGATGGTAAAGGGTCCACTTGCAATGCAGGAGATGGATTCAACCCCTGGGTTGAGAAGATCCCCTGGGAGAAGGGAATGGCTACCCCCTCCAGGGTTCTTGCTTGGAGAATCCCGTGGACAGAGGAGCCTAGCGGGCTACATAGTCCGTGGGGTCGCAAAGAGTTGGACATGACTGAGTACACACTATGCCAGGTTTTCTGACAGGTATCGGAGGACAAGACGCTTTTTCTCAAGTCCTCCTGAAGTCACCATGTGGCCCAAGGCACCATTGCTTTCTAGCCTGACAACATTTGGTGGAAGGACACGGCGCAGAGACCAGAGCCTGGTGCCCTAGCAGGCCTTCCGCACATTTGTGTTGGATAAATGCGCGTCAAGAGCACCCCTCCCTGACATTACACAGCGTCTAAACAGTAGGCGGCCAGGGACATTTTCACATTTCTGTCTCTGCCCTGATGTATTCCAATCACTACACAGTTTCTGGCACACAGTAGGTGCTCAGTAAGTATTTGTTGAATGAAAGAAATGAACTAATTAAAGCAGCCATTCTTTCCTTTCACTGTATACAAGTCTTCGGCTCATGCCATAGGGACTAGCGATGGGGCTCAGCGTGCATGTATTGAACACCTACTGTGTGCTGGCTACAAACTCACTCATTCCAGCCTTTCCTCTTCATCCTGGTTTTCACCATCACAGCCCTGTGGGGTGGATTATGTGGAAAGAGAGCAGGTTGTCAGACAGTCCTCTTCAATCCTCTGAGCTCCAGCTCCTTTTCTGCCAAGACTAGTAGATGATGACTTAGCGGAGTGCCTGGCACATAGTAGGTGCTCGATAACTATCATGTTCCTTTTCCCCTGCCCTAAGATGGCTGGGATAATTCTACCGTTTGCCCCAGAGCTTCCTGTCTGCCCCTGGAGCTTCGGAGATGATGAAAGAGCAGAGCAGAGAAAAGAGGAAGTGAAAGCGAGACTCCACCCTGGCCCATGCAGCTGGACCGTGGTCCCTCAGCCTCCCAGCCGAGTCCACCCAGCAGTGTCTGGGGGAGAAGGCAGCTGCTTCCACCCCCCTAAACTCCAGGATGTGTCAGGCCTCACCAGCAGAGCCCACCGCATGCTGCAGCCGGGGGTCACAGGTGGCTTTTGGGAAGCCAGGCCCCAGGGCCACTGTGAGCACTGCCCGGAGCTCTGGCCTGGAGGAAGCACGGGGCGCCCAGGGCCCAGAGCTGAATGGGCCCTTTCTCCTTGGTAACAAATGCAGGCCTTGTGTGCAGGTTTGTTTGTGTATTTGTTTCCCCAGGCTGTTTCTGTTCTCCGACTCTTCCCACAGGCTCCGGCCTGGGGCAGGCACCTCCCTGAGCTTTGAGATTTCCAGAGCATTGCTCATCTCTCCCCAGGCCGAGAACACCTGGGGGTCCTAAGAGGAAGGGGGGCCTTTCCCCTTCGTTAATGGACTTGAGAAGACAGCGTGCCCACGGAGGGAGGCCTGACCTCTAGGAAGCCCTGACCGAGGCCGGGGCGCCATTCTGGGGGTTTGGCATGAATTCTCACACCAGCTTCCCACCCCCTGAGTTGGGCATCCTTGGCCGTACTTCATGGATTGTGTCACCACTTATCTTGAAACCCTTCAAGTCTCCGTTTTTTGGCCAGAATGGGGAGCTTAGAGTACAGAAATTGAAAGCTGGTGGGGCTCCTAGGCAAGGGAGGTTTTCTGTTCAGACTCCATGACCTTCCTTGAGTTCCAAGGAGCGGTTCCAACAGTTGCTGGTGGGTGAAGGGAGGGGATGTGGGGGGGGGAGGGGCAGCCTAGAAACAGTAGCGCAACCGTGAAGCAGAGTTCTGGTTCCCCCTCAGGGACACACATTATATCTTTGAATTCTTCTACGCAAATAAAACCCAGCAGACGGAAGACGTCAGCATTCTTCATTCCAGAGAAGACCACATGAGGTCAGTTTAAAGGAACCAGAGACGTTTATCAAGAGACCATCTGAGGGGCACTTCCCAGATGGTTGAGTCCACCTGCCAATGCAGGAGATTCTGATTTGATCCTTGGTCCAGAAAGATCCCAGTAAGCCCACATGCCGCAACAACTGAAGCCCATGCGCCCTAGAGACTGTGCTCAGCGAAAAGAGAGGCCGCGGCAGCGAGAAGCAGGTTCACTGCAGCTGGAAGGAAGTCCTCACTCGCTGCTACTAGAAAAGGCACACAGCAAGCAGTGAAGACCCTGAGCAGCCAAAACTAAAAGCTAATATTAAATAAAAACTGTCTGAAAAGAGAGAGATTACCTGAGGCCGGATTAAAAGAGCGCAGGCCCTGCACACACTCTAATCTCATCAACGATCCCACCCTTGCTGTTGCTACTGCTGCTAAATTGCTTCAGTTTAGTTCAGTTCAGTTCAGTTCAGTCACTCAGTTGTGTCCGACTCTTTGCGACCCCATGAATCGCAGCACGCCAGGCCTCCCTGTCCATCACCAACTCCCGGAGTTCACTCAGACTCACGTCCATCGAGTCGGTGATGTCATCCAGCCATCTCATCCTCTGTCATCCCCTTCTCCTCCTGCCCTCAATCCCTCCCAGCATCAGAGTCTTTTCTAATGAGTCAACTCTTCGCATGAGGTGGCCAAAGTACTGGAGTTTCAGCTTTAGCATCATTCCTTCCAAAGAAAGCCCAGGGCTGATCTCCTTCAGGTTGGATCTCCTTGCAGTCCAAGGGACTCTCAAGAGTCTTCTCCAACACCACAGTTCAAAAGCATCAATTCTTCAGTGCTCAGCCTTCTTCACAGTCCAACTCTCACATCCATACACGACCACTGGAAAAACCATAGCCTTGACTAGACGGACCTTAGTCGGCAGAATAATGTCTCTGCTTTTGAATATACTATCTAGGTTGGTCATAACTTTTCTTCCAAGAAGTAAGTGTCTTTTAATTTCATGGCTGCAATCACCATCTGCAGTGATTTTGGAGCCCTCCAAAATAAAGTCTGACACTGTTTCCACTGTTTCCCCATCTATTTCCCATGAAGTGATGGGACCAGATGCCATGATCTTCATTTCTGAATGTTGAGCTTTAAGCCAAATTTTTCGCTCTCCTCTTTCACTTTCATCAAGAGGCTTTTTAGCTCCTCTTCACTTTCTGCCATAAGGGTGGTGTCATCTGCATATCTGAGGTTATTGATATTTCTCCTGGCAATCTTGATTCCAGCTTGTGTTTCTTCCAGTCCAGCATTTCTCATGATGTACTCTGCATATAAGTTAAATAAGCAGGGTGACAATATACAGCCTTGATGTACTCCTTTTCCTATTTGGAACCAGTCTGTTGTTCCATGTCCAGTTCTAACTGTTGCTTCCTGACCTGCATACAGATTTCTCAAGAGGAGGTCATGTGGTCTTCAGTCGTGTCCAATTCTGTGCAACTGCATAGACGGCAGCCCACCAGGCTCCCCCATCCCTGGGACTTTCCAAGCAAGAACACTGGAGTGGTTTGCCATTTCCTTTCCAATGCATGAAAGTGAAAAGTGAAAGTGAAGTCACTCAGTCAAGTCTGACTCTTCACGACCCCATGGACTGCAGCCTCCCAGGCTCCTCCGTCCATGGGATTTTCCAGGCAAGAGTACTGGAGTGGGTTGCCGTTGCCTTCTCCTCCCACCCTTGAGCTATCACTATAAAACTCCTCACCAAATCCTCCTAAGTTAGGACACACAGTTTTTCAGGACAGGAGCTCACTGTGTCCCCTTTTGCTTCAAAGCAATAAATTCTTTTCTGTTTCACCCAAAACTCTGTCTCCGAGATTTGACTCAGTACCAGTGTACAGAGGCCAAGCTTGTGGCATCAAGATCTTAGTGTCCTTCTAGCTGCAGTGGTTGAATATGAAACCAGATCTAGCTGTTCTCCTGCCTCTCACGTCCAGTTAGGACCCAGACTCAGCACCCGGACTGCCCCTTTGAGCTCCCAGCTCCTTCATTTTTTATTTATTTCCACTCCATGGATACTGAAATTCTCCCAGTTTCCCCAGGGCTTCGCGTCCATAAAACGAGGTGGCAACACACAGACCCTGGAGTGTGTGGTCTGGATGAAATGAGTTCCTTCTGTGGAAGCCCTTAGGCCACTGCTTGGGAATAGATTCCAGCTGTTCATGTTTCTTCACTCTCAGAAGCATGTTTCGGGGTGAGACTTCCATTTTACAGATCACTAAAGCAGAGCAATTAGGTAACCGGACCAAGGCTTCACTCCTAGAAATTAAGAGTGCTGGTGCTGGAATTAACTCCTTCTTGGAAATGCTCCACCCCCTGGCCCAGCCTGGATGGAAGCAGTGCAGGGAGAGGGAGGAGGGGCGAGTCCCCAAAGCCCAAAGCTGCAGAGGACCCGAGGGCAGAGGGAGGCCAGATGCAAGGACATTTCCAAGGAAGAGCTGCTGTACTCACTGACTAGTGAACTCCAAAGGAGTGTGTAGGAACTGCAATGTCAGCCCCATCCCACCTCCTTTCTTGGTTTCTATCTAAAACCCAGGCGTCAAGCCTCCCTGGGTAACTCAGGGGCCACAGATCCTTGTGAAGGGCGTGGGGAGGGGTCGCTGTGGCCCAGGCAGAGCAGCCACTGGAAACTCTTCCCCTACATACCTTTCACTTCCACCCAGGGCCACAGAGCTGACTCCTATCAGTCTCTTCCCCAGCCTCAATCCCAGCCAACAGGGGAGCACACAAAGCAAAAGGCCTCCGGATAAAGAGTGATCCACCAGGGCCAAGGCCGTGCCTGTCCTTGAGCTCGCCCTGAGGTCTCATCCAAACCCAAAGATGGTACCCGGGGAAACAGATCAACCAGCCAGGGTCTCCCCAAGGGGATTCTGCAAGCGTGATAATGCTTTTGGGGTGAGGGATGGGGTTAAAGGGTGGAGAATATGTGTGATGGGGAGACCAGATCAGGTCAGCATAAAGCACACCAGACGGAATCCTTGGACCTCTGCTTGGTATTGTGGGGAGTCTTGGGCAAGTCAATGAGCCTTTTGAGGCCTCTGCAGCCTCCTCCATGAAAGAAGGCCAAGATGCCCAATGGGCCAGGCTCACTTTCCCGCCTTTCTCCAGATCACACTCAGCTCAGAGCTGGGCACCTTGTCTCTATCACCGCTATCCCCAGGGCCCAGGCCACCCTGGCTTCTGGGAGCTGGCATTTATTGATGCTATTGAATACACTGTGTATACCAAGCATTCCATGTAGACTTTCCAATTTCACACTCCCAGGCACCAATATGACCTCCATTTCACCAGTGAGAAAGATGAAACTGAAGAGAGGGAGTCGCTTGCCCTGGTAACCAAATCAGTTAGAGGTGGAGTCATAATTCAGCCAAGCAGAACAACTCCAGAATCTGCCAGCTTCACCAGCATGCTACTCAAGGGCTGCATGTGCACCATGACTGGAACACTCAGCCCAGGCTGTCGAAAGGATTGAATATATAAAGAGGCTAATATAAGACCTGGTATATAGGAGAAGCTCAATAAATCAGATCTGCTTGAATGAAAGCAGTGCCTGGCCCAGAACTGCTGGATGCTGGATATATTCACCAAGTCCATGCATCCTGAGAGACCTCAGATCCAGCCGGATAACATCTTTCCCACTGAGAAAGTGGTTGGCTGCCTCCTCTAATTGATGTTTTGTCTGAGTCTAAGGTAGCTCCTTGGAAGGAAAGTTATGACCAACCTAGATAGCATATTCAAAAGCAGAGACATTACTTTGCCAACAAAGGTCTGTTTAGTCAAGGCTATGGTTTTTCCAGTGGTCATGTATGGATGTGAGAGTTGGACTGTGAAGAAAGCTGAGCACTGAAGAATTGATGCTTTTGAACTGTGGTGCTGGAGAAGACTCTTGAGAGTCCCTTGGACTGCAAGGAGATCCAACCAGTCCATTCTGAAGGAGATCAGCCCTGGGCTTTCTTTGGAAGGAATGATGCTAAAGCTGAAACTCCAGTACTTTGGCCATCTTATATGAAGAGTTGACTCATTGGAAAAGACTCTGATGCTGGGAGGGATTGGGGGGAGGAGGAGAAGGGGATGACAGAGGATGAGATGGCTGGATGGCATCACCGACTCGATGGACGTGGGTTTGGGTGAACTCTGGGAGTTGGTGATGGACAGGGAGGCCTGGCGTGCTGTGATTCATGGGGTCGCAAAAAGCTGGACACGGCTGAGCGACTGAACTAACTAACTAAGGTAGCACCATAAGCACAGCCGGGAGATGAAGGCTGGATCCTGGCAGCACTTGCTGGTCTCAAAAGAATTGTTTCCTGATTTACCATTGGTTCATTAGAATTCCATCTTCTGAGCTCCACAGCGGCACCAGGGAGCAAGGAGCTTAGAACTCTGGGCGGCTGGGCGGGGTGGGGGTGGAGCAGTAGGAGTGGTCTCTCTGGGCTTCGGCCACAGCAAAAAGCAACTCTGCTTCCTAGATGTGGCTACCATCTTGGGGGAATGTGATGAGGTGAGGCCCTAAGCTTCCCAGAAAAGCTCTAGGAATAGTAATTTGTTGTTACTGCTGTTTAGTTGCTCGGTTGTGTCTGACTCTTTTGTGACCCCATGGACTGTAGCCCCCAGGCTCTGCTGTCCATGGAATTCTCCAGGCAAGAACACTGGAGTGAGCTGCCGTGCCTTTTCCAATGAGTTGCCATGCTATTTCCTTTCCCAGAGGATCGTCTTGGCCCAAGGATAGAACCTGCGTCTCCTGCACTGGTAGGCAGGTTCTTTACCAATGAGCCTCCTGGGAAGCCCCAGGAATAGTACTAATAATAGTCAATTGTCAATGTCTATTGAGCCTATATTACTAGACTGTTCTAAGCACTTTGCATGAATTAATTCATTGATAAGATCATCACTATCATTATTCCCATTTATAGATGAAGGAATTATGGCAAAGAAAGGTCAGGTCATCTTCTGTAAGTCACATAACAAGTAGGTGATGGAGTTGAATTTGAACCTGGACTTTGGGGTTTAGGGGTGTTTTATCAGAGGAGCCTAGTAGGCTACAGTCCATGGGGTCGCAAAGAGTTGGACACGACTGAGCGACTTCACTTTCACTTTCACTTTATCACATGTTCTCACTTGCTGCCTCTCAGTCTTTGAGCCAGGCTTCAAATAATTTTTCAGTGGTTAAGGGTACAGTCTTACATGGTACACATAGAACAATCTTTGCTGGATTTTTTTTTTTTCTGAATTTTTCTGGCAATGTGAGATTAGCCCAGAGATGAGAAAGATAACTTCCCCAGCTGTTGAAGGACAGGGAGAGGAAAAGCAAAGACCCGTCTTATATTATCAGACTTCCCCAGTGGCTCAGACAGTAAAGAATCTGCCTGTAGTGCAGAAGACCAGAGTTCTATCCCTCGGTTGGGAAGATCCCCTGGAGAAGGGCATTGGCAACTCAGTAGTATTGGCAACTCTGGAGTATTCTTGCCTGGAGAATCCCAATGGCAGAGGAGTCTGGTGGGCTATAATCCATGGGGTCGTAAAGAATCGGATGGGACTGAACGACTAACGCACTTTCAACTCCATTATCGTGAATTTACAGGTGAGGAAATTGAGTCAGAAGAGCTGAGGGATCAGCCTGAGTTTCCAGTGCGAGTGAGGACTGAAGCTGGGGTTCCTCCCCAGGTCCGGCTGACTCTCCGCCACATCCCCAGGCAAGTGTAGACGCACTTTGGCAGAAACGCCAGGCATGTACCAGTATTCAACAGACCTTCCAGAAAAGAAAGCTCCAGCTCATTCTCTATGCTTCCAGAGGGCAGGGCTAGTCCCTTCCTGGAATTTATAGGGAGAAAACCAGAACCCACCATGAAAAAGACTCTCCATGGAGGACAGTTCATTTTTCTCTGGGAAAAGCTTTTATTTCAGGGACAAAACTCTACCTCTGGTGGGATCAAGAGTCCAAGCTTTGAACCCCTGTTAGGGCAGGATGGAGGAATACAATGTCTTCTTTTGTGCTTGTTTCTGTCCTGTCTAAAATTGAAAGTGCTTCAAGGAAAATACCCCCCGGTGTTTGTGTTTTCCCACCCAGCAGGCAGCAGACAGCATCTTGGCTGGAATAATATTATTCTGTAGATTCACCTCCATGATTCCCTCATAAATTCATGTCAATAAAAATCCGAGAGGAGCCCAGTGTTTATGTAAGGCTCTGGTCTTGTCCTTCTCACTCTTAAGAAATTAGATGTGTTAGGAAACAGGAAAAAAATGAAAAGGTGCTCTTTATTTTTCACCTCTGTGTGTTTGTCTAGATGTTTGTGTGGAAAATTAACAAAAGGAACAAAAAAGAAGAAAAGAAAGATTTACGTTGCCAGGAATTGAATGTGTCCTAGAGGTTGGTGAAGTAAGCCTTGGTCACTAGATAACGCCCATCAAAGGTCTGGAAGTTAAAGAAAGGTCAGAACTCACTGCCTTCTTCTTCGCCTAATGATTTGATTAGGGAATACAGCCCCTCTCAAATCTAGGGTTCTAGAATCATACATGAGTTGTGTTGGGGTTTTTTCCCCCTCCTGAAAGTGGTCTTAGATTACGCAGCACAGAATTGGGAATCACACACCCCTGTACTCCCGCCTTGGCTCTGCCACTCGGTGACAGGGACACTTTTGGAAATTTGTGTCACTTCTCTCCATCCTGGACTGCTCCTCTTGCAAAAGAGGAGGAGGAGCCCTCCTGTCCCCTTTGGGATGACTGAAGATGAAATGAGGTGACACGAAATGCTTGGCGGGCTCATGGTATATGCTAAGATAAGTTAGCTCCTCTCTCCTTTAAAAATCTTTCCCACTCGGATTCTTTTAAATTGTAAAGCAGTGAATTCTCATTATATTTAGCCAGAGAATACAAAAGTCTACTTCAGAGAAAAAGTGAATAATCCTCTTGTGGCGGGGACCATGAGTTGGCTTATCCAATATCCATTCTCCATTTCTTAGAAATAAAGCTTTATATTATTGGGGCTCAACGAAATAAAATACCATACAGTTATTATAGCCAGCTAAAAAACATTTCCCAGCCTCCTTTGCAATTAGGTATGGTTGGTGGGACTTCTGAGATAGATTCCTAAAAGAGCAGGGGGCCATCAGCATCAGCTGCCATCTTGGACCACAGATGGTCTTGGGGGTAGAGGCCCCCGAGGATACTGAAGCAAAAGATGAAATGAAAGGTGATGCCTGAATTGATGACCATGCACCTACTGCCACGTTAGTTCTGGACCATATATTTCTGAACTTCTTTTTGGAAGAGCAATGAAACCTATTTACTTAAGCTGATGGGTTTTTGTTTGTTTTCCTTTTTTTTTTTTTTTCAGTTTTCTATTGTATGGACCTAGATCTAACTATAACTAATAATTTGTCTTACCTTTCCACATCTTGACACGAGTGGTACTAGCAATCACATCTTCCTACAAGTTCACTATCACAGCAAAGTGTATGCTTATGCACGCCATACATAGTGATTGCTTAACAATTATATTAAGGTCAAGTTTCCAGGCCAGGGCACACAGAACTCTAGCATAATTTTTTTCATACTAGGCTATTAAATTATAGTATGGCTATATCATAATTTATTTAACAATTTTCCTGTTGATATACTGAGAAGGTTTCTAGCTGTTTTTTATTCTCTTAATTTCAAAATAACTTTAAAAGAAAAGAAAAAAATTTTATTTATTGACTGACTTTTGGCTGTGCTGGGTCTTGGATGCTGTTCAGGCTTTTCTCTAGTTGGGGGCCACTCTCTAGGTGTGGTGTGGGGGCTTCTTATTGTGGTGGCTTCTCTGGTTTTGGAGCACCGGCTCTAGAACAAAGGCTCAATAGTTGCCGTGCACGGGCTTACTTGCTTCGAGGCATGTGGGATCTTCCCAGATCTGGGCTCAAACCTGTGTCTCCTGCATTGACGGGCAGATTCTTTACCACCGAGCCACCAGGGAACCCCTCTAGTTGTTTTTCAAATAACATAAACCTTGCTGTAATAGATATCTGGTATAAATACCCTCACGATGACGCTTTCATATTTCTGCAGACTGCCACAGTGGAATGACTAGTTCCTATTCTTTGTAAACTTCCCCACCCTTCTTCCTTTTATAGATGAGGCAGGAGAGGTCTTGAAAGATGATGTGCCAAATATAACAGCAGGAGACAATGACAGCCATGCCTCCGGAACCCTCCCCATCTTAATCCAAAGTCCACACTCCTGTTTAGCCAGTGTTTGGTGGCAGTGACTATTTATTGAAGGAATATCTACATAATCTTTATGGAAATAGTGCTCTACCAGTATTTGCTTGAACATTTCTGGTGACAGCGAGCTCACTATCTTTCTTTTCATCTTTGGAGTGTATTGCACGTTCTTTCTTATATGGTGTTATAATCTGACTTCATGAAACTTCTACTTCCTGGTGTCAGTTTTCATATTTGTTTTTTTTTTTTAATGTTGATTTTATTTATTTATTTGGCTTTGCCAGATCTTTGCTGCGGCATGCAGGATCTAGCTCCCCAACCAGGGATTGAACCTAGGCCCCCTGCTTCGCTGGTGTGGAGTCTGAGCCACTGGGCCACCAGGGAAGTCCCCTGGTCTAGGTTGTGACTCCTAGAGAATCTGGTCTACTTTCTTAAAGGACAGATGAGGCTCGCCAAGGTTGCCTTGAGAAAGGAAGTCAAGGTTATCTACCTGGGGCTCCTGATACTCAGATACACTCATATATAGAGCTTATGCCATTGGTCTAGAAGTGAGCATGGCTTTGAGGGTACAAAGAGGAATGGACGTGACCCTGACCTTGACCTGAAGATGGTTGCTCTCCAGGGCTGTGTGGGGTCTTTCTCAGCAGTGAGCTCCACCTTCTGACAAACAGCTTGGGATGCTGTGAAAACCCATAGTGCAGACAACAGGGGCACAGTGAGGAGCGTTAGGAGCTGGAGAGGAGAGCGTTTAGGTGGAGTTGAGAACTCATCTGGGAGAAGCAAACGGCCAAGTAAGTGGGCAGCCTATCCTCAACCAATGGAAGAAATCCCTTCCTCTATAAATGCTGACTTGTTTATCCTGGACAGGTCCCTTTCTCTTAAGCCGTCACATTCCCATGAGAGCCTCCAGCTTGCTCTCTCTCCTCCTATTTCTTTCCCTTTCTCTCTCTTTCTGGAACAGACAACATTGAGAAAAACAGGCTGAAAAAACACACTCTTTAGGAACTTTTCCCCTCCTGACATTCCAAGGGAGCCTGTTTGACTCAGTCATCTCAAAGTGGAATCATAGCAAATAAATTTCACTCTAAGATACAGTATAATTCAGTTGCAAAATAAAAGGTAAAATCAATCATTGAAGTCTGTAGGAATTGAAATTTTGTAATTCAATTTATTTTGGCTGTGCTGGGTCTTTGTTGCTGCACAGCTTTTCTCTAGTTACAGAGTGCAGGGTTACTCTCTAGCTGCAGTGAGCGGGCTTCGCAGTGTGCAGGCTTCTCATTGTGCTGGCTTCTGTGTTGCGGAGCTCGAGCTCTTGGGCAGGCGGGCTTCAGCATTTGCAGCTCCAGGATCTAGAGCACAGGCTCAGTATATGTGGTGCACACGCTTATTGCTCTGTGGCAACTGGAAACTTCCAAGACCAGGAATCGAACACATGTCTCCTGCATCGGCAGGTGGGTTCTTTATCACTGAGCCATGAGGGCAGTGATAACGAATCTGTGCCAATACAGAAGACTCAAGAGACACAGTTTTGATCCCTGGGTCGGGAAGATGTCCTGGAGAAGAAAATGGCAACCCGCTTCAGTATTCTTGCCTGGAAAAACCCATGAATAGAGGAGTCTGGCAGGCTGCAGTCCATGGGGTTGCAAAGAGTCGGATGCAACTAAACATAGCATAGAGCCATCAGGGAAATCCCCTAGGAATAAAATTTTAGGCAATAAAAGGGGCTGGCCATACTTTGGAGTAGAAAGAACATAATGTCTAAAGTCAACAGGAAGAGTTCTTATATTGGAACCCTAACTTCACTCATGGCTGGGGGTCCTGTCATATCACTTCTTATAATTTCTTTTCCTTGTTGCAGACGGAGGATAGAATGGAACCTATACAAAGGAAGTCTGCAAGAGAGTAAATGAAATAAAATCAACAAAATAACCTCTGTAAGGTACTTGGCTCACTAGTCAGTGTCTATGGACTTCTCCCTTCTTATTCTCATGTGATATTCAGTTCAGTTCAGTCACTCAGTCATGTCTGACTCTCTGCAACCCCATGGACTACAGCATACCAGGCCTCCCTATCCATCACCATCTCCCAGAGTTTGTTCAAATTCATGTCCATTGAGTTGGTGATGCCATCCAACCATCTCATCCTTTGTCGTCCCCTTCTCTTCCTGCCTTCAATCTTTCCCAGCATCAGGGTCTTTTCCAGTGAGTCAGTTCTTCACATCAAGTGGCTAAAGTATTGGAGTTTCAGCTTCAGCATTAGTCCTTCCAATGAACACTCAGGACTGATCCCCCTCAGGATAGACTGGTTGGATCTCCTTGCAGTCCAAGGGACTCTCAAGAGTCTTCTCCAGTACTACAGTTCAAAAGCATCGATTCCGGTGCTCAGCTTTCTTTAAAGTCCAACTCTCATATCCATACATAACCACTGGAAAAACCATAGCCTTGAGTTGATGGACCTTTGTTGGCAAAGTTATGTCTCTGCTTTTGAATATGCTGTCTAGGTTGGTCATAGCTTTCCTGCCAAGGAAAGTTCATGTGATATGGCATAGATACATATGCTCAACCCCCTCCCTGTTCTTGCTGGGTGGTTGAGGATGTGTAATGGTCTTAAGAAGGTAATCTGTGAAGACAATGGGTCAGAAAAGGCACCAGACCGCACAGCCTCAGGGGTCTCTTGAGCCTTTGTTCAAATCTGGGGATGCATAGCTGTCCCATGACGTTATCAAGCCAATGGGTTTGGACTACAGGTTCACTTCTCCTATCTAATGTTTGGCTGGTTGCACTTTCTGTAAGCCAAATGATGATAGGATAAATGCAATCAGTATAGTGTAAAGAAGCCTGAAGTCTTGTTCTGGTTTTGTTGCTAACCACCTGTGTGACCTGGGGCAAGTCAGTAATGTCTCTGAGCATCGAGTTCTTGCAGTGTAGAATGGGGGTTCAAAGCCCTTCTTGGCCCTAGGAAGAAGTCTCATGGTGTCCAACCAGGACTACAAAACACTTCAAAAAATTACTTAGTGATGAGGAAAGGACAGCAGAACATAGCGATTACATTTGTTAATATATCAATTTGGCTGCTGTAACACATAGCCCCAAAGTAATAACAACTTAATGCAGAAATTTAAATCTAATTATCTTTCCCATAAAAGTTTGAATAGGTGGTCCAGGGCTTGTATGGCAACAGTAATCAGAGCTCAGTCTTCTTCTGTCTCATTGTTCTGTCATTCTCAAGGTCAAGCTTCCATCTCATGTTCCAAGATGGCAGCTCCTGTTCCACCAGCCCCATTCTCATTGCATTCCATCAGCAGGAAGAAATAAAGAGTTACACATAAGCTTTGCTTTCCTGTCCTATGAACCAGAACTTACTCCCATGGCTCAGTTGCAAAGGACTCTGGGAAGTAAATACTTCAGCTGGGTATCCTGCCCAGGTGGTCTATACCTTCAAAGAAGGGAAGCATGGATATTGGAAGCCTCAGTTCCTTGCTTCATGCATCTCCTTGGGCAGGGCAGGCGGTCTTCAAGGATGAGCGCTGTGACTCTTAGACACCTGTGGCTCTCCCCACTCTCCTCTGCCCTGTGAGCATGACCGTGCTACCTCACACAGCCTGGGCAGGTGCCAAGCAGAAGTTCTGTCTGCCCCCGTGAGCTTGGTGAGAGTCATAGCATTCTCTCTTGCCTCCTCCCCTTGGGTCCGGGGGTCCTCAACTTGAGAATAGAGGGGTCTTAGCCACAGCTGCCCTCAGGGCCCCTGGGGACAGAGGAGAGAACTGAGACCCCTAGGGACAGACCCAGGCCTGGGAAGTCGCTGACCAAGCTGCAGACCAGGCCAAGGCATGGGCTCTGGAACTTTCTATCACCTGGGAAAGGACTCAGAGGTGAGATAAGATTTGTCTGGTTTGAGAAACAGAAAGGAGAACAATGTGGCCGAGGTGACCTGGGCACTGAATGAGGTTGGCAGGGGCAGGGGAACAGCCCTGATGGGGAGCTGCCATGGTACCCATAGGAAGATGGTCAGAGGAGGGCCTGCTCCAGGACGGCTGTCCACCAGCGATCTATCCCTCGGAGGACAGACTCCAGCCACCTTCCCAGATCAGAACCCTCCTTGGAAGGAGATGCAATGAGCCTCTTTCTTCTAAGACACAAAGGGTCACAGGAACTGGCAGGTTAACCTTTTCAGAGGCACAGCCCTCTTTGGACCAGGACTCTGAGAGGATCTCTCCTGTAGGAGCCCCCTTCAGTCCCTTCTCCCCAGCAAACAAGGCAACTAGATTCAGCAAGGGAACTTGATTTGCCCAAAGTCACATAACAACTTAGTAGCAGAGGCCAAGCCCCCATTCCTGGATGTGTCTCCAGGTGTTCGAGCTGTGTGAGCCCAGCATTCACACTCCTTGAAATTCTCCCAGTTCTAAAGCTCTCATCTTAAAAATGAGCAAGCCAGGGCTACCCACCGAGTGTTACTTTGTTGGTTTGGGAACAAAATAATAAAACAATACGTTACATAGACCCTTGTTTTGCTCACAAGCTGAGGTCTCCTGGGGCAGCTTGCTGGGTCCCCCAGAGCTGGTAATTCTGTGCATGAAGCTTCTCTTTGAAACTTCAGGCCAGCAAAAGCCAGAGAGAAGGACAAACCTTTTTTGGGTCTAGGATATAATGAGGGTGTCTTCTTCCAGCCCCTGAGGAACAGTCTTTGGCTCATGACCCTTGGAAGTCAAAGGAGAAAAGGAAAGATATATCCTTCTGAATGCAGACTTCCAACGAATAGCAAGGAGAGATAAGAAAGCCTTCCTCGGTGATCAATGTAAAGAAATAGAGGGAAATAATAGAATGGGAAAGACTAGAGATCTCTTCAAGAAAATTAGAGATACCAAGGGAATATTTCATGCAAAGACAGGCACAATAAAGGATAGAAATGGTATGGACCTAAGATAAGCAGAAGATATTATGCAGAGGTGGCAAGAATACACACAAGAACTGTGTAGAAAAGATCTTCATGACTCAGATAAGCACAATGACGTGATCACTCACCTAGAGCCAGACATTCTGGAGTGCACAGTCAAGTGGGCCTTAGGAAGCAACACTACGGACAAAGCTAGTGGAGGTGATGGAATTCCAGCTGAGTTATTTCAAATCCTAAAAGATGATGCTGTGAAAGTGTTGCACTCAATATGCTGGCAAATTTGGAAAACTCAGCACTGGCCACAGGACTGGAAAAAGTCAGTTTTTTTCTAACTTAAAAAAAAGGCAATGCCAAAGAATGCACAAACTACCACACAATTGCACTCATCTCACATGCTAGCAAAGTAATGCTCAAAATTATCCAAGCCAGGCTTCAACAGTACATGAACCAAGAACTTCTAGATGTTCAAGTGGAATTTAGGAAAGGCAGAGGAACCAGAGTTCAAATCACCAATATCCATTGGAGCATAGAAAAAGCAAGAAAATTCCAGAAAAAACATCTATGCCTGCTTCATTGACTACGCTATAGCATTTGACTGTGTGGATCACAACAAGCTGTGGAAAATTCTTAAAGAGATAGGAATACCAGACCACCTTACTTGCCTCCTGAGAAATCTATATGCAGGTCAAGAAGCAACAGTTAGAACCAGACATGGAACAAAAGACTGGTTCCAAATTCGGAAAGGAGTATGTCAAGACTTGTATATTGTCACTGTGCTTATTTAACTTATATGCAGAGTACATCAGGGCTTCCCTATTGGCTCAGATGGCAAAGCATCTGTCTGCAATGCAGGAGACCCAGGTTCGATCCCTGGGTTGGGAAGATCCCCTAGAGAAGGGAATGGCAGCCCACTCCAGTATTCTTGCCTGGAAAATCCCATGGACTGCGGAGCCTGGTAGGCTCCGTGGGGTCGCAAAGAGTCAGACACTACTGAGAGACTTCACTTTCCTTTACTTTTCCTTTCCAGAGTACATCATGTGAAATGCTGGGCTGGATGAAGCACAAGCTGGAATCAAGATTGCCGGGAGAAATATCAATCACCTCAGATATGCAGATGACACCACCCTTATGGCAGAAAGCAAAGAAGAACTAAAGAGCCTCTTGATGAAAATGAAAGTGAAAAAGCTGGCTTAAAACTCAACATTCAAAAAACTAAGATTGTGGCATCCAGTCCCATCACTTCATGGCAAATAGATGGGGAAACATTAGAAACAGTGAGAGACTATTTTCTTGGGCTCTAAAATCACTACAGATGGTGACTGCAACCGTGAATTTGCTCCTTGGAAGAAAAGCTATAACCAAGCTAGACATCATATTAAAAAGCAGAGACATTAATTTGCCAACAAATGTCTGTCTAGTCAAAGCTATGGTTTTTCCAGTAGTCATGTATGGATGTGAGAGTTGAACTATAAAGAAAGCTGAGCGCCGAAGAACTGATGCCTTTGAAAAGTGGTGTTGGAAAAGACTCCTGAGAGTCTGCTGGATAGCAAGGACATCCAACCGGAAATCAGTCCTGAATATTCTTTGGAAGGACTGGTGCTGAAGGTGAAGCTCCGATATTTTGGCCACCTAATGTGAAGAGCCGATTCACTGGATAAGACCTTCATGCTGGGAAAGATTGAGGGCAGAAGAAGGGGTCGACAGAGGATGAGATGGTTGGATGGCATCACTGACTCAATAGACATGAGTTTGAGCAAGCTCTGGGAGTTGGTGATGGACAGGGAAGCCTGTCATGCTGCAGTCTATGGAGTCACAAACAGTTGGACACAAACGAGCGACTGAACTAACTAACTAATATGATTCTTGATTCCAAGGCTGCTTCTGTTCTTGAAGTCCCTTCAGGGGACTGTTCATAGAGGGTCTGTGTCTGACAGACTGAACTTTGGATCCCAGACCTCTACTTCTGCGCTGTGTGACCTCAGGCAACTTGCTTGACCTCTCCTGCATGCCTGGCTCCAGGCTGCACAGGAGTGAAGTCCTTGGGAGCCTGTTCCTCGCTCCCCTCTGACCTAGAGGTGGGCCCTTCCCAGTGGTACAAACAGGAACTGAGCCGGCCGGGATGGCTGTGGAAAAGAACTTTCTGGCTGAGAGGGTGTGTTTGTAGAGTTTGCTTCTCTGCCCCCAGGGCTCTGGGAAAAGTTCCAGACCTGAGAAAATTTATCAGATTCCTTTCTTTACCCACCCAGCCTTGAATTTCATGGAAAACAAAACAGAAAAAAAAAAAAAAGAAGAAGCAGTCTAACATTTGAGTCAGTTACTGCATGGAGCTTAAAGTCTTTCAAAGCTGAGTTTCTATACTTGACCATCCACTAAGTGGATATTCTCAGACCACATATTTCAAGCTCTTTGAGCCTCATTTTCCTTGCTTCCTGGGTGCAAAATGGGCACAACAACAAAGAGCCTGCAGGGTGTTTAAGGATGATCCTTCATTCCTACAGAATATGCCACACAGCCCTTGGCCTGGAGCCCATGATCGCAGTGTGACTGAAATATCTGGTGTTGCTCCTGGAATCCCTCTCCACACTCAGCCTCACCACCTGCTCCCAAATATGTCCATATTCCTTCTGCCCAGAGATGCTGTTTCACATGGCCAAGGGGACTTTGCAGGACTTCCTTGGTAGTCCAGTGGTTAAGAATCTGCCTGCCAATGCAGGGGACACGGGTCTGATCCTTGGTCTGGAAAGAGAGTCCAGATGCTGTAGGGCAGCGAAACCCATGTGTCTCAACTACTGAGCCTGTGCTCTCCATAACAAGAGAAGCCTGTGCACCGCAACGAGAGAGCAGTCCCTGCACGCAGCAATGAAGACCTACACAGTCCAAAAAAAAAAAAATTAATAATAATAATAAAAGAAAAAGGACTTCAGACAGCATATTAAAAAACAGAGACACTACTTTGTCAACAAAGGTCCGTCTATTCAAGGCTATGGTTTTTCCAGTGGTCATGTATGGATGTGAGAGTTGGACTGTGAAGAAAGCTGAGCACCAAAGAATTGATGCTTTTGAACTTTGATGTTGGAGAAGACTCTTGAGAGTCCCTTGGACTGCAAGGAGATCCAACCAGTCCATCCTAAAGGAGATCAGTCCTGGGTGTTCATTGGAAGGACTGATGCTGAAGCTGAAACTCCAATACTTTGGCCACCTCATGTGAAGAACTGACTCATTGGAACAGACTCTGATGCTGGGAAAGATTGGGGGCAGGAGGAGAAGGGGACGACAGAGGATGAGATGGTTGGATGGCATCATCGACTCGACGGACACGAGTTTGAGTGGACTCCGGGAGTTGGTGATGGACAGGGAGGCCTGGTGTGCTGCAGTCCATGGGGTTGCAGAGAGTCAGACACGACTGAGCGACTGAACTATATGTGATTAAGCTAAGGGTCTTGAAATGGACTGATAGAATCCCAAGGGTTTTTAAGAGAGAGGGAGAGGAGGAGGATCAGAGTCAGAGATAGGAGGTGATATGACCACGGAGGTGGAGAAAGAAAAGGTGATGCGATTCAGGGCCAGGAGCCAAGGAATGTGGGCGGCTCCTCGGAGCTGGAAAAGGCGAGGGTCAGATTGTCCTGTGGAGCCTCCAGAAGAAACACAACCCCGCCGGCACCTTGATCTTAGACTTCCGAGCTGCAGCGCTGCAAGACCATCAATCCGTGCAGCCTAAAGATAACTGAGATTGTGGTGCTTGGTTACCACAGCCATAGAAAACGAATAGCAACCTTCAAGAGACAAGGATGCCGAGACCCTGCCGCTCCCGGTTTCTGCCCTTTCCCGGTTCTGGGCCTCCAGCCTTCTCTCTGGTTCTGTGAGCTCCCTGACATTCCACACGGCTCATGCTTCCAGCACCAAGCCCGGCTCTCCGGGGCTCCACCCCATGCACAAGCTGAACGTGTTCTCTGCCACGCGCAGTGTTGTTTACACTCCTGTGGATGATGTTTCTTTGGCCATGTATTTATTTCACATTCTGGTTGACGGCTGTGACTCATAACAGCTGATAAGACATGTGCAGATGAGGATTTGTTGGGACTTGTCTCCAGGGCCAAAAGGAAGAATCCGATGCTAGATGTAACAAAGGAGAGTTTTCAAATTACTTGAGCTGCCCGTCAGAAAACATTGGCGAAAAACCACAAGATAAAGATGAGTTGGGCAATTTGGTTATGGAAAAAATTCCCCCTGCAGGCTGGGAGGGTTGACTCCAGCTGTCTGAGTTCTGGTAGCTCATGGGTGATGGGGGCCACCCCACTTGTGACTTTGAGATTTGAAGAGAGCAAAGCAGTGCTTGCAGGTGTGTGTGTGTGTGTGTGTGTGTGTGTGTGTGTGTGATATACAATATCTGTGCAAAGACCCCTCCCTCCGGCTCTGAGCTCCTGTTTCCAGGAAGGATTTCTGGTGCTAAGGAGCTGAGCCTCTCAACTCTTGTCTTTGGTTACCTGTTGAATGTTGTATCTCTAATTAGGTGTCTGGTTCCCAGAGGTCAGAGGGAGATTTCCCTTCCTCTTCCATCCCCCAGCATCTGGCACAAACCATGGACCTGGTGCACAATGAGTAATCAGCAGACATGTACAGAATCAAGCTTTCCTGTCTCTGGCCGCCTCTCCTGAATTCAGCCAGTTCAATTCAGTTCAGTTGCTCAGTCATATCTGACTCTTTGTGACCCCATGGACTGCAGCACACCAGACCTCCCTGTCTATCACCAACTCTAGGAGCTTGCTCAAACTCATGTCCATCAAGTCGGTGATGCCATCCAACCATCTCATCCTCTGTCATCCCCCTCTCCTCCTGCCTTCAATTGGGCAGTGGCAATCCTTTACATCTCCAGCACTTCCCATTCACCGAAAACTCTTAGGAGGGTCCAGAGGAAAGAACACGTGTCTGAGTTCAAGTTCCAATGTGACCTGAAGCTTGATCTTTGCGAAACCTCTCCCAGTCTGGCTCCCTTCAGCCAAGGAGTGGGGTAATAAAACCTTCAAGGGTGGACAGAAGCAGATTTCAGCAGATGGACCTTGCAGTATTGACTCTGCAGTGCCCAGCACTGGGCCTGTAGAGTGGGCTCGGTGAGTGTCCGTTTCTTGAATTTGGGGGACTATCTCTAGAAGTCAAGTCCCCTCTCTTTCCCCATGACCTTCATTTCTTACCTGCATCCTTCTCCCTTGGCCTCCAGTGTCTCCCTCTGAAGCAGGAGGGATCCATCCAGAAGGTAAGGCTTGAAGGCTCCCCATGGACCCCAGCCTAAAGGCCCAAATCTCTCTCTTTAAAAAAAAATTTCTTTCTTTCTTTCTGGCTGTGCTGAGTCTTTGTGGCCATGCACAGGCTTTCTCTAGGTGTGTCGGGGCTACTTACTAGTTGCAGTGTGCAGGCTTCTCCCTGCAGTGGCTTCTCTTGTTGTGGAACACACACTCTAGACTGCATGGGCTAAGCCCATTAGCTGCCCCATGGCATGTGGGATCTTTCCAGACCACAGATTGAACCTGAGTCCTCTGCATGGCAAGGTGGACTTCCACTAGGGAATCCCCTTACATTTTTTTTTTTTTAAACTTTACTTAGTGATTCATTTGCTGTGCTAGGTCTTAGTTGCACCATGTGGGATCTAGTTTCCTGACCAGGGATCGAACCCGAGCCCTCTGCACTGGTGGTACAGAGTCTTAGCCATTGCACCACCAGGGAAGTCCAGGGCCCAGCTCTTCAGCATGGTTGGCAAGGCCCTTCCTGCTCTGGCCCTGCCTTTTCCCTCCATCAACCTCTTTGCACCCCTACCTCCAGCCACATGGAACACATCTACCTTCCCACCCACACTGCGGTGTTTAGGCCTCCATCCCTCCCCTCTGCCAGCCACGCCAGGCTCAGGCAGGTGGTTGAGAGCAGTGGTTATGGGCTGAGCTCTATTGGAGTCATAATCCCAGTTCTTCCACCTGCTTGCAGGGTGGCCTTGGGTGTGCGACTTAGCTTCCCTGGGCCTCTGCTTCCTCATTGGTCTGATAAGGAAATTAAATACTTCCTTCTGAGGCACAGTGGATGATTTAATGACTTTTTGCAGGTAGAATTTGGAACAGGGCTTGGTATATATACCTGTATATATATATACTATAATATTATATTATATAATTCCTACTTTCCTGCTTTAGCTTGGAGAAGATGTTTCGAGTCTCAGCTCCGATGTTAATCCTTCCATGCAGCCTTCTTTGAAGTCTCCTATTATTTTTATGTTGCTGTCTCTTCCTCCCTTCAATTCTGTCAGTGTTTGCTTTATGTATTTAGGAGCTCATATGTTTGGTGCATAAATATTTATAGTTGCTGTATCTTCCTGGGGAATTGACCCATTTACCACTATGTTACACCCTTCTTAGACTCTTATGACAGTTTTAACTTAAAGTCTAACCAAGTCTACTCTATTTTGGCTACCATTCAGATGGAAAGTCATTTTCAGTTCCTTCATTAAATACTTTTCATTTAAAAATTGAGTTCTATTACCAAAATGATGGATTTCAGCAGTCAGAAGTCATCTCTAATCTAATTTTCCGTTATTCATAAGAGAATATGTGAAAGAAATTGTCAATAAGCACAAACATTTTTTCCCCTTTCTCTCAGTTTATCCTGTCCCTAACAATATTAATTAATTTTAAAAATGAATAAAATGGGTTGATGTAACATCCCCTTGTTCTTGGGTGGTTTTCCGGTAGACTTTGCCATGCATTTCTGGCTTCCTCCCCTCTCTGTCCTCTTGCAGGTTCATTGGCACTGCATCACAATATTCTCCTGTCTTGAGAGTTCACATGAGGGGTAGACTCCTAAGGAAATAATCTGAGATGAAAAACTAGCCCCGGGTCCCATGTTAGTCACAGAGTGCTTGTTATAATGCAAACATCTGATGTAGTCTTAATGCCCAGCTCTTACGGTGCTGAGCAGGCAAGACACAGCTAAACCACAGGTTGAAATGATAGGCAGCCGTAAAAGGAGAGTTTGCAAATATTTGTTCAACACCAAATAAAAGCTCAGGATATGTTAGGTTGAAAGGGAGGATAGACAACTGTAAATATCTAAGTTCAATTACCGAAAAATACATATATCATAAAAATAATCTGAAAGGTAAATTACAGAAACGTTAACAAAAATGTTTATCACCGAATGATGGCAGCTGGGCTGTAATTTCTTTCTTCCACATTTTTGTATTTTTTTAACCTTAATGTGAAAGTGTGATTTTCAGAGTCGTAAAAGGGAAGAGAAATCTCTATAACCACATGAAAAAGCAGGAAACACAGTTTTGCCCGGTTTCAATTGCGTGGGTGGGGCGTGGTGGAGGTGGCAGCTGGTTTTATGGTTCCCTTTGGTTGAGCTGAAAATGGACATTCGTTCCAGAAAACCCTCAATGGATGGAGAGGGAGGGACCCTGAGCCTATCAGGCCAGTGTGTCTCTTCCTGCAGCCCCCAAGATGATCAGAAATGGACATGTCGGCCTGGGGTCAGGGTAAGATCCTATGTAATTGATTGGGACGCACTCAGCCAGCTCTCTCCCCCTGGGGACTCAGTGTGGAGTCAGGCTCTCTGCCGTCTCCCAGAGAACCCCTTAGGAGCGAGCCCCAGGGGTCTACAGCCATGTTCCCCTCACGGATGCGGGGGCACTGTTGTCCCTCCCTCCCCTGCTTCAGTCTCCCACCCCCTTGTTTCCTGAGAGCATTTCCCCAACAAACCACCGACGTGCAAATCCCTGTGACAGTCTAATTCTTGGGAAACTCAACCTAAGACTCGGCATCTCCTGCTGGCTCCCCTGGCATTTTGATCATTCTTTGCTTCTCATGGATCTTACACTAGGGACACATGAAAGGTCAAGGTCTTGTCCCCAGCACTCACCCCAATTCCAGATCTCTGGTGTGCCATGCCCTCCAGGTGGGGCTAGTGGTGAAGAACCCGCTTGCCAATGCAGGAGACATAAGAGACATGGGTTCAATCCCTGGGTTGGGAAGATCTCCTGGAGAAGGGCATGCCAACCTCCTCCAGTATTCTTGCCTGGAGAATCCCATGGACAGAGGAGCCTTGTGGATGACAGGCCATGGGGTAGCAAAGAGTTGGACATGACTGAAGTGCCTTGGCACACATGCACACACGCCCTGATGTTTGCAGAAAGACCCATCTGTGTTTTCTTCTCTGGTTTTTCAAAACTGGCAGCTAGTATGTCCTTGTTCCCTTCTGCAGTCATTTCCCTGATTCCTCAGGCACTTATCTCTCTGCAGAAGAGGCTCTCAGTTGCTGTCCTCTGCTCTCATGCAATGCCCTCTCCTTTAAGCCAGATGATAACAGTGGGAACCCTCATGGAGTTTGCTGGAATCATTCAGTGTGATCATGGGTGGAGGGACCACACAGAGTGGTAGCATCCACCAGGTGCTTGGTTGGCACCCCCTGGCTGGCTGCACTTCAGCAGTGTGCCAATGTACCTTGCATAGAGTTCCGCAGCTTATTTGGGGCCTGGGAGCAAGAGGGTGACTCAAGGGGGCAGCTCAACCTGGTTCTTGTGGGTGGAGCAATATGTGTCACAATAAATTCACAGAAATCATACCATTGGGTGGGTTCCTGTTGGCCCAGAGAAAGGGTCACATTTCACCCACTGGTGGTCAACAGTCAGCTTGGAGTGATCCATGGCTCAGCAGCCATCTTGCTAACAACAACATCAAAGGCAACAATAATAATAAAAACAGTGATTTCTTGGCCTAACGACTTTCCATCTCTCATGCACGCGCTTGTGCTTCATCTCTCAGTCGTGTCCAACTCTTCACGACCCCATGGACTGCAGCCTTCAGGGCTCCTCTGTCCGTGGGATTCTCCAGGCAAGAATACTGGAGTGGGTTGCCAGGCCCTCCTCCAGTGGATCTTCCCACCCCAGGGATTGAACCAGGGTCTCCTGCATTGCAGGAGGCTTCTTTACCATCTGAGCTACATAGAAGAAGCCAAAACTTTGACAAAGTCATATGTAATCAGCTCTCCTTTCTTTCTTTTCTGATCCTATCTTTTCCTTGTTCCAGGAATGTGAAAAATAAGGTAAAAATAGAGGAAAGATAAACAAGGAAGACAAACAGAAAATATCTAACTTATTCATAATTAGGGTTTCTGAGAAAGAAAACAGGAAGATGGGGGAAATCATTCACATATATACTAGATTGAAACTTGCTTAAAATAAATATGCAGATTCAATGGGTATAGTCTCAGAAAAAAAATGCCAGAAAATAATCAATGTCAAGATATAGTCACTGAACTTTAATTCTAAGGAAAGGACCTCAAAGACATTCAGGTAGAAAAAGGTATGAGAGGGGCTAAAGCTAGGCTGACTTCTGATTTTTTTTCCAGCAGTCTCAACTGCCAGAAACAATGGCAATGAAATTTTGAAGGAAGGAAGTGGAGTTCAAATCCAGTGTAAAATCCAGCCACACTGACTTCTGTATATAAAGGCTACAGACAGATATTTGCAGTGAAGCAAGAAATTAGAAACTAGAGTATGCATGAACTCTTCTTGGGGGGGGGAGAAGAAAATAAGAGAAAAACTGGTTGATATAAATTCCTGTCCCCTGGGTGATAAGCACAGGACACTGACAGGGAGAAGCTCCATAAACAGACCGATGATGAACCTCAAGTTCATTTAAATGCCCAAGTGATTCAAAACAGATGCAAGAATTATAGTTCTGAAATAGAATGCAAGTTATATCAAATTTAATATTGAAAACATCACTAATCATATAATAACCATGCAGTGGAAAAAAGGAATATTAGAAACATACATAAGGGCACAGACTTCCTTTTTGTTGTTTATTCATGCAACAAATATTAGCTGAGCACTTACTATGTGTCAGAACGAGGCAAAGCCCCTGCTCTCATGGACCTGGCATTCTACTGGGCCCTGGAACAATGCTTCCTGCTACTTGCTTAGTTTGGGGTCGTGTTATGAATCCCTTAAGGAGCTGCAGAACCTACCATGCTTGTTCACGCTTTTAATGTCTTCTTTACCTGAAACACTTTTCCTACCCTTCTTCTGCTTTGCTTCATTGACTCCTACTCAACTTTAAATCCTCGATTTAGGTGTTAACCTCTTCCAGGAAGCCTTCCCTAATCTCACACTCTGGTTGTTTTAAGTGTCCTTCAAAACTGGCTTCCTTGGCCACATCTCCTTCCCCAACTCCTGACAGCTTTCGTTATCTTGATATTTATCACACTTAATTGTAATGAGGTTTTATTCATCTATCAGCTCTTCTAGAAATTGAGCTACTTGAGACCTAGATTATGTCTTCTGTGTCTCTGCACTCTGACTGTAGTGCCAAGCAGGGAAATAAGTAGTAACTAAATGTTTATTAAATAGATTAGTAGACAAACTGATGGATGGATGGGAGGATGGACGGGTGGGTGGATAGATGAATGGCTGGATAGGTTAATGAATGGGTGAAGAATAAAAGAATGGCTAGATAAACAATTCAATGGCTAGATGGAGGGATGAATAGCTGTATGTATGGATGAAAATTTAAGAGTGGATAGAGAAATTAGTTGTATATAGATATGTATGTATGTATGTATGAATGAATGAATGGATTAAGAAGGGGTGGATGGATTAAAGAAGGGAAGACAGCTGGCTGTATATGTGGATAGAAGGATGGCAGTGGATGAGCTGGTTTCCGCTCACGCCACATCAGGCTTCCCTGGCGGCTCAGATGGTAAAGAGTCTGCCTGCAGTGCAGCAGACCTGGGTTTGATTCCTGGGCTGGGAAGATTCCCTGGAGAAGGAAACAGCAACCCCACTCCAATATTTTTGCCTGGAAAATCCCAAGGACAGAGGAGCTTGGCAGGCTACAGTCCACAGGGTCGCAAGAGTCGGACATGACTTGGTGAGTACACCACCACCACCATGCCATATCACGCTCTATGACCCACATCACATCTTATCGATGTAAACTAGAAACCTGCCCATGCCACACAGTGTCTCAATCTTTCTCTTCCATTCTATTGGCTACTTAATAAAGTCCGGGCTCTTCATTGTGCCGTATAATGCCCTCTATGATCTGGTTTCTTCTTGCCTCTCTAGGCTCGTGTCTCAAAGTCGCGTCAGCCCCTGACTCAACCAGCACATATTACTTGTGAGTAGCCACCTGCTCTAAGCGAGGATGACACTCAACCGTTGACATGGCCTCTAACTGGCATCTTTCTGCTTTTGCTTTTCCTGCTTCCTCTTCTTGGAATTTCTCAGGATTCTTTTTCATCTCGTTTGTCCCACCACACCCTGTATAGAATTACACCTTTACATCTGAAACTCTCTAATTTGCTGATTTGTTTACTTGCGTGTCATTTGTACTAGGCTGTGAATTTCTTGAGAAGACAGACCTAAATCTTGTTCAGTTTAGATTAAGATAATATGCTGCTGCTGCTGCTGCTAAGTTGCTTCAGTCGTGTTCGAATCTGTGCGACCCCATAGACGGCAGCCCACCAGGCTCCCCCGTCCCTGGGATTCTCCAGACAAGAACACTAGAGTGGGTTGCCATTTCCTTCTGCAATGCATGAAAGTGAAAAGTGAAAGTGAAGTCGCTCAGTCATGTCTGACTTTTCGCGATCCCATGGACCGCAGGCTCCTCCACCCATGGGATTTTCCAGGCAAGAGTACTGGAGTGGGGTGCCATTGCCTTCTCCGATAAGATACTATATTTGGCAACAAATAGATACTCAATAAATATGTGTGAAAATATAACTCTGTGATAGACAGACTAATGGCCCCTAACGATGTTTGGGTCCTTATCCCTGGAACTTGTAAATATTTCACTATACATGGCAAAGGGAACTTTGCAATTGTGATAAAGTGAAGGATTTTTAGACAGAGAGACTATTTATTTTATTTTATATACCATAGTGTGTATACATTAATTCCAAACATCTTTATCCCTCTCCCTGGGCTATTCAGGTGGGACCAAAGTAACCACAAGGCATCTTGTGGAGATGGAAGAGGCCACAAGAGTCAGAAAAGGAGATGTGATGATAGAAGCAGCTGTCACAGTGAAGTGATTGCTGCCTTTGAAAAATGGAGGGAGGAGGTGGGGGAAGGGATAACTTAGAAGTTTGGGATTAATACATACACACTAGTGTATATCAGATAAAACAGATAATCCATAAGGACCTATTGTAAAGCACAGGGAACTCTACTCAATATTCTATAATGACCTATATGGTAGGTTTTTCCAAAACTCATGTACAGATGTGAGCATTGGACCGTAAAGAAGACTGAGGGCTAAAGAATTGGTGCTTTCAGATTGTGGTGCTAAAGAAGACTCTTGAGAGTCCCTTGGACTGCAAGGAGATCAAACCAGTCAATCCTAAAGGAAATCAAGCCTGAATATTCATTGGAACAGTATGAAAAGGCAAAATGATAGGATATTGAAAGAGGAACTCCCCAGGTCAGTAGGTGCCCAATATGCTACTGGAGATCAGTGGAGAAATAACTCTAGAAAGAATGAAGGGATGGAACCAAAGCAAAAACAATACCCAATTGTGGCTGTGACTGGTAATAAAAGCAAGGTCTGATGCTGTAAAGAGCAATATTGCATAGGAACCTGGAATGTTAGGTCCATGAATCAAGGCAAAGTGGAGTGGTCAAACGAGATGGCAAGAGTGAACGTCGACACTCTAGGAATCAGCGAACTAAAATGGACTGGAATGGGTGAATTTAACTCAGACGACCATTATATCTACCACTGCGGGCAGGAATCCCTTAGAAAAAATGGAGTAGCCATCATGGTCAACAAAAGAGTCCAAAATGCAGTACTTGGATGCAGTCTCAAAAACGACAGAATGATCTCTGTTCGTTTCCAAGGCAAACCATTCAATATCACAGTAATCCAAGTCTATGCCCCAACCAGTAATGCTGAAGAAGCTGAAGTTGAACGGTTCTATGAAGATCTACAAGACCTTTTAGAACTAACACCCAAAAAAGATGTCCTTTTCATTACAGGGGACTGGAATGCAAAAATAGGAAGTCAAGAAACACCTGGAGTAACAGGCAAATTTGGCCTTGGAATATGGAATGAAGCAGGACAAAGGCTAATAGAGTTTTGCCAAGAGAACGCACTGGTCATAGCAAACACCCTCTGCTAACAACACAAGAGAATACTCTACACATGGACATCACCAGATGGTCAATGCCAAAATCAGATTGATTATATTCTTTGCAGCCAAAGATGGAAAAGCTCTATACAGTCAGCAAAAACAAGACCAGGAGCTGACTGTGGCTCAGATCATGAACTCCTTATTGCCAAATTCAGACTGAAATTGAAGAAAGTAGGGAAAACCACTAGACCATTCAGGTATGACCTAAATCAAATCCCTTATGATTATACAGTGGAAGTGAGAAATAGATTTAAGGGCCTAAATCTGATAGATAGAGTGCCTGATGAACTATGGACTGAGGTTCGTGACATTGTACAGGAGACAGGGATCAAGACCATCCCCACGGAAAAGAAATGCAAAAAAGCAAAATGGCTGTCTGGGGAGGCCTTACAAATAGCTGTGAAAAGAAGAGAGGCGAAAAGCAAAGGAGAAAAGGAAAGATATTAGCATCTGAATGCAGAGTTCTAAAGAGTAGCAAGAAGAGATAAGAAAGCCTTCCTCAGCAATCAGTGCAAAGAAATAGAGGAAAACAACAGAATGGGAAAGACTAGAGATCTCTTCAAGAAAATTAGAGATACCAAGGGAATATTTCATGCAAAGATGGGCTCGATAAAGGACAAAAATGGTATGGACCTAACAGAAGCAGAAGATATTAAGAAGAGGTGGCAATAATACACAGAAGAACTATACAAAAAAGATCTTCATGACCAAGATAATCACAATGGTGTGATCACTCACCTAGAGCCAGACATCCTGGAATGTGAAGTCAAGCGGGCGTTAGAAAGCATCACTACAAACAAAGCAAGTGGAGGTGATGGAATTCCAGTAGAGCTATTTCAAATCCTGAAAGATGATGCTGTGAAAGTGTGGCACTCAATATGCCAGCAAATTTGGAAAACTCAGCAGTGGCCACAGGACTGGAAAAGGTCAGTTTTCATTCCAATCCCAAAGAAAGGCGATGCCAAAGAATACTTAAACTACCGTGCAATTGCATTCATCTCACACGCTGGTAAAGTGATGCTCAAAATTCCCTATGCCAGGCTTCAGCAATACGTGAACCATGACCTTCCAGATGTTCAAGGTGGTTTTAGAAAAGGCAGAGGAACCAGAGATCAAATTGTCAATATCCGCTGAATCATTGAAAAAGAAAGAGCGTTCCAGAAAAACATCTATTTCTGCTTTATTGACTATGCCAAAGCCTTTGACTGTGTGGATCACAATAAACTGTGGACAATTCTGAGAGAGATGGGAATACCAGACCACCTGAGCTGCCTCTTGAGAAACCTATATGCAGGTCAGGAAGTAACAGTTAGAATTGGACATGGAACAACAAACTGGTTCCAAATAGGAAAAGGAGTACATCAAGGCTGTATATTGTTACCCTGCTTATTTAACTTCTATGCAGAGAAATGAGAAACGCTGGGCTGGAAGAAACACAAGCTGGAATCAAGACTGCTGGGAGAAATATCAGTAACCTCAGATATGCAGATGACACCACCCTTATGGCAGAAAGTGAAGAGGAACTAAAAAGCCTCTTGATGAAAGTGAAAGAGGAGAGTGAAAAAGTTGGCCTAAAGCTCAACATTCAGAAAATGAAGAACATGGCATCTGGTCCCATCACTTAATGGGAAATAGATGGGGAAACAGTGGAAACAGTGGCAGACTTTATTTTGGGGGGCTCCAAAAATCATTGCAGATGGTGATTGCAGCCATGAAATTAAAAGATGCTTACTCCTTGGAAGAAAAGTTATTACCAACCTAGAGAGCATATTCAAAAGCAGAGACATTACTTTGCCGACTAAGGTCCGTTTAGTCAAGGCTATGGTTTTTCCAGTAGTCATGCATGGATGTGAGAGTTGGACTGTGGAGAAAGCTGAGTGCCAAAGAACTGATGCTTTTGAACTGTGGTGTTGGAGAAGACTCTTGAGAGTCCCTTGGACTGCAAGGAGATCTAACCAATCCATTCTAAAGGAGATCAGTCCTGGGTGTTCTTTGGAAGGAATGATGCTAAACCTGAAACTCCAGTACTTTGGCCACCTCATGCGAAGAGTTGACTCATTGGAAAAGACTCTAATGCTGGGAGGGATTGGGGGCAGGAGGAGAAGGGGATGACAGAGGATGAGATGGCTGGATGGCATCACCGACTCGATGGATGTGAGTTTGAGTGAACTCCAGGAGTTAGTGATGGACATGGATGCCTGGTGTGCTGCAATTCATGGGGTCACAAAGAGTTGGACACGACTGAGCGACTGAACTGAACTGATTCATTGGAAGGACTGATGATGAAGCTGAAGCTGAAGCTCCTCCTGTACTTTGGCCACCTGATGTGAAGAGCCCACTAATTGAAAAAGCCACTGATGCTGAGAAAGATTGAGGGCAGTAGGAGAACCTTCTCAGAAAATGAGATGGTTAGATAGCATCACCAACTCAATGGATGTGAATTTGAGCAGACTCTGGGAGATAATGGAGGACAGGAGAGCCTGGCATGCACAGAGTCACAAAAAGTCAAACATAACTTAGAGGCTGAAAAACAGCAACAAATATGGGGAAAGAATCTGAAAAAAAATGGATTATATGTATATGGATAACTGAATCACTCTGCTATACACGTGAAATCATCACAACATTGTAAATCAACTCTTCAGTTCAGTTCAATCGTTCAGCTGTGTCTGACTCTTTGCAACCCCATGGACTGCAGCATGCCAAGCCTCCCTGCCCATCACCAACTCCCAGAGTTTACTCAAACTCATGAATGTTGAGTCGGTGATGCCATCCAACCATCTCATCCTCTGTCATCCCCTTCTCCTTCCTAGCATCAGGGTCTTTTCCAGTGAGTCAGTTCTTCATATCAGGTGACCAAAGTATTTGAGTTTCAGCTTCAGCATCAGTTACTTCAATATAAAATAAAAATTAAATTCTTTACAAAGGAGGAAGAGGCCAAAAGCCAAGGAATGCAGCTTGACTCCAGAAGTTGGAAAAGAAACAGAAACAAAACTACCCCCCCAGGAACCTCCAGAAGAACACAGCCCTGCTGACACCTTGATTTTAGGTCATGTCGCACTTAGGGATACACTGTCTTCTTCATTCACCATGCTTACCAAGTGGTGACTTTGTGATCAGTACTAATAATCGCAGGCGTTACCAAGATGCTTGGTCCACAACGGGCGAGCCTCCATGGAGCCCTCAAGTTCATAAACTGTAAGATCCTCAAGTGAAGTGAAGTCGCTCAGCTGTGTCTGACTCTTTGCAACCCCATGGACTATAGCCTATCAGGCTCCACCATCCATGAGATTTTTCCAGGGAAGAGTTCCGGAGTGGGGTGCCATTTCCTTCTCCAAAGCTTGTGTAAGATCCTAAGCTTGTGTCATTTTAAGGCACTGACTTCTTATTACAGCAGCAATAAGGAAACATCAGAAAAGGAACGGCTAATACGTGGGGAAGGCTCCCTGTACCTTCCCCTGTGCTTGGCTCACTGCATTTGTTGTGTCTTTTAGCCCTGGGAGGCTGAGAAGTGACGTGACTGTCACGTGGATACTAAGTGGCAGGAGGGGGTTGGAACCCAGGCAGTCTGGCTCTAGAGCCCCAGCTCTTAGCTGCTCCCTTGAATTAAAAGATGCTGGACATCTTCACTGCTGTGACCCCCAGACACCGCAGCTGACCGTGTTAGTGTGGATTCTAAGGAAAAATCTCAAAGGACCTCAGTTCCTTCCTCAATCAGACCCCAGAGGCTGGAATCTCTCTTTCCTCTTTACTTTTCACCTTCTCTTTGCCTCCTTCCGCAAGGAGGAAGCCAGCGGCACGAAGGAAAACAGCTGGAGCGGTAGATGGACCTTGCTGCGAGCCAAGCGAGCTGGGAGGCGGTTCGGAGAGCTCAGCCAGGCTGCACCCCTGCCTCTGCCCTGGGGGCCCCAGTCCTGGCCTCCCACTGAGAAGCTGAGGTGTGCAGGTGCCAAGTCGGCCTCGGGCTCCGGCCAGGTGGGCTGTGGCTTTTCCCAGAAATCGTTGCGCTGTGCCAGTCTCCTCCTGGAATCCACGCTGCCCACTGTGCAGGGCGGAGTCTGGCTCTGCTGCTCCAGGCGGCCTGCGTGGGGGCAGGCAGCACAGGGGCTGAGGGCGCTGCACCCAGGCCCTGGGTCGTCAGGACCCTCTCCTGAGGCCCGCTAGAGGTCTGCACCCACAGACCCCGTGAGCTCTAAAGAGCAGGGCCAGCGGAAATGTGGGCAGTGGGTAGACGGAAAACTCAGCTCCCCTTATCAGCAATCAAAGAAGCACACATCGGTTACCTGTCACACTCATGACGTTAAAAAGGCCAACACTCACGCTTTCACAGGTCCTGAAACAGATTTGCTAGAAATCAGTATAGGCTTATAATAATTTGAAAGGACTTTCCCAGATTTCTCAGTAGTAAAGAATCCTCCTGCCAAGTAGGAGACTCGGATTTGATTGTTGGGTTGGGAAGATCCCCTGGAGAAGGGAATGGCTACCCACTCCAGTATTCTTGCCTGGAGAATCCCATGGACAGAGAGGAGTCTAGAGGGCTACAGTCCACGGGGTCACAAAGAGCTGGACATGACTTGGGGACTAAACAATAACAACAATTATTTTGAAAACTTCATACTCTCTGGCCCACTAATTCCATTTCTAGGGACGCTTTCAAAAGGGAAAGAAGACAAAACAGACGTATGAATCGTAACTTATGTAGAACCATTATCATTGCCAGGTTAGATATAAGAATTAAAAAGGGAACAATGCAAAATTCAGATTAGGGGATCAGTAATATTTTGGTAATTCTGAATGATAGTTAGCTAGGTAGACAATAAAATGAAAGTTTTATAGGACTTTAATAGCATGAGAAACTTTTTCTGATGAAGGATTATGTGATAATGAGAAAATACAAACTTAATACATATTGTCTGATTCAATCAGGGTGGGCGCACACACACGCACACACATTTTTAAAAGGATACCCCAGAGTGCCGAGCGAGGTTATCTCTGTAACTAGTAGGTATAGCTTTTACTTTCTTTCTTATAATTATTTTTCTCTTCCAAATTGACGTTATATTAAGTTTCAGCTACTTTTAAATCAGAATAAACACAAGTGTTAGTTCTTTAATCCACATCAGAGATACACTGTCTTCTTCATTCATCATGTTTACCAAGTGCTGACTCTGTGGTCGGTATTAATAAGCACAGGTGTTACCAAGATGCTCAGTCCACAGCAGGCGAGCCTCCATGGAGCCCGCAAGTTCACAGAGACTGTGAGATCTGGGCAACCCAGGGACAAAGAGCCTTCAGGAGCCACCTCTTTTTATAAAAAGAGGCAGGTCTGTCTGTGAGCTCCACTGGCAAACCCATGTTTAACCAACCAGCCCCAGGATGTATCAGCTGACCTCACCTCCGTCCGCTTCACATGTGCCTGCCTGGGAAGGACTCCAGGCACCTTAGGTGGACATTTATATTTTTAGAAACAAAACTGATCAACAGCAGGCAAAAGCAGTGTCTGCCTCCAGTTTCAGAAACCCAACTCTGACCTCCCAGGGTGGCATCTCAGACTCCCTCCCCATCTCATCAGGCAGCCCTATGTCCGAGCCCCAGGCCCTCCCCCTCCTCCTTCCTGCAGGGCAGATGGTCCTCTTTTCCCAGAAGACCTGACTGCTCAGAATGGGAGCCCGAGACCTGAGTCTGAAGTCCAGCTTCCCCACTCACAGGTTGTATGACCTTGAGCAAATTACTGAACCTCTTCAAGCTCAGTTTCCTCATCTGAAAAATGGGCACAAGACCATGCCTCTTTCAAAGAAATGGATTTTGAGTGTTCATCAATTAGAGTAAGTACTTCATGAGTTCTCACTGTGTCCGGGCCCCCTGGTACAGAGGGCAAGAGGCCGTGCTGATAAATCACACTTTGCAAAAGACGAGAAAGGCCCTGATATGTAGCTTTTCCCAAATGCTGTGCTGTAAACACACCCACCATCAACCGTTTCAAGCTACTGATGGCTTAACTGGTTGGCAAGATTCCTACATCTTTAACAATCGGCTTTTAGGATCTCGTGAGCTTCTGTACTCTGTCTGTCCTGGGAGGACCCACTGAATCCTGATCTTCATGGGCTCACGGTTTGATGGGGGAAAACCAAGAACAATCTGTACAGTAATGTAATATCTTTCTGTCCCACCTGTAAGCTTTGTGATGGCAAAGAATTTTTATTTTTAGGAAACTTTTTCTTACTATGTGATCTTCAGTCCTGGCAAATAGGAAGTTACCTAATAACACATGTTGACTAAATGAACAAATGTCTCCAACAAAAAACAAAATGATTGAACGTTGGGTTAAATGTTGAGATGCAGAGTAATAAGGAGAAAGTCTTTTCAACAGGTGGCCTCTCAGAGGAAAATATATTTAAGAGTTAAATGAAATAGTAATTCTTTTTTTTTTCGGCTGTGCTGCATAGCTTGCAAGATCATAGTTTCCTCACCAGGGCCTGAACCTGGGGCCACGACAATGAAAGCACCAAGTTCTAACCACTGGACCTCCAGGGAATTCCCTCAGTCTTTTCTTAATATTTCATGTGTGAAACGCTTCCAGCCATGAGGAGCTCCCTGCCATATAGAATGAGGTTTTCCATTTTGGGGGGGGCTCTGAGAGTGTGGGGTGAGGTCTGTGGAGTTGATAGGAGAGAAGAGACTCCACCTCTGCTAAGCACCTACTATATATATGCCAGCCATCCAGGGCACAGCATTCTGTCCATCACCTCCCTGAGTCCTCCTAATGCGGGCATGACTCACTCTCCTCGTTTTACACCCAAGGAGGCTGAGACTGGGAGACACTGAGTCACAGGCTTGAGGACACACCACCGGCATACTCAAACCTGGCTCTCGCCTCGGGCCGCCTGATGCCAGGCGCACAGAGCCCAAGCCCAGCACCACTGGAGTGGGCACTTCCTCGGCCACGTCTGCCTGGACAATGCCCCTCACCAGTGGGACGTGCCTCTCTGAGAGGCCCTGATGGCAAACTCAAGCCACCTTGGGTGACATCCGGGGACTGAGGCGCTTATTAGGCACCCCAAATGCTCCCATCTCTTGGCCTTCTATCCTGTCGCATACTCCTCAGCACAGGCAGTAGAGCTCATGGTTAATGACCGGTCAGTCCTAAAGGAAGTAACCCTAAGTGTTCATTGGAAGGACTGATGCTGAGGCGGAAACTCCAATACTTTGGCCACCTGATGCAAAGAGCTGACTCAAGTGAAAAGTCCCTGATGCTGGAAAAGATTGGAGGCAGGAGGAGAAGGGGACGACAGAGGATGAGGTGGTTGGATGGCATCACCGACTCAATGGACATGAGTTTGAGTGAACTCCGGGAGTTGGTGGTGGACAGGGAGGCCTGGCGAGCTGCAGTCCATGGGGTTGCAAAGAGTCGGACACGACTGAGCGACTGAGCCGCAACAGCAAGCACTGGTTGAATGCACTAAGGCACGTCCCTCGCAGGGGCAGGTAAGAAAAGCTGGACCCAGAACCTGAGACCAGCTCAGGTCCCAGGAGCTCAACCCCACAGGAAGCCACATGTTCTCAACCATGTCAGTTTGCCCCCAGCCTGGACACAACTTAGCCACTGAATAATGAACAAAGTCCCCAGGGAGACTAGGCCCAGTGAACTGTGTTTAAAAAAGGCAGATATGGAAGCCTCGGGACCTGGGTTACTCATTACATTTTATTAAATGCTGATATCGCCAACCCTCATACATTGGCCAAGGGTGCTAAGTCATCAAAAGGCCGAGGCAGACAAACAAGAGCCTTACTGATTAACCAAGCCCTGCTTTCCAGGCCTGCCAGCTGCTCAGCCTCCCTGGCTGTCTCTCCTCCCGCTGTTCTTGGGGCCTCAACTGCCATCTCTGACCTGGCCCTCACACTGGCTCCAAGTTAAAGACACAAACATTCAACCTGCTGTGTTTAGTTGCTCAGTCGTGTCTGACTCTTTGCGACCCCATGGACTATAGCCCTGCAGACTCCTCTGTCCATGGGATTCTCCAGGCAAGAATACTGGAGTGGGTTGCCATGCCCTCCTCCAGGTGATCTTCCTGACCCAGGGACCAAACCCAGGTGTCCTGCATTGCAGGCAGATTCTTTACCACCTGAGCCACCAGGGAATCCCACATTCTCTGGTAAACTCACAGGTCTTCAAAGTTTTCATGAATAATACCTGCAGAGAAACAGTGAAGTGGGAAGGGAAAAGACCGTCAAGAAAAGCAAACAACAGAAATTGGAACGAAATTCTGGAATCTTCTAAAGTCCCCAGGGCTCTGTCTTAGCTGACGGGTGTATGAGTTTACTGTGACTGCTGTGAAAAATTGCCACAAACAGGCGCTTAAGCTTCCCAGGTGGTGCAGTGGTGAAGAATCTGCCTGCCAATGCAGGAGATGCAAGAGAGGCAGGTTCGATCTCTGAGTTGGGAAGATCCCCTGGAGGAGGAAATGGCAACCCACTCCAGTATTCTTGCCTGGAGAATTCCAAGGATAGAGAAGCCTGCCAGGCTATAGTCCATGGGGTTGCAAAGAGTCAGACTTGACTGAACACAAGGCAATCGAATTAACAGGGGCTTAAAGCAAGGGGACTTGGTTATATTACAGTTCTGGGGGCTCAGATGTCCAAAATGGGACTGTGTTTCTTCTGGAGGCTCAAGGCGAGAATCATCAGCTTGAGACTGCCCAACATTTCTCGAATCAGAGCCCGCATCACCCTGCTGCCCACATTTCCATCTGGGACTCCGTCCCTCCTACCTCCTTCTTCTCAGGACCCTTGTGACCACCTGAAGCCAGCTGGATGATACAGGATGGTGTTTCCATCTCAAGGCCCTTAACTTAATCACATTTGCAAAGTCCCTCTCACATAAGGTAACGTGTTCCCAGATTCTGGTTGCCAGCATGTGGACCTAATTGGGGAGAGGGCCATTACTGGGCGGGGGGGGGGGGTGGTGAACAGTGGGCTTCCCTAGTGGTTCAGTGGTAAAGAACCTGCCTGTCAATGTAGGAAACATGAGTTCGATCTCTGGGTCTGAAAGATTCCCTGGAGAAGGAAATAGCAACCCACTCCAGTATCATTGCCTGGGAAATCCCATGGACAGAGGAGCCTACAGTCCTCAGGGTTGCAAAGAGTCAGACTTGACTTAGTAACCAAAACAGCAACAAATATCAACAGTGGGTTTGCACTCTCTTTGCAATAATCACATTGTCCTAAGGACATCAGGCTTCCCACTGACCCACACACAGAGGGATCCCAGAATTTTCTTGCTTAAGGGATTGTGTGCCAGGGCCGGGAGGAGGCCTCCCTCAGGGTGACAAGGTGCAGCTTGCTCTGGGGGGTGACACTCATGCTGCCAGGCATCACCGCCTCTGTGCACATTCTCACCCTTGGATGCCGATGCAGCTCCGGCTTCTATTTTCAGCCAGGGCTCCTCTCTCAGCCTTCACTTTGGAACCAGACTTGGCCATGCCAAGGTCAAGAATAACTGGACAAATTACTCCTGCCTCTGACTCTCTGTTAATGAAACACCAATGCCATCCCCTCCCCAAAGCTGTTGTGAAGACTGGAAATGGCGAACTTCAGTTCAGATCACTCAGACACCCGTAAAGGTCTCCTTGGACTTTGGAATGAGGATAAGATGTCTGAAGAACAACTCAGGTTCTGGCATCCCCTACCTGACATGCTCCAGAAGCTTCCAGAAGCACTTAGATTAAGATCAAGCTCTCTCCCAAAATCTCCAGGAACCATGTTGTCCAACCCCTGCCCACCTCTCTCCTCTTGACCCAAATCATCCCCACCAGCCCGCTTCCGTTTCCTTAAATACATCAAACCCACTTCTGGGATTTGTCTGTCTTCCCTAACTCTCCAGCACAGTTTTCCCCATCTCTCCAGCACAGTCTTCCCCAGCTAAGTGAGCCACTGTCTCTAGCCTTTGGCACTTAGCCCAGATCCCATCTCTTAGGGCAGATCAGAGTCGTGTCCCGCACTTCCTCCCCGTCTGAGCACCATGCTTCTTTCCTTCATCACACGTGTCATGTTCCTCCTCCTCCTGGGCACCAAGCTGGACCACACCGCCTGCCTTCCTTGCAGTGAGGCATGGTCACGTGACCGTCTTTGCCGCCAGTGGCACGTGTGTGGGAGTGATGCCCTCGGTTACATCACTCAGTTATACAAACCTGCATGATCCTCGCTGCTCTCTCTGTCCCCGGCTGTAAGGCCAAGTACAGAGCATCCAGTGAGGACTAGGAGGTCCTGGCAGATGGGGATATAGGGGTCACATGCTAGTGAAGACTTCACCTGCTAATTGGAGGAGCCCTGATAAACACCCACTCCAGATTTCTCCATGAGTATGAAAGAAAGTCCCATTGTTCTAAGCTGCTGAGATTTGGGGTTGTTGGTCAACCCTGACATTTTTGTATCTGCTTCCTTGCTGATTGCCCATCTCACTAAAATGTCAGCTCCAGGAGCACAGGGTCACCGGCTGTCCTGGTTCCTGTTGTCTCAGCTCTGAGCACAGGGTCTCTGACACAATGTAGGTGCACAAACTAAGCTTTTTTTGGATAAATAAATACATGAGTTGTATTTATGTTGAGTTGTTGGATATTATGAGTTGTCAAGCTGCCCTGACTCTGCTTTCTAAACACTCTATGGAAATCCAATGCGCAACTCAAGCTTTTGCAAATTCTCATGGACTTGGGCTCAAGGGTTCAGAGTTTTGGCATTTTGCTCCCCTTTCCACTGGCCTATTTAAGTCTGAGTGTCTTCATTTCCTCGTATTCAGTTTGATAAGTCAAGCATGGAACCCCATCTCTTGTGTGCACACACACACACACACACACACACACACACACACCAGCCCAGGGTGTTTGTGGGTACAGGATACTTGACTAAAGTTAGAGGGGGACAGAGGACGACATTCATCCCAGTGCAATGCATGCAGCAACCAAATGAAGTCAACGACCCATTTTTACTTTGGGGGCCCCCCTGCGGCTCCGCCCAGGTGCTTTCCCTACGCTATTCTCACTGCCCGGCCCTTTCCTGGTTGCCTTTTCCCTCTTCCTCCTCTCTTCTCTGTCCTTGGGGCAGATTGTGCTTTTATCCCCAAAGCATTGCAACACCATCTTTTGCACTCCCTTCAGCTCTGTGACTCACCATCCTCCGGTCGAGAGGTGAGGTCTCTCTCCATGCCCTCTTGCTCTGAGCAGGTCTGTCTGTAACTGCTTCATCCTGATACAAGAGGGAAGTCATCTTCGTGACTTCTGAGTCCAGGACCTTATAGGCGATGCAGCTTCTGCCTTGTCCCCTTGGACGCCTGCTTTTAGCAACCTGCACTGATATGTAAGAGATCCAGCTCCCCTGGGGCCACCATAGTGTACAGAAGCCCCGCCCACATGGAGCCGCTGTGACGCTGGCTCTGGTCGCCAGCCCCAGCTGAGGCTGCACCGGTCCCAAGTTGGGGAGCAGAGGTGCCTTTTGATGTTCTCAGCTACCTGATGTTGAGACAGCCCATTCAGCCAAGTCTTCAGCCACTTTTCTGTGCTCCACCCCACTTTCTGACCCACAGAATTCATGAGCGTAATAAAACTGTGGTTTTCCCTCATCAGGTTTGGGGGTGCTTTGCGCTTCAGTAATAGAGCAGATCTCCCTTCCCAGATCTCCCAGATGCTTAAGGCTTTTCCTAAGCATCCTATTGTGTGCATGCTCAGTTATTTCTGACTCTTTGCGACCCCATGAACTGTTGCCCACCAAGATCCTCTGTCCATGGGGTTTCCCAGGCAAGAATACTGGAGTGGGTTGCCATTTCCTACTCCAGACAATCTTTTCAACCCAGGGAGCAAACTCGTGTCTCTTACATCTCCTGCACAGCAGGCCAATTCTTTACCACTGAGTCACCTGGGAAGCCCAAACATCCCATTAGCCAAGGCTTTTATTGTCCTAGTCTCTGCCCTCGGGGTATCTGATTCCACCCTGAGTGGCTTGTTAAGGTGTTTTCGTAAACAACACATATGGGATGTGTTCTGATGTGAGCAATTAAGATAGCAAAGTGTTTTTATCTCTGTCAAGTTTCTGAGTGCTTGGCATCTAGAGATGCTGAATTAATGTTAGTTTTGAATTCAGTCTTCTTTGAACTCCTGGGGAGCTGGAAGAGGAATGGAAGGCTAGGGTAAGGCAGCAACTTCAGAATTCCAGAAATGTGCCCCTGGGTCATGCAGGATTCAGCATTCAAATCAAGCAGGATATAGCAATGAAAGAGCCCTTACCAGGAAGTTTAGTAGAGGACATTTAATGCATACTGCTAGGCAAAACAGTGTAGGAAGATTTGAGAGGCCTCACATACAAGGCTGCCAGATAAAACACATGATGGCCAGTTACATTTAAATTTTAGGTAAACAAGATTTTTTTTTCCATATAAGTATGTTTCATGTGATATTAAGGAAAACTTACTTATACTAAAAAAAAAATAAGATGTATTGTTTATCTGAAATGCACATTTTTAACTGGGCTTGCTGTATTTTTATTTCTTAATTCTGGTGAACTCTACTCACAGGGGCCTTTGAGGCCTCCTGGAGGTTGGCAATAGGAGGAAGCATTCCTTCCTGGGGCTGAGGCACAAAAAGGAGGGGCTATTCCCAGGGCGCAGGGGTTGATGCTGCCCCCTGGAGCTGGCACCCTGGCAGGGACTTCCTTGCTGGGGCTGAGACCAGAGAGGGCATTTTGCCTCTGCAAAGATGCTGCTGGAAGCAGAGGGACAAACAGCATAGCTTCCTCCTTCTTCCCCTCCTCCATCCCCGACCAGTGCCTCCTGTTGGCTGACCCCAGCTGGAAGTTACTGGCAAGTGAGCCTGGGAAGTGTAGTTTGCAGGGGTCAGCCCTCTGGGCCACAAGCAGAGCTGACAAAGGAACAGTGTCTACACTCTACAGTTCACCGTATTTATCAACACACGCTAGACTTCTTTCGCCATTTCTGGAGCTCTCACGATGTTCGTGGCACCATATTAGGCAATTCTTAGACCACATGTCTTTCCATTCCTGAGCAAATTATGAGGAAGACACAGTTCTTTTCCACATTTTACCTATGAAGACATCGAGGCTCGGCGAGATTAAGAAATTTGCCCCACGCGGCAGGGTCAGATCTTTGCTACATCAGCAGGAGACACTTCAGTCCTGTGGGCAGGTTGGGGGAAGGATGCGAGTCAGAAAACCAGAGCAATATCAATTCATCATAGACTCTACGGGTCTGGAAGGGGCACCATCTTGATTTACATCCATTGGCTTTGGTTAACACTGTACCTGAAACATCTTAGTGTTATTTGTTGTCTTCTAGTCACTAAGTCAAGTCTGACTGCAGTGCCATGGACTACAGCACAACAGGTTTTCCTGTCCATCACCAACTCCCAGAGTTTGTTCAAACTCATGTGCATTGAGTCAAAGATGCCATCAACCATCCCATCCTCTGTCATCCCCTTCTCCTCCTGCCCTCAGTCTTTCCCAGCGTGAAGGTCTTTTCCAATGAGTCAGCTCTTCACATCGGGTGGCCCAAGAATTGGAGTTTCAGCTTCAGCACCAGGCCTTCCAATGAATATTCAGGACTGATTTCCTTTAGGATTGACTGATTTGATCTCCTTGCAGTCCAATGGACTCTCAAGAGTCTTCTCCAACACCACAGTTGAAAAGCATCATTCTTGCTCTTCCTAAAGACATCTAACCCATTAGTTCTTCAACACCCCAAACTCAAATGTTGGCAGCCCAACATAGCAGAAAACAGCAGAATGTCATAATTAAGAGTCATTAATTGAACTTGGAGTCAAAGGGCCAATTCAAATCCTGGCTCTGTCATTTATTAGCTCTGTGACTTTGGGCAAGTTACTGAAGCCCTCTGTGTCTCTCGTTCTTCATTTATAAAATGGGGCTAATGATGATGACAAAGACAGTGGTGACAATGATAATGACGTTGTCCACATTGCAGATGGCATTGCTGCAGGAAGAGTCAAGACTGCCTCTACGAGTAACTTTCCAGCAGCAACCCTGCCTGTAGATATGAATGTTCAATGAATTTATCCACGAAGAACACCCATATAGCATCTAGTCCGTAGTCTGCACGCAATAACCATTGGCTATTGTTATATTTATTATAGAATCAACTAAGTGTGGGACAGTACAGAAAGCTAAAAAGTGAAAGTGAAAGTCAGTCCTGTCTGACTCTTTGTGACCCCATGGAATACACAGTCCATGGAATTCTCTAGGCAAGAATACTTGAGTGGTCAGCCTATCCCTTCTCCAGTGGATCTTCCTGACCCAAGAACCAAACTGGTGTCTCCTGCATTGCAGGCGGATTCTTTACCAACTGAGCTGTCAGGGAAGCCCCTAGAAAGCTAAAGCTCCTGTGAACTGTGTGGTGAGCGAGGTGAGAAGCGGCGGGGAAACACACTGTGTTAGCAAGCTGGCCTGCATGCTAATTAGGGTCCCGTTGTTATCCCTGGGGGGGCAGAGGACAGAAAACACCAGCTCTGGCTGGAAAATAAACATGAGGACTGGGAAGGAGTTAGTCTTACAGGAAAGGACCCCAGAGGAGGGAATATCCAGGGTGTGGGCTTGGAGGAGAAGCAGACATAGGCGCTGTGGCGCGGGGAGTGGGCGTGGGGTGGGGTGAGATGTGGGCACAGGAGGGCAGGCGGCAGAGAAAAGGGCAGAAGGGCTGATGCAAGTGGCAGAGGCTGGAGAGGTGGACAAGGAGCATGGGTCTCACAGGAACGCTGGCTGAATTCACGGTAGGAAGACTTTCCAGTTGACAGCTTGCTTGGGCAGGGAGGGCAGGAGGGCGGGAGGGAGCAGGCTTGGTGCCAGGTCAGTCCCTGTTTTCCATCCCCAGTCAGCCATCACGGGGTTGCACTGAAGCTGTCAGGACAGGTCACTTACACAGAGGGTCCTGGGTCCTGGTCCTTAATGAATGCCTTCACTTGGATCCATTGTGCACATGAACAGAGACGTCCAAGCCTAAAGAAGGAAAGTGATGTGCTGTGGGGCCTCAGTGAGTCACTGCGTGTCCCTAAATGTGGAGCTGGTGGCCTCTCCTCCTGGCTCTATGCAAGGATTGTGACGCGTGATTGTGGACATGAACGTATAAGCAAAAAGAATCTCATTGGATAAGACCCTGATGCTGGGAAAGACTGAAGGCAAAAGGAGAAGGGAGGGACAGAGGATGAGATGATTGGATGGCATCACTGACTCAATGGACATAAGTTTGTGCAAACTCTGGGAGACAGTGAAGGACCAGGAAGCCTGGTGTGTTGTAGTCCACAGGATCACAGAGAGTCAGACACGATTTGGTGACAATTTAGACACTATTCCAGGATCTGGAATACTGCACAATATTCCTGGGGGCCCCTGATCTTAGCACAAAGTGTCCCCCTGTTCTGTCCATCCCCTCTCCATCCCAGGTGGATCCTTCCAGGTGGTGTGTCTTGGTCCACAACTCTGCCAACTGGAGTCTTTGGCCTTGGGACAGCCCCGTGCATCCCTCAGTATGCTGTGGGCTCTAAGTTTCATCGAGGGTCAGATTAGGGGAGAACTTCTGGGATCCGGACCCCCAAGGCCTTTTACTTTATAGCCAAGAGGACCAGGGTCAAGGAAGAGACAGGGGGATCCTATGGGTTCTCCAGTGGGTCGGGAATGATTCAGGGAGGGCTCTCCTACATTCTCACTTCTCACCCATCCTCCACCTTCTGCTTCATCTCTGCCATTTCACTGCCCACCTGTCCCACCAGCATTCTTCCATTCAGCCAGCACTGACCAAGCACCTGCCAGGCACAGTGAGAACACGAGGAGCCCTCCGCCTGCCCTTGACCAAGAGCTGCCCAGGGGGTGAGGTGGACAGGAAGGCAAAGAAGCAATTTGCTGTGGAGTAAGCATGTTCCTCTGAGAGTAGAGGTCATCCTGGGGGCTCTGGAAGCCTGGTGAGACACGAGATGTGGACGCCAGGAGGCAGGGGGCGATGGATGCTCCAGACAAAGCTGAGAGGCCAGCTCATGACTTTCCAGCAGCCCAGAGGCGATGCATGGCAGCCCTGCCAGGAGGCTGCAGAGCTGGAGGTCGGGGGCGGGGCTGGGACTGGGCCTGGGTCATGGGGCGACCTGGTTTCCCAGGGACTCAGAGCCCCAGGAGTATGAATCTGACCAGAGGCATCGCCTGAGCAACCTGGCTCTTTCTAAGCTTCCTGCTCTCAGCTGTGCCTACGTGCGTCAGGACAGAGAAAATTCCACAGTTGACTCAGTGATGACCTGGAGAGGCTGCGCTGTGCGTTTTCCACCTTGATTAGGAAAGTTCAGCTGGTAAGGGGAAGCCGCGTGTGGGGACAAGAAGTCGCATTTCCAGGACATGCCTGGAGTCACAGCTCTATTTCTGGAACAATCCACCGGGCTCCAATTTCTTTAGGAAATTCAAATGAAACCCTGCAAAGCCAGTTTTCTCTCTCATTGTTCCTGGTCCTGACGAGCCCTCCCTGCTCCTTCCCGTCCCCCATCACAGAGGCCTGGTTGTGGAGAGTGTGTGACCTGGCCGCCTTCCTTCAGGGCTTCGAGAGGAATCCCTTACACTCTGAGGACACGGGGCTGGAGGGCTGCCCAGAGACTCCACCCAGAGGGAGATCCTGTCTCCTTAATCTCTGGCCATGGGCCCAGCTCTGCAGACACAAGCCCCTACTGTGTGTGTGGGCTCAGTTGCTTAGCCGTGTCTGACACTTTGCGACCCCGTGGACTGCATCCCGCCAGGCTCCTCTGCCTGTGGAATTTTCCAGGCAAGGATACTGGAGCATGGTGCCATCTCCTCCTCCAGGGGACCTTTCCAACCCAGGGATCGAACCCATGTCTCCTGCATTGGCAGGTGGCTTCTTTATCACTAGTGCCACCTGGTAAGTTCCCACAAGGCCCCAGAGGCTCCTGGAAAGCCAGACAGACAATCAGGGAAACCTGCTCTGATCTTCCTCCTGCTGCCAAGACCCTCTTAGATGCCGAGCAAACTTGTATACCCACACCCTGTTCCACATCCATAAAAAGGGGTTATTAACTCATATTCTGCCCTCTTCCTAGGACTTATCAAACGAGAAAATATAGGAAAACAATTACTGATGACTATTTTAAATGATTTCTGTATTTAATTTTTTAGCTTCGGTGAAATCCAGATTATACGTAAGTAACCATTTTAAAGTATACCATCCAGTGGCATTTGATGCTTTTGCCATGGTGTGCGATTACCACTAATGAGAAGCCGATACAACGCAACCAGTGAGTAGCCCCTGCTCACTGCAACCAGAGAAAGCCCGCACACAGTAACAAAGACCCAGCGCCGCCAATAAAAAAATAATTAAATTAAAAAAAAATTTTTTGTAATTAAAGTACCCATGTTACAGAGGCAGAATGGACAGGGTGTGGGGACATAGGGTGGCTGTGGTGGGTGAGAGACGGGGAACCCCAGGGAAGCTGCCTTGCACGTCTGTTTTGCAGATAAGAGAGGCCAACGGAGTCCCAAGAGCAGAAGCAAGGAAGGAAAATGAAGGATTTGGTTTGGGTCTGTGGAAGTTGAAGGGCCATAGCAGAGGAAATATGCAGGAGACAGGTGGGCATGTGGGTCTGGGGGAGGAGAAAGAAAAGAGAGCGGTGGCACCATCAGCGAGGAGCGGCATGACTGTGATTTGTAGGAAGAAGACCAAAGGAGTCTTCTCAAAAAGCCCAGATATTTGAAGGTGAAGTGGGGGATGTGGACCCTGCAAAGGGCCAAGACGGGATCAGAGAGGAATGGGGTGGGCCACAGCCGCCGCGCGAAGAGCGTCGGGTCTCCCCCTGCTTCCTCTCTTTGGAAGGCTCCTATGATGCCCTCAGGACCCAGCTGGGTGTGACCATCTTCTCTTTCTGGAGCTGCTCCAGTCCTGCTGCACCCCTCCAGCTCAGTCTGGTCAGCAATCTGGACCAAGGTGAAAATTAACCTTCTGGCAGCCCCAGGCACTCCCTGAACGGGGCTGGCCCTTCTGGGATGAATCAGCCCACCAGGTTCACCTCTAACATGCTTGAGTGAGTGAGTGAGTGAAGTCGCTCAGTTGTGTCCGACTCTTTGCAACCCCGTGGACGATAGCCCAGCAGGCTCCTCCGTCCATGAAATTTTCCAGGCAAGAGTACTGGAGTGGGTTGCCATTTCCTTCTCCAAGGGATCTTCCCGACCCAGGGATCAAACCTGGGTCTCCCGCATTGCAGGCAGACGCTTTACCATCTGAATCACCAGGGAAGCTTAACATGCCTGCTTTAGAACAAAACTGTGAATCCCTTGTCCCCACAGCTTTGGTGGGAGATGGAGCACAAACAAGTCTCAGTGATGGCTCATTTCATTCCCAGTATAAGTCATCTCCATGAGTTTGTCCTCTCTATACCCCCACGGCATAGAGGGCCTCGAGGGTGTTGGACAGCTATTTCGGGAGACACTGCAGGGAACTTAGGGGCTCCAAGCACAGGCTCAGAGCCTGACCACCTGCTTTGCATTCAGGCTCCACTGCTGGGGAGCTGTGTGTACCTGGGCAAGCCAGTTTACGTCTCAGAGTTGTTTATCTTTAAAACGTACATGCCGGGAAGGGTACCTATCTCCCAGAACTGCATAGCAGGTAAGTTACATCTTGCAAACTGCAAACAGACCGGAGTTTGAGAGATACTTACTATCTGTTAAAGTGAAGTTGCTCAGTTGTGTCTGACCCTTTGCGACCCCATGGACTGTAGCCTGCCAGGCTCCTCCGTCCATGGGGTTTTCCAGGCAAGAGTACTGCAGTGGGTTGCCATTTCCTTTTCCAGTGGATCTTCCCAGCCCAGGGATTGAACCCAGGTCTCCTGCGTTGCAGGCAGACTCTTTAGCATCTGAGCCACCCGGGGAAATAGCTAATGCATATTAACTTTCCTTCTATTCTTTTAATTAAGTAAGTAATATTTATTTTTGGTGGAACGGGGTCTTCGTTGCTGCTCGTGGGCTTTGTCTAGCTGCGGTAAGCGGGGGCGATCTTCTCTGTGGGGCGTCTATTCGCGTCCGCAGTGGCTTCTCTTGTTGCAGAGCACGAGCTGTAGGGAGCATGGGCACAGTGGTTGCAGCCCTTGGGCTCTTCCCGGACCAGGGGTCGAACCTGTGTCCCCCGCATTCACAGGTGGAGTCTCAACCACTGGACCACCAGGGAAGCCCCTTTCATTCTGTATAAACAGAATGAATTCCCAAAGGCCCACATAGTCAACCAACACAAGTTTTAAGAGTCTTCTCTGTACCTGGTACTGTGCTTGTAGTTTGGAATTCCAAAGAGAAGAAACAGACTGTGTTCCTAGGCTTAGGGAACTTTTGTTTGTGACTTCGGGTGAGTGGCATCCTTCGGTGTCAAAGCTTGAGACACATCGATTTTGCCCAGGTCCCCCAGTGTACAGACCTGGTAACAGGGACGCGGGACCCAGTATGTAGCCGCTACTGCCATGTTGCCTGCAAGAATGGGAGTGGCCTGGCTTCACTGGCAAAACCCACCCTCTCTTCCCAGTGTGCTTTCCCTGATGCCCAAATTACTCTTAGCATCTCCTGGAGTAGTTCTGTGGACTTGCTGAGGCAGCTGCCAGGAAGAGCTCCCTTCCCCCAGGAGACAGCTGCTCATGTCATCGCTGGGGTGTCTACACTGGGATGGGCCATCTTGCGCAGAAGGAGCCAGACAAAGGTGACAGTAACAGCCACCCGGACACACCAAGCTCCTAGTCTGCACACCAGCCATTGCGATAACAGAAGGCATGGATGAAGACTGGGCTGAACAGTCTTGATTCCACTACCCCCTGTCTCTGGGGCCCCTCCCTAGGCTCTGGGCTGGCCTGTCTGCATTTTGCTGCGCCTGCAGAAGGGAGCGCTCCACCCAGGCACGCTCAGGACTCTGGGGCCCTCTCACCGGTCACCTCCCTGATGTCCATGACGTCGAGGAAGACATGGGTGGACATACTGCTCCTCTGCTATCCCGGATGGTCCCCCACACTCCCAGCCTCCCCGGCAGTTCACATGGGTAGATCACGTTGGCCACTAGACTGTGAGTGGAAGTGATGGGTGTGGACTCGGAGTTAAGAACTAGTGAGTCATCTCCACCCCCTCGTCCCTTTGCCAGTGACCTTGAAGACTGTGGATTGAAGTTGAGGTCGGCACAGTCACAAGACGAAGACAGTGGGGGAGCCTGAATGGACGGCCAAACCCACCAGCCTCTGACGCAGCAAGAAATAAGCCTCTGCCGCTTTGCTCTAAGTCACCGGGGTCTGTGGGCTTATCTGTTACTGTAGCACCAGCCTGTCGCATGCTGACTGATGCAGTCACGTCTGATTTTAAACCGTCTAACCCCTCATGGAGTTTGTGACCACAGGCAAGTAACTAACAGGGTCTGAGCCTCAAGTCTTCCCTGGAAGTGGTAGCACTGTCTCATCCGTGGGGGCTCTTGTGAGAACTGAATGAGAAAAAGCATAATGAATGCCTGGAGCAGAGACAGGACTCAGAAAATGTGGGGCTGCCCTCTTGGCTTTCTGTAGACTTTGTCTTTTAGTACCCATTCTACAGATTGAGAAGCTGAGGTTCTAAGAAATCAGGTTTATCCCATAAGTTACGAGGCTAATGAGTCACAGAAAGGGCGGGAGTCTTAAGCTAGAGAAATCTGAGGTCCAGAGGTCCAGCAGGCCATGGGGAGAGCTAAGCTGTGTGACAATGTGACATCATTTAAAGCTTTTTAGCCAGTCCACACTTGCTGGGGTTTTAACCTTTTCCAACTGCGTCCAGCCTTTTCCTCTTGACCCAATTCTCTTGGCCAAGTGACAGAGATCTCAATGTCCTTATCTGGAGGGTGTGGACTTGATAATTCTCAATGCCAAGTCTTTTTTTTTCCAGGCAAAGCTATATTGGGGCCACTACCGAAGCAGGGAGGGAAGCAAGAACAATCAACAGTTTCCCTTGCTTGCTGGCTCAGTCCCTGAGGAGGGTTGAGCTGGTTCCTAAGATGGGGTGAGGGTAGGGGTGTGTCCTGGGGTCAGGCTGGAGCGGTGGTTTGCCCACCCCTTAGGAGGTGGTGTGTGTGTGTTGGCGGGGGGCGGCGAGAGGTGGGTGGCGGGGGGTGGGGTGGTGGCATGCATAGCCACTTGCTTTTGCCCCTGGCTCTTCAAAAGTGGTAACTGTTTTTTTTTTTTTTAGTGTCTTTGTATCTTTTGTCCAGAATTTGTCCCAACTAATCAATGCCAAGTCATTTTAAATCCTGACCTGGGTGTGTGTTTTCTCATACCATTTTCAGACACTCTCTGTGTTGACGACCTGGCCGAAGGCGATTCCACTGCGCCCTCTGGTGGCCAGTGTCTCTCAGTGTTCGGGTCCAGCTCTTGACCAAGGTTTCCGTGGAATGTGGGCAGCCCCCAGGTCAGGGCAAACCAGTCTGTTGGGGGGCGCATCTCCAAATTACTTCATTTTGGAGCAGAGCAGACAGTTCCCTGTCCACACACTCTGGTGGGGATCTCAGCACCTTGCTTTTGGAGTCCTGGCTCCCCCCGCTCCTTCATTGGCAGGCGACTTCATCTCCTGGAATCTCAGTTTCCTTGTTAAATTCTCTTCTTCCAGAAACAGTGCCTCTTGGCAGGATTGCTGCCGGATTAAATGAGACTAACGTAGGCAAAGCCCTTAACCCATGTTGACAGCACGTGAAAGGGAGTTATTGTCATCATTAAGAAGCTCCCATGGTTTCTGGTGTTGCTGTCACCCTGGCATAAGACTGTGACCTTCCAATGTCAGAGAAGCTGCCTTGCCCATCCCCAGCCCCCAGTGGCTCTTGGTACATATTTATCAAATGACATGTATGCTGCTGCTGCTATGTCACTTCAGTCGTGTCCAACTCTGTGTGACCCCATAGACGGGAGCCCATCAGGCTCGCCTGTCCCTGGGATTCTCCAGGCAAGAACACTGGAGTGGGGTGCCATTTCCTTCTCCAGTGCAGGAAAGTGAAAAGTGAAAGGGAAGCCGCTCAGTTGTGTCCGACTCTTCACGACCCCATGGACTGCAGCCTTCCAGGCTCCTCCGTCCATGGGATTTTCCAGGCAAGAGTACTGGAATGGGGTGCCATCGCCTTCTCCGAATGACATGTATATATAGATATATATATATAACATTGGGCTTCCCAGGTGATGCTGTTGATAAAGAATCTGCCCACCAATGCAGGACACATCAGAGATGTGGGTCTGATTCCTGAGTCGGGAAGAGCCCCTGGAGGAGAGCATGGCAACCCACTCCAGTATTCTTGCCTGGAGAATCCCATGGACAGAGGAACCTGGCGGGCTATGGTCTGTATGGCTGCAGAGTCCGCCACAACTGCGTGACTAACACACACATACCTAACATCAGGAATCACAGTTCCCACTTTGCAGAAAAGGTCCCTGTCTGAATCCAGGTCTTTGACAGCCAGGACCTGTGGACATTGTGGTGGGGCGGAAGGCACCCTCAGGGCTCTCGAGTTTCTGCAGTAACAGGTTATACGTAGGCACCACTCCATCATGAGAAATGCTGGACTGGAAGAAACACAAGCTGGAATCAAGATTGCTGGGAGAAATATCAATAACCTCAGATATGCAGATGACACCATCCTTATGGCAGAAAGTGAAGAGGAACTAAAAAGCCTCTTGAGGAAAGTGAAAGAGGAAAGTGAAAAAGTTGGCTTAAAGCTCAACATTCAGAAAACGAAGATCATGGCATCCGGTCCCATCACTCCATGGGAAATAGATGGGGAAACAGTGGAAACAGTGTCAGACTTTATTTTTTGGGGCTCCAAAATCACTGCAGATGGTGACTGCAGCCATGAAATTAAAAGACACTTACTCCTTGGAAGAAAAGTTATGACCAACCTAGATAGCATATTCAAAAGCAGAGACATTACTTTGCTGACTAAAGTCCGTCTAGTCAAGGCTATGGTTTTTCCAGTGGTCACGTATGGATGTGAGATTTGGACTGCGAAGAAGGCTGAACGCTGAAGAATTGATGCTTTTGAACTGTGGTGTTGGAGAAGACTCTTGAGAGTCCCTTGGACTGCAAGGAGATCCAACCAGAAATCAACCTTGGGCTTTCTTTGGAAGGAATGATGCTGAAGCTGAAACTCTAGTACTTTGGCCACCTCATGCGAAGAGTTGACTCATTGGAAAAGACTTTGATGCTGGAAGGGGTTGGGGGCAGGAGGAGAAGGGGACGACAGAGGATGAGATGACTGGATGACATCACTGACTCAATGGACGTGAGTCTGAGTGAACTCCGGGAGTTGGTGATGGACAGGGAGGCCTGGTGTGCTGCGATTCATGGGGTCGCAAAGAGTCGGACATGACTGAGCAACTGAACTGAACTGAAGCACCGCTTCTCTCGGACTGGAGAAAGGATGCTCTGAATTGATGGTTATCAGGACCCCTGCTGTGGTCTTTCACTTGCCAGGTGTGTGGCACCCAGGTGGACTGCCAGCCCTGCAAAGAAGCTGGCTTGTTCCCTGACTTGTGGGAAGTGCCTGGGGGCTCCTGAGGACCCTGCCATCCCTCCAGCCTGTGGCCACTCCCGCCCAGCTCCCAGCAGCAGCTTCCAGGGTGAGGGCCACGTCTCTGTTGGCTTTGTAGATGGTTCTGGACTTCACGCACCCCCGCTCCCCTAACTTTCCTTTGCTGCGGGTGCCATCTGGGCTGTGGGTGCCAGATGGCGCCTTCCCCTTTCCTGTCACTGGTACCCACTGTCCTGCTGCGGATGCTCCCCCATTCGTGGCAGACAGCAAATCGATGATGTGTGTTTATTACGAACCTGCTCCCTTGGCTTGCCGGCTTCTGCCCTCCACGGTCCAGAGCCTGACGAGGCCCAGGTCTCTGATTCCAAGTGGCTGAGATCTTAGTGCTTCAGACCCACCTTTCAGTCCTGGCCTCTGGGTTCATGGAGAGATTGCTTAAGGAGCCAGTAACAATCCTTTGCTCACTGTACTTCGAGTCAAGCTGAACTGGAGCGTGTGGCTTTGAACTGGAGCAAAACATGCAATTCCCTTATTTGTTTCATCCAGTCAAACTGACTTTTCCACCCCTGACTGCAGCATCCCGCCTGCAGCAGCCATGAGAGCTGGTGCAGTGAGCCCTGCGGAGGTCTGGAGATGGGGGAGGGACTGAGGGAGGGACAAGCTTCCCGGATGCAGCGCGGATGTGGTTTTGCTGGGCTGCCTTCTCTCTCTGTCTCTTCTTTGTTGTTGTTGCTGTTATTCAGTCGCTAAGTCATGTCCGACTCTGCAACCCCATGGACTGTAGCCTGCCAGGCTTTTCTGTCCATGAAATCTTCCAGGCAAGAATACTGGAGTGGGTTGCCATTTCTTTATCCAGAGTATCTTCCAGATCCACGGATCGAACCTGCATGTCCTGCATTGGCAGGCAGATTCTTCACCACTGAGACACCTTTGAAGGCACGTCTCTTCTTATAAAGGCACTAATCTCACTGTGTGGCCCCACCCTCATGACCTCATATGAACCAAATCACCTCCCAGAGGCTTTGTTTCTGAATACCATCACATTGGGGTGAAGGCTTCAACATGTGGATTTGGGGGGAAGACAATTCAGGTCATACCAGGGGGACTGGAATTGAGCATAGCCAATCTCTGAATCCTCCCCTGTGCCCACAAATAAAAGTATGGCAAGGTGCCCAGAGTCTCCGAGAAGCAGGTTACCTGGAATTTGCCGATTCCAACGAGGACCTGGTGTTTCAGTTGGAGATGACCAAAGGGCCGTGACTCTGACACGCGGAAGGAACATCATTGTGTCCTCCGGGGCTCCAGAGTTTGGAGAGGCCCAGTGGTGCGTGTTAAAGGGAGAGGGTGAGAGGGGAAAACGCACCATCATCCTTGTCCCATGGACGGATGCTGTTGAGGGAGGGCTGCCAGTGCCTGAGCCCCGGCCGTGTTCAGTGGGTGCTGAGTCAGAACAAAGCAGAAGGAGAGGCCAGCCCTTCCCCAGTGGACTCAGAAGGACCCACAGACCAGTGCGGGGCTTTCTTCTCAAGCCCCTAGAGCACAGCTTCCTGTACCTCACACAATGTCCTGACTTAGGAAGGGATAGACTTTGGTGACTTGACTTTAGTGAGTGCTGGTGTAAACAAAACATCTTCCAAAGGCAATTGGAGGATGGGGTGCCAGAGGGCCAGGGACACCTCCGCTTGGTGAGTGACACGGCAGATGGATGTGACAGGCACGTTCCAAGAAACCCACTTGCTCATGCACAAGGACAGAGCAACGCCTGAGCCGAATCCCTAAACACAGGGGGCCATGAACAGTGACAATGAATAAGGAAGAGGAAGAAAAAACGAGGGGGGGCGGTATGTAGGAAACACAGATGCTCATACACTCTCTCCTGTCAATCCTTGTGTATATGTGCAGATCCTTACGATATAAAGTAAAAAGAAATTAGAAGCCCACCTTCTTTTTTGGTTGGCTTGTTTTTTTCCTACTTTCAAAATTTTTCATTGTTTTTTAAATGTTAAGATAACTTTTATGCAATTTTTAGAGGTACTTTCCATTTACAGTTATTACAAGATAGTATCACTCCAGTACTCTTGCCTGGAAAATCCCATGGACGGAGGAGCCTGGTGGACTGCAGTCCATGGGGTCATGAGAGTCGGACATGACTGAGCGACTTCACTTTCACTTTTCACTTTTATTCATTGGAGAAGGAAATGGCAACCCACTCCAGTGTTCTTTCCTGGAGAATCCCGGGGATGGGGGAGCCTGGTGGGCTGCTGTCTATGATGTCGCACAGAGTCGGACATGACTGAAGCGACTTAGCAGCAGCAGCAGCATCTATATTCCTCATGGTGAGCAATACATCCCTGAGCCTGTCTTCTTCACCCCGCATTTGCACCTCCCATTTTTCCACTTCTATATTGCACCCCCCCCCACCCGACTCCCCTGCACATAGCCACTTGTTTCTTTTTTGTTATATTCCCTAGCTGATTGTATTTTTTAGGTTCCACTGTAAGTGAGGCCATACAGTATTTGTCTTTCTCTGTCTGACTTATTTTGCATAGCATCATGCCTTCCAAGTCCATCCATGTTGCTGAAAATGAGAAAATTTTGTTCTTCTTTTCTTATTCCGTTAACCCTTTGTGAAACAGTCAAGCGTGTGCTTGGAGCAGGCTGCGGGATGCTGCTGGGTGTATTTCATCAGTGGGCCCACAGCCAAATCCTGGGGGACCGGCTTTTGTGGGAAGGGTCAGTGGTGCAGAGCAAGCTGGCTTTGGCTTGTACCCAGCGGGTGCCTGAAGGGTCCCAAAGAAATGCCTTTGCATCCTCGGGACCACCTATGGAGGATCCTGGCTGATTCTGTCCCCTGCTGGCAGCTCCCGCCTGGGACAAGGGGGCGGTGAGTTCCCACCTGCTGAGCTCATCCGGTGGGGCCTGACTTTGTGTGTCGCCACCTTGTGGCCGCGTGTCCACATTACAGCTCTATTGTGATAGAATGGTTGTGGGCGTGTTAGTAGCTCAGTCTTGTCCGCCTCTTTGCAGCCCCATGAATCCCACCAGGGTCCTCTGTCCTTGCAATTCTCCAGGCAAGAATACTGGAGTGGGTAGGCATCCCCTCTGCAGAGCTCTAATGTGACACCAACCAGGAACAAACCTAGGGGAAGACAGGTCTCTGATGGAAGGTCAGTAATTTTCTCAGTCAACAAATGATAAGATCAGGGCCCAGATATGGTATAATTCATTTAACTCTCAATGCATGTTTACAGCTTCCTGGGTGGCTCAGATGGTAAAGAATCTGTCTGCCATGCGGGAGACCTGGGTTCCATCCCTGGGTCTGGAAGATCCCTTGAAGAAGGGAATGGCAACCCACTCCAGTATTCTTGCCTGGAGAATCCCATGGACAGAGGACCCTGGTGGGCCACAGTCTGTAGGGTTGCAAACGGTCGGACTCGCCTGAGTGACTATCACTTTCACTCACATGTTTACATGGATGGTGCTTTAACACTCCAGCTTTGTTTGGTCTTAGTCTTGTCTGACTCTTTGTGACCCCCTGGTCACATGGAGCCTGTAGCCTGCCGGGTTCCTCTGTCCATGGAATTTCCCAGGCAAGAATACTGGAGTGGGTGACCATTTCCTCCACTGGGGGATCTTCCCAATCTAGGGATCAAACCCGAGTTTCCTGCATCTCTGGAATTGGCAGATTCTTTACGAGTAGCACCACTTGGGAAGCCCCGTCCCGACTTTATTCATAAGGAAATACACACAGAGAGGTTAAGCGACGTGCTCAAGTTCACATAGCTAATACGCAATACCCTGAGCAGCCTGACTCTGGAGTGCCTGTGCTAATCTCTGCACCGTCCCGCCTCCTGAGCTGCCTTCAGGTCACCACAAACTTGTTAAGAGACTGGGGAGGTGTCACTGAAGAGAACAGGGAGCCCCAGATCTGGAGAGGGAAGGAAGTCTTGGCTTAAACATCACCTCTGCCCGCAACTGCCTGCTGCCATTCGCCAGCCCTGCAGGGTTGTTGAGAAAGTTCAAGATCACCCCTAGGGAGGGAGTGTGCAAACTGTAAAGCGCTGTACCAACTGGGAGGTAGTATTATTGACACCAACTTTCCATTCTGTAGTCCCGTGATTGGATTGCTGAAATTATTCTAAAACCTGGGAGATTTGCGCCAACTCTGGATCGCACTTGTACCCATACATGGATGTGCCCATCTTTAAAGGAAGGAGGGACACTAACTCTGCCCACATCAGGCTACTTCATTCAGCAAATGCTCAGTGCACTGAGCGGGCATGTGTCTCCTCCAGCCTCCTAGGATGCACTTATTCTAGACCTCACACCCCGCCTGACAGCTCCTGCAGTGGTGCGCATTGGATAGATGAGACAGCTGAGGTTCAGAGGGCTTGGGTGACTGGCATTAGTCACACAGCAGGGAGAAGGCACAGTTGCATCTGAGCAGAGGCTAGCTCTTCATGTCCTGAGCCTCTGGGTACCTGGTCAGGGTGGACACTAACCCCAGAGGTGTCTTTTAAGACTCAAAGCATCTCTTGCATGGAGACTTTGAGAGGCTGCACCAAGACACGGCCCTTACAGAAAAACGACGGACACACCTGAACGATAAAATAGCTCTCTTTTATTCATTTTGATTTGGATCATTGGAAATATTCAACAATAAATTAAAAATAAAAAATAAGAGCAGAGGCTGTGGAAAGCAGACTCTTGCCAACTTCATTCAAAAAAGCATCCAGATGAACACTCAGCTGCAAAGCACGGGAGCCAGGCAAGGAGGGGTGGACGAAGAAAGCGGACTTTAAAACACCACCAACCAACCCACCAACAGGACTGCAAAGAGGGGAAAAGTGCTCGGGGAACTTTGGCTTTGATACGAACTGGGTTAAGTGCTAGCGCGACGGTGCACCACGTCCATGCTACCGGGGCCCAGTGGGGGCTCCTGACACAGACCCGGGTTAAAGCTAGTGTCTGGACCAGGATCTTGGGTGGGTGGGCGATGACGGCAGATCAGAAGCTGAGCAACAGGGTCAAGTTCAACCTAAGTACAGATCTCTGATGGGCTGGGAGGGAAACAGGAGGCTGGAGGCAGGCTTGGAGGAAACGTGTTGCTTTGGGTAAGGACAGACTGTGTGATGCCACCTTGCCTGGTAGCTGTTCCTCACCCTCTTCCGTGCACAGGTGTCATGTACCCACCCACGGCCCCCCAGGGGGGCTCAAAACACAGTAGCCCAGACCCCACAAGAGGATGACCAGCCGATGGCCTGTGGCCAACCCTGACACAAACCAGATGTCCCTGATGGACGCGGTGACAGCCCCCAGCGTTTTGGAGGGGTGAGAACAGTTGCGGGTCCTGATGGCGCGTGGCCGGAGCCCCAGCCATCTCTGGCTTCCCTGGAGAAAGCACTTCCGACCACAACCATGTGAGGGAGGGCGAGCTGTTCTCAGTCTTCCACTTTTTCTCTGGGTTCAGGCTGCCTTGAAGGGAACAGCTGAAGCAAACATCACAGTGCTCAGCGTTCTCTGTGACTCCATTCCACCCTGGACCCAGAGGCCCAGTTTGCATCGAGGTAGGTTTGCCCTCTCCCTGGCCCTTCTGGCCACAGCCGAGCCTTGCGGGGGGGGGGGGGGGGGGCGGTCTCCTCTGAACCTGCCCCCGACTCCCACCCACCATAGCAATCACCTGCCCACCCCTCGTTGCCTGGCTTCTCCCTTTTATGTCCTATTTCCTTAGATCTGGCTTCTCCCACTAATCCCAGCCTAGGCGATTTTCTGGACAATACCTGATGAAGCTGGGGTTTCCAAATGCATCCATTCAAGAACTTTCGTCTCTGCCCCAAATCACTACCCTCTCGCCCTCCTTTCTTCTCCTTCCCGTGGGTGAGGCCGGGGGCTCCAGGAGATGTGGCTACAGGCGTAGATTTTGCTCCAGCACCAGAGAGCAGCTTCCTGGTTCCCTGGGGGAGCCAGAAGGCTAGGGTGTTGTTGACATCTTTCTCCCTCATTAGCCCGGCTTCTTTAGCTTCAGGCTCAGCACTGATTGCTACAGCAGGAATGCCTCTAACGCTTGCCCGGGGCTAGTCTCCAAGGAGCTCTGTCTGCAGAATGGGCAGAGCCCTGGGCTGGTATGCTGGGCCCCAAGGAGAGCCTCCCCTTGTGGGTGCTTCTCACCCTCTGGCTGGTGGCCAAACCCCCGTGGAAACATTTTTGTCCAGGTCTCGGCCACTCTTACCCCAGGTATGGGCCCCGCTGGTTTAAGGCGATGGTGTGTTAATCCTGGCCACAGTGGCCGGCTAGATTCGCTTAGGTGGCCGTTGGTAAGCCCAGGAGACAGACACAAAGCCGTGTCTGCCCCAGCTGTGGGAAAAACGCGAAGCTATCTCCTCCACTGAAAGAAGGGCATGAGAAGGCAGAGGTCACAGCTTGCCTCGGGCCCCCGTGGCGGCCTGAGAACGAAGCCGGGTGGTGAGAGGCTTGTAGTCAGAAGCTTACACTGACCACGGTTCTCAGAGGGGCTGGGGAAGCCCACCTCTCGGTGGCCTAATAGGGAGGGACCCAGTAACACCCTCTTTTAGCTCGAGATCTATTTCACAATTGGTTCACTTGTGCGGTCCCTTCCCTTCTCTGGCCTTGCTTTGCTCATCTGCAAAAGGGGACCCGAGGACTGAAAGGCATGTCACAGTGAACAGCCTGGTGGCGGGGAGGGACGGGGTGGAGGCCAGGCAGCAGCGATTCAGCCAACCCACACACCCAGCAGAGTTCCTCACGTCAAGGACTGCCATGACCTCTAGCCTCAGGATTTATGCTGGGAATCGTGACCTCACAGCAATTGACAAGCATTTGTCAGTCAAAAGGATCTTCGGTTTTGGAGGATTTTAATGCTGGAACATTTTGTTGTTGTTGTTTGCTTGTTTTTGTTTTTATTTTCTTTTTTTTGAAAAAAGACTTTCTGGATTCTGAATCTTTGAGAATCAAAGAAAACCTGGACCCTGTCCCCAGGCAAACCTTTAGGGGAAGAACCAGCAGGGTGTGTGACTTCTAGGGACACTTGTAAATGACCGATACCCGTTGTGGACCCTTCCTATTGGCAGAGGGAGACGAGGAGGCGGAGAGCAGGGCTTGCCAGAGGGCTGTGGGGTGCGGTGGGGCGGGACCCCAGGCCTCTGAGAGTGGCATCCTTTATCCTCCTCCAGCCCACGGTCACACCTTCTCAAGGCACCCGTGGCCCTTCAGGGAATGCCCTCGACAGCAAGAAATTTCTCTTTTTTTGATTAAATGTCAGTGCGTGCATGCTAAGTCGCTTCAGTCACGTCCGACTCTTTGCAACCCTATGGACTGTAGCCCGCCAGGCCCCTCTGTCCATGGGGATTCTCTAGGCAAGAAGACTGGAGCGGGTTGCCATTTCCTCCTCCAGGGGAATCTTCCCAACCCAGGGATCAAACCCGCATCTCTTACGTCTCCTTCATTTGCAGGCGGGTTCTTTACCACAAGCGCCACCTGGGACTGAGTCTATTCCCACCTAGCCCCAAGGCAGTGCCGCTTGATTTGGAGATTCTTAGCCTGAGACTGAATCTAAGCCCACAGTGAGGAAGACGAAAGTGGGGCTGGAAGAGAAGAAGATACATAGCATCCGGCAAACCTACCAACCCGACACCCCAGGGTCTGCCCACCAGCAAGCCCTCAAGCCCTAAACACCCCAGTACCCCACGTCTGAAGACTTCTACAAAACTGGCTCTGAGCGCCCACACCTCAGTTGCCTGCCGAAGCGAGTGTAACCAAGTCACAAAGTGCAGACGATGTCAGTTGAATTTAAAAGACAAAACAATAAATAATTAGGAAGGCTGACGAGGAAGAAAGAGCAGCTGGGACGTGAAGGATGAGGTATGACTTCTCCCCTCTGACGGTCACGTTTCTAGGATGTCCTCACACAGGTGGCCAGGGGGGATCTGACCCTGGGGGCAACTGCTGGCTGATGCCCCCTCTCCGCCACAAAGCTCTGGAAGGTTATGGGCACCAATTCCAATAGTCTGTGAAAACAAGAATGTATGATCCATGGCTGACGGGCCTCTGGATGGAGCCTAGTTCCAACTGAGCGTTCTTGCAGCTCAGACACTGGCTCCGGAAACTAGAACGCTCTCCCCAGCTACAGACCAAGGGGAGTGCACTGCTGGGGTCTCTCCTTCCCCACGTTGGGGCTTTTGCCACATTTCAGTCAATGCATGCCTTTCTCCCCCCAGTACCAAGGCACATGGAAGCACGTAGACCCGTGCTCAGCTGTCATGATAACCACAGAGATCAATTACTCGAGGAAACGTCAGCTTGGGAAAAAGACATCTCCTGGGCATTTAGAGTCTCTGAAGACCTTCAGGGTGGGGACCCCTTCTGGCCACGGTTCAATGATCTTTGGGCAGAAAGGGGAGGTGGGGTGGCTCTCCTGGAGGTCATCTTCACCCAGAAACTTCCCAGCAAGAATCAGAGTGTTGGCCCCGGACCCCTCGGCAGCGTAGTCTCTGTGCTTCCCCCCGGGAGACCATCCTCTCCTCTAGAACATGGGACTCCTTGGATGGGGCCTCTCCAGAGTCTTCCTGCCTCCCCCAGCCCAGAAGAGCACTGGGGAGTGGGGGGGAGCGGTTTCTCCCCTCCCGAGACTGGTTCTGAGACTTGCTCTGCAGCCCTGGCAGGGGTCGGCGACCTTGCTGAGTAGATGCTGCCCAATGTTGGGGTGCAAGAGGCTGTGAGGGGCACCTGGGCACACCCCTGAGGCTGGCCCTCGAAGTTCCTGGAGAAGAACAGCGCCAGTGAGAAGCTGGGGCTGGATGTGAAATCGCACGTGGCACACCTGTCCTCAGCCCTTCGCAGCATCATCTTCCCTTGAAGATCCGGATTTTGTTGATGGACGCCAAGGTGGCCGTCACGTTGGACTCAAAGTCCCCATCATGCACCCCAGTCTTCCGGAAAGCCCCCGCCGACGGGTTGTTTTCCCAGTAGTGGTGCCAGTTCCCTTTGCTGTCCGCCCCGAAGCCGTACAAGTCCACCTGCCGGAGGCAAAGCAAAGGCGAGAGCCGGTCAGTGGGGGAAACAGCCTCCAGGAGCCTCCAGGAGCCTCCAGGAGCCGGGAACTCCCGGGAGCTCGAGGTAGCAAAGGCAAGTTGAGTCAAAGGCAAGTCCAAGGCCAGAAGGCATAATAATGGAAGCCTATTGCTCGTCTGTGCCTGCTGGGTCCACCTCCAGGGAGGTACAACCTCTTCTCCAAGGACTGAAGAGCAGAACTTCAAAGTCCAGCAGTCCGCCCCAGGCCCCAGTTCTGCCTCCGGCTGGTATAACCTGTGAATGCCAAACCACTTCTTTGCGCCTCACTTTCCTCATCTGGGAAATGGGACCAAGAGTGACGACCGTGGAGAGGTGGGTGTGGTCCACCAAGAAAAGGTACCTATCCTTTTCTTCCCCTGGGCTGATATTCACCTGGTCCAGAGGTCCTCACTGTCTGGTACGTGGGCTGGGGGGTAGGCTTCTTACATGCGACAAGCATTTACTGAGCCTTTATTTTGTGTCATGTGCATTAAACCTGTCAGAGTTCAAGGGGATGCTGGAGAAATTAGGGATGAGGGAGTTAGGTCTCAGTCCTCGGAGCTGCTGCTGCTGCTTTTTTTTAATCAATATATAATCATATCTTTATCAACATGCCCTTGCCAGCATGAGTACTGTTTTAGAGGAAAAAAAAATTGTCTACTTGGACGAAAATATGTATTTTTGGTTATATGATTCCAGGATGTTTTCTCTTTCTCTAGCTTCTATGATCATATCACCATTTAATAAATTTAAACTAGGGTCAAAGACAAAATACATGAGAAAATTTTACTTGTACATTATGCAATATAAATCCTAACTTTTCTTCCCTCAAAACTCTCCATAAAAGTATTTTTAATTAATGTGCTTCTTGGAGAAACAAGTGTTAACACAAAATAATATATTTCATGATCAAATAAGATAGGAAGTTTAATAGATGGTTATTTTTTTGCTTTTGTTCTGTTCGAAAATCAGCAAACTTATCCTGTAAAGGGTCAAATATTAAGTACTTTTTCATACCCTATCTTTTAGAAACAAATCACAGTCCTGCCCATATTCGAGAGGAGGTGATGACAAAAAGGTGTAACAGAACCCTTGAGCTGCTAACTTATGACAGCCACCAACTGAGCCCTCAAGAGGGGCTGACGCCAGGGCTTCCCCACCGCCCCCTCCCCTGCCTCCCCGCACCGAGGAGGGCGCAGCGACTGGAGCAGGCAGACAGCTTGTCCAACAAGGTGACCTTCGAACTGGGTCTTGGAAAATGAGTAGAAGATGACCAGGAAGGGTCTGGCATGCTAATTCGCTTTAGTCACGTCCGACTCTTTGTGATCCTACGGCTCCTAGCCCACCAGGCTTCTTTGTCAATAGAACTGTCCAGGCAAGAATCCTGGAGTGGGTTGCCATGCCCTCCTCCAGGGATCCCAACCCAGGGATCGAACCCGTGTCTCTTACCTCTCCTTCACTGGCGGGGGGGTTCTTTAGCATTAGCATCACCTGGGAAGCCCAAGGGACTGGGGAAGAGGCTTTCAGGGGGAGGAATAGCCATGCGGGATGCAGCGTGGCAGACAGATTCCAGGGGTGGGGGCCCGCCAGACCAGGAGACAGCTCTGTGCTGACTGCAGACTTTTCAGGAAACGCCAGCACGGCCCTGGCCACCCAGGGCAGGAGGGAAGGGCACTCCTGAGGCAGAAGCCCATGTGCTCTGCGACCAGCAGACAGGAGGCGGGGCTGCAGGGGGAGTCGAGAGGCAGATAAGGTTTCTGGCAGGGACCCCGGGTTTCTGTGAAGGATGCGGGAGATGGTGACAGAGCACAGCTCCTACCTGCGATTTCCAGCTCTGAGCCGTGCAGGGGCAAGGACGGACTGCAGGTGACAAGAAGGGACACTGGGGGGCCTGCCTAAACCCGGGCCAGGGAGGAAGTTGGGGGGACTGTGGTCCCCTCCTGTTTCACTGCCCACAGGCAGTGAGCACCCCAGATCGCCGATGGAAACATGGGCACAGCCTGGCGGACAGCTAGGCGAGTCCATGATGGGGAAAGGCTGCTGCTGCTGCTAAATCACGTCAGTCATGTCCGACTCTGTGTGACCCCATAGACAGCAGCCCACCAGGCTCCCCTGTCCCTGGGATTCTCCAGGCAAGAACACTGGAGTGGGGTGCCACTGCCTTCTCCAGATGGGGAAAGGCATACTTGGCAAAATCACTGGTTCTCAATCTTGGTAAGCAGAGGAACTCCTGGGTGCTGGGGGATCCCTTGGGTCCCTGGTCCCCAGCCAGCAGTTCCAGTGGAAGTGGGCTATGGCCTGGGGGCTAGAATCTAGCTGCACAGATGATTCTAATGAGCAAAAGAGATGAAAACCGAAGCCCCAGACAGCTCCACCATTACAATCTGCTCCCTTATTCGGCCCCCAGGTCTGAGCTACCTAATGGGCCTGGCCCTGCCCAGGGAAGCTCCCACACCAGGAGAACATGGCTCCTTCCTGGAAGGTCCTATGGAGGAGACTGCAAGCCCCACCATGGAGACAGGACCTGAGCTCCCAGAAAAGGCCTGGGGGTGGGGATGGAGGTCCTGACCGCAGGCGCTCTCGCGGCCCCCTGGGGAACATGAGGCAGCAGGGGATGGGGTGCGTCCTACCTCATCACAGACGTGCAGTGAGAAGATAACCGACAGGATGCCGGTGGACGGGTACCGCCCGTGGCCCTGCAGCCAGCTGTCGAAGACGTACTTGATGAAGGCCGGGTGGTAAATCAGGATCTGCGGAGGGAAGGATGCGGCCCAGGGTGAGGGGCTGGGGGAGGACCCCAGGCACGCGTCAAGTGGCGCACGCTGCTGCGTCCACGGGGGACAGCAGTGCCCGGAGCTCATATCCCTACAGGGGGGTTGGGAGGGGTACGATCTAGTAGACAATATGGACCCTAACCTAAATCATGAAAGGCTGGGCTGGAGGAAGCACAAGCCTGAATCAAGATTGCAGGGGAAAATATCAATGACCTCAGATATGAAGAAGACACCACCCTTATGCTAGAAAGTGAACAAGAACTAAAGAGCCTCTTGATGGAGGTGAAAGAGGAGAGTGAAAAAGCTGGCTTAAAACTCAACATTCAAAAAACCAAGATCATGGCATCCGGTCCCATCACTTCATGGCAAAAAGATAGGGAAACAATGGAAACAATTACAGGCTTTATTTTTGAGGGGTTCCAAAGTCACTGCAGACGGTGACTGCAGGCATGAAATTAAAAGATACTTGCTCCTTGGAAGAAAAGCTATGACAAACCTAGACCACATTTTATAAAACAGAGACATTGCTTTGCCAACAAAAGTCCGTATAGTCAAAGCTATGTTTTTTCCATTAGTCACATATGGATGTAAGAGTTGGACCATAAAGAAAGCTAAGCGCCGAAGAACTGATGCTTTTAAACTCGAACTGTGTTGGAGAAGACTCTTGAGAGTCCCTTGGACGGCAAAGAGATCAAACCAGTCCATCCTAGAGGAAATCAGTCCTGAATATTCATTGGAAGGACTGATGCTGGAGCTGAAGCTCTAATACTTTGGCCACCTGATGCAAAGCACTGACTCATTGGAAAAGACCTGGATGCTGGGAAAGACTGAAGGCAGGAGGAGAAGGGGATGATGGAAGATGAGATGGTTGGATGGCATCACCAACTCAATAGACATGAGTTTGAGCAAGCTTGGGGAGCTGGTGATGGACAGAGAAGCCTGGAGTGCTGCAGTCCATGGGGGTCGCAGAGTCAGACATGACTGAGTGACTGAGCTGAACTGAACCTAAATCACGGATGCACAGAGGATGCTGGAATAGAGGATGAGACCACAGAGAGAAAGAAAGCAGAGAAAGGTGAGGAAGGAATGGGTGAGAAGGCGGCATCTGAACAACAGTCAAGGAGGCCAGGAGCAGGACATGAGGCTGCAGGAGACCGTTCCAAGGGAGCAGCATGGGCCGGGGACAAGGACACTGCTGGTACCCTGCAGAAAGACACCAAGCCACCTGTCTGGCCTGGCATGGGCCTGAATGACCTTCAGCTCCTAGAATGACCTCACATGCCAGCTGTCCCTCTCCTGGTGTCACAGGTGGGGAAATCGAGGCTCAGAGACACTAAGTAACATGCTCAACGTCACACAGCCACCCCCGGGAGGACATTGGCACACAGCATCAGTGAACAAGCTGTGTGTCTCTGGGCAAGTTGCCTGGCCTCTCTGAACCTGATCTCTTCATCTCCACGCAACACTTCACTTCCACCATCCCTCTGCCCTTTGCCCACGTCTTACCCAACCCCACACCAGGGCCTACCGGGGAACATAGCGATACAGAGACAGGAGGTGAGGACTGGCTTTGAGATGCTCACACCATAGGGGCAGTGGCTCTCAAACAGCGTCAGCATCCTTGGGGGGCTTGTAAAAACCCAGAGCTTCTGATTCAGCGGATCTGGGGCAGCCCGAGGACCTGCACTGGTGACAAGGGCTGGTCCAGGGTCCAGGTTTAAGGGAAACTTTCCAGGGCTCGTCTCTCCACTCTCTAAGTGGGGGCCCACCCACTGCCGCCAACCCTGGGGGCCCAGGGGCTCTCTGCAGCCAGATGCGGGCAGAGTGGGGAGATGGCTCTCTCTGTCATCAGGCGGAGCCTTGAAAGCGAGACTGAGCTAGAAGGCAAGGCACCTGTGCCTTGACTCACCTTATTCTTTTTCACTTTGATCTTGGCGGGGACAGGAACGTAGGTACTGCAGGAGGAAAAGGCAGGTGGTTAGCATGGGGAGAGGGTCGGCTGCCTGGGCATCGGCTGGGGAGGAGAGGGCTGGAGATGCAGGCGGACCATGGGGAGAGGCAGGCGGGCCACCGGGAGAGGCACTCTTCCACCAAGGGGCTCCACCTCCTGCAGTAGCCCATTATGAACACCAGAGGGCGATCGTGGCTAACTTGAGACCCTTCTGCAGAGGCCAAGCTGAGCCCTAGCTGATACAGCCCCTCCTCTGTCCAAGCCTGCTTCCCTCACTGCCCTGCACCCCGAATCCCTCGGGTTTCCTAACCAGGCCTCAGACAAGGAGGCTCTCAGCCATCTCGGCACTAAGCCCCTTTTCTTTCAGGCAGAAATGGGACCAAGTGCGAGCCTGGCCAAGCCTCCAGGTCTCCCTGGAGGACAGAGGTCATGAGGACTAGTGTGAGCTCAGCGAGACGTGTGCCAAGCGGCCGGAACAAATCAGATGTGAACTAACTCGCCGATGGTCCAGGCAGGACCGGTGACTCACACCAGAGCCTACATGCTCCTCACCCAGTCTGCCTAGCAGCCGCTTTGACAGTGTGAGAGGCGGGTGGAGGGGGTGCTGTCATAATAGGGGAGCGGCACAGAGATGAGAAAGCTCAGCAGGGTCCACCTCCTGGGGGACTCGCAGGGCATTTGGGGAAGCAAGGGCAACCCACTCCCGTCTTCTTGCCTGGAGAATCCCCTGGACAGAGGAGCCTGGCGGGTTACAGACCACGGGGTCGCCAAGAGTTGGACACGACTGAGCAACTAACACTTTCACTTTTCCCTTTGGGGAAGCAAACCCAGGAGGTCTACTGTGTTGTGGCGTGGGGAGTCATGAGCAGGAGGAAGGCCAGAGCTCGGGGGCATCGGGGTGATGGGAGGAGGGGTACCAGGAAGAGCTGAAGGCAGCCTGGGAGCGGGGCTGTGCTGTCTAGGAGAGGCTGTCTGGGGAGGCGAGGTGCGCCAGCAGGACAGCATGAGTGTGGCTGTAGCGGGTGGAGCCCCCACTACGGCAGGGGGCTCAGAGGCCCTCACTCAGCAAGGAGGAGCAGTGACCGCCCCGGCAGTGACCCCCCCACCGTGCGGACGCCTCAAGGGGACTTACTGGGAGATGGTGCCCGTGGTGGTAGCACTGATTACCCACTCCAGATCGACAGTCTTGAAGGGGACCAGGACCATGCTGACGTTCTCTGCCAGCTCCCTGAAGCTCTCAGGGTACACGAGGTGGTGGGTGGTCTTCCTCCCGACGTCGGCCTCAAACCCTGCAGTGGGGGCCTTGTTCATCCTGGCGGGGGGGAGAGATGACAGGCATCATGTCACCATCAAAGGTGACTTGGAGGGTCAGCTTTAGCTCAGAGAGGCTGTGCTGTGTCCCAACTTCCTCATCTGTAGAATGGGCACAGGGAGGGCATAGGTCAGATGCTTTAGCTACTTTTTTCTCATGTATGATCTCAGGTGAGCCTAACCATCCCCACCACCAACAGCTGACTCTGTCCCAGTGCAGTGATGTACCTCACTGACCTTTAACGATAACTGGTATGTGTATTTTATGGTCCTACTTTTATGGTCAAACTAATCTGAGCATAAAGAATTTATCCCAGAACACAAGAGCTACCCAGTGGTGGCCTTGAACTCAGGGCCTGTCAACCCTAAATCTGACTCTCTCCCCCTCACCATAGACATTCCCACTGGACACCAGTACACTGAGGCTCCCCGAGGCCAGGTGAGTGGTCTAAAGACATAAAGTCAGAGTCCACAGACATGGGGGACAGTTCTAGAAGGGGTCTGAGGATGGCTGCCTGAGTTTCTCACGCTGGGCACTGGTGCCCCAGGTCTGGTGCCTGGTGTTGGGGTGACGAGAAACCCAGGAGAGAGGTTGGCATCTTCCTGGAACATTCATTTTACTTGGAGACAGGGAAACCTATTTTTGCATTAGAAGCATAGGTTATATTATGGCCTAGATGGCCAAGCAGGGACGGACTGCAAAGATGAAACAAGAATCTCGTTAGTCTAGCCCTCCAGCCAGGTGGCTCCAGGCCGAGTTCCTGCCCACTGGGTGCTTCTCTCTGGGTTCAGAGAGGCCTTGCTGATTCATCCCCATCCTGCAACACACATGGGGAAACTGAGGCCCTCGGGAAGTCTGGACTCCCCGACTGGAGTCCTGACCTGACCCTGAGCCATGACACCTGCTGCAGCTCCAGGGGCCCAGATGGGGGTGGAGGGGTGGGCCAGGGGGCGAGGGGCCGCTCTCACCTGAGCACAAAGTCGTGACTGTCTATCTGAGGCCCGTACCAGGACTCCCTCAGGTTGCCTGAGTTGCCCACGACAGCGCAGCGCCGGCAGCCCACCGAGCCCTTCTCCAGCAAGGGGTCCACGTCCCCGGGCACCACCTGGAACAGCTCCTTGATGGTGTCGTTCAGGTTATTAGGCTGCTTCTCCCGCTGGAGCTTCTGTGGGCAGAGGACGCGGGACGCAAGTCAGCCAGGCTGGATCCCGAGCTCCTCGGGGCTGGTGACCTGGCTCCTCCCGAGGCACCTGGAGACAGAGCTCCCCCTCCCCCACAGGAGCCACTCGGGGAGACGGGAAGGCCAGAGATCACTCATTCAGTCTACAAATGCTTCCTGAGCACCTGCTATGCTTGGTGGGTAAAGAATGTGCCTGAATGCAGGAGACCCAGGTTCAATCCCTGGGTTGGGAAGATCCCCTGGAGAAGGGCATGGCAACCCACTCCAGCAGTCTTGCCTGGAGAACCCCAAGGACAGAGGCTACAGTCCATAGAGTCACAAAGAGCGGACACAACTGAGCGACTGACACTTCCACTGTCATGAATGTGGTGCAGCTCCGGCCTCTTGAGACCAGGTGGTATGAGTGAGGCACATGGAAGAAAGGTCAGGTGACCCTTCGCGCCTGCCTCCCCTGCCTCGGCTCTGCTCCCCATCCTACCGCTCGGCAGCCTCAGCCCAGGACCACTGGGGTCTGTCCAGACCTAAGAATCAGCGCTTCGCCGGATGCATCAAGGAGCTATTGTCTGCTTAACAAATTATTTTCATGTCCACACCCAAGGTCAACTACCCTGGGAACTCCCTGACCCCTGGGCGTGAGCAAACACTGGGTTTATCCTGAGGGTGGGCAAACACTGGGTTTATCCTGAGGGCGGCCAGCCACCTGGTTGGCCCAGGGTTAAGGAGTTTCCCTGACTTTTAATAATCTGCCTGCCAATGCAGGATACACGGGTTAGATCCCTGACCCAGGAAGATCCCCTGCAGGAGGAAATGGCAATCCACTCCAGCCTTCTTGCCAGGAGAATCCCACGGACAGAGGAGCCTGGCGGGCTACAGTCCACAGGGTCAGACACAGCTGAGCACTAGCACTGGGGGCGGGGCTCTCAGGGACGAATGTGGGGCGAGTGGGTACCCGTCGTGAGGCCCCCTCTGCCCACCCACATCCGCCCACCACCTCTGGGGGAGCTTGGCCACACTGCATGGTGAACATACGCTGACACAGACCACTCCCCCACTCAGAGTGAAACCTGGAGCGGTCTCCTAAGAAGCATCACCTCTCCTGCGTCACCAGGTCACGGTGCTGTCAATTCAGCACAAGGAAGGAGGGTCTGAGTCCGCTGAGCACGTGTCCCAAATCCAAAGGGGAATTTGAAGCCAGGCTTTTATAAGCCCACGTTAATGTCTCTCCCCCAACACCACCCCTGTCTCAGAGCCCTGGAACCTCGACCTATGGAAAGCCCAGTCCCTGGGGCTGGGTTGGGGGAGGTGGCTGTGGGGTGAGTCCCACCTGTCTCACCAGCCTCAAAGACAGGGGAGGGGTTGCTGGAGAGAAAGGTGAGGTTAGCTGTTGCTCTGGCCACTGTCTAGGAAATCAGGGACCGGGGGATTGTGTGGGGAGGTCCCCGGGCACCTGGTCACCACCTGAGACAGGAGGAGCCAGCATCCACAACAGGAGGCACAGCGGGAGACCTGGATGGTGCTGTGGGTAAGGCCACCTAGCATCTCCTCTAGCCTAAGACACGGCACATGCGTGGGGAGCCGTGGGCAATGACGTCAGGACCACGGGCACTGGCCTACTGTAAACATCACACGGGATGGTAATCATGAAAAGAAAAAGGGAAACTAACAAATGCTGGTGAGGACCTGGAGGATCCGGAGCCCTCGTGGCTTGCTGGGGGGAACGTAAAATAGTGTAGCCACAGTGGCAAACTGCTTGGCAGTTTCTCAGCGATTCCATTGCTAAGTATTAAAAAGAGCTGATCAGGGACCTCCCTGGTGATTCAGTGGTAAGGACTCGGCGCTTGCACTGCTGAGGGTCCAGGTGCAATCCCTGGTCAAGGAATTTAAGGTCCCACAAGCCGCGACCAAGAAAAGGAGAAAGAAACCTGAAATCGGGGTCCTGAACAAGGTCACTTGTGTTCAGAGCGGCATTGCTCACAATAGACAGAAGGTGGAGACAACCCCAGGGTCCACTGACAACGAATGAATACGTGAAATGTGGAGCATCCATGCAATGGGACATCACTCAGTCATTAAAGAGAAAAAGGAAAGAAAAGGGACATTCGATATCCAGTACCAAGGGGTGAATCTTAAAGCACATGTGCTAAGTGTTATTTCACTGACTTACTTGCCAGACACAGAAGGACATATTTGTATGATTACACTTACAGGAGATGAAGTCACCAGATTCATCAAGACAGAAAGTAGAATGGTGGTTGCCTGGGGGATGAGAGGGACGGTATGGGGTTTCGCTGGGGTGATGAAAGTGCCAGGTATGGGTAGTGGTGATGGTTACCCAACATCATGGATGCATTTACTGTCACTGAATTGCACACTTATAAAGAGTTAGGATGATAAACACGGTGTGTACGTGGTGATGGTTTAGTCACTCAGTTGTGTCCGACTCTTTGTGATCCCACGGACAGTAGCCCACCAGGCACCTCTGTCCATGGGATTCGCTAGGGAAGAATACTGGAGTGGGTTGCCATGCCCTCTTCCAGGGGATCTTCCTGACCCAGGGATCAAAGCCAAGTCTCGAGTCTCCTCCATTGGCAGGTGGATTCTTTACCACTGCCCATCTGGGGAGCCCATGTGATGTCTATTCTATCACAACAAGACAAAAAGCACATCCAGATTAAACACTTGCTCCTATGGGACCTCCTGGGGCAGCTCCAGGCTCCTGAATACACGGTCACCTGGGGACCTCGCTAACATGCAAGATCTGGGCACCAGATTCGGCACTTTTTACAGGCTCTCAGGCGATGCTGCTGCTTGTAAAGTGGGGACCACACTCTGACAACCCCTGGGATTGAAGACCACAGCCAAGCTCCCCATCAGGAAGGGCCCGGACATCATGAGGATGCACCCAAGACCAGAGAGAGTCCTCGGGGAGCATGACGCTGCATGCTGGGTTAAGGAGCCATGTGGCATTCTTTAATCCAGCTCTCAGTAGTTAGTTACTGAGCGCCTCCTACGTGACACACATGCCTGCTTTGTCTCAAGGGACCCAGAGTTTGAAGGCTCAGAGCTGGCACCCATGTTGGGAGGACAGCCTTTCGTTGTCCCATTCACCTATTAGTGACTCACTCCTTGGTTCATTTTAAAAAGCTGTTGTTCAGTTACTCAGTCGTGTCCAAATGTTTGTGACCCCAAGGACTGCAGCATGCCAGGCTTCCCTGTCCTTCACCATCTCCCAGAGCTTGCTCAAACTCATGTCTATGAAGTCAGCGATGCCATCCAACCATCTTGTCCTCTATTGCTCCCTTCTCCTCTTGCCCTCAATCTCTCCCAGCATCAGGGTCTTTTTCAATGAGTTGGCTCTTCTCATCAGATGGCCAAAGTATTGGAGTTTCAGCATCGGTCCTTCCAAGGAATGATCAGGGTTGATTTCCTTTAGGATTGACTGCTTTTAAAGAGTAAGTTTATTTTAAAAGGCAATCTCATATCTCTGCCACACGTGAAAGCCAAGAGTTACTTGGCAGAAGTAAAAAAGTAATTATCCAATACGATGAAAACAAAATCACCTTATTCACTTCCAGCTCCATCCTGTTGCTTGCCCAGGCAAGCCGCCCTGTCTTCACTATTAATAGAACTGAGACGGGCAGGTGTTAAAAGGCTGCATCACGAAACAAGGGGGCACATGTAACCCTTGCAACTCCAAAGATGGAAAGAGAATTAAAGCAGGGATGACTTCCTCCAACCCATGCCTGACGCGATGGTCTTAAAGGCCCTGCCCCCGTATCACCAGGAATCACGCCCCCGGGCCCCAGCTCACACTCCAGGAATCTTGGCTCTGTTCCCGACCTTCATTGGCAGGAGAGAAAACTGAGGTCCAGAGATGGAAAGATTCAGGCCAGTGGGGGAGGGCAGAGCGGGCAGAACCGGGGGCAGCGGGGGATCTAGCTGTGTTTCTGGGGATGAGCACCCTAAAGCGTCCCCTCACTGGCCTGGGGAGCTGAGGCCGGTCACACCCTGCTGCGTCCGTCCTCCCTGGGAAAGGACCTCCTGATTTCTCTGTCTTCTGGAAATGACAATGCAAAGTCCCAGAGGGCTGCTGACAAGCACACAGAAGAGAGTGGGACAGAGGTTCAAAGTCGCCTCCTCCCCTTCTCCTGACTAGTTTCCAAGGACTGTAGTGTATTTCCCCGTCTGCAGTCAGGGCTCAACCAGGGCCTGCCCGCTGCTGGTAGGGCTCGTGTCCTAGGGCAGAGCCTGGAGGCAGAAACTGAGACAGCCAGCGTGACCTTGATATGAAGGACGTGGGGGATTTTGTGATCTCCAAGGCACGTGGGCTGTCAGCTTCCAGCCCCTAAAGCCTCCATCCCTGGTCCAGCCTCCCTGCCCTCGCTCCCATGTGGGTCTGGAGAGGCCGCAGTGGGCAAGAAGGCAGAAAACAACGGTGCCTGGGGGCAGACGGCACAGCCCCAGGCCTGGCTTTGTACTGACGGCCGGGTGACCTCAGTCAAGTCCTTCACCTCGACCTGGAGACAGGAGAAGAGGCAGCAGGCCAGAGGGGAAGAGCAGTCTAGGCCCAGCCCCTCTGACTGACGCGTCCAGCACCTTCCGTGGCCCCCTGCCAGCCCCCAGCCTGCAGGGCATTTCCTGCCAGGCTCGTCACGTTCGGAAGGCCGGGCTCTGTGCTCAGCATCCTAGATCTGGATTAGTCCTGGATGCCTGGGGGCCTTTAGGCAGTACTATGGTGCCTCCCGGGAGCTCTCAGGATGGTTTTGATTCCAGTATTCTGTGTCTCTGCCTGGAGGGACAGAAGTGCTTGTCAGATGTGGTGTCCTGACTCTTTATTCAAAACATGTGGTCTGTGTGTTGTCAAGGAGCCCAGAAGCTGGAAAGGCTTGCTCCTTTCTGTTGATTTCTATTGGTGAGGCCCCTTCTCACTTCTCCTCCTCCCCTGCAAAGTCCCTACCAAGTGGCCACCAGGGGCTAAACTCCAGCAAAGAAGGACTGCAGACAAGCACTGGGGTAGGCATTAAAAAAAAACGGATAAAATGTTAAACAGCCATGTGAGAAAATATGCAGCCTTCGTATATGCTGCAAAAAATGTGAATTCATTACCCCTTGCCCATTAAAGCAGCGCAAATAACTAAAAATGTTAAAACCTAATGTTTGCAGTGTTGTAGAGAAACGTAGTGAGGAGACTATTATGACTTCAATCTGAAACTCAGCAAGATGAAGTTCCTCAGAATCATTCTTGATATAATATAGGAATTTAAGAGCAAAAGCCAGGGACCCTGGGTGCCTACTACCCATCACTCAGTCTTGTGACTGTCCATTTTCCCTTCTCTCCCACCATCCCTAGAAAGGGAAAGCTTTTTTCCATCTAAATATATTGGCATCTACTAGATGCTCAATACATCTTGAATGACTGGGTACTTTTCACTCTCCTTCAATCCATTTTGCATTTGACAACCCAGAGTGACTTTTCAAACAACTAGGTCAGACCATGGACCTCTCCTGATTAAAACTCTTGAAGTTTTCTGCTGCACTTAGACACAAATGCCACACTCTTCGCTTTGGGTCTTGCCCGCTCCCAGACCTCTAGAGGCAGCAACCCCCGCTCACGGCCACACATAGCTCTTCTACTCACCTCCCCCACCCCCCAAGACACCAAGCTGATGCGGCCCCAGGGCTCTTGCACCTGCTGTCCCTGTGCCCTACCGCACTTTCTGCTGATCCTTCCACAGCCTGCTTCCTCTCTGCCTTTAGTCTCCACTCAAGTCCTGGCTCCTCAGAGACCTTCCCATTGACCCCATTTATAGAGGCTTCTGCCCTAAGCTCCTCTCTATCACAAACCCCTTTGTTCTTCCTCCGAGCACTTCTATCTGAGCTTATCTTATTTGTTTGTTATCATCTCTCACTGCCAGAATATAACTGCATGAGAGGAGGAGTCTGTCTTTTTTGCTTCTCAGTAATAGTTAAATAGTGGCCTCTAAAAAGATATGTCCAAGTCCTGACCCCTGGAACCTGTAAATGGGACTTTATTTGGAAAACCAATCTTTGCAGATGTAGTTTGGAATTCGAGATGAGGTCTTCGTGAATACAGAGTGGGCCCTAAACTCAGTGACAGGTGTCCTTACAGAAGAAGGAAGATAGGTGCTTAAGACACAGAGAAGGGGTCTGTGTGAAGATGGAGGCAGAGACCGGAGGGATGTGTGTACAAGCCAAGGAATTTGCAGCAACCAGCGACCCTCAGAAGCAGGGAGAGAGGTGTGAGATGGGGTGTCTCAGAGCCTCTAGAAGAACCAACCCTGCTGATCTCAACCTTGATCTCAGACTCTGCCTCCAGAAACAAGATGGAACGCACGTCTATAGCTTCAAGCCATCTTCTACGTCACCTGTTTCCGGCAGACACCGGAAACTCCTACAGAACCCTCGGCTCTGATTTATATAGAGTGGATTCTCAATGCATAGATGCTGAATGAATGAATGACTAATATTCCGAATCTCACCAAGCGCCTGGCAGGGCCCCAACTGCACGCCAGGGACTGAGCGTTTGGCCGTCAGGAGCCCCCACCCCACCTCCCACGAGACCCACCCACAGCCCCGGTTCTCACCAGCCACCAGTTGTAGGTGTCTTCCTCCAGGAGCGCGTTCTTGGCCGTCAGCAGGGGCTGCATGGACTGGTTGAACCGCTCGTCGAACCAGGAGGAGACCCTGCGTTGCCCGATGCAGCGAGCACAGGTACAGGGCCTGTTGGAATACTTCATGAGCTTCTTGAAGTTCTCCGAGAGCTCGTGGACCATCTGCTTGGGGAACCAGGTGGTGGCCAGCATGGTGTGAGAGTAGTTCAGGAAAAAGGAGGTGAGGAAGATGAACAGGAGGAGGAGCGTGAGCACCTTGAGAGTTCTTTTCCTCATGGTCGCCTTTTCTGCCTTCCTGAGGGGGCGGGGCAGGGATGGGCTGGAGGAGACCAGGCCTAACTGGGGAAGAACTCCCAAGAAAGAGCCCAGAGATGGAGGCTCAGTCACAGGGCAGGACAAGACAGGGACGGCCAGGGAGATTTAGAGCCTCCTGACGGCCACGTCTGCAGGCTGAGGGCCACCAGGCTGTGCCGGACATCACCCGCAATACTCAGAGGCTAAGTGGACCACTCGTGGTGGGTTGGCTCTGCTGGCGTGCAATTTGTTTTTTCAGGAAATAAAGTGGCCTGTTTCATCAGCAATCTTCAAACAGCCGATAACGTCTCTTGATGAAGCTTTAATCAAAACTTAATAACCGTGATTTCTTTTCCCATCCAAGGGGGTGGCGGGGTAATTAATCCTTGTGACAGTCCAGGGTCCCTCGGAGGTGAAGACGTCGTAGGAAAGGCCGTGGTGCGGGACAGAGGGAAGCAGTTTCTGCCACCGCCCTCTGGAAAGGATGGTGCGTGACAATCCTTAATTAGAACTGGGTCTTGCCCATGCTGTCACCAGAGATGTGGTGGGGAAGCAGCTGGCTTGATGAAGGCACTGGGGGCTGTCTGTCATCTACACAGAGAAAGAGGAAGAAAACAGGATGAATGTCTATTCCCTTCTTTTCTCTCTCTCCACTTCCTCCATTTCTGCTCTGTTGCGACACCACCGATATGGCAGGTGACAATTTTTTAACCTTTTGAGCTTCAGTGCGTGCGTGTGTACAGTGGGATGTTAATGCCTATTGTGCAAGGTTGCCAAGAGACACGGAAGGTGTCCCCCCACATCTTCCCTGCAGCCAGAACCTAGTACATTGAAGCACTCGACCAAAGTTTGTGAAATGAGTTAATAATGCACGTACGGTGCTGGGCACACAGAGCTTGCTGAGCACAAGCTACTTTCTCTCTCCTTCACTCCCTCTTGGATTCTGAAGTTCAACAACCACCAAAATGCTACTCTTAGAAGGTAGCCCAGACTTCTACCTGGCCCAGGTTCAAGTACTGGTTTACCAGCTGAATGGTTTGGGACAATTTATTCAACCTTCCTGACCCTCAGTTTTCCCTTCTGTAAAATGGGACAATAATACCACCACTTATGGGATGGGCCATGAAGATAAGACACAAGAGATTCAGGCTCGATCCCTGGGTTGGGAAGATCCTCTGGAGAAGGAAATGGCAACCCACTCCAGTATTCTTGCCTGGAAAATTCCATGGACAAGAGCAGCCTGGCAGGCTACAGTCCACAGGGTCACAAGGAGTCAGACATGACTGCACACACACACACACACACAAACTTTCCTTTGCCATTTTCTGTGTATGAATGGATATTCTTGGATGAGCCACTAAGAGCCAGAAAGGATGGTGCATTTATGCATATCTAATTCCTCAACTAACAAAGTATATTGTCACCCAGATAGGGGTCTCCCAAGTTATCCAAAGAAGAAACTGAGATTCAAAGAGATTAAGTGGCTTTGCCCAAGGTCATGGGGAGAGGAAGAAGTGAGATCTGAGTCTGGATCCCAGACCTTCTGAGTCCATGCACCTGGAGGGGCTGGGGTACCAAGAACAGGGCAGGAGTGTGCCTTGGATGGACACCCTGTCCGTTTTGGGCCCCAGATGACCATACTTGGAGGGATACAGAGAAAGCCGGGAGCCATTTATTCAGAGAAAGCACACCGGGACGCCTCAGAGACTCGTAACACAAGTCCCCACACCTCCCTGGCTTTTGGGCTCCTGCACAGCATAGCTGTGGTCACACCTCTGCACTTGAACCTGACTCCCCTTGGTCCTTGCTGAGCATATGCCCCTGTCTCTATCCATCTGATCAATTACGTTCGCCATCCCATCGTGTAGGCTGTCAACCAGCTGGATTTCCGGGCGCCCCCTACCCCACACCCCCAGGGAAGTGACAGTGAAAGGAAGATTGATTACTTTCTGGTAGAAAGAATCTGGTAGAAAGAATCTGGGGCAGTTCAAAAATCAGATTAAATCCACACCGCTGTCCTGGAGATAGCCAGGGGAAAAGACGTGTTGTACTGCTTCCTCGAGCCCTCAGCCCAGGGGGCAAGGTCTCCCCATTTGCCTTCTGCTCCACTTTGTACTTGTCACAGCGTGACTTGTATGGAGAACCTAATGGTGTGCAAAGCCGTCCCTTCCAGCCATCCCCTGCTCCTCCGTCCAGCAACCAGCTCTGTCATCTGAGTCAGATTAACCTGCTTATCCTCAAGGGCGGACTCTGATTTAACTTGGCAGGCAGAGGGTTCCCACCCCTCCTATTGCAGTAATTGGTCTAGGGATGGGCACTCAGCCTAATTCATCTGGAGCAAAACTCCTGACTTTTGCAGAGGAGGGGGGAAAGAGATGTTCTTTGGCTTTGGCCAGTTTGCTGCTTGGATGTGAGGTCTGGAGTTGTACCAGACACTTAGCTCCCTCACTGGAAGAGGCGATCGGTGTTAAGTCCCTACTTGATCATGGCTGCCACCCTCCCTGGGCCTTGACTTTTCAGTGACATCAGAGAATAAATCCCCTTTATTGTGTAAAGCAGACTGCTTGTAACTTGAAGCAACATGACTGATCCACAGGTCACAGTTGTTCTGGCCTCCGGGCACCCAGCCTGGCCGTCCCCACCATCCAGAAAATCCACCCCACCCTGCTTGGCTCCCTTGACTCTGGGAGGGAGGTCTGCCCATGCCTGGCCTGAGCGGGGGCCTCTCCTGGCTTCCGCTGCATCCCGGCTCCTCTCTGCCTGTGCTGTGTGCTTGTCTGTCTCCTCCCTGAGCTGGGTGCTCGTGAGGATGGACACTCAGTCCCACTCATTGTCCTGGCCCTGACATCGGGAACCCACAGGGTGTAAAGGGACGCAGACGTAGATGAAGGGAAAGAGCCACTGAGTCAGAGGGGAGAGCTGGGCCAAAAAGCACAGGCTGAGCCTGAAGACAGCGATTCTCACCAGGCTGCTCAACCCCATTTGCTGTGTGACAGTGAACAAGTGCCCGACCCTCTCTGAACCACCCCTTCAACTGGAAAATGGAGCTGACAACACAGATTCTGCCCACTTCTTGAGGCTATCAACCAAGGTACGATCTATCCATTCAACTGATTCACTCAATGCGTATTTGCCAGGGCACTGTGCTGTGCCAGGCTTTGGGCTGGGTGGCAGGGATCCATCATGAAAGATTCTAAAGTGGGAACTTCCCAGGCACCTGCAAGGCCCCAGCACCTTTGAGAGAGAGGATGCTGGTGTCCTGGGACCCAAGAGGGGCATGCATGTGGGTGGGGAAGAGGGTGTGTGGGATTCAGAAGCTAGGATCAAGACTGAGTGTCTCTGAGCAACATGGAGACTCACTGGAGGGTCTGACTCACAAGGTCTCATTACATTTGTCCTTGTAATGAGCAGAGCCCATGATGCTCTTATGAACTCTGTATCCTGATGCCAAGGGCATCAGTTCACTGAAACAGATAATTACTGAACGATGTTGATCAAATACAACTGTGAATGAGAAGCTAGGTCCCTTACAATGTCCCAGCTCCACGAAAGGTATTAACATTCTACCCTGATGCTGGAGGGAGGGGGCAGTGAGCGTTGGGACAGAGGGCAAGGCCCAGCTGCAGAGGCAGGGGGGACCGTGACACCCTCCTCCCATCCATTCATCTGGTACATCCTGGTAGCTGCATCTCCGAGGCCAGGGTGCTGGTTCTAAACCCACCTACCAGCAGACCCTTCCAGGCTGGTACCCTCAAAAGCCCTGGAACAAACCTGCCGTGGAAAAGTAGGAACAGCCCTCCCCCCCACCTTCTCCCCTGCCCCAGTGAAGAAACAAAGAATGCGTGACTTTCTGTTCTCTATTAAGTGAGGCAGCCTGCAACACACGGGGAACGCCAGCCAGGGCCCCTGATATGGGACCGAGGCCAAGGCGCCACGGGCCAAAGATCTCCCAGAGCCAAGTGCACAGCAAGGAAGGCTGGTTACGCCTCCCCTAACAAGGACGAGGAGAAGGAAGGGGAGGCAGACCCAGCTCCCAGTGCTGTCTGCAGAGAGGCAGCCATGTCTCAGCCACGGACAGGAGTTCTGGGGGACGCACGGAGGAGGTGCACAGAAAAGACGGATAATTTGGAACGGTGGCTCAGAGGGTAAAGCGTCTGCCTGCCATGCGGGAGGCCCAGATTCAATCCCCGGGTTGGGAAGATCCCCTGGAGAAGGAAATGCAACCCTCTCCAGTATTCTTGGCTAGAGAATCCCAAGGACAGAGGAGCCTGGTGGGCTACAGTCTATAAGGTCGCGAAGAGTTGGACATGACTGATGAACTTCACTGGGGGATGCACAGAGGAGGTGCGTGTCACGGTCCTACAGGATCACCCCTCAAAGTTGACACAAGTCAGTGCCCCTTCAAGAACTCAGAAAGGATTCCCTGAAGGAGGGTCCCTAATGAAGCTACCCTCCTCTCCTCCACCCGCAACAGTAGGGAGATAGTGGTGATTACCAGCCACTAAGAGAAGAACTGCTTCCAGTACTTGGCAAACCAAATGAATGGACAGATTGGGTTTGTGAATGTTTGGTTAATGCCTGCTAAACTTCCCGCTTGGGAAGATCCCCTGGATCTCCATTTAAATTATATACTACATTTATTTCAGTTACTGTAGTTTTTCAGTTTTAGAATTGCCACCTGAGTAATATTTTAAATAAGATCCAGTTTTTGGGTGAAAATCTGCACCTTGTCGCCTGTCTGCCTGCAATGATCCATCACGGTTATTTTAAAACCATGTCTTGCCCTGGTGACATCTGGAGGAGATGAGGGTCTATTTCTGTTGTCTGTTTTCTCTCCTTCTCTCCCTTTGGTCATCTGGTTCTGTCTCCTAGCATGCCTGGTTAACAGTGGACAGAGCGCAGGCCGGAAGTGTAGCAGCTGAGGACAAGGCGGGCCTTAGACAGGAAGGAGTCTGTTTGCCCCTGGAGGCAGGCAGAGCACAGATACATGCCCCCTGTCCCAGCTGGTGACCAGACAACCAGGCCGCACAGTCTTCATGACGACTAGTTATTCCTGGCTTGCCCTTACTTATAAGGAATAGCCTTTCTTCTTTTAAGAAAAATATCGTATTCCTTTATTTTTGGCTATGCTAGGTCTATGCTTTGCTTTGATAGGCTCTTCTCTAGCTGTGAGCTCCCCTGGTGGCTCAGACGGTAGAGTCTGCCTGCAGTTCGGGAGACCCGGGTTTGATCCCTGGGTCGGGAAGATCCCTTGGAGAAGGCAACGGCACCCCACTCCAGTATTCTTGCCTGGAAAATCCCATGGATGGAGGAGCCTGGTGGGCTACAGTCCATGGGGTCGCAAAGAGAGACAAGACTGAGCGACTTCAGTCTCTCTTTCTTTCTCTAGCTGTGGCGAGTGGGGGCTACTCTCTAGCTGTGCTGCACGGCCTTCTCACTGCAGCGGCCATGCCTGCTGTGGGCTTCAGTGTTGCAGCTCCCAGGCTCCAGAGCACAGGCTCAGTAGTTGTGGCACGGGGGCTTCTCCCACGGAGAAGGAAACGGCAACCCACATCAGTATTCTCACCTGGGAAATCCCTAAGGACAGAGGAGCCTAGTGGGCTACAGTCCACGGGGTCCCAAAGTCAGACACAACTTAGCGACTGACTACCATGCGTGGATATTTGAATTGCTTCCACCTTTAGTGGACTTCCACCTTTACTAGACTATTGAGCCATTTTATTGGTGGCTCAGTGGTAAAGAATCCATCTGCCAGTGCAGGAGACCCAGGTTGAACCCCTGGGTCAGGAAGATCCCCTGGTGTAGGAAATGGAAACCTACTCCAGCATCCGTGCCTGAAAAATTCCATGGACAGAGGAGTCTGGTGGGCTAAGTCTACGGGGTCATGAAGAGTCAGACATGGCTGAGTGACTGAACACATGGGCTTAGTTGCTCTACAGCCTGTGGGATCTTCCAGGACCAGGGATGCAACCAGAGTCTCCTGCACTGAGCCACAAGGAAGCCCAGGGCATAGTCCTTCTTAAAGGAAAGCTGGGAGGGCTATGAGTTTGGAGGCATGCCTCCTCCATGCACTCTCTCACTTCCAGTTTCTATCTCCCCTCTACTGTGAGACTGTCAAAAGCTCAGTCTAGCTTTTCAATCTCTCAGCTGCTGTGTTCAGCTTGTTTCCTTAGGCTCTGGTCCCATGCAACTTAAATTCTGCCAAATGCCTCGAAAGGAATAAAACAGGTCCAGAATAATGGCCCTCTTCCTGAGGTTTCTGTTGCTTTGCTTCTAGGCCCCTTCATTTCAGATGACCTGGGAGTCCTGCACCCCATTTTCATCTCGTTTCATTATTACTGTTCGTCACTCCTCACCTCTTGAGACTGCTCAACACTGAGTTGCTTCTCTCTGCTTCTCTTCTGGAGCCGCTGGTCACTGGACACTTGGAATCCATCTGTTCTGGTTCTGTGCCAGTGGATCATGGCCAGTGGGTTGTTGGAATAAAAAAATGGCCCAGACATACCTGGGTTCAATCCTAACTCTTCCTATCCCCAGTTCTGTTCTCAGGGATAAGGCACTGCAGCTCTCGGACACTTGGTTTCTGAATCCACAAAGTGGGACTGTGTGCGTGCTCACTGATTTCAGTTGTGTCTGACTCTTTGTGACCCCATGGGCTGTAGCCTGCCAGGCTCCTCAGTCCACGGAATTCTCCAGGCAAGAATACTGGAGTGGGCTGCCATGTCCTCCTCCAGGGCAATTTCCTCACACAGGGATCGAACCCGCATCTCCTGCACTGCAGGCAGATTCTTTACCCCTGAGCTACCGGGGAAGCCCACAGCGAGGCTTGTAACGCCTGAAGGCAGGGCTGCTGTGGGATAAAGGGGTTTGCACAAAAGCGAGCAGCTTGGTTTGAGGGCACAGAGCAGGCTCCTTATAAATGTCAGTTCTCTTCCCTCCCTGAGTTTCAGGTTCCTCATCTGTAAAAAGCCCAACAGATTCCCTGGCTTGCCTTACTGGCGGGGTTATTGAAAAGACTGAGTGAAATCAGGCATGAAAGGACAAACTAGGGGAATGAGGAAAATGATGATTCCGACTCGCTTCATTAGCTGCTTCCATGCGTTGAGGGATGGGACAACCAGCCCTTCACTTCTTCCTGCTCTGCTGGCCAGGACCTCTGAGGATCTGCAGGGAGGAGGGTCCCAGAGCGATGCATGGGCTAGAGTGTAATGGGTATCTGTGGTCATTCACGGGGCCCTTCTCTCTTCAAAGGGTTAACTGTTGGAGCGTTAACCTGTGTGCAACGCGAGGGCTTTTAGGGCATCCTGATTCTTCCTGCTTGCACGGTCCCTGCCGGCTAGCATCTTCTGGGCTGGGGATTCTGTCTCTGCTCTCTCCTCTGCATTGTAGGGGCTGGAAGGTTAGAGATGACACTTCCCAGCTTCCCCTGACCAGGGGGCTCTGCAATAATGGATAATCAGCATGGAGGTAGGCTTGTCCTCCTTCCTGTGGGGGTGGAGGCTGCTCTGTGGACCAACCCCTCTGTCTCCCTCCACCTTCCAGTTTGCAGGGCATCTCCACACTCTGAGCTGGCATCTTTTTTTTTTTTTTTTTGAGAGTTACTTTTAAAATGTTATCTGATTTTTGGCCGTGCTGGGTCTTCATTGCTGTGCTCCAGCTTTCTCTAGTTGTGGCGAGCAGGGGTTACGTTTTGTCATGGTGCACACGTTTCCCCTTGTGTGCCTTCTCTTGTTGCAGAGCAGGGGCCCTAGGGAGCGGGCTCAGGAGTTCTGGTGCATGGACTTAGCTGCCCCTTGGTATGTGGGATCCTCCTGGAGCAGGGATCAAACCCGTATTCCCTTCACTGGCAGGTGGATTCTTAACCACAGGAGCACCAGGGAATCCCTGTGATGGCTTCTTGTGGCTTCCTGGCCTCTGGGCTCCAGCCTTCAGCATCAGGACTGATATACCTGAGGGCACGGCTCCCATCACCTTTCCAATGTCTGTCTAAGCCCCAGATCCTCTGAACCAAATCTTTCTGAAGCTTCTGCCTCAGTGAAGCTTCATCATCACCTGGGGATAAGGCGGTGCCCACCTCATGGGCTTCCCTTGTGGCTCAGCTGGTAAAGAGTCCGTCTGCAATGTGGGAGACCTGGGTTCGATCCCTGGGTTAAGAAGATCCCTTGGAAAAGGGAAAGGCTACCCACTCCAGTATTCTGGCCTGGAGAATCCCATGGACAGAGGAGCCTGGCGGGTTACAAGGTCCATGTGACCACGGGGTCACAGTCGGACGCGACTGAGAGACTTTCATTTCGCTTTACACTTCACACACGCCTCATGGGGCTGGGCTGAGAAAGGCTCCAATCAGTGCAGGCAGAGCTCAGGGGTCTGCGCCCAGCACACAGTGAGCACTCCCTGAATGCTGGGCTTGACTTCTGACATCCTCCAGCGGCTTCTGGTTTCCCGCAAGGAACGCCATCTAACACCCCCACCTGGCCCTCTCCTTTCTGCCCACTTCACTGAACAGACGCCGAGACTGAGCTCAGAAAGGGGAAGCAACGCGTCCAACGACACATGGCAAAGTCCAGAGCCGAAAGGGGAGCAGGCGCCTGACTCTAAGACTGCCTGGATCCTTAGAAGGAACCCTCTCTGTTCACGCAGCTGCCCTGGCGTGGCTGTTTCCACACCTGCCGGAGGCAGGAGGGTGGAGAGCATCACGGGCTGGGATGGACAGGGAAAGGAGCCAGCAGGGGCTGAGGGGGCCGCATCAGGCACTGATTAATCCGTCATCAGGGCACATCGCCTGCTTATGGAGGCTGTCCCTTGGCAGACCCTGTTTACCCACAGTACTGGACAGTCACAGCTCTAGGGCTGGGTACCAGCTCCATCTTTCAGAGGTGGGAACAGAGGCCCACAGCTGTCAAGGGACAGAATCCCAAGGAGCTGGGGTACTGGGAGAGGGGGAGTGCAGCAGGTGGGGGCCCCGCCCTGAGCCCCCCGTAACGTCCGACCTGAGGGAGACCGACAGTGACCACACCACAGCGGCGACATGAGGATCTGCGTGCAGCCAGTTCCGGGCCTGGCAGAGGGCAGATGTGACCTCTCGTCTCCCAGCTTTTGCTTCCTCCCTGGTCAGCATCTCCCGGCCAGCCCCACCCTCTGAGTCACACACAAAGTCGGCAGCCAGGCTCATGTGGCCCAGCCTGGACCTAGACTAGCTCTGTGTATGTCTCTCTCTCCCCTGGCTCAAGAAGGACCAGCCTTGGCTGCAGCCAGACCCAGATCGCTCCAGAAAACATCATCCAAGAGCAGCCCAGCTTGAGTGAGGTGAGGCCTGAGAGATGGTCTCAGGGAGAGCAAACAGGCTGTGACGATAAGTAACACAGAAATCCTGCCTAAATTTCCAGCCTGCCAGCTGGCCATATAGAGTTCACACTTACGGCTGCAGCATCAGCCACAACTACATCATCAGCTCCTGCCTGAGTCTCCAGGCTGTAGGTCTGCCACCCAGATTTTGAATCTGCCAGCCCCGCGCTGCATGTTGTTGTTGTTTTCCAGTCGCTAAGTCACGTCTGACTCTTTGCGACCCCACGGATTATAACCTGCCAGGCACCACTGTCCATGGGATTTCCCAGCAAGAATACTGGAGTGGGTTGCTATTTCCCTCTCCAGGGCATCTTCCCAACCCATGGATCAAACCCGCATCTCCTGCTTTGGCAGGCAGGTTCTTTACCACTGAGCCACCAGGGAACCCCATGCCCCCCGCCACCACCCACCCACATGGCATGAGCCAATTCCTAAAATTTAATCTCTCAATATACACACACATCTATTGTATTGGATTTTTTCCTCTGGAGAGCCATCTGTTACCCTTTGCTTCGTGTGATCGAAGAGAGAGCCGGGGATGAGTCGGGGGTCCCCTAAGAAAGTGGTAACGGCCAGAGGACCACAGGATGGGCCAGTAACTGGGCAGAGAGGACAGGGGCCTCCAGGCAAAGGAAGCTGCAGGTGCAAAGGCCTGTCAGGAAAGCAGGTGGGTTGGCAGGAACTGAGAGAGACGGTCAAGCTGAGCAGAAACCCAGAGAGGAAGATGCAAGATGGGGTAGGGGTGGGGGTGGGTCAGGCAAGGGCTGGAGCCACATACCAGGGGCCAGGGGAAGTCTCTGCAGGCTTTGCAGCAGAGGGGAGGTCAGGCTCTGGAGGGTCCCAACTTGCCAGTCTTCTGGGTTGGGGCACCCGCAGGGCACCTCCCACGCGCAGCACCGCCCCTGCCCGGCCGGTCCTGGGTTCCTGGAAGGGTCGAAGCTGTGTGGCCCGGCCTCCCGGGGGCTCGAGTGGTGAGCTGGGCACCTTGGCTTTCCTTACCTCCACTCCTGGCACTCTGCTCTGTGCCCAGGGCTGCCCTGGGGCCTCACCCGTGAGTTCCTATGCTGGTTGGCTCTGGGCCGTGCGGGCACAGACAGGAGACTGAAAGGAGGATGGAGGCTGAGGCCAGACGCTTACGGCTCTGGCCCCTCCCGACCCCCGTGGGGCAGCCAAGACCTGGCGGCCTCTGGCTCCTGTCAATGGCCCTCTTCATGCGATGGCTCTATTTGCGGGTCTCAGTCCTCTTCAGCCCCAGGATGAGAAACACCCCATGGGTTTTCATCCCCAGGGGCCACACCACGCCCTTGAGAATCACGCTGGCATTCACCTGCCCTGGATGCCCCACTCTGAAGGGACCCTGTACATCCTGCAAAGATCATCCCCTGGAGGTGTGGTCCGCAGGGAGCCCCGCCCCCATGGAGCCCCGCCCCTACCCTTTCTCTCCCCAGAGAAACAGCTGCTTCAAGAACAGCCACGGCAGCTCGGAGGGCTTCTCAGGAAGTTGGCTCAGGCTTTTTCTGGAATCCTCCCAACGCTGCTCCCAACGCTGCCCGGGACTCACCCATCAAGAAGCCTCCCTGCCCTCCTCCGGCCAATGAGACAGCCCGGGGCAGGGACAGCACTGGGGTGGGCGTCCCTGTGGGTGCCATGCAGGCTCCAGGCTCACCAGATTCCAGGTTCCACCAGGGGGCACCCTAACAAGCCCTGCCTCCAGGCTCCCGGGGTAACACCCACCAGCTTCCTCCCAACGCTGCCTCCTGCTGGATAACAGGTGAGTCACAGGCCCAGGCCCCTTTAGCCCTTGACTGCTCTGGGTGGTGCCTGGGATTTGACCCCACCCACTCCCGAGGCCCTGTCTGTGAACGATTCACCGGCTGTCTCCCACTCGTCAACTCTCTGACTTCTGCTGGACTTAAATATCCAGGTATCAGACAGAATCTTCATTGTTTTTCCTGTGGACCAAGGCTTTTGAGCTGTGGTGTTAGAGAAGACTCAGTCCCTTAGACTGAAGATCAAACCAGTCCATCCTAAAGGAAATCAACCCTGAATACTCATTGGAAGGACTGGTGCTGAAGCTGACAGTCCAGTACTTTTGCCACCTGATGCAAAAAGCCGACTCGTTGGAAGAGACCCCATGCTGGCAAAGATTGAAGGCAGGAGGAGAAGGGGTGACAGAGGATGAGATGGCTGGATGGCATCACTGACTCAATGGGCAGGAGTTTGGGCAAGCTCTGGGAGATGGGCAAGGACAAGGAAGCGTAGCGTGCTGCAGTCCATGGGGTCACAAAGAGTCGGACACGACTGAGCGACTGAACAACAAGGCTCATAGAACATCCCTAACCAGATCTGGTGGCCACGGGGAGTGACCTTCATCCTATCTCCCCGTCTATTCACACAACCCACCCATCCAGCTGTGTCAGTATCTGACACTTTCTTTGCTGGACACCTGGCAAGGCACCTAGAGGCTCTCCAGGGTGGACACCCTTCAAAGACATGTGGCTTCTTAGGAACCAGCCCAGGTGTGAGCGAGACAGTCACAAGTCGTCTGCGGAAGGTAGTATTATCATCACCTCCTTGGTACAGGGCAGAGCTGCGGTCACATGACCATGGAGGAGCTCTTCAATGCCACCCTCCTGGCTTCTCACCTGGGCACGTGAGGACACCTGTAACACCTCACGGAGCACCACCACCTGTCTTCACTGCTAGATAGTGAAGCCCGCCTGGGCAGCAGCCCATGAGGGGCCAGCATCACGAAGGAGGGAATCCCAAGGTCCCCAGGGATTTGGAAGTGGCAGGTTGGTAACAACCGAAGGGAGGAGGGACACAGCTTCTGTGGATGAGGTGGGCATGGAGCTGGACCTTGAACACAGCAGGGGCCCTGGGGCTGATGGAGGCGATTGGAGAAGTGGCGGAAACCAGGTGGCTTCCAAACAGTGAGTTGGTGGTGATGGGGGGCACAGTTCTGGAAAACGGAGTACCCTTAGGAGTGACTGTGGTAGGCGTGGGCCCAGTGATGGAAGTCTGTAGGAATGCAGACTTTGGGATGAAGGCAATGGGGAGCCAGCGATGGTCTGTGAGCAGCAGAAGGCATCCACACAACCAGCACGTGGAGCCTGGACTGGACGGTGTGCACACCGCACCCCCTGGAGTCTGGAGAGCAGCCCTGCCTCCATCTTGGTGCGTTGGGAAGCCCGTTTTGGGGGACTTCACTTTTCTCCATTCCTTCCTGCAATGACTTTGCCCATTTCCTGCACACCCAAGAAGTGCGGCAGGTTGAGGGAATCCTCTCTAGGACTTGTGAATTCTCCTCACCCTAGTACCTCTTGCTTGCTCCTGTGTTGGGGAGCTGGAGGACAAAGCAGAGGTTCCTGGACGCACCAGCTGGACTTCAGAGCAGGCAGTTTGGAGAAGCACCCGTGAGAAACACGATTAACCAGGATTAGGGTCATATGAGAAGGAGCTAGATCAATTTTCATGCTTTGAGCTGCACAAAAGGGAATTTAAATCCACAAATCTCCTTATGTGTGTAGACTGAGGGATGCTCAAATCAGAGTCCAAAGACATGCACACAATATCCAAAGTGTGTAACGTGGTCAGGAATCTCAGGAGTTGCCCTGTGTAGGCACCTCCAGACAGACACCAGGTCCCAGAAGAAAGAGGGGTTTCCCTGATTTGGGTGGCGGAGAAGTCACGACAAAGGAAAGGCGATTCTGAAGGGTGAAGCCCCCACCACACCCTCATCTCGGGGGTCTGCCCTTGGTTCTAAAGAGCTGGGGGTTCCCTGACTTCCTCCCAGGCCCCCTGACTTCAAGGGGAGATCTGAATTCTAATGATTAACAAGGAGCATCCAATCAGCTCCTGAAGGGGGTTGAGGGGATTGATCTCTGGTGATGCCCAGAATGGGGGTTCAGATTGCAGGATAAACCCAGCGGCCAAAGAGGCAAGGGGCCCAGCATCCACCTGTGTTCTGGGGTGGGCAGGGGCCCCAGAAAAGCACATGTCTAGCACAAACCATCCCTGGAAGTCAAGGGTCAGAGGACTGTCATGGTGTCCAGTGGGGTGACTGGGATAAAACTGGCCCAGCTCCCCACCCCTGGCCAAGCCCTGTTTGGGAAGAGAGGAGGGGCCGCTCTGTGTATTCAACCCCGCAGCGCTTTGGGCCCAAGTCACCCATGTGGGGCCTCCTCCCAAGCCCTGAACTTGGAAAGGAGGGACACCTTGCCCCCTTGATGTGGGGCTGTGCAGCTGTCCACCGGGAGGACTCAGAGCAAAGTTGTCTGAGCAGATGCGCAAGGATGGTGTCAGGGGCTGCAGCGAGCTCCCGGGGTGGCTGAGATCAGGCAGCTTGTGGGCAGCAGAGGCCCAGAGAGCCGGGCAAGAGCAGAGAGACCAGGAACAACCTGCGCACGTGGAGGGCGTGGCAGGAGTCCTCAGAGCCCGGAGCAGCAGGGAGGCTTGGAGCCATGGGAGAGGGGGATCCCCAAGTGAGTATTCCCCATTTGCTCCCACAGCTGGTGAGTCCCAGAGAAACCAGTGCTGGTGTGTGTGTCAGGGAAGGGGCAGGGGACCTGTCTCTAACATCCACAGCTGTGTGTCAGGCACCAAGCTGGGCGCCTCTCCCAGGCCGTGAGGGGGTGATGCTGCCTCTGTCAAGGTCAAGGCTGAGGGCTCTTGTTCAAGGGCACCTGGCCAGGGATGAGCCTGAGATGCAACCGAGGGTCAGAGCCTTCCTGAGGCCGCCGTGCCTGTGGGAGGCCCTGCCCTGCATCTTAATCCCCCTTGGGAGATGTGAGGGATGCCCACAGCCAGTTTTGGCCCCTTGGCCTTGTATCTCACTGTCTGTAATTAATGAATGCCATCTACTAATAATAAGTGCTCATTGTCCAAGGCCTTATTTGACCAAAGGGGCTCAAGTAGTTAAAGCACACGATCATGGTCAGCCATCGGGCAAGCAGGGGATGGAGACAGAGAACTCAGGCCAATTTCTGTTTCCTGTGAGAGAAGTAGAAAGAGGACAGAGGGCTGAAGTTCCAAAGCATGATTAGCTATGTGACGAGCCACCCTGACTACACTGATCCTTCGTGTGCAGAATCGGAACCGTAAAAACCCAAGCCTTGGAAATGAGACAGAGACGAGCTTTGACCTCCACACGGGCCAGTAGCCTATCTGACTCCTCCTCTGTACAGAGCCTGTTAAGAGCAGACATACCTTGTGCCCTGACTGTGTGTTGAGTGTACCTCTCAGGATTGGTCTAAGAGCTAGCTTTCTTCCTGTGAACGTACTGAACCTATTAATATGCCCATTTTACAGATAAGGAAAATGGAGGCTCAGGGAGGTTAAGCCATTTGGCCCAAGGCTGTACATGTGGAAAGAGGGACGCTAAAAGGTGATCTAGGAGCTCTGCACCTAAGCGTCTACCCCCCAGCCTGAGCTGCTCTCACAACTGGAGTGCTAGCTGGAGCCCAACACCCCTACCGTGGGTGCATCCATGCCGCCTGGAAGGTCACACACCCACTCAGGCCCTACTCCCATTCCCACTCCTCCCTACAAAGTGCTCACAGCTACTACCCGTCCTCTGCAATGGGGGAGGCAAGTCAAGCAGAAAGGCAGGAAAGAGTGGGCTATGCTGACCACCCCCTCCCGGATGGTGAATACTCCCCTTGTGGCCACAGGTGCTTGGGGACAAAGCCGTTCTGCTCCAGCTCCCCAGGCTGAGGGCGGGAGGCTGCGGGGCCTGTCCCCGGTTGCCCATTAAAGAGCCTCCCACTCGGGCAGCGTGGCACTTTGAAACCCTCTCGTTCTGCCTAATTTGCTTTAAAGCACAGACTTCCTTTCATCTTTTCCTGAAATGCCATGGTGAGAAGCAGGCTTTAAAGAGGCTGGCTGCTGCCCTGGGGTCTCAGAGGCTGGCTGGGGTGGCGGGTCCAGGCCTGTCTTGGGGTCTGGTAGAGCGTACCTGACCCCAGGCAGGGTCTCCATCCGAGAGTCCCAGCGCTTCTCTTCTGCCAGCTGGGAGACCCCACCCAGCCATGGGGCAATGCACATCCTTGTGTTTGAGTATCCTGAGCTGACACAGGGACCAGTGGAGTTTGTGGGAGGGACACTGGGGTAACTACAGCCCTCCCCAGATATACAATACAGGGTAAGAGTGATGGATAACGAAATCAAGCCTGTTTTACGGCAAGATGAGAAAATTTTCCTCTGGAGAAAAATTGAAACACAAAGGTTATCTTTGTCCATGTGGGCCTGCTCCTTCCATTATAGTGTGGATTGTGCGTCCCTATTAACCAGACCATCTTCCTAACCTGGGGATCGAACCCAGGTCTCCCGCATTGCAGGCAGATTCTTCACCATCTGAGCCACCAGGGAAGCCTGACTAACACTCATTTTAGTGTGTGTGTTCACATCTGTATTGACCAGATCTGCTTAAAAGATGGGAGGTCCTGATGGCTCAGGGGGTGAAGAATCTGCCTGCCGTGCAGGAGACCTGAGTTCAACCCCTGGGGCGGGAAGATCCTCTGGAGAAGCAAACGGCAACCCACTCCAGGATTCTTGCCTGGAGAATCCCATGGATAGAGTCTGGCAGGCTACAGTCCATGGGGTTGAAAAGAGTCACACACGACTGAACGACAACACTTTCACCTTCTTTCACTTCCTTAGAAGATTTCTCCTTCATCTCATCAAGGGCCACCAGATTCCTCAGGAGATAACCTTTCTTCTTAATCTTGTGAGGGTTCATGAAGACCCATAACCCATTGCTTGCTTTGGATGTGTAGATCTGGATTGTGTAAACTGTGCATAATATGTCATCTGACGTAGAACTTTTTGTCTCTAAAATGTGTATAACTGTGCTCTGACTTCTAACATGAGGAATAGTCCTCCGAGTTTTCTGAAAGACTGTCTCCTGGGTTATGATCCTCTTGCCGTGCTAAGTCGCTTCAGTTGTGTTGAAGAAGAGTCAGTTCTTCACATCAGGTGGCCAAAGTTTTGGAGTTTCAGCTTCAGCATCAGTCCTTCCAAAGAACACCCAGGACTGATCTCCTTTAGGACAGATTGGATGGATCTCCTTGCAGTCCAAGGGACTCTCAAGAGTCTTCTCCAACACCACAGCTCAAAAGCTTCAATTCTTCAGCGCTCAGCTTTCTCTATGGTCCGACTCTCACATCCATACATGACTACTGGAAAAACCATAGTTTTGACTAGATGGACCTTTGTCGGCAAAGTAATATCCCTGCTTTTCAATATGTTGTCTAGGTTGGTCCTAGCTTTTCTTCCAAGGAGCAAGCGTCTTTTAATTTCATGGCTGCAGTTACCATCTGCAGTAATTTTGGAGCCCCCAAAAAATAAAGTCTCTCACTATTTCCATTGTTTCCTATCTATTTGCCATGAAGTGATGGGACCAGATGCCGTGATCTTAGTTTTTTGAATGTTGAGTTTTAAGCCAACATGTGATCCTCAGGTTGGCTCAAATAAAATTTTCCATTTCTTTCTTAGATGGACTTTTGATGATGCTTTTTTTTTTCCCCCCGTCCACTGGGGCAAGATCTGAAGAGGCGCTGCCTCAGCTGTTTTCTCTCTTGCTCTATTCTTTTGCTCTCTGGGAACCTGACCCTTTTTACCTTCACGTCCTCCCTTCTCCCAGTGAATGACCAGCATCTTTATCAGGGAAGATCCTGGCAGGTGAATTCTACGTAAGTGTCTGCATGTGTGCTGTGAACTAGAGCTGCAACTCAAACAATTTCAATTTCAGTTAAGAAAGAAATAATCCAAAACCTAGAAGCCTGAATTATCAGGGTGAGTTTGCTTCCTCACATTAATGCAAATAATAAGCACAAGGTCTTCTGATTCAACGTGTATGCCTAGGTGCTTATTTCCTTTCTGTTTTACAGGTAGATAACAGGTGTAGAGAATAAGTGCCTACTGATAAGCCATGACCTAGGAAATGGTACCAAGAACCTTCACTCCCTTTTGTTTCCTGAACTCAACCTCTGAAATTATTGACTAAGTTATGTTGCTGTTATTGTTCAGTCGCTAAGTTGTGTCCCACTCTCTGTGACCCCATGGACTGCAACATGCCAGACTCCTCTGTCCTTCACCATCTCCCAGACTTTGTTCAAATTCACGTCCATTGAGTTGGTGATGCCATCCAACCATCTCGTCCTCTGTCGTCTCCTCCTCCTGCCTTCAATCTTTCCCAGCATTGGGGTCTTTTCCAAGGAGTCAGTTCTTCGCATCAGGTGGCGGCCAAAGTACTGGAGTTTCAGCTTCAGCATCAGTCCTTCCAACGAATATTCAGGACTGATTTCCTATGGGATTGACTGGTTGGATCTCCTTGCAGTCCAAGGGACTCTCCAGAGTCTTCTCCAACACCACAATTTGAAAGCACCAATTCTTTGGTGCTCAACCTTCTTTATGATCCAACTCTCACATCCATACATGACTACTGGAAAAACCACAGCTTTGACTGTATAGAAGAACCCATCCTGAGATGAGGCTCCAGGCATGAAAGGAGTAGGGTCTCCCCCACTTCACAAGTCTCTTATCTCTGACCTAGGACTCCTCTATGTTCTGCCAGCATCCCCAAAACACTAACAAGTTAGCTATTAGCTCATAAGTGGAATAAATCAAACCCCAGACCATACATCCATTAGCTTGTAAGTGGAATAAATCAAACCCCAGAGCTTACTTTCCATATCTTAAAGTATTTTGCTATAGGCCCAAATCCCTTGTTGATGGAGTGGCTGTTTCCTGTCCCCTCCCGGCTGGTGAATTCCATGTCTCCAGCGCCACTTTCCCAGGAACTTCCCTGGTGCCCTCGCCCCTCCTTTTCCCCAGAATTCACATGAGGCTAGGATGCACTGGATGGAATGGAATGGACCAGAAGAAAATTTGCACTGATTAAAGGAGAGGCAGACATTAGCTTTAGTTAGTAAACAAAGGATGTGTTGCGTCAGTGAATTTGGAGTAAACATTGTGGAAACCAGAAAACATAGAAAAGTGAGAGTTTCTGAATGTTCACATTTTTGTGACCTTGAGAGTGAACTCAGTCACAGACTCTCTAGAGTTCGACCAGATGTAGAAAACTGTCTGACTGAGCCTTAAGTGCTCTGAATGCACAGACTGTGTCTCTGGTGCCCTGGGCCCTGGCCCCTCACGGGGGCCTGTTATGGGCAGATGGACAAGTCATTAGCCCAGTGACATGGATGGGCTTGCTGGTCGACCACCAGGCTGCCTGCTCCCTGCGGAGGAAGCAGGAAGGGCTGAGCCTCATGGTACAGGAGCTTTGTGACCCTTTCTTATGAGAAACGTTCAACTAACCAGGCAGAACTGCTCTCTGATTATTCTTTTTCCAGCTGAATGAAATTCAGTTCATGGAAGACTTAATAAGTCCTTTTGGGCCCTGAAGAAACAGACATATTCCTCTGCTCCGGTAAATGAGTTTCTGGCTCTGCAGCCCCAGGTCTCAGATCAGGGGGAGGTGAGGACTATCTGAAGCTCTAATCTGAATGCCTCAGGCAGGACGGCCAAGGTCGTGCCCTCTTCACTGGTCACCTCTCCGCTGAGAGCTCCAGGTCTACAGAATCAAAGGGGCGCTGCTAGAAGGCTCTGTCCCTGGGCTGGGCTGCTGCCTGCCTTGGAGGCAAAGGCTCGTGGCATTTCAAGACCGCAGAGGATCACAGGGAGGATCAGGCCTCTCCACTTTTTCCTCCCCCCAGGTGCAGACATGAAGGCTCTAGGAGAGGATGTGACCTGTCCAAGGTGGTAAATGTGGTAGCAGCAGGGAGATTAGAAGCTGGTGTCCCTCATTCCCAAAGCATGTCCCTTCCGGCACACCCGGGCTGTGAGCTACTCCGGAAGGAGCTAGACAAGCATCAGCACCAACAAGGATGCACAGGAAGCAAATGGAGCCCGGAGGGGACAGAGTCTGCTCAAGATCACAGCCCGCTAATGGCCAGGCCCCCGCCCCCACCCCTACCCTGGGCCCTGCTCCGTGCGCTGGAACTTCCTCTCCTGCGCTCAGCTTGAGGTCACAGGGCAGCCCCAGCCTACTTTCTTGCTCTGTTCCTGTGATTTTGGGGTCCAGGTTCCTGCCCTGCTTGGAAAGATGAGCTTGAACTAGTGCACCACAGCATGCTGAAAATGCAGTCTTGGTTCAAACATGCATTATGAGAATAAATGCAGAGCAAGAAGGTGAAACTATTTCAAGTGTCACCCAAGAGCACTGTGCACTGTGCTTCATAGCTCAGTGGTGTCAGACTCAGGGACTGCAGCCCACCAGGCTCCTCTGTCCATGGGGATTCTCCAGGCAAGCATACTGGAGTGGCTTGCCATGCCCTCCTCCAGGGGATCTTCCCCACCCAGGGGTTGAACTCCTGTCCCTGCATGGCAGGCGGATTCTTTACTGACTGAGGCCCTAGAGAAGCCACCCAGGAGTGAACTGTGCACAGAAGATGAAGGGATGAGACCAGCAATTTCTTGTTATAGTCGCACCTTCCCTCGGCTCCAGTCAGTTCTTTCTGATTTTTCTTACCATGCACAGCTACTCCCTGCCACAGCCCTAGACACGTGGAGGTGACGGATGGAGGGAATAATGGTGATGATTAGGAGCTGTGTTGCTGGGAAGGTGGGAAGGCAAACACCCAGACCATCAGATGCCAAGGGTGCGAGGTACAGTAAGCACATGCCCTGCCCCAGGGCCTTTGCACATGCTCTTCCCTCCACCTAGACTGTCTTAGGGTGGAGCCCACAGGGCTCGCTCCCTCACTGCAAGCATGCTTCTGCCTAGTCGCTCTCCTTGGAGAGGCCTTTTCCGATCACCCTAAGACAGGATCGCTCTAGGGATCACTCCTGTCACTAGCCCTTTTGTTCAGCTGCATTTTCCCTCACAGCCTTAATCACAGAAGGACACCCCATTGCATCCGAGTTCCTTCTTTGTCTATCTGTCTCCCCACCAACCAGGGGGGCAGGAACTTCACCAGTGTCCCTCACTGCTGTGTCGATCTCGCTGAGAACCACACTGGGGCCTCAACCTATCCGTATGGACTGACAGCAGGGTGAGAGGTGGTCCAAGCTCAGGGAGCAGAGGTGCATTCTGGTGTGTGCACAGTGTGAGTGAGGGGTCTCGGTCACTTCCCAGCCTCGGTGTCCTCACACGGCGAATGGGATGATTCCAATGACAACTCAGTCGGCCTGACCCCGTGAAGGGGTGGGAGCAGGTGCCCTCTGATCTCTGGACCTTGTGTCTGGAGGTTTCTGGTCCTCGCTAAGCTCTGCTGGTCCCCGCCCAAGCAGATCGGCCATCCTCAGGGAGAGGAAGTCAGAGCCCAGCCTACACTTCCTTTGGTTTTTGCAAAAGCAGCAAACCCCAAAATACTACAAAACCGCACTGTGTATTTGTACGGCACTCAGAGGTGTGGTCTGCAGGTGTGAGAGCTGCCTGCTGAGTCCCTCTGTGGCTGGAATATGATGTAGGTACACTGCCTGTGCGGAGGCCCCTGGCCCGCTGTGGGGCCCACGGCTCTGGTCTGAGCCTCTGACTGACCTCCCTGGAGTGGGGAGATGGCCTCTGTCGGTCACGGGAGGCTCATCCCCGAACCCACGTGTGCACCTGGCTCTGGGGCTGTCTTGATCAGGGTACAGCGTTGTTTTGATCATACGCCACATCTCCCTCAGTCCTCTGCCCCCGTGGCTCTTCCCTGTCAACCCAGGAATCTGCAAGAGTATCATCAAAGGCTCACCAATGCTGCAGCTGAGAAACCACAGCCGGGGGTCAGTCTTAGCTGTACTTGGTCCGTAACCCACTGTACAGATGGACAAACTGAGGCCCCCATGAAGAGGAGGGACTTAGTAAAGTCCACACTGGGTGATGTGGCAGAACCAGGCTTAGAACCAGCTTTCCAGACTTCCGGACAAGCACATCAATTGTGGTTTTCATGTTTTCTTTAAACGGAATCTCACCCAGGCAGAAACGAGCTACTGAAACTCAGCTTTTCTGGGTCACATGGCTTGGGGGGGGGACCCCTGGCCCAGCTGCTGGGCCTCCTCATTACCACTAAGGGGGTTCAAAAACCAAAACCGTTAGCAGACCACACCCAAGGTCCACACTGGTGGCCTATGAACATCACACCCACTTCCACTCCAACCCCAGGGTTTTTCTTTGAGGAGTTTGGAGACCAAATCAGGTAGTTTGCATATGGTCATGCTACTAAATGGGGCTTGTTCATATTCAAAGGGTTCTCAAAGATGAGTTCCAGGAAATCTTCTGAAAAGGCAGAGACTGGTTTCAAGGATGAGAAAGAGGAGATGGAAGAGAAGAGTCGTGAGAAGCAGGAGGACCGACGCAAAGTGGGTGTAGTCAGAGCCAAGGCGAGGCTGCAGGAGGAAGGCTGGGGGACAGCATCAGTACCCTGTGGGAGCCCATTCAGATGCGGGGGGAGGAACAGGGGGCTTCAGCCTGCACTCACCGCCCTGCCCTCCGTCCCACCACGGATCCTACTTTTGGAATCACACAAAAAAGGACCCACTCATCCTCAAACAGTCTATGGATACAGTCCGCACATAGGGTATCTGATCTTTACAATAAGGGGGTATAACGCATTTCTTATTTGTATCTGTTGGAAACGCTGATGAACTTGTGTGTCTTAGACACTCAGTCCTGTCTGACCCTTTGTGACCCCATGGAAACTGTAGCTCCCTAGGCTCCTCTGTCCATGGGATTCTCCAGGCAAGAATACTGGAGATACTGATGTATTTGAACGTGGCAAAAAGTGGAAGTAGTTAACCAGGACAGTTCAGTGATTAGACACACACCCCATTACCTGAACACTGTACAACCAAGTAGGATCAGAAAGGCTTGCCTTCTAAACGCCCTGTAGGCATGGAGAGCCTACTCTGTTCTGGATGCTGCAGGAAGCACAGGAAGAAATGAAAGTCACCAAGGCACAGATCTCCCACACTCAGGTGGAAGAGGACGATCCAACAGCTTAAGGCACAGAAAACAAGGCAATTAAGAGCACAGATTCTGGTGTCAGAGAGCTGGGTTCAAAGTCCAACTCTGCCACTTACCGGCTGTGTGATCTCGGGGGAGTCCCTTAACCTCTCTGAGCCTCTGTTTCTTCATCTGAAAAATGGCCAAAAGAGAGAGAAAAAAAAACGAAACTCAGTCTTACAGAGAGGGCGTGAAGATCTAAGGAGAGAGCCTGCCTCGTGCTCAGCTCAGACACAGAGTGAACGCTGAGCGCTGAGAAGCGACAGAGACGTGGAGGGCAGAGGGGACAGCAGTCACCTTCAGAGTCCCGGGGGTGGGGGGAGTCGGGGGACCCGAGGGTGCAGGCTTCCTGTTCCACACCGAACATGAAAGCTCCACGCTGCCTGATCGCTAAGCCGGCTTCCTGCTCTAGAGCGAAGACAGGAGGGCGGGCTCGGACCCAGCGACCACTGTGCGCCCTGCACTGAGTTTAAGACACTTCACACGTGGGTTAACCTACAGCTTCCTGTGGGACAGAGGAGGAGACCGAGGATCGTCAGGCAAAGCCTATGGGGTCGAAGCCCTTCTCTACCCAGAGGACAGACACGGGCAGGTGGCACTTGTGGGTGAACTGGTGGCAAGTCCCAGATCACGCGTGGAGGCGGGGGACGGGGTCTGATTCCAGAACATTCTAACCGGCAACAGACTGCTGGGTGTTTTGGGAAGAGAGAGACAGCTTGAATCTGAGAAAGCAGGAGGCATCATTGCTATTTAGCTGCTTTTCCTAAACATGGGGGAGCAGGGAGGGCCCTCCCTAAATAACAACGACAACACCCTATGGTGTTATTATTATTACACTTAAGCCTGTGGGCTTGTAGCAGCTCCAGCCTCATGCTCCACCAGCTCCCGTCACCTGTGAGGTGTGCAAAGTGCTGTCCCTCCTGGGGGTGGGGGTGAAAACTCAAACCCCCGGGGCCACTTTCTCTCCCCCTGGCCTGAGCTCGCTGACCTCTGCCCAGCAATAATGGATGACCTGTGCACGTTAGTGTCTGCACGGCAGTCGCCCCGGCCGGCACGAGGGAGTCACCGCCTAGGGTGGGGCCAGCCTACCTCCGACTCTCCATGGAAACCATATGAAAGAACTTTTTTTCATTGAAGCCCTAGTGGTAAAGAATCCTCCTGCCAACGCAGGAAGCATAAGAGATGCGATTTCGAACCCTGGGTCAGGAAGACCCCCTGGAGAAAGAAACGGCAACCCACTCCAGTATTCTTGCCTGGAGAATCCCATGGACTAGAGGAGCCTGGTGCATTACAGTCCATGGGGCTGCAAAGACCTGGACATGACTGAAGCGACTTAGTACAAGCACATAGTTGATTTACAGGGTTGATACCTGCGCTGTAAGCCCCAACTCTTGCGGTTGGTAGGAGAGGTAGATTTTGAGATCGTACCCTTAAAGCTTCCAGAACCATTCCTGGCATGTAGTAGGGACATTAAGAAAGGAGAAACCAGTACCTCTTTCCTCCCTGGGGCTGTCCTGGAGGACAGGCAGGAAACCTGAGTGCCTGCAGGGGCAAGCGTTGGTAACTAGAAGCTGCTGGCCCTTCCGCAGGTAGCAAACGATTCCCAGTGATCCTCGGAGTCACTTCACCCGGTGGGGGCAGGTCTTGGGTTTGAATTTCCTCAGCGAGGGTCAGGCAGGGGGATGGGGCTGGGTCCCTGGAGAGTGGCTCCTCTTGGCACCCAGCCCAGAGAGCCTTTCCTGGGTGGCTGCTGTGTCTATTGGCTGCTGACAGCTGCCTCTTCCTCCAAAGGACTGTCCTGGCCAGATAGGAGCTGCCCAGCCAGGGAGGAGACCATGCCTGGCCCCCAGTCTATGACAGAGGGAATCAGAGCTGCTCAACGGTGACCCCCCTTTGCCTCCACATGGAACTAGCCCTTGGTGGGTGCCCTGTGCCCCTGGGGTCAGGCTGAAGCTTGATTCCATCCCGAGACACCTCCCTGCCCAGCCTCTGTCTTCCCCCTGCCCTGTCCGTCTCCCCTCACTGCCTCCTCAGTAAACCACACGCCCCAAATCCCGGCCTCAGGCTCTGCTGGGAGAGACCTGGGCCTCCCTGGGTGAGGCAGGTCAGACATCAGGAAGAGAAAGCCTCAACGTGAAGTGCTCTGAAGTTCCGAGAACTTTTCTTGCAGAGCGGGGAGGCTCCCAGGGCTACTGTCTGGTCCAAACTCCTGGCTTTATAGAGAGCAATAGAATGGTGCTGGTGACCCCACGGTGAACGAGGAAACAGCTTTCTCCTCTGGCAGCTCGGTCATCACACAGAGTGGAGCACAGGAAACACTTGGGTAGCCAAGTCAGGGGGATGGCGTGACAGTGGGGGACAGGGAAGTGGGCCCTGGGGTGAACTCCAAGCTGAGCTCCCGAATGAGCCGGCCGTGAAAAGGCAGGGGTGAGGAGAGCAGAGAGCAGGTGGAGGGGAGAGTCCGTGCAAGGTTGTAAGGCAGGAACGAGCCGGGTGTACTTTGCCCGAAGCCCAGCACTTTGAGCCAAGGGGTGATTTTACAGGACGAGGAAGTAGGGCCTGATCATGCGACTCCCCTCCCCCGGGGCGGGGGGAGCAGAGGCTTGTCACTCAGCAAATTAGCAAAGACAAGCAACTCTTCATGACCCCAACCTAGTCACCTTCTCTAGTTGAGCTCTGTCCTTGGAAAACCAGTGCATGCCTGTCCCACTGGGGTTTCCCAGGCCAAGTCCATCTTTCACATCGAATATTTCAAAGCCAGTGATTAAGGCTCGTGAGTTAACCAATTAGTGGTCCTCGGAACATCAGCTCCACTTTCCAAAGAGTTTCTTGGGCTTTCACGTGAAGGCACCTGGCAGACATGAGGCTGATAAGCATTTCCACACGGCCCATAAATCTGCCCCCCTTCGTGTCATCCCACATCAGATGGATGGGGCACAGGAAGCGTGGGGAGCTCCTGCTGGGGAGGAGTCAGGGCGGAGTGCAGGCTTTGGGCGGGGTGCTCGTGGCCACTCAAAGGAAGAGGCAGGTCCTGCTGCTCGCTGGCCAGGCAACCCGAAGCCAGAGCTGAAAGCGTCTGGAGCCTCAGTCCCCTCCTCTGGAAAATGGGGACAGCAGGAACCACGAGAGAGTGGACCGAAGGCTACAGGAAAGCTGGGGACAGGCGACTGGCCTTCATCACTGACAGCACCACGAACCTGGTCCTCCTCTGCCCGGGGCGCCTACCCCAGCTGGGAGCAGCACGGGGACATGGGCAAAATCCATCAGGGGTTATGGACAGAGGCTGGAGTAGAAATCTGAGGGCGCCCACCTCCTATTCTTCCTTTCTGAGTCCTCACGTACTTCACACAAATAACCTCTGACCTTTTCAAATAGGATTTCAAGTGATAAACCAAAGTGTTTGTTGCCACAAGCACACAAAGGGCAAAGAAAGGAAATCCTTGTCATTTCCCTCTTTAAATCTGCAGCCTTAATATCCAGCACCCTGAATTAAATCTTTTCGATATACTTGCACATTTGGGCAGTAAATACTCATCTCGGGTTTTAAAAGATCGACAAACACAATTTGAAAATTCTCATCAAGGCAAAGCTTGCTAAGGGACAGAAAAGCAAGGATATCTGGGCTTGGAACTTTCATTAATGGTGTATGGGAAGGTAGATATGCAGGGAATCTGCAGTCCTTGTGAGAGTGGCAAAGATTAACAGAATGGAATTGTTCTGGAGCATCTGATAACACAGAAGAGTGACTGTCTTCAATGAGCACCTACTATGTGTGGGGCAATTTTTACAATAGAACGTTTTAGTGGATGTTTTACTGTGTAAAACACTTTATGTGGATAAAGCTATTCAATCTTCCGAACAGTCTAGTATCAGGTACCTTTTCATCACCCCATATTTGGGCAAGCACAGAGAGGTGAAGTCACCTGTCCAAGGTCACACAGCGAGTCATGGCAGAGTCAATATCAGAAGCCAGATTGCCAGGCTCTGGAGCTGACGCCAACAGTGACAAACGGTCCTAAGTTCTCTCCACTCCTCTTTCTACAGACCTTGATGGTGCTCTATCATCGTTTCCATACTTAGGAAAGCCCATTGAGCTGCAGAAGGTGAAGGGCTTTTCCCAGGTCACAGGCCAGCTGTGAGTCAACTCAGGGACAGTCCAGGTCCCAAGCCTCATTTCTGCCATGTGTCCCGAGGCTAACCAAACCGGAAGTGGGTCAGAAGTGAGCTGGGAGGAAAGAACAAAACCATTCAGCCTGTTCAAATTCAGAGAACCAAATGGACCCTTTGCCAAACCAGTTTGGGTTTTCACATGAACAATTAAAATTCTTTAACAGGAAATTTGTATCTTAGGCACAGCACAGGGTATAAGGAGATCTTTGAAACTAATACTTTCACTTTTCACTAATTAGAATGATTCAAACAGCAAAGTGACATCATTTCAAACCTATCAGAATCTCAAGGATGACAACATCTGACCTACCCCTGACCTCTAGTTCCTCCCGCCCCGCAAGGCACACACCCAGGGAAACCTCCAACTGCGATTTGGGACTTGCAGACTCTCCCAGAGTGGACCAGAGTCTACGCACTGGCTCAGCATCTCCCGGGAGCGTGGTGCTCAGAGTGGCCGTGCCCTCCTCGTTGTGGGAGGGGAGTCAGTGGGTGAGACCAGGAGGAGTGAGCCCCGGCTTGTCCCCTTTCTCCCTTCTAACAGATGCCCAGGCTCCTTCAGGTGGCTCCCTCCCCTCCTCCGAGTGCCCTCTATGGGGTGGTAAATACCCAAGCCGCCTGCCTACAGCATGAGCACAAATGGTCCCTGGAGACTTGTCAGACGTCTGTGTTCCCTGGGCAGTGAGATGCCCTCCTGGGGCCCTGACCTCTGAGCACATGTGCGAGGCTGGAAGGAATGAGGTTGTGGGGGGTGCAAGAGCCTGCATTCCAGGTCCAGACATCACTTGGGTCTGCCCTCTGAGACCCTGCCTTCCTAGTCCAGGGCTCAGGGCTGTCTCTGGCATCTTGTGGCTCAGCCAGTTTCATAAAAAGGGAGGCCACACTGCTAGCGTCCACACTGGCCTCCGCCCATCCTGTCGGCAAAATCCAAGTCCCTCTCACTGTCCAGCCCACCTTCCTCACACCTCACCGTCTGGATCACTCACCCTCCCTTCCTTGATGTCTTCTGGGGTGATCCAGCCTCCTCCCCCCACCCCACTGTCTTCATTTCCTGGACCTCTTGTTGCCCCACCCACAGTCTTGGCCTTGCAAGAAGGGCCTATCTCGGGGGTGAGATCCTTGCTATTTTCTCAGGGGAGAGCACCTCCCATGAAAGGCCAGGCAGCTGGCCCCCCCTCCAGGAACCACACTCCTAGAGCCCCCAGCCACCTCCGTCTGCCTCGCCCTCACACGTGCTCCCCTGCCCTCTCTGTTCTCTTCTGGCTAACTCCACAACTGCACTTGAACTCACCAAGTTCAACCTGCCTCAGGGCCTTTGAACTTGCTGACTGGGCTGACTCTTACTCATCCTTCCTTTCCCAGCTCAGATGTCACCTTTCGGTGAGAAGAAATAGAAGGGCAAAGAGTTCACGTTTCTCCAGCTTTTCCTTTGTCAGTTTACACCCATCCACTTGATTATATTGGCAATAACTCCGCGACAGCAGCAGAGCAACAGTGATGAACACGGGCAGCCCAGGATCACAGCCGCGACACAGGGAACTGGAACTGCTCATGATCAACTCCAAGCTCAGGTTCACTTCTCAAAGCCATGTGGCTGACCACAAAGGAGAGGAAACATTCCCCTAGACCGCCTGAGATTTCACAGGCAGACTCTAAAGACACCAGTTCAAGGGCAATCAGACTACCCAGGCATTCGGCTGGAGGGACCCTTCAGAACGAGGCCAGAGCTGGTCTCTGCACCCTCGGAGCGAAAAGCATTAGTTCAGCAAGTACACAAAAAGCTCCCCTGGGGGCAGAAGTGCCCTGGCCACCCTGCCCACTGCACACCAGCTGTTTCCTGCTGATTGGTGATGGGTCAGAATTTGCTGTCTGCTGCATTCTTTTTCAAGCTTTCATAGAAACCATTCCAGGGTCATTTACGACAGCCCAGTAGCTGAACAGTCCCAGGGAGGAGGCCTAGAAGCCCTGGTCTTACCCCCAGACTCTGCCATTACCAGCTGTGTGACTTAGAGCTGGTGCCTTTCCTTCTCTGGGCTTCAGGTCCTGCCTCGGAACAAGGTGAAGTTAGGAGCCTGTTGGGATGGGCTCAGTCATGTCGCTCAGCATGTCTGACTCTTTGTGATCCCCTGTATCGTAGCCCGCCAGGCTCCTCTGTCCATGGGATTCTCCAGGGAAGAACACTGGAGTGGGTTGCCATTCCCTTCTCCAGATGATCTTCCTGACCCAGGGACTGAACCCAGGTCTCCTGTATCGCAGGCAGATTCTTTACCACTTAGGCACTGGGAAAGCCCACTGGGATGTCGGACCATGATTTATCTACCCAGGAACTTTGGTTCTGAGCCTCAGGTTCCCAATCTGTCAAATGTGCTAAATCAGAGGATGTGGAAACTTCTGCCTCACAAAGGTATTTTGTCTGTGCTATACGTGTGTGTGTGAACACGCTCAGTCGCTCAGTTGTGTCCAGCTTTTTTGTGACGCCATGGACTGCAGCCCGTCAGGCTCTGTCCATGGGATTTTCTAGGCAAGAATACTGGAGTGGGTTCCCAGTTCTTCCCACAGAGGATCTTCCCAATCCAGGGACTGAACCCAAGTCTCCAGTGTCTTTGCACCGTAGGCAGATTCTTTATGGCTGAGCCACCAGGGAAGGCCCCTGTGGCGTACAGCCATTGACAAAACTCTGAATTAGCTATAACTTTAAAAAAACAGAAAGCTTATCATAAAAATCTGGCCCTCTAGCTTCTTTCAACAAAGGAGGAGAAAATTATGGAAGTCTGAGCTCCCATTCCCGAGAGCAACAATCCCCTGCAGTAAGCAGCAGCCACGACCTTTGGTCAGAACTTGCTTGGTTTTTCAGTTTGCCGCAGGGCTTACTCATCCCTATTGTCTTTGTACCACCCACTTGGTCACTGTGAACAGAGGGGACTAGGACTCCTGGATGAAAGGTCCTGCAGGTCCCCTTTGCTCCTGCTTTTGATGACTTTCCTGATATTTTTCATCCTTACTAGTGCTCTCCTGCCATCCCCTGGGGTAGACAGTGGAGGGCCACCAGCTTGAGGCTGTGACCTGTGCTACGGAAGAGGGAGGCCCTGCCTCTGCCAGGATTCCTATCCCCTGGTCAGTGGAAAGATGATCGCCTCCAGAACACACCAACCAGCCATCAGGCCAGAGGGAGCTCCCTGCTGCCGCTGCAGCCTCCTATAATTACCTGCAGTGTAATAAAGCCCAGCTGAGAAACCTTAGAAAGGACCCCACAAGGAGAAGTGTTTCCTGGGTAATTTCCTGATCATAGAATTTCAGGGTTAGAAGGGACTTTATAAAAGCTTCTAGACCAACCCACCATCTGATGCTTCAATCTCCTCCAGAGCGGCTGACACAATACCTTCCATCAAATCCTGATGATTTGCCCATCAGGAGCTGAAAATATAAAAAAGGCAGCAAAGGCGGCCCTGCCCGCAAGTCCTCCCAGGCTGGGGAGGCCAGTCTGGCAAATAGACAGTGAGGAGGCAGGATGTGCTCAGTGGTGTCCGACTCTTTGGGACCCCATGCGCTGTAGCCCGCCAGGCCCCTCTATCCATGGGGATTCTCCAGGCGAGAATACTGGAATGGGTTGCCATTTCCTTCTCCAGGACACAGGATGGCATGGGCTCTGATTCTCAACAGCCACCACAAACTCAGCCCATACTATATGCCAAACGCTCTGCATAAATCATCTCAGCAAATTCTCAAGAAAACTCTTCCTTGTTTGCAAGTGAGGACTCTGAAGCTCAGAGAGGTTAAGGCCCTTGGTCAAGGTTGTACAATTTATAGGTGTTGGAGCAGGCTTTGAACCCAGCAATATGAGACTCCAGAACTAGGTCTGTAAACACAACCTTAGCCTGCAATTCTGGAAGGGTGGCTGGGGAGCAGAGAGGGGAGGCTGGGACCCAGAGCCTGCCGAAGGGACAGATGTCTGTCCTGAGTCCAGAAACACACACAGAGGAGAGAGTGAGCCCAGAGTGGGAGAGGAGCCAGGCTGAGGGCAAGACAGGCCCAGGGGTCTGGGGCCTTAGTAGCAATCAGGGAAATGCCAGTAAAAGCAGAATGAGACATCACTTGACACCTATTAGCCTGGCAAAAAATTAGCAGGCACTGTGATGCCAAGTGTTGGTGGGTGGATGGGAAGGCAGACTCAGCAGGGGCCCTCAGACACGACCTGGCGGTGCTATGCCAAAAGTTACACATAGGCATCCTCTATGCCCCAGCAGTTCCGCTTCCAGCTATGCAAAGTGTTCGGGAGTCTATCTGGAATGCTCTCATGCATGGAAGAAAAATTCTGATTCACAAAGAATTTTTTAAAACATGCGGAAGTGTTTCTGTTGTAATGCCAAGGGGGCAGGAGGCAGAAAATACATGGGATGAAAACAGAGCCACCTCGTAGGGTAACCCAACAAGGGCCCGGGATTACATGCTAGGCACGTTTAACTCAATAAATCAATGTGATCAAGTCTTGTTACTATAAATAATCATGTTTTAGGGACCTTTGATCTGAAATTTCCAATTTCCCCTGTTCATTCAATACATATTTACTGAACACTTGTTGTATGCAGGTAATGGATCGGGTGGTAGGGCAATGTGGGTGTTCAGTTGCTCAGTCAAGTTCAATTCTTTGCAAATCGGACAAAGAATTTTCAAAGTCTATCCCATTGACTGTACCCTGCCAAGCTCCTCTGTCCATGAGATTTCCCAGGCAAAAATACTAGAGTGGGTAGCCATTTCCTTCTCCAGGGAACCTCAGTCCAGGGATTGAACCCACTTTGAACCCACATCCTGCATTGGCAGGCAGATTCTTTACCACTGAGTCACCTGGAAAGCCTTACAGCAAGGAGTAAAATGGGTGAAAAGAGCTTAAGTTCCAGGTGAAAGAGATAATCGTCAGAGAACTAAATGAGTAACAGGTCAAATGTCCAGAGACCATCCATAGAGAATAACGAACGGAGGATGGGCGGAGCAGGCAGGGAGTGGGTATGTGCCCACACAGCTGCACTGCTTTGTGAATGAAAGTGTTAGTTGCTCAGGGTATCTGACTCTTTGCAACTTCATCGACGGTAACCCGCCAGGCTCCTCTGTCCATGGAATTCTCTAGGCAAGAATACGGGATTGGGTTGCCATTCCCTTCTCCAGGGGATCTTCCCAACCCAAGGATTGAACCTGGGTCTCCTGCACTGCAGGCAGATTCTTTACCATCTGAGTCACCAAGGAAGCGATATTCGACAGTGAATCCCATCTTGCTGGAGGCAGCCCCCTATGCCAGCAGCACAAAAGCTTCAGTGTCCTGCCTCGTCTGCCTTCCGGGGGGTTCTAGTCTTTCTCGCTTCAAGTGAAACTTAACTGAGCTCATCAGGACGCCTAGAGCTGCTTCGCATTCATCAGAAAGAGACGCTGAGTCTTGTCCAGCTGGTGCCTTTCCTTTGAGTCGGGTACAGGTGGTTTCAGATTCTTTCAGCAGCAGCACGAGCCCCGCGCAGCAGAGGCACAGTTCCTGCCAGCTCTGCTCACCAGTCTCCAACAAAAGGACCTACACATGCAGCATCCAAAGCCTCAACAAGCGCTCAGCTTCTGCCCCTGGGGTCACCGGCCAGGAATCTTCTCTCAGAAACGACTCGATGTGTGGACAGAGTTTTGTACCCGGAGAGGCTTACCATCATGTTATTTTTTTTTTTTTTCTTTCAGTCTCATTGAGATGTAACTGACAAAAACCACTGTATAAGTTTAAGGTGTACGACATCATGGTTTGACTTACATACATCAGGAAATGATAAGTTTAATGAACATCCGTCTTCTCATATAGATACAAAATTAAAAGAATAAAACTTTGTGATGAGAACGTTTAGGATTGAGCCTCTTAACATTTTTTATATCAGTATATAATACATGGGCTTCCCAGGTGGTGCTAGTGGTAAAGAACCCGCCTGCCAAGGCAGGAGACATAATGAGAGGCCGGTTCGATACCTGGGTCGGGAAGACTCCCTGGAGGAGGGCATGGCAACCCACTCCAATATTTTTGTCTGAGAAAATCCCATGGACAGAGGAGCCTGGTGGGCTACAGTCTATAAGGGTCACAAAGAGTCGGATACGACTGAAGTGACAGCATGCTTACATATAATACACAGCAGTGTTAATTAAGGCTTCCCCACTGGCTCAGCGGTGAAGAATCTGCCTGCAATGCAGGAGCTTCAGATGAGGGTTTGATCCCTGGGTTGGGAAGATGCCCTGGAGGAGGAACTGGCAACCTGCTCCAGGATTCTTCCCTGAACTCCCATGGACAGAGGAGCCTGGTGGGCTGCAGCCTGTAGGGTTGCAAAGAGTCAGACACGACTGACCAGGAACACAATGAGTGTTAGTTATATTTATCATGTTGCACGTTACATCCCTAGGACTAATTTATCTTATAACTGGAAGTTTTTACCTTTTCCTTTCATTCAAGTCTCTCTCCCTTACCTTCCCATCTCTGGTAACCACAAATCTGATCTCTTGTTTGAAGTGCAATTTTTTTTTTTTCAAGTGTAATTGACCTACAATGCCATGTTAGTTTCTGATGCATAACATGGAGACATTTTTCTTTATATTTCAAAACGATCACCATGATAAGTCTAGTTTTAATATGTCACAATACAAAGATATTATATAGTTAGTGTCTATATTCCCCACACTGAATATTTCATACCTGTGACATTTACTTTGCAACTGGAAGTGTGAACCTCTTAATCTCCTTCACCTATTTCTTTTTTCCCTTCCCTCCTTCTCCTTGGCAACTGCTAGTTTGTTCTCTGTTTTAATATCTCTGCTTCTGTTTCATTATGTTCATTTGTTTAATGTTTTTAGATTCCACCTAAGTGAAATCATACAGTATTTATCTTTCTGTCCGACTTATTTCACTTAGCATAATACCCTCTAAGTCCACCCACTTTAGGTGGCAATATTTCATTTTTTATGGCTGAGTAATATTCCACTGTGTGTGTGTGTATACACCACATATAATATGTGTATATATATCACATCTTCTTTATCTATCATCATGTTATTTTTAACAGTAAAATGCCACAGAGCTCCAACATGCTCCACCTTAAGGAAATTACTAAGTGCACCATAGTCTGTGCAAATATCTGTTATACTGTGCAAAATTCTGCATCTTTAATAATGCTCATGAAGAATTTAAAGCAAGAGGAAACATTTGCTATACTCTTAAATTGTTAAAAGACAATGGAAACAGTATTAGAATCAGATGACAGTTTTAACACTAGAGGAACCGAAACGTATACAGTGAAAGAGAATTCTCTGAAATGCTAAAGTAGGTACTTTCCTGGAGGGGTGGTTCTGTGGGATTTTTTTTTTCCCCCCACATTTTCTTCTCTTTTCAGGATTCTCTTCACTGATCATAGCTACTTTTATGATCATGAATGAGAACTACCAATGCTCCCCAACCCTAAAAACTGCTGGTACCTTCAAAACTTTCTCCAGCCACCCAATGCTTGGCCCCGGGACCCTGACCTAGCGATCTCCCGAGGCTGTATTTACTGAGAAAATCTGCCAGGATTTGGGATTTCATTTCCAGAAGCTTAGACCCAAAGAAGAGAAGGAAAAACAGGATGCGATATACGATGCCAGCAAAGGTCTACGAGAATGCAGGCCCAGCCAGGGTGGACCTGGCTTCCAGGAAGGAGGACTTGGGCACACCATCCCTGGATTCTGAGGCTCCCCTAGAGCCCACCCAGCCCCCAGAACCTCTCTCCAATCCCAACTGAAAGCCTGGGACAGTGTCACTTTCACCCAGGAGCACAGAAAAGTCCTTCCTCATCTTTCAAAGCTTCATCAGGGCTCCACACGGGTGAAGCTCCTTGCACTGTCCTTGTGGGGACATATTACAGTGTCATGTATCGTATGCCCCAGCAGAAGTTCCGAGGCTCAGAGAGGTCTATCTACTTGCCCGAGGCCACACAGCTGGTAAGAGACAAGACCTGGGATTGAGGCTTCTGCTCTGACCCCTGGAGGACTTCACCCCACGCCATAGCTGGCCCAGGAGCCCAGCGCTGGCATCCAGAAGCCTGGGTTCCACTCCCAGCAGAGTCACTCAGCAGCTGTGGAGGTTGTGCTAGTTAACCCCGGGGAGACCAGGTTCCATCTGTAAGCTGGAGGCAAATCTGATGCTGACCCTAGGGCTTAACTGCTAAGCCGCTGGTACATTGTAAGCACATGATCAATGCTGTTGCTCTTGTTGTCACTTTCGTCCTCCCTGGAGTAAGGTCACTCTCTAGCCTCATGGTGTTCGCCAGTACACTGCCTCCCGCCCTTCTAAGCCCCCCACCCCAGGCCAAGGAAAGAGCATGCCTGGATCTGTCCCCAGTCCTGTTGGCTCATCGGGTAAAGAATCCGCCTGCAATGCAGGAGACACAGATTCAGTCCCTGGGTGTGGGAAGATCCCTTGGAGAAGGAAATGGCCACTCACTCCAGCATTCTTGTCTGGGAGCGCTGCAGTAAAGAGACCGGGACAGAATCATAAGAGGAGGGTCAACTCTGAGACATGAGCAGAGTGTTTCCAAACTGTTTCTTGGCTCAGTGTGGCTGCCTTCTGGCCAACTGTGCTCCGTTCCCGTCTAACTCCAAACAGATGGGCCGGGGCCCCACCCCCACCCTGCTCAGTCACACCCCCTCTAGGGGCCTCCAGCCTTTGGACCAGAACCTAAGAGAGCCGCCCAGCTTCCTGGGGAGGGTGTGGTGCAGCACTTCCTGGGGGTTTGCCCTGTCCTTCGTGTGCCCTGGGCGCGCCTTTGCACCCGGCACATGGTGACAACCAAGCAGGTGCACAGCTGTTGCTCCCTCCATGCTGAGAGGCAGGGAAGCCTAGCGGTTAAGCAAATGAACTCCTGGGCCAACTTCCCCAAGTCTGAATCTGGTGCTGCCAAATCTTTGCTGGGCACCCCCGGGCAAGTCTCTCAACCTCTCTGAGCCTTTCTCCCTCTGTGTAAAGAAGGGGTGGTGATGCTAAAACTAGCACCTACCTCAAAGGGGGCCCTGCAAGGATGGAACGCCTGGCCGGAAAGTGGTAGAAGCAGGACACAACCCAGCAGTGTGCCCAGGACAGTGCTTTAACCACCAGACAGCACTGCTGCCTCCAGCTGACATCACCGTTCCGCAGGCAAGTTGACCCCCCAGCTTCCTTTAGTCCTTCCAAAGGTAGCCTTACCTTGCTTGGAAGGCAGGTCCGAGCTGTGAGCAACGTGCTTTCTGACAAGTCCCTAAGCTGAAGATTCTACCACCTTTGCAGACACAACAACTTCCCAGCCCTGGGCAACAGAGACCCTCACCCTCCTGTTCCCTCTTCATCACTCATTGCCTAGCAAGCACCCAGGGTCTGGGCTCCCGCAGATTGTCCAAGATCAAGGGGAAGGAAGCTGGAAAGAATGGATGATGACTTCAAGGCTCACCAGGCATCCGGAGCCAGCAAATCCATGCAGAGGCTTTATGAAAGGCTTGGTCTAATCACAGAGTTCGCTTCAACAAGCTAACGTCTTCCTTTCCATCCAGACATCTGTCTCCACACAAAGAGGGCTTCCACCCAGGGGCTGGGGGCCTAATTGCTGCGGGTTCCTGAGATACAATTACTTGTTAAAGAGAAACAGGGCGAATCCTGGGACTTGCAGGCAACAGAGAAACCACTGTAGAACCCTGCAATTAAAGGGCAGGAACAAAAAAGGGAGCTGTCACAGCCCCTGGGGTGGAAATAGCTCAGCGTGGTTTCCTGGGTTTGCAGTACTGCCCAAGCCGAGGTCAGAGCGGCCACTCACGGGAGGAATCATGGGAGAGGTTCTGCAGCAGAGCAAAGTGGGAGGGGTGCTCGCGGCTCCCTGGTGCAGAGGTGATGAGGGAGGGAAGAGCAGGGAGCAGATGAGGACGGGGGACCAGAGGGCACACCTGCTGAGGACCAAGGACTCCGGGACGGCATGATATTCATATACGTCATTGCACTTAGTTCTCAGAACAACTCAGCCACCTGGAGCCTTGTAGCACCAGTTGCCAGATGAGAAACCAGAGAGTCAGAGACTTGCTCCAGCCTATCAGAGTACAGGAGAAATATCAATAACCTCGGATATGCAGATGACACCACCCTTACAGCAGAAAGTGAAGAGGAACTAAAGAGCCTCTTGATGAAGGTGAAAGGCAAGAGTGAAAAAGCTGGCTTAAAACTCAATATTCAGAAAACTAAGATATGTCATCCGGTCCCATCACTTTATGGCAAATAGATGGGGAAACAGTGGAAACACTGACAGACTTTATTTTCTTGGGCTCCAAAATCACTGCAGATGGTGACTGCAGCCATGAAATTAAAAGATGCTTGCTCCTAGGAAGAAAAGTTAAGACAAACCTAGACAGTATATTATAAAGCAGAGATATTACTTTCCCAACAAAGGTCCATCTAGTCAAAGCTATAGTTTTTCCAGTAGTCATGTGCGGATGTCAAAGTTGGACCATAAAGAAGGCTGAGTGGAGAAGAATTGATGCTTTTGAACTGTGGTGTTGAAGAAGACTCTTGAGAGTCCCTTGGACTGCAAGGAGATCCAACCAGTCCATCCTAAATGAAATCAACCCTGAATATTCATTGGAAGGACCGATGCTGAAGCTGAAGCTCCAATACTTTGGCCACCTTATTCGAAGAGCCAACTCATTAGAAAAGACCCTGATGCTGGAAACGGTTGAAGGCAGGAGGAGAAGGGGATGATAGAGAATGAGATGGTTGGATGGCATCACTAACTTGATGGACATGAGTTTGAGCAAGCTCCGGGAGATGGTGAAGGACAGGATCCTGGCTTGCTGCAGTCCATGCAGGGTCACAAAGAGTCAGACATGACTAAGTAACTGAACAACAACAATCAGATACTGATTCTTGAGCCCAGATCTGGCTGGATCCAGGCCCAGATACCCATCCATGTTAACTAATGTGCACAGCCATATTGCCACTGCCTGGAGAAAGGGTTGCTTCTTAATAAAGGCTAAGATGAGAGTTGGTAGTAGTCTGGGTTGTATTTTTCTACAAGTTCCAAGCCAAAGGAGAGGTTTGGGTTTGGTGGATAAAGTACTGGACTGGAAATCAAACCTCAGATTCAAATATTGCCTCTGTCACCAATGCTGTGTCATCTCGGCCAAGTTACTTCAGTTTTCTGTGCAACCATGTTCCAGCTCGAGAAAGGGGGCTGGGGTGGAGGGTGAATTCAATCCACTCTGCTTCCCTCCAGCTCTGTATGCTTTCTCTTGCATTTCAGTTTGCCCTGGGGGTTATGAGCCAGAGCTCGGTGTCAGAACACTGGGTGCAAATTTGAGCTCTGCTCCTGTGTGGTTCAACCTCTATGATGCAGAAGGCCTTGTGTAACGTCAGGATAATAATATCCACAGCACAGGCAGTTATGACAATAATGTGTGTGAATAGTAAACAGTGTGTGAATCGAACTTGGAACACACAAGGTGCTGTGTGTGCTCCTGCCTAAGTATATGTCGGGACTCAAGCCACTCAGACCCCAGAACATTCTAATGCAGGACGCGATCCGCTTACCTCCTGGGGGGTCTCACACCTCAATGCCTCCTTTCAGGGACTAACAGCAGACAGGAAGTTCCAGGTGCCCCCAGCCCCCATCACAGCTCTGCGGTTAAGGCTGGGTGTCTCAGAAGTCTGTGGGCTGCGGCCAGTGGGGAGGCATTCCTAGGCTGTCAGGGGTCGGGAGGGCTGAGCTGAATCCTCCCAGGGCCACCTCGAGGGGATGGAATGATCTGCACCCGCTTAAAACGAGTGCAGCGAAGATGAACCTGGAGGAGGGGATTTAGTGACTCGCCCAGGGGTCCCAGAGCCCATGACCGGCCCCTCCCCAGCATTGGGTGCTGGGAAGGAAGGGACAGGGTCCAGCCTGGCTTGCTAGGCTCAGGACCTGCAGGAATGTCATCGCCTCGCTTGCTGACCCGTCCTGTGTCCTGGCAGCTGGCCCTGTGTCAGGCACATGCCAGTCACGGAGGGTGCGATGCTGGGTGCAAACACTGTGCTCAGGAAGAGCTCCTGCCCAGCGACGGGGGGCCCATGGCAACAGCAAACAGGATGCGCGTGTGCCGGTCAAGCTGTTTCCCTCTGCAGCCAAGGCTGAGTTAAGGCCAGGATTCCGTGAATGGCCACCCGTGGGCCCAATCTGGCCGGCCGCCTGTTTTGGTAAATGACGTTTTACTGGAACACAACTATGCCTGTTCATCTCTGTACTGCCTGTGGCCACTTCTGCGTGGCCATGGCATATCTGAGAAGTCACAACGCAGACGATCCAGTCCACAAAAACGGAAATGTTTACTATCTCCGGCCGTTTACAGAAAGAACTCTCTGCCCCTGCTCCAGACCTCCAAGGGCTCCGAGGGCAGGGCCGTGAGGGCAGGGCCGCATGAATCCTTCTGACACATCAAAGCTTCCTCTCCTCCATGGGAGGTGAAAACAGCCACCAAGAGGGGAAGGGCCAGCGCTAAAGGGGAGTGAGCATTGAGGACTGAGGACCATTTCCCCAGGAGGTGGCCGTTCTGTTGAGTTAGTAAGGGCTCGTAAGGGACCTGGTGGGTGAAGAAATAGGAGAAAGGACTTCCCTGGTGGTCCAGTGGCTAAGACTCTGGGCTCCTAGTGCAGGGGTCCTGAGTTCGATCCTTGGTCGGGGAACTGGATCTCACATGCCTCAATTAGGTGTTTGCATGCTGCAACTAAAGAGCCTGCAACTAGGATGCAGCACAGCCAAATATTAATAAGTAAGTAAATAAATATTAAAAAAATAAATAAAAGAAATAGGGGAAGGGCACTCCAGGCAGAGGGTTGGCCAGGCAAGGACGCATGGGTGCTGCAAATACTGAGCTGGGAGATGGGTGCACGCGGGGGGCACAGAAGCACCGCACAGTCAGGCGTTGAAGGCTCTGGGGGCAAACCTTGCAGTGGTGGGTCCCCCTCTCCAGCTGTCTCCAGCCACAGTGAAGATGACACACACAGAGTTCAGGCTGCCATTCCCTACCTCGTGGAATTTAGCATCTTGCGGGGGAATGTGACAGGCAAATGCCAGGCAGAACGTGCTGAGTGCCTGGGAGGGGCACAAGAGCATCTGAGTGGGTTCTGCGGAAGGGGAGAGGTCAAGGTCCATTTGGGGACAGGATGAAAAGGGTCCTAGAGGACAGATGAAATTTGAGAAAGTCCCTATGGGCTTAGAGGTTGGGGGTGGTGCTCCTGAACAAGGGTAGGAGGTCATGAAACCCAAGACCAGCTGCCGCCCACTTGGTGGACAGAAAATTGAAACACCCAGCTAATGGGCCTTAATCTGGTAGGCGGATTAATTTCCATCTGAGCTGGAGGATGCAAGGCTAGGGGCCAAAGTGGACGACCTCGGATGTCCAGAGGAGGGACTCCAAGCCCAGTCAAGGGCTCAGGGCTGGTTTCCCAGAGGAGGGGAGGCTGACTAATTACAGGAGGAGGGAATTAACCTCAGGAAGTCATTGAAGTCCATCGAGACAAGGGTCACCCCTGGAGAGAAGTGTCACCCAAAGTCCAAGGTGAAATCCCTATAATCTGCCCTCCCCTTCCTCCCTGGTCATCCGGCCGCTCACTCACTCTGCAGGGCCCCCCGAGTCCACTGCTGGTCAGACCACCAGTCACACTCCTCCTGACCTAGGGCATGGCCATGGTGGCCCCCGGTGCCCAGCTGGGTCAGATCCTCACGGCCTCCAGGTCTCTGCTGACCTGTCTGCTCTCCGTATGGCCGCCCCGTCACCTCTACCGGCGGTCCCCTCAAATCCTCTCCTCCCCTTGCTTCTCTCTCTCACAGCGCTTCCCATCTTCCTACAAATCTTTGAATCCTTTACCTTTGTCTTTTATCAGAAGTCATATATTATTACATTTCCCAAGGGATTGACTGAAGCAGCCCTGGCTTTCTGAACCCTGCCTGGTACAAGGAGGCATCCAGTCAATATTTGTTAGTAGAATTAATGAAAAAAGCAAGAGGAAGAGCAGCAACCAGCACTTTATTAAAAGACCCTCCGCCCAAATACCTTCTTCCTGTGCTTGAAAGCTGTGGCTGGATAATTCATGCTGACCTATATTTTTTTCCCTCTTTGAACCGATGTGTATTTCCAAAGGCTAAGGGAATGCATATGCCTTGGCAAAGCTCACACTTAGAGCTTCTAGACAAAAAGCATTTCAGGAACACACTCCCCCTGTGAGCCGTGCTGCTGACAGAGCAGCCCGTGAGCCCCCAGGAGCGGCCTGGGGTTTCTGGGGACTCTCTGGGGCCAGGCACCTGGGACCCCCACTTTGATATCTGCCCCAGCGGCCAGCTGTTCTCAGCCAGGCGGCTAAATGAAGACAGTCACTTCACCAGCAAAGGGAGGAAGAGAAAATGAGAAGGACGGTCTGGAGTTGTCACCAAGCCCTTGATAGGGGCTCCAGGGAGCACGAGGGGGACAGACACGTGGCCCCACAGCTGAGCTAGCGTCTGGCCATGCTCCGCGAGACAGACCCTGAGCACAGTGTGACGGTCCCTGCAGTGCCCCCACCCGGGTGCGGGGTCAGAAATGCTGCCTTAGGATGCGGTGCTGGGCTGGGGGATGAATCAGGAGATGGGGAGAGAGATATACACTGCTATGTACAAAATAGGTAACTAATGAGAGCCTGTTGTACAGCTCAGGGAACTCTCCTCAGTGATCTATGGGGACCAAAAGGGGAAGGATGTATGCACTCATATAGCTGATTCACCTTGCTGGACAGCAGAAACCAACACAACCTTATAAAGCCACTACACTCGAATAAAATGGCTCTGTTTAAGATTCAAATTCTTAGAATTGAAGTGAAATGGGCGGTTCTTGCTGTGGTGACTTAAAATTGTTTTTTATTCAGTATATACATGTATACACATACATAGTATATGCATGTTGTATGATATGTATACATACATGCACCTGGTATGACATGTATACAAATACATTTAGATGCATATAGTGTTCATATAAAGTATGATATGTATACACATATGCATATACATATAGTGTGTATGCACACATGTATATGTGGATACATGCATTTAATAAGTACCTAGCTCTGTCCTTTGACTGTTCTACATATTCGATCATTTAATTCTCATAATGATCCTGAGAAGTAGGTCCTACTATACCATTTGATAGAGGCTGGAAGCGAGGCACAGGAGTTACCTATCCTGCCTAAGGTGGCCCAGCCGGGTGCAGGCGACCCTGGGAGCTGGCCTCCCCTCCCCTCTCAGCAGTCTGCTTGAAAAGCCAAGCTCTTAACCATGCACTTGTGCTCCGTCAATCATGTCCCAGGGCCGCCAGGGTGTCAATGAGCCCCTTCTAGGGTGTCCATGAGGGCAAAGCCATTTTCACGGCAAGACACCACTCGCTTTTTCATTCTCACTCTCTCAGGAACTGACTGTTGCCTCTGTTCCCCAGAGACAGGCAGCGTGGGATTCCAGCACGGACCGAGGCGACAGCAGACTGAGAGCCCAGCTGCTTTCCTCTGAGCCAGACATGGAGATTAGTAAGACGATGCTACTTTTCTCACTAAATTTCTGTTTCATTTGGGAAAGCAGCTGTTTTTCATTATACTTATATTATCAGGCGATAGACCTATTATTGCCAATTTTAAATAAAGCGATAAATATGTAAAGAATGTCTCCTTAAAAGACAGAAGACACAAAAGCTATTTGAGACCATCAGTAACATTTAAGACCCTGTAAAGAGGCCTTCAAAACCAACAGTTTAAGAACAGCTGCTATGCTACCAACTGCCCCTCGGGGTTTTTGAAGAGCGCATCTTGGCATTTCCTGCCCAGCTCAGGACTGGCCATGTTGCAGGATGCACAGAATCCCGGGGCCCTACTTATAGAACATCAGAAGACCCTCCCCTCCAGCTGCTGTGATAGCAACATGCCTCTTCCTATGTGTAGGAGTGTCTGCTGCTGCTGCTGCTGCTAAGTCGCTTCAGTCGTGTCCGACTCTGTGAGACCCCATAGACGGCAGCCCACCAGGCTCCCCCGTCCCTGGGATTCTCCAGGCAAGAACACTGGAGTGGGGTGCCATGTCCTTCTCCAGTGCATGAAAGTGAAAAGTGAAAGTGACGTCTCTCAGTTGTGTCTGACTCTTAGCGACCTCATGGACTGTGGCCCACCAGGTTCCCCCGTCCCTGGGATTTTCCAGGCAAGAGTGCTGGAGTGGGGTGCCACGGCCTTCTCCGAGGAGTGTTTTGACAGAGTGTCTTATTTGCGTGTGTGCATGGGGGGAGGGACACTGGACCCAGCTGAGAGCAGCAGGCCCACTCACCCTCACAAGCCCTTACTGTTGCCGCCGCCAGCCTTTGCATGGGTCCCGCTCCCAGTTCAGTGGGAATTGTTTTCCAGCTCCCATCCCCTGGTCTATCTTCCTCCGTTTCTTCCACGACAAAGTCACAACTGATAATACGTGACAGGAACAAACATTCTCAGGATCTCTGTCCTGGGAACTTAGCCCAAGGACACAGTCCAAAAGAAATAAAATGCTAAAGCCACTAGATGTTCCGTGCAGTGTTGTTTACAATGATGATGATGACGGCGATATACACTAACATACTTTATACAGAAATATGCTGCCATGGAGATGACTGAGTCAGTGGTACTGCCACCTGGCGGGTCATTACACAGCTGTCCAGGGTGACAGCCGTCCAGGACAACTCCAGAAACACTCATCGAGTAACCCCTCCTTGACCTGGATACTGGGGGCTCAATGGGGAAGGAGATGGCCCCTGCCCTCAAGGAGGTTTCAGTTAAGTGACTGTCTACCTGCTGAGATTTCAAAGTACAGGGAACCAATTCCAAACATCTACCCACCTCCCTGTCCCAGAGACCTTCCCTTCAGTCCTTCTCCTTTTCTGACAGCCAATCCCCTGGCACTGGGGATATTTTTAGTGCCTGTGACAAAGTGTTCATGAGAAGGCCATTGAGCCACAAGGCGGTGTGCCTCTTCCCTGCACAGTGCATGGGATATTTTGGCCAAGTGCATTTCAGACAGGCTGGCTCTGGGTCCCTCCCATGTCCTTCTCCCTCTTTCTCATGATCCAAATCTGAAAGGGCTGTGGTGTGCTGTGGTATCCTGGCAAGGCGTGCTTGCTTAATTTAGGCTGAGCATGTAGATCTATAAATAGCAGGTGTTCTGAAGGCAGGCAGGCTGAGCTGTGAACAACAGAGACGGTGGACAGTCCCAACATTAAACAGCCAGAGCCTCTAGACGTGGGATTCCCCCATCTCCAGTTCTCCAAAAGCGGGAGGTGGAGCAAGTGTGGCAGGCTGAGTGATGCCCCAGAGGGTGTCCAAGGAGAAAGAAATGATCCCCAGTGGGGAGCAGACCCGTGTCCAGCTCAGCAGAGAGGTCAGTGAGCTGGACATCATGGTGATCAAACCAACAGCCAAGGCTGACTCTGTGTGGCTGAGACAAATGGACAAACCGTGCCCACTTTCAGCTGCTCATGCTTGGCCCTGGAGATGCGGAGCTGCATCTGGCCCCGCAAAGGATGAATCACACATTCCTGTTCCTCATTGAGCTCCTGGGCGAACAGGGAAAACAGACACACACACAGGCCAGGCACCATAAGGAGTGGAGTCAGCAGGATGAAAGTCAGACACACACACACACGGGTACACACACACACGGGATGTTTGGGGGAATGTACAGGACGCAGGGAGGAAAGATTCCCAGAAGTGGTGCTTGAATTGAGTTTTCAAGGAAAGATGATTGAAGCAGGAAGATTAAAAAAGGGCATTCTAGGTGGAGGGCAGAGCAGATAAACATCACATATTCCAAGTCCTGGAGACAACAAAGCTACTGCATTTAGTATGAATGCTATTTAGGGTAGTGAGAACATAGGAAGCATCTGTATCTCCATCTGTATCTACAGCCGTGGTACTGTGTACCGTGCTCAGTCGCCCAGTCGTGTCCCACTCTTTACGACCCTATAGACCGTAGCCCTCCAGTCTCTTCCGTCTTTGGGATTTTCCAGGCGCGAATACTGGAGTGGGTTGCCATTCCATTCTCCAGGGGACTTTCCCGACCTAGGGACTGAACCTGCATCTCTTGCATCTTCCGCATTGGCAGGCGGGTTCTTTATTTTATCTGGGTAGTTGTAAATGCCTGACAATTAGCTCTTTTGATTGCAATGTAAGTGCCTGACATTAAGCTTTTAATTGTTTAGACATCTATGTCGTAAACACACTGCCACAGATACGCAACTAAAGAGTCACGTGGCCCCACCCATGAAGTTTCTCTTTCTAGAAAGTCTGGGTGATCTAGATAACTGACCTTGCTGAGTGCCCTTGCTTTCCCAACCTACGCTTGCTTTAATTCCCTCTCTTTTGTTTCAGATTTGCCAATGAGGAGTGACCTTGCAAAACACTAGCCCCCACCCCCCGCCTCCAACCCTGGCCCCAGTAAAGGCAGAACCCCCGGTCTGTGCACGCCCCCCACCTCCCTGTGTGGCCCTGGGCATGCCATTTACCTCCAGAACTCATCAGCCAAAAACCTTGTTTGTTTTTGTTTTTCCCTAAGTTCCCTGATGGTCATTGCTGAGGTGCATCTTGTAATCATAATAAGAACTACAAGGCCAGAGAGTAGTGATAAGGCTGAGGATGTTGGCAAAACACCAGGTCATGGTGGCCTTGTCTGTCCTCTGGTGGAATTTGGACTTGGTCCCTAGACCATAAGGGAAATGGTCAGATGAAGAAGGAAAGGCATAACTCGATGCCCTTTGGGAACAAAGGTTATTGGTGAACACCCAAATGCTTATCAGCCGGCCGGGTCTGAATAGCATAGAAATTGTTTTTGGAGAATAACTCAGTCTGTGGGCTTGGCTTCTAAAAGGACGTTATTTTGCTGACAAAGCTATGTTTTTTTCCAGGAGTCATGTATGGATGTGAGAGTTGGACTATAAAGAGGGCTGAATGTTCAAGAATTGATGCTTTTGAGCTGTGGTGTTGGAGAAGACTCTTAAGTCCCTTGGACTGCAAGGAGATCCAACCAGTCCATCCTAAAGGAGATCAGTCCTGAATATTCATTGGAAGGACTGATGCTGAAACTCCAATACTTTGGCCACCTGATGTGAAGAACAGATTCATTGGAAAGATTGAAGGCAGGAAGAGAAGGGGACGGCAGAGGATGAGATGGTTGGATGGCATCACCAACTCGACAGACAAGCTCCGGGAGATGGTGAAGGACAAGGAAGCCTGGCATGTTGCAGTCTATGGGGTCGCAAAGAGTCAGACACAACTGAGCGACTGAACAATAACAACAACAACAACAAACGTCCGTGCTTTGGGTGGATGCCCTCCTGTGGCACTAGTGTTGTTAAGGCCTCTGGGCCTGACAGCAGCAGCTACCCCTGGGGGTCTGTGCTGTAACCAGACACCTTCCCCTGCTACCCTCACAGCTCACCCACATCCCACCAGCACAGCTACAAGTACGAACACTTATCACAGCGCTGTAACTCATCCAGCATTGCCTATGGCCAGGCACCGCGCCCAGCTTTCTGCATCATCGTCTCATTTAATTCTCACAACCCCTTGTAGGTGGGTACTGTGACCATCCCATTTCTTACAGATCAGATAGTCTGATCTGATCCCCAAAAGCTGGAGAGGGACAGACGTGGGTGCTGCCTGGCAGATGCCACTCCAGGCCTTGAACCTGCCACAGCCTGCCTGATGCCAGGGAGGTCTATCTCCCCTGGTGGGTGGGACTGGTCCCATCAATGGAGAGAACAAAGCTCATCAGGTTAAGGACACATGGCTGGCAATCAGAGAGCTATCCTGAAGCTTTTTCTTTGGAATCCAGGGACCCTGCTTCCTCCCTTCCATCCTGGCTGTCTATGGGGGCTGGATGTTTGAACATTCAGGGAGGAGGGCACTCCCTGCAGCTGTCAGGAGCTTGACCTTTTCTAGAAGATGGTAATGACGTGAGGTGTGGCTGCTGACGACCGTGAGGAGCCTAAGCTCTGAAGTCCAGGAGGTCTGTGGGTCCTTGGTCCATTTTAGAAATGAGGCAATAGGTGCAGAGGGGGGCTGGATCTGAGGGCTGGGGGTCAATCAGAGTCCCAGGAAAATACGTCCAGGGTCACATGGAAGGAGAAAGTCCAAGCAGACCTTGCAGTCAGAGGCTGGACAATATTTCTGCTTTGCAAATAGGGTCACCTGTACCATTTTTCCAGATTCCACACATACGTGTTAATATACGATAACAAACGTACAGACACCAAGGGGAGAAAGTGGGTCGGGATAAATTGAAAGATTTGGATCGACACGTATACGCTGTGTGCATGCATGTCCAGTTGCTTCAGTTGTATCCGACTCTGCGACCCCATGGACTGTAGCCCGCCGGGCTCCTCTGTCCAGGGGATTCTCTAAACAAGAATTCTGGAGCAGGTTGCCATTTCCTCCTCCAGGGGATCTTCCTGACCCAGGGATTGAACCTGGGTCTCCTGCATTGCAGATGGATTCGTTACCACTGAGCCACCAGGGAAGCCCCCTATATACACTACCATGCATAAAACCGGCTTCCCAGGTGGTGGTGGTGATAAAGAACCCACCTGCCAGTACAGGAGATGTAAGACACATGGGCTTATCTATGAAAAAAATAGTGAACTGAGAAGCCGTTGTATGGCACAGGGAACTCTATTCAGTGCTTTGTGGCGACCTAAATGGGAAGGGGACACATGTACATGTGTAGCTGATTCCCTTTGCTGAACACAACGCTGGTAAGCGACTGTGCTCCAATACAAATTAGGTTAAGAAGCGGGGCATAAATGAGCAGCAAGAGAGCAGAGCCCATGGCTGAGCCTGCCGTCATCACATGCCCAGCACCAGGCCCATGATGGACCAGGGTAAAGCCTGTGGGATGGACGTGTGAACCAATGAGCCATTATGACCACCCAGGAGAGGGTACAGAGGCTGAGAGCGGGTTCAGGCCCTCCAACACTGTCGACAGTGCCATTTCTCACATGTTTCATGGTTGCACCTCATCAAAGCGTTTCAACGTGCTGGTAAGAATTCTCTGTATGACCTAGACAGGTGGGATGAGGTGGAAGGTAAGAGGGAGGTTCCAGAGGGAGGGGACACGTGTATACCTATGGCTGGTTCATGTTGATGTGTGGCAGAAACCAACACAACATTGTACAGCAATTATCTTCCAGTTAACCATAAATAACTTATTTTTTTAAAAAGAACTCTCTGTAAGGATCAAGTATGTGATATCCCATTCTATGGATGTCCTTTAGCCACTCGCCAGTGTTGGACACTCGGGATGTTTCCATAATGTTCCTTTAAAAGAGTTAGGCAGTGAGGATCAAGGAGAGGCAATGGGGCAAGCCCTGCCTCCGGAGCTCTGGACGCAGACTAGATACCTTGAAAGCCCAACTCCTCCACTCATTAACTGTGCATCTGTGAGCAAGTTATTTAGCCACCCTGGGCCTTGGTTCCATCATCAACAGAACAGGAAGAATGTGGGCAGCTGGCTTTCAAGGTGGCCGTGGGGGTAAAGTTGTCACTATTCGGGGCTGTCAGGAGAGCCTGGTCAGCCCTCTGTAAGTGCCCACACTCACCCCACCAGCGCTTATACCCCTAAGTCCAGACGATTACACAGAACATCGTCCTGGAAGTGGGACCACACGGTCAGCCTGCAGAATTCTAAGGAGAGCACCTGTAAAAATCCTGGCAGCATTAAGAAAAGTCTTTAGCCCAAGCACAGAGGCTCAAGGGACCCAGAAGACGAGGCTGCCCTACTATACAGCAAGTTCCCTACATATGAACAAGTTCCATTTTAAGAGCACATTTGTAAAGTAATTAGCCTCTAATTAAAATAAATAAATTAATTTTAAAAAATAAATAAAAACACACATTTCAAATTAAAATAAAAGGGGAAAAAAAAGCATTATTTGTAAGTCGAAAGTCCAACTAAGTTAGCTTAGGCACCCAGATAACACAATCTGCTATCTAACACTGCACTGTAGCAGGCTTATAGAACTTTTCACACAAATAAGACATACAAACAAACAGAAAAAATAAAGAGCAGTTTTTTTTTTAATCTTACAATACCTTGAAAACTACAGTACGGCTACATTGCCGCAGCTTCTATGCTTGCTTCTGGACATCCTGAGCTTGAGATAAACTACAGTACAGCTATGTTGCCGCAGCTTCTGCGCTTGCTTCTGGACATCCTGAGCTTGAGATAAAAGGCACCGCACTACTGTTCTCTATACGGTGCTGCACAGTAAGGTGCACAGAAGACAACCGCTTGTAAAAGATGCACCTAGGTGACAATGACAATGTAGTCAGACACATGGACTAATTTTCATGATTTACTAACTTGCATTCACACGTCTGCATCTTTGCAAGTTCCCAACTTGAAGGTTCGTATGGGGGCCTCACCACATGACACCAGAATTCCTGCTGCAGGCCTTTCTGCCAAGTGTTCATCTAGCCTCCTGCAGGAAACAAACCCTCGTGCCCTTTCACCTCCCCCAGTGGAGGCCTGGGCCAGGCCAAGGAAGCCTAAGGACCAGGGACCCTCAGAGGATCCCCATTAAGCTAGGGCTTGTCTTTTAAATTCCTAACCTTATATTCTTTTCTTAAAGAGAACACCTAAATTCTGTTAGCTTCCAGCCTCACAGAACTCATAACTGCATATCTACATATCACTAATTTGTTCATCTGTTTCTCCCATTAAATTATTTTTTTTTAAGTTTGTATTTTATACTGGAGTATAGCTGACTAGCGGGGCTTTCCTGGTGGCTCAGCGGTAAAGAATCCGCCCGCCAGTGTAGGAGACATGGATTCAATCCCTGGGTCAGGAAGATGCCCTGAAGAAGGAAATGTTAACCCACTCCAGTTATTCTTGCTTGGGAAATCGCATAGACAGAGGAGCCTGGCGGGCTACAATCCACGGTGTCGCAAAAGAGTCAGATGCGACTTAGCGACTAAACAAGAACAACAGCTGATTAACAATGCTGTGATAATTTCATGTGGACAGCAGAGGGGCTCAGCCTTACACCCACAGGTATCCATTCTGTCCTAAACTCCCCTCTCATCCAGGCTGCCACCTAACATTGAGCAGAGTTCCTTGTGCCCTACAGTGGAAACCCACTAAATTATTAACATGTTGAAGGTATAGCCCTTGTCTTATTCTGTTATCCCTCCAGTGCTTAGCCCAGTGCCAGGCACCCAGTTGTGCTCGCTGAATGAATGAATGAATGAATGAGGGAGTGAGAAGGAAAAACCTTCTGTGAACAGAAACTTGTGCATTTCAGTTTTTCCACTTGGGTTCCCTCCTCAGACTCGCCCAGGACAAGCTAATCCTTTTCCACCTGACAACATCTCAGACCCTCAGAGAGGGCTCCTGCCTTCCTGGGACACAGCCCTGGCTTCTGTAACGAGCACTCCTTTCTTAAACGTTATCAGCAACAGAAATTCCACCAGCCTTTCCCTGCTGTCCATTTCCATCCCCCTAACGGCTGCCAGGCTATGCTCTTATCTAGCAGAGTGCCTTGGCCTACAGTTTGCCTGTGGGCTGGTTGATGAAATTTGTTTTGGGAGAGGAAATGCTTGAGTTCTGAGGGAGAGAATGCACCCGTGACTCTTTAGGCCTGAAAGGACTCATGGCAGGAAATGGGCCTGGCTCTGGGGGTGGCGGGAGGCCACAGCCCCCGGGGGAGAGCAACTGAGTCCCCTCACCTGTCCTTAGATCAGCAGCCCCTGCTCACCGCCCCCTTCACTGTTTTATCTGCAGTGGGACTCAGTTCCTTAAACATCTCAGAGTCACCTTCCTGGGCCACCATGTCTACCCTGGGATCCTCCCGGGGCCCCCTCTGCCTGCCCTCAGCCCTGCCACTCACAGATCCATTTCTTCCTGCTCAAGGCCAATCTCCTGCCTTCTCCCCCCCACCCCCCGTTTGCCAGCACGTGAACTCTCTGGGTCTCTGTCTGACTAGAACAGGGCCTGGTGCATCAAGAGATCTGAGAGCTCTCTGACTCAGTTCTGATTTGCCTGAAGCACAGGTAAAACTAGCACAGATCCACTGCGCATTCTGCATATATTCTGCTGAGAGCTGGGAACACAAATGTATTTACGTTAAGGCCTCTGTGCTTAAGTAGCTCCCTCCCAGAAAACCCCAGTGCGAGAGGAAATGCCCGCTTCCCAGAGAGGCCCAGTTCTGTAATCACACCTTCAACCAGATCAAGGCCTCTGCAGGCCTAGGACAGCAGCCACACGCCACCCCCCAGGAAGCACACAGGCACACCACAATCACACATGGATGCACATTTCCACCACGTGCATCGTCGCACGTCCTGTTACATGCGACATGGCTCTATCAGTGACGTAGGCATAAGCACAGCTCCTGGGGTGTGAAGCGAAGGAGACAGTGTCCACCAGCATCGTTTGGCTTTCTTGCTGCTGTGAGGGCCTGAGATCCCCTGATCCATGGGGACAAACGCTCCCCCACCTTCTGCTCTGTTTCTTCCTTCTGAGACTGTTCTGTCTCCCAGGGCCATCTGATCGAATGTCAGCCTGCAGACAGGCACTCTCGGCAAGCATGCCACATTCGCTGGCTGCATCACTTGCACAAGTTAAGGAAATTTTCAGAATCTTGCTTCCTCCTCTGAACTTGGGCCACTGGGATTTTGTGAGCAGTAATGGCCAGGCAGGGGTCTGGACAGGATCTGATCCATAGTTTAGTAAATGTGGTGAGTGATGGTGCTGACAGCAGGGGCAGGGTGACTCTAGCATTTAGATGTGCATCAAGAACATTCTGGCATCATCAGTGTGCACGTAAGGTGGTTTTAACACAGAGATAGGTTGCGTTAGAAATGGGCTTCTCAGGTGGTGCAGCAGTAAAGAATCCATCTGCCAAAGCAGGACACACAGGTTTGATCCCTGGGTTGGGAAGATCCCCTGCAGGAGGGCAAGGCAACCCACTCCAGTATTCTTACCTGGAAAATCCCATGGACAGAGGAGTCTGGCAGGCTGCAGTCCATAGAGTCACAGAGTTGGACATGACCAAGCAACTGAGCACACACCCACACGTGTGAGTTAGAAATAATCTAGATGGTGTGTATATGTACATATAGAAACACGTGTATATGATGTGAGTGGATGTATATGTGAGGATGTATGCATATGTCTAAGAACATGGATGTGTGTATAGCCATGCACACACACACACACACACACACACCCCACACACACATTTCACATTGCCCAGCTCCATCTGCCCAGAGGGCCTGGGAGCAATGCTACCCTAGGAATAAAGGACACGCCTTGTCACCAGATGGCACTTCTAAATAATATCCTGCACTGAAAAGCACCAGGATTCCTTGAAAAATGCTAACTCTGAGGCTGGGCAGAGGAAGCACAAAATGAGGCTAGAATATTGTGTCTCACCAACAAGTAAGAAAGTGCTCAAAACCAACAGAGAGATGTTAAAAAGATGCCGCAGCCATCCCTCACTGGATACATTTGGGACAACTTAAAATATCAAAAGAATGATATTTATAATGATAATGATAACAAAGGATTAAAGTTTATTAAGTACAGTTAAAATCTGCCAGTTCACAACCTGCATAAAGAAGGAAAGGAAGGAGGAATGTTCTTTTCTATGCTGGAAAACCAACTAACAAATGAAAAATAAACAGTGAGATGAGAAAAATCGCTATTTGGTTAACCATGCTGATAATAAACTGATGCAGGCAAGAACCATCAATAGATGCTAAAGCTCCTGTGGCAGGTTAAGGAGTAAAAGGATATTTACAGAGTCTTATAGACGCTCCCGGTAAGATACTTGATAATTACAAAAATGAAATGGTAACTTCACATGGAGACACCTCGCAGAGGCCACCTCAACCAGGTGACAAATCAACGTCACCAGCTCTGAGACAGACCAACATCATCCTCCTAACAGGAGGCACTGAGGACCCAGCATCAGTTCCGTGAGATTCCTGGCAAGAGCCCATGGTCTCAATCGAATCACAAGGACACATCAGACAAACACAAACTGAGGGATATTCTGGAAAATAATTGGCTTGAATGTGTCAAAAAAGGTCAGTGTTGTGAAATACAAATCAATGTTAGCAGCAAATCAATGCTAAGCTTCTGACTCAGCTGTACTATGTTTATAATAACGCTGTGGTTTCAGGAATATATAAAATGCTAACACTGGAGAAATCTGGGTAAAGGGTACCCATGATTTTCTGACTATTCTTGCAGCTTACCTGTAAATTTGCAATTATATAAAAATGAACTAACTGAAAAAAAAACCCATTTTTAATTGAAAAGAATGCTCTGGGTTTAACTTTATTTAATTTTCATTTATTAAAATTTAAATAGCCACAGATGGAGTGGATGTATGTGGACAGCTCAGTTCTAGACCAGGGACCGACACATTTTTTTTTTTGTCTTAAGGACCAGTCTGTAAATATTTCAGCCTTTGGGGCCACACTTTCTCTGTCGCAATGGTTGCTGTGGTGTGACATACCACAGATAGCCCTGATGAATGAGCATGGCTGAGTGCCAATAAAACTTTATTTGTAAAACATGACCAGGAGGGGACTTGTCCTGTGGGTCACAGGGTTTGCTGGCTGAGCGCTCACCCCAGGACACACCAGACTGTCATTGCACCAGACTGTCATTGCAGCGCTTCTTTGGGATGACGGGCACTTGTCATAGAAGGATCTCCCAGTTTTCATGAGATCACAAAGACCTCTAAAAAACAGAGAGGTTGCTTGATACTCTAAGAGGCTCACGTTTTTCCTTGAGGCAGAAAGCCCTCCCTCTTTATGGAATACCCAAGTTGCAAAGAGATCAAGAAACAGGGGCAATCTCCCCCACCTCCATCTTCTGCCCACAACCTGATGTAATCCACAGAAGAAACAGGAAAGAGTTTCTCACTGGTATTAGTCAGTTATTACCTCAGTGGGCTGAGGGAGTGTCCATCTCTGCTCTTCAGACGACTGTCCTGGACACAAAGCTCAGAGTGTCTGCTCACCACAGCCCCTGGAGATGCTAATCACTTCTACTGGCATTTCCACATCAGAAAGGTTGAATTTGAAACCAGTACCAGCTGGAAGTGAAGACGATAAAAGTTTGTCAGCTTTGACATTTCACTCACTGCCTTTTGGAGATGACTCAACATAATTAAAAGGCATTCACCCAGTTCCCCATTCACCCAGCCAATGATTTATACATCAAATATTTTGTAGATAAACCCCTATTCTGCTCCATGCTCGGAGTCAAGTCCCAGAGACAGAAAGGTGAGTATAGTTCATACCCCTCCAGGAGCTCAGCCTGGCGGAGGAAACAAATAGACAGTCCAGGGCAGTATGATATGAGGGTGTGGATGATATCTGGGAAGAAACAGCCAACTCAGTCTGAAAGACAAATCTGAAGAGGAGATGGTATTTTTAGGTGCCCCTTGATCAGGGTACAAGCAAGATGCTATTTGGCAAAAGAAAAGCCTTGGGGGAAAATGTCTTTCAGGACAAAGATAAAGAAATAGGTACGATGTGAAGGCGAAAATTGTGAGATCAAAATTAGGATAAACCAGGCTGAGGCTGGACAGGAAAGGGCTGTCGAAGACCTTGTCTGAGAACGGGAACAGAGACTCTCAGTTGAGTTCTTTCTGTGTGCCAAGCACTGCAATGTGCAGACCATGGGTTTTCTTAGCTGACACTCTCTTGAAATCCAAGGTGCCCAGATTGATTATTCCCACAACATTGATGGGCAGCTGAAGCTTGGAGAGCTGCCATGAGAGGAGCTGCCCGGCATGACGAAAGCAGTCAGTGGCAGAGAGCAGAGTGTGACGGGACACACCCATCCTGTCTGCTTCCAAAGCCTTCATCTCAGCCACTGCGAAAGAGGATTTCGGTGAAGGTCCCCTATTACTCACATCACCTTGCAGCATCCCCTCTGTGGTGGGGCTTTGCCACCTCTCTCACCACAAAGTGAAAACCGTTTCTCCACTCTTGGAGTCTGAACTTGGCCATGTGGCTTGCTTTTGAACAATAAGCCGATGATAACAAACTTGACACAAAGAAAGGCTTAAGAATGCTTAGGTGGAGGACTTCCTCTTGCTTGCTGCTGGGAATCATTCTGCAGTCACAAGAGCACACCTGAGCTAGCCCCTGGAGGATGAAAACCAACCAACATGGGGAGAAGCTTCAGCCCTCCCAGCTGAGCCCCCAGGCTTGCAAGTGAGACTATTACAGGCAGTTGAGCACCAGCCAAGTCGACCAGTCCAAAAGAAACACCTAGTCTACATACCCACAGCATCAGGAAAAATAATAAATGTTTATTGTTGACGGTGCTAAGGTTCGAGACTGTTTGTTATGCAGAGAAACCTAGCTGATACAACCACCAAGTTATCCTCACACTGCTGGCAGTGAGACCACATGATTTCTATGTCAGAAAGAAAAGTTAGCCTGTGCTGTCCAGTTCAGCCTGACTGTCAAGAGACGATGAGGGCCAGGGATAAGGCTGGGCTGTGGGCAAGACGAGGAGAAGATTCAAGAACTATTTTATACAAGAAATCAACAGGATTTAGAGATCAACTGACTCCAGATCTGTCTACAGGCATCTGGTGTTGATGATAAACAGACTCTATTTGGAGGTCCCGATGTAGGCAGGATGTTTATACAGAAGAAACACAAAGTGGCCAAAGCAGCTAGGGGAAATTCCGGGAATGAAACTTTTTTTTCAGCCCCAGTTTTCTGGAAGAATGAAGGTGGAGGCTCACTGCCTCACAGCCTCCAAATGGTGTCTGCCACCTCCTCCAATGCCAGAGGGGTCCTTGTACACTGCAGCTCACACCTTCCTCCCTCCCATCACTGACTCACACCATCCCCACCCACACTCTACTCACCCTTTGGGTCTCAGTGTCAGCGCACTTCCCAGGGACATCTCTATTGACAGGACAGACAAAGCCAGGCACTGCCATGACACATTCCCAGAATTCCCTGCGCTCCTGCAGAGCATCGGTCACAGCCCAGTAATTCCACGAGGCAAGAGCGAGGCAACTGTCCTAGACGCCACTCTACAAGCCACCACCCAGCTCCCCCCCGCCGCCCCCCGGGAGAAACTCAGTTACTATCTCCTGAGTCAGAGAATGAGCAAAGCAGTTCATGCACCACACTTCCAAGATGTTTGCTTTGACACCATGCTGTCCTTACCCTGAAATGGGCTAGGGAACCTTACAGGGACTCCATGGTTTCCTGTGCTGATCTTCCCTGGTTCGTTCTATTGTTTAACAAGAATTTACTAAGTGCAAGCCATCACCACAATTCTATCAGCCATTGTTCTCATGAGACTGAAGCCCTTAGGGGTGGTGGAAAGGACAGCATTTTACTGACTTTACTTATCACTAGATTTCCCCACCCGCACTGGACACTGTGTGGGTAAAGGGGGCACTTGCGGGGAGGGGGCACTCAGTAATGGCTAGAGAATGAATGAGTGAGTGAGCATCACTATCCACAACAGCCAAGACATGGGAGCAACCTAACCGTCCATCAACAGATGAATGGACAAAGAAGACGTTTCATATATATATGAAACAGAATATATAGCTGTATATCTATATATAAAACAGAATACTACTCAGCCCTAAAGAAAAGAATGAAATAGAGCCATACCAACATAGCTGGACCTAAAGATTCTCATACACCAAGTGAAAGTAAGTCAGACAGAGATAAATATCACATGATATTAGTTATATGTGGAATCTTAAAAAAAAATGAACTTATTTACAAAACAGAAATAGACTCACAAACATAGAAAACAAATATACGTTTACCAAAGGGGAAAGGGCGGACAGATAAATTAGGAGTTTGAAATGAAAACATACACACTTCTGCATGTAAAACAGATAACCAACAAGGAGCTACTGTAAAGCACAGGGAATGATACGCAATATCTTGGCAACTGCATTGGATTTCCAGCCCCAACCAGCAAGCTTGCAACCATGAGGCCTTTAAAACTGGATCTGTGCCCCCCAAGCGTCACCCACCTTCCAGAACCCGGGGTTCTCAGCTGCTCTACCAGGACCCAAGGCACTGATCACACAGAGAAGGAGAGGACCCCACTTCCTTACCTGCTGGGCCCAGGAGCAGCAGCCTCATCAGCTACTTTGACTCTCCCTGATTTCTGATTTTAACTGATCTTTAACACCTCCTCTTGTTTTGAATAACTGTATGTGTGCATATTTTTGGCTTTGCTGAGTCTTTGTGGGTGCGCAAGTTTTTCTCTAGTCTTGGTGGGCAGGGGCTACTCTGGAGTTGCAGCGCACAAGCTTTTTGCAGCAGCGGCTTCTCCTGTTGCAGAGCGCGGGCTCTGGGGCTCACAGGCTTTAACTGCTGTGGCTCATGGGCTTAGTTGCTCTGTGGCATGTGGGATCTTCCCAGATCAGGGATTGAACCCGTGTCTCCTGCATTGGCAGGCGGATTCTTTACCACTGAACCGCCAGGGAAGCCCTAAAAATCTCTTCTAAAATGCCACATCACAACTTTCTTCCCTATGCCCTCTTGCCCTGCATCTTCTTATATTCCTCCTGCTTTCCCAAGGCTTCCACTAACTCAATTCTTGAAAATGGTGAAATGTGTTCATACACAGGGACTACACAGGAAGACAGATCAGATGTAATCCTCATTTTTGGAAAGGGTGCAGAAATGCTCATGTGACTCTCCCAGATACAAATGAAGAAACTGAGGCCTGGAGAGGTGGGCCCATGGATCACACGGCTGAGAACAGGGCTATGGGAACATGGGCCAAAGGCTTCTGATTCCAGGCTCAGGGCTTGCCCCCTCATTTCTCTCCATCCAACTGGCAGCAACCAGCTACCAACTGGGTCCTTAATGGTAAACTGCTGGACTTAAACCAGGAGACCTGAGGCAAGAAAAATGCCCACAAATTCCAGCCGGTGCACAGATTAGGACAAATTCCAGTCAAACGAATCAGCGAGTTCTCACTTCTCCTAATCTGGATTCATAAATCATACCTTCTTTGCCCCTGTTAGTGCATCTACCACCTGAAATTCCTTTCTTCTGTGCAACAGAATGCAATAAATCTTATAAGAGAGTGTGTTCTCCAATTCTGTTTCTTCGTAGGATGGGGCAGGGAACAGGATATGAAACTCTCCATCACACCTGGAGTATAGCAGTTTGCTTAATAAAGCATAGCCTTTCTCCTCAAAGTCAAAAAAGAAAAAGATCATCTGAATAATTATTAACACTGGGCCTAGGTGAAAAACATACTGCTGTGCTTTTAAATTACAGGAATCTTTTCTCAGAGGCCCATGGTCATATCATGTTCCAAAACAGTGTGGCTGGCTGCTAGGTATGCCAAGCAGAGGAGGCCAGCCACACAAAGTCTAGCTGTGTGAGTTTAGAAAAATAGCCTTTCTCTGAGTCATAGTTTACTTACTAGTAAAATGGAAACTGAACCTCCCTCAATGCTTCACAGGGCTGTACTGCAAAGCAAGAGAATAAGAAACAACATGAATTTGCTTTAATAAAAATTATAAGGTAAAACTAGCAGTAGTGATAGTAGCAGGTACCGTTTTTAACTGTTTGTGAACATTTTGCCAAACTAAGCCCTTTGTACTCAAAAGTTCAGTGGCTCCTCATAATGGTCCTGTGATGTGTGTGGTATTATTATCTGCAGTCGCTGTGTAGGTGAGTAAGTGGAGGCTTGCAGAGATGAAGTAACTTGCTCATGGTCATAGTAAAGAGTGGAGCCTGAATGATAAACTGATTTCTAGGTGGACTCCATTTAAGGCCAGGACTAACACAGCTCCCTTCAATCAGCGCTTACTGAGCTTCTTCCGTGCTATGCAAGCACTCTGCTCTGCCCTGATGGGGACGGCAGTACATTTGGGGGCTCTCCCACTGTGGGGAAGAGGACTCGGGCAGACAGTAAGAACCACCTCACTCTGTACCCAGTGAGAGAGGGCACAGGTTAACTGGGTGGTTTCTTAATCTGAATTCCTGACCAGCATTCAATGGTCATGGAGGACGAGAAAAAGAACTGAGACTGGCTAGATTAGCTTGCAGTGGGAACAGATGACGCAGAAGAGCAAGGGTAAATGGTGAGATGCCCTAGAAAAGCCTGGTGTAAGTGCTAGAATGTCCAGAGCAGGACTGAAAGTGAGGTATGAAGGTGGAAATTCTGAGTGTGCAAACCAGAGATGACGGAGCTAACTAATACTGAGAGCGAAAGGAAGCTGAGTTCAGCAGCTTGGCCCTCTCCAGGGTTTTGCTGCACCTCCCCCATCTTGGTGTGTGGGCTGAAGAAGCCAGTCAGAACTCGGGCAAGAAGCAGGTATGTTCACCAGGCTGGGAAAGCCAGCATGCACCCTCCCTCTCTGAAAGGGTTCCACATGCTGGAGTCCTGAGAAGGAGTGGATTTCTGAAGTTGGTGCCTGACTGCTGAGTTCTGGCTGCTCTGCCATGGGAGATATTATTATAACAACAGCTACCACGGGATGCATCTGGACAGCAAGGCCAGAACCACAGTCACATTCCACGTGTGTGATTTCATTCAACCTGTGCGGCCAGCCTCTTGAGGGTGGTAGTCTTATCCCCACTTCATGGATGTGGAAACTGAGGCTCTGAGAGAGTTAGGTATCTGCCCACAGCCATACAGTTAGAAATCAGCAGAGATGTGATTCAGAGCCAGGGCTGTCTTGAGCCCCAGGTTTCCTCTTCACCCTCCAGCCCGGCTGGGGTCCAGAAGGGTGTCCTCCTGCACCTCAAATCCCACAGGTCTGGGATGGGAGGGACAGCATGGTCCCTTGGTTTGTCGAGTTGCCATGCTCTCTGTGGTCATCCATGGCCCCCCAGTTATGGCTTTCGCTTTCTAATTTCTCAGCATCAGTACAATCAGCTCTTGAACCTCAAAGAGATAGTCACCACTTCTCACACTGGAGCAACGCAAACACTCCCACGTGGACTACCCAGGAGCTGCTCAGGCCTCTGTCTCCCACCCACTGCAAACCTCAGTCTGCTGGTTCACCTAAAATGTGGGTCTGCCTAAATCTCTTTCTGCTCACAGGAAAAGACACCTTGATCACGGCTGGAAGAGGGCAGAGCGGTTAGGAGCACCAAGAGGGTGCCTTGAAGTTTTCCTCTCTTTCTCCTTCTACTGATCATGTGGCTGGGGAGATGTCCTTGGCTCCAAGTGTGGGTCCCACTCCAGGGACCCCCATGCCCTGGCTCTCCCATCTTCCAGCCTGAAGACCGTCTGTTCTCTGGGCCTTTCCCACACTGCCTGATTTATCTCAACTCTCAGCCAGAAAGATGGGTAGTAGTGTCCCCAGAGTACCGGTGGGGAGACTGAGGCTCAGGCATGGTAGGCACTTGCCCCACACTCCACAGCTAACAAACAGTGGACCTGTTCTCTCCCCCAACCCCAGCCTTCACTGACCTCTCTGCCCCTGATGGTTTCCAGGGCAGGAGGTGCCCTCGTGGACTTTCTTGTTGGGTACCCTGATTTTGCCTGCAGAGGAAGGAGATGGGAGGCTGGGCAGCCTCCCCGGGGCCTGGTGGGCACTGCTTTGTGTCTGTCAGAACTGGGAGAAATCGTGACATAGGCACGTGTTTGTTTTCTAGGCAACCATGGCCAAATGAAGGAGGCTGAACTATGTACTTTGGGGCAAGACCGTGGATGAGGGGAAAGAAAGAAGGAAGAAAAAGAAAGCAGAGTGAGACAGAGGCAGGGGAAAAAACCAGTGCTGACCGTGAAAACCTTGGGCTGGAGGACATGCTGGCATCACTCAGCGTCTGTCCTGTCCATGGCGAATGTGACCGAGTGCCACCACTGGGTGTCCTATTTATAGTCCTCTGAAGTATCGTTCGGTGAAGGAGGGGCTTCATTCTTTTCGGCCTCTTATCTGATTCCTGGATTTCCCTGGTAGCTCAGCTGGTAAAAAATCTGCCTGCAATACTGGAGACCCCAGTTCAATTCCTGGGTCAGGCAGATCTGCTGGAGAAGGGATAGGCTACCCACTCCAGTATTCTTGGGCTTCCCTGGTGGCTCAGCTGGTAAAGAATCTGCCCACAACGCGGAGACCTGGGTTCGATCCCAGGGTTGGGAAGATCCCCTGGAGAAGGGAACGGCTACCCACTCCAGTATTCTAGCCTGGAGAATTTCATGGACTGTGTAGTCCATGGGGTTGCAAAGAGTCAGACATGACTGAGCGACTTTCACTCACTATCTGATTCTCAGAACAACTGAAGGGAAGTGGAAGGAAGCTGCTGTCACATGGGGGTGGATGGGACACGTGGAGCTGTACTGGCAGGGGACCAGTCCCCACCTAGAGGGCCTGAGGTTAAGTGGCCCACTTCCACGAGCCTCGGTGTTCTCAACTGTCAAAATACTGAGAACAAGGACCGAAAAGCCCTGTTTAGAAGGTTAAATGAGTGCAGAGTGTCCAGAAGTGATATTTCCTGGGAACGGGACTTAGGGAGGAGAGAAGGGCAGAATTCACAAAAACCAACACGGACTTGCTCAGAGGGAGGTCTCAGGGAGACTGGGGGTCAGGAGGGAGGTCTAGGAGACTGGGGAGAAAACACGATGGGGATCACTAGAGCAGGAGGCCTGCCCAGTGGGGTTACCTAGGAGCCCTTGGCACCCGGGTCAGTGCCCGCTGCCGCATCCCGTGCTCTGCACACTGGAAGCTCGTCTCCAGGACACCTCGAGGTGCCCAAGTCAGCTGTGACAGCCTTGAACTCAGGGCTGGTTTCTCACTCTGGCTCCGCCTGCTAATGAGGAATCATATGGGTCAGGCCTCCACCTGAAATCTCAGTGGTGAAATACAGGGCAGGGAGCATCTAAAATGTCATGTCTGAAGCCTCAGGAGGACTCTCTCTACTACTAGTGTCCAGGAGCCACACCATAGCTTCTTAAGCCCAGAGAACTTTCCCAGCCTTAATTTCAGACAGCTCCAGAGACGCCCCACCCCCACCTTACCATCTCCTTCAGGAAGTCCTCCATGGATGGAAGCTCTGTGTGAGGAGGAGCTCTCTAATCCACAGAGGTGTCCAGAAATCAGAGGGCCATCACTGGCAACATTCAAGCAGAGGACCGTTAACCACTTGGTAGAGACGAAGTGAGGAAACAATTCAGGGGAAGCTGAGCAAGGCATTGCTTAACTCGAAAGCTGATGATGAGCACGGCGTGCACTCTGCAAACACTTATAAAGCAGGCACTCGGCAGGGTCCTGTTCTAAACACCTTCCAAGTATTAACTCATCTAGTACCTACCAGGTGCTAGGTGCTATTATTATCCAGTTTTAGAGATGAGGTGATGGAAGCACAGAGAGGTTATGAAACACACTGAAGGTCACACAGCAAGCCAGTGGCACAGCCAGTACTTCCACTGAATGAATCAATGAGTGACTCAGTCAATGAATAATTGAAGTCTGGGAGTAGAGGAAGGTTGAACAAGGGCACTGCGAAGGATCTTTGCAAATGCTCAGATTTGACAGTTCTTCCTGACTTCATGCTCTTTAAAGGTACAACCTTTGTAACTTGTTATCATTCAATCAACTCACGCACAATACAACTTATGTTCCGAGAAAAAAAGAAGCCCCTTCACTCCATTCCAGAGGCAGGTTTCCAAGGACACAGGGGCATTTCGATATTCCAAACTGCCTCCAGGTCCATCACATCTTTTCTCCTCGTTTGGACGTTTGGCATTGTAGAGATGTTAGGGGAAATACACTGACTGAAGCCCCTCACCCTGGCCAGGCGTCATAGTAACCGTTCCCGCGAGTTATTTTACCACTGGAGGTTGTGGTAAGGAACATGGAACTAATAAGCCACCACCAACAGGAAGAATTCGGGAAAGATCAAAAGGAGACCCCACGTGTCCTTCCACCTCCCAGAAGCCTTCTTGCCAGCATCCATGTTTGCTGAGCTATGCGTGCACCACCAGGAAGGACTCTGAGTCAGAGTGATTGGCCGAAGACAACCCGGAAACTAACCGCATGACTATAAAACCCCGGACTGTGAGCCTCGTGTCAGAGCAGTTCTCCTGGGTCCCCTTACCCAGCTGCTCTCCACCCAGGCACCCCTTTCCAATAAAGTTTCTTGCTTTGTGTGTCTCCTTGGCACCTGTGTCTCCTCAGACAATTCATTTCCAGCATTAGACAAGAGCCCATTCTCGGGCCCTGAAAAGGCCCCCGCCCCCACTTACTGCAGCGAAGACATCAGTTTAATTTCTAAAATTTTAGAGTTCACGATAGATTTTTTGCGTAGCTCAGTTTGTTTCCTGTCATAGATTACAGACAGAAAATAGAAGCGGCCCTTATGCTGGAACCGATTTTTCAAACCATTCTGAGAGGTGTGTTTTTCATTTGAAATTACCCTTAGGCGGTGGTGCACAGCCTCACTATCTTCTAACCTCTCCTTTTCATTTTAATTTCCTTTCTTCACCAAGAATATGCTTCAGAAACAACGAGGAATACCCCCCACTAAGACATTCTTGTTGGTGGCAGCTAACGTTTCAAAGCAACAGTTTTGATTCATCAAACTCTCCACCAGGTGGTAGGATTAACGGTGTTTTCAAGGAAGAAGAACAGCAAACACTTTCTCCATTGTGAAGGTGTTATTAGTGTGAAGTAAGTTAGGAAGAGAAAAACAAACACCGTATGTGAATGCATCTATATGGAATCTAGGAAAATGGTGCTGATGAACCTATTTGCAGGGCAGGAATGGAGACGCAGACGTGGAGAACATACTTGTGGACACAGCAAGGGGACGGAGACAGTGGGACAAGTGGAGAAAGTAGCATCAGCATAGACACACTGTCATGTGTAAAGTGGACAGCTGGGGAGAGCCCAGCCTGGCCCCCTGTGATGACCTAGAGGGGTGGGGTGCAGGCAGGGGAGGGAGGCTCAAGAGGGAGGGGCTATATGTATGATTATGGTTGATCTGTGTTGCTGTACGGCAGAAACCAACACAACATTGTAAAAATTTTAAAAATACATATATATAAAGGGGACGCTTTTAGCGTCACAACAACAACATTTATAGTTCATTTTTCTTGCAGCAGACTGCCCGAGAGACACCCGTCTAGGACCCTGGTTAGGTCTACATGCCTGGTGGCAAACTTTATACCAAGCCCTCCTGCCCAGTCCTTCTTCAACCCCTGGGCACTGTGTGGGCTCTCTGAATTCAGTTTGTGTGGACGAGCCAAAGGATGAGAGCTTGCAGTCAGCAGTGCTGGGATCCATGCGGAAGATCAGACTCCAACCAGACTGCGCGTGCTAAGTGACTTCGGTCGTGTCCGACTCCCCACCAGGCTCCGAAGTCCATGGGATCCTCCAGGGGATCTTCCTGACTCAGGGATCAAACCCACATCTCTTCTGTGTCCTGCGTTGGCAGGCGGTTCTTTACCACTAGCACCACCTGGGAAGCCCACTCATGTCATGTCACGTTCAGCCGCCAAGTCGTGTCTGACTCTTTGCGACCCCATGGACTGCAGCACGCCAGGCTTCCCTGTCCTTCACTGTCTCCCGGAGTTTGCTCAAATTCATGCCCATCAAGTCAGTGATGCCATCCAACCATCTCATCCTCTGTTGTCCCCGTCTGCTCCTGCCTTCAATCTTTCCCAGCATCGGGGTCTTTTCCAAAGAGTTGGTTCTTCACAACAGGAGGCCAAAGTATCAGGAGGCCATTTAGGAGGCCACCCTCTAAAACGTGCAGGCAAGCTTCCCTGTTCCCAGACTGTCTGCAGGCATCTTCTCTCCTATCGCCTTTCTTCGAAACTCTGTTAACGTTATTGTTCTATGACTTTGACTCTATGCACTCGCTAGCTGACTCTCTCTCCTGGGAGAAAATTATTTATGGGCAAAATAACTAAACAGTAGGGAAATTATCTAGCCACATGCCTGAGTTAGTGGTTGAGAGCTCCTTTCTGGAGGTTCCACTGTCATCTGCCTACCTGAGTCTCACCAGCAGACCCCGCTTCGACAACCCCTCCCTTAAGGCTTCCCTTGGGATGGCGCTCTCTGGCTTCCTGCTAACACTAAAGCTGGTTCTCGGCCTAGTCTGTTTCCGCTCCGGTGCATTCATACACTCTTTGCATGATCTGTGAACGGCAGTTGTGGTTGTTATGTGGTGGTGTGTTATATAGCGCTGTGTCATATTGTGTTGTTACGAAGTTTTGTTCCTTAAGTTGACTGTAAGATCTAATAAGGATGCTGAGATCCAACTTAGGGGATTTTCTGCCATTGTTCTCAGACTTAGCCGAGCAGAGAGGGGGAGCAGGCATTGAGGTGGAGACAGCAAAGACCGGGATGCAGGGAGGTGGCACCACCAAGGCTGGAGGTCATTTCCACGAGCCTGGTCACCCTTCTGACCTTCAGCTTCCTCATCTGTACAGCTCAAGGTGGAAAGAGTGAAGGTAGGGGTTCCAGAGGGTGAGCAGAGGAAAATATGTGATGGGGATTCGAGGTGGCTGGATGTGTGGGCTTATTATTCCTTGGCCCACCTATAGGAGTCACCTATTTTCCCATGAGGGTAGTCCAGGCACACGGAAGATCTGGGTGAGAGCAAGACTGTGTGACCTTGAGTAAGTCACTACATCCATAAAATGGGGAGGACCCGTGTCACAGTGGAGCACACAGAGGGGACGGACTGAGGTCCATGCAAGGTCGGAGCTGCAGATGTTGGTGTGCAGAGGTGGGCATTTCAGAGAGCGTTTGCTTTCAGAACACTGGGAGCTCTCTGAGCTAGACCAGGGTCGGGAGGGAGAATGCAGCTCTTCATGATTTGGCCAAATTCAGGGGATTTATTTTGGGCTCCAGTCTGGTCTTCCAAGGAAAAAGGTTTTTTGAGGGGTTGGTTTCTTTTTTTTCCATTTTCTTTTCTTTCTACTGAGCCTTTTATTTCTGAAAAGGTAAATGCCCAATTAGAAGGATTTTCATCTTTCATGCAGAGTTGTCTTAGGCTTTTTGAACATGAAACGATCTTTTGGAGTCATTCCACCCTCTCAGAGAAGTAGCCAGGTTTGCTTTGGTTGTGTTTTTCAGTTGGGTTTTTCTCAAGAGCTTTCTGCTAAGTAAATATGCATGAAGGGAATTTTTAGCCACTCCGGTCTGTTGGTTCCATGTGGATTCAAATGGATGAATATTTAATGCAGCACAATCTATTACAATGATATCGATATTGGTTTGATTTTTTTTTTAAGGTATCTAGTGAAATTCGGAGAATGTATTTTCTTTGTACACCCAAACAGGGACTTTCCAAAAGTCATTTGCAACTTCTTTTTTTTTTTTTCTGCCACATAATTTGGAACTAATGTTTTCTTCTCAACTCTGAATGACTATAAATAATTTTTAGTTTGTACTTTATAATCTTGTATGGGTTCCAGAATCAGGCCTAGTTAGATAGCTTTTATGTATCTTAGAGGAGAAAAAATATATATGTATACATACACATAGAAGCAGATGAAATGGTCCAAACATCCTCAGGTGTTTTTGGAAGGGAAAAAATCTTTAAGAATATTCAAATAGTATTCCTTGAATATTGAATAGGTTAAAAGGACACGATGGCACACAACCCACTTCTATACCAACAGGTCTGGATCTAGACCTTTTCAGGAAAAAAAGCCAGGATTTGTTAAGAGACTCTCATTTATCTTTCACATCAACTATCCAGAGTATCAGGGCTTCCCAGGTGGCACAGCGGTAAGGAATCTATCTGCCAAGTAGGAGACATGGCAGACTCAGGTTCAGTTCCTGGGCTGGAAAGATCCCCTGGAGGAGGAAATGGCAACCCACTCCAGTATTCTTGCCTGGGAAATCCTATGGACAGAGGAGCCTGGCGGGCTACAGTCCATGCGTCTGCAAAGAGTCAGACATGACTTAGTGACTGAACAACAGTAACTATGCATTCAAGAAAATACCTTTGCTCTCCAGCAGTCTGACTTATGCCTAAAGGAATTCCCCAAGGTACTCCTGGGTAGTCTCCTCAATGAATCTTTCTGTGGGTCCCCCAAAGCAGAAGAATCCTTTCTTCTCGGTCAAAACCCTGCCTGAGCCCATGCACATTTCCACTCCAGTGCAAACCCCACCGGAGGGCAACCCTTCACGTCCACATGTAGGGGACAAGGATCAACCACGTGTCCAGCATGTTGCATGGTGTCGGGGACACAATAAGTTCCTATTAAATGTTGGTTCAACCGAAATCAAAATAATCCAACAACAAAACTTGAAGAAATAAGAAAACCCCATTTCTGATACCAAGCAGGACCCTGTGGGGCTCTTGGGCATACAAGATGGACTTCGCCATGAGAGTCTGCTCCTCAAGGATCCAGGAGAAAGAGCAGGAGGCACACAGTAGGCATGGGGTGGGCGAGCCTTGTCTGTGATGCCAGGGAGGCCTGGAGGGTACTGAGGATGAAGCTGGAGGCAAAAGCAAATGATGGGGTGGGGGCTGCCTTCACAAGGAAAAGGCTCAAAGGGCCCCAAGGTGATGTCAGCAGAGCTCCGAGCCTCTCATTTCCCACAGTGAAACTGAGACCCTGAGCCTGAAACTGTCTGGGTGCCAAGTGGTCAAGCCATTGCTCACTGGCCCTGAGGCCAGAACACAGGCTGTCGCTGGGGTCCGAGGCTGGGCTCCTGGAATCAAATTAGGGTGGGGCGGGGGCACCCAGATCCTCTGCTCGGCCAGGGCGGGGGTGAGGTGGGGGCCAGTGCGGCAGGACCTAGAGAGTTCCAGACCTGGAAAAAGTGCATGGAAGCCTTACCCTAGAATAATTCCAGCTCTTTCACCCGCCCGTGATGGGTGTGTGCAGACATGCACGGAGGACTCGCTGGGAAGCCGTGCAAGGTTTTAAGTGGATTTTATTTTTTGCTTTCTTGGCTGTTTATCGTGATGTGGGAGGGGACTTCAGGGAAGGGTTAAGGTTTAGATACTATAAGGCAAAGCCTGTTCAGATACAAATCCTCTGAGTCAGCAACAGACTCAGGCAAGGTTAACTGACCAGAAGATTAAGAGGCCCCTATGGGGCCTCTATGGGGCTCCCATGGGGCTGCAGACAGCTGGCCTCCAGCTGATGCTCCTGGGGTTGGCAGTGAAGAGAGGAGACAGACACCCACCTGCACAAAACCCTCCCTGCCAGGCCCACAGATGGACCCAGCCCACCAACACTGGCACACGGAGAGCTCCAGACGGCCGGTGCTAGGACTTCAGGACCTTAGGTCTGGTGAGCCCAGCCTGTGCCTCCAAGTGGAAACAGTCCTGAGGTGAGCAGGAGGCCACTGCTGATAAGAGCCTGGAGGAGCAGAATGTGCACCCCCTAGAAAGAAATTCCTCTGCCCAACACTTTCTGTTTTTTTCTCTTTTTTTTACTCTAAGCCCAGTGTTCCAGGGGAGTGCTGGTCCCGCCACCAACGGAGGAGGGAAGTCAAGGCAAGACGCTGCTGGGGCCCAGGCCCCAGCCTTGCCCGGGAGGCAGACCTGGGGAGGCAGACCTGGAGAGCAAATACAGGCCTTGCAAAACACAGGACGGCATATTCCCACCCACGTGGGATTCTTCAAAGCAGGGGACGGCTCCCCCCCCCTACTTATTCTGTTATTTATTCCACAAAATAAATTTTTCATAGGATGAAATTCCTTTCATGTCCAGACTTGAGGTCAAGGCATATGAATATACATACACAAAAATAGTGTGTAAACATATGTATGTATATATACTTATACACACACATTCACACAATTCATATAATATTTAGTCTAACATATTTGGAAGGTAATAGCCGTGACCCCATTTTACCCCCACTTGGCACAAGATCGGGACATGTTAAAGTGGGGGATTCGGGTTAGTCTCTTCAGCTACCCGCAGGATTGCAGAAAAAGGCCAGGCCATGTTTGGGGGCAGTAAGGAAGGTGCTGGAAGGTGCTAGAAAGTGCAGGGAGCGACTCCTGGCACCAAGTCTCCAGCGCCCCGTCCCATCCCTGTAGCCAAGCGGCAGTTTCCATAGTGGTCGGCAGGGGGCAGTGCACTTTGCCTTTTCTGAACCTGAGGAACGCAGTCGCTCAGCTCCCCAGGGACACACACACACACACACACACACACACACACACACACACACACACTGATGGCTGCGCCCGCATCTTCTAAGAATAGCCCATCTTTGAGCCCAGCGCACAGTAGGTGCGCAAAATACGTCTAGAAGTCAAAAGCTCTGGACAGGGCAGACGGATGCGAATTCAATAGTAGTAAACGGGGAGAAAGAGGGAAGAGACACCGTGGCCTCCGCCAGCGCCTTCCCAGGAAGGGACCTTTTCACACCTTTCGCACCTACTGTGTGCCAGACGCGACAGCTGGACCACCCAGTCCCCAGCGGACCTCATTTTCCGAGCTGGCGAATACTGCTCGCCCAACACACACAGCCGCAGAGCGGGAGTGGGTGCTCACTGTCTCCCCGGGGAACCATCTAGGCGCAAATCCACGTGGCGTGGGATCCAGGAAGGGGATGGGCCGGGAGAGGCGAGGGGTTCCCGGAGGTGGGCACGTGAAAGCCAGGCGGATGCCCCATGCGGGGCCGCAGCCAGGAGGCACTGCCCTCAGGGTCAAGGCTGTCTCCCTCTGCGGGACACGCAGAGCCCGCGAGACGCAGTGACCCGCCCAGCCCCCAGCCACGCGCACACTTGCGAGCGGACTCTCGTCCGCTCGTCCAGCGCCCCCACCGAGCTCCACGCTCTGTAGGCTCTGTCCGCGATCCTCGCGTACGAGGGAGGTGGGACTTGGGTCTCTGGCGGACAAGCAGAGCCCAAAAGATCCCAACACCCTTCCCGGGAGACCAGGCCACGGGATAGAGCGTAGGCGCCCTGGGGCATAACTGTGCCCCGCTAGGGAGCAGCCTCAGTACCCATCTCAAGTTCAGCCGCGCTGCCTCCCGCAAGGTCAAGCTCAAACACACTCTCGCTTAGTGAAAGAAGGAGCTCAAAGTTGCGCCACCGTCCCGATTTCGAACAAGGCTGTGCCCCCATCTGGGCACTCTGCCCCAATGGCACTGCTGCCCGCTCCCGCGCCCCCCGGCGGAGCTACTCCTGCCCCGCGCAGGTCACACACCCTAGACGCAAACAAGTTGCTAACTTTTGTCAGAGTATTTCGCGGCAGCTGCGGCGCCTAACGAGATCCCGGGCAGACTCAGTTTCGAGTTGCCGCGGGCACCACCCCGGTCAAGCTCCCCTTCGCCCACCTCAGTCCCTCCCTGTTCAACATGCCACATCCAGCTGGCCTGCCCCGGTTGCCAACCTCTCCACCGTATCCGGAGCAACGCGGGCCTGCGGTGTCCCCGGGGGCGAAGGCCACCTCCCGGATCCGCGCCTGCTCGCAGCGGATTTGGACGCTCGACTGGGATCACTGGGCGGCCTCCGCGCGCCCCCGCACCCCGGATTCCGCTCTAAAGGGTCGCAGGGCCCCATCTCCTCGTGGGGTCTTAGCCCACAGGCGACCCCGCGGGGCATTTCGCTTTCGGCGGCCCCAATCGGCGGGATGCCAGCTCCGCGCGCCGAGTGCAATGTCACTGGGGCCACACCGGGGACCGCTGCCCCAGACCCGGCGTAGGCTCCCTAGAGCTCCCAGCAGCTCTTTTTGAAACGGCTGTATACCCTTGAGCCCGACCCTCCGCTCCGACCTCCTTGCTCTCCCAAAGACCCCGACGACGCCGCTGCTAAGGAGGGGGGCTCCCTGCGTGTGCCCTCCTCTCTCCCGGCGCCTGGGTCCTCAGTCCACTTCCACGCCCCTGTCACACACTCCCAGATCCTTCCCCATCGCCTCTGTCCCCGGGTCCAGACCATCACCCCCTCCACTAGGAGAACACACACGAGACTGCCCGAGCCCCAACTCGGGTGGATGGAGCCCCCCGCGCACCCCCGGCTCCGCGCGCTCACTCACCGCGGCCGGAGACACGCGGAAGTTTCCGGGGCTCTGGGGCTGCGGGTGGGTACGGGACGAGGAGATCCGGAGGAGAATAAAAACGGGGGTGTCCCGAACACTCGGCCCGTTCCCTGCTCACATCGCCCCTGCCTCCTCTCTCTCCGCCTGCTCTTCCTCCCGGTCCTCCTCTTCCTCCTCGCTCTGGTCTTTGTCTTTGCAAAGTGTCGAAACTGTCTGGCATAGTGGAGCTCCGCCGGCGGAGGCTGGAGCCGGGGGAGCGGGGAGGCGGGGTGAGCAGGGGGGCGGTCCGGGAACACCTTCCCCCGGGTGGAATGGGAGGGGGAGGCAGGCGGGCCGGCCGGGGAGGGGCCGGGGCCAGGAGCCGGGAGCCGGGGCGCGCCGGAGCCGAGCGGGTGCCTCTCGCGCGCGCCGCCCTCCCCTTCCTCCGCCCAGAGCCCGCCCCTCGCGGCCCCGCGCTCCCCGGGCGGCCGCCCCACCTCCCACCCGGCCTCGGCTCAGCTTTCCCCGGGCTCCGGGCTGCCGGCGAGCCGAACCGAGAGCGCCGAGCCACGTGGACTGCAGCCGGGTCGGCGGAGGCCCGGCGGGGGAGACGCTGGAGGCGGCGCAGGGAACGGATCGCCGCCCAGAGCGGGGCTCTGCGGGGACGGCCGCCGCCGGCGGGCTGGCAAGGCTGGGGAGGCGCGGCCTGGGGGGGTGGCCCGCGGGCTAAAACCCGCGGAGGAGGCGGCGGTGCTCCGAAGAGCCCGCGTGGGTGCGCGGTAGCGGGAAGGGGCCGATCCCCCTGCCGGCGGTGGGGCCAAGCCACCTACTTCCTCTAAGGGCGCGCGAGTCGCGGGGGGACTGAGAGCGGGGGTGGAGGGAGCGGGGCTGGGCGGCTGGTGAGGCCCCGGGGCGGGCGCCCAGATGAGAGCCCGGAGGGGCCACCGCGGCCCGGCCTCCCGCCCTGGCCCTGCTGCCCGCTGCGGCTTCTTCCCTCCCACCCGCCGGGGCTGCGACGTGATCCAGAGCAGGGCGCGCCAGCCCGACTGCCAGGACCAGGCCCCCTTTCGGGGTCAGCTTTGCGGATTTGGGCCCTTCCTCCCGGGGATTTTCCAGGCAAGAGTACTGGAGTGGGGTGCCATCGCCTTCTCCGTCCTTTATAGGGAAGTGGGGCGGTGCTGGCGTCTTGCTCTGTAGCAGAATGCCAGTCCTACAGGCTAAGTGCTGGACACAGGATTTAAGAGGCATTACCAAAAAAAAAAAAAAAAAAAAATCTAGTTTTACAGCTCTTAACTCCTTATTGGGGCTTTTCCTCTTTCACAACTTTTTGGAGGAATGCTACGAGGAAAACGGCCCAGCTTGGCCTAGGGGGTCAGTCAATTCTTGCAGTGCCCCCGGCCCCAGTCGGAGAGGCCAGCCTTCTGCAATGGAAGGAGAAAGAACAGTCTTAGCTCTTCATCAGAAAGAGATGTAGTGGATGCTCCAGAGTAAGGCCCGTAGGACCAGACTTCTTGGTTCCAATCTGCAGTGCTACTCCTTGGATGTGTGAAATTAGGCTAGTTTCAGAATCCCTAAGCTTGCTACCTCTGTGCCTCAGTTTCTCCATCTGTGAAAATGGGCATAATGCGATCAGTCCCACAAGGTCACTGTGATGACTAAGTGAATGCATATATGCCCAATACTAAAAACTCTATACAGCATATTGATAAGTGCCCAGTAAGAGTGTGTTGTGCCAGTGGTGGACTTCTTCAGCCCCAGGTCCCTGCCCACAGCTGGGGAAGGGCTGGCCTAGGGAATGCGGTGCTGGCATTGGACAAGTCCTTCTGGGACATGAAGGAGAAGAGGAGAGATATTTTGAGCTGCAGAAAAGATAATGATTAAACAGGGCAGGGAAGAAACTGAGAAGATTCTCTACTAGAAAGGGAAGGAAAAGAGGAATAAAGATGTATAAAGGGCAAGAGAGGCGCTGGAGGTAGAGGATCCGAAACAGAAAGCATACATACGAATCTGCAGGAGTTCTTCAAGGAGTCCTGCCAAACTGCACCAGGGCACTGCCATCTGGCTATGTTTCCTGGCCTCCAGGGTTTGCAAGAAAAGTTTTGGGTATTTTATCACCTGAGGCCTCTTGCTTGAACCTATTGGCTTTTGGTTCAGTTCTGGGTGGGGTGGGGCGGGGGTGGAGGTGAACCTTCTGGCATGCAAGGAAGCATCTTGTGGGCTTAGCTCTTCCGGAGATGAGTGTTCTTGGCATTCCCCAAAATGCCTTCACGTACGGGATGAGGGGAGCAGAGGTGTTGCCTAGAACAGCAACATCAGCTGCTGTTCTCGGCAGTGGCAGCATCTTTGGGCCACAGGAACCTTCTCACATGGACCTCTGGGACTTAGCAACTGGGAGCATGGCTTGGAGCTTCATCCACATCCAAGTCATCGGAAATACAAGAGCGGCGACGATCATCTTGCTACAGGGACAACTGCCTGCAGTGCCCTGTTGGTTTTCCTGATTATATAGTTGGTGACTTTGGCCTTCTGATTTGATTCAGCTTGCTGGGGGCAGGGAATACTATGTGTACTGCTCCCGGCTGACTGCAACGCCCATCTCTGTGCCCAATAAAGAGTTTCTAGCTGAATTAATAAAGGAATGTTTACTGCAAGGATCAAAGAGTATAATGTACAGAAAAGCACTTTACAGAATGGAAAATGCTTCAGTCATTAAGACTATCCTGTTATCTCCTAGCAGGGGAGAGGATCAGATTGGGCAAGTAAGTGCCCAAGATCATCCAGCTGTTCTGCCCTGCAGCCAAGAATCAAATTTGGCTCTCAGTCGCAGCCTTGGGCTTTTGGCAGTTCATTTAGATGACTCCACAGTCAGATGGAAATTTCTTATTAAGTGACTCTGATGAAACATGCATATATCATCAGCTTACTGCTATAAAAAGATGCTCCTCAGACGCATCTATTGCCAGCCTCTGATGGGTTAACCTGCTAAGGCTTTTTCTGACCCTATTTCCTTTCTTTTTACAAGGGTTTTCTTTTTCTTTTTTTTTTTTTAACCAGGTAGCTGAGAAGGGCTCTCTCCTCCCTTTTTTCCTACAGTCGTGACATTTGATGAAAAGCACTTCTGACGCCCTGGCCAGTTTCCAGGAGCCCAGATCTGGGGCTGTGTGTCAGGAATGCGTGTCTGTGAGCATTCCAGGTTCTCAGCCTGTGTGTTTCCCAACACGGCCTGCCGGTAACAGTCATGACTGGAGTGTCTGCACAACGAGCTCCCAGGAGAGACCCGTCATTGATTTAAGCTCGCCATCACCCCATCCACCCCCGCAATGGCTTCAGAGCAACAGCAAAGCTCTCAGTAATAATGGTTAAGAAAATTGATTCCATCCTCTCCTGGTCCCCTTTCTTGGCACATCAGAGTGGAAAGATCCTACTGGGCTCTGATGCCATCCGGGTGATTGTGCAGAAAAGGAAAGAGCTGCCTTGCTTGTCAGAGGTGAGTTCAGAGCTGCTGGGAACTTGGTGTTTGGTTCTGGGCAGCGTTTTGCTTTGGGTTCTTGGGGGCTGTGAGGACCTAGCCCAACTTTTCCTTAGGTATTAAAAAAAAAAGTTAGGGATGTACACACTGATGCTGAAAGTGAGGCACTAGAAGGGGGAAGGCAGCCTGTGCTTCTGCTCTGGCTCTCTCTGTCTCTCTCCTTCTCTCCTTCTGTTTCTCTCTGCTCTCTCCCCTGCCCATAGACCTTCTCTGTTAAGTCCTGGGTTCACCCCCAAAAGCTTTATGTTTGTGACCCCAGCCCATCCACATTGTGGCAACTGTTCGACCGCTCCAGGTTTTAGTTTTTCCAGGAGAGAAATCTGATTGGCAGGTCTCACTCTGTTATAGGTCAACTAGTCAACTGAATAGGCTGCTAACGCAGCATTGATTCAGGAGTCAATATGTGGATGGAGACCTGTATAGGAGATTGCAGGGCAGGCAGGACCCGTGACTCTTAATTCCCGTCCCAACCCTGAAAGTCTCAAGGCATTTGAGTCAACGAGAGTAAATAGCCATACCCTAAACCACTCACATGTATTAGAACCAACAGCTAACGCAGCTGATTAGTCTTGTCCAGTCATGACTCCCCTAATCTCTTTGCAGAATTTGGCTCAGGAATAAGTAGATTTAACCCCTATTTGGAACAATAAGATAGAAACATACTTGGGTCTTACAGGGAAGAATTTCTTAAAAGTATGTCCTAGGAAGCTTCTCTTTATTCTAACTGGACTGAACAAGAAAGTGTTTTTTTTTTAATTATTTACTTATTTGGCTGTACTGGATCTTAGTTGCAGTGTGAGAGATCTTCAATTGCAGCATGTGAACTCTTCGTTGTGGCGTGTGGGATCTAGTTCCCTGACCACAGATTGAACCCAGGCCCTCCACATTGAGAGCACAGAGGCCTAGCCACTGGACCACCAGCGAAGTCCCAAGAAAGTATTTTTAACTCAGTTTCTCTAGAAGACATCTTCGGCCCCTGCGTGCATGTATGTGTGCTAAGTCACTTCAGTCGTGTCTGGCTCTTTGCAACGCTTTGAACTATAGCCCACCAGGCTCCTTTGTCCATGGGATCCTCCAGGCAAGTATACTGGAGTGGGTTGCCATGCCCTCCTCCAGGGCTTGTGCCCCTGAGGAAAACGAAACTGAAGCTAGATAGATCCATAGACCAGATCACACTGTACCTGAAGTCTACATTCTAGCTTTTCTTTTGTATGAGTAAATACAGCTATTTTGTTTAAGTCACTTTAGGCCATGCTCCTGTTACTTGCAGCCAACCACTTGATAACCTATATACAGCTACAGCCAGAGTGATTTTTCTGAAGTCCCCCTTCAAGATAGTCACCCCCCTCCAAGTCAGTCCCAAGCTTACAACCCTTAAAACTTCAATTGCTCCATTGCCTTGGAAAGTAAATCCAAACATCTGAGCCTAGCAACTAGGTCCTCCTTGATATGGTCCCAGTGTATGTTTCTTACTTGTCTTCCACCCTTCCTTTTTATGAACCCCTATATAGCAAACACGAGTCAGCCCAGAAGTCCTGACATGTTTTGGACCCTTGAAATCAACATAGATCTCTGTGTTGCTGGGCTGGTAAAGAGTTCCCTAATACCTGTCATAGGGCTCTTCAACTCTGGAGGTGTTTAAAGGTCCAGAGTTCTAACCAGGGCCTGGTGTGAGGGAGCTCAGCTTTTGAGCTGCACTTGCTGCATCGGCCCAGCCTCCTGCTCTTCTAAGCTGCCTGACCCGTCAGGGACCAAGGCTCCTAAACACCCGCCGTCCTGCGGTCCAGCCTTCCTGGATGTGTTGGTTTCCTAGGGCTGCCAGTACAAATGACCACAAACTGGGTGGCCAAAAACAGCAGAAATTTATTTTCTCACAGCTCAGGAGGCCAGAAGTCTGAAATCAAGGTGTCAGCAGGACCAATTCCTTTTGGAAACCCTGAGAGAATCTGTCTCCTGCCTCTTGGCTCTGGTGGCTTCTGGCAGTCCTTGACCTTCCTTGGCTTGTGGAAGCTTCTGTCTTCATATGGCTGTGTGTCGGGAGTCGGTATGAGTCTCTCTCTCTTTCTCTGTGTGTGAGTCCTTGTGTGTCTCTGTGTGTGTTTGTATGAGTGTAGGTATGTTTTGTGTGTGTCTCTTTAAGTCTGTGTGTGAATGTCTGTATGTATCTTCTCCTCTTGTAGGGACACCAGGATTTAGAGGCCCCACCTTAACCCACTATGGGCTTCCCAGGTGGCTCAGTGGTAAAGATTTACCTGCCAATACAGGAGATACAAGAGATGTGGGTTCAGTCCGTGGGTTGGGAAGATTCCCTGGAGAAGGAAATGGCAACCCACTCCAGTATTCTTGCCTGGGAAAATTCCATGAGCAGAGGAGCCTGGTGGACTATAGTCCATGGCGTCACAGAGTCAGACACAACTGAAGCAACAGAGCACACACATCTGACTAATCCAGTATGCTCTTCTCTTAATTTATTTAACGCTTACTCCTGGGAAGAAAAGTTATGACCAACCTAGATAGCATATTCAAAAGCAGAGATATTACTTTGCCAACAAAGGTCCGTCTAGGCAAGGCTATGGTTTTTCCAGTGGTCATGTATGGATGTGAGAGTTGGACTGTGAAGAAAGCTGAGCGCCGAAGAACTGATGCTTTTGAACTGTGGTGTTGGAGAAGACTCTTGAGAGTCCTTTGGACTGCAAAGAGATCCAACCAGTCCATTCTAAAAGAGATCAGCCCTGGGTGTTCTTTGGAAGGGATGATGCTAAAGCTGAAACTCCAGTACTTTGGCCACCTGATGCGAAGAGTTGACTCATTGGAAAAGACTCTGATGCTGGGAGGGATTGGGGGCAGGAGGAAAAGGGGACGACGGAGGATGGGATGGCTGGATGGCATCACCGACTCCATGGACATGGGTTTGAGTGAACTCCGGGAGATGGTGATGGACAGGGAGGCTGGCGTGCTACGATTCACGGGGTCGCAAAGAGTTGGATGCGACTGAGAGACTGAACTGAACTGAACTGAACTGAACTGAATTTATTTAACTAATTACCTATGCAGTGGACATGAGTTTGAGCAAAGTCTGAGAGATAGTGAAGGACAGGGAAGCATGGTGTTCAGCAGTCTGTAGAGTTGCAAAGAGTCAGACATGACTGAACAACAACAACATGTGCAAAGACCTTATTTCCAAATCAGATCACATTCAGAAGTTTCCAGGGGAACATGAATTTGGGAGACGCTATTCAAGCCATTATACCAGGGATGCTCAACCTTCCTGCTCACCCCTCTTCAAGGCCCTGCCCTTGAGTGCTGGTTCCCCTCCGCACACCTCCAGCTGACCTCCAGCCTTAGAGATCCTTTTTGTCATTTTTTTCTCCTAGTGCTCTCAGAAGCACACCACTGTCTCCTTTTTCCTATGCAAATGGATTGAAACAAGATTTCAAACAATTCCTACTTCTGATTTCCCCTTTGGCAAAAGTCTTTGAGTCAAAAACAGTCAAGGCCTGGTATGAAAAGGGAACACATAGAGGACAAAAACCACAAGTAGTATATAATAGAGGGTCTCACCTTGCCTGTCATACCTGTGTTCTCACGCAATGCCAGTTCTTCTAGAAAACCCACCACCAGGCTCTGCATACGGACTATCGGTGCCCTTGAAAGCTCTCCATCAGCCTGACCCCTGCGGTCTCACTGACCCCCTCCATGAAGCTGGGGGGATTGTTACTTCCTCTGTAGCTTTAGTCCCTTCCCTTCGTGATATCCTGCTGTGTCTTTCTTAGACTCTGCCATTCCTTTGTGCCTTTGTAGTTTATTTGCATATTAAGCTACATTTCCAGTGAGATGGAGAAGTCCCCAGAGAAAAGGAGCACAGTTCATCCAATGCAAATTTACTGGGCACCTGCTAAGCGTCAGATGCAAAGTGCTGGGGATGAAGAGGTGGACACAACACAGTTCCCGTCCTCCAGGAGCCCACACTGTTCAGGGGACTGAATGTGGCTGGTTATTTCACCATGTTTGGGCAGTGCCATGATAGGCTGATAAGTGGGTGTACTGAGATCACGAACAGGTTGTTGGTTTGCCACTTTAGGAGTTTTGGGGGTGAAATCTGTACAGGTGAAACCCTGTAAATGGAGGCAAGGAGAGACCAAAGAGAGAAGAAGGCACTCCAGATTGGTAGTTGGCAGGTTTAACAAAGAAGGACACTTACTCAGGACTTATTTCAGGCAGTGAGAAACAAGTAGATCTCTGCCCCCACGCACCAGAATCTTAGGAGTTCATCATCAATTAGTTGCTCAGTTGTGTCCGACTCGATTCTCCAGGCAAGAATACTGGAGTGGGTTACAGGTTCCTTCTCCATTGGAGTTCATAGCCTTAAAGGAGCTCGGTGACGTACACCATTCCGAGGGTCTCAACCACACGTGCTCTCTCAAGCCTGCATCCTTGAAAACAGATGCCATGGTGGAGATGATGGGCACAGTGTACATCCCTAGGACAAGCGATGCCGAAAATTCAGCTTCTCTGTACACTGATCCAGAATCAAATCTCGGAGACAGAGTTTTGGATGAAGTAGAAGAGGACAGTTTTATTGCTTTGCCAGGCAAAGGAGAATATAGCAGGTTCATGCCCTGCAAACCACGTATCCCCACTTGGAGAAGATAGTGAGAAGTTTAATATTAATTTTCCTAAGAAGGCATAATCAGCTCTTGGACATCCTTTTGCTGGGCTGGTGGTGAGGTAAGCAGGAGTCCACATCATCAACCTTAAGGTCCATCTGATCTGGAGTCTACATGCATGTAGGCTCCTGGAAGGGGCTTCAGTATCTGCAAAATAGCTCTAAGACGTTATTGTGTGCATACTTTGATGGGGAACCAGGCCCTTGCCACACTCTCCCACTCTCTCCCTTCCCTAATTAACAACTGCTTGAATCTGCCCATTGGAACTTGGGGAAGGTCCTGGAGGCTGAATGAAGGCAGTTTCCTATAATTGAAGAAACGGGGGACACAGAAAGGCCTTGTGCCCGGGACCCCCACAGTATTACAGGGGAGGGGTGAGGAGCCTCAGATGGCCTGGGTCCAGCTTTCTGGTCCACTGGAGGTCATGTCCTGGCCATGGCCTCTGCTGACATTTTCTTTTTTGTGTGCCTGGTTTTTACATTTTTATACGTTTTTCCTCCTTTTTTTAAAATGTGGCCTTCCCTGGTGGCTCAGAGGTTAAAGCGTCTGCCTGGAATGCAGGAGACCCGGATTCGATCCCTGCATCGGGAAGATCCCCTGAGAAGGAAATGGCAACCCACTCCAGTACTTTTGCCTGGAGAATCCCATGGAGGGAGGAGCCTGGTGGGCTACAGTCCATGGGGTCGCAAAGAGTCCAACAGGACTGAGCGACTTCGCTTTCACTTTAACTTTGAGTGATCAGCAATGAGCTTTCCTAGCATGAAAGTGACCTGTTTGGTGGCTCCCTGACGATACTGGAGGCAGGTACATGTAAGACACAGTACAGATTAAGATAATGATTTTTTTTTTTTGCCCATGCCATGTGGCATGTGGGATTTTGGTTCCCAAGCCAAGAATTGAACCCATACCCCTGCAGCTGATGTTCAAAGTCTTAACCACTGGATCACCAGGGAAGTCCCAATAATGATTTTTAAAATAAATAACAGTTGTTTTTTTTTAATGGAATGTCCCATGATCGGAACCATTTTTTTAGGCTGGAGAGTGAATCACTGAGGGCCTGTATTTGTGTTTTTATGTGATTTAATAAAGATGATGCATTAGTAGACTTGGGACTTCCTAGGTGGGTCAGTGCTAAAGGATCTGCCCATGATACAAAAGACAAGGGTTCAAAATCCCCTGGAGAAGGAAATGGCAACCCACTCCAGTTTTCTTGCCTGAAGAATCCCATGGACTAGAGGAGCCTGGCGGGCTACAGTCCATGGGGTCACAAAGAGTCGGACATGACTTAGCAACAACATCCCATTAGTAAACTTATCAGATATGAACATATAATATTTTGTTTGGATAATGCATAGGTAACTCTTTGTGCGGCAATAATAATGTTTAAGGCCATTTTATTTGGGAGTGCTGCTTTTTCTTATTAGAGAGGTTTTCAGTTCAGTTCAGTCTCTCAGTCATGTCTGACTCTTTGCAACCCCATGGACTGCAGCATGCCAGGCCTTCCTGTCCATCACCAACTCCCAGAGTTTACGCAAATTCATGTCCATTGAGTCGGTGATGCCATCCAACCATCTCATCCTCTGTTGTCCCCTTCTCCTCCTGCCTTCAATCTTTCCCAGCTTCAGGGTCTTTTCCAATGAGTTAGTTCTTCGCATCAGGTGGCCAAAGTATTGGGGTTTCAGCTTCAACATCAGTCCCTCCGATGAACACTCAGGACTGATTTCCTTTAGGATGGACTGGTTGGCTCTCCTTGCAGTCCAAGGGACTCTCAAGAGTCTTCTCCAACACCACAGTTCAAAAGCATCAGTTCTTCAGTATTTGGTAAGTGCAGGCTTTGTTGACTATCACTTCAGGGTTTTTCGTGAATTTAGTAAAAGGTTTCATATGTATGATAATCTTTCCCAAACCAATGGAGGGAATAAAAAAGGTGGCCAGGCCAACTGACTGCATGAGTGAAAAATAAAATCTGTCCACCTGGCCTTAAGGAGAGGGAGGTTGGCTGCTTTAGGAAATTGAGCTGGTTTTGAATATCATACATGTTGGCACTAGTAGGAATTAAAACAATTTTTTTTTAGGATGTAGGGGCCACCATAGGAATACAGGTAGAGCATCTGGAGGGTCTACATATTTTGTAGGGTGTAGCAGCACTCACAGTTTAAGAGCCAGCAGGACTGGTGGGCAGGGTGTTCCTTTGCTGAAAATAGGCATGCTGCTTCATCAAGCGAGAGTCTGAGCCATAGCATAAATGGATCAATGGGACATATTTTCAACCCACTCCTTGATAAGAAGGTTTTATGGCATGTTGTTTATTTCTGTGAGGTTTTCTCTGAAGGAGTGTTGTGTCTATTGTTAAGAGCTGTTGCTCTAAGTGGGTATATCCAATTTCTGTTCCCTTTTAGCATTTAAGATGTATTTTGGGGTATTTTTTGCTTTCTCTTTTGTTGTCTTTTGCCACAGTGCCCCATTTTTAGCCCCTGGGTTCTGAGAAGGAGCATCCCAGGAGAGACAGGTAGAAGCCGCGTGCCTTTTATGACCTAACTTCTGAAATAGCATAGCATCATTCATCCTGCACTATTTCAGAGTAGTCACACGCCTGTCCAGACACTAGGGGGGGGGGGGGGGGGCTCTAGACCTGCCCCTTGATGGGAGAAGTGTCAGAGTTTGCAGCCTGCTCTAGAAGGGCACACAGCCTCAGGCAGCTGCATTTCAGGACTGATTTGCACAACCCAGGTGATGCCAGATTCACAGGCAGCAGGGGGGTGATGGAGACCAGGCCTGGATGAGATCCCCTGGGGACATTGTGGAAAATGAAAAGAGGGATGAGGACAGAGCCCTGAGTTCATGGCTATTGTCAGTAAATGATTCTGGCATGAATAATTTATTCAAGAACACGACTCTCTACAGGTAACCCCCCCGGTTGGTGATTCTACTGTCTGGCCCCAAGCAGGAGAAGGACCCCAGTTATCTGAGTCTCCAGTGATCTCCTGGAACCAAACAAAAGATAATTAGGGTCCTAATTAGAGTCTGCTACCCAAGCTTCAGTGTGCACAAGGCTAACTTCAGGAGGCTTCTACTAAGCATAGCCTCCTATAATCCATTCCCAGAGGTTTGGAATTCAGCAAACCTGCAGTAGGGTCCAGGAACCTGCCTTTAAACTTCCATCTCTAATATGGCTGCAGGGCCTGGGCAGGCATTACAGTACTTAGCCACTCAGCCACAAATCCTGAAGGGGTCATGGACAGTCTTTTTGATAAGATGTCCTGGTTCCAAATTCTGGCTTGGCTACTTTGTAGCCATCTGACTGCTGCCAGTTTCCTTCTTCTGATTCCAGTTTTCTCATCTGTACAATCAGGAGGCTGAGTTAACCAATGCTCTCCTACTGTGCTGTGGGGGACCCAAGGGTTCCAGATTGGGTCTGCCATCTGCATTAATCCATTTAGTGAACGTTTGCTGTCCGCTGGGCCGTGGGCTGGATACTGGGGATATGGCCCAATCAATGGCTGATTATCACTATGAAAGATACTTCAAAAGAGAAGCCCCAGGGAGGGGTCTTCCCAGGGGGGCCAGTAGTTAAGATTCCATGCTTCCAATGCAAGGGGCACAGGTTCTATCCCTGGATGGAGAAGTAAGACCCCACATGCCCCTTGGCACTGCCAAAAGAATAAAAACAAGAGAGAGAAGCACAAGAAGAGAGGGAGCTGACCAAAGGAGTTTAAATTGCTATGCTTGTGCTTCCCATTGGATTGCCTTTTGGGCAAACCTTCCCCAGGACTGAAAGCACTGGCTTTGAAAGCACTTAGGTGAACTCTAAGGGTCCATGCAAGAAGAAATCTTTTGTTCTATGAGGTTTTTCCATGATTTTACTTCTGAGTAAAGTCAAAACAGGCAGAATGCAATTACTGGATTTGAAAGCTGTCTTAAGACCCCAAGGTTATCACCTTTATTCTTGAAAAGAAATTGTGGGGCTCTTTAGGGATCAAAAATGTTCTGTATTGTGGTTTTATGGCATGTAAAAGTCAGCCTTGACCCTGGGAAAATGAGTGAAAGAACAGACAGAAAAGGATGACATGTAGGCCTGCCTTTTGGAGGAAGCAGCCAGCACGGAGGGGCAGGGAGCAGGGCTCTAGACTCTGCTGAAGCCCTTGTCAGATGAGTCACACTTCCTCAGTCTGCTAGTTTTCATCTGCAGAATAGGTATATAGTTCCTGCCTCTCAGGGCTCTTTGAAGGAGAAAGATCATATGTAAAAATTACCGTTTCACTGCCGGATACTTAGTAAGCACTCAATAAATGATGGCCGTTATTAATTTAAGTGTCTTTCTAATCCATATGGTCCTGTTAACATTCCTGCAGATGTTTTATAAGTAAGAATAGAATAGAAAGTCATGCAGGGTAAGAGTTGCCCAGTATCTGGGTTTTGCTAGGCCAGCAGCGTCTCTCTGGGGGAAGAAAGCCTTGTAATTCTTCCTTTTTAAAAATAAATATATAAAACAGATAACTAATAAGAACATACTGTATAGCACAGGGAACTCTGCTTAACGGAGGGCAGTGACCTGAATGGGAAGGAAGTCCAGAAAGAGGGGTGTATGTATATATGCATGGCTGACTCACTTTGCTGTACAGTAGAAACTAACACAACCTTGTAAAGCAACTATGCTCCAATAAAATTAATTGAAAAAATAAAATACATGTCCATGGTGGTGGCCTTCAAACTTTGGGTTGGCCTATTTTCCCCCTCAAAGAAGAGCAAGTTATTTTTCCCAGTTGAAACCTAGAATATTCAATTTAGGATGTAAGTGGTCCATGTTTAAAAAGAATGAAGATGACATCCATATATATTATTAAGAAATAAAAAAGAGGCCCTGAAATTATTTCTTTGTATTTTTTATAGTTTAATAGGTTAACTTTTCTGGAGACTAAATCTGCAAACATCTTTTTCCCCCTTCTTTTGATAGTTGAAACAATACAGAGAGTGCATAGAGCTGGAACCGCATGAATAGTATGAAAAGCAAAAGGATATGACACCTCTATAGCTCAGTGGTTTATAGAGTGGAACTACATGTATAAACTTGCGCAAAACGTTTAGCTTCAGCTTGCTTGTGCCTAAATAAGGATAATGATAGGGGCAACCTGAACATGCCATGCACGTAGTAGGTGTACAGTAAGTTAGCTATTGTTACCTCTGTGTGTATTGATGTACTAAATAGTTTAGTGTTGACATATTTTGAACTGCAAACTCATAAAATATAAATTAATGTTAGCTTCCTGCACTTAATGATCTGCATTTAATGATTCTGGAGGCAGATATATCTACCTTGAGATTGTTTTGGGAGCCATGGCATCAGTTTTAAGAGATGTGACATCTGCTGCTAATTCCAGGTGTCAATCTGGTAAAATCATTTAAGTCATTAGGGTGCTTTCGGATTGTGGTCTACAGCCAGATAATTCCATTCAGCAGTAAAATGACTGACTGGTGAGGAACTCTACTCATGAAGGAAAGATTCAGAATTTCATCTATACAAATCAGATGATAGTATCTATAGCAGTTAGGATTACACTTGGCTGAAGAAAACCCAGAATAACAATGGCTTAATCATGTGAAATGCTGGGCTGAATGAAGCACAAGCTGGAATCAAGATTGCCAGGAGAAATATCAATAAGCTCAGATATGCATATTACACCACCCTTATGGCAGAAAGTGAAAAACTAAAGAGCCTCTTGATGAAAGTAAAAGAGGGAGTGAAAAAGTTGGCTTAAAACTCAACATTCAGAAAACTAAGATCATGGCATCCAGTCCCATCTCCTCATGGCAAATAAATGGGGAAACAATGGAAACAGTGAAAGACTTTATTTTCTTGGACTCCAAAATCACTGCAGATGGTGACTGCAGCCATGAAATTAAAAGATGCTTGTTCCTTGGAAGAGAAGTTATGACCAACATGGACAGCATATTAAAAAGCAGAGACATTACTTAGCCAACAAAGGTCCATCTAGTCAAAGCTATGTTATTTCCAATAGTTATGTTTGGATGTAAGAATTGGACCATAAACAAAGCTGAGCACCAAAGAATTGATGTTTTTGAACTGTAGTACTGGAGAAGACTCTTGTGAGTCCCTTGCACTGCAGGGAGATCAAACCAGTCAATCTTAAAGGAAATCAATCCTGAATATTCAGTGGAAGGACTGATACTGAAGATAAAGCTCCAATACTTTGGCCACCTGATCTGAAGATCTGACTCATTAGAAAAGACCCTTATGCTTGGAAAGACTGAAGACAAGAGGAGAAGGGGACAACAGAGGATAAGATGGTTGGATGGCATCACTGACTCAATGGACATGAGTTTGAGTAACGTCCAGCAGTTGGTGATGGACAAGGAAGTCTGGCTTGCTGCAGTCCATGGAGTCGCAGTGAGTAGGACATGACTGAGCAACTGAACTGAATCAGGCAGAAGTTAATTTCTCTCTTCTACAAGTCCTGGTAGAAAGGCTGATACGGCATTCTATTGCCTCAGGGGCCCAGGCTTCATCTTCCTTGCTGTTCCATGAGAGTGTACACCATCCATCCCTACATTTACTTCCTAGTCCAAGTTGGCTGCTGTTGCTCCAGCCATCAGATCTTTATTACAATTATTAATTATTCTAGGCATTTAGAAAGAGATAAGAGCATGTCCTTTACCTTTCAGGACACCTCCAACAGTTTGCCCACACTAATATTTTCTTACATCTCATCGGCCAGGTCACTTTCAGCTGCCTAGCTACAAGGGATGCTGGTAATATGGTCTTTATCCTGGGAATGTATGCTGAGAGAAGTGTGTATTTAGGGACAATTAACAGTGTGTGCTGCAGGGTTAAAAGAAGACAGATCACTCAATTTTGACCAAGGGCAAGAGTGCAGAAGCTAATCCCATATGCAAAGTATGGATTCAGAGTTGCTTGTGGCCATAGTAACCATGAAAAGACTGAATATGCCAAACACCATGAAGAAAAAAACTGTTTTTGCATCTCAGATCCTGTATTCTAGCCAGAAATCTCTGGTTGATAAATTCCTAAGTTTAGGATGGTACTTGCTTGTGATGTTTATTCTCCTAGTGCTAAACATTTTTTCACCCTGGGAAAGTTTAGAAATATAGAGTGATGGGAAAGTAAATCACAAAGATAATACTTGTGGGCAAATCAGCAGATGTTTGGTATCTGAAATATGTGATATAATAAGAGTATTTTTCTCATATTAAAGACAGATTAGCCTGATAATGCCACTTTAAAATGTGAGTAGCAGTTTAATTTAGATATGTAAATTTTTATTGGAAAATTTTAAAAAAGAAAATTTGCTACATTTGATTGTTTAGAAGATCTGCATGTGTGTGTGTGTGTTAGTCACTCCGTCATGTCCTACCCTTTTCAACCCCATGGACTGTAGCCCGCCAGGCTCCTCTGTCCATGGAATTTTAGAAGAATCTAAGAGTCTTTTACTTTGATTTTATCATTTCACTAGATGTTTTGAATACTTGGAAGGCTTTTGCTTATCAAACCGGTATAAATATCGGAAGAGATTTAATGTATTGAGGTTTGTTATCTGGGCCCATTGTTTAAAGCTATTTTGGTTTCTTAAAACATTGACTAAGAGACTATGTGTCTCCCTGTTAAAATATAGTCTATGTTTAAAGAGATTTGTAAGTTGAATTCAAAGGCCTAAGGAAAAAATGGATTTCTAAATTATTTTCACATTAACACATTTTAAAAATCAGTCTTAAATATTTTTCTACATGCAAAAGCAGCCTAGTAATAATAAACACTGACAGCTTCAACTTTTATTTTGAATTTTTTATTTTGTACAGCTGCTGCTGCTGCTGCTGCTGCGTCGCTTCAGTCGTGTCCGACTCTGTGCGACCCCATAGACGGCAGACCACCAGGCTCCCCCATCCCTGGGATTCTCTAGGCAAGAACACTGGAGTGGGTTGCCATTTCCTTCTCCAATGCATGAAAGTGAAAAGTGAAAGTGAAGTCCCTCATTTGTGCCCGACTCTTAGCGACCCCATGGACTGCAGCCTACCAGGCTCCTCCATCCATGGGATTTTCCAGGCAAGAGTACTGGAGTGGGGTGCCATCACCTTCTCCAGTTTTGTATGGGAGCATAGCCAATTAACGATGTGATAGTTTTGGGTGAACAGCAAAGCAACTCAGCCACACACATACATGTATCCATTCTCCCCCAAACGCCCCTCCCATCTAGGCTGTCACATAACAGTGAGCAGAGCTCCCTGTGCTCTACAGTAGGACCTGGTCGGTTGTCCATTTTAAATATAGCAGTGTGGACAGGACCATCCCAATCTATCCCTTTCCCCATCGTTCCCCGCTGGCAACTGTAAGTTCATTCTCAAAGTCTGTGAGTCTGTTTCTGACAGCCTCAACTTTAAAAAAAACTTTTTATTTATTCATGTACAAATAAGAGGGTTCTGGTGATAGTTGTTTTTTCTTTTAGTAATAGAGCTCTTTTTCATTTGTTTCTTTATTTGTTGTTTCATATTACAGCCTTATGTGGAATCCAGTGTTGGCTATGTTTTGAGAAATGACTCCTTTCATTCACATAATCCAGGAAGACTTTCAGTCCAGGGACCCTCCCCTTCCTCATTTACAAGATGGCAGGCATCCCAAGCTGGGCCGGTCACATGTGACACTTCTCTGAAGACATCAGTCATTCTTTATTCCCTTCTGTTTTTACCTTCCTGAATCCTGTTTCTTAGTGTAGGAGTAAGAAGCACTGACTCCGAAACCAGATTTTGTGTGTTCAAATCATGGCTCTGGTGCTGCCTCACCCAGTGACTTTGAGTTCACTACTGAACCTCTCTGAATTTGTTTCCTTGCAGCCATGAAATTAAAAGATGCTTTCTCCTTGGAAGGAAAGTTATGACCAACCTAGACAGCATATTCAAAAGCAGAGACATTACTTTGCCAACAAAGGTCTGTCTAGTCAAGGCTATGGTTTTTCCAGTGGTCATGTATGGATGTGAGAGTTGGACTGTGAAGAAAGCTGAGCGCCGAAGAATTGATGCGTTTGAACTGTGGTGTTGGAGAAGACTCTTGAGAGTCCCTTGGACTGCAAGGAGACCCAACCAGTCCATCCTAAAGGAGACTAGTCCTGGGTGTTCATTGGAAGGACTGATGCTGAGGCTGAAACTCTAATACTTTGGCCACCTCATGTGAAGAGTTGACTCAGTGGAAAAGACCATGATGCTGGGAGGGATTAGGGGCAGGAAGAGAAGCGGACGACGGAGGATGAGATGGCTGGATGGCATCACCGACTTGATGCACGTGAGTTTGGGTGAACTCTGGGAGTTTGTGATGGACCGGGAGGCCTGGTGTGCTGCGATTCATGGAGTCACAAAGAGTCGGACACGACTGAGTGACTGAACTGAACTGAATGTATAAAATTAGCATCATACTAGTGTCCTGTTTAGTATTTAGCATTGTGGTTTTAAATTTATTTTTTTAACTGGAGGGAAATTGCTTTACAATGTTGTGTTGGTTTCTGCCTACAGCAACGCAAATCAGCCATAATTACATATACCCCCTCCTTCTTGAGCCTCACTCCCCTTCCCCCATCCCACCCATCACATCCCACCCTACTAGGTCATCACAGAGTGCCAGGCTGGGCTCCTTGTGCTATATAGCAACTTCTCATCAGCTATCTATTTTACACTATTTTTACATATTTATATATGTCAATACTACCTTCTCCATTTGTCCCACTCTTTCCTTCCCCCACTGGGTCCATGAGTCCATTAGTATTTAGCATTGTTGTAAAGATTAAATGAACTAATAATACGTGCAAAGCTGTTGAATGGTGACTGGCATAAAATCTGTGCTCAATATATGTTTATTATTATCATTACTTAATATTACTGGGATTTCTTTGGAAGGAATGATGCTAAAGCTGAAACTCCAGTAGTTTGGCCACCTCATGCGAAGAGTTGATTCATTGGAAAAGACTCTGATGCTAGGAGGGATTGGGGGCAGGAGGAGAAGAAGACGACAGAAGATGAGATGGCTGGATGGCATCACTGACTCGATGGACCTGAGTCTGAGTGAACTCCGGGAGTTGGTGATAGACAGGGAGGCCTGGCGTGCTGTGATTCATGGGGTCGCAAAGAGTCGGACACGACTGAGTGACTGAACTGAATATTACTGAGCTTTCCTTTCAGCTATATGAATGAACCCACATTTTCCCATTGGATTCCTTTTTCCTCCTTACTTTCTAACTGTGAATTATTTCTATTCCTTGCAAGCAACATTTTCTGGCTGAAATAACCCCAGTGGGGGAAAAAGATATCCGAGGTGGAGGTGGGCAGCCACTTGGGCCCTCTACCTGCCACAGCTGTTTTAGGTCACCTCCATGCGACACAGCCAGTCGTGGACCCACTGGACCCATTCGTGGTAAGGGCTCCTCCTGGTTTGTGTGCTCAGATCCCCTTCTCCAGACATATCTGCCATCCTGGCCGTAAGGATCATGTACTGAATAGTGACCTCAACTTCTGGACAAATATCCAAGGAGGGTCTCTGATTGTAAGAGTCTCTTCTTGTTAAGACAGAGAAACAGGGACCTCCCTGGCATCCAGTGGTTAAGACTCCATGCTTTCACTGCAGGGGTGAAGGTTTGAGCCCTGGTCAGGGAACTAGGATTGCACAGGCCAAGCAGTGTGGCCAAGGAAAAAAAAAAGATGGAGGAATAAACTCATAACTGTACAACGTATTCAACAAAGGTCAATTTTAGAAGGAGAGGAGAAAGAGGAGGAGAAGAAGTGGGTGGAGAAGGGGAGGAAGAAAACCACCCCCCCCATCTCAGGACTGCCTGGGGGTTCCGTGGAATTCTTCCTTGTGTTCCTCTGTGAGCCCCTCATCTATGGGATAAAGGTGACAACTCCTCGGCGTGCAGACTTTCTGGGGCCGCTTTGGCTGCCTCTCCACCTCTCGTTCTGCTCCCTCTCTCCTCTTTTCATCGTATTTTATGTATCATAAGTTTCAGACTCCCACTACATCTTATTTAATCCATGCTCTCTCATACCTCCACTTCTGTGTGTATTTCCTTCCCTCTGTGCCATCTTGTCCAGCTGGCACTGACCCCCCGCCTTCAAGCCTCAGATCACGCTTTGTCTTCCCTGAAACAGTCCCCAACTCTGCCAAGCATGTGGCTGAATCACTGCCCTATGCATCTTATTGTCGTTGCTGTTGTTCAGCCACTAAGTCATGTGACCCCATGGGCTGTAACCCACCAGACTCTTCTGTCCATGGGATTTCCCAGGCAAGAACTGGAGTGGGCTGCCACTTCCTTCACCAGGGGATCTTCCCGTCCTAAGGATCGAACTTGCATCTCTTGTATTGGCAGGCAGATTCTTTACCACTGAGCCACCTGAGAAGTCTCCTATGCCTCTTATACATCTCCCCATTTGTGCTGGTCAGATATGACCTCTTTGTGGGCAGGGTGCGTGCCTGTCTCCATTATTTTGTACCCACTGCCCACCTAGACCCTGACCCAGAACTGGTGTTCCTGAATATGAACTGAGTGTGGTCTTCCCCAGACCACGCTGATCTTCTCAGATGTGCTTTCCTTCCCTGAGCCCAGCTCTTAGGGCATCATCCCTGTTGGAAATGTGATTCATTTTCTCAGTCTCCTCTTATATGATGAGAACAGAGACTATTATCCATTTTCCTGGCTGGTTCTCCAGTGCCTAATACAACAGGCTTTAAAAGGTTCTCAAATAGGGATTTCCTTTGTGGCGCAGTGGCTAAGAGTCTGCTTGCCGATGCAGGAGACATGAGTTCAATACCTGGTCTGGCCACATGCCACAACTACTGAGCCTGCGCTTCACAACGAGAGAAACCACTGCAGCAAGAAGTCTGTGCACCTCAATGCAGAGTAGCCCCCGCCCCCGCCCCCAGCTAGAGAAAGCCTAGCTGCAATGAAGACCCTGTGCAACCAAAAATTAAATAAAATAACACATTTTAAAAGCACTCAAATAACCGTGCACTAGATAGAATAATAAACCCATCCACCGATCATTCTGAACATCTGAGTCCAAGCCCACACTGCTCTTAAATAAAGTAATCTCTGCCAAACAGATGGCCTGTCATGTCCTGCTCACCCCAACTCCAGGACCTGTCTGAGGTTCCCCGAGAAGCAGAAGTGTGTTTCCTGGAATCTGTAAATGCCAGGGTTTGGTGTCAAGATGAAATGTTTCTGATACCCATGAGCAATGAGTCTGGTCCTGAGATACCAAAGCGAAAAGAAAAGAAAGCCTGTCAGTGCCACTCTCTGGGGACAGTGTGACAATGTCAAAATAGACTCACAGCAAATGCTATCAGCTTGGACTGAAGGGAAACGCTGGGACTTCTGTAGCGATGAGACCCAGAGGACAGAGATGATGTGCTCCGCTCTCTTCCTCATTCCCCCAACTCCTCCATCCTCCAGTGACTCTTCACCCTTGTCCCCCTTCATGCCCACAGAGAAAGTTTGGGGCTCTGAGTTTCTGCCATTGCTACTCTTCTAAGAAGGTGACAAAGGAATGCATATCATTTATTTTATGCAATCATTTCTTTAATAAGATATGAAGTGTTTACAGTAACATAGAGACAACATCTTGCAAAAGAAAAAAAAATAACACTTTAAAACACCCAAACCAAGCATTCATCTATCCAAGTTTATTGGAAAAGCTGAAGTAGCCCCATGGACTCCTGTGCTGGGCGGCCACCCTGGCTAGATTCAATACTGGGTCTGGGAGACAGAGAGCAAGCAAGGCAAATCTAATCCAAATGGTATTTTCCCTCCAGAATCTGTGCTCCATTCCCTGGACCCTTGTATTCCAGCCCACAGATCAATCCATCTCCTTTCATAGTCACCCCCAGACTGCTGGGCAGTTGTCCCCCTTTTTCTTACAAGCCATCAGGTATGCAGAAGCACACAGTCAGTCATCTACAAATTGCCAAGATGCAACCAGCTCCCTCTTCATACCTTGAACACTAGAGCTTAGATCTCTATAGTTGCAGTTGTTCAGCTCTAAAAAGGACAATTATTACCTGGTAGGGCTTTAGATGGGGAAACAGTGGAAACAGTGGCAGACTTTATTTTTGGGAGCTTCAAAATCACTGCAGATGGTGATTGCAGCCATGAAATTAAAAGACGCTTACTCCTTGGAAGAAAAGTTATGACCAACCTAGGTAGCATATTCAAAAGCAGAGACATTACTTTGCCGACTAAGGTCCATCTAGGCAAGGCTATGGTTTTCCCAGTGGTCATGTATGGATGTGAGAGTTGGACTGTGAAGAAAGCTGAGCACCGAAGAATTGATGCTTTTGAACTGTGGTGTTGGAGAAGACTCTTGAGAGTCCCTTGGACTGCAAGGAGATCCAACCAGTCCATTCTGAAGGAGATCAGCCCTGGGATTTCTTTGGAAGGAATGATGCTGAAGCTGAAACTCCAGTACTTTGGCCACCTCATGCAAGAGTTGATTCATTGGAAAAGACTGTGATGCTGGGAGGGATTGGGGGCAGGAGGAGAAGGGGACGACAGAGGATGAGATGGCTGGGTGGCATCACTGATTCGATGGACATGAGTCTAAGTGAACTCTGGGAGTTGGTGATGGACAGGGAGGCCTTGGGAGCTGCTATTCATGGGGTCACAAAGAGTCGGACACAACTGAGCGACTGAACTGAACTGAACTGAGGGCTTTCAAGTTAACCAGATCCAGGTCTGCATTCTCCCTCTCAGCTCACTCTGCAATCACGCACAAGTTAAAGTAACCTCTCTGAGGCTTCTCTTTCTCATCTACAAAATACAGGGAACTCACTGCAACCTCATAGACCTCTTGTGAGCATTGTGTTTGTGTGTGAGTGTGTTCAGATTAGGGAATCTCTGGGCTCTGGGATCCATGCAGCGATTCTCTGTAGGTGGGAGCACATGGCCTAAGCATGTGGATTCTGGAGCTGCCCCACCTGGGTTCAAATCCTGGCCCTGCCACGGTGATCCCCAGTATTCATATGGTGAAGTCCTAACTTCCAGGGTTTCACTGTGGGGCTGTATTTGAAGACAGGGTCTTTAAAGGGGTTGTTGTTCTTTAGTTGGTGAGTCATGTCCAACTCTTTGCAACACCATGGACTGTAGCCCACCAAGCTCCTCTGTCCATGGGATTTCCCAGGCAAAAATAGTTGAGTGGGTTGCCATTTCCTTCTCCAAGGGATCTTCCCAACCCAGGGAATGAACCTGCATCTCCTGCATTAGCAGGCAGATTTTTTTTTTTTTTAACCACTCTGTGAGGATTAATTATGGCATAATTTATATAAAACTCCAGACCATCTGCGCAAGATCATAAGACCATCCCTGCCCCACAGGGGCGCTTTTGCATGAGTATCTGGGTTATTTTTAAAATATACAAGGTCAGAACTGCTCAGACACTCGATTTTAGCTCAAGCCTTCTGTTTTACTGCTCAGGAAACTGTGGCCCAGAGAAACTCACAAACTGCCTTAGAGTCCCACATGCCAATTCAAGGGAGAAGCATGTGTTGATTTGTACGTTTAATAAACACCGTGCTTATGCTGTACCAGACACAGTTCTAGGTGTTTTGCAAATGTTAGAACATTTAATATTTACAGAAAGTCTATAATGTAGGAATTATGGTCATCTAGGCTTTATAGATGAGGGAAAGAGAAGGGTCAGTGACTTGCCCAACTACAGGCTTGTAATTAACGAAAGAGGGGTGTAACCCAGGCAGCTGGCTGCAGAGCCTGTGCACTGAACTTTGAAGCATGGTACTGATGGTTCAAGTTCTAAAGAGCTTCTAAAGAAGCTTTTCAGGCTTCTTTAATTTTCCTCTACAGCCAGTGCTGCCTCTTCTTTCCGTCCCCTCCCCTTCTTCTTCCCTCTCTCTCCCTCCCTCCTCTTCAGGCTTTTGTCTTTCCTAATCAATAATAAAGAGAGTGAAATTACTTTTTCTGAGAATCCCCCTGAGCAGGGGCTGAGCAAAAGCCTGTGCATTACTACTTGACTGGGGAGAATTCCAGAGAGGATGGAGGCAGGAAGGAGTGGCGGGAGGATCGGAGGAGGGGAGGTCCCTGGGAGGGCGCCTCCCTGAGCTGGCCTGCAGTCCGTATTGTCTAATCATCAGGAACTGTCTCTGAGAGGAACCGGGAAACAGACTGCAGGGGAAGGGAGAGGTGGGAGGAGGAAGAAGGCGCCCACTGGCTCCCACTTCCAGGAGGTCAAAGCTTTGCTCCCTGGGGTGTTTATGCTTCAGAATTGCCCAGGCTACGGATGTGGATTGCACGTGGCCAGGCTCCAGGTGTCTCTCACCTCAGCAGCAGCAGAGACCCCTGGTCGTGGTAGGAGGGGCTGCAGCCCTGCAGAGTTGGAGCGGAAAGGTGACCCACGGTGAACGGAGGGGGTGCCTGGGGACCTGGTCCCCAGGGAGGGGAGGGTGTGCAGTACCCCTGCCTCGAGGAGCTGCTGAATTCTCTTGACCTCCAGATCTAGGCAGGAGTCCCCAGTCTATGGTCCTGATTCCCATTCCATCCTTAGTTGTCTGAATAATTTGGGGCGGGCCTCTTAATTTCTATCACTTTCCCATTTATTAAATGAAGATCAAACAAGCAAAGGGAAAGGAACAGGACACCTCCAGGAAGACACAGTGGATTGGTGGTAAAGCCAAATGAAACATCTAGCTTTGGTGGTGACTTTGGTGTGGAGTCCTATCCCAAGGTCACAGGTGCAGGGCCTTGCACCAAGGTCACCTCCAGAACCAACAGAGCCCCTTTACAACCATTGCCAGAAGCCTCCCTCATCATTACTAGCCAGCTTCCTGACCCCGTATTAGGTAAGAATGTCTACCCCACTATTCAGCCTATAGCACCCTAACCCTATAGCACCTTAACATTAACATTCCGGCAGAAATTTTCTTTGTCTTGAGGTTATAAAAATTGCCTCAGTTCAGCTGAGCCAATGGACTGGCTCAGTCACTCAGTCGTGTCTGACTCTTTGTGACCCCACACACTGCAGTACGCCAGGCCTCTTTGTCCATCACCAACTCCCAGAGTTTACCCAAATTCATGTCTATCGAGTTGGTGATGCCATCCAGCCATCTCATCCTCTGTCATCCCCTTCTCCTCCTGCCTTCAGTCTTTCCCAGCATCAGGGAATGAGTCAGTTCTTCGTATCAGGTGGCCAAAGTATTGGAGTTTCAGCTTTAGCATCAGTCCTTCCAAGGAACATTCAGGACTGATATCCTTTAGGATGGACTGGTTGGATCTCCTTGCAGACCAAGGGACTCTCAAGAGTCTTCTCCAACACCACAGTTCAAAAGCATCAATTCTTCGGCGCTCAGCTTTCTTCACAGTCCAACTCGCACATCCATACACGACCGCTGGAAAATCCTTGACTAGATGGACCTTTGTTGGCAAAGTAATGTCTCTGCTTTTAAATATGTTGTCTAGGTTGGTCATAGCTTTTCTTCCAAGGAGCAAGCGTCTCTTAATTTCATGGCTGCAATCACCATCTGCAGTGATTTTGGAGCCCCCAAAATAAAGTCTGCCACTGTTTCCACTGTTTCCCCATCTATTTCCCATGAAGTGATAGGACCAGATGCCATGATCTAAGTTTTCCTAATGTTGAGCTTTAAGCCAACTTTTTCACTCTTCTATTTCACTTTCATCAAGAGTCTGTTTAGTTCCTCTTCACTTTCTGCCATAAGGGTGGTGTCATCTGCATATCTGAGGTTATTGATATTTCTCCCGGCAATTTTGATTCCAGATTGTGCTTCATCCAGCTCAGCATTTCTCATGATGCACTCTGCATATAAATTAAAAAGCAGGGTGACAATATACAGCCTTGACAATATACAGTACCCCTTTTCTTATTTGGAACCAGTTGGTTGTTCCATATCCAGTTCTAACTGTTGCTTCCTGACCTGCATACAGCTTTCTCAGGCAGGTCAGGTGGTCTGGTATTCCCATCTCTTTAAGAATTTTCTACAGTTTGTTGTGATCAGTCAAAGGCTTTGGTGTAATCAATAAAGCAGAAGTACATGTTTTTCTGGAACTCTTTTGCTTTTTCTATGATCCAACAGATGTTGGCAATTTGGTCTCTGGTTCCTCTGCATTTTCTAAAACCAGCTTGAACATCTGGAAGTTCACAGTTCACATATTGCTGAAGCCTGGCTTGGAGAATTTTGAGCATTACTTTACTAGCATGTGAGATGAGTGCAATTGTGCGGTAATTTGAGCATTCTTTGCCATTGCCTTTCTTTGGGATTGGAATGAAAACTAACATTTTCCAGTCCTGTGGCCACTGCTGAGTTTTCCAAATTTGCTGGCATATTGAGTGTAGCGCTTTCACAACATTATCTTTTAAGATTTGAAATGGCTCGACTGGAATTCCATCACCTCCACTAGCTTTGTTGGTAGTGATGCTTCCTAAGGACCACTTGAGTTCACATTCCAGGATGTCTGGCTCTAGGTGAGTGATCACACCATTGTGATTATCTTGGTCATGAAGATCTTTTTTGTATAGTTCTTCTGTGTATTATTGCCACCTCTTCTTAATATCTTCTGCTTCTGTTAGGTCCATACGATTTCTGTCCTTTATTGAGCCCATCTTTGCATGAAATGTTCCCTTGGTATCTCTAATTATCTTGAAGAGATCTCTAGACTTTCTCATTCTATTGCTTTCCTCTGTTTCTTTGCATTGATCGCTGAGGAAGGCTTTCTTATCTCTCCTTGCTATTCTTTGGAACTCTGCTTTTAAATGGGTATATCTTTCCTTTTCTTTTGAAAAGCCTTGGCTCTCCTTGAGTAGGCCTGCTGTTCTAGCAGCATCCTGTCCTGCCCGTCAGGAGGTGTATGCCCACAGCACTCTCAGTGTCTGCAGTATCTCTGCTCTTTGTCCTTCATAAACCTCCTCCTTTCTGCAGTACTCTGTGTCTGGAAAATTCTTTCCCAATCCACATTCAGATTGCCACGGAAAACTGGGATACTTTTCAAGCAGCATTCTAGAAAAAGAAGATTTTCACTAGCTTCACAGCAGCCACCAAACAGACCCTCCATTACAAACTTGAGCAATCTATGAATGGCTGTGCAGGCCCTCGCATCACAGCCATATAGCCAGACAAAGACTCATCTCAAGTCAAGAAAGTGAGTTCTCCAGGTCCTTAACTTCTGAATCGTCCAAAAAGCTTTACTCTCAATTTGTAAACTATGCCCCTGCCTCCAGAGAGCATCAGTAGTTCACCAATAGTCCCCTTTTTAACTTTATGTGACACAGATCAATCAAGTAGTGTAGATGTTTCATATAAAACATGAGGTTAGAAAAATGATCATTTATGAAGCACATTTTAAGTACCAGAGACTATGCTAGGGGCTCTATTTTCATTCGAATTGTGAACATACATTATGTGCTTCTGTTTTCTGGGCACCGCTTCTCACAGGATAACATGTCACTCATTCATTCCTCCCAGCAGCCCAGGGAGAGGGGAATGGGTGTGAATATTTCTCATTTACAGATGAGGAAATCAGGCTCAGAGAAGCTGAGTCTCTGGCTCCACAGCACGCAGCTGGCGTGAGGTGGAAGTGACAGTGCCCATCAGGCATCTGGCTCTAGACTTCATGCTCTGCGCTTCTGCTTGTTGCTATTTCAGACTCACCGCGACCCTGAGCTGCCACGCAGAGAACTTGTCTATAGGACAAAGTGCAGACTCTCTGAAGGATGGGCTATCCAGCCCTCCTCCCCAAACCCAACAACCCTTTCCATTCTGTGTTCTCTGACAGTGCTGGGAAAATAACCTTTTAAACCCTGATCAGCTACATTCTAGTTCTCTGACCTTGACTAGTCATCTTCACCTCTCTAAGGACACTTCTCTGCGTCCTTATCTGCAAAACGAGGGGGGAAACCTCTTCCTTTTCAAGAGTCTTGTGAAATACAACCAGACAGCCTATGTGAGAACCCTTCATTCCATGCCAGGAACACAATGGAATTCAGCCAGGGCCTGTTTTCTTCCTTTTCCTTTCCTGAACTTCTGAACTTCAGCAGACATTAGTTTGCAACTTACCTGAATGCCTCCTACCTACTTCCAGCCAAAACACCCTGTCTGCAGGAGCCCTAGGAGTGAGCCCATTCTGTTACGTTTATCACTGGAATGGGTCCTCTTCCTGAGTTGAGGGTGAAGCTTCTGAGTTTACTTCTTTGTAATTACCCCCTTGCCCAGCAGTTTCTGACAGACGCAGGAGCTTATTAGATAAAACCCTTTCATTGAATCCATAAGTGCATAACCAAACACAAGCTTTTCTGGCCCCTCACTGGAGCGTGATAGTGACTCAGTGACTTGAGGCTTGACTTGGCTTACCTGTGCATGCCTGGATTGATCTCCAGGGGGACCTAGTTGGGAAGGACTGTTTCTCAACTTCTCTGCAGTCAGTTCAATTCAAGGAACGTGTCATTAAGAGGCAGAACCTGACGCGCTCGGAAGAACCCTGCCTTGTCCTCATTTCTGGGAACATCATGTCAGGTCTTCCACACCCCTGCCCAGATCAGCCACTTGAGAAGCATTTTGAATGGGCAGGTGTTTGCGCATGTCCTTTGTCCAGACTGATGACTCGACAGAAAAAGGAAGTGCACAGGCTCCAAGACCAAATAGAATTTGGGGTGCTTGCCTGCCACGCTCTTGTTCTCTCTCTCACACATGCTCATGTAGATAGATGCTATATTTTCTAGGATTAAGAGGAAGCAATCTCACTTTTAACTAGCATGGAAATAGTGAGTTTGCCCTGTCCTTCCAGCTGTTTTTTTTTTTTTTTTTTTAATAGTTTTATGGCTGCTTAATCGAGGTTTGCCATGGAACACTTCACACAACCAGGAGGGACGTGCCCTGTGCACCCTTCTAAGTGCTCAAGTCAGTTTCAGCCTAAGGAGAAGTAGTGTAATAGGTAAGAACAAATCTGACTCCATACTGGATCTGTTTCTTTCTCTTTTTTTCATTTCATTTCATTTTATTTATTTTAAACTTTCAATTTTGTATAGGGGCTTAACAGATTAACAGTGTTGTGATAGTTTCAGGTGAACAGCGAAGGGACTCAGCCATACGTACATATGTATCCATTCTGCTCCAAACTCCCCTCCCATCCAGGCTGCCGCATGACATTGAGCAGAGCTGCCTGTGCTATGCCTAGGTCCTTGTTGGTTATCCATTTTAAATGTAGCAGTGTGTACATGTCGATCCCAAACTCCCTGACTATCCCTTCCCCCTATTCTCACCCACTCATCCCCCGGCAAGCATAAGTTGGCCCAGAAAATTGCAGGTGGGACCCAGCAGTCTTATCTGCAGGGCAAGGGCAGGAGCCGAGGTTGCTGTGGGGATATAGGGGACTTCCAAAGAGAAACACTGGGATGTTGCCTAAGAGTCAATGTGGCTCTGGGGTCAAGCTAAGTCAGAAATTCAGATAAACCAGAGAGAACTGAAAGAAGAGGGGCAGTTTTACATGACATAGGGCAGAAAGGACAACTAGATAAATACACCACCAGAAACCGACGATTGATCTCAGGGACAGCAAAACATATCATCTTGCCAAAGGGTTTGAGTTCAGCCGTTCGTTGCCTGAAAAGCAAAGCAGATCCTAATCTTTTCTGGTTAAATGACAGTTTAAAAAGTTTGGGGAGGCCTATGGTTGGTTCAGGATGCAGAACTGAAGTATGATGGTGACTTTTACTATTATTTTTATTTCTAATGGCAAAAGTTCTTCTTGAAAGTCTGAATGATATATCCTCAACAAATGTTTCTCAACTGTTACACAGGTATCTCAAGGGCTCTTGTTAAAATGCAGAAATCTGAGTCAGCAGGTCTGGGGCAGGGCCTGAGACTCTGCATTCCTAACCTGCTCCCAGGGCATGCAGACACTGCTGGACCGCAGACCACACTTTGAGTAGCAAGCATCTCCACACCACACCTATGTGCGCAGTGGCCTGCATCCAAACAACTTCTAGGATCTACTTAGGGTCACTTTGTGAATGTGTCTGCAGCTGGGTTATGGCAGAAAGAGCCCCAAACTAGGGAACAGGATATCACAGTCCAAATCTTGGTCTTGAGGTAATATGACCTTTGGAAAATTATTTTGGCTCTCAGCGTCTCAGTTTCCTTACTTATAAAACAAGGCTAGTGGGAGGCTTCAATGAGATCACATGTGTAGAGACAGATGGCACTTTTGTACACAAACCTGGGTCTTAAAAAAGGCAGCCCCCTGCTCCCTCAGCACCAGGCACATGTGGGGTCCAAACCAAGTCCTTCTCACCGCCCCTCCAGAGGCACTGTATTGGACCGAAGGGTCCTCAAAGGCAAGCCCTCACTCCAAGCCTTTTTGGGGTGCCCCTGGTGATCACGAGCTGGAGCCCCTGGCGTCCTGTCTCGCTGATTCTCCCAGGGGGAGTGGTGACTTGGTGCTTGAGGGTTTGGCAAAGCAGTTTCTTTTCGCATCCTTCCCCACCTGATGTTTCCCCTCTTCTTCCTCCGGGTGTCCTTTCTCCCCTCTCCTCTGCCATCACCGCCTCCCCCATGAGACTGCGTGACTGCCCGCCACCCCAGGTTCCGCTTGGAGGTTTGCCATCCAGTCCGGGCAAGGACCTTCCAAAGTTCTCCTGCTGCACAGCCCCCTCCAGCTTGTGGAGCTGGGACCCCTCCCAAGCCCAGCAGAGAGGGAAGGATACTCTGCAGGGAGTCCCGTCTTAACCTCCGTCTGTCTGTTCAAAGAGCTTTTCTCACCAGCAGCCCCCTGCTCCCTCAGGACCAGGCTCATGTTGGATCCAAACTAATTCCTTCTCATGGCCCCTCCAGAGGCATTGAATTGGATCAAAGGGACCTCAGTTTCCTGCAAAAGGACCCGGGTTTAAATATCAGCCCGATGATACCATGAGTTATCAAAGAAAACAGAGGGAAGAAAATCCAAGAAAGAGTGGCTATAGGGACTTCCCTGGCAGTCCAGTGGTTAAGACTCAGCACTTCCAACACAAGGGGCACTGGGTTCAGTCCCTCATGAGGGGACTAAAATCCCATGTGCCTTGCAGTGCAGCCAAAAAAGTATTTTTAAAAGAGGGGGTACATGTATAGCTGATTCACTTTGCTGCACAGCAGAAACTAACGCAGCGTTGTAAAGCAACTACAGTCCAATAAAAATTAACTTTAAACAAGATATAAAATAAATCCCACTTGAAGATAAAAAAGAAGAAAACAGGGAAATTGGACTTCATCACAATAAAATACTTTTGTGCATCAAAGGACATGATCAAGGGACTTCTCTGGCAGTCCAGTGGTTAGGACTCCATGCTTGCACTCCCGAAGGCACAGGTTTGATCCCTGGTCGGGGAACTAAGATCCCACAGCATGGCAAAAGAGAACAAAAAGGACATTATCAAGAGAGGAAAAATACGAACTCTAGAATGAGGGAAAATATTTGCAAATCACATATTGGTGAATCTAGTATCCAAAATATGGAAAGGACTTTTACAGTGTAATAAACACACATGTACAAAGATAAACAATGCAATTAGAAAATGGGCATGGGAGTGGAATAGATACTTCTCCAAAGAAGGTAGGCACATGGTGAACAAGCACAGGAAAAAGTACTCCATGCCGTTAGGCATTAGGGAAATGCAGATCAAAACCCATGATAGCACTTTACATCTGCTAGGATGACTGTCAAAATTGCAAAAAAAGGAAAAGAGCCAGAATCGTCATGAATGTGGAAACATCGGAATCCTCACGTACTGCTGATGGGACTATAAAATGATTCTGCCACTGTGGAATGGCTTTGGGGGTTCCTCAAAAAATTAAACATGGAATGAGCATGTGACTCTGAAACTCTACTTAGATAGATATCCAAAAGAACTGAACAAATTCTTGTACATTAATATTTATAGCAGTATAATTCACAATAGCCAAAGGTGGAAACAACCCCAATGTCCATCAGTGGATGAATGGATAAACAAACTGTGGTCTACACATGCAATGAACTATATTATTCAGTGATAAAGGGGAATGAAGTTCTGATACATGCTACAAGTTGGATGAAACTGGGCAACATTAGCTAACTGAAGCTAACCAATCACAAAAGAACAAATACAGTATGATTACCTTTATATGCAATATCTAGAACGATAAATCATACCGACAGAATACAGACTCATGGTTGCCAGGAGCTAGGGGAGAAGGCAACAGAGGATAAACGCTTCATAGGAAAGAGGTTTTATTTTGAGATGATGAAGATGCTTTGGAACTAGCTAATGTAAAAGGTGTAGAACGCAGTGAATGAAGTAAATGTCACTGAACTGTACACCTTAAATAAAACGGTCAATTTCATCTCAGTGGGAAAAAAATATGTGAAGAACTAAAGGATACCAATAAAAGTTCTTTATTCATTAGAGACAAAGCTGAGTGTGTCTAACTGTGTGCCTTTGGGCAGGCCCCTTGGTTTCTCTGAGCCCATGTCCTCTGCTGTGTAAAATGGGAATGTTTGCCCACCTCGCTGACCTGCTCTGACAATTCCATGACAATTCACCTACTATTGGGTGAAGCAAGAGATATCTCCAATAAGAAATAAAATGATGTCAAATGTATATTTATGTCAGTCTGAAGTGAATCCTACGCAGTTCCTCCTTCTCGCAGATAAGCTCTGTGTTACTCATATATAGTCACTTAATAACACCCTCCCTGACATCCACCTCTAACTATCCATCCCCAACTCTAAATCTTAGCTCTTTATCATAAGCCCCATTAAGGGAGAGATCTTTCACCTGCCCCAAACTTCTCAGTGCCTGGCCAAAACCAGAACATGATAGCTGTCATTTGGGGGTGCTTCCAGTGAGTGGGGTTCTAGGCCAAGCACATTATTCACAGAGTATTTTATGAAATTCTTGCAACATTTCTTTAATGTAGCTAGGTATCACCAAGCCCATTTTATGGGCAAGAAGAAGGGTGCAGAAGGTGGGTGGGCTCTCCAAGGTCACACAAGGTGAGTGGTGGAGCTGAAATCTGGTCCAAACCAGAGAGTTCAGTCCTTCAGGACCACAGCCTGAAGATTTTTAAATGCTTCACTGGACTGAGCTGGGCTTGTTTCCAGGACTAGATCTTCGCTTTGAGTGACTCTTGGCAGAAAAAGAAGACAGCAGGCTGACACGAAAAGGCACCCAGTGGACAGCTGAGAGACTTGTACCCTTGACCAAGCTCTGCCGTTTTTCTTCCTGTGCTTTGGCTTTTCCCTCTGTTCGATGGGATGGCTGGATTTCGGTAATGCTATGAATGCCTGTGAGACACTCACTATTGAAGGTTGAGAACTTCAAGCTTCCCTGGATTTTCTTGGAGATCCTCATTTTGTTTTCATTTTGTTTCAAGAGTTTTCTAGACTTAGAGAGTCATTTCACCATCTGAGAAATGGCCCCACTAACCCGTGGAGTCACCTAGTTGTCAGGCAAGAAATATGACGAGATACCCTCGACTCAAAGTGGTGGGCTCATCACGGTACATCTACCTCTGTGCTCCGCCCAGCACACCTGAGCTGGTGGAGGAGCTCCATTGCCAGCTGTCTAGGACCTCTTCAGTGTGACCTGTCACTCAGCTCATAGCTGATCCCTCCCTAGGAGCTACCCATGGACAGGAGAACCTGCCTCCCCCAATATCGCACCCCCATCTGAAGGCTGTCTGCTCCAAACAACGAGCCTGTTGCGGGAGGAGGGTGAACTGCAAAGTCAAGCTCCTGACCCCCCACTCAGCTCGTCCTCACAGGACCAGGCAGCACAGAGCCCGTGCCACAGACCGCATACATTACACACGTCATGACCCAGGGGCTCCAAAATGGTCAGAAACCATAGCCTCACGCACACACAGACACGCATGCAGGCACACTGAATGGGAATTCTTAAAGCCTGTGTCTTTGAGGGTGAACAATGTAAGTATTAAAAAATGAAAGTATCCATTGCTCTGAGAGCTGCTTGAGACTCCTGGAATGTTAGGAAATGTGTTTACAGTTTAGTCCTCGGTTCTGATATGACCCAGAAATAGGGTCAAGCAGAGAACCTGGTTTGTAATGGGTGTCAACATGCGTCCATCAAACATTTACTGAGCACCTAACCTTCACTGAATTCTCCAGGCAAGAATACTGGAGCGGGTTACCATTCCCTTCTCCATGGGATCTTGCTGACCCAGAGACTGAACTCGGGTCTCCTGCACTGCAGGCAGATTCTTCACCATCTGAGCTACCAGAGAAACCTTATTTTATATATTATATATAGGTATTAACCTTGGCTAGGCATTGAGCTGCGTGCTGAAGAGTATGAAGGTGAGCAAGACAGAGTCCTGGTCTCCATGGAGATTTGGAAAGACGCACAACGCAAGGGCAGACCATTCCCTGGGAGAAGTGCTCCGTGTACATCAAAAGCAGAAACTCTACGAGGGCAGAGGCTCTTGTCTTTCCTGCTCACCACTGCGTCCTCGTACATGCTATGGTCCCAGGCACAGAGCAGGCCCTCATAAACCTGCTGGATGGTGAGCACGAGGGTGGCACTGACTCTACTTAGGGAGTCAGGGAGGTAGAGGAAGTTGGCTAATATAAGAAACTGGGTTCTCACGCATTTAATTATTGGTCCATTCATTCATGCATTCCTGCATTCATCCCTCATTCTTTATCCCTTCAGGTGTTATCTGAACTATTTGCTTTTGTGATGGGAGGGGAGATGAGTAACAGCTAAACAGCCGCAAAACTTGAAACATGTTGCAACAGGGCCAGAGTCCAAAGGGCCCCAGAGGAAGAAAGGTCAAACAGTAAAGGGAGGGTGTGAGGCTTCCCAGAGCTGGTGGCGCTCAAGCTGGCTTTTTAAGGGAAAATGGAAATTTTCAGAGTCTCAAAGGGGCTGGTGTGAGGCTGTCAGTGAGAATGTGGGGCAATTAAAATGGAGATTCCCAAACGCTGAAACTGCACTCTTGGTAAAACCGACAACATACCACAATATGACCTTGTGCATGAATGTGCTTTACAAACTGTGACGCACCCTGGGGAGGACCAGAGAAGACTAAGCAGCGTATAAGAATGTGCATATTGTCTAACACGTTGTCTAACATGCCGTCTATTCAATCGCTAAGTCTTTGCGACCCCGCGGACTGGTAGCCCACCAGGCTCCACTGTCCATGGAATTCTCCAGGCAAGGATACTGGAGCGGGTTGCCATTTCTTCCTCCAGGGGATCTTCCCAACCCAGGGATCGAACCTGCACCTCCTGCATTGGCAGGTGTGTCCTTTACCCCTGACCCACCAGGGAAGCCCATAACAAAACCGTACGTGCTGGTCCATTTTGGCTCGACAAGTCCGTGGGAAGTGCTGGTGGTGGTGTTACTGCTTTTGACATTGCAGTCATACGCAGAGCTTGCCATCGGTCAACAAAACCCCGGGGTATTAAACTTGAGAGAGATGGAACCGCAGAGGCTTCATAATTGTCTGGCTTTGTGGTTTTCTTGTGCCTGTACTCTCTTACACACTCATTCATGCACGTCCGTGGATCTTTCTTCATAAGAACTCCAACATGTAATCGCCACGTGTAAACCAGCCAGTGCGGAGTTTGGACCTCAACCCCTGGCCAGGACACACTCCCTTCAGCTACCGCGAGCTCCCATACAGTCTCCACGGTGATTCGAGACTTCCCAGGAACATCGTCAAAAATCTTCAACTGCAATGTTGAAAGTAGGATCCAAAGAGAACAAATGACTTGTCCTTACACTGAGCAGAAAGCCCCAACGTCCTATTTTAGGGAACAAGACTTTTCTTGAAAATACCCAGGAAATCCGGCCTCACAACTAGCATGGCAAGAAACCGGTCCTGAGAAATCAGTCAGGGCCCTGCCCCTCACAGTCAGGATGGGGGCCTCTTCTCCAGACCCTTGTTCCCCGACCCCCAGCCCAGCTGAGATACTGCTGGTGGAAAGCCCACAGGCATGAGGCATTAAGCAACCAGCCTCTAAACCTGCTGCTGTTGGGTAACAATCATATCGTCTTGAGCAACGAATTTGCCTCCCGAGCCTCAGTTTCCTCATCCATGAAATGGGAGCATTTGAGAGGATTCAGTGAAACAGCATGGGTCAAGCCCAGTGGGTCTTGGATAAATGCTTGTTTCTTCTTCCTCATGGCATCAGAGGTTTGCCAGAGGTAGTTTCCATCTGACCTTGCAGTTTCAGACTTGTCATGAAAGAATTAGTCACAGGCATCTCTATGGCCAAGGAGCAGCATTTTCCTTTCTTAAATCATTACCTCCATAAAAAGAGTCAGCCTTTTAAAGTTACCCAATGGCTCGGTGGCTGCTGTCCTTCCATTGGCCTCTGGATTCCATGAGGGGACGGTTTGTGGGTACTGGAACCTCCTGGAACAACAGGAATAGCAAGAAAGACTAGGAACAAACAGTAGAAAGTCTCCCAACATGCCCTCTGCCCCTTCATGGGGACTGTGTACTGGCAGGAGAAAACTGGGCCCAAGGAATGATCACAATCTTTTGTTTGTGTATTTTTGTGTCCCTTTATTTGTTTTTGGCTCTGCTGGATCTTCATTGCTGTGTGCAGGCTTTCTCTAGTTGCAAAAGTTGGGCTTCTCATTGCAGCGGCTCCTCTTGTTGCACAGCACAGGCTTCTGTAGGTGCAGCGCCAGGCTCCAGGGCACAGGCACAAAAGTTGTGGTGCATGGGTTAGCTGCTCCATGGCAGGCAGGATCTTCCTGGACCCAGGATCAAACCTGTGTCTCCTGCATTGGCAGCAGATTCTTAACCCTCGGACCATCTTGGAAGTTCCAAGCTGAGTCCTGAAGGTCAAGGAGGAGCTGGCAGGTGATTGTTGGAGCTGAAATCTGGTCCAAACCAGAGAGTTCAGTCCTTCAGGACCACAGCCTGAAGATTTTTAAATGCTCCACTGGACTGAGCTGGACTTGTTTCCAGGACTAGATCTTCTTTTTGAGTGACTCTTGGCAGAAAAAGAAGACAGCAGGCTGACACGAAAAGGCACCCAGTGGACAGCTGAGAGACTTGTACCCTTGACCAAGCTCTACCGTTTTTCTTCCTGCGCTTTGGCTTTTCCGTCTGTTCGATGGAAGGGCTGGATTTCGGTAATGCTATGAATGCCTGTGAGACACTCACTATTGAGGGTTAGAACTTCAAGCTTCCCTGGATTTTCTTGGAGATCCTCATTTTGTTTCAAGAGTTTTCAAGACTTAGAGAGTCCTTTCACCATCTGAGAAATGGCCCCACTAACCCGTGGAGTCACCTAGTTGTCAGGCAAGAAATATGACGAGATACCCTCGACTCAAAGTGGTGGGCTCATCACGGTACATCTTCCTCTGTGCTCTGCCCAGCACTCCTGAGCTGGTGGAGGAGCTCCATTGCCAGCTGTCTAGGACCTCTTCAGTGTGACCTGTCACTCAGCTCATAGCTGATCCCTCCCTAGGAGCTACCCATGGACAGGAGAACCTGCCTCCCCCAATATCACACCCCCATCTGAAGGCTGTCTGCTCCAAACAACGAGCCTGTTGCGGGAGGAGGGTGAACTGCAAAGTCAAGCTCCTGCCCCCCCCACTCAGCTCGTCCACACAGGACCAGGCAGCACAGAGCCTGTGCCACAGACCGCATACATTACACACGTCATGACCCAGGGGCTCCAAAATGGTCAGAAACCATAGCCTCACGCACACACAGACACGCATGCAGGCACACTGAATGGGAATTCTTAAAGCCTGTGTCTTCGAGGGTGAACAATGTAAGTATTAAAAAATGAAAGTATTCATTGCTTTGAAAGCTGCTTGAGACTCCTGGAATGTTAGGAAATGTGTTTTGGGAAAAGAACCGTGGTGGAGGTGAAGGCCCGGGGCTTGGAGTGAAGACAGGCGGTCAGCATTGCCCCGAGTGGTGCATGCGTGATGAGACAGGGCTGGAGACAGAGGGGGCGGCCCATCATGGTGAGTCCTGGAAGCTCTGCGGGGAACTGGATACTTTCTTTGCAAGTGTGAGGAACTGTTGGCAGGATTTAGTGAGGGCACGGTAGTATCCAAGGTATATTTCTGAATGAATATCTTGGAGACAGGGGAGCTTGTGTTTACAGGACCAAACCAGGGGCAGGGCGGTTGCTGAGGGAACGTCACTAAAATCCCACGAGCATGGAGGTAGGGAGCTGGGCCCTCCCAGGTGCAGTGGGAAAGCACTGGGGTGGGTTTGTTGGATTTGGGGGGAACGAAGGAGGCATGCGGCAGACCTTAGGTGTCTGACTGGGTATTTGCCGGAATTAGGGGGCCATTCTCTGAGAGGGAGAGAAGACAGGAGCTGGGTCCTGGTGCCACATCCTCCCAGGCCTCCCAAACTCCTCTTGGTTTGGATGGAAACACAGAAATTCAGTTCCCAGAAGGTTAGTTTGACACCTGTCACCGTTGGAAGGCACAAGAAGTTGCATTTAGTATTGAAGAGACTGTGCTTCAAGTTTTGCTGAGAAACATCAACTCCTAACACATCCACGTTGACCCTTAGTATGTGTGTGCATGTGAAAGTCGCTCAGTTGTAACTGACTCTTTGCAACCCCATGGGCTATACAATCCACAGAATTCTCCAGGCCAGAATACTGGAGTGGGTAGCCGTTCCCTTCTGCAGGGAATCTTCCCAACCCAGGGATTGAACCCAGGTCTCCTGCGTTTCAGGGAAATTTTTTTACCAACTGAGCCACCAGGGAAACCCAGGTTTGACCCTCAGAGACAGTCCTGATTAAAGAAGCAGGAGGTGGTCAAGCATTCAGACCCCGGACCTTTTCGGATCAGCCCCCAGGTGGTCTCCGCCACTTCATTCCCTGTGACAGCGGACTTGTTGTGTCACCTCCTTGCTGGTTTCTTTGTTGCTAAAATGCAGACACTGCCTCAATCTGCGGGGTGATCATAAGTATCGGACGAGATGGTGAACCCAACATGTTTAAGACCACGGTCGGCTCCTGTGAGCTCAGACAGTATTTTTCCCTCTAATAAATCACTCTGGTGGACAGATATCTCACCCATGTCTTCCCCTCACTGGGGGAAACCCAGAAGGAAAAGAAAATGGTTTTTCAAAGCCAAACAGTCACTTATTGGAAGAGGGAGTTTTCTGTCTCAGTCACCCTGCCCCTGGTCCTGATCTCCCAACACTCAGCTTGGGGCCCTTTGGGATCTCCTTCTTAGCAGCAGCCCATCCACTGGGACCCGGAGAATTCTCAGGTGCCTTCTGGGATTCCGGCCATGGAGTTTCTTTGTGGATTCAAAGCAAGAGATACAATCCAAGAACATACATCACCTGCCTGACCCAGAGATAGCTGAAGCCGCTGCAAAGTTGGCTTTTACAGGGGCTCTTCTGCAAACATGGACAGTCAAGGATAGAAAAAATATATATGTATATATGTTTGCCTCCTTTTTTTACCTCCCCAGTGTTAATGGCTGCTTGGTTGCATACGCGTTCCCCTACGAGCTAACAAACTTCAGTGGTTGCATTCAGACACAGCCCGTGTATTTAGTGTTTGCTGAACACACACCAAGAGCACATGGAGAGCCTGGGGCTTTCCTGTATCTGTCCTCTCTGAGGCCTCGTGGCCTTCGTCCTGGTGGGGTGCACAGTCGAGGGAGCAGTTTCAGTAACTTGCCCAAACAGGTAGGATGACCAGGGTGCGAGTCAGGGGCCCCAGCTCTGTCTGCTGCCTGGTGACCTTTTCACCCCAGTAAAATTCCCCTGTCCTGACAGAACTGACTGGTTGTTCAAGCCGTGTTGGTTATACCCTAACTTGCTGTTCCTTCCCTCCACGCTGCCCGTCAGCTGTCGTTTCCTCGACTGACGCTAGACCCATTTAGCGGCCCTGTGGTCAGACTGGTCATGCATGGGCAGGTGGAAAAGTCCTGATGGTCTCAGTCCTCCCAGGATCTTTCAGGTTCTGGGGGTCCCGGTGCGAGTCAAAGAGCCGCAGTGGGAGTCGGGCTGGAATTTCCCCTGATCCCCACACTGGGTCCTTCAGGGATGGACCCGTTAGTTTCTCCCAGAGGGGAAGAAGAGTCAGGCTGAATCAGGATGTATTATGATGAACAGATGTGTGCTAAGTCACCTCAGTCGTGTCCAACTCTGTGACACCATGGACTGTAGCCCACCAGGCTCCTCTGTCCATGGGATTCTCCAGGCAAGAATACTGGAGGGGGTTGCCATACCCTCCTGCAGGGGATCTTCTCCACCCAGGGATGGAACCCATGTCTCTTGTGTTTCCTGCACTGGCAAGTGGGTTCTTTACCACTGAGCCACCAGGGAAGCCCATGATGAACTTTTAGCAGGAGACATGTCCTGTGGGGGCATACAGGTTCAGTGAATTGGAGCTGAGCTGGATTCAGACCCCACTTCTAACACCTTCTAAGTGAGGAAGCCCTGATATCAAGGTTGGCTTAGTATCTCCAAGTCTCCACCTCCACATTTGAGAATGGGACTCTGACAAAAATTTTCAGGGACTGCAGCAAGGATTAAAAGTAATCTACTAATGCAAAACCATATTCACACTCAACTCTTGACCTCAGATGCCAGGCACAGAGCCGGTGGTTAGGTGTGGCTTCCTAAACTAGGCTGCCTGGGGTCAAGCCTGGGCAGTGACGTTGAAACAATTTATTTATCCTAAGTCTCAGTGTCCTAAGCTGAAGAGAGGCATAGTAACAGCACTTGGCAGGCTATTTCGAAAATTAAATATACATAGACCAGGTCTTAGTCCAAGAACAGAAGCTGAGAAAGCCCGTAGAAGGAGGTGCACTAGGGAGTGGCCAGAATTTTAAGACAAGTTCTTGTCACCAGAACCCTAACGTCATGTAGTTCTGACTTAATTCTCACTGCACAGGGTTGCTGTGAGTGGGAGAATTGGTACAGGAGAAAGCATTTTGCTACACTGTGAAATGCTCTGCGAGTACAGAGCGTATGAGCTCGTGATGGTCATCTTTGTCGTGGTTGTCTGGGTCCATCTCTTCTGGCTCTAAGACCATCCTGACACGTGAGAGAAGCCGGGTCAGTATGCGTCACAGTGAAGGGGTTCCCTTTGTATTTGCTGAAATGCATAAGTGTCTTCCAGGTGGGACTAATTTCCTACGACTTTGAGCCCCCGCACTGGGTGTGGAGTCCAAGTCCATTACATTTTCCATTACATTCCAGCTGCTGTGCTAATGATCGCTCCGGTGGACAGTGCTTTGCCAACTTTCCAGCTTCACCCGTGTTCACTAATATTAGCATCTGCCGAGGGGATCCAGAGAAGGCAATGGCACCCCACTCCAGTACTCTTGCCTGGAGAATCCCAGGGATGGGGGAGCCTGGTGGGCTTCCGTCTATGGGGTCGCACAGAGTCGGACACGACTGAGTGCCTTCACTTTCACTTTTCACTTTCATGCATTGGAGAAGGAAATGGCAACCCACTCCAGTGTTCTTGCCTGGAGAATCCCATGGACGGGGGAGCCTGGTGGGCTTCCGTCTATGGGGTCGCACAGAGTCGGACACGACTGAAGCGACTTAGCAGCAGCAGCCAAGGGGATCCCAAATATCATCTGCCCTTTCCTGGAAAGGAAAAGAAACGATTGCTGGCAATATCCTTTATCTAACATTTTTAACAGGCAGCTTGCTGTATTTTGAAAAAGATATGGAAATTAAACCATCTCCAGGAAGCATTTCCCACCTCCCTCTCTCTAAATCTCTGCATTTGCACAATGCCCTTCAATTAAACCTGAAATCAAATCAAGTTCCCCTTGAGTGGTCATTTTAATATCTGCAAGTTTCCCAGGAAGGAAGATTAGGGGGAGTGATTGATTCCACTGTCTCTGCAGAAGCACTCTTGAATGTCTACATCGCTCAGTGACGGGGCTGGAGGACAGCCTCAGCTGCCATAGGTCCCTCTCCTGCGGTCTGACTCATGCGTAGTCTCTCTCTGAACATTCTTGCCTACACGATGGCTGGTGCCTTTTATGTCTGTCCTTGTTCCGAGCCACTCAGGGGGCAGTCTATCCTCCACGTCTACTGACACTTCATCCTGGATTCTGGGTAGGGCGTCTCTTGTCATCTTTGCCCAGGATCCCTCCTCAGTCCTCTGATCAGGGTGCCCTGATCGTCAGGGGGCACCACCTGGCACACAAGCTCACTCCATGCAGCCCCCACTGCCCGTGACACAGAAGCCAAGGTCCTAACAGAGGTTTCTCAGTTCCTGCGCCCTCCTCTGATGGGCCTGCTCCCGCATCACTCATCTGGGGCAAGCAAGCTAGGGGATCTGTGCTGCCTCTCAAAGTTGTCAAGTCCATCCCTGCCCAGGGCCTTGGCTTGGCTCTTGGCACTGCTGTATTCCCTCTGACCCCAGAGACCCACTCAACTCAGTCTTTAATAACTTCAGCTTCTGCACAGTGTTGTCTCTTTTTGGGGTGGAGGTGGCCTCTAAACAACCTTTTTAATGTAGCAACTGCTGCCCCCTCCCCACGCCCCACACCCCCTTTCTTTGTTCATTTTGCTCCCCAGCATTTACACTTTTGCATCCAGAACCTGGATATGTTCTTCTCATTTGTAAGTTCACGGAGGCCAGGGAGTTCTGTTTTTTGTTTGTCTGTTTTGGTCCTGATGGATCTTTACCTGCCAATGTTCCTTAATGAAGGTTCTGAAATGAATACAGTCTATAAAGGCTGAATGGATACATCTCTCTGACTCTAGGGATGGGCAGATAGCTCCAGGCTGCCTGTATCTGCTGGAAGAAGGGATAAGCCCAAGGAGGCAGAAGGCTCAGGCCACACCAGTGAGAGTCAGCCCACTGGCTAGCTGGAGAGAGGCTCTTCTCTTCTCTTCTCTGGAGCTGCTGAGTGAATCGTATGTGGGCTCCCAGCTACAGAAGGCCATTTTACTGTTACTCAGGGCAATGTGCCCAAGGAGGAAGCCTGGTGAGCAACACAAAACGGAGCGAGGGAGGGAAACCTGCCTCAGGCCTTTGAAGTAACTCTTCCTTCTGTTAGCTCTCCTGGATTCATCCATACCTGAAACTGCCTCTATTTGTATTTCAACTTGTTTACTTCAGTCAATGAAATCTCTCTTTTGTTTAAGCCAAATTGAGTTGGGGTTAAGCCCCTTGCACCAGAAAGAGCTGTGACTGGTTTCCGTTCAAGTGCTGTCTCGTTCCTCCTGGATGATCAGATGTTTGTTTGCTCTCCTCCCTCGCCCTGCACGTTGCAGATTCCTCCTCGGTAGCTCTCCTCATTGTGTTCTCTTGGATTATCAGCCCACCTGCTCTTGACCAGTCCCAGCCTTCCTTGAGGGCAGGGCCACATGTAAGTCATTTTTAAGCATTCTATAGCTAGAAGAAAGGCACATTTAGGCATCCCACACCTAAAACAAAGTCAGGTACACAGCTGATGCCCAATAAATATTTGCTGTGTGAATAGCTGAATAAATGAAACCAGTTCATTCCATTCACCTGGGTAAATTTCCTTTAGATAATCCTGTATTTTCAAACATAACCCAAACACCTTCTCTGGCCTCAGCAGACTTCTCCAGTCCTGATATCTTTCCAAGTGCCTGTAACTTCTCAAAAGACTGATGCAGGACAAGCTGAGATGGCTGCTTTATTCTCTACCAGACACCAGCCCCCATCATTTAGAGAAGTGGTGTTTCAAACAGATTAAGTTCAGCAAACTGAGCCCCTCAGTGAATTAGAAATTCCTTTTGATTAAAAAAATACCTTTTATTTCAAACACGCAGAGTCGAAGAGTGAGTTTATGTTTTTAATAAGCTGTTCCATATTCTGGATTTGATTTTATTTTTCAAAGCATAATGAAAGGAAAACTAGGAGTGGGGGAATAATTTATTAATATTTGTCCACATGACCTGAGTGTTCATGAGTGAATTATATTTGGATGGGAGGAGGTTGGTGTGAGCATGGGTATTATTTAATGATTCAGGGGGATGCTTCAATCTCCTAAATCTTAGATCAGTGAGAAAGTGATAGGGAAGGCTGTCTTGTTTTGAACAACAAAATGATGGCCAACTCCTGGTTTGGAAGCCTCCAGTTTTTCCCCTGGCTCCATGGGCAGGTGGCCCCATTGTCAGTCTCTGACATCCTGGTTCCCAGCCTGGTCCAGCAGGGGCACAAGAATATCAACAGCCTCCAGAGGAACTTGAAACCTCCTCTGTCTTTCAGACTCCTGATGCAATTTCCTATAAAGCATTGGCAGAATTATCACATTGGGCCATATATACTTATTTGTATAGCTGATTGAATAGCATCACTCTCCTTCATGATTGGTGCAGGGGTCACATCTGTTTAACTGTTGCCATTGTTGTTTCTATGCTATGTTTGTCCAGAGCTTATAGAACCTGATGTGCGTAGTAAGTTTTCCCAAGTATTTACTTTGCACTGAATGAATGGAAAGGGCAGCTCTGGGACTGGGGCGTGGGTTGCCTGCACCTGGCTTCTGTGTGGACAGTGATAGTTGTCCATGGTTCTTTTTGTTGACGCACAGAGGCCAGCGGCTAGGATGAGCTGACCATGGGGCGCTGAATTTCCTTCATTTCCTGACACATACATTGACAGCAGACAATGGGAGTCAAAGTGGGGGTAGGGTTGAGGTAGAGATGGGGTAGATGTATCAAGTTGGTTTATTTTTTGCTGTGCTAAGATTTTTTATTTTTAAATTCATAAAAATAAAATTAATAATTGCAGATATGCAGATGACATCACCCTTATGGCAAAGAAGAACTAAAGAGCTTCTTGATGAAGGTGAAAGAGGAGGGCTTAAAACTCAACATTCAAAATAAGGATCTTGGCATCTGGTCCCATCACTTCATGCAAATAGATGGGAAAACAATGGAAACAGTGACAGACTTTATTTTCTTGGGCTCCAAAATCACTGCAGATGGTGACTGCAGCCGTGAAATTAAAAGACATTTGCTCCTTGGAAGAAAAGCTATGACAAACCTAGACAGTGTATTAAAAAAAACAGACATTGCTTTGCCTACAAAGGTCCTTATAGTCTAAGCTGTGTTTTTTCCAGTAGTCATGTATGGATGTGAGCACTGGATCAAAAAGAAGGCTGAGTGCTGAAGAACTGATGCCTTCAAGCTGTGGTGCTGGAGAAGACTCTTGAGAGTCCCTTGCACAGCTAGGAGGTCAAACCGGTCAATCCTAAAGGAAATCAATTCTGAATATTCACTAGAAGGACTGACGCCGAAGCTGAAGCTCTAATACTTTGGCCGCCTGATGCCAAGAGCCAACTCACTGGAAAAGATCCCTGATGCTGGGAAAGGTTGAAGGGGATGACAGAGGATGAGATGGTTGGATGGCATCACCGATCCAATGGACATGAGTTTGAGCAGACTCTGGGAGACGGTGATGGACAGGGAAGCCTGGCGTGCTGCAGTCCGTGGGGTTGCAAAGAGTTGGACACAACTGAGCGACTAAGCACAGCCAGCACAGCATAGTTGATTCACAATGTTATATTAGTTTCAGCTGTATAGCAAGCGATTCAGTTATACATATATCCGTTCTTTTCCACACTTTCCTTGAGGAGGCGTATCCCAGAAACCCCATGCATACAGCTTAGTATTAACTCATTTGTAACCAGGCACTCTAAACCTATGTACAGAAATAATGCATATATGTATGTTTCTATAATTTATTTCTACTGACTAGACATTGAGAGTACTATTTGCAGACACTGAAAATATATAAATCATTTGTTTTCCTAAATTATACATGGTGCATTTATAACAAGCACATATAAACTGAGAGCGCATGTTATAAATACATAATCCTGCAAGGAGATCCAACCAGTCCATTCTGAAGGAGATGAGCCCTGGGATTTCTTTGGAAAGAATGATGCTAAAACTGAAACTCCAGTACTTTGGCTACCTCATACGAAGAGTTGACCCATTGGAAAAGACTCTGATGCTGGGAGGGATTGGGGGCAGGAGGAGAAGGGGACGACAGAGGATGAGATGGCTGGATGGCGTCGCTGACTTGATGGACGTGAGTCTGAGTGAACTGCAGGAGTTGGTGATGGACAGGGAGGCCTGGCGTGCTGCAGTTCATGGGGTCGCAAAGAGTCGGACACAACTGAGCGACTGAACTGACTGACTGACTGTCTTCTGACATTTATCAGCTCTTTGCCGTGTGCCAAGCTCTGTGCTAAGCCCTTTATGAACATTATTTCATTTCATCTTTATAGATATCCCACGGAGAAGATATAAGGAAGTGGTTTTCAGTGCATGCATACTCAGTCTCTGACTCCAACACCCATCATCTTCAGACTCTTCCAGGGCACTCTGCTCTGTTTGCAGACCAATCAAGTGGGTTCTAGCGGTCTCAGGACAGCCATCCAAGAAGGTGATAGAGTGACAGATGCTGTTGGGAGTAGAAACTTGCTAGGAGCCAGGTGACTTGAAATGGTAACATTTCCCTGGGGAACGTGGGCAGAGCTCTGGCTGCTACAGAATCATAAAATGTGATGATCTGAAGAAGATCCTGGCACAGTTCAGAGGTGGGTTTCATTAATCATCTATGCGTTTGCTGGACCAAATCAAAGAGCAAAGTCCAACCAGTATCCCACTGGCTCTCCTCTTAATGTCTGGTACTTCCTTCTTGGAGAGGCTCCTCTGGCAGAGAAATGGAAGACTTCTGATTCCTGCAGCATGGAGACCCAGCCCCTGGGCACTGGAGACATGCCTGCTCATTCTGCTGTAGATTAGAACTAGGAGGGAGAAAGTTTCCAAAGCAGGTAGGTCCAGAAGACAGTAATGGAGCCACACTCAAGAGTTGGCCATTGAGATGAGACTTTCTCCAGGTCCTTCTCTTACTGAGTCCTTGGTCCTTTGATCCTCAGTCCAACTCTATGAGACTTCATTCCCCTTTTCCACCCAGAGAGCCTGAGGTTCAGAGAGACTGTACAATTTCCCTGAGGTCTTAGAGCTACTCAAAGCCAGAACAGAAATTCCAGAATTGATCTTCAAACTTCACTTCATCGCTTCGTCCTTCATTTAACCTAAGAGATCTGGGAGATGGGAGGGAAACTCTCACATTGCTAATTGGAAAGAGACCATGAGGATATTACTCAATCTGGAGAATGCACTCTGAGATCCCCAGGTGCTACTGTTGGAACTTGTCCAGCTGCCCCATCCTGGAAGCAAATGAGACTTCAAGGGGGAGGATAGTCTCTCTTGTTCACTGAATTAACCTAGGTCAACTTATTTCCCGCTAAACTCCAAGCTGCCGTTCAGAAGCTCTAATTAACACTCAGAAGCAAGGATGTGTCCAATGGGAATGTTTCAAGAACACACGCACGTAAGCTTGTCCTCCAAACTCATTCCTAATACTAATTAGCCCCACAAGTTCTCCGCGGGGCTTGCATGTTCATTTGGAACCTGGTAATGAACTCTGTCTCACCCCAGCCTCAGAGAACAAGGACACACATCTCTTTGTCTCCACTAGTAGGGTCCCGCCAGTGTCTAGAGAGGGCTGTAGAATTGTCAGTGGCTCCCCATGGCCTGGCAGGGCAAGTTTAAACCCTTCACAAAGGGGTTCTGCCCAGTGGGCTCCCCCACATTCACCTCTGACATGATGGGTCAGTGCTGGGACCACTGAGGCCCTGCACGCAGAGGCCACTGTCACAGTCCACAGTGTGTCATTGAGCTCCAGCCCTACTACACTAGGCTCAGATGGGAAAGTACATTCTGGAAGCTTCATGCCCAGAGATGGAGGTCTTCACAAGAGTGAGAGGTTGGCAGGTGGGAAACCAGACATCTCCTCCCAGCAACACCCCAGTTTGTCCCCCTGGAGCTTGTTATTTCTTCTCTGGAGCTCAGTTTCCTTAGCTGTAAAATGGAAAATTAATCCCCACAACAACCTTATCTCATAGGGTGGTGGTGAGAACCAAATGAGTTAAAAACTACCAAATGCTCAGAAGTGTGCCTGACACAGAGTGAGCATGACAGGAAATGCTAGCCCTTGGTGGCGAGATTTCCCCAATTCCGTCCATGTTTTCGCCTCTTATTGCACTTCTGACAGGGCCTGTTACCTACAGCTATCCGCCAGGGCAGGCTGATCAAAGCTCCCAGGTGGCCACCTGCTCAGGGTCTCCTGTTCATCTCTCACTTCTTCTCAAATCTGTTCTCATCCTTCAGCCATTGTGATGTCTTTAAAAATAAATCTATAGTGTCACTCCCATTACTTGCAATTTTATCCCAGGTTCTTATCTACCAGTAAGACCTACTTAGACTAAGCTCTCACTACCTTTCCCACTTCATTTCTCCTCCCTCTCTCTTTTTTCTTTTTTAGCAAAGCAGATTGAGCAATTTTACCTTAAACATATAAATAAACATTCATTCAGCTATCTTTTGTTAAAGGTCAAGATTCTTTTCTTTGGGACTGTTTCCAATGATTAAAATTTAGCTTACCTTTCTCATATAAAACCACATGTATTACATAACCCAAAATTCCCAGGTATAATTTTGCTAAAAAAAAAAATGAGAATGTATGCAATTAAAGAGAAATCTGAATTTGAAAACTTCCTAGTTAATGATTTTCTCCAGTCTTTTAAAAAGCTCTCGAGAGCCAGTGCTAAGTTGCTTCAGCTGTGTCCAGCTCTTTGAGACACTATGGACTGTAGCCCGCCAAGCTCCTCTGTCCCTGGGCTTCTCCAGGGAAGGATACTGGAGTGGGTTGGTGTGCCCTCCTGTAGAGGATCTCGCCCACCCACAGATCAAACTCTTGTCTCTTATGCCTCCTACATTGGCAGGCAGGTTCTTTACCCACTAGTGCCTCCTCCAACACCTAATTTGACTTAATTATCATTATTTTTTAACAATTTGCTTTTATCAAGTCTGTAAAAAATCATTCATTTTAGCTTTATAGAAACAAGTTTGTTCTCTAACGTTTTTCATTGGCTAATATCATGTAAAGTAAATTGCATAATTAGTAAGTGTGTGCTCAGTCACTTCAGTCATGTCCAACTCTTTACAACCCTATGGACTGTAGCCCGCCAGGCTCCTCTGTCTATGGGTTCTCCAGGAAAGAATACTGGAGTGGGTTGCTATGCCCTCCTCCAGGGGATCTTCCCAACCCAGGAATCGAAACTGCATCTCCTGTGACTCCTGCATTACAGGCAGATTCTTTACAGCTGAGCCACCAGGAGAAGCCCATAATCAGAATAATGGACAAAACTGGCACATTAGTATGAGAGCAAAGACAACTAAGTCTTTGTAAGTGTATTATCCAATTGATGTGAGCCACTGGTGAGCTCAGCTTTCAGGGACACCTCCCACCTCATTTCTAACTACACTCCGCTTGGTTCCTGCTCCTGCAGTGACCTGTGACCTCAGGAGCTTGCTGCTATCTCAGGGCCTTTGCACCTGCCTCTCCTTCCTCCTGGAAGCTTCAGGTCTCATATGAAAGCTTACTTCACTAAAAAGGCCAATAGAGATGTGTTCGCAAGAGGGAACAGGGTGATAAGAGATTCAAAATGCTGATTTAAAATAATAGTTTTATGTATTTTATGGCTGATTCATGTTAATATATGGCAGAAACCAATAAAACATTGTAAATCAATTATCCTTCAATTTAAAACAAATCCATTTTAAAATAAGGTAAAATAACTGTTGATGAGCAGAAGCACTTTAATCCAGGGACAGGCAGCTGGAGGTGAGGGGAAAGGACTGAAATTGGGATGGTCAAGCTTCTTAGGGGCTGTCATGTCGGAAAAGGAACAGATTGGTTTTGTGAAACTTTGTGAGGCTACCTAGGAAACCAGGCTGAAGGACAGGAAACCACAGGAAAGACACTTTTCAGTTTAGCCTGGGGGAGACCATTTCCCATCAGAGCTGTCTAGAGCTGGGTGAGCAGCATCAGGGAGCTTGGAAAAAATCCAAACGGAAACCTCTAGGTTTCCTGACTTTGTTCTTGGGTATTGTGTTTCTGGGTATTGAACTGTGGTGTTGGAGAAGACTCTTGAGAGGCTCTTGGACTGCAAGGAGATCAAACCAGTCAATCCTAAAGGAAATCAACCCTGAATATTCATTGGAAGGACTGATGTTGAAGCTGAAGCTCCAATACTTTGGCCAGCTGATGCGAAAAATCAAATCATTAAAAAAGACCCCAGTGTTGGGAAAGATTGAAGGGAGGAGAAGGGGATGGCAGAGGATGAGACAGCTGGATGGGATCATTGACTCAATGGACGTGAGTTTGAGTAAGTTCCCGGAGATGGTGAAGGACAGGGCGTGCTGCAGTCCATGGGGTCGGCCATGACTGAGCAACTGAACAACAACATTGTGTGCCTAGAAGTCACTGCTGGGAACATAAAAGACCCTGAAGAGGGTATGGGGGTGGGGTGGGGCCCACTGGCCAGTCCAGGATTCCTCATGTCCCCTTCCTTTGCCGCTGCCACAACATGAGAAGTGTGTGGATGAGGCTCCAGTGTTCTCTAGGATGCAGGGTCTTTCTGCCCTCATTACACGGACGTAGGAATATGTGGCTTCAGAGTTTTCCAGGACATGTTATGAAACAGAAACTTTGTGACCCAGGAACTGCCCCTCCTCTGCCCTGGGCTCCCACGGCACCTTGCACATAGGGGAATCACCAAGAAATAGATGATACTTGCTCCATGAGTCTTGAGGCAATGTTTGGCCCAGAATAATATCAAAGCCAGGATTCACCATTGTTTTTATTATTATGTTTTCCCCACTTCTTTGAGGCTAGAGAAGCCAGAGTTGACTGAGTCTTCTGGGTAGATTAATCACCATGGGTTATTAGACATATTCTAGGAGGTGGGAGAGTAGAAGAGTGTGTGTGTTTTTCACGAACAACTTACAGCTCTTTTTTAAAATATCCATTTATTTATTTGTGCTGGGGTCTTAGCTGCAGCATGCGGGATCTTTAGTTGCAGGATGTGGGATCTAGTACATGTGGTTTTATATGAGAAAGGTTAGTCTAAGTAGGTCTTCCTGGTAGATAAGGACCTGGGATCTAGTTCTCTGAGAGGGCATCAAACCCTGGCTCCCCTACATTGGGAGCACAGAGTCTTAGCCCCTGGACCACAGGGGAAGTCCCCAGCTTAGAATTATTGAATGACTGGGTGAACCGTCTTCTGCAAGGCAGTCAAGGGGACCCGTTCCTTGTTGGCAAGGCCATCTCTTCTCCTTGACAGTGGCCCATCCAGGGCAGGAAGTGGATCCTTGTACCCCGACTGCCCAGGGTAGGGCTGGCACAGAACAGAGGCTGAACCGACACAGGCTGAGGGCTCCGGGCCCAGTACGCTCCCAGTCCTGCTGACCCTGCCCTCACCTTGACTTTGACCTGGCTGGAAAGGCAGGCAGGCCCTGGCAATAACCAGCAGGGATTTTTTTTCCTGGGAGAAAGCTTTCAGCTGCAGGCCACTGTCAGGGCGGAGGGAGAATGACTCAGCAGTGTTGAAGATGCTCGGCCACCGGGAGGATTTTGTAAAGTTGCTGAGGTTTTTTTGGGATCAAAACATCAGATGGTGATTCGTGGTGATAGGAGCACCTGGAGTGGGCGCTCCACACCCGACACCCCATCAGAAGGAGCCTCTCACACACCCGTCTGTTCCCGAGCCTGGGGACCTGCAAGTCTCCACGTCCGGATGCAGGGCCAGCCTCGGCTGCTCCCCAGTGAGGCTGCTCTGACACCTGTTGTGTTTTCCCAGCAGTGGGGATTGACAGTTTTGTTCTCCAATGAGCCTCATAGGCACCGTGTGGAAGGTCAGAGCATCCTGAGGCTTAGGTAACTTTTCATCACCTTCTCCTACACCCACCAGGCATGGTGCTGTGGGACACACAAGTGCCTTCAGTTCAGTTCAGTTCAGTTCAGTTCAGTTGCTCAGTCGTGTCCAATTCTGTGACCCCATGAACTGCAGCACACCAGGCCTCTCTGTCCATCACGAACTCCTGGAGTTTACCCAAACTCATGTCCATCGAGCCAGTGATGCCATCCAGCCATCTCATCCTCTGTCATTCCCTTCTCCTCCTGCCCCCAATCCCTCCCAGCTTCAGGGTCTTTTCCAGTGAGTCAACTCTTCGCATGAGGTGGCCAAAGTATTGGAGTTTCAGCTTCAGCATCAGTCCTTCCAATGAACACCCAGGACTGACCTCCTTTAGGATGGACTGGTTGGATCTCCTTGCAGTCCAAGGGACTCTCAAGAGTCTTCTCCAACACCACAGTTCAAAAGCATCAATTCTTCATCTCTCAGCTTTCTTTATAGTCCAACTCTCGCATCCATACATGACTATTGGAAAAACCATAGCCTTGACTAGATGGACCTTTGTTGGCAAAGTAATATCCCTGCTTTTTAATATACTATTTAGGTTGCACCTTGCTGCTGCTGCTGCTAAGTCGCTTCAGTCGTGTCTGACTCTGTGCCACCCCATAGATGGCAGTCCACCAAGCTCCCCTATCCCTGGGGTTCTCCAGGCAAGAACACTGGAGTGGGTAGGTTGCACCTTAGAGACCTCCAAACCTGGATTCAGTCCTAGCATGGCTTTCTTCCTTTCTTTCTCTTTTAAAAATGTATCCTTTATTAATTTCTTTGTTTTAAAGTTTTTGGCAGGACAGTGAGACATATGGGATCTTTGTTCCCTGACCAGGGATCGAACCCATGCTCCCTGCATTGACAGCACAGAGTCTTAGCCACTGGACCACCAGGGAAGTCCCTTGGCTTTCTTTATAAGTCAATCAGTCTCTCAACCTTATTCTTCCTCTGGAAAAAAAAGAAAAGAAAAAAAGGTATTAATATCTTCATGGGGATGCAGTGAAGACCAGATGGAGAAAAATGTCAAAAGTCCAGGTCTAGATGAAAAGAAAGCTTTCATTCCTTACCATTCCTTTTTCTCATCTCCCAGGACTTTGAAATGTACCCCCCATCAACCAGCTGCTCTTATGTTTCTTTCCCTTGACTCAAGCTGGGTTGGGGCCTGCATGTTCTTTCGTCTCTCCTTGCTGGGTCTAGAAGTCCCATCCTCTTTATGAAGCCTTCCTACCTGCCCAGCTCAGGCAGGGTCATGACTCCCTTCTTTGTGGCCCAGGACCTGGCGTTTTCTGTATTACTAATATTTTTAGAGTTTAGGCATTTTTAACTGCAATGCAACCCAATGGTACTAAAAAAAAGTCTTCAACACATTAAATAGATATCTGCGTACTCATGCATGCTCACAAGTACAATTCAATTTTTTAAGTTCTTCTTACCCAAATGGTTCTTATGACTGACAAATGTCTGCCACCCCTGAGCATGAGACCACTCACAACCTCACTGCTATGGGGAGGCTCCCATCCTTTCTGTCTATAGGAATCCCAGGCATGGGGCCCCTGTGACATCATGGGCCATTTTTTGTAGCTTAGTAGAACACGCTATCATTATGTGCCAGTCATTAAAACAAACCTCTTGTCTGTTTTTTCCTTGATGTGATTTATAATAGCAAAAGAAGTTTTTTTCCTTCTGTCTCAGAATTTGGATGAAACCGTAGCATCGAGGATGGTCAGGACCCTGACATTCTATACCGAAAGGCAAACTCCATCAGTGGAAGGTGGGAGGACCTGTCCAGTGATCCAGCGATTAACAATAGAGGGTCAGTGGCAGGAGGGGTTCTGAGGATGGGAGATCAGAGTTGGGCTCCAAGGGAGCCTGTGGGGAGCATGCAAGATCTGGGGAGAGGCAGCTTACCCTCTGGACAGATGCTTGAGAAGTTCTAGCTGCTGAAGCAGGGAGCTCCAGAGGATCCAACTGATGGCCCAAGGTGCTGGGGTAAACATGGGACAAAACAGACACAACCCTTCTCCTCGAGAAGTAACAGGGTGGAAGACTGGAAGAAGAGGACGGGAGTCCTTGGGTGGCCTGCACGTGGCAAGGACGGATGGCTTCCCTGGGGGAAGTTAGACGGACTTGAAGGGCCCACTCAAGAGACCCCCCTGGTAGGCATGTGGAACCCAGAAGAAAGTGGCTGCGAACGGCTTGACTGGGTGCGGGAGTGTCCATGTGGATCTCTACAGAACCAGTCCCAGAGCCAGCATTTTAATCCCCGTGGAGCAGAGAAACAGGCACAGCATCAGCTAAGTACAAAGACTCCTGCCTCCCTGTCTGTCTTCTTTCCTCTTGGCTGCTGACCCTGAAGGGCCAGAAGCAGCAGAGAGAGTGCAGAGGGGCTGCCCAGCCTGCAGAGTCCAAAAACTCACTGGGCCCATTTTCTTACTACACATTCCCAAGTCAGGGCGTGGCCTTGACTAATCAGACTGTTGTGAGATGGAAGTTTAAACGTCACTCTGGAGCCATAATTATTCCCGAAAGTGACCTGAAAGCTCACAGTTCTATCTGAGGTACCATTCAGGCGTGGGGAAGGGAGAGATGATAGACCGTCTGAGGCAGGCTCTTTTGTAATTGTACCCTACCAAATTTAGCCGTTGAATAGAGTAATTACCAAAAAAGAGTCATGCTCATAAAAGCATCCTCCCAGAGTTCATCTGTTGTTTGCTTCCAGTTTTAGACATGGAGATATTCAATCTTCTAGTGTATTTCTATTCTAGCACGCATCATTTTGCAAAAGGTGTGTTTTTCACTGCTTCCTGAACCATGGTTCACAGGGGCTCACTGTACTGCATTAGACAATGGGATTCGGAGTTGGATGAGGTATTGTCTGACCCAGTGAGCTCTGGCCAGCTTGAGAGACCTGCAATCCAATGATGATGGGAGCCCCTGGACACCTACAAGGGCGGAGTGCTTTTGAATACTCCAAGACAGGTCCTGAGACAGACTTTGGGGGAGCAGGGAAAGCTTCCTGGAAGAATAGGTTTCTTTCTTTTTTAAGCTTTAAAATTTACTTTTCGAAAGTAAGTAAATTTGAAATAAGACATTCAAATCTCCTTCTATGGACATCGTTTAACAAAAATAGTGAATGGTTAAGAGTAACTTCTATGAGTATAATAAAGACTTTAATTTAGTTCTCCCCATTCATCTTTGTTTTTTAAATGCATTTATACATTTATACATTTATAAGTATATATTGCATTACACACAATATATGGTTTTATACATGCCTATATTTTTTTCATTTATTGCCTTTCCATTTCCCTTCCCAGCAGTCACACTATTTCCCTTTATTTTTTAATTATATATATATATTTATATGTATATATATACATCTATGGGCTTCCCTGGTAGCTCAACTGGTAAAGAATCTGCCTGCAATGCAGGAGACCCCAGTTCAATTCCTGGGTTGGGAAGATCCCCTGGAAAAGGGATAAATTACCCACTTCAGTGTTCTTGAACTTCCCTGGTAGCTCAGATGGTAAAGAATTTGCCTGCAATGTGGGAGACCTGGGTTCAGCTCCTGGCTTGGGAAGATCCCCTGGAGAATGTAGCAGAAGTAGGCATGGCAAGCTACTCCAGTATTCTACTCCTCTGTCCCCAGGGACAGAGGAGCCTGGTGGGCTACAGTCTATGAGGTTGCAAAGAGTCGGATATGACTGAGCTACTAAGCACATATACATATACATACATACATATATATATATATATATATACACATATATAATATATTCTTTTTCAGATTCTTTCTGGAAGAGTAGATTTCTAAGCTGATTCCTCTTCAGCTAGTAGAAATTATCAGAGAAGACAGCAGAGCACAAGAATAGACGGGAGGTGCAAAGGCCAGGAAGGTTTGGGAGAAGAAGTGTACTGTGTGGCTGGAAGGGGACGTGTACCGGGAAAGAAATGAAAAGAAGCAGGAATGATGAGTTACGGGCAGACAGCTGATCTTCTCTTAGGTTTTGCTCAAGGCCTCTTCCTCGTGCAGGTAGGTGAGTCCCTTCCACTACAGACAGATATGTAAAGGTGTATGACATGGTCAGATTGTGTTGCTGAAAAAACACTTGTAACAGCTTGGAGAATGAAGGGTGTGGGCTAGTGGGATAACAGTGATGCTCATTCTAGAGAGTGGGAACAAGATGGGCTGCAGCTGCCTTAATCCAGAAGAGAAAATGGGCCTACACCAAGGAGATGGTTGTGGGCATTAAACAGGTGAGGTTCAGGAGCAGACATTACTTGTCCCATCTGCAGAGAGCAAAAGTGGTCTTCAGAAAGCATAAGAAACTTATGGTCCCCAAATTAAATTAGATCATTGCACTCTTATCCCTGTGGTCTCTAGAGAGGAGGAGGTGGAGGAAAGGGAGCGAAGAGGCAGAAAAGATTAGAACTGAAGGGAAAATGAAATACAATGTCATCAAGATAAGCAAGGATTCACCAGTGAATTATCACATAGGCTGAGAACCTTCTCTCTGTGTACTAATGAAAGGAGGGAGACCCAGGCAAGTAAAATGGAACCCTGCCTTTGGTGTTCTTATTGGTGACTCAGCCTCTCCAGTTCCCTAAGGAGTGACTAGTCATTTCATGTTGTCAGATTTCCACCGTGATAAAGGGCAGGATACGGTCTGTGCAGTTTTCATGTAAATGTGTTTTCCTGATCACATAGATCATCCCTCTGCCCCATGGCCTTCAAATGATCCTGAACTGTAAAATCTTAATGATATTCCCCTGACCCCAGAAATGTGTTTTTCACCCCTCACAGGCTGCCGTCTGTGGGGTCGCACAGAGTCGGACACGACTGAAGCAACTTAGCAGCAGCAGCAGCAGCAGCACCGGAGTTAGATACTTGGAAATGAGCTTCAGGAGCATCAAGCTGGTTGTCAAGAGGGGAAATCCACTGTTCATTTTGTTAGTCATTACTTTTTAATCTCAGTATACTCACACTTCTAATTGGCATCATAAAATGTCTCTGGAGAGAGAGACACTCAAAACACTTAATAGCTATAATGGTCCTGGATAAAAATAATGAGGTGAGAAAAAACCCTTTAAGTTTAAAAAATATGCTTTTCCTTAAATGGTAAAATCCATTAGAAATAAGTGGAAAGGGGTTCACTTTCAATGCATATCTTTTATGGGCCAGTTGTGTTGCATATATCACTCTCAAAATAATTCACAAAACAGGATGCTAAGTTAGGTAATATTGATCTCATTTTAAAGAGGGAGAAATGGAAGCTTAAGAGATTTTAGTGACATGCCTAGGATCAAGCTGTTATGACTCTGGAGTAAATACTCTTTCCGTGACATTGGACTCTGATTCCAGACCAAGGTCAATGCCACTGGCAGGTGGTCGGTTTATGGGTTTAGCTGCAGTGGAAAAATTTAGGTTGGATGTCAGGAAGAACCTCCTGATTATTAAATGGTGGAATATATGAATAAAATTACAGATGGCTTTTACTTATTATTTTGATTATGATTATAGGGGTTTGCCAGAGCAATTTCTTTGAGAAATAGTTTGCACCATTGTGCCCATTGTGATACCAGTACAGTTCTATAATTATAATAATTACTAATCATCTTCTGTGTGCTTAGTCACTCAATCATGCCTGTCTCTTGGTGACCCCATGGACTGTAACCCACAGGGCTCCTCTGTCCATGGGATTCTCCAGGCAAGGATACTGGAATGGGTTGCCATTTCCTCCTCCAGGGGATCTTCCCAACCCAGGGATTGAACCCAGGTCTTCTGCATTGTAGGTGGATTCTTTGCCATCTGAGCCACTAGGGAAGCCCAAACATCTTCTGGGCATCTTCTGAGCATTATCACAGTAGATGTTTTCAAAGATGACCTCTTTCTATTCATACAAACTCTTTGGAGTAAGTATTATAATTTCCATTTACAGAATGAGGAGCCTGAATATCAGAGTGACCAGGAGACTTGCTCAAGTTCACACTGATTAAATATAACTCTGTCTTCCCTGAGGACGTGTGTTCTTTGCAGTGTCAGGAGGGCCGGAATATGCACTTTTCTCCCTTGACGACAGAAGGATGAATGGTGTGAATTCATCACTTTTCCAATCAACAAGATGGCAGCTCTTCAGTGATGATTTCCATATAGTAAAATAACCTGTGAGGATTAGATGTTGACCCACTTTACCAGGGAAGAACCTCGGTGAGATAGTCAAGCAATCCCTGCAGCTTTTGCAGGGAACCCTTGTAGGGATGTGTCCTTTTCTTTTGCAGATCAGAAGAACCTCCACATCCCTTGGTGCTGACCCAAGATAAGTGCTCAACAGAAGCCTCCCTCCCTACCTCTTGGAGTCTTCAGTCTCATTACATCCCAGTTAACTTGACCTTGTCCTCAGTTCTGATGGCCACTGCCTTGCTTCAGCCTCACATCTCCCCTCCTTGAATTCCGGCCTTCAGAATCTCTCCACTGAAATTTGTCCTCCACTTTCCTGCCAAACTAATCTTTTCATTTAAAAAAAAAATAATTTATTTTTAGTTTCTTTTTAAATAAATGCACATTCATTCTAGAAAAGCTTGAAAAAAACACAAACACACAAAATCATCACAGACAAAAACCGAAATTAGATTTTGGACTATTTCCTTCCAGTTGTTCCGATGTGAAAATCTTTACAATAGCTGGAATTAAATATCGGTTGTTACTAGGGTGGGCGGGATACTGGAGTCCAAAGAGATTCAACATCAAAGGAAAGAACCAAATGGGAGAGACCAAGCTGTCCTTCCCGCCTCCTTACCCAGAGGGAATCAGGACCTACAACAGTAAAGTTAAATATGGATATTTTTCTGCATATCCAGCCAGAGAGTCTCTAATACCAGGTGCAGAAACTTCCAATAAAAAAACAATTATTTTTTCATAATATTTTCTTAAATTCATCCATGTAAGAAAATGATTCTTCCCACTAATGGAAGGTTTGGCTATGTGATTTGCTTTGACCAATAAAATAAAAGTGGAAGTAATATGCACCAAAGCTATTGAATGTTTTAAGGTTTTCCCTGATCTCTCTTTTCTCTGTTTTGAATCGGTCTGTCCTGGGTAGGGGCTGCTCCTTAGTCTTGGCGTGAATAGGTGTGAAACAGAGATGTGTCTTACTTGTAGCTTGAGGTGAAGATGATTGTGAGCAAGAAATGAACCTTTGTTGTTGTAATCCACCAAGATTTTTTTGGGGTGGGGTCATTTGTTACTGCAGCATAAGCCTAAACTGATTGATACACTTCTGTTCTGTCATGCAAAATAGACACGGAAATCCAGGATAAATTTAAAGCTGAAGATTGGGAAAGTCATAATAAAACATTTGAATTATGTTCCAGGACATGTGGCAGATGCGAGTGTAAGACATGCTGGGAAAAAGCACACTCTTGTTAAAGTGGAAATTGGTCTAAGGGAGGAACCAAGAAGATGAGACACACTGTTGACAGCGTGAGCCGTGGGTTATCCAACGCTTCTGGTGCACCAGTAGCTCTGCGAAGTGAGGTCCCCTCAAGTTCCAGAAGGCTGATGCCCATTATTAGCAGGATTTTAAAGATCAGGATTTTGAGGGTAGGGACATTAGAAACTAACACATTCACAAAGCTCATGCATAGCAGAACTATAATTCACGCACAGGTCTCTCTCATGCCAGCATCTGCCCACTCTCACTCGTAAGAGTGGATTCCGGACCAGGTTACCTGCAGGGCTGCTGATCAAAAGGTAGCTCCTGACTTCGCTCAATGTTGTTACTTGGATGGAAGGGGAGTTTGGGGAAGAATGGGTATGTATACGTATGGCTGAGTCCCTTTGCTGTTCACCTGAAACTATCACTGCATTGTTCATCAGCTACACTCCAGTACAAAATAAAAAGTTAAAACACAAACAAACAAACAATAAAAGGCATCTCTTGACCTGGGCAACTGGGGGAGGTTGATATGGAAAGATTCATGATAGCAACTAGCAGACCCTGAAAGCGCTGGCCTTTTTTTCATTTTGAGGGAAATCGCTCAAGGAAATGTTTGATGGGTTTGTCACAGTTCCAAAGTATAGATTTGAAATTAGAGGCAGTATAAGAATGTAAGGTGATGAAAATTATATCTGCTCGCATCCTCAGGATTTTTTTTCTGGTTGAAAAAGTAAAACAAATCCTAATAATTATAATTAGTTAGAAAGTGAAAGTGAAGTTGTTCAGTCATGTCCAACTGTTTGCGACCCCATGGACTGTAGCCTACCAGGCTCCTCTATCCATGGGATTTTCCAGGCAAGAGTACTGGAGTAGGTTGCCATTTCCTTCTCCAGAGCATCTTCCCAAACCAGGGATGAAACCCGGGTCTCCCGCATTGTAGGCAGACACTTTACCATCTGAGCCACCAGGAATGTCTAAAATTAGTTGGAGGGCAAGTGGAAAGAATCCAGTTGGAACCAGCTTATGTAGGAGGGAGAATTCCTGGGAAGAGACTGGGGCCGTGGCCAGCACCAGGAGGTGGGAGTATGGCGGGCCTTTAGGGACAGGAGGGGCAGAGCCTGAGACACAGCAGGATTCTTTCCAGCCTGGTCTTGGCTCTGCTTCAGAAAACAGTTCTTTCTTCTCTGTTCTGTCCTTGTCCATGTATTCATGCTCAGCTGCTCTGTTGTGTCCGACTCTTTGCGACCCCGTAGACTGCAGCCCCCCAGCCTGCTCTGTCCATGGGATTATTTTGGCAAAAATACTGCCATGGGTTGCCATTTCCTTCTCCAGGGGATCTTCCTGACCCAGGGAATGAACCCGCGTCTCGGGCTCCTGCATTGGCAGGTGAATTCTTTGCTCCTGGGCCACCTGGGAAGCTCAACAAATTTCAATAAAGACTTTAAAAATGGTCCATATATATATATATATTTTTTTTTTAAAGCTTTAAAAAATGCAGTGCATGTACACATACAAAGTGATTTCTTTAACACAGTAAACTTAACACGCCACCGCCCTGGTTAATTCTTGGCTGATTCTTGACTCTTGAGTAAGACCCAGACTCTTTGACACAACAAATGTGGCCTTGGGCTAGCTGGCCCTTGTCCTTTTGACATGTTTCCATCTGAAACTGTCAGCAGACTCATCTGATTGAAGTTTGTTCAGATTCATGTATTTACCTACTCATTCATTACACATTTACTAAGGTAGGCACTGGAAATACAGAAATGAGTAAGACTTCTCTTTTTTTTGCTCAGGAAATTCACAGCCTCCCAGCAGAAGGAAATGAGTAAATATCCAGAGGGCAGGGACTGCTGTGATAAAGGGAAACCCCTCTCAGGTACCTGAAGGCGTGCAAACCTTAAGGACTTTGCAGAGTTGAGAAGTCAGCTGCCGGACAGGCCTGTTGTAACTCGATTTGGCTCAGAGAGCAAAGGGCTGGTAAATCTCATCCTCTTCCAGTTTCAACTTTTCCAGGAAATGGGCACCTAGATCTTTATGCCAAGTCTGCCATGCCCTCTCCTCCTTTTTGCTGTCCATTTATTTTAGCTTCCCCCAGGGCCCAGGAGAGGAAGGGTGGAAAAAAGGAGTCCATGTCTTTGCTGCATGGACACCCTGCCCCCTGCCCTCCACCTGGTGCTGCCAAGGGACGGGTGGGTCCCCCTGCACCACTTTCTCCAGCCCCTTCTGCTCCATTCCCGACATCCACTGACATCGTGAGACTGAATAAATCAGGTCTGCCTGCCATGTGTCTGGGCCATTACGCCCTTGTCAAATTGACATGTCACTTTTCCAGTTGTTGAGTTGCCTTCTGTGTGTGTAATTGCAAAAAAAATTTTTAAAGGACCTTTTTCCTTTTGGGTCCATTGCTTCTTTAATAATGGAGCCACAGGAAGAAAATTTGTCTGGTAAAATTAACTGTGGAGAGAATTCGGTGCCTCTGCTCCAGTGCTGGCACCCAGGTCATTCTGATAGTAGCAGACCAAAGAGGCTCCTGCTCCTCAGATGAGCGGGGGTCTGGGGGACCAGGTCAGGAGTGAGGGAGGTTCATGGACTCTGGGATGGGTGTGGGTGTGGGTGTGTATGTGTGCGCGTGCGTGCATGTGCATGGGTATTTGTGCATTCACACCTGTTCATGCCTGTCTTTGGATGTGTGCTCTTATGTCCTTGCATGTGTGTACAGATATGTTTACATACAGACCTGTGGGCCACAGGATGTGCTTGAATGAAGGTGATGGTCCAACACAGGTTTCAGGAAGGCAAGAACTCATTTACACATACATTTATTTACCAGCTGCCAAGTATATTGCATTCTGACTCTTGTGCCAGTGTCTGAACTAGCACTGGGAAATTTAAAAAGGAGTAAGTTCAAGTTTCTACCCTCAAGCAATACATGCAGAGAAGAGCAGGATTTCTCAACACCCACACAATCACTGGGGGCCAGTTAGTTCTCTGTTGGGGGACAGGGCTGTCTTGAACACTCAGGTGTTCAGCAGCATCTCTGACTTCCACCCTTCACTCCCAGTTGTGACTATCAAATGCCCCCCAGGCAATGCCCGGTGTCAGCTGTGGGGGGCGCGATTGCTCCCAGCTGAGAAGCACTGCTGCAGGTAAAGACAAGCAGGTAATTTTGCCAGGCATAGAGGGAGTACTTTATTTTTTTTTAATTTTTATTGGAGTATAGTTGCTTTACATTGCTGTGTTAGTTTCTAGTGTACAGCAAAAGTGAATCAGCTCTATGTATATATATATATATATATATGTTTATATATGTTTAGTTCAGTTCAGTTCAGTTCAGTTACTCAGTTCAGTTCAGTTCAGTTGCTCAGTTCAGTTCAGTTCAGTCGCTCAGTCGCGTCCGACTCTTTGCGACCCCATGAATTGCAGCACGCCAGGCCTCCCTGTCCATCACCATCTCCTGGAGTTCACTCAAACCCACGTCCATCAAGTCGGTGATGCCATCCAGCCATCTCATCCTCTGTCGTCCCCTTCTCCTCCTGCCCCCAATCCCTCCCAGCATCAGAGTCTTTTCCAATGAGTCAACTCTTCGCATGAGGTGGCCAAAGTACTGGAGTTTCAGCTTTAGCATCATTCCTTCCAAAGAACACCCAGGGCTGATCTCCTTTAGAATGTACTGGTTGGATCTCCTTGCAGTCCAAGGGACTCTCAAGAGTCTTCTCCAACACCACAGTTCAAAAGCATCAATTCTTCAGCACTCAGCTTTCTTCACAGTCCAACTCTCACATCCATACATGACCACTGGAAACGTCCAACTCTTTGTGATCCCCTGGACTGCAGCACCAGGCCTCCCTGTCCATCACCAACTCCCAGAGTTTACTCAAACTCATGTCCATTGAGGCGGTGATGCCATCCAACCATCTCATCCTCTGCCATCCCCTTCTCTTCCCACCTTCAATCTTCCCCAGCATCAGGGGCTTTTCAAATGAACCAATTCTTCCCTTTAGGTGGCCAAAGTATTGGAGTTTCAGCCTCAGCATCAGTTCTTCCAATGAAAATTCAGGACTGATTTCCCTTAGGATGGACTGGTTGGATCTCCTTGCAGTCCAAGGGACTCTCAAGATATATGTAATCCCTCTTTTTTGGATTTCCTTCCTGTTTACATCACCACAGAGCGCTGAGTAGACTTCCCTGTTCTATTCAGTGGCTTCTCGTTAGTTCTCTATTTTATGCGTAGCAGTGCATATATGTCAACCCTGATCTCCCAGTTCAGGGAGTACTTTAAACGAGACTTGGACGAATGCTCTGGGAGCAGAGAGGGAAGGACGAGGCACTCTGTCCTTATCAGTGAAAGGGGATAAGGAAGAGCAAGGACATTTGAAAAGGGAGGTCTTATTATCTCAGGTGACTTGAGCACTCAGAGTACGACTCTTCTGTAAGGCAGGGCTGGATGGCTCAGGGTCTGGAGGGGCTGGGGACAAATCAGCTTGCAGCCAGTCCACTAGATGGTGCAGGGTTGGGAGACTCCAAGACCCTGTGCTTCTGTCCAGGGTGGGGCCAAGGGTGGGGTTGGGAGTGCATGGGGCCAGCCTCTGGACTGTGGCTTCAGACGGCGGATGGCACCTGCTTACCGTGGACAAGTGAAAACCCGTGGCTCACGGCACTTTGGTCATTGAATGGAAGGCATGAGCACATCCCAGCTCTCTCAGCCTGGGTCTGGTGGGGGCGATTCACTTCCTCTGTGAGCGGGGAGATAAATTTGCCCAATTACTGGGGGCTGGCTAGTGGCCATCACTGCCCTCCAAGCATTCATTCTCCTCCTCCTCTGCAATACAGGCAGAGAAGAGCAGGATTTCTCAACACCCACACAATCATTTGGGGCCAGTTAGTTTTCTGCTGGGGGACAGGGAAATAGAAGTTTCTATTTCAGGTCCTTTGTTTCACATCCTGTTTCCACCATGAAGTCTTAGGGCAAGCCCTTCCCTTTGCTTTGCCGATTCCTGTTTTCCAAATGCTCTGGTGATGATGTCACACTACGGGAGCTTTGCTCTCAGGCCTGTGGGGAACAAGGTCACCAACAGGGGTCAATGGTCAGGTGTCACCTCTCTGTCACCACAGGAAGGGATGGGCCCCAGGGAAGAAGGACTGATTTGCCTTGCTCTGCCTTTCCTTTCTTGTATCTGAAGATATCTGCAATTACAAAAAGAGGGTAATGTAATGACCACTCCCTGTACCCAGCCCCACCTTTGCAAATGGACCCCTGTTATCTAAATAAAGTATCACTTATGATTTTACACAAAGTAGATGGATGCGGTGGGTGGAAGTGGATTACTCAAGGAGACCCCCCGAAGTCTTGGGGTAGAGATCCACACTTCTTATAGTCACTGTGACCCAAGGAAGACAGAGGAGGGTGCAAGGGACCCTGGGGATGCTCTCAAGGGTGGTCAACTTTGAGGGGAAAACTGATCCCTTTGGAGCTTCCCTGGTGGCTCAGGTGGTAAAGAATCCACCTGCAATGCAGGAGACCCAGGTTCAATCCCAGGGTCAGGAAGATCCCCTGAAGACGGGAATGGCAACCCACTCCAGTATTCTTGCTTAGAGAATCCCATAGACTGAGGAGCCTGGTGGGCTACAGTCCACAGGGTTGCAAAGAATTGGACACGACTAAGCAACTAACACTTGGAGCTGCTGAGAACTGTATAGTTCAGCCAACCCAGGACACAGAAGGGGAAGGGTACCCAAGGTCTTGGGAGAGACCCTCTCTATGCCTGGTGCATCCACATAGCCTCATGTCTGTGCCCCTGCCAGCACCAACACCTTGCCCAGCACACACAAGGTCCTCAGACAATGCTGTGGTTCATAGAACATGCTCGTTTAGTCAGATCTATGCCTCTGGCTCCCTTTGTGATCTTGAAAACTCCTCACTGCTCCCATCTGTAAAGTGGGGATTTCAGTACTGACCTTGAATGTTTTGAAGATTGAAACTTGAAAAGGATAAAAGCAAAGAACTGAAGGGAAGAGGACTGCACCTCTGTTACTACTTCTCGAATATTCCAAATGTTAATTCAGAGGCTGAAAGTGCCATTTTTCCCATGGGCATTGCTCAGTGCTAATAGTTATCTCTGCTGTACCAACAGGCATCATCCTCTGGGGCCCAGGGGAGTTCTCTGCATCTGGAATTTAAAAAATACAGCCTGTAAATATTTAAAAATTTTCCTGAATTTGTCTTTGCATCAATCAAGTAGTTCAGAGCCTGCGAGGATTGGAGGTCATGGTTGAGACAGAAGCTAGGTGGTCCTCGCGGGAGCAGATCTTTGGCCCTTGTGATCAGACTGTTTCTTTCCCCCTTTTCTCCCTTAGTTCTTCTTTTTTTTTTTAACTCTTTTCACCATGCATGTGGGAATCTTAGTTCCCTTACCAGGAGTCAAACCCATGCCCCCTGCATTGGCAGCTTGGAGTCTTAACCAGGGACCTCAGGAGAAGCCCCTCCCTTAGTTCTCAGTGACTATGTCCCAGCAAAGATTGAGGGGAGCAAGGACAGGATTCTGAAGCTTTTCCTGAGGCTGACCTGAAGATAGGGGGCAGGGAGTGTTTAATAATTTCCAACGGCTGCTGTAAGAAATTACCACAGACTTAATGGCTTAAAACACACACATTCAGCAAAGTTATCTCCAATTTATTTTCAAACAATTTAGAAAAAAAGTCATAAAATATATAGGGAGAAATGTAAAGAATTGGTGAATCTGGATAAAGAGTTCTTTGTGTGATCCTTGCAACTCTTCTGTAAATTTGATACTAGGAAATTCTTTTTTAATTTAAATCAACCATATTTCTAAATCAAACCCCCTAAAATGAAATTTTAAAACCATGCTAATATACCAAGTTGTAAAACACTTAGAAATGGTGGCTCAGAGGTTAAAGCGTCTGCCTGCAATGTGGGAGACCTGGATTCCATCCCTGGGTCCGGAAGATCCCCTGGAGAAGGAAATGGCAACCCACTCCAGTATTCTTGCCTGGAGAATCCCATGGGCGGAGGAGCCGGCTGGGCTATAGTCCACGGGGTCACAAAGAGTCAGACACAACTAAGCGACTTCACTTTTCTTTCTTTCTAGAAATATATTTAATAAAAGATATACTACATCTAGGCTTCCCAGGCAGTGCTAGTAGTAAAGAACCTGCCTGTCAATGTAGGAAAGGCTCTGTTTTGATCCCTGGGTTGGGAAGATCCTGTGGAGGAGGGCATGGCCACCCATTCCAGTATTCTTGCCTGGAGAATCCCCCATGGACAGAGGAGACTGGCGGGCTACAATCCATAGGGTTGCAAAGAGTCAGACTCAACTTAGTGACTGAACAACAAATAAATGTCAGTGCACTGGGTGACGTGTTGGTGGCAGGCATCATTAAACCCTTCCCTCCCTGTCATTATATTTCGCCTCCTACAGACAGTGGCCCCTGGTCCTTCCCATGCAAACCCAACTCCGTCCCGCCGGCCCATCCATCCTCCGCAGAGAGGTCCTTCCAGACCACAGTCTGACTCTGCCAGGTCTTGCTTCACGTAGTTCATGGGCTCCTCACTGAGGAGGATGTAGAGGCTGTATTCCCACCCATGCCGTTCAAGGTCAGTCTTGGTTTGATCTCTGCATCCCTCCCGTTGGTCTCCGTGGTGCTGGCTCTTCCCTCTGCATTCTGAGGGCCTCTTGCATGTATCTCTGTCACTTCCTCTCCTGCAGCAGCACCGGGACCCCCAGTGGTTGATATGCTAAGAGGGCTCTTGGATGGATGTCAGCATCTTGGTTGCCTGCCGGTGGCAGGTTTCTGCCACCGTGCCCCTGGGCTGCAGGAGGTATGCCTGTGGCACGTGTTTGGACCCTGGAACTACATCATGGGCTAAGTGCGCTGATGAGGAGTAACTGACACAGCAGGGGCTGGAGGTGGTGTGATCTGATATGGGGACCGCATGCCATCACTAGCTTGCTCTGGGGTGACCACGGACAGTGACACCTGGGAAAGGGCACCAAAGGTCCCCACCTGCAGAGAACAGCAGGGACACTGGATCGACCAGTTTTCCAGTTGTTGGAAAAAGGGCTCAGCTTCTTCACCTCTGCCGTGGAAACGCAGCGGTTATCGTGCCACGTGGAGCTAATATGTACACAGTCTTTGGCACGTGGGGGGCTCTCTATCTACAGGAATCGTCATTGCGTCACCGTGTGTTGGTGTCATCGGCATTTTGCCTTCTGCCATTTGAGCCTCCACAACCTCTCAGCCCTTCAGGCCTGTCCTGTCCACTTCTCTCAGGGTCTCTGAGGGGTCCAGCAATACGGCAGGAGCTACTCTGGTTGTGTCTGAAGTAACAGGACAACTCAGCCTGGGTCTGAGTTAGGACTAGGTGTAGGCATATGTGTCTTTTTGTATTTTGTAAACTCTGGGGGACGGATTTTTCCTTCATGGGCTGCATCTAAACCGTCACAAGCTAGCCAGAATGTGCCCTGTTCCTGTTCATTAAACACATACACTCATTCTCAAGATCCATCTTGATTTGAATTCAGCTATCACTCCTAGCCCCACTCCGGGGCTCCAGGCTCTCTGGTAGACTTCACATGTGTGTGGGTTTAATGGTCATGACCACCCACGGGTCAGATGTTATTATCGTCACCTGATGGAAAGGGAAGTGCAGCCTGGGAGAGATGCTCCTTCCAGAGAGGCGGTGGGGGAGTGCAGCCCCCTCCCCTGACCTTGGTCTACAAGTCAGGGGCACACAGAAGGCCGGAACAGGAGCCATAGGAGCATATTTTCTGGATGGGAATGATTTGGTTCTCCTCATTTCTGTAACCGAATAAAATGCATTTGTTTCCTCAGCCTGGTGATCACGATTTTCATTTCTTCTTTGAAAATGCTTCTGTAGCAATAGCCAGTTGAGAAGATTTACTGCTGGAATGAAAACTCCAAGAAGGTGAAATTAGAAAGAAACTGCTGGGGTAGAATATTGTTTCTTCTAGTAGAGCAGGGCTGCTGCTTGGGAAATGCTGGGGCCTATGGGGTAAATAGAGCTTCCTGGGTGGCACAGCAGTAAAGAATACACCTGTCAATGCAGGAGACACAGAAAATGCGGGTTCCATCCTTGGGTTAGCAAGATCCCCTGGAGAAGGAAACGGCAACTCGCTCCGGTATTCTTGCCTGGAAAATTCCATGGAGACAGAAGCCTGGTGGGCTACAGTCCACGGGGTTGCAAAGAGTCAGACGTGACGGAGTGACAGAGCGCACACACACACGGGGTAAAGATGAGGAAGGAGCGGGGGGAGACCCCAGCTCCAATCACCACTGTTACTGGCAGGACTGTTGGTCTCTTCTGGGCCTCTGACACCCCCCTCACACACAGACATGTTAGGAAGCCTACATACTTCCCTACCTATTCTCCAGCTTTTGTTTTCAGGGACAATGGAAGACTGCAGTTGTACAAAGATAGTAGGCAGCTTGGAATAAGCACGCTGCACTGTGTAATCCTGAGAAGAGAGACGGTGGTTGGCATTTAGGAGAAGGGAAAAAGCAGAGCAGAGGGCATTTTCTGGGAAGTGAGCAGGTGGGTGGAAAAATAAGCAGAAAACAAGGATGTGTGATATAGTCCCACAGGAAGAGCACAGGCTCTCAAGCCAGATACAAGTCCTCCTCCATCCCTCCTTAGGCGCATGGCCTCAGTTATCTGTAAAATGGGAGGAGATAATAGCACCGATTCACCAAGTTATCATCAGGATCCAATAAGAGGGCATTTAGAACATTCAGCCTGTTAGAACAATGCCTGGTGCATAGCAAGGCTTCAGAAAAAAAAAAAAAGCCAGTTGCTATTCTAAGTGAATTAAAATATCTGAGTAAGGTTGATAAGAGTTAAGAATGCTTAAGCCCAGAATGGTTTGTCATTTGCAAATCATCATCAGATTTTTTCAAGGAATGTTACTTTGTATCTCAAATTCTGGGAAATCACAGGAAAGTGTAAGAGGGAAAAATTTTGTGTATTTTAATTGTATTTATTTTTGACTGTGCTGGGTCTTCACTGAAGTGAGGGAGCTTCTCACTGCGGTGGCTTCTCTTGCTGCAGAGCATGAGTTCTAGGTACTTGGGCTTCATAGATGGGGTACACAGGCTTAGTTGCCCCATGACATGTGGGATCTCCCAGGATCAGGGATCTAACCTATATACCGTGCCTTGGCAGGGGGATTCTTAACCACTGGAGCAGCAGGGAAGTCCGAGGAAAGACTTTTATGTGTTTGAAAGGAGGGATCAATCATCCACTAGGTGGGGAGGATATGGTGTTATAGTTTTTAAAAGAACCCTAAACTCACATAATATGAGACCCAAGTCATGGCGTTCAGTAAGAGGATATCACTTAAATCGATCTAGAAGGGGCCTTTGCCAGCCTCTGAGCTAACCTCCTTGCTTTCCATTGTACAACAGAGGAAACAGCCTCAGAGACACAGAGACAGTTAAGACGCAAAGCCAGTGGGGTCTGAGCCAGGCCCTGGCACCTCCCTTCCTGGAGCACAAGGCATTCAGAAAGTAGGGAACCATGTTCCCCCTAATTAAGCATGTCAGTGTAGTATCAGCTGGAAAACAAAATAAATCCATTTTCCAGATGTCTCTTGCTCCTGGGTTCTTCCAGATAATACATTCAGATATCAAACCAGAAAGGGCTTCCTTTGGGGGCTCAGTGGTAACGAACCTCTATTCCAAGCAGGAGATGAGGGTTTGATCCCCTGGTAGGGAAAGTCTCTTGGGGGAAAAAATGGCAACCCACACCAGTATTCTTGCCTGGAAAATCCCATGGGCAGAGGAGCCTGGCAAGCTATAGTCCACGGGGTCGCAAAGAGTCGGACGCGACTTAGTAACTAAACAACCGTGACAACTGACCCAGAGAGAGACAAATAGAGCAAAAGAAAGACAAACAGAAAGCTTTTTCTTCTTTGTCAGTGAAGTTCCTTCATGCTCCAAGCCTTGACTAGGTCTTGAAGCATCAGCGGGTGGATTCTGAGCATGGTCGTGCCAGTGGTCCAGATGCAGAGAGAGAGGATAAGGGGGTGAGATAATGACTCTACCTGACCCAGCAAGGAAAGGGGGGCGAGCGTCTGAGGTGGATTCCAGCAACGCATCACGGGGCTGAGACCCTCTTTCCCCCAGGACATGGGGTTCTGCCTCGGTGCCCCCTCCAGAGAACCCCCTGGCCCCTCTGGTCCTGGCATTCGTGTGTCCAGGAGGGGGGGCCCACCTGAACCATCAGTGCCGAGTTTCCAGTGAACAGGAGAAGAAGGATTAAGGCTGTAGCGGGAGACAGATCTGCATGTTCCAGTGACTGTTCTGAAGCTTCGTGGCCTCGAAAGGCGGCCTTGCTCTTCAAGCTTCTTCCCGCATCCCGGTGAGGGGGAGGCCCTGGGACAGGTGGGGGGCCTGGGACAGGTGGGGGGCCCTGGAACAGGTGGGGGCCCTGGGACAGGTTGGGTCCCTGGAACAGCTGGGGGCCCTGGGACAGGTTGGGGGCACCTGGGATAGGTGGGGGGGTCTGGACAGGTGGGGGGCCCTGGAACAGGTGGGGGACCCTGGGACAGGTGGGGGACCATGGGACAGGTGGGGGGCCCTGGGACAGGTGAGGGGCCCTGGGACAGGTGGGGGACCATGGGACAGGTGGGGGGCCTGGACAGGTGGGGGGGCCTGGGACAGGTGGGGGACCTTGGGACAGGTGGGACACCTGGGACAGGTGGGGGGCCCTGGGACAGGTTGGGGGGCCTGGACAGATGGGGGAGCCTGGACAGGTGGGGGGCCTGGGACAGGTGGGGGGCCTGGGACAGGCGGGGGACCCTGGTACAGGTGGGGGGCCCTGGGACAGGTGAGGGGCCCTGGGACAGGTGGGGGACCCTGGTACAGGTGGGGGAGCCCGGGACAGGTTAGGGACACCTGGGACAGGTGGGGGGCCTGGGACAGGTAGGGGGCCTGGGACAGGTTGCCCCTCACCACACCATCTCGCCTCTGTCCTCTTCCCTCTCCCCGCTGTGATGCTGACCATTTTGGCTCTTTCATTCTTGATTCTTGCTCCCCACCCCCAACTTCTAGTCTTTGTTTTTCTCCTTGGAAGTGATTCTCCACCATATTAGGATTGTGGAATCAGATTTCAGTGATGGAAAGTATGGTGGTCCTTTCCAAACACCAGAAGAATGGGTCATAAAGTTCTTTAGGGAGTCATACAAGTGATTATAGAACATAGGGCTTTATAAGAAGGAAAAAAAACCCAAAAACCTAGGGTGGCTGAAGTCCTCAAGTAAAAAGATGAATGCTTTGATATCAAAACTAAATAATAAAAGAAAAATTTAAATACATGTAGTTTTATATCCACATATATGTAACAAATGTTGGTAAGTATTTAAATATATAACATGTATACTTATGGAGCTTCCCAGGTGGCTCTAGTGGTAACGAATCTGCCTGCCAATGCAGGAGATGCAAGAGATGTGGGTTCGATCCCTGGTTTAGGCAGATTCCCTGGAGTGGGAAGTGGCAACCCACTTCAGTATTCTTCCTGGAGAATTCCGTGGACAGAGGAGCCTGAGGGGGGTGCTACAGCTCACGGGGTCCCCAAGAGTCAGACAGGACTGAGTACATGCACATGTACATATATAATTATAGTAATAAAACATTGGCAAGATAATAAGGATGAGACCTCATGTAACCAAAATGTTGATGATATTTATGATACCTGAAAATAGCAAAAAAAAAAAATTTTGCAAATATTGATAACATCCATTTGGCACCCCTGGTGCCCTGCAAACAGTTCAGGGCCTCCATCTCTGAGGTCTGGGGGAGGGCTTCATAATGTGTTTTGCAGCAGTTCACAATCTTTACCAATAACTTCCAGCTGCCCCCTGATAAGACTGCAGTCCTAACTTCTTTCAGTGCGGCCGTGTGATTGGCCTTGGCCAAAGACACGAGAGGAGACATGACAAAGCTACATCTGGATGCAAGCCTTACGGGCCAGTGAGCAACTCACCAGGTTCCCTTCCCCACTGTCAATCACTCACCGTGACTTGCACCGTGGCTGCTCTACCCGCCTAGTCCCAGAGTGAGGACAGCACGGGGCAGAGCCCCAGCCAACTCTTTAGGGACACCTAGTGTAAGTTGGTGCTGTTCACTTGCTAAGCTGTGTCCCACTCTTTGTGACCCCATGGACTGCAGCACACCAGGCTCCTCTGTCCTCCACTGCCTCCTGGAGTTGGCTCAAAATCATATCCATTGAGTCGGTGATGCTATCCAACCATCTCACCCTCTGCCGTCCCCTTCTCCTGTTACCTTTGATCTTTCCCAGCATCAGGGTCTTTTCCAAGGGACCAGCTCTTCCCATCAGGTGGCCAAAGCATTGGAGCTTCAGCTTCAGTCCTTCCAGTGAATATTCAGGATTGATTTCCTTTAGGATTGACTGGTTTGATCTTGCAGTCCAGCAAGTGTATAAGAGAAGTAAACCTCGGTGGTTTTAAGCCGCGAAGAGTTGGCTTTGTTACATTATATGACCTAGTCTACTCTCTCTTGTTTTTGGCCACATCTTGTGGCTTGCCAGCTTGTGGGGTCTTAGTTCCCTGACCAGGGGCTGAACCCAGGCCATGGCAGTAAAAGCTGTGAGTCCTAACCACTGGACTGCCAGGGAATTCCTGACCTAGTCTCTTTTGACTGATGCCGCACATGATGTTTCTGGCAGACCCCTTTCTTCTGTTTTGTGTGTCCGGCTCTTGACTGCATATTTATTAGCCTTTGTGATCTTCTCTCCCTCCCACCCAGGGAGCAATCTCAGCTCATGGTCCTAAGGTGCTTTATGTACATTTTCCTCCTGTCCCCATCCTTGAAACTGAGGGGAAACAGACCCTAAGCCTGGGTGAGCTCTGCGCCATTGCCTTCCCAGGTGCCGCTATGAAGACATCTCCCCTCTGACCCTGCCAGCCCACAGCTCCAGCTCTTAACTGTCATCTATGTCAATAAGTTTTACAAGCACTGTGGTATTGTAAATGTATTCCTCTCAATACTCTTGACCTCCAACACTGTTGAAAATACAGAGAGGGAAAGGTGTACGTATTGTAATTTCCCCTATGAGAGTTCAAGTTTGTAAAGGGATGACTATGGTTTGTTAATTTCCCAGAAATGCGAATCCCCCAGGAATATGTTGCATTTTCACAGTCAAGTTTATCGACCTATCTTTTTCACCACAAAGGTTATTCCAGTTAAGTCTGGGGCATAGAGAGAGTCACCAACAGTTCAGTTAAGTTTTGAGCCGAAGTTGGGATCTTTAGTTAGACAATACCATTTCCAGAGATGTCCTTGCTAAGACTCCCCTGAAAACAGAAGAAGCTGGAACAGGGGGTTGTATTTACATGGTTTATTTGGAAGGTGATCTTGAGAAGCAGGAGTGAGAATGCAGGGCGAGTGAACCAGAGAAGAGAAGCATGAAAGGAGGACCATGAGGCTGCTGCTGTGGGCAGTGGGGGCTCCCTTCCTCCAGAACCTTCTGTGAAACATCCAAGATGCTGGCTGGAATGGTCAGCATAGAGGCCAGGAGGCTCCTGGCTCTCCTGGGGTTACTGCTCAGGGCGGCCCACATCCCTCCAGGGCTGAACTGCTCTTGTCCACAGGCCAGGAGCATGTCCCTGCAAAAACAGCATGCCTGCCAAGTATGGACCAGGTCTTGTTGGCACAGAGTGAGCCAAAGACCCCAGAAATGTCCACACCAGCTGCCAGATGAGATCCAAGCTGAGGCTGACAATGTGAGTCAGAATGACGGTCGTATCTGCTTTGATGCTCTGACGCAATTTGCAATAAAAACATGTGTGCCCAGTATTTTTAGACAGCACCGTCTTCTGGGAGAGGCAAGCTGGCTGTCAGACCCGTGTCTGATGTGAGTGAGGTGGGTCGTACAGATGCCCCAGAAGGTGGCAAATCCACTTCCCACCAGCTCCCACGTGGGACTCTCCCAAAGCAACTGTTCTCCACCACTGGGGAAACTGAGGCAGTGCAACCCACTTTTCAGGTACTGTTTTCCTGGCATTTTTCTAATTCTTTACTCCAACCCTTCAGACCAGCACTCACTCCTGGCTTCACCTGGACTTGAGTCCCCTTCATCCTGTGTGGCCCTCCAAGACCGTGCTCTTGCTCAGCACAACTTGTCCCTGAGACCCAGTAGAAGGTGTGTCCAGGGAGGCCCCTGCTGTTCTGGTGCAGCAGCAGTGGCCCTCTGCCCTGTGTGTGTGTCCTGGCATAGCAGGTCTCAGCTGCTAGGAGACGAGTGATAGCAGTTACCGCTGGCAGGGGTGCTGCTGTGTTCTCGTGGCTTTTTGCAATTTGCCATCTGTAGGAGAGAGATTGATTTTTTAAAATAAACAGGCTTTGTGTAAAATGTATACATATGTATGGTCCCATTAATAGGTTTTGCAAAGGCTTTTTTTCCCCCCTTGAAGGGTTGTTGGAGCTGGTGCCTCTTTGCAGCTGAGATGCAGGACCTCGTGACTAGGGTTCCACATGAGGGGCAAACCATCTGAACCCCTCTCTCCCCCATGGAGGACACAGTCTTGGGTGATCATCCTCCTTGAGAAGCAATTAATAGGGCTTTTCCATTAAATGGGCTGTGAATGCCTGCTCTCAGACAGACATACTGTATCCCACCAGGCTCCTCTGTCCATGGGATTCTCCAGGCAAGAATATGGGAGCGGGTTGCCATTTCCTCCTCCAGGGGATCTTCTTGACCCAGGGGTTGAACCTGGGTCTCCTGCACTGAAGGCGGACTCTTTATCATCTGAGCCACCAGGGAAGCCCACAGCATCACACATGCATATTGAAATGTACACACGTGACAGGAACAGCAGCAGTACCTATGTCTGTGGAGTCCCAGTTGACAGACTGCAACATGAGTCAGGCTTCCCAGGCGGCTCAGTGGGTAAAGAATCCACCTGCAACGCAGGAGATGCAGGAGACATGGGTTTGTTTCCTGGGTGGGTTTGTTTCCTGGAGGAGGGCATGGGAACCCACTCCAGTACTCTTGCCTGGAGAATCCCATAGACAGAGGAGCCTGGTGGGCTGAAGTCCACGGGGTCGCAAAGAGTCAGACACGACTGAGCTACTGAGCACCAATGCACACACACAACACGTGTTATAAGTGTGACACAGCTGCTCCTGAAAGGGGAGTAGACTGAATTCTAGATGAGGCCCCTTGTTAACAGTTTTATGTGTCCGCTTGGTGAGGCTATAGGCTCCAGTTATTTAACTAAACCTAATCTAGATGTTTTAGGGAGAAGGAGCCCCTAAGTCTATCCCAGGCTCTCTCTTCACCCTCTTAGGTCACCCCATACCATCATCCACAGTTGTGACTTCAAATCACCTTTCATTGACTGTTTATATCCAGTCCAGACATACCCCTGATGCTCTGACCAGGGGCTGGCAAATTGTAACACATGAGCCAAACCCAGCTTGTTACTTGCTTTGTAGGTAAAGTTTTACTGAGGCACAGCCATGCTGATGGCTTTACGTGGTAGCTGGGGCCCCTTTCTAGCTACAACAGCACAGCTAAGAAGTTGTAGAAGGGACTGCATGACCCAAAAAGCTGAAAACTGCATTACTTGCCCATTTACAGAACAAACTTTCTGATCCCTGTTGGGGACCCAAACATCCAACTTCCCTACCGAGTTTACCTGTCCCTCCCAAGAGCCAACCCCCCGAACTACCTTCTCATCCTTTTCTCTCAGACCTCCCCCCACTCACCTCCATCCATTTATCTAGACCAGAAAGCCCAGAGTCACCTCTGACTTTCCCTGCTTGCCTCCTAACCCACGACCCAACTCCTCCTTGTAATTGGTATCTTGCCTGGTGCCCCAACACCCACCAGGGGGCCTCTCTGGCATCATCTGCATCAACCTTTACAGCATTTTCTTGCTCCTGCCAGCTTCCCCTCCAGCTGCTTGACAGAGGACCCCCCCGCCAAACATCTTTAAAAGGGACCTGGGCGACTTACAGCTTCTCTCTGGAGGGTTTAAGTTCTCATGCGCTCTCTATGGTCCCCACTGACATTTTTTGAGTCCATGAACACGTGCAGAGCTGGAGCCCCGTCCAGGAGGTCGGGGAAGCAGAGGCAAAGATGACTTCCATGTGCTGTAGAGAAGCTCTCATTGTCCTCAGGGGAGGGATGTAGGATCCCGGACGAGAGGATGGTGGAGTGGCCCCCGTTCCTGGGAAAAGCCCAGGTGAGGCGTGGGGCTTCCCTCTCCCAACTGGTGCTCTGGTATAGTGGCCATTCTTTCTGTTCAGATGGACGGTCCCTTTGGGTTGGCCTCTTCCCATCTTTCCTCACTGTTCCTCTTCCACACACCTCTTCATTCCCGCCCTTCCCCGGTTTCCCAAGTTCCTCCCCTCTCTCTCTTAGTGCTTCTTATTCCTTCCTTATCTCCTCCCCTCCTCTCTGACTGCCTCCCCATCCATTCTTCCATCTCCTCCTCTCCCTCTCCTTCAGGTGGGTGGCCCTGAAATATGTGGTCCCATTACCGCACAACCCTTTGCAGTTTTGTCCGCCTTAAGCAATTTAAATCAAATCAATACACTTCCACAAAGCACACACCCAGCTCCTGACTGCCATGGTTGAGCCTCACAGGCACCAGGCACCCGCTGAGCGGTGGATACGTGTTGTCTGATACATTCACAGTATTTCCTTAAAGTGGATATTATTATTGTCATTTATAGATGAGTAAAGGAATCATATGCAATGCAGTGTATGCAAGCCACTGTGCAGAATGAAAAAAAAATTTTTTTTTCACTTGGTCTGTGGCTCTCCAATCCGAGACACATCACTCAGCAGAGGGTTAAGACAACATCCCAAAGCATAAAATGTACTCTAAAAATGGGGCTTCCCTGGTGGCTCAGCTGGTAAAGAATCTGCCTGCAACAAAGGACACCTGGGCTCCATCCCTGGGTTGGGAAGATCCCCTGGAGAAGGGAACGGCTACCTACTCCAAAATTCTTGCCTGGAGAATCCCAAGGACAGAGGAGCCTGGCCGGGGGTCACAAAGAGTCTAACAGACTGAGTGACTTTCACTTTCACTTTCATGCATGCCTTAACCACATCTCCTGCTGTTCCTCCCTCTCCCCCGCCTGCCCCCATCCTTTGGCCTATTAAGTTTTTCCTTAAGGGCACTGAGGGTCTTGCAACTTTGACTACTAAATGCTCAGCGAAATCTCCAGCACCCACCCGCACACCAGATACTTTGGGGGTAAAACTGGTTTTCTATCCAGTTTTATTGAATCTCCACAAGGCATTTCAGTTCCTTTCATAGGAAGTGGGTATACATAAATGCTTAAATAATGAAAACAATCCTCTTGCCATCTGGGTGCCAAGCATGATGCCTGACTAATAGTGCTCTGGGGCAGTGAAGTAGGAGGGACTGGGGAATGGATGTTCGCGCCTCTCACTTCTCAGGGCATCAACGTGACGAGTCACTTCACAGCCCTGAGCCCTGTTTATAAAAGGGACTAGTACTATTTCCGAGCAGGTTGGTTGGAGGATGAGGGGCATTGTAGAGCGCCCAGAGGTGTCTGGAATATGGTTAGCTTTCAGTTTATGTTAGTAGCCTCCTTAATGAGCATTTTGCTACCAGTTTTTGTCGAGCCCTTCTTCCTTTGGAAAATCTCAGTGAATCAAAGGCAAACATTAAGTTAATGAGATCACAGTCATATGGTAATATTCCCCTTATTTCCAGCAAACACCCTGTTGAAGGCAAAGCGACTCTGGGCTCTGCTGAAAAAAAATAGCATCCTTGGTCCCTGCTTGATTGGTTCCCCGTCGACATTAGACAGACAGACTAAATGAACAATTAGCATTGGACACCTCCGCACGTGGCTGAGGATGCTTTCAATTAGCAGGCAGCTGCCGCGCTCTCATTAGTTAATGTCACTGTTCTTGCATTTATTCTGAATGGTAATTGCACTATGTACCAATGCATATTTTTAACTGTTCCTTTTTTTAATGGAAGGGATGTCATTTTCTTTCTACAGATGCTCAGCTGCAGCATTGTTGCCTCTATAAAGAAAGACAGAAAAAAATAACATGGCACAATTCTCCCCCAACCAGTGACTAAGACCAACCCCAGTATGTTTGCAGTCAGTTTTAGCAATCTGAAGAGTGCGTGTGTGCGTGCGTGCGTGTGTGTGTAGATAATCTATATTCGGGCTTCCCTGGTGGCTCAGATGATAAAGAATCCATCTGCAATGTTGGAGACCTGGGTTCAGGTGGGAAGATCTTCCTGGGGTGGGAAGATCCTCTGGAGGAGGACGTGGCTACTAATTGCAGTATTCTTGCCTGGAGAATCTCGTGGACAGAGGAGTCTGGCTGGCTACAGTCCGCGGGATCGCAAAGAATAGGACACAAATGAGAAAATAACACTTTCACTTTCAATCTATAGTTCAAGAAAATCCACCTTGTAAGAATAATAGCTATAAATTCTCCCCAAATATTCTTTTGGACTCCTCTTTTGAGGAGAACTATAAGCTATAAGGGAATCCCCATGAAACAGACAGCTTGGGTTTAAGAAACCTGTTTGTTTTTATCTTAAACTTTTCATTTTAGAATATTTTTAGATTTTACAGAAAAGTTGCAAAGGTACTACAAAGTGAGGGGTTTTTTTTTTTTTTTTTTGTACTTTTTACCCAATTCCCTCAGGTATGTATGACTCTGGATACATAACCAAGATATGTATTGAAAGTGAAGGTGTTAGTTGGTCAATCATGTCCAACTCTTTGCAATCCCATAGACTGTAGCTCACCGGGCTGCTCTGTCCATGGAATTCTCCAGGCGAGAGTGCTGACTGGATTGCCGTTTTCTTCTCCAGGGGATCTTCCCGATCTAGGGACTGAACCCGGATCTCCTGCATTAAAGGCAGATTCTTTACCATTAGCACCACCTGGGAAGCCCTAAGCTATATATTACTTGAGTGCAATTATCAAAACTCAGAAATTAATATTGGCAGAGCATTCTTAACTCATAGATTTCATTCAGATATTAACTGTTTTTCTATGCATGTTCTTTTTCTGTCCTGGATTGGATCCCACTGCATTTAATTGTCATGTCATTGGTCTCTTCTGATCTGAGACAGTTTCTTAATCTTTCTTTCTCTTTCATGCTGTGGATAGTTGTAAGGAATACTAGTCTGGGCTGGAAGAAGTCCCTCTATGTAGAACCATCTGATTTGATCAGAGTCGTAGATTTTTGAGAAGATATCACAGAGGAGAAGTGTCCTTCTGGCTACATGATATTAAAGATATGTGATGTCAATGTAAGTGATCACTGGTGATGGGAAATTTGATCACCTGATCAAGGTGGTGTCTGCCAGGTTTCTCCAAGATAAACTTACTATTTCCCCCTTTCCATACTTTATTCTTTGGAAGTAAGTCACTAAGTCTAGCCCACAATCAAGAGGGGAGGAATTAAGCTCTGCCTCCTGATGGGGGTGGAGGTCATAATACATTATTTGGAATTTTTGAAGGATGTTCCAGGGAGTCTGGCCTTCATGGCAGAGCTGTCATTGTATGATCTTAGTAACTCAAGTGACTCAAGCTTTCTTGGTTTCAGGTTTTCCTTCTATAAAATGAGAAGCTTCATGAGCTGCCTCCCGTGGTTTGCCCAGCTCGAAAGTCCAGTGCTCAGACTGTAATTTGGACCGTGTCCTTTGCGATTAGAAAGATGAGTTTCCAACTTCAGCACATGCTACCAGGATGGCCTTGGATAAGTTTCTTAACTGCTCTAACCTCCAATTGCCTTGTCTATGAAATAGAATGATGGTGGCACTGAGACTGCACCCATAAGGTGTTCAGCACAAAGCTTTTTATAGGGACGTACGACAAGTTTCAGCTAATGTTTTGACCAAACAGAAGCTCAGATGTAGGATAGACAACGTCACTGTTTAACGGTATCAGACGAGTTCATAGAATTATTTCCCTGCCCATGTGCTTGAAAAATGTCTCAGATCCTTTTCCAACTCTGTTGAAACAGGACACCTTTCAGAGAAGCATAAGAACATTGCTTGCAGCCAGCTTCTGCAATGAATTCCGCATAATTACAGTTTTGGTGAAGAAAATAGAACTCACATTGAATGTCAAATGGAAAGCTTGACCCTGGATCAGCTCTTCCACTCAACTGCAGACTCTGCCAGTTTGTGCTTCGGTTTCCTCATCTGTCAAACAAACATGACCCTTGCAGCTCCCAGCATGGTGAACAGTATGTGGTGAATTTCCTGTTCCTGAGCTCAACATATGACTTACCCACCATTAACTGCCTATTACAAAGGGATAGATGTACACACGGCCTTAATTATTAAAAGGCATAAAGGACCATGACATCCAAAGCGGGTAGCTGAGATCATGGCAGTGGTTTGATTTCCGATAATATAGTTCATGTTCATGCTAACAATAGACATAAAGCCTTTGCAAAATGATTAGCATTTCCCTGTACAAATTTAATACCTTATTTGTGGAATCTGAAAAAATGGTGCAGATGAACCTGCTTACAAAATAGAAATAGAGTCACAGGGTCACAGAAATAAAGTCACAAAAATTATGGTTTACATAGGTGGGGATAAATTGGGAGACTGAGACTGACATATTCACACTACTCTATGTAAAATAGATAACTAATAGGAACCAATGGTATAGCACAGAATGGGTGTGTGTGTGTGTGTGTGCACGCACGCATACACACTCAATCATGTCTGACTCTTTGGAACTCCATGGACTGTAGCCAGCCAGGCTCCTCTGTCCATGGAATTTTCCAGGCAAGAACACTGGAGTGGGTTGCCACTTCGTATTTCAAGGGATCTTCCTGACCCAGGGGTTGAACACTTGTCTCTTGCATCTCCTGCACTGACAGGTAGATTCTTTGCCACAGTACCACCTGGGAAGTCCCATAGCAGAGAGTACTCTGCTCAATATGCTGTAATGATCTGTATGGGAAAAAATCTAAAAAAGGGTGGATATATGTATATGTACTCCTGATTCACTTTAGGGCACAGCAGAAATTAACATAACATTGTAAGTTGACTATATTCCAATAAAAAAATTAAATAAATATATTAAGGCAAGACCATCAGATAAAGTTTGTTATTTAGGTATGTATTAATCATTTGGTGTTGGTAAAACTGGTGCACTCTTACATGCTGATGTGATATAAATCGCTAAATTTTGTTTAAAAAATGCATATATAAATGTAGTCAGCAAGGCATAAAACTGTTCACATACTCTATCCCACAGGCCCATCCAGTGGTGGGGGGATGGGTGGGAGGCAAACCTAAAGAAATAGCTTAACTGAAGAAAATAGCAGTGTACATGGAGTTATTCATAGTTATCATGAAAGAAAAGAAAACAATAGGAATTGTTGAGAGCTTCATAAACTATTTTGTAGCCAGATGCCACTAGGAGTGAAGCAGTATATTAGATATGTAAGACAGACTGTTTCGTGGAAGTAATAGTAAGAACATGATGAATAGATCATGCTTGGAACCATGAAAATACATGCTCATGTACACAGATTCTAGAAGGGAACATACAAAAGCGAAAATATGCTTTTGCTAAGAGAAAAAGAAAGTAATTAGGTAAGAGCTAAACCAGTGTTCTTCCATTTTAAGTGTCCAAACAAACCCTTCAAGTTAAGGAAAACAGACGTGACTGTTGTTTGAATTTCTCAATGCTTTGGCATAAACATACAAAGGCCCCATGAACACCTTCTGCTGTGTGTAAATATTTCCCCAACCTCCTTCTTCCCTTATGCGCCTCTCAAAGCTCCTCAATAAAATTAATACAGTCAACAGAGCCATTTTTAAAGGACGGAGAGAAACAATTTCAGGACTCCACAGAAGGAGGGAATGAAAGGAGTTTTATTCTTTTCATTCTTCAGTGCCTTGTTAGAGTCTCAGAGCCTGTGTTATTGAAACCCGAGGGTGACAAGCACTGAGGTGAATCTATTGCTGAGCCTGGATCTTTAATGAGAGCATTGATCAGAGAAGAGACGCAAGAAAGTGCAGTGCAGTGACACCTGAATGAATATAAATTTAGCCCCGATTGAAACACTTCCACAGTCGGCATGTTCCCTGCTGACAGTGTTAGGGAGAAGAGAGAAAAGCAATTTCGGTCTTCTGTCTTGATTCTCCTCACGCTGTTGGCAGTTTTTAAGCAGAGCAAGTTATGACTATTTTACCTCAAAAGGCAATGAGATCTTGTCAAAGAGTCCCTCCCTGGAAGCGACAACAGAACTGTTTCCTTGGTACTAATTTTGAATCCGAAACCAATCTGCCTGGAGGAGGAAGTGCTTTCAAACCACAGAGTTTTCTGGGAACCGGACAGGCTGCCTCAGCAGGGAGTGAGTGCCTCGTCACCAGAAGAATGCAAAAAAGACTGGGTTGATCAGGTGGCAGTGTTACTCAGTCCAAACTCCTACTGCTCACCAGGTGACAGGCCAATAGATCGAGAAGTGAGGTATTAGGGCAAACAATAGTGACTTTATTCAGAAAGTCAGCAGACTGGGAAGATGGCGGACTAGTGTCCCAAAGAACCATCTGAACTGAGTTAGAATTCAGTCTTCTTTTGTATTAAAAGGGGGAGGAGAAGTGGTTGGTTGCTGCAAACTTCCTGGTACCCGAATCCTTTGTGTTTGCAGCTGTCCGCATAAGTCAGGTCGTGATGTTCCTGCGAGCTGCCAACAAGACAAATGTTCTTCCGTGTTCTGCAACTTTTTATTCCTATGTCAATGAAACAGTGTGATACCTTGAAAGGTAAGAGCCTTGAAAATTGGCTATCCTGTATATTTGAGTCTACAGGCAACATTCTTAACTAGTAGCAAAAAATAAGAGACTACAAAGGTTAAAGACAAAGAAGCGGATCCAGTATGGGGTCAGATTTGATCTTCCCTATTACAGCAAGATATTTCAGAGGGGCTCAAGCACGAAGAAGAGATCTGAGGGGTAGAGGACCTTTTAGATTCCTACAACATGGAGCTTTGTCATTCTAGAAAGTCAGCCAATGGAATGCTGAGGGTCACAGGACTTTAAGCCCAGATAGATGGCGTTTTGGGTTTTGGCTTCCCTATGTACTGTGTGATGTTGGCCAACTTCCTGTCCTAGTGACATGTACCTCAACCTATCAATCAAATGGTGATTAGAATATTACCTAACTCACAGATTTCTCACAATCAAATAATGCAGGGTGTCAACTGTTCATCACAGTGTCCAGAGTGTAATACATTCTGGGTAAATGTCGTCATGATTATGGTTATTCAGGGAATTTTCTTTACATTCAGCTACCATACCTAGAACCCTTTCTTAGGTGTTTGGCATTTTCAACCACGACACCTCTTTTACATAAATTATTTATTTATCTTTTTTGGCCATGCTGGATCTTAGTCTCTGCACACGGGCTTTCTCTAGTTGCCGCCAATGGAGACTACAGTCTAGTAGGAACGCATGGGCCTCTTGTTGTGGTGGCTGCTCTTACTGTGGACCACCGGCTCAAGGATGCGTGGACTCAGGAGTTGCTGCAGGGCCTAGAGAAGCTGGGACACACGGGCTTGGTTGCCCCATGGCATGTGGAATCTTCCCGGACCAGAGATGGAGCCCATGTCCCTGCGTTGGCAGGCAGATTCTTAACCACTGGACCACCTGTCAAGACTCAATCATGACATCTCGCTTAAACTTCTGATATGATCTGAATTGTGTTCCCCATCAAAATTGATATGTTGAAGTCCTAAACTCTAGTACCTCAGAATGATGGGAGAGAGGCGGCTTTTAAAGAGATAAGTATGGTGAAATGAGGTGCTAAGGGTGAGCCCTAGCCCAGGATGACTATTGTCCTTGCAAGAAGAGATGAGCATGTGGACGTGTGTAGCGGGAAGACCACGTGAAGACACAGAGAGAAGATGGCCATCGGCAAGCCAGGAGAGAGGACTCAGGAGAAACCTGAAGGTGCAGACGTTTGATCTTAGACTTCTGATCTCTAGAATTGTGAGACAATTAACTTCTGTACTTTAAGCCACCTGGAGTGTGGTACTTTGTTATGGCAGCCCTAGTGAAGTAATATGTTCTTCTTGGGGGTTATGGATGGTTACCTTCACTTTCCAGAAGAAGAGACTGAGGTTCAGAGAGGGCCAGTGACAGCTTCAAGACCACACGGCTCCCTCATTTTCCCTGAGTATCATACTGAATAAGCATCTCAGTAAGTACCTAAGTACACAGTGGGCTTCCCAGGTGGCGCTAGTGGTAAAGAACCTGCCCACCAACACGAGATGTAAGAGACACGGGTTTGATCCCTGGGTAGGGAAGATGTCCTGGAGGGCATAGCAGCCCAGTCCAGTATTCTTGCCTGGGGAATCCCATGGAGAGAGGAGCCTGGCAGGCTACAGTCCATGGGGTTGTAAAGAGCTGGACATGGCTGGAGCGACAGCGCACACACAGCGCTTAGCACACAGCAGAAGCTCAATAACAGTGAGAGCCTGCCTGGTGACTGAGCCAGGTCTCCTGCTCAGCCTCCCCAACTCGCCCTCTTTGCACCGTCAGCCTCGGCTTCCATCCTGCTCTGAAATACTATTCCCTGCTCATCTGCTTCCCCTACACAGTAAGGCTCCCGTTTCTTCTCTTTTTCTCCCCTCTCTCCCCCTCCAGACTCTGGCACATAGCAGCACCTTTTGATTTCTGCAGCCTCTTCAGAAGTATTTTTGACACAAACAATAGTCCCCATTTCTGCCTTTTCAAGAGGCACTCGCATAGCCCGAGCAGACACTGGCAACTCATTTTCATCATCGCCTTAAAGCAATTCCCTCTGTGAGCCCAGACCCGGCAGGCCTCTCTGTGCTGTGAAATCTAATACTATTTTTATGCCTTTTAATCTATCTTTTAACAGCCTCCTTGTTTAGAACTCTAGGCCCTGGATTCATGGAAAGCATGTTTTTGAGATTGGTGAGGACAAAGCTGGCCAGTCTCAATCAAAGCTTCAGGGAGCCTGGTCTGGGGTCCTTCTCAACCCCCAACTTTCCAATGCTTCCCCCACACCGCTCCCCTTTATAACTGCCTCAGCGGGAACTCCCTGGCCACTTGACAGAACAGCTGACTGCTTTCTTTCATCTTAATGACTGACGGGCTTTCTGAAGCAAGAGGCTGTCAGAAGGTTTCAGGGTTGCACAACTGAGTCACTGTTATTGCAAAGTCCTTACCAAGATGACGTTTCAGGATGGACGTGCGAGGGGGATGTCAGCCCCTTCCTCAGAACCCCTCCCAGATGCCCTTAGCGGGGCAGAGCTCTCTGGCTGCTCCCGGAGTTTAAGAAAGCTTGGTGCAGTTTTTAGGGCTCTGTCCCATTTAATGCAACAAGCACTCTTGAAGGGGTTTTCCAGGTGGCGCTATTGGTAAAGAACCCACCTGCCAGTGCAGAAGATGTCGGAGACATGGGTTCCATCCCTGGGGTGGAAAGATCCCCTGGAGGAGGAAAAAGCTACCCATTACAGTATTTATTCTTGCCTGGAGAAGCCCTTCGACAGAGGAGCCTGGCGGGATATAGCCCATGGGGTCACAAAGAGTTAGACACAACTGAACTGACTTAGACGCACAGTTCCTAGTGCTGAGTCTCGTTTAATGTAACAAGCACTCTTGAAGATTTAGCAGGAAGTGCGTCTTATGGTCACATCAGTGTCTTTCTTTTGCACTGTTGTGCTAGTAGGGGTTTAAGGTGGGGACACAGCACCCTGACCCTGAGTCTCACCCCTCCTGCCCTCTGGAGATCCAGACCGAGAGAGCTGTACATACAGCAATGATAGCCAAAGGGGAGATTAATCCACTTTATTCACAGAGTAGCTGGGCAAATAACTCGTATCCTTCACCTCACAAAACCCTGGAAGACTGAATGGGAAAAAGGAATGAGGGCCTGGGTCCCCTGTGGGACTTTAACTTCCCCCAGGACCCTGCCATAAGACCCAACAGGGGTCCTGAGACCTTGACCATGAGCAGCAGGGTGGACAAGCTGTGTCCTGGACGGCTTACTGCATGGGAGAGGAAGTAAAAGAGAGAGCCAGCCCCGGATCTGGGCCCTGATGCGCCCGAGGTCACAGCCTATCAGCTGAGCATTAACTCGTCCCATTGGTTGGTAGGTTGCCAGAAAATCCCCCTTTTCTTTACGAGAAGAATGGGAAGAAATATTTCCTCTTCCCAAATATAACAAGAATAAGAGAAATGTCAGCAGAGAACATATTAACAGAAGGCTTCTAAACTGATCACAAACATGATAGCTGGATGGAAAATGTGATTTCATAGTGATTTAAAAAAAAAATCAGTTAGTAGAAACCAAATCCAAGAGAGTGCACATGTTGCAATTGCAAATACTTTATTATTTTATTTTTTTAGGGCAATACATTTTTAACTTTGTAAGAGGCCAACACACATTTTTCCATGCGTTGTACCATTTTATAGATCCAGCAATGGTAAAGGTGCCAATTACCAAATATTTTTAGAAAAGTCTTTAAAATGACCATTGGAAAAAACTTCACATAAGGGAAATTTTGAGGGAGCAGATAGAGAAATTTAACAGAAAACTGTAAGCTATGAAGAATTCAAAGAAAATTCTAGAACTATAAAGAATGAACAGAAATGAAATGTTTAATGAACAGATTTAGCAGCAGATTGGGGATAAGAGAAGAAAGAATCAGCAGACATGAAGATGAGTCAATAGAAATTGCCCAGTTGAGGGACAGGAGAGAAAAAAAAAGATGGAAACTTAATCCTCTGCCTGTGTGTGTGTGTGTGTGTGTGCATGCAGGCACATGTGTGCATGTGTGCACACACCTGTGTGGCTTTAAAGGGCAGTTAGCAAGTGAGGTGGGTGGGTGTCAATTCTCTGCTCACAGACTTCCAGCCAATCCCCATCTCAGCCTTGCTCTTTGCTGGTATCTGGTCCCCTGCATGCGGTACCTTTGGGAGATTTCACAGGGCAATTTGACGCATTTCTCATTGCTCTGCTCCACTAGTGGCATATCTGTTTTCTGCCCTTGATCTCGCCTTCTCCTTTATAGCCTGAAGTTAGCAGTGCTCTCACTTTACAGGAGTGAAATGAGGTGAATCTGGGAAGGGGCCTGGCATAGTGCTTGGCACACCGTTTCTTGATGACAAATGGTGTCTGTTTTCACTGCCTCCCACCTTGCTGCCCTCCCTGCACTTTCTCCCTTCTTCCCTCCTTTTCCTCTTTCCTCCTCCTAAGCATTCTGCATTCACATATTTCAACCAACTCAGGCCGCTTTCAGGACAGCGGTTTGTAATTACTGCCGCGTGGTGTATAATTTCTGTGGCAAATTTATTTCTTCTCATATTTCTTGTAAGTGTTGCTGATGCAGAATGAACATCTCAAATCACTCAGAGGCAAACAAATGAGACCGAAAACCTGCCTGTAATCGAGCTGGCACAGGAGGCGTGTCCATCTTTAAAAATACTGTTTCTCTATCTTAAACTGTGGGACCAATTAGAGGCTTGTCTGGAGAGATAGCAATCCAGCCGCCTCCTGGGGGCCTGTTTCCTTGTGGACACAGCTGGCCCTGAGCTAAGGGAAGATAGGAAGGTTAGTGCCTGACCTCGGCCAACGGCCTCCATCCACAGAGTGAGTCAGCAAAGGAAGGAACCTTGGAGATGAGCCAGTCCGGCCTTTCCCAGGGAAGGTGAGCTGAGCTCTGATCCAGAGAGTGGGCTGAGTTCTCCCAAGGCCAATGCAGTTAGTGCTTGAGCCTGGAGGAGAAACTAGGTCTCACCTGGCCTAGGTTACTTTCCAGCTCACCAGGTACAAAAAATGATCCAGCCTATGACTGTCCCTAGCACCCAGCCAGCCAGTTTGGATTCTAGTCTTATTTGCAACATGAACCAAGAACTTCCAGATGTATACAAGCTGGATTTAGAAAAGGCAGAGGAAGCAAAGATCAAATTGCCAACATCTGTTGCTGTGCTGTGCTAAGTTGTGTTTGACTCTTTGCAACCTCATGGACTATAGCCCGCCAGGGTCCTCTGTCCATGGGGTTATCCAAGCAAGAATACTGAAGTAGGTTGCAATTTCCTTCTCTAGGGGATCTTCCTAATCCAGGGATCGAACCCAGGTCTCCTGCATTGCAGGCAGATTCTTTACTGTCTGAGCCATCAGTTGGATCATAGAAAAAGCAAGAGAATTCCAGAAAAACATCTACTTCTGCTTCATTGACTATGCTAAAGCTTTTATGTGGATCACAAGAAACTGTGGAAAATTCTTCAAGAAATGGGAATAACAGATCACCTTAACTGCCGCCTGAGAAATCTGTATGCAGGTCAAGAAGCAACAGTTAGAATCAGGCATGGAACAATGGACTGGTTCCAAATTGGAAAAGGAGTACGTCAAGGCTGTGTATTGTCACCCTGCTTATTTAACTTATATGAAGGGTACATCATGAGAAATGCCCGGCTGGATGAAGCGCAAGATAGAATCAAGATTGCTGTGAGAAATATCAATAACCTCAGATATGCAGATGACACCACCTTATGGAAGAAAACAAAGAGGAACTATAGAGCCTCTTGATGAAGGTGAAAAGAGAGTGAAAAAGCTGGCTTAAAACTCAACATTCAAAAAACAAAGATCATGGCCTGCAGTCCCATCACTTCATGGCAAATAGATGGGGAAACAATGGAAACAGTGACAGACTTTACTTTCTTGGACTCCAAAATCACTGCAAATGGTGACTGCAGCCATGAAATGAAAAGATGCTTGTTCCTTGGAAGAAAAGCTATGACCTACCGAGATAGCATATTCAAAAGACATTAGTTTGCCAACAAAGGTCCATGTAGTCAAAGCTATGGTTTTTCCAGTAGTCATGTGTGAATGTGAGAGTTGGACCATAAAGAAGGCTGAGCTTGGAAGAATTGATCCTTTTGAACTGTGGTATTGGAGAAGACTCTTGAGAGTCCCTTGGACTGCAAGGAGATCCAACCAGTCAATCCTAAAGGAAATCAACCCTGAATATTCATTGGAAGGACTGATGCTGAAGTTGAAGCTCCAATACTCTGGCCACCTGATGTGAAGAACTGACTCACTAGAAAAGACCCTGATGCTCAGAAAGATAGAAGATAGGAGAAGAAGTGAGTGACAGAGGATGAGATGGTTGGATGGTATCACCGACTCAGTGGACTTGAGTTTGAGTAAGCTCCAGGAGATGGTGAAGGACAGGGAAGCCTGGCGTGCTGCAGTCCATGGGGTCGTGAAGAGTCCAACATGACTGAGCAACTGAACAACAATAACAACTTGAGCAAATATTCATGGTTACACTTCATGATGCCAAACATCATTCCAGGCACCACAGACTCAGATGAAGGAGCCTCTATCGATCTCCTGAAGATGCTCACAGAGGGTTGGGATGACTGACATTGAACAGGCTCTCTCAACTCCCTGTGGCTGGTGACAGAAAATAGGATAGTCTGGGGACAACAGAGAAAATAGCCCTAAGCCTGCCAGGCAGTGGTGGGTGCTCAGAAGGCTTCTGGGTAAGAAGTTGCTGGAACTAAATTCTAAGAAGAGGGGAAAAGAGAGCTTGTCCAAGAGGACTCATGAACGAGATGGTAGAAGCCACCAGTCCATGTGGGGAAGAACCCAAGGTGATGCTGGGGATTGCACAGTGGTGGCGGGCTCAGACCCTGCCTGGGGGTGCTGCAGTCTTAGAGGTCTCTGACGGTGGGCCAGGCTGCCTGTGAGCAAGTGAGTCCCCTGTCCCTGGGCTTGTGCAGGCTCAGGCAGATCGGGTGCTTGTCAGAGAACTGGCAGAGTGGATTCCTGCCCCAGAGAGGAGGTGGCTGGGCAGGTAAGGGGAAGCTCGGAGAGAGGAAGGGACTGTGTTGAGGCCCCACAATGCCTTACGGGCAGGATGAGGGTTAGGTGTCTACCTGCAGAGTCTTTTTTTTTTTTAATTTAAAAAATTTATTTATTATTTGTTTCGTGCTTTGGCTGTGCTGGGCTTTTCTGCACAGACTTTTCTTCATTGCTGCATAGGCAGTGAGCGGGGGCTGCTCCCCAGTTGCAATGCATGGGCTTCTCACTGCAGAGGCTTCTCTTGTTACGGATCATGGGCTCTAGGGAGCGAGGGCTTCCCCGATTGTGGTTCCCGGGCTCTGGAGCACAGACTCAGAAGTTGTGGCTCATGGGCTTAGTTGTGCAGCAGCATGTGGGATCCTCCTGGACCAGGGATTGAACCCGTGTCTCCTGCATTGGCAGCAGATTCTCTACCATTGAGCCACCAGGGAAGCCCCCTGCAGAGTCTTAATAGTGTAAGGAACTTGGGGGGAACAGTGGTGTGAAGGACACTTAAGCCCAGATGGCCCAAGACAGAGTACCACTTAGCTGAAGAATAGCGTGCCCACAACACCATGCCCACTGTTACCAGGTCAGATCAAGGCCCAGGATTTAGGAGGCAGGGGAATGGACATTATTAGGCAGCAGGGTTTCAGGGTGCCCTTCACATGGTGAGCTGTGTGAGACTCAAGCCTTTGTTGCAGAAACCCTGGATCTCCAGGGACCATGAGCCCTGAGCTTAGACTCAAGGCCCACACCACCCTCCGTCAACTTCTCTTTTGGAACTGCACAAGGCTCTGGTTATTGCACGAGCCTACTGCTGGGTCAGCCTGACTGACTGATGGGGCAGTGATAAGAGGCACATTCCTGGGACGAAGGAATGTGCTTGGCCTGGCAGGAGTGTGTTGCTGGAAAGGGGGTGCTTACATGAAACAGCTCCTGCATGGGTGGGAAGACGTCATAGATGTGTGAATAAAAATACCTCTGTGTTCAGGCTGAGAGAGAGGTAAAGATTAGCCGCACCTAACTCCAGGGGAGGGCAATTTGGAAGGGTCAGGAATTACAGTCAGGTTTCTTCTCTTCTGTAGTGATGTTTTTTGGAAACCACATCATTCCTGCATGCAGCATGCACACATTCATACCATCCATCAACATTTCCCAAATATCTACTGTGCAAGACACTGAGCTTTGAAGAGATATGAGAAAAGGTCTTTCACCCCAAGCAACTCACAGTGTAGAAAGGGGTGGGTTTGGGCAGGTAGGTGATCATGGCACTGTTTGGGTGATATGAGAAGCAGAGTAGAGAGCTACAGAACGTAAAAAGGCTGTGAACCCAGCCACAGGGTGAGGGGGTCATCAGAGGAGAACTTCCTGGGAAGAATAGGGGAGAGCGCACCGATGCTTGGGCTGCGGGTGGGGGGAGGGCGGTGCATCACCTCTCCCACCCTGTGGCAGCCACTTCAGTCTTTGGCTCCCGTCCCAACTATCAGCTCCTGACTCCTGAGATCATGTCTCTATTGTGATATCTGCAGCAAACAGGAGCTCTCGGTGTGTTTGTTTCATGACTGTAAGCAAAGGGCAAGGATGTCAGGTGAACATTCTCTGCAAAAGACCTTCTCTCGTGTCATGTGACTACAGTCTCCTCCAGGACAGGGACTTGATGGGGTTGTCTCTGGGACTCTAGTCCTTGCTTCAGAGCTTGGACTCAAGTAAGAGCTCAATATAGGGTTTTGAATTATGGAATCAGTGAACAATGAATGAATAAATTAAACAGGGATGACCATGAGAATGAACTTTGTTGCCTTCTTCTTTAATTACTGATCTGATTTTCCTCCATGGCTTTCACCCTCGTCTCAGTAGAGGAAACTCTCCATCCAGGGCTGCTGTATACAGTTGTTCAGGCTGTGCACTGCACAAAATTGCCAGCTCTAATAAGATGCAACTCACATTGCAGCCATGCAGTAACTTACATAAGAGTTGAGCAGAAATTGTGGATCTCACCTCTGAGTCCTGGAGCAGTGGAGGGAGGGGCCTCTTATTCACAACCATGTGCGCACTTGGGCCCTCCCTGTTGCAGCCGTGCTGTGTGCTTCCCTGGAAGTCCCTGCCCTCACCCACCTGCTAGTCTTGAAGGCCCATATCTGACCCTCTCGTAACACTGGCCCTAACAGGGTGGCCTCATCAGGGAGGCACCTGCAGATGCTGTCCTGCAGGCGGTATGTGTCCTGGTTTTGGGGTGGGTGTGAGCTGGTGGCTGTGTGCTGCACCCAGGTCTGTAGCCTCCAAAGGCCTCTGGACATCCCCTGTTCCTGCAGACCTAGGCTGAAGCCAAAGGGAAGCTTTTTACTCATAAAAACCTGGAACACTGCCCTAGCCTCCCCTAACCCCCTGCAAGTGTGATCCCTTTGGAGTCACTCAATTCGTCCAGAAGGGCATCTACTCAATCCACTTTGCCCCAGGTCAGCTTGACCATAATATGCTGACTTTGCAAAATGCATTTTAAAAAATAATTGATTATTTTGGGCTGTGCTGCTGTTTTTCCTCTGCTTGCAGTGCGTGGGTTTCTCACTGCAGCGGCCTCTCTTGTTGTGGAGCGCAGACTCTAGCGCATGGAGTGGTTGCGGCGTGTGGACTCAGTAGTGGTGGCACACAGGGTTAGTTGCTCCAAGGCAAGGGGGATCTTCCCAGATCAGGGATCGAACCCATGTTTGCTGCATTGGCAGGTGGGTTCTTTACCACAGAGCCACCAGGGAACCCCTGCAAAATATATTTAGGAAGGGAAGTACCTATATAAAACATTTCCCAAATGTCTAGTACCTGACACCTGATTGGTGTCAGGCTTCAGGAGAACTGAACATCTGCCCTGCCGTTCGGAAATCCTGCGTGGAGTTAGGAATGAGTGTGCGGAGCACAGGGGCAGGTGGCTGCAAAATTGAGGAGGCCCCCTCCCCGTCCTCCCCCACAGTGTTCCTACAGGCTAGATGGAAGACAGGTTTCACATCAGGCCCTGTCCTCCTCAGAAAGTGGGAATGGGGGAGGGGGTGAGAAATGGATGGCTGTCACAGTCTTTCACGCTAAACACTGAACAAACTATCCCTCCCTTTTAAAACTGCCCCACCTGGGACTTCCCTGGTGGTCTAGTGGTTAAGACTCCATGCTTCCACTGCAGGGGTTCGATCCCTGGTCAGGGAACTAAGATCCTACATGCCTCGCAGTGCAGCCAAACAAGCGAAAAGAACCCAGGCCGCTTGCTTGCTCCTTGCAGTTATCAAGGATGCTTGACTCTACCTGCAGACCGTCCGTAACGTCTCCCCCACAGCCCAGCTCCATTCCCCCCACCAACCCCTCACCAAATGGTACTGTCTTGGCATCCCTTTTTCTTGTCTAAAACTGACTCCTTTCCAGCACCCTGAGCCCCTCCTGGGATATAGCTGATTGCAGATGGGTTCCCTGCCCCAGGCTCGTGAATAAACACCTGCCTTCACTTTGTCTCAGATTCAGCTACATGGTTAGCACTTGGGACTGTATAATAGAAGATCTTGGATAATGATAACACTGAGAATCACTGTAGTTTACTGCAGATTTACAATGTGTCCACTACCGCTTTCACAACCATCGACACAGAAAGTCCTGTGAAGTGGACACCTTTATCTTCCTCATGCACATAAAGTACAGAGAGGAAAACAGACTTGTCCAAAGTCACTCAGCTGTTGAGTGATGGAGCTGGGATGTGAACCCAGGTAGTCTGACTCTAGGTGATTCTATACTCTTGCCCACAATGCTGAAACGTGAAAGTGTTAGTCGTTCAGTCGTGTCTGACTTTTGCAAACCCATGCACTTTAGCCCACCAGGCTTCTCTGTCCATGGAATTTTCCAGACAAAAATACTAGAGTGGGTTGCCATTCTCTTTTCCGTAGGATCTTCCTAACCCAGGGATCAAACCTTGGTCTCCTGCATTGCAGGGGTTTCTTCACCTTCTGAGCCACCAGAGAAGTCCACAATGCTATGTGGTTCTGATTCCAAGGAGAGATCTTTGTTCACATTTCTGAGAGATGGTAGCACTTTTGAGTAGGGAACCCATGGACTGGAATTTGACCTTTGATGGATGGCTTTGGCATTCCTGAGAGAGATGGTAGCATCAGAGGAAGTCTGAGCCCAGGTGGGAGTCTCTGAGCCAGCCAGGCTGGAGGTAAGTGTTAGACTTGAGACCCCTCATCAAGGGTAAGTTCATCTCTCCAGTACTGAGCCTTTAATGCCTTCAATGCCAACCGCAGACCTTGGAGAGGTGTGGCGTTGTGTAGAGGATGAATACACAGAGGATGAAGAAAGGAGCCACTCAGCTAACCTGTGGCAGAACTGGGTGTTGAGAAAAGGTTGGATGGTGCTTGATGGTGGACACACAAACGGGGGTCACAGGGGCGTAGCTGTCCCTCCTGCCTGTGACCTGTTGGAACAGCCCAGGTTTCGTCCCATCTGCGGCTCCTAGTGGTAGATCCTGAAAGAGGCATTCTGCTTTGAGTCTGAGAGGCACTTTTGTACAGCATCCTTTGTCCCCAGGACAATGGTGAGCCCAGGGTCCTTATTTCCACCTTGCAGCTGGAGAAGTCAGTTCTTGGCCTCTATGTTTAGAGCGTATCAATTACACAAGTTGCCTTCATCATCTGATTACGCAAGCGGCCACCACCATCTGCTTGCCTCACTTGAGAATCTGGGCAAGGTGGTGAAATCAACTGTAAGCATGTGTGTGTTTTCCTTTTAAAATAAAATTAAAGGATAAGCTTGAAGAATCGCAGCAATTGGAGAGTGGAGGTGAGCTCTAAGGCAGCCTTTCTGCTCTTCTGAGAGGCCACTTGAAGCTGGTCTGATCTGCTTCCAGGCCCTGGGAGGCATCAACCTTGCTTTGACCGGAGCCCTCCACAGCTTATAGAAGTGGGAGTGCTATTAGGATCTGAAGTCGGTCACTGGCCATGGCTGGTAAATTGAAATCCAAAATGTGTGGAAGATGCCTGTGTTTCTTAGGAAGCTGACATCTTCTCTGAGAGCCTTGGGCTTTGGGAAAGTGTTGTTTGCTAAGAAGAGAAGAAATCACACACAGCAGGTGATCAGTCTTCACGTGTTTTTTTCAAAACACCTTTTCAATGACCGCCGTGGGGCGTAATAAATCTTCTACACTGAGGGAAGGCTGGAGAATTCACTTCACCAACAATACAGAAATGCAGGGAAATCCTCTGTTATCCTCTGTTTCTGTGTGGACACGTCTGTGTGTGTAGGCACACGTGTGTTTGCACACATGGGTTGATATACACACAATGCATCTCCAGGGTTCATAGTGTCTAAAGGAGGAGAGATCAAATGGCTCCTTAGAAACAGCTACTTTCAAGGACTTAAAGAAGTGGCCTTGCCCTGGGAAGCTCAGAGCATCAGAACGTGGAGCAAGATAGTACATTGTGGCCCTTGGAAGGGATGAGGAGTAACGGAAGGAAGACTGATCTAGGAAGCAAAGCACTTAAACTTGGTTCTGCCCCCAGCCTGCTGTGTGACTTCATGAAACTCATTGCCCTCTCTGAGCTGTGATTTCCACATGAAGTTGTAAAACCCAGACTCCTTGCCAAGGCCTGTAGTGGGTGCTGTGGTGTATGGTCCTCCTTCAGGACTGAGCAGACCTTCTCCCAGCTGCTGGGAGTGCTGGCAGCTTGTGGCTTCCCAGAAATGAAGAGAGTCCCCTTAGACAAGGTCACACTATCCACCCTGGGATCAGCTGGTCAGTGCAGGGGATCGGGCCTGGTTCCCTGCCCTTCAGGCAGGACAACTCTGCAGGACCTTTCCGCTCCAGAGTTCCCTGGGGCGTTCAGCTGAGGGTGAACCGCATTGCATGCAGCCCAGCTTCTCTCTCCTAGAATCCTGCTTCCTTTCCTCTCCCTTCCAAGCTGTGTTCCTGAGAGCACCCTCTGAAGAATCCCCTTGCATGCTGATCTCCATCTCAGAGAACCCAGACCAAGGCCCCAGTGTTCTGCAACTGCGTGATCTTCTCCCTCCCCCTCCCCTCCCCCACTCTCTGCTCCAGCTGTACAGCCCTTGTTCTCTGCATTAAACGCACCAAGCTTGCCCCTGCCTCAGGGTCTTTGCACATCCCTTCTGCAGGAAAACTTTTCCCTCCACCTTTTTTTGGTGGTTTTTAAGTCATCTATTAGTTGTTGTTCAGTTGCCAAGTTGTGTCCGACTCTTTGCTACCCCATGGATTTCAGCATGCCAGGCTTCTCTGTCCCTCACCATCTCCCGGAGTTTGCCCAAGTTCGTTCCCATTGAATCAGTGATGCTATCCAATAATCTCATCCTCTGTCACACACTTCTCCTTCTGGCTTCAGTTTTTCCCAGCATCAGGGTCTTTTCCAATGAGTCAGCTCTTCAAATCAGGTGGCCAAAGTACTGGAGTTTCAGTTTCAGCATCAGTCTTCTCAATGAGTATTCAGGGTTGATTTCCTTTAGGATTGACTGGTTTGATTTCCTTGCTGTCCAAAGGACTCTCAAGAGTCTTCTCCAGCAACACAGTTCGAAAGTATCAATTCTTTGGCACTCTGCCTTCTTTATGGTCTAGTTTTTAATCACTTAAATCTCAGCTGAATGGTCATCTTCTCAACCAGGCTTTTCTTGACCACCTAGTCTAGGTTATCTTCCCAGGGACTCTAACTATACCTCCTTGTTTTATTTTCTTCAAGGTCCTTAGAAGGAAATGGCAACCCACTCCAGTACTCTTGCCTGGAAAATCACATGGACGGAGGAGCCTAGGAGGCTGCAGTCCATGGGTCACAAAGAGTCGAACACGACTGAGCGACTTCACTTTCCTTTCCTTTCCTTTCCTTATCACTCTCTGATAATGTATTTTTCACTTATTCAATTGTTGATCTTCTGTCACCCACTCCATTGAATGCAAGCTCCCGGGACGGCATAGACTAAGGCCAGCTTGCCCACTGCCCCATCTCCAGTGCTGGTAGCTACAACCTATAAAGTAATCCTTCTGCAGAGACCTACGGAATGAATGTGTGACAGTCCTGCTGGAGCAAGGGGTCTTTATGCTAGAATTTGAGATGCCGGTGAACTTAGAGGATGTGTTGGTTTCTTAGAGCTGCTATAACAAATGACCGCACACTGGATGGGTTTAAGCAGCAGAAGCATTTTCTGGTCACATGGGGAGCAGCATCAGAGGCAAGAAGTGAACCCTGAAGCACTGAGACCCAAGAGCAAAGACCTGGGTTTGGAGGGAGAAAGTGTCCAACCCTTGTGATGTTTTATGTCTCCCAAGGATGGTTACCTGTCACCTCATGGTCCTGGCAGAGGGCGGGGCAGCAGAGAGCATGGAAAGGGCTCAGGGCTTGGGGGGCAATCCAGAAAAGGCCAGCCGAATTCCAGCTTAGAGCCCCTGAACCCACCGCTGGCTGGTGAACATTCACAAAATGAATAAACACATAAAGCATGTTTAGAGCTCTGGTTCAATAAAAACCCCCTCTGTAGACAACTGAAACCAGCTCTGTCTCTAAAAAAAGCTTCTTCCCAGCAACCAGGTGCAAGTTGAGCCTGAAACAACTCTTCAGACACAGAGTTGCTGTTGTTCGAGTGTCTTAACCTTCGGCCGCTCCAGGCCTCCCTGGATCAGGCAGCCGTGGTCCATTAAAATGGGTGATAAATATTTCATGCTCTGAGCTGGAGGGTGCTGTTGGCTTCTGCTCACTTCCTCAGATGCCTGAAGCCGTGATGGCTTTGTTTCTCCATTAAATCTGCAGATTATGTCAAAGCCACCTAGATGAGACCTGCATGCTTACCCTGCCTGCAAATCAGACGAGATGGCTCCAAAGACCTCCGTGTATTGCCCGGAGCTTACTGTTCAACCTGATTTTTTTTTCTTGTTTTGTTACCTACTGGTTTTTTAAGGTGTTTCTCTTTTAATTAAAATTTTTATTTCAATTTTTGTTTTTTATTTTTGATATTTTTATTTTATATTGGGCAATAGTTGATTAACAACGTTATGTCAGTTTCAGATGCACAGCAAAGTGGTTCAGTCATACATACACATGTATGTATTCTTTTTCAAATTCTTTCCCCATTTAGGTTATTACAGAATACTAAGCTGAATTCCTTGTACTATATAGTAGGCCTTTGTGGGTTAAGGTTACTTTCCATTCACAGTTCTTTGGTGTCTCAGTAGGGAAAGAATCTGCCTGCCATGAGGGAGACCCAGGTTCAATCCCTGGGTGGGGAAGATGCCCTGGAGAAGGGCATGGTTGCCCACTCCAGTATTCTTGTCTGGAGAATTCCATGGACAGAAGAGCCTGGCGGGCTGCAGTTTATGGGGTTGCAGAGTTGGGCACAACTGAATGACTAACACTTTCACTTTCATTTCCATTTACAATTATGACAAAATATTGGTTGTATTCCCTATGTTATAAGATACATCCTTGAGCCTATCTTATGTCCAATAGTTTGTACCGCCCACCCTCCATCCCTGTAATGCTCCCCCCACATTTAACCACTTGTTTGTCTTCCATATCTGTGAGTCTGCTTCTTTTACATTATATTCACTAGTTCATTATATTTTTTGGTGCCACATATAAACGATCTCACAGAATATTTGTCTTCCTCTGTCTGACGTCTCACTCAGCATAATGCCCTCCAAGTCCATCCATGTTGCTACAGACGGTGACGTTTCATTCTTTTTTATGGCTGAGTCATCATATTCCACTGTATATACACCACATCTACTTTCAGCCTGAAATATTTTAAAGACAAGCATGTTAAGCTTTAAAGAGGAACGGTATGTAATTTCAGATAAGAGTCTGCTAACCCTTGCCCTTATGTTCACACATGAGCCTCACTTGGAAGGACTTGAGTGATGGGTGTGCCTGCCCATCTGAAGCCTGGAATGGGGCTGATAGCCTTGGACTTGGGGTGAGCTATCTCTGGCTGATAAGGACCGCACTAAAATGTCAGAGTCTCGGCTTTCTTGTATGTGAAATGGACGAAAAGAATCCCTGATCCTTCCTGCTTCCTGGGTCCCCAGGGACCAGAATGAGAGAATGGATGTGAATTCCTGTGTGAACGTGAAGGGCTACAGATGTAGGAGGGGTGTTTTTATCTGTGTTTCTCATGGCCCTGGGCTTAGAAGTCACGTAAAAAGTGAACAACATTGCCATTTCCTTAACAGCCATCATCATCCTGCTTATTCCCTGGGGGCAGCACTGACTGGTTTGTGCTCATGGGTCATCCTCCCACCTCCAAAAGGTGACCCTCCTCCCCCAGCAGAAACTCATGGACATTCTGCTTTCTTGCTGGATGCCGAGTTTGGTAGGGCCATGTGATGGTTCCAAAGAATGAGATGCCAGGAAAAGTCCATGTGGATGCTTCTGGTCTTGAACAAATCACCCAAGATGGTAATTCTTCTCTCCTTGCCTTTGGACATGTCATGTGAAGACAGTTGCCACAGATGTCTTAATGCTCTGAGGATGGCATTTCCACTATGTGAACATGACAGAGTGGACAGATGAAAAGTCTCAGGCTCATGATGAGATTGCCGAACTGGTTGGTTCGCATGAAAACATCTACCTCTGATTTGCATTACGTGTGATGTTATGGCCTTTATCGTATATGCCATTTTGGTTGCATAATTCTAGTTTAGTTGAATATTCTTTTACATGTACCACAAAGCATTGTAACGGATACTGAAGTCTATCAGAATTATGAGCAAATTGGGTCAGTATACTTAAATAGTAAAGATTTAGTGCATGGCTTTTGTGATGGCTATTGGGTCTTTCTCAGAATATTTTCCCCTTCCAGTGTGGTCTGGATGCTGAGCCTGGTAGCCCAACCATGTGGCATTAAATAAACAATAGTGGCTAAGGATTTCACCTTGACCTCCTGAGGCTCTGCCCAATACAGACACAACAGTAGTTCAAGGACTGTGAAGGGCAGACTACCTGTGTTGCCATTAAGCCCCAGTTTCCCCACTACTTTGCTCAGCCCCTAAACTGAAATCATTATTAATTAATACATGTGTGTGTGAGCATATGTTTTCAGTCATGTCTGACTCTTTGTGACACCATAGACTCAGCCCGCCAGGCTCCTCTGTCCATGGAATTCTCGAGGCAAGAATACTACAGTGGGAAGCCATTCCCTTCTCCAGAGGATCTTCATGACCAAGGGATCAGATTCATGTCTCCTGCAATGCAGGAGGATTCTTTACCATCGGAGCCACATGGGAAGCCCAAATATGACCACGCAAAAAGTACAAAGGCAAGCAGGAGGAGAAAGGGACGACAGAGGATGAGATGGCATCACTGACTCAATGGACATGAGTTTGATCAAGTTCCAGGAGATGGTGAAGGACAGGGAAGCCTGGCGAGCTGCAGTTTATGGGGTCACAAAGAGTCAGACACAACGGAGCGACTGAACAACTACAACAAAAAGTCAAAGATGTATCTCTTCTTCACACCATACAGCGTCATCTCAAAATGGATCACAGACTCAAATGTAAACTAAAACTATAAAAATCTTAGACTAAAATACAGTAGCAAATACTCATGGTCTCAAGTTAGGCAAAGCCTTCTTAGATAGAAGACTAAAAACACAAATGACAAAATAGATTAATTAAACTTCTTTTAAATTAAAAACTTCTATGCTTGCAGGATGCCTTTGAGAAGGTGTAAGATGATCTATGGAATGGGAGAATAGATTTGCAAATCGTTGATCTTTCAATGAACTTTTATCTAGAATATAAAAAGAACTCTTGCAAGTTAATAATAATTTATGTCCACACAAAAACTTGTTCATGAATGCTCATAAAACATTATTCATAATACCCAAGCAATAGAAACAACTCATATGTCCATCAGCAGATGAATGGATAAATAAAATATGGCATATGCATACAGTGGAATATTATTTGGACACGAAAAGGAATAAAGTACTGATGCCTGCCAAAGTTGCATGCATGGCATATGGATAGAGGAACTTTGAAGACTTTATGCCAAATGAAAGAAGCTGGTCACAAAGGACCCCACATTATATGAGTCCAACTTTTATGAAATGTCCAGAGTTAGCATATTTATAGAGACTAAATGTAGATTAGTGGCAGCCTAGGACTGGGGGGAAGTGGGTGGGTTGCAGGTTATATGATGACTAAAGCATGTGCGTGCGTGTGTTAGTCACTCAGGCATGTCCGACTCATTGCAACCCCATGGACTGTAGCCCACCAGGCTCCTCTGTCCATGGGACTCTCCGGGCAAGAATACTGAAGTGGGTTGTCATTTCCTTCTCCAGACTGGTCATTTTTAGAGACAATGGAAATGTTCTAAAATGGATCGTGGTGATGGTTGAGCAATTCAGAACATACTAAAACCTGCTGACTTGCATCATTTAAATGTGTAAGGTGTATGGTTTGAAAATGACATCTTAATAAAGCTGCTAAAAATAAAAACCAGCCCTCTAGATTCCAAAGGGCTTGCTCCATCCTGGTGGTGGGTGGCACCTGGAGGTTGGGGTCCCCTGAGACCAGGGCAGGTCCCCTTAGTTCCAAGTGGGCAGGAAGGGGCTCTGGCTTAAGTGCAAGGGCAGAAGTGGCCTCTCTGGGGACCCTCCTTTGAGTCCTCACTACAGATCTGCCTCCTGACCTCATTTTGGGCAACTTTAGGTCTTTCCTGGGCTTCTGTCTTGGTGCTTACTCTTCGCACACCTAGGGGTTTTGAATAGAATGGAAATGGCTATCCACTCTAGTACTCTTGCCTGGAAAACCCATGGACAGAGAAGCCTGGTGGGCTACAGTCCATGGGGTCACAAGAACGGGACACAACTGAGTGACTGAGCACACACACAGACACACACAGACACACAGACACACAGACACACACACACACACACACACACACACACACACACAGACGAGTCTTGGAAAGAGAGGTGGGCATTAGAGGTATACGCAATCGTCTGTGAGCTCTGGCTCAGCTCTGTGGAAGTTCCGAGGTGCTGGCATGTCACCCAGTGTCTATGGGATTCCATCTCTTCCTCTATAAGTTCAAGAAGAAAAGATGCCACTTGTGTCCGCTGGTGAGAGGGTGAGATGGATACTCTAGGATCAAGTTTAGTGTCTGGTTCCCCACGAGTGTTCAGTGCTTGGCGACAGTCTCTGCATCCCATCTCCCACATAAAAAAGATACTGCTGATAAAGGAATAGCCCTGTCCTTTATCGAGGGCTTTTCTGTCTTCAAGAAGATTTGCACATTTCAGCTGTTCAGTGCTGGCTCTGCTTCTAGCAAGGAACCTGGACGAGGGGGCAGGAGGCGGCAGGGGCCTTTGGAGGGCTGTGGGGACCGCTGAGTTGGCCGGAGGAGCCCAAGTCCTTCCTGCAGCCCAGGCACGGCTCCCGGTCCTCACTTTGGTCTCCAGCCTCCCTCCTAGATCCAGGCTGCTTCCTTGTCTTCACGGCACATTCATCTGGCTTGGAACACAGAGTTCTGATAAATCAATAGATGTGCAGGGTCCTTGAGAGGTCAAGGAACCTGGGGCCCAAACGTCATCTGTCCAGTGATGAGAGCCAGACGCTGCGGAGGAGCTGAAACCAAAGGGAAAATAAGAAGTTAAATGAAAAGGTCAGGAGGCCGATTCCTCCGCCACCAGGTCCGTGGAGACTTGTCAGGTCACCATCACTTTCTCTGGGCCCTCTCTGGGGGGAGACAAGGGTGAGCCCCTCCTGCCTGCATCCGTGCCCTACCCTGGGCAGGAGCTGGGGACGGCGGGCCGAGGCCCTGCTCTCAGGGAGAGGAAGACTGTGTTTACATCTGGGGCAAGCCTCTTACCCTGTGGCAGGTAGATGACAGGATTTATGGATTGGTGGCACGCCGTGGACCCCACCGAGAAGCCACTCTCTCAGCCATCAACAAGGGAAACAGCAGCCCGGTGTAACAAAGGCTGTCATATATTTAGTTTCTACTATGTGCCAGATATCAACCTGGTGTTTATATACATGATCTCATCCAATCCTTAAGTCAAGGTTATGTTGCCCTGTTTGATTTTTTGCAAATAGGGAGATTGAGGCTCTGAGGGTTGAGTGACTTGTTAGTTAGTCATACTCTGATAGCTCAGTTGGTAAAGAATCTGCCTGCAATGCAGGAGACCCTGGTTCGATTCCTGGATCAGGACGATCAGCTGGAGAAGGGATAGGCTACCCACTGCAGTATTCCTGGGATTCCCTTGTAGCTCAGCTGGTAAACAATCTGCCTGCAACGCGGGAGACCTGAGTTCGATTGCTGGGTTGGGAAGATCTCCTGGAGAAGGGAAAGGCTACCCATTCCAGTATTCTGGCCTGGAGAATTCCATGGACTCAAAGAGTTGGAAACGGCTGAGTGACTTTCACTTTCACTTTCAGGTTGAGGGGTAGGGAGCAGGGTTTGAATCCGCTTCTCATTTTGTTTCTTATTCTATACGCCACCCATGGTAGCTACTATTGCTCCATGAAGAGCAGAATCAACAGGTCGTTCCCAGGCCCCCTGACTTGCTTTGGCCAGTGAACTATGAGCCGAATGGAAAATTTAAGAGCAAGTACCCGGTCTGCCATGTTTCTGGCCACAGAATGGTTGGAAAGTGGGTGAGATGAATCTTGAAGCCTCTACCAAGCCTTCCACAGAAGCTGAATCTTTCCTCTTGTGAGAAAGCGGAGCTATGAAGAGTTACTTATTAGGGCCTTCGCTGGTGGTCTAGTTGTTAAGACTTTGAGCTTCCAACGCAGAGGATATATGTTTGATTCCTGCCCAGAGAACTAAAGTCCCACATAACCAAAATAAGAGAGAGAGTTACGTTTTAGAAAATTCACCTTCACTGCACTGTGGATACATCTTGATACAGGGAGGCTAGTAAGGAGGCTGTTTTAATAATATAGGTGAGAGCTGAGGTGAACTTGAGTTAGGGCCATGCCATAGAGGTGGAGAAGAGGAGATAACACATAGAGAGCATTTAATTGAGTAGACTCTGTAGGACTTAGTGGCTGACTGCATATAAGCGGGTGGGAGAAGAGAGGGCAGCTTCATTCTGAGGCCTGTGTTCTCTCCTCCTTCTGAGCTGGCATCCTTCTGATAAACGCTTTTACATTCATCATCTAATTTGCTTCCCCAAAGTGTCCCCTAAATTCAGTTGAGCAGATACTATTTCTGCTTTACAGATGAAGACACCGAGCCTCAGAGAGGTGATGGGATGGGCTGCCTAAAAATCAAAGTGCTTGAACGCAGGTCTTCTTGTCACCAATCTGTTCTCCTTGCTTGAAATCACCCTGGCCTCATTTACTTAGATATTTTAGGGGTGGAGGCAGTTTTCTTTTGTGACGGCCAGGAGAGGTGGGGAGTAAGTAGGTGAGAGGGGGCTGGTAGGAGGCGGAGCTATGGCTTTTCAGCCATGGTTATCCTGCTGATTTATCTCCGAGCATTCAGGCATATGCTGCACACATAAGGAGCAATATGCTCCGAGGAAGCGCCGTATAGCACAGTCTGGATTTATAAGACTCAAATGAGTGATTTTTATTCCATTGTTAAAGGCTTTTCCCCACTCCTACTCCATCAAAGGATTTCTCCTAGGGTTTCTTAAAAGAGCAATCTCAGTCTCCCAGGATGCTTTTAAAATGCAATTTCTCGAACACATTTTATTAGCATTCCACGAATGCAGAGCATTTTCAAAGTGGCAGGCATCCACCCACCGAAGGATGCCAGCGTGTGATGTCATGAGTTTGGTATTTGCAGTTGTTTTCATGGTGGTTTAGTAGCGGTGCCCAGTGAGTCCAGTCTGTGGGGAAGTTTAAAATGGTCTAATTTCTCCAAATCAAACTCAGGGTGAAATACTCTATGGGCACTCCCAGGCAGAGGGGGGATGTGGGTCTTGGAGAGACGGCAGCTGGAAGACTCAGCCTCTGGTGCTGTCCTTGACATCAAACTACATGGCCTCTCCCTTCTGAGTCTCACTTTCCAGAAAAGGAAAGCTAGGAGGAGGGGAGAAGCCAGTGACCTGACACTTCTGTGGCTTATTCCTTTTGTTTGTTTATTTTTCAGCTGCTGAACCCTTTCCCCCTAAAACAAAATATTATGCAGAAGCCCAAAATATGAAGCAAATATAAGCAAGCAGCTCTTGGAGCCCTATGCTCCTGGCCAAAGTTTATTTCCATGGAATGTTTTGGGAAACCAGGTTACAGGGAATTTTTAGGGATAGATGCTCACTGGTCACTCAGGTGCCTTCTAGCTGGGTGTATGCCGGGGTTTTTCTCTAGCCTACTTTAGCCACGCAGTAGCTCTGAGCGCTCAGGGGATCACACAGCTGCTTCCTGTCTCTTTTCTCATCTAAAGTAGGGCATTCATGATACACTTCAAGGTTCTGATAGAGAAAAATTCTGGGATGTTGTTGAGACGCACATGGATGCTTATTGCGGTGTGTGTGTGTGTAAATGCTGACATTTACTGAGTACTACATACATAATGGAACTAATGAAAACACTTTACATGTATTAACTTATTTAAGGACTTCCCTTGTGGACTGAGCGACTTCACTTTCACTTTTCACTTTTATTCATTGGAGAAGGAAATGGCAACCCACTCCAGTGTTCTTGCCAGGAGAATCCCGGGGACGAGGGAGCCTGGTGGGCTGCTGTCTATGGGGTCGCACAGAGTCGGACACGACTGAAGCGACTTAGCAACAGCAGCAGCAGCAGCTTATGGTCTAGAGGTTAAGAATCCACCTGTCAGTGCAGAGGACACAGGTTCAATCCCTAGGCAGGGCAGATTCCACGTGGCTGGGAGCAACTTTGCCTACGTACCACAAAAATTAAAACCCACACACCCTGGAGCCAATGCTTGCCCCAACGAGAGAAGCCACTGCAATAAGAAGCTCACGCACCTCAACCAGAGGGCAGCCCCAGCTCGCCACAACTAGAGAAGACCCTCATGCAGCCATGAAGACCCCGTGCAGCCAAAAATAAATAAATAAACTAGAAAAAAAGGTATTTAATTATTGAGCACTATAAAGAAAACAATTTTATTCTCCCTCAATTTATAGATGAAGAAATGGAAACTCAGAGAGACTGGGTAACATTTTTGAGGTCAAAGAGCAAGTTATTGATAGATAAGAACATTGGCAGTTTTATATATATTTGGTGCAGACCTTGCCTGAAAAACTAATCCAATTTTTAATAACCTAAAACTCAGGTTATTAAACCAGAACCCTGACCCCACAATTCTGCCACAAAACCTGTGCTTTCTGCATTTCTGTAGCACAGCCCCTTTGCCAAATGTTTATTCTTTTTAATAATTAAAAAAGCAATTTTTCTGACTTTTATAGGAATTTTATTAGGTGAGATATAAAACACCTTTGGAGGTTTCAGAATCAGTGACCAACCAGCTCAGAAACTTGGACTGAGGGTGCTGCTTCAGCTCTTTGTCTTTGGTGTGAACTGTTTCTTCAAGGCTGTATTTCAATGAGTCAATATTGTGGTTTTACTTGCCTATTCAATCCCTTTCAGATAAGAGTGTCTTGATAGTGGATGTGATAGCCGGACTGACAGCAGCCACATTCCAACCATGAGGCAACAAATATGAGGCAATATGGTAACTGGTAAGGAAGGCAGAGAAGACAACCCAGAGTTACTTGGGTGTCTGATGCCATGGTCAAAGCGGCCCAACCAAAGTTAGGAGCCCTCTGTCTCCAGACCTTCCCCCATGTGCAAAAACAACAAAAGTTAAAAAAAAAAAAAAAAAAAAAGACAAGCCTTATTTGTTTAAGCCACTATTGATCCAGTTTTCTGACTTGCCTGTGAATATATTCCTAACAGAAACATCCTTTTAAAAGTAAAGATAGTGGTTGTATAGCTTTAATGGTGCTTTCGTGAGAACACCTCAGAGCACACACTCAGTACTCACAGATGGCCATTATCGGCTCGCCATGTGACTCTGACTCTAGTCCGAGAAGCTTTCCTGTTTCCCAGGCTTATCTCTACCTCAGGGCAGTGGCATTCTGTAGGGGTCTCCTGCAGTCAGAGTTTATTTATCTCAACCCAATTAGCCTTTGGCTTTTGAACTCTTTTCTTTCCTGTCTGACATTCATCATCTTGTCAGCCTGCCCCAGAGGCTCTTCAGACAAGTCTGGGAATCCTGAGGAGTTCCTGGAGCATGTGTAAGGAGTGTCTCTTCTCATCACAGCCCTTCCTGGAGCCTCTGAGCGAGCTGCTGGTCCCAGGGAATCTCATATTCAGAATTCATTTCTGCAGTGATGTCAACCCTGACTTTTTTCTTTGGGAAGATGAGGGGTGGGGAGTGGGTTATCATGGGGGCAGAGCTGGACAGTATTGGAGCTGAACAACCAGGCTTCTGCGTCACACCCTCCAAGAATATCATTCCCCTGTGGTTACTGTGATGGTTCCAGTGGAGTTGTAAAGTGCACACCTAGCACCGTTGGTGGACTGCACGCAAGAATCTTGCTGGCTGCAGAGCTGCAAGGCCTCTGGACATTGCCCTGTCCCATCAGCTCTTTATACAGAGGCCACTAAGGACCAGAGAGGTTGAGTAACTTGCTTGAGGTCACACAGCCCAGAAGGAGAGGAGCCTGGATTGTAAAAGAATCCGATTGGCTCAAAAGCCTTTGACCTGCAAGGTTATGTCTGGCTTCTGCCGCCTGCCAGGACACACTGTGCTGCGGTCACACTTGTCTGGCCTCTCACTTTTTCAGCTTGTTCTGCCCCAGACTTTTTGCACTGACTCTCTCCTCTGCCTGAGACTTGCTTTCCTCCCTTCTCATGATTCAGGTTTCAGCTCACATGTCAATTCATCGAAGAGGATTTCCCTGATCACCCTGCCTCCCCCAACTCTGCAAGCCACTTTCTTACACATTTTTCTATTTCTCATCTGTCTGTAGCCACCTTATCTACGTGTTATGTGAGAACACAGACCACATAAAAATGGACTGTCCACTTTCTCACTGTTATTTTGCTGAGACCCAGCACTTATCACATAGTAGCTGTTCAATATTATTTTAGATTTAATGAATTAAATAGTTGGCACTGGGATTCTCATAGAGATAACATCCAATTATAATGTAAGAGGTTCACAGTAGGAAAAACGGGGTGTGAAGTCTATAGGAACTCTCTGTTCTATCTTTCCAAGTTCTCTGTAAATTTAAAGTTATTCTAAAATCAAAAGTTTATCAGAAACAAACAAGCGACAACAACATTCAAAGGGAGCTGCAGGTGTTTACCCTTGCAGCTGGGCTGTGGAAGACCGTCTTATGGTTTGCACAACACAGAACCCCTGGCTGAGCTCAGGAGGGATGGAAACTTCTACAAAGCGTCCCCACAAGGCAAAGGGACCACGGAAAGGAGTATGTACACCCATAGGAGCCGTCTTTTTCTTATGCATCTAAAGGTTGCTTAAATCAGGGGCGGCCCTCCCTTCTCCCATCCCATTCTCCTTTCCTGCTTTCCTGCTTTTATTTCTGCCTCTTGCTGTGTTCAATCTCCTTTTAAAAATGTTAAACTTTTCACAGATCGTTACCCAGCCTTCTTCTGATTATCACTGTTTCTGAGATGGGTTTCATGCCGGAAGGGTCCCTTCTGCTGACTAATTGCCCATGTGCTCCTACGTTTGAGCTGCTGGTATCATGGTTTGCCCTGGATTGTTTTGCTTTTCTCTGCTTCCTTGTGGCAGTATCTGTGGTGCCCTCCAGAGGTGCAGTGGGAATAACCCTCGACCAGAATGCACCGCCTTAGGCCGCCATCCCTTTTCCCACTTCCGCGAATCCTCCCCCATCACTGGCCCTCGATGTCTAAGTGCAGAGCCAGATGAGCTGCGTGATGCTGACCATGTGGCTGTGTTTATCTGCGCTTAGTTTCCTCGGTGAGCCTCGACTTCCTTGTCTGTGAGCTGGGGATAGTCATAGTTCCTATTTCACAGGGAGGTTGTGAGTTAGCTCTTGTAAAGCTCTTAGAAAATTTCCTGGCAAATACTGAGCGATCAACAAACGCTAGTGTAATCAGCCCTCCACATCTTCAAATCGACCAATCACAGATTGAAAATACTGAGAAAAAAATTCCAGAAAGTCCACCCAAGAAAAACTTGAATTTGCCAAGTATGAGTAACTGTGTCCCTAGCACTTACATTGTATAAGGTGCTACAGGGTAATCTAGAGATGGTTTAAATGAGGTCATGCTGAGGATGCACGCATGTTGTATGCAAATACTCTGCCATTTTATGTAAGGGACTTGAGCAACCTTGGATTTTGCCTTCCTTGGGGGAATGGTTCCAGGGACCACCCCCCAACCTTGGATACTAAGTGAAGACTGTAATAATAATAATAATTGTTTATAATAGCTAATAATTATTACTGGCATTAATTCTTATTATCAACATGAATGCCAATTTGATAAAGCAATCATATGAAAATACAGTTCTAAACAGAGTTTTCACTGTGTATAAAGTCCTATCACTGTACGAGTGTCCACTTGGTGCCTTTAGTCACGAACTTTGTAACGTGAAGCAACACAAATCAACACAAATCAAAAAAGCACCATCTTACAGTTTAAGGGATCAGAGGTCAAAGTGAATTTATGGGACTAAAATCAAGATACAGGCATGGCTGCTTTCTTTCCAGAGTCTCAGGGGGAAATTCTCCAGCTTCTAGAGGCTACCTACATGCCTCAGTTCTTCATGGAATCACTGTGACCTCTGTTTCTGCCACACATCTTCTCTGACCTTCCGGCCTTTCTCTGATAAGGACATTGATGACTGCATTGGGCTCACCCAGATAATCCAAAATAAACTCTGGATCTCGAGATTACTAATGTAGTAACACTTGAAAATCTCTTTTGCCATGTCAGTTCACATCCTCACAAGTTCTGAGCATTAGGAAGGTCTTCGGGGAGCTATCTGCCTACTATAGACACTTTGAGGAATTCTTCTGCCTGCTACAATCCTCTTTAGTATAAAGCTTGAATATTTCACACTGGCATCAGATCTTCTAAAAATTTGGAGTCACTCCAATATTCTGAGCCTTCAGTCTATTGAATCTCCTTTCCGTCTCATTTGCTGTTTTCCCCACAAGCTTGAAATCCCCAGGTTCTTGCCTTTATCTTCCTGTTTCCATCTGGCAGCCCCCCTACCTTCTCCCTAATCCAAATCATATCCTTCCTTCAAGATCCAACTTATCTGTGTTAGACAGCAAATGCCACAAAAATGCCGCACAACACAGCAGCCGCACAACACACCAGCCCCAAACTCAGTGGCTTAAAGCCACAAACATTCATTCTCACTCATGCTTCTCCAGGTTGGCTGGAGGTCAGCTGATCTAGGCAATACTTAACCAGGATTGGCTCCCAGTAGGAGGCTGGATTCGGGTCTGCTCCACACATCTTGCATCCTCCCTGGTCCAAGGTTATTTTGGTCATGGTGACAGGAGTAGTGCGAGGAAAAATAAGAAGTTTTGCACCAGCAAGCACACTCAACTCTGTTCTCTACCATGATCACTAACATCCCGTTGGCCACAAGTCACACCTCACATCAGTGGAACATGGAAATATACTCTGCTTATAGGTGAAGAGGAAGGAGAGCAAGTGATTTAAATTAGGATAATGTCTCCTCCTCCAGGAAGCCTTCTTTGAGTTCCCCAGCTTCAAGCTCATTTTCCTTCCTTTGGCAGCTCAGAGCCCTCTGTGCTTTTCTTATAGCCCTGTGTTTTATCCAAAGCATAGTTTTCTTTACCAGAGTAGAGACACCTTCTAAACCGTGAATTGCTTCAGATCTGGACTTGAGGCTGATTCATGTCTACATTACCACTCATTGCCACCCTCCACCCCACCCCAAATGCCCTCTGATTGCTCAGTGAAGGTCTTTTGAATAAGAGAGCAACACCATCCATCTCGTTTCATGAAGATTAGAAGTAGAAGCCCCCTCAGACTCACCATATTGAAAATTCTCTTCTCGATGATGTCCACAAGCTCACAATATTTGGGGTGCTAAGTTTGGGACTGAGAACACATTCAGGACTCCCTGACATTATATTCTCTCCTAGTTACAAGAGGGAAAAGAAAAGTCTGGTCATTTGATGAATAACTTTAGGACACATTCTCAATGGACATTTTCAACACAAGGGATTTTAAACTGAAGAGGACACCAGGACTCAGACACTAGGAATCTGCAGGCACGTGCTTAGTCAGATCTGAGCCAAACTTACTGGGCCGTGGAACTCCCTTCTCCCACATCACACATATTAACATCCTGTGGAGCTCAAGGAGGAGGACATTTACCCACGGGCCTATCCACAGGTGCACTTAAACCTCAGTTTAAAAAGATTCTTTATTGAGGGGGAAACACACCACTCCACCACCAGCAGGACCAGTTCATAAGACTCTATTCCAAGAGCCTGCTCCCTGCTGGGATCTGGTTTTATTCCTCCTCAGTTGAGTGACCTCAAGCAGCTTAAGCTCTCTGAGCTCCAGTTTTCCACTTGATAAACAGGAGTGATGGTCGTCCTTCGTCCAGAGGAGCTGTGCGCACTGAAGCGTGAGGTTTGTAAGTGCACAGCCCGTAGCCGGCTTGGCGGGAGGGCTCTGTGATGGCTGCTGTGACCTTGCTGTGCCCCCTGGCCCAAAGCAGGATAGGCTTCTTTCCCCGGCCTGCAGGAGTTGGCTGGGATGGTTCCATGTTTCCTCCTTGTGTGCTGGCAGGTTTCTTCACTCCCAGCTGGTGTCTCATAAACCCACAGCTCAGAGTGGGTGGGTCAGTGCCCTGGAAGTGTCAGCTCACACACCCTTCCTGGCAGGGTGGTGTCTGCCCGACCCAGAGGGAAGCCTGGAGATCCAGGGTCAGGAAGGGGCTGGGGACTGTCCAGATGCAGCCAGGACCCAAACATGGCCCGTGTGTTTCCTGGAGAAGTGGAAGGTAATATCTAAAGGGCTACGTGGCTACTACCAGTCTGTTCTCTATGTCTGTGACTCTGTTTATGTTTCAGATACATTGATTCATCTCATATTTTATAAAACCTTATGATAAACCATAATCAGAAAGAGTATTCTTTAAAAATGTATATAACCAAATCACTTTGCTGTCCAACAGAAATTAACACAACATTGGAAATCAAGTATACTTCAATCAGTTCAGTTCAGTTCAGTTCAGTCGCTCAGTCATGTCCGACTCTTTGTGACCCCATGAATCGCAGCACACCAGACCTCTCTGTCCATCACCAACTCCCAGAGTTCACTCAAACTCATGTCCATAGAGTCTGTGATGCCATCCAGCCATTTCATCCTCTGTCATTCCCTTTTCCTCCTGCCCCCAAACCCTCCCAGAATCAGAGTCTTTTCCAATGACTCAATTCTTCGCATGAGGCAGCCAAAGTACTGGAATTTCAGCTTTACCATCATTCCTTCCAAAGACAACCCAGGACTGATCTCCTTCAGAATGGACTGGTTGGATCTCCTTGCAGTCCAAGGGACTCTCAAGAGTCTTCTCCAACACCACAGTTCAAATGCATCAGTTCTTCAGCGCTCAGCCTTCTTCACAGTCCAACTCTCACATCCATACATGACCACTGGAAAAACCAGAGCCTTGACTAGACAGACCTTAGTCAGCAAAGTAATGTCTCTGCTTTTGAATATACTATCTAGGTTGGTCATAACTTTCCTTCCAAGGAGTAAGCGTCTTTTAATTTCATGGCTGCAATCACCATCTGCAGTGATTTTGGAGCCCCCAAAAATAAAGTCTGACACTGTTTTCACTGTTTCCCCATCTATTTCCCATGAAGTGATAGGACCAGATGCTATGATCTTCGTTTTCTGAATGTTGAGCTTTAAGCCAACTTTTTCACTCTCCTCTTTCACTTTCCTCAAGAGGCTTTTTAGTTCCTCTTCACTTTCTGCCATAAGGCTGGTGTCATCTGCATATCTGAGGTTATTGATATGTCTCCCGGCAATCTTGATTCCAGCTTGTGTTTCTTCCAGTCCAGCATTTCTCATGATGTACTCTGCATATAAGTTAAATAAGCAGGGTGACAATATACAGCCTTGACGTACTCCTTTTCCTATTTGGAACCACCAGTCTGTTGTTCCATAAAAAAAATATTAAAAACTGAAAAAGTTTTTTAAACAAAAATGAACTACTTGGAAAAGAAAAAGAAATATTGATGAAGCTGGGATCCATTTGTGTAGAGGAAAGACGGTTGAAGGAAATTAGACTAATACTAACATAGTAAGGAAGATTCACATAGTTCTGTCCCCACCACTCAGTCTTTCCTTCTTTCTTCCATTTTTTCCATTCATTCACCCATAGAACATTCACTGAACAGCGCGTGTCTCCAACTTAGTCCCCCAGGGTCCTCAGCTACATGATGTGAGTCCACTAACCCTCAGCAGAGTTCAGCAGACAGCTCCTGAGCAGCTTCTCTGCCCCAGCATCAGATACGCCCTGGGATCCCATGATGGGTGAGACACAATTCCTGTCCCACAGGTCTCTGTCTAGAGCAAGAAACAGACATACAAACCAGGAATTACAGTGCCCTGAGATAAGTGTTAAAAGAGCCACGCACACATCCCTCAGGACCTCATTTCCTCATTTAGTAGAAGAGAGAGAATTTACTTCCATGCTGATTTCCAGTTTTGACACCCCTGTGCACCAATGCTTTCAGAATGAAAAGTCAGAACAGGCTGTTCTGCGTCTGCTAACCTGCTAATGCCCAGATCAAGCACTCATGGTCTTCATTGTCTGCCTTTAGTCATTCCTGATGAACAAGGAAAGGCTGTGAAAAGTTTATATTTTAAGTCTTAATGCCCTATGAAATAATAATGGGTCTTGCACAGAAAACTTCATTTGAAATTATGAAGTCCTCCATGTCAAAACGTCAAAAGATGTTTCTCAATGTGCTTAGTGTCTTACAAGATTGAATAATAAAACATGTTGAGACAGGAGGTGGATATTTATTTATATGAGGTAGTAAAAGCTGGATTCATCCATAAAGGAATTTGAAGAAAAGAAAATTAATAAGTATTGACATTGCATAGACAAAAATAAATATTAAAGAGATTTAATAAAATGTTATAGTTGTCTTTGGGAGATGGAATTATATGCGATATTTATTTTCTTTTCCACATTTTTATGTATCTCCCCCAAATTCTGTAATGAGTGTAAATTTTGTATATTTTTAGAAAATAAGCATTACTTTCAAAAAAACTCTTGGTGACTTGAAGACTGGATTGTTATGGGGCTGTATCTGCCCTGAATTTTCCTGGAGGAGATGATGAATAGCCTAGTGTGAAGCTCTTTGTTTCTAAAATGAAAATTAACTAGGTTTAAAATAACTTTATGAGCTGACCTCCTAAGTAGACTGGGCTGTCTTCACGTTTGTAAGGTGAGCAGGAGGTGCTGAAATGCCAGCCTTCTGCAGAGGAACGCTGTCCACTAAGCAATTAAGGGACTTCACCGGAACAGGGTTCGATCCCTGGATAGGGAAGATACCTTGGAGAAGGGATTACCTACCCACTCCAGTATCCTTGCTTGGAGAATTCCATGGACAGCAGACTACAGTCCATGGGGTCGCAAAGAATCGGATACAACTGAGTGACTAACACACACACACGTACACACACACACAGAGGGACATGACACTTGCTTCAACTAAGTGTGTCAGAAGTGAGCTGACGCTTGTTATTAGAGATAATAGCAATAAAACCACCGACAACAATGACAAATGCTTATTCTGAACCAAAGCTTTGTTCCACGCCATTTTGTTTATGTTCCTCATACGTTAATTCCTTTCAATGATGATGATCAGCTGAGCAAACCAAGAGAGAAGGTTTCAGAAAAGTTGGGGTCTGGTCGTTTTAATTCTTTGGGCTCAGTTTTTTAATCTGTAATAGGAGCATAATGCTATCTTTTGAGTTGAGTTCATCAGAGGGGTGATGTGGAGGGTGGAGTGATGTTAGTGAGTGAACCAAATTCCCTCACCGACTCATTTACTCATTCAACAAACATCATCATATATTTTAGTTTAAACTTAATTTTGAAAAGAGAGATGGAATTCTCTTTGCCCAGTGGTCATTTTGGGGGTCATATAACTTCCTCATTTCACAGTAACCCTGCAAAATTCCCCCTGAAGGATGTGTCCAAAGTCAGCCAATCAGAGACTCCTGGGAAGGCAGGAGGGCAATGAAGGGCATCAGCATTAAATTCAGTCCAGTGCCCCAAGTCAAGGCTGATACGGTGTCCCAGGACCTACCTCATTACAAAGCAGACTAGGGTCTCCAGTGAATCCAATGTCTGACCTCTTCTATACAATAACCTTTTGTTTCCATGTCAACAAATGCTAGATTAAAAGAATGCTTTTGGGTAAATCTTGAAATCCTCCTTGTTATTGAATGAGCCGTTAAGTACTTAAATTGCAGAAGTGAGCCATATCTATTTAAATGTGCAAGCTCAGTTGTTTTCAGCTCGACTCTTTGTGACCCCATGGAACGTAGCCCACCAGGTTCTTCTGTCCGTGGGATTTCCCAGGAGAGAATACTGGAGTGGGTTGCTGTTACCTCCTCCAGGGGATCTTCCCAACCCAGGGATCCCCTTAGACAGATCATCCCTATTATGCCAGTGAGGCAACTATGGCACAGAGAGGGCTATATTTACTCAGGATCACACAGCAGCTCACAGTAGAGAGGAGCCAGGGTTCTGATGCGCTAGCAACAAACGTCCCCTATCTCCATCCCCACCAGGATAGTCTACTGAGCACTCACCAGGACAGAGGATGGATTTGGGACATGAGGAGCCTACCGAAAAGATTATCTTTACCTCCCCACAAAGGAGAGTGTTTATACAGCTACCAGTTATCTAGAGCTTCCCTGGTGGCTCAGTAAGTAAAGAATCCAGCTGCAATGCAGGAGACTCAGGTTCAATCCTTGGGTAGGGAAGATCCCCTGGAGGAGGAAATGGCAACCCACTCCAGCATTCTTGCCTGCAGAACCCTATGGACAGAGGAGCCTGGCGGGCTACAGTCCACAAGGTTGCAAGAGGCGGACACAACTTAGCAGCTAAACCTCCACCACAGTTTGTTGATCTAGGGATGAGGACAGAGAAAGGCAGCAGATTGGGTTGTGAATAATCAGAATCCGCAGAATTCTTGAGGGTTTTCTAAGTGTTGCACTGTTTCATTCTTTTCTTGGTCCTCCTCCAGCTCTTTGATTCCTGAGCTGGGAAGATCCCCTGGAGAAGGGAGAGGCTACCCACTTCAGTATTCTGGCCTGGAGAATTCCGTGGACTACAGTCCCTGGGGTTGCAAAGAGTCGGACACGACTGAGCGGCTTTCACTTTCACTTTCCTCCAGCTCTGCGCAGTTAGGATAGTCAGTGCTCCTCCTTCACAGACGCAGAAGTTGCTGCTCAGAGGGTCAAGGCCTTGATCCAGCGTCTCTTGGCACTGAGCTACCACATAGGGAAGATCCCTAGGAAAGGAATAGATCCTTCCATTGAGAGCCTGGGAACAAGCCTCAGGACACAAGATAGGAACACAGGGGGGAGAAGCGGCTCTGGAGTGATGCAATAGTCTACAGGGTGCATAATTGGATTTTGAACATCAAAATCTCCTTACCCTATACAGTCATGGTTTAGATTCAGAGGGGTTCTGTCTCCATTTTTAATGGATCCTAAAACAGCTGAGCTCTGCCTTTTTTTCTTATTTCATTCACACCTTCAACCTCCCTTTTCCTATCTCTGCTGAGATGTTCTACTACTAACAGTCACTCGTGTCAGGGAAACTACAAAAACCCAAGTCCTTTTTGTAGAATGCAATGAAAATTTTTAAAACTTTTGACTGCCAGTCCAAGGCAGTGTCTCTCTTGGTGTGTATATCTCAAAATCTGAAGATGCATTTGTTTATTTTCACTTTTATTTCCTTTGCCTTAGAAGACAATCCAAAAATGTATCTCTATGATTATGCCAAAAAGTATTCTGACTCTGCTTTCTTCTAGGAGTTTTATGGTTTGTAGTCTCACATTTAGGCCTTTAATTCATTTCGTTATTTACTTAAATAATTTATTTATTAATAATTATTAAGTCATTTAATTCATTGAGTTATTTTTGTATGTGAGAAAATGTTCTAATTTCATTCTTTTGCGTGTAGCTGTCTGGTTTTTCAAGGACCACTTGTTGAAGAGATTCTTTTCCCCACTGTACATTCTTGCCTTCTTGGGATTAAAATATACAAACTACTATACATAAAATAGATAACCAACAAGGACCTACTGTATAGCACAGAGAGTTATACTCAATATTTTGTAATAATCTATAAGGGAAAAGGATCTGAAAATGTGCATATATGTGTGTGTGTATGTGTGTGTATTTTTATATATGGATCACCATGCTGTACACCTGAAACTAACACAACATTGTAAATCAACTATACTTTAATTTAAAAAAAATGAAATGCTTCACAAAATGTTAAAAAAAAATCTGAAGATGCAAAGTCTCGAGAGACAGAGAGGACTTGCCAAACACACACAAATGAGCATAGGCAAAATCAACATGTTTTCTCTACATTTCTTCACAATGTGTGTTCTATGACTATGTTACCACGTGCTAGGCATCTCGAACATACTCATGTTATTGCCTAGTTAAAGAATGTAAATAAAAGAAATGTTGCTTGGTTGGGAAGTCCACTTTCTTTTTCTCTAGGTGGCCACAATGTAGTCTAACACATCCTAAGAAACTTCATATGATTTATTTTTTTATCCAGCGTGACTTTCTGACTGGACTGTAGCCCACCAGGCTCCTCTGTCCATGGGATTTTTTTTCAGGCAAGAATACTGGAGTGGGTTGGAATTTCCTTCTCCAGGAGCTATTACTGGCCCAGGGATCTAACCACCATCTCTTGCATCTCCTGCACTGGCAGGTGGATTCTTCAATACTGAGCCACCTGGGAAGCTTCTGAAGACACTTTGTACAAGTGCAGCATCAATTTCCTTTTTCGTCCGCCTAATCCTCGCATTTCCTGGACATCACCAGTGTTATCGATTTTTGGCCCTGTGCAAATGTAGATGGGATGCGTCACACTCTAACGAAATGCCATTTGAGGCAACAGATCAATAAGGCTGATAATTCACGTTACAAAGGCATCCGGAAGAGTGCATTGGAATAATTGGTTGCCGAGAATGAACATCTGTAGAGGGGCAATGTGGTCCGGTGAGAAAAGTCTCAGGCTTCTGACCCAGCTCAGTCTCTTTCTATTTGGAATATCTCTCCACTCTCTTTACACAGTAATGGTAGAAATGGCAGGGGTAGCTGTGGGAGTAGAGATGGTAACAATGACAATGACGAAGTCAGTTGAAACTTATGGGTTTGCTTTGTGAAGTAATTGAAATGAATAATAATAACAAAAAAAAAACAACCCCCATATGCCCAAACAAAGAACAGAGGGCTAGACCACTGTCATGGAAATAAATAGTAGTGTTATTGTTGTTGCTTAATTGCTAAGTCATGTCCGACTCTTTTCGACCCCATGGACTGTAGCCCACCACGCCCCTTTATCTATGGGATTTCCCAAGCAAGAATACTGAAGTAGGCTGCCATTTCCTCCTCCAGGGAATCTTCCTGACCCAGGGATTGAAACTGCATCCGCTGCATTAAAGGCAGATTCTTTACCACAGAGTCACCAGGGAAACCCCCCAAACAGTATGGATTATGACAATAACTCTGGGAAACCCTCAACCAAGAAGAAAGAAGAACAGATATAACATGGGAAGATCTCACCCTTGGAGTGTGAGCCGGGCAAGACTCAAGAGAAAGTATTTGACTTGGAAAATTTTCTTTCCAGCAAATTAGACCCAGGCCCTGTCCATCTTCACCCCCTTTGGACGCCAACGCCTTATTCCTGGTGGTCCAGGTAGATGTAAACTTTGGGGGAACACTCTTCGGTCCACCACCCCCTTCTACCTTTCTTGGACTCACCATTGTCTGAGAGAATCTCCATTCAGTGATTTTCTGACTGCCATTTCAAGAATGCCAGCTGTGAAACTCTAGGGATCTAAGTCTGTCTGTCCCTGTTGTTGCTCCTTTGGTGGTCCTGATGCCTAATAGGGGCTCCCTCACCGTGTGTGGGCTGGAAACTAGAGTCCTGGACCACTTCGGGGCAGCCTCTGCCTCTGTGAGGGGCTCCCTGAGTCAGCAGCACTCCTTTAGGCTGAGGATTCTCTCAGTCCCTGGAGTCTGAGCCCTGGTCCCTATGGGCCCTGCCCCAGGGAGCAGCCGAGGGGGAATTTCCTAGGGTTGTTCCACCAGCCAACCCAGCCCAGCAGGCAGAGGTGCAAGCGCTCCTTCTGCATGGCAGTTTTTATAAGAATCACCTTCTCTCTCTTTCCTTACTCTGACTAAGAAGGGAAAGCATGGCATGAACTTGATCAGCTGGGTGGGCCATTATTAATGGCCTTTGCTGTATTTTAGGATCTGTTACTTGCTTTTACACTGCTTCTGGAGTTCTAAAGGGCCAACCAAATCAAATAAAAGAATAAGCAAGTCTTCCCCGGTGGCCCAGTGATTAAGAATCCACCCTGCAGTGTAAGGAGATGGGGGTCCAATCCCTGGTCAAGGATCTGAGATCCCACATGTGGTGGGACAACTAGTCCTGGGCACTGTAGCTGGAGAGTCCTTACAGGGCAACGAAGATCCCGCATGCCAAAACTGAAACCTGATGCAGCAAAATAAATTTTTTTTTAAAGTAATGCATGCTCACTGAAGAGAAAAAGAAGCCAAAGATGGAAAAGTAAAATGTGAAAAGGAAAAAAATATTATCTGTTAGTCTACACCCATAAGCAACCATCTTTGGTTTCTTCTCAAATAATTTTGTATGCTGTATGAATAGTGGTTTCGATCATACCCTACACTCAGGTTTAAATCATGCTCTTTTTCCCCTTAAAATTAGGCCCTGAGCATTTAATCCCACATCATTGGAAGTGTTAGTTGCTCAGTCATGTCTAACTCTTTGTGACCCTATAGAGTGTAGCCCGCCAGGCTGCTCTGCCCATGGAATTCTCCAGGCAAGAAGAGCAGAGTGGGTAGCCATTCCGTTCTTCAGGGAATTGTCCTGACCCAGGGATCAAACCTGGGTCTCCTGCATTGCAGGCGGATTCTTTACCAGCTGAGCTACCAGGGAAGCCCTTCCACACCATTAGAAATTAATACCAGTTATTGGTTGTGCAAGTGGTACCCTGTGCTGGACTCAACATACTCCTTTAATTTTCACAGTGGCCACAGGCTCTGAGACATGGGGCAGCAGCTGAAGGGCTGGGCTTTGGCACGAGATGTCATTCCCGGGGTTAAGGTCCCAGAACTGTGCGAGTTTGGTAAAGCAGGTATGTTCACCTTCCATGGGAGCTGTAGCAAATTACTGGGTCTCTTGAAACAACAGCAATGTATTCTCTGATGCTTCTGGCCAAAAGTCTGAAGTCAAGGCAGGCCCATGTTTTGTTGACAACCGTCACTTTGTAAGGTAGTTCAGTCCAGTTCAATTCAGTTGCTCAGTCGTGTCCGAGTCTTTGCGACCCCATGAATCGCAGCACACCAGGCCTCCCTGTTCGTCACCAACTCCCAGAGTTCACTCAGATTCACATCCATCGAGTCAGTGATGCCATCCAACCATCTCATCCTCTGTCGTCCCCTTCTCCTCCTGCCCCCAATCCCTCCCAGCATCACAGTCTTTTCCAATGACTCAACTCTTCGCATGAGGTGGCCAAAGTACTGGAGCTTCAGCTTTAGCATCATTCCTTCCAAAGAACACCCAGGGCTGATCTCCTTCAGAATGGACTGGTTGGATCTCCTTGCAGTCCAAGGGACTCTCAAGAGTCTTCTCCAACACCACAGTTCAAATGCATCAATTCTTCGGTGCTCAGTCTTCTTCACAGTCCAACTCTCACATCCATACATGACCACAGGAAAAACCATAGCCTTGACTAGACGGACCTCAGTCGGCAAAGTAATGTCTCTGCTTTTGAATATACTATCTAGGTTGATCATAACTTTCCTTCCAAGGAGTAAGCGTCTTTTAATTTCATGGCTGCAGTCACCATCTGTAGTGATTTTGGAGCCCAAAAAGATAAAGTCTGACACTGTTTCCACTGTTTCTCCATCTATTTCCCATGGAGTGATGGGACCGGATGCCATGATCTTCGTTTTCTGAATGTTGAGCTTTAAGCCAACTTTTTCACTCTCCTCTTTCACTTTCCTCAAGAGGCTTTTTAGTTCCCTTTCACTTTCTGCCATAAGGGTGGTGTCATCTGCATATCTGAGGTTATTGATATGTCTCCTGGCAATCTTGATTCCAGCTTGCGTTTCTTCCAGTCCAGCTTTTCTCATGATGTACTCTGCATATAAGTTAAATAAGCAGGGTGACAATATACAGCCTTGACGTACTCCTTTAGGCAGGATTTAAATTATTGGGTTGGTCAAAAAGGTCATTTGGGTTTTTTATAAAATCTTATAGGAAGACCCAAATGAAATGTTCGACTACCCCAATATACTGATGTGCTTCCACGATGAACATGAGTCTTTCTCTTTTGTATTTCCTTCCCTCCTCTATTTTATATATGCTTGTTGGCAACCTAAGTAGCTCTCTGAATTCTTATTTTTCAGTATTAATTTTATGGAAGTAAACTGATATTGCTTTACATTAGTTGATTTTCAGTAAGTTTCAGTGGTTTTGGAGAGTGTTCATTTCTCTTATGTAAATCTTGTGGTCTCAGTATGCTACATTTCTTGCCAATTTTCATGAGTTCAGTGCTGAGTCAAGAAGTTAGTCACCAAAAACCTTAGCTGTGATTTTTCCCCAAACTCATTTTTTGTTCATAGTAGTTACATGCTTATTTTGATAAGTTTTGCATTTTTACATGTTTTATAGTCATTTTACACTCTTTTTTTTTCTTTCCTTGAGACTACTTCAAAAACTGTAACATTTAGAAGGTCCTCTCTGTTAAAGAAATTTGACAAAAAGGTAACCTAACTTAGGATAGAGTTTTATGTTTTAATCCTGATAGTCTGCTTTTTAATTTATCTGGAGGTTATTCTGATATGCAGTGAGAGTCCAAGCTTACTTTTCTGCCCAAACATTAAAATCAGTCTTTTAATTTCCACTTGTTGGTCCAGAGACACATAGACACACTCAAAATCCTGTATGTAGTTCTACAGATAAGAACACTGAGACATGGAGAGGCAAAATAATTTTCACAGAGTCCCCTGGTTAACGGAAGAGCTAACAGACCGTCCCATTTCTGAGGATTCCAATGCAGTGCTGTTCCATCCATCCCATAATACTCTGTCTCTTATCTCATTAGACGCCACAGTTATGACGTCCCTTATTTCCACTATCCTTCCAAGTACACCTGTGCCATATGGCAACCACCAATCGCATGTAGCTACTGAGGACTTGAAACGTGGCGAGTTCCACCTGGGATTTGCTGCAACTGACAAACACACCCTGGATTTTAAAGACTAAGTGTGAAAACAAGATTGTAAAATGCCTCATGAATAAGCTTTATATCAGTTACCTGTTGAAATGAAAATATATCAGAAATATGGGATTAAAAAATATATCATTAACTTTAATTGTACCTATTTCTTTTCACTATTTAAGCAAAATTTTATTGGAGTAAGTTCACATGCTAGTAAAGTAATGCTCAAAATTCTCCAAGCCAGGCTTCAGCAATACGTGAACCGTGAACTTCCTGATGTTCAAGCTGGTTTTAGAAAAGGCAGAGAAACCAGAGATTAAATTGCCAACATCCGCTGGATCATGGAAAAAGCAAGGGAGTTTCAGCAAAACATCCATTTCTGCTTTATGGACTATGCCAAAGCCTTTGACTGTGTGGATCACAATAAACTGTGGACAATTCTGAAAGAGATGGGAATACCAGACCACCTGACCGGCCTCTTGAGAAATCTGTATGCAGGTCAGGAAGCAGCAGTTAGAACTGGACATGGAACAACAGACTGGTTCCAAATAGGAAAAGGAGTACGTCAAGGCTTTATATTGTCACCCTGCTTATTTAACTTCTATGCAGAGTACATCATGAGAAATGCTGGACTGGAAGAAACACAAGCTGGAATCAAGATTGCCGGGAGAAATATCAGTAACCTCAGATAAGCAGATGACACCACCCTTATGGCAGAAAGTGAAGAGGAACTAAAAAGCCGCTTGAGGAAAGTGAAAGAGGAGAGTGAAAAAGTTAGCCTAAAGCTCAACATTCAGAAAACGAAGATCATGGCATCCGGTCCCATCACTCCATGGGAAATAGATGGAGAAACAGTGGAAACAGTGTCAGACTTTATTTTTTTGAGCTTCAAAATCACTGCAGATGGTGACTGCAGCCATGAAATGAAAAGATGCTTACTCCTTGGAAGAAAAGTTATGACCAACCTAGATAGTATATTCAAAAGCAGAGGCATTACTTTGCTGACTAAGGTCCGTCTAGTCAAGGCTATGGTTTTTCCTGTGGTCATGTATGGATGTGAGAGTTGGACTGTGAAGAAGGCTGAGTGCTGAAGAATTGATGCATTTGAACTGTGGTGTTGGAGAAGACTCTTGAGAGTCCCTTGGACTGCAAGGAGATCCAACCAGTCCATTCTGAAGGAGATCAGCCCTGGGTGTTCTTTGGAAGGAATGATGCTAAAGCTGAAGCTCCAGTACTTTGGCCACCTCATGCGAAGAGTTGAGTCATTGGAAAAGACTGTGATGCTGGGAGGGATTGGGGGCAGGAGGAGAAGGGGACGACCGAGGATGAGATGGCTGGATGGCATCACGGACTCGATGGACATGAGTCTGAGTGAACTCCGGGAGTTGGTGATGGACAGGGAGGCCTGGTGTGCTGCCATTCACGGGGTCGCAAAGAGTCGGACACGACTGAGCGACTGAACTGAACTGAACTTGCTCTGCTGTGTTAGTTAGGGTGTACAGCAAAGTGAATCAGTTATACATACACTTGTATTCACTTTTCTTTTCTTTTTTAGATTTTTCTCCCATATAGGCCATTACAGAGCAGTGAGTTCCCTGTGCTGTACAGCAGGTCCTTTTTAGTTATCTGTTTTATATACAGCAGTGTGTATGTGTCAGTCCCAGTCTCCCAGTGTATCCCTCTTCCTCCCTGTCCCCTGGTAACTGTAGCTTTTTTCCTACATCGTGTCTCTACTTCTGTTTTGTAAATAAGTTCATTTATACCCTCTTTTCATATTTTCAGTATGGCTATCAGAAAAATAAAAAAATTGCATGTGTGATTTGTATTATGTTTCCTTTAGAGAGTATTAAGACTAGGTGGTCAACTTTGCAGGGACTGCATTTTGCTTGCTTTTTCTTACCATCTTACCATGAAACCAAGAAGGGTCCTGTGGGGTCTTCCTAGGGACAGACTCCCATCTCTCCTGCCTGCCTCTTGTCTGTAGAAAACTTTTAGCCTCCTAGGTCTCCCCAAGTTCCAAAGAGCAACTTTAATCAGAGCAGTGAGAAAATGCAGAAACAAAGGCAAACAGTTAAGCAACACAAAGCCATAATAATTTAGCTATAAAACAAAGTCTAGGACCTTCAATTCCTCCTTAAGGGCTATAGATAATGTCCCAAGACAGATCCTTGAGTTGTTTTGCAGATAATAAAATCTGCACCATGTGGAAGAAGTTAATTGCTGACCACAAGCAGGTAGACTCTAGGTGGGTTGGAACTAGAAGGTTGATGATGTTGACTCTAGAAATATCACCTGGTTAATTCACCACCAACCAGTCAGAAGAATGTCCAAGAGCTGATCAGGTACCCTGCAACCCTCTCCTTGCCTTTCAAAACCCTTCACCAAAAGCCACTGGTGTGGAGTGTGAGATGTTCATTCTCCTTTGTTAACCTTGCTTAACACTGTACTTTCCTTCAGCACAACCTGGTGTGTATAGTGTGGAAGGCCAGTTGCCTGAGGTGGGGGAGGGCAGTGGAGAATGGGGAGTTAATGTTTAGGGGGACAGAGTTTCAGTTCGCAAGGATGAAGAGTTCTGACGTGGATGGTGTTGATTGTTGCACAACAATGTGAATGTACTTCATGCCCCTTAAAAGTGGTTAAAATGGTAAGTCATATTATGTTATATACACTTAACCACAATTTTAAAATTGAAATTAAAGTTAAATAAAGAAGGGGAAAACATAGCATTGGATATTTATCGTATATCTCCAGAGGGTAGGACATCAATAAAGGACCAAGGCTCACGGGATCTCTCCAGGGCTGTGCCTACCTTCTCGTGGGGAGGACCAATTAATGGGTGAAGCTTTGTGATACCGGAAGAGAGGTATTCTTGGACAGACTCCCAGGGGTTGGGCAGACACAGACATCTGATTTTGGTGGGGGGGTGGTTTTCCTGAAACACCACCTGATCATCAGCCAGGTGGGGCGGTGAGGGGTGGATTTGGTTCCAGCAGAGGGCAAAGCAGGCCTGGAGGGTGAAGGATGAGAGAGCCCAGGACACACGTGGGAGCCGGAGACAGATGCAGGTGGGCAGCGAAGGAGAGCATGAGAGATGAGAACCGGATGGTGGAGCTGGAAACTGAGAAGCTGACAGATCAGCAGGGCTGGGTGAATCATTTCCTCCAGGGGCACCAGAGAGTTTTTGGAGGGCTCAGAAAAGGGAGGGACACATTCAAGTGAGCCTTTCTGACAGCAAACTGGGGCAGCAGCACAGAGGATGGGTGAGGTGACAAGAGGAAGATGGGAAACGGAGAGAACACTCAGGAGGGGCTGCAATGTCAAGGTGGCTCCCTCTGCAGCCGTGGCACTGTCCACAGAGCCAAGCGAGCAGATGGCAGAGAGTCCACGGGTGAAGGATGGAGGAGGAGTCACAGATGGAGCACAGATGCCTGGCTTGGACAAGTGGGTAGATGGGGAGCTGAATAACTATTGGCTGCCTGGATGTTTGGTGGATGGATGGATGTGTAAATACTGTGATTCCTTTGAAACTCTGCCTTTGAACACACTGTTCACTTCCAAACGTTCTAAATCCTTTTAAGTCCTTGAAAATACATCTCAAGTCTCCTCTAAGCCCTTCCTTCCAAGCTCCTTCCTTTAGGTTCCCATGGCATCCTGCAATTTCCTTTTCTAAGCACTCTATTAAAGTTGTCAGCTTACGTCTCTGCCTCTATACACTTTAATAAAAAGAGGGACTATATCTCCCTTCCCTGTGCTCCCAGTGTCTGCCTAATAGAGGGTGGTAATTAATGCATGTTGAATGAAAGGACATGTCCCACAAGACTTCCGATCCACCAGATCACAAGCCCCCTGAGAGCAAAGCAGTGCCTGTCTAATTCTCCACCTCGTTCTCTAGTCTACCTGCGACTCAAGAAGCATCTGATCGTGAATAGTTGGTCCATTTCAAGGCTGACCTCATGCCGAGGTAGAATATGGATTTTCTTAAAGGATCAGATATGAAAAATGTATGTAAATAAATCTTCGCTCCTAGGAAACTTGCCTAATGTGTGTGTGTGTGTGTGTGTGTGTGTGTGTGTGTGTGTGTATTAGTTGCTCAGTTGTATCTGACTTCTCGTGACCCCATGGGCTGTAGCCCAGCAAGCTCCTCTATTCAAGGGACTTCCCAGGCAAGAATACTGGAGTGGGTTGCCATTTGCTTCTCCAGGTTTATCTTCCCAACCCAGGAATTGACCCTGGGTCTCCTGCACTGCAGGTGGATGCTTTACCATCGGCGCCAGCAGGGAAGACTTCATAGTATCATAGGACTACAGATTGTAGCATTCTTTCTCTTTCTTATATGTATCACCTACGAGGAGGAATTTTTCCCTTCAGGGCTTTAGGGCTTAGCACATAAACTTATACACTTTTTCACTCTCTCATTCATTCATATAATCATTCACTCATTTATTTATTCTTTCAACAATGTCTTTTGATCTGCTCTGGTCACAAAAGCCTGGAGGTGGGCTTGCTGTTTCTAGGCACTGTTCTTTAACAGCGAAATGAAGCTATGGCAAAGATGAGGGTTGTCTTAAGGATGTGGTCCTTGTCCAGATATTAATTAGGAAAAAAAAAATAGGAGGTCCAAGATATTTTCCTTCATACTCTAATGACCTATGTGAGAAGGAATAGTCTAGATGAGTTATGGGAAGCAGATATCAGCTCCTCAAGAAAGTGGCCCAACCCAGCTGAGAGTGGCTTCCTGTGAGCTGGGGCCCTTGCTTCCTGTGTGGACAGAGCATCCCAGTGGCTGGGTGTGAACCTGGCTGAGATACTGTGTGGTCCTCTCCCAGGTGGAGTCACAGACCTAGACAGGTGAACTCCAAATTTCATTTTAAGTTCCTAGAATCCATAGACTGAGTCCCTTGCCATCTTACTTTCCTTTAATCCATCCGTGATGTTTTTCCAACTAATTTGCTCACACCTTGAACAGAGGAACCATGTCTCATTAAGCTAGGGCCATGGCCCCAAATACAGCAGGTTTGAATTTTGCTTGACTGTCCATTAGCTGTGTGACCACAGGATAGCTACATAACCTCCGACTCTCAATGTCCTCCTATAGTAAGGAGCTCTACACCTGCCTCATGGGTTGTCATGAAAATTACATGCGATAGTGTATGTGAAACTCCCAGGACCACCTCTGGTATAGAATGTAGGGAGAGGATCGTCATTCATTGCTATTTATTGACAACCAACTCTGTCATTTTTGGCAAGTGACCTTGGAAAACTGCACAAAGAGCCTCATGTCAACACTCTTATGGCCAAAGAGAGCCCGCCTTCACGATTCTGTTAGTTCATAGACGCAGGGCTCATAGAACAGCAGCTGCCATATGTAAAGCACTGACAGCATATAAATGTTAGCAACAATGATTACTTGTAGGCGTCCTCCAAGCAACCTGCACATCCTCCAGCCTAGTTCTCATTGGAGCGTCTTGTAATCACCAGTCTTGTCCGCCCCCTGCAGTAGTATCTCCCTGCTCCCGCCCCACCCCGAATCCCACCTCTGAGCAGAGCCTGTGCTCAGTCCCTTCAGTCGTGTCTGACTCTTTGTGGCCCTGTGGACTGTAGTCCGCCAGGCTCCTCTGTCCACGGGATTCTTCAGACAAGAATACTAAGTGGGTTGCCCTTCTCCAGGGGATCTTCCCAACCCAGGGATAGAACCTGCATCTCTTAGTCTTGTGCATTTTTGGCAGGCGAGTCCTGTATCACGAGTGCTGCCTGGGAACCTCCAGTGGGTCATAACAAAAGTTCAAGTCATGCATGGAAATGAAAGAATGCAGAGCCCACTGTGGCCTGACGCTTAGCTCTGCAGCTCTGTGTTCAGCTCACTGGCTGGATTTCTCAGGAATACAGAGGAGTCCTGCCCCCAGGCCAGGGCTCCACACTGCACAGCGCGGGGGTTCCAAGTACTTTGGCTTCTCTGCTGATGGCCCCACTGGGCACACTGCGTGTGTCTGCTTTCCCTGGGATCTCAGTGTGCCAGGGACACTGGCACGCAACACAGGGCCTGGGTAATTAGCGCTTATCTGTGAGATATGAGGAATTCCTGGGAAGCCATAACCACTTATCTGAGTCTATGAGTTGATAAAGTATTCCAGGAAAATGTAAAGTGCTGGCAACCATGTCTCATTCTGACTCTGCAGCTATAGGGAGCCTGGTGTTAGGACAGATAAGAAAGGGAATGCTTGGGGAGTATCTGGAATTCCAATTAGTTCTGGGCTTCTCCCAGGCTAGACTTCACAACTCAGGATGAGTCTGTTGTGAAATATTTGGTGACATGAGTGTTGACATGAGGCTCTTCATACAGTTTTCCTGCGGGAACCAGGGCCTTAAGGCAGGTCTCAAAAGGGTTATTTCTTCTCCCTCGTGTGACATCTCATGGTGGGAAACAGTGGACCTCTTCTGGAAAGAAGCTGTGAAATACATGTAAGAGTGCATTTGGGGGTGGGGATGTAGGGTGGGAGGGGGCCATGTATCGGGAGTCATTTGGATTGAATGCAATATAAACAGACCCCAGTTTGCTTAATTGAGACTAAAAGAGACCCATTTGTGGGAAGAATCCTGACCAGCTCAGGAACTGAAAGAAGGAATGAATAACAAAGATGTCCAAAGGAAGAGTCTAGAGTGCTTCAGGACACCCAAGCCCCTGGTGTTCGGGGTTCTCTCAGAGTAGAAGGTGGGCAATCTTTCTCTGTAAATACCTTCTGTTCTGGGAGCCACACTCAGCTTCGACTTTGTAGAGCAAAAGCAGCCACAGATCGTATATAAACGAAGGAGCATGCCTGTGTTCCATCATTTAGAAAAGCAAGCACGTGGCAGATTTGATCGTCAAGTAGTACCTGGTGGGTGGGGGGCGAAGGGAACGTGGCCTGTGAAGCTGTAGAGAGGGGCGTGGCTTTCTTCTCCAACCATTCCCACCTCTGACTCTCCCAGTGTGCTCTCATCCCTGCAAGGCTTGGTTCTCATCCCTTGATTAGTTCAGTACCCCAGGGCTAAGTCAGTAAATTCACTGATGCACAGCTGGACCTCAATGAGTGGGCCAATCAGAGTAGAGCAGAGATTTTTTGCCCACTGAAAGGAGAGATGGTCCCTCATCTTTCTCTCCATCCTTGCTACTCTCCATTTCCCCTCCTCTGCCTCCTCTTCCTCTTGCCCTCCCTCATCTCTGTACTTTTTCTCTCTCCATATTTTTACTCTTCTGCTCTCTATTTTCCTCTATTACTCCTGTACAGAAGCAGATGATACTTACGAAGAAACTTATGGAATTTAAGGTTTCCATTAGCCCAGGATCCAGGAATTCTTCCCCACCTCACTTTCCAGTTCAGGTTAGATCAAATTAAGATAATTTGGTGTCTGGAGTCATAACTATGTACCAGGTGGTAGTGAGTCCTAGGCCCTGGGGGTAGAGAAATGAATAAGCCATTCCCCACTTATGAATAAGCAAGCTCATGGCTGGTAAGGGGGGTGAACATGCAGTCAATAAAATCTCAGTGCAATATGATGCAGCAAACGTTAGCATGAGCACCAGGAACTGTCATTATGCAGAGGGTGGCTCATGGTTGAGAGAATGCGGAGGGTCCAGGCCAGCAGAGGCCATGTCTAGAGACTGGAGGGATCCAAAGTGTGATGGGGAAATACAAACACACACACACATACACAGGGGCAAGCAACTGCAGTCACAGAAAGTGGAGAACCCAGGTGTATTGGAGTGAGTGAAGTGAAAGTCACTCAGTTGTTTCCAACTCTTTGTGACTGCATGGACTACATAGTCCATGAAATTCTCCAGGCCAGCATACTGGAGTGGGTAGGCATTTCCTTCTCCAGGGGATCTTCCCAACCAAGGGATCGAACACAGGTTTCCTGCATTTCAGGCGGATTCTTTACCAGCTGAGCCACCAAGAAAGCCCAAGAATGCTGGAGTGCATAGCCTATCCCTTCTCCAGCAGATCTTCCCAGCCCAGGAATCGAACCAGGGGTCTCCTGCATTGCAGGTGAATTCTTTAACAGCTGAGCTACCAGGGAGTGTATTGGAGATAACTCTTCAAATATATCCTCCTCCAACTGCCCCGTGAGACCTGGGCCTCTTTAGAATGGTAGATCCCTAGAGGAGACTCAACATCATCACTTAGCAGCTAGTGGAACCCCTAGTTGGCAGAGCAGAGTCCAGAGGTGGCAAAATAAGGAGCTGGCCCTCCAGCGCACAGGTCTCCAGGCCTATCCCTGCACCACTGCCATGCATATCTGCAGCCCCCTGAACCCTTTAATGTGCAGTCTGAAGCTTGATTGAGGTCACATAGACTTGCCTCCCAATTCTGACTTGGAAACCTCCCTGCACTGTATCTCTCTGTGTGTAGTTATCTTGTTTGTTCACTGGATCTATTTTCCAGGAACTGCTAGTGTGTTTGGTAAGCATGGATATAGAGTGTCTGGCACTTGGTAGGCATTCAGTAGACATAAGACTAACTGTGTTATCAGTTCCAAAGGCAAGTTCCAGGATGCAAAGTGGACCCATGGAAGCAGAGGATGTTGGAGATAGGCAGGGGTGCAGTGAGAAATGTGGAATGAAAAAATAGTGGCACAACCTCAAAGTTGAGAATTACGTTTTATTCAGCAGGCTTACTGAGGACTATAGCCCGGAGACGGCAACTTCTCAGATAGTCCCAAGGGACTGTTTCAAAGCATTAGGGGAGGAAACAGGATCTATAGGAGTTTTCTTGAAAAAAAAAAAAAAATGTAGTCAAAATCAAAAGATGACTGCTAATTACAAAACCAGACATCTGAAGTTAATGGTTTTAGTGCTTTTCCATGTATTAGAAGTTGCACTAGTCTGTTCCTTTGCTGTTGATCTTGACTATCTAAGGCCAGTATCCTGCTTATATCTTGAATGCCCCATGGGGTACAACCTTAGGGGCAGCTGTAGTGGCTGAGCGTTTTATACTCATAATATCCTTTGTTTACTGGTATGGTGGGTAATATTCTTTGTCCCACAGAGGACAGACCATGTGGGAAAAAATGGAGATTCCTGTCTACCTCCCTGGGCTGCTCAAGTCATCATCAGTTGACCCAGATGTGCCCTCAACTTGGTGATTTTCTCTTCACAAGTCAGGACCAGCCTTTGACATTTGGGCTCCTGCCCATGCCCTTTCACCCACCCAAAGGCCTCAGGACTGGAGTTTCACCCACTCACTGTGTATATCTGTTTAAAAAAGAGATCTGTTTAAAGTTTTTAATTACTTATTATAAGGATATTAATGAACATATCTTTAAAAAAAGATAAGCCTGACACTATTTTTAAAAACAGCTTAGTGGGCCCAGGAGGGTCTGTGCTTTGCAGGAAGACTTTGTCATGCGTGATTTGGATGGTAGTTTTCACCAAACTTTAATTTCCTTTTCTTCCCACTGCATCCAGATTGTCAGTGAATGATCCCTTGGAACAGACATATCTTGAGCCTTTTTGGGCACTGATGTTTTGAGGATCAAGAGTGTTATTTGATGTTTGGAAGAGGAGAGCTCCCAGATGGAGATTTGTTTGCATTGCTGAATCTGACTCCTGCACTTGTGGGTGATACATTTTCACAGCTTTAGGCTTCCCAGCAGCCTTTGCAATTGACAGGCCCCTGTGTTCCTTCTAATGAATGAGCCCAGAAAGGGAACTAGGCCTCAGCTGCCCAGGTGGATTGGAGCAGAGAGAAATATCTTCATCAAAACCTTTGGCTTATCATGGAGGGCTCCCTGGGGAGCATTGAGAGAGCAGCCTTGGGTGACCTTGTAAGCAGCCTTCCTTCCCTCCCCAAGTATTTATTCAATGTGCAGAGCCCTAGACAAGGCCCTGGAGACACAGAGAGGAGCCAGCCACAGCCCTTTCTCTTACAGGCCTCTCAGTTCAGTGGTTGCCTTACTTTAGCTCTCTGGGCATCTGAGAGCCCAGAGTAAAGTCCCCCCTGTCCTAAATTAACCAGTGAGATGAATACTCATGGGTAATAGATACTCTTTTGGGCACTAGTTGTTGTTGCTTAATCACTAAGATGTATCTGACTCTCTGTGACCCTGTGGATTGTAGCCCGCCAGTCTCCTCTGTCCATGGGATGCTCCAGGCAAGAATACTGGAGTGGGTTGCCATTTCCTTCTCCAGGGGATCTTCCCAACCCAGGGATTGAACCAGAGTCTCCTGCATTAGCAGGTGGATTCTTTACTGCTGAATCACCAGGGAGGCCCCCTTTTGGGCATTAAGGCCACAGTAAATAAGGTCCACTCCCTGCCCCAGAGGTGCTCACTTTTCTGGGGCACAGGTGGCCACTGCAAAGGAAGACATTCTCCTGGGAAGGACGAAAACCATCCCCGAGAAGAGAAGCTTTCTGCTGTGACACCTGCTGTGAGTTCAGCTCTGGGTTCAGCCTTTCAGATCTAATTAGTGTTATTAGATGGTTCATAAATGAGGCAGCATCTGATCTAACAACTAGAAGGGCACTCCAAGAGGTTGTGCAAAATGGAAGGTTTTTATAGGAAGAATGGGGAGGCATGGGAACTATTAGCGTGATAAGAGAAATGAAGTGTGTTTACGGTCAGATCCTTTGGGGGAGGAGGAAGGAACTCCATATTATTATTATTATTAATGCTTAGTCTTGCAGACTATCTTTTCTTCCTCTAGGGGATGGAAAGGCCCACGTGGCAGATTACTTCATTGGTGGTGATTTAGTCGCTAAGTCAGTTGTGTCCGACTCTTGCAACCCCATGGACTGTAGCCCACCAGGCTCCTCTGTCCATGGGATTTTTCCGGCAAGAATACTGGAGTAGATTGCCATCTCCTTCTCCAACTTCACTGATTCTGAGCAGAAAATTCCAGACTGGCAGATTAAGATTGCATTTCAGGTTCAGGTCAAAACTGCAATGAGTTTAGATATTAAATCTAGGTTCAATAACACAGGCTTTAGCACAGGTGATGTCACTTGGGGCCTGTGGTTTCTCTCTTTAACAGGTATCAAGCCAGTGACCACTGGGAGGGCCAGGGACTCTGCCTGCTCAGGGCCTCTGAGAGGTGGTGTGGAAGGGTGAGGAAGGTTATACAGGGGACCACAAAGGGCTGGATACCCTTTTAGATGTCTGCTCTCCAGAACTGTAAGATGCTCCATTCATGTTGGCTTAAGCCACTACGCTGTGGTAACGTGTTACAGCCACCATAAGAAACCAGGACAATGTTCCCATCTCCCTAGTACGTCTGGGTTCCCCACATGACAGATGGAGGGGCAGATGCTCCGAGGACAGTTCCACTACAGTTAAGAGAGCCTTGAGCGAGACGGGAAGGTGAACAGAGCAGGGAACTGCAGGAAGCCTTGTAGAAAGTAAACTCTCAACCCTTGGGCACCATGTTCAAGGTCCTTAACCATTTGGCTGAACCTACACTTCCTGTCTTCCTTGCCTCAGTCTCCCCCAGTCCCCACGCTTTGGCTCCGCCTGATCGGCCCTCACCCTCCCAGGCCTGGAATGTGCAGCCCGAAAGCTCTGTCCTGCTGGTCCCTCTCCTGGGGAACAGCTTCTACTCAGATTCATCTATTTCCTGGTCTCCATCTACCCTGCTCGTTCTTGCTGTTCAAGGTCAGTGGGGGGTGCAGGGGCTTATTGCGCATATTGTACAGTGGGGCTCCGTCCTTGGAGAACCTGATCTGTGATAGGATTTTTGAGCTTCCGCCAGTATATGGGGACGTAGAAAAATGTGTTCCTGTCCAGCTAGTGTGTTGGCACACACCTGCATGTTTTAAAAACTTATTTATTTTAATTGGAGGTTAATTACTTTACAATATTGTATTGGTTTTGCCATACATCAACATGAATCCGCCACAGGTATACACGTGTTCCCCATCCTGAACCCCCCTCCCTCCTCCCTCCCCGTACTATCCCTCTGGGTCGTCTTGTATTTTAATTAGAGTATAATTGCTATATAATGTTGTGTTCATTTCTACTGTATATAAAGTGAATCAGCTGTAAATATGCATATATTGCCTCCCTTTTGAGCCTCTCTCCCACAGCCCCATCCCACCCTTTAGGTCATCACTGAACACTGAGCTGGACTATACAGCAACTCCTCACTAGCTATCTGTTTTACACATGGTAGTGTACATACCGTTAACACTACTGTCTCAGCTCATCCCATTGCCTCCTTCCCCTGCATGTCCACAAGTCTATTACACCTGCATTTTAGATTCAAAGTTAGTCTAGGATCTTCGTGGCCAGGGTGGCAGGCAGCTAGGAGGGGGTGGGAAAAAGAAGGAACTCACTTTCATTGAGTACAATCTTCCTGCAGACACTGAAGGAACCCTTTTCCTTTTTATTCTTCAGAGTCACGAGGCCTTTCCAGTGTTTCCAAGTGTGAACTCCAGAGCCAGAAAGCTCAGGTTCAGATTCAGGATTTGTCAGCTTCTAGCTATGTAACCTTGGGCAATACCTTAAAATCTCTATTCCTCCGTCCCTTGGTCTGGAACGTGGGGAGAACAGCAGCAGAGGCCTTGTGAAGATGCATTTTTAACCTTCCTAGATGGTCTTTGGCACCTGGAAAGAGTGACAGAGGTGCTGGCTGTTATTAGAACAATTGTCAACTTCATAGCGTCCTCATTTTTCACTCCTCTAAAGATGTTGCTTCTCTCTGTTTTGCGGCAGGTAATACAGGCTCATAGAGGCCGGGCACACGTTCAGAGTCTCACGGAGGGCCTGGCAGGGCTGAGTTTCAAAGCCAGAGCCCTCTGTGCATTGTGACACAGACCGCTCAGGCTGTCTGTTCCCCGAGTCCAGCTCCTGTGCCCTCGGGCTCTGTCAGTTCAGATTCCCCGCTTTGCTCCCGGCTCGCTTCCGTAATGAGCTCTCTGTCAATTACCAGCTCCTGCCCCGGCTGTCTCCAGGGCAGTGGAACCTGATTGTTCTGTCAGGCCGGGGTCTGGGCAGGGCATCTCAATTTGGGCAGCTATTCAGTGGTCAATCACCATCTAAAACAGAGACAGCAGGGTGGCCTTCCATCCAGTGATTTCTGGAAAGCGGCCAGCCCCTCTCCCCAATAAGGCACTCAATTTCTCAGCATGGAGTTTCCATCAGACATTTCATGCTAAGCCAGGCTAGTCCTAATTATAATTGGTTCTGGTGAGTTTTTGTCGGAGCTATTAAATTCTTTATTTGCCCACCCTCTGAGGCTGTTTTTGACGTTGGGGAAAGAGCCCCGTGTGTCCCTGAAAAAAAGTGTTCTCCCCCAGTCTTTGCTAAATCTTGCTTTTGCTCCACTTCACTCCGGCCATCAGCAGTCTCTTTAAGTGGACTTTTTTTTTTTTTCTAGAATATTGGTGCTGGTTATTTCTGCGGTAGTTGGATGGTGTGTCTCCTGATTTCCTTGATAGACTTTAAAAAAAAAAAAGTTACTCAGTCATGTCCAACGGTTCTCTGTAGGGAATAAAAGAAAAGTAAAAGAGAAAGTGAAGTCGCTAAGTCATGTCCGACTCTTTGTGACCCCATGGACTGTAGCCTACCAGGCTCCTCCATCCATGGGATTTTCCAGGCAAGAGTGCTGGAGGGACTGGTAAATCAACCTTCTCTTCAATAAGGACTAGCCAGTGGAAGTCTGGACAAAGTATCCTTGTGGTTTCTAAATACACATTAAATCGGAAATAGATGGGGTTCAACATGTGCCATCACTAAGTTTAAATGTGTTGATTTAGGATTTACCTTTTAGCTGGTTATGGTTTGTTATCAGCCAGGATTTTAGTACCCATGGGGCAGCAGAGAGGGTGGGCGGGGGCATGGCTCTCTACAGTTATAAAACACAGGGCACATCCATTATTCTTTTTGGTCCTCCTGAAAGCAAATCTTAAAAACTGATGATTATTACTTTCTCTGTCTACTGGCTGAAGAAATGAGGCTCAGAGTGGTTAAATACTTTGCCCCAGGCCACACAGTTGGCACAGACCCAGGATAAGAACCTCATGTCAGTTGGATGACAAGCCTCTTTTCCTTCTGCCCACTCTCAGTTGTTTATTCATTTATTCCAAACCTATTTATTGGGAGCTTGCCAGACAGTAATCTAGGCACTTGGGAGTCTAGCAGCAATGAAGCACATTTTGCCCGGGGCCGGGGGGGAGACAGGCACCAACAACAAACACTCCTGAAAAGTGGTGATTGCTCTGCAGAGGATTAAACTGAATTGAGGCTGGTGGAAGTGTGACCTGGGACGACTTCTATGGAGGGCAAGGAACAGTAGCTATGAAAATGTAAAATGCACATTCGCTTTGACTGCTGGTTTGATCCCTGGGTCGGGAAGATGCCCTGGAGGCAGAAATGGAAACTCACTCCAATATTCCTGCCTGGGAAATCCCATGAACAGAGGAAATTGGCAGTCTACAGTCCATGGGGTTGCAAAGAGTCAGACACAACTGAGCATGCACGCACAATTTATCCCACAGGCATGTTAGTGCATATGGAAAACAAGGCTATTCACGGCATCATCGAGCTAGCAGATGAGTGGAAACAACTTCTATGTCCACCAATAGAGTGACGATTAAATAGAATGGTGTGTGTCCCGACAGTGGAGCATTTTGTAGCCATTAAAAAGAGGCAGACAGTTTACAGATAAATGATTGACAGATGCCTAGGTGAAATGGCATCGAAGATATTTTGTCAAGAGGAAAAAGCAGCTTGTAGGGGAGTACATTTAGTGTGCTGCCACGTAATTATGGGAAAAAAACAAACCAAAGAGTGTGTGTTCTTAACTGCACAGAGCACATTGGAAAAGCAGGAACAACAGTTACCTCCAGGGGAAACTGAGCTGCCTGGAGAAAGAGGATGAAAACTTTTCTTTTTTTTCCTCTGTCGACTTTTGTATCATTTAAATGTACATATTCACACATTCTGGAAAATCATTTATTTTTTAGTTATTTTTAAAGATTTTTGTTTGTTTTTGATGTGGCCCATTTGTAAAGTCTTTATTGAATTTGTTACAACATTGCTTGTATCAGGTTTTACCTTACTGGCCTCGAAGCATGCAGGATCTCAGTTTCCTGACTAGGAACTTGCACCCCTTGCCCTGGAAGGCAAAGTCTTAACCAATGGACTTCCAGGAAAGCCCCAGGAAAATATTTTAAATTTAAAAAGGAGCTACGTGAGAGTGAAGAGTGGTTATTCAGTTAAAGTCTCCGGGTAGAGTCTCTATTTAAGCAGAGATGATGTGGTTACCTACAGCAATACTGAATTGCTTGGATGTAGGCCAAGGAATAGGTGAAGAGCAGAAATGATGGCCAGGTAAGAATGATGGGTGGGGAGGAAGATGTTAAGACTGCTCTCAGGAAGGGATTTCTTTCTTTCTTTCTTTTTTTAATAAATTTATTTATTTTAATTGGAGGCTAATTACTTTAAAATATTGTAGTGGTTGAAGGCAATGGCAACCCACTCCAGTACTCTTGCCTGGAAAATCCCATTGATGGAGGAGCCTGGTGGGCTGCAGTCCATGGGGTCGCTAAGAGTTGGACACGACTGAGCGACTTCACTTGTCACTTTCATGCATTGGAGAAGGAAATGGCAACCCACTCCAGTGTTATTGTCAGGAGACTCCCAGGGACTGGGGAGCCTGGTGGGCTGCCGTCTTTGGGATCGCACAGAGTCGGACACGACTGAAGCGACTTAGCAGCAGCAGCAGCAGCAGTGGTTTTGACATATATTGATATGAATCAGCCATGGGTGTACACACGTTCCCCATCCTGAACCCCCCTCCCACCTCCCTCCCCATCCCATCCCTCTGGGTCATCCCAGTGCACCAGCGTTGAGCATCCTGTCCCATGCATCGAACCTGGACTGGCAATTTGTTTCACATATGATATTATACATGTTTCAGTGCCATTCTCCCAAATCATCCCACCCTCACCCTCTCCCACAGAGCCCAAAAGACTGTTCTATACCTCTGTGTCTCTTTTGCTGTCTCGCATACAGGGTTATCATTACCATCTTTCTAAAGTCCATATATATACGTTAGTATACTGTATTGGTGTTTTCTTTCTGGCTTACTTCACTCTGTATAATAGGCTCCAGTTTCATCCACCTCATTAGAACAGATTCAAATGTATTCTTTTTAATGGCTAATACTCCATTGTGTATATGTACCACAGCTTTCTTATCCATTCATCTGCTGATGGACATCTAGGTTGCTTCCACGTCCTGGCTATTATAAACAGTGCTGTGATGAACACTGGGGTACACGTGTCTCTTTCAATTCTGGTTTCTTTGGTGTGTATGCCCAACAGTGGGATTGCTGGGTCATAAGGGAGCTCTATGTGCAATTTTTTAAGGAATCTCCACACTGTTCTCCATAGTGGCTGTACTAGTTTACATTCCCACCAACAGTGTAAGAGGGTTCCCTTTCCTCCACACCCTCTCCAGCATTTATTACTTGTAGAGTTTTGGATAGCAGCCATTCTGAGTGGTGTGAAGTGGTACCTCATTGTGGTTTTGATTTGCATTTCTCTGATAATGAGTGATGTTGAGCATCTTTTCATGTGTTTGTTAGCCATCCGTGTGTCTTCTTTGAAGAAATGTCTGTTTAGCTCTTTGGCCCATTTTTTGATTGGGTTGTTTATTTTTCTGGAATTGAGCTGCAGGAGTTGCTTGTATATTTTTGAGATTAGTTGTTTGTCAGTTGCTTCATTTGCTATTATTTTCTCCCATTCTGAAGGCTGTCTTTTCACTTTGCTTATAGTTTCCTTCATTGTGCAAAAGCTTTAAAGTTTAATTAGGTCCCATTTGTTTATTTTTGTTTTTATTTCCATTACTCTGGGAGGTGGGTCACAGAGGATCCTGCTGTGACTTATGTCAGAAAGTGTTTTGCCTATGTTTTCCTCTAGGAGTTTTATAGTTTCTGGTCTTACATTTAGATCTTTAATCCATTTTGAGTTTATTTTTGTGTATGGTGTTAGAAAGTGTTCTAGTTTCATTCTTTTACAAGTGGACAAGGAAGGGATTTCAATGATGAACCACAGTCCTTAAGGTGGGGAAGAGGAAGGTGTAAGACAATACAAGGTAACACTCAGTTCAGTTCAGTTCAGTCGCTCAGTCGTGTCCAACTCTTTGCGACCCCATGAATTGCAGCACGCCAGGCCTCCCTGCCTATGGCCAACTCCCGGAGTTCACTAGAGGACGATTAATCATGATGCAGATTTCCAAGGAACTGAGAGTTTTGAACATGAATTTTAAAGATACTGAAGATTTTAAAGATGGTGAAGAAATAGTTAGGGAGCAAAGAGGCCACCTCCCCCACCTCTCAGAACTATGTAAAATACTAAAGAGCATGGCAAAAATATTGCCTGACCTCTTGGGGCTTACAGTCTAGTATGATTTACACAGAACTGGAAATTACTAGACTGTTGACTGTTCCAAAGCACATGGTGCCATAAAGGGTTATAACAAGGGCACCTGTGCTTGACTCAGTTTTGACATTCAGTATTTGTTAAATGGATGGGCTTCCCTGGTGGCTCAGGTGGTAAAGAATCCACCTGCAATGCAGGAGACCCAGGTTAGACCCCTGGGTTGGGAAGATCCCCTGGAGAAGGGAACGGCTTACCCACTCCAGTATTCTTGCTTAGAGAATTCTATGGACAGAAGCACCTGGCGAGCTAGTCTATGGGGTCGAAAAGAGTCAGACATGACTGAGAAACTAACACTTTCACTTTTCACTTCATTTGTTAAATGGATACTCCTTAGCCTTTTATTGCAAACTCTCATCTTATCTCATTGATTTATGTATATTTTTCTTCCTTCTCCAATAAAATAGAAAGCTCTTTAAGGGTGGGGAATATATGGACACATATTTTGCTTTCCCTACAGAGCCAAGAGTACCGTGAACCATTGTGAACTGTGAACTTTGGTGTTGGAGAAGAATCTTGAGAGTCCCTTGAACTGCGGGAAACTGAGGGAAATCAAACCAGGCAACACTAAAGGAAATCAGTCCTGAATATTCATTGGGAGGACTGATGCTGAAGTTGAAACTCCAATACTTTGGCCACCTGATGTGGAGAACTGACTCATTAGGAAAGACCCTGATGCTGGGAAAGATTGTAGGCAGGAAGAGAAGGGGATGACAGAGGACGAGATGGTTGGATGGCATCACCTACTCGATGAACGTGAATTTGAGCAAGCTCCGGGAGTTGGTGATGGACAGGAAAGCCAGGCGTGCTGCAGTCCATGGGGTTGGAAATAGTCGGACACGACTGAACAACTGAACTGAACTAACAGAGCCAAGCCCCACAGGTTTGGGTATAAAGGCATATTTTAAATTGGTTTATTAACCATGATTTTGGTTGCAATTGAAAGAAAGCTAACTCCATTTGCCTTAAGTGAAAAATGGAATTAACTTCCCCAGAAGACCAGAAAGTTCACAGGGTGAACCTGGTTTCTGGCACACCTGTATCCCTGGGTTCTTTATGACTTTCTCTGGGATTCTGTCTGGGCTGCTCTCTCCCCACTTTGTCCATGCTGGATCATTGCCAGATAGCCCCTCCTGAGCGATGCAAAGGCCACTGGCAGCTCTAGGCTGCAGCGTCCTTAACCACAGTGAGAGGAATACCCTTTTCCATGGAATTCCCATGGTGGACAGGATTCATCTGCCTTGGGTCCTCATGTCACCCCAGACTAGAGAGAGGGGCTTCTTTAATAGGCTGTGTCATGAGCTGATTTTGGAGCCAGGGAAGGGGTCAAGCCTATCAAATCTCATAAATAGAACATGAAAGAACCACATTTTCTCAAAGGAATGTTGGGATGCTGTTACTGAAGAAAGCAGAGGAGTCTGGCTGGGTAGGCGAAAACCCCAAGGATCTAAACACCTGGGGGTTGCACCAGAAGCTGCTCACCAGGTTACCGGGAAGATTAAGTGAGATCCAGTGTATAAAGACCTGCCACGGTGCTAAATAGGGGATCACTACATTTATCTTCTCTGTAATGCTCCTGTTGTATTTTGGGCTCTGATTATGCCTTGTTGTGTGATGGCAGATAAAAATCTCTGACCTCTTGGGGTCCATGAGATCTGAGGATGTTTCTTTATCTGAGGTTCCTCGTGGTCCATCTCAACAAAAATGGCCACAGCTGTTCTCTCTGTATCACACTCCTTGCCATGTGACTGGCTGCTCCTTCCATCAGAAGTGCTGTCTAAGCAAAAAAGACACAGATGTGTATAACGGACTTTTGGACTCAGAGGGAGAGGGAGAGGGTGGGATGATTTGGGAGAATGGCATTGAAACATGTATACTATCATGTAAGAATCGAATCGCCAGTCTATGTCCGGCGCAGGATACAGCATGCTTGGGGCTGGTGCACGGTGATGACCCGGAGAGACGTTATGGGGAGGGAGGTGGGTGGGGGGTTCATGTTTGGGAATGCAAGTACACCTGTGGTTGATTCATGTCAATGTATGGCAAAACCAATACAGTATTGTAAATTAAAATAAAGGGAAAAAAAATTATTACCAAAAATAAATAAATAAATAAATAAAAAACAAGTTAAAAAAAAAAAAGAAGTGCTGTCTACTCTCGCACATCTTGAATTGAGGTGGTGACATGTTTTGGACAAAGGAATGTGGCAGAAGGAACAGTATGTCATTCCGAGCTGGGCCTCACCTTTCCTGTGCAGTGGATCTTGAGCCTGCACTAGCCTGCTAGAGGGTTTCTCTGGTGGCTCAGTGGTAAAGAATCTGTCTGCCAATGCAGCAAGCGCTGGTTCAATTCCTGGGTCAGGAAGATCCCCTGGAGAAGGAAATGGCAACCCATTCCAGTATTCTTGCCTGAGAAATCCCCTGGACAGAGGAGTCTGGCGGGCTGCAGTCCATGGGGTTGCAAAAGAGTCGGACACAACCCAGTGACTAAACAACAACAAAACAGCAAAGCCTGCTGGAGCTTGAAATCACGTGGACACAGTGTTTCCAGCCAAGGCTCATCCTAGACTAGCCAGATCCCAGCTGACCTGCCATCCATGCAGACTCTGAATCAAGCCGGGATCCGTAGGACTGCCCAGCGGACCCACAGACAAGTGAGCTAGATAAATGACTGTGATCTTATGCCAGTAAACCTTGGGGTGATTTGTTCTGCTGAATAACAATTCCACATGTTCTTTTGTAGCCCAGGTCTTCTGTATCTTCAAATCTTGTTAAATGCTACTTTCTGCTCACTCCCTGAATATATTTGGGGAGATAAAGGCCCTTTGCTCCCCACAAAGCTGAGCCCCTCTGCATATTAAACAGCTGTCTTTCCATAGCTTCAGTTCCCAGGGTTTAGATCGACAAGTGTTGGGCAGTTGTCTCTGCAATACAAGCAGTTTCAAAGATGCTGCTCTTGATCATGTCAGCGTGGCATGTTGACTTTGCTTATTTGCTGAAGTCATGCGTGTTTTAATGAGGAAGCCTATCCTTTCCCTGGTTGCTGTATGGTTCCTGTCTGTGGTTTTTAGAAGTTTACTCTTCTACACCTTTGTTTTCAATGCTTTACTAAACGAGCCTTTGGCGTCAGACATCAGAGGACCCAGGCTGCATCCCTTTGAGCGGATCTGCTCCAAGGTTTCCTCAAGGGCAGCTCTAGAAGTCGTCAGGATTGACCTCAGAGGACTTCAGAAATGATGAAATAGAACCAAATGCCTGAAGGTGTTAGCACAGAGTCTGACATGTGGAAGGGGCTTGACACACAAATAGTTCTTTTTCTTCCTAACGCTTGTCACCCTCATGAAGTCCCTGCCATGTGACAGGTCCTGTGATGGTAGCTGGGGATACAGCGACAAATAGGGTATCAAAGAGGCTATGTTTTAATTAGGGTGATTATTTTTTTAAAAAACATGGTAAACAAACAGCCTGGCTTTCCAGTGGTAAAGAATCTGCCTGCCAATGCAGGAGATGCTGGAGAGGTGATTTCAATCCCTGGGTCAGGTAGATCCCCTAGAAAAGGAAATGGCAACCCACTCCAGGATTCTTGCCTGGAAAATTCCATGGACAGAGAAGCCTGGCAGGCTACAGTCCATGGGGAGGCAAAGAGCTGGACATGACTGAGTGACTGAGCACACATGTAGAGAGCCCAGAGGATAAGGGCACACGTAGGAGGATATTTACTCTCCTCTGTAGCATGGAATGGCCATGGAGGAACAATCTCAGATCTGCCTGTTGGGTGGTGCTCAGGAACAAGGACTTAGGGTCGGTCGGCATGCCTGGTTTCAAAGCCTAGTTCTACAATTTATGACAGGTGTGACTTCATGTAAACGACTTCAATTGCACTAAGCCCCAGCTTCTTCATCTCCAAAAATAGTGAAATGATGGTACCCAGTTCATGGGGATTTTGTAGCAATGAAATGAGAGGGAGTGGTCACCTCTGAGCAGAATGCCTGCTCCATGTCCAGAAGGATGTTTTTCTGGCCTTCCCACGGTGTATGAGAAAACCAAGCCCCTGAGAAGCGCTGTGACTTGCTGAGTTTGTGCTGACATGGAAGGGCAGGGCCAGGCCTCCTGGTTCCCAGATCAAAATTTTTTTTTTTTTTCAAATGCCGCACTCATTGTAAGTTCAAATAAGTGGTTATTGGAGTGGAAATCTTCCAGGGTATAAAATGACAAAACAAATTCTCAGAAGGGAGAAAAGCTTTCTTCCAATTCCTAAATCAAATAGTTATTTTTCAAGTTTTGAAAGAGAGTTGATTTTCTTTCTTTCTTTCTTTTTAAATTTAGAAAAAGAACAAGTTAAAAGGTAGCACTTTATTTTCTTTTTTTAATTTTTTTAAATTGAAGGATAATTGCTTTACAGAATTTTGTTGATTTCTGTCAAACCTCAACATGAATCAGCCACAGGTATACACATATCCCCTCCTTTTGAACCTCCCTCCCATCTCCCACCCCATCCCACCCCTCTAGGTTGATACAGAGCCCCTGTTTGAGTTTCCTGAGCCATACAGAGAATTCCCTATTTTACATATGGTGATGTAAGTTTCCGTGTGACTCTTTCCATACGTCTCACCCTCTCCTCCCCTCTCCCCATGTCCATAAGTCTATTCTCTTTGTCTGTTTCTCCATTGCTGCCCTGTAAGTAAATTCTTCAGTCAATCTTCTGAGTTTAAAAAAATTGATTACAAATTAAGCCAGTAAACCATCAGAGCTTTTAGGGAGTTTAGCAAACAGCCTGTTAGCCAGAGGGATTGATTTGGTTCCTGGGACAGGTCTGCTATCCTGTTACACCAGACTCCGTGGAGAAGGTAGGAAAGCAAACGTCTAGGATCCTCCATCCAGCACACACGAAGAAGAGTGTCGGGAAGCGAGGGGCTGCATAGGGGTGGAGTAAGACAAACAGGGCACTGAAGAGAAGGGAGCAGGGCAAGCTCCGTGTGTTCCAGGAGACTTCCACCAGAAGCTCATCCACCTGGTGACAGCCAGGCCCTAGAAAGGCCAGACTGAATTAGCAAATCAGACAACATACATACAGGCTGAGCAAGGCAGCTTCTGGGTGGTACGAATACAGAACAAGTGCATAAAGGAACAACGGTGAGCTTCATCAGACGCTGTCTTTTTTTTTTTTTTTTTGGCTGTGCTGGGTCCTAGTTACAGCATTTGACCTCTTAGCTGAAGCACGCACATTCTTAGTTGCAGCATATGGGATTTGTTTCCCTGACCAGGGATCAAACCCAGACCCCCTGTATTGAGAGCTCACAGTCTTAGCCACTGGACCACCAAGCAAGTCCATGACCTCTTTTCCTGATGTGAATGAATTCCCTTGTTATTGGGAAAATCCTATTTTATAAACACAACCATTAGGTTGGGTAGCTGTGTTGATCAAGGTGACTGATGTCAGTTGTTATAACAAACAACCCCATAATTTCAGTGGCTTAACGCAATCAAAATTTGTTTCCTCCAACATAGATTTCAATGGGGTGGGACTGCTGAATGTCCTAAGTCCAGATGACTCAGTAATCCAGGTGCCATTCGGTCAAAGCCCCAGATGTCTGCAGAACATCAGAGTCCCTTTGCAGGCTCAGAATTTGATACTAGAAATTTTACATTCAGGTAGCACATGATCAGTAAGAAAGAGTAGACTAGTTCATAGTTCAGAACCAGCCATAAGATTAGGATCACAGAGTCTAGGAAATACAGTTTGACTGTGTGCTCAGAAAGAGGAAGGTGGGTCTGGTGACCACTTGGCCAGATGCTGCCTTGATATCAGAGGCAAGAGCAGCAGTTGGATGAACTGGGAGGGTGGGTTCACATCACCCGCGGGTCCTTTCTTCAATCCAGAGTGCTTTGGTTTCTTCCTTCTTCTTAAATAACTCCAGCTCTTCAGGGAAGTGAATAGAATAGAAAGCTTCAGGTGTGTTTAAGGCTGGCTTCATCCTCTATTTGGTTTTGTGCCAGACCCAGTGGGCCAAGTGAAGAATGACAATGGGGTGCTGACATTCACAGCTAACAGAAGACACAGGCTCTTGTTTCAGCATATGTGCTAAGTCACTTCAGTCATGTCCAACTCTTTGCCACCCTATGGGCTGTAGCCCACCAGGCTCCTCTGTCCATGGGATTCTCCAGGCAAGAATAATAGAATGGGTTGCCTTGCCCTCCTGCAGGGGATCTTCCCAACCTAGTTCTGCTCTGGCAGGCAGATTCTTTACCACTAGCCCCACCTGGGAATCCATTTTCAGCATAATCCACGAAAGAATCCATGTACATATCAGACACTAAGACTTTGGTTTCTTGTCTAGCCACTTGCTGGGTTGGTCCAGGGCACAACTGGTCTGTTATTCCTGGTAGTGTGGGTGCATCTTCAAGATCTTCAAACTTTCCTGGGGAAAAAAAATGTGCCGTACAAGGCAAAGTTTAGGAGGGCAAGAGGGATAATTAGGGGTCTGTGATGGAGGGTAAAGGTCTCTTATCAGTCAGTGGGAGAGGGAGGTTTGAAACTGAGCTTTATCCTTATCAGTTGAGCTCTGTTAGCCTAAATTAATTATTTCTATGGTTTATCTTCTCTTTCACATGCTTGTCTTAAAGTCCAACAGCTCTTTATTCAAATTCATTCTTTTATGCTTTGAGCTGTTGGCTTTTGGAAAGCCCTTTAACCGTTTTAAACTTCTATTTTTGTATTTCTAAGTTGGATTTGATGATTTCCAAAGCCACTCTGGACTCTCATCTTTTATGTCTCTCTAAAGGACAATCCAAAATGGAAGAAGTGGAGGTGAATGGCTACGAGTCCCGGGGTCCATCTCCATTGAGATCTCAGATTTCCTCTCTGAGATTCTGGTAGGCGTTTCACAAACATTCTCACAACTTACAAGAGAGGTATAATTATTACCATTACATAGCTGTAATCATTACAGTTCTGCTAGGCTCAGTAACTAGACCAAGACTGAATTGTTTGTAAGTGGTGGAGCAGAGATTCAAATTCACTTCTGGTTACACCAATGCTGACTCCCCTGTAGGGAGGAGCTGATTAGACATGAAGACAAAGAGTAAACTCAGACAATAGAGTTTGTTCAGATATCCACATTGTTGAAAGGATTTACCATTAAAGATAGGATATCCAGGAAAGGGGTTATTGTTAGAGGAAAGAAAAAGACTGAGAGACAACAAACAAAAGCAACATAACAATAGCAAAGCAAGTGCAACTTGCAAACAGCACTTTTGCTGGATGGAAAAGCTGAGAGTTGGGTTTCCCAGGTATCCAGTGCTAAAGAATCTGCCTGCCACTGCAGGAGATGCAAGAGGATTAAACAATCCCTCACTCAGGAAGATCCTCTGGAGGACAAAATGCAACCCATTCCAGTGTTCTTGCCTGAAACACTCCATGGACAGCGGAGCCTGGCCGGCTACAATCCATGGGTTCACAAAGAGTCAGACTGAGTGACTGAGTACACACACAGGCAAGAGTTAGCTAAGGTTTATTTTGTGCTTAACATATGACTGGGTCTTTCTGGTGCATGTAATAGAAGCAAATTGGAACTAATGTGTTACAAGGATATAGTCTTACAAAGCTCAAGGTCATGGAGTTAGCTGAATTTAAGAGAAGGTTTGGAAGTGGGGATCAGAAGGATCTAAGGCTCCTAACTCTTGTCTCTACTTCTTTCTGCTGGTTTATTTTAGCCTTTTCTTCCTCCGCGACAGACAGGCTTCCCCTGATCTACAATCTTTGGGGTAGGACCGGGCTGTCCCATGAGTTCCTGGTTGGCGTGCTTCACAGAGAGCCAGCCACCCACAGAGGCTGACTTTCTGTCTCAATTCCCACTTACTGCCAAGTCCAAGTTCCTCCAAAAAGAGTGATTGGCCTGGTGGATTAAGGAAGCCATCCACTTGGTCCAGTCAATCCTGGCTCTCCATTGCGTTGAAGCAGAGAGCAAGCAGTGATAGGCCGCAGAGGTTAGGAGCCTGGGAGGGCCCTGTGGTGTCCTGCCCAGGTGTCTGACCAGGAGTTGAACATCTATCAGCCCTCTTCTGACACTGCCTTGCCTGCAATCATGTCCATTTTATAAGAGGAATAGAGGACCTCTCGAGCCAATATGATCTTCAGACATGTCCCAGACAGAGGGCATGTCTACCTTCCCCTATCTGGGACATGTTTGAAGACCCTCTTGGCTCCTGAGGTCCTTTTGGGCTGGTGTTAGCCTGTTTGGGGCTTGAATCACAGCTTAACTTCTTCCTCTTCTCTATTCTATGTCCTTCTCTTCTACCCTGCAAAGTTATCCTCCATTAAATTTTCTGTGTCCAAATTTCCATTTGCATCTGCCTCCTGGAGAACAGAACCCATGGCAGCTGGTTCCCTGAGGTGCCTAGGAAAGAAGATGCTAAGGTGAGATTCTGGAAATACTTACTGGTGATGAGGTCTCCATCCATGGGGTTCAGAGGAGCACAGAGGCCTGCAGCACCAGGCAAGAGAAGATTCACAGCTGGTAAGCTGGGATGGTTATTGCTGGGAGCGGATGCGTTCGTTGGTGTCATGTATCAGATGTCTTGTAAATATGGGGCAAAGAGTAAATAGAAGGGCAATGAAATAGAGTGACCATTGCTAAGCTCAAGGGATACTCTGGAAAACCATAGTGAAAAGGAGACAGCGACTAAACTGGCAAAGAAGAGCGAAGTGTGAAAGCAGGGACCTCCTGATCAGCATTGCAAAGAGGCTTTCAAGTACACAGCAGTAAAGCAGAGAAAGCTGAAGACAGGTCAGAATTCTTGAAAGAAAAATTAACGGATATTGTATATTAACGCACACATCTGGAATCTAGAAAAATTGTATAGGTGATCTTTTTTTAGCTTTTTATTTTGTATTGGGGTATAGCCAATTAATAAACAATATCGTGACAGTTTCAGGTGGACATCAAAGGGACTCAGCTGTGTATATATATATATGCTGCTGCTGCTAAGTCGCTTCAGTCATGTCCAACTCTATGCGACCCCATAGACGGCAGCCCAGCAGGCTCCCCCATCCCTGGGATTCTCCAGGCAAGAAGACTGGAGTGGGTTGCCATTTCCTTCTCCAATGCATAAAAGTGAAAAGTGAAAGTGAAGTTGCTCAGTCGTGTCCGACTCCTAGCGACCCCATGGACCGTAACCCATCAGGCTCCTCCATCCATGGGATTTTCCGAGCAAGAGTACTGGAGTGGGGTGCTCAAACTTTGAGTTAAGACCCTCAGGCAAGCAGTCCTAAGGCATCGAATTGGGCGCTCGGGGTGGTCGCTACACGCTTCTCGGCGACAGTGGCTAGAATCCCAATCCAGGACTGCAAGGAAACAGTGAAATTCCACTATCGTAAGGCTGTCATAATTACTAAGCTTCTCAAAAACAAGGTTCTGGAGTTTGAGAAAAAGAGGCGCTCAGGAAAATAGCAGGAGAGAAAGCTTAGCCCCCCACCCCACGCAACGCACATTACACTGCAAAACCCCCATATATATATATATATATATATATATATATATATATACACACATGTATCTATTCTCCCCCAAACCCCCCTCCCATCCAGGCTGCCACGTAACATTGAGCAGAGTTCCATGTGCTATCCAGGAGGTCCTCGTGATCCATTTTGAACATAGCACTTTGTTCATGTCCATCCCCAATTCCCTAAGTATCCCGTGCCCCCTCCTTCCCCTTGGCAACCATAAATCCACTGTCTAACTCAGTGAGTTTCTTTCTGTTTTGTAAGTTAGTTTGTTTGTATCGTTTAATTTTAGATTCCACAGAAAAAGGATGTCGTAAGGAGATTTCTTCTCTGTTTCAGTCACTTCACTTGGTATGACAGTTTCTGGGTTCATCCATGTTGCTGTAAACGGCATGGTTTCATTCTTTCCATGGCTGAGTCATATTCCATTGGATATATGCACTACATCTTCTTCATCCATTCCTCTGTCGATGGGCGTTTGGTTGCTCTCACGTCCTGGCTGTTGTAAACACTGTGGCAATGAACACTGTGGAGCATGGATCCTTTGGAATCCTATTTTTCTCCTGATAACATGCTCAGAAGTGGGACTGCAGGTCATATGGTAGCTCTATTTTTAAGTTTTCTTTTTTTTTTTTTACAGGAACCTCCGTACTTTTCTCAACAGTTGCTGCATTAGGGTACACTGGGTACCTTAATTTTGATCTCAAGGTCTGTTGCTAGGGTACCCATCATGCTACAGACCCCACGCTCCTGATGGGCAGGAGACCGCAGAATATAGTTACTGGACATCTATTGCCGGGGTCCTGCCCCGGTGGATCCAGGGAATTCGAAGGGGAGATGGTGTAGGCGAGGAAAACTTACTTATTTAGAAATATAATAGAAATTAAGAAGAAATAGTATAGTAGGAAAATTTAGTGGAGAAAAGAGGCTGAATAACTTGGTTTATGGGGAAAGCTAATAAAACCTCAGGACAAGAGATTTGCACCATCTACATTGGGCTGCCGGCACCTGTTTGAATAGTGGAGGGTGCCCCGCCTTGGGCTCCCTCTCTCACGGATCTTAGAAGCCAGGGCAAGTAAGTAGACATGGCGAGCCTCCCTGCTCCAGATGGAAATTCAGCCAGAAAAGGAGAGGGAGGGAGAGGGAGAAAGAGAGAGACACGGGGGGAGCCAGATTTCCAACTAGTTCGAGAGACTAGTCCACGAAACTGGTCCATGCTTTATTGTTCGAAAAGCTTTTTATACTTTTTGGTTGTACATAGAGATCAATGGATAATACAAAATTATGCAGTGTCAGCAGCCCTGACTCTTATCGAGACCAGGCTTTCTCTCTGCATACCTAGTTGTATACATAAGTCTTAGGTGATTTACATCATCTTCCGGCCAGAAGGCCAATTAACATTTTACGGCCCTTTTCTGATAAGGGTCTGTCAACCAGAGAACTTATTTGTGTTGTTCTTCCCAAAGTCTGGTGCCAATCTCAGAAAGCACTAAATAAAGTTACATTCTTACATAGCAAGGATACAACAATTTATAACAATGAAAGAAATACAGTGATTTATAACAGAAAATTAATTAACTCAAAAGTCTAGTATTGCTAACATCAAAACTACTATATTCCTATTTCTGCATCCTATTTACATTGATTAATATCCTCTCAGGTGCCTAAAAGATGAACGATATGGAGGCCTGGTGGCAAACATTAACTCAACAAACTCTTCACCAAACAAATTCTTAACTCTAAAAGGCTCTATATCTTTAAGATGTTTTGAGCTTCGTGCCTCTCACAGTTGGGGGCTGTAAACAATTCACAAATTGTAAAGTCCGGCAGACTGGTCAGATAAGTTAGAAAGCCATCAAAGGGGTTTAAGCCGAGACATTCTTTTTATATGCAGGAGACTGTTAACTGGAGCCCTAAGTTAATTCTTTCCAGAGAAAATGTGGCAGTATCGGAGGAGTATAGTATAGAAGACAGTCAACAGACAGATTTTGGTTTCGGGTAGATGCTCAGACAGAGGACCCCTTGAGACCTGACTTGCCCTGCCCATCAGGCCTCTCCGCATGACCTTGTCATGGGTGGGATCTCCCGTGCTGGCTCCCAGCAATCTACTCCCTAGACTCTCTCTCTATATACAGCCTGGAAGAGCAAATGATTTTCCCAAACCATATTAACAGTGCCACCAAGTTTCAGACGCAACTTCGTCTATCTTCAAAGCCATTGTTCTTCCTTTTATATCCTGCTGTTTTCCTATTTAATGCATATTTTTAAATAATCAAGCTGTTGGCAAAGTGTCTAAATTTACAGGCAGAGAGAAACCAAGTTGATAGACAACAACTGCAGCGTGTAGTTGGAAACAGTTGGAACACTGTGTGTAAGACAATGAGCTGAGTGTTTGTGATTTGTTCATTCATTCTGTGATTTATTATCTAACAAGCCTTTATTAAGCCCTTACACCATGCCAGGCCCTAGGCTAGGTACTGTGGATACAGCAAGGATTAAAGCTTAGATTCTGATGCCAAAAGTTTATGATCCAGCATAACAGAATGGCTTGTAAACAACTAAGTGTAATAAATCATTTAAAGGCAGATAAAGGAAGATGAAAGCTTCCATTTATAACCTATGAGAATAACTGAGCACCATTTTTTGAAGTCAGAAGCCTGCAGGACTACTGTGCCCACCAGAATCAGTTAAATGCTGGCATTAACTGGTATAGAACAGGTGATTAAACTGATAACCCTATCTCTCCCTTGTGCAACTGATCCTGGTGTGAGCCCAAATACCAGGAGGCATCCTGTGCCCCACGTCACAGAAAATCACAACCACTGCTTTGTGAGGGGAAGCTCGAGCAGGTGTGGCTCACTGACAACTTTTGAGCAATGCAGATTGTGTTGCCTACATCATCACTTTAATTTCTCCATTCAATGATGATTTCCAGTGGCAAGCACCATTTTTTTGAAGTCAGAAGCCTGCAGGACTACTGTGCCCACCAGGATCAGTTAAATGCTGGCATTATCTGGTATCCTTCCACTCAAAGTTGGAAACAGCACTGTTGTGTTAGGTGCTAATAAAACATGAAGACATGGTCCACTATTTTTCTAGCACTGGGTTCTGTATGTCCCATGTTTCTATATGTCCCACAAACATATATGTATGTTTCTATAGTCTACAGCCGCTCTCCTACCCACTGGGCACCTGTCAGAGCTTCCAATGGTAAAAGTTCAGGAAAGAGGAGCTGTTGGTTGCCTGGCAGGGTCCTCGTGGAGAAGAGTCAAAGCATCCATATGCCCTCCCTTCCGTTCCACCTCCCCACCCTTACAGGTGGCTGGATGATGAGTTCAGGCTCCACAGCTCCAGCACGCCAGCTCCCTGGGCTCCATCCCCCTCCCGTGTGCATCATCCATGCAGCCAGAGGTTGATAGACCCAAGCTTTAGATTTCATCCGGTGCAGGGGTCCTCTTGGCCTCGATGACCCATCTATGCTGTGACTGTAGCATTCTGCTTTCGTTACAGGGGCTCAACTTCTAAGTCAAGTGATACTTTGCCTTTCATTCTGCTATCATGCCTTGTGTTTTGAACTTTTTATTTTGTATTGGGGTATAGCCGATTAACAATCTTGTGATAATTTCAGGTGAGCAGCGAGGGGACTCAGACATACATATATACACATCCATTCTCCCCCATACCTCGATCCCATCCAGGCTGCCACATAACATTAGGCAGAGTTCCATGTGCTATACAGTAAGTCCTCGTCGGTTATCCATTTAAAATGTATCTGCTACTATGTGTGTGTGTTGTTTTTTTTTAAATTTTAATTGGAGGCTAATTATTTTAAAATATTGTAGTGGTTTTTGCCGTACACTGACATGAATCCGCCATGGGTGTACATGTGTCCCCATCCTGAACACCCCTCCCACCTCCCTCCCCATCCCATCCCTCAAGGTCATCCCGGTGCACCAGCCTCAAGCACTCTGCCTCATGCATCGAACCTGGACTGGCAATCTATTTCACATATGAAATGATACGTTTCAATGCCATTCTCCCAAATCACCCCACCCTCTCCCTCTCCCACAGAGTCCAACAGACTGTTCTTTACATTGGTGTCTCTTTTGCTGTCTCGCATACAGGGTCATCGTTACCATCTTTCTAAATTCCATATATATGCGTTAGTATACTGTATAGCTGTTTTTCTTTCTGGCTTACTTCACTCTGTATAATCGGCTCCAGTTTCATCCACCTCGTTAGAACTGATTCAAATGTATTCTTTTTAATGGCTGAGTAATACTCCATTGTGTATATGTACCACAGCTTTCTTATCCATTCATCTGCTGATGGCCATCTAGGTTGCTTCTATGTCCTGGCTATTATAAACAGTGCTGCGATGAACATTGAGGTACACGTGTCTCTTTCAATTCTGGTTTCCTCAGTGTGTATGCCCAACAGTGGGATTGCTGGGTCATATGGCAGTTCTATTTCCAGTTTTTGAGGGAATCTCCACACTGTTCTCCATAGTGGCTGTACTAGTTTGCATCCCCACCAACAGTGTAAGAGAGTTCCCTTTTCTCCACACCCTCTCCAGCATTTATTGTTTGTAGAGTTTTGGATAGAGCCATTCTGACTGGTGTGAGATGGTACCTCATTGTGGTTTTGATTTGCATTTATTATGTGTTGTGTCTACAAATTTTTTAGAATCCAAGGGAGGAAGAGGGGCCACTGGTGGGGCAGAAATCGGGTACTGACGCCTGAGTGCTCTTAGTACAGAAGCAACAATTTCGTTCTTGCAGCCAAGGCAAGAGCACATGAGTTGAGGGGGAAACAGACATGCTTCATCACAACTGCTCCACGTGCCAGACAGGCATGCCGAGTGCTCACATCCACCAACAGGCACTGGGCTCCGTGCCAGCCTGGGCACACTCATGGACCTCTAGCCTGGATGGACTTGTCCTGTTATAGCCAAGACTGCATGGGTCTTACTGCTGTGCTTGGCACAAATTCACTCCCAAATAAAAAAAGGGGTTGATGCTTAATGTGGTTTAAGAAGGGATGCTCAGTAGACTGTCCCAAGAAGGATGGTCACATATGTGACTCAAACGGACCCTCTATGCATCTGTATCACTCTCTGGGGACTTCCCTCATAGCTCAGCTGGTAAAGAATCTGCCTGCAATGCAGGAGACCCCAGTTCAATTCCTGGGTTGGGAAGATCCCCTGGAGAAGGGATAGGCTACCCACTCCAGTATGCTTGGGCTTCCCTTGCGGCTCAGCTGGTGAAGAATCTGCCTGCAATGTGGGAGACGTGGGTTCGATCCCTGGGTTGGGAAGATCCCCTGGAGAAGGGAAAGGCTACCCACTCCAGTATTCTGGCCTGGAGAATTCCATGGACTGTATAGTCCATGGGGTCACAAAGAGTCGGACATGACTGAGCGACTTTCACTTTCATGTATTCTCTGTGTGTGTTTTCACACATGTGCATACACACACATGTATCTGAGTTTCCCAGGAGGAGGGAATTACTCCTGCAGAGAAGGAGGCTGGCATTGGCATTTCTGTGAGTCCTGGGCTATCAAGAGAAGTACAAACTTGGAAAAAGATTCAGAAATATCCTCTAAAAACAAGCTAGAAGAAGTTCCACGCAAAGAGGGGAGTAAGGGCCCATCACCAGGAAAGCTGACCCCTGTCTCCCCTCCAGCCACCCAGCCCCACCCACCGCAGGGGCTTTGCCCACAGACCTGTTTCTCCCACACACAACTCTTCCATCTTTCCTTGGCTCATGCTGTCTCCCTTCCTGGAAAGGCATGACAACCCACTCCAATGTTCTTGCCTGGAGAGTTCCATGGACAGAGGAGCCTGGAGGGCTACAGTCCATGGGTCACAAAGAGTTGGACGAGAGTGAAGAGACTCAGCAGGCACGCCTTTCTCAGAGCGCTGCCCATCACAGCATGTAGCTCCATGTATCACAATGGCCTGTTTCCTGCCCTGCCCTGCCTCCTTCCCCAGACCCTGTGTTCCTGGCGGGGAGGCAGCTATGTCTTTGTCCCTTTAGACTCCCAGTGCTTGGCAGATAGGAAAGTCTCAGTAAATATTTGTTTTTTAACTCAAGGATTCACCAACCACAAGGCTTAGTTACTTCCTTTACAAACATGCCTATAATCCCCCTGATCTTTGAGAATTTCCGAGAGGACAACTGAGTCACGTAAACCTCCAGGCACAAGGGGGTGTCCTGATATATTATGACCATGTATTATGGCCTGAATCACACCCCCTCCCCAGATGTGCATGTTGACACCTAACCCCCAGCATCTCAGAATGTGACTGTATTTGTGGACAAGACCTCGAAAGAGATGTATTTAAGGTAAAAGGAGGTCAAAGGTGGGCCCTAACCCAATCTGACTGTTGTCCTCAGAAGAAGAGGAAATGAGATCACAGAGAGTGCCACCAGGTGCAGGCGCAGAGAAGACAGCGTCACTGCAAGCCGAGGCGAGTGGCCTCAGAAGAAATCAACCCTGCCCGCATTTTAATCCCGGATTTCCAGTGTGCGGAGTGATGAGAAGACAAATCTGTTATTTAGGCCATCCAGTCTGTGGTATATTCCTACCGCTGCCCTGGGAGACTAATGCACTGTGATTATCTGCAGTTATAATCATAGATGCGGGCAGAGTGTATCCCAGAACCAGAAGAGCTGGCTTACATTTCTTAGATATTTTTAGGGGCTTTGATCTTGCTCAGATTTTTTAGTGATCTTTTCTGACCCAACTTTTTTTTTTTTTTTCCGTATAAATGCTGCTTCCAAGGCAGGATTAAGATGCGATTAAAAACAATCTGGGTCATAATACATAAACACACACTTGCTGGGTCTGCCTTCCTGATCCTGAAACCCTTTTCCCAGACTCATGGGCCAAGTAGTGTAGCTGTAACCGAGGTGAGCACTCCCACTGCCGCTCAGGCCAAGATGTGGCCAGAGCAAAGCTTGAGGACAAGCCAGGGCGACAGGGACAGAGGGCACCTTGCCCGACACAGCGCCCTCCTGTGATCCGTTCAAACCGGGTCAGCAAGGAGCTCACCAACACCGAGATGAGCCACTGGGTCACTCTGGATGGGCGCGCCCCGCCCCGCCCCCCACCCCCCACCCCAGCATCACGGTTCTCCCAGGAAGGAGCCTGGTTTCCAGCCCCGTGTGTGCCCTCATCCAGGAGAGAAAGAGCAGCTCGATTCATCGACACCACCTCGCAGATCTTTAATGTGTATCCAGGTTCAGGGCCAGTTATATTTTACAAATAGATTTCTTGCAGCATTAAGTTGCATGCCACAATACCCATCCGTTTTAAGTGTACAGGTCAATGATTTTTCACAAGTATATTTACAGATTTATGCAGCCATCACCTCATCATAATTTTTTAACATCTTCATCCCTCCAGGAAGAATCTTCATGGTCATTCGTGGTCCCCTTCCATCCCTCTTCCGTCCCTCCTTCCACTCGAGGTAAACACAAATTGACTTTCTGTCTCTGTAGGTTTTCCTTCCCTGGACATTTCTTATCAATGAAGCCAGGCAGCATGTGGTCTTCTGCGTTTGGCTTCTTTCACTGAGCATCATGGCTCTGAGGTTTATCCATGTTGGAGCATGCATCAGTACTTTGTTCTTTTTAATTGCTAAACTGTATGTAATTAATTGCATACAGTAATCAGAGGTTACCGCTTTAAGTCATATTGTGTGTGTAGCGGCGGGGAGGGGGCTAACAGGAGTTGCGGACATGTGGGGTAGGTGGGGGTGGCTTGCTCTATATTAAGCTATTTTAGTGTCTGTCCTTTCCTAAGACTTATGTGACCCTTTTATGGGCTCTAAGCTGGGGCTGGACAGGGAATCTAGCTGGTGGCTGCTTCTATCGCAAAGGCAAGGGCTGGCCAGAACAACCTGTTTTTCCCTCCTTCCCAGGCCTTTGGCACATTTCCTCTGAAATCAACAGAGATCCCTGATTGCTCAAGCCGTAGGACCTTCTCCCTCATAACTGAATTATTTGCATGCTTGACTTGTCTTATTTCAAAAGTTGACCTCCTCATTCTCTTCAAGACTAAGGTCAAGATCATAATGACCTTATTACGCTCTGTCCCATGAGGAAAGATCTGGGGCTTGAGTTGATAGGGAGTTCGGCAAAACGACACCTTGTGGAGCACCTGCCAGAATCCTCCTGCCCCGTGGTTGGCCTCGTGGGATTTGTTAAGTGGTACCCAGACCAGGCTCCGTGCCGACCTCAGCGAGAGGACCCAGGCACTGCCCAGAGGGATGCTGAAGAGTTGGAGCGTATCCCAGTGTTATTGTTTAGTTGTTAAATCCTGTCTGACTTTCTGCAAACATGGACTGTAGCCCAGCAGGCTCCTCTGTCCTTGGGATTTCCCGGGTAAGAATACTGGAGTGGGTTGTCATTTCCTTCAGGGGATCTTCCTGACCCAGGAATCAAACCCATGTCTCCTAGGTCTCCTGCACTGGCAGGCAGATTCTTTACTGCTGAGCCACCAGGGAAGCCCTTATTCCAAAGAGGCCAGCCTAGTAGGCAGAGTATCTACCATATTCATGCAGCATGTTCGTACTTGTGTTCAAGAAGGGCCATCATATGGGAGGAATGAGCTCGGAGCTCCTCTCTGAGTGTCCAGAAGGCTAGAAAAATGTCGTGTGTGTGAGTCACGGTGTGTGATGATAGGAGGGTGACCGCAGCAGGGGAGGAGTCCCGTGGTCAAGGGGCTTGTGGTCCAGCCAGAACACCAGACCCGATAGGTGATGTGGATCCCCGTTCGGAGTTTAGAGAGAATTCTGGTTGTGTCGGCTGGGAAACTCAGCTTGTGCTGGGAGGAGAAAGCTGGTATTTGTGCCTCGGACTCTCTTCTGCTGAAGGTGTGGGGATGCCAGCATTCTGCCTGCCCTTGGCCAGGACTGTTGAGTTTCTGGGCATGGCTGACCCTTCTCAAGATGAGCCTCTGGGTACTTCCGAGTGGGTAATTTCTTTTTTGTCACTGTAGGCATTTTCCCATTTTCTTGAGCTCTGGGCTTTGGGGTTAAATGGCTGGGGTTAAGTAATGAGAAAGAAGTAAATCCATGAGGGATTCCCACGTAGCCTAATGCCCACAACTCTATTGTCCCCAGTAAGTCCTCCCTAATATTCCCAGAGTTACTGAGGCAGTTTAATGGCTCCTGTATTTAACAAGGACAGCGAACTCATCCAGCAGACATTTTTTATAAGATCCTTTATGAATCGCAACAATGTCCACATTATGATTTTACATCCCGCTTTAATAAGGATTGAATTGCCATGGGCGATTTTGAATGAGAGGGTCTTGTCTTCTAACTGCAGTAGGTCTTCTGGCAACAGGCCTGATTTACTTCCTGGCTCTGCACCAGATTAAATTAACTTTCTCCACAGTTCATCTCTTAACCCTCTTTGGACAGCAACCTACATGGACAGATCAAATTTTACAGAATTTCTGGCTCTCAGGGGGCTTTAGAAGCTTCTCAACAAAGCATAGGCATCCTGGAAACAGCAGGACAGATCAGTGAAGGGTCCAATCTCTGCAGGATAATGTCAAGGCTGGGCTTTCCTGTTGTAGCAGCGGGCAGTTCTTGTGTTCAGTGATTCCATAGAAATTCCTACTGAGCAGAGAAACATACACCAGGTAAAATGGTCTTGGAAGCAAAAAGATCTGAGTTCTGTCTGAATGCAATGATTAATTTTATGTTACTTGACTGGGCTGACAGATGCCCAGATTAACAGGTAAAATATTATTCCAGCTGAGCTGATGGGTATTCATTGGAAGGGCTGATGCTGAAGCTGAAACTCCAATACTTTGGCCACCTGATGCGAAGAGCTGAGTCATTTGAAAAGACCCTGAAGCTGAGAAAGATTGAGGGCAGGAGGAGAAGGGGATGACAGAGGATGAGATGGTTGGACGACATCACTGACACAATGGACGTGGGTTTAGGTGGACTCTGGGAGTTAACAGGGAAGCCTGGGGTGCTGTGGTTCATGGAGTCACAAAGAGTTGGATACAACTGAATGACTGAAATGAACTGAACTGAGTTGATAAGGATGCTTCTGGAAGAGATTAACACTTGAATTGGTAGGCAGTAAAGAAGATTGCCCTCCCAGTGTGGATAAACACTGGCCTGTTGGGGGCCTGCATAGAAAAATAGGGTGGAGGAAACATGAATTTGCTCTCTGCTTGAAATGGGACAGGCATTTTTTTCTTGCCTTTAAACAATAGCACTCCTGGTTCTTGGGCCTTTGGACTTGGACTTATACCTTTGGCCCTCTGGATCCTTTTATCCACAAACCATACTTCGTGGATAGATATGCTGGTTGTCGTGTGTGTGTGTGTGTGTGTGTGTGCATGTGTGTGTGTGTATGCTCAGTTGTGTCTGACTCTTTGGGACCTCCATGGACTGTAACCCACCAGGCTCCTCTGTCCATGGGATTCCCCAGGCAAGCATACCGGAGTGGGTTGTCATTTGCTTCTCCAGGGGATCTTCCCAACCTAGGGATCAAATTGGCATCTTCTGCATCTCCTGCATTGGCAGGATGATTCTTCACCACTGAGCCACTTGGGAAACCCCAGTTCTCACTTACTATGTGAATAAATGAAGGCTCAGAGAGGTTGGCCAACTTCCCTAAGGCCCCACAGCTAAGGCAGGATATATCCAGGACACAAATCCAGATGTGTTGAATTCTAATTTGTATTTTCTCCATGCATTAGTACACTCTGCACCTTCTGTTCTTTAGCAGATGCTGAGTTAAAATTATTGCAGGTATGTGTATATCTTAAAAAGATCTAAAAACAGTAAATAGAAAATCAATTTGAAATTATTTTTAAAAATATTTCTCAGCTAAAGAATAAAATTCCTGCCTTGAAAATCAAAGTCATAGAGTAATTACAGGGGCACTCATAAAGCCCTTCAGTATTTGGTCCTGAACTTGAATGGGAGGATCTATTGAGAGCTGGTGTGAAAAGGTGACTTGGGGTCTGAGATTAGCCCAAAACAGATAAGGATAAATCTTTTCTTCAAAGCTGTTAGTGCTGGTGGGCTATGTACATGTCTCTAAGTGGTAAAGAATCCAACTGCCAATGCAGAAGATGCAGGAGACATGGGTTCGATCCCTGAGTTGGGAAGATCTGCTATAGGAAGTGGCAACCCACTCCAGTATTCTTGCCTGGGAAATTTCATGGACAGAGGAGCCTAGTGGGCTATAGTCCATGGATTTAAAGAGTTGGACCTGACTAAGCAACCAAGGACACACCACACCACACACACACACACACACTCAATCACACACACACACACACACACATACACACACACACAGTGTGTATAGGTCAATCCCGATCTTCCAATTTATCTCTTCCCCCTGGCTTATCCCCTAGTAACCATAAGTTTGTTCCCCATCTGTGACTCTATTTCTGTTCTTATCATCTTACCTAAACATCTTTAGGCAAAAAATGCAATATTCTTGCCTAAAGAATACGGGACTCGATTTTTTCATTTTCCAAAGTAAGAATAAGGACAACTATCTATTTAGAAAGATAATTTGATGAGATCACTTATACCAATGCCAGGCACATAGTAGACAATAAATGCTTATTATAAATAACTGAGAGGCTTCCCCAGAGCCTCACCAGTAAAGAATCCACCTGCAATGCAGGAGATGCTGGTTTGATCACTGGGTCGTGAAGATCCCCTGGAGGAGGGTACAGCAACCCACTCCAGTGTTCTTGCCTAGAGAATCCCATGCAGGAGCCTGGCGGGCTACTATCCATGGGGTTGCAAAGAGTCGTACGCGACTGAAGTGACTTAGCACCTATGCCTCAATAACTGAACTAACTTTGTAACGCGAGTCTCCAAGACTTTACAGAGGAAAAGAAAGAAGAAAAGAAGACAACATCAAGAAGTACCCTCCCCCTCTGCCACACACACACAGACACACATCCCTGACTCCTAATGCTTTCCCCACATTTCCCATTGCTTTCTGAAGCCGGTCACATCCAGGAGAGATAGGTTTTCTTGCAGTGGACAGTTCCCAGATATTTTCAACTGTCACTTAAACACCAAGAGATGCTGAGTTTGTGAAGCTGCATGTGTATCCAGCTGTGCTGCCTCTAAACAGACAGTGAGCAAGTGCCTGCTTCCTGCCTCTGCCTTGGACCTGATACCCTCAGCTCCACCACGTGTAGCCCAGAGTAGGTGTTGTGTGCTGGTCTGAACTCAGGAGCAAGAAAGAGAAGAAGCGAAGGGAGAAAGCGAGGGTAGAAGGGGAGAGAGGTTGGTGTACGTGTCCATACACATCCAGGCATATCCGTGCCACCAGGCGTGGGTGGCAGGAGAGTGTGGTTCTTGGGTAGGTGTCAGAGCACTTGCTATTTGAAAGCACCGTCACACTTCTAATTTTCCATTAATACCATGGCATGCCCCCAAATGTTGGCTCGGGATGGTTCCATGTGGCCTGCTCTGCTGAAATGATCCTGCAGCTGTTGCTGAAGTACCAGGGGATTCTGGTGACTGGTAAGTTCAACACTTGCCAGATTCTGTTAATAGATGCAGGAATTCGATGATCTTCTAACATATGGTGATCTAACAAAGGGTAAGAAGTATTTCCAAGTGGCTTTAATGGTAAAGAATTCTGCTAATGCAGAAGATGCAAGTTCGATCCCTAGATCAGAAAGATTCCTTGGAGAAGGAAATGGCACCCCACTGCCTGGAAAATCCCATGGACAGAGGAGTCCAGAGGGCTACCATTCCCTGGGGTTGCAGAGTTGGGCATGACTGAGCATGTATGCACACAAACGCAATGGCAGCTTTTGCCTTTGCACAGCACTCTGGAGTTAATTTTCTCTGCAGACTACTGCCCTCTCCCTCCCACCTCCTGGACATCTCAGCATGTGTAAAAGGGATTAGAGCCCACTATCCCCCCAGGTCTCTGTCTTGCCCCTCCTCCTGCACCATCCAGCTTGTCAGCTGATAATGCTGCTGGCCCCTGGAATTTAGAAGTCATTCCAGAGCAGTTGGTTTCCGGCTGACCTGGATTCAGATCCCAGCTCTGTCCCTTGTCAGCTGACCTTGAGCAAATTACCTAAATTTTCTGAGCCTCAAGTTTTCCCATATGCAAAATGGGAAAGAATGGACCTTACTCATTCATAGTTGTTGCAAGAATGGTAAAGGGTGATGTTTGCAAAAGGTCCAGTCTTGTAGATATGAGATGATCCATGAGTCTTCCCCCTCCTCTTCTCATCCATGGATATGTCCCAGAAATTTATAAAACATTCCAGGGTGGCCATTTTTCTTTGTGTTTCTCTCAGGATCCTAGCACATAGTAGGGCAGCAGGTTTCAAACCTCTGTCCATCAGTGTGAGCTGGGGCCTGTTACAGACACAGGTTCTCAGGCCTGCATGTAATGATTCTAATGTTGCAAGGTTGCAGAGCCTAGGAGTCTGCTTCTAAAGAGGAGCCTTGGGGGATATAGGAATCTCCCCTTGAGAAAACCTCATATTCTTTTAAAACCCAGGGTTTCACTGAAGCTCACCTGACAGGCTGTGGGTCTGTGGGGCAGAGGAAAAGGGGGATTGAATTACCACCTCACACCCGTCAGAATGACCATTATCAAAGAATGTCCACACAATAAGTGCTCAAGAGGGTGTGAGAAAAGGGAACCCTCTGGCACTACTGGTGGGAATGCCAATTGATACAGCCATTAAGGAGAACAGTATGGAGAGTCCTTAAAAAACTAGGAATAAAACTACCATACGACCCAACTATCCCACTATTGGGCACATACCCTGAGGAAACCGCAATTGAAAAAGATGCCTGTACCCCAATGTTCATTGCATCACTATTTACAATAGCTAGGACATGGAAGCAACCTAGAGGCCCTTTGACAGATGAATGGATAAGGAGGTTGTGGTACATATACACCATGGAATATTAGCCATAAAAAAGAAGCGCATTTCCGTCAGTTCTAATGAGGTGGATGAACCTAGAGCCTATTACACAGGGTGAAGTGAGTCAGAAAGAGAAAAATAAATATGGTACATTAACACATATATGTGGAATCTGGAAAAATGGTACTGATGAACCGTTTTGCAGGGTGGCAATGGAGACGCACACAGAGAACCGACTTGTGGGCCCAGGCGAGTGTGGAGAGGATGGGACGAATTGAAAGCGTGACACCGAAGCACACATATTACCATATGTAAAAATAGGTTGTCGGTGGAAATTTGCTGTATGATGCAGGGAGCTCAAACCTGGTGCTCTGCGACGACCTAGGGAGGTGTGATGGGTGGGAGGGAAGTTCAAGGGGCCCTGTGTATGCCTACGGCTCATTCGTGCTGATGTATGGCAGAAGCCAACACAGTACTGTGAAGCAATTGTCCTCCAATTAAAAATAACTAAATTTTAAAAAGAGAGAATGCATTTCTGTTGCTTTAAGCCAAAAAAAGGGGGAATTTTCAAAGATTGAGGAGGACAGAGAGGGAGGGACCCTTCACAGCCATCTTTCTCTAGATGGGGAAGGTTTACAAAGCTCTGTCTCTTATTACCCATAAAACAGCTATTGTGCTTAAACTGGCGATGTTTAGCAAAAGAGGAATGCCACCTTGGCTCCAAGTGACTGTAATCACAGCACTTAATTAAAGGCTGCCGGCGGGAAGGCCTTCTTGGCATCAGAAAACTCCCTCTGGGGCAGCCGCCCAAACGCCAGCAGTTGGTAGCTGGAACTCTGGGAGGATGGCTCCCTGGGGGTTCCTGAGGAACTTAGTTCTGATTCTTTGCACCTCCTGATCAACATCAGGGAACTGCAGAGGGGAGACTAAAGGTTTTTCAGCATCAAGATCCACCTGGTCTTCAAGGACTTGTGATACCGAGAAAATAAATTACCCCCATTCCTCCTCACGTCTCCTGCTTTCACCTGAAGACAGTTTCCAGGAGGGGAATAAGTGGTCCGGGGGGGTGGGGGGGTGTATCAGAGGTGAGGGCTGTGAACGCCAGTCCCCAAGCCCAGGGCTCAGTTTGGTTCCTGCCCTTGTTTCAGCAATTTTGTTCTTTCATGAGCCTGATGAGGGTGACCGCAAAGTCCAACAAGCGATTTCATTGGCTGCCTGTTTCAAAGTTATTTCACAGAAGGCTTCCAGAGAGGGTAAAGTTTTAAAATAAGAAACTAAGCCAGCCTCATTGAAACCTCAGGAAAAGCAATCTAGTAAAATATATACATATGCAGAGAAATATATGTACCTGTAGAAGAAACGGAACTACACTGGTTTTCTTGAATCCATGTGTAATCTGAAACAACTCAATTCAAGTGCAAAAAGAAAAATGAGGTTTAGGGAATATTCAAGAAGGGAATAAGCCACTTCTCCTGAGCTAGATTGAGGTGTAATATAAAAGCTAATCTGAGAACTTAATTTCTACGAAAACAATCTAATTAAAATACCAGTTGTTTTGTACATGTCAGAAGAGTTCTGACTCTTCAGTTAGATAGCAAATGGACATTCTATTTCTGAATGGCCAGAATGGCCACATTCTCTGGATGTGTGTCCAGAGAGTAAAACGGAGGCATTTGACTGTCTAATTCCTCAAAACATCCCATCTGTGGAAATAAAATGGATTGCAGTATATGCCCTGGCTAAACATATGTCATTTATGTTATTGTATGTTGCACCTGTTAAAGAAATGAGCCAAGATGCTGGCTTAGAGTACTTTAAAAATTTTCTCATTGCTATCACTTTTTTTAATCAGCATGTTATTGAGAAAATAAATGTAATGTGCAAGGTCCCAGGCTTTAAAAAAAAGAGAGGTTTGGGAGTGGGAGAGCTGGGGTTGTGGTCCAAGGTTGCACACGCTTTTCGCAAGGCTGCTGTAGGCGCGGTCCACGGCCGTCACCCCTTCATCCAGACTATCCCCGCCTGTAACGCGGCACTACCCTCTCCTGGAGTTTGCATAGAAATGAATCATCCTGCCTCTCTTCCAGCAGCACAACTCCAGCCATAACAATTAACCACCGAGAAACATAAAGCAGGAGGATATGCATGTGTGATTCCTTTCCATCTGGGCCTCAGCTGCTGCGTAAAGAGAGGTCTTGTGTACATTTCTGATTCCATCTCCTGGATGGGCCCATACCTGAACAGCAGGATGGGAGGCCCACTTTCAAGATTTCTAACTCCTTGAACACCTCCCTAAGTGGTAAGACACACAAAGGCTTTTTAAAAAATAATTTATCTTGTGGTTTATTTTTAAAATTAAGATATAATTTTCATATAACTTGGTATTAGTTTTAGGTGTACAACATAATGCTTTGTTATATGTATATATTATGACATGAATACCATGACCAGTCTAGTTAATATCTATCATGCATGATTACAAATTTTTTTCCTCATAAGAACTTTTAAGATCTCCTCTCTTGGCAACTTTTAAATATGCAATACTGTGTCATCACCCTGCTGTACATTATGTCCCCAGGACTTATTTATTTTATGAAAGGAAGTACATGTCTTTTGATTACTTTCACCCATTCATTATAAGCGCTTTTTAGTTTCATTTCTTATATGATTATATCCTAAGTGTTAGTCGCTCAGTCGTGTCCGACTCTTTGAGATCCCAAGGACTGTAGCCCACTAGGTTCCTCTGTCCGTGGAATTCTCCAGGCAAGAATCCTGGAGTGGGTAGGCATTCCCCTTCTCCACGGGATCTTCCCAACCCAGGGGTCAAACCTGGGTCTCCTGCATTACAGGCAGATTCCTTATGGTCTGAGCCACCAGGGAAGCCCCCTTGATCCTAAGGCTCAATGTAAATATACACATGTACATGTATATGTACATGTGTATATACATATATAAGCTCATACATACATATACTTACATGCATATTCTAATAAACAGATATAAACACATGGATATATGTTTTATATACATATACACATATACACACAGGCACTTATACCTATATACACATACTCATAAACACGTATATAACATTCACCCACTACGTGTACACATATGCACACACACACATAGACGTGCACACACATATATGCACATATGATCAGCATGTGATGGGGAGTCCAGCTGTTCCTCGGGTGTCTAGAGGGGTCAGCAGGGCTCCTGGGCTCTCTGAATTCTAGCCCATCACCTAGTGAAGCTCTGAGGTGTCCCTGTCCCCGCTGGCCTCCTGGCTTCTGCCCGGCCCCCTAGTGCCATCACCTCAACTGCAGCTGCTCCCCTCAGGCCCACAGGGCTTAGCAGGAGACCGGCATGGCCCCATCTCAGTTGCTGCTGACCTTGGTGAGACCTCACAGCAGAGCTGCCTGGGCTCTGGGAGACTCTAGCTTTTCTCCCAGCCTGTCAGGGGCAGGTAAGCTGAGCTGATGTGTGCCTCTGTCCCCGCCAGCCTGGGCCCTGCTGACACCCTCACTGCAGGGCACCTTGGTCTTCTGCTGCATCCTCTCCCCTGCCCCCAGAACATGCAGCATCACAGGTCTCCACAGGCCTGGAGGTGTCTGGATCCCGACTTGGCATCTGTTGTTGGTTCTTTTCCTGGGCTTTCTCTTGGCCTCCACGTCCATAGCGCAGGGAAGTGGCACCTGGCAGAGATACAGGGAGGATGGAAACCAAGGACGCAGGGGCCAGGCAGAGCGTGCGGCACAGGAAGCGGGGATGGTGCTATCCCGAGTGAGCCGCTGGTGGTGAAGAACCATCGGGAGTGATGTGCCCCACGCCACCCTGCTGAGCAAGTGGGACACGGAGCGTCCAGGGTGCCGGCCTGACTCAGAGGCCTGTGGTCTCTGCCCGACCTGGCCCCGCCGTGCAGGGGCAGGCCCGGGGAGCCCACTGATTCCCGTGGCTCCAGGCCCAGTGTTCTCCGTGTTCAGAGTTGAAACCAGAGATCAGAAGTACAAAGTCTGCAGGGCCCAGAAAGTATCTGGGGCCCAAAAGACCACAAGTGAGGAACAGGAGCTGAGACCAGCCCCAGGGAGTGGACGACGGAACCTGGCCAACTGCAGACACACACCCCACCTGAAGGGAGAGCTTCCCCTCAACCCCTGGCCCATGGACCCGCTAAGAAGAGGTCCCAGAGTTGCCAGATCTGCCGAAGCCTTAAATATAGGGGATTTTAGGAAAATCTCCCAAGGGTCAGCAGCTAATTCACATAAATGTTTCAAAATAGCATATATGTTAACAGAACCTTGCCAGCAAGCTACCCCTGGGCCTATGCTATCAATCATTTTACAATTTAATGAAGGCGTTTTGTAAGTTTTTTTCTGATGCTGATGACTCTAACATACCTATTCCAGCTTCTGCAGACCTTTTCTGACCAGCCTCAAGCTTCCAGTCAGGCATACCAAGGGCAAAGCCTCCTGGGTTGTTACTGAGAAAGATTGGGGTAAGGAATTGGGGGCTGGGGGACACTCCATCAGCTGCACCTCATCTGTGCAGACTCAGCTCCTAGGTGGAGCGGGTTAGGAGCTCAGCTTCCTCCTCTGTAATCTGGAGAGTGCCAGGCTTGTGAGACCAAAGAGACATCCTCTGCTGGACTGGTGTTTGTGAAGTCCCTAGGTGGCTCCTGGGACAGAGGGGAGTCGATAGATGGTAGTCACAGGACCAGTGTAGTTTGCGTGACCCCATGCAAAATAAAGATGTGAGATCAGATTTTGAAAAACTTATTCAGAATTTCAATATAGTGACAGTAGAATAGGAAGGGCTTCCCTGGTGGCTCAGTGGGAAAGAATCCGCCGCCAATGCAGAAGACACAGGAGAAGCAGGTTTGATCCCTCTGGGTCGGGGAGGTCCACTAGAGAAGGAAATGGCAACCCGCTTCAGTGTTCTTGCCTGGGAAATCCCACGCGCAGAGGAGCCTGATGGGCTATAGTCCATGGGGTTGCAAAGAGTTGGACTCGACTTAATGACTAAATAACAAGGATATGAAACCAAGCCATGGCTCTGCTAAGCGTTTGACCGTACGAGGCCGTACGAGGCTCCTAGACCCATGCGGTCATCAGACCTAACACTTGAGAACGTACTGGGTACTGGGTACCATTCTAAGTGCCTGTCATGTTTATATGGACTCTTCAAAGTGGATTAGCTATGTTCCCATTTAACAGGTGAGGAAAATGAGGCACAGAGGGGCTAAGCCACTTGTTTACCATCATGCAGCTCAAGAGAGGCAGAGCTAGAGTTGGCTGTCTGGTCCTGAAGCTGTCCTGTTTTCATCCCCCTTCTTCTGGACTTGAACTGGGAGCTCTGTCCAAGTAGGATGGAGGATCCGGAACTCCCTGGGCCCATGCACAGTGGCCAGGACCGGAATCTTCTCCCACAGAATCTGCTGCCACACAAGTGGCAGGACAGGTCCTCCCAGACACATGCCAGGGCCATGCTGCGCTGAGAGGTCTGGGACCCAGAGGGGAAGGGGTGGAGTTCACATGAGGACACTCAGAGCCGAGGCCTCCGCAGGACTGAAAGTACTGGGCTTTGTTCTTCGATCCAAACTGTGGATCAGGGCTGATCAGCCTCAGGGTCATTACTCACATTACAGCTGCGGGCTGACTCAGCATTTTCCAAACCCACCGTGATAACAGATCCTCCCCATCCAATGCCACTTAGAGTTTCCAGGGAATGGGGCTGGGGCAGCTTAGGCAACTTGAGGCTGCAGCAAACTCTCTGGTCTGCCTCTGAGTCACAATGGTGCTTTTCTGTGGCTTCTCCTGCCAGGGGCAGCACCTGAGTGGTCCCACCTGTCCAAGTCATCTCAAGAATTCAAGATTTTACACTGTAAGACAAAGGATGACATGTCAGTAATATCTGTGAAAATGAGAAAAATGGAGCAAAGATATATCCCACTGTGAATGATTCTCTCAGAGTCATGGTTTTATTTTTGGTCCATGAAATAAAAATGATGACAATAATAGTAATAACTAACATATTGTTGTTATTGCTGTTTAGTCGCTAGGTTGAGTCTGATTCTTTGCAACCCCATGGACTGTAACCAGCCAGGCTCCTCTGTCTGTGGGATTTCCCAGGCAGGAATACTAGAGTAGGTTGCCGTTTTCTTTTCCAGGGGATCTACCCAACCCGGAGATCCAACCCACGTCTCCTGCAGATGGATTGCAGGATCCATCATTGGCAGATGGATTCTTTACTACTGAGCCACCAGGGAAGCCAATAACTAACATATATGGAGCCCTTAAAATGTCCCAGGCACTGTGCTAAATGCTTTACTCGAATTATCTCACCCACACATACCTACTTGACAAAGGTGTGATTCTGCTGTCCAAACCACTTACGATCTTTTTTTTCCAGTCACACTAAATCACAGCTCAGGAAATTTACATGCAATTAATCTCCTTAATTGAACCTTTATGGTTAGATAATATAACCATGGCGTAGATGAGGAGTAATTCATCCAGCTCCTCTGCTCAAGTTGGAGCTTGACTGTTCTAAGGGGAATGTGTGTGAGGATGTGGAAGGGAGGGAGGAAGAGGAGGCGTGGCCGAGATGTTGACCAACTGACTACTCATCCGCCCTGCTCCATCCACACTGTCCTCTATTGTCTCTCTTGGCTCCTTAAATTCCCTGTGTTCTTCAGGGTCCTTGAAAATACTGTTGCCTTTGCCCAAATACTGTTCTCTTCCCTTTTTTTTCTTTTGTATTTAATTTTTTAAAATGTAGTTTTGACTGCACTGGGTCTTGGTTGCAGCAGGGGGGCTTTCTCTAGTTGTGGTGAACTTTCATTTCGGTGAGCAGGGGCTACTCTCTAGTTGTGATGTTCAGATTTCTCATTTTTCTGACTTGCAGTGACTTCTCTTGTTGCAGAGCATGGAATCTAGGGACCTCGAGCTCATTCGTTTTGGTGCTTGGGTTTAGTTGCCCTGTGACATGTGGAATATTCCTAGACCAGGGATCAAACCCATGTCCCCTGCATTGGCAGGTGGATTCGTAACCATTTGACCACCAGGGAAGTCCTGTTCTAGTCCCTTTGTGGAGGGAACACCCACTCATCTTTCAGACCCTCAGCTTGCCTCTCGTGGGCCTGGGGTCCTCGCTGCCCTGTGTGGTTTTCCTTTGGCCTCCTTGCTGAAGCTACAGATGGAGATTTACTTGGGGTCTTATCTGGTGATGGTTCTCATGCATTAGGGCCTTCCCAGGTGGCCTTAGTGTAAAGAACCCACTTGCCACTGCCGGAGACATAAGAGACTCAGTTTCGATCGAAACTGAGTCTCGATCCCTGAGTTGCATAGATCCCTGGAGGAGGGCATGGCAACCCACTCCAGGATTCTTCCTGGGAAAACCCATGGACAGAGGAGCCTGGCAGGTGGCCATCCATAGGGTCACATAGAGTTGGACACGACTGAAGCGACTGAGCCTGCCGGCATGCTGATGGATTCGACTCTTCACACCATCAGGACAGAGACCACTGCTGTCGTCTTCATTGTTGTTTATTGGTGCATCCTTCGCACCTAACACGCAGTATGGATTCGACAAAGGCTTGTTCAAAAACAGGAATGAATAGACAGGGTGTTTCGTTCAGATCATAGGTGGATAGGGGTTCAGCTCTGTGGATGTGGGTGGTAACTTCATTCTGAGTTGGACCCTAGTTCTTACTTAGAGTGTGGGCTAGAGTGCGGTGGTCTGGAAAGGGAGAGGAGCTTCCAGAATGTGGGGTGTCAGGCTTCCTTGGCTGTCAGGCTAATGGTCCCCCACCGACCCCAGGTTCTCTCCTACCTGATGCAGAATCACGGACCCCTCCAGGTCTGTACTAGGGACTGGCAAACATCCTCTGTAAAAGCCATTATCTTTGTGGCCTCAGGGTCTCTGCTGCAGCTGCTCATCTTGGACATCATCTCACGGAAGCCACCACAAACAGCGCGGGAATGAATGGGCGTGACGTGTTCTGACAACATTTTACTTAGGATCACTGAAAAGGGAATTTCACACCCTTTCATGTGTCACACCTACTTTCCTTCTTTTGATTTTTTTTTCTTTTCTCCGGCCGTTAAAGAACGTAAAAACCATTCTTAGCTCATAGGCTGTGCAAAAACAGGCGACCGGTTGGATTTGGTTCCTGGGCTGTGGTTCGCCAACCCTTAGGCTACACTCTTATTTCAGATCCCATGGTGTTTTCCCTGCTGTTTTCCTAGAAGGTGTTTCCTGCTGGCTGGGCTTAAGTCTCCACTCTGTCCTTTATACCTTGTGTGGCATATGGGGTGCCACTCATCTCTCAGGGCCCAGGCACCTCACTGGTTGGGCAATGTTAAAGCTAGGGGGTCCCTGCCCATGGCCCTGCAGGCAGTGGGGGCTCCCCAGGAAGCTTCATTTGAAGAAGACTCTGAGGGTCAGAGTACATCATTATATGCAGAGTACATCATGAGAAACGCTGGGCTGGAGGAAGCACAAGCTGGAATCAAGATTGCCAGGAAAAATATCAACAACCTCAGATATGCAGATGACACCACCCTTATGGCAGAAAGCAAAGAAGAACTAAAGAGCCTCTTGATGGAAGTGAAGAAGAGAGTGAAAAAGTTGGCTTAAAGCTCAACATTCAGAAAACTAAGATCATGGCATCCAGTCCCATCACTTCATGTCAAATAGATGGGGAAACAGTGAGAGACTTTATTTTTCTGGACTCCAAAATCACTGGAGATGGTGACTGCAGCCATGAAATTAAAAGACGCTTGCTCCTTGGAAGGAAAGTTATGACCAACCTAGACAGCCTATGAAAAAGCAGGGATATTACTTTGCCAACAAAGGTCTGTCTAGTCAAGGCTATGCTTTTTTCGGTAGTCATATATAGATATGAGTTGGACTATAAAGAAAGCTGAGCACCAAAGAATTGATGCTTTTGAGTTGTGGTATTGGAGAAGACTCTAGAGTGTCCCTTGGACTGCAAGGAGATCCAACCAGTCCATCCTAAAGGAGATCAGTCCTGAATATTCACTGGAAGGACTGATGTTGAAGCTGAAACTCCAATACTTGGGCCACCTGATGCAAAGAGCTGACTCGTTTGGAAAGACCCTGATGCTGGGAAAGATTGAAGGCGCGAAGAGAAGGGGATGAGATGTTTGGATGGCATCACCAATTCAATTAACATGAGTTTGAGTAAACTCTGGGTGTTGGTGATGGACAGGGAGGTTTGGCGTGCTGCAGTCCATGGTGTCTCAGAGAGTTGGACACGACTGAGGGACTGAACTGAACTGAACTGAACTGCGTGTCAGAGTAGAACCAGAAGCACAGGGAGCTACCAGTGCTGTGGAAGCAGATACCAGCTCCTGGGGCTCCGGGTACCACCTGGGGTCTGGCTGTCCTCTCGTCCATCCGGAGAGCCTCATAGTCATGCTGACAGTTGAGTCTGAGCCACACACTCATTCATTTTTCCCCTGTCCCTTCACACACTTGATTATCACAAAACAGGCTTTGACAGCCCTCAAGGCTTTGGAGATAAAACTCTGGACAAGATAAGGGGTAGGGCTGCCTCATGTGGTGTGTGGATAAGCATCACAGATTACAGCTAATTTAAAAAAACAGAAAGAATAAAAAACCTAACCAACCTGTTCTTTTCTCTTATAACCTGTTCTCATAAATGACCATGAAATATATTCAACTCAGAAACCTGAGTGACCTTGGAATTCATCCTCCCTCCCACGAAATTAATCTTGGATGCCTGTGCACTTTTCCCAGGACCAAACACCCTGGATATCTGTGACCTTTCTGGCATTTCCTCCCCTACTTCCTCCATTCCTCCAACTCTCCTTCACCCAGACTGCAATCTGACCTTTTAGAATAATCTCCCTGGCGTTAGATATTCCCTGGTTCCATTTTTTTCCATAAAAGTCAAATTCAATCATATCACTTACCTGACAGACTTTTTTGCTCACGTTTAAAAAATCTTATTACTGGAATATAATTCCTTTACAAGGTTGTGTTGGTTTCTGCTGTATAACAAAGTGAATCAGCTATGTAGACACACATGTCCCCTCCCTCTTGAGTCCACCTCCCACCAGCCCCATCCCACCCCTAGGTCATCACAGAGCCCTGAGTTGACCTCCCTGTGCTTATAGCAGCTTCCCACCAGCTATCTCTTTTACACATCATCTATTCTAAGTCACCTCAGTTGTGCCTGACTTTTTGAGACCCTATGGGCTATAGCCCGCCAGGCTCCTCTGTCCATGGACTTTTCCAGGCAAGGATACTGGAGTGGGCTGCCAAGCCCTTCTCTGGGCGATCTTCCCGACCCGGGGATCAATGTCTCCTGCACTGTCAGGTGGGTTCTACACCACCAGCACCACCCGAGAAGCGTGGTAATGTACTGATGAGGGTTCCCTAGGTGGCTCAATGGTGAAGAATCTGCAACGCAGGAAACACAAGATTCAGTGCAGAGTTCGGCCCTGGGGCAGGAGGAAATGCCCACCGACTGCAGTGTTCTTGCTTGGCGAATCCCATGGACAGAGGAGCCTGGTGGGCTGCAGTCCGTGAGGTCTCAAAGAGCAGGGCTGAGCACAGTCAAGCCACACAGGCACACAGCGTATACATGTCAGTGCTGCTCTCCCAGTTATTCCCACCCTCCCCTTCTCAACCTGTGTCCACAAGCCCCTTCTCTGCATCTGCACCTCTATTCCTGCCCTCAAGCAGGTTCACCTGTACCACTTTCTAGATTCCATATATATGCCTTAATGTACAATGCTTGTTTTCTCTTTTTCTCTGACATACTTCACTCTGTATGACCGACTCCAGATTCATTCTCATCAATATAAATGAGCCAACTTCATTCCTTTTTATGGCTAAGTAATATTCTACCATGTATATGTGCCACACCTTCTTTATCCATTCACCTTGACCAAAAAAGTTTTAATGGCTTAGGATGATGAAAAAGTTCTGTACATAGCGGTGATGATCACCCAACAATATGAATGTGTTTAGGGTCACCAAACTAGATGCTTAAAAATGGTGAAAATGGTAAATTTTAGATTCTGTCTCTGTTTCTGTAACACAGAATTCTTTCATGAATCCCCATGAATCTCAGAGTACCCTGGTCAGGTTTGCGTGAACCTCAGAGAACCTCATGATCCCTACCACGCAAGTTTCATTCTCTACCCACTGATCTTAAGCTTGATCAGCTTACCATCCCCACCAGCACCTTTTTGTCTCTGTTTCATCTGCCTGAAGCATATTTTATTTCTTCCTTCTTCCTGAGCAAACTCAACCTTTAAGATCTAGGTCAACAGGAAACAGAACCATCTGTTTCATCAGCCTTTCCCATTGACTTTATTCTTTTCATGCAGGTAGAACTAAATGAGTCATCGTTTAATGATAATATCAAGTAGTGGAAGAGAGGGGAAAGCAGAAGCCAAAAGTCAGGTAGAAAGAACCACAGTAAACTGCACACCTGTGTGCCCACATTTCAGTCTTGTCAGTACTGTCATCACCTTCGCAATCTTCTCTATGTTCCTCCACTTTCAGGAATGCGTCCTGCCAGGCATTCTGTATCTGTCATTCCATTTCTTTTCTTTGTAGTTTCATCATGCTCGTTTATTTCCTTGAATGATGTAACATCTAGTCATAGCTGATTTTGAACTTTATGCAAACAGAATTATACTGCTTATTCCCTGTGAGCTGTCTTTTCCCCCTCAGAATTACATTTGAGAGATTAATCCACTCTTTTGCCCTTTGCTGTGATCGGTTCATTTTCACTGCTATATACTTTTCCATTAGCTGAAAAGAGCACATTTTTTAAAAAATCCATTGCTGCTGGGGATGGGCATTTCAGTTATTTCCAGTTTTTGCTATTATAAATTGTGAGTGCACACTGCTATATTTAAAATGGATAAGCAACAAGGACCTACTGAATAGTACGGGGAACTCTGCTCAGTGTTATGTGGAAGTCTGCATGGGAGGGTAGTTTGGGCAAGAGTGAATACATGTTATATATATGGCTAAGTGCCTTTGCAGTTCACCTGAAATGATCACAACATTAATAGGCTACACCTCAATACAGAATAATTTTTTTTAAAAGAAACAAATGGATTGAACTTGGACACAATAAAGTGATCGCCAACTGGATTTATCATTCTATTAAGCTTAATAAACACTACTTTGTTGCCCTAAAAAAAAAAAAGAAATTCTGTTGATGTGGCCAACTCTACACAGGTTTCTTGGAGCAATTGCAAGATATCACAGGGTGTCTACCCAGAGAGGAATTGCTGGGGCAGACTCACGCAATTCCTCAATGCTTTTTGCATGATGCCTAATTGCTATCTACAGTGATTTTATCAAATGACACTCCCATCCGGCATTGGTTGGGGACAGGGACTGATTGTCCCACTTCCTGGCATCATTTGATTGCCAGACTTTAATTTTTGCTAATTTGGCAGATGTGAAATGACATCTCATTGTGGTTTTATTTCATGTTTCCCTGATGACTAGAGAGGTTGGGTGTCTTTTTGTATGTCGATGGCTCATTCATTTTTCCTCTTCTATTGAATAGAATCTGTTTTGCCCATTATTCTACTGAGTTGTTGGTTCTTATTGATTTGTAGTTTATTGCACATTCTGAGAAGTAATTCATTGTCAGTTTTCTATGTGCAAATATGTCTTCCTAATTCTGGCTTATCTTCACACTCTTTATGGTCTCTCTTGATAAATTGAATCTCTTAAATTTAATGTAGACATTTGTGTTGGCTTTTTCCCCCCCTTGTTGCATGTGGTTGTTGTGCCTTGTTTAATAAATTGTTTTCTAGCTCGAGTCCATAAAACCATTCTTCTATGTCATCTTCTAAAATTGCTATAGTTTTACCTTTAACCTTCATATCTCGAAGTTTAAGGTTAGTTGTTGGTAGAACAAACATCTCAGTAGAATAATGGGCAAAGCAGATTCCATTCAATAGAAGAGGAAAAGTGAATGAGCCATCAACACACAAAAAAATCACCCAACCTCTATAGTTTTATCTTTAACCCTGAAGTCTCTAGGTCTCCTGGAATTAATTTTTGTGTATAATGTGACAAAGGGGTGCCAGTTAAATTATTTTTCTACATGGATGGCCATGATCTCATATCGCTCACTGAACATCTATCTGCCTTTTCCCTGCTGAGGAGTCGTCCACTTTTCATAGACTGCAGTGCCCTCCCTAAGCTCTCCCTTTAGCCCTAGCGTCCATCCCAGTATCCACACCCCACTAACTTCATCCCTAGAGCTTGCAATCAAGTCTAGATATCTGCTAAGATATGTCACCAATTCATCTTTTGGAAAGTCTTGGCTATTTCTGTTTCTTTGCTTTTTCATTTACATTTTGTGACTAGCTTGTCAAGTTCCATCAATAAATAAATAAAAAATAAAACTATCATGATTTGAATCCTATAATTCTCATCATTGTTCTCCAGAAATCTATGCCCACTTATTTATTCACAGAATCCACATCTTACCACTAAAGCTTTTCACAGTGCCTGATACATAGCAGATTTCTTGAATGAGTGAATGATTGACGTCCTTCATTCAGTTGAGGTTCACTTTTATATAAAGCCCCAAATTTATAGCACAACTCAATTGTTCATCTTTCGAAAGAATCTTTCACTCCACAGAAGATAAAAGAGAAGAGTCCCTGTCATTATTTGAGTGCTTACTATGTGCCAGGTATGGTGCCAAGGAGAAAGGGACACAGCCATTCTGGACTCTTATGAAAAGTCAAGAACCCTAAGTACTTTGAAAATAGGACACTATTTTCCAAAAACCAGGATCTGTAACCATATTCTCAGGGCCACGTGGCTTGTGGAAGTCTCTTCCCCAGGCTTCTGTATGTGTGGGTTTCATGAGTAACTCCCCGGGCTGGCCTACTTGACACCTTTGTGTTTGAGAACAAGACACTGTCTTGTATTTGAGAACAAGACATTCCAAAGGTAGAAGTTTCATTAAACAAGGCTTCAGTTCAGTCCAGTTCAGTTCAGTCACTCAGTCATGTCCGACTCTTTGCGACCCCATGAATCGCAGCACGCCAGGCCTCCCTGTCCATCACCAACTCTCGGAGTTCACTCAGACTCATGTCCGTCGAGTCAGTGATGCCATTCAGCCATCTCATCCTCGGTCGTCCCCTTCTCCTCCTGCCCCCAATTCCTCTCAGCAGCAGAGTCTTTTCCTGTGAGTCAACTCTTCGCATGAGGTGGCCAAAGTATTGGAGCTTCAGCTTTAGCATCATTCCTTCCAAAGAAATCCCAGGGCTGATCTCCTTCAGAATGGACTGGTTGGATCTCCTTGCAGTCCAAGGGACTCTCAAGAGTCTTCTCCAACACCACAGTTCAAAAGCATCAATTCTTCGGCGCTCAGCTTTCTTCACAGTCCAACTCTCACATCCATACATGACCACTGGGAAAACCATAGCCTTGACTAGACGGACCTCAGTCGGCAAAGTAATGTCTCTGCTTTTGAACATGCTATCTAGGTTGGTCATAACTTTTCTTTAATAGACCAAATACTTAGGCCCTTTTCTACCATGCACAAGTTAAAGAGGGGTTCCCTTTCAGGTGGCTGGTGTTTGTTTTGCCTGAATAATCTTCGGAGAAAACACACATGCAAACAATGTAAAGAAAGGGGGGTAACATTTATTTTTCTTAATTTACTCATCAAGTGATTTGAAAGGCAGGCTTATCCTTGAGCTGAAGGTACCAAAGCTTCACTTCTTCAGCTTGAATGCCCATCACATTTCTCCTTTGAGAACCATAGTTTTGTTTTTTATGTCTGCAAACCTGTATTATAAATAAGTTCATTTAGATAATGTTTTTAGGTTCCACATAAAAGCTCTGATTTATCTCTGATCTGCCTGATGCATCTGCATTTCCTCTTGAGATACAATAGCCTGTGTGCTCTGTGTGCTGGATCCCTTCAGTTGTGTCTGACTCTTTGCGACCCTATGGACTGCAGCCCGCCAGTCTCCTCTGTCCATGGAATTCTCCAGGCAAGAATACTGCAGTGGGTTGCCCTGCCTTCCTCCAAGGGGTCTTCCCGATCTAGGGATCAACCCCACATCTCTTATATCTCCTGCTTTGGCAGGTGTTCTTTACCACTAGCACCATCTGCTGCTGCTGCTGCTAAGTCACTTCAGTCGTGTCCAACTCTGTGCGACTCCATAGACGGCAGCCCACCAGGCTCCCCCGTCCCTGGGATTCTCCAGGCAAGGACACTGGAGTGGGTTGCCATTTCCTTCTCCAATGCATGAAAGTGAAAAGTGAAAGGGAAGTCGCTCAGTCATGTCCAACACTTAGTGACCCCATGGACTGCAGCCTACCAGGCTCCTCCATCCATGGGATTTTCCAGGCAAGAGTACTGGAGTGGGGTGCCATTGCCTTCTCCAAGCACCATCTGGGAAGACCATATTCTAGTATGTTTGTTCTCATTATCTAAAAAGGGTCATTGGTAGCAATATACACAAGAGTCCATTCATTCTTTCATTTCAGTCAGTTCAGTTCAATCGCTCAGTCATGTCCGACTCTTTGTGACCCCATGAATCGCAGCACACCAGGCCTCCCTGTCCATCACCATCTCCCGGAGTTCACTCAGATTCACGTCCATCGAGTCAGTGATGCCATCCAGCCATCTCATCCTCTGTTGTCCCCTTCTCCTCCTGCCCCCAATCCCTCCCAGCATCAGAGTCTTTTCCAATGAGTCAACTCTTCGCATGAGGTGGCCAAAGTACTGGAGTTTCATTGACTGCTACTGGAGTAGCATCATTCCTTCCAAAGACTTTCATTTAGCCACCTATTATATTTTAAGCTTCATCTTTGTTTCAGTTTCTGCAGTAAGCATGCATGTGTTAAATGCTCAGTTGTATCCAGTTCTTTGCGACTCCGTGGACTATAGCCTGCTAGGCTCCTCCGTCCACGGACGGGGTTGCCATTTCTTCCCCCAGGGGATCTTTCCAACTCAGGGATTGAACTTGGGTCTCTTGGATTGTAGGCAGACTCTTTACCTAAAGAGTACCTTTAGCCACCAAAGAAGCACTTACATTCCATAGCTTACCTGGTCCTCGGCCATCCTGTGGTTGCTGGTTTGATTCTGGCTCAAAGGAGAGGGGCTTCTTTTTGGGTTTTCCTGGTGGCTCAGACAGTAAAGAATCTGTCTGCAATGTGGGACATGCTAAGTTGGGAAGATCCCCTGAAGAAGGGAATGGCTACCCACTCCAGTATTCTTGCTTGGAGAATTCAATGGACAGAAGACACTTTCACTTTTTGCACTGAGTTGTGTGAATAGGCCTCATAAAAATAAAGCATTAAACATACGGAGAATTAAACTTGGAGTAAGACATGGCCTCCCAAGGAAGACTGATGTGCAAACAGAAATTAAACTGATATGAAACAGCTCTAGTGATTCATAGAAGCTGTAGGGGCCTAAAGGGGGAAATGTTTGCTTTCCTAGAGAAGGGTCTTCATAGGTGGGGCATTGCCTTTGGGTCATGCAAGATCGGGAGGAGTTCACCAGATGAACAGGGTTTTTAGCTCAGGCTTCCCCTCTCCAAACAAGCTAAGGAAATGCAGGACAATGAAAGCAGCCTGGAGAGTCCTGTTTCTTTCCTTCCGCATGAATTTTCCATGATGCTTATCAGAGAAGGGCTCTGCATGTGCTGACGCAGAAAGAACAAATTCTCCCACGGGGGTCTCCAAGGAGCTTGTCTGGGGGGGAGAAGGAGGAAGGAGGATGACAGAGATGGGAGAAGGTGCTCACGCCAAGGGCTGTCTAAAAAGTCATTATCAGCTTTTAAGTAAATTCTCAATTATAATTATCCTAATGACTTTAATAAGTCTGCAATTTGGAGCTATGATGTTCTAATGTGTCAGCTGTCACACGCCTCAGTGAGAAACTCTCTTTTTTCCTTTGAAAGTCAACATTAGGAGGTAAATTCTACCAATTTCTCACTTCACAGGGGTTGAGACCTCGTACTGTATTTAATCCCAACTCAGCCACCGAGGTGCAGCTCACAGCCCATGATACCAAGAGCTTTCTCCCTGGACTCCACCAAACGTGGGCCTTAAATGACAGGAGCAGAGAATGTTCCAATGGGAATAAACTATTGTGTTAGAGATGGCTCTGGATTCAAATCCTGCCTCTGCCTCATAGCAGCTAGGTCACATTAGCAGAGTCAGTTCTTTTTGGCATGCCTCAGTTTTCTCATCTGCAAAATGAGGGTGATCAATGCCCAGCTCACAGTGTTGCAGGAATAAACCATCCTGTGCATAGAAATCCCTGTTTGCTATATAAGAGATTTTTCCCAATTTTGCCAAACTCCATTTTTTTCCCCCCAGAAGAGGAGAGAAAGATAAATTAGTTGTTCCATGTCACTTAGCAACAAAACTGGTCCCCAAAACTGGTCCCACTGATCCAGCAGGATGTGGCCACAGGACCCCAGGAAGAGCTCTTTTGGGAGTCAGAAAGAGCTGGATCAAATCTCGACTCGGCCCCGTGTCCTGTGTGGCTTTCGGGTCACAGGGCTCTTTCACGTGCTTGCCTAGGATCTGAGAGCTCTTCCCTGTAGAATCTCATTTTTTCAAGCCAGTTCTTCAAGCCTCTGCTCATCGTGACCTGTGCCATCTGATGTGGCTTACTGTCTGTCTTCTCCTGTCAGGACCTGCTTCCTTGGTGGTGCAGATGGTAAAGAATCTGCCTGCAGTGTGGGAGACCCACCTTCAATCCCTGGGTTGGGAAGACTCCCTGGAGAAGGAAATGGCTACCCACTCCAGTATTCATGCCTGGAGAATCCCATGGACAGAGGAGCCTGATGGGATACAGTCCATGGGGCCACAAAGGGTTGGACACAACTGAGTGACTAACAGTTCCTCCAGCTGGAAGGGAAGCTCTCCGGGAACAGAGAATTATCTGTAATTCACTGCTGTACTTCCACATCCTGGGTCAGCACATGGCACAGACCGTGTACATAACACTGTTTGCTGCATAGAGGTTGAATGAACTTGTATTAATTTCTCTAAGCTTTCTGCCTCTTCCCAGGAGGAGAAACCACACCCTCCTAGGGCTACATGCGGACAGCTTATATTAAGTGCCTAGCCTGGGACACGGTGTCTGGGAGAATGTCAGTCAACAGCTGTGATCATAATGATCCGTCCCATTTGGATCCCCATGGCTGGGGCAGGACTTCAGAGCTGACCCTGCTGCTAAAGCCCTTTATCAACAGAGGACGATTTGAGTCAATGTTTCCCAAATCTGGCTGTGGATCAGAATCACCCGGGGAGCTTTGATAAAACACAGCTGTCCAGGCGGTGCTGTGGTTGTTCTAACCCAGATCTCTGGACTGGGTTGAGAAATCTGTGCATTTGAAATGTTGGAGTGGCCACTGCATTTCCATTCAGGAGTTAGAAAGGATGTGGCTTTGGAGAGAGATGCTGTGATGCCAGCGCTCCACAGAAGGGTCATTTCATGATCGTAAAAGCTTCTTGAACGGGGTAAGGACTCCATAGAAAAGTGAGGGAAGGGGAGTGAACTACTGAACAGAGAGAACTTGCTAGCAAGGAGCTGGCACCTCCTGCAGCCCCATTCATGCCTGGTGGGAACATTTCTGCAGGTGGAGCCCACGAAGGTGATGTGATACTTGCATTTCTGCTTTTCAGCCTTGACAACATTGTGTAGCAGGTAGGCAGGGAATGCTGGTGAGACTGCGTTTCTGAGTGTTTAATCTTTTAATTACGACTCCTGGAGTTTTTACAGTGCAGTGCTAATAAACCAATACATGGCCTCTTTCTTGAACTTAATTTCGTGCACGGAGTGTTTTCATAACTGTGACTCCCTGCAGTGCAAAATACTGGGGCCGAGAGTTAAACCCGTTGTGTAAACAAACTGAAGTCCTTCCACATTTACAATAAAATAAGTGTATGCCTAACTCACTGGGCGGATATTTTCTTAGTAATTACCTAGGCTTGTGTTGTGCAGTCCTGTTGCCGTTAGTCACATGGGGCTATATAAATTTAATTAAAAATTCCATTCCCCGGTTGCACTAGTCAGATTTCAAGTGCATATTAGCCTTGCAAGACCAGGGCTATGGTATTGAGCAACACAAACAGAGATCATTTCCACCATTGCAGAAGCTTCTAGCGAATAGGCCTGATGTACTTTTTCTAAGAGTATATGTTTCTAGCAGATGACAGATAGTGTCTGGAAATCTACCAGATCAAGTCTGTGCCCGATGAGTACTAATGACCCGAAAAAGGGCAGAATCAAAAAGGTGTGCCACTGAGCCTCCTTCCAAGTTTTTTTTTAACTTTTAAAATTATCTTGGATATTTAAGAAGAAGCTGTAAATTATTGATAGGAAAGCACCAACAATTTGTTGAGCAGATAATTAAAGGAAAAGCAACTTTGGACAGATTTGGGAAGTTTTCTCCACCAAGATAACTTTCCTTGTGCAGGAAGTGGGAAGCTGAGACCCTGAATCTCCATCACCTCCCACGTGAAGATGGTAGTTCTGCTCACAGCCCCTCATGGAGTGCCAGCAGAATAGGGAGCATACAGTTTTGGATTCCTATCTGTACTGCTCTTCCCTAAGAATAACAGCCATATTGAACTTAAGAACAATGATTTCCTGTACTCACAGTTTCTCTCCACTTCCCCCGTGAAAGACAAGCTGGGGTCTTCCAAGGAGAACAGTCATGTCTGACTCTTTGCAACCCCGTAGAATATAGCCTGCCAGTCTCTTCTGTCCATGAAATTCTCCAGGCAAGAATACTGGAGTGGGTTACCATTTCCTTCTCCAAGGGATCTTCCTGACCCAGGGATCGAACCCGCATCTCATTATATTTTCTGCATTAGCAGATGGGTTCTTTACCACCAGTGCCATCTGGAAAACCCCAAGGAGGGCAGTACACCGTGTATTTAAACCTCAGAACCTGGCACCAATAAGACCTTGCTGTGTGACGTCGATGGAGTTATCGCAAGTCTCTGAGCTTCAGTTTTCTCATAAAAGAATATGTCTATCGGATGGAGCTGTTTTAAGAGGAAACTGAGACAATACACGCCAAGCGCTGAATATACCTCCCACCTCATAAGGCACACATAATAAATCGTTTGTTGTAATGTGCATACGTGCATTTGTGGGTCAGGCAGTCCTAGGCACCAGTCCCAGCTTTGCTATTCATCAACTGCTTGCTTCGCTACATCTATTAACATGTTTTGTGTTGATTTCCTCATCCGTAAATTATGAATGCTGCTGTTTCTATGTAAGTTTGTTAGGAGGCGTAAATGAAACAAAAATAGGGAGGAGCAGTGACATGGCCTGACCCATCTTTAGGGCTCCATCAGTGCTGTTGCTTCTCTTCATCTAAGAGGCATCCTTAGGTGCAGAACCTTTCTGCTTCCCAAGCTATTTCAGTTTCCCTGTTAAGGTCAAGACCTAGCTGGGCCATATTCTACTGCAAGCGAATTTCCCTTCCACCAAGAGCTGTGTTTTGTCCAAGCATCCTTTTTGCCCCTTGCAGGATGCTGCAGAGAGCTCGATGCTGTAGCAAGAGGGTCCCTGGGTGGCTAAGAATACCTGAGTACTGCAGGCAGGTCTGTGGGAAGGAACAGAAAATGTGAGTGGAACTGGTTGCTTGATTCTTGCCTTCCTGTAAAGGCTCTGGCTTAGCATGAGGCTGGCTCTCTGCAGAGCCGGGCTTTCAGGCAGGTGGGAGGTACAACAGCAGGACAGCCCGCAGCATGGCTATTCTTCCTTCCACCCCTAGAGACCCAGCCCTCATGGGATTTTCATGATCCACGTGACGTCCTAACATCCCGGGCAAGCAGGCAAGCAGGCAGGGCACCTGCTAGCTCCACAGACCAGGGTGGGACACTGACCCCAGAAAGGAGGAAAACATTTCAGAAAGGCATAGTTGCTCAGTGGTCAAGCTGGGATGAGGGCCCATGGCGTCGGAACCCTGGTTTTGCTTTGCTTTTCTTTTTCCCCTCACATTTTAACTTCCTTTACACTTTAGAGTTCTCTATTCTTTTCCATCTCTCCCACCCCTCCCCAGTCCAACCCAAGCTGGCTTTATTCACAGCACCTCTTTCTCCTCGAATAACTTTCATCTTCACAATGTAACTGAAAGATATGTAGTTGGATCAAAATAATTCTCTCTAAAGGCTTATGACTAATATTTACCAGGTTTTGAAAGAAAAGTTTGGTTTATTGTACTAATCAGATCCCTGTTTCATGACTTCCTCCTCTGTGAATTTCAGATGAGACACTTAAAAACACAGATCCTGTGTCTACAAGCATATCAGGTGGCATTGCTTTGCCACCTCTTGGCTGTGACCTTGAGTTGCTGTCTTAAACCTGAGCCTCAGTCTTCTTGTGTATGAAATGGGGTCATTCAACCCTGTGTCTCCAGACAATCTTCCCAGCTGTAAGCTTCTGAGCCCCTTTGCAATGAAAGGACGCACTTGAAACTTACAGAAGGAGATTATCTTGGTCCATCCTCTTCCCTTCACTTGGCATAGGATGCTTCTGCATTTGGTCTTGGAGACAGTTACAGACACAGCATGATCAGCATGATCAGTTGTTACACATTTTGTAACAACTCTGTCTGGGGAGTTCTGGGTGAGCAGAACCCAGGAGTCTTTCCTTATTAGAAATTCCCAAGAATTCTCCCTCTTTCTTTACTTTCCTAGGGATGATCCTTCTATGGACCAGTTCCAGAGATTTTTCAGGAGGCACAGGAGATTCCATCCCTGGGTTGGGAAGAGTCCCTTGGAGAAGGAAATGGCAACCCACTCCAGTATTCTTGCCTGGAGAATCCCATGAACAAGGAGCCTGGAGGCTACAGTCCACACGGTTACAAAGAGTCAGATACAACTGAGTGACTAACACTTTCTCTTTCTTTCCAAAGATTTTCTACTGTGAAATCCTGAATATTTGTCTCCAGACACCTTCCTTCTGCAAAGAGCCTGCATGATTCCCCTCAAAGCCAGGAGACCTAGCAACTTTTGTGTCCAGAATTTCTTCGGGCTTTGCCCCCACCACAGATGAAAGCTTGAGGCACGGAAATCAGACTGTAATGGGGAAGACCAAACTACTTGCAACGGGGAGGATAAAATACACATGAATTCTTCAGTCCTGCCATCCACCTGAATATGGATATGTCAGCCAGGGGCTAACAAGCACAGTTCAGCACACTTCAAACTTTCACTGAGTACCTCCCATGCTCAATGCATATTTGCAAATTGCTTCATCGTTTACAGGACACAGTTCATGAACTGAATTAGTCACGGTTCTGTGGCTGGCAAAAATGTAAGACCAGGTTGCTTAACTCAGTTTTCAGAAAAAGTATGTGTACATGCACACACATGAGGGAGAGAGAGAGAGAGACAGAGAGAGAGACAGAAGGAGGGATTGGTACAGGGTGGGTAGAAGCCTGGGGTTCTTTGAATTAGTCAGGATCGATAAGCTGGGTAAGCAGAAACCATTTCTATGACTCTCAAAGGGAGGGCATTTGGGACATTTAAGAAACATGTATTTGGTCTCCGTCTGTCTCTGGTGCCTGACACAAAGCTCTGAATCCCAGGGATTTCCTGGGGTTTTGTTCTAACGCGGTGTCTCTGGGTAGGTTCCCAGACAGCTTCAGGATGGAGGCTGATCACAGAAAGACCAAGCCATGAGTATTAGCTTGGAACTTTCAACCCCTTCCCCCATCCTCTGGGAAGAAGGGAGGGACTGGAGACTGAGTTAATAATTGATACGCCTATGTCATGAAGCCTCTGTAAACATCCCTAAACTGTGGGACGCAGAGAGCCTCTGGGCCGGTGAACACATCTATGTGCTGGGAGACGTGTTTCTCAGCCCCATGAGCACAGAAGCTCCTGTCCTCAGGGCTCTTCCAGACGTCACAGCGTGTGCCTCTGCATCTGGCCGGTCATCTGCATCCTTTAACGTGCGTGCTGTGTTCAGCCGCTTCAGTCATGCTGCACTCTCTGTGACCGCTGGACTGCAGCCTGTCAGGTTCCTGGGCCTTTGGGATTCTCTAGGCATGAGTACTTGAGTGGGTTGCCATGTCCTCCCCCAGGGGATCTTCCAGATCCAGGGATTGAAGCCATGTCTCCTGCATTGCAGGCGAATTCTCTACTGCTGAGCCACTGAGGAAGCCCATATCCTTTAATATCTCCCTTATAATAAATCTTTCCATAAGAGTTTCCCTACATTTTGTAAGCTGTTATAGCAAATGATCAAATCTGGGGGAGTTGTGGAACGCCTGATTTGTAGCTTAAGTTGGACAGAAATGATGGAAAACCTGTGATTGGCTTCTGGAGGGGGTGACAGTCTTGTGGGAATAAACCCTTCACCTGCAGGGTCTGCACTCACTCTAAGCAGTGAGTGTCAGAGTTGAGTTAACTTATAGAATACTTAGTTGGTGTCCCAGGGAACTGGAGAATTAGTTGCTGTGGAGGAACAGTTCAGTTCAACTCAGTCCCTCAGTAGTGTCCAACTATTTGTGACCCCATGCACTGCAGCACGCCAGGCGTCCCTGTCCATCTCCAACTCCCAGACCTTACTCAAACTCATGTCCATTAAGTTGGTGATACCATCCAACCATCTCATCCTCTGTCATATTTCCCAGCATTAGGGTCTTTTCGAATGAGTCAGTTCTTTGCATCATGTGACCAAAGTATTGGAGCTTCAGCTTCAACATCAGTCCTTCCGATGAATATTCAGGACTGATCTCCTTTAGGATGGATTGGTTGGGTTTCCTTGCAGTCCAAGGGACTCTCAAGAGTCTTCTCCAACACCACAGTTCAAAAGCATCGATTCTCTGGTGCGCAGCTTTCTTTATAGTCCAACTCTCACATCCATACATGACTACTGGAAAAACCATAGCTTTGACTAGACAGACCTTTGTTGGCAAAGTAATGTCTCTGCTTTTCAATATGCTGTCTAGGCTGGCCATACGTTTTCTTCCAAGGAGCAAGTGTCTTTTAATTTCATGGCTGCAGTCACCATCTGCAGTGATTTTGGAGCCCCCCAGTAATAAAGTCTCTCACTGCTTCCATTGTTTCCCCATCTATGCCATGAAGTGATGGGACCGGATGCCATGATCTTAGTTTTTTGAATGTTGAGTTTTAAGCCAAATATTTTACTCTCCTCTTCCACTTTCCTCAAGAAAGGAGTGAACAGTGGCTTCTGGAATTTTTCACTCTCCTCTTTCACTTTCACCGCATTGGCTTCTGGTTAATTCTATGACCCAATTAGTTTGTGAGAGGTTTCAGCTTGGTCAGTGAGAACTTCCCCATCTCATTGAAGAAGATTGTTCTGATGTGAAAGATCACCCAGAACAACCTGCACTATATGGGAAAATGAGATCAAGATCTAATGTGTGAAATCTCAGCATGGAGTGGGGGCCAGGGGAAAATTGTTTCTTGGGGGAAAAAGTCTTACCTTTTTTGTGGATGAAGCATAGATATTCATGCAGTATATAAACAGCAAGAGTACAACTTTGGTATTAAAATCTCATGATAAGGAGGTAGAGACTAAGAACAATATCAGCTCAGTTCAGTCACTCAGTTGCGTCCGACTCTGCGACCCCATGAACTGCAGCACGCCAAGCCTCCCTGTCCATCACCAACTCCCAGAGTTCACCCAAACCCATGTCCATCAAGTCGGTGATGCCATCCAACCATCTCATCCTCTGTCGTCCCCTTCTCCTCCTGCCTTCAATCTTTCCCAGCATCAGGGTCTTTTCGAATGCGTCAGCTCTTTGCATCAGGTGGCCAAAGTATTGGAGCTTCAGCTTCAACATCAGGAACAATATATCTATATCTAAAAGGCTCGTTAGAAGGCGATAGTGAAATGTGCCCTGGTCTCGCTGGAAAGCCTTCTGTTGCTCAGCAGAGACATCCCCAAGGGGCTGGGGGAGAGGCTGGGGGGATGGGAGCTTAGTTAGCCTCTGGAGCTTGGCGGGCTACAGTCCATGGGATCCCAAAGAGTTGGACATGGCTTAGTGACTAAACAACTGAAGGACCACCAGGTCTGTTGGGCCTGGCTTGGGCTCTGAAATTAGATCGAAGCAGCTTAGCATTATCTCCTAAGAGATAGGAGCTCTTTTATCTCCTAAGCACGTGACCTTGAGACACTGCTTTATTTCTCTGGGCCTCGGTTTCTTCCACTCCGCCTTGAGGGAGGTGATTTCTCTTGGAAGATGCACAGGAGTTCAGAGCAGTAAAGCCTACAGGCCACAGTAACTGGCCCATTTTCGCTGCTCCATGACTGGGGCTCACACCAAACCTATTTCATTCAAGACTTGGGTCTTGGAGTCTTTTTCTCCAACCCTGGTTTTCACTTCATGGCCTCACCCATCCTCTGACCCCTTCCTCCTGCTCAGGTGCCTGGTACTTTCCCTGGATCAGATTGTCCTTCAGTAATTAAGACCCACCCTCTTGGTATTCACCAAGTGTGCAAATTGCTTTGGATGCGTTTCGAGGGTGGACCAGCCTGTCTTGTCTGTCCCTGAGCCCCACCTGCTCGTTCTCAGCCCTAGCGTCAAGGCCATCAGCAGTCAGTGCCATACCCCAGCTCACAGGAGTGGTTGTCCCGGGTGCTCAGGGACTTTCCTCCCTGGGTAACCTCAGAGCCTGATTCTGCAGAGCTGACGGCTGGCTCCTAAGCCACGTGGAATGACGCTGCTGTCCCCCTCCCCTGCCCTGGGGCTGGGCTCCCTCCGCGGTTATGCATGGGTGGCTGAGAAAGGATGCCCTGGAACCATGCTCGGCAAACACTAGAGATTTGTCCCCTTTTCAGATGCCGGCTTGGTCTCCATTCACCCCCAGCCCTGCCTCTCGGCCCCTTGGGATTTGTTTTTATTCATTCACTCATTCATTCATCCACTCGCTCATCTAGTCACGCAGCAAACATTTGTTTTCTGACTTTTAAAGGAATTTTATTCATTTTTTTCAAACTTTTTATTTTGTTTGGGTATAGCCAATTAACAATGTTGTGATAGTTTCTGGTGAACAACAAAGGGACACAGCTACACATATACATGTGTCCATTCTCCTCTAAAGTTCCCTTCCACCTAGGCTTCCACGTGACATTGAGCAGAGTTCGCTGTGCTCTACAGTAGGCCCTTGTTGGTTATCTGTTTTAAATATAGCAGCGCGTACATGTCCATCCCAGACTCCTTAACTCTCCCATTCCTCTATTCTCCCCTCCCCCAATTCTGGCAAACATAAACTCAGAATATAAAAAGAAATGATACAAAGGAACTTACAAAACAGAAAGAGACTCACAGATTTTGTGAACGAGCAAACATTTATTAATCACTTACTATATTAGTTTCCTTGGAGAAGGCAATGGCACCCCACTCCTGTACTCTTGCCTGGGAAGTCCCATGGACGGAGGAGCCTGGTGGGCTGCAGTCCATGGGGTCGCAAAGAGTCAGACACAGCTGAGCGACTTCACTTTCACTTTTCACTTTCATGCATTGGAGAAGGAAATGGCAACCCACTCCAGTGTTCTTGCCTGGAGAATCCCAGGGACGGGAGAGCCTCGTGGGCTACCATCTCTGGGGTCGTACAGAGTCGGACACGACTGAAGCGACTTAGCAGCATAGTAGTTTCCTGGGGCTGCTGAAACCAAGCACCACAAAAGTAAGTGGCTTATAATAACAAAAATGTATTCTCTCACAGTTCTTGAGGGTGGAAGTCCAAAATCAAGGTGTGAGCAGGGCTGTGGCCCCTCTGAAGGCTCCAGGCAAGATTTCTTCCTTGACACTTGGTTGCTGGTAAGCCCTAGAATCTTTGACCTGTCAACACATCCCACGGATGTACGCCTCCACCCTCGCACGCTGTCTTCCCTGCGTGTCCTTCTGTCTCTTAACATCAAGTTTTTCTCTGTGTGTGTCTATGTTCATTGCTTTTCCTTTTATGAGGACACAAGCTGTTAAATTGGGGTCCCCTCTAATCCAGTATGACCCCATCTCAGCATGATTTTATCTGGCAAGATCCTATTTTTGAGTAAGGGCACCTTCATGTACGCAGACAGAAGGATCAGGAAGTCCAGATATCTTTACAGGAACACAAGTCAACCCAGCTCTGTGCTAAGCACCCCACTGCCCAATTCTTAGTGTTTGCTTGATGAGTCCTCACCTTCAAGGAACTTTCAAGCCCTCAGGAGTCATCAAACGAATTCTTTGATTTTCCTGGTTATAATTCTCAGCTATAGCTGCCTGGAACTTGAACTTTCTCTTTTCTCTAGAGCTAAATTTCGCAAGGCATTTTATTTTATATTTTCAATCACCACAATATCTTTGTCTAATTCATAGGAAACAGAAAGTTTAGCTCTATGGGATGTCTGTGCAAATATCTGCCTGGTGAGATGGAGCTACTCACTCAGGGTTAAATAAGAAGAACTGGGGAAAGGAATTGAATTAAAAGGAGCAAGAATGATCACCTGTCTCAGATTCTCTTAAGGGGGGGAAAATGATTTCAATCATTTTCAGGGGAATCTCTCTCCCAACTCAACAACTCTACTTCATTTTCCCTCCAGACTCTGGCAGATTCAACAGCTTTCCAGAAAAATGGGTTACAGGAATAAATGGCAAACTTTCTTTTACTGAAAAGGGTCAGAGAGGCAATATTTTCATCTTTGGGGCCACAGAGGTTTGGTCACCACTGCAGAACTAAGTATTAATTCTGCTGAGGTGAATGAGAAAGCAGCCCCAGGCTGCTTCTGGGCATCACCCTAGGGGGCCCAGCCCAGCCATCCTAGGGCTGGACTTTTTCTCTTCCAGGTTCAAGGTTTACTTCTTCTCCCTTTTCAGATCACCCTCATCTTGTGGGATTTTGACTTCAGACAGGAAAAGCAGAATGACAGAGTGTGGTTCACCTTCTACCTGGGAAACTCACCTGTGGGGAGAGGTGATTGGCTTCTGGGGGCATGAGCTTCTGTGGAACAGGGGAGATGGCATGCTGCCCTCATGGGCTTGCTGTCAATGGGAAATAGAAGCTTTTTGCCCCCATGGTGCCTGGCACTCGGCTGGTCCTGCAGCATCCCTCAGACTGGTGCAGGCACGAGGCATCCTGGTGCAACAGGTGTGTGAGCCACCTGCTCGTGCAGCTAGCAGTGCCCACTGATGTTGCACCCGCCGGGTCTCAGGTGGTCCACCACTTCTGTCTCATGAGAGACGCCTGCTCACTTTTTCCAGCCTGATGACTTAGTGGTTGTGATCCAGCTTGTGACGGGTGGTTCCAGCCAGACACCAGCAATATGCAGGGCTTATTTTCAACAGACATAGGGCTCTCCTGTAAATGACATGACCTTGGGCTAAACATCAATGTCCTTCTGGGACCCACCCCTAGAGCACGTCACACACTCCGTAGGGCATCTCTTCCTGTCACTGATATCTCCAGCAGCATCAGATTTGTTGAGTCACTTGGTTCATCAGGCAGCTTCTTGCACTGCAGCCTGAACCTACCACAGAGCCCTCTGAGCTCTGATGCCCACTCAAAGCTGGCAGCTTGTCATGTTATTCCATCTATGTGTCTAAATATTACCCTGCATGTGCCAAATGCTCCAATAAGAACCGGGAGAGGCCATCCCTGTTTGAGGAGGGAGATGGAAAACAAATAATTTCCCTTTTATTTTGAAGATGACGTCTAAGCATGCCCCTAGCCACCACCGAATCCCTGAACAGTCCTCTGTATGTGACAGAGCCTGAATCTCCACAGGGTTTCTCTGTCAGCCTCTGATAATTTCATGGATGGAGGAGCCTGGCAGGCTGCAGCCCATGAGGTCACAAAGAGTCGGACACGGCTGAGTGACACTTTCACTTTCACTGAGGGCTCCGGTGTGCCAGCCACCTCTTGCTCACTGGCCCTACCAGCCAACATAATATGTCGAAGTGAAGTTGTGTGGGCTGTCTGACTCTTCTTGATCTTTTCTGACAATATTATGAAAATGGACAGGAGAGTCGAAGTGCACACTGTTGCCCATTTCAAGAGAAGGCTAACTGTTTCGGATCGCCTTTTCTTCCTGGATGCAACAGACATATTTGCCAAATCAGTGTCAGTGTACTGAGCCCTGAGGCTGTTTTAATTGTTAAATACAACAACTGGGATGTGAGCTACCATCCTGGCTTCCACTTGGTGAGTTTGTGATAGCTGAGAGTTATCCTCCGTGATCGGCCTGGTTTCCACAGGGGTGACAGAGTGAATTGAATAGAAATATGGTGACTATCCAGGCTCCCCAAATCCTTAGATCCTTAAGAAAGGGTGCTTTTCTCCCACATCCCCTTTCACCAGGGATTGTTATTGCTTGCTATTGCTTGACTAGTTCAGCTGGTATGCTTGTTGGGGGGAATTCTAGAAATTTGTACTTGGTCTTCCCCACTATGATAGCTCTTACCCCTCAGGCCACTGTGGAGCTTGCGATACACAACCAAACACTGACTACCCCTTTAAAACATGTGTTTCCAATCTTCCCCTCTTTAGTCGATAGATGTTGCACAATTTTGGTGTTTATCCTACAGGTAGTTCCAAGATTTTAAAAAGGGATGTGTGTGAGTTTTACCGACGGCCTTGGCACCCAGGTGTCAAGAGGGCTCTGGAGAAGGTTTTGATGTCACAAGGGACCAACACTCATGAGATTGTCTGAACGGTCCTCAGACGGCCCACATCTTCCACAGAGCACCTGTATCCACCCTGATGATGCTCACTTCTCTTTTCCTAGAATGTCGGTTGCTATGGTGACAAAGAATGAACTGCGAGGGTCCATGAAAATAGGTTAATTGGGAAGAAGGCATTTTAACCAATATAAAATGTTTTCCAAATGATTCCTTTCAATAAATCCCAACAGTTACATCACATCACCAATAAAGGTTGTCATGGAGTCACCAGAGGCAAGCGAACAACAAAGGACTGGGCGAGGGGAGGGATAAGTTGAGAGACTGGGATGATATACACACGTGCTGCTGCCGCTGCTAAGTCACTTCAGTTGTGTCCGACTCTGTGCGACCCCAGAGACGGCAGCCCACCAGGCTCCCCCATCCCTGGGATTCTCCAGGCAAGAACACTGGAGTGGGTTGCCATTTCCTTCTCCAATTCATGAAAGTGAAAGTGAAGTCGCTCAGTCATGTCCGACTCTTTGCGACCCCATGGACTGCAGCCCACCAGGCTCCTCCGTTCATGGGATTTTCCAGGCAAGAGTACTGGAGTGGGGTGCTATTGCCTTCTCCAGATATATACACATACTACTATATATATAATGGGACCTCCCTGGTGGGAAGAATAAAGAATCTGCCTGTAATGCAGGAGACCTGGATTCGATCCCTGGGTCGGGAAGATCCCTTGGAGAAGGAAATGGCAATCCACTCCAGTGTTCTTGTCTAGGAAATCCCATGAGCAGAAGAACCTGGTGGACTACTGTGAATGCAGTTGCAAAGTTTCAGACATGACTGAGAGACTAACACTTTCATATGTAAAATAGATAACCAACAGTTCAGTTCAGTTCAGTTCAGTCACTCAATCATGTCCAACCCTTTGTGACCCCATGAATCGCAGCACGCCAGGTCTCCCTGTCCATCACCATCTCCCGGAGTTCACTCAAACTCACGTCCATTGAGTCAGTGATGCCATCCAGCCATCTCATCCTCTGCCGTCCCCTTCTCCTCATGCCCCCAATCCCTCCCAGCATCAGAGTCTTTTCCAATGAGTCACCTCTTCGCATGAGGTGGCCAAAGTACTGGAGTTTCAGCTTTAGCATCATTCCTTCCAAAGAACACCCAGGGCTCATCTCCTTTAGAATGGACTGGTTGGATCTCCATGCAGTCCAAGGGACTCTCAAGACTCTTCTCCAACACCACAGTTCAAAAGCATCGATTCTTTGGTGCTCAGCTTTCTTTATAGTCCAACTCTCACATCCATACATGACTATTGGAAAAACCATAGCCTTGACTAGACGGACTTTTGTTGGCAAAGTAATGTCTCTGCTTTTCAATATGCTATCTAGGTTGGTCATAACTTTTCTTCCAAGGAGTAAGCATCTTTTAATTTCATGGCTGCAGTCACCATCTGCAGTGATTTTGAAGCCCCAAAACATAAAGTCTGACCTACTATTTAACATAGGGAACTCTACTCAATACTCTGTAGTGACCTATATGGGTAAAGAATCTTAAAACGTAGTGAGTATATGTGTATGTGTAACAGATTCACCTTGTCGTACACCTGAAACTGACGCAACATTGTAAATCAAAGTGCAAGTTGCTTAGTTGTGTCTGACTCTTTGGAACCCAATGGACTATACAGTCAATGGAATTCTCCAGGCCAGAATACTGGAGTGGGTAGCCTCTCCCTTCTCCAGGGGATCCTCCCAACCCAGGGATTGAACCCAGGTCTCCCACATTGCAATCAGATTCTTTACCAGCTGAACCACCAAGCTATACGCCTATATATATATAAAACCATTAAAAAAAGACTGTGAGGGATACTTTCACCTCTGTCTTTGTTTGGCTATCCTGGTAAACCCTGGGATCTTGGGCCAGGAGGAGATTCTAGGTAGAGGAGAGAAGAACTGGCAACAGCTAAGTCCTTTAAGAGTAAACAGTCTTTTGAAAATTGCTAGGTAAATTAGTGCCTGCTAATCCCTTTATCCCCGCAGTGAAACTGATGCGAGGCTGTCTCACAGGTAGAAGAACCGAGGCTCAGAGAAATACAATGTGTTACCCAAGGCCATGTGGTGGGGGTGGGAGGCGTGATGCTGGGGCCAGTCCCCAGGTCCCCAGGCTTTTGGGCGCCTGTCTGATGAGCAGGGCCTCTCACAGGTGGCTTCAGGCCAGAGTCGGGACCAGAAGCCCTTCACCTTGGCATTGCTCTTCTCCCTGCAATGTGAAAGCAGCGAGGGCTACACCTGTTGCTCTCCTTAGCAGAATGCTGAGATGAGGAGGAAAGAGCTCACTCTGGCTTCAGAGAGCATAGTGTGTTTTCTGTCATCTCAAAGGAAGCCGATAGAGCTGCTGAGCCAGCCCGCAGGGCTCAGGAGGGAACCTGTCCAAGAGCAGAGGGAACCTGTCCAAGAGCAGAAAGTCTAAGGGAGCAGCGTGCAGGGTCCCCGGACACGGTGAGCTAAGGATGGTCTAGCCGGGCTGACCTGGCCGCTGGGTCACTATGCCCACCTGGGCCACTCAGCCTCCTCCTAGACGCCATTGTGGTGAGGATGAAAGATGGAAGGGATGGCTGATCCAGAAAATGGCAGAGGCCCAGAGAGAGGAGTGGCTGGGCCAAGGCCACAGAATATGTTAGCCACTAAAGTGGGATTAGAAGCCTGTCTCCAGGTTCCCAGCTCAAGTGCTTTCCCATTGCAGCCCTGCGCCACTCAAACAGCCTCAGTTGTCCTCTCATCCCCACCGTCCCCTCCCTTTGCTGGGGCAGCGCCGAACTGTGGGCACTGTGCCAGCCTCCATCGGCCTCTTCCCCATCATCCCCGCTGGCCCTGCCCTCCTCCTGCAGTAGGTTCTGCTGACAGTTGCCCAGGAGGGAACCGATGCTCACCTCTCACTGCTCTCCTGCTTTCTATCCAGTTGTTATCAAATCCTGGAAGCTTGTATGCAGAGGTGTCCTGCATGGTTAGAGGTTCACAACCCCGTCCTCTGTCCCCCAGGTAATGTCAGTCCACCTCGCCTGGTTGGCTTCCTCCCTCCATCCTCACCCTCCTTTCAGCTGGCAGACACCAGCCTTTCGTCTACACACATACACATTCGTTTAATGTGGTATCGTGAGGATCTGCTATGTGCTGGGTGCTTTGTGAGGCTTCATAGATGAGGCTGTGAACAACATGGACAAACCTTATCCTCCTGAAGCTTACATCCCAAAAGGAAGGAGACAGACAATGAACAAATAAACAAACAAAGGAATATAGGAGTACATAATGATAAAAATGGGTTTCCCAGGTGGTGCTAGTGGTAAAGAACCCACCTGCCAATGAGGGAGACATAAGAGATGTGGGCTCCATCCCTGGGTTGGGAAGACCCCCTGGAGGAGGGCATGGCAACCCGCTCCATTATTCTTGCCTGGAGAACCCCGTGGACAGAGGAGCCTGGCAGGCGACAGTCCATGGGGTCGCAAAGAGTTTGACATAACTGAGCTACTAAATGACAATGAAAATAATGCATATTCATGAAGAATTTGCTCATTTCATATGATCTTTCATTGGATTTTTTCCTTACAACAATCTTGTAAAATAAGCGGGAATACACACACAAACACACACACACATTTCTAAATATACCAAGATACTTTCAGAAAGCGGACAGAGACACTGCAGAGAGGCCAGTCGCCATGTCAGTTGCTTTTATCTTGTCACTTTCCTTATTGCAAAATTATAAAAGTTCATCTGTCTCTTAAATAACAGTGCAGAGCTAAGTGTTCTCAGGCAATCTACTGTCCTGAAGAGCTGGTGCTCATCTCTGTGTCTAGAACAGCTGCTCCACTTTTACCTGGAGAAGGAGGAGGGCAGGTTGTACCTCTTCCTTTTAGAGGCTCAGCCTATGGATTTCGTGGCACCTCTGCTCACACCCCACTGGCCGGAAAAGAACCACACAGCCTTTCCTGCTGGCTGCTTGTTGGGGAATAAGGGTATTTGTAGCTGAGTGGCCATGTTCCTAGCTACAACTTGGAGCTGCCTGCTACTAAAATAAAATGGGGATGAATGTGGGGGAGTGGTTAGTCTCTGCTACACTTATTCTCCCTGTACCCCCATTTAACTTAGAACTTGACCTCAGCATGATGCCAAACCTCCCAAATTGCCAATCTGACTGCCAGCATCCCAAAGGGTGAAGAGTATAAAAAGTATCAGTTGCTCAGTCATGTCTGATCCCATGGACTATAGCCTGCCAGGCTCCTCTGTCCACGGAATTCTCCAGGTAAGAATACTGGAGTGGGTAATCTTTCCCTTCTCCAGGGGATCTTCCTGAATCAGGGACTGAACCAATATATCCCACATTGCAGGCAGATTCTTTACTGTCCGCGCCACCAGGGAAGCCCTAGAATGAAGCCTGGACACTCTAAGTGCTAACGGCCCATGTGACACCCCAAGAAAGCTCTGGAACTCCAATGATTTCAGGCACCTAAATAATAGTGACAGTGACTCCACAGGAAAAAGCTCTGCCATTCACAAGGAATGTGTCCAGATCAGGGACCCTCACAATAACTTAACGGTGATGATGGATCAGGAAAAAAAAAAAAAAAGAAACACTCAACTTCCAAGGTGCCAAAGTTGAACTTAGGAAAATTTCCCAAACTTTGTCCTGCCACCCTCTGAAACTTCTGCTCATCCACCAAGAAAATGGTAGTACTTTTCCACAGTAGCCTCTGAGCCTCCTAGTCTAGGCAAAAATAGGTGCCCCCTCATTCTATTTCATACATTTGTATACCCAAATATTCTTTTTATTTACTTTTTATTTTATTTTGGGGGGTATGTGGCATGTGGGCTCTTAGTTCCTCAACCAGGGATCAAACCCATGCCCCCTGCATTGGAAGCTCAGAGTCCTGAGTCCTAACTTGTGGCACTGAGCCACCAGGGAAGTCCCCAACACTATTCTTTTTGAAAAAACAAATGTTCAGAAAGAATTCTCACCACCCTCCCCATTCCCTTCATTCACATATTTAACTTGTGAGTTGCTTAAAGATTGATGTATGCACCAAGGAAACCAGAACTGAAAGAGACACGTGTACCCCAGTGTTCATCACACCACTGTTTATAATAGCCAGGGCATGGAAGCAACCTAGATGTTCATCAACAGATGAATGGATAAGAAAGCTGTGGTACATATACACAATGGAATATTACTCAGTCATTAAAAAGAATACGTTTGAATCCATTCTAATGAGGTGGATGAAACTGGAGCCTATTACACAGAGTGAAGCAAGCCAGAAGGAAAAACACCAATACAGTACACTAACACATATATATGGAATTTAGAAAGATGGTAGTGGTAACCCTGTATGCGAAACAGCCCAAGAGACACAGATGTATAAAACAGTCTTTTGGACTCTGTGGGAGAGGGCGAGGGTGGGATGATTTGGGAGAACGGCATTGAAACATGTATAATATCATATATGAAACGAATCACCAGTCCAGGTTTGATACAGGATACAGGATGCTTGGGGCTGGTGCACTGGGATGACCCAGAGGGATGGTACGGGGATGGAGGTGGGAGGGGGGGGTTCAGGATGGGGAACACGTGTATACCTGTGGTGGATTCATGTTGCTGTATGGCAAAACCAATACGATATTGTAAAGTAAAAAAATAATAATAATAAATGGTGGATATCTTAAAAAAAAGATTGGTGTATGTTCCTATAGGAATTGCCTGCATGTTTATTAAGAACTTCTTTTAATATTGAATACAGTTTGTCAAGTACAAGTTTTACTAGTTTTCTTGCAAAAAAAAAGCCAGAAAATGACTTTCTCCTAGAAACCCCATACCTCACCCATGTTCTTGTTTTAAATCTGTGTCTTACCCTCTCTTTTCTGTGGCTGAAGATCCAGACTGAGACTCTCACAGTGTCCTGGCCTTGGAGTATACTGGGGGAAAGAAGAGATGTTGGGGCAGCCTGTCCATATCCATCGACAAAGACTGCAAACCTAATTTTTTTATGAGAACACTTTCTAAGCTGTTCATGTACATACAAATTGTGTACTAAGATGACAAGTCAGGTGCAGTGGAAAGCGAACTTGAAAACACTGAACTTGTAGTATAAAGAAGAAAAGGAGAGGGAGAAGGAATCCATTTTACCTAACTGTTCCCGCACATTTTCCCAGATGAGTCTCCGAGGAGTCAGGGATCAGGACACCTCGGACTTAAACCATTAAGCCACATGGTAGCACCAAACCAGGATGACCCCCTCTTCCACATTCCTCAGGATGTGCCTCCGGGGATGTTATTTAGGAAATCAATGGGCTCGTAGAAGAGGGACTTGGCACACGGACTTAAGAAATTTTTCCCAGGGGAATGTACTTCTTTTGATTATACATGGAGACATGAAAGTGTGCTTGAATGGACAATTTTATTGCTTGATTTGAGCATTATATTTCTTTAACCTAGTAGGTGTGTTTTTTCTTACCCATCACCCCTGGTTAAGAGAGAGAGTCAGAACATATTTTGACTTTGCCAGGGGAGGAGATCCAGAACGGTGTGCCCGGAAGACCTGCAGAATCACACTGGTTCTCTGAAAGTTCCAGGCTCCTGGGTGGCGGCCGTTTTCTGCCATGTCTAGTTCCGCAGATCCTGCAGGATACAGTGGAGTGCTTGAGTGCAGGAGCCACCTCTGATGTGACTCTCTGTTCAGCACATTGCCAGGCATAGGATCCGTGCTCAACAACTATCTCAAAACAAAAATTGATTAATTAATTAATTAATTTGGTTGTGTAGAATCTTAGTTGCAGCACATGGGTCTTCTAGCTGAGGCATCCAGGTTCTTTAGTTGTAACATGCAAACGCTTAGCTGTAGTGTGTGGGTTCCTAGTTCCCCAACCAGCAATTGAACCCAGGCTCCCTGCTTAGGGAGCGTGGAGTCTTAGCCACTGGACCACTGGGGAAGTCCCGCTCAATAACGGTCTTGACTTATGTTTTCTGCTTTTGATTCTGGTGGCTGTGTTCTCCCCCTGCCCTGTGCTATCCGTAGAGATGGAGCAGGCTTTTTGCCCCTCCTTGTAAAGTTCATACCTCCTCATTCACCAAAACCCATTCCCCGTGTCCAGAGTAATTACTTTGTCTCCGAGGATGGCCTGTGACCTTGTAGAAGCAGGATTCCCTGCAGAGGCCCAGCTCCTGTCTGCTGCCTGAGAGAAGGGCCATGAACTGGTTGAGTTCCGTCCTGACCTAGTAGGTTTCGATGTGATCGGCCCAGGAAATGGATGGTCAGGCAGGTTGGAAAATGCTGCAGAATGAATGGTCCTTGATAACTCAACCTGGAGCCTGAGTCAGAGTCTGCAGAACAATGTATCACCAGAAAAAACAGCACAAGAACTTGGGGAGAGGTTCAGGGTGCTAGCTTTTGGGCTGAGAGCTCTGTGTGAAGCTCTCGTATCCCTGCAGAGAGATGTCTGCAGTCATAGAAGATATGGGGAATGATCCTGAGTTACCATGGAGACAAGCCCTGGAGTTGGGGTAACTTGGTCCCATCTCCGACAGCTCCACTTACCTGATGGGCTTTAAGAAAGCTGCCTGAAGATGAATGGATAAGGAAGTTGTGGTACACACACACAATGGAATATTACTCACCTATAAAAAAGGAATGCATTTGAGTCAGTTCTAATGAGGTGGATGAACCTAGAGCCTATTATACAGAGTGAAGTAAATCAGAAGGAAAAAGACAAATATCATATATTAATGCATATGTATGGAATCTAGAAAGATGTACTGATGATCCTACGTGCAGGGCAGCAAAGGTGACACAGATGTAAAATAGATAACCAGTGTGAGTTTGATATATGATGCAGGGTACCCAAAGCCAGGGCTCTGGGACAACCTGGAGGGTTAGGGTGGGGAGGGAGGTGGGAAGGGGATTCAGGATGCAGGGGACATATGTATACCTATGGCTGATTCATACTGATGCCTGGCAAAAACCATCACAATATTGTGAAGTAATTATCCTCAAATTAAAATAAATACATTTTAAAAAGAAAAAAATAATATACCCATACTTCAAGAAAAGAAAGCTGTCTGGGGTCTCCAAGCTTCAGTTTCTTCATCTATAAAATGAGTAGAGTCATTTTGTGAGGGGTACATGAATTAGTAGAGATATACATGTAGTTGGTACTTGGTAAATAATCTGTTGAATGAGTCCCTGAATATAAATTGACTTTCCTAGTGTTCAGCCCATTATTTGTGCTTTTAAGGAATGAAGAAGTGAGTGAATGGATATACACTTCCTACCATGGTGCGAGGCACATTGTTGTTCTTAAAGATCAAGTCAGCGCTTTCGATGAAAAGAAATTCATAAAAGAATGACTTTTAATTTCCCTATTAATATCCAAGGTAGATGAAGCTGTCCACATGTAAATCTGGTCAATGGGTAAAGTCAGTATCAGGGGCAAAAATGGGGCCATTGGTCTACCCCTGCTCCAAGTCTATAGTAGTTAAGATTATCCAACTAACTCCCTTCACTCCAAAGCAATGTAGGCAGCAGTTGCTCAATTAGTAATATGGAGTTTGATGCAGTTTTGTCTCTAGAGAGATTCTGCCCAACAAGCACACATACTCTGGTCTTCCTCAGAGAACCTGGTCATAGGTGAACATTCTGATTTAATATCCTGTAGGAACCCAGTCAATATCTGTTAAATAAGTGAATGAGTAGCAGTCTCCAGGGGATTTGGTAATCGTTAATTAATAATGAGAAACGTGCTAATTCTTAAAATACTACTCAAGCAGGATTCTGAGTTGAAGATTAAATCACAAAGAAGACTTCAGCTTTGTATTTGCAAAGGAAGTACACACAGCCCCTTTTTCTTATCCCTGAGCGTATTACACACAATTCAGTTCTTAATTGTACACCTTTAAAAAGTCATATCGCAATTGTTGCCTGTATAATTATACATTTCAAACTAGAGTATGGACTCTTTTTTTAATTTAATTTTTATTTTATATTGGAGTATAGTTGATTTACAATGTTGTGTTAATTTCAAGAGTATAGCAAAGTGATTCGGTTATACATATACATATATTTACTATTTTTCAGATTCTTTTCCCATATAGGTTATTACAGAATATCAAGTAGAGTTCCCTGTGCTTTATGGTAGGTTCTCACTGATTATCTGTTTTATATGTGTGCTGTGCCTATTCACTCAGTCGTGTCTGACTGTTTGTGACCCCATGGACTGTAGCCTACACAGTTCTTTGTCCATGGGATTCTCCAGGCAAGAATACTGGAGTGGGTTGCCATGCCCTCCTCCAGGGGATCTTCCCAACCCAGGGATCAAACCCAGGTCTCCCACATTGCAGGTGAATTCTTTACCCCCTGAGCCGCCAGGGAGGCCCATTTTATATGTAGTAGTGTGTATATGTTAACCCCAAGGACCTGCATGAATGCTAAGTCACTTCAGTCATGTCCAACTCTTTGGGACCTGATGGACTGTAAGCCCACCAGGCTCCTCTGTCCATGGGATTCTCCAGGCAAGAATACTAGAGTGGGTTGCTATGCTCTCCTCCAGGAGATCTTACCCACCCAAGAGTCAAACTCGAAAATGTTAATGTCTCCTATATTGGCAGGTGGGTTCTTTACTTCTAGTGCCACCCAAGGACCTACAGATTATCATACTAAGTGAAATTAGTCAGACAGAAAAAGACAAATATGATATGAAATCTCTTATATGTGGAATCTAAAATAAAACTTATTTCCAAAACAAACTCACAGACATCAAAAACAAACTTTTGGTTACTAAAGCGGAAAGGTGTGAGGGAGGGATTATGGACTCCCCTGGAGAGCAAATCCTCAGGCCATTTTCTCAAGGCAAATCACTGGGAGCCATTGAATGGGTGATGGGAGGCAGCCTGAGGAGACTCTGATGTTGATGTGCAGTGATTGATAAGATAAACTTGAAGCTGGTTTGTGTGATGCAGGAAGTTCATTCACATGTGCAGGCTGCCTGCCTTCAGAGTCCATGCCCTTTGGGGACAACTAGAGATTTCAGACAGGGGGAAATAATATGGTCAATGGGAATGGCATCTATGGGGACCTCCATAGCACCATCCTTGGAATGGACCAGGCAAACCCTATGGTGAGGGGAGCTCAGAATTCTCCATGCAGAGACAAAAGCACATGAGTGATCACACCCATGGTCATCTCCTCTTTCTAAAGGAGTTTAATTCAAGTGCAGAGGTCCTCCTTGCCATCATCAGCAGACCTCCCACGAGGTGGACTCAAGGAAAGAAATTGAGTCGAGAATTGTCTTGCGTATTTGCTGAGAATAAGTGAGAGAGAGAGAGAGAAGCATACAGCTGTGAAAGGTTAATTAGCATTTAAACACACAATTATGTTTTCTATTTGGTCTGACTGGGAAAATAAATTATGTTTTTTCAAAGCAGAGACTTGCAGGCTATAATTGAAAATAGGCATTTTGAGGGCGTCTCAGCCAATGCAGCAGAAGAAACCAAAGAGAAATAAATGAAAGCAAGCAGAGGCGTCCTCCCCAGCCCCAGCTGGGGGCTGAGTGACAAGGGTAGGAGGGGTGCAGGGGGACAGAGAGAGCTGGCTGCTTACTTTGCCCCTGTTCCGGATGCTTTCCTCCTGGTCACTTTGCGATACTTTGCTTATCTGAACCTCTAGATTCTCTGTAAAATAGAGTTAGTAGTATTTTACCCTGTGTTGCTAGGAGGTAAAGTTTAGGAGAGAAACTGGCATGATGCCGGGCACAGAACAGTTCAGTAAACACATGTCTCCAGTAAATGCTTGGTGAACCTACTTTAATCTCCCTCTTCTCTGAATTGCTATGATATTTCTCTTAAAGCCAGGAAAACCAGCCCTTAATGAGATGGCGTCTTCTATTGTGTCCCAATTGTATCGTGTTTAGATTGCCAATACAATCCAATTTCATTTCATTTACTTCAGTTAAGGAATATGTGTTGAGAAATGACCATATTTCTCGTGTAGTACTAAGGAATCCAAACCCGCAAAAGAACCAGCACATACCTTCCAAGGGTTTAAACCAAGCTAAAAATACAAAATGTATCTGAGGACCCTCCCATCAGTACTTGGACACTTATTATTGATTGGCTGAGAGCTCCTACTAGGAGGTGATCATGTCCTTTACGACATGTGATTTTCACAGTAAACTGGTGATTTTTGCATATGAGTACGTTGAGGCTCAGAGAAGGTAGCAGGCTTCTTCACAGTTGCTCAGGACAGAGGACAAAATGGAGCTTGACTCCATACCTGCTCACCTGAGCCCACGCCGTGCTTTGGTTTTCCCCGTGGTCTGCCCCTCTCCCCCGGCCCCACGCCTGCCTGGCCTGGCTCACCTCTCACTTTCTAGTGTTCAGTTGTGTCTGCATGTTAAAGCTCAGCCACTGATACTCCTTCATGTAAAACCCATGGGGAGAAGACATGTGTCATGTAAACGCTAAGGACACTGGAATTGAGAGTCTCACCAAGAAGACTTTCTTGGAACTTCGCTGATGGGCCAATGATTAAGACTTGGTGCTTCCAAAGCAAGGGGCATGGTGTTCAGACTCTGGTCGGGGCACTAAGATCCTGCATGCCAGGCAGTGTTGAAAAAAATGAGGACTTAAAAAAAAAAGTCTTTCTCCATGAGCGGTAGGCCCTATTTATGGTTTATGTGTACCTCCTATTTCTAGAAAGAAAATCTGAAGTAGGTGTCTCTGCAGTGTCGCAAATAACCAGAGTTACTGTAAGATCGCACTTTGATTTAAATGGATAAATCCGCATGGCTAGAGACTTTTCTGTCTTGTTCTTTCTTACATCATCAGCATATAAAACAGGGCTTCCCCAGTGTAGGTATGCAATACATATTCTCCCTGTGATGATGAATATTTTTATCCTTTCTGTTGTTCATACTTATTTCCAATATTCACACGCAGCTACTCATTTTTCTAAACAAGTTCTAAATGTATTCTTCCTCTCAGTCATTTTCAAGAGGTACAAATTATCTCATCACTTTCCATATTAAATGCTTGGTATCTTTCTTGCTGTCATTTTCAATTCTACCGTCTTAAAAACACGGAACAGTCATTACCATTAATGTATAAATGGTTAAAAATGTTTAGCCATTTATTTTGCTAGTTTCTGTGTTCGCTTTCATTTTCTCCCTCCCTCCCATCCTCCTGCAGCTTTCGTTTCCACTGAAAGCCAATGGCTAGCAGACGCTTTGGCTGTCTGAACATCTGTATTTCACTGTCATGAAATGATTGTGCTGCTGAACACAGACCTCCAGGATGCTATACTAAGTGCCCAAGAGTTGATAGCTACCACTTATTTTTCTTTTTATTAGATTTTCAGTCATTTTGCCTCAACGCGTTCAACATGATACTTTCCCTTTCCTGGTGTCTATTGTTGGGAAGTAAAGTCTATGTTAAGTCTAATTGCCATCCCTTTGTAGGTAAGCTATCTTTTTCTCTGATGACTTCTAATATTACCTAGTTTGAACTTTGCTGTGTCACCCAGAAAACCCAGTGGTGTCAGTTCCTGCCTGAAAGCCGGCGGTCTTGAGACTCAGAATGGTTTTGATTCAATTTCAAAGACAGCCCCAGCTCAAAGTGGGACCTGCCATCATTGACTTCTCTGGGTGACAACCTCAGATCTTGAGATTCCCCAGCCTCCAAGATCATATTCCTTATAGTAAACCTTCATATCTTCCTCTCTCCAGCCTGTGGGTCCCGTTTCCCTGAAGAATCCTGACTAACACAGGTATCTTTTCTGCTTCTGTCTTGAACTGACTTTAAAGTGCCCCTCTGACCCCATCTCCTAGTTTTCATGTTCTTATATAATCCCTTCCCCAGCCAGGGCTTGTGATAACTTGTAACTGATAGAATATGGCAAAGGTGTCACTATATTGCTCCCATGATAACAAGACATTATGTGATCATATGAGGCTCTTTAATTATTCACCTAGAACCCATTATCACTAATGATCCTATGACAAGTGGTACAGTAGCTACTCATAAAGATTATTTTTTGAGAGAATAAATCAACTTTGGGTCTCCAATTTATCTCATTAGTCTATGATAGTATGTTATTCAATGCCTGTTCTTCTTTGTGTGTGTGTGTGTGTGTGTGTGTATGTGTGTATGTATTTAAGAGCTACAATCCAGCCTAGAGCTCCTTCTACACCATTTTCCTACCAACAGATACCAGCTTCCCTCTGTGATTCTGGAAGAAGCATCAGGCACTCCAAACATGAGTAAGGATCTCACAGTCCAAGCCTGCAGTGTATGGGCCTCTTTCAGGGGCAAAACTCCAGGGCTCTTAGTCAACAGAAAGTCTGTAGCCTCAGCAACTGTCCCTGGGGGATGAGATTTTATGCAGGAGTGAAAGTCAGATTGTAGCTGAACAAAGAAACAATAGTACGTGTTGCCTTCATGCCCGTTAACCCTGCACCTGCGGGTGGAAGAAAAGAGAAAACCAGGAGCTTCTTTCTGCCCGTCTGGTCCACGATCCATCTCTAACCCCTGAGTCAGCTGTTCCCGTCCCGTCCCAGCCAGCAGGGAATGGATGCCTATTATGCATGGTAATGATAGAAAGTATAAGGACTTCGGATTCTGATGGATAGGAGCTTAAATCCCAGTTTTGTCTCTCGTAAACTGTGAGTTCTTGGGCCATACATCTAACTCCTCTCTGCTTTGGGTTCTTTATCTGCTAACTTGGATGTCAATAGCTCCCTTTCTGGGCCATTGTGAGGACGGAAGCACAGTGTCAAGCTCCATAAAGTGGTTATTTATCTCACGATGTCTGTCCCCTCATGGCGCTACTGCTGCAAACCTGGATGATTGTTAACCATCAATCTTTATTCCCCTATTTCCCATGCCTCCTCCCTCCAACTTGGTGCTACTAGATTCATCTTCTTAAGGTTCAGTTTTAACAATGTGGGTCCCCTGCTGAAAAACACGCTTTGGTCCCATCTTGCCTCCTTGGTGGTGGTGGTTAGTCATTAAGTCATGTCTGACTCTTTGCAATCCCATGGACTGTAGCCCACCAGGCTCCTCTGTCCATGGGATTTCCTAGGCAAGAGTACTGGAGTGGATTGCCATTTTGCTCTTCGTGAGCTCTTTCTAACCCAGGGATGGAACATGTGTCTTCTACATTTCAGTCTGTCTACTGTATTGCAGGGGAATTCTTTACTTCTGAGACACCAGTAAAGCCTTCTTACCTCCTTGGTAATATTCATATTGTCCAGCATAACTCACAAGCTGTCTGGTAGATCTGTCTTTCCTGAGGCTCTCCCTAACCCCAGCTAAGGAGAAACAGCCTCTAAGCCCACAGTCTCTGGGCCCAGCTCAGAGGGGGTCCCTCTCTTAACTCTTGTACTTACTAGCTCTGGGATTTGGACACATTGTTAAATGATGATGCCACTTTGGAAAGAGCACTTTGAGAACTGAGTGAGCTGGCTTTAAGTAAAGCACTTAGAACAGCGTCTGGCACATACTAAGACCTGTGCAGTGCTTGCTACGTGCTTGTCCCCTTGCTTTGAAGTCTCTGGACACAATTTATAACAGACTTTTTTCTTTTAACTTTATGCCTGATATTCTAGATAACTGTATATGTTTCAACATCTTCTCTTCTTGACTCTAAATTCTTGGAGCAATATCTTGTTTATCCTCTGAGTGACTGAGTAAGTCACTCAGTCGTGTCCAACTCTTTGTGACCCTGTGGACTGTAGCCCATCAGGCTCCTCTGTCCATGGGATTCTCCAGGCAAGAATACTGGAGTGGGTTGCCATTTCCTTCTCCAAAGGATCTCCCCAACCCAAGGATCGAACCCGGGTCTCCTGCATTACAGGCAGATGCTTTATCCTCTGAGCCACCAGGGAAGCCCTTATTTATCCTCTACAGTACCTCAAATAGAGGCTCAGGCCAAGACAGTGTTCAGCGAATGTCATTGAAATTCCATTACTTATCGTATTAGTTTTCTAGGATTGCCATAACAAAGTTCCACAGAATGGGTGGCTCAAACAACAGAGATTTATCTTCTTACAGCTCGGAAGCTGGTAAGTCTGAGATCAAGGTGTTGGCTAGGTTCATTTCTTCTGAAGCCTTTCTTCTTGGCTTGTAGGTGGCCACCTTCTCTTTGCGTCTTCATGTGATTTTTCCTCTGTGTGTGTCCTAATCTCTTCTTATAACATGCCAGTCAGATTGGATTAGGGCCTAAACGTATGACCTCATCTTAATTACCTCTTTAAAGACCCTATCTGCCAACAGTCACATTCTAAAGTACTGGGGGTTAAGGGGATTTTGGAGGGATGTGACTCAGTCCATAACATGTATCAAAAGACAATCTGAAAAGTATATGTTCAGTTCTATCAGGCTGTGCTAAAAGGCCCTTTGGATTAGTCAGCTTTTTTTATTAGCTCAACTACTCTGCCCTCGGTTATACTGTTGGAGAAATCCATGTGATCTTCATAGAAATGTTAAGAATAACTGAGGCCTTGAAGTTAGAAAGTTCTAGCACAGTGGGGCTCATGAGTCTGCAGAGAAGTTTGAATCCACACCCCAGATGCAGCTAGGACGCCAGAGCCCAGAAATTCCAATAGTCGATACAGGACTGTGTTTCTGCCCGAAACAGAACACAGAAGAGTGACGCAGCATATTATCTGCCTGCTGCAAGGATTCTGCTGCTGCTGCTGCTGCTAAGTCGCTTCAGTCGTGTCCAACTCTGTGCGACCCCAGAGACGGCAGCCCGCCAGGCTCCCCCGTCCCTGGGATTCTCCAGGCAACACTGGAGTGGGTTGCCATTTCCTTCTCCAATGCATGAAAGTGAAAAGTGAAAGTGAAGTTGCTCAGTCGTATCTGACTCTTAGAATGTTACAAAAGGAAGTTGCCCCATTTATACAAGACATGGCTGTCATCCCCCTGAGTGGTTGGAAATTAGATATCCATCCTGGCTGTATGACCCTGAACTTGCTCTTTCCGTATCATGAGTCCGATTTTATTAACTCTTTTTATTTTTTTAACTTTTATGAAGTTTAGGATAAAAGAACCCTTTTATTCAGTGCAAATCAAAACCATGATGCCATCCATAAGTAGCACAGTTCAGACGCTGACCTGAGTGTTAGTGGGCTGTGAGTTTGAACAGCTATTTTGGAAAACAACTTGACAATATTTATCAGGAAGCTTCAAGATCTCAATTATTTTGTTCCAGTAACTTTACTCTGAGAAATTTACCCAAGGGAGAGAAGAAAAAATGTTGACAGAATACGTTTATACTTCAGCATATATGTGCGCATGTATTAGGGGATAAGTGATAATAGCAAAATTTGACAACAATCTACTTCACAAGTGTGCCATTAAAATAATGATAATATGTTCAAAAAGGAGTATAACACAGTCACTGAAAATGACAATTGTCATGAATGTGGGAAAATTCTTGCAATGTGACATTAAGTGAAAAGGCAGAATACAGCATTGTATATGTATTTGGATCTCATTTATGTTTTTTGATATGTGCATTTGTTTAAAAAATTCTTTGCTGAGAGAAAGGAAGTTAGAATACTATGGATTCAGGTCAGTGGTTCTCACTGGGGGAAATTTTTCTCCCTCCAGGGATATTTTGCAGTATCTGGAAATGTTTTTGATTGCCATGCTCTGGGGAGGGGGTTGTGACTGGCATTGACTGGGGAGGGGCCGGGGTGCTGCCAAGTGGCCTGCCAATCACAGAACATCCCCCACTGCCAAACTTAGCAGTCAGGTAAGAAATCCAGCTCTAAGTTCTCATCTTCATTCTGCCTCTTTCTAACTTGAGCAAATTTCCTCCCTCCCTCTCTCTCTCTCTCTTCTTTTCTTTCTCTTTATAACACTTACTGAGGGTTTGTTACATGTCAGAAACCGTTACAAGTATTTTCTGTCTATTGACTAATATTGACACAGAACAATTCCATGAGGTAAGTACTAATATTGTCACCCTAGGTGAAAAAAATCTCTTCTGTTTTGAGGTTTCAAAAAATAGTTCATCAAAAGTGCTTCATACAGAGCCTAACATGCCGATAAATGAAAAGAAGTTTAGACAGACAGCAATGTGTATACATATATATATATATACACAACGCATGATTACTGTGTATGCTGTCTGTATATGTTACAGTGGCGTTGCTAGTCACTCAATTGTATTGGGCTTCCCTGGTCGCTCAGCTGGTAAAGAATCCGCCTGCAATGCAGGAGACCTGAGTTCGATCCCTAGGTTGGGAAGATCCCCTGAAGAATGGAAAGGCTACCCACTCCAGTGTTCTGGACTGGAGAATTCCATGGACTGTATAGTCCATGGGGTCACAAAGAGTCGGACATGACTGGGCGACTTTCTTTTTCACTTTCATATTCGTGTCTGACTCTTTGCGACTCCAGGACTGTAGCTTGCCAGGCTCTTCTGTTCATGGGATTTTCCAAGCAAGAGTACTGGAGCTGGTTGCCATGCCCTCCTCCAGGGGATCTTCCTCACCCAGGAATCGAACCCTAGTCTCCTGCATTGCAGATGGACTCTTTACTGCCTGAGCTAACAGGGAAGCACATGTATTACAGTGAACCTGTAAAAATGGCTAGCTTTATATGATGGAATTAGAGGAAAGTTTCATACTTTTTCTTTATACTTTCCTTAATAGTCCATATTTATACTTATCTATGTCTCTTTGTTTTTTTTAATATGTATCAATCACTCTTGTTACCAAAACAACCTAACATGATATTAAAGCCCCTGGAGAACTGCAGGGCTGGCTATGAACACAGTCCCTGTTACATGAGAAAGTCTGCAGAAAATATTCCCATTTAGCCGTGTGACACATTTTACTGAGAGCACTGGATCTCCTTGCCAAAACCAAACTTCAGTTCTGATCCAATACAGTCAAAGTTAGTGCCGCAGACCCTGCACGTACTGGCCAATGTGCTAGCCTTATTTTACTGTGGCTAGCTCCCTCGGGATTAATTATCTCCCATTGATCTTACTAGGAAATAGAAAACCGTTTCATTTTCCCTTGGAATGACCCTTCTCATTTCCTCTTACACCAGTGATACTGTTCTAGGGAACACATTTTCAATCCAGTGGGTTTTGTATCAGATTTATCTGAGGAGCTCTTAGGAGATCTTAGCAAATGACCCATTGCCATCCTGAGAAATTCTGATTTGTCTTGCCTGGAGCTGGTTATCATTTTCTTAAGGTTCCCCAGAGTTTTCAACAGGGAGCCAGATTTGAGAACCACTGCCCTAGGCAGAATCATATGCACAGTTCTTGAACTGGTCCAAGGAGGGGAGTTAGCCTTCTTCAGCTGTAGCCTGTGTCAGGGCAGCAGGGTGACTGTGGAGGCCACGTACCCGCAAATCCTCCATCTCCCACTAATGTTCGAGTTATGTCAGAAGCATCCCATTTTCAGGCAGGCTTGATGGTTGGAAGCTCTTCGCCCAAGCGCAAACCCTGAGGCTTGGAATGTCTTCCATGTACCAGCTAATTGGAGCATCTGCAGTTTTAGCATGCCAACATCTTCCAATCAGGGCATCTCTGAAAGCCTTCCCTTTTTTCTTTTTCCTCTTTTTTTTGTTATGAAGCTTTTCCTCACCTCAGTCTGCCTTTGAGTCTCTGCTTATGTTTATTCTCATTTGCTTGGTGTTTATTTGTTTCCATACAGCATATTGAAGATGTCTGATGGGGTGAGCACCAAAATGCATTCCTGTGATAACAGCACCAGAGAAGTGAAAATGTCAAAGTTCTGCTTTTCTTTCCAAAGCAGAAGTTACATGACGCTGATGCACCAGCCTCGTGCAAGTTCTAGAGCATCTTTAGGTACATCTCTCATGCCTTCAGCTCTTCCACCATGTGGTCAGAACCCCACCCGCCACCGACTGCCTCATGTCTATAGTATCCTTAAGAAATTCAAGACCAGTTTACTGCTTTGTTACTTTTCAGACTTAAGCCAAAGGCTGCTGCCGACAATGCAGCTTTTGTCCTTTTAAATAACTTGGGAACAGAGCAGTTTTCAAGGCTCAATGAATATGAACCTTTGAAATACATAACATAAATAGAATGGAAACTTAGCCCATCAGATTTGGCAGCTTCACAAAACTGACCTAGACCTTCTCACGACTCTTGGTTCTGGTTTTCAGCTTGAGGCGGGGAATGAGAGACACTCTGATGTACCTAATACTCATGAGAACCGCTGGAGGGTAGGAAAGGGAACCCAGAGGGAAAGGGCCAATGAAGAAAGAGGAGGTGAGGAGGGGACTCTTTCTGCCCTCTGGAATTTAACTTTCGAACGAAGACGGATTTTTAGTTTGGAGCTATTCTGTGTTTCTTCATGAGACATACTAAAGAAAGAGGTTTCAGTTGCAGGGTTCAGGATTCCCTGAAAGATAAGCGTGAAATGCTCTCTTGTATTTGCTCCCTCTGTCTACCTGGCTGCTACCCACCCCCACTTCCACAACCAAGGCAGCGGTCACAGGATCTCTCTGGGGTCCCTTAGGTGGCCATCACCTGGCCTTTACCTCTCTACCTGGAGCAAGTAAATCCCCTCTTTCATCCTCCAAGGCTGTGTGGAGATTTGTTCTCCAGGGAAGAACAAATCGGACTCTGTATTGGATCTGTTTCTTTTACTTTAACCTTTGTATTCTATTGTTTTTGCTAGACATTAAGCACTAAAGGAATGTTGCCCATAGCTTAAACTATACAGCATGGCTCATCTCTGGTAACCCTGCCCCCAGTGTCTGATCATTAATCTAAAATACGTTTGTTTAGTTCACAGGAGACATCCTGATCAGGCCAACCTGTGGATGGCTGCAGGCAAGAAGAAATTAGCACACCCCTTGTGGTGCTGGAGAAGACCCTTGAGAGTCCTTTGGATTGCAAGGAGATCAACCAGGCAATCCTAAAGGAAATCAACCCTAAGTATTCACTGGAAGGACTGATGCTGAAGCTCCAATACTTTGGCCACCTGATGCAAACAGCCGACTCATAGAAAACAGCTTGATGCTGGGAAAGATTGAGGGCAGGAGAAGAAGGCGGGCAGCAGAGGATGAGATGGTTAGATAGCATTGCCAGCTCAATGAACATGAATTTGAGCAAACTCCAGGAGACAGTGAAGGACATGGAAGCCTGGCATTGCTACTGTCCATGTGGTTGTAAAGAGTCGGACACGAATCAGGGACCGAAGGACAACTTCGGAGTCTGGCCAGAGTTAGGAAATATTTGCAACAACTAATCACCTTTTCTATTTTATCTCCTCACCTCCTTCTCTCTTTGCTCCATGAAAGAAGCTAATATCGAAACCCAAGCAAGATGGTTCTCTGGAACTCTAGTCTACCATTTTCTTAGCCTGCTGGCTTTCTGAATAAAGTCACTCTTCTTTGCCCCAACAATTGGTGTCTTGATTTATTGGCCTGGCATACAGCAAGCAGTATGAGCTTAGACTCAGTAACACATGGACCCAGTGAAATGAACCTTGGTACTCAACCTGGTACCAAGGTTTCCTAAACTGTGACCCACCCCCCCCACCCCACCCCCGCCCCATATCTGACACCCCATCACAGCTTCAGCTTCTTGCTAACAGGCATTGGCAAATCAGCTTTCCTTTCAGCATCTGTGCTCTCTTAAGAATGGAGACATAGAATTACTGTGAGAATCAAAGGCTTGTAATAGATACAAGCATGTGTAGATTGCCAAGTACTAAAACAAATTGCTGCGGTTACTATTATTATTACAAGAACTCAATGATACATGTGAAAATGAGTTTCTTGTTTGTATAGTTAAACATTGATATTATAAAAATTACTTAAGAGACACATGGAACCTCTTTGCATGGATCATAAAATCAACCACCTAGAAAAGACCCACAGTGGTGAGTACAAACTTTGCCATGAACCCTGGCTCTATGGCGAGTTCAACACCTTGGTGTTAAGAACAGTGCTCATGTTTATTTTATGGATGTCTGGAACATAAAGGAAGCTAGAGATCCTTCAGTTTGATCCTAATGATTCATGGATGGAAAATAGAGCCCCTTGGCCTCCTAAGGCTGAATGATTTGCCCAAGGTTGTTCAGCTAGAGAAAGCAGTACAACTAATAATAATAGTATAAGGGTGTGCAGCTTACAGTGAAAATGTTGCTCGTACATAAACCTATTCAGCCTTCAGAACCATTCAGGAATGGACAATATCTACCTCCCCAGTGTTCATCAAGGACTAATTTTTCAAGCTGGGCTCTGAAGATAGGTTGCAGGGGTTCTCAACAAAAAACAAGTACTATAGTTATTTTCTCCCATCAAACAATGAATATTTAAATGCTTTAGGAACCCATTTATTGCTTTCATCCATTTTATAGGTTTAAGTATTAGTAAAGATTTTTTTTGAAAAAAAGCATTCTGCTACTGAAAATGCTTTTTTAAAAAAAACCCATTGACCTAGAAGAAAAATAAAATGCTGAAAGAGCAAGAATAAAATTGAACATGGATGTGTTTGAGTGGATAAGTGGAGCTGTGGAGTGTATTAGGACGGGAGTAAAGGAAAAGCAAATTCTTTCATCAAATTCTCTAATAACTCAATGTACAGGAATCACCCATGGGAAATGGGCTCTCTGATTCTCCCAGAGTCGACCAGGTGAGCTTTACTATATCACTGTCCTTTACTAGAAATCTCTCTGAAGGGAAGGACCCCTGTCTTTCTGAAACAGTCATCTCCAGAATGCGCACGGTTTTGTTCAGGGGGATGTGTGTGCTCGGTCGCTCAGTCATGACCGACTCTTTGTAAGCAGGCCTGTCAGGCTGCTCTGTCCATGGAATTTTTCAGGCAAGAATATTGGAGAGGGTTGCCATTTCCTCCTCTAGGGAATCTTCCCAACCCAGGGATCAAACCAGCATCTCCTGCACTGGCAGGCAGATTCTTTACCACTGAGTTACCTGGGAAGTGATTCTTTGGGGATGGATTACTCCAAACCTTGGGGAGGGGGCTGTGAACACAAGTTGATCTCTGTGTTCCCAAGGACAATGCAGCTGAAGTGGTCTTATGGGGAAACATGACATGGAGTCATCTCATTTTATTTTACTTCTATTTATTTTATTTTACTTTATTTCATTATTTTAAGGGGCTTCATAGGAAGAGAAAAAACAGAGAGTTGTAGATAGTACTAGTCAGTTGGGCTTCAATGAGTTTGATAAAGAAGGGTTCAAGACAGTGCTTTTTAAACTATCCTGTCCCACGACTTACAGTAAAAGATACATTTGACATCATGCCCCAATATGCATGTACATAGGCAAACACAATAAAAAATACATACAACTGTGTAAATATATCACACAACACTTAGCCTGACTGCATGCAATGCACTCATTTTCTTTCCTATCATATCCCATCATAAGGATGGATAAATTGACTATTCAGAAGGCAAGATTAATGGGCCTTTTTGACTGGATATGACAGGTGAAGGAGAAGGACAGATAAAGATAACTCCCTGACTTCTGACCTGTGTGGCTTCTATTACCTGCATTAGGAGACAATGGACAGTGGAAGAAATGCTGAGGGTAAGAACGAAGAGTCCTGTGGGCAGTATACAGAGTGTGAGACGCTAATGGGAATGCTTTTAGTCTGAGAAACCCAACAGGAAAGTCGATATGCAAGGGACTGAAGTCAGACAGGAGCTTTAGACTCAGCATTCACTGGCATGCCAGTGGTAAATAAAGACAGAAAGGAGTCCCATCCTTTGGAGAGGAGAGAGATAAGAAGAGGCTTCCCAAGTGGTGCTAGTGGTAAAGAACCTGCATGCCAATGCAGGAGATGTAAGAGACATGGGTTCAATCCCTGGGTTGGGAAGATCCCCTGGAGGAGGGCACAGCAACCCACTCCAGTATTCTTGCCTGGAGAATTCCATGGACAGAGGAACCTGGTGGGCTACAGTTCATGGGGTCGCAAAGAGTCGGACATAACTGAAGTGACTTAGTATGCATGCAGGCATAAGAAGTCCAAGAATAGCATCCTATGACTCATCAACCTTGAGCGGATATGCAGAGAAGCTGAGTGCAGAGAGACTGAGGAGAAACAGTCCCAGAGCTACAAATCTAGCCAAGAGAGTGAGGTCCCAAAAGCTGAGGGAATAGGGATCAAAAAACATAACTGGGAAACCATGAGATCTTAAGGGTCTTTTCTACCACCCATGCTCACGTAGGTTGTGTTCCTGAAATTCTCACGGTGGGAGAACTTGTTGTTAAGAAAACATGTACAATTGAGCTGAAGAGGCAAAGTCATGAGTGAAAGTTTGACATCACTAGAGATTTTATTTTAGCATCTACCAACTTGGATTGGTGAAATTCGCTCAGTCGTGTCTGACTGTTTGTGACCCCATGGACTATACAGTTCATGGAGTTCTCCAGGCCAGAATATTGGAATGGATAGCCGTTTCCTTCTCCAGGGGATCTTCCCAACCCAGGGATCGAACCCAGGTCTTCCGCATTGCAGGCGGATTCTTTACCAACTGAGCCACAGGGGAAGCCCAGTTAAACAGCATTTTACTTAAAATAATTTGCATCTTGTATGAGCAACAATAATGTAAATTTGATCACTTTTTCCTGTTCCATGACAAATATTATGTACTGCCATGTATTAAATGATATTAATGATCTCATTCAATACTTAAATTACTCTGTGGGGCAAATATTTTATGTTTGCTTTCAAATGAAACACACATGCACACACAGACACACACATGCCACCAGAGGCTTGAAATAGTTGAATGCCCAAGGGCATGCATAAGTAAGTTACAGAGCCAGAATTCTAACAAGGGTTTGTCTACCATGGACCTGGGCTGGCAGCCACTGCCCTGGGCAGTATCAAATCCACTGTGCGTAAGTATTTAGTCACAGATCTTCTGTCACTAGGAACTCTTCAGGATGTACACGTTTCTGAGTCATAATAAGATGCTTATGCATTCCATTCACTGCAGAGAACATGCAGACTAAGATCTAAGCTTTAGCTTCTGGTTTTCTAACTAGTGAATACCTTTTGAGCTTTACCACTCATGGCTCTGTATTTTTCATCCTAAGAGACCTCAGGGAATGCCATGACATTTGCATAAATTTAATCACAAAAGCTTAAATGAACAAAGTCATCTGTAAAGGCTACAGTTACATATGAGAGGTATTTGAGGACAAGGAGGGGTTGCAATATGTTCTTATTTTCAAGTATAATCATGAGTCCATCTTGTGGGGAGGAAAAAAACCCAGTTGCATCATCCTACTGTAAAGATAATTATATTTTGGAGCTATCATCTCCTAGAAGTGGAGCACACAGATTACAGTCTTTCCCCTCCGTATGAACATTGTCAGAAAGTAGAAAAGACAAACCTATTCCTTGTGGTTGGCTTGTAGGTGTTCTCTCTGATCCCTCTTCAGGTTGATAAGAAATGGAGAAGCAGATCCCTTGACTTCATTTTTTAGAAAGAGGGAAAAGATTATATCCTTTTACGATGTCTGTCAGCTTGAAAGAGCCATGAATCACAGCAAAACAGCATTTTATATTTAGTAATTCGTTTCCCGTTCAAATCAAGGTGACAAGTCTTGTGCAAAATAGCTCCCCGTGATTCACATCAGCTTTCTGAGGTTTTGGTAACAAAGTTCGACGCATCGTTATCAATCCAGCTTCGGGGGTGTACACAATTCGTCTCGGTTATTAATAAGATATACAGTCTCCATCTGACTCAGAATGCAATGATTATTTCTTTCCCCTGGCATACCTCTCACCAAAAGAGAGAAAATGTATTCCAGACTTGAGAGAGGGCTTTTGAGCCGTCCCAAAAGCAATGCTGCTTGATTCTGCCACATCTAGAAATCTCAGGACGGAGACATGCAGGCAAAGTTTATTAATATCAAAATTTATATAACAGGTGAAAAAGGTTAAAGAGCTGCTAGTCGTATAGATATCATATAGTTGTCATACTTAACATGGTATTTTTATTGTTGTTTTCCCCACTAGAATAAAAGGTCCATGAAGTTGAGAACTGTGTTTTGTTCACTGTGGCATCCCTGATGTTTAGATGAACACCTGGCATAACATTTGACAAATAAATAATGGAATGTAATACAACATAATTTGACACAATATAATACAACATAAAATAAAATAATGTATCATAATTGCAATTTTTGTCTCTTCAGCCTTTACTACCATAGAATAAATAGCCTTTTGTGTGGACCTCTGGATTCCCGTGTCTTTTACTGCTGCTGGACACAGCAAGTCCTCACACAACCCTTGATGAATGAATGAAAGAATGAATGAGAGGCTGGAAGAAGGAGGCTGTGCTTCAAGGTGTGAATTGGACGAACAAGTGCAGGATGGTCCGCTGGCACAGCCCAGGTCTTGCGGACCTCTTTGGAGGTCCTGCGTGAGGAACCTCCCCAGGCAGCTCTGAAAGCCTGTGCTGGGCTTGTTGTTATGGGTCCCCCTGCCCATGATGCCAAGCTACCCAGCGTTGCTGCCTGTAGGAGGGCAGCCCTCCTGTTAGACATCAGGGTGCTGGCTTAGATATGTGTAGTGATGTGTGCAGCCCTGTCATTGCCAGTCTTCACCACTCAGCTGCTCACCACGTCTTCAGCAGGAGCTCAGCCTTTCTGGAACCTTCGTCCCTACTTCTTAGAGGGCACTTTCCACGGATACTCGCACACCTGTCCTCCATCCTTCCAGCTGAGGGATGCCCCCCAACTCCCTGTTGACATGCATCACACGCTCTGCTCTCCCAGCTGTTGAGAGCAAATGGGATCATTTTATGCAGCAAAAGACATCACAGCGGGGGTTGGGGGCATGGAGGGGGAGACCCTGGACCTGGGATTTGAAAGTCCAGCAGTGTGAGGGCAGAGGGAGGTGGAGAGAACACTCAGGCAATGTATTAGGGGGCAGATAGATGTCTCTGCGTTGATTGTTCCTGGAAAATCATTACGTCTACATTGGTGGTGTCTTCACCCTTATTTAGTGTGTGCGTTTCCCCAGCATCTTCTCCCACCAAGACAGACATTTGGATCCTGCCTGCAATGTTAGCACACTGCCCACCACGCCTGCCCAGAGGGGTTTGAGATGATTCCCCAGGTCAAGAAGACACCTCTATCCTCACTGCTTGTCTCTCAGTGGCTCAGGGTTCTTCTCAGCTTCCCTCTCTCCCCTCTTCTTTCCCAAGCTCTTCACCCTGGATCCCTCTGCTTTCCCACATGATTTCTAAATGTTCCCATCCCTTTCGTCTTTCTCGTCTCCGTCTTGTGCATGCTTCTGTCCTGACCCTCTCTGGGTCCTCTGTTCTCAGTACCTATTCTTATCTTTTCCGGTTCCCTCACTGTCATAAGCTTCTTTCCCTGTGCTGTCTTTTCTCTTCCTTCCTATTCTTGGATTCTCTCCTTGGTCTCCGGTCACCTTTATTTCATTTATTTACTCATTAAGGGATTCATGGGCTAGATGTCCATGTAGAGCCCACGATGGGTCATATACTCCAGCAGACCCTGGAACACAGCAGAACTTAACTAAAAAAACAGTTACTGCTTGCTCATCAGCACTCCTTCAGCACTCACTTATCAGCACTCCACTTCAGTACTCTTGCCTGGAAAATCCCATGGACAGAGGAGCCTGGAAGGCTGCAGTCCATGGGGTCGCTAAGAGTCGGACAAGACTGAGAGACTTCCCTTTCACTTTTCTCTTTCACGCATTGGAGAAGGAAATGGCAACCCACTCCAGTGTTCTTGCCTGGAGAATCCCAGGGATGGCGGAGCCTGGTGGGCTGCCGTCTATGGGGTCGCACAGAGTTGGACACGACTGAAATGACTTAGTAGTAGTAGTAGTATCAGCACTCCATCTCCCCTCCTTCTAGCTCAGCAGAGGAGTTTCCTTTGGTCCACATGGAATAATGATCCTCAGTCACAAAGACCTGAATTTGAGTGCTGGCCTGATTGCTCAGGTGGTAAAGAATGCGCCTACAATGCGGGAGACCCGGGTTCAAACCCTGGGTTGGGAAGATCCCCTGGAGAAGGGAGAGGCTACCCACTCCAGTGTTCTGACCTGGAGAATTCCGTGGGGTCGCGAAGCATTGGACACCATTGAACGATTTTCACTTGCCTTGCTCAAAAATTATAAACCTAGGCAAGGCCGTTGATCTCTCTGAACTTCTCTCAAGTCTGTGGATAAAGTACTTGGAATATTGTGGGTGCTAAATAAATCTAAGTCACCATTCCTCCCCTTCATCTCCACTCTAATTCAATTCTGCAAAGACTAGCCCAGCACCTGCATTATGACAGACATTTCGCTAAACATTATCCATCAGACAAAGTTACATTTTACTTTCCAGGATCTTGCACCCTGGTGGAAAGGACAGATTGTGTGTAAATTATGCTATCATCCGAGTACGATCTGTGTCCCTGATGGTCCAGCTCCTATATGTGGTCACAGTGAAGGGAGCCCAGTCCAGCCATGAAATATTTTCATAAAGCAGTGGCAGTGACTTTCCTGGTGCTCCAGTGGAGAAGACGTCACCTTCCAATTCAGGGGGTGCAGGTTCAATCCCTGGTCAAGGAGCTAAGATTTCACATGCCTGTGGCCAGAAAACAACAACAAAAAGACAAAAAAAACAGAAGCAATATTGTAACAAATTCTATAAAGATTCTAAAAATGGTCCACATTAAAAAAAAATCTTAAAAAGAAAGCAGTGACAAACTTTTCTTATTTCTTTTGAGGAACATTGTTATTCAATCACTAAGCAGTGTCCGACTCTTTGCAACGCCATGGACTACAGAACACCAGGCTTCCCTGTCCTTCACTATCACCTGGAGTTTTCTCAAACTCTTGTCCGTTGAGTCATTGATGCCATCTAACTGTCTCATCCTCTGTCACCCCCTTCACCTCCTGCCCTCAGCCTTTCCCAACCAGTATCAGGGTCTTTTCCAGTGAGTTGGCTCTTCACATCAGGGGGCCAAAGTATTGGAGCTTCAGCTTCAGCACCAGTGAGGATCTTTGACCAGGACCCAATGTGTAATTCCCACCAGCCATTCCTAAATCTTCCTTGAACCCCTGTGCACTCAGATTTTGCACCTGCTCCAGACTCTCTCTCATGCCACCCCTCCTCCCATTCCCCAAATCTCCTTTAAGCTCCCAGGCCATCTAGCTCTTCCCTTCTCCTTCTCTTTATTCCCAAACTCATCAGTATGCATACTGACTCAGCCTCTTTGGCTGAGATCTCTGCCCTTTCCTCTAGTCTCTCTTGTTGAGATTTTATCCGTTCTTCTTACCTGATGTTAACATTTACTTGTAATGAATCTTGCATGAGGACAAAGAACACACACATGAGTGACTCCAGTCACTGGGATAATGATGATGCAATGCACATGTTGATGATCATATCTAATAGTTAATAACTTCCCAGAATATGTCACCTTCACCTATACCATCCTTCAAGCTCACAGAACTCCTGCAAAGTAAATGTGGTGAACCGAGCCGTAAACATTCACCTCTTCCTTCGCACAGACCTGAATGAACCCATTCAAACTCTAGAAAACTACCACAGGAAAGACGGAAGCAGATTCTTCTCACTCTGCCGCTGGAGATGAACAAGGGAGCACGTGGGTTTAGCTGTCAAGGAAAAATTTTCCCCTAAGCAAGTAGGCATTGAAAGGAAAGCAGAAAATCACCATGAAATGAGCAGAAACTAATCACCCCATGCCCAGACTCACATTTCCTCTTGACTTCCTGTCCAGAAATGTGCGTATTTTTCAGTTCGCTCTAAGTCAGAACCCCAGGGATGTGATAACAGCAGTTAACTGTAAGCTTTGGGGGTGATTTAAATTTCTTCTTGACAAAACGTGTATTTTTCATATTTCCAGCATGAAGCATGTGGGTTTAAAAAAAATAATAAAGCCAGGGAAAACATATTTGTAAGAAAGAAGCAATTTCTTTTCACAAGTTGAAATTTGGAAGAACATCTGAGGGCGGGCTGCGGCTGACTTCATCTCAGCCGGTCACAGGGAACTGACATCACCGTTGACTTTGGAACATGTTCGAGGCTACAGAAAAGAAAGTATCTCCACCAAAGAATTCTGGGATTCAAAAATGACCACAGGCCATCGTTTCCTTTGGAGTAATGTCTGGAGAGAATTCACTCATCTTATAACCAAATTAGATGAGAGGGTGAAAGGCTGGCTGAGCAGAGGGTCCTCGTGGGATCTATTTACCAATGGGCCTGAGGAATAATTGAGCAACTGCTTGGCCTGAAGTAAGAGCAAATGTAAACACACATGTTTGGTTCTATGACAACGCTCCTGAGTTAGAGAGGGGGTGTGACAGTCAGCAGACCTTCGGGTAATCCCTATGTCTTCTGGACTGATCTGAGGGTTGTTTAGTGCCCCAAGACTTTGGGATCCTGGAAGCATGAAGCAAGTCTGCTTTAAGAGCACTGCAATGGGGTACCAGGTTTTCCTGGGATGCAGAGGACACCTAACAGCTTTGTGGAAGCTGCCAGTTATATCGGGGATGGACGACTTCCTTCATCAGCCATTGGTAGGTTTTAGCCATGGGATCCCAAGCAACAGAAAGATAAAACCACAACGAGTAAAGCAACTGAGGGCCCAGGCTTACAACATCTGGGTCATTCTGTCCCTCACTGCTCCCTCAGAACTGGCTGGAAATCCTGGTCACGGGAGAGACTGAAATTCCTGACTGGTGATCTCTTTTCATGCTGCAGTGAGGGAAATCCTGGTGAAACTCAGGTTAAATATATAAACACACTTTGCCCAATTCAATAAAAATATTAGGCACCATCTAACTGTGTGAGTTTCACCTATGTGGTTGCATGTAGCAGCAGTCCACTCGTTCCCATGAGTGTCTCTTGCTTCCCATTGTAGGGGCATAAGGATCTTCCCAGATGGCTCAGTGGTAAAGAATCTGCTTGCTAATCCAAGAGACGTGGGTTTGATCCCTGGATTGAGAAGATTCCCTGGGTCAGGAAGATCCCCTGGAGGAGGAAATGGCCACCCACTCTAGTATTATAGCCTGGAAAATCCCCTGGACAGAGGAGCCTGGCAGGCTACAGTCCATAGTGTCGCAAAGAGTCAGACACGACTGAGTGACTGAGCATGCGTATACATAACATGATTTATTGATCTATTTTTCTATAATGGACATTTGAGGAGTGTATTAGGGTTCTCCAGAAAAAAAGAAAAACAAAAACAAAACTGATAGGAAAGGGAGAGAAAGATAAGTGATAGACAGATAGGAAGAGGAAATTTATTTATAGGTATCAGTTCAACTGATTATGGAGACCAAGAAGTCCCAGAATCTGCTGTCTGCAACCTGGAAAGAACCAAGAAAGCAAGCCAGTGGTGTAATTCAGTTCAAATCTGATGACCTGAGAATCAGGGGAGTGGAGGGAGTAAGCCCCCAGTTGAGCCCAAAAGTCCAAGAATTGGATCAGGGAGCTGGTGCGTAAGTCTCCCTGCAAGTCTGAACACCCAAGAACTCAGAGTGCTCATGATATCTTTCTTGTTCTACTGAGGCCTTCAACTGACTAATGAGACCCTCTCACACTGGTGAGGACCATGACTACTCAGTCTACCAGTTCAAATGCTGACATAGTTCAGAGACACCCTACAGACCCACCCAGAAGTAAGGCTTCTTGGGTATCTCTCAGTCCAGTCAAATTGACACATGAAATTAATCATCAGAGATGGCTTCCAGTTTGAAACCTGTCATAGCTAAGTTTCCTAGGAGCAAGAGACAAGAATTCTTGGACAAGTATTAATAATTCGTTAAGGGGTGCTCTTAGGAGAAACCAATAAGGAGGTAAGGTAAGAAGTATGGGGAAAGCTCTAGGTCAGAGACAGAAGCTAAGCAAGAATGTGGGCTCAGGACCCAGAGTCTGATCCTGGGGGGAGCTCTGGAGCATAAATTGCACCCTGTACTGCATAGAAGTACTTTATCAGATAAGTGACTTTCATTATGTTCTCCCACTCTGCGGCTTCTCTTTTCATTCTCTCAACATTGTCTTTCACAGAGCAAACCTTTTCCATTTTAATTAAGTCCAATGCTTCCATTTTTCTTTCCTGATAAAGTTAACTTTTCAATTTTACAATAATGCTTGGTATTGAATCTGAAAGCTCATCACTAAACCCAAGGTGATACAGATATTTTCCAATGGTTTCCTCTAGAAGTTTTATACTTTTGCATTTTTACATTTAGGTCCATCATCCCTTTCCAGTTAATTAGAAGCTTTTCTCTTAAGCTTTTACATTTGGATCTAAAAACCTCATAGAATTGATTTTTCTTTGGGAGGCAAAATAGGGGTCAGAATCGTTTTTTTTTTCCCCGTGTGAACTTCAGTGGATGCAGCTATTTATTGAAGAGTGTCCATTAGTCACTCCTCTGCAGTGTCGCCTGTGTCATAAATGAAGTGTCCCTATTTGACTGGGTCTATTTCTGGACTCTCTTCAGGCCCACTGATATATTTGTCTGCCCTTGCCCCAAGGCCACACTGTCTTAATTAATGTAGCTTTATAAGAAGCATTTATATTGGGTAGCATAAATCCTTCAACTTTGTTCTTCTTTTTTAAGACCACCTTGCCTATTTTTTTGTCTCTTTGTATTTCCACGTAAATGAGAGAATCAGCTTGAAATTTCCATTAAGCATTTTTGGAATTCTTACTGGAATAGCATGAAATCCATAGATCAACTATCTGTAATGCAACATTAGATTAATGGTGTTAATTCTTTCAAACCTTGGACGTGAAACAGCTGACTATTGAACATGGATTTGAACTGTGGGAGGCTACTTACATGCAGATTTTTCTTAATGAATATGTGTTACAGTACTGCATGATCTGTAGTAGTACTGTAGGACTATATGGTATAGTACTATATCCATTGTATATATTGGCTATATGTTGTATATACATTGGCTATAGGCACAGATACAGAGCCATGGATATGGATGGAACACTGTAGTTACACAGGGATTGTCACTGTGCAAGAGGTTGGCAGCACTAACTGCTGAGTTGTTTGAGGGTCAAATATATATTCCTCCATTCTTTGGGGTTTTCTTTCAGTTCAGTTTAGTCGCTTGGTCGTATCCAACTCTTTGTGACCCCACGGACTGCAGCACGCCAGGCCTCCCTGTCCATCACCAACTCTTGGAGTTTACTCAAACTCATGTCCATTGAGTCAATGATGCCATCCAACCATCTCATCCTCTGTCAACACCTTCTTCTCCTGCCTTTAATCTTTCCCAACATCAGGGTCTTTTCAAATGAGTCAGTTCTCCACATCAGGTAGCCAAAGTAATGGAGTTTCAGCTTCAACATCAGTCCTTCCAATGAACACCCAGGACTGATCTCCTTTAGGATGGACTAGTTTGATCTCCTTGCAGTCCAAGGGACTCTCAAGAGTCTTCTCCAACACCACAGTTCAAAAGCATCAATTCTTTAGCACTCAGCTTTCTTTACAGTCCAACTCTCACATTCATACATGACCACTGGAAAAAACATAGCCTTGACTAGATGGACCTCTGCTTGACTAGATGGACATATGCTGTCTAGGTTGGTCATAACTTTCCTTTCAAGGACTAAGCATCTCTTAATTTCATGGCTGCAGTCACCATCTCCAGTGATTTTGGACCCCCAAAAATAAAGTCTCTCACTGTTTCCCCATCTATTTGCCACGAAGTGATAGGACCGGATGCCGCGATCTTAGTTTTCTGAATGTTGAGCTTTAAGCCAACTTTTTCACTCTCCTCTTTCACTTTTATCAAGAGGCTTTTTAGATCCTCTTAGCTTTCTGCCATAAGGGTGGTATCATCTGCATATCTGAAGTTATCGATATTTCTCCCAGCAATCTTGATTCCAGCTTGTGCTTCCTCCAGCCCAGCATTTCTCATGATATACTCTGCATATAAGTTAAATAAGCAGGGTGACAATATACAGCCTTGATGTACTCCTTTTCCTATGTGGAACCAGTCTGTTGTTCCATGTCCAGTTCTATCTGTGGCTTCCTGACCTGCATACAGATTTCTCAAGAGGCAGGTCACAGGTATTCCCATTTCTTTCAGAATTTTCCACAATTTGTTGTGATTCACACAGTCAAAGGCTTTGGCATAGTCAATAAAGTGGAAATAGATGTTTTTCTGGAACTCTTTTGCTTCCCTGGTGGCTCAGATGGTAGGTGTCTGCCTGCAATGTGGGACACCCAGGTGCGATCCCTGGGTTGGGAAGATCTCCTGGAGAAGGAAATGGCAACCCACTCCAGTATTCTTGCCTGGAGAATCCCACGGATGGAGGAGCATTGTAGGCTACAGTCCATGGGGTTGCAAAGAGTTGGACACGACTGAGCGACTTCACTTTTGCTTTTTCAATGATCCAGTGTATGCTGGCAATTTGATCTCTGCTTCCTCTGCCTTTTCTAAATCCAGCTTGAGCATCTGGAAGTTCACGGTTCATGTATTGTTGAAGTCTGGCTTGGAGAATTTTGAGCATTACTTTGCTAGTATGTGAGATGAGTGCCATTGTGCGGTAGTTTGAGCATTCTTTGGCATTGCCTTTCTTTGGGATTGGAATGAAAACTGACATTTTTCCAGTCCTGTGACCACTGCTGAGTTTTCCAAATTTGCTGGCATATTGAGTGCAGCACTTTCACAGCATCATCTTTCAGGATTTGAAGTAGGTCAGCTGGGCTTCCATGACTTCCACTAGCTTTGTTCGTAGTGATGTTTCCTAAAGCCCACTTGACGTCACACTCCAGGATGTCTTTCTCTGGGTGAGTGATTACACTATCATGATTATCTGGGTCCTGAAGATCTTTTTTGTACAGTTCTTCTGTGTATTCTTGCCACCTCTTCTTTATATCTTCTGCTTCTGTTAGGTCCATACCATTTCTGTCCTTTATTGAGCCCACCTTTGCATGAAATGTTCCCTTGGTATCTCTAATTTTCTTGAAGAGATCTCTAGTCTTTCCCATTCTGTTCTTTTCCTCTATTTCTTTGCATTGATCGCTGAGGAAGGCTTTCTTATCTCTCCTTGCTATTCTTTGGAACTCTGCATTCAGATGCTTATATCTTTCCTTTCCTCCTTTGTTTTTCGCCTCTCTTCTTTTCACAGCTATTTGTAAGGCCTCCCCAGACAGCCATTTTGCTTTTTTGCATTTCTTTTCCATGGGGATGTTCTTAATCCCTGTCTCCTGTACAATGTCATGAACCTCAGTCCATAGTTCATCAGGCACCCTATCTAATAGATCTAGTCCCTTAAATCTATTTCTCACTTCCACTGTATAATCATAAGGGATTTGATTTAGGTCATACCTGAATGGTCTAGAGATTTTCCCTACTTTCTTCAATCTAAGTCTGAATTTGGCAATAAGGAGTTCATGATCTGAGCCACAGTCAGCTCCCAGTCTTGTTTTTGCTGACTGTATAGAGCTTCCACATCTTTGGCTGCAAAGAATATAATCAATCTGATTTCGGTGTTGACCATCTGGTGATGTCCACGTGTAGAGTCTTCTCTTGTGTTGTGGGAAGAGGGTGTTTGCTATGACCAGTGCATTCTCTTGGCAAAACTATATTACCCTTTGCCCTGCTTCATTCTGTACTCCAAGGCCAAATTTGCCTGTTACTCTAGGTGTTTCTTGACTTCCTACTTTTGCATTCCAGTCCCCTGTAATGAAAAGGACATCTTTTTTGGGTGTTAGTTCTAAAATGTCTTGTGGGTCTTCATAGAACTGTTCAACTCCAGCTTCTTCAGCATTACTGGTTGGGGCATAGACTTGGATTACTGTGATACTGAATGGTTTGCCTTGGAAACAAACAGAGATCATTCTGTCATTTTTGAGATTGCATCCAAGTACTGCATTTCAGACTCTTTTGCTGACCATGATGGCTACTTCATTTCTTCTGAGGGATTCCTGCCCACAGTAGTAGATATAATGGTCATCTGAGTTAAATTCACCCATTTCAGTCCTTTTTAGTTTGCTGATTCCTAGAATGTTAACATTCACCCTTGCCATCTCTTGTTTGACCACTTCCAATTTGCCTTGATTCATGGACCTGACATTCCAGGTTCCTATGCAATATTGCTCTTTATAGCATCGGACCTTGCTTCTATCACCAGTCACATCCACAGCTGGGTATTGTTTTTGCTTTGGCTCCATCCCTTCATTCTTTCTGGAGTTATTTCTCCACTGATCTCCAGTAGCGTGTTGGGCACCTACTGACCTGGGGAGTTCCTCTTTCAGCATCCTATCATTTTGCCTTTTCATACTGTTCATGGGGAACAGTATGAACTGTATTATTTCCACATTGGTCCTTTAGTTGTCCCTACCTCATTTTACTATTAATGACAAAAGTAGTGCCAAAGATATGGTTCAGAGCATATATCACATACACAAGAGACTTCCCATCCTTACAAAATGTTGTCTCCATGGTGCTGCCAAAGTTGAGCTATCAATAAAACCCCTGCCCCTTTATATGTGGGCCACCTTGGTGGCTCAGATGGTAAAGAATCTGCCCACTTTGTGAGAGACCTGGGTTTGATTCCTGGGCTGGGAAGATCCGCTGGAGGAGGGCATGGCAACCCACTCCAGGATTCTTTGCTGGAGAATCCCATGGACAGAGGAGCCTGGCAGGCTACAGTCCATGGGGTGCAAAGAGTCGGGCACAAGTGAGGTGACTAAGCACAGCATAGTAGTACTTGCCTTGGGGCAATTAGGTTCATTATAAAGCAGTAAATCTCAAAGGCCTCCCTGCACTGAACTGTCTCATTGCAGTAGCAATTGTTCATTAGTTTGAGACACTAGACCAGTGCACAAAGTATCTGGTAAATTCAAAGACTAGGTAAGCATCAGAGATGGGTAAAGCAAAGTCAGATCTAGAATAGGCATCAATTCCTGTAAGGACAAATTCCTGCCTCATCAAAATGAATGCAATTCATTTTCATTCACCAAGGCTGGCTGATCCTTTCAAGGAATGGTGCCGTAAGAAGCCTCAGGGTTGGTTGTTGCTTCTGCACTGAGTGATGGAAAAAGTTGGGCCAACCCAGGTGAAGAGAAGCCATGCTTTCAAGAATGATTCTTGTCCATGCTGCTGTGGACTTCTGTCCACAAGCCTGCTGAGTAAGCACGCATATTGTTAGAAGAGGAGGCTGATTATTATTTGTTAAAATCCTAGCCGTGTGATTACTAAGGGCATTTTCCACACACAGTCATATTGGTGAGTCTTTCAAGAGACAAAATTCAAGTCTTCGTTATTATTGCAAGCAAGACGCAGACTTGATTCGCTTATGCAAAAATAATTTATTGGAGATCTATGAGGCAGCTTATTTAATCGAAGGGGATGTTCAGACATCAGAAGATGTCTGACTGTGGGAACTGGGATGATAGTTAGGGTGGCTATATAATTCATCATTTCAACCATGACACTTTTGAGAGTGAAAGGGAGTGTTATTAACTATTATGTTGGAACAACTGGTATTCATCCCAGCGTGTGTTCCCATGGGGATAGTCTCTCTGGACTTTACAATTAGGATGTTTTAGCTCCAGCTGTCTCTCATCTTTTTTGCCTCTCCACTTAAATTTCAAACTCTGGGGAAAGAGAGACAAATTGCAGAACTTGAGTCACATGTCCATGCCTGGGACAGGGGAGCATGGGAAAACTTGACTAATGGTCTCACCAGACCTTAACCCAAGAGCAGAGAAGTTTCCTAAAGAGAAGTTAAAAATCTCTTATCAGATTAAAAAAAAAATTCCTGGGGAGGCAAAATAGCAATGTCTACTCCCCCTAAAGAAACATATTAGGAATAATTAAGACCCAAAATGACATGTTTTCCTGTAGACAATGCTTGAAATTTCCGCTGTGCAGTGTCAGGCATTGAAAAGAACATGGTTATTTGGAGCCAGGGGACCTGGACTGAAGCCTGACTCCATCACTTTTCAGTTGTTGTCACTTGATGCAAGGGCCTCTTTTTAGACTCTGCCACTTTACTTCTAACACTGGGATCAGAATCCATGGAGGTGGAAGAAACAGAATGTTCTGAACACGGAAGGAAATAATATATGCAAATGCCTACTGAAGGCTGGCTAGCTTAGATTCTCAATGACTCATCCCTCCACCACCCCTACCTGATTCTTTTCTTTAAAAAGGAAAGAAAGAAAGAAAGAATAAGCTAGTGAGAAGCTGCTGTATAGCACAGGGAACTCAGCCTGGTGCTCTGCAACAACCTAGAAAGGTGGGGGGGGGGGGGTTGGAGGGAGGGGATATATGTATATTTGGGCTTCGCTGGTTGCTCAGATGGTAAAGAATCTGTCTGCAATGTAGGAAACCAGTGTTCGATCCTGGCAAGATCCCCTGGAGAAGATCCTGGCAAGAATACTGGGGATAGCTTACCAGTATTCTTGCCTGGAGAATCTCATGGACAGAGGAGCCTGGCGGGCTATGGTCCATGGAGTCTCAAAGAGTCAGACACGACTGAATGGCTAACACTTTCACTTTTCACACAGCTGATTCATGGTGTTGTAGGACAGAAACCAACACAACATTGTAAAACAATTATCCTCCAATTTTAAAAGAAATTAAAGCAAATAAAAAGAAAAAAATCAATGTTCCTGTGATCGGAATGGAATAGTTCAGTCGATGGAGATGGATGAAGCTAGGCTTTATTTCTGATGCCACCATTTACAGCTATAGGGCTTTGGGTAAGTTTTGTAACTTTTCCAAGCTTTAATTTCTTTAAAAGAGAGAAGAATATCCACTCCAGGGTGTTTTAGGAGGCTTAAATGGGATGAGAGTTTTCAAAGAGCCCAGCACCCTCGCCAGCACCAGTGGGTGCTCAATGAACACGGTAGAATTGGCATGTTCTGTTCCGGCTCATCAGAGCTGCTCAATGTTTCTGAGATAAACAAGAACCCCTGCAGCAAAATGAAATGTTCTCAAACTGCAGAGCAAATAAGCAATTTGTTAGGAAGTTCATGAGATAAGAAGGCATGAATAATTTCCAGGGTGCCCTCCAAGGTAGAACAGCAGTCTCTGGCGGTTCTGGAAGAGTCTGTCAAAATCGGCTTCCAGAAGGAGCATGCATCCGAAGAAAGAAATTCCTCCTCTTTTTGGACAAAACTCCAGAATCTACTAGACTTGTTCCTCCCACTCCCATTTTACTCCTGTTGTCACTGTTAACGGCGGAGCTTGGGGAACAAAAGCAAATTTAGAAAGTGGAACTGGAAAGGCAGTGCAAGTTTTATTTCCACATCGTCCATTTTGAACTTGAATTTAGAAAATAATTACCTATCTCTAATATCAATTCTTGCATTTGCAAGAGAAAACAGGGCTTCGCAGTTTTGGCAGGTACCATGGGGCCATACCTCTCCACCACCCCAGTCCATGTTGCATCATGAATGCAGCTGGACACTGTTTCCTGCTGAGCCCAAAGGGGCTTCAAAACCCCACTCGAGGGGCCGCTGCAAATCAGTCATTATGAGTCTTGAAATAAATTATGTTTACAGTAGTGAGCATGATTTTTTTGTTAGTCACTTAGTCGTATCCATCTCTTCACAAACCCACGGACTGTGGCTTACCAGGCACCTCTGTCCATGGGATTTCCCAGACAAGAACACTAGAGTGGGTTGCCATTTCCTTCTCCAAGGGATCTTCCCCACCCAAGGATCAAACCTGGTCTCCTGCATTGCAGGCAGATTCTTTACCGACCAAGCCACCAGGGAAGCCTTGTAGCAGCGATAAAGACAGTTAATGCTGTTTCAGGGTTTACTGTGTGCTTTATATACTATACTCACAACAGTACTAACTCTTATTATTCCTACTTTATAGGTGGGAAAACAGTAAGACAAAGTGATTCTGAGAAAGGCATTGATATGAAAGCCTTTCTTCTCTCTTCTTAGTCTTGACTCGGAGGAAAAAGAGGGAATTCCTGCTGTGAAGGCTTCTGCCTTCTCAGAAAAGCCCTAGAAAATATGCTTCTGCCTTCATCTTCCTCTCTAGAGCCATGTGCCTTTGTCTGGTAGAGAGGAGAATATTGGCCTCCATTTGGCCGCGCAGCATGGAAAATCTTAGATCTTGGACCAGGGATCAAACTCCTCCCCTTAATTGGAAGTGTGGAGTCTTGTCCGTTGGACCTCAAGGGAAGTGCCCAGAGCTAGGTTTTAAAGCTAGGTTTTCAACTCTAAAATGCATAGAATGGGGGGGGGGGAAAAAGGAGCTTACCAGACCCTCAGAGAGGGGTCAGCAGAATGGACAGGAAAACATGCTGGTCTAGGGGTTAACAGGCAGGAAGTGGTGTCCTGACTCAGCAGCTGACTTCAGCAAGTCACTCAGCCCTCTCAGCCTCCTCTCTACCCATCTCTGTTTGTTTAAAATGTTGACATTGACCCTTGGCCTTCCTTGGGGCCATGAGGGCACAGCTGACTCTGTGCAGAGACAGGAGGTGATGTCAGTAGCTTCTATCATTGTTCCCATCCCTGGGCTACTGCTCCCTCATTATTCATCCTTCTTGACCTCCATCTTGCTCTCCGTCCCCACCCCCTCCACCCAGGCTGGTGCCACCTTCTCACAGGTCTGAAACAGGGCAGGATGGGGATATGGAGAAAGCAAGATGCAAGAGTCCCTGAGAGGCCTTGTGGCAAGGGCTCCTTTCCTGGCTGCTAAAGGTTTTTAGGGGGAGATGGGTGCATGCGGGTCTTAAGGCAAAGAGCAGGTAGGCTAAAGATCAGAACACTGGCCAAGCAGACTGTGGGCTGGGCCTGGCAGGCACCTGGCAGAGCTCAGTGAGGAAGACTCCTGACTGGGACTGCAGGGTCCCCAGGCTCAGAGGATTACCTTAGGAATCCAGTTACTAGATCGGGGGAGAAAGGTGGCTCCAAGACCCCACCTGTCCTGGTCCCCAGAGCTCTGAGCTAGGGAGGCTGAGCCTTCAGAAGGCAGAGGGTCTGGGGATAGAATGCAGGCAGGTGCACACAGACACAGCTGACCAGCAGGGCTGCCCGCGCAGCCTTCTATTTGCTCAGAAGCCTCCCCTGTCTTGTTTGCCTGAAGTTTGCAAATGGTCAGAGCCAATGGAGGCCATCGCAAGGCTTCGATTCTCTCCTGCCCACATTCACAGGACAGGATCTGGTCTATCTGTCTGGATAAGTGTGGACCCTGAATGATGTTCAAACCCGTCTCCTCATGTCTACATTTTGGGTCAAATTTCATAGGGGGTGTGACTTAGGAACTGCTCTCAAGTTCCTCTGGAAAAGATTTGACTTCTAACCTGACTAAGGCAGCTGAATGGGCTATCAGTGCTAGAAAACACCAAGGAGGAACCAGTCTCCTCCAGGAAGATGACGGCAGCCCCACTTTCCCACATTCAGTGAAAGTGAAAGCTGCTCAGTCGTGTCTGACTCTTTTTGACCCCATGGACTATACAGTCCATGGCATTCTCCAGGCCAGAACACTGGAGTGGGTAGCCTTTCCCTTCTCCAGGGGATCTTCCCAACTCAGAGCTCGAACCCAGGTCTCCCGCATTGCAGGTGGATTCTTTACCAGCTAAGCCACAAGGGAAACCCATTCAGAGGCCTCCACTAACTCACAAACGATAACCTCTCCATGGAGATATGTAACAGTGCTCTTTTTATTTTCTGGACAGACCTTTCCAATGGAGTCACATCAGGTCAAATTACTCCCAGCTACTTATTCCCTCCGAAGTGATGTCCAGTCTCCTTATCTTGGCTTAAAAGACATTAAATCATAACCTAACCCCAGGTATCCTACAGTTTTTGCCCTCTTCTGCACACAGCACTCTCCACAGGCCCAGGTACACTGAAGTCATGTCTGTTCAGTGGGCCTGCTGGATCTTTTCATGGTTTTCTGCCTTTGTGTGTTCTTTAATTCCACACATATTTATTAAGCATCTCAGGTGTACCACGCTGTGCTCCAGACCTAGGGAAGAGAGAAAAGGACATTCAAATTTCCTAATTCAGAAAGAGAAACAGACATCAAACTAACAAACAAGTATACAAACAATGGCGGTGGCGGTGGTTTAGTCTCTAAGTCGTGTCTGACTCTTGTGACTCCATGGACTGTGGCCCGCCAGGCTCCTCTGTCCATGGGATTCTCCAGGCAAGAATACTGGAGTAGGTTGCCATTTCCTTCTCCAGGGGATCTTCCTGACCCAGGAATCAAATCCGGTTCTCCTGCACTGCAGGGAGATTCTTTACTAACTGAGCTATGAGGGAAGCCCATACAAACAATGTCAGTGATAAATACTCCCAGGAGAGTTAATGCCAGATAAAGGGATAGGAAGTGATGGAGGCCACAATTTTAGAGCAGGTAAGAAAGGTAACTTAATAGAAGATGTCCAAGCAGAGACTTAAATGAAAGGAAGGAATCAGCCATGAAAATATCAGAAGAAGAAGGGGGTCACTCCCAGGTGGAGCGGTCACAGTGGAATATTGGTGCACGAGGTTAAGAAATTCCCTCCTCTTACCCAGGTTACGTTGAAGTGGAGGAGATAGACAGTACAGAAATAATCCTGTACTGCCTGGACCCTGCTCTGGATTGCCTGTGACAATCACTCAAATAAGAGAGAGCAGCGTGGTGTGATGTCTATTGTTGCCTATGTGTGTTGGATCAGTTCCCCTAATCATCCAGCTCCAGTTTCTTGGGTCTCCTCATTGCTCCATTGGAGAAGGATATGGCAACCCACTCCAGTATCCTTGCCTGGAGGATCCCATGGACAGAGGAGCCTGGTGGACTGCAGTCCATGGGGTTGCAAAGAATTGGGCACGACTGAGTGACTAACACTCATTGCTCCACACTCTCAGATCTCAGGAGGATGAAATCATGGTGGTCCTCGAACAGGACATCCTCTGCCCATGTCTTCTTGGGGTCCCATAATACCCCAGTGTCTGGTCCTGCCACATATCTACTGTAGGACTCTCTGGGTACAGATCAAGGTATTTTAATTTTAAAGAGTGTGTTTGATAAAAAGTCTTTCCATCCAACGTTTCGACATTTTTAATCTAGTATCCTTATGCTTAAACATTTCTCATGACAGGAGAGTTCATTCTCCCACCCACATAGCCAGTAAGCTCCTGCCCATTTGAGCAGTTCAACTCATTAGAGACCAGTCTTTTATTGCAGAACACAAACCTAACTCCTAATGATTCGGCAGTTCCAATTAAAGCTGTACAGTAGATGCCTGTGGCCCTTGGAGATATTCTGCTTTATTGCCTGGAGGTTTAATGTTTAACATGGATTATCAATAATAGAAATAGATTTCACTTATCTGCCTTCTTTTGAAAAATCAGAAGACTTGTCAACAGAGGGTTGGTTTTTACTTCCCTGGTGGCTCAGATGGTAAAGAATCTGCCTGCAATGCAGGAGACCTGGATTCTGTCCCTGGGTTGGGAAGATCCCCTGGAGAAATGGCAACCCACTCCAGTATTCTTGCCTGGAGAATCCCATGGAGAGAGGAACCTGGCGGGCAGGCTACAGCCCATAGGGTTGCAAAGAGTCGGACACGACAGCCACTAACACACTTTGCCCTTTAGCAGTTGTCGTCTGGTTTTAGTTGCACTCTGAGCCCCAACACCTCGTCCACCTCGCTCATTCTCATCATGCTCCCAACCATGCTCCCAATTCAATCCTCCATAGCGGTTGAATTGAAGACCTTGCTTTCCTGCCTCTGCTTCTGGGAAGGTTAACAGTCCTCCATTATCCTCCATCTGACAACTGACCCTGCTCTGGATTCAGGGACCATCGCTCTCTCGAGTTTCTCAAGCCCAACATCCTCACTGTGTTCAGCTCCCTGGCAAGATCAGGCTTCCAAACTCTGTCATCTTGGTTTCTCCTCTAGATTCTTCAGTTTGTTAAGATTCCACCCCCACCGCCCCGAACCAACAAGCAGCATTCACCTGTTGGGTGGCCAGTACGGCTGATGCACACTGAATTTTTCAGGTTTGTTTCCTCCCTGGAAACTCTGGGTTTGTACTTGTTCAGATTTCTCCAAGTCCTCCCACCACCGCTCTTGTTTCATTTGATTCAATGTACCTTTGACATTTTAATTTTACCCTCCTTTCATTTGTCTGCCACCTGCCCAATTCTCCCACGCATCATTCAAGATTTTATTAAGAGATTATTGCTTACCTACGAAATAAATCTCCTCAGATCTCAGTAGCTGCCAGTTCAGGTTCACTTAATAATGTCCTCCTTGATCTTTTGCAAACAGTTTCACACTTGATTAAGAATCTTGGTAAATCTTTCCAACATACACACATGCATATGCACTTACCCACACACTAATACGCAGCAGGCTAACGTATTGATTCTTGTGACTTTCTGCTAAGAACTGTATCTTGATTAGGAAGGAACGTTTTATAAGTGACCTAGGAATGCAGTGACCTGAGAATTGACTGCCGAAGTTACCTAGGAAGGTAAGAGAAGAATTCAGTAAAGCTGCCATCTTTTCCGAGTAGACATTGCCAACTCAGACAGTTTAATTGTTTTGAACATGAAGGAAATTAATTTAGTATTCTCTAAACATGCCTCCAGTTAGCTTGGGACCACTAGCCCTGAAAAGAAGAAAAGCAAAACTGATGAACCAAAAGGAAGTGAGAAATAGATTTCCTTTTACACAAAATTAAATTGCTTTTTGGTTTCCACGGTTTTCTTTGTTACACTAATACAACAAGAGTGCCATTAGGACTGTGATGGAGTAGTAATTGAGCACTTACTGTATATGAGTACCACCTAGTCATCTTCTTATTGGATCCTCATAGCAGCTTCATGCAAGGAGGAGACAGAGGCTCAGGGCAGGGACGTGACTTACTGAGGTTGTCTGTCTGCTTCTGCGTCTTGCCAGGTGTAGGCAGTGGAGAGCAAGGAGGAGGAGTCTCTTCTCTTCACTGAACTGTTTTATTTTAGGGCAGCTTCTCTCTTCTCAGAGCCTGGTTTCCTCCTGGAGCACGTTAGCTGTTATTATTTAAAGCGATAGGGGAATTCAGAGATGAGGAGAAAGAATGCATATGGTACAGGTCTTAACACGTAGTATATACTCAATAAATGGGCTTCCCAGGTAGCTCAGACAGTAAAGAATCTGCCTGCAACTTGGGAGACCTGGGTTCAATCCGTGGGTTGAGAAGATCCCCTGGAGAAGGGAACAGCTGCCCACTCCAGTATTCTGGCCTGGAGAATTCCATGGACAGAGGAGGCTGGTGGGCTATGGTCCATGGGGTCACAAAAAGTCAGACACAACTGAGCAACTAACACACACACACACACACACACACACACACACACACACTCAGTAAATATTATAGAAAAGAGCATAGAGTTCAGGACAGTAGAGCCTCCCTGTTAATGGTCATGTAGGACAAGGTCAAGCAGAGATGTTTGCTCATTCAACAAATATTTCTTGAAGAAGTAAAACATTCTAGGCAGAAACAAACTGAGAAGAGGGGAATTGTCTAGTGCAAAGTCCTTGATATAGCTTTAGCAGCTTAACACTATACTCTTTTTCTAGAGAAGAAAATAGACCTAAAGCAAGCTAGTAACTTAATCAAGATCAAGTAACTGGTTCCTGGAAAAGACTGAGGTCCTGTCTACATTTGCTCAATTTTCTAAATGCTTGCTGATTCTGCTGAATCATTCCACTTTTTCCTGGGGAAGGTTTCAGATTTCTGTCACCTGATTGGGAAGCTGCAGGGTGGGAAAGTGAGAGCAGGAGTGAAAGGGAATGAGTGGAGGGTAGCGGAGAGAGGGGTCAAGGCAGAGACCTCTTATACTTACAGACCAGTGCCCCAGGCTTGGCAAGGATCCAGGCCAGACCAAAGAGAAACTTCTGAGGCTTGAGAAATCACGGAGCATCTCTTAGGACTCAGCTTACCTCCCTCTCCTCCCCTGAGACCTCATGGCTGTACTGCCTGTTCTGCGATCAAAAACAGCACTTCATCTCCTGAGCCAGTGAAGACATGAAGACCTAAGGACCAGAAACTCAATTTGCAAACTAATGTAATCCTGACAGTGGGAACCCCATTTTGAGGTCAGTTTTTATGCGACACAAGTGGCCTAAATAACATCTTAAAAGCCCGGCCAGAGGGAGTGGTACTAATCTGAAGGTCACTGGCCTGTAACCGCAAGGAAGGCTCTGACCTGACCCCTTCCCTCTGTCCCTGAGTACTCACCTGTGTCACTTGTGGGAGGTGGCCTAGGGTTGTGTAAAGAATGGGGGTTTGGAAACAGGTTCGAATGATGGTTCTCCATTTACCTGTCAAACGGCACATGGCTTTTTGAGGGCAAGTGTTGCAAACATCAGCAAGACAGCTTGATTTAGCTGAGGCACAGAAAGAGATTGCTGGACATCACCCTGGGGAACCGAGCCTTGGAGAAAACCACAAGTGTGGGTGCTGCCAGGTTTCTCTCTTTTGTCTTCTGCCCCTGCATCTGGGTTTTATACAACCCTCCTGTAAATAAGATCCTGCCAGGGACAATGGATTATGAGCCTCGAAGAACCTCGGAGTTCACAGGTTAACCACCAGAGAGAGATTAGCGTGCTCTCCATAGGATCAATTCAAATGTCTCAGAAAAAGAGTCTGGTAGGTTCAACACAGGTCACGCCTGTACCAATTAACTATCCAGATGAGCAAAATTATCAATGGTAGCATATGGAATGAGGGAATAACCTCCCCCAAAGGATTATGAGATTTCCAGTAAAAGGGAGCGAGATCAGAGTTAAAAAAAAAACAGATGTCCCTAGCTTCTGAAGGAATTCTACTGAACCTCAATTTGGTCATTAATAGAATTGGAGTAATAGTTATCTTCCAAGTTTATTATAAAGATTAACTTCAATAAAATGAGTAATAGCACCTACTGTAAACACAATGAGCTTTTATTATTCACAAATTGAACAGCTTTTATCTTTCCTTCACTTTTATTATTTCTCCCATGACTAATGTAAGCATAAAGTAAAGCTCATTACTGAGAATATGGAAAGTGAAAATATGAGTGGAACAAGTCTCCCATATTCTATATTGATGGTCATGTAACTTTCCACACAATTATCTAAAATATCTTCACCTACTCATTTCACTTTGTGTAATTCACAGATATGTTTTGACATGTTTTTGTAGAAGAGGGTATAGATTGAACTTGGTCTGTAACTACTGATGGGTCAGGTATGTCTAGTGAGAGAGAGAATATATATACTCTCCACCATAAATTGTCATGTGCTGCTTTGCAGATAAGGAACCTCAGTTGATGAGAAGTGAAACAGTGAGTATGCAGATGGCCTGGTCGTGTTTGTGGAGGCCACGTGGACTTACACTTGAACTTGGAAAAAAGACCTTCAGTTAATTTGGAATGGGATTCTTAGAACTTCATAAAAAGGATGATTTCTCCATCTTCTTTCAGAAATATGAGAGGACTTTCCTAGTGGTCCAATGCTTAGGACTTCTCCTCCAATGCAGGGGGTACAGGTTTAATCCCTAGTCAGGGAGCTAGGATCCCACATACCTAGTGGCCAAAAAATCAAAACATAAACAGAAGTGATATTGGAACAAATTCAGAAAGACCTAAAAATGGTCCATATTAAAAAAAAAAAAAGAAAAGAAATCTTAAGAGAAATATAATGAGATCTTGATGACTTGCAACAGCATGGTCCTTGCTTTTCTCTGGTACCAAGAAGACTGTGATTTCAGAAGCATCAGAGACAACTGTCTTGGGACAGGCTTGTGAGTCGTGCACCCAACAGCAGAAATTTTGAAGGTAGTGGTCATCGGCAAAAACTCAGGCAGGGAAAACACAAGCAGAAAGAGAATGCCACTTCAGGGCTTCAGCTACAGACCACCCTCAGACCCCACTGCTGCCCCACACACCACATGAGACATTCTCCTTTGATGATATTCAGAAATAACTGGGTGAGACTTCTTAAACAGATGAAGGCAAAAGCTAATGACTTTTGACAAAATACTATGTATGCTCAGATGAGGTGTAGGGGAATTCATAATGAACTCTAAGCAAGCATCAGTTGTACGTCTTCATGTCTACATAGCTGCTATTCTATCAGAGATGCGCTAGAGCTTCTTTATTCACTCCCTTACTGTTTACTGTTTGGATGGCTCCCAGTCGATCCTTATAATAAAATCTGTAATAATGAACAGTGACCCACTAAGCCTTTGGGTGGGCTCATGATAATTTTTAAATGCAATATGGATGAAAGAAAATAGATTTTACGGCCCCCCTAAGAAGAAAAGAATAAGATCATTGTGCAGTGATTGATCAGAGTACAAATTAGAGAGCAAAGTAATTAAAGTGAATCAAGAGAGTTAAGACCCTTAATATCCTATGATGTATTTTAACTCAATAGTTACATAAGAAGAAAGAATTGTTACAGTTCATGGGGTGTGTGTGTGCACGCTTAGTCATTTTGCAACCCCCTGGACAGCAGCCCACCAGGCTCCTCTGTCCATGGGATTTCCCAGGCAAGAAAACTGGAGTGGGTTGTCGTTTCCTTCTCCAGGGAATTGTCACCACCCAGAGACTGAACCTGCATCTCCTGTGTTTCCTGCATCAGCAGGTGGGTCCTTTACCGCTGAACCACCTGGAAACCCATAGTGTAAATACATATTCATATGTAATTGCATGCTATGCGGTGCTTAGGCACTCAGTAGCATCTGACTCTTTGTGACCCCATCAACTGTAGCCCACCAGGTTCCTCTGTCCATGGAATTCTCAGGCAAGAACGCTGGTGTGGTAGCCATTCCCTTCTCCAGGGGATCTTCCCCATCCAGGGATCAAACATGGGTCTCTGGCATTGCCGGCAGATCCTTTACCATCTAGAGCCGCCAGGGAAGCCCTATAAACCATCATTAAAGGCAATGTTAGAAGGGTGCTTTGCTGGGTCTTGGGACATCTTATGTCCTTGTGTTACCCAAACTAAGGAAGAATTTGCTCCTTATTGGCCTTAATCATGAGCGGTCACTACTATCGATCTGGTGTCAGGGGTTTCCTTTTCTGCCTAACTAAATTCCAATTCTTTAAGCTAACTAATCCATGTGAGTCAGGACCCCAGTGGCCCACAAAAGGGATCCATAGTCATAAGAATGTCTTTTGGAGAAATTGTCTGAAAATGAGCTTCTTAGGAGCTTGTGGATTTTGTAAAGGCTCTTCCGGAGTCGGGTGCAACTGTGGATTGTCTTCCGGGCCCCTCAATCCTGTTTTCAGCAAAACAGATTGCTGTGTATTAGTTTTATTGTTTTACTGTCCCAGACATGGTTTCCTTGGAGCCTAAGACTGATCAAGCACTTTCTTTTTAGGTTTATTTATTATTTGGCTGCTCTGGGTCTTACGTGCAGTATTCAGGATCTTCCAGATTCACTGTGGCATGCAGGACCTTTCAGTTCAGTTCAGTTTAGTTCAGTCTCTCAGTCGTGTCTGACTCTTTGCGACCTCATGAACTGCAACACGCCAGGCCTCTCTGTCCATCACGAACTGCTGGAGTTCACCCAAACCCATATCCATCGAGTCAGTGATGCCATCCAACCATCTCATCCTCTGTTGTCTCCTTCTCCTCCTGCCCTCAATCTTTCCCAGCATCAGAGTCTTTTCCAGTGAGTCAGCTCTCAACATGAGGTGGCCAAAGTATTGGAGTTTCAGCTTCAACATCAGTCCTTCCCATGAACACTTAGGACTGATCTCCTTTAGGACAGACTAGTTTGATCTCCTTGCAGTCCAAGGGACTCTCAAGAGTCTTCTCCAATACCACATTTCAAAAGCATCAATTCTTTAGCACTCAGCTTTCTTTATAGTCCAACTCTCACATCCATACATGACCACTGGAAAAACCATGGCCTTGACTAGATGGACCTTTGTTGGCAAAGTAATGTCTCTGCTTTTTAATATGCTATCTAGGTTGGCCATAACTTTCCTTCCAAGGAGTAAGCATCTTTTAATTTCATGGCTGTAATCACCATGTGCAGTGATTTTGGAGCCCAAAAAAATTAAGTCAGCCACTGTTCCCACTGTTTCCCCATCTATCTGCCATGAAGTGATGGGACCAGATGCCATGATCTTCGTGTTCTGACTATTGAGCTTTAAGCCAACTTTTTGACTCTCCTCTTTCACTTTCATCAAGAGGCTCTTTAGTTCTTCTTCACTTTCTGCCATAAGGGTGGTGTCATCTGCATATCTGAGGTTATTGATATTGCTCCTGGCAATCTTGATTCCAGCTTGTGCTTCCTCCAGCCCAGCGTAGCTGCAGCATATGGGATCTAGTTCCCCAGCCGGCGATCAGACTGAAGCCCCCCGCAACGGGAGTGTGGAGTCTTAGCCACTGCACCAGCAAGGAAGTCCGTCGAGCACTTTCTCCCCAGCAACATTGTAGGAGTCCCTGTTGGTCCCTGCTGGTGCCCTGTACCGTCACACCCAGCTCTGTCCCTTGCCAGATTTGAGATTCATCTGTAGTCCTCTCGTTAAACAGCTTAGGTGTCCCCTAAGGTTGTTGTGGCTCCCACTGTGACATAGTAACCTTATATACCAAACGCAGTATGTGTCACTTGTTATATTACCTATTATTACATGTTAAATTCCACTGATTTCCCCCACTCCAGTACTTAGCACTGACAACCTCAGAATGAGGGAAAAGAAGAATTCTTTAATATTTCTTTTGTAAGAATTATTAGTCTATTTCTCCCACAAAGAACAGAGCTTTATTTTATTTTCCCCTGATCACATAAGCAATACATATTCATTGTGAAAAATTTGAACCATACATAAAATTATAAAGAATAAAATAACAATAAAAACTCCAGCTCTCTAAGCTAATCACCATTAAAATTTTATCATCCTTATTTCAGTCTTCTCTTCATGCAAATATGCAGGGAAGAACCTTATCATTTCAACTAAGTGGGGAAATCACTATAATATTATTTTATTCAATGATAACTTTTTTTTTCTTTCTTCCCCTATCATTTACCAGATAATACACACACACTGTCTCTCTATCCTCCACATACAGATGTATATAGATTTTTAAAATTTGTTATCTTTATTTGATTTTTATATAAATCAAATATATATGTACATATATGTATGTATAATATATAATAATATATTATATTATTATAATACAATTTTATAATATATAATAATATGCATGTATCATATATAGTCATTAAATGTATGGTAAATCTATTAATTAATTAATGTGTGGATGATTTACATAATTAATTGTACTTGGAAAATCCATATTGAGGGTATATATATATACTGATTGATATTTCTCTCTCTCTACATCACTGTCTCATATATCTGTATATCATATACATATATGTATAAACATATATAAATATATAGTCCCCAATATTCCAAATGCATATACATACATATACATATGGATAATAGATAGTCCATATGAATATAGATGATATATATTTAATCTATACAAATACAGATATACATTTGTACATAGGATAACTGTGGAAAGCCAATCATTTGAATCAGGGAGAGAAGCATTCCAACTTATTGACTGTAAAGATGATTTCAGTAAGTGGGCAATTATTTTCTATTGAATGCCTATGATGGCCATTACAGTGTTTTGAGCAGATAAATGACACGGTCTGACTCATGTTTTGAAAGAATCACTCTGGTTGTTATGTTGAAGAAAAAACAATTGTAGGTCGAGACTACAGGAAGAGTTGCGAGGATGCTGCCTAAGGAATCTGGGGGAGAGGGTGTGGTGTCTCTGAGCAGGGGTGACAGTATGAGGTATGAAGCAGTGAAGAGCTGGATGTAATCTGATGGTGGAGCCCACAGCAGTTCTTGTTGGATCGGATGCTGGATCTGAGAAAAAGGGAAGGAGTCAGAGATGACTTGAGGGTTTGGGCTTGAGAATCTGGAAGGATAGAGTTTCCTTCAACTGAGATGGAGAGGGTTGTGTGATGAGCGATCTGGGGTAGGGGGGCGATTGCAGATACATTGCCAAGAAGGAAATGTAGACAGAGAAGATCGAGAATATGGTTCCAGATCACTATGACATTAAAATTTGAGGAGAGGAAGAGAAATCAGCAAAGAAGACTGAAAAAGGGATGCCATCTTATAAGAGAGAACTCAGGAAGCAGTGAGACTGTGTCAGGGACTTGGGGATTATTGGAAACCTCAAATGCTGCCACTGTCTGTCACAGGTCAGCATCCCTAGGGAAGAGACATGGAGACAGAGATTTCCAAGAAGGTGGTGTGTGGGTTGGGACACCCGAGCGGTAGTGAGGGAGGCAGGACTGGGTAGAGGGAGAAGAGAAGAAAGCAATGTGGTTGCAAGGAAGGCTTCAGCCACACTCGATAGGAACTCTGGAGCAGAAGGTGGGCATTCAGATATTATCTTGAATTGAAATAAAGCCTTGGTGGCCTGGCACAGACTAGTCACTGGATGAAACCCCCACAAAATATTGCATGCAATCCCTTAGGGGAAATTCCTGGGAGAGACTCAGCTGTGAGCAGCCAACACTCCTGGCAGCTTCAGGAATGAATGCTTTAACCTTGAAAAGGGAACCTGGGGGGCATGCTACAGCATCCATCTTTGGGAAAGATTCAATTGAACATAGGCTTCCAAAGCATGGAAGCCATCTGTGATCTTCATATGAGCATTTTGGGTGGAATGGTAGCTGGCTTGGAGTGTGGTAACAGTAAATGGGTGGGAAGAGCCTGATGAACTATTCAACACAAATACATAACAACCACCACGTTAACATATTTTGATGCAAAGAAGAGCAAAGATGAAGAGCTGTGACGCTGGAGGAGAAAGTGAGGTCAGAAAAAGGGATGTTCTATTTGTAAGTCAATGGTCCTGATCAGAGGGGTAGAAGATCATCGTGATGTAAGGGCCAGCAATAACTGCTGGAGCAATAACCGTGAGGATTCTTTTACAAAGTGTTTTACATTTTTTAAAAATTTTACGTTGCATTGCATTTGCAAGAACCTACAAAAATATTGAAAACTGATGGAGCTAATGGACATCTCATCTTGTGCTTCATTTTAAGAGACACAGCTTCAGAGTTTCATGTTTTGAGAATGATGTTTGAGAGGAGATTTTTTATAAATAATGAACCATTATATGATCAGTCCCTCGATCATGCCCAAATCTTGTGTCTTCATAGTCTGTAGCCTGCCAGACTCCTCTGTCCATGGGATTTCACAGGCAAGAATACTGGAGCAGGTTGCCATTTCTTACTCCAGGAGATCTTCCCCACCCAGGGATTGAACCCACGTCTCTTGTATCTCCTGCATTGGCAGGTGGATTCTTTACCACTAGTGCCACCTGGGAAGCCCAATGAAACTAGGTAACAATTCATTTTTCTAATATTATTTTTCTTGGCTATAATTGTAATAGCTACTGAATTTTATCAAATTTCTTTCCAGCATCTGATCCTGTGTTCTTACCCTACCTCCTTCCTGCTCCTAACTTGCAGCTCTGCAGTGGAGGAGTTAAGAGCAGGACTGAGAAGCAGTACTTCCCGGGTGAGGTTCCCAGCCCTACCACTTTGCTCTGTGTGATCATGGAAGTTTAACTTATCTTCGTAATGCCTTATGTTTCTTATCTTCAAAATTCATTGCTAATTGTTAACCAAACAGGATTACAGTGAGAGAGGAATTGAGCTAATGCATGTAAATCATTTAGCAGATTATCTGGTGCAGAGTTCCTGCTGAAACCACACTGGCCTTCAACATTTTGTTATTCCCATTTTAAGAGGTTTCCTGTATCTTTGAAAAAACCCTACCAGATCATAGTACATGATCTTATTAGTTAATGTTAAAATTGCGGCCTCCCATATGATAAAGAAGGTTTTTGTAATTATTTTTCTATTTTTTTAAATATTTTTAGAATTATTTGTAATTATTGTCATTGCTTTCTTTTTTAAAGAATTTTTCAGTATTTAATGTTAACACTAACCTTAGTATTAAGGTTATGCTGGCTGCACGATTATTTTAAAAGTTGAGTATTTCGGTTTTCTTGTATCGTCAGAAGTTTCAAAATAACATTGGGAATAAGCCATCTGGTCCTCAGACCAAATCTCTAATCACTTTTCTTTTTTTTTAACTTACAGAATAGGTTTATACTTGACGTAGTACTTCTCACCATGGAGATGTTACTCAGCTAATATAAACATTTTTTGTTTTTGTTAAACAATAGATCTCTTCTCCATTTCAATGTCAATATAAAGTATTTTTTTTTACATTAACTCTCTCCATTTCAATGTTAGATACATTGAATACATTTTCTGAACTTTTTCCCACACAGAGATAAGTTTTAATTTCTGACCAACTGTATTTAATGTCTAGGTACAGTACTAACTTGGGAGATAACAAAACAAAAATTCAATAAAAATATGGAGAAAAAATTCCTCAATGATGCAAGAGGCAGTGATTATAACTGAACAGTGGCAATTTCCTAGGATTCTGGGCAAGAGTTTCCTTCTTCCTACTGAGAATTCTGAAACTATGAAATATTACTTATGCAAATTTCAGCAAATGCAAATTACAGATGGCATTTTCCAGTGCATTATCTGTTGTGACAAAAACATGTTGTTTTCCCTTTAACAGAGTATATCAATTTGTTCCTTTTTATAGGAAAATAACCAGTAATATGAAACTTCTCTATTAACTGTTTCTTGGGAACTTTCAGACACCAAAGCTCAGTTCTGAAACTCAATAGCACAAAGGTTTTCAGAGGAAGGTTTGATTCAGGAGGACCTTCAAAGTCACATCTGTCCATTTCTTTTTCGTGCATACACCCCCAAACAAGCACAAATGCCTGTAATGCTGAGAATCACACCTAACAAGAGAGCAATTGCATCTCTGGCTTCTACTGCTTCAACAACAGGCAGCACCAAAAGCAATGAAAAGAGGACTAGGAACAACTGTGCTGAAACTGAGATCGTGATGTGGCTGGTTCTTGAAGGATGAAGATCTCAAAGAAGGCGGTACTGAATTCTATCTGACTCCCTTCCAGCAGCTCCGGATGCTGAGGCTAAGAGATTCCACGTGACAGCGCCTACTTCAAGGAAGCAGCCATTGCAGAAAACCTCTAATCACTTTTCCAACCCTCTTTTTTTATAATGATTAATCTGTTTCTCTTTCTTCTGAAAGTTTGTAGTTTGATTGGAAGATATCCATTTTTCTGGGTTTGTTTACATGTTTATTTATTTGCTATGGATATATACATATTATTAACTTATAATTCTTAAAATCTCTTTCATATGTGTTTATACCTCCCATTTCATTTTGAACCATGAATATTTTACTATTTGTCTTTTTTCATTAGTCAGCATCAAAAGGCATTTACTTATATCATTAATCTTTTCAAAGAATCAGATTTTTAATATATTTACCTAAAATATATTCCTTTTTATATATTTATTTCATTAATTTGAGCTTTTATTTGAATAAATCTTTCTTCATTGAGACTTTTTGGGTTGGTCTTGGTTTTTATTTCCTAAGAAGAGGCTTAATTTCCTTTGTATTTTGTCTTCCTTCTTATAAAACAATGCTATTACTCTGTATTTTCCTCTCTATATTGATTTGTTGTGCCCCCAGGGTTTTGATATAAAGTTCTCTCTTTTTCATGTTTTTTAGAAAGTTTGTAATTTCAGTTGCAATTGATAGTTGTAAATTCAGGTTTTTTTAAAATTCCAAGTAGTTAATAATTTGGGATGATATTTTATTAATTGTTTAAGGTCAGTCATGATGATTTTGATCACAGCATATAATCTGTCAAATTTCTATTTTTGAATTTCTTAAGCTTTTTCATAGTCATAAATATGATCAATTTTTGAAAATGTTTGTTGCTCGGTCCTTGTGGCTCAGATGGTAAAGTGTCTGCCTACAATGCGGTAGACCCGGGTTCAATCTCTGGGTTGGGAAGTTCTCCTAGAGAAGGAAATGGTAATCCACTCCAGTATTTATTCTTGCCTAAATGTTTCTTAGACATATGTAAAAATGTATAATATATATTCAAAGAACAGGGTAATATATATATATATACACACACATACAATTTATAAATATGTACAACATGTGAATAAATTCCAGGGTATATAATACTAATGTTGCTGTTTTTACTTTCTTACTGTATGCTTCGGTATATTTTTATGCATCTTTTTATTTTCAGTTTTCTCTATTACTTTGTCTTAAATTCATTTGTGTCAACCATATGGAGACAGGTTTTATTTTTAAGTAAGTTTGGCAGTCTTTGTCATTCATATAACATAAAGTATAAAGAAAAACTATAAGGATTTTCAGTCTCTTGGACTGCAAGGAGATAAACCCAGACAATTCTAAAGGAAATCAGTCCTGAATATTCATTGGAAGGACTGATGTTAACACTGAAACTCAAATACTTTGGGCACCTGATACGAACTGACTCACTGGAAAAGACCCTGATACTGGGAAAGATTGAAGGTAGGAGGAGAACGGGACGACAGAGGATGAATTAACTGGATGGCATCACCAACTCGATGGATGTGAGTTTGAGCAACCTATGGGAGTTGGTGATGGACAGGGAAGCCTGGCGTGCTGCAATCCATGGGGCAGCAAAGAGTCGGACACAACTGAGCGACTAAAGTGAAACTGAGAGAGGATTTGTTTCTTTCGTATTCTATTTATTATTTATTGCATATTGTCATTTCCAGGGTTTTCCTTTTATTTCTGTGACTGGTCTCTTCTAGTTACTATACATCTCTATTTATCCCTTTATTAGTTTAGAATTTATGTTGTCCTTTTTGATACCACCACCAATTACCTCCCCTTTCTCAGAATTCTTCTATTGTATTAACATAAGGTATCAGTTATTACTCGTGGGCAAGATTTTTAACCCACCTGCCCATTGCAAGCTTCTTACTTCAGCATAATAAGAATTTAAAAAGTACTTTTACTTCTATCTTCTGGTCTATCACACATCTTTAGGGTTTTATTCACAGAAGGAGTTTGGTTCTTCTATTTTAGACATTTTGTCTTATAGAATGTGACTTTTATTTTAGGAATTCTTCTTTGGCATGTATGCTATGCCTCCCAAGACTTTCAATAATTATGTAATCTCTGTCTCTGCTCTTCGGGCTTTTCTGGTGACTCAGTGGAAAAGAATCTGTCTGCCAGTGCAGGAGACTCAGGTCCAATTCCTGGGACGGGAAGATCCCCTGGAGAAGAAAATGGCCACCCATTCCAGTATGCTTGCCTGGGAAGTTCCATGGACAGAGGGCTATAGTCTGTGGAGTCTCAAAAAGAGTCAGACACAACCTAGAAACTAAACAATGACAACCTAGACTCTTACTTTTATGTACTTCTCACCCTTCCATCCCTTCTTCTTCTGTCTTGAGATCTCTCGTTTGATTCCTTTCCTGTTTGATTCCTTTCTGTTCTTCAGTATTTTGTTCTGTGAGGTGTAGGTAATACATTCCCTGAACCCTTAAATACCGCAAACTTCTTTCACAACAGCAGATAAATTTCATCTTAGTTGGAGGTAGAAGTCTTGGGTGAAAATTCATTCTCAGCATTCTCACAATGCTATCCCATTATCTTCTACTTTGGGACTGTGGATAAGAATTTCCATGCCAGTTTGATCCTTTTTTATCTTTGTAAATTATTGTTCTTTCTGTATGGAAGCTTTAAATGTTTTCTCTTTATCCCTGAGATTCAAAAACAAAATACCTTGTCTGACTTTGGCTTGGTGTATCTTATCTAATATCAGTCTTGCCTAGATCGTATGAGACTTTCAGGATTCTGACTCCAGGCTTTCTTTAACTCAATGCATTTTTAATGTATTAACTGTTTTTTTATATCCCTTTATCTATTGTTATCTGCTCACCTGTTAAGTACAATGTTAGTGAACAAACAATATATAATAGATAAAGTGTCCTTAAACACAAACATATGTGAAGCAAAGCTATATATTGATAGGCTAATGAAAATGCTGTGGTTAGAAGCTTGTAGGAACCTGACCCTTTATTTTCCCAAAGAGCGATAGTTCAATATTTGTTCATTGAGTGTTTGTAGCATTATGTATAAAATGACAGCCATAAATAATGAAAACTGACATTATCTGGTTCTCTGAAGTCCTTTTTTTTTTTTTTTGCATACTGTAATGTAATCTTAAGTGTTATTATTTTGTTTGTTGAGGTTGCCAGATTCTCCAGCATTTTCCCTCTGTGTCTGTTAGATCCCTTTTGTACAGACTGCAAATTTCCATTGCCCGTTCAGTGGGGCTCAAGTTCAGCTACCAGGCTATCCTAGCATCAGTTCTCAAAGATGAGATAGGCACCTTAGTCTCTGCCCTTCTGCTGCTGCTGCTGCTGCTAAGTTCCTTCAGTCGTGTCCAACTCTGTGCGACCCCATAGACGGCAGCTCACCAGGCTCCCCCGTCCCTGAGATTCTCCAGGCAAGAACACTGGAGTGGGTGGCCATTTCCTTCTCCAATGCATGGAAGTGAAAAGTGAAAGTGAAGTATCTCAGTCGTGTCCAACTCTTAGCTACCTCATGGACTGCAGCCCACCAGGCTCCTCTGTCCATGGGATTTTCCAGGCAAAAGTACCCTAGTGGGTGCCATTGCCTAACAAACTACAAGACTCAGCTCAACAAATGACTCTTCAGTTCCTAGAAAGCTGCTTGGAATCAAGGTCAACAGGTTTTCCTAGGAATATCTTTTCCAGCCTCTGCACCCTTTGGGAGCCCAAGGTCTTTCCAAGTGCTACTCTTGCTAGTGCTGTCACGTTCTGCCCCTTACTCCAGGATTCTCTGCGTCGGTTCTGAGGCCTTCATCTGATCTAGGGAGCAGAAATCCTTAGCAGCATTTTATGTCTGGTTTTCTACGTGTCCCAAGGCGTTGCTTTCCTTCATCAGGTCTTACATGTCCACTGACTTCAAATTCATTGAGGTGGTTGGCAGGAGGAGTTGAGAAGTGGATGCAGAAATTTGATAAAGTAGCCATCCTCCTAGAATTGGATTCTGAAGCATATTACACACCAGTGAATGCCACCAGCTTCGAGGGACACTGTCTTTCTCTACAGTCACGTTACTTGGAGGTCTTGAACTAAATGCAAACCTCCTTTCTCCTCCATGTGTTGTCACAGGAGACATCCCTCTCTCAATGGCTGTTGTTTCTAACACGGCTGCTCATAATGCGATGGCAGCTTGGTTTGTCTCTTCTTTTACTTATTGGCAAGTTGCTTCCATCACATGGAAGCAGCTGAACTCTGTAATTATGAGCATTGAAGGGAAAGAATTTCCATAAATGCCATATGTTTTACCAATGCTATCTCAGATGAGGCTTACCCAGGAGTTTTTTACTTTACACTTGTGATAACAATTCTATTATTGTACAGATGATTATTTCCAGGATGAGGAAAATGAAGATACATTTTCTAGTCCACTAACTCTTACCAGCACGCCAAAAATCAATAGCTTCTCTTGCTACACAGACTGCCTTCAAGATGACCAACTTCAAGCAGTTTCCGTCAACAGTTTTTATATCCATTTGGGTGTCTCTGTTTTAACTGATGTCAGTGTGAGCACGCTCCACCTCCTGTTTATTAGCATGTTTTTGTTCAGGAAGTACTTAAACAATGTTTGTTTCACTTAAACATAGTGCTTATAACTCATTACTCTTGTAACATTTTTGTTAATTAACTTCAGGGTGGCCCTTATTTCAGTATCATTTTTTCTTTTAACATTTATGCCCCAATTTGAACATTTCAGAAGCATCATTCCATGCTGGCTAAACCTGATTTTTGGTAAATATACATGATTTCTGTTGAAGTGTGTTCTATTGGATAAGTTTTTGATACCATAAAAGAGTATTGGATTTAAAAGCAAAAAGTTTAGGTTTAAATCTTTCTCCTACTGGGAAGTTAGTTTATTCTTGATTTATGTGCCTGCGTTCTTTAACGTCTATGAACTTTGATCTTCTCCCTTTAAATGGGGATGAGAATACCAACCTTACAGAGTTCTCCTAACTGAGTCAAGTGTGTGAAAGGGGTGCATTCATAATGAATACTCAAGAAAACATTAGTTGAAATTGAAAGTCTGAGGGAAAGTCTTAAACATGTAATGAGTATTATTAAACACAATTTGCAAGGAAAAAGTTTAACCTGCCTAAGTCCAAGAACAAATACTTTGGACCATGTAAAGAAAACCAGTTTATAACCAAACTGGGTTTGTGAGTGATGTGAGTGATGTGTTCACTCACATCATCAATTTTATCCATTATATTATGTCTGACTTGTCTCTGTTTCAGAAAGATTTTATTCCATTTTGCTACTTCTTGTGTCTTTCCTCTAAATAATACAATAACTGCCCTTTAAAATAATCCTAGAATTCACTTTTGACTAAATTAGATTTCCCTTTACCTCAAATTGGAGGTATCTGAATAAAATTTCTTTCTTTTTAATGGCATAAAAAAGGCAACTCACAATCGGAATACTGGGGAAAATATTTCAGTACTATAAAATTAATGAAATGTACATATGTAAAGATTTTTATGTATGTATTTTTATATATGCATATATACACACAACTGGCTGATGCAAATGTCCAATAGAAAAGTGGTTAAAACAGCAATGGTTCTATGTTTCCTGTCAGTCTCCGCCTATCTATAATTAATGTTTTGGCTGAGCCAGCCCTCGTGGTTCTTATTATGATTGGAAGATGTACATAGCAGTAATCATCAGTAAACTAGGATGGTGACTGCAGCCATGAAATTAAAAGATACTTGCTCTTTGGAAGGAACAGTATGACAAACTTAGCATATTAAAAAGCAGAGACATCACTTTTTCAACAAAGGTCCAATATAGTCAAAGCCGTGATTTTTCCAGTAGTCATGTACAAATGTGAGTGTTGGACCATAAGGAAGATTGAGTGCTAAAATACTGATGCCTTTGAATTGTGATGCTAGAGAAGACTCTTGAGAGTCCCTTGACAGGGAAGGAGACCAAACCAGTAAATCCTAAAGGAAATCAGTTCTGAATATTCATTAGAAGGATCAATGCTGAAGCTGAAGCTCCAATACTTTGGTCACCTGATGTGAAGAGCCAACTCACTGGAAAAGACCCTGATGCTGGGAAAGACTGAGGGCAGGAGGAGAAGCGGGCAACAGAGAAAGAGATGGTTGAATGGCATCCCCAACTCAATGGACATGAGTTTGAGAAAATTCCAGGAGATAGATAGTGAAAGACAGGAAACCCTGGCATGCTGCAGTCCATGGGGTGGCAAAGAGTCAGACATGACTTATCGACTGAAGAACAAAGTGAATGATGGACATTGAACTCAAGGCTTTAATATTCACCATCACTGAGTAGTTGTCAGTCTCTATTTATGTATCTGTGTGTATTTACTATTTCCTTGTCTGCCTATCTATCTGCCTATATATTTTTATCCCCTGCCTCATTTAACAAATGATTGAAGTGAATTAATATTTACTTTATTTAGTCTTAGAGCTTTCCTGGTAGCTCAGTTGGTAAAGAATCTGCCTGCAAAGCAGCAGACCCCAGTTTGATTCCTGGGTTGGGAAGATCTGCTGGAGAAGGGATAGGCTACCCACTCCAGTATCCTTGGGCTTCCCTATTGGCGCAGCTGGTAAAGAATCCGCCTGCAGTGCGGGAGACCTGGGTTTGATCCCTGGGTTGGAAAGATCCCCTGGAGAAAGGAAAGGCTACCCACTCCAGTATTCTGGCCTGGAGAATTCCATGGACTGTATTGTCCATGGGGTCGCAAAGAGTCAGACATGACTGAGTGACTTTCATTTCACTTCACTTCACTATTTAGTCTTAAAACCCTTTGGGGAAGAAAATACTATTATTATCCATTTTGCATATGAAATAGCAAAAACTACCTGGAAATTAGCCTTCATTTTTCACTTCTCATTAAAATATTTATAAAATTGAGAACCAGACATGGCATAATTTTGATAAATCCCTTTGCTCTGGTCTTCATTTTGAGTTCTGAACGTCTATCCCTAACCCACACCCTGAAACAGCCTGAGTCTAATTCATGATGGAGCTCTGCCTACCTGGCTGGTCTAAATCTCCAATATCCTATTATCAACCCTCGTGTGACTTGACAGGTTTGAATAATAGGAGGCTGCACCAAAAGGATGGAAACTATATTGGAGAGAGTGCCTCCTGTTCTTTCTTAAAATCCTAATGATTATAGATTTTATTTTGGAGCCCTGGACCCAGGTCCAGCTGGGAATAACAAATGAATTTCTGAGGCTGTAAATGAAAACTGAAGGGTGTGTGTTTGAAAGAAGGCCCCAAAGAGGGGCTACAGACTCCAGTTTGTGCACTTGGCACTGCTTATAAAATTGCACTTCCATTTTTCATCATCATGCCCTGAAAAAACATGAGTGCGTACATGCTCAGTCGCTTCAGCAGTGTACGACTCTTTGCAACCCCATGGATTGTAGCCCACCAGGCTCCTTTGTCCATGCAATTCTCCAGACAAGAATAATGGAGTATGTTGCCATGCCCTCCTCCAGGGGATCTTCCCAACCCAGGGATCAAACCCATATCGCCTTGTCTCCTGCACTGCAGGCAGATTCTTTACCCAGAGCCACCTGGGAAGCCCATGTCTCTTACACAGACTCTGCATCAGCCTCCCTCTACCTTCTGGCCTGACTGAGGCAGTAACTAAAGGCTGTACTCAGAGTGGGCGCAAGATATTCTATGGGTCAAATTAGGCTTTTTCTTAGCATAATATTAAACTTGATCTTGTGGATTCCACTGTGTAAAGAAAAGCCAATGATCACCCATTTGCAAATCTGGGGAGATGCTGGCCAAGAATGACCAAGGTTGCATGTGGCAAAGTGCTTTCTGAAACATGATTCACCATGGTATAGCTGGGGCATTTAAAGATGCTGTTACAAATACAGCTTCTGAAAGGCACAGATTCTGTTTTTACTTGGCCACTCTTGCTCTGAAATTGTCACTTTAATTAATTTAGTTAATAATTTCTTAAGTCCCTTGGGACACTGCTGGGACACTGATGAATGTGGAGCTCACATCACGTGGGTGTGGGGTGACCGTGACCGTGTGGACAGTGAGACCTCATCCTCTTTTCCTTCGCTTCCTGTGTTAAGTTATTGCAGGACCAGGGTGACGGAGTGCTTAGATCACCAGGCTGGAGGTCAAGGATACCCTCTCCAGAGGCTGAGAGAGCTTTGCTGTTTAACAGTGTGACACTGACCTCATCAGTGCAGTAGAGAATAGTCCACAAGGACTGAGATTGTTCAGTCTCCACCCTGTATGGCTTTGCAACTCAAATGGGCTCATTGGACCAATTAAGCCCCAGGGTCTTGTATTTGTCACTGAGATCAGTGAACCCACAGAGGAGAAAATTAAGGACTTCCTACTAATAGAAGGAAATCAAATGTCAAACAGTAAAATAGATTTTTTTGGAAAGGCCTTGTATTAAACCCTCGGAAGGAAGCTTGCCAAGGGGGGTTATGTTGACAATGCAGTTTTTTTGTCAAGAAGCATCCATTCATATGTCTTAAATCTACTTTTCCTTGGATAAGGTTTGTGAAATTCCTAATTCTTGTTTGTCTTGCTTCTGTTATCATTAAATGACCCATGCCACTTAATGACTTTGAATTTTCCTCCTTTTCTTTATTAAGTTTTTTTATGGATCTCCTTCAGTTCAGTAGGAACTCTGCCAAGAAGTATGGATAAAAAAGTACAATCTGTTTCCTATAGTTTTGGCCCCATCACTTGGCATGTGTAATCTTAGTTTTCCATCCAGGGATTGAACACGAGCTCCATATGGTGGAAGCTCAGAGTCTTAACCACTGGACCACCAGGGAAATCCTAAGAAAAGGCATTTAATATTTATTTAATGCTATCTGTAAAGTTAAGTACTTTACATATAATATCCCAAATATTCTTCCCAACTATGCAAAATCAGTGGAGTTACTTCTGATTTCACAAGATGGGAAGACTGAGGATAAGAGAATTAGTTGATGGACCTAATTCATGTAGCGAGTAAAGGTAGATATAGGGCCATACCCTGTGAAGGGGCTTCCCTGGTGGCTCAGATGGCAAAGCAACTGCCTGCAATGAGGGAGACCTGGGTTCTATTCCTGGGTCGGGAAGATCCCCTGGAGAAGGAAATGGCAATCCACTCCAGCACTCTTGCCTGGAAAATCCCATGGATGGAGGAGCCTGATAGGCTACAGTCCATGGGGTCGCAAAGAGTTAGACACAACTGAGCGACTTCACTTTCACTTTCACCCTATGAAGACCTATCCTTTGCCAATGAGCCAGTGTGATCTGTTTCACATGTGGTAGAAGAGTTGGCAAAGTGTTAAGAGCACTAGGAAGAATGACCTGGAGATGGGGACTCTGCTTGGAAGGATCAGGAAATCCTTGCTGGAAAGTCCATGAGTGGAGTCAGCCTGCAGAGGGCTTCGTACCACATTGGGGAGATTATCCATGGTCTTAGAGTTGGAATCTTGTAGCTGCTCAGTTTCTAAGGCTAATGGATTCATTCAAATAGGAACAACCTAAAAGAGTGAGGGACTGATATGCTAAGAGCTCTGCAGAAGGTTTGTTGGTGACGGACCTGCCTTGTCTAAAGGTGTCCTGATTATTTTTTGTTGGTGAGGTCATAAACCATATGCTCAAGGACCTCATATCCTCTGAAGAAAGCCAATGTGTAAAATAAAAGTATGATTATAGCCAATCATGGTCTCATCAGGCAGCGTAAATCAGAGACTTTTCCCACGTGCAGCCCATGACTGTTATTATGGTTGGGGATCTGTCCATGTTTTATTGCCTATAAATCCTCAGTACGATACTAGTTGGCAGCATAAAACCACCATGTGGAAACTCCACTAAGTTAAAAAACAATAGCCCAGCAGACTCTGCCAATTCTAATTTCTTTAATGTTTAGGGTCATTAAGTGGCTGAAAGACATCACTATGAAGTCATTATACTTCCAACACTTGGACTTGGATGACAAGAGTTTTAGGCTTTATGGATCAACTTTTCAAAAAGACTGAGAGCTGGCTGCCTGTTGAAGGGCATGGTTTATTGAGTTGTCACAGTAGCAGGGAATGAAATGGAGAGATGAACATACTACTGTCATGTTACTTTCTCATTGATTCAGAAGTGTGTCTTTCTTCAACAAGTATTTGTGAATGGCCCACTTTAGAGCAGATTCTTTATTAGTGACTGGGATGCAGCATAAGTAAGTCAGACCTGGATATTACTCTCTTGTCGGTAATGCATAGTAATGCATAAACATTATATATTTGTAGAAATAAATGTAAAAGTGTGAACTATGTTGAATGCTATAACGAAACCAGAATGTTTCTACTTGAGATTTTGGGGCTTGCCAATGAGTGTCATGGAAAAATGCAAACCCAGTGGTGTCACCTCGATTTCTCCAGAGAAGTTTGATTTTTATATAAAATAACCAAATTGAAAATTTTTTTTGAATGTTTAAGATATTTTGAAGACAACAGAAACTGATCAGAATCCAGTTTTTTCCTCTGTTCTCTTTTTTATGATCTTTGCCTTTAGAATCTAGGATTATGCATCCTTGGGAGGAAAAGATCAGACTGGTAGAAGAGTGTCTGGGTCAGGTTCAGAGTCAGGGGAGGAAATTCAGAAGTTTTGGAAATACAGATTGAGGACAAGACTTGGGCATCATTTTATGTTTATGACTTCCTGAGTTGTTTTTACATTATTATTGAATGAGTAATTGAGTTGAATGAATGAATGCAGACATACTCTTCCCTACCAGCCCAGACAGCAGAAATAATCTAGAAGAAGAATAATAGGAAATAATCTAGGATCTGGGTATAATAATAATAATGATATTGACTAGCAAGGCAGCTCACAATGCAATACCATGTGTGGTCCTCACTCCATTTGCCAGTGGAGGCACACAGACACGTTCATACATGAACTTTTGATGATGTTGCTCAGTCATGCCCAAATCTTTGCCACCCCATGGACTGTAGCCCACCAGGCTCCTCTGTCCATGGGATTTCCCAAGCAAGAATACTGGAGTGCGTTGCCATTTCCTTCTCCAGGGGGTCCTCCCGACCCAGGAGTCGAACCTGCGTCTCCTTGGCCTACTGCATTACAGGAGGTTCTTCACCCTTTGAACCATCTGAGACTCGAAAGGATGACATCACCAGCCTAGGACTGCACATTAAGTGCCCGAACTAGGGATTCTGCTCAGGTCTCCCAATTCCATGAACAGGAAGTACCTCTTCCATACTATGTCCTTATGTTTTTGCCCCAAGCAAGAAAACACAATATCTAGCCTCCGGAACAAAACTCACACGTGGGCTTCCCTGGACTTCTGTTTGCATGTAGCAAGCCCATCCTAGACAGAGACAGAACATACCACTGGAAAAGGTCATTTCAGGGCCAGACTTGAGTCTAGAATTTGAGACAAATACATTTTCCCAGTGCGTGTTGTGCCAAGCTCTGTGCTACGTGCATGGGGTGTGCCTGTGGCTATGAGCCCATTCTGGATTGCAGCCTGTTTTGTAAATAAAGTTTTTTGGAAATAACAGCCACGCACGTTTGTTTACCCAGTGTCCATGGCTGTATTTCCAGTACAACAGCACAGCTGAGCAGTTACCACAGAGACTGTACGGCCCCTCAGAATCCAAAACATTTACTGTCAGGTGGTGTACGAAAGAGGTCTGCGAATACCTGGGACAGAGCAATGACTAGGGCAGGAGACAGAACAGCCAACAGCGAATCTACGAGCACAGCCTGACACTGGAAATAAGGCCAGGACACAGAAGCGGAGCGGAAGATAGAGAGCTATTTAGCATCACTTGTCTCTACTGGAGAAAAGGGGACAGTTACCTTCCTAAAAGGCTTCCCTTGTGGCTTAGCTGGTAAAGAATCCGCCTGCAGTGCCGAAGGCCTGGGTTCAATCCCTGGGGTGGGAAGATCTGCTGGAGAAGGGAATGGCTACCCACTCCAGTACTCTGGCCTGGAGAATTCCATGGACTGTAAAGAGTCGGACAAGACTGAGCGCCTTTCACTTTGACTTTCACCTTCCTAAAAGGAAAAGTGAATGGCATCTGGCTACATGCTGGAAGATTAGCAGTACTTTGTAAAGCAGTGGGAGGACATTCCAGGCCTTCAGAGAGGCTTATTCAAAAGTGTCAAGGCAAGAATCGAGTTGTTTTCCTCGGGACACCATAGTGAATGACAGAGATGAGGAGCTTCCCTGTCGGTCCAGTGATGAAGAATCTTCCTGCCCGTGAAAGGTTGCCATCCCTGCTCCGGGAAGATCCCATGTGCCATGGAACAGCTAAGCCCGTGTGCCACAACTACCAAAGCTTGTACACCCCTAGGGCCTGTGCTCCACAAGAGAGTCCACTGCAATGAGAAGCCCGTGCAGGACGACGAGGAATTGCCCCCACTCTCCGTAACTACAGAATGCCCGTGGGCAGCCATGAAGACCCATCAGAGCCGAAAAATAAATAGCATAAATAAAGCTTAAAAAAATAATAGAGATGAGACTCAGGGAAAACTTAGCTACAGTGAGTCGGGCAAGTGAAATGTATTATCATGTACTATCCCTGCCAGGCACCTCTTATCCCCATTTTTTAGAAGAGACTGAAATGAAAAGAAATTAAGTAACTTGTCTCAGTTCTCAGAATAAGGCATGAATTTTTTTCCAGGCTCCAAAGTCTCTATCTGACCCTCCACCACTCAGCAGGTAAATCACCGCCGCCCTCGGCCACCCAGCCTTGGCTCGGCCCCAGCAGCCAATTGTGCTGCCTATACACCTGTTTGCCAGAGACATCATGACAGAGGGGGTGTGCCAGCAGATGGTAGGACCTCCCCAGGCCAGGCAGCCTTTGCAGCAGGAGTCACGACCACGCTTAACTCTGCATTAGCAAGACTGGCTCTCTTGTGTGTTGGGAATAAGCCTAAATGGATGTGAACAGGGGCCAGTGACCATTAATCATGATGAAAAGGAGCCCAAGTCACAAATTCCAGTTGAGTTCATCTTCCCTGCAACTCAAGTCATTCCCTCCCTTTATTTCATTTAGCAGCCCTATATTCAAAGTCTGCAATCAACTTGGGCCTTAAGTAGCTGCAGGAACCTTGGCAGGTTTGATTATATCCACTTCACCTTCACACTCCAGATCCAACAATGAAAATGTGTGAAGAGAGATGCCTCGTTTTCATATTAATGCATATTTAAAGGATCATAAAGGGACACTTCGACTTAAGCAATGGACAAAGGTGATAAAACTCTTTTTTTTTTTTTCCCAACATGCTATAAATTTATTTATTTTTTTTTAATTTTTATTTTTACTTTATTTTACTTTACAATACTGTATTGGTTTTGCCATACATTGACATGAATCCACCACGGGTGTACATGCGTTCCCAAACATGAACCCCCCTCCCACCTCTCTCCCCATAGCATCTCTCTGGGTCATCACCATGCACCAGCCCCAAGCATGCTGTATCCTGCGTCAGACATAGACTGGTGATTCGATTCTTACATGATAGTATACCTGTTACAATGCCATTCTCCCAAATCATCCCACCCTCTCCCTCTCCCTCTGAGTCTCTTTTTGAGAATCTTAATGAACTCATTTAAGCTTTGAAAGAGGATCAACTGATTGAAAATTTTTGATATCTCTGTATTAAGGTAAGATGCAATAGTTCCTTTTTCTGAAAAAAGAGAAAAGTGGTCGTTACGCAAATTTATGAGAAGAACTGTGTTGTATTTACTTTTCACTGTGATGAAACAGGCAAAACATTGATTATTTTAACTATTTTAAAGTGAGTGACACAGCTCAGCGGCATTAAGTACATTCACATTGTTGTGTACTGTCCATCTCCAGCATTTTTTTCTTCTTCCCAAACTGAAACTTTGTGTATTAAGTGACAACTCCCCTTTCTCCCTTGGCTACTTCCAGACTCTGGCAACCATTACTCTGCTTTTCATCTCTATGAACGTGACTACTCTACGTGCCTCGCAGAAGTGGAATCATACAGTATTTGTCCTTTGGGGGCTGGCTTATTTCAATTAGCATCGTATTCCCAAGGTTTACCCATGCTGTCGCACATCATCAGAATTTTCTTTCGTTTTAGGTAGAATAATGTTAAAACACCTTCAGCTTTTGCTTATCTGGGAATGGTTTAATTTCTCTTTCACCTTTGAAGGACAATTTTGCTGGATATACCATTCTAGGTTGTTGACAGGTCTTTTTCTTTTTTCACATTAGAGTCCTTGTCATATTACATTAAATTATTTTAAATTCTAAGTTTGATCATTCCCAACTCCCTGCCATATCTTAGTTGAGTTCTGATGCTTGATTTGTCTCTTCACACTGCATTTTGGCCTTTCAGTATGCCATATATATATGACAGAAAGGTGACATCTCAGCTGAGGTCTAAAAGGTGAGTAGGAAAAAGTGGAGTGGGGTAGGCATTCTACGTGGAGGTTGCAAAATGTAACATCTAAATCATATGTTATTTATTAACAAACGTTACAGTTATTATCTCATTCAGTGTCGTAGGCTGTAGAATCAGTGAGACCCAGGTTCAAATCCTATTTTTGTCACCTTTAGTTACGTGACCTTGGATAAGTCACCTGATCTTCCTGAGTCTCTGTCTTGTTCTCTGCATCACAAGGATATGCATATATAACTTCTAGGAATGCTGCTAGAGGATAAGTTGATAGAACATGGAACCCTGCCCTGTGACATTTAAAGGGGCTACAACACATTTCTCTTCCTATTCTTTTCAACCAGTTTAATGTTGCTCATCTTATGGATTCCAGAGTCTTCTTGGACACCCAATAACTTCCATCAATTAACATCTACTATAAGTATGAGATGCTGAACAAGTATTCCATGTGATTCAGTTCAGTTCAGTCACTCAGTTGTGTCCAAATCTTTGCGACCCCATGGACTGCAGCACGCCAGGCTTCCCTGTCCATCACCCACCTGGCAGGCCATGCTGTGAATTCCTCCTGAGCCACTATATGGCAGAGCATGCTGTTGTTTCTAGGAAAACTCATAATACAAATTCGTAAGGTAGTAAAGGTATGTTTGTTGTTGTTGTTGTTTAGTCACTAAGTCACATCAGACTCTTTTGCAGCCCCGTGGACTGTAGCCCACCAGGCTCCTCTGCCCTTGGGATGTCCCAGGCAAGAATACTGGAGTGGGTTGCCATTTCATTCTCCAGGGGATCTTCCAGACCCAGAAATGGAACACAAGTCTCTTGTATTGGCAGGCAGATTCTTTACCACCAAGCCACTAGGGAAGTCCAGGAAGGCATGTTACAAATTACTAAGTAACAGTGTCAATTCCAGACTTTTAACTTGAACTCTGCACAATACCCACACGTCAACCGACATTTGGACTTTTCTTGAAAATGCATTGTTTTGATCACAAAGAAAAAATAACTTTAAAATATTTTTGATTCAACACTTGGAGAGGATGGCCAGACCCCATGCAGATGGAGTTGGAATCTAGGCTTTCGCTCAGTTCCGTTTCGGTCCATGAGTAAATTGCAGTATGCCCGACACAAAATCATCTGTCATGCACTCTTAAGCAAATGATAATTTTCTTCTGAAAACTATTTCCTTAGTGATGGTAAATCTTCAACTACTGTTGACAGATTCAATTTTGGGAAAGCGCAAAAAAATATAGAACACCTATGGAAATATAATTCAGCTCACCCAATATTATTGAGCGGTTACTACCTGTCATTTGCTTGTTTGCTCTCAGATTCACCAAACACATTTGGCTCTCTGAGTCAAGCTCAGGCAGTGAGGCATCTTAGGAGACAGAAGTGTCGCGGGTATGGAGTAGACATAGTAGAATGACAAGGAACTCACCAGGGGTGATGGAAAGGTGGCAGGGTTGGTGAAAACATTTCTGGGTTGGGTGGGAAAGCGTGATTCAACTCTTGGCAGGTACCCTCTGACTACTCTTTCTCCCTGTCTGTGTCTGAGCTTTCCAATCTAGTGAAGTGGCTTTGTGTACAGTGTGTGTGTGTGTGTGTGTGTGTGTGTGTGTGTGTGAGTCAGTGGTGTCTGACTCATTGTGATCCCATGGACTGTAGCCCACAAGGCTCCTCTGTCCATGGAATTCTCTAGGTAAGAATACTGGAGTGGGTTGCCATGCCCTTCTCCAGGGGATCTTCCTGACCCAGGGATCAAACCTGGGTCTCCTGCATTGCAGGCAGATTCTTTACCATCTGAGCCACCAGTGGATGCCAGGTGTCCTCTGTGGCTGGACAGCATCTGCACCACATGCATATCCGCACCCCTGAGCCCACTCTCCACCCCCAGACCTATTGAATAGACAGGTCTTGATTGGGTCCCACTGGGCTGTGCTTTAACAAGCTCCCAGTAGTTCTGAAGTTTGAGACCCACTGGTCTGGATGAACTCAAAGTCTTATCTTATTCTAAGTGTCTATCATGGAGCCACTCTTGGCATTGGAAATGGAAAAAGAAGAAAGAGATTTCCCAGAAAAGGAGAATTGTTCATAGTTATGAAAAGCTCTCCATGTGGGCACCATGGATCTCTCTACTTTATCTGGGTCAAATGACTTTTCCCTTTGAAAACTCCTAAGTTTGACATCAAACTCTCCATGTTTTTCCTTCTGATTTGCACACTTTTGGGTCTTGGACCTCACCCAAAGACTTGGCACTTTTTGATCACTGCTCAGATTTTGATTTTCCCAAGTTTTCTGGCCTTTCATGTCTCCCCAGTTCAACAAGCAGCTTCGGGCAGCGGGCTCGGCAGCAGACTGTGCTGGCTCTAGGTCTGCTTCACCCATCTTTATCACGGGGCCCAGGTTGAAGGGGCAGGGGCTCTCCTGGGCTTGCACTTTTCAAGGTAAATCCCTGAAGGCCGTGAGCCCAGCCAAACTGTGCCCACACTTTAAATAGTACCTGTATTATCCGCTCTTATTCAATATGTTCACTTCCTTCCTATTTTCCAAGCAGAAGTCAGTTGAGAAGAAAAGTATAATCTACTCCAAAGAGAGGGAGGGGGAGTCAAATGTGCTGAAAAATAATCTGATGAAAGAAGTAACAGTGTAGAATTATTACTGTCACAGCCCTTGGTGTGAGGGTCTCACTTTCCTCCCAGGAATACTGCTGGCCTCATTCTCCTCTTACCCTGAAGGAAAGAGTTCAGTGACTTTTCCTCCTTCCCAGACTCTGTGTTTCTTTGATTTTTCTATAGTCCCCAACCTCCCTCAAGCACAATGTGACATGAATTCTGGAGGGAATTCCAGACAAAACCTGCTCTCAGACTGTTGCAGAGAAGACAGATAGTGACCCCTATGTCATCATGCCCCCTAAGTCACACTGAGCTGATCATCAGCCTGCCCATTTCTTTCCCACACTATAAAGTGTAATCATCATACAAGTGTAGGAATCCAAATTCAGAAGGGAACTGTTCCTTCTACATCTTTGTGCTTTAATAGCAGTAGATGACTCCTTACACCTCCCATAGCTGGTGTATGAACATCAGAGGGGTTTTTTTTGTGTTTTTTTTTTTCCACATGAATGGATGTAAGCTGCACTGACCCATTCCTCTAAGGAGATCTACTTTTTACTGAATTAACTTTAGCTGCACAGTTGGGAAGGGATGGACATTGAATCAAAGTCTTCCCAGGAGCCAGTTATCCTCAGTTTCATCTTTATAGATTTCTCAGTAACTCCTATTTCAGCAAGCTAATCAAGAATAGAAGCCAACTGGAGCAGAGATGTCTAAGTGTCACCCCAAATACTTGCTTTTACTTCCTTTCCTAACCTCTTCCAGAAACACCCTACTAGATGCACCCAGTTTAAAAAAAAATGTTTAATTAGATATGTAGGCATCTGCATGACCCAGTCAACTTACCACATGAAATTAACCATCACACAGCTGGAGATTTTATTTGACCTCCACCCCCAGTCCCCTGGGGCTTCCCTGGTGGCTCAGAGGTTAAAGCGTCTGGCTCCAATGCAGGAGATCCGGGTTCAATCCCTGGGTCGGGAAGATCCCCTGGAGAAGGAAATGGCAATCCACTCCAGTATTCTTGCCTGGAGAATCCCATGGACAGAGGAGCCTGGTGGGCTACAGTCCATGGGGTCGCAAAGAGTCGGACACGACTGAGTGACTTCACCTCACCTCACCTTCCCCAGTCCCCTGCCTTAGCTCCTGGACCAACTCCTGGAGGAGGAGCTGAAACAAAGCAGCAACCTCCTCTTTCTCTTTCCCCATCTGCTGGTCACAGGGGGCAGCGTGGTGAAAACTGGAGTGGCCATCATGGGCCCAGAAATGGAAACTGTTGAGATGGCAGAACAAGAAATTAAAAGGAACCCAGGTCCCCGGGGCCACCAAGCTCTTTTATCAACTCTACACTGCTCATGCTCAGACTGTTGTAGAAGATAAAACTAAATGTCTCTGTAATGTAAACCACATTTGTTCTATTCTTTCTTACTGAAGCCAGAACACGTGTCTTAAAAAAAACATATACCAATCTCTCTGTCTCTTTATTGAGACACAAACACTTTGTACTCTTAAGTATGAGCACCGGCTCTTTCATTCAACATTCCATGAAAAAATGTTCACTGAACAGCAAACGCATACAAGGCATTAACCTATGTGCTCAAGAGACAAGTGTGCTGACGTTACTTTGTCTCCTGACTCTCCTGCTACCATGCTGCCTGGGCTTTAGCCACGCCCTGCGTGCGTGCTGTCTCTTCAGTCAAGTATGACTCTTTTGTGACCCCATGGACTGCAGTCCACCAGGCTCCTCTGTCCATGGGATTCTCCAGGCAAGAATACTAGAGTGGGTTGCCATGTCCTCCTCCAGGGGACCTTCCCGACCCAGGGGTTGAACCTGCATCTCTTACAAACTCCTGCATTGGCAGAAGGGTTCTTGACCACTAAGGGAAGCCACCTGGGAAGCCCTCCCAACTCACTTTCCTGTCTTTATGCCTTAATATACACTCTCCCATCAGCCTGAATACCTCCCTTCCCCTTTTTAGCCCAAAGGCTCTTACCTGCAAAAGGAAAATCAAAACGAGATCAGCATTACTAAGAGAACTGTCTAAAACAGAGCCGAGAAGACACGGAGGATGTGTGACTTACACACATCTCAGTCAGGAAGGAATCTAGACTTGGATTACTTGTCTTAACAGGCATCCAGAACATGCGCACGATGTTCCAGAAACTTGAGACACTTATGGGACCTTACAGTAAATAACTCGTGACAATATGATTCTTGCCAGATGATTTAATGACCTTGAGTTTTTGCCTTTATAAGTCCCTGACTCTCTTCCCAGAATACCCTTATGGTTTTATTCTGATTCGTGTCTTTCAAACTGCAGTTCCTAAGACCCCAAATAAAGTTCTGGGTTCTCTGCAGCCAACAGACTGATGATTATTGGCCATAACTCATCTGAGCCTCAGTTTCCTCGTCTGAAAAATGATCACAAGCAGCTGCTGTACGTAAAGCCCACAGACCTGTCCTTGGCCACAGTAGGTCTTCAGTAGGAACTGGTGCAGGTTCCTGTTCCCGGCCATGCTGCCCCCGTGGTGGAGCAAGTCTCTATTTGCAATTTTGGAAAGCCGGGATCTTGTACGATTATTTTTCCAGGTGAAGCCTCCAAGCTAACGGATGACTTTCCACTACCTCCTTTCACAGTGAAGTGACAATGGTTCTTCTGATTGCTTTGTTTTTCCTCTTTATAAAGTAGCCAAGATAACAAACCTCATGCAATCTTGACTCTGCAATACATTTCCATTCTAATTAATAGCAGTCTTAATGGGGCAAGTTCTTTCTGAAAATAAATTATATATATTCAGGTGTCTGGTTTTTACCGCCATTAAACTTAACTACCCTGTTTGTGTCTCTTTATTGCTCTCTCTCTCTTTTTTTAAATAAAGACCATAAAAAAGAAGCTACGATACTACAGCCAGGGGCCAGGAGGAAGCTGCCTTTCATATTTCTAATAGCTTCAAATAAAATATGTTCAAGCACTCCCTGCCATCTGGCTGCAAAAGGTTGTTCAGAGGGTCCCTCCTCCTCCACCCTCTAAGCATCAATTCTACTTTCCAATTCCTTGGCTAGATTAAATTTATGAACTGCTCAACCCTTGGGTGATAAATGTGTTGATTGTGACCATATCCTCTTTCTGGTTTCCAATTAACATGATTGGTATGGAATCTACAGGGACAGCTTAGGTCTTGAAACTTGCATCTTGCGGCTCAGGAGCTGAGTCAGCACAGATTTCAGCATCCCTTCCCCCTCTTCTGTTGTTTCTCTACTCACATACCTTTAGAACATTTAACAATAGCTCAATACTATTTCCATCCAGTTGGAAGGAAAACCTGGATTTAAAATCTGCAGCAGCAACTGGTAATTTTTCTTTAAAAATTTCTGCGGAGTACAGGTTATTTTGTATAACATTTTCAGACTATGGGCAGCTTCATATTTGCATAGGAAAATAGGCTGAGTTTCTAATCAGGCAGTATTACAAGTGATTGCGATGCTTTTTTGTAAATGCAAAGTGACGGGAAAGGTAGAAAGTAATAAAGAAATGGAATGGCTCCAGGGTGTTCACGAAAAGCTGATTGCCTTTAACGTCTGCGTTATTCTAACAGCCCACTTCCAAATCCCAAGACGAGAGTGGAAGATCTAAACAGAGACTCTCACTCCTCCTCCTCCTCCTCCTTCTCCTCTCTGTCATTGTCAGCTTCCAACATCTCTTGCCCACCACTGTTATCATCTCAACATCTGTGGGCAGTTGGGCAGTGGAAGGAATCCAGATACCCACTGAGGGGGGCCAAACTTGCCTCTATTCTTGTCTCTGCTGTTTATAACCTTATTATTTTAGGCGGAAATACTTCTATCCTTTTAGTTCCAACATCTACAAAGAGAGAAAAAAAACATGGTACCCACCTACTCCAGGCATGTTATGGAATAATACCAGTAAAATATCTGGCACAAAGCTGGTACACATGCCATTATCCAGCAATGTAGAAGCTCATTGCCGAGACTCCGGATTCCGAATCCCTGAGTTCAAATCCCAGCTTCACTTCTTCCTGGCCTTAGAAAACGTAATTACCTCCCTTTATAAAAAAGTGGAACAGTCATTGCAAAGTATCTTTTATTATTGTGAGATAAAATGACATAAAATGTGCTGAGGGTTTTAACCGTGCAGTATGATGTGAATACAATTATCATCTAAGATGTTTATCAATAGCTGACTATCGCTTCCTTCAGCCAACATTTGCAGAGCATCTGCTGTGTGTCAAGCACTCTTCTAAGTATTAACCATGGCCCGAAGATGAATTCGAGAGTTCTGATTTAGCTCAGCATCGCACTCATAAAGGAACCTTCCCTCTGCTTACTCTCTGGCCAGATTAAACTCCGTATCATGAACTCTCAGTAAAACTGGCATCTCTTCTTTCAGTTCAGTGCTTGTCACTGTTAGACGCTCCTACTGTGTGAGCTAATTCAATTCCTCTTCCCTCTGCTAAAGCATATACACACCATGAGAACAGGAATTGTGTCTGTTTTGGCTCAATCACTAATGCTTACTGCAGGGCTTGGGCAAATGCCAAGAGCTCAATCAACGTTTAATAAATGTGAAATGGAGACAGGGTCTCCTCTCTTGAGGGCTTTGCATTTCGGCAAGTTCTATGATAAAGTTACATGGCTACTAAAAACTATCGAAACTCAGATGGTGGAAACTCCAGCCTGGGGATTGAGGAGATATTTCTAGATTCAGGGCTTTGCTTATCTGAAATTATTCATGTTTCCTTCTTTTTTTCTCTTTTTTTAAGAAGGGGAGACACATTCATTTGGTTTTGTCAGGATGATGTGATGAAAAGAACCAGGGTCTGTTGTTGGAAAGAGGAGTTGAGACCTCATCTTTGTAGTTCATTTACTATTTATCAATGAGCAAGTTACTTTAACTCTGCACCCCCATATTCCTCATACGAAAGATAAGTAATAAATCAGCTTGGCTTTCGGGAGTGGAGGGGGTGGTTTCAAATGATACAACACAGAAGAAAGTATTTGGAGCTCTGTCAAGTCATAGTAATTGCTCAATAAATGTCACTCCTTTGCCCTTGAGCATCATCTCAACTCATAATAACTACATGCTGAAGTTTCTCCCTGCTTTGTGCATAGAATAAATTTGTTTCATGCCTTGTTATCTTACCTGGTTTTCACCCCAAAGTTGTGAGGTTAGCAGGACATCCGAGGACGGGGGTTTAGGGAGTTAATAGTTTACCATCACTTGATGCAAAACTCTGACTTGCCAAATGGTATATTCCTTCAGAAAGCAGGATTTCTCTCCAAAATAGGCAATGGAAATGTTTCCATGATTAACAAGGTGCCCATAATTCAGAGTCAGAAAACATAGCTAACAGCTGGCCTGAAAACAATGGGCAAACAATTTACGAGCCCCTGCTCGATTTAGAAGAGAGAAGATTCACATCCTAGCATAATAATCGTATTTCTTACTTGCTTTGTCCAGAGAAAAATCTTACCCTAGATTAAGAGGTTGTTTCTCTGATGCTCCTCCATCGTGACTAGAGAAACATAAACCCTTTTGTGATTATCTCTGCAATCTCCTGGCTACTGGAGAGGAGGCAGGCAGGATTGTTCTGGTGCCATAAATATTGGTACCGTTATGGGCCTGCTCTACTGATGTTCACCAGTTCAAAGGGCCCTGGAATTTGATCGGACATTTCAGATGAATGATAATGCACCTTCTGATCCAGCTGATTATTACACAATCAATGGAGCTGGATTACAAAGGAGAGATAAAGCAGAAGGACAAAAGGGAAGAAGAATATGTGTGATAGAAAGACAGAAAGCATAACAAAGAGAAAAAAAGAGGAGGACAGAGAAAGGGAAGGAAGAAAGTGATTAGGAAAAACAGTAGTTCTCAGTCATCAAGCATTTAATACGTACCAAGTTGTGAAGGATCTCACAAACATTTCCTCAGTTAATGCTAAAAGCAGAATTCCAAGTAGGGACTGCTGTTTTAGATAAAAAGAGATGGACACAAGTAGATTAAATAACTTAACCAAAGTCACCCAACACCAAATGGAGGAACAAGATTAGACCCCAGAAGGGCAGTGAGGCAGGGAAAATAGGAGAAGGAGGAAAACTGGCTTTGGAGAGGGACTGAAAGAAACCACCAGCTTCTTTGTTGGAAAATTAGTGTCTTTTCTATCATAGGCAAATAGGCATGAACAGTTACTTTAATTGTGCCAAGCTTAACTTTCTGCCCCCACCCAAAGTAAAACTTCCAATTAGAAGTGAGACTGGGTTAAAGATATCTACTCACTAAAAGGAATAGAAAACAGCAGATTGATGGGCCAATTTGTGAGTAGGGGCCATTGTCTGCAAATTCAAAATACTGGGGAAGGATTTTACAGCTGCTGCAGCCCTGGGCTCTTTTGCCTACTAGAAAGGAAAATCCAGGTAGCAACATCGTACCACCCATTTGGCTGAAACAGCTAGGAATATATCAAAGTTCTAAGTAATCACAAGGGTCTTAGGGTGAGAAAGAAGGGCACTAAATAACAATAATACTGGAATCACAGTGCGTACACAGTCACTCAGTTGGGTCTAACTCTTTGTGACCCCACGGACTGTATGTAGCCTGCCAGGCTCCTCTGTTCATGGGATTCTCCAGACAAGAATACTGGAGTGAATTGGCATGCCCTCCTCCAGGGGATCTTCCTGACCCAGGGATCGAACCAGAGTCTCTAACATCTCCTGTATTGGCAGGCAGATTCTTTACCGCTGAAGCCACCCGAGAATACAGGTGGAATCACAGTAGATGCATTCATTTTCCTAAAAATAAATAAGATGTGAGGAACAAAGGCAACCGGATTACATAGAATCTGCTCAGACTTCTTCTCGTCCATGGAGGAGAGACTGTAATAGAAGGAGGAAGGCTGAAAAGGGACAAGGTACAAATACACCCCCTTATGAATTCCTCAGACATTCATGCTGGTCCTTGTAGGCACTGATAACAGGCTCTGTGTTCAAGGAGCTTATCATTCAGGTAAGTATGGAGACAAAATTTCCACCTGCGTACTCAGATGTCAGAGCTCAAGGATTTTGCTTCCTGACTGCCACTGATTCTATTGACCCTGTTGCTCAGCCTTGCTTCACCAAAATATCTGTGGTTTTGGCGTCTTCGACAGAAGCTTCTTCTGAAACGGAAGAAACACATTTTCAAGTACATCAAGCTTGAATGGGTTTATTCATCTGGTGCATATTTACAGATTCCTGGACAACAGGGCCCCAGCAATGGATAAAGCCCTGGTCTTCATAGGCAGAGACCCACAGAGGGACTCAGACAAAGCCCAAGGGACAGAGAAAAGGGTCTGCAAGCCTGAAGGACACACTTGCAGTTCTAGGAAGCTCAGAGCATGGACTCCCAGCTGCCAGGGTCTTCTGCTGCCTGGCCAGGTCCATCATATCAGCTTTATCCACTAAGGAATCCTCATGTCTCGCTTATACATTGCCACTGGGACTGCCTATTCTCTGAACAACCCCATAATAAACTGAGTGTCCAAACACTAAGTCTACCCATCCTGGCTTCTCCCCTCTCCCCAGCCATGTGGCCCTAATGTTACTGCAGTCTTGGTGGTTGACACCACATCCCAAGTTCTAATGAAAGAGGCTTCTTTGTCCCATCATGGTAGATCAAATCAAAAAAAAGAAAAAGTCCAAATACTGATTCCTTTAATGGAGAGAAGTAGCTGAAAACCATTCTTAAGCATGAAAGTAGTGATATGGCACAAGATAAAGTCTAAAGGAAGTGGCATTTTATTTAGATTTAGTTGCCATGATAGGTCTGTGTGCAAACAGAGATTAAGTTTGTTGTTTTATAAGATGAGGACATCTAAAGTCAATACCTCTGAACATGATTGGCTACATTCCTTTGGGTAAAATATTAATGTTGTTTGAACAAAGAAAAAAAATAGGAAAAGAATGTCGATTTTTAACTCTATAGATAATACATGTCATATTTGATTAATTTATGATTAACAGCAAACACAATGCATAGTAGGATGGAGAGCTATTGAATATCAAACTACAAATACAGGAATTATTTTAGGCTTAGGCAATTCTCACTCCACTCATTCAAGTTCAGAGTCATTCAGTTCAAGTGTTGGGTCCACATGGCTCTAGTTCCGTGGTTTGGCCTCACAGGGAGGGAGCATAACAGGACTGAGAGTCTGAACCTACTTATCACAAGAAAAAGAGAAGGGGGCAGCAAAGGATGAGACTGTTAGATAGCATCACTGACTCAATGGACATGAATGTGAGCAGCCACCAGGAGACAGTGGAGGACAGAGGAGCCTGGGGTGCTGTAGTTCCTAGGGTCTCAAAGAGTTGGATACAATTTTAAATTGAACAATAAAAACAAACACCAGAACTTAGAGTCAAGTCCTACCTTGCTACTAGCAAGCTGTATCATGATATCCATCTCATGTAACTCTCTTAGCTTCCTAATCCTAAAATCAAAATAATCATGTCACCAATCTCAGTGGTTACTGTGAGGATGAGATGAAATTTTTCTGCAAAAAAACTCCAGACTATGCCCTGAGGCTTTACTAAGCCTCATCTAAACTGTCTTGTTTGGATAATCAAACCATCTTTTTCTAACTTCTTTCTTCAGGTAGTCATAAACCTCGGTCTTTCCGAGTTCACATTTTTCTCCCCGCCACAGTGGGGTCTTGTGGAGAGGGAACATCCGAGTGTTCGTGCTGACCTGGGCAGAGAGAATTCCATTCTAGGTGGACGCCCTGTGTTTCTCAGATCCTCGCAGTCTAGTCGGGGAGGTCCCTTCCTCTGCTCTTCACAAGGCTGGCATGAGCTGTTACAATCCAGACTGCTGACACACAGGACAGTGAGACTTTCTGTTGTTCCCAGTCTGTCCCCTCATCTGTCTGGTTGTTGTTCAGTCTCCCAGTCACGTCTGACTCTTTTCGACCCATGGCCTGCAGCATGCCGGGCCTCCCAGTCCCTCACCATCTCCCGAAGTTTACCCAAGTTCATATCCATTGCATCTGTGATGCCATCCAGCCAGCTCATTCTCTGATGCTCTCTTCTCCTTCTGTCCTCAGCCTTTCCCAGCATCAGGGACTTTTCCGATGAGTCAGCTGTTCACATCAGGTGACCAGAATATTGGTGCTTCAGCTTCAGCATCAGGGTTGATTTCCCTTAAGATTGACTGGTTTGATCTCCTTCCTGTCCAAAGGACTGTCAGGAGTCTTCTCCAGCACCACAGTTCAAAGGCATCAGTTCTTTGGCTTTCTGCCTTCTTTATGGTCCAGCTCTCATAACTTTACGTGACCACCGGGAAGACCATAGCCTTGACTGTATGGACTTTTGTTGGCAGAGTAATGCTCTGCTTTTCAACACACTGTCTAGGTTTGTCATTGCTTTCCTGCTGAGAAGCAATCGTCTTCTGATTTCACGGCTGCAGTCACCATCCGCAGTGATTTTAGAGCCCAAGAAGAGGAAATCTGTCACTATTTCTACCTCTCTCTGGTTAGCTCATCCCAACTCTTCTTCTCAGTGTTTGGCTCAGGATGTCAGCCAGCAGCCTCAGCTCTCAGCAGGATGGTGTCCTGCTGAGCTCCTGGCTCCCCACCCTCAGCGGCTGTGTGCCTCACCCCCCTGGGAGCAAGCAGAGAGTGGGCTCCATCCTGCACCAGACAAAGCCCAAGGACTCAGAGGTGCTCCCTCTGGCCCTCTCCCAGCTCTTCTTGAATCCATCACTCGGCGCTTTCCATCCTACCCAGCTGATGCGGGGATATCCTGAAAGAACTCTCATCCCAAGTTCAAATGGACCAGTGGGCCCCCAAGACTTCCAAGTCCTGTTTTCCCTTCCACCTCTCTGTGTTTTCTCTCCTGGTATTACCATCCTGGACTGAGTTCAAAGAAATGTGGGATACTGAGCCCCGGGGTACAAATGAACCCTCCCCTGACTCAGTCTGAATCCCCTGATACAAAAGCCTTCCCTCGTTGTTAGGGTTAGCAGATACAAGTTATTCTTCCAGACATCTGACAACCTTATTCCTTCTGCAGGTACTGGGGTGACTGGGAACTGCCCCTAAGTCCTAGGCAGCTTCTTTCCCGACTTTGTTCTAGGTGGTGGTGTCCTTTTGCCTCAAGTCATTAAACTTCATACCTTAATAATGGACACGATACAGGGAAAGAAAACAACTCTCTGAGAAGGTCAGGCACTGCTGGAGGTAATTACAAAAGTTACAGATAACCCCATGTTGCAATGCATGAAAGCTAATGGGTGTTTAATCTAAAGCCAACACTCTGGAATCAGACACATCCTAATTCCAATCTCAGGGAAATTTACACTTTGGTCTGTGGCACAGTTTTCTCATCTAATGGAGATAATGATAGCATTTATCTGGTAAGGCTGCTGCAGGAATATATATGTATATATATATATGAAGGAGATATTGCATAGTAGGTAACCAGTGACCAATAAATGCTTTCAAATGAATGAACCTTCCTAATGACATTGGAGTCTGTCCCAGCCCGTGTTAACAAGGGTATTGTGACTTAACTGAAGCTTCTGTAGACTAAAGAAGACTCCCTTGAGCTATTTCCTTGAGTAAAATTTCCAATGACCTAAGGAAAGGAAAGGGGAGGAGACGGCCACTGACCACATGTTTTCCACAAGGCGTCTTATGTGCACCATTGTTTTATCCTCATGGGATGAGGAGTGTGACTCCACTTTACAGACAGGAAAACCAAAGCTCAAGGGAGGGCAGCTGAGTGACTACCCAGCTTGCACCCTCCACCTGTGCCCCAGAAGAGCAGCCACAGAGCCTCCTCCTTGTGACTAAAGCCTAGAGAGGCAATGAGATGCAAAACAGGGGAACCTGCAGAGCAACTCAACTGGCGCCTTTGCCAAAAACGTCTAAAGGCTGGCTGGTTAAGTCACAAGGTTGCAGAAGAACTGACATGGATTGAGAGACACAAAAAATTCACTACTTACTCAAAGTCCCCACTCTCAGCCTGCTGATCATGTGAGGCTGGTCCCTTTGCCCTGCACTGGTCCCTCTTCAAGCCCATCCAGATACCGTCTTTGTGCAACTCTTTCCCTGGTGTGTCTTCAACTTGAGCACACGTACTTTTTTTTTTAATTTATCAAAGTGAGATCATGTCTCCTCAGCTCTAAATTGAGGACAAAGGTCCTCCTGTGACTTTGTCTCCTCTACTGGCCCTGAAAAACCCAATGTAATCATAGTAATTCTAAGAGCCAACACTCAGATAGCCCTCACCATGTGCCAGGCATTGCTATGAGCCTCGAGAGTAACTCATGAAGCCTCAAGTTGCAATAGAAGAGCCTATCATTGTCATCCTCATTTTACAGAGGAGGCAAGAGAGGCACAAAGAGGTGAAGTCATTTGCTTAAGGTCACACAAGTAGTAAGGAGTAAAGACAGGAATTGAACCCTGAGAGTCTGATTTCAACTTTGTGCTCTGAAGGGTGCGGGAAGGCTCCCTTGAAGCCTCTGGGGATGGCGTTTAATGGGCAAGTTAGAGTCAGACCTCAGCCTGGCACCTCCCATTAATAAGGAATTTAACTTGCAATCATTACCTGTGCAGGCTAACTAGCTCAGAGCCTTGGAAATCTTGCTATAATACTCAGATAATGCATTGAAAATCGCTTTCCATTATTCTTAATAAAACTTCAGCTGCTTCCCACTTGCCTGGGATACAGTGAAGTACCCTTTGTCCCAACCTCTTTCATTTCTGCTCATTCTCCCACTTCACATTTAACTATCATGCTGAGAACTCATGTCCATTTGGTTGTTTGAAATTCCCTTGAGCGGGAGAGTTTGTACCCGCTGCACCTTCTCCCTGAGATGCTCTTCTCCCAGCTGTTTACGGGGGGCTCTATCTCAGCCTGCAGATGTGTAAAAAGCACCCTCTAAAGGGCCTCCCTTTCCCCATCAGCCTTCCATTCCTCCCGCATCACCCTTGCTTAATTTCACCATCCTACTTCTTACTGCTATAGTCTCAAGCTAGCCCTGCCACCTTCACCCACAGGTTGTAACCTGGGGTTTCACAGAACCCTGCCTGGATAAAACCTGCATTGTAAGGCCCTTTATTCACTGACGTTTGGGCTCTGGACCTCAGGGGATCAGTTTCACATTCTGGACTGCCCCAGCTTTCAGTCTTTGCTTGGGCCTCCATCTCCTCTCCCTACCATAATCCACACCTATAATCTCTCCATGAATTTGGGGACTGTTCACTGGGACCCTTTTCTACTATTGTTTTATGATTTTCATTTTGGTTGGGCTGGCCATATACGCAGCTGAGTGTGTGGTGGAGTTTCTGACCCCATCTTGGAAGGGACCTTGGAAGAGGGTATTATAACACTGGTGATAAGCTCCCTTCTTAGAAAACCCTCTCCTCCTTCCAGATGGTGCTTTTATTTCACCTTGCAATGGACAGACTGCCTTTGCACAGTGGGAGGGGGCCTCATGACTATATTTGCACTGGGCTGTCAGCGATGTTCAGTCGACATCTGGAGGCAGCCAGCTGTTTGGGGGGGACAGACCCAGGTGCGATCCCTACTACTTCAGCTGCTGAATGGAGGTGTAAACTTGGACAAATTACCTGATATTCTCATACCTGTAGTTAATCATGTGAAGAACAAACCATAATAATAATACATATCTTATAACGTGGGCATGCTAAGTTGCTTCAGTTGTGTCTGACTCTGTGCAGCTGTATGGACTGTGGCCCGCCAGGCTCCTCCATCCATGGGATTCTCCAGGCAAGAATACTGGAGTGGGTTGCCATGACCTTCTTCAGGGGATCTTGCCAACCCAGGGATCGAACCCGCATCTCATTATGTTCGCTACATCGGCAGGCAAGTTCTTTACCATAGGTACCACCTGGGAAGCCTCTACCTTAGAGCATAATAATATATAACAGTGTATTATACAGTATAATATATTAATATATTACTAATATATATTATAGTAATTATTATTAATAATAAAGATATTATAGTATAATAATTAAAATAATAATGTGTATATCTATTACATATCTTATTTTTCACTGAAAAAAATATACATTATTAGGCCAAGCAAGATGTTTGTCACAATGTGCTTATTCTACTAATATTTTCCATCCACCCTTCTCCTTGTTTGTACACTTCACATCTCACACGGTTCTGTGCCCAGAGTTATCCCTCAATAAGTACTGGGTGGATTAAAGAAAAGAAAGAAACTATTTTCCTATCACCAGGTCTGTTCTCAGGGATTTGGGGTCTCCCATTTGAAAGACTTTCAGAACACCTTATCAGGACTGGAGAGCCCAAAACAGACCTACACTCCCCAGATGAGTGTCTCCAGAATGAATGGAAGGTGGGTGGAGCTGTACAAGAGTGAGGCAATGTCTGCCACTTGAATTCAAAATGGCAAGTAAACACTTAGTTCACAGGACAAATAAAACCAGAGACATTTCCTCATCAGCAATTTTCATATTGTGAAAGACATCCCGGAAAGCACCTGGAAGACCTTCCCTGAATCAGCTCCAACATAGAAACCTTTCTGAATGGACCCATTACCTGCTTCCTGTCACATTACTGGGATGGAAATCAGGCATCAGATCTGAAACTCAGCCGGGAGTGTCCCCACCAGAGACGCCGTGGTCCAGGATGACAGTGTACACTCGGGGCCTCACTAAGTTGGTGGGGAGTTCCCAGGCACAGCACCGGCGCTTTCTGATCCTCTTCTGTTCCTGATAGAAGGTTGCACAATCCAGCTGTATTCTCTGAAGGAGCTCCCAGGTGGGCAGTCTGGAGGAGAAGCGTAGGGGACGGCACAGTCACCTAAAAGTCAGGGACTTCCCTGGTGGTTCAGTGGTAAAGAATCTACCTACTAATGTAGGGGACACGGGTTCGATTCCTGGTCTGGGAACTGAGATCCCTCATGCCACAGGGCAGCTAGGCCCACACACCACAACTACCCAGCCTGCACAGGGCGATGAAGACAGCACAGCCAGAAAAATGAGCAAAATAATAATATAAAAAGTCAGAAGACTTGGCTCAATAACAGCAAAGAAATCAAGGGAGAAACGCTTATTTTCTGTCCACACCTACCTTCTCTTTATATGCCTTTCAAAGAAAAATAAAATATAGTTTGATCTAGATAATAATTATCATCTTCATCATTATAGGAATTAAAACATCACAGTGATATATCTAGGCTGAATCCTAATGACTGAGGAAGAAACACCCAAACAGAGAAGGCAGACTGAGGCCACAAAGAGGTTGAAAATATCCCAGGCAGACAGTACAGAATGAGCTAAGGCATGCTGCTTGTCTTTCTCTCTCTTTATTTTTTGGCTATGTGTTTTTTCCCCTATCCATTTGTTCTTTTGTTTGCCCCTGTCTTTCAATCTCTGCTTCAACTATTCAACTCAGTTTCTTTAAACTAATACATTTCTGTATTGATAATTATTTGGACTCCAACTTATTTCTGGTTAATGGATGCTGTACTTGCAATTTGGTACTCTCATTCATTCATTTATTCATTCATTCAACAGTATGTTAGTGTCTGCTACGTGTCTGATACCTGTGATCAGACTTGAAGCAGAGAGAAGAAAAAGATCTGCTTTATAACCCCCAAGAAACTCATGGTCTAGTAGAGGAAGCCAACCCGGACCAGCTAACTGTAGTTTATATGAGTCAGTCAATCATTCATTTAGTCACATATTCAACAACTGCATATTGAGTTCCTACCATGTGCTAGGGATTCAAAGAAAGGTCAGGAGTGAAAGTCCTTGCCACTGTGGCATTTACAGTCTCCTTGCAGAAGCTTGGGGCATGATGGGGATCTGAGAAGACTCCAAGACATAGGTCATGGGGAAATTATGGGTTGTGAAAGAAGATTCTCTTCTTCTTCTTTGTCCACCTTTCTCTAAGCACTAGTGTCAATTTCTGGAATAGATACTGGTTACCCATAGCAACGTCTTAAGCAAGCAATAAAGACTGGAGCAAAGCACATGTTCACTCCATAACAATAAATTATCCACACGACCGTCTCAGTATGTCCATCAGGAGCATCAGAGGAGCTCTTGGTTAATTAGAAGTGCTCTGGTGCTTCATCCTTAGAGTGGGTGGTGTTGATTTTGGAAGAAATGTTTAAAATTTTTATCTTGCCCTAAAATTTTCATTTTCATTATTTGCATAAACTCAGTTATTTATAATTTTGGAAGAAGAAAAGTACTTGGATTTTTTAAAGTTTCATAAAACAATTTCTAATCCTCTAGCTATCTTAGAATGGAGCCCAAACATCTTAATTAGACTTTCAAGTGCTTATGTGATCCAAGTTCAGTTGTCTCTCCATCCTGTCTCTACCCGCTCCTTCTTTTGCCCTCATTTAATTGAAAAGCTTTCACATTCCTTGGTAGACATCTCATACGGGAGAAACTGTGGTATCTTCTCTGCTTTGTTTTATCTCTGTTCTGGGGACCACGTTGACCTGTAGTTCATTGGGATGAAATCTTCAAAGCACAAAACCTCATTTCTTAGAGTCTATCATCTTATACATCTAATTTGGATTGCTTTCCTGAAGCACATCAACTGTCATTTACTGACTTCAAAGAACTTCCAATGCATCTCTGTTTATTTATGTCTTCGCGTCCCCACCTTGCCATCTCTCAATGGGTGGTCTCGCCCAACACAAACTTTCAATTCTCACCTTCAAGTATGTGATTCCTCAATCTATATCTAAACCCAGAGGCCTATCTCTACATGTCAAGTCTGCTGGGGATGTGATCATACCCCTCAGATTCATCCGCAGGAAGGTAATGAGGCTGGAGGTTTTATCCACAGGATCCGGTCCACACTTCTGGGCTAGACTTGCTCTCAGGCTAAGAAGCTCCCGCAGCATCAGAGAAGGCCCTGCAGAAGGAAATAAGTAGACTAGAGTTCAGTTGGGCACTTTGCTGAAACATGAAGACATACCTTCAAATGGGCTCTCCCTTTTCTTCTCTTTCCTTCTCCCTACTCCCTCACTCCTTCCTGCAAGAATGTTACAGACTACCTGCACCTAAGTTCTTATCTCACGCTTTGCTCTCAGGAGAAGTCAATGAAGACAGATGACATGAGAACATGGTTTTCATCCATCTCTCTTCTCTGCAGTCTCAGTATTGGTTCCAGGAAATGGCAGCCCACTCCAGAATTCTTGCCTGGAAAGTTCCATGGATAGAGGAGCCTGGCAGGCTACAGTCTACAGCATTGCAAAGAGTCGGCAATGACTGAGCGGCCAAGCACACACACACACACACACACACACACATTCATTAAAAAGTCACCGAAGAGTCCCTTCACAGACTGACATCACAGTCATTCTGACAGCAGAAAGAAACAAGAAGACCCCAGCATCCTTACCAGGGGAGTCGTATTATTGGTGGCTAAGGTTTGAAATGACCTTGGAAGTGATTTCATCCAAACTTCCCAAGTATTGAATAAGTTCAGAGAGACTTTAAGGCCACTTGCTTAATGTTTTCCAACCAACAACTGCTAGAATTGGATCAGGAACCCTAGACTCCAATCTTCCAGTGCTGGGCTAATCACACCGGCTAATTAGCTTATTAAAGTAGGTCTGATTATCAACCCGTCCCTCACACTGGCTGCTTCCTCAGTGAGCCTGACAGCTCTGAACAGTAAGGACTGCAGAAGTATACTTCAGAAATACCACACTATTATAAAAATGGTAGACTCGGCTCTAAAACAGGTGTTTCTGGATTTACTAATTCAGCCCATTAAGTCTAAACTGTGCCTACAAAGAAAAATGTTGACTCCTGCTTTCCCTAGCTTGCAAGACTGAATTTATCTTTTCACACACAGAGTGCCTGGAACAGTCCCTGGCCCACCTTTCAGCAACTGTGCTTTCATAATGATTTAGAAAATAGTAGACAATGGAAAATGAAAGGAGGGGAAAACAGATCTGTCTGGATGCTTTCACAATAGAAAAAAGCTTTTGCCGGCTTTTGAAGGACAAGTTGGCAATGGATTGTCTGGGAAGGAAGAATACGTACGTAAGTAAGAATATCGGAGGGGGCACCTGGTTTTGCTGTAAGAACAAAGGAATTGAGCTGAAGGAATAAATATGGGGTTGGCCAATAAATTCATTCAGGCTTTTCCTTACAATCTTAACCTTACAATCAAACAAAATTTCTGGTCAACTCAATAAATCAGAGAAGACCTGATTAGGGTAAAAAAGTAATATAAATATGAACATCCTTGTCAGCATAAAGTGTTGCCTACAGAATGAGGCTTTTGGGGTGGAAGGGAAATGTGGAGGAAAGAAGCTAACTTTAAGAGACACTATCAAAGGAACAGAAAAAAAATATGAATTTGAGCTTATTATTAGATTTATAAAGTGAACTGACAGAATGTAAAGCCCAGCAATAGTACCATCAAATGCTAGGAAGAGGGTAGCGTGAGAAGAAGAAAAACAATAAACCAAGAAGTACAGTTTCAAATGTCTTCCTTAGGGCAATGGAGGCCAACAATAGAATGAATAAAAGCAGGAAGGGTATGAAAAAGAGGCTGCTTCTGAGTAGTGGTTCTAAGAGTGGGGAGGGGGAATATTCCTTCCACCATGAGCTTTTCTGTATCATTTGCTTTGTTAACATGTCTGCAAGCTGCTTTGAGATTTGAAAAATAATTCCTGTCGTTCAACAGCTACCCCATCAGCAGGGACAGTGCACCTCGACCATGCCAGGCACTGTAGTGGGATTTGAGAATTCAAAGATAAATAAGATAGAACAAAAGGTTACATGTTAGAAGGGAAAAATCTCTGAGAGAAAGGACAAGCATGGCATTGCAGAGATTTCCCAAAGAGGTAAAATAGGAACTGGATATTGAAAAATGAACAATGCGAGAAGGCTACTCCAGACAAAGAGACCAGAATATTTAAGACAATCAGTTCAGTTCAGTCGCTCAGTCGTGTCCGACTCTTTGTGACCCCATGAATTGCTGTCCATCACCATCTCCCGGAGTTCACACAGACTCACATCCATCGAGTCCATGATGCCATCCAGTCATCTCATCCTTGGTCGTCCCCTTCTCCTCCTGCCCCAAATCCCTCCAGCATCAGTCTTTTCCAATGAGTCAACTCTTTGCATGAGGTGGCCAAAGTACTGGAGTTTCAGCTTTAGCATCATTCCTTCCAAAGTAATCCCAGGGTTGATCTCCTTCAGAATGGACTGGTTGGATCTCCTTGCAGTCCAAGGGACCCTCAAGAGTCTTCTCCAACACCACAGTTTAAAAGCATCAATTCTTTGGTGCTCAGCCTTCTTCACAGTCCAACTCTCACATCCATACATGACCACTGGAAAAACCATAGCCTTGACTAGACGGACCTTAGTCACCAAAGTAATGTCTCTGCTTTTGAATATGCTATCTAGGTTGGTCATAACTTTTCTTCCAAGGAGTAAGCGTCTTTTAATTTCACGGCTGCAGTCACCATCTGCAGTGATTTTGGAGCCCCAAAAAATAAAGTCTGACACTGTTTCCACTGTTTCCCCCATCTATTTCCCATGAAGTGATGGGACCGGATGCCATGATCTTCATTTTCTGAATGTTGAGCTTTAAGCCAACTTTTTCACTCTCCTCTTTCACTTTCATCAAGAGGCTTTTTAGCTCCTCTTCACTTTCTACCATAAGGGTGGTGTCATCTGCATACCTGAGGTTATTGATATTTCTCCCAGCAATCTTAATTCCAACTTGTGTTTCTTCCAGTCCAGCGTTTCTCATGATGTACTCTGCATAGAAGTTAAATAAGCAGGGTGACAATATATAGCCTTGATGTACTCCTTTTCCTATTTGGAACCAGTCTGTTGTTCCATGTCCAGTTCTAACTGTTGCTTCCTGACCTGCATACAGATTTTTCAAGAGGCAGGTCAGGTGGTCTGGTAGTCCCATCTCTTTCAGAATTTTCCACAGTTTATTGTGATCCACACAGTCAAAGGCTTTGGCATAGTCAAGAAAGCAGAAATAGATGTTTTTCTGGAACTCTCTTGCTTTTTCCATGATCCAGCGGATGTTGGCAATTTGATCTCTGGTTCCTCTGCCTTTTCAAAAACCAGCTTGAACATCAGGAATTTCACAGTTCACATATTGCTGAAGCCTGGCTTGGAGAATTTTGAGCATTACTTTACTACCATGTGAGATGAGTGCAATTGTGCGGTAGTTTGAGCATTCTTTGGCATTGCCTTTCTTTGGGATTGGAATGAAAACTGACCTTTTCCAGTCAAAGCTAGAGGAGGTGATGGAATTCCAGTTGAGCTGTTTCAAATCCTGAAAGATAATGCTGTGAAAGTGCTGCACTCAATATGCCAGCTAATTTGGAAAACTCAGCAGTGGCCACAGGACTGGAAAAGGTCAGTTTTCATCCAATCCCAAAGAAAGGCAATGCCAAAGAATTCAAGACAATAGATGCATGGAATGCAACAGAATCATTGAGCAACTTCTAACAATGCAATCTTACTGGTGAATTTGGTGCTGGGTTTTTGTTTTTGTTTTGAGTATAGTTGATTCACAATGTGCTAGTTTCAGGTGTACAGCAAAGTGAATCAGTTACACATATATTCACTCTCTCTTAGATTCTTTTCCCATAGAGGCCAGTACAGAATATTGAGACAAATTCCCTGTGCTATACAGTGGGTCCTTAATACTTACCAATTTTATGTATCAGTTCAGTTCAGTTCAGTCACTCAGTCATGTCTGACTCTTTGCGACCCCATGAATTGCAGCACGCCAGGCCTCCCTGTCCATCACCATCTCCCAGAGTTCACTCAGACCCACGTCTATCGAGTCAGTGATGCCATCCAGCCATCTCATCCTCTATCGTCCCCTTCTCCTCCTGCCCCCAATCCCTCCCAGCATCAGAGTCTTTTCCAATGAGTCAACTCTTCGCATGAAGTGGTCAAAGTACTGGAGTTTTAGCTTTAGCATCATTCCTTCCAAAGAAATCCCAGGGTTGATCTCCTTCAGAATGGACTGGTTGGATCTCCTTGCAGTCCAAGGGACTCTCAAGAGTCTTCTCCAACACCATAGTTCAAAAGCATCAATTCTTTGGCGCTCAGCCTTCTTCACAGTCCAACTCTCACACCCTACATGACCACAGGAAAAACCATAGTCTTGACTAGACGGACCTTAGTCGGCAAAGTAATGTCTCTGCTTTTGAATATGCTATCTAGGTTGGTCATAACTTTTCTTCCAAGGAGTAAGCATCTTTTAATTTAAGCAGGTATATGGGACTTCCCCAGTGGATCAAGGGTAAAGAATCCTCCTGCAATGCAGGAGCACAGGAGATGCAGGTTCGATCCGTGGATTGGGAAGATCCCCTAGAGGAAGGCATGGCAACCCACTCCAGTATTCTTGCCTGGAGAATCCCATGGACAGAGGAGCCTGGTGGGCTACAGTCCATAGGGTCCCACAGAGTTGGCCATGACTGAAGCGACTTAGCACACACGCACACACACAGTGTGTATATGTCAATCCTGATCTCCCAATTTAGCCTTCCTTCCCTCTCCCAGTAGCCATAAGTCTTTTTTCTACATATATAACTCTATTTCCGTTTTGTGGTAAGTTCATTTAAGGCTGCAGGGACAAATAGGCCTAAAGCAGGAAAGACCCATTATGCCACATTAAGGGGTTTGAATTGTATTTTGAGCTGTAACCAGGGGTTAAAAGAGATAGGAATACCAGACCACCTGACCTGCCTCTTGAGAAATCTGTATGCAGGTCAGGAACTAACAGTTAGAATTGGACATGGAACAACAGACTGGTTCCAAATAGGAAAAGGAGTATGCCAAGGCTGTATATTGTCACCCTGCTTATTTAACTTATATCCAGAGTACATCATGAGAAACGCTGGGCTGGATGAAGCACAAGCTGGAATCAAGATTGCCGGGAGAAAATCAATAACCTTAGAAATGCAGATGGCATCACCCTTATAGCAGAAAGTGAAGAAGAACTAAAGAGCTTCTTGATGAAAGTGAAAGAGGAGAGTGAAAAAGTTGGCTTAAAACTCAACATTCAGAAAACTAAGGTCATGATATCTGGTCCTATCACTTCACGGCAAATAGATGGGTAAACAATGGAAGCAATGAGAGACTTTATTTGAGGGGAGGGGGGCTCTAAAATCATTGCAGGTGGTGACTGCAGCCATGAAATTAAAAGATGCTTACTCGTTGGAAGAAAAGTTGTGACCAACCTACTTAGCATATTAAAAAGCACAAACATTACTTTGCCAACAAAGTTCTGTCTAGTCAAAGCTATGGTTTTTCCAGTAGTCATGTATGGATGTGAGAGTTGGAATATAAAGAAAGCTGAGCACCAAAGAATTGATGCTTTTGAACTGTGGTGTTGGAGAAGACTCTTGAGAGTCCCTTGGACAGCAAGGAGATCCAACCAGTCCATCCTAAAGGAAATCAGTCCTGAATATTCATTGGAAGGTCTGATGTTGAAACTGAAACTCCAATACTTTGGCCACCTGATTAGAAGAACTGACTCATTGGAAAAGACCCTGATGCTGGGAAAGGTGGAAGGTGGGAGGAGAAGGGGATGACAGAGGATGAGATTGTTGGATGGCATCACGAACTCAATGGACATGAGGTTGAGTAAACTCCGGGAGTTGGTGATGGACAGGGAAGTCTGGCGTGCTACAGCCTATGGGGTGGCAGAGTCAGACATGACTGAGCGACTGAACTGAACTGAACTGAACAGGGGTTAAAAACTCAAATACACAGAACAGTAGTTAGGCAGATAATAAACATAAGAGAAAAAGGGAAAGGACAGATGAGAGTATGAGTTTCAGTGGCCACAAGGAGCAGCGTACTGCTGCCTTCCAGGTGCTCAAATCCAGTTTCAGAGGTTTTTTGGATTTTCATTAAAGCTCATAATCAAGATTTTTCTGTGAACCCTCTTAACTGTAAAATGTTAGCAACTTTCTTAGGCTATATCATGTGAAATGTGGGGCTGAATGAATCAAAGCTGGAATCAAGATTGCTGGGAGAAATACCAACAACCTCAGACATGCAGATGATACCACTCTAATGTCAGAAAGCGAAGAGGAACTAAAGATCTTCTTGGTGAGGGTGAAAGAGGAGAGTGAAAAAGCTGGCTAAAAACTCAACATTTAAAGAACTAAGATCATGGCATCCAGCTCCATCACTTCATGGTAAATAGAAGGGAAAAAAGTGGAAACAGTGACAGACTGTATTTTCTTGGGCTCCAAAATCACTGTGGATAGTGACTGCATCCATGAAATTAAAACATTCTTGCTCTTTGGAAGGAAAGTTATAACAAACCTAGACAGTGTATTAAGAAGCAGAGACATCACTTTGCCAACAAAAGTCCATATAGTCAAAGCTGTGGTTTCTCCAATAGTCATGTATGGATGTGAGCTGGACCATAAAGAAGGCTGAGTGCTAAAAAATTGATGCTTTCAAACTGTGGTGCTGGAGAAGACACTTGAGAGTCTCTTGGACTGCAAACCATTCAAAGTGAAAGGAAATCAACCCTGAATATTCATTGGAAAGTCTACTGCTGAAATTGAAACTCCAATACTTTGGCTACCTGATGCAAAGAACTGACTCATCAGAAAAGATCCTGATGCTGGGAAAGATTGAGGGCAGGGGCAGATGGGAGATATAGAAGATGACATGGTTGGATGGCATCACTGACTCAAGGGACATGAGTTTGAGCAAACTCCAGGAGACAGTGAAGGACGGGGAAGCCTGGCGTGCTGCAGTCCATGGGGTCACAAAGAGTCGAACACAACTTAGTGACTGAACAATAACAAACGCTGTGCTGTGCTGTGAAAACAAAGAGGCCTCCAATGTTCATCGGTGTAATTCAGTGACAGTTCATTTCTCATTTATGCCAACTCCCATATGGGAAGAGCCTATCTCTTCCTTTTTCACCTGAGTGAACAGGATCTCACGGTCTTCCTGGTCACTGAAACAGAAGCGGAAGAGGCACATGCCTCTTAACAACCTTGGCAGCAGACCTTCGTTAGTTGGAATGAGTCATTTGCCCTCAATTTAACTTAAAGGAAGACTAGGAAGTGTCACCGCACATAGGGAGATTGGATGAGCTCTTAACTGACAGAGCAACTAATGCAAATTTTATTCTTAAACACCACATGACCCTATTTATAATGACTGGTTCCGGCAGAGAGGTGGCAGTTGAAGAAGATTGCTGCCACAGTCAAAGATCAAAGATCTGCAAAAATATATCACATTTTCATTTGACCAAAAATAGTTCCAGGAGCTATGTGAAGAGTTGACCTGGAAGGATAATGGCAGGAAGGATGGTTTCTGAGACTGCCTCGAAAAGCAACATCAAGGACCTGCAACAGGACAGGGAATCGCAGGAACAGAAGCAAAGAATTAACTCTCTCACTTTACAAATAACCAGAGGACGCCCACACATCGTTTCTGTGCATTGCTCAAGGTTGCAAAGTTAATAAGCAGCTGTCCAACACACACTCTCTCTCTTTTTTAAAAATCACATTAGGAGAATGGAGAAAAGAAAACTAACGGAAACTTAAAATCTTCGACTCTGAGAATCAGGTTTTGGGGAGCTTATCTCAGGCAAACACTCAACACCATCGGATTCTGTTCATAACTGATTTTAAATGCGAACCCCCTCAAAGATATTACTTTCTTCTTAACTTTTAAGACCTGCCAATGGGTAAACATCAAACAGATAATGTATTCATTTTTTTTTAACCTTGACTTAGACTCTTTTCCTATTACCTTCTGGGAAATCCTCAGCTTAAGAAAGAAATGTTTTTATCTTTCTCACCTCTAAACGTGTCCTCGTGCTGGAACAGTAAGCATTCTAATCAGGAGAGCTCTGGACCATCTGTAATGAGATTTCTTCTGGAGGATTCATCTCAGTCTCTAATGCTCAGAAGTAGTTAATCCACTTGAGCCTAAAGCAGAAAGAAAATAGAGAAAGGAAAATGGTTGGAAAGAAGTGAGTGTCTGTGTGTGGGGGAGAGAAGATGGGTTAAATGGAGCAGTGCTCTTTTTTTTTTTTTTTTTTTTTTGCCCTAAAGCTTTAGAAAGTGCAAACAGACTGCATCTGTGTAACTGCACACTAAAAAATTAACATTAAGCAAAAGGTCTTAGTATTATAAGGAAGCTTTGTAGCAGGGACTGGAATGGTCATTTTGCCTGATCGCTTCAGTTCATCTACCCTATTTCCCCAAGTGGTGGTTAAAGCTCTCCCCATTTTACAAATGAACAAACTGAGACTGGGAAATATATGACATCACAATTTACCTAAAGTCTGAAGTTTTGCTTCTTCCAATAGCTTAACAGAAGCAATCTCAATATTTGGGTTCAATAAATGTTGATCAAGTATTTACCATGAACCTGTGAACCCAAAGTGCGACACAATTTATTTCATGTAATCCTTAAAATGATCTGACAAGCTCAGTGTGATTCCAATTCTTACAACAAAGGAAAATTCAAGTGCAAACTAAGGAGAATGAGTTGTCTGGGCTTTGTTCTGGGTGCCAGTGGGAGTACAGGGTGGGACTCCACTTTCTCAGGATCTGAGACTATTCATTGTGGCATTTTTCTACTCTTTTTAGGAAAGATTTCCTGATAATGAGCCTTTCTAGGTTTCCTAGTCTTTCCTGGTCTTTCTATCTTTGCCTAGAAGACCTACTAAATGAGAATACCTGGGAGGAAAATCATTTTGACCACCATTTGGGGACATATATGTTATCAGCATATACCTTTACAGTAGCAGCATAAGTATATGTGAACAGAACATCCAGGACATTGATGTCCGTAAGGGTCATTACTTGAGTGAAAACATAAATAAATTTAGGTGTGAAGTTCATCTCTGGGGCATGTTTGTTTTGAGGGTTTGAGCAAACCTTTGAAACTTTATGATTCTCATATACAAATATCCCTGTTGAAATGTAATCCACGTGGATTAAACATCCTGGAGACATATTCACAAGGTTGAAACTACAATTAAAATTTTTACAAAGTTTACAAAATTTTTACAAGTTTTTTACAAAAGTAAAAAAAGTGCTAAAATATGACCCCAAACCAAGACATAAAGTAGCCAATAGAAGCAATCTTAAGATAATTTAGCTGATGGAATTAGCAGACAGGAACATTAACACAGCTACTGAAATTATGTTCATGGAAAGGGCGAACTTATGAGTGAAAGGGTGGGGAATCTTAGCAGGAAAAAAAAAGCCAGATGCAACATCTAGAACTGAAAAGTATATTACCAGAAGTTAAAAACTCATTGGATGACTATGCTGAAATTCTTGTCTACTTATTGTACAAAGTACAGCAAAAAAAGTGATAACATCTCCAGCTATCAGTATAGATATGCGTATTTTTTACCTTTAATGTTATCATTTTGCTTCATAAACTTTGAAATCCTATGGTTAGATGTCTGACTGTGACAGTTAATTTTGTATCAACTTGTCTGGACCATGGGATGCTCAGATACTTGATCAAACATAGATCTGAGTGTGTTTTTGTGAGGATATTTTTGGATGATATATGGAGTATACAAAAAGTATAAAAAAATTAATAACCAAGAATTCCTTTCTGTGAAAAGAATGAGGAGGAGGAGGCAAACTTGTAGCAAATCTGCTAAGCAATGAAAAAAAATTTAAAGAATAAATCTTGTTCCAGAAAAAAAGAAATATTTCTTTTTAAAAAGTATATTTCTTGATCCTTCCCACCTTGTGCTATAGCTATATTTATCTGAGGTCCATTTCCAAGTACTTTTAAACTATAGCTAAGTTTTATTTTCATCCTTGTCATTAACCTGAAAGTCCATGGTCTATTGTTTGGTACTCAATATACTGGATTTGCATAATTAGAACACATGATTCCTTTTAGAACCTCAAGATAAATATTTCCACACATTTGCCTTTTTCAGTCTCATTATCAGTTGTGACACTGATGCCATGAAAAGTACTAATACGAGTTCTGAAGTAGTCACAGATATTTAATTTAACCTGCGATACATTTGCATCTGCTCAACAATAGCTATGCATTTAGCTCCTGGCTTTCATTTGTAATTTATTAATTCCATCAGCATATACTGACCTTCCAGTAAATGCTGGCCACCGGTCTAGACCCTACGATGCAGAAGCACATAAAACATGACTCCTTCCCCAAAAGAGTCCTAAGTCTATGGGGTGACGACATCAGCATACATAAATAAGTACATTACAAAGCATTGTGTGCCACCATGGAAATTCGTGTGGGGTCATATGGCGGCTCAGAGGGAAGATAATTAAGTTTGTTTAGCTGAGTACTGCAGGAAGAAGCATTAGCATATCCTCAGCGGGTCAATGGTACGTAGGAAAGCTCAGAGATCATTACGGGAATGTTCAAAGGACCCCATCTGTGAAGGACCTGGCAGCCATGCCAAGACTCAACTGCAGCCTACAGGCAGAAGACAGGGCTAGAGCCACCTGGATGGATGAGAGAGAAGGTCCAATGTGATTTTGAAAGATAATGCTCCTCCTGTTCATCCTGCTCTCCAGGTCGTGTGGGCGTCTCTCCATCAGCAGTCTCCACCACGTAAATTCTTCCCATCTCCTTCCTTATGTAACATGCAATGGTCCATAATTCGTCTGCTTTTTAACTTTTAGCTGCCTGTCAGCGTAAAAGCCGTGCATCCAGGCAACTCTCTCCGAGCCTCTGGTGTTGTTATTTCTCTCTCCATGGTATTTATATGTTGTCTTATACCTATGCTATAATAAGACTCACCCTATTGAATTATACATTGAATCATATTAGTCATCCTCGGTGACCTTTGGGATTTCTGATGATGGTGGGCTGCCTTCTTATTTGTAGCCTTAGTACCAAAGGGTTCTGAGCACATGATGAGTGTTCAAAGTTTGGTAAAAGTACATGTTAATCATATAATTTAAGCAAATGCTCTCTCAAGTAACCATAACCAGCCCCACAAATTTTTATACTGTGAAATATCATTCAACCATATTTTCATTTGATGATCTTGAGTTCTTCTAAAAAATTCATGTCTGTGTTGAAAGAAATTTATAAATGCTCTGAAAAGAAATTTTTTAAAATTCTAATATTTACTTAACACTTAGTAGAAGCAAGCTAGCCATACACTGGGAAAATTGCATGCTATGTAATGGTTAATTTTATGTGTCAGCTTGGTTAGACTATGGTGCCTCGTTGATTGATTAAACAGCAATCTAGACACTTTCAGGAAGGTATTTTTTAGAGATAATTAACATTTAAATCAGAAGATTTTGAGTAAAGCAGATTATCTTCCATATAGTAGCTGGGCTTCATTCAGCGAGTTGAAGGCCTAAAGAAAACAGACTGAGAAAAGAATTCTGCTTCCCAACTCAAACCTGCCAAAGTATTGACTCTTGCCAGAAATTCCAGCCCACCAGACAAATTTTGGACTTGTCGATACCCATGATTGTGTGAGCCAGTTCCTTAAAATCCCCCCCACTCACCTCTTCTCTCTCTCTGTCTCTCTCTCTCTCTCTCTCGGTTCTGCTTCTCTGGAGAATCCTGGCAACTCAACGTGGTATTTTTTAACCATCACAACCAGTTTGTGAGAGCAGTATTTTATTTGTCACACAAAGCCACTGAGGCTCAGAAAGCGTTAAATATCTTGCATAGTGAGTGTGGCAGACATCACTACTGTTCACCAATATCTATTTTTTCCCAGGGTGACTATTGACTCTGGTTTGCCTGATACTATCCTGGTTTTTGGATAAGAGGCACCTTCAGTCCCAGGAATTCCCTTCTCATCAGGTCATGCGGGAAAATGCTATTTCCTACCCCTTGGCAAGGCCATGTAACTCTCTTTGACCAATGCAATGAGAGCAGAAATGGGCTGTGAGTCACTTCTGAGTAGAAGAATTTAATTAATGGTGTTTGACTGTCCATCTTCCTCTACTGTATAGTGTTGGTTGATGAAAATATTGATGTGGACGTGAATGCTGAGCCGTCACGGTGGGTGATTGCCCTGGAGTCGGACACGACTGAGCGACTGGGCACACACAGCACAGCTGCTGATTAGCACCTATCACTGCGATCAGCCACTGAAATGCTGGGGATACTTCAGACTAGGCCTTGAATAGTGTAGTGAAGTCTCTACAATTTTCCCATAGCTACTCTGTAATCAAGAGAAGGCAAGTTTTGTTTAAGCGATGTGTTGAGAAAGCAAGCATATATTTTTGCATACAGAAAGAAAGGGACCAGTAGAAAAACACAGACCATGGATGCCAGAGAAAGGAAGTCTTGGAGTGCAAATGAGGCTAGAGGAAGTAGGTAAAGCATGTGATTAGAGAAGGGAGAGAGAAGAGAGATCACAGGCTTCCCTCAGGGATGGAGGACTCACAGCTCCTTCTCTGAAGGTTTAGGGAATGGCTGAGAGATAGCTGACTCTCTTAAGATGGGGAGGAGAATTTGCCATAAATACCACTGTGCTCAGATGAGCACTGGGGAGAGACTCTTTGGTTAACTTCCTTAACTAATTCTTTTCTTTTCTTTTCTTTTTTTTATTAGAGTTGCTTTACAATGTTGTGTTAGTTTCTACTGTATAGCAAAATCAATCAGCTGTGTGTTTATATACATTCCCTCTTTTTGGATTTCCTTTCCATTTAGATCACCACAGGGCATGGAGCAGAGTTCCTCATGCTCTGCTATACAGTATGTTCTTATTAGTTTTATACATAATATGAAGAGTGTGTGCATGTCAATGCCAATCTCCCAATTCATCTCACCCTCTTTCCCCCTCAGTGTCCATATGTATGTTCTCTATATCTGTGTCTCCACTTCTACTTCATAAATAAAATACTCCATACCAATAGGAGAGGCTTCCCAGATGGTGCTAGTGGGAAAGAATCCACCTGCCAGTGCAGGAGACACAAGCGATCCGGATTGGATTCCTGGGTCTGGAAGATCCCCTGGATAAGAAAATGGCAACCCACTTCAATACTGCCTGGAAAATTCAGTGGACAGAAGAGCCTGGCAGAAACTTCTCCTGTGGGAACTTCTCCACAGTCCATGGGGTCTCAGAGTCAGACACAAGTGAGCATAGCACACAGAGCAAGATACCAATAGGAAGGAAAGGTGAGGGTGATGTGCTCACTGACATTTGACATTTTATGATGGTAGAAATGAATCATCGCATATACACCCCTTAGGCCGGATACACCCCTTATCACCGGATGGCAGAGGAGAGAGTTTAAGGTTGATTCAAAGAGCAGGCGCATAACAAGACACCAGCGACCATGTGAGGGCTTTTTAAACAGCAGAATTCATTACAGTAATTGTGAAAGGTTTGTAGAGTTCCTGATTTCCTGATTATCTCATTAACTATATTCGTATCATAAATGACTTTTAATTTGTCAATAGGAACAGACAAGGGTAATTAAGTAATTATAGACAGTAAATGCTCTTTGCTGCTAGTGAGGCAGATGTGAAGCAAAGCCACGTGAAGACAACCCAACACCAGCCAAAGCCGCGTGGCTCTTGCACCCAGCAGCTGGGAGGAAGTTCACGCGTCTTATCTTAATCTGAGAACCACACCTGAAGGCAGCTGTCTCTCAGTGTCTTCTGCTGTCAATACCCAGGTAGATCGGAGTTTCTGCTATTGTTTGTGCATTCTAACAGCATTGTTTTGTTTTTAAATTTTTATTTAATATTAGAGAACAGGTAATTAACGATGCTGTGTTCGTTTCAGGTGCACAGCAAACTGATTCAGTTATA